>NW_027362765.1:382041967-391594626 GCF_046119375.1 Phyllobates terribilis
ATCCAGGATAGAGCAAGGTCTTTGACGCCAAAGGAAGAGAGGATCTGCAGTAAGAGGCAGTGGTCAACTGTATCGAAAGCAGAAGACAGGTCGAGTAGGAGGAGTACAGAGAATTGTCTGTTAGCTTTGGCTGTAAGTAGGTCGTTGGTGATTTTGGTAAGGGCAGTTTCGGTGGAATGGTGGGGGCGGAAGCCGGATTGTTGGTTGTCGAAGAGAGAGTTAGATGAAAAGTGGGAGGAAAGTTCAGCGTGAACGTGTTGCTCAAGGAGTTTGGAGGCAAATGGGAGCAGCGATATGGGGCGATAGCTGGACAGGGCGGTTGGGTCGAGGGATGGCTTTTTGAGGATGGGTGTGATTGTGGCATGTTTGAAGGCAGCAGGGAAGGTACCAGAGGATAGTGATAGGTTGAAGAGATGGGTTAGGGATGGGACGAGTGTGGGAGTGATGTTAGCGAGGAGGTGGGATGGGATGGGGTCGAGTGCACATGTGGTGAGGTGTGATTTGGAGAGGAGACGAGTAAGTTCTCTTTCCGTGATGTTGGGAAGGGAGGTTATAGGGGTGGGGAAGTAGTGTTGAAGACAGAGGGGTTGTGGTGGTCGGACGGTAAAGACTTGCCGTGTTTGGTCAATCTTGTTTTTGAAGTGTGTTGCAAACTCCTCAGCGCAGATGATGGAGGTTGGAGGGGGCAGTGGAGGGCGGAGGAGAGAGTTGAAAGTGTTGAATAGTTGTTTGGGGTTATAGGATAGGGAAGATATGAGGGTTGTGAAGTAGGCCTGTTTAGCAGAGGTGAGTGCTGATTTGAATGCGAGCGTTGCTTGTTTGAATGCAGTGAAGTCATCTTGAGTATGTGTTTTCTTCCAACGCCGCTCCGCATCCCTGGACGCTTGTCGAAGCTGTTTAGTGAGGTTGTTGTGCCAGGGTTGCCTGTTGACTCGTCGCGCTCTGCCATGCAGAAGAGGGGCGACCGAGTCGATAGCTGATGCGAGAGTGGCATTGTAGAAAGTAGTGGCGCGGTCTGTGTCATGGAGTGAGGATATGGATGTCAGTGGTAGAACAGAGTCAGAGAGTGTGTGGGTGTCTAGCTGTGCAAGGTTTCTGCGGGGGTGTGCTAGTTGCTGGACATGGGTGACAGGTGAGGAGGACAGGGATGAGAATGTGAGTAGGTGGTGGTCAGATAGGGGTAGGGGGGAGGTTGTGAGGTGAGATAGGGAGCAGAGTCGGGTGAAGATGAGGTCTAGTGTGTGTCCGTCTGTGTGGGTGGCTGAGGAGGACCACTGAGTAAGTCCAAAGGATGAAGTAAGCGACAAGAGTTTTGATGCTGCTGACTGGCGAGTGTTAGTGGGGATGTTGAAATCGCCCATGATGATTGTGGGAATGTCAGCCGAGAGAAAGTAAAGAAGCCAGGTGGAGAATTGGTCAATAAAGGCAGTGATTGGGCCCGGGGGTCGGTATATGACAGCCACTTGGAGGTTGGAGGGAGAGTAAATGCGGACAGAGTGGACTTCAAAAGAAGGGAGAATAAGGGAGGGAAGAGGAGGAGTAGGGTTAAAGGTGCAGTTGTTAGAGAGGAGAAGACCCACTCCTCCACCATGTCTGTTTCCAGGGCGAGGAGTGTGGGTGAAGTGGAGGCCACCGTAACACAGCGCAGCAGGGGAGGCAGTGTCAGAGGGTGTTAGCCATGTCTCTGTGATGGCCAGGAAGGAGAGATGACGAGAGGTAAAGAGGTCGTGGACAAAATGGAGCTTGTTGCAGACAGAGCATGCATTCCAGAGTGCTCCAGAGAGAGGGAGCAGCGGGGTGGGCGTCAGGGGGACAGGTTTTGAGCAAGAGAGGTTGTGGTAGTTTGCAGTTGGTTTGGTGCGACAGGTGGGAGAATTGGTGGGAGGTGCAATCTGTGGGGGTCCAGGGTTGGGAGATATGTCGCCAGCAGTGAGGAGAAGCAGAGAGAGGGAGAGCAGGTGGGAGAAAGAGAGTGAACGGCTTGTTTTATGCTTTGGGAGGATTGATCTGAGGTTGAGTAGCAGGTCTGTAGATGAGGTTAGGTGGGGAGGAAGGAGGGAAGGAGAGATGATGATTTGGTTAGAGAGTGCTGGGGTGTGGGGATAGCGAAGGAGAGTGAGGATTAGTGGGGCAAAAACAGTAAGGGCATATGTGAGCATGATGAAAGGGTAAGGGATGATGAGAGAGAGAATCTAAGTACAAGTAGTAAATAGTTCTTTGTACCTTCTGGCCCATTATATATAATGGGCCATTATATACTATAATAATAATAATAATAATATATCCACCCAGGATTCATAATTAATAATAATATATCCACATAATAATAATAATAATAATAATAATAATAACAATAATAATAATAATAATAATAATAATATATAACCACCCATTATTATTATTATTATTATTATTATTCCTATTATTGTTATTATTAGGATATAATATTATTATTATTATTAATCCTCAGTGGATATGCTATTTTCATTATTATTAATCCTGGGTGGATATACTACTTTGCAATTATTATTATTATTATTATTATTATTATTATTATTATTATTATTATTATGTGGATATATTATTATTATTATTAATTATGAATCCTGGGTGAATATATTATTATTATTATTATTAGTAGTAGTAGTAGTAGTAGTAGTAGTAGTAGTAGTAGTATATCCACATACTATTAATAAAAACATTATTAATAATAATATTATATCCACTCAGGATTATTATTATTAATAATAATAATAATAATAATAAATCCACCCAGGATTAATAATAATAGTATATCCATCAAGGATTAATAATAATAATAATAATAATAATAATAATAGTAATAATATATCCACCCAGTAATAATAATAACACACTTATCTATCTGTCCCAGTTTGGCCCATACCAAAATTTTCTTCAAAATCATTCTGATCCCATCCATGCACTGATTAGCCTCTGTCTGTACTGGAGACATACCGGCTGACGACCAGTTCATGTAGTGCTATGTACTTACCCTAGTTACCATATTATGGCTGTATTAATACAATATTTCTACATTTTACAAAGGTGTCCCCCCTATTTCCTTATAGACTGTAAGCTTGTGAGCAGCGTGGCCCTCGCTCCTTTTAATATCTGAGTTATGCTTATTCTGTAATGTATTTTTGTCTGTTCAAGCCCCCCCCTAAAATTGTAAAGTGCTGCAGAATATGTTGGCGCTATAAAAATAAAAAAAGATTATTATTATTATAATAGTATATCCACCCAGTAATAATAATAATAATTTCAGTAGTATATCCACCCAGGATTAATAATAACAATAATGATAATAGTATATCCGCTTAATAATAATAATAATAATAATAATATTTTATCATAATAATATATCCACATAATAAATAATAATAAGAAGAAATACTATTATTATTATGATTATTAATGATAATAATATTACTGGGTATATTATTATCATCATCATTATTAATAATAATAATAATAATAATAATAATAATAATAATAACAATAGTACATCCACCCAGGATTCATAATAATAATAATAATATTAGTAATAATAATGAATACACCCAGGATTCATCATAATAATCCTAATAATATAATAATAACATAATAATTCTAATCATAATATTAATAATAATAATAATAATAATAATAATAATAATCATAATTGTATAATAATAAATCCACACATGATTAATAATAATCATAATAATAGTCATACTATATCCACCCAGGGTTCTATATAATAACTATGTTTTTTTTTGTAATTTTAGGATTTTCTGTTCCGGTATAAGGGTACAGACAATCACTGGATCGGTATAAGACGTACAGATGATAATACGGCCTGGACCTGGACTAATGGATCATTATATAATGAAAGCTTGTAAGTCATCGCATGGCAGGTAATTACAGATATTAGATGCTCTATTACTTATTTTTGTCTGAAGCTTTGTCGATAGGAAGCTGCAAATGATTAATAACTGCTGACCAAAAAAATGGATTGTATACTATACGGAGTGATCTGGATGGAAAGTAAACAGTTTTTTTCACACTGTCATATGACCCTAGAGTGGGTCTTTTCTCACTATACAATCCAGTTTTTCACTCAGCAGTTATTAATCTTTCACAGGACCATTTACAGTTTCCTATGCTGCGGAATTGTAATTTATCCGTAAAAATTGCATGCCATACTAATGGTCCGTATGGCATGCGTTTTTTTTTTAAAACTGTACCTATTTCAGAGTCAAATCGCAGCATGCTGCATTTGTTTTCTCATGCCAAATGAAAAGGAGAATTTTTATCTGATTGCAATCATCCAATTGATACGCTAGTGTGAGCAAGCCCTAAAAATGAAGGCATATCACTATCAGACCTCTGGCAGCGGTAATTTAGCATTGCATTCTCCTGCACAGCTGCACTACTGACAACCTAACTGTGCAGAGAACTGCAGCGCTGCGCAATTCACCTACATAGGGGCAGCCGCAATCTTCTACATATCCAGTGGCTGCTTCTCTGCTGTGCAGGGGAATAATGTGGCGGGTATGAGGCGCTATAGCAGCACTGCAGCCCCTTCATTCTTAGCAATGGTACGGGTCCCTGAGGTCAGACCACACCAATCATAAAGTTATATTATAATTTAGAAATGAGCCATCACTTTATCCCATGTGATCACACCTGTATGTCTTAGATCAGTGATTTTCAACCAGTGTTCCACGGCACACTAGTGTGCCGCGACACATGGTCGGGTGTGCCGCGGGGAAAGTTCCCCAAACTATGGTGCCCCCTGTGTTTTGTTTCCCGGCAATGCGCTCGATGCGCAGTCACGCCTTCTTACAATGTAGGAGACGTGTACAATAACACATGCGCAAGCTTTGAACCTCGCGCGACTTAATGACGTCACCGAGGCCGGCACGTCATCCTGAGAGCGGAGAGACTCTCGCATTTGCCCGCCGCCAAGGTAATGCCCGCCAATAATGCTGACTATATGAGCTTTTGCCTGAGTATATGAACTGTTGGCAGAATACTCAGCATATGAGCTGGTACTTTTAGTACTCCAGCAGTATACTGCATATAACAATGAGAAATGTAAAATGAGAAATACTATAGTCATGAGGCTGGAGTACTACAAGTACCAGCTCATATGCTGAGTATATGAGCTGGCACTTGTACTCTGGCCTCATGGCCATAGTACTTCTCATTGTACCCCTTTATATTGCAGTATATGAGCCACATAATAATCAGCACCATATACTGTGGCGCTGTACAGTGCACATCACCACAGTATATGATGCTGATAATCATGTGCTCATATACGTGGGACTGTATTTATGAGGTTACATGGGATTGAATATATGAGGGGGTTATCCTTTTTTATTTCACTTTTTTAAAATAAATAATTTATTGAAAGGACCTCTGCCAGGCATATTTCACTCTTGAGGGCTAAAAAAGTAGCTCTTGTGGTGGTAAGAAGCTGATTTAAAACCCCCAAGAGTGAACTCCGTGAGAGTTGTATGTATGGAATAATAAATTATATTAGTACCGTTCTTCAGCAGTCATGTCCTGCTTGAATTGACTCTAGTGGCGTAGCACTTGGCAGCCGGCTCTATTCTACTTATAGAGAAAGCTGAGTGCTACGTCACTAGTGTCAATTCAAGCAGGAAATGCAGACCGTAGTAATAGAAGTTATTATCACACACATACAGCTCTCGCGAAGTTCACTCTTGGGGGGTTTAAATCAGCTTCTTGTCACCACGAGAGCTGCTTTTTAAGCCCTCAGGAATGAAATATGCCTAGCAGAGGTCCTTTAAGTGTGGCAGATAATGTAATACTCTTCTATTTTAGTGTGTGGCTGCGCACACTATCTCAGCAGTGATGGAGAAGTATTTGAGAATGGAAAAGGCAAATGCCGAACAGGACCCTGGACACAATTCTAACCCAAATGAAGGCCCTAGTATGAGAGTTCGACAAAAGAAAAAAGACAAGACGGTGAGCTCAAGGCAATACAGTGAAAGCTATCTTTCATTTGGATTTACTTCCACTGGGGATGCGACAGCACCAACACCACTGTGCTTGGTATGTGGTGAGAAGCTTTCCAATAGCGCTATGGTGCCAAGCAAACTTAAACGCCATCTCCAAACGAAACACCCTTCCATTCAAAATAAACCGATGGAGTATTTTGTACGCTTACGTACAAACAATGAGAAAGGGGCAACTTTTTTGAGAAAAAGCACAAAGGTAAATGAGAGAGCCCTCAAAGCTAGCTACCTTGTTGCTGAACTCATAGCTAAATCCAAAAAGTCCCACACTGTGGCAGAAACATTAATACTACCAGCTTGTAAAGCTATTGTAAATGAGATGCTTGGCCCTGAAGCAGCTAAAGAGATAGCTAAAGTGCCTCTCTCTGATAACACAATTGCCAGACGGATTGATGACTTGTCTGCGGACATTGAAACAGTTGTTTTGGAAAAGGTGCGCATCAAGAAGAAATTTGCCTTGCAACTTGATGAGTCGACGGATATCAGTGGACATTGTGAGTTGTTGGCCAATGTGCGTTTTGTGGATGGTGAAGCCATTAGAGAAAACTTCCTATTTTGCAAGGCACTGACAGAAAAATCAACAGGAGAGGCAATATTCCAAGTCACATCGGAATATCTTGATAAAAGTGGACTTACATGGGAAAACTGCACAGGTGTCTGCACTGATGGAGCCGCAGCCATGGTCGGGCACATCAAAGGCTTTGTAAGTAGGGTTAAAGAAAGAAACCCAGATGTTCTTGCTACCCACTGTTTCTTGCACCGTGAGGCTGTAGCACCCTGAGGATTCGGCTGCTACAGGGGTATTACACCTCAAGCCAGAGGTGTGGTATTCCACTCCCGGGTAAGGATGGAGTGTGGAACTGAGCTCAGTAGGCTGCATGCACTACACACATCCCATTTCCGGGGGACAGACCAATGGTACTCCCACTAGAGAAATGTGCAGGTACGACAGTGTCTGTCCCTGGCTGGAGTGGGAGGGGGGTGGAACATCCCAGTAGTGTAGGGGCAGATAGGGGGAGCAGTCTGGGTAGTGCTAGGAGCTCATTGGGTGCTGGTCACCTGAGCTCACACATAGAGGGAGTATATAAGGTGGGAACCATCTTAGATCAGGGTCAGTCAGTCAGTCAGTCAGTCTGTCAGTCTTTTGTAGAGTGAGTCAGAGGAAGAGAGCAGAGGAGAAGAGCAGCTCCAAGGCCCAGAGAGAGAGAGGAGAAAGAAGGACCCAGAGGGGGAGAAGAGAGAACTCCAAGAACCCAAGATTAGATCAGCGGGTGAAGAGTTGGCACAAGGGTACCGGATCCCAAGCTGGTGGAGGGCCCTAATCCTTAGCCAGAGACCGGAGGTCGTGGGCAGGATCTGCCACGACCACCCACTAAATCCACCCGGAAGGCAAACCAAGAATAGGGTCAGGGAACCCAGAGACAAGGGTTTACCAACAAGAGGCCCGAGGGAGCCGGATTTAGGTGGATCCCTGGTGGGGAAGGCCAGAGAGAAGGAACGTCAGAAAGGGAGCTCAGGATCACGCTCCAGAATTACTTGGGAGTTGGCCGAGTCCAGGACCTGGTGGACGCAGCACGGCTCGGGCGGTCACTCAAGGCCGGAGTGACCAGCATAACAGCAGTAAGTAAAGACCCTGAACTGCACAGCCCGACTCTGAGTCTCATTACCATCCTCACTGCACCTCCACAACCACCATCCTCTACACCTGACCCCCTGAGGCTATACCCCTCCCGTTGGGGGTTATACTACCTGAGCTGCACACACATCACCAGCCTCAGCGGACCCTGCTGCAGCGGCGGCCGTATTGACCGCAATTCAACGGGTGGCGTAGTCGACATAAAAGAACATCTAGTAACATCTATAAGGACTGCCACACACTGAGCTTGACACCCTGGGCACGGACCGGGTCACCGCCACTCGGAGACTACAACCCCCATCTGATCCGGCTCCGGGTATCCCCCAAACAACACTGGCCCAGGGGGCGCGTCAACTTTGGCGTAGTCGGCAGGATTACGTGCCCGCAACAACCGGGTACTGCGTGCCTGAAGAAAAGTTCATCGTTACCTTAAAAAGAAGTCTCCCGCCGGTTCCGGAGGGTCCCCGCCAACGGACCCCATCACAGGTCGTTTCCCGCCGGTTGTCCGCCATTTGCAGCTTTTTCCCGCCATCCATGGAGTTTCCCGCCACTGGGAGACGATTCCCGCCATTTCCAAAGATTTCCCGCCTTGGAAGAGCGGACGCCATTATGGGCATGCCAGAGGGTGGCAAAAGGCCACCTCCCATCGTGGGCCAGGTCGAAGAATGGCGCCAAAAGCGGAAACCGTGCCCACCAACAGAGACTGTGATGCTGGAAGTGTCCATCAGCGTAAGAGAACTGCCCCTGGAACTGACAATCACAAAGTTGCCCCGGGACCACCCTAAATGTGGGCGGAGACAGAACAAGAGAGCAAAGATGGGTGTCGCCTGGAGCAGTCTGGAGAGAGCGCACCCAGAGACAAGAAGTCTGGAGGGGAGTCCAGAGAAAGCCTACCCGGAGATGGAGGGAGAGTCAGGCAGCACCGACCCAGTGGTCAGGAGCCTGCTGCAAGCAACGACCCCACTAGGCTTAGTGGAGGTCCTGGCACAGCTCCCCCGAGACCGGGAGTGTGCACAGACTGCGCTGGAGGGCCTCGCACGGAGGATGGCCCGGGTACAGCGAGAGACGTTGGCGGAGTGGAGCCGAGAGATGGCCCAGCAGACCGAAACCCGACAGCGGAGCACGCCACCCGAGACGAGGAGACAGACCGCCTCTGAGGATGGTGCAGGAGGACTGAAGGCCGGAGACGGCGCCGAGAAGGGAGCTGAACGGACGGAGGCAGGTAAAGGGGACGTCTCTACCCCGAGCCGGGAAACCGCGTGCCTGCCCCAGCTCCCCGTCGCAGAGCCCGAAATTCCCCCTGCCGTGCCCGTCGCTGCATCGTCACCGCCGCAGACTAGGCCTCAACCGGAAACCGCGGCCGCGACCCCTGTGAGGTCACGCGCTTCGACCCTGAGCGCGGCAAAGCAGGAAATACCATCAGCCTGGTCGCAAGGCCTAGTACCCCCGGGCGCCGCAATTCCAACAGCGCCCCCTACCTCCGCGGAGCCACCGGCCTGGTCGCAGGGCCGAGTAACCCAGGGCGCCGCCGTTCTTACGGTGCCCTTTGCCTTTAGGGTGCCCCAAGCCTGGTCGCAAGGCCTGGTCAACCCGGGCGCCGCTACCATCAACGCGCCCTCAACATCTAGAGTGCCGCACCTGGGTGAAAATCTATTTGCCCAGCATACGTGCCCGGATGGGCAGCCCTTTGTATGGCCCCAGGAGTACTACCAACTGGAACTCCAAAGAGCAAGGCCCCTGTGCGAGCCCCTGATTTCGGCTCCGAAGCCCGTCAGGAGAACCCCGCTCCCGCTAGAAGAAGCACAATTCGAGTGGGACCCCACCGGAGGAGACCTCATGGGGTTCACTCAAGAAACGCGGGCAGCCGCAGCAGAGCGAGTGGAGTGCTGCCGCCAGCAGTTGGCAGCCTTCGAGCAAGAGCGGAAAGAGAGGCGGATCCGTGAGCAGCGGCTGCAGGAACAGAGCGCAGGGCAGAAGAGCCGGACCAGGAGGAACCCCCGTGCAGCTCATGGTCCCCGTACCACCGGGACTGTGATTAAATTCAACCTGCAGCATGGGTGGGGCTTCATAAGAGACCATCATACCCCCGGCGACGTCTTTGTGACCCACAGAGACGTAGAAAGCCATCTGCCGGAGGGACACAGAGGTCGTGACCTGTATGTAGGGGACGAGGTCACCTTCACCCGGCACAAGTGTGCCAAAGGACCCTACGCCCTCCATGTGCATCGCCTGACGGAGGAGGAGCTGCGGTGTGAGGAGGAGCAAGAGGGCCCGGACGGGTCTGAAACTGAAACCAACCAACAAGAAAGAGCAGGAGGACGCCGTCGTTGAAGTACGGTAGAGAGAGACTGTATATAGTTGCCCGTCGGGGTACCAAGAACTGTTACTTATTTAAAATATGTTCCCCGTTGGGACAAAGTGTGAACTGATGCCCGTGTGTCCCTAGTTCCTAATAGCTGGCCGAGGACTGAGAGCGGCCATATCCCCTTTGTATATAGTTGCGCTTCCTAAAGCGCCCCCTACTGGTTTTATGGGAAAACCATTTTTCTTCAAGAGACTGTCGCACTTTACCCGGTCACAAGTTGCACCGTGACCGGAGGATCCAGCGACAGGAATGTTTACAAGAATGTTATTTATGAAAACGTTTTATTGCTGATATATATATGATGTTTTATATGTTTATATGTTGATGTTTATGAAAAATAATTGTATGTTTTGGATGTTTTTATCTTTAACAGCCCGAGGACGTGCTGTGATTTACCAGGGGGGAATGTAGCACCCTGAGGATTCGGCTGCTACAGGGGTATTACACCTCAAGCTAGTGGTGTGGTATTCCACTCCCGGGTAAGGATGGAGTGTGGAACTGAGCTCAGTAGGCTGCATGCACTACACACATCCCATTTCCGGGGGACAGACCAATGGTACTCCCACTAGAGAAATGTGCAGGTACGACAGTGTCTGTCCCTGGCTGGAGTGGGAGGGGGGTGGAACATCCCAGTAGTGTAGGGGCAGATAGGGGGAGCAGTCTGGGTAGTGCTAGGAGCTCATTGGGTGCTGGTCACCTGAGCTCACACATAGAGGGAGTATATAAGGTGGGAACCATCTTAGATCAGGGTCAGTCAGTCAGTCAGTCAGTCTGTCAGTCTTTTGTAGAGTGAGTCAGAGGAAGAGAGCAGAGGAGAAGAGCAGCTCCAAGGCCCAGAGAGAGAGAGGAGAAAGAAGGACCCAGAGGGGGAGAAGAGAGAACTCCAAGAACCCAAGATTAGATCAGCGGGTGAAGAGTTGGCACAAGGGTACCGGATCCCAAGCTGGTGGAGGGCCCTAATCCTTAGCCAGAGACCGGAGGTCATGGGCAGGATCTGCCACGACCACCCACTAAATCCACCCGGAAGGCAAACCAAGAATAGGGTCAGGGAACCCAGAGACAAGGGTTTACCAACAAGAGGCCCGAGGGAGCCGGACTTAGGTGGATCCCTGGTGGGGAAGGCCAGAGAGAAGGAACGTCAGAAAGGGAGCTCAGGATCACGCTCCAGAATTACTTGGGAGTTGGCCGAGTCCAGGACCTGGTGGACGCAGCACGGCTCGGGCGGTCACTCAAGGCCGGAGTGACCAGCATAACAGCAGTAAGTAAAGACCCTGAACTGCACAGCCCGACTCTGAGTCTCATTACCATCCTCACTGCACCTCCACAACCACCATCCTCTACACCTGACCCCCTGAGGCTATACCCCTCCCGTTGGGGGTTATACTACCTGAGCTGCACACACATCACCAGCCTCAGCGGACCCTGCTGCAGCGGCGGCCGTATTGACCGCAATTCAACGGGTGGCGTAGTCGACATAAAAGAACATCTAGTAACATCTATAAGGACTGCCACACACTGAGCTTGACACCCTGGGCACGGACCGGGTCACCGCCACTCGGAGACTACAACCCCCATCTGATCCGGCTCCGGGTATCCCCCAAACAACACTGGCCCAGGGGGCGCGTCAAGGCCCTCGTTGCAAAGACCTTACCAGCAGATCTAGCTCCTGTGTTGGATGATGTTGTACGCATAGTGAACTTTGTGAAGACGCGACCTTTGAGATGTCGCTTATTTGCGTCTTTGTGTACAGAAATGGGAGCGGAACATAAAATCTTATTGCTCCACACGGAGGTCAGGTGGCTGTCACGCGGCAAAGTGCTGGCCCGTGTGTATGAGTTGCAAGAGGAACTTAAAATATTTCTTACAAACGAGAGGTCCGATTATTCAAAGCTGCTTGCAAGTGATGAGTGGTGTGCAAAGCTGGCATACCTGACTGATATATTTCAATATCTGAATGAACTAAACACACGGATGCAAGGTCGAAATGAAAACCTGCTTACAAGCACTGATAAAAAGAACGGATTCCGTTTAAAGGTGCCGCTCTGGCAACAACATGTGCAGGGTGGCAACCTTCAGATGTTCCCACTCACCGAGAAACTGCATGATGACAATACTGCTGCAATGTGCGAAGCGATTGGCAGACATTTGAAAACTCTTGAGAAGTTATCGTTCTATTTCTCTTCAGCCTTCACAGAATGCCTTGACTGGGTTAGGGACCCATACAGCTCATTATCCGTTGCTGGAAAGGACATGACTTTAAAGGAGCAAGAGGAACTCGTTGAACTGAAGCAAGATCGCGGTTTAAAGCTAAAGTTTGCTGATCTTCCTTTGGACAGTTTTTGGTTATCTGTTGCCAAGGAGTTCCCCATTCTGGCCAACAAAGCTATTTTGACATTGCTCCCATTTTCAACCACATATCTATGTGAGCTGGGCTTCTCAAGCTTGACTGTGATAAAAACTAAGAACAGGGAGAAACTGAGAACTGTTGAGGAAGAGCTTTGTGTGTGTCTTTCCACCATTCCTGCCAGGATATCCCTTTTGTGTTTATTGAAACAGGCCCAGGTTTCACACTGAGTGAGTAAAATAAATTTAGAATCTATATTATTAACTATATGTATAATATGACTGTTTTAGTATCATTTTGTGCTATTTTGGTTGGTGGTGTGCCCCAGGATTTTCTAAGTATAAAAAGTGTGCCGCGGCTCAAAAAAGGTTGAAAATCACTGTCTTAGATGATACAGTGAATTACACATTTCTATGTCCTGTGATATATTGTTATATTAAGAGGCCAAAATCACAGTAACCCCACAGCTTTACCTCCAAATATTAGAAGAGCGAAGTATAAATTCAGGATTTTTTAAATTGAGATTGTAAAGTTTTAATAGACTTAGGGCTCGCTCACACGAGTGTATAAATCGGACAAGTGCAGTACGATTAAAAATCGCATAAAACTCGGCCCAGTGTTATACTGTGGGGCAGTGCAGATCTGCGATTATTTTCCCACGCAGATTTGGCATGTTGTGAGTGCATCCGTGAATCTAATGGCACGCTCCCATACAAGTCTATGGATGTGTGCGAAACATCAGCCTGCACTCTGATGTCATCCGAGTGCAGTGCAGTTACTGTGGACGCTAGCAATGGAGGAGACTTTCTCCGTCTCCTCTGCACCTGTGCTGTGATTCTCTCATGCGAGAGGATCGGAGCACAGTGAACTGACCCTCAGCTCAAACTCTGGCAGCGTTTGAGCCGAATATCATTTGCATAATGGGTCCGAAAACAGATGCTCATGTGACCCGGCCTTATACAGGTTGTCCTCTACTTTTACATTGATAGCCTATCCTTGCGCTGGTCATCAATGTCTGGATCTCCAACACCTGGCACCCCTGTCGATCAGCTGTTATCAGTGTCGGCAGTGGCGGTCATCTGCCGGAAGTACTCACTTGCTGAGCTGCTCTGTCTACTTGTACTGGCCGGCACTTGGGACTGCATATCCGCCTCCAATTCTCATCAACAGAAGGCGGTTGTATAGTACCTTGTGGCGGCCACTACAAGTAGACAGAGCAGTTCGGCAATTGAGTAGTTACAGCCGGCGTTAACAGCTGATCAGTGGGTGTGCTCGGTGTTGGAGCTCCGGCTGATCAGACATTGATGACCTATCCTAAGGATATTAAACACTAAAGTCCACTAATAATATGAAATGGCACTTCTAACTAGATTCAACAACAAATAACCCAGGATAAAAGTACATATATCTGAGTAATGAAGCAATCTACACCTACAATGCTTAACAACTTTGGGACTCACATAAAAATCAAATCAAAAGAAAAAGTCTACACGCTATGGCAGTTTAGACTGACACAAAATGTATGGAGCCTAAAGTCAAAGCTATAGTGCACAGTCCAGAAATATTATGGCCATAAGAATGCAGTGTTCAGAGGCTATCATATAGTATAATCAATAATAATACAGATATATGATCAGGTAGTGACAGATTGAACATGGGAAGGAGGACAGACTTGTAGTGAGAAAAGGTGTCAGAATACACTATACACCTCAATATCCTCCCATACCCATGCAAAAAATAACAAAGGAAAAGGAATTCCAGTGGAAGTTGAATGTTCTCCTCAGTGTCACCTCAATCTGATGTGCCGATGCGCACTTCCCCTCAAGCTTCTTCCGGGAATGTATCAGGATGAGGGGTTGAGGCGTAGGTAGGGTTTTGGTTCAGGGAGGGCAAAACTTCGGAGTGGGCCCCTAAAAAGGTAACCCTGATTACAACTATGGTGGCGCACCCAGATAGTGGATGTAGGAGAACCTCAGCAGATGACCGCGCTGTTACTGAAAATAATCTCTATGCAAAGACCAGCACTGATAATACCGCCATATGGTGACCATATATTGATAGATACCAGTCCTGCAGAACATATAAGAGATAACAGCACAGTTATATATAGTAACTTACAGCTGACGTTCTTTCTGATTAAATTATTCACTTTTCCCGTCTTTTCCATCTGGCCCAGACCGACACGACGACTTCTCCATCCAGGACTCAGAGTCTCAGATCTGCAGAGATCACAAGAAAGACATATTTGACTCCTTACCTGCTGATACCCTAACACTGAGCCGCAGCTGCCGTATGTGTTCCTATTACTGCACCTGCTGTGCACCCTCTAGATGGTAAAACAAACCTCTAGAATATAATAATGCCGTGTGCAAGTGCCCTAGAAAACAGTGCCCACATTGTGCCCCCTAGAAAGTAATAATGCCTTCTGTGTGCCCCTCTGACAGTCACAATAACCTGAGTTCCCCTATAACGATAAGTGCCCACTTAAGATTTAATAATGTCTGGAGTCTCCCCCCATGTACAGCTCCCCTCTACACAGTATAATACTCCCTCACTGTATAGTACCCCCACACGCAGTATACCGACCCCTTAGTAGCCTCCAAACTGATGGCTCCCACATTGTATGATGGCCCCCACACTGTGCAAAGACCCCACATTATCTCCCACACTGTATAATGCCCCCCACACTGTGCAAAGACCCCACATTATCTCCCACACTGTATGATGGCCCCCACACTGTACAAAGACCCCACATTATATCCCACACTGTATGACCCTAACTTTAATCCCCCCACTGTATAAATAGCCTACATATAGTATAATGCCCCCCATAGGCAGAGTCGGTAGTATAATGTCCCACCTCCATAGGCAGGGTCTGTAGTTTAATCTCCCCCAATAGGCAGAGTCTGTAGTATAATGTCTCCCCCCTTTCATAGGCAGAGTCTGCAGTGTAATGTCCCCCCTCATAGGCAGAGTCTGTAGTATAATGTCCCCCTTCCCATAGACAGAGTCTGTAGTATAATGTCCCCCCTCATAGGCAGAGTTCTTTAGTATAATGCCCCCCCCTCATAGGCAGAGTCTGTAGTATAATGTCGACCCCCCCCCAGCAAAAAATGAATAAGAACAATACTCACCTCTCCTCCTAGTTCCTTCGATGCTCCGAGTGCCGCCCCCGGCCGGCACATCTTCAGAACAGAGGGCCGGGCGCCAATTGATGTCAGATGCAGAGGGGGGACTGATGGGAGAGGGAGAATCGCACTCCCTCTCTCATCAGTAAACTTGCTATCACTGGGGGCTCTCCTCCTCCTCAAGGGCCGCATAGCCTCCCTGCACAAAATCCAGGAGTGTAACTGTTTCTGCGCACGCCGGATACAGTTGCTCTAGCGTAGCTCTGGATGGGCCCCCTCTGCCCCCCTACCCAGAGAGGCTCAATGATATTGAGGTCAGGAGACTGAGATGGCCAATCCAGAACCTTCACTTTGTTCTGCTGTAGCCAATGACAGGTCGACTTGGCCTTGTGTTTTGGATCGTTGTCATGTTGGAACATCCAAGTACATCCCATGCGCAGCTTCTGGGCTGATGAGTGCAACTTTGCCTCCAGTATTTGCTGATAACGTGCTGCATTCATCTGTCCTTCAACTTTTACCAAGTTTCCGGTGCCTTTGTAGCTCACACATTCCCAAAACATCAGCGATCCACCTCCGTGCTTTACTCTAGGAATGGTGTTCCTTTCATCATAGGCCTTGTTGACCTCTCTCCAAATGTAACGTTTATGGTTCAGTTTTGGTCTCATCACTCCAAATTACCTTGTTGCAGAAGTTTTGAGGCTTGTCTCTGTGCTGTTTGGCATATTGTAGGCAAGATACTTTGTGGCATTTGTGCAGTAATGGCTTTCTTCTGGCAACTCGACCATGCAGCCCATTTTTCTTCAAGTGCCTCTTTATTGTGCATCTTGAAACAGCCACACCGCTAGTTTTCATAGAGTCCTGAATTTCAGCTGATGTTATTTGTGGGTTTTTCTTTGCATCCTGAACAATTTTCCTGGCAGTTGTGGCCCAAATTTTTGTTAGTCTACCTGACCGTGGTTTGGTTTTTACAGAGCCCCTGATTTTCTATTTGTTAATCACAGTTTAAACGCTGCTGACTGGCATTATCAATTCCTTGGCTATCTTTTTGTATCCCTTCCCTGTGTTATATAGTTTATCTACTTTTTCCTGTAGATTCATTGACAATTCTTTTGCTTTCCCCATGACTCACAATCCAGAAACGTCTGTGGCTGGATGAAAGATGCAAGAGTCTGTCTGGATCCCACAAATTCACTCATCTTTTATGCACACACACTGATTACAAGCAAACAGATCACAGGGGAGGATGTTACCTTTAGTAGCCATTCAAACCCATTTGTGTCAAATTCTGTGCATGTTATCAGGCCAAAATCACCAGGGTATGTGAACTTATGATCAGGGTCATTTGGATGTTTTTGGTTGTCATTAAGATTTAAAAAGAGAAAACACAGTAGTTAGACAATAAATGGCTTCACCCAACCAATAACCATGAGTGGAGAAAAAGTTTTTTTTGTTATAATTCATATTCTCTGAAACAAGGCCAAGAAAGGAAAAATTCTGCCGGGGTATGTAAACTTTTGAGCACAACTGTTTGTGTTCACCATAGGTGAACACATATTTAAGAGGACGTTGATGCAGCAGAAACTCCGCCCATTTGTGATTAGCCAATTAAATCAAAGAGTGGGCGGAGTGTGGATCAGGTGGACGGAGTTACGACCGCCGAACATCGCGATTTTTCGCCCAATGAGAGCCATTTAGAGAAGTTAGTGGGTCTCACTGGGGTGTCGGCTCCCATCAGTTACAGCAGGGAGCCGGCTCTTTGTGTCGGATCGTTCGTGACCGACACATCACTATGACAGAGCTACAAGAGGAGTAGTTGGGAGGAAGCCAGCGGGACTTACAAATTGGGCTAATGGTGGATCTGAGGCATTAAAGGGTTGTATTTAGGATAAGTGCAAATAGAGTGATTGATATCAGACACAATAATAAAGGTGGTGCCAATATATTTATTTTAGAATAAATATAAAGTAGTGGCTGTGAAATAAGCATAATATGTGCCTATCTTATGAGAATAGCAAGTAAATATAAAGTGACCCGTGCATTTCTAAGGTGCAATATTAAAGTGACAGTGCCTGACCAATTATAGAGTTTTAAAGTGAGAGTGTCAAACATGAACTATATAAATATTAATGAAATAAAGTTGATTAATAATCAAAACACATAATGCGCGAGTTTATGTGTTAATAAAGTGACACGTGCACGACAATTAGGCAAGACTAACGCCTAAATGACATGATAAATAAAGAAAAACTAGAAGAATAGCAAATAAGTAGAAAAAAAATAAAATAAAGAAAAATAAAAAAATAATAATAAATACAGTAAACAGAATAAATAGTTAATAAACAAATGAATATTGGCTGGGAAGGACAAAATTCACCCCACACAATTCCCTATTCCATAGATGAAACAGTACCCTAGAGCACAGGATGTTTAAAACGTAGTAAGGGTCTCCTAAAAAAAGGGGGGTTACATATAGAAATAGACCAATATAGTGTACTGATGGACCCCCAAACGAAAGGCTACAAAGTATAACATAATGATAAATCATAATTCAGTCCATGAAGTGAGATATATCGGGCCTAATGACTGTTAAATTTCTTCATCCTCCTCGTTATTGAAATGTCCCTGAGTCACAACCTGAATGGGTATCGAGTCCTCTCATGTACAGCCTATCCTGAGGATAGGTCATCAATGTAAAAGTAGTGGAAAACCTCTTTAATCTTCAACAAATGCAGAATTATCGGCAATTGATAATAACACAAGTATCTTCTATCTGGTGAAATTAAAAAGGCTGATGTGATGATTATTTGTACAAAATGTTTTGTTTTCCAGATTCAGAATCACAAGAAGTTCAGAGCATTCTGGAGAAATTGAATATGTGTTTCTGAATCATGAAGGTGTAAGAAGTCAGGAAGGAGTGCATGAGTTTAAATGGATATGTAATAAGAAGTAGGATTCTGTTCATTTTGCAGCAAACATTGTTACCACTCTCTGTGGCCATAAATCCTGCACTATAGATGCAATAATCAAGGCTCTGTGTTAGGCATGAAAGAACAATCGCAGCATGCTGCGATTTGCAGTGA
This sequence comes from Phyllobates terribilis, assembly GCF_046119375.1. Lineage (NCBI taxonomy): Eukaryota > Metazoa > Chordata > Amphibia > Anura > Dendrobatidae > Phyllobates > Phyllobates terribilis. Next base: position 382,060,571 of record NW_027362765.1, read on the forward strand.
GACTCTATTCGCTCGCACCCATACAAATCTATGGGTGCGAGTGAAACATTGGACTGCACTCGGATGTCACCCCAGTGCAGTCCGATATACGACGAGTCAGTCAATGGAGGAGATGGAGAAATCTCCGCAGCTGTGATGCAATCCTCTCATGTGAGAAAATCGCAGCACAGTAGCATGACATTCAACTCCCGCTCGCAGTAGAGCCGGAGCCGAGGTTCATTAGCATATTGCATCAGATGCCATACGCTGGTGTGACTCTGGCCTAAGTCTGCCTAAAATCTAGTGAATCTTTGCCCCAATACTACAAGTTCCATCATGCATTGCAGTGGCCTGTGAGCCGGCACCTCCTCACTCTTCAGTAAGCATACTCAGGCAAGCTGTCATTCAATCCAAAACTTCTACACCCACCACCAGGAGCACAGTGACAACGTCCTATCATTTTGTATGATTTGTGGGCCAGAAAAGGACGTATCAGTCACAACAGAGGAAGAAGAAGAATCTCCATAACAATCCAGTACCATGAGATCCCTGCTGAGATGCGCTCATAGAAGCTATACATCTAAGGGTATAGGCAGATGGTCCGGAGCCGCCTGTGGCCCCGACACTACGGAATTGCCGTGTGGCTTCCGCTCATTATGCAATATTGTTTTAAGGACATTACATCAAAGTTGGATCAGCCTGTAGTGTGTTTTTCCACTTTAATTTTGGGGGTGACTCCAAATCCAGGCCTCCATTGGTTAATAAATGTGATTTCCATTGATGATTTTTGTGTGATTTTGTTGTCAGCACATTCAACTTTGTACAGAACAAAGTATTCAATGAGAATATTTCATTCATTCAGATCTAGGAGGTGGTATTTGAATGTTCCCTTTATTTTTTTGAGCAGTGTATATATATATATATATATATATATATATATATATATATATGTGAGCTAGGCAGGCAGACAGTGTATGTGGCAAACTGCAGTGCATGATACAGCACAAGAGGCTCCATTCCAGTTCTGTCTGCTGCTGCTACAGACATTTCTAGAAATAGACCCACGTATCAGGGGCCAGGGATAATTATTTTTTTGATCTTAATCCTGATTATTTGCTTAAAAAGCAATCCAGAGAACACCGTTTTTCTGCTCCACTTGCTTGCTGCCACAGCAGAATACAGCCAGATTCTTTCCATATTACAGCTATAAAAATCCAGAAATTTATAGTGAACGTCGAAAATATTGGCCTCCATATAAATGTTGTTGCAGTGTGTTAGTGAAGTTATTGACACGAGGTCGCTGTGAAAAATAGTAACCTACAGGCCAGCTATTTAAAACTGTGGTTTTCGATCATACGTATCACATATCACTGCGGTTCAAATCCAGCCATTTCTAGTGAACGTGGGAAATATTGTCCTCCATTTAAAATGAGCAAGGCGCGTGCAAGGGACGGGGAAGTGGACATGATGTCGCATGCAGAGGACGAGGCTGAGGTCGTGGGCAAGCTGAAATTGTGCCACAACAAACACCCACATATTGTCGCTCGATCTTCCTGTCCAAATTAATAGGGGACCGCAGAACACCACTATTGAACACAGAGCAGTGTGAAAAGGTTATTGGTGGGATAGCAGATAATGCTTCCAGTCACTTAGCCACAACTACCACCACTGCATATTTCTCACCCTGATCCTCCTTCCTCCCATACATGCCGGGTGCCCGGAGACAACTGATCCCACACTTGGACACTCAGAAGAGCTGTTCACTTTTCCATTTATAGATTCAGGCCTGTGGCCCAGTCCACTTGAAGCGGGGCAAGAGGAGATCGCATGTAACGATGCCCAAATATTTGAGCAGCCACGGTCAGACGAAGGCGACGGTGGGAAACTTTCACAAGAGGTGGATGATGATGAGACACAATTGACAGAAAGGAGGAGGACCAGGGTGCGGAAGTGGAAGACAAGTTGGTGGATGATATAGTAAGTGACCCAACCTGGCAGGAGGACATGCAGAGCGAGGACAGCAGCACACAGGGGGAGGGAGGCAGAGCACCCCAACAGGCAGGAAGAAGCAGTGTGGTGGCCGCAGACACAAGGTGGGAAAGCGTTCCTTGTAACGCCAACACAACGGAAGTTGCCAGTACAACTCTTAGGTTTTCCCGAGTCTGGTTGTTTTTTAAAGACTCTGCCGATAATTCCAAAAAGGCCATTTGCACCACCTGCCAGACCAGCATCAGCAAGGGTAGCATAACTACCAGCTTGACCACCACCAGCATGATTAGGCTTATGGCACTAAATCACCTAAGTGGGCTGAACCCCAGGGTCTAGCAACAGTGTCTGCGGGTGACACCACTGCTTGTTTCGCTGTTGTGCGTGTACGCCAATCCCCTGCCCATGGCGCATGCCAAGATGCCTCCAGCCCCGCACATGTCATTGAACACTCTCAAATAGCACCATCAGCAAGCACGTCCTTGTCCCAGCGCAGCGTTCAGTTGTCCCTACCCCTGTCCTTGGAACGCAAGCGCAAATACGCAGCTAACGCCCCACAGGCCATACTACTAAATTCACACATTTCGCGAATCCTTGCTCTCGAAATGTTGCCTTTTAGGCTCGTGGAGACGGAAGCTATCCACAACCTGATGCCGGCGGCCTACCTTAGGTACTTGATCCCCAGCCGCCACTATTTCTCCCGGTGTGCCATCCCTGCATTACACAAGCACGTGTCCCACCACATTAGCCATGCCCTCAACAATGCAGTTACTGGGAAAGCTTCACCTGTCACTACAGCGTTCCTGCTCCACACCAGTAGATGACATAGTAGAAGGGGAAATAAAACGACACCCACCGATAGTCACTGGTAAATATAGTTTTAACATTTTACTACCTTATCTGGGCGTATATTTCTCCTGGTGTGCCGTCCCCGCATTACACAAGCACGTGTCCCACCACATTAGCAATGCCCTCAACAATGCAGTTACTGGGAAAGTCCACCTAACCACGGACACGTGGACAAGTGCTTGTGGGCAGGGACAGTACATCTCTCTGATGGCACACTGGGTTAACATAGTGGAAGCTGTGACCCTGTCGGACATTGGGATGGAACACGTCCTCCCGACACCGAGGATTGCGGGCCCTGAGTCAATCATGGTTGCCCCCACATTCTACAGCTCCTGCACCTCATCCTCCTCCTCCACTTCAGCCTCCATCTCTGAAATGACCACATCAGTTACAAGCTGGAAGCACTGTAGCACTACCTCAGCCAAGCGGCAACAGGCTGTGCTGAAGCTAATATGCTTAGGTGACAAACCGCACAATGCTGAAGAGTTGTGGACGGCTCTGAAAGAGCAGGCAGATCTGTGTCTGACACTGCTGAACCTACAGCCAGGCATGGTCGTGTGTGACAATGGCCGGAACCTGGTGGCGGCTCTGAGGCGAGGCAAGCTCACACATGTACCATGCCTGGCCCATGTGCTTAACCTTGTGGTTCAGCGGCTTCTCAAAACCTCCCCGGATCTGTCGGATCTGCTTGTCAAAGTATGCTGTCTGTGTGCCCATTTTAGAAAGTCAGCCTCTCTTGCCGTGCTTCAGCAGCGTTTGCAGCTTCCAGCTCACCGACTGATCTGCGATGTCCCTACACGTTGGAACTCTACATTGCAGATGTTGGGAAGGATTTGTGAGCTGAAGAGGGCAGTTGTTGACTACCAGCATCAACATGGCCATGAGTGTTCAGGTCAGACTCCACGCATAAAACCTCAGGAGTGGACATGGATGTCAGACATATGTACCATCCTCCAAAACTTTGAGGACTCAACCAAGATGATGAGCGGCTATGACGCCATAATTAGCATCACCATCCCGCTTCTCTGTCTTCTGAAATGCTCTCTGCTCTCAATTAAAGAGGATGCATTGCAGGCGAAGCACAATGAGATGGAGCAAGGAACCATATAGGGTGATTACACACAGCCCTGCCTCATCTCATCCCAAGGTGGATTGGGTGACAATGAGTAAGAGGAGGAGGAAGAACAAGAGCTAGTTTCCTGCGCTATAGACGGTACTACCTGCACAACTGTCATACCATCTGTTCAGCATGGATGGCCTGAGGACAGGAAGGAGGAGGATGAGGAGGAGAGCATGGTCAGTCATCGTCTTGGTGAGGACATGGAATTCTTGCCTCTTTGCAGTCTGGCACACATGGCTGAGTTTATGTTTTGCTGCATTTCCCCTGACCCTCGTGTTGTCCAAATTTTGGGTGACAGTCATTACTGGTTGGTGACACTTGTAGACTCACTCTACAGGGAGAACTTTCTGTTTCTTATTCCTTTGAGGACAGGCCTAATAAAATGGGGCAGTACAAGAATTAGTGAAAAAATTCCCATCTGAAAATGCTGGAGGCAGAGGTCACAGTTCGTTGGACAACTGTGGCGCCCCTGCGGGTGCAGTCTCCACAGAGGTACTGCATCTCACCCAGAGGTGTGGTATCTCACTCTCAGGTAAGGATGGAGTACTGCCCGGGACCCAAACACCTGCATCCAACACATTCCACTTCAGTAGGGGTAGGGCAAGATTGCTCCAAAGGGAGAGCACAGTCCCTGGTCCCTAGCTGGAGTGTGGAACTATGTAGTGGGTGTGGGTGGAGGACGTAGTTTAGGGGAGCACAGGCAGAAGGAAAATATAAAAGGGGGAACCATCTTGGAAGTGAGGGTTTAGTCTGATGAGAAGGAGTTGGAGCAGGAGCTCTGTTCGAGCTCTGCTCAGGGAGCAGCGGGCCTGAGTGAGAGAGGCCCAGAAGGTCAGACTGAAGAGGAGAGGAGCAGGAAGGAAGGCTTCAAAAGGAAAGAGAGGATCCTAGGGGTACAGGCGGTGCTGGAGGCCACCCGTACGCCCGAATCTACCAGGAGTGGAAGGATCAGGCCGCAAAGGGGACCGGCCCCAAACTAGTGAGAATTGCAATATTCAACTAGAAACTGGAGGCTTCTACCTTTTCAGGGTGTAGTTGCCACAGCCGCTATTAATCGCCAAAAAGGTAGCCACACAAGATCCAGGGAACTTCAGGTTGCCCGCCAAGATCTGCGGTTACCGGCTTAGGACACTGTTTGCGAAGCGCAGGGCAGGAGGATGAGAGCCAGCGCAGGAAGACGACCAGGAGGAACACACAGAAAGCGGTCCCGCTAAGTGCTCTGGAATTACCTGAGGGTTTGCTGAACCCCTCCCTGAGTAAACACCGGACGACTTGGGTGGTTATGAACTGTAGTTGTAACCACGGTGTGAACCGTGAGTAAAACCCTGAAGACTGCACCCCACTGTCCCTGTGAATTATTGCTGCGCCATCATCCCTTGCACCACACTGCACAACCACAGTTACTTCAACATCTACCATCACCGCCCTGGAGCTTAGCTCTACCTGTGGAGAGCTGAACCAACTCTGCTGCATTAACATCAGCTCCAGAGGACCTGCTCCGCAGCGGCGGCTCCATATAGCCGCATTCCACAGGTGGCATCACGAACATTAAATACAAAAACTATAAAACCCCTTTTATTGACCGCCCTGGGTCACGGACCGGGTCACCGCCACTGTGACATCCCCCAGCATCGACCGGCCCGGCTACCGAGTACCCCACGGCCCAGGGGGCGCGTCACAACCAAGGAGTACAGGCGAGAGAGCCACAAATGCAATCCAGAAGAGGCATGGGAACACTGTCAAAGTTCTGGGACAGTTTTCTCAGATCCTCCCATCGCACAGGTCCTGAGGCAGGGGCTACTCTCACAAGGAGTGCAAAGTTTCGGATGATGGTGAGGGAGTACCTTGCCGACTGTACCAACATCCTCCGTGATTCCTCTGTGCCTTATAATTATTGGATATCCAAGCTGGACACGTGGCATTAACTGGCTCTCTATTCCTTGGAGGACCTGGCCTGCCCTTCCGCTAGCGTTTTGTAAAAGCGGGTTTTTAGTGCCGCCGGTGGAATTAAAACTGATAGGCACATCCGCCTGTCAACTGAAAATGCTGACAGGCTGACTCATAAAAATGAACAAGAGCTGGATTGGGCCAGACTTCTCAACACCACAGAATGATAGCAGCATAACATAAACTCAAATATAGTGTCTTTTTTTGGGGAGGTCTAACTCTGTCTTGACACCCAGACATGGATATACACCTCCTGATTTTGTCTATTTGCTCTTGTCCTCCTCTTTCTCTGCATCCTCATCCTCCAGCACCATATCACCACCATATCTACCATATCAACATATCTACGTTTCTTGCAAGGGGCATTGGAGTTCCTCCAAATTTTTGGCAGCAGTTTCTTTACTGCATAGGCAAACACTATGGGAGACACACTTCCTTATAATGGGAACATTTTTTTAGGAGGCTCTCTGACGTCTACATCTCTTGCAAGGGGCATTGGAGTTCCTCCAAATTTTTGGCAGCCGTTGCTTCATTGCATAGGCAAACACTATGGGAGACCAACTTTCTAATAATTGGAACATTGTTTTTAGGAGGCTCTCTGACCTCTAGGTCTCTTGCAAGGGGCATTGGAGTTCCTCCAAATTTTTGGCAACCGTTGCTTTATTGCATAGGCAAACATTATGGGAGATCCACTTCCTAATAATAGGAACATTGTTTTTAGGAGGCTCTCTGACCACTAGGTCTCTTGCAAGGGGCCTTGGAGTTCCTCCAAATTTTTGGCAGCCGTTGCTTCACTGCATAGGCAAACACTATGGGAGACACACTTCCAAATAATGGAAACATTGTTTTCAGGAGGCCCTCCGACCTCTAGGTTTCTAGCAAGGGACATTGGAGTTCCTCCAAATTTTTGGCAGCCATTGCTTCACTGCATTGGCAAACAGTATGGGAGACACACTTCCAAATAATGGGAACATTGTTTTCAGGAGGCCCTCTGACCTCTACGTCTCTTGCAAAGGGCATTAGAGTTCTTCCAAATTTTTGGCAGCCGTTGCTTCACTGCATAGGCAAACAGTATGGGAGACTCACTTCCTAATAATGGGAACATTGTTTTCAGGAGGCCCTCCGACCTCTAGGCTCTTGCAAGGGGCATTGGAGTGCCTCCAAATTTTTATCAGCCGTTGCTTCACTGCATAGGCAAACACAATGGTAGACCCACTTTCTAATAATAGGAACATTGTTTTTAGGAGGCTCTCTGACCTCTAGGTCTCTTGCAAGGGGCATTGGAGTGCCTCCAAATTTTTATCAGCCGTTGCTTCACTGCATAGGCAAACACAATGGTAGACCAACTTTCTAATAATTGGAACATTGTTTTTAGGAGGCTCTCTGACCTCTAGGTCTCTTGCAAGGGGCATTGGAGTTCCTCCAAATTTTTGGCAGCCGTTGCTTCATTGCATAGGCAAACATTATGGGAGATCCACTTCCTAATAATAGGAACATTGTTTTTAGGAGGCTCTCTGACCTCTACATCTCTTGCAAGGGGCATTGGAGTTCCTCCAAATTTTTGGCAGCCGTTGCTTCACTGCATAGGCAAACACTATTTAAGACACACTTCCAAATAATGGAAACATTGTTTTCAGGAGGCCCTCCGACCTCTAGGTTTCTAGCAAGGGACCTTGGAGTTCCTCCAAATTTTTGGCAGCCGTTGCTTCACTGCATAGGCAAAAAGTATGGGAGACACACTTCCAAATAATGGGAACATTGTTTTCAGGAGGCCCTCCGACCTCTAGGCTCTTGCAAGGGGCATTGGAGTTTCTCCAAATTTTTGTCAGCCGTTGCTTCACTGCATAGGCAAACACAATGGTAGACCCACATTCTAATAATAGGAACATTGCTTTTAGGAGGCTCTCTGACCTCTACGTCTCTTGCAAGGGGCATTGGAGTTCCTCCAAATTTTGGTAGCCCTTGCATCACTGCATAGGCAAACGTTATTGGAGACCCACTTCCTAATAATAGGAATATTGTTTTCAGGAGGCCCTCCGACCTCTAGGTCTCTTGCAAGGGGCATTGGAGTTCCTCCAAATTTTTGGCAGCCGTTGCTTCATTGCATAGGCAAACATTATGGGAGATCCACTTCCTAATAATAGGAACATTGTTTTTAGGAGGCTCTCTGACCTCTAGGTCTCTTGCAAGGGGCATGGGAGTTCCTCCAAATTTTTGGCAGCCGTTGCTTCACTGCATAGGCAAACACAATGGTAGACCCACTTTCTAATAATAGGAACATTGTTTTTAGGAGGCTCTCTGACATGTACATCTCTTGCAAGGGGCATTGGAGTTCCTCCAAATTTTTGGCAGCCGTTGCTTCATTGCATAGGCAAACACTATGGGAGACCAACTTTCTAATAATTGGAACATTGTTTTTAGGAGGCTCTCTGACCTCTAGCTCTCTTGCAAGGGGCATTGGAGTTCCTCCAAATTTTTGTCAGCCGTTGCTTCACGGCATAGGCAAACATTATGGGAGACACACTTTCTAATATTGGGAACATTGTTTTTAGGGGGCTCTCTGACCTCTACATCTCTTGCAAGGGGCATTGGAGTTCCTCCAAATTTTTGGCAGCCGTTGCTTTACTGCATAGGCCAACAGTATGGGAGAAACACTTCCAAATAATGGGAACATTGTTTTCAGGATACCCTCTGACCTCTACGTCTCTTGCAAGGGGCATTGGAGTTCCTCCAAGTTTTTGGCAGCCGTTGCTTCACTGCATAGGCAAACAGTATGGGAGACCCACTTTCTAATAATGGGAACATTGTGTTCAGGAGGCCTTCCGACCTCTAGGTCTCTTGCAAGGGGCATTGGAGTTCCTCCAAATTTTTGTCAGCCATTGCTTCACTGCATAGGCAAACACTATGAGAGACCAACTTTCTAATAATGGGAACATTGTTATTAGGAGGCCCTCCAACCTATACGTCTCTTGCAAGGGACATTGTAGTGCCTCCAAATTTTTGACAGCCATTGCAGTCACTGCATAGGCAAACAGTATTGGAGACCCTCTCCTTTCTAATGGGAATATGTCATTACTGTGGCTCTGCTCTATGTGTCTTTAAATTGTTAGTGGGGTTTTTCCTAAATTTTGGCAGTCATTGGACTCACTGCATACCCTATAACTGTATAGCAGACCCTCACCTTTCTAATGGGAACATGTTGTACTCGTTACTGTGGCCCTGCTCTATGTGTCTTTAAATTGTTAGTGGGGTTTTTCCCAAAACAAAAAACAAATAAAAGAAATAAAAACACAGTAGGATATTTATTTAATATAAAAACCGGACTCGCCAATGTAACTTCAATGTAATCGCATTGTTCAGCTCCTGCACCTCCTCCTCCAGTTCGGCCTCCATCTCCGAAATTACCACATCAGTCACAAGCTGAAAGCACTGCAGCACTGCCTTGGCCAAGCAGCAGCAGGCTGTGCTGAAGATAACATGCTTAATGCTTAGGTGACCAGCCGCCAACCGCTGCAGAGTTGTTGAAAGCTGTAACACAGCAGCCTGATCTGTGGCTCTTACCGCTGAACTTACAGCCAGGCATGGTCATGTGTGACAATGGGCAGAACCTGGCGATGAAGAAATGACAGCAAGAGTAGAAATGGTTTCCCTCTATTCCAGTCCTTTCACTGAGCTAAAGAATATGGTTGTGGTGAAATACAACTCCCACTGAGAAGCAGTTTCAAACTGAAAAACATTGGGCCCACCAGAGGATTTGAATCTGAGGGCTCACCTTTCTCCACCGCTCAAGAGCCCCATAGCTGCTGCAATGTTTGCGCTATCTTGAACTCTCCTGATGGAGAAGCCAGGGTCCACCCAAGGATTCTCTGGAGGGACCGTCCAACCCTGCCGAGAAGCAGTCCTGGCTAAGAAAAGTGTGTGGGAAGCTATAACTGTTTTTTTACTGAGCCAATGTGCTGCCATTCACCCTCTGATAAGTATAAGGCTGGAGAAACTTGCACCTACTGCCACTTTATCTTCAGATCCTTTGTGAGAAACTAATGTATTTGGGCAGCCACTCAGTCTACCAAATAGAATTCCTGAGAAGGAAATTGTGGATGGCTTCGCTACTGGTACTGGGGGCAGTGCTAATACCATGGCGTCGTACCATAGTTCACTGTAAATATTCCAGGCTATTAGGAGGCAAGCAGATTCCCACAGAAAAGTACCAGCACTAATGTTCTGGGACCCGTGCTTGTGGAAGGCGGAGACGACACCGGGAGAAATAGTGGCGGCTGGGGACCGAGTATGGACACCTGGCCGCCACCATGAGGTTGTGAAAAGCTTCCGCCTCCACGAGCCTAAAAGGTCACATTTCAAGTGCAAGCAGCTGCCCAGAAATCTGGCAGTTTAGTATTGCAGCCTGTGGGTGGGTGGCTGGCTGCATACTTGCGTTTGCATTCCAAGTAACAGAAAACTAAGCAGATGGTGACCTCTATCATCATCATGGCCTCTCCTCGGCACTATGAACTCTCCTGAAGCAGAAGCCAGAGCCCACCGGAGGAGTCTCCGGTTCTCTGGTGGGCCTGTTCAATCCTGCTGGGAAGCAGCCCTGGCTAAGAAAAGTGTATGGAAAGGTTCCCAGACACTCTATGGCTGCTTTTTTTTAATGTGGATTGGACGTGCTTAATTGCATGTTATTTCTTAAACCACATTGCAGATCAGGCCATTGCCCAACTCTGTAGTCATGAAATTAAAGGGCAAAGAAAGATGTTTTTGTGTCGAAGAACCACCGACAAGTGTGAGCTGATGTTGGACGGGCTGCTGCCATTGCTTCTGCACCAAGCTGCATTAGAGGACTTCCTGGGAGAAATGACAGCTGGAGCAGATACGGTTGTCCAAAAGTCAGTCCTTTCACCGAGCTAAAAAATGGCTGTGGTGAAATACAACTTTCACCGACAAGCAGTGGACTGGCTCTGTACCATCCCTGGCCACATTCACCTGTCCACATGTTTGTGGTAAGGCGGTCCTTCCCAGTAAGTGCACTGGGGAGGTCACGGGTAATGTTGTGGGCCCCTTTCCTGTGGAAGGTGGAGGTGATACCGAGAGAAATAGTTGCGGCTGGGGACCGAGTATGGACACCGAGCCGCCATAAGCTTCCGCCTCCACGAGCCTAAAAGGCCACATTTCAAGTGCAAGCTGCTGTCAAAAATTTGGCAGTATAGTATTGCAGCCTGTGGGTGAGTGGCTGGCTGCATACTTGTACTTGCATTCCAAGGAATGGGGTAGAGACAACTGAACGCTCCACTGAGACAAGGATGTGGACGGTGATTGCTGCAAGTCTGCAACGACAGATGCATCTTTGCATGCACCAAGGATCACTTATGATGGGCACACTTTTAGGCAGTGACCTGGGAGTCAGAGATGCTTCCAGGGGTCTTCCCCATGCTGTTCCCATGTATTTTCAGCACTGTATGCATGTGTCTGATGATGTGTCCCACACCACATGGCCAGATAAGGTTTTAAAATGTTAAAATGACATTTCCAAGTGAATACATTTGTCTTGGTTGAAAGCAATGCAAAAGTGCAAAAACGCATCAAAAATTCTACGTGTGAACATAGCCCAAGGTGTGGAGGAGTATTTTTGGTTTTGGTTATTTATTTTGCCTTATATACAAGTCATTACCCTGGAAAGAATGTTCCTTAACATTTTTCTGGGCATCCAAAATGCTTCCAGGGGTCTTCCTCATGCTTATCCCATGTCATTTGAGCACTGCTCCCATCGATTTTGGTAATTTTTAGGCCCTCTGCAGACCGCCGGGGGGAGCCGCTTGAAAAGTGCTTGAGTTTCCCATAGACTTACATTGGGCTCGATACTCGGTCCGAGCACTCGAGCATTCCAATTTTCTCGACCCGAACATCGAGTACCCAAGCATTTTAGTGCTCGCTCATCACTAATAAAGATGTCAGTGGAACAGATTTCCAAAGCACACAACCGCAGGCAACTGTTAGCTGCCATTAATGCAAAAATGGATGAGTTGGGGGAGAAAAAAGCTGAAGACATCATGGGGACATTTCTCCAGGAACTAACACAGTTTCTAACCAGGTTGAAGTTGGAGGATGGAGGGGCGACACCAATTACCAAAAGCGGGAATCTCCATCCACAAACTGAACTACAGGAATTGAAAGAACAATTCAAAGCCCTAACAACAGCCCTGCAGGAATCAACCAAAAACTCTGAACGGGTGATAGACTCAGACAGGACCTTTAAACTGATCGGGTTAGATAAATCAGGGAGACAGTCCTCTCTAACACCACAAATCACCATAAGGAAAGAATTCAAGATCCTGGGGACAGATTGGAGGGTATGAACAGAAAGAGAGACTGTGTTTTAGGAACTTGTTGCACCAGATCAATGTAGGCTTACAGAAAGGCTACCAGCCAGATGAGATCGTTTAGGGGGTGGTGAAAGCGATCAGCCCAGGACTGAAGCTCCGTAGTATGCTAGAAATGAAGAGTCAATTGACCTTGCAACAGCTGAAGATGGTTTTAAAAGGGCACTATAAAGAAGAGAGTACTTCAGAATTATTCCACCGACTCATTAACCTCTCACAGAAAAATAATGAATCACCTAAAGTTTCTTGTTCAGAGCAATTGAACTGAAGGATAGACTGTTGTTTGCATCCAGAGATGTAGAATCGGAAGAGAAGTTTGATGCTGGATGGGTCCAGAAGAAGTTCTTGGGATCATTGGGAATGGGATTAATCAGCAAAGATATCAAGTTGCAGCTGAAACAGTACCTAGAAGATCCTGGCATTTTGGATGAAGTCCTAATTAAAAAAATGAATGAGGCTGCTAGTTTGGAGTGAGAGAGCGAACAGAAGTTAAAGAAAGTCTCTGCCTCCTAAAATCACCAAAATGAGTCAGCTGAAGTTGGAGTCCCCCGATGGCCAGTCCGAAGATCATCTTAGATACTCTTCAGTGCCACCTCTGAGAGGGAACCTTAAATCACCAACAAAACAGAGGACCGCCAGCGCTGACTGGGAGGAAGTAATAGGAGAACTGCAAGCCGATTTGATTGAAGTGAAAAAGTTGATTTGTTACAGGCCAGAACCGGTATCCCTCAGACCCAGGAGTGGGTTCCAAAACAGAAGATACCTGGCTTGTGAAGCATGCCGTTCATCAAATCAGAGTACGGTGTGTGTCCACTCTCTAAGGTGTGGTGAAGAAGGATATTATGCCAAGGAATGCCAATGGTCACGGTTTGGATTAAAAGACAGGAGGTTACCAGTGCGGGGCGACTTGTAACCGCGACACGGAGGAGGACCCAGAAGCAAATCCAAATCTCACCAAACCCCAGAACGGCGCATGAGGTAAAACGGCTGCGTCAGTACTATCCCCAAGTGTGTTCCCGTCTACAACAACTGCAAGGGAGACAGGTGCATCAGTTACTTAATGCCCAGTGCGGAGGTCAAACAATGTACTCCTGGGAGGAGGATTTCTCAGTCAGTAAAGATAGCCTCATCAGCCTAATTGGTGAAAAGTGCTAAAAGTACTCTTGGGAATAGTGGAACTCCTCGGCAAAACCGTCAACCAGACCGAAATCCCTTTCATAGGCTGGGTGGAAGTGACTTTCCAACTCAGGGCCGCGAAGAACAGCAACACCATCGAGCTTTTGGTACCTTTTCTCATGACCAGTGATCAGAACATGGCAGAGGATCCTATCCTGAGTTATAATGTAATCAATGAGGTCATCACGAACCACAAGGCAGGGGCGCTGGTGGTGGATGCAATCGCCACATCGCTCACCATACCCAACGCCGTGGCGGAAAACGTGATTCATAGAGTAAAGAAAGCACAGAATACAATGGACCTAAAAGAAGTCAAGGTAGGCTGGCGCCCAACCATCATCCCTGCAAACCAAATGGTGGGGGTGAGGTATGGAGTCCGGGTAGAACTGGGAAGAAAAGTCCAGAAAAAACTGTTCGTGCCAAAAGTCTCCTCAGAACTTCTGGAAGGCCTAGTTCAAGGTGAGACTGTGCTTACGATTCCTACTGGTGGGTTTGCTCAAGTGACAGCACCGGTGATGAATAGTACGAAACACGAAATTAGACTGGATCCAAAGATGTGTTAGGTCACATCGAAACCGTTAAAACTATATATCCAGCCAGTGTGAGACCAGCCCAGGGGTCTACGGTGCATTCAGTCTCCCCACCAAGGAACAGGAATTCCCCAGGGGAGGAAATTGCGCAACCCACCTCGGGATCCTAGGATCCCCCAGTACCCCTGGAACACTTGTGTGCTGAAGATCTAGGGGTAGCAAAACAGATGCTGAGAGAAGAGTGTCATGCGTTCTCCAAAGATGACTATGATATAGGCTGTATCCCGACGTTGCATTGAAAGACACGACCCCAGTAACCAGAAGTTACATGTCTGTGCCGAAACCATTACACTGTGAAGTGAAAGTATTTTTATGAAATGAAATATTTACAAGATCTCATCAACATAGATTTGGTCCAAAAGTCGAAGTCATCTTATTTCTCTCCTATTGTCTGTGGTAGGAAGAAGGACGGTACATTGAGACTCTGTTGTGATTACAAGGAACTAAACCGAAAGTCAGTACCTGATCGACACCCGATACCAAAGATCCAAGATATGCTGGATAGTGTTAGAATCTATGTTGTTTTACTTTTTGGCCACCTTTTTGTGGTCTGCTGGTTTCTAGTCTTTTCCTCTGGTGCTGGGTGTCTTGGTCACGTGATCTCCTCACTCTTTATTACTCAGCGCCTGTCTCCCATTAATCGCTGGACATCAGTGTTGTTACACTTGTGCTCTGGCTAAGTTGCCTTGTTAGCTCTTTGTGCTTAGGACAATTGATATCCTGAGACTTCTGGTTCCACCAGTTTTGTTTCCTTTAATCTTCGTTTCTGCAACTAACTTCTCTTTTAGGAGGTCACCTATGTTTGCTCATAGTCCTTAGATCTTTTAGGGACTCCCTTCCCCTTCCTTCAGGTCTTCGTTTGAGTTCTGTGCAGGATTGTCGGTAGGGCTATTCACAAGGAATAGGGCACCCACCCCAGTGTAGGGTTTAAGCGGAGTCTCAGTGCAGGGACAGCTTCCCCCCCCCATTCCTTAGTTCCTAGTTGCAGAACATAACAGATAGCCTATCAGGAAGCACCTGGTTCCCTGTCCTCGATCAGGGTAAGGTATACCACCAAGGGTTTGTGGAAGAGTCCAGTAGACCCTTGACAGCATTCATCACACCGTGGGGATTATATGAATGGATCAGCATACCGTTTGGGCTCAGTTCAGCTTCAGCAGAATTCCATAGGAGCATGGAGACATGTTTAGAAGGATTGAGAGACGATATCTGCCAGCCATAGTTGGATGACAATGTGGTACACAGCAAAACCTTCCGGGAGCATGTTGAACACGTGAGGACCTTATTACAACGGTATCAACAACACGTAGTTAAGTTTACCCCAAAGAAGTGTGAACTGTTCAAAAGCCAAGTTCGATTTCTAGGGAAAATAGTTTCCGGAGAAGGATATACCATGGACCCAGCAGAAATCGCTCCGGTACAGGCCTTAAAAGACAAGCGGCCCTCTACCGTTGTGGAGTTGAGGCAGATATTAGGATTCCTCTCCTACTATTGTACTTACATTCGGAATGTCTCCAGGATTGCCGTCCCATTTTCCCCCCTCTTGAGGGGGGACAACAGAGACAACAACACCCACGGAGAAAAAGAAGAACGAGGGTAGGACTGGGCTTAAAAGAAACAACGTCATTTCATCCCAACAGCCCATTCTCTGGAGAGCAGACCACCAGGAGGTACTGGAAGAACTAGTAGACTACCTGGTAAAACCACCCATCTTGGGATATCCTGATTTCAATTTACCATTTGTTCTTCATTGTGATGCTTCTCAAGTTGTACTGGGAGCTGCCCTGTATCAGCATCAAGATGGAAAAATGACAGTTATCACTTACGGTTCTAGAACGTTGACAGATGCCGATAAGAATTACCATCTACATTCCGGAAATTTGCAGTTCCTGGCATTGAAATGGGCTATCTGTGAATGATTTAGAGATTATCTCTACTACAACAAAGAGTTTGAGGTATACACTGACAACAACCCCTTGATGTATGTCCTTACTGCAGCCAAACTGAATGCAACGGGTCAGAGATGGGTCGCTAAACTAGCTGACTTCAATTTCTGCATCAAGTGCAGGCCAGGAAAATGCTATGCAGATGTTGACGGATTGTTAAGAATGCCACTAGAGCCTGAGGAGTTTATGCAAGAATGCTCGGAGGAAGTCAGTCTGGAAGCAATTGAGAGCACTACCCAAGTAGTACAAGCTTATCAGGAGGAAGACACACCATTGTGGTGTCTGTTAACGGTGGAAACTACCATAAAAACGAGAGACCAAGATCACCCCTGGTCTATTCAACAACTACCAAATGGGAAAATCCGTAGAGCACAACGGGAAGATCAGATAATTGGTAGAATACTACATTATGTGGACCAAAATCAGTTTCCAAATAAACAGAAGAGAGACAATGAGTCATCAGCAGTATCTGTTTTAATTAAAGAATGGACGAAGATCTGCGTCAGTGAAGACGGTATCCTGTATCATAGAGGAGGACAAAACCGGCAGTTGGTACTACCCAGAGTATTCCGTAGGTTGGTCTTCAATGAACTCCATGAAAACATGGGACACCTGGGAGTGGAAAGGACAACCAACTTGATCCGCGAAAGTTTCTTCTGGTCGTACATGCAGAGAGATATTGAGAGGTACATTACCAGGGAGTATGGGTGTCTGAAAGATAAACGTCCCAACACATCAACCCAGGCACCTATGGGCAACATCCAAACTACGTATCCGTTTGAGATGGTCTCAATAGACTTTCTACATCTCGAGACGTGCAAGGGTGGTTTTCAATACATCTTGGTAGTGATGGACCATTTCACTCAATTTGCTCAAGCATATGCCACCACCAATAAATCGGGTCGAACAGCTGCAGAGAAGATCTTCAATGATTTTGCTTTGAGGTTTGGGTTCCCTACGAGGTTAAACCACGACCATGGAAGAGAATTTGAGAACCAGCTCTTTGCCAAGCTAGGAAAGTACTGTAGAATTCAGAGATCCAACACAACACCCTATCACCCAGAGGGTAATGGACAAGTGGAACATTTTAACCGACCATTATTGTCGATGTTTTGCACTTTAACAGCTGATGAGAAGAGAGACTGGAAGAGTTCTCTGTCAAAAGTGGTACATGCCTATAACTGTACAAAGAGCGATGCAACGGGTTACTCACCCTTTTTCCTATTGTATGGACGATCGCCAAGACTGCCAATCAACATCATGTTTGATACTCCGGTGTCAGAGACTTACAGAACGTATCCGGAGTACGTCCGGAAATGGAAGGAACGGATGGTAGAGGCATACAACATAACGTTCAAAGTGGTTATGCAAGGACAGAGCAAGAGTAAGGAGTACTATGATCGAACATGTTATGGAGCAGAATTGGCACCGGGATGCCGGGTGCTTGTCAAGGATGTACGTGAGAAAGGCGGTCCAGGAAAACTTTGTTCGTAGTGGGAAGACAAGGTGTATGTGGTTGTAAGGAGGACAGCCCAGTGTATGAAATCCGATTGGAAACAGGGGAAAAGAAAACCAGAGTAGTCCATCCAAATTTATTACTACCTTGTAATTATCTCCCACCACAACAAGACTTCCCAGAAGTAGACCGACATCGTCCGAGATCGACTAAGGGGCCACCACAGACTGAAGCTCCGGAGGTGGATAGTGACCTTGAAAGTTCCGATGGAGAAGAACACACCGTTGTGTTTCCGGGAAGGAGAGGGATGTGCCATCCTCAGGAGAGTGAACTAAGTCCTGAGGCTCCAGAGTTCATAACAAGGAGTACAGATTGTAGCGCCGGCGTCCCTGCCT
Organism: Phyllobates terribilis; assembly: GCF_046119375.1. Classification (NCBI taxonomy): domain Eukaryota; kingdom Metazoa; phylum Chordata; class Amphibia; order Anura; family Dendrobatidae; genus Phyllobates; species Phyllobates terribilis. The sequence continues at coordinate 382,078,389 of NW_027362765.1, forward strand.
CCTGCTAGGCAGGGACGCCGTTCCCCTCACCTCTCCTCTCCGTGCCCGGCATCCTCCTCCCGCTCTGCTGGCAGCGCGCGCTGCTTCCCGGCCACTGTGCTTAGGGCGCGCACGCTCCCCCTCTCTTAAAGGGGCCGCGCGCGCCGTCCTAAGGAGTCCCCGGCCAATGGCCGGAGGACCTCACCATATATAAGGCACCTCCTCCAAAATGGAGGTGCCCGAGCAATGTTGTAGCACAGTTCATCACTCTGCTTCAGCCCTCAGGTCCCGTTTCCAGTTACCTGCCAGTTACCTGCCAGTTACCTGCCAGATTCCTGTCTGATACCTGCCTGACTCGTGCTTACCTGCTTGCAAGCCTGCGGTCCGACGGTCTGTCTTCCTACACCTGTCAGTCTGTCTATGGACCAGCCTGCCCGCTCACCTGGGAGCGCTCACCTGCTACCTGCCTGCTAGCCTACCTAGAGGCTCTGCCGTCACTTGCCGTGACCACCTGCCTGTCCAGAGACTTGCCCGCTCACCTGGGAGCGCTCACCTGCTACCTGCCTGCTAGCCTACCTGGAGGCTCTGCTGTCACTTGCCGTGACCACCTGCCTGTCCAGAGACTCTTGCCCGCTCACCTGGGAGCGCTCACCTGCTACCTGCCTGCTAGCCTACCTAGAGGCTCTGCCGTCACTTGCCGTGACCACCTGCCTGTCCAGAGACTTGCCCGCTCACCTGGGAGCGCTCACCTGCTACCTGCCTGCTAGCCTACCTGGAGGCTCTGCCGTCACTTGCCGTGACCACCTGCCTGTCCAGAGACTCTTGCCCGCTCACCTGGGAGCGCTCACCTGCTACCTGCCTGCTAGCCTACCTGGAGGCTCTGCCGTCACTTGCCGTGACCACCTGCCTGTCCAGAGACTTGCCCGCTCACCTGGGAGCGCTCACCTGCTACCTGCCTGCTAGCCTACCTGGAGGCTCTGCCGTCACTTGCCGTGACCACCTGCCTGTCCAGAGACTCTTGCCCGCTCACCTGGGAGCGCTCACCAGCCACCTGCCTGCTGTCCTTCTACCCAGAGACTGTCCCTGTCACTTGCCGTGAGTACCCGTCCTTCTACTCAGAGACTGCCCCTGTCACTTGCCGTGACTACCTGCCCTTCTACTCAGAGACTGTCCCTATCACTTGCCGTGACTACCTGCCCTTCCACCCAGAGACTGTTCCTGTCACTTGCCGTGACTACCTGCCCGTCTTCCCTGGGAGCCACCCGCTTCCTTACAAGGACCGCCCCCTTGTATAGTTGCTCAGAGGTTCCGCCTCCCAGACCCGTTACAGTTTGCTCGGGCCATGGAACCCGGTGGCACCCAAGCTCCCTCGCTCTTGGACCTATGTCATGAACTGTCCCGTCAGAGGTCCCAACAGGAGTCCATCCTGGGTCACCTGCGGAATGTCAACTCTCGCCTGGACACTCTGACTGCTCCACCAGCAACCACCGCTAGTGTCATGACTCGCAACCCGGCAGCGCCGCTGCCTACCAATACCATGGTATCCTGCCCCGGACCCCGGCTTTCTGCACCTCCTCGCTTCGGAGGCGACCCCGCTCAAGCTCGGGGCTTCATAAACCAGTGCACCCTGCACTTTGAACTCCTGTCCCACCAGTTTATCTCCGACCGGGCCAAAGTTGCCTTCATCATGTCCCATCTCACGGGGGGAGGAACTGGCTTGGCTAAATGCTCTATGGGAGAGAGGAGACCCCCTGGTGTCCGACCTGCCAGCCTTTCTCACGGCTTTCCGCAAAGTCTTCGACGAACCCGGACGGAAGACCTCATCCGCATCGTCTCTGCTACGCCTCCGTCAAGGAGATATCACCGTGGGCCAATATGCCATACGGTTCCGTACCCTTGCTTCGGAGCTGGCCTGGGATAACGACGCCCTGGTGTCTGTCTTCTGGGAGGGTCTGTCTGGCCGTATTAAAGATGAACTCGCCGGTCGGGACATTCCTACCACTCTCGACGACTTAATAACACTTGCCACCCGGATTGACATCCGATTCCAGGAGCGCGCTAAAGAGGTCACCCGTGAGAGGAGGTTTCCACATCTAGCCCCCACCTTCCAGAAACCCGTCATTCCCTCCGTTTCTCCCCAGGCACACTCACCTGAGCCTATGCAGGTCGACCAGACCAAGATGATCAAAACCCGTCAAGACTCACGCCGTGCCGAGGGGAGCTGCTTCTACTGTGGCAGTAAGGAGCACCGGATCCGTTCCTGCCCTGAGAGATCGGGAAACGCCTGTGTCTAGGGTCGCTCAGAGAGGTCGCCCTAGACAAGAGTAAACCCTCTCCATCCCTGATGCTGTCAGTCTCTATCACCTGTGGAGAGAACCGCTATTTCGAACTGGCTCAACTTGACTCAGGAGCTGCTGGTAATCTCATCTCTCAGTCCCTGGTAGAGAAGTACCGCATTCCCACCAAACCTCTGGCCGTACCTTTATCTGTCGCCGCCGTGGATGGGGGCCTCTTACCACATCCCATCCAACTCATCACCGAATCTATAACTCTGCAGGTGGGAATGCTGCATTCTGAGAGCATCTCCTTTCATGTTCTGCCTGGACTCTCACGCACTCTTGCTGGGTCTACCTTGGCTCCAGAAACATGCACCCGTGCTTGACTGGCAGACCGGAGAAGTCCTTCGCTGGGGACAGGACTGCCATAAGACTTGTCTAGCTCCCGTTCATCCTGCTCGTCCTTCTCCTACCCCAGTCAATCTACCCGGTCTACCGGTTCCCTATTGGTCTTATGCGGATGTCTTCAATAAAAAAGAAGCAGAGACATTACCACCTCATAGACCATATGACTGTCCAATCGACCTGATACCCGGCTCTACTCCTCCCCGTGGGCGTATCTACCCTTTGTCCGCAGCAGAGACCCGGTCCATGTCTGAATATATCGAGGAGAACCTTGCCCGGGGATTTATCCGGAAATCTACCTCCCCGGCGGGACCAGGCTTCTTCTTCGTCCATGTATTGATTATAGAGGCCTTAACCAGATTACAGTGAAGAATAAATACCCCCTCCCGCTCATTCCTGAATTATTTGACCGCCTGAGGGGGGCTAGAATCTTCACCAAACTGGATCTCCGTGGGGCGTATAACCTGGTCCGTATCCGTCAGGGGGACGAGTGGAAGACGGCATTCAACACCCGGGACGGCCACTATGAGTTCCTTGTAATGCCCTTCGGACTCTGTAATGCTCCTGCCGTCTTTCAAGAGTTGGTCAATGACATCTTCCGTGACCTTCTCTACTCCTGCGTGGTGGTGTACCTGGACGACATCTTGGTCTTCTCTCCGGACCTTCCTACTCACCGGAGGGATGTTCGTCAGGTCCTGCTCAGGCTCAGGCAGAACCACCTCTACGCTAAATATGAGAAGTGCATCTTTGAGCAGACCTCTCTTCCATTTCTGGGCTACATAATCTCTCAGACCGGCCTACAAATGGATCCTGAGAAACTGTCTGCCATCCAGAAGTGGCCCTGACCAGAGGGGTTGAAGGCTATTCAGCGGTTCCTGGGCTTCACCAACTCTTACCGCCTCTTCATACCGCACTTCTCTTCCCGGACTGCCCCTATCTCTGCGCTCACCCGTAAGGGTACTAATCCCAGAAGATGGCCGCCCGAAGCTGAGGAGGCCTTTCTTTCCTTAAAACAGGCCTTCTCCTCCGCCCCGGTGCTGCATCGTCCGGACGGTAACAAACAATTCTTCCTAGAGGTTGACGCTTCCTCCTCCGGAGCCGGGGCGGTACTTACCCAAAAGTCATCTTCCAGAAGAATGGTAACCTGCGTTTTTTTCTCCAAACTCTTCTCCTCTTCTGAGCGCAATTATTCTATTGGAGACCGAGAATTGTTAGCCATTAAGCTGGCACTGGAGGAGTGGCGTTACCTGCTCGAGGGGGCTCTTCACCCGGTAATAATTTACACGGACCACAAGAACTTGGCTTACCTTCAGAGCACCCAGAGACTAAACCCGCGCCAAGCCCGGTGGTCCTTGTTTTTTGCCCGCTTTGATTTTGTTCTTCATTTTCGCCCGGCAGACAAAAACATCAAAGCTGACGCCTTGTCCCGATCCTTCCTGGTATCTGATCTAGAGGAGGAACCTTACCTAAGCACATCATTGATCCCGCCAGAGTAATGCAAGTGGCTCCCGTGAATCTAAATCGTCTCCCTCCCGGTAAGACGTTCGTAACAGTACCTGATCGGAAGAAGGTCCTACACTGGGGTCACTCATCTAAGCTAGCTGGCCACGCCGGTCAGAAAAAGACCCTCCAGCTCATTACCCGGCATTACTGGTGGCCTACCCTGCACAAGGATGTAATAGACTTTGTTTCTGCCTGTGTGTCCTGCGCCCGCAACAAAGTTCCGAGACACCTGCCAGCCGGTCGCCTTCTTCCTCTTCCAGTACCTGTTGCCCCGTGGCAGCATATTGCTATGGACTTTATAACGAATCTTCCTGTCTCTGCCGGTTGTACGGTCATTTGGGTGGTCGCTGATCGCTTTTCCAAAATGGCTCATTTCATTCCCCTGCCAGGCCTCCCGTCTGCACCCGAGCTGGCTAAAGACTTTATCCGCCACATCTTCCATCTCCATGGCCTGCCCCTCCACATCGTGTCGGATCGTGGGGTCCAGTTCACCTCACGCTTCTGGAGAGCCACATGTAAGCTGCTAGACGTCACCCTGGACTTCTCCTCCGCATACCACCCACAGTCCAATGGTCAAGTGGAGCGAATCAATCAGATCCTGACCAGTTACCTCCGGCACTTCGTTAATGCCCACCATTCAGACTGGGTGGATCTCCTGCCTTGGGCCGAATTCTCTTATAATAATCACGAGAGCGAATCTTCCTCCAAATCCCCGTTTTTTGTAGTCTTCGGTCAGCATGCTCGGATCCCATTTCCCGTCTCCACCTCGGTGGACAATCCGGCTGCGGAGTCTCTCTTTAGCAAATTTTCCTCCATTTGGGAGAGTACCCGATCCGCACTGCTTCAGTCGTCCGAGCGGATGAAAAAACACGCTGACAAAAAACGCCTGGATCCTCCACAATTCCGTCCTGGAGATAAAGTCTGGCTCTCGTCCAAGTATGTCCGGCTCAAGATTCCTTCCTACAAGTTAGGGCCTCGGTTCATCGGCCCACTGGAAGTTATCAAACAAATCAAACCTGTGGCCTATAAATTGAAACTCCCGGCCAACTTGCGGATCCCTAACTCCTTCCATGTATCTCTCCTCAAACCCGTGGTACTTAACTCTTTTTCCAAGTCTACAGGTACGCCCACTGCTCCGGTTTCCGCTGAGAACGAGTTTGAGGTAGAGAACATTCTGGCCACCAAAAGGGTAAGAGGAAAGACCTTTTTTCTGGTAGATTGGAAGGGGTTTGGTCCTGAGGAGAGAACGTGGGAGCCCCGGGAGAACATCCATGCCCCTCTCATCCTTGATAAATTTCTGTCTGGCCTAAAAAAGGGGGGGGAACTGTAGCGCCGGCGTCCCTGCCTCCTGCTAGGCAGGGACGCCGTTCCCCTCACCTCTCCTCTCCGTGCCCAGCGTCCTCCTCCCGCTCTGCTGGCAGCACGCGCTGCTTCCCGGCCACTGTGCTTAGGGCGAGCGCGCGCTCCCCCTCTCTTAAAGGGGCCGCGCGCGCCGTCCTAAGGAGTCCCCGGCCAATGGCCGGAGGACCTCACCATATATAAGGCACCTCCTCCAAAATGGAGGTGCCCGAGCAATGTTGTAGCACAGTTCATCACTCTGCTTCAGCCCTCAGGTCCCGTTTCCAGTTACCTGCCAGTTACCTGCCAGTTACCTGCCAGTTTCCTGTCTGATACCTGCCTGACTCGTGATTACCTGCTTGCAAGCCTGCGGTCCGACGGTCTGCCTTCCTACACCTGTCAGTCTGTCTATGGACCAGCCTGCCCGCTCACCTGGGAGCGCTCACCTGCTACCTGCCTGCTAGCCTACCTGGAGGCTCTGCCGTCACTTGCCGTGACCACCTGCCTGTCCAGAGACTTGCCCGCTCACCTGGGAGCGCTCACCTGCTACCTGCCTGCTAGCCTACCTGGAGGCTCTGCTGTCACTTGCCGTGACCACCTGCCTGTCCAGAGACTCTTGCCCGCTCACCTGGGAGCGCTCACCAGCCACCTGCCTGCTGTCCTTCTACCCAGAGACTGTCCCTGTCACTTGCCGTGAGTACCCGTCCTTCTACTCAGAGACTGCCCCTGTCACTTGCCGTGACTACCTGCCCTTCTACTCAGAGACTGTCCCTGTCACTTGCCGTGACTACCTGCCCTTCCACCCAGAGACTGTTCCTGTCACTTGCCGTGACTACCTGCCCGTCTTCCCTGGGAGCCACCCGCTTCCTTACAAGGACCGCCCCCTTGTATAGTTGCTCAGAGGTTCCACCTCCCAGACCCGTTACACAGATGAAGTCCATTTCAGATCTGATGATCGAACATCGGCCCCTGAAGAGACCGATCGACACTCAGCGACACTCAGGAGGAGCAGAATTACCAGACCGTGTGGAAACAAGCGACTCAGGAGAAGTACAGGAACTTACAGAGGCAGCTCCAAGAGCATCCGAGGAAGCACGGGAAATGAGTGCGGCGAAAGAAACTTCTGTGGCCGAAGAGCCAGTGGTCTCTGTGGAACAACCCACCAGGTGGATGTCGACTCGAGAAGGGAGGAGGCCCGTGATGCTGACATATGAGACACTTGGTGAACCGAGTCAAGTGCCAAGGACTGTCGACTGGAAACAGGTATCTCTGCCTGTGGATCAGGTAAGCCCACTTGAGTGGTATTCACCACCGAGAGGCAGTATGGGAGATGTTGCCTGGTGGAGAGACTTGTTTTCATGCTTTGATTTTCATTAAAAGAAACAAAGAACTGTTAAAGCATAGTGAGAGAGAGTTGGTTGAAGACGTACGAAAAGCTCCAGCTGAAGAGATGTGGATTGTATAAATTGTGTTAATTGTTTATTTCTTACAGGCGTCCTACAAGAAAAAGGTTGTAAGATTAGGTTGTTATCAATGTTTATGAACGTTATACCAATTTCAAAATGCCAATTTGTATATAAAGTTATCCTACTTTCACCACTGTCTCAAAATTGGTCAGATTGACCAATTAAGACGAATGTCGAGGACGAAATTCAGAAAGGAGGGAAGAGTGTGACATGCATAAGTAGTGCTGTTGCAGAGTGTGACATGCAGATGTAGTGCTGTTGCAAAGTGTGACATGCAGATGTAGTGCTGTTGCTTTAAAAGCATTCAACAACTATTAGAAGCAACACAAGCACAGGAGACAGGAAGTGTTGTGCTCCAGAAGCATCCAGCAACTAGAGGGGTTAACACAGTCACAGGAGAAGGGGAGTGTTTTAGCAGAGCCCCAGGGGGATTGTGGGGAAGTTGTTTACTGTCTCACCGGAGCCGAAGAGAAAGGTGGCTTATGATCTGTATCTCACAGAAGTCAAGGGAACAGAATTCAAAGGTCAGTTAGTCTCCCTGAGCTAACAGTGTGGAGTATTATTGGCCAGGAAGATAAGGACTGGAAGAAAGCCTGTCATAGAGATCATCTCCCTCATTACACCCTCCCCCCCTCCATGTCCATGCAGGATAAAGAATGCTGTGTACTTTTGAGTCCTTGTGAAGGAAAAGCCTGTGGTTGTGTATGCATTAAAACTGTCCTGTACTGTGCTACCGGATAATAAACTGTGTACTGCTGTGCTGCAAAGGAGACTATACTGTTATCACTGGAGCCTGTTGCTCAAAGAGACATTTGCATTGCACTGGCCATGCCTCATTAAATGTTACTGTTCTACCGTTTATGAAGACTCTTGTCAGATGTGTCTCGTCAGCAACTTAATCTATCGTGTGCCTGAGAGAAGCTGCAGCTTATGGTCGCCCTGAGTAATGGTTCCCCCAGGAGTTCAATGAATTCATGTAACTGGTCTCGCCCCTATCTGAACTTAGGCGGCACGCGTGTAACACACAGTATATATGCCTCACAGTATATACACCCCAACCGTAAATACCCCCCACACACAGAGTATATATACCCCCCACACACACACAGAGTATATACATCCTCACACACAGAGTATATACACCCCCCTACACACATAGTAAATACACCCCCACAGCCGCTCACATAGAGTGCGATTTGCTTAATTCCGGCCCCGTCTCTCCATGTACTGCGCCGTAGGTTTCTATTGTGCAGGCGCTGGGGAGTCACTGTCACTTCCCGGCACCTGCTCAATAGATCCCTGCGGCTCAGAGCACATGCAGACAGGGCCGGGATGAAGCAAAGTGCGCTCTGTGTGATTGGCGCTTTGCGCATGCCCGGGAAGTCAGGGAGCACAATGCACGTCACAGGGCCCTGTGACGTGCAGGGCAGAGGGGGAACATGATAATTAAGCATATAGGTGGGGATTTGGGGGAATAATAAGCACATAGGCGGGGATTGCTTGGCGTCCCCCGGACATTAAAATGATTTCTCTCTCCCCTGACATAATATGCATGTCAGAGGAGAGAGAAATGAAGGCCCCGAACCTCCCGGCCTGATCTGTCCGTTATCTTCCGGCAATAAAAAAATGGCGGGCGCATGCATAGTGCGCCCTCCGAGATCTGCCAGCCGATGCCAGACAACAATAGGGAATTTTCCCTATTGGTTCCTTTTGATCACTGTGATAAACCCTATCACAGTGATGAAAAGAAAAAAAATTATAAATCAAATACCCCTTTGTCTCCCCTTAATTAGATAAAAATTATAAAATAAAAAAATATTTTTTTCTATTCTTTGCAGTTAGGGTTACGGTTAGGATTAGGGGTTGGGTTAGGATTAGGGTTATGTTGGGGTTAGGATTAGGATTGTTTTAGGGTTAGGGTTTTGTTAGGGTTTGGGATTTTTTCAAAAGTAAAGAAAATTTTTTATAAGATATGACGACTAGTGTTGAGAACAAATGCTCGCTACTTGAGTATGCACAGAGTATCGCGGGTGCTCGAGTGAAATGCTCGAGTCCCTGCCCCTCATGTTTCGTGGCTGTTATACAGCAAAAAAAAACACATGCAGAGATTGCCTGTCATACACGGGCAATCCTTGCATGTTTTTTTTTTTATGTCTAACAGCTGCGAAACATGCTGGGTGGGGACTCGAGCATCTCACTTGAACACTCGCGATACTTGGTGCATACTCAAGCAACCAATGCAAACCCAAGTAGTGAGCACTTGCGTTCAACACTAATGACGACATATTCAATATGATGACCTAATAATATCAAATTTTGTGTCAGACCTCTGGGTTCAAAATGTTCACTATACCCCTTGATATAATCTTTGAGGGATCTAGTTTCTAAATGGTGCCACTTGTGGGCGTTTCCACTGTTTAGGCTCCCCAAATATGTCACGGGCTCCCCATCATGACATAGCGTCCGCTCTAGATTCCAGTCAATTTTGCATTCAAAAAGTCAAACGACTTTCGAGCCATGTTGTGCGCTCAAATAGTGGTTTTCCCCCACATATAGGGTATCAGGGTACTCAGGAGAAATTGCACAACAAATTTTGTGGTCATATAGAACCTTCAAAGTCACTTCAAATGTGATGTGGTCCCTAAAAAAATGGTTTTGTAAATTTTGTTGGAAAAATTAAAAATCTCTAGTCAACTTTTAACCCTTATAACTCCCTAACAAAAAAAAAATTGTCGCAAAGATTGTGCTGAGGTAAAGTAGACATGTGGGAAATTGTATTCACTAAATATTTTGTGTGACATATCTGATATAAGGGCATAAAAATTTAAAGTTTGAAAATTGGTAAATTTTTGCCAAATTTCGATTTTTTTCATAAATAAACGCTAATCATATCAAAGAAATTTTTCCACAGTAATTACCTCATAAAGTGACAGTGGTCATAATTGTAAAAATTGGCCTGGTTATTAAGGACATTATTGGCTCTGTCACTAAGGGGTTAATTTGGGCCTTTTATGAAGTCTATTTCATTTTTGTTTGTTTTTATTTATGTTCACCATTGTGGTTTGAATTTCAAGATGTTTTCAGCTCTCTCATTAATTGTGACTTTTTAAAAAGTTGTGTAATTTTTACAGAAATGTGCCCCAGTTCCCCCTTCCCCACTGCCTTATTGTTACAATAATTTTTGTAATAAGTATATAATTTCATCTATTTTATATATATATATTCATTGTGTTCATTCGTATGGATTTGAATCCTTAGTTATAGAATACCTACTGTAAGTTTACTGTAAGGTCATAGCATGAAAGTAGACAGATGTTATCTCTGCGGTCAGAAAGAACTGACATTCTGAGATATATCAACTAGTGTTGAGCCACCCCCGTAGTGTTCGAGTTCTGTTCGTCGAACACCTTCGAACACCGTTAAAACCAATGGCAGGCAAACAAAAACACATAGAAACACATAGAAAACACCTTCAAAGGTGTCCAAAAGCTGACAAACTGCTCAGAAGACACAACTAACACATGGAAAAGTGACAAGTACATATAGTCATGCGAAAATAAAAGAGGTGGAGGAGTAAAAGGAGGGGGAGACACAGATATAGGCATGTCATGCCCTTCTAAAATCCAAAAAGTGAGAAGCCGACACGGCCAGTCCGCTCCTGCCCGTGCCACCTCCGTGTCGCCGGGTTTGTGCCAGAGCCGCGGTGAACCCTGATGGCCAGCCCCCCTCTCCCAATACTGGTGCCTGTCCGCTGGTGGGTCGAGCGAGCCCCCCTGTGGTGGAGGCAGCTCTAAGCTTTTTAATTTAAATTGTCTCTCTAATTTGAATGAATACACTTTAAATCCATTTACAAGGATCTATTGGAGGGCAAGTCTCATGCCAGCAGCCGCGTAATTCCAGCTCCAGTAGCGTCCACTAAAGCTGCTGCAGTTAAAAAGCTTTTATAAGGATCGAGCTCGGCTGTCCACCGCAAGGCATCCTACTGCCAGTCCCAGCCCCTATGCCTTGGGGTGCCTCCTGATGCTCTTCACTGAGTATCCCATGGTCCCGAAGCATTTCCTTTGAAAAAATTAAGTGTCTAAACTACAGGTGGTGTAGCTTGCTTAACAGCCGGGATAATCCGCTGACTAGCAGACACTGCTACTAGGCACAAAGTATTTCCTGGGCTAGATGCAGTTAAAAATTTGTAATTAGATACTCTCGTTGGATGCTGAGAAAGCATTCCATAGAGTCTCCTGGCACGCCATATATGATTCTCTTAAAAAGCTTGGGGTAGGGGTCTAGGGGACCCTTTTATAGCCAAAATCACGGCCCTGTATCGCAATACGTCACCTAGGCTGAAGATAAATGGAACTGTAGCACCCTGAGGGCTCGGTTGCTACAGACGTATTGCACCTCACCCAGAGGTGTGATATCTCACTCTCAGGTAAGGATGGAGTGTGGATCAGGACCCGACACCTGCATGCATTACACCACATTGCCGTGGGGCAGGGCGACCAATATGCCCCTGAGATGGGCACGACAGTCCCTGTCCCTGGCTGGAGTGGGGGGAGGGAACACTGAGGAAGGGGAACCCTGTAGTGCAAGAGCAGGGAGGAAGCAGTTCCTGGGTGCATTGAGAAGGGAGTATAAAAGGTGGGCACCATCTTAGTTCAGTGCAGAGAAGTCTGAGCAGAAGTGGCAGGGAGCAGGGGCTCTGCATGAGCTCTGCTCCGGAGGCGGGCCTAGTAACAGAGGCCCAGGCCTGGAAGAGGGAAAAGGAAGGAAGAGGAGCGGAGAAGGCTCCAGGAACGAGGAATGAAGGGATCCCAGGGGTACGGACGGGCGAGTCGCCACCGCACGCCCGAATCCACCTGCGTGGAGGGGTCAGGCCAAAGGGGGAGACCGGTCCCCGAACTAGTGGAGGCAGGAAACGACCCTCAGCTAGAAACCGGAGGCTCTGACATTTTATGTGGCGCAGCCCCTCGCTACACCCGCTAGGAAGGCACCACATAGGGTCAGGGAAACTGGCGCCAAGTTTACCAAGAGGAGGCCCGAGGCAGACGGACAGAAGTGTTGGTAAGAAAGGCCAGACAAAGGACACACAAAGGGGGTCCTGTGAAGTGCTCCAAAGTTATCTGGGAGTTGTCTGAGCCCCTCACCTGGTGAGCACAGTACGACGTGGGCAGCCGTTACCTGCAGACGTGGTCTGGATAATAAGAACTGTGAGTAAAGGCCCTGGACTGCATCACTGACTCCGTGTCGTTACTGCTGCTGCCCTGCACCATCACCCCCATCCTCCGCATACACTGCCCTGAGGCTATACTCCTCCCGTGGGGAGTTATGCTACGCTCTGCTGCACCCACAACACCAGCCTCAGCGGTCTGCCCTGTAGCGGCGGTTCACTCTGACCGCAATCCACGGGTGGCGTAGTCGGACATTTAAACATCAAAACCACATAAATAGTTCCGCCACTGGTTTGACCGCCCTGAGCCACGGAACCGGGTCGCCGCCGCGAAGACTACAACCACCAGCATCCACCAAAAAGGGTCCGGCTCCGGGTGTCCCAAGGCCCAGGGGGTGCGTCAGAACATTTTCATCACCTTTCACAATCACCAATGGGACAAGGCAGGGATGTCCTCTGTCCCCTCTCTTATACATCCTAGTGACGGAGCACCTGCTCTCATCAATTCGCCATAACCCCAATATTAGGTGGATTGAGGTGGGAGGCACCGAGTACAAGTGCTCTCTATTTGCTGATGATGTCCTAGTATATATCACTCAATCACATATATCTATCCATGCTGTTATGGCTGAAATAGATCACTTTGTTACATGGTAAAATTTTAAAATCAATGCAGCGAAGTCTGAGGCCCTCGATGTCTCCCTCCCCAAATCTATATAGGATTCCATCCAGTCCAACTTTCCCTTTGCCTGGCCCTCACAGGGTATCAAATACTTAGGAATTCCTATTCATAGAGACCTCTCCCATCTATGTTATCTTAATTTTGGGCCCTTTATTGAACAATTCCATACAGACCACGGTTGGCAAGTTAGAACTGTAAGATTCACTACGTGAACCGCTGGTGTTTTGTGGAAAAGCACATGTACACCGCGTTCCAAATTATTATGCAAAAAGTGTTTAGGAGTGATAAGGGAAGAATTTGTTTGTTTGTCAGTTAAACTCATTGATGGTGATGTGTGTCAGGGCTCTTTATATCACTGTAAGCAATTGCAGACACCTGTGCTAATTAGTTTGGCAGGTGTGTCCAATGAAAGGCAAGACTACTTAAGAAGGCTCTCTCACATTATTCAGCAGCCTACATTTTCTGCCAAAATGGGAAAGAAAAAGGATGTGTCGGCTGCTGAGAAGCAACAAATTGTGGAGTGTTTAGGTCAAGGCATGACTACAATCAACATTGTGCGATGATCAGGATGAAGTGTCTTGGCAATCAAGAAGTATGTAGCTGATTCACAGTACACACGTGTGCGTGCTGATAAGGGCAAATTGAGGACTCTTTCCTACAGGCAATTACGTCAGGTTGAAAGAGCAGCGGCAAAAAAGCCTTGTCATAGCAGCAGACAAGTTTTTGAAGCTGCTTGTGCCTCCAACGTCCCCCGAACAACAAGATGCAGGGTCCTTCAGAGGTTTGCAGCTGTGCATACGCCATCCTGTCGACCTCCTCTATCCACTTCACACAAGCAGAAACGGCTCCAGTGGGCCAAACATTACATGAAGACTGATTTCAAAACTGTTTTGTTCACGGATGAGTGCCGTGCAGCGCTCGATGGTCCAGATGGATGGAGTGGAGGATGGCTGGTTGATGGACACCCCACGCAAACACGGCTACAGCGCCAACAAGGAGGAGGTGGAGTAATGTTTTGGGCTGGAATCATGGGGAGAGAGATTGTCGGCCCCTTTAGGATCCCTGAAGGCGCTAAAGATGAACTCCATAATGTATGTGGATTTTCTCAAACAGCACTTCCTGCCATGGTTCAAGAAGAAGAACCGTGTATTTCACAGCAAGATCATTTTTCTGCATGATAATGCACCATCTCATTCTGCACATAAAACATCTGCATCTCTGGCTGATATGGGCATAAAAGGGGACAAACTTATGGTGTGACCCCCATGCTCCCCTGACCTCTACCCCATTCAGAACCTTTGGAGCATCATTAAAAGGAGTGTCTATGATGGCGGGAGGCAGTTCACATCTAAGCAACAGCTCTGGGAGGGTATTCTGTCCTCATGCAAAACAATTGAAGCAGAAACCATCCAAAACCTGACAAATTCAATGGACGAGAGAGTTCAGAAGCTCCTTTCGAACAAGGGGTCCTATGTGAAAATGTAACATCACCTAGAATAAAGTTTTGAGTTGAAAACTGTTTGATTTCAGTTTCTAACAACCTGCTAATGCTTATAATTTCAAAAATGACCACTTTTTTGGTCTTTATTAAAATGAAAAGGTTGATCGAAAAGTTTGGGGGATCTAAGAGTGTGGCAACCCAGTAGTCATGATTACTTCGAATTCTGACAATATGAGGGTCATGCTGCAGGTAGTGCAGCAAGAAGGCACTTATGTGTCTTGCGCATCTCGGAGCCCCAAAATTATTTTCCGGGCTAGATGCAGCTAAAAATTATTTTTAATTTTAAATCTGGTGGAGCTTATTATAGATGGCCTAATAGGATCAGTGCTGCACACTGCTACAAAGCCCAAATTATTTTCCAGTCAAGATACAGATAAACATGATTAGTAATTTGAAAGCTTAAAACGTTAGGTAGGGTGATTTTAACCAATCATCAAGCTTTTACTCTCCCCAGGATGACACAGGGGTAGAAAAGTCGTTTCGGATCCATGATTTGTTCATCTTTATGAACGTGAGTCTGTCTACATTATCAGTGGAGAGCCGCGTGCGCTTATCTGTCAGCACACCACCAGCAGCGCTGAACACACGTTCAGACAGAACGCTGGCTGCGGGGCATGACAAGATCTCCAAGGCGTAAGTGGCTAGCTCCGGCCATTTATCCAGATTGGAAGCCCAAAAAGAGCAAGGGTCCAGTGACACAGTCGTGGCTTCAATGTTTACTTGGAGATACTCCTGTACCATCGTCTCTAGGCGTTGACTATGTGTCAGACTTCTTGTCTCCTGTGGCCTTGCAAAGGATGGGCTAAAAAAGTGGTGAAATGATTCCGCAAAATTGATGTTACCAGCAGATACTGTGGTTCTGTTACGGTTTGAGTGCTGAACACTTGACGGTCCCACGGTTGGCAAGTTGGAACTGTGAGATTCACTACGTGCACCACTGGTATTTTGTGGAAAAGCACATGTAAGATTCTGCAACAGTCTCTGCTGATACTCCTGCATGCGTGCATCCCTTTCTATGGCAGGAATAATTTCTGCAAATTTACTTTTGTACCGGGGATCTAACAGTGTGGCAACCCAGTAGTCAGGATTATTTCTAATTCTCACAATTCGAGGGTCATGTTGCAGGTAGTGCAGCAAGAAGGCACTCATGTGTGTTGCGCATCCAGGAGCACCAAGTCCCTGTTGTGTTGGTGGCGAGGTAACAATCATGCTTCCTTCCTCTGTCCTCTCCCCCCAACCTCGCACAACAGAAATGTGATCAAGGTCTCCCTCATCTGATGAGTCTTCCATCAGTTCGTCCTCCACTTCTTCCTGGGCTCCTGCACCTTCCTCACTAGTTTGGCTGCTACCATGCGCCCTGGTAAAACCATCTCCCCCACCCTCACATGCCTGCCGCCTTGGTGCTGCCGACCTTCTGGACCTTGCAGATGTTAGCCCTTCCGCATACAACTCCTCCTCCTCTACTTCCTCCACCTCCTCTTGTGCCACCACCTGACTCCGAATTCTGTTTAACATGTGCTCCAGCATGTAAATCACCGGAATAGTCATGCTGATAATGGCATCGTCAGCACTAAACATCTTCGTCGCCATTTCAAAACTGTGCAGAAGGGTGCATAGGTCCCTGATCTGAGACCACTCCTCCAGCGTGATTTGCCCCACCTCTGAATCTCGTTGGCCCAGGCTATACGTCAGAATGTATTGCACCAGGGCTTGTCGGTGCTGCCACAGTCGCTGCAACATGTGCAGAGTTGAATTCCACCGGGTAGGCACATCGCATTTTAGCCGGTGAAGTGGCAGGCCCAACGACTTCTGTAGAGATGTAAGTCGCTGAGCTGCGGGATGCGAACGGCGGAAGTGAGCACACAGCGACCGTGCCCTCTGCAGAAGGCCATCTAGTCTGGGATAGTGGGCTAAAAATTGCTGGACAACCAGGTTCAACACGTGAGCCATACAAGGCACGTGTGTGACATTGCCCCGGCGAAGGGCCGCACCCAGGTTTGCAGCATTGTCGCACACGGCCTTCCCTGGTTTCAGGTCCAGTGGAGACAACCATTCATGAAATTGGTTCTCCAGAGCTGACCACAACTCCTCAGCTGTGTGACTCACATTTCCCAGACATTTCAATGTAAAAACCGCCTGATGACGTTGAGCCCTACTGCCAGCATAGTAAGGAGGTGTGCAGGATCCCTTCTGCGCAGTTAGAAAGCTTGTGGCATGACCAGACAGGCTTTGGGTGCAGGTGGAAGACCGAGAGGAGGTTGAGGAGGCAGAAGCAGTGGAGGAACTTTGACATAAAGAGGATTGACGCACAACTCGTGGGGATGGCAAGACTTGGACAGCAGCCCCTTGTCCTGCTGTCACCATAGTTACCCAGTGCCCAGTCAGCGACATGTAACGCCCCTGTCCATGCCTACTCGTCCAAGTGTCTGTGGTGAAATGCACCCTGTCACACACAGAGTTTCTCAAAGAAGCGGTGATGTTGTGTGCGACATGCTGGTGGAGCGCAGGCACACCTTTCTTTGAGAAGTAGTGCCGACTGGGCATCTGGTACTGGGGCACTGCGACGGACATAAGGTCTCGAAAATCCTCTGTGTCCACCAGGCGGAAAGGCAGCATTTCTGTAGCCAAGAGCTTGCAGATGGTGAAATTCAACCTCTTAGCTTTCTCATGGCTAGGAGGAAATGGTCTTTTACTTGTCCCCATCTGAGGGACCGAGTGCTGGCTATTGTGCTTAGACGGGGTTGATAAGGGTGTCCCCGGCAAACTGCCGGTCTGTGAGGAAGATGCAGGCGGACATGTTAGGTTGCCTTCATCCAAAGGTGGTGCTATCGATGTCGGACAGCGCTCAACACCAGCTGGTGTTCCCACCTCCAAAGAAAATGATGACCTGCCAATCACGCTGGCTGTTGCGGGTAAAGAGGTGGCAGGTCTGCGCCCCAAAACAGGTGTGACTGCTGTCCCCCCAGTCACAGAGGATGAAGAGGCCGCGGATGCACAAGATATGGCAGACGGTGGTTGGCCCGGCCGGCTAGGCCGCATTGTAGCACACTGAGCTTCCCACTGCAACTTATGCTTCATGTCCATGTGCCGGTTCATGCATGAAGTACTCAAACTATGTATTTTTTGGCCTCTACTTAGCTTTTGCTGACAAATGTTACAGATAACACGAGTTGGGTCATCTTTATCGATCTGACAAAATGCCCAGGCTATGCAAGGCTTAGCACCCATGCGACCTGAAGAGCCACCACGACTTGTGGTGAGAGGCAGAGTTGTGTTTGAGGATGCAGTTGTTGACGTGCTTCCAGTACTACGTCTCTGTCCAGGAAGGCGCAACCTGACCTCGTCGTCACTAGCATCTTCCTCCACCTCCTCTGCTGACCTCATCTCTTGGCTGACTGTGGGTTGACAGTAAGTGGGATCTCCGACCTCATCATCATCACCCTGTGCGTTATCACACCCGTCGTCCTCAGAGCCAACCTGTTCCTGCCCTGACAAAAAACTAAAGTTGTCGCTCCAATCAGGTATTTGAGTCTTATCATCGTCTTCCTCATTGTCTCCACCAACAGGAGTTACAGTTTGGGAATGAGGGTCTACATTATGGTCAGAACCTTCTGCGTCTGGTCCTGGATCCGACTCATAAAGATTCTGGGCATCAGTGCAGATCATTTCCTCGTCTGGATTCACAGAAGCGCTGGAGTCGACCTCTGATTCCCAGGCTATAGTATGAGTAAACAGCTCTGCAGACTCAACCATCTGTTCTACCTTATACTCAGACGGGAGCTGGAGATTTGGGAGCTGTGAGGAAGCAAGTGCGATTTGGGTGACACCTTTGAGGACTGGAGTATTTGTGATGTTGAAGTTGATGTGGAGGAGAGCCCACTTAAAGGAGCACTTGATATCCGTTGAAGCACCTGCTGTTTTTGTGCCTCATCTGGAATTTGTAGCGATTGGCGTGGCCGTAAGAAAGGGATCTTATCACATTGTCCGCTAAAAGAAGTAGACATTTTAGTTTGGCTGGAAGATGGTCTTTCTTCTGCAGATGTTACTGTTGCTTTAACACCTACCCCACGGACACAACCTTTTTTCCCCTTCCCAACACGCCTATTCCCCTTTCCACCAGCAGCAGGCCTTTTTCCACTCATTTTGGTGGTTAACTAATTCACAACTCTGGAGTTGTATGCACAAAAAAACAATGGATGGTAACCGAGCAGAGCTGAGTGGCCAAACTGTGGTATTAGGCCAAAACTATTGGCTGGGTTAGATGCAGAAAAAAATTATTTTGAATTTGCAACCTGATGGAGGTCAGTATAGATGGACTAATAGAGAAAGTCCGACACACTACTAGAAGGCCAAATATTTTTTCAGAGTTAGATGCAGAAAAAAATATATTCAGTTTGCAACCTGATGGAGGTCAGTATAGATGGACTAATACAACAAGACCCACACACAGCTAGAAGCCCAATATTTTTTCAGAGGTAGATGCAGAAAAAAATATATTCAGTTTGCAACCTGATGGAGGTCAGTATAGATGGACTAATAGAACAAGTCCCACACACTGCTAGAAGCCCAAATATTTTTTCAGAGGTACTGTAGATGCAGATAAAAATTAGTTTTAATTTGCAACCTGATGGAGGTCAGTATAGATGGACTAATAGAGAAAGTCCGACACACTACTAGAAGGCCAAATATTTTTTCAGAGGTAGATGCAGAAAAAAATATATTCAGTTTGCAACCTGATGGAGGTCAGTATAGATGGACTAATACAACAAGTCCCGCACACAGCTAGAAGCCCAAATATTTTTTCAGAGGTACTGTAGATGCAGATAAAAATTATTTTTAATTTGCAACCTGATGGAGGTCAGTATAGATGGACTAATAGAGAAAGTCCGACACACTACTAGAAGGCCAAATATTTTTTCAGAGCTAGATGCAGAAAAAAATTATATTCAGTTTGCAACCTGATGGAGGTCAGTATAGATGGATTAATAGAACAATACCCACACACAGCTAGAAGTCCAATATTTTTTCAGAGGTAGATACAGAAAAAAATATATTCAGTTTGCAACCTGATGGAGGTCAGTATAGATGGACTAATAGAACAAGTCCCACACACTGCTAGAAGCCCAAATATTTTTTCAGAGGTACTGTAGATGCAGATAAAAATTAGTTTTAATTTGCAACCTGATGGAGGTCAGTATAGATGGACTAATAGAGAAAGTCCGACACACTACTAGAAGGCCAAATATTTTTTCAGAGCTAGATGCAGAAAAAAATTATATTCAGTTTGCAACCTGATGGAGGTCAGTATAGATGGATTAATAGAACAAGACCCACACACAGCTAGAAGCCCAATATTTTTTCAGAGGTAGATGCAGAAAAGAATATATTCAGTTTGCAACCTGATGGAGGTCAGTATAGATGGACTAATAGAACAAGTCCCACACACTGCTAGAAGCCCAAATATTTTTTCAGAGGTACTGTAGATGCAGATAAAAATTATTTTTAATTTGCAACCTGATGGAGGTCAGTATAGATGGACTAATAGAGAAAGTCCGACACACTACTAGAAGGCCAAATATTTTTTCAGAGCTAGATACAGAAAAAAATTATATTCAGTTTGCAACCTGATGGAGGTCAGTATAGATGGATTAATAGAACAAGACCCACACACAGCTAGAAGCCCAATATTTTTTCAGAGGTAGATGCAGAAAAAAATATATTCAGTTTGCAACCTGATGGAGGTCAGTATAGATGGACTAATAGAACAAGTCCCACACACTGCTAGAAGCCCAAATATTTTTTCAGAGGTACTGTAGATGCAGATAAAAATTAGTTTTAATTTGCAACCTGATGGAGGTCAGTATAGATGGACTAATAGAGAAAGTCCGACACACTACTAGAAGGCCAAATATTTTTTCAGAGCTAGATGCAGAAAAAAATTATATTCAGTTTGCAACCTGATGGAGGTCAGTATAGATGGATTAATAGAACAAGACCCACACACAGCTAGAAGCCCAATATTTTTTCAGAGGTAGATGCAGAAAAAAATATATTCAGTTTGCAACCTGATGGAGGTCAGTATAGATGGACTAATAGAACAAGTCCCACACACTGCTAGAAGCCCAAATATTTTTCAGAGGTACTTTAGATGCAGATAAAAATTAGTTTTAATTTGCAACCTGATGGAGGTCAGTATAGATGGACTAATAGAATGATGCTATGCCCAAAAGATTTTACTTCACTAGGTGCAGTAAAAAAATTGGTATTCTATACACAGTTGGTATATCTTGCAACACAGATAGGCTACTCCACTGACTAACACACTCTGCAATAGGCCAAAAAGGATTAGCTTTGCTAGATTCAGCCAAATGCTGTGAAAAAAACTTGCACAGCACTGGCACAGACCTGCCTGGCAAAAACTGATAGGAACTCATGTAACCTAGTCCTGAAAAGGACTGCAATTACAATTAGTCTTTACTCCCACAACCTATCTATTTAAGAGCACAGACCTCCCTGATAAAAGTCGTAGGAAATGCTGTAACCTAGTCCTTAAAAGGACTGCAATCACAACTATTCCCTACTCCCAAGCTATCTGTATATTTGTGCGAAAATTGGCTTGAAATTAACAAGGTATAGCGCACACAGCAACAGCGGTGCCGTCTAACACGCAGCTGCAGCAGTGAGAAAATGGTGGCGACGGGGAAAATGGCTTGGTCTTATAGGGCAAGAACATATGACATACACTGCCAATGACACATGCCCTTGCTTGTGTGAAAAAAAGCACTTCGCTCTGTGTGTGCGCTGCTGATAGGCTGACAGATTGCACCTCCCCACTGTAAATGCGGGAAAGAGAAAAAAAAATGGAGATCTTCATTGTTCCTGCAGAGATCCATCCCCTGCCCCTCCCCCCGCCCCGCTGTACACTCAAACTGCGTATTAACATTAATTTTCATCATTACTGAGAAAAAATCCAGTTATGATTTTGGTGCACGAACAGTTATCGAACATAACCTCGAACAGCCGAATTTTTCTCAAATTGTTCGTGTTCGCCGAACGGCTCGAACACCGCCCAAAACAGCTCGAATTTGAGATTGGCGAACAGTTCGAGTAGAACAACGCTCATCTCTAATATCAACCAAAGAAGGTCAAAAAAGTCTATAGGAGCAGCCAAAAGAGAAATCCCATACAAATAATGAAACAAACAATTTTTATTTAACAATTATTCAACAAGACATACATAATAAAATAAATTAAAAAAGGGAGGAGATTGAAAACAAAGTCACTTCAGGTAGCAAGTCATAGGTGGTGTTGATATATATTATAATTTTGTACCAGAAGTGATAGTCAACTGAGTTCACGAGGAGAGAGCTGCAAATAATTATACACATACAGGTGCATCTCACTAAATTAGAATATCATCAAAAAGTTAATTTATTTCAGCTCTTCAATACCAAAAGGCAAACTCATATATATAGAGTCATTACAGACAGAGTGATCTATTTCAAGTGTTTATTTCTGTTAATGTTGATGATTATGGCTTACAGCCAATGAAAACACAAAAGTCATTATCTCAGTAAATTAGAATACTTTATAACAACAGCTTGAAAGATGTTTTTAAAATCCGAAATGTCCTACTGAAATGTCTGTTCAGTAAATGCCCTCAATACTTGATCGGGGCTCCTTTTGCATCAATTACTGCATCAATGCGGCAATGTGGCATGGAGGCGATCAGCCTGTGGCTGCTGAGGTGTTATGGAAGCCCAGGTGGCTTTGATAGAAGCCTTCAGCTCGTCTGCATTGTTGGGTCTGGTGTCTCTCATCTTCCTCTTGACAATACCCCATAGATTCTCTATAATAGATTCTCTATGGGGTTAAGGTCAGGTGAGTTTGCTGCCAATCAAGCACAGTGACTCTGTTGTTTGTTTAACACCCCTTTAGAGCTACCACAGTACACTGGGTGTTATGGGGGGTCTCACCTCTCTAGGGCTAGGGTTATTAGAGGCATCCAAAATGAGGGAGGGTAGAAATAAGGAAAAAGCAGAAGTTTTGCCCTTGTGTGATAGAGAACATGACAAAATGGTGACAAGACCACCGCCATATGAAGATAATAGTCCTCCTCCCAGGACGAGGAATTTAGGAAAGTGCCTCCTTTAGTTTTGCACAGAAATGATCTGACCAAGACCAGATCAGGTAGCCCTTGGGGGAACTGGTCTGTAAAAAAAAACACTTTATATCTCGGTCACACAATGGCAACATAGAGGTATCTGAAATGTCTTCACCTGCCTTCTTGCCTGTTATTGGAAATGTTGCCTGTCTTATGTGTTGAAGTAGAATACACATGACTGTGATTGTCAACAGGCATGTTATATCTTATACCAAATTTCTAAGATGCCTGATTGACACATTTCACAAGTTATAATATTATATTGGCTAAGTGTCTATATGTTAGAATTCATGATAGATATTGATTTTTAGAGTTGTTGGATATAGCTATATATACTGTATACCCAATCGCTGTTGTTTGGAGAGATAGAGTCAACGCTTGGGGAAGTATACTTTATGAAGGTGGAGTGTGTAAATTAAAGCTCTTAGAAACATTGACATAGAAACATAGAAAGGCAGAGTTGTAAGGGATCTCCAGGGTCATCATATCCAACCCATCCAAACTCAATGCAGGATTCACTAAATCATCTCAGACAGATATCTGTCCAGCCTCTGGGTGAAGACTTCCATTGAAGGGGAACTCACCACCTCTCGTGGCCGCCTGTTCCACTCATTGGTCACCATAACTGCCAAAAAGTTTTTTCTAATGTCTAATCTGTATCTTCTATTCAGATTCATCCCATTGCTTCTAGTCTTTCTTTGTGCAAATGAGAATAAAGCTGATCCCTATACAGTGTGACAGCCTTGAGATATTTGTAGACAGCTATTAAGTCTCCTCTCAGTCTTCTCTTTTGCAGCTAAACATTCCCAGATCCTCTAACATTTACTCATAGGACATTGTTTGCAGACCGGTTACCATTCTGTTCGCTCTTCTCTGAATTTGCTTGCTTTTTCATGTTTTTTTTAAAATGTGGTGCCCAGAATTAGACACAATATTCCAGATGAGGTCTGACCAAAGAGCAGTAGAGGAGGATAATTACTTCACGTGATCTAGACTGTATGCTTCTGTTAATGCAACCCAGAATTGTGTTTGCCTTTTTTGCTGCTGCATCACACTGTTGACTCATGTTGTCACGGGTGTGTCAGAAGTGACAGACAGTCGCCCTGCAGTTGGTTGCAGGAGATCTCTATATTTGGCATTACAGACATCTTCCTAGACTGTCTCTAAGACCCAGCGGCTACCTTCCTCTGGCTAAGTAGCTCCCTGTCCTGGGTGTATAAATACCTGCTGTGTTCCAGAGGGAGGTGCCGGCGATATTCATTATTCCTTGTGAAGGCTTAGCAAGAGCAGTACCTTTTCCTCTCTGGAGCTTGAGGACATGTTTGTGCATTTGTCTGGAGTCATCTAAAGCTAAGCTAAGCAATTTCCCCCTGTTTGTCCTTCCTTGTCGTCTATAGTGTTTAGTGGAGGTCGACTAGTGCTCATCTCCTCCCTTCCCTAGCTTGAGCCAAGTGCCAGGGAAAGACAGGGCGAGGTACGCGTGTGACGACTGGTGAAGAGCCAATACAGGGATGTTAGGGGAGACAGGGTGACGCTAGATCAACCTAAGAGGTCTACTCTTTCCCCCCTTTCCCTTGAGTCTGGGCTCCCTTTCCCTCTTCTCTTTGTGTTGCACTAAGTCTTTCCCACACCTTGCCTGACACATGTGCAGTCTGTTATCTATTAGTATAACCAAGTCTTTTTCACACGTGCTGTTGTTTAGCCCTATTCCTCCCATTCTGTAGATACTTTTTTCATTTTCCTTGCCCAGATGTAGGACTTTGCATTTCTCCCTGTTAAAAACCATTGCTGCCCACAGTTCCAGTCTGTTGGGCAGCAACTAACGGTTTTTAACAGGGAGAAATGCAAAGTCCTACATCTGGGCAAGAAAAATGAAAAAAGTATCTACAGAATGGGAGGAATAGGGCTAAACAACAGCATGTGTGAAAAAGACTTGGGTATACTAAGAAGTTAGTTTTGTACAAACAAACAGTAAAGTTTTCTCTCTGCTTCCAGATGAATAACAACCCATGTCATGATACACTGAGGTGGGTCAATGTTGACTGGACTGAAGGTTTTGCTTCGATCCTTGTATTTTTGTTTTCTGTTTTTCTGTTATATAAAACATACAGGGATCAAAAGCAGAGATATAGGACAATTTCTTTTTTATAGATGACTGATTGTAACCAGTGTATATGTACAGTAACAGCCTTTGTACCCAAACAAAGTGTATTTCTGCTTGTCTTCAACCGGTCGACGACCTAATTTAGTCAAACCTGGCAAATGTGCTAGATCCTGGAGTCTACCCCAAAGTTTTTTTTCTAAAATTAAATTTCCGTGATCTTATATGTTGCCGAAACTACCTGGATAGTTAACTGGACCTCTCTGTGACCTAATTGCAAGGACCTTCCCAGGAGGCACTGAATGGAGAAAAAAAACAAAATAAAAAACGTAATAAGTAACCCTTTGATTTACAAAATGTTTCAGTGTTTCCTGGAGGTCCGAGACGTGTACATAGTGGTCCTACAAGACCATTCTTGTCAAACCTTTGCCAGTGTTTGAATTTTTGTGTGTATGATTGAAATAATAAAGATATAAGATAATCCATGGTCTTTTATATGTTTCAGTGTGTCTTTAGATGTATAGCTAATGATCGAATGAGACTTGTATGCAAGAACCTTTCTAATTCTTCAGTAGATTTCAGGAGTCAGAGGATTGATATATGTAATCTTCATTGTCTATTTGACCTATATATGGAATTATACTGCTGTAAACTGTGAAGATCCTTGAATGTGGGACTGAATGAGTTTTGAGTGACCAATAAGGGACTACGGTCTGATTGATTAGGGATCCCGTAAGGTGTGTTCCTTCACACATGATGAAGAGAAAAATTGGTCCCTTAAAAGGGAAGTGTGAATTGAGTAACTGGCGTATTGTGAATTAGTTCTGATGAATCATCCTTGGTGTCTGTGTTTTGTGAACTTAAGAGAGGAAATGTCATGATATGAGTTGTAGTTCTTAACCAGCCAGTATATTCAGAACCTGGAAATATATAACCATAGAGAAAAGGATGGCTGAAAGAGAAGAACACACTTACGTGGGTCAGCAGTGGCCCAGTGTCTCTCAATGAGTGAATAAAAAAAATGTATATATATAGAGCTACCATCAGACCCCTTCTGACAAGAAAAAGAAAGTAATAACATTGAGGAAATATTTAATTTGGCTGAAATAGAAATGCATTTACAAATAACTTTATATCATACTTCTCATGGAAAGCCACGAGGTCACTTTTCTTGTAGATTCAGGAGCCACCTGAACCTTAGTACATCCAAATGAAACACCCACTATTGGATTATCCGCTGCTTGTATAGTGATAAAAGGAGAGGATGTTAAGGCACACAGAAGACCATTGTCTACACCAATGGAAATACTGGACCCTGGCACAGGTAAAAGTGCAACTGCACAGATTGTAATGTCAACTGTGGGTCCCTCTAATTTACTTGGAAGAGATAGGATGCAAGCCATGAGCTTCGGAAAAATTTCCACTGCTACAGGACTCCAGGTGAAATCCATGGCTGAGACAATGGTAGTCCAAGGTTATAGGCATCCCATATACTACTATAATCTGGACCTGAAAACTACAGGGTCTGAAGACTTGGGATTGATAAAAGGAGTAGATCCTGTCACAATAACACCAAAAAACACCTTTAGGCCCTATCAAAGACAGTATTTGCTAAAACCTGAAGCTGAAGAAGGTATAGAACCCATCATACAGAACCTTCTCCAGGTACGGGTGATCATACTGTGTCCCAGCTCACCTTGCAATACACCCTTGTTTCCAGTCAGGAAAGCGCCCCCATCTGCTGGATGGTACATGGTGCAGGACCTTCAACATGTAAATAGGGCTGTGATTCCAAGAGCTCCTCAGTACTGGGGTTATCAGACTATGCAAACTTAGATAGTTGACCATAAGAATGGGTCAAACTAAATGGGTAACAAAGGGTGTTAACTTAAAAGATGGCCTATACGTATCTGCAGAAGACAAATACTTATTGCCCATTAACCTCTTTAGATATGCTGCAGTAAAGAGCCATGGCATTAGACATGTGTGGTCAGTACAAAGGAGTAGCACATGACTTATTTCTTCCAAAGACCATACTAAGGACAAGGGGTCGCTCATTACGGGTGGAAGAAAGGCGATTCTGGCACCTAAACAGGAAAGGGTTCTTTACAATCAGAGCAGTTGGGCTGTAGAATTCCCTACCACAAGAGGTAGTAATGGCCGACACTATTAAAATTGCTGGACGATTTCCTCGATACACATAACATTGTGGGCTACAGTTATATTAGATAAAATATTACACCTATAGTAGTACGTTTAATACGTTAGTAGTAATTACATAACTAGTATCATAATTAGGTTTGATCCAGGGTTCTAGGACTGATCACTAGTGTTGAGCCACCCCCGTAGTGTTCGAGTTCGGTTCGGTTCGTCGAACACCCGTGTGTTCGCCGAACTGTTCGTCGAACTGTTCGTCGAACACCTTCGAACACCGTTAAAACCAATGGCAGGCAAACAAAAACACATAGAAACACATAGAAAACACCTTCAAAGGTGTCCAAAAGCTGACAAACTGCTCAGAAGACACAACTAACACATGGAAAAGTGACAAGTACATATAGTCATGCGAAAAGAAAAGAGGTGGAGGAGTAAAAGGAGGGGGAGACACAGATATAGGCATGTCATGCCCTTCTAAAATCCAAAAAGTGAGAAGCCGACACGTTCAGTCCGCTCCTGCCCGTGCCACCTCCGTGTCGCCGGGTTTGTGCCAGAGCCGCGGTGAACCCTGACGGCCAGCCCCCCTCTCCCAATACTGGTGCCTGTCCGCTGGTGAGTCGAGCGAGCCCCCCTGTGGTGGAGGCAGCTCTAAGCTTTTTAATTTAAATTGTCTCTCTAATTTGAATGAATACACTTTAAATCCATTTACAAGGATCTATTGGAGGGCAAGTCTCATGCCAGCAGCCGCGTAATTCCAGCTCCAGTAGCGTCCACTAAAGCTGCTGCAGTTAAAAAGCTTTTATAAGGATCGAGCTCGGCTGTCCACCGCAAGGCATCCTACTGCCACTCCGAGCCCCTATGCCTTGGGGTGCCTCCTGATGCTCTTCACTGAGTATCCCGTGGTCCCGAAGCATTTCCTTTGAAAAAATGAAGTGTCCAAACTACAGGTGGTGTAGCTTGCTTAACAGCCGGGATAATCCGCTGACTAGCAGACCCTGCTACTAGGCACAAAGTATTTCCTGGGCTAGATGCAGTTAAAAATTTGTAATTAGATACTCTCGTTGGATGCTGAGAAAGCATTCCATAGAATCTCCTGGCACGCCATATATGATTCTCTTAAAAAGCTTGGGGTAGGGGTCTAGGGAACCCTTTTATAGCCAAAATCACGGCCCTGTATCGCAATACGTCACCTAGGCTGAAGATAAATGGAACTGTAGCACCCTGAGGGCTCGGTTGCTACAGCGGTATTGCACCTCACCCAGAGGTGTGATATCTCACTCTCAGGTAAGGATGTAGTGTGGATCAGGACCCGACACCTGCATGCATTACACCACATTGCCGTGGGGCAGGGCGACCAATATGCCCCTGAGATGGGCACGACAGTCCCTGTCACTGGCTGGAGTGGGGGGAGGGAACACTGAGGAAGGGGAACCCTGTAGTGCAGGAGCAGGGAGGAAGCAGTTCCTGGGTGCATTGAGAAGGGAGTATAAAGGGTGGGCACCATCTTAGTTCAGTGCAGAGAAGTCTGAGCAGAAGTGGCAGGGAGGGGGCTCTGCATGAGCTCTGCTCCGGAGGCGGGCCTAGTAACAGAGGCCCAGGCCTGGAAGAGGGAGAAGGAAGGAAGAGGAGCGGAGAAGGCTCCAGGAACGAGGAACGAAGGGATCTCAGGGGTGCAGACGGGCGAGTCGCCACCGCATGCCCGAATCCACCTGCGTGGAGGGGTCAGGCCAAAGGGGGAGACCGGTCCCCGAAACTAGTGGAGGCAGGAAACGACCCTCAGCTAGAAACAGGAGGCTGTGACCTTTTATGTGGCGCAGCCCCTCGCTACACCCGCTAGGAAGGCACCACATAGGGTCAGGGAAACTGGCACCAAGTTTACCAAGAGGAGGCCCGAGGCAGCCGGACAGAAGGGTTGGTAAGAAAAGCCAGACAAAGGACACACAAAGGGGGTCCTGTGAAGCACTCCAAAGTTATCTGGGAGTTGTCTGAGCCCCTCACCTGGTGAGCACAGTACGACGTGGGCAGCCGTTACCTGCAGACGTGGTCTGGATAATAAGAACTGTGAGTAAAGGCCCTGGACTGCATCACTGACTCCGTGTCATTACTGCTGCTGCCCTGCACCATCACCCCCATCCTCCGCATACACTGCCCTGAGGCTATACTCCTCCCGTGGGGAGTTATGCTACGCTCTGCTGCACCCACAACACCAGCCTCAGCGGTCTGCCCTGGAGCGGCGGTTCACTCTGACCGCAATCCACGGGTGGCGTAGTCGGACATTTAAACATCAAAACCACATAAATAGTTCCGCCACTGGTTTGACCGCCCTGAGCCACGGAACCGGGTTGCCGCCACGGAGACTACAACCACCAGCATCCACCAAAAAGGGTCCGGCTCCGGGTGTCCCAAGGCCCAGGGGGCGCGTCAGAACATTTTCATCACCTTTCACAATCACCAATGGGACAAGGCAGGGATGTTCTCTGTCCCCTCTCTTATACATCCTAGTGACGGAGCACCTGCTCTCATCAATTCGCCATAACCCCAATATTAGGTGGATTGAGGTGGGAGGCACCGAGTACAAGTGCTCTCTATTTGCTGATGATGTCCTAGTATATATCACTCAGTCACATATATCCATCCATGCTGTTATGGCTGAAATAGATCACTTTGTTACATGGTCAAATTTTAAAATCAATGCAGCGAAGTCTGAGGCCATCGATGTCTCCCTCCCCAAATCCATATAGGATTCCATCCAGTCCAACTTTCCCTTTGCCTGGCCCACACAGGGTATCAAATACTTAGGAATTCCTATTCATAGAGACCTCTCCCATCTATGTTATCTTAATTTTGGGCCCTTTATTGAACAACTCCATACAGACCACGGTTGGCAAGTTAGAACTGTAAGATTCACTACGTGAACCACTGGTGTTTTGTGGAAAAGCACATGTACACTGTGTTCCAAATTATTATGCAAAAAGTGTTTAGGAGTGATAAGGGAAGAATTTGTTTGTTTGTCAGTTAAACTCATTGATGGTGATGTGTGTCAGGGCTCTTTATATCACTGTAAGCAATTGCAGACACCTGTGCTAATTAGTTTGGCAGGTGTGTCCAATGAAAGGCAAGTCTACTTAAGAAGGCTGTCTCACATTATTAAGCAGCCTACATTTTCTGCCAAAATGGGAAAGAAAAAGGATGTGTCGGCTGCTGAGAAGCAACAAATTGTGGAGTGTTTAGGTCAAGGCATGACTACAATCAACATTGTGCGATGATCAGGATGCAGTGTCTTGGCAATCAAGAAGTATGTAGCTGATTCACAGTACACACGTGTGCGTGCTGATATGGGCAAATTGAGGACTCTTTCCTACAGGCAATTACGTCAGGTTGAAAGAGCAGCGGCAAAAAAGCCTTGTCATAGCAGCAGACAAGTTTTTGAAGCTGCTTGTGCCTCCAACGTCCCCCGAACAACAAGATGCAGGGTCCTTCAGAGGTTTGCAGCTGTGCATACGCCATCCTGTCGACCTCCTCTATCCACTTCACACAAGCAGAAACGGCTCCAGTGGGCCAAACATTACATGAAGACTGATTTCAAAACTGTTTTGTTCACGGATGAGTGCCGTGCAGCGCTCGATGGTCCAGATGGATGGAGTGGAGGATGGCTGGTTGATGGACACCCCACGCAAACACGGCTACAGCGCCAACAAGGAGGAGGTGGAGTAATGTTTTGGGCTGGAATCATGGGGAGAGAGATTGTCGGCCCCTTTAGGATCCCTGAAGGCGCTAAAGATGAACTCCATAATGTATGTGGATTTTCTCAAACAGCACTTCCTGCCATGGTTCAAGAAGAAGAACCGTGTATTTCACAGCAAGATCATTTTTCTGCATGATAATGCACCATCTCATGCTGCACATAAAACATCTGCATCTCTGGCTGATATGGGCATAAAAGGGGACAAACTTATGGTGTGACCCCCATGCTCCCCTGACCTCTACCCCATTCAGAACCCTTGGAGCATCATTAAAAGGAGTGTCTATGATGGCGGGAGGCAGTTCACATCTAAGCAACAGCTCTGGGAGGGTATTCTGTGCTCATGCAAAACAATTGAAGCAGAAACCATCCAAAACCTGACAAATTCAATGGACGAGAGAGTTCAGAAGCTCCTTTCGAACAAGGGGTCCTATGTGAAAATGTAACATCACCTAGAATAAAGTTTTGAGTTGAAAACTGTTTGATTTCAGTTTCTAACAACCTGCTAATGCTTATAATTTCAAAAATGACCATTTTTTTGGTCTTTATTAAAATGAAAAGGTTGATCGAAAAGTTTGGGGGATCTAAGAGTGTGGCAACCCAGTAGTCATGATTACTTCGAATTCTGACAATATGAGGGTCATGCTGCAGGTAGTGCAGCAAGAAGGCACTTATGTGTCTTGCGCATCTCGGAGCCCCAAAATTATTTTCCGGGCTAGATGCAGCTAAAAATTATTATTAATTTTAAATCTGGTGAAGCTTTAGTATAGATGGCCTAATAGGATCAGTGCTGCACACTGCTACAAAGCCCAAATTATTTTCCAGTCAAGATACAGATAAACATGATTAGTAATTTTAAATCTGGTGGAGCTTATTATAGATGGCCTAATAGAATTAGTGCTGCACACTGCTACAAAGCCCAAATTATTTTCCAGCCAAGATACAGATAAACATGATTAGTAATTTGAAAGCTTAAAACGGTTGGTAGGATGATTTTAACCAATCATCAAGCTTTTACTCTCCCCAGGATGACACAGGGGTAGAAAAGTCGTTTCGGATCCATGATTTGTTCATCTTTATGAACGTGAGTCTGTCTACATTATCAGTGGAGAGCCGCGTGCGCTTATCTGTCAGCACACCACCAGCAGCGCTGAACACACGTTCAGACAGAACGCTGGCTGCGGGGCATGACAAGATCTCCAAGGCGTAAGTGGCTAGCTCCGGCCATTTATCCAGATTGGAAGCCCAAAAAGAGCAAGGGTCCAGTGACACAGTCGTGGCTTCAATGTTTACTTGGAGATACTCCTGTACCATCGTCTCTAGGCGTTGACTATGTGTCAGACTTCTTGTCTCCTGTGGCCTTGCAAAGGATGGGCTAAAAAAGTGGTGAAATGATTCCGCAAAATTGATGTTACCAGCAGATACTGTGGTTTTGTTACGGTTTGAGTGCTGAACACTTGACGGTCCCACGGTTGGCAAGTTTGAACTGTGAGATTCACTGCGTGCACCACTGGTATTTTGTGGAAAAGCACATGTAAGATTCTGCAACAGTCTCTGCTGATACTCCTGCATGCGTGCATCACTTTCTATGGCAGGAATAATTTCTGCAAATTTACTTTTGTACCGGGGATCTAACAGTGTGGCAACCCAGTAGTCAGGATTATTTCTAATTCTCACAATTCGAGGGTCATGTTGCAGGTAGTGCAGCAAGAAGGCACTCATGTGTGTTGCGCATCCAGGAGCACCAAGTCCCTGTTGTGTTGGTGGCGAGGTAACAATCATGCTTCCTTCCTCTGTCCTCTCCCCCCAACCTCGCACAACAGAAATGTGATCAAGGTCTCCCTCATCTGATGAGTCTTCCATCAGTTCGTCCTCCACTTCTTCCTGGGCTCCTGCACCTTCCTCACTAGTTTGGCTGCTACCATGCGCCCTGGTAAAACCATCTCCCCCACCCTCACATGCCTGCCGCCTTGGTGCTGCCGACCGTCTGGACCTTGCAGATGTTAGCCCTTCCGCATACAACTCTTCCTCCTCTACTTCCTCCACCTCCTCTTGTGCCACCACCTGACTCCGAATTCTGTTTAACATGTGCTCCAGCATGTAAATCACCGGAATAGTCATGCTGATAATGGCATCGTCAGCACTAAACATCTTCGTCGCCATTTCAAAACTGTGCAGAAGGGTGCATAGGTCCCTGATCTGAGACCACTCCTCCAGCGTGATTTGCCCCACCTCTGGATCTCGTTGGCCCAGGCTATACGTCAGAACGTATTGCACCAGGGCTTGTCGGTGCTGCCACAGTCGCTGCAACATGTGCAGAGTTGAATTCCACCGGGTAGGCACATCGCATTTTAGCCTGTGAAGTGTCAGGCCCAACGACTTCTGTAGAGATGTAAGTCGCTGAGCTGCGGGATGCGAACGGCGAAAGTGAGCACACAGCGACCGTGCCCTCTGCAGAAGGCCATCTAGTCTGGGATAGTGGGCTAAAAATTGCTGGACAACCAGGCTCAACACGTGAGCCATACAAGGCACGTGTGTGACATTGCCCCGGCGAAGGGCCGCACCCAGGTTTGCAGCATTGTCGCACACGGCCTTCCCTGGTTTCAGGTCCAGTGGAGACAACCATTCATGAAATTGGTTCTCCAGAGCTGACCACAACTCCTCAGCTGTGTGACTCACATTTCCCAGACATTTCAATGTAAAAACCGCCTGATGACGTTGAGCCCTACTGTCAGCATAGTAAGGAGGTGTGCAGGATCCCTTCTGCGCAGTTAGAAAGCTTGTGACATGACCAGACAGGCTTTGGGTGCAGGTGGAAGACCGAGAGGAGGTTGAGGAGGCAGAAGCAGTGGAGGAACTTTGACATAAAGAGGATTGACGCACAACTCGTGGGGACGGCAAGACTTGGACAGCAGCCCCTTGTCCTGCTGTCACCATAGTTACCCAGTGCCCAGTCAGCGACATGTAACGCCCCTGTCCATGCCTACTCGTCAAAGTGTCTGTGGTGAAATGCACCCTGTCACACACAGAGTTTCTCAAAGAAGCGGTGATGTTGTGTGCGACATTCTGGTGGAGCGCAGGCACACCTTTCTTTGAGAAGTAGTGCCGACTGGGCATCTGGTACTGGGGCACTGCGACGGACATAAGGTCTCGAAAATCCTCTGTGTCCACCAGGCGGAAAGGCAGCATTTCTGTAGCCAAGAACTTGCAGATGGTGAAATTCAACCTCTTAGCTTTCTCATGGCTAGGAGGAAATGGTCTTTTACTTGTCCACATCTGAGGGACCGAGGGCTGGCTATTGTGCTTAGACGGGGTTGATAAGGGTGTCCCCGGCAAACTGCCGGTCTGTGAGGAAGATGCAGGCGGACATGTTAGGTTGCCTTGATCCAAAGGTGGTGCTATCGATGTCGGACAGCGCTCAACACCAGCTGGTGTTACCACCTCCAAAGAAAATGATGACCTGCCAATCACGCTGGCTGTTGCGGGTAAAGAAGTGGCAGGTCTGCACCCCAAAACAGGTGTGACTGCTGTCCCCCCAGTCACAGAGGATGAAGAGGCCGCGGATGCACAAGATATGGCAGACGGTGGTTGGCCCGGCCGGCTAGGCCGCATTGTAGCACACTGAGCTTCCCACTGCAACTTATGCTTCATGTCCATGTGCCGGTTCATGCATGAAGTACTCAAACTATGTATTTTTTGGCCTCTACTTAGCTTTTGCTGACAAATGTTACAGATAACACGAGTTGGGTCATCTTTATCGATCTGACAAAATGCCCAGGCTATGCAAGGCTTAGCACCCATGCGACCTGAAGAGCCACCACGACTTGTGGTGAGAGGCAGAGTTGTGTTTGAGGATGCAGTTGTTGACGTGCTTCCAGTACTACGTCTCTGTCCAGGAAGGTGGAACCTGACCTCGTCGTCACTAGCATCTTCCTCCACCTCCTCTGCTGACCTCATCTCTTGGCTGACTGTGGGTTGACAGTAAGTGGGATCTCCAACCTCATCATCATCACCCTGTGCGTTATCACACCCGTCGTCCTCAGAGCCAACCTGTTCCTGCCCTGACAAAAAACTAAAGTTGTCGCTCCAATCAGGTATTTGAGTCTTATCATCGTCTTCCTCATTGTCTCCACCAACAGGAGTTACAGTTTGGGAATGAGGGTCTACATTATGGTCAGAACCTTCTGCGTCTGGTCTTGGATCCGACTCATAAAGATTCTGGGCATCAGTGCAGATCATTTCCTCGTCTGGATTCACAGAAGCGCTGGAGTCGACCTCTGATTCCCAGGCTATAGTATGAGTAAACAGCTCTGCAGACTCAACCATCTGTTCTACCTCATACTCAGACGGGCAGCTGGAGATTTGGGAGCTGTGAGGAAGCAAGTGCGATTGGGGTGACACCTTTGAGGACTGGAGTATTTGTGATGTTGAAGTTGATGTGGAGGAGAGCCCACTTAAAGGAGCACTTGATATCCGTTGAAGCACCTGCTGTTTTTGTGCCTCATCTGGAATTTGTAGCGATTGGCGTGGCCGTAAGAAAGGGATCTTATCACATTGTCCGCTAAAAGAAGTAGACATTTTAGTTTGGCTGGAAGATGGTCTTTCTTCTGCAGATGTTACTGTTGCTTTAACACCTACCCCACGGACACAACCTTTTTTCCCCTTCCCAACACACCTATTCCCCTTTCCACCAGCAGCAGGCCTTTTTCCACTCATTTTGGTGGTTAACTAATTAACAACTCTGGAGTTGTTTGCACAAAAAAACAATGGATGGGAACCGAGCAGAGCTGAGTGGCCAAACTGTGGTATTAGGCCAAAACTATTGGCTGGGTTAGATGCAGAAAAAAATTATATTCAATTTGCAACCTGATGGAGGTCAGTATAGATGGACTAATAGAGAAAGTCCCACACACTGCTAGAAGCCCAATATTTTTTCAGAGGTAGATGCAGAAAAAAATATATTCAGTTTGCAACCTGATGGAGGTCAGTATAGATGGACTAATACAACAAGTCCCACACACAGCTAGAAGCCCAATATTTTTTCAGAGGTAGATGCAGAAAAAAATATATTCAGTTTGCAACCTGATGGACGTCTGTATAGATGGATTAATAGAACAAGTCCCACACACAGCTAGAAGCCCAATATTTTTTCAGAGGTAGATGCAGAAAAAAATATATTCAGTTTGCAACCTGATAGAGGTCAGTATAGATGGACTAATACAACAAGTCCCACACACAGCTAGAAGCCCAATATTTTTTCAGAGGTAGATGCAGAAAAAAATATATTCAGTTTGCAACCTGATGGAGGTCTGTATAGATGGATTAATAGAACAAGTCCCACACACAGCTAGAAGCCCAATATTTTTTCAGAGGTAAATGCAGAAAAAAATATATTCAGTTTGCAACCTGATGGAGGTCTGTATAGATGGATTAATAGAACAAGTCCCACACACAGCTAGAAGCCCAATATTTTTTCAGAGGTAGATGCAGAAAAAAATATATTCAGTTTGCAACCCGATGGAGGTCAGTATAGATGGACTAATACAACAAGTCCCACACACAGCTAGAAGCCCAATATTTTTTCAGAGGTAGATGCAGAAAAAAATATATTCAGTTTGCAACCTGATGGAGGTCTGTATAGATGGACTAATACAACAAGTCCCACACACAGCTAGAAGCCCAATATATTTTCAGAGGTAGATGCAGAAAAAAATATATTCAGTTTGCAACCTGATGGAGGTCAGTATAGATGGACTAATACAACAAGTCCCACACACAGCTAGAAGCCCAATATTTTTTCAGAGGTAGATGCAGAAAAAAATATATTCAGTTTGCAACCTGATGGAGGTCTGTATAGATGGATTAATAGAACAAGTCCCACACACAGCTAGAAGCCCAATATTTTTTCAGAGGTAGATGCAGAAAAAAATATATTCAGTTTGCAACCTGATGGAGGTCAGTATAGATGGACTAATACAACAAGTCCCACACACAGCTAGAAGCCCAATATTTTTTCAGAGGTAGATGCAGAAAAAAATATATTCAGTTTACAACCTGATGGAGGTCTGTATAAATGGATTAATAGAACAAGTCCCACACACAGCTAGAAGCCCAATATTTTTTCAGAGGTAGATGCTGAAAAAAATATATTCAGTTTGCAACCTGATGGAGGTCTGTATAGATGGATTAATAGAACAAGTCCCACACACAGCTAGAAGCCCAATATTTTTTCAGAGGTAGATGAAGAAAAAAATATATGCAGTTTGCAACCTGATGGAGGTCAGTATAGATGGACTAATAGAATGATGCTATGCCCAAAAGATTTTACTTCACTAGGTGCAGTAAAAAAATTGGTATTCTATACACAGGTGGTATATCTTGCAACACAGATAGGCTACTCCACTGACTAACACACTCTGCAATAGGCCAAAAAGGATTAGCTTTGCTAGATTCAGCCAAATGCTGTGAAAAAAACTTGCACAGCACTGGCACAGACCTGCCTGGCAAAAACTGATAGGAACTGATGTAGCCTAGTCCTGAAAAGGACTCCAATTACAATTAGTCTTTACTCCCACAATCTATCTATTTAAGAGCACAGACCTGCCTGATAAAAGTCGTAGGAAATGCTGTAACCTAGTCCTTAAAAGGACTGCAATCACAACTATTCCCTACACTCAAGCTATCTGTAGATTTGTGCGAAAATTGGCTTGAAATTAACAAGGTATAGCGCACACAGCAACAGCGGTGCCGTCTAACACGCAGCTGCAGCAGTGAGAAAATGGTGGCGACGGGGAAAATGGCTTGGTCTTATAGGGCAAGGACATGTGACATACACTGCCAATGACACATGCCCTTGCTTGTGTGAAAAAAAGCACTTCGCTCCGTGTGTGCGCTGCTGATAGGCTGACAGATTGCACCTCCCCACTGTAAATGCGGGAAAGAGAAAAAAAAAATGGAGATCTTCATTGTTCCTGCAGAGATCCATCCCCTGCCCCTCCCCCCACCCCGCTGTACACTCAAACTGCGTATTAACATTAATTTTCATCATTACTGAGAAAAAATCCAGTTATGATTTTGGTGCACGAACAGTTACCGAACATAACCTCGAACAGCCGAATTTTTCTCAAATTGTTCGTGTTCGCCGAACGGCTCGAACACCGCCCAAAACAGCTCGAATTTGAGATTGGCGAACAGTTCGAGTAGAACAACGCTCATCTCTACTGATCACCTTTTCTCGGGGTCAAGAAGGAATTTTTCCCCGTGATGCAAATTGGCTGAATGTGTCCTTGAGTGTTTTCCTTCTTCTGGATCAACAGATTTATGCATAGGGATTTTAGTAATACCATTATTGGAATCAAAAGAGTAATACAAAATATAAAACTGATTAAAAAATTATAACCTTGTTAATTTTTAATTGTAACAGTGTAGCAATAATAAAAATGGTAATAATACATTTGTGAGGCATAGTCCCAGTAAGTTAGTAAGTTAGTGTAGGGAGTACAATTGGGGGAGAAAGGTTGAACTGCCTGGACCTAGGTCTTTATTCAACTTAAGTTACTATGTTGCTATGTCTCAACAGGAGGGATGGTAGATATCATATCTAAAGTATTTACAACATACGGCTTTACTAACTAAAATTTTTATTCAACTTGCCTTACTTGTGCAAAAAGCAACTCACAAGGGAATCTAAGATACTAACCCATAAAGAAGTGTCCACTCCTAATTTTGTTCCAAGAGAACTGCTAACGAAACCTGATGTCATGAAACCTGCTGACTGGGTCCTTGTGCAGGTGATTGTCAGGGAAATATTGAGAAATATTGAAAACATTCTTTCTCCCCATGTCGTAGATATTAAGAAGTCTTTCTCCCAAGCCACTCTTCACCCCTCCCTTATCCCCCATTTGTCATAGAAGAGCTGACAGTCCAGCATCTGTCTCTCTGCAAATTATCACCCACAGCCGAAGCAACTTAAACAAACACTGGCACACAAGAGGTGCCACCAACTTACTTAAATTGCGAGTGTGTTTTCCCCTGATAAAGGCTGGGGATGATTAAACGCAGGTTTGCGACAATTTAGATGTGGCTGAGGAAGTTTCATTCCCAGGACTTCAAAGGGAATTTAACTGAAGTCCCCAGGCTTTTGGGACCCATATTTTTAGTGGCAAGGTTAGCCAAGGAACATGATGCTTATTTTTTCATAGCCATAAGCCCCTCCCAGGGGCTGTGGCGCAAAATTAACAAAATACCAGATCGCAACTCCACCATGCGTGGTCTCTAAATGAAGGAAAAATCATAATAGAAAATATGGTATCACTTTTGGGCTTCTGTGATCAACCAGCGAGAAGTTATCCCAAAAACCAGTTCTCTTAATAAAAATGTGCAGGCTAGAGTCCATCCCACGTGATGTCAGCACAGGGGGTGTGTGGGCAGGTCTCCCCTTAGGTATAAGAGTATCCACGGAGGATAGATGAGCATTCATTGCGGGAGTTATGTTTATTATAGCAACGAATCCTGTTGAAATCAGAGGAGAGCTCCTCTCCAGCTATATTGAATCATCTCAGTGATCGTATAGTAAGTTTCTGCTTTAATCCTTATTATTTTGTGCAACTGCTTATGTATTGTATTGTACCCTTTTGTAACATCTTGTATATTTTTCAGAACACTGCTTCCCTTTTGGATTAAATATAAAATGTAATAGTTCTGTTTCTTTTGTTCTGTAATCGTTCCCTCCCCTGAAGCCATATACGCTACCAGAACACAGGTGTCCGCCCAGGCCTGTATTATATTTCAAATCTGGACGGTGGTGGCAGCGAATAATTTAAAATATCGGCTATCGTGAAGATGACAGTGACCGTACGGCGCGTATACACATATTCCAATCGTTGGAATCCGGAGGTGTGACGCCATACGCTCACTGGTCGCTTGCCGATACCTAAGTAGTGAGTAGTTTGGATCGTGTGCTCGCGAATTCCTGACGAAATCCGTGACATAGTGACGGCACGGTGAGATATTGCGTGATCTCCCCGGTGTCGTCTCTGTGGAGTCAACCTGCCTTACTTGTGCAAAAAGCAACTCACAAGGGAATCTAAGATACTAACCCATAAAGAAATGTCCACTCCTAATTTTGTTCCAGGAGAACTACTAACAAAACCTGAGGTCATGAAACCTGCTGACTGGGTCCTTGTGAAGGTGATAAAGAAGGAACATTGGCACCAGCCTAAGTGGGAAGGTCCTTACCAAGTACTATTGACCACTCCTACTGCTGTCAAAATTTCTGAAGGTACATAATGGATACATCTATCCTATTGTAAACTATTGAAAGGGTTGATAGAAGTCGAGTGAAAGTTAGGAAGGGAACAAACCCAATTTCCTGAAGCATAAATCCGGCTACAAAGGGGGGTTCTCCAAAAGGGAGAATTCATTTCAAACCGGTGAAGAAACCCACTTCACTTTCCCGGTGGATGGAGACAGGGTAGGCTGTAGAAAAGAAAAAAAAAAGAAAATGCCCCAGGGATAGTTATTTTTGGAATCATATCCATAGTAATGGGACACTGGAGAACATTAAATCCAGTAGGGTGAGAAAATCCAGAGCATTGGCATTTTAAGAATTGAAATCTCACGTTTGAAGGATAAACTACATATGCTATAACCAACAGAGATTTGTTAATTACACTCTAGATGCAGTTAAAGGGATAGCTGAGCAGCTAGGAACAACTTCACTCATGGATTGGCAGAATAGAATGGCACTAGACATGCTCTTAGCATAAAGAGGAGGTTTATGTAGGATTCTTGGAGGAATTTGTTGCACTTTTGTCCCTAGTAATACAGCTCCTGATGGTAGCATCACCAAGGCCCTTGATGGACTGACTGCCCTATCTAATGAACTGGCTGAGAACTCTGGATATAATGACATATTTACATCCTGAATTGAAGGATGGTTTGGGATCTGGTCACTTCTGTGCTGATTAGAGATGAGCGGTGTTCGACTAGAACTGTTCGCCAATCTTAAATTCGACCTGTTTTGGGCGGTGTTCGAGTTGTTCGACGAACCCGAACGATTTGCAAAAAATTCGGCTGTTCGAGGTTATGTTCGATAACTGTTCGTGCACCAAAAGCGTGTCCTGCATGTCTGGCACTATTTAGAGCACCAATCATGCAGGGATTGTCTGCCACTCACTGTAATGCCACAGCCATGGTGGTTGTGACATTACAGTGATTGCCCAAATCGATGGGAACAGTGAAACATGAAAAGCCGGCAATTCAGCAGCGGCATACACCGGTACCCGACAATTTAGAACCGAAAGAATAGAGCATCACACATAGATTAGATAGATATAAACATGTCAGCCACATATATACGAAGTACAGTGAAAGTGCTGCTTACTGTACTTGTCATTTAGCGTAAAGGATTTATCAAAAAAAATAATAGTGTTTTCATGCACCGACTCTTTAAGAAAGCCGGCCGGCAATTCAGCATCTGTACCCGACAATTTATAACAGACAGAATAGAGCTTCACACATAGATTAGATAGATAGAAACATGTCAGTCACATATATATGAAGTACAGTGACAGTGTTGCTTACTGTACTTGTCATTTAGTGTAAAGGATTTATTAAAAAAAATAATAGTGTTTTCATGCACCGTCTCTTTAAGAAAGCCGGCCGGCAATTCAGCATCTGTACCCAACAATTTATAACAGACAGAATAGAGCTTCACACATAGATTAGATAGATAGAAACATGTCAGTCACATATATATGAAGTACAGTGATAGTGTTGGTTACTGTACTTGTCATTTAGTATTAAAATAAAGGATTTATTATTAAAAAAATTGGCGTGGGGTTCCCCTTAATTTTAGGCTCTAGCGGAGGTTAAGCAGACAGCTGGGGCAGATGTATGAAGCCTGGGAAGGGGGTAATACCCACGGAGCTTCCCAGGATACTAATATCAGCCCCCAGCTGAATACATAGCCTTTACTAGCTATTAAAATGGGGGACCCCCCCAAAAAAATGACATGGGGTCCCCCCTAATTTAATAGCTAGCAAAGGCTAGGCAGACAGCTGGGGGCTGATATTAATAGCCCAGGAAGGGAGCCATGAATATTGGCCCCCTCCCAGGCTAGAAACACCAGCCGTCAGCCGCCCCAGAAATGGCGCATTCATAGGATGCGCCAATTCTGGCACTTAGCCTCGCTCTTCCACGCTGCCCTGGTGCGGTGGCAGGGGGTAATAGGGCTGGGGTTGATGTCAGCTTATAATGCCAGCTGACATCAAGCCCAGGTTAGTAATGGAGAGGCGTCTATAAGACACCCCCATTACTAACCCCATAGTCAAAGTTAAAAAAAACACAAACACCCAGAATAAAGTCCTTTAATTGAAATAAAGACACAATTCTTTATTGTTCTAAATTAAACCATACTTACCACCACGCCCATTCCAGCTGAAGCCAACGATCTCCTGTAATAAAAATAAAATAATAAAGCAACCTCATCCTTACCTTTCCATGGTTCCCACGACAGCTTCAGCTCTGCTACATCGAGATCACAGGCTGGACCGCAGCAGAACGCCGCCATCCAGCCTGTCATCCCGCAGACACTGAGAAGAGCAGGCATGCTTGCGCTCCACAGTGTCTCTCTGTGACGGCATAAAGATGAGCCGAGGTCATGTCCAATGAACTCGGCTCACCTCATGCACGTCACTTACAGCGTGGGAGAATTCTCACGCTGAAGCGCTGAGTGCAGGAGAATTTTCCCACGCTGTCAGTGAGGTGCATGAGGTGAGCTGAGTTCATTGGACATGAGCTGATAATACCAAGCTGGCCCTAACCCCTTTATTACCCAGTGAGCCACCGCACCAGGGCCCTGGATGAGTTGGGTACAGCGCCAGAAGATGGCGCTTCTATGAACGCGCCATTTTCCGGGGTGGCTGCGGACTGCAATTTGCAGCGGGGGGGGCCCAGAAAGCTTGGGCCTCCCTGCGCTGCAGATTCCAGCCCCCAGCTGCCTAGTTGTACCTGGCTGGACACAAAAATAGGGCGAAGCCCCATGTATTTTTTTTTTAATTATTTCATGAAATTCATGAAATAATTAAGAAAAAAAGGCCTTCCCTATATTGTTGTGTCCGGCCAGGTACAAATAGTCAGCTGGTGGTTGGGGGCAGCCCGTTCCTGCCTGCTGTACCTGGCTGGACACAAATATAGTGCGAAGCCCCACTTCAATTTTTTTTAATTATTTCATGAAATTTATGAAATAATTAAGAAAAAAAGGCTTTCCCTATATTGTTGTGTCCGGCCAGGTACAAATAGGCAGCTGGTGGTTGGGGGCAGCCCATTCCTGCCTGCTGTACCTGGCTGGACACAAATATAGTGCGAAGCCCCACTTCAATTTTTTTAAATTATTTCAGGAAATTCATGAAGTAATTAAAAAAAAATTGACGTGGGGCTTCGCACTATATTTGTGTCCAGTCAGGTGCAGCAGGCAGGAACGGGCTGCCCCCAACCACCAGCTGCCTATTTGTACCTGGCCGGACACAACAATATAGGGAAGCCCTTTTTTTCTTAATTATTTCATGAAATAATTTAAAGAAAATTGACGTGGGGCTTCGCCTTGTTTTTGTGTCCAGCCAGGTACAACTATGCAGCTGGGGGCTGAAATCCGCAGCGCAGGGAGGCCCAAGCTTTCTGGGCCACCCCCGCTGCAAATTGCAGTCCGCAGCCACCCCGGAAAATGGCGCGTTCATAGAAGCGCCATCTTCTGGCGCTGTACCCAACTCATCCAGGGCCCTGATGCGGTGGCTCACTGGGTAATAAAGGGGTTAGGGCCAGCTTGGCATTATCAGCTGGCCCTAAGCCCAAAATTCATGGGGTCACGCCAATATTAGACATGACCACCATGAATTTCTAGTAAAGTATTTAAAAAAAACACAACACCCAGAAAAAAGTCCTTTAATTGAAATAAACACACAATTCTTTATTGTTCTAAATTAAACCATACTTACCATCACACCCATTCCAGCTGAAGCCAACGATCTCCTGAAATAAAAGAAAAATAATAAAGCAACATCATCCTTACCTTTCCGTGGTTCCCATGACAGCTTCAGCTCTGCTACATCGAGATGACAGGCTGGACCGCAGCAGAACGCTGCCATCCAGCCTGTCATCCCGCAGACACTGGGAAGCGCAGGCTTGCTTGCGCTTCACAGTGTCTCTCTGTGAGGGCATCCAGATGAGCCGAGTTAATGTCCAATG
Source organism: Phyllobates terribilis (assembly GCF_046119375.1). Classification (NCBI taxonomy): domain Eukaryota; kingdom Metazoa; phylum Chordata; class Amphibia; order Anura; family Dendrobatidae; genus Phyllobates; species Phyllobates terribilis. The sequence continues at coordinate 382,122,112 of NW_027362765.1, forward strand.
AAATCGGCTCACCTCATGCACGTCACTGACAGCATGGGAAAATTCTCCTGCACTCAGCGCTTCAGCGTGGGAGAATTCTCACACTGAAGCGCTGAGTGCAGGAGAATTCTCCCACGCTGTCAGTGACGTGTAGGAGGTGAGCTGAGTTCATTGGACATGAGCTCACCTTACGCACGTCACTGACAGCGTGGGAAAATTCTCCTGCACTCAGCGCTTCAGCGTGGGAGAATTCTCACGCTGAAGCGCTGAGTGCAGGAGAATTCTCCCACGCTGCCAGTGACGTGCAGGAGGTGAGCTGAGTTCATTGGACATGACCTCGGCTCATCTGGATGCCGTCACAGCGAGACACTGAGGAGCGCAAGCATGCCTGCTCTTCTCAGTGTCTGCGGGATGACAGGCTGGATGGCGGCGTTCTGCTGCGGTCCAGCCTGTCATCTCGATGTAGCAGAGCTGAAGCTGTCGTGGGAACCATGGAAAGGTAAGGATGATGTTGGTTTATTATTTTTCTTTTATTGCAGGAGATCGTTGGCTTCAGCTGGAATGGGCGTGTATGGTTTAATTTAGAACAATAAAGGATTGTGTCTTTATTTCAATTAAAGGACTTTATTCTGGGTGTTTGTGTTTTTTTTAACTTTGACTATGGGGTTAGTAATGGGGGTGTCTTATAGACGCCTCTCCATTACTAACCTGGGCTTGATGTCAGCTGGCATTATAAGCTGACATCAACCCCAGTCCTATTACCCCCTGCCACCGCTACAGGGCAGCGTGGAAGAGCGAGGCTAAGTGCCAGAATTGGCGCATCCTATGAATGCGCCATTTCTGGGGCGGCTGACGGCTGGTGTTTCTAGCCTGGGAGGGGGCCAATATTCATGGCACCCTTCCTGGGCTATTAATATCAGCCCCCAGCTGTCTGCCTAGCCTTTGCTAGCTATTAATTTAGGGGGGACCCCACGTCATTTTTTTGGGGGGGTCCCCCATTTTAATAGCTAGTAAAGGCTATGTATTCAGCTGGGGGCCCTTCCCAGGCTTCAAACATCTGCCCCAGCTGTCTGCTTAACCTCCGCTAGAGACTAAAATTAAGGGGAACCCCACACCAATTTTTTTTAATAATAAATCCTTTATTTTAATACTAAATGACAAGTACAGTAACCAACACTATCACTGTACTTACTATATATGTGACTGACATGTTTCTATCTATCTAATCTATGTGTGAAGCTCTATTCTGTCTGTTATAAATTGTCGGGTACAGATGCTGAATTGCCGGCCGGCTTTTTTAAAGAGACGGTGCATGAAAACACTATTATTTTTTTTAATAAATCGTTTACACTAAATGACAAGTACAGTAAGCAACATTGTCACTGTACTTCATATATATGTGACTGACATGTTTCTATCTATCTAATCTATGTGTGAAACTCTCTTCTGTCTGTTATAAATTGTCGGGTACAGATGCTGAATTGCCGGCCGGCTTTTTTAAAGAGACGGTGCATGAAAACACTATTATATTTTTTAATAAATCCTTTACACTAAATGACAAGTACAGTAAGCAACACTGTCACTGTACTTCATATATATGTGACTGACATGTTTCTATCTATCTAATCTATGTGTGATGCTCTATTCCTTCTTGTCTAAATTGTCGGGTACCGGTGTATGCCGCTGCTGAATTGCCGGCCGGCTTTTTTAAAGAAAGCGTCTTCTGAGCAGTTTGTCAGCTTTTGGACACCTTTGAAGGTGTTTTCTATGTGTTTCTATGTGTTTTTGTTTGCCTGCCATTGGTTTTAACGGTGATCGACGGTGTTCTAAGGTGTTCGACGAACAGTTCGACGAACAGTTCCTCGAACATCCCGGTGTTCGACGAACCGAACCGAACCCGAACACTACGGGGGTGGCTCAACACTAGTGCTGATATCTCCTGCCAACACAGCTAGTGTACTCACCGTTTGTGGATATTGTGCTATACCGTGCATTAGAGGACTTGCACATAGACTTATTGACTCTGCCATAACAAAGACTATGTATGGACTATGAATGGAGACAACGGAACCTGATGATAATGATTCTGAACATTATACCATCCATGAAAATAATCAAGACTCTGAAATGTGATGGGTCCTGCGAAAACTTCAATCGGAAAACAAGAACCCTGATGTGTACAGAGGAATGATATTGAAATTTACAAATGAATGTTATAATCATTTTTTAATAAGTATATCATTGCATCAATTTTATATATATGTATATTTATGTAAATACTTTTATGCCCAAAAATGCTAAAAGTATTCTCGGAGTGATACCTTTATTGGCTAACCAGAAAAAAAATGTATATATGCAAGATTTCAGAGCACACACGCTCCTTCAGGCAATATTACAAATCTTGTAATCTTTGTAATCCTGCCTGAAGAAGGAGCCTCTGTGCTCTGAAAGCTTGCATATATACATTTTTTTTCTGAAATATGAAGATTACCAAAGTATTTTTGGTCACAATGTAGTGCCTGGTGTCAGAAAGCTGGGTTTGCATCCTAGGTCATGGGTCTTCCAGCAGGACTATGACACAATAATACTTCAAGAAGCCCCCAGAAATGGATGGAAACAAAGCGCTGGAAAGTTCTGACGGGGCCAGCAATGTGTCTGGATAAAAATCCCATTGATCACCTGTGGAGAGATCTTACAATTGCTGTTGGGAGAAGACACCTTCACATATGAGAGACCTGGAGCAGTTTGTAAGAAGAAGAAGAGTGGTCCAAAACTCCAGTTGAGAGGTGTAAGAAGCAGTTGATGGTTATAGGAAGCGATTAATTGCAGTTATTTATTCCAAAGGGTGTGCAACCAAATATTAAGTTGAGGGTGCCAACTATTTTGTCTGGCCCATTTTTGAGGCTTTGTATGAAATTCTGTCCAATTTGCCTTTTTCACTATTTTTTTGTGTTATTCCAATACTCCCAAAGGAAATAAACATATGTATAATAAAATACAGTGGATAAAATAAGTATTTGATACACTGCCAATTTTGCCAGTTTTCCCACCTACAAAGAATGGAGAGGTCTGTTATTTTTATCGTAGGTACACTTCACCTGTGAGAGACAGAATCTAAAAATGAAAACCAGAAAATCACATTGTATGATTTTTACATAATTAAATTGCATTTTATTGCATGAAATAAGTATTTGATCACCGACCAGCCAGCAAAAATTCTGGCTCTCACGGACCTGTTAATTTTTTTATAAGAACCCCTACTACTCTGCCCTCATTACCTGTATGAATTTCACCTGTTTGAACTCATTACCTGTATAAAAGACACCTGTCCACACACTCAATCAATCACACTCCAACTTCTCTACCATGGCCTAGACCAAAGAGCTGTCTAAGGACATCAGGGACAAAATTGTAAACCTGCACAAGGCTGGGATGGGCTACAGGACAATAGGCAAGCAGCTTGGTGAGAAGGCAACAACTGTTGGCACAATTATTAGAAAATGGAAGAAACACAAAATGACTGTCAAACATCCTCTATCTGGGGCTCCATACAAGATCTCGCCGCGTGGGGTAAGGATGATTCTGAGAAAGGTCGGGAATCAGCCCAGAACTACACGGGAGGACCTGGTCAATGACCTGAAGAGAGCTGGTACCACAGTCTCAAACATTACCGTTAGTAGCACACTACGATGTCATGGATTAAAATCCTGCAGGGCACACAAGGTCGCCCTGCTCAGCACATGTCCAGGCCCATTTGAAGTTTGCCAATGACCATCTGGATGATCCAGAGAAGGCATGTGAGAAGGTCATGTGGTCATCAACTCCACTCTCCATGTTTGGAGGAAGAAAAAGGATGAGTACAACCCCAAGAACACCATCCCAACCGTGAAGCATGGTGGTAAAACATCATACTTTGGGGGTGATTTTCTGAAAAGGGGACAGGACAACTGCATCGTATTGAAGAGAGGATGGATAGATTCATGTATTGCAAGATTTTGGCCAACAACCTACTTCCCTCAGTAAGAGCATTTAACATGGATCGTGGCTGAGTCTTCCACCCTGACAATGACCCAAAACACACAGCCCATGCAACTAAGGATTGGCTCCAGTCTCCAGACCTGAACCCAACAGAAAGTCTTTCGAGGGAGCTGAAACTCAATGTGGCAAAGCGACATCCCCGAAACCTGAAAGATCTGGAGAAGATCTGTATGGAGGAATAGGCTAAAATCCCTGCTGCAGTGTGTGCAAACCTGGTCAAGAACTACAGGAAACGTCTGACCTCTGTAATTGCAAACAAAGGTTTCTGTACCAAATATTAAGCTCTGTTGTTGTATTGTATTTAATACTTATTTCATGCAATACAATGCAAATTAATTATGTAAAAATAATACAATGTGATTTTCTGGATTTTATTTTTACATTCTATCTCTCACAGTTGAAGTGACCTACGATAACAATTACAGACCTCTCCATTCTTTGTAGATGGGAAAACTTGCAAAATCGGCAGTGTATCAAATAGTTATTTTCCCCACTGTATGTAATTGCAATAATTTCCTGGGAGAAATACTTTGTTTTCTGGAACTATTTAAAGTGTGCCAACACTTTTCGCCATGACTGTAAGTTTATAGTTTCATAAAAATCACAGACAGCAGAAGAATTGTCTCAGTGTACTTTTTAACATTGCAATGGGTAGGAGAACCTCTATCTCCTTATTTCAGCTTAATTTCTCTTCTAGAGGATTTTCCTCTCATCCTCTCAGAAAAAGTCCGACTCCCCACATCCACCAGATAACTCTCCCCACAGGTTGACGTGGGTACTTTTTCTCCAGCCTTAATGACTGACATCTGAGACCTCCCTTTTGGTCCGTATCTCCCCTGAGGATTCGCCAGATGAAATGCGTCAGGATTACCATGGGGCGTCCACTTGTGTGATCCTTAGGAGTTCCAATGGTGGGGTACTGTGTGGCTTGCTGAATGATGCCCCCCACATCTCCAATAGGATCCACCGTTCATCTCGATCAGTAAAGGGATCAAACTGGGATTCTAATTGTGAGGACACCACCTGAAATCACAGTGAGATTGTTCCTTTATTTTGCCGGTTGAATCAGATATGTAATAAGAACGGGTAAAAAGGGAGTTGTGAACTATTCCCCCGATACCCTACTTACAGTACATGCCCCCAAAGGGACACTTGCATGTAGTCTTATATAGTCACATGTTTTGAATCTGTCCTAGGTACAGTACCTTTTGGGGGCATGTACACTGCTCAAACAAATAATGGAAACAATAAAATACCAGATCTTAGATTTCACTGAATGAAATATTCCAGTTGCAAATCTTCATTCATTACATAGTGGAATGCATTGAGAACAATAAAACATAAAAATGATCAATGTAAATCAAAATCAATATCCCATTGAGGTCTGGATTTGGAATGATACTCAAAATCAAAATGAAAAATCAAATTACAGGCTGATCCAACTTCAGTGGAAATGCCTTAAGACAAGGAAATGAGTCTCAGTATTGTGTGTGGCCTCCACGAGCCTGTATGACCTCCCTACAATGCCTGGGCATGCTCCTGATGAGGTTGTGGATGGTCTCCTGTGGGATCTCCTCCCAGACCTGGACTAAAGCATCCGCCAACTCCTGGACAGTCTGTGGTGCAACGTGACGTTGGTGAATGGAGCGAGACATTATGTCCCAGATGTGCTCAATCGGATTCAGGTCTGGGGAACGGGCGGCCAGTCCATAGCTTCAATGCCTTCATCTTGCAGGAACTGCTGACACACTCCAGCCACATGAGGTCTGGCATTGTCCTGCATTAGGAGGAACCCAGGGCCACCCGCACCAGCATATGGTCTCACAAGGGGTCTGAGGATCTCATCTCGGTACCTAATGGCAGTCAGGCTACCTCTGGAGGGCACATGGAGGGCTGTGCGGCCCTCCAAAGAAATGCCACCCCACACCATTACTGACCCACTGCCAAACCGGTCATGCTGAAGGATGTTGCAGGCAGCAGAGCGCTCTCCACGGCGTTTCCAGACTCTGTCACGTCTGTCGCAAGTGCTCAGTGTGAACCTGCTTTCATCTGTGAAAAGCACAGGGCGCCAGTGGCGACTTTGCCAATCCTGGTGTTCTGTGGCCAATGCCAAGCGTCCTGCATGGTGTTGGGCTGTAAAGCACAACACCCACTTGTGGACGTCGTGCCCTCATACCACCCTCATGGAGTCTATTTCTGACAGTTTGAGCAGATACATGAATGTTAGAGACCTTCTGGAGGTCATTTTGCAGGATTCTGGCTCTGCTCCTCCTGTTTCTCCTTGCACAAAGGAGAAAGTAGTGGTCCTGCTGCTGAGTTGTTGCCCTCCTATGGCCCCCTCTGCCTTTCCTGGTGTGCTGGCCTGTCTCCTGGTATCTGCTCCATGCTCTGGACACTGTGCAGAGAGACACAGCTACCCTTCTTGCCACAGCTCGCATTTATGTGCCACCCTGGATGAGCTGCACTACCTGAGCAACTTCTGTGGGTTATACTGTAGACACCGCCTCATGCTACTGTACCTCTAAAATGCCCTGACGTGCGTTTCACAATCACTTCCCCCAGGAAGAAGCGATTGCAAAAAGCACGTCTGGACTTTTTTGCCTACGCTAGCAGACACATCATTTTACAAGTATCCTCTTTCTGTCTTTGATCACTTTATGCTGCGTCTCCTGCATCAGTCTTGCTTTAACATCCACCTCTTGGATCCGATTCCTCTAATCTTTCACAAGCACTTTATTGTCTTCTACCTCATATTGATATTGGAATACTTACCTTTTCACTTTATATTTCCAATATGATTATGAATGGATATTACCCTTCCTTGTGCGGTGTATTTGCATATTTACCTCTGCATTGAAATTTCAGCACATTAGCCATATTTGTGAAGTGTACTTCTGTTTGCAGCCTCATTAGCGTTGTAATGTAAACTTGATCAAAATCACATATCTTTGATAGATACATATGGTGGCTTCTTTCTCTTGGTTGTTATGTATTTTGGAAGTACCCATCTCTATATACCTTTTGGTCAATTCTAGGCATTTATTTAGAATACAGTGATGCCTGACAAGAAAAAATTACAGCAAATATCCACAATTACTTGACCCTTCTAAATATGAGCATTCTATATAAGAGATGTGTAACAGTATCACTGTGTAACAACGTAGACAAAAGTCCAAACAGCACCGGATGCAGCTTTCAGGCCAGAAAACTGCGGATTAAATATTGATATTAGGGATAACCCCATCCTACACAGCGCTGCAGACATACAGCACAGACGCGGGGAGCTGCTGCACAGTGTTGTACATGTTCGCGCAGCCCAGATCCGATAATGAGGACTGTAATTCAGCCATCACCTCCCAGTATCTACTGTATATAAGTGTGGTTATCTCCGATCTCAGCTTAGCTCTTGAAACGCTACAATCAATAGCTACAGACTCAAAGTGGCTTGACAAAGAGAAATCCATCTGTCACCTAATCATTGCCACATAAATGCAAATTTGGGGTGCTGTTAGGTTACAGTGGCAGCTGAGTGCCCCCTAGTCTACATTGTTTATGTGGCCAACAGACCTGCCTAAAGTAGCACCTTACAGAATGACTAGTATTGCAAAATTGACAGTCAAAACACAATATATGAATACATTCGTTAATAAATATTATATACCCCAAGTTGCAGTTATGCAAAATTGAAAACCTACTGCGTTCTGAAAGGGTTAACTTTCTACAAGCGTTTTTAGAAAGAGCTGACGCAAGATTTCCTGTTTATTTCCCAAGATATGTTCAGTTTTCGGCTAAATGATCCTTTCCCCACCTCTTCCTTCCTCTTTGGCTTGTTTTTACATTTACTCTAAAAAGAACCAGCATAAAGTGAGATGGACATATAACCATATCTGTTTCATGTGAGTTATGAGTTATAACTCTATTTCTAGTTATTATATTACCTGTATCCTTCATTTTTCACAAATTTTCTCCTCTGTTGGCTCTGTTTCTAATTTTCATCTTGTCTCTGAGCTGGTGGGTGGAGACTGGTTACTATGATGTCTCCCATACACAGCACACACAGACATGAGGGATTGCTGCTTTCCTGTCACTATACAGTTCATGTTCAGAAGTCATAGCATTATATAGCAGTACTGAGCAGTGTAGAAGTGAATCCAGCATTGGGGTTGGTGGTGGGTGAGATAAAACATTTACTAGAAAGAAGCAGTAGGATCTGTATGTGTCTCTGCCTTTTTCTGCCCGTCTCTTCTTTTTACCACTAAGCTCTTCATAGACTTAAATAGATAGCTGAAATCTTATAGTTGTAATCTTATCCTTCAGTGAGCTAGCAATCCATCTTGTTTAGATCAAGACAGATGTCAGCAGTTTTTCAAAGTATATTGCGAGTTAAAGGGGTTGTCTAGGTAAAAAAATTTCATGACCTATCCATAGGATAGTTCATTAATATGAGATCAGTGGGTGACAAACATCCGACCTCCCCCCGATCAACTGAAAACATTTCCAGCGGCCACCAGATGTGAACACATTAAATTCAATGTGTAGCGCTCGCTGAAGGATACTGTAGAACCGATCAAACCTTGTTGAATTGGAGCTGTCTCCGTACCTGGCAGAGGTCAGCAGCTCTATTCAATGTGTTTACATCTGGTGGCCACCGGAGCCGTCTTGAGCCGATAGAAAGTGACGGTGTCAGGTGTCGGACCTCCTCCAATCTCAGATTGACAGCACATCCGACAGATAAGTCATCAATCTTTTCTGCCTGGACAACCTTTTTAAGGAGGCAGGGGAGAAATAGCTCATAATTCAAGAAATAAGAATATTTCTCTTATAATACAAATAGCAAAATGTCTTATATTTGCTTGTATTATAGATCTATGTACAGTTTAACAGCAGTAGAATCTGTTGCCAGGAATCTTATTGAAAAGTAAACACCAGAACCGGTTCTACTTTTACTGGAAATCTACTATATAATAATCGGCTTATCCCGTCTGTCTGTCCGTCCAGGAAATCCCGCGTCGTTGATTGGTCCGGCCGCGGCCAAACAGCGACGCGGGATTTCAGAACAAGATGGCGGCCGTTAGCGGCTCATCTGCCGCACGGAGGTCAGCGGCGATGACCTTTTCTGTTTCATCTCGTGCGAAAAAGTGCACAAGCCGATAGCGCACAATACACAATAGTGACGTCCTCAGCCCAGCGCTTCTTCCTGCAGGACATTTATTGTACAATTGAGAGTTCAAATAAAAAACAGATTTACATCATGTCCATTGGATCAAGTCCAACTATTGTTTCACCATCGCCGGCTTCTCCTTGGGCATCGCTAACAATTCTTAATAAAGAAAACAACATCCACCATTTAGCAAGATTATATCTGTGGAGCGGCAGCAAATCACCTTCCATCAGTTCCAATTTCAAAAGCCGCGCTGCAATGGTTGTATGGTAGACAGGCTCGAACGCAGGACGGTACATTTGTGGCAGACATGCTCTATTTACCTAAACTTAGGCAGCAGAATAGTCTCTGCTCAGGAAGGGTGGTAGATGCGGAGTTTAAGCGGCTTTTCTTGCGCAAATGGTGGGTCCACGTGGAAAGATTTAACTCAAAAAGATAAGTTCCAATAAAGGATTTTTTATTCTTCAGGTTATAAAATCAACGCGTTTCGAAGTTTATCCAACAGGATAGGGTATACCCAAACTAGACAACAATTACAAACCTTCAGTTTTACACTCCAAAGATTCAAAAACAAGCGTCAAAAAAAGAGGGGGGGGTACACATAATAGGGCAAGTGTCAAAGTTCAGCTGTGGCACGGCAAAACATTGCACATTTCATAATAAAACATGTTATGTTACATTAATAGCACTATATATATTGCACATATGGTGCCCCTGCTGGTTCAGTCGCCACAGAGGTACTGCATCTCACCCAGAGGTGTGGTATCTCACTCTCATGTAAGGATGGAGTACTGCCCGGGACCCAAACACCTGCATCCAACACATTCCACTTCAGTAGGGCAGGGCGAGATTGCTCCTAAGGGAGAGCACAGTCCCTGGTCCCTAACTGGAGGGTGGAACTATGTAGTGGGTGTGGGTGGAGGACGTAGTTTAGGGGAGCACAGGCAGAAGGAGGATATAAAAGGGGGAACCATCTTGGAAGTGAGGGCTTAGTTTGAGGAGAAGGAGTGGGAGCAAGAGCTCTGTACGAGCTCTGCTCAGGGAGGAGCGGGCCTGAGTGAGAGAGGCACAGGAGGTCAGACTGAAGAGGAGAGGAGCAGGAAGGAGGGCTCCAGAACCTAGGGGTACGGGCCGTGCTGCAGGCCACCCGTACACCCGAATCTACCAGGAGTGGAAGGATCAGGCCGCAAAGGGGACCGGCCCCTAACTAGTGAGAATTGCAATATTCAACTAGGAACCGGAGGCTTTCACATTTTCAGGGTGTAGTTGCCACAGCCGCAATTGATCGCCAAAAAGGTAGCCACACAAGATTCAGGGAACTTCAAGTTGCCCGCCAAGATCTGCGGTTACCGTCTTGGGACACTGTTTGCGAGGCGCAGGGCAGGAGGGTGAGAGCCAGCGCAGGAAGATGACCAGGAGGAACATAGAAAGGGGTCCCGCTAAGTGCTCTGGAATTACCTGAGGTAAACACCGGACGACGTGGGTGATTATGAACTGCAGTTGTAACCAGGAGCAACGTGTGAACCGTGAGTAAACCCTGAAGAATGCACCCCATTGTCTCTGTGAATTATTGCTGCGCCATCATCCCTTGCACCACACTGCACAACCACAGTTACTTCAACATCTACCATCACCGCACTGCCCTGGAGCTAAGCTTTACCTGTGGAGAGCTGAACCAACTCTGCTGCATTAACATCAGCTCCAGAGGACCTGCTCCGCAGTGGCGGCTCCATATAGCTGCATACCACAGGTGGCGTCACGAACATTAAATCCAAAAACTATAAAACCCCTTTTATAGACCGCCCTGGGTCACGGACCGGGTCACCGCCACTGTGACATCCCCCATCATCGACCGGCCCCGCTACTGAGTACCCCACGGCCCAGGGGGTGCGTCACACATTTGAAAGAAAAAATTAATCTAATTATTCACTGAAAAAAATATATATAAGCATATCATATAAAAATGCATCATACCAGACAGGATTCAAACTAACTGACTGAGAGTTGTTTTCATGCTGACAAAAACTACTAATTATGTGAAGTGCCACACACGGGATTCGTTTGTTCCATTAGGAAGAAATCGATACTGCAGAAGAGAGTAGATCTTTTTTATATACTGACTAGACTATGTGAAATGGTTCACCATATTTGCTACTATTGCCAAGCAGGAGAGTAGGAAAATGAAAAGAACTAATGCGGAACACTCACCGGCAAGACACCGAGCGACCCACATCCATAAAACAACATCAGAAAAAAATAGAACAAAATGAACACAGGATGTCATCATGATTATACAAAAAAATTACATGAGTTTTGAAAGATTTGTAATATAAAAACATTATATAGTGAATCAATTATTTTGATGGTTACTTAGCATTGGTAGAAGTATATGATTTTTACAAAGTAAGAATAACAAAAATCAATCTAGTTTCATGATGTGTTAATCTATAAAAATACTGTCAGACAGGATTCAACCTAACTGACTGAAACAGTATTCTTACTGAACATGTTGGTCTTCTTTGGGAGGAAGTCGACATTATGAACTCGGAATCCTGCTACTATATAAAAGATATCCCTCAAAAGGGCCTATAAAAAGCTGTATTTATACTCACTTCTTTTCTAAAAGCCAGAAGCTAGAGGGGAAAAATTACAACAAATGGCTTGAGAATATCCCGATAAATCAGTTTAAAAGAATACATAAAAATTGTACATTAACTTCTGATTTTATTAGTCACTCAATGGGTCAATACTGGGGGTGGAGCATAGAGGGGAAGTGCAGGCTGAACAGGCAGGGAGCTGGATAACAGTTAGGAGGGATAGAGGGAAGAAGTATAGGAAGGCTGGTTCAGAACCGGCATTATTGGAGCACGACAGATCCTCTGACCGCCGGGGGAGTGTATGCTCCAGTAATGAGGGGGAGGGGGGAAGTGTAGGGCAGGCAAGACAGGTTCTGGTAGTGGGTGACTCTATTATTAGGGGGACAGACAGGGCAATCTGTCACAAAGACCGGGATCGCCGAACGGTGTGCTGCCTCCCTGGCGCTCGAGTCCGGCACATCGCGGATCGGGTTGACAGGTTACTGGGTGGGGCTGGCGAAGACCCAGCGGTCATGGTCCACATCGGCACCAATGACAAAGTGAGTGGTAGATGGAGGGTCCTTAAAAATGATTTCAGGGACCTAGGTAGGAAGCTTAGGGCAAGGACCTCCAAGGTAGTTTTCTCAGAAATACTACCAATCCCGCGAGCCACACAGGAGCGCCAACGGGAAGTTAGGGAGGTGAATAAGTGGCTAAAGAGTTGGTGCAAGGCAGAAGGGTTTGGGTTCATGGAGAACTGGGCCGACTTCGCGGTCGGCTACAGGCTCTACCGTAGGGACGGGCTGCACCTCAATGGGGAGGGTGCAGCGGTGCTGGGGAAGAAGATGGCTAATAGGTTGGAGGAGTTTTTAAACTAGAGACGGGGGGGGGAAACCAAGGAAATAGGTGGGATGTGAGGCAAGCAAGGGGGAAGGGGAGAAGTGAATACAATGAGGGTGGAGAGGGGGGTGGGGATAGTACAGTTAGATCGTTAGAGAAGAATAGGATGCTAAATAACCCCAAAGTTTTATCTTGCATGCTGACCAACGCAAGAAGCCTGACCAATAAGGCGGATGAGCTGCAGGCGCTTATATCGGAGGAGAGGTATGACATCGTAGGTATAACAGAGACTTGCTAGACGATAGTTACGACTGGGCGGTAAATTTATTAGATTATAGTTTATTTAGAAGGGACCGGAAACAGGGGAAAGGTGGAGGAGTCTGCTTATATGTAAAGTCATGTCTAAAACCCAGACTAAGGGAAGATATAGGAGAGGGAGAAGAGGGGGTTGAGTCCATGTGGGTAGAGATCGAGGGAACTAAAAATAATAATAAAATATTACTGGGGGTCTGCTATAAGCCACCCAATATAACAGAGGAGAATGAGAATCTGCTATTAGGACAAATAGACAAAGTAGCAAAACATAATGAAGTGATTGTAATGGGGGATTTCAACTACCCGGATATTGACTGGGAAACAGAAACCTGTAGATCTCAGAAAGGAAAAAGGTTCTTGACAAATATTAAGGATAATTATCTCTCCCAACTAGTGCAGGAACCAACGAGAGGGAAGGCCGTGTTGGACTTAATATTGACTAATAGGCCTGATAGAATAACTGAGGTACAGATAGGGGGGCACCTAGGTAATAGCGACCATAATATTATCGACTACAAAATGCCCTTCAGTAGGGTTATCAATAAGGGAACAACAAAAACATTAAACTTTAGGAGGGCAAAGTTTGATCAGCTGAAAAAAAGCCTTCAACTTATTGACTGGGACAAAGTTCTTAATCAAAGGAATACGAATAGTAAATGGGAAACCTTCAAAAGAATTCTGAATACTCAGTGCGAGAGATATATACCATATGGGAATAAAAGGGCCAGAAATAAGAGGAAACCAATATGGTTGAACAAGAACGTAAAAGGGGCGTTAAATAGCAAAAAAGAGGCATTCAAGAGATTAAAACAGGAAAACAGTAAGGAGGCACTAATGTGTTACACGGAAAAAACGAGAACCTGTAAAAAACAAATAAAAATAGCGAAGGAGGAAACAGAGAAACGTATTGCTAGGGAAAGTAGATCAAATCCCAAACTGTTCTTTACGTATATAAATAGTAAAAGGATTAAATCGGATAATATTGGACCGATAAAAAGTGAGGAAGGCAAAATCATAGAGAAAGATGAGGATAAAGCTAATCTATTAAATAATTTTTTTTCGACAACTTTCACAAAGGAAAAAGAACTAACAGGAGAAATGAGAAGTGACAAACTTAATCCTCCACTAAGTATGACAAATCTAACCCAAGCTGGGGTACAGAAACGCCTCAGTAACATTAAAATAAACAAATCACCAGGACCTGATGGCATACACCCACGGGTACTAAGGGAACTAAGTAATGTGATAGACAGACCGTTATATCTTATATTTAAGGACTCTGTTGAGACTGGGTCTGTGCCACTTGATTGGCGACAGGCGAATGTAGTGCCAATATTCAAAAAGGGAGCAAAAAGTAACACCGGAAACTATCGGCCGGTGAGTCTGACGTCCGTTGTGGGCAAAATTTTTGAAAGCTTCATTAAAGAGGCAATTACGGAGCATCTTGATGCTAATAATCTTTTAATCCCGAACCAACATGGATTCATGAGGAATCGCTCCTGCCAAACAAACCTGATTGACTTCTACGAGGAGGTTAGCTCTCGAGTAGATCAGGGGGAACCAGTGGATGTCGTGTATCTCGACTTCTCAAAAGCGTTCGATAGCGAGCCACATAATAGGTTGGTATACAAAATGAGAATGATGGGGCTGGGGGAAAATGTCTGCAAGTGGGTAGCTAACTGGCTAAAGGATAGAAGGCAGAGGGTGGTTATAAATGGAATATACTCAGATTGGGTAAGCGTCACTAGTGGGGTACCACAGGGGTCTGTACTAGGCCCAATGTTATTTAATATCTTTATTAATGACATAGTCAACGGGATAAATAGTAAAATATCAATATTTGCAGATGACACAAAGTTATGTAAAACAATTAATACAAAAGAGGATAGTGAAGACCTACAGAGGGATTTGGATAAGCTGGGTAGGTGGAGCATTAAATGGCAAATGAGGTTTAACGAGGAGAAATGTAAGGTCATACATATGGGAAGGAAAAATGGAAGTCACCAGTACTCACTGAATGGGAAATCATTGGGGCATTCAGAGATGGAGAAGGACTTGGGCATCTTGATTGATAGCAAACTAAATTGGAGTGCCCAAAGTCAGGCCGCTGCTGTAAGGGCAAACAGGGTAATGGGATGTATCAGAAGAGGTATAGCTGCAAAGGATG
The DNA here is from genome assembly GCF_046119375.1 of Phyllobates terribilis. NCBI lineage: Eukaryota > Metazoa > Chordata > Amphibia > Anura > Dendrobatidae > Phyllobates > Phyllobates terribilis. Next base: position 382,137,188 of record NW_027362765.1, read on the forward strand.
AGAACATTGTTCTTCCACTGTACAAAGCACTGGTCAGACCACACTTGGAATACTGTGCTCAGTTATGGGCCCCAATATATAGAAAGGATATAAATGAGCTTGAAAAGGTACAAAGGAGGGCAACAAAATTAATAAAGGGAATGGAGGGACTGCAATACCCAGAGAGGTTGGCAAAACTAGGACTATTCAGCCTGGAAAAGAGAAGGTTGAGGGGGGACATAATAAATGTGTACAAATATGTTAGGGGACAGTATAGAGATCTTGCCCGGGATTTGTTCAAAAGGAGGGATATTACGGTAACAAGAGGGCACTCACTAAGACTGGAAGAGAAAAGGTTTCAGCACCAGCATAGGAAGGGGTTCTTTACGGTAAGAGCAGTGAGAATATGGAATTCACTGAGTGAGGAGACGGTAATGTCGGATTCACTAAACCAGTTCAAGCGGGGACTGGATGCATTTCTAGATACCAGGCAGATTTCAGCATATACTTAAAAATAAAATAAAATAGTATGTTGATACAGGGATTTATTCTGACTGCTGGTTTCAGAGTCGGGAGGGAATTTTTCCTCAGGTGAAGATTGGCCAAATCATTTGGGGTTTTTGCCCTCCTCTGGATCAACTTTAGCAATTACAGAACTAACAGGTCGAACTTGATGGACGCAAGTCTTTATTCGGCTTTACAAACTATGTTACTATGTTAGTCAAGCTGATATTTTAAAGCAGAGGTTCCGAGAGCAAAAATATCCAAAGAAACTTATTAAACATGCATTCATGTTAGCACCTAGTGATCTTAAAAGTGGTAAAAAGGAGATAACAGTTTCTGACCATACCCGTGGAGTGTTTAAATGCATCGTGAGAAATTGCTTATGTTGTGAAACCATCTGCCATGGGCTTACTTCTTTCACTCATCACGACCAAACGTGTCAAACCTTTCTGATTAAAAATCATATGTCCTGTTCTAGTAATTTTATTGTATATGTTATTATTTGCTGTTGTAAAAAATTATATATTGGGAAAACAATTCAGCATCCTCATAAGTAGTGTGGCTGAATTACGAGTAGTGTTGAGCGAATTTATTCGGCATTTCAAATTCGTGTTTGTGTTCGGGGTTCAGACTTGTTCGCGCCAAAAAATCAGCTACCCCATGAACATTTATGATTTGCCATGCTGTCACGCAGATGACTTCTGTGAGACAGCATGGCAAATCAGGGATGTTCTTGGGCGGAGCCGATTTTTTGGCGCGAACAAGTCGGAACACGAATTTGAAATGCCGAACAAATTCGCTCAACACTACTCATAAGAGGCTGAATTCACATAGATCCAATATCTCAAATGGCTTTCTCAAACATGGGTTGTCACGCCACTGTACAATCCAACATAATAAGGAATACAAACATTTAATTTTTTTTCCAATAGAGCAGATTACTCCACATGCACCAAACCGTATTGAGCAACTAAACAGAAAGGAAATTTATTGGATATATAAACTCAATACCCTGATTCCCAATGGGCTCAATGAGAACACAGATGTATTTTTATAGCGGTCATTACATATATATTAATTCATACAATTTTTAAAATCTATAATATAATCGTGCAAGCGTCCCTCTGTCTGAAGCCTTTATAGACTGCGCAAGCGCGACACGCCTGTGCAGTCTGGCTCCAGACAGATGACCGCATCCAGAAGTTACAGGTAAGAGGAGTGTATGGCGCTGGAGATCACGGTTGGTGTAGACACTGAACGCATACCGCGGTCTCCGGTGCCATACTTACATACTTACCTGACCGGGAGGAGCATTGCTGCGGCGCCTCTCTTCTCGCCGGAGACTGAGGCAAGAGTGAAGGCGTCGGAATCGGTGCATTCACATAGCGCTATCCGGTGCCATTTTACTGAAGACACATTTGCAGTGTGTCTTCAGCAAAATGGCGCCGGACAGCGCGGTATGGGCATGCGCATACTCCGGCGCCACACTCCTCCCCCGGCCTCCAGCAGAACATGACACAGCAGCGCCGGAGCACAGGGAAGAAAGGTGAGTATAAGTATTTTTTTTGTATGTGTCCAGCGTAAAAGGGATGAGGGGGACACAAATACAAGGATTTGGGGGTGAGGGGGCCACACATACCAGGATTGGGGGATGAGGGGGCCACACACACCAGCATTGGGGGATGAGGGGTATCATACATACCAGTATTGGGGGGTGAGGGGTACCATGCATACCAGGATTGGGGGGGTGAGGGGACCATGCATACCAGGATTGGGGGTGAGGGGTGCCATGTATACCAGGATTGGGGATGAGGGAAGCCATGCATACCAGGATTAGTGATGGGGGTGCCATGCATACCAGGATTGAGGGTGAGGGGTGCCATGCATATTAGTATTGGGGGTGAAGGGTTCCATGCATACCAGGATAGGGATGAGGGCAGCACATAACAGGATGCGGGAACAGGATTGGGGAGCACAAATACCAGGATGGGGGCAGCACAAATACCAGGATGGGGGCAGCACAAATACCAGGATGGGAAACCATATGCCAATAAAAATGCTCTCCACTGAGTGTAGAACGGGCTCAATAGCTAGTTTATTATAACCAGGTTTGGAGATTCATATGTTATACATGACCTCTTCTAGTAATATCCAGAAATATTTAATAATAATAAAACATTTAATCCATAAAAAAAAATTTTTTATTTAATATACATGATTCTTTTCAGTGGTTTCCAGAAATAGCTAATAACAACTGTGATCCTATTGATAATTAATCTCCTAAGTAACCATTTTATAAGTGTCCTTTTTATAAAAATTTATTCAATACAATAATAATTTATAATGGTATTATCCTTTGCTCTGACTTCCGTTTTTTGCGGGGGTTTTTGTCGGCATGTTGTCCTTAATTTTTGTTTTCTTCTCCCCTCTAGCTTCTGGCTTTTAGAATAGAAGTTATTATAAATAAAGCTTTTATAGGCCCTTTTGAGGTATACCTTTTAGATAGTAGCAGGATTCCGAGTTCATGATAACGCCGACTTCCTCCCAAAGAAGACCAACATGTTCAGTAAGAATACTGTTTCAGTCAGTTAGGTTGAATCCTGTCTGACAGTATTTTTATAGATTAATACATCATGAAACTAGATTGTTTTTTGTTATTCTTACTTTATAAAAATCATATACTTCTAACGGTGATAAGTAACAATCAAAATAATTGATTCACTATCTATTAATGCTTTAATATTATAAATCTTTCAAAACTCATGTAATTTTTGTATAATCATGATGTCATCTTCTGTTCATTTTCTTCTGTTTTTTTCTGATGTTGTTTTTTGGATGCGGGTCGCTCCGGGTCTTGTCGATGTGTGATCTTCATCAGTTCTTTTCCTTTTCCTATTCTCGTGCTTGGCAATAGTAGGTAATATGATGAACCATTCCACATAGTCTACATAAACTCATTTTGAGCCACATCTTTCCTTATATAAATAAAGATCTCCTCTCTTCTGCAGCATCTTTTTCTTCCTAAGGGAGCAATCGAATCCTGTGTGTGGCACTTCACATAATTAGTAGTTTTGGTAAGCATGAAAACAACTCTCAGTCAGTTCGAATCCTGTCTGATGTGATGCATTTTTATATAACATGCTTATATATATTTTATATGTGACATGCAGAAGTAGTGCTGTTGCTTTAAAAGCATTCAGCAACTATTAGAGGTAACACAGGCACAGGAGACCGAAAGTGTTGTGCTCCAGAAACATCCAGCAACTAGAGGGGTTAACACAGTCACAGGAGAAGGGGAGTGTTTTAGAAGAGCACCAGGGGGATTGTGGGGAAGTTGTTTACGGTCTGGCTGGAGCAGAAGAGAAAGGTGGTGTGTGTGTTCAGAAGCTCCCTTGCAAGTGAAAAGGATTCAAGTCAGGAGTGAAGCTAAGCAAAGGTCAGGTCGAGTTCCTGAACTAGCAGTGCAGAGTACTGTCAGGCAGACAGATAAGGACTGGAAGAAATGGTGTCACAGGGATAATCTCCTTCAGCAAACCCTCCCCCTCCTCCATCTCACTGTGCTGTAAAGAATGCTGTGTTCATTAATGTGCCTTTGCATTAGAACTGTGCTGTCCTGTACTACTGGGAAGACTGTGAACTTCTGTGCTGCTAAGGAAACTGTACTCTTTGTCACTGGAGCCTATTGCTCATAAGACTTAACTTGCACTGGCTGTGCGGCTTCTTTTTAAATGCTACTGTTCTACCGTTTATGAGGACTCTTGTCAAGTGTGTCTGACGCGCCCCTGGGCCTGTGTCGCGCTGCGGTGCGCACGCGGGAGCTTACCCGGAGCCGGATCCGTGGAGGGTTGTAGTCTCGTGGCGGTGACCCGGTCCGTGCCCAGGGAGTCAAACTGGACGGCAGTCTACTAGTAGTAAATAGTTGATGACTACGCCACCCGTTGAGTGCAGCCAGGGAGCTGCTGCTGCGGGGCAGACCGCTGAGGCCGATGGTAGGATTATGCAGCGTGATAGTATAACCCCCAACGGGAGGGGTATGGTCTCAGGGCAGCCGACGTGGATGATGGGGGTAGCAGGAACCACTCAGAGACGGTACGGTGTAGTTCAGGGTCTTTACTGGTAACAACGATAGACCCTCCCGGAGTACTTGCTAGCGAACGGGGCCTGGTCAGTCCTTGAGCAGATGGGATCTCCCCTGGCCAGGCGTAGTTGTAGGCCTCCCAAACTGACTGTACTCTTCTGGCTACCTTGCTAGAAGCTGATGTAAGTAGCCCACGTCCCTGAGTGTACCGTGTGGTGCTCACCCGTATGGCCGGTGACTCGGGGCCTTCTAATGGCTTCCGCTCCACGATGGCGGTGCTGGTCCCACGCGTGTGACCGTGCCTTCGGGCTTCTGGGCCAGAGGACCTGAAATCCCCTGCCTGACGGATTCTGCTGCTGGGTAGGAGTTAGTCCCCACAGCCTCGGACTCCGGGTCCGGTAAGAAGTCTTCTTAGTCAGGGCGAGCTCTGCAGCTGCCAGCCCCTGACTCCTTGTAACTCTGCTGTTTCCTATGCTGCTTCTTGTCTCTACTCCACTTGTCTGACTCACCCTGCCTCAGCCCCGGGTTTATACAGGGGAAGTTCTTCCCCTCCCAAGACTGGGCAGGAGGTGTGGCATGCACAGGATCCCTGACCAAAGGACCTCCCACCTGCTCTCAGACATAACATTACATTACTGTGGAAAACCAGACCCCTGGGGTGCCACATTCCCCCCTAGTGAAATTTAGTACTCCGGGACTAAACACATTTAGAAAAACATAACAAGGCAAAAACATTAATAATACAATAAGAAAACATATAAAGATGGTTACGGCGTGTCCGCAACCGGGTGCAGTCTCTGAAGAGAGCAAGGTGTCCATTTCACCAACACAGGGAGACGTAACCAGGTAGGGGTCTGTCCTACCCCGAGTCCTTAACAGTCTCTAGTCCATCCTGGGTTACGCTCCAACTATGTACAAGGATTCCCGGTAAATCCACCAAGGATTCCTAAAAATAACTAGAAACACAAAATTATACACAAGCAACAAGACACAGAAAAACATAAATAAAACAATTTATACACTTTAAATTCTCCAGCGTGCGGGTAACTGGCCTCTAGTGGCCCGAGTGGACCTACGGAGCTGACTGTCTGGCCCTGAACTACAGGGTGTAGGAGCTGTCAAGGGTAAACTGGGCAGCTGTCTACCGGCTCTTTGTCTCACTAGGGGTACGGCAGGCTCACTATAAGCAGAGGGTTGAGTCTCCTGTTCTGCTTGTGTGGAGTCTTCTGCCTCCTGGACCGGCTGTTCTTCCAGCTCTACCCGTTGCGCCGTAGGTTCTTGGGATGATGGTTGGAGGAAGGTGAGTACGGGTACCACAACTGCACCATTGACTTGAGTCCAAGACTGAGGGAAGTCCCCGAGCACGGTACTAACCATATCTTCCCTTTCTTCCATGGGTCGATGGTCTTCTTGTTCCTCTTCAGGGTTCCTCAGTTGTTCGGGACACTTCTTCAGGTGGTCCCGGGATACAATGGCTGTGGTTTCCCCTCCGTCTTTACTGATGGTACAGACCTTCGGGTTCTCGTGGCTTGAGGGCAGTACGGTGTACGGGTCCTTCTCCCACTGGTCGTCCAACTTGTGGAGCCGTCTCTTCCTCTTCAAGACCTGCTCTCCGGGTACCAGGGGAACAGCGGGAGCATACTGGTTGTAAGTTTTCTCTTGTCTTTCCCTAGCCTGACAGAGACTTCGCTCCACGCTCTCCTGTACTCTCCGGTACTGCTGCTGCCTCTCTGTGTCCCAGTCTGTTTCTGGTGAAGTGTCCTCGGGGGTCAGGACTCCCATTTCCAGGTCAACAGGTAACTTACCAGGTCTTGCCCTCATTAGGTAAGCCGGGGTACAGTTGGTGGAACCTACCGGGATGTGGTTGTATAGGTCCACCAGATCGGGCAACTTTTCAGGCCACAGACTGCGTTCTTCCAGGGGCAACGTTTTTAGAAGATCCATTACCACCTGGTTCATTTTTTCACAAAGTCCATTAGTCTGCGGATGGTAGGGTGTCGTCCTTATCTTCCGGCAGCCATACAGATTGCAGAATTCCTGAAAGACCTCCGCTTCAAAGGCAGGTCCCTGGTCCGTCAGCACTTGGTCCGGGTACCCGTGTGGACGGCAGAAGTGCTGCTGGAAGGCTCTAGCTGCTGTTTGAGCCGTTAAGTCCTTGACGGGGACGACAACCAAGAACCGGGAGTAATGATCCACGATGGTTAACGCGTAGACGTAGCCACTTCTGCTTGGGGTCAGTTTTACATGATCCAAGGCTACCAGTTCCAATGGTTGCCGGGTGACGATGGACTGCAGGGGAGTCTGCTGGCTGGCTCGGTCCTTCCTTCTCAGGTTGCACGGGCCACAATCTCTGCACCACTTCTCGATGGTTCCCCTCATGCCTACCCAGTGGAACCGCTCGCGCAGCAGGAACTCCAGCTTTTTCCACCCAAAGTGTCCAGCTCCGTCGTGGTATGCCTCCATCACCATGGCTGCGTCTCTTCGTGGCACCACTACTTGCCAGAGTAATTCATGCGTCCGGGAGTTAACCATTCTGCGGCACAACTTCCCTTTGTAAAGGAACAGTCGACTCTTCTCTGCCCATAGTTGTTTGGCTTCCTCCGGAGCGTCTGGTTCAAGGCGAGCCTCCGGCCGAGTCAGCATCTCCTTCACCAGTCGGACGGCAGGGTCGCTGTCTTGCGTTTCCGCCCAGTTGTAGTGGGGTAAGGGGTTCAACGTAGCAGCCTGCTTACTCCTTACCCGGTGGGAATACTGAATAGTCCCATGACGGTGGAACGCAGGGAGTTCAACTTCTTCCAGTCCCTCCGGATCTTCTCCTCCGTCCGGCAGGTTGGGCATCCTGGACAGGGCGTCCGCGTTGGTATTGGAGCGTCCTGCCCGGTATTTAACTGTGAACTCGTAGTTGGACAGACGGGCCATCCACCTCTGCTCCAGGGCACCGAGTCTTGCCGTGTCCAGGTGTGTCAGCGGGTTGTTATCCGTGTACACGGTGAACCGGGAAGAAGCGAGGTAATGCTTAAAGCGCTCAGTGATTGCCCATACTACGGCCAGGAACTCTAACTTAAATGAGCTGTAATTCTCGGGGTTCCTTTCGGTGGGTCGCAGTTTTCGGCTGGCGTAGGCGATTACTCGTTCCTTCCCCTGCTGGATCTGGGACAGTACGGCTCCTAGCCCGATGTTACTGGCGTCGGTGTAGAGGATAAAGGGCTGGCTATAATCCGGGTACGCCAGGATTTCGTCCCCCGTGAGGGCCATCTTCAGCTGGCGGAAGGACTCTTCTTCCAGCTCTTCCCATTTGAAGGGCGGCTTCTGGTTCTTGGCCTTCCGGGACTGGCCTATCAGGAGGTCCTGCATAGGTGCTGCCTTTTTGGTGAAACCGGGAATAAACCTTCGGTAGTAGCCTACCAACCCGAGGAACTGCCGCACTTCTTTTACGCTGGAGGGGCTTGGCCATTCCTTAATTGCGGTGATTTTATCAGGGTCGGGAGCCACTCCGTCAGCGCTCACTACGTGTCCCAGGTACTGCACCTTTGGTTTCAGGAGGTGACACTTGGAGGGTTTCACCTTTAGGCCGTAACTCGCCAGAGCCTCGAACACTTCCGCCAGGTGTTTCAGGTGGTCCTCATACGTCTTGGAATATACGATGACATCGTCCAGGTACAACAGGACCGTCTCGAAGTTTCTGTGGCCCAGACAACACTCCATTAGGCGTTGGAAGGTTCCTGGTGCGTTGCAGAGTCCGAACGGCATGCAGGTGAACTCGCTAAGTCCCATCAGGGTGGTGAATGCGGTCTTCTCCCGGTCCGCCTCTGCTACAGGAACCTGCCAGTACCCGCTAGTGAGATCCAAGGTAGAGAAGAAGTTAGCAGATCTTAAAGCAGCCAATGACTCCTCTATCCTTGGTAAGGGGTACGCATCCATGTGTGTGATACGGTTGATTTTCCGGTAATCTACACACATCCTCATGGTGTTGTCTTTCTTCTTGACTAAAACTAATGGGGCTGCCCAGGGGCTACAACTATCCCGGATTACCCCAGCCTCCTTCATGTCTCTAAGCATCCCCTTGGCGTGTTGGTAATGTGCAGGGGGTACGGGTCGATACCTCTCTTTTATGGGAGGATGATCTCCCGTGGGGATGCGATGTTCTACCCCCTTGACTCGCCCGAAGTCTAACGGGTGTTTACTAAACACTCTCTCATACTCTTGAACCACCCGATAGACTCCTTGTTTCTGATGTGAGGGAGTGGAGTCAGTACCCAGATGTAGTTGCTGACACCAGTCCTCCATGTCTTTCTTAGAGCCGTTACCTTCCTCCGGGTGAGATGGAGGCAAGGGTTCCACAGATTGTATAGAATTTTGATTAGTGATATATAATTTGGCTAGCGTGGCATACCGGGGCAGGTACACTTCCCTCTCCCCGATATTTATTATGCGAACGGGCACCCTCCCATGGCGTACATTGACGACCCCCCGTGCTGTCAAAATGGTGGGCCTACTGTCTGAGTAAACTGGTTCTACCATTGCCTGGTAATCTCTACCTCTCAGACCAATAGCTGCCCGGCACCAAATCATCATTTCACTTTTTGGGGGCATGGCAATAGGAAAAGGGTCACACATTCTTACGCTACCAATCTCACCGCCGGAGAGTTCCACTTGTTGCCGTTGCATCAGTGCCCGGATCTCTTTCTGGAGCACCCGCTGCTCGCCGGAGCTGGCATTCTTGGCAACCTGCTGTAAAAGGAAAATCACCTCTGCAAGACAATTTTCAATTACATTAGTTCCTAGAGTTATTTTTGGGTGACTCTCATGTTTATCAATATCTACAATGATCAGTCCCTGTGCGGCCAGTTCGACTCTACCAATTTTGATGGTCACCTCTTTAAATCCGATCTGTGGCACGGGCTGACCATTGCTGGCGATGATACTCAAGTCGTCGTCGGGGTAGCGGGTAATATCCGAGTCATTCCAGTACTGCTTGAAGAGCACGTACGGGATGGTGGTGACCTGTGACCCGGTGTCCAGTAGGGCACTCATGGGAATGCCATCCAGTACCACAGGCAAGACTGGACGTCCTCCCACATATCTGTCGCGCCAGTTCGATGGGCCTGGTGATCTTTTTCCTGGGGGTTGGCCCTCTACCCCAGGTTGTGCCCGTTTAAAGAACAGTACCTTGCCATATGTCCGGGTTGATTGCAGCGGCGGCAGATGGGTCGTCCGTCCTCACTGTATCGGTCACTGGGTCTTCCTCTGGCTGGTGGGGTCCTCCTTGGTCGACGCCACGGGATGTCCTCCGGTCCGGATGCCAGCTGGATCTTCCCTGGGGTGGAAACCTGTAAAGACTGCACAGTTCGGGTTAGCGCAGCAACGCTCTTAGCTAGCTCTTGGACCTGATGGTGTAGGTCTGGAGCCGGGTCATTGTCCAAAGCCTGCGCATCAGCTCCCACAGGCCCTGCTGACAAGGGCGCCGCCTCCTGGTAGTAAGTGGTAGTGGGGCGTCTGTGGGTCACAACGCCACCTGGTGCCGGTTCTCGGAGCACCCGGATGGCTCTGTCCTTGAACTGTGCAAAGTCCAGATGGGGATCCTGTAAGGCCATTGCCCGCAACTGGGTTCGGTGGGCATTGCAATATAAACCCTCTATAAATTGTTCAGTCAACAGCCTGTCCTCGTTTCCCACCCCATCAGGGTCGGTCTGCTTTATGGCCCTCAGGGCCTCTTGTAGGTTTAGTGCATAGTCCCTTATACTCTCATGCGCTCGCTGCTTGCACCCGTAGAATCTAAGCTTAATCTCGGCTGAGGTGCGGGTATCAAAGGTGTCCTTCAGCCGGGTTAGTATCCCTGCGACAGTCTTCCTCCCAGGTGGCCAGGATTTTACTTCCCTTTTGGCTGCCCCTGTTAGTTGGGCCACCAGGATGCTCACTTTTTGCTCTTCTGTGAGGGGGTACACCTGGAAGAGGCTATCCAGCTTTTCTCTAAAGTCATGCAGGGTATGTGACTCCCCTGAGTACTGGGGTAGCCAAGCTGCTCCCGGGATATAGGGCATGGTGAAGGGCATAACTGCAGCAGCGGTAGCGCTGGCGGGGGTTGAGGCAGTGAAGCTCTCCTCCGTATCCGACATCTTCCTCCCCCCTAGTGGACCGTGGCCTACCTTGCGATGATCCTCTTCCGTAGGCCGCGGCTCCGCAGTGGATCGTCAGGGTTGAGGACCTTCCGTCGCGCTCCTGTGACGTCGGCGTCTGCTGGGCTCCTTCCAGGACCTTACGCAACGTCCGGACGTGAGGCGGGGCTTCAGTTCTCGCGCGCTTTCGGAGTCCACGCCCCTCTTCTTCCCGCGCGGCGTCCTCAAGATGGCGTCCAATGGCGGGAAAACTCCACGGATGGCGGGAAGAAGGTCGAAGATGGCGCCGGATGGCGGGAAAACTTCGCGGATGGCGGGAAGAAGGTAGAAGATGGCGCCGGATGGCGGGAAACCTCCACGGATAGCGGGAATCTTCACCACTGGTAAGTTTGAACAGTCTTTGCTTTTCAGGCACGCAGTACCCGGTGGTTGTGGGCACGAATTCCTGCCGACTACGCCAAAGTTGACGCGCCCCTGGGCCTGTGTCGCGCTGCGGTGCGCACGCGGGAGCTTACCCGGAGCCGGATCCGTGGAGGGTTGTAGTCTCGTGGCGGTGACCCGGTCCGTGCCCAGGGAGTCAAACTGGACGGCAGTCTACTAGTAGTAAATAGTTGATGACTACGCCACCCGTTGAGTGCAGCCAGGGAGCTGCTGCTGCGGGGCAGACCGCTGAGGCCGATGGTAGGATTATGCAGCGTGATAGTATAACCCCCAACGGGAGGGGTATGGTCTCAGGGCAGCCGACGTGGATGATGGGGGTAGCAGGAACCACTCAGAGACGGTACGGTGTAGTTCAGGGTCTTTACTGGTAACAACGATAGACCCTCCCGGAGTACTTGCTAGCGAACGGGGCCTGGTCAGTCCTTGAGCAGATGGGATCTCCCCTGGCCAGGCGTAGTTGTAGGCCTCCCAAACTGACTGTACTCTTCTGGCTACCTTGCTAGAAGCTGATGTAAGTAGCCCACGTCCCTGAGTGTACCGTGTGGTGCTCACCCGTATGGCCGGTGACTCGGGGCCTTGTAATGGCTTCCGCTCCACGATGGCGGTGCTGGTCCCACGCGTGTGACCGTGCCTTCGGGCTTCTGGGCCAGAGGACCTGAAATCCCCTGCCTGACGGATTCTTCTGCTGGGTAGGAGTTAGTCCCCACAGCCTCGGACTCCGGGTCCGGTAAGAAGTCTTCTTAGTCAGGGCGAGCTCTGCAGCTGCCAGCCCCTGACTCCTTGTAACTCTGCTGTTTCCTATGCTGCTTCTTGTCTCTACTCCACTTGTCTGACTCACCCTGCCTCAGCCCCGGGTTTATACAGGGGAAGTTCTTCCCCTCCCAAGACTGGGCAGGAGGTGTGGCATGCACAGGATCCCTGACCAAAGGACCTCCCACCTGCTCTCAGACATAACATTACATTACTGTGGAAAACCAGACCCCTGGGGTGCCACATGTCTAGTCAGCAAGTGAAACAACATACGTGTCTGTGCCTGAGGGTCAATACCCCTGTGTGCCTGAGAGAAGCTGCAGCACATGGTCTATGGTCGTCCTGAGTAACGGTTCCTCCAGGATTCCAAAGAATTCATGTAACCTGTCTCGCCCCTATCTGAACCTTGCAGCGTGCGCATACATTTTTTCAGTGAATAGTTAGATTAATTTTTTCTTTCAAATGTGCAATATATATAGTGCTATTAATGTAATATAACATGTTTTATTATGAACTGTGCAATATTTTGCCGCGCCACAGCTGAATTTTGACACTTTCCCTATTATGTGTTTCCTCCCCTCCTCTTTTGGCCCTTCTTTTTGAATCTTTGGAGTATAAAACTGAAGGTTTGTAACTGTTGTCCAGCTTGGTTACATACCATATCCTGATGAAGAAGTTGGATAAACTTTGAAACTTGTTGATTTTATAACCTGAAAAATAAAAAATCCTTTATTGGGACTTCTCTTTTTGCGTTAAATCTTTCCACGTGGACCCACCAGCAGGAGCAAGAAAATCCGTTTAAACTCTGCATCTACTTTGATCAGGTCTATTGCTCCATGGTTTCTGCTGCAGGTGGTGTATGCTTTCATATTGTTGCAGATTGCAACTCACTAAGGTGAGCGTAAAATCGCTTCTAGTTTTATCAAGTTTTTATCAGTTGAAACCCTATTTTGCGCTTATGTTGCTTTCCAGTTTTCCTTTTTTCAGGAAGGATGGTGTGTTTTTGTGTTTTTATTAGGGCTCACGCAGATGACTGTAGTTTTGGTCTGAGTGTGATCTGTCACAACTAGTGTTGAGCGATACCTTCCGATATCGGGAAATATTTGATCGGATTGGATCGGACCGATACCCAAAAAATATTGGATATCGCCGATTCCGATACTGGAAACCAATGCAAGTCAATGGGACACAAATATCGGAATGAAAATAAACCCTTTCTTTCCTTGTAGGTTAATTCTACATGAAGGAAAACAACTAAGAATAATGTAGAATGTATTGGGGGAGGTGGGGGAGACAATAAAGGCATAGAGGTTTAGCCCAATCAAATGGAATAGCAGGAATTAATATTTTTTTTAAGACGTTCTGAGTTACAAAAATATTGACTATGTTAAGCTTTTTTATATTTTGTCAGATATTTATGTTTCACTACTTCCATGCTCTTCACCTTCTTTTTTACTTCTCCCACACTTTCTCCTTCATCATCCTCAGCATCAGCATCTTTTTAATCAACTTCTTCTTCACTTTCTTCATCTTCTTCTTCTTCACCTTCTTCCTATTATTCTTTTTTTTACATTCTTCATATTCTTCTTATTCAACTATTATCTTCTTCATATTCTACTTCTTCATCTTCTTCATATTCTTCTTTTTCATCATATTCTTATTTGTGACAGGCATTCCTGTAGTTGTTATCTATAAAAGTTTGAAGATTACACCTTTCGTTTTGCTCGTCACAAAAGATTTACAACAGAATTTGTCCGCGTTTAGTTTTGCCTGCAGCAGCAGGTCTTTTCCAGGGGCACCACGAGGAGGAACGGACTCACCCCCATACACTGCTTAGTCTTCTTCTGCTTATAATTTAGATAATATCTTTTGCTCTGATTTTTAGTCTTATGCTTAATGTTCTTCTGCTTTTTGTTCTGCAGCTTCTTGTTCTTCTGCTTCTTGGTTTTCTGTCTCTTGTTCTTCTGTATCTTGGTGGTTGTCTTCTTGTTCTTTGTCCTCTTGGTCATCTTCTTCAGGGTCATCTTCTTGGTCTTCTTCTGGGTGGTCTTCAGGGTCGTCGTCTTCAGGGTCATCATCTTCGGGGTCCTCGTCTTCTTCGGGGTGGTCTTCAGGGTCGTCATCTTCAGGGTCGTCATCTTCGGGGTCGTCGTCTTCTTCGGGGTGGTCTTCAGGGTCGTTGTCTTCAGGGTCATCGTATTCGGGGTCCTCGTCTTCTTCGGGGTGGTCTTCAGGGTCCTCGTCTACAGGGTCGACGTCTTCGGGGTCCTCGTCTTCTTCAGGGTGGTCTTCAGGGTCATTGTCTTCGGGGTCGTCATCAGGGAGATCCAGAGTGATTACCAAAAACCATTTCAAAAAGCTTGAACTTGGAAATGTAGCAGAAGGTACAAGAAGGCTGAGGAACTGCCGAGAACCAGCTGACGGTACTGGAACCCGGATGGGTAGCAGAAGGTACAAGACCCAATGGAACTACCGAGGACCAGCTGACGGTACTGGAACCCGGTTACTAAGCAGGAGGTACCTGTGCCAGAAAGCACTACCAAGGACCAGCAGACGTTGGTGGAACTTGGATACCGAGAAGGAGGCACCTAAGCCAAAGGCACTGCCGAGACCCAGCTGACGGTACTGGAACCCGGATGGGTAGCAGCTGGTACACATGAAAAAAAAGTTGCAAGGCCGCTAGCCAGCCTGAGTTACCGAAACCCACAGTCCTACAGGGGGTGCTTGTCCTATTGGCACTATGGAACCAGCCTTCATTGCCAGATCCCTCAGCCCACATAGGAGTCACCTAAACTGCAGGCACCATAGAGTCGGCTAACCTGACCGCAACACGACAGGACAACGTATTGGAGGCAAAGTGACGTTGACACTACCCGGAAACAGATGGCATGCTGGAACCAGGCTGGGCAGGAGGGAGTAATCGTGCCAAAGACACTGCCGGGAAACAGCTGGAGGGACTGTAACCCAGGGTAAATACTGAAAAAAGAGTAAAGCCAGAGGCCTAATTGGAGCAAGTTTTAAATCAGTAGTAGTGGACAGAGCAGGAGAAATAGCCGGACACACAGCAGGGGATCAGCTGACATTACTGAACCCCAATAACACGGCAGCAAGTGTTGACTGTGCAGACGGCACTTCTGAATGGCAACTGGCGGTGTTGGAGCTCAGGGTAAATATTGAAAAAAGAATGGAGCCGGAGGCCTAATTGGAGCAAGTTTTAAATCTGTAGTAGTAGTGAGAATGTGGACAGAGCAGGAGATATTGACGGACACACAGCTGGGGATCAGCTGACGTTACTGAACCCCAATAACACTGGAGCAAGCGTTGACTGTGCAGACGGCACTTCTGGCGGTGTTGGAGCCCAGGGATTACAGTTCAGGTGGTAGAAACATGAACACAACAGGAGACCTGGATACTGTTGCCAACCAATTATTTATTCTGGAAGAGGACTGGCAAAATCATGCGAGATCCAGGCCTTGTTCATTTTCAGAAAAATAAGCCGGTCAACGTTATCGGAGGATTGTCGCATGCAACGGTCTGTTAGTACACCACCTGCGGCACTAAAGACGAGTTCCGATAATGCACTAGCAACAGGACAAGCCAGCACCTCCAATGCATATTGGCTAAGCTCTGGCCATGTATCCAGCTTAGAGACCCAAAACTTGAAAGGGGAAGAGCCGTCTGGGAGTACACTGAGAGGGCAAGACATGTAGTCGTTCACCATCTGACGGAAAAGTTGCGTCCTGCTGACTGGAGCCGTCTGTGATGGTGTAGACATTTGTGGCGGGGACACAAAACTTTGCCACATTTGGGCCATACTGGTCTTGCCTTGTGCTGAGGCCATGCTTCTGCTCCCTCTTTGTGCAGAGCTTCCTCCACTGCCTCGACGCACTGAGATGCTTTGTAAAGCACTAGCAGCACTGCTCTCGGGTGGAATGGAGAACATGATGGAATGCACCAGTGCGTCTTGGTACTCCCGCATTTTACGCTCCCGGTTCAATGGTGTTATGAGGCTTTATAAGTTGTCCCGGTAGCGAGGATCTAGGAGGGTGGACACCCAATAATCAGCCGTGTTGAGAATGTGGCCGATGCGGTGGTCGTTTCTCAGGCACTGCAGCATGAAATCAACCATGTGCTGCAGACTGCCAACTGGCCAAGAAACGCTGTCCCCTGCTTGAGGCGTGATCTCTGCCTGCTCTGTATCACCCCACCCTCGCTCTAGATACTGACTACTAGAGCATTGTGTACCTCCCTCCTCTGGACAGATGTCTTCCTCCTCCATTGACTCCTCCTCACAAAGTGTCCCCTGCCTAGGCCTTTGTGAGGAACCACGTTGCACAGACTGTACAGAAGCAGATGGCATTTGTGACTCCTCATCCTCCACCTCTTCCAAAACCTCCTCCCTTAGTGCTTGCAGTGTTTTTTCAAGCAGGCAGATAAGGGGGATAGTCATGCTGACTAGTGCATCATCTGCACTCGCCATCTGCATGGAATAATCGAAGGCACGCAAAACGTGGCAAATGTCCTTCATAGAGGCCCACTCAGTGGTGGTGAAGTGTGAACGGCGCGCACTGCGACTTGTTTGCGCCTGCTGCAGCTGGTACTCCATTACTTCTGCCTGCTGCTCACACAACCTCTCTAACATATGTAACGTTGAATTCCACCTGGTGGGTAGGTCACATATGATGTGATGTTCCGGAAGACGTAATCGGCGCTGCAGAGCTGCAATGCGCAATCTTGCGTTGCTGGAACGCCGCAAGTGAGCGCACTCTATGCGGACCTTGTGCAGCAGTACATCAAGATCCGGATAGTCCCTCAAAAAACTCTGCACAACCAAGTTGAACACATGTGCCAGACATGGGATGTGAGTGAGGTTGCCTAGGCCCAGAGCTGCCACCAGATTTTGGCCATTGTCACACACTACCATGCCTGGCTGGAGATTCGCTGGCACAAACCACACGTCGCTCTGCTGCTTTATGGCATTCCAGAGCTCCTGCACTGTGTGGCTTCAATTCCCCAAAGAAATTAATTTTAATACGGCCTGTTGACGTTTTGCCACGGCTGTGCTCATATCGGTCGTAACAGATAACCGATCACGGGTCGATGTGGAGGTAGACCGTGACGGCTCCTGCAGCTCTGATTCAGAGGAACTGGAGTATGAGGAGGAGTCAATGTGTACAGACTGGATTCCTGCAATCCTTGGAGTTGGCAGAACACGTACAGCGCCACTCTCAAGATCTGTACCCGGCTCCACAACATTTCCCCAATGGGCAGTGAGGGAAAGGTATCGTTCCTGTCCATACTTACTGGTCCACGCATCGGTGGTCAGGTGGACCTTGCTACTGACGGCGTTTTGTAGCGCATGTTTAATTTTTCCCTCCACATGCTGTTGAAGGGCAGGGACGGCTTGCATGCTGAAATAAAAGCGGCTGGGCACGTTGTATTTTGGGACTGCCAATGCCATCAAGTTACGGAAGGTGTCAGTCTCCACCAGCCTGAATGATAGCATTTCAAGGGCCAGTAGTTTTGCAATGCCAGCATTAAGAGCCTGTGCTCGGGGGTGGTTTGCCGAGTATGGGCACCTTTTCTCCCATGCCTGTGCTAATGATGGCTGTAGACTGGCCTGGGAGTGTGAGGATGACAGGGAACGTGGTGCTGTGGGTGGAATGACACTGTATCTCTGTACAACAGTGCCAGGGGTTCTTCCATGGCGATCCTGTGAGGAAGCCGAACCAGCTGTGTGTGAGCTGGAGGAAGAGGCTACAACACGAGCTGAAGAGGTGGTAGGTGGCGCTGTAGGTTGGCCTAGGTCTTCAGTGTGTCTTTGTAACTCCACCACGTGCTTGGTCCGCACATGTTTCCACATATTTGTGGTATTGAGGTTGCTGACACTTTTCCCTCTTTTCACCTTCTGATTACACAGCTTGCATTTGACAAAGCAAATGTCATCTGCAACTGTGTCAAAAAAGGACCAGGCACTGCAAGTTTTGGGAGCGCCCGCTTTGGGTTTTGGAAGAGGCATGCTTCTAATGGGTGCCGAAGTGGAGGCTCCAGGCAACCAAGTCTGCCCCCTCCCTCTCCCTCCTTTTTGGGCCATTCGGGGAATCTCTTCCTCAGAGCTGCTCCCACCACCTTCCTGTCCCTCACGCCATGATGGGTCAAGGACCTCATCATCTACACCACCCTCTTCAAACAACTGCTTCTCCTGGGTAGTCTCGACAGCACAGTACGCACCAGAAAGTGGCACCTGAGTCTCATCATCAGATGCGTACTGAGGTGTGCTGCTGACCATAGGCACTGGCCCACCCGCCTCTTCAGATTCAGAGAGACAAAACGGTTGCGCATCACTGCATACTACCTCTTCTTCAAATTCTAGAATTCTGCTTGGCTAGCCCCCTCTTTCCAAGCCAATAGATTCAGAGAACAGAAGTAGACATGGCCCCTGTCCAGGGCTCTCTGACTGCCTGGGCAATTTGGCAGGTGGTGAAGAGACAGATGGGTGCTCTTCAGTGCACAGGACCTGAGAGGATCTGGAACTAATTGAAGTCGATGCGTTAGCTGCCATCCATCTGACAACGGCTTCAATTTGGTCCTTCCGCAGCAGTGGGGTGTGGCTAGCTCCTACAAAGCTGCGCATAAAGGACTGTTCCCTGGTAAAACTGGGGGATGCTGAGTCACTGGTGCCCGAAGCAGGCACAGAATACCCACATCCTCTTCCTGCAGGCACAGAATCCTCACGTCTTGTCCCTGCAGAAACTCGACGCCCACACCCATGACCACGACCACATGCCTTACTCCCTGCCTTCTTCATCTTGGTAGACTGATAAAGATAGGCAGAACAAGTACTAAGGGCTTAGTGTGCTTATTCCTGAACAGCTGCTAACAGATATAAGAAACACTAATTTTATAAAGTGTGGACTAGACTTTAATATGAGCTATTGTGGCCTACGCAACTGTAAAGTGGAGTGTTTGGTGAACTTTATTTAGGTTTTTTTTGGCACAAAAAGACACTGGATGCGCCCAAAGATGTAATACCGATAGTATCACAAACTTTTTGTAGCTATTACAATGCAGGAAGGTAACCTACAATGCAATAGATGAGACTACAAAAAATAGGCTAATACTAATCTGGCTGGGGCTGCAGGGCACAAGGCTTCAGAAAGGCTCCTCTATCTACTCCTACATAGTGTGTTTGTAACCAATCTAGCTGGATACGGATGGAACCACCACACTAATAGGAGAAATCAGGAAAAATGATCAATTAGCAAAAAAGGACAATGTATGAGGCAGTGACGCACGCTGAGCACACTACAACCAGACCTGGCTGAAGCACACACTACAGCGTGAGCTGCACTCACACACAGAGACCTAGCAGACAGCGGTGAACAGCACAGAGAACTGTGCACTAGCGCTGCAAGGCACAGCGGTTTATAAAGTAGCTTGGGTAAGGCAGAATAGAGCAAATAGGTAGCTAAAACTGTCCCTCAGAACAACAGCGTCCTATCCCTAACTGAATTCACAGCAGAGTGAGCTCAAAATGGCGGCAGCAGATTTTATAGTGCATCATGACATCATTTCAGCAGCCAATCACAGCCATGCCATTAGTTAACATGCCTACATGCCTAACAGGATGTGCCCACACTTCTTAGGATCCTCATTGGCTGAATAAAATGAAACTGGCTCATTGCATTATGGGAACTTCCGATTCCGGTATCCGATATTCTAAAAGTATCGGTTTCGGAACTAAGTATCGGAATTCCGATACCGCAAATATCGGCCAATACCCGATATTTCAGTATCGGAATGCTCAGCACTAGTCACAACCTCAGGTAGCACTCTGACCAATGTTATTTTATTGGGCATTGCAGCTGTCCAATTTTTTCCTCGGAAAAAAAATCACAGCATGAATGGTTTGCCTCTGATAATTGGATGGCACTCGCCCCTGATAATTGGATGGCACTCGCCCATTCATGTCTATGGGTATGTGGAAAACATTGGACCGCACTCAGATGACATCCGATTTTCATGGCAGACTGAATGGAGAAGATAGAGAAACTTTTTTTTTTGCTCTCCACCTTCGAGAAGATTGGATCCCACTCTAATCACACTCTGATCAGAGTGTGATTAGCATAATTCAATTGTTTTTCTCGGATGGAGATCATAGGGTTGTGTGGCCATAGCCTTATACTCATCTCAGGGGCCATTCTAGCAATTGCTATGTCTTGTGAGCCCTGCAATCAGTCAGCCGCCCCTGATTGGCTGCAGGTCTCACCTCACATAACAACATCATGCAACCCCTTGGGAGACCCAACTCTGACATTGCTGAAATAGCACCAGCACCAGAGGGTAGTATAGGTTGTTATCATATTACATGGAGGAATACAGTAATTGAGAAGGGGTTGTCTGAGTAGTCGACAACCCCTTTAATGGCCAGTCGGCCAAAGTACATGCACTTTATGGGGGCTATATATACAGTTATATGAAAAAGTTTGGGCACCCCTATTAATCTTAAGCTTAATGTTTTATAAAAATTGGTGTTTTTGCAACAGCTATTTCAGTTTGATATATGTAATAACTGTTGGACACAGTAATGTTTCTGCCTTGAAATGAGGTTTATTGTACTAACAGAAAATGTGCAATCTGCATTCAAACAAAATTTGACAGGTGCATAAGTATGGGCACCTCACCAGAAAAGTGACATTAATATTTAGTAGATCCTCCTTTTGGAAAAATAACAGCCTCTAGTCGCTTCCTGTAGCTTTTAATGATTTCCTGGATCCTGGATGAAGGTATTTTTGACCATTCCTCTTTACAAAACAATTCCAGTTCAGTTAAGTTTGATGGTCGCCGAGCATGGACAGCCCTCTTCAAATGATCCCACAGATGTTCAATGATATTCAGGTCTGGGGACTGAGATGGCCATTCCAGAACATTGTAATTGTTACTCTGCATGAATGCCTGAGTAGATTTTGAGCGGTGTTTTGGATCATTGTTTTGCTGAAAGATCCATCCCCTGCGTAACTTCAACTTTATCACTGATTCTTGAACATTATTGTCAAGAATCTGCTGATACTGAGTGGAATTCATGCGTCCCTCAACTTTAACAAGATTCCCGGTGCCGGCATTGGCCACACAGCCCCAAAGCATGATGGAACCTCCACCAAATTTTACTGTGGGTAGCAAGTGTTTTTCTTGGAATGCTGTGTTTTTTGCCACCATGTATAACGCCTTTTTGTATGACCAAACAACTCAATCTTGGTTTCATCAGTCCACAGGACCTTCTTCCAAAAAGAAATTGGCTTCTCCAAATGTGCTTTTGCATACCTCAGCCGACTCTGTTTGTGGCGTGCTTGCAGAAACGGCTTCTGTCGCATCACTCTCCCATACAGCTTCTCCTTGTGCAAAGTGCGTTAAGTTAAGTGTGTTAAGCTGCCTATACAACTGAAATAGATGTTGGGTGAATGCTTGCTCAAAAGAAATGTCTGCAATTTCCCTATACACAGGTACATACAGCTTGACTGAGCACATTTGTTCTTTATTAGGAGAGGAGAGCAAGCCGCTGCTAGACACTTTTCGACATTAGTTCTTCTCAAGGAGAACAAAAGTGTTCAGCATCAGATTTCAAATTTCATCTTTACACCACCACAGTTTTCAGTATTGAACGACTGCCAATTGGTAAATATTTACTGATCGGTGATTGTTTAATAGCCTGTTCACACAGGCAGATCACACTTAACAATGTGCACAGAACAATCTTAACAGTGTACATAAGCTGCCTGTTATGCTCACGCCCGGGCTGTTTGGCGTGAGTGTGGTTAGTGGTCCCACTGGGTCACGAACTGAGGAGTGGCTGGAGGGGCATGACTAGGGACCTCGCCAGATATGACCACGGACACATGGTGGCTTAATCGACTCCGTGGTCCGAGGAAGGACGTGGGAGGTGGCCCAGGTGCTACTCCAGGTCAGACCCCGGTCACAGCTGTTGACCCACACCGGGGAATGCAGGAACGGGCAGGTTTGGCTGGTATGCAGACAGGCGGGTACTGGCAGGCACGGCTGCTATGCAGAGAGGCGGGTACTGGCAGGCATGGCTGGTATGCAGACAGGCAGGTACTGGCAGGCACGGCTGGTATGCAGACAGCAGGGTACTGGCAGGTAGGTAAACAGGCTGCATAGGGACCAGTACAGACTGGGATACAGGAACAGAGCCGCAGGTGCGGAGGGCAAGCAGAGCAGGGCAGAGCAGAGCAGAGCCACAGGTGCGGAGGGCAAGCGGAGCAGGACAGAGCAGAGCAGAGCCACAGGTGCGGAGGACAAGCGGAGCAGGGCAGAGAAGAGCAGATTTGCAGGTGCGGAGGGCAAATGGAGCAGGGCAGAGCCGCAGGTGTGGAGGGGAAGCGGAGCAGAGCAGTGCCGCAGGAGCGGACAGACAGGAAAAGGCTCTGTTCACATGGAACAGACAAGCAGAACCGGATACACACAAGGTACTTGCTATGAAGTAGCGAGTGGGCACAAAACTTACAAACAGAAGTACAGAGACAACGAGTAGGAGTTAGGTACTGGTTCACACACTGCAGGAAAAGGGAAGGATCGGACATAGAGACAAACAGGTAAAGGGCTAGGACACAGTTCAGACAGGAACTGACACAGGAACGAGATACAGGAACGAGCCTGGGTGCTCAGCCCTCAGGGTGGCGGAAACAGACTAGAAGTCACAGATGCAGGTAACAGACCTGGGTACTCAGCCCCCAGGGTGGCGGAATCAGACTAGAAGTCACAGATGCAGGTAACGGGTCTGGGCACTCAGCCACCAGGGTGGCGGAAACAGGCAAGATAAGGACGGGACCTGGCAACTCACAGTTGCACAGAACACACTGTAAGAAAGTGTTGCTCAGGCACCTGCAACTGGGTGGAGGAGGTTTAAGTATCCAGTGACTCACAGTAATAGGCTGGGGATGCATTAGGACTTGCCACACTGTAACTTTAAGAATCAGGAAGTACCATCACCGCCGCCCTAAGCCAGCAGACAAGAGACATGCACACAGCAAGTAGAGGAGTATAGTGTACAGCCTGGACTGGTAGGTAAGTTGGCGGTCTTGCATGGTGGGAGATGGTAAGAC
Organism: Phyllobates terribilis; assembly: GCF_046119375.1. NCBI lineage: Eukaryota > Metazoa > Chordata > Amphibia > Anura > Dendrobatidae > Phyllobates > Phyllobates terribilis. The sequence continues at coordinate 382,160,173 of NW_027362765.1, forward strand.
ATGCCAGCACGCTGCCAGGGATGTTACAGTACCCCCCCCCTTTATACCCCCTCTTCTTCAAGCCTGCAAGGATTTTCTGTAGAGAAGTTGGAGGCCGATCCTTCTCAATGGACTCCCAAGACTTCTCTTCAAGAAGACTAACTCTTCTATCCACTAGACGGAATGAGACAGGTCTCACCATCTTGATGAATAGGATGCTTCCTCCCATCGAGCCATCCTCAGCATCAGATGAAGTCGACGAAGTACCAGGAACAGGACATAGGAAAGTGTCTCTCCATTTGTTATTATCGGGTAGCACCCCAAAGGATTCAAGGGACAACTGGAGATCCTCCACCAGGTTGGAGGGGTGCAGAGACTTGGGGGTAGCCACTTCCTTGATTGACTTATTGCCAGACTTGTTAGAGATGGAAGATCCTTGCTTCGCATCCATCTTCAGTCTGGTCTCTGAGATGACACGATTCTGGAGTTGTCAGACGGGGATCAGACTCTTCACGGCTTTCAGCCCGAAACTTCCGGTTAATCCAAGGCCTTCACCTGCCCCAGAGACAGTCACAGTCATCTGTGGAGAGGAAACACTAACGCCAAGGGCAGCCTCTCCTACTGGCCTGAGGCTTTGGGACTCCCCAAACCTCGCAGAACAAAGACCTTTAGGGTGTTCCATACAATTGCAGCGATACCGCAATCCGATATCATGACTGAGTTCCTGCTTTTGCTTTGCCTGACAAACATGGTCAACCTTCATGGATTCTGCACGGGAAGCTGCCTCTACAGGCTGGGAAAAAGGGTGTCTTTGGGAGGACAGTACCTACGTGACGGCTTTCCTCTATGTCTTGCTCATCTGAACTGCCTCTTAGAGTTGGGAAGGGAAGTATTCTGCTTTGTCTGCTGAACACTGTTATCCTCCATGGATTTTGCATGGGTAGCTGCCTTTTTAGGCTGGGGAATAGGTGGGCTTACCTCATGCGTCACCCATCTAGACTGTTCCAGGATATTGGGAGAGGAAGTATTCGCAGAAGGGTCAGGGTCATCAAAGACCATAAGAAAGGCCACCAGGAAGACCTGTAGGTCAGAGATGATAGGATCCCTTGCTTCCCATAGGGGGGTGATCCAATTCAAGGCATCACACGCTAGGTAGGACATCAGAAATGCTACTTTAACCTGATCGGTGGGAAAATAGTGAGCATAGAATTTGAAATGCAGCATGCATTGCTCCACAAACGCACAGCTTTGCTTTGGATCCCCATAGTACCATGGTGGATCCGCAGGAACGAGTGCTGATAGCTCCATTTGGGCTGGTGCGTAAATCGCCTGGACCTCAGCTTAAGAAAACATTTTTTCTTGGTGCATGTATTCGCCAGAAAAGGATTCAAATGTCTCCAAGAGCGAAGGGCCGTGGGACTCAACGGGGACCATGGCCTGAGCAAACTGTTATGCTCACACACGGGCTGTTTGGTGTGAACGTGGTTAGTGGTCACTCTGGGCCACGAACCGAGGAGTGCCTGGAGGGGCGTGACTAGGGACCTCGCCAGATCCGACCACGGACGCACAGCAGCCTAATCGACTCCGTGGTCCAATGAGGGACGTGGGAAGTGGTCCAGGTGCTACTCCAGGTCAGACCCCGGTCACACTGCCTAGCCTATAGCCTAGACTGGTAGGTAAGTTGGCGGTCTTGCATGGTGGGAGATGGTAAGCCATGCCAGCACGCCACCAGGAATGTTACACTGCCATTGTTGTCAGTAAGCCTAAAAATTATTTCACCTGTTGAAAGAGCGTATTGCTTGTTCATCAGGTAATTGTCAACATGTTTACACTGAGATTTTGGTGTATAAAGTGTTCCTGTGAGCGCTGATTCATAATCTTTCAGTATAAATGTGCGTGTGCGTTACCACCATGAAATTCATCAAGTGAACGATTAATTAAGCTTGCTTAACCCCTTTAGAGCCCATGAAGTACTAATACATGTCTGTGCCCTGGGACTTAAGAGCCTGACCCGTATTAGTACGTCATCGCGATCTCGCGCGCACACAGGCTGTGGGGGCGCGATCGCCGCAGGGTGTCAGCTGTTTGTCACAGCTGACACCCGGTACTATGTGCAGGGAGTGGTCCCGCACCACTCCTGGCACATTAACCCCCGCAATGCTGCGATCGAAGTCGATCGCAGCATTGCGGTGGCTAAGGGGAGGTGATCGGTATACTCACCTCCTCTTCCGGCCTCCAGCGCTGTCTGCCGCGGCTTCCCGGGTGTTGCCATGACGACCCGATGTCGTCATGACAACATCCGGGTCACCAGACAGCAGGAAGATTGTTTGGTCATGCGCAGTGCATGACCAAACAATCTTCTCACTGTGCAGCGCTGACTGCCTGCATGGCACAGGGATGGTGCTCCATCCCTATGCTATGCAGGCGATCAGAATAAAAAAAGTGAAAGTCCCACAGTGGGACAAAGTAAAAAAGTAAAAAAACTCCCAGAAAGTGAAAAAAAAAATTGTAAAAATATTTAAAAAATAATAATAATAATAATCCACCAAAAATAAAAATATAATGTACCCATCAATAAATATTATTATAAAAAAAAAAACCCTAACAATAAAAGTACACATATTTGGTATCGCCGGGTCCATAAAGACCTGACCTATAAAACTGTCCCACTAGTTAACCCCTTCAGTGAACACGGTAAAAAAAATAAAAAAAAACGAAGCAAAAAACAATGCTTTATCATCATACTGCCAAACAAAAAATGAAATAACACGCAATCAAAAAGACGAATATAAATAAACATGGTACCGCTGAAAACATCATCTCATCCCGCAAAAAACAAGCCACAATACAGCTCCATCATCCGAAAAATCAAAAAGTTATAGCTCTCAGAATAAAACGATGCAAAAAAATATTTTTTTCTATAAAATAGCTTTTATTGTGTAAAAGCGCCAAAACATAGAAAAACGATATAAATGTGGTACCGCTGTAAACGTACTGACCCAAAGAATAAAGCTGCCTTATCAATTTTACCACACGCGGAGTAGAATAAAAAAATAATAAAAAAAAACAATTCCTGAATTGTTGGTTTTTGTTTATTCTGCCTCCCAAATGCTGGAATAGAAAGCGATCAAAAAATGTCACGTGCCTGAAAATGGCACCAATAAAAATGTCAACTCATCCCGCAAAAAACAAGCTGTCACATGACTCTGTCGGCCAAAATATGGAAAAATTATAGCTCTCAAAATATGGCGATGCAAAAACTAGATTTTACAAAATATGTGTCTTTTAGAGTGTGACAGCTGTCAATCATAAAAACCCCATATGATTCTGGTATCTCTGTAGTCACACTGACCCGAAGAATAAGGTCGTCTAATCACTTATACCGCACTAGGAACGGCGTAAAAAATAAACGCTAGGGCTGGGGTTGGGTTTAGGGTTGTACTAATGTTAGGGTTGGGGTCAGGGTTGGGCTAGGGTAGGGTTAGGGTTGGGGTTAGGGTTGTTTTTTTTTTTCAAAAGTAAAAAAAAAAAAAAAATGACGATATGGCAACTAGTGTTGAACGCAAGTGCTCGTTTCTTGAGTTTGCATCGGGTGCTCGAGTCTCCGCCCCATATGCTTCGCGGCTAAAAAAAAACTTGCGGGGATTGCCTGCCATGCACGAGCGATCCCCGCATGTTTTTTTTGGGGTGTCTAATAACCGTGAAACATGCGGGCGGGGACTCGAGCATTTCACTTGAGCACCCGCGATACATGATGCATACCTGAGTACCCGATGCAAACTCAAGTAGCGAGCACTTGCGCTCAAGACTAATGTCAACTTATTCAATATGATGACCTAATGTCATCAAATTCTGTGTCGTACCTCTGGGTTCAAAATGTTCACTATATCCCTTGATAAAATCCTTGAGGGGTCTAGTTTCCAAAATGAGGTCATTTGTGGGGGGTTTCAACTATTTAGGCACATCAGGGACTCTCCAAACGCGACATGGCATCTGTTCTCGATTCCAGCCGATTTTGCGTTCAAAAAGTCACACAGTGCTCCTTCCCTTCTGAACTCTGCCGTGCGCCCAAACACTGTATTTTCCCCACATATGGGGTATTGGCGTACTCAGGAGAAATTGCACAAAAGTTTTTGGGGTCCATTTTCTCCTCTTACCCTTGTGAAAATAAAAAAATTGGGGCTAAAACATCATTTTTGTGGAAAAAGTTTGATTTTTTTATTTTCACGGCTCCATGTTATAAACTTCTGTAAAGCACTTGGGGGTTCAAGGTGCTCTCCACACATCTAGATAATTTCCCTGAGGGGTCTAGTTTCCAAAATGGTGTAATTTGTGGGGGGTTTCCACTGTTTAGGCACATCAGGGGCACATCCGCTAATTATTCAAGCAAATTTTACTATCAAAAAGTCAAATGGCGCTCCTTCCCTTCAGAAACCTGCCGCTCGCCCAAACAATGGTTTTCCCCCACATATGGGGTATCTGCTTACTCAGGAGAAATTGCACAACAAACTGCTTAGTGCAATTTCTCCTGTTACCCTTATGAAAATGCAAAAGTGGGGGCTGAAAAACATTTTTGTGGGAAAAATGTGAAAATTTTATTTTTACGGCTCAATGTTATAAACTTCTGTGAAGCACCTGGGGGCTCAAGGTGCTCACTACACACCTAGATAAGTTCCCTGAGGGGTCTAGTTTCCAAAATGGTGTCACTTGTGGGGGGTTTCCACTGTTTAGGCACATCAGGGGCTCCCCAAATGCAACATGGCGTCAGCTAATTATTCAAGCAAATTTTACATTCAAAAAGTCAAATGGCGCTCCTTCCCTTCCGAACCCTGCCATGCGCCCAAACAGTGTTTTTCCCCAACATATGGGGTATCTTCTTACTCAAGAGAAATTGCACAACAAATTTTGTGTTCCATTTTTTCCTGTTACCCCTGCGAAAATAAAAAAAATAGGGTCTAAATTAACATTTTTGTGAAAAAAGTTAAATGTTAATTTTTTTCTTCCACATTCCAAAAATTACTGTGAAGCACCTGAAGGGTTAATAAACTTCTTGAATGTGGTTTTGAGCACCTTGAGGGATGCAGTTTTTAGAATGGTGTCACTTTTGGGTATTTTCTGTCACAAAGACCCCTCAAAGTGACTTTAAATATGATGTGGTCCCTAAAAAAATGGTTTTGTAAATTTTGTTGGAAAAATGAGAAATCGCTGGTCAAATTTTAACCCTTATAGCTCCCCAATAAAAAAAAATTTTGGTTCCAAAATGGTGCTGATGTAAAGTAGACATGTGGGAAATGTTATTATTAACTATTTTGTGTGACATATCTCTCTGATTTAAGGGCATAAAAATTCAAATTTTGAAAATTGCAAAATTTTCAAAATTTTCACCAAATTTCCATTTTTTTCACAAGTAAATGCAAGTGATATCGAAGAAATTTTACCACTATCATGAAGTACAATATGTCATGAAAAAACAGTCTCAGAATCAGGGGGATCCGTTGAAGCGTTCCAGAGTAATTACCTCATAAAGTGACAGTGGTCAGAATTGTAAAAATTGACCTGGTCATTAACGTGCAAACCACCTTGGGTTGTAAAGGGGTTAAAAAAAAATATATATATTTTTATAGACAGTATTTTTATAGATTAATACATCATGAAACTAGATTGTTTTTTGTTATTCTTACTTTATAAAAATCATATACTTCTAACGGTGATAAGTAACAATAAAAATAATTGATTCACTATCTATTAATGCTTTAATATTATAAATCTTTCAAAACTCATGTAATTTTTGTATAATCATGATGTCATCTTCTGTTCATTTTCTTCTGTTTTTTTCTGATGTTGTTTTTTGGATGCGGGTCGCTCCGGGTCTTGTCGATGTGTGATCTTCATCAGTTCTTTTCCTTTTCCTATTCTCGTGCTTGGCAATAGTAGGTAATATGATGAACCATTCCACATAGTCTACATAAACTCATTTTGAGCCACATCTTTCCTTATATAAATAAAGATCTCCTCTCTTCTGCAGCATCTTTTTCTTCCTAAGGGAGCAATCGAATCCTGTGTGTGGCACTTCACATAATTAGTAGTTTTGGTAAGCATGAAAACAACTCTCAGTCAGTTCGAATCCTGTCTGATGTGATGCATTTTTATATAACATGCTTATATATATTTTATATGTGACATGCAGAAGTAGTGCTGTTGCTTTAAAAGCATTCAGCAACTATTAGAGGTAACACAGGCACAGGAGACCGAAAGTGTTGTGCTCCAGAAACATCCAGCAACTAGAGGGGTTAACACAGTCACAGGAGAAGGGGAGTGTTTTAGAAGAGCACCAGGGGGATTGTGGGGAAGTTGTTTACGGTCTGGCTGGAGCAGAAGAGAAAGGTGGTGTGTGTGTTCAGAAGCTCCCTTGCAAGTGAAAAGGATTCAAGTCAGGAGTGAAGCTAAGCAAAGGTCAGGTCGAGTTCCTGAACTAGCAGTGCAGAGTACTGTCAGGCAGACAGATAAGGACTGGAAGAAATGGTGTCACAGGGATAATCTCCTTCAGCAAACCCTCCCCCTCCTCCATCTCACTGTGCTGTAAAGAATGCTGTGTTCATTAATGTGCCTTTGCATTAGAACTGTGCTGTCCTGTACTACTGGGAAGACTGTGAACTTCTGTGCTGCTAAGGAAACTGTACTCTTTGTCACTGGAGCCTATTGCTCATAAGACTTAACTTGCACTGGCTGTGCGGCTTCTTTTTAAATGCTACTGTTCTACCGTTTATGAGGACTCTTGTCAAGTGTGTCTAGTCAGCAAGTGAAACAACATACGTGTCTGTGCCTGAGGGTCAATACCCCTGTGTGCCTGAGAGAAGCTGCAGCACATGGTCTATGGTCGCCCTGAGTAACGGTTCCTCCAGGATTCCAAAGAATTCATGTAACCTGTCTCGCCCCTATCTGAACCTTGCAGCGTGCGCATACATTTTTTCAGTGAATAGTTAGATTAATTTTTTCTTTCAAATGTGCAATATATATAGTGCTATTAATGTAATATAACATGTTTTATTATGAACTGTGCAATATTTTGCCGCGCCACAGCTGAATTTTGACACTTTCCCTATTATGTGTTTCCTCCCCTCCTCTTTTGGCCCTTCTTTTTGAATCTTTGGAGTATAAAACTGAAGGTTTGTAACTGTTGTCCAGCTTGGTTACATACCATATCCTGATGAAGAAGTTGGATAAACTTTGAAACTTGTTGATTTTATAACCTGAAAAATAAAAAATCCTTTATTGGGACTTCTCTTTTTGCGTTAAATCTTTCCACGTGGACCCACCAGCAGGAGCAAGAAAATCCGTTTAAACTCTGCATCTACTTTGATCAGGTCTATTGCTCCATGGTTTCTGCTGCAGGTGGTGTATGCTTTCATATTGTTGCAGATTGCAACTCACTAAGGTGAGCGTAAAATCGCTTCTAGTTTTATCAAGTTTTTATCAGTTGAAACCCTATTTTGCGCTTATGTTGCTTTCCAGTTTTCCTTTTTTCAGGAAGGATGGTGTGTTTTTGTGTTTTTATTAGGGCTCACGCAGATGACTGTAGTTTTGGTCTGAGTGTGATCTGTCACAACTAGTGTTGAGCGATACCTTCCGATATCGGGAAATATTTGATCGGATTGGATCGGACCGATACCCAAAAAATATTGGATATCGCCGATTCCGATACTGGAAACCAATGCAAGTCAATGGGACACAAATATCGGAATGAAAATAAACCCTTTCTTTCCTTGTAGGTTAATTCTACATGAAGGAAAACAACTAAGAATAATGTAGAATGTATTGGGGGAGGTGGGGGAGACAATAAAGGCATAGAGGTTTAGCCCAATCAAATGGAATAGCAGGAATTAATATTTTTTTTAAGACGTTCTGAGTTACAAAAATATTGACTATGTTAAGCTTTTTTATATTTTGTCAGATATTTATGTTTCACTACTTCCATGCTCTTCACCTTCTTTTTTACTTCTCCCACACTTTCTCCTTCATCATCCTCAGCATCAGCATCTTTTTAATCAACTTCTTCTTCACTTTCTTCATCTTCTTCTTCTTCACCTTCTTCCTATTATTCTTTTTTTTACATTCTTCATATTCTTCTTATTCAACTATTATCTTCTTCATATTCTACTTCTTCATCTTCTTCATATTCTTCTTTTTCATCATATTCTTATTTGTGACAGGCATTCCTGTAGTTGTTATCTATAAAAGTTTGAAGATTACACCTTTCATTTTGCTCGTCACAAAAGATTTACAACAGAATTTGTCCGCGTTTAGTTTTGCCTGCAGCAGCAGGTCTTTTCCAGGGGCACCACGAGGAGGAACGGACTCACCCCCATACACTGCTTAGTCTTCTTCTGCTTATAATTTAGATAATATCTTTTGCTCTGATTTTTAGTCTTATGCTTAATGTTCTTCTGCTTTTTGTTCTGCAGCTTCTTGTTCTTCTGCTTCTTGGTTTTCTGTCTCTTGTTCTTCTGTATCTTGGTGGTTGTCTTCTTGTTCTTTGTCCTCTTGGTCATCTTCTTCAGGGTCATCTTCTTGGTCTTCTTCTGGGTGGTCTTCAGGGTCGTCGTCTTCAGGGTCATCATCTTCGGGGTCCTCGTCTTCTTCGGGGTGGTCTTCAGGGTCGTCATCTTCAGGGTCGTCATCTTCGGGGTCGTCGTCTTCTTCGGGGTGGTCTTCAGGGTCGTTGTCTTCAGGGTCATCGTATTCGGGGTCCTCGTCTTCTTCGGGGTGGTCTTCAGGGTCCTCGTCTACAGGGTCGACGTCTTCGGGGTCCTCGTCTTCTTCAGGGTGGTCTTCAGGGTCATTGTCTTCGGGGTCGTCATCAGGGAGATCCAGAGTGATTACCAAAAACCATTTCAAAAAGCTTGAACTTGGAAATGTAGCAGAAGGTACAAGAAGGCTGAGGAACTGCCGAGAACCAGCTGACGGTACTGGAACCCGGATGGGTAGCAGAAGGTACAAGACCCAATGGAACTACCGAGGACCAGCTGACGGTACTGGAACCCGGTTACTAAGCAGGAGGTACCTGTGCCAGAAAGCACTACCAAGGACCAGCAGACGTTGGTGGAACTTGGATACCGAGAAGGAGGCACCTAAGCCAAAGGCACTGCCGAGACCCAGCTGACGGTACTGGAACCCGGATGGGTAGCAGCTGGTACACATGAAAAAAAAGTTGCAAGGCCGCTAGCCAGCCTGAGTTACCGAAACCCACAGTCCTACAGGGGGTGCTTGTCCTATTGGCACTATGGAACCAGCCTTCATTGCCAGATCCCTCAGCCCACATAGGAGTCACCTAAACTGCAGGCACCATAGAGTCGGCTAACCTGACCGCAACACGACAGGACAACGTATTGGAGGCAAAGTGACGTTGACACTACCCGGAAACAGATGGCATGCTGGAACCAGGCTGGGCAGGAGGGAGTACTCGTGCCAAAGACACTGCCGGGAAACAGCTGGAGGGACTGTAACCCAGGGTAAATACTGAAAAAAGAGTAAAGCCAGAGGCCTAATTGGAGCAAGTTTTAAATCAGTAGTAGTGGACAGAGCAGGAGAAATAGCCGGACACACAGCAGGGGATCAGCTGACATTACTGAACCCCAATAACACGGCAGCAAGTGTTGACTGTGCAGACGGCACTTCTGAATGGCAACTGGCGGTGTTGGAGCTCAGGGTAAATATTGAAAAAAGAATGGAGCCGGAGGCCTAATTGGAGCAAGTTTTAAATCTGTAGTAGTAGTGAGAATGTGGACAGAGCAGGAGATATTGACGGACACACAGCTGGGGATCAGCTGACGTTACTGAACCCCAATAACACTGGAGCAAGCGTTGACTGTGCAGACGGCACTTCTGGCGGTGTTGGAGCCCAGGGATTACAGTTCAGGTGGTAGAAACATGAACACAACAGGAGACCTGGATACTGTTGCCAACCAATTATTTATTCTGGAAGAGGACTGGCAAAATCATGCGAGATCCAGGCCTTGTTCATTTTCAGAAAAATAAGCCGGTCAACGTTATCGGAGGATTGTCGCATGCAACGGTCTGTTAGTACACCACCTGCGGCACTAAAGACGAGTTCCGATAATGCACTAGCAACAGGACAAGCCAGCACCTCCAATGCATATTGGCTAAGCTCTGGCCATGTATCCAGCTTAGAGACCCAAAACTTGAAAGGGGAAGAGCCGTCTGGGAGTACACTGAGAGGGCAAGACATGTAGTCGTTCACCATCTGACGGAAAAGTTGCGTCCTGCTGACTGGAGCCGTCTGTGATGGTGTAGACATTTGTGGCGGGGACACAAAACTTTGCCACATTTGGGCCATACTGGTCTTGCCTTGTGCTGAGGCCATGCTTCTGCTCTCTCTTTGTGCAGAGCTTCCTCCACTGCCTCGACGCACTGAGATGCTTTGTAAAGCACTAGCAGCACTGCTCTCGGGTGGAATGGAGAACATGATGGAATGCACCAGTGCGTCTTGGTACTCCCGCTTTTTACGCTCCCTGTTCAATGGTGTTATGAGGCTTTATAAGTTGTCCCGGTAGCGAGGATCTAGGAGGGTGGACACCCAATAATCAGCCGTGTTGAGAATGTGGCCGATGCGGTGGTCGTTTCTCAGGCACTGCAGCATGAAATCAACCATGTGCTGCAGACTGCCAACTGGCCAAGAAACGCTGTCCCCTGCTTGAGGCGTGATCTCTGCCTGCTCTGTATCACCCCACCCTCGCTCTAGATACTGACTACTAGAGCATTGTGTACCTCCCTCCTCTGGACAGATGTCTTCCTCCTCCATTGACTCCTCCTCACAAAGTGTCCCCTGCCTAGGCCTTTGTGAGGAACCACGTTGCACAGACTGTACAGAAGCAGATGGCATTTGTGACTCCTCATCCTCCACCTCTTCCAAAACCTCCTCCCTTAGTGCTTGCAGTGTTTTTTCAAGCAGGCAGATAAGGGGGATAGTCATGCTGACTAGTGCATCATCTGCACTCGCCATCTGCATGGAATAATCGAAGGCACGCAAAACGTGGCAAATGTCCTTCATAGAGGCCCACTCAGTGGTGGTGAAGTGTGAACGGCGCGCACTGCGACTTGTTTGCGCCTGCTGCAGCTGGTACTCCATTACTTCTGCCTGCTGCTCACACAACCTCTCTAACATATGTAACGTTGAATTCCACCTGGTGGGTAGGTCACATATGATGTGATGTTCTGGAAGACGTAATCGGCGCTGCAGAGCTGCAATGCGCAATCTTGCGTTGCTGGAACGCCGCAAGTGAGCGCACTCTATGCGGACCTTGTGCAGCAGTACATCAAGATCCGGATAGTCCCTCAAAAAACTCTGCACAACCAAGTTGAACACATGTGCCAGACATGGGATGTGAGTGAGGTTGCCTAGGCCCAGAGCTGCCACCAGATTTTGGCCATTGTCACACACTACCATGCCTGGCTGGAGATTCGCTGGCACAAACCACACGTCGCTCTGCTGCTTTATGGCATTCCAGAGCTCCTGCACTGTGTGGCTTCAATTCCCCAAAGAAATTAATTTTAATACGGCCTGTTGACGTTTTGCCACGGCTGTGCTCATATCGGTCGTAACAGATAACCGATCACGGGTCGATGTGGAGGTAGACCGTGACGGCTCCTGCAGCTCTGATTCAGAGGAACTGGAGTATGAGGAGGAGTCAATGTGTACAGACTGGATTCCTGCAATCCTTGGAGTTGGCAGAACACGTACAGCGCCACTCTCAAGATCTGTACCCGGCTCCACAACATTTCCCCAATGGGCAGTGAGGGAAAGGTATCGTTCCTGTCCATACTTACTGGTCCACGCATCGGTGGTCAGGTGGACCTTGCTACTGACGGCGTTTTGTAGCGCATGTTTAATTTTTCCCTCCACATGCTGTTGAAGGGCAGGGACGGCTTGCATGCTGAAATAAAAGCGGCTGGGCACGTTGTATTTTGGGACTGCCAATGCCATCAAGTTACGGAAGGTGTCAGTCTCCACCAGCCTGAATGATAGCATTTCAAGGGCCAGTAGTTTTGCAATGCCAGCATTCAGAGCCTGTGCTCGGGGGTGGTTTGCCGAGTATGGGCACCTTTTCTCCCATGCCTGTGCTAATGATGGCTGTAGACTGGCCTGGGAGTGTGAGGATGACAGGGAACGTGGTGCTGTGGGTGGAATGACACTGTATCTCTGTACAACAGTGCCAGGGGTTCTTCCATGGCGATCCTGTGAGGAAGCCGAACCAGCTGTGTGTGAGCTGGAGGAAGAGGCTACAACACGAGCTGAAGAGGTGGTAGGTGGCGCTGTAGGTTGGCCTAGGTCTTCAGTGTGTCTTTGTAACTCCACCACGTGCTTGGTCCGCACATGTTTCCACATATTTGTGGTATTGAGGTTGCTGACACTTTTCCCTCTTTTCACCTTCTGATTACACAGCTTGCATTTGACAAAGCAAATGTCATCTGCAACTGTGTCAAAAAAGGACCAGGCACTGCAAGTTTTGGGAGCGCCCGCTTTGGGTTTTGGAAGAGGCATGCTTCTAATGGGTGCCGAAGTGGATGCTCCAGGCAACCAAGTCTGCCCCCTCCCTCTCCCTCCTTTTTGGGCCATTCAGGGAATCTCTTCCTCAGAGCTGCTCCCACCACCTTCCTGTCCCTCACGCCATGATGGGTCAAGGACCTCATCATCTACACCACCCTCTTCAAACAACTGCTTCTCCTGGGTAGTCTCGACAGCACAGTACGCACCAGAAAGTGGCACCTGAGTCTCATCATCAGATGCGTACTGAGGTGTGCTGCTGACCATAGGCACTGGCCCACCCGCCTCTTCAGATTCAGAGAGACAAAACGGTTGCGCATCACTGCATACTACCTCTTCTTCAAATTCTAGAATTCTGCTTGGCTAGCCCCCTCTTTCCAAGCCAATAGATTCAGAGAACAGAAGTAGACATGGCCCCTGTCCAGGGCTCTCTGACTACCTGGGCAATTTGGCAGGTGGTGAAGAGACAGATGGGTGCTCTTCAGTGCACAGGACCTGAGAGGATCTGGAACTAATTGAAGTCGATGCGTTAGCTGTCATCCATCTGACAACGGCTTCAATTTGGTCCTTCTGCAGCAGTGGGGTGTGGCTAGCTCCTACAAAGCTGCGCATAAAGGACTGTTCCCTGGTAAAACTGGGGGATGCTGAGTCACTGGTGCCCGAAGCAGGCACAGAATCCCCACATCCTCTCCCTGCAGGCACAGAATCCTCACGTCTTGTCCCTGCAGAAACTCGACGCCCACACCCATGACCACGACCACATGCCTTACTCCCTGCCTTCTTCATCTTGGTAGACTGATAAAGATAGGCAGAACAAGTACTAAGGGCTTAGTGTGCTTATTCCTGAACAGCTGCTAACAGGTATAAGAAACACTAATTTTATAAAGTGTGGACTAGACTTTAATATGAGCTATTGTGGCCTACGCAACTGTAAAGTGGAGTGTTTGGTGAACTTTATTTAGGTTTTTTTTGGCACAAAAAGACACTGGATGCGCCCAAAGATGTAATACCGATAGTATCACAAACTTTTTGTAGCTATTACAATGCAGGAAGGTAACCTACAATGCAATAGATGAGACTACAAAAAATAGGCTAATACTAATCTGGCTGGGGCTGCAGGGCACAAGGCTTCAGAAAGGCTCCTCTATCTACTCCTACATAGTGTGTTTGTAACCAATCTAGCTGGATACGGATGGAACCACCACACTAATAGGAGAAATCAGGAAAAATGATCAATTAGCAAAAAAGGACAATGTATGAGGCAGTGACGCACGCTGAGCACACTACAACCAGACCTGGCTGAAGCACACACTACAGCGTGAGCTGCACTCACACACAGAGACCTAGCAGACAGCGGTGAACAGCACAGAGAACTGTGCACTAGCGCTGCAAGGCACAGCGGTTTATAAAGTAGCTTGGGTAAGGCAGAATAGAGCAAATAGGTAGCTAAAACTGTCCCTCAGAACAACAGCGTCCTATCCCTAACTGAATTCACAGCAGAGTGAGCTCAAAATGGCGGCAGCAGCTTTTATAGTGCATCATGACATCATTTCAGCAGCCAATCACAGCCATGCCATTAGTTAACATGCCTACATGCCTAACAGGATGTGCCCACACTTCTTAGGATCCTCATTGGCTGAATAAAATGAAACTGGCTCATTGCATTATGGGAACTTCCGATTCCGGTATCCGATATTCTAAAAGTATCGGTTTCGGAACTAAGTATCGGAATTCCGATACCGCAAATATCGGCCAATACCCGATATTTCAGTATCGGAATGCTCAGCACTAGTCACAACCTCAGGTAGCACTCTGACCAATGTTATTTTATTGGGCATTGCAGCTGTCCAATTTTTTCCTCGGAAAAAAAATCACAGCATGAATGGTTTGCCTCTGATAATTGGATGGCACTCGCCCCTGATAATTGGATGGCACTCGCCCATTCATGTCTATGGGTATGTGGAAAACATTGGACCGCACTCAGATGACATCCGATTTTCATGGCAGACTGAATGGAGAAGATAGAGAAACTTTTTTTTTTGCTCTCCACCTTCGAGAAGATTGGATCCCACTCTAATCACACTCTGATCAGAGTGTGATTAGCATAATTCAATTGTTTTTCTCGGATGGAGATCATAGGGTTGTGTGGCCATAGCCTTATACTCATCTCAGGGGCCATTCTAGCAATTGCTATGTCTTGTGAGCCCTGCAATCAGTCAGCCGCCCCTGATTGGCTGCAGGTCTCACCTCACATAACAACATCATGCAACCCCTTGGGAGACCCAACTCTGACATTGCTGAAATAGCACCAGCACCAGAGGGTAGTATAGGTTGTTATCATATTACATGGAGGAATACAGTAATTGAGAAGGGGTTGTCTGAGTAGTCGACAACCCCTTTAATGGCCAGTCGGCCAAAGTACATGCACTTTAAGGGGGCTATATATACAGTTATATGAAAAAGTTTGGGCACCCCTATTAATCTTAAGCTTAATGTTTTATAAAAATTGGTGTTTTTGCAACAGCTATTTCAGTTTGATATATGTAATAACTGTTGGACACAGTAATGTTTCTGCCTTGAAATGAGGTTTATTGTACTAACAGAAAATGTGCAATCTGCATTCAAACAAAATTTGACAGGTGCATAAGTATGGGCACCTCACCAGAAAAGTGACATTAATATTTAGTAGATCCTCCTTTTGGAAAAATAACAGCCTCTAGTCGCTTCCTGTAGCTTTTAATGATTTCCTGGATCCTGGATGAAGGTATTTTTGACCATTCCTCTTTACAAAACAATTCCAGTTCAGTTAAGTTTGATGGTCGCCGAGCATGGACAGCCCTCTTCAAATGATCCCACAGATGTTCAATGATATTCAGGTCTGGGGACTGAGATGGCCATTCCAGAACATTGTAATTGTTACTCTGCATGAATGCCTGAGTAGATTTGGAGCGGTGTTTTGGATCATTGTTTTGCTGAAAGATCCATCCCCTGCGTAACTTCAACTTTATCACTGATTCTTGAACATTATTGTCAAGAATCTGCTGATACTGAGTGGAATTCATGCGTCCCTCAACTTTAACAAGATTCCCGGTGCCGGCATTGGCCACACAGCCCCAAAGCATGATGGAACCTCCACCAAATTTTACTGTGGGTAGCAAGTGTTTTTCTTGGAATGCTGTGTTTTTTTGCCACCATGGATAACGCCTTTTTGTATGACCAAACAACTCAATCTTGGTTTCATCAGTCCACAGGACCTTCTTCCAAAAAGAAATTGGCTTCTCCAAATGTGCTTTTGCATACCTCAGCCGACTCTGTTTGTGGCGTGCTTGCAGAAACGGCTTCTGTCGCATCACTCTCCCATACAGCTTCTCCTTGTGCAAAGTGCGTTAAGTTAAGTGTGTTAAGCTGCCTATACAACTGAAATAGATGTTGGGTGAATGCTTGCTCAAAAGAAATGTCTGCAATTTCCCTATACACAGGTACATACAGCTTGACTGAGCACATTTGTTCTTTATTAGGAGAGGAGAGCAAGCCGCTGCTAGACACTTTTCGACATTAGTTCTTCTCAAGGAGAACAAAAGTGTTCAGCATCAGATTTCAAATTTCATCTTTACACCACCACAGTTTTCAGTATTGAACGACTGCCAATTGGTAAATATTTACTGATCGGTGATTGTTTAATAGCCTGTTCACACAGGCAGATCACACTTAACAATGTGCACAGAACAATCTTAACAGTGTACATAAGCTGCCTGTTATGCTCACGCCCGGGCTGTTTGGCGTGAGTGTGGTTAGTGGTCCCACTGGGTCACGAACTGAGGAGTGGCTGGAGGGGCATGACTAGGGACCTCGCCAGATATGACCACGGACACATGGTGGCTTAATCGACTCCGTGGTCCGAGGAAGGACGTGGGAGGTGGCCCAGGTGCTACTCCAGGTCAGACCCCGGTCACAGCTGTTGACCCACACCGGGGAATGCAGGAACGGGCAGGTTTGGCTGGTATGCAGACAGGCGGGTACTGGCAGGCATGGCTGCTATGCAGAGAGGCGGGTACTGGCAGGCATGGCTGGTATGCAGACAGGCAGGTACTGGCAGGCACGGCTGGTATGCAGACAGCAGGGTACTGGCAGGTAGGTAAACAGGCTGCATAGGGACCAGTACAGACTGGGATACAGGAACAGAGCCGCAGGTGCGGCGGGCAAGCAGAGCAGGGCAGAGCAGAGCAGAGCCACAGGTGCGGAGGGCAAGCGGAGCAGGACAGAGCAGAGCAGAGCCACAGGTGCGGAGGACAAGCGGAGCAGGGCAGAGAAGAGCAGATTTGCAGGTGCGGAGGGCAAATGGAGCAGGGCAGAGCCGCAGGTGTGGAGGGGAAGCGGAGCAGAGCAGTGCCACAGGAGCGGACAGACAGGAAAAGGCTCTGTTCACATGGAACAGACAAGCAGAACCGGATACACACAAGGTACTTGCTATGAAGTAGCGAGTGGGCACAAAACTTACAAACAGAAGTACAGAGACAACGAGTAGGAGTTAGGTACTGGTTCACACACTGCAGGAAAAGGGAAGGATCGGACATAGAGACAAACAGGTAAAGGGCTAGGACACAGTTCAGACAGGAACTGACACAGGAACGAGATACAGGAACGAGCCTGGGTGCTCAGCCCTCAGGGTGGCGGAAACAGACTAGAAGTCACAGATGCAGGTAACAGACCTGGGTACTCAGCCCCCAGGGTGGCGGAATCAGACTAGAAGTCACAGATGCAGGTAACGGGTCTGGGCACTCAGCCACCAGGGTGGCGGAAACAGGCAAGATAAGGACGGGACCTGGCAACTCACAGTTGCACAGAACACACTGTAAGAAAGTGTTGCTCAGGCACCTGCAACTGGGTGGAGGAGGTTTAAGTATCCAGTGACTCACAGTAATAGGCTGGGGATGCATTAGGACTTGCCACACTGTAACTTTAAGAATCAGGAAGTACCATCACCGCCGCCCTAAGCCAGCAGACAAGAGACATGCACACAGCAAGTAGAGGAGTATAGTGTACAGCCTGGACTGGTAGGTAAGTTGGCGGTCTTGCATGGTGGGAGATGGTAAGACATGCCAGCACGCTGCCAGGGATGTTACAGTACCCCCCCCCTTTATACCCCCTCTTCTTCAAGCCTGCAAGGATTTTCTGTAGAGAAGTTGGAGGCCGATCCTTCTCAATGGACTCCCAAGACTTCTCTTCAAGAAGACTAACTCTTCTATCCACTAGACGGAATGAGACAGGTCTCACCATCTTGATGAATAGGATGCTTCCTCCCATCGAGCCATCCTCAGCATCAGATGAAGTCGACGAAGTACCAGGAACAGGACATAGGAAAGTGTCTCTCCATTTGTTATTATCGGGTAGCACCCCAAAGGATTCAAGGGACAACTGGAGATCCTCCACCAGGTTGGAGGGGTGCAGAGACTTGGGGGTAGCCACTTCCTTGATTGACTTATTGCCAGACTTGTTAGAGATGGAAAATCCTTGCTTCGCATCCATCTTCAGTCTGGTCTCTGAGATGACACGATTCTGGAGTTGTCAGACGGGGATCAGACTCTTCACGGTTTTCAGCCCGAAACTTCCGGTTAATCCAAGGCCTTCACCTGCCCCAGAGACAGTCACAGTCATCTGTGGAGAGGAAACACTAACGCCAAGGGCAGCCTCTCCTACTGGCCTGAGGCTTTGGGACTCCCCAAACCTCGCAGAACAAAGACCTTTAGGGTATTCCATACAATTGCAGCGATACCGCAATCCGATTTCATGACTGAGTTCCTGCTTTTGCTTTGCCTGACAAACATGGTCAACCTTCATGGATTCTGCACGGGAAGCTGCCTCTACAGGCTGGGAAAAAGGGTGTCTTTGGGAGGACAGTACCTACGTGACGGCTTTCCTCTATGTCTTGCTCATCTGAACTGCCTCTTAGAGTTGGGAAGGGAAGTATTCTGCTTTGTCTGCTGAACACTGTTATCCTCCATGGATTTTGCATGGGTAGCTGCCTTTTTAGGCTGGGGAATAGGTGGGCTTACCTCATGCGTCACCCATCTAGACTGTTCCAGGATATTGGGAGAGGAAGTATTCGCAGAAGGGTCAGGGTCATCAAAGACCATAAGAAAGGCCACCAGGAAGACCTGTAGGTCAGAGATGATAGGATCCCTTGCTTCCCATAGGGGGGTGATCCAATTCAAGGCATCACACGCTAGGTAGGACATCAGAAATGCTACTTTAACCTGATCGGTGGGAAAATAGTGAGCATAGAATTTGAAATGCAGCATGCATTGCTCCACAAACGCACAGCTTTGCTTTGGATCCCCATAGTACCATGGTGGATCCGCAGGAACGAGTGCTGATAGCTCCATTTGGGCTGGTGCGTAAATCGCCTGGACCTCAGCTTAAGAAAACATTTTTTCTTGGTGCATGTATTCGCCAGAAAAGGATTCAAATGTCTCCAAGAGCGAAGGGCCGTGGGACTCAACGGGGACCATGGCCTGAGCAAACTGTTATGCTCACACACGGGCTGTTTGGTGTGAACGTGGTTAGTGGTCACTCTGGGCCACGAACCGAGGAGTGCCTGGAGGGGCGTGACTAGGGACCTCGCCAGATCCAACCACGGACGCACAGCAGCCTAATCGACTCCGTGGTCCAATGAGGGACGTGGGAAGTGGTCCAGGTGCTACTCCAGGTCAGACCCCAGTCACACTGCCTAGCCTATAGCCTAGACTGGTAGGTAAGTTGGCGGTCTTGCATGGTGGGAGATGGTAAGCCATGCCAGCACGCCACCAGGAATGTTACACTGCCATTGTTGTCAGTAAGCCTAAAAATTATTTCACCTGTTGAAAGAGCGTATTGCTTGTTCATCAGGTAATTGTCAACATGTTTACACTGAGATTTTGGTGTATAAAGTGTTCCTGTGAGCGCTGATTCATAATCTTTCAGTATAAATGTGCGTGTGCGTTACCACCATGAAATTCATCAAGTGAACGATTAATTAAGCTTGCTTAACCCCTTTAGAGCCCATGAAGTACTAATACATGTCTGTGCCCTGGGACTTAAGAGCCTGACCCGTATTAGTACGTCATCGCGATCTCGCGCGCACACAGGCTGTGGGGGTGCGATCGCCGCAGGGTGTCAGCTGTTTGTCACAGCTGACACCCGGTACTATGTGCAGGGAGTGGTCCCGCACCACTCCTGGCACATTAACCCCCGCAATGCTGCGATCGAAGTCGATCGCAGCATTGCGGTGGCTAAGGGGAGGTGATCGGTATACTCACCTCCTCTTCCGGCCTCCAGCGCTGTCTGCCGCGGCTTCCCGGGTGTTGCCATGACGACCCGATGTCGTCATGACAACATCCGGGTCACCAGACAGCAGGAAGATTGTTTGGTCATGCGCAGTGCATGACCAAACAATCTTCTCACTGTGCAGCGCTGACTGCCTGCATGGCACAGGGATGGTGCTCCATCCCTATGCTATGCAGGCGATCAGAATAAAAAAAGTGAAAGTCCCACAGTGGGACAAAGTAAAAAAGTAAAAAAACTCCCAGAAAGTGAAAAAAAAAATTGTAAAAATATTTAAAAAATAATAATAATAATAATTCACCAAAAATATAATGTACCCATCAATAAATATTATTATGAAAAAAAAAACCCTAACAATAAAAGTACACATATTTGGTATCGCCGGGTCCATAAAGACCTGACCTATAAAACTGTCCCACTAGTTAACCCCTTCAGTGAACACGGTAAAAAAAATAAAAAAAAACGAAGCAAAAAACAATGCTTTATCATCATACTGCCAAACAAAAAATGAAATAACACGCAATCAAAAAGACGAATATAAATAAACATGGTACCGCTGAAAACGTCATCTCATCCCGCAAAAAACAAGCCACAATACAGCTCCATCATCCGAAAAATCAAAAAGTTATAGCTCTCAGAATAAAACGATGCAAAAAAATATTTTTTTCTATAAAATAGCTTTTATTGTGTAAAAGCGCCAAAACATAGAAAAACGATATAAATGTGGTACCGCTGTAAACGTACTGACCCAAAGAATAAAGCTGCCTTATCAATTTTACCACACGCGGAGTAGAATAAAAAAATAATAAAAAAAAACAATTCCTGAATTGTTGGTTTTTGTTTATTCTGCCTCCCAAATGCTGGAATAGAAAGCGATCAAAAAATGTCACGTGCCTGAAAATGGCACCAATAAAAATGTCAACTCATCCCGCAAAAAACAAGCTGTCACATGACTCTGTCGGCCAAAATATGGAAAAATTATAGCTCTCAAAATATGGCGATGCAAAAACTAGATTTTACAAAATATGTGTCTTTTAGAGTGTGACAGCTGTCAATCATAAAAACCCCATATGATTCTGGTATCTCTGTAGTCACACTGACCCGAAGAATAAGGTCGTCTAATCACTTATACCGCACTAGGAACGGCGTAAAAAATAAACGCTAGGGCTGGGGTTGGGTTTAGGGTTGTACTAATGTTAGGGTTGGGGTCAGGGTTGTTTTTTTTTTCAAAAGTAAAAAAAAAAAAAAAATGACGATATGGCAACTAGTGTTGAACGCAAGTGCTCGTTTCTTGAGTTTGCATCGGGTGCTCGAGTCTCCGCCCCATATGCTTCGCGGCTAAAAAAAAACTTGCGGGGATTGCCTGCCATGCACGAGCGATCCCCGCATGTTTTTTTTGGGGTGTCTAATAACCGTGAAACATGCGGGCGGGGACTCGAGCATTTCACTTGAGCACCCGCGATACATGATGCATACCTGAGTACCCGATGCAAACTCAAGTAGCGAGCACTTGCGCTCAAGACTAATGACAACTTATTCAATATGATGACCTAATGTCATCAAATTCTGTGTCGTACCTCTGGGTTCAAAATGTTCACTATATCCCTTGATAAAATCCTTGAGGGGTCTAGTTTCCAAAATGAGGTCATTTGTGGGGGGTTTCAACTATTTAGGCACATCAGGGACTCTCCAAACGCGACATGGCATCCGTTCTCGATTCCAGCCGATTTTGCGTTCAAAAAGTCACACAGTGCTCCTTCCCTTCTGAACTCTGCCGTGCGCCCAAACACTGTATTTTCCCCACATATGGGGTATTGGCGTACTCAGGAGAAATTGCACAAAAGTTTTTGGGGTCCATTTTCTCCTCTTACCCTTGTGAAAATAAAAAAATTGGGGCTAAAACATCATTTTTGTGGAAAAAGTTTGATTTTTTTATTTTCACGGCTCCATGTTATAAACTTCTGTAAAGCACTTGGGGGTTCAAGGTGCTCTCCACACATCTAGATAATTTCCCTGAGGGGTCTAGTTTCCAAAATGGTGTAATTTGTGGGGGGTTTCCACTGTTTAGGCACATCAGGGGCACATCCGCTAATTATTCAAGCAAATTTTACTATCAAAAAGTCAAATGGCGCTCCTTCCCTTCAGAAACCTGCCGCTCGCCCAAACAATGGTTTTCCCCCACATATGGGGTATCTGCTTACTCAGGAGAAATTGCACAACAAACTGCTTAGTGCAATTTCTCCTGTTACCCTTATGAAAATGCAAAAGTGGGGGCTGAAAAACATTTTTGTGGGAAAAATGTGAAAATTTTATTTTTACGGCTCAATGTTATAAACTTCTGTGAAGCACCTGGGGGCTCAAGGTGCTCACTACACACCTAGATAAGTTCCCTGAGGGGTCTAGTTTCCAAAATGGTGTCACTTGTGGGGGGTTTCCACTGTTTAGGCACATCAGGGGCTCCCCAAATGCAACATGGCGTCAGCTAATTATTCAAGCAAATTTTACATTCAAAAAGTCAAATGGCGCTCCTTCCCTTCCGAACCCTGCCATGCGCCCAAACAGTGTTTTTCCCCAACATATGGGGTATCTTCTTACTCAAGAGAAATTGCACAACAAATTTTGTGTTCCATTTTTTCCTGTTACCCCTGCGAAAATAAAAAAAATAGGGTCTAAATTAACATTTTTGTGAAAAAAGTTAAATGTTAATTTTTTTCTTCCACATTCCAAAAATTCCTGTGAAGCACCTGAAGGGTTAATAAACTTCTTGAATGTGGTTTTGAGCACCTTGAGGGATGCAGTTTTTAGAATGGTGTCACTTTTGGGTATTTTCTGTCACAAAGACCCCTCAAAGTGACTTTAAATATGATGTGGTCCCTAAAAAAATGGTTTTGTAAATTTTGTTGGAAAAATGAGAAATCGCTGGTCAAATTTTAACCCTTATAGCTCCCCAATGAAAAAAAATTTTGGTTCCAAAATGGTGCTGATGTAAAGTAGACATGTGGGAAATGTTATTATTAACTATTTTGTGTGACATATCTCTCTGATTTAAGGGCATAAAAATTCAAATTTTGAAAATTGCAAAATTTTCAAAATTTTCACCAAATTTCCATTTTTTTCACAAGTAAATGCAAGTGATATCGAAGAAATTTTACCACTATCATGAAGTACAATATGTCATGAAAAAACAATCTCAGAATCAGGGGGATCCGTTGAAGCGTTCCAGAGTAATTACCTCATAAAGTGACAGTGGTCAGAATTGTAAAAATTGACCTGGTCATTAACGTGCAAACCACCTTGGGTTGTAAAGGGGTTAAAAAAAAATATATATATATTATTATAAAATATTATCATTATTATTATTATATCAGTCCTGTTACTATTATTACTCTTAGCCCACATTCACACTTTGAGTTTTTGGTCAGTATTTTATATCAGTATTTGTAAGCCAAAACCAGGAGTGGGTGATAAATGCAGAAGTGGCAACGTGTTTCTATTATACTTTTCCTCTGGTTGTTCCACTCCTGAATTTCACTTACAAATACTGAGATAAAATTCTGAACGTGTGAAGGTGGCCTTATTCAGAGTATCTGATATATTGATGATATCTCCCTGAGCTCCGTGTCTCCTCTATACTCAGACAGGAGACGTCACACATCCTCCATAATATCATGGATCTGATCCATGTGAAGAACAGAAACATCCAGACCGGAACTGATACATTAGTCAAATAGGAACAATAATATCTATAATAACAAGTGTATAAAGAAATACTGACACTAAATTAGTGAACATGGAATCTGCGATAACAGGTACAAAATCAGAACATTAATTTAAGCCTATAAAGAACTGAGTTCAAGAACACTTAAATAAGAAAATACGTCTTTTATTAGATGAACAACATAATTAAAATTGAAGATATCGTATATGGGCATTTAAAAGCAGAACAACGATGTGCAAAAAGACAATATGGCAGAGACGATGAATACAAGCAATATAGTACAATCTGTAATATGTAACGCTGATATTTTACAGGAATGGGACATAAATGCACAATGATGTGATTGCACAATATGATATAAATACATCCATATTCATGATATAACAAATGGTATGGTAAATTTGCAGTTGTCAGTGTAACATGTATCTTACATTACTTCTATAGAAATAAGTGGATCAGGGTATAAGACAAAAAGGGCAGAACTATAGTAATGATCAGAAGAAGATACAGTGCCATATAACATTAACATGGTTCTAAATGATTAACATGAATATATAAAGTGCAAAAGTGAAGCTGTACCAGAATGTGCCTGTATCACTGCAATGGCGTCAGCCCCACATACACAGTACTGATACATTGTATACAACAATATCTGACACAATAGCCTCCGTTCATCACTTGCGTTTTGTTTTTTTTAAGTCATTTTCTTTTTTGTCCTGTGATATTCGTTGCCATTTTTATTCTGCAAATTGATGCACGCAGTTCATGAATTTTGCGCAAAGTCAGACATGGTCTTTTTTTTGTCTTGAACTGTTTGTGTGACTTTTTAGCCCCAAAAAGTCTCGTGTCATAAAATGCTGCAAAAATGTTCCAAATTACCCCAAAAAATCCTGTGTACTCAAAAAACACAACAGGAGTGACTGGAGTGGAGAATTTTCCGACTTTTTAAAAAGTTGTGATTGATGAATGAGCTAAAAACATTTGTAATTGCTAAACATCTACAAAGCGGGGAAAAAAAAGGCCACACAATTAAATAGAAAATAGAATTGAAAAAAGGAGCAAATAGACTAATGAATTGGTTGAAAACAAAAAAAGGGGGAAAACACCCAAAACAAGAAAAAAATAGGCACAAAGTGAATGATGAATCAGGGCCATATTGCTCATTCACCGCAAAAGTAACTAAAAGATCGGATTCGTACTCAGTCATTGGTACATAACAGACCTCTCTATTTGTCACACAGATGACATCATATCTCAGGATTCCTGCCGCAAAAGTAACATTTACAGTATAACCATGAAAGACTGTGAAGGTGACGGAGCTCCTGAACACAAGACCATGATAGCCAAAGAGAAACACGGTGAGAATCACAGCATATTTTATACATTATGACTATTATTATTATCCGTCCTGTTACCATTAGGACTTCTCCATACATTACATTTTTGTTGTGTATTTTTTCCACACATTTTTGCCACAAAAAAATGTCGCTTTTTACAGTACCAGCGAAGTGAATATTTCTGAAAGCTCATGCGCACGCTGCTTATTTTTTCCTTCAAAGTTTTCTTTTCTAATCTGCAGCGTCAATTCTTTCAGCGTTTTTCACCTTTTCAAATGAAAAAAACACAAGCAAAGACGTGGCAAAAATACACGTAAGCAGCGTTTTTCCTGCCAATGTGACACCCCAGGGGTCTGGTTGTCACAGTGATAGAGATATTACGTCTGAGAGCAGGTGGGAGGTCCTTTGGTCAGGGATCCTGTGCATGCCACACCTCCTGCCCAGCCTTGGGAGGGGAAGAACTTCCCCTGTATAAACCCGGGGCTGAGGCAGGGTTAGTGAGTCCAGGAAGAGTAGAGACAAGAGCAGCATAGGAAGCAGCAGAGTCACAAGGAGTCAGGGGCTGGCAGCTAAAGAGCTCGCCCTGACTAAGAAGATTCTTTACCGGACCCGGAGTCCGAGGCTGTGGGGACTAACTTCTACCCAGCAGCAGAATCCGTCAGGCAGGGGATTTCAGGTCCCCTGGCCCAGAAGCCCGAAGGCCCGGTCGCACGCGTGGGACCAGCACCGCCATCGTGGAGCGGAAGCCATTAGAAGGCCCCGAGTCACCGGCCATACGGGTGAGCACCACACGGTACACTCAGGGACGTGGGCTACTTACATCAGCTTCTAGCAAGGTAGCCAGAAGAGTACAGTCAGCTTGGGAGGCCTACAACTACGCCTGGCCAGGGGAGATCCCATCTGCTCAAGGACTGACCAGGCCCCGTTCGCTAGCAAGTACTCCGGGAGGGTCTATCGTTGTTACCAGTAAAGACCCTGAACGCTACCATACCGTCTCTGAGTGGTTCCTGCTACCCCCATCATCCACGTCGGCTGCCCTGAGGCCATACCCCTCCCGTTGGGGGTTATACTATCACGCTGCACCATCCTTCCACCGGCCTCAGCGGTCTGCCCTGCAGCAGCAGCCCCCTGGCTGCATTCAACGGGTGGCGTAGTCATCAACCATTTTCTACCGCTAACAGACTGCCGTCCAGTTTGACTCCCTGGGCACGGACCGGGTCACCGCCACGAGACTACAACCCTAAACAGATCCGGCTCCGGGTAAGCTCCCGCGTGCGCAACGCAGCGCGACACAGGCCCAGGGGCGCGTCAATTTTGG
This sequence comes from Phyllobates terribilis, assembly GCF_046119375.1. Lineage (NCBI taxonomy): Eukaryota > Metazoa > Chordata > Amphibia > Anura > Dendrobatidae > Phyllobates > Phyllobates terribilis. The sequence goes on from NW_027362765.1 coordinate 382,186,407, forward strand.
CGTAGTCGGCAGGATCACGTGCCCGCAACCACCGGGTACTGCGTGCCTGAAAAGCAAAGACTGTTCAAACTTACCAGTGGTGAAGATTCCCGCCATCGGTGAAGATTCCCGCCATCCGGCGCCATCTTCAGCCTTCTTCCCGCCATCGGTGAAGTTTCCCGCCATCCGGCGCCATCTTCAGCCTTCTTCCCGCCATCCGTGGAGTTTTCCCGCCATTGGACGCCATCTTGAGGACGCCGCGCGGGAAGAAGAGGGGCGTGGACTCCGAAAGCGCGCGAGAACTGAAGCCCCGCCTCACGTCCGGACGTTGCGTAAGGTCCTGGAAGGAGCCCAGCAGACGCCGACGTCACAGGAGCGCGACGGAAGGTCCTCAGCCCTGACGATCCACTGCGGAGCCGCGGCCTACGGAACAGGATCATCGCAAGGTAGGCCACGGTCCACTAGGGGGGAGGAAGATGTCGGATACGGAGGAGAGCTCCACTGCCTCAACCCCCGCCAGCGCTACCGCTGTTGCAGTTATGCCCTTCACCATGCCCTATATCCCGGGAGCAGCTTGGCTACCCCAGTACTCAGGGGAGTCACATACCCTGCATGACTTTAGAGAAAAGCTGGATAGCCTCTTCCAGGTGTACCCCCTCACAGAAGAGCAAAAAGTGAGCATCCTGGTGGCCCAACTAACTGGGGCAGCCAAAAGGGAAGTAAAATCCTGGCCACCTGGGAGGAAGACTGTCGCAGGGATACTAACCCGGCTGAAGGACACCTTTGATACCCGCACCTCAGCCGAGATTAAACTTAGATTCTACGGGTGCAAGCAGCGAGCGCATGAGAGTATAAGGGACTATGCACTCAACCTACAAGAGGCCCTGAGGGCCATTAAGCAGACCGACCCTAATGGAGTGGGAAACGAGGACAGGCTGTTGACTGAACAATTTATAGAGGGGTTATATTGCAATGCCCACCGCACCCAGTTGCGGGCAATGGCCTTACAGGACCCTCATCTAGAATTTGCACAGTTCAAGGACAGAGCCATCCGGGTGCTCCGAGAACCGGCACCAGGTGGCGTTGTGACCCACAGACGCCCCACTACCACTTACTACCAGGAGGCGGCGCCCTTGTCAGCAGGGCCTGTGGGAGCTGATGCGCAGGCTTTGGACAATGACCCGGCTCCAGACCTACACCATCAGGTCCAAGAGCTAGCTAAAAGCGTTGCTGCGCTAACCCGAACTGTGCAGTCTTTACAGGTTTCCACTCCAGGGAAGATCCAGCTGGCATCCGGACCGGAGGACATCCCGTGGCGTCGACCAAGGAGGACCCCACCGGCCAGAGGAAGACCCAGTGACCGATACAGCGAGGACGGAAGACCCATCTGCCGCCGCTGCAATCAACCCGGACATATGGAAAGGTACTGTTCTTTAAACGGGCACAACCTGGGGTAGAGGGCCAACCCCCAGGAAAAAGATCACCAGGCCCATCGAACTGGCGCGACAGATATGTGGGAGGACGTCCAGTCTTGCCTGTGGTACTGGATGGCATTCCCATGAGTGCCCTACTGGACACCGGGTCACAGGTCACCACCATCCCGTACGTGCTCTTCAAGCAGTACTGGAATGACTCGGATATTACCCGCTACCCTGACGACGACTTGAGTATCATCGCCAGCAATGGTCAGCCCGTGCCACAGATCGGATTTAAAGAGGTGACCATCAAAATTGGTAGAGTCGAACTGGCCGCACAGGGACTGATCATTGTAGATATTGACAAACATGAGAGTCACCCAAAAATAACTCTAGGAACTAATGTAATTGAAAATTGTCTTGCAGAGGTGATTTTCCTTTTACAGCAGGTTGCCAAGAATGCCAGCTCCGGCGAGCAGCGGGTGCTCCAGAAAGAGATCCGGGCACTGATGCAACGGCAACAAGTGGAACTCTCCGGCGGTGAGATTGGTAGCGTAAGAATGTGTGACCCTTTTCCTATTGCCATGCCCCCAAAAAGTGAAATGATGATTTGGTGCCGGGCAGCTATTGGTCTGAGAGGTAGAGATTACCAGGCAGTGGTAGAACCAGTTTACTCAGACAGTAGGCCCACCATTTTGACAGCACGGGGGGTGGTCAATGTACGCCATGGGAGGGTGCCCGTTCGCATAATAAATATCGGGGAGAGGGAAGTGTACCTGCCCCGGTATGCCACGCTAGCCAAATTATATACCACTAATCAAAATTCTATACAATCTGTGGAACCCTTGCCTCCATCTCACCCGGAGGAAGGTAACGGCTCTAAGAAAGACATGGAGGACTGGTGTCAGCAACTACATCTGGGTACTGACTCCACTCCCTCACACCAGAAACAAGGAGTCTATCGGGTGGTTCAAGAGTATGAGAGAGTGTTTAGTAAACACCCGTTAGACTTCGGGCGAGTCAAGGGGGTAGAACACCGCATCCCCACGGGAGATCATCCTCCCATAAAAGAGAGGTATTGACCCGTACCCCCTGCACATTACCAACACGCCAAGGGGATGCTTAGAGACATGAAGGAGGCTGGGGTAATCCGGGATAGCTGTAGCCCCTGGGCAGCCCCACTAGTTTTAGTCAAAAAGAAAGACAACACCATGAGGATGTGTGTAGATTACCGGAAAATCAACCGTATCACACACAAGGATGCGTACCCCTTACCAAGGATAGAGGAGTCAATGGCTGCTTTAAGATCTGCTAACTTCTTCTCTACCTTGGATCTCACTAGCGGGTACTGGCAGGTTCCTGTAGCAGAGGCGGACCGGGAGAAGACCGCATTCACCACCCCGATGGGACTTAGCGAGTTCACCTGCATGCCGTTCGGACTCTGCAACGCCCCAGGAACCTTCCAACGATTAATGGAGTGCTGTCTGGGCCACAGAAACTTCGAGACGGTCCTGTTGTACCTGGACGATGTCATCGTATACTCCAAAACGTATGAGGACCACCTGAAACACCTGGCGGAGGTGTTCGAAGCTCTGGCGAGTTACGGCCTAAAGGTGAAACCCTCCAAGTGTCACCTCCTGAAACCAAAGGTGCAATACCTGGGACACGTGGTGAGCGCTGACGGAGTGGCTCCCGACCCCGATAAGATCACCGCAATCAAAGGATGGCCAAGCCCTTCCAGCGTAAAAGAAGTGCGGCAGTTCCTAGGGTTGGTAGGCTACTACCGAAGGTTTATTCCCGGTTTCACCAAAAAGGCGGCGCCTATGCAGGACCTCCTGATAGGCCAGTCCCGGAAGGCCAAGAACCAGAAGCCGCCCTTCAAATGGGAAGAGCTAGAGGAAGAGTCCTTCCGCCAGCTGAAGATGGCCCTCACGGGGGATGAAATCTTGGCGTATCCGGACTATAGCCAGCCCTTCATCCTCTACACCGACGCCAGTAACGTCGGGCTAGGAGCCGTACTGTCCCAGATTCAGCAGGGGAAAGAGCGAGTAATCGCCTATGCCAGCCGAAAACTGCGACCCACCGAAAGGAATCCCGAGAATTATAGCTCATTTAAGCTAGAGTTCCTGGCCGTGGTATGGGCAGTCACCGAGCGCTTTAAGCATTACCTCGCTTCTTCCCGGTTCACCGTATACACGGATAACAACCCGCTGACACACCTGGACACGGCAAGACTCGGTGCCCTGGAGCAGAGGTGGATGGCCCGTCTGTCCAACTACGAGTTCACAATTAAATACCGGGCAGGGCGCTCCAATACCAACGCGGACGCCCTGTCCAGGATGCCCAACCTGCCGGACGGAGGAGAAGATCCGGAGGGACTGGAAGAAGTTGAACTCCCTGCGTTCCACCGTCATGGGACTATCCAGTATTCCCACCGGGTAAGGAGTAAGCAGGCTGCTACGTTGAACCCCTTACCTCACTACAACTGGGCGGAAACGCAAGACAGCGACCCTGCCGTCCGACTGGTGAAGGAGATGCTGACTCGCCCGGAGGCTAGCCTGGAATCAGACGCTCCAGAGGAAGCCAAACAACTATGGGCAGAGAAGAGTCGACTGTTCCTTTACAAGGGGAAGTTGTGCCACAGAATGGTTAACTCCAGGACGCATGAACTACTCTGGCAAGTAGTGGTGCCACGAAGAGACGCAGCCATGGTGATGGAGGCATACCACGACGGAGCTGGACACTTCGGGTGGAAAAAGCTGGAGTTCCTGCTGCGCGAGCGGTTCCACTGGGTAGGCATGAGGGGAACCATCGAGAAGTGGTGCAGAGACTGTGGCCCGTGCAATCTGAGAAGGAAGGACCGGGCCAGCCAGAAGACTCCCCTGCAGTCCATCGTCACCCGGCAACCGTTGGAACTGGTAGCCTTGGATCATGTAAAACTGACCCCCAGCAGAAGTGGCTACGTCTACGCGTTAACCATCGTGGATCATTACTCCCGGTTTCTGGTTGTCGTCCCCGTCAAGGACTTAACGGCTCGAACAGCAGCTAGAGCCTTCCAGCAGCACTTTTGCCGTCCACACGGGTACCCGGACCAAGTGCTGACGGACCAGGGACCTGCCTTTGAAGCGGAGGTCTTCCAGGAATTCTGCAATCTGTATGGCTGCCGGAAGATAAGGACGACACCCTACCATCCGCAAACTAATGGACTTTGTGAGAAAATGAACCAGGTGGTAATGGATCTTCTAAAAACGTTGCCCCTGGAAGAACGCAGTCTGTGGCCTGAGAAGTTGCCCGATCTGGTGGACCTATACAACCACATCCCGGTAGGTTCCACCAACTGTACCCCGGCTTACCTAATGAGGGCAAGACCTGGTAAGTTACCTGTTGACCTGGAAATGGGAGTCCTGACGCCCGAGGACACTTCACCAGAAACAGACTGGGACACAGAGAGGCAGCAGCAGTACCGGAAAGTACAGGAGAGCGTGGAGCGAAGTCTCTGTCAGGCTAGGGAAAGACAAGAGAAGACTTACAACCAGTATGCTCCCGCTGTTCCCCTGGTACCCGGAGAGCAGGTCTTGAAGAGGAAGAGACGGCTCCACAAGTTGGACGACCAGTGGGAGAAGGACCCGTACACCGTACTGCCCTCAAGCCACGAGAACCCGAAGGTCTGTACCACCAGTAAAGACGGAGGGGAAACCACAGCCATTGTATCCCGGGACCACCTGATGAAGTGCCCCGAACAACTGAGGAACCCTGAGGAGGAACAGGAAGACCATCGACCCGTGGAAGAAAGGGAAGATATGGTTAGTACCGTGCTCGGGGACTTCCCTCGGTCTTGGACTCAAGTCATTGGTGCAGTTGTGGTACCTGTACTCACCTTCCTCCAACCATCATCCCAAGAACCTACGGAGCAACGGGTAGAGCTGGAAGAGCAGCCGGTCCAGGAGGCAGAAGACTCCACCCAAGCGGAACAGGAGAATCCACCCTCTGCTTATAGTGAGCCTGCCGTACCCCTAGTGAGACAAAGAGCCGGTAGACAGCTGCCCAGTTTACCCTTGACAGCTCCTACACCCTGTAGTTCAGGGCCAGACAGTCAGCTCCGTAGGTCCACTAGGGCCACTAGAGGCCAGTTACCCGCACGTTGGAGGATCTAAATGTTTAAGTTGTTTTACAATGTTTACCTGTTTATTGTTGCTTGTGTGTAATTTTGTGTTTCTAGTTGTTTTTAGGAGTCTTCGGTGGATTTACCGGGAATCCTTTGTATATAGTTGGAGCGTAACCCAGGATGGACTAGAGACTGTTAAGGACTCGGGGTAGGACAGACCCCTACCTGGTTACGTCTCCCTGTGTTGGTGAAATGGACACCTTTGCTTTTCTTCAAAGACTGCACCCGGTTGCGGACATCCGTGACCATCTTATTGTGTTTCCTTATTGTATTTTATTGTTCTTTGATATACCTTGTTATATTTTTCTAAAAAGTGTTTAGTCCCGGAGTACTAAATTTCACTAGGGGGGAGTGTGACACCCCAGGGGTCTGGTTGTCACAGTGATAGAGATATTACATCTGAGAGCAGGTGGGAGGTCCTTTGGTCAGGGATCCTGTGCATGCCACACCTCCTGCCCAGCCTTGGGAGGGGAAGAACTTCCCCTGTATAAACCCGGGGCTGAGGCAGGGTTAGTGAGTCCAGGAAGAGTAGAGACAAGAGCAGCATAGGAAGCAGCAGAGTCACAAGGAGTCAGGGGCTGGCAGCTAAAGAGCTCGCCCTGACTAAGAAGATTCTTTACCGGACCCGGAGTCCGAGGCTGTGGGGACTAACTTCTACCCAGCAGCAGAATCCGTCAGGCAGGGGATTTCAGGTCCCCTGGCCCAGAAGCCCGAAGGCCCGGTCGCACGCGTGGGACCAGCACCGCCATCGTGGAGCGGAAGCCATTAGAAGGCCCCGAGTCACCGGCCATACGGGTGAGCACCACACGGTACACTCAGGGACGTGGGCTACTTACATCAGCTTCTAGCAAGGTAGCCAGAAGAGTACAGTCAGCTTGGGAGGCCTACAACTACGCCTGGCCAGGGGAGATCCCATCTGCTCAAGGACTGACCAGGCCCCGTTCGCTAGCAAGTACTCCGGGAGGGTCTATCGTTGTTACCAGTAAAGACCCTGAACGCTACCATACCGTCTCTGAGTGGTTCCTGCTACCCCCATCATCCACGTCGGCTGCCCTGAGGCCATACCCCTCCCGTTGGGGGTTATACTATCACGCTGCACCATCCTTCCACCGGCCTCAGCGGTCTGCCCTGCAGCAGCAGCCCCCTGGCTGCATTCAACGGGTGGCGTAGTCATCAACCATTTTCTACCGCTAACAGACTGCCGTCCAGTTTGACTCCCTGGGCACGGACCGGGTCACCGCCACGAGACTACAACCCTAAACAGATCCGGCTCCGGGTAAGCTCCCGCGTGCGCAACGCAGCGCGACACAGGCCCAGGGGCGCGTCACCAACACTGCCAACAAATCTAAACGTGTGCACACAGCCTTATTGAGATTTCTATAAGTGTTACCTGAATATTCTCTTATTCGAAGGATCTGATATATAGATGATATGTTCTCCCCGTGTTTGTGTGGGTTTCCTCTGGGTTCTCCGGTTTCCTCCAACACTAAAAAGACAAACTGATAGGAAATGTAGATTGTGAGCCCCAATGGGGACAGCTCCCATAATGTCTGTAAAGCGCTGTGTATCTCCGTAAGCTCGATGTCTTCTCTATCCTCTGCCATCCTCAGACAGGAGAAGTCACAGATCCTCCATAATATCATGGATCTGATCTACATGAAGAGTAGAAAGATCCAGACCAGGACTGATACATTGTACACAGCAGGAGATGACACTTTGTGTCCCCCTTTATGACTTGGTTCCCTGTTTTCAAATACTCTGATTTAAGACTGAAGGGTCACTGAGCCTCACTGGCAAAGCTCCATCACCATTGCTGAACTCCACCCAACCCAGTTGTTTACCAGTCATATATTAACCCCGTCTTCCCTGCAAAATCTCTACATCATGCAGTAAGTGTATGTGGACACGATAAATATTTTCTGCAGATATTTCTACATTCAAATCAAGTCTCTTGGCAGGAAAAATGCTGCATAATTTTGCATGCGTTTTTTTTTATACATTTTTCCCAATTCATTAGAATGGGTGACAAACGGTCGTCCGTTCGTGTGACTGCGCTATTGGCGGTTTTCTCCGTACCTAATCTAAGAAAATAAAAAAAGAAATATGTCTCTTTGATCAGGGCCAATTCTTTTGAAAAATTCACAAAAATTCTGTTATTTCAAAAGGATCAAATTAGCCCGAGTGTTTAGGAGTTAAACTCCACAGAAACTTGATCTGCTTAGAATTACCCAAGAACCAGGTACCTAACCTTACTGCCCCCTACTGGTCTGTCCTGTAATTACTGTCCTATTTGTCCTATTTATATACACACATATGGTATCACCAGTTGTTACTACTCGTATACTGACATGAGCAGCACTCAGGGAGTGACATAAAATAATAATATTACCAGAAAAACAATAATTTACAAATAATCAAAATTGATTCTATTAAACAGGTAAAAAAAAAACGTCCACGTATTACAGAATACAAATAAGGCAGCGGAGAGGGGATCACTGTAGAGAACCGAAGGATACATAGTTTTTCCTTGGATATTTTTCTATTGATTCCTGTGCATATTTATTAGCAAAAAGAGGAAGAAGCAGAAATTACCTTTAGGCCATGTTCACACTAGGCATTTTTTCAACGTTTTTTTTATGTGTTTTTTTGTGCAAATTTTCAGCTGCGTTTTACAGTATCAGCAAAGTCTATGGGATTTCAGAAATCTCATGCACACACGTCGGTTTTTGGGTCATCAGTATTTTGTGTTTTGCATATTTTTTTGCACAATAGAGCATGTCATTTCTTTCAGAACTTTTTCAGCGTTTTTCAGCCATTAAAAGTAATGGGTAGTGAAAAAAATCAGAAAAAAACGACTAGTGTGAACATACCTTTATAGTTCCCAATCTAGTAATCTCCCATTTAATCAGAATCACTCTCTGCTGTGATGATAAAATTATACAGTAATATGTCATGGACTTTCCTATAAGACTAGTTGCTACATTCCATCCTTTTCAGAGGTGAAGTCCAATTAGAGTATATTCACATGTGGCAGATTTGTTTCGGGAATGTCCATCTCTATCCCATCTGAATTCAGCTTCTAGAAAATTATGTGCAGTAACTAACTCTAGTCAAAAAGAATTGAGGTGATTTTCAGTCCGAGTAATTTCTAATTTCTTCTTTGTGTAAATCCACCCATCAGGAGACATATGTGCTAAACAAAATGTTTCTACTCCCGGCTGATGTGCCAATGTTTACTGTACCGTGTGCACATAGATTCTTGCAAGAGAAAGAAAGCTGCTCTCTAACATACAGTGGGGAAATAAGTATTTGATACTCTGTCGATTTTGCAAGTTTTCTCACCTACAAAGAATGGAGAGATCTGTAATTTTTATCGTAGGTACACTTCACCTGTGAGAGAGAGAATGTAAAAAAAAATCCAGAAAATCACATTGTATGATTTTTACATAATTAATTTGCATTTTATTGCATGAAATAAGTATTTGATACAATAGAAAAACAGAACTTAATATTTGTTCCAGAAACCTTTGTTTGCAATTACAGAGGTCAGACGATTCCTGTAGTTCTTGACCATGTTTGCACGCACTGCAGCAGGGATTTTGGCCCCCTCCTCCATACAGATCTTCTCCAGGTCTTTCAGGTTTCGGGGCTGTCGCTGGGCGACATTGAGTTTCAGCTCCCTCCAAAGATTTTCTATTGGGTTCAGGTCTGGAGACTGGCTAGTCCACTCCAGGACCTTGAAATGCTTCTTACGGAGCAACTCCTTAGATGCCCTGGCTGTGTGTTTCGGGTCATTGACATGATGGGAAGGGAAGGAGGTTAGTGGCCAAAATCATGAAATATTTGACCCCATACATCCTCCCTTCAATACAGTGCAGTCGTCCTGTCTTCTTTGCAGAAAAGCACCCCCAAAGTATGATGTTTCCCCCACCATGCTTCACTGTTGGAATGGTGTTCTTGTGGTTGTACTCATCCTTCTTCTTCCTCCAAACAGGGCGAGTGGAGTTGATATCAAAAAGTTATATTTTGGTCTCATGTAACCACATGACCTTCTCCCATGCCCCCTCTGGATCATCCAGATGGTCATTGGTGAACTTCAAACGAGTGTGGACATGTGCTGGTGTGAGCAGGCGGACCTTTTGTGCTCTGCAGGATTTTAATCCATGACGACGTAGTGTGTTACTAACGATAATTGATCCAGGTGTAGTGTGTCTATGTCTGCACTGCTGATGGAAATCCTAGGGCATCGGAAGATTTCTTAAAAGAATATGTTTATTTGTACAGGTTTTGACAGTCAATGTGTTTAGAAGTCGCTCAGGACCTCTTCCTCAGGACAAAAACCCGAGGAAGAGGTCCTGGCCTTCTTTACATCAGGACATTGAGGCGTTTGTCCAGTCCTGTGAGTGTGCGCCAGGTATACGGTACCTCTTTTTATCCTGACCGACCCTGGTCTCACATCTCAATGGATTTCATTACTGATCTCCCTGAGGGTATGACCTTTATCTGGGTTATTGTTAACAGTTTCTCCAACCAGTTCATCTTAACCCTCTTCCTTGGTTTCCTTCATCTCGTGATATAGCAAATATGTTTATCAATAATGTGGTTAGGTTACATGATGTCCCTGTAAATATTCTGTCAGATTGGGGCACACAGTTTATTTCCAGGTTTTGGAAGGCCATTTGTGGTCAGATTGGGATGGAATTGTCTTTTTACTCTGCACACCATAATCAGTCTAATGGTCTCTCTGATGGGACCAACCAGTTGATGCAAACTTATCTCAGGTGCTTCTGTTCTCATAATCAACTCAAATGGGGTGCTTATCTACCATTGGAGGAATTTGCCCTTAATAATGAGTATTTGGGTAAGTCCCCCTTCTTTTGTAATTTTGGGTTCCGTCCCAGGTCTCTTGCCTTCCTCAAAGGATGGGAAGAGATTCCCGGGGTTTCTGAGACTACCAATAGGCTGAAGGAGGTATAGGAGGGGATTTGCTGGCAGCTCCAGAAAGCGACATTCAGCTAGAAAGTTGCAGCTGATAAAAATCGGTCTCAGGAGGAAAATCTGGTGGTTGGGATTTGGTGTGGGTGTTCACAAAGAACTTAAAACTTAAGGTTCCCTGTGTAAGCTTGCCCCCATGTTTATTGGACATTTTCCTTTTCTTGAGGGGGTTAATCCGGTTGCTTTCAAGGTTAAGCTTCCTGACAGTTTTAGGATCCCCAATGTTTTTCATTGATCTTTCCTTAAAGGGGTTTTCCCACGAATGAAAATTCATTTTAATCAATACATCTTGGAATAATAATAACTTCCATAATTGGATGTGTTTAAATAAAATGTACCTGTGCTGAGATAATCTTATACAGTGGGTACGGAAAGTATTCAGACCTCTTTAAATATTTCACTCTTTGTTTCATTGCAGCCATTTGGTAAATTCTAAAAAGTTTTTTTTTTCTCATTAAAGTCCACTCTGCACCCCTCTTCACTGAAAAAAAAACTGAAATGTAGAAATTTTTGCAAATTTATTAAAAAAGAAAAACTGAAATATCACATGGTCATAAGTATTCAGCCCCTTTCCTCAGACCCTTTGCTCTCCGTACCCACTGTAAATGTGCCCTCCTGTGCACTGTGTAATGGCTGTGTTTCACTATGTACGGAATACGGTACATGGTACATACCACAACTCCTAGGCAGGGTAGAACGCAAAAGAGAATACAGACATTACAGCAGGGGATCACAGCTGATTCTTTTTGTGAGGTACAACATTTTTCTGCCTGTTTTTAAACAATGTTTTACTTCAAAGAAAGAATCTGCTGTGATCCCATGCTGTTGTGTCTGATTTTTATTTTCCGTTCTCCCCTGCCCAGGAGATGTGGTACTGACTCGCCCCCTGGGCCTATGCTGTGCTGCTGTGCAGGGGGAATACCCGGAGCCGGATCGCTGGGGGTTGTAGTTCTCCGTGGCGGTGACCCGGTCCGTGCCCAGGGTGGTCAAACCAGTGGCAGTCTAAATGTTGTAATAAGTGTCCGATTACGCCACCCGTGGATTGCGGTCAGTGGGGACCGCCGCTGCGCTGCCGACCGCTGAGGCTGGTGTTGGTTGCGCAGCCGAGTATGGGATAACTCCCCACGGGAGGAATATTGCCTCAGGGCAGCTAATGTGAGAGATGATGGGAGTGATGGTGTGAGCGTCCCAGTGCTAATGGCACTGGAGCGGCAAGGAATCACAGAGACGTGAGGTGCAGTTCAGGGTCTTTACTGATGGTACAAGGCAGACCCTCCCGGTAGTACTGGCTAGTATAAGGGGCCTGGTCAGTCTGCGAGCAAGCAGGAGTCCCCATGGCCAGGTGGAGTTGTAGGCCTCCCCGTTTATCTGCTCTCTTCCTGGCTACCTTGCTGTCAGCGGTTACAAGCAGCCCACGTCCCTGAGTATACCGTGTGGTGCTCACCCGAATGGCTGGTGACTTGGGGCCTTCTGTTAGCCTCTGCTCCTGGATGGCGGCGCTGGTCCCTTCTTTGTGACTGAGCCTCCGGGCTTCTATGGCCAGAGGACCTGGAATCCCCTGCCGGCTGGTTTCTGCTGCTGGGTGTAGATCAGTCCCCACAGCCTCGGACTCCTGTGTCCGGTTTTAGTATCTTCGTCCAGGGCGAGCTCTGCTCAGCTCCAGCCCCTGAACTTCAGCTACTGCTCCTACAGAGCTCCTGTTCTCACTTTCCCTGTGTCTGGAACTGAACTGAACTCTCTAATCCCGCCCCAGACCCAGTTTATAAGGGCAGATTCCTCCCCTCCCAGGTCTGGGTGGGCCGTGTTGCATGTTTAGGGCTCCTGACCAGAGATACCTCCCACTTGCTCTCAGACATAATATCTCTATTACTGTGGCAACCAGACCCCTGGGGTGTCACATTCCCCCCTAGTAAATTTTAGTACTCCGGGACTAAACACATTTTTAAAGAAACATAAATACAAGGTATAACAATAACAAGACAACATATTTACAAGAAGCTTTAGTTCTTTAGAGGTCACGGCATGTCCGCAACCAGGTGTCCATATCACGCAAGGTGAAGTTTGTAAAACAAGGGGGTGTCCATGTCACCCAACAAGGCGAAGTCTTGGCACAGAATAGGGGACCTGTCCAAAGCAAACCCCTTGCGTTGCCCTTGGGCGTGGCTGCAAGGGTAGAGCTAGCTACTTTGGGCCGCAAGTAGGCCACGCCAGACAGGTTTTCTCTTCTGCGACCGTCTTCGCAAGAGGCACCAAGGTGCAACTATCTACAAGACTGTTCCGGTTATCCAGCGTCCATAACCTGTTAGTCCAAATAAATCTGCAGGGTAACTGAGAAACATAATTAGTAACAGGCAACAAACATAGACCATAAACATTTTCAAGAAACAAGTAAATTTACAGTGCATTAGTTTAGATTCTCCAGCGAGCGGGCATCTGACCTCTAGTGACTCTAGTGGACCTACGGAGCTCACTAACTGGTTCTGCACTACAGGGTGTAGGAGGTGTTATGGGCAAGCTGGGCAGCTGTCTGCGCACTCTTTGGCTCACTATGGGCACGGCAGGCTCACTACTAGCAGAGGGTTGATCCTCCTGGACTGCTGGTGGGGACTCTTCTGCCTCTTGGGCCGGCTGCTCTTCCAGCTCTACCGGTTCCTCTGTAGGCACTTGCGGGGCTGGCTGGAGAAAGGTGAGGACGGGTACCACGACAGCGCCATTTACTTGTGTCCAAGACCGGGGGAAGTCTCCGAGTACGGTACTGATCATTTCTTCCCTTTCCTCTGCGGGTTGAGGGTTTTCTTGATCTTCTTCAGGGCTTTGCAGCTGCTCGGGACACTTCTTCAGGTGGTCTCTGGAGACAATGGCTGTGGTTTCTCCTCCATCCTTACTGATTACACAGATTTTTGAGTTCTCATGGCTTGATGGCAGTACGGTGTACGGGTCCTTCTCCCACTGGTCGTCCAACTTGTGGAGCCGCCTCTTCCTCTTCAAGACCTGCTCTCCAGGTACCAGGGGAACAGCGGGAGCATACTGGTTATAAGCCCTCTCTTGCCTTTCTCTAGCTTGAGACAGACTTCGCTCGACGCTCTCCTGTACTTTCCGATACTGCTGCTGCCGTTCTGTATCCCAGTCTGCCTCTGGCGAGGTGTCCTCAGGTGTCAGGACTCCCATATCCAGGTCAATAGGCAGCTTACCAGGTCTTGCTCTCATTAGGTAAGCTGGGGTACAGTTGGTGGAACCTACAGGGATGTGGTTATACAGGTCCACCAGATCGGGCAGTTTCTCAGGCCACAGACTGCGTTCTTCCAGGGGCAATGTTTTTAGCAGATCTATCACCACCTGGTTCATCTTCTCGCAGAGTCCATTGGTTTGAGGGTGATAGGGCGTTGTTCTTATCTTCTTGCAGCCATACAGGTTGCAGAACTCCTGGAAGACCTCCGCTTCAAAGGCTGGTCCTTGCTCTGTCAGCACTTGGTCCGGGTACCCGTGTGGACGGCAGAAGTGCTGCTGGAAGGCTCTAGCTGCTGTTTGAGCCGTTAAGTCCTTGACCGGGACCACCACCAGGAACCGGGAGTAATGATCTACGATTGTGAGGGCGTAGACATACCCAGTTTCACATGGTCCAGGGCTACCAGTTCCAGTGGCTGTCTGGTGATGATGGGCTGCAGGGGAGTCTTCTGGCTGGCACGGTCCTTTCTTCTCAGGTGGCACGGGCCACAGTCTCTGCACCACCTCTCGATGGCTCCTCTCATGCCTACCCAGTAGAACCGTTCACGCAACAAGAACTCCAGCTTCTTCCATCCGAAATGCCCTGCTCCGTTGTGGTATGCCTCCAGAATCATAGCCGCGTCTCGTCTTGGGACCACTACCTGCCAGGTCAACTCATGTGTTCGAGAGTTAACCATTCTCTGGCACAGCTTCTCCCTGTAGAGGAACAGCTTACTTTTCTCCTTCCACAGTTGCTTGGTCTCCTCCGGAGCGTCTGGGTCAAGACAGGCATCGGCTTGGGTCAGCATTTCCTTCACCAAACGGACTGCGGGATCACTGTCTTGCGTCTCCGCCCAGTTGCAGTGGGGCAAGGGATTGAACGTCACGGAGCGCCTGTCCTTCACACGGTGGGAATACAGGGTAATCCCATGACGGTGGAACGCAGGGAGCTCAACTTCTTCCAGATCTTCTGGATCTTCCCCTACGTCCGGTAAGTTCGGCATTCTAGACAGGGCATCCGCGTTGGCATTTGAGCGTCCTGCCCGGTATTTGATGGTGAATTCAAAGTTGGACAGGCGGGCCATCCATCTCTGTTCCAGGGCACCGAGCCTTGCAGTGTCCAGGTGTGTCAACGGGTTGTTATCCGTGTACACGGTGAATTTGGAGGAGGCAAGGTAATGCTTGAAACGTTCGGTCACTGCCCACACTACTGCCAGGAACTCCAGCTTGAATGAGCTATAATTCTCAGGGTTCCTCTCCGTGAGCCGTAGCTTTCGGCTGGCGTAAGCGATTACCCGTTCTTTCCCCTGCTGGATCTGGGACAGTACGGCTCCTAGCCCGATGTTGCTTGCGTCCGCGTGGAGGATAAAGGGTTGGCTGTAGTCTGGATATGCCAGGATTTCATCCCCCGTGAGGGCCATCTTCAGCTGGCAAAAGGACTCCTCTTCCAGCTTTTCCCACCTGAAGGGCGGCTTCTGGTTTCTGGCTTTCCGAGATTGACCTATCAGGAGGTCCTGCATAGGGGCTGCCATTTTGGTGAAACCGGGAATGAATCTTCGGTAGTAGCCTACCAACCCGAGGAACTGCCGCACTTCCTTTATGCTGGAGGGTCTTGGCCAGTCCTTAATTACGGTGATTTTATCAGGGTCGGGAGCCACTCCGTCAGCACTCACCACGTGTCCCAGGTACTGCACCTTTGGTTTCAGGAGGTGACACTTGGAGGGTTTCACCTTTAGGCCGCAGTTTGCCAGAGCTTCGAACACTTCTGCCAGGTGTTTCAGGTGGTCCTCGTAGGTCTTGGAATAGACGATGACATCGTCCAGGTATAACAGGACCGTCTCGAAGTTCCGGTGTCCCAGACAGCATTCCATCAACCGTTGGAAGGTTCCTGGTGCGTTGCAGAGCCCGAACGGCATACAGTTAAATTCACTGAGACCCATCGGGGTGGTGAATGCGGTCTTCTCCCGGTCCGCCTCCGCTACAGGAACCTGCCAGTACCCGCTAGTGAGATCCAAAGTAGAGAAGAAGTTAGCAGATTTTAATGCAGCTAAGGACTCTTCTATCCTTGGTAACGGGTACGCATCTTTGTGTGTGATACGGTTGACCTTCCTGTAGTCTACACACATTCTCATGGTGTTGTCTTTCTTTTTCACTAAGACTAGTGGAGCTGCCCAGGGGCTACAGCTGTCCCTGATTACCCCAGCCTCCTTCATGTCTCTAAGCATCCCCTTGGCATGTTGGTAGTGTGCAGGGGGTACGGGTCGGTATCTCTCCTTTATGGGAGGATGGTCTCCCGTTGGGATGTGATGTTCTACCCCCTTTACTCGCCCAAAGTCTAGCGGGTGTTTGCTAAACACTCTCTTGCACTCTCGAACCACCCGATAGACTCCCTGTTTCTGGTGTGAGGGAGTGGAGTCAGTACCCAAATGTAGTTGCTGACACCAGTCCTCCATTGGTTTCTTAGAGCCGTTACCTTCCTCTGGTTGAGATGGAGGCAAGGGTTCCACGGCCTGTACAGAGTTCTGGTTGATGGTGAACAATTTGGCTAGCGTGGCATACCGGGGCAGGTGTACTTCTCTCTCCCCGATATTTATGATGCGAACGGGCACCCTCCCATGGCGTACATCGACCACCCCCCGTGCTGTCAAAATGGTGGGCCTACTGTCTGAGTAGACGGGTTCTACCATTGCTTGGTAGTCTCTACCTCTTAGACCAATAGCTGCCCGGCACCAAATCATCATCTCACTCTTTGGGGGCATGGCAATAGGGAACGGGTCACACATTCTCACGCTACCTATCTCACCACCAGATAGTTCCACCTGTTGCCGCTTCATCAGTGCCCGGATCTCTTTTTGGAGCACACGCTGCTGGCCGGAACTGGCGTTCTTGGCAACCTGCTGTAAAATGAGAATCACCTCTGCAAGACAATTTTCAATCACATTAGTTCCCAAGGTTATTCTAGGGTGACTCTCATGACGGTCTATGTCCACTATAATCAGTCCTTGTGCCGCCAGTTCGACTTTACCGATCTTAATGGTCACCTCTTTGAATCCCACCTGCGGCACGGGCTGACCATTGCTGGCGATGATACTCAGGTCATCATCTGGGTAGCGGGTTATGTCCGAGTCATTCCAGTACTGCTTGAAGAGCACGTACGGGATGGTGGTGACCTGTGACCCGGTGTCTAGTAGGGCACTCATAGGAATGCCATCCAGTACCACAGGCAATATTGGACGTCCCCCCACATATTTATCACGCCAGTTTGATGGGCCTGATGGTCTTGTGCCTGGGGGTTGGCCCTCTACCCCAGGTTGTGCCCGTTTAAATGACAGTACCTTGCCACATGTCCGGGTTGATTGCAGCGGCGGCAGATGGGTCGTCCGTCCTCGTTGTATCTGTCGCTGGGTCTTCCTCTGGCCGGTGGGGTCCTCCTCAGTCAGCGCCACGGGACGTCCTCCGGTCCGGATGCCAGCTGGATCTTTCCTGGAGAAGAGACCTGTAAAGACTGCACAGTTCTGGTTAGCGCGGCAACGCTCTTAGTCAGCTCTTGGACCTGATGGTGCAGGTCTGTAGCCGGGTCACTGTTCAAAGCCTGCGCATCAGCTCCCACAGGCCCTGCAGACAATGGCGCCATCTTCTGGTGGTAAGTGATAGCAGGGCGCCTGTGGGTCACAGCGCCACCTGGTGCCGGTTCTCGGAGCACCCGGATGGCTCTGTCCTTGAACTGTGCAAAGTCCAGGTCAGGGTCCTGTAAGGCCATTGCCCGCAACTGGGTTCGGTGGGCATTGCACAGTAGACCCTCAATAAATTGTTTAGTCAACAGCTTATCTTCATTTCCCACGCTGTCAGGGTCTGCCTGCTTAATGGCTCTCAGGGCCTCTTGTAGGTTTAAAGCATAGTCTCTTATACTCTCATGTGCCCGCTGTTTGCACCCATAAAATCTTAGTTTTATCTCAGCTGAGGTGCGGGTGTCAAACGTGTCTTTCAGCCGGGCTAGTATCTCTCTGACAGTCCTCTTCCTCCCAGGTGGCCAGGACTTTACCTCCCTTTGGGCTGCCCCGATTAATTGGGCCACCAGGATGCTCACTTTTTGCTCTTCTGCGAGGGGGTACACCTGGAAGAGGCTATCCAATCTTTCTCTAAAGTCATTTAGGGTATGTGACTCCCCTGAGTACTGGGGTAGCCAGGTTGCCCCCGGGATATAGGGCATGGTGAATGGCATGACTGTTGCAGCGGTTGCGCTGGTGGTGGCTGTGGGAGTGGAGCTCCCCTCGGTGTCCGGCATCCTCCTCCCCCCTAGTGGACCGTGGCCTACCTTGCGATGCTCTTCTTCCCTAGGCCGCGGCTCCGCAGTCGATCGTCGGGGTTGAGGACCTGGCGTCGCGCTCCGATGACGTCAGCGTCGCTCTTCCTCCCTTCCAGGACCTTGCGCAGCGTCACTGTGTGGGGCGGAGCGTGGGGTGGAGCTTCGGATCTCGCGCGCTTTCGGCGTCCACGCCCCTCTTCTTCCTGCTCGGCGTCCTGAAGATGGCGTCTGAAGGCGGGAATCAGCTGCGGATGGCGGGAAGAAGGCAGAAGACGGCGGGAAACGGTCCAAGATGGTGTCTAATGGCGGGAAACGGCTCCAGATGGCGGGAAACGACTCCGGACGGCGGGAAACTTCACCACAGGTAAGTTCAAAAGTCTTTTTCAGGCACGCAGTACCCGGTGGTTGCGGGCACGAAATCCTGCCGACTACGCCAAAGTTGACTCGCCCCCTGGGCCTATGCTGTGCTGCTGTGCAGGGGGAATACCCGGAGCCGGATCGCTGGGGGTTGAAGTTCTCCGTGGCGGTGACCCGGTCCGTGCCCAGGGTGGTCAAACCAGTGGCAGTCTAAATGTTGTAATAAGTGTCCGACTACGCCACCCGTGGATTGCGGTCAGTGGGGACCGCCGCTGCGCTGCCGACCGCTGAGGCTGGTGTTGGTTGCGCAGCCGAGTATGGGATAACTCCCCACGGGAGGAGTATTGCCTCAGGGCAGCTAATGTGAGAGATGATGGGAGTGATGGTGTGAGCGTCCCAGTGCTAATGGTGCTGGAGCGGCAAGGAATCACAGAGACGTGAGGTGCAGTTCAGGGTCTTTACTGATGGTACAAGGCAGACCCTCCCGGTAGTACTGGCTAGTATAAGGGGCCTGGTCAGTCTGCGAGCAAGCAGGAGTCCCCCTGGCCAGGTGGAGTTGTAGGCCTCCCCGTTTATCTGCACTCTTCCTGGCTACCTTGCTGTCAGCGGTTACAAGCAGCCCACGTCCCTGAGTATACCGTGTGGTGCTCACCCGTATGGCTGGTGACTTGGGGCCTTCTGTTAGCCTCCGCTCCTGGATGGCGGCGCTGGTCCCTTCTTTGTGACTGAGCCTCCGGGCTTCTATGGCCAGAGGACCTGGAATCCCCTGCCGGCTGGTTTCTGCTGCTGGGTGTAGATCAGTCCCCACAGCCTCGGACTCCTGTGTCCGGTTTTAGTATCTTCGTCCAGGGCGAGCTCTGCTCAGCTCCAGCCCCTGGACTTCAGCTACTGCTCCTACAGAGCTCCTGTTCTCACTTTCCCTGTGTCTGGAACTGAACTGAACTCTCTAATCCCGCCCCAGACCCAGTTTATAAGGGCAGATTCCTCCCCTCCCAGGTCTGGGTGGGCCGTGTTGCATGTTTAGGGCTCCTGACCAGAGAAACCTCCCACTTGCTCTCAGACATAATATCTCTATTACTGTGGCAACCAGACCCCTGGGGTGTCACAGTACAATCAGACTGTGCTCCGTACATGGTCAGACACAGCCATTACACAGTACACAGCAGGGGCACATTTATAAGATTATCTCAGCACAGGAACATTAAACACATCCAATTGTGGAACTTATTATCATTACAAGATCTATTGATTAAAATTAACTTTTGTTCTTGGGAAAACCCCTTTAAGAAAGTCCGGAGATCTTTAGTTTCTCGTCTCCCTCCCTGTTCTGTGTTTGGTCGATAATCAAGCGGAATATGAAGTTGAACAAATCATTTATTCCGGGAAAGTCCAAAATTCCATCCGATATTTAATTCACTGGAAGGGTTTTGGGCCAGAGGAGAGATTGTGGGTCCCTAAGGAGCGCATCCATGAGAATAACCTAATTGCTGAGTTTCATTCTAGATTTCCTGACAAACCGGGTGGTGAGAGTCCAGAGGTCTCTCCTCTAGAGGGGGAACTGTCAGCCAGCCGGGAAGGCGGTGGTGGTCTTATCAGGGTTTCCCTGTGCGCAAGCCTACCCTTTGTGCCTCAGGGCGTGGTTGGGAGGAGGGACACCATCGCTCTCAGTGCTGATGCTATTCAGGGGCCCCAACGTTAGCTGCTACCAGGAGCCATGGAACGCTAGGTCTCGTGGTTCAGGTGTGTGGTGGGAGGTTCCTTTCTCTCTGCCCTCCTCGTGCCTTCCTCTGTCTCTCTGGGCAGAGGGTGGAGATTGGGTGTTACCTCAGGCACCTGGCAAGGGCTCTGCAAAAGTCCACCTCCCTTTAGTGGGTTGGAAGAGTATTCCCGGCCCTCAAGGGTGTGCATAAGCGTGACGGCTTGGGCCAAGTGTGTCTGGCATTCAGCTATTGCTAGCCTTCAGTCTAGTCTTCTCACCACTACTCGACTGTTACAACTTGATGAGAAAAATAGCATTACATGCATACTCATAATTAACAACCAGTTAAATTGGAAAGTGATTTTTTTCCCCAAATGTGTAAATATATTTAAAGGGTATTCTATAGATGTATCTTTAGGTGTACACCACTCCCTGCTCCCAGTTTCCTGCTTTTCCAAGGTGGTGCGCTCTTAAAGATTGATATTGTAGAGCAGTGGCACAATCGTTTTAGTCAGTTTCATAGCAGCACTTACAAGCTTTACAACAAAGAGTTTGGAAGTGCTGCTACTCTTCGTTAGAGGTGAGTGGCTGGTAATCTAAGCATAAACCGTACACCATCAAATTAAAAATCCCTCTGTTCTTGAACTGACAGATTTTTAATTAGAAGTAAATTGCAGTGTTTCATTTTTTGACAGGCAATTTTCAATTTAAAATATTTATGATACAGAATAACCCATTAAAGAGGACTTTTCACCAAATTTTTCACATTGAGCTGGACTAATGATGTAACAGTGGCTGAAGAATTTTTACTCCCCACTACTGATGAGCGAGCATGCTCGCTACTATTCGTTACTCGCCCGAGCATCACAGTGCTCGAGGTGCTCGTTACTCGTTGAGTATTTTATGAATGTTCGGGTGGGAGCTCAAGTCCCCGCCACGCATGTTTGGCGAATATTAGGCAGCCAATTACTATGCAGGGTATTGCATGACAGTCACTGTAATGCCATAGCCATGTTGGTTGTGGCATTACAGTAATTGGCTCGTCGCATAGTGCCATCAGGTCTATATAAGACCCGGCACTCTATGCTTGTCACAGTCTACCGGTCAAAGACACAGAGTAGGGAGAGCTACAGCTGAGCGAGGGAGAGAATTGGCAGTTATTTTAAACAGAGATTCCACGCCACTATTATAAATCTACTCTAACAGTCCTTGTAAGGGATCTTTCAGAAGAAAATATTAATTCTGCTGACAGCACTAGTTAGGCAGAGTTTGTTGATAGCTAGTATAGTACAGAATAGGGTCCATTGCACGTTCTTTCTGCTGCTGGAACTCCTATCAATAGCCCTAGATAATAATATTCTTTTTGCTCTTAATCCTGATAATTTTGGTCAAAAGCAATATAATACACAATTTTACTGCCTCATTTGCTTGTACATACAGCCAGATTTGGTTGATTTGAATAGCAGTGCTGTATTGTGGAAGCAGAGAAACTTGTCCTTCATCTCAGGTGGTCAAATATTACTGCAGTATTAATCCTGATTTTTTTTTGCAAGCTGCAAAAGATTATACTCAGTTTAAAGTCTGCTACTTGTGTGTCCAAAATATATTATTCACACATGTTCGCTGACCAATAGCATCGGTATACCGTCACTGGGCAAAATAATTGGTCATCAGATGTGATCAAATACTGTGGTATTAAAACTGACTTTTTTTGCAAGCTGCAAAAGATTATACTCCATTTAAAATGGGCAAGGTGCTTGGTAAGGGATGGGGAAGTGGCCATGATGCTGATGGCGCAAGCAGAAGCCCAGACTGTGGGTAAGATGAAACTATGCCTGCTGAGGGAGGACAACAAATACCTACATCATGTCGACCTACCTTCCTGTCCCACTTTCTAGGGAGCCGCGGAGCACCACTCTTGAAGCCATATCAGTGTGAAAAGGTTGTTGGTTGGATAGCAGATAATGCTTCCAGTCAGTTTGCCACCACCACCACCACCCTTTCTTCCACACGGTGCAGTGTCAGTAGCCGTGAGTCTGGACCGCATATTCCTCACCCTGATCCTCCTTTCTCCTACCATGCCAAGTGCCCGGAAACAAGTGATCCCATACTTGGACACTCTGAAGAGCTGTTCACATGTCCATTCATAGATTCTGGCCTCTTGCTTGGTCCGCTTCAAATGGGACAAGAGGAGATCGCATGTAGCGATGCCCAAATATTTGAGCAGCCATGGTCACACGAAGGCGACAGTGGGAAAGTGCAATTACTGTCTCAAGAGGTGGATGATGATGATGATGAGACATTTGCCAGCAAGTCAGGAAGAGGCCCAGGGTGTGTTCATGGAAGACGTGGTGGTGGACGATATAGTCACTGACCCAACTTGGCAAGGTGACATGCATAGCAAGGACAGCAGTGCAGAGGGGGAGGGAGGCGTAGCACCACAAGAGGCTGGAAGAAGCAGTGGTGTGGCCAGAGACACAAGACGGGCAACTGTTCCCCAAAACACCAATACCAGGCAAGTTGCCAGTCCAACTGCTAGGTGTTCCCAAGTCTGGCTCTTTTTTAAAGACTGTCCAGTTAACCCAAAAAAAGGCCATTTGCAACATATTCCATGCCATCATCAGCAGGAGCAGCAAAACTACCAGCCTGACCACCACCAGCATGGTCAGGCACATGACAGCAAAGCACTTGACTAGTTGGGCCAAACGTTAGGGTCAGGGGTGGATTAAGAGTAACAAGGGCCCCGGGCAGTTTAGAAGGCGCGGGCCCCTCCCCCCACACACACACACCTGATGTATCACGTGACATGTCACATGATCCCCTGTGATAGATCATGTGATAGTTCATGTGAAATTAATTTGGCACAATATTAATTATAACAATTTTTTTTAGGCTGTGTGCCCACTTTGCGTTTTTTAAGCGTTTCAGCAGCGGCAATTCCGCTGCAGAAACGCTTAAAAAACGTTGGTAGAAGGTCTGCCATGGTCTCCAATGATAATCCACATGTGCTGTGCACATGCTGCGGAAATTTCCGCTGCAGATTATCATTGCGGAAAAATCCGCAGCACTACCAATTATTTTGCGGAGGCGCTGCGCTTTCGCCGCCATTGACTTGCATTGGAACACATGGAATCCGCATCACTGCATCTGTACATGCAGAATCCATGCGTTCAATCTGCGGATGGTACCCGGGTGTGGAGGACAGGAGACTCTCCTCCGGTCCCGGGTACCATAGAACCTGTAAAAAAAGAATAAAATAAAAAATAAATATCATGCTTACCTTTTGAAGGCCCCCGGTGTCTTTATCCGATGCATACTGGCTTGCCAGCAGCTCGCAATGGTCTGAAAAGGACCTGCTGTGACGTCATTTAGTCATGTGATGGGTCACGCGACCGCTGATGTCGGCAGGCCATCAGAAGGTAATTATATATTTATTTTTTACCATTCTATTACGGTCACACTATATAAATCCATGCCGGCACCATCTATACACAGCGGGAGGCCGCACGGCACCATCTATACACAGCAGGGGGCCACACGGCGCCATCTATACACAGCGGGAGGCCACACGGCGCCATCTATACACAGCAGGAGGCCGCACGGCGTCACCTATACACAGCGGGAGGCCGCACGGCACCATCTATACACAGCGGAAGGCCGCACGGCGCCATCTGTACACAGCAGGGGGCCGCACGGCAACTATACATAGCGGTTGGCCGCACGATGCCATCTATACACAGCAGGGGGCTGCACGATGCCATCTATACACCGCAGGGGGCCGCACGGCGCCATCTATACACAGCGGGAGGCCGCACGGCGCCATCTATACACAGCGGGAAGCCGCACGGCGCCCCCCCCAGAGACAGCAGGAGGCCGCACGGCGCTATCTATACTCAGCAGGAGCCGCACGCAGTCACGCACGCAGTCACGCACACACACAAACATATACAGACATATACATACACGCATAAACACATTTGAAACACAAAAATACATATAAACAGACATCACGCAATGATATCTGCCTGCACACACACACACACACATACATACATACATACACACACACACACTCACAGTCACTCACACACACACACAGACACACACTCACTATCCCCCGGCTCGGCTCCAGTCCTCATGCTCTTTTCCGGTGCAGCACTGCAGGCCGGGTGCGCACTGCGTGAGGTCACAGCTAGGAGACACGGCCACGCACAGGGCCGTGTCTCCTAGCAGTGACGCGGCCGGGCCAGCACAGGGAAGTTAACTGCTGCAGTGCTGGCCCGGCCGAAGAAGAAGCAGCGGCCGTGCGCCGCTGCTGGGGGCGCGGTCCGGGGGCCCCCCCGCCACTGTCTGCCGGTATCTGCGGAGGTGACGCACATATAATGAGGGCAATGTGGCCATAGACATCCCAGAGCCCCGGGCCCCTTGGAGGTTCGGGGCCCTGGGCGGTAGCCCGGATTGCAGAAACAGAAACAGTGTCTGCGGGTGACAACACTGCCTCTTTCCCTGTTGTACATGCATGCCAAGCCTCTGTCCATGATGGAGGAGAAGATGCCTCCCACCCTGCACCTGTCGTTTCATACTTCCAACCATCACCATTAGCAACCACGTCCATGTCCTTGTCCCAGCTCAGCCTTCAGTTGTCCTTTCCCCAGTCCTTGGAACGAAAGCGCAAATATGGAGCCACCAACCCACAGGCCACAATACTAAACTGCCACATTTCTCAACTGCTTGCACTAGAAATGTTGCCTTTTAGGCTTGTGGAGACTGAAGCTTTCAGAAACCTCATGGTACTCGGTCCCCAGCCGCCACTATTTCTCCCGTTGTGTGCCGTCCCTGCCTTACACATGCACGTGTCCCAGAACATTACCTGTGCCCTCAGCAACGCAGTTACTAGGAAGGTCCACCTAACCACGGACACGTGGACAAGTGCTTGTGGCCAGGGACGGTACATTTCACTGACTGCACACTGGGTTAATATTGTGGAAGCTGGGACCCAGTCAGACCCTGGAACGGAACACATCCTCCCAACACCGAGGATTGCGGACCCTGGGTCAATCAGGGATGCCCCTACATTCTGCAGCTCCTGCACCTCGTCCTCCTCCTCTTCAGCCTCCATCTCCAAAATGACCACATCAGTTGCAAGCTGGAATCACTGCAGCACTGCTTCGGCCCAGCGGCAACAGGCTCTGCTGAAGCTTATCTGCTTAGGCAACCAACCGCACACTGCTGCAGAGTTGTTGAAAGCTGTAACATAGCAGGCAGATCTGTTGCTCTCATCGCTGAACCTACAGCCAGGCATGGTCGTGTGTGACAATGGCCGGAACCTGGTGGCGGCTCTGAAGCTTAACAACCTTGCACACGTACCATGCCTGGCCCATGTGCTCAACCTAGTGGTTCAGCAGTTTCTCAAAACCTACCCAGATCTGCCTGAGCTGCTTGTGAAAGTACGCCACATGTTTTCCCATTTTAGAAAGTCAGCTACAGCTTCCACCGTCCTGACAGTGCTTCTGCAGTTTTTGCAGCTTCCAGCTCACCGACGTTGCATATGTTGGGAAGGATTTGGGAGCATCAGAGGGAGGTTGTTGAGTACCAGCTTCAACACACCTGTCGGTATTCAGGTTAGCCTCCCACATAAGAGCTGATGAGTGGGCATGGATGTCTGACATCTGTACCATTCTCCAAAACTTTGAGGACTCCACCAAGATGGTGAGCGGCGATGATGCCATAATTTGCATCGCCATCCCACTTCTCTGTCTACTGAAACGCTAGCTGCTGAAAATTAAAGAGGAGACATTGCAGGCGGAGCATGATGAGATGAAGCAAGGAACTATACAGGGTGATGCTGCACATCCCAGCCTCATCTCATCTTAAGGTAATAGGTAATAATGAGGAGGAGGAGCAGGAGGAGGAGGAACAGGAGCTGGTTTTTCTGCACTACAGACAGGACGGTACTACCTACACCACATTAATACCATCTGTTCAGCATAGATGACCTGAAGAGGAGGAGGAGCAGGAGGAGGATGAGGAGGAGAACATGGACAGTCATCCTCTTGGTGGGGACAGGGAAGTCTTGGCTGATGGCACACATGGTTGAGGTTATGTTTCGCTGCTTTTCCCGTGACCCTCATATTGTATGCATTTGGAGCAACAGTAATTACTGGTTGGTCACACTTCTAGATCCACACTACAAGGAGAACTTTCTATCTGTCCTTCCCATTGTGGAGAGGTTTAAAAAATGTTGCAGTACCAGAAGGCCCTTGTTGAAGAATTCTTAAAAAAATTCCAAGCTGGCGGCAGAGGCCACAGTTCCTTGGGCAACCAAGGAGTACAGACGAGTGAGATACAAACCAAATGCAGCAGAGAGAGGGGAACACTGTCAAAGGTCTGGGATAGTTTTCTTGGACCCTCCCAGCACCCAGGCCCTGATGCGTGGGGTACTCTGACGAGGAGTAAAGCGTTTCGGAAGATGCTGAAAGAGTACCTTGCTGACCATGCCAGCATCCTCTGTGCTTCCTCTGTGCCTTACAACTATTGGGTATCCAAGCTGGACACGTGGCATGAACTGTCGGGTGCATTATAACTGATAAGCGCATCCGCCTGTCAACTGAAAATGCTGACAGGCTGAGTCTTATCAAAATGAACAAGGGCTGGATTGTGCCAGACTTATCGACACCACTGGATAATAGCAGCAGAACATAAACTCAAATCCAGTGTTTTTTTTGGAAGGTCTATTCCTATGCACCTCTTCACACCCAGACATGGGTATATGCTTCAGGATTTCATCTTTTTCAGTTGTCCTCCTCCTTGTCCTTCTCCTCATCCTCCACCAGCATTTCACAAGGGTGACCATCATGCAACGCCCACATAATTTTTTTAAGGGTGTTTATGATGCCATAGAAACTATTTTTAGAGGTCTACCTCTAACTTTATATATAATATATAGGTATACTCCCCCAGGGGTAAATGTTTTTCAGCCCATGCACTTAGTGCATGGGCATTACCAGTCTAAGAGACCCACTCTCTTCAAATTGGTATTGGAGCGTGTCCTAATGTGGCACCCCAGGGGTCTGGTTGCCACAGTAATAGAAAGATTATGTCTGAGAGCAAGTGGGAGGTTTCTCTGGTCAGGAGCCCTAAGCATGCAACACCGCCCGCCCAGACCTGGGAGGGGAAGAATTTTCCCTATATAAACTGGGGCGGGATTAGGGAGTGAAGCTCGAGACAGAGCCTGCAGAACAAGCAGAGCAGTCAGAGCCTGGAGAGGGAAAGTAAGAACCAGGAGCTCTGTAGGAACAGTAGCTGAATACCAGGGGCTGGAGCTGAGCAGAGTTCGCCCTGGTTGAAGACACTAATACCTGACACGGAGTCCGAGGCTGTGGGGACATCCAGGTCCAGCAGCAGAATCCAACCGGCAGGGGATTCCATGTCCTCTGGCCATAGAAGCCCGGAGGCATGGTCACAAGCAAGGGACCAGCAACGCCATTGTGAAGCGGAGGCTAACAGAAGGTCCCAAGTCACCGGCCATACGGGTGAGCACCACACGGTATACTCAGGGACGTGGGCTACTTCTACCCGCATAGAGCAAGGTAGCCAGGAAAGAGTGCAGATAGACGGGGAGGCCTACAACTCCACCTGGCCAGGGGAAGATCCTGCTTGCTCACAGACTGACCAGGCCCCTACTGCTAACCAGTACTCCCGGGAGGGTCTGCTTTATACCATCAGTAAAGACCCTGAACTGCACCACACATCTCTGTGTTTCATCGCCGCACCAGTACCATTAGTACTGGGACGCTCACACCATCACTCCCATCTTCCACACTAGCTGCCCTGAGGCAATACTTCTCCCGTGGGGAGTAATTCCATACTCGGCTGCGCAAACTACGTCAGCCTCAGCGGTCTGCAGCGCAGTGACGGTCCCCACTGACCGCAATCCACGGGTAGCGTAGTCGGACATTTGTTATTACCTAAGACTGCCACTGGTTTGACCGCCCTGGGCACGGACCGGGTCACCGACACACTGAGACTACAACCGCCAGTGATCCGGCTCTGGGTATCCCCCGCACAACACAGGCCCAGGGGGCGCGTCACTAATTTTTGCCAGCCCTGGATCTTGCTGCATGTGCAATAACCGTATAGGAGACCCACTCCTTAATAATGGGAAACATTTTTTGACTGAGGCCCTCCATTATCTCTCTTCAAAGTAGTATTGAAGCCCGTCCTAATTTTTGGCAGCCTTTGAACTGGCTGCATACGTAATAACAGTATAGGAGACCCACTCCTTAATAATTTTTAAAAATGGAGAAGCGTCTACAAGACACCCCCATTACTAACCCCATAGTGTGATTGTAAATAAAAATATCCAGAATAAAGTCCTTTATTTGAAATAAATACTCCCCATCCCTCTTTTTCCCCTTTATTTAGGAAAGATAAAAAAACAAACTTATACTCACCTGAAGATAATCCACTGAAGCCAATGTCCCCTGTAAAAGACAAAAAGTAAAAAACAACCTCACCTGTCCGACAAGTAGATAATCCATATGGAAAACCCTAGGTCCCATGTTGTAATCCATCTCTGGGATATCTGTAAATCATGGCTGTAGCAAGATGCGACCTGTTTAGTGATGAGCGAGCACTAAAATGCTCGGGTACTTGTTGCTTGGATCGAGCAAATTGGAATACTCGGGTGCTCGACCCGAGCAACGAGCCCAATGTAAGTCTATGGGAAACTCGAGCATTTTTCAGGCGGCTCCCCACGGCGATCTGCAGAGGGACTAAAAATTGCCCAAATCGATGGGAACAGTGCTCAAATGACATGGGAACAGCATGGGGAAGACCCCTGGAAGCATCTCTGATTCCCAGATCACTGCTGTCAACAACGTGGTCAGAGTATTACGCGACTTTTACGGACTCACAATAAAACATACAAAAACGAAACCAAAATGGATTTTCCTGGGAAAAATGTTAAGGAACATCCTTTCCAGGGTACTGACTTGTATATAAGGCAAAATAAATAACCAAAAACAAAAATACTCCTCCACACCTTGGGCTATGCATTCACCAGGAAATGTCATTTTAACATTTTACAACCTTATCTGGCCATGTGGTGTGTGACACATCATCAGACACATGCATACAGTGCTGAAAAGACATGGGAACAGCATGGGGAAGACCTCTGGAAGCATCTCTGACTCCTAGGTCACTGCCTAAAAGTGTGCCCATCATAAGTGATCCTTGGCGCATGCAAAGATGCCTCCCGCCATGCACCTGTCGTTGCAGACTTGCAACAATCACCGTCCACGTTCTTGTCCCAGTGCAGCGTTCAGTTGTCCCTACCCCATTCCTTGGAATGCAAGCGCAAGTATGCAGGCAGCCACCCACCCACCCACAGGCTGCAATACTATACTACCAAATTTTTGACAGCTGCTTGCACTTGAAATGAGGCCTTTTATGCCCATGGAGGCGGAAGCTTTTCATAACCTCATGCCGGCGGCGACCGGTTGTCCATACTCGGTCCCCAGCCCCACTATATTTCCCGGTATCGCCTCCACCTTCCAAAAGCACGGGTCCCACAACATTACCCATGCCCTCCCCAGTGCACTTACTGGGAAGGACCGCCTAACCACAAACACGTGGACAGGTGAATGTGGCCAGGGACGGTACGGAGCCAGTCCACAACTTTTTTTGCTAAGAGTTGTATTTAGCTTGGTGAAAGGACTGGCATAGAGGGGAAACCGTATCTTTCCTGCGTGTAATTTCTCCCAGGAAGTTCTCTAAAGCTGCTTGCACTTGAAATGTGGCCTGAATATTACTGCTGGTACTTTTCTGTGGGAATTAGCTTGCCTCCTACCAGCCTGGAATATTTCCAGCAAACTATGGTACGACGCCATGATATTAGCACTGCCCCCAGTACCAGTAGCGAAGCGATCCCCAATTTACTTCTCAGGAATTTAATTTGGTAGACTGAGTGGCTGCCAAAATACATTTTCTCACAAAGAAGCTGAAGATAGAGTGGCAGCAGGCGCAAGTTTCTCCAGCCTGTTAGATATTAGAGGGTGAACGGCAGCACATTGGATCAGTGGTTAGCACTGAAGCCTTGCAGCACTGGGATCCTGGGTTCAAATCCCAGCAAGGACAACATCTGCAAGGACTTTGTATGTTCTCCCGTGTTTGCGTGTGTTTACTCCTCAGTAAAAAAGCAGCCATAGAGTGTCCGGGAACCTTCCCACACACTTTTCTTAGCAAGGACTGCTTCTTGGCAGGGTTGGACGGTCCCATCAGAGAATCCTCTGGTGTGCCTTGGCCTCTACCTCAGGAGAGTTCATGATAGCGATAACTTTGCAGCTGCTATGGGGCTCTTGAGTGGGTGAGAAAGGTTAGCCCTCAGAATCAAATCCTCTGGTGGGCACAATGTTTTTCAATCTGAAACAGTTTCTCAGTGGGAGTTGTATTTCACCACAGCCATATTCTTTAGCTCGGTGAAAGGACTGGCATAGAGGGAAACCGTATCTACCCCGGCTGTCATTTCTCCGTCACCAGGTTCCGCCCATTGTCACACACGACCATGCCTGGCTGTATGTTCAGCGGTGAGAGACACAGATCAGGCTGCTGTGTTATAGCTTTCAATAACTCTGCAGCGCTGGGCGGTTTGTCAATTAAGCATGTTATCTTCAGCACAGCCTGTTGCCGCTTGGCCAAGGCAGTGCTGCAGTGCTGTCAGCTTGCGACTGATGTGGTCATTTCGGAGATGGAGGAGGAGGTGCATGAGCTGAACAATGTGATTACATTGAGGTTAAATTGGTGACGCTGTTTTTATACTAAAGAAAGATCTTATTGTTTTGTTTTTTTTAAGTTATTTTTTAAGACCTTGGGAAATGTCATTTTAACATTTTACAACCTTATCTGGCAATGTGGTGTGTGACACATCATCAGACACATCCTTTTTTATTTATGATGGAGGGACTCTGAAAGTCATAAAGCCTATTTTTATAGGGACATCAGACGGCCCTTACTATTCTTAAAAGGCCAGCAGTCGGCCCTAGCTATTGTTAGAGAGCCATCAGCCGGCTATGCTTTGTTGTTCCCATTATTAACAAGTGGGTCTCCTATACTGTTATTGCGTATCCAGTGACTGCAAGGGCTGCCAAAAATTTGGACGCAACCCAATACCCCTTTGAAGAGACATAGAGGAGGGTCTCAGTAAAAAAAATGTTCCCATTATAAAGGAGCGGGTCTCCTATAGTGGTGGTGCCCATGCTCTGACTGCAAGAGCTGCCAAAATTTGGGAAAAACCCCACTAAGAATTTAAAGACACATAGAGCAGGGCCACAGTAACAAGGTACTACATGTTCCCATTAGAAAGGAGAGGGTCTGCTATACAGTTATAGGATATGCAGAGAGTCCAACGGCTGACCAATTTTAGGAAAAACCTGACTAAGAATTTAAAGACACATAGAGCAGGGCCACTGTAACAAGGTATGACATGTTCCCATTAGAAAGGAGAGGGTCTGCTATACAGTTATAGGGTATGCAGTAAGTCCAACTGCTGACCAATTTTAGGAAAAACCCCACTAAGAATTTAAAGACACATGGAGCAGGGCCACAGTAACAAGGTACGACGTGTTCCCATTAGAAAGGAGAGGGTCTGCTATACAGTTATAGGGTGTGCAGTGAGTCCAACGGCTGACCAATTTTAGGAAAAGCCCCACTAAGAATTTAAAGACACACAGAGCAGGGCCACAGTAACAAGGTACGACATGTTCCCATTAGAAAGGAGAGGGTCTGCCATACAGTTATAGGGTATGCAGTGAGTCCAACAGCTGACCAATTTTAGGAAAAACCCCACTAAGAATTTAAAGACACACGGAGCAGGGCCACAGTAACAAGGTACGACATGTTCCCATTAGAAAGGAGAGGGTCTGCTATACAGTTATAGGGTATGCAGTGAGTCCAACAGCTGAACAATTTAAGGAAAAACCCCACTAAGAATTTAAAGACATACGGAGCAGGGCCACAGTAACAAGGTACGACATGTTCCCATTAGAAAGAGAGGGTCTGCTATACAGTTATAGGGTATGCAGTGAGTCCAACGCCTTCGCTGGGACAAGGACATGGATGTGCTTCCTGATGCTGCTACTTGAGAGTGCGCAACGACAGGTGCAAGGCAGGAGGCATCTTCGCATGCAACATGGACAGGTGATTGGCTTGCATGCACAACAGTGGAAGAAGCAATGGTGCCACCTGCAGACACTGTTCCTGGACCCTGGGGTTCGACCCACAAAGTCGGGTGCTTTGCTGCCATGTGCCTGATCATGCTGGTGGTGGTCAGGCTGGTGGTTTTGCCGCCCCTGCTGATGCTGGCCTGGCAGGTGGTGCGAATGGCCTTTTTGGGGTTATCAGCAGAGTCTTTAAAAAACAACCAGACTTGGGAAGACCTAACAGTTGTACTGGCAACTTCCTTCGTGTTAGTGTTACGGGGAACGGTTGCCTGCCTTCTGTCTGCGGCCACCACACTGCTTCTTCCTGCCTGTTGGGGTGCTCTGCCTCCCTCCTCCTTTGTGCTTCTGTCCTCGCTCTGCATGTCCTCCTGCCAGGTTGGGTCAGTTACTATATCATCCACCACCTCATCTTCCACTTTCGCACCCTGGTCCTCCTCCTGACTTTCTGGCAATTGTGTCTCATTATCGTCCACCTCTTGTGAAACTTTCCCACCGTCGCCTTCGTGTGACCGTGGCTGCTCAAATATTTGGGCATTGCTACACGTGATCTCCTCTTGCCCCGCTTCAAGTGGACCGGGCGAGAGGCTTGAATCTATAAATGGAAACGTGAACAGCTCTTCAGAGTGTCCAAGTGTGGGATCAGTTGTCTCTGGTTACTTGGCATGGTGGGAGGAAGGAGGATCAGGGTGAGGAATATGCGGTCCAGACTCATGGCTACTGAGACTTGACCTTGTGGAAGACAGGGTGGTGGTGGTGGTGGCTAAGTGACTGAAAGCATTATCCGCTATCCAACCAACAACCTTCTGACACTGCTCTGGGTTCCATAGTGGTGTGCTGCGAAGGTCAGGGGAGAAGATGTGGGTGTTTGTTGTGGCACAATTTCGGCTTGCCCACGGCCTTGTCCTCGGCCTCTGCATGCACCATTAGCATCATGTCAAGTTTCCCATTCCTTGCCATGTGCCTTGCCCATTTAAATGGAGGACATTATCTTCCACACTCACTACAAATGACTGAGTTTGGAGCGAACTTATATGTGGAGAAAACAGAGCTTTAAATGCCTGGCCTGTAGGTAAGTAGTTTGACCAGCAAACTTCTGTGAATTGCTTCACTGACACACTAAAGGAAATTTTTCATGGAGGCCAGAAATGGCAGTATTTTCTGACAAAGTATATGTGATCCATTTGACGGAGAAAACACAGTATTAAATAGCTGGATTTCTAGCGCTCTAATATGGAAAGGACCTGGCTGTATTCTGCAGTGCCAACAATCAAATAGCGCAGACAAAACGGTGTTATCTGGATTGCTTTTTAAGCAAATAATGAGGATTAAGATCCAAAGAAAAGTATTCCTGGCCCCTGAGACCTGGGCTTTTGTATAGACATATCTAACAGCAGGCAGCAGAAGGCAGAATTGGAATGGAGCCTCTTGTGCTATATGCACTGCAGTCTGCTATATACACTGCCTGCCTATGTACCCTGCCTGCCTGATATCTCTGCAGATGGATTAGTCCTCAGAAGGACTGTTTGTTATGATGGATGTGTGTAATGTATGTTTTTTCTCCCTACACTACCTAATACACAAGCAAATCTGTCCCTGACGCAGCAGCACCTCTCCCTACACAAGCAAATGGCGCAGAAAACGGTGTTCTCTGGATTGCTTTTTAAGCAAATAATGAGGATTAAGATCCAAAGAAAAGTATTCCTGGCCCCTGAGACCTGGGCCTTTGTATATAAATATCTAACAGCAGCAGAAGGCAGAATTGGAATGGAGCCTCTTGTGCTATATGCACTGCAGTCTGCTATATACACTGCCTGCCTGATATCTCTGCAAATGGATTAGTCCTCAGAAGGACTGTTTGTTAAGATGGATATGTGTATTGTACGGCTTTTCTCCCTACACTACCTAATACACAATCAAATCTCTCCCTGACTCAGCAGCACCTCTCCCTACACTGTCTGATCCGGAGTGACTGTGACGAGCATGGCGGCGCCAGGTCTGATATACACCTGATGACGCTGTGCGGCCAGCCAATCACTGTAATGCCCACAACCAACATGGCTACGGCATTACAGTGACTGGCTGGCAATCCCTGCATGTTCATTGGCTCCCTAAAGAGTGCCAAACATGCAGGGAGGGGACTCAAGTTCACCCCCGAGCAAGCTGGAAATACTCGGCGAGCGCAGAGCATCTTGAGCAGTGAGATGCTCGGGCGAGCACCGAGCAGTAGCGAGCATGCTCGCTCATCACTAGACCTGTTCATTCATGAATCCAGCCAGACACTGAGCTGCCTGTGGGAACCACTTCATTGACCTGCAGTGACGTCATGGAGGTTACCGCAGATCAGTGAAGCTGTGATTCCCACAGGCAGCTGTGACCTCACTGAGCTCAGCGCAAGCACAGTGAGAAATTTTCTCACATAGTCCTCTCAATCAACAACCAAAGCGATCAACCTATGGGGCCCTTATACATGTAAACGATAACAAAAAAAACCTTAAAAAGTTCTCTCATTATTTAGTTTAAAAAAAACATATAGCTCATAGTCACATTTCTATGAACATGGACTAACTAACTATATATATATAGACCTTATATAGCTTGAACAGTTGTGTACTTAGCTTAATGGCATCTTCTTCACGTTTCCCCCCTCTTTTGGTCATTCAGGAACTCATCAGGGAATTCCTTCAATCAGGACAAAAAAAGGAGACTATAAGCCGTACTGCAATGAAGATAACAGCTAACAGGCCCAGGCAATCTGCCCCCACATAGCCCTTACATACAATATAAACCCCACACAGGCCCCCTACATACAGTGTGAGCCCCCACACAGTACCCTATATACAGTATGAGCCCCCACATAGCTGCCTATATACAATATGAACCCCATATAGCCTCCTATATATAGTATGAGCCCCCACATAGCTTCCTATATACAGTATGAGCCACCAAATAGCAGCCTATATACTGTATGTGACGCGCCCCCTGGGCAGTGCGGGGGAACCCGGAACCGGGCCTTGTTGGATGCTGGGGGTTGTAGTCACCATGGCGGTGACCCGGTCCTTGACCCAGGGCGGTCAAACCAGTGGCAGTCTATGTGTATAGGTTTATATAGTCCGACTACGCCACCTGTGGATTGTGGTTATGGAGAACCGCCGCTGCGGAGCAGTCCACTGAAGCTGGTGATATGCGCAGCAAGTGTAGTATAACTCCCCACAGGAAGAGTGTAGCTTCAGGGCAGCGCAGGTGAATGATGGTGGTGGTTGGGCACGGGAGCAGTAGTAACGACTCAGAGTATTGGCAGTGCAGTCCGGGGCCTTTACTAATGGCAATTATTAAGGTCCCGCTGGGAGTACTGGCTAGCAGTAGAGGCCTGGCCGATCTGAGAGCAAACTAAGAGTTCCGCTGGCCAGGTGAAGTTGTAGGCCTGCCGTTCTGACTGTACTCTTTCTGGCTACCCTGCTGTAGTCGTGTGGTAGCCCACATCCCTGAGTATACCGTGTGGTGCTCACCCGTATGGCTGGTGACTTGGGCCCTTGGTATTCCTCGCTCCTCTGTGGCGGTACCGGTCCCCTTTGTGTGGCTGAGCCTCCGGGCTTCCTATGGCCAGAGGACCTGAAATCCCCTGCCGTGTGGTTTCTGCGGCTGGGCATATAATCCCCACAGCCTCGGACTCCGGTGTCCGGTTCGTGGTGTCTCCGGCCAGGACGAGCTCTAATCGCTCCCATCCCTGGCTCTCTGCTCCTGTCTTGCCTACAGAGCTCCTTGCTTTGCTGCTCTGTCCCTGTCTCTGGAACTACTACCTAACCCCGCCCCAGATCCTGTTTATAAAGGGCAGGATCCTCCCCCTGAGCGTAGGACCCTGGAGAGTAGCTCAGATTGACCTCATTATAATCCGCCTATATCCTGTAGTGTCATGAACAACCGTCATTGTCACCTAATGTCTCCATAGTGGGAAGATTGGCCGTCCTTAGTAATAGAAGGCGAAAGGGCCAAGAAATGACCTCCACACACAGCACATAACCCCTGACATGTCGCCTCCTCAGTGACATCTGGAGATGCAGTTGTGTCGGGTTGTTACATTGTGTCATTGTCTTCTCTTCTCTTATTGGATCCACAAGTAACAATCAGTCTCCTCATAGTCTTTTCTGCAGAGCGTCTCCTGATTGCTGGTCTGATATTGGTGATAATCGGATTGACAGTGGCTCTCATCGTTGTCTCGACTCGTAAGTATCAATATACAATATCCTTTAGGTGAAATAATAGAACTGTTTGGGGTCTTCACATTGGCTTTTACAGTGGTTGACTACTACTAAGTCCACCCCGTCTGAAAGGCTCTGTTCCCCCATTTAAAATAAAAACAAAAAATACCACTTGCCTCCATTACCGGTGCTCTTTCAGTAATGTTGGCACTGGTCAGCACAGTGGCTCAGTGATTAGCATGGTGGCTCACTGTTGCTTTGTAGCACTGGGGTCCTGGGTTCAAATCCCACCAAGGACAACATCTGCAAGGAGTTTGTATGTTCTCCCCGTGTTTGCGTGGGTTTCCTCTGGGTTCTCCGGTTTCCTCCCACACTCCAAAGACATACTGATAGGGAATGTAGATTGTGAGCCCCAATGGGGAAAGTCATTATAATGTCTGTAAAGCGCTGTGGAATTAATGGTGCTATGTAAGAAATGCATAATTATAATAATAAAGTCCACCAGCACCTGTGACATAGTTATGCAAAGAGTGAATTGTGAAAACTGCAGCCCATTCATGGCCACTAATTGGCTGCAATGATCACATTGGCATAATGACGTCATGTGACTGCCACTGGGACACCCAACGCTGTGGATATTGGAGGTGAATATGTGTTATTTTAACTGGGGGAACTCAGCATTTCAGAAGGGGTTGTCTTAGTAATCTAAGCAGCCGCCAAGTTTTCACAGGCAAAACCCACCAGGATGGGGGCGCACATAACAGGATGGGGGCACAAATACCAGGATAGGGGGCTCAAATACTAGAATGGGGGAGCATGGACCATGATGGGGGCGCAAATACCAGGATGGGGGAGCATATACCAGGATGGGGAGCATACATACCAGGATGGGGGAGCAAATGCCAGGATAGGGGATCATTTACCAGGATGGGGGAGCATATACCAGGATGGGGGACCCATATGGGGGAGCATATACCAGGATGGTCAAGCTGGAGTTCTACCAGACCATAAATTGTAGGTTTATAGCCCAAGCAGAGACATATTGTCCATTTACGTAGGCTTAGCCCAAGAGAAGCATATCAAGTGGTAGCATAGTTACCCATCAGACGGAGGTTACCTTGTCGCGGTTGATGGGCACACATGAATTGGCCAAATTATGCGCTAAAAACCTTCATTTTGTACATTTCATTAAGTGACAAAACAGTCTAGATTAAATACGTTCAATGTACTCATGTGTTTTCTATCACTTATGTAGTGCTGCTGCATTTTCTATCTTTTTTGTATTGTTTGTAGTCATTGCAGTAGGTACTTGTTCACATTATAAGAAATGCTGGTCAGTTTTTCGCTTCATGAAACCGAATGCTGGCGGGGAGAATAAAGTTAATTTTCTCCCCACTGCATTCAGCTATGTGCAGACACTGAGCAGCATAATAATGGTATTACCTGCAGATTAATCGCAAATATGCAGGTTAATAGCGTTATTTCTGATGACAGGATCCCTTTAATTTTGTAGCACAATGCTTCAATAAAATGACGCCGGAGTCTGCACATGCGCACGCTCCATCTGGCGCCATTTTTTTTAAGACACTGTGTCTGCGAATTCTCAAATATGGTGTCTTCAATAAAATGGCGCCAGATAGCGTGGTATGCGCATGCGGTGACTCGGCGCCATTTTATTTAAGTAATGTACTACAACATCAGCATAATAGTGCGCATGCACCGCCCATCTCTATTACCCTTATGGGCGCCGCGTGCGCACTGCTATGTTGACTTTGTAGTACATTACTTAAATAAAATGGCGCCGGAGTCACCGCATGCGCATACCACGCTATCCGGCGACATTTTATTGAAGACACCGCATTTGAGAATTCGCAGACACAGTGTCTTAAAAAAATGGAGCCGAAAATGTACTAACTTTTGCTCGCCACCCGGGCGTAGAACGGGTTCAATAGCTAGTATATACAGTATATTAGTCTAATACTCAATAAGCTTTACCCACTAGATGGCGCTATTGTAGTTATTTAAACTACATACATATATCTTGTTAGTGATTCAGTTTACGCAACCCCATGTTTTTGCAATGAGCGTTTATATTCACCTCTGACATACATTATGTATTTATAAGCATTGTACCTGCCCAGGCTTTACTCTGCTCTTATTCCTCTTGATTACTATTGTTTTATCAATTTTATTTGTTGACGTAATAAAGATTTATTGATTTTATTTGGGTTTGTTCTGCTTTCCTTTTCTTCGATATATAATACTCACACAACCTTGCACAGAAAAGATACAAAGTGATCTAGAGAAACCGGAAATGTCAGCAGATCGTTTGATCTCCGGAGACCCCTGAGATCTCTAGTGCGAAGCCCGGAATTATTTTATTGTTTAATGAATGATATGAAGATCAAAACCTTTTATTCCAAATATAAATTGACGATTGATGATTATTTCATTGTACAGAAGTAATTGAAATCAGGAAACAAAAATCTGCTCCATGTGAGGATTATTGGATCGGGTACCTGGGAAAGTGTTATTATCGCTCTACAAAACGTGACACCTGGAGAAACAGCGAGGAATTCTGTAACTCACATAATGCATCACTGGCGATTATAGAAAATAAAGAAGATCTGGTGAGAAACTGATAATGTACAGAAGAGATGTACTATCCAGACAGGATTATACATAATAATAGAAAAAATAAGATTTAAGAGTCCTCAGTTTTTGATACCTTTTAATGGCTAACTGAATAGATGGTACAACCCTTACTACAAAAAGATGCCCAACTATAATCCATATTTCCAGACCCCCCACTTCTGTGTTTCAGGCAGCCCCCAAATATAAGAAGCAATGTTAGAAGCTCCCTGGTATATCCACCAGCTACAGGTACATTTCCCTGCAACCAGAAAAAATATAAAACCTGTCCATTTATAATGACCACAGACAAGATAAAGATCCCCAATTCACATCAGGACTATAAGATCCCAGGTACTTTCAGCTGTATCACATCTAATGTAGTGTACTTAATTATATGTATCAAATGTCCAGCTGGGGGTCTGTATGTAGGGGAGACAGGGCAAAAACTTAGGGCAAGGATGAATTCTCATCGCCACACAATAAAAGAAAAAAGAATAGATCTACCTGTGACCAAGCATTTTTGTTTCCCTGATCATAGCATCACAGACATGGAATTATTGGTATTAAAAGGTAATTTCAAATCTCAGAAAGACAGAAAAGTTTGGGAATATAAACTCATGGTGACCTTTGACACCTTCAGAGCAGAAATGAATGTGTTGCATGGATAGATGTCATTCTACATCAACTAAGGAATGTGCTCTTCAGACCTCTGGGGTCATCACAACCCTGGACCAGACCTCAATCATCGGACAATAAAACTTTCACACTCCTTATCTATGAACCATTCCAATATTTACAGCCAGAGCTGTTTATCTTTCTGCCATATTAATAGCTTTGCTTTACATCACTTGTCTCATCTATTGCATTATTTCTGTGTCCTATTGTGTATAAATATGTGACTCTTTAGATTTCATGTTATACGATGCCTGATGAAGAGGCCTGAGTAGTCTCGAAAGCTTGCAACTTGTTACCATCTTTTCACTTAGCCATTAAAAGGTATCAACCACTGAGGACTCTTAAATCTTATTTTTCTGCTTACTGGCTAATATGGTACAAAAATATATATATATATTTTCCTTGTATATAATTAAAATAATAATAATAATATCCACACAGGATTATATGTAACATTAAATATATGCCATTTGGACATCATTACTGCTAAATAGAGTACAATTAACATCCCATTAGCCTAAGGCCTCCTTCACATGTCAGTGTCTCCAGTACGTGTGGTGACAGTTTTCACACATACCAGACACACTTACACACATAGACCCATTCAAATGAATGGGTCTGCGCACATGTTAGTGTGTCTCCCCAGACCGTGTGCCCATGGGCAAAACACGCTGACATGTCCGTTTTTTACCTGCAGCATGGGCCGCAAAACGTCCCGCACCCGTGGATAATGATGACACATGGATGACATCTTTGTGTCATCAGTGTGACACATACCAATGCTTGGGAAAAGCCGCACAGTTCACGCTGTTCCCAGGCATTGGTTGCTGAAGGCCGCTCTCATTATTGTCAGCTGGTCTCCCTGCGATCAGCGCTTCAAGGTGACAATGATGGGAGTAATATTCAGCACCTGATGAGTACCTCATGTATTAAATAAATAATCAAAAAAAATGGCATGGACTCCTGCATAATAAACAGAGGGAAAGCCGACCTCTTGGGGCTGATGTTAATAATCTGGGAAAAGAGACAATATCCCAAAAGGTTCCCAGGCTATTAATAACAACAGCTCACAACTGGTTGGTTAGCTATTACTGATTAGTTTACAGGGGGACCTCAGAAAAAAAATTACGTAGGGTCCCCCTATAAGTATTAACCAGCAAAGGCTAGACAAACAGCTGTGAGCTGATATTAATAGCCTGGGAAGGGGTCAGGGTTATTGTAAACTAACCAGTAAAGGCTAACCAAACAGCTGTGAGCTGTTAGTAATAGCCTGGGAACCTTTTGGGATATTGGCCCCTTTCCCAAATTATTAACATCAGCTCCCAGTGGTTTGCAGAGTTTCCCTCCGCTGGTTATGAAAATTACGATGGAGCTCACACCATTTTTAAGAAAAATTATTTATATAATACACTATGTACACAGCAGGTGCGGAATACAACTCCCATCATTGTCACCTGGTCACGCTGATCGCAGGGAGATCAGCCAACAATGTTGTCAGTAGTATTCGGCACCCGTTGCCTGGTAACAGCGCTAAATGTACGACTTTTCCCAGTACATGTCATACTGATGTGGCATACAAATGCCACACCGTGTA
The DNA here is from genome assembly GCF_046119375.1 of Phyllobates terribilis. Classification (NCBI taxonomy): domain Eukaryota; kingdom Metazoa; phylum Chordata; class Amphibia; order Anura; family Dendrobatidae; genus Phyllobates; species Phyllobates terribilis. The sequence goes on from NW_027362765.1 coordinate 382,227,844, forward strand.
TTGCACACGGACACGGATATCTCTGGTACTGATATTTCCAGTACTGAAAATATCAGTACGTGTGAAGGAGGCTTTAGCCAGTTTTTAATTAGTGCTAGTTCCTCTCTGCCCTCTACATTTGTAGCTTTTAACCCAGGAGAGTCAGGTCTGATAAATATTATTTTTCAGTTCCCATCAGAGAGAGGTCACCTTATCGTGGCTGGTGGACTCTCATGATATGGCCAATTTGGTAACTTGGTACATTTATTTTAAAGTATATTGTATTCTCTCATTTGTGTATTATGCAGTCATAGAGGTTTGCACCTGTTCACACTTGTTTTATTATGTATGGTGTCGCTGGTCAGTTTTTTTTTTGTTTTTTTTTTAAATTATAGGTAATAACTATGATCTATTCTTATTATTTATTATATTATTAGGATTTCCTCTTAGACTTTAATGGTACAGACAATCACTGGATCGGTATGAGACGTACAAATGATAATACGGCCTGGACCTGGACTAATGGAGAATCATATAATGAAAGCTTGTAAGTCATTGCATAAGAAATAATGTCAGGACCGGACTGTGACTGAAATGGCATTTGAAAGTACATAAGCCCATGAAGCCCTCCCTACACCCACTCCCTAAGTGCGATTCTCTTTTAGAAATATGACCCTATCTGACATTGGAGGAAGCAATAACACCATTATATAAGGTTAAATAATACCGCCACACTGTGACCACATAACAGCACCACATAGTGACAGAATAATGACACCATACTGATCATTACCAGCACAACAGTACTAATATTAAAATAAATTCTGCAATATAAGAGACAAATAATACCACCTGACTATGGCCAAATATTACCAGCATACACAGTAATGAGAATACCATCATACTGATCACTAAAAAAAACTGCTGTACTGAGTATATTACCACCATACAGTGACCATATAATGGTACAAATTAGTGAAGCATCGTTGAAGTTCTCAATGATCATAGTAATTAATTTTCCCCTTTTTTCCACTCAGTCCAAACTGCTATGATCACTTCTTCCATCCATAACTCCTCTCTGCAGATTATAACATACAGACATCTTTGGATTTCTCTTTTCCTTCTTCCTCCAAACATTCCCCCATCTCTACACAAACTACATAGTACTATAAACAGTGACCTACACAGTAAAAATGCCCCTCTGTGCCCTGTATAGTAATTTTACCCTCATTTTGTGTCCCACACAATAGAAGTGCCCTCTCTGTGCCCCTACAATGAATAATAATGCTCCCTGTGCCTTCTTATAATAATGCTAGTTGTGTCACCTACATATCATGTGGAAAAAGTTGATCTGGTCATATGAGAGTAAAGTAGAACTTTTGGAACTAAATACAAAATACTGTGTGTCAGAAAACTAATATTGCACATCACCTTGAAAGCACCATCCCCACTATCAAACATGGTGGAGGCAGCATCATGCTGTGTGGATGCTTTTCTTCAGTATGGGTTATTATGGCTGCTAAGGATCTGCTAAAGAGCCCATAACTGCCATCTTGGCCCTCGTGTGAAGCTCAGCCACATAACACAGCCACAATTCCCTTATACACTTCAATATTGTGGTATTGCAATGGATAGCACAAGCGATCAAACAATTGCAAGTTCAAGACCCCTAAGGGGACTAACAAGTAAGGTAAAAATAAAAAATACATAAATATACAAATTTGGATCCCCAACTTTCCCCCATTAAAAATATAGAAATTATAAAACATAACCATATTTGTTGTAATTGTGTCTCAAAAGCTACAATCTATAGAAATATATAATTATTGAAACCATGCATTAAACTCCAAAAAGATATATAGTACTCAAATGCCAGAATTGAAAGTTTTCAGCTGCCGCACTTCAGAATAAAGTATAATAAATAGCAATTAAAGCATTATATTTGCTCCAAAGTGATACTAATAATAATGTCAGCCCAGCATGCACAAAGCAATTCCTCTCACAGCTCCATTGATGGAAAAAAATAACGTTACAGGTTTAAAAAAACGCGTCACAATGCGTGCTTTTGTTTTTTTTTAGCAAAGTTCGGAATTTATTTGACGGCTAACATATATATATATATATATATATATATATATATATATATATATATATATATACAGTACAGACCAAAAGTTTGGACACATCTTCTCATTTAAAGATTTTTCTTCACACTGAAGGCATCAAAACTATGAATTAACTCATGTGGAATTATATACTTAAAAAAAAAAGTGTGAAACAACTGAAAATATGTCTTATATTCTAGGTTCTTCAAAGTAGCCACCTTTTGCTTTGATGACTGATTTGCACACTCTTGGCATTCTCTTGATGAGCTTCAAGAGGTATTCACCGGAAATGGTTTTCACTTCACAGGTGTGCCCTGTCAGGTTTAATAAGTGGGATTTCTTGCCTTATTAATGGGGTTGGGACCATCAGTTGTGTTGTGCAGAAGTCTGGTGGATACACAGCTGCTAGTCCTACTGAATAGACTGTTAGAATTTGTATTATGGCAAGAAAAAAGCAGCTAAGTAAAGAAAAACGAGTGGCCGTCATTACTTTAAGAAATGAAGGTCAGTCAGTGCGAAAAATTGGACAAACTTTGAAAGTGTACCCAAGTGCAGTTGCAAAAACCTTCATGCACTACAAAGAAACTGGCTCACATGAGGACCGCCCCAGGAAAAGAAGACCAAGAGTCACCTCTGCTTCTGAGGATAAGTTTATCCGAGTCACCAGCCTCAGAAATCGCAGGTTAACAGCAGCTCAGATTAGAGACCAGGTCAATGCCACACACAGTTCTAGCAGCAGATACATCTCTACAATAACTGTTAAGAGGAGACTTTGTGCAGCAGGCCTTCATGGTAAAATAGCTGCTAGGAAACCACTGCTAAGGACAGGCAACGAGCAGAAGAGACTTGTTTGAGCTAAAGAACACAAGGAATGGACAATAGTCCAGTGCTTTGTTCTGATGAGTCCAAATTTGAGATCTTTGGTTCCAACTACCGTGTCTTTGTGCGACTCAGAAAAGGTGAACGGATGGACTCTACATGCCTGGTTCCCACCGTGAAGCATGGAGGAGGAGGTGTGATGGTGTGGGGAGGGTTTGCTGGTGACACTGTTGGGAATTTATTCAAAATTGAGGGCATACTGAACCAGCATGGCTACCACAGCATCTTGCAGCGGCATGCTATTCCATCCGGTTTGCGTTTAGTTGGACCATCATTTATTTTTCAACAGGACAATGACCCCAGACACACCTCCAGGCTGTGTAAGGGCTATTTGACCAAGAAGGAGAGTGATGGGGTGCTACGCCAGATGACCTGGCCTCCACAGTCACCAGATCTGAACCCAATCGAGATGGTTTGGGGTGAGCTGGACCGCAGAGTGAAGGCAAAAGGGCCAACAAGTGCTAAGCATCTCTGGGAACTCCTTCAAGATTGTTGGAAGACCATTTCGGGTGACTACCTCTTGAAACTCATCAAGAAAATGCCAAGAGTGTGCAAAGCAGTGATCAAAGCAAAAGGTGGCTACTTTGAAGAACCTAAAATATAAGACATATTTTCAGTTTTTTCACACGTTTTTGTTAAGTATATAATTCCACATGTGTTAATTCATAGTTTCGATGCCTTCAGTGTGAATGTACAATTTTCATAGTCATGACAATACAGAAAAATCTTTAAATGAGAAGGTGTGTCCAAACTTTTGGTCTGTACTGTGTGTATATATATATATATATATATATATATATATATAATGTGACAGGGTCACTGGTAAGGTGTGTGAGGGTTGGGTTTTTTTTGTGAGTAGGTATGAGATGGGCAGGGCACCTGCTTGCCATATCTCCACCTCAAGGGTGTGGCTGGAGAAGTTAAATGTGCAGCTGCTAAGTTTTTTTTTTACTGTGGTGTATTTGGAGACAGAGAAGTCTCCAGAGTTGAGTCCAGAGAAATCTGTATCCTGAGCATGTAATCCTGCATGTAAAGGACTGTGTTATACGTTATCCTTTTGCATTGCCGTTAGGCCGGACAGGCCGTGTTTATTTTGCTATCCGCCGCACTGGCCGCAATTTTTAATAAACCAGCAAATGAACTGTTCCTGTGTCTACCTCTGAGAGCTCAAGTGAGGCAATCTGCCAGTGTGTGTGGGTCTATATCTTTTTATTTTTCCATTTTCTTTTTCACCGATAAAACATTTCCAAATGAAATTAATCCAATATTGGCGTATTTTCTTGTCTTTTTTTCTTTTCCCATTTTTCTTGAACATTATTCGCAGTGACAATGGATGAATCACCTACACCCCTTGTGGGTGTTTTTTTTCTATGGTGCTCATTTGTGAAATTTTAAAGTACCGTCATTTGATGCTGTATACAATCTTTGTGCTTCTAGAAGTTGTAATCCTGCGAAACGTGAAGAGAATAAACCGCACTGTCAATATCTTCGTTTAATCCTGACTCCTTGGTTGTACACCAGCAGTGCAGGATATCTGCTAAATCCCAGCCATTGTGGGAATATTTCCATGTCCAATATTTTTTTTTTTTTGCTGAATGATGTGACTTTTGCTGACTGTCCGCAAAAGAAAATGGAATTGTTTGTTCAAGTGACTGTGTCTGTGAAAACAAAAATATGGACTGTGCATAGTAAAAAATGGGCAACATTTGGATATATCTTGTAGGTAGGAATAGCAGCTTGTAATTTTTTTTGCACAATAATGATATAAATGGACAAAAATCAGTTAATACACCGATCAAAATTAATCTGTTTTGCTTGTATGAAAAAAATGTATGTGTGAATGAGGCTTTAACAGCAGTTTATAACAATAAAACACATGGATGCAGGAGGATACTGGCATTTTTTATTGTTCTTTAAATAAGTTTTTTTTTTATGGGATGGTGGGTGCCACCCTTCAACCTTTTGGATTTTGCATGGACATTACTCATTGGGTTGAACCATCGGAGATCCCTATAGTCAGAAGGTGTCCCCTTCCAAACCCATAAAGAGTCCCCTGGAGAGGACTGTATTGGATGGAGCCGGTTTGATTCTTTTTTAGTTTATAATAACACCAAACAGTTTGCATTGGGGTAATAAACGATAGAAGCTGATGTGATGATTCCCTAAACAAAATGTCTTGCTTTCCAGATTCAAAATCACAAGATGGTCAGAGAATTCTGGAGAAATTGAATATGTTTTCCTGCATCAGGACGGTGTGAAGAGTCAGAAAGGATCTTTTCTATACAAGTGGATATGTAACAAGAAGTAGCGTTATGTGGAGACAAACATCCCATCATACAGAGGCGGATAGTGACAATACAGGACTTGTGTCCTCCTTGTGGATATGTACACTGCACATTTATCTGCAGCTGTAATAGGCTATGTGCCCACGATTTTGAAATGCTCCGGATTTTTCCTGAGCGTTTCTGCATCTTCCTGGCAGAAAAAAACACATGCGGATTGTACAAGCGGATTGTACATGCGGATTGTACATGCGGATTGCACATGCGGATTGTACATGCGGATTGTACATGCGTTTTTCCTGCCAGGGACATGCGGATGTGAAGCGTTCTTCACTTTCATTTCCGCATGCGGGTTGACAAGCGCTTTCCAAGCGATTTTAGCATCACTTGGAAAGTGCTTGACAACTTGGTCACACTATATAAATCTATGCAACCAGCATATATAGTGTGACCGTAAAAGAATGGTAAAAAATAAAAAAATAAATCTATACTTACCTTCCGATGGCCCCCGCAGTCTTGCTTCGCTCCGTCCTGGCTGCCGGCAGATCGCGGTACACTGAAGGACCTGCCGACGTCAGCGTTGCGTGACCCATCACATGACTATGACTTAAGCGCAGGTCCTTCAGTCCATCGCTAGCTGCCGGCATGAAAGGGCGAGTACAGCGGGGGCCGTCAGAAGGTAAATATAATCTTTATTTTTTATTTTATTCTTTTTTTTCACAGTTTCTATGGTACCTGGGTCTGGATGAGAGTCTCCTGTCCTCCACACCCGGGTACCATCCGCACATTGAACGCATGTATTCCGCATATGCTTATCTAGTGAAGCGGAATCCATGTATTCTAATGCAAGTCAATGGCGGCGAAAATGCTGCGTTTCCGCAAAATAATTGGTAGTGCTGTGTATTTTTCCGCAATGATTATCCGCAGCGAAAATTTCCGCAGCATGTGCACAGCACATGCAGATTATCATTGGGGAACATGGCAGGCCTTCTACCATTCATTATTTAAGCATTTCTGCAGCGTTTTTGCCGATGCGGAAACGCTTAAAAAACTCATCGTGGGCACACAGCCATACAGTAGTCGGGATACAACACACAGATCACGAGATGGAAAAAATACAGCAATGACTTTAAACAATTAGTGTTAGTAACAAGGCAAAACAACAGTAGAACAAATGCCGTATTTTTCGGACTATAAGACGCACCGGACCATAAGACGCACCTAGGTTTTAGAGGAGGAAAATTGGAAAAAAATATGTAAGCAAAAAATGTGGTCATGATGCCCTGTTATGGGGGAGGGGATCTGCTGCTGACACTGGTATTGAGGTAATGTCCCCCAATTCTGTTAATATCCTCCATCCTGGTACGTATGGCCCCTCCTTCCTGGTATAAGTGGCCCCCATCCCATCCTGGTATGCATGGCACCCCTTTATCACCCATCCTGGCATGCATGGCACCCCTTTATCCCCCATCCTGGTATGCATGGCACCCCTTTATACTCCATCCTGGTATGCATGGCACCCTATGAGCCCCCATCCTGGTATGCATGGCACCGCTTGAGCCCCCATCCTGGTATGCATGGCACCCCTTGAGCCCCCATCCTGGTATGCATGGCACCCCTTGAGCCCCCATCCTGGTATGCATGGCACCCTCTGAGCCCCCATCCTGGCATGAATGGCACCCTCTGAGCCCCTATCCTGGTATGCATGGCACCCCTTGAGCCCCCATCGTGGTATGCATGGCACCCCTTGAGCCCCCATCCTGGTATGCATGGCACCCCTTGAGCCCCCATCCTGGTATGCATGGCACCCTCTGAGCCCCCATCCTGGCATGAATGGCACCCTCTGAGCCCCCATCCTGGTATGCATGGCACCCCTTGAGCCCCTATCCTGGTATGCATGGCACCATCTGAACCCCCATCCTGGTATGCATGGCACCCTCTGAGCCCCCATCCTGGTATGCATGGCACCCCTTGAGCCCCCATCCTGGTATGCATGGCACCCCTTGAGCCCCCATCCTGGTATGCATGGCACCCACTAAGCCCCCCCATCCTGGTATGCATGGCACCCCTTGAGCCCCCATCCTGGTATGCATGGTACCCCTTGAGCCCCCATCCTGGTATGCATGGCACCCCTTGAGCCCCCATCCTGGTATGCATGGCACCCTCTGAGCCCCCATCCTGGCATGAATGGCACCCTCTGAGCCCCTATCCTGGTATGCATGGCACCCCTTGAGCCCCCATCGTGGTATGCATGGCACCCCTTGAGCCCCCATCCTGGTATGCATGGCACCCCTTGAGCCCGTATCCTGTTATGTATGGCACCCATTGAGCCCCCATCCTGGTATGCATGGCACCCTAAGAGCCCCCATCTTGGTATGCATGGCACCCCTCTGAGCCCTCATCCTGGTATGCATAGCACCCCTTGAACCCCCATCCTGGTATGCATGACACCCCTTGAGCCCCCATCCTGGTATGCATGGCACCCCTTGAGCCCCCATCCTGGTATGCATGGCACCCTCTGAGCCCCCATCCTGGTATGTATTTCACCTTCTGAACCCCCATCCTGGTATGCATGGCACCCTCTGAGCCCCCATCCTGGTATGTATGGCACCTTCTGAGCCTCCATCCTGGTATATATGGCACCTTATGAGCCCCCATCCTGGTATGTATGGCACTCTCTGAGCCCCCATCCTGGTAGGTATGGCACCTTCTGAGGCCCCATCCTGGTATGCATGGCACCCTCTGAGCCCCCATCCTGGTATGCATGGCACCTTCTGAGCCCCCATCCTGGTATGTATGGCACCTTCTGAGCCCCCATCCTGGTATGCAAGGCACCCCTCTGAGCCCCCATCCTGGTATGTATGGCACCTTCTGAGCCCCCATCCTGGTATGTATGGCACCTTCTGAGCCCCCATCCTGGTATGTATGGCAACTTCTGAGCCACCATCCTGGTATGTATGGCACCTTCTGAGCCCCCATCCTGGTATGTATGGCACCTTCTGAGACCCCATCCTGGTATGTATGGCACCTTCTGAGACCCCATCCTGGTATGCATGGCACCCCTCTGAGCCCCCATCCTGGTATGTATGGTACCATCTGAGCCCCCATCACGCTGCCTACCAAAAAAAATGAACAATCATACTCACCTCCTCTCTCCTCCAGCGCTGTCCCGCTGTGCTGCTGACACTCTCACTGTGTGAGCCTCGCAAGGCAGGGCGCGCATGGCGTCCCTGCCATGCACCCTCACACATTGTGAGCCGCTGTGCTGGAATAGTCACTGGACTCTGTGCGTGGGGAGCAGTGACCATTCAGTCTGTTCAATAGCCGGCACACTGTACCTTAGCGTGGCTCCAGCTGCTGCTCTGTGGTCAGTGTGCCTGCTATTAAAGACCATGGATATTCACTACAACCCATGGGAGTAAGTTGTAGCGAATATTCATGAGCTTTAATAGCGGGCACTCTGACCGCCGGTCGCAGCAGGAGCCGCGCTGCGGTACAGTGTGCTGGCTATTAAGAGAAATTAATATTCATTGCTCTCCATGCCCATGGGCGTGGGGAGCAGGGAATATTCATTTTCTTTAGTAGCGGGCACAGTGTAGGCTGCAGCAGGCGGCTGCTGCCTCCTGTGCCCTGCTGATCCCCCGTTGCCACTCCCCCACACCCACCACCATGCGGCAATACAATAATATAGTATGCGGACTATAATACGCACCCCCCACTTTCCTCCAAAATTTTAGAGGAAAAAAGTGCGTCTTATAGTCCGAAAAATACGGTAATACTTGAAATAGCAAAGTAAGTCTTTCATTATTTAATGGTAATGTTCTCTTCACAAAGGTGGTGCACTCAGTCGTGGGAGTCACCATGTAAGTTCTCTCTACATCTCTGGCCCTAGCGGGGGAGGTCACCGGGTTTTCCCGCTAGGCCGCAAGTTTCTCTCTGACGTAGTCTATCAAAGCCCGTTGAGCAGGGTAGGACTGGCCCACCAGAGAACCGTAGCATTCTCCGGTGGGACCTGGCTTCATCTTCAGGAGAGTTCATAGTGCAAACCTTGCAGCTGCTATGGGGCTTTTGAGTAGGGGTGAAAGGTGGGCCCTCAGATTCAAATCCTCTGGTGGGCCCAATGTTCTTCAGTCTGACACTGCCATTGAGCCTCCCACGCACCGACCGGCCCCTCCCAACCTGAAATCCTAATCCCAGCCGACCCCGGTACCGTAGGTGAAAGCTGGAAGTGACGGCCCTACTCACTACGCCTCCACAATCGCAGGTGTACCTCTCCTGTTGCAGTCTTCTCATAGCTCATCTTGGCTTGACTGTCGGCAGTAGTCTCTTAGGCTTGGGGTGGAGAGGACTAGGCCGTGGCAGTTGACAGGAGACCCTGGGCCTCAGAGGCCTAACCAGCGCAGGGCGCGGATCCTGATCAAGCAAATAGGATGTGATTTCATAGAAACTCTTTGCCACTGTGCTTTCAAAGACGCTGCTAAAATATGCATTTTTTGGCACATTTTTTTCTCTAAAGGCTTTTAATGGGGAGAGCTTAAAACCGGAAAGCTTGTAAAGAAATACAGTTGAATTTTCAGCACAAAAAAAATTGCATTGAAAAAATGCTGCTTTAAATCTGTACCAAAAAATGCATCAAATAAAGTGGAAAACACACAAACACAAAAATAAACTAGAATAATACTTATTAGTTCACTACAGCTAAGGCATCATTCAGATGGCCGTGTTTCTTCACATACACAAAAATATGGTACATTTGTCATCTGTGATTTGGATTCGGGTGTCATAAGTGCTTTTCACGTATGGATAGAAAAATAATCTGCAAAGCTGCTCCTATCCTTTGTGTCATTAAACACGGACGCCATCTTTCTGCTGTACATGATTTTCACTGACCCATAGACTTGTATAGGTACTTATCATCTGTGATAACGGAAGAAAAGGGACATCATAATTTATACTGGGTACGTGATACACGGACGTCTGAATGAGGCCATAAGATTACATAATATAAAACAGTCATAAGCTTACGCAGTGGAAGGTGCAACTGAATTACTATATAGTCAGTTTACTGCGAGATAAGTCTGGATGATAAAGTCCATATGTAGCGGTTCGTTATCCCAGAATACATGGTGATTATATGATTTGAAGATAGAGTATATTACCAATATGGGTAGATAAGATACATCTTACTCCTGTCCCTGGCACCATGGAAAACCCATCGGCACCTCGCGATCACGTCATGAGTTGAATGGGGGGTGACAGCGGTTTTAAAAAAGGTTATCACTGCTTAATTGAAGCAGTAAGCGACTTAGTAGACGGTTCCTTACACCAAGACTATATAAATCATGGAACATTAAAGGGTTAAAAACTACAATTATTCCACTGCCTTCATGGACTTGTCTTGTTCTGTTTTTTTTCCAGAATATATATATTTATTTGTCTTTTACATTGTATATGTTGCTGCTCAGTAGCCTGCGTGGTCTAAATGTACTCTCATGGCTGTAGCGTCTCCGGACTTGTCTTCTATCAGATCTTGATGATTTCCATACTCAAGTATGTTTAGAGCAGCAGAACATTCCTCAGACGACCATTAATAACTTCACTAATAGCAACCAAGGCTCTAAGACTGAATAATAAATCGAGATGTTCTGAAAATTTTGTTTCCATTTCTTTATCATTTGCGGAGCACGTCTATCCATCCAGAGTGGCCATAATTGGGTCTAGGCCTTGATGGGAGACTGACATGACAGGTTTTGGGGCAGGAATGAAGTGTGGGAAGATGGATTTAGTGGTAGGAGGAGATAAGGGAAGATAGACGGGAGCTGTGTCATTATAGAGGGGGGAGAAAGGGGCAGAGGTGAGTCTTAAAGGAGGAATTATGAGAGAGCAGCCATTTTAGGTTTTGGCTAGTGAAAGAATCAATCTGCTACTCACTTTCCCTGGCTGCCCATATCAAGGAGTAGGTGGATGTTTTCCTGGAGCAGCTTAGAAGTGCTGCAGAGGTCCGGGGATTTCCTAGAACAGCTATCCCCAAAAGTGCGCCGGTCGCAGAGGACAAGTCTAGAAATGACCCGTTGGGGCCAGCACTGTATTCGGTGCCCTTCTCAGGACCTTCTGAGCCGACTTGAAGGCCCACCTGTCGCCTCAAACTGATTCCAACCTGGGAGGAGTCCGACAACACGGCGGTGTCTACAGCATGGGAGGAGTCAGCTGTCTGGAGCTATAGCGGTGGGTCCCCAGGATGCCTGACAATGTGCTCATGTCAGTGAGCAGGTAAGGGAACAGGATCGGGAGTTACAACTAGTGGCCCCTCATCGTGTGGATGTGAGTGGGCAGTCTGTGGCTGGCTCCATCCCCTACAGCCACAATATGGCTGCAAATGCATCAAGCCCCTCTTCTGCTGCAGGGGGCAATGCTGGTATTGATAGGAGAAGAAATACTTCCCAGGAGCAGGAGAGGTCATAACAAGCAGCTGTTGGGTACACAGCACCCAGGCAGCAAGGTGAGACTTTGCCTAACTATTCTTTTAGGCCTCTGCTACCTGTCCAGGACAATAATGTGTTAGGGATTTTTCTTGGGAGGGTTGGTGGAGGTGTGGGCATGTTATTACAAAAGTTACGGGATTTGACCGCTTTATTTGAGTTTGGGGGAGTGCAAAATGGGACATCCCCATAGCTGCTTAGATGAGTAACCCGGTTTGGATTTAGGTGTTCTTGCCAGTTCAGTATTTCAGGGGCCTGAAAAGATTGATGGGAAGGCCGGGAGAAAAATGTCACTGGGTATGGGGTATTGGTTTCTGTGCAGATGGAGGGGAAAGAAAGATACGCCTAGGTTTGAAGATTCACCAAAACAGGAGGTCTATGAGTGTTCTGATGGGCCACAGAGGGCCATTTAAAACAGAAGGTAGGGAAAGATATCTGGAAGGGTGAATATGTTGATAATTTTTCACTTTTGCCTTTGGAGCCTTTTAATCTTGACAGAATAAAAAAGGATTGCGCTAAAAAGGAGGAAAGAGGAAAGAAAGAACTGATGGCACATGATTCCACTTAACTTTTCCAACTGGTTGCAAGCATTTGATATTTTGGCAAGCGTGATTGGGGAGAAGGCAGCTGAAAATTGCTTGACTCTCTTCTATTACATGGATGCAATTGGTGAAGCTTATGTAGCACCCCGAGGGCTCGGTTGCTACAGGGGTATTGCACCTCAAACCAGAGGTGTGATATTCCACTCCCGGGTAAGGATGGAGTGTGGACCAGGACTCGTTTAGCTGCATGCACCACACACACCCCATTTCCGAGGGACAGCTCAACGGTACTCCCACTAGACAGAAGTGCAGGCACGACAGCATCTGTCCCTGGCTGGAGTGGGGAGGGGGAGGAAAACCCAGTGGTGTAGGAGCAGATAGGGGTGGGTCTCTGGGCATAGGTAGGAGCCCATTGGTTGCTAGTCACCTGGGCTCACACATAAGGGAGGTATATACGGTGGGCACCATCTTAGAACAGTGTTCAGTCCGGTTCAGTTCAGTCAGGAGTTCAGCCAGAGAGGGCTGACAGGGAGCTGTGGCTCAGTCTGGGCCCAGCTCCAGAGGCAGGCCTGGAGTGGAGGCCAGAAACAGCAGAAAGAGAGAGGAGAAGGAACGGAAAGGAAAGTAAGAAAGGAACTGGAACAGAGGAGAAAGGAAGCAAGGAACACAGAGAAAGGCCCAGATACGCGAGTAAAGAAGGAACCCCATATGCCCAGGAGATACAGGGTGAAGGGTTGGCAGAGCAGGGTACCGGAACCCAAATTGGTGGAGGCAACAGATTCCTCAGCCAAAGACCGGAGGTCGTCACCACATCTTGGTGCGACCCCCCACTACATCCACCAGGAAAGCATACCGCATAGGGTCAGGGAAACCGGAGATAGGTTTCGCCAACAGAAGGCCCGAGGAAGCTGGACAAAGGTGGGTCACTGGTGGGGACGGCCAGAGAAAGGTAGAGAAGGGAGCCCTGAGCCACGATCTGGAATTGCCTGGGAGTTGACCGAGTCCCTCACCTGGTGGACGCAGCACGGCTTGGGCCGTCATCGCCTGCAGGATTGACCGAATAACAACTGTGAGTAAAGCATTGGAAACTGCAATTACAAGTCACTGTGTTTCATCGCCACACCAGCACCATTAGGACTGGGACGCTCACACCATCACTCCCACCATCTCTACACTAGCTGCCCTGAGGCAATACTTCTCCCGTGGGGAGTTATTCCATACTCGGCTGCGCAAACTACATCAGCCTCAGCAATCTGCAGCGCAGCGGCGGTCCCCACTGACCGCAATCCACGGGTGGCGTAGTCGGACACTTGTTACAACATTAAGACTGCCACTGAATTGACCACCCTGGGCACGGACCGGGTCGCCGCCACACGGAGACTCCAACCCCCAGCATCTTACAGAAGGCCCAGCTCCGGGTATCCCCTGCACAGCACAGGCCCAGGGGGCGCGTCACTTACATGATGTATGGGGGTCAAGGGTGGTTAAGAAATGTCTAGCAATTTTGTCACCGTAAGCAGTGTAGTCCAACATTAACTGGGATCATATAGATATTGCCTTATGGTTACATGTGATGGCTCCTAGTAGGTCTGGTCAAAGGGATCAGTCTCTTCCAGGGAACACCAGGGGTTCAGGGCAGTCAGGACTCTTGGTGGCTATGCAAAAATGACTGTGTTTCTTATTCAATGAAGTGGGGTGTAAGTTCGGAGCAAAGTGCAAGGTTAATCATGAATGCTCCTCTTGTGGGGGGCGACAAAAAGTTACAGAGGTGGAAAACAGGAGGGGGAGATAGTACTGAAAAATGGGGTGACACCAGTTCGACTGGCAGAGATAGAATACTTTCTAAATAGATACCCGGATAGGACAATGACTGGTTTGTTGGAAAATGGTTTTAGGGAGGGGATTATTATTATTATTATTATTTATTATTATAGGAGAGAGGACCCTGCCCGCGAGGGCTCACAATCTACGAGGAATGGGTGAGGATACAGTAGGTGAGGGTAGAGCTGGTCGTGCGTCAATGTCGTGGAGCGGTGGTTACTGCAGGTTGTAGGCTTCAGGTTTCTTTTGAAGGTTTCTGTGGTAGGCGAGAGTCTGATATGTTGGGGTAGAGTGTTCCAGAGTAGAGGGTATGCACCGGAGAAATCTTGCATGCGATTGTGGGAAGAGGAGATAAGAGGGGAGTAGAGCAGGAGATCTTGTGAGGATCGGAGGTTGCGTGCAGGCAAGTACTGGGAGACTAGATCACAGATATATGGAGGAGACAGGTTGTGAATGGCTTTGTATGCCGTGGTTAGGGTTTTGAACTGGATTCTCTGGGCAATGGGGATCCAGTGAAAGGATTAACAGAGGGGAGAGGCCAGGGAATAGCGGGGGACAGGTGGATTAGTCAGGCAGCAGAGTTTAGGATAGATTGGAGGGGCGTGAGAGTGTTGGAAGGGAGGCCATAGAGCAGGAGTTTGCAGTAGTCGAGGCAGGAGATGATGAGGGCATGCACTAGTGTTTTTGCAGAGTCTATGCTGAGGAATGCGCGGATGTGGGAGATGTTTTTGAGTTGGAGTCGGCAGGAAGTGGAAAGGGCTTGGATATGTAGTTTGAAGGAGAGATCAGAGTCCAGGGTTACCGCGAGGCAGCGAGCTTGAGGGACTGGGGAGAAGGGGCAGCCATTGATGTTGATGGATAGGTCAGATGGGGGATGAATGAGAAGGTGGAAAGATGATGAATTCTGTTTTATCCATGTTAAGTTTTAGAAATCTGGCAGAGAAAAAGGATGAGATAGGGGACAGACATTGTGGGATTCTGGTTAGTAGGGAGGAGATATCGGGTCCAGAGAGGTAGATGTGTGTGTCATCAGCATAGAGGTGTCCTGAAAGCCGTGAGACTCTATGAGCTGTCCCAGGCCAAAGGTGTAGATGGAGAAGAGCAGAGGTTCTAGGACTGAACCTTGGGGGACACCGACAGATAGGGGGCGAGATGAAGAGGTGGTGTGCGAGTGGGAGACGCTGAATATCCTGTCTGTTAGGTATGAGGAGAGCTGCAGTTAGGAACCAGGAACATCTCCAGGATAAGGGATTTGAAACCTTCAGTGTAGAAATATCATTTATTAAGAATCTAGAATTTTACTGGAAAGGAGCGCTGTCCCTGAGTTATAAAGGAAATAATAACTAAGAGATCAAATCTTGGTTGTTAGATCTTGTGTAAAAACCCTGGAATAAAATATAAAGGAGGAGAGAAATCAATCCTGAGGGGTCCTGGATGGAGCAGGACAAACTCAGGTCGATATCATCAAAAGGAGTATTGGCTCTGATCTAATAAGTGTTTATAAATGATGATGGAATAGCAACTTCTATAGGTCCATGGGGAACACTAGATGAATCTCTAAATAAAAGCTGCAACAAGAGAGACACTGGAAGAAGACATATGCTGATTTCTCAGTGGAGTAAACAGAAACTGTTATCTGTAATGTGTTGTACATAACCATATATTGGCTTGTTAACTTGTGTTGCCCCTGAAGAGCCGCTACTACAATTGGTGAAGAAATGCATTGAGCATTAAGCATTTTTTGGGCAAAAAGCATTTTTCATCTGAATGGATGATTACTTTTGAAATTGGGTACTAGGCATCTTCCTTTGAGTGGATGGTTATACATATACTAGATGGTGGCCCGATTCTAATGCATCGGGTATTCTAGAATAGGTATGCGGCCGACAGGGCGCAATCAGCAGAGCGGTGTTTAAATTTGGCGCCAAAATCACTGATTGGTCGAGGCCGGCAACCGTGACCAATCACCAAAGCGGTGTTAAAATTTGGCGGCTATATCGCAGATTGGTCACGGCCGGCGGTCGCGACTAATGAGCAGAGCGAGGTTTAAATTTGGCGCCAATAATGCTGATTGGTCGCGGGCAGCGAACGCGACCAATCAGCAGAGCGTTATTTAAATTTGGCGCCAATAATGGTGATTGGTCACGGCCGCGACCAATCAGCAGAGCGGTGTTTAAATTTGGCGCCAATAATGCTGATTAGTCGCGGCCGGCAACCGCGACCAATCAGCAGAGCAGTGTTAAAATTTGGCGCCAATATCGCTGCTTGGTCGCGGCCGGCCACCACCACCAATCTGCGAAGCGGTGTTTAAATTTGGCGCCAATATCGCTGATTGGTCACGGCCGGTGGTTACGACTAATCAGCAGAGCGGAGTTTAAATTTGGCGCCAATCTCGCTGATTGGTCGCGGCTGGCGTCCACAATCAATCAGCAGAGCGTTGTTTACATTTGGCGCCAATCTCGCTGATTCGTCGCGGTCGGCTGGCGGCTGCAACCAATCAGCAGAGCGTTGTTTAAATTTCGCGCCAATCTCGCTGATTGGTCGCGGTCGGCTGGCGGCCACGACCAATCAGCAGAGCGTTGTTTAAATTTGGCGCCAATCTCGCTGATTGGTCCCGGCTGGCGTCCGCGACCAATCAGCAGAGCGTTGTTTAAATTTGGCGCCAATCTCGCTGAATGGTCGCGGCTGGAGTCCGCGATCAATCAGCAGAGCGTTGTTTAAATTTGGCGGCAATCTCGCTGATTGGTCGCGGCTGGCGTCGGTGACCAATCAGCAGAGCGTTGTTTACATTTGGCGCCAATCTCGCTGATTGGTTGCGGTCGGCTGGCGGCCGCGACCAATCAGCAGAGCATTGTTTAAATTTGGCGCCAATCTCGCTGATTGGTCCCGGCTGGCGTCCGCGACCAATCAGCAGAGCGTTGTTTAAATTTGGCGCCAATCTCGCTGAATGGTCGCGGCTGGAGTCCGCGACCAATCAGCAGAGCGTTGTTTAAATTTGGCGGCAATCTCGCTGATTGGTCGCGGCTGGCGTCGGCGACCAATCAGCAGAGCGTTGTTTACATTTGGCGCCAATCTCGCTGATTGGTCGCGGTCGGCTGGCGGCCGCGATCAATCAGCAGAGCGTTGTTTAAATTTGGCGCCAATCTCGCTGATTGTTCGCGGCTGGCAGCCGCGACCAGTCAGCAGAGCGTTGTTTACATTTGGCGCCAATCTCGCTGATTGGTCGCGGTCGGCTGGCGGCCGCAACCAATCAGCAGAGCGTTGTTTAAATTTTGCGCCAATCTCGCTGATTGGTCGCGGCTGGCAGCTGCGCCCAATCAGCAGAGCGTTGTTTAAATTTGGCGCCAATCTCGCTGTTTGGTCGTGGCTGGCAGCGGCGGCCAATCAGCAGAGCGTTGTTTAAATTTGGCGCCAAGCTCGCTGATTGGTCGCGGCTGGCGTCCATGCCCAATCAGCACAGCAGTGTTTAAATGTGTCAGCAAGATTGCTGATTGGTCGCGGGCAGCGTCCGCTACCAATCAGCACAGCAGTGTTTAAATGTGGCGCCAAGATCGGTGATTAGTCGCGGCCGCTATTTAAATGTGGCGCCCAAATCGGTGATTGGTCGTGGGCAGCGGCCGCGACCAATCAGCAGAGCGGTGTTTAACTTTAGCGCCAAGATCACTGATTGGTCGCGCTCTCCGCCAACGACCAATCAGCGAATCGTATTGGTGAGGTCCGGGGAGCGGAATCATATTGGTGAGGACTGGGGAGCGCCACTGCCTGTGCGGCTACTTCCGCTGCGAGAAGCCGGGACATGAGCGACTGCTCGCAGCAGAAGTATCCCGACCCACAGCGCCGCTCCCCGGTCCTCCCTTCAGCATGCAGGTCAGCGGCGGCGGCGGTCGGGGTCCTTCTGCTGCTACCGGCCGGGAGATCTCCGTCCCGCAGATGAGCCGCTAACGGCCGCCATTTTTTTTCAGAAATCCCGCGGCACTGATTGGCCGCTGCCGGACCAATGAGCGACGCGGGATTTCCAGGACAGACAGACAGACAGAAAGACAGACAGACGGGATAAGATGATTATATATATAGATGTCATACTGAAAATCATCTAATCAATATACTACTTGTTTAGGTATACCTGGGAGAGTATAGGCTGACCTCGGACAATATGACTACTAACAGTAGATGGGAGGCTGAATCATGATCATAACCTAGGTTATTGGTTGGGGGGGTTTTCTGTTTGATTGGTAATTAGAGTACAACGTTTAGTCTGTTAGTCTGTGGGTCGGGTTGTTTTGTTTTTATGCACAATTGTTTGGCATGTTTTTAACTTTATATCTTAATAAATATATAATTTTAAAATGTCTTCCCTTTAGTTTATACACTGTGATTGGGTAAGATTAATAATATTTATTGTTGTGAGCCCTAGGTATGAGGAGAACAAAGATAGGGCCAAGTCTGTGATACCAAGAGATGAGAGAGTTTGTAGTAAGTGGGAATGGTCGACTGTGTCGAAGGCAGATGACAGGTTCAGGAGGAGGAGAACGGAGTAGTGTCGCTTGCATTTGGTGGTTAGTATGTCATTGGTGACTTTGGTCAGGGCAGTTTTAGTCGAGTGATGTGGTCGGAAGCTAGAGTGTAAGCGGTCGAAGAGGGAACATGAGGACAGGTGGGAGGACAGTTCAAGGTGGACATGTTCCAGTAGTTTTGAGGCATAGGTGAGAAGTGATATGGGGCGGTAGCTGGTCAGAGAGGATGGGTCAAGGGAGGGCTTTTTGAGGATGGGTGTGATTGAGGAGTGTTTGAAACATGAGAGGAAGACACCGGTTGTTAGTGACAGGTTGAAGAGGTGGGTTAGGGTTGGGATGAAGACTGTGGTAAGGTTAGGGATGAGGTGGGACGGGATTGGATCAAGTTCGCACGTGGTGAGGTGTGACTTGGAGAGTAAAGAAAAGACTTGATCTTCTGTACTGGTGGAGAAGTGGGGTTTGGAGGAGGAAGATTGAGTAGGTATGAGGGGGGGGCTGTGGGGACTTTAGGGAAAAGCTTTGTCTGATGGTGTCAATCTTCTGCTTGAAGAATGAGGCAAAGTCTTCGGCTGAGATGAGAGGAGAGGGAGGAGGCGCTGCTGGACGGAGGAGAGAATTGAAAGTGTTGAATAGCTGTTTAGGGTTGTAAGACAGGGAGGATATGAAAGATGAGAAGTAGGTTTGTTTTGCTGCAGTGAGTGTGGACTTGAAAATAATGAGGGATTGTTTGAATGCGATGAAGTGCTCGATGGAGTGGGACCTTTTCCATCTCCGCTCAGCAACCCTGGACGCCCGTCGCAGTTCTTTAGTAAGGTTGGTGTGCCAGGGTTGCCTGTTGATTGTGTGAGCTTTGGTATGTGTGAGAGGGATGACTGAGTCAAGAGCTGCGGCTGTTGTGGTATCATATAAAGCAGCAGCAACATCTGCATCGTGTTAGGAATTTATGTCTGTAAGAGGGAGGAGGGATTCAGAGAGTTAGTGTAGGTTAAGGTGTTTGAGGTTTCTGCAAGGGTGTGCAAGTTTTTGGAGTGGGGATTATGGCCCTGGAGAGGAGAGGGCAGAGAATGTAAGTAGGTTGTGGTCGGCGAGAGGGAGAGGAGAGTTAGAGAGGTTAGATAGGGAACAAAGGCGGGTGAAGATTAAGTCCAGTGTGTGGCCATCTTTATGAGTGGCTGTGGAAGACCATTGAGCAAGGCCGAAGGAGGAAGTGAGGGATAAGAGCTTAGAGACAGATGAGTGGGAAGTGTCGATGGGGATGTTGAAGTCACCCATTATGATAGTGAGGATGTCAGCGGAAAAGAAGTGAAGCAGTCAGGTGGTGAAGTGGTCTAAGAAGGTGGTGGCTTGCCTTGGGGGTCTGTAAATGACGGCCAGTTGAAGGTTGGAGGGGGAGTAGATGCGTGCACAGTGCACCTCAAAAGATGGGTGTGTAACGGATGGTGGCAGTGGGATTAAGGTGAAGGCACAGGTATCTGACTGGAGAAAACCTACGCCTCCACCATGTTTGCTGAGAAAGTGTTAGCAGGTGGGAGTAGGAGAGAGCATGGGGTGGCTGTCTGTGTTTGGAGATACAGGGTTGAATGTTGATGAATAGTTCTGAGGGGAAGGTGAGGTGAATGTGGAGGATGGATGGAGAGATGAAGAGTTCTTTACTAGGTGTAGGGGTTAGAGGGGTTAGTAGAAAGCGAAGGACTATAGGGGAAAAGATGAAAGCTAACAAAACATAGTTGAAGGAGAGTAGGCGGTCAAAGTGTGGGTTAACTGACTCCTGCCCTGACTAACTGCCTGTGAAATAACTGCCACTTATCTCCGAAGCTACTTTGCGCAAGAACACACGTGCACAACTTCACACGCGTGCACCCCTTAGGCAGCTTCTAATTTTATAGGGCAGACGATAGCATTAGATGCGAGGAATTGTGGGAGCTGCTTGTGTCCAAATTAGCAGCTGATCAGAACACCAGGAGATTGCTGGGTGATCAAAGACAGAGCTAGGACTCTTGTCTCTGTAGTTTAGCACCTCTAAACATCAGATAAAGTCTAATATGTGACATGCAGAAGTAGTGCTGTTGTTTTAAAAGCATTCGGCAACTATTAGAAGTAACACAAGCACATGAGGCAGGAAGTGTTGTGCTCCAGAAGCATCCAGCAACTAGAGGGGTTAACACAGTCACAGGAGAAGGGGAGTGTTTTAGCAGAGCCTCAGGGGGATTGTGGGGAAGTTGTTTTCTGGAGCCGAAGAGAAAGGTGGTGTGTGTGTTCTGTATCTCACATAAGCGCCCCTGCAAGTGAAAAGGATTCAAGTCAGGAGTGAAGCTAAGCACAGGTCAGGTCGAGTTCCTGAACTAGCAGTGTAGAGTATTGTCAAGCAGAAAGGTAAGGACTGTAAGAAATTGTGTCACAGGGATTATCTCCCTTAGCAAACCCTCCCCCCCGCCTCCATCTCACTGTGCTGTAAAGAATGCTGTGTTCATTAATGTGCCTTTGCATTAGAACTGTGCTGTCCTGTACTACTGGGAAGACTGTGAACAGCTGTGCTGCTAAGGAAACTGTACTGTTTGTCACTGGAGCCTGTTGCTCATAAGACTTAACTTGCACTGGCTGTGCAGCTTCTTATTAAATGCTACTGTTCTACCATTTATGAGAACTCTTGTCAAGTGTGTCTGGTCAGCAAGTGAAACAACCTATGTGTCTGTGCCTGAGGGTCAATACCCCTGTGTGCCTGAGAGAAGCTACAGCACATGGTCTATGGTCGCCCTGAGTAACGGTTCCCCCAGGATTCCAAAGAATTCATGTAACCTGTCTCGCCCCTATCTGAACCTAGCTGCGTGCATGTAACACATGTACCAGTAAGTTGATTCAGGGAAGCAAAGCAATAGATGACCATATACACAGCGAGCAGAGGAATTGTGCAGAAGCAGAGCATGTACCAGTAAGTTGATTCAGGGAAGCAGAGCAATAGATGACCACATATACATTGAGCAGAGGAATTGTGCAGAAGCAGAGCATGTACCTGTGGGAAAAGAGAAGAAGATGCTTGTTAGTCCATGGCCTCTGAAATGACTGTCACTTATCTCCGAAGCCACTTTGCCCAAGAAGACGCGTGCACAACCCCCCATGGATTACAATTCTGTTTGTTGATATCAAGGTTCATTTGGAAAAATTAATTTAACATCTGCTTTACAGTTTCCAGAGGTAGTTTCAAATTCATTTAAAAAAGAGGTATCTTTGGGGCGGATGGCGAGGCCAGTTGTGGTTCCTCCTCTTGAGAATCTTTGTCACTAACCTGAAAGGTGATACACTAAGAAATAACCAAATAAATTCCGGTAAATCCGTCATTTATCCCTCCCCATGGGTACTAATTCAGTAGGTTGTCATTTTGTAAGGGGACATTACTAGAAAAAACTGATATAGAGGCAGCATTTCGGCTGTTACCAGTACATCCGCATAGTATGCACTTTGTCAGGTGTTCAGTTTAACCTTCACCTTAACAAACTGGACAGAAATACGCCTAATATCTGTCTTGCTAGATGCCTTCAGTGTAGGTGGGATCTGCATGAGTGCTATTTACAGCAATGGGTGCAATTCTGGGCACGGTTCAGAAAGCATTAATTTTGCAGTAAGAATATATACTATAAGTGAAATAATATGTAAGAATCGAAGGTTCCTACCGCGGTTTCGTTGTTGCACAGATGATACCGACCACCGACTGATTCTTCGCCCTTTCTGAGTTGTGTTGCATTCTGGGGATTTAATTTGAGATTGGACTGGAAATAATCTGGCTTGTGATTCACTGAGGATAAGACACAGACCCTGAAGTAACTTCTATATGCCCCTGAGGAACTTATGCTTTGTAATTTGTATTTATTACTATGTGATACAGTCTCAGTGCAGGGAAGTACGCCAATTATGATTATATTGCATGCATACATTATTATCTAGTCCTCGTCCTCTCTGAATAGGCAATTTGCATATTTAATTTCCCAGAGGAGCATTCATGGCCTATAAGTCTCCTCACTCTTACATGCCAGGCCTGTCTTGTCACTCTCCACAAGGAGAAACGTTACCCCTTGGATCCCGGTCATAAGCCTCTCACCCAGTCAAACCATACTTTGCACTGATGAGGAGCAGCACCCCCCGAAACACCGTGTCTGAAAATTGAGATTCTGGTTTGGATTTTATCCTAAGTCATATGGCAAGACTCATTAATGTGTCGATTTGACTTTTAGGATTGCTATTTCCAATATGTGGTGCTAGAGTTCTAGTCCTCTTTCTACTTTGAAGAGGTAATTTGAATATACATTATTATTTGTAACTTTAGCCGGAGAGGTGAGGAAAACCTGGAGGGCTGCCAATAGGAACTGCTGCTCTGGCCTTGTATGTGGCTGTTATCTCTTTAGGACAGTTTGGGCATGAACATTTTCACTTTGGTTTAGGATAATGATGGTAGGTGATTGGATCATTGTTTGAGCCATTATGTGGCTGCCGCAAGGGAAAACTAAGGTTGGGTAGTAATGGGCAGCGATTAGGGCATTGTTTTGACCTATGAAGCTGCTGTTCCAGGGGCCAGCAATAGTGATGAGCGAATTTGTTCGAAATCTGAACTTACAACTTAAATTTGTCATGAATATGGCACATTCGGATTCGTGATCAAAAATGCGAGCATAATTTTTGCTAGCAATAGAGCTTGTGCAGGATGAGTGGGGGGGGTGTGGTAGATGAATGGGGGGGCTGGTGATAGCTCAGAACAGGTCAGATCAGGGGCGGCTTGTAATTTTTTTCTTCCTGTGGGCAGTATATTTAAGTCAGGAAAGTGTGGCTAGCCAATCATCCACACTGTCCAGACACAAGGGCTTTTGCAATTGGCTGCTGAAATCACATGTCCTCTCTATATAAAAAGCGTCCATATTCCCTCAGCGCCATTTTATCCATGTCACTGCTGTAGACAGACACTGCTCCTGCACCCTTCTCCTGTGTATTGAGATGTACAACCCCTGGCAAAAATTATGGAATCACCGGGCTCGGAGGATGTTCATTCAGTTGTTTAATGTTGTTGAAAAAAAGCAGATCACAGACATGGCACAAAGCTAAAGTCATTTCAAATGGCAACTTTAGGGCTTTAAGAAACACTAAAAGAAATCAAGATAAAAAATGTGGTACTCAGTAAGGGTAATTTTTTTCAGACCAAGCAGAGGGAAAAAATTATGGAATCACTCAATTCTGAGGAAAAAATTATGGAATCACCCTGTAAATTGTCATTTCCAAAGCTAACACCTTCATCAAATTAGATCTGCTTGTTAGTCTGCATCTAAAAAGGAGTGATCACACCTTGGAGAGCTGTTGTACCAAGTGGACTGACATGAATCATGGCTCCAACACGACAGATGTCAATTGAAACAAAGGAGAGGATTATCAAACTCTTAAAAAAGGTAAATCATTACGTAATGTTGCAAAAGATGTTGGTTGTTCACAGTCATCTGTGTCTAAAATCTGGACCAAATACAAACAACATGGGAAGGTTGTTAAAGGCAAACATACTGCTAGACAAAGGAGGACATGAAAGCGTCCAGACCGGAAACTTAAAGCAATATGTCTCCAAAACAGGAAATGCACAACAAAACAAATGAGGAACGAATGGGAGGAAACTGGAGTCAATGTCTGTGACTGAACTGTAAGAAACCGCCTAAAGGAAAGGGGATTTACATACAGAAAAGCTAAACATAAGCCATCATTAACACCTAAACAGAAAAAAACAAAGTTACAATGGGCTAAAGAAAAGCAATCGTGGACTGTGGATGACTGGATGAAAGTCATATTCAGTGATGAATCGCGAATCTGCATTGGGCAAGGTGATGATACTGGAACTTTTGATTGGTGCCTTTCCAATGAGAGTTATAAAGATGACTGCATGAAGAGAACATGCAAATTTCCACAGTCATTGATGATATGGGGCTGCATGTCAGGTAAAGGCACTGGGGAGATGGCTGTCATTACATCTTCAATAAATGCCCAAGTTTACATTGATATTTTGGACAGTTTTCTTATCCCATCAATTGATAGGATGTTTGGGGATGATGACATCATTTTTCAAGATAGAATCATAGAATCATAGAATCATAGAATGGTAGAGTTGGAAGGGACCTCCTGGGTCATCTGGTCCAACCCCCTGCTCAAAGCAGGATTCACTAGATCATCTCAGACAGATGTCTGTCCAGCCTCTGTTTGAAGACGTCCATTGAAGGGGAACTCACCACCTCTCGTGGCAGCCTGTTCCACTCATTAATCACCCTAACTGTCAAAAAGTTTTTTCTAATATCTAATCTGTGTCTCCTCCCATTTAGTTTCATCCCATTGCTTCTAGTCTTTCCTTGTGCAAATGAGAATAAAGATGATCCTTCTACAATGTGACAGCCCTTGACATATTTGTAGACAGCTATTAAGTCTCCTCTCAGTCTTCTTTTTTGCAAGCTAAACATTCCCAAATCCTGCAACCGTTCCTCATAGGACATGGTTTGCAGACCAGTCACCATTCTGGTCGCTCTTCTCTGAACTTGCTCCAGTTTGTCTATGTCTTTTTTAAAATGTGGTGCCCAAAACTGTACACAGTATTCCAGATGAGGTCTGACCAAAGAGGAGTAAAGACCGATAATGACTTCACGTGATCTAGACTGTATGCTTCTGTTAATACATCCCAGAATTGTATTTGCCTTTTTTGCTGCTGCATCACACTGTTGACTCATGTTCAGTCTATGATCTATTAGTATACCTAAGTCTTTTTCACATGTACTGTTGCTTAGCTCTATTCCTCCCATTCTGTATATGCTTTTTTCATTTTTATTGCCCAGATGTAGTACTTTGCATTTTTCCCTGTTAAAAACCATTCTGTTGGTTGCTGCCCACTGCTCCAGTTTATTTAGGTCTTTTTGAATCCTCTCTCTCTCTTCTCTAGTATTAGCTATCCCTCCTAGCTTTGTGTCATCAGCAAATTTAATCAGCTTACCCTCAATTCCTTCATCTAAATCATTGATAAAGATGTTGAACAATACAGGTCCCAGGACGGAGCCCTGTGGTACCCCACTTGAGACATTCATCCAGCTGGATGTGAAGCCATTTACAACCACCCTTTGAGTCCAATCACTAAGCCAGTTATGAATCCACCTAACAGTTGCCTGGTCCATTGCATACTTGGTCATTTTTTCAATAAGGATGGTGTGAGATACTTTGTCAAATGCTTTGCTGAAGTCAAGATATACTATATCTACAGCATTTCCCTGATCCACCCAGTCAGTGATTCTGTCATAGAAGGAAATTAAGTTAGTCTGACATGACTTGTTAGTTACAAACCCATGCTGACTCTGGTTAATCACTTCATTCTTATCCATGTACTTACATACATGTTGTTTAATAATTTGTTCAAAGATCTTTCCTGGTATAGAAGTCAGACTCACCGGCCTATAGTTCCCTGGGTCCACCTTCTTCCCCTTTTTGAAGATAGGAACAACATTTGCTCTTCTCCAGTCTTCTGGGACTTCTCCTGTTCTCCAAGAATTTTCAAAGATTATGGAGAGTGGTTCTAAAATTTCTTCTACGATCTCCTTCAGTACTCTGGGGTGTAATTCATCTGGACCTGGAGACTTGAACTCATTTATGTTAGCTAAATATTCCCTCACAATCTTTCGGTTTACAGATAACTTGGATTCCTCTATTCCTTTAAAAGGACAGTGAAGATCAGTTGATGTTACATTTTCTTTCTGAGAGAAAACAGATGCAAAATAGGAATTAAAAAGTTCGGCCTTCTCAACATCCTCTCTTACCATTTCTCCATTTTCATCCTGTAAAAATCCTATAGCATCTTTGACTTTTCTTTTACTTTTGACATACCCCCAAAATCCTTTTTTATTGCTTTTGACATCTCTTGCAAGCCTTAATTCATTGTCAGCTTTAGCTAACCTGATACGTGCCCTGCAGGATCTGCAGACTGCATTATAATCTTCTTTACATATGCCTCCCTCTTTCCATTTAATAAACATTTCTTTCTTTCTTTTTAGCATGTGTTTAAGTTCTGTGTTCATCCATCCTGGTTTCCTTAAATGCTTCCCATTCTTCCTACTTTTCGGGATTGTTAACGATTGTGCTTTGAGAATCTCATTTTTAAAAATTTCCCATCCTTCCTGGACATTTTTGTCCTTAAGGACATCCAGCCATTGGATCCCTCCTATTCTCTTTCTGAGTCTCTTAAAATCTGCCTTTCTAAAATCTAACCTTGAAGTTTGAGTCTTCACATGTCTTCCTCCTCTAGTTATCCAAAATTCTATAATAGCATGATCGCTGCCTCCTAGGGTCCCAGCCACCTTTACCTCCTCAACCATTTCCTCCCTGTTTATAAGGATTAGATCCAAAGTAGCAGATCCCCTTGTTTTCTCCCCTACCTTTTGGAAGATAAAGTTGTCAGCAAGAGAGGATAAGAATTTGCTTGACCTGTTAGTTTTACTTGAGAGAGATTCCCAACAAATGTCTGGATAGTTGAAATCTCCCATGACCACTACGTCATATTTTTTGGAGAACTTGGTCATTTGATACATAAAGAGTTCATCCATATCTTCAGCTTGCCCAGGTGGCCTGTAGTAAATGCCTACAATGGTGTCCTTTCCGTTGTTCTCTCCTTGTATTCTTACCCAAACAGTTTCCACAGAACTCCCAGTCTCTGAAGCTTCAATCTCTGTGCAGATATACGCTTTTCTAACATACAATGCAACACCTCCTCCTCGTTTATCAAGTCTGTTTCTTGCAAATAAGTTGTATCCTTTTAGCCTTTTATTCCAATCATGTGTATCGTCCCACCAAGTTTCAGTGATTCCAATGACATCATATTCCTTTTCCTGCATTAGTAGTTCCAATTCTCCTTGTTTGTTGCCCATGCTTTGTGCATTTGTATAAAAACATTTTAGTTTGTGATTGGTTTCTCTTCCTCCCATATTTTTATTATTTAAATTGTTTTGTCTTTGTTCTTCTTTTCCACTTCCAGTAGCAGAGATCTCAATAGTATTTGTCAGCTGTATGGCTTTTTCTGGCCTTTTGCTTCCCTTCCCACATTGTTCTAGTTTAAAGCTCTTCTGATGAGTGTAGCAAGGCGACTTCCAAATACATGTTTTCCAGTCTTCGTAAGGTGCACCCCATCTCTAGCAAGTAGTCCATCGTATAGGTAATTCATTCCGTGATCCAGAAATCCAAATCCTTGTTGACGGCACCATCGACGTAGCCAGTTGTTCACCTGTAGAATCTTATTCCACCTCATTGTTCCATGGCCATCCACTGGGAGGATGGATGAGAAGACCACCTGCGCTCCCAATTCTTTCACTTTCTTGCCTAAGTCTTCAAAGTCACTGCAGATGGTTTCCAGGTCCTTTCTTGTGGTGTCATTTGTCCCCACATGTATTAGCAGGAATGGGTAGTGATCTGTAGGTCTGAAGAGTCTTGATATCCTGTCAGACACATCTTTAATTTTTGCTCCTGGAAGACAGCACATTTCTCTTGAGGTTATGTCTGGTCTGCAGATAGCGGCCTCTGTTCCTCTTAACAGGGAATCCCCCATAACCACCACTCTCCGTTTTTTCTTCACAACATTCTTCTTTCTCCATCCAGGAGGATTCTGAGGGCTTACAAGGTTATTCATTGCTGGCAAAGTCTTATTTTGCTGTATTTCTTCATGGTTCTCCTGCGTGAGAGCCTGGTACTGGTTCCTGAGCAGTATGGGTGCTGACTGCCTCTCGATCCTCCTGCTTCTGTGGGTCACATGCTTCCATTCCTCTGTTTCGTCAGGATGATAATACATCCTGCCATAGAGCATAAACTGTGAAAACATTCCTTGAAAGAAGACACATAAGGTCAATGTCATGGCCTGCGAATAGTCCGGATCTCAATCCAATTGAAAATCTTTGGTGGAAGTTGAAGAAAATGGTCCATGACAAGGCTCCAACCTGCAAAGCTGATCTGGCAACAGCAATCAGAGAAAGTTGGAGTCAGATTGATGAAGAGTATTGTTTGTCACTCATTAAGTCCATGCCTCAGAGACTGCAAGCTGTTATTAAAGCCAGAGGTGGTGCAACAAAATACTAGTGATGTATTGGAGTGTTTTTTTGTATGTTTGTTTTTCATGATTCCATAATTTTTTCTTCAGAATTGAGTGATTCCATAATTTTTTCCCTCTGTTTGGTTTGAAAATAATTACCCTTACTGAGTACCACATTTTTTATTTTGATTTCTTTTAGTGTTTCTTAAAGCCATAAAGTTGCCATTTGAAATGACTTTAGTTTTGTGCCATGTCTGTGATCTGCTTTTTTTCAACAACATTAAACAACTGAATGAACATCCTCCGAGCCCAGTGATTCCATAATTTTTGCCAGGGGTTGTATTAGCTAGATAGATGGGCGCTTGTGTGGATGTCAGATAGTGTAGATAAGTCCTGTGCTGTGTACCTGTTCAATCGACCTTTTTTTGTGTGTGAAATTACTGAGATTCTTACGGAAAGAGCAGGGCCCATGCCATAAAACTGTGTTGTGCACCGGTTGTACTGTGCTCCATGCAGGAGTATACCTTCAATCTATTTTCGCACTTGCTAATGTGATAAAGCAAGCAAGCCCTTGTAGGCCACTTTTTGATTTTATGGGGTTGAAATTCAGCTATCTGCAGAGCTTGTCAGTGCAGAGCTTCTGAGTGCAGAGCCCAAAAACCTTTTTTTTTCATTTGCTAATGTGATAGTGCAAGCCCAGTTTGTTATTTTTTTGGTGGGTGAACTTCAGCTGTATGCACAGTAAAACAAATATATTTTTTCTGTTGGCAGACAGAGTCCACAAAAGATTTTTTTGTGTTGGGAATCTGATTCAGTCTTGCAAAAGCCACCTATTATTTTCGTAGCTGTGAACTTCAGCTGTTTTCAGAGTAAAAAAAAATGATTATTTTGTCTTGCTAGGCAGAGTCGCCAAAAGATTTTTTGCGTCGCAAACATGGTACACTCTGCTAAAAGCCACCTATAACATTAGTGGTGTTGAAGTTCTGCTGTTTTCAGAGTTAAAAAATAGATATTTGTCTTACTAAGCAGAGACCACAAAGAGCTCATGCAGAGTAAAAAATTCTATTTTTTACTGTGACTAACGTGATACAGCAGGCTAGATCTGAGCTTGAAATATCTTGGGGCATATACCATATTCTATGTCTAAAAAAATAATTTCTTCTGTCATACACTAGGGGACATCTCAGGGTGACAAAGGAGGGTGGTTCACTGTGATCGAAGAGGGTTGGTGATACCCGAAATACTGTTAGCGAAGGTGTTAGTGAATGGGAGGAACAAATGGAAGAGGAAGAGGTGATGGGCGAGCAACAGTCAGAACATGAAGAGGATAATCATCCCCTCTCTGTTTGTGTTTGGCAGGAGGGGGCGGAGGAAACAAGCATCAGAATTACCCAGTCACCAACACAGCATGGGCTTGAACCTCATGAAAGTGCAGCAAGAATGCACTCATATGTCGAGCTCTATCTGCAACTTGATCCCTGTATAGTTAGGATTCAAAATAGCGCTGACTACTGGGTTGCCACTCTGTTAGATCCATGTTATAATGGTAAATTTTGCCAGATGCTTCCCGCCCTGGAAAGGAACCCACGAATGCTGTAGTATCGAAACACGCTTTTACACAACCTTAACATAGGTTTTCCTCAAGCCAGCAGTGAGGCACACAGGGTTCATCGCAGCTCTACACTTCCAACCTCTGGCACGTCAATTCTTCAATGCTAAAATATTAGCAGCAGCAGTAGTGTAAGTGGCAGAAGCAATTTCTATGAGTCCTTTCACACATTTTTTAGACCAGCTCATGCACCAGCACAACAGAGTACAAGTCAATATACATAACGGGGCCTTCATTTTAAATGATCGTGGCAAAAACGCCAATTAAAGAATGCATGGCTAGTAATTACCACAAGCCTACTCAGCATTAAATATAATAATAGGAGAAACAGAGTACGTATGGGCATAAAAACAGTATAGCTTTATTAGATATCAAATATAAAAAAGGCCACGACAGGTGGCGACATAAAGTAGTAATAGATTACAAAATGCAGCACATAGTCATATGAATACAGGATATATATACTTTGAGAAAAATTTCCTCAGGAAAAAAGAGGAAAAGAGGGCAAGCACAAAAGGATATAAGACACACCATGCAAATGCACTGCTCCATACAAGTGTACGGGTAAATATGCAGTGTCAATGTAAGTATCAGATGTCGCTTACCAAACGCAATAATAGATAAAAGTGAGAGACAGGCCAAGGACCAGGAGAGACAGAGATACCAGGTGGCCCTAATTGAAGCCTCGACGCGCGTTTCGCCCCTGGATAGAGGGCTTTCTCAAGAGGCCTCTATCCTAAAGAGACTCTGCTCCCCTCCTCTCCTTGCTGCTACTCACTGACTAACCGACTTGACTACCACCCTAAGATGGCTTCCCTTTATATACCTCCTACAATGGTGCTCCCCTATTCTACATCCTCCACCCACTCCCACTACTGGTTCCCCCTACCTTTGGTTCCCCCCACTCCAGCCAGGGACAGGGCTCAGCAGGAGACACAGTGCATCTTGCCTTTCCAGCCGGCCTGGAGTAGTGTAGTGTTGAATGTGGGTGCTGGGGTTCCGGCAGCACTCTCTCCTTACCTGAGAGAAGGAGACACCACACCTCTGGGTGAGGTGCAGTACCTCTGTGGCGACTGAACCCTCAGGGGCGCCACACATGCTTGCTGTGTTTGTTTCACCGAGCATACCACATGTTTCTCAATCCACCATAACTTCTGCACCTCACTGTCAGTGCAACAGTTTGTCCATTTCGCCGTACTTCATCCTCTCTCAGCACCGCAGCCAGCTCTCGGTCCCACAGTTGTGGTGACGTAAAAGATTGTTTCCTCCCACACATGACAAAGAATATAAAAGAATATAGAAATATAGAATATATAGAATATGTAAATATATAAATATAGGAAAGAAATAAAACAATATAGAAAAACACATATAATTAAAAACACACAAAATTAAAACAATTCCCAGAGACATTCTAATGAGGACAGCACATTAAGTTGTACATCATGTCCCAGGGGCATGTGGCATGGTATACAAAATGCTCCGCACTACATGAGATGTAATTCATGATTTTATATTCCTTCTTGCTGTTGGCTGACAAAAAGGTTTTGGCGCGTACTATATTGCAACAGGCTAGGCATAATCTGCAGGGATAACATCCCCATCTTGGTTTCCTGGTATAAAAGGGGAGGATCGGTTTTGCCACATAGTGGCTTTTTACCAGCATGTCCTTAATGTTCTTGCTTCTTCGGGCTGTGAGTAAAGGTGTCTCGGACAGATTTTTGCAAATAATTGGTTCAGTTTTTAATATAGGCCAGTGTTTGCGCAGAATTTGACGGATGTCCTCCCATTTATTGTTGAATGTAGAAATGAACTCACATAAATCAATGGCTGTACCCTGCCAGATGATGAATAAATTGTCAATATAATGATACCAGCACTGCGCTTGGTAGGCGGCGTGTGTGCCATTGCTGAAAACCTCCCTCTCCCAATACCCGAGAAATAGATTAGCGTACGATGGCGCACACGCCGTGCCCATTGCAGTGCCACGTGATGTATAAAAAAAATCTATCCTTAAAGGTAAAGTAGTTGTGAGTTAATATAAACGGTAACAGTTTCAAAATCAGGGCACACATTGATCCATCCAAATTACTCATATTCAAATAGAATTTAACTTCCTCCAGCCCATCCACTTGCCAAATGCAGGTGTACAAGGAATCACGCACGCAGCGTCACTCCTCTGCACTTCAATGAACCCTCTCAGCATAGGCTTAGAGTTGATGACGTAATCCAAGGGAAAACACCCCTGGGATTCCCTCTATTCACCTTGTACCGCTGCATGCTTTGTCTTCTTTTTTTGGATGATAATTCATATACTCATATTACAGAAAAATTGATAGTTTTTTTTTTTAATTTTATGCACATATAAACGTATAAATTAAACTTAAGTTTGGCATAAAAACACAATATTCTTTAGACAGATATATATATATCTTTACTACACAGTCCTTCTTTATTTACACTGACCACAAGATTCAATGTAATCAGTGTAGCACACCTCACTGATGAGACACGGAGCTTTAGACAGAACATTACATAGGACAAAGCAGGTTTGAATCTAATCTTTTCATTTTTTTATCAGCGCGACGCTTGAACCTTTCAGTATCTCATTATTAATTTTTCTCCTGTTTCCCATTCTTTTCTTTTTTTATATGCTTATGGTATTAAAATGAATAAAACAACAGATGTATAGGATGATAGTAAATTCTAATACATGTGATCTTCCTCTTGTTTTTAGTCTCTCTTTCCCAACCCCCTTTTTGCTTTGGCGCTATTATTTGAAAATCTCTTGTATGTAAACCGCATGGAGGTTATGTTTCCACTTTCACATGTGGTTGTCCTGAGGAAGGAGTCGGATTTGACTCTGAAACGCGTTGACAAATAAATCACCTTTAATTAACTTGTTCTATGATTCCTTCTTGAACCAGCAGCGCACTTGAAGTCCACCTACTCTGGCTTTCTATTATAACCCAATTTGTAGAGATGGACTTATAATCTTCCATCACTAATTTGCAAAAGATATCAACTTGAGGACATAGTGAGAGGTGGATCTAGGAAAAACTGATGCAGGAAATGTATATGTTGAGGTCCCAGCACTCTCCCTTTCCATTTCCTCCAAAATACGGATGGCCTCTTGTTCAGCACTACTATTTAAGTCCCACATTGGATCAGTCTTAAAGTGCTGTTTTTGTAAGATTAAGTTCCACACAAACAGATGTAAATCCTTTACTGTGGTAAAAAAAATCAAAATTGTTATTGGGAACAAAATTAAGACCTAACTTCACCACCTCTCATTGGGTGTTGGTTAAGCTATGGGAAAACAAACTGATTACTTCTAAATTCTGAGTCTTGCTCTTTTTTTCATTGGATTGGGGTGGTGTTAATTTTTGTTTGTTAAATGTTTTTCCCTTTCACATATTTGGTTGTTTGTTGGCTCCCAACCTCCCAACTAAACTGGAGCTTGTACTTATGTTTAGTAGGTGGGGGATCCTCCTCCACTCATGACATAGAGGTAATCGAATTCAATCGGGTGTGCGACTGGGATCTTTTTCCCATATTTGTTTTTCTCTATTTATAAAGGTGATTAGTTTTAAAATATGTGCAATCTCTCCAATATTTCTTAGTTTCGACCATAACAATTTCCTCCCATTTGTGGAAGTGTTGCGCCCCTGCGAGTCCAGTCGCCACAGAGGTACTACATCTCACCCAGAGGTGTGGTACCCCACTCTCAGGTAAGGAGGGAGTACTACCCGGGGCCCACCCACCTACATCCAACACTACACCATTCCAGACCAGCAGGAGAGGCAAGAAGCATTTGTTCACTGCTGAGCCCTGTCCCTGGCTGGAAGGGGGGGAACCAAGAGAGGGGGAACCATGTAATGGGTGTGGGTGGAGGAAGTAGATCAGTGGAGCACAGAGGGTAGGAGTATAAAAGAGAGGGTGGAAGGTTCTAGAGAGAGTTCTGCTCAGGGGAGCAAGGTGAGAGGACAGAGTGGAGTTGGGAGCAGGAGCTCAGGAGAAGCTCTGCTCAAGAGGAGTGGAGAGAAGAGTCGGGCCTAGTGAGAGAGGCCCAGGAGGAGAGAGGAGAGAGTAGAGAGGAGCAGTGAGAAGGGCTCCAGGAGAGACAGAGGGGGTCCCAGGGGCACGGGGAGTGCAGAAAGCCACCCGTGCGCCCAAATTCACGCTAACGTGGAGGGATCAGGCCACAGAAGGGTACCGGCACCTAACTAGTGGAGAACAACCAGGCTCAGCTAGACAACCGGAGGTTGCTACATTTTTAAGGCGCTGCAGCCAACACCCACAATTACATCGCTGAAAAGGTGGCCGCATAGGGTCCAGGGGACTGCATGTCGCCCGACAAGGCCTGGGGCCACTAGCTTGGGACACTGATTGTGAGGCGCAAGGCAGGAGGGCAAGAGCCGGCGCAGTGAGACGACCGGGAAAGGTACATAGAACGGGGTCCCGTTTAATTACTCCTGAGACTTCTGAACCCCTACCCCGGAGGACACAGGATGACGTGGGAGGTTATACACTGGCCATTGTAACCTGGAGAATTGAAAAACCGTGAGTAAAACCTGAAGACTGCACCCCACTGTGTCCTTGAATAATTGCTGCCCCATCACCAGCCCTGCACTACACAGCACCAGCAACATACACCTCATAAAATCATCATCTATTGCCCTGAAGCTAAGCTCTGCCTGTGGAGAGCTGAACCAACTCTGCTGCGTCACCATCAGCTCCAGAGGATCTGCACCGCAGCGGCGGCTCCATATAGCCGCATACCACAGGTGGCGTCTCGAACATTATCTCTAAAAACTTTATTCCCCTTTTACTTTCCCTTTAATTGACTGCCCTGGGTCACGGACTGGGTCACTGCCACCGTGATATCCCCCAGCACCGAACGACCTGGCTACAGAGTACTCCACGGCCTAGGGGGCGCGTCAGAAGTCTTTATCCAGATCCTCATTTAGTTTTAACATTGGCTCTGTAGAGAGTTGCTTAGTCAAACTTTCCAGGATCAGATTAATTTCTTTTCCCACCTCTCCCAGTGACGTCTCATTAGAACGAATAAGGAAACTCGTATAGCCTCTGGAGTGGGTGGAGAATAAATCCTCCTGTTGCTGTTTAAAAATATCATCATTAATCACGAAGGAGGGAAAGACTTGTATACGTAAACCTCTCAGTATTAGTCATTTTTGTAAGATGACGCTCCAGGAAGGACTTGTTCCACCAGAACTTCGTTTTTTTATTATTAAGGAAACCTTTCATGTCCTCAGGGTCTCTGGAATTAGAGTCTAAAATTACACCAATGTCATCGCCAAAGACCTGGTCCAATTTAGTGAGCCATGTTCTCTCACATGCTCGATGGCCCATTTGTTCAATCTGATAAGCTGTGAAAATACACAGTATGATAAATGTATACAATTGGAAAGAACCATACATGTTCATAAGGACTATAGTCCATAAGGCAAGCTCCCAAATTAATAGAAAAAGAAATAGAGAAGAAAACAGGAGCCTATATGCCCCAAATAGAGAACCAAATATATTTCATAATTCATGTAAAAAGGTATAAATTTTATTCTTACGTTTAAAAAGTTCAAACATCATAGTAACATGAAATAGCATAAGACATAGTATTAGTAACTAGAATCAGGTGACTGGTGTAAAGGGTGTGACAGTACAAACAGATCAATAACACTCCATAGTAATGGAAATAATTAGTGTTGAGAGAGCACTAAAATGCTCAGGTGCTCGAAGCTCGGGCCGAGCTCGCCGTGATACTTGGGTGGTCGACCCGAGCAACGAGCCCAATGTTAGTCTATGGGAGACCCGAGCATTTTTGCGGCGGCACCCCCGGCAGTCTTTTAAAAGCCTAACAAGTGCCCAAAACGATAGTGACAGTGCTCAAATGACATGGGGGCAGCATGGGGATCGCCCCAGGAAGCATTTCTGACCCCCAGGTCACTGCTGTCAACAACGTGGTCAGAGGTATTAAGCCACTTTTACGGGCTCACAATAAAACGTTCAAAAACGAAACTGAAACTGCTTTCCTGTGAAATATGTTAAGGAATTTCCTTTCCAGGGTAAAGACTTGTGTATAAGGTAAAATAAATAACCAAAAACAAAAATACTCCTCCACACCTTGGGCTATGTTCACAAGTAGCATTTTTTATGCGTTTTTGCACTTTTGTATTGCTTTCAACCGTGACAAATGCATTCACCGGGAAATGTCATTTTAACATTTTACAATCTTATCTGGCCATGTGCTGTGTGACACATGCATACAGTGCTGAAAAGACATGGGAACAGCATGGGGAAGACCCCTGGAAGCATCTCTGACTCCCAGGTCACTGCCTAAAAGTGTGCCCATCAGAAGTGATCCTTGCCGCATCAGAAGATGCAGACTTGCAACTATCCCCGTGCAAGTCCTTGTCCCAGGGCAGTATTCAATTGTATCTCCCCCATTCCTTGCAATGCAAGCACAATTATGCAGGCTGCCACCCACCCCCAGGCTGCAATACCATACTGCTAGCTTGCTTGCACTTGAAATTGGGCCTTTTAGGCATGAGGAGGCAGACGCCGGCCACCATGTCATGGCTGCGTCGGCGGCCTGGTATCCATACTCAGTCCCCAGCCGCCCGGTGGCCGGGTGTCCACGCTCGGTCCCCAGCCGCCAGGGGGTGGCCGGGTGTCCACGCTCGGTCCCCAGCCGCCAGGGGGCAGCCAGGTGTCCATACTCGGTCCCCAGCCGCCCCATGGCCGGGTGTCCACACACGGTCCTCAGCCACCTGGGGGCGGCCGGGTGTCCATAAACGGTCCCCAGCCGCCCTATTTCTCCTGTGACCCTCCCCCACACTTTTCTTAGCCTGGCCTGCATTAGGGCAGCATTGGACGAGCCCACCAGAGAACCAGACTCTTCCGGTGGGCCCTGGCTTCTCCATCAGGGGAGTTGAGAGTGCCAAAGTGAGGAGCATGACGATGATGATAGAAGATAGCATCTGCTTTGTTTTCTTGGAATGCAAGCACATGTATGTAGTAGCGGCTAGGCCTGAGGTGGTCAGCGTTTTGGCGCATATCCTACCTCCTCCGAGGATTGCTGGATGTGTTCCTGCTTCTATCCCAGTTCTATGACTCCCGTTAAAACAAAGCTTCAGGTGATGAATGATGGATGAGGTGGTGGCAAAGGAGAAAGAGCAGGAGAAACAGGGACCATTCACATCAATATCAGGCCAGTCAACCACACATGTCTTGTAGGATATGTTTCTGTACCAAAAGGAGCGGTTCGGCTACACAGTTATAGGGCATACAGTGAGTGCAATGCCTACCAAAAATTTCGAGGCACTCCAATGCCCCTTGGAAGTGACATGGAGGTCAGAGGGCCTTAACTAAACCGTTTTTTCCATTTATAGCAACTGGGTCTCCTGTGCACTGTTAGACTAAGCAGTGAATGGAAGGCTTTCCAGATATTATGAGGAACTGCAATGCCCCTTGAAACAGACGTGGATTACAGCATACTAAAAACCTTCTACCAATTATTGGGAAGTGGGTCTCCCTATGTTCGCCTATGCATTGAAAAGCAAAAGCTGACTAAAATTAGGAGGAAATGCAATGCCCGTTGGAAAAGTCGTGGAGGTCGCAGTAGCTTAACAAGACAGTTTTAATGCCCCTTGGAAAAGTGGTGGAGGTCACAGTAGCTTAACAAGACGGTGTTAATGCCCCTTGGAAGAATGGTGGAGGTCGCAGGAGCTTAACAAGACCGTTTTAATGCCCCTTGGAAGAGACGTGGAGGTCAGAGTGGTTTAACAAGATGGTTTTAATGCCCCTTGGAAGAGTGATGGAGGTCGCAGTGGAATAAAAAGACAATATCAATGCACCGTGGAAGAGTTGTGGAGGTCACAGTAGCTTACCAAGACGGTTTTAATGCCCCTTGGAAGAATGGTGGAAGTGGCAGTAGCTTAACAAGACGGTTTTAATGCCCCTTGAAAGAATGCTGGAGGTCGCAGTAGCTTAACAAGACTGTTTTAATGCCCCTTGAAAAATTGGAGGAGGTCGCAGTAGCTTAACAAAACGGTTTTAATGCCCCTTGGAAGAGACGTGGAAGTCGCAGTAGCTTAACAAGACAGTTTTAATGCCCATTGGAAAAGTGGTGGAGGTCGCAGCAGCTTAAAAAGATGGTTTTAATGCCCCTTGGAAGAATGGTGGAGGTCGCAGTAGCTTAACAAGACGGTTTTAATGCCCCTTGGAAGAATGGTGGAGGTTGCAGTAGCTTAACAAGATGGTTTTAATGCCCCTTGGAAAAGTGGTGGAGGTTGCAGTAGCTTAACAAGACGGTTTTAATGCCCCTTTGAAGAGACATGGAGGTCACAGTAGCTTAACAAGACGGTTTTAATGCTCCTTGGAAAAGTGGTGGAGATCGCAGTAGCTTAACAAGGCAGTTTTAATGCCCCTTGGAAGAGACATGGAGGTCAGAGTGGTTTAACAAGATGGTTTTAATGCCCCGTGGAAGAGTGGTGGAGGTCGCAGTGGAATAAAAAGACAATATCAATGCACCGTGGAAGAGTTGTGGAGGTCACAGTAGCTTAACAAGAAGGATTTAATGCCCCTTGGAAGAGACGTGGAGGTTGCAGTAGCTTACCAAGACGGTTTTAATGCCCCTTGGAAGAATGGTGGAGGTTGCAGTAGCTTAACAAGATGGTTTTAATGCCCCTTGCAAGAGCCATGCAGTACAGCATCTTAAAAACATTATTCCCATTATTGGGGAGTGGGTCTCCCATAGTCTTTGCCTATGCCTTCCAAGCAAAAGCTGCCAAAAATTAGGATGGAGGAACTTGCAATGCTGGCAAACAAGAGCCATGCAGTACAGCATCTTTAATGCCCCTTGGAAAAGTGGTGGAGGTCGCAGTAGCTTAACAAGACGGTTTTAATGCCCCTTGCAAGAGCCATGCAGTACAGCATCTTAAAATCATTCCCATTATTGGGGAGTGGGTCTCCCATAGTCTTTGCCTATGCTTTCAAAGCAAAATCTGCCAAAAATTAAAATTAGGACGGAGGAACTTGCAATGCCCCTTACAAGAGCCATGCAGTACAGCATCTTAAAAACATTATTCCCATTATTGGGGAGTGGGTCTCCCATAGTCTTTGCCTATGCCTTCCAAGCAAAAGCTGCCAAAAATTAGGACTGAGGAACTTGCAATGCTGGCAAACAAGAGCCATGCAGTACAGCATATTAAAAACATTATTCCCATTTTTGGGGAGTGGGTCTCCCATAGTCTTTGCTTATGCCTTCCAAGCAAAAGCTGCCAAAAATAAGGATGGGGGAACTTGCAATGCTGGCAACACGGACCACGGTCACCCTGGTGGTATAGTGGTGGTGGATGCTGAGGATAAGGAGAAGAGCATAAAACAGACAGAAATGAGGAAGCGTATACCCATGTGTGGGTGTGAAGCAGTGCATGTGAATACACCTCCCGAAACAAGACAGTGGATCTGACTTTATGTTATTCTGCTGTCATTTGGTGGTGATGAGAAGTCTGGCCCAATCCAGCCCTTGTTCATTTTGATAAGGGTCAGCTTGTCAGCATTGTCAGTTGACAGGCGAGTGCGCTTATCAGTTATAATTCCACCAGTGGCACTAAAAACCCGCTCCGATAACACGCTAGCGGCAGGGCAGGCCAGGACCTCCAAGGCGTACAGAGTGAGTTCATTCCAAGTGTACAGCTTGGATACCCAATAATTAAAAGGCACAGAGGAATCACAAAGGACGCTGGTACGGTCGGCAAGGTCCTCCCTCACCATCTTTTGAAACTTTCCACTCCTTGTGAGAGTACCCCGCGCCTCAGGGCCTGTCCGAAGGGAGGGTCTGAGAAAACTCTCCCAGAATGTTGACAGTGTTCCCCTGCCTCTGCTGGATTGGAGTTGCGTCTCTCTCGGCTGTACGCCTTGGTTGGGCAACGAACTGTGACCTCTGCCACTAGCGTGTTCAGATGGGAATTTTTCTAACAGTTCTGCAGCAAGAGCCTTCTGGTACTGCCCCATTTTTGTAGACCTCTCCACCTCAGGAATAAGAGAGTGAAAGTTCTCCTTGTAGCGGTGGTCTAACAGTGTCACCAACCAGTAATCACTGTCACCCAACATTTTGACAACGCGAGGGTCATGGTTAAGGCAGCGTAACATAAAGTCAGCCATGCGTGCCAGACTGGTAATGGGCAAGACTTCCGTGTCCTCACCAAGATGACAACTGACCATGCTCTCCTCCTCCTCCTCCCCCCTGTCCTCAAGCCACCCACGCTGAACCGACGGTATGACAGTTGTACAGGTACTACCGTCTACAGCTCATGATAACAGCTCCTGTTCTTCCTCCTCCTCCTCCTCCCCCTCATTGTTCCCCAATGCACGTGTGTGTAATCGACCGCTACGGCTTCTTGATCCATCTCATCATACTCTGGCTGCAATGCCTCCTCTTTAATTCTCTGCAGAGAGCATTGCAAAAAACAGACAAGTAGAATGCTGACGCTAATGATGGCATCATCGCCACTCACCATCTTGGTGGACTCCTCAAAGTTTGTCAAGATGGTACATATGTCCATAAGGTCCACTCCTGAGGTCTTATGTGTGGAATATGACCTGAATATCGACGGCCTTGTTGCAGCTGGTACTCCACAACTGCTCTCTTCTGCTCACAAATCCTTTGCAACATGTGGAGGGTAGAGTTCCAACGTGTGGGGACATCACACACCAGTCGGTGTGACGGAAGCTGCAAACGCTGCTGCAACACAGCAAGGGCGGCGGAAGCTGTAGCCGACTTGCGAAAATGAGCTGACAGGCAGCGTACTTTGACGAGCAGATCTGGCAACTCGGGGTATGATTTAAGAAACCGCTGAACCACGAGGTTAAGCACATGAGCCAGGTATGGTACGTGTGTGATCTCGCCTCAGAGCCGCCACCAGGTTACGGCCATTGTCACACACGACCATGCCTGGATGTAGGTTCAGCAGTCTCAGCCACAGATCTGCCTGCTCTTTCACAGCTGTCCACAACTCACAAGCAGTGTGAGGTTTATCACCTAAGCTTATGAGTTTCAGCACAGCCTGTTGCTGCTTGGCTGAGGCAGCACTGCAGTGCTTCCAGCTTGTAACTGATGTGGTGATATCTGAGATGGGGGCTGAACATGAGGAGGAGGATGATGCATGTAGCATCGGCATCTCTGCCCCCTGCCAGGCAGAGACGCCGTCCCTCTCACCGCGGCGCTCCCTGCCCGGCATACTCCAGCGCTCCTCTTCCTGCTGCTGCCGGCGCACGCAGCTTCCCGGGCACTGTGCTTAGGGCGAGCACGCGCTCCCTCTCTCTTAAAGGGGCTGCGCGCGCCGTCCTAAGGAGTCCCCGGCCAGTAGCCGGAGGTCCCCCCATATATAAGGCACCTCCTCCAAAATGGAGGTGCCCGAGCAATAGTTGTTGCACAGTGTACTTACCTCTGCTTCAGCCCTCAGGTCCCGCTGCTAGCCTGACTACCAGTCCTGTTCACCAGCCTGACTACCAGTCCTGTCCGCCAGCCTGACTACCAGTCCAGTCCGCTAGATTGACTACTCTCTAGCCCAACAGTCTGTCTTCCTTTCCGTCCGCCAGTCTGTGTATGGGCTCTACCCGCCTGCTTACTTGGAAGCACCTGCTTGTTACCTGCCGTGCCTACCTGGAGGCGCCTGCATGCTACCTGCCGTCACTTGCCGTGACCACCTGACAGCCTACCTGGGGGCTCCTGCCATCACTTGCCATGACCACCTGACAGCCTACCTAGAGACTCCTGCCGTCACTCGCCGTGACCACCTGACAGCCTACCTGGAGGCTCCTGCCGTCACTTGCCGTGACCACCTGACAGCCTACCTGGAGGCTCCTGCCGTCACTTGCCGTGACCACCTGGCAGCCTACCTAGATACTCTTGCCATCACTTGCCGTGCCTACCTGACAGCCTACCTGGAGGCTTCTCCTTGTTATCTGCCGTACCTACCTGGAGGTCCCTGCTTGTTACCTGCCGTGTCTGCCAGTCCATCTACCCGGATCACTCATCAGCCTGCCTGCTGTGCCCATCTGCAATACCGGTCAGTCCCTACCATCTGTACCGTGGGAGTCACCTGCTCCCTTACAAGGTCGTCCCCAGAGTAGCACCTGGTCCCTCTGCTCAGACCCTCCCTGGTCACGGAGTCGATTGAGCCACCGTACAACCTTGGTCGCTCCGAGTTGATGCCTAGTTACGCCCCTCTGGGTCCCTCCTTGCATCGCAGCACAGAGATTCCACCACCCGGATCCGTAACAATGCGCAGGAGCTGTACACTTTGGGGGCAACTCTGACTGACATAGGGCCTGCAATCCTCGGTGTGGGGAGGATGTGCTCCATCCCAAGGTCCGACTGGGTCCCGGCTTCCACTATGTTTACCCAGTGTGCCGTCAGGGAGATGTACCGTCCCTGGCCACAAGCACTTGTCCACTAGTGTTGAGCCACCCCCGTAGTGTTCGAGTTCGGTTCGGTTCGTCGAACACCCGTGTGTTCGCCGAACTGTTCGTCGAACTGTTCGTCGAACTGTTCGTCGAACACCTTCGAACACCGTTAAAACCAATGGCAGGCAAACAAAACCACATAGAAACACATAGAAAACACCTTCAAAGGTGTCCAAAAGCTGACAAACTGCTCAGAAGACACAACTAACACATGGAAAAGTGACAAGTACATATAGTCATGCGAAAAGAAAAGAGGTGGAGGAGTAAAATGAGGGGGAGACACAGATATAGGCATGTCATGCCCTTCTAAAATCCAAAAAGTGAGAAGCCGACACGTTCAGTCCGCTCCTGCCCGTGCCACCTCCGTGTCGCCGGGTTTGTGCCAGAGCCGCGGTGAACCCTGACGGCCAGCCCCCTTTTCCCAATACTGGTGCCTGTCCGCTGGTGGGTCGAGCGAGCCCCCCTGTGGTGGAGGCAGCTCTAAGCTTTTTAATTTAAATTGTCTCTCTAATTTGAATGAATACACTTTAAATCCATTTACAAGGATCTATTGGAGGGCAAGTCTCATGCCAGCAGCCGCGTAATTCCAGCTCCAGTAGCGTCCACTAAAGCTGCTGCAGTTAAAAAGCTTTTATAAGGATCGAGCTCGGCTGTCCACTGCAAGGCATCCTACTGCCAGTCCCAGCCCCTATGCCTTGGGGTGCCTCCTGATGCTCTTCACTGAGTATCCCGTGGTCCCGAAGCATTTCCTTTGAAAAAATTAAGTGTCCAAACTACAGGTGGTGTAGCTTGCTTAACAGCCGGGATAATCCGCTGACTAGCAGACACTGCTACTAGGCACAAAGTATTTCCTGGGCTAGATGCAGTTAAAAATTTGTAATTAGATACTCTCGTTGGATGCTGAGAAAGCATTCCATAGAGTCTCCTGGCACGCCATATATGATTCTCTTAAAAAGCTTGGGGTAGGGGTCTAGGGGACCCTTTTAT
Source organism: Phyllobates terribilis (assembly GCF_046119375.1). Lineage (NCBI taxonomy): Eukaryota > Metazoa > Chordata > Amphibia > Anura > Dendrobatidae > Phyllobates > Phyllobates terribilis. Next base: position 382,271,596 of record NW_027362765.1, read on the forward strand.
AGCCAAAATCACGGCCCTGTATCACAATACGTCACCTAGGCTGAAGATACATGGAACTGTAGCACCCTGAGGGCTCGGTTGCTACAGAGGTATTGCACCTCACCCAGAGGTGTGATATCTCACTCTGAGGTAAGGATGGAGTGTGGATCAGGACCCGACACCTGCATGCATTACACCACATTGCCGTGGGGCAGGGCGACCAATATGCCTCTGAGATGGGCACGACAGTCCCTGTCCCTGGCTGGAGTGGGGGGAGGGAACACTGAGGAAGGGGAACCCTGTAGTGCAGGAGCAGGGAGGAAGCAGTTCCTGGGTGCATTGAGAAGGGAGTATAAAAGGTGGGCACCATCTTAGTTCAGTGCAGAGAAGTCTGAGCAGAAGTGGCAGGGAGCAGGGGCTCTGCATGAGCTCTGCTCCGGAGGCGGGCCTAGTAACAGAGGCCCAGGCCTGGAAGAGGGAGAAGGAAGGAAGAGGAGCGGAGAAGGCTCCAGGAACGAGGAATGAAGGGATCCCAGGGGTGCGGACGGGCGAATCGCCACCGCACGCCTGAATCCACCTGCGTGGAGGGGTCAGGCCAAAGGGGGAGACCGGTCCCCGAAACTAGTGGAGGCAGGAAACGACCCTCAGCTAGAAACCGGAGGCTGTGACATTTTATGTGGCGCAGCCCCTCGCTACACCCGCTAGGAAGGCACCACATAGGGTCAGGGAAACTGGCGCCAAGTTTACCAAGAGGAGGCCCGAGGCAGCCGGACAGAAGGGTTGGTAAGAAAGGCCAGACAAAGGACACACAAAGGGGGTCCTGTGAAGCGCTCCAAAGTTATCTGGGAGTTGTCTGAGCCCCTCACCTGGTGAGCACAGTACGACGTGGGCAGCCGTTACCTGCAGACGTGGTCTGGATAATAAGAACTGTGAGTAAAGGCCCTGGACTGCATCACTGACTCCGTGTCGTTACTGCTGCTGCCCTGCACCATCACCCCCATCCTCCGCATACACTGTCCTGAGGCTATACTCCTCCCGTGGGGAGTTATGCTACGCTCTGCTGCACCCACAACACCAGCCTCAGCGGTCTGCCCTGCAGCGGCGGTTCACTCTGACCGCAATCCACGGGTGGCGTAGTCGGACATTTAAACATCAAAACCACTTAAATAGTTCCGCCACTGGTTTGACCACCCTGAGCCACGGAACCGGGTCGCCGCCACGAAGACTACAACCACCAGCATCCACCAAAAAGGGTCCGGCTCCGGGTGTCCCAAGGCCCAGGGGGTGCATCAGAACATTTTCATCACCTTTCACAATCACCAATGGGACAAGGCAGGGATGTCCTCTGTCCCCTCTCTTATACATCCTAGTGACGGAGCACCTGCTCTCATCAATTCGCCATAACCCCAATATTAGGTGGATTGAGGTGGGAGGCACCGAGTACAAGTGCTCTCTATTTGCTGATGATGTCCTAGTATATATCACTCAATCACATATATCCATCCATGCTGTTATGGCTGAAAAGATCACTTTGTTACATGGTCAAATTTTAAAATCAATGCAGCGAAGTCTGAGGCCCTCGATGTCTCCCTCCCCAAATCCATATAGGATTCCATCCAGTCCAACTTTCCCTTTGCCTGGCCCTCACAGGGTATCAAATACTTAGGAATTCCTATTCATAGAGACCTCTCCCATCTATGTTATCTTAATTTTGGGCCCTTTATTGAACAACTCCATACAGACCACGGTTGGCAAGTTAGAACTGTAAGATTCACTACGTGAACCACTGGTGTTTTGTGGAAAAGCACATGTACACTGTGTTCCAAATTATTATGCAAAAAGTGTTTAGGAGTGATAAGGGAAGAATTTGTTTGTTTGTCAGTTAAACTCATTGATGGTGATGTGTGTCAGGGCTCTTTATATCACTGTAAGCAATTGCAGACACCTGTGCTAATTAGTTTGGCAGGTGTGTCCAATGAAAGGCAAGACTACTTAAGAAGGCTGTCTCACATTATTAAGCAGCCTACATTTTCTGCCAAAATGGGAAAGAAAAAGGATGTGTCGGCTGCTGAGAAGCAACAAATTGTGGAGTGTTTAGGTCAAGGCATGACTACAATCAACATTGTGCGATGATCAGGATGAAGTGTCTTGGCAATCAAGGAGTATGTAGCTGATTCACAGTACACACGTGTGCGTGCTGATAAGGGCAAATTGAGGACTCTTTCCTACAGGCAATTACGTCAGGTTAAAAGAGCAGCGGCAAAAAAGCCTTGTCATAGCAGCAGACAAGTTTTTGAAGCTGCTGGTGCCTCCAACGTCCCCCGAACAACAAGATGCAGGGTCCTTCAGAGGTTTGCAGCTGTGCATACGCCATCCTGTCGACCTCCTCTATCCACTTCACACAAGCAGAAACGGCTCCAGTGGGCCAAACATTACATGAAGACTGATTTCAAAACTGTTTTGTTCACGGATGAGTGCCGTGCAGCGCTCGATGGTCCAGATGGATGGAGTGGAGGATGGCTGGTTGATGGACACCCCACGCAAACACGGCTACAGCGCCAACAAGGAGGAGGTGGAGTAATGTTTTGGGCTGGAATCATGGGGAGAGAGATTGTCGGCCCCTTTAGGATCCCTGAAGGCGCTAAAGATGAACTCCATAATGTATGTGGATTTTCTCAAACAGCACTTCCTGCCATGGTTCAAGAAGAAGAACCGTGTATTTCACAGCAAGATCATTTTTTTGCATGATAATGCACCATCTCATGCTGCACATAAAACATCTGCATCTCTGGCTGATATGGGCATAAAAGGGAACAAACTTATGGTGTGACCCCCATGCTCCCCTGACCTCTACCCCATTCAGAACCTCTGGAGCATCATCAAAAGGAGTGTCTATGATGGCGGGAGGCAGTTCACATCTAAGCAACAGCTCTGGGAGGGTATTCTGTGCTCATGCAAAACAATTGAAGCAGAAACCATCCAAAACCTGACAAATTCAATGGACGAGAGAGTTCAGAAGCTCCTTTCGAACAAGGGGTCCTATGTGAAAATGTAACATCACCTAGAATAAAGTTTTGAGTTGAAAACTGTTTGATTTCAGTTTCTAATAACCTGCTAATGCTTATAATTTCAAAAATTACCATTTTTTTGGTCTTTATTAAAATGAAAAGGCTGATCGAAAAGTTTGGGGGATCTAAGAGTGTGGCAACCCAGTAGTCATGATTACTTCGAATTGTGACAATATGAGGGTCATGTTGCAGGTAGTGCAGCAAGAAGGCACTTATGTGTCTTGCGCATCTCGGAGCCCCAAAATTATTTTCCGGGCTAGATGCAGCTAAAAATTATTATTAATTTTAAATCTGGTGGAGCTTAGTATAGATGGCCTAATAGGATCAGTGCTGCACACTGCTACAAAGCCCAAATTATTTTCCAGTCAAGATACAGATAAACATGATTAGTAATTTTAAATCTGGTGGAGCTTATTATAGATGGCCTAATAGAATCAGTGCTGCACACTGCTACAAAGCCCAAATTATTTTCCAGCCAAGATACAGATAAACATGATTAGTAATTTGAAAGCTTAAAACGGTTGGTAGGGTGATTTTAACCAATCATCAAGCTTTTACTCTCCCCAGGATGACACAGGGGTAGAAAAGTCGTTTCGGATCCATGATTTGTTCATCTTTATGAACGTGAGTCTGTCTACATTATCAGTGGAGAGCCGCGTGCGCTTATCTGTCAGCACACCACCAGCAGCGCTGAACACACGTTCAGACAGAACGCTGGCTGCGGGGCATGACAAGATCTCCAAGGCGTAAGTGGCTAGCTCCGGCCATTTATCCAGATTGGAAGCCCAAAAAGAGCAAGGGTCCAGTGACACAGTCATGGCTTCAATGTTTACTTGGAGATACTCCTGTACCATCGTCTCTAGGCGTTGACTATGTGTCAGACTTCTTGTTTCCTGTGGCCTTGCAAAGGATGGGCTAAAAAAGTGGTGAAATGATTCCGCAAAATTGATGTTACCAGCAGATACTGTGGTTCTGTTACGGTTTGAGTGCTGAACACTTGACGGTCCCACGGTTGGCAAGTTGGAACTGTGAGATTCACTACGTGCACCACTGGTGTTTTGTGGAAAAGCACATGTAAGATTCTGCAACAGTCTCTGCTGATACTCCTGCATGCGTGCATCCCTTTCTATGGCAGGAATAATTTCTGCAAATTTACTTTTGTACCGGGGATCTAACAGTGTGGCAACCCAGTAGTCAGGATTATTTCTAATTCTCACAATTCGAGGGTCATGTTGCAGGTAGTGCAGCAAGAAGGCACTCATGTGTGTTGCGCAGCCAGGAGCACCAAGTCCCTGTTGTGTTGGTGGCGAGGTAACAATCATGCTTCCTTCCTCTGTCCTCTCCCCCCAACCTCGCACAACAGAAATGTGATCAAGGTCTCCCTCATCTGATGAGTCTTCCATCAGTTCGTCCTCCACTTCTTCCTGGGCTCCTGCACCTTCCTCACTAGTTTGGCTGCTACCATGCGCCCTGGTAAAACCATCTCCCCCACCCTCACATGCCTGCCGCCTTGGTGCTGCCGACCGTCTGGACCTTGCAGATGTTAGTGTTATGTTCTGCTACCAGAGCTAAGGAAAGAGAGGAGATCTGTCCCTACGATAGAACTCAGCTTAATCCCTACGATGTAACAGGGGACCTGATCCTGCGATCAGACCTGCTAAAGTTCTAAGCTAGTCTGTACGGAGACCTATAGATGTGGGGAAGGAATCCCTACAAGTACTAAGGACTGGGAGGAAAATGGGACACCTCCTAACAGAAATAGTAGCAGACAGACGAACAAACAAAATACATAGAACAAAGAGGTACGTAGACCAAGCAAACTAACAGAGTTAGATACAGAGCACAGGCTAGCTAGAAAGTAGTTAAACAATGAAGTCCAGCAAAGCCAGAAGGGCGGAGCAGGATTAAATAGGCCAACAAGGTCATGTGACCAGCAAAGGAAAAAAAAACCTAAGAGTAACGTTCTAACAGTTAGCCCTTCCGCATACAACTCCTCCTCCTCTACTTCCTCCACCTCCTCTTGTGCCACCACCTGACTCCGAATTCTGTTTAACATGTGCTCCAGCATGTAAATCACCGGAATAGTCATGCTGATAATGGCATCGTCAGCACTAAACATCTTCGTCGCCATTTCAAAACTGTGCAGAAGGGTGCATAGGTCCCTGATCTGAGACCACTCCTCCAGCGTGATTTGCCCCACCTCTGGATCTCGTTGGCCCAGGCTATACGTCAGAACGTATTGCACCAGGGCTTGTCGGTGCTGCCACAGTCGCTGCAACATGTGCAGAGTTGAATTCCACCGTGTAGGCACATCGCATTTTAGCCGGTGAAGTGGCAGGCCCAACGACTTCTGTAGAGATGTAAGTCGCTGAGCTGTGGGATGCGAACGGCGGAAGTGAGCACACAGCGACCGTGCCCTCTGCAGAAGGCCATCTAGTCTGGGATAGTGGGCTAAAAATTGCTGGACAACCAGGTTCAACACGTGAGCCATACAAGGCACGTGTGTGAGATTGCCCCGGCGAAGGGCCGCACCCAGGTTTGCAGCATTGTCGCACACGGACTTCCCTGGTTTCAGGTCCAGTGGAGACAACCATTAATGAAATTGGTTCTCCAGAGCTGACCACAACTCCTCAGCTGTGTGACTCACATTTCCCAGACATTTCAAAGTAAAAACCGCCTGATGACGTTGAGCCCTACTGCCAGCATAGTAAGGAGGTGTGCAGGATCCCTTCTGCGCAGTTAGAAAGCTTGTGGCATGACCAGACAGGCTTTGGGTGCAGGTGGAAGACCGAGAGGAGGTTGAGGAGGCAGAAGCAGTGGAGGAACTTTGACATAAAGAGGATTGACGCACAACTCGTGGGGACGGCAAGACTTGGACAGCAGCCCCTTGTCCTGCTGTCACCATAGTTACCCAGTGCCCAGTCAGCGACATGTAACGCCCCTGTCCATGCCTACTCGTCCAAGTGTCTGTGGTGAAATGCACCCTGTCACACACAGAGTTTCTCAAAGAAGCGGCGATGTTGTGTGCGACATGCTGGTGGAGCGCAGGCACACCTTTCTTTTAGAAGTAGTGCCGACTGGGCATCTGGTACTGGGGCACTGCGACGGACATAAGGTCTCGAAAATCCTCTGTGTCCACCAGGCGGAAAGGCAGCATTTCTGTAGCCAAGAGCTTGCAGATGGTGAAATTCAACCTCTTAGATTTCTCATGGCTAGGAGGAAATGGTCTTTTACTTGTCCACATCTGAGGGACCGAGGGCTGGCTATTGTGCTTAGACGGGGTTGATAAGGGTGTCCCCGGCAAATTGCCGGTCTGTGAGGAAGATGCAGGCGGACATGTTAGGTTGCCTTGATCCAAAGGTGGTGCTATCGATGTCGGACAGCGCTCAACACCAGCTGGTGTTACCACCTCCAAAGAAAATGATGACCTGCCAATCACGCTGGCTGTTGCGGGTAAAGAGGTGGCAGGTCTGCGCCCCAAAACAGGTGTGACTGCTGTCCCCCCAGTCACAGAGGATGAAGAGGCCGCGGATGCACAAGATATGGCAGACGGTGGTTGGCCCGGCCGGCTAGGCCGCATTGTAGCACACTGAGCTTCCCACTGCAACTTATGCTTCATGTCCATGTGCCGGTTCATGCATGAAGTACTCAAACTATGTATTTTTTGGCCTCTACTTAGCTTTTGCTGACAAATGTTACAGATAACACGAGTTGGGTCATCTTTATCGATCTGAAAAAATGCCCAGGCTATGCAAGGCTTAGCACCCATGCGACCTGAAGAGCCACCACGACTTGTGGTGAGAGGCAGAGTTGTGTTTGAGGATGCAGTTGTTGACGTGCTTCCAGTACTACGTCTCTGTCCAGGAAGGCGCAACCTGACCTCGTCGTCACTAGCATCTTCCTCCACCTCCTCTGCTGACCTCATCTCTTGGCTGACTGTGGGTTGACAGTAAGTGGGATCTCCAACCTCATCATCATCACCCTGTGCGTTATCACACCCGTCGTCCTCAGAGCCAACCTGTTCCTGCCCTGACAAAAAACTAAAGTTGTCGCTCCAATCAGGTATTTGAGTCTCATCATCGTCTTCCTCATTGTCTCCATCAACAGGAGTTACAGTTTGGGAATGAGGGTCTACATTATGGTCAAAACCTTCTGCGTCTGGTCCTGGATCCGACTCAGAAAGATTCAGGGCATCAGTGCAGATCATTTCCTCGTCTGGATTCACAGAAGCGCTGGAGTCGACCTCTGATTCCCAGGCTATTGTAATAGTAAACAGCTCTGCAGACTCAACCATCTGTTCTACCTCATACTCAGACGGGCAGCTGGAGATTTGGGAGCTGTGAGGAAGCAAGTGCGATTGGGGTGACACCTTTGAGGACTGGAGTATTTGTGATGTTGAAGTTGATGTGGAGGAGAGCCCACTTAAAGGAGCACTTGATATCCGTTGAAGCACCTGCTGTTTTTGTGCCTCATCTGGAATTTGTAGCGATTGGCGTGGCCGTAAGAAAGGGATCTTATCACATTGTCCGCTAAAAGAAGTAGACATTTTAGTTTGGCTGGAAGATGGTCTTTTTCTGCAGATGTTACTGTTGCTTTAACACCTACCCCACGGACACAACCTTTTTTCCCCTTCGCAACACGCCTATTCCCCTTTCCACCAGCAGCAGGCCTTTTTCCACTCATTTTGGTGGTTAACTAATTCACAACTCTGGAGTTGTTTGCACAAAAAAACAATGGATGGGAACCGAGCAGAGCTGAGTGGCCAAACTGTGGTATTAGGCCAAAACTATTGGCTGGGTTAGATGCAGAAAAAAATTATATTCAATTTGCAACCTGATGGAGGTCAGTATAGATAGACTAATAGAACAAGTCCCACACAAAGCTAGAAGCCCAAATATTTTTTCAGAGGTAGATGCAGAAAATTTTTTTATTCAGTTTGCAACCTGATGGAGGTCAGTATAGATGGACTAATAGAACAAGTCCTACACACAGCTAGAAGCCCAAATATTTTTTCAGAGGTAGATGCAGAAAAAAAATATATTCAGTTTGCAACCTGATGGAGGTCAGTATAGATGGACTAATAGAGAAAGTCCCACACACAGCTAGAAGGCCAAATATTTTTTCAGTGCTAGATGCAGAAAAAAATTATTTTTAATTTGCAGCCTGATGGAGGTCAGTATAGATGGACTAACAGAGAAAGTCCCACACACTGCTAGAAGCCCAAATATTTTTTCAGAGCTAGATGCAGACAAAAAATTATTTTGAATTTGCAACCTGATGGAGGTCAGTATAGATGGACTAATAGAGAAAGCCCCACACACTGCTAGAAGGCCAAATATTTTTTCAGAGCTAGATGCAGACAAAAAATTATTTTTAATTTGCAACCTGAGGGAGGTCAGTATAAGATGGACTAATAGAGAAAGTCCCACATACTGCTAGAAGGCCAAATATTTTTTCAGAGCAAGATGCAGATAAAAATTATTTTTAATTTGCAACCTGATGGAGGTCAGTATAGATGGACTAATAGACCAAGTCCCACACACTGCTAGAAGCCCAAATATTTTTTCAGAGGTAGATGCAGAAAAAAATTATATTCAGTTTGCAACCTGATGGAGGTCAGTATAGATGGACTAATAGAACAAGTCCCACACACAGCTAGAAGCCCAAATATTTTTTCAGAGGTAGATGCAGAAAAAAATTATATTCAGTTTGCAACCTGATGGAGGTCTGTATAGATGGATTAATAGAACAAGTCCCACACACAGCTAGAAGCCCAAATATTTTTTCAGAGGTAGATGCAGAAAAAATTATATTCAGTTTGCAACCTGATGGAGGTCTGTATATATGGATTAATAGAACAAGTCCCACACACATCTAGAAGCCCAATATTTTTTCAGAGGTAGATGCAGAAAAAAAATATATTCAGTTTGCAACCTGATAGAGGTCAGTATAGATGGACTAATAGAGAAAGTCCCACACACTGCTAGAAGGCCAAATATTTTTTCAGAGCTAGATGCAGACAAAAAATTATTTTTAATTTGCAACCTGATGGAGGTCAGTATAGATGGACTAATAAAGTCCCACACACTGCTAGAAGGCCAAAAAATTTTCAGAGCTAGATGCAGATATAAATTATTTTTAATTTGCAACCTGATGGAGGTCAGTATAGATGGACTAATAGAGAAAGTCCCACACACTGCTAGAAGGCCAAATATTTTTTCAGGGCTAGATGCAGAAAAAAATTATATTCAGTTTGCAACCTGATGGAGGTCAGTATAGATGGACTAATAGAACAAGTCCCACACACAGCTAGAAGCCCAAATATTTTTTCAGAGGTAGATGCAGATAAAAATTATTTTTAATTTGCAACCTGATGGAGGTCAGTATAGATGGACTAATAGAGAAAGTCCCACACACTGCTAGAAGCCCAATATTTTTTCAGAGGTAGATGCAGAAAAAAAAATATATTCAGTTTGCAACCTGATGGAGGTCTGTATAGATGGACTAATAGAGAAAGTCCCACACACTGCTAGAAGGCCAAATATTTTTTCAGAGCTAGATGCAGACAAAAAATATTTTTAATTTGCAACCTGATGGAGGTCAGTATAGATGGATTAATAGAGAAAGTCCCACACACAGCTAGAAGCCCAATATTTTTTCAGAGCTAGATGCAGAAAAAAATTATATTCAGTTTGCAACCTGATGGAGGTCAGTATAGATGGACTAATAGAACAAGTCCCACACACAGCTAGAAGCTCAAATATTTTTTCAGAGGTAGATGCAGAAAAAAATTATATTCAGTTTGCAACCTGATGGAGGTCTGTATAGATGGATTAATAGAACAAGTCCCACACACAGCTAGAAGCCCAAATATTTTTTCAGAGGTAGATGCAGAAAAAAATTATATTCAGTTTGCAACCTGATGGAGGTCTGTATAGATGGATTAATAGAACAAGTCCCACACACAGCTAGAAGCCCAATATTTTTTCAGAGGTGGATGCAGAAAAAAATATATTCAGTTTGCAACCTGATGGAGGTCAGTATAGATGGACTAATAGAGAAAGTCCCACACACTGCTAGAAGGCCAAATATTTTTTCAGAGCTAGATGCAGATATAAATTATTTTTAATTTGCAACCTGATGGAGGTCAGTATAGATGGACTAATAGAGAAAGTCCCACACACTGCTAGAAGGCCAAATATTTTTTCAGAGCTAGATGCAGAAAAAAATTATATTCAGTTTGCAACCTGATGGAGGTCAGTATAGATGGACTAATAGAACAAGTCCCACACACTGCTAGAAGCCCAAATATTTTTTCAGAGCTAGATGCAGAAAAAAATTATATTCAATTTGCAACCTGATGGAGGTCAGTATAGATGGACTAATAGAATGATGCTATGCCCAAAAGATTTTACTTCACTAGGTGCAGTAAAAAAATTGGTATTCTATACACAGGTGGTATATCTTGCAACACAGATAGGCTACTCCACTGACTAACACACTCTGCAATAGGCCAAAAAGGATTAGCTTTGCTAGATTCAGCCAAATGCTGTGAAAAAAACTTGCACAGCACTGGCACAGACCTGCCTGGCAAAAACTGATAGGAACTGATGTAACCTAGTCCTGAAAAGGACTGCAATTACAATTAGTCTTTACTCCCAACCTATCTATTTAAAAGCACAGACCTGCCTGATAAAAGTCGTAGGAAATGCTGTAACCTAGTCCTTAAAAGGACTGCAATCACAACTATTCCCTACTCCCAAGCTATCTGTAGATTTGTGCGAAAATTGGCTTGAAATTAACAAGGTATAGCGCACACAGCAACAGCGGTGCCGTCTAACACGCAGCTGCAGCAGTGAGAAAATGGTGGCGACGGGGAAAATGGCTTGGTCTTATAGGGCAAGGACATGTGACATACACTGCCAATGACACATGCCCTTGCTTGTGTGAAAAAAAGCACTTCGCTCCGTGTGTGCGCTGCTGATAGGCTGACAGATTGCACCTCCCCACTGTAAATGCGGGAAAGAGAAAAAAAAATGGAGATCTTCATTATTCCTGCAGAGATCCATCCCCTGCCCCTCCCCCCACCCCGCTGTACACTCAAACTGCGTATTAACATTAATTTTCATCATTACTGAGAAAAAATCCCGTTATGATTTTGGTGCACGAACAGTTATCGAAAATAACCTCGAACAGCCGAATTTTTCTCAAATCGTTCGTGTTCGCCGAACGGCTCGAACACCGCCCAAAACAGCTCGAATTTGAGATTGGCGAACAGTTCGAGTCGAACAACGCTCATCTCTATTGTCCACATGTCCGTTGTCAGGTGGACTCTCCCAGTAACTGCGTTGTTGAGGGCACGGCAGATGTTTTGGGACACGTGCTTGTGTAGTGCGAGGATGGCACACCGGGCAAAATAGTGTCGGCTGGGAACCGAGTAGCGAGGGACGGCCACAGCCATAAGGTTGCGGATGGATTCCGTCTCCGCCAGCCTAAAAGGCAGCATTTCCAACGCAAGCAGTCGTGAAATGTGCGAATTTAGGACTGTGGCCTGTGGGGCGTTGGCTGCGAATTTGCGTTTTCGTTCAAAGTTCTGGGATATGAACAATTGAACGCTGTGGTGGGACGTGGATGTGGACGTTGATGCTGTTTCTTGAGAAACTGCCACAACAAGTGAAGACTGAGAGGAGGGGGCATCTTTGCATGCAGTATGGACAGGGGATTGCCTTGCACGCACAACAGGGGGTTCTATTACACGCACAACAGTGGAAGAAGCAGTGGTGACACACGCTGACACTGGTCATGGACCCTGGGGTTCGCCCCACAAAGTCGGGTGCTTTGCTGCCATGTGCCTGATCATGCTGGTGGTGGTCAGGCTGGTAGTTTTGTCACCCCTGCTGATCCTGGCATGGCAGGTGGTACAAATGGCCTTTTTGGGGTTATCAGCAGAGTCTTTAAAAAAATTCCAGACTCTGGAACACCATACTGGCAATGTCCCTCGTGTTGGTGTTACGGGGAACTGTTGCCCGCCTTCTGTGTGCGGCCACCACACTGCTTCTTCCTGCCTGTTGGGGTACTCTGCGTCCCTTACCCGGTGTGCTGCTGGCCTCGCTCTGCGTGTCCTCCTTCCACGTTGGATCAGTTACTAGATCATCCACCACCTCCCCCTCTTCCACTTGCGCACCACGATCCTCCTCCTCACTTCCTGGCAATTGTGTCTCGACATCGTCCACCTCTTATGACAAATTGCCAGCGTCGACTTCCTGTGGCCGTGGCTGTTCAAATATTTGGGCATCACTACATGGGATCTCCTCTTCCACTTCAAGCGGAGCGCAGGCGTGGGGCACAAATATGGAAATGGACCAGTGAACAGCTCTTCAGAGTGTCCAAGTGTGAGATCAGTTGCTGTCTGACGACACTCGGAATGGTGGGAGGAAGGAGCATCAGAGTGAAGAGGAGTTTGAGACTCATGGCTACTAAAACTTGACCGTGTGGAAGACAGACCGGAGGTGGTGGTGCCCAGGTAACTTGAAGTATTATCTGCTATCCAATTAATAACCTGTTCACACTGATCAGTTCGCAATACTGGTGTTGTAGTGTGCTTCCCTAGTAATTCGGTCAAAAACTGGGAGCGAGAAGATGTGGCTGTTGGTTGTGGCACATTTTCACCTTGGCCACGGCCCCGTCCTCTACACACACCATCACCAGATCATCCAGTTCCATGTCCCTTGCCACGCGCCTTGCCCATTGTAAATGAAGTAAAATAGCTTTCACTCGCACTATCAATGGAAAAAGGGTAATAAAAAGGAGATTAGAAATGTGGAAGAGGAAAACCACAGTTCTATTTCTCTGGCCTTCACCAGAATCTTTTAAACAGATATGTTTGTGTCTGAACAATCAGGGAAACACTATTACTGTTTTTCTTTACGGAAAAAAGACCAAAAGCTGGATAATACAAAGATTTTTTATCATGGAACTGCAAAACCACAGTTATAATTTACTGGTGTACACCAGACTTTTTTTAAATAGATATATTTGCGGCTGAACAGTGAGCGACACACTCAAACTGTTTTTTTTAGGTAAAAATGGCCCAAAAGTGGATAATACAGAGGTTTGAACCGTGGAACTGCAAAACCACAGTTATAGTTATGTGGCGTACACCAGAATCTTTTAAACAGATATATTTGTCTGAACAGTCACAGACACTTTATTTTTGTGGGGGGGGGGGACACCAAAAGGTTAATAAGATGGGTATTTGTACATTGTGAAGGAGAAAAAAAAAAAAGGATTTAGATGAAAAAAAAAAGGATTTTTCCTGGCTCCCGAGACCTGGAGCTAAGTCTAGCAATTTCAGCAGTAGGAGCACACAGGACTGTAATGCAGCGTTTGCTGGTATAACCACTGCGTCTCCTATACAGCCTGCCTGCCTGCCTGATATCTGGGATGGATATTAGTCCTGAGAAGGACTGTTTGTTTGATTTGTCAGGCTTTAGAGACCCTACACTAACTATTTTGCAGTATAAATCTCTCCCTAGCTCAGCAGCACTGTCCCTACACTGTCTGATCCCGGCCGTCTGTGTCCAAGATGGCGGCGCCCGGTTTTAAATACTCGAGGTGACGCTGTGCGGCCAGCCAATCAATGTAATGCCCACAACCAACATGGCTGCGGCATTACAGTGACTGGCTGGCAATCCCTGCATGTTCATTGGCTCTGTAAAGAGCACCAAACATGCAGGGCGGAGACTCGAGCTCCCGCCCGAGTAACCCGGAAATGCTCGGTGCTCGCCGAGTAGCGTGATGCTCGGGCGAGTAACAAGCAGTGTCCAGCATGCTCGCTCAACACTAGAAATAATATCTACATCATTAAAATATCAATTGGGTCATCTATACTTCACAGTAAAGGGCAGAGCTTGAAGCCCTAAGATGGTCTTCCCTAACAAAATTCTGTTAGAACTGAGTAGTGGATATAACTAACCTCTGTAGGTATGGGGGCAGGACCAAGGGGGTAAAATAAGGGACTGCTCAAAAGCTCATAATGGTACTATCATTAGGCATATAAGTGCTCATCCATACCATAGGATATGATATGACCTGCATGCACTGACCAAGCCCCAACGCACGTTTCGCGATGGCTTCTTCGGGGGCCTGTGTGTTCTATGTGTGAGTGAAAATATATGTACCTATGATATGCCGCTATCCCAGGGGTATCCCATCAGCATCGCAGTTAGTAGGCGCATGCATGCGGGGACACCGCCGCCAGCTGTGTCACTTCCGGCAATCACGAGGATGATGTGTGTCAGGAAGAGTACTTCCGGTGACGTCAGTGACACGCATCGCCCCATCCAGATGCCTTCGGCAATGAGAAAAGGACAGGAGTCACCGCGCGGATGCGCTCCCACCGGAGAACAGTGGGAAGTAAGGAGTATATGTGCAGTATGTGAAACCTGAGTTATAAATAAGTAAATGAATATATACATGAAGGAGGAGGGAAGAGGAGTAACAATTTAATGCGCACATGTATTTAGAATAAAGGTAAGCATATCTATTCACACATAATAAAGAGGAATAATCCTCTTCATTAGATACATTATGCATATTTATACTGGAGAAAAGAGTATAATTCTACACCAATCCCCAAGCAAAACATCATATTCAATACAATCAAATAAAAGACTGGTATATACTGTACATGAATACGTCCCATCGTGTCAGGTCTTGAAGGCCTATGTTATCCTGTCTGCACCTTCATAGATTTTTATTTAAAACCTTTAGTTGAGACCCTTTCGTTGTACATACAAGATACGATGGACATGTTGAGGAGGGTAGACCGGATCTTTGTGGAACCAGATGTTCTACTTGTGACCGCAGATGTAGAGTCCCTCTACACCTGTATCGAGCATGAGGATGGGATGAGGGCGGTCCGCTTTTTCCTGGGGGGCCAGCAGCTGGGATGCTCCGACCAGTGAGCTGATACTTGAGCTGCTCCACTTTGTCCTTACTCATAATTTTTTTGTTTTTAAAAATTCATTTTATTTACAGACACGCGGCACTGCGATGGGTGCGGCATGTGCGCCTTCCTATGCCAACCTCTTCCTGGGGTACTGGGAGAGGATGCTTTTTGGTGACAAGGGCGCACATGCCAAGGAACCCATCCAGTGCTGGTATAGATATATTGATGATTTATTTTTCCTTTGGAAGGGCAAAGTGGAGCAGCTCGACCAGTGCATGGGTCGCCTTAATGTTAATAATTTAACATTAAATTAACGTAAAGGCTGACAAGAAGAAATCTGACTTCCTGGATATAAAATTTGAGGTGGATGATGACGCTTTTATGCAGACGGATATATTCAGGAAGTCCACTTCTGTCAATGCTCTTATACATGCATCATCAGCACATTGCGCAGCAACTATTCGGGCTGTTCCGGTGAGTCAGTTCCTCAGGATGAGGTGGATCTGCTCGTCCGATGCAAGGTTCGAAGAACAGGCAAGGGAGATCTCGGTTCAAGGATAGGGGCTACAGTCAGAGGTGCATCAAGGCAGGTTATAGTCGGGCGAAAAATGCCACGCGCAATTCGCTCCTCTATACATCAAGGAAACAACGGGGTTGCGATGGGAAAACTCGTTTTATCTCGACATACAACAATGAATGGTGTAACATGAGAAGTATATTAGAAAAACATTGGCCCATTCTCAAAACAGAGCCTTCTCTTCAGTCGAGTCTCCCCACCGCACCGCACCCAAGACGCTGTAGAAATTTTAAAGACTTACACACCTCCTGTGGCAAATTTGTTCGGAAGTAGAGGTCCTACATGGGGATTTTTTCCATGCGGCCGCTTCCTGGCCTGCAGCAATGTCATCCGTAGTTCATCATTCTCTTCAGCGGATGGACTCTGCCGTTTTGAAATAAAACATCATATTACATGCACCAGTATGAACGTAATTTATTATGCAACTTGGGGATGTTCTAAAATTTATATTGGTCTTACGTCCCGAGAATTAAGAGTACGGGTGAGAGAACACGTGAGGGACATTGCTGCGGCCAGGTCAGTGTCAGCCATGTCAGAATTAAAAACAATTCCCCGACATTTCAAGGTGCACCATGATTGTAGCCCCAAATCCTTTCAGGTGAGAGGAATTGATCTCATCCATACTGGTATACGGGGAGGAGATATAGGTAAACGCCTGGCACAATGTGAGACCAGATGGATTGTCACTTTGGGGACGTTGGCACCATCTTGCCTCAATGAGTCACTCAGTTTTTCGTCCTTTTTATAAATTAATACACTTGCCACCATTACCACCTGGCTGTACATTTTTGCGCCAGTTATTATTGTTGTGTTTGTTTTTTATACATATTTTAATACTTTGTTTGTCATGATTCTTTTCACTTATGACTTTTTCTTTTGATTTACCTGCAGTTCCCTCTCCCCCCTTTTTTTGCTCCATTCTTTGTTCAACCCTTATATGGTACTGGCCACAATATTCTGGTGAACTATGGACTTTCACATGTGTATGTGACTATGTGACATGGAGGATTTATGGATGATGAGTTGGGATGGACATCGGCGGCATTTGCATCAACTTATCTATACTGCCATTTACAAAGCATGCGTGTTGAACTAGTAACTATATGTACCCTCTATTCCAAATGATGTATTTATGCTGCCAATATACCTTTCTGCTGTTTAATGTAGCTCTTTAATCTTTCTATTACTCTTGTTTTCCCTTCTCTCCTCCTTGTTCTTATGATGATTTATATTTTAGGGCTTGACATTGTCTTGTTCCTTTAAATAAATCCTTACAGCTGTTTTGTCATGTACTCACTATGAGAGCAGTGCGCGCATGCCTCTTTCTTCCTCCCCCGTGTGCGCGTCGCTCCCCGGCATCTTTATGTTGATCCCGACGGGCGCTGGTGTCCTTCGGACTCCGGGTCCGCTGTGATTGGCTTGACGGCCAGGGTGGGCGTGCTGCGGGTGCGGTGATCGGTGCACGCGCCGGACGGCTGCTCCTATTGGTGAGTGGATAACCATGTGACATCGTCACATGATACAAAGGTCCTGCAGGTGATCTTCTCTCTTCACTTCCCCTTGAGAAAGCGTGTGGGCAGCACTCGAAAAGTGTGTTGGGGCGCAACCCCCCCCCTCTTTTCAGCCTATGCATGTCCGGGCCGGGCCAGGTTTCTTCCCCATTTATGGGTAAGGTTCTCTATTTATGAATATCTTAGGATTATTTGGGGCATAACTACCATGTTATAAAAATTCCTTATATGAATCTCTACTCATGTTATCTTTTTGCTCCCTATCCTGGATGTATTATTAACGTGATAACCAAATTCTTGCCTATTGTGGCTTGTACCCGGAACGCTTATTACCACTTTTTGTCCATCATATCTGTTTCTATGCGATTTCTATGTGATTTTCAATCAATTTTCTCAATAAAAACGTATATATTTTTAGAAAAAGAAATACTCCTTTGTTTCTCCCGTTTATTAAATGATTCTCTATTGGAGTATGTAATTATATGCACCAATGACCTACAAAGATCTTATTTAGACTAATTAATGATGCCCATAGGATTTTCTTTAATCATTATATGAATACATAAGCAGCACATCTCCAAAGGGTTTGAGACCTCTTGATGGGTGAGCTGACCACATTTAGGTATTATTGATCATTTGTGTGTATACCATTTGCAACTCTTCCCCTTCTTTTTTTGTATTTATTCTCTACTATGGATTATACACATTATTCGTCTTGAAGGGGTTTCACCTGTAATTGTGATACATTACTAACAGCTGCCATACTTAAACGGGTTTTTCCCAAGAACAAAAGTTCATTTTAATCAATAGATCTTGTAATAATAATAACTTCCACAATTGGAAGTGCTTAAATAAAATGTTTCTGTGCTGAGATAAGCTCAGAAATGTTCCCCTGTGTAATGGCTGTGCCTGACCGTGTACGGAACATGGTCTGAACATACCACAGCTCCTGGGCAGGGGAGGATGCAAAAGAGTATAGAGACAATACAGCATGGCATCACAGCTGATTCTTTTTGCGAGGTAAAACATTTCCCTGCCTGTTTTTAAACTACTTCAAAGAAAGTAGGGCTCTGCCAAAGTACCCCTTCCATTAACTGGGAACTGAGTGAAGAGTATTTCCTGCCCTCAAAGGCAGCTTGTACCAAGTGCGTCTGTGGCTGCGCCTTTGCTGGTTTGGTGCCAGTCTTGCTGGGTCCCTCTGTAAAGTGCATAACACCTGCCTACTTTGATGAATTTCTGAGTACAGATCACCGTAAAAAACACGAATCTGTCAATGAGCCTATGGAAAAAAGCAATCAAGTTATGGACAGTGGAAGAGATATATGTGACCAGAATGAACACTCATTTCCAGCAGATGATACCTAGCACCTACCCCTACACTAAACACAGCTAACAGTGGTATTAATAGGGAATAGAATAGAAGCTACGTTGATAATTCTTTTTTGGGTTGCAGATGCAAGGACTATAAGGCAATAATCTCCAACTAGATGCCTGTAATACGCTATCCTTACTGCGACAGCTCACCCTACACGAATTGCAGATAAGAGCAGTATTATTAGAGTATTATTAGAATCTATTTGAATTTGTCTTGATAAAAGCTATAAGTTTAACGTAGCAACATCAAGGGTTTCATCAACCCTGCTGGGCAATATAGTGGAGCGTTTCGCATCTACTCAGCCTGATATGGAGGAGACCAGGATTTTCTGTACTTACTGTACAAAGTCTCCTGTCCCAGCTATGAAATTGTGTATGCAGTGTGGGAACTCCCTATGTGATGACCACCTGACAGCCCACAACAAGGCACTGGATCATATACTAATAGAAACCACCGGCTCTTTTGGTTTCCAAAAATGTTTCCTGAACTAGAAGTTGGAG
Organism: Phyllobates terribilis; assembly: GCF_046119375.1. Classification (NCBI taxonomy): domain Eukaryota; kingdom Metazoa; phylum Chordata; class Amphibia; order Anura; family Dendrobatidae; genus Phyllobates; species Phyllobates terribilis. Next base: position 382,290,556 of record NW_027362765.1, read on the forward strand.
CTTCAGTAAGGCATTTTTTCCCATTACTAAGGAGAGGATCTACTAGACTGGTAAAACCAGGGGCGGACATATGATTGGTGCAACCTATGCAGGGGCCCAAGAGGTAAAGGGGCCCATTTCCACCTCCAAAATATGTGGAATTATGCATTGTGATGAGCTACTGGACTATAAAGGGCCCATATATTGCTCTTGCACAGGGACCCTCTTCTGTCTCTGTCCGCCAGTGGGTAAAATGTATGCACTAAATGCAAGGATGCCAAAAATTAACCTTTAAAGAGAGGTGGAGGAGGGCGTCAGAAAACATTTTTTCCTATTATTAAGGAGTGGGTATCCTAGACTGGTATTGCGTATGCACTAAGAGCATGGGCAGAAAAACATTTCCCCCTGGCGCTGATGCTGGACTCATTTTTCCTTTTTCCTGTTATCATTACCTTGGTGCCAACACAAACTTTTTGGTCCATGCACTACCGGAGGAACAGTCACAGAAAATTGGTGAGTGCCCCTCACTCTCCTAAAAGGAGTTATTTGAAGAGCCGCATGTGAATGGCGACACAGTGCCTATGACCGACCACAGCTCCATTTACATGGTGCTCTACAGAGCTCCGATTCTCGGGATCATGGGGGTCCCAACAGTCTGATCTTCAGAGATTGGACAGTTATCCCCTATCCAGAGGAGAGGGGATTACTTATATCATCCATTTAAACAGGTTTTCCAATATTTATTTTTATTTGGCCATAGTAATGTTGAAAATACTAAACCAATATTGACGCCTCTCCGACAACAGGACAGGAGAAGTGGTACTGTGCAGTGTATATATACAGGACAGGAGAAGTGGTACTGTGCAGTGTATATATATATATAGGACAGGAGACGTGGTACTGTGCAGTGTATATATACAGAATAGAAGGAGTGGTACTGTGCAGTGTATATATACAGGACAGGAGAAGTGGTACTGTGCAGTGTATATATACAGGACAGGAGAAGTGGTACTGGGCAGAGTATATATACAGAAAAGAAGGAGTGGTACTGTGCAGTGTATATATACAGGACAGGAGACGTGGTACTGTGCAGTGTATACAGGACAGGAGAAGTGATATTGTGCATTGTATATATAAAGGACAGGAGGAGTAGTACTGTGCAGTGTATATATAGGACTGGAGAAGTGGTACTGTGCAGTGTATATATACAGGACAGGAGACGTGGTACTGTGCAGTGTATATATACAGGACAGGAAAAGTGTATATATACAGGACAGGAGGAGTGGTACTGTGCAGTGTATATACAGGATAGGAGGAGTGGTACTGTGCAGTGTATATATACAGGACAGGAGACGTGGTACTGTGCAGTGTATATATACAGGACAGGAGAAGTGGTACTGTGCAGTGTATATATACAGAAAAGAAGGAGTGGTACTGTGCAGTGTATATATACAGGACAGAAGACGTTGTACTGTGCAGTGTATACAGAACAGGAGAAGTGATATTGTGCAATGTATATATACAGGACAGGAGGAGTAGTACTGTGCAGTGTATATATAGGACAGGAGAAGTGGTACTGTGCAGTGTATATATACAGGACAGGAGACGTAGTACTGTGCAGTGTATATATACAGGACAGGAGAAGTGGTACTGTGCAGTGTATATATACAGAAAAGAAGGAGTGGTACTGCGTAGTGTATATACAGTGCCTACAAGTAGTATTCAACCCTCTGCAGATTTAGCTGGTTGACACATGCGGAATTAACTTGGCATTGTGACATTTGTACTGTAGATCAGCCTGGAAGTGGGAAATGCACTGCAGCAAATTTTTTTTTATTTTTTTTTTTTTAAACTTTAAAAGTTAATTCAGAGTGTCATTTATTATTCAACCCCTCAAACCACAAGAATTCTGTTTGGTCCCCCTAAAGTATTAAGAAGTAGTTCAGGCACCAAGAATAATGAGCTTCACATGTGTGGATTAAAGATCTCTTTTGCCGTGCTGGTGCTCTGGGGAATAGTTGCCTGCCTTGTGTCTCTGGCCACCACACTGCCTCTTCCTGCCTGTTGTAGTGCTGTGGATCCCTCCCCCTCTGCACTGCTGTCCTCGCTCTGCAGTATCGCACAGTCGCCTACTTGTGATCATGGCTGCTCAAATATTTGGGCATCGCTAACTGAAATCTCCTCATGTACTGTTTGAAATACCCATGGCGAGAGGCCAGAATCTATAAATGGAAACGTGAACAGCTCTTCGGAGTGTCCAAGTGTGGGATCAGTTGTCTTCAGGCACTCGGTATGGTGGGAGGATCAGGGTGAGAATTATGTGGTCCAGAATCATGGCTACTGAGACTTGACCATGTGGAAAACAGGGTGGTGCTGGAATCATTATCTGCTATTCAACCAACAACCTTTTCACACTGGTTTGGCTTCAAGAGTGCTGTTCCGTGGCCCCTAAAAAGTGCGACAGGAAGCTAGGTCGACATGATGTGTGTGTTTGTGCTCCCGCAGCTGACACAGTTTCACCTTGCCCACGGCCTCTGCGCTCACCATCAGCATCACATCCACTTTCCTGTCCCTTATCATGCACCTTGCCCATTTTAAATTATGTATGATATTTCCCTGCAAAAAATTTTTTGCAGTATTAGTATCACAGTAAAATTTGCCCACCTCAGATGGACTTGTTACACTGCAGTAGCAATATAGTAATGCAATTTCTAACCTACTAAGTCTCGCTGTATGCTTTTAACGCAAAAATGGGGCAGAATAAATGGCATATAATATTTTAATGCTGAGAAACTTTTCAGGATTAGAACCACAGGAAACTTTGCCCATCTCAGATGGACTTGTTACACTGCAGAAGCAATATAGGATGCTATTGCTAACCAACCAAGTCTGGCTGTATGCTTTTGACGCACAAATGGCACAGTTTAAATGGTGTATAATATTTTGATGCTGAGATAACTTTGCAGGAATTGTATCGCAGGAAATTTAGCACACCTCAGATGGACTTTTTTCACTGCTTGCACTATATAGCGATGCTATTGCAACCAACCAATTCTGCCGGTATTCTTTTAATGTAAAAATTAAACAGTATCTATGGCGTATTATATTTCCCTGCTCGCAACCATTAGCAGGATTAAGAGCAAAAAAAATATTAGTACTATGTACCAATGGCACCACACATGGACCAGTTCTTACAACATACGGGCGGAAGAAGTCAGGCGTCCATATTAGAAAAAGGCAATTTAGACCGATAATAGTATATATTGGACAAAAATGCTTATCAAATCATAGATTTAAAGCATATATATCATATAGTGTAAGATAATATATCATAGCATATCCACTGAAGTGGAAAGTAGACAAGGATTCTATATAAATATAATTATAGTATCCAATCCCATACAGTGGATCGGGACACAGAAAAAATATCTCCATATAAATATAATATATAATCCCTTACAGTGGATCGGGACATAGAGTACATATACCAAAAATATATCCATATAGTAAATCTAGAAAAATAAAAATATTCCATACACTAAGAGACCATACACAGTCTGGATAGGTATAATATACTAGATACAGTATATATAGCAATCTCAAGTTATCATGAGTGTAGTCCCTATTTCATACCTCATGCCTCCATATATCTGTACATAGCCCACATTTTGAAACAGATAAACAATATTTGCCAGGTTGTATAATGGTCACTTTGTGAAATATACACATACATTAAAACATATCACACATGGTCCAGGTGTCCATTTAGGGGAAAGCTGCATAAATGCGACTCCAATGTGCCTCGATAGAGCCATCCAAGATATTCAACAATTAAGAACGTACGTTGTTATAGAGACCAAATTAAAAAGGACCCCATACTTCAAGAAAGAACTGTGGGTGAAACATGCAATGTTAAAAGCAAAAATTAAAATTGAACCAATAAGCATAATCCCAAACTAAACTTGGAAAAATTCACAGAAATGGAACGAAACTGAGGTTTTCATTAAGACCCCGGGGACATACAGTGTCAAGTGTCCAAATCCAATTGGCCTCAAGTCTAGCCAATCGATTGCTAATGTTACCCCCACGTTCATGGGGCGATATCATATCAATGCCACATACTCGTAGCTGTGTGGCATCGCAATCATGACATTTTTTTGAAATGCCTTGGTAGTGTTTTGATCAGTGACACATCTGTAACTTCCTTGGCAGAGATAATACCATTTACGTGCTCCCGTATCCGGACTTTGAGTTGGTGTGTGGTGATTTCGATGTAGATCAAAGAACAGGGGCATGTAGCATGGTATATCACTAATTTGGAGGTACACGTAATAGATTGTGTGATTTTAAAATTCTTGGAACCATCCGCATTACAGAAGGAATCTGTCCGTACCACATTTGGGCAAGTAACACATCTCCCACAGGGCTTACACCCCCAGGTAGGTGTCAAGTTCTTTCTTGAGGTATGGAGTCCTTTATAATTTGGTCGGCCAATATATACTATTATCAGTCTTTTTCTAATATGGACGCCTGACTTCTTCCGCCCGTATGTTGTAAGAACTGGTCCATGTGTGGTGCCGTTGGTACATAGTACTATCTGTCCGTGTGCCCTTTTTCAAAATGGATATCTGGCTACTTCCGCCCTTCCTTTGATGGGACTGGTACGCGTACGCTGTCATGGACCCTGAGGCCCCGGCACCTGTGTCTATACGTCAGCACACGTCATCAGGTCACTTGACCTGATGTGGCGCACACGAGACGCAGCTGTCGGATGTGCTCCGGTGGCTACTGGATGGCGGGTGCGTCATTTGAGTCCCAGGACACACTCATTAGCAGCGGACATGCATTTAAACCCCTCTCTTTCCCTCTAACGCCACCCCATGACGAAGGCTTTACGCCGAAACGCGCGTCGGGGTAGGCGCCATCCAGTTCTCCTGGACCACATAGGTATGACTATTTAGCACATTGTATATGAATAATACACCTTTGGCTCTTCTTGCTGGGACTGCCAGGTCTAGTGTTTACAATTATGCACGGCACTTTAACTATTTATTGATTGCACTAAGGCACTTTGCTCAGTTCAGTGAAGCCATTTCAGATCTATCAACTTCTTATACCTTTGCATATGCCATATCATATACAAGATTGATTGTCTTTGATAATCATGTACTATGTTATTTACATTGATCTGTATTAATATACATTCTATGTCCATGTAAAATGTACAAAGAGAACTTATATTTTTCACTTGTGTATATAATTGTTTTGTGTGAGCGCCTGTCTTTGCAGTGCCACCCACTGGCCTAACCATGATTCATTAAAGGTTTTTTTAATCCACCTTGCTTTATTTTTATCTCTTTTGTTCGGTTTTCTTTGTTGGTTAGTGGGTCCCAGCCAAGTCTAGCGCATAGGGATGGGGAGATACACAGCACAGCTATTTGGAAACCCATAGGACCACTGTGTTTGGCCTCCACGAGTAGCTGAAGCCCGGCTGAATCCGATAACACCAGATCAGGCTCCCTAAGACTGTCCATTAAGAAAATATATAACCCATTTTAATTTCTGGAGTTTATAGCTGATGGAGGCCAGGGGTAGAGATTTAGATCCAGCCCAGGGGGCAGAAGGGGGGGGTCCGTTGTTCGGCTTAATCCTCATGCTATTGGGGCTGGTTTCTGGCCTGATATAATTCCAGTTACAGACCGGGGCCTTATATCTAATAGGAACTGGTGGCAGCTCTACCAGGCTGACAGGGTTCCATTTCACTGGGGTCAGTAAGAGGGGCCGCTCAGCCTGTCAGGGGTGTGAGCGAGTGTGGTGCCACGTCAGTGACTGCGTGGGCCACCTCTTCCCACTCCCGGTACCTTCCTGTACCCATGTGGACAGGGGGTGTCTGTGTAGAACTGTACCAATCTGATCTTACGTGTCCCCAAGGGGGTGCGGAACGTCATGTTGGTGCATAATGCAGATCCGTATCATGTGATATGTCTGACGTAATTGTGACGTCAGTAGGGTGACGAGGTGTGGATTCTTCACAGTAACTAAAAGTTTCGTTGTCTAGTACAAACTCAGCTACTATGACGTAACAGAGTTCTCTCCTGAACAATATGTGTCACACAGATGACATATCTCAGGATTCGATTTCTGCTACAAAAGTAAGACTGGGAGACTGTGAAGGAGACGGAGCTCCTGATGGCCAGAGAGACACTTGGTAAGAATCACCGCATATTTTATATTATTATTTATATCATGATTATTATTATTATTATCAGTCCTGTTACTATTAGGACTTCTCCATACATTACATATTTGTCTTTTTTATTCCAAGCATTTTAGCCACAGAAAAAGCAAAGTGAATAATATTTCTTCAAAAGTGTTTTTATTAAAAGGTTTTTTTTTACAATAATGTGAGGGGGAAACAAGAAGACAAGTGAGGATACATACAAATAAGCATACTAATAAAACTTCTAGCAATATACATAAAATGGACCCTCACCAGATTTCAACTAACTATGGGATTGAAAAATAAGGAAAGGGGGATAGAGAGGAACAGGGGAAAAAACATAATATCTGTAGGAAACAAATGGGGAGGGAAGTGTTAGGAGAAAGAAAGGGAAAATAACAGAAGAACATCTTTGTCAAATTTTTACAACACTCGATTGTGAGCAGGGTAAACATACAAAGTCAGAAAAAAGTTTGATTACAGAAAAAACGGAACAAATCAATCAAGGTTAATACCTGTTGAAAAATAGGAATTCCATAAGGACCATCTACACAAATATTTCCTTTTTTTATTGTTTTTTTTTTAGTGCGAATAGCCGAATACTAATTCAAAGGTATTATGAGAAGAAACTATATTGATGATATGAATGATAATCTGCGTCAATTTTTCCAGCATTTTTTAACTATTCAAATGAAAAAAATCTCAAGCAAAGACATGGCCAAAGCGCACGTGTTGTAAGCAGCGTTTTTTCTGCTAACATTCTGGTTTTTGAAGCAGGAAAATAGTAAACTCCGGCACAGAGAATTGTGATTTGTATAAATGTTACCTGAATATTCTCTTATTCGGAGGATCGGATATATAGATGATCTCTCCCTGAGCTCCATGTCGTCTTCTCTATCCTCTGCCGTCCGCAGACAGGAAACGTCACAAATCCTCCATAATATCATGGATCTGATCTACATGAAGAGCAGAAACATCCAGACCAGGACTGATACATTGTACACAGCAGGAGATGACACTTTGTGTCCCCCTTTACGACTTGATTCCCCCTCTCCAAATACTCTGATAAGACTGAAGGATCACTGGCCTCACACTGGCAAAGATCCACCATCATAGCTATACTCCACCCAACCCAGTTGTACCAGTTATATATTAACCCTGTCTGCTCTGCAAGATTTCTACGTCATGCAGTAAGTGTATGTGCACACGTTAAATATTTGCTGCAGATATTTCTACATCCAAAGTATGTCCCTTGGCAGGAAAAAATGGTGTATAAAAAACATGTATTTTTCATACGTTTTTTGATACATTTTTCCTAATTCATTAGAATGGATGAAAAACGGTCGTCTTTCATATGACTGCGCTATTGGCGGTTTTCTCAGTACCTAATCTAAGAAAATATAAAAAAAAATAAGTTTCTTTGATCAGGGCCAATTTTTTTAAAAAAAAATTCACAAAAATTATTTTATTTCAAATTAGCCCGAGTGTTTAGGAGTTAAACTCCACAGAAACTTGATCTGCTTAGAATTACATAAGAACCAGGTACCTAACCTTACTGCCCCCTACTGGTCTGTCCTGTAATTACTGTCCTGTTTATATACACACATATGGTATCACCAGTGGTAACTACTCGTATACTGACATGAGCAGCACTCAGGGAGTGACATAAAATAATAATAAAACAATCATTTACAAATAATTAAAATTGGTTCTATTAAACAAGTAACTTCCCCCCCCACACACAGACATTACAAAATACAAATAAGGCTACGGAGAGGGGATAGCTGCTAGTGAGAACAGAATGATACATTGTCTTTCTTCGAATATTTCTCTATGATTCCTGTGCACATTTATCAGCAAAAAGAAGAAGACGCAGAAATTACCTTTATAATGCCCAATCTAGTAATCCCCCATTTCATAAGAATCACCCTCCGCTGTAATGATATCATTATACAGTAATGTATCATGGACTTTAGTATAAGACTACTTGTTACATTCCTTTTTTTTTAAGCTGAATTCCAATTATTAGAGTATATTCACATGTGGCAGATTTGTTTCGGAAATGTCCATCTCTGTCGCAGTCATCTGGATTTAGCTTCCAGAAAATAATTTGCTGTAAATATCTCTATCCAGAAAAAATACGGCTGATTTTCAGTCCGAGTAATTTCTAATTTCTTCTGCGGGTAAATTCACCCATCAGGAGAGGAGAACTTCACTGTGCGAACTTATCCCCAGAGCTAGAATTATATGCCAAACCAAATGTTTCTGCTGCCTGCGGATCTGCCCATGTTTTCTGTACCGTGTGCACATAGACTCTTGCAAGAGGACGAAAACTGCTCTCTAGCGCCACCCAATGATCATAGCCACCTTATAAGTCACTAGTGAAGCTGACAGCAGGTACATGCTACCTGATCCACAGGCTGCCGGTATCAGGCACCGGCTCTATGACCAGGTTTGTCTGACTCTGACATCCTGCAGTGCTGCAGTGAAAAACATACTTTAAAAGCTTCCAGGAGCAGTAGTCAGATAGGCATGTACCCAGTGGCTTCTCCCTGCCGGCTGCCAGTGACTGATAGTTGTCTTGGGCCTGCCATCACAGGAGCATCAGTGAACTGGAGGCCACATTTGGGGTGTTCGTACCAAAGCCCCCAGGCTCTTAGGAACAGAGCCGAAAGTACAAGTGACGCTCCTTCTCTTTATGTATGAGACGTTGTCCTGGGATCTATCGTCTAGTTGTGACTAATCCCGGGAATCGGTGCAAGATAAGCTCTGTCCAGTGTAACCATCAAGCGTGCTGTGCCTCTGTTATGTGAATAAAGGAAAAGGAAACATTTTCTTCAATAACTAACATTGTTCTCTATTGTTTACTTACTGCGGAATCATAGAATCCTAGAATGTTAGAGTTGGAAGAGACCTCCAGGGTCATCGTGTCCAACGCCCCACTCAATGCAGGAGTCACTAAATCTATTGAACTTGATGAGAAAAATAGCATTACATCCACACTCGTAATCAGCAACCAGTTAAATGGGAAAGTCTTTTTTTTTCCGGATGTGTAAATATATTTAAAGGGTATACTCTACATGCATCTTTAGGTGCACACCACTCACTGCTCCCAGTTTCCTGCTTTTCCAAGGGTGGTGCGCTCTTAAAAATTGACATTGTGGTGCACCACCACGGTAGTGTTGGTGGTCTGTTCTGGGTACTTTCTCAAGGTGCAATCAGAGGTAGAATGGGAGGAGTACAGGGGCACTGAAGGTGGTGGGATCCAGCCATCTGGTCAGTTTTAGAGGAGTGCTTACAAGCTCTATAGCAAAGAGTTTGTAAATGCTGCTATTCTTAGTTAGACCAGCTACCACTGATAAACTGCAGAGGTGGCTGGTAATCTAAGCATGAGCTGTACACCATAAAATTAAAATCCCTCTGTTCTTGTATGATTCGTTTTTTTTATTAGAAGTAAATTAAAGTGTTTCTTTTTTTTTACCAACACTTTGCAATTTTAACTATTTATGATAGGGAATAACTCATTAGAGTGGACCTTTCACCAAATGTTTCGTATTGAACTGGACACATAATGTAATAGTGGCTGCAGAGTGGACACAAATGATCTTGATTTTCTTTTTGTTTCGTCTCTCTATTGCTGAGATATTTCCCATCATAGTATTTGGCACCTAATGAGTTAACTTTGGTTAAGTCTCAGTTTTCACCGGGTACATGCACTTCTTCTCCCGATATGAGTTGCTCAATCATAAGCAGGCATGAGAAGGCAACCTTAGTAAAGATCTTGGTGTAGGAGACATGGAGAAACCTTGTTTCATCTGGTCATCAATTAGAGGAATTATACATTTGGGAAACGTTCCGGTGATGGCATTAAAAGGAGGTTGTTCTGTTTTGGAAGCTCTTTAATTTCATTAATATTGGGACTGTAGCAGACATTGATCCTGACTGAGTCTCATCAACTGAGAACAGACACAAGAAGTAACGTGGTTACAGTACCAAGAATGACCACTAGACTCTACAGCACAAGAACAGAAGACACAAATATTATCTAGATAAATATAAGGGAAATTGTAAGAAAATGTCGCACAATATCTTCCGGCTCAGCATTTCCCCCTCGATCCTCTATTGCACCCAGAAAGATTTTCTGTAATCTTCCACTTATAATTGTAGGAGAAGCATTTCTTATCCCGTAGTGCCATGAACAACCGCCATTATCACCTAATGTCTCCAAGTTGGGGAGATTGACCATCATTAGTAATAGAAAGAGAGAGAAATTATCTCCACACACAGCACATAAGCCCTGACATGTCGCCTCCTCAGTGACATCTGGAGATGCAGTTGTATCGGGTTGTTACATTGTGTCATTGTCTTCTCTTCTCTTATTGGATCCACAAGTAACAATCAATCTCCTCATTGTCTTTTCTGCAGAGCGTTGTGTGATTGCTGGTCTGATATTGGTGATAATCGGACTGACAGCGGCTCTCATCGTTGTCAAGACTTCTAGTAAGTATCATTATTTAATATCTTTTAAATGAAATAATGTTATTTTTACCTTTGTTCTTGCAGCAGCTTTGCAACCAGGGTCTTTTACTTAATATTCTAGAGTATAGAGAGCGGGAAGCTTCCAAGCTAAATCAGTATGAAGAATGAGCAGGTTACTTCTTTTAATGGTTTCCGAACCCTGAAGCTGATTAAAAGAAGTGACATAAGACAGAACATGTACACAATATTGTTTAGATATTGCTTTGCATTACTTTAATTTTATCAGGCGCTTTTGCTGCAGAATCCGTCCAAAAAAGACACAGCCTTAAATGGGCTCAATTAGACAATTTTTTTTCCCTCTACTAATTAGCTTAAAAAGTGACTATAAAATATAGGACGGCTACATATTTAATAATGACATGTGCTGTGTTATTTCTAGTTAGTACTGGTGTAAATTAAACCAGCTAAGAGGTGAACTGGAAAAGGAAAGTGTCCACTATGTCTATCAGGATGTCTAACTGTTGATTAAATGCTTGTTCAGCCAAGTGGATAATCAAAAGCAAAAACCGGAGCCGGGCTATAACTGGTTATACGTGCAAAGTATAAGAGCACGTTTACACTCTGGCTAAATTCACCGCAAAACCCAAGAAAAAAAACAAAATGAGCATATATCCTGCAGCAAGTAAATAATATAGAGTACTTAGGTAATGCTATGCATATATATATATATTTTACAAGTATATAATTAGTGCATATGCTGTCTGTATGCAACACGGGTAACATACAGAGGGCACACAGATCAATGCAAACCAATATGGTAGTGAACATTTGTACACACAGATCGATGGTCTATGTGACGAATCTGCACTTCGCCACCCCGCCTGATGTAATTATTACGTCAGACGGATCACGTGATACGGATCTGCACTTTGCACCAATTTCACATTCCACACCCCTCGGGGACACGTAGTATCAGATCGGTACAGTTTTACACAGACGCCTCCTGTCCTCACAGGCCCATGGAGGCACTGGGAGTGAGAGGATGTGACCCAAGTAGTCACTGATGTGGCACCCCACTCGCTCACACCCCTGACAGACTGAGAGGGCCCTTTCACTAGCCCCAGTGAAACAGAACCTTATCAGCCTTGTAGAACTGCCACCAGTTCCTGTTCAATATAAGCCTGGTCCATTAATGGGAATTATATCAGGCCAGAAACCAGCCCCAGTAGCATGGGTATTAAAGCAAGAATCGGACTTGTGGAACCGTGGATCGAAATAAAAGAGCAGCCCAAGGTTAAATTATATACTTAATTGCCTTAAGGGCACACTAGACAATACACTTTATACAAAAAGGTTAAACATATATATTGATCAGAGATGCAAATACAATAGTGGTAGGACAAAAGATCTAAGCAGCTGAATCATGTCAACGACGTCCAACCATGTGTGTGCTGGACCTCATGGGGGCCTGAGCTTCCAGTGGGTTCCTAGGTCCTTTGCAGCATGTTACTCGACATAAGCCCCCCTGTTCGGAGTGGACCACATGCATCAGAGATAGAGCCACATGGCCTTACTCTAGCTTATATCTCCTTTGGGTAACTCCCCTCCTGCCCTCTGGGCTGAACCTGAGTCCCCTTCCCGTGACCGTGGCAGATAATAATTCCAACACTTCAGATGGGTCACAACTCCTTAATGGACTGTCCTAGGGAGGTGGTTCTGGTGTCATCGGATCCAGGCAGGTCCCTGCTACGAGTTGAGACTAAACACAGCTGTAAAATCTGTTTCCTACTAGCTATTCTACGTATTTCCCCACCCTGTAAGACCAGGAATCGAGACACTGGACGGTGTGAGGTCCGGTCTGGGGATCTCAGAAATACACTGTGTGCAGAATTATTAGGCAAGTTGTATTTTAGAGGATTATTTTTATTATTGATCAACAACTATGTTCTCAATCAACCCAAAAGACTCATAAATATCCAAGCTTAATATTTTTGGAAGTTAGAGTGTTTTTTTTTTCGATTTGACTATCTTAGGAGGATATCTGTTTGTGCAGGTAACTATTACTGTTCAGAATTATTAGGCAACTTAATAAAAACCAAATATAATCCCATCTCACTTGTTTATTTTCACCAGGTAAACCAAAATCAGTGTACAAAATTTAGAAATAAAAATTTCTGACATGCAAAAACAAAAACAAAAAAAATTAGTGATCAATATAGCCACCTTTCTTTATGATGACACTCAACAGCCTTCCATCCATAGATTCTGTCAGTTGCTTGATCTGTTTTCAATCAACATTGCGTGCAGCAGCCACCACAGCCTCCCAGACACTGTTCCCAGAGGTGTACTGTTTTCCCTCCCTATAGATCTCACATTTTATAATGGACCACAGGTTCTCTATGGGGCTCACATCAGGTGAACAAGGGGGCCATGTCATTATTTTTTCTTAATTTAGACCTTTACTGGCCAGCCATGCTGTGAAGTAGTTGGATGCATGTGATGGAGCATTGTCCTGCATGAAAATCATGTTTTTCTTGCACGATACCGACTTCTTCCTGTACCACCGCTTGAAGAAGTTGTCTTCCAGAAACTGGCAGTAGGTCTGGGAGTTGAGCTTCACTCCATCCTCAACCCAAAAAGGTCCCACAAGTTCATCTTTGATGATACCAGCCCATACCAGTACCCCACCTCCACCTTGCTGGCATCTGAGTCGGAGTGGAGCTCTCTGCCCCTTACTGATCCAGCCTCTGGCCCATCCATCTGGCCCATCAAGAGTCACTCTCATTTCATGAGTCCATAAAACTTTTGAAAAATCAGTCTTAAGATATTTCTTGTCCCATTCTTGACGTTTTATCTTATGCTTCTTGGTCAAAGGTGGTGGTTTTTCAGCCTTCTTTACCTTGGCCATGTCCCTGAGTATCGCACACCTTGTGCTTTTTGATACTCCAGTAACGTTGCAGCTCTGAAATATGGCAAAACTGGTGGCGAATGGCATCTTGGCAGCTTCACGCTTGATTTTCTTCAATTCATGGGCAGTTATTTTGCGCCTTTTTTGGCCAACACGCTTCTTGCGACCCTGTTGGCTATTTGCCATGAAACGCTCGATTGTTCGGTGATCACGCTTCAAAAGTTTGGAAATTTCAAGACTGCTGCATCCCTCTGCAAGACATCTCACAATTTTGGACTTTTCAGAGCCCATCAAATCTCTCTTCTGACCCATTTTGCCAAAGGAAAGGAAGCTGCCTAATAATTAAGCACATCTTATATAGGGTGTTGATGTCATTAGACAACACCCCTCCTCATTACAGAGATGCACATCACCAGATTTACTTAATTGGTAGTTGGCTCTCAAGCCTATGCAGCTTGCAGTAGGACAACATGTATAAAAAGTATCATGTGATCAAAATACTCATTTGCCTAATAATTCTGCACGCGGTGTATGCACGATGTTCGGCTAGGACGTATGGTATTTCCATAACTCCTTGTGAAATTCCTAGCTGTCTGAACAAAGGAGACCGCATGGTTTGAATCCACAGGGGGTCTTCTTGTAGAAGGTTGCATACTAGTCAGCTTGTGGGGGTGTGAATCCATTGCTTTCTGCTGGCCAGGTGTCTTGTTACAACTACACATGCTGACAAGATGATTGTAAGCTGCCATTACATCCCCCCCATCCTTCAAATGGACAACTTAAGGCCCCGTCACACTAAGCGATATCGCTAGCGAGATCGCTGCTGTGTCACGGTTTTGGTGACTCACCAGCGACCTCACCAGCGATGTCGCTATGTGTGACACTTTGCAGTGATCAGGCCCCTGCTGTGAGGTCGCTGATCGTTGCAAAGTGTCCTGGACCATTTTTTGGTCGTTGGCCTCCCGCTGGCCAGCACACATCGCTGTGTGTGACCAGCGGGACCAACGATCTGGCTGGTAACCATGGTAAACATCGGGTTACTAGGGGCACGCGCGCACTTAGTAACCCGCTGTTTACCATAGATACCACTCTGCTACTGTGAGCGGAGGCTCCAGCGCACGGTAGCAGAGTGGTATCCATGGTAAACAGCGGGTTACTAGGGGCACACGCGCACTTAGTAACCCGATGTTTACCATAGTTACCAGCCTGCTCCTGCTTGCAGCAGGCTGGTAACGGGAGCAGGACATCGTGGAACGATTCTTTCCACGATATCGTTGCTCCCCTGATCGCTGGTGAGCCTGCCTGTTTGACAGCTCACCAGCGATGTATTAGCGATGCAGCAACGATCCCTGACAGGTCGTATCGTTGTCGGGATCGCTGCTGCATCGCTTAGTGTGACGGGGCCTTAAGAGCCATATTCTGGATCAGACTCGCCCATTATATGTCAATAAGTGCACAAAAAACTTATTACATCTGGGTTACTATCCATATGTCATGTGTTTTTCACCGATCTATAAGAATAATATAAAGACTCGAAACAGTATTATGCCTTTTATTATTTATTAAATTGTTCATATACAAAACTAATGTATGGATGACAATACAGATGAACCGCTCAGCATTACATTGATTTTGTTGATAGAATCACTAGTGCGGCCATTTCTTCAAAGTGTCCCAAGAGCCATTTTTCAACATGCCAATGCCAGGCTGCTTGTTGCTCGTGCTACTGTAAGCAGCCTGCGCTGTTTAAATGTGCTCCCATGGCTGCAGCGTCTCTGACATTGTCTCCATCGAGCACATCTGGGACATCATTGGTTGGTGATTACATGGGAGCTGCCAGCAGCGGATCTTGATGATTTGTCCAAGTGCATTCAATGGCAGAACCTTCCTCAAACGACCAATAATAACCTAAGTGACAGCAGCCGGGGCTGGAAGTGCCGGGATTTCTGCACGTGGCTCAGTCTCCAGACTGAATAAATCCAGATGGTTTGAAAATGGTGGTTTCATCTTTTCATCGTTTGCAGCTCAGTAACATGTCTATCCATCCTGTGATTTCTAGGAGTTTTTTCCTTTGTTGATTTTGTAAGTAGAGTGTTGATGATTGTGTATCTGCGGCTATTGAATTCAGATCAAGAGATTTGCAGCGTGCGTGGACATTACATGTGTACTTTGGCTGTGAATGTCGGATGTGTAAAATCAGCTTCAAGGAGTTTTCTGTCTACAATTTCTTGCTATAAAACAACCTCATCCATTCTAAAAGTAGGCAGGAGCAGTTGTAACATGAGGTTCTGCAGCAGCTGAGGTGTGTAGAATGTTTTGGAGAAACTGAGGCACAGAAGTGTATAGAGACAGACCTGTTAGGTGGAGGTGGAAGAGGAATACCGCCGTGCGCTGATTACTTCCTCTTATACACATATCTCCTAACTGTCCCGGATTCAGTAGGACTGTCCCGATTTAAGAGCTCAGTCCCCCTGCCCTGGCATGTCAGGGCTTTGTCCTGACTTCCAATACACTCTTCTCTCCAACGTCTTCATAACCCTGTAGCTCCTCCTCCTTGGGGGGGGCGGTGTCTCTACTCTGCGCATAGTTACGTAAATTAAATAAACAATTATCTTCTCTAGTTTCCTGAGGAATTAAATCCGCAACCTCTATCTTTACAGGCAGTAACTAAAGATATGAGCCACAGCCTGTACTGATCAGCAAAGGAGAATTTTGAAATCTTTATTTTAAGCTCTCAACCCACAGGCAGATTATACAAGTACATAGAGATACATCTGTACATAGCAATGTATTTTTATGTCCCTGTAATCTAGAGTTGAAGAAAAAGTCAGATGTCTTTGTTCCTATAAAACTACTAAAAAAATAATGAAAAACAATTACAAAAATGTAATTTTCTCTTTTTTTGTGAGTCTCCCAGGAAATCGACCCCACATAGTACATTATTGTAGACAACAGCTAAAGGTATGAGCCATAGACTACACTGACATCAGGGGGGAAATTTTGTTGTCTTGAAGCTGCATTACAGGATCTGAGCCCATAAGCAGATCCTTGAGATCTGGTCATTAAATCAAATCTGCAACCTCTATCATTGCAGGCAGCTGCTGAAACAATGAGCCACAGCCCACACTGACAAGTATGGGAGGATTTTCTCTACATGAAGCTGCATTGCAGCCACCAAACCCACAGGCAGATTATACTGGTAAATAGATACTGTGCCTACAAGTAGTATTCAACCCCCTGCAGATTTAGCTGGTTTGATAAGATGCAAATAAGTTAGAGCCTTCAAACTGCAAACGAGAGTAGGTTTTATGAACAGAAGCATAAATCTTACAAACCAAAAAGTTATGTTGCTCAGTTGAATTTTATTAAATTTTAAACATAAAAGTGTGGGTCAATTATTATACAACCCCTATGTTTAATATTTTGTGGAATAACCCTTGTTTGCAATTACAGCTAATAATCGTCTTTTATAAGACCTGATCAGGCCGGCACAGGTCTGTGGAGTTATCTTGGCCCACTCCTCCATGCAGATCTTCTCCAAGTTATCTAGGTTCTTTGGGTGTCTCATGTGGACTTTATTCTTGAGCTCCTTCCACATGTTTTCAATTGGGTTAAGGTCAGGAGACTGACTAGGCCACTCCAACACCTTGACTTTTTCCCTCTTGAACCAGGCCTTGGTTTTCTTGGCTGTGTGCTTTGGGTCGTTGTCTTGTTGGAAGATGAAATTATGACCCATCTTAAGATCCTTGATGGAGGAGCGGAGGTTCTTGGCCAAAATCTCCAGGTAGGCCGTGCTATCCATCTTCCCATGGATGCGGACCAGATGGCCAGGCCCCTTGGCAGAGAAACAGCCCCACAGCATGATGCTGCCACCACCATGCTTGACTGTAGGGATGGTATTCTTGGGGTCGTATGCAGTGCCATCCAGTCTCCAAACGTCACGTGTGTGGTTGGCACCAAAGATCTCGATCTTGGTCTCATCAGACCATAGAACCTTGAACCAGTCTGTCTCAGAGTCCTCCAAGTGATCATGAGCAAACTGTAGACGAGCCTTGACATGACGCTTTGAAAGTAAAGGTACCTTACGGGCTCGTCTGGAACGGAGACCATTGCGGTGGAGTACGTTACTTATGGTATTGACTGAAACCAATGTCCCCACTGCCATGAGATCTTCCCGGAGCTCCTTCCTTGTTGTCCTTGGGTTAGCCTTGACTCTTCGGACAAGCCTGGCCTCGGCACGGGAGGACACTTTCAAAGGCTGTCCAGGCCGTGGAAGGCTAACAGTAGTTTCATAAGCCTTCCACTTACGGATGATGCTCCCAACAGTGGAGACAGGTAGGCCCAACTCCTTGGAAAGGGTTTTGTACCCCTTGCCAGCCTTGTGACCCTCCACGATCTTGTCTCTGATGGCCTTGGAATGCTCCTTTGTCTTTCCCATGTTGACCATGTCTGAGTGCTGTTCACAAGTTTGGGGAGGGTCTTAAATAGTCAGAAAAGGCTGGCAAAAGAGATCTTTAATCCACACATGTGAAGCTCATTATTCTTGGTGCCTGAACTACTTCTTAATACTTTAGGGGGACCAAACAGAATTCTTGTGGTTTGAGGGGTTGAATAATAAATGACACTCTGAATTAGCTTTTAACGTTTAAAAAAAAAAAAAAAAAAAGTTGCTGCAGTGCATTTCCCACTTCCAGGCTGATCTACAGTACAAATGTCACAATGCCAAGTTAATTCCGCATGTGTCAACCAGCTAAATCTGCAGGGGGTTGAATACTACTTGTAGGCACTGTATACATCTGCACATAGCAGTGTATTTCTATGTCCCTGCATTCTAGAGGGAAAATAAAAGAAAGATTTTTTTCTTCCTATAAAATTGCAAAGAAATAATAAAAAACAATTACAATAATGTAATTTTTAATGCACTTTATAAAAATTATAAACATCACAAATCAGCAAATAACATGGACATATTTGGTGTCCCTGTAATCGTAACGACTAGTGTTGAGCGAGCATGCTCGACACTGCTCGGTACTCGCCCAAGCATCACGCTACTCAGGATGTTCGGCGAGCACCGAGCATTTTCGGGTTACTCGGGCGGGAGCTCGGGTCTCCGCCCTGTAAGTTTGGCGCTCTTTACAGAGCCAATGAACATGCAGGGATTGCCAGCCAGTCACTGTAATGCCGCAGCCATGTTGTTTATGGGCATTACAGTGATTGACTGGCCTCACAGCGTCACCTCGAGCGTCGCTCCGGATCAGACAGTGTAGGGACAGCGTTGCTGAGCTAGGGAGAGATTTTTCCTGTGAAATAGTTAGTGTAGGGTCTGTAAAGGCTGCCAGAACAAACAAACAGTCCTTCTCAGGACTAATATCCATCCCAGATATCAGGAAGGCAGGCAGGCTGTATAGGAGACGCAGTGGTTATACCAGCAAATGCTGCATTACAGTCCTGTGTGCTCCTGTTTCTGAAATTTCTGGACTTAGCTCATTAGCTCCCGGTCTCGGGGGCCAGTAAAAATCCTTTTTTTTCATCTAAATCCTCTTTTTTTTCTTCCTTCACACTGTACAAATACCCGTCTTATTAACCTATTGGTGCCCCCCCCCCCCCCAAAAAAAAGTCTGTCTCTGATTTTTCAGAAACAAATATATCTGTTGAAAAGAGTCTGGTATAGGCCACAGAAACAGAAGTGTGGTTTTGCAGTTCCACGGGTCAAATCTCTGTAGTATCCAGTTTTGGGCCTTTTGTGTCTAAAAAAAAACAGTTTGAGTGTGTTGCTCACTGTTCAGCCGCAAATCTATATATTTAAAAAAGTCTGGTATACACCAGTAAATTAAAACTGTGGTTTTGCTGTTCCACTGTAAAAAATCTCTATTATCCTGTTTTTCGCTTTTTTTGCCTTAAAAAAAAACAGTAGTGTCTCCTGACTGTTCTGACACAAAAATATATCTGTTGAAAATAGTCTGGTGTACGCCCGACAAATCCCAGTGTGGTTTTGCAGTTACACAGGTAAAATCTCTGTAGTATCCAGTTTTGGGCCTTTGGTATCTAAAAAAAAAACAGTTTCAGTGTGTCGCTCACGGTTCAGCCGCAAATCTATATATTTAAAAAAGTCTGGTATACACCAGTAAATACTAAAATTGGGTTTTGCTGTTCCATGGTAAAAAATCTCTATTATCCTGTTTTTTGCGTTTTTACCTTAAAAAAGCCAGTAGTGTCTCCTGACTGTTCTGACACAAAAATATATCTGTTGAAAATAGTCTGGTGTACGCCCGACAAATCCCAGTGTGGTTTTGCAGTTACACAGGTAAAATCTCTGTAGTATCCAGTTTTGGGCCTTTGGTATCTAAAAAAAAAACAGTTTCAGTGTGTCGCTCACGGTTCAGCCGCAAATCTGTATATTTAAAAAAGTCTGGTATACACCAGTAAATACTAAAATTGGGTTTTGCTGTTCCATGGTAAAAAATCTCTATTATCCTGTTTTTTGCGTTTTTTACCTTAAAAAAGCCAGTAGTGTCTCCTGACTGTTCTGACACAAAAATATATCTGTTGAAAATAGTCTGGTGTATGCCTGACAAATCCCAGTGTGGTTTTGCAGTTCTACGGGTAAAATCTCTGTAGTATCCAGTTTGAGTGTGTCGCTCACTGTTCAGCCGCAAATCTATATTTTTAAAAAAGTCTGGTATACACCAGTAAATTATAACTGTGGTTTTGCCATTCCATGGTAAAAAATCTCTATTATTCAGGTTTTGGTATTTTTTCCGTAAAGAAAAACAGTAATAGTTTCTCCCTGATTGTTCTGATTGTTTAAAAGAGTCGGGTGTAGGCCAGAGAAATAGAACTGTGGTTTTCCTCTTCCACGGTTCTCATCTACTTTTTATTACCCTTTTTCCATTGATAGTGCGAGTGCAAGCTATTTTACTTCCTTTACAATGGGCAAGGCGCGTGGCAAGGGACGTGGAACTGGACGTTCTGTTGATGGTGCGTGGAGAGGACGGGGCCGTGACCAAGGTGAAAATGTGCCACAACCAACAGCCACATCTTCTCGCTCCCACTTCTTGACCGAATTACTAGGGAAGCACAGAACAACACCAGTATTGCGAACTGATCAGTGTGAACAGGTTATTAATTGGATAGCAGATAATACTTCCAGTTACCTGGGCACCACCACCTCCGGTCTGTCTTCCACATGGTCAACTCTTAGTAGCCGTGATTCTCGACCGCATACTCCTCCTCACCCTGATGCTTCTTCCTCCCACCATGCCCAGTGTAGTCAGACAGCAATTGATCCCACACTTGGACACTCTGTTCACTGGTCCATTTCCATATTTGTGCCCCTCGCCTGCTACGCTTGAAGTGGTGGAAGAGGAGATCCCATGTAGTGATGCCCAAATATTTGAACAGCCACGGCCACAGGAAGTCGACGCTGGCAATTTGTCACAAGAGGTTGACGATGACGAAACACAATTGCCAGGAAGTGAGGAGGAGCATCGTGGTGCGCAAGTGGAAGAGGAGGAGGTGGTGGATGATCTAGTAACTGACCCAACATGGCAGGAGGACATGCAGAGTGAGGTCAGCAGCACACAGGGAGAGGGAGGCAGAGTACCCTAACAGGCAGGAAGAAGCAGTGTGGTGGCCGCAGACAGAAGGCGGGCAACTGCTCCCCGTAACACCAACACGAGGGACGTTGCCAGTACAAGCGGTAGGTCTTCTAGAGTCTGGAATTTTTTTTAAAGATTCTGCTGATAACCCCAAAAAGGCAATTTGTACCACTTGCCATGCCAGCATCAGCAGGGGTGACAAAACTACCAGCCTGACCACCACCAGCATGATCAGGCACATGGCAGCAAAGCACCCGACTTTGTGGGGCGAAACCCAAGGTCCACGACCAGTGTCAGCGGGTTGTCACCACTGCTTCTTCCGCTGTTGTGCGGGCAATAGAACCCCCTGTTGTGTGTGCAAGGCAATCCCCTGTCCATACTGCATGTAAAGATGCCCCCTCCTCTCAGTCATCACTTGTTATGGCAGTTTCTCAAGAAACAGCATCAACGTCCACGTTCACGTCCCACCGCAGCGTTCAATTGTCCATATCCCAGACCTTTGAATGAAAGCGGAAATTCGCAGCTAAAGCCCCACAGGCCACAGTCCTAAATTCGCACATTTCACGACTGCTTGCGTTGGAAATGCTGCCTTTTAGGCTGGTAGAGACGGAATCCTTCCACAACCTTATGGCGGTCGCCGTCCCTCGGTACTTGGTCCCCAGCCACCACTATTTTGCCCGGTGTGCCATCCCCGCACTACACAAGCACGTGTCCCAAAACATCTGCCGTGCCCTCAACAACGCAGTTACTGGGAGAGTCCACCTGACACTGGACATGTGGACAAGTGCTTGTGGCCAGGGATGGTACATCTCCCTGACGGCACACTGGGTAAACATAGTGGAAGCCCGGACCCAGTCGGACCTTGGGACGGAACACATCCTCCCCACACCGAGGATTGCGGGCCCTATGTCAGTCAGAGTTGCCCCCACAGTGCACAGCTCCTGCGCATCATCCTCCTTCTCCTCCTCATGTTCAGCCTCCATCTCAGATATCACCACATCAGTTACAAGCTGGAAGCACTGCAGTACTGCCTAAGCCAAGCGGCAACAGGCTGTGCTGAAACTCATAAGCTTAGGTGATAAACCTCACACTGCTTGTGAGTTGTGGACAGCTGTGAAAGAGCAGGCAGATCTGTGGCTGAGACCACTGAACCTACATCCAGGCATGGTCGTGTGTGACAATGGCTGTAACCTGGTGGCGGCTCTGAGGCGAGGCGAGATCACACACGTACCATGCCTGGCTCATGTGCTTAACCTCGTGGTTCAGCAGTTTCTTAAATTGTACCCCGAGTTGCCAGATCTGCTCGTGAAAGTACGCCGCCTGTCAGCTCATTTTCGCAAGTCGGCTACAGCTTACGCCACCCTTGCTGTATTGCAGCAGCGTTTGCAGCTTCCGTCACACCGACTGGTGTGTGATGTCCCCACATGTTGGAACTCTACCCTTCACATGTTGCAAAGGATTTGTGAGCAGAAGAGAGCAGTTGTGGAGTACCAGCTGCAACAAGGCCATCGATATTCAGGTCAGACTCCACACATAAGACCTCAGGAGTGGACCTGGATGTCTGACATATGTACCATCCTGACAAACTTTGAGGAGGCCACCAAGATGGTGAGTGGCGATGACACCATCATTAGCGTCAGCATCCCACTTGTCTGTCTTTTGCAATGCTCTATGCAGAGAATTAAAGAGGAGGCATTGCAGCCAGAGTATGATGAGATGGATCAAGAAGCCGTAGTGGGCGATTACACACAGCCCAGCCTCATCTCATCCCAACGCGCATTGGGGGACAATGAGGGAGAGGAGGAGGAGGAGGAAGAACGGGAGCTGGTATCATGCGCTGTAGATGGTAGTACCAGTACAAGTGTCATACCGCCGGTTCAGCGTGGGTGGCCTGAGGACAGGGAGGAGGAGGAGGAGGAGGAGGAGAGCATGGTCAGTCGTCATCTTGGTGAGGACACGGAAATCTTGCCCGCTACCAGTCTGGCACGCATGGCTGACTTTATGTTACGCTGCCTTAATCGTGACCCTCGCATTGTCAAAATGTTGGGTGACAGTCATTACTGGTTGGTGACACTTGTAGACCCCCGCTACAAGGAGAACTTTCACTCTCTTATTCCTGAGGTGGAGAGGTCTACAAAAATGGGGCAATACCAGAAGGCCCTTGCTGCAGAACTGTTAAAAAAATTCCCATCTGAACATGCTAGCGGCAGAGGTCACAGTTCGTTGACCAACCAAAGCGTACAAGCGAGAGAGAGGCAACTCCAATCCAGCAGAGGCAGGGGAACACTGTCAACGTTCTGGGACAGTTTTCTCAGACCCTCCCTTCGGACAGACCCTGAGGCGCGGGGTACTCTCACAAGGAGTGGAAAGTTTCAAAAGATGGTGAGGGAGTGAGTACCTTGCCGACCGTACCAGCGTCCTCCGTGATTCCTCTGTGCCTTTTCATTATTGGGTATCCAAGCTGGACACTTGGAATGAACTCGCTCTGTACGCCTTGGAGGTCCTGGCCTGCCCTGCCACTAGCGTGTTATCGGAGCGTGTTTTTAGTGCCGCTGGGGGAATTCTAACTGATAAGCGCACTCTCCTGTCAACTGACAATGCTGAAAAACTGACCCTTATCAAAATGAACAAGGGCTGGATTGGGCCAGACTTCTCATCACCACCATATGACAGCAGAGTAACATAAAGTCAAATCCACTGTGTTATTTTGGGAGGTGTATTCACATGCACCGCTTCACACCCACACATGGGTATACGCTTCCTCATTTCGGCTGTTTTATGTTCTTCTCCTTATCCTCAGCCTCCACCACCACTATACCACCAGGGTGACCGTGGTCCGTGTTGCCATTATGGAAAGTTCCTACGTCCTTATTTTTGTCAGCTTTTGCTCGGAAGGCATAAGCAAAGACTGTGGGAGACCCACTCCCCAATAATGGGCATAATATTTTTAAGATGCTGTGCTGTATGGCTCTTGTAAGGGGCATTAAAAGCATCTTGTTATACCACTCTGACCTCCACATCTCTTCTGAGGGGCATTAAAAGCGTCTTGTTATACCACTCTGACCTCCACGTCTCTTGTAAGGGGCATTAAAAGCGTCTTGTTGTACCACTCTGACCTCCACGTCTCTTCTGAGGGGCATTAAAACCGTCTTGTTATACCACTCTGACCTCCACGTCTCTTGTAAGGGGCATTAAAAGCGTCTTGTTGTACCACTCTGACCTCCACGTCTCTTCTGAGGGGCATTAAAACCGTCTTGTTATACCACTCTGACCTCCATGTCTCTTGTAAGGTGCATTAAAAGCGTCTTGTTATACCACTCTGACCTCCACGTCTCTTTTAAGGGGCATTAAAAGCGTCTTGTTATACCACTCTGACCTCCACGTCTCTTCTGAGGGGCATTAAAACCATCTTGTTATACCACTCTGACCTCCACGTCTCTTGTAAGGGGCATTAAAACTGTCTTGTTAAGCTACTGGGACTTCCATGAGTCTTCGAATGGGCATTGCATTTCCTCATAATTTTTGGAAGCTTTTGCTTGGAAGGCTTAAGCAAATACTATGGGAGACCCACTCCCCAATAATGGGAATAATATTTGTAATATGCTGTACTGCATGGCTCTTATAAGGGGCATTGCAAGTTGCCCAGTTCTGATTTTTGGAAGCTTTTTCTTGGAAGGCATAAGCAAATACTATTGGAGACCCACTCCCCAATAATGGGAATAATGTTTTTAAGATGCTGTACTGTATGGCTCTTGTAAGGGGCATTAAAAGCGTCTTGTTAAGCTACTGTGACCTCCACTACTTTTCCGAGGGGCATTAAAAGCGTCTTGTTAAGCTACTGGGACCTCCACCACTTTTCCGAGGGGCATTAAAAGCATCTTGTTAAGCTACTGGGACTTCCACGTCTCTTCAAAGGGGCATTAAAAGCGTCTTCTTAAGCCACTCTGAACTCCACAGCTCTTCCAAGGGGCATTGAAATGTTTTTAATTACCTCTAACCTCCATGACTCTTCCAATGGGCATTGCATTTCCTCCTAATTTTAGTCAGCTTTTGCTTTTCAATGCAAAGGTGAAAACTAAGGAAGACCCACTCCCCAATAATGGGTAGAAGGTTTTTAGTACGCTGTAATCCACGTCTGTTTCAAGGGGCATTTCAGTTCCTCATAATTTTTGGAAAGCCTTCCATTCACTGCTTAGGCCATCAGTGCACAGGAGACCCAGTTGCTATAAATGGAAAAAAAGGTTTAGTTAAGGCCCTCTGACCTCCATGTAATTTCCAAGGGGCATTGGAGTGCCTCAAAATTTTTGGTAGGCATTGCACTCACTGTATGCCCTATAACTGTGTAGCCGAACCGCTCCTTTTGTTACAGAAACATATCCTATAAGACATATGTGGTTGACTGGCCTGATATTGATGTGAATGGTCCCTGTTCCTCCTGCTCTTTCTCCTTTGCCACCACCTCATCCATCATTCATCACCTGAAGCTTTGTTTTAACGGGAGTCACAGAACTTGGATAGAAGCAGGAAAACATCCAGCAATCCTCGGAGGAGGTAGCATATGTGCCGAAACGCTGACCACCTCAGGCCTAGCCGCTACTACATACACGTGTAGCGCCCCGAGGGTTCGGTTGCTACAGGGGTATTGCACCTCAACCAGAGGTGTGATATTCCACTCCCAAGTAAGTATGGAGTATGGACCAGGGCTCAGTTAGCTGCATACACACACGCCTCATTTCCGGGGGACAGTTCGCAGATGCTCCCATTTATTGCAGGCACAACTGACCATGTCCCTGGCTGGAGTGGGGAGGGGGAAGAGAACCGGGTGATGTAGGAGCAGAAGGGGACGGTTTCTGGAGCATAGGAAGGAGCTCATTGGGTGCAGGTCACTTGAGCTCTGACACAGTAAAGCAGATAAAAGGTTGGGGTCATCTTAGGAGGGTGGTCAGGTCAGAGAAGAGAAGGAGTTCAGCCAGAGAGGGCTGACAGGGAGCTGTGGCTCAGCCTGAGCTCAGCTCCACGTGGCAGGCCTAGGGTGAAGGCCGGAGCCAGAAGGGAGAAGAGGAGAAGGAGAAGGAAGGAAGAAAGGTAGAGAGAAAGAGGAGTAGAAAGGCTCCAGAAACAAGAAGGCAGAAGGGACCCTAAGAACCCACGAGATATCGGGTGAAGGGTCAGGCAGAATAAGGGTACCGGATTCCCAAGTTGATGAAGGTAAATTATTCCTCAGTCAAAGACTGGAGGTCGTGATCATCTATTGGTGCGACCCCCTGCTACACCCACTAGGAAGGCACCACATAGGGTCAGGGAAACCGGCGACAGGTTTCACCAAGAGAAGGGCCGAGGCAGCTGGACAGAAGTGTGGTCACTGGTGGGGCACGAGAAGCCAGAGAAAGGACAGAAGGGGGTCCTGTGCCATACTCCTGAATTGCCTGGGGGTTGACCGAGCTCCTCACCTGGTGGACGCAGCACGGCTCGGACAGTCATTCCCTGCAGAAGTGACTCGGATAACAACTGTGAGTAAAAGACCCTGGACTGCATCAGTGACTCTGTGTGATTTCTGCTGCGTCTGCACCATCACCACCTGCATCCCTTCACGCTGCCCTGAGGCTACACTCTTCCCGTGGGGAGTTATACTATTTCTGCTGCACACAATATCCGCCTCAGTGGACTGCCTTGCAGCGGCGGTTTACAATAGCCGCAATCCACGGGTGGCGTAGTCGGACATTTCATGGCTCTAAATATAGACTGCCACAGCACTTGGTCTGACCACCCTGAGCCACGGGATCGGGTTGCCACTACTACCCCCAACATTGCACTGTACACAAGAAGGCCCGGTTCCGGGTACCCCACGGCCCAGGGGGCGAGTCACATGCACTTGCATTCCTTGAAAACAAAGCACATGCTAACTTCTATCATCCTCATCATGCCAATGCTGCCCTAAAGCAGGCCAGTCTAAGAAAAGTGTGTGGGGATGTTCCGCGGAGAAATCGGGGCGGCTGGGGACCGTTTATGGACACCCGGCCGCCCCCAGGCGGCTGGGGACCATGTGTGGACGCCCAGCCGCGGGGCGGCTGGGGACCGAGTGTTAACACCCGGCCGCCGGGTGACTGGGGACTGAGTATGGATACCTCGCTGCCCAAGCAGCCATGAGGTAGTGGCCAGCTTCGGCCTCCACATGCCTAAAAGGCCCAATTTCATGTGAAAGCCAGCTAGCAGTATGGTATTGCAGCCTGGGGGTGGGTGGGTGGTTGGCTGCATATTTGCGCTTGCATTACAATTGAACACTGCCCTGGGACAAGGACTTGCATGGGGATAGTTGCAAGTCTGCATCTTCTGATGCGGCTAGGATGACTTCTGATGGACACACTTTTATGCAGTGACCTGGGAGTCAGAGATGCTTCCAGGGGTCTTCCCCATGCTGTTCCCATGTCTTTTCAGCACTGTATGCATGTGTCACACAGCACATGGCCAGATAAGGTTGCAAAATGTTAAAATTACATTTCCCGGTGAATGCATTTGTCACGGTTGAAAGCAATACAAAAGTGCAAAAACGCATAAAAAATGCTACTTGTGAACATAACCAAAAATACTCCTCCACACCTTGGGCTATTTATTTTACCTTATACACAAGTCTTTACCCTGGAAAAGAAATTCCTTAACATATTTCACAGGAAAAAAGTTTCACTTTCGTTTTTGAACGTTTTCTTGTGAGCCCATAAAAGTGGCTTAATACCTCTGACCACGTTGTTGACAGCAGTGACCTGGGCATCAGAAATGCTTCCTAGGGTGATCCCCATGCTGTCCCCATGTCATTTGAGCACTGTCACTATCGTTTTGGCAATTTTTAGGCTTTCTAGAGACTGCCGGGGGTGCCGCTGCAAAAATGCTTGGGTCTCCCATAGATTAACATTGGGTTCGTTGCTCGGGTCGAGCACCCGAGTATCACGGTGAGCTCGGGCCGAGCTTCGAGCACCCGAGCATTTTAGTGCTCGCTCAACACTAGTAACGACCCGCACAGCAAAGCAATCAGATTATTTATGGTGATTGGTAAATGTTGTAAAAAATGGTGTGATTATTTTTCTCTATTAAACCCATAAAAAATGTACTAAAAATGTAACGCTGAAGTGTGTTCACATGTAGCGTAAGTGCTGCATTTTTTCTACTGCTTTTTTTCTGCACATTTTCTGCAGGTGCACATGATGCAACAACTATCTTCTGTGGTTATTGTGTGTTTGCTGCGTTTTCCCCTTTATTTGATGCGTTTTTGGTGCTGACGTGTAGTCACATTTTAATGCTTTTTTTTAGTATAGAAATGCTTTGCTTCCTCGCTTAAAGTTGCAACAACATATTTTTTTCACTGGCACTTTTTCAGACTCCACATAGAAGCTTATCCAGAGAGCACAAAAACCTCACAGTTCAGCAGCGTCTTTAGACACACCAAGGGCAGAGATTTTATGAAATCACATCCAATTTGCTTGGACATTTCATATGTGGCGTAAATGCTGCGTTTTTTTTTTGCTGCTGATTTTGGACAAAAATTCTGCTTTGTTTGTCCAAGCAAAGTGGATGTGATTTCATGAAAACTGCGCCCCCCTGTGGTCTAAACACACTGCCGAATTGTGCGGTTTTGGTGCTTTTTTTTTCTCTACAATCTCTTATATGGAGCCTAAAAAAACACGTAAAAAACTGCACTTACTTTTTTAAGTGCAGAATAAAAGCTTTTCTGTACTATATTATTATTATTATTATTTATTTATATAGCGCCATTGATTCCATGGTGCTGTACATAAGAAGGGGCTCCATACAAAATACAGATATCACTTACAGTAAATAAACTAACAATGATAAACTGGTACAGAAGGAAGAGGACCCTGCCCTTGCGGGCTTACATTCTACAGGAACGGGGAAGGAGACAGTAGGTTGGGGGGTTGCAGTAACTACGGTGTTGTTGAGGTGGCAGCAGGCAAGGTCATGGCAGGCTATGAGCTTGTTTGAAGAGATGGGTTTTCAGGTTCCGTCTGAAGGATCCAAGAGTGGCGGATAATCGGATGTGTTGAGGCATAGAATTCCTTAGGATGGGAGATATTCGGGAGAAACCTTGGAGGAGATTGGGCGAGGAACAAATAAGTGTGGAGGAGAGAAGGAGGTCTTGGGAGGACCAGAGATTACGTGAGGGAATGTATCGGGAGATTAGTTCAGAGATGTACGGTGGAGAAAGGTTATGGATGGCTTTGTAGGTCAGTGTTAGTAGTTTGAACTGGATACGCTGGGCGATTGGGAGCCAGTGAAGAGATTTGCAAAGGGGGGTAGCAGAGGAGTAACGAGGCGAGAGATGAACCAGTCGCGCAGCAGAGTTAAGGATGGACTGGAGGGGTGCGAGAGTGTTGGCAGGTAGGCCACAGAGGAGGATGTTGCAGTAGTCGAGGTGGGAGATAATGAGGGCATGCACAAACAGTATAGTAGATTGAGGGTTGAGGAAAGGACTGATTCTGGAATATATTTTTGAGCTGGAGGTGGCGAGAGCTTGGATGTTGGGTTTGAAGGACAGGGCAGCGTCAAGGGTTACTCCGAGGCAGCGGATTGACGGTACAGGGGAAAGAGTGATGTAATTTATTGTGATAGAAAGATCAGGTGGGAAAGATATGCGAGATAGGGGAAAGATGATGAGTTCAGTTTTTTCCACATTGAGCTTGAGGAAGCAAGAGGAGAAGAAGGAGGATATGGCTGCTAGACATGCTGGGATTCTGGCCAGCAGAGAAGTAACATCTGGAACAGAGAGGTAGATCTGGGTGTCATCAGCGTACAGGTGGTACTGGAAGCCATGGGATTTTATGAGCTGTCCCAGGCCAAGGGTGTAGATTGAGAAGAGTAGGGGTCCTAGGACAGAGCCTTGAAGGACTCCAACAGAATGAGGGTGGGGTGAGGCAGTAGTGTGGGAGTGGGAGATGCTAAATGTGCGGTTAGAAAGGTGTGAGGAGATCCAGGATAGGGCAAGGTCTTTGACGCCAAAGGAAGAGAGGAGATGTAGTAGGAAGCAGTGGTCAACTGTATTGAAAGCAGAGGACAGGTCAAGAAGAAGGAGTACAGAGAATTGTCTGTTAGCTTTGGCTGTGAGCAGGTCATTGGTGATTTTGGTAGGGGCAATTTCGGTGGAATGGTGGGGGCGGAAGCCGGAATGTTGATTGTCGAGGAAAGAGTTAGATGAGAAGTGGGAGGAAAGTTCAGCGTGAACGTGTTGCTCAAGGAGTTTGGAGGCAAATGGGAGCAGTGATATGGGGCGGTAGCTGGACAAGGCTGTTGAGGGATGGCTTTTTGAGGAATAAGAGATTGAGGGAGGTAAAGAGGTCATGGACAAAATGGAGCTTATTGCAGAGAGAGCGGAAATTCCAGATTGCTCCAGAGATACTATAAAAAAAACACTGAAAAATGCGGCTTCACATCTGCACAAAAACACATTAAATAAGGGGGAGAAGACAAAAAAATAAAGCATAAATGCAATAATCAGAGAAGATTTTTATTATGTAGTTTGGTGTGGACACCTGCAGAAAACAAAAAACACAGTATTTCTGCTATGAGTGAACACGGACTTACAAACACAAAAAAGCCAGATGTCATATAGTGAAGCTACATAACGATGAGAAAGTTCTGGTGGCTCCGACTGTGAATGAAGGAACAAAAAAATAATCCACAGGTCCCATCTAGAGATGAGCAAGTCGCACAGATGACGTTGAGCTGAACTGTGTGATTAAAAGCATGTAAAATATTTGCGGTCTCCTGTTCAGCCTCCAGGTAGCACTGACCTGGACACTGGACTTGAGTGTCGTGAAGTAATTCACTCATCTCTAGTCCAAAACATCCTGGATACAGAGGACAGTTCCAGATTTTGGTCTACACCCTGCAGTTTTGGGTGTCTGCTGAATGTCCTTCACCGCCAGCGCCCTCTCACCTCTCCTCCTGCCGGGGGAGAAAGAAATGGTAAATGGGAGTGGCTTGGGGTATGGCTAAGGGCATGGTCAAAAATTGCTGTGGTGAGTGGCAATCTGTATAATTGGTCCCTCTTTCTGTTCTTCAAAAATTGTGAGTTATGTTATAGTTCCATTAATGAAGAACAAATGCTCCCTATATTAGATACTATTCTTTTCTGTTTAGGTTCTACATCATGTGACCCGAATAATAAGGTCGGTGAACCCAATACCACTATGAATGCACCAGGTGAGTAGATATGTCGGTGTCTCCCTTGTTCTCTCCTTACAGCGGCCGTGTCTCTGGGCTATACTGCAGCTTCCGGGGTCCTCAGAGGTTACACTGTGATCAGTAACACAGGGAATAATCCAGATCTGTAAGATATCAGAGGTTGAAATATCCCGTACCCAAGATATCCACCATATAAGACAGTGATAACAGCTCGTCTGTGTCCGTGCGACACGTACCGGCGTCTGGGAATAGTACAGTTCGTGCTGATCCCAGGCACCGGCTGCTGAAGGCAGGTCTCATCATTGTCGCCTGAGACAATGATGGGATTTATATTCAGCACCTGCCCGGTACATCCTGTGTAAAATTAAGAATTGGGTAAAAACAGATGGTGTGGACTCCTGCCAATTAGTCATAACCAGCAGAGGGAAAGCCGCCCGTTAGGGACTGATATTTCTAGCCAGGGAGAGGGGCCATTAGCCAAAAATGTTCCCTGGCTATTAATAACAGCTCACAGCTGTTTGATTATCGTTTACTGGCTAGATTACAGAGGGACCCCAGAAAAAAATTGACATTTTGATGTCAGTTGCCAATACAAAGCTGACATCAACCCCAACCCTATTACCCCAGTTGCCACCGCACCAGTGCAAGTGGGAAGAGTTGAGGCTATGCGCTAGGTTTGGTGCATCTTATTGATGCGCCATTTCTGGGGCCGCTGAGGGCTGATATTATTAGCCTCGGAGGTGGCTAGGATCCATGGCCCCTTCCCTGGCTATTAATATCAGCCAACAGCACGAACTGTACCGCTTTTATCCCAGGCGCCGGTATGTGTCACGCTGATTTTGTCCGTACTGCTCAAAAAAACTGACATGTCTGTGGGTTTTTCATATGGACACAAGGTCCGTGTGAGAAACTTGACATGTGTGCACACCCATTGAATATTTGCAGTCCTTAAAAAACGGACCGCATACGGACATAAAAAATGGATATGTGAGAGGGTCCCAATACTGAAACAACCTTTACCTGCACAGAAAAGCTATAGCCTGATCAGCAGAAACCGGAAATGTCACCGGATCGTGTGATCTCCGGAGACCCCAGAGATCTCCAATGGGAAAACCAGAATTATTATTGTATAATGAACATGTGAATATATATGACGTTCGAAACCTTTATTCCAAATATAAATTAGTGAATTTGAATTATACGATGATGATGATTGATAATGTGTTCATTGTATAGAAATAACTGAAACCAGGAACCAGAAATCTGCTCCATGTGAGGATTATTGGATCTGGTACCGGGGAAAGTGTTATTCCTTCTCTACCGAACGTAACACCTGGAGAAACAGCGAGAAATTCTGTAACTCACATAATGCATCACTGGCGATTATAGAAAATAAAGAGGAAAAGGTGAGAAACTGATAATGTACAGAAGAGACATGTAAAATCCAGACAGGATTATATATAATAACTGTATAATAATAATAATAATAATAATAATAATAATAATAATAATAATAATAATATAATCAAAGAGGATTATACATAACATTAAACATATGACATTTGGACATCATTACTGCTATATAGAGTACATTTATCCTCCCATCGGTCTAAGGCAGTTTTTAATTAGTGCTGGATCCTATCTGCCCTTTATATTTGTGGCTTTTAGCCCGGGAGAGTCAGGTCTGATAAATATTAGGTTTAAGTTCCCATCAGAGAAAGGTCGTCTTGTCATGGCTGGTGGGCTCTCATGAATTGCATGAAATACAATTTGTGCACTCAGTACTTTCATTTGAAAGTATATTTTATTCTCTCATTTGTACATTATGCAGTCATAGGGGCTTGCACCTGTTCACAATTTTTAGTTTTTTTTTTTTGTATTATAGGTAATAGCTATGATCTATTCTTATTATTGCAGGATTTCCTCTTCCGGTTTAATGGTACAGACAATCACTGGATCGGTATGAGACGTACAGATGATAATACGGCCTGGATATGGACTAATGGAGAATCATATAATGAAAGCTTGTAAGACATCGCATAAGAAATAATGTCAGGGGCAGACTATGACTGAAATGGCATTTGAAAGCACATAAGTCCATGCAGCCGTCCCTACACCCACTCCCTAAGTGCGGGTCTCTTATAGAAATATGTCTGACATTGGAGGAAGCAATATTTACTGAAATATTACCTATAACACCATTATATGAGGTTAAATAATACCGCCACACTGTGACCACATAACAGCACCACATAGTGATAGAATAATGCCACCATACTGATCATTACCAGCACGACTACCAATAGTACCATAAATTCTGCAATATAAGAGACAAATAATACCACCAGACCATAACCAAATATTTCTAACAGACACAATAATGATAATACCGCCATACTGATCATTAACAAAAACTGCTGTACTGAGCATTATATTACCACCATACATATATAATGGTACATATTAGTGACTTATCGGTGAAGTTCTCAATGATCATAGTAATTAATTTTCCCTTTATTTTCCAGTCAACCCAGACCACTATGAACACTTCTGCCATCTGTGACTCATCTCTGCAGCAGATTGTAACACACAGACATCTTTGACTTTCTCTTTTCCATCTTCCTCCACAGATTCCTCCACTTCTACACAAACCATCTAGTACTATAATCAATGATCTAGACAGTAAAAATGCACCTCTGTGCCCTAAATAGTAATAATACCCTCATTTTGTGCCTTACACAATAGTAGTGCCCTCTCTGTGCCCCTATAGCAGGGGTGGAGAACCTGAGGCCCATGGGCCGTTACGGCCCTCAATGACCGTTTACCCGGCCCCTGGGCAGATTCCCAGGGACCGCAGTGCTTGGGTTGGCAGCTGTATTTTGACGGCCAACAGCCCATTAATTTCTTCTTGGTCTGTGAGTACAAGATAGAGTTCGCTACTGAATGCTGAAGCGCGTGCAGTGAAAGATTACGTCCTGACACCAGTGTCAGCGTCAGAACGTACTTTGTGGGTGGAGTTAGCGCACAATTTGTACGGCTACCAAAGGTTGGTCTAACTATTCATATGGCCCTTTGCAGAAAAAAAAGATTCAAACATCCCTGCCCTACCAAGTAATAATGCCCCCTGTGCCTTCTTATAATAATAATGCTAGTTGTGTCCTCTACATGGCATGTGGAAGAAGGTGCTCTGGTCAGATAAGACCAAAGTAGAACTTTTTGGGCTAAATACAAAACATTATTAGTGACTGTAAACTAACACTGCCCATCACCCTGAAAACACCATCCCCCTTGTCAACCATGGTGGTGGCAGCATCAGGCTATGTGGATGAGTTTCTTCACCATGGGTTATCATGGCTGCCGAGGACCTGCTAAAGGCCCCATATATAGCACATGCGATCAAACATTTGAAAGGTCGATACCCCTAAGAGAATTAACAAGTAAGGTAAAAAAAAAAGTTTTTTATAAAATAAAAATACAAATTTGGATCACCAACTTTCCCCCACTAAAAATAAAGAAATGAAACAATTATAAAACATAACGATATGTCAGTGCAGCATGCACAAAGCAAGACCTCACACAGCTCCATTGATGGAAAAAATGGTTTCAGAAATGGTGTTCGAAGCCTTTTTCCTGCAAAATTCTGAATTTACTTGACAACTAGTGTGTATATATATATATATATATATATATATTAATAATAAAATGCTTTTTTTTTATTTTTCCATTTTCTTTTTTGCACTGATCCAAAATTTTTCCACCTAAATTTCAAATGCAAAGGATTATTGGATTAATGGTATTGAAAGCACATTCCTGTTTTTTTCTTGTGTTTTTTTCTTTTCCCATTTTTCTGTTTTCTTGATCCTTATTTGCAGTGGCAATGGACGAATGACTATTTGCAGTGACAATGGATGAATGACTATTTGCAGTGACAATGGATGAATCACCTACACCCTTTGTGGGCTTTTTTTCTTTGGTGCTCATTTTTGAAATTTCAATTGCTGCTGTATATAATCTTTGTGCTTCTCCTTAAGAAGATGTAATACTTTGAAACGTGAAGACAATAAACCGCACTCGCAATATATCTTTGTTTCATTCTGACTCCTTGATTGGTTGTACACCAGCAGCACAGGATACCCGCTATTTACCTGCCACTTAGCCCCCCTTCACACGTCCGTTCTTCATGTCAGTATGCGGTCCATTTTTTAAGGATTGCAAATACGGAGACACGCACACCCATTTTATTCAATGGTGGTGCTCACATGTCACGTTTCACATGGATAAAAACCCGGAGACATGTCCTTTTTTTCACGCACCATGGATCAAATGCATGCTGCACATGTGCACACTGGTGACACACGGATGAAGTCCGTGCGTCCTCAGTGTGACACGTACTGGCGCCTGGGAAAAGCTACCTGTGACTGGCGGTAACTTCAATGATGTCACCGACAGTCACACGCAGCCGCGTCCTCACGCACAGCTCAGTGTCTCCGGGCTGCACGGCGGAGTGGTCTCATCATGCCATTGCTCAGCAATGCATCCAGATGTAGCTGAGTTGGTCTCTTCGTGGGACAAATGGATTATCATCGGACAGGTGAGGAATACTGTGGTTTTTTTTTTTATTTTGATAATAGACAAAAATCAATTAAAACATACTGAGCAAAATGATCTTTATTGCTTGTATGCAAAAATTTTATATGTGAATGAGGCTTTAATAGCAATTTATAATAACAATAAAACACATGGATGCAGGAGGATGCTGCAACATGGTGGACTATGGATGGACAGACTACAGACATCAAGGCCTGTTGAAGCGTAGTATGACACCACGTTGCCCGTATCCTCCTGCATCCATGTGTTTTATTGTTCTATAAATAAAAGTTCTTTTCTACGGGATGGTGGGTGCCACCTTTCAACCTTTGGATTTTACATGGACATTACTCAATCGGACGAGCGCCTGGAGATCCCTATAGTCAGAAGGTGTCTGGAAAGAGTCCCCTGGAGAGGACTGTATTGGATGGAGCCAGTTTGATTCTTTTTTAATCTATAATAATGCCAAAAAGTTTGCATTGGGGTAATAAATGATAGAAGCTGATGTGATGATTCCCTAAACAAAATGTCTTGCTTTCCAGATTCAAAATCACAAGATGGTCAGAGAATTCTGGAGAAATTGAATATGTTTTCCTGCACCAGGACGGTGTGAAGAGTCAGAAAGGATCTTTTCTATACAAGTGGATATGTAACAAGAAGTAGACGTGGAGACAAGCATCCCATCATACAGGGGCGGACAGTGACAATACAGGACTGGTGTCCTCCACTGTCAGCCTGGCGTATAGCCAGAGTATAACTCGGACAAGTGCTATTCAATGTTTTATCGCATAGCACTCGCATTTATTTTCTCCTGCCGGCATGAGAAAAAAAATTGCTGCATGCTGCGATTGGTCATCCAAGTGTCCGATGTCATCTGAGAGCAGTGCGATTACGGCGAATGCCAGGAGAAGATGGAGAAATTATCGTATTTTCCGTATTATAAAATTTGGAGGAAATAGGGGGTGCGTTTTATAATCCGAAGGTATCTTACCGGGAGGGGGGCGGCGGCAGTGGAGCATGGTCACAGGAGCCAGAGTCGCTGCTTCAGGAGGCCGGTGGCGGCGGGAGTGGGGTGATGCTGCGGGCCCTGGGCTCTCAGAAGATGTCAGTGCCGGTGAGCAGAGTCCTCTTTCTCATAGATTTCCCTGCAGTCGGCATAGGAAAAATGGCCACTGGAGGTGGCACATGCGCAGATTGAGATCTTGGGACACATCTTCTGAGAGCGCAGGGTCCGCAGCATCGCCTCACTCCTGACGCCACCCCAGGCCTCCTGAAGCAGCGACCCTGGGACATGTGATCCTGCTCCACCTCTGCCGTCCCCCAGGTAAGCTAAAGTTAAAATGGACTACAAGTCGCACCACCATTTTATTTAAAACCTTTATTTTCTTATTTTCCATCCTATATTTTCCACCCATAAATTTGGGGTGTGTTTTATGGTTCGATGCATCTTATAGTTCACAAAATGCGGTACTTTGTCCGTCTCCTCCGCACCTGTGCTGCGATTCTCCCATGCCTAAAGCCTAAAGAACAGGCAGAAAGACAGAACTGATTTACGCTACTATATTATCCATGGTCTAAAGTAGGATCAAAAAGAACAAGAAGAAACATCATCTGAGTCGTTATAAGTCATATTCCCACATTGGTATATACTGCATTTTTTCAACTGTCTTTTTTGTGTGCAGAAAATCCACTTTTTTAACTGTTACATTTTTAAGTGCAGTTTTTCAGTACAAAATAAATGCATTAATAAACGCTGCTTTAAATCTGCACCAAAAATGCATTGAATAAAGAGGAAAACCCATAAAAAACACAGATAACTAGAATAATACTTACTAGTTCACCACAGCTGAGGCATCATTCAGATGGCCGTGTTTCTTCACATACACAAAAAAATTGTACGTTTGTCATCAGTGATTTGGATTCGGGTGTCATAAGTGCTTTTCACGTATGGATAGAAAAATAATCTGCAAAGCTGCTCCTATCCTTTGTGTCATTAGTCACGGACGCCATCTTTCTGCTGTACATGATTTTCATTGACCCATAGACTTGTATAGGTACTTATTAGTGTTGAGCGAGCATGGTCGACACTGCTCGGCACTCGCCCGAGCATCACGCTACTCGGGATGTTCGGCGAGCACCGAGCATTTCCGGGTTACTCGGGCGGGAGCTCGGGTCTCCGCCCTGCATGTTTGGCGCTCTTTACAGAGCCAATGAACATGCAGGGATTGCCAGCCAGTCACTGTAATGCCGCAGCCATGTTGTTTGTGGGCATTACAGTGATTGGCTGGCCGCACAGCGTCACCTCGAGTATTTAAAACTGGGCACCGCCATCTTGGACACAGTCGCTCCGGATCAGACAGTGTAGGGACAGTGCTGCTGATTTAGGGAGAGATATATCCTGCGAAATAGTTAGTGTAGGGTCTGTAAAGGCTGCCGGATCAAACAAACAGTCCTTCTCAGGACTAATATCCATCCCAGATATCAGGCAGGCAGGCTGATTAGGAGACGCAGTGGTTATACCAGCAAACGCTGCATTACAGTCCTGTGTGCTCCTGTTGCTGAAATTGCTGGACTTAGCTCCAGGTCTCGGGGGGCCAGGAAAAATCCTTTTTTTTCATCTAAATCCTCTTTTTTTTCCCTCCTTCACACTGTACAAATACCCGTCTTATTAAACTTTTGGTGTCCCCCACCGAAAAAAAAAAAAGTGTGTCTCTGATTTTTCAGACACAAATATATCTGTTGAAAATAGTCTGGTGTAGGTGTAGGCTAGAGAAATAGAAGTGTGGTTTTGCAGTTCCACGGTTCAAACCTCTGTATTATCCAGTTTTGGGCCATTTGTATCTAAAAAAAAACAGTTTGAGTGTGTCGCTCACTGTTCAGCAGCAAATATATATATTTAAAAAAGTCTGGCAAACACCAGTAAATTAAAACTGTGGTTTTGCTGTTCCACGGTAAAAAAGCTCTATTATCCTGCTTTTGGCATTTTTTGCCGTAAAAAAAAACCTAATAGTGTCTCCCTGATTTTTCAGACACAAATATATCTGTTGAAAATAGTCTGTGTAGGCCCAAGAAATACAAGTGTGGTTTTGCAGTTCCATGGGTCAAATCTCTGTATTATTCTACTTTTGGCATTTTTTGCCGTAAAGAAAAACAGTAGTAGTGCCTCCTGATTGTTCAGACACAAATATATCTGATGAAAATAGTCTGGTATACACCAGTAAATTATAACTGTGGTTTTGCTGTTCGACGGTAAAAAATCTCTATTATCCTGCTTTTGGCATTTTTTGCCGTAAAGAAAAACAGTAGTAGGGTCTCCTGATTGTTCAGACACAAATATATCTGTTGAAAATAGTCTGGTATACACCAGTAAATGATAACTGTGGTTTTGCTGTTCCACGGTAAAAAATCTCTATTATCCTGCTTTTGGCATTTTTTGCCGTAAAGAAAAACAGTAGTAGGGTCTCCTGATTGTTCAGACACAAATATATCTGTTGAAAATAGTCTGGTATACATCAGTAAATGATAACTGTGGTTTTGCTGTTCCACGGTAAAAAATCTCTATTATCCTGCTTTTGGCATTTTTTGCAGTAAAAAAAAAAATAGTTTCTCCTGATTGTTCAGACACAAATATATCTGTTGAAAATAGTCTGGTATACACCAGTAAATTATAACTGTGGTTTTGCTGTTCCATGGTAAAAAATCTCTATTATCCTGCTTTTGGCATTGTTTGCCGTAAAAAAAAAACTAATAGTGTTTCCCTCATTTTTCAGACACAAATATATCTGTTGAAAATAGTCTGGTGTAGGCCCGAGAAATACAAGTGTGATTTTGCAGTTCCACGGGTCAAATCTCTGTGTTATCCTGCTTTTGCCATTTTTTGACGTAAAGAAAAACAGTAGCAGTGTCTCCTGATTGGTCAGACACAAATATATCTGTTGAAAATAGTCTGTTATACACCAGTAAATGATAACTGTGGTTTTGCTGTTCCACGGTAAAATATCTCTATTATCCTGCTTTTGGCATTTTTTGCCGTAAAGAAAAACAGTAGTGGTGTCTCCTGATTGTTCAGACACAAATATATCTGTTGAAAATAGTTTGGTGTAGGCCCAAGAAATACAAGTGTGGTTTTGCAGTTCCACGGGTCAAATCTCTGTATTATCCTGCTTTTGCCATTTTTTGACATAAAGAAAATCAGTAGTGTCTCCTGATTGTTCAGACACAAATATATCTGTTGAAAATAGTCTGATGTAGGCCCGAGAAATACAAGTGTGGTTTTGTAGTTCCACGGGTCAAATCTCTGTATTATCCCGCCTTTGCCATTTTTTGTCGTAAAGAAAAACAGTAGTGTCTCCTGATTGTTCAGTGACAAATATATCTTTTGAAAATAGTCTGGTATACACCAGTAAATTATAACTGTGGTTTTGCTGTTCCACGGTAAAAAATCTCTATTATCCTGCTTTTGGCATTTTTTGCCGTAAAAAAAACAGTAGTAGTGTCTCCTGATTGTTCAGACACAAATATGTCTGTTGAAAATAGTCTGGTATACACCAGTAAATTATAACTGTGGTTTTGCTGTTCCACGGTAAAAAATCTCTATTATCCTGCTTTTGGCATTTTTTGGCGTAAAGAAAAACAGTAGTAGTGTCTCCTGATTGTTCAGACACAAATATATCTGTTGAAAATAGTCTGGTATACACCAGTAAATTATAACTGTGGTTTTGCTGTTCCACGGTAAAAAATCTCTATTATCCTGCTTTTGGCATTTTTTGGCGTAAAGAAAAACAGTAGTAGTGTCTCCTGATTGTTCAGACACAAATATATCTGTTGAAAATAGTCTGGTATACACCAGTAAATTATAACTGTGGTTTTCCTGTTCCACGGTAAAAAATCTCTATTATCCTGCTTTTGGCATTTTTTGCCGTAAAGAAAAACAGTAGTAGTGTCACCTGATTGTTCAGACACAAATATATCTGTTGAAAATAGCCTGGTGTAGGCCCGAGAAATACAAGTGTGGTTTTGCAGTTCCATGGGTTAAAACACTGTATTATCCTGATTTTTGGGTTTTTTGCTGTAAAGAAAAACAGTAGTGTTTCCTGATTGTTCAGACACAACTATATCTGTTGAAAATAGTCTGGTGTAGGCCCGAGAAATACAAGTGTAGTTTTGCAGTTCCACGGGTCCAATATCTGTATTATCCTGCTTTTTTTGCTGTAAAGGAAAACAGTAGTGTCTCCTGATTGTTCAGACACAAATATATCTGTTGAAAATAGTCTGGTGTAGGCCCGAGAAATACAAGTGTGGTTTTGTAGTTCCATGGGTCAAATCTCTGTATTGACCTGCTTTTTTGCATTTTTTGCTGTAAAGAAAAACAGTAGTGTCTCCTGATTCTTCAGACACAAATATATCTGTTGAAAATAGTCTGGTGTAGGCCCGAGAAATACAAGTGTGGTTTTGTAGTTCCACGGGTCAAATCTCTGCATTAACCTGCTTTTTTGCATTTTTTGCTGTAAAGAAAAACAGTAGTGTCTCCTGATTGTTCAAAACACAAATATATCTGTTGAAAATAGTGTGGTGTAGGCCCAAGAAATACAAGTGTGGTTTTGCAGTACCACGGGTCAAATCTCTGTATTACCCTGCTTTTTTGCATTTTTTGCTGTAAAGAAAAACAGTAGTGTCTCCTGATTGTTCAGACACAAATATATCTGTTGAAAATAGTCTGGTGTAGGCCCGAGAAATACAAGTGTGGTTTTGTAGTTCCACGGGTCAAATCTTTGAATTAACCTGCTTTTTGCATTTTTTTGCTGTTAAGAAAAACAATAGTGTTCCCTGATTGTTCAGACACAAATAT
Source organism: Phyllobates terribilis (assembly GCF_046119375.1). Classification (NCBI taxonomy): domain Eukaryota; kingdom Metazoa; phylum Chordata; class Amphibia; order Anura; family Dendrobatidae; genus Phyllobates; species Phyllobates terribilis. Next base: position 382,332,366 of record NW_027362765.1, read on the forward strand.
ATCTGTTGAAAATAGTCTGGTATAGGCCCGAGAAATACAATTGTGGTTTTGCAGTTCCACGGGTCAAATCTCTGTATTATCCTGCTTTTGCCATTTTTTGACATAAAGAAAAACAGTAGTGTCTTCTGATTGTTCAGACACAAATATATCTGTTGAAAATAGTCTGGTATACACCAGTAAATTATACCTGTGGTTTGGCTGTTCCACGGTAAAAAATCTCTATTATCCTGCTTTTGGCATTTTTTGCTGTATAGAAAAACAGTAGTAGTGTCTCCTGATTGTTCAGACACAAATATATCTTTTGAAAATAGTCTGTTATACACCAGTAAATTATAACTGTGGTTTTGCTGTTCCACGGTAAAAAATCTGTATTATCCTGCTTTTGGCATTTTTTGCCATAAAGAAAAACAGTAGTAGTGTCTCCTGATTGTTCAGACACAAATATATCAGTTGAAAAAAGTCTGGTATACACCAGGAAATTATAACTGTAGTTTTGCTGTTCCACGGTAAAAAATCTCTATTATCCTGCTTTTGGCATTTTTTGCCGTAAAGAAAAACAGTAGTAGTGTCTCCTGATTGTTCAGACACAAATATATCTGTTGAAAATAGTCTGGTATACACCAGTAAATTATAACTGTGGTTTTGCTGTTCCATGGTAAACAATTTCTATTATCCTGCTTTTGGCATTGTTTGCCGTAAAAAAAAAAATAATAGTGTCTCCTTTATTTTTCAGACACAAATATATCTGTTGAAAATAGTCTGGTGTAGGCCCGAGAAATACAAGTGTGATTTTGCAGTTCCACGGGTCAAATCTCTGTATTATCCTGCTTTTGCCATTTTTTGACGTAAAGAAAAACAGTAGCAGTGTCTCCTGATTGGTCAGACACAAATATATCTGTTGAAAATAGTCTGTTATACACCAGTAAATGATAACTGTGGTTTTGCTGTTCCACGGTAAAAAATCTCTATTATCCTGCTTTTGGCATTTTTTGCCGTAAAGAAAAACAGTAGTAGTGTCTCCTGATTGTTCCGACACAAATATATCTGTTGAAAATAGTTTGGTGTAGGCCCAAGAAATACAAGTGTGGTTTTGCAGTTCCACGGGTCAAATCTCTGTATTATCCTGCTTTTGCCATTTTTTGACATAAAGAAAAACAGTAGTGTCTCCTGATTGTTCAGACACAAATATATCTGTTGAAAATAGTCTGGTGTAGGCCTGAGAAATGCAAGTGTAGTTTTGCAGTTCCACGGGTCAAATTTCTGTATTAACCTGCTTTTTTGCATTTTTTGCTGTAAAGAAAAACAGTAGTGTCTCCTGGTTGTTCAGACACAAATATATCTGTTGAAAATAGTCTGGTGTAGGCCCGAGAAATACAAGTGTGGTTTTGCAGTTTCACGGGACAAATCTCTGTATTACCCTGCATTTTTGCATTTTTTGCAGTAAAGAAAAACAGTAGTGTCTCCTGATTGTTCAGACACAAATATATCTTTTGAAAATAGTCTGGTGTAGGCCCGAGAAATACAAGTGTGGTTTTGTAGTTCCACGGGTCAAATCTCTGTATTATCCCGCCTTTGCCATTTTTTGTCGTAAAGAAAAACAGTAGTGTCTCCTGATTGTTCAGTGACAAATATATCTTTTGAAAATAGTCTGGTATACACCAGTAAATTATAACTGTGGTTTTGCTGTTCCACGGTAAAAAATCTCTATTATCCTGCTTTTGGCATTTTTTGCCGTAAAAAAAAACAGTAGTAGTGTCTCCTGATTGTTCAGACACAAATATGTCTGTTGAAAATAGTCTGGTATACACCAGTAAATTATAACTGTGGTTTTGCTGTTCCACGGTAAAAAATCTCTATTATCCTGCTTTTGGCATTTTTTGCCGTAAAGAAAAACAGTAGTAGTGTCTCCTGATTGTTCAGACACAAATATATCTGTTGAAAATAGTCTGGTATACACCAGTAAATTATAACTGTGGTTTTCCTGTTCCACGGTAAAAAATCTCTATTATCCTGCTTTTGGCATTTTTTGCCGTAAAGAAAAACAGTAGTAGTGTCTCCTGATTGTTCAGACACAAATATATCTGTTGAAAATAGCCTGGTGTAGGCCCGAGAAATACAAGTGTGGTTTTGCAGTTCCATGGGTTAAATCACTGTATTATCCTGCTTTTTTGCATTTTTTGCTGTAAAGAAAAACAGTAGTGTTTCCTGATTGTTCAGACACAACTATATCTGTTGAAAATAGTCTGGTGTAGGCCCGAGAAATACAAGTGTAGTTTTGCAGTTCCACGGGTCCAATCTCTGTATTAGCCTGCTTTTTTTGCTGTAAAGGTAAACAGTAGTGTCTCCTGATTGTTCAGACACAAATATATCTGTTGAAAATAGTCTGATGTAGGCCCGAGAAATACAAGTGTGGTTTTGTAGTTCCATGGGTCAAATCTCTGTATTAACCTGCTTTTTTGCATTTTTTGCTGTAAAGAAAAACAGTAGTGTCTCCTGATTCTTCAGACACAAATATATCTGTTGAAAATAGTCTGGTGTAGGCCCGAGAAATACAAGTGTGGTTTTGTAGTTCCACGGGTCAAATCTCTGCATTAACCTGCTTTTTTGCATTTTTTGCTGTAAAGAAAAACAGTAGTGTCTCCTGATTGTTCAAAACACAAATATATCTGTTGAAAATAGTGTGATGTAGGCCCAAGAAATACAAGTGTGGTTTTGCAGTACCACGGGTCAAATCTCTGTATTACCCTGCTTTTTTGCATTTTTTGCTGTAAAGAAAAACAGTAGTGTCTCCTGATTGTTCAGACACAAATATATCTGTTGAAAATAGTCTGGTGTAGGCCCGAGAAATACAAGTGTGGTTTTGTAGTTCCACGGGTCAAATCTTTGAATTAACCTGCTTTTTGCATTTTTTTGCTGTTAAGAAAAACAATAGTGTTCCCTGATTGTTCAGACACAAATATATCTGTTGAAAATAGTCTGGTATAGGCCCGAGAAATACAATTGTGGTTTTGCAGTTCCACGGGTCAAATCTCTGTATTATCCTGCTTTTGCCATTTTTTGACATAAAGAAAAACAGTAGTGTCTTCTGATTGTTCAGACACAAATATATCTGTTGAAAATAGTCTGGTATACACCAGTAAATTATACCTGTGGTTTGGCTGTTCCACGGTAAAAAATCTCTATTATCCTGCTTTTGGCATTTTTTGCTGTATAGAAAAACAGTAGTAGTGTCTCCTGATTGTTCAGACACAAATATATCTTTTGAAAATAGTCTGTTATACACCAGTAAATTATAACTGTGGTTTTGCTGTTCCACGGTAAAAAATCTGTATTATCCTGCTTTTGGCATTTTTTGCCATAAAGAAAAACAGTAGTAGTGTCTCCTGATTGTTCAGACACAAATATATCAGTTGAAAAAAGTCTGGTATACACCAGGAAATTATAACTGTGGTTTTGCTGTTCCACGGTAAAAAATCTCTATTATCCTGCTTTTGGCATTTTTTGCCGTAAAGAAAAACAGTAGTAGTGTCTCCTGATTGTTCAGACACAAATATATCTGTTGAAAATAGTCTGGTATACACCAGTAAATTATAACTGTGGTTTTGCTGTTCCATGGTAAAAAATCTCTATTATCCTGCTTTTGGCATTGTTTGCCGTAAAAAAAAACTAATAGTGTCTCCTTTATTTTTCAGACACAAATATATCTGTTGAAAATAGTCTGGTGTAGGCCCGAGAAATACAAGTGTGATTTTGCAGTTCCACGGATCAAATCTCTGTATTATCCTGCTTTTGCCATTTTTTGACGTAAAGAAAAACAGTAGCAGTGTCTCCTGATTGGTCAGACACAAATATATCTGTTGAAAATAGTCTGTTATACACCAGTAAATGATAACTGTGGTTTTGCTGTTCCACGGTAAAAAATCTCTATTATCCTGCTTTTGGCATTTTTTGCCGTAAAGAAAAACAGTAGTAGTGTCTCCTGATTGTTCAGACACAAATATATCTGTTGAAAATAGTTTGGTGTAGGCCCAAGAAATACAAGTGTGGTTTTGCAGTTCCACGGGTCAAATCTCTGTATTATCCTGCTTTTGCCATTTTTTGACATAAAGAAAAACAGTAGTGTCTCCTGATTGTTCAGACACAAATATATCTGTTGAAAATAGTCTGGTGTAGGCCTGAGAAATGCAAGTGTGGTTTTGCAGTTCCACGGGTCAAATTTCTGTATTAACCTGCTTTTTTGCATTTTTTGCTGTAAAGAAAAACAGTAGTGTCTCCTGGTTGTTCAGACACAAATATATCTGTTGAAAATAGTCTGGTGTAGGCCCGAGAAATACAAGTGTGGTTTTGCAGTTTCACGGGACAAATCTCTGTATTACCCTGCATTTTTGCATTTTTTGCAGTAAAGAAAAACAGTAGTGTCTCCTAATTGTTCAGACACAAATATATCTTTTGAAAATAGTCTGGTGTAGGCCCGAGAAATACAAGTGTGGTTTTGTAGTTCCACGGGTCAAATCTCTGTATTATCCCGCCTTTGCCATTTTTTGTCGTAAAGAAAAACAGTAGTGTCTCCTGATTGTTCAGTGACAAATATATCTTTTGAAAATAGTCTGGTATACACCAGTAAATTATAACTGTGGTTTTGCTGTTCCACGGTAAAAAATCTCTATTATCCTGCTTTTGGCATTTTTTGCCGTAAAAAAAAACAGTAGTAGTGTCTCCTGATTGTTCAGACACAAATATGTCTGTTGAAAATAGTCTGGTATACACCAGTAAATTATAACTGTGGTTTTGCTGTTCCACGGTAAAAAATCTCTATTATCCTGCTTTTGGCATTTTTTGGCGTAAAGAAAAACAGTAGTAGTGTCTCATGATTGTTCAGACACAAATATATCTGTTGAAAATAGTCTGGTATACACCAGTAAATTATAACTGTGGTTTTCCTGTTCCACGGTAAAAAATCTCTATTATCCTGCTTTTGGCATTTTTTGCCGTAAAGAAAAACAGTAGTAGTGTCTCCTGATTGTTCAGACACAAATATATCTGTTGAAAATAGCCTGGTGTAGGCCCGAGAAATACAAGTGTGGTTTTGCATATCCATGGGTTAAATCACTGTATTATCCTGCTTTTTTGAATTTTTTGCTGTAAAGAAAAACAGTAGTGTTTCCTGATTGTTCAGACACAACTATATCTGTTGAAAATAATCTGGTGTAGGCCCGAGAAATACAAGTGTAGTTTTGCAGTTCCACGGGTCCAATCTCTGTATTATCATGCTTTTTTTGCTGTAAAGGAAAACAGTAGTGTCTTCTGATTGTTCAGACACAAATATATCTGTTGAAAATAGTCTGATGTAGGCCCGAGAAATACAAGTGTGGTTTTGTAGTTCCATGGGTCAAATCTCTGTATTACCCTGCTTTTTTGCATTTTTTGCTGTAAAGAAAAACAGTAGTGTCTCCTGATTCTTCAGACACAAATATATCTGTTGAAAATAGTCTGGTGTAGGCCCGAGAAATACAAGTGTGGTTTTGTAGTTCCACGGGTCAAATCTCTGCATTAACCTGCTTTTTTGCATTTTTTGCTGTAAAGAAAAACAGTAGTGTCTCCTGATTGTTCAAAACACAAATATATCTGTTGAAAATAGTGTGGTGTAGGCCCAAGAAATACAAGTGTGGTTTTGCAGTACCACGGGTCAAATCTCTGTATTACCCTGCTTTTTTGCATTTTTTGCTGTAAAGAAAAACAGTAGTGTCTCCTGATTGTTCAGACACAAATATATCTGTTGAAAATAGTCTGGTGTAGGCCCGAGAAATACAAGTGTGGTTTTGTAGTTCCACGGGTCAAATCTTTGAATTAACCTGCTTTTTGCATTTTTTTGCTGTTAAGAAAAACAATAGTGTTCCCTGATTGTTCCGACACAAATATATCTGTTGAAAATAGTCTGGTATAGGCCCGAGAAATACAATTGTGGTTTTGCTGTTCCACGGGTCAAATCTCTGTATTATCCTGCTTTTGCCATTTTTTGACATAAAGAAAAACAGTAGTGTCTTCTGATTGTTCAGACACAAATATATCTGTTGAAAATAGTCTGGTATACACCAGTAAATTATACCTGTGGTTTGGCTGTTCCACGGTAAAAAATCTCTATTATCCTGCTTTTGGCATTTTTTGCTGTATAGAAAAACAGTAGTAGTGTCTCCTGATTGTTCAGACACAAATATATCTTTTGAAAATAGTCTGTTATACACCAGTAAATTATAACTGTGGTTTTGCTGTTCCACGGTAAAAAATCTCTATTATCCTGCTTTTGGCATTTTTTGCCGTAAAGAAAAACAGTAGTAGTGTCTCCTGATTGTTCAGATACAAATATATCTGTTGAAAATAGTCTGGTATACACCAGTAAATTATAACTGTGGTTTTGCTGTTCCACGGTAAAAAATCTCTATTATCCTGCTTTTGGCATTGTTTGCCGTAAAAAAAAACTAATAGTGTCTCCTTTATTTTTCAGACACAAATATATCTGTTGAAAATAGTCTGGTGTAGGCCCTAGAAATACAAGTGTGGTTTTGCAGTTCCACGGATCAAATCTCTGTATTATCCTGCTTTTGCCATTTTTTGACGTAAAGAAAAACAGTAGCAGTGTCTCCTGATTGGTCAGACACAAATATATCTGTTGAAAATAGTCTGTTATACACCAGTAAATGATAACTGTGGTTTTGCTGTTCCACGGTAAAAAATCTCTATTATCCTGCTTTTGGCATTTTTTGGCGTAAAGAAAAACAGTAGTAGTGTCTCCTGATTGTTCAGACACAAATATATCTGTTGAAAATAGTTTGGTGTAGGCCCAAGAAATACAAGTGTGGTTTTGCAGTTCCACGGGTCAAATCTCTGTATTATCCTGCTTTTGCCATTTTTTGACATAAAGAAAAACAGTAGTGTCTCCTGATTGTTCAGACACAAATATATCTGTTGAAAATAGTCTGGTGTAGGCCTGAGAAATGCAAGTGTGGTTTTGCAGTTCCACGGGTCAAATTTCTGTATTAACCTGCTTTTTTGCATTTTTTGCTGTAAAGAAAAACAGTAGTGTCTCCTGGTTGTTCAGACACAAATATATCTGTTGAAAATAGTCTGGTGTAGGCCCGAGAAATACAAGTGTGGTTTTGCAGTTTCACGGGACAAATCTCTGTATTACCCTGCATTTTTGCATTTTTTGCAGTAAAGAAAAACAGTAGTGTCTCCTAATTGTTCAGACACAAATATATCTTTTGAAAATAGTCTGGTGTAGGCCCGAGAAATACAAGTGTGGTTTTGTAGTTCCACGGGTCAAATCTCTGTATTATCCCGCCTTTGCCATTTTTTGTCGTAAAGAAAAACAGTAGTGTCTCCTGATTGTTCAGTGACAAATATATCTTTTGAAAATAGTCTGGTATACACCAGTAAATTATAACTGTGGTTTTGCTGTTCCACGGTAAAAAATCTCTATTATCCTGCTTTTGGCATTTTTTGCCGTAAAAAAAAACAGTAGTAGTGTCTCCTGATTGTTCAGACACAAATATGTCTGTTGAAAATAGTCTGGTATACACCAGTAAATTATAACTGTGGTTTTGCTGTTCCACGGTAAAAAATCTCTATTATCCTGCTTTTGGCATTTTTTGCCGTAAAGAAAAACAGTAGTAGTGTCTCATGATTGTTCAGACACAAATATATCTGTTGAAAATAGTCTGGTATACACCAGTAAATTATAACTGTGGTTTTCCTGTTCCACGGTAAAAAATCTCTATTATCCTGCTTTTGGCATTTTTTGCCGTAAAGAAAAACAGTAGTAGTGTCTCCTGATTGTTCAGACACAAATATATCTGTTGAAAATAGCCTGGTGTAGGCCCGAGAAATACAAGTGTGGTTTTGCATATCCATGGGTTAAATCACTGTATTATCCTGCTTTTTTGAATTTTTTGCTGTAAAGAAAAACAGTAGTGTTTCCTGATTGTTCAGACACAACTATATCTGTTGAAAATAGTCTGGTGTAGGCCCGAGAAATACAAGTGTAGTTTTGCAGTTCCACGGGTCCAATCTCTGTATTATCCTGCTTTTTTTGCTGTAAAGGAAAACAGTAGTGTCTTCTGATTGTTCAGACACAAATATATCTGTTGAAAATAGTCTGATGTAGGCCCGAGAAATACAAGTGTGGTTTTGTAGTTCCATGGGTCAAATCTCTGTATTACCCTGCTTTTTTGCATTTTTTGCTGTAAAGAAAAACAGTAGTGTCTCCTGATTCTTCAGACACAAATATATCTGTTGAAAATAGTCTGGTGTAGGCCCGAGAAATACAAGTGTGGTTTTGTAGTTCCACGGGTCAAATCTCTGCATTAACCTGCTTTTTTGCATTTTTTGCTGTAAAGAAAAACAGTAGTGTCTCCTGATTGTTCAAAACACAAATATATCTGTTGAAAATAGTGTGGTGTAGGCCCAAGAAATACAAGTGTGGTTTTGCAGTACCACGGGTCAAATCTCTGTATTACCCTGCTTTTTTGCATTTTTTGCTGTAAAGAAAAACAGTAGTGTCTCCTGATTGTTCAGACACAAATATATCTGTTGAAAATAGTCTGGTGTAGGCCCGAGAAATACAAGTGTGGTTTTGTAGTTCCACGGGTCAAATCTTTGAATTAACCTGCTTTTTGCATTTTTTTGCTGTTAAGAAAAACAATAGTGTTCCCTGATTGTTCAGACACAAATATATCTGTTGAAAATAGTCTGGTATAGGCCCGAGAAATACAATTGTGGTTTTGCAGTTCCACGGGTCAAATCTCTGTATTATCCTGCTTTTGCCATTTTTTGACATAAAGAAAAACAGTAGTGTCTTCTGATTGTTCAGACACAAATATATCTGTTGAAAATAGTCTGGTATACACCAGTAAATTATACCTGTGGTTTGGCTGTTCCACGGTAAAAAATCTCTATTATCCTGCTTTTGCCATTTTTTGCTGTATAGAAAAACAGTAGTAGTGTCTCCTGATTGTTCAGACACAAATATATCTTTTGAAAATAGTCTGTTATACACCAGTAAATTATAACTGTGGTTTTGCTGTTCCACGGTAAAAAATCTGTATTATCCTGCTTTTGGCATTTTTTGCCATAAAGAAAAACAGTAGTAGTGTCTCCTGATTGTTCCGACACAAATATATCAGTTGAAAAAAGTCTGGTATACACCAGGAAATTATAACTGTGGTTTTGCTGTTCCACGGTAAAAAATCTCTATTATCCTGCTTTTGGCATTTTTTGCCGTAAAGAAAAACAGTAGTAGTGTCTCCTGATTGTTCAGACACAAATATATCTGTTGAAAATAGTCTGGTATACACCAGTAAATTATAACTGTGGTTTTGCTGTTCCATGGTAAAAAATCTCTATTATCCTGCTTTTGGCATTGTTTGCCGTAAAAAAAAAACTAATAGTGTCTCCTTTATTTTTCAGACACAAATATGTCTGTTGAAAATAGTCTGGTGTAGGCCCGAGAAATACAAGTGTGATTTTGCAGTTCCACGGGTCAAATCTCTGTATTATCCTGCTTTTGCCATTTTTTGACGTAAAGAAAAACAGTAGCAGTGTCTCCTGATTGGTCAGACACAAATATATCTGTTGAAAATAGTCTGGTATACACCAGTAAATTATACCTGTGGTTTTGCTGTTCCACGGTAAAAAATCTCTATTATCCTGCTTTTGGCATTTTTTGCTGTATAGAAAAACAGTAGTAGTGTCTCCTGATTGTTCAGACACAAATTTATCTTTTGAAAATAGTCTGTTATACACCAGTAAATTCTAACTGTGGTTTTGCTGTTCCACGGTAAAAAATCTGTATTATCCTGCTTTTGGCATTTTTTGCCATAAAGAAAAACAGTAGTAGTGTCTCCTGATTGTTCAGACACAAATATATCAGTTGAAAAAAGTCTGATATACACCAGGAAATTATAACTGTGGTTTTGCTGTTCCACGGTAAAAAATCTCTATTATCCTGCTTTTGGCATTTTTTGCCGTAAAGAAAAACAGTAGTAGTGTCTCCTGATTGTTCAGACACAAATATATCTGTTGAAAATAGCCTGGTGTAGGCCCGAGAAATACAAGTGTGGTTTTGCAGTTCCATGGGTTAAATCACTGTATTATCCTGCTTTTTTGCATTTTTTGCTGTAAAGAAAAACAGTAGTGTTTCCTGATTGTTCAGACACAACTATATCTGTTGAAAATAGTCTGGTGTAGGCCCGAGAAATACAAGTGTAGTTTTGCAGTTCCACGGGTCCAATCTCTGTATTATCCTGCTTTTTTTGCTGTAAAGGAAAACAGTAGTGTCTCCTGATTGTTCAGGCACAAATATATCTGTTGAAAATAGTCTGGTGTAGGCCCGAGAAATACAAGTGTGGTTTTGTAGTTCCATGGGTCAAATCTCTGTATTAACCTGCTTTTTTGCATTTTTTGCTGTAAAGAAAAACAGTAGTGTCTCCTGATTCTTCAGACACAAATATATCTGTTGAAAATAGTCTGGTGTAGGCCCGAGAAATACAAGTGTGGTTTTGTAGTTCCACGGGTCAAATCTCTGCATTAACCTGCTTTTTTGCATTTTTTGCTGTAAAGAAAAACAGTAGTGTCTCCTGATTGTTCAAAACACAAATATATCTGTTGAAAATAGTGTGGTGTAGGCCCAAGAAATACAAGTGTGGTTTTGCTGTTCCATGGTAAAAAATCTCTATTATCCTGCTTTTGGCATTGTTTGCCGTAAAAAAAAAACTAGTAGTGTCTCCTTTATTTTTCAGACACAAATATATCTGTTGAAAATAGTCTGGTGTAGGCCCGAGAAATACAAGTGTGATTTTGCAGTTCCACGGGTCAAATCTCTGTATTATCCTGCTTTTGCCATTTTTTGACATAAAGAAAAACAGTAGTGTCTCCTGATTGTTCAGACACAAATATAACTGTTGAAATTAGTCTGGTGTAGGCCCGAGAAATACAAGTGTGGTTTTGCAGTTTCACGGGACAAATCTCTGTATTACCCTGCATTTTTGCATTTTTTGCAGTAAAGAAAAACAGTAGTGTCTCCTGATTGTTCCGACACAAATATATCTTTTGAAAATAGTCTGGTGTAGGCCCGAGAAATACAAGTGTGGTTTTGTAGTTCCACGGGTCAAATCTCTGTATTATCTCGCCTTTGCTATTTTTTGCCGTAAAGAAAAACAGTAGTGTCTCCTGATTGTTCAGTGACAAATATATCTGTTGAAAATAGTCTGGTATACACCAGTAAATTATAACTGTGGTTTTGCTGTTCCACGGTAAAAAATCTCTATTATCCTGCTTTTGGCATTTTTTGCCGTAAAGAAAAACAGTAGTAGTGTCTCCTGATTGTTCAGACACAAATATATCTGTTGAAAATAGTGTGGTATACACCAGTAAATTATAACTGTGGTTTTGCTGTTCCACGGTAAAAAATCTCTATTATCCTGCTTTTGGCATTTTTTGCCGTAAAGAAAAACAGTAGTAGTGTCTCCTGATTGTTCAGACACAAATATATCTGTTGAAAATAGCCTGGTGTAGGCCCGAGAAATACAAGTGTGGTTTTGCAGTTCCACGGGTTAAATCACTGTATTATCCTGCTTTTTTGCATTTTTTGCTGTAAAGAAAAACAGTAGTGTCTCCTGATTCTTCAGACACAAATATATCTGTTGAAAATAGTCTGGTGTAGGCCCGAGAAATACAAGTGTGGTTTTGTAGTTCCACGGGTCAAATCTCTGCATTAACCTGCTTTTTTGCATTTTTTGCTGTAAAGAAAAACAGTAGTGTCTCCTGATTGTTCAAAACACAAATATATCTGTTGAAAATAGTGTGGTGTAGGCCCAAGAAATACAAGTGTGGTTTTGCAGTACCACGGGTCAAATCTCTGTATTACCCTGCTTTTTTGCATTTTTTGCTGTAAAGAAAAACAGTAGTGTCTCCTGATTGTTCAGACACAAATATATCTGTTGAAAATAGTCTGGTGTAGGCCCGAGAAATACAAGTGTGGTTTTGTAGTTCCACGGGTCAAATCTTTGAATTAACCTGCTTTTTGCATTTTTTTGCTGTTAAGAAAAACAATAGTGTTCCCTGATTGTTCAGACACAAATATATCTGTTGAAAATAGTCTGGTATAGGCCCGAGAAATACAATTGTGGTTTTGCAGTTCCACGGGTCAAATCTCTGTATTATCCTGCTTTTGCCATTTTTTGACATAAAGAAAAACAGTAGTGTCTTCTGATTGTTCAGACACAAATATATCTGTTGAAAATAGTCTGGTATACACCAGTAAATTATACCTGTGGTTTGGCTGTTCCACGGTAAAAAATCTCTATTATCCTGCTTTTGCCATTTTTTGCTGTATAGAAAAACAGTAGTAGTGTCTCCTGATTGTTCAGACACAAATATATCTTTTGAAAATAGTCTGTTATACACCAGTAAATTATAACTGTGGTTTTGCTGTTCCACGGTAAAAAATCTGTATTATCCTGCTTTTGGCATTTTTTGCCATAAAGAAAAACAGTAGTAGTGTCTCCTGATTGTTCCGACACAAATATATCAGTTGAAAAAAGTCTGGTATACACCAGGAAATTATAACTGTGGTTTTGCTGTTCCACGGTAAAAAATCTCTATTATCCTGCTTTTGGCATTTTTTGCCGTAAAGAAAAACAGTAGTAGTGTCTCCTGATTGTTCAGACACAAATATATCTGTTGAAAATAGTCTGGTATACACCAGTAAATTATAACTGTGGTTTTGCTGTTCCATGGTAAAAAATCTCTATTATCCTGCTTTTGGCATTGTTTGCCGTAAAAAAAAAACTAATAGTGTCTCCTTTATTTTTCAGACACAAATATGTCTGTTGAAAATAGTCTGGTGTAGGCCCGAGAAATACAAGTGTGATTTTGCAGTTCCACGGGTCAAATCTCTGTATTATCCTGCTTTTGCCATTTTTTGACGTAAAGAAAAACAGTAGCAGTGTCTCCTGATTGGTCAGACACAAATATATCTGTTGAAAATAGTCTGGTATACACCAGTAAATTATACCTGTGGTTTTGCTGTTCCACGGTAAAAAATCTCTATTATCCTGCTTTTGGCATTTTTTGCTGTATAGAAAAACAGTAGTAGTGTCTCCTGATTGTTCAGACACAAATTTATCTTTTGAAAATAGTCTGTTATACACCAGTAAATTCTAACTGTGGTTTTGCTGTTCCACGGTAAAAAATCTGTATTATCCTGCTTTTGGCATTTTTTGCCATAAAGAAAAACAGTAGTAGTGTCTCCTGATTGTTCAGACACAAATATATCAGTTGAAAAAAGTCTGATATACACCAGGAAATTATAACTGTGGTTTTGCTGTTCCACGGTAAAAAATCTCTATTATCCTGCTTTTGGCATTTTTTGCCGTAAAGAAAAACAGTAGTAGTGTCTCCTGATTGTTCAGACACAAATATATCTGTTGAAAATAGCCTGGTGTAGGCCCGAGAAATACAAGTGTGGTTTTGCAGTTCCATGGGTTAAATCACTGTATTATCCTGCTTTTTTGCATTTTTTGCTGTAAAGAAAAACAGTAGTGTTTCCTGATTGTTCAGACACAACTATATCTGTTGAAAATAGTCTGGTGTAGGCCCGAGAAATACAAGTGTAGTTTTGCAGTTCCACGGGTCCAATCTCTGTATTATCCTGCTTTTTTTGCTGTAAAGGAAAACAGTAGTGTCTCCTGATTGTTCAGGCACAAATATATCTGTTGAAAATAGTCTGGTGTAGGCCCGAGAAATACAAGTGTGGTTTTGTAGTTCCATGGGTCAAATCTCTGTATTAACCTGCTTTTTTGCATTTTTTGCTGTAAAGAAAAACAGTAGTGTCTCCTGATTCTTCAGACACAAATATATCTGTTGAAAATAGTCTGGTGTAGGCCCGAGAAATACAAGTGTGGTTTTGTAGTTCCACGGGTCAAATCTCTGCATTAACCTGCTTTTTTGCATTTTTTGCTGTAAAGAAAAACAGTAGTGTCTCCTGATTGTTCAAAACACAAATATATCTGTTGAAAATAGTGTGGTGTAGGCCCAAGAAATACAAGTGTGGTTTTGCTGTTCCATGGTAAAAAATCTCTATTATCCTGCTTTTGGCATTGTTTGCCGTAAAAAAAAAACTAGTAGTGTCTCCTTTATTTTTCAGACACAAATATATCTGTTGAAAATAGTCTGGTGTAGGCCCGAGAAATACAAGTGTGATTTTGCAGTTCCACGGGTCAAATCTCTGTATTATCCTGCTTTTGCCATTTTTTGACATAAAGAAAAACAGTAGTGTCTCCTGATTGTTCAGACACAAATATAACTGTTGAAATTAGTCTGGTGTAGGCCCGAGAAATACAAGTGTGGTTTTGCAGTTTCACGGGACAAATCTCTGTATTACCCTGCATTTTTGCATTTTTTGCAGTAAAGAAAAACAGTAGTGTCTCCTGATTGTTCCGACACAAATATATCTTTTGAAAATAGTCTGGTGTAGGCCCGAGAAATACAAGTGTGGTTTTGTAGTTCCACGGGTCAAATCTCTGTATTATCTCGCCTTTGCTATTTTTTGCCGTAAAGAAAAACAGTAGTGTCTCCTGATTGTTCAGTGACAAATATATCTGTTGAAAATAGTCTGGTATACACCAGTAAATTATAACTGTGGTTTTGCTGTTCCACGGTAAAAAATCTCTATTATCCTGCTTTTGGCATTTTTTGCCGTAAAGAAAAACAGTAGTAGTGTCTCCTGATTGTTCAGACACAAATATATCTGTTGAAAATAGTGTGGTATACACCAGTAAATTATAACTGTGGTTTTGCTGTTCCACGGTAAAAAATCTCTATTATCCTGCTTTTGGCATTTTTTGCCGTAAAGAAAAACAGTAGTAGTGTCTCCTGATTGTTCAGACACAAATATATCTGTTGAAAATAGCCTGGTGTAGGCCCGAGAAATACAAGTGTGGTTTTGCAGTTCCACGGGTTAAATCACTGTATTATCCTGCTTTTTTGCATTTTTTGCTGTAAAGAAAAACAGTAGTGTCTCCTGATTGTTCAGACACAAATATATTTGTTGAAAATAGTCTGGTGTAGGCCCGAGAAATACAAGTGTAGTTTTGCAGTTCCACGGGTCCAATCTCTGGAATATCATGCTTTTTTTGCTGTAAAGGAAAACAGTAGTGTCTCCTGATTGTTCAGACACAAATATATCTGTTGAAAATAGTCTGGTGTAGGCCCGAGAAATACAAGTGTGGTTTTGTAGTTCCATGGGTCAAATCTCTGTATTAACCTGCTTTTTTGCATTTTTTGCTGTAAAGAAAAACAGTAGTGTCTCCTGATTGTTCAAAACACAAATATATCTGTTGAAAATAGTGTCGTGTAGGCCCAAGGAATACAAGTGTGGTTTTGCAGTACCACGGGTCAAATCTCTGTATTACCCTGCTTTTTTGCATTTTTTGCTGTAAAGAAAAACAGTAGTGTCTCCTGATTGTTCAGACACAAATATATCTGTTGAAAATAGTCTGGTGTAGGCCCGAGAAATACAAGTGTGGTTTTGTAGTTCCACGGGTCAAATCTTTGAATTAACCTGCTTTTTTGCATTTTTTTGCTGTAAAGAAAAACAATAGTGTTCCCTGATTGTTCAGACACAAATATATCTGTTGAAAATAGTCTGGTGTAGGCCCGAGAAATACAATCGTGGTTTTGCAGTTCCACGGGTCAAATCTCTGTATTATCCTGCTTTTGCCATTTTTTGACATAAAGAAAAACAGTAGTGTCTTCTGATTGTTCAGACACAAATATATCTGTTGAAAATAGTCTGGTATACACGAGTAAATTATACCTGTGGTTTTGCTGTTCCACGGTAAAAAATCTCTATTATCCTGCTTTTGGCATTTTTTGCCGTTAAAAAAAACAGTAGTAGTGTCTCCTGATTGTTCAGACACAAATATGTCTGTTGAAAATAGTCTGGTATACACCAGTAAATTATAACTGTGGTTTTGCTGTTCCACGGTAAAAAAATCTCTATTATCCTGCTTTTGGCATTTTTTGGCGTAAAGAAAAACAGTAGTAGTGTCTCCTGATTGTTCAGACACAAATATATCTGTTGAAAATAGTCTGGTATACACCAGTAAATTATAACTGTGGTTTTCCTGTTCCACGGTAAAAAATCTCTATTATCCTGCTTTTGGCATTTTTTACCGTAAAGAAAAACAGTAGTAGTGTCTCCTGATTGTTCAGACACAACTATATCTGTTGAAAATAGTCTGGTGTAGGCCCGAGAAATACAAGTGTAGTTTTGCAGTTCCACGGGTCCAATCTCTGTATTATCCTGCTTTTTTTGCTGTAAAGGAAAACAGTAGTGTCTCCTGATTGTTCAGACACAAATATATCTGTTGAAAATAGTCTGGTGTAGGCCCGAGAAATACAAGTGTGGTTTTGTAGTTCCATGGGTCAAATCTCTGTATTAACCTGCTTTTTTGCATTTTTTGCTGTAAAGAAAAACAGTAGTGTCTCCTGATTGTTCAAAACACAAATATATCTGTTGAAAATAGTGTGGTGTAGGCCCAAGAAATACAAGTGTGGTTTTGCAGTACCACGGGACAAATCTCTGTATTGCCCTGCTTTTTTGCATTTTTTGCTGTAAAGAAAAACAGTAGTGTCTCCTGATTGTTCAGACACAAATATATCTGTTGAAAATAGTCTGGTGTAAGCCCGAGAAATACAAGTGTGGTTTTGTAGTTCCACGGGTCAAATCTTTGAATTAACCTGCTTTTTGCATTTTTTTGCTGTTAAGAAAAACAATAGTGTTCCCTGATTGTTCAGACACAAATATATCTGTTGAAAATAGTCTGGTATAGGCCCGAGAAATACAATTGTGGTTTTGCAGTTCCACGGGTCAAATCTCTGTATTATCCTGCTTTTGCCATTTTTTGACATAAAGAAAAACAGTAGTGTCTTCTGATTGTTCAGACACAAATATATCTGTTGAAAATAGTCTGGTATACACCAGTAAATTATACCTGTGGTTTTGCTGTTCCACGGTAAAAAATCTCTATTATCCTGCTTTTGGCATTTTTTGCTGTATAGAAAAACAGTAGTAGTGTCTCCTGATTGTTCAGACACAAATTTATCTTTTGAAAATAGTCTGTTATACAAGAGTAAATTCTAACTGTGGTTTTGCTGTTCCACGGTAAAAAATCTCTATTATCCTGCTTTTGGCATTTTTTGCCATAAAGAAAAACAGTAGTAGTGTCTCCTGATTGTTCAGACACAAATATATCAGTTGAAAAAAGTCTGGTATACACCAGGAAATTATAACTGTGGTTTTGCTGTTCCACGGTAAAAAATCTCTATTATCCTGCTTTTGGCATTTTTTGCCGTAAAGAAAAACAGTAGTAGTGTCTCCTGATTGTTCAGACACAAATATATCTGTTGAAAATAGCCTGGTGTAGGCCCGAGAAATACAAGTGTGGTTTTGCAGTTCCATGGGTTAAATCACTGTATTATCCTGCTTTTTTGCATTTTTTGCTGTAAAGAAAAACAGTAGTGTTTCCTGATTGTTCAGACACAACTATATCTGTTGAAAATAGTCTGGTGTAGGCCCGAGAAATACAAGTGTAGTTTTGCAGTTCCACGGGTCCAATCTCTGTATTATCCTGCTTTTTTTGCTGTAAAGGAAAACAGTAGTGTCTCCTGATTGTTCAGGCACAAATATATCTGTTGAAAATAGTCTGGTGTAGGCCCGAGAAATACAAGTGTGGTTTTGTAGTTCCATGGGTCAAATCTCTGTATTAACCTGCTTTTTTGCATTTTTTGCTGTAAAGAAAAACAGTAGTGTCTCCTGATTCTTCAGACACAAATATATCTGTTGAAAATAGTCTGGTGTAGGCCCGAGAAATACAAGTGTGGTTTTGTAGTTCTACGCGTCAAATCTCTGCATTAACCTGCTTTTTTGCATTTTTTGCTGTAAAGAAAAACAGTAGTGTCTCCTGATTGTTCAAAACACAAATATATCTGTTGAAAATAGTGTGGTGTAGGCCCAAGAAATACAAGTGTGGTTTTGCTGTTCCATGGTAAAAAATCTCTATTATCCTGCTTTTGGCATTGTTTGTCGTAAAAAAAAAACTAGTAGTGTCTCCTTTATTTTTCAGACACAAATATATCTGTTGAAAATAGTCTGGTGTAGGCTCGAGAAATACAAGTGTGATTTTGCAGTTCCACGGGTCAAATCTCTGTATTATCCTGCTTTTGCCATTTTTTGATGTAAAGAAAAACAGTAGCAGTGTCTCCTGATTGGTCAGACACAAATATATCTGTTGAAAATAGTCTGTTATACACCAGTAAATAATAACTGTGGTTTTGCTGTTCCACGGTAAAAAATCTCTATTATCCTGCTTTTGGCATTTTTTGCCGTAAAGAAAAACAGTAGTAGTGTCTCCTGATTGTTCAGACACAAATATATCTGTTGAAAATAGTTTGGTGTAGGCCCAAGAAATACAAGTGTGGTTTTGCAGTTCCACGGGTCAAATCTCTGTATTATCCTGCTTTTGCCATTTTTTGACATAAAGAAAAACAGTAGTGTCTCCTGATTGTTCAGACACAAATATATCTGTTGAAAATAGTCTGGTGTAGGCCCGAGAAATACAAGTGTGGTTTTGCAGTTCCATGGGTCAAATCTCTGTATTATCCTGCTTTTGGCATTTTTTGACATAAAGAAAAACAGTAGTGTCTCCTGATTGTTCAGACACAAATATAACTGTTGAAATTAGTCTGGTGTAGGCCCGAGAAATACAAGTGTGGTTTTGCAGTTTCACGGGACAAATCTCTGTATTACCCTGTATTTTTGCATTTTTTGCAGTAAAGAAAAACAGTAGTGTCTACTGATTGTTCCGACACAAATATATCTTTTGAAAATAGTCTGGTGTAGGCCCGAGAAATACAAGTGTGGTTTTGTAGTTCCACGGGTCAAATCTCTGTATTATCTCGCCTTTGCCATTTTTTGCCGTAAAGAAAAACAGTAGTGTCTCCTGATTGTTCAGTGACAAATATATCTGTTGAAAATAGTCTGGTATACACCAGTAAATTATAACTGTGGTTTTGCTGTTCCACGGTAAAAAATCTCTATTATCCTGCTTTTGGCATTTTTTGCCGTAAAGAAAAACAGTAGTAGTGTCTCCTGATTGTTCAGACACAAATATATCTGTTGAAAATAGTCTGGTATACACCAGTAAATTATAACTGTGGTTTTGCTGTTCCACGGTAAAAAATCTCTATTATCCTGCTTTTGGCATTTTTTGCCGTAAAGAAAAACAGTAGTAGTGTCTCCTGATTGTTCAGACACAAATATATCTGTTGAAAATAGCCTGGTGTAGGCCCGAGAAATACAAGTGTGGTTTTGCAGTTCCACGGGTTAAATCACTGTATTATCCTGCTTTTTTGCATTTTTTGCTGTAAAGAAAAACAGTAGTGTCTCCTGATTGTTCAGACACAAATATATTTGTTGAAAATAGTCTGGTGTAGGCCCGAGAAATACAAGTGTAGTTTTGCAGTTCCACGGGTCCAATCTCTGTAATATCATGCTTTTTTTGCTGTAAAGGAAAACAGTAGTGTCTCCTGATTGTTCAGACACAAATATATCTGTTGAAAATAGTCTGGTGTAGGCCCGAGAAATACAAGTGTGGTTTTGTAGTTCCATGGGTCAAATCTCTGTATTAACCTGCTTTTTTGCATTTTTTGCTGTAAAGAAAAACAGTAGTGTCTCCTGATTGTTCAAAACACAAATATATCTGTTGAAAATAGTGTGGTGTAGGCCCAAGGAATACAAGTGTGGTTTTGCAGTACCACGGGTCAAATCTCTGTATTACCCTGCTTTTTTGCATTTTTTGCTGTAATGAAAAACAGTAGTGTCTCCTGATTGTTCAGACACAAATATATCTGTTGAAAATAGTCTGGTGTAGGCCCGAGAAATACAAGTGTGGTTTTGTAGTTCCACGGGTCAAATCTTTGAATTAACCTGCTTTTTTGCATTTTTTTGCTGTAAAGAAAAACAATAGTGTTCCCTGATTGTTCAGACACAAATATATCTGTTGAAAATAGTCTAGTGTAGGCCCGAGAAATACAATCGTGGTTTTGCAGTTCCACGGGTCAAATCTCTGTATTATCCTGCTTTTGCCATTTTTTGACATAAAGAAAAACAGTAGTGTCTTCTGATTGTTCAGACACAAATATATCTGTTGAAAATAGTCTGGTATACACCAGTAAATTATACCTGTGGTTTTGCTGTTCCACGGTAAAAAATCTCTATTATCCTGCTTTTGGCATTTTTTGCTGTATAGAAAAACAGTAGTAGTGTCTCCTGATTGTTCAGACACAAATATATCTTTTGAAAATAGTCTGTTATACACCAGTAAATTATAACTGTGGTTTTGCTGTTCCACGGTAAAAAATCTGTATTATCCTGCTTTTGGCATTTTTGCCATAAAGAAAAACAGTAGTAGTGTCTCCTGATTGTTCAGACACAGATATATCTGTTGAAAAAAGTCTGGTATACACCAGTAAATTATAACTGTGGTTTTGCTGTTCCACGGTAAAAAATCTCTATTATCCTGCTTTTGGCATTTTTTGCCGTAAAGAAAAACAGTAGTAGTGTCTCCTGATTGTTCAGACACAAATATATCTGTTGAAAATAGTCTGGTATACACCAGTAAATTATAACTGTGGTTTTGCTGTTCCACGGTAAAAAATCTCTATTATCCTGCTTTTGGCATTTTTTGCCGTAAAAAAAAAATTATATTGTCTCCCTGAATTTTCAGACACAAATATATCTGTTGAAAATAGTCTGGTGTAGGCCCGAGAAATACAAGTGTGGTTTTGCAGTTCCACGGGTCAAATCTCTGTATTATCCTGCTTTTTTGAATTTTTTGCTGTAAAGAAAAACAGTAGTGTCTCCTGATTGTTCAGACACAAATATATCTGTTGAAAATAGTCTGGTATACACCAGTAAATTATAACTGTGGTTTTGCTGTTCCACGGTAAAAAATCTCTATTATCCTGCTTTTGGCATTTTTTGCCGTAAAAAAAAAATTATATTGTCTCACTGAATTTTCAGACACAAATATATCTGTTGAAAATAGTCTGGTGTAGGCCCGAGAAATACAAGTGTGGTTTTGCAGTTCCACGGGTCAAATCTCTGTATTATCCTGCTTTTTTGAATTTTTTGCCGTAAAGAAAAACAGTAGTAGTGTCTCCTGATTGTTCAGACACAAATATATCTGTTGAAAATAGTTTGGTGTAGGCCCAAGAAATACAAGTGTGGTTTTGCAGTTCCACGGGTCAAATCTCTGTATTATCCTGCTTTTGCCATTTTTTGACATAAAGAAAAACAGTAGTGTCTCCTGATTGTTCAGACACAAATATATCTGTTGAAAATAGTCTGGTGTAGGCCTGAGAAATGCAAGTGTGGTTTTGCAGTTCCACGGGTCAAATTTCTGTATTAACCTGCTTTTTTGCATTTTTTGCTGTAAAGAAAAACAGTAGTGTCTCCTGGTTGTTCAGACACAAATATATCTGTTGAAAATAGTCTGGTGTAGGCCCGAGAAATACAAGTGTGGTTTTGCAGTTTCACGGGACAAATCTCTGTATTACCCTGCATTTTTACATTTTTTGCAGTAAAGAAAAACAATAGTGTCTCCTAATTGTTCAGACACAAATATATCTTTTGAAAATAGTCTGGTGTAGGCCCGAGAAATACAAGTGTGGTTTTGTAGTTCCACGGGTCAAATCTCTGTATTATCCCGCCTTTGCCATTTTTTGTCGTAAAGAAAAACAGTAGTGTCTCCTGATTGTTCAGTGACAAATATATCTTTTGAAAATAGTCTGGTATACACCAGTAAATTATAACTGTGGTTTTGCTGTTCCACGGTAAAAAATCTCTATTATCCTGCTTTTGGCATTTTTTGCCGTAAAAAAAAACAGTAGTAGTGTCTCCTGATTGTTCAGACACAAATATGTCTGTTGAAAATAGTCTGGTATACACCAGTAAATTATAACTGTGGTTTTGCTGTTCCACGGTAAAAAATCTCTATTATCCTGCTTTTGGCATTTTTTGGCGTAAAGAAAAACAGTAGTAGTGTCTCCTGATTGTTCAGACACAAATATATCTGTTGAAAATAGTCTGGTATACACCAGTAAATTATAACTGTGGTTTTCCTGTTCCACGGTAAAAAATCTCTATTATCCTGCTTTTGGCATTTTTTGCCGTAAAGAAAAACAGTAGTAGTGTCTCCTGATTGTTCAGACACAAATATATCTGTTGAAAATAGCCTGGTGTAGGCCCGAGAAATACAAGTGTGGTTTTGCAGTTCCACGGGTTAAATCACTGTATTATCCTGCTTTTTTGCTGTAAAGAAAAACAGTAGTGTCTCCTGATTGTTCAGACACAAATATATTTGTTGAAAATAGTCTGGTGTAGGCCCGAGAAATACAAGTGTAGTTTTGCAGTTCCACGGGTCCAATCTCTGTAATATCATGCTTTTTTTGCTGTAAAGGAAAACAGTAGTGTCTCCTGATTGTTCAGACACAAATATATCTGTTGAAAATAGTCTGGTGTAGGCCCGAGAAATACAAGTGTGGTTTTGTAGTTCCATGGGTCAAATTTCTGTATTAACCTGCTTTTTTGCATTTTTTGCTGTAAAGAAAAACAGTAGTGTCTCCTGATTGTTCAAAACACAAATATATCTGTTGAAAATAGTCTGGTGTAGGCCCGAGAAATACAAGTGTGGTTTTGTAGTTCCACGGGTCAAATCTTTGAATTAACCTGCTTTTTGCATTTTTTTGCTGTTAAGAAAAACAATAGTGTTCCCTGATTGTTCAGACACAAATATATCTGTTGAAAATAGTCTGGTATAGGCCCGAGAAATACAATTGTGGTTTTGCAGTTCCACGGGTCAAATCTCTGTATTATCCTGCTTTTGCCATTTTTTGACATAAAGAAAAACAGTAGTGTCTTCTGATTGTTCAGACACAAATATATCTGTTGAAAATAGTCTGGTATACACCAGTAAATTATACCTGTGGTTTTGCTGTTCCACGGTAAAAAATCTCTATTATCCTGCTTTTGGCATTTTTTGCTGTATAGAAAAACAGTAGTAGTGTCTCCTGATTGTTCAGACACAAATTTATCTTTTGAAAATAGTCTGTTATACACCAGTAAATTCTAACTGTGGTTTTGCTGTTCCACGGTAAAAAATCTGTATTATCCTGCTTTTGGCATTTTTTGCCATAAAGAAAAACAGTAGTAGTGTCTCCTGATTGTTCAGACACAAATATATCAGTTGAAAAAAGTCTGATATACACCAGGAAATTATAACTGTGGTTTTGCTGTTCCACGGTAAAAAATCTCTATTATCCTGCTTTTGGCATTTTTTGCCGTAAAGAAAAACAGTAGTAGTGTCTCCTGATTGTTCAGACACAAATATATCTGTTGAAAATAGCCTGGTGTAGGCCCGAGAAATACAAGTGTGGTTTTGCAGTTCCATGTTTTAAATCACTGTATTATCCTGCTTTTTTGCATTTTTTGCTGTAAAGAAAAACAGTAGTGTTTCCTGATTGTTCAGACACAACTATATCTGTTGAAAATAGTCTGGTGTAGGCCCGAGAAATACAAGTGTAGTTTTGCAGTTCCACGGGTCCAATCTCTGTATTATCCTGCTTTTTTTGCTGTAAAGGAAAACAGTAGTGTCTCCTGATTGTTCAGGCACAAATATATCTGTTGAAAATAGTCTGGTGGAGGCCCGAGAAATACAAGTGTGGTTTTGTAGTTCCATGGGTCAAATCTCTGTAGTAACCTGCTTTTTTGCATTTTTTGCTGTAAAGAAAAACAGTAGTGTCTCCTGATTCTTCAGACACAAATATATCTGTTGAAAATAGTCTGGTGTAGGCCCGAGAAATACAAGTGTGGTTTTGTAGTTCCACGGGTCAAATCTCTGCATTAACATGCTTTTTTGCATTTTTTGCTGTAAAGAAAAACAGTAGTGTCTCCTGATTGTTCAAAACACAAATATATCTGTTGAAAATAGTGTGGTGTAGGCCCAAGAAATACAAGTGTGGTTTTGCTGTTCCATGGTAAAAAATCTCTATTATCCTGCTTTTGGCATTGTTTGCCGTAAAAAAAAAACTAGTAGTGTCTCCTTTATTTTTCAGACACAAATATATCTGTTGAAAATAGTCTGGTGTAGGCCCGAGAAATACAAGTGTGATTTTGCAGTTCCACGGGTCAAATCTCTGTATTATCCTGCTTTTGCCATTTTTTGATGTAAAGAAAAACAGTAGCAGTGTCTCCTGATTGGTCAGACACAAATATATCTGTTGAAAATAGTCTGTTATACACCAGTAAATAATAACTGTGGTTTTGCTGTTCCACGGTAAAAAATCTCTATTATCCTGCTTTTGGCATTTTTTGCCGTAAAGAAAAACAGTAGTAGTGTCTCCTGATTGTTCAGACACAAATATATCTGTTGAAAATAGTTTGGTGTAGGCCCAAGAAATACAAGTGTGGTTTTGCAGTTCCACGGGTCAAATCTCTGTATTATCCTGCTTTTGCCATTTTTTGACATAAAGAAAAACAGTAGTGTCTACTGATTGTTCAGACACAAATATATCTGTTGAAAATAGTCTGGTGTAGGCCCGAGAAATACAAGTGTGGTTTTGCAGTTCCATGGGTCAAATCTCTGTATTATCCTGCTTTTGGCATTTTTTGACATAAAGAAAAACAGTAGTGTCTCCTGATTATTCAGACACAAATATAACTGTTGAAATTAGTCTGGTGTAGGCCCGAGAAATACAAGTTTGGCTTTGCAGTTTCACGGGACAAATCTCTGTATTACCCTGTATTTTTGCATTTTTTGCAGTAAAGAAAAACAGTAGTGTCTCCTGATTGTTCCGACACAAATATATCTTTTGAAAATAGTCTGGTGTAGGCCCGAGAAATACAAGTGTGGTTTTGTAGTTCCACGGGTCAAATCTCTGTATTATCTCGCCTTTGCCATTTTTTGCCGTAAAGAAAAACAGTAGTGTCTCCTGATTGTTCAGTGACAAATATATCTGTTGAAAATAGTCTGGTATACACCAGTAAATTATAACTGTGGTTTTGCTGTTCCACGGTAAAAAATCTCTATTATCCTGCTTTTGGCATTTTTTGCCGTAAAGAAAAACAGTAGTAGTGTCTCCTGATTGTTCAGACACAAATATATCTGTTGAAAATAGTCTGGTATACACCAGTAAATTATAACTGTGGTTTTGCTGTTCCACGGTAAAAAATCTCTATTATCCTGCTTTTGGCATTTTTTGCCGTAAAGAAAAACAGTAGTAGTGTCTCCTGATTGTTCAGACACAAATATATCTGTTGAAAATAGCCTGGTGTAGGCCCGAGAAATACAAGTGTGGTTTTGCAGTTCCACGGGTTAAATCACTGTATTATCCTGCTTTTTTGCATTTTTTGCTGTAAAGAAAAACAGTAGTGTCTCCTGATTGTTCAGACACAAATATATTTGTTGAAAATAGTCTGGTGTAGGCCCGAGAAATACAAGTGTAGTTTTGCAGTTCCACGGGTCCAATCTCTGTAATATCATGCTTTTTTTGCTGTAAAGGAAAACAGTAGTGTCTCCTGATTGTTCAGACACAAATATATCTGTTGAAAATAGTCTGGTGTAGGCCCGAGAAATACAAGTGTGGTTTTGTAGTTCCATGGGTCAAATCTCTGTATTAACCTGCTTTTTTGCATTTTTTGCTGTAAAGAAAAACAGTAGTGTCTCCTGATAGTTCAAAACACAAATATATCTGTTGAAAATAGTGTGGTGTAGGCCCAAGGAATACAAGTGTGGTTTTGCAGTACCACGGGTCAAATCTCTGTATTACCCTGCTTTTTTGCATTTTTTGCTGTAAAGAAAAACAGTAGTGTCTCCTGATTGTTCAGACACAAATATATCTGTTGAAAATAGTCTGGTGTAGGCCCGAGAAATACAAGTGTGGTTTTGTAGTTCCACGGGTCAAATCTTTGAATTAACCTGCTTTTTTGCATTTTTTTGCTGTAAAGAAAAACAATAGTGTTCCCTGATTGTTCAGACACAAATATATCTGTTGAAAATAGTCTAGTGTAGGCCCGAGAAATACAATCGTGGTTTTGCAGTTCCACGGGTCAAATCTCTGTATTATCCTGCTTTTGCCATTTTTTGACATAAAGAAAAACAGTAGTGTCTTCTGATTGTTCAGACACAAATATATCTGTTGAAAATAGTCTGGTATACACCAGTAAATTATACCTGTGGTTTTGCTGTTCCACGGTAAAAAATCTCTATTATCCTGCTTTTGGCATTTTTTGCTGTATAGAAAAACAGTAGTAGTGTCTCCTGATTGTTCAGACACAAATATATCTTTTGAAAATAGTCTGTTATACACCAGTAAATTATAACTGTGGTTTTGCTGTTCCACGGTAAAAAATCTGTATTATCCTGCTTTTGGCATTTTTGCCATAAAGAAAAACAGTAGTAGTGTCTCCTGATTGTTCAGACACAAATATATCTGTTGAAAAAAGTCTGGTATACACCAGTAAATTATAACTGTGGTTTTGCTGTTCCACGGTAAAAAATCTCTATTATCCTGCTTTTGGCATTTTTTGCCGTAAAGAAAAACAGTAGTAGTGTCTCCTGATTGTTCAGACACAAATATATCTGTTGAAAATAGTCTGGTATACACCAATAAATTATAACTGTGGTTTTGCTGTTCCACGGTAAAAAATCTCTATTATCCTGCTTTTGGCATTTTTTGCCGTAAAAAAAAAATTATATTGTCTCCCTGAATTTTCAGACACAAATATATCTGTTGAAAATAGTCTGGTGTAGGCCCGAGAAATACAAGTGTGGTTTTGCAGTTCCACGGGTCAAATCTCTGTATTATCCTGCTTTTTTGAATTTTTTGTTGTAAAGAAAAACAGTAGTGTCTCCTGATTGTTCAGACACAAATATATCTGTTGAAAATAGTCTGGTATACACCAGTAAATTATAACTGTGGTTTTGCTGTTCCACGGTAAAAAATCTCTATTATCCTGCTTTTGGCATTTTTTGCCGTAAAAAAAAAATTATATTGTCTCCCTGAATTTTCAGACACAAATATATCTGTTGAAAATAGTCTGGTGTAGGCCCGAGAAATACAAGTGTGGTTTTGCAGTTCCACGGGTCAAATCTCTGTATTATCCTGCTTTTTTGAATTTTTTGCCGTAAAGAAAAACAGTAGTAGTGTCTCCTGATTGTTCAGACACAAATATATCTGTTGAAAATAGTTTGGTGTAGGCCCAAGAAATACAAGTGTGGTTTTGCAGTTCCACGGGTCAAATCTCTGTATTATCCTGCTTTTGCCATTTTTTGCCGTAAAGAAAAACAGTAGTAGTGTCTCCTGATTGTTCAGACACAAATATATCTGTTGAAAATAGCCTGGTGTAGGCCCGAGAAATACAAGTGTGGTTTTGCATATCCATGGGTTAAATCACTGTATTATCCTGCTTTTTTGCATTTTTTGCTGTAAAGAAAAACAGTAGTGTTTCCTGATTGTTCAGACACAACTATATCTGTTGAAAATAGTCTGGTGTAGGCCCGAGAAATACAAGTGTAGTTTTGCAGTTCCACGGGTCCAATCTCTGTATTATCCTGCTTTTTTTGCTGTAAAGGAAAACAGTAGTGTCTCCTGATTGTTCAGACACAAATATATCTGTTGAAAATAGTCTGGTGTAGGCCCGAGAAATACAAGTGTGGTTTTGTAGTTCCATGGGTCAAATCTCTGTATTAACCTGCTTTTTTGCATTTTTTGCTGTAAAGAAAAACAGTAGTGTCTCCTGATTGTTCAAAACACAAATATATCTGTTGAAAATAGTGTGGTGTAGGCCCAAGAAATACAAGTGTGGTTTTGCAGTACCACGGGTCAAATCTCTGTATTACCCTGCTTTTTTGCATTTTTTGCTGTAAAGAAAAACAGTAGTGTCTCCTGATTGTTCAGACACAAATATATCTGTTGAAAATAGTCTGGTGTAGGCCCGAGAAATACAAGTGTGGTTTTGTAGTTCCACGGGTCAAATCTTTGAATTAACCTGCTTTTTGCATTTTTTTGCTGTTAAGAAAAACAATAGTGTTCCCTGATTGTTCAGACACAAATATATCTGTTGAAAATAGTCTGGTATAGGCCCGAGAAATACAATTGTGGTTTTGCAGTTCCACGGGTCAAATCTCTGTATTATCCTGCTTTTGCCATTTTTTGACATAAAGAAAAACAGTAGTGTCTTCTGATTGTTCAGACACAAATATATCTGTTGAAAATAGTCTGGTATACACCAGTAAATTATACCTGTGGTTTTGCTGTTCCACGGTAAAAAATCTCTATTATCCTGCTTTTGGCATTTTTTGCTGTATAGAAAAACAGTAGTAGTGTCTCCTGATTGTTCAGACACAAATTTATCTTTTGAAAATAGTCTGTTATACACCAGTAAATTCTAACTGTGGTTTTGCTGTTCCACGGTAAAAAATCTGTATTATCCTGCTTTTGGCATTTTTTGCCATAAAGAAAAACAGTAGTAGTGTCTCCTGATTGTTCAGACACACATATATCAGTTGAAAAAAGTCTGATATACACCAGGAAATTATAACTGTGGTTTTGCTGTTCCACGGTAAAAAATCTCTATTATCCTGCTTTTGGCATTTTTTGCCGTAAAGAAAAACAGTAGTAGTGTCTCCTGATTGTTCAGACACAAATATATCTGTTGAAAATAGCCTGGTGTAGGCCCGAGAAATACAAGTGTGGTTTTGCAGTTCCATGGGTTAAATCACTGTATTATCCTGCTTTTTTGCATTTTTTGCTGTAAAGAAAAACAGTAGTGTTTCCTGATTGTTCAGACACAACTATATCTGTTGAAAATAGTCTGGTGTAGGCCCGAGAAATACAAGTGTAGTTTTGCAGTTCCACGGGTCCAATCTCTGTATTATCCTGCTTTTTTTGCTGTAAAGGAAAACAGTAGTGTCTCCTGATTGTTCAGGCACAAATATATCTGTTGAAAATAGTCTGGTGTAGGCCCGAGAAATACAAGTGTGGTTTTGTAGTTCCATGGGTCAAATCTCTGTATTAACCTGCTTTTTTGCATTTTTTGCTGTAAAGAAAAACAGTAGTGTCTCCTGATTCTTCAGACACAAATATATCTGTTGAAAATAGTCTGGTGTAGGCCCGAGAAATACAAGTGTGGTTTTGTAGTTCCACGGGTCAAATCTCTGCATTAACCTGCTTTTTTGCATTTTTTGCTGTAAAGAAAAACAGTAGTGTCTCCTGATTGTTCAAAACACAAATATATCTGTTGAAAATAGTGTGGTGTAGGCCCAAGAAATACAAGTGTGGTTTTGCTGTTCCATGGTAAAAAATCTCTATTATCCTGCTTTTGGCATTGTTTGCCGTAAAAAAAAAACTAGTAGTGTCTCCTTTATTTTTCAGACACAAATATATCTGTTGAAAATAGTCTGGTGTAGGCCCGAGAAATACAAGTGTGATTTTGCAGTTCCACGGGTCAAATCTCTGTATTATCCTGCTTTTGCCATTTTTTGATGTAAAGAAAAACAGTAGCAGTGTCTCCTGATTGGTCAGACACAAATATATCTGTTGAAAATAGTCTGTTATACACCAGTAAATAATAACTGTGGTTTTGCTGTTCCACGGTAAAAAATCTCTATTATCCTGCTTTTGGCATTTTTTGCCGTAAAGAAAAACAGTAGTAGTGTCTCCTGATTGTTCAGACACAAATATATCTGTTGAAAATAGTTTGGTGTAGGCCCAAGAAATACAAGTGTGGTTTTGCAGTTCCACGGGTCTAATCTCTGTATTATCCTGCTTTTGCCATTTTTTGACATAAAGAAAAACAGTAGTGTCTCCTGATTGTTCAGACACAAATATATCTGTTGAAAATAGTCTGGTGTAGGCCCGAGAAATACAAGTGTCGTTTTGCAGTTCCATGGGTCAAATCTCTGTATTATCCTGCTTTTGGCATTTTTTGACATAAAGAAAAACAGTAGTGTCTCCTGATTGTTCAGACACAAATATAACTGTTGAAATTAGTCTCGTGTAGGCCCGAGAAATACAAGTGTGGTTTTGCAGTTTCACGGGACAAATCTCTGTATTACCCTGCATTTTTGCATTTTTTGCAGTAAAGAAAAACAGCAGTGTCTCCTGATTGTTCCGACACAAATATATCTGTTGAAAATAGTCTGGTGTAGGCCCGAGAAATACAAGTGTGGTTTTGTAGTTCCACGGGTCAAATCTCTGTATTATCTCGCCTTTGCCATTTTTTGCCGTAAAGAAAAACAGTAGTGTCTCCTGATTCTTCAGTGACAAATATATCTGTTGAAAATAGTCTGGTATACACCAGTAAATTATAACTGTGGTTTTGCTGTTCCACGGTAAAAAATCTCTATTATCCTGCTTTTGGCATTTTTTGCCGTAAAGAAAAACAGTAGTAGTGTCTCCTGATTGTTCAGACACAAATATATCTGTTGAAAATAGTCTGGTATACACCAGTAAATTATAACTGTGGTTTTGCTGTTCCACGGTAAAAAATCTCTATTATCCTGCTTTTGGCATTTTTTGCCGTAAAGAAAAACAGTAGTAGTGTCTCCTGATTGTTCAGACACAAATATATCTGTTGAAAATAGCCTGGTGTAGGCCCGAGAAATACAAGTGTGGTTTTGCAGTTCCACGGGTTAAATCACTGTATTATCCTGCTTTTTTGCATTTTTTGCTGTAAAGAAAAACAGTAGTGTCTCCTGATTGTTCAGACACAAATATATTTGTTGAAAATAGTCTGGTGTAGGCCCGAGAAATACAAGTGTAGTTTTGCAGTTCCACGGGTCCAATCTCTGTAATATCATGCTTTTTTTGCTGTAAAGGAAAACAGTAGTGTCTCCTGATTGTTCAGACACAAATATATCTGTTGAAAATAGTCTGGTGTAGGCCCGAGAAATACAAGTGTGGTTTTGTAGTTCCATGGGTCAAATTTCTGTATTAACCTGCTTTTTGCATTTTTTGTTGTAAAGAAAAACAGTAGTGTCTCCTGATTGTTCAAAACACAAATATATCTGTTGAAAATAGTGTGGTGTAGGCCCAAGGAATAGAAGTGTGGTTTTGCAGTACCACGGGTCAAATCTCTGTATTACCCTGCTTTTTTGCATTTTTTGCTGTAAAGAAAAACAGTAGTGTCTCCTGATTGTTCAGACACAAATATATCTGTTGAAAATAGTCTGGTGTAGGCCCGAGAAATACAAGTGTGGTTTTGTAGTTCCACGGGTCAAATCTTTGAATTAACCTGCTTTTTTGCATTTTTTTGCTGTAAAGAAAAACAATAGTGTTCCCTGATTGTTCAGACACAAATATATCTGTTGAAAATAGTCTGGTGTAGGCCCGAGAAATACAATCGTGGTTTTGCAGTTCCACGGGTCAAATCTCTGTATTATCCTGCTTTTGCCATTTTTTGACATAAAGAAAAACAGTAGTGTCTTCTGATTGTTCAGACACAAATATATCTGTTGAAAATAGTCTGGTATACACCAGTAAATTATACCTGTGGTTTTGCTGTTCCACGGTAAAAAATCTCTATTATCCTGCTTTTGGCATTTTTTGCTGTATAGAAAAACAGTAGTAGTGTCTCCTGATTGTTCAGACACAAATATATCTTTTGAAAATAGTCTGTTATACACCAGTAAATTATAACTGTGGTTTTGCTGTTCCACGGTAAAAAATCTGTATTATCCTGCTTTTGGTATTTTTTGCCATAAAGAAAAACAGTAGTAGTGTCTCCTGATTGTTCAGACACAAATATATCTGTTGAAAAAAGTCTGGTATACACCAGTAAATTATAACTGTGGTTTTGCTGTTCCACGGTAAAAAATCTCTATTATCCTGCTTTTGGCATTTTTTGCCGTAAAGAAAAACAGTAGTAGTGTCTCCTGATTGTTCAGACACAAATATATCTGTTGAAAATAGTCTGGTATACACCAGTAAATTATAACTGTGGTTTTGCTGTTCCACGGTAAAAAATCTCTATTATCCTGCTTTTGGCATTTTTTGCCGTAAAAAAAAAATTATATTGTCTCCCTGAATTTTCAGACACAAATATATCTGTTGAAAATAGTCTGGTGTAGGCCCGAGAAATACAAGTGTGGTTTTGCAGTTCCACGGGTCAAATCTCTGTATTATCCTGCTTTTTTGAATTTTTTGCTGTAAAGAAAAACAGTAGTGTCTCCTGATTGTTCAGACACAAATATATCTGTTAAAAATAGTCTGGTGTCGGCCAGAGAAATACAAATGTGGTTTTGCAGTTCCACGGGTCAAATCTCTGTATTAACCTGCTTTTTTGCATTTTTTGCTGTAAAGAAAAACAGTAGTGTCTCCTGATTGTTCAGACACAAATATATCTGTTGAAAATAGTTTGGTATTGGTCCCGAGAAATACAAGTGTGGTTTTGCAGTTCCACGGGTCAAATCTCTGTATCATCCTGCTTTTTTGCATTTTTTGCTGTAAAGTAAAACAGTAGTTTCTCCTGATTGTTCAGACACAAATATAACTGTTGAAAATAGTCTGGTGTAGGTCCGAGAAATACAAGTGTGGTTTTGCAGTTCCACGGGTCAAATCTCTGTATTATCGTGCTTTTTTGCATTTTTTGCTGTAAAGAAAAACAGTAGTGTCTCCTGATTGTTCCGACACAAATATATCTGTTGAAAATAGTCTGATGTAGGCCCGAGAAATACAAGTGTGGTTTTGCAGTTCCACAGGTCAAATCTCTGTATTATCCTGCTTTTGCCATTTTTTGCTGTAAAGAATACCAGTAGTAGTGTCTCCTGATTGTTCAGACACAAATATATCTGTTGAAAATAGTCTGGTGTAGGACCGAGAAATACAAGTGTGGTTTTGCAGCTCCACGGGTCAAATCTCTGTATTATCCACCTTTGTTCCATTTTTACGTAAAAAAAAAACAGTGTGAGTGTGTCGCTCTCTGTTCAGCCGCAAATATATCTATTTAAAATTTTCTGGTATACCCCAGTAAACAATAACTGTGGTTTTGCCATTCTACGGTAAAAAATTTCTATTATTCAGCTTTTGGTATTTTTTCCGTAAAGAAGAACAGTAATAGTTTCTCCCTGATTATTGTTCAGATTGTTTAAAGGAGTCGGGTGTAGGTCAGAGAAATAGAACTGTGGTTTTCCTCTTCCACAGTTCTAATCTACTTTTTGTTACCCTTTTTCCATTGATAGTGCAAGTGTAAGCTATTTTACTTCCTTTACAATGGGCAAGATGCGTGGCAAGGGACGTGGAAGTGGACGTTCTGGTGATGGTGCGTGGAGAGGACGGGACCGTGGTCAAGGTGAATATGTGCCACAACCAACAGCCACATCTTCTCGCTCCCACTTCTTGATCGAATTACTAGGGAAGCACAGAACAACACCAGTATTGTGAACTGATCAGTGTGAACAGGTTATTAATTGGATAGCAGATAATACTTCCAGTTACCTGGGCACCACCACCTCCGGTCTGTCTTCCACACGGTCAACTCTTAGTAGCCGTGAGTCTCGACCACATATTCCTCCTCACCCTGATGCTCCTTCCTCCCACCATGCCGAGTGTCGTCTGACAGCAACTGATCCCACACTTGGACACTCTGAAGAGCTGTTCACTGGTCCATTTCCAGAATTGTGCCCCTCGCCTGCTCCGCTTGAAGTGGTGGAAGAGGAGATCCCATGTTGCGATGCCCAAATATTTGAACAGCCACGGCCACAGGAAGTCGACGCTGGCAATTTGTCACAAGAGGTGGACGATGACGAGACACAATTGCCAGGAAGTGAGGAGGAGGATCGTGGTGCGCAAGTGGAAGAGGAGGAGGTGGTGGATGATCTAGTAACTGACCCAACGTGGCAGGAGGACATGCAGAGTGAGGCCAGCAGCACACAGGGTGAGGAAGGTAGAGTACCCCAACAGGCAGGAAGAAGCAGTGTGGTGGCCACACACAGAAGGCGGGCAACAGTTCCCCGTAACACCAATACGAGGGACGTTGCCAGTACAACCTGTAGGTCTTCCAGATTCTGGAATTTTTTTAAACACTCTGCTGATAACCCCAAAAAGGTCATTTGTACCAACTGCCATGCCAGCATCAGCAGGGGTGACAAAATTACCAGCCTGACCACCACCAGCATGATCAGGCACATGGCAGCAAAGCACCCGACTTTGTGTGGCGAACCCCAGGGTCCACGACCAGTGTCAGCGGGTGTCACCACTATTTCTTCCGCTGTTGTGCGTGCAATAGAACCCCCTGTTGTGTGTGCAAGGTAATCCCCGGTCCATACTGCATGCAAAGATGCCCCCTCCTCTCAGTCTTCACTTGTTATGGCAGTTTCTCAAGAAACAGCATCAACGTCCACGTCCACGTCCCACTGCAGCGTTCAATTGTCCATATCCCAGACCTTTGAGCGAAAGCAGAAATTCGCAGCTAAAGCTCCACAGGCCACAGTCCTAAATTCGCACATTTCACGACTGCTTGCGTTGGAAATGCTGCCTTTTAGGCTGGTGGAGATGGAATCCTTCCGCAACCTTATGGCGGTGGCCGTCCCTTGGTACTCGGTCCCCAGCCGACACTATTTTGCCCGGTGTGCCATCCCCGCACTACACTAGCACGTGTCCCAAAACATCTGCCGTGCCCTCAACAACACAGTTACTGGGAGAGTCCACCTGACAACGGACATGTGGACAAGTGCTTGTGGCCAGGGACGGTACATCTCCCTGACGGCACACTGGGTAAACATAGTGGAAGCCGGGACCCAGTCGGACCTTGGGACGGAACACATCCTCCCCACACCGAGGATTGTGGGCCCTATGTCAGTCAGAGTTGCCCCCACAGTGTACCGCTCCTGCGCATCATCCTCCTTCTCCTCCTCATGTTCAGCCTCCATCTCAGATATCACCACATCAGTTACAAGCTGGAAGCACTGCAGTACTGTCTCCGCCAAGCGGCAACAGGCTGTGCTGAAACTCATAAGCTTAGGTGAGAAACCTCACACTGCTTGTGAGTTGTGGACAGCCGTGAAAGAGCAGGCAGATCTGTGGCTGAGACCGCTGAACCTACATCCCGGCATGGTCGTGTGTGACAATGGCCGTAACCTGGTGGCGGCTCTGAGACAAGGCGAGATCACACACGTACCAAGCCTGGCTCATGTGCTTAACCTCATGGTTCAGCGGTTTCTTAAATCGTACCCCGAGTTGCCAGATCTGCTCGTCAAAGTACGCCGCCTGTCAGCTCATTTTCGCAAGTCGGCTACAGCTTTCGACGCCCTTGCTGTGTTGCAGCAGCGTTTGCAGCTTCCGTCACACCGACTGGTGTTTGATGTCACCACACGTTGGAACTCTACCCTCCACATGTTGCAAAGGATTTGTGAGCAGAAGAAAGCAGTTGTGGAGTACCAGCTGCAATAAGGCCATCGATATTCAGGTCAGACTCCACACATAAGACCTCAGGAGTGGACCTGGATGTCTGACATATGTACCATCTTGACAAACTTTGAGAAGTCCAACAAGATGGTGAGTGGCGATGACGCCACCATTAGCGTCAGCATTCCACTTGTCTGTCTTTAGCAACGCTCTCTGCAGAGAATTAAAGAGGAGGCATTGCAGCCAGAGTATGATGAGATGGATGAAGAAGCCGTAGTGGGCGATTACACACAGCCCAGCCTCATCTCATCCCAACGTGCATTGGGGGACAATGAGGGAGAGGAGGAGGAGGAGGAGGAGGAAGAACAGGAGCTTGTATCATGCGCTGTAGATGGTAGTACCTGTACAATTGTCATACTGTCGGTTCAGCGTGGGTGGCCTGAGGACAGAGGGGAGGAGGAGAGCACGGTCAGTCGTCATCTTGGTGAGGACACGGAAGTCTGGCTGACTTTATGTTATGCTGCCTTAACTGTGACCCTCGCGTTGTCAAAATGTTGGGTGACAGTCATTACTGGTTGGTAACACTTTTAGACCCCCGCTACAAGGAGAACTTTCACTCTCTTATTCCTGAGGTGGAGAGGTCTACAAAAATGGGGCAGTACCAGAAGGCCCTTGCTGCAGAACTGTTAAAAAAATTCCCATCTGAACACGCTAGCGGCAGAGGTCACAGTTCGTTGACCAACCAAGGCGTACAAGTGAGAGAGAGGCAACTCCAATCCAGCAGAGGCAGGGGAACACTGTCAACATTCTGGGACAGTTTTCTGAGACCCGCCCAGCTTACAGGCCCTGAGGCGCGGGGTACTCTCACAAGGAGTGGAAAGTTTCAAAAGATGGTGAGGGAGTACCTTTCCGACCGTACCACTGTCCTCCGTGATTCCTCTGTGCCTTTTAATTATGGGTATCCAAGCTGGACACTTGGAATGAACTCGCTCTGTATGCCTTGGAGGTCCTGGCCTGCCCTGCCGCTAGCGTGTTATCGGAGCGTGTTTTTGGTGCCGCTGGGGGAATTCAAAATCAAATCCACTGTGTTATTTCGGGAGGTGTATTCACATGTACCGCTTCACACCCACACATGGGTATACTCTTCCTCATTTCGGCTGTTTTATGTTCTTCTCCTTATCCTCAGCCTCCACCACCACTATACCACCAGGGTGACCGTGGTCCGTGTTTCCATTATTGAAAGTTCCTCCATCCTTATTTTTGTCAGCTTTTGCTTGGAAGGCATAAGCAAAGACTGTGGGAGACCAACTCCCCAATAATGGGAATAATATATTTAAGATGCTGTACTGTATGGCTCTTGGTAGGGGCATTAAAAGTGTCTTGTTAAGCTACTGCGACCTCCACCACTTTTCCGAGGGGCATTCAAACCGTCTTGTTAAGTTACTGCGACCTCCACCACTTTTCCAAGGGGCATTAAAAGCATCTTGTTAAACCAGTCTGAACTCCACAGCTCTTGCAAGGGGCATTGAAATGTTGTTTTTAATTAACTCTAATCTCCACGACTCTTCGAACGGGCATTGCATTTCCTCCTAATTTTTGGCAGCTTTTGCTTGGAAGGCATAAGCAAAGACTATGGGAGACACACTCCCCAATAATGGGAGCAATGTTTGTAATATGCTGTACTGCATGGCTCTTGTAAGGGGCATTGCAAGTTCCTCCGTCCTAATTTTTGGCAGCTTTTGC
This sequence comes from Phyllobates terribilis, assembly GCF_046119375.1. Classification (NCBI taxonomy): domain Eukaryota; kingdom Metazoa; phylum Chordata; class Amphibia; order Anura; family Dendrobatidae; genus Phyllobates; species Phyllobates terribilis. The sequence continues at coordinate 382,369,629 of NW_027362765.1, forward strand.
TTGGAAGGCATAAGCAAAGACTATGGGAGACCCACTCCCCAATAATGGGAATAATGTTTGTAATATGCTGTACTGCATGGCCCCTTGTAAGGGGCATTGCAAGTTCCTCCGTCCTAATTTTTGGCAGTTTTTTCTTGGAAGGCATAAGCAAAGACTATGGGAGACACACTCCCCAATAATGGGAATAATGTTTGTAATATGCTGTACTGCATGGCTCTTGTAAGGGGCATTGCAGTTCCTCCGTCCTAATTTTTGGCAGCTTTTGCTAGGAAGGCATAAGCAAAGACTATGGGATACCCACTCCCCAATAATGGGAATAATGTTTGTAATATGTTGTACTGCATGGCTCTTGTTAGGGGCATTGCAAGTTCCTCTGTCCTAATTTTTGGCAGCTTTTGCTTGGAAGGCATAAACAAAGACTATGGGAGACACACTCCCCAATAATGGGAATAATGTTTGTAATATGCTGTACTGCATGGCTCTTGTAAGGGGCATTGCAGTTCCTCCGTCCTAATTTTTGGCAGCTTTTGCTAGGAAGGCATAAGCAAAGACTATGGGATACCCACTCCCCAATAATGGGAATAATGTTTGTAATATGTTGTACTGCATGGCTCTTGTTAGGGGCATTGCAAGTTCCTCTGTCCTAATTTTTGGCAGCTTTTGCTTGGAAGGCATAAGCAAAGACTATGGGAGACACACTCCCCAATAATGGGAATAATGTTTGTAATATGCTGTACTGCATGGCTCTTGTAAGAGGCATTGCAAGTTCCTCCGTCCTAATTTTTGGCAGCTTTTGCTTGGAAGCCATAAGCAAATACTATGGGAGACCCACTCGCCAATAATGGGAATAATATGTGTAATATGCTGTACTGCATGACTCTTGGAAGGGGCATTAAAACCGTCTTGTTAAGCTACTGTGACCTCCACGTCTCTTCCAAGGGGCATTCAAACCATCTTGTTAAGCTACTGGGACCTCCACGTCTTTTCTGAGGGGCATTAAAACCGTCTTGTTAAGCTACTGTGACCTCCACGTCTCTTAAAAGGGGCATTACAAGCGTCTTCTTAAGCCACTCTGAACTCCACAGCTCTTCCAAGGGGCATTGAAATTTTGTTTTTAATTACCTCTAACCACCACGACTCTTCCAACGGGCATTGCATTTCCTCCTAATTTTAGTCAGCTTTTGCTTTTCAATGCAAAGGCGAAAACTAAGGGAGACTCACTCCCCGAAAATGGGTAGAAGGTTTTTAGTACGCTGCAATCCACGTATGTTTCAAGGGGCATTTCAGTTCCTCATAATTTTTGGAAAGCCTTCCATTCACTGCTTAGGCCAACAGTGTACAGGAGACCCATTTGCTATAAATGGAAAAAAGGGTTTAGTTAAGGCCCTCTGACCTCCATGTCATTTCCAAGGGGCATTGGAGTGCCTCGAAATTTTTGGTAGGCATTGCATTCACTGTATGGCCTATAACTGTGTAGCCGAACCGCTCCTTTTGTTACAGAAACATATCCTACAAGATATATGTTGTTGACTGGCCTGATATTGATGTGAATGGTCCCTGTTCCTCCTGCTCTTTCTCCTTTGCCACTACCTCATCGATCATTTATCACCTGAAGCTTTGTCTTAACGGGAGTCATATAACTGGAATAGTAGCAGGAAAACATCCAGCAATCCTCGGAGGAGGTAGGATATGCGCCAAAACGCTTACCACCTCAGGCCTAGCCGCTACTACATACTTGCGCTTGCATTCCAAGAAAACAAAGCAGATGCTAACTTCTATCATCATCATCATGCTCCTCACCTTGGCACTCTCAACTCCCCTGATAGAGAAGCCAGGGCCCACCGGAGAAGTCTGGTTCTCTGGTGGGCTCGTCCAATGCTGCCCTAAAGCAGGCCGTGCTAAGAAAAGTGTGGTGGGGGATGTTCCAAGGAGAAATAGGGGCGGCTGGGGACCGTTTATGGACACCCGGCTGCCCCCAGGCGGCTGGGGACCATGTGTGGACACCCGGCCGCCGGGCGGCTGGGGACTGAGTATGGATTCCAGGCCGCCAACGCAGCCATGACGTAGTGGCCAGATTCCACCTCCACATGCCTAAAAGGCCCAATTTCAAGTGCAAGCAAGCAAGCAGTATGGTGTTGCGGCCTGGGGGTGGATGGGTGGCAGGCTGCATACTTGCGCTTGCATTTCAAGGAATGGGAGAGGTACAATTGAACACTGCCCTGGGACAAGGACTTGAATGGGGATAGTTGCAAGTCTGCAACGACAGGTGCAGGGTGGGAGGCATCTTCGCATGTACCATAAACAGGAGATTGGCATGCACACACTACAGCGGAATAGGCTGTCCTTCCCACTAAATGCACTGGGGAGGGCACAGGTAATGTTTTGGTATGCGCGCTTAATCTTATGTATAAGGCACACCGGGACAAGTAGGAGCGGCTGGGGACTGAGTATGGATACCTCGCTGCCGAAGCAGCCATGAGATAGAGGCCAGCTTCGGCCTCCTCCAAACTAAAAGGCCCCATTTCAAGTGCAAGCTAGCAGTATGGCATTGCAGCCTGGGGGTGGGTGAGTGGCAGGCTGCACACTTACGCTTGCATTAAAAGAAAACAAAGCAGATGCTAACTTCTATCATCATCATCATGCTCCTCACCTTGGCACTCTCAACTCCCCTGATAGAGAAGCCAGGGCCCACCGGAGGAGTCTGGTTCTCTGGTGGGCTCGTCCAATGCTGCCCTAAAGCAGGCCGGGCTAAGAAAAGTGTGTGGGGGGATGTTCTAAGGAGAAATAGGGGCGGCTGGGGACCGTTTATGGACACCCGGCTGCCCCCAGGCGGCTGGGGACTGTGTGTGGACACCCGGCCGCGGGGCGGCTGGAGACCGAGTATGGACACCCGGCCGCCCCCTGGTGGCTGGGGACCGAGTGTGGACACCCGACCGCCGGGGACTGAGTATAGATTCCAGGCCGCCAATGCAGTCATGACGTGGTGGCCAGATTCCGCCTCCACATGCCTAAAAGGCCCAATTTCAAGTGCAAGAAAGCAAGCAGTATGGTATTGCAGCCTGGGGGTGGGTGGGTGGCAGGCTGCATACTTACGCTTGCATTCCAAGAAAACAAAGCAGATGCTAACTTGTATCATCATCATCATGGTCCTCACCTTGGCACTCTCAACTCCCCTGATGGAGAAGCCAGGGCCCACCGGAGGAGTCTGGTTCTCTGGTGGGCTCGTCCAATGCTGCCCTAAAGCAGGCCGGGCTAAGAAAAGTGTGTGGAGGGAAGTTGACAGAGAAATAGGGGCGGCTGGGGACCGTTTATGGACACCCGGCTGCCCCCAGGCGGCTGGGGACCATGTGTGGACACCCGGCCACGGGGCAGCTGGGGATCGAGTATGGACACCCGGCCGCCGGGCGGCTGGGGACTGAGTATGGACACCGGGCCGCCAACCCAGCGATGACGTGGTGGCCAGATTCCGCCTCCACATGCCTAAAAGGCCCAATTTCAAGTGCAAGCAAGCAGTATGGTATTGCAGCCTGGGGGTGGGTGGGTGGTTGGCTGCATATTTGCGCTTGCATTGCAAGGAATGGGGGAGGTACAATTGAAGACTGCCCTGGGACAAGAACTTGCATGGGCATCTTCTGATGCGGCAAGGATAACTTCTAATGGGCACTCTTTTAGGCAGTGACCTGGGTGTCAGAGATGCTTCCAGGGGTCTTCCCCACGCAGTTCCCTTGTCTTTTCAGCACTGTATGCATGTGTCACACAGCACATGGCCAGATAAGGTTGTAAAATGTTAAAATGACATTTCCCGGTGAATGCATTTGTCACGGTTGAAAGCAATACAAAAGTGCAAAAATGCATAAAAAATGCTACTTGTGAACATAGACCGAGGTGTGGAGGAGTATTTTTTTTTTTGGTTATTTATTTTGCCTTATACACAAGTCTTTACCCTGGAAAGGAACTTCCTTAACATATTTCACAGGAAAGCAGTTTCAGTTTCGTTTTTGAACGTTTTATTGTGAGCCCTTAAGAGTGGCTTAATATCTCTGACTACGTTGTTGACAGCAGTGACCTGGAGGTCAGAAATGCTTCCTGGGGCGATCCCCATGCTGTCCCCATGTCATTTGAGCACTGTCACTATCGTTTTGGGCACTTCCCAGGCTTCAAACATCTGCCCCAGCCGTCTGTTTAACCTCCGCTAGAGACTAAAATTACGGGGAACCCCAAGCCAATTTTTTTTTTAATAAATCCTTTATTTTAACACTAAATGACAAGTACAGTAATCAACACTGTCACTATACTTGTTATATATGTGACTGACATGTTTCTATCTATCTAATCTATGTGTGATGCTCTATTCTTTCTATTCTAAATTGTCGGGTACCGGTGTATGCCGCTGCTGAATTTCCGGCTTTTCATGTTTCACTGTGAGCACTGTTCCCATCGATTTGGGCAACCACTGTAATGCCACAACCACCATGGCTGTGGCATTACAGTGAGTGGCAGACAATCCTTGCATGATTGGTGCTCTAAATACCGCCAGACATGCAGGACGGGGAACCGAGCTCTCGCCAGTTACGCTTTTGGTGCACGAACAGTTATGGAACATAACCTCGAACAGCGGAATTTTTTGCAAATCGTTCGGGTTCGTCAAACGACTCGAACACTGCCCAAAATCAGCTCAAATTTGAGATTGACGAACAGTTATAGTCGAACACCGCTCATCTCTACTTAGAAGTGCTGCAGGGGTCTGGGGATTTCCTAGATCAGCCACCCCTGCAAGTGTGTCGGCCGCAGAGGACAAGGTCTCTGGCACGCCTAAGTCTAGAAATGACCCGTCGGGGCCAACGCTCTATTCATAGCCCCTCTTAGAACCTTCTTAGCCGACTTGCAGGCCCACTTGTCACCTCAAACTGATCCCGGCCTGGGAGGAATCCGACAACACGGCGGTGTCTACAGCATGGGAGAAGTCAGCCTCCTTTCCACTCTTGTGCATAACTAGGTGTCTGGAGCTATAATGGGGGGAGGGTTCATGTCAGTGAGCAGGTAAGGGAGCAGGATCGAGGGTTACAATATGTGGCCTGTCAGTGTCTGGATGTGAGTGGGCAGTATGTGGCTGGCTCCATCCCTACAGCCACAATATGGTTGCAAATGCATCAAGCCCCTCTTCTGCTGCAGGGGTCAATGCTGGTTTTGATAGGAGAAGAAATACTTCCCAGGAGGAGAAGAAGTCACAACATAACATAGCAGCTTTTGGGAGACAAGCACCCAGGCAGCAAGGTGAGACTTTACCTAATGTGAGGCAGTGACCGGGATCGTATACAAGGGACATTATATATCCCCCAGAATGAGTACAGAGACCTATTAAATCCATTAGAGTGCATTGCAGTCACAGACACACCTGCGGCTGCAATGCAGGAATGAAGGTGAGCAATGACCTGGTCAGACTACCTGGCTAAGGCAGATTAAGTAAAACCTGGCAGGGCCTTCATTTCTTGGAGGAGGCTACAGGAAGGCAGTGGGGCAGGCTCCTCCTTCCAACTCGTGTTTTCCAGTGGCTTTTGCCACAGGTCCTTTAAAACCCCTGCACTAAGGATTAGTGTTGTTCTGTGTTGGAACCAGCTGGGAGTATAGCAGGAAAGCTCAGCAGGATTGAGTGTGGCTGAACCCACGCCTGGGAAGCCTCTGCACCTGTCAGGCTCTGAGCGGCCCGGCGCGGCCGTTGCCCACGGCAACCGCTGTTTAAAGACTTGTGTTAACCTGGCTGCGAACCGGAGGATTGTCCTGTTTACCCGGAGTGCTGAATAAAAGCTACTTATGTTGGACTTGCTTGGGTCACTGCCTCAGTTATTGCACGGTTTGAACACTGCCGCCTTACACTAACTATTCTTTTAGGCCTCTGCTACCTGTCCAGGAGAATAATGTGAATTTTCGTGGGAGGGTTGGTGGAGGTGTGGGCATGTTATTACAGGAGTTACGGGATTTGGCATCTTTATTTGAGTTTGTGGGAGTGCAAAGTGGGACAACCCCATAGCTGTTGGATGAGTAACCCGGTTTGGGTTTAGGTGTTATTGCCAGTTCAGTATCTCAGGGGCCTGAAAATATTGGTGAGAAATTTGGGAGAAAAATGTCACTGGGTATGGGGTACTGATTTCTGTTCAGATGGAGGCAAAAGAAAGATACGCCTAGGTTTGATGATTCAACAAAAGGGAAGGTCTATGAGTGTTCTGATGGGCCACAGAGGGCCATTTAAAACAGAAGGTAAGGAAAAGATTTAGAAGGGTGACTACGCTGATAATTTTTCACTTTGGTCTTTGGAGCCTTTTAATCTTGACAGAATAAAAAAAGATGGCTCTAAAAAGGAGGAAAGAGGAAAGAAGTGGTGGCACATAATTCCACTCACCTTTTCTAACTGGTTGTAAGCATTTTATATTTTGGCAAGCATGATTGGGGAGAAGACAGTCAAAAATTGCTTGACTCAATTCCATTACATGGATGCAATTGGTGAAGCTTACAGGATGTACAGGTGCTTCTCACTGACTTAGAATATGATCAAAAAGTTAATTTATTTCAGTTCTTCAATACAAAAAGTAAAACTCATATATTATAGAGTCATTACACACAGAGTGATCTATTTCAAGTGTTTATTTCTGTTAATGTTGATGATTATGGCTTACAGCCAATGAAAACACAAAAGTCATTATCTCAGTAAATTTGAATAATTTACAAAAAACACCTGCAAAGACTTCCTAAGTATTTAAAAAGGTCTCTTAGTATGTTTCAGTAGGCTCCACAATCATGGAGAAGACTGCTGACTTGACAGATGTCGAGAAGGCAGTCATGGGAACACTCCACAAGGTGGGTAAGCCACAAAAGGTCATTTCTAAAGAAGCTGGCTGTTCACAGAGTGTTGTATCCAAGCATATTAATGGAAGGTTGAGTTGAAGAAAAAAGTGTGGTAGAAAAAGGCGCACAAGCAACTGGGATAAAGAAAGAATTGTTAAGAAAAGGACATTAAAAAATTTGGAGGTGATTCACAAGGAGTGGACTGCTGCTGGAGTCATTGCTTCAAGAGCCACCAAACACAGACGTATCCAGGACATGTGCTACAAGTGTCCCATTCCTCATGTCAAGCCAATAATGACCAATAGACAACGCCAGAAACGTCTTACCTGGGACAAGGAGAAAAAGACCTGGACTGTTGCTCCGTGGTCCAAGGTGTTGTTTTCAGATGAAAGTAGATTTTGCATTTCATTTGGAAATCAAGGTCCCAGAGTCTGGAGGAAGAGTGGAGAGGCCACAATCCAAGCTGCTTGAGGTCTAGCGTGAAGTTCCCACAATCAGTGATGGTTTGGGGAGCCATATCATCTGCTGGTGGAGGTCCACTGTGTTTTATCAAGACCAAAGTCAGCGCAGCTGTCTACCAGGAAATTTTAGAGCACTACATGCTTCCCTCTGCCGACAAGCTTTTTGGAGATGGAAATTTCATTTTCCAGCAGGACTTGGCACCTGTCCACACTGCCAAAAGTACCAATACCTGGTTTAAAAACAACAGTGTCACTGTGCTTGATTGGCAGCAAACTCGCCTGACCTTAACCCCATAGAGAATCTATTATAGAGAATCTATGGGGTATTGTCAAGAGGAAGATGAGAGACACCAGACCCAACAATGCAGACGAGCTGAAGGCTGCTATCAAAGCAACATATACAGAGGAGCTAGACAGCAAAAAATGATCTATGGCCCAAAATTTAAATTTAAAAAACTTTATTGAGTATATACTGGAACATGGTATTTAGAGATGGTATACAACGATACAGACATACTGTATATATATTATAAGGATCATGTATACTATTATCATACATATCATGTACACGATCATCATGTATATTCTTTTCCATTTGGGGTTGTATACTCTGATATACTTCCTTGGGTAACCAACTGGCTATGCTTGTACGCGTGGTGGCCACCGTCCCTACATGCCAGCTGGTTTTTGGCGTCTTCATGCACTCGCTATGATGCCGACACCGTCGGGTATTTTGGTTACGGTGGCTCTCCGTGTGTCACTTCCGGGCAGGCGCGGTGGTGTACTGGGTAGTATCGGCCATTACCATGGTAGTGGTGGCGTTGGTTACGTCACTTCCGGGGGCGGCTCCATAGTCTCTGGTCAGGTGACAATAAACAGGATGTATTTAAAGCCGGCGTTTTTAAGATTTAACATAACCCTTGATAAAGGCTAGCGCCGAAATGCGCATCGGGAGCAGGGTGCAGGGTGGCGGCTATATTTGTCATTCATCTCAGGTAATAGGCTTGGTGTTTATCTGTTCACCATATATGGTGGAGTATATCTATATATCTTTACTATGCATTTTTTGTGCAGTTTGAAACCTTTTAGCCTTAGCGGTGATTCCATTTGAGGGATAGATATTTCCACTCACCTTTGTGGTATTATACAGTACAGACCAAAAGTTTGGACACACCTTCTCATTTAAAGATTTTTCTGTATTTTCCTGACTATGAAAATTGTACATTCACACTGAAGTCATCAAAACTATGAATTAACACATGTGGAATTATATACTTAACAAAAAAGTGTGAAACAACTGAAAATATGTCTTATATTCTAGGTTCTTCAAAGTAGCCACCTTGGTATCAGCAGGAGCTTGACTAACCTTGTTAGGGGTTTGATATTGAGTCCGGGTCCATCTCCTGGGTCACTGTGTCTCTCGGGCTTGGAATCCGCGGTCCACCATCAGCGTCGCAGGTCAGTGGCTTGGATGAAGAAGGAGCCCTGTCCCTGGAGTCCAGTGGAGGTTAGATGGCTTTACCTAGGATCCGGAGGGATGGTAGCACCGCTTCTTCAAGGTGTGGGGTCCCATAGATCTGGTCCGGTCCACTTCAGGGTCTGCGTCAACCGGGTGCAGGATCAGTTTATCAGGCGGCCGCCGACACTATAAAGCAGTGAGGGCCGCGTAGCTTGCCGGCAGGGAAGGGAGAGCACGCCAGCCCGGGTCCAAATCCGGACTGTTCCCCACCGCTGCCTCCAGGTGAGGACCTTATTAAGAGGGTTGTTTAATAGTGCCCAGTACAGAATCCCCCGTTGTCCAGGAGCCTAAGGTCCACGATCTTCCCTGGCAGTACAAATCAGCAAAGTCTCTTCAGCAGGGGTCTTGTATCAGGCCGCAGATGGAAGCGGGGTGTCCTGTATAGGGTCCGGAGAGATGTCGCTCCTCAAGGGTGCAGGGTCCGACGGGTCCGATCAAGCCTCAGACTCTTCTCCCTTGCTTGCAGGGCCAAGTAAGAAAACAAGTTTGTCCCGCAGTCACCGTCACTTCAAAGCAACGGGACCACGCGTCTTGCCGGTGGGGAGAGAGGTGCCTGTCAGCATAGAAGTGTCGGGTCCAGGACCGGGTTGTGCTACGTCACGGCTTCCAGGTAAGGTCTGTTAAAGATCAGGGGGGACCCGGTAAGGGTGTTCTGCGGTCCGGAGGTAGGGAGGGCCCTTGTCGTGACTCTGGGAAGCCGCATTCCTCGGTCCCGAGGCTGTTCCTTGTGACAGCATAGCCCCCCTCCTCTTGCTGCAACGTCGTTCTGCTCTCCTCTGCCTCCGGTAAAGGAGCACCGCCGGCGCCTACAGATCGAGTCAATTTAAATACCTGGTATTTAAATACTGATTGGAGGCACGGAGGCTCGGTACTGGGGGGGAATAAGGTGCGGGCTGCACTGCTTTTGTTTTGTTAGTTCAATCTGGGTCCCTAGTGTTTATAAGTGAACTGTTGCACATAAGAACTTTGTATACTCTTAAGTGGTTGGGGCCTTACATAGCCCTATATGGGCCTTTTAATACTTCTTTTGCCCTACATATTATTTGGCAAGGAACATCAAATATCTGAGGCTTTGTCTATTTTACTGGGAGATACAGTGGACAGGAACCAGCTTTCCTCTATCTTAAGCAGCATAAAAGGAGGGCAACCTCATAAATCTGCTCCCTCCCAGATACTATTTCCTTTAAAGGGACATTAACCTACTACTTGACTGCCTTTTCTCTGGATATTTTACCAATTTGACCACCGCGGCTACTATTTTGAACTATTAGTTCTGCATTGATTATTGTATGCCCTAATAACAACATTTTCTTTTGTGAAATGTTCTTTGTGTCTCTAGAACATTTGATCCCCTATATTTTGAAAGTCTGACATTTGGCGACTTTTAAGTATTGGTTACATCTGTATCTTTCATCTGTGTGTACATCATATATTAATCATAAGTACATAATCTATTAATACTTAATTTTCTTTTCAGATACCTCATAACCTAGACATTTACTTGCATTCTTGAGTTGTGTCACACTTTAAAATTTTGTAGATAAGCATACACCTTCCTAAACGTTCTAGGACTTATTTAGTTACCCACTGAGTTATATTCACTCAACAATATAGTTCCAATTTAAAATTTTCTCAATCACTTTATATCAGATTACATACAACACAGATACCTCACAATGGCTTCTAAATCCAAAAACATACAGAAGCCCCTAGAATCTTCTACTAAATCCAGACCCGCAACAGAGAAAACCCTTCATAACTTTTCTTACTCCAATCCTTCGGAGGATTCCCCTAATATCATCAGCCCCATGAAGTCTAGGTCCCCCATTAAAAGACCAGAAGACCACCTAGACTCAAAAAATTCCAAAAAGACCTTCTCTATCAACAATCCCCCTAAAAATGAAACTTCTCCTAAACCTCAGAGATCCGCTAACCAAAAATCAGATTTTAGCATTAGAGAGGAAGAGATGGATCTCTCTGTTTCTTCCAAAAGAAGAGACCCGGGAGATTGGGGTAATAAATTCTCACTTCTCACAGAAGTTTCTGAGGATGATTTCTCAGATTCATCCCCCAACAAGAGCCCTGAAAAAAGACGTTCTAAAAAAGACTCATTTCCTCCACCCCATGATCTTGAACTTAACATATTACCAAAACCATCCATATCTTATAACCCAGATAATAGTGATCTTGGATCATATTTGGACAATCTAACAAAAATGAAAGACAGGAACATGAAGATCGGTTTTGAAAATCAGGTGGATACTATTAAGTCCACTTTAGACTCTTTTGGTGTAAAATTAGAAGAAAATGCCAAGAGACTTAGTGCGGTGGAGGAGAGAACTGAGACTCTATCCTCTGAAAACATGGAAATTAAATCTGAGCTTAGGAGACTTAGACTAAAAGTTGCTGATTTGGAAGACAGGAGCCGAAGGAACAACCTAAAAATTAGGGGCATCTCTGAAAGTGTTTCTCCTTCCAATCTTTCCGCTTATGTTAAAGATTTATTCCATCAAGCCATCCCATCCTTATCTGAACAAGATCTCATTATTGATAGGGTACACCGTTTATTCCGCCCAACTTCCATTTCCCCAGACTTACCGAGGGATACAATATTAAGACTACATTTTTTCACTACTGAGGAGAAAATCTTACATTTCATTAGAGAAGAGAAAAAGTTCCCTGAGCCCTTCTCACATCTAAAGATTTATGCGGACTTCTCTAAAGAGACTATGGATGCGAGAAGAGCATTCAAAACGACTACAGATAGATTAAGAGATATAGGTATTCCGTACAGGTGGGGTTTTCCTGTGAAACTGTTGGTATTTTTTAGAGGGAAAACATTTTACCTTATCTGATCCAGAGGAGGGCCCTAAATTCTTTGCTTATATAAAAGATGTCCCTCACAAGGAAACAAAAATACCTAACCGCTGAGTTTAAATGGAACTCCTATTGGAGTCCTCGTCATATTTTCCCGTATACTCTATTCAAGTTAAATCCCACAGAATTTTAAAAATTATTTTCATATTACTGTGGACAATAACTGACTAGGTCGAGTCTGACGATTGTTTTCCAGTTCTATTTTCTTTGATTTCCTGACTAATCTAATATATTCAGCATATTACTTTGATCTTCTTTATATATAGCCTTCACGGTCTTGTACCACAATTTTTTCCCCCCAATCCGAAGGAAAACCTTACAGGTGAAAGTTCCTTCTGGAAGTTTTTGTTTCGTTCTACTTTAGAATTTCGTTTTTGCTATTAACCATACAGTAAATTTTGTAGTATATTGAGTATCTATTTGTGATACACTTTAAGTCAATTAAGATATTGCATACCTATTTTATTCTCCGGCTGATCTGTTTCATTCTGAGGATTCATTGAATTAACCAATTTTCTTCTCCCATTGTTACAGCCTTCCCGTTAATCTTGTTTATGTCCATTAAGGTCATCACTTATAATGTTAGAGGTTTGAACAGTCCCAGCAAGAGATTCTCCCTTTGGAAGGAATTGGGTCTCCTTGGAGCAGATGTCGCTTGTCTACAAGAAACTAGATTTGCCGAGAGGAAACATCCCAAATTCAGATATAAAAATTACCCTCATATCTTTGAATCCATTAGTGATCGTAAAAAAGCTGGAGTAGCAACAGTGATAAAAAACTCCATTCCATTCGAACTAATAGAGCAACACAAAGATACTAAAGGTAGATATCACATATTGATTGGTAAATTGAACAATCATGATTGCACAATTGTAAATTTATATGCCCCGAATAAAAAACAAATATCCTTTCTAAACAAAGTTTTGGAAAAGGTCGAAAAGGTCAGAAGGGGTGAATTGATTTTTCTGGGAGACTTCAATATGGTCCCGGATGGTCATATTGACTCCTCCTCTCCTAGTCGCCACTTATATTCCACGCTGAATAACTGGCTTTCCAGAAATGAGCTATTTGATATATTTAGATGCCTGGATACAACATCTAAAGAGTTTTCCCATTTTTCTGACGTGCATCAAACAGCTTCCAGAATCGAATTAATGTTATCAGACGTCTTTTCACTCTCCAAATTTTCCAACATTTCTATAGGCTAGATCCCTTTCAGATCATGCCCCTGTAATGTGCGAACTTCATCTTGGCCCTCTTCTTAAAAATGGATTTCTATGGAAATGCAAGTCATCCCTTATCCACAACCCCAAGAACAAAACAATAATCGAGAAAGCTATTTCTAACTACTTTAAAGAAAATGATACCCCCGAATTGTCCAACCCATTCTCCAGCTGGTGCGCTCATAAAGCTGTCCTCAGCGGTATCTTAATGCAGATCTCCTCCTCTGAAAAAAAAGAAAATAGATTAAAAATAAATTCACTTCAAAAACTAATCAGAGAAAAAGAATTGGCTCAAATTAATCTCCCCTCCCCCTCCCCGGTAATTCAAAAAGACTTACTAAATTTAAGGGTAGAGTTGAAGTCTGAAATTTCCTCCTCTTATGACTCAATCATTCAAAAATCCAAATTTAATCACTATGCCGCTCTAAACAAACCTACCCGTTTTATGGTTCGCATAGTCAAACAGAAAAGAGTGATTAATAGAATTGATAAAATCAAAAATGAAAATGGTACAATGTATTATCATCCGAAAGATATTGCTAATCAATTTGCAGAATTCTACAAAAACTATATAACATCAACTCAGATCCTTTGATCCCCCAACCAGACTCAGATACAATCAATAACTTTCTCTCTTCAATCAAATTACCTAAACTGAACCCTCTGGATCTAGAGCTATTGAATCAACCTTTTACCAACCTTGAAACCACAAATACGATAAAGCAACTTGAACCTTTCAAGGCCCCGGGACCAGATGGGTTCATTATCGAATACTATAAGGCCTTCCATGAACAGCTTTCCCCTTATCTTACCAAAATCTTTAATCACGCATCTTCTAAAGGTTCCTTTCCTACAGAAATGTTAGAGGCCACTATTACGCTAATACCCAAGTCAAAGGATGATAAAGATAACATTAAAATTTACAGACCTATCTCATTAATAAATACTGATATTAAGATTTATTCGAAGATTCTGGCTAACCGTTTATCAGATAGCCTTCCGAATCTCATCAACGATGACCAAATTGGCTTTGTTGGTGGGAGACAAGCGACCGACGGTTCCAGAAGACTTCTGAACATCATAAGAATGAAAAATACATCAAAACTTCCAGCCATCTTACTAGCATTGGACGCTGAAAAGGCATTTGATAGAATAAATTGGCTATATTTAAAACAATCCCTTATTAAATTCAGCTTCAATAACAATTTCCTTTCATAAATTATAGCCCTCTATTCCAACCCCCAAGCAAAAATTTACGTTAATAACTATCTTTCCAACCCAATCCCTATTACGAATGGTACCAGGCAGGGTTGTACTCTTTCTCCCCTACTCTTCGCCTTGGCCATGGAACCTTTAGCTCAGAAAATCAGAGAGAACACCAACATTAAAGGAATTTCTACCCCTTCTCGCCAATTCAAAATTAGCCTCTTTGCAGACGATATCATGCTATCTCTGTTAGATCCAACAAACTCAGTTATGGAAGTTTTGAAAATCCTGGAATCATTTTCTTTGATTTCCTATTTTAAGATTAACAACGAGAAATCGAAACTTCTAAATATTAATTTAGACCATCATTCAAAAAAGGTCCTACATTTAAATACTTCCTTCGGGTGGGCCAAAAGATATCTGACCTACCTGGGGATCATTGTTGGCAGAAGTATCGATTCAACCATTTCCGCCAATTTAGACTTAATCAATGATATCTTTCATAAGGATTTGATGGATTTTGCGAAAAGGGATCTCTCATGGTGGGGCAAAATTCTCTCAACTAAAATGTTTATACTACCCAAAATCTTATATATTTTTCGTAATTTGCCTCTAACTATTCCCCATATTTTCATTCAAAAAGTCCAGACTCAGATAAATTCCTACATTTGGGATAAGAAAAGAGCGAGAATCTCTGCTAATATATTATACAAAAACAAAAGCAATGGAGGTCTCAGTCATTCCAACATATCTGCGTATTATTTAGCAAATCTTATTAAACAGAGCGCAAACTGGTTTAATTCTACAAATCCCCTGGCTTGGACAATTTTGGAGACATTTTTAAACAACAATTCCCCCCCTCGTGAACTCTTATTTAAGCATCTTTTTAAAAAAAACACACATGATCCAACTCACCCCATTTTCCATGCGATCATTGGAGCTTGGAAAAAAATCGCAAAACGAAAGAGAAGAAATCCTTATAAGGACCTTGACACAGATAAACTTACTCTCATAAAAAATTTCCCAATCTCTTTTGTGGCCTCCTTACTAGAGATGAGCGGTGTTCGACTAGAACTGTTCGCCAATCTCAAATTCGAGCTGTTTTGGGCGGTGTTCGAGTTGTTCGACGAACCCGAACGATTTGCAAAAAATTCGGCTGTTCGAGGTTATGTTCGATAACTGTTCGTGCACCAAAAGCGTGTCCTGCATGTCTGGCGCTATTTAGAGCACCAATCATGCAGGGATTGTCTGCCACTCACTGTAATGCCACAGCCATGGTGGTTGTGGCATTACAGTGATTGCCCAAATCGATGGGAACAGTGCCAACAGTGAAACATGAAAAGCCGGCAATTCAGCAGCGGCATACACCGGTACCCGACAATTTAGAACCGAAAGAATAGAGCTTCACACATAGATTAGATAGATATAAACATGTCAGCCACATATATACGAAGTACAGTGAAAGTGCTGCTTACTGTACTTGTCATTTAGCGTAAAGGATTTATCAAAAAAAATAATAGTGTTTTCATGCACCGTCTCTTTAAAAAAGCCGGCCGGCAATTCAGCAGCGGTACCCGACAATTTATAACAGACAGAATAGAGCATCATACATAGATTAGATAGATAGAAACATGTCAGCCACATATATACGAAGTACAGTGACAGTGTTGCTTACTGTACTTGTCATTTAGCGTAAAGGAT
Organism: Phyllobates terribilis; assembly: GCF_046119375.1. Lineage (NCBI taxonomy): Eukaryota > Metazoa > Chordata > Amphibia > Anura > Dendrobatidae > Phyllobates > Phyllobates terribilis. The sequence continues at coordinate 382,385,456 of NW_027362765.1, forward strand.
TTATCAAAAAAAATAATAGTGTTTTCATGCACCGTCTCTTTAAAAAAGCCGGCCGGCAATTCAGCAGCGGTACCCGACAATTTATAACAGACAGAATAGAGCTTCACACATAGATTAGATAGATAGAAACATGTCAGTCACATATATATGAAGTACAGTGATAGTGTTGGTTACTGTACTTGTCATTTAGTATTAAAATAAAGGATTTATTATTAAAATAATTGGCGTGGGGTTCCCCTTAATTTTAGGCTCTAGCGGAGGTTAAGCAGACGGCTGGGGCAGATGTTTGAAGCCTGGGAAGGGGGTAATACCCACGGAGCTTCCCAGGCTACTAATATCAGCCCCCAGCTGAATACATAGCCTTTACTAGCTATTAAAATGGGGGACCCCCCAAAAAAATGACGTGGGGTCCCCCCTAATTTAATAGCTAGCAAAGGCTAGGCAGACAGCTGGGGGCTGATATTAATAGCCCAGGAAGGGAGCCATGAATATTGGCCCCCTCCCAGGCTAGAAACACCAGCCGTCAGCCGCCCCAGAAATGGCGCATTCATAGGATGCGCCAATTCTGGCACTTAGCCTCGCTCTTCCACGCTGCCCTGGTGCGGTGGCAGGGGGTAATAGGGTTGGGGTTGATGTCAGCTTATAATGCCAGCTGACATCAAGCCCAGGTTAGTAATTGAGAGGCGTCTATAAGACACCCCCATTACTAACCCCATAGTCAAAGTTAAAAAAAAACACAAACACCCAGAATAAAGTCCTTTAATTGAAATAAAGACACAATCCTTTATTGTTCTAAATTAAACCATACTTACCGTCACGCCCATTCCAGCTGAAGCCAACGATCTCCTGCAATAAAAGAAAAATAATAAAGCAACCTCATCCTTACCTTTCCATGGTTCCCACGACAGCTTCAGCTCTGCTACATCGAGATGACAGGCTGGACCGCAGCAGAACGCTGCCATCCAGCCTCTCATCCCGCAGACACTGAGAAGCGCAGGCTTACTTGCGCTGCTCAGCGTCTCTCTGTGACGACATCCAGATGAGCCGAGTTCATGTCCAATGAACTCGGCTCACCTCATGCACGTCACTGACAGCGTGGGAAAATTCTCCTGCACTCAGCGCTTCAGCGTGAGAATTCTCCCGCTGAAGCGCTGAGTGCAGGAGAATTTTCCCACGCTGTCAGTGACGTGTATAAGGTGAGCTCATGTCCAATGAACTCAGCTCACCTCCTGCACGTCACTGACAGCGTGGGAGAATTCTCCTGCACTCAGCGCTTCAGTGTGAGAATTCTCCCACGCTGAAGCGGTGAGTGCAGGAGAATTTTCCCACGCTGTCAGTGACGTGCATGAGGTGAGCCGAGTTCATTGGACATTAACTCGGCTCATCTGGATGCCCTCACAGAGAGACACTGTGGAGCGCAAGCAAGCCTGCGCTTCTCAGTGTCTGCGGGATGACAGGCAGGATGGCAGCGTTCTGCTGCGGTCCAGCCTGTCATCTCGATGTAGCAGAGCTGAAGCTGTCATGGGAACCATGGAAAGGTAAGGATGATGTTGCTTTATTATTTTTCTTTTATTTCAGGAGATCGTTGGCTTCAGCTGGAATGGGCGTGATGGTAAGTATGGTTTAATTTAGAACAATAAAGAATTGTGTGTTTATTTCAATTAAAGGACTTTTTTCTGGGTGTTGTGTTTTTTTTAAATACTTTACTGGAAATTCATGGTGGTCATGTCTAATATTGGCGTGACCCCATGAATTTCGGGCTTAGGGCCAGCTGATAATGCCAAGCTGGCCCTAACCCCTTTATTACCCAGTGAGCCACCGCATCAGGGCCCTGGATGAGTTGGGTACAGCGCCAGAAGATGGCGCTTCTATGAACGCGCCATTTTCCGGGGTGGCTGCGGACTGCAATTTGCAGCGGGGGTGGCCCAGAAAGCTTGGGCCTCCCTGCGCTGCGGATTCCAGCCCCCAGCTGCCTAGTTGTACCTGGCTGGACACAAAAACAGGGCGAAGCCCCACGTCAATTTTCTTTAAATTATTTCATGAAATAATTAAGAAAAAAAGGGCTTCCCTATATTGTTGTGTCCGGCCAGGTACAAATAGGCAGCTGGTGGTTGGGGGCAGCCCGTTCCTGTCTGCTGTACCTGGCTGGACACAAATATAGTGCGAAGCCCCACGTCAATTTTTTTTAAATTATTTCATGAATTTCCTGAAATAATTTAAAAAAATTGAAGTGGGGCTTCGCACTATATTTGTGTCCAGCCAGGTACAGCAGGCAGGAACGGGCTGCCCCCATCCACCAGCTGCCTATTTGTACCTGGCCGGACACAACAATATAGGGAAGCCCTTTTTTTCTTAATTATTTCATGAATTTCCTGAAATAATTTAAAAAAATTGAAGTGGGGCTTCGCACTATATTTGTGTCCAGCCAGGTACAGCAGGCAGGAACGGGCTGCCCCCATCCACCAGCTGCCTATTTGTACCTGGCCGGACACAACAATATAGGGAAGCCCTTTTTTTCTTAATTATTTCATGAATTTCATGAAATAATTAAAAAAAAAGTACGTGGGGCTTCGCCCTATTTTTGTGTCCAGCCAGGTACAACTAGGCAGCTGGGGGCTGGAATCTGCAGCGCAGGGAGGCCCAAGCTTTCTGGGCCCCCCCCCCGCTACAAATTGCAGTCCGCAGCCACCCCGGAAAATGGCGCGTTCATAGAAGCGCCATCTTCTGGCGCTGTACCTAACTCATCCAGGGCCCTGGTGCGGTGGCTCACTGGGTAATAAAGGGGTTAGGGCCAGCTTGGTATTATCAGCTGGCCCCAAGCCCAAAATTCATGGGGTCACGCCAGTATTAGACATGACCGCCATGAATTTCTAGTAAAGTATTTAAAAAAAACACAACACCCAGAATAAAGTCCTTTAATTGAAATAAAGACACAATTCTTTATTGTTCTAAATTAAACCATACTTACCATCACACCCATTCCAGCTGAAGCCAACGATCTCCTGCAATAAAAGAAAAATAATAAACCAACCTCATCCTTACCTTTCCATGGTTCCCACGACAGCTTCAGCTCTGCTACATCGAGATGACAGGCTGGACCGCAGCAGAACGCTGCCATCCAGTCTGTCATCCCGCAGACACTGAGAAGCGCAGGCTTGCGCTCCTCACTGTCTCGCTGTGACGGCATCCAGATGAGCCGAGGTCATGTCCAATGAACTCGGCTCACCTCATGCACGTCACTGACAGCGTGGGAAAATTCTCACGCTGAAGTGCTGAGTGCAGGAGAATACTCCCACGCTGTCAGTGATGTGCATGAGGTGAGCTCATGTCCAATGAACTCAGCTCACCTCCTGCACGTCACTGACAGCGTGGGAAAATTCTCCTGCAATCAGCGCTTCAGCGTGAGAATTTTCCCACGCTGTCAGTGACGTGCATGAGGTGAGCCGAGTTCATTGGACATGAACTCGGCTCATCTGGATGTCGTCACAGAGAGACGCTGAGCAGCGCAAGCAAGCCTGCGCTTCTCAGTGTCTGCGGGATGACAGGCTGGATGGCAGCGTTCTGCTGCGGTCCAGCCTGTCATCTCGATGTAGCTGAGCTGAAGCTGTCGTGGGAACCATGGAAAGGTAAGGATGAGGTTGCTTTATTATTTTTCTTTTATTGCAGGAGATCGTTGGCTTCAGCTGGAATGGGCGTGATGGTAAGTATGGTTTAATTTAGAACAATAAAGGATTGTGTCTTTATTTCAATTAAAGGACTTTATTCTGGGTGTTTGTGTTTTTTTTAACTTTGACTATGGGGTTAGTAATGGGGGTGTCTTATAGACGCCTCTCCATTACTAACCTGGGCTTGATGTCAGCTGGCATTATAAGCTGACATCAACCCCAACCCTATTACCCCCTGCCACCGCACCAGGGCAGCGTGGAAGAGCGAGGCTAAGTGCCAGAATTGGCGCATCCTATGAATGCGCCATTTCTGGGGCGGCTGACGGCTGGTGTTTCTAGCCTGGGAGGGGGCCAATATTCATGGCTCCCTTCCTGGGCTATTAATATCAGCCCCCAGCTGTCTGCCTAGCCTTTGCTAGCTATTAAATTAGGGGGGACCCCACGTCATTTTTTTTGGGGGGTCCCCCATTTTAATAGCTAGTAAAGGCTATGTATTCAGCTGGAGGCTGATATTAGTAGCCTGGGAAGCTCCGTGGGTATTACCCCCTTCCCAGGCTTCAAACATCTGCCCCAGCCGTCTGCTTAACCTCCGCTAGAGCCTAAAATTAAGGGGAACCCCACGCCAATTTTTTTAATAATAAATCCTTTATTTTAATACTAAATGACAAGTACAGTAACCAACACTATCACTGTACTTCATATATATGTGACTGACATGTTTCTATCTATCTAATCTATGTGTGATGCTCTATCTTTCTGTTCTAAATTGTCGGGTACCGCTGCTGAATTGCCGGCCGGCTTTTTTAAAGAGACAGTGCATGAAAACACTATTATTTTTTTAAATAAATCCTTTACACTAAATGACAAGTACAGTAAGCAACACTATCACTGTACTTATTATATATGTGACTGACATGTTTCTATCTATCTAATCTATGTGTGAAGCTCTATTCTGTCTGTTATAAATTGTCGGGTACAGATGCTGAATTGCCGGCCGGCTTTTTTAAAGAGACGGTGCATGAAAACACTAATATTTTTTTTAATAAATCCTTTACACTAAATGACAAGTGCAGTAACCAACACTGTCACTGTGCTTCTTATATGTGTGACTGACATGTTTCTATCTATCTAATCTATGTGTGATGCTCTATTCCTTCTTGTCTAAATTGTCGGGTACCGGTGTATGCCGCTGCTGAATTTGCCGGCCGGCTTTTTTAAAGAGAGTGTCTTCTGAGCAGTTTGTCAGCTTTTGGACACCTTTGCAGGTGTTTTCTATGTGTTTCTATGTGTTTTTGTTTGCCTGCCATTGGTTTTAACGGTGTTCGACGGTGTTCTAAGGTGTTCGACGAACAGTTCGACGAACAGTTCCTCGAACATCCCGGTGTTCGACGAACCGAACCGAACCCGAACACTACAGGGGTGGCTCAACACTACTCCTTACACAACTCTTTTACACCAGATCACTGGGAAAGCAAAAGGTTGAGGAAAATCAAAGACTTATATGAGGTCACTACTTTCATTCCTTTCCAAATTCTTAAAGCAAAATTTAACCTGCCATCGTCTGATTTTTTTCTATACTCTCACTTAAAAGGAATCATTCTCAAATTTATTTCAGGTAAAATTCTCATTTCTGAAACCTCGGCAAATCTGATATGTAATCCATTTCATAAAATTTTCTGGAGCCTGCGGCCAGGGCCGGCTCCAGGTTTTTCTGGGCCCCGGGCGAAAGAGTCTCAGTGGGCCCCTTTAATACACACCACGATTCATGATACACAGATACCGCAGAGAAATATATATATATATATATATATATATATATATATATATATATATAGTACAATGCAAAGATTTCACTTCTTACATTACATGAGTGATATCTATTGTAAATTCCACAATAACTCAGAAAACGGCGAATCGCTCCACACAGAATACTGGCCCCCATATAAGGCCCCATACGGAATACTGGCCCCCATATAAGGCCCCATACGGAATACTGGCCCCCGTATAAGGCCTCATACGGAATACTGGCCCCCATATAAGGCCCCATGCGGAATACTGGCCCCCATATAAGGCCCCATGCGGAATACTGGCCCCCATATAAGGCCCCATACGGAATGCTGGCCCCCATAAAAGGCCCCATACGGAATACTGGCCCCCATATAAGGCTCCATACGGAATACTGGCCCCCATATAAGGCCCCATACGGAATACTGGCCCCCATATAAGGCTCCATACGGAATACTGGCCCCCATATAAGGCTCCATACGGAATACTGGCCCCCATATAAGGCTCCATACAGGATACTGGTCCCCTTATAAAGCTCCATACAGGATACTGGCCCCCATATAACGCTCCATACAAGATACTGGTCCCCTTATAAAACTCCATACAGGATACTGGCCCCCATATAACGCTCCATACGGGATACCGGTCCCCTTATAACGCTCCATACAGGATACTGGCCCCCATATAATGCTGCATGCAGGCTGTTACCCCCCACATAATGCCCCATACAGGCTGTCCCCCCTTATAATGCTCCATGCAGGCTGTTACCCCCCACATAATGCCCCATACAGGCCCCCCCTTTTAATGCTCCATGCAGGCTGTTACCCCCCACATAATGCCCCACACAGGCTGCCCCCCCCTTATAATGCCCCATGCAGGATGTGTCCCCCCCCTCTTTATACTGCCCCATGCCTCCATACATTTAAAAAAAAAAATCAAATACTCACCTCCCTTCTCCTTACCTGCTGCCCGCTGCCCGCTGTCCGCTGCCCGCTGCTCGGGTCCGAACTCCAGCGTTGTCGGCGTCTTCCCGCTCAGCGCTCCCTGTGACGGCTCAGGGGAGGGCGCGGTGTAAAGGCGTCACCGCGCCCTCTGACCTGAGACGCCACAGGGAGCGCAGAGCAGGAAGACAGCTGATCTGCGGAGGCACGGGGAGAGGTAAGTATCCGGCTGCCGGGGCCCTGAGCAAGCGGGGGGAAGGGCGGGCGCTGACACCGCTCTCCTCCGCCCATAGCCCAGCGGGGTGCGCGACCGCCAGTGGGCCCCTCTGTCTGCTCAGGGCCCCGGCATTTGCCCGGGTGCGCCGGGTGCTGACGCCGGCCCTGCCTGCGGCATATATACAACAGCTTTAATGATGACCTATTATTCAAAAATCTCTATATGCTCCGGTGGAAAAAGGATTTAAAACTTACTTTTCCTACTGACCAATGGGAGAATGCTGTTTCTTTCACTCAAACCTCTAACATTTCTATGCCCTTACAAGAGGCTTATTTCAAAATTTTGACAAGATGGTATTACACCACAATTAGACTCCATCACATAAAGCCCAGCAATTCTCCCCTATGCTGGAGGAATTGCGGGCTTAGAGGGGATCTTTTCCACCTCTTCTGGAGCTGCCCCAAAATTCGCAATTTCTGGGCACAGATATCAACCTTAATAAGTGATCTTTTGGACAGACCTTTTACTCTGACTCCTCAATCAGCACTATTATCCCTAGATCTAGAATCATATAAATCTTACGAAAGATCTATCATAATCCACCTATTTCAGTTTGCAAAAACGCTTTAGCATTCAACTGGAAAAAATCACATATCCCAACAGTAGAGGAGTTGGTTGATAAAATGAATCATCACAGAATATATGAATACAGATTTGCTACCATCAATAATAACACACTTAAATTCTCAAAGAAATGGGACATATGGTCAACTAAATTTCCTCGTACCTCTCATATCATTGGTAAACCATAATTTGTGTATTGCACTTACTGCTTATTCAATATGTATAATCTCAAACTGTTAACTTGATAATTACGTTGCTATTACTGTTACCAGTTCATGTTTGATATAGACATTTTTCTTGTTTTCTTTTTCTTTATTTCTTTTGGAAAGATATCATCATTTGACGAATCAATCTCTTCCCCTTTTCCTTGTCTATCCCAATTCCGTTTGGCCCTTTCCCTTCTTCCTGTTCCTTCCCTCAGCCCTTTGCCAATTTTATCCCTGGTTATCCTTTTTCAATAATTTCAATTATGCTATTGTTTGCCATTTTCCCTGTTAATGTGTTTGTTAAAAAATAAAAAACTATTGTAAAACAAAGTAGCCACCTTTTGCTTTGTTGATTGCTTTGCACACTCTTGGCATTCTCTTAATGAGCTTCAAGAGGTAGTCAACGGAAATGGTTTTCACTTCACAGGTGTGCCCTGTCAGGTTTAATAAGTGGGATTTCTTGCCTTATAAATGGGGTTGGGACCATCAGTTGTGTTGTGCAGAATTCTGGTGGATACACACCTGATAGTCCTACTGAATAGACTGTTAGAATTTGTATTATGGAAAGAAAAAAGCAGCTAAGTAAAGAAAAATGAGTGGCCATCATTACTTTAAGAAATCAAGGTCAGTCAGTGCGAAAAATTGGGAAAACTTTGAAAGTTTACAAAGAAACTGGCTCACATGAAGACCGCCCCAGGAAAGGAAGACCAAGAGTCACCTCTGCTTCTGAGGATAAGTTTATCCGAGTCACCAGCCTCAGAAATCGCAGTTTAACAGCAGCTCAGATTAGAGACCAGGTCAATGCCACACAGAGTTCTAGCAGCAGACACATCTCTACAACAACTGTTAAGAGGAGACTTTGTGCAGCAGGCCTTAATGGTAAAATAGCTGCTAGAAAACCACTGCTAAGGACAGACAACAAGCAGAAGAGACTTGTTGGGCTAAAGAACATAAGGAATGGACATTAGACAAGTGGAAATCTGTGCTTTGGTCTGATGAGTCCAAATTTGAGATCTTTGGTTCCAACCACCGTGTCTTTGTGCAACACAGAAAAGGTGAACGGATGGACTCTACATGCCTGGTTCCCACCGTGAAGCATGGAGGAGGAGGTGTGATGGTGTGTGGGTGCTTTGCTTATGACACTGTTGAGGATTTCTTTAAAAGTGAAGGCATACTGAACCAGCATGGCTACCACAGCTTCTTGCAGCGGCAAGCTATTCCATCTGGTTTGCGTTTAGTTGGACCATCATTTATTTTTCAACAGGACAATGACCCCAAACACACCTCCAGGCTGTGTAAGGGCTATTTGACCAAGAGGGAGAGTGATGGGATGCTACGCAAGATGACCTGGCCTCCACAGTCACCAGACCTGAACCCAATCGAGATGGTTTGGGGTGAGCTGGACCGCAGAGTGAAGGCAAAAGGGCCAACAAGTGCTAAGCATCTCTGGGAACTCCTTCAAGATTGTTAGAAGACCATTTCCGGTGCCTACCTTTTGAAGCTCATCAAGAGAATGCCAAGAGTGTGCAAAGCAGTCATCAAAGCAAAAGGTGGCTACTTTGAAGAACCTAGAATATAAGACATATTTTCAGTTGTTTCACACTTTTTTGTTAAGTATTGGGGTCGGCGTTGCCGGAAGAGAATTTTTCCGGTGATTTGGAGAGAGTTTGGACTAATGTACGTTGCAACCTTCAAGAGGCTAACAAGAAGTCCAAGATGTATTTTGACAGGAAACATAAGTAGGTTTTGTTTACTGTGGGTGACATGGTTTTGTTGTCCTCGAAGAACCTGCTGTTGAGAATTCCCTCTAAAAAACTGGGTCCTAAGTTTGTGAGTCCATTTAAAGTGCTTCAGGTTGTTAACCCGTCTGCTGTCAGGTTGGATGTCCCTACTTCCTGGAAGATTAATACTGTGTTTCATGTTTCCTTGTTGAAAAAGGCTGATGTGTCTGATAGGGATGCCACTGTCACAGTTCCTCCTGTGGTGGAAGACGACAAATATGAAATTTCTCGTATCTTGAATTCTAGATGGCATAGAGGGAGATTACATTATCTTGTCTCCTGGAAGGGTTTCGGTCCCGAAGACAACTCCTGGGTAAGGACGGATGATGTCTCTGCTCCTAGGCTTGTTAAAGCTTTCCACAGGAGGTTTCCGGATAGGCCTTGGCCTGGAGGATCCGGAGGATCCTCATAAAAGAGGGGGTACTGTTAGAACCCTCCTGTTTGTTTTTTCCATCTTGTGTTTTGCAGTCACGTGACCATCTGCCTTTATATTCCAGCTCCGCCCTTGTGGCTGTGCTGGACTTCAGTTTTTGACTGTTTCTATAGCCTGGTGCTTCAGTGCCTTTCTCTGTCAGTTCGCTTGGTCCTTCTGGGACCTCTAATACCCTTTGTCAGTTTGTCTTTTTGTGTTCTGCAAGAACTTCTCTGTTTAGGAGGTGTCCCATTTTTGTCCCAGTCCTTAGTTCTTTTAGGGACCCCTACCTTAATGCTTTAGGTCTTCGTTCAGAATAGCCGAGGACTAAGGCGGGTCTGTTCGCTAGGAACAGGCAGCCCGCTACATCGTAGGCATTCAGCTTAGTCTTACTGTAGGGACATCTTTCCCCTGTCTTTCTTTAGTACATGTTGCAGATCATAACAGCCGTCACATGACTATGACGTCAGCGCAGGTCCTTCAGTCCACCGCGACCTGCCGGCAAGCTAAGACAAGCGCACCGCAGGCCATCAGAAGGTAAGTATAAATATTTATTTTTTATTTTATTCTTTTTTTCACAGGTTCTATGGTACCCAGGTCAGGAGGAGAGTTTCCTGTCCTCCACACCCGGGTACCATCCACACATTGGAACGCATGGATTCCGCATTTACAGATCCAGTGATGCAGAATCCATGCGTTCCAATGAAAGTCAATGGCGGCGAAAACGCAGCGCTTCCACAAAATAATTGGTAGTGCTGTGTTTTTTCCGCAATGATAACCCGCAGTTGAAATTTCCACAGCATATGCACAGCACATGCGGATTATCATTGGGGAACATTGCATGCCTTCTACTATGCATTTTTTAAGCGTTTCTGCAGTGTTTTTGCCACTGCGGAAACGCTTAAAATGCGCATTGTGGGCACATAGCCTAAGTAGTTGTGCTGTTGTGTGTCATGTAACCTGGCTGAGTGGTTTGGCAATTTTTCTGTGTATTTGGGTGTACTATATGTGTATATGCCCCACCTCATCTGATAATAGATATTCTGGAAACAGAGATGAGTGTATTACTCATTTGGATTCCCTGTTGTTCACGAAACACTCTATAGGAGTCCCACCTTAGATTTAGATTCATTTTGTGGCAGTACGTTCTAGTCTGTTGGTATCTGGCAGATAAGGGTAGAGAGGGACATTCAGGTGGCAAACATACTGTGGTCTGTCGGCTCGGGGCTTTGTAAGGGTATCAGTGGCTTGAGGAGAATCCCTTGCAAAATGACCAGTCTATTTACAGTTAAAACACTGGTGTCACGATACTATAGAAGGATTTCCTGGTACAATTGGTTCCTTCCCTGTCCCTCAAGCTAGGAGGACCCAAGGCTATACCTGTTCCCCACATTATCCCTGATGGTGGGGATGCTGGGGTTTTGCACCTTGCTATGCTCCTATATGCACACTTAACTGTCCCTCCGCATCCAGGGAGGTATGGGACGGAAGTGTGTAGAATAACATAAACCTGACAGACAGGGGAAACAGACAGGGATAAAATAAAACCACAATTATGCAAATACACTCACAAAAAATTGAGTGGAAATCAAGGGAACAGTAGAAGGGACAACCCAAATGGGAAGAGGATAAGGTTAGACACACAAACCAAATCCACTCAGAAATCTCCTGAAAACAACACAGACTGACTGCTACTAATTCTGAACTCTCCAACTCCAAACCAGGAAGTTGTATGCTATCAAGCGGTGAGCAATGCATATATACCAGAGGGGAGTGGCCATCACAGAACAGCTGAGACAATTCAGGACAGAGAGCTCCAGGAGATAAACAGAACTGCTTAACCCTTGCAATAATAGAGCAAGGAAAACCTTCATTGCTAATAGGAAGGTGAAGCAGATCAGACGCTGTGATCTTCTGGCCCCTATCTGCCGCGGTATCCCTGTGACAACTGTAACATTTTTTTTAGAATGCTCACATGATAGCATCTTTGCTTGCTTTATCTGCATCAATGTCTATGACAGGGTGACTCTCTGTGCCCCCTCGACTATCTGAATCTCCCATGAATCAGAATTCTATGGTCCGTTCCCAGAACTGGATCCAAAATCTTGGTTCCCAAAACACAAGGATAAACCAAAAGATCAGTTCCTGGAACACGACCAGTACTGTGACACGTTTTCAGAACAGACTGTGAATGGAGTAACCTCTTTTCCGATCTTTCACAACATGATGTGCCAACTACACCACAAAACAACAATTTAGCGCTTATAAAATCTCCAAACATTCCCCTAACTCGCAGTCACACAATGCAGACACTTTTACAGTTATTCATTTATACCCCCAACAAGTGGATCATATATAAGAAGCAAGCCCACCCATACAGGTCGATCTTACAGAGACCAAAACTTTATGTGAAATAATATGTAAGAATCGAAGGTTCATACCCCGGTTTTGTTGTTGCACAGATGATACAAAAAGGCTGTACTCAGCCCCTGGCTTCAGAGGGAGGTCGGCATGACAGGGTTAATGCGGGATAAAAGGGGGGGGAGGGCTTGCCGAGGTGGGGTGTGAATAGGGTTCGGGCAAGGTACTTATGTTGGATTTGGTTGGTGAGGATTGCAGGGGAGGGGATTTAAGGGGCAGGGGCACTTGTAGGGGAGGAGTGGGGTATATAAGGGATGTCCATTTGGGATTTGGCAGCCATTTTAGGTTGCCATCATCTCATATATATCATCTCCCACCTACCCACCCTTTGTGTCTTCTGCTGAACAATCTGGGGTAATTCTGAGGACTGTTTTTATTATATTATGTTAATATATGCTTTGTCATGGCAGCTGGCATGGGGGGGTCCTCGAAGTTGGTGATCATGGTTAATGGTGGATCAGTGGGGGGGGGGGACCTCTGGATGTTCTGGACCCCCCTACATGGTATTCAGTGGTTGCGGGTGGTTGATCCCATGGGAATGGATCAGAGGGCCCGTGGTTTTGGGGCCTGTTTCATTGGCCAGGTTGTTTGAATTGGTGCCTCCGAGCTGGTGCTTAGCGGCTGGATGTAATACGCAATCTGGCCTGAGACAAAGACACTATTGGTTTTTGTTTTCAAATAGTTTGGGGCTTCGAGGACCACCTCTGTGGTTTATAATGTTTGTATTTTATGTTAATAAATGGCTGCTGTGGCCAATTTAATCCAACAAAGAAATGTGTGGTGTGTTTATTTTAAAGGGGGGTCAAAATAGTTATAGTAAAAGGGTTCTATTTATCCCTTGATACCTACTGTCACGACCACCGCCTGATTCTTCGACCTTTCTGAGTTGTGTTGCATTCTGGGGATTTAATTTGAGATTGGACTGGAAATAATTTGGCATTCTGGGGATTTAATTTGAGATTGGACTGGAAATAATTTGGCTTGTGATTCACTGAGCATAAGACACAGACCCTGAAGTAACTTCTATATGCCCCTGAGGAACTAATGCTTTGTAATTTGTATTTATTACTATGTGATACAGTCTCAGTGCAGGGAAGTACGCCGATTATGATTATATTGAATGCATACATTATTATCTAGTCCTCGTCCTCTCTGAAGAGGCAATTAGCATATTTAATTTCCCAGAGGAGCATTCATGACTTATAAGTCGCCTCACTCTGACATGCCAGGCCTGTCTTGTCACTCTCCACAAGGAGAAACGTTACCCCTTGGATCTCGGTCATAAGCCTCTCACCCAGCCAAATCAAATCCATACTTTGCACTGATGAGGAGCAGCACCCGGAAAACACTGTGTCTGCAAATTGAGATTCTGGTTTTACTTTTATCCTTAGACATGTGAAAAGGCTCGTTAAAGGGTTGATATTGACTTTTAAGATTGCTACTTCCAATAGGTGTTGTTAAAGTTTTAATCCTCTTCCTTTCTGAAGAGGCAATTTGATTATACATTATTATTTGTAACATTAGCTGGAGAAGTGAAGGAAACATGAAAAGCTGCCAATGGGAACTGTTGCTCTGGCCTTGTATGCGGCTGCTATCTCTTTAGGACAGTTTTAGCGTGAACATTTTCACTTTGGTTTGGGATAGTGATGGCAGGTGATTGGATCGGATTGTTGTGGATGCCACAAGGAAAAACTAAGGTTGGGTAGTAATGGGCAGCGATTAGGGCATTGTTTTGACTTATGAAGCTGCTGTTCCAGGGGTCATCACACTTATCTACCTCTGTAATAGAGGGACATTGGGTTGAATAAATCCCATGTGACCGACAGTTTTGTATAAGAGTTTACACTGGAGATAGAGGTTTGTCATCTTACCTGGAAGACTGGAATTTTGCCCAAACCTCCTATATTATTGTGCTTTTATTTTTTATTTTCAGTACATCCTCTCTCTGAACCATATAATTCCATGAGAGCTAACGACATCACAAAACTTAACACGCTGAGTCCATTAAAGCGCAGTGGAGACCTTCCTCTCCGTATGGTTGTCAATAGTGGAAAGTGGTCCTTCTGTAGAGAGGTGAGACTGTGCCATCAGCACCTTGACTAAAGGCCCCGTCACACATAACGAGATCGCTAGCGAGATCGCTATTACGTCACGGTTTTGGGATCGCTGGAAAGTCGTTTCGCAACCGCTTGGGAGATGTCAAACATGCAGAACTTCCCAACGATTTCGGCCGTCGTTGGGACGTTTTCACACAGCAGCTATTTCAACGATCCATACCTTGATAAGGACTGTACTGTGTCAGAAAGGCGTGCATAAAATTACTTTTCCGTGCCCCCTCATCTCCGATTGGTGGATGCTACTGCGTTCTGATTGGCCGGCAGGTTTAAAATAAGGCCACGTTGCTGCAATTCCGTTCCTTTGTTCCTATCCTATCTGCGCTTTGGTTTCGGATCGTTCTTTTGCTCCTATCTGCGCTCTGCTTTCGGATCGTAGCAGTGTTCTCCGGGCAATATTCATTCATCTGGGCTTTGTTAAGGCCCTGTCAGCTCCTGATTTTTGGATTCTAGTAGCGTTCTCCAGCTGTGATTCCATTCAGAGTCCTGCAATAAATCAGACTGAGTCCAGCAGAGCGACCACAGACATCGCATACAGGATCCTATAATGTCTGATCAACCCTGAACCTGCAGGACATCACACACCATACACTGTGTTCCAAATTATTATGCAAATAATATTTTATCATATTTTCTCAAATTACCTATATGAATTGCAGTCATTGTAATTTTCCAGTCAAATAACTATTAGAGTACAATTGAAAGGTTTTTGTACAAACTGCCTATGATAACAGTATATTTTTTAAAAAATAAAAAACTCAAACTACACTCAAAATGCATGTTCCAAATTATTATGCACAGCAGAGTTTTCAACCTTTTCATTTTAATAAAGAACAAAAAATGGTTATTTTTTAAATTATAAGCATTAGCAGGTTATTACAAACTGAAATCAAACAGTTTTCAACTCAAAACTTTATTCTAGGTGATGTTACATTTGCACATAGGACCCCTTGTTGGAAAGGAGCTTCTGAACTCTCTCGTCCATTGAATTTGTCAGGTTTTGGATGGTTTCTGCTTTAATTGTTTTGCATGAGGACAGAATACCCTCCCAGAGCTGTTGCTTAGATGTGAACTGCCTCCCGCCATCATAGACACTCCTTTTGATGATGCTCCAGAGGTTCTCAATGGGGTTGAAGTCAGGGGAGCATGGGTGCCATACCATAAGTTTGTCCCCTTTTATGCCCATACCAGCCAGAGATGCAGATGGGTTATGTCACGTGCAGCATGAGACGGGACATTATCATGCATGAAATGATCTCGATGGTCCAGATGGATGGAGTGGAGGATGGCTGGTTGATGGACACCCCATGCAAACACGGCTACGGCGCTAACAAGGAGGAGGTGGAGTAATGTTTTGGGCTGGAATCATGGGGAGAGAGATTGTCGGCCCTTTTAGGATCCCTGAAGGGGTAAAGATGAACTCCATAATGTATGTTGAGTTTCTCAAACAGCACTTCCTTCCATGGTTCAAGAAGAGGAACCGTGCATTCCGCAGCAAGATCATTTTTATGCATGATAATGCCCCGTCTCATGCTGCACATAACACATCTGCATCTCTGGCTGCTATGGGCATAAAAGGGGACAAACTTATTGTAGCGTCGGCGTCCCTGCCTCCTGCTAGGCAGGGACGCTGTTCCCCTCACCTCTCCGCTCTGTGCCCGGCGTCTTCCTCCCGCTCTGCTGGCAGCGCGTGCTGCTTCCCGGCCACGGTGCTTAGGGCACGCGCGCGCTCCCCCTCTCTTAAAGGGGCCGCGCACGCCGTCCTAAGGAGTCCCCGGCCAATGGCCGGAGGACTTCACCATATATAAGGCACCTCCTCCAAAGTGGAGGTGCCCGAGCAATGTTGTTGCAAAGCCTTCACTCTGCTTCAGCCCTCAGGTCCCGTTACCAGTTACCTGCCAGTCACATGCCACATTCCTGCTTGTTACCTGCCAGTCACCTGCCAGATTCCTGCTTGTTACCTGCCAGAATCCTGCTTGATACCTGCCTGATATCCACTTACCTGCTTGCAAGCCTGCGGTCCGACGGTCTGCCTTCCGACACCTGTCAGTCTGTCTATGGACCAGCCTGCCCGCTCACCTGGGAGCGCTCACCTACTACCTGTCTGCTAGCCTACCTGGAGGCTCCGCCGTCATGTGCTGTGACCACCTGCCTGTCCAGAGACTCTTGCCCGCTCACCTGGGAGCGCTCACCTACTACCTGTCTGCTAGCCTACCTGGAGGCTCCGCCGTCACGTGCTGTGACCACCTGCCTGTCCAGAGACTCTTGCCCGCTCACCTGGGAGCGCTCACCTGCTACCTGCCTGCTAGCCTACCTGGAGGCTCTGCCGTCACTTGCCGTGACCACCTGCCTGTCCAGAGACTCTTGCCCGCTCACCTGCTACCTGCCTGCTAGCCTACCTGGAGGCTCTGCCGTCACTTGCCGTGACCACCTGCCTGTCCAGAGACTCTTGCCCGCTCACCTGGGAGCGCTTACCTGCTACCTGACTGCTAGCCTGGAGGCTCTGCCGTCACTTGCCGTGACCACCTGCCTGTCCAGAGACTCTCGCCCGCTCACCTGGGAGCGCTCACCAGCCACCTGCCTGCTGTCCTTCTACCCAGAGACTGTCCCTGTCACTTGCCGTGACTACCTGCCCTTCTACCCAGAGACTGTCCCTGTCACTTGCCGTGACTACCTGCCCTTCTACCCAGAGACTGTCCCTGTCACTTGCCGTGACTACCTGCCCTTCTACCCAGAGACTGTCCCTGTCACTTGCCGTGACTACCTGCCCGTCTTCCCTGGGAGCCACCCGCTTCCTTACAAGGACCGCCCCCTTGTATAGTTGCTCAGAGGTTCCGCCTCCCAGACCCGTTACACTTATGGTGTGGCACCCATGCTCCCCTGACCTCAACCCCATTGAGAACCTGTGGAGCATCATCAAAAGGAGTGTCTATGATGGCGGGAGGCAGTTCACATCTAAGCAACAGCTCTGGGAGGGTATTCTGTCCTCATGCAAAACAATTGAAGCAAAAACCATCCAAAACCTGACAAATTCAATGGACGAGAGAGTTCAGAAGCTCCTTTCGAACAAGCGGTCCTATGTGCAAATGTAACATCACCTAGAATAAAGTTTTGAGTTGAAAACTGTTTGATTTCAGTGTGTAATAACCTGCTAATGCTTATAATTTCAAAAATGACCATTTTTTTGTTCTTTATTAAAATGAAAAGGTTGAAAACTCTGCTGTGCATAATAATTTGGAACATGCATTTTGAGTGCAGTTTGAGTGTTTTATTTTTTTAAAAATATCCTGTTATCATAGGCAGTTTGTACAAAAACCTTTCAATTGTACTCTAATAGTTATTTGACTGGAAAATTACAATGACTGCAATTCATATAGGTAATTTGGGAAAATCTGAGAAAATATTATTTGCATAATAATTTGGAACACAGTGTACTGCTCCATATATAATATGTGAGGTCCTGTGTGCAGGTCCAGGTGTGATCAGTACGGTGTATATCCATGTACAAAATGTCACATCCAGTATACTGATTAGTGTATGGTATACTGTGGTACAGACATCAGATGGATATAACAATGTGTATAGTATATGACGCGCCCCCTGGGCCATGGGGTACCCAGTGTCGGGCCTTGTAATTGCTGGGGGATCTGTAGTCACTATGGCGGTGACCCGGTCCGTGACCCAGGGCGGTCAAACCAGTGGCGAATCTGTTTATGGGCTTTTATGATTAATTAAATGTCCGACTACGCCACCTGTGGTCATGAGGAACCGCCGCTGCGGGGCAGACCGCTGAGGCTGATGAGGTGTGCAGCTAGATGTTGTGACTCTCCACTGGAGGAGTATAGCCTCAGGGCAGCATGAGTGTAGATGATGGGGGTTATGGTGGTGCGAGGTGACAGTAATGACACAAGTCTTTGAGGTGCACCCAGGATCTACTCTCCCCACCCACACACTACCGGGTTCCCCCTTTCTAGGTGTTCCCTCCCCCTACTCCAGCCAGGGATCAGGGACAGTTGTGCTCACTAGTGGGAGCATTGTCTCCCTGTCCCCCAGAAATGTGGTGTAGTGCATGTGGGTGTTAGGGTCCTGAGCCACACTCCATCCTTACCTGGAAGTGAGATATCACACCTCTGGGTGAGATGCAATACCTCTGTAGCGACCGAACCCTCAGGGCGCTACGTATATAACGTCCAATGTCTGTATCACAGTATATCATACTAGCTATTGAATCTGTTCTACACCTGGGTCACGAGCATTTTTAGTGTTACATTTCTTGGGCCTTTTTTTTTTTTTTAAGACACTGTGTCTGCGAATTCTGATATACAGAATTATATACTGTGTATACAGAGCGTCCGCTGTAACCAAGCCCCCAGCACTGACTGACACTGGCTCTACATTGAGGCCGGCTGTCAGTCAGGGCCAGGATTACAGCGGTTGCTTTTTATACTCAAAGTAATGACTGAAACTGCACCGGGCCAGACCCCATGACTAAAACCGAATGCTCCCCCATCCTGGTACATGCTCTTTCCCCCAACCTGGTATATGCTCTCTCCCCATCCTGGTATATGCTCTCTCCCCATCCTGGTATATGCTCCACCATCCTAGTTTCCCATTCTGGTACATACTCCCAGTCCCCCCCATCCTGGTATATGCTCTCCCATCCTGGTATACAGGGCTGTGGAGTCGGCAAGCCAAACTGACTCCTCAATTTCCATGACTCCGACTCCACGACTCCGACTCCCTCATACATGGCTCATGTGTAAGTGATAAATTTCCTATAGCACAAAAGTCCGGACCCATCCATACAAAAAAACAAACAAAAAAACACTCCTACTCGCCTTTTCCCCTCTCCCTTGCAGCGCATCCTAAAACTGGCTGGAGGAGTGTGGCGCTGGAGTTCGTAACTGCACATGCATGAACTGCAACGCCACAACCTCTCCAGAGATCATTTTGTGTGTCCTTTTTTTGGCAGATCAGAACATCACATGATCTATCAAATGGGGTCATGTGACATGTCACGTGATACATCGGGTACCTGGGGGGGGGTCCACACCTTCTAAACTGCCCGGGGCCCTGGTTACTCTAATCCACCCCTGCTGGGTGCATCTATACAGATGCATAGATATAATGGGTGTGAGTGATGAAACATGTGATTTGTTTTTAACAAAGCGTACACAACAGCAGATATAAACTTGAAAAAAAAAAAATTAACAACAAAATATAAATAACTAAAAAAAAAAAAAATTTGTGGCTGCCACGCCGCTGTTGGGCCGCCACATATGTCGCCAACAGCACTTCATGCTGTCTGACTGTTTCAGACAGTTCGGCTACCATCCTCCGGTGTGCTGCCAGCATTCTCCGATGTGACGCCATCATCGTCCTCTGTGACGCCACGAGGTCGTCCAATGTAGGGATTTCTATGGAGGGAATGGTAAAACTTAAGACTAATAATTCTGTACATTCATCTAATTAACAGGTACATGTTTGTTATTTAACACTTACGGTTTTCGTTTTGCTCGGGTGATGACGAGCTTAAGGACCACCCGGATCCTCTGGCATCACTGGCTAGGGAAAGACACAACACTTCAAAGTACATGACAGCCCTATACTTTCCAAGTCGTATGCACCTTACTTTATGTGAAAGAATTACCGGGAGACAAAGCTGCATCCATATCACGGAGTGATGATGTAGGTGACGAGCCTGTAGGTGAGTCGTGCTGCGGCGGCTCTGGGTCACCAGGTGACTCCCGCTGGTGATCTGGGTCTGCAGGTGCTGAAGAAAAAATAAATAATTACATAACAAAGGTACTGCACTGTAATTACAGTTGTAACCAATGTGCCGCCATATACTGTACTAACCTATGTTAACACCTTATGTTAACACCTGTGGCGTAAATATAATCTTTATTTGTTATTTTATTCATTTTTTCACAGGTACAATGGTACCCAGGTCTGGAGGAGAGTCTCCTCTCCTCCAGACCTGGGTACCATCCTCACATAGAGACGCATATAATCCGCTTGTACAAATGTACTGACACGGATTATATGCGTCTAAATGCAAGTCAATGTCGGCGAATATGCCGCACTTCAGCAAAATTAATGGACATGATGGGGATTTTTGAGCGCAGCATAAACGCTGCGGAAATATCCGCAGCATTGGCATTGACAGTGCAGCTTGTCATTGAGGACCATGGGGGACGGATTACCGCAGCTCAAATGCTTGAAAAACGCTACGTGGGCACACAGCCTAACAACTGTGAATAAAGACCCTGGGACTGCATAGCACGGACTCTGTGTCGTTACTGCCGCTCACGCGCACAAACACCACTATCATCTACATACGCTGCCCTGAAGCTATACTTCTTCCGTGGGGAGTCACATCACCTAGCTGCACACATACTATCAGCTTCAGCGGTCTGTTCCGCAGCGGCGGAACGCACACACACACACACACACACACACCATGTCTGGAAAGTGACAGCACGGGGCCTGATTGGCGGGGAAGCAGCACAACGACCGGACACTGTTGCTGCTGCTGCATGAAGGAGGGCAGGGCTCAGACAGCATCGGTGGCCCTGCACAGATGCCGGGGAAGCAGCCCGGGCCACGATAACGAGTGGGCCCCTGTGATGGTCCAGGGCCCTGGCATTTACCCGGGTACACCGGGTGCTGACGCCGGCCCTGACAGTTGGGTTCAGCATACTTTGCCCTGGGATTTGAGGTGGGGTACATTAGGGTCATCATAATGTGCATGTGGAGGAATTCACCATGGGGGTATCATACTGTATTTGGGGGCACTTTTATTGCATCATACTTTATGGGGCAATGCAAAAGGAATCTAGGACTTCAGCAGGAGGAAAATTACTATGTAAAGGCTGGAAAGTTGTGAGATCTGCTTGTCTGTGACCCCGACAATTATTTTCATTTTTTTTTGGAGGGGGGCCCAATTAGAACTTCTGCTTTGTGGCCCCATGATTCATATGCACGCCCCTGATTAACACCACTCACCACGATGGGACTGGCTCTGTGACCGGATGCTGGTGATGCGGTCAGCGGATCTGTACCTCAGATCCGCCAGCTTCTTCCAGATCTGGGCAACGGAGCGCTGCACCCCAAATCTCCGGGCCAGGCCCCGACCGATCCTCTGCAGCACCGCCTGTTTATGGAGCACTGGATGCTCTGAGTGCTCATGGCACTCATAATCCAGGGCATCCAACTGTGCTACAAGGTAGTGCACCTCAGCATCCCCCCATGGAGATGCCCTTCTCCTAGCTGCCATATTACCACCTCTCCTGATCAGCTAGGCCGCAACTACGTCTTAAACCACGCCCACGACGCATCATCGCCGTAAAGAACGCCCACGACGCATCAACGTCTCCATAATGGGGTCCGCGCGGCTTAATAGAGGACGCTACTGCACGCGACAGGTGATTGGTGGGCGCTACTGCGTTCTGATTGGTGGCGGCTGTTACAGGGCGGTATTCCGTGTATTAATTATTAGTGTCAGGCTTGACTATCAATAATCAATATCCGGCTAATACCTTGCCTGTTACTATTCCGATTCCTTTACTATACACTATACTAAATGGCGACTAACTGAGACAAAAACCGTGTTATCAATAAAATATATTTATTACACAAGTCTACAGTTAATTCTACTATTTAATACCACACTGACACTGAATATAACAATAATAATACGGATATACAATTAACCCCACAATAACCTAGTTACACTTCCCGCCCACTTACCTAAAAACATACATACCTTAATTACAGCCCACCCGCCTATCACTATACTATCCCTATGGAGGAAAAGAGGTTACAAGCAGTGATACTTAGCCACTTGAAGATGCCTTGGCTGCAGATGTGCTGCTGAATAAGGAGAGGCAGAAAAGGGGACTCAAAGGGTTAAGGCTGGGGCTGAGAGGTAGGGAGATGAAGGGGAGTAGAAGCAGAGCAGCAGAGTGTAATGCTGTGAGAGGTCAGTTGCAAGCTGCTGCACACAGGCACAGATGCTGCTGGCTGGTCTGCCAAGGAGAGGGCAGAGGGACAGTGGCTGGGAGGACACAGAGGGGCAGACAGGACACGTGGGGCAGGAGAGGGGACACAGAGGGGAGCAAGCACAGAGGGCAGGAGTCAGCTAAAGAAGAAGGGAGCGAGCACTGCTGCTGCTGGGTATTTAAATCCAGCGGGGCGCGCTCCCGTTAGGCCACACCCCCCGCTCCCGTTTGGCCACACCCCCACCTGCCTCCTGAAGGTGTGCATGCAGGGTGCGAGAGCCTAGCAAATCTCTGGGCACACGCATCCCTGCAGGTATCTGCGCGCGACCTGTCGGCAGGGCACTTTGAAGTGCAGAGCATCCACACTGATATGATTATATCAGTGCTGCTGCTCAGACCCCTGCAGGCAGTGTCTGCTCCAGGACAAAGGATCTCATTCATCCTTTTTGTCCTAGCAGTGTGGTGACTATCTACTGACATGGTAATTGACCATGTCAGCACATAGCCACAGACAATAAGATGGACAGATGTCCACCTCTTTTGATATGCCCAGACTTTCTTGTCCTGGGCATATTATATCAGGGGCATATGCATGGGGACATTATTATAAGGGGGACGTTCATATGAGGGAAACATGGGGCGACGTGAGGGCATTATATGTAAGTATAACCTGGGACACTTCCTTTTACAATCCCCCTGTTGTCGAGAACACGACAATGAAATTTGAGGGAAGTGTTGTACTGGGATTTATTTGCCTACTCAAACTCAAAATAACTGGTAACAGTTCAGGATGGAATAGTCTAATCCTGCACTTAGGTATTTAGACATCACCCACGTGGCCATCAGTTCTTCCCTGCCGTTCACCGTAATCTAACGTCTCCATCCATAGAAAACACCTGGCTTCTTTCTTGGTCTTTAATCAAAGTTTTTTTGTCATCAAAGTCTTTTTTTTTTTTTTTTTTTCGTCTCAGTCTTTCCTTGGTTCTGGCAATCTTCAGGTAATCGCCTATCCC
This sequence comes from Phyllobates terribilis, assembly GCF_046119375.1. Taxonomy (NCBI): domain Eukaryota; kingdom Metazoa; phylum Chordata; class Amphibia; order Anura; family Dendrobatidae; genus Phyllobates; species Phyllobates terribilis. The sequence goes on from NW_027362765.1 coordinate 382,408,638, forward strand.
AGAGCCATCATTTTACTGGTCAGACTCTGGACTGGCTTTCACCCTCTCAGTCCATAGGTCAGCCAACATCATCTCGTGTGCACCCCTCACCTTGCCAGACTTTCCGTTACTCTCCGACAGCTTGTTTCCGCTGGGTTTTGAGTATGTCTGGCGTGATGAGACTGCTGGGTGTCACAGTCTGTAGTTGGGCCTCACAGCATTCTGTCAGCGGAGGCACGACTCCCTTCAGGGACGACTTTGCCTTTGCTCAGGGACGACTTTGCCTTTGCTCCGGAACGACTTTGCCTTTGCTCTTCCCCTGTAGTGTTGATTAAAGAAGATCGTCGAGGCGGTTCCTCCATGAACAGATACGCAGATCTTTACTAGGCAGGACAGAATTTCTCGAGTAGGGAGTGATGTCACAATACCTAAGTAGACTGCGGGAAGAAACACCGTCTGATTCTAACAGACATTCAATCCATCCCTTACGAACTTCACAATAGCAAGGGTTGAAGTGGCAAATACCTTAAAGTGAGGGGACCTGTCCCTAGAGAACCTTACTCTTTTTCCCCATTCACACAAAACAGATCTGTACCCCTCCCACACCTGAATCATTAAAAAAAAAACATAGAAACAAACAAAAAAAAAAAACAAAAAACAATATGTATGAAACCATATATATACAAAATTACAAAGATTCAGGACTTTTAGAGTTAGGTCCTGAACCTTCTTCGGCGGTTATATTCGTGCAGCTCTGTCTGGTTCTCCTGTATCTGGTCGGCCAGTCTCTTTACTCTCCGATAAACTAAGCCCAATCCCAGGTACATAATGATAACCAGAATCAGAAGGACAATCACTGGATGAATAAGGAGGTTGAAAAAGGAGGTGGCCTTCGGGCTGTAGCCAAACACACTTTCCCACCAGGACACCTCAGAGTCTTTGTTTAAATCATTGGTAATCCCCGTAATCTTGGTTCTGTCATGCTCAAGCTGGATAGTGGCTCGGTCCTCAGTCTCTTGAAGATTTTTGAGTATCTCGTCTTCTTTACCAAAATCCAACAACAGACGCTTGAGCTCGCCGCCAAAACCAAGAGGAACCTTCTGTAATCTCACAGGGGTGTCAGGGCGGATGTCGAGTCTCTTCTCCGGTGTTATTGGAGTTCTTCCCTGCTGTTCTGCGACATCCAGACCTAGTACAGGACTAAGGGTGCAATATACTCCTGGGAGGAGATTTCCTCTTTCGGTGCAATTAGTTGAATATATGATGTGGGTCATATTTTTCCCTTGGTACCAACACCAATACCCCTGACCCATGTATTTCAGTCGGAAGGAGGGTATTGGATTGGCCTTCATCTCACAGGACCCCTCGGCGTCCCAACACTGGTGTCTAAACACCCGCTCCTGACTACCTTGGCAGAGGATGACATCCTCTTTCCTCCAACATCCCTCTGTATCAAACAGATAAGGATGGCCTCCCTCATAAGTTAGGATATCTGAGGGGAGCTGTGGATGAAGTACCGTCCTATTGTTAATTACAATTCCCAGATTAATGGCACTGTACCCCTGTCTGAGATTACCGGATACAGGGGCTAATGAAGATGCAGTGCAGGTGAGGTTTTGACACCCATGCCATTGCACCACCCACCAATTAGTGTGGTTAGCTGCAAAGGGAGAGATCAGGGAGCTTACCCGTTGCCGGAGGTTAAATGGGTAGTGGCCCCTGAATAAAGAAGACACAATATGTTTCAGGTTGTCTGAGAGTTCACTCTGGACTTGCGTACATGCTAGGGCAAACTGAACTCTGTCTTGCACTTCCACGAGACCTGTGACTAACCTTCTAAACTTCTCTCGTAGAGCAGAAGATAGAGAGGTAGTGGCATCAATGTGCGAATGCTGTAATCCTTCTAATACATGGTTTACATCAAGCTGAGTTCTGAAACCTTCCCCAGCATGTCGTGCAATGTCCCCAAGTTTACTTCTCAGGACTTCCATATCCATAGTGTTCAGGGCACCCATTCCCAATGCACCTCCGCCCAATCCCATGGCAATTAAATCCCTCCTCCCTCTGTATTTCCTGTGTCGAGGATCATCTTTTCTCACCTCTTGCCCTGCCTCTACCCATCCTTTCATCATGTCAATTTGGTTCCTCACAAACTCCTCACATCTGTAATCCCAATGGTCTACTCTGAAGTCATCTACGGAAATTCGCCAGGTGTATAGGACAAATTTTGTATCCGTGATGATCTTCCATGGGGATGACAGTTGAGGAGCTATGGGATCTGCCAATTGATGGGTAGAAACGTTGCAGGAGTCCAGGTGCGGTTTGACCGGTTGGAGACCTTCAGCTTCGTATGGGACTCTTACCACTGTCACACATACTTGACCTCTACCCCTGAACGGATACCACTGGTCACTATCTCCAGCCTGCAATGCTAGGTTCCCGATAGGTTTGGATTTAGACAGATAGACCCACTGTGTAAAAGACCAGCACCCTTCATCTACCGCCTCACAAAAAGGCCACTTAAACGGACCATCTATATTTATGTCAAAGTTAATGTCTCTGCCCCTGGGGTCTTTCCAATTGGAAGACACGTATCTTCTCCGGTATTCCTCAGTCATAGGGGTTCCATCCATCCATACATCCACCGTTGGGATATCTACCCCATTGCATACTAAATCCCACTTCCAAGGATTAGTATCCAACGTCACCATCTGTGTATCTGGTTCCCAGTGGGCATAGGTAACAAAATAGTATCCTGTCACCTCCGGTACACATTTGTCTCTCATGATCGTGATCATGAAAGACCGTATGGATGGGGAACCCTCTACCTGAGTATACCTCAGATCCTGGGCATCGGTCCGTACCTTTAAAACTGTGGCTCGGTACAAGCCCTCCAGTTTCACAGGACCACTCTGATCATTCCAAATGGCCTGATCAGAGTTGCTGCAGTTTAACTTCAACATCAATACGCTGGTCTTTAGATAGTCCGTGGAAACATGTCCTTGGACATACTTGGATTCCCTGGTGATAATCACCTGGGAATCCCTCAACATACAATATGCCTTAAGAGTGCCTTTTACTGGTATGGGTCTATCAAAATACGTCCTCACCCTCAAACCGCCTTGACTATCCTCCCTAGTGAAGGTAGCCTGGAGAATATACCATCCACTATACTCTGCTCCAGTGACATCTTCAGGACTCAGAACGCCTGTTCTCGTACACAACACCGTGGTGGTGGTGTTGGCTTCCGCTTGCTTGTATGGGTGCAAGTGGGGGTCCCTAGATACCCATCTTAAAGACTTGATGGGTGTTGGGTCTGAGTCCTGAAAATGTCGGAATTCCTTGAGACAGAGGGCGTGCAAGTCATGTTGTATGGCAGACACATTCTCCACGGGGGTGTAATGCTGTGTGACACTTTGGGCAAAACCTTCTTTCTGGAACCCATACAAATACCATTGTCCAGGTGTGAAGGTAAAATTACTGTATGGTTCTAGGATTCTACCTTCTAAGCACTCTACCATTATGAGACCTGGCCCTCCAAGTGACATACCATTATTAGATTCCCGATCCTTCCCCGAAGAGGCTGAGCCTGCCACAATCATGCTTACCACTAGCATCACAACCTGGAGAGGTACCCTGCTCAGGTGATCCCTATTCCTGTGGTTATTCGATTTCGAGGTGGACCGCCATCCAATGATCTGTTGATTGGATATGGTGTTATATGTATGGTTTTGATTGATAAAAACTTTAGAGATCCACCTTCGACCTACCACCCTCCCCCCCTGACCCAATTCTATTTGTTAAACTATTATTGAGTTGGGGAGGCCCGGGTGGCCTTTGCTTGGTCGATGTGGATCCAAAAACTTTCCTGTCGTCTACGGGAACTCTTTTTAGATGTCAGCGGCCTCTGTACTTTCAGCATTGTGTCACCCATTACCTCAAGGACCTGGTAAGGTCGTTCCCAATTGGCATCCCATGGACCAGATCGGCGGAAGATTTTCACCATTACCTTTTCCCCTACAGAGGGCATAGGCGTTTCCCCCTGTAGGTACGGTCTATGCAACCGTAAAGCTGCATGAGGCAGTAACTCCTTCAGGTTCTCTTGAACCTGTTGGAGAAACGTGTCTCTAGCAATGGCATTCTTCATTGGTTCCGATATTTGGGGCTCATTTGGTAGACACAGAGGCATTTTGCGTCCAGTCATCAGCTCGAAGGGAGTGATACCGGTACTAGTTGCCTCTGTCGCTCGGATACCCATCAGCACTGCCGGAAGGGACGTTACCCATGAGGAACCCTTTTCCAACAGTGCTTTAGAAAGCCGTGTTTTGAGGGTACGGTTCATTCGTTCCACAATGCCCGCTGACTGAGGGTGGTAAGGGACATGAAACCTCTGCTTTATGTCCAGCAGTCCGCAAAGAGCTTTCATGACCCTACCCGTGAAATGTGTCCCTCTGTCTGATTCTATCACTCTGGGGATACCCCATCGTGACAGAACCTGTTCCCAGAGGACACGGGCAGTAGTGGTAGCCGAATCATTGACCGTGGGGATGGCTTCTATCCATTTGGAGAAGACATCCACCACCACCAGTGCGTAACGGCAGTTACGACTTCCTGTTGGTAAGGGTCCGATGTAATCGATCTGGATTGCGGACCATGGACCCTCTGCTGGCGGAACTCGCTGTAGCACTGGCTTCAGGGCTGGTGCCCTTGGGTTAACCTGAGCACATACTAGGCATTGTTGAGTGACTTCCTCTACCGTTTTAGACATTGTACACCAGTATAGTTTGTCCCTTAGGAGGGACAGTGGCTGGGAGGACACAGAGGGGCAGACAGGACACGTGGGGCAGGAGAGGGGACACAGAGGGGAGCAAGCACAGAGGGCAGGAGTCAGCTAAAGAAGAAGGGAGCGAGCACTGCTGCTGCTGGGTATTTAAATCCAGCGGGGCGCGCTCCCGTTAGGCCACACCCCCCGCTCCCGTTTGGCCACACCCCCACCTGCCTCCTGAAGGTGTGCATGCAGGGTGCGAGAGCCTAGCAAATCTCTGGGCACACGCATCCCTGCAGGTATCTGCGCGCGACCTGTCGGCAGGGCACTTTGAAGTGCAGAGCATCCACACTGATATGATTATATCAGTGCTGCTGCTCAGACCCCTGCAGGCAGTGTCTGCTCCAGGACAAAGGATCTCATTCATCCTTTTTGTCCTAGCAGTGTGGTGACTATCTACTGACATGGTAATTGACCATGTCAGCACATAGCCACAGACAATAAGATGGACAGATGTCCACCTCTTTTGATATGCCCAGACTTTCTTGTCCTGGGCATATTATATCAGGGGCATATGCATGGGGACATTATTATAAGGGGGACGTTCATATGAGGGAAACATGGGGCGACGTGAGGGCATTATATGTAAGTATAACCTGGGACACTTCCTTTTACAATCCCCCTGTTGTCGAGAACACGACAATGAAATTTGAGGGAAGTGTTGTACTGGGATTTATTTGCCTACTCAAACTCAAAATAACTGGTAACAGTTCAGGATGGAATAGTCTAATTCTGCACTTAGGTATTTAGACATCACCCACGTGGCCATCAGTTCTTCCCTGCCGTTCACCGTAATCTAACGTCTCCATCCATAGAAAACACCTGGCTTCTTTCTTGGTCTTTAATCAAAGTTTTTTTGTCATCAAAGTCTTTTTTTTTTTTTTTTTTTCGTCTCAGTCTTTCCTTGGTTCTGGCAATCTTCAGGTAATCGCCTATCCCAGAGCCATCATTTTACTGGTCAGACTCTGGACTGGCTTTCACCCTCTCAGTCCATAGGTCAGCCAACATCATCTCGTGTGCACCCCTCACCTTGCCAGACTTTCCGTTACTCTCCGACAGCTTGTTTCCGCTGGGTTTTGAGTATGTCTGGCGTGATGAGACTGCTGGGTGTCACAGTCTGTAGTTGGGCCTCACAGCATTCTGTCAGCGGAGGCACGACTCCCTTCAGGGACGACTTTGCCTTTGCTCAGGGACGACTTTGCCTTTGCTCCGGAACGACTTTGCCTTTGCTCTTCCCCTGTAGTGTTGATTAAAGAAGATCGTCGAGGCGGTTCCTCCATGAACAGATACGCAGATCTTTACTAGGCAGGACAGAATTTCTCGAGTAGGGAGTGATGTCACAATACCTAAGTAGACTGCGGGAAGAAACACCGTCTGATTCTAACAGACATTCAATCCATCCCTTACGAACTTCACAATAGCAAGGGTTGAAGTGGCAAATACCTTAAAGTGAGGGGACCTGTCCCTAGAGAACCTTACTCTTTTTCCCCATTCACACAAAACAGATCTGTACCCCTCCCACACCTGAATCATTAAAAAAAAAACATAGAAACAAACAAAAAAAAAAAACAAAAAACAATATGTATGAAACCATATATATACAAAATTACAAAGATTCAGGACTTTTAGAGTTAGGTCCTGAACCTTCTTCGGCGGTTATATTCGTGCAGCTCTGTCTGGTTCTCCTGTATCTGGTCGGCCAGTCTCTTTACTCTCCGATAAACTAAGCCCAATCCCAGGTACATAATGATAACCAGAATCAGAAGGACAATCACTGGATGAATAAGGAGGTTGAAAAAGGAGGTGGCCTTCGGGCTGTAGCCAAACACACTTTCCCACCAGGACACCTCAGAGTCTTTGTTTAAATCATTGGTAATCCCCGTAATCTTGGTTCTGTCATGCTCAAGCTGGATAGTGGCTCGGTCCTCAGTCTCTTGAAGATTTTTGAGTATCTCGTCTTCTTTACCAAAATCCAACAACAGACGCTTGAGCTCGCCGCCAAAACCAAGAGGAACCTTCTGTAATCTCACAGGGGTGTCAGGGCGGATGTCGAGTCTCTTCTCCGGTGTTATTGGAGTTCTTCCCTGCTGTTCTGCGACATCCAGACCTAGTACAGGACTAAGGGTGCAATATACTCCTGGGAGGAGATTTCCTCTTTCGGTGCAATTAGTTGAATATATGATGTGGGTCATATTTTTCCCTTGGTACCAACACCAATACCCCTGACCCATGTATTTCAGTCGGAAGGAGGGTATTGGATTGGCCTTCATCTCACAGGACCCCTCGGCGTCCCAACACTGGTGTCTAAACACCCGCTCCTGACTACCTTGGCAGAGGATGACATCCTCTTTCCTCCAACATCCCTCTGTATCAAACAGATAAGGATGGCCTCCCTCATAAGTTAGGATATCTGAGGGGAGCTGTGGATGAAGTACCGTCCTATTGTTAATTACAATTCCCAGATTAATGGCACTGTACCCCTGTCTGAGATTACCGGATACAGGGGCTAATGAAGATGCAGTGCAGGTGAGGTTTTGACACCCATGCCATTGCACCACCCACCAATTAGTGTGGTTAGCTGCAAAGGGAGAGATCAGGGAGCTTACCCGTTGCCGGAGGTTAAATGGGTAGTGGCCCCTGAATAAAGAAGACACAATATGTTTCAGGTTGTCTGAGAGTTCACTCTGGACTTGCGTACATGCTAGGGCAAACTGAACTCTGTCTTGCACTTCCACGAGACCTGTGACTAACCTTCTAAACTTCTCTCGTAGAGCAGAAGATAGAGAGGTAGTGGCATCAATGTGCGAATGCTGTAATCCTTCTAATACATGGTTTACATCAAGCTGAGTTCTGAAACCTTCCCCAGCATGTCGTGCAATGTCCCCAAGTTTACTTCTCAGGACTTCCATATCCATAGTGTTCAGGGCACCCATTCCCAATGCACCTCCGCCCAATCCCATGGCAATTAAATCCCTCCTCCCTCTGTATTTCCTGTGTCGAGGATCATCTTTTCTCACCTCTTGCCCTGCTTCTACCCATCCTTTCATCATGTCAATTTGGTTCCTCACAAACTCCTCACATCTGTAATCCCAATGGTCTACTCTGAAGTCATCTACGGAAATTCGCCAGGTGTATAGGACAAATTTTGTATCCGTGATGATCTTCCATGGGGATGACAGTTGAGGAGCTATGGGATCTGCCAATTGATGGGTAGAAACGTTGCAGGAGTCCAGGTGCGGTTTGACCGGTTGGAGACCTTCAGCTTCGTATGGGACTCTTACCACTGTCACACATACTTGACCTCTACCCCTGAACGGATACCACTGGTCACTATCTCCAGCCTGCAATGCTAGGTTCCCGATAGGTTTGGATTTAGACAGATAGACCCACTGTGTAAAAGACCAGCACCCTTCATCTACCGCCTCACAAAAAGGCCACTTAAACGGACCATCTATATTTATGTCAAAGTTAATGTCTCTGCCCCTGGGGTCTTTCCAATTGGAAGACACGTATCTTCTCCGGTATTCCTCAGTCATAGGGGTTCCATCCATCCATACATCCACCGTTGGGATATCTACCCCATTGCATACTAAATCCCACTTCCAAGGATTAGTATCCAACGTCACCATCTGTGTATCTGGTTCCCAGTGGGCATAGGTAACAAAATAGTATCCTGTCACCTCCGGTACACATTTGTCTCTCATGATCGTGATCATGAAAGACCGTATGGATGGGGAACCCTCTACCTGAGTATACCTCAGATCCTGGGCATCGGTCCGTACCTTTAAAACTGTGGCTCGGTACAAGCCCTCCAGTTTCACAGGACCACTCTGATCATTCCAAATGGCCTGATCAGAGTTGCTGCAGTTTAACTTCAACATCAATACGCTGGTCTTTAGATAGTCCGTGGAAACATGTCCTTGGACATACTTGGATTCCCTGGTGATAATCACCTGGGAATCCCTCAACATACAATATGCCTTAAGAGTGCCTTTTACTGGTATGGGTCTATCAAAATACGTCCTCACCCTCAAACCGCCTTGACTATCCTCCCTAGTGAAGGTAGCCTGGAGAATATACCATCCACTATACTCTGCTCCAGTGACATCTTCAGGACTCAGAACGCCTGTTCTCGTACACAACACCGTGGTGGTGGTGTTGGCTTCCGCTTGCTTGTATGGGTGCAAGTGGGGGTCCCTAGATACCCATCTTAAAGACTTGATGGGTGTTGGGTCTGAGTCCTGAAAATGTCGGAATTCCTTGAGACAGAGGGCGTGCAAGTCATGTTGTATGGCAGACACATTCTCCACGGGGGTGTAATGCTGTGTGACACTTTGGGCAAAACCTTCTCTCTGGAACCCATACAAATACCATTGTCCAGGTGTGAAGGTAAAATTACTGTATGGTTCTAGGATTCTACCTTCTAAGCACTCTACCATTATGAGACCTGGCCCTCCAAGTGACATACCATTATTAGATTCCCGATCCTTCCCCGAAGAGGCTGAGCCTGCCACAATCATGCTTACCACTAGCATCACAACCTGGAGAGGTACCCTGCTCAGGTGATCCCTATTCCTGTGGTTATTCGATTTCGAGGTGGACCGCCATCCAATGATCTGTTGATTGGATATGGTGTTATATGTATGGTTTTGATTGATAAAAACTTTAGAGATCCACCTTCGACCTACCACCCTCCCCCCCTGACCCAATTCTATTTGTTAAACTATTATTGAGTTGGGGAGGCCCGGGTGGCCTTTGCTTGGTCGATGTGGATCCAAAAACTTTCCTGTCGTCTACGGGAACTCTTTTTAGATGTCAGCGGCCTCTGTACTTTCAGCATTGTGTCACCCATTACCTCAAGGACCTGGTAAGGTCCTTCCCAATTGGCATCCCATGGACCAGATCGGCGGAAGATTTTCACCATTACCTTTTCCCCTACAGAGGGCATAGGCGTTTCCCCCTGTAGGTACGGTCTATGCAACCGTAAAGCTGCATGAGGCAGTAACTCCTTCAGGTTCTCTTGAACCTGTTGGAGAAACGTGTCTCTAGCAATGGCATTCTTCATTGGTTCCGATATTTGGGGCTCATTTGGTAGACACAGAGGCATTTTGCGTCCAGTCATCAGCTCGAAGGGAGTGATACCGGTACTAGTTGCCTCTGTCGCTCGGATACCCATCAGCACTGCCGGAAGGGACGTTACCCATGAGGAACCCTTTTCCAACAGTGCTTTAGAAAGCCGTGTTTTGAGGGTACGGTTCATTCGTTCCACAATGCCCGCTGACTGAGGGTGGTAAGGGACATGAAACCTCTGCTTTATGTCCAGCAGTCCGCAAAGAGCTTTCATGACCCTACCCGTGAAATGTGTCCCTCTGTCTGATTCTATCACTCTGGGGATACCCCATCGTGACAGAACCTGTTCCCAGAGAACACGGGCAGTAGTGGTAGCCGAATCATTGACCGTGGGGATGGCTTCTATCCATTTGGAGAAGACATCCACCACCACCAGTGCGTAACGGCAGTTACGACTTCCTGTTGGTAAGGGTCCGATGTAATCGATCTGGATTGCGGACCATGGACCCTCTGCTGGCGGAACTCGCTGTAGCACTGGCTTCAGGGCTGGTGCCCTTGGGTTAACCTGAGCACATACTAGGCATTGTTGAGTGACTTCCTCTACCGTTTTAGACATTGTACACCAGTATAGTTTGTCCCTTAGGAGGGACAGTGGCTGGGAGGACACAGAGGGGCAGACAGGACACGTGGGGCAGGAGAGGGGACACAGAGGGGAGCAAACACAGAGGGCAGGAGTCAGCTAAAGAAGAAGGGAGCGAGCACTGCTGCTGCTGGGTATTTAAATCCAGCGGGGCGCGCTCCCGTTAGGCCACACCCCCCGCTCCCGTTTGGCCACACCCCCACCTGCCTCCTGAAGGTGTGCATGCAGGGTGCGAGAGCCTAGCAAATCTCTGGGCACACGCATCCCTGCAGGTATCTGCGCGCGACCTGTCGGCAGGGCACTTTGAAGTGCAGAGCATCCACACTGATATGATTATATCAGTGCTGCTGCTCAGACCCCTGCAGGCAGTGTCTGCTCCAGGACAAAGGATCTCATTCATCCTTTTTGTCCTAGCAGTGTGGTGACTATCTACTGACATGGTAATTGACCATGTCAGCACATAGCCACAGACAATAAGATGGACAGATGTCCACCTCTTTTGATATGCCCAGACTTTCTTGTCCTGGGCATATTATATCAGGGGCATATGCATGGGGACATTATTATAAGGGGGACGTTCATATGAGACTCGTAGACTGTGAGCCCTCGCGGGCAGGGTCCTCGCTCCTCCTGTACCAGTCGCTGACTCGTTTTGTTAAGATTATGTAAATGCTTTTGTTATGTATATCCCTATCACATGTAAAGCGCCATGGAATAAATGGCGCTATAATAATAAATAATAATAATAATAATAATATGAGGGAAACATGGGGCGACGTGAGGGCATTATATGTAAGTATAACCTGGGACACTTCCTTTTACAGCGGCCTTGCCTTATGAGGCGACATAGTAGCGCTTCCGTCCATTGTTCCTGACCGCGTGCTGATTTACAGATCGTAGTTGGGTTCTCTGGGCTGCGACTCTTCTTTGATTCTTCAACGGTTCTTTTGATCTATACTCTGTTCACGGTAAGCATCGTTTGGGGTCTCAAATGCGTTCCCGTTGCCTCCTTAATTTATAGGACACCTACTAATTATGTGCTATCATTGCTTTGGAGGGAGGGAGGTAGGGAGGGCGGGCTTGGCTTCTATTTGTGTACATATGCTTTAGCATGGGCAGCCATTTTAGGTGGTCTCGTGTGCTCACGGTAGTGTGGTTACAACAGTATTTTTTTATTTTTTTTAAATGTTCCATGTATGCTCACTGTGTGCTATTTTTTATTTCAGATGTCTTTCAATACCGAAGAATTTGTTCGAGAGCTTATTGAGATGTATCGGTCCCTGCCCTGCCTTTGGCAGATTAAGTCTGCCGACTACAGTAATCGCAATAAAAAAAGGGAGGCATATGGCAAACTAGTAGATCTCTTTAAGCACCATAATCCCAGCGAGAAAGTGGAAGAGACAGTTGTTTGGAAAAAGATCCAGGGTCTTCGCACAGTGTATAAAAAAAGAGCTGAACAAGGTCGAGAAGTCAATGAAGTCTGGTGCCAGCACAGATCAAGTTTATGTGCCCTCATTATGGTACTACGACTTACTTGGCTTCACCCGGGACCAGGAGCTGCCGCGGACAACAGTATCTTCCATGCAGCAGACCCTGGATGAAGACCCTGTGATCCCGACTGACACCTCTTTTGGAGATGTAAGTACCTTCTTTGCTTGCTTCCCTGTATATAGCATTTAAACTTGGTATGTACATGCCATAGTTTAATAGAAAATATTAACTAAGGTTTTACCTGCTTAATTCTGCAGTTTACAAGTTATCCCTTCCTGTTCAGATAAGTACACTCCTTTACTATTTTCGCTCAGTTCTCATACCATTGAATGACATTTTATATCCTGTACTGCTATATGATATATCCAATGCCAACACATTTCTGTGGTGTGGTACTGGATGTTGTAAAATAATTTTTGGGTTTAACTTTAACATTAATTTTCTGTTCCCGCAGCAACATCAGCAAGATATGTCAACCACAAGTGACGACATCCTGGGTGATGAACCTAGCCTGGCGGAGGCTACAGAGGGGTCGAGTCAAGACCCTGCACCCTCAACCCTCAACTCAGCAACTGCACCTCGGCGAGTAATCAACTCACGTAATAAGAGAAAGGCCGCCTTGTTACCATCGACAGAGCTACTCTCTTTGGCAAAGAAAATTTTAAGCCAGCAGACCAACTCGGGCATGGACAGCTTTGCCAACTTTGCCGTTGGTCGCCTTCAGAAGCTGGATGCCACACAGAGGATCCATGCCGAAAGGGTCATTTTCGATACTTTAAATAAAGCGGCAGCCGGTCAACTAAATGAAACATCATCAGTACATAGTAGGATTGTCCGTGATCCTTGTGCAAGGCAGTCATGGACACAAATGCCGGAACCACTGCGTAGCACACCAGTGCGACAATTTGTACCTCTACAAAACCTGCCGCTTGCGCCCCCCCCCCCCCCCCAATATCCCAGGTTTTCAAATTCGTTCCTTGAAGAACTCTCTTCTCCGGCCAGCCAAGGATTCTCAAACAAGTATCAAGAGCTTTAGTGCTGTTTTGTTTGTTGGGTTTAAGTAAAATGTTTAAATTGTTAAGTTATTATTTAACTAATAGTTTATTTTATTGTTTATTTATTAAAATATTTGTTCATAATAAAAATGTTTTTTGAATTAAGACTTGCAGCCTGCTTTACTGACTTCAGCATAAAGTTATTAGCAGGTCTACTAGGCGGAGTAATGGACTGGGTGCATCTATACCAGGGGTCTCAAACTCAGCTGGGCATATGAAAACACAGAAAAACATTTAATTTGGGGGTCCACATTATTTGCATGTCAAAGTTACATTTTTAGTGATACCATTTTATTTTCTATACACCTTTTGAACTGGTCCTCATCTTGCAGACATGGTCTCCCCTCCAGGTCCCCCATATTGCAGACATGGTCTCCCCTCCAGGTCCCCCATATTGCAGACATGGTCCCCCATCCAGGTCCTTATGTTGCAGACATGTCCCCCATCCAGGCCCCCCCCATACTGCGCACAGGAACACTCCCCCCATACTGCGCACAGGGTCCCCGTCCCACCCATACTGCGCTCACGGTCCCCGTCCCCCCATACAGACCTCAGGGTCCCCATACAGCACTCAGGGTCTCCGTCCCCCCATACTGAGCACAGTGCCCCCCCCCCATACTGAGCACAGGTTCCCTGTGCTGTATTTCACATCACAGAGGGAAAAAAAAAAATTCTCACCTATCCTCCGTTCCGTTGGCGTCCTCTGCACCTGTGGCCCGCAGGCACAGATCTTATAACGATCGCAGCTCTCTCCAGCAGCCGTGGACATCAGCACTGTAGTGCAGTGTATTGCCGCGCAGAGACAGGCTCTCTGCACAGCAATACCAGTGTCAGCCGCCGGCCTATCAGAGGCCGGATCTGGGTAGCGGAGCGCTGCACCCCAAATCTTTGGTCCAGGCCCCGTCTTACACTCCGCAGCACCGCCTGTTTATGGAGCACTGGATGCTCTGAGTGTTAAACGACAAACATAATCCATAGCATCCAGTTGTGCTATGAGGTAGCGCACTTCTGCATCGCCCCATGGAGATGCACGCCTCCTGGCCGCCATATTGCCGCCTCTCCTAACAAGCTAGGCCGCAAATACGTCTTAAAACATGCCCACGACGCATCAACGCCGTAACCTCGCCCACGACGCATTAACGTCGCCCATAATGCCTGCTGCGTTCTACAGATGACGCATTATTAATACAGCGTCTCCGGTCACACGGGAACACTGGTGTCTTGGTGGTTTTATGTATGGATATATATCTATATTTTTAAATAGGTATACATACTTGTGTGTCTGTGACTATGTATGTGTGTATGTAGTTATCTCTATATATGTGTGGATATGGGTGTAGATTTTTATGTATCTGAGTATGTATGTGTATATGGATGTATCTGTATACATATGAGTACACCAGTCGCGTACTGCCATTAGCGGCAGACCACGCAACTGCTATGGGGCCCGTGGCCATAGGGGGCCAGTGAGCCAGCGGACCCCATAGCAGTCTCCCCCCTAATGTACCCCACGCTCCGCTGTTTGTTTGCCGCCACCCACTGCCACTGTGTTCAGACATGGCCGCGCGCTGTGCGGCTGTGTCTTGTAGTAATGACGGCAGGGGCGACACTGCACCTTTAACTGTGCTTGTGTCGCCCCTGCTGCGTCATTACTACAAGACACAGCCGCACAGCACACTGCGCGAGGCCATTCCCGAGTACAGTGCCGGTGGGCGGCGGTTAATCAAACAGCGGCAACGCTACAACGATGTACTACGCTGTGTCAGACAATGGAGCTGCCAGCTGCTGCCGTGGTGAGAGAGACGCGCTGCAGAGACTGAAGCAGCGGGGAACGAGGAGCGGTAAGTATGTATTTATTTATTTTTGTAAATCAGTCAGTACTGATAATACTGGAGGACTGGGGCTGCCTTTTACCCTATGGGGGGCTGCAATATACTGTGTGGAAGACCATGGGGAGTGCATTATACTGTGTGGAGGACCATAGCGGGTGCATTATACTATGT
This sequence comes from Phyllobates terribilis, assembly GCF_046119375.1. Lineage (NCBI taxonomy): Eukaryota > Metazoa > Chordata > Amphibia > Anura > Dendrobatidae > Phyllobates > Phyllobates terribilis. Next base: position 382,423,701 of record NW_027362765.1, read on the forward strand.
GGAGGACCATGTCAAGCACATTATACTGTGTGGAGGACCATAGCGAGTGCATTATACTGTGTGGAGGACCATGACGAGTGCATTATACTGTGTGGAGGACCATGGGGACTGCATTATACTCTGTGGAGTGTGGAGAGGCGTGGGGGCCATTATACTGTATGTAGGCCCACTATATTGCATGGAAGGCTGTGTGGGGGTCACAGTTGGTGGATTATACTGTGTTGGGGTCACCATACTTTGCCCTGGGAGTTGAGGTGGGGTACAGTAGGCAGGGCTGTGGAGTCAGTAAGCCAAACCTCCGACTCCTCAATTTCCATGACACCGACTCCGACTGCGACCACCTCATACACGGCTCATGTGTAGTGATAAATTTACTGCTGCACAGATTCATCTCCGCTAAAAGTCCAGACCCTGAGATCAGGAATAGGACAGACATTATTAGGACATTTCCTAACTTTCCCCAATTCTTAAGAATTCAACATTCCCCACAAACTGCATTGAGCAACTGTACCCAATTTATTATATCTTTTAGTAGTCGGTCCATTTTATACTGACTCCCACTCCAACTCCACAGCCCTGACAGTAGGGTCATTACACTGTGCATGTGGAGGCTAAAGAGGAGGAATTCACCATCGGGGTATCATACTGTGTTAAGGGGGACACTTTTGTTGGCATCACATTTTATGGGGCTATGAAAGAGGAATCCAGGAGTTCAGAAAGGAAGAAAATTGCTATGCAAAGGCTGGAAAGTTGTGAGATCTGCTCTTCTGTGCCCCCAACTGTCATGAAAACGACACCCACTTGGGTCAGACCTTGCAGCTCTCTGGCGCCCCCTTATCCTGCTGGTCAAACACGGTATTGACCGAGGATAAGCACGGGTGCAGCTGCTCTAATTTATGTCGACTATTGCGGCACGTGATATGACAGGACGTATATATGTAGCACCCCGAGGGCTCGGCTGCTACAGGGGTATTGCACCTCGAACCAGAGGTGTGGTATTCCACTCCCGGGTAAGGATGGAGTGTGGACTAGAACTCAGTTAGCTGCATGCACCACATACATCCCATTTCCGGGGGACAGGTCAACGGTACTCCCACCAGATAGATGTGCAGGTACGACAGCGTCTGTCCCTGGCTGGAGTGGGAGGGGGGGGAGGAATATCCCAGTGGTGCAGGAGCAGAGAGGGGAGGGACTCTGGGCATAGGAAGGAGCCCATTGGTGGCTAGTCACCTGGGCTCGGGTGTCAGAGGGAGTATAAAAGGTGGGCACCATCTTAGGAGTTCAGTTCAGTCAGACAGAAAAAGAGGAGAAGAGTAGTGACAGGGAGCAGCAGCCCTGTCTGGGTGCTGCTCCTGAAGGGAGCCAGAGAGAGAAAGACAAGAGGAAAGGAACAAGGAACAAGGAAGGAATGGAACCTGGAGAAAGGCCCAGAGACATGAAGGAAGAGGGAACCCGAACACGCTAGGAGTCAGCGGGTGAAGGGTTGGCAGATCAGGGTACCGGATCCCGAACTGGTGGAGGCCACTTATCCTCAGCCAGGAACCGGAGGTCGTGGCCACGTCTTGGCGCGACCACTCACTACACTCACCACGAAGGCACGCCACATAGGGTCAGGGAAACCGGAAATAGGTTTCGCCACCAGAAGGCCCGAGGAAGCTGGACATGGGTGGGTCCCTAGTGGGGACGGCCAGAGAAAGGAACGGAGAAAGGAGTTCAAGGTCACACTCTGGAACTGCCTGGGGGTTGGTCGAGCCCCGTACCTGGTGGACGCAGCACGGCTCGGGTCGTCATCACCTGCAGGACTGACACTGATAACATCTGTGAGTAAAGCATTGAAAACTGCAATCAGTCTCTGTGTTCCATCGCACTACCAGCATTAAAGGTACCGGGACGCCCTTTCTATCACTCCCTTCACCCGCACCAGCTGCCCTGAGGCCATACCTCTCCCGTTGGGGGTTATACCACCATTGCTGCACACATACCACCGGCCTCAGCGGACTGTTCTGCAGCGGCGGCCTTGCGACCGCAAATCAACGGGTGGCGTAGTCGACACTTAAACAACATCTACAAAGACTGCCACACACTTAGTTTGACCACCCTGGGCACGGACCGGGTCCCCGCCACTCGGAGACTACTACCCCCATCGGATCCGGCTCCGGGTATTCCCCCGCGCACACGTGAGCCGCACTACAGCACTGGCCCAGGGGGCGCGTCAACTTTGGCGTAGTCGGCAGGATCTCGTGCCTGTAACCACCGGGTACTGCGTGCCTGAAAAAGAGACTTTTTACTTACCTGTGGTGAAGATTCCCGCCGTCCGGAGTCGTTTCCCGCCATCCGGAGCCGATTCCCGCCATCCGACGCCATCTTCTGCCTTCTTCCCGCCATCCGTGGAGTTTTCCCGCCATTGGGCGCCATCTTGAGGACGCCGCGCGGGAAGAAGAGGGGTGTGGACTCCGAAAGCCCGCGAGAACTGAAGCCCCGCCTCACGTCCGGACGTTGCGTAAGGTCCTGGAAGGAGCCCAGTGACGCCGACGTCACAGGAGCGCGACGGAAGGTCCTCAACCCTGACGATCCACTGCGGAGCCGCGGCCTACGGAAGAGGATCATCGCAAGGTAGGCCACGGTCCACTAGGGGGGAGGAGGATGTCGGATACGGAGGAGAGCTTCACCGCCACAGCCGCCATACCAGATTGCAGAGCTGCTAGCGGTGCTCCAGAAGGAAGAACCGGAGTACGCGCAGGCCGCGCTGGAAGAGCTGAACAGGAGGATGATCTGGGCGCAACGAGACGTGCTCGCCGGGTGGAAGGAGGAGTTGACCCGGCGCACGCTGACCTGCCAACCGGAGGTGCAGCCACCATCCAGCACCGCGTCGATCCCGAGAGGCAGCAGAAGCGGACCGGAGGCCGGGGACGACGCCGCGGGGGAGGCCGCAACGACAAGTAAGGGGAACGCCGTTACTCCGGGCCCTGAGGCCGCGGACCTGCCCCTACCTCCCGCCGCGGGACCCGAAGCTCTGGGTGCCGCACCGCCCACCGTACCTCCACCACCAGTAGTCAGCCCTCCAGCAGCAAGCTCTGCAGCGGAGCCTCGCCCTGAACCGTGCTCCCCAACACCGGGCACGATCAGAAAGTCACCGGCCTGGTTAAAAGGCCGAGTGCCCGCGGGCGCTGCACCCCAGCCGGGGCCCCCAGTCGTGCCATCATTGGGGAAAGACCTGTATGAGCAGCACACCTGCCCGGATGGGACACCATTCGTCTGGCCGCCTGAGTACACCAACCCCCGCTCCAGGAAGAGTCATCCCGTAGGAGCAAGGGCCCCAGATGAACCGCTAATCCCAGCTCCGGAGCCCGTGGACCTCTCTTCACCCCGCTGGAGGACGCCCAATTCGAGGGGGACCCCACTGGAGAAGACCTGATGGGGTTCACTCAGGAGACCCGGGCGGGCGCCGCCCGGCGCTATGAGACCTGCCGCCAACAACTGGCAACGTTTGAGCGGGAACGGAGAAAGAGGGCCCGGACGGGTCTGAACCTGAGGAAGGGAAAGGAGCGTGTGGAGCACACCGTTAATCGTAAACGGTAAAAGAGGAGATGTAAATAGTTACCCGACCAGGTATAAGGACTGTTGTGGGACTGTTTCCACTAAGAGTGTGGTCCCCGTTGGGACAGAAAGAGAACTGTTGCCTATTTTTGCCCTAATCCCTAACCTGACCGAGGACTGAGAGCGGTCATCCCTTCCCTCTACCTGGCCGAAGACTGAGAGTGGCCAGATCCCAAGATCCCAAGAACCCGAGAATTCAAGAATGTTTTATTTGAGAATGCCTTAATGTGAAATTTGATATGATGCCAAAGTTTTACATAGTGTTTTTGTAAAAGAGTTCCGGTGGCATTAGCCAGCTGTTGAGAAAACCTCCCATAAAGGGATGGATGAAAGTTGATGTGTTTTATGTGTACGTACACTTTAAAAATTGTTTTTACTCTATTTCAGCCCGAGGACGTGCTGTGGTTTACCAGGGGGGAATGTAGCACCCCGAGGGCTCGGCTGCTACAGGGGTATTGCACCTCGAACCAGAGGTGTGGTATTCCACTCCCGGGTAAGGATGGAGTGTGGACTAGAACTCAGTTAGCTGCATGCACCACATACATCCCATTTCCGGGGGACAGATCAACGGTACTCCCACCAGATAGATGTGCAGGTATGACAGCGTCTGTCCCTGGCTGGAGTGGGAGGGGGGAAGGAATATCCCAGTGGTGCAGGAGCAGAGAGGGGAGGGACTCTGGGCATAGGAAGGAGCCCATTGGTGGCTAGTCACCTGGGCTCGGGTGTCAGAGGGAGTATAAAAGGTGGGCACCATCTTAGGAGTTCAGTTCAGTCAGACAGAAAAAGAGGAGAAGAGTAGTGACAGGGAGCAGCAGCCCTGTCTGGGTGCTGCTCCTGAAGGGAGCCAGAGAGAGAAAGACAAGAGGAAAGGAACAAGGAACAAGGAAGGAATGGAACCTGGAGAAAGGCCCAGAGACATGAAGGAAGAGGGAACCCGAACACGCTAGGAGTCAGCGGGTGAAGGGTTGGCAGATCAGGGTACCGGATCCCGAACTGGTGGAGGCCACTTATCCTCAGCCAGGAACCGGAGGTCGTGGCCACATCTTGGCGCGACCACTCACTACACTCACCACGAAGGCACGCCACATAGGGTCAGGGAAACCGGAGATAGGTTTCGCCACCAGAAGGCCCGAGGAAGCTGGACATGGGTGGGTCCCTAGTGGGGACGGCCAGAGAAAGGAACGGAGAAAGGAGTTCAAGGTCACACTCTGGAACTGCCTGGGGGTTGGTCGAGCCCCGTACCTGGTGGACGCAGCACGGCTCGGGTCGTCATCACCTGCAGGACTGACACTGATAACATCTGTGAGTAAAGCATTGAAAACTGCAATCAGTCTCTGTGTTCCATCGCACTACCAGCATTAAAGGTACCGGGACGCCCTTTCTATCACTCCCTTCACCCGCACCAGCTGCCCTGAGGCCATACCTCTCCCGTTGGGGGTTATACCACCATTGCTGCACACATACCACCGGCCTCAGCGGACTGTTCTGCAGCGGCGGCCTTGCGACCGCAAATCAACGGGTGGCGTAGTCGACACTTAAACAACATCTACAAAGACTGCCACACACTTAGTTTGACCACCCTGGGCACGGACCGGGTCCCCGCCACTCGGAGACTACTACCCCCATCGGATCCGGCTCCGGGTATTCCCCCGCGCACACGTGCGCCGCACTACAGCACTGGCCCAGGGGGCGCGTCATATATACCACCAGTTCCTTCCAGGAACGTATATATACCTCCGTCCAGCCACCCTCAAACCACAATATCACATAAATACTGGTATACTGCCACCACCGATCGCTTAACAGGTGGATCGGGTACCTGGTAGGTAACGTGAATTAGCGGGTGAGGAACGTGTTTGCTCGACATAGGACAAGAAGAACGAAACTGGTAAATAATTAATGATTTACTCCCAAAAGGGGGGCAGTGTTTACAAAATATATACAAGATATTATAACGGATACAATTTACATGTATGCATAAACAGTTATTAAAATAAAAGGGATAAGTAATAGCAAAACCTGCTTCACAAGGTGATGGTCTCAGATTCTGTGGGGGGGACGGCTCCCCGGAAATAAGAGGTGATTCTTCTTACGCCGCGTGATGTGCGTGCGTTCGACGTCCCTGAGAAGAATGGCTTGAAAAATGGCCGATCTGGTTTTTAGCAAGCAGCCAAAACTCTGGGAGACACCCCTTATTTACCTTACAAGGGGGCTCGGCTTTGCGAGCCCACCCAGCTGCAGAAGACCTAAAAAATCCTTCAGATTCCATATCTTGGTGTGGGGGGGTCCCACATCCAAGAGGGAGACATCATCTTGACCGTCACCAATATTCATGAAGATAGATATTAAATATGAAACCTCTATGACGCCCAGAAGCTCAGAATCCATTATCTCAGTTCCCGGTCATTCCTCAGTTATGCAAGTTATACTATTGTAATGGGAAAAAGGTAAGCATTCAAAAAAAGTGGTTCCGATGTTTCTGTCAGACCTGTGCGTGATTAAAATTGGCATAAAACGTTTGTACAATTAAACCATGGGATTTTTTGGAGGGATTTTCCGGTTTGTACCAGTGCTTGCCCTGGACTGAGGTTTTATGGCGGGTCATAAAGATTCCTGGTTTGGGGAAAAGCAAAAGTGAGTTCTATGTCTTCTCTTACAAACGGATAGGGGGTTGGGGGTTTTCCTTTTTAAAACATCTCTCATTTTTAACACTCGGGCAAAAATACCTTTTGCCTGACACCTCCCCCTTTTAGACTGCGCTATGGAGGTAGGACCTTCTGGTACTCCTCCAAGCGTATGTCTGGAGGCTCCCCTCGCCGGGACAACCCATCGGCATTGCCATGCTCGCTGCCCTTGCGGTGTTGAACGGTAAAGTCGTACTGCTGGAGGGTGAGGCTCCAGCGTAACAACCTTCCGTTGGCACCTGACATGGTGTGCAGCCAACTCAGGGGGTTGTGGTCAGTCACGACAGTGAAGGGGCGCCCGTACAAGTAAGGCTGTAAGCGGTTGAGGGCCCATACAATGGCCAGGCACTCCTTCTCTATGGTGGAATAGGCCACTTCCCTCGGCAGCAGTTTCCGGCTTAGGTACAACACGGGGTGTTCTTGGTTCCCCGAGTCGACCTGGCTGAGTACAGCACCGAGGCCAAATTCACTGGCGTCGGTCTGTACTAAGAGTGGCCGTGTGCCGTCGACCGCCTTTAGTACAGGAGAGCTGCTCAGGACAGTCTTCAAAGCCCTAAAGGCCACCTCGCATTCATCCATCCATTTGACGGAATGGGGTAGTGTTATGATCTGCTACAGAGACTAAGGAAAGGCAGGAGATCTGTCCCTACAATAGAACTAAACTAGATCCCTACGATGTAACGGGGAACCTGATCCTGCGATCAGACCCGCTAAAGTCCTCGGCTAGTCTGAACGCAGACCTATAGATGTGGGGGAGGAATCCCTACAAGATCTAGGGACTGGAATAAGTTGGACACCTCCTAGCAGAAATAGTAGCAGTCAAAGACAAACACACAACAAAAAGCAAAGAGGTCCTAAGACCTAGCAAAACTAACAGAGTACGGCAATAGAGTAACAAGCTAGCTCAACAGTAGTAAATACAAATGAAGTCCAGCAAAGCCAGGAGGGCGGAGCCGGATTAAATAGGCAAAATGGTCATGTGACCAGCAAACTAAAAAAAAACTAACAGGAGAGTTGTAACAGTACCCCCTCTTCTAAGAGGATCCTCCGGATCCCCTAGGCCCAGGCTTACCAGGAAACCTCCTGTGAAACGCTCGGACAAGTCTGGGGGCAGAAACATCATCCGCCCTCACCCCTTCCAAGCAACGAGATACTGCAAACTCCCTCTATACCGTCTAGAATTTCGGATGCGGGAAATTTCATATTCCCCGTCCTCCACCACCGGAGGAACAGTGGCAGAAGCGTCACCATCCGACACATCAGCTTTTTTCAACAGAGAAACATGAAACACCGGATTAATCCTCCAGGACGTAGGAACCTCCAGCCTAACAGCAGATTGGTTAACTATCTGAAGTACCTTAAAGGGCCCTACGAACTTGGGACCCAATTTTTTTAGAAGCAATCCTCAATCGCAGATTCTTAGAGGACAACCAAACCATGTCACCAACAGCAAACAAAACCTCTTGCCGTTTCCTATCAAAGTACCTCTTAGATTTTTTGTTAGCCTCCTGGAGATTACCACGCACATCCGTCCAAACTCTCTCCAAATCACCGGAAAAACTCTCCTCCTCAGGCACAGCCGAAACCAATTTTGAAAATGACCCAAAAGACGGATGTCTCCCAGAACAACAAAAAAAAGGCGAACACCCAGCAGAAGAGGATGTATGGTTGTTAAGAGCAAATTCAGCAAGTGGCAGAAACTCAGATCACCCCTCTTGATTGTCTGCCACAAAACAACGCAAGAACTGCTCAACATCCTGGTTCTTCCTTTCTGTCTGGCCATTAGACTCAGGATGATATCCAGATGAAAACGACAAATGAACTCCCAACCTGTCACAAAAGGCACACCAAAAACGAGCCACGAACTGAGGTCCCCTATCAGAAACAATGTCAGTAGGAACACCATGTAGTCTGACAATCTCCTTGACAAAGGCCTTAGCGAGTGTCTTAGCGCAAGGCAGTTTGATGAAGGGAACCAAGTGACACATCTTGCTAAAACGGTCCACGACCACCCAGATGACCGTGAAACCTTCAGAGGGAGGAAGGTCAGTAATAAAGTCCATAGCCAGATGTGTCCAAGGTGCACTAGGAACCTCCAGAGGGCAAAGCAACCCCGCAGCAGGAGCATGCGAAGACTTGGATCTTGCACACACAGTACATTGGCGCACCCACTTAATGACTTCCTTCTGCCATCCAGGCCACCAAAAACTGCGACCCACAAGTCTCTTGGTCTCAGAAATTCCTGAATGACCTGCCAACCGAGACTCATGACACTCAACAAACAAATCTCTCCTAAAGGTCCTAGGCACAAACAACCTCCCATGGGGAGTGTTAGATGGGGCATTCTCCTGTGCTTTAAGAATCTCATCCTCCAAAACGGAGTCCAAAGCAGCAATCACAACACCTTCTTGTAAAATGGTCTCCTCCTCCTCCTCAACACCGACCATGGGAGAAAAGCTGCGAGACAAAGCATCCGCTTTAACATTCTTGGTACCCGGGATGTAAGTAACGGAAAAATTAAACCGCGAGAAAAAAAGTGCCCACCTAGCCTGACGGGCATTCAAACGATTGGCAGCATCAAGATAGATCAGATTTTTATGATCAGTGAAAACCTGAACGGGAAATTCAGCACCTTCCAAGAGGTGACGCCAGTGTTCAAATGCGAGTTTAATCGCCAGCAATTCCCGATTACCAATATCGTAATTAAGTTCAGTCTCGGAAAATTTTTTTGAAAAAAAGGCACAGGGATGTACTCCATCCTTGTTTTCCTGAGACAACACCGCACCAACCCCCACCGAAGAAGCATCAACCTCAACCAAAAACGGCTTAGTCACATCAGGCTGCATAAGGATGGGAGCAGAGGTGAACCTCTCCTTTAAAAACACAAAAGCTTCAATGGCCTCAGAAGTCCACTGAACCGCATTAGCACCTTTCCTGGTGAGATCGGTCAGCGGTTTGACAATAATAGAAACATTTTTTATGAATTTTCTGTAATAATTGGCGAAACCCAAAAACCTCTGTATCGATTTCAAACCAATAGGCCTAGGCCATTCCTGCACAGCTTGAACTTTAACCGGGTCCATCTCAAAACCTTCACTGGAGATAATGTAGCCCAAAAAACTAATTCTCTGTACAGCGAACTCACATTTCTCCAGCTTAGCAAAAAGTGAATTGTCCATTAATAACTGTAATACCTCACGTACGCTCCGCCAATGAGACTCCAGATCCAGCGAATAAATCAAAATGTCATCCAAATACACAACCACATTTTTGCCGATTAAAGGTCTAAGGATATCATTAATAAGATTCTGAAAAAATGCTGGAGCATTGGTGAGACCAAAAGGCATAACCAGATTCTCAAAATGACCCACAGGAGTGTTAAAAGCAGTCTTCCATTCATCACCCTCCTTCATTCGCAACAAATTGTATGCCCCCCGGAGATCAATTTTAGAGAACCACTTGGCCCCCACTAACTGGTTAAATAAATCGGGAATCAATGGCAGTGGGTAAGGATTGCGTACATTAATTTTATTAATCTCACGAAAGCCCAGACAAGGACGTAAACCGCCATCTTTTTTTTTTCCAAAAAAAAAAACAACAGCCACAGGAGACTTGGAAGGCCTAATGTGACCGCCGGCCAAGCTTGTCTGTATGTATTCCTCCAAAGCCTTTCTCTCAGGAATAGTAAAATTAAATAAACGACTCTTAGGAAGAGTCGCTCCAGGGACAAATTCAATGGTACAATCATAGTCTCTATGGGGAGGCAAAACCTGCGACTACTCCTCAGAAAAAACTCTCCAAAAATCCTGAATAGGTACAGGCAACTCCCCTCTATCCACAGCAGCAATGCGCCCGTTACAACACTTGTCATAACACTTAGGGCTCCAGGACTTAATTTCATTGGTAGACCAATCCAGCACAGGATTGTGCAATTTCAACCAGGGTAACCCCAATATTACTGGAGAAGGCAAATTATCCAATACCACCAAATCCAAATTCTCTTGATGAATACCATTAATAGTGAGGGGAAATTCACAGACCTTGTGAGTAACACTCTTCAAGGGAGAGCCATCGACAGAAACCACAGCAAAAGGGGATGACAACGTTTTAGGTTCTAATTTAAGTTTTTCCAAAAATCCCCCATCAATCACATTCAGAGTAGATCCACAATCCACAAATACCCGAAATTCAATTAATTCATCCTGAGCAGCAGTAGTGGCAGATAGGAATACTCCCTTAGAATTTAGACAGGCAATACGGGCATGACTGACCATTTTTTTTTCTTTCTTCATACGAAGCACACAGCTTTTAATAAAATGACCAGAATTTCCGCAATAGAAACACAAGCCTTCAGAAAGTCGGCGGTCTTTTTCCTGAGAGCGGGGTGCCATCGCCCCAATTTCCATCGGCTCTCCATTGTCAGCACAGAACCTCTCAGAACTCGAAGCTGACATAGCAGAGGATTTGCTCACATTAACCCTTTCACGCAATCAGTAAATCCTTTACCCTTTCACATAGCCCTGCCAGAAACAAGCTTTTCAAAGCAGAATCGTTCCACCCCACCTGGGCAGACCACCGACGGAAGTGAGAACAATATTTTTCCACATTACCTGATCCCTGCCTCAAACGTCTTAATTCAGACTCAGCAGATGAGACACGATTAGGATCATCGTACAACAAACCCAAAGCAGAAAAAAAACTATCCACTGATCTAAAGCACGGATCACTAGGTTGGAGAGAGAAGGCCCATCCCTGAGGATCTTTGTGCAAAAGTGACATTATGAACCCTATGCGCTGTGATTCATCACCAGAGGATCCGGGTCTCAAACGAAAATATAATAGGCAAGAAAAAAAATCTTGTTGTTCGCCAAAAAATAGATCAGGCAGACGTACCTTAGGTTCAACAAAATGCGCTCCAGAACAGCTACTCACGTGTTGTTGGAGCTTGGTCACCTCCAGAGAGAGTCCCTGCAAGCGTTGAGCCAAATCTTGCACCGAGACCATGATGGAGAACTGGAGGTCTTTCCTTAGAGAAAATTTTTTTTTTTTTTTTTTTACTGGCTGGACTTACTGTTATGATCTGCTACAGAGACTAAGGAAAGGCAGGAGATCTGTCCCTACAATAGAACTAAACTAGATCCCTACGATGTAACGGGGAACCTGATCCTGCGATCAGACCCGCTAAAGTCCTCGGCTAGTCTGAACGCAGACCTATAGATGTGGGGGAGGAATCCCTACAAGATCTAGGGACTGGAATAAGTTGGATACCTCCTAGCAGAAATAGTAGCAGTCAAAGACAAACACACAACAAAAAGCAAAGAGGTCCTAAGACCTAGCAAAACTAACAGAGTACGGCAATAGAGCAACAAGCTAGCTCAACAGTAGTAAATACAAATGAAGTCCAGCAAAGCCAGGAGGGCAGAGCCGGATTAAATAGGCAAAATGGTCATGTGACCAGCAAACTAAAAAAAACCTAACAGGAGAGTTGTAACAGGTAGGCTCTTCCTGGTGAGGTCTGTCAAGGGCTTCGCAAGGCTACTATAGTCCTGCACAAAGCGTCTATAGTACCCTGCGGTGCCCAAGAAGGACTGCACCTGCTTCTTGGTCCTGGGGGTGGGCCAGGACACGATAGCGTCCACCTTCCCAGGCTCTGGCTTCAGAGTACCCCCACCTACCCGGTGCCCCAGGTAGTGAACCTCGTTCATGCCCATCTGGCACTTTCCCGGCTTGATGGTCAAGCCCGCCTGGTGAATGCGCCTGAGCACCTGCTGCAGATGCAGGTGATCCTCCCAGGTGGGACTGAAGATGGCAATGTCATCCAGGTACGCCACTCCGTACCTCTCCAGTCCCTGGAGCAGGTGGTTGACCATTCGCTGGAACGTGGCAGGGGCATTTTTCATGCCGAAGGGCATGACCGTGGATTCATACAATCCGAAGGGGGTGATAAAGGCGGACTTCTCCTGGGCCCCGGGGCTCAAGGGAATCTGCCAATATCCCCGACTCAAATCCATAATGGAGAGATAGCTCGCGCTGGCTAACCGCTCCAGCAGCTCCTCAATGCGTGGCATTGGTTGTGCGTCAGAGGCGGTGATAGCGTTGAGCCCCCTGTAGTCCACACAGAACTGGGTGGTCCGGTCCTTCTTAGGCACCAGGACTACAGGTGAGGCCCACGCGCTCTTGGACCGCTTAATCACCCCCAACTGCAGCATCTCCTCGACCTCCTGGCACATGACATGCTGCACCTCGTCGGAGATTCGATAGGCTGTCCGCCGGAGTGGGGCATGATTCCCGGTGTCCACTTCATGGACCGCCACTTCAGTCCTGCCAGGCAGGTTGGTGAACACTGCTTGGAAGGGTTTCAGCACTGCTTGCATCTGAGACCTCTGGTCTGCGGATAGCAAGTCGCTTAGCTCTACATCCTCTAGGGACCCGCTGGCCTTCGCTTGGGCGAGCATGTCCAAGAAGGGGTCATCCTCCCCATCCTCGGGCAGGTTGCAGACCGGTAGGACGCAGGTTCCACGTTCTTGATGAGCCTTCATCATATTAACGTGAAACGCCTTCCGCCTACCCCGCTCGTGGTCAAGTGTGATCACGTAGGTGACCGGGTTGAGCTGTTGGTGAATGACATACGGGCCTTCCCAGGCCGCCTGAAGCTTGTCCTTTGGTACGGGGACCAGCACCCACACCTTCTGACCCACCTGGTAGGTCCGTTCTCGGGCGTTCTGGTCGTACCAATGCTTCTGGTCAGCCTGGGCTTGCGCCATGTTGTCATGCACCAACTGCGTCAAGGTCTGCATCTTGTCACGGAAGCGCATTACATACTCCATGATGGACACTGGACACTCCTGGGGAGCTCGGCTCTTCTTCCCAGAATTCCCTTATCAACCCAAGGGGTCCTCGGACACGCCTGCCATACAGGAGCTCAAAGGGGGAGAACCCCGTCGAGGCCTGTGGAACCTCTCTGTAAGCAAATAGCAGGTGTGGGAGGTAACGCTCCCAGTCGCGACCCTGGGTTTCAACCAGCATTTTTAACATCTGTTTGAGGGTACCGTTGAATCTCTCACACAAACCATTGGTCTGTGGGTGATACGCGCTCGATACCAAATGCTGCACCTGCATTTTCTTACATAGAGCCTCCATTAAGCGTGACATGAGCTGAGTCCCCTGGTCGGTAAGCATCTCCCTGGGAAATCCTACTCGTGAAAAGATGGCCAAGAGGGCGTCCGCCACCTTATCCGCCCTAATTGAGGACAGGGCTACTGCCTCCGGATACCGGGTAGCATAGTCTACCACGGTAAGGATGAAACGTTTTCCAGAGCTGCTGGGTATGGCCAGTGGTCCCACAATGTCCACAGCAATCCTCTGGAAAGGCTCCTCTATCACTGGCAAAGAGATCAGGGGGGCTTTGGGGGCCGGCCCTGACTTTCCCACTCTTTGACACGTGGTACAGGATCGACAGTAGTTCACCACATCTGTCCTCATTTTGGGCCAATAAAAGTGGTGAGACAGCCGGGCCTTGGTTTTGCTGACCCCCAAGTGTCCAGCGAGTGGAATTTCATGGGCGATCCGCAACAACTCATCCCTGAATTGGTAGGGGACAACCAGCTGTCTTTCCCTCAGCCACTCCTGTTGGGGTGTACAGGGAACTGTCTCCCGGTACAACCTCCCTTGGTCCCAGAATACCCTCTCCTTATCTGACTCGGAGATGGGTTTCTCAGCGAGGCTCCTTAACGTCTCCAGGCTAGCATCTGAGTGCAGAGCTGCCTGAAACGCCTGGCTGGAGGAAGCCAGAAGTGAGGTTAAGGCCACGTCCTCACTTGGACCCTCTGGGACCGGCTCTGGGTCCATAACTGATTCTGTTATTCCTCTGTCCGAGAAGGGTCCAGAAGGCAGGGCGTTACTTGCGTTCTGGGCACTCTGACTGCGGGTAACAGCGGCTATATAGGCCGTCTCCCCGGGGAATAACACCGTCTCATTAGCCTGCGAGGCCATGAGAACTACTTCTCCATCATCCTCCATTACCTCAGGCACAGTGCTACGTATGGGGCAGCAACTATCAGCCAGGTCACCTTCTGTTGTGACACTGGTCACTGGCACAGCACCACCTGCTTCATGGTCCTCGTGCCTCTCCCCATTACCCTTGGCACTGACCTTTGCTCCGGCTAGGGGATCCTCAGCAACATCACCCCGCAGAGTGACATGGCTGAGTTCTCCTGTACCTTCCAAGACAACAACATCATCATCATGATCATCATGATGATCATCATCATCATCATCATGATCAGGTAAAGCATCGACATTCACAGTATCAGTATTAACCTTACCAACCGTATCAGATCGGGGAGGGGTGTTAGGGACATAATAAGCAAGCATCCTCCCCAAATCAGTTCCCAACAAAACATTTGCAGGTAGGTTTTTGGATACTCCCACTTCCTTCACCCCACTCCCCGCACCCCAATCAATAAAAACCCGGGCCATGGGCAAGGGGCATCGGACGCCCCCAATCCCGGTGACAGTCAGGGTCTTTCCTGGAATAAGCGCTTCAGGGGACACCAGTTCGGGTCGGATGAGGGTTCGTTCGGCCCCAGTGTCCTTGAGGCCTACAGTGAGAGTGTCCCCCACCCTGACAGACTGAAAGTTTTCACAGGCCCTCCCAACCGGCCCACCCACCAAAAGAACTGAGGCATTAGGCCCTGGGGCCTTGGATGGGGGGTTCTTCCTCTGCTTCTCTGGGCAAGTGGTGCTGAGATGACCAGTCTGGTTGCAGGCATAACACCTGCGGGCATCAGATGCAGGCAGGGCCTTGGCAACGGGAAAAAGGCCTCCGGAAGGTCGGCTGGCAGGGGCAGGGATAGTGGTTGATGGCTTACCCCCTTTCCAGCTGGTGACGACCGGCTTCCGCACCTCCAGTCTCCGGTTAGCCTCGTAGATGTCTGCGATCTGCGCTGCTTTATTGGCATCAGGTGGCTCCCGATCCATCACGAACTGCCGTACCTCAGTCGGGCACAGATGCAGGAACTGGTCTTTCACCATCAGATCCTTTAGCTGCTCAAAGGTGGTCGCTGACAGTCCTTGGATCCACTGCTCAAAGTTGGTTCTGAGCCCGTCTACCACATCGCTGTAGGTGTCATGTGGTCCACGTTGGAGGGTTCTGAATTTTTTCCGGTAAACCTCCGGAGTCAGCTGGTACTTTTTTATCAGGGCCTGCTTGACGGCCCCATAGTCTCCATCCTGCTCTCGAGGGAGGGAAGCAAACACCTCCAAAGCTTTTCCTCGGAGCCCTGGGGTCAAATATCTTGCCCATTGGTCGGTGGGCAGCTGATACTGCCTGCAGGCCTTTTCAAAGCCTCACAGAAATGTGTCCAAGTCCCCATCCTTTTCCATCACAGGGAAGTGCTCAGGAAGAGGTTTAAAGCAGTTGGCACTGTTGGACTCACGGGTCCGCGTAGAGGGCGACTCCTTCTGAATCAGGGCTAGCTCCAGCTGGTGTTGTCGGTCAGCAGCTTCTCGGTCAGCTTGGGCTTGTCGCTCCGCCTGGGCTTGTCTCTCAGCCCGCTCCTGGAATTTCAGGATCAGCTGCAGTCGTCCATCACGATCGTCTGCGGCGAGCTCCTCCAAGGCCATCTGCAGGTGGGGGTCCACACTACCCTGGTTGCGGGTATGGCTGGCAATCAGCGGTTGGACCCCTGCAGCAGCGCCATCCAGGCCTTGGCTGGCCACCCCCTCATCAGGGCTCCGCTGTCGGACGGGCTCTGCAGCATCTTGTAACAGTTCAGAAATCATTTGTTCTCTGCTTTTTCCGAGGGGGTCAATGCCTTTGATTATACATATTCCAATAAGAGTGTCCTTTTTCTGCTGGTGATACCAGGACTCCCCAACTACGACCATGATCACCAAAATAAAAATAGAAACGAAAAAACGAAGAAGGGTAGGGGTAACTGCTACACATACAGTATTGTCTCAGATCTAATAAACACTGAGTTCGATCTTCAAAACTTTTGTGCAAGTTTTTAGTGAGAGGAATGATTGCTCAAACCAGATCACTAATGTCCTATGATCCCACCGCTTGCCACCAATTTGTCATGAAAACGACACCCACTTGGGTCAGACCTTGCAGCTCTCTGGCGCCCCCTTATCCTGCTGGTCAAACACGGTATTGACCGAGGATAAGCACGGGTGCAGCTGCTCTAATTTATGTCGACTATTGCGGCACGTGATGTGACAGGACGTATATATACCACCAGTTCCTTCCAGGAACGTATATATACCTCCGTCCAGCCACCCTCAAACCACAATATCACATAAATACTGGTATACTGCCACCACCGATCGCTTAACAGGTGGATCGGGTACCTGGTAGGTAACGTGAATTAGCGGGTGAGGAACGTGTTTGCTCGACATAGGACAAGAAGAACGAAACTGGAAAATAATTAATGATTTACTCCCAAAAGGGGGCAGTGTTTACAAAATATATACAAGATATTATAACGGAGACAATTTACATGTATGCATAAACAGTTATTAAAATAAAAGGGATAAGTAATAGCAAAACCTGCTTCACAAGGTGATGGTCTCAGATTCTGTGGGGGGGACGGCTCCCCGGAAATTAGAGGTGATTCTTCTTACGCCGCGTGATGTGCGTGCGTTCGACGTCCCTGAGAAGAATGGCTTGAAAAATGGCCGATCTGGTTTTTAGCAAGCAGCCAAAACTCTGGGAGACACCCCTTATTTACCTTACAAGGGGGCTCGGCTTTGCGAGCCCACCCAGCTGCAGAAGACCTAAAAAATCCTTCAGAATCCATATCTTGGTGTGGGGGGGTCCCACATCCAAGAGGGAGACATCATCTTGACCGTCACCAATATTCATGAAGATAGATATTAAATATGAAACCTCTATGACGCTCAGAAGCTCAGAATCCATTATCTCAGTTCCCGGTCATTCCTCAGTTATGCAAGTTATACTATTGTAATGGGAAAAAGGTAAGCATTCAAAAAACGTGGTTCCGATGTTTCTGTCAGACCTGTGCGTGATTAAAATTGGCATAAAACGTTTGTACAATTAAACCATGGGATTTTTTGGAGGGATTTTCCGGTTTGTACCAGTGCTTGCCCTGGACTGAGGTTTTATGGCGGGTCATAAAGATTCCTGGTTTGGGGAAAAGCAAAAGTGAGTTCTATGTCTTCTCTTACAAACGGATAGGGGGTGGGGGTTTTCCTTTTTAAAACATCTCTCATTTTTAACACTCGGGCAAAAATACCTTTTGCCTGACACCAACAATTATTAACATTTTTTTTGGGGGGGGGAGGGGGGGGGGGCAATTAGAACTTCTGCTATGGGGCCCCATGATTCCTATGTACGCCCCTGGAGTACACGTATGTGTATACGGGCCCTTACTACTGAAACAATGAGAAACAAAGCTTTTGCAAAGTAAAACACAGTTTATTACACAAATCATTACAAAACTGAAAGTAGTGTATAAATGTCAGCAGTTGCCCACTATAAGTTCTGATGCTGCCAAGTAACAGCACCAGGACCGTTAAAATACTGGCAGTAGTTGTCGCAGCAGGTCTTCGCATCATGGGTGTTTCTGCCATATCCCACTGGTTGAAGGCCTGTATTTGCAGGATCGTTTGCACGCCATTCACCGAGCTCCACTTTCCCATTGGCTAGGTCCACAGAGTCCACGAAGCCCGGTGGACAGTACGTAATTGCATCACATCGGCGAAGAAAGTTGTGAAGCGTGCAACAGGCAAAAACAACAGAGTCTATTGATGTAAGCTTCATGTTAATTGGCGTATGAAAAACTCTGAAGCGGTTGGCCATGATACCGAAGGTATTTTCTACAACACGACGTGCCCTTGACAAACGATAATTGAAAATTCTTCTTTCCTGAGTAAGACTTTTTTGGGGGAACGGTTTAATAAGATTGGGATGAAGTGGGAAGGCTTCATCGCCGACAAAAACAAAATTAAGGTTGCCTGTAGTCTCTGAGTTGGGAGGCAAGTGTAGGTCACAGTTGTGCAATCGCTCTCCAAAATGTGTGTGCTCTAAAATACCACCATCAGAAACCCTGCCATTCATGCCAACATCTACATTTATAAATTCACAATTGGCGTTAACAAGGGCCATCAGGATGATGCTGAAATAGCCCTTATAATTATAAAAATAGGATCCGCTATTTGGTGGCTGAGTGATCCGGACATGTTTCCGGTCCAAAGCCCCACCACAGTAAGGGAACTGCCACAGCTGCTCAAAATCAGAGGCAATCTTTTTCCATTCTTCCTCCGTGTTGGGAAACTGTATGTAACTACGTAGACTGTGGAAAATGGCATCACATGTCTCCGGAATTAGAACGCTGAGCATGGGCCTTGAAATGGCTGCAGAAAAATGCAAATCTTGGAGTGAGCGTCCAGTGGCCAGGAATCTCAGCGTGACTGCCAATCTCTCATCTGCCGGGATGGCAGCACGCATCGCTGTATCCTTCCGTTGAATATGTGGTGTAACTCTTTCCAGTAACACTTTAAATGATTCCTCTGACATCCTCAGATAGTTGCGGAAATCATGAGGATTCTTCTCCTGAAGCTCTCTTACACGTTGCATGTGGGACAATTCAGACCTCTTCTGCAGCCACTCTCTGGTCCACATGCGACGCTTTCGTTTGGAACGCCTCTGTAGCTCCCTTGCCTCATCTATACGCCGAGCTTCCTCAACCAGCAATGCAGCAACCACAATAGCACGCTGCCCGTCGTTCATGATGTGCAAACTGCAAACACAAAATGAAAACATGAGAACACTTTCAACAAAACAATTAACGCAAGTATTTAAACTGTACATGCAAAATATCATGGAAAACCGTGTTCTATTCTGTTAGTGAGTGTGACAGAAAAACTCTGAAGTGGTTGGCCAGGACAGCGTGTCTGAAAACATGCTGTTGTGGGTGTGTTTGCACGAGACCCCTAAAATATCGGCCCATGCAAAAGCATATATATATACAGATAGAAGCCAAGACCTCCCTCTCTGAAGAGCAATGATAGCAGATAATTGTTAGATGTCCTATAAATGAATTAAAAATGGAAACTCATTTGAGACCCCAAACAATACCTACCTCGCTAAAGATGTCTGATTTCTTCAAAGTGGAATCCCAGCTACAACGATCCGCAAAATCAGGACTATTCCAATGAACATATATCAACAACCCGGAGAGTTCTGCTAGGATCTGCAATCCAGCACGAGGTCAGAAACAAAGGATGGAATCGCTATTCTGTTGCCTTCTTTATGCACGGCCGGAAATGAGACCGCTGTAGCGACCACCAATAGGGGACGAGGGGCGCGGAAAAGTCCAATTTATGCACGCCTACGTGTCTCAGTTCTGAATCGCTAATGAGGTCGTTGGTTAGGTGTCACATACAGCGATGCACACTGCCCAGCGGGAGCGCAACGACCCAGGAATGGTCCAGGAAGCTTTGTAACGATCAGCGATCTCACAGCAGGGGCCTGATCGTTGCTACCTGTCACACATAATGAGATCGCTAGCGGAATCGCTATTGCGTCACAAAACTCGTGACGTAATAACGATCTCGCTAGCGATCTTGTTATGTGTGACAGGGCCTTTATACAGAGCTGGGAACAACGTGACCAACAATCAGTGGATGATCAGCACGCAATGATCCACTACCTCCAGATGAACTAATCATCCAGCACATCTGTTCGAGGGGATGAGTTTATGAGGATA
Organism: Phyllobates terribilis; assembly: GCF_046119375.1. Classification (NCBI taxonomy): domain Eukaryota; kingdom Metazoa; phylum Chordata; class Amphibia; order Anura; family Dendrobatidae; genus Phyllobates; species Phyllobates terribilis. Next base: position 382,443,715 of record NW_027362765.1, read on the forward strand.
CAAGATTTCGCTGTTGGACAAAGGTTTCAGAAAGACACTTTAGTGGAAGAGTCAGCTTCAGAGGACTGGAGGAATATTTATCTGAAATAAAAAAATCACATGCGTTTCTTACCTCTATAATGGTTGGGTATGGTATGTGCCTCCATAGCTGAAAGTGGAGTGCAGGGGAGGACAAAATAGGGTAGTTATTGTAAATTGTTCTGTAGAAATGGGCTCACTTACCCAATTAATAATGAATTGTGCACTGAGTGAATGCAATACCTTGTCCTCAATTTACACCTGCAATGTTCTTTGCTGCCACAAGATGTCACTTCAGCATTCTAGAGAATAAAAAGGGGTTAAAAATAGGAAGGGAGTGTCCTGATACCGGTACACCCAAAGTAACCGGCTTAAATAAGAAAAGTCTGGAGGATTTGAGACACAGCAGGGAAAATCTGCAGAGGAAGCAACAGAGGAAGAGCTCAAGCAAGAACCTGGAGAAATGACCGGAGTTCGTGTTATTCCGAGACTGCGTTGCCATTTGGATTACAACTTTCCTTTAATTTACAGATTTTGGACTAAGAGGCTTTTCTACATCCACATTCAGAAAGTAATATTGTATCATTTCTTTTTGTTTTCTTTCACTTCCCCTTGGCTATTGCAGCTGAGAAGAAAAAAAGGAAATGTACGTCATAAACTATATGTATATTTAGTTTTAAATGTGTATTAGGAGAATATGACATACATATAAAATGCATGCACAGAAATTGAAGGAATTGTCCAGGACTAACATAGTGATAGGCTATCCGTAGAATAAGTCATCAGATTGAGAATGAAGTAGGGAGTTCTACACCCAGCACCGACACTGATGTAGCGCCCCGAGGGCTCGGCTGCTACAGGGGTATTGCACCTCCGCCAGAGGTGTGATATTCCACTCCCGGGTAAGGATGGTGTGTGGACCAGGGCTCGGTAGGCTGCATGCATCACACACACCCCATTTCCGAGGGACAGTTCAACGGTGCTCCCACGAGACAGTAATGCAGGCATGACAGAATCTGTCCCTGGCTGGAGTGGGGAGGGGGGAGGAAAACCCAGTGGTGTAGGAGCAGATAGAGGTTGGGTCTCTGGGCATAGGTGGGTGCCCATTGGTTGCAAGTCACCTGGCCTCATGCACAGAGAGGGAGGTATATATGGTGGGCACCATCTTAGAACAGTGTTCAGTCTGAGAGAGGAAGTGACAGAGCAGGGCCTCTGTGAAGCTCTGCTCCGGGGGAGGGCCTAGCCTGTGAGGCCAGAGCCAGCAGAAAAGACAGGAACAGAAAGGAAAGGAAGAAAGGAACAGAACACCAAGAGAGGCCCAGAGACACGAGGGCAGAAGGAACCCCAAAGGCCCAGGAGATTGCGGGTGACGGGTTGGCAGAACAGGGTACCGGATCCCAAGTTGGTGGAGGCGACTAATCCTCAGCCAAGGACCGGCGATCGCGATCATATCTTGGTGCGACCCCTCACTACACCTACTAGAAAGGCATACCACATAGGGTCAGGGAGGTGAGCACGAAGTCCTCCCAAGAGAAGACCCGCGGGAGCTGGACAGACGTAGTGTCACTGGTGGGGCACGGCCAGAGAAAGGAGTAGAAGGGGGTCCTGTGATACACTCTGGGGTTGACCGAGCCCCCCTGCCTGGTGGACGCAGCACGGCTTGGGCAGTCATTGCCCGGGGAATGACTTGGGACATAAAGAACTGTGAGTAAAGAACTTGAACTGCAACCCCACGTCTCTGTGCTTCATCGCCGCACCAGCACTACTAGTGCTGGGACGCCCGCACACCATCACTCCCATCATCCACATTCTCTGCCCTGGGGCTGCACTTTTCCCGTGGGGAGTCACACTACCTCAGCTGCATACACCATCAGCCCCAGCGGTCTGCCTTGCAGTGGCGGTCCGCACTGACCGCAATCCACGGGTGGCGTAGTCGGACAATTAACCTAAAACCCATAAAAGACTGCCACTGGTTTGACCACCCTGAACCACGGGACCGGGTTGCCGCCACGGAGACTTCAACCCCCCAGAGACCTGGTTCCGGGTAGCCCACACACGTGCGCAAACGCGGCCCAGGGGGCGAGTCACTGACACCGATGACCCCCACTGACACCTAGCACCCACACTAATATCGAGTACCCCCACTGACACCCAGCACCCATGACGCGCCCTGAGGTCCGTGGGGTACTTGGCAGCCAGGCCTCTTATGGATGCCGGGGTATATGACGGTGGCTGGCCCGGCCCGTGATCCAGGCCGGTCAGTAAAAAGTGGGAATCTTCTATTTATATGGGGTTTTGAAATAATGTTACCCAGAAAGAAAAAGATCAGAACCAAATCTTACTACAAAAATATATATTTTGATCAAACTGTTTATTCCATTCACCACTTCTAGGCAATATTTTTTCAAGCAGGTCCTTACATGTCCTTTGGACATGAATATAAACAATTAAAAACAACACAAGCAGTGATTGGAAAGTCAGATAATTATTATAAACAGGACTAAAGCACAATTAAGTTAGGCAAGTAATAACTAGTAGTGACCAACGGGTAACAGGATTTTAATAACGGTATAGATTTCTCCTGCTATTCTTTGCAAGAGCTAAAGTCCATGCTAAACAGAGTCACTTTGTAGTCTGTATGAAATATACTTCAGTTTCCGCACACAATTTTTCAGTGATGATTGACTCCTGAAGAAGAATGTAAATGAATGTCATGTTTTAAAGCAGGGGTGCGCAACATTTTTTGATCAGAGGGTCATATTGTCATATTGAACCAATTCCAAGGGCAGCAAAAAATTTAAAGGGTTACTGAGATGAATACATTATCACAAACACTGTCAGTACATAAATACTCAATACTTGGTTCTGGTGATGTATTTGAGGAGGATTGAGGAGGATTTAGCAAGTTTCTGCTGCAACAAAACCAATATCAATACAGTGTAACTTACATTGAGTTTTTGGAGGAGAAACTCTCCAAATCCATCTCCGAACTCCAAGTTTTGAGGATTTTTGAGTTTTAATATAGCCACGTAGAACATCATCTAATCACTTATGAATTACTACACATGTAGAAGATTAGAACCATTATCACTACCATAATCTATCACCAGAGCCACTGTCGGTACATGAATACATCACCAGAACCACCATTAGTACATGAATTCAGCAGCAGAACCATAATCAGTATATGAACGCAGCACCAGAACCAGCATCAGTACATGAATGTATCATCAGAACCACCATCAGTACATGAATGCAGTAGCAGAACCACAGTTAGTACATGAATTTATCACCAGGACCCCGGTCAGTAGATGAATGCAGCACCAGAATCATCGTCAGTACATGAATGTATCACCAGAACTACAGTTAGTACATGAATGCAGCACCAGAACCATCTTTTCTGACTGATGTCATTCTCATCTCTTTTGTCTATATATAGTAAAGATACCATGATGAAATTTCACACCCACAGCTCATATCTACAGATTTCCATCTTCTTCGGCCTTCTGCCACACTTACTGAAACAGTGCCTTTAAAAATAAAAGTATTGTTATAATGCCTCTTATGAACTATGACCCCAACACTGTGCTCCCTCATACTGTCCCCATCTTCAGTGTCCCCCTACGTTGCTACCTCTCCATACAGCCCCCCCCACACTGTCACCACTACATACTGTACCTCCATGCTCCCACCTTTCCATACTGTCCCCTAGCGCTATCACCACTCCATACTGTCTTCCCATGCTCCCACAACACCATACTGTTCCCTCCACCACTTCATACTACCCCCTCGCAGGGCCACCACTCTATACTGTTCCACCATGCTCCTACCTCTCTCTACTGCCCAATCTCCATAACATCCACACACACTGCTTCCTCTCTATACTGTGGCCCCTTTCACAAATTTCCTCCCAGTACACTATAATGTGCCCTCATAGTAACAACCACCACTTACAATAATAGTGAGGACATTTAATCGTCAGCTTCTCCATGTAGCACTTACCATTCAACTACTTCCCCGCCATCTCCGCTGCCTCTACAGCACTGCGATGACAGCAGCTGTGTGATGAGGTCAACAACATGATGACCTCATCAGCCTGCTACACAACGGGGCTGGGAGCTTCTCTGCCCTTTCCTGGCATTCAAGTGTATTTGTGTTAAAAAGACACAAATACATTTAAATATAGGTAAGATCTCCGCAGGCCACAAGAAATCCTTTGTTGGGCTGCATGTGACTTGCAGGCCTATTTTAAAGTATGACCATTGTTTATTTATCCTTTTCATAAATAGCACAAGTGAAGATAAGAAACTTTAATACATCGTATCAGAGAAATCTGCTTCTTTCTCCTCCTAGACTGATATTTCACCCTCAATCTGCATGTAAAATCTATGTTCAGTGAGTACAGAACTTTTCATTACAAGATAAGATGCGACAGTTGCTCATAAAGTTCTATGGGAAAGAGAGGAAGGAGGAGCTAGCGGAACACACAGACATTCTAGGGAGGAGCTAGCGGAACACACAGACATTCCGCTGCAAGTTCTCCGGAAGCAAAGTTCTTTCAGACTTTTCTGTTATTGATAAGACACAGGAAATATGGAGGGAAATTAACTGTTTGCAAATAGTTTTTCAGTGCGGAGAGAGGAATTACTGTAGAAGCTGACAGAGCTCTCTGGCTAGAGCTTTTCTCCACTGAGAACAAAGACCATATTTAAAATAACTAATCTTTTCTTACTCAAATATCTACTGGGGAGGGGAACTATGGAGAGCCCCAAACACATTAGATCATTGACTAAAGGCTCGTTTATTCTGGCCTTTTGCTGATTGGTGATGGTTTATTACTTATTTAGACATTCCGCCCGAGCTTCTGATGTGCCATAAAGTGTTCTGAGTGCATAGACTGTCACAGTTCTCAACAGGACATGTTTACACAGGAGGAGGTCGAGCTGAGAATGATAATTTTTAAGCAAACTTGATCAATTAAGGACCGGGCTACTTATTAGATTTTTTTCATACATGATGTATAAAAAGCTGTCAAAATTTTTCTCATTCAGATATTCTAATAGAATTGCATATTTTTTCGTAGTACATTGGGCCTAATTTTTATGTATGTTTTGGACTTTTTTTTTTTTTACCAATATTGGGTGATATCAGTGGGAAATTAAAGAAGGAAGTGCATGTCTGTTTTTCACTTTTTTTATTGGTTACAAAGGACAAGTAAATACATTTTAGAATTTATCTTTTCCATAACAATTATTTTTATATATCATAAATGTTTTTTTAGTGATAGGGGAAGGGCTAGTAACAACAACAATTTGGACTGGCCTTCAGATTTTTATTTATTTTTTCCCTCCTGTTTATTTATTAATTTTTCACATATTGTTCCCTCCATAAGGTCATAAAAGATATTTATGGGATATTTAAATACTTTTGTAAAATCTGACATTCCTTGTAACTGGCGCTGGTATATTAGCCCCAGTAACAGGGACTGACTGGATCTCTTGTGACCCAGCAGCTCCTGCTCCCTCTCTACACCCTGAGATTACATGACCGCTTGGCTCGGAGGAGCGCTTTTTGTTCATTGCTGTGTATACTGTGATCAAGAAGATTGAGACAGAAATAAACCATCTCTACCTTCTCTAAGGCTGCGTGCCCACTATGCGTTTTTCAAGCGTTTTTGCCGTGGAATTTCCGCAGCGAAAACACTTAAAAAACGCTTGGTAATCTGTGCCCCATGGTCCCCAATGATAATCCGCATGTGCTGTGCACATGCTGCGGAAATTTCCGCTGCGGATTATCATTGCGGAAAAATACGCAGCATGTCCATTAATTTTGCGGACACGCATTGACTTGCATTGGACCGCGTGACATCCACATCACTGGACCTGTACATGCGGATATCACACGGTTCAATGTGCGGATGGTACCCAGGTCTGGAGAAGAGGAGACTCTCGTTCAGACCTGGGTACCATAGAACCTGTTAAAAAAAGAATTTAAAATAAAAAATAAAGATTATACTTACGTTCCGATGATGTCCTACCGGTATTTTCTCCCCTCCGTTTGGTCTGCTGTATGGATCGCGGTGTTGTGAAGGACCTGCCATGATGTCATTGAGTCATGTGACCCGTCACATGACTCAATGATGTCACCGCAGGTCCTTCACACCAACGCGAGCCGCCCACGACACCGGACGGAGCAGTGAAAACAGCGGGAGGACATCGGAAGGTAAGTATAATTTTTTTTTATTATTTTTTACCATTCTTATTCTTTTTTTTTTTAACTAACTTGGTCACACTACTATAAATCCATGTCGTTTGCATGGATTTATATAGTGTGAACAAGTTGTCAAGTACCGTATATTCCGGCGTATAAGACGACTTTTGAAGACTGAAAAATCTTCTGTCTAGTCTGGGGTCGTCTTATACGCCGGTAATGTTTTTGAACTTTCAGAAATTGACATGCGGGGATACTCTGGGGGTGTTAATAAGCTGCCGTGGCCGTATCCCTGCCATGTGGGAGTTAATATAAGGTGGAGGGAGTTAAAATACGGCGGCGGTAGGTCCAGACAGTCAGCGCTTCTGTGCTGAAACTGATAGCGCAGCGTATTCCCAGCAGCGGAGACAGACAGAACCTAGCGAACTTTTCTGACACATCGCAGTGTCTTCCCAGCTCCGGACACAGCGCAGGGCTTCTGTGCCGACAGCTTTCACTTGTCACAGAAGCGCTGCGCTGTGTCCGGAGCTGGGAAGTTTTAAACAATCACACAGCCCCATACTGCTTCCCCGCAGCCTCCCACCCCGATCCTCCGCTCCCCTCGCCACCTCCCATCCCGATCGTAAGTTAGGACCGGGCGGGGAGTGCAGCACAAAGGAGCGGGGAGCGAAGGACCCGGGCGGGGAAGCCGGCAGTGAAAAGACTTCACCGCCGGCTTTCCCGTTCTTTGCTGTGCTTTCCCGCCGGTTATTTCAAATGAACAGCTGAGGTATCAGGTGATGCCGATCAGCTGTTCATTTGAAGTCGCCGCGGTGCCCTCAGAGGGTTCATGTGAGTTCATGCTTGACTGCATTACATGAACTCACATGAACTTTCCCACGGTCTCACAGGTCAGCCTCACCTCCCAGGCCAGTCATGATTGGTGTGTGCGGGTGTCTGTGCGTGTGTCTGCGAGTGTGTGTGGGGTGTCTGTGCGATGTCTGCGGGTGTGTGCGGTGTCTGTGAGATGTCTGCGAGTGTGTGCGGGTGTGCGCGGTGTCTGTGCGATGTGTCTGTGCGATGTCTGCGAGTGTGTGCGGGTGTGCGCGGTGTCTGTGCGATGTCTGCGAGTGTGTGCGGGTGTGTGCGGTGTCTGTGCGATGTCTGGTTGTGTGTGCGGTGTCTGTGCGATGTCTGCGGTGTCTGTGCGATGTCTGCGGGTGTGCGCGGTGTCTGTGCGATGTGTGCGGGTGTGTGCGTGCAGGCAGACATAGGCCGATGTGACACTACTACTCCCATCGGCCTATGTCGGTCCCCCGTCCACTCCTGCCAGCAGGATCAGCTCGATGGGAGCAGTAGTTCCCATCAGCCTGATCCTGCTATATAAATTGCCCTACTGTTTCCCCAATAAATGTTAAATACATGTCATTGGTGGCCAGTGGTTACCTACAATAAATTAGTTCATACATTACCTGTCCCCGCCGATCGCCACCTAAAATAAAGTAAAAAATAAAAAACTACACCTATACTCACCTAGACACCTAATTCCCCGAAGCCATCGATCTCCTGTAATAAAATATAAAATAATAAACCACAACCTTATCCTTACCCCTCCGTAGTAGTCCACAAGTGTCCCACGAAGATCTCCAGTTTAGAGCAGCCACATAGAATGTGACCGCTCTGAACCGCTGCCGCCGCTAGAATGACGGGGCCGTAAGGCAGCCCCGTCATTGCATAAGCGGGTTCGCCGGAGTTCAGGCAGCGCTGCTCCGGTTAGCTGCTTTACGGCCCTGCTGTATCGTGAGAAATTCCCACGGTACAGCAGTGCCGTAAAGGAGGTCTCCGGAGCTGCGCTGACTGAATGCACTCCGGTGACCTCAGTCAGTGGCTCCCGCTGCCGGGAGCGGACGTGTTCCCGGCAGCGTGAGCTTACAGCAGCCATGCACAGCTGTCACGATCTCCAGATGTGACAGCTGTGCATGGGAGATCAGCACAGGAACGTGGACAGGTAACTATTTTTTTTTTAGTAAACTAAGAATTAAATAAAATGGTGTGGTTTATTTCAAATAATTTTTTTTTTTCTGGGTGTAGTGTGTTTTTTCTTTTTAACACTTTGTAGGTTAGTAATGGGGGTGTCTTATAGACGCCCATCATTACTAACCTGGGCTTCATGGCAGCTGGCGCTGACATGAACCCCAGCCCTATTACCCCCTGCCACCGCACCAGGGCAGCGTGGAAGAGCGAGGCTAAGTGCCAGAGTTGGCGCATCCTATGGATGCGCCATTTCTGGGGCGGCTGACGGCTGGTGTTTCTAGCCTGGGAGGGGGCCAATATTCATGGCACCCTTCCTGGGCTATTAATATCAGCCCCCAGCTGTCTGCCTAGCCTTTGCTAGCTATTAAAATAGGGGGGACCCCACGTCATTTTTTTGGGGGGGTCCCCCATTTTAATAGCTAGTAAAGACTAGGTATTCAGCTGGGGGCTGATATTAGCAGCCTGGGAAGCTCCGTGGGTATTACCCCCTTCCCAGGCTTCAAACATCTGCCCCAGCCGTCTGCTTAACCTCCGCTAGAGACTAAAATTAAGGGGAACCCCACGCTAATTTTTTTTTAAATAAATCCTTTATTTTAACACTAAATGACAAGTACAGTAATAAACACTGTCACTGTACTTCATATATATGTGACTGACATGTTTCTATCTATCTAATCTATGTATGATTCTCTATTCCTTCTATTCTAAATTGTCGGGTACAGATGCTGAATTGCCGGCCAGCTTTTTTAAAGAGACGGTGCATGAAAACACTATTATTTTTTTAAATAAATCCTTTACACTAAATGACAAGTACAGTAAGCAACAATGTCACTGTACTTCATATATATGTGACTGACATATTTCTATCTATCTAATCTATGTGTGAAGCTCTATTCTTTCTGTTGTAAATTGTCGGGTACCGGTGTATGCCGCTGATGAAAATGGATGATAGTAATGTTGTTGTTGTATGCCTTATGTTTATGAGTGACAGTTTTCCTGCTATATACCTGCATGTCATAAGAATTTAAATTAAAAAAGGACCATGTTAAATTCAAATCTGTTTTTTTTTAATTTTTACCGGTGTTTGGTATGCGTTGGAAAAAAGGTAGTCTTATACGGTGAATATATCCTAAACTCTATATTTTAACAGGAAAGTAGGGGTGTCGTCTTATACACCAGGTCGTCTTATACGCTGGAATATACGGTACTTTTCCAAGTGATGTTAAAATCGCTTGGAAAGTGCTTGATAACCCGCATGCAAAAACGCTTGACAAACGCTTCTACCTGGCGGGGAAAAACGCATGTAAAAACCGCATGCGTTTTTCCTGCCAGGGAGAAGCGGAAAAAATTTGCAGCATTTCTGCATCGTGGGCACATAGCCTAAGGGGAGTCCGCTTGTATCGGACAGCTGACTCCCTATTCCTGCACCAGCACAATCATGTGCAGCTGCTCGGCTATGCGACGATGTTTTAGATTGTCACTGCAGTGCATAATATGGACCACACGGACGTTTATCATCTATGGGTGGTTAAAGATCATTTATTCTGACAAACAGACACTTTACTTATTCATCAGCTGATTGACAGCCTGTTTGCTCTGGCTGATTAAATTAAATTTTAGTGTCGCTCGGAAATTTCCACCACCCACTGATGACATATGAGTAGTGATACCACAAATGATAGAAAATTCCCCTTGATGTTTCCACATTAGTAATATCATTTCCATCTTCACGTTGGAACACACCTCTAATACACATGTATTGTAATGCAGTAGAAGCATTAAAGACAATGTGGCAGCAGATTTTTTCTATGTAATCTGAGAGCAGCATGATGTAGGGGCAGAGACCCTGATTCCAGGGATGTCACTTATGAGGCTGTGTGCTGATGCTTTAGTAAAATCACTGTTTTATCAATACGAGATTATCACTACGGGACTAGGTGTCTTGTGCCATCTAGTCATTCTGCTCTGCGAAACCCCGAACCCACCACTGATTGGCAGCTTTCTGCCTATGCACAGTGTACACAGAAAGTTGCCAATCAGTAGTGTGGGTGGGTTATACACGGCTCCGCATTTGAGCAATGCTAGATCTGCAGCAGAGAAATTCTATCAAAATGACAGCCAGCAGCCCATTGAGTTTTTGGAGGAGAAACTCTCCAAATCCATCTCCGAACTCCAAGTTTTGAGGATTTTTGAGTTTTAATATAGCCACGTAGAACATCATCTAATCACTTATGAATTACTACACATGTAGAAGATTAGAACCATCATCACTACCATAATCTATCACCAGAACCACTGTCGGTACATGAATACATCACCAAAACCACCATTAGTACATGAATTCAGCAGCAGAACCATAATCAGTATATGAACGCAGCACCAGAACCAGCATCAGTACATGAATACATCATCAGAACCACCATCAGTACATGAATGCAGTAGCAGAACCACAGTTAGTACATGAATCTATCACCAGGACCCCGGTCAGTAGATGAATGCAGCACCAGAATCATCGTCAGTACATGAATGCACTACAGTTAGTACATGAATGCAGCACCAGAATCACCTTTTCTGACTGATGTCATTCTCATCTCTTTTGTCTATATATAGTAAAGATACCATGATGAAATTTCACACCCACAGCTCATATCTACAGATTTCCATCTTCTTCAACCTTCTGCCACACTTCCTGAAATAGTGCCTTTAAAAATAAAAGTATTGTTATAATGCCTCTTATGAAATATGACCTTAACACTGTGCTTCCTCATACTGTCCCCATCTTCAGTGTCCCCCCACGTTGCTACCTGTCCATACAGCCCCCCCACACTGTCACCACTACATACTGTACCTCCATGCTCCCACCTCTCCATACTGTCCCTTAGTGCTACCACCACTCCATACCGTCTATCCATGCTCCCACAACACCATACTGTTCCCTCCACCACTTCATACTACCCCTTCGCAGGGCCACCACTCTATACTGTTCCACCATGCTCCTACCTCAATCTACTGCCCAATCTCCATAACATCCACACACACTGCTTCCTCTCTATACTGTGGCCCCTTTCACAAATTTCCTCCCAGTGCACTATAATGTGCCCTCATAGTAACAACCACCACTTACAATAATAGTGAGGACATTTAATCGTCGGCTTCTCCATGTAGCACTTACCATTCAACTACTTCCCCGCCATCTCCGCTGCCTCTACAGCACTGCGATGACAGCAGCTGTGTGATGAGGTCAACAACATGATGACCTCATCAGCCTGCTACACAACGGGGCTGGGAGCTTCTCTGCCCTTTCCTGGCATTCAAGTGTATTTGTGTTTAAAAGACACAAATACATTTAAATATAGGTAAGATCTCCGCAGGCCACAAGAAATCCTTTGTTGGGCTGCATGTGACTTGCAGGCCTATTTTAAAGTATGACCATTGTTTATTTATCCTTTTCATAAATAGCACAAGTGAAGATAAGAAACTTTAATACATCGTATCAGAGAAATCTGCTTCTTTCTCCTCCTAGACTGATATTTCACCCTCAATCTGCATGTAAAATCTATGTTCAGTGAGTACAGAACTTTTCATTACAAGATAAGATGTGACAGTTGCTCATAAAGTTCTATGGAAAAGAGAGGAAGGAGGAGCTAGCGGAACACACAGACATTCTAGGGAGGAGCTAGCGGAACACACAGACATTCCGCTGCAAGTTCTCCGGAAGCAAAGTTCTTTCAGACTTTTCTCTTATTGATAAGACACAGGAAATATGGAGGGAAATTAACTGTTTGCAAATAGTTTTTCAGTGCGGAGAGAGGAATTACTGTAGAAGCTGACAGAGCTCTCTGGCTAGAGCTTTTCTCCACTGAGAACAAAGACCATATTTAAAATAACTAATCTTTTCTTACTCAAATATCTACTGGGGAGGGGAACTATGGAGAGCCCCAAACACATTAGATCATTGATTAAAGGCTCGTTTATTCTGGCCGTTTGCCGTTTGGTGATGGTTTATTACTTCTTTAGACATTCCGCCCGAGCTTCTGATGTGCAATAAATTGTTCTGAGTGCATAGACTGTCACAGTTCTCAACAGGACATGTTTACACAGGAGGAGGTTGAGCTGAGAATGATAATTTGTAAGCAAACTTGATCAATTAAGGACCGGGCTACTTATTAGATTTTTTTCATGCATGATGTATAAAAAGCTGTCAAAATATTTCTCATTCAGATATTCTAATAGAATTGCATATTTTTTCGTAGTACATTGGAACTAATTTTTATGTATGTTTTGGACTTTTTTTTTTTTTACCAATATTGGGTGATATCAGTGGGAAATTAAAGAAGGAAGTGCATGTCTGTTTTTCACTTTTTTTTATTGGTTACAAAGGACAAGTAAATACATTTTAGAATTTATCTTTTCCATAACAATTATTTTTATATATCATAAATGTTTTTTTAGTGATAGGGGAAGGGCTAGTAACAACAACAATTTGGACTGGCCTTCAGATTTTTATTTATTTTTTCCCTCCTGTTTATTTATTAATTTTTCACATATTGTTCCCTCCATAAGGTCATAAAAGATATTTATGGGATATTTAAATACTTTTGTAAAATCTGACATTCCTTGTAACTGGCGCTGGTATATTAGCCCCAGTAACAGGGACTGACTGGATCTCTTGTGACCCAGCAGCTCCTGCTCCCTTTCTACTAGTGTTGAGCCACCCCCGTAGTGTTCGAGTTCGATTCGGTTCGTCGAACACCCGTGTGTTCGCCGAAATGTTCGTCGAACTGTTCGTCGAACACCTTCGAACACCGTTAAAACCAATGGCAGGCAAACAAAAACACATAGAAACACATAGAAAACACCTTCAAAGGTGTCCAAAAGCTGACAAACTGCTCAGAAGACACAACTAACACATGGAAAAGTGACAAGTACATATAGTCATGAGAAAAGAAAAGAGGTGGAGGAGACACAGATATAGGCATGTCATGCCCTTCTAAAATCCAAAAAGTGAGAAGCCGACACGTTCAGTCCGCTCCTGCCCGTGCCACCTCCGTGTCGCCGGGTTTGTGCCAGAGCCGCGGTGAACCTTGACGGCCAGCCCCCCTCTCCCAATACTGGTGCCTGTCCGCTGGTGGGTCGAGCGAGCCCCCCTGTGGTGGAGGCAGCTCTAAGCTTTTTAATTTAAATTGTCTCTCTAATTTGAATGAATACACTTTAAATCCATTTACAAGGATCTATTGGAGGGCAAGTCTCATGCCAGCAGCCGCGTAATTCAAGCTCCAGTAGCGTCCACTAAAGCTGCTGCAGTTAAAAAGCTTTTATAAGGATCGAGCTCGGCTGTCCACCGCAAGGCATCCTACTGCCAGTCCGAGCCCCTATGCCTTGGGGTGCCTCCTGATGCTCTTCACTGAGTATCCCGGGGGCCCGAAGCATTTCCTTTGAAAAAATTAAGTGTCCAAACTACAGGTGGTGTAGCTTGCTTAACAGCCGGGATAATCCGCTGACTAGCAGACACTGCTACTAGGCACAAAGTATTTCCTGGGCTAGATGCAGTTAAAAATTTGTAATTAGATACTCTCGTTGGATGCTGAGAAAGCATTCCATAGAGTCTCCTGGCACGCCATATATGATTCTCTTAAAAAGCTTGGGGTAGGGGTCTAGGGGACCCTTTTATAGCCAAAATCACGGCCCTGTATCGCAATACGTCACCTAGGCTGAAGATAAATGGAACTGTAGCACCCTGAGGACTCGGTTGCTACAGAGGTATTGCACCTCACCCAGAGGTGTGATATCTCACTCTCAGGTAAGGATGGAGTGTGGATCAGAACCCGACACCTGCATGCATTACACCACATTGCCGTGGGGCAGGGCGACCAATATGCCCCTGAGATGGGCTCGACAGTCGCTGTCCCTGGCTGGAGTGGGGGGAGGGAACACTGAGGAAGGGGAACCCTGTAGTGCAGGAGCAGGGAGGAAGCAGTTCCTGGGTGCATTGAGAAGGGAGTATAAAAGGTGGGCACCATCTTAGTTCAGTGCAGAGAAGTCTGAGCAGAAGTGGCAGGGAGCAGGGGCTCTGCATGAGCTCTGCTCCGGAGACGGGCCTAGTAACAGAGGCCCAGGCCTGGAAGAGGGAGAAGGAAGGAAGAGGAGCGGAGAAGGCTCCAGGAACGAGGAATGAAGGGATCCCAGGGGTGCGGACGGGCGAGTCGCCACCGCACGCCCGAATCCACCTGCATGGAGGGGTCAGGCCAAAGGGGGAGACCGGTCCCCGAAACTAGTGGAGGCAGGAAACGACCCTCAGCTAGAAACCGGAGGCTGTGACATTTTATGTGGCGCAGCCCCTCGCTACACCCGCTAGGAAGGCACCACATAGGGTCAGGGAAACTGGCGCCAAGTTTACCAAGAGGAGGCCCGAGGCAGCCGGACAGAAGGGTTGGTAAGAAAGGCCAGACAAAGGACACACAAAGGTGGTCCTGTGAAGCGCTCCAAAGTTATCTGGGAGTTGTCTGAGCCCCTCACCTGGTGAGCACAGTACGACTTGGGCAGCCGTTACCTGCAGACGTGGTCTGGATAATAAGAACTGTGAGTAAAGGCCCTGGACTGCATCACTGACTCCGTGTCGTTACTGCTGCTGCCCTGCACCATCACCCCCATCCTCCGCATACACTGCCCTGAGGCTATACTCCTCCCGTGGGGAGTTATGCTACGCTCTGCTGCACCCACAACACCAGCCTCAGCGGTCTGCCCTGCAGCGGCGGTTCACTCTGACCGCAATCCACGGGTGGCGTAGTCGGACATTTAAACATCAAAACCACATAAATAGTTCCGCCACTGGTTTGACCACCCTGAGCCACGGAACCGGGTCGCCGCCACGAAGACTACAACCACCAGCATCCACCAAAAAGGGTCCGGCTCCGGGTGTCCCAAGGCCCAGGGGGTGCATCAGAACATTTTCATCACCTTTCACAATCACCAATGGGACAAGGCAAGGATGTCCTCTGTCCCCTCTCTTATACATCCTAGTGACGGAGCACCTGCTCTCATCAATTCGCCATAACCCCAATATTAGGTGGATTGAGGTGGGAGGCACCGAGTACAAGTGCTCTCTATTTGCTGATGATGTACTAGTATATATCAGTCAATCACATATATCCATCCATGCTGTTATGGCTGAAATAGATCACTTTGTTACATGGTCAAATTTTAAAATCAATGCAGCGAAGTCTGAGGCCCTCGATGTCTCCCTCCCCAAATCCATATAGGATTCCATCCAGTCCAACTTTCCCTTTGCCTGGCCCTCACAGGGTATCAAATACTTAGGAATTCCTATTCATAGAGACCTCTCCCATCTATGTTATCTTAATTTTGGGCCCTTTATTGAACAACTCCATACAGACCACGGTTGGCAAGTTAGAACTGTAAGATTCACTACGTGAACCACCGGTGTTTTGTGGAAAAGCACATGTACACTGTGTTCCAAATTATTATGCAAAAAGTGTTTAGGAGTGATAAGGGAAGAATTTGTTTGTTTGTCAGTTAAACTCATTGATGGTGATGTGTGTCAGGGCTCTTTATATCACTGTAAGCAATTGCAGACACCTGTGCTAATTAGTTTGGCAGGTGTGTCCAATGAAAGGCAAGACTACTTAAGAAGGCTGTCTCACATTATTAAGCAGCCTACATTTTCTGCCAAAATGGGAAAGAAAAAGGATGTGTCGGCTGCTGAGAAGCAAAAAATTGTGGAGTGTTTAGGTCAAGGCATGACTACAATCAACATTGTGCGATGATCAGGATGAAGTGTCTTGGCAATCAAGAAGTATGTAGCTGATTCACAGTACACACGTGTGCGTGCTGATAAGGGCAAATTGAGGACTCTTTCCTACAGGCAATTACGTCAGGTTAAAAGAGCAGCGGCAAAAAAGCCTTGTCATAGCAGCAGACAAGTTTTTGAAGCTGCTGGTGCCTCCAACGTCCCCCGAACAACAAGATGCAGGGTCCTTCAGAGGTTTGCAGCTGTGCATATGCCATCCTGTCGACCTCCTCTATCCACTTCACACAAGCAGAAACGGCTCCAGTGGGCCAAACATTACATGAAGACTGATTTCAAAACTGTTTTGTTCACGGATGAGTGCCGTGCAGCGCTCGATGGTCCAGATGGATGGAGTGGAGGATGGCTGGTTGATGGACACCCCACGCAAACACGGCTACAGCGCCAACAAGGAGGAGGTGGAGTAATGTTTTGGGCTGGAATCATGGGGAGAGAGATTGTCGGCCCCTTTAGGATCCCTGAAGGCGCTAAAGATGAACTCCATAATGTATGTGGATTTTCTCAAACAGCACTTCCTGCCATGGTTCAAGAAGAAGAACCATGTATTTCACAGCAAGATCATTTTTTTGCATGATAATGCACCATCTCATGCTGCACATAAAACATCTGCATCTCTGGCTGATATGGGCATAAAAGGGGACAAACTTATGGTGTGACCCCCATGCTCCCCTGACCTCTACCCCATTCAGAACCTCAGGAGCATCATCAAAAGGAGTGTCTATGATGGCGGGAGGCAGTTCACATCTAAGCAACAGCTCTGGGAGGGTATTCTGTCCTCATGCAAAACAATTGAAGCAGAAACCATCCAAAACCTGACAAATTCAATGGACGAGAGAGTTCAGAAGCTCCTTTCAAACAAGGGGTCCTATGTGAAAATGTAACATCACCTAGAATAAAGTTTTAAGTTGAAAACTGTTTGATTTCAGTTTCTAATAACCTGCTAATGCTTATAATTTCAAAAATGACCATTTTTTTGGTCTTTATTAAAATGAAAAGGTTGATCGAAAAGTTTGGGGGATCTAAGAGTGTGGCAACCCAGTAGTCATGATTACTTCGAATTCTGACAATATGAGGGTCATGTTGCAGGTAGTGCAGCAAGAAGGCACTTATGTGTCTTGCGCATCTCGGAGCCCCAAAATTATTTTCCGGGCTAGATGCAGCTAAAAATTATTATTAATTTTAAATCTGGTGGAGCTTAGTATAGATGGGCTAATAGGATCAGTGCTGCACACTGCTACAAAGCCCAAATTATTTTCCAGTCAAGATACAGATAAACATGATTAGTAATTTGAAAGCTTAAAACGGTTGGTGAGGTGATTTTAACCAATCATCAAGCTTTTACTCTGCCCAGGATGACACAGGGGTAGAAAAGTCGTTTCGGATCCATGATTTGTTCATCTTTATGAACGTGAGTCTGTCTACATTATCAGTGGAGAGCCGCGTGCGCTTATCTGTCAGCACACCACCAGCAGCGCTGAACACACGTTCAGACAGAACGCTGGCTGCGGGGCATGACAAGATCTCCAAGGCGTAAGTGGCTAGCTCCGGCCATTTATCCAGATTGGAAGCCCAAAAAGAGCAAGGGTCCAGTGACACAGTCATGGCTTCAATGTTTACTTGGAGATACTCCTGTACCATCGTCTCTAGGCGTTGACTATGTGTCAGACTTCTTGTCTCCTGTGGCCTTGCAAAGGATGGGCTAAAAAAGTGGTGAAATGATTCCGCAAAATTGATGTTACCAGCAGATACTGTGGTTCTGTTACGGTTTGAGTGCTGAACACTTGACGGTCCCACGGTTGGCAAGTTGGAACTGTGAGATTCACTACGTGCACCACTGGTGTTTTGTGGAAAAGCACATGTAAGATTCTGCAACAGTCTCTGCTGATACTCCTGCATGTGTGCATACCTTTCTATGGCAGGAATAATTTCTGCAAATTTACTTTTGTACCGGGGATCTAACAGTGTAGTGCAGCAAGAAGGCACTCATGTGTGTTGCGCATCCAGGAGCACCAAGTCCCTGTTGTGTTGGTGGCGAGGTAACAATCATGCTTCCTTCCTCTGTCCTCTCCCCCCAACCTCGCACAACAGAAATGTGATCAAGGTCTCCCTCATCTGATGAGTCTTCCATCAGTTCGTCCTCCACTTCTTCCTGGGCTCCTGCACCTTCCTCACTAGTTTGGTTGCTACCATGCGCCCTGGTAAAACCATCTCCCCCACCCTCACATGCCTGCCGCCTTGGTGCTGCCGACCGTCTGGACCTTGCAGATGTTAGCCCTTCCGCATACAACTCCTCCTCCTCTACTTCCTCCACCTCCTCTTGTGCCACCACCTGACTCCGAATTCTGTTTAACATGTGCTCCAGCATGTAAATCACCGGAATAGTCATGCTGATAATGGCATCGTCAGCACTAAACATCTTCGTCGCCATTTCAAAACTGTGCAGAAGGGTGCATAGGTCCCTGATCTGAGACCACTCCTCCAGCGTGATTTGCCCCACCTCCGGATCTCGTTGGCCCAGGCTATACGTCAGAACGTATTGCACCAGGGCTTGTCGGTGCTGCCACAGTCGCTGCAACATGTGCAGAGTTGAATTCCACCGGGTAGGCACATCGCATTTTAGCCGGTGAAGTGGCAGGCCCAACGACTTCTGTAGAGATGTAAGTCGCTGAGCTGCGGGATGTGAACGGCGGAAGTGAGCACACAGCGACCGTGCCCTCTGCAGAAGGCCATCTAGTCTGGGATAGTGGGCTAAAAATTGCTGGGCAACCAGGCTCAACACGTGAGCCATACAAGGCACGTGTGTGACATTGCCCCGGCGAAGGGCCGCACCCAGGTTTGCAGCATTGTCGCACACGGCCTTCCCTGGTTTCAGGTCCAGCGGAGACAACCATTCATGAAATTGGTTCTCCAGAGCTGACCACAACTCCTCAGCTGTGTGACTCACATTTCCCAGACATTTCAAAGTAAAAAAAGCCTGATGACGTTGAGCCCTACTGCCAGCATAGTAAGGAGGTGTGCAGGATCCCTTCTGCGCAGTTAGAAAGCTTGTGGCATGACCAGACAGGCTTTGAGTGCAGGTGGAAGACCGAGAGGAGGTTGAGGAGGCAGAAGCAGTGGAGAAACTTTGACATAAAGAGGATTGACGCACAACTCGTGGGGACGGCAAGACTTGGACAGCAGCCCCTTGTCCTGCTGTCACCATAGTTACCCAGTGCCCAGTCAGCGACATGTAACGCCCCTGTCCATGCCTACTCGTCCAAGTGTCTGTGGTGAAATGCACCCTGTCACACACAGAGGTTCTCAAAGAAGCGGTGATGTTGTGTGCGACATGCTGGTGGAGCGCAGGCACACCTTTCTTTGAGAAGTAGTGCCGACTGGGCATCTGGTACTGGGGCACATAAGGTCTCGAAAATCCTCTGTGTCCACCAGGCGGAAAGGCAGCATTTCTGTAGCCAAGAGCTTGCAGATGGTGAAATTCAACCTCTTAGCTTTCTCATGGCTAGGAGGAAATGGTCTTTTACTTGTCCACATCTGAGGGACCGAGGGCTGGCTATTGTGCTTAGACGGGGTTGATAAGGGTGTCCCCGGCAAACTGCCGGTCTGTGAGGAAGATGCAGGCGGACATGTTAGGTTGCCTTGATCCAAAGGTGGTGCTATCGATGTCGGACAGCGCTCAACACCAGCTGGTGTTACCACCTCCAAAGAAAATGATGACCTGCCAATCACGCTGGCTGTTGCGGGTAAAGAGGTGGCAGGTCTGTGCCCCAAAACAGGTGTGACTGCTGTCCCCCCAGTCACATAGGATGAAGAGGCCGCGGATACACAAGATATGGCAGACGGTGGTTGGCCCGGCCGGCTAGGCCGCATTGTAGCACACTGAGCTTCCCACTGCAACTTATGCTTCATGTCCATGTGCCGGTTCATGCATGAAGTACTCAAACTATGTATTTTTTGGCCTCTACTTAGCTTTTGCTGACAAATGTTACAGATAACACGAGTTGGGTCATCTTTATCGATCTGAAAAAATGCCCAGGCTATGCAAGGCTTAGCACCCATGCGACCTGAAGAGCCACCACGACTTGTGGTGAGAGGCAGAGTTGTGTTTGAGGATGCAGTTGTTGACGTGCTTCCAGTACTACGTCTCTGTCCAGGAAGGCGCAACCTGACCTTGTCGTCACTAGCATCTTCCTCCACCTCCTCTGCTGACCTCATCTCTTGGCTGACTGTGGGTTGACAGTAAGTGGGATCTCCAACCTCATCATCATCACCCTGTGCGTTATCACACCCGTCGTCCTCAGAGCCAACCTGTTCCTGCCCTGACAAAAAACTAAAGTTGTCGCTCCAATCAGGTATTTGAGTCTCATCATCGTCTTCCTCATTGTCTCCACCAACAGGAGTTACAGTTTGGGAATGAGGGTCTACATTATGGTCAGAACCTTCTGCGTCTGGTCCTGGATCCGATTCATAAAGATTCTGGGCATCAGTGCAGATCATTTCCTCGTCTGGATTCACAGAAGCGCTGGAGTCGACCTCTGATTCCCAGGCTATAGTATGAGTAAACAGCTCTGCAGACTCAACCATCTGTTCTACCTCATACTCAGACGGGCAGCTGGAGATTTGGGAGCTGTGAGGAAGCAAGTGCGATTGGGGTGACACCTTTGAGGACTGGAGTGTTTGTGATGTTGAAGTTGATGTGGAGGAGAGCCCACTTAAAGGAGCACTTGATATCCGTTGAAGCACCTGCTGTTTTTGTGCCTCATCTGGAATTTGTAGCGATTGGCGTGGCCGTAAGAAAGGGATCTTATCACATTGTCCGCTAAAAGAAGTAGACATTTTAGTTTGGCTGGAAGATGGTCTTTCTTCTGCAGATGTTACTGTTGCTTTAACACCTACCCCACGGACACAACCTTTTTTCCCCTTCCCAACACGCCTATTCCCCTTTCCACCAGCAGCAGGCCTTTTTCCACTCATTTTGGTGGTTAACTAATTCACAACTCTGGAGTTGTTTGCACAAAAAAACAATGGATGGGAACCGAGCAGAGCTGAGTGGCCAAACTGTGGTATTAGGCCAAAACTATTGGCTGGGTTAGATGCAGAAAAAAATTATATTCAATTTGCAACCTGATGGAGGTCAGTATAGATGGACTAATAGAGAAAGTCCCACACACAGCTAGAAGCCCAAATATTTTTTCAGAGGTAGATGCAGAAAAAAAATATATTCAGTTTGCAACCTGATGGAGGTCAGTATAGATGGACTAATAGAGAAAGTCCCACACACTGCTAGAAGGCCAAATATTTTTTCAGAGCTAGATGCAGACAAAAAAATTATTTTTAATTTGCAACCTGATGGAGGTCAGTATAGATGGACTAATAGAGAAAGTCCCACACACTGCTAGAAGGCCAAATATTTTTTCAGAGCTGGAGGCAGATAAAAATTATTTTTAATTTGCAACCTGATGGAGGTCAGTATAGATGGACTAATAGATAAAGTCCCACACACTGCTAGAAGGCCAAATATTTTTTTCAGAGCTAGATGCAGAAAAAAATTATATTCAGTTTGCAACCTGATGGAGGTCAGTATAGATGGACTAATAGAACAAGTCCCACACACAGCTAGAAGCCCAAATATTTTTTCAGAGGTAGATGCAGAAAAAAATTATATTCAGTTTGCAACCTGATGGAGGTCTGTATAGATGGATTAATAGAACAAGTCCCACACACAGCTAGAAGCCCAATATTTTTTCAGAGGTAGATGCAGAAAAAAAATATATTCAGTTTGCAACCTGATGGAGGTCAGTATAGATGGACTAATAGAGAAAGTCCCACACACTGCTAGAAGGCCAAATATTTTTTCAGAGCTAGATGCAGACAAAAAAATTATTTTTAATTTGCAACCTGATGGAGGTCAGTATAGATGGACTAATAGAGAAAGTCCCACACACTGCTAGAAGGCCAAATATTTTTTCAGAGCTAGATGCAGACAAAAAATTATTTTTAATTTGCAACCTGATGGAGGTCAGTATAGATGGACTAATAGAGAAAGTCCCACACACTGCTAGAAGGCCAAATATTTTTTCAGAGCTGGATGCAGATAAAAATTATTTTTAATTTGCAACCTGATGGAGGTCAGTATAGATGGACTAATAGAGAAAGTCCCACACACTGCTAGAAGGCCAAATATTTTTTCAGAGCTAGATGCAGAAAAAAATTATATTCAGTTTGCAACCTGATGGAGGTCAGTATAGATGGACTAATAGAACAAGTCCCACACACAGCTAGAAGCCCAATATTTTTTCAGAGGTAGATGCAGAAAAAAAATATATTCAGTTTGCAACCTGATGGAGGTCAGTATAGATGGACTAATAGAGAAAGTCCCACACACTGCTAGAAGGCCAAATATTTTTTCAGAGCTAGATGCAGAAAAAAATTATATTCAGTTTGCAACCTGATGGAGGTCAGTATAGATGGACTAATAGAACAAGTCCCACACACTGCTAGAAGCCCAAATATTTTTTCAGAGCTAGATGCAGAAAAAAATTATATTCAATTTGCAACCTGATGGAGGTCAGTATAGATGGACTAATAGAATGATGCTATGCCCAAAAGATTTTACTTCACTAGGTGCAGTAAAAAAATTTGTATTCTATACACAGGTGGTATATCTTGCAACACAGATAGGCTACTCCACTGACTAACACACTCTGCAATAGGCCAAAAAGGATTAGCTTTGCTAGATTCAGCCAAATGCTGTGAAAAAAACTTGCACAGCACTGGCACAGACCTGCCTGGCAAAAACTGATTGGAACTGATGTAACCTAGTCCTGAAAAGGACTGCAATTACAATTAGTCTTTACTCCCACAATCTATCTATTTAAGAGCACAGACCTGCCTGATAAAAGTCGTAGGAAATGCTGTAACCTAGTCCTTAAAAGGACTGCAATCACAACTATTCCCTACTCCCAAGCTATCTGTATATTTGTGCGAAAATTGGCTTGAAATTAACAAGGTATAGCGCACACAGCAACAGCGGTGCCGTCTAACACGCAGCTGCAGCAGTGAGAAAATGGTGGCGACGGGGAAAATGGCTGGGTCTTATAGGGCAAGGACATGTGACATATACAGCCAATGACACATGCCCTTGCTTGTGTGAAAAAAAAGCACTTCGCTCCGTGTGTGCGCTGCTGATAGGCTGACAGACTGCACCTCCCCACTGTAAATGCGGGAAAGAGAAAAAAAAATGGAGATCTTCATTGTTCCTGCAGAGATCCATCCCCTGCCCCTCCCCCCACCCCGCTGTACACTCAAACTGCGTATTAACATTAATTTTCATCATTACTGAGAAAAAATCCAGTTATGATTTTGGTGCACGAACAGTTATCGAACATAACCTTGAACAGCCGAATTTTTCTCAAATCGTTCGTGTTCGCCGACCGGCTCGAACACCGCCCAAAACAGCTCGAATTTGAGATTGGCGAACAGTTCGAGTAGAACAACGCTCATCTCTACTCTCTACACCCTGAGATTACATGACCGCTTGGCTCGGAGGAGCGCTTTTTGTTCATTGCTGTGTATACTGTGATCAAGAAGATTGAGACAGAAATAAACCATCTCTACCTTCTCTAAGGCTGCGTGCCCACTATGCGTTTTTCAAGCGTTTTTGCCGTGGAATTTCCGCAGCGAAAACACTTAAAAAACGCTTGGTAATGCGTGCCCCATGGTCCCCAATGATAATCCGTGCTGTGCACATGCTGCGGAAATTTCCGCTGTGGATTATCATTGCGGAAAAATACGCAGCATGTCCATTAATTTTGCGGACACGCATTGACTTGCATTGGACCGCGTAACATCCACATCACTGGACCTGTACATGCGGATATCACACGGTTCAATGTGCGGATGGTACCCGGGTCTGGAGAAGAGGAGACTCTCGTTCAGACCTGGGTACCATAGAACCTGTTAAAAAAAGAATTTAAAATAAAAAATAAAGATTATACTTACGTTCCGATGATGTCCTACCGGTATTTTCTCCCCTCCGTTTGGTCTGCTGTATGGGTCGCGGTGTTGTGAAGGACCTGCCATGATGTCATTGAGTCATGTGACCCGTCACATGACTCAATGATGTCACCGCAGGTCCTTCACACCAACGAGAGCCGCCCACGACACCGGACGGAGCAGTAAAAACAGCGGGAGGACATCGGAAGGTAAGTATAATTTTTTTTTATTATTTTTTACCATTCTTATTCTTTTTTTTTTAACTAACTTGGTCACACTACTATAAATCCATGTCATTTGCATGGATTTATATAGTGTGAACAAGTTGTCAAGTACTTTTCCAAGTGATGCTAAAATCGCTTGGAAAGCGCTTGATAACTCGCATGCAGAAATGCATGCAAAGACGCTTCACAAACGCTTCTACCTGGAGTGAAAAACACATGTAAAATCTGCATGTGTTTTTCCTGCCAGGGAGATGCGGAAAAAATTTGCAGCATTTCTGCATCGTGGGCACATAGCCTAAGGGGAGTCCGCTTGTGTCGGACAGCTGACTCCCTATTCCTGCACCAGCACAATCATGTGCAGCTGCTCGGCTATGCGACGATGTTTTAGATTGTCACTGCAGTGCATAATATATTCTGACAAACAGACACTTTACTTATTCATCAGCTGATTGACAGCCTGTTTGCTCTGGCTGATTAAATTAAATTTTAGTGTCGCTCGGAAATTTCCACCACCCACTGATTACATATGAGTAGTGATACCACAAATGATAGAAAATTCCCCTTGATGTTTCCACATTAGTAATATCATTTCCATCTTCACGTTGGAACACACCTCTAATACATATGTATTGTAATGCAGTAGAAGCATTAAAGACAATGTGGCAGCAGATTTTTTCTATGTAATCTGAGAGCAGCATGATGTAGGGGCAGAGACCCTGATTCCAGGGATGTCACTTATGAGGCTATGTGCTGATGTTTTAGTAAAATCACTGTTTTATCAATACGAGATTATCACTACGGGACTAGGTGCCTTGTGTCATCTAGTCATTCTGCTCTGCGAAACCCCGACCCCACCACTGATTGGCAGCTTTCTGCCTATGCACAGTGTACACAGAAAGTTGCCAATCAGTAGTGTGGGTGGGTTATACACGGCTCCGCATTTGAGCAATGCTAGATCTGCAGCAGAGAAATTCTATCAAAATGACAGCCAGCAGCCCAGTAAGTGATACATCGCTGGAATCAGGATCTCTGCCCCTACATCATGCTGCTGTCAGATTATACAGAAAAAAACGGCAGACAAATTCCCTTTAACAATGATTAACATTAATAAAGCATCTTGAATTATTTCCAAATGGAGATCTGAGGACTTTTCTTGCAATTACGAATATAGAACCAAGATGACATATAAGTGGTTAGAGATGAACGTAGAAGATGCTGGCCGTGGATGAAAAGTCCCAATTAAAATAATTCTCTAATAAATATAGTTCTTAGATCATATACAGTCTGAGCGACAGTCACCAAACTAAAGAGGAAAACACCTACAAGATCAATGAAAGAATTGGTTTTCCTTTGCCAAGACATCAGGTTGAAGAATACACAAGCCTCCATATGAAGAGGATCCCGGCCATTACATGTCCTGTCC
Organism: Phyllobates terribilis; assembly: GCF_046119375.1. NCBI lineage: Eukaryota > Metazoa > Chordata > Amphibia > Anura > Dendrobatidae > Phyllobates > Phyllobates terribilis. Next base: position 382,469,420 of record NW_027362765.1, read on the forward strand.
ATGCCCTGACATCTGGCAGTTCAGTGTTTTCATAGTAGCGACAATGTAGGTAAAAAGTTTTTTTTTCTTCTGCTTTTATTTTCTCCACACTGTTGTGAAGATCCAAGTCGCCAAAATTACTGGCGCCTAATGTCTTAAATTAATTACCATTCAAGTGGGCGGTTTTTGTTTTTTTCAGCTCTGTGATGCATCATAGTGGGATGAAAGGAGAAAACCACAAAGCTGAAAGAAGTGGAACATGCAGATGAATGATAAAAAAAAAGTAAAACATTAAGCGCCAGTAATTTTGGCGGTTTTTATCTCCACAACGGAGAGAAGAAAAAAAAACATAAAAAAAAGTTATATCTACATTCCTGCTACTATGAGCAAGACTGGAAAATTTATAAGGTCAAAAATTGTGAACGGTTATCTTTAAATCTTTCCTGTTTAGGGCACGGTTCCTTCCACGCAGCATCCGGACAGTATGACCAATGAACAAACAATGGCTTATTTAATTTAGCTATGAAAAAAGTCTCTTTTTTTGGTAGTAGTTCAAGGTTTCTTGTTACATTTTCAGTGTAGAGATCCTTTCTTATAGCAGCAGGACAGTTTGGACTGTGAAGAAGCAATAACTTATTTTAGTTGTCAAAACAAAAAAATCTGTTTTTTGGGGAGCAGTTTAAGGTTTGTTGTTATACGGCTTCTTCCTAGCAGCAGCGCAATATGGAACATGGTGAACTGGCAGGAGATGTCTGGCTGTATAGTGGCAGTTGCAGCAGCACAGTATGGAACATGGTGAACTGGCAGGAGATGTCTGGCTGTATAGTGGCAGCAACAGCAGCACAGTATGGAACATGGTGAACTGGCAGGAGATGTCTGGCTGTATAGTGGCAGTGGCAGCAACAGCAGCACAGTATGGAACATGATGAACTGGTAGGAAATGTCTGGCTGTATAGTGGCAGTGGCAGCAACAGCAGCACACTATGGAACATGATGAACTGGCAGGAGATGTATGGCTGTATAGTGGCAGTTGCAGCAACAGCAGCACACTATGGAACATGATGAACTGGTAGGAGATGTCTCACTGCATAGTGACAGTGGCAGCAACAGCAGCACACTATGGAACATGATGAACTGGTAGGAGATGTCTGGCTGCATAGTGACAGTGGCAGCAACAGCAGCACACTATGGAACATGATGAACTGGCAGGAGATGTCTCGCTGCATAGTGACAGTGGCAGCAACAGCAGCACACTATGGAACATGATGAACTGGTAGGAGATGTCTGGCTGCATAGTGACAGTGGCAGCAACAGCAGCACACTATGGAACATGATGAACTGGCAGGAGATGTCTGGCTGTATAGTGGCAGTTGCAGCAACAGCAGCACAGTATGGAACATGATGAACTGGCAGGAGATGTCTGGCTGCATAGTGACAGTGGCAGCAACAGCAGCACACTATGGAACATGATGAACTGACAGGAGATGTCTGGCTGTATAGTGGCAGTGGCAGCAACAGCAGCCCACTATGGAACATGATGAACTAGTAGGAGATGTCTGGCTGTATAGTGGCAGTTGCAGCAACAGCAGCACACTATGGAACATGATGAACTGGTAGGAGATGTCTGGCTGCATAGTGACAGTGACAGCAACAGCAGCACACTATGGAACATGATGAACTGGCAGGAGATGTCTGACTGTATAGTGGCAGTGGCAGCAACAGCAGCACACTATGGAACATGATGAACTGGCAGAAGATGTCTGGCTGTATAGTGGCAGTGGCAGCAACAGCAGCACACTATGGAACATGATGAACTGGTAGGAGATGTCTGGCTGTATAGTGACAGTGGCAGCAACAGCAGCACAGTATGGAACATATTGGACAGAAAGGAGATGTCCGGCTTTGTAGTTGCAGCAGTAATGATGAAGTTATACAGAATGAAACATGGTGGTCAGGCAAGACATGTTAGTCTATATAGTGATAGCAGCAGCCTAACAGTATGGAACATGATGGACAGTCAGGCAATGGAATAAATGAGCCAGTGATAAAAAAGCCAGTCCCCACTGTCCGCAATGGCAGACCTAATTATTGCCAGTAACTGGAGGTGAATACAAATCCCCACAGATCCACAGCTGGTTAATTTTCACTAATGTAATGTTTTTCATGTTTGGAGAGGACAAAGTTGTCCACTTCAGTGGGACAATAATACCTTCCATGCTGAATACTCTCTTTAAAAGTGCATTGGAGGCTGGATGAGACAGTACACTGACAGCAAACTCCGGCCAGCGGTCTAATCTGCTGATCAAATGTCTAGATGGTCAGAGTCCAAGGTATCTGCTCTGATAAAGGGTCAGCAGAACCTGCCATATTCAGGTAGTGTGTGTCTGCATTTCCTGATGTGTATCAGGTTGGCTCAGCAGATAAAAAAATCAATTGGTCAGTCATGTTCAAGAAATTGCTTTAGCTTCTGCTTTTTGGCTATGTAAGTATGTATCATAGACTGTCATGTACCTGCCCCTAAAGACAACAAATTGCCTAATGTGAATATTGAAATGCGGCTTTATTGCATTTTATGATGACACGTAAAATGCATAGAGTATGTTGTAACTAATGAAAAGTGTGATAGGTACTGATGCTGCTGTTTGGGTACCGCAAGGTAATGCCTAAGGTAACTCTGGTACATCAGCTCAGGGGTAGGGAAAGCATAGGACATAGTTTAGGGCTTAAGATAGAGATAGATAGTGACTGTAGACATAGGTTCGGTTTTAGGGCCCAGAGCAGTTACAGATAGAGCAAGATAGGCAGTGGTGGGCCTTATTAGTATATAAGTGATAGGAATTGTGTCTGATACAGTTAAATGTTTGGGCCCAGCCAAGGATGGGAGGAGGATGGGTCAAGTAAAAAGGGAAACTACTTCCTGGTTTAGTCAATTAGAGTAAGTGTAAGGTTTGTGTCAAGTTCAAAGTGCAGTGGGTTGGAGGCATATGAAGTACATATCGTTCTGGCAGCATGAGGTCATACCAAATTTCCTGCAGACCTTCCTTCAACACCCGGGGCCTATGGCCCAAACTAGGCACCGATGAGTGTGCCTTAATCCCTTCCATATAGAGGAAGCCGGATCGGGAACCGCGTGAGGGAAACGCAACGGATCTCGGGAATTCTGTGGTACTAGATGGTGAGTCCCTAGGGCTAACAGGAGCTATTAAAGTAGGTACACGCCGAGCTGAATGTGAGAGAATGCTTGAAATGTACTGTGTTGATGAAACTGGAGGATGCTGTGCCTGATACTGCATGTTAAAGTCTGATGTACTTGAACTGTCCAGTAAAGTTAAACTTGTTAAAACTAACTGTGGGTCCACTGATGTGTGTGAGCTGGTCCTGAAACTGAGGACGTGGAGACAGTGAATGTCTCTGGCCTGCAAGTACATAGCCCATATTGTTGATGTATTGTATTGTAAGATGCATGTAGCAAAGAATTAACTGAGGAGGTCTTTCTAAAGACATCTGTATGTATCAGGCCATTATCTGATACCATCAATTGACTATCCAAAAAATATATTTTTTTTGGTGATACTTATATGTGAGCTGTTGGAGTTGTTGCGGTTCAGAAATGTAGTAAAGTCTCTTAGTCCAGTTTCTATACCTTGCCAAATTATGAGCAGGTCATCAATGTATCTGTACCAGCATTGCGCAAGCAATATATATACATCCAACATACACTGGCACATTAGCCCCTTCACCCGAAAGTCATTCCGAAACGTGCGTTAGGGCACCAGGGTGGACCTCGTGGGTCAAGGTTAAGGTAGTTTAACATTCATTTCATGTTTGTTTTGTGGTCACCAGACATGCAACTATTATCTGCTGATCTTATATGGTCGCATATGGACATGCATAATACAACATAACTAACATATCCAGCATAGCTTGATTTATGTGTGTGTTTCGCCTCGTGGAAACAGTCACACCTACGCTACTAGCAACTTGACAGAGTCACTGGTAACGTACTGTAGGGAAGATATTTAACACTGAGATTAATAGCTGCTGTAATTATACATAGGAAAAAGCTTCCAGCGCACGAGTGGGTTATTCTACCATCTTAGTGCTAGGATGATTAAAGATTAGAGAGGGAGAAGGTCAGAGAATAAAATTCACAGCCTTTCAGAGCATTTACTGTGGGGTGGGCATGGAGGTGAAAGCTCTGAGCTGTTTTGGTCATAACGAAGGAAAGACAAACCTGGGATTGTTCGTTCCTGAAGTGGGCGGTTAAACGTAGCAACAAGGACTGTGCCATACGTTATGGTTATGTTTTGTTTTTCCTGTTAGGCCAAAAAGGCCATGTTTGTTGTTGCTAACATGGCTGCAATTTATGCAGTGCTCTTAATAAACTCAGCAGAAGATTTAAATAGACAGTGTTCCTGTGTATCTCTATGTGCATCCAAATGAGTCGATCTACCACAGTTGGTGTTAGACGTGCGGGCAAGATCCCCAGGAAGCAAGGGCGATGGCTGCAGTGAGCATGGAACAGCAGGCAGACAAAATGGAGGAGCTGATCAAGCACCTGGTCCAAAGCCAACACCAGCAGCAGCTGCAACAGCATCGGGAGCAGCAGCAGCTCCAACAGTAACAGCATCAGGAGCAGCTGCAGGAGCAACAGCTGGGACAACAGGAGACAAGTAAACTGCTTATGCAACAGCTGCAGCAGCAGCAACAGCAGCAGCAGCAACAGCACCAGCAACAGAGTCGTCAACAGCAGCAGCAGATTGATTTACTCACAGAGGTGGTTCGTGGCACGACAGCAACTCCATTGTCAGCTGATGATTTCTCTGTCCAGAAGGCAGTGAGGAGAGCCTTACAGAAAATGACCCCGGGTGATGACATAGAGGTGTTTTTAACCCCCGATAGAAACTCCCGGCGCCATAACTGGTAAGCCACAAAAGGCCTACTATGATTTGGCTTTACAGAACACCAAAGAAAATGGAAAATTGAAAACAGAAATTTTGGCAGGTGACAATGTCTGTCAAGACAGAACGGGTCCAACGCTGGGCACTGATATGTGACAAACCCCCTCATTCACAAATCAGTCCAAAAGTGGTTCCAGCCGGAGCCTTCTACCCCAGAGCAGGTGGTGAAATGGACCAGTTTGTGCACTCCCTTCCGAGCCCAATGCAGACTTGGGTTGCCCAGGGAGATCCCCAGAACACCGATGAATTGGTCGGACTGGTCGAAAGGTATCAGGGGATCAAAGGGTCCGTGGGGAGGCAACCCATTCCATACTGGGGGCCGAAGGTTAAAAAGGTGGTGGGGCGTCCAAAGTATAAGGGGGCGGCCCTCATCAGGGGATGTAATTTGCTGGAGATGTCACGGTCCAGGTCATATAGCTGCCCATTTACCCCTGACCACAGAGCAAATGGACTGTAGCTTGGGATGCCGGTGTTTGTTCAGCACATATTGTTAGAACCCTGCTGTTAGTTTTTTCTATTTTGCTGGTCACATGACTTTCTGCCTATATTATCCAGCTCCGCCCTTCTGGCTTTGCTGGACTTCAGTGTTACTTTTACTCTTAAGCTAGCCAGGTGCCTTGTACCTTTCTCTGTAGTTTGCTTGGTCTTTTGACCACTTGTACTTCTGTTTGTTTGTTTGTCTTTGCTCTGCTATAATTTCTGCTAGGAGGTGTCCAAGTATATCCCAGTCCTTAGTTCTTGTAGGGACCCCTCCCTTATATCTATAGGTCTACATTCAGACTAGCCGAGGACTTAGGCGGGTCTATTCACAAGGAACAGGTCCCCCGCTGCATCGTAGGGAATCAGCTTAGTCCTATTGTAGGGACAGTTTTTCTATCTTTCCTTAGTGTTTGTAGCAGATCATAATACATATCCAGCTTGTAGCGTGGACTGTCCACCCGGCAAGGGGCCCCAAACTTGTTCTGTCAAAGTGAATGGCCTGCAAATGACTGAACTACTAGACTCAGGGAGTTTGGTAACCCTCATGAGTGACACACTCCCACTCCAATTGATCCCTGGGAAGAAGGTTGGCATCCACTACATTCATGTGGATGCTAAAGACTATCCGGTGGCCAGAATGGTCATTGAGACTGCCCGAGGTACTGAGTCCCATAAGGTCGGTGTGGTCCAGAATTTGTTGCACCAAATTATCATAGGTCAGGACTTTGTATTGTTTTGGGGCTTGTGGGGGAGGGACCAAGACCCCATTTGCTCGGGTAAGAAACGGGTTGGACCTAAAGTAGTCACACCAAACTCAGAGTCTGACGAGTTTCCCTTTTGTGTAGTGGGTGAAGTGGATAAGCTAGTATACCTTGAGGCAGACATTCCTGTGATAGGGGTGAACAGAGAAAATTTAAAGTTCACCCAACATAGGAATCAAAGTCTAAAAGAGGCATTCAATAAGGTAACAGTCATAAACAGCATAGCACAGGAGTTGGGGGCTGACACCAGGTTCCAGGACCCTATAGACAAAGTGTGTTGGACAGGGCCCATTCACATGTCTTGGGTGGCCATCTGGTGCTGGACAAAACTGAACAACTGGTCATACAGAGGTACTATTGGCCCAGAAGTCACTGTGAAATCTTAAAATATTGCAAGTCCTGTCCCACCTGCCAGTTAACTGCTACCAAATCTTTATTCCAAAATCCCCTCATGCCACTATCCATCAAGGCTAGGCAAAAGAGATACCAAGTTGAAATTCCATGTGGGCTGGACAGACCAGAAGGTGACACTAAGGGTGTCCCTGTGGCAGAGACATTGTCACCAGCCCAGAAACAACAGTGCCAAGAACTTCTTAAGTGGAACCGGTACCTGTTTTTGGAGTTACCAAGACGTATGCAGGTTGGTGAACAAGGAATTCTTACTGAACCACATGTGCAGGTGAACCAAAAGCTGTATAGAATCCCCGAAGTCAGCTGCAAGGTGATTTAGAAGGAAGGGGCCAAAAATCACGCGTATCCGATACCCCGTGACGACCTCATATCGAAGCTAGGGTCAGCCAGATACATCATCTCCCTGGACCTAATGAAAGGTTACAGGCAAATCCTCTTCTCTGAAAGTGCCAAGAAGAAGACAACCTCTTTTACACCTGATGGTTGCTTCTAGTATACAAGAAGCCCATTGGGCCTGCAAAGAGACCCAGCTATCTTCCGGAGGGCCATAGACGGGATCTTAGCCTCTCACAAAAAGTGAGATGGCGCTCCAATAGTTGAAACTCAGGACTACATCTCTCATGTGAACACAGGCCTGGGAAGCGGCATAGTAACGTAGATGCCAGTTTAGACTCCCCTCTTTGGTGACTGAAGGTGCCAAAACCTACAGCTTTGGGCAGAGGGGGGGAGTATGTGACAAAGTCACTGGCAAAATACTTGGGGGAGATATGTAGCACTGAGATTAATAGCTGCAGTAGTTATACATAGGAAAAAGGTTCCAGCACATGAGTGGGTTAATCAGCCATCTTAGTGCTAGGATGATTGAACACCTGTAGAGAGGGAGGAGGTCAGACGATAAAATTCACAGCCTTTCCATATGAAGGAAAGACAAAGGTGGGATTGTTTGTTCCTGAAGTGGGCGGTTGCCTGTCGCAACAAGGACTGTGTGCTGTATATGTAGCAGAGCCATGTATAATATGCAGATGATGGAGATCGTGTGCACTGTATACATAGCAGAACCGTGTATAAAATGCTCGTGTGCGCTGTATACATACACACGTGGTCAAAATTGTTGGTACCCCTCGTTTAATGAAAGAAAAACCCACAATGGTCACAGAAATAACTTGAATCTGACAAAAGTAATAATAAATTAAAAATCTATGAAAATGAACAAACGAAAGTCAGACATTGCTTTTCTGCTTCCACTGAATTTAAAAAAAAATTAAACTCATGAAATCGGCCTGGACAGAAATGATGGTTCTTCTTAACTTAATGTTTTGTTGAACAACCTTTTGAGGCAATCACTGCAATCAAACGATTCCTGTAACTGTCAATGAGACTTCTGCGCCTCTCGACAGGTATCTTGGCCGACTCCTCATGAGCAAACTGCTCCAGTTGTCTCGTGTGTGAAGGTTGCCTTTTCCAGATGGCATGTTTCAGCTCTTTCTAAAGATGCTCAATAGGATTTAGGTCAGGGCTCATAGAAGGCCACTTCAGAATAGTCCAATGTTTTCCTCTTAGCCATTCTTGCGTGTTTTTAGCTGTGTGTTTTGGGTCATTATACTGTTGCAAGACCCATGACCTGCGACTGAAACCGAGCTTTCTGACACTGGGCAGCACATTTCTCTCTAGAATCCCTTGATAGGCTTGAGATTTCATTGTACCCTGCACAGATTCAAGACACCCTGTGCCAGATGCAGCAAAGCAGCCCCAGAACATAACAGAGCCTCCACCATGTTTCACAGTAGGGACAGTGTTCTTTTCTTGATATGCTTCATTTTTCCATCTGTGAACATAGAGCTGATGTCTCTTGCCAAAAACGTCCATTTTTGTCTCATCTGTCCATAGGACATTCTCCCAGAAGCTTCGTGGCTTGTCAACATGTAGTTTGGCAAATTCCAGTCTGGCTTTTTTATGATTTTTTTTCAACAATGGTGTTCTCCTTGGTCGTCTCCCACGAAGTCCACTTTGGATCAAGCAATGATGGATGGTGCGATCTGACAGTGATGCTTCTTAAGCTTGAAGTTCACCTTTAATCTCTTTAGAAGTTATCCTGGCCTCTTTTGTTGCCATTCGTATTATCCATCTCTTTGATTTCTCATCAATTTTCCTCCTGCGGCCACGTCCAGGGAGGTTGGCTACAGTCCCATGGATCTTCTTAAATGTCTGAATAATATGTGCAACTGTAGTCACAGAAACATCAAGCTTCTTGGAGATGGTCTTGTAACCTTTACCTTGAACATGCTAGTCTATAATTTTCTTTCTAATCTCCTGAGACAACTCTTTCCTTTGCTTCCTCTGGTCCATGTTGAGTGTGGTACACACCATGTCACCAAACAGCACAGTGAGTATCTGTAGCCCTATATACAGGCCCGCTGACTGATTACAAGATTGTAGACACCTGTGATGCTATTAGTGGACACAACTTGATTTTACATATCCCTTTTGTCACATTATTTTCAGGGGTACTATCATTTCTGTCCAGGCCTATTTCATGGGTTTCATTTTTTTAAAAATTCCGTGGAAGCAGAAAAGCAATGTCTGACTTTCATTTGTTCATTTTCATAGATTTTTAATTTATTATTACTTTTATCAGATTAAAGTTATTTCTGTGACCATTGTGAGATTTTCTTTCATTAAATGAGGTTTACCAACAATTTAGACCACATGTGTAGCATAACCGTGCATAATATGCAGATAGTGGAGCTCGTGTGCACTATATATGTAGCAGAGCCGTGTATAATATGCAGACAGTGGAGGTCGTGTCGTGTGCGCTGTACATTTACAACCCTTGGCAAAAATAATGGAATCACCAGGCTCAGAGGATGTTCATTCAGTTGTTTAATGTTGTTGAAAAAAAGCAGATCACAGACATGGCACAAAACTAAAGTAATTTCAAATGGCAACTTTATGGCTTTAAGAAACACTAAAAGAAATGAAGATTAAAAATGTGGTACTCAGTAAGGGTAATTTTTTTCAGACCAAGCAAAGGGAAAAAAAATATGGAATCACTCAATTCTGAGGAAAAAAATATGGAATCATGAAAAACAAACACACAAAAGAACACTCCAATACATCAGTAGTATTTTGTTGCACCACCTCAGGCTTTAATAACAGCTTGTAGTCTCTGAGGCATGGACTTAATGAGTGACAAACAGTACTCTTCATCAATCTAGCTCCAACTTTCTTTGATTGCTGTTGTCAGATCAGCTTTGCAGGTTGGAGCCTTGTCATGGACCATTTTCTTCAACTTCCACCAAAGATTTTCAATTGGATTGAGATCCGGACTATTTGCAGGCCATGACATTAACCTTATGTGTCTTCTTTCAAGGAATGTTTTCACAGTTTTTGCTCTATGGCAGGATGCATTATCATCTTGAAAAATTATGTCATCATCCCCAAACATCCTTTCAATTGATGGGATAAGAAAACTGTCCAAAATATCAATGTAAACTTCGGCATTTATTGAAGATGTAATGACAGCCATCTCCCCAGTGCCTTTACCTGACATGCTGCCCCATATCATCAAAGACTGTAGAAATTTGCATGTTCTCTTCATGCAGTCATCTTTATAAATCTCATTGGAACGGCACCAAACAAAAGTTCCAGCATCATCACCTTGCCCAATGCAGATTCGCGATTCATCACTGAATATGACTTTCATCCAGTCATCCACAGTCCATGATTGCTTTTCCTTATGCCCATTGTAACCTTGTTTTTTTCTGTTTAGGTGTTAATGATTACTTTTGTTTAGCTTTTATGTATGTAAATCCCATTTCCTTTAGGCGGTTTCTTACAGTTCGGTCACAGACATTGACTCCAGTTTCCTACCATTCGTTCCTCATTTGTTTTGTTGTGCATTTCCTGTTTTGGAGACATATTGCTTTAAGTTTCCGGTCTTGACGCTGTGATGTCTTCCTTGGTCTACCAGTATGTTTGCCTTTAACAACTTTCCCAAGTTGTTTGTATTTGGTCCAGATTTTAAACACAGCTGACTGTGAAAAAACCACATCTTTTGCAACATTGCGTGATGATTTACCTTCTTTTAAGGGTTTAATAATCCTCTCCTTTGTTTCAATTGACAACTCTCGTGTTGGGAGCCATGATTCATATCAGTCCACTGGGTGCAACAGCTCTCCAAGGTGTGATCACTCCATTTTAGATGCAGACTAACGAACAGATCTAATTTGATGCAGGTGTTAGTTTTGGAAATAAAAATTTACAGGGTTATTCCATAATTTTTTCCTCAGAATTGAGTGATTCCATAATTTTACCCTTACTGAGTACCACATTTTTTATCTTGATTTCTTTTAGTGTTTCTTAAAACCCTAAAGTTGCCATTTGAAATGACTTTAGTTTTGTGCCATGTCTGTGATCTGCTTTTTTTCAACAACATTAAATAACTGAATGAACATCCTCCAAGCCTGGTGATTCCATAATTTTTGGCAGGGGTTGTAGCAGAGCCGTGTATAATATGCAGAAGGTGGAGCTTGTGCACGCTGTATATGTAGCAGAGCCGTGTATAATATACAGACGGTGGATCTCGTGTGCGCTGTATATGTAGCAGAGCAGTGTAAAATATACAGACGGTGGAGCTCGTGTGCACTATATATGTAGCAGAGCCGTGCATAATATAACCAGGCTCTATCATTGTCCACAGAAGTCTGGAAAGATTGTGCAGGATAACAGCATGGCAGAATTGTGTTTCCCAATCATTTGCTTTAAATGGAAAGCTGCCAAGAAAGGAAACCTTAAAAAAATCCTGCATTATAATATGTATTCAAAAATGCTAAACAAAATATAGAAGCACGTTTTGTCCAATGAAGCGTTCGGCCTCCATGATGGAACCTAAATGCCCCAACTGTCTGCAGGTGGGAGGTCGGCACTTGCATTCATTATTGTGTTCGGCTCCTATGAACCAACCAATGGATTCAAGAAATGCAGCATTAAAGGAACTTCGGTGACAAAGAGCGTCCTATGTGGAGACGCCCCCTCTTTACCCGCCTAAACTTGTCAGTTATTGCAGGGGGAGAAAAAAGAGAAGTAATAAGTGATGAGGAGGAGGAGGCTGAGCTCCGGAAACAGAAGATCTATGTATTTTCAGTTTCAAAATTAGGGGGGAATTTTTTTTTTAGTTTCTTAGCAGATACCTCAGTTTACTGGTTTCCTCTTCACTGGTTTTCATGATCTTTTAGACAGTTTCTTAAAGTTAATACCACTTAGTTTAATTGGTATAAAGAACGTGAAAAATCCAGGGGAAAAAAAATAATTAAAATCCTTTTTATTAGAAAAATGTAAAAAATATAATGGCACTACATGTCCAGCGGGCACACTGACCGACTGACGCGTTTCAGCTTATGGACATAAGTAAAGCTTCATAAGCTGAAATGCTTCGGAGGCCGAAGACAATGTGTGTAGAGAGGGAAGGAGAAAAGAAGAGGCGCCGAGGACCGGACGGCGGGCAGTGGGGGTGCTGGAACAAATGAGCGGTGAAGTATTATTTTTTTTTTTCATCTTACACTTATTATGCTCTGGGGTCTGAAGCCTGATAAGGGACAATAAATTTGTCACCTGGGGTCACTCTTAAAAAGGGGAAAAGCAATTGGGGGATATGGAATGTTCGTGACGCCACCTGTGGTGTCTGGTGAGGATCACCAGCGGTGCGACAGTCCTCTGAGGCCGGTGTTCAGGCAGCTTAGTTGGTGCGGCTCTCCACAGGTGGAGCGGGGCCTCAGGGTAGCGTAAGTGTAGGGATGCAGGACAGAGGGGACCCAGCCGGGTCAGAGTAAAAATAGGCACGCACACCGGAGTTCACTTCAGTACCTTTACTGGTGGTGTTTCAGGCATGAGCCGGGGTACTTCAGGGTGAAGGGTGCATATCAGGACTCTCCCCAGTGAGCGGGTGTAGGGCCTCCTGTTCCTTGCCTTTCCTTGATAAGTTTCTGACCTGCCTGGAGCTAGGCCTAACTTGGTCTCTGTGTTGCACCTGCTGTCCTGGTGATAGGGCCTTCTGTTCGAGATCACACTCCCTGGTCTTAGTGCTTAGGCCTAACTCGCCTAAGCACTGCAGCAAGCACGCTGTGCTTCGCCGCTCTTTTGGCGTCGGCACGCCCTAGGCTCACTAACTTGAGCTTAATGAGTCTGAACTGACCTGACAACCTCTCTGGCTGCAGCAGACTTTGTTCATGCAGGAACTAACTGAGCTCAAGTCTAGACTCTCTCTCTAGAGGAACTGACTGCCTAGCTCCACCCTCCAGTATATATATCCCTATCTGGGCTCCCTCTGGTGGTCTGAGGTGGTAGGGTGGAGGTGTGTGAATGTTGTGAGGGCCTCTTGTGGAGAAGTCCATCCATGCACCCCTCTGGGATCTGTGGCACCATTGCACAGCAGGGCGCCACATTCCCCCCCTAGCAAAGCTCAGTACTCCCGGACTGAAGTACTTTTATAAACAGTAAACAACAATAACTCTTCCCTTTATGGGAGGCACTTTTCTTGAATGCTGCAGTATAAAACATTAGAAATAATAACTATATGTACAGTACAACAAGCAACCTCAGAATTCAAGTCTCTTCCTGTGAGGTCCCCTGACAGGGTGTCCATCTCACAGGTAAGTACAGAGTAGCTTGAGGGACCTGTCCAAAGCAAACCCTCAGCGTAGGCCCTGGGGTGACTGCAGGGTATGGCGATCCTGAGTTGGACCTCCAATTCTGCCACGTCAGACAGGTTTTTGTTCTGAGGTCACCTAAAGGGGTACTCCAGGGAGTGCAACTATTTACAGCAAACAGTTTTTGGGCTGCACGCAGTCCTCAGCCACAGAGTTCTTTAGATACCCTTACGGGTAGTTAGAGGCAAACAAGAAAAGTGTCCATATCACCTAAATTGTCCATTAGTAAGGCAAAGCACAAATTAAAATACATACATGTAAATACACAATATAATACCCCAGGGGCAACTATTTACACTGCCAGAGTTTTACTTTCTATTCTCTGTATCTGACAGGGGTCTGACCTAGCGTGCTGCATGTCGACCTACGTGGTATTGGGATGCGTGAGACACTAATGTTTGCACTACCTCCCATTCTGTCAGTTCTAAGTGTGGGGGAACTGCAGGGCTGCCTTAACCTCTCTATGGGACTGGCAAGTATACCATTGGCTGGGCCTTCTTGCTCTGCTCCAACCGGGGATCCTTCTTCTGGGGATTCTTCTTGAGCAGGCTCTTCAGAAGCACTTACAGGTTCTACTTGCTGTGGAGGGTCTTCTGGCTGTTGAAAGAAGTGGATCACAGGTATTATCACTGCTCCTCCTAGTTGAGGCCAATCTGCCGGGAAATCTCCTAAGTCAGTATGTACTACTGCTTCTTTAGGCTCCTCCGGTATGATGAGAGGCATTTCTTCTTGGGGCTTTAGCAGGTCTGGACACAACTTCAGGTGGTCTCTAGATACCGTTGCAGTCGTTCTTCCTCCATCTTTGCTAATTAAACAGGTCTTCTTGTTATCAAATCATGAATTTAACACAGTGTAGGGTTCTCTCTCCCACTGGTCATCAAGTTTGTGGTTTCTCCTCTTTCTCTTTAACACCACTTCTCCTGGTGTGAAGGGTTCTGCGGGCGCACTTTTATTGTAGTGGGCTTCCTGCTTGTCCCTTACCCGAGTGAGACTGTCGTCGACACAGGCCTGTACTCTTCTGTACTGCTCCTGTCTGGTCGTGTCCCAGTCCTCAGTGGACATATCTGCTTCTGGTTCTACTACACCAAGCTCCAGGTCCATGGGCAGCTTCCAGGGTCTTGCTCACATGAGATATGCTGGAGTACAATTGGTGGAACTCACAGGTATGTGATTGTACAGATCTACCAGGTCAGGTAGTAGGTCTGGCCACTGATTTCTCTCCTCGAGTGGTAAGGTCTTCAGCAGGTCGATGACGATGTTGTTCATCTTTTCACAGAGACCGTTGGTTTGGGGGTGGTACGGTGTAGTCCTGATCTTTTTACACCCGTACAGATGGCAGAACTCCTTGAACAGTTCGGCTTCGAAGGCTGAGCCTTGATCTGTCAGCACCTGCTCAGGGTATCCATGTGGTCTGTAGAAGTACACTTGGAACGTCTTCGCCGCAGTCTCTACCATCAGATCCTTGACGGGGGCGACCACCAACCAGGAACCGGGAGTAGTGATCCACCATGGTCAGGGCATAGGAATATCCTGAGCTGCTGGGTGACAGCTTGACATGATCCAGGGCCATGATCTCCAAGGGTCGAGTTGTCTTGATGGGTTGCAGGGGTGACTTCTGGCTGCTGTAGTCTTTTCTTCTGAGGACACAGGGTCCACAATTCCGGCACCACCTCTCAATGGAGCTGCGCATTCCCACCCAGTAAAGCCGACACTTCAGCAGGGTTTCTAGCTTTTTCCAGCCAAAGTGCCCCGCTTGGTCGTGGTAGGCCTCCAACACCATCTGCATGTCTGTCTTGGGTACCACTATCTGCCATACCATCTCATGGGTCTTCGGGTTGACGTACCTTCGGCACAGCTTCTCTCTATAGATGAACAGCCGGCTTCTCTCATTCCACAGCTGCTTGGCTTGAAGAGACGCATGCTTCTCCAGGGAGGAACCTTCTTGGGTTATCAGTTTTTTGATACAGCTGACAACTGGGTCGCTGTCCTGGGTCTCCTTCCAGCTGTGGTGAGGCAAAGGGTTTAACGTCTTACCATGATGCCTCCTGGAGGCTCGTTGCTCGTGGACCATCCCATTCCGGTGAAAGGCAGGTAGCTCAATCTCCTCCAGGTCATCCACTTCTTCTTCAGTGTCCGACTGGTGAGGCATCCTGGACAGGGCATCGGCGTTGGCGTTCTTGCGGCCCGCCCGGTACTTAATAGTGAATTGGTAGTTTGACAGCTGAACCATCCATCGTTGCTCCATGGCTCCTAGCTTGGCTGTTTCGAGATGAGTCAAGGGGATATTATCAGTGTAGGCAGTGAGCTTACTGGAGGCTAGGTAGTGCTTGAACCGTTCAGTGATGGCCCAGACCAGGGCCAGGAACTCCAACTTGAAGCTGCTATAGTTCTCTGGGTTTCTCTCGGTCGGGCGGAGCTTCCTGCTTGCATAGGTGATCACCTTCTCTCGGCCATCTTGCTTCTGACTCAGTACTGTTATGATCTGCTACAAAACTAAGGAAAGAGAGGGAATCTGTCCCTACAATAAGACTAAGCTGATTCCCTACGACGCAGCGGGCAACCTGTTCCTTGTGAACAGACCTGCCTTCGTCCTCAGCTAGTCTGAACGCAGACCTATAGATATAAGGGAGGAGTCCCTAAAAGAACTAAGGACTGAGACAAAATTGGACACCTCCTAGCAGAAGTTGTAGCGGAGCAAAAAGACAAACAGACAAAAAGTACTTAGAGGTACAAGGACCAAGCGAACTATAGAGATAGGTACAAAGCACCTGGCTAGACTAAGAGTCAAAGTAACACTGAAGTCCAGCAAAGCCAGGAGGGCGGAGCTAGAATAAATAGGCAGCCGGTCACGTGACCACAAAATAAAAAAAAACTAACAGGAGGGTTCTAACAGTACCCCCTCTTCTATGAGGATCCTCCGGATCCTCCAGGCCCAGGTCTATCGGGAAACCTCCTGTGAAACGCTCTGATGTCTAGGAGCAGAGACATCATCCGCCCTTACCCAGGAGTTATCCTCGGGACCGAAACCTTTCCAAGCGACGAGATACTGCAATCTCCCTCTATGCCTTCTGGAATTCAGGATACGAGAAATTTCATATTCACCGTCTTCCACCACCGGAGGAACTGTGACAGTGGCATCCCTATCCGATACATCAGCTTTTTTCAACAAGGAAACATGAAACACCGGATTAATCTTCCAGGAGGTGGGAACCTCCAACCTAACAGCAGACTGGTTAACCACCTGAAGCACCTTAAATGGTCCCACAAACTTCGGACCCAATTTCTTAGAGGGAATCCTCAACCGCAGATTCTTTGAGGACAACCAAACCATGTCCCCAACCGTAAACAAAACCTCTTGACGTTTCCTGTTAAAATACTTCTTGGACTTCTTGTTAGCCTCTTGAAGGTTACAACGTACATCAGTCCAAACTCTCTCCAAATCACCGGAAAAATTCTCCTCCTCCGGCACTGCCGACACCAATTTGGAGAACGAACCAAACGACGGATGTCTCCCAGTACAACAAAAAAACGGAGAACACCCAGCAGAGGAGGATGTATGGTTGTTAAGAGCAAATTCAGCAAGTGGCAGAAACTCAGACCACCCCTCTTGATTGTCTGCCACAAAACAACGTAAAAACTGTTCCACATCCTGGTTCTTTCTGTCTGTGCATTACACTCAGAATGATACCTAGATGAAAATGACAAATGGACTCCCAACCTGTCACAAAAGGCACGCCAAAAACGAGCCACAAACTGGGGTCCCCTATCAGAAACAATGTCGGTGGGAACGCCATGGAGTCTGACAATTTCCTTAACAAAAGCCTTAGCGAGTGTCTTAGCGCAAGGTAGTTTAATGAAAGGAACCAAGTGTCACATCTTGCTAAAACGGTCCACGACCACCCAGATGACAGTGAAACCCTCGGACACAGGAAGGTCAGTAATAAAATCCATAGCAAGATGCGTCCAAGGTGCACTAGGAACCTCCAGAGGGCAAAGCAACACCGCAGCAGGAGCATGTGAAGCCTTTGATCTAGCACACACCGTACATTGACACACCCACTTAATGACTTCCTTCTGCCACCCAGGCCACCAAAAACTGCGACCTACAAGTCTCTTAGTCTCAGAAATTCCTGGATGACCTGCTAACCGAGACTCATGATACTCAAACAAATCCCTCCAAAAGGTTCTAGGCACAAACAACCTCCCATGGGGAGTGTTAGATGGGGCATCCTCCTGGGCTTTCAGAATCCCATCTTCCAAAACGGAGTCCAATGCTGCTATCACAACACCATCCTGTAAAATGCTCTCCTCCTCCTCAGTACCAACCATGGGAGAAAAGCGGCGAGATAAAGCATCGGCTTTAACATTCTTAATATCCGGGATGTACGTAACAGAAAAATTAAACCGCAAAAAAAAAGTGCCCACCTAGCCTGACGGGCATTCAAGCGCTTGGCAGCATCTAGATAGATCAGATTCTTATGATCAGTGAAAACCTGAATGGGAAATTTAGCACCTTCCAAGAAATGACGCCAATGTTCAAATGCGAGTTTAATAGCCAGCAATTCCCGATTACCAACATCGTAATTAAGTTCGGTTTCAGAAAATTTTTTCGAAAAAAAGGCACAGGGATGAACTTCATCCTTGTTCTCCTGAGACAAAACTGCACCGACCCCCACAGAAGAAGCATCAACCTCAACCAAAAACGGCTTAGTCACATCAGGCTGCATAAGGATGGGAGCAGAGCTGAACCTCTCCTTGAGATACACAAAAGCTTCAATGGCCTCAGTAGTCCAGTGGACCGTATTCGTACCTTTCCTGGTGAGATCGGTCAGTGGCTTTAAAATTATAGAAAAATTCTTAATGAATTTTCTGTAATAATTGGCGAAACCCAAAAATCTCTGTATCGATTTCAAACCAATAGGCCTAGGCCATTCCAGCACAGCCTGAACCTTCACCGGGTCCATCTCAAAGCCCTCGCTGGAGATAATGTAGCCCAAAAAAACTAATTCTCTGCACAGCGAACTCACATTTCTCCAGCTTAGCAAAAAGTGAATTGTCACTTAATAACTGCAATACCTCACGTACACTCTGCCAATGAGACTCCAGATCCGGCGAATAAATCAAAATGTCATCCAAATACACAACCACATTCTTACCAATCAAAGGTCTCAGGATGTCATTAATAAGGTAAGGTTCTGAAAAAACGCTGGTGCATTGGTAAGACCAAAAGGCATAACCAGATTCTCAAAATGACCCACCGGAGTGTTAAAAGCAGTTTTCCATTCATCACCCTCCTTCATTCGCAACAAATTGTATGCCCCCCGGAGATCAATTTTAGAGAACCACTTGGCCCCCACTAACTGGTTAAACAAGTCAGGAATTAACGGCAGTGGGTAGGAATCGCGTGCGGAAATTTTATTAATTTCGCGAAAGTCCAGACATGGACGTAAACCGCCGTCCTTTTTTATTACAAAAAAAAATCCAACAGCCACAGGTGACTTAGAAGGTCTAATGTGACCAGCAGCCAGGCTAGTCTGTATGTATTCCTCCAAGGCCTTTGTCTCAGGGATAGTCAGATTAAATAAACGACTCTTGGGAAGAGTAGCTCCAGGAATAAACTCAATGATGCAATCATAATCCCTATGAGGAGGTAAAATTTGCGACTCCTCCTCCGAAAAAAACTTCCAAAAATCCTGAATAGGTACAGGTAATTCCCCTTTTTCCACAGCAGCAATGCGACCGTCAAAACATTTATCATAACACTTAGGACTCCAAGACTTAATCTCATTAGTAGACCAGTCCAGTAAAGGATTGTGCAGTTTTAACCAAGGCAAACCTAAAACTACTGGAGAAGGTAAATTATCCAATACCATCAAATCCAAATTTTCTTGGTGAATACCATTGATAGTGAGGGTAAATTCAGCAACCTTGTGAGTAATACATTTCAAAGGAGTGTTATTAACAGCAACCACAGAAATAGGAGATGACAAAGGTTTGGATTCTAATTTAAGTTTTTCCAAAAATCCCTTATCAATCACATTCAGTGTTGAACCACAATCCACAAATACCTGAAATTCAATCAACTCCTCCTGCAATGAGGAACTCCCTGAAAGAAATACTCCCTTAGAGTTCAAACAAGCAATACGGGCGTAACTGACCTTTTTTTTTCTTTGTTTATCCGAAGCTCACAATTCTTAACAAAATGGTCAGATTTACCACAATAATAACACAATCCCTTGGAAAACCTGCAGTCTTTTTCCTGAGAGCGGAGTGACATCGCCCCAATCTCCATCGGTTCTCCGTCGTCCGAGCAGACCCTCTGATGACTAGAAGCTGCCATAGCATGGAGTTTTCTCCTCATTAACTCTGGCACGCAGTCTCCTGTCCACACGTATAGCTAATTGCATGGCTTCTTGCAAGGTTCAAGGTGCAGGGAAAGCAATCAGCAGATCCTTAACCCTTTTGTGCAATAATTTTCAACATCACCTGGCCCCTGCTTCAAACGTCTCAGTTCTGTCTCAGCAGATGAGACTCGATCAAGATCGTCATACAACAACCCCATGGCAGAAAAAAATCGTCCACTGATCTAAAACACGGATCATTAGGTTGGAGAGAAAAGGCCCATCCCTGTGGTTCCTTGCGCAAAAGTGACATGATAAACCCAATGCGCTGTGATTCATTCCCAGAGGACCTGGGTCTAAAATGAAAATATAATAAACAAGAATTTTTAAAGGAAAAAAAATCTTGTTGTTTACCATAAAAAAAAATCAGGCAGTCCTACCTTCGGTTCCACAAAATGCGCTCCAGGACAGCTACTCACGTGTTGCTGGAGTTCGGCCACCTCAAGAGACAATCCCTGCAGGCGTTGAGCCAATTCCTGAACAGACACCATGCTGATCACCGGATTTCTTTCCTAGAGTTTTTTTTTTTTTTTTTTTGGGCTGGACTTACTGTTATGATCTGCTACAAAACTAAGGAAAGAGAGGGAATCTGTCCCTACAATAAGACTAAGCTGATTCCCTACGACGCAGCGGGCAACCTGTTCCTTGTGAACAGACCCGCCTTCGTCCTCAGCTAGTCTGAACGCAGACCTATAGATATAAGGGAGGGGTCCCTAAAAGAACTAAGGACTGAGACAAAATTGGACACCTCCTAGCAGAAGTTGTAGCGGAGCAAAAAGACAAACAGACAAAAAGTACTTAGAGGTACAAGGACCAAGCGAACTATAGAGATAGGTACAAAGCACCTGGCTAGACTAAGAGTCAAAGTAACACTGAAGTCCAGCTAAGCCAGGAGGGTGGAGCTGGAATAAATAGGCAGCCGGTCACGTGACCACAAAATAGAAAAAAACTAACAGGAGGGTTCTAACAAGTACAGCTCCTAATCCTTTGTTGCTGGCATCTGTGTACAGCAGGAACGGTTGGCTGTAGTCAGGGTAGGCCAGGATCTCTTCGCCGGTCAGGATCTCCTTCATCACTTTAAAGGATTCAGCTTGCTCCTTACCCCACTGGAATGGGGGATTTCTGCCTCTGGGGGACTGTCCTACCAGGAGGTCTTGCAGAGGCGCCGCTTTCTTGGTATAATCCTTCACAAGCCTCCGGTAATACCCGACTAGTCCCAGGAACTGACGTACAGTACCTCCTTGAGACTCTTCGGCTCCGGCCATTTCTGGATGGCAGTGACCTTCTCCGGGTCTGGTGCTACTCCCTCTGGACTAACGATGTGCCCCAGGTACTGTACCTTTCGCTTGAGCAGGTGGCATTTTGAGGGCTTCAGCTTCATCCCATACCGGGACAGCGACTCAAATACTTCCGTCACGTGCTTCAAGTGGTCCTCGTACATCTTGGAGTACACAATCACGTCATCCATGTATAGTAGTACAGTCTCGAAGTTGCGGTGTCCCAGGCAGCACTCCATCAATCTCTGGAACGTTCCAGGGGCGTTGCAGAGCCCAAACGACATACTGTTGAACTCGCAGAGTCCCATCGGGGTGGTGAAGGCCGTCTTCTCCCGATCCTCCTCAGCAACTGCTACTTGCCAGTACCCACTAGTGAGGTCAAGGGTGGAGAAATAATTTGCAGACTTCAAGGCAGCCAGGGATTCCTCTATACGGGGTAAAGGTTATGCATCTTTACACTGTGTTCCAAATTATTATGCAAATAATATTTTCTCAGATTTTCCCAAATTACCTATATGAATTGCAGTCATTGTAATTTTCCAGTCAAATAACTATTAGAGCACAATTGAAAGGTTTTTGTACAAACTGCCTATGATAACAGGATATTTTTAAAAAAATAAAAAACTCAAACTGCACTCAAAATGCATGTTCCAAATTATTATGCACAGCAGAGTTTTCAACCTTTTCATTTTAATAAAGAACAAAAAAATGGTCATTTTTGAAATTATAAGCATTAGCAGGTTATTACACACTGAAATCAAACAGTTTTCAACTCAAAACTTTATTCTAGGTGATGTTACATTTGCACATAGGACCGCTTGTCCGAAAGGAGCTTCTGACCTCTCTCGTCCATTGAATTTGTCAGGTTTTGGATGGTTTCTGCTTCAATTGTTTTGCATGAGGACAGAATACCCTCCCAGAGCTGTTGCTTAGATGTGAACTGCCTCCCGCCATCATAGACACTCCTTTTGATGATGCTCCAGAGGTTCTCAATGGGGTTGAGGTCAGGGGAGCATGGGGGCCACACCATAAGTTTGTCCCCTTTTATGCCCATGTCAGCCAGAGATGCAGATGTGTTATGTGCAGCATGAGACGGTGCATTATCAGGCATGAAATGATCTTGCTGCGCAATGCACGGTTCTTCTTCTTGAACCATGGAAGGAAGTGCTGTTTGAGAAACTCCACATACATTATGGAGTTCATCTTTACCCCTTCAGGGATCCTAAAAGGGCCGACAATCTCTCTTCCCATGATTCCAGCCCAAAACATTACTCCACCTCCTCCTTGTTAGCGCCGTAGCCGTGTTTGCATGGGGTATCCATCAACCAGCCATCCTCCACTCCATCCATCTGCACCATCAAGATCATTTTCATGCATGATAATGCCCCGTCTCATGCTGTACATAACACATCTGCATCTCTGGCTGCTATGGGCATAAAAGGGGACAAACTTATGGTATGGCAACCATGCTCCCCTGACCTCAACCCCACTGAGAACCTCTGGAGCATCATCAAAAGGAGTGTCTATGATGGCGGGAGGCAGTTCACATCTAAGCAACAGCTCTGGGAGGGTATTCTGTCCTCATGCAAAACAATTGAAGCAGAAACCATCCAAAACCTGACAAATTCAATGGACGAGAGAGTTCAGAAGCTCCTTTCGAACAAGGGGTCCTATGTGCAAATGTAACATCACCTAGAATAAAGTTTTGAGTTGAAAACTGTTTGATTTCAGTGTGTAATAACCTGCTAATGCTTATAATTTCAAAAATGACCATTTTTTTGTTCTTTATTAAAATGAAAAGGTTGAAGACTCTGCTGTGCATAATAATTTGGAACATGCATTTTGAGTGCAGTTTGAGTTTTTTATTTTTTAAAAAATATCCTGTTATCATAGGCAGTTTGTACAAAAACCTTTCAGTTGTACTCTAATAGTTATTTGACTGGAAAATTACAATGACTGCAATTCATATAGGTAATTTGGGAAAATCTGAGAAAATATTATTTGCATAATAATTTGGAACACAGTGTATGTGTAATGCGATTTACTTGTCTGTAATCTACACACATTCTCATGCTTCCATCCTTTTTCCTGACTAGGACCAGGGGAGCTGCCCAGGGACTACAACTATCCCTCACTACCCCTGCCTTCTTCATGTCGTGCAACATCTCCTTCGCCTTCTGGTAGTGTGCTGGTGGTATAGGCCTGTAACGTTCTTTGATGGATGGATGGTCACCTGTGGAGATATGGTGTTGTACCCCTTTAATCCTCCCAAAGTCAAGTGGGTGTTTGCTGAATACCTGCGCGTATTCCTGAACCACCCGGTGTACCCCCTGTTTCTGATGGGCAGGAGTGGAGCTGTTGACACCAATCCTCCACCTGGGTTGCCGGGTCATTATCCTCCACTTCATCTGGTGAGGTTCAGGACTCTGCCGTGTGTATGGAGTTATTATTTACTGTGTACAGTTTGGCATCAGTGGCATAGCGTGGTAATCTGACCTCGTCTTCCCCATAGTTGAGAAGACGGACGGGCACCCTCCCATTGCGTAAGTCCACTACACCTCAGGCAGTTAAGAATGTAGGTCTATGCTCTGAGCTAAAGGGCTCTACTACCGCCTGGTAGCTCCGTCCTTTGAGACCTACTGCTGCTCTACACCAGATCAGCATTTCACTCATCGGGGGAATCACAATGGGTACTGGGTCTGTCACCCGTACATTACCAATTTCACCACCTGTTAGCTTTACCTGTTGCTGATACATAAGGGCTCGGATCTCTTTCTGGAGCTCCCTTCTCTGCCCTGGTCTGGAAGTGTCAGCTATCTGTTGGAGCAAAAACAACACTTCTCCCAAACAGTTACTAACAATATTAGTGCCAAGTACCATATACAGTTCTGTATCATCAGAAGCAGTCTCTACTACATTGAGTCCTTGGTCCTTCAGCTCCACTCTCCCCACCTTCACTGCCACATCCTTAACCCCGACTAGGTTAAGGGGGAGGCCGTTTGAGGCATATACGGAAAGATTTGGATCTGGCGGGTGGAGATCGTCTATGGACCAGAACCTTTTGTAGAGGACATCAGGCATGATGGTTACCTGAGATCCAGTGTCCAGCAAGGCAGGTGTCGCGATGCCGTCCAATATAATGGACAGGAAAGGTCTTCCTCCCACAAACCTGCGGTACCAGTTGGATGGGCCTGGGGGGTCTACTCCTGGGTGTCGGCCCTCAGCCCCAGGGTTTGCTCGTTTAAAGGACAGTTCCGCACGGTGTGGCCTGCCTTCTGGCAGCGGTGGCAGATGAATCCTCCTTGAGGGTGTCGTTGGTCCTTCCATGGGGTGGCGTTGTCCTCCTCCGGGGCGGCGTTGTCCTCCTCCTCCTTCTCATCCAGGGGACGTCCTCAGGGCTGTCGGCTAGCAGGATCCTTCCTTCCGTCTCAGGCTCCGTCCGTAGCTGCAGAGCACTCATCACAGCGGTCAGGTTTTTAGTCAGCTGACGTACTTCTGAGCGCAGACTGTCCAGCTCACTAGGGGGCGCTGCTTGCACCTTGGCTTCAGCGGCCAATGGGGAAAAGGTGAATGCTGCGGGCACTGGGGTGGCCCCACCCTGGTAACATTGGATAGCAGTATCTGTTGTTTCCAGGGGTTGCAGTCCCTTTGTGGCGCCCCTGAGGGTTCGGTCGCCACAGGGGTACTGCACCTCATAAAGAGGTGTGGTATCTTCTCCTGCAGGTAAGGATGGAGCATCACACAGGACCCTAACCTCACACTCAACACTACACTACTCCAGTCCTGTAGGGGGCCAGATAGCACCATAGTGCTGCCTTGGGCCGGGATAGTGGAGACTGGGGGAACCAAAGATAGGGGGAACCATGTAGTGGATGAGGGTGGAGGAAACACTTACAGGAAGCACATAACATAATCATATAAAATAGGTGGCCATCTTAAGTTCAAGGTCTTTTGATTGTGAGGTCTTCAGCTGGAGACCAGCAAGGTCCTCGCTCTCTGGCCTTGAGGCGAGGAGCAGGCAGAGGTAACTAGAGCACTCTGTCCTGGTCAAGGTCCCTGAACTAAGAAGGCCTTGGAGGGGAGCAGAGGAGAGAGGCTCCACAGGCGAAAGGATCCCAGGGGGATACGGACGGAGCGGAGTCGCCACCTGTATTCTTCACTCTGGCCTAGTAAGAGGGACTCCTGCCGCAAAAGGGGTGACCGGCCCCAGATATCTGACTTTGCACTTTATGTCACTGTTGGAGAAGTTCGGAGGCTGAGAGGTTTCCCAGGGGGATTCAGATGAAGCGGAGTCGCCACCTGTCCCTCATCACCTGCGTTTATCCAGTGGAACCCAGCCTTACACCACGTTCACACCACATACAGTCAGGAAAGGACTCAGTGGGAGAACTTACTACCAACAAAGGAACACTCTGGAGTGGGGTCTTGACAGGTGCTCCTGATCTGCCTGTGGAGTGCCGAACCCCAACCTGGTGGCCGCGGCGCGCCACGAGAGGCAGAGAGAAGCTTTGCAGCTGCCCCGTTATTAACGTGAGTAAAGACCTGGATGACTTCATCTACTGCCTCCGTCTGTCTTTATTGAGCGGCACCACACCCACCATACCTCCACACCGCTCCCCATACTCTGCCCTGTGTGGAGCCATACCAACACAGCTGCCATAACACCGGCCTCAGAGGACTGCAGCAGCACTGGTGGCCTTCACCAGACACCACAGGTCGAACTTTACCACTCAAACCACAAAGCCCATTTTTTATGTGATAGCCCTGGGCACGGACCGGGTCACGGCCACGACAACACTACACTGTAACATTGGCCCGGCTCCGTGTGAAAGACTTTGTCCCCTTGAAAAGTCTAGCTCAGGGGGGGCGTCACACCTTTACAGCCATGTCCTTAAGGGTGTCAAAGGTGGCATCTGGATGATCCAAGGACCACCAACGCACAGTCCTGCTCTCCTCTTGGGACATCAGCCCCCGGATAAACTGTTCCTTCAGCATTTTGTTTTCATCAACGATGCTGGTTGGACTAACCTGTTTCAGAGCTCGCAGGGCCCCTTGTAAGTGCCAGGCATAGTCCTGAACACTGTCCTCCAGTTTCTGAGAGCAGTTGTTGAACCTCATCCGGAGGTCTGCCTCAGTGCGATTCTCAAAGACAGTCTGTAACTTTTTAAAGATTGCGGGAACTGACTCCTGGTCTGCGGCCGACCAGGTTTTTACCTCTCGCTCCCCAGCACCAGTTAATTGTCCCAAAACAACAGCGGCTCTTTGTCTGCCCGTCATAGAGTACATGTCCAGTATACCGCATATTTTCCGCTTAAATCCAGACAGGGCATCTGGTTTGCCGCTGTACTGGGGGAGCCACTTCGCTCCAGGGATGTTCCGTAGGGACATGGGTATGACAGGGGTTACAGGCCCTGCTAGTGGAGCGGCTGTAGCGGCCTGCGCGGCGCCGGGCGCGGGTTGATCGTCAGGGCCGTTAACCGAGGCTCCGGCGTTGCGCTGCTCTTCAGACATTCTCGCGCCCCCCTAGCGAACCGTGGCCTACCTTCTTTCCTTGTCTTCCGGAAGGCCGCAGCTCCGCAGGTGATGGTTTTCCTTCAGGACCTCGCGTCGCTTTATGTCCTATGTCAGAGCGCTTGCTGGGGCTCCTTCCAGGACCTGACGCTTCCTGGTCTGACGTCGAGGTGTGGGGCGTGTCCGGGGCTTTGCGCGCTTCAGCAGGTACGCCTCTTAGTTTCCCGCGGTTACGCCCTTTTTCCCGCGCGGCGACACAGTAATGGCGGAGTCCTTCGCCACAGTTCAATACACAGTTCTTATTAAAGACGCACAGTACCCGGTGGCAACGGGCACAACACTCTATCGTTGCAGCGGGCACAGAATCCTGTTTGTGACGCCAGGAAAAGATGACGAGCCCAGGGGATGGGGACGACTCGGCGGCCGGGCCTTGATGCCTGGTCTTGGGGGATGTCGCGGTAGTCGGCTCCCGGGCCCGTACCCTGGGGTCACTCTTAAAAAGAGGAAAAGTTATTGGGGGATATGGAATGTTCGTGACGCCACCTGTGGTGTCTGGTGAGGATCACCAGCGCTGCGACAGTCCTCTGAGGCCGGTGTTCAGGCAGCTTAGCTGGTGCGGCTCCCCACAGGTGGAGCGGGGCCCCAGGGCAGTGTAAGTGTAGGGATGCAGGACAGAGGGGACCCAGCCGGGTCAGAGGAAGAATAGGCACGCACACCGGAGTTCACTTCAGTACCTTTACTGGTGGTGTTTCAGGCACGAGCCGGGGTACTTCAGGGTGAAGGGTGCATATCAGGACTCTCCCCAGTGAGCGGGTGTAGGGCCTCCTGTTCCTTGCCTTTCCTTGATAAGTTTCTGACCTGCCTGGAGCTAGGCCTAACTTGGTCTCTGTGTTGCACCTGCTGTCCTGGTGGTAGGGCCTTCTGTTGGAGATCACACTCCCTGGTCTCTGGGGCCTCCGTAACTCCTGGCCCTGGTATAACAGTCAGCTTCTGGTGAACCTGGGACATATAGTTCACCAGGGGTTCCGGTTATTCCTGCTGGGGATATAGGCCCCTGTAGGCGCGGACCCGGTGTCCGGTGTAGATAAATCAGGGTGAGCTGGTTAAGCGCCTCTGCCCCCTATGTTACTACCCTTGGGGCCCTCACTAGGCTTCACACGTACTATAGGCCTAACTCGCCTAAGCACTGC
Source organism: Phyllobates terribilis (assembly GCF_046119375.1). Taxonomy (NCBI): domain Eukaryota; kingdom Metazoa; phylum Chordata; class Amphibia; order Anura; family Dendrobatidae; genus Phyllobates; species Phyllobates terribilis. Next base: position 382,497,095 of record NW_027362765.1, read on the forward strand.
AGCAAGCACGCTGCGCTTCGCAGCTCTTTTGGCGTCGGTACGCCCTAGGCTCACTAACTTGAGCTTAATGAGTCTGAACTGACCTGACAACCTCTCTGGCTGCAGCAGACTTTGTTCATGCAGGAACTAACTGAGCTCAACTCTAGACTCTCTCTCTAGAGGAACTGACTGCCTAGCTCCACCCTCCAGTATATATATCCCTATCTGGGCTCCCTCTGGTGGTCTGAGGTGGTAGGGTGGAGGTGTGTGAATGTTGTGAGGGCCTCTTGTGGAGAAGTCCATCCATGCACCCCTCTGGGATCTGTGGCACCATTGCGCAGCAGGGCGCCACAGTTGGAAGACCATTTCCGGTGACTACCTCTTGAAGCTCATCAAGAGAATGCCAAGAGTGTGCAAAGCAGTCATCAAAGCAAAAGGTGGCTACTTTGAAGAACCTAGAATATAAGACATATTTTCAGTTGTTTCACACTTTTTTGTTAAGTATATAATTCCACATGTGTTTCATTTTCATAGTCATAGTCATAGTCAAGGACCCAGTCGTTCCGCTCTCAGCCCCGCACTGCAATGGTTGGTCATAGCTAGTGTCACCATCATCTTCATAATCAGCATCACAATGGGCATCAGTGTAGCCTTCTAGAAGTTCCCTTCCACATCCAAAATCTTCTCATGCTCAAGTCCTAGTTCCTCATCCTCTTGCAAGTGACACTGTCCTTCTGGGTCCCCAACAACCCTAGGACAGCGAGCAAGGTGTGGAACTATTCTTCCTCTATCATTTCTTGCATCAATATGAGCGGTTGCTCTAATATAAGCATGAGGGGGATCGCATGTGATTCCACAGTTGCCTCTACTGTCAAATTTGGTGGCCTCTTCAAAAGGCCTGAGTACGTGACACACTTCCCCGATGAGCTGCCGATACCCGATATCAGAGTAACTCATGCTCCCTTTCGTCTGTTGCATCATGTATTTACTGACTACTTTATGCTGCTCGTACGGACAGTTCAGCATGTGCAAAGCAGTATACCATTGAGTTACAACCTCACAGATCATGGATTGTAAAGTCACAGACCGTCGCTGCATAATGGCTGAAGTGCACAGACACTCCTATTATAAAAGAAGTGACTATGAGGAGTTAAAGCAATTTCCTGCCCTGTTGGGGATGGGATGACGTCCACTGAGTAGGATGTGGAATAGCTAGATAAGTGTGGCCAAGTGTTTGAACATGACTTGCCCAACCATAGAGGTTTCACTACCACTTGGCCTCACTGCAATGGTGCACTGTCATTGCTGCTTTGCAAAATGTTGACTCAAAGGGGCCCGCAAAGACATCTTTGGCCACTAGGCAACATTTCTACTCCGCATGTTGATAGTGGAGTGCACCTGGTTTTGGCTCCCACTCCTGAGAAAAAATACTGTCCAAATACTGATAGTGCGGCCGTGGCCTAAGAGAAATAATGTTGGTTAGGCGTCCTTCTAGGCTGAACACAAACTATCAGGGGCATCCACTACATGCTAATACAGTGTCTGCACCATCAGCGACTTGGGCGGGTGGGAGTTCAGTTAGCTCTCGTGGATGACTGGGCTGTTATTGTTATTTCCTGGCCACACAATCACTTATAGGTAACTGATGATGGAAGAGAGAAGGAGTTGAGGTGACAAGCAGAAGATGATCAGGATGTTAAGGACAACGACCAAGTAGGACGATAAGGACCAACCAGGAGGTGGAGAAAGACAGTCTTGCTCACATTGCCAATCAGTTTGCTTTTCCTAGTGAGCAGGACAGAGCGCAGCATGTGCCGAGAGCTGTATTGCCTGGTTGATGTGTCCTAGAAGTTATGGGTTAAATAATTTTATATCTCACCAAGGGCAACATCTGCAAGGAGTTTGTATGTTCTCCCTGTATTTGCGTGGGTTTCCTCTGTAGAATCTGGTTTCCTCCCACATTTCAAAGACATCCTGATAGGGAATTTAGATTGTGAGCCCCAATGGGGACAGCGCTGATGTGGAATTACTGGTGCGTAAAATAGTGAGTAAAATACATAAAATAAATATCTTTATCGATACAACATTTTTGGCTGTGGCAATAGTGAATAGTCTTCATGTCTGATGATTTTTTTCACAGCGTCTTTAAACTGCGTAATCTAAGGGGAACATTTATTTCATTTCCTGTTTGTTAGTCTGCAGAATTTTCTGCATGACCCTGTAGAAATCTTGCAGAGCAGACAGGGTTAATCTGCTGACAGTTAATTCTCTGGGAAGGAAAGTGCAGCTCAAGCCCCTGGGAATCAGTAGAAAGTGCTGCACACAGCACAACAAGCAGTGTGCACAGCAGAGCTGAGTGCGGGACATGTGCACAGCAGAGCTGAGTGTGGGCGATGTGCACACGGTCTATTGCTTATATACTGTTTAAATTACGACCTTTTAAGACTTTTTTTTCACGCTAAACTCACTATTTCCTGATGAAGGAGCTGAAGAGAATGAAATGTAGTTTTCAGGTTTTTATTTCTCCTCTCTGTTGCGGAGATATTGGCTTCTAAAGTTAATATGCAAAGTTCCCCGGAATGACGTTATCCAGAGAAGAGTCTCTAACGCCCCTTGGTCAATGGAGTCATTTGCATATTAACTTCAGAAGCCAATATCTCCGCAACAGAGAGGAGCAATAAAGACCTGAAAACTATGTTTTATTCTGCTCTTCAGCCCCTTCATCAGGACATAGCTCGAGCTCATGTGCGCTGTATATGTAGCAGAGCCGTGCATAATATAACCAGGCTCTATCATTGTCCACAGAAGTCTGGAAAGATTGAGCAGGATAACAGCCCAATCATTTGCTTAAAATGGAAAGCTGCCAAGGAAGGAAACCTTAAAAAAATCCTGCATTATAATATGTATTCAAAAATGCTAAACAAAATATAGAAGCACGTTTTGTCCAATGAAGCGTTCGGCCTCCATGATGGAACCTAAATGCCCCAACTGTCTGCAGGTGGGAGGTCGGCACTTGCATTCATTATTGTGTTCGGCTCCTATGAACCGACCAATGGATTCAAGAAATGCAGCATTAAAGGAACTTTGGTGACAAAGAGCGTCCTATGTGGAGACGCCCCCTCTTTACCCGCCTAAACTTGTCAGTTATTGCAGGGGGAGAAAAAAGAGAAGTAATAAGTGATGAGGAGGAGGAGGCTGAGCTCCGGAGACAGAAGATCTATGTATTTTCAATTTCAAGATTAGGGGGGATTTTTTTTTTTAGTAGCAAAAACCGCAGTTTACTGGTTTCCTCTTCACTGGTTTTCATGATCTTATAGACAGTTTCTTAAAGTTAATACCACTTAGTTTAATTAGTATAAAGAAGTGAAAAATCCAGGGGAAAAATATAATTAAAATCCTTTTTATTAGAAAAATTTAAAAAATATAACGGCGCTACATGTCCAGCGGGCACACTGACCGACTGACGCGTTTCAGCTTATGGACATAAGTAAAGCTTCATAAGCTGAAACGCTTCGGAGGCCGAAGACAATGTGTGTAGAGAGGGAAGGAGAAAAGAAGAGGCGCCGAGGACCGGACGGCGGGCAGTGGGGGTGCTGGGACAAGTGAGCGGGGAAGTATTATAATTTTTTTTTCATCCTACATTTATTATGCTCTGGGGTCTGGAGCCTGATAAGGGACAATAAATTTGTAGAGAATAACTTCACTGCAAATCGAATCTCCCTGCAAAGTCCGAGCGATTTGGTAGATTTGAATCTTGCTTGATGCGCTCATCTGTGATGGTGATCCAGAGCTGCCAGTAATGGTGAACATCGTCCTGGACAGTTCAGCACTGGCACTGGGGTTCACGAAGAAACAGGCTGGAAGAAGTTGGAGGCCTCACTATTTTGTTAGGTGCAGGCAGCAGTGATGTTATCAGGCACAGACACCAGGGGGCGCTTCCAAGAGACCCGGAATAACCAGTTTCTATTTCTATGATATTGCTTGTGGAGCTGAATCGAAACCAACAGCCGGTGACCCTCCTCCCTGTTTACTAATCATACAGAGATTAACCAGATCTCCAGGATACGGTGAATAATAAGACAAAACCTGTCGGACAGGACTATCGAGGCCCTGTGTTACCTACAGACTGCACAATACAAACCTCAGTTCTAGGAAAGGGAATCTTTTATGACTTATTTTTTGGCATTTTTTCTCTCCTTTTTCTCAGTAATATTTTGTTTTATTCAACATCAGGGCAGAATTAGTAGCCCCGGCCTCCGCTCAGTCTCCTTTCTTCCTCCTCCTGTTCCTGATATCTTAGACATTATTCACACATCGGTACTTTTAAGCCAAAAATAGAAATCTCTCCACAAACCACAGGAGAGCCGGGACTCGTTCATTCCACGCTTTGGATGAATTGTAAAAGTTTTCTAATAGAGAACGTAGAAATGGTAAAAACAAACGATGCCATAAAAAATAAGGCAGAATTATACGTGTGACAGAAGTAAGAGGATGGCACGAGATGAAGTTTCATCTGCAGAATCACATATCGTGCCCTTTTGCTCCTTCCCTAAATTGTATACATGTCTTTAAGACGTAGGTACTATTGAATATGACAGCAGCAAAACTGGAATTGATTGATTCTTACTTATATACTGAGATCATATTCCTCAGGACTTTATCATCTCTGTCCCCAGTGGGGCTCACAATCTATATTCCCTATTATTGCATTTTTTTTAAGTGTTGGTGTTATGTTCTGCTACCAGAGCTAAGGAAAGAGAGGAGATCTGTCCCTACGATAGAACTCAGCTGAATCCCTACGATGTAACAGGGAACCTGATCCTGCGATCAGACCTGCTAAAGTCCTAAGCTAGTCTGTACGAAGACCTATAGATGTGGGGGAGGAATCCCTACAAGTACTAAGGACTGGGAGGAATATGGGACACCTCCTAACAGAAATAGTAGCAGACAGACGAACAAACAAAATATAAAGAACATAGAGGTCAGTAAACCAAGCAAACTAACAGAGCAAGACACAGAGCACAGGCTAGCTAGAAAGTAGATATACAATGAAGTCCAGCAAAGCCAGAAGGGCGGAGCAGGATTAAATAGGCCAACAAGGTCATGTGACCAGCAAAGGAAAAAAAAACCTAACAGCAAGGTTCTAACAGTACCCCCCCTTCTAAGAGGATCCTCCGGATCCCCTAGGACCAGGCTTATCAGGAAATCTCCTGTGAAACGCTCTGATAAGTCTGGACGCGGAAACATCATCCGACCTCACCCAAGAGTTATCCTCGGGTCCGAAACCTTTCCAGGCCACAAGATACTGCAAACTACCTCTATACCGTCTAGAGTCAAGGATGCGAGAAATTTCATATTCCCCGTCCTCCACCACCGGAGGAACAGAGGCAGAGGCGTCACCATCCGACACAACAGCTTTTTTTAACAGAGAGACATGAAAGACCGGATTAATTCTCCAGGAGGTAGGAACCTCCAACCTAACAGCAGATTGGTTGACAACCTGAAGCACCTTAAAGGGCCCTACAAACTTGGGACCCAATTTCTTAGAAGGAATCCTCAACCGCAGATTCCTAGAGGACAACCAAACCATGTCACCAACAGCGAACAAAACCTCCTGTCGTTTCCTATCAAAGTAGTCTTTAGATTTTCTGTTAGCCTCCTGAAGATTACCACGCACATCCGTCCAAACTCTTTCCAAATCACCGGAAAAATTCTCCTCCTCAGGCACGGCAGATCCCAACTTGGAGAACGACCCAAACGACGGATGTCTCCCAGAACAACAAAAAAAAGGCGAACAACCAGCAGAAGAAGATGTATGATTGTTCAGAGCAAATTCGGCAAGTGGCAGAAACTCAGACCACCCCTCTTGATTGTCTGCCACAAAACAACGCAAGAACTGCTCAACATCCTTATGCAGCCTGATGTTACTAGGCCGTTTTTGGTTGAGGTTGATGCTTCCTCTGTGGGGGTTGGCGCAGTATTGTCTCAGGATAACGGGGATGGATTACATCCCTGTGCCTTTTTTTCAAAAAAATTTTCGGAGACTGAATTGAATTACGATATTGGTAATCGGGAATTATTGGCTATTAAACTCGCATTTGAACACTGGCGCCACTTCTTGGAAGGTGCGGAATTTCCCGTTCAGGTTCTTACGGATCATAAAAATCTGATATATCTTGACGCTGCCAAGCGCCTGAATGCCCGTCAGGCTAGGTGGGCACTGTTTTTCTCGCGGTTTAATTTCTCCGTTACTTACATCCCTGGTACTAAGAATGTTAAGGCGGATGCCTTGTCTCGCAGTTTTTCTCCCATAGTCGGTGCTGAGAAAGAGGAAAACATTTTACAAGAAGGTGTTGTGATAGCTGCTTTAGACTCCGTTTTGGAAGATGAGATTCTTAAAGCTCAGGAGAATGCCCCATCTAACACTCCTCATGGGAGGTTGTTTGTGCCTGGGACCTTTAGGAGAGATTTGTTTGTTGAGTGTCACGAATCTCGGTTGGCAGGTCATCCCGGAATCTCTGAGACCAAGAGACTGGTGGGTCGCAGTTTTTGGTGGCCTGGATGGCAGAAGGAAGTCATTAAGTGGGTACGCCAATGTACTGTATGTGCTAGATCTAAGTCCTCACATACTCCTGCTGCGGGGTTGCTTTGTCCTTTGGAGGTCCCCAGTGCTCCTTGGACACATTTGGCTGGACTTACTGTTATGTTCTGCTACCAGAGCTAAGGAAAGAGAGGAGATCTGTCCCTACGATAGAACTCAGCTGAATCCCTACGATGTAACAGGGAACCTGATCCTGCGATCAGACCTGCTAAAGTCCTAAGCTAGTCTGTACGAAGACCTATAGATGTGGGGGAGGAATCCCTACAAGTACTAAGGACTGGGAGGAATATGGGACACCTCCTAACAGAAATAGTAGCAGACAGACGAACAAACAAAATATAAAGAACATAGAGGTCAGTAAACCAAGCAAACTAACAGAGCAAGACACAGAGCACAGGCTAGCTAGAAAGTAGATATACAATGAAGTCCAGCAAAGCCAGAAGGGCGGAGCAGGATTAAATAGGCCAACAAGGTCATGTGACCAGCAAAGGAAAAAAAAACCTAACAGCAAGGTTCTAACAGTTGGAAGAAACCTGCAAACACCCAGAGAGAATGTACAGACTCCATGTAGATGTTGTCCTTGGGGGGATTTGAACTCAGGACCCCACACAGGAAAGAAACATTGCTGCTAACCACTGAGCCATTGCCTCACACTTCCTCTATTCTTCCGTTGCTGCCTTTGTCTTCGCTCAGTAGACACATTACAGTCTCTAGGCGCCTCTGCTTATCCCCCCTGGGCTCCTCTGATCTGCGCTGTCCTCTCTCCTCTGTCAGCAGCCTGATTATAGTGTTCTTGTTTGTGAAGCTAAGGTATTAATTTAACATTGTTAAGGTAACGGTAGAGGAGTAGAGCAAAACACTAAAAACGTATAATGCAGGATTAAAGATTTTTGCTCCCCCATCTGACAGCAGCATGATGCAGAGACCCTGATTCCAGTGATATCCCTTTATTGCTTGCTCTAATTTTGATGAAAAATTGTTTTTTTCTGCTGCAAATCTGCCAGTTCTCTGAATGCTGAGCCCTGTATAACCACACTACTTATTGGCAGCTTTCGGTGTACTTCTGGTGTATGACATTGCTCCTCATTTCATCACTTTCCTTTAGCCTCCAGATCATTTCAAAATCTATTTTCTTTCCTCTACTGTACATTTTGTTTTCCACATCAGTTTCGTAACCTATAAGATTGTATTTACACAGGGCGGTAGTCCATTATGTTTATCAAAAAATGTGCAGCAAAACTATAACATATTCCATATAGTGTGATGAGAAAATATCCACTTTCTAATGTTTCACTGTCATCTTATTTCTAAGGTGCTAATTCTCAATACAGCTCTATAACGGTCTGATCCTTGTTTTTTCTGATTCAGAGCTAAATTTCTCCTGCAGAGACATAGATTGAACATATAATGACAACACATAACCTCCACTAGAGGGAGCTTGCTGCATACAATGTCTAATCAGTCCCTCTATTGGTGGCTGAAAAGAAATCTAGTGATGAGCGAGCATACTCGCAAGTACTCGGTGCTCGCCCAAGCATCTCAGTACTCGAGATGCTCGGAGCTCGTTGAGTACTTGCGAGATGGTCGGGCGGATGCTCGGGTCTCCTCCCTGCATGTTTGGCGCTCTTTACAGAGCCAATGAACATGCAGGGATTGTCTGCCACTCACTGAAATGCCATAGCCATGTTGGTTGTGGCATTACAGTGATTGGCTGGCCGCACAGCGTTATTAGGTCTATATCAGACCTGGCACCGCCATGCTTGTCAAAGTCACTCCGGATCAGACAGTGTAGGGAGAGCTGCTGCTGAGCTAGGGAGAGATTTGCTTGTGTATTAGGTAGTGTAGGTAGAACAGAAGTATATTACACATATCCATCTCAACAAACAGTCCTTCTGAGGACTAATCCATCTGCAGAGATATCAGGCAGGCAGGGTATATAGGCAGGCAGTGTATATAGCAGACTGCAGTACATATAGCACAATAGGCTCCATTCCAGTTCTGTCTGCTGCTGCTGCTGCTGTTAGACATTTCTACACATAGGCCCAGGTCTCAGGGGCCAGGAATATATTTTTTTTGGATCTTAATCCTCATTATTTGCTTAAAAAGCAATCCAGAGAACACCGTTTTTCTGCGCCATTTGATAGTTGGCACTGCAGAATACAGCCAGGTCCTTTCCATGTTACAGCGCTAGAAATCCAGCAACTTAAAACTGTGGTTTGTCCGTCACACAGGTCATATATAATTGCGCTGAAAATTCTGCCATTTCTGGCCTCCATTTAAATTTTGTTGCACTGTGTCAGTGAAGCTATTGACACCAGATTTGCTATTAAAAATAGTTACCTACAGGCCAGGTATTTAAAACTGTGTTTTTTCTGTCACACAGATCACATATAACTTCGCTCCAAATTCAGCCATTTGTAGTGAGCGTGGAAGATAGTGTCATCCATTTAAAATGGGCAAGGCACGTGGCAAGGGACGGGGAACTGAACGTGATGGTGATGGTGAATGCAGAGGCCGAGGCCATGGGCAAGCTGAAATTGTGCCACAACAAACACCCACATCTTCTCGCCCGACCTTCCTGTCCCAATTCCTAGGGGACCGCAGCACACCACTATTGAACCCAGAGCAGTGTCAAAAGGTTGTTGTTTGGATAGCAGATAATGCTTCCAGTCACTTTGCCACCATCGAGTGCCCGGAGACAACTGATCCCACACTTGGACACTCCGAAGAGCTGTTCACATTTCCATTTATAGATCCGGGCCTCTCGCCTGGTCCACTTGAAGTGGGGCTAGAGGAGATCGCATGTAGCGTGCCCAAATATTTGAGCAGCCACGGTCACACAAAGGCGACGGTGGGAAAGTGTCACAAGAGGTGGACGATGACGAGACACAATTGCCAGAAAGTCAGGAGGAGGACCAGGGTGCGGAAGTGGAAGACGAGGTGGTGGATGATATAGTAACTGACCCAACCTGGCAGGAGGACATGCAGAGCGAGGACAGCAGCACACAGGGGGAGGGAGGCAGAGCACCCCAACAGGCAGGAAGAAGCCGTGTGGTGGCTGCAGAGAGAAGGCAGGCAACTGTTCCCCGTAATAACAACACGAAAGAAGTTGTTAGTACAACTGTTAGGTCTTCCCGAGTCTGGTTGTTTTTTAAATACTCTGCCGATAACAACAAAAAGGCCATTTGCACCACCTGCCAGGCCAGCATCAGCAGGGGTGGAAAAACTAGCAGCCTGACCACCACCAGCAGGATCAGGTACATGGAACAAAGTACCCGACTTTGTGGGCCGAACCCCAGGGACCAGGAACAGTGTCTGCGGGTGGCACCACTGCTTCTCCCGCTGTTGTGCATGCAAGCCAATCCCCTGTCCATGGTACATGCGAAAATACCTCCTGCCCTGCACCTTTCATTGCACACTCTCAAGTAGCAGCATCAAGAAGCAAATCCACGTCCTTGTCCCAGGGCTGCGTTCAGTTATCCATGCCCAGTCCTTGGAACGCAAGCGAAAATACGCAGCCAATGCCCCACAGGCCACACTACTAAATTCTCACATTTCGCGACTGCTTGCGCTTGAAATGTTGCCTTTTAGGCTCGTGGAGACAGAAGTATTCCGCAACCTGATGGCAGCAGACATCCCTTGGTACTCGGTCCCCAGTAGCCACTATTTCTCCCGGTGTTCCATCCCCGCATTACACAAGAACGTGTCCCAAAAGATTAGCCGTGCCCTCAACAACACAGTTACCAGGAAAGTCCACCTAACTATGGACAAGTGGACAAGTGCTTGTGGGCAGGGACGATACATCTGACTGACGGTACACTGGGTTAACATAGTGGAAGCCGGCACCCAGTCGGACTTTGGGACGGAACACGTCCTCCTGACACTAAGGATTGCGGGTCCTAGGTCAATCAGGGTTGCCCCCACAGTCTACAGCTCCTGCACCTCATCCTCCTCAGCATCCTCCTCTTCAGCCTCCATCTCCGAAATGACAATTTTAGTCACAAGCTTGAAGCACTGCAGCACTGCCTCGGCCAAGTGGCAACAAGCTGTGCTGAAGCTAATATGCTTAGGTGACAAACCGCACAATCCTCTCTACACCGGAACCGGAAGTGAGAGCGCGCACGGGGTGTGAGCACGTGGGCTGTAGTGAGGCTGTGGTGAGCGACGTGCGGCGTGGTCCGACTCGGCTCGCGGCCCTCCGGCGAGGGAGCCAGGCGGAGGTGACCGAGTGGACCGGGAGGACCGGTAGGAGGCGACCGGAGGGACGAGCGCAAGAGAGCGCTGTGATAGCGTGCAGCGCCGGCCGGCGGAGGGCGCCAGGTGGCGGTGACCAGGAGGTGACCAGGAGGACCGGTAAGAGGCGACCGGAGGGGCGAGCGTGCTGTGATAGCGTGCAGCGTCCCTAGAGGAGGTGAGTGAGGGGCAGGAGGCCGCGATAAGCGGCCCTACTGAACCCGAGTGTGTACTGTACTGTATTGTATTTGTATTTGTACTGTAATTGTATTATATTTAAGTTCTCCCCCCCGGCCTTATTTAAATTAATCCCCTGTCCATATTTGATCAATCTCCCCCCTATCCATATTTAATTCAACTCCCCCGGCCATCTTTAGTGATCCCCCAGTCCATATTTAATTGATCACCCCCCGTCAATATTTAAATTGATCCCCCTGATCACCCCCCGTCCATATTTATCTGATCCCCCTGACCACATTTAAATTGACCCCCCGTCCTCATTTAATTGATCCCCCCGACCACCCCCCGTCCATATTAAATTGATCCCCCCGACCACATTTAACTGATTAACCCCCCCAGCCCATAATCAATTGATCCCCCTTGTCCATATTTAATAGATTTCCCCTGTCCACTTTTACTGATCCCCCAGTCCCTATTTATTTGCCTTATCCCCATCCATATTTAATTAACCCCCTGTCCATAATTAATTGATTGATTCTCCAGTCCACAATTAATTATTTCCCCAGTCCATATTAATTGATCCCCAGTCCCCAGTCCATAGTTAATTGACACACCGTTGATACTTAATTAATCCACCTGACCTACTCAGCTGATTCCCCCGTCCATACTTAATTGATACTTAACTGATCCCCCATCCATACTTAACTGATCCCCCGCCAATATCTAATTGATACACTTGCACATCCCTAATTGATCCCCGTCCATACACCTTTATATAAATAATTGTGTTTTGTACTTGTATATATATACTGACTGTATCCCCATATTTAGAATGGCGTCCATGTTGGCCGGAGCCGTGCAGTGTACATCTTGCGCAATGTATGCATTCCGTGAGCAACCGCTCAAGGATCCATACTGCTGCGAGAGATGTGAGCATATCGTGCACTTGGAAGCCCAAATCCTGGATCTAAGTGCTCAGATAGCGATACTGAGGAGCATCGACAACATGGAACGGAGTTTGCTGCTCACCGAGCAGACACTCAATGGGTCAATACTGGGGGTGGAGCATAGAGGGAAAGAGCAGGCTGAACAGGCAGGAACCTCTATAACAGTTAGGAGGGATAGAGGGAAGAAGTATAGGAAGGCTGGTTCAGAACCGGCATTATTGGAGCACGACAGATCCTCTGACCGCCGGGGGAGTGTATGCTCCAGTAATGAGGGGGAGGGGGGAAGTGTAGGGCAGGCAAGACAGGTCCTGGTAGTGGGTGACTCTATTATTAGGGGGACAGACAGGGCAATCTGTCACAAAGACCGGGATCGCCGAACGGTGTGCTGCCTCGAGTCCGGCACATCGCGGATCGGGTTGACAGGTTACTGGGTGGGGCTGGCGAAGACCCAGCGGTCATGGTCCACATCCTCACCAATGACAAAGTGAGTGGTAGATGGAGGGTCCTTAAAAATGATTTCAGGGACCTAGGTGGGAAGCTTAGGGCAAGGACCTCCAAGGTAGTTTTCTCAGAAATACTACCAATCCCGCGAGCCACACAGGAGCGCCAACGGGAAATTAGGGAGGTGAATAAGTGGCTAAAGAGTTGGTGCAAGGCAGAAGGGTTTGGGTTCATGGAGAACTGGGCTGACTTCGCGGTCGGCTACAGGCTCTACCGTAGGGACGGGCTGCACCTCAATGGGGAGAGTGCGGCGGTGCTGGGGAAGAAGATGGCTAATAGGTTGGAGGAGTATTTAAACTAGAGACGGGGGGGGGGAACCAAGGAAATAGGTGGGATGTGAGGCAAGCAAGGGGGAAGGGGAGAAGTGAATATAATGAGGGTGGAGAGGGGGGTGGGGATAGTACAGTTAGATCGTTAGAGAAGAATAGGATGCTAATTAACCCCAAAGTTTTATCTTGCATGCTGACCAACGCAAGAAGCCTGACTAATAAGGCGGATGAGCTGCGGGCGCTTATATCGGAGGAGAGGTATGACATCGTAGGTATAACAGAGACTTGGCTAGACGATAGCTACGACTGGGCGGTAAATTTATTAGATTATAGTTTATTTAGAAGGGACCGGAAACAGGGGAAAGGCGGAGGAGTCTGCTTATATGTAAAGTCATGTCTAAAGCCCAGACTAAGGGAAGATATAGGAGAGGGAGAAGAGGGGGTCGAGTCCATGTGGGTAGAGATAGAGCGGGCAAAAAATAATAATAAAATATTACTGGGGGTCTGCTATAAGCCACCAAATATAACAGAGGAGAATGAGAATCTGCTATTAGGACAAATAGACAAAGTAGCAAAACATAATGAAGTGATTGTTATGGGGGATTTCAACTACCCGGATATTGACTGGGAAACAGAAACCTGTAGATCTCAGAAAGGAAAAAGGTTCTTGACAAATATTAAGGATAATTATCTCTCCCAACTAGTGCAGGAACCAACGAGAGGGAAGGCCGTGTTGGACTTCATATTGACTAATAGGCCTGATAGAATAACTGAGGTACAGATAGGGGGGCACCTAGGTAATAGCGATCATAATATTATCAATTTCGAAATGCCCTTCAGTAGGGTTATCAATAAGGGAACAACAAAAACAGACTTTAGGAGGGCGAAGTTTGATCAGCTGAAAGAAAACCTTCAACTTATAGACTGGGACAAAGTTCTTAATCAAAGGGATACGAATAGTAAATGGGAAACCTTCAAAAGAATTCTGAATACTCAGTGCGAGAGATATATACCGTATGGGAATAAAAGGGCCAGAAATAAGAGGAAACCAATATGGTTGAACAAGAACGTAAAAGGGGCGTTAAATAGCAAAAAAGAGGCATTCAAGAGATTAAAACAGGAAAACAGTAAGGAGGCACTAATGTGTTACAAGGAAAAAACGAGAACCTGCAAAAAACAAATAAAAATAGCAAAGGAGGAAACAGAGAGACGTATTGCTAGGGAAAGTAGATCAAATCCCAAACTGTTCTTTACGTATATAAATAGTAAAAGGATTAAATCGGATAATATTGGACCGATAAAAAGTGATGAAGGCAAAATCATAGAGAAAGATGAGGATAAAGCTAATCTATTAAATAATTTTTTTTCAACAACTTTCACAAAGGAAATAGAACTAACAGGCGAAATGAGAAGTGACAAACTTAATCCTCCACTAAGTATGACAAATCTAACCCAAGTTGGGGTACAGAAACGACTCAGTAACATTAATATAAACAAATCACCAGGATCTGATGGCATACACCCACGAGTACTAAGGGAACTAAGTAATGTGATAGACAGACCGTTATATCTTATATTTAAGGACTCTGTTGAGACTGGGTCTGTACCACTTGATTGGCGACAGGCGAATGTAGTGCCAATATTCAAAAAGGGAGCAAAAAGTGAAACTATCGGCCGGTGAGTCTGACGTCCGTTGTGGGCAAAATTTTTGAAAGCTTCATTAAAGAGGCAATTACGGAGCATCTTGATGCTAATTATCTTTTAACCCCGAACCAACATGGATTCATGAGGAATCGCTCCTGCCAAACAAACCTGATTGACTTCTACGAGGAGGTTAGCTCTCGATTAGATCAGGGGGAACCAGTAGATGTCGTGTATCTCGACTTCTCAAAAGCGTTCGATAGCGTGCCACATAATAGGCTGGTATACAAAATGAGAATGATGGGGCTGGGGGAAAATGTCTGCAAGTGGGTAGCTAAGTTAGCTAACTGACTAAAGGATAGAAGGCAGAGGGTGGTTATAAATGGAATATACTCAGATTGGGTAAGCATCACTAGTGGGGTACCACAGGGGTCTGTACTAGGCCCAATGTTATTTAATATCTTTATTAACGACATAGTCAACGGGATAAATAGTAAAATGTCAATATTTGCAGATGACACAAAGTTATGTAAAACAATTAATACAAAAGAGGATAGTGAAGACCTACAGAGGGACTTGGATAAGCTGGGTAGGTGGAGCATTAAATGGCAAATGAGGTTTAATGAGGAGAAATGTAAGGTCATACATATGGGAAGGAGAAATGGAAGTCACCAGTACTCACTGAATGGGAAATCATTGGGGAATTCAGAGATGGAGAAGGACTTGGGCATCTTGATTGATAGCAAACTAAATTGGAGTGCCCAAAGTCAGGCCGCTGCTGTAAGGGCAAACAGGGTAATGGGATGTATCAGAAGAGGTATAGCTGCAAAGGATGAGAACATTGTTCTTCCACTGTACAAAGCACTGGTCAGACCACACTTGGAATACTGTGCTCAGTTATGGGCCCCAATATATAGAAAGGATATAAATGAGCTTGAAAAGGTACAAAGGAGGGCAACAAAATTAATAAAGGGAATGGAGGGACTGCAATACCCAGAGAGGTTGGCAAAACTAGGACTATTCAGCCTGGAAAAGAGAAGGTTGAGGGGGGACATAATAAATGTGTACAAATATGTTAGGGGACAGTATAGAGACCTTGCCCGGGATTTGTTCAAAAGGAGGGATATTACGGTAACAAGAGGGCATTCACTAAGACTGGAAGAGAAAAGGTTTCAGCACCAGCATAGGAAGGGGTTCTTTACGGTAAGAGCAGTGAGAATATGGAATTCACTGAGTGAGGAGACGGTAATGTCGGATTCACTACACCAGTTCAAGCGGGGACTGGATGCATTTCTAGATACCAGGCAGATTTCAGCATATACTTAAAAATAGAATAAAATAGTATGTTGATACAGGGATTTATTCTGACTGCTGGTTTCAGAGTCGGGAGGGAATTTTTCCTCAGGTGAAGATTGGCTAAATCATTTGGGGTTTTTGCCCTCCTCTGGATCAACTTTAGCAATTAACAGGTCGAACTTGATGGACGCAAGTCTTTATTCGGCTTTACAAACTATGTTACTATGTTACTATGTTGTGAACAACTCTGAAAGAGCAGGCAGATTTGTGGCTCACATCGCTGAACCTACAGCCAGGCATGGTCGTATGTGACCTACAACTTCTGCCACCCTTGCCATGTTTCAGAAGTGTTTACAGCTGGTGTGTGATGTCCCCACGCATTGGAACTCTACACTGCAGATGTTGGGAAGGATTTGTGAGCAGAAGAGAGCAGTTGTTGAGTACCAGCATCAACAAGGCCGTCGGTATTCAGTTCAGACTCCACACATAAGACCTCAGGAGTGGATATGGATGTCAGACATATGTACCATATTCCAAAACTTTGAGGACTCCACCAAGATGGTGAGCGGCGATTACGCCATAATTAGCATCACCATCCCGCTTCTCTGTCTTCTGAAATGCTCTCTGCTCACAACCAAAGAGGATGCATTGCAGGAGGAGCACGATGAGATGGAGCAAGGAACCACAGCCCAGCCTCATCTCATCCTAACGAGGATTGGGTGAAAATTAGGAAGAGGAGGAAGAACAGGAGCTAGTTTCATGCTCTATAGATGGTACTACCTGCACAACTGTCTTACTGTCTGTTCAGCGTGGATGGCCTGAGGACAGAGAGGAGGAGGAGGAGGAGGAGGAGAGCATGGTCAGTCGTCCTCTTGGTGAGGATAAGGAAGTTTTGACTGTTAGTAGTCTGGCACGCATGGCTGAGTTTATGTTCCGCTGCCTTTCCCAGGACCCTCGCATTCTCAAAATTTTGGGTGACAGTCATTACTGGTTGGTGACACTTCTAGACCCATGCTCCAAGGAGAAGTTTATATCTCTTATTCCTGAGGCGGACAGGTCTACAAAAATGGGCCAGTACCAGAAGACCCTTGTTGCGGAACTATTAAAAAAATTCCCATCTGAAAACGCTGGCAGCAGAGGTCACAGTTTATTGGACAACCAAGAACTACAGGCGAGAGAGACACAACTCCAATCCAGCTGAGGCAGGGGAACACTGTCAAAGTTCTGGGAGAATTTTCTCAGACCCTTTCATCTCATAGGCCCTGAGGCGCGGGGTACTCTCACAAGGAGTGCAAAGTTTGGGAAGATGCTGAGGGAGTACCTTGCCGACCATACCAACGTCCCCTGTAATTCCGCTGTGCCTTATAATTATTGGGTATCCAAGCTGGATACGTGGAATGAAGTAGCTCTCTACACCTTGGAGGTTCTGGCCTGCCCTGCTGCTAGCGTTTTATCAGAGCGGGTTTTTAGTGCCGCTGGTGGAATTATAACTGATAAGCGAAACCGCCTGTCAAATGAAAATGCTGACAGGCTGACTCTTATAAAAATGAACAAGGGCTGGATTGGGCCAGACTTCTCAACACCACCGAATGATAGCAGCGTAATATAAACTCAAATCCAGTGTCTTTTTTTGGGAGGTGTATTCTCATGCACCTTTTCACACCCACACATGGGTATATGCTTCCTGACTTTGGCTATTTGCTCTTGTCCTTCTCCTTCCCCTCATCCTCATCCTCCACCACATCACTAGGGTGACCGTTGTCCGTGATGCAAGACCCACATAATTTTTTTAAAGGGTGTTTATTATGTCCGTTAATTTTTTTTTATATACAGTATGTTCATGTATACCCCCCAGGGGTAAAATTTTGTTAGCCCAGTGCATGGGCATTACAAGTATAGGAGGCCCGCTCCTTTCTAATGGGAAAAATTTTTTCTGAGGCCCTCCTCCACGTCTCTTCTAAGGGGCATTGGAGTGCCTGCCAATTTTTGGAAGCCCTTGCATTCACTGCATAGGCCAACACTATGGAAGACCCACTTCCTAATAATGGGAACATTTTTTCATGAGGTCCTCTTCGTCTCTTCCAAGGGGGCATTGGAGTGCCTCCCAATTTTTGTCAGCCCTTGAATTCACTTGCGTAGGCAAACACAATGGGAGACCCACTTCCTAATAATGGAAACATTGTTTTCAGGAGGCCCTCTGACCTCCACGTCTCTTCCAAGGGGTATTGGAGCGCCTCCAAATTTTTGGCAAACCTTGAATTCACTGCATAGGCAAACACAATGGGAGACCCACTTCCTAATAATGGGAACATTGTTTTCAGGAAGCCCTCCTCTAAGTCTCTTAAAAGGGATATTGGGGTGCATCCAAATTTTCAAAGGGGTACTGGGGTGCGTCCAAATTTTGGCCAGCCCTGCCCCTCACTGCATATGCAATAACAGTATAGGAGACCCACTATTAGGTAATGGGAACAACAAAGCATAGTCGGCTGATGGCTCTCTAAGAATTGCGAGGGACGCCTGATGGCCCTATAAAAATAGGCTTTATGACTTTCAGAGTCCCTCCTTCATAAATGAAACAGTATGTGTCTGATCATGTCTCACACACCACATGGCCAGATAAGGTTGTAAAATATTAAAGTGACATTTCCCAGTGAATACATTCACCAATCAGCACATCGGTGTTTAAATGTTGCGCCAAGATCGGTGATTGGTCGCGGCCGATATTTAAATGTGGCGCCCAAATCGGTGATTGGTCGCGGGCAGCGCCCGCGACCAATCAGCGATTTTGAACACAAATGTCCGGACCTTAGTAACACCATGCGGCTACTGTCGGGAGATCAGCGGCTAGGGTGTCAAGGGAGGACCGGGGAGCGGCGCTGCGGGTCGGGATACTTCTGCTGCGAGCAGTCGCTCATGTCCCGGCTTCTCGCAGCGGAAGTAGCCGCACAGGCAGCGGCGCTCCCCGGTCCTCACCAATACGATTCCGCTCCCCGGTCCTCACCAATACGATTTGCTGATTGGTCGCGTTTTTCCGCACCCGACCAATCAGTGATCTTGGCGCAAAATTTAAACACCTCTGTGCTGATTGGTCGCGGCCGCTGCCCGCGACCAATCACCGATTTGGGCACCACATTTAAATAGCGGCAGCGACCAATCACCGATCTTGCCGCCACATTTAAACACTGCTGTGCTGATTGGTCGTGGACGCCAGCCACGACCAATCAGCGAGCTTGGCGCCAAATTTAAACAACGCTCTGCTGATTGGTCGCGGCTGGCAACCACGACCAATCAACGAGATTGGCGCCAAATTTAAACAACGCTCTGCTGATTGGTCGCGGACTCCAGCTGCAACCAATCAGCGACATTGGCGCCAAATGCAAACAGCGCTCTGCTGATTTGTAGCGGTTACCAGCCGCGACCAATCAGCGAGATTGGCCCCAAATTTAAACAACGCTCTGCTGATTGGTCGCGGACTCCAGCCGCGACCAATCAGCGAGATTGGCGCCAAATTTAAACAATGCTCTGCTGATTGGTCGCGTCTGGCGTCCGCGACCAATCAGCAGAGCATTGTTTAAATTTGGCGCCAATCTCGCTGATTGGTCGCGTCTGGCGTCCGCGACCAATCAGCGAGATTGGCGCCAAATTTAAACAACGCTCTGCTGATTGTTCGCGGCCGCCAGCCGCGACCAATCAGCATTATTGGCGCCAAATTTAAACCCCGCTCTGCTGATTGGTTGCGGTGGCTGGCCGCGACCAATCAGCAATTTTGGTGCCAAATTTAAACAACGCTCTTCTGATTAGTCGCGGTCGCCGGCTGCGAATAATCAGCAATATTGGCGCCAAATTTAAACACCGCTCTGCTGATTGGTCGCGGTCGCCGGCCGCGACCAATCAGCAGTATTGGCGCCAAATTTAAACACCGCTCTGCTGATTGGTCGCGGTTACCGGTCACGAATAATCAGCATTATTGGCGCCAAATTTAAACAACGCTCTGCTGATTGTTCGCGGCCGCCAGCCGCGACCAATCACCATTATTGGCGCCAAATTTAAACCCCGCTCTGCTGATTGGTTGCGGTGGCTGGCCGCGACCAATCAGCAATTTTGGTGCCAAATTTAAACAACGCTCTTCTGATTAGTCGCGGTCGCCGGCCGCGAACAATCAGCAATATTGGCGCCAAATTTAAACACCGCTCTGCTGATTGGTCGCGGTCGCCGGCCACGACCAATCAGCAGTATTGGCGCCAAATTTAAACCTCGCTCTGCTGATTAGTCGCAACCATCGGCCGTGACCAATCACCATTATTGGCGCCAAATTTAAATA
The DNA here is from genome assembly GCF_046119375.1 of Phyllobates terribilis. Classification (NCBI taxonomy): domain Eukaryota; kingdom Metazoa; phylum Chordata; class Amphibia; order Anura; family Dendrobatidae; genus Phyllobates; species Phyllobates terribilis. The sequence goes on from NW_027362765.1 coordinate 382,517,063, forward strand.
CCGCTCTGCTGATTGGTCGCGACCGCCGGCCGCAACCAATCAGCATTATTGGCGCCAAATTTAAACACCACTCTGCTGATTGCACCCGGTCGGCCGCATACATATTCTAGAATACCCGATGCGTTAGAATCGGGCCACCATCTAGTATATATATATATACAGTACAGACACAGTTTGGACACACCTTCTCATTTAAAGATTTTTCTGTAGTTTCATGACTATGAAAATTGTACATTCACACTTAAGGCATCAAAACTATGGATCAACACATGTGGAACTATGTACTTAACAAAATAGTGTGAAACAACTGAAAATATGTCTTATATTCTAGGTTCTTCAAAGTAGCCACCTTTTGATTTGATGGCTTCTTTGCACACTCTTGGCATTCTCTTGATGAGCTTCAAGAGGTAGTCTTGAAGTCACTATGGGTTAAAATAGTGGAAGCTGGGACTCAGTCGGACCTTGGGACGAAACACGTCCTCCCGACGCCAAGGATTGCGGGCCCTAGGTCAATCAGGGTTGCCCCCACAGTCTACAGACCTGCACCTCAATGTCCTCAGCCTCCTCCTCCTCTTCAGCCTCCATCTCCGAAATGACCACATCAGTCACAAGCTGGAAGCACTTCAGCACTGCCTTGGCCAAGCGGCAACAGGCTATGCTGAATAGAGCTAATATGCTTAGGTGACAAACCACACAATGCTGAAGAGTTGTGGACAGCTCTGAAAGAGCAGGCAGATCTGTGGCTCACACCGCTGAACCTACAGCCAGGCATGGTCGTGTATGACAATGGCCGTAACCTGGTGGCGGCTCTGAGGCGAGGCGAGCTCACACACGTACCATGCCTGGCCCATGTGCTTAACCTTGTGATTCAGCGGTTTCTCAAATCCTACCTGGAGCTGTCAGATCTGCTTGTTAAAGTACGCCGCTGGTGTGCCCATTTTAGAAAGACACCTACAGCTTCCACCGCCCTTGCAGTGTTTCAGCTGCGTTGGCAGCTTCTGGCTCACAGACTGGTGTGTGATGTCCCCACGCGTTGGAACGCTACACTGCAGATGTTGGGAAGGATTTGTGAGCAGAAGAGGGCAGTTGTTGAGTACCAGCATCAACAAGGCCGTCGGTATTCAGTTCAGACTCCACACATAAGACCTCAGGAGTGGACATGGATGTCAGACATATGTACCATCCTCCAAAACTTTGAGGACTCCCCCAAGATGATGAACGGCGATGATGCCATAATTAGCATCACCATCCTGCTTCTCTGTCTTCTGAAACGCTCTCTGCTCACAATCAAAGAGGATGCATTGCAGGTGGAGCACGATGAGATGGAGCAAGGAACCATACAGGGCGATTACACACAGCCCAGCCTCATCTTATCCCAACGTAGATTGGGTGACAATGAGGAAGAGGAGGAGGAGGAAGAACAGGAGCTAGTTTCATGCGCTACAGATGGTACTACCTGCACAACTGTCTGTTCAGCGTGGATGGCCTGAGGACAGAGAGGAGGAAAGCATGGTCAGTTGTCCTCTTGGTGAGGACACGGAAGTCTTGCCTGTTAGCAGTCTGGCACGCATGGCTGAGTTTAAGTTACGCTGCCTTTCCCATGACCCTCGCATTATCCAAATTTTGTGTGACAGTCATTACTGCTTGGTGACACTTCTAGACCCACACTACAAAGAGAACTTTATATCTATTATTCCTGAGGGCGGACAGGTCTACAAAAACAGGGCAGTACCAGAAGGCCCTTGTTGCGGAACTACTAAAAAAAATTCCCATCTTAAAATGCTGGCGGCAAAGGTCACAGTTTGTTGGACAATCAAGGAGTACAGGCGAGAGAGACACAAATGCAATCCAGCAGAGGAAGGGGAACACTGTCCAAGTTCTAGGAGAATTTTCTCAGCCCCTCCCATCGCACTGTCCCTGAGGCTCGGGGTACTCTCACAAGGAGTGCAAAGCTTGGGAAGATGCAGAGGGAGTACCTTGCCGACCCTACCAATGTCCTCTGTAATTCCTCTGTGTCTTATAATTATTGGGTATGCAAGCTGGATACGTGGAATGAACCTGGTCCTGGCCTGCCCGGCCGCTAGCGTTTTATCAGAGCGGGTTTTTAGTGCCGCTGGTGGAATTATAACTGATAAGCGCATCCGCCTGTCAACTGAAAATGCTCCTTCTCCTCATCCTCCACCACCATATCACCAGGGTGACCGTGGTCCATGATGCAACACCCACATAATTTTTTGAAAGGGTGTTTATGATGCCCGTAAAAAAATTTTTTTATACAGTATGTTCATGTATACCCTTCAGGGGTAAATGTTTGTCAGCCCATACACTTAGTGCATGGGCATTACAAGTATAGGAGACCCGCTCCTTTCTAATGGGAACATTTTTTTATGAGGCCCTCCTCCACGTCTCTACCAAGGGACGATGGAGTGCCTCCCAATTTTTGGCAGCCCTTTCATTCACTGCATAAGCCAACACTATGGGAGACCCACTTACTAATAATGGGAACTTTTTTCATAAGGCCCTCTTTGTTTCTTCCAAGGGGCATTGGAGTGCCTCCAAATTTTTGGCAAACCCTTGCATTCACTTCATAGGCAAACACAATGGGAGACCCACTTCCTAATAATGGGCACATTGTTTTCAGGAGGCCCTCTGACCTCCACGTCTCTTCCAAGGGGCATTGGAGTGCGTCCAAATTTTTGGCAACCCTTGCATTCACTGCATAGGCAAACACTATGGGAGACCCACTTCCTAATAATGGGAACATTGTTTTTCAGGAGGCCCTCCTCTACGTATCTTCCAAGGGGCATTGGAGTAAGTCCAATTTTTTTGCAGCCCTTGCATTCACTGCATAGGCAAACAGTATGGGAGACCCACTTCCTAATAATGGGAAAATTGTTTTCAGGAGGACCTCCTCTAAGACTCTTCAAAGGGGTATTGGGGTGCATCCAAATTTTCAAAGGGGTATTGGGGTGTGTCCAAATTTTGGCCAGCCCTTCCACTCACTGCATACTCAATAACAATATAGGAGACCCACTCTTTAGTAATGGGGACAACAACAAAGCATAACCGGCTGATGGCTTTCTAAGAACAGTGAGGGCCGACTGCTGGACCTTTAAAAATAGTAAAGGTCGTCTGATGGTCCTATAAAAATAGGCTTTGTGACTTTCAGAGTCCCTCCTTCATAAATGAAACAGGATGTCTCTGATCATGTCTCACACACCACATGGCCAAATAAGGTTGTAAAATGTTAAAATGACAAAAATCCATTTTGGTTTCGTTTTTGAATTAAGGCCTGGGTGACTTGTGTGGTTGGTGATTTACACCTAGTTGTGTTGCTTGTTTGTTAGATCGCTGTAATGTTGGCTTTGTTTGCCTCCTCTGGGCATTTCTAGTGTTTGCTCTAATCTTTCCTAATCTTGCTATTACCTGCCTAAACCTGTCTAGTTTCTCTCTTTAGAATTAGAGCACAGTGCTACCTGACAAATAAAACAAGAAAAATACCACAACCCTAGCACGATATCTTGACTTGCTTCAATATTCTATGTGTATTTTTTATACAAAAGTCAGCGGAAAATTAAAAAAAATTGTGGCATACTAAAAGAGATTGACTTTGTATAAGAGCATGTAGAAACAACTAGAGGAAGCTTATCTTTTGTATTCGTGACATATTTTTAGCATTTAGCCATATACGCCTTCCACCCTTTCCTTTCTCTTGTTTTTGCATGTACTTCCTTCCTTTCATACATAAAAGCTCTACTTTAATTTATAAAAATAAACACCATAAAGGGAAATTGACTTCTAACATTACCTGTTTCATGTGAATTTTCTTAAAAAATGTAATGAGTATACCTATGAGGAATACCACTATTTATGGCCATTATATAACTTGCTTCCTGTATTTTTCTACAGTTTTCCCATCTGCGGGACCTCTCTCTAATTTTCAGTTTTCTCTGAGCGTTTGGGAAGAAACTAGCTGGTATAGATGTCATGAGAGATTCCTGCTCCCCAGTTTCTATATAATCCATGTTCAGAGGCAGCAGCATTAAATAGCAGGACTGAGCTGTGTAGAAGTGAATCCAGTCCTGGGTGAGATAAAACAGAGAAAATAAATAGTGTCTGGGAATGTCTCTACCTTCCTCTGTCCCTGCCTTCTCCTCCCCACTACTCTCTCCATAGACTTCAATCAACAGCTAAGGGTATGTGCAGACGATCTGGAGCCGACTGCGGCCCCGAGGCTACAGAGAAGCCGCTTGCGGCTTCAGCTCATTATGCAAATGAGCGGCAACCGTTTTTTTTTTCTCATAGGCGGGCTTTCCCCATAGAGGTTAGGTCTATGGGGAAAGCCCACATGCGGACCCACAGGAGGAAATAGACATGTTGCGGTCTGGAAAGACGCGCCACACGCCAGTTTCAGCGGGTGTGCTGCAGATGCATAGAGGGCATGGGATTTGTATAAATCCCATCCACTATGCTGTAAAATCTGGCCTCTGCGGATTACACGCAGCGCACTTGCGTCCAATCCGCAACGAACACTGATCGTGTGCACATACCTTAATACTCATACCCTCCAGTGAGCTGACAGTTCATCTCGTCTTAACAAAGATGGATATTACCAGTTTTTCATAGTGGATGCTGAGTTCAGGAGGCAGGAGGAGGAGAAGTGGCTCATAATTGGAGAAAGAAGGTGTATAGCATAGCATGATAATACATATTGCAATGTTTGTTACATTCAGTTGTACTATAGATCTGTGTAAGTTACAGCAGTGTAATCTGTGTTACCAGGAAACTTATTTAAAAGTAAACACCAGTACCGGTTCTCCATTTTGCTGGTCATGCTTTGTACACAAACTCAATGTCACGTTGTAGACATAAATGAGGAGAGACAAGCTACAAAACGCAGCCAACCCATTACAATAATACACATAGCACAGGTTAGTTCATCCTGGTAATGATAGTTGACCAACAAGGATTACAGTAATATGTATAAGATATAATGTTCAAGTAAAAGGTCCAAGGATAGTCAGATTTCTATGTAAGTCACAGCAAGAACCAATCACTTCCAATTTAAACCAACAAAAGTAGTTTTTCCAAGTATGTGAACTTTCAGATGTTCCATAAAGCGACCTAGGTTCCTTTTAAGATATGTTGCCCCAGCCGGAAGCATGCAATAGTGAAGTACCACAGCCGAGCGCTTTTCTCTGTAGTCCATGTATTCTACATACAAGAGTTTAAATAAAAAAACATTGATACATCAAGTCTGACTTGAGTTTCACAATCACCGGCTTCTCCTGGGGCATCACTAACAATTTTTAATTAAGTAGAGAAAAAATACCCACCATTTACAAAGATTATATCTGTGGAGTGGCAGTGAATCGCCTTCCATCAGTTTCATCCATAAAAGCCAAATCACATATTCTTGATTAACCAATGAAAACGGCACATGAGGTGTTTTATTGACAAAAATAGGCCGATCGAGTGGGCAAAATGGATCAATGATTACACTTGCCTCATGGGCAGCACGATGGTTCAGTGGTTAGCACTGCAGCCTTGAAGCGCTGGGGTCCTGGATTCAAATCCCACCAAGGACAACATCTGCAAGGAGTTTGTATGTTCTCCCCGTGTTTGTGTGGGTTTCCTCCCACACTCCAAAGACATACTGATAGGGAATGTAGATTGTGAGCCCCAATGGGGACAGTGCCGATAATGTCTGTAAAGAGCTGCAGAATATGTTGGCGCTATACAAATAAAAAGATTACTATTATTATTATGTTCATCAGTACTGTAATGCTGGAATGGGAAGGTAAAGCCATTTTATCACCTGGAAAGATGGCAAGTGGTGCCAAAAGAATAATGCACAATTGTAGGGCTGAATAGAGCAGGACCTAGGAAGATGTTTTTTAAGGGGGTGTTGAAAAAGGGCAAGACCCTACTCATTTGTTTTTGGTTGTCAATGGTGTATAAGGCTAAATTAAGACACTATACACTTCAACTATCAGTTAAATAATAAACCAAACACTCAGAGAATGAGCTCAGATATTGGTGGTGAGGCACTCCCATGGATGTGGCAAATAGTAAATATTACACACAGAGTGATCTATTTCAAGTGTTTATTTCGGTTAATGTTGATGATTATGGCTTACAGCCAATGAAAACACAAAGGTCATTATCTCAGTAAATTAGAATACTTTATAACACCAGCTTGAAAAATGTTTTTAAAATCCAAAATGTTGTCCTACTGAAATGTCTGTTCAGTAAATGCCCTCAATACTTGGTCGGGCTCCTTTTGCATCAATTACTGCATCAATGCGGCGTGGCATAGAGGCGATCAGCCTGTGGCACTGCTGAGGTATTATGGAAGCCCAGGTTGCTTTTGTTATGCTCGCGCCCGGACTGACTGACGTGAGCGTGATTAGTGATCCCACTGTACCATGAACCGAGGAGTGCCTGGAGGGGCATAACTAAGTATCAACCCGATCCGACCAAGGTCGCACGGCGGCTTAGTCGACTCCGTGGACCAAGGAGGAACCGAGCAGAGGGACCAGGTGCGACTCCAGGTCAGACCCCGGTCACAGTTGTTGACCCACACTGAGGAATGCAGGAACAGGCAGGTTAGACTGGAATGCAGACAGGTGGGCAGTGGCAAGCACGGCTGGTATGCAGACAGGTGGGGACTGGCAAGCACGGCTAGTATGCAGACAGGGAGATACTGGCAAGCACGACTGGAGTGCAGACAAGGAGGTACTAGCAGGTTGGAGCGCAGGCTGGATAGGGTCCAGTACAGACTGGGAGACAGGTACAGAGCAGTAGACAAGCAGAGTAAAGCGAAACCGCCGGAGCGGAGGACAAAGCAGAGCAGAGAGGAACTGCTGGTGTGGTGAGCAAGCAGGTCGGAGCGAAAACCGCAGGTGAGGTGGGCAAGGCAGAGCAAAGAGAAACCGCAGGTGCGGTGGGCAATGCAGAGCAGAGAGAAGCCGCCGGAGCGGTGGGCAAGGCAGCGCAGAGAGAAACCGCAGGTGCGGTGGACAAGGCAGAGCAGAGGGGAACTGCCGGAGCGGTGGGCAAGGCAGAGCAGAGAGAAACCGCTGGTGCGGTGAGCAAGGCAGAGCAGATAGACGCCGCCAGAGCGGTGGGCAAGTCAGAGCATAGAGAAGCCGCCAGAGCGGTGGGTAAGTCAGAGCAGAGAGAAACCGCCGGAGTGGTGAGCAAGACAGAGCGGAGCGAAACCGCAGGTGCAGTGGACAAGGCAGAGAGGACAGGGCTCTGTTCACATGGAACAGACTGGAAAATACAGGAGGATGGCTAGAACACAGGAGGAAGATACGGAGGAAGGCAAAAGGGACAAGCAGAACCAGATACACATAAGGTACTTACTATGAAGTAGCGAGTGGACACAAATCTCACAAACAGAAGTACTGAGACAACGAGTTGGAGTAGGTGCAGGTTTAGATACTGCAGGAAAAGGGAAGTTACGGACATAGAGACAAACAGGTAACAGGCTAGGATACAGTTCAGACAGGAACTGCTACTGCAATGTGATACAAGAATGAGCCTGGGTATACAGCCCCCAGAGTGGCGGAACAGACTAGAAGTCAGAGATAACAGGCCTGGGTATACAGCCCCCAGAGTTGGCAGAAACGGACAAGAAGTCACAGATAACAGGTCTGGGTATGCAGCCCCCAGAGATGGCGGAAACAGACAAGAAGCAGAACTGGACCTGGCAACCTCAGAGTCAAGGAGCACACTGAATGTTAGTGTTGCTGAGGCACCTCCTACTGGGTGGAGGGGGTTTAAATATCCAGAGACTCACAGCAATAGGCTGGAGACGCATTAGGGGTGCGCCCACAGCATCTATAAGAATCAGGAAGTAACCGGGCCGCCGCCCTAAGCAGTCAGTCAAGAGACATGCACACAGCATGAACTGGAGCAAGATTTGCAGGCTGGACTGACAGGTAAGATTGCGGTCTTGCATAGTGGGAGGTGGTGCACTATGCAAGCACGCCACCAGGGATGTTACAGCTTTGATAGCAGCCTTCAGCTCGTCTGCATTGTTGGGTCTGGTGTCTCTCATCTTCCTCTTGACAATACCCCATAGATTCTTTATAATAGATTCTCTATGGGGTTAAGGTCAGGCGAGTTTACTGGCCAATCAAGCACAGTGATACTGTTGTGTGTAAGCCAGGTATTGGTACTTTTGGCAGTGTCGACCGGGTCCAAGTCCTGCTGGAGAATGACATTTCCACCTCCATAAAGCTTGTCGGCAGAGGGAAGCATGAAGTGCTGTAAAATGTCCTGGTAGACGGCTGCGCTGACTTTGGTCTTGATAAAACACAGTGGACCTACACCAGCAGATGACATGGCTCCCCAAACCATCACTGATTGTGGAAACTTCACACTAGACCTCCAGCAGCTTGGATTGTGGCCTCTCCACTCTTCCTCCAGACTCTGGGACCTCGATTTACAAATGAAAATTGGAACTCTGGGACCTTGTGGAGTGTGTCAATGACTGCTTTCAAGTCAGCAGTCTTTCCCATGGTTGTGCAGCATACTGAAACAGACTAAAGGGACCTTATTAAAAGCTTAGGAAGGAAGCCTTTTTGCAGGTGTTTTTTGTTAATTATTTAAATTTACTGAGATAATGACTTTTGTGTTTTCATTGGCTGTAAGCCATAATCATCAACATTAACAGAAATAAACACTTGAAATAGATCACTGTTTGTAATGACTCTATATAATATTTGATAATATAAGAGTTTCACTTTTTGAATTGAAGAACTGAAATTAATTAACTTTTTGATGATATTCTAATTTTGTGAGATGCACGTTTAACCCCTTAACAACATTTGACGTACTAATACGCGTCTGTGCCCTGGGACTTAAGAGCCAGACCCGTATTAGTACGTCATGGCGATCGCGCGCGCACACAGGCTGTGCGGGCGCGATCGCCACCGGGTGTCAGCTGATTGTCACAGCTGACACCCGGTACTATGTGCAGGGAGCGGTCCCGCACCGCTCCCAGCACATTAACCCCCACTATGCTGCGATCGAAGTCGATCGCAGCATTGCGGAGGCAAGGGGAGGTGATCGCCGATACTCACCTCCTCTTCCGGCTTCCAGCGCTGTCTGCCGCGGCTTCCCGGGTGTTGCCATGACGACCCGATGTCGTCATGACAACATCCGGGTCACCAGACAGCAGGAAGATTGTTTGGACATGCGCAGTGCATCTCCAAACAATCTTCTCCCTGTCCAGCGCTGACAGCCTGCATGGCACAGGGATGGTGCTGCATTCCTGTGCCATGCAGGCGATCAGAGAAAAAAAAGTGAAAGTCCCATAGTGGGACAAAGTAATAAAGTATAAAAACAATCAGAAAGTGAAAAAAATTTTTTAAAAAAATTGCAAAAATATAAAAAAAATAAAATAAAAAATAATCCACCAAAAATAAAAATATAATGTACCCATCAATAAATTTTATTATAAAAAAAAAACAAAAAAACAATAAAAGTACACATATTTGGTATCGCCGCGTCCGGAACAACCTGACCTATAAAACTGTCCCACTAGTTAACCCCTTCAGTGAACACGGTAAAAAAAAAAAATAAAAAACGAAGCAAAAAACAATGCTTTATCACCATACCGCCAAACAAAAAATGGAATAACACGCGATCAAAAATGCAAATATAAATAAAAATGGTACCGCTGAAAATGTCATCTCGTCCCGCAAAAAACAAGCCACCATACAGCTCCATCAGCCAAAAAATATAAAAGTTATAGCTCTCAGAATAAAACTATGCTAAAAAATAATTTTTTCTATAAAATTGCTTTTATTATGTAAAAGTGCAAAACATAGAAAAACTATATAAATGTAGTACCGCTGTAAACGTACTGACCCGAAGAATAAAGCTGCCTTATCAATTTTACCACACGCGGAACAGAATAAAAAAAACAAAAAAAACAATTCCTGAATTGTTGGTTTTTGTTTATTCTGCCTCCCAAAAATCGGAATAGAAAGCGATCAAAAAACGTCACGTGCCTGAAAATGGCACCAATAACAACGTCAACTCATCCCGCAAGAAACGAGCCGTCACATGACTGTCTGCCAAAATCTGGAAAAATTATAGCTCTCAAAATATGGCGATGCAAAAACTAGATTTTACAAAAAATGCGTCTTTTAGTGTGTGACAGCTGTCAGTCATAAAAATCCCATATGATTCTGGTATCGCTGTAGTCTCACCGACCCGAAGAATAAGGTCGTCTAATCACTTATACCGCATGAGGAATGGCGTAAAAAATAAACTCTCGGGTTAGGGTTGGGCTAGGGTTAGGGCTGGGTTTGGGGTTAGGGTTGTGATGGGGTTGGGATTTTTTTCAAAAGTAAGAAAAAAAGATGACGATATGGCGACTAGTGTTGAGCGCAAGTGGTCGCTACTTGAGTTTGCATCGGGTGTTCTGGTATGCATTGAGTATCGTGGGTATTTGAGTGACATGCTCGAGTCTCCGCCCCATATGCTTCGGGGCCAAAAAAACTTTGCGGGGATTGCCTGCCATGCACGAGCATTCCCCGCATGTTTTTTTTAGGGTGTCTAATAACCGTGAAACATGCTGAGCAGGGACTCGAGCATGTCACTCGAGCACACGCTGTACATGGTGCATACCTGCGTACCCGATGCAAACTCAAGTAGCAAGCACTTGCGCTCAAGACTAATGACAACTTATTCAATATGATGACCTAATGTTATCAAATTCTGTGTCGTACCTCTGGGTTCAAAATGTTCACTATACACCTTAATAAAATCCTTGAGGGGTATAGTTTCCAAAATGGGGTCATTTGTGGGGGAGCTCCACTGTTTAGGCACATCAGGGGCTCTCCAAACGCGACATGGTGTCCGCTGACAAATTGAATGGATAATCGGCTCAAATTGTTACCGGACGCCATGTTGCGTTTGGAGAGCCCCTGCGTGCCTAAACATTGGAGCTCCCCCACAAGTGACCCCATTTTGGAAACTAGACCCCCCAAGGCACCTATCTAGATGCATAGTGAGCACTTGGAACCCCCAGGTGCTTCACTAATTGATTTGTAAAAATGAAAAAGTGAAAAAAAAAAACACTTTCATTTTTATGAATCAATTTGTGAAGCATCTGGGGGTTCCAAGTGCTCACTATGCATCTAGATAGGTGCCTTGGGGGGTCTAGTTTCCAAAACAGGTTCACTTGTGGGGGAGCTCCAATGTTTGGGCACACAGGGGCTCTCCAAACGCAACATGGTGTCCGCTAACAATTTGAGCCGACAATTTGTTAGTGGATACCATGTTGCATTTGGAGAGTCTCTGTGTGCCCAAACATTGGAGCTCCCCCACAAGTGACCCCATTTTGGAAACTAGACCCCCCAAGGCACCTATCTAGATGCATAGTGAGCACTTGGAACCTTGGAACCCCCAGGGGCTTCACAAATTGATTCATAAAAATGAAAAAGTGTTTTTTTTTTCACTTTTTCATTTTTACGAATCAATTTGTGAAGCACCTGGGGGTTCCAAGTGCTCACTATGCATCTAGATAGGTGCCTTGGGGGGTCTATTTTCCAAAATGGGGTCACTTGTGGGGGAGCTTCAATGTTTGGGCACACAGGGGCTCTCCAAACGCAACATGGTGTCCGCTAACAATTTGAGCCGATTTTCCATTCAATTTGCTAGTGGATACCATGTTGCATTTGGAGAGTCCCTGTGTGCCCAAACATTGGAGCTGCCCCACAAGTGACCCCATTTTGGAAACTAGACCCCCAAGGCACTTATCTAGATGCATAGTGAGCACTTGGAACCCCTAGGTGCTTCACAAATTGATTCGTAAAAATGAAAAAGTGAAAAAAAAAACACTTTTTCATTTTTACGAATCAATTTGTGAAGCACCTGGGGGTTCCAAGTGCTCACTATGCATCTAGATAGGTGCCTTGGGGGGTCTAGTTTCCAAAATGGGGTCACTCGTGGGGGAGCTCCAAATTTTGGGCACACAGGGGCTCTCCAAACGCAACATGGCGTCCGCTAATTATTCAAGCAAATTTTACAATCAAAAAGTCAAATGGCGCTCCTTCCCTTTCGAGCCCTGCCGTGCGCCCAAACAGTGTTTTTTCCCCACATATGAGGTATCTGCGTGCTCATTGGAAATTGCACAACAAATTTTGGGGTCTATTTTTTCTTGTTACCCCTGTGAAAATAAAAAAAATTGGGTCTAAATTAACATTTTTGTAAAAAAAGTTAAATGTTCATTTTTTTCTTCCACATTCCAAAAATTCCTGTGAAGCACCTGAAGGGTTAATGAAGTTATTGAATGTGGTTTTTAGCACCTTGAGGGGTGCAGTTTTTAGAATTGTGTCACTTTTGGGTATTTTCTGTCATAAAGACCTCTCTTAGTGACTTCAAATGTGATGTGGTCCCTAAAAAAATGGTTTTGTAAATTTTGTTGGAAAAATGAGAAATCGCTGGTCAACTTTTAACCCTTATAGCTCCCTAACAAAAAAAAAATTTGGTTCCAAAATTGTGCTGATGTAAAGTAGACATGTGGAAAATGTTATTTATTAACTCTTTTGTGTGACATATCTCTCTGATTTAAGAGCATAAAAATTAAAATTTTGAAAATTGCAAAATTTTCAAAATTTTTGCCAAATTTCCATTTTTTTCACAATTAAACGCAAGTGATATTGAAGAAATTTTACCACAATCATGAAGTACAATATGTCACGAAAAAACAATCTCAGAATCAGGGGGATCTGTTGAAGCGTTCCAGAGTAATTACCTCATAATGTAACAGTGGTCAAAATTGTAAAAATTGGCCTGGTCATTAACGTGCAAACCACCCTCGGGGGTTAAGGAGTTAAATGCAGATAGTTGATAAGCAAGCAGGAGCTTAAGAGATGATTAGTCATCTGAGAGAAATGGATGTTGAAGAAAATTCCAAAAGTACACACAGAACTGAATGCAAAGCTTACTGAATACTCAGACAGCACAAAGCTGTCTGAGTCGGCCTTAAGTGTTCATGTTTGATATTGAAGGTAACTGACAGGTCACAGCTGTTCCTGTCATTGTAATCTGTGATAAGGAACCAAAAACTTGTGCCTGACCCACGACAGGTGAGTAACATTAACATTACTGTTGGCATTATAGAAATATTTGAAGTCTTGCTCCTAGTACTGTCTGTTACATAATCACTGCTCCTTTCACTCCCCTTTTACAAAGACCTCTAACATTTTTGGACAAAGGTTTACTTAATCCCTGACCCCGCGATCCCAAAAGTGGGCTCCGGAACCCCGAGAACGGCGCTCTGCATCTCCATCCTGAATAGAGCAAAGGTATACATGCTCAGCGACCACTCCATTCATTGTCTATGGGACTGCCTGAAATAGCCGAGCTCTGTACTCAGCAATCCCAAAGGCAACGCATGGACTGGAGACTGTGTATTTGAACCTACACTCTGTTGAGGGCCAGGTTCCGGAGACCCAGCAGTCGGACCCCCAGCGATCAGCATGTTATCTCCTGTTCTATATATGGGGATAACTTCATATTTTGGCATTAACCCTTTAATAATTATACTGAAGGGGGTGTTTCTCCCCCCGTAGAATTAGAGATCAAGTGCAAATTGCTTATAGTTAGTTGAATAAATTTTCTGAAATTGTAAAGCCATTAACATTAATGACCCATTTCTGATTAATTTATAACAGAGTGCTACAGGAGACCCAAGCCTTAAAAGTGGGCCGCACCATTCACGGGTCAGCGCTTTGGGCTTTTCCCCAGGCCAAAAATTGCCAGATAGCCCCTGTGCTGTGGAGAGGTGATATATGTTGTTAATTGAACTACCCTTTATGTCAGTGAGTGGTAATTATAATGATGACAAAACCTAATAAAGAGATTAGATTCTGCACTTTCATGTTATTCTAATGTAGAAAGCAGACGAACAAACGGAAAAAATAATCCTCATTTTCCAAAGTGTGTTGTATCATAGAGGTATTTTGGATATGTTACCCTGTTAATGAAATCCTGAGACCGCCCAAAAATTTGTCCATGTGCACTTGGTTTTTTATTCACGATAAACAGTACTTTTATCTGGAAAAACTGTGTGGATCAGTAGTGTAGCTATCGGGGGGGCAGAGGGGGCGGTGGCCCCAGACCCCATGCTCCGAGGGGCCCACCCAGTTACACTCTGGGGCAGAGCAGGGAGACTTGATGTCTCTGCACTGCCTGGCGGCCGCTATGGGGTCCTTGAGTAGCAGGGCAGGGGGCCACCGGTGCCAGCATCGAGCCCCCCGCCCGTCACCACAAGTTCAATTATGAGAGAGGGAACGAGACTTTCTGTCCCATCAGGCTCCTCTGCGTCTGATGTCACTGACGTCATCACATGGTGCCCGCTGTTCTGAAGATGTGCGGGTGCTTGGAGCAGCAGGGAATGAGGAGGAGAGGTGAGTATTGTGTTTATTTATTTTTCCTATGGGGGGATTATGCTACAGACTCTGCCTATGGGGGGGGTTATACTACAGACTCTGCCTTTGGGGAGGATTATACTACAGACTCTGCCTATGGGAGGATTATGCTACAGACTCTGCCTATGGGTGTGGATTATACTATAGATTTTGCCTATGGGGGGATTATACTACAGACTCTGCCTATGAGGGGGATTATGCTACAGAGTCTGTGAGGTGCATGGAGGTGCATTATACTATATGGAGGCCGATGGGGGTGCATTATACTATATGTAGGCTATTTATACAGTATGAGGATTACAGTTAGGGTCATACAGTGTGGGAGATAATGTGGGGTCTTTGCACAGTGTGGGGGCCAACATACAGTGTGGGAGATAATGTGGGGTCTTTGCACAGTGTGGGGGCCATCATACAGTGTGGGATATAATGTGGGGTCTTTGTACAGTGTTGGAGCCATCAGTTTGGAGGCTACTAAGGGGTCAGTATACTGTATAGTACCCCCCACACAGTGAGGGGGAATTATACTATGTATAAGAGAGCATTATACTGTGTAGAGAGGAGCTGCACATGGGGGGAGACTCAGGACATTATTAAATGTTAAGTGGTCCCCTTATCGTTATAGGGGAACTCAGGTTATTATGACTTTCAAAGGGGCACACAGGGCATTATTACTTTCTAGGTGCCAAAACTGTTTTCTAGGGCACTTACACACAGCATTACTATATTCTAGAGGTTTGTTTTATCATCTAGAGGGCACACAGCAGGAGCAGTAATAGGGACACTGCAGCAACAGAGGCTCCGTATTGGATTATCAGCAGGATGAGGAGTTTGTGCAGGTTGGGAATAGATGGGGACGGTGCCTGAAATGTAAGGAGTCAAATGTGTCTTTGTTGTGTTCTCTTCAGTCCTGGATGGAGAAGTTGTCTGTCGGTCTGGGCCAGATGGAAAATGTGACATGCAGAAGTAGTGCTGTTGCTTTAAAAGCATTCAGGAACTATCAGGGGTTAACACAGTCACAGGAGAAGGGGAGTGTTTTAGAAGAGCCCCAGGGGGATTGTGGGGAAGTTGTTTACTGTCTGGCTGGTGTGGAAGAGAAAGGTGGTGTGTGATCTGTATCTCACAGAAGCGCCCCTGCAAGTGAAAAGAATTCAAGTCAGGAGTGAAGCTAAGCACAGGTCAGGTAGAGTTTCTGAACTAGCAGTGCAGAGTATTGTCAGGCAGAAAGATAAGGACTGAAAGAAATTGTGTCACAGAGATCATCTCCCTCAGCAAACCCTCCCCCCTTCTTCATCTCACTGTGCTGTAAAGAATGCTGTGCTCATTAATGTGCCTTTGCATTAGAACTGTGCTGTCCTGTACTACCGAGAAGACTGTGAACTGCTGTGCTGCTAAGGAAACTGTACTGTTTGTCACTGGAGCCTGTTGCTCATAAGATTTAACTTGCACTGGCTGTGTGGCTTCTTATTAAATGCTACTGTTCTACCGTTTATGAGAACTCTTGTCAAGTGTGTCTGGTCAGCAAGTGAAACAACCTACGTGTCTGTGCCTGAGGGTCAATACCCCTGTGTGCCTGAGAGAAGCTGCAGCACATGGTCTATGGTCACCCTGAGTAACGGTTCCCCGGGATTCCAAAGAATTCATGTAACCTGTCTCGCCCCTATCTGAACCTAGCGGCGTGCGTGTAACAAAAAGATGGGAAAAGTGAACAATTTAATCAGAAAGAATGTCACCTGTAAGTTACTATATATAACTGTGCTGTGATCTCTTATATGTTCTGCAGGGCTGATATCTAGCAATATATGGTCACCATATGGCAGTAGTATCAGTGCTGGTCTTTGTATAGAGATTATTTTCAGTAGCGGCGCGGTATTCTGCAGAGGTTCTCCTACATCCACTATCTGGGTGCACCACCGTAGCTGTAATCAGGGTTACCTGGTTAGGGGCTCAGTCAGAAGTTTCATCCCCCCACCCCCGAACCAAAACCCTAGCTACGCCTCTGTATGGGGGGGGGGGGATTATGCTACAGACTCTGCCTATGGGGGGGATATACTATATACTCTGCCTATGGGAGGTTATATTACAGACTCTGCCTTTGGGGGGGATTATACTACAGACTCTGCCTATGGGGGTGGTTTTTTTTTTACATTCCTGCATCTGCTATGACTGTCTGTACCCTAAGTTTTTAAACCAATGGAAAGGGTGAAGGAGTGTACTAATGATCAATACATTGTGAAAGTAATGTTCACTGCTTCATACAAAAGTCAAAAGTGAAAGAAGACAAGTTTCATTTCTAAGAAAATGAAATTTAGCCAAATTACACAACAAATGCATTTGGATCCCGTAGTCCCAACCCTTTAGTGACATTGGCCGTACATCTACATCACATATGGGGTGTATGGAGCGGGTTCAGGAGCTGAGCTGCTCCTTGTCTGTAACAGTCAATGACTCCTTAGATGCTGCAGTCAGTTGTGGTCCTGGCATCTAAGTGGTGGCCTGAAGAGGACCGGTCCTAGTATGGCAATCCATCGTACCCTCTGCGATTATGGGGTGTCAATAGATTGTCATAGTAGCCTTTCATCTTTACAGGAGAACTGACAGAAGAATACACCAAAATAAAGAATTGTTGCAGTATATTGCACCAGTGATCGCAGGTTACAGTTCCCTAATAATAATAATAATTAATAATAAATGATAACATACAAAATAAATACTGTACATATTAAGATATTTATTCTGTATGGTGAATGCTTTTTTGGGGGTCATCTCACCTCTCAAATATAAATTAAATCAATGTTTAACCCCTTAATGACCGCCGATATGCATTAAAACGGCAATTAGGAATAAGGGAATAGCTTTTTGCGACCGATCGGGGCCGATTAACCCCTTAAATACCGATGTCAATCGCGACAGCGGCAGTATGTAAGTTGTTACAAGGGAGTCACGAGACCCCCTTAGTAACCATCGGACCCCTACGATGAGAATCGCGGGTCCCAATGGTTATCAAGGTGCCTTGAGATCATGTGATGATCTCAAAGTACGGTGGCCTGACTGCTCTCATGCACTGCAGTACACGAATACTACAGTGTATGAAACCAGCTATCAAAATAACAATTATACATGTCCCACAGTGAAAAAGCGCAAAAGAGTTAAATAAAATATGTAAAAAAAAGTTTAAAAAAAACACAAAAAGTGCACACAAATCACTAAAATCCTTTTCACCACCATCCTTTTTGTGATAAAACAAAAATAAACCAAAAAAAGTACACATAATTGGTATTGCCGCGTCCAGAACGACCCACTCTATAAAAGTGGCACGTTATTTATTTTGTTTGGCGAACGCAGTGAAAAAAGAAAAAAGCCCCAAATTTTGCTTTTTCATAATACTGACTCACAAAAAAGTGAATAAAAAGCAACCAAAAATTCATATGTAAAAAAAAAAATGGTACAAAAGAAAACACCAAACCGTCCCGCAGAAAACAAGCCCTAATATGGCTCTTTCGGCAAAAAAATAAAAAAGTTACAGCTCTCAGAATGTGGCGATGCAAAAACAGATTAATTTTTGTAAAATATTGTTTTTAGTCTGTAAAAATAGCAAAGCATAAAAAAATATATAAATCGCTGTAATTGCACCGACCCGATGAACAATTCGGTCTTATCACTTTTACCATACGTTGAATGGCGCAAAAAATAAAAGCTAAAAACAATGACTGTATTGCGATCAAAAAATATTATGTGCCAAAAATAGTACCAAAAAAATCTGCAACTCATTCCGCAAAAAATAAGCCCTCATACAGCTCAGAATATGGTGACGAACAAAAATACTTTTTATAAAAAAGCATTTTTATGTGTGATGGCAGCAAAACCTAAAAAAAAACACATTATAAATCTGATATCGCTTTAATAGCACTGACCCGAAGAATAAATCTGCCTTATTACTTACAGTGAACGACCAAAAATAAAAACTATTCTTGTACTGCTGTTTATTTGTTCATTCTACCTCTCAAAAATTGAAACAAGGCTTTGCTCACATTTATCCTGTGCTCTCTGCTGTGATCTAACGTGGAGGTTTCTGTGTAAATTACGCCAAACCGCGATTCAGACAAAACCCCGAAAGGAATCACTCACTTATGAGACCGATTGAGTCACTTTGAACTGGTCTCTGTTCCGGCGGTGTCCCATCATTTTAGGCGTCTTTTTAGCACACAAGTGTTGGCGACCACAGATCTGTGCATGCCTAAAAAAATAGAGACCATCGGAGCAGATTCCAGACGGACTTCAAAGTGTCTCTATCTGCCTCATTATGGTGGGTGGTTCTGTCGTGAGTTTTGTCTGAATTGCATTTTTGGTGGAATTTACATGAAAACCCCGTGGTAAATGCTCAGCGTAGAACATACGAATGTGATCCCGGCCTTATTCTGGAAGCGATCGAAAAATATTATTCACCCCAAAATATTACCAATAAAAATCTTAATTTATACCGCACAAAACCAGCAACCCACTCAGGTCCGTCATCTGTCACTGGAACTATATGGGGTTCCCACATTACTGGTAGAACAAACTCTGAAAAACAACATGGCTCCCTCCCCCCTCAAATAAAATCCAGTGAATTCTGCACTCCAAATCCAAATGCCCCCTCCTGAGCCCCACTGTGACTAAACTGCAGTAAGCAGCCACATGTTTGGCATTATTGTAGTGGGGAGAGAGCACTTAACAATTTACGGGGTGCGTATCGCTAGAAGCACAAGCTGGGTTCAATATATGGGACGCTACAATATATGGGGGCACTATACGGATCAGAGTGGGATCAGTTTTTGTTGGAGGTGGAGCGAATAAAAAAAAAAAAAAAGGTTTCTCCATCACCATTTTGTCAGTCTGTGAAAATTGGACAGCACTCAGATGACATCTGAGTGCAGTCTGATATTTTCCACAGACTCATAGACTTACATTGTCAATTTTGATCCAACACTCAGGTCAAGATCAGACATGTCACCAATTTTTTCCTTGGACCACTCAGTCCGATGAAAAATTCGGACTTGTGTACAGTGCGATAGAATGACATGGGTACGAGTGATATCCGTGAAAACCACAGATGCCACTCGTCGGAGATCATCGGTCATGTTCACAAGACGTAACAGCAAACACTGTCTAGTCTGATCCTGCAATCAAACTATGACTACAAGATCGGTACTCTGTTACCATTGAGGTGCATAGTTCTGCAGAGGAGCTGTGTACGCAACAGTGATCTAAATTCTGTCCTAAAAATCTAAGGTTACAAACATTAAAGGACATACTAACATTAGGTGAGTTGAGTGATTGGCTGCAGCTGTCTGATGGACAACATGCTATCACTTCATCAGCAGAGACCACTGAAGCCCCAGGAACATTCTCTGTTCTTTGCCCGATATTAAAACACCCCGCAGAATCCCTATAATATCTGAGTTTTCCAGTAAGTAGCAGTTTTATCTGTAAGAACCGTGTGGATATTAACAATCATGAAAACTGCACCAATTTGTGGCACGGCAGCAGCTCAGAGCCGGTTTGTCACTCTTGGCTTCATGATTCTTACTAGTTATTGAAAGCGAGAGGCAGAAATGTGAAGGATGTGGGTTCTTATTTCTAAAAAGATCTCACAGAGGCGAAAGAGAGAAAATTGCAGGCGAACAGCCAGAAATGGCCAAAATTTCAGAGTTTTTACAGCTCACTTCCTTCTTGGCAGGGGCTGAAAGCTCATTTTCTGATGATGACGAGTGCTATTCGAGCAGGGC
The DNA here is from genome assembly GCF_046119375.1 of Phyllobates terribilis. Taxonomy (NCBI): domain Eukaryota; kingdom Metazoa; phylum Chordata; class Amphibia; order Anura; family Dendrobatidae; genus Phyllobates; species Phyllobates terribilis. The sequence continues at coordinate 382,537,287 of NW_027362765.1, forward strand.
GTCTCTTGTGCTGTGGAAACATAATCTTTGTACTCAACACCAGCTATTCACAGAGGATTGACTGTATCATGACTACAGCAAGTCTAAACTCTGCAACAGATTCTCTGTAAGAAGCTTTACCAGATCTACAAAAACCATGGGGGTCTGTGAAGAAGATGGAGTTTTAGAACACGAGAACATGATGCGCAAAGAGCAATATGGTGAGGATGGCGGGGATATTTTACATTATTATTATTAATTATAATTAACAGTCCCGTTACTATAATTATGTCTCATATAGACGGTTATCCTGAATATTCTCTTATTCGGAGGATCTGATATATAGATGATCTCTCCCTGAGCTCCATGTTGTCTTCTCTATCCTCTGCCGTCCTCAAAGAGGAGACGTCACAGATCATAATATCATGGATCTGATCTACATGAAGAGCAGAACCATCCAGACCAGGACTGATACATTGTACACAGCAGGAGAATGACACTTTGTGTCCCCCTTTATGACTTGATTCCCCCTCTCCACATACTGTGGTAAGACTGAAGGATCACTGGCCTCACACTGGCAAAGATCCATCACCATCATAGCTAAGCTCCACCCAATGCAGCTGTTTACCAGTTATATATTAACTCTCTCAGCTCTGCAAGATCTCTATCACCTGCACTAACTGCTGCAGACTCTGGACTCTTTATCACCTTTATCAGTCATTTCTAGGTTTTGTGTTTTTACCTTTGGAACTGCTCTGACAAACACAAACCTGACATTTATACCCTGACATGTATTACTATTATTCCTCATTATTCTTTATTACTGCCTTCTAGATTAGAATATTTTTCCCTACATGCTATTCTTTCTTTTTCAGCAAATCCAGAACATAGTACAATAAAGAAGCTTGGGAGTCCCTTCAAAAAGAATAAAGCCGGTAATAAATGTGTGATACATTTATCCGCTCTTTATATGCAATAATAATATTAATAACCAAAGCACACAGGATGAGCTTTCCCAGAAAACACTTTTAATTGCGAGCTAAGCCTTGATTTCTTTCATTTACCATTCCATTTACATGAGGCTGTTTTGGCACATGAGGAGGTAGGACATTTAGTGATAGGGTCCATCCATATTTAGGTCACCAGGACGTGGTTGAAGGCTTTTTCGCTCTTTAATCAAAAAACGCTACCTAAGTATCTTATGTTTGTAACATTTGCGGCAAAATTGAAGTTCATGTATTCGCTATTCGCAGTGTAGATGATTGCAATCACTTTTTTACATACAGGGAGTGGATCCAAATACAGAAGTAGTTGCCTCGTAATCACTGCTTTTTAACACAAACCTGTATTTCCAGTACTGAGAATCTCCATATTGTGAGACTCTTTAATACTGTAGCTATAGGGAGTGCAGAGACATTAGTGTATGATGATCTTGTGATAGTCACTTTTCTGTTCACGTGAGAAGAAAGAAAATAAAAAAGTTATGGCTCTTTGATCTTGGCCAATGAAAAAAAATTACAAAAGTTATTTTTTTTTAAAGGCGCAAATTAACCCTGGTGCTTTAGGCGTTAAACTGTGGAGAAATCTGATCTGTGTGCTTATTCTGAGAGGTAGAATTACACAAAGTAGTTACTGCCCCCTGCTGGTCCATCATGTATTTATTGTGGTGCAGAAGTTCTCCTTCATATAAGAGGGCAAACAAGTAACTATAATTACTGTATAAGAGGAATCGGCCTCTCTTTATAATATTTGGTCTGTGATATTGCATATTTCACTCTACACAGAACTGATTGATGTATCCGTCACTTATCTTGGTTTCTGTCCTATACACACATATGGTATCACCTGTCGTAACTACTCGTATACTGACATTTCCATGTTATTTGTATCACAGTGAATGACATAAAAAATTACAAGGTAAACGATAATTTACAAATACTCAAAATTAATTCTATCTTTTAAAGTTAAAAAAAAACAAAAACACACAAAAAAAGCGCACAGCAAAATATAAATAAGAGGTTAAAACGGAGATATGCATCATCTAATAATTCAGGATCGGATTCCTCAGAAATTTCCGCAGTGATTCATCTGTTTATAATCCACAATGAGGAAGAAGTAGAAATTCCCCACATAACTCCCAGTGTAGTAATCTCCCATGTGATAAGAATCACCCTCCGCTGCGAGGATACAAGAACTGGTCACGGACTTTCCTATAAGACTTGCTGCTACATTCCCTCCTTTTCTGTGGTGAATTAGTTTTATGTCTCTTGTTACAGTTTATTCACAAGTGATAGATTTTGTTTCGGTAATGTCTACCCCTTATCCCAGTCATCTGAATAGAGCGTCCAGAAAATGATGTGCTGTAAATATCTCCATTCTGAAAAATTGAGATGATTTTCACTTCCACAAATCTATAATGCAGACATCTGTGTAAGGGCTCGCTCTCACTTGCGATTAAATCGGAAAAATGCAATCCGATAAAAAAAAATCGGATTGCATTCGGACCAATTTAATCCTATGTTTCTGTGCTCAGTGGCGTTTTTTACCCAGCTCCGATCGGATTGCGATTGCACGCTGGATTCGGATCGCACGCACCCATATAAGCCTGTGGTTGTGTGTGAAACATCGCACTGCACTCAGATATCACCCGAGTGCAGTGCGATACCCGCCAATGCCAACAACAGAGGAGGTGGAGCAATTACTTTCTCCGTCTTCTCCGCAGCAGTGCAAGAGGACGGGAGCACAGAGTACGGACATTCGGCTCCCGCTCGCTGCAGAGCAGGAGCCGAATGTCATTAGCATATCACATCCGATGCTCTTGCATCAGATGCCATTCGTTAGAGGAACCCCGGATTTAGAAGAATATTGCAAGATTAATTTGCTGTGTGCACTTATCTGCAGAGCTAGAATTACATGCTGCGCAATAACCAGTGACTGCTCCTTCCTGCCGCCCTCCCTGCTGCTGGGCTTGTACTTACTGCATGCACAGACTTTTCCAAGAGCGCAGATCTCTAGCGCCACCTAGTGGAGTTAGCCACCCTGACAGTAAATGTAAACTCTATAATGAGCCCTGCCACATGATATTCTCCCAAACCAAAGACATCTCCATTTGCAGACAGCTGTTCCCAGGTTCCTGCCCCTCATCAGTGCACAATAGCAGCCTGATCGGCTGGTGAGAGGCCTGGTGGTGAATAGAGAACAATAACTTTATACCTTATTTACTTCATCGTACGATTTAAGACTCAAGCTTGTTGTATTATATTTTGCACCTTTGCCTTTGGTTTCAGATTTATGCAAATACAACCAAAATCTATCACCAGAATCAACTGGAATAATAAAGTTACCGGGTTATCTATTCCATGAGATGAAGGCATAAAACCACCACACAAAGAAATAACAGTAAAATGTATTTTGCCCAGCGACCAGCGGAGACGGTTGCTGATTGGTCCAGTTAAAAAAAGGGGGAGGAGTTTGGGCCAGAGGGGAGGAACAGTTATTCCTGTCAGGAATCAGTTCTGTCAGAGATGTCGTAGTTAGTGGTAACGTGTTAAGTATGTGCTGGAGGAAGACTGAGGAGAAGTTCAGGGTCCTGTATCCGCTGGAGGAAGACTGAGGAGAAGTTCAGAGCCCTGTATCCGCTGGAGGAAGACTGAGGAGAAGTTCAGGGCCCTGTATGCGCTGGAGGAAGACGTTCAGAGCCCTGTATCTGCTGGAGGAAGACTGAGGAGAAGTTCAGGGCCCTGTATGCACTGGAGGAAGACTGAGGAGAAGTTCAGGGCCCTGTATGCGCTGGAGGAAGACGTTCCGAGCCCTGTATCCGCTGGAGGAAGACTGAGGAGAAGTTCAGGGCCCTGTATGCGCTGGAGGAAGACTGAGGAGAAGTTCAGGGCCCTGTATGCGCTGGAGGAAGACTGAGGAGAAGTTCAGGGCCCTGTATGCGCTGGAGGGAGACTGAGGAGAAGTTCAGAGCCCTGTATCCGCTGGAGGAAGACTGAGGAGAAGTTCAGGGCCCTGTATGCGCTGGAGGGAGACTGAGGAGAAGTTCAGGGCCCTGTATATGCGCTGGAGGGAGACTGAGGAGATGTTCAGGGGCCTGTATGCACCGGAGGAAGACTGAGGAGATGTTCAGGGCCCTGTATGCGCTGGAGGGAGACTGAGGAGAAGTTCAGGGGCCTGGAGGCTGAAGGTCAGGAAACATACAGCGAGAAGAGAGGACACAGGAGAAGCAGACTAAGTGTGGAGCCTTAGGAAGTATGAGGAGCACACTAAAGGGTAGTATATACAGTATGCGGATAACGCGCCCAGGGTGTTGGGGACGACTCGGCGCCCAGGCCTTGCTGTTAGTTTTGGGGGATGTCGCGGTGGCCCGCTCCCGAGCCTGTGCCCTGGGGTCACTCTAAAAGCTTGAAGGGATGGGAGAAAAGGTGTATGGGATAAGGGAAAGTTCGTGACGCCACCTGTGGTGTCTGGTGAGAACCACCAGCGCTGCTACAGTCCTCTGAGGCTGGTGGTCAGGCAGCTTAGTTGGTGCGGCTCCCCACAGGTGGAGCGGGGCCTCAGGGCAGCGTAGGAAAAGGGATGCAGGACAGAGGGGACCCAGCCGACTCGGAAGAAGAATAGGCACACTCACAACAGTTCACTTCAGTACCTTTACTGGTGGTGTTTTCAGGCACGATCCAGGGCACTGTAGGGTGAAGGGTGCATATCAGGACTCTCTCCAGTGAGCGGGTGTGGGGCCTCCTGTTTCTTGCCTTTTCATGATAAGTTTATGACCTGCCTGAAGCTAGGCCTAACTTGGTCTCTGTCGTGCACCGGCTGACCTGGTGGTAGGGCCTTCTGATGGAGATCACGCTCCCTGGTCTCTTGGGCCTCTGTGATTCCTGACCCTGGGATAACGGTCAGTTTCTGGTGTTCCTGGGACGTATAGTTCGCCAGAGGTTCCGTTTTTTTCTGCTGGTCCTAGAGATCCTTGCAGACACGGACCCAGTGTCCGGTAAATGGTTTTGGGGTGAGCTGGCTAAGCTCCTCTGCCCCCTATGTAGCTCGCTTACTCCACTTGCCTTCAGCCGCGCTCGGGGCCCTCACTAGGCTTCACACTGGTAGTAGGCCTTGCTACTCTTCACTGCTCTTATGGCGTCGGCACGCCTTTGGCTCACTAACCTGAGCTCTATGAGTCTGAACTCTCTCCAGTGGATTGGAAGTACCTCTGTCCCCTGAGGAAACTGTTCTCTGGACACCAACTGCTGAATCACTCTCTGTGGACTCCAGACTTACACTGCACTGCCTAGCTCCACCTTCCCTATTTATATCCCTAACGGGCTCCCTCTGGTGGTGCTTTTGGATGCGGATTCAATGAGGATGAAGGGCGTTGAAGTGAGCAGACAGCACATCACAACGCCTTGTTTCCTCCTCACTGAAGTCGCTCGCTCACTACTTCCAAGTGCACCGAGTGGCAGCAGCAGACAGACAAAATGCAGGCATCAGAACGCAGCGACATTATGTGCACACCTGGAGCGTGCTGCTGTGCTCCTCCATTGTTGGTGCGCAAGCGCAGACAGGTGAGCTGATGTTAGACTGTGTTCCCTCTTACCAACAGATCACTATCAAGACAATGGACTGACTTTAAAGGGAACCTGTCACCAGATTTACCCCATATAAAGTATGGCCAGGACCTATAAGCCCTCTGTTTGGTATGCTGTCTGTTTGTCCCCAATCTCCTATGCAAGGCACAAAAAATAGGTTTTATTGTATCCACAGACTGCGGTCCAGTCCCATGAGCGTCTCTGGTCTTGATCCAATGCCTCCTCTCTTCTTATGATCACTGTCCTCCTTCCCTGCTTCATGTGAATGACGCGTCCTATGTCATCATCTCTGTGTTCCCCATTGCACTTCTGCGCACTTCTCTCTATCCTGCCAAAGGCAGAGCAAAGTTTGGTAGTGCGCATGTGCTGGCTTTACCTACATGTCATCAGTGCTCTTTTGTCTTTCCCGGCTCATGCACACTACAGTACTTTGCTCTGCCCTCAACATGGCAGAGAGAAGAGCACCTGCGCAGGAGCACGATTGGGGGACACCGTGATGATAATATGAATGCGTCATCGACAATAGACAGGGAAGGAGGATGACGATCATAAGAAGACAGTAAGCGGTGGATCAAGACCAGAGACGCCCATTGGACCGGACTGCGCCGTCTGTGCTTTGCATAGGGAATTGAGGACATACATACAGCATTCTAGAATGCTGTAACAGAGGGTTTGTATGTGCTGGCCGTACTTTATATGGGGACAATCTGGTGACAGTTTCCCATTAATTTTCAAATGTTAGGTAATAACAGAGCACCAAAGTTTAGGCCATGCCAAAGGTGCACGGAAGCGTCCTCATTTGCATATTAAATGTTGCTTTTGCAGCAAATGTTATGCCTAACTGTATATGCCTGGTATTTTAGTAGGGGCTATGTCCCCTATCTAAATCATTATGCTGTCTAATTGTCATTTTGGGGTGACAGACTCCCTTTCAGTAAGCCTAAAGTTAATTCGTTGAGTGAAATGACTGTTTTGCTCGTGCACTGGGTGATTGACAGCCTGGTTAGATAGATTGATAATCAGTTTCCCACTATTGGCTGCAGTGTCAAAGGGGTTGTCTGATCTAAAACTACAAATCTGCAGTCACTCTATGTGACTCTCTGTGAGATTCTCCAGTGTCAGTGTTGGGCACGGCAGTCATGTGATTTGCATACTTCCAACAATCTGACTATGTAAGTAAATTGAGTGAGGCCGTGTCCATCATCTAGTCGGACTGTGGTCGGGAGTGTGCATATCGCATACTTGCGGTCACATGACCACCACAAAGGGTGACTGCAGATTTGTAGCTTTATACCGACAACCCCTTTAATGCTTGTTAAAGGGGTTGTTTTAAGTTGGAAAGTTATCCGTTCTGTGGGTGGTCAGACCCCCAGCGTTTCCGAGAACTGGAGCATAGGGAGATCATCCACACTACCGCTCCATTCACTCTTAATGGGAGTACTGGAGATTACCGAGCGCAGCACTCTGCTGATCTTTGGCGTTCCCATTAGAATGAATGGAGCAGTAGTATGGATGCCTCTGCTTCATTCAACTGGGCCTCTTCAGATCTTGGTTCTCAGGATCAGTGGGAACCATGGCGGTTGGACCCACAGTGATTGGAAAGTTATTCTCCATACACTATAGACAGCAGTCCAATTGTTCTTACCCGTCTCTCCGATATACAGGATTGCTCACTCTGCCGAGCGTTCCTGTGTTCTCTATCAGAGACGCTGTTAGACATCTCTGGCAGCAGCTTATCACTTAGAGAACAAAAGGATCTACAGTCTGAAATCGGACATGCTGGATTCTTATCTCCCCTGACAATCGTCAGTCAGAGGCCTCCATACATATTGGACTGTCTGTTATCGTGGGTTTGGCCAAATTTAGTCTAATGTGTATGGGGGTCTTAACTAGCATCTGAAGGGTATGGGCACTGTCAGGATATGTGCACACAACTTATTTAAACATCTGCAAATTTTCTTTTCAGAGAGGAAGCAGCAATCCTAAAAGTCAATATTGACCCTTTAACAAGCCTTGTCACATGACTTAGGATAAAAGCCAAACCAGCAACACAGTTTGCAGACACTGTGTTTCGGGGTACTGCCCCTCATCAGTGCAAAGTGTGAGTTCTGGTTTGGCTGGATGAGAGGCGTCAGACCGGTATCTAATAAGTAGCACTCCACAAGGAGAAACGTTACTTTTTAGATATCTGTGAATGCCTAGAGTTTTTCAGACAGAAGACGCTTCAGGACACATAGTCATCATTTTGTTCTGAATTTACTTTTTTTGTTGTCTTTTCAGACATCTTTTAGCCAACTGGTTTTGTTTATTTTTATTCTTTTTAAATAAACTAGTAAGCGGCGTCCAAACAGAAGCCACCCATATAATGGACTGGTCACTTCTTTTAGCCTCTTCATGTCTTAGGAAACCTGAAATGGTTAAAAAACTCCAAGGACTGAACATATGAACTTCGAGTCGTCTTGCAATGTATGAGTTCATTGTTTTTAGTGTATATTTAGCACTTTTTCAGGGGGGCTACAGAGCGGATCTGCCTGAAAAAGAAGCTGGGCACATACCCTTAGTCTAACTGATCAGTAGGGGGCGTACCACTCTAAGTGCCTAGGGCAGCATGAATGCCAAATATTTCCCAGACTTATACACCAGTTTATGGTGTGTGAGGCGAATTTTCCCAGTTCTATGAGAGCATAACCCCAGTATTATACTCCTTTAGGCTTTAGAAATGTTTCTGTCATTTCTTCTGGTGAGCAAAAGAGACACCAGACAATGAGCTACATACAGTGAAAACCAAACACACAGACAGACACCTGTTTCTAAAAAAGCAATCACCCAGCCTAAATTGATCACCATAAATATAGATAACTCCCCTTCCTACAGTCATGTGTTCCCTTCAGTTAGTACTTCGGGGGGTCCAATACTTCGCTGCAGTTCAGAGAAAGGGCACTAGAAGTAATATGGTTGCAGTACCAAGAATGACCACTAGATGTTGGAGAAGAAAAAGAGAAGACAAAAATATAATTTAGAGAATTCTAAAGAAAACCGTCAGTAAGAAAACATTGCACGATATTTTCTGTCTCACATTTCCCCCTCAATCTTCTGCTGACCCCAGATGAGACTTTCTGTAATCTTCCACTTATAATTGTAGGAGAAGCATTTCTTATCCTGTAGTGCCATGAACAACCACCATTATCACCTAATGTCTCCAAAGTAGGAAGATCGGCCATGATTAGTAATGGAAGGAGAGAGAAATTATCTCCACACACAGCACATAACCCCTGACATGTCGCCTCCTCAGTGACATCTGGAGAAGCAGTTGTATCAGGTTGTTACATTGTGTCATTGTCTTCTCTTCTTTTATTGGATCCACAAGTAACAATCAATCTCCTCATTGTCTTTTCTGCAGAGCGTCTCCTGATTGTTGTTCTGATATTGGTGATAATCGGACTGACAGCGGCTCTCATCGTTGTCAGGACTCGTAAGTATCAATATTTTATACCCTCTAGCTGCAATAATATAACTATATGGGGTCTTAACTTTAGCATTTGAAGGGGCTTTTTATATGATGGAGAAGCCTAATTGGGTGGATTTATTAAGTAAAATGTGTATAAGATCTGTCTGAAATTGGGCCCAAATAATTGGCGTCCATGCTGTGTACAAGATCTATTATGTATTTTAGACATTTTTGCGCTAACTAAACCATTTTCAAAAGTGAGTGCAAAATAGTCTGTCAAAATAGAGCTGTAATTGACAGCAGATTTATTATTGATAAATGCCATTATTCTGCCTTTAATATTGGGATAAAATGAGCTGACTAAGAGGTGAAGTAAAAAAAGAAAGCTTTGAACATATCCAGCAGGTGTCTAACTGTGACATGCACAAGTATTGCTGTTTCTTTTTAAAGCATTCAGCAACTATTAGAAGTAACACAAGAACAGGACACAGGAAGTTTTGTGCTTCAGATGCATCCAGCAACTGGAGGGGTTAACCCAGTCACAGGAGAAGGGGAGTGTTTTAGCAGAGCTCCAAAGGGATTGTGGGGAAGTTATTTACTGTCTGGCTGGAGCCCAAGAGAAAGGTGACTTATGATCTGTATCTCACAGAAGCACCCCTGCAAGTGAAAAGGATTCAAGTCAGGAGTGAAGCTAAGCACAGGTCAGGTAGAGTTCCTGAACTAGCAGTGCAGAGTATTGTCAAACAGAAAGATAAGGACTGTAAGAAATGGTGTCACATGGATCATCTCCCCCAGCAGCACCCCCCCCCTCCATCTCACTGTGCTGTAAAGAATGCTGGATTCATTAATGTGCCTTTGCATTAGAGCTGCGCTGTCCTGTACTACTGGGAAGCCTATGAACTGCTGTGCTGCTAAGGAAACTGTACTGTTTGTCACTGGAGCCTGTTGCTCATAAGACTTAACTTGCACTGGCTGTGCGGCTTCTTATTAAATGCTACTGTTCTACCGTTTATGAGGACTCTTGTCAAGTGTGTCTGGTCAGCAAGTGAAACAACCTACATGTCTGTGCCTGAGGGTCAATACCCCTGTGTGCCTGAGAGAAGCTGCAGCACATGGTCTATGGTCGCCCTGAGTAATGGTTCCCCCAGGATTCCAAAGAATTCATGTAACCTGTCTCGCCCCTATCTGAACCTAGTGACGTGCATGTAACATAACTACTGATTGAACGGAGTCAAGCTTTCACCTCCCCCCCCAAACTATTTACATGCTCGTATAGCTGTTTGAAAAACAAGTCCAGCAAAACCTTTACATGGCCGATATCTGCCTCCATTACTGAGAAATCAGGGTTTGAATTGATATGCGAATGAGACTGAAGAACTATTAGTAGATCTGAAGCCTCTGTCACTCCAGCTCTATTCCCCACCCAGTGCTGCCTTCCCCTTCTTCTTGACTGACATCTTTTTTGCCTGTAGTAACACAGCTTAGAGACTGTCAGTGACGCAGGAGGAGGTGACACTGGGTGGGGAATAGACCTGGAGTGACAGAGGCTTAAGATCTACAAATAGTTCTTCAGTCTCATTTGCATATCAATTCAAACCCTGATTTCTCAGTAATGGAGGGACGGACTGACCAAGGAAAGGTTTTGCTGGACTTGACTTTGATAGGACTTCATGCACATATAAATAGTTTGGGGTAAAATCCTGCTGACAGATTCCCTTTTAGCTCTGAATATTGTTACATCTTTCCCATCTTTATATACATTTGTCAAACAAAATGCACCAGAAAAGTTCAGTAATGAGTGAAACATATGAAGGACGTGCGCTATTCTTCATACAAGTCAGATTAAAAAATAAAAGCACCGAGTGGGAGCTGCAGAAACGCTGCAGAAAGTTTGCACCACATTTATTAAGTCCTGCTCTAGTTTTTTTTACAGAAAACTGACATGAGGGTTTACTAATGTATATTGTTATTTTTGGTATAGTAAACCCTGTATCTCCTGACCAAAGCTCATCAGTCTTATAGATTTATATGAAGCTGTGCGGTTAAGGTCAGGAAACCTGCAGTCAGTCCGGAAATTGTGGTCTGTACTTGGGCTGTGAATGTCGGACATGTGAAGCCGGACTCAGCAAGTTTTCTGCTCACAATTAGTTTATTGCTATAAAATGCCCTCATCCTTTACGAATTGAAGTTCTGCAGCAGCTGAGGTGTATTATGAGGTTCTGCAGCAGCTGAGGTGTGTAAGATGAGGTTCTGCAGCAGCTGAGGTGTGTACCATGAGGTTCTGTAGCAGTTGAGGTGTGTAACATGGAGTTCTGCAGCAGCTGAGGTGTGTAACATGAAGTTCTGCAGCAGCTGAGGTGTGTAACAAGGAGTTCTGCAGCAGTTGAGGTGTATTATGAGGTTCTGCAGCTGAGGTGTGTAAGATGATGTTCTGCAGCAGCTGAGGTGTGTAACATGAAGTTCTGCAGCAGCTGAGGTGTGTAACAAGAGGTTCTGCAGCAGCTGAGGTGTGTAACATGATGTTCTGCAGCAGCTGAGGTGTGTAACATGAAGTTCTGCAGCAGCTGAGGTGTGTAACATGAGGTTCTGCAGCAGCTGAGGTGTGTAACATGAGGTTCTGCAGCAGCTGAGGTGTGTAACATGAGGTTCTGCAGCAGCTAAGGTGTGTAACATGAGGTTCTGCAGCAGCTGAGGTGTGTAACATGAAGTTCTACCGCAGCTGAGGTGTGTAACATGAAGTTCTGCAGCAGTTGAGGTGTGTAACATGAGGCCCTGCAGCAGCTGAGGTGTGTAACATGAGGTTCTGCAGCAGCTGAGGTGTGTAACATGAGGTTCTGCAGCAGCTGAGGTGTGTAACATGAGGTTCTGCAGCAGCTGAGGTGTATAACATGATGTTCTGCAGCAGCTGAGGTGTGTAACATGATGTTCTGCAGCAGCTGCGGTGTGTAACATGAGGTTCTGCAGCAGCTGCGGTGTGTAACATGAGGTTCTGCAGCAGCTAAGCTGTGTAACATGATGTTCTGCAGCAGCTGAGGTGTGTAACATGGTGTTCTGCAGCAGCTGAGCTGTGTAACATGAGGTTCTGCATCAGCTGAGGTGTGTAACATGAGGTTCTGCAGCAGCTAAGCTGTGTAACATGATGTTCTGCAGCAGCTGAGGTGTGTAACATGGTGTTCTGCAGCAGCTGAGGTGTGTAACATGAGGTTCTGCATCAGCTGAGGTGTGTAACATGAGGTTATGCAGCAGCTGAGGTGTGTAACATAAGGTTATGCAGCAGTTGAGGTGTGTAACATGAGGTTCTGCAGCAGCTGAGGTGTGTAACATGAGATTCTGCAGCAGCTAAGCTGTGTAACATGATGTTCTGCAGCAGCTGAGGTGTGTAACATGAGGTTCTGCAGCAGCTGAGGTGTGTAACATGAGGTTCTGCAGCAGCTGAGGTGTGTAACATGATGTTCTGCAGCAGCTGAGGTGTGTAACATGGAGTTCTCCAGCAGCTGAGGTGTGTAACATGAGGTTCTGCAGCAGCTGAGGTGTGTAACATGATGTTCTGCAGCAGCTGAGGTGTGTAACAAGGAGTTCTGCAGCAGCTGAGGTGTGTAACATGAGATTCTGTAGCAGCTAAGCTGTGTAACATGATGTTCTGCAGCAGCTGAGGTGTGTAACATGAAGTTCTGCAGCAGCTGAGGTGTGTAACATGAGATTCTGCAGCAGCTAAGCTGTGTAACATGAGGTTCTGCAGCAGCTGAGGTGTGTAACATGAGGTTCTGCAGCAGCTGAGGTGTGTAACATGATGTTCTGCAGCAGCTGAGGTGTGTAACATGGAGTTCTCCAGCAGCTGAGGTGTGTAACAAGGAGTTCTGCAGCAGCTGAGGTGTATTATGAGGTTCTGCAGCAGCAGAGGTGTGTAAGATGAGGTTCTGCAGCAGTTGAGGTGTGTAACATGATGTTCTGCAGCAGCTGAGGTGTGTAACATGAGGTTCTGCAGCAGCTGAGGTGTGTAACATGAAGTTCTACAGCAGCTGAGGTGTGTATCAAGAGGTTCTGCAGAAGCTGAGGTGTGTAACATGAGGTTCTGCAGCAGCTAAGCTGTGTAACATGATGTTCTGCAGCAGCTGCGGTGTGTAACATGAGGTTCTGCAGCAGCTAAGCTGTGTAACATGATGTTCTGCAGCAGCTGAGGTGTGTAACATGAGGTTCTGCAGCAGCTGAGGTGTTTAACATGGTGTTCTGCAGCAGCTGAGGTGTGTAACATGAGGTTCTACAGCAGCTGAGGTGTGTAACATGGTGTTCTGCAGCAGCTGAGGTGTGTAACATGAGGTTCTGCAGCAGCTGAGGTGTGTAACATGAAGTTCTGCAGCAGCTGAGGTGTGTAACATGAGGTTCTGCAGCAGCTAAGCTGTGTAACATGATGTTCTGCTGCAGCTGAGGTGTGTAACATGAGGTTCTGCAGCAGCTAAGCTGTGTAACATGATGTTCTGCAGCAGCTGAGGTGTGTAACATGAGGTTCTGCAGCAGCTGAGGTGTGTAACATGATGTTCTGCAGCAGCTGAGGTGTGTAACATGAGGATCTGCAGCAGCTGAGGTGTGTAACATGAGGTTCTGCAGCAGCTGAGGAGTGTAACATGAGGTTCTGCAGCAGCTGAGGTGTGTAACATGGAGTTCTCCAGCAGTTGAGGTGTGTAACATGAAGTTCTACAGCAGCTGAGGTGTGTAACAAGAGGTTCTGCAGCAGCTGAGGTGTGTAACATGAGGTTCTGCAGCAGCTGAGGTGTGTAACATGAGGCCCTGCAGCAGCTGAGGTGTGTAACATGAGGTTCTGCAGCAGCTGAGGTGTGTAACATGAGGCCCTGCAGCAGCTGAGGTGTGTAACATGAGGTTCTGCAGCAGCTAAGCTGTGTAACATGATGTTCTGCAGCAGCTGAAGTGTGTAACATGAGGTTATGCAGCAGCTGTGGTGTGTAACATGAGGTTCTGCAGCAGCTGTGGTGTGTAACATGAGGTTCTGCAGCAGCTGAGGTGTGTAGCATGAGGTTCTGCAGCAGCTAAGCTGTGTAACATGATGTTCTGCAGCAGCTGAAGTGTGTAACATGAGGTTATGCAGCAGCTGTGGTGTGTAACATGAGGTTCTGCAGCAGCTGTGGTGTGTAACATGAGGTTCTGCAGCAGTTGAGGTGTGTAACATGAGACCCTGCAGCAGCTGAGGTGTGTAACATGAGGTTCTGCAGCAGCTGAGGTGTGTAACATGGAGTTCTGCAGCAGCTGAGGTGTGTAACATGAGGTTCTGCAGCAGCTGAGGTGTGTAACATGAGGTTCTGCAGCAGCTGCGGTGTGTAACATGAGGTTCTGCAGCAGCTGAGGTGTGTAACATGAGATTCTGCAGCAGCTGAGGTGTGTAACATGAGGTTCTGCAGCAGCTGAGGTGTGTAACATGAGGTTCTGCAGCAGCTGAGGTGTGTAACATGAGGTTCTGCAGCAGCTGCGGTGTGTAACATGAGGTTCTGCAGCAGCTGAGGTGTGTAACATGAGGTTCTGCAGCAGCTGCGGTGTGTAACATGAGGTTCTGCAGCAGCTGAGGTGTGCAGAGTGTTCTGGAAAAGCAGAGACCAGAACTATATAGAAGCAGAGTAAAACTGGTCAGAGGGTGGTAGAATTTCTTCATCTATTCAATATATATAAATTGATATATCAAAATAGTAAAATGGCATGGATATAACTAAAGATCCAATACATTTCTGTTTAGGTTCCATTGCATTGTGTTATCTGTCATCTTACAAACAATATTTTATATATTTGATTTTGGTTTCATGTAATTTCCTGTTGAGTTGTCCGTTACCTGCACAGAAAATCTATAAAGTGATCAGCAGAAAATCGGAAATGTCAGCGGATTGTGTGATCTCCAGAGATCCCAGAGATCTCCAGTGAGAAACCCGGAATTATTTATTGTACAATGGAATATATGAAGGTCAAAACCAGGGCTGTGGAGTCGGAGTCGGTATAAAATGGACCAACTCTGACTCCTAAAATCTATATTAATAAATTGGGTACAGTAGTTCAATGCAGTTTGTGGGGAATATTTTTTCATAAGAATTTGGGAAAGTTATGAAATGTCCTATAAATGTCTGCCCTGTTACTGATCTAAGGGTCTAGACCGTCTCCCAGCACAGCATTTCCAATGCCAGCCGCCGGCCAATCAGAGGCCAGCAGCTGATATCTGCGTGTCGGCGCAGCGAGTATGACGTCATTGCCATATGCAGATGTCAGCTGCTGGCCTCTTGATTGGCCGGCGGCTGACATTGAAAATGCTGTGCTGGGAGACAGTCTCTGTGCGGCAATGCAGCGCTGCTGTCGGCGGCTCCTCCTGGACCAGGTCGGGATCGTCAAGGGGTCGGACTCTGTGGTGCCTGCGGCCACATCTGCAGGAAGGCCGCCGAGGGAACGGAGGACAGGTGAGAATCATCTATTTTATGTGTGTGAAGAACAGCACAGGGGGCACATAGCCACAAGAGGGGACCTGGATGGGGCACAGAGCCACAAGAGGGGACCTGGATGGGGCACATAGCCACAAGAGGGAGACCTGGATGGGGCACATAGCCACAAGAGGGAGACCTGGATGGGGCACATAGCCACAAGAGGGAGACCTGGATGGGGCACAGAGCCACAAGAGGGGACCTGGATGGGGCACATAGCCACAAGAGGGAGACCTGGATGGGGCACATAGCCACAAGAGGGAGACCTGGATGGGGCACATAGCCACAAGATGGGGACCTGGATGGGGCACAGAGCCACAAGATGGGGACCAGAGCCACAACATGGGGACCTGGATGGGGCACATAGCCACAAGATGGGGACCTGGATGGGGAACGTTGCCACAGGATGGGGACCTGGATGGGGCACATAGCCCCAAGATGGGGACCTGGATGAGGCACATTAGTACAAGATGGGCACCAGGATGGGGAACGTTGCCACAGGATGGGGACCTGGATGGGGCACATAGCCACAAGATGGGGACCTGGATGGGGCACAGAGCCACAAGATGGGGACCTGGATGGGGCACAGAGCCACAAGATGGGGACCAGAGCCACAAGATGGGGACCTGGATGGGGAACATTGCCACAGGATGGGGACCTGGATGGGGCACATAGCCCCAAGATGGGGACCTGGATGAGGCACATTAGTACAAGATGGGCGCCAGGATGGGGAACGTTGCCACAGGATGGGGACCTGGATGGGGCACATAGCCACAGGATGGGGACCTGGATGGGGCACATTAGTACAAGATGGGGACTTGGATGGGGAACATTACTACAAGATGTTTTCCATTATTACTATATGATGCTAATTGTAAGACAATATTACTGTATGTGGCCAATTGGGGGAAATAAAATTGTAAAAAAAATAAAAAATAAAATAAAGCATGAAAAAATATTGGTACTAAAAATGCTGTTTTATATGTAAACTAAAGTAAACACAAAAAAGTGCACGTTTATTATCGCCACATCCATAACGACCCAAGCCATAAAAAAATAAACACGGCAAAAATGTTCAAAAGGTGTATACAAAAAAAAATGGTATCACTAAAAATGTCACATTGAACAAAGAATGCGGCCCTCCAAATTCAAATTTTTTCCATGTGCGGCCCATATACCCAGCCGAGTTTGAGACCCCTGCTCTAGACTTTTAGCTGAGATGAATCTGTGCTACAGTAAATTTATCACTTAAACATGAGCCGTGTATGAGGGAGTCGGAGTCGGCGGCATGGAAATTGGAGTCGGAGATTTGGCTTACCGACTCCACAGTCCTGGTCAAAACCTTTTATTCCAAATATAAATAGGTGAATTGTAGATGATGATGATGATGATGATGATGATGATGTGTTCATTGTACAGAAATAGCTGAAACCAAGAACGAGAAATCTGCTCCATGTGAGGATGATTGGATCTGGTACCGGGGAAAGTGTTATTACTTCTCCACAGAACGTAACACCTGGAACAACAGCGAGAAATTCTGTAACTCACATAATTCATCACTGGCGATTATAGATAATAAAGATCTGGTGAGAAGCTGATAATGTACAGAAGAAACGTATAATATCCACACAGAGTTATACTGTATATAACTGTATAATAATAATAATTATTATTATACTAATAATATATCCAGACAGGATTATATATAGTAACTATGATTTTTTGGGTATTGCAGGATTTTGTGTTCCGGTGTAAGGGTTTAGACAATCACTGGATCGGTATCAGACGTACAGATGATAATAAGGCCTGGACCTGGACTAATGGATCATTATATGATGAAAGCTTGTAAGTTCTCACACGAGAGATAATTATAATGTACGATATATAGTTGGACTGTTACTTGTCTATCAGTTCTCAGAACTTTAAATTTCAACTCTACTTTTAGCAGACTCTTGACATGCCATGGAAAAATCTTTGATTAATTGGGGTCTGTGAGCTGAGAGTCCTCCAAGTCTAAAGCCTCCTTCACATGTACGTATTTTCAGTATGTCTGGCATCTGTTTTTTTCACGGATACCACATGTACCCACTATAACCTATGGGGCTGCTCATGTGATGCCCAGCTGTGCTTGGCATCACAGACTCAGAAGGGTGTATTGAAGGATTCCTCCACAAGAGGCCCCCATAACCATTCACACATCTCCACCTTCCACCTCAGACCACCAGAGGGAGCTCCTTAGGGAGATATAAAAGGGAAGGTGGAGCCAGGCAGCAGTTAGTCTATGCTGGAGTCTGTGAGTCTGTTGACGAGTTCCTGCAGTGAGACACAGAAACAGGTCAGTCTGCAGTGGAGCTCAGTGACTCAGCAATTCCTCTGCGAGTTCAGTTCGTGCAAGCCTGAATACAGAGTGGAGTCCAGACTCAGTGAAGCTCAAAGAGGTGAGCTTAGGTGTGCCGGCGCCATAAGATCGTTGAACCGCGGCACGCTGCCGTTTGTGTGAGTAGCCTATTGAGGGTCTGAGTAGGCCGAAGGCGACGAGTAGAGAGTAAGAGGGCAGAGGAGCCTAATTAGCTCACCCCTAAGAATAAGTTACCGGACACCGGGTCCGAAGCTTGCCGGGATCTCCATGACCCAGTAAGATAAACCGGAATCCCTGGAGAACTACAGGTCCCAGGATCGCTAAAGTGCTGATACGTACCAGAGCCAGGAGACACATAGGCCCCGTAAGTCGGGAGCGTGCACTCCAAGAGAAGGCCCTACCACAAGGTCAGCCAGCGCAGGACAGAGACAAAGTTAGGCCTAGCTCCAAGCAGGTCAGAAACTTACTACGCAGAAGCCAGAACCAGGAGGCCAAAGCCTGCTCATTGGGGAGGATCCGGGCATACACCCTTCACCCTACAGTGCTCCGGGGAGTGCCTGAAATTCCACCAGTAAAAGGTACTGAAGTGACTATCGTGTCCGTCCCTGTTCTTGTTCTGGCCCGGCGGGGTCTCTTTGTCCTGCATCCTCGTTCCTATACTGCCCTGAGGCCCAGCTCTACCTGTGGAGAGCTATACCATCCAGCTGCTTTATCATCAGCCTCAGTGGACTGCGCAGCGCTGGTGATCCTCACCAGAAGCCACAGGTGGCGTCACAAACTTTTTCCTTTATAAACTTTATAAATATCACCAACCCCTTTTAAAAGAGAGGCCCAGGTACGGGCCCGGGAGCCGACCACCGCGACATCCCTAGAGGCCAGGCTAAAGGCCCAGGTACCGAGTCATCCCCCATCTTCCCCTAGGCTAGACTTTCTCTTTCCTG
This sequence comes from Phyllobates terribilis, assembly GCF_046119375.1. NCBI lineage: Eukaryota > Metazoa > Chordata > Amphibia > Anura > Dendrobatidae > Phyllobates > Phyllobates terribilis. The sequence goes on from NW_027362765.1 coordinate 382,556,063, forward strand.
GCGTCACGAACACGATTGCGTGCCCGCTGCAACAACGAAGTGTTTTGCCCGTTGCCACCGGGTACTGTGCGCCTTTATTTTGAACTGTGTACGTAAAGTTGTGGTGAAGATAGCCGCCATTGTTGGGCCGTTGAGAGAGAAGAAGGGCGTAACCGCGGGAAAATAAGGGGCGTACCTGCAAAAGAGCGCGAAGTCCAGGACACGCCCCACGCCTTGATGTCAAATCAGGAAGCGCCAGGTCCTGTACAGAGCGTCGCTGAACGCTCTGACGTAGGACGCAAGCGACGCAAGGTCCTGAAGGCAACCGTCACCAGCGGAGCTGTGGCCTACCGGAAGAAAAACCAGAAGGTAGGCCACGGTTAACTAGGGGGGCGCTAAGATGTCCGTCGAGCAGCAGAACGCCGGCCTACCGGTCAACGTCCCTGAAGCTCAGCCCGCACCTGATAATGGGCAGGCCGAAGCCGCCGCTCCACCAGCAGCGCCTGTAACGCCTGTTATTCCTATGACTTTACCGTACATCCCTGGAGCAAAGTGGCTCCCCCAGTACAACGGCAAACCAGATACCCTGTCTGGATTCAAGCGGAAGATATGTGGTATCTTAGACATGTACTCTATGACCGGCAAACAAAGAGCCGCCGTTGTATTAGGACAGCTGACCGGTGCTGCGGAGCGGGAAGTGGAAACATGGCCGGCCGCAGACCGGGAGACAGTGTCCGCAATATTCCAAAAACTACAGACTGTCTTTGAAGACCTCACTGAGGCGGACCTCCGGATGAGGTTCTACAGCTGCTTCCAACAACCAGAGGACAATGTTCGGGACTACGCCTGGCGTCTCCAAGGGGCCCTGCGGGCTCTGAACCAGGTTAGTCCGACCAGCTTTGAGAATGAGAACAGAATGGTGAAGGAACAGTTTGTCCGGGGACTGAGGTCTCCAGAGGAGAGCAGGACTGTGCGTTGGTGGTCCCTGGATCATCCAGATGCCACCTTTGACAATCTCAAGGACATGGCTATAAAAGGACTGCAGCCCCTGGAAACAAATACCATCCAACGTTACCAGGGAGGGGTTACCCCAGAGCCTGCTACACCTACCTTTTCCCCAGTGACTGCTGAAGCTAAAGTTCCAGCAACGTCCCCTAAAGAACTGGACAGTCTGCGCTCTGAGGTTCGTCAATTGAGCAAAACCCTGACCACCATGCTGAGTGCTCTGCAGCTGCGGACGGAGCCTGAGGTCGGAGGGAAAATCCTGCTAGCCGACGGCCCTGAGGATGTCCCCTGGATGCGGAGGAGGAGGAGGCCAACACCACCCTCGCCGAGGACCAGTGACCAACGCAGTCCACCAAGGGAACCTATCTGCTACCGCTGTGGCAAGACCGGAAACCTCGACCAGAAGTGTCCTTTAAACGAGAAATCCCTGGGTCCGAGGGCCGCCACCCAGGAGTAGACTCACCAGGCCCATCAGACTGGTACAACAGGTTTGTCAGAGGAAGACCTTTCCTGTCCATTGTGCTGGACGGGATCCCGACGCATGCCCTGCTGGACACAGGATCTCAGGTAACCATCATGTCTGAAATCCTCTACAAGAGGTTCTGGTCCATGGACGACCTACGTCCGCCAGCTCCAAATTTGTCTGTATACGCCTCAAATGGACTCCCCCTTAACCTACTCGGGGTTAAGAATGTGACTGTAATGGTGGGGAGAGTGGAGTTGAAGGACCAGGGACTTATTGTAGTGGAGACTAACCCTGATGACAGCAACCCCTATATGGTACTAGGCACTAATGTTGTTGGTAACTGTTTGGGAGAGGTTGTGTTCTTACTCCAACAGATCTCTGACACTGCCAGACCGAGACAGAGGAGGGCGCTGCAGAGAGAGATCCGTGTCCTGATGTATCAACAGCAAGTAAAGTTAACAGATGGTGAAATCGGTAACGTGCATGTAACAGACCCTATCCCCATTGTCGTTCCCCCTATGAGTGAAATGCTCATCTGGTGTAGAGCTGCCATAGGTCTTAGAGGACAGAGCTACCAGGCGGTAGTAGAACCCCTTTGCTCTGAGCACAGACCCACGCTGTTAACTGCCAGGGGACTGGTAGATGTACGTAATGGGAGGGTGCCTGTCCGTCTTCTTAAGATAGCGGAGGATGAGGTTAAACTGCCACGTTATGCCACTGCTGCTAAGTTACATGCTGTCAACAACAACTGTATCCATGAGGCGGAGTCCTTAACTTCACCAGAAGAAGTGGAGGATAAGGACCCGGCAACCCAGGTGGAGGATTGGTGTCAACAGCTCCATATTGGGACAGACACCACTCCTGCCCATCAAAAACAGGGTGTACACCGGGTGGTTCAAGAATACTCGCAGGTGTTCAGTAAACATCCTCTAGACTTCGGGAGGGTTAAGGGGGTTCAACATCATATCCCCACAGGCAACCATTCCCCAATTAAAGAACGTTATAGGCCTATACCCCCAGCTCACTACCAGAAGGCAAAAGAAATGCTGCATGACATGAGGAAGGCGGGAGTAATAAGGGATAGTTGTAGTCCCTGGGCGGCTCCCCTAGTGCTGGTTAGGAAAAAGGATGGGAGCATGAGAATGTGTGTAGATTACCGTCAAGTAAATCGCATTACACATAAAGATGCATACCCTTTACCACGCATAGAGGAGTCCCTAGCTGCCTTGAAGTCTGCAAATTACTTTTCCACCCTTGACCTCACTAGTGGTTACTGTCAGGTCGCTGTGGCTGAGGAGGATCGGGAGAAGACGGCCTTCACCACACCGATGGGACTCTGCGAGTTCAATAGCATGCCGTTTGGAATCTGCAATGCCCCCGGAACGTTCCAGAGATTGATGGAGTGCTGCCTGGGACACCGCAACTTTGAGACTGTGTTACTTTACCTGGATGACGTAATTGTGTACTCCAGAACGTACGAGGACCACTTGAAACACCTGGCAGAGGTATTTGAATCACTGTCCCGGTACGGGATGAAGTTGAAGCCCTCAAAGTGCCACCTGCTCAAGAGGAAGGTACAGTACCTGGGGCACATTGTCAGTCCGGAAGGGGTAGCACCAGACCCGGAGAAAGTCACAGCCATCCAGAAGTGGCCGGAGCCGAAGAACCTCAAGGAGGTGCGTCAGTTCTTGGGACTAGTAGGATACTACCGGAGGTTCGTAAAGGACTACACTAAAAAGGCAGCTCCTCTGCAAGACCTCCTGGTAGGGCAGTCCCCCAAAGGCAAAAACCCTCCATTCCACTGGGGTAAAGAACAGGCTGAATCATTTCAAGAGATGAAGGAGATCCTGACAGGTGATGAGATACAGCCAACCGTTCCTGCTGTATACAGATGCCAGCAACGAAGGCCTGGGAGCTGTCCTGAGTCAGAAGCAGAATGGGCAAGAGAAAGTCATCGCATATGCAAACAGGAAGCTCCGCCCGACTGAGAGGAACCCAGAGAACTATAGCAGCTTCAAGTTGGAGTTCCTGGCCTTGGTCTGGGCCATCACAGAAAGGTTCAAGCACTATCTAGCCTCCAGCAAGTTCACTGCCTTTACTGATAACAACCCCTTGACCCATCTTGAAACACCTAAGTTGGGGGCTCTGGAACAACGATGGATGGCTCGGCTGTCAAATTACCAATTTACAATCAAATACCGGGCGGGCCGCAAGAACGCCAACGCTGATGCCCTGTCTAGGATGCCTCACCAGTCAGACACGGAGGAAGAAGTGGATGACTTGGAAGAGATTGAGCTACCTGCCTTTCACCGGAATGAGATGATCCATGAGCAGAGAGTCTCCAACAAGCAGCGTGGAAAGACATTAAACACCCTGCCTCTCCACAGCTGGAAAGAGACCCAGGACACTGACCCGGTTGTCAGCCGCATCAAACAGCTGATAACCCAAGAAGGTGCCTCCCTGGAGAAAGATGCGTCTCTCCAAGCAAAACAGCTGTGGAATGATAGGAGCCGGCTGTTTATCTACCGTGAGAAGCTGTGCCTGAGGTACGTCAATCCAAGAACTCATGAGATGGTTTGGCAGATAGTAGTCCCTAAGACAGACATCCAAATGGTATTAGAAGCTTACCACGATCAGGCGGGGCACTTTGGCTGGAAAAAGCTAGAGACCCTGCTGAAGTGTCGATTCTACTGGGTAGGAATGCGCAGCTCCATTGAAAGGTGGTGCCGGGACTGTGGACCCTGCGGCCTAAGAAGGAAAGACTTCAGCAGCCAGAAGGCGCCCCTGCAGTCTATCAAGTTGACTCGACCTCTGGAGATCGTGGCCCTGGACCATGTCAAGCTGTCCCCCAGCAGGTCAGGGTACTCCTATGCTCTGACTATGGTGGATCACTACTCACGTTTCCTGGTGGTCGCCCCTGTCAAGGACCTGACAGCAGAGACAGCAGCAAAGACGTTCCAAGCGTATTTCTGCAGACCCCATGGATACCCTGAGCAAGTACTGACTGACCAAGACCCGGCCTTTGAGGCTGAATTGTTCAAAGAGTTCTGCCATCTCTACGGGTGTAAAAAGATCAGAACTACACCATATCACCCACAAACAAACGGTCTCTGCGAAAAGATGAACAACATCATCATCGACCTACTGAAGACCATACCACTTGAGGAGAGAAACCAGTGGCCAGACCTATTACCTGACTTAGTGGATCTGTATAATCATATACCAGTCAGTTCCACCAATTGCACTCCGGCATGTCTCATGCGGGCAAGGCCAGGAAAGCTGCCCATGGACTTGGAGCTTGGTGTTGTGGAGCCTGAAGCTGATATGACCACTAAGGACTGGGACGCCACCAGACAAGAGCAGTACAGAAGAGTACAAGCTTGTGTAAAGGATAGTCTTACTCGGGTGAGAGAAAAACAGGAAATTCAATACAACAAAAATGCACCCGCAGAACCTTTCACACCTGGTGAAACAGTACTTAAAAGAAAAAGACGTAACCACAAACTCGATGACCAATGGGAAAAAGACCCCTACACTGTGTTACCATCAAAATTTGACAACAAAAAGACCCGTATCATCAGTCGTGATGGAGGAAAAACATCTGCTACAGTGTCCAGGGACCATCTAAAATTGTGTCCACAACTATTAAAAACTCAGGAAGAAGTGTCTTTCACAACCCAGGAAGAACCTAAAGAAACAGTGATACACACTGACCTTGGAGACTTCCCAGCGGATTGGCCTCAAATCAGAGGTGCAGTAATCATTCCAGTACTTCAATTCTATGAACAGCCAGAAAACCCTCCACAGCAAGTTGTACCTGTAAGTGCTGCAGAAGAGCCAGCTCAAGAAGTATCCCCGGCAGGAGCGGAGCAAGAGGGCCCAGCCAATGGTAGACTTGCCAGTTCAAGAGAGAGGTTAAGGCAATTTTACAACATGGTTACACCTAGAACTGGTAGAGTAACTGAGGATACAGATACTGACACTCCACTAACCACAGCACTACGCAGATCAGTACGCAGCACAAGAGGTAAACCTCCTGCTACAGTAGGTACACTGAGTAAAGTAATAAAAGTTCCTGAAAGTGTAGATAGTTACCCCTGGGGTATTGTATATTAAATTGTGATGTACTGCATAATTGTTTATTGTAATGCATGCTTATTAATTTGTGCTTTGTCCTATTAATTCTTTATTTACATAATGAACCGTGTGGCTGAGGACTGTGTGCAGCCCAAAAACTCTTAGTGTATATAATTGCGCTCCCTGGAGTGCCCCTTTTAGGTGACCTCAGAAGGAAAACCTGTCTGGAGTGGCACGTGTGGAGGTCCAACATGGGATCTTCATGCCCTGCAGCCACCCCAGGGCCTACGTAGAGGGTTTAGGACAGTTCCCTCAAAACCACCAAAGTACTCTACCTTGTGAGATGGACATCCTGTATGGGAACCTCACCACAAGAGACTTGGATTCTGAGGACGCTTTGTATTTGTTAATGTTATGCAACGTTTAAGATTCGCGCCTCCCATAAAGGGAAGAATGTTCAAGTATTGCTTATGTTTACTATTGTTACTGTTTTTATAAAATGTACTTCAGCCCGGGAGTGCTGAGTTTAACTAGGGGGGAATGTGAAGCCCAGCTGTGCTTGGCATCACAGACCCAGAAGGGTGTATTGAAGGATTCCTCCACAAGAGGCCCCCATAACCATTCACACATCTCCACCTTCCACATCAGACCACCAGAGGGAGCTCCTTAGGGAGATATAAAAGGGAAGGTGGAGCCAGGCAGCAGTTAGTCTATGCTGGAGTCTGTGAGTCTGTTGACGAGTTCCTGCAGTGAGACACAGAAACAGGTCAGTCTGCAGTGGAGCTCAGTGACTCAGCAATTCCTCTGAGAGTTCAGTTGGTGCAAGCCTGAATACAGAGTGGAGTCCAGACTCAGTGAAGCTCAGAGAGGTGAGCTTAGGTGTGCCGGCGCCATAAGATCGGTGAACCGCGGCATGATTGAGGGTCTGAGTAGGCCAAAGGCGACGAGTAGAGAGTTAGCTTAAAGGGGGCAGAGGAGCCTAATTAGCTCACCCCTAAGAAGAAGTTACCGGACACCAGGTCCGAAGCTTGCCGGGATCTCCATGACCCAGTAAGATAAACCGGAATCCCTGGAGAACTACAGGTCCCAGGATTGCTAAAGTGCTGATACGTACCAGAGCCAGGAGACACATAGGCCCCGTAAGTCGGGAGCGTGCACTCCAAGAGAAGGCACTACCACAAGGTCAGCCAGCGCAGGACAGAGACAAAGTTAGGCCTAGCTCCAGGCAGGTCAGAAACTTACTACGCAGAAGCCAGAACCAGGAGGCCAAAGCCTGCTCATTGGGGAGGATGCGGACATACACCCTTCACCCTACAGTGCTCCGGGGAGTGCCTGAAATTCCACCAGTAAAAGGTACTGAAGTGACTATCGTGTCCGTCCCTGTTCTTGTTCTGGCCCGGCGGGGTCTCTTTGTCCTGCATCCCCGTTCCTATACTGCCCTGAGGCCCAGCTCTACCTGTGGAGAGCTATACCATCCAGCTGCTTTATCATCAGCCTCAGTGGACTGCGCAGCGCTGATGATCCTCACCAGAAGCCACAGGTGGCGTCACAAACTTTTTCCTTTATAAACTTTATAAATATCACCAACCCCTTTTAAAAGAGAGGCCCAGGGTACGGGCCCGGGAGCCGACCACCGCGACATCCCTATAGGCCAGGCTAAAGGCCCAGGTACCGAGTCATCCCCCATCTTCCCTCGGGCTAGACATTCACATGTCCGTGTTTTTACCAGCAGCACGGATGACAAGGGCCAATACAAGTCTATGGGTGTCTGAAAACCATGTACAACACGTGGATGGCATCAGTGTCCAGTCCATGTGTCATCCGTCTGTGTGCTGTACGTGTTTAACATTGCAAAGTATAGGGGAAGCATTGTAATTTCTTTATTTTTTATCCATTCCGGAAAAACACTAATGACCACACTGATGGTAAAACCTTACACACTGATGACACATGGATGACACACTGATCCAAAACACTCATGACACCGGTACCATTTTTTTCATGTACAGGTTTAAATAGACGTGTGAATGAGGCCTAAAACAGAGAGGCAGAAACCCACAGCTGAATTAAGCAAATCTTCCCAAATCGAATTTTGGAAGATTCGCTGAACTCTACTTATTCTGTTTCATCAAATAAGAGAATCAATATATTAAAAAAAGTTATAACATTCCCAATATACTTTACATACTGACTGCTCATAATTTATAAGATATCTGATTGGAGTAATTCATTCACTAATTATTTCTGGAAATAAAAATAAAAATATGTCTTATCCTGAACATACAGGAGACACAGGAGTAGAAGACACGGCACTGATAATAAGAGCTCGTTAAGATGAGCGTATAATTGATCTGTATGATGTCTGTGTGTGCCACCATCCACACAAGTAAAGCACTCTGCCCTATTTTATCCAGTGTGCAGTGCACATGGACAATTTTAATTGCAGACCGATGATGTAATAATGCATTCATTGTAAATTTAGCTGTGTCACACATCCACCATATGGACGAGCAAACGGAGCTGCACATGCCGCCAGTGATGAGCACAATTCACATTCGTAATTTGTGGATGCAACTACCCATTTTTTCTAAACCAATTCAGTCTGTATTGCACTTGTCCGTGAGCGAGCCCTAAAACCGCAAGTTTAATATAGCACATTAAAAACACATAAAACAGCCACTTAAACATTTCAGACCAAATCTTGGTCACTGGTTACAGTGACATAACAAGGTTAAAATACACAAACATGGAATTACTGTGCCAACCAATAGCAAGCATTAATTACCATACAAGTACGTGAAAAGGAGGTTTTCCACTGTTAGTTTTGGCCATTAGTAAAATTCAATGATAATAAAATCACATAGTACTTTTCCTCCCCAAGTCAAGCGCTTGACCGTGTACGGCCAACCCGGGTTCCTTTTTCAACATGCCCCCTCCCCCTATTTTCACATATAATAAATAAAAACACTGCACCCGTATTTTCTCTTTGGATAAATTTTGGCCACAGCGGCCGTTTTATTAACAAACAAACATGTTAACACATAAACATTATAATAGATAAATAGTAAAGGGTAGGGTTCTTGGAGTTAAAATTAGATCTGGCATAAACCAAACAAAAAACTCGCACCACCGTGTTACCCTCACCGTGTTACCCTTAGCCGTCCATCACCAGCTCCCAGGGTAAAACCCCGTCCAGAGCCAAAAACCAAATGCCAGATCACCCCGCTTAATCAAGCCAATCCTGTAACTTTACAATATTTTTTTACCGACACCTCTGTGCCAACTCCAAGAACCCCACCCCCCGCCAAGCCACTGCGACAAACCTCTTAAAAACATCACTTATGTAAGAAATAAACATTTTATTTTTTTTTTTAAATATTTTTGACCCCTCCTAATACACCATAACAATTACACTTTACAGTTCTCCTTTATAAAACCACCCTATTCCATTACATCCAAACGAAACCATCCGATACTAAAGGGGTGGGTGGGTGGGAAATTTCCCAATGCTTTCTTCTCCAAACTGACCGTTTTCCCGCACTTCTCCTGTTTTATCTACGTCCCCCCCTTCCCCCAAATGCCCGCCCCTAAACCTATATCCAATACCTGTCATTGGAATTCAAATTCCACCCTCCTGCCCCATCCCGATCATGTGGGGCTTCCATCTAGGTTCCCATGCTTCCAGCCCCCTTCTTGACCGTGTACGGCCAACCCGGGTTCCTTTTTCAACATCCCCCTTCCCCCTATTTTCACATATAATAAATAAAAACACTGCACCCGTATTTTCTCTTTGGATAAATTTTGGCCACAGCGGCCCTTTTTATTAACAAACAAACATGTTAACACATAAACATTATAATAGATAAATAGTAAAGGGTAGGGTTCTTGGAGTTAAAATTAGATCTGGCATAAACCAAACAAAAAACTCGCACCACCGTGTTACACTCACCGTGTTACCCTCAGCCGTCCATCACCAGCTCAAGGGCACCGAAAGCTCCCAGGGTAAAACCCCGTCCAGAGCCAAAAACCAAATGCCAGATCACCCCGCTTAATCAAGCCAATCCTGTAACTTTACAATATTTTTTTACCGACACCTCTGTGCCAACTCCAGGAACCCCACCCCCCACCACAAACGAACAGCCCTGACCACCTCAGGCTTGTGAGCGCCCCAACACCGCCTTTCAATCCCCTCCTGTATGGCCAAAGCCCATAAATCGATGCCTATATCATTCAAATGTACGCCATCCTTTGCCCAGAATTCTCCAACTCCTGCTTCCAAATCAAGATGTCGCACGCTCGCACCCCCATTCCTGTTAACAAAAGCTGATATGGCTCTGTTCAACTTTATACGTGCCCTATAAATTCCCTTCAATGATCTGGCCTCCCTCCATTTTTTACTGGGCACAGTGTCGGACCAAACAGTCAACACCTCGGGAAAAGATGTCCATAACCTTAACAGATCGATTCTAATGTCTTTTATCAATTCCCTAACTGGCCGAGCCCCTAAATCATTCCCTCCCATGTGCACCACCAAAATATCCGGCGCCCGATCCAAACGAGCTGCTTTATGAAACTCTGGCAGTACTCTTCTCCACACCATTCCTCGAAAACCCAGCCACCGAACCACCGCTTGCTCCGGCCTGAAGCCCAATTGCCTACCGTCGGGCCTCACGTCCGCTCGCAGCGCACCCCTGTGGACGAAAGAGTGTCCCAGAATCCAAACTAACAACGGGACGCCACCTGTAACAAGATAACCAAAAGTGTTCACATCTAAAAAAGATAACTTACATAAGACCAGCATATCTAATGCCTTACATAAGAAAGGTAACGATCGGAACTCCATCTCCCAATGCGTTTTATCATATCCTTACCTAACTCCAAGCCATCCGCTTCTGACGCCGTGCCAATTCTGAAGGAATGTGACCCGTATAACACTAGTTTTCTTCTTCCCAATTGATCTATCTTCCCCCACCTAATCCAAAATTCAAACGTTCCAACATACTAAGTGTTACCGGCCCACTTTTTTCCAACACTTTACCTCCTATCCTTCATCCCCTGCAACTTAAAACCAAATACTAATCCTGCAACAAACTTTCAAACTTTTGAAACCGACCATCCGCTCTCCGCTGCCCTTCCGAGCAGAAATAACACCGCCATCTCTCTATCCACCTCGCTCTACACTCCACCCCACTCCAGAATCCAACTTTGCCATACTCGCCACGATGCCTCGTATGATGCCCAGGTCTGATTTGTGATAGATTCTTGTATTAACCGTCCTGCTTTTCCATAACCAGCTGCCACAAACGCGAAGGGCACTCTTGTCCCACGTCCTCTGCCTCTGGTGCTAGTGCCCGAAAACGATCCCACTGAAAACGAAACAAGGCATCCGCTATGGAATTTTGTACACCTGGCACATGGACTGCTGTAATCCAAGCGTTCAAATTAAGACAACAAAGTACCAGTTCCCTCAACAACCTAATCACTGGCGGGGACGAGGCCGACAAACTGTTAATCACAGACACAACTCCCATGTTATCACAATGAAACCGAATTCTCCTGTTGGCAAAACATTCCCCCCAAATGTTGACCACAACAACAATAGGAAACAACTCCAAAAATGCCAAATTCCTTATCAAACCCTTCTCCTTCCACATGTTCGGCCACTTACCTACACTCCACCGCCCCTTCCAGTATGCCCCATAACCAGCACCACCTGCTGCATCTGTAAATATCTCACAATCATAGCTGTTCAAAAACTCCTGCTGTATTAACGACCTACCATTATAACTTTGCAAAAACAACTTCCAAACTTTCAGATCCTCCTTGTGATCCTTAATTAACCGAATAAAATGATGCGGAGCCCGCACTCCTGCTGTCACTCCCGCCAACCTGCGACAAAATATTCTGCCCATTGGCATAATCCTATACGCAAAATTCAAACGCCCTAACAGCGACTGTAACTCCTTCAGAGTCACCTTGCGCAACTTCCCAATCCTATCAACCTCCTGTTTAAGCAAACTCAATTTATCATCCGGTAACCGGCACTCCATCCTTTCGGTATCAATTACAATGCCCAAAAAACTTAATGTTGTGCAAGGGCCTTCCGCCTTTTCTTCTGCCAAAGGTATGCCAAGATGCTTCGCCACCCACTCCATAGTACCTAACAAATTCCTACACACCAACGATTGTGGGGGACCTATAAACAAAAAGTCATCCAAATAATGAATGACCGACTTAACAGAAGCCAGGTCCGTCACTACCCATTCTAAAAAGGTACTAAAAGTTTCAAATAAAGAACACGAAATTGCGCAACCCATTGGCAAACATCTATCAACATAATACTTCACTTCCCAAAAACAACCTAACAACGGGATGCCATCTGGGTGAACCGGCAACAACCTAAAGGCTGACTCAATATCAGTTTTTGCTAGCAACGAACCTGGCCCATACCTCCGAACCCATTGCACCGCAGCATCAAAAGAAGTATATTCAACCGAACACAATTCCTGCGCAATGCCATCATTAACCGAAAGCCCCTTCGGGTACGACAAATGCTGAATCAAACGAAACTTATTCAACTCTTTTTTGGGCACAACCCCTAATGGCGAAATAATCACGTTGTTACCCGGCAATTCCTGAAACGGTCCCGCCATCCTGCCCAATTCAACTTCTTTAGCCAACTTTAAACTAACTACCTCCGGATGACGGGAAGGTGACATTAAATTTTTAACCGTAAAAGGAACTTCATGATCAGGAGAGGGTATTCTAAACTCCTCCAAAAAAACATCCGCAATAACTTTTGCCTTCAACTGATCCGGATACCTATTTAGAAAGGGGACTATCACGTGAATCCTCACCAGAGTCAACCCCATGACCGGTACCCACTGTCGGTTTTCCCTTTCCCTTCTTAAAGCATTTAAATGCTCCATGTGAACTTCCATTACAATGGGTGCACACATGTTTGAAATTACAGGAGTTCCCGTATTTGCATTGCCCTTCATTAAATTGCCAGCCGGTTCCGGCTTCCTTTTTATTGTTCTGCGTCCCTTGACTACTTCTCCCGTGTCCCGCTGATGGGTTTCCGCTACTATAACTCCCGTGAAAGGACTGCCCATACCGCACTGGGCCCATAACTTTTAACCACAACCGAATATCTTTTTGATCTCCGGTCGGACTGATTTTCTCTGCCGAAATTGCTCATCATATCTTAACCACGCTTGACCCCCGTAAGTTCTATGAGCCTCCCCAATAGCATCAAGGTAACAAAATAAACCCGAGCAATTTTCCGGAGCTTTTTCCCCAATCACACTAGCCAAAATAGCAAAAGCCTGTAACCAATTAACAAACGTCTGAGGAATCAACCCCCACCTACGCTTCTCCTCCTCCTCCTTTTTACTATCATCTTTTTTTCCCTTATCCAGGTTAAATTTTTCTAATGGAAGCAGGGAAAAAATCTCAACATATTCATCCCGCCAAATTCTTTCCTTCACCTCTTTTTTCAAGTGTGCCCCCAACGGCCCCTCAAAACACACATATACTTCCCCTTTTGCCCTATCATCCAGCTTAACGCTATCCGCTTTGTCCTTCTCTGTCTGAACACAAACCGATATCCCAGAATGCATACCGGCTGCACTCCCTGCCGACCTCGTCATCTCGCTCCCCACCAGCGACAACACCGGTTGACTAGGCACCCATGCCGCCGAGGGTGACCCTCCCTGATTAACTACCCCCCTGTCTATCCTAGCCAAAATTTGCGACATGTTAAACAATATGTCCCTTAGACCCACGATGTCCAAACCACGACCTCCCCTATTATTCTCCCTGCTGGGCCCCGCCAACTGCTTATCAACTCCCTCCTCCACTAATGACCCAGTGAGTGACAAACCAGACATAGACGTAAACTCACCAAGCTGCGCAGGTGCTGTGTCCCTGCCAGCCGACCGTCCCGAGTCCTGATGAATCGTGGGTTCCGCTCCAGACTCTGATCCGTCTGACTCCAGCTGCTGCTCAAGGCCCGCGCCCCCGGCCTCCTCGTCACCAGGGGGGACCTGAGCCCGTGCCGACGTCCCCGCTCCTCATCCGTCAATTATAGCTCCGATCCTTCCGATCATCCATGGCCCTCCTCGACCTTCAGACCCTGACCCCAGTATCCGGTCCATGGTGGTCCAAGTGTGACTGCCAGGCAGCCCAGTGCTACTGCCCGCCGCTTCCCTGCCGTGAATGCGGTAACCCGAGCTAGGCAGCAGATCTTCAAATTGCTGCTGCCTGCCCGTGCCCTTCCTCTGATGTCTCCCTCTGGTGAAGTTTATGGCAGGCACCCTGACTGGAGCATCGCCAGGTGTGCCTGCCGTGCTGGTTGTCCCTCTGGTGTCACCCTCTGTTGCGCGACCTGCGGGCCCACGGCGCCTTGAATATGTGCCGGATCTAGCAGCGGGGGGCGTGGTCTCAGCTCCAGCGCTAACTTCCTGGTATCCGACACGTGGGCTCGGCACCGGAAGTGACGTTGGATGCACTTCCGGTGAAGCCACGCCCACCGGATGCCGACGCAGCATCTGCGCAGGCCTTGCTTCCGGCGCGGCCTGGGCCCTGGTATTGCGGCGCGGCACCGGAGCAGGCCATACTATCACCGAGCTGGGTCCTTCTGTCGCCGACCGTGACACTCTGCTTGAGGAGCCTGCAGACCGGCTCGTCGGATTCCTGCTGTGGCGGGCCTGCTGTCGGGGGGTTTCGACAAAATGCTCGCTGAACGCAGGGTCCCCACAGGGGTTCCGCGGCCTGCGCCTGCTGCTCGCACCAACTATATCCGGGGAAAATCTCGCGGGGGCCCGCGTCCTCCTGCTTGTCCTTCCCGAACCAGACGATCCTGAAGGGGGCGCTTCTGCCCCTGCACTCCCCAGCAAACCGGACAGCTGGGCCTCCAGCCACCCTCCACGCCTGGATCTGGCAGTCTCCCTCAATCTGGTGATCAAGGAATCCACGGTTTCCATCTTCTTTGTAAGTTAGGGGTGGGTGGGTGGTAAATTTCCCAATGCTTTCTTCTCCAAACTGACCGTTTTCCCGCACTTCTCCTGTTTTATCTACGCCCCCCCTTCCCCCAAATGCCCGCCCCTAAACCTATATCCAATACCTGTCCTTGGAATTCAAATTCCACCCTCCTGTCCCATCCCGGTCATGTGGGGCTTCCATCTAGGTTCCCATGCTTCCAGCCCCCTTCTATCTCTCTGCTGCTACTTCTGTCTCTGTTTATTGACAGCAGTGGTAATTTTCCAACTACAGTGCACATCACCACTGCTGCCAATCATTCTTTAAGACTAAGAACCTGAATAAGTGCCCATTGACAGGTTTTGTAGAACAATTCTTATTCAAAAGTATCTTTAGTACCTGGCAGCGGTCACTACACATTGGATCGAGCTGCGCAGTGCAGCTCCGAACAATGTGTTTATGTACGGCGACTGACGGAGGTTGTAGCAGCTGATCGTTTTTTACTATCCTTTAAATTAATTCCGGTTTTATGTAGAGCAGTGCTGGATTTATCTATTTTAATGTTTGAAGCGTCCCTGGACCTGATACGAGTCATGCCATCAGGCTATCTAGCTACATTGCCGGAGCACAACACTGAGGATTCAGGTCTGATACTGTAACAAGCCATGTACCTGTGTAATCTTCTCGGGTCTAAAACAGATTCTTTTGTTAGATTAAATGACAGTAAGCAGAGATCCTGACAGCACGTGGGATCGATACAGAAAGTATATTGTAAAATAGCATAAGTGATTTACAGAAAATGTAATACCTATGTGTTAATTGTAAAATTGGATCCAATTGAATGAACACGTAGGTGGGCTGCACTGCTGAAGTAAATCAATTCTTCAGAGATGATGATGATGATGATGAAAAGGCTTTTTATTAACAGCGCGTTTCAACGCCGTACCAGCGTCTTTTTCAAGTGAAAAAAACCAAATGTGTACAGCATGACGACGGTAGGGTTTTTAAAGGTCCAAAATGGATGCCTTTAAAAACCCATCCGTTGTCATGCTGTACACATTTGTTTTTTTTACTTGAAAAAGACGCCGGTACGGCGTTCAAACGTGCTGTTAATAAAAAGCCTTTTCATCATCATCATCATCATCATCATCATCATCATCATCATCATCATCTCTGAAGAATTGATTTACTTCAGCAGCGCAGTCCACCTACAGTATGTGTTCATCCAACTGGATCCAATATCTCCTGGAGGATCTATCTTCCAGCCGCGGGGCAGCAGCAGCTGTTTTTCTTCATGCCTTCATAGGAGTTGTGCCTGTCACATCTCCATCAGGTGAGTGTAACCAGCGCTCTCCCACTCTCCCTCCATAGAGTATCACCATATTGTGCGCTCTGTTCCCCACATTTACATCTACATACAATTAATTGTAAAATTGTTACACAGTGAGCAGTAACTTATCAAACACAAATCCAATGTTGGTGATATGGTTATGTGATAAAACCACGCTGATGTGATATTTCTCTCCTCTTTTATTTCCAGATTCAAAATCAGAAGATCGTCACAAGAAAACATTGAATATGTTTATCTGAATTCTAGAGACATGCGAAGTGACAGAGGAATTTTTGATTTCAAATGGATTTGTAGCAAGACATAAAGGTTTTTCTGATCCATGTACAGTCATGGCCAAAAGTTTTGAGAATGACACCAAAATTATATTTTCACATGATCTGCTGGCCTCTGGTTTTTATTAGTGTTTGTCTGATGTTTATATCACATACAGAAATATAATTGCAATCATATTATGAGTACCAATAGGTTATATTGACAGTTAGAATGAGTTAATGCAGCAAGTCAATATTTGCAGTGTTGCCCCTTCTTCTTCAAGACCTCTGTAATTCTCCCTGGCATGGTCTCAATCAACTTTTGGACCAAATCCTGACTGATAGCAGTCCATTCTTGCATAATCAATGCTTGCATTTTGCCAGAATTTGTTGGTTTTTGTTTGTCCACCCGTCTCTTGATGATTGACCACAAGTTCTCAATGGGATTAAGATCTGGGGAGTTTCCAGGCCATGTACCCAAAATCTCTATGTTTTGTTCCATGAGCCATTTAGTTATCACCTTTGCTTTATGGCAAGGTGCTCCATCATGCTGGAAAAGGCATTGTTGGGCGCCAAACTGCTCTTGGACGGTTGGGAGAAGTTGCTCTTGGAGGACATTCTGGTACCATTCTTTATTCATGGCTGTGTTTTTAGGCAAGACTGTGAGTGAGCCGATTCCCTTGGCTGAGAAGCAACCCCACACATGAATGGTTTTAGGATGCTTTACAGTTGGCATGAGACAAGACTGGTGGTAGCGCTCACCTCTTCTTCTCCGAATAAGCTGTTTTCCAGATGTCCCAAACAATCGAAAAGGGGATTCATCAGAGAAAATGACTTTGCCCCAGTCCTCAGCAGTCCACTCCCTGTACCTTTTGCAGAATATCAGTCGGTCCCTGATGTTTTTTCTGGAGAGAAGTGGCTTCTTTGCTGCCCTCCTTGAAACCAGTCCTTGCTCAAAGAGTCTCCGCCTCACAGTGCGTGCAGAAGCACTCACACCAGCCTGCTGCCATTCCTGAGCAAGCTCGGCACTGCTGGTAGTCCGATCCCGCAGCTGAAACAGTTTTAAGATACGGTCCTGGTGCTTGCTGGTCTTTCTTGGGCGCCCTGGAGCCTTTTTGACAACAATGGAAGCTCTCTCCTTGAAGTTCTTGATGATGCGATAGATTGTTGACTGAGGTGCAATCTTTGTAGCTGCGATACTCTTCCCTGTTAGGCCATTTTTGTGCAGTGCAATGATGGCTGCACGTGTTTCTTTAGAGATAATCATGGTTAACTGAAGAGAAACAATGATACCAAGAACCAGCCTCCTTTTAAAGTGTCCAGTGATGTCATTCTTACTTAATCATGACTGATTGATCGCCAGCCCTGTCCTCATCAACACCCACACCTGTGTTAATGGATCAATCACTAAAACGATGTTAGCTGCTCCTTTTAAGGCAGGACTGCAATGATGTTGAAATGTGTTTTGGGGGTTGAAGTTCATTTTCTGGGCAAATATTGACTTTGCAAGTACAGTAATTGCTGTTAAGCTGATCACTCTTTGACATTCAGGAGTATATGCAAATTGCCATTACAAAAAATGAAGCAGTAAACTTTGGAAAAATTACTATTTGTCTCATTCTCAATACTTTTGGCCATGACTGTAGAAACATGCATTTATGTTCTGCATTTATACCAATTTATACCAATTTAAACCAAGCTTAAATATTTTTTTTTTTCAGCTGTACTGTTAGTGATAGAACTGAATTCTGCTCAGCAATAAGTAGCTAACAGGGACAGTTAAAGTAAATGGTTGTGACTTGCCCAAAGTGGGAGGTGCTAAGCTGAAAGGACAAGAGGTAGTTCCTGTCAGGAAGTTAGAAAGAGACCAATGTGGACATAGAAAGGACCTAAGGTCCAAAGTGAGCAACTCCACATTCTGGAGTTTCCCTAAAGTGAGAGGACTCTGAAGGAAAGAGATAGCAAGATCCAGAGAAGTAGTGACTAAGAGACAGATTGATCTACTGGAGATGGGTCCTGGGAGAGAACGCCTAGGAGAAAGGCCCAGAGGTTACAAATCTTGAAAGTAACAGGCCTAAACAGGAATGAGTACATGTGACGAGTAACATGATCCCGGCGGGAGTTCCACAGCATCTGTATTAGAAGCCTGGCCATACTGGCACCCTTAGGGAAAAGACGCGGAACTGCGGGGCAAGTAAATAACTCTTGCTAAGTAGGACTGTAGTGTCGAGCTCGGTTGTGGTGAAGTAGTGAGAAACAGAGGGCCATTAGAGAGAGAGTAAAGAGGAAAAGTAAAGATAGAGAACAAAAAAAGTCAAAAGGAAACTGTGGAAATGCTTCATGTTGTAAAGGAAACATTGATAAGACTTTGTACACGCTATCCTTTGTATATATTCCCCACCAAGTTCCCATTCAGTAAAAAGTTTATTTTTGAATGGTGGTCTCCCTCATTGAACTGTAAAACATCTGGTCCTGCCTAACCAGAAACATTGATTAGATGCGGCCTGCACAGGCGTATTGACCTTATAGACAAGTCCACACATCCAGGCAGGACCTCCACCTTCATGTAACGGGGTACCATACACTCCCTGGCAGAAGTTATGTCGCTTATCCATGTTATGTAAATTCATCCATTGGTTTTATAAATTACTCTTTTGAAAGCTGAAACCCTCCCAAATTTGTTATAGGTTAAGAAAATAAGTTGGCATCAATGCTGAAATATTGATCATTTAATGAACACAGAATGGTCAGATTTTGGCAAGACAAAACTTTTGTCACCCACAGAAAGTAATGTGATATTCAAACAAATAATTATCTTAAAATACAATTATATGTTGCATAACATTGGTGAATGAAGTTGTGGTGCTATTAGAGTCACATTTAATATTTTGTGTGACTTCCATGAAGGACTGCATCCATGCGGTTCAACAATGATTCATACAATTTATTAATGAAGTCATCAGGAATAGCAGAGAATGCTATCTTCCATGCCTCCCAGAGGTCATCTAGATTCTTTGGTTTTGTCTTCCAAGCTTCCTCTTTCATGCTACCCCAAACATGCTGAATGATGTTCATGTCTGGTGACTGAGCTGGCCAGTCCTTGAGCACCTTCATCTTTTTTGCCTGGAGGAGCTTTGTTGTAGAGATGGATGTATGAGATGGAGCACCATCCTGCTGCAGAATTTGACCCCTTTTATTATTTGGAATGTAAGAGGTAGCTAATACTTCTTGATATTTTAGGCTATTGATATTGCTTTCCACCTTGCTAATGTTTCGCACACCCCATACTGAATGTAACCCAGACCATGATCTTTCCACCACCAAATGTAACTGTTTTCTGGGTGTATTTTGGATCCATACGGGCTCCAGTAGGTCTCCTGCAGTATTTGCGGCAGCTGTGGTGTAATTCTACTGAAGATTCATCAGAGAAATCCACCTTCTGCCACTTTTCCAGTGTCCATCTGTTTAGCAGGCTGTGGGACTTTGCAAATGCCACACGTTTTTTTATTTGCCTTTTGTTTAGTGCTGGCTTCTGGGCACTGATTCGACCATTTCGAGACAGAATCCTGCAAACTGTTCTAGTTGACACAGGGACTTGAGGTGACCAGGCCAGTTGGAGCTCTGCTGCAGTGGAAGAGGGGCTTGCTTTGGATTTTCTAACCAACAAACATTCCTCCTGAGCAGTTGTCTTGCGGGGTCTGCTAGACCTTGGCTTGTCAAATACACCTCCAGTCTCTTCAAATCTTTTTTTTAATTCTTTGTACTTGGCGCTGAGACACATTAAAGGTGTGAGCCACCTCTGCAGTGGATCTGGTCTTCAGCCTCTTGATAATCAAGGCTTTGGTCGCAGGGTGGATTTTCGGCATGTTGTCAGAGCTCAAGTTGCAGTTCAAGTGAAGGTCTGGGGTGCTGGGTTTCTTTTTATACACACCCACTAATTAATCGATCATTTACTGAGCACTGGTGAGGATGTAAACTAGGATTCGGTGCATTATATGACCAGGCGACAAAACTTTTGTCTTGCCAAAATCTGACCATTCTGTGTTCATTAAATGATCAATATTTCAGCATTGATGCCAATTTATTTTCTTAACCGAAACCAAATTTGGGAGGGTTTCAACTTTCAAAAGAGTAATTTATAAAACCAGTGGATGAATTTAACGTCAGGTTATAAGCTTTTATTTACATAACGTGGATAAGCGACATAACTTCTGTCAGGGAGTGTAGATGAGAATATCGCCCACAGCTACCGCTCTGCGTCAGGTTACATAATTACATTTAATTCAATTATTTATTTTTCTATATAAAAGGTTTCAGTTTATTTTTCTATTGAATTGTACATATTATGTGTAACAATAAATGTTCTGAAATGATTCTTCTTGGTATGATTTTTTTTACATGTCAAAAATCTGGCATTTTAATTAGAGTGTATATTCACTGTACATAATGCATGTCTGATTGTTTGATTTTCCAAACATCACATTACAAATCAGAAAGCAGCAATGCCATCATCAGTGAACAAAATTCAGATTTTTCATTGTCTACATGAAACTATTTGCAAAAAAGTCAAAATGTAACCAAGTCTATCAAATATATATATTGAAATACAGTACAGACCAAAAGTTTGGACACACCTTCTCATTGAAAGATTTTTCTGTATTTTCATGACTATGAAAATTGTACATTCACACTGAAGGCATCAAAACTATGAATTAACACATGTGGAATTATATACTTAACAAAAAAGTGTGAAACAACTGAAAATATGTCTTATATTCAAGGTTCTTCAAAGTAGCCACCTTTTGCTTTGATGACTGCTTTGCACCCTCTTGGCATTCTCTTGATGAGCTTCAAGAGGTAGTCACCGGAAATGGTTTTCACTTCACAGGTGTGCCCTGTCAGGTTTAATAAGTGGGATTTCTTGCCTTATAAATGGGGCTGGGACCATCAGTTGTGTTGTGCAGAAGTCTGGTGGATACACAGCTGATAGTCCTACTGAATAGACTGTTAGAATTTGTATTATGGCAAGAAAAATGCAGCTAAGTAAAGAAAAATGAGTGGCCATCATTACTTTAAGAAATGAAGGTCAGTCAGTGTGAAAAATTGGGAAAACTTTGAATGTGTCCCCAAGTGCAGTTGCAAAAACCATCAAGCGCTACAAAGAAACTGGCTCACATGAGGACCGCCCCAAGAAAGGAAGACCAAGAGTCATCTCTGCTTCTGAGGATAAGTTTATCCGAGTCACCAGCCTCAGAAATCGCAGGTTAACAGCAGCTCAGACTAGAGACCAGGTCAATGCCACACAGAGTTCTAGCAGCAGACACATCTCTACAACAACTGTTAAGAGGAGACTTTGTGCAGCAGGCCTTCATGGTAAAATAACTGCTAGGAAACCACTGCTAAGGACAGCCAACAAGCAGAAGAGACTTGTTTGGGCTCAAGAACACAAGGAATGGACATTAGACCAGTGGAAATCTGTGCTTTGGTCTGATGAGTCCAAATTTGAGATCTTTGGTTCCAACCACTGTGTCTTTGTGCGACGCAGAAAAGGTGAACGGATGGACTCTACATGCCTGGTTCCAACCGTGAAGCATGGAGGAGGAGGTGTGATGGTGTGGGGGTGCTTTGCTGGTGACACTGTTGGGGATTTATTCAAAATTGAAGGCATACTGAACCAGCATGGCTACCACAGCATCTTGCAGGGGCATGCTATTCCATCCGGTTTGCGTTTAGTTGGACCATCATTTATTTTTCAACAGGATAATGACCCCAAACACACCTCCAGGCTGTGTAAGGGCTATTTGGCCAAGAAGGAAAGTGATGGGGTGCTACTCCAGATGACCTGGCCTCCACAGTCTCCAGACCTGAACCCAATCGAGATGGTTTGGTGTGAGCTGGACCGCAGAGTGAAGGCAAAAGGGCCAACAAGTGCTAAGCATCTCTGGGAAATAGAAGAGAGTAAATTTCAGCTCACCTGATTGCTATAGGCTTAAGGAGGAAGCACGGGTACGTGTTGCCTCACGTGTTTGCATGAAAAAAAGGGTTGAAGAAACCAGCTTCCAAAGTGCAAAAATATTTATTGAAACAAATCCATGCAGTTTAAAAAAATTTTTTTCCAAGTTACATCAGGGAATCTCACATAGAAAATGCTACGCGTTTCGAACACAGAGCTGTGTTCTTTGTCAAAGCTAACATGCATATGACACACTATAGTATTATATCCAATGACAACCAATCAGCTCGATGTACTTGGTCACATGAAAGTGTGAATAAAGTGCATGATTAGTGTGAGCCAATCACATAAAATGGAATAAAGCAGTAAAATCATTATAAAGAAAGGGAACAAAAAAAGAAGGATTAAAATACATGAAATATTACAAAAATAAACTGTCAGAAACATGAAGTATGATCAATAATGAAACATGATTTCACGGCGTGCACTAAGTCCATCAGGGAAGGGGGATCCAAGGTTGTAAATCCAGAATGCTTCTCTGGTAAGTAAATGATGTCTGGAATCTCCTCCTCGGATGATGTCTCCTATTCCTAGCTATATTTTTGGCTCTATTTAAGGTCCATTTGGGATACCCCCTTTCTGACAATTTGGACCATTTATGTGTGAATTCTGTAGATAGAGTGTTTTCAACATTACAATTCCTTGCAACACGTATGAATTCACCCACAGGTAATGCTTTTGATGGTGTGACGTGGATGACTACTGCTTGCATGCAAGATAGTATTTCCAGATTGAGGTTTACAGTAAGTACTAGTCAATATGTGTCGATCCGGAATACCCCGTGAATTCAAATCCAGAAATGAGATGGTACAATTTTCAACCCTGTACGTAAATGTCAGATTACAGTGGTTGACATCTAAATAATGCACAAAGTTGGGTATGACAGACACACCGCCCGACCACACAAA
Organism: Phyllobates terribilis; assembly: GCF_046119375.1. Lineage (NCBI taxonomy): Eukaryota > Metazoa > Chordata > Amphibia > Anura > Dendrobatidae > Phyllobates > Phyllobates terribilis. The sequence continues at coordinate 382,579,095 of NW_027362765.1, forward strand.
CAGCAGGTCGTCTATGTACCTGCCATACCAAACCAGGTGTTCAGCAAAGGGATTATCAGTACTGTAAAGATAACTTTCCTCCCAATAGGCCATAACTAGATTGGCCAATGATGGGGAATGTTTGGCACCCATTGACACGCCTCTAGATTGTAAATAATAATGCCCATCAAAAGAAAAATAATTGCAAGTCATGAGAAAATTGACCACTTGTATAATGAATGTACATAGATCTTCCGTATAATCACTGTATTTTTTCAAATGATATGAGAGTGCTTCCACTGCAATCTCTGGAGGAATTGAGGTATATAATGCTGTTACGTCACAAGTAGTGTTGAGCCTTCCGATACTGAAATATCGGGTATCGGCCGATATTCACGGTATCGGAATACCGATACTTAATTCCGATACTTTTAGAATATCGAATACCGGAATCGGAAGTTCCCATAATGCCTGCGCTCTGCAGTGTCTCTGAAGGATGACAAGCTGGATGGCAGCGCTTAGCTGCGATCCAGCCTGTCATCAGAATGCCATCCCAGCGTGAGAGAGAGAATTCTCCTGATTGTTTAAAAGCCGGCAGGCGGTAAAAAGCCGCCAGCTTTTAAACAATCACACAGCCCCATACTGCTTCCCCGTAGCCTCCCACCCCGATCCTCCGCTCTCCTCGCCACCTCCCATCCCAATCGTAAGTTAGGACCGGGTGCAGAGCGCAGCACCAAGGAGCAGGGAGCGAAGGACCCGGGCGGGGAAGCTGGCAGTGAAAAGACTTCACCGCCGGCTTTCCCGTTCTGTGCTGCGCTTTCCCCCCGGTTATTTCAAATGAACAGCTGAGGTATCAGGTGATGCCGATCAGCTGTTCATTTGAAGTAGCCGCGGTGCCCTCAGAGGGTTCATGTGAGTTCATGCTTGACTGCATTGCATGAACTCACATGAACTTTCCCACGGCCGCACAGGTCAGCCTCACCTCCCAGACCATCAGACCCGTCATTATTGGTGTGTGTGGGTGTCTGTGCGATGTGTGCGCGGTGTGTGTGCGGGGTGTCTGTGTGATGTCTGCGGGTGTGCGCGGTGTCTGTGCGATGTCTGCGGGTGTGCGCGATGTCTGTGCTATGTCTGTGGGTGTGTGCGTGCAGGCAGACATAGGCCGATGTGACACTACTACTCCCATCGGCCTATGTCTGTCCCCAGTCCACTCGTGCCAGCAGGATCAGCTCGATGGGAGCAGTAGTTCCCATCAGCCTGATCCTGCTATTTAAACTGCCCCATGTGTTATTTTTTTGCCCCTATACATCTTTTAGTTTTTTAGGCCCCCATATATATTTGTTTTTGGTCCCCAATAAATTTTAAATACATGTCATTGGTGGCCAGTGGTTACCTAAAATAAATTAGTTCATTACCTGTCTCCGCCGATCGCCACCTAAAATAAAGTAAAAAATAAAAAACTACACCTATACTCACCTAGACACCTAATTCCCCGAAGCCATCGATCTCCTGTAATAAAATATAAAATAATAAACCACAACCTTATCCTTACCCCTCCGTAGTAGTCCACGAGTGTCCCACGAAGATCTCCAGTTTAGAGCAGCCACATAGAATGTGACCGCTCTAAACCGCTGCCGCCTCTATAATGACGGGGCCGTAAAGCAGCCCCGTCATTGCATAAGCGGGTTCACCGGAGTTCAGGCAGCGCTGCTCCGGTCAGCTCCTTTACGGCCCTGCTGTACCATGACAAATTCCCACGGTACAGCAGTGCCGTAAAGGAGGTCTCTGGAGCTGCGCTGACTGAATGCACTCCGGTGACCTCAGTCAGTGGCTCCCGCTGCCGGGAGTGGACGTGTTCCCGGCAGTGTGAGCTTACAGCAGCCATGCACAGCTGTCACCATCTCCAGATGTGACAGCTGTGCATGGGAGATCAGCGCAGGAACGTGGACAGGTAACTATTTTTTTTTTAGTAAACTAAGAATTAAATAAAATGGTGTGTTTTATTTCAAATAAATTATTTTTTTCTGAGTGTAGTGTGTGTTTTTTATTTTTAACACTTTGTAGGTTAGTAATGGGGGTGTCTTATAGACGCCCATCATTACTAACCTGGGCTTCATGGCAGCTGGCGCTGACATGAACCCCACCACTATTACCCCCTGCCACCGCACCAGGGCAGCGTGGAAGAGCGAGGCTAAGTGCCAGAATTGGCGCATCCTATGGATGCGCCATTTCTGGGGCGGCTGACGGCTGGTGTTTCTAGCCTGGGAGGGGGCCAATATTCATGGCACCGTTCCTGGGCTATTAATATCAGCCCCCCGCTGTCTGCCTAGCCTTTGCTAGCTATTAAAATAGGGAGGACCCCACGTCATTTTTTTGGTGGGGTCTCCCATTTTAATAGCTAGTAAAGGCTAGGTATTCAGCTGGGGGCTGATATTAGTAGCCTGGGAAGCTCCGTGGGTATTACCCCCCTCCCAGGCTTCAAACATCTGCCCCAGCCGTCTGCTTAACCTCCGCTAGAGACTAAAATTATGGGGGATCCCACGCCAATTTTATTTTTAATAAATCCTTTATTTTAACACTAAATGACACTTGAGGGGTTAATAAAGATGCAGTCCCTAAATTATTATTTATTTTTTAATTAATTTTTCCCAAAAATTTTGACGCAGGCTTCGCCATATTTTTGTATGCCAGCCAGGTACAGCATCCAGGAACGGGCTGCCCCCAACTCCCAGCTGCCTATTTGTACCTGGCCGGACAAAACAATATAGGGAAGCCCTTTTTTTATTATTATTTCATGAATTTCATAAAATAAGTAAAAAAAAAAAAATACGTGGGGCTTCGCCCTATTTTTGTGTCTAGCCAGGTACAACTAAGCAGCTGGGGGCTGGAATCTGCAGCGCAGGGTGGCCCAAGCTTTCTGGGCCCCCCTGCTGCGAACTGCAGTCCGCAGCCACCCCAGAAAATGGCGCGTTCATAGAAGCGCCATCTTCTGGCGCTGTATCCAGCTCATCCAGGGCCCTGGTGCGGTGGCTCACTGGGTAATAAAGGGGTTAGGGCCAGCTTTGTATTATCCGCTGGCCCTAAGCCCGAAATTCATGGGGTCACGCCAATATTAGACATGACCACCATGAATGTCTAGTAAAGTATTTAAAAAAAACACAACACCCAGAATAAAGTCCTTTAATTGAAATAAACACACAATTCTTTAATGTTCTAAATTAAACCATACTTACCATCACGCCCATTCCAGCTGAAGCCAATGATCTCCTGCAATAAAAGAAAAATAATCAAAAACCAACATCACCTTACCTTTCCATGGTTCCCAGGACAGCTTCAGCTCTGCTACATCGAGATGACAGGCTGGATCACAGCATGGGAAAATTCTCACGCTGAAGCGCTGAATGCAGGAGAATTTTCCCATGCTGTCAGTGACTTGCATGAGGTGAGCTGAGTTCATTGTCGGCTCATCTGGATGCCGTCACAGAGAGACACTGAGGAGCGCAAGCATGCCTGCGCTTCTCAGTGTCTGCGGGATGACAGGCTGGATGGCAGCGTTCTGCTGCGGTCCAGCCTGTCATCTCGATGTAGCAGAGCTGAAGCTGTCGTGGGAACCATGGAAAGGTAAGGATGATGTGCTTTATTATTTTTCTTTTATTGCAGGAGATCGTTGGCTTCAGCTGGAATGGGCGTGATGGTAAGTATGGTTTAATTTAGAACAATAAAGAATTGTGTCTATTTCAATTAAAGGACTTTATTCTGGGTGTTTGTGTTTTTTCTTAACTTTGACTATGGGGTTAGTAATGGGGGTGTCTTATAGACGCCTCTCCATAACTAACCTGGGCTTGATGTCAGCAGGTATTATAAGCTGACATCAACCCCAGCGCTATTACCCCACTGCCACCGCTACAGGGCAGTGGGAAGAGCGAGGCTAAGTGCCAGAATTGGTGCATCCTATGGATGCGCCATTTCTGGGGCGGCTGATGGCTGGTGTTTCTAGCCTGGGAGGGGGCCAATATTCATGGCACCCTTCCTGGGCTATTAATATCAGCCCCCAGCTGTCTGCCTAGCCTTTGCTAGCTATTAAATTAGGAGGGACCCCACGTCATTTTTTTGGGGGGGTCCCCCATTTTAATAGCTAGTAAAGGCTAGGTATTCAGCTGGGGGCTGATATTAGTAGCCTGGGAAGCTCCGTGGGTATTACCCCCTTCCCAAACATCTGCCCCAGCTGTCTGCTTAACCTCCGCTAGAGCCTAAAATTACGGAGAACCCCACGCCAATTTTTTTTTAAATAAATCCTTTATTTTAACACTAAATGACGAGTACAGTAAGCAACACTGTCACTGTACTTCATATATATGTGACTGACATGTTTCTATCTATCTAATCTATGTGTGATTCTCTATTCCTTCTATTCTAAATTGTCGGGTACCGCTGCTGAATTGCCGGCCAGCTTTTTTAAAGAGACGGTGCATGAAAACACTAATATTTTTTTAAATAAATCCTTTACACTAAATGACAAGTACAGTAAGCAACACTGTCACTGTACTTCATATATATGTGACTGACATGTTTCTATCTATCTAATCTATGTGTGAAGCTCTATTCTTTCTGTTGTAAATTGTCGGGTACCGGTGTATGCGCTGATGAATTGCCGGCTTTTCGCGTAATACATTCTACATTATTTTTAGTTGTTTTACTTCATGTAGAATTAACCTACAAGGAAAGAAAGGGTTTATTTTCATTCCGATATTTCTGTCCCATTGACTTGCATTGGTTTCCGGTATCGGAATCGGCGATATCCGATACTTTTTGGGTATCGGTCTGATCCAATCCGATACAATATTTCCTGATATCGGAAGGTATCGCTCAACACTAGTCACAAGCAATCCATGTAATGTTTTGTCTCCAAACTATATTAGAAAGTTGTCCCAATACATCTCCAGTGTCTTTGAGAAAACCAGCTGTTCATTGTGATAATGGTTGCAAAAGAGAGTCAACCCACTCGCTTAGTCGCTCAGTGACCGATCCTATGCCCGAGATGATGGGCCTCATAGGGGGTGGGTTGATTCCCTTATGCACCTTGGGCAATGCGTGCATAATAGGGGTGATTGGGAAATCTACCAAAAGGTAGTCTCTTTGATTTTTAGATAGTACACCCAACACGTAACCATCATTAACAGTTTCGTAGGTTTGTTTTTTGATTACTGCAATCGGATCACACCTTAATTTGCGATATATAAGTGAATCCTCCAATAAAGATGCAATCTGAGATCTATATGTGGCAGTGTCCAGCACGACTACTAAACCCCCCTTGTCAGCCATACGTATAACAATATGTGACATGTTTCTCAGTTCCTGCAATGCTTGATAATGTGAAGATGATAAGTTATGGTGGGAACCATGATGTTTGACATGCTGTGCCAACAATTTAAGCTCTCTTTCCATTGTATCCTGGAAACGATCCATACAGTCCACCCTTGCTTGTAAGGGATAAAAAGAAGAATTTTTGGTTTTAAATGAGGTGGATGTGGCGCCCCTGGGGGTTCGGCCGCCACAGGGGTACTGCATCTCTTTAATGAGGTGTGGTATCTCCCTTCGAGGTAAGGATGGTGCTGCTGTCAGGACCCCACTTCTGCATTCACCAGTACACTACTCCCACCTGAAGGGGGGCTAAGTTGCACTAGAGTGCTGCCCCATACGGGATAAGTGGAGATGGGGGAGCCAAAGGATAGGGGGAGCCTAGTAGTGGGTGAGGGTGGAGGACACACTTAAGGTTACATGTACTAAATTTATATATAATAGCCAGCCATCTTAAGTTCAAGGTTCTTTGATTGTGTTCTTCACCGCTGAACGTGGCTTTCTGTGATAGAACCTGCAGCATGTGAAGACGCACGGTCCTCGTACTCTGGCCTTGAGGCGAGGAGTGGGTGATTGTTAATGGTTGTCTCTACCCGGTCAAGTTCCCTACTTAAGAAGGCCTGGAGGGGAGCAAAGTAGAAGAGCTCCACAGGCTAAAGGAGCCCAGGGAATATGGACAGAGCGGCATACGCCACCTGTACTCTCCATTCTGGCCTAGTCAGAGGGACTCCAGCTGCAAAAGGGGTACCAGCCCCCGATATCTGACTTTATTACTTCACGTCTCTGTCAGAGAAGCCCGGAGGCTAAGTGGATCCCACCGGGTGATGGATGGAACGGAATTGCCACCGTACCCTAGTTCTATGCATAGTCCAGAGGGAGACCCGGCCTTTCTACACACGGACAGGAGAGGACTTAGTAAGAAGTCTAGGAACACTCTGGTGCGGGGAACTGACTAAGCATCTGAGCTGCCCGGAGGATGTCGGACCCCCGGTCCTGGTGGCCGCAAAGCGCCGTGAGGAGCAGAGAGAAGCCTTGCCGCTGCATTCTCTACTGTGAGTAAAGCCTTGGAAGACTACCCCTTTGGCCTCCGGACTCTTATTCTCGCACCGCACCGCACAGCACCAGAACTACACACTACTACTCCCTCCATCCGCGTCCTCTGCCCTGAGGCCCAGCTCCGCCTGTGGGGAGTTATACCATCGCCTGCTGCCGACACATCCCGTCTCAGATGACTGCTGCAGCGCTGGTGGCCATCACCAGATACCACAGATGGCATAGTCAAAACCACCCGAATCACTGTCACCCCGTCACTGTCCCTCCTAGCACTTATTTTCGTGTGACAACCCTGGGCACGGACCGGGCCAAGGCCGCGACTACATCCACCCTAGCACAGTGGCCCGACTCCGGGTACCCCAACTCCCAGGGTGGGCTAGCAAGAGGGGAAGGAGAGCTGAAACGTCATCCCCGTCTCTCCCTCCATTTCGCCGAGGAGTCGTCACATGGACATCGAGGTTTGAATAGAAGCCGGTTCCAACGGGTTCTGAAGATCCTGCAAATGCAATAAATACATCTGTTCCTTGAAATTCAAGTCTCTATAGTCATTAACAGTAATTCGAGGGGATTCGGGTTGCTCATTATCTTCTGTTGCGAAATGTTTTTTGATAGTAAGATTTTTTATGAATCTATTTAGATCTAATAAAGTAGAAAAAAGGTTGAAATTATGGTCCGGTACAAAATTCAAGCCAAGTGAAAGAACTTCATCTTGTTTCTGAGTTAAAACTTGTTTTGACAAATTCAGAACATTGGATTTATATGATGTTAAAAATATTTCTTTCGGCGAGTTGTCATGCCTGGGGGATTTACTATGTTTACGTCCTCCCCTACTTTTCCGTTTTTTGTCTGTTTATGGCTCTTGTAATATTTGGGCTTGCGATAATAAGTGAGATTCTCCCGAATTTCTGTGTCAGTGACATTACTGTCTATTGACTCTTGGTCCGAAGAACTAAAACTGATGTGGAAATCAGATGGCGTATTGGACTGATGGTTTTTCTTTTTTAAAATGGACTTAGGTGATTGGGAGGTACGTATCCACCTACCCCAATCATACACCTGTTGCTGTGTATAATCCATTTGATCCCTTTGGAATTTGGACTTTTTTCGTGTCATAATAGTGGTTTCTAATCTGGAAACTGCTTGTTCTATGCGATCATTATAAATCTGATAATCCGGATTAATTTTATATTGCTCCAATTTGTTATGTGTGGCTTCAATTTCTTTTTGTAATTTGATGAGTTTTAACTCCTCATGTTTGATAATGAGCCTCATCAAATTCAAAGAGCAGTCTGAAAAAGGCTGATTCCAGTTCACAACAAATTCCTCAGAATAAATGGTTGTAGGTATTTTTTTGGTTCTTAAACCTCTGGGGATCATATTTTTATGTATGTAATTTGACAAAGTAGTCTGATCCCACCATATTTTGGTTTCATTTAACATGAGTTTTTCCAGTTGCTTAAATAAAGCGCTCATATCATTCACATCTGAGGGGTTAATGGAGTCCACAGAAAAAACACTCTCCGCCTTACGTAGGCGTTCAGATTGAGAGTATGTCATCTAATTTTTGCACAAAAAATTCTAAAGAGATAGCCTTAACCAAATAATTTCATAATATTTATTATCTTCAATAGTCCTAATAAGGTTCAATGTAAAAAAGATTATATTGTGGTAAAATTGTGAGCACGAAAATGTGACCATTCAAAGTGAAAAATAGAAGAGAGTAAATTTCATCTCACCTGATTGCTATAGGCTTAAGGAGGAAGCACGGGTACGTGTGGCCTCACGTGTTTGCATGAAAAAAAGGGTTGAAGAAACCAGCTTCCAAAAGTGCAAATATTTATTGAAACAAATCCATGCAGTTTAAAAAATTTTCCAAGTTACATCGGGGAATCTCACATAGAAAATGCTACGCGTTTCGAACACAGAGCTGTGTTCGTTGTCAAAGCTAACATGCATATGACACACTATAGTATTATATCCAATGACAACCAATCAGCTCGATGTACTTGGTCACATGAAAGTGTGAATAAGGTGCATGATAAGTGTGAACCAATCACATAAAAGAAAAGGAACAAAAAAAGAAGGATTAAAATACATGAAATATTACAAAAATAAACTGTCAGAAACATGAAGTATGATCAATAATGAAACATGATTTCACGGCGTGCATTAAGTCCATCAGGGAAGGGGGATCCAAGGTTGTAAATCCAGAATGCTTCTCTAGTGAGTAAACAATGTCTGGAATCTCCTCCTCGGCATGCGGGTTTAACCCTCTCTATACCAATAACCTGTAGAGAACTGCAAGATCTCTGATGAGATTGAATAAAATGCCTAGAGGCAAATGAAATATTGTGGTTGGTACTAGAAAGAGAAGATATATCAGTTAAATGTTCTGAAATGCGAACTTTAAGATTTCTTGTTGTGCAACCAATATATATAAGATCACAAATTTTACATAGGATTATATAAACCACATTCGTGCTGTTGCAATTTATATATCCTTTGATTTTAAAGATTTCTGTGTGATTATGATTGGAAAATTCTTTAGTAGCTGATGTATATTTGCATGTCCGGCATCTGTTTTGGCCTCACTTATAGAAACCAGAGTAATTTAGCCAAGTATTGCTTTTTAATTTATTAGAGGAGAAAAAAGACGGTGAAACGATGTTACCAATAGTAGCACCTCTCCTTGCTATTACAGAACAATTGGATTGTAAAATTTTAGTGTGGTCGGGCGGTGTGTCTGTCATACCCAACTTTGTGCATTATTTAGATGTCAACCACTGTAATCTGACATTTACGTACAGGGTTGAAAATTCTACCATCTCATTTCTGGATTTGAATTCACAGGGTATTCCGGATCGACACATATTGACTAGTACTTACTGTAAACCTCAATCTCGAAATACTATCTTGCATGCAAGCAGTAGTCATCCACGTCACACCATCAAAGCCTTACCTGTGGGTGAATTCATACGTGTTGCAAGGAATTGTAATGATGAAAACACTCTATCTACAGAATTCACACATACATGGTCCAAATTGTCAGAAAGGGGGTATCCCAAATGGACCTTAAATAGAGCCAAAAATATAGCTAGGAATAGGAGACATCAAAATTTGGGATCACGTGTTGTTCATAATAATTCCAATAGACTAGTCCTGTCATTGCAATATACCCCTCAGTTCAATGCAATTAAATCTATTTTTTTCAAACATATATCTATTTTGTAGGAGGATGCAATTTTATCTAAAATTTTACAATCCAATTGTTCTGTAATAGCAAGGAGAGGTGCTACTTTTGGCACTTTCATGTGACCAAGTACATCGATCTGATTGATTGTCATTGGATATAATACTATAGTGTGTCATATGCATGTTAACTTTGACAAAGAACACAGCTCTGTGTTCGAAACGCGTAGCATTTTCTATGTGAGATTCCCTGATGTAACTTGGAAAAATGTTTAAACTGCGTGGATTTATTTCAATAAATATTTTTCCACTTTGGAAGCTGGTTTCTTCAACCCTTTTTTTCATCTCTGGGAACTTCTTCAAGATTGTTGGAAGACCATTTCCGGTGACTACCTCTTGAAGCTCATCAAGAGAATGCCAAGAGTGTGCAAACCAGTCATCAAAGCAAAAGGTGGCTACTTTGAAGAACCTAGAATATAAGACATATTTTCAGTTGTTTCACACTTTTTTGTTAAGTATATAATTCCACATGTGGTAATTCATAGTTTTGATGCCTTCAGTGTGAATGTACAATTTTCATAGTCATGAAAATACAGAAAAATCTTTAAATGAGAAGGTGTGTCCAAACTTTTGGTCTGTACTGTATATACCATGTCAGCAGTGAGTCCAGCCTGCAAAGAATGTTTCATGGGGGACGTACTAAAAAGAATGAAAAAAAGGAATAAATAAAAAGAATGAACATAATAACTTTTTGGTCCAAAAATATAGTTAGTAATTATAGATTTATTGGGCATCTTAGACAAGGAATGAGCATGGAATATATGCAGATAAAAAGGAGATCAAAATATATCCCATATAAACAGGTATATATTTTATTCTCTGGGCTTGTTAGGTGAGGAATGAGCATAAAATATATGTAGATAATAGGAGAATGAACACTTATCCCATATAAATAGGTGTATATTTTATTCCCTGTGCTTCTTATGTGGGGAATGAACATGAAATATATGTAGATAATTGAAAAATAATTATGGTGAGTCCCAAGAATAATTAAAATCCTCAATTTATTGAAAAATAATTAAAAGATTATACAGGTTGGGGATACATCTCAACACGTTGAGATGTATCCCCAACCTGTATGATCTTTTAATTATTTTTCAATAAATTGAGGATTTTAATTATTCTTGGGACTCACCATATTTATTTTTCTTATGTGAAGCCTTAAGTCACGGCTATTGGTTGGAGACCCTCAGCATTTCAAAACGGAGTGAGCTATACAAATAGGACACAGTGAGGCTGCTTTTTTTGTTTATCTACCTTATGTAGATAATTGGTGAATCATAGAATCATAGAATCTTAGAGTTGTTCAACCCCCTGCTCAATGCAGGATTCACTAAACCATCTCAGACAGACGTCTGTCCAGACTCTGTTTTGAAGACTTCCATCGAAGGAGAACTCACCACCTCTCGTGGCCGCCTGTTCCACTCATTGATCATCCTCACTGTCAAAAAGTGTTTTCGAATATATAATCTGTATCTTCTCCCTTTCAGTTTCATCCCATTGCTTCTCGTGTTTCCATGTGCAAATGAGAATAAGGATGATCCCTCTACACTGTGACATTCCCTTCAGATATTTGTAGATAGCTATTAAGTCTCCTCTCAGTCTTCTCTTTTGCAAGCTAAACATTCCCAGATCCTTTAACCGTTCCTCGAGGGACATAGTTTGCAGTCCACTCACCATCCTTGTAGCTCTTCTCTGAACTTTCTCCAGTTTTTCAATGTCTTTTTTGAAATATGTCGCCCAGAACTGGACACAGTATTTCAGATGAGGTCTGACCAAGGAGGAGTAGAGGGGGATAATTACTTCACATGATCTAGACTATATGCTTCTCTTAATACATCCCCGAACTATGTTTGCCTTTTTTTATTCTGCATCACACTGTTGACTCATGTGCAGTCTGTGATCTATTAGTATACCCAAGTCTTTTTTACACGTGCGGTTGCTTAGTTCTATTCCTCCCATTCTGTAGATGTAATTTTAGTTTTTCTTGCCCAGATGTAGAATCTTGCATTCTATTAGTCGATGCCCATTGTTCAAGCTTATCTAGATCCTTCTGTATCCTGTCTCTGTCTTCCCTAGTGTTAGCTATCCCTCCTAGCTTTGCATCAACTGCAAATTTGATTAGTTTACCTTCAGTTCCCTTATCTAGATCATTTCTAAAAATGTTGAACAACAATGGGGCCAGGACAGAGCCTTATGGTACCCCACTTGAAACACTCTTCCAATTGGATGTGCAACCATTTATTCTCATTCTTTGAGTATGATCACTGAGCCAGTTATGAATTCACCTAATCATAGCCTTGTCAATCCCATACTTGGTCTTTTTTCAATAAGGATGATATGAGATACTTTATCAAATGTTTTGCTAAAGTCGAGATATACTCTATCTACCGCATTTCCCTGATACACCCAGGCAGTGATTCCATCATACAGTGGTGTTCAAAAGTCCTGCATTTTTCCCCCATGTTAAAAACCATTCTGTTAGTTGCTGCCCACTGCTCCAGTTTATTTAGGTCTTTTTGAATCCTCTCTCTCTCTCTTCTCTAGTGTTAGCTATCCCTCCTAGCTTTGTGTCATCAGCAAATTTAATCAGTTTACCCTCAATTCCTTCATCTAAATCATTGATAAAGATGTTGAACACTACAGGTCCCAGGACAGAGCCCTGTGGTACCCCACTTGAGACATTCATCCAGCTGGATGTGAAGCCATTTACGACCGACCACCCTTTGAGTCCCATCACTAAGCCAGTTATGAATCCACCTAACAGTTGCCTGGTCCATTCCATACTTGGTCATTTTTTAAATAAGGATGGTGTGAGAAACTTTGTCAAATGCTTTGCTGAAGTCAAGATATACTATATCTGCAGCATTTCCCTGATCCACCCAGTCAGTGATTCTGTCATAGAAGGAAATTAAGTTAGTCTGACATGACTTGTTAGTTACAAACCCATGCTGACTCTAGTTAATCACTTCATTCTTATCCAGGTACTTACATACATGTTGTTTAATAATTTGTTCAAAGATCTTTCCTGGTATAGAAGTCAGACTCACCGGCCTATAGTTCCCTGGGTCCACCTTCTTCCCCTTTTTGAAGATAGGAACAACATTTGCTCTTCTCCAGTCCTCTGGGACTTCTCCTGTTCTCCAAGAATTTTCAAAGATTATGGAGAGTGGTTCTAAAATTTCTTCTACGATCTCCTTCAGTACTCTGGAGTGTAATTCATCTGGACCTGGAGACTTGAACTCATTTATGTTAGTTAAATATTCCCTCACAATCTCTCTGTTTACAGATAACCTGGATTCTTCTATTCCTTTAATTGGACAGTGAAGATCAGTTGATGTTACATTTTCTTTCTGAGAGAAAACAGATGCAAAATAGGAATTAAGAAGTTCGGCCTTCTCAACATCCTTTCTTACCATTTCACCATTTTCATCCTGTAAAAATCTTATAGCATCTTTGACTTTTCTTTTACTTTTGACATACCCCCAAAATCCTTTTTTATTGCTTTTGACATCCCTTGTAAGCCTTAATTCATTGTCAGCCTTAGCTAACCTGATACGTGCCCCGCAGGATCTGTAGACTGCATTATAATCTTCTTCAGATATGCCTCCCTCTTTCCATTTGATAAACATTTCTTTCTTTCTTTTTAGCATGTGTTTAAGTTCTGTGTTCATCCATCCTGGTTTCCTTAAATGCTTCCCATTCTTCCTACTTTTCGGGTTTGTTAACGATTGTGCTTTGAAAATCTCATTTTTAAAAATTTCCCATTCTTCCTGGACATTTTTGTCCTTAAGGACATCCAGCCATTGGATCCCTCCTATTCTCTTTCTGAGTCTCTTAAAATCTGCCTTTCTAAAATCTAACCTTGAAGTTTGAGTCTTCACATGTCTTCCTCCTCTAGTTATCCAAAATTCTATAATAGCATGATCGCTGCCTCCTAGGGTCCCAGCCACTTTTACCTCCTCAACCATTGCCTCCCTGTTTATAAGGATTAGATCCAAAGTAGCAGATCCCCTTGTTTTCTCCCCTACTTTTTGGAAGATAAAGCAAGAGAGGATAAGAATTTGCTTGAACTGTTAGTTTTACTTGAGAGAGATTCCAAACAAATTTCTGGATAGTTGAAATCTCCCATGACCACTACGTCATATTTTTTTGAGAACTTGGTCATTTGATACATAAAGAGTTCATCCATATCTTCAGCTTGCCCAGGTGGCCTGTAGTAAATGCCTACAATGGTGTCCATTCCGTTGTTCTCTCCTTGTATTCTTACCCAAACAGTTTCCACAGAACTCCCAGTCTCTGAAGCTTCAATCTCTGTGCAGATATACGCTTTTCTAACATACAATGCGACACCTCCTCCTCGTTTATCAAGTCTGTTTCTTGCAGATAACTTGTATCCTTCTAGCCTTGTATTCCAATCATGTGTATCGTCCCACCAAGTTTCAGTGATTCCAATGACATCATATTTCTTTTCCTGTGTTAGTAGTTCCAATTCTCCTTGTTTGTTGCCCATGCTTTGTGCATTTGTATAAAAACATTTTAGTTTGTGATTGGTTTCTCTTCCTCCCATATTTTTGTTACTTAGATTTTTTTGTCTTTGTTCTTCCTTTCCACTTCCAATAGCAGAGATCTCAATAGTATTTGTCAGCTGTATGGCTTTTTCTGGCCTTTTGCTTCCCTTCCCACATTGTTCTAGTTTAAAGCTCTTCTGATGAGTGTAGCAAGGCGAATTCCAAATACATGTTTTCCAGTCTTCGTAAGGTGCACCCCATCTCTATCAAGTAGTCCATCATATAGGTAATTCATTCTGTGATCCAGAAATCCAAATCCTTGTTGACGGCACCATCGACGTAGCCAGTTGTTCACCTGTAGAATCTTATTCCACCTCATTGTTCCATGGCCATCCACTGGGAGGATGGATGAGAAGACCACCTGTGCTCCTAATTCTTTCACTTTCTTGCCTAAGTCTTCAAAGTCACTGCAGATGGTTTCCAGGTCCTTTCTTGCGGTGTCATTTGTCCCCACATGTATTAGCAGGAATGGGTAGTGATCTGTAGGTCTGAAGAGTCTTGATATCCTGTCAGACACATCTTTAATTTTTGCTCCTGGAAGACAGCACATTTCTTTTGAAGTTATGTCTGGTCTGCAGATAGCGGCCTCTGTTCCTCTTAACAGGGAATCCCCCATGACCACCACTCTCCGTTTTTTCTTCACAACATTTTTCTTTCTCCATCCAGGAGGATTCTGAGGGCTTACAAGGTTATTCATTGTGGGCAAAGTCTTATCTTGCTGAATTTCTTCATGGTTCTCCTGCGTGAGAGCCTGGTACTGGTTCCTGAGCAGTATGGGTGCTGACTGCCTCTCGATCCTCCTGCTTCTCTGGGTCACATGCTTCCATTCCTCTGTTTCATCAGGTGCAGTTCGAATTTCTTCTCTTTCTGTATCATGAAGAGATAATTCTGCTCTGTCTAAGAACTCTTCACCTTCCTTAATGATTTTTAAGGTAGTTAACCTCTCTTCTAGATTTCGCAACTTTTCCTCCAACAGGGACACAAGCTTGCATTTCTGGCATGTGAAGTTTGGCTTTTCCACTGGCAAGTCTGTGAACATGTAGCAGGATATGCAGCTCACCAAATGGCTCCTGGACTCTTCCATGTTCTTATTGTTAATATGTTATGAAACAGTGAAAAACGCTCCAAAATTCGGTTTACCTATGTCCTCCTTTCAGCTCCAGCGGCAAAAATCCAGTGTTCTTTGAGCTCGTGGAGACTCTTCACTTATCCCAAAATGCAGTGGGAATATGTAAATTATCTCCTCAGGACTCCTCCCCTGGTTTACCGATGTCCTCCTTTCAGCTCCAACGGCCAAAATCCAGTGTTCTTTGAGCTTGCGGAGACTCTTCACTCATCCCAAAATGCAGTGGGAATATGCAAATTATCTCCTCAGGACTCCTCCCCTGGTTTTGGATAATAGGGGATTGAACACATATTCTTTACAAACAGGTGTATATTATATTTCCTGTGCTTGTTAGGTATGGAATGAACATGAAATATATGGAGATAATAGGAGATTTAACTCATATTCCATATAAATTGGTATATATATATTCCATATGCTTGTTAGTTGGTGAATGAACGTGAAATATATGTAGTTAATCAAATGATCACATTCAATTTAAACAGGTGTATATTATATTCCCTGTACTTGTTAAGTGGGGAATGAACATGAAATAGATGTAGATTACAGAGGAATGAACACATATTCCTTATAAACAGGTGTATATTTAATTCTCTCATTGTTAGGTGGGGAATGAACGTGGAATCTATACAGTTATATAAAAAAGTTTGGGCACCCCTATTAATCTTAAGCTTAATGTTTTTTAAAAATTGGTGTTTTTGCAACAGCTATTTCAGTTTGATATATGTAATAACTGTTGGACACAGTAATGTTTCTGCCTTGAAATGAGGTTTATTGTGCTAACAGAAAATGTGCAATCTACATTCAAACAAAATTTGACAGGTGCATAAGTATGGGCACCCTTATCATTTTCTTGTTTTAAATACTCCTACTTACTTTTTACTGAAGTACTAAAGCACTTTTTTTGGTTTTGTAACCTCATTGAGCTTTGAACTTCATAGCCAGGTGTATGCAATCATGAGAAAAGCTACTTAAAGTGGCCACTTGCAAGTTGTTCTCCTGTTTGAATCTCCTCTGAAGAGTGGCATCATGGGCTCCTCAAAACAACTGTCAAATGATCTGAAAACAAAGATTATTCAACATAGTTGTTCAGGGGAAGGATACAAAAAGCTGTCTCAGAGATTTAACCTGTCAGTTTTCACTGTGAGGAACATAGTAAGGAAATGGAAGAACACAGGGACAGTTCTTGTTAAGGCCAGAAGTGGCAGGCCAAGAAAAACATCAGAAAGGCAGAGAAGAAGAATGGTGAGATCAGTCAAGGACAATCCTCAGACCACCTCCAGAGAGCTGCAGCATCAACTTGCTGCAGATGGTGTCACTGTGCATCGGTCAACTATACAACGCACTTTGCACAAGGAGAAGCTGTATGGGAGAGTGATGCGAAAGAAGCCGTTTCTGCAAGCACGCCACAAACAGAGTCGGCTGAGGTATGCAAAAGCACATATGGAGAAGCCAATTTCTTTTTGGAAGAAGGTCCTGTGGACTGATGAAACCAAGATTGAGTTGTTTGGTCATACAAAAAGGCGTTATGCATGGCGGCAAAAAAACACAGCATTCCAAGAAAAACACTTGCTACCCACAGTAAAATTTGGTGGAGGGTCCATCATGCTTTGGGCCTGTGTGGCCAATGCCGGCACCGGGAATATTGTTAAAGTTGAGGGACGCATGGATTCCACTCAGTATCAGCAGATTCTTGACAATAATGTTCAAGAATCAGTGATAAATTTGAAGTTACGCAGGGGATGGATCTTTCAGCAAGACAATGATCCAAAACACCGCTCCAAATCTACTCAGGCATTCATGCAGAGGAACAATTACAATGTTCCGGAATGGCCATCCCAGTCCCCAGACCTGAATATCATTGAACATCTGTGGGATCATTTGAAGAGGGCTGTCCATGCTCGGCGACCATCAAACTTAACTGAACTGGAATTGTTTTGTAAAGAGGAATGGTCAAAAATACCTTCATCGTTATCCAGAAACTCATTAAAAGTTACAGGAAGCGACTAAAGGCTGTTATTTTTGCAAAAGGAGGATCTACTAAATATTAATGTCACTTTTCTGGTGAGGTGCTCATACTTATGCACCTGTCAAATTTTGTTTGAATGCAGATTGCACATTTTCTGTTAGTACAATAAACCTCATTTCAAGGCAGAAACATTACTGTGTCCAACAGTTATTACATATATCAAACTGAAATAGCTGTTGCAAAAACACCAATTTTTAAAAAACATTAAGCTTAAGATTAATAGGGGTGCCCAAACTTTTTCATATAACTGTATAGATAATCAGGGAATGAACACATATCCCATATAAACAGATGTACATTATGTTATTTGTGCTTGATACGTGAGGAATGAACATGGATTATATGTAAATAAAAGGGGAATGAACACATATATCATATAAACAGATGTATATTATATTCCCTGTGCTTGTTAGGTGGGGAATGTAAGATTCCAAAATTGTCATTGAGTGAGTCACAGACTATCACAGCTGTACTTGCTAAGTGATGTTTCCAAAACTCCATTCCTCAGGGCCCATCAGCAGATCTTCTTTTCAGGCTTTCCTTGGTGTTGCACAGGTTAGAGAACCTATGGCAGTTTCTGGTGCCTTAATAATAATTCCATTACCTGTGCAATACTAAGGAAATCCTGAAAACGTGATGAATTGGGGTTGTGAGGACTGGAGATTGGGAAACACTGGACTAAGGGATACATATTAATATAATAGGAGCAAGACACACTGCTGATTTAATGTGGTCATGTTCCAGATTATCCAGATTCTGGAATGGGACCATAAATATGACGAGTAGAGATGAGTGAACATGTTCGGAAAATGTTAGTTTTTTTTTCAAATTCTTCACGAATATTGCACATTCGGATTTGTGATTGGACCCCCGAGCATTTTTACTCAAAATCGTGAAAATTGCCGGAAATGATCGCGTTTCCAGTTGAGTATTTTTTAGGACTTTGGCTAGGATAGTGGTGCTGTATGATGAGCGGGGGATGACGTGTTTGATGAGGGGAGAGGGTGGGGAGAGGTCAGAGGAGCGGTGGACGTTATTCTTAATTTATTTATTTTTCTTAATTAATGTGTAGATTCCGGCAAGCCAATCAGGGCGAAGGAAGAATCCACTTTTCCGGACACAAGAGCTTGTGTCATTGGCTGCTGAAGTCACATATCCCTCTCCATATAAAGAGCGGACATGCCGTTTTAGCGCCATTTTGTCACTGTAATAGCACAGAGAGGCTGCTCCTGCTGCTAATGATGAATAGTGAGAGAGTGAGTTAGGCAGTTTCTTCTAAGTCAGATAGTTTAGATAGATAGGATCCTTTGTGACTGTGAAATCAACCTTCCAGCATATTAGTGTGGTCCAGACAGAGACACCAGGCCACACACATTTCAGCGTACAACTCTGTTGTGCTGATATTGTGCTCCATGCAGGAATACACCTTTGAAACTCAAATTTTTACTGTTAGTACCGTGCTACTTAAACAAGGCCACATCTGAGCCTGTAATTGTTTTGTGCTGAGATTGTACTGTATCTAGGCCTCCACAATAAAACAATCTAATTTTTTCTGTTACTACCGTGCTACATAAACAAGACCACATCTGACCCCGTAATTGTTTTTCGCTGAGACTGTGCTGTATCTCATAAACAACAATGTCCAAAGGTGGGTAGCTCACCACTCTTCAAATGATAGATCAGTCAACACTGTTCTGAGCCACTAACCATAGCTCAGAAGCCAAGAAGAGGAATAGAGTTCAAAGTAAAAAATTCAAACTTTTATTAATGAAGTTAAAAACACATGATAACTGATAAAAATTAAAAGTGAACCTTGTAACTCGTACATACATGGACCATGAGCAGCATAAATAAACAGAGCTATAATTTAAGTGAGCCACAGTAGCCCAAAAATGGCAAACAGAAGACTGTAATTGCTAATGTCATATAGGTTATGAGCTGTGACACACGCAAAATATCAAAATATCCGGAAAAATAAATACCATAAATTACCTCAAACAAGATGGGGTTATAATGTGCATAGTGCAATGAAATAAATACCCTAGGCAATGGTATATGAAAATATTTTCCAACTATTGAAAGAACTCCGGCACTCCAATAAAGATACAAAAGAATTTATTCTTTGTGGAAGTGGAAACAGAAACCCCATACACGATACACAGGCCAACGTTTCGACCTACATGGTCTTTTTCAGGGCCTTTTCTTAAATATAAACAAAATGATAAACATAAGAAATACGGATGTAAATCAAAAAATTATCAATAGTAATCACAGTCTGTGGGTGCCAAACCAGTATTCAAACAAATACTCAAGCATAATAAGTAAATATCTTGCTCCTAGGCAAAAATGACACATGTAATACATATATAATACATATACAAATATATAAGAATATAACGGGGGTTCAATTCAATAATCTGAAAAAACTGATTTGAACATCAAAAATTATGCACAATACTATGGGCTATTTACTTTGTAATAATTAAAGGTGAATGTGAAAACATTTATGGTGTGGTATTCACATGTTTCATTCTTTTAAGGAAAAAAATTGAAGAAAAAGAAAAAAGGAGAGAGGATTATATAAATTGTAGAGGGAAAAGGGAAGGAATCTGTGTTATGTCTCTGGAGATCCCTATAAAAGACAGGCACATCAGAAAAAAATCGCACAACAACTGATCGCACAAAAATTGAGAGAGCAATGTAAAAAAGGCAATTACGGAGCATACCTGGAAGATGGGGATATAATCTTGATTCTTGTAGCGGTAGGACGCCGTGCGGTGTGGCAAAAGTGAGGACTCATCCTTCTTATACCAGGTATTGCAGTACGTGCCGTATGCGTGGTGATACCGCTAATGAATATCCGGTCATGCGCAATGCAAATAAGTGGACTTCCGGTGCGCGTGCTGGAACGCAGAGGAGAGCAGTGAAACGCATGGAAGTTCCTGTCATGCGCAGTGAATCAGCTGCGCTCCGAGACTCTAGCATACATAGGAAAGCCTGCAGGTGATATATTTAAAAGTATAGCGGTCTCAATATATCTAATGCTAGGGAAAGGAATATTGACAAGAAGGTACTAATATGTACACTGGGGGGAAAAGGAAATGCGAGATTACACATTTGGTAGTTCAGATCTGGAAACACAGTAAACTCTAATTAGAAACCTGAAAGATAAATAAAGAAGAGAAAATAAGTGGCATATAATCTCATGGTTCCATAAAGCATTGCATCACAATTAGTAGTGTACCTCATATTCTCTGTTTAGTCCCTTTGGAGTCAAAGTCTGTAAAGTGTGTATCCAGTATAGCTCACGTTTTTTGAGTAGTTGGATCCGATCGCCCCCCCGTCGATATGGAGGAATGTGATCTATCACTTGGTATCTCAATTGCGAGACACCATGTGACATCGCCAAAAAATGTGCTGGTATAGGAAGCATCGTGCGTTTACATCGGATCGTGGATTTATGCTGTGAGATGCGGTCTCGGATATGTTGGGTGGTTTCACCAACATATCCGAGACCGCAGGGACATTTAATGAGGTACACTACAAAAGAGGAGTCACAAGAGAAATATTCTTTTATGGAAAAACGTTTACCAGAGAGAGGGTGTGTGAATGTGTCTCCCTTAGTAATGTTGGAGCACTGTAAACACCCAAGGCAGGGAAAGGTTCCCTTGCGGGGGGTGGCCAAAGTGCGCTGAATGGGACCTACATGTGTGGACCCTACATCCGCCCTAATGAGGTGATCGCGGATATTGCGTGGTCTTTTGACGCGCCCCTGGGCCTTCTGTGTCGTGCGGCATCGCGCGCACGGGCTTACCCGGAGCCGGATCAGATGGGGGTAGTAGTCTCGTGGCGGTGACCCGGTCCGTGCCCAGGGTGTCAAACTAAGTGTGTGGCAGTCTTTGATAGATGTTATTCAGTGTCGACTACGCCACCCGTTGATTTGCGGTCACAAGGCCGCCGCTGCAGAACAGTCCGCTGAGGCCGGTGATATGTGCGCAGCAATGGTGGTATAACCCCCAACGGGAGGGGTATGGCCTCAGGGCAGCTGGTGCAGATGATGGGAGTAGTGATTGTGCAGAAAGGAGAGTCAGAGACGTGAGATGCAGTTTCAGGGTTTTTACTCACGGGTGTTCCATCAGTCACTCTGGCCTTGAGTGACCACCCGAGCCGTGCTGCGTCCACCAGGTCCTGGACTCGGCTAACCCCCAGGCAGTTCCGGAGCGTGGTCCTGAGCTTCCCTCTCTCTCTCTTTCTCCTGGCCGTCCCCACCAGGGATCCACCTTTGTCTGGCTCCCTCAGGTCTCTTGGTGGTTGAACCTTCTCTGGCTTCCCTGACCCTATTCTTGGTGTGCCTTCCTGGTGGATTTGGTGAGGGTCGTGGTAAAGCTTGCCCACGACCTCCGGTTCCTGGCTAAGGGTTACTTTGGCCTCCGCCAGCTTGGGATCCGGTGCCCTCTTCTGCCTTCCCTTCACCCTTTTTAGTTCACTTCTGGGATCTCAGGGTTCCCTCTTGTCTCTCACTCTGGGCCTTCCTTCCTCCTCTCTCTTCACTGCAGGCCTGGCCCTGGAGCTGGGCCCAGCCGGAGCCACAGCTCCTAGTCAGCCCTCCTGGCTGAACTCTCCCTCAGCTTTTCCTCAGGCTGAACAGACCCTGTCCTAAGATGGTGCCCACCATATATACTCCCTCTATGTGTGAGCCCAGGTGACCAGCACCCAATGAGCTCCTAGCTTTACCCAGAGTACTCCCCCTATCTGCCCCTACACTACTGGGATGTTCCACCCCCCTTCCCACTCCAGCCAGGGACAGACGCTGTCG
The DNA here is from genome assembly GCF_046119375.1 of Phyllobates terribilis. Taxonomy (NCBI): domain Eukaryota; kingdom Metazoa; phylum Chordata; class Amphibia; order Anura; family Dendrobatidae; genus Phyllobates; species Phyllobates terribilis. Next base: position 382,601,276 of record NW_027362765.1, read on the forward strand.
TACCTGCACATATACTTGGTGGGAGTACCGTAGTTCTGTCCCCCGGAAATGGGATGTATGTAGTGCATGCAGCCTACTAAGCTCAGTCTCACACTCCATCCTTACCCGGGAGTGGAATACCACACCTCTGGGTTGAGGTGCAATACCCCTGTAGCAGCCGAGTCCTCAGGGTGCTACATTCCCCCCTGGTAAATCACAGCACGTCCTCGGGCTGTAAAAGAATAAAAACATACCAAAACATACAATTTTTTTTTTTTTCAAAACATCCATGAACATATAAAACATTATATACATTATCATATTCTAGCAATAAAACTTTTCATATAAAACTCTTTCATATTAATGTTCTTGAGCTTCTGGCCACTGTGCTCTTGTGACCAGGTAAAGTGCCACAGTCTCTGTAAGAAAAAACAATTTTTCCTATAAAACCGGTAGGGGGCGCCTTAGGAAGCGCAACTATATACAAAGGTATGGCCGCTCTCAGTCCTCGGCCAGGTAGAGGGAAAGAACGACCGCTCTCAGTCCTCGGTCAGTGGGAATAGGGAATGGCTGTTCACAGTCCTCAGCCTGTTAAGGGATAGGGACACGCGGGGAACAGTTTGCTGATCCCAACGGGGACTATACTTTTCTGGTAACAGTTCCTGTACCCTTACGGGTAACTATTTACAGCTTCACTGTACAGTACTTTAATAATGGCATCCTCCTGCTCCTTCTCGCGGGTAAGCTTCAGACCCGTCCGGGTCCTCTTGTTCCTCCTCACACCGCAGCTCATCCTCCATCAGCCGGTGCACATGAAGGGCATATGGTCCTTTTGCACACTGGTGCCGGGTGAAGGTGACCTCATCACCCAGGTAAAGATCCCGTCCTCTGTGTCCCTCCGGCAGATGGCTCTCGACGTCCCTGCGGGTTACAAAGACATCACCGGGGGTGTGGTGATCTCGGATGAAGCCCCAACCGTGCTGCAGTTGGAATTTGATTACAGTCCCGGTGGCACGGGGACCGTGGGCTGCACGGGGGTTTCGTCGGGTCCGGCTTTTCTGCTCCGCACTCTGTACTTGCAGCCGCTCCTCGCGGACCCGCCTCTCTCGCCGTTCCCGGTCGAAGACCTCCAATTGCTGCTGGCAGCACTCCGCACGCTCAGCTGCGGCCGCCCGGGTTTCTTGAGTGAACCCGATGAGGTCTCCTCCAGTGGGGTCCCACGCGAACTGCGCCTCCTCCAACGAGAGTGGAGTGATCTTGGCAGGCGCTGGAGCCGGGATCAGGGGCTCGCACAGGGGTCTTTCCTTCCGGAGTCGGAGATTGATGAACTCCGGTGGCCACACAAAGGGCTGCCCATCTTGGCAAGTGTGTTGGGCGAACAGGTCTTCACCCAGGTGCGGCACTGTTGAAGTTGTGGGCGCGGTGGTGGCAGCGGCGCCCGGGTCTTCCAGGCCTTGCGACCAGGCTTGGGGCACCCTGAAGGTAAAGGGCACTGTGGAGACGGCGGCGCCCGGAGGTACTTGACCTTGCGACCAGGCCGGTGGCTTGGTGGAGGTAGAGGGCGCTGTTGGGACTGCGGCGCCCGGGGGCACTCGGCCCTGCGACCAGGCCGGTGGCATTTCCTGCTTGGCCGCGCTCTGGGTTGAGGCGCGTGACGTCACAGGGGGCGTGGCCGCGGCTCCTACCGCTTGAGGCCTAGTTTGGAGCAGTGGCGGTGCAGCGACGGGCACGGTAGGGGGAATTTCGGGCTCTGCGACGGGGAGCTGGGGCAGGCTCACGGTTTCTAGGCTCGGGGTAGTGACGTCCCCTTTACCTGCCTCCGTCTCTTCAGCTCCTTCCTCGGCGTCGTCTCCGGCCTTCATTCCTCCTGCACCATCCTCAGAGGCGGTCTGACTCCTCGTCTCGGGTGGTGTGCTCCGCTGGCGGGTTCCAGCCTGCTGGGTCATCTCCCTACTCCACTCAGTCAGCGTTTCTCGCTGCACCTGGGCCATCCTCCGTGCGAGGCCCTCCAGCGCGGTCTGTGCACGCTCCCGGTCTCGGGGGAGCTGTGCCAGGATCTCCACCAGGCCTAGTGGGGTGGTTGCTTGCAACAGGCTCCTGACCACAGGGTCGGTGCTGCCTGACTCTCCCTCCATCTCCGGGTGCGATCTCTCCAGACTCCCCCAGGCTGCACCCATCCTCTATCTTTTGTTCTGTATCCGCCCCCATTGAGGGTGGTCCCGGGGCAACTTGGTGATTGTCAGTTCCAGGGGCAGTCCCCTCACGCTGATGAACATCTCTATCGCTACAGTCTCTGCTGGTGGGGGCGGTTTCCGCTTTTGGTGCCATTCTTGGACCTGGCCCACGATGGGAGGTGGCCTCTTGCCACCCTCTGGCACGCCCATAATGGCGTCTGCTCTGCCAGGGCGGGAAATCTTCTCACATGGCGGAAACCGTCTCCCAGTGGCGGGAAACTCCGTAGATGGCGGGAAAAAGCTGCAGATGGCGGGCAACCGGCGGGAAACGACCCGTGAAGGCGTCCGATGGCGGGGACCCTCCGGAACCGGCGGGAGACTTCTTTTTGAGGTAAATGTGAACTTTTCTTCAGGCACGCAGTACCCGGTAGTTGCGGGCACGTTATCCTGCCGACTACGCCAAAGTTGACGCGCCCCTGGGCCTTCTGTGTCGTGCGGCATCGCGCGCACGGGCTTACCCGGAGCCGGATCAGATGGGGGTAGTAGTCTCGTGGCGGTGACCCGGTCCGTGCCCAGGGTGTCAAACTAAGTGTGTGGCAGTCTTTGATAGATGTTATTCAGTGTCGACTACGCCACCCGTTGATTTGCGGTCACAAGGCCGCCGCTGCAGAACAGTCCGCTGAGGCCGGTGATATGTGCGCAGCAATGGTGGTATAACCCCCAACGGGAGGGGTATGGCCTCAGGGCAGCTGGTGCAGATGATGGGAGTAGTGATTGTGCAAAAAGGAGAGTCAGAGACGTGAGATGCAGTTTCAGGGTTTTTACTCACGGGTGTTCCATCAGTCACTCTGGCCTTGAGTGACCACCCGAGCCGTGCTGCGTCCACCAGGTCCTGGACTCGGCTAACCCCCAGGCAGTTCCGGAGCGTGGTCCTGAGCTTCCCTCTCTCTCTCTTTCTCCTGGCCGTCCCCACCAGGGATCCACCTTTGTCTGGCTCCCTCGGGTCTCTTGGTGGTTGAACCTTCTCTGGCTTCCCTGACCCTATTCTTGGTGTGCCTTCCTGGTGGATTTGGTGAGGGTCGTGGTAAAGCTTGCCCACGACCTCCGGTTCCTGGCTAAGGGTTACTTTGGCCTCCGCCAGCTTGGGATCCAGTGCCCTCTTCTGCCAACCCTTCACCCTTTTTAGTTCACTTCTGGGATCTCAGGGTTCCCTCTTGTCTCTCACTCTGGGCCTTCCTTCCTCCTCTCTCTTCACTGCAGGCCTGGCCCTGGAGCTGGGCCCAGCCGGAGCCACAGCTCCTAGTCAGCCCTCCTGGCTGAACTCTCCCTCAGCTTTTCCTCAGGCTGAACAGACCCTGTCCTAAGATGGTGCCCACCATATATACTCCCTCTATGTGTGAGCCCAGGTGACCAGCACCCAATGAGCTCCTAGCTTTACCCAGAGTACTCCCCCTATCTGCCCCTACACTACTGGGATGTTCCACCCCCCTTCCCACTCCAGCCAGGGACAGACGCTGTCGTACCTGCACATATACTTGGTGGGAGTACCGTAGTTCTGTCCCCCGGAAATGGGATGTATGTAGTGCATGCAGCCTACTAAGCTCAGTCCCACACTCCATCCTTACCCGGGAGTGGAATACCACACCTCTGGGTTGAGGTGCAATACCCCTGTTGCAGCCGAGTCCTCAGGGTGCTACACTTTTATGGCACAATAATGGAACAACACCAAACTCCTGTATTTTAGGATAAGATTGGCTTAATAAAGGCCAATGTTTCTTAATGCATTCAAATATTGGTCCACTAAAGGGATGATACGTATTTATGAAGGCCAATCGTGGATCATCTTTCCTTTTGATGTCAGTTCGACTTTTGTAACGATTTATTAACCTTAATCCTTACTAAAAATTTCTTCATGTTTGAAGACAGATTCTATTTTCAAAGGAGGGGGACAGCAATGGGCTCTAACATGGCGCCCCCATATGCAAATATATTTATGGACCAGTTTGAGAATGACCATGTATATACTCACCCACTCTTTGGTCAGTACGTACTGTACTGGAAACGGTTCATTGATGATATATTTTTCATCTGGACTGGCACAGAGAATGAACTAAAAACCTTTTTTAGTGACCTCAATACAAAAGTGGCTAATTTAAAATTTACTATTCAATATGATCCACATTCCATACAATTTTTGGACACATACATTACACTGACTGACACGGGCTGTCTTACAAGTGATTTATTCATTAAACCAACGGACAAAAACAGTTTACTGTTATATTCCAGTTGCCATCCATGTTAAGAGAGCACTACCCAAATCACAACACAATAGGGTAGATCGCATAGTTTCTAATGCAGACATCAGGAAAATTAGACATGAGGAGATGAATGTTAGATTCCAACAGAGAGGTTATCCATCTCACATTTTAAATCAATCCACTCGAACTGACATCAAAAGGAAAGATGATCCACGATTGGCCTTCATAAATACGTATCATCCCTTTGGTGGACCAATATTTGAATGCATTAAGAAACATTGGCCTTTATTAAGCCAATCTTATCCTAAAATACAGGAGTTTGGTGTTGTTCCATTATTGTGCCATAAAAGACCACGCAATATCCGCGATCACCTCATTAGGGCGGATGTAGGGTCCACACATGTAGGTCCCATTCAGCGCACTTTGGCCACCCCCCGCAAGGGAACCTTTCCCTGCCTTGGGTGTTTACAGTGCTCCAACATTACTAAGGGAGACACATTCACACACCCTCTCTCTGGTAAACGTTTTTCCATAAAAGAATATTTCTCTTGTGACTCCTCTTTTGTAGTGTACCTCATTAAATGTCCCTGCGGTCTCGGATATGTTGGTGAAACCACCCAACATATCCGAGACCACATCTCACAGCATAAATCCACGATCCGATGTAAACGCACGATGCTTCCTATACCAGCGCATTTTTTGGCGATGTCACATGGTGTCTCGCAATTGAGATACCAAGTGATAGATCACATTCCTCCATATCGACGGGGGGGCGATCGGATCCAACTACTCAAAAAACGTGAGCTATACTGGATACACACTTTACAGACTTTGACTCCAAAGGGACTAAACAGAGAATATGAGGTACACTACTAATTGTGATGCAATGCTTTATGGAACCATGAGATTATATGCCACTTATTTTCTCTTCTTTATTTATCTTTCAGGTTTCTACTTAGAGTTTACTGTGTTTCCAGATCTGAGCTACCAAATGTGTAATCTCGCATTTCCTTTTCCCCCCAGTGTACATATTAGTACCTTCTTGTCAATATTCCTTTCCCTAGCATTAGATATATTGAGACCGCTATACTTTTAAATATATCACCTGCAGGCTTTCCTATGTATGCTAGAGTCTCGGAGCGCAGCTGATTCACTGCGCATGACAGGAACTTCCATGCGTTTCACTGCTCTCCTCTGCGTTCCAGCACGCGCACCGGAAGTCCACTTATTTGCACTGCGCATGACCGGATTATTCATTAGCGGTATCACCACGCATACGGCACGTACTGCAATACCTGGTATAAGAAGGATGGGTCCTCACTTTTGCCACACCGCACGGCGTCCTACCGCTACAAGAATCAAGATTATATCCCCATCTTCCAGGTATGCTCCGTAATTGCCTTTTTTACATTGCTCTCTCAATTTTTGTGCGATCAGTTGTTGTGCGATTTTTTTCTGATGTGCCTGTCTTTTATAGGGATCTCCAGAGACATAACACAGATTCCTTCCCTTTTCCCTCTAGAATTTATATAATCCTCTCTCCTTTTTTCGTTTTCTTCAATTTATTTCCTTAAAAGAATGAAACATGTGAATACCACACCATAAATGTTTTCACATTCACCTTTAATTATTACAAAGTAAATAGCCCATAGTATTGTGCATAATTTTTGATGTTCAAATCAGTTTTTTCAGATTATTGAATTGAACCCCCTTTATATTCGTATATATTTGTATATGTATTATATATGTATTACATGTGTCATTTTTGCCTAGGAGCAAGATATTTACTTATTATGCTTGAGTATTTGTTTGAATACTGGTTTGGCACCCACAGACTGTGATTACTATTGATAATTTTTTGATTTACATCCGTATTTCTTATGTTTATCATTTTGTTTACACTGTGTTCCAAATTATTATGCAAATAATATTTTCTCAGATTTTCCCAAATTACCTATATGAATTGCAGTCATTGTAATTCTCCAGTCAAATAACTATTAGAGTACAATTGAAAGGTTTTTGTACAAACTGCCTATGATAACAGTATATTTTAAAAAAAATTAAAACTCAAACTGCACTCAAAATGCATGTTCCAAATTATTATGCACAGCAGAGTTTTCAACCTTTTCATTTTAATAAAGAACAAAAAAATGGTCATTTTTGAAATTATAAGCATTAGCAGGTTATTACAAACTGAAATCTAACAGTTTTCAACTCAAAACTTTATTCTAGGTGATGTTACATTTGCACATAGGACCCCTTGTTCGAAAAGAGCTTCTGAACTCTCTCGTCCATTGAATTTGTCAGGTTTTGGATGGTTTCTGCTTCAATTGTTTTGCATGAGGACAGAATACCCTCCCAGAGCTGTTGCTTAGATGTGAACTGCCTCCCGCCATCATAGACACTCTTTTTGATGATGCTCCAGAGGTTGTCAATGGGGTTGAGGTCCAGTGAGCATCGGTGCCACACCATAAGTTTGTCCCCTTTTATGCCCATAGCAGCCAGAGATGCAGATGTGTTATATGCAGCATGAGACGGGGCATTATCATGCATGAAATGATCTCGATGGTCCAGATGGATGGAGTGGAGGATGGCTGGTTGATGGACACCCCATGCAAACACGGCTACGGCGCTAACAAGAAGGAGGTGGAGTAATGTTTTGGGCTGGAATCATGGGGAGAGAGATTGTCGGCCCTTTTAGGATCCCTGAAGGGGTAAAGATGAACTCCATAATGTATGTTGAGTTTCTCAAACAGCACTTCCTTCCATGGTTCAAGAAGAAGAACCATGTATTCCGCAGCAAGATCATTTTCATGCATGATAATGCCCCGTCTCATGCTGCACATAACACATCTGCATCTCTGGCTGCTATGGGCATAAAAGGGGACAAACTTATGGTGTGGCACCGATACTCACCGGACCTCAACCCCATTGACAACCTCTGGAGCATCATCAAAAGGAGTGTCTATGATGGCGGGAGGCAGTTCACATCTAAGCAACAGCTCTGGGAGGGTATTCTGTCCTCATGCAAAACAATTAAAGCAGAAACCATCCAAAACCTGACAAATTCAATGGACGAGAGAGTTCAGAAGCTCCTTTCGAACAAGGGGTCCTATGTGCAAATGTAACATCACCTAGAATAATGTTTTGAGTTGAAAACTGTTTGATTTCAGTTTGTAATAACCTGCTAATGCTTATAATTTCAAAAATGACCATTTTTTTTGTTCTTTATTAAAATGAAAAGGTTGAAAACTCTGCTGTGCATAATAATTTGGAACATGCATTTTGAGTGCAGTTTGAGTTTTTAATTTTTTTAAAAATATACTGTTATCATAGGCAGTTTGTACAAAAACCTTTCAATTGTACTCTAATAGTTATTTGACTGGAAAATTACAATGACTGCAATTCATATAGGTAATTTGGGAAAATCTGATAAAATATTATTTGCATAATAATTTGGAACACAGTGTATATTTAAGAAAAGGCCCTGAAAAAGACCATGTAGGTTGAAACGTTGGCCTGTGTATCGTGTATGGGGTTTCTGTTTCCACTTCCACAAAGAATAAATTCTTTTGTATCTTTATTGGAGTGCCGGAGTTCTTTCAATTATTGAGTAACGTATTACTTCAGAGCACCCGAATTTTTTACAGTAGAGCGACCCGTCTTTTTTCTGCAATATTTTCCAACTAGACATTATAGAAAGAAAAAGCCATAATGATTCAATCAAAAACTAGCTCCTAGACACATGAAGCTGCAATAAGCTGATCAACAGTAGCTGCGTCATATAAATAATAATGCATATAGAATCCTGAAGGTACAGGGCGAAAAACGTTAACGAACACTTACAGAAATGCTGAACTGCCCATGTGTGTGCGGACCCCCGACACCGCCGTTTCGCCTATGCTTCTTTCGAGGGGCTGTATCTAGACCTCCACAGTAAAAAATCTATTTTTTTCCTGTTAATACCGTGCTATATAAACAAGGCCATATCTGAGTCTGTAATTGTTTTGTGTGAGATTCTGCTGTATCCAGGTCTCCACAGTAAAAAATCGAATTTATGGTTGCTAATAGCGTGCTCCAGCCACACTATTTGAGCAACATGAGTGAGAAGAAACGAGGTTGTGGTGGAAGGGGGAATAGGCTTAGTGTTACAACTCTCCTGTTAGGTTTTTTTTAGTTTGCTGGTCACATGACCATTTTGCCTATTTAATCCGGCTCCGCCCTCCTGGCTTTGCTGGACTTCATTTGTATTTACTACTGTTGAGCTAGCTTGTTGCTCTATTGCCGTTCTCTGTTAGTTTTGCTAGGTCTTCGGACCTCTATGCTTTTTGTTGTGTGTTTGTCTTTGACTGCTACTATTTCTGCTAGGAGGTGTCCAACTTGTCCCAGTCCCTAGATCTTGTAGGGATCCCTCCCCCACATCTATAGGTCTGCGTTCAGACTAGCCGAGGACTTTAGCGGGTCTGATCGCAGGATCAGGTTCCCCGTTACATCGTAGGGATCTAGTTTAGTTCTATTGTAGGGACAGATCTCCTGCCCTTCCTTAGTCTCTGTAGCAGATCATAACAGTAAGTCCAGCCATAAAAAAATAAAATAAAAAGGAAAGGATTTTCTCTGGGGAAAGACCTCCAGTTTTCCATCATGATCTCGGTGCAAGATTTGGCTCAACGCTTGCAGGGACTCTCTCTGGAGGTGACCAAGCTCCAACAACACGTGAGTAGCTGTTCTGGAGCGCATTTTGTGGAACCAAAGGTACGTCTGCCTGATCTATTTTTTGGCGAACAACAAGATTTTTTTTCTTTTAAAAATGCTTGTCTATTATATTTTCGTTTGAGACCCGGATACTCTGGTGATGAATCACAGCGCATAGGGTTCATAATGTCACTTTTGCGCAAAGATCCTCAGGGATGGGCCTTCTCTCTCCAACCTAGTAATCCGTGCTTTAGTTCAGTGGATAGTTTTTTTTCTGCTTTGGGTTTGTTGTACGATGATCCTGATCGTGTCTCATCTGCTGAGTCTGAATTAAGACGTTTGAGGCAGGGATCAGGTAATGTGGAAAAATATTGTTCTCACTTCCGTCGGTGGTCTGCCCAGGTAGGGTGGAACGATTCAGCTTTGAAAAGCTTGTTTCTGGCAGGGCTAGGTGAAAGGGTTAAGGATTTACTGATTGCTTATCCCACACCTGGAAACTTGCAGGAGGCAATGCAATTAGCTATACGGGTGGACAGGAGACTGCGTGCAAGGGTTAATGAGAGCAAATCCTCTGCTATGTCAGCTTCGAGTCCTGAGAGGTTCTGTGCTGACAATGGAGAGCCGATGGAAATTTGGGCGATGGCACCCCGCTCTCAGGAAAAAGACCGCCGACTTTCTGAAGGCTTGTGTTTCTATTGCGGAAGCTCTGGTCATTTTATTAAGAGCTGTGTGCTTCGTAAGAAGAAAGAAAAAAAAATGGTCAGTCATGCTCGTATTGCCTGTTTAAATTCTAAGGGAGTATTCCTATCTGCCACTACTGCTGCTCAGGATGAATTAATTGAATTTTGGGTATTTGTGGATTGTGGATCTACTCTGAATGTGATTGATGGGGGATTCTTGCAAAAACTTAGATTAGAACTTAAAACTTTGTCATCCCCTATTGCTGTGGTTTCTGTCGATGGCTCTCCCTTGAAGAGTGTTACTCACAAGGTCTGTGAATTTCCCCTCACTATTAATGGTATTCACCAACAAAAGTTGGATTTGGTGGTATTGGATAATTTGCCTTCTCCAGTAATATTGGGGTTACCCTGGTTAAAATTGCACAATCCTGTACTGGATTGGTCTACCAATGAAATTAAGTCCTGGAGCCGTAAGTGTTATGACAAGTGTTGTAACGGACGCATTGCTGCTGTGGATAGAGGGGAATTGCCTGTACCTATTCAGGATTTTTGGAGAGTTTTTTCTGAGGAGGAGGAGTCGCAGGTTTTGCCTCCCCATAGAGACTATGATTGTACCATTGAATTTGTCCCTGGAGCGACTCTTCCTAAGAGTCGTTTATTTAATCTTACTATTCCTGAGAGAAAGGCTTTGGAGGAATACATACAGACAAGCTTGGCCGCCGGTCACATTAGGCTTTCCAAGTCTCCTGTGGCTGTTGTTTTTTTTTTTGTGAAAAAAAAAGATGGCGGTTTACGTCCTTGTCTGGACTTTCGTGAGATTAATAAAATTACTGTACGCAATTCTTACCCACTGCCATTGATTCCCGATTTATTTAACCAGTTAGTGGGGGCCAAGTGGTTCTCTAAAATTGATCTCCGGGGGGCATACAATTTATTGCGCATGAAGGAGGGTGATGAATGGAAGACTGCTTTTAACACTCCTGTGGGTCATTTTGAGAATTTGGTTATGCCTTTTGGCCTCACCAATGCTCCAGCATTTTTTCAGAATCTTATTAATGATATCCTTAGACCTTTAATCGGCAAAGATGTGGTGGTGTATTTGGATGACATTTTGATTTATTCGCCGGATCTGGAGTCTCATTGGCGGAGCGTACGTGAGGTATTACAGTTATTAATGGACAATTCGCTTTTTGCTAAGCTGGAGAAATGTGAGTTCGCTGTACAGAGAATTCGTTTTTTGGGCTACATTATCTCCAGTGAAGGTTTTGAGATGGACCCGGTTAAAGTTCAAGCTGTGCAGGAATGGCCTAGGCCTATTGGTTTGAAATCGATACAGAGGTTTTTGGGTTTCGCCAATTATTACAGAAAATTCATAAAAAATTTTTCTACTATTGTCAAACCGCTGACCGATCTCACCAGGAAAGGTGCTAATGCGGTTCAGTGGACTTCTGAGGCCATTGAAGCTTTTGTGTTTTTAAAGGAGAGGCTCACCTCTGCTCCCATCCTTATGCAGCCTGATGTGACTAAGCCGTTTTTGGTTGAGGTTGATGCTTCTTCGGTGGGGGTTGGTGCGGTGTTGTCTCAGGAAAACAAGGATGGAGTACATCCCTGTGCCTTTTTTCAAAAAAATTTTCCGAGACTGAACTTAATTACGATATTGGTAATCGGGAATTGCTGGCGATTAAACTCGCATTTGAACACTGGCGTCATCTCTTGGAAGGTGCTGAATTTCCCTTTCAGGTTTTCACTGATCATAAAAATCTGATCTATCTTGATGCTGCCAAGCGCTTGAATGCCCGTCAGGCTAGGTGGGCACTTTTTTTCTCGCGGTTTAATTTTTCCGTTACTTACATCCCGGGTACCAAGAATGTTAAAGCGGATGCTTTGTCTCGCAGCTTTTCTCCCATGGTCGGTGTTGAGGAGGAAGAGGAGACCATTTTACAAGAAGGTGTTGTGATTGCTGCTTTGGACTCCGTTTTGGAGGATGAGATTCTTAAAGCACAGGAGAATGCCCCATCTAACACTCCCCATGGGAGGTTGTTTGTGCCTAGGACATTTAGGAGAGATTTGTTTGTTGAGTGTCATGAGTCTCGGTTGGCAGGTCATCCAGGAATTTCTGAGACCAAGAGACTTGTGGGTCGCAGTTTTTGGTGGCCTGGATGACAGAAGGAAGTCATTAAGTGGGTGCGCCAATGTACTGTGTGTGCTAGATCCAAGTCTTCGCATGCTCCTGCTGCGGGGTTGCTTTGCCCTCTGGAGGTTCCTAGTGCACCTTGGACACATCTGGCTATGGACTTTATTACTGACCTTCCTCCCTCTGAAGGTTTCACGGTCATCTGGGTGGTCGTGGACCGTTTTAGCAAGATGTGTCACTTGGTTCCCTTCATCAAACTACCTTGCGCTAAGACACTCGCCAAGGCCTTTGTCAAGGAAATTGTCAGACTACATGGTGTTCCTACTGACATTGTTTCTGATAGGGGACCTCAGTTCGTGGCTCGTTTTTGGCGTGCCTTTTGTGACAGGTTGGGAGTTCATTTGTCGTTTTCATCCGGATATCATCCTGAGTCTAATGGCCAGACAGAAAGGAAGAACCAGGATGTTGAGCAGTTCTTGCGTTGTTTTGTGGCAGACAATCAAGAGGGGTGGTCTGAGTTTCTGCCACTTGCTGAATTTGCTCTTAACAACCATACATCCTCTTCTGCTGGGTGTTCGCCTTTTTTTTGTTGTTCTGGGAGACATCCGTCTTTTGGGTCATTCTCCAAATTGGTTTCGGCTGTGCCTGAGGAGGAGAGTTTTTCCGGTGATTTGGAGAGAGTTTGGACGGATGTGCGTGGTAATCTTCAGGAGGCTAACAAAAAATCTAAGAGGTACTTTGATAGGAAACGGCAAGAGGTTTTGTTTGCTGTTGGTGACATGGTTTGGTTGTCCTCTAAGAATCTGCGATTGAGGATTCCTTCTAAAAAATTGGGTCCCAAGTTCGTAGGACCCTTTAAGGTACTTCAGATAGTTAACCAATCTGCCGTTAGGCTGGAGGTTCCTACGTCCTGGAGGATTAATCCGGTGTTTCATGTTTCTCTGTTGAAAAAAGCTGATGTGTCGGATGGTGACGCCTCTGCCACTGTTCCTCCGGTGGTGGAGGACGGGTGTATATGAAATTTCCCGCATCCTAAATTCTAGACGGTATAGAGGGAGTTTGCAGTATCTCGTCGCTTGGAAGGGTTTCGGACCTGAGGATAACTCATGGGTGAGGGCGGATGATGTCTCTGCCCCCAGACTTGTGCGAGCGTTTCACAGGAGGTTTCCTGGTAAGCCTGGGCCTAGGGGATCCGGAGGATCCTCTTAGAAGAGGGGGTACTGTTACAACTCTCCTGTTAGGTTTTTTTTAGTTTGCTGGTCACATGACCATTTTGCCTATTTAATCCGGCTCCGCCCTCCTGGCTTTGCTGGACTTCATTTGTATTTACTACTGTTGAGCTAGCTTGTTGCTCTATTGCCGTTCTCTGTTAGTTTTGCTAGGTCTTCGGATCTCTATGCTTTTTGTTGTGTGTTTGTCTTTGACCGCTACTATTTCTGCTAGGAGGTGTCCAACTTGTCCCAGTCCCTAGATCTTGTAGGGATCCCTCCCCCACATCTATAGGTCTGCGTTCAGACTAGCCGAGGACTTTAGCGGGTCTGATCGCAGGATCAGGTTCCCCGTTACATCGTAGGGATCTAGTTTAGTTCTATTGTAGGGACAGATCTCCTGCCTTTCCTTAGTCTCTGTAGCAGATCATAACACTTAGTGTTCAAGGTATACGTGGAGTAGAGGGTAATCTTAGTGAAACCGCTACTGAACCAACACCATCATGTCCGATCCAAAGACAACTGACAACTTCTGTTACGGGACGGCCTACTCCACTCCCTTCCTTTGGCGGGCGCACAGCGGTACGCCTTGTAGATGAGGGCCAGAAAAAGCATATGCTCCAGTGGATGATAAGAGCTGCATTAAGTGGCCTATCCTCCTCTTCCTCCACCTCAACATCACATACAGTACGGTCCTCAGAGGTGGCACTCCAATTACTCTTGTTTCTCCTTGCGCCACAACTCTCCAAACGCCCAACTGACTGTAGGGAACCACAGATGGGTGAGTCTGCAGAGCTGTTCTCACATCCTATGCCATGGGCATCAGACGTCGGCTCCAAAGATTCACAGACTCAACAGGAGAAAAGCATCTGCACCGATGCCGAGCATTTTTTTCTGTTGGATCCAGGGCAGGATGAAATAGGGTCTAAGCAAAATCCTGACTCTCGGCACCATACGTTAATCTCCCAGGGGATAAGGTGATCCTGATGAGACTCAGGTACCTGAGGTGCACGCAGACTATACTGTGCTGTCGGGGCAGGAAGAGGAGGAGAGTCACTCTCAGGGCGAGGAGTGGGAGAACAGAGAGGATGATGTTGAGGTTGTAGATCCCACTTGGTGTGAACCCAGAAGCATGCAGCTGAGCAGCTCAGCAGAGGAGGTGGAGGAGGAGGAGGAAGATAAGGAGGTTGCGTTGCAGCCTCCCACACTGACGCGGAGTGATGCAGCCACGATGAACACTGCATTCTCAACCACAACTGTGTCTGTGGCCAGCAGCAGTTGCGAGTCTGCAGCTCGCAGGGGCGACAAAAGTTGCCTAGCCTGGGCCTTTTTTGAGACTGTAGAGGATCATCCAATTCACGTTATCTGCCAACTTTTCAAAAAAATGACTCAGTAGAGGGAAAAATTTTAATAATTTGACTATTACTTGCATGAACAGGCACATGCGCAATCAACATGTGTTAGACTGGGAATCTCACTGCAATAAAATGCGGACCAGGAGACTCACCGCCCCATCAACCACATGTGCTGCATCTTCCTCTCTCTCTGTCACTGTGCCAAGTGTTGTCACACAGGTCTCCGACCACAGAACCTCCACTTGTTTACCCGATCCAGTCAGGTAGGGTGAGAGCCCATCTGCTGTAATGGAAGTGGACATACTTGCTTTTTTTGCTTCAACGAGCACACCACATCTTTCTCAATCCACCGTATCATCTCCGCCTGCACCTCGCTCACAGTCTAGCAGTTTGTCGTGTTCACCCTACTCCACCCTCTCTCAGCACAACAGACAGCCCTTAGTACTACAGTTGTGGTCACGTAAAATATTGTTTCATCCTACACATGACAAAACTAAGAGGATGAACTCCACCATCTCCAATCTGTTGGCCACGGAAATACTGCCTTTCCGCCTGGTGAATACAGACGGTTTCCGAAAGCTGATGGCTGTCGTAGTCCTCCAGTAACAGTTGTCCAGTCGCCATTACTTCTCTAAAAAAGCTGTGCCTTTGCAATACCAGCATGTCGCAGACAACATCACCCGTTCCTTGACTAAATCTATGTCTGCCAAGGTGCATTTTACCACAGACACCTGGACGAGTAAGCATGGCAAGGGGCATTGCATCTCGCTAACTGGGCACTGGGTGACTCTGGTGGCTGTGGGGGCAGGTGGGGAAGGGGCTGCTACACAAGTCTTGGAAGTTCCAAGGCTTGTGGGACAAACCTTTGTATTGAACACTTTCTCCACTGCTTCTGCCTCCTCCACCTCCTTTATGGTCTCTACCTCCACCCTCAACTGTGCCTTAATGAGGCACGCATTCCAACAGTGCAGAGAGAATCACCCCCACCTCCGTACTGCGCAGCCAGGGATCACATAATCAGGCAGTGTTGAAGTTAATATGCCATAGAGATCGCAGTCACACAGCACAAGAGTTGAGGACAGCTATCCAAGCCGAGTTTAAGCAATGGTTGTCTCCACTGAACCTGGAGACAGGGAAGGCGTTGTAAGATAGAAGTGCAAATCTGATGGCGGCCCTACGCCGTGGCAACCTCAATCTGGTGGTACAGCAATTTATCCACCACTATCCCGGCCTGGATGCGCTGCTGTAGAAAGCACGGTTGATGTGTGCTCACTTCTGCCTTTCGCACACTGCAGGTCATCGACTCGCATCGATACAGAGGCCTTTGGCCATACCGGTTAACCGGATGATATGCGATGTGCTGACACGGTGGAATTCCAACCTGCACATGTTGCAGTGACTGTGGCAGCAGCATCGAGCCCTGGCGCAGTACCTCATGTCGCAGTACGGATGTGGTGCAAATCATGTTTGCAGAGCGGGCACAGATTAAGGACCTCTGCACCCTTCTGCACAGTTTAATAATGGCTACTAAGATGGTTAGCGCTGACGATGCCATCATCAGCATCACTATTCCAGTCATCTACATGCGGGAGCACACTTTGAATAGTCTGCAGGAGGAGATGGTGGTCCCAGAGGAAGAGGAGGAAGCAGAGGAGCATGCAGAAGGGATAACAATGTATCTAACTTCCAGACTGTCGTCACACAGGCGGGTGCCAAGGGAGGGTGGATTACAGCGATCGAGGGGGGCTCATGGTACAAGACAAAGTGTTAGTCAATATAGGAGGAGCCGAGGAACAAATGGAGGAGGACGAGAAGGAAGAGGTGATGGGAGGAGACGGAGGAAGCAAGAATCAGTGTCACCCAGCCACCACTCATGGAAGAGTCCGACACATGAGTGCCTTCTTGCTGCACTATCTTTAACATGATCCTGTGTTGTTAGGATTTGAAATAGTGCTGACTACTGGGTTGCCACTCTGTTAGATCTACGATAAAAGAGTAAATTTTGCCAGATGCTTCCCGCCCTGGAAAGGGACCTGCGAATGCTGGAGTATCGAAACACACTTTTAGACAACCTTAACAGTGGTGTCAGGGTAAAAGAGAATATATATATATATATATTTTCTTGTAACTTTTATACTTTTGTAACTTTTATACGCTTTTTTGCTAATGTACTAACCACCATTTTGTGTTCTATAACAATAAGCTTTCCTTGCTATTATTACTCAAATCGAAACTTAAACTAAGACATTTCCAGTGTTGCTAGGACTTATTTCAGAGAAACGAAACAAGATTATAAGCTGACGGCTGCAATATCTGCCCAGAGACTGAGATAAGGAGATGTGGACCAATCAGGAGTGGCCAGACACTGAACTTTCATGGCTTACCCCGCTCCGGACAACCTCTTTCCCCTCCCATTATGTAGTGTATTTAGATTTGTGCATGTAAAAATAAACGCAGAGTATTGCTGAGTTCGTGGCTTGCCAGTAGCCTTCTGAGCATGCTCTGAGTTTGAACCAGCTTGTTGTCTGACTCATTCTTTGAATGGTTGACCCATGCTCATAGTTTGAATTTGGAGTGACTGGAGGACGAGTGGAATGTCATCACGACCCTCACAAATGGCGCCCAACGTGGGGCGTGGCTAGCGGTACGCCGCCCTCCCGGACCCATATCGCTGATTTCCCTGGTGGTGACCGCGGTGGCTGAATTTGAGGCCTGATCAACCTCCATCGAACACGGTAAGTTGAGATATATATATATATGTTTCACTTGCCTGTGTGTCAGCCGCAGCGGTTCCTGTGGGATTGTCAGGTTGGATCTGGGTGGGTGACCGGTCGAGTGGTGAGACCTTGGGCGTCCCGCACCACGTCCTGAACCAGCAAGTGTTAAAACGAGTGACGTCGCATGCCTGCGCGTGCTCGTGTGCACACCACCTCCTCCTCCCCCGGTCACTGTACTTTTCTTAGATAGCTGCCTCCCGTGACTGATAGTCAAGGTTACAAAGCATTCCTGAATTGTAGTGTAAAGGAGGTGTTGTGTTGTCAGAATCTGTGACGAATTGAGGAGTGCTCTTCGTCTAACACAGGGCCTGCTCTAAATTCAAGGGTAGGAAAGGAGATAGATTGAGAGGTTACTCTCTATCTCATCAGTGTATTGAGAGGTGTACTCTACACTGACGGGTGGTGCCGTGGTAGGAAAGAAGACGGATTGAGAGGTACTCTTCGTCTTATACAGAGAAACCTCATAAGGAGGGGTTCTGCTGTCAGTCAGGGTGCCGTGGTGAGTCGTACTGTAAAGTCGCCATTCAAGGTTAGGGAAGGGACAGATTGAGAGGTTACTCTCTGTCTTATCAGTGTATTGAGAGGTACTCTACACTGAGGAGTGGCGACCTGTCGGCTGCACCAGTGATCTGAGTCGCGACAGATCATTGCATTCTATAAGAGAATGTTGCGTATATTCAAATCTGAGAGACTTCACAAGTTGCCGGACGGTGCTGTGGGGGTTATCCAATTAGTAGAGTCACGGGAAGGCAAGAAGGCTGTTAGGAATGTTAAGAATTTGTATAAATTGATAGGCTTATCTAGTACAGGCAGGCTCCAGCCTTCAGTTTGGAAAGAATGCGTCACACAGAGAAAGGGAAAGTTGAGTGATTTAGGATTTCTGCATCAGGCTCAAGCACATCTTAGAGTAGCTAGTGATTTGAAGTCTGAAGGCTGGAAAGAAGTGGATGGTGTAGGGGGGACAGAGAATGCTGAGCCTTTGTTCGGATACATGAAAGCTGCAGACTGTGATTTGTTATGTGCCCCCAAAATGGCCGTTGTACCTTTGATGTCTGTCACTACACCGAGCCCTCAGCCACCGCCCTATAATGGTGCCAACAACAAATCACCGGAGGGGTGGACGTGTCGGGTGTGTGGAGAGCAAAACCCACCTTGGGCGGAGTTCTGCTGTGTCTGTGGGGCGGGCCGCCCATGGCACGATGCCCAGCCTGCCTCCAAGAACATTCCCACTTCCACTCTAACTCCTCCCTCCAACGGCCATCTTACTACACCTTTTCCTGCCTCCAAGAACATTCCCACTTCCACTCTAACTCCTCCCTCCAACGGCCATCTTACTACACCTTTTCCTGCCTCCAAGAACATTCCCACTTCCACTCTAACTCCTCCCTCCAACGGCCATCTTACTACACCTTTTCCTGCCTCCAAGAACAATCCCACTTCCACTCTAACTCCTCCCTCCCACGGCCATCTTGCTACACCTCTTACTTGTTGTGGGAGGCCCGGAAAGCCCCAATCCGGCCTATATCCACTACTAGATCCGTCCGGTGCATATTACCAGCCACCAGCACAGGTGGAAAAGCCCGCAGTCCCAGAGCACCCATCTGAAACTAATGTGACACCCTCTGCTCCAGTCCACGATGCTGAGACGCTTCCCCTGTTTCCTATGGGAGTCACCCACAACCCTGGGAATATCCTCCTCAACTCCCCAGAATTTCAGGCCAGACTGCTCTCCCTCCGCCAACATACTGTTACTCAAGACGATACGGAGCCAGATGAGGGATGGGCTCAAGATACTCCAGCCCCCCCTCCTTTACCCCATACGTCTCCTATGGCATCCTCCACCCCACATCCATTACCTGTACTCCGGCCCTTGCTCCAAGCAACTGCTGAAAGAACACCACCCCCCAGCCTCTCAGAAGTTTGGGACCCCTGCCGCTCTTGTAATCTAGTAGATCCATCAGGACGCCCTGTCACTCTGTCAATAGGCTATGGTGACATCCTTACACATCGGGTGGGGGCCATAGTCAACCCTGCAAACACCTGTATGAGCCATGTTGGAGGATTGGCTCGCAAAATTTCCCTTGCTGCTGGTTCTACTCTGGCTGCAGAATGCCAGGCTCACTTAGCCGAAAACGGAGAGCTTTCAAAAGGCCAAACCTTAGTCACCCGTGCGGGTAAACTGCCCGCTGATGTCATCATACATGCAGTGGGTCCTATTTATGACCCCCAGAACCCCGAAGAGTCACGTTCCACTCTCGCATCTACCATCCGTTCAGTACTTCTTCATGCAGGAAAATTGAGTCATCAGGATATGCCCAGACGCACTTTAGCGATACCACTTATATCTTCCGGAATTTTCGGTTACCCACTCGGGCCGTGCATGGAGGAACACGTACTAGCCCTCAAGAAAGGCATGGAGACCCTCCCCCATGGATTGGACTCAATACGCATTGTCTGTGTCCGTAGTCCAGCAATTCATGCTGCTATGCCTTTGGCCCTTAAGCTACTAGTGGCAACCTCCTCCCCGACATCGATACCTAATGCGGTTCTGTTGCCTGAAGAATCCTCCCTAGTGGCCACCCCAAGCACCACCAAGGAACAAGCGACGCTGCCTGGTCCTCAACAAGTTCCTGGACCTTTAGGGATGATCAAATATCAACCCTTTACCCCAGTACAAGTAGACACTCTGGTCTCAAAGCTTCCTGATCCCGATAAATCTCCCATGCAGTATGCTAGACGCTTGGACACAACCAGAGCCATTTATGGTGCAACCTGGGCTGATTTGGCAGGTATCACATCTGTGAAGGCCAAGGAATATTTCTTGCCTACTATCGAAAAAGCCATGGATTCCACAAAGGCAGGATCCCTTAATACATATGAATCCGGCCTAGAATACATGAAACAGTTAAAGGCCTGGGCTCAGGATCGCTTGTCAGATCAAGCTGGATCTGTACAAGATGTACAACAAGACCCTGATGAATCAGTGGAAAGATATGCTGCAAGACTCAGCATGCATTTTGAGGATCTCGGATACAGTCCTCACGTCAAGACGCAGGCCGTCCTGTTGGTTCAGGCCCTAGTGGATGGCCTACAAGACGCTCTCAGAGATGAAGTCCTGAGAGTACGGCCCGAGATTCGTTCTTCTTCTTTCAACGACGCGGTGGACATCGTTAAGGCTTTCCAAAAATCAATGCTAAAAATGGAAAAGGATACTAAGCCAAAGAAGAAAACCGCTCCTGCCATGGTATATCAAGCTCAAGAAAACTACCCACCCCCTGGCAACCAACATGGAATCAAGTGGGTAATGGTTAAAGGCACAGGTGATGATACTCCTCCCACATATAGAAGACAAGACAGAAGAGATGACAGGGGACCATCCAGAAACAGAAAACCATCTCGTGATTCTGAAGGACGAATGTTGTGTTGGGAGTGTGGTAGCCTTGACCACATCCTCAGAGACTGTCCAACTCGCAGACAGTACCATGACCGGTCATTCCGTGACGGTCCACACAACCATGGACCTTCCCGTGAACCATCTCATCCACGCCAATGACGGCTCGGTCAACCAGTGTCCACTTTCCCGGCTATGCATCTCACGGCCGCCTGTGGGACTGTTACTTTACAGGTGGACCATCAACCACTGGAGTTCCTGGTGGACACTGGGGCGGCCACATCTGTCATTTCCTCTGCACAGCTCCCTCCTTCTGTATCCCTATCACCGGATACCCTCACCTGTGTTGGGGTGGAAGGCCAACATATTTCTTCTCCACTCACAGTCCCTGTGTCTGCAGGACCGTTCACCGGAGTACTCACAAGATTCTTGGTCTCTGAAACTTGCCCTGTCAATCTGTTGGGAGCCGATCTCTTAGAACGGATGAAGGCAACAATTACCTTCGGAAACCATGGTATGGAGCTTCTTTTGCGGGACCCTCATTCCGAACAAGGGACTGAAGACCGCTGTGTTCTTAAAGCCTTCCCTCTCATGATGATGACCATACAACCTCACACTCTTCTTGATACCTCACAGTTCCCTCACTCTCTGTGGTCCAGCGGGCCAGAGGACGTTGGCCTCCTGCAGGTTCCCCCGGTCCAGGTACACCTCAAGCCTGGACACAGGTACCCACGGTTACCACAATACCCCCTCAAGGCTGCACAAGAACAAAGCTTGGGTACCCAAATCACTTCCCTCCTGGAATCAGGAGTCCTTGTCAGATGTGTATCTCCATGCAATACACCCCTCTTTCCTGTAAAAAAGAAAACCGCTCCGGGAGAGCCTCTAAGATACCGGTTGGTTCAGGATCTCAGAGCCGTCAATGCAGCTACCATTTTAGAAACTCCAGTGGTGCCCAACCCAAACACCCTTTTGTCTCAGGTGCCTCCAACGGCCACCTTGTTTACGGTGTTAGATCTGGCCAACGCCTTCTTCAGTATACCCTTACACGAAGATTCGTGGTTTCTTTTTGCCTTCACTTTTCAAGGAGCACAGTTTACATGGACCAGGACTCCACAAGGAGCCCAGAACTCTCCTAACCAATTCACTCATTCTATGAAGTCTATTCTGGAGCCATGGGTTCAAGAGAACCCTCAGGTCACCCTTCTACAGTATGTGGATGATCTTTTACTCTGCGGCACTGAAGAAAATTTGCCAGAGATGTCAGAATCCCTTCTCTGGTTTCTTCACTCAGCTAACTGTAAAGTCTCGAAAGGCAAAGTCCAATGGTGTCTGCCCAAGGTCATTTTCCTCGGACATTGTATTTCACAAGGTGCTAAACATCTGACTGAAGAAAGAAAGCAAGCCATCATGGATATCACCTTCCCAACCACCTATTCCGCTATGCAGACTTTCCTTGGCCTCATCACTTACTGCAGGCAATGGATCCCTGATGCCTCAAAGCTCATGCAACCTCTGTACGACTGTCTCAAGAATGAAGGCTCAGTTTGGCTTCATGCCGAAGATCCACGTGTTTCTCATCAACACAGACTATGTTTTGACCGCCTTAAACAGGCTGTTGTCTCTGCCCCGGCCTTGGGCTTACCAGACTATACTCAGCCATTTCACCTCTTTGTCTCTGAATCGGAAGGTCATGCCTCTGGAGTTCTAGCACAACGTTATGATCATAAGTATCGGCCTTTGGGGTACTACTCAGCCCGCCTGGACCCTGTCGCCCGAACTGCCCCCACGTGTCTTAAGGCGGTCCACGCTGCTCACATTCTCCTTGACAAGTCAGCTGATATCGTCCTTGGACATGATCTAGTTATACAGGCTGGCCATGATCTCTCGGCTGTTCTGCAACAAACATCTCCAAAACATCTAACCAACCAAAGACACCTGTGGCTGCAGTGTTCCCTATTGTTGCCCTCCAATATAACATTTACCAGATGTCTGACTATCAACCCTGCCACTTTGCTTCCACCTTCTAGGGGGGAAGGTGAAGAGGGTGAAGGTCCATTGGTGGAACCTCATGATTGTATAAAAATTTTGCAGGAAGAGACTTCTGCTCCAGAGAATATGGTGGCACATCCGCTCGCAGACCCTGCCTTGCACCTATGGACTGATGGATCCCGTTTCGCAGACCCTCAAGGGAAGTTCCACACGGGATATGCTGTCACAACAGACCTAACAGTCCTCAAGGCTGAAGCTCTACCACCATACATGTCTGCACAAGAAGCTGAACTTGTGGCTCTCACAGAGGCCTGCCACCTGGCAGCAGGAACAACGGCGAATATATATACCGATTCCAGGTATGGACATGGAATTTGCAACGATTTTGGACTCTTGTGGAAGTCTAGAGGATTCATCACAGCTGCAGGTACACCAGTGAAACATGCCTCATGGATTAAGGCCCTAATGAAGGCCCTGGAACTACCCATTCAGGTTGCTGTTATCAAGGTCAAGGCTCATGGAAGACTAGATTCCAGGGAAGCCAGGGGCAACCACCTAGCTGACCAAGCAGCCAAGACTGCAGCAGTGGAGAATGTGTCATCAAAGTGGCAGGAAAAGGAAGAAGGGACGGGGGAGACCCTGCAAACCGTAGCTGTGGCGCTCACTAGAGCAAGAGCCAAAGAACAGCCGGCGGAAGATCATACAAGTCCAGCGGAGACACGAGTGGAATCCAGGGGGGTCAGGATGCCTGAAGAAAAATTGTGTGAGGAACAAAAGAAGACCCCCACTGAAGAAGTCAAGCAATGGAAAGCGGCAGGAGCTGTGCTGGCAGGTCGCAAAGATTCAAAGGTCAACTCGACTCTTTACCAAGTGGATGGGAAGCCTTGCCTGCCTAGACGCATGTACTCAGCTGTGGCAGCATGGGCTCACGGGCCTACACACAGAGGAAAGAATCAAGCCTTGGCATGTATCAAAAAACTGTACTTTGCACCCGGAATCTCTTCCACTGTGACTGCATACTCAAAATCCTGCTCTGTCTGCGCTACCTGCAACCCAACGTGTACGGCACGGGTCCCTCTCCAACACCTGGCTAAACCAGACTACCCTTGGCAGAGAATACAAGTCGACCATATCCAAATGCTTAAAGCAGGAAAATACGAGTACGTTTTGGTAGCCGTGGATATGTTCTCAGCCTGGCCTGAGGCCTACCCGGTCGTCAACATGACTGCTAAAGTCACAGCCAAGAAACTGATCACCGAAATTGCCTGCAGATTTGGAGTTCCCCAAGTCATAGAATCGGACCAAGGACCAGCTTTCACAGCAAATATCTACAAAGAACTCTGGAACATGTTGGGAACGGATTTGGGCCTCCACACTCCATACCATCCTGCCAGTTCAGGCAAAGTGGAAAGGATGAACTCCACACTCAAGACCCAGCTCTTGAAAATGACCCAAGACCATCCCCTCCCCTGGCCCGACCTACTCCCCATAGTACTGTATCATATCAGACACACTCCTCAGGCCAAACATGGGCTAACTCCCTACGAAATTCTGTTTGGGGCCCCGCCCAAGATAGGAGAGATTAGGCCCCAAGAATTGTCCGAAACAAATGATAGAGTGGTAAAATTTGTGATTGCCTTGTCTAGAGAATTGACTAACACCCGCTCTACAGTATCTGCTTCTCTCCCAGAATCTACAGGTGATGCAGTACATGATTTCATCCCAGGCGATCTGGTGTATGTGAAAAAGTTTGTTCGGAAAGACTGCCTCCAGCCGCGGTTCGAGGGACCGTACACTGTGCTTCTCACCACCCCGACGGCTCTGAAACTCGAAGGAAAAGGCACTTGGATCCACGCTTCCCATTGCAAGCGGGATAGAACGAGCCCATAGAAGATGGTCACTTTTTTCCATATCCTTTCCATGTGCCTACTGCCCATCCCGAGCTGGGCGGCCACCACCTTCTGGGTGGATACTGAAGCAAAGACCCAGACTTATCAATTTGACTTTTGTAATACAGTAAATTGTGCTGAAATGACCTGGAACTCGTATGATGCCTATGCCCGAGGAACATTCTATCTCTGTGTAACCCGTCCGGGAAATGAATACTGCTACTATTGGTCAGATGTGGGGTGGAACACGGGAGACACGGACTGGGGATACAAACCAAAGGAAGCTATAAACAGTAAGGATAGAGAGGGGAGGTCTCTATTGACTCGAATGACTTTAAGCACGGGGTTTATAAACAGGGAGCGACCACCGCACAAGCCAAAATGCTCATGGGATAAGAAGTGTTTCCCTTTATATCTGAATTTAGAAAACCCCCAGTCGGGAGATTTAGGAAAATATGTTTTAAGCAGTTACAATGGCTTCATAAATCCCAAACAAGGAATAATAGAGTTAAAAGATATAAAAACAAAACCCACGCAGGCCCCCCCCCTTGCACGTCTGCCCATGGGGGGGAGGCGTTACAAAGAATTCTGACAGAAGTAATCCCAATCCCGAGACTCAAATGGGAGGATGTTTTTTCCATGGAGACTCAAGTGAATCCTCGGAAGAATCTATGGTTAGAATGGGTACGGTATAACGTCCGAGCCCAAAATATATCTGAAGGCTGTGTAGCTTGTGCAGCCGCTAATACTCATCTGTACACCCATGCTTTCCCTGCTGACAATAATGGCACCCTCTGTTTATTGAGATTGCTAAAAAAAACTAAAAGGTAGCTCCTGTCCTGAATATATTCCCCTGGTTAGCTCCAAGGCTAAAATTCGAACCCCGGGTGATATAATAATAACCAAAGATAACTACACTTGTTATTCCCCTGATAATTCCACCGGTCCTTCTCTAGGAATCTTTGAAGACGGTTTCTGTCAGACTAACGAGACTGTAGACACTGACCTGTTAAGCAATCACTCCAGGTATATATATGATGTTTATTGGCTCTGTGGGGACGGACGACTCAGGTCCAGACTTCCGACCACCTGGACCGGACAATGTACCCTAGTAAAATTAGCTATGTAGTTTAGAATTCTGCCCTGGGATCCCACAGACCCAATCCCCAAGGAGTCCCGACGGAAAAGAAGTTTAGAGCAATTACATTCCGGTTATGCTGAGGACCTTAAGGTCTATATAGATTCTATAGGGGTCCCGAGGGGGGTCCCAGGCGAGTACAAAGCCCAGAATCAAGTGGTAGCGGGTTTTCTTTCTCTCATTCCAACCATACAGATAAATAGAAATGTAGACTGGATAAATTATGTCTATTACACTGAGCAGAGATTTATAAATTACAGCAGAGATGCCTTCCAGGGCATAGTTGAGGAACTAGGACCCAATACAAGAATGACTCTTCAAAATAGATTGGCAATAGATATGATTCTTGCTGAGAAAGGTGGAGTATGTGGGATGATAGGAGAGGAATGCTGCACATACATTCCCCAGAACTCTGGAGTGAATGGGAAAACCGTAGTAGCTCTTCGAAGGATAACAAGTTTGGCAGAAGAAGTAAAGACAAATGCAGGGGTAGATACCTCCTTCTTCTCAGGATGGTTGGGAGGGGTCAAGGGATTCTTCCAACAAGCTTGTTTAGTGATAGGAGGTCTACTAGTATTGGGCCTGGTGGTCCTGTGCTGCATAGTCCCCTTATACAGGAAAGCTATAACCAATGCTGTCCCAACCTCCGGGACCTTTCTGAATCAAGAAACCACATCTCTGTTACATGATGATACCAGTAAGGAAGATATGGAGAAATACACTCCTTTGAACAAGCCTGACCAGACCCCCCATGATAGAGTCCAATTGAAAGATCTAGTTTAGGATCAGTTGGGAGAACTCCATGTGTCATTTAGGGTAGGACTCAATTGTTTGGGGGCGTCCCATAAGGGGGCAGCTTCTAAGATGATTGGGTGAAGAAATCCACCTCCCCTCTCCCCACACATGGACAGTCTCAAAGGCCCCGAAGCAAGGGAAAGCTTAGTGTTTAGGGGGGAATGTCAGGGTAAAAGAGAATATATATATATATATTTTCTTGTAACTTTTATACTTTTGTAACTTTTATACGCTTTTTTGCTAATGTACTAACCACCATTTTGTGTTCTATAACAATAAGCTTTCCTTGCTATTATTACTCAAATCGAAACTTAAACTAAGACATTTCCAGTGTTGCCAGGACTTATTTCAGAGAAACGAAACAAGATTATAAGCTGACGGCTGCAATATCTGCCCAGAGACTGAGATAAGGAGATGTGGACCAATCAGGAGTGGCCAGACACTGAACTTTCATGGCTTACCCCGCTCCGGACAACCTCTTTCCCCTCCCATTATGTAGTGTATTTAGATTTGTGCATGTAAAAATAAACGCAGAGTATTGCTGAGTTCGTGGCTTGCCAGTAGCCTTCTGAGCATGCTCTGAGTTTGAACCAGCTTGTTGTCTGACTCATTCTTTGAATGGTTGACCCATGCTCATAGTTTGAATTTGGAGTGACTGGAGGACGAGTGGAATGTCATCACGACCCTCACAGTGGTTTTCCAAAAGACAGCAGCGAGGCACACAGTGTGCATCGCAGTTCTAGACTTATGACCCCAGGAACGACAATTCATCAACGCAAAAACATTTGCAGCAGCAGTGTCAGTGGCAGAAGCAATTTCTGTGAGTAGTTTCACACATTTTTTAGACCAGCTCATGCACCAGCACAACAGAGTACAAGTCTGACACGTGGTGAACAACTGGAGAGGATGGTGCAGAAATGTCTTGAGCTCAATATCAATACCATCAGGGAGGGTTTAGACCCTTTTACATTTTGATCTTCAAAAATGGAAGAGTGGCCTGAGCTTGCCTGTCTTGCCTTGGAGGTTTTATCATGCTTGGCAGCCAGCATTCTCTCAGAACGTGTCTTCAGCGCTGCTGGTGGTGTCCTCACGGATAAGCGCATCCGGCTGTCCCCTGAAAGTGTAGACTGCCTAACTTTCATAAAAATTAACAAGTCATGGATCTCCAAGGACTTTTGCACCCCAATTGAAGACTGTACAGACTAGGCGATGGTGTTGTTTTTGTGTGCTGCATTGATCTTGCGTTATTGCAGTCTGTGACATTTCTGTCATGACTTCTGTGCCTGTTGTTGCTGCTGCTGCTGATAATGTTACCAATACATTTTTTGAAATGTGGAGACTCCAAATTGGGTCTCTATCTGGTGTGTTGGCTGAAGTGGAAGTGTTCTCAGAGACCCATTATACTATTTGTGCTCTGTGGAAATTGATGACACTTTGGTGGTGTGTGGCAATAATTTTTGAAATGTGGAGAATCCAAATTGGGTCTCTATCTGGTGTGTTGGCTGCAGTGGAAGGGTTGTCAGAGCACATTATACTATTTTTATTCTGTAGAAATTGATGCCACTTTGGTGATGTGTGGCAATAATTTTTTTGAAATGCAGAGACTCCAAATTGTTTCTCCACCTGGTGTGCTTGCTGTAGTGGAAGGAGTGTCAGAGGCCCATTATATTATTTCTACTCGGGTGAAATTGATGCCATTTTAGTGTTGTTTGGCAATAATTTTTTGTAACGTGGAGACTTCAAGCTGGGTCTCCTTCATGTGTGTTGCCTGTAGCAGTAGGGCTACCTGACCGGCAGGCCTGCATTTACTTTCAGTAAACTACCTATGTTAGTATCCTTAAATTTTTCTAGGAATAGTAGTCCACAAAACTTTTATTTATGCAAACGGAGTGTGGCAGAGCAGAAAAGCAGCTTGAGCTATTGCATGTGGTATCAGGGCCCCCAGCACAGCAGGCCTACACTGATCCCTCACCCACCTCGTCTTAATTTTAATTTAAATTCAAATCTGGAAATGCTGGCCCAGACCCTGATACCTCATGCATGGCCCATGGCTGACTGCTGCTTTGTCATTATAAAATTTCGACTGTGGGTCAATTGATGTCACTTTTTCTTGTGTCTATGCGTTTTGCCTCCCATTGAATTCAATGGAATTCCGATATGTTCGCCGAACTACTCGGTGAACTGTTCGGCGAACATCGGGAAGTTCGCCAAGCCGTACCGAATCAAACCTTGAAAGGTTCACTCATCTCTAGTCACCTATCTTCATAAACTGTCTACATTCAACAAATAGGTGAGATGACGCGCCCCCAGAGCCGTGGGGTACTCGGCAGCTGGGCCTATAGATGCTGGTGGGGGATATCACGGTGGCTGGCCCGGTCCGTGGCTCAGGGCGGTCAACAAAAAGTGGAATATTTACAGGGGATTGTACGAGTTCGTGACGCCACCTGTGGAATGCGGCCAAAGGGAGCCGCCGCTGCGGAGCAGTCCCCTGAAGCTGATGTTACTGCAGCAGGGATGGTGTGGCTCTCCACAGGAAGAGCTAGCTCCAGGGCAGTGTAGGTATGTTGGTTGCGCTGGGTGTTGTAGTGCAGGGGGGGAAGATGGCGCAGCTGGAATAATGGACGGAGGCAGTGCGGTGCCGTCATCCAATTCTTTACTCACAGTTCTTATGTACGTTCCGCTGATACACTGCGCGGGTGCCAGCCTCCCACGTCACGCTGCGTTCACCAGACCGGGGCTTAGTTCTTCCTCAGGCAGGTTAGGAGTACCTGATGGAACCCCGCTTTCTCGTGTTCCTCTCTAGACCGTCTTCACGCTGGGTCTTCTCCCTCCTGCCCTGAGCTTCCCCACTCTCAGTCTGAAGTCCCTCCTGTCTAACTGGAGTTCCCAGACCTGCTTGACCCTCACAGAGATTAGAATGGGGCTTTGGCAACTGAACTATATAAGCCAGAAGCCTCCGGTTTTTCCAGCCGAGACCTGCAGTAACACGGCTGGTCCAGGGGCCGGTCTCCCTCTTGCGGCCTACGATCCCTCTGTCTTCTGGCAGATTCGGGGTGTACGGGTGCCGTCCTGCACTCGCCGTACCCCCTAGGATCCCTTTAATACAACGGAGCCTACTCCTCTGCTCCCCTCCTGGGCCTCTAGCACTAGGCCCAACTTGTGGAGCAGAGCTCCTAAAGAGACTCTGCTCCCTGACTGTCTGTCCTCACTCACTGTGCAGCACTGCTCTGCCACCCTAAGATGGCTTCCCATTTTATATCTCCTACTATGGTGTTCCTCTAAACTGCTTCCTCCACCCACACCAACTACTGGTTCCCCCTACCTTTGGGTTTCCCCTACTCCAGCCAGGGACAAGGCTCAGCAGGAAACACATTGCGTCTTGCCCTTCCAGCCGGCCTGGAGCAGTGTAGTGTTGGATGCAGGTGTTGGGGTTCCGGGCAGCACTCCCTCCTTACCTGAGAGGAGACACCACACCTCTGGGTGAGATGCAGTAACTCTGTGGCGACTGAACCCTCAGGGGCGCCACATAAGCATTAGTGTTGAGCGAGTATGTTCTGTTAACCCTTTTGCCGAGTATGCTCGTGCCGAGCTCCGAGTATTTACAGCTGCTCAGTGTTATGTTAAAATCACTCCCGTGTGCATGATTTGCAACTGTTTGACAGTTTTATTACATGTGAGGAATGTCTATTTCTTACACATTCCTCACATGTAATAAAACTGTCAAACAGTCGCAAATCATGCACACGGGAGCGATTCAAACATATCACCGGGCAGCTGTAAATACTCGGAGCTCGGCACGAGCATACTCGGAACAGAACATACTCGCTCAACACTAGTAAGCATCTTTCTTATCATTCTGTTACTACACACAAAATCGGGATTGTGATTGGCTAGAATACTGGCGTGTCCATCCAAGCTTGAACCTATGGGTAAACAATAGAGAAGTACCTCTGCGATATTATAGTGTCACAAACGGCAACCATTTTTCTGGAGACTCAATGTAATTTTTACCTGGCACAGGTGTGCTGCTTCAGCTCACAAGGCCCATACACCAGTAATGGCAGTAATGCTGTGATGGAGGCACTGATCACATGGTGTGTATATGTGTGTCTCAAACTGCACCTGTTTCTATATATGGCACTACCACCCACCCTGAACTAAGTGTACACAAATAACAAATGGAAGAATTGATCCAGCTCTCCAGATGCCGTAAATAGGTAAAATATGCAAGCTTTTATTCCAAACAGTTTAAAAACAAATGGAGAATTCCATAAAAGTTCATGGATGAGTCACAATACATAATAGACAGCTTAGGGGTGAAACATAGGGCTGTTAGATTAGATTACCAGACGCGTTTCGAACAGCTTATGTTCTTAGACTTGGTACTTTTTTTTTCATACCAAGTCTAAGGCTATATTCACACACGTTGTGTTTTGTTGCGTATTTTGCAGCAGATTTTTATGCAAATTTTCATGCAAATTTTCAGCTGCGTCTAGCAGTACCAGCAAAATCTATGAGAAACCAGAATTCTCTGTTCATACATGTTGCTTTTTGTTTGCTGCATATTTTCTGCCTTGCTTGTGTATTTGGAAAACAGAGCATGTCACTTCTTTCAGCCTTTCTGTAGCAGAAAACGCACCTGCGTTTTTGCTGCGTATTTGCGGAGTTTTTTCACCCATAGGAAGTCATGGGTGGTCAAAAAAACGCAGCAAAAACACAGCAAAAAAACGCAACAAAACCTGCATTTTTTACACCAGAGAAAAGTTAGCAGCAGATTTGGAGCAGAAAAAAAAACACAACGTGTGTGAACATAGCCTAAGAACATGAGCTGTCCGAAACGCGTCTGGTAATCTAATCTAACATCCCCATGTTTCACCCCTAAACTGTCTATTGTGGATTGTGACTCATCCATGAACTTTTATGGCATTCTCTATTTGTTTTTAAACTGTTTGGAATAAAAGCTTGCATATTTTACCTATTTACGGCATCGGGAGAGCTGGATCAATTCTTCCATTTGTCTTGCAGGGTGCATGCAGTAGCGCCTATGATGGACTCCCGGATCTATTGAAGGCGACTGGAGGGTGAGCTGGATTTTTCTTTTTTCTTCCATTGTACAGAAATAATACATGTAAAACCTTTCATTAGGGTGAAGTATTGTGACTGTACAGAGTTGAGATTGGAAATTAGTAATTTGATTTGACAGTCTCAAAATCACTGGGAACATTCCAGAGTTATTGACACATAAAATGACACGTCAGATTTAAAAAAAATTGGCCTGGTCACTAAGGGGTTAAAGAACCACAAAACGGATTTCTTCACCAAAGGAATCAATTTAATCTGTGTTACAACGTCATTATAGCTATGTCTGTACTTTACATTACAAAATTGTGCTGACGGGTTGTTCTTAAAGGGGTTTTTCGAACAACAAAGTTCATTTTAAAGTTGATTTTAATCAATAGATCTTGGAATAATAATAATTTCCACAATTGGATGTGTTTAAATAAAATGTTCCTGTGCTGAGATAATCTTATAAATGTGCCCCTGCTGTGTACTGTGTAATGGCCGTGTCTGACCGTGCAGGAACATGGTCTGATCATACCACATCTCCTGGGTAGGGGGACACAAAAGAGTATACAGACAGGACAGCAGGGGATCACAACTGATTTTTTTGTGAGATAATGCATTTCTCTGCTTGTTTTTAAAAAAAATTTTTACCTCAAAGAAAGAATTATTTGTGATCCCATGCTGTAATGTCTTTTGCTTCCTCCCCTGCCCAGGAGATGTGGTATGATCAGACCATGTTCCTGCACGGTCACACACAGCCATTACACAGTACACAGCAGGGACACATTTATAAGATTATCTCAGCACAGGAACATTTTATTTAAACACATCTAATTGTTAAAATTATTATTATTCCAAGATCTATTGATTAAAATCAACTTGTGGGAAAACTTCTTTAAGTCTGAAACTGACTCAATGTCTCGCTTCCAGTTTCCCGTACTGGAGCCTGACAGATAGCACTCTGTGTGACTTTACAGGTCACACATTTCTAAAGCCGGACATGAGTGCAAACTATGGAAGCATTTTAAAATCCACATTTTGGAAGTGTAATATTAGTTGTCTTTTCATTAAAGCATTCTCACACAAACATGAACCATACATTAAATGTTATTATTTTTGTCTAATGATTTTCCTTTCTCAATCTATATCTCCAGAAACCTAATAACAAATATTTATATACTTATTCGGTTTTATGCACGTTATATGAGATCCTCACGGCTTTCTTCACACAGATCCATCTTTTTGTAGTATTACAGTCATCCTGATAATAATCAGATCTGGTCTTTGATACACAGTCTCCTGATTTCTGTGTCTTTATCTCGAACCTGAGTAACAAGAAGATAAAACAAGAGGAAATGATGAGATATCAGTAATTATAAGGGAGGTCCAGACCCCGGTGATTGGATGTATCACAGTCACAGTAATGACCGGTGTGTGCTGGTGTCAGGAGTCACTTACAAGCTGCTGGAATAATGTTCTCCATCCAGCCATCTCCAGACGTCTCCATCACGGTGAAGTCCTATCCAATATGTGTCATCTCCGCATTGTGCGATAGGCATCTTATTTATAGACTCCTGCAACAGATGAAGAACGTCCATCATATCAGATCTATAATAGATATGAGGATACAGCAGACCAGGGTCATCTAGTCCTATATTATCCTTATACAGTTGTGCTAAAAAGTTTAAACATCCCAGCAGAATTTTTCCTTTTTTGGCTTTGTTTAAGAGACTATGAATGATAACATAAAAACTTTTTCTCCACTCATGGTTATTGGTTGGGTGAAGCCATTTATTGTCAAGCTACTGTGTTTTCTCTTTTTAAATCTTAAATGACAACCAAAAATATCCAAATGACCCTGATCAAAAGTTCACATACCCTGGTGATTTTGACCTTATAACATGCACAGAATTTGACACAAATGGGTTTGAATGTCTACAAAAGGTAACATCCTCACGTGTGACCTGTTTGCTTGTAATCAGTGTGTGTGCATAAAAGCTGAGTGAGTTTCTGGGATCTAGACAGACTCTTGCATCTTTCATCCAGCCACTGACGTTTCTGGATTGTGAGTCATAGGGAAAGCAAAATAATTGTCAGTGGATCTATGGGAAAAGGTAGTTAAACTGTATAACACAGGAAAGGGATACAAAAAAAATCCAAGGAATTGATAATGCCAGTCAACAGCGTTCAAACTGTGATTAACAAATGGAAAATCAGGGGCTCTGTAAAAACCAAACCACGGTCAGGTAGACCAACAAAAATTTCAGCCACAACTGCCAGGAAAATTGTTCGGGATGCAAAGAAAAACCCACAAATAACATCAGCTGAAATTCAGGACTTTCTGAAAACTAGCGGTGTGGCTGTTTCAAGATGCACAATAAGTAGTGATGGGCAAGCACTAAAATGCTCGGGTGCTCGATGCTCGGGTTGATCACATTGGAATACTCGGGTGCTCGACCCGAGCAACGAGCCCAATGTAAGTCTATGGGAAACTCGAGCATTTTTCAGGCGGCTCCCCCCGGCGGTCTGCAGAAGGCCTAAAAATTGCCCAAATCGATGGGAACAGTGCTCAAATGACATGGGAAGAGCATGGGGAAGACCCCTGGAAGCATTTCTGACTCCCAGGTCACTGCTGTCAACAACGTTGTCAGAGGTATTACGCCACTTTTACGGACTCACAATAAAACATACAAAAACAAAACCAAAATGGATTTTCCTGGGAAATATGTTAAGAAACATCCTTTCCATGCTATTGACTTGTATATAAAGTAAAATAAATAACCAAAACCAAAAATACTCCTCCATACTTTGGGCTATGTTCAGACTTAGCGTTTTTGATGTGTTTTTGCACTTTTGCATTGCTTTCAATCGTGACAAATGCATTCACCAGGAAATGTCGTTTTAACATTTTACAACCTTATCTGGCCATGTGGTGTGTGAGATATCATCAAACACATCATGTTTCATTTATGAAGGAGGGACTCTGAAAGCCACAAAGCCTATTTTTATAGGGCCATCAGGCGCCCTTTACTATTCTTAAAGCGTCAGCAGTCGGCCCTCACTATTCTTAGAGAGCCATCAGCTGGCTATGTTTTATTGTTCCCATTACTAAAGAGTGAGTCTCCTATACTGTTATTGCATATGCAGTGAGTGGCAGGGCTGCCCAAAATTTGGACGCACCCCAATACCACTTTAAAAATTTGGACGCACCCCAATACCCCTTTGAAGAGACTTAGAGGAGGGCCTCCTGAAAACAATGTTCCCATTATTAGGAAGTAGGTCTCCCATTGTCTTTGCCTATGCATTGAATGGAAGGGTTGCCAAAAATTTGGAGGCACTCCAATGCCCCTTGGAAGAGACGTAGAGGAGGGCCTCCTGAAAAAAAATATTCCCATTATTAGGAAGTGGGTCTCCATTGTGCTTGCCTATGCAGTGAATGCAAGGGCTGCCAAAAATTGGGAGGAACTCCAATGCCCCTTGGAAGAGCCGTGGAGGAGAGCCTCATAAAAAATGTTCCCATTAGAAAGGAGCGGGTATCCTATACTTGTAATGTCCATGCACTAAGTGTATGAGCTGACAAACATTTACCCCTGGGGGGTATACATGAACATACTGTATAAAAAAAAATTTCTACGAGCATCATAGACACCCTTTAAAAAAATTATGTGGGTGTTGCGTCATGGACCACGGTCACCCTGGTGATATGGTGGTGGAGGATGAGGCTGAGGAGAAGGAGGAGGACAAGAGCAAATAGACAAAATCAGGAAGCATATACCCATGTGTGGGTGTGAAGAGGTGCATGGGAATACACCTCCCAAAAAAAGACACTGGATTTGAGATTATGTTACACTGCTATCATTCGGTGGTGTTGAGAAATCTGGCCCAATCCAGCTCTTGTTCATTTTTATAAGAGTCAGCCTGTCAGCATTTTCAGTTGACAGGCGGATGCGCTTATCAGTTATAATTCCACCAGCGGCACTAAAAACACGCTCTGATAAAATGCTGGCGACAGGGCAGGCCAGGACCTCCAAGGCGTAGAGAGCCAATTCATTCCACGCATCCAGCTTGGATACCCAATAATTATAAGGCACAGAGGAATCACAGAGGACGTTGGTATGGTCAGCAAGGTACTCTCTCAGCATCTTGCCAAACTTTGTACTCCTTGTGAGAGTACCCCACGCCTCAGGGCCTGTGCAATGGGAGGGGCTGATAAAATTCTCCCAGAACTTTGACAGGGTTCCCCTGCCTCTGCTGGATTTAAGTTGTGTCTCTCTCGCCTGTACTCCTTGGTTGTCCAACGAACTGTGACTTCTGCTGCCAGCGTTTTCAGATGGGAATTTTTTTAATAGTTATGCAACAAAGGCCTTCTGGTACAGCCCCATTTTTGTAGACCTGTCCGCCTGAGGAATAAGAGATAGAAAGTTCTCCTTGTAGCGTAGGTCTAGAAGTGTCACCAACTAGTAATGACTGTCACCCAAAATTTTGAGAATGTGAGGGTCATGGGAAAGGCAGCGTAACATAAACTCAACCATGCGTGCCAGACTACTAACAGGCAAGACTTCCGTGTCCTCACCAAGAGAATGACTGACCATGCTGCCCTCCTCCTCCCTGTCCTCTGGTCATCCACGCTGAACAGACGGTATGACAGTTGTGCAGGTAGTACCATCTATAGCGCATGAAACTAGCTCCTGTTCTTCCTCCTCCTCTTCCTCATTGTCACCCAATCCACATTGGAATGAGATGAGGCTGGACTGTGTGTAATCACCCTGTATAGTTCCTTGCTCCATCTCATCGTGCTCTGCCTGCAATGCATCCTCTTTGATTGTGAGCAGAAAGAATTTCAGAAGACAGAGAAATGGGATGGTGACGCTAATTATGGCATCATCGCCGCTCACCATCTTGGTGGAGTCCTCAATGTTTTGGAGGATGGTACATATGTCTGACATCCATGTCCACTCCTGAGATCTCATGTGTAGAGTCTGGACTGAATACCAACGGCCTTGTTAATGCTGGTGCTCAACAACTGCCCTCTTCTGCTCACAAGTCCTTCCTAACATCTGCAGTGTAGAGTTCCAATGCGTGGGGACACCACACACCAGTCTATGAGCCGGAAGCTGGAAACGCTGCGGAAACATGCCAAGGACGGTGGAAGCTGTAGCTGACTTTCTAAAATTGGCACACAGGCAGCGTACTTTAACAAGCAGATCCAGCAGCTCCGGATAGGATTTGAGAAACTGAACCACAAGGTTAAGCACATGGGCCAGGCATGGTACGTGTGTGAGCTCGCGTCGCCTCAGAGCCGCCACCAGGTCCCGGCCATTGTCACACACGACCATGCTTGGCTGTAGGTTCAGCGGTGTGAGCCACAGATCTGCCTGCTCTTTCAGAGCTGTCTACAACTCTTCTGAATTGTGTGGTTTGTCACCTAAGCATATTAGCTTCAGCACAGCCTGTTGCCGCTTGGCCAAGGCATTGCTGCAGTGCTTCCAGCTTGTGACTGATGTGGTCATTTTGGAGATGGAGGCTGAAGTGGAGGAGGAGGCTGAGGAGGATGAGGTGCAGGAGCTGTAGACTGTGGGGGCAACCCTGATTGACCTAGGGCCCGCAATCCTTGGCATCGGGAGGACGTGTTCCGTCCCAAGGTCCAACTGGGTCCCAGCTTCCACTATGTTAATCCAGTGTGCCGTCAGCGAGATGTACCGTCCCTGCCACAAGCACTTGTACACGTGTTCGTGGTTAGGTGGACTTTCCCGGTAACTGCATTGTTGAGGGCACGGTTAATATTTTGGGACACGAGTTTGTGTAATGCATGGACGGCACACAGGGAGAAATAGTGGCGGCTGGGCACTGAGTACCGAGGGATGGCCGCCACCATCAGGTTGGGGAATGATTCCGTCTCCACGAGCCTAAAAGGCAACATTTCGAGCGCAAGCAGTCGTGAAATGTGGGAATTTAGTAGTGTGGCCTGTGGGGCGTTGGCTGTGTATTTGCGCTTGCGTTCCAAGGACTGGGGTATGGACAACTGAACGCTGCGCTGGGACAAGGACGTGCCTCCTTATGCTGCTACTTGAGAGTGTACAACGACAGGTGCAGGGCAGGAGGCATCTTCGCATGCACCATGGACAGGGGATTGGCTTGCATGCACAACAGCGGAAGAAGCAGTGGTGCCACCCACAGACACTGTTCCTGGACCCTGGGGTTTGGCCCACAAAGTTGGGTGCTTTGCTGCCATGTGCCTGATCATGCTGGTGGTGGTCAGGATGCTAGTTTTGCCACCCCTGCTGATGTTGGCCTGGCAGGTGGTGCAAATGGCCTTTTTAGGGTTATCGGCAGAGTCTTTAAAAAACAACCAGACTCGGGAAGACCTAACAGTTGTACTGGCAACTTCCTTTGTGTTGGTGTTACAGGGAAAGGTTGCCTGCCTTCTGTCTGCGGCCACCACACTGCTTCTTCCTGCCTGTTGGGGTGCTCTGCCTCTCTCCCCCTGTGTGCTGCTGTCCTCGCTCTGCATGTCCTCAGGTTGGGTCAGTTACTATACCATCCACCACCTCGTCTTCCACTTCCACACCTTGGTCCTCCTCTTGACTTTCTGGCAATTGTGTCTCATCATCGTCCACCTCTTGTGACACTTTCCCACCGTCGTCTTCGTATGACTGTGGCTGCTCAAATATTTGGGCATCCCTACATGCGATCTCCTCTTGTTCCGCTTCAAGTGGACCAGACGAGAGGCCCGAATCTATAAATGGAAAGGTGAAAAGCTCTTCGGAGTGTCCAAGTGTGGGATCAGTTGTCTCCGGGCACTCGGCATGGTGGGAGGAAGGAGGATCAGGGTGAGGAATATGCAGTCCAGATTCACGGCTACTGAGAATTGACCATGTGGAAGACAGGGTGGTGGTGGTGGTGGCAAAGTGACTGGAAGCATTATCAGCTATCCAACCAACAACCTTTTGACATTGCTCTGGGTTCAATAGTGGTGTGCTGCAGTCCCCTAGGATTTGGGACAGGAAGGTCGGGCGAGAAGATGTGGGTGTTTGTTGTGGCACAATTTCAGCTTGCCCACGGCCTCGGCCTCTGCATGCACCATCACCATCACGTCCAGTTCCCCGTCCCTTGCCACGCACCTTGCCCATTTTAAATGGAGGACAATATCTTCCACGCTCACTGCAAATGGCTGAATTTGGAGCGAAGTTGTATGTAATCCGTTTGACGGAGAAACCACAGTTTTAAATACCTGGCCTGTAGGTAACAATTTTGAACAGTAAAACAGTGTCAAAAACTTTGCTGACACGCTGAAAATAAAAATTAATGGAGGCCAGAAATGGCAGTATTTTCTGAAAACATATATGTGATCTGTGTGACGGAGAAAACACAGTTTTAAATACCTGGCCTGTAGTTAATTATTTTGAACAGCAAACTGGTGTCAATTGCTTCACTGACACACTGAAACAAATTTTTAATGGATGCCAGAAATGGCAGTATTTTCAGCACAATTATATGTGATCCGTGACGAACAAACCTCAGTTTTAAATGGCTGGATTTTTAGCGCTGTAATATGGAAAGGACCTGGCTGTATTCTGCAGTGCCAACAAGCAAATGGCGCAGATCAACGGTGTTCTCTGGATTGATTTTTCAGCAAATAGTGAGGATTAAGATCCCAAAAAAATTATTCCTTGCCCTTTAGACCTGGGCCTATTTCTAGAAATATCTAACAGCAGCAGCAGACAAAACTGGAATGGAGCCTCTTGTGGTATGTGCACTGCAGTCTGCTATATACCCTGCCTGACTGCCTATATACACTGCCTGCCTGATATCTCTGTAGATGGATTAGTCCTCAGAAGGACTGTTTGTTGAGATGGATATGTGTCTCTAATATAGTTTGATACACCTACACTAACTAGAAACAAGCAAATCTCTCCCTAGCTCAGCAGCACCTCTCCCTACACTGTCTGATTCCGGAGTGACTGTGACAAGCATGGCGGCGCCAGGTCTGATATAGACCTGATGACGCTGTACGGCCAGCCAATCACTGTAATGCCATAACCAACATGGCTACGGCATTACAGTAGCAGTAGCAGTAGCAAGCATGCTCGCTCATCACTAACAATAAGGAGGCACTTGAAGAAAAATGGGCTGCATGGTCAAGTCTCCAGAAGAAAGCCATTACTGCGCAAATGCCACAAAGTATCTTGCTTACAATACGCCAAACAGCACAGAGACAAGCCTCAAAACTTCTGGTACAAGGTAATTTGGAGTGATGAGACCAAAATTGAACTTTTTGGCCACAACCATAAACGTTACATTTGGAGAGAGGTCAACAAGGCCTGTAATGAAAGGAACACCATTCCTACAGTAAAGCATGGAGGTGTATCGCTGATGTTTATTGGATGTGTGAGCTACAAAGTGACAGAAAACTTGGTAAAAGTTGACGGGAAGATGAATGCAACATGTTATCAGCAAATACTGGAGGCAAATTTGCACTCATCAGCCCGGAAGCTGCACATGGGACGTACTTGGATGTTCCAACATGACAATGATCCAAAACACAAGGCCAAGTCGACATGTCCTTGCCTACAGCAGAACAAAGTTAAGGTTCTGGATTGACCATCTCAGTCTCCTGACCTCAATATCATTGAGCCAATCAGGGGAGATCTCAAGCGTGCAGTTCATGCTAGACAGC
The DNA here is from genome assembly GCF_046119375.1 of Phyllobates terribilis. Taxonomy (NCBI): domain Eukaryota; kingdom Metazoa; phylum Chordata; class Amphibia; order Anura; family Dendrobatidae; genus Phyllobates; species Phyllobates terribilis. The sequence continues at coordinate 382,641,482 of NW_027362765.1, forward strand.
CCAGGAATTTACAGGAACTGGAGGCTTTTTGCCAAGAAGAATGCGTAGCTTTACCATCTGAGAAAATAAAGAACCTCATCCACAACTACCACAAAAGACTTCAAACTGTCATTTATGTTAGAGGGGGCAATACACGGTATTAAGAACTGGGGTATGTGAACTTTTGATCAGGGTCATTTGGATGTTTTTGGCTGTCATTATATAATCCTAATATATGGGGCCGATCATTTAGTCCCGCAGCACGGTGGCTCAGTGGTTAGCTTTGCAGGCTTGCAGCGCTGGGGTCCTGGCAGGTCCGGCGTCAGCACCCGGCGCACCCGGGCAAGTGCCGGGGCCCTGAGCAGGCAGGGGGGCTCACTCGCCGGTCACCCTTGCGTGCTATAGGACCCGCGAGCGGAGGTGTGCGGTCCCGGTGCTAGTGTGTGACCCACTACCGCTGTTGTTCAGTAGGGGGTTAGCCCTCCCTGTGAAAAGGTGTACTCGGACGGCGGGCCGGTGGTGGAAGGGGATGCAGTCGCGGCCTTGGCCCGGTCCGTGCCCAGGGCTCACATCCCAAAAATACGGGCTAGTTGATGAGTGGCAATTTACAACTACGCCACCTGTGGCGTCTGGTGATGCGCCACCAACGCTGCTGCAGTCCTCTGAGGCTGGATGTTGTGGCAGCTGACGGTAGTACTACTCCCCACAGGCGGAGCAGGGCCTCAGGGCAGAAACCGGCAGGAGGATGAGGGGAGTAGTAGTAGGTGCAGTGGTGTGGTGCGGTGTCGCGCTGCAATAAAGGACCGGAGGCAATGGATGCAGTCTTCCAAGCTTTACTCACGTTGGTTGAGGTCAGCTGCAAGGCTTCTCCTTGCTCCTCATGGCTTGCTGCGGCCACCAGGGAAGAGGGTCCGGCACACCCCGGTAGTTCAGGTGCTTCTATCAGGACCCCCGCACCACCGCGTGTTCCTACAATCTCTCCCTTGGACCTCTCCTGTCCGTGTGTGGTGCGTGTTACAAGGCTGGGTCTACCTCTGGCTATACACAGAACAAGGGTACGGGCGGCAATTCCGTTCCGTCCGTCACCCGATGGGATCCACTTAGCCTCCAGGCTTCTCCGACTGATACGTGAAGTAACAAAGTCAGATATCGGGGGCCGGTACCCCTTTTGCAGCAGGAGTCCTTCTGACTAGGCCAGAATGGAGAGTACGGGTGGCGTACGTCGCTCCGTCCGTATTCCCTGGGATCCTTTTGCCTGTGGAGCTCTTCTACTTTGCTCCACTCCAGGCCTTCTCAAGTAGGGACCTTGACCGGGTAGAGACAACCGTTAACTCTCACCCGCTTCTCGCTTCAAGGCCAGAGTACGAGGACCGTGCGTCTTCAACAGGCTGCATGTTCTATCCCAGAAAGCCACGTTCAGCGGTGAAGACCACAATCAAAGGACCTTGAACTTAAGATGGCTGGCTATTATATATTATACTGGAATTGTAACATAAAGGTGTGTCCTCCACCATCACCCACTACATGGTTCCCCCTAACTTTGGCTCCCCCATCTCCATTATCCTGCTGGGGCAGCACTCTGGTGCATATTAGCCCCCCATAGGACAGGAGTGTGTAGTGTTGAGTGTGAGTTGGGGTCCTAACAGCTGCACCATCCTTACCTGGGAGAAGAGATACTACACCTCCTGACAAGATGCAGTACCCCCTGTGGCGACCGAACCCTCAGGGGCGCCACACTAGCGCCCGCCACCTTCCCCCCACTTGCTCAGGGCCCCGGCAGCCGGCACAATACATACCTCTCCCCGTGCCTCTGCAGCAGCTCCGGTGTCTTCCGCGTCCCCTGACTGTGACGTCTCAGGTCAGAGGGCGCAGTGATGTCTTTCCACTGCGCCCTCTGCTGAGCCATCCCAGGCAGCACAGAGAGGGAAGACGTCAGCACGAGTGAGGAGTCCGGTCGGAGCAGTGGCAGCAGGTGAGAAGTGAGGTATTTGATTTTTTTTTCTTTATGTATGGACGCATGGGGCATTATATGGGGGGAGAAATTACATCCTGCATGGGGCATTATATGGGGGGAGTGACATCCTGCATGGGGCATTATATGGGGGGGAGAAGTGACATTCTGCATGGGGCATTATATGGGGGGCGGAGTGACATCCTGCATGGGCCATTATATGGGGGGGTGACATCCTGCATGGGGCATTATATAGGGGGAGAAGTGACATTCTGCATGGGGCATTATATGGGGGGCGGAGTGACATCCTGCATGGGCCATTATATGGGGGGGTGACATCCTGCATGGGGCATTTTATGGGGGGAAGTGACATCCTGCATAGGGCATTATATGGGGGGGAAGTGACATCCTGCATGGGGCATTATATCGGGGGAGGGGGTAGGAGTGACATCCTGCATGGGGCTTTATATGGGGGGAATGACATCCAGCATGGGGCATTGTATGGAGGGGGAAATTACATCCTGCATGGGGCATTGTATGGGGGGAAAGTGACATCCTGCATGGGCCATTATATGGGGGGGGGGAGTGACATGCTGCATGAACCATTTTATGAGGGGGGGGGAGACATCCTGCATGGGGCATTATGTGTGTGGGGGGGAGAAACAGCCTGCAAGGGGCATTATGTGTGGGGGGGCACAGCCTGCATGGGACAATATAAGGGGGCCAATATCCTATATGGAGCGTTATAAGGGGGCCAGTATCCTATATGGAGCATCATATGGGGGCCAGTATCCTGTATGGAGCGTTATATGAGGGCCAGTATCCTGTATGGAGCATTATATGGGGGCCAGTATTCTGTATGGAGGACTATGTGGTGCCCATAATACTGTATGGAGGACTATACTGTCCGGTCTGCACTGTGCGCTGCGAGGATCTGCCTATTGTAGAATTTACTATAGATATCGCTCATGTAATGTAAGAAGTAAAATCTTTGGCCTTGTACTATAGATATATATTTCTCTGCGGTATCTGTGCATCATGAATCGTGGTATATGTTAAAGGAACCCACTGAGACTCTTTCGCCCATGGTCCACAAAAACCTGGAGCCGGCCCTGGGTCCTGGGTTCAAATCCCACCAAGGACAACATCTGCAAGGAGATTGTATGTTCTCCTCATGTTTGCGTGGGTTTCCTACCACACTGCAAAGACATATTGATAAGGAATTTAGATTGTGAGCCACAATAGGGACAGTGCTGATGTCTGTAAAGCACTGTGGAATTAAAGGCACTATATAAGTGAGTAAAATACTTAAATATGATCCTGATATATGGGGCCAGTCATCTAGCCCTATATTATCCTTATATATGGAGCCAGTCATCTAGTTCTATATTATCCTTATATATAGGGGTCGGTCATCTAGTCCTATATTGTCCTTATATATGGACCGGTCATCTAGTGTCACTGGTGTGTCAGAGGTGACAGTCGCCCTGCAGTTGGTTACAGGAGATCTCTGCGTTTGGCATTGCAGACAGCTTCTTAGATAAGAGTCTGTCTTTAGGACTGAGCGGCTCCTCCCTATTGCTAATTAGCTCTCTGGCCTGGGAGTTTATATACCTGGTGTATCTGAGAGGGAGTTGCTGGCTATATTCATTTCTACTTATGTGGCTTAGCAGGAGCAGTACTTCATCCTCTCTGGAGCTTGAGGCCGTGTGCATACTTGGAGTCTTCTAAAAGCTAAGCAATTTCCCTGTTTTGTCTTCACTTGTTGTCTTTAGTGTTTAGTGGAGGTTGACTAGGGCTCATCTTCTTCCATCCCTAGCCGTAGTCTTATGCCAGGGAAAGTAGGGCGAGGCACGCATGCGGCGATTGCTGAAGAGGCAATATAGGGACGTTAGTTGAAACAGGGTGATGCTAGACCAGACTAGGAGGTCTCCACTTCCCCCTTTCCCTAGAGTCTGGGCTCCCTCTCCCTTTTCCCTAGGTGTTTCACTAACACCTGGCGTGACATTATAGCCAGCCGAGCACATTTTGAAAAGGGAGAAAAAAACAACTGACATTTTGTTTGTTTTTTTTCTTTGTGTGTTTTTGGGCGTGCACCTTTTTTTTTGCCTTTCTCCCTTTGGTATGGGTTCATTTGCAGAGCTTGCAGAGCAGCTGCACAGGCTGTCTCTGGAGGTGAATGACCTCCGTGGTGAGGTACAGCAGCAGCATCAGCGGCTACAGGTCGCCAATATGGGGGTCTCTGCAGGTAGGCCCAAGGTTGCCCTCCCAGACAGGTTTTCAGGAGGTAGGGACAAGTTTTTTGTATTTAAGGAGGCATGCAAATTGTATTTCAAACTTCGTCCCTAGTCCTCCGGTAATGAGGAGCAAAGGGTTGGTATTGTGATCTGTCTATTACAGGGTGATCCTCAGTCATGGGTGTTTTCGTTACCGCAGGACTCGGTTTATCTCTAGTCTGTGGAGGGGTTTTTCGGAGTTCTGGCCCTCATCTATGATGACCCTTACTGAGTCGCCTTGGCTGCTGAGTCTAGGCTACGTCGCCTTCAGCAGGGGATTCGGTCCGTGGAAACATACAGTTCAGAATTCCATAGATGGGCAACGGATTCCAAATGGAATGACTCAGCCCTTAGAAGTCAATTTTGTGAGGGGCTTACTGAAAGGTTGAAAGATGCCTTGGCTGTATATGAAACCCCTCACTCCTTGGAGGCTGCCATGTCTTTGACCATATGTCTTGATAGACGCCTTCGGGATAGACGGGTGCAACCACCTTCTCTGGGGCCTTCTTGTCGGGGTTATGTACCTCTGCCAGGGGAGCGGTCTGGGGGTGAACCAGGACTGGGGGAGGTGGAGGAACCCATGCAGTTAGGGAGTATCTCTATGTAAGGGACCTAGGGTGGCTGTGATGGCGAGCGAATGCTGTACTCGCTCACCCTGGCTCCCAAACAAATACAAGTGTCCCGATCCTTCTTTGTTGTGTGTACAATGCATGTCACTTACGTTTCGGTTGCAGATCTCAGCTGACTCTGGTCTTTCCATCATAGGAACCGCCTCAGTCACATTAAGGGACTTCCACTCCATTGTTAGAACCCTCCTGTTTGTTTTTTCCATCTTGTGTTTTGCGGTCACATGACCATCTGCCTTTATATTCTAGCTCCGCCTTTTTGGCTGTGCTGGACTTCAGTGTTGTTTGACTGTTTTGCTAGCCAGGTGCTTCTGTGCCTATATCTCTCAGTTCGCTTGGTCCTTTTGGGACCTCTAGCACCTGTTTGTCAGCTTATCTTTTGTGTTCTGCAACAACCTTCTCTGTTCAGGAGGTGTCCCATTTTTATTCCAGTCCTTAGTTCTTTTAGGGACCCTTTCCCTTTATTCTATAGGTCTTTGTTCAGACTAGCCTAGGACTAAGGCGGGTCTATTCGCTAGGAACAGGAAACCCGTTACATCGGTGCATGCCTGAATGAAGCAAATGGGGTATGGGGGAAAGGGACACGACGATGCCTTCCAAGGGCACTGTACCCAGCGGCTGCCCAGATGCTACATGGGCCGGTACACCAATCTAAAACGGCTGTGATGAATGTGATGCAGAAACATTGGGTGGCACCAGGATTCTCCACCTGTATTGAACGACTGATAAAAGGGTGCATGATATGTGCTACACATAATCAGGGTAGAGTAGTTAAAACACCACCCAAACACACCCCCAGCCCCTCTATCCATTCCAGAGACTGCAAATTGATTATATTCAGCCGCCGAAGTCAGGATCATGGGAATATGTGTTGGTCTGTATTGATTTGTTCTCAGGATGGCCAGAGGCTTTCCCGTTTGCCAAAGCCATGACTGCGGCAACCGCAAAGAAACTGCTTGCGGAGGTCATCTGCAGGTATGGGGTACCAGAGGTAATTGAGAGTGACAGAGGTACACACTTCACGGGTGAAATAATGAATGAAGTCATGTCAGCTCTAGGAATTCAACAAGCATTCCACACCCCATATCACCCACAAAGTAGTGGTAAAGTGGAAAGACTGAATGGGACATTGAAATTAAAAATTCAGAAAGCCATGGCTGAGACAGGAAAACCATGGCCGGATTGTTTACCGCTTGCTCTGTTTTCAGTAAGATACACGCCCAATAAAAAGACTGGACTCTCTCCATATGAGATATTGTTTGGCAACGTGTTATGCACACGCCCGGGCTAAGCGGCGTGTGCGTGTGATTGCTAGTGATTCCACTGGACCGTGCCGGAGAGTGTATGCCTGGAGGGGCGTGACTAAGTATTTACCCGATCCGACCAGGGTCGCACGACGGCATACGACGCCAGTGCACCAAGGAGGAACCGAGCAGAGGGACCAGGTGCTACTCCAGGACAGACCCCGGACACGGCTGTTGACCCACACAGGGGAATACAGGAACAGGCTGGTAGGCTGGCACACAGACTGGAGGGTATAGGCAGGCACGACTGGTATGCAGGCAGGCGGGTATGCAGGCAGGGAGGTAAAGGCAAGCACAGCTAGAGTGCAGACAGGGAGGCACTAGCAGGTAGGAACACAGGCGGGATAGAACCCAGTACACACCGGGACTCAGGAACAATACAGGCAGGATAGGGCCCAATACACACTGGGACTCAGGAACATTACAGGCAGAGGGGTACAGGCAGGGCAGGACAGGACTGCCGGAGCAGCGGGCAGAAGCAGGGCAGGACAGGACTGCCGGAGCAGCGGGCAGAAGCAGGGCAGGACAGGACTGCCGGAGCAGCGGGCAGAAGCAGGGCAGGACAGGACTGCCGGAGCAGCGGGCAGAAACAGGGCAGGACAGGACTGCCGGAGCAGCGGGCAGAAGCAGGGCAGGACAGGACTGCCGGAGCAGCGGGCAGAAGCAGGGCAGGACAGGACTGCCGGAGCAGCGGGCAGAAGCAGGGCAGGACAAGACTGCCGGAGCAGCGGGCAGAAGCAGGGCAGGACAGGACTCTGTTCACACAGAACAGACAGGAAGGGAAAGACAGAGCCAGACACCCACAGGGTACTTGCAGTGAAGTAGCGAGTGGACCACAAACTCACAAACGGGAGTACAGAGACAACAGGCAGGAGTTAGGTACGAGTACAGACTCTGCAGAAAAAGGAAGGGAACGGACATAGAGGCAAAACAGGTAAAGGATAGGAGAGAGTTCAGACTGGAACTGAGTGTACGGAGGAGACCGACACTGCAGCGGGATACAGGAGCGGGTCTGGGAATACTGCCCCCAGAGAGGCGGGACGAACAGGCAAGGAGCGTGTTCAGACAGGACAGACAAGATACAGGAGCGGGTCTAGGTAATCGGCCCCTAGAAGGCGGGAGGAACAGGCTAGGAGCGTGTTCAGACAGGACAGACAAGAGAACACAGAAAGGACTCAGTTCAGACACGGGAACTAATACCGCAAAGCAGGAGACATACAAGACTCAGTTCAGACACGGGAACTAATACCGCAAAGCAGGAGACATACAGGACTCAGTTCAGACACGGGAGCTGATACCGCAAAGCAGGAGACATACAGGACTCAGTTCAGACACGGGAACTAATACCGCAAAGCAGGAGACATACAGGACTCAGTTCAGACACGGGAACTAATACCGCAAAGCAGGAGACATACAGGAGTCAGTTCAGACAGGCCTGGAAATACAGCCTCCAGGAAAGGCAGACAAGGAAACAAAGAACGGGACCTGGCACCTTCAGAGTGCAAGCACACACTGAAGGAAAACACTTATGCTCAGGCAGGGATAGAAGGGAGCTGCTGAGCTATATACCAAGTGTCAGACAGCAATAGGCTGAGGACGCACAAGGGGTGTGACCCACAGCAGGTACAAAAAGCAGGAAGTGATCGGGCGCCGCCCTTAAGCAGCAGAGACAGACACAAACAGACAGCATGGAGGGAAGCCAGAGAGACATTCTGGACAGGAGATCAAGTGCGCGCTCCTGCACAGTGGGAGATGGACCACTATGCAAGGACGCCGCCAGGTATGTTACACAACGTACCCAGCCTAGGGTGTTTCTATCCGCAAGCATTAGAAATAAACAACCATGTGCTAAGTTACTACGTGAGGGCTTTACACAAAAAGATCAAGCAAATACATGATAATGTTTTCAGTTCTCTTCCAGATCCAGATCAAGACTCCAGCAGCCATACGCTGCAACCTGGAGACTGGGTGGTTATAAAAAGACACGTGAGGAAAAGCCTAGATCCACGGTTTGACGGACCCTTTCAAGTTCTGTTGACCACAAGCACAGCCGTTAAGCTAGAGGGAAAAGAGGCCTGGATCCACACGTCCCATTGCAAAAAGATACTAGGAGAACCAGCGGACAAAGAATGAAGACATTGTTTATACTTACCTGCATCCTTGCGACCACAGGTGCATGGACTACGTCAGGCACCACAGATGGAGATGACAATAGATTCATTAACCCCTTAACAACATCTGACGTACTAATACGTGTCTGTGCCCTGGGACTTAAGAGCCAGACCCGTATTAGTACGTCATGGCGATCGCGCGCGCACACAGGCTGTGCGGGCGCGATCGCCGCCGGGTGTCAGCTGATTGTCACAGCTGACACCCGATACTATGTGCAGGGAGCAGTCCTCCACCGCTCCCAGCACATTAACCCCCGCGATGCTGCGATCGAAGTCGATCGAAGTCGATCGCAGCATTGCGGGGGCAAGGGGCACCTAGCTAGATGCATAGTGAGCACTTGGAACCCCCAGGTGCTTCACAAATTGATTCATAAAAATGAAAAAGTGTTTTTTTTTTCACTTTTTCATTTTTACGAATCAATTTGTGAAGCACCTGGGGGTTCCAAATGCTCACTATGCATCTAGAAAGGTGCCTTGGGGGGTCTAGTTTCCAAAATGGGGTCACTTGTGGGGGAGCTCCAAAGTTTGGGCACAGAGGGGCTCTCCAAACGCAACATGGTGTCCGCTAACAATTTGAGCCGATTTTCCATTCAATTTGTTAGCGGATACCATGTTGCATTTGGAGAGTCCCTGTGTGCTCAAACATTAGAGCTCCCCCACAAGTGACCCCTTTTTGGAAACTAGAACCCCCAAGGCACCTAGCTAGATGCATAGTGAGCACTTGGAACCCCCAGGTGCTTCACAAATTGATTCATAAAAATGAAAAAGTGTTTTTTTTTTCACTTTTTCATTTTTACGAATCAATTTGTGAAGCACCTGGGGGTTCCAAATGCTCACTATGCATCTAGAAAGGTGCCTTGGGGGGTCTAGTTTCCAAAATGGGGTCACTTGTGGGGGAGCTCCAAAGTTTGGGCACAGAGGGGCTCTCCAAATGCAACATGGTGTCCGCTAACAATTTGAGCCGATTTTCCATTCAATTTGTTAGCGGATACCATGTTGCATTTGGAGAGTCCCTGTGTGCTCAAACATTAGAGCTCCCCCACAAGTGACCCCATTTTGGAAACTAGACCCCCCAAGGCACCTAGCTAGATGCATAGTGAGCACTTGGAACCCCCAGGTGCTTCACAAATTGATTCATAAAAATGAAAAAGTGTTTTTTTTTTCACTTTTTCATTTTTACGAATCAATTTGTGAAGCACCTGGGGGTTCCAAATGCTCACTATGCATCTAGAAAGGTGCCTTGGGGGGTTTAGTTTCCAAAATGGGGTCACTTGTGGGGGAGCTTCAAAGTTTGGGCACAGAGGGGCTCTCCAAATGCAACATGGTGTCCGCTAACAATTTGAGCCGATTTTCCATTCAATTTGTTAGCGGATACCATGTTGCATTTGGAGAGTCCCTGTGTGCCCAAACATTGGAGCTCCCCCACAAGTGACCCCATTTTGGAAACTAGACCCCCCAAGGCACCTATCTAGATGCATAGTGAGCACTTGGAACCCCCAGGTGCTTCACAAATTGATTCGTAAAAATGAAAAAGTGTTTTTTTTTTCATTTTTTCATTTTTACGAATCAATTTGTGAAGCACCTGGGGGTTCCAAATGCTCACTATGCATCTAGATAGGTGCCTTGGGGGGTCTAGTTTACAAAATGGGGTCACTTGTGGGGGAGCTCCAAAGTTTGGTCACACAGGGGCTCTCCAAACACAACATGGCGTCCGCTAATTATTCAAGCAAATTTTACAATCAAAAAGTCAAATGGCGCTCCTTCCCTTCCGAGCCCTGCCGTGTGCCCAAACAGTGTTTTTTCCCCACATATTGGGTATCTGCGTGCCCAGGGGAAATTGCACAACAAATTTTGGGGTCCATTTTTTCTTGTTAGCCCTGTGAAAATAAAAAAATTGGGTCTAAATTAACATTTTTGTGAAAAAAGTTAAATGTTCATTTTTTTCTTCCACATTCAAAAAATTCCTGTGAAGCACCTGAAGGGTTAATAAAGTTCTTTAATGTGGTTTTGAGCACCTTGAGGGGTGCAGTTTTTAGAATGGTGTCACTTTTGGGTATTTTCTGTCATAAAGACCTCTCAAAGTGACTTCAAATGTGATGTGGTCCCTAAAAAAATGGTTTTGTAAATTTTGTTGGAAAATTGAGAAATCGCTGCTCAACTTTTAACCCTTATAGCTCCCTAACAAAAAAAAATTTTGGTTCCAAAATTGTGCTGATGTATGTGGGAAATGTTATTTATTAACTCTTTTGTGTGACATATCTCTCTGATTTCAGGGCTTAAAAATTCAAATTTTGAAAATTGCTAAATTTTCAAAATTTTCGCCAAATTTCCATTTTTTTCACAAATAAACGCAAGTGATATCGAAGAAATTTATCCACAATCATGAAGTACAATATGTCACGAAAAAACAGTCTCAGAATCAGGGGGATCCGTTGAAGCGTTCCAGAGTAATTACCTCATAAATTGACAATGGTCAGAATTGTAAAAATTGGCCTGGTCATTAACGTGCAAACCACCCTCGGGGCTTAAGGGGTTAAACACCATCTTGCTCTAATCGATGGACTAAAGGAGCAAAACCAGACTATTGCTAATTGTTGGATATGTACACATGCCCCTGTGACATCCACTAGCATACCCTTTCTCGCTGTCCCAGTCTCATGGGAAGAGATAAACTTTTGGGTGAACTGCTCAGATACTTTGGCCAATAATTCCACACAGAGATTATGGAATACCACCATTGGGATTCCTGTGGTAGGATGGACAGAATTTCCTTGGTGGCAAGGGAACCTGACAGGTCAAGTAATCCCCAGGTTATATCTAGCTTTTAAAGGAGGGGAGTGGGTACCCTGAAACAAAACAAAAATTACTGATTTTGGTAAGATACCTCAACAAGGGTTAAAAGTAAGTTTCAAGCCCACCTCAGGCACTAGTGATGCATTTAAACCTTCCCTGTTGGAAAGATATCTACACACCCCTGATTGAGTGAACAATGTTTATTTTAAAAATGGGACAAGTGATACCTGTGCCGACGTACCTGGCAATCTACAATGTAATGACAGTTCAAGTTACGAGCAGGGTGCAACAACTTGTGGTGCGCCCGATGCAGGGTATTGTTCTCCCTTAGGTCAGCAGCCTGGATGGTGTATGATATCTAATGTTTTCAAGTTTGTTGATTTAGTTCACCGTTTAATACTGCAACATTCAGCATTATGGGATCTTCCCTTATCCATGTATTGGGTATGTGGAGACAAGGCCTTCAAGTGGCTCCCAGTAGGAGTGACAGGAACTTGTACTTTAGCCAGATTGACACCTGCAACTTATATTGTTACTCCAGACCAGCTAGATCCCTTGTCTATCCCGAAACATACATTACATAAAAGAGCCGCGGATAACAATCCTAGGCCGAATGGGAGACCCCACATAGTTCAAATGGAGGGGGGGGTAAATAAGTTTTTCAGTGCATTGTTTATATATCCTATGCTGACCCAAATGTGGGATAAATTAGTTGAGGCTACAGATTATTTGGATGATCAGATCTGGGGGATTTTAGAAGTAGTTAATGGGTCTCTTGCAGTACAAAATCAATTGATTATTGTCACGAACCAACATACCCTTGTACTAGATTATTTGACGGCGGCACAAGGAGGAATGTGCCAGGTAATAGGGCCCGCGTGTTGCCACTATATAGATAATTCTAGTGTGTTGACACTCGAACATAAATTAGAAGATGTTGTAAAATTAAGAAAGCTTTATGATGAGGCCAACCTTAAGAACCAGGATTCCTGGTGGGTAAACACCTTTTCCTTTCTGAATCCCGCTAATTGGTTTAAAGGTATCGGTGGGTGGTTGGCTGGTATAGTGAAAGCTATTTTTCAGGTTTTGCTAATGTGTCTTGCGGTTTATTTGGTTTTTAAGCTTTTTCTAATGTGTATTCAGCGTTGTACTAAAAGAAAAAGAAAATATAGAGCTTCATATTGATAAATGAAGGAACAAAAGGACGGAATGTTATAGCAGAATATGAGGTCCCTCAAGTTCAAAGACCCCATCTATGCTATATAAAGTCTGACGGTCACCTTAGGTCAACAACAACTGAATGTTCCTTCATTGTGTCAATAGAAACTAACGTGTCCTTGCTAGTCATCAGAATGTGTCTGATTAAATGTTTCAACACAGAATGTGTCTGATTAAATGTTTCAACACAAGAATAGGCATCATGAGAATAGAAACCAGTTTTTTTGTTTGAATAGATAAATTGTATGATCAGACCATATATGGTAAATCCGTTTCTACCTCCAGGGTGTGTATATAAACCCTATGCTTTGTAATAAAGTTAGAGTCTGTTGACGCATACTACCTGTCTTGTGTCTTATTCTCTCCGGGCCTGTATGCTAAAGGATAGAAGAACCAGAAAGCAGTGACGACAAAGGGGACTGTCCATTCTATTACTGTTATTACTGACCATAAGAACCTGTCATATCTCAAGTGAGCTAATCATCTCAACCCTAGGCAAGCCAGATGGTCCCTGTTTTTTACTAGGTTCAATTTTGTTGTCACTTTTCATCCAGGGGTCAAAAATGTCAAGGCTGATGCTTTGTCCCGGAGCTTCCCTGGTGGTGGTGACCATGAGAACCCTGACCCAATGTTACACAGAGGGGTAGTAATTTTGGCTCTTTATCCTGAACTGGAGAATGAGGTGTTGGAGGCTCAGAGGGACGCCCGTGCCTCCTGCCCTTCAGGAAAGTTATTTGTACCATCTGATCTGCGCCGCAGAGTTATCAAGGTACATCATAACTCTGTGATGGCTGAGCATCCAGGTGGTAAGGCAACCGCAGAACTCCTCTCTCGTCATTATTGGTGGCCGGGGTTGCATCTTGATGTAATTGAACACGTAGCTGCTTGTAGTATTTGCACGCGTTCTAAGGTTTCGCATACCCGTCCATCTGGTACTCTTCTTCCGCTATCTATCCCTAGTAGGCCATGTACACACTTGTCCATGGATTTTATTAGTGACCTACCGGATTCTGCAGGCAAAACAGTGGTTTTGGTGGTAGTAGATAGGTTCAGTAAAATGGTTCACTTCGTCACATTACCTGTACTTCCCAATGCCAAGACACTTGCTCAGGTGTTCAGAAATGAGATTGTGAAGCTTCACGGGGTTCCCTCCGATGTGGTGTCTGATCGAGGGACCCAGTTTGTTTCCAAGTTTTGGAAGGCATTCTGTTCTCGACTGGGGGTGCAGTTGTCCTTTTCCTCTGCCTTTCATCCTCAGTCGAATGGTCAGACCGAGCGGGTCAATCAGAACTTGGAGACATACCTCAGGTGTTTCGTCTCCGAAAATTAGGAGGATTGGGCATCCTACTGACATTTTGCCGTTCTTCGGTGCATACAGTTGTCATCCACAGTTTGGTACCTTCAGTGGGGGAGGAGCTTCAGGAGTTCCTGAGGAAGAATGGTTTGCTTTGTTGCTCTCCTCGGTTTGACAGGGTGTTCTGTGTAATTTAAAGACCATGGGAGACAGGTATAAATGTATGGCTGACAGAAAACGCTTGCCAGGTCCGGACCTGAATGTGATTGACTTTGTCTACCAGGACTATAAGATTGAAAGTTCCTTCTTGGAAGCTGGGACCTAGGTTTATTGGTCCCTATAAAATAACTGCCGTGCAGCGTTTCGTCTTGAACTTTCTCAGGCCCTTAAGGTCCACAATGTGTTCCACAGGTCCTTACTCAAAAGGTATGTGGAACCTCTTGAGCCCTCACCTCTACCAACGCCCCCAGTAATGGCTTATGGTAATCTGGAGCTCCAGATTTCGCAGATTGTAGATTCTCGTCTCCAACGTCGTTCTCTACAATACTTAGTGCACTGGAAAGGCTATGGTCCAAAGGAGAGGATGTGGGTTTCAGCGTTAGAGGTGAACGTTCACAGATTGGTTTGCTCATTCCACACCTCTTTTTCTGAGAAACCCAGTCCTGAGTGTCCGGAGGCCACTCACAGAGGGGGGGTACTGTCACGGGTGTGTCAGAGGTGACATACAGTCACCCTGCAGTTGGTTACAGGAGATCTCTATGTTTGGCATTGCAGACAGCTTCTTAGATAAGAGGCTGTCTTTAGGACCGAGCGGCTCCTCCCTGTTGCTATTTAGCTATCTGGCCTGGGTGTATATATACCTGTGTGTCTGAGAGGGAGTCGCTGGCTATACTCATTTTTACTTATGTGGCTTAACAGAAGCAGTACTTCGTCCTCTCTGGAGCTTGAGGCCCTGTGCATATTTGGAGTCTTCTGAAAGCTAAGCATTTTCCCCCTGTTTTGTCTTCCCTTGTTGTCTTTAGTGTTTAGTGGAGGTTGACTAGGGCTCATCTCCTTCCATCCCTAGCCGTAGCCTTACGCCAGAGAAAGTAGGGAGAGGCTTGCGTGCAGCGATTGCTGTAGAGGCAACATAGGGATGTTAGTTGAAACAGGGTGATGCTAGAACAGACTAGGAGGTCTCCACTTCTCCCTTTCCCGAGTGTCTGGGCTCCCTCTCCCTTTTCCCTCTGTGTTGCACTAAAACCTGGCGTGACATCCAGTCCTATATTATCCTTATTTATGGGGCGGGTCCTCTAGTCCTATATTATCTATAATATAATTACCTTGTAATGTCTTCACATCCTGTTCCATCCAGATGTGTCCAGATCCCAGAATTCCAAGCGGCGGAAGTTCGTCGACCGCCATATTGGGACACCCAAGTGATGGGTGTCTCAATATGGAAACAGCTGGTGGTACCAGCCTCTTGCGCGGTACCACCAGCAGAACACCGTCGCGAACACGCCACACACACAGCCACGGGGATCAGCCGAATGATTCACTGATTCTTTTAACAGGAGGAGTGCATGCGCAGTTTTAATGTGATGTCGCTACCTGCTTGCACAAAGATGGCGGCGGTCTGATTTACTGCTCCTACGCGAATTCCGCGCAGGCGCAGTGGATCATTTGGCTGATTCCGGCAGTGTTCTCAAACGAGAGAACACATGAGGGAAGAAGACAGCACAGGAGTGGAGAGAGAGAGACCAGACAAGGGGGAAAGCACATGGGGTACACAGGTCAAAGAAGAGCTCATATGAGAGGAGAAGACAGCAGATGGGGGAGAGAGAAAGCGCACAGGGGGGAGAGAGACAGCACAGGGGGGAGACAGCTCAAGCGGGACAGCACATGAGGAGAGAACACAGCACAGGAAGTAGAGAGACAGCAGAAAAGGGGGATAGCACATGGGATAGACAGGTCAAAGAGAAGAGAGCACAGACAGGAGATGTCAGCACATGGGGGGGATAGGTGGGTGAGCACATGGGGGGAGAGATTCTCAACGCTGCAAAGCCTGCCCCCATTGTGACATCACTGCCCTCCTGATGCGATAGCATCGGGCCTTCATCTAGTTCTTATATACGGACATATATCTCATACCTGCTGTTCCTGGTCCTTTATGACCAGTAGATCCGTTCCCATCTTCGTACAATCATCTCGGCTTTGGTTCCACGTTCTTTCTTTTCCATCTGAGTAATAATAACAGTGCTCTCCATGTAGCCGCCAATCAGGAGGACACAGAAGACAACCTGCAAATTTAATAAAGCTTCTTTGGAGGTGTAGTAATACAAGTAGCAGAAGTATACATCTCTATTTTAAGTCATTGATTGCACTTAGTCACTCCTCACCAGCTGTGCAGGAAGCTGCAGCATGATCCACCTTGAATAGAGCTGTACTGCAGTTTCTTGCACAACAAGGCTCTCTATGAGGGTCCTGAAGGTCCAACCTCAAAAATCAAGAATTGAGGGCATATTCTAGCAATATAATTTATTGCTTAACCCTTTCACAACATATGACGTATATTTATGTCATCATGTGTCGTGTCCCTGACCCTGGGCACGCATCTTTCCCCTCATATTACAGCTGATTTAACCAGCCATCATGTGCTTTTAACAGCCACAGGTGGAGTGGTCCTCTGCCCGCGGCTGTTAACCTGTTAAATCCTGCTGTCAATCTCTGACAGCGGGATGTAACACATGCCAGAGGGGCGCACATGATTCCACGTTTCCATTGCCACAACCGTGACCTGCAGAAGACCCTGGTGCCTGTCATTGCAATACTCCTATGAACGCCGTCTTGTGTTCAAATCACCCCCCTTTTGACCAACTTAAATTAAAAGAAAAAAATACACAGTGTCCGATCTATCAAAATATAAAACAAATGAATCTGTTCTCTAAGCAGCGTAACAAGAAAAAAATCGAAACGCTAGAATTATGTTTTTTGGGGCCGCCACAACATTCCAATAAAATACAATAAGAGGTGATCAAAACATCATATCTACCCCAAACTGGTATCAATAAAAACATAAGCTCAGGGCACAAAAAATAGGCGCCCACCTGGCCCCAGATCCCGAAAAATTGAGACGCGACGGGTTTCAGAAAATGGCGACATATGCGATAACTTTTTTCATACAAATTTCATACCTCATACCTCATTCACACCTCATACTATATTGATGGAAATATGAAAAAGTTATGGCTCTTGGAAGAAGGTGAGGAAAAACTGAAAAAGAAAAAATGGAAAATGGACCGGGTGAAGGGGTTAACATTTATTAAAATAAAGATAATCACCAATCAGTTTTAACTGCTATAATTTTTAGGCATATAGAGCTCAAATCATCATGGTGTTTTCTGGCATAAAATGCCTTGAAATGTCTCAAAAATGTTGCGAGTCTTGTCATTTTTACGCCACTCTTGGCAAGTTTCACCAATTTTTAGAAAAGTGGGTGGAGCTGGGGCATAACTTAGAGTGCTTGTCTAATTTATCATGATTTATGTCATTAAAGTAAAATCAGTCCCTGACTGGAGTAACATTTCTGGTTGTTGGTGCACGGCAACTGAAAAATACGCTAAATTAATTAAAAAGCGCATTTTACTGCAGCACACTTTTCATCAAGATTAGCGTGCAAAACACCGGTTCTGATGAATTTGGCTCAACATTTTTTGGGATAAAAAAAAACAAAACAGCAATGCTGTACTTAGCATTGTGAAGCATCATTGCTGCCAGTGTATTGTATCACTAGCAAGGAATGTATTATACCATGTATCTATCATATGCTTAATGCAAATCTGGGGTATTTTGGTCAGTACTTTTCATCAATATTTGTCAGGGAGATATTAATGTCAGGGAGATATTAATGTCAGGAAAATATTAACCATTTTTCCCCCCTGAAGCCCCCCTCACCACTTTCAGTACAAGAACTGTCTCCATAAAAATCTCAGCACAAAGCCCCAATTAATACAGTCATGGGCTGGCAGCCAAGAGGTGCCACCAAGCTACTTAAAATGCGAGCATCCTTCTCCCTGGCAGTGCAGGGGGTGATTAGACACAGAGAGGTGGACAAAGCTTGTTTAGTTCAAAGGCACTCACAAACAATTCCCAGCCACCAGCCTCAGTCCGATCGGAGCCGATATGAAATATGGAATAACTGAAGTTCCATAATTCTGATGATAACGGGACCCATATTTTTAGTGTCAGGGACAACCAAGAAACAATATGCTCAGTTTTTCGTAGCCGTAGGCCCCTCTGGGGGGGCTGTGGCACAACAGTAACAAAATAACAAATTGCAACTGTGCGATGTGTTGTATCTAAATGAAGGTAAAATCGTATAAGAAAATATGGTACCACCTTTGGGCTTCTGGGATCAACCAGCGATTAGTTATCCCAAAAAAAAGATTTTTAATACAAACATCGGGGTGGAGCCGAGCCCACATGATGTCATCACAGGGGGGCCTCTCCCTTCAGCATAAGATAGTTTGGCTGGAGCCATGTTCTTTGTCCGGGAGTATATGTCTATCATAGCGGAGGACCCTGTTCGATAACAGTTTAAGTGGAGCGTCTCCCCTCCAGCTATATTGAATCGTCGCAGCGATCTTTATGCAGTAGTGTAAGTTTCTTCTTTAATCCTTATTATTTTGTGTAACTGCTTATGTACTGTAAATGTTCCCCTTTGTAAAATCTTTGTATATTTTTCCTAACACTGCCTCCCTTTTGGATTAAATATAAAATTTAATAGTTCTGCTTCTTTTGTCCTGTAATCGTTCCCTTCCCCAAAACCACACGCTACCAGAATGCAGGCGTCCGGCCAGGCCTGTATTATATTTCAAACTTGGCCAGTGGCAGAGAATAATAATTGGGCTATCGTGAAGCAGACAGTGACCATCCGGAGGGCATAAACACACATTCCATGCGTTGGAATCCAGAGGTGTGATGCCATACTCTCACTGGTCACTTGTTGATACCTAAGCAGTGACTACTCTTGATCGTGTGCTTGCAATTCCAGACGAAATCGGTAACACAGTGATGGTGCGGTGAGATATTGTGTGATCTCCCCCGGTCTGTCGCTGTGGGAATTCCTGACAAATTGGTGGCAGCGGTGGGATATTACAGAACATCAGTGGCTGGATTGAGCAATCATTCCTGTCATTGAAAACTTGCACGGTTCTTGTGAGAATTCTGTGCAGAGTTTTAAGAAATTAGACTCAGTGTTTTAATATTTTTTTTATCTGGGACATTACTATAAGTGTAGCAGTTGCATCCCTTCCCTTCTCTTGTTTTTCTATCCTATCTTTTATATGGAAATAATGGCTACATGTGGAGAGCCCTGGTATCACCAGCAGGTGAAGGCCATTATCATTGCCCTCTGTGAGCTGGGACAGATTGACCCCACTGGCAAAACCAAGGCCCAAATGACTGCTGAACTGTTGCAAGGTGCCCGTCCGACTACAGAGCCCTGATGACGGGGTGGCCAGCCAAGGCCAGGATGGTGCTGCCGTAGAGGTCCCACTTGTGATTGCCAGCCATACCCGTAGCCAAGGTAGTGTGGACCCCCACCTGCAAATGGCATTGGAGCAGCTTGCCGCAGATGATCATGACGGACGACTGCAGCTTATCCTGAAGTTCCAGGAGCAGGCTGAGTGCCAGGCCCAAGCTGACCGAGAGGCTGCTGAGCGAAGGTGGCAAGATGAGCAGCGGTACCAGCTGGAAATAGCCCGAATCCAGCTGCAGACCTCCACCACAAAGACCCGTGAGTCCAAAAGCACCAACAGCTTCAAACCCCATCCTGAGCATTTTCCTGTAATAGAAAAGGATGGGGACTTGGACATATTTCTGCAAGGCTTTGAAAAGGCCTGCAGGCAGTATCAGCTACCCACGGACCAGTGGGCAAGGTACTTAACCCCAGGGCTCAGAGGAAAAGCTCTGGAGGTGTTTGCTTCTCTCCCACGAGAACAAGATGGAAACTATGAGGCCGTCAAGCAGGCCCTGATAAAAAAGTACCAGCTGACTCCGGAAGTTTACTGGAAAAAGTTCAGAGCCCTCCAACGTGGACCACATGATAGCTGCAGTGATGTGGTGAATGGGCTCAGAACCAACTTTGAGCAGTGGATCCGAGGACTGTCAGTCACCACCTTCGAGGACCTGAAGGATCTGATGGTGAAGGACCAGTTTCTTCATCTTTGCCCAGTGGAAGTGCAACAGTTTGTGCTTGACCGGGAGCTGATGGAAGCCGCCAAAGCAGCCCAGATCGCGGATACCTATGGGGCCAACCGCACACCATAGGTGTGGAAGTCAGTCGCCTACAGCTGTAAAGGGGGTAAGCCTACAACCACCCCCAGTGTTCCAGCCAGCCGGCCCACAGCGGGTTTATTGATAAGCATTTTTTTGCATCACAGGTTCACATTATCATTGAACTTGTTTATTAATGTTTATATACTGTGACAGAGTCACTAGCAGGTAACTGGGGAGAGAGATGTGTAGCACTGATATTGATAGCTGCAGTGATTGTGCATAGTGAATAGTTTCCAGCACATGAGTAGGTTAAACCACCATCTTCGTCCTAGGGAGATTAAAGCACCTGTAGAAAGGGAGGAATTGGGTTGATACAAAAACACAGCCTTGCAGAGCATTTAGTGTGTGGTGGGATGGAGGTGAGATCTCTGAACTGTTTGTGGCATACATGCTGGAAATATGGAGATTGCAGGTCTCCTGGTGTGAATTTCTTTGCTAAAGGACATGGATGCTGAACTTTAAGCTTTGTATATGTGACATGCAGAAGTAATGCTGTTGCAGAGTGTGACATGCAGAAGTAGTGCTGTTGCTTTAAAAGCATTCAGCAACTATTAGAAGTAACACAAGCACAGGAGACAGGAAATGTTGTGCTCCAGAAGCATCCAGCAACTAGAGGGGTTAACACAATCACAGGAGAAGGGGAGTGTTTTAGCAGAGCCCCAGGGGGATTGTGGGTAAGTTGTTTTCTGTCTGGCCAGAGCCAAAGAAAAAGGTGGCTTATGATGTGTATCTCACAGAAGGCAAGGGAACAGAATTCAGGTCAGCAGGGAAGCTAAGCAAAGGTTATTTAGACTCCCTGAGCTAACAGTGTGGAGTATTATTGGCCAGGAAGATAAGGACTGGAAGGAAGCCTGTCATACAGATCATCTCCCTCATCACACCCTTCTCCCCTATATCTTCATGCAGGATAAAGAATGCTGTGTACTATTAAGTCCTTATGAAGGAAAAGTCTGTGGTTGTGTATGCATTAAAACTGTGCTGTACTGTGCTACCGGATAGTAGACTGTGTACTGCTGTGCTGCAAAGGAGACTGTACTGTTATTACAGGAGCCTGTTGCTCAAAGAGACATTTGCATTGCACTGGCTGTGCCTCATTAAATGTTACTGTTCTACCATTTATGAAGACTCTTGTCAGATATGTCTGGTCAGCAACTGAATCTATCGTGTGCTTGAGAGAAGCTGCAGCTTATGGTTGCCCTGAGTAACGGTTCCCCCAGGATTCCAATAAATTCATGTAACTGGTCCCGCCCCTATCTGAACTTAGGTGGCGTGCATGTAACATATGGACTTGTTATTTTATGTTTTACCTTCTGCCGGACAAAGGCTGAATTTACGTTTTCTGGTGATGTGATTTATCAGGACTTCAATAAATCAGCCGTACTTTAAACAGAAATAGTTCCTGTGACTGCCTCTTTAAGAAGCCGAGTGACTCGACCTACTACAGTTGGTGTTAGAAGTGTGGGCAAGATCCCCAGGAAACAAGTGTGACAGGTGTAGACAGACTGCATGTCCTGGGTGAAGGCGGCATTGAGCACTGAACAGCATTCAGACAAAATGGAGGAGCTGATCAAACACCTGGTCCAAAGCAAACACCAGAAGCATAAGCAACACCTGCAACAGGAGACAAGTAAGCTGCTTATGCAACAGCTGCAGCAGCAGCACCACCAGCAGCAGCTCCAACAGCAGCAGCAGCAGTACCAGCAGCAGAGTCGACAACAGCAGCGGCAGATTGATTTACTCACAGAGGAGGTTCGTGGCACTGCAACTGATGATTTCTCTGTCCGGAAGGCGGTGAGGAGAGCCTTGCAGAAAATGACCCTGGGTGATGACATAGAGGCCTTTTTAACCGTATTTGAAAGGGACGCCGATAGAGAGAAACTCCCACCAGAGCAGTGGGCGGAAGTCCTGGCGCCATACTTAATGGAGAGCCACAAAAGGCCTACTATGATTTGGCTTTACAGGACGCCAAAGAATATGAAAAATTGAAAACAGAAATTTTGGCGCGCTTGGGGGTGACAATGTCTGTCAGGGCACAACGGGTCCATCGCTGGGCATATCACCATGACAAAGCCCTTCGCTCCCAAATGTTTGATCTGCTGCACCTCATCCAAAAGTGGTTGCAGCCGGAATCCACTACCCCAGCGCAGATGGTGGAGAGAGTTGTAATGAATCGCTTTGTGCACTCTCTTCCGAGCCCGATGCTGACCTAGGTTGCCCAGGGAGATCCCCGGAACTTTTATGACTTAGTTGGACTGGTCAAAAGGTATCAGGGTGTTGAAGGGTCCATGGGGAGACAACTCATTCCATACAGGGGGGCGGAGGTTAAAAAAGGGGTGGCGTGTCCAAAATCCAAGGGGGCTACAGAAATCATGCCAAGACCCTCATTGAGGGATGTAATTTGCTGGCGATGTCACGGTCCAGGTCATATAATAGCCTATTGACCCCTGACCACTGAGCAAATGGACTGTAGCATGGGACGCCGATGTTCCTTCTACGCATATCTAGCTTGCAGTGTGGACTGTCCATCCAGCAAGGGGCCCCAAGCTTGTCCTGTAACAGTGAATGGCCTGCAAATGACTGGACTCAGGAAGTTTGGTGACCCTCGTGAGGGACACACTCCCTCTCCAATTGATCCATAGCAAGAAGGTTGGCGTCCACAGCATTCATGGGGATGCTAAAGACTATCGGGTGGCCAGAGTGGTCATTGAGACTGCCAGAGGTACCATGAGGTTGGCGTGGTCCCAGATTTGTTGCACCCAATCATCATAGGCCGGGACTTTGTGTTGTTTTGGGACTTGTGGGGGAGGGGCAGAGACCTGCATTACTCGGGTAAGAAACGGGTTGGCCCTAAAAAAGTCTCACCAACTCCAGAGTCTGAAGGATTTCCCTTCTGAGTAATGGGAAATGAGGATAAAGTAGTATTCCCTGAGGCAGACATTCCTGAGATAGGTGTGACCAGACAAAAATTGGGGCTCACCCAACATAGAGAACTTTCACTAAAAGAAGCGTTCAATAAGGTAACCATCATAAATGGCATAGCACAGGAGTCAGGGGCTGACACTAGGTTTCCCTATTTTATGTTGAGGGGGGACTTGTTGTATCGAGTTACCAAGTTGAGGAAGGAGAGAGTGGAGCAATTATTGGTACCAGCACCCTATAGACAATGGGTGTTGGACAGGGCCCATTCACATGTTTTGGGTGGTCATCTGGGGGTGGACAAAACTCAACAAAGGGTCATGAAGAGGTACTATTGGCCCAGATGTCATTGTGAAATCCTAAAATATTGCAAGTCCTGTCCATCCTGCCAATTAACCGCAACCACCTCTCTATTCCAAAATCCTCTCATGCAGCTATCCATCAATGCAGGGCAACAGAGAAACCAAGTTGAAACTCCATGTGGGCTGGTCAGACCAGAAGGTGACATTAATGGCATCATTGTGGCAGAAACACTGTCACCAGCCCAGAAACAACAGTGCCGAGAACTTCTTCAGCGGAACCGGGACCTGTTTTCGCAGCTACCAAGACGTACGCAGGTTGGTGAATGGGGAATCCTGATGGAGCCACATGTGCAGGTGAACCAGAGGTCATATAAAACTCCCGAAGACCGCCGCAAGGTGATTTCGAAGGAAGGAGCTAAAATTTACGCGTATCTGATACCCCGCGATGATGAATCATAGAATCATAGAATCATAGAATGGTAGAGTTGGAAGGGACCTCCTGGGTCATCTGGTCCAACCCCCTGCTCAAAGCAGGATTCACTAGATCATCTCAGACAGATGTCTGTCCAGCCTCTGTTTGAAGACGTCCATTGAAGGGGAACTCACCACCTCTCGTGGCAGCCTGTTCCACTCATTAATCACCCTAACTGTCAAAAAGTTTTTTCTAATATCTAATCTGTGTCTCCTCCCATTTAGTTTCATCCCATTGGTTCTAGTCTTTCCTTGTGCAAATGAGAATAAAGATGATCCTTCTACAATGTGACAGCCCTTGACATATTTGTAGACAGCTATTAAGTCTCCTCTCAGTCTTCTTTTTTGCAAGCTAAACATTCCCAAATCCTGCAACCGTTCCTCATAGGACATGGTTTGCAGACCAGTCACCATTCTGGTCGCTCTTCTCTGAACTTGCTCCAGTTTGTCTATGTCTTTTTTAAAATGTGGTGCCCAAAACTGTACACAGTATTCCAGATGAGGTCTGACCAAAGAGGAGTAAAGACCGATAATGACTTCACGTGATCTAGACTTTATGCTTCTGTTAATACATCCCAGAATTGTATTTGCCTTTTTTGCTGCTGCATCACACTGTTGACTCATGTTCAGTCTATGATCTATTAGTATACCTAAGTCTTTTTCACATGTACTGTTGCTTAGCTCTATTCCTCCCATTCTGTATATGCTTTTTTCATTTTTATTGCCCAGATGTAGTACTTTGCATTTTTCCCTGTTAAAAACCATTCTGTTGGTTGCTGCCCACTGCTCCAGTTTATTTAGGTCTTTTTGAATCCTCTCTCTCTCTTCTCTAGTATTAGCTATCCCTCCTAGCTTTGTGTCATCAGCAAATTTAATCAGTTTACCCTCAATTCCTTCATCTAAATCATTGATAAAGATGTTGAACAATACAGGTCCCAGGACGGAGCCCTGTGGTACCCCACTTGAGACATTCATCCAGCTGGATGTGAAGCCATTTACAACCACCCTTTGAGTCCGATCACTAAGCCAGTTATGAATCCACCTAACAGTTGCCTGGTCCATTGCATACTTGGTCATTTTTTCAATAAGGATGGTGTGAGATACTTTGTCAAATGCTTTGCTGAAGTCAAGATATACTATATCTACAGCATTTCCCTGATCCACCCAGTCAGTGATTCTGTCATAGAAGGAAATTAAGTTAGTCTGACATGACTTGTTAGTTACAAACCCATGCTGACTCTGGTTAATCACTTCATTCTTATCCATGTACTTACATACATGTTGTTTAATAATTTGTTCAAAGATCTTTCCTGGTATAGAAGTCAGACTCACCGGCCTATAGTTCCCTGGGTCCACCTTCTTCCCCTTTTTGAAGATAGGAACAACATTTGCTCTTCTCCAGTCTTCTGGGACTTCTCCTGTTCTCCAAGAATTTTCAAAGATTATGGAGAGTGGTTCTAAAATTTCTTCTACGATCTCCTTCAGTACTCTGGGGTGTAATTCATCTGGACCTGGAGACTTGAACTCATTTATGTTAGCTAAATATTCCCTCACAATCTTTCTGTTTACTGATAACTTGGATTCCTCTATTCCTTTAAAAGGACAGTGAAGATCAGTTGATGTTACATTTTCTTTCTGAGAGAAAACAGATGCAAAATAGGAATTAAAAAGTTCGGCCTTCTCAACATCCTCTCTTACCATTTCTCCATTTTCATCCTGTAAAAATCCTATAGCATCTTTGACTTTTCTTTTACTTTTGACATACCCCCAAAATCCTTTTTTATTGCTTTTGACATCTCTTGCAAGCCTTAATTCATTGTCAGCTTTAGCTAACCTGATACGTGCCCTGCAGGATCTGCAGACTGCATTATAATCTTCTTTAGATATGCCTCCCTCTTTCCATTTAATAAACATTTCTTTCTTTCTTTTTAGCATGTGTTTAAGTTCTGTGTTCATCCATCCTGGTTTCCTTAAATGCTTCCCATTCTTCCTACTTTTTGGGATTGTTAACGATTGTGCTTTGAGAATCTCATTTTTAAAAATTTCCCATCCTTCCTGGACATTTTTATCCTTAAGGACATCCAGCCATTGGATCCCTCCTATTCTCTTTCTGAGTCTCTTAAAATCTGCCTTTCTAAAATCTAACCTTGAAGTTTGAGTCTTCACATGTCTTCCTCCTCTAGTTATCCAAAATTCTATAATAGCATGATCGCTGCCTCCTAGGGTCCCAGCCACCTTTACCTCCTCAACCATTTCCTCCCTGTTTATAAGGATTAGATCCAAAGTAGCAGATCCCCTTGTTTTCTCCCCTACCTTTTGGAAGATAAAGTTGTCAGCAAGAGAGGATAAGAATTTGCTTGACCTGTTAGTTTTACTTGAGAGAGATTCCCAACAAATGTCTGGATAGTTGAAATCTCCCATGACCACTACGTCATATTTTTTGGAGAACTTGGTCATTTGATACATAAAGAGTTCATCCATATCTTCAGCTTGCCCAGGTGGCCTGTAGTAAATGCCTACAATGGTGTCCTTTCCGTTGTTCTCTCCTTGTATTCTTACCCAAACAGTTTCCACAGAACTCCCAGTCTCTGAAGCTTCAATCTCTGTGCAGATATACGCTTTTCTAACATACAATGCAACACCTCCTCCTCGTTTATCAAGTCTGTTTCTTGCAAATAAGTTGTATCCTTTTAGCCTTTTATTCCAATCATGTGTATCGTCCCACCAAGTTTCAGTGATTCCAATGACATCATATTCCTTTTCCTGCATTAGTAGTTCCAATTCTCCTTGTTTGTTGCCCATGCTTTGTGCATTTGTATAAAAACATTTTAGTTTGTGATTGGTTTCTGTTCCTCCCATATTTTTATTATTTAGATTTTTTTGTCTTTGTTCTTCTTTTCCACTTCCAGTAGCAGAGCTCTCAATAGTATTTGTCAGCTGTATGGCTTTTTCTGGCCTTTTGCTTCCCTTCCCACATTGTTCTAGTTTAAAGCTCTTCTGATGAGTGTAGCAAGGCGACTTCCAAATACATATTTTCCAGTCTTCGTAAGGTGCACCCCATCTCTAGCAAGTAGTCCATCGTATAGGTAATTCATTCCGTGATCCAGAAATCCAAATCCTTGTTGACGGCACCATCGACGTAGCCAGTTGTTCACCTGTAGAATCTTATTCCACCTCATTGTTCCATGGCCATCCACTGGGAGGATGGATGAGAAGACCACCTGCGCTCCCAATTCTTTCACTTTCTTGCCTAAGTCTTCAAAGTCACTGCAGATGGTTTCCAGGTCCTTTCTTGCGGTGTCATTTGTCCCCACATGTATTAGCAGGAATGGGTAGTGATCTGTAGGTCTGAAGAGTCTTGATATCCTGTCAGACACATCTTTAATTTTTGCTCCTGGAAGACAGCACATTTCTCTTGAGGTTATGTCTGGTCTGCAGATAGCGGCCTCTGTTCCTCTTAACAGGGAATCCCCCATGACCACCACTCTCCGTTTTTTCTTCACAACATTCTTCTTTCTCCATCCAGGAGGATTCTGAAGGCTTACAAGGTTATTCATTGCTGGCAAAGTCTTATCTTGCTGTATTTCTTCATGGTTCTCCTGCGTGAGAGCCTGGTACTGGTTCCTGAGCAGTATGGGTGCTGACTGCCTCTCGATCCTCCTGCTTCTGTGGGTCACATGCTTCCATTCCTCTGTTTCCTCAGGTGCAGTTCGAATTTCTTCTCTTTCTGAATCATGAAGAGATAATTCTGCTCTGTCTAAGAACTCTTCACCTTCCTTAATGATTTTCAAGGTAGTTAACCTCTCTTCTAGATTTCGCAACTTTTCCTCCAACAGGGACACAAGCTTGCATTTCTGGCATGTGAAGTCTGGCTTTTCCACTGGCAAGTCTGTGAACATGTAGCAGGATATGCAGCTCACCAAATGGCTCCTGGACTCTTCCATGTTCTTATTGTTAATGTTCTGAAAACAGTGAAAAAAGATTAAAAAAAAAAGCTTCAAAATGCGCGCGCCGTCAGGCGCGCGGTTTACCGATGTCCTCTTTTCAGCTCCAACAGCCAAAATCCAGTGTTCTTTGAGCTCGCGGAGACTCTTCACTTACCCCAAAATGCAGTGGGAATATGCAAATTATCTCCTCAGGACTCCTCCCCTGGTTTACCGATGTCCTCTTTTCAGCTCCAACAGCCAAAATCCAGTGTTCTTTGAGCTCGCGGAGACTCTTCACTTACCCCAAAATGCAGTGGGAATATGCAAATTATCTCCTCAGGACTCCTCAGATTGAAGCTAGGTTCAGCCAGATTCATCACCTTCCTGGACCTGACAAAGGGTTGCTGGCAAATCTATCAAAGTGACAAGAAGAAGACGACCTCCTTTTCACCTGATGGTTGTTTTAAGTATACCAGAAGTCCATTGGGCCTGCAAAGAGACCCAGCTACCTTCCAGAGGGCCATAGACCGGATCTTAGCCCCTCACAAAAAATTTGCCGCAGCTTGCCACGATGATATTGTGGCATTCAGCCTGGATTGGGGAAGTCATCTGCAGAAGGTCCAGGCCATGCTGGATTCACTGGGGAAAGTTGGGTTTACCATAAACCCAAAGAAGAGTACTAAAGGGAAAAAGAAGGAAAAATTTCATCTTTCATGTGAACACAGGCCTGGGAAGCTGCATAGTAATGCAGATGCCAGTTTGGTGACTGAATGTACCAAAACCAACCGCTTTGGGCAGAGGGGGGAATATGTGACAGAGTCACTAGCAGGTTACTGGGGAGAAAGATGTGTAGCAATGATAGTGATAGCTGCAGTGATTGAGCATAGTGAAAAGTTTCCAGCACACGAGTAGGTTAAACCACCATCTTGGTCCTAGGGTGATTAAAGAACCTGTAGAAAGGAAGGAACTGGGTGGATAGAAAACCACAGCATTGTAGAGCATTTAGTGTGAGGTGGGATGGAGGTGAGATCTCTGAGCTATTTGTGACACACGTGCTGGAAATATGGAGATTGCAGGTCTCCTGGTTTGGATTCCTTTGCTAAAGGACATGGATGCTGAACTTTCAGCCGTGTTGGCTAAACAGCACTATTGTATGGACTTATTATTTTATGTTTTACCTTGTGCCGGACAAAGGCTGTATTTATGTTTTCTGGTGATGTGATTTATCAGGACTGCAATAAATCAGTCCTACTTTAAACAGAAATAGTTCCTGTGACTGCCTCTTTAAGAAGCCGAGTGAGTCGACCTACTACAGTACCTAGACAGTTATTTAACCCTTTCCCGCCTTTACACTATGGACGGGTGAAATGTCGCACTATTACAGCCGTTGCCCTGTGTGTGATTAGTATTTCACTGCTATTACAGTTAAACCTTTTAGATGCTACGATCTGCATCTAGATGCTCGCTCTTTACCTCCCACAGCCCCCCCTGATGTGATTTCGGGGTACCAATGGTTGCCATGGCAATCCGAGGCCTAACAACAGCCTTTAGGTCTGCCACCTTTTGAAGTCTATTAGGTCCTGCTAGCAACAGGATCTATTAAGCTAAATGTGACCCAATACCTCCCAACTCTTGAAGAATAGAAAGAAGGACAGATAATATGGCGCGCATAGCACGGCAAATTGTGACCATGCCCTTTCTAGTCTGGCAGGAGTAGATGTCAGAGAGACTGGAGGGTGTAGAAGCAAATAAAAAACTGTCCTGCTGTCTGGGACAGTTGAGACTAGAGATGATTGGATCAATTCACGGGACTCTGGTCCAGGTCAGTGGCACCTGGCAGCTGGATGGTAGGCCTGCGAATCTATTACCATTCACGATGAAGCTTTTAATTAGCCAGGGCTGGCGTGATGTCATCTGTGCGTCCTGCTCATCTCTAGTTGGGACCTATAAATTTACTTTTTGTTCATTCATTCACAGTCAGAGAACTTTCTCATCTTTATAGAGTGTCACTATACAATATTTGGCTTTTTGGTGTCTGTAAGGCCGTGTTCATACGCAGCATATGTAAGGTGCCCCAGCCAGGTAGTCATGGGCGAGCTGTAGCCCCTGCTCGCTACAGACAATACGTGTCCTCCCTCTGATGTGTGGCTGTGTATGTGGTGCTCTCCACTTAATTCAGACCATCCGATCGCGGCTGTCTCCAGGCATTTCTCTTCTGGGACCAGGGCAGCAATAAATTCAGAGGACACGAGGTTCTTAACCATAACTTGGACTTTACTTGGGGAAGAGGAGTATGTACAATATTTACAGGCAAATATAATGGATAAGGCCCGACAGGTTATCATCTCCCTCACAGGCGCTGGCAACATCTTCAGCCCTGGTTCCCTCTTTAAGTGAAGCATCTCTGTGACTCTAATCTCTAGCCCAAGAGAATCTTCTTCAATATCAACAGTATTTCAGGATCCTATATCTCCCCCACATCTTAGCCTGGTGTCCTATCTATCTTCCTCTGCTACCTGAAGACTAGAAGTGCCCTGGGACCTCAATACCTTCGTTGAGTTTCTCCGGCCAGCTAACAGGACTCTTGCGCAGGGAGATATTCACACTGGTGATCCCACTGTCTGAGGGTACAGAGCTCCTGTCTACCCTAGCAGCCACCATATACTCAGGCTGCCCTTACGGTTCACTGTCCTAACTCTTACTGACTTGTTCTGGGAAACTCCTAGAGTGCCCACCCTCTGTGGGCTGTCATCACAACCATTAACAACCATCACTGTCTGCAATACTGCTGGCAGACTCAACCTATCATCTGCACCCAGGACGGTGGCATCTTGTGGTTGCTTACAAGTACTGCAGCCCACAAGGAATTACATCAGGAACAAGCTCTATAAACACTCGATGCTTGATCAGGGCAATAAGTTCCCCCTCTACTCTACTGATAGGACCACTGCAGCTAACCCCTTAGCTTGGCCTAACAACAGTTCAGAGAGGTCTAACTCCGGAATATTCTCCTTTAACTACATCAGTGCCGAAGGAAGGCTACGTCCTTCCCCACTATTACACATACAGTTAGGTCCATATATATTTGGACAGAGACAACATTTTTCAAATTTTGGTTCTAGACATTACCACAATGAATTTTAAACAAAACAATTCAGATGCAGTTGAAGTTCAGACTTTCAGCTTTCATTTGAGGGTATCAACATTAAAACTGGATGAAGGGTTTAGGAGTTTCAGCTCCTTAACATGTGCCACTCTGTTTTTAAAGGGACCAAAAGTAATTGGACAATTGACTCCAAGGCTATTTCATGGACAAGTGTGGGCAATCCCTTCGTTATGTCATTCTCAATTAAGCAGATAAAAGGCCTGGAGTTGATTTGAGGTGTGGTGCTTGCATTTGGAAGGTTTTGCTGTGAAGTAAACATGCGGTCAAAGGAGCTCTCCATGCAGATGAAACAAGCCATCCTTAAGCTGCAAAAACAGAAAAAACCCATCCGAAAAATTGCTACAATATTAGGAGTGGCAAAATCTACAGTTTGGTACATCCTGTGAAAGAAAGAAAGCACTGGTGAACTCATCAATGCAAAAAGATCTGGGCGCCCACAGAAGACAACAGTGGTGGATGATCACAGAATAATCTCCATGGTGAAGAGAAACCCCTTCACAACAGCCAACCAAGTGAACAATACTCTCCAGGAGGTAGGCGTATCAATATCCAAATCTACCATACAGAGAAGACTGCATGAAAGTAAATACAGAGGGTTCACTGCACGTTACAAACCACTCATAAGCATCAAGAATAAAAAGGCTAGACTGGACTTTGCTAAAAAACATCTAAAAGAGCCAGCACAGTTCTGGAAGAACATTCTTTGGACAGATGAAACCAAGATCAACCTCTACCAGAATGATGGAAAGAGAAAAGTATGGCGAAGGCGTGGTACAGCTCATGATCCAAAGCATACCACATCATCTGTAAAACATGGCGGAGGCAATGTGATGGCGCGGGCATGCATGGCTGCCAGTGGCACTGGGTCACTATTGTTTATTAATGATGTGACACAGGACAGAAGCAGCTGAATGAATTCTGATGTATTCAGAGTCATACTGTGTGCTCAGATCCAGCCAAATACAGCCAAACTGATTGGTCGTCGTTTCATACTACAGATGGACAATGACCCAAAACATAAAGCCAAAGTAACCCAGGAGTTTATTAAAGTAAAGAAGTGGAATATTCTTGAATGGCCAAGTCAGTTACCTAATCTCAACCCAATTGAGCATGCATTTCACTTGTTAAAGACTAAACTTCAGACAGAAAGGCCCACAAACAAACAGCAACTGAAAACCACCGCAGTGAAGGCCTGGCAGAGCATCAAAAAGGAGGAAACACAGCGTCTGGTGATGTCCATGAGTTCAAGACTTCAGGCAGTCTTTGCCAACAAAGGGTTTTCAACCAAGTACTAGAAATGAACATTTTATTTACAATTATTTAATCGGTCCAATTACTTTTGGTCCCTTTAAAAACAGGGTGGCACATGTTAAGGAGCTGAAACTCCTAAACCCTTCATCCAATTTTAATGTGGATACCCTCAAATGAAAGCTGAAAGTCTGAACTTCAACTGCATCCAGGCTCAGACTGGCCTGGCGGGGTGCCGGGAAATTTCCCGGTGGCCCCCGGGCCCCCTGCAGAGAAGACAGAGGAGAATTAAAAAAAAAAAAAAAAAAAGTGGTCGTGGGCCCTTTAAGGGCGCGCGCTCGCACTCTCACCGCCGCAATGCCCAGGACAGTAGCGGGAGGGGCCTGGGAGCAGGAGAGCCGAAGAGCAGAGCAGGAGCCGCACTGCAGCGTCACACTCAGCAGACAGGGCCGCACGTCTGCTAAAAGTGACGTCACATCGCGCCCTGCACTGCAGTCTCCGGCCTTAGGAGCGCGTCTGTACTGTACAGGTAGTGTAATATTTGTGGGTGTTTGTATGAATTTGATGAATTTGTGTGTATATGCTGCCTGTGTGTGTGTATGCCTGTGTGTATATGCTGCCTGCATATGTGTGTGTGTATATGACTCTGTGTGTGTGTGTATATATATATATATATATATATATATATATATATATATATATATATACAGTACAGACCAAAAGTTTGGACACACCTTCTCATTTAAAGATTTTTCTGTATTTTCATGACTATGAAAATTGTACATTCACACTGAAGGCATCAAAACTATGAATTAACACATGTGGAATTATATACTTAACAAAAAAGTGTGAAACAACTGAAAATATGTCTTATATTCTGGGTTATTCAAAGTAGCCACCTTTTGCTTTGATGACTGCTTTGCACACTCTTGGCATTCTCTTGATGAGCTTCAAGAGGTAGTCACTGGAAATGGTCTTCCAACAATCTTGAAGGAGTTCCCAGAGATGCTTAGCACTTGTTGGCCCTTTTGCCTTCACTCTGCGGTCCAGCTCACCCCAAACCATCTCGATTGGGTTCAGGTCTGGTGACTGTGGAGGTCAGGTCATCTGGCGTAGCACCCCATCACTCTCCTTCTTTGTCAAATTGCCCTTACACAGCCTGGAGGTGTGTTTGGGGTCATTGTCCTGTTGAAAAATAAATGATGGTCCAACTAAACGCAAACCGGATGGAATAGCATGCCACTGCAAGATGCTGTGGTAGCCATGCTGGTTCAGTATGCCTTCAATTTTGAATAAATCCCCAACAGTGTCACCATTAAAGCGCCCCCACAC
This sequence comes from Phyllobates terribilis, assembly GCF_046119375.1. Taxonomy (NCBI): domain Eukaryota; kingdom Metazoa; phylum Chordata; class Amphibia; order Anura; family Dendrobatidae; genus Phyllobates; species Phyllobates terribilis. Next base: position 382,674,773 of record NW_027362765.1, read on the forward strand.
CATCACACCTCCTCCTCCATGCTTCACGGTGGGAACCAGGCATGTAGAGTCCATCCGTTCACCTTTTCTGCGTCACACAAAGACACGGTAGTTGGAACCAAAGATCTCAAATTTGGACTCATCAGACAAAGCACAGATTTCCACTGGTCTAACGTCCACTTGTGTTCTCTAGCCCAAACAAGTCTCTTCTGCTTGTTCCCTGTCCTTAGCAGTGGTTTCCTAGCAGTTATTTTACCATGAAGGCCTGCTGCACAAAGTCTCCTCTTAACAGTTGTTGAAGAGATGTGTCTGCTGCTAGAACTCTGTGTGGCATTGACCTGGTCTCTAATCTGAGCTGCTGTTAACCTGCGATTTCTGAGGCTGGTCACTCGGATAAACTTATCCTCAGAAGCTGAGGTGACTCTTGGTCTTCCTTTCCTGGGGCGGTCCTCATGTGAGCCAGTTTCTTTGTAGCGTTTGATGGTTTTTGCAACTGCACTTGGGGACACTTTCAAAGTTTTCCCAATTTTTCGCACGGACTGACCTTAATTTCTTAAAATAATGATGGCCACTCGTTTTTCTTTACTTAGCTGCTTTTTTCTTGCCATAATACAAATTCTAACAATCTATTCAGTAGGGCTATCAGCTGTGTATCTACCTGATTTCTGCACAACACAACTGATGGTCCCAACCCCATTTATAAGGCAAGAAATCCCACTTATTAAACCTGACAGGGCACACCTGTGAAGTGAAAACCATTTCCGGTGACTACCTCTTGAAGCTCATCAAGAGAATGCCAAGAGTGTGCAAAGCAGTCATCAAAGCAAAAGGTGGCTACTTTGAAGAACATAGAATATAAGACATATTTTCAGTTGTTTCACACTTTTCTGTTAAGTATATAATTCCACATGTGTTAATTCATAGCTTTGATGCCTTCAGTGTGAATGTACAATTTTCATAGTCATGAAAATACAGAAAAATCTTTAAATGAGAAGGTGTGTCCAAACTTTTGGTCTGTACTGTATATGCCTGTGTGTATGTGTTTATGCCTGCATGCGTGTGTGTGTAGTGTGTATATGCCTGCATGTGTTTGTGTGTATGTATTTGAGTGCCTGCATGTCTACGTGTGTATATGTGTCTTCACACGTGTGTGTGTACTTCCCTGCGTTTCTGAATTTTTGTGTGCGATTGTCTGAGTGTGTCTGTGCATGACTGCATGTGCATTTCTGTGTGTGCTTGCCTGTATTTGTACGTGTCCCCATTTCTGTGAGTTTGTGTATCTGCGTGTGTATATTAGGACTCTTTCACATGTCCTGATATTTACGGGACTGGAGATATCCGTGTCCACCTGTGTGTCATCCGTGTGACACATGCCGGTGCTTGGGAATCAGTGTACAGTTGGCGCTGTTCCCAAGAGCCGGGTGCTATGCTCTGCCCTCATCATAGATCCCTGCCGGTGCTGCGATCAGCAGCAGCAGGGTCAATGATGAGAGTAGTAGTCTACTCCCGCCGTGTCCAACTGTAAAAATAGGAATAAAATAAAAAAATCCTTATACTCACCTCTCCTCAGTGTCACCCGCTGTAATCCGTGTGAGTGCTCACGCCGAGGAGAATGACTCCTGCAGCGAGCGGGCCCCGGAGCTGCGCTCAGTGATTGACAGGGCACCGCTTGTTGAGCGCAGCTCCGGGGTCCACTCGCTGCAGGAGTTATTCTCGGCGTGAGCGCTCGCACGGATTACAGCGGGTGACACTTAGGAGAGGTGAGTATAAGGATTTTTTTATTTTATTCCTATTTTTACAGTTGGACACGGCGGGAGTAGACTACTACGCTCATCATTGACCCTGCTGCTGATTGCAGCGCCGGCAGGAATCTATGATGAGGGCAGTGCTCAGCACCCGGTGATTGGGAACAGCGCTAACTGTCATCAGTGTGCGGGACGTTTTGCGGGAGGTGCAGCAGGTAAAAAACAGACATGTCAGCGTGTTTTGCCCACGGACACCACATGGTCTGTCTGTGGAAAGTGGACACACACTGACATGTGCACATTCATTTGAATGGGTCTGCGTGTACCAATGTCTCTGGTACGTGTGGAAACTGTCACCGCACGTACTGACATGTGAAAGAGCCCTTAGTATGTGTGTGTGTAAGCGTGCTTCTGCATGTCTGTATGCTCTTCCGAAGATTTATTATATTTGGAGAGAGATGGGAGAGAAATTTTAGGAGACATAATGGGGAGATGTGTGAAGAAACAGTATGGTGAACTAGGGGAGGGGTGGGAATGGGTGCGGGAACAGAATGGGGATGTATGAGGAAACAGTATGGAGAGTAGGGGAATAGTGTGAGGAGACCGTATGGAGGGAGAAAAGTGTGAGGTGACACAGCACAGAGACTAGGTAGTGTGGGGGAAGGAATGGAGATGCAGCAGTATGGGGGGAACAGTGTGAGGGCACAGCAAGGAGGGAACAGTATGCTGAGGAGGGGGAGTGGGGTGAAGGGGCACAGTATAGAGACTGGGCAGTATAGGGGGACACAGTGTGAGAGGACAGTGTGAAGAGGGGGCCCAGTATGGTAAGGAGAGGACAGTGTGGAGAGCAGGTACCATAAGAGGGGTAGAGTGTATGTCATGTTTTTTGTGCAGGGAGCATTGTGAGAGTTAAGTTTATTCAGGGGCTCAGTGTAGGGCTGATATTTTTATTCAGGAGCATTATAATGACACTGCTATCTTTAAGGGCATCGTGTCGGGATGTGCTGCAGAAGACCGGAGAAGATGGAAGTCTGCAGAGACGAGCTGTGGATGAGAAAAGTCATCAAGGGGTCTGGACAAGAGGAAGAACAGAAAGAGAACGACTCTAATCAGAGAAAATGTCTCAGGTAAGATACCTGGATGTAAATGTTCATTTGTGATCCTCCCTGTGTCTCATCAGTACTCTGGTTCCTGTATGGTCCGCAGTCTGATGATGACTGATAACAACTCCCAGTATCTCTATTGTTAATTACATACTGGGAGTTGTAGGTTTATGCGATACAAAGATATATGGGTGGTTCAGATGATGGTGGTTCAGATGATGTATTCATGTACTGATGTGTTTGTGAGCGTCTGCGTATCTGGAATAATACGTATTTTTGTAAGATGCGTGTATGTAATGGAGCATTGTGGTGTGTAATAACATTCACATACTTGGGGCACATTTACTAAATCTATTAGGTATCTTTCACATGTGTTAGGGAATTCCATTTGTCTTTCCACATTAAGGAACAGACAAGTGAAATTTGCTAACCTTAACTGTCACCATTGGGATGTACTTGTATGGAGCGGGTTCAGGAGCTGAGCCTGCTCCATTCCGGGCAGATGTCGGCTGTGTTACATAGCCGGCGTCTGCCTGTAACAGCAGTGATCAGAGCTCGCCTTGATTGCTGCTGTTTTGAGTATTTAAGTGCCCTTGTCAATCACTGACAGCGGCATTTAGATAGCACGATGGCCGGTGCATGCAGTCACCTGTTCCCTTCTGCCCCCTGTGACGCAGTTGCAGGTTGCTGATGGGTTGCCAGTAGTGCTGAGTGAGCGTGGTCGGATAAGAGACATTACAGTCACCGCGAACTACAAAGTGAGCGTGCTGCAATAATGTCCGGCACCTTGATTGTGACACTTCCATGGAGCCCAACCTCAGGCTGAGCTTCATTGAATGACTAACATGGCAGCAGCACCTGGCAACTAGTGCTGAGTGAGTGTGGTCGGATAAGGTGTGATCCCAGCATGCTCAGGTGTTATCTGAGTATCTTGTAGTGCTCTGCTAATATGCTCGAGTCCCCGGGGTAACATGTTTTGCAGCGGTAGACAGAAGCAACACATGCAGGGATTACCTAACAAACAGGCAATTCCTGCATGTGTTGCGTCTGTCTACCGCTGCAAGACATGCAACCCCGGGGACTCGAGCATAGTAGCAGAGCACTACAAGATACTCAGACAACACCTGAGCACGCTGAGATCACACCTTATCCGGCCATGCTCGCTCAGCACTAGTTGCCAGGTGCTGCTGCCATGTTAGTCATTCAATGAAGCTCAGCCTGAGGTTGGGCTCCATAGAAGATGTCACAATCAAGGTGCCAGACGTTATTGCAGCACCCTCACTTTGTAGTTCGCGGTGACTGTAATGTCTCCCTCCTTGCACCGACCCAATAACAGGAAGCGAGTGGCGACAGGGAGAATAAATGTAATTTTCTCCGTGTAGCCAATGCTTTTCCATTAAGCCATCTAACCAGGCTTTAAACCCTATTTACCTGCAGATTACCCCTATATCTGCAGATAAATAGCATTTTTCAAGGTGACAAGTTACCATTAAAATGACTCTGGCAGTACAGAATAACTGTTCGAACCAAGTCCTGCCGCTTCGTGCTCCACAGCGTGGCCAATCATGTAACTATAGTGCATTATAGAAAAGCATTACAAGTAATAAAACAGTTTATGGTGGGCTGTAGTGTGGGCCCCTAGAGTCAGTTCCCCTGGTGGGCCCTAGGCACCCCAGTCCGACCCTGACTGCATCTGAATTGTTTTGTTTAAAATTCATTGTGGTAATGTCTAGAACCAAAATTGGAAAAATGTTGTCTCTGTCCAAATATATATGGACCTAACTGTATGTACTGCGCTTTTTTTTCTGCAGGATCCGCATCAAACTATACAATAGCAATCTTCTCTGATTATTGCATTTTGCTGCATTTTCCCTCTTGATACTTTTTTGGTGCAGATAAGAAGCTGTATTTTTAAGCTTTTTTTATAGTACAGAAAAGCTTTGATTCTGCACTTAAAGTAACTGCAGTTTTTTATATGTGTTTTTTTAGGCTCCACATAAAAGCCTTTGGGGAAAAAAAGCACCAAAACCACACAGTTCAGCAGCGTCTTTAGACACACAGTGAGCACCATTTCCATGAAACCACATATGATTTTCTTGGCGAGTTAAACACAGCAGAATTCCTGTGCAAAAAGAGCAGCATAAAAAATGCAGCATTTACATTAAATGTGAACATGACCTAAATGTCCATACGGAAGTAATTTCATGGAAACTCATGACCTTGGGGTGTCTAAAGACGTGTTGCACTGTGCGTTTTTGAGTCTTTTTTTCTGTATAGACTTGTATGAAAAACTTGAAAAAAAATGTTGCATTTTTAAGTGCAGAATCAAAGCTTTTCTGTAGTATTAAAAGAGTTTTAAAAATTGCTTCACATCTGCATCAAATAAGAGGGCAAATGCATAAAAGTAATAATCAGAGAAGATTGTTATTGTGTTGTGTGGTGCGGATACCTGCAGAAAACATGCTGAAAAAAAGCAGTAGAAAAAGCGCAGCATTTATACTGCATGTAAACACGGCCTCTGCGTTACATTTTTATTACTTTTTTTTATGGGATTCAGAGACAAAAAATAATTACGCCTTTTTTTATGTCATTTACCAATCCCTGTAAATTTTCTGAGTGCTGGGTTGTGCAGTTCGTTATGATTACAAGGACACCAAATATGCTGATTTGTCATGTTTTTTATTTTTTTTTAATAAGCTCATTAAACATAACATTTTTGTAATCATTTTTCATTATTTTTAGTAATTTTATTAGAAGAAAAAATCTCTCTTTTATTTTCCCTCTTAAATACAGGTACATAGAAAAACATTGCTATGTACAGCTGTATCTCTATGTACCAGTATAATCTTCCTGTGGGCTCAGGGGCTCCAAGAATATAAAATTCGCACATTGATATCAGTGCAGTCTGTGACTCGTAGTTTTAGCTGCTGCCTGCAATGATAGAGATTGTGGTTGTGGGATCGATTCATGGGAAGACCAGATTGCAAAAAGAGAAAATAACAGTTTTGTAATTGTTTTTCAATATTTTTAGTAGTTTTATATGGGCAAAAAACTTTGACTTTTTCTTCATCTCTAGAATACAGGTACATATAAATATACTGCTATGTACAGATGTATCTCTATGTACCAGTATAATCTGCCTGTGGGTTCACTGCCTGCAATGTAACTTCAAGTTTACCAAATTCTCCTATGCTTATCAGGCTGTGGCTCATAGCTTTAGCTACTGCCTGCGATGATAATGATGATGATGATAGAGGTTGTTGTTTCATGTCCCATGGAGACCAGATGACAAAAGAATTGTTTAACTAATTATAAGTGTGTGCAGAGTTTTTTTGCCTGCCCCTGAGGAGGAAGAGCTACGGAGTGATGAAAACAGGAGAGAAGAGTCAGTGGAAGTCGAGCCACAGCCCTGACGTGCCCAGAACAGCGAGACTGACCTCTCAAGTCAAGACAGTCCTGTGGAATCCGGGAAGGTTGGGAGCTATGGTGTCAGCTATAATGAACTATGATGCAAAAGTATCTAAACTGGTTCAAGCTCCACGATGTTACAAAAGTAAAGAAAAAAAGAAATAAAGATCACTTTAAAAAAAAACAAGAAAAACACAAAGAAAATTATACAAATTTGGAATCACCATCTCCATAATCACCATTTAATCTGTTTAGTGAATGTTGTAAAAAATATATATAAACAAAGACCAAATTGCCGTGGTCTTGTCACTTTGACTTAAAACAATTCAATAGAGATTGATCAAAAACTCACACAAGAATTATACTAATAAAAACTACAGTTCATCCCGCAAAAGAATAATCCATTACTCAACTTTGTCAGTTACAAAGTTACAACTCTTACAATTAGGCCACATATAAAATTTATTTTGAAAAACAAAATATTATTATCATTCAAAAGTAATATATACAATGCATATTTGGTATCACCATGTTCATAGTGACCAAAACAATTTATCTTGCCCAGTGAAAACAGTAATAAAAAAAGAAAAAATAATTGTTTTTAGCCACATTGCCTCTGAAAAAATGGAAAAAAAGTGATCAAATTATCACATGTACCCAAAAATAATACCAATCAAAAATACATATCATCCATCATAGATGAAGCCCTCAAACATCCCCATCAATAATAAAAAAAAATGTTGTGCCTCAATATAACCACATAACAAAACATTTTTTCTTAACCTCTTCAAGACTGCTGACAGTAAATAAATGTCGGTGCTTGCTGGGGTTTGTAAATTTAATGCAGAGATAGGGTCCAGGATTGCAGTGCTAAACACCGGTTTGGACCGGAGACATCACTGGGACCTGAATGGCTCTGGTTCCAATGATGTTATCCCTGTAAGCCCGTCCCCGGTTGTGTTCTCTTCTAAATGCAGCGATCAATAACGATTGCGGCCTTTAGAAGTTTGTGAGAGGGAGTGGGCTTCTCCTTTCACCCTTCTGACATCCCCAGGAAGTGATCACAGGGACCCAAAGGTTGCCATGGCAGTCAAAGATCAAATAATGACCTCTATGTCTGCCAGGTACAGTGACTTCCGGCGTGCGCAACAATAAGGTTTGGTCCCCACATCCTGATAGTTAACAACTATCCAGGAGGAAGTGGGGACCATACCTCATTGTTGCGCACGCCGGAGGTAACTGGAGCGGAAGTCACGGTGATTCTCCGGCACCTGCGCACTAGAGCAGAGCAGTAAATAGGGCAGGGAGAAAAAAAAGCGCCTTAAGTTATAGGCGCATTGCGGATGCGTGGGATCTGCAGACCTAGACTGCACATCACAGGGCCCTGTGATGTGCAGGCGGGCATTTCTTAGCATCCCCCGGTCGCCAAGCCTAGCAAAACAAATTTTATAAAAAGATATATCAAAGCAAGCAGACCTCTAATATGGGCCATACAGGTATGTGTAGATTTACATTTCTATCACCTGTATACCCAGGGTCGGACTGGGGTGCCTAGGGCCCACCAGGGGAACTGACTCTAGGGGCCCACACTACAGCCCACCATAAACGGTTTTATTACTTGTTATGCTTTTCTATAATGCACTATAGTTACATGATTGGCCGCGCTGTGAAGCACGAAGCGGCAGGACTTGGTTCGAACAGTTATTCTGTACTGCCAGAGTCCCTTTAATGGTAACTTGTCACCTTGAAAAACGCTATTTATCTGCAGATATAGGGGTAATCTGCAGGTAAATAGGGTTTAAAGCCTGGTTAGACGGCTTAATGGAAAAGCGTTGGCTACACGGAGAAAATTACGTTTTATTCTCCCTGCCGCCACTCGCTTCCTGTCATAGGATCGGTGCAAGGAGGGAGACATTACAGTCAATGCGAAATACAAAGAGAGCGTGCTGCAATAACGTCCAGCACCTTGATTGTGACACTTCCATGGAGGCCAACCTCAGGCTGAGCTTCATTGAATGACTACCATGGCATCAGCACCTGGCAACTAGTGCTGAGCGAGCGTGGTCGGATAAGGTGTGATCCCAGCATGCTCAGGTGTTATCCAGGTATCTTGTAGTGCTCTGCTAATATGCTCGAGTCCCTGTGGTAGCATGTTTTGTGGCAGTAGGCAGACACAACACATGCAGGAATTGCCTGTTTGTTAGGTAATCCCTGCATATGTTGCATCTGTCTACCGCCGCAAAACATGTTACCGCAGGGACTCGAGCATATTAGCAGAGCACTACAAGATACCTGGATAACACCCGAGCATGCTGGGATAACACCTTATCCGACCACGCTCACTCAGCACTACTGGCAACCCATCAGCAATCTGCAACTGCGTCACAGGGGGCAGAAGGGAGCAGGTGACTGCATGCACCGGCCATCGTGCTAGCTAAATGCTGCTGTCAGTGATTAACAAGGGCACTTAAATACTCAAAACAGCAGCAATCAAGGCGAGCTCTGATCACTGCTGTTACAGGCAGACGCCGGCTATGTAACACAGCCGACATCTGCCTGGTATGGAGCAGGCTCAGCTCCTGAACCCGCTCCATACAAGTACAACCCTATGGTTATGACAAGGTTAGCAAATTTCACTTGTCTGTTCCTAAATGTGGAAAGACAAATGGAATTCCCTAACACATGTGAGTGAGTCCTAATAGATTTAGTAAAGGTGCCTCAAGCATATGAATGTTATTACACACCACAATGCTCCATTACATACACGCATCTTACAAAAATACATATTATTCCAGATACGCAGAAGCGCACACACACGCAGACGCACACAAACACATCAGTACATGAATACATCATCTGAACCACCATCATTTGTAATGTCAGGTCAGCCCCATATATCTTTGTATCGCATAAACCTACAACTCCCAGTATGTAATTAACAATAGAGATACTGGGAGTTGTTATCAGTCATCATCAGACTGCGGACCATACAGGAACCACAGTACTGATGAGACGCAGGCAGGATCACAAATGAACATTTATATCCAGGTATCTTACCTGAGACGTCTTCTCTGATTAGAGTCGTTCTCTTTCTTTTCGTCTCCATCTTGTCCAGTCTCCATGATGACTTTTCCCATCCACAGCTCGTCTCTGCAGACTTCCATCTTGTCCAGTCTTCTGCAGCACATCCCCACACGATGCCCTTAAAGATAGCAGTGTCATTATAATGCTCCTGAATAAAAATATGAGCCCTACACTGAGCCCCTGAATAAACTTAACTCTCACAATGCTCCCTGCACAAAATATGTCCCACACTCTACTCCTCTTATGGTACATGCCCTCCACACAGCCTCCTCCTTACCATACTGGGCCACCTCTTCATACTGTCCTCTCACACTGTGTCCCCCCTATACTGCCCAGTCTCTATACTGTGCCCCTTCATCACACTCCCCATCCTCAGCATACTGTTCCCTCCTTTCTGTGCCCTCACACTGTTCCCCCCATACTGCCGCATCACTATACCTTCCCCCACACTACCTAGTCTCTGTGCTGTGTCACCTCACACTTTTCTCCCTCCATACTGTCTCCTCACACTATTCCCCCACTCTCCATACTGTCTTATACATCCCTTCCCCATTCTGTTCCCGCACCCATTCCAACCCCTCCTCTGGTTCACCATACTGTTTCTTCACACATCTCCCCATTATGTCTCCTAAAATTTCTCTCCCATCTCTCTCCAAATATAATAAATCTTCGGAAGAGTACACAGACATGCAGAAGCACGCTTACACACACGAACACAAGTGCACACAGACACATACTAAGGGCTCTTTCACACGTCAGTACATGCGGTGACCGTTTCCACACGTACCAGAGACACTGACACACGTAGACCCATTCACATAAATGCGTATGTGCACATGTCAGTGTGTTTCCACTTTCTACAGACCATGTGGTGTCTGTGGGCAAAACACGCTGGCATGTCTGTTTTTTACCTGCTGTCCAGACCGCAAAAAGTCCCGCACACTGATGACAGTTAGCACCCGGTGCTTGGGAAGAGCGCTGAGCGCTGCCCTCATCATAGATCCCTGCAGGCGCTGCGATCAGCACCAGCAGGGTCAATGATGAGAGTAATAGTCTATACAAGCTGTGTCCAACTGTAAAAAGAATAAATTAAAAAAATCCTTATACTAACCTCTACTAAGTGTCACCCACTGTAATCCGTGCGAGCGCTCACGCCGAGGAGAATGTCTCCTGCAGCGAGTGGGCTCCGGAGCTGCGCTCAACAAGCGGTGCCCTGTCATTCACTAAGCGCAGCTCTGGAGCAAGCTCGCTGCAGAAGTCATTCTCCTCGGCGTGAGCGCTCGCACGGATTACAGCAGGTGACACTTAGGAGAGGTGAGTATAAGGATTTTTTTATTTTATTCTTATTTTTACAGTTGGACACGGACACGGTGGGAGTAGACTACTACTCTCATCATTGACCCCGCTGCTGCTGATCACAGCGCCTGCAGGGATCTATGATGAGGGCAGCGCTCAGCACCCGGCTCTTGGGAACAGCGCTAACTGTACACTGGTTCCCAAGCGCCGGTACGTGTCACACGGATGACACACAGGTGGACACGGATATCTCCAGTCCCGTAAATATCAGGACATGTGAAAGAGCCCTTATATACCCACACAGATACACATACAGAAATGGGGACAAGTACACACACAGGCAAGCACACACAGAAATGCAGACACGCAGGGAAGCACACACACACGTATGTGTGAAGACACATAAACACACAGGCATACACAATGGACACACACCGGCATATACACACACAGGCATATACACACACAGGCATATACACACACACACATACAGGCATATATACACACACACACAGGCATATACACACACTGTACATACACAGGCATATACACACACACAGGAATATAAACACACACACAGGAATATAAACACACACACACAGGCATATAAACACACTGTACACACACACACAGGCATATAAACACACTGTATACACACACACAGGCATATACACACACTGTACACACACACATGCAGGCAGCATATACATAAAAATCCATACAAACACACAAATATTACAGTACCTTGGCTTGTCTCCAGCCCACAGACACGCTCCTAATGTGGGAGACTGCAGTGCAGGGCGCGCTGTGACGTCACTTTTAGCAGACGTGCTTCCCTGTCTGCTGAGTGTGACGCTGCAGTGCAGCCCCTGCTCTCCTGCTCCCAGGCCCCTCCCGCTACTCTCCTGGGCATCGCGTCGGTGAAAGTGCGTGCACGCGCCCTTAAAGGGCCCACGACCACTTTTTTTTTTTTAAATTCTTCAGTTCCCTCTGCATGGGGCCCGGGCCCACCGGGAAATTTCCCGGCGCCCTGCCAGGCCAGACCGAGCCTGTGTATACCCATATTAGAGGTCTTAAAATTCCCAGGGGGTGACAGATTCCCTTTAAAGTCATGCACAAAGCACAGTTGACCACATCTGAAAAGATGTACACTGCTGAACAGATGCCAGATGAAGTCCAGAGTAACTCTGTCTACCTCATTATACTGAATAGATCTGTTGGGTTTCCATCTGAATCATGTATTTTTAAGATGTAGATGAGGTCTAAGGGGCAACGTTTTTCCTTGTGGAGAGAAACATGTCATGCCTGACATGTCAGAGCGAGGAGACTTAAAAGCCATGCATGCTTCTCTGGGAAATTAAATATGCAAATTGTCTCTTCAGAGAGGAAGAGGACTTGAACTCTAGCGCCACCTATTGAAAGCAGTGATCCCAAAAGTCAATATCGATTTTATCCCAAGTCATATTGCAAGACTTGTTAAAGGGTCAATATTGACTTTTAGGATCGTTTGTTCCAACAGGTGGCGCTAGAGTTCAAGTCCTCTTTCTCCGTGGAGCGACAAGTTACATATGAGATGTAGATAGAATCCTTGATGTAAGTGCTCATTGTAGAGCACAGGATAAACGTGAACAGAGCCTTAAAAGTGATCCAAAAATGTTATATATCCCAAAATGCCAGCAAGAAAAGCATTTTTCTGTACCCAGGAGAAATTGGACAACAAATTGTGTGGTGCATTTTCTCCTTTTATCCTTGTGAAAATGAAAAATTTGAGGCTAAAGCATCATTATTAGTGTTGAGCGAACATGCTCGACACTGCTCGGTACTCGCCCGAGCATCACGCTACTCGGGATGTTCGGCGAGCACCGAACATTTCCGGGTTACTCGGGCGGGAGCTCGGGTCTCCGCCCTGCATGTTTGGCTCTCTTTACAGAGCCAATGAACATGCAGGGATTGCCAGCCAGTCACTGTAATGCCGCAACCATGTTGTTTGTGGGCATTACAGTGATTGGCTGGCCGCACAACATCACCTCGAGTATTTAAAACCGGGCGCCGCCATCTTGGACACAGTCGCTCCGGATCAGACAGTGTAGGGACAGCGCTGCTGATTTAGGGAGAGATATATCCTGCAAAATAGTTAGTGTAGGGTCTGTAAAGGCTGCCAGATCAAACAAACAGTCCTTCTCAGGACTAATATCCATCCCAGGTATATCAGGCAGGCAGGCAGGCTGTATAGGAGACGCAGTGGTTATACCAGCAAATGCTGCATTACAGTCCTGTGTGCTGCTCCTGTTGCTGAAATTGCTGGACTTAGCTCCAGGTCCCGGGGGCCAGTAAAAATCCTTTTTTTTTATCTAAATCCTCTTTTTTTTTTCCTCCTTCACAATGTACAAATACCCATCTTATTAACCTTTTGGTGTCGTCGTCCCCCCAAAAAAAAAAAGTGTGCCTCTGATTTTTCAGACACAAATATATCTGTTGAAAATAGTCTGGTGTAGGCCAGAGAAATAGAAGTGTGGTTTTGCAGTTCTATGGGCCATTTGCATCTAAAAAAAACAGTTTGAGTGTGTCGCTCACTGTTCAGCCGCAAATATATATATTTAAAAAAGTCTGGTATACACCAGTAAATTATTACTGTGGTTTTGATGTTCCACGGTAAAACATCTCTATTATACTGTTTTTGGCATTTTTTGCTGTATAAAAATAATAATAGTGTCTCCCTGATTTTTCAGACACAAATATATCTGTTGAAAATAGTCTGGTGTAGGCCCGAGAAATACAAGTGTGACTTTGCAGTTTCACGGTTCAAACCTCTGTATTATCCACTTTTGGGCCATTTGTATCTAAAAAAAAACAGTTTGAGTGTGTCGCTCACTGTTCAGCCGCAAATATATATATGTTCAAAAAGTCTGGTATACACCAGTAAATTATAACTGTGGTTTTGCTGTTCCACGGTAAAACATCTCTATTATCCTGCTTTTGGCATTTTTTGCCGTAAAAAATAAATAGTGTCTCCTGATTGTTCAGACACAAATATATCTGTTGAAAATAGTCCGGTGTAGGCCCGAGAAATACAAGTGTGGCTTTGGAGTTTCACGGTTCAAACCTCTGTATTATCCACTTTTGGGCCATTTGTATCTAAAAAAAACAGTTTGAGTGTGTCGCTCACTGTTCAGCCGCAAATATCTCTATTTAAAAAAGTGTGGTATACCCCAGTAAACAATAACTGTGGTTTTGCCATCCCACGGTAAAAAATCTCTATTATTCAGGTTTTGGTAGTTTTTTCCGGAAAGAAAAACAGTAGTGTCTCCTGACTGTTGTGACACAAAAATATATCTGTTGAAAATAGTCTTGTGTAGGCCCGACATCCCAGTGTGGTTTCGCAGTTCCACGGGTCAAATCGCTGTACTATCCCGTTTTGGGCCTTTGGTATCTAAAAAAAAAGCAGTTTGAGTGTGTCGCTCACTGTTCAGCCGCAAATATCTCTATTTAAAAAAGTGTGGTATACCCCAGTAAACAATAACTGTGGTTTTCCTCTTCCACGGTTCTAATCTACTCTTTATTACCCTTTTTCCATTGATAGTGCAAGTGTAAGCTATTTTACTTCATTTACAATGGGCAAGGCGCATGGCAAGGGACGTGGAAGTGGACGTTCTGGTGATGGTTCGTGCAGAGGACGGGGCCGTGGCCAAGGTGAAAATGTGCCACAACCAACAGCCACATCTTCTCGCTCCCACTTCTTGACCAAATTACTAGGGAAGCACAGAACAACACCAGTATTGAGAACTGATCAGTGTGAACAGGTTATTAATTGGATAGCAGACAATACTTCCAGTTACCTGGGCACCACCACCTCCGGTCTGTCTTCCACACGGTCAACTCTTAGTAGCCGTGAGTCTCGACCGCATACTCCTCCTCACCCTGATGCTCCTTCCTCCCACCATGCCGAGTGTCGTCAGACAGCAAGTGATCCCACACTTGGACACTCTGAAGAGCTGTTCACTGGTCCATTTCCATATTTGGGCCCCTAGCCTGATACGCTTGAAGTGGTGGAAGAGGAGATCCCATGTTGCGATGCCCAAATATTTGAACAGCCACGGCCACAGGAAGTCGACGTTGGCAATCTGTCACAAGAGGTGGACGATGACGAGACACAATTGCCAGGAAGTGAGGAGGAGGATCGTGGTGCGCAAGTGGAGGAGGAGGAGGTGGTGGATGATCTAGTAACTGACCCAACGTGGAAGGAGGACATGCAGAGTGAGGCCAGCAGCACACAGGGGGAGGGAGGCAGAGTACCCAACAGGCAGGAAGAAGCAGTGTGGTGGCCGCAGACAGAAGGCAGGCAACCGTTCCCCGTAACACCAACACGAGGGACATTGCCAGTACAAGCAGTAGGTCTTCCAGAGTCTGGAATTTTTTTAAAGACTCTGCTGATAACCCCAAAAAGGCCATATGTTCCACCTGCCATGCCAGCATCAGCAGGGGTGACAAAACTACCAGCCTGACCACCACCAGCATGATCAGGCACATGGCAGCAAAGCACCCGACTTTGTGGGGCGAAACCCAGGGTCCACGACCAGTGTCAGCGGGTGTCACCACTGCTTTTTCCACTCTTGTGCGTGCAATAGAACCCCCTGTTGTGTGTGCAAGGCAATCCCCTGTCCATACTGCATGTAAAGATGCCCCCTCCTCTCAGTCTTCACTTGTTATGGCAGTTTCTCAAGAAACAGCATCAACGTCCACGTCCACGTCCGACCGCAGCGTTCAATTGTCCATATCCCAGACCTTTGAACGAAAGCGGAAATTCGCAGCTAACACCCCACAGGCCACAGTCCTAAATTCGCACATTTCACGACTGCTTGCATTGGAAATGCTGCCTTTTAGGCTGGTGGAGACGGAATCCTTCCGCAATCTTATGGCGGTGGCCGTCCCTTGGTACTCGGTCCCCAGCCGACACTATTTTGCCCGGTGTGCCTTCCCCGCACTACACAAGCACGTGTCCCAAAGCATCTGCCGTGCCCTCAACAACGCAGTTACTGGGAGAATCCACCTGCCACAATTGCCAGGAAGTGAGGCGGAGGATCGTGGTGCGCAAGTGGAGGAGGAGGAGGTGGTGGATGATCTAGTAACTGACCCAACGTGGAAGGAGGACATGCAGAGTGAGGCCAGCAGCACACAGGGGGAGGGAGGCAGAGTACCCAACAGGCAGGAAGAAGCAGTGTGGTGGCCGCAGACAGAAGGCAGGCAACCGTTCCCCGTAACACCAACACGAGGGACATTGCCAGTACAAGCAGTAGGTCTTCCAGAGTCTGGAATTTTTTTAAAGACTCTGCTGATAACCCCAAAAAGGCCATATGTTCCACCTGCCATGCCAGCATCAGCAGGGGTGACAAAACTACCAGCCTGACCACCACCAGCATGATCAGGCACATGGCAGCAAAGCACCCGACTTTGTGGGGCGAAACCCAGGGTCCACGACCAGTGTCAGCGGGTGTCACCACTGCTTTTTCCACTGTTGTGCGTGCAATAGAACCCCCTGTTGTGTGTGCAAGGCAATCCCCTGTCCATACTGCATGTAAAGATGCCCCCTCCTCTCAGTCTTCACTTGTTATGGCAGTTTCTCAAGAAACAGCATCAACGTCCACGTCCATGTCCGACCGCAGCGTTCAATTGTCCATATCCCAGACCTTTGAACGAAAGCGGAAATTCGCAGCTAACACCCCACAGGCCACAGTCCTAAATTCGCACATTTCACGACTGCTTGCATTGGAAATGCTGCCTTTTAGGCTGGTGGAGACGGAATCCTTCCGCAATCTTATGGAGGTGGCCGTCCCTTGGTACTCGGTCCCCAGCCGACACTATTTTGCCCGGTGTGCCATCCCCGCACTACACAAGCACGTGTCCCAAAGCATCTGCCGTGCCCTCAACAACGCAGTTACTGGGAGAATCCACCTGACAACGGACACGTGGACAAGTGCTTGTGGCCAGGGACGGTACATCTCTCTGACGGCACACTGGGTAAACATAGTGGAAGCTGGGACCCAGTCGGACCTTGGGACGGAACACATCCTCCCCACACCGAGGATTGCGGGCCCTATGTCAGTCAGAGTTGCCCCCACAGTGTACAGCTCCTGCGCATCCTCCTCCTCCTCCTCCTCCTCATGTTCAGCCTCCATCTCAGATATCACCACATCAGTTACAAGCTGGAAGCATTGCAGTACTGCCTCCGCCAAGCGGCAACAGGCTGTGCTGAAACTCATAAGCTTAGGTGATAAACCTCACACTGCTTGTGAGTTGTGGACAGCTGTGAAAGAGCAGGCAGATCTGTGGCTGAGACCGCTGAACCTACATCCCGGCATGGTCGTGTGTGACAATGGCTGTAACCTGGTGGCGGCTCTGAGGCGAGGTAAGATCACACACGTACCATGCCTGGCTCATGTGCTTAACCTCGTGGTTCAGCGGTTTCTTAAATCGTACCCCGAGTTGCCAGAGCTGCTCATGAAAGTACGCTGCCTGTCAGCTCATTTTCGTAAGTCGGCTACAGCTTCCGCCGCCCTTGCTGTGTTGCAGCAGCGTTTGCAGCTTCCGGCACACCGACTGGTGTGTGATGTCCCCACACGTTGGAACTCTACCCTCCACATGTTGCAAAGGATTTGTGAGCAGAAGAGAGCAGTTGTGGAGTACCAGCTGCAACAAGGCCGTCGATATTCAGGTCAGACTCCACACATAAGACCTCAGGAGTGGACCTGGATGTCTGACATATGTACCATCCTGACAAACTTTGAGGAGGCCACCAAGATGGTGAGTGGCGATGACGCCATCATTAGTGTCAGCATCCCACTTGTCTGTCTTTTGCAACGCTCTCTGCAGAGAATTAAAGAGGAGGCATTGCAGCCAGAGTATGATGAGATGGATCAAGAAGCCGTAGCGGGCGATTACACACAGCCCAGCCTCATCTCATCCCAACGTGCATTGGGGGACAATGAGGGAGAGGAGGAGGAGGAGGAGGAGGAAGAACAGGAGCTGCTATTATGCGTTGTAGACGGTAGTACCTGTACAAGTGTCATACCGTCGGTTCAGCATGGGTGGCCTGAGGACAGGGGGGAGGAGGAAGAGGAGGAGGAGGAGAGCATGGTCAGTCGTCATCTTGGTGAGGACACGGAAATCTTGCCCGTTACCAGTCTGGCACGCATGGCTGACTTTATGTTACGCTGCCTTAACCGTGACCCTCGCATTGTCAAAATGTTGGGTGACAGTCATTACTGGTTGGTGACACTTGTAGACCCCCGCTACAAGGAGAACTTTCACTCTCTTATTCCTGAGGTGGAGAGGTCTACAAAAATGGGGCAATACCAGAAGGCCCTTGCTGCAGAACTCTTAAAATAATTCCCATCTGAACACGCTAGCAGCAGAGGTCATAGTTCGTTGCCCAACCAAGGCGTACAGGCGAGAGAGATGCAACTCCAATCCAGCAGAGGCAGGGGAACACTGTCAACGTTCTGGGACAGTTTTCTGACACCCGCCCAGCTTACAGGCCCTGAGGCGAGGGGTACTCCCACATGGAGTGGAAAGTTTCAAAAGATGGTGAGGGAGTACCTGTTATGTTCTGCTACCAAAGCTAAGGAAAGAGAGGAGATCTGTCCCTACTATAAGACTCAGCTGAATCCCTACGATGTAACAGGGAACCTGATCCTGCGATCAGACCTGCTAAAGTCCTAATCTAGTCTGTACGGAGACCTATAGATTTGGGGAGGGAATCCCTACAAGTACTAAGGACTGGGAGGAATATGGGACACCTCCTAACAGAAATAGTAGCAGACAGACGAACAAACAAAATAGATAGAACATAGAGGTCCGTAGACCAAGCAAACTAACAGAGTTAGATACAGAGCACAGGCTAGCTAGAAAGTAGATATACAATGAAGTCCAGCAAAGCCAGAAGGGCGGAGCAGGATTAAATAGGCCAACAAGGTCATGTGACCAGCAAAGGAAAAAAAACCTAACAGCAAGGTTCTAACAGTACCCCCCCTTCTAAGAGGATCCTCCGGATCCCCTAGGACCAGGCTTATCAGGAAATCTCCTGTGAAACGCTCTGATAAGTCTGGACGCGGAAACATCATCTGACCTCACCCAAGAGTTATCCTCGGGTCCGAAACCTTTCCAGGCCACAAGATACTGCAAACTACCTCTATACCGTCTAGAGTCAAGGATGCGAGAAATTTCATATTCCCCGTCCTCCACCACCGGAGGAACAGAGGCAGAGGCGTCACCATCCGACACAACAGCTTTTTTTAACAGAGAGACATGAAAGACCGGATTAATTCTCCAGGAGGTAGGAACCTCCAACCTAACAGCAGATTGGTTGACAACCTGAAGCACCTTAAAGGGCCCTACAAACTTGGGACCCAATTTCTTAGAAGGAATCCTCAACCGCAGATTCCTAGAGGACAACCAAACCATGTCACCAACAGCGAACAAAACCTCCTGTCGTTTCCTATCAAAGTAGTCTTTAGATTTTCTGTTGGCCTCCTGAAGATTACCACGCACATCCGTCCAAACTCTTTCCAAATCACCGGAAAAATTCTCCTCCTCAGGCACGGCAGATCCCAACTTGGAGAACGACCCAAACGACGGATGTCTCCCAGAACAACAAAAAAAAGGCGAACAACCAGCAGAAGAAGATGTATGATTGTTCAGAGCAAATTCGGCAAGTGGCAGAAACTCAGACCACCCCTCTTGATTGTCTGCCACAAAACAACGCAAGAACTGCTCAACATCCTGGTTTTTCCTTTCTGTCTGGCCATTAGATTCAGGATGATATCCGGACGAAAACGACAAATGAATTCCCAACCTGTCACAAAAGGCACGCCAAAAACGAGCCACGAACTGAGGACCCCTATCAGAAACAATGTCAGTAGGAACGCCATGAAGTCTGACAATTTCCTTGACAAAGGCCTTAGCGAGAGTTTTAGCGCAGGGCAGTTTGACGAAGGGAACCAAGTGACACATCTTGCTAAAACGGTCCACGACCACCCAGATGACAGTAAAACCCTCAGAGGGGGGAAGGTCAGTTATAAAGTCCATAGCCAAATGTGTCCAAGGAGCACTGGGGACCTCCAAAGGACAAAGCAACCCCGCAGCAGGAGTATGTGAGGACTTAGATCTAGCACATATAGTACATTGGCGCACCCACTTAATGACTTCCTTCTGCCATCCAGGCCACCAAAAACTGCGACCCACCAGTCTCTTGGTCTCAGAGATTCCGGGATGACCTGCCAACCGAGATTCGTGACACTCAACAAACAAATCTCTCCTAAAGGTCCCAGGCACAAACAACCTCCCATGAGGAGTGTTAGATGGGGCATTCTCCTGAGCTTTAAGAATCTCATCTTCCAAAACGGAGTCTAAAGCAGCTATCACAACACCTTCTTGTAAAATGTTTTCCTCTTTCTCAGCACCGACTATGGGAGAAAAACTGCGAGACAAGGCATCCGCCTTAACATTCTTAGTACCAGGGATGTAAGTAACGGAGAAATTAAACCGCGAGAAAAACAGTGCCCACCTAGCCTGACGGGCATTCAGGCGCTTGGCAGCGTCAAGATATATCAGATTTTTATGATCCGTAAGAACCTGAACGGGAAATTCCGCACCTTCCAAGAAGTGGCGCCAGTGTTCAAATGCGAGTTTAATAGCCAATAATTCCCAATTACCAATATCGTAATTCAATTCAGTCTCCGAAAATTTTTTTGAAAAAAATGCACAGGGATGTAATCCATCCCCGTTATCCTGAGACAATACTGCGCCAACCCCCACAGAGGAAGCATCAACCTCAACCAAAAACGGCCTAGTAACATCAGGCTGCATAAGGATGGGAGCAGAGGTGAACCTCTCCTTGAGATACACAAAAGCTTCAATGGCCTCAGAAGACCACTGAACCGCATCAGCACCTTTCCTGGTGAGATCAGTCAGAGGTTTGACAATACTAGAAAAAAATTTTATGAATTTTCTATAGTAATTGGCGAAACCCAAAAACCTCTGTATCGATTTCAAACCAATAGGCCTAGGCCATTCCTGCACAGCCTGAACCTTAACCGGATCCATCTCAAAACCTTTGCTGGAGATAATGTAGCCCAAAAAACTAATTCTCTGTACAGCGAACTCACATTTCTCCAGCTTAGCAAAAAGCGAATTGTCCATTAATAACTGTAATACCTCACGCACGCTCCGCCAATGAGACTCCAGATCTGGCGAATAAATCAAAATGTCATCCAAATACACAACCACATTTTTACCGATCAAAGGTCTAAGGATGTCATTAATCAGATTCTGAAAAAATGCAGGAGCATTAGTAAGACCAAAAGGCATAACCAGATTCTCAAAATGACCCACAGGAGTGTTAAAAGCAGTCTTCCATTCATCACCCTCCTTCATGCGCAACAGATTGTATGCCCCCTTAAGGTCAATTTTAGAGAACCACTTGGCCCCCAATAACTGGTTAAACAGATCAGGAATCAATGGCAGTGGGTAAGGATTGCGTACCGTAATTTTGTTAATCTCACGAAAATCCAGACAAGGACGTAAACCGCCGTCCTTTTTTTTTTACAAAAAAAAATCCAACCGCCACAGGAGACTTAGAGGGCCTAATGTGACCGGCGGCCAAACTTGTCTGTATGTATTCCTCCAAAGCCTTCCTCTCAGGAATAGTAAGGTTAAATAAACGACTTTTAGGAAGAGTCGCTCCAGGGACAAATTCAATAGAACAATCATAGTCTCTATGGGGAGGCAAAACCTGCGATTCTTTCTCAGAAAAAACTCTCCAAAAATCCTGAATAGGAACAGGCAATTCTCCCCTATCCAAAGCTGCAATACGCCCGTTACAACACTTGTCATAACATTTATGGCTCCAGGATTTAATTTCACTGGTAGACCAATCCAGTACAGGATTGTGAAATTTTAACCAGGGCAAACCCAATATTACTGGAGAAGGCAAGTTATTCAACACTACCAAATCCAATTTCTCATGGTGAACACCATTAATAGTGAGAGGAAATTCACTGACCTTGAGAGTAATATTCTTCAAAGGGGAGCCATCCACAGAAACCACAGCAATGGGGGATGATAAAGGTTCAGGTTTTAAATTGAGTTTTTCCACGAATCCCCCATCAATAACATTCAGTGTCGACCCGCAATCAACAAACACCCGAAATTCCATTAATTTTTCCTGAGCAATCGTGGAAGCAGCTAAAAATATACCCTTGGAATTTAAACAGGCAATACGGGCGTGACTGACCATTTTTTTTTCTTTCTTCATACGAAGCTCACAGCCTTTAATCAAATGACCAGATTTCCCGCAATAGAAACACAAGCCTTCTGAAAAACGACGGTGTTTTTCTTGAGAGCGAGGTGCCACCGATCCAATCTCCATCGGTTCACCACTGTTAGTACACACATTATCATAACCAGAAACTGACATAGCAGAGGATTTGCTCTCATTAACCCTAGCACGCAGTCTTCTATCCACCCGTATAGCTAATTGCATAGCCTGTTGCAAATCCTCAGGTGTAGGATAAGCAATTAGCAGGTCTTTAACCTTTTCACTGAGCCCAGCAAGAAATAGACTTTTCAGAGCAGAATCGTTCCACCCTGTTTGAGTGGACCAACGACGAAAATGTGTACAATATTTTTCCATATTACCTGATCCTTGTTTTAAACGTCTCAACTCAGTCTCAGCTGATGCCACACGGTCAGGATCATCATATAATAGTCCTAAAGCAGAAAAAAAACTATCCACTGATCTGAAGCATGCATCACTAGGTTGCAAAGAAAAGGCCCACTCCTGAGGCTCTTTGCGCAAAAGTGACATTATGAACCCTACGCGCTGGGATTCATCCCCAGAGGACTTGGGTCTCAAACGAAAATACAATAAGCAAGCATTTTTAAATGAAAAAAATTCTCGATGTTCACCAAAAAATAAATCCGGCAAACATACCTTAGGCTCCAAGAAATATGCTCCAGGACAGTTACTCACGTGCTGACGGAGCTCGGCCACTTCCAGAGAGAGTCCCTGCAGGTGTTTAGCCAAATCCTGAACCGACACCATGATGGAACAAAAAAAATCTTTCCTTAGAGAATTTACAGGCTGGACTTACTGTTATGTTCTGCTACCAAAGCTAAGGAAAGAGAGGAGATCTGTCCCTACTATAAGACTCAGCTGAATCCCTACGATGTAACAGGGAACCTGATCCTGCGATCAGACCTGCTAAAGTCCTAATCTAGTCTGTACGGAGACCTATAGATTTGGGGAGGGAATCCCTACAAGTACTAAGGACTGGGAGGAATATGGGACACCTCCTAACAGAAATAGTAGCAGACAGACGAACAAACAAAATAGATAGAACATAGAGGTCCGTAGACCAAGCAAACTAACAGAGTTAGATACAGAGCACAGGCTAGCTAGAAAGTAGATATACAATGAAGTCCAGCAAAGCCAGAAGGGTGGAGCAGGATTAAATAGGCCAACAAGGTCATGTGACCAGCAAAGGAAAAAAAACCTAACAGCAAGGTTCTAACAGTACCTTGCCGATCGTACCAGCATCCTCTGTGATTCCTCTGTGCCTTTTAATTATTGGGTATCCAAGCTGGACACTTGGAATGAACTCGCTCTGTACGCCTTGGAGGTCCTGGCCTGCCCTGCCACTAGCCTGTTATCGGAGCGTGTTTTTAGTGCCGCTGGGGGAATTATAACTGATAAGCGCACTCGCCTGTCAACTGACAATGCTGACAAGCTGACCCTTATCAAAATGAACAAGGGCTGGATTGGGCCAGACTTCTCATCACCACCAAATGATAGCAGAGTAACATAAAGTCAAATCCACTGTGTTAGTTCGGGAGGTGTATTCACATGCACCACTTCACACCCACACATGGGTATACGCTTCCTCGTTTTGGCTGTTTAATCTTCTTCTCCTTATCCTCAGCCTCCACCACCACTATACCACCAGGGTGCCAGCATTGCAAGTTCCTCCGTCCTAATTTTTGGCAGCTTTTGCTGGGAAAGCATAAGCAAATACCATGGGACACCCACTCCCCAATAATGGGACTTATGTTTGTAATATGCTGTACTGCATGGCTCTTGTAAGGGGCATTGCAAGTTGCTCTGTCCTAATTTTTGGCAGCTTTTGCTTGCAAGGCATAAGCAAATACTATGGGACACCCACCCCCCAATAATGGGACTTATGTTTGTAATATGCTGTACTGCATGGCTCTTGTAAGGGGCATTGCAAGTTGCTCCGTCCTAATTTTTGGCAGCTTTTGCTTGCAAGGCATAAGCAAATACTATGGGAGACCCACTCCCCAATAATGGGACTTATGTTTGTAATATGCTGTACTGCATGGCTCTTGTAAGGGGCATTGCAAGTTGCTCCGTCCTAATTTTTGGCAGCTTTTGCTGGGAAAGCATAAGCAAATACTATGGGAGACCCACTCCCCAATAATGGGACTTATGTTTGTAATATGCTGTACTGCATGGCTCTTGTAAGGGGCATTGCAAGTTGCTCCGTCCTAATTTTTTGCAGCTTTTGCATGCAAGGCATAAGTAAATACTATGGGACACCCACTCCCCAATAATGGGACTTATGTTTGTAATATGCTGTACTGCATGGCTCTTGTAAGGGGCATTGCAAGTTGCTCCGTCCTAATTTTTGGCAGCTGTTGCTTGCAAGGCATAAGCAAATACTATGGGACACCCACTCCCCAATAATGGGACTTATGTTTGTAATATGCTGTACTGCATGGCTCTTGTAAGGGGCATTGCAAGTTGCTCCGTCCTAATTTTTGGCAGCTTTTGCTGGGAAAGCATAAGCAAATACTATGGGAGACCCACTCCCCAATAATGGGACTTATGTTTGTAATATGCTGTACTGCATGGCTCTTGTAAGGGGCATTGCAAGTTGCTCCGTCCTAATTTTTGGCAGCTTTTGCTGGAAAAGCATAAGCAAATACTATGGGAGACCCACTCCCCAATAATGGGACTTAGGTTTGTAATATGCTGTACTGCATGGCTCTTGTAAGGGGCATTGCAAGTTGCTCTGTCCTAATTTTTGGCAGCTTTTGCTTGCAAGGCATAAGCAAATACTATGGGAGACCCACTCCCCAATAATGGGACTTATGTTTGTAATATGCTGTGCTGTACTGCATGGCTCTTGTAAGGGGCATTGCAAGTTGCTCCGTCCTAATTTTTGGCAGCTTTTGCTGGGAAAGCATAAGCAAATACTATGGGAGACCCACTCCCCAATAATGGGACTTATGTTTGTAATATGCTGTACTGCATGGCTCTTGTAAGGGGCATTGCAAGTTTCTCCATCCTAATTTTTGGCAGCTTTTGCTGGGAAAGCATAAGCAAATACTATGGGAGACCCACTCCCCAATAATGGGACTTATGTTTGTAATATGCTGTACTGCATGTGACGCGCCCCCTGGGCCGTGTGTATACGTGTGTGGGATACCCGGTGCCGGGTCTCTGGGGTCTGTAGTCTCCGTGGCGGTGACCCGGTCCCGTGGCTCAGGCTGGTGAAACCAGTGGCAGTCTTTCTTAGGTTTTGAGGTTAATTGTCCGACTGCGCCACCCGTGGATTGCGGTCAGGGAGTACCACAGCTGCGAGGCAGACCGCTGAGGCTGGTGTTGTGTGCGCAGCATAGAATGGGATAACTCCCCTCGGGAGGAGTATAGCCTCAGGACAGTGAGTGTGGATGATGGGGGTGATGGTGCACGAGCGCAGCAGGAACGACTCAGAGTCTTTGCAGTGCAGTTCAGGGTCTTTACTGATGATTATAAGGTAGACCCTCCCGGGAGTACTGGCTAGCATAAGAGGCCTGGTCAGTCTGTGAGCAAGCAGGAGTTCCCCTGGCCAGGTGGAGTTGTAGGCCTCCCCGTCTATCTGCACTCTTCCTGGCTACCTTGCTGTAAGCGGGTAGAAGTAGCCCACGTCCCTGAGTGTACCATGTAGTGCTCACCCGTATGGCTGGTGACTTGGGGCCTTCTGTTAGCCTCCGCTCCACGACGGCGGTGCTGGTCCCTTGCTTGTGACTGAGCCTCCGGGCTTCTGTGGCCAGAAGACCTGAAATCCCCTGCCGGCTGGTTTCTGCTGCTGGATATATAAGTCCTCACAGCTTCGGACTCCTGTGTCCGGTTCCTATTGTCTTCTGCCAGGGCGAGCTCTGCTCAGCTTCCAGCCCCTGGTCTTTAGCTCCTAGCTCCTACAGAGCTCCTTGCTGTTACTTTCCCTTGCTCTCACTCTGACTCTGACTGTTCTCTGACTCACTCAACCCCGCCCCAGATCCAGTTTATAAGGGCTGAATTCTCCCCTCCCAGGACAGGGGCATGAGGATGTTGCATGTTTAAGGGATCCTGACCAGGAAACCTCCCACTTGCTCTCTGACGTAATATCTCTATTACTCTGGTGACCAGACCCCTGGGGTGCCACACATGGCTCTTGTAAGGGGCATTGCAGTTCCTCATAATTTTTGGAAAGCCTTCCATTCACTGCTTAGGCCAACAGTGCACGGGAGACCCAGTTGCTATAAATCGAAAAAAAGGTTTAGTTAACGCCCTCTGACCTCCATGTCATTTCCAAGGGGCATTGGAGTGGCTCGAAATTTTTGGTAGGCATTGCACTCACTGTATGCCCTATAACTGTGTAGCCGAACCGCTCCTTTTGTTACAGAAACATATCCTACAAGACATATGTGGTTGACTGGCCTGATATTGATGTGAATGGTCCCTGTTCCTCCTGCTCTTTCTCCTTTGCCACCACCTCATCCATCATTTATCACCTGAAGCTTTGTTTTAACGGGAGTTATAGAACTGGGATAGTAGCAGGAAAACATCCAGCAATCCTCGGAGGAGGTAGGATATGCGCCAAAACGTGGACCACCTCAGGCCTAGCCGCTACTACATACATGCGCTTGCATTCCAAGAAAACAAAGCAGATGCTAACTTCTATCATCATCATCATGCTCCTCACCTTGGCACTCTCAACTCCCCTGATGGAGAAGCCAGGGCCCACCGGAGGAGTCTGGTTCTCTGGTGGGCTCGTCCAATGCTGCTCTAAAGCAGGCCAGGCTAAGAAAAGTGTGGGGGAAGGTGACAGGAGAAATCAGGGCGGCTGGGGACCGAGTATGGACACCTGGCCGCCACCTGGCGGCTGGGGACCGAGCGTGGATACCTCGCTGCCGAAGCGGCCATGAGGTAGTGGCCAGCTTCGGCCTCCTCCAAACTAAAAGGCCCCATTTCAAGTGAAAGCTAGCAGTATGGTATTGCAGCCTGCGGGTGGGTGGGTGGTTGGCTGCATATTTTCGCTTGCATTGCAAGGAATGGGGGAGGTACAATTGAACACTGCCCTCGGACAAGGACTTGCACGGGGATAGTTGCAAGTCTGCATCTTCTGATGCGGCAAGGATCACTTCTGATGGGCACACTTTTAGACAGTGACCTGGGGGTCAGAGTTGCTTCCAGGGGTCTTCCCCATGCTGATCCCTTGTCTTTTCAGCACTGTATGCATGTGTCACACAGCACATGGCCAGATAAGGTTGTAAAATGTTAAAATGACATTTCCCGGTGAACGCATTTGTCACGGTTGAAAGCAATACAAAAGTGCAAAAACGCATGAAAAATGCTACTTGTGAACATAGCCCAAGGTGTGGAAGAGTATTTTTGTTTTTGGTTATTTATTTTACCTTATACACAAGTTTTTACCCTGGAAAGGAAATTCCTTAATATATTTCACAGGAAAACCGTTTCAGTTTCGTTTTTGAACGTTTTATTGTGAGCCCGCAAACGTGGCTTAATACCTCTGACCACGTTGTTGACAGCAGTGACCTGGGGGTCCGAAATGCTTCCAGGGGCTATCCCCATGCTGCCCCCATGTATTTTGAGCACTGTCACTATCGTTTTGGGCACTGTTTAGGCTTTCTACAGACTGCCGGGGGTGCTGCCGCAAAAATGCTCGGGTCTCTCTAAGGCATACAGGCGAGAGAGACGCAACTCCAATCCAGCAGAACACTGTCAATGTTCTAGGACAGTTTTCTGAGACCTACCCAGCTTACAGGCCCTGAGGCGCAGGGTACTCTCACAAGGAGTGGAAAGTTTCAAAAGATGGTGAGGGAGTACCAGCGTCCTCCGTGATTCCTCTGTGCCTTTTAATTATTGGGTATCCAAGCTGGACACTTGGAATGAACTCACTCTGTATGCCATGGAGGTCCTGGCCTGCCCTGCCGCTAGCGTGTTATCGGAGCGTGTTTTTAGTGCCGCTGGGGGAATTATAACTGATAAGCGCACTCGCCTGTCAACTGACAATGCTGACAATTGAATAGGAGGCGGATGTGCAGTACCCCGCGGTGGCCACTACAGATGGACGGCCAAGCACCACAGGCAAGGACTTCTGGCCAGTGGCCGCTGCCAGCACCGATGACAGCTGATTGGCGGGGGTGCCGGATAGAGCATCAATGTGAAAGTAGTGGACAACTTCTTTAAATTGATTGTCCTGTAAGAAAATCCTGGTCCTAGTTTGTTATACAAAAACAAAACGCACTTTACCTCAGATTAGCTGTTGAGTCTCTGCTTCTCGGGGTCTGGTACTGACTTCAGCGCGAACATCATGTTGACAAGATAGCAGCCAATCACTGAGCTCAATGGCTCCACCAATAAGCAGAAGCGTTCCAGGGAGCACCATCACTGGGAGCAGTGTCACCGGGAACTGCGTAGATGACCCCGGAACAGTGAGTAAAGCGCGTTTTTGTTTTTTTACAACCATGGTGCCCTGGGACTGGGATTTTCTGAAAGTGGCAATCCTATTATCATTTCTTCTGCCTCTAATACCACAAGACCTGGGTTTAAAATGATTGTGCCACCATCAAATTTATAATTGTCATGGAGGAAAACTGTAAAATCCATGAAACCATTCCGGAGAGGGGAGATATCACCCTCACATTGAACATATGGGATTAATTATAACTGAGAAACTGAGAAAGAGCTGACACTTCAATCTCCAATGAACTAGGACCTCCTGCCATGAACATGTAATTATAGCAGAGATCTGCTAAGAACTAGCCACTAAGACTAGGATTCATATACTCAGAGGCTTTCACTTCCAAGGCAAGGGCTTCCTCTGTTCGAAGAACTTATCTCAGACACTCTGGAGCCGGTGGTAAGTAATGCATATTGGAGTTTGCATCAATGCAATATTTATGGGAGATATATTTTTGGCGTCGTAGCGAAGGGACGAACATAACGCATTCACTCACTGTAAGACCTGTAACACCTCCAACTGAATATCGGTCAGATGGATGATGCTATCCAGGTCATGTTTCATTTCTATAGAAAGGTAAAATCGTGATAGGAAATATGTCACCAATATCTCCCTCCAGGGGCGAAGATATCCTGAAAGTTGGGGATCTCATAAAATTCTAAAAGACCTAGCACATCCCATGACTAGCCCCCATATGAGCACATCAAGGGAGGTATGAGGGCGTAACCGTGGTCTAATAAAAAGTTTGGGTTTCTGTCATTTGTCAATTCTGGAAGACACAGTGCTCTGTGGTTCTGTCCGTTGCTCTGAGGAGTACTTCCCATCGCTAAGCTCTAACCCATTTCCCTAGTAATTTTCTTTTATTGTCCCTTTTATCCTTTTTATTCCATGTGATTGTATATACCATATTGTTTTGTTCCCATTTTGTAATATCTTTGTATATTTTTTATAAACACTACCTACTTTTCCAGATTAAATATCTAAAATTTAATAGCACTGTTCCTCATGCTCTGTAAACTGCACCCCTGAAGCCATACACTACTTGCAACAAGTGTCCAATCATCCTGTATTAACAATAGGTGGTGGCAGCTAGTAGTTCCTTTTGTTATTGTGGAGTTGGCAGTGTTCGTATCACGGTATATATACACTGCTCAAAAAAATAAAGGGAACACTTAAACAACAGATTATAACTCCAAGTAAATCAAACTTCTGTGAAATCAAACTGTCCACTTAGGAAGCAACACTGATTGACAATCAATTTCACATGCTGTTGTGCAAATGGAATAGACAATAGATGGAAATTATTGGCAATTATCAAGACACCCTCAATAAAGGAGTGGTTTTGCAGGTGGGGACCACAGACCACATCTCAGTACCAATGCTTTCTGGCTGATGTTTTTGTCACTTTTGAATGTTGGCTGTGCTTTCACACTCGTGGTAGCATGAGACAGACTCTACAACCCACAGAAGTTGCTCAGGTAGTGCAGCTCATCCAGGATGGCACATCAATACGAGCTGTGGCAAGAAGGTTTGCTGTGTCTGTCAGCGTAGTGTTCAAAGGCTGGAGGCGCTACCAGGAGACAGGCAAGTACACCAGGCGACGTGGAGGGGGCCGTAGGAGGGTAACAACCCAGCAGCAGGACCGCTACCTCTGCCTTTGTGCAAGGAGGAACAGGAAGAGCACTGCCAGAGCCCTGCAAAATGACCTCCAGCAGGCCACAAATGTGCATGTATCTGCACAAATGGTTAGAAACCGACTCCATGAGGGTGGTTTCAGGGCCCGATGTCCACAGATGGGGGTTGTGCTCACAGCCCAACACTGTGCAGGACGCTTGGCATTTGCCACAGAACACCAGGATTGGCAAAGTCGCCACTGGCGCCCTGT
Source organism: Phyllobates terribilis (assembly GCF_046119375.1). Classification (NCBI taxonomy): domain Eukaryota; kingdom Metazoa; phylum Chordata; class Amphibia; order Anura; family Dendrobatidae; genus Phyllobates; species Phyllobates terribilis. The sequence goes on from NW_027362765.1 coordinate 382,705,074, forward strand.
GCTCTTCACAGATGAAAGCAGGTTCACACTGAGCACATGTGAGAGACGTGACAGAGTCTGGAGACGTCGTGGAGAGCGATCTGCTGCCTGCAACATTCTTCAGCATGACCGGTTTGGCAGTGGGTCAGTAATGGTGTGGGGTGGCATTTCTTTGGAGGGCCGCACAGCCCTCCATGTGCTCACCAGAGGTAGCCTGACTGCCATTAGGTACCGAGATGAGATCCTCAGACCCCTTGTGAGACCATATGCTGGTGTGGTTGGCCCTGGGTTCCTCCTAATGCAGGACAATGCCAGACCTCATGTGGCTGGAGTGTGTCAGCAGTTCCTGCAAGATGAAGGCATTGAAGCTATGGACTGGCCCGCCCGTTCCCCAGACCTGAATCCGATTGAGCACATCTGGGACATCATGTCTCGCTCCATCCACCAACGTCACGTTGCACCACAGACTGTCCAGGAGTTGACGGATGCTTTAGTCCAGGTCTGGGAGGAGATCCCACAGGAGACCATCCGCAACCTCATCAGGAGCATGCCGAGGCATTGTAGAGAGGTCATACAGGCACGTGGAGGCCACACACAATACTAAGCCTCATTTTGACTTGTTTTAAGGACATTACATCAAAGTTGGATCACCATGTAGTGTGTTTTTCCACTTTAATTTTGGGGGTGACTCCAAATCCAGGCCTCCATTGGTTAATAAATGTGATTTCCATTGATGATTTTTGTGTGATTTTGTTGTCAGCACATTCAACTTTGTACAGAACAAAGTATTCAATGAGAATATTTCATTCATTCAGATCTAGGGTGTGTTGTTTGAGTGTTCCCTTTATTTTTTTGAGCAGTGTATATTTATATACAGTACAGACCAAAAGTTTGGACACACCTTCTCATTTAAAGATTTTTCTGTATTTTCATGACTTTGAAAATTGTACATTCACACTGAAGGCATCAAAACTATGAATTAACACATGTGGAATTATATACTTAACAAAAAAGTGTGAAACAACTGAAAATATATCTTATATTCTAGCTTCTTCAAAGTAGCCACCTTTTGCTTTGATGACTGCTTTGCACACTCTTGGCATTCTCTTGATGAGCTTCAAGAGGTAGTCACTGGAAATGGTCTTCCAACAATGTTGAAGGAGTTCCCAGAGATGCTTAGCACTTGTTGGCTCTTTTGCCTTCACTCTGCGGTCCAGCTCACCCCAAACCATCTCGATTGGGTTCAGGTCTGGTGACTATGGAGGCCAGGTCATCTGGCGTAGCACCCCATCACTCTCCTTCTTGGTGAAAGAGCCCTTACACATCCTGGAGGTGTTTTGGGGTCATTGTCCTGTTGAAAAATAAATGATGGTCTAACTAGACGCAAACCAGATGGAATAGCATGCCGCTGCAAGATGCTGTGGTAGCTATGCTGGTTCAGTATGCCTTCAATTTTGAATAAATCCCCAACAGTGTCACCAGCAAAGCACCCCCACACCATCCCACCTCCTCCTCCATGCTTCACGGTGGGAACCAGGCATGTAGAGTCCATCCGTTCACCTTTTTTGCGTCGCACAAAGACACGGTAGTTGGAACCAAAGATCTCAAATTTGGACTCATCAGACCAACGCACAGATTTCCACTGGTCTAATGTCAATTCCTTGTGTTCTTTAGCCCAAACAAGTCTCTTCTGATTGTTGCCTGTCCTTAGCAGTGGTTTCCTAGCAGCTATTTTACCATGAATGCCTGCTGCACAAAGTCTCCTCTTAACAGTTGTTGAAGAGATGTGTCTACTGCTAGAACTCTGTGTGGCATTGACCTGGTCTCTAATCTGAGCTGCTGTTAACCTACGATTTCTGAGACTGGTGACTCGGATAAACTTATCCTCAGAAGCAGAGGTGACTCTTGGTCTTCCTTTCCTGGGGCGGTCCTCATGTGAGACAGTTTCTTTGTAGCGCTTGATGGTTTTTGCAATTGCACTTGGGGACACATTCAAAGTTTCCCAATTTTTCGGAATGACTGACCTTCATTTCTTAAAGTAATGATGGCCACTCGTTTTTCTTTACTTAGAATTTGTATTATGGCAATAAAAAAGCAGCTAACAGTCTATTCAGTAGGACTATCAGCTGTGTATCCACCTGACTTCTGCACAACACAACTGATGGTCCCAACCCCATTTATAAGGCAAGAAATCCCACTTATTAAACCTGACAGGGCTCACCTGTGAAGTGAAAACCATTTCCAGTGACTACCTCTTGAAGCTCATCAAGAGAATGCCAAGAGTGTGCAAAGCAGTCATCAAAGCAAAAGGTGGCTACTTTGAAGAAGCTAGAATATAAGACATATTTTCAGTTGTTTCACACTTTTTTGTTAAGTATATAATTCCACATGTGTTAATTCATAGTTTTGATGCCTTCAGTGTGAATGTACAATTTTCAAAGTCATGAAAATACAGAAAAATCTTTAAATGAGAAGGTGTGTCCAAACTTTTGGTCTGTACATTCCATGAATTAGAGGTGTATATACCATACGCTCACTGTGAGTTCCCTAATAACCGGTCTAGTAGTGGAATCATCTTGTCCATCAGTCGTCAGTCAATTGCGTAATTGTCCTGACGATTGGAGGCAGCGGTGTTGCGTCCCCTGACAAATTGGTGGCAGCGGTGGGATCTGTGGGATCTCTCCAGTGTTCTCCTTGTCAAATTAGTGGCAGTAGTGGGATCTGCACGATTCTCCCGGCTGTAATCCCTGACAATAATTATTTATTAAATGATGTTATCTGCTATCACTTTGGATGCACTCAACTGTAAACTCTCCGTCCTGGCTGGCTCTCTTCCAGTGCGGTGAAAGGTTGGAGGTAGTAAGTACAGAACTGGCCAGGACAATGTAATCTAATTTTTTCTGCTGGGTGCAGCTACCATGACAGAAGACAGGTGGCAGAGAAAGTGCAGTTAACCTGTCATGGTAGCTGTACTCAACAGTAAAGTTGGTCAGAATTAATTTGCAGGACCCTGTCCTTCTGATATGTCAGTATCTGTGGCTGTTGGTAGGGCTTTTTACCTGACAGCAGGCGCAGCTCTTCTTTTGATTAGCGCGACATCACATGTGTGTTATGCCACAATGATGACATTTCACCAGGTCAGCTAATCAAAAGAGGAACCAAGAATGTTGTGATTTTAGAGGCGCTGCTCAGGGCTCCCTTCCAATGCCTGTAGATTACTGACGTGGCTAATGGACCTCATCTTAAGAATCGATTTGCACCAACTCTAATCAGCAGTAAAAATAGTTTCCCCTGTTCAGGCCACATCTGTACATAATACACCTTTTACTGTACTAGAAGAAACACATCCGGGTCAAAGGATTTACTTTCCCAGCTGGTCGCATCTACAGTGACAGAAGAATAATGATTGACTGTGCATACTCAGTCATTTAAGATCAGTTACATATAGTGTTGAGCATTCCGATACTGTAATATCGGGTATCGGCCGATATTCGCGGTATCGGAATTCCGATACTTAATTCCGATACTTTTACAATATCGGATACCGGAATCGGAAGTTCCCATAATGCCTGCGCTCTGCAGTGTCTGTGAAGGATGACAAGCTGGATGGCAGCGCGATCCAGCCTGTCATCAGAATGCCATCCCAGCGGGGGAGAATTCTCCTGATTGTTTAAAAGCCGGCGGGCGGTAAAAAGCCGCCGGCTTTTAAACAATCACACAGCCCCATACTGCTTCCCCGCAGCCTCCCACCCCGATCCTCCGCTCCCCTCGCCACCTCCCATCCCAATCGTAAATTAGGACCGGGCGGGGAGCGCAGCACCAAGGAGCGAAGGACCCGGGCGGGGAAGCCGGCAGTGAAAAGACTTCACCGCCGGCTTTCCCGTTCTGTGCTGCGCTTTCCCGCCGGTTATTGCAAATGAACAGCTGAGGTATCAGCTGATGCTGATCAGCTGTTCATTTGAAGTCGCCGCGTTGCCCTCAGAGGGTTCATGTGAGTTCATGCTTGACTGCATGAACTCACATGAACTTTCCCACGGCCGCACAGGTCAGCCTCACCTCCCAGACCCGTCATGATTGGTGTGTGTGCGGGGTGTGTGTGCGGGGTGTGTGTGCGGGTGTGTGTGCGGGTGTGCGCGGTGTCTGTGCGATGTGTGCGGGTGTGTGCGTGCGGTGTCTGTGTGCGGGGTGTATGCGTGCAGGCAGACATAGGCCGATGTGACACTACTACTCCCATCGGCCTATGTCTGTCCCCCGTCCACTCCTGCCAGCAGGATCAGCTCGATGGGAGCAGTAGTTCCCATCAGCCTGATCCTGCTATTTAAATTGCCCTACTGTGTCCCCAATAAATGTTAAATACATGTCATTGGTGGCCAGTGGTTACCTAAAAGAAATTAGTTCATACATTACCTGTCCCCGCCGATCGCCACCTAAAATAAAGTAAAAAATAAAAAACTACACCTATACTCACCTAGACACCTAATTCCCCGAAGCCATCGATCTCCTGTAATAAAATATAAAATAATAAACCACAACCTTATCCTTACCCCTCCGTAGCAGTCCACGAGTGTCCCACGAAGATCTCCAGTTTAGAGCAGCCACATAGAATGTGACCGCTCTGAACCGCTGCCGCCGCTAGAATGACGGGGCCGTAAGGCAGCCCCGTCATTGCATAAGCGGGTTCGCCGGAGTTCAGGCAGCGCTGCTCCGGTTAGCTCCTTTACGGCCCTGCTGTATCGTGAGAAATTCCCACGGTACAGCACTGCCGTAAAGGAGGTCTCCGGAGCTGCGCTGCCTGAATGCACTCCGGTGACCTCAGTCAGTGGCTCCCGCTGCCGGGAGCGGACGTGTTCCCGGCAGCGTGAGCTTACAGCAGCCATGCACAGCTGTCACCATCTCCAGATGTGACAGCTGTGCATGGGAGATCAGCGCAGGAACGTGGACAGGTAACTATTATTTTTAGTAAACTAAGAATTAAATAAAATTGTGTGTTTTATTTCAAATAAATTATTTTTTTCTGAGTGTAGTGTGTTTTTTCTTTTTAACACTTTGTAGGTTAGTAATGGGGGTGTCTTATAGACGCCCATCATTACTAACCTGGGCTTCATGGCAGCTGGCACTGACATGAACCCCACCACTATTACCCCCTGCCACCGCACCAGGGCAGCGTGGAAGAGCGAGGCTAAGTGCCAGAGTTGGCGCATCCTATGGATGCGCCATTTCTGGGGCGGCTGACGACTGGTGTTTCTAGCCTGGGAGGGGGCCAATATTCATGGCACCCTTCCTGGGCTATTAATATCAGCCCCCAGCTGTCTGCCTAGCCTTTGCTAGCTATTAAAATAGGGGGGACCCCACGTCATTGTTTTTGGGGGGGTCCCCCATTTTAATAGCTAGTAAAGGCTAGGCAGACAGCTGGGGGCTGATATTAGTAGCCTGGGAAGCTCCGTGGGTTTTACCCCCTTCCCAGGCTTCAAACATCTGCCCCAGCCGTCTGCTTAACCTCCGCTAGAGACTAAAATTATGGGGGATCCCACGCCAATTTTTTTTTAAATAAATCCTTTATTTTAACACTAAATGACAAGTACAGTAATCAACACTGTCACTGTACTTCATATATATGTGACTGACATGTTTCTATCTATCTAATCTATGTGTGATTCTCTATTCTTTCTATTCTAAATTGTCGGGTACAGATGCTGAATTGCCGGCCGGCTTTCTTAAAGAGACGGTGCATGAAAACACTATTATTTTTTTAAATAAATCCTTTACACTAAATGACAAGTACAGTAAGCAACACTGTCACTGTACTTCATATATATGTGACTGACATGTTTCTATCTATCTAATCTATGTGTGAAGCTCTATTCTTTCTGTTATAAATTGTCGGGTACCGCTGCTGAATTGCCGGCCGGCTTTTTTAAAGAGACGGTGCACGAAAACACTAATATTTTTTTTAATAAATCCTTTACACTAAATGACAAGTACAGTAAGCAACACTGTCACTGTACTTCATATATATGTGACTGACATGTTTCTATCTATCTAATCTATGTGTGAAGCTCTATTCTTTCTGTTGTAAATTGTCGGGTACCGGTGTATGCCGCTGATGAATTGCCGGCTTTTCATGTCATTCTACATTATTCTTAGTTGTTTTCCTTCATGTAGAATTAACCTACAAGGAAAGAAAGGGTTTATTTTCATTCCGATATTTGTGTCCCATTGACTTGCATTGGTTTCCGGTATCGGAATCGGCGATATCCGATACTTTTTGGGTATCGGCCCGATCCAATCCGATACGATATTTCCTGATATCGGAAGGTATCGCTCAACACTAGTTACATACACAGATCAACAGTGCAGGCATTATTAAAAATATAAATATCTTTATAATAAGGCATTATTTTTAACATAGGTATTGGACAACACAGCATTTAAATTAAGACAGATATTCAGTAGGTCAAGAGACAGGAGCGATTGTTCATATGAGCCTGAATGTTGACTCTTATATGTTGAATGCCTGCTGATTACCTATTGTATTAGCAACTGCAGTTTATTCTATTTTTTATTATATTTTATACTCAAAAATAAAAAATTAAAACACACAATTATTATACAAAAATGAATCATTCCTAAAGCTTTCCTATATTAAAAATGACCACAATAAACATACAGTATTTAGCGAAACTAAAGGCTTAATATTTATTTTGGAGGCTGTAGTTTTTACACCATTTCTGACAGTTTAATTTGCACCAATAATTTTGGATCAGATTTTAATTTTCTTCTTAAATGGGTTCTCCAATAATGTAATAATATGGCCGCCTTCAAATAATTCAAACACCAGCCTGTCCTAGTCATGTGTCAGGATGGGCTTCAGTCTGAAGAAACACAGCTCCAGAGACCTGGGTTTCAACTGACAGAGTAGCTGTATCATAAGCACATGTACATCCATGAGCCAAGGAGAAGGACTGCAACACTAGAAGAATCTTCTCTTTGGCTGACTGAGCACAGAGGATAGAGGCTGGAAAAAAATAATTTGTGCTGTCAGCCGAAGAAAATAATTATTTCTTCTTATGTCACAACCTTTTTCCAGCAGCACTGTGTTACAATGCTGGAGTAGTCCTGCTGGAAGACAGTGGTCGAAGGAGCACAAGCAGGAACAGCAAGCGGTTATAGATGTACTTGGATATAACAAAGGATTTGTATGGAACAATCCGTAGATGAATGAGAACAGTCTGCAAAAGTATGTTCAGGAGTTGAGACTGGAACTAAGCTAACAGCTAGACACAATACTCAAGCAATGAGTGAGAAATCCATGTGGCTTTAAGTAGGCCCAAACAGGAAACAAGATGGATTCCAAGGTTCAGAATCTGCCATCTTAGTAAAGGGCAATTGCAGAACACAACAGCAGCCTCCAGTGTTAAGGAGTGGGATTGCAGCATAATTATTAAGGTGTACAATAGCAGCCACTAGTGGTCAAACTGTAGAAAGACAACAGGAATTCTGTCACACTGGCATCTGTGCTTACGATGCAGCATCTCAGTCAGTTCACTGCAAAAAAGCAGTAGTTTTGCAGTAAAAATGCATGGGTCCTTTAACCCCTTCATGACTGGGTCATTTTCCGTTTTTGCACTTTCGTTTTTTGCTCCCCTTCCTCCCAGAGCCATAACTTTTTTTATTTTTTGGTCAATATGGCCATGTGAGGGCTTGTTTTTTGCGGGACGAGTTGTACGTTTAAACGACATCATTGGTTTTAACATATAGTGTGCTGGAAAATGGGAAAAAAATGCCAATTGTGGTGAAATTGCAAAAAAAGTGCAATTCCACAGTTGTTGTTTTGTTTTTTACCATGTTCACTAAATTCTAAAACTGAACTGCCATTATGATTCTTCATGTCATTATGAGTTCGTAGACACCAAACATGTTTAGGTTCTTTTTTATTTAAATGGAGAAAAAAAATCCAAAGTTTGCAAAAAAAAAACAAACAAAAAAAATGGTGCCATTTTCTGAGACCTGTAGCATCTCCACTTTTCGCGATCTGGGGCTGGGTGAGGGCTTATTTTTTGTGCACCGAGCTGACATTTTTATTGATATAATTTTGGTGTAGATACAATGTTTTCATTGCCCATTATTGCATTTTATTGCAATGTAGCAGCGACCAAAAAAAAGTAATTTTGGCGGTTTTTTTTCGTTACGCCATTTACCGATTGGATTAATTATTATTTTATACTGATAGATCGGGCGATTCTGAATGCGGCGATACCAAATATGTGTATGTGATTTTTTTTTATTGTTTTATTTTGAATGGTGTGAAGGAGGGTGATTTAAACTTTTTTTTTTACATTTTTAAAAAACACTTTTTTAACTTTTTGCATGCTTCAATAGTCTCCATAGGAGACATGAAGCTGCACTTATCTGATCGCCTGTGGTGCACACCGGCGATGATCAGATCGCCTGTGTGCAGCAAAAATGCTCACTTGAGCGACGACCGCTCAGAGATTGACAGCGGCATTTAACTAGTTAACAGCCACAGGTGGATGGCAATTGACCCGGCCCCAGATCCTGAAAAATGGAGACGCTACATTTTACAAAAATGGCGATGGCAGTGGTGGATCAGTAAGGTGAGCATAAAATGCTTGTTTTTTTATTTTATGACATTTAAAGGTAATTTTTCAGATTTTTTTTAATGGCCGGACAACTACTTTATGGTGAATATTTAAAAGCTATTACAGATATAATCATTTTCTCACCTGAAGAATGTTCAGTCTTGTTAATACAGAGTTCCTGGATCAGTTGATTAATGTTTAGTTTGTTTTCGTCTTTTCTATATGTATAAACTGAAAGAAAAAAAAGATCATCTAAATGAGAAGGAGTGAACAAAAGGTCTGGTTCTCTAACATCTTACAGGTATATTTTCAAGAAACCGATTTGCTGCAGAAATCTCCACAAATATCCAAGTCATATGAATAAGTAATAATAGTTATAAAGTAACTACTGGATAAGGAGGAAGGGAAGGGGTTGCAGCTACAGTACATCTGGTAATTATTAGAGATGAAAAAATGATTTGGAGGACCCTGATCCAGCAGCCACAGTCTACAACCTTGTGAACCTCTCCATACATGCCGGCATCCTCTTTTGATTAGTTGACCTTGTTGCAATGTCCGGCCTTCAGTGCATCATATCAATAAGTCCGACTAATCAAAGAGGAGCTGAGAATGTCAGCAAGTAGGAGATTCACACAGCCATGGTTAGGAGACCATGGACTACCAATGTGGCTACTGGACCCTGTGAATCCTTTTGATCAAATCTAGTAACTATTAGCATAGTTCATGTAATATTCATCAGTAATGTAGATGTGGTATAAATAGACAGCAATACGGTACATGTAGCAGTGGTATTTAGTAGGACAGTACATGTATTACAGGTAGAGAGCTGTACAGTACAGATAGTACAGGTAGAGAGCTGTACAGTGCACGTAATAAAGATAGAAAACAGTACAGTACCTTTAGCACAGGTCTAAAGTACTGGAGTACATGTAGCACAGGTAGAAAGCAGTAAACAAAAATCTGTGTACTACAGGTAGAGAGCAGTACAGTACATATAGTACAGGTAGAGAGCAGTACAGTACATGTAGTACAGGTAGAAAGCAGTACTGTACATGTAGAATAGGTAGCAATGTAGTACAGTACATGTAGCATAGGTAAAAACCAGAAGCAGTACAGTACAAGTAGCATGGGCAGACTGCAGAATAGTACATGTAGTACAAGTTAGAACATAATTTAGCAACTTGTATGTGTCGCGCCCCCAGGGCAATGGGGTACTCGGAGTCTGGGCCGGTAGATGCTGGGGAAAAGGGGAATCTGTCACAGTGGCTGGCCCGGTCCGTGGCCCAGGGCGGACAACTAAAAAGGGGGGAAAGTTTATATGGGATTTATAGTTCGATTGTGATGCCACCTGTGGTTTCTGGTAATTTGTACCAGCGCTGCTGCCGACCTCTGAGGCAGTTGATAAGGCAGCTGGGATGGAACGGCTCCCCACAGGTGGAGCGGACCTCAGGGCAGTGTCGAGTTTGATGGTGGGTGGTAATGCTGGGGCTTGTAGTGCAGGCGGGATGGCGCAGCAGGAGTAACTGACAGAGACAGGGGATTCGCTTCAATACCTTTACTGGTGCGGATGTCAAGTACGGTCCAGGGTACTCGGTAGGATGGGTGCACTTCAGGACTTCTCCCCAGTGAGTGGGTTTAAGGCCTCCTGGTCCGTGTCTGCCTCTCTGTATGCTCCTGGCCAGCCTGCAACTGGGCCTAGCTTATGTGTCGTGCTGTTCCTTCACCTGTCGCTCAGTAGTAGGACCTTCTGCTGGCAACCACTATCCCTGGTTGCTGGGGCCTTCGTGGTTCCTGATCCTTTAATGAGTTCAGCTTCAGGTCTGCCAGGGACTTGTAGTCCTCCTGGTATGCCGGTGATCCCTACTGGGTATAAAGGACCCTGTAGATGCGGACCCGGTGTCCGGTTTGTATATTCGGGGTGAGCCTATGATGCTCCTCTGTCCCTCAACTCCTCTCTCCTCTCCTCTTTGCCTCCAGCCACACTCGGGGCCCTCAGAACTCAGCAGCAGACGTGCTGCGTCTTCGCTGCTCTCAGCGTTTGCATGCTCTCAGACTCTCTGACTCACTGCCTGGTTCCAACCTCCATATATTTATCCCTAACGGGCTCCCTCTGGTGGTATGAGGTGGAAGGGTGGAGGTGTTTGTATTTAATGAGGGCCTCTTGTGGAGAAGTCCATTCAAGCACCCTGGGTCCTGTGGTACCTGTGAACAGCAGGGTGCTACATTCCCCTCTAGTACAATTCAGTACTCCTGGACTGAAGCATTTTTTAAAAATAGGTTAACAACAATAACAACAACAATAATTATAGAGTTACAGTATGTCCCGTAACCAGGTGTCCATTTCACTGATGATGTAACAAGAGTAACATGAGGGACCCGCCTGAAAACCCTCAACGTAGGCCCTGGGCGTGGCTACAGGGCATAAGTGATCCAGGTGCTGGACCACGTCTTCGGCCACGCCAAACAGGTTTTTTTTCTGTGGTCAAATAAGGAGCACTTTGATAAGTGCAAACTATATACATGAACAGTTTTTGGCTGCTCACAGTCCTCAGCCTACAAGTCTTTGTACCCTGACGGGTAACTAAATGCACACATATTATTGACAATTTATGCAATAAATAATAGGCAATACCCAACTGGGTAACTATTTACATGGTAGACACTTCGTGCTTATTCCCTAAACCTATCAGGGATTTGTCCTTGTGTGCTGTGTGTGGACCTTCGTAGCACTGGGGTGTCACTAGTGTCTATGCATGCCCTCTCTGTTAATCTAGCAGGTGTACGTGCTGGTAGATTATAGAACTGCCTTAATCTCTCTATGGGACTGGCAAGTACACTGTCCACTGGGCCTTCAGGCTCTGTCTCAATGGGTGATCCTCCTCTTACTGGGGACTCTTCCTATTCCTGTGCAGGTTCTTCTAGAGCGCTCACAGGTTCTTCTTGTGGCTGATAGACGTGTTTTACGGGTATAATCACTGCTCCATCAAGTTGAGGCCAGTCCGCAGGGAAATCTCCTAGAACTGTGTGAAGCACGTCTTCCTTGGGCTCTTCCGGTGCTATAGGAGGTACTTCTTCTTCCGTTGTCTTCAGTAGACTTGGGCACACTTTCAGGTGGTCTCTTGAGACTGTTGCAGTTGTTTTACCTCCATCTTTGCTAATCAGGCAGGTTTTACTGTTGTCAAACTTGGAGTTCAATACTGTGTAGGGTTCTCTTTCCCACTGGTCATCGAGCTTGTGAATTCTTCTCTTCCGCTTTAGCACTATCTTTCCAGGTGCCAAGGGTTCTGCTGGTGCATGTTTATTGCACTGCTCTTCCTGTCTTTTCCTTACTCTGTTCAGACTGTCTTTGACACAGGCCTGTACTCTCCTGTACTGCTCTTGCCGACATGTATCCCAGTCTTCAGTGGACATATCTGCTTCAGGTTCTACCACTCCGAGTTCCAGGTCCATGGGCAATTTCCCAGGTCTTGCTCTCATGAGGTACACTGGGGTACAATTTGTAGAACTCACAGGTATGTGATTATACAGATCTACCAGGTCAGGTAGCTTGTCTGGCCACTGATATCTTTCCTCCAAGGGTAAGGTTTTCTGCAGGTCTATGATGATGTTGTTCATTTTCTCACACAAACCATTGGTCTGAGGGTGGTACAGCGTAGTCCAGATCTTTTTGCACCCGTACAGGTGGCAGAATTCTTTAAACAGCTCGGCTTCAAAGGCAGGGCCTTGATCCGTCAGTACTTTGTCCGGGTATCCATGGGGCCTGCAGAAGTATGCTTGGAACGTTCTTGCTGTAGTTTCTGCTGTCAGATCCTTGACAGGGGCTACCACCAGGAACCGGGAATAATGATCCACCATGGTCAGTGGATAAGAATAACCTGACCTGCTGGGTGACAGCTTGACGTGATCCAGAGCGACAATCTCCAGGGGCTGGGTTGTTTTGATGGACTGCAAGGGTGCTTCTGGCTGCCATAGTCTTTCATTCTGAAGCTACAGGGCCCACAATTCCAGCACCACCTCTCTATGGAACTCCGCATTCCAACCCAGTAGAATCGGTCCTTCAGCAGGGTTTCCAGCTTCTTCCAGCCAAAGTGACCTGCTTGATCATGGTAGGCCTCTAACACCATCTGGATATCCGACCTGGGTACAACTGTAGCGCCCCGAGGGCTCGGTTGCTACAGGGGTATTGCACCTCAACCAGAGGTGTGATATTCCACTCCCAGGTAAGGATGGAGTGTGGACCAGGGCTCAGTTAGCTGCACACACACACACTCCCCATTTCCGGGGGACAGCTCGACGGTGCTCCCAGCTGCGGGCAAAACTGACCATGTCCCTGGCTGGAATGGGGAGGGGGGAGAGAACCCAGTAGTGTGGGAGCAGAAAGGCGGCAGTTTCTGGGAGCACAGGAAGGAGCTCATTGGGTGCAGGTCACCTGAGCTCAGCACAGAGAAGCAGATAAAAGGTGGGAGCCATCTTAAGAGAGAGAGAGAAGTAGAGTAGTAGCTCAGTCAGAGCAGAAGAGAGAGAGAGCTTCAGGGAGCAGCAGCTCAAGCTGAGCTCAGCTCCACGAGGCAGGCCTAAAGAGAAGGCCGGGGCCAGAAAGAAGAACAGGAGAAGGAGAAGGAAGGAAGGAGAAGAGACAGAGGAGTGAAAGGGCTCCAGAAACAAGAAGGCAGAAGGGACCCTAAGAGAGCAGAACGGTCAGCAACCGTTGCATACCCCATTATACTGGGTGGAAGGGTCAGGCTGTGGAAAGGTATCGGATTTCTAAGTTGGTGGAGGCGAATCTACCCTCAGCCAAGAACCGGAGGTTGTGACCATTTATTGGTGCAACCCCCCGCTAAACCTGCTAGGAAGGCACCATATAGGATAGCGGGAAGTGAAGGCCAACGCTTACCTGACACGGTCCACGGTAGCCGGACAGAAGTCAGGACACTGGTGGGGCATGAGAGGCCAGAGAAAGGACAGAAGGGGGTCCTGTGCCATACTCCTGAATTGCCTGGGGGTTGACGGAGCTCCTCACCTGGTGGACGCAGCACGGCTCGGGCAGTCCTTGCTGACAGAAGTGACTCGGATAACAACTGTGAGTAAAAGACCCTGGACTGCATCATTGGACTCTGCGTGATTTCTGCTGTGCCTGCACCATCACCCCCAGCATCCACCTACATTGCCCTGAGGCTACACTCTTCCCGTGGGGAGTCATCCTACCCCTGTGCTGCACACTAACACCAGCCTCAGCGGTCTGCCTTGCAGCGGTGGTTATCTCTGACTGCAATCCACGGGTGGCGTAGTCGGACATTCACAAATCTATAAATAGACTGCCACAGTATTTGGTCTGACCACCCTGAGCCACGGGATCGGGTTGCCACTACTACCCCCAGCATCATACAGAAGCCCGTTCCGGGTACCTCACGGCCCAGGGGGCGAGTCACAACAATCTGCCACACCATTTCATGGGTCTTGGGATTGACATATCTTCTGCACAGCTTCTCTCTGTAGATGAACAGCCAGCTTCTTTCATTCCACAGTTGCTTGGCTTGTGGAGGAGCATCCTTCTCCAGGTGAGAACCTTCCTGGGTGATCAGTCTTTTGATAAGGCTGACAACCGGGTCACTGTCCTGGGTCTCCTTCCAACTGTGGTGGGGTAGAGGATTCAGCGTCCTTCCCTGACGTCTCCTGGTGACGTATTGCTCATGGACCACTCCGCTTCGGTGGAAAGCAGGTAATTCAACTTCCTCTAAATTATCCACTTCATCCTCGGTGTCTGACTGGTGAGGCATCCTTGACAGGGCATCAGCATTGGTGTTCTTGTGACCTGCCCGGTACTTGATGGTGAACTGATAATTTGACAGTCTGGCCACACAACGCTGTTCCATGGCTCCCAACCTGGCTGTCTCCAGGTGTGTCAAGGGATTGTTGTCAGTAAAGGCTGTGAATTTCGTTGAGGCTAGGTAATGCTTGAACCTTTCAGTGATAGCCCAGACCAAGGCCAGGAACTCCAGCTTGAAGGAACTGTAGTTCTCCGGGTTCCTCTCGGTAGGGCGTAGCTTCCTGCTGGCATACGCAATTACCTTCTCTCTTCCATTTTGATTCTGGGACAACACAGCTCCCAGTCCCTCGTTGTTGGCGTCGGTGTACAGCAGAAAAGGCTGGCTGTATACAGGGTAAGCCAGGATTTCTTCACCAGTCAGGATTTCCTTCATTACTGCAAATGATTCAGCCTGTTCTTTGCCCCACTGAAGTGGGGGACTCTTTCCTCTTTTGGACTGTCCTACCAAGAGGTCTTGTAGAGGTGCTACATTTGTGGTATAGTCCTTTATGAACCTCCTATAGTACCCGACCAGTCCCAGGAATTGCCGTACTTCTTTGATGCTTCTCGGCTCAGGCCACTTCTGGGTGGCAGTGACCTTCTCCGGGTCTTGTGCTACTCCCTCTGAGCTGACTACGTGCCCCAGGTACTGAACCTTCTGCTTGAGCAAGTGGCATTTAGAAGGCTTTAGTTTCATCCCATACCGGGACAATGCTTCAAATACCTCCGCAAGGTGCTTCAGATGGTCCCCATACGTCCTCGAGTACACAATAAAGTCATCCAGGTACAGCAGCACTGTCTAGAAATTCCGATGTCCCAAGCAACACTCCATCAGCCTCTGGAACGTTCCGGGTGCATTGCAGAGTCCAAACGGCATACTGTTGAACTCGCACAGTCCCATCGGGGTGGTGAAGGCCGTCTTCTCCCGGTCTTCCTCAGCAACAGAGACTTGCCAGTACCCGCTAGTGAGATCCAGTGTAGAGAAGTAATTGGCAGATTTTAGTGCAGCCAGGGAGTCCTCTATACGGGGCAAAGGGTATGCATCTTTATGTGTTATGCGATTAATCTGTCTATAATCTACACACATCTTCATGCTACCATCCTTTTTCCTGACCAGGACCAGGGGAGCTGCCCAGGGGCTACAGCTATCCCTTACTACCCCTGCCCTTTTCATGTCATGTAACATTTCCTTGGCTTTCTGATAATGTGCTGGTGGTATGGGTCGGTAACGCTCCTTAATGGGTGGATGGTTACCGGTGGGTATGTGGTGTTGTACCCCTTTAACCCTTCCAAAAGTCAAGTGGGTGTTTACTAAACACTTGTTCATATTCCTGAACCACTCTGTAAACACCGTGTTTCTGATGGACAGGAGTGGCGTCAGTCCCCACATGGAGCTGTTGACACCAATCAAACAGCTGAGCTTCAGAGTCATTGTCCTCCACTGTATCTGGTGGGGTCAAGGATTCCACTGTGTGTATGGCATCATCATTCACAGTATACAATCTAGCAACAGTGGCATACCTTGGCAATTTGACTTCCTCCTCCCCACAATTTAGGAGTCGTACGGGCACCCTCCCATTGCGTACGTCAACTACCCCTCTAGCAGTTAAGAGTGTAGGTCTGTGCTCTGAGCTAATGGGCTCCACTACCGCCTGGTAGTTCTGTCCCTTAAGACCTATTGCTGCCCTACACCAAATCAGCATCTCACTCATTGGGGGAATCACAATGGGTATCGGGTCTGTCACCCGTACATTACCAATCTCACCACCTGTTAGCTTTACCTGTTGCTGGTACAGGAGGGCTCGTATCCAGGGGAGGAGTCCTGAGGAGATAATTTGCATATTCCCACTGCATTTTGGGGTAAGTGAAGAGTCTCCGCGAGCTCAAATATCACTGGATTTTGGCTGTTGGAGCTGAAAAGAGGACATCGGTAAACCAGGGGAGGAGTCCTGAGGAGATAATTTGCATATTCCCACTGCATTTTGGGGTAAGTGAAGAGTCTCCGCGAGCTCAAAGATCACTGGATTTTGGCTGTTGGAGCTGAAAAGAGGACATCGGCATTTTGAAGCTTTTTTTTGAAGCTTTTTTCACTGTTTTCAGAACATTAACAGTAAGAACATGGAAGAGTCCAGGAGCCATTTGGTGAGCTGCATATCCTGCTACATGTTCACAGACTTGCCAGTGGAAAAGCCAAACTTCACATGCCAGAAATGCAAGCTTGTCTCCCTGAAGAGAGGTTAACTACCTTGAAAATCATTAAGGAAGGTGAAGAGTTCTTAGACAGAGCAGAATTATCTCTTCATGATTCAGAAAGAGAAGAAATTCGAACTGCACCTGAGGAAACAGAGGAATGGAAGCATGTGACCCACAGAAGCAGGAGGATCGAGAGGCAGTCAGCACCCATACTGCTCAGGAACCAGTACCAGGCTCTCACGCAGGAGAACCATGAAGAAATACAGCAAAATAAGACTTTGCCAGCAATAAATAACCTTGTAAGCCCTCAGAATCCTCCTGGATGGAGAAAGAAGAATGTTGTGAAGAAAAAACGGAGAGTGGTGGTCATGGGGGATTCCCTGTTAAGAGGAACAGAGGCCGCTATCTGCAGACCAGACATAACCTCAAGAGAAATGTGCTGTCTTCCAGGAGCAAAAAATAAAGATGTGTCTGACAGGATATCAAGACTCTTCAGACCTACAGATCACTACCCATTCCTGCTAATACATGTGGGGACAAATGACACCGCAAGAAAGGACCTGGAAACCATCTGCAGTGACTTTGAAGACTTAGGCAAGAAAGTGAAAGAATTGGGAGCGCAGGTGGTCTTCTCATCCATCCTCCCAGTGGATGGCCATGGAACAATGAGGTGGAATAAGATTCTACAGGTGAACAACTGGCTACGTCGATGGTGCCGTCAACAAGGATTTGGATTTCTGGATCACGGAATGAATTACCTATACGATGGACTACTTGCTAGAGATGGGGTGCACCTTACGAAGACTGGAAAACATGTATTTGGAAGTCGCCTTGCTACACTCATCAGGAGAGCTTTAAACTAGAACAATGTGGGAAGGGAAGCAAAAGGCCAGAAAAAGCCATACAGCTGACAAATACTATTGAGATCTCTGCTACTGGAAGTGGAAAGAAAGAACAAAGACAAAACAATTTAAATAATAAAAATATGGGAGGAAGAGAAACCAATCACAAACTAAAATGTTTTTATACAAATGCACAAAGCATGGGCAACAAACAAGGAGAATTGGAACTACTAACGCAGGAAAAGAAATATGATGTCATTTGAATCACTGAAACTTGGTGGGACGATACACATGATTGGAATAAAAGGCTAAAGGATACAACTTATTTGCAAGAAACAGACTTGATAAACGAGGAGGAGGTGTCGCATTGTATGTTAGAAAAGCGTATATCTGCACAGAGATTGAAGCTTCAGAGACTGGGAGTTCTGTGGAAACTGTTTGGGTAAGAATACAAGGAGAGAACAACGGAAAGGACACCATTATAGGCATTTACTACAGGCCACCTGGGCAAGCTGAAGATATGGATGAACTCTTTATGTATCAAATGACCAAGTTCTCAAAAAAATATGACGTAGTGGTCATGGGAGATTTCAACTATCCAGACATTTGTTGGGAATCTCTCTCAAGTAAAACTAACAGGTCAAGCAAATTCTTATCCTCTCTTGCTGACAACTTTATCTTCCAAAAGGTAGGGGAGAAAACAAGGGGATCTGCTACTTTGGATCTAATCCTTATAAACAGGGAGGAAATGGTTGAGGAGGTAAAGGTGGCTGGGACCCTAGGAGGCAGCGATCATGCTATTATAGAATTTTGGATAACTAGAGGAGGAAGACATGTGAAGACTCAAACTTCAAGGTTAGATTTTAGAAAGGCAGATTTTAAGAGACTCAGAAAGAGAATAGGAGGGATCCAATGGCTGGATGTCCTTAAGGACAAAAATGTCCAGGAAGGATGGGAAATTTTTAAAAATGAGATTCTCAAAGCACAATCGTTAACAATCCCGAAAAGTAGGAAGAATGGGAAGCATTTAAGGAAACCAGGATGGATGAACACAGAACTTAAACACATGCTAAAAAGAAAGAAAGAAATGTTTATTAAATGGAAAGAGGGAGGCATATCTAAAGAAGATTATAATGCAGTCTGCAGATCCTGTAGGGCACGTATCAGGTTAGCTAAAGCTGACAATGAATTAAGGCTTGCAAGAGATGTCAAAAGCAATAAAAAAGGATTTTGGGGGTATGTCAAAAGTAAAAGAAAAGTCAAAGATGCTATAGGATTTTTACAGGATGAAAATGGAGAAATGGTAAGAGAGGATGTTGAGAAGGCCGAACTTTTTAATTCCTATTTTGCATCTGTTTTCTCTCAGAAAGAAAATGTAACATCAACTGATCTTCACTGTCCTTTTAAAGGAATAGAAGAATCCAAGTCATCTGTAAACAGAAAGATTGTGAGGGAATATTTAGCTAACATAAATGAGTTCAAGTCTCCAGGTCCAGATGAATTACACCCCAGAGTACTGAAGGAGATCGTAGAAGAAATTTTAGAACCACTCTCCATAATCTTTGAAAATTCTTGGAGAACAGGAGAAGTCCCAGAAGACTGGAGAAGAGCAAATGTTGTTCCTATCTTCAAAAAGGGGAAGAAGGTGGACCCAGGGAACTATAGGCCGGTGAGTCTGACTTCTATACCAGGAAAGATCTTTGAACAAATTATTAAACAACATGTATGTAAGTACATGGATAAGAATGAAGTGATTAACCAGAGTCAGCATGGGTTGTAACTAACAAGTCATGTCAGACTAACTTAATTTCCTTCTATGACAGAATCACTGACTGGGTGGATCAGGGAAATGCTGTAGATATAGTATATCTTGACTTCAGCAAAGCATTTGACAAAGTATCTCACACCATCCTTATTGAAAAAAATGACCAAGTATGCAATGGACCAGGCAACTGTTAGGTGGATTCATAACTGGCTTAGTGATCGGACTCAAAGGGTGGTTGTAAATGGCTTCACATCCAGCTGGATGAATGTCTCAAGTGGGGTACCACAGGGCTCCGTCCTGGGACCTGTATTGTTCAACATCTTTATCAATGATTTAGATGAAGGAATTGAGGGTAAACTGATTAAATTTGCTGATGACACAAAGCTAGGAGGGATAGCTAATACTAGAGAAGAGAGAGAGAGGATTCAAAAAGACCTAAATAAACTGGAGCAGTGGGCGGCAACCAACAGAATGGTTTTTAACAGGGAAAAATGCAAAGTACTACATCTGGGCAATTTAAATGAAAAAAGCATATACAGAATGGGAGGAATAGAGCTAAGCAACAGTACATGTGAAAAAGACTTAGGTATACTAATAGATCATAGACTGAACATGAGTCAACAGTGTAATGCAGCAGCAAAAAAGGCAAATACAATTCTGGGATGTATTAACAGAAGCATACAGTCTAGATCACGTGAAGTCATTATCGGTCTTTACTCCTCTTTGGTCAGACCTCATATGGAATACTGTGTACAGTTTTGGGCACCACATTTTAAAAAAGACATAGACAAACTGGAGCAAGTTCAGAGAAGAGCGACCAGAATGGTGACTGGTCTGCAAACCATGTCTTATGAGGAACGGTTGCAGGATTTGGGAATGTTTAGCTTGCAAAAAAGAAGACTGAGAGGAGACTTAATAGCTGTCTACAAATATGTCAAGGGCTGTCACATTGTAGAAGGATCATCTTTATTCTCATTTGCACAAGGAAAGACTAGAAGCAATGGGATGAAACTAAATGGGAGGAGACACAGATTAGATATTAGAAAAAACTTTTTGACAGTTAGGGTGATTAATGAGTGGAACAGGCTGCCACGAGAGGTGGTGAGTTCCCCTTCAATGGACGTCTTCAAACAGAGGCTGGACAGACATCTGTCTGAGATGATTTAGTGAATCCTGCTTTGAGCAGGGGGTTGGACCAGATGACCCAGGAGGTCCCTTCCAACTTTACCATTCTATGATTCTATGATTCTCTCTGGAGCACCTTCCTCTGCCCTGGTTTGGCAGTGTCAGCAATCTGTTGGAGCAAAAACAACACTTCTCCCAAACAGTTGCCAACAATATTTGTACCAAATATCATATACAAGTCTGTATCACCAGGGTTAGATTCTATGACAATTAGTCCTTGGTCCTTTAGTTCCACTCTCCCCACCTTCACTGTCACATTCTTAACCCCTACTAGGTTAAGAGGAAGGCCGTTAGAGGCATACACAGAGAGGTTCGGAGCTGGCGGGTGGAGTTCATCTATGAACCAGTATCTTTTGTAGAGGACATCAGGTATGACGGTTACCTGTGAGCCGGTGTCCAGTAACGCAAGTGTTGCTATGCCGTCCAGCAAGATGGACAGGAAAGGCCTTCCTCCTACGAATCGGTGGTACCAGCTTGATGGGCCTGGTTGGTTTACTCCTGGGAGTCGGCTCTCGGCCCCAGGGTTTGCCCTTTAAAAGGACAGTTCCGCGCGGTGTGGCCTGCCTTGTGGCAGCGGTAGCAGATGAAGTCTCCTGGAGGGCGACTTTGGTCGTTGGTCCTCCCACAGGGTGGCGTTGTCCTCCTACGGGGTGGTGTCGTCCTCCTACGTGGTGGTGTCGTCCTCCTTCTTCTCCTCATCCAGGGCACATCCTCAGGACTGTCGGCGAGTAGGATCCTTCCTTCCGGCTCGGGCTCCGCCTGTAGCTGCAGGGTGCTCAGGACTGTGGCCAGGGTTTTACTCAGCTGGCGCACATCAGAGTGCAGGCTGTCCAGCTCACTAGGGGGCACTGTTTGCATATTTGTTTCAGCCCTTAATGAAGGAGCAGTGGGTGCTGCGGGCACTGGGGTGGCCCAACCCTGGTAACGCTGGATAGCAGTCCCTGATGTTTCCAGGGGCTGAAGTCCCTTAATCGCCATGTCCTTAAGGATGTCAAAGGTGGCATTTGGATGATCTAAGGCCCACCACCATACGGTTCTGCTCTCCTCCTGGGACCTCAACCCCCAGATGAATTGTTCTGTCAGCATTTTATTCTCATCTTGTGTGCTGGCTGGACTAACCTGTTTCAGGGCCCGCAGGGCTTCCTGTAAGCACCAGGCATAGTCCCGGATACTGTCCTCAGGTTTCTGGGTACAGTGGTAGAACCTCATCCGGAGATCTGTCTCAGTGCGGTTTTCAAAGACAGTTTGCAGTCTCTTAAAGATAATGGATACTGATTCCTGGTCTGCGACTGGCCAGGTTTCAACTTCCCCCTCTGCGGCATCAGTCAATTGGCCCAGCACAACAGCGGCTCTCTGTTTACCAGTCATTGAGTACATATCTAGTACACCGCATATTTTCCTTTTAAATCCAGACAGGGTGTCTGGTTTGCCATCATACTGAGGAAGCCATTTTGCTCCAGGGATATAAGGCAGGGCCATGTTTATCAACGGAGTCACGAACCCTGCTGGTGGGGCGGCCACTCCGGCCTGTGCAGCGCCAGGCGTAAGTTGAGCATCATGAGCGTTATCCGGTGCTCCGGCATCTAGCTGGTCGTCGGCCATGTTTGCGCCCCCCTAGTGAACTGTAGCCTACCTCCTGTTTCTTTAATCGGGTAGGCCGCAGCTCCGAAGACGATGGTCTACTTCCAGGTGTTAGAACCCTCCTGTTAGTTTTTTTCTATTTTGTTGGTCACATGACTTTCTGCCTATATAATCCAGCTCCGCCCTTCTGGCCTTGCTGGACTTCAGTGTTACATTTACTCTTAAGCTAGCCAGGTGCCTTGTACCTTACTCTGTAGTTTGCTTGGTCTTTTGACCACTATTACTTTTTGTTTGTTTGTCTTTGCTCTGCTACAATTTCTGCCAGGAGGTGTCCAACTATATCCCAGTCCTTAGTTCTTGTAGGGACCCCTCCCTTATATCTATAGGTCTGCGTTCAGACTAGCCGAGGACTTAGGCGGGTCTGTTCACAAGGAACAGGTCGCCCGCGGCATCGTAGGGAATCAGCTTAGTCCTATTGTAGGGACAGTTTTCCTATCTTTCCTTAGTGCTTGTAGCAGTTCCTAACACCAAGACCTTCCTGGTGCTGCGTCAGAGCGCGAGGCGGGGCTTGAGCTTCGCGCTTCCAGCAGTCACGCCTCTCCAATTCCCACGGTTACGCCCCTCTTCTTCCCGCACGGCGACTCGAAAATGGTGGCCAATGGCGGGAAACAGCGGCAATTGGCGGGAAAACTTCACCACTGTATACGACACAGTTCTTTAAGGCGCACAGTACCCGGTGGCAACGGGCACGCAATTCTGTTCGTGACGCCAGAAGTTGTCGCACCCCCAGGGCAATGGGGTACTCGGAGTCCAGGCCGGTAGATGCTGGGGAAAAGGGGAATCTGTCACAGTGGCTGGCCCGCTAAAAAGCGGGGAAAATTTATATGGGATTTATAGTTTGATCGTGACGCCACCTGTGGTTTCTGGTAATTTGTACCAGCGCTGCTGCTGACCTCTGAGGCAGTTGATAAGGCAGCTGGGATGGAACGGCTCCCCACAGGTGGAGCGGACCTCAGGGCAGTGTCGAGTTTGATGGTGGGTAGTAATGCTGGGACTTGTAGTGCAGGCGGGATGGCGCAGCAGGAGTAACTGACAGACAGCGGATTCTCTTCAATACCTTTACTGGTGCGGATGTCAGGTACGGTCCAGGGTACTCAGTAGGATGGGTGCATTTCAGGACTTCTCCCCAGTGAGCGGGTATAAGGCCTCCTGGTCCGTGTCTGCCTCTCTGTAGGCTCCTGGCTAGCCTGTAACTGGGCCTAGCTTATGTGTCGTGCTGTTCCTTCACCTGTCGCTCTGTAGTAGGACCTTCTGCTGGCAACCACTATCCCTGGTCGCCGGGGCCTTCGTGGTTCCTGGTCCTTTAATGAGTTCAGCTTCAGGTCTGCCAGGGACTTGTAGTCCTCCTGGTATGCCAGTGATCCCTACTGGGTATAAAGGACCCTGTAGGCGCGGACCAAGTGTCCGGTTTGTATATTCAGGGTGAGCCTATGATGCGTCTCTGCCCCCTCAACTCCTCTCTCCTCTCCTCTTTGCCTCCAGCCACACTCGGAGCCCTCAGAACTCAGCAGCAGACGGGCTGCGTCTTCGCTGCTCTCAGCGTCAGCACGCTCTCAGACTCTCTGACTCTGTCTGACTCACTGCCTGGCTCCACCCTCCATATATTTATCCCTAACGGGCTCCCTCTGGTGGTATGAGGTGGAAGGGTGGAGGTATATGAGTATCAAATCATGAAATAAAATTCTGTGTGAATAGTTAACTAAATAATACTCATTATCAGGGACTGTAATTAACGGCTTTACACCATAATAACACAAATCATGTAAAGAAAACAGTGTAGAATAACCACATCATTAAATTAGAGAAAAGTATTTTGAAAAGAGAATAAGCTTTATTTAGACATTTAAATTAAGTACAAAGTTAGCCAAATTGACACCACATGCCAGGGAAAGAAATACTGTATGTAAAACATACAATACATTTGGTGTTAGTTGATCCAGAACAAATCCAGAGTCAGTAACTATCTAACATAGCCTGTTAGACCATATTTGTATAAGTATAATTATTGTATGGTAAATAATAACATGTACAATGTCCCATAATTATAATAAATATCCTATACAACAATGAAAAATACTCTGTCAAGGATGGGAAGAGCAATGTGGTCTAGATAAAATATAACTTTTAATATATATTGCTAAAAAAAGTTAATAGACATACAAACACAGAATATAAAGGAGCAAATGCTCTAAAATGGGCAAAAGCAGAAAGCAGCCTCCTAAGCCACAGAATCTGTAGTCAAGGAGCCGCTTAGTATAGGCATACAGGCAATCAATGTTCCAGGTGTATGGAGACCAAAATCTAGAGCAGCATGCGCTCACTAGATCCAATTGCTCCAATATAAATTACACCGTAGATTCCATATAGCATGACATATAGTGCAAACATATAACAGCTGATCAAAATGTCAGTCAGGTCAAGAACACAAAGGACCTTAGGCGAAAAAGAGACGTGCAAAAGGAGACAAAAATAAGAACAATGCAGCTCAATTGATAACCTCTAAATCAAGGGTATCATCCCTAATATATAAGGCTCAGATAGACCGAATCAATGCAGATCATAAATGCCATAGAATAATAAATTGGAACAGTCTCACTGTCTCGCCCAGGGGGATATATGAGACTCGGTACCCGGGCCTTTACCTTCTGTGGGATGTCATGGCAGTCGGCTCCCGGGCCCGTACTCTGGGGTCTCTCGTGAAAAAGGGGTTTTTGGTTAATAACAGTTTTTGTCTCGTGACACCACCTGTGGTTTCTGGTAATTGGTACCAGCACTGCTTCAGACCTCTGGGGCGGCTGACAGGGCAGCTGGGTTGGAACGGCTCCCCACAGGTGGAGCGGGCCCCAGGGCAGTGTAGGTGCAGATGGTGGTGATGCTGGGGCTTGTGGTGCAGGAGAGATGGTGCAGTGGAAAATAACTGGCGGAGGCAGTGGAGTGCAGTCATCTGAGTTTACTCACAATTCTGTTCAAGTTCCTCAGGTACACTGTACGGGTGTCAGCCTCCCGTGTCGCACTGCGTCTACCAGACAAGGGGTTCAGCACTTTCTCAAGTATATCAGGAGCGCTTGACGGAACCCCGCTTTTCTTATGTTTCTTTCTAGACCGACTTCCCGTGCCGGGTCTTCTCCCTCCTGCACTGCGCTTCCCACACAAAGTCCCGATCGGGTGCTCTGAAGTCCCTGTGGGCAACCTGGAGTTCCCGGACCTACTTGATGCCCTTCACAGTGACTAGGGTGAGAATGTGGCAACTGCACCATGGAAGTGCAGAAGACTCTGGTTTTCCAGCCGAGACCTGGAGTAACACGGCTGGTCCTGGGACCGGTTCCCTTCTTGCGGCCTGATCCCTCTGACACTTGGCAGATTCGGGCATACAGGTGCCGTCCTGCACTCTCCGTACCCCCTGGAATCCCTTATGTTACCAGAGCCTTTCTCCTCTGCTCCCCTCCTGGGCCTCTCTTACTAGGCCCCACTTATGGAGCAGAGCTCCTGAAGAGACTCTGCTCCCCTCCTCTCCTCACTGACTGAACTTTCTTACTTCTCTCTTTAACTAAGATGGCTTCCCTTTTTATATAACCACTATACAAGTGTTCCCCTGTTCTGCGTCCTCCACCCACACCCACTACTGGTTCCCCCTCTCTTTGGTTACCCCCACTCCATCCAGGGACAGGGCTCAGCAGAACACAGTGCATCTTTCCCTTCCAGCCGGCCTGGAGCAGTGTAGTGTGTGATGCAGGTGTTGGGGTTCCGGGCAGCACTACCTTCTTACCTGAGAGAAGGAGACACCACACCTCTCGGTGAGGTGCAGTACCTCTGTGGCGACTAACCCTCTGGGGCGCCACATCACCATATTCTGAAGTGAGATACGTCCATACAGAGGCAGGAGTGGTGACCATATCACGGAATCCATATCCTTGCAGGGTAGAGGTAAAGGTGCTCCCTACGCATTTCCTCTTACACAAGATTCATCAGGGGAGACAAAGGAGGGCTGGACAGGAGGGCTCATAGTTACCCAGCCCATAACCTCATGTTGTTTGTCAAGAGTCAACTTTAAGTCTGACTCTTGACAAACAACATGAGGGCTGGGTATAATTTTGGTGTAAAGACAATGTTTTGATTGCCTAATATTGCATTTTATTGAAATGTAGCAGCGACCAAAAAAAGTAATTTTGGCGTTTTTTTACTTTTTTTTTCATTACGCCGTTTACCAATTGGATTAATTATTTTTTTATATTGATAGATCGGGCAATTCTGAATGCGGCGATACCAAATATGTGTGGTTTTTTTATTGTTTTATTTTGAATGGAGTGAAAGGGAGTGATTTAAACTTTGATATACAGTACAGACCAAAAGTTCCGACACACCTTTTCATTTAAAGATTTTTCTGTATTTTCATGACTATGAAAATTGTACATTCACACTGAAGGCATCAAAACTATGAATTAACACATGTGGAATTATATACTTAACAAAAAAGTGTGAAACAAGTGAAAATATGTCTTATATTCTAGGTTCTTCAAAGTAGTCACCTTTTGCTTTGATGACTGCTTTGCACACTCTTGGCATTCTCTTGATGAGCTTCAAGAGGTAGTCACCGGAAATGGTTTTCACTTCACAGGTGTGCCCTGTCAGGTTTAATAAGTGGGATTTCTTGCCTTCTAAATGGGGTTGGGACCATCAGTTGTGTTGTACAGAAGTCTGGTGGATACACAGCTGATAGTCCTACTGAATAGACTGTTAGAATTTGTATTATGGCAAGAAAAAAGCAGCTAAGTAAAGAAAAACGAGTAGCCATCAGAAATGAAGGTCAGTCAGTCCGAAAAAATGGGCAAACTTTGAAAGTGTCCCCAAGTGCAGTTGCAAAAACCATCAAGCGCTACAAAGAAACTGGCTCACATGAGGACCACCCCAGGAAAGGAAGACCAACAGTCACCTGTGCTTCTGAGGATAAGTTTATCTGAGTCACCAGCCTCAGAAATCACAGGTTAACAGCAGCTCAGATTAGAGACCAGGTCAATGCCACACAGAGTTCTAGCAGCAGACACATCTCTTCAACAACTGTTAAGAGGAGACTTTGTGCAGCAGGCCTTCATGGTAAAATAGCTGCTAGGAAACCACTGCTAAGGACAGTCAACAAGCAGAAGAGACAAGTTTGGGCTAAAGCACACAAGGAATGGACATTGGACATTAGACCAGTGGAAATCTGTGCTTTGGTCTGATAAGTCCAAATTTGAGATCTTTGGTTCCAACCACCGTGTCTTTGTGAAACGCAGAAAAGGTGAACGGATGTACTCTACATGCCTGGTTCCCACCGTGAAGCATGGAGGAGGAGGTGTGATGGTGGGGGGTGGTTTGCTGGTGACACTGTTGGGGATTTATTCAAAATTGAAGCATACTGAACCAGCATGGCTACCACAGCATCTTGCAGTGGCATGCTATTCCATCCGGTTTGCGTTTAGTTGGACCATCATTTATTTTTCAACAGGACAATGGCCCCAAACACACGTCCAGGCTGTGTAAGGGCTATTTGACCAAGACGGAGAGTGATGGGGTGCTACGCCAGATGACCTGGCCTCCACAGTCACCAGACCTGAACCCAATCGAGATGGTTTGGGGTGAGCTGGACCGCAGAGTGAAGACAAAAGGGCCAACAAGTGCTAAGCATCTCTGGGAACTCCTTCAAGATTGTTGGAGGGCAATTTCCGTTGACTACCTCTTGAAGCTCATCAAGAGAATGTAAAGAGTATGCAAAGCAGGTGTGGCACCCTGCTGCGCATTGGTGCCACAGACCCAGAAGGGTGCATGGATGGACTTCTCCACAAAAGGCCCTCACTACATTCATACACCTCCACCTTCCACCTCAGACCAGCAGAGGGAGCCCGTTAGGGACATATATAGGGAAGGTGGAGCCAGGCAGCTCAGTTGAGAGTTTAGTCAGATAAGAGTGAGAGTCTGAGAGCATGCTGATACTCAGAGAGCAGCGAAGAGGCAGCACGCTGGCTGTCATGCTTAGGCGAGCCAAGGCCTACAGCACGAGTGAGGAGTGAGGGCCCCGAGTGTGGCCGACGACAAGGAAAAAAGGAGATTGGAGCCAAGGGGGCAGAGGAGCATAGTAAGCTCACCCCGTTATACAAACCGGACACCGGGTCCCAGCCTACAGGGACCATTTACACCCAGTAGGGATAACCGGAATCCCAGGAGGACTACAAGTCCCTGGCAAACCTGAAGCTAGACACACACAGAACCAGGAACCACGAAGGCCCCGACGTCCAGGGCAAGTGGTTACCAACCGGAGGTCCTACTTCTGAGCAACACGTGAAGTAATAGCAGGACACATAATCTAGGCTCAGTTGCAGTCTGGCCAGGAGCATACACAGGGACAGACATGCATCAGGAGGCCATATACCCGCTCACTGAAGTGCACCTCTCCTACGGAGTACCCTGGACCGTACCTAACAACAGCACCAGTAAAGGTAATGAAGCAAATCCCCAGTCTCTGTCCATTACTTCTGCTGTGCCTTGGCTCCCCCTGCACCACAATGCCCAGCGCAACCTGCATTGTTTTCACTGCCCTGAGGCCTGCTCCACCTGTGGAGAGCCGTTCCATCTCAAGCTGCCCTAACACCTGCCTCAGAGGACTGTCGCAGCACTGGTGATCCTCACCAGGCACCACAGGTGGCGTCACGAACTTTCCCTAACGATTATGTCCCCTATTTGCACTGACCGCCCTGGGTCACGGACCGGGCCAGCCACCGTGATATCCCCCAAAAGCAGCCATAAGGCCCGGCTGCCGAGTATCCCACGGCCCTGGGGGCGAGTAAGATCTTGGCTTCACGAAGAGGATTCCGTGCCCGTTGCCACCGGGTACTGTGCGCCTTAAGAGACTGTAGTACTCACTGTGGTGAAGTTTTCCCGCCATTCCCGAGATTTCCCGCCATTGTCCGCCATCTTCCTGTCGCCGCGCGGGAAGAAGAGGGGCGTAACCGCGGGAATCGGAGAGGCGTAACCGCTGGAAGCGCGCGAAGTGGAGGACACGCCCTGCCCCTGACGTCGACCCAGGAAGCGTCAGGTCCTGGAGGGGGCCAGAGTACGCTCTGATGTCAGACGCGAGCGACGCAAGGTCCTGAAAGAAGACCGTTGCCAGCGGAGCTGCGGCCTACCTGAAAAGAAAGGGAAGAAGGTAGGCTCCGGTTCACTAGGGGGGCGCAACCATGGCCGACGACCAGCAAGCCGCTCGAGCGCCGATTAGAACTCGTGAGGCCCAACCTGCACCCGGCACCACACAGGCCGGAGCGGCCGCTCCACCAGCAGGGGTCGTAACTCCGTTGATACCTATGGCCCTGCCGTATATCCCTGGAGCGAAGTGGTTCCCCCAGTATAATGGTAAACTGGACACACTGTCCGGATTCAAGAGGAAAATATGCGGCATACTGGATATGTATTCTATGACTGGCAAGCAGAGAGCCGCTGTAGTCTTAGGACAATTGACTGGTGCCGCTGAGCGAGAAGTTGAAACCTGGCCAGCCGCAGACCGAGAATCAGTGTCCATCATCTTTAAAAGATTGCAAACAGCGTTTCAAAACCGCACTGAGACAGATCTGCGGATGAGGTTCTACCAGTGTGTCCAGAAGCCTGAGGACAGTATCCGGGACTATGCCTGGCGCTTACAGGAGGCCCTGCAGGCCCTGAAACAGGTTAGTCCAGCCAGGATCCATGAGGAAAATAAAATGCTGACGGAACAATTCATCCGGGGGTTGAAGTCCCAGGAAGAGAGCAGAACTGTACGGTGGTGGGCCTTAGACCATCCAGATGCCACCTTTGACACCCTTAAGGACATGGCTATAAAGGGCCTGCAGCCCCTGGAAACAACAGATACTGCTATCCAGTGTTACCAGGGTGGGGCCACCCCGGTGCCCGCAGCAACCACTGCTCCTCCATTGATGGTTGAAACATGGATGCAAACAGTGCCCCCTAGCGAGCTGGACAGCTTACGCTCTGAAGTGCGCCAGTTAAGTAAAACCCTGGCCACTGTCATGAGCAACCTGCAGCTACAGATGGAGCCTGAGCCGGAAGGAAGGATCCTGCTAGCCGACAGCCCTGAGGATGTCCCCTGGATGAGGAGAAGAAGGAGGACAACGCCACCCCGTGGAAGGACCAACGACCAATGGCGCCCTCCAGAAGACTTCATCTGCTATCGCTGCCATAATGCAGGCCACACTACGCAGACCTGCCCTTTAAATGAGGAAACCCTGGGGCCGAGGGCTGACACCCAGGAGCAGACCAACCAGGCCCATCAAACTGGTACCGCCGGTTCGTGGGAGGAAGACCTTTCCTGTCCATTGTGCTGGACGGCATCGTGACACCTGCCCTGCTGGACACAGGATCTCAGGTAACCTTCATGCCTGATGTCGTCTACAAAAGGTTCTGGTCCATAGATGAACTTCACCCGCCAGATCCAAACCTTTCCGTGTATGCCTCTAATGGCCTCCCCCTTAACCTAGTCAGGGTTAAGGATGTGGCAGTAAAGGTGGGAAGAGTGGAACTGAAGGACCAGGGACTAAATGTAGTAGAGACTAATCCTGATGATACAGACTTGTATATGGTACTTGGCACAAATATTGTTAGTAACTGTTCAGGAGAAGGGTTGTTCTTGCTCCAACAGATGGCTGATACCGCCAAACCAGGGCAGAGGAGGGTGCTCCAGAAAGAGATCCGAGCCCTTATGTACGAGCAACAGGTAAAGCTAACAGGTGGTGAAATTGGTAATGTATGGGTGACAGACCCGATACCCATTGTGATCTCCCCGATGAGTGAGATGCTGATTTGGAGTAGAGCAGCAATAGGTCTCAAAGGACGGAGCTACCAGGCGGTAGTAGAGCCCCTTAGCTCAGAGCATAGACCTACACTCTTGACTGCCAGAGGGGTAGTGGATGTACGCAATGGGAGGGTGCCCGTATGCTTCCTAAACTATGGGGAGGACGAGATTAGATTACCACGCTACGCCACTGTTGCCAAACTGTACACAGTAAATAACAACTCCATACACACGGCAGAGTCCTGAACCTCACCAGATGAAGTGGAGGATAATGACCCCGGAACCCAGGTGGAGGATTCGTGTCAACAGCTCCATGTTGGGACAGACACCACTCCTGCCCATCAGAAACAGGGTGTACACTGGGTGGTTCAGGAATACGAGCAGGTATTCAGTAAACACCCACTTGACTTTGGGAGGATTAAGGGGGTACAACACCATATACCCACAGGTGACCATCCACCCATCAAAGAACTTTACAGGCCCATACCTCTAGCACACTACCAGAAGGCGAAGGAGATGTTGCACGACATGAAGAAGGCAGAGGTAGTAAGTAGTGTTGAGCATTCCGATACTGAAATATCGGGTATCGGCCGATATTCGCGGTATCGGAATTCCGATACTTAATTCCGATACTTTTGCAATATCGTATAACGGAATCGGAAGTTCCCATAATGCAATGAGCTAGTTTCATTTTATTCAGCCAATGAGGATCCTAAGAAGTGTGGGCACATCCTGTTAGGCATGTAGGCATCTTAACTAATGCCATGGCTGTGATTGGCTGCTTAAATGATGTCATGATGCACTATAAAAGCCGCCGCCACCATTTTGAGCTCACTCTGCTGTGAATTCAGTCAGGGATAGGACGCTGTTGTTCTGAGGGACAGTTTTAGCTACCTATTTGGTCTATTCTGCTTTACCCAAGCTACTTTATAAATCGCTGTGCCTTGCAGCGCTAGTGCACAGTTTTCTGTGCTGTTCACCGCTGTCTGCAAGGTCTGTGTGTGTGAGTGCAGCTCACCCTGTAGTGTGTACTTCAGCCACGTCTTGTTGTAGTGCAATCAGTGTGTGTCACTGCCTCATACATTGTCCTTTTTTGCCAATTCATAATTTTTCCTGATATCTCTTATTAGCGTGGTGGTTCCATCAGTATTCAGCTAAATTGGTTCCAAACACACTATATAGGAGTAGACAGAGAAATTTTTTTGGTCTTGCAGCGCTAGTGCACAGTGCTCTGCATCTGCACTGTTCACCGCTGTCTGCAAGGTCTGTGTGTGTGAGTGCAGCTCACCCTGTAGTGTGTACTTCAGCCATGTCTTGTTGTAGTGCACTCAGTGTGTGTCACTGCCTCATACATTGTCCTTTTTTGCCAATTCATAATTTTTCCTGATTTCTCCTATTAGTGTGGTGGTTCCATCCGTATTCAGCTAAATTGGTTCCAAACACACTATATAGGAGTAGTTAGAGGAGCCTTTCTGCAGCATTGGGCCCTGCAGCCCCAGCCAGATTAGTATTAGCCTATTTTTTGTAGCCTCATCTATTGCATTGTAGATTACCTTCCTACATTGTAATAGCTACAAAAAGTTTGTGATACTATCGGTATTACATCTTTAGGCACATCCAGTGTCTCTTTTTGTGAAAAAAGAACCTAAATAAAGTTCACCAAACACTCCACTTTACAGTTGTGTAGGCCACATTAGCTCATATTAAAGTCTAGTCCACACTTTATAAAATTAGTGTTTCTTATACCTGTTAGCAGCTGTTCAGGAATAAGCACACTAAGCCCTTAGTACTTTTCTGCCTATCTTTATCAGTCTACCAAGATGAAGAAGGCAGGGAGTAAGGCATGTGGTCGTGGTCGTGGGCGTGGAGTTTCTGCAGGGAGAGGACGTGAGGATTCTGTGCCTGCAGGGAGAGGACGTGGGGATTCTGTGCCTGCTGCAGGCACCAGTGACTCAGCATCCCCCAGTTTTACCAGGGAACAGTCCTTTATGCGCAGCTTTGTAGCAGCTAGCCGTACCCCACTGCTGCGGGAGGACCAAATTGAAGCCGTTGTCGGGTGGATGGCAACTAACGCATCGACTTCAATTAGTTCCAGATCCTCTCAGGTCCTGAGCACTGAAGAGCACCCATCTGTCTCTTCACCACCTGCCAAATTGCCCAGGCAGTCAGAGAGCCCTGGACAGGAGCCATCTCTACTTCTGTTCTCTGAATCTCTTGGCTTGGAAAGAGGGGGCCAGCCAAGTAGAATTCGAGAATTTGAAGAAGAGGTAGTATGCAGTGATGCACAACCATTTTGTCTCTCTGAATCTGAAGAGGCGGGTGGGCCAGTGCCTATGGTCAGCAGCACACCTCAGTACGCATCTGATGATGAGACTCAGGTGCCACTTTCTGGTGCGTACTGTGCTGTCGAGACTACCCAGGAGAAGCAGTTGTTTGAAGAGGGTGGTGTAGATGATGAGGTCCTTGACCCATCATGGCGTGAGGGACAGGAAGGTGGTGGGAGCAGCTCTGAGGAAGAGATTCCCCGAACAGCCCGAAAAGGAGGGAGAGGGAGGGGGCAGACTTGGTTGCCTGTAGCCTCCACTTCGGCACCCATTAGGAGCATGGCTCTTCCAAAATCCAAAGCGGGCGCTCCCAAGACTTGCAGTGCCTGGTCCTTTTTTGACACAGTTGCAGATGACATTTGCTTTGTCAAATGCAAGCTGTGTAATCAGAAGGTGAAAAGACGGAAAAGTGTCAGCAACCTCAATACCACAAATATGTGGAAACATGTGCGGACCAAGCACGTGGTGGAGTTACAAAACACACTGAGGACCTAGACCAACCTACAGCGCCACCTACCACCTCTTCAGCTCGTGTTGTAGCCTCTTCCTCCAGCTCACACACAGCTGGTTCGGCTTCCTCACAGGATCGCCATGGAAGAATCTCTGGCACTGTTGTACAGAGACACAGTGTAATTCCACCCACAGCACCACTTTCCCAGTAATCCTCACACTCCCAGGCCAGTCTACAGCCATCGTTAGCACAGGCATGGGAGAAAAGGCGCCCATACTCGGCAAACCACCCCCGAGCACAGGCTCTGAATGCTGGCATTGCTAAACTACTGGCCCTTGAAATGCTATCATTCAAGCTGGTGGAGACTGACACCTTCCGTAACTTTATGGCATTGGCAGTCCCACAATACAACGTGCCCAGCCACTTTTATTTCAGCAGGCAAGCCGTCCCTGCCCTGCAACATCATGTGGAGGGAAAAATTAAACATGCGCTACAAAACGCCGTCAGTAGCAAGGTCCACCTGACCACCGATGCGTGGACCAGTAAGCATGGACAGGGACGATACCTTTCCCTCACTGCCCATTGGGTAAATGTTGTGGAGCCGGGTACAGATCTTGAGAGTGGCGCTGTACGTGTTCTGCCAACTCCAAGGATTGCAGGAATCCAGTCTGTACACATTGACTCCTCCTCATACTCCAGTTACTCTGAATCAGCGCTGCAGGAGCCATCACGGTCTACCTCCACATCGACCCGTGAACGGCTACCTGTTATGATGACCGATATGAGCACAGCCGTGGCCAAACGTCAGCAGGCCGTATTAAAATTAATTTATTTGGGGAATCGAAGCCACAAAGCGCAGGAGCTCTGGAATGCCATCAAGCAGCAGAGCGACGTGTGGTTTGTGCCAGCGAATCTCCAGCCAGGCATGGTAGTGTGTGACAATGGCC
This sequence comes from Phyllobates terribilis, assembly GCF_046119375.1. Taxonomy (NCBI): domain Eukaryota; kingdom Metazoa; phylum Chordata; class Amphibia; order Anura; family Dendrobatidae; genus Phyllobates; species Phyllobates terribilis. Next base: position 382,739,619 of record NW_027362765.1, read on the forward strand.
GAAATCTGGTGGCAGCTCTGGGCCTAGGCAACCTCACTCACATCCCATGTCTGGCACATGTGCTCAACTTGGTCGTGCAGAGTTTTTCAGTTTTTCGAGGGACTATCCGGATCTTGATGCACTGCTTCACAAGGTCCGCATAGAGTGCGCTCACTTGCGGCGTTCCAGCAACGCAAGATCACGCATTGCAGCTCTGCAGCGCCGATTACGTCTTCCGGAACATCGCATCATATGTGACCTACCCACCAGGTGGAATTCAACGTTACAGAGGTTGTGTGAGCAGCAGGCTGCAGTAATGGAGTACCAGCTGCAGCAGGCGCAAACAAGTCGCAGTGCGCGTCGTTCACACTTCACCACCACTGAGCGGGCCTCTATGAAGGACATTTGCCACGTTTTGCGTGCCTTCGATTATTCCACGCGGATGGCGAGTGCAGATGATGCACTAGTCAGCATGACTATCCCCCTTATCTGCCTGCTTGAAAAAACACTGCAAGCACTAAGGGACGAGGTTTTGGAAGAGGTGGAGGATGAGGAGTCACAAATGCCATCCGCTTCTCTACAGTCTGCGCAACGTGGTTCCTCACAAAGGCCTAGGCAGGGGACACTTTGTGAGGAGGATGAGGAGGAGTCAATGGATGAGGAAGACATCTGTCCAGAGGAGGGAGGTACACAATGCTCTAGTAGTCAGTATCTAGAGCGAGGGTGGGGTAATGCAGAGCAGGCAGAGATCACGCCTCAAGCAGGGGACAGCGTTTCTTGGCCAGTTGGCAGTCTGCAGCACATGGTTGATTTCATGCTGCAGTGCCTGAGAAACGACCGCCGCATCGCCCACATGCTCAACACGGCTGATTATTGGGTGTCCACCCTCCTAGATCCTCGCTACCGGGACAACTTACAAAGCCTCATAACACCGTTGAACCGGGAGCGTAAAATGCGGGAGTACCAAGACGCCTGGTGCATTCCATCATGTTCTCCATTCCAACCGAGAGCAGTGCTACTAGTGCTTTACAAAGCAGCTCAGTGCGTCGAGGCAGTGGAGGAAGCTCTGCACAAAGAGGGAGCAGAAGCAGCGCCTCAGCACAAGGCAAGACCAGTATGGCCGAAATGTGGCAAAGTTTTGTGTCCCCGCCGCCACAAATGTCTACACCATCACAGACGGCTCCAGTCAGCAGGAGGCAACGTTTCCGTCAGATGGTGATAGACTACATGTCTTGCCCTCTTAGTGTACTCCCAGACGGCTCTTCTCCCTTCAAGTTTTGGGTCTGTAAGCTGGATACATGGCCAGAGCTTAGTCAGTATGCATTGGAGGTGCTAGCTTGCCCTGCTGCTAGTGCATTATCGCAACGCGTCTTTAGTGCCGCAGGTGGTGTACTAACAGACTGTCGCATGCGACTATCCTCCGATAACGTTGACCGGCTTACTTTTCTCAAAATGAACAAGGCCTGGATCTCTCATGAATTTGCCAGTCCTCTTCCAGAATAAATAATTGGTTGGCAACAGTATCCAGGTCTCCTGTTGTGTTCATGTTTCTACCACCTGAACTGTAATCCCTGAGCTCCAACACCGCCAGTTGGTTCTCGGAAGTGCCGTCTGCACAGTCAACACTTGCTGCCGTGTTATTGGGGTTCAGTAACATCAGCTGTTCCCCTGCTGTGCGGACGGCAATTTCTCCTGCTCTGTCCACATTCTCACTACTACAGATTTTAAAGTTGCTCCAATTACACCTCTGGCTCCTCTGTTTTCAGTATTATCCCTGAGCTCCAACACCGCCAGCTGGCGCTCGGAAGTGCCGTCTGCACAGTCAACACTTGCTGCCGTGTTATTGGGGTTCAGTAACGTCAGCTGATCCCCAGCTGTGTGTCCGGCAAATTCTCCTGCTTTGTCCACATCCACTGTACTACTGATTTAAAACCTCCTCCAAATACACCTCTGGCTCCTCTGTTTTTAGTATTTACCCTGGGCTCCAATACCGCTAGTTGCTGCTCAGAAGTGCCGTCTGCACAGTCAATGCTTGCTCCAGTGTTATTGGGGTTCAGTAACGTCAGCTGATCCCCAGCTGTGTGTCCGGCAAATTCTCCTGCTCTGTCCACATCCACTGTACTACTGATTTAAAACCTCCTCCAAATACACCTCTGGCTCCTCTGTTTTTAGTATTTACCCTGAGCTCCAATACCGCTAGTTGCTGCTCAGAAGTGCAGTCTGCACAGTCAATGCTTGCTCCAGTGTTATTGGGGTTCAGTAACGTCAGCTGATCCCCAGCTGTGTGTCCGGCAAATTCTCCTGCTCTGTCCACATTCACACTACTACAGATTTTAAAGTTGCTCCAATTACGCCTCTGGCTCCACTCTGTTTTTAGTATTTACCCTGGGTTCCAGCACCGCTAGCTGTTTCCCAGCAGTGTCCTTGGCACGGGTACTCCCTCCTGCCCAGCCTGGTTCCAGCACGCCAGCTGTTTCCGGGTAGTGTCAACGTCACTTTACCTCCAATGCGTTGTCCTGTCGTGTTGCAGTCGGGTTAGCCGACTCTATGGTGCCTGCAGTTTAGGTGACTCCTATGTGGGCTGCGGGATCTGGCAATGAAGGCTGGTTCCATAGTGCCAATAGGACAAGCACGCCCTGTAGGACTGTGGGTTTTGGTAACTGCGGCCGGCTCGCGGCCTTGAAACTTTTTTTTACATGGGTACCTTCTGCTACCCATCCGGGTTCCAGTACCGTCAGCTAGTTCTCGGCAGTGCCTTTGGATTAGGTGCCTCCTTCTCGGTATCCAAGTTCCACCAACGTTTGCTGGTCCTTGGTAGTGCTTTCTGGCACAGGTACCTCCTGCTTAGTAACCGAGTTCCAGTACCGTCAGCTGGTCCTCGGTAGTTCCATTGGCTCTTGTACCTTCTGCTACCCATCCGGGTTCCAGTACCGTCAGCTGGTTCTCGGCAGTGCCTTTGGATTAGGTGCCTCCTTCTCGGTATCCAAGTTCCACCAACGTCTGCTGGTCCTTGGTAGTGCTTTCTGGCACAGGTACCTCCTGCTTAGTAACCGAGTTCCAGTACCATCAGCTGGTCCTCGGTAGTTCCATTGGCTCTTGTACCTTCTGCTACCCATCCGGGTTCCAGTACCGTCAGCTGGTTCTCGGCAGTGCCTTTGGCACGGGTACTCCCTCCTGCCCAGCCTAGTTCCAGCACGCCAGCTGTTTCCGGGTAGTGTCAACGTCACTTTGCCTCCAATGCGTTGTCCTGTCGTGTTGTGGTCGGGTTAGCCGACTCTATGGTGCCTGCAGTTTAGGTGACTCCTATGTGGGCTGCGGGATCTGGCAATGAAGGCTGGTTCCATAGTGCCAATAGGACAAGCACCCCTTGTAGGACTGTGGGTTTTGGTAACTGCGGCCGGCTCACGGCCTTGAAACTTTTTTTTACATGGGTACCTTCTGCTACCCATCCAGGTTCCAGTACCGTCAGCTGATTCTCGGCAGTGCCTTTGGATTAGGTGTCTCCTTCTCGGTATCCAAGTTCCACCAACGTCTGCTGGTCCTTGGTAGTGCTTTCTGGCACAGGTACCTCCTGCTTAGTAACAGAGTTCCAGTACCGTCAGCTGGTCCTCGGTAGTTCCATTGGCTCTTGTACCTTCTGCTACCCATCCGGGTTCCAGTACCGTCAGCTGATTCTCGGCAGTACCTTTGGATTAGGTGCCTCCTTCTCGGTATCCAAGTTCCACCAACGTCTGCTGGTCCTTGGTAGTGCTTTCTGGCACAGGTACCTCCTGCTTAGTAACCGAGTTCCAGTACCATCAGCTGGTCCTCGGTAGTTCCATTGGCTCTTGTACCTTCTGCTACCCATCCGGGTTCCAGTACCGTCAGCTGGTCCTCGGTAGTTCCATTTGCTCTTGTACCTTCTACTACCCATCCGGGTTCCAGTACCGTCAGCTGTTTCTCGGCAGTGTCTTTGGCACGGGTACTCCCTCCTGCCCAGCCTGGTTCCAGCACACCAGCTGTTTCCGGGTAGTGTCAACGTCACTTTGCCTCCAATGCGTTGTCCTGTCGTGTTGCGGTCGGGTTAGCCGACTCTATGGTGCCTGCAGTTTAGGTGACTCCTATGTGGGCTGTGGGATCTGACAATGAAGGCTGGTTCCATAGTGCCAATAGGACAAGCACCCCCTGTAGGACTGTGGGTTTTGGTAACTGCGGCCGGCTCACGGCCTTGAAACTTTTTTTTACATGGGTACCTTCTGCTACCCATCCGGGTTCCAGTACCGTCAGCTGGTTCTCGGCAGTGCCTTTGGATTAGGTGTCTCCTTCTCGGTATCCAAGTTCCACCAACGTCTGCTGGTCCTTGGTAGTGCTTTCTGGCACAGGTACCTCCTGCTTAGTAACCGAGTTCCAGTACCGTCAGCTGGTCCTCGGTAGTTCCATTGGCTCTTGTACCTTCTGCTACCCATCCGGGTTCCAGTACCATCAGCTGGTCCTCGGTAGTTCCTCAGCCTTCTTGTACCTTCTGCTACATTTCCAAGTTCAAGCTTTTTGAAATGGTTCTTGGTAATCACTCTGGATCTCCCTGACGAGGACCCTGAAGACGAGGACCCTGAAGACCAACCCGAAGAAGACGAGGACCCCGAAGACGACGACCCTGAAGACGAGGACCCTGAAGACCACCCCGAAGAAGACGAGGACCCTGAAGACCACCCCGAAGAAGACGAGGACCCTGAAGACGAGGACCCTGAAGACCAACCCGAAGAAGACGAGGACCCCGAAGACGAGGACCCCCGAAGACGACGACCCTGAAGACCACCCCGAAGAAGACCAAGAAGATGACCCTGAAGAAGTTGACCAAGAGGACAAAGAAGAGAAGACAACCACGAAGATACAGAAGAACAAGAGACAGAAAACCAAGCAGCAGAAGTACAAGAAGCTGCAGAACAAAAAGCGGAAGAACATTAAGCATAAGACTAAAAATCAGAGCAAAAGATAATATCTAAATTATAAGCAGAAGATGACTAAGCAGTGTATGGGGGTGAGTCCGTTCCTCCTCGTGGTGCCCCTGGAAAAGACCTGCTGCTGCAGGCCAAACTGAATGCGGACAAATCCTGTTGTAAATCTTTTGTGACGGGTAGAACGAAAGGTGTAATGTCCAAACTTTTATAGATAACAACTACAGGAATGCCTGCCACAAATAATGCCTGCCACTTTGTATTCCCAGTTCTTCTGGCCCCTGGCCTGCCTATTACTTGTATCTATATTTATATTTGGTAAGCGATATCTTGTATCTATATTGTCATTGTATACTCACCTGTGTATCCGTGCTGATTTGTGCATATGTATGGTGTGTACTATTGGTACCTTTTGTGCTTGCCTCTTCTCTTCCCTCCACTTTGAGGGAATCTCTTCTGGTATATACACTCCGTATATACATTACCATGTGCTGCACCTTGTAACGCTATTGTTTGTTCTATGCTACCACCTTCAGTGGTTGCTTTTATATTTGCTATCTAATAAAGTTATTATGTTTTTATGCCCATACGTACTCTGTTTCTCCTGTTATTACATCTTATGTTGAGTAGGCTTGTGGCAATTATTAGCCATGTATTTTTCATTGGCGTTTTGCCACGACTATATATAATATGAAGGCCTTTCTGTGTATATTGATTTTGTTGTTGTTCAGCTGTTGGTGAAGATGCAGCTGAATGTGCCCTCGCTGAGGAGGTCGGAGGCAATGCAAATGACGTCACTTCTGCATCGGAAGATTTCACCGCAGACCTGGCCTCTGTTGAAGAAAACTAGTCGTGATACTTGAAAGCAAATTTGAGCCCTCCTTTATTTTTTTTATTTTTTTATTTTTTATTTTTTTTAACCTTACGGTGTGAGTTTTCTGATGTGTAACAAGATTTGATTTCTGGGTAAAATATTTCCCACATTCTGAACATGAATATGGCTTCTCCTGTGTGTGAGTTCTCTCATGTCTAAGAAGATTTGATTTCTTGTTGAAATATTTCCCACATGGTGAGCAGGAATATGGCTTCTCAGCTGTGTGAGTTATCTTGTGTAGAGTAAATTGTGATTCATATGCAAAACATTTCCCACATTCTGAACATGAATATGGCTTTTCCAGTGTGGGAATGCTCTTTTGTTTAACAGGATTTGTTTTGTCTGTGAAGTAGCGATATAGTACTTTGATTCCTCTTGGGAGTGTAACAATTGTTTTCCAGATTGTACAATCATTAGCATCAGGTTGCAAGATAACAGCATGTTGGGGTTTCCAAGCACCTAAAATATCAGTATATGTGCTGCCGAAGCAAGCAAGATGTTTGTCACCGGATCACTGGGAGATCCGCCCCCTTCGAGGCTCTGATCACTCTTCTGCTCCACAGCCAGTTCGGCCTCTAGGATTTTCTCCACAGGCATATCCTCGTTTATTGTGCCACTAAACTCGGCCTCTCCTTCCCGCTCCCGGCCTCGCTGACGCTCCTCCTGAACAGCCTCCCTCTTCATGCCGGTGGCCAGACACTTCTGGTAGCGGCAGTACTGGCAGCAATTCCTCTGCCTATTGTCCACAATACAGTCTTGGCTGTCCCTACAGGTGTAGGTCAGGTCCTTGCGGATCGTGCGTTTGAAGAAGCCTTTGCAGCCCTCACAGCTGTACACGCCATAGTGTTTCCCGGAGGAGCGGTCTCCGCAGATGGCGCACAGCCTCTTCCCACTTGTTCCCCCTCCGTTGGGATGGCCGGCCATGAAGAAGAAGAATATGAAAAAGATGAAAAAGTAGAATATGAAGAATGTAAAAAAAAAGAATAATACGAAGAAGGTGAAGAAGAAGAAGATGAAGAAGGTGAAGAAGAAGTGGATGAAAAAGATGCTGAGGATGATGAAGGAGAAAGTGTGGGAGAAGTAAAAAAGAAGGTGAAGAGCATGGAAGTAGTGAAACATAAATATCTGACAAAATATAAAAATACTTAACATAGTCAATATTTCCGTAACTCAGAACGTCTTAAAAAAAATATTAATTCCTGCTATTCCATTTGATTGGGCTAAACCTCTATGCCTTTATTGTCTCCCCCACCTCCCCCAATACATTCTACATTATTCTTAGTTGTTTTCCTTCATGTAGAATTAACCTACAAGGAAAGAAAGGGTTTATTTTCATTCCGATATTTCTGTCCCATTGACTTGCATTGGTTTCCGGTATCGGAATCGGCGATATCCGATACTTTTTCGGTATCGGTCCGATACAATCCGATCCGATATTTCCCGATATCGGAAGGTATCGCTCAACACTAGTAGTAAGGGGTCCTGGTCCTAGTCAGGAAAAAGGACGGAAGCATGAGAATGTGTGTAGATTACAGACAAGTAAATCGCATAACACACAAGGATGCATACCCTTTGCCCCGTATAGAGGAATCCCTGGCTGCATTAAAGTCTGCAAACTACTTCTCCACCCTTGACCTCACTAGTGGGTACTGACAAGTAGCTGTTGCTGAGGAGGATCGGGAGAAGACGGCCTTTACTACCCCGATGGGACTCTGGGAATTCAACAGTATGCCGTTTGGACTCTGCAACGCCCCCAGAACGTTCCAGAGATTGATGAAGTGCTGCCTGGGACACCGCAACTTCGAGACTGTACTGCTATACCTGGATGACGTGATAGTGTACTCCAAAACGTATGAGGAACATTTGAAGCACCTGGCAGAGGTATTTGAGTTGCTGTCCTGGTATGGGATGAAGCTGAAGCCCTCCAAGTGCCACCTGCTTAAGCGAAAGGTACAGTACCTGGGCACATCGTCAGTCCAGAAGGAGTAGCACCGGACCCGGAGAAGGTCACTGCCATCCAGAGATGGCCAGAGCCGAAGAGCCTCAAGGAGGTACGTCAGTTCCTGGGACTATTCGGGTATTACCGGAGGTTTGTGAAGGACTACACCAAGAAAGCGGCGCCTTTGCAAGATCTCCTGGTAGAACAGTCCGGGAGAGGCAGAAAACCCCCGTTCCAGTGGGGTAAGGAGCAAGCTGAATCCTTTGAGGTGATGAAGGAGATCCTGACCGGCGAAGAGATCCTAGCTTACCATGACTACAACCAACCGTTCCTGCTGTACACTGATGCCAGCAACGAGGGATTAGGAGCTGTGTTAAGTCAGAAGCAGAATGGCCGAGAGAAGGTGATCGCCTATGTAAGCAGGAAGCTCCGCCCTACTGAGAGTATCCCAGAGAACTATAGCAGCTTTAAGTTGGAGTTCCTGGCCCTGGGCTGGGCCATCACCGAGCGATTCAAGCACTACCTAGCCTCCAGTATCTTCACTGCCTACACTGATAATAACCCCTTGACTCATCTGGAAACAATCAAGTTAGGAGCCATGGAACAACGATGGATGGCTCGGCTGTCAAACTACCAGTTCACCACTAAGTACCGGGCAGGCCGTAAGAATGCCAACGCCGATGCCCTGTCCAGGATGCCGCACCAGTCGGATACTGAGGAAGAAGTGGATGACCTGGAGAAGATTGAGCTACCTGCCTTCCACCGTAATGAATTGGTCCACGAGCAACGAGCCTCCAGGAGGGATTGCGGTAAGACGTTAAACCCGTTGCCTCACCACAGCTGGAAGGAGACCCAGGACAGCGACCCGGTTGTCAGCCGTATCAAAGAACTGATAACTCAGGTTCCTCCCTGGATAAGGACGCGTCTCCACTAGCCAAGCAACTGTGGAATGAGAGAAGCCGGCTGTTCATCTATAGAGAGAAGCTGTGCTGAAGGTACGTCAACCTGAGGACCCATGAGAAGGTATGGCAGATCGTAGTGCCCAGGACAGACATCCAGATGGTGTTGGAGGCCTACCACGATCAAGCGGGGCACTTTGGCTGGAAGAAGCTAGAAACCCTGCTGAAAGGCCGGTTTTATTGGGTTGGAATGCGCAGTTCCATAGAGAGATGGTGCCGGGATTGTGGACCCTGTAGCCTCAGAAGAAAAGACTACAGCAGCCAGAAGGCACCCCTGCAACCCATCAAGACAACTCGACCCATGGAGATCGTGGCCCTGGATCATGTCAAGCTGTCACCCAGCAGGTCAGGATACTCCTATGCCCTGACCATGGTGGATCACTACTCCTGGTTACTGGTGGTCGCCCCCGTCAAGGATCTGACGGCAGAAACTGCGGCAAAGACGTTTCAGGCGAACTTCTGAAGGCCCCATGGATATCCGGAGCAGGGGCTGACAGATCAAGGCACTGCCTTCGAAGCCGAATTGTTCAAGGAGTTCTGCTATCTGTACGGATGTAAGAAGATCCGGACTACACCGTAACACCCCCAAACCAATGGGTTATGTGAAAAGATGAATAACATCCTCATCGACCTGTTGAAGACCCTACCGCTAGAAGAAAGAAACCAGTGGCCAGACAAGCTACCTGACCTGGTAGATTTGTACAACCACATACCTGTGAGTTCCACCAAATGTACTCCAGCATATCTCATGCGAGCGAGACCCGGAAAGTTGCCCATGGACCTGGAGCTTGGTGTAGTAGAACCCGAAGCAGATATGTCCACTGAAGACTGGGATACGACCCGACAAGAGAAGTACAAGAGAGTACAAGCCTGTGTTGAAGACAGTCTGAATAGGGTAAGAGACAAGCAGGAAGCACAGTACAACAAGAGCGCACCAGCAGAACCCTTTTCACAGGGAGAAGTTGTGCTAAAGAGAAAAAGAAGAAACCACAAACTTGATGACTAGTGGGAGAGGGAACCCTACACTGTGCTGAATTCAAGATTTGATAACAGGAAGACCTGTTTAATTACCAAGGACGGAGGAAGAACGACTGCAACAGTAAATAGAGACCAGCTGAAGTTGTGTCCAGGTCTGCTAAAGCCCCAGGAAGAAGTGCCTCTCATCGTACCAGAGAAGCCTAAAGAAGCAGTAATACATACTGAATTAGGAGATTTCCCAGCAGATTGGCCCCAACTAGGAGGAGCAGTGATAATACATGTGATCCACTTCCACCAACAGCCAGAAGACCCTCCACAGCAAGTAGATCCTGTAGGTGCCCCAGAAGAGCCTGCTCAGGAAGAATCCCCGGAAGAAGGATCCCCGGTTGGAGCAGAGCAAGAAGGCCCAGCCAATGGTACACTTGCCAGTCTCGTAGAGAGGTTAAGGCAGTCTTACAGTCCCTCCACACCTAGAACTGACAGAATGGGAGGTAGTACAAACACCAGTACCACATGCATCCCAGTACTACGTAGGTCAACACGTAGCACGCAAGGTCAGACCCCTGTCAGATACAGAGAGTAGAAAGAGAAACTCTGACAGTATAAATAGTTGCCCCTTGGGGTATGTTATTTCGTGTGTAATTTTCATGTATGTATTGATGTATTGTTGCTTTACAATGGACAATTTAGGTGACATGGACACTTAGCATTGCATTTAGTTACCCGTAAGGGTATATATATAAAAAAGACTCTGTGGCTGAAGACTGTGAGCAGCCCAAAAACTGTTCATGTACATAATTGCACTCCCTGGAGTTCCTTGTAAGTAACCACTGAACAAAAACCCGTTTGGCGTGACCGAAGACGTGGTCCATCACCTGGATCACTTATGCCCTGCAGCCACACCCAGGGCCTACATTGAAGGTTTTCGGACGGGTCCTTCATGCTACTCATCCACTTTCGGTGAAAAGGACACCAGGTTACGGGACTTGCTGTAACCATATTGTTATTATTGTAATTGTTATTATTATTGTTTAACCTGTTTTTATAAAATGCTTCAGTTCAGGAGTACTGAGTTTTACTAGGGGGGAATATGGCGCCCTGCTGCGCATTGGTGCCACAGACCCAGAAGCGTGCATGGATGGACTTCTCCACAAGAGGCTCTCACTACATTCATACACCTCCACCTTCCACCTCAGACCAGCAGAGGGAGCCCGTTAGGGACATATATAGGGAAGGTGGAGCCAGGCAGCTCAGTTGAGAGTTTAGTCAGACAAGAGAGAGAGTCTGAGAGCGTGCTGACACTCAGAGAGCAGCGAAGAGGCAGCACGCTGGCTGCCATGCTTAGGCGAGCCAAGGCCTACAGCACAAGTGAGGAGTGAGGGCCCCGAGTGTGGCTGACGGCAAGGAGAAAAGGAGAGTGGAGCCAAGGGGGTAGAGGAGCATAGTAAGCTCACCCCGTTATACAAACTGGACACCGGATCTGAGCCTACAGGGACCATTTACACCCAGTAGGGATAACCGGAATCCCAGGAGGACTACAAGTCCCTGGCAAACCTGAAGCTAGACACACACAGGACCAGGAACCACGAAGGCCCCAACGTCCAGGGCAAGTGGTTACCAACCGGAGGTCCTACTTCTGAGCAACAGGTGAAGTAATAGCAGGACACATAATCTAGGCTCAGTTGCAGGCTGGCCAGGAGCATACACAGAGACATACACGGATCAGGAGGCCTTATACCCGCTCACTGGGGTGAAGTCCTGAAGTGCACCTGACGCGCCCCCTGGGCCGTGTGTGTAAGGGGAATACCCGGAGCCGGATCTCTGTACAATACTGGGGGTTGTAGTCTCCGTGGCGGCGACCTGGTCCTGTGGCTCAGGGTGGTCAAACCAGTGGCAGTCTATTTATGTGGGTTTTATGATATTAAATGTCCGACTACGCCACCCGTGGATTGCGGTCACTGAGAACCGCCGCTGCAGGGCAGACTGCTGAGGCTGATGTTGTATGTGCAGCAGGGGGTAGTAGAACTCCCCACGGGAGGAGTATAGCCTCAGGGAAGTGAGCGCAGATGATGGGGGTGATGGTGCGCGGGAGCAACAGTAATGACTCAGAGTCCAGTGATGCAGTCCAGGGTCTTTACTCACAGTTTTACACTCCAAACCACTTCTGCAGATGATGGCTGCCCACGTCGTGCTGTGCTCACCAGGTGAGGGGCTCGGCCTACTCCCAGGTACCTTTGGAGTGCTTTCCAGGACCCCCTTCGTGTGTCCTTTCTCTGGCCTGTCGTACCCCACAATTGACCACGTTTCTGTCCAGCTGCCTCGGGCCTTGGCGGGCAAACGTATGTTCCATTTCCCTTGGTCCTATCTGGTGCCTTCCTAACAGGTGTAGTGACGGGCCGTGCATGTACAATGACACGGCCTCCGGTTACTAGCCGAGGGTAGTTGCTCTCCTCCACTAGATGAGGGATCCGGTTCCCTTTTCTTGGCCTGACCCCCCTACTCTGGTAGCGGCGGGCGGGCGGTGGCGGCTGGCCGGTGCGCACCCCTGGGGTCCCTTCAGTCTTTTCCTAGAGCTTCCTCCATTCTTCTCCCCTCCTTTGTTCTCCTTCAGGCCCAGGCCTTAAGACTTGGCCTGCCTGCGGAGCGGAGCCCATGCTGAGCCTCTGCTCCTCGCCTCCTGCTCTCTCTCTCTACTTTCTCTGACTGAACTCCACACTGATCTAAGATGGTGTCCACCTTTTATCCCTCTCTAATCAGTGCACCCAGGATCTACTCTCCCCACCCACACACTACCGGGTTCCCCCTTTCTAGGTGTTCCCTCCCCCACTCCAGCCAGGGACAGGGACAGTTGTGCTCACTCTTGGGAGCATTGTCGCCCTGTCCCCCAGAAATGTGGTGTAATGCATGCAGGTGTCAGGGTCCTGATCCACACTCCATCCTTACCTGGAAGTGAGATATCACACCTCTGGGTGAGATGCAATACCTCTGTAGCGACCGAACCCTCGGGGCGCTACACACCTATCCTACGGAGTACCCTGGACCGTACCAGTAAAGGTAATGAAGCAAATCCCCTGTCTCTGTCCGTTACTTCTGCTGCGCCTTCGCTCCCCCTGCATCGCAACGCCCAGCGCAACCTGCATCATTTTCACTGCCCTGAAGCCTGCTCCACCTGTGGGGAGCCGTTCCATCTCAAGCTGCCCTAACGCCTGCCTCAGAGGACTGCTGCAGTGTTGGTGATCTTCACCAGGTACCACAGGTGGCGTCACAAACTGTCCCTAACGATTATATCCCCTTTTTGCACTGACCGCCCTTTGTCACGGACCGGGCCAGCCACCTTGATATCCCCCAAAAGCAGCCATAAGGCCCGGCTGCTGAGTACCCCACGGCCCTGGGGGCGAGTCACAGTCATTAAAGTAAAAGGTGGCTACTTTGAAGAACCTAGAATATAAGACATATTTTCAGTTGTTTCACACTTTTTTGTTAAGTATATAATTCCACATGTGTTAATTCATAGTTTTGATGCCTTCAGTGTGAATGTACAATTTTCATAGTCATGAAAATGCAGAAAAATCTTTAAATGAGAAGGTGTGTCCAAACTTTTGGTCTGTACTGTATATTTTTTAAAAACACGTTTTTTACTTTTTGGATGCTTCAATAGTCTCCATAGGAGACATGAAGCTGCACTTAGATCGCCTGTGTGCAGCAAAAATGCTCACTTGCGATGAGTGCCGACCGCTCAATCAGAGATTGACAGCGGCATTTAACTAGTTAACAGCCACAGGTGGATGGCAATTGACCCGGCCCCTGATCCCGAAAAATGGAGACGCTACATTTTACAAAAATGGCGATGGCAGTGGTGGATCAGTAAGGTGAGCATAAAATGTTTGTTTTTTTATTTTATGACATTTAAAGGTAATTTTTCAGATTTTTTTTAATGGCCGGACAACTACTTTATGGTGAATATTTAAAAGCTATTACAGATATAATCATTTTCTCACCTGAAGAATGTTCAGTCTTGTTAGCACTGAGTTCCTGGATCGGTTGATTAATGTTTAGTTTGTTTTCGTCTTTTCTATATGTATAAACTGAAAGAAACAAAGATCATCTAAATGAGAAGGAGTGAACAAAAGGTCTGGTTCTCTAACATCTTACAGGTATATTTTCAAGAAGCAGATTTGTTGCAGAAATCTCCACAAATATCCAAGTCATATGAATAAGTAATAATAGTTATAAAGTAACTACTGGATAAGGAGGAAGGGAAGGGGTTGCAGCTACAGTACATCTGGTAATTATTAGAGATGAAAAAATGATTTGGAGGACCCTGATCCAGCAGCCACAGTCTACAACCTTGTGAACCTCTCCATACATGCCGGCATCCTCTTTTGATTAGTTGACCTTGTTGCAATGTCCGGCCTTCAGTGCATCATATCAATAAGTCCGACTAATCAAAGAGGAGCTGAGAATGTCAGCAAGTAGGAGATTCACACAGCCATGGTTAGGAGACCATGGACTACCAATGTGGCTACTGGACCCTGTGAATCCTTTTGATCAAATCTAGTAACTATTAGCATAGTTCATGTAATATTCATCAGTAATGTAGATGTGTTATAATTAGACAGCAATACAGTACATGTAGCAGTGGTATTTAGTAGGACAGTACATGTATTACAGGTAGAGAGCTGTACAGTACAGATAGTACAGGTAGAGAGCTGTACAGTGCACGTAATAAAGATAGAAAACAGTACAGTACCTTTAGCACAGGTCTAAAGTACTGGAGTACATGTAGCACAGGTAGAAAGCAGTAAACAAAAATCTGTGTACTACAGGTAGAGAGCAGTACAGTACATATAGTACAGGTAGAGAGCAGTACAGTACATGTAGTACAGGTAGAAAGCAGTACTGTACATGTAGAATAGGTAGCAATGTAGTACAGTACATGTAGCATAGGTAAAAACCAGAAGCAGTACAGTACATGTAGCATGGGCAGACTGCAGAATAGTACATGTAGTACAAGTTAGAACATAATTTAGCAACTTGTATGAGCATCAAATCATGAAATAAAATTCTGTGTGAATAGTTAACTAAATAATACTCATTATCAGGGACTGTAATTAACGGCTTTACACCATAATAACACAAATCATATAAAGAAAACAGTGTAGAATAACCACATCATTAAATTAGAGAAAAGTATTTTAAAAGAGAATAAGCTTTATTTAGACATTTAAATTAAGTACAAAGTTAGCCAAATTGACACCACATGCCAGGGAAAGAAGTACTGTATGTAAAACATACAATACATTTGGTGTTAGTTGATCCAGAACAAATCCAGAGTCAGTAACTATATAACATAGCCTGTTAGACCATATTTGTATAAGTATAATGATTGTATGGTACATAATAACATGTACAATGTCCCATAATTATAATAAATATCCTATACAACAATGAAAAAGACTCTGTCAAGGCATAGCATAAAGGATCACAGACCAAGTGCATATATTAATATAATGGGAAGAGCAATGTGGTCTAGATAAAATATAACTTTTAATATATATTGCTAAAAAAGTTAATAGACATACAAACACAGAATATAAAGGAGCAAATGCTCTAAAATGGGTAAAAGCAGAAAGCAGCCTCCTAAGCCCCTGAATCTGTAGGAGCTGCTTAGTATAGGCATACAGGCAATAAATGTTCCAGGTGTATGGAGAGCAAAATCTAGAGCAGCATGCTCTCACTACATCCAATTGTTCCAATATACATTACACCGTAGATTCCATATAGCATGACATATAGTGCAAACATATAACAGCTGATCAAAATGTCAGTCAGGTCAAGAACACAAAGGACCTTAGGCAAAAAAGAGACGTGCAAAAGGAGACAAAAATAAGAACAATGCAGCTCAAATGATAACCTCTAAATCAAAGGGCTCATATAACCATTACGTCTCATCTGACACATGTATCAACCCTAATATATAGGGCTCAGATAGACCGAATCAATGCAGATCATAAATGCCATAGAATAATAAATTGGAACAGTCTCGCCATATTCTGAAGTGAGATCGTCCATACAGAGACAGGAGTGGTGACCATACCACGGAATCCATATCCTTGCAGGGTAGAGGGAAAGGTGCTCCCTACGCGTTTCCTCTTACACAAGATTCGTCAGGGGAGACTAAGGAGGGCTGGACAGGAGGGCTCACAGTTACCCAGCCCATAACCTTATATTGTTTGTCAAGAGTCAGACTTAAAGTGCACTTAGCACTTAAAGAGTCAGACTTAAACCTTATACCCATCTAACCTTATACCCATCTGCCAAGCCCCCGCTTCCCCAGTCCCTCTAACAGGAGCTCTATGGAACGCTCACTCTGTCTGCAACAAACTTTCCTACATTCACGATCTCTTCATCACTAACAAGCTTTCCTTCCTCGGCATCACTGAAACCTGGCTCACCCCCTCCGACACGGCCTCTCCTGCTGCACTTTCGTATGGCGGATTCCACCTCTCCCATACCCCCCGCCCCACCGACAAGCACGGTGGAGGAATAGGTTTCCTCCTCTCAGATAACTGCTCCTTCACACATAACCCACTGCCGCCCTCAATTACTCTCCCCTCTTTTGAAGTACACTGCGTGCGCATCTATTCCCCATTCAACCTCCAACTGGCTGTCATCTACCGCCCCCCAGGATCAACTACCACTTTCTTGGATCACTTCACCACTTGGCTACTTCATTTCCTCTCCGTTGACATCCCCACTATCCTCATGGGCGACTTTAACATCCCCATTGACACTTCCCTCTCAGCTGCCTCTAAGCTTCTATCCCTCCCTTCCTCCTTCGGTCTTACCCAGTGGTCTTCCACACCCATCCACAAAGATGGCCACACACTGGACCTCATCTTCACCCGCCTCTGTTCCCTATCTAACCTCTCTAACTCACCTCTCCCTCTCTCTGACCACAACCTACTTACATTTTCTACCCTTTCCTCTCCAGGGCAACAATCCCCACTCCACAAACTTTCATACCCTCGCAGAAATCTCAAACACCTTGACCTACACTCACTCTCTTAATCCCTTCTCTCTCTTACAGATATTAGTTCCTTACATGATGCAGATGTTGCTGCCACTTTATACAACACCACAACAGCTGAAGCTCTCGATTCGGTCGCCCCCCCTCACACATACCAAAGCTCGCACAATCAACAGACAACCCTGGCACACCATCCTAACTAAAGAACTGCGATGGGCCTCCAGGGTTGCTGAGCGTAGATGGAAAAGGTCCCATTCCAATGAGCACTTCACTGCATTCAAACAGTCCCTCACTACCTTCAAGTCCACACTCACTGCAGCAAAACAAACATACTTCTCATCTCTCATATCCTCCCTGTCTCACAACCCCAAACAACTATTCAACACCTTCAATTCTCTCCTCCGTCCCCCAGTGCCTCCTCCCTCTTCTCTTATTTCTGCCAAAGACTTTGCCTCATTCTTCAAGTAGAAGATTGACATCATCAGACAAAACTTTTGCCTAAAGTTCCCCATCCCCTCCCCACACCTAATCAAGCCTCCTCCTCCAAAACCACCTTCTCCACCATTACGGAAGATCAACTTTCCTCTTTACTCTCCAAATCACACCTCACCACCTGTAAACTTGACCCAATCCCGTCCCACCTCATCCGAAACCTTACCACTATCTTCATCCCACCCCTAGCCCACCTCTTCAACTTGTCACTTGCCTCAAAACTACTGGAACAACACGTCCATTCTGAGCTGTCCTCCCACCTCTCCTCCTGCTCCCTCTTTGACCGCCTACAATCTGGTTTCCGACCGCACCATTCTATTGAAACTGCACTGACTAAAGTCACCAACGACTTACTAACCGCCAAATCTAAGTGACACTACTCTGTCCTCCTCCTCCTAGACCTGTCATCTGCCTTCGACACAGTGGACCATTCCCTTTTACTACAAACTCTCTCATCTCTCGGCATCACAGACTTGGCCCATCCTGGATCTCCTTGTACCTAACACACAGGACATTCAGTGTCCCCCACTCACACGCCACCTCCTCATCTCGCCCCCTATCTGTCGGTGTCCCCCAAGGTTCAGTTCTAGGACCCCTGCTCTTCTCCATCTACTCCTTAGGTCTGGGACAGCTCATAGAGTCTCACGGCTTTCATTATCACCTCTATGCTGATGACACACATATCTACCTCTCTGGACCCGATATCACCGCCTTACTAACCAAAATCCCACAATGTCTGTCTGCTATTTCATCCTGCTTCTCTGCTAGATTTCTAAAACTTAACATGGACAAAACAAAATTCATCATCTTTCTGCCATCTCATTCATCCCTCCCAACTGACCTATCTATCAATGTCAATGGCTGCCCATTCTCCCCAATCCCTCAAGCTCGCTGCCTTGGGGTAACCCTGGACTCTGAACTCTCCTTCAAACCACATATCCAAGCCCTTTCCACTTCCTGCCGACTCCAATTCAAAAATATCTCCCAGATCCGCACATTCCTCAACCATGAATCTGCAACAACACTAGTGCACGCCCTCATCATCTCCCGCCTTGACTACTGCAACCTCCTGCTCTGTGGCCTCCCTTCCAACACTCTCGCACCCCTCCAATCCATCCTAAACTCTGCTGCCCGACTAATCCACCTGCCCCCCCGCTATTCCCCGGCCTCTCCTCTCTGTCAATCTCTTCACTGGCTCCCCATTGCCCAGAGACTCCAGTTCAAAACCCTAACCATGACATACAAAGCCATTCACAACCTATCTCCTCCATATATCTCTGACCTAGTCTCCCGCTACATACCCGCACGCAACCTCCGATCCTCACAAGATCTCCTTCTCTACTCCCCTCTTATCTCCTCCTCCCACAATCGCATACAAGATTTCTCCCGTGCTTCCCCCCTACTCTGGAACTCTCTATCCCAACACATCAGACTCTCGTCGACCGTGGAAACCTTCAAAAAGAGCCTGAAGACCCACCTCTTCCGACAAGCCTACAACCTGCAGTAACCACCACTCCACCATACCGCTGCACGACCAGCTCTACCCTCATCTACTGTATCCTCACCCATCACTTGTAGACTGTAAGCCCTCAAGGGCAGGGTCCTCGCTCCTCCTGTACCAGTCGCCGTCACATTCTTGTATGTATATCCCTTTTTCACATGTAAAGTGCCATGGAATAAATGATGCTATAATAATAAATAATAATATTAACACTACAGATCCCATTGGGTCTTCAGTGCCTTCAGCGCCCACTGGTAGTGTCATGGCGTCCTGATGGGACCCGTCACATGAAGAAGACAGAAGCCTGTGAATGAAGACCGGAACAGAAGGACCAAGTGGAGAGCTGTGCGAACAAGGTGATGGCCTTAGAGAGTTCGGTTTTATTTTTTTACATTATTCTAACCCTTTCCGTTCCTTACGAATCCAGCAAAATGCACTTGCACAAATCCCAAAAAAAATATATATATATTAATTCTGGTGAATTTTTTGTTGAATTGGAGATGAATAGCACTCACTATGAAGTGATTTGCTCATTTGCATTATTTATTCAATCATTTATGTTGCACATTGTGTCTCATGGTAAATTGATTAGTACTGGATTATGCCCTGACATTGTGCACTTTGAGACTTGGAAGATTTCGTAATGAAGAGGTATTCACATACAGCAATTTTACAGGGCACAAGATCTATGTATAACATGGCGTACCAATGTATCCAGCAGCGCAACAAAGGAGGACAATGAGGAGAACTATGATGAGAGTTTTGCAATCGTATTTCTTCAGGGTTTTTTTCTGAACCTCTGTAAGTAAATATAGAAGAAGGTGTTAGAAATCCGCACATAGTAAAACAGCAGTTATGATAAGACATTGAAAGTTGATCATGAAGACCTTAAATAAAATAATTTTTTCTCAAAGGAGAAGCTATTTTTAAAAAAATTTAAATGACAGGCTGAAGGTCTGAGACTGCGCTGCTATGACATTCTAAAGACATTCTTCTGTAGGAACCTTGTGTGCATTCAGATCTCTATCAATATCTAATTAGCTTGTATATTGGCAATTATGTGTGCACATTTGAAGGACATTGATGTTTAGGTTGATTTAGCTTTTTTAGGACCAGAACTAATAACTTTTGATTTTTACAACAAGACAGCAATATGTGGTCTTGTTTTTTATGTGAAAAGTAATTTCAACATGTACCACAAGGGGGATGAGTGACAGTCACAGCCGCTGTGTATTAGGCTGGGTGCCCACGTAGCGTTTTTCAAGCGTTTTTGATGCGGAATTTCCGCAGCGGAAACGCTTGTAAAACGCTTGGTAACCCGCACCCCATGGTCCCCAATGGGATTCCGCAAGTTCTATGCACATGCTGCGGATTTTTCCGCAGCGTTTATGCTGCGTTCAAAAATCCGCAGCATGTCATTTAATTTTGCGTTTCCGCAAGCGGAATTGCCTTTGTCCAATGCATAAAAAACGCAAGGCAATTCCGCATGTGGAAAACGCATGATAAACGCGCGAAAAATGCGCGATAAACGCGTGCGGAATTCCGCATGCGTTTTTCCGGGAGAGGACTTGCATTTATGAAGCAGAAATTTTCTGCTTCATAAATGCAACGTGGGCACATAGCCTAACAGCTGTCCTTACCTTGATGTAACAAAACATAGGACCTTAATGTATTATTATGTCTAAGTGCAGAAAGGAGTTACATATACAGAAAGTTTTCAGGACAGAATGATCGACATAAATCAGACAAGAAGGAACGTTTCCTGATGCAGTCTCCACTTGAAAACTTGCCATTTTGACCACCTAAAAAAACTCTGTGTGCATGTACCATAATAAACTTAGTGTGATGGACCCATAGTCCCTAGCTCACAGGATAATGTCCACAGTAGCCTCACACACAGTATAATGCCCCCCACAGTACATTCCCCCCACACATAGTTTGATGTCCCCACAGTACATTTCCCCACACACATTATAATGTCCTCACAGTACATTCCCCCAACACACAGTATGATGCCCCTATAGTATATTCCCCCACAGATAGCATAATGCCCCCCACAGTACATTCCCCCACACACAGTACGATGTGCCCAGTCTACCATGTCCCACGCACTGTATGATGTCCCCATAGTACATTCCCCCCCAGACAGTATGATGTCCCCACAGTACATTCCCAAACATATGGTATAATGCCCCCCATAGTACATCTCCCCACACACAGTATGATGTCCCCACAGAACATTCCCCCACACACAGTATAATGTCCCCACAGTACATTCCCCCACACACAGTTTACTGTCCCTACTGTACATTCCCCCACACACAGAATGATGTCCTCACAGTACATTCCCCCCACACACAATATGATATCTCAACAGTAAATCCCCCCCCCCGACACACACACAGTATGATGTCTCCACATTTCATTCCCCCACACATAGTAGGATGTTTCGATAGTGCGTTTCCACAAAGACAGTATGATGACCGCCTAGTACATTCCCACACACACAGTATACTGTCCTCACAGTACATTCATCCCACACACAGTATGATGTCACCACAGTACATTCCCTCCACACACAGTATGATGTCCTCACAGTACATTCCCTCCACACACAGTATGATGTCCTCACAGTACATTCCCCCACACACAGTACGATGTGCCCAGTCTACCATGTCCCACGCACTGTATGATGTCCCCATAGTACATTCCCCCCCAGACAGTATGATGTCCCCACAGTACATTCCAAAACATATGGTATAATGCCCCCCATAGTACATCTCCCCACACACAGTATGATGTCCCCACAGAACATTCCCCCACACACAGTATAATGTCCCCACAGTACATTCCCCCACACACAGTTTACTGTCCCTACTGTACATTCCCCCACACACAGAATGATGTCCTCACAGTACATTCCCCCCACACACAATATGATATCTCAACAGTAAATCCCCCCCCCCGACACACACACAGTATGATGTCTCCACATTTCATTCCCCCACACATAGTAGGATGTTTCGATAGTGCGTTTCCACAAAGACAGTATGATGACCGCCTAGTACATTCCCACACACACAGTATACTGTCCTCACAGTACATTCATCCCACACACAGTATGATGTCACCACAGTACATTCCCTCCACACACAGTATGATGTCCTCACAGTACATTCCCTCCACACACAGTATGATGTCCTCACAGTACATTCCCTCCACACACAGTATGATGTCCTCACAGTACATTCCCTCCACACACAGTATGATGTCCTCACAGTACATTTCCCCACACACAGTATGATGTCCTCACAGTACATTCCCCCCAAATGCAAAATGATGTGCCCACAGTAAACTCCCACACACAGAATGATGTCCCCACAGTACATTTTCCCCCATGCAATATGATCTCCCCACAATAAATTCCCTCACACACAGTATGATGTCTCAACAGTACATTCCCCCACACATAGTAGGGTGTTTCAACAGTGCATTCTGGCACACACAGTATGATGGCCACCTAGTACATTACCCCACACATGGTATAATGCCCTTGGACTACATTAATCCCACACACAGTATGATGTCTCTACAGTACATTCCCCCACGCATAAACCCACACACAGTATGATGGGAACACAATACATTCCACCCACACATAGAATGATGGCCACACAGTACATTCCCCTCACACAGTATGATGGCCACACAGTATATTCCCCTCACACAGTATGATGCCCACACAGTATATTCCCCCCCACACAGTATAATGTACCCACAGTACATGAAAACAAATTTTCCAAAAGCATAAATAAGTCATCATGGCTGGAGGTTTTTTAAAAATTCATATTTCCCCATTATTAGAAATAAACAAAACAACCTATACTTGGATTAAAAAAATCCAAAAAACACTTGCAATCAATATAAAACAACAAAAATGTGTATTAAAGAAATTATTAAAACACAAGTAACAATTCTGTAAAGGTGAGTAAAAGGGATTCAAGAAATTGCGGCGACACATGGTCCAGGAAGTGATCCTATTGTTATATAAATGTAATGTATAGGATCACAAAAAATGAGCCATGGAAATAAATGGCCTAATCTCCCACCTATTGAAAAGTGGGAGGATTTAGCAGAGAGGGGAAACCTGAAAATATTCAGCTCATTGTCTATAAACCCATGTATATTAAGATATAACTAACTTGAATAGAGGGCCAAATGTCCTCAAACCCAAGAGTATATACATATATATTGTAAGGTAGTGGTATTGATCATGTTGGGGGGCACTCACTTCACCGGGTCAATTAAAGCACACAAGCCACGTTTTCCAGTAAACTAAAGTCCAGCAGTTTATTACACGTCATAAACTGTTTATAACACAGTCCATCTCAGTGGCTCGCAGGAATGTTAGACATGTAATGTCCTAGAGCCTTTTCAGTGGCAGCTATGCCCGCTTGGCTTCAGATACAGACTTCAGCAAGGTAACAATATCAATGTCCATATAAAGAACCATTTTTACCTTTGCCGGGTCTTAGCTGCTTCTCTCAGCTCTGTTCTGCCACAGCTGTGGCTTTAAGGCTTTCCAGCCGTGGTCTCCAAGCCACGTGCCTTCCAGGGCTACTGGCGTCCCAAACACAGGGATCAGGCCTCTTGCCTCACCAGGCCTCTCCAACTGTTTCAAAACCACCCGGATTTATATATCAGTCTATGCACACAGGACCTGAGATGATGTCACAGTCATGTGATCAATCACCTGAGGGGAGGTACATGGCCAGCCAGAACACATCCCCTGGACATTTCAGCAATGCAGCAAAGCGCTGCATTACAATATATATACAATGTCACACACAGTATGATGCCCCACAGTACATTCCACCACACGCAGAATAATACCCGTATAGTAAATTAACCGCACACACAGTATGATTACCCTACAGTACATTCCCCTCACACAGTATGATGGCCACACAGTATATTCCCCCACACACAGTATGATGTACCCACAGTACATTCCTCACACACAGTATGATGCCCCACAGTATATTCTACCACAAGCAGAATAGTACCCGCATAGTACATTCACCCCCCACACAGTATGATTACCCTACAGTACATTCCCCCCACATTGAGGTGTTCACAGTACATTTCTTCACACTCAGTACTGGGGACACTTTGGGGGGCATCATAATGATGCTCACCCACTTGTATGTCCTGCTCCTCTGTTACTGAGGACCCTGCTGCCAGTGACATGACCTGTAAATGTCATGTGACTTAAAGGTCCTTCAGGCTCTACCTACACGGCATAGTGGAGCAAGGATCTGAGCACTCCCTGCTCCATCCAGACACCCTGGATCTCCCACAACATCAGAACAGCTCTCTAAATCTGATACTGATCCACTGGATCTGGTATGGCTGAGGTTGTGCCCAAGGACTTTCATTTTGGAAGAAGAAATCAATTTTTCCTAATTTTCTAAATATTACATCCCTAGTGGTCCAGTGGTTTCATTAATAATTATCTGTGTATAATGTATAGTGTATAATGCCTGGTCCTAAAGTCTTACAAGTATTTACATCTTTCACAATCCCATGCAGATGCAAAGTGCTATTAGTCTTAAATAAGTTAATCAGACATATGTTTCCAACCAAAAATCAGCAGAGGATAGGATAGAGAAGATGCAACATTTTTAGTGAAAGAAAATTTCTGTTCTCTGAAGGACCATTACTTATAGAGATGCCTGAAACAAACCTTCTAAAGATGATGTGCCACCAGAATCAATACTGTGTATATGATCTTACCAGGTACAGGCTCCTCAGATGCTAAATGGCTCTGTGATAAAGCTGTCCTTATATCGGCATAAACAACACTGGGGACATCTGTGAAAAGATAATGGTGAATGGTTATCAGAACATTATGTGACATGCAGAAGAAATGTTGTTGCTTTAAAAGCATTCAGCAACTATTAGAAGTAACACAAGTACAGGAGACAGGAAGTGTTGTGCTCCAGAAGCATCCAGAGGGGTTAACACAGTCACAGGAGAAGGGGAGTGTTTTAGCAGAGCCCCAGGGGGCTGTGGGGAAGTTGTTTACTGTCTGGCTGGAGCCGAAGAGAAAGGTGGTGTGTGTGTTCTGTAGCTCACAGAAGCGCCCCTGCAAGTGAAAAGGATTCAAGTCAGGAGTGCAGCTAAGAACTGGTCAGGTAGAGTTCCTGAACAAACAATGCAGAGTATTGTCAGGCAGAAAGATAAGGACTGGAAGAAATGGTGTCACAGGGATCATCTCCCTCAGCAAACCCTCCCCCCTCCTCCATTTCACTGTGCTGTAAAGAATGCTGTGTTCATTAATCTGACTTTGCATTAGAACTGTGCTGTCCTGTACTACTGGAAAGACTGTGAACTGCTGTGCGGCTAAGGAAACTGTACTGTTTGTCACTGGAGCCTGTTAGTCATAAGACTTAACTTGCACTGGCTGTGCGGCTTCTTATTAAATGCTACTGTTCTACCGTTTATGAGGACTCTTGTCAAGTGTGTCTGGTCAGCAAGTGAAACAACCTATGTGTCTGTGCCTGAGGGTCAATACCCCTGTGTGCCTGAGAGAAGCTGCAGCACATGGTCTTTGGTTGCCCTGAGTAACGGTTCCCCCAGGATTCCAAAGAATTCATGTAACCTGTTTCACCCCTATCTGAACCTAGCGGCTTGCGTGTAACATTGGTGGCCCGTACAGGAAATCCTGATTGGGAATTAGCGTGTAGAGGGAAAAGAGGAAAAGTGTCTGGAAAAACACAGCAGCACAGCAACTCAACTCAACTTGGCTACACCAGTTAAAGGGGACCAGCCCTAAAGAAAAACTCACTAGCAGCAATGGATGTGGAAATACAAATGGACAGAATTAGTGAGCTGCTTCTTCATTTAACCTGTGAAGAATTGAAAACAGTAGCAGAACATATAAAGATGTCAGTAGAACAGATTTCCAAAGCACACAACCACAGGCAACTGTTAGCTGCCATTAATGCAAAAATGGATGAGCTGGCAGAGAAAGAAGCTGAAGAAGTCATGGGGACATTCCTCCAGTAACTAAAACAGTTTCTAACCAGGTTGAAGTTAGAGGATGGAGGGGCGGCACCAATTACCAAAAGCGGGAATCTCCGTCCACAGACTGAACTACAGGAATTGAAAGAACAATTCAAAGCCCTAACAACAGCCCTGCAGGAATTGACCAAAACCTCTGAACGGGTGATAGATTCAGACAGAACCTTGCTCAGGTTAGATAAATCAGGGAGACAGTCCTCTCTAACTCCACAAATCACCATAAGGAAAGAATTCAAGATCCTGGGACAGATTGGAGAGTGTGAACAGAAAGACAGACTGTCTTATAGGAATTTGTTGCACCAGATCAATGCAGGTTTACAGAAAGGCTAACAGCCAGAAGAGATCTTTGAGGGGGTGGTGAAAGTGATCAGCTCAGGACTGAATCTCTGTAGTATGCTAGAAATGAAAAGCCAATTGACCTTGCAACAGCTGAAGATGATTTTAAAAGGGCACTATAAAGAAGAGAGTACTTTAGAATTGTTCCACTGACACAGTATTGTTCCACCTCTCACAGAAAAATAATAAATCACCCCAAAATTTGTTGTTCAGAGCAATTGAACTGAAGGATAGACTGTTGTTTGCATCCAGAGATGTAGAAGCGGAATAGAAGTTTGATGCTGGACTAGTCCAGAAGAAGTTCTTGAGATCATTGGGAACTGGATTAATCAGCAAAGATATCAAGCTGCAGCTGAAACAGTACCTAGAAGATCCTGGCATTTTGGACGAAGTCCTAATTGAAAAAATGAATGAGGCCACTAGTTTAGAGTCAGAGCGTGAAGAGAAGTTAAAGAAAGGCTCTGATCCTAAAATCACCAAAATGAGTCAGCCGAAGTTGGAGACCCTTGGTGGCCAGTCCGAAGATCATCATAAAGACCCTGCAGTGCCACCTCCAAGAGGGAACCTTAAATCACCAACAAAAGAGAGGCCTGTCAGCGCTGACTGGGAGGAAGTAATAGGAGAACTGCGAGCCAAGTTGATTGAGGTGAAAAAGTTGATTCATTCCAGGCCAGCACCGTGTCCCTCAGACCCAAGAGTGGGTTCCAAAACAGAAGATACCCGGCTTGTGAAGCGTGCCGTTCATCAAATCAGAGTACGGTGTGTGTCCACTGTCTAAGATGTGGTGAGGGAGGACATTATGCCAAGGAGTGCCAATGGTCACAGTCGTTTGGGTTAAAAGACAGGCGGATACCACTGCAGGGCGACTGGTAACGGCGACATGGAGGAGACCCCAGAAGCAAATCCAAATCTCATCAAACCACAGAAAATCACATGAGGTAAAACGGCTGCATCAGTGCTATCCCAAAGTGTGTTCCCATCTACAACAGCTGCAAGGGAGACAGGGACATCAGATACTTAATGCCCAGGGCAGAGGTCAAATGATGTACTCCTGGGAGGAGGATTCCTCAGTCAGTAAAGATAGCCTCATCAGCTTAATCAGTGAAAGGTGCTTTATACAGTGCCAGCTAGATGGACTCCTAGTAAAAGCACTGTGGGACACAGTAGCCCAAGCGAGCCTTTTAAATGAACAATGGAGAAGGCGCAACCTGCCACACACTTGCCTTCGGTCACTAAAAGAACTCTCGGGACCAGTGGAACTCCACGGCAAAGCCGTCACCCAGACCGAAATCCCTTTCATAGGCTGGGTGGAAGTGACTTTCCAACTCAGGGCCATGAAGAACAGCAGCACCATCGAGCTTTTGGTACCTTTTCTTGTGACCAGTGATCAGAACGTGGCAGAGGATCCTATCCTGGGTTATAATGTAATCAGTGAGATCATCACGAAACACAAGACAGGGGCGTCGTTGGTGGATGCAATCGCCACATCGCTCGCCATACCCAACGTTGTGGTGGAAAATGTGATTCATAGAGTAAAGAAAGCACAGAATACAATGGACCTAAAAGAAGTCAAGGTAGGCTTGCGCTCAACCATCATCCCTGCAAACCAAATGGTGGGGGTGAGGTGTGGAGTCCGGGTAGGACCGGGAAGGAAAGTCCAGAAAAGACTGTTCATGCCAAAAGACTCCTCAGAACTTCCGGAAGCCCTAGTTTAAGGTGAGACTGTGCTTATGATTCCTACTGGTGGGTTTGCTCAAGTGACAGTACCCGTTATGAATACTACGAAACACGAAATTAGACTAGATCCAAAGACTGTGTTAGGTCACATTGAAACTGTTAAAACAATATATCCAGCCAGTGTGAGACCAGCCCAGGGATCCACAGTGAATTCAGTCTCCTCACCAAGGAACAGGAGTTGCCCAGGGGAGGAAATTTGCACAATCCACCTCGGGGTCCTAGGATCCCCCAGTACCCCTGGAACACTTGTGTGCTGAAGATCTAGAGGTAGCAAAACAGATCGTGAGAGAACAGTGTCATGCGTTCTCCAAAGATGACTCTGATATAGGCTGTATCCCATCGTTGCATTTGAAAATCAATTTGAAAGACATGACCCCAGTAACCAGAAGTTACATCTCTGTACCAAAACCATTACATCATGAAGTGAAAGAATATTTACAAGATCTCGTCATCAACAGAGGTAGGGTCCAAAAATCGAAGTGATCTTATTCATCTACTATTGTCTGGGTTAGGAAGAAGGATGGTACATTGAGACTCTGTTGTGATTACCGGGAATTAAACCGAAAGTCAGTACCTGATCGACACTCGATACAAAAGATCCAAGATATACTGGATAGCCTATCAGGAAGCACCTGGTTCTCTGTCCTCGATCAGGGTAAGTCATACCACCAAGGGTTTGTCGAAGAGTCCAGTAGACCCTTGACAGCATTCATCACACCGTGGGGATTATGAGTGGATCCGCATACCGTTTGGGCTCAGTTCAGCTCCAGCAGAATTCCAGAGGAGCATAGAGACATGTTTAGAAGGATTGAGGGATGATATCTGCCAGCCGTACTTGGATGACAATGTGGTACACAGCAAAACCTTCAGGGAGCATGTTGAACACGTGAGGACAATATTACAGCGTTATCAACAACACGGAGTTAAGTTGACCCCAAAGAAGTGTTCAAAAGACTAGTCCGATTTCTAGGGAAAATTGTGTCCGGAGAAGAATATACCATGGACCCATCAGAAATCGCTCTGGTACTGGCCTTAAAAGATAAGCGTCCCTCTACCGTCGGGGAGTTGAGGCAGATATTAGGATTCCTCTCCTACTATCGTACTTACATTCGGAACTTCTCCAGGATTGCCACCCCACTGTACCTCCTCTTGGGGGGGGGGGACATAGACAACAACACCCACGGAGAAAAAGAAGAACTCAGGTAGGACCGGGCTTAAAAGAAACAACGCCGTTTCGTCCCAACAGCCCATTCTCTGGACAGCAGACCACCAGGAGGTATTGGAAGAATTAGTTGACTACCTTGTAAAACCACCCATCTTGGGATATACTGATTTCAATTTACCATTTGTTCTTCGTTGTGACACTTCTCAAGTTGGACTGGGAGCTGCCCTGTATCAGCATCAAGATGGAAAAATGAGAGTCATTGGTTATGGCTATAGAACGTTGACAGACGCTGAGAAGAATTACCATCTACATTCCGGAAAATTTAAGTTGCTGGCATTGAAGTGGGCTATCTGTGAACGATTTAGAGATTATCTCTACTACAGCAAAGAGTTTGAGGTATACACTGACAACAACCCTTTGACTTATGTCCTTACTACAGCCAAACTGAATGCAACAGGTCAGAGATGGGTCGCTGAACTACAGGCCAGGAAAATGCAATGCGGATGCTGACGGATTGTCATGAATGCCACTAGAGCCTGAGGAGTTCATGCAAGAATGCTCGGAGTAAGTCAGTCTGGAAGCAATTGAGAGTACTACCCAAGCAGTACAAGCTTATCAGGAGGAAGACACACCATTGTGGTGTCTGTTGACGGTGGAAACCACCATAAAAGCGAGAGAACAAGATCACTCCCGGTCTATTCAACAACTACCAAAAAAGAATATCTGTAGAGCACAACGGGAAGATCAGATAATTGGTAGAATACTACTTTATGTGGACCAAAATCGGTTTCCAAGTAAACGGGAAAGAGACAATGAGTCACCAGCAGTATCGGTTTTAATTAAAGAATGGACGAAGCTCTACCTCAGTGAATACGGTATCCTGTATCGTAAAGGAGGACAAAACCGGCAGTTGGTACTTCCCAGAGTATTCTATAGGTTGGTCTTCAAAGAACTCCATGAAAACATGGGACACCTGCGAGTGGAAAGGATAACAAATTTGATCCGTGAACTTTTCTTCTGGCCGTACATGCAGAGAGATATTGAGAGGTACGTGACCAGAGAGTGTGGGTGTCTGAAAGATAAACGTCCCAAAACATCAACCCGGGCACCTATAGGCAACATCCAGACTACATATCCGTTTCAGATGGTCACAATAGACTTTCTACATCTCGAGACGTGCAAGGGTGGTTACGAATACATCTTGGTGGTGATGAACCATTTTACTCGATTTGCTCAAGCATATACCACCACCAATAAATCGGGTCGAACATCAGCGGAGAAGTTCTTCAATGATTTTGCTTTGAGGTTTGGGTTCCCTACGAGGTTACACCACGACCAAGGAAGAGAATTTGAGAACCAGTTCTTTGCCAAGCTAGGAAAGTACTGTAGAATTCAGAGATCCCACACAACGCCCTATCACCCAGAGGGTAATGGACAAGTGGAACGATTTAACCGTACATTATTGTTGATGTTGCGCACTTTAACAGCTGATGAGAAGAAAGACTGGAAGAGTTCTCTGTCAAAAGAGGTACATGCTTATAACTGTACAAAGAGCGATGCAATGGGTTACTCACTCATTTTTCTATTGTATGGACGATCGCCAAGACTGCCAATCAACATCATGTTCGATACTCCGGTGTCAGAGACTTACAGAACGTATCCGGAGTATGTTCGGAAATGAAAGGAATGGATGGCAGAGGCATACAACATAGCATCCAGTGGTTGCGCAAGGACAGAGCAAGAGTAAGGAGTACTATGATCGAAAATGTTATGGAGCAGAATTGGCACCGGGAAGCCGGGTGCTAGTCAAGAATGTACATGAGAAAGGCGGTCCAGGAAAACTTCATTCGTACGGGGAAGACAAGGTGTATGTGGTCGTAAGGAGGAAAGCTGATGACAGCCCAGTGTATGAAATACGATTGGAAATGGGAGACAAGAAAACCAGAATAGTCCACCAGAATTTACTGCTACCCTGTGATTATCTTCCACCACAAAAAGACTTCCCAGAAGTAGACCAACATAGTCTGAGATCGACTAAGGGACCACCACACACTGAAGCTCCGGAGGTGGATAGTGACCTTGAAAGTTACAATGAAGAAGAACACACCGTTATATTTCTCAGACCGGCAAGGAGAGGGATGTACCATCCTCAGGAGAGTGAACTAAGTCCTGACGTTCCAGAGTTCATACCAAGGACTACAGATGAAGTCCAATTCAGATCTGATGATCGAACACTGGCCCCAGAAGAGACCGATTGATACTCAGAAGCAGCGGAATTACCAGACCGTGTGGAAACAAGCGACTCAGGAGAAGTGCAGGAACTTACAGAGGCAGCTCCAAAAGCATCTCAGGAAGCACCGGAAATGAGTGCGGTGGAAGAAACTTCTGTGACCAATGAACCCGTGGTCTCTGAGGAACAACCCACAAGGAGGATGTCGACTCAAGAAGTGAGGAGGCACGTGATGCTGACGTATGAGACTCTTGGTGAACCGAGTCAAGTGCCAAGGACTGTCGACTGGAAACAGGTATCTCTGCCTGTGGACCAGGTAAGCCCACTTGAGTGGTATTCACCAATGAGAGGCAGTATGGAAGATGTTGCCTGGTGGAAAGACTTGTTTTCATGCATTGATTTTCCTTAAAAGACTTTGTAGAAACAAAGAACTGTTAAAGCATAGAGAGAGAGAGCTGGTTGAAGACGTACGAAATGCTCCAGCTGAGGAAATGTTGATAGTTTTAATTGTGTTAATTGTTTATTTCTTACAGGCATCCTACAAGAAAAAGGTTGTAAGATTAGGTTGTTATCAATGTTTATGAACATTATACCAATTTCACAATGCCAATTTGTATATAAAGTTATCTAACTTTCACCATTGGTTTCAGATTGACCAATTAAGACAAATGTCGAGGACGACCTTCAAAAAGGAGGGAAGAGTGTGACATGCAGAAGTAGTGCTGTTGCTTTAAAAGCATTCAGCAACTATTAGAAGTAACACAAGCACATGAGACATGAAGTGTTGTGCTCCAGAAGCATCCAGCAACTAGAGAGGTTAACACAGTCACAGGAGAAGGGAAGTGTTTTAGCAGAGCCCCAGGGGATTGTGGGAAGTTTTTTACTGTCTGGCTGAAGCCAAAGAGAAAGGTTGTGTGTGTATTCTATATCTCACAGGAGTGTCCCTGCAAGTGAAAAGGATTCCAGTCAGTAGTGAAGCTAAGCACAGGTCAGGTAGAGTTCCTGAACTAACAGTGCAGAGTATTGTCAGGCAGAAAGATAAGGACTGGAAGAAATGGTGTCACAGGGATCATCTCCCTCAGCAAACCCTCCCCCCTCCTCCATCTCACTGTGCTGTAAAGAATGCTGTGTTCATTAATGTGACTTTGCATTAGAACTGTGCTGTTCTGTACTACTGGGAAGACTGCGAACTGCTGTGCAGCTAAGGAAACTGCACTGTTTGTCACTGAAGCCTGTTGCTCATAAGACTTAACTTGCACTGGCTGTGCGGCTTCTTATTAAATGCTACTGTTCTACCGTTGTCAAATGTGTCTGGTCAGCAAGTGAAACAACCTACGTGTCTGTGGCTGAGGGTCAATACCCCTGTGTGCCTGAAAGAAGCTGCAGCACATAGTCTATGGTCGCCCTGATTAACTGTTCCCTCAGGATTCAAAAGAATTCATGTAACCTGTCTCACCCCTATCTGAACCTAGCAGCGTGCGTGTAACAATTACCATATGCAAATCTGAGGTCCTGAGTGGAAAAACTGAGTTTTCTATACTGCATCTATTCCCATGCTGTAAAAATAATACTACATTTATCATCATTGGATTGTCATCTGAGTTTCATCAGTTTTTCTCGAATAAGGAAAAAAAGAAGCTTCTCTTCCTTCTCCTATCTAGCAGTCTGTGAAAAAAGATACAGCACTTGGATGGCAATTTTTTCACCGACCCATAGACTTGCATTACCAATTTTGATCCAAATCACGTGTCAATATTGGACAAGTATCCGAGGTTTGAATTCGGACATGTGATCAGCCCATAAACTATACAAGGTATACATTCTATCTGTGAAAAACATGTCATGGATAGGATTTGTATGCAAAAAACGGATGTCTGAGCCCTAATACTGGACCATGTTAAAATACAGTACAATAGAGTTGAATTTCCTATGCTTATTTTATGTATCTGCAGTGGCAAAATCACGGATAACACATCATGATATAACCATAAGATGTGTGAAATGACAGACCCCTCTCAACTATATACACTGGTTGTGCTGATTTTGTAATGATAAGCAGAAAACCATAATGTAATATTAAAACTTTATAACTAACTAATTTATTATAATGTAACACTCACAGGGGTCCAGGAAGCTGAGATAGGAGGAGCAGTTTGTCAGAGTTCTTGTACTGGAGGCTAGTGACCACCAGGAGTGTTCTCTGCTGCAGATATAACACAGCTCGGAATGCTGTTCCGTTTATAACCCCGCCCACACCACTGATTGGCTGCTTTCTGTTTACACTGTACGTTGACAGAAAGTTCTTAAACAATGGTGGTATCACGGGTTTACCGCGACAGAGAGGAGCCAGAAGACCACAGCATCTGATTTCTCCTATCCCTGCACTGATTAGAAGCAATTCACCTTCATTTTAAATGATGCAGGTGGTTTCTTTTAGCAGTGCAGGGAAGCTTTCCCGACTGATGCTCTCAGCTGCCCAGTGTTAACCACTCCCCTCTCTTATATATACTGGACTCTGGCAAGCTGGGTGGGAACAGATTGAGGGCGGATTCAGGAATTCAGCATGGTACGTGGGCTGGCGTCTTCACCATTAGAAGTAATCCGGGGAACAGGGATAGCTAGGGCGTCACTAGCATTAGGGACAGGGAATGAGCCCCAGGATTCTCGACAACAGAGACATGACAGGTGGGGGGCTTAGTTAAACAGAACAGATGGACTAGGAAGCAGAAGACGGCTAATCCTGTAGTGATAATCTCCTACTGATAAAATGCTGATTGTATTGCTGCAGAAAAACACAGCCTAGTAAGTAACAAATTGCATGAATCAAGCACTCTTCCCCTGCATGCTTCTCTCAGATTACACAACAAAACCTGCTGACAGATTCCCTTTAAACTTGTAGAACTTATACTTGATTAGTTAAGGAAAGGAAATGGCTCGTGAATGAGAAATCTGAATTCAGGGACCCTGCCTAATGACACCCATTGTCCTTGACACTTGCTAACTTGCTATGTCACCTGTCACTTTATATTTCCACATCTTACCTTCCTCAGCAGAACATTTCTTGGGTGGATGTCCATGGCTTTTCTTGAGGTTTAGTTTGGAATAGGTAACCTGCTCCATATTTTTCCCGAGTGTCAGTGTGCACTGTATAGATGGATAGTAAGTGACAGTATGGTTTCTAAAAAAAAAACAGAACAGATATTGTTCATTATCAAGTGGATACAAGTAAGTTAGATATATCGAAGGACTGATGAACAGGTCCATTCTTATATTATCTTCACATAGAAGTCTATGCTACTTTGACATATACTACAGAATGTGCTATCATTTGTAACTGTTTTCCAGATCTCCAATTGCTTTAAGGGAATGCAAATTTTTGTTGTATATTTTTATAAGCTGAAATATTTTAGGACATCAGCATTATATCAATATCAATGCATTTTTCTCTTTTCCTACAAATAATCATCAAGGTTAAACCCTACATACTGTAGACATCACATATTGGGAGACAGTGTATGGCGCAGGCTCAGGAGCTCATCCATACACCGCAGATGTTGGCTCTGTTATACAAACAATACATATGTGTAAGTGCAGCTATTGGAGCTAGTTATGGGTTGTTGTTGTTACACATTGTGAGAAATCATTAAATTTACAGTACAATATAATACAAAGGTGTTCTGGTATATCACTAAAATGGTTTTAAAAACTGTAAACACTAAATAAGAAAAAAGTGAAAAAAAAAAAAGTAAAGTAGTGTAAATTATCCCTATAGTAAAAACATGCACTGTAAACATATGCATTTATTTTAGGATATCAATTGGAAACTTAAAAAATATGACATTAAACCAAAACCAAAATATATCAAATGAAATTAATAAAAATTAAATAGTATATTTGTGTAAATTGTATAAACTACAGCTTGCCCTGTAAATCAAGGCCACACGTGAAACATAGATTTACAACTACAAAAATTTAATTTAAAATTATTTTTTTGTATTAAAATGTATATAAATGAACCTCCTCATTCTATGGCCATTTTATTTTTCAATTGAACTTTTTAGTCCCTCTTCTAACAAATAATTATTAGCACTATTATCAGCAATTTCATTTTTCCAACAAAATTTACAAAACCTATTTTACTAGGGACCACTTCACATTTCAAGTGACTTTTAGGGGCCTATATGTAAAAAAAACACCCAAAAGTGACAACATTTTAAAAACGACACACTTTAAGGTATTAAAAAACACATTAAAGAAATTTGTTAACCCTTCAAGTGCTTCACAGGAATGAAAACAAAATGGAAATAATAAATAAAAAATAGTTATTTTCTTATTTTGTGCAAAAATGTTTTTTTAGCCCCAAATTTTTCCTTTTCAAAAGGGTAAAAGGAGAATGTGGACCATACAATTTGTTGTGCAATTCCTCCTCAGCATAATGATACTCCATATGTGCTCAGAAACTACTGTTTGGGCACGCAGCAGGGCTCAGGAGAGAAGGTGCGCTATTTGGATTTTGGAGCACAATTTTGTCCGTAATAAATTACAGACACCATTTCACATTTGCCAAGCCTCAGATGTGCCAAAACAGTAGAAACCCCATCAAACTACCCCATTTTGGAAACTACACCAATTATGGAATTCTAAAAGCGGTGTGGAAAGCATATTGAACCCACAGGTGGTTCTCACAATTTTATAACAATGGGGTGTGAAAATTAAAATAACATTTATTTTCCAGAAAAATGGTACTGTAGCCCCAAATTTTTCATTTTCACAAGACTAATAGAAAAAAATGGACTGCAATTTGTTGTGCACTTACTCCTGAGTATGATGATATTCCAGATGTGGTCAGAAACTACTGCTTGCGTGCACAGCAGGGCTTAGAAGGGAAGGAACGCCATTTGAATTCTGGAGCATAGTTCTGGCTGGAATAGATTGGGGAGGGGACGCCATGCCACATTTGAAGAGCCCCTGACATGGCAAAACAGCAACAAAAAGCTACATCTGACCCCATTTTGGAAACCACCCCTTTCAAAAGAATTAATCTAGTGTGTAATTGATGCACCCCCTGGGCCGTGGGGTACTTGGTGTCGGGCCGGTCGTTGCTAGGGGAGATGTCACAGTGGCGGTGACCCGGTCCGTGACCCAGGGCGGTCAATGAAAAAGGGGATTATTTACAGGGGATTTATAGTTTTTATATACAGTTCGTGATGCCACCTGTGGTATGCGGCTATATTGAGCCGTCGCTTCGGAACTGGTCCTCTGGAGCTGGTGGGAAATGCAGCAGAGTTGGTTTAGATCTCCAAAGGTAGAGCTTAGCTCCAGGGCAGGAAGTGGTGATTTTATAGATGTTGCTGTGCAGTGTAGTGCAGGGGATGATGGCGCAGCAGCAATAACTGACAGAGACAGTGGGGTGCAGACTTCAGGGTTTTACTCACGGTTTCTTAGACTTCCAGTTACCAGTACTAGAGTAGCTTCCCACGTCATCCTGTGCTTACTCAGGGAGGAGTTCAGCCAACCCTCAGGTACCTCCAGAGTACATAGCGGGACCCCCTTCTGGGTGTTCCTTCTGGCCGTCTCCCTGCAAATCACACCTAGTGTCCCAATCCAGTGACCGCGAACCTTGTCGGGTGACGTTTTCTCTGTACCCTGGGTCCTCTATGGCTACCTTCTTGGTGAGACAGATGTGGCTTGTGGCTGCAGTACCTGAAATACTGCAGCCTCCGGTTTCCTAGTTGAGACTTGAAGAACTCTGCTAGTTTAGGGACGGGTCCCCTCTGTGTGACCTGACCCCTCCACCTCCTGGCAGATTCGATCGTACAGGTGGCCTCCAGCACTACCCATACCCCTGGGGTCCCTTCCTCATTCCTGGAGCCTTTCTCCTGCTCCTCACCTCCTCAGTCTGTCCTGGGCCTCTCTCTAGGCCCTCCTCCTGAGCAGAGTTCCTGCAGAACTCCTGCTCCTCTCTACTTCTCCGCTCAGACTGAACTGTCTTTCCAAGATGGTTCCCTCTTTTTATACTCTTACTTTCAAGTGCTCCCCTGATCTATGTCCTCCACCCACACCCACTATATGGTTCCCCCTACTTTGGTCCCCCCCACTCCAGCCAGGGACAGGGCTCAGCAGGAAGCGCGACGCATCTTCCCCTCCTGCTGGTCTGGAGTAGTGTAGTGTTGGATGCAGGTGTCAGGGTCCCGGGCTGTACTCCTTCCTTACTTGAGAGTGAGATACCACACCTCTGGGTGAGATGCAGTACCTCTGCGGCGACCGAACCCTCAGGGGCGCCACATAGTGAGCATCTATGTCCAATAGGTGGTTCACAAAAATTTATAACATAAGGACATGAAAAGGAAAAATTAATTTTTTTCACAAAAATGTTGCTTTAGCCCCAAATTTTTCATTTTCACAAGAGAAGCAAGAGTAATTGGACCACACAATTTGTTGTGCAATTTCTCCTGGGTATGACAATATTCCACATGTGGTC
Source organism: Phyllobates terribilis (assembly GCF_046119375.1). NCBI lineage: Eukaryota > Metazoa > Chordata > Amphibia > Anura > Dendrobatidae > Phyllobates > Phyllobates terribilis. The sequence goes on from NW_027362765.1 coordinate 382,777,340, forward strand.
GGAAATTACTACGGCACACGGCATGGCTCAGGAGTGAGGGAATGCTGCTTGTATTTTGGAGTGCCATTTTGGCTGGAATAGATTGCAAATGCAATGTCACATCTGAAGAGGCCATGACATGCCAAAACAGCAGAATCCCCCACATATGATCCAATTTTGTAAGCTACACCTCTTGAGTAATTCAACTAGGGGTGTAGTGAACTTTTTTAACATTCAGGTGATTCACAGAATTGTATAACATTGGGCTGAGTCAATGAAAAATGACCATTTTTTCCACTAATATGTTGCATCGGTATCAAGTTTTCAAAAAGGCTAATAGGAATTACACAATTTCACCAATACCTCAAAAACTACTTTTGAGGCACAGTATGATTTTTTTAATGTTTTGCCATTTTTACATTATAAAAACCATTTTATCAAAAAGTATGGTTTTTGCATCGCTATATTCTGAGAGCTATAGCTTTTTTACTTTTCTGCTGATAGAGCTTAATGAGGGCTTGTTTTTGTGGGATGAGATGATGTTTTCATTGATACCATTTTTATTTACATACAAATTTTTGATCGCATTTTATTCCACTTGTTTGGTGGCATGATGAAAAATATTATTTTTTTTCCACATTTCTATTTGTTTTTTTACTGTGCTCACTGAAGGGGTTAACTAATGTGCCAGTTTTATTGACCGGCTCATTCTGAATGGGGCTATAGCATATATGTGTACTTTATTTGTTTATTTTCGTTTTTACATAAATTTACGTATTTACGCGTTTATTAGTTTAATACTTTTTCAATTTTTTTGTTCTTTATTTTGTGATTTTTTTTAGATTTTTATAATTTTTTTAAACTATTTTTTTACTGTTTTACTTAGTCCCTCTATGGGACTTTAACTTTTATTACTCTGATCAATGTTGTCATGCATTGCAATGCATATGTACTGCAATGCATTATAGCTGTCAGTGTTAGGGCTCATACAGACTGGCGTATAATACAGAGGCGTGCAATGCAAGAAAATCATGCATTGCACTCAGACCAGTGTTATTTGATGAGGAAGAGCACATTTGCAAATGCCGCGACTGGCAGCATATCTTGCACGGCACACACCCATTCAAGTCAACGGGTGCGTGCAAAACATCCGACTGCACTCGGATGCCAAGACAGGCAATGGAGAAGATGGAGAGATTAATCTCTGCTTTTTCTCCTCACCTGTGATCCGATTCTTGCATCCGAAAGGATCGGATCACAGTAAAATGACACTTGGCTCACAATCGCAGCAGAGTTTGAGCCGTGTCATTAGCATATTGCATCTGATGCTCTCGCATCCGATGCTATTAGCTAATGTGACCCTGGCCTTACACTGACAAAACACCTTTTAGACCATGCTCTTGACATGGTCTAACAGGCCACCTTAGCTGACAGACCAGGAGGTCATTATTTGACCTTCTGCTGCCATGGCAATCATTGACTCCAACGATCATGTTGTGGGGGTGCCAATCAGGTGGAGGAATCCCCCTCCATCTTCTACCTTTCTAAATGCTGCAATCACTATTGATCACGGCATTTAGAGGGTTAAGCAGCCAGGAGCAGTGCAGGAACCAGCCCTGTCTGTGTCAGCTTAAGTGATAGCCAAGCTCCCAGCTGCGATCATACAGACACAGCTCTTGTGCCAGCACAATCGCCATGACATACCAGTATGTCATATGTTGGCAATTCACTGCAAAATTTGACATTCTGGTATATTGGGAAGGGGTCAATGGTTGTCTGAGAAATGTTCTACTGCTGAATACTGTGAGGCAGTGACGGGGATCGTATACGAGGGATGGTATATATCCTCCAGAATGTGTACAGAGACCTATTAAATCCATTGGAGTGCATTGCAGTCACAAACTCACCTGCGGCTGCAATGCAGGAATGAAGGTGAGCATTGACCTGGTTTTCCAGTGGCTCTTGCCACAGGTCCTTTAAAATCCCTGCACTAAGGATTAGTGTTGTTCTATGTTGGAACCTGCTAGGAGCACAGCAGGATAGCTCAGCAGGATTGAGTGTGGCTGAACCATCGCCTGGGAAGACTTTGCACCTGTCAGGCTCTGAGCGGCCCGGCGCGGCTGTTGCCCCCGGCAACCGTTGTTTATGGACTCATGTTAACCTGGCTGCGAACCGGAGGACTTTCTGTTTACCCATGAGTTGCTGAATAAAAGCTGTCTATGTTGGACTTGCTTGGGTCACTGCCTCAATTTCTGCACGGTGTGAACACCGCCGCCTTACAATACACTTGGGCAAATCATCAAGGTCTGCTCCTCGCAGCTCCTGTGTAATCATGGACCAATGCCATCCCAGAAGTGCTCGATGGGAGACAAGTCCGGAGACGCTGCAGCCATGGGAGCTCGCTTAGGTCACGTAGGCCGCTCACATGCAGAACAAGAACAAGCAACATGCAAGCTGGTGGTGTCGTGTTAAAAAATGACTCCTTGGACAATCTGGAGAAATGGCCACACCACTGGTTCGACGACTAATCCATGTACACTATATTGCAAGTGTAATTAAATGTCACAGCTGGCATCTGTGTATAATGGCCAAGCTCCAGCTCCAGCTGTTAACTATTTAGATGCTGCAGTTGATCTCTGACAGCAGCATTTAAATCAAGTGGTTGCCAGCTTCGATTACATGTCTGGCTCCCAATGGCCCTCAGCAATGAGATCGTGGGGTACCGGTCAGTTGCTATAGCATCAGAGGTCCTGTTGAAAGCTTCCATTGCTGTCATATTGGTCCTCCTGTGAGTCCCATGAGAGAACATGATTTTTCCTATATACTGCAATACTATGGTATGGCAATATACAATACAAGTGATCAGACGATCGTAGATTCCAGTCCCCTAAAGTGACTGCAAATATTGTGCACAGTAAAAAAAAGTAAAAAAAAAAAATTTGGTATCGCTATGTCTGTAAAAGTGTAGTCTATAAATTTTCTGTTTCTTTTTAGTTTTTCCTCCCCTTCTTCCAAAAGCCATAACTTTTTTATTTTTCCATCCGTATAGCCGTATGAGAGCATGCCTTTGCGGGACGAGTTATGCTCCTGAATTATATCACTAACTTTCTCATGTGGTGCACTGGAGGGCAGGGAACAAAATTCCAAATGTGTTGAAATAGCAAAAAAAAAATATATATTTTTTTTTTGGGAGGGTGGGGGTAGAGGATGTTATTTACCTTGTTCATTATACGATAAAACTGACATGACAATATGATCCTCCAGGTCAATACGAGTACGCAGATACCAAACATGTACAGTTTTTCTTTTATTTAAGCGGTGAAAATTTTCTGGGAAATTTGTAAAAGCAAAAAACAACTTTGCTTGTGTCGCCATTTTCCGAGACCCCTAAAGTTTTCAATTTTCAGGATCAGGGGCTGTATGAAGGCTTATATTTTGCGCCCTGAGCTGATATTTTTACATATACAGTTTTGGGTTAGATATGAAGTTTTGATTGCTTCTTATTGCATTTTATTGCAATCTTGTGGCAGCCAAAAAAAGTTACTCTGGTGTTTTGATTTTTTTTTCTCATTACTGATCGGATTAATTTACTTTATATTTTGATAGAACTTTTATTAACACAGTGATACCAAATCTGTCTATTTATTAATTTGTTTTGTTTTATTTTTAATGGGGCAAAAGGGGGTGATTTGCACTTTTGTGTTTTTATTTTTTTTCATATTTTTAGAAACTGTTTTGTTTTATTTGCTTTTAACTGTATTTAATTGACCCCTTAGGGGACATGAAGCTGCGATCGTCTGATCGCTTGTGCTATACATAGCAGGGCATCAGCAAAAATAATGATGTCCTATGAATGCTAGCTACAGGCTGGCATTCACAGGAGATTTATAATGACAGGCACAGGGGTCATTAGCAGTCCCCCGGCTATCATGGTAACCCACCCTCATGGGTGCATGGAATGATGCACTACCCTACCAGTGCACGTTAAATGCCGCTGTCACAGATTGACAGTGGCATTTAACAGGTTAACACCTGCAACTGTTAAAGGCACATGATGGCTGATTTAGCCATCATCTGCTGGGAAAGATGCAGGCTTGGCGTGCCAGCCAACATCAAAGTAAGGGACACGACATATGATGTAACTGTATGTCATATGTTGTGAATGGGTTAAATCAATGATATATCTGCACCTGGGTAATGTGTTGGTGCTGGGAAAGGGAATGTCATCAATTTACAATAATGGGTGGAAAAATGCATAGAAGAACACATTCAGGTTTGACAGCAGTCCTAATAATTTGCGCACCAATTACATTGATATATAAGATGCTGTTAGTTGGGGTCATTAGATGCGGATGGGCCGGGATTTGTGAGTACTTTGCAATTGATCATGTGAACTTCAAGTTAGGGGACATTCACGCTGCATTCAGGTTATAATATTGGTTTAATTTTTTTTCTGCTTTTGCGGGAAAAACTCCCCTTGAGAAAGCACTGGGTGTGCGAAACGCTCGTTGGGGCGTTACTGGTGGCACGAGACTGAACTTAGTTATATTCCTGATGGGTAAGTTCAAAGACTTAGGTCGGTGCTTTTACTAGTGCAAGCACCTTTTTGTGATTCCCTCCATTTTGCTAAAAATCTTTCTTATGAGCCATATTATTTGAGTCGACTTATGGGCATTTTTTAATATGATACTTAACCTATGACCTTTTTTATATGGCCACTTTTATTAGTTAATATGGGAGATATTATTGATACTACCTTATTCATTTTTCCTCTTGTGAACACCTACCTACAGGAACCAAAATTCACTACTAAAAACTTAAAATAACTCTGTCCATGTGTGCCTGATTTTTTGTTTCATCCTTTTCCTCTTGAAAATATTTTTAAACTTTGTGATCATATGTCAATGATTTTTTTAATCACTATTTGTTAATAAAGAATGTTATTATATATCTGCAAGTGTTTTTTGGATTTTTCCAAGTTTAGGTGTTTTGCGGGAAAATGCAGTTTCTATTATTTTTACCAACACCACAACAACCTCCTAATTTATAAATTATATATTTCCTTATTGGATTTTGGCACCAATTCCAATAAACATAATTTAATATCTCGCCAGTGAACTTTCTAGCAAATTAGAGGCTGCTAAATATGCGAATGGAGGGGAAAGTCAACTACATATTGACCTCTATGGCTTTGGAATAGCAAGCTCACATTGGTATGTATTATCTGTTTGACATGGTGACTGCAAGGTACTAGCCCTATACACTTTATATAGCTCTCGGTCCAACGATGGTTCTGCTGTCTCTCCTGATTCCTCCATACATATGAGCGCTCACTCTACGAGTGCTCCTATGTTCTCTACAAGAGGGCTGTTGCCAGTCATTTTTGCCAACGGCTTATCTGTTAGTGAACGAAATGATCAGCAGTCTAAAACTGGACATGTTGGATCCTTATTTCCCCCGACAACATCTATTGAAGGAGTGTCGGGAACCCCATATACATTACACTGTCAGCCCAAACCCTTCAATATTGAAGGTCGGTCGATGTTAGTCGAATTTATATGGGGGCCTTAAGCCTTTACTAGACAATGCAGTGCCTTATCATCCTGAAAAACAAAAGGATCGGTGGTTGTAATTTAGCTCCCCTCTTCCCTGACATAAGGACATTCTCATACAAATTAAAATGGCAAGATGGTGCCTCCAAAATTCACTGATTCAGATGACTTTGTGATCTAATGTGTATGCAGTCCTATTCCTAGAGAAATATATGTAAAGTTTTAAATTTAATTGCTTCATTTAAAAGTAAATTACTCCCATTGATTAAAACTATTCATCAACAACTGTGGATTCTTAGAAAGCAGGCAAAGACTAAGAAAGATTTATCTTACTCTTATTCAAACCAAACAGGAAAAAGAGTTCTTTCTTTCCAATGTCATGTGGGTCAGTGGTTGGAACTGCAGCCCTTCATTCTTACAAGTACAGAGTTGTGTCAGGTCACAATCCAGGCAGGTGAGCATATATAACCCTTTGCTCGCTGTGTAACACACTTGAAGCATTTTTCTCTTTTTCTTTATTTTAATCTTATGGAAGAAAATGTCATACTACATTAATTTTTCATGGGTGATGGTTAGTGATGAGCGAGCGTGCTCGGTTAACCTTTTTCACCGAGCACGCTCGGGTGCTGACTGAGTATTTTCGGCGTGCTCGACAACTATGTTCGAGTCACCACAGCTGCATGTGTCGCGGTTGTTAGCCAGCTGTTACACAGGCAGGGATTGCCTGTTTGTTAGGCAATCCCTTCATAAGTCGCAACTGTCTGACAGCCGCGACACATACAGCCGCGGTGACTCGAACATAGTTGTCGAGCACACCGAAAATACTCAGTCAGCACCCGAGCGTGCTCGGTGAAAGGTTTAACTAGTGATGATCATAAGCAGTAAGATTGCTAAACAAAACAGACAAAATGGTTGGATTTGCTCATGGCGAACCCAATGTGTGTTTTTTTGGAGGATCCACAGCAGAGATACAAGTCTTCTCCTTAGATTTCTGCCATGGATGTCCAGTAGATGTATCGCTCGTTCCTCACAAGGAGTGCCCTCATTCAATCTGTGACTTTTCCACTTCCATTCTGCAAGAAAAATAAACATGCTAATTCTTCTTGTGGAATTTTCTTTTTTTCAGCAAACTCAAAATTTTAAAACTTGCGAACATACTCTAATTGTTTCAACCAATCAATTCAGGATCAGGAACATTCATAAAAGGATTGGATCACTGTTCACTAACTAACATAACAAGACTTATGTCCAGGACGACTCTAAGTATTGAACATTTTCTCTGCAGTACCTACTATATATTTATGCCCCAAAAAATGTACAATTCTCCCCACAACAAATACACAAATTACCTTCATGTGATCTTGCCTGATGAAATACTTCTTAAGACAGGGTATCCATGGCACCAGCTACAAGGAAGTTACTGTATTGGCTGCACAAAACTAATAAAAGATGCAATGATTTTGATGGGCTAAACAAGATCAAGATTGTGGAGATCCTAAATAGCTAAGACACTGTCTCATATATACTTGTGCGCAAATTGTTTTGTAACACTACTTCCTCCGTGGTTTTAAGATTTAGAAAAGGGGTCGGACTTCTTGTTCCTCATTCACGAATTCTAAGAACAAAGAGGCAAAAATTGTAGAAGGATTATTTAAAAATAAGCTTAACATGAATGTTCACCCTTGAACATACAAGTCCAAAATTCTGTCCTGATTATATTTCTTACTGTAAATTGATACAGATCTCCAACTCTTGTGCATTAGATAGGAAAAAGAAAGGTCTTATACTTAGATCATCTTGAAAACTGAATATGAAGGTGTCTGAAAATAAATAAAGAAATGAAGAAGGTAGATTGAAACTTGTGCAATATTTTATAGAATTAAATGTAACCACTAACATATGTAAAAGTTATTTTCTTCCATGTCAAAGGTGTCCATAGCCTTTAATTCTATGGCTATGCAGACATTTTTGATTTCTGTATCAAAAAATGATAATATATTAGGAAAATAAGTTGAGAATTTTCAACCTAAGAGTGATTTTGTGTTAAAAGTTGAACAGTGATTTTAAGGTCATATACTTAGCAGATCCATACACTGTAGGTTCTTTTTTTATGGGCATTTTCTTTAGGTAATAATAATAATCTTTATTTTTATATAGCTCTAACATATTCCGCAGCGCTTTACATACATTATTGTCGCTGTCCCCATCGGGGCTCACAATCTAGATTCCCTATCAGTATGTCTTTGGAGTGTGGGAGGAAACAGGAGAACTGGGAGGAAACCCACAAACACGGGGAGAACATACAAACTCCTTGCAGATGTTGTCCTTGGTGGGATTTGAACCCAGGACCCCAGTGCTGCAAGGCTGCAGTGCTAACCACTGAGCCACCGTAAGAAAACCTCAATAACGTGGCCTCTGATAGGACTTAGTACTCTGGTTGAAAGTAAGACAGAAAAAAACTCTGAACACCTTCATATGAATTTCCTTAGTTTAGAGTGGGGTGTAAAGTGATGTTACACTTTATGGTGACCAATTGGAATACAGACCTGAGGACAGACACAATGTTAAAGTGCCATGCTGTACATAAAGAATCAGTGAAGCAGTCTTTTTTTCTATTTTTTGTTTTTATTCACCTAAAACTTGAAAAAAGCCTTTAAATTCCTAAATTGGAAAATATCAGTGTGCATGAAGTATTATGCTTTAGTAACTTGCTCTACACCAATTTTTTGTGTTACTATCTTGGGTCAGCATTTTGAGGAAGACTGATCACACACAAGTACTTCTTTGCTGTTGAACCTTTTTTTCAGTGTAGCATTGAAACTAGGCTTGCATTCACTCCTTTATACCCAGCTTGTTTTCACCTTCCTGACTAGTCCAATTTTTTTAATTTTGACCAGTGTCACTATATATGAGGCAATTACTTTTTCTCGTGACATATTGTACTTCATGGTAAATTTAGTTTGATTATAATTTGTGTTTATTTATGAAAATATCAAAAATGTGACAAAATTCCAATTTTCAAACTTTTAATTTTTATGCCCTGTGACAGAGTCACTGGTATTGTATGCGGGGGGAGGTATGTGTCACTCAGGATGCTTTCCTGTGTGAACTAAGACCTACTGAATTTCTGCCAGCATGTTATATGCTGGGGATTACCTCTTTTAAAGGGTGTGGTATTATGGGAATGATGTAGAGATGGGAAGGAAGTCATTCCCCATACCTCCACCTCAGGGTGTGGCTGAGAAGGGGTTAAATGCTCAGTCACCTTTTTTTTTTCTGTTGTTGAGTTGGAGTGGCAAAGACTCCAGACTGAAAGGCTTCAACTCAGAGTGGAGCTGAAAGCTGGGACTACAACCCGTGTGGCTAATCCCACACTGCTATGGACTGTGCTATCGTTTATCTTTTGTTTTGTTGTTTTGGCAGTAAGGTTGTGTTTATTTTTGCTGGATCTGCAGGGCTTTATGCCACTAAATAAAGCCTGCAGAGAAAACACAGTTCCTGAGTCTACTTCCAGAAGCGGCCGAGTGAGGCGTTTTACCACAGTTGGTGGAGAATGCGAGCAAGATTCCAGGCACACGTGTACCTGCTACAGAGACCGGTGAATGTCTTGGGTGAAGGCTGCCAGCCAGTAGGAGACGTCCGGCAGCATTGAAGAGCTAATTAAGCACCTGGTGCAGAGCCAGCAAAGCATGAAGCAGCAGGAACACCGTCAGCAGATACAGCAGCAACAAGAGACCACTAAGCTGCTGATACAACAGGTTCAGCTCAAGAAACAGCAGCAACAGGATCAGCATTGCCAACATCAACAGCAGATCGAGTTACATGCAGAGGCGATCCGTGGCAAGGCGACGGCTCCAACAGCTCCAGGTGATGACGTCAGGAAGACGGTAAGGAGAGCTTTACAGAAGATGACCCCGGGGGATGATGTTGAGGCACTCCTGACTGTTTTTGAGAGGGTGGCGGAACGGGAGAAATTACTGCTGGAGCAGTGGGCGGAGGTTCTTTGACCGGGGAGCTCCCCGTATTTGACCGGGGGGCGGCAGAAGGCCTATTACGATCTGACTTTACAGGATGCAAAGGAATATGCTAAATTAAAAACTGAGATATTGGCACGCTCAGGAGTGACTATTTCTGTTAGAGCGCAAAGGGTCCACCACTGGGCATATGCTGGCGACAAACCACCCACGTTCACAGATGTTCGACTTGTTGCATCTGGTCCAGAAGTGGCTGCAGCCAGAGTATTCCTCTCCTGCCCAGATGGTTGAGCGAGTGGTGATGGACAGGTTCATCCATTCCCTACCCCATCCAGTGCAGACCTGGGTTGCCCAGGGCGACCCTTGGAACACAGACCACCTCATAGGCCTGGCAGAGAGGTACCAAGTGGTGGAAAAATCCTTAGGGAGCCCGACATAGCCACCTCTCCATACTGGAGTGCCCAAAAGGGGGAGGTTTCACCACGGAAGGGGTTCAGAGCCACAACTGGGGGGCGTCCCACTTCCACTGACTTTTGTTGTTCCAGCAAGGATTGTTGTGAAGGATATGATCTGTGGGTGATGTCGCAATCCGGGTCACATAACCGCCCCGTGTCATACATCTGCTGAGCCAATAGACTGCAGCCTAGACAGACGATGTTTATACTATGCTTACACAGCCTGCAGTGTGGACTGTCAACCCGGCGAGGGGCCGTAGGCGTGTGCTGTGTCCGTTAATGGAGTGATGATCCTGGGGCTGTTGGACTCTGGGAGTCTGGTGACCTTGATTAGTGCCACCCTTCCCCACCAGCTGATCCCCGCCAGATCTGTGGGCGTCTGCTGCATACATGGAGACGCCAAGAACTACCCAGTGGCCAGAGTGACAAACGGAACAGACTATGGCGCCCAATCCCACAAGGTCGGGGTGGTCAAGGACCTGTTACATCCCATCATACTGGGGCGTGATTTTCCCTTGTTCTGGAACTTGTAGGGGAAGCGATCCAGACTCAGTCACAGGGACAAAAGCCAGGACCCTAGAGAAACACCCCGGTCAACACTGTGTGTCCTTGTCGGCGACGAGGACAAGACTGTGACCAAGGGAGCCGACCTCCCTGAATTAGAAGTGCCCGGAGAGAACTTTGGGGCAGCTCAGCTCCGGGACTTTACCTTGAAAGGGGCGTGGGACAATGTTACGGTTTGTAATGGTGTTGCCCAAAAGTCGGGGGCGGACACCAGGTACCCACACTTTGCAGTTCACGGGGAGCTATAATACCGGGTAACAAAACTGAAAGGTGAAGAGGTAGTGGAACAGCTGTTAGTTTCAGGGCCATACCGTCAGAGGGTATTAGACATGGCCCAGTTACATATTCTGGGGGGACACCTAGGGGTTGAAAAAACTCAGGAGAGAATAGTGAGGAGGTTTTATTGGCCAGGATGTTACCGGGAGATATTAAACTATTGTAAGTCCTGCCCCACTTGCCGGATAACCGTGCCCACCTCCCACTTCCGTAGTCCCTTAGTTCCACTACCTGTCATAAATTGAGAGGATTGACATGGACCACGTGAGCCCCTTAGTTAAATCGGCCTGGGGCCACCAATACATCTTGGTCATCATGGACTATGCGACCCGGTACCCCGAAGCGGTACCCTTAAGGGACTCGTCCAGCAGGAGCATAGCCCGGGAACTTGTCCACATCTTTGCCAGGACCGGCTTGCTGAAGGAAATCCTGATGGACCAAGGAACCCCATTCATGAGAAAGGTGATGAAGGAGCTGTGTAAAGTGCTTCAGATTACCCAATTGCGAACCTCTATTTACCATCCGCAGACCGATGGCCTGGTGGAGCGCTTTAATAAGACCCTGAAAGCGATGCTCAAAAAGATCATTGAAAAGGATGGTCAAGACTGAGACTACCTGCTTCCGTTTCTACTTATTTCCATCAGAGAAGTTCCCCAAGCCTCCACTGGCTTCTTTCCATTCGAGATTCTATATGGCCGGCATCCAAGGGGTCTCCTAGACATCGCCAAGGAAACCTAGGAGGCCGAGGTCACGCCCCACCAGAGCATCATCGAACATGTCACCCAGTTACAGTAGTAATGGAATGGCTAAAGTGATGCCCATCATGAAGGAACATCTCCTCTGGGCTCAGGAAGCCCAGGCGAGGGTGTATAACCGGTCGGCAAGGCTGAGACAGTTCCAGCCTGGGGATCGCATTCTGGTTCTCATTCCTACTGTCAAAAGTAAGTTACTGGCCAAGTGGCAAGGCCCTTATGAGGTGGTGGAGAAACTCAGTGAAGTGAACTACCAAGTAGTGTTGAGCCACCCCCGTAGTGTTCGAGTTCGGCTCGGTTCGTCAAACACCCGTGTGTTCGCCGAACTGTTCGTCGAACTGTTCGTCGAACACCTTCGAACACCGTTAAAACCAATGGCAGGCAAACAAAAACACATAGAAACACATAGAAAACACCTTCAAAGGTGTCCAAAAGCTGACAAACTGCTCAGAAGACACAACTAACACATGGAAAAGTGACAAGTACATATAGTCATGCGAAAAGAAAAGAGGTGGAGGAGTAAAAGGAGGGGGAGACACAGATATAGGCATGTCATGCCCTTCTAAAATCCAAAAAGTGAGAAGCCAACACGTTCAGTCCGTTCCTGCCCGTGCTACCTCCGTGTCGCCGGGTTTGTGCCAGAGCCACGGTGAACCCTGACGGCCAGCCCCCCTCTCCCAATACTGGTGCCTGTTCGCTGGTGGGTCGAGCGAGTCCCCCTGTGGTGGAGGCAGCTCTAAGCTTTTGAATTTAAATTGTCTTTCTAATTTGAATGAATACACTTTAAATCCATTTACAAGGATCTATTGGAGGGCAAGTCTCATGCCAGCAGCCGCGTAATTCCAGCTCCAGTAGCGTCCACTAAAGCTGCTGCAGTTAAAAAGCTTTTATAAGGATCGAGCTCGGCTGTCCACCGCAAGGCATCCTACTGCCAGTCCCAGCCCCTATGCCTTGGGGTGCCTCCTGATGCTCTTCACTGAGTATCCCGTGGTCCCGAAGCATTTCCTTTGAAAAAATTAAGTGTCCAAACTACAGGTGGTGTAGCTTGCTTAACAGCCGGGATAATCCGCTGACTAGCAGACACTGCTACTAGGCACAAAGTATTTCCTGGGCTAGATGCAGTTAAAAATTTGTAATTAGATACTCTCGTTGGATGCTGAGAAAGCATTCCATAGAGTCTCCTGGCACGCCATATATGATTCTCTTAAAAAGCTTGGGGTAGGGGTCTAGGGGACCCTTTTATAGCCAAAATCATGGCCCTGTATTGCAATACATCACCTAGGCTGAAGATAAATGGAACTGTAGCACCCTGAGGGCTCGGTTGCTACAGAGGTATTGCACCTCACCCAGAGGTGTGATATCTCACTCTCAGGTAAGGATGGAGTGTGGATCAGGACCCGACACCTGCATGCATTACACCACATTGCCGTGGGGCAGGGCGACCAATATGCCCCTGAGATGGGCACGACAGTCCCTGCCCCTGGCTGGAGTGGGGGGAGGGAACACTGAGGAAGGGGAACCCTGTAGTGCAGGAGCATGGAGGAAGCAGTTCCTGGGTGCATTGAGAAGGGAGTATAAAAGGTGGGCACCATCTTAGTTCAGTGCAGAGAAGTCTGAGCAGAGGTGACAGGGAGCAGGGGCTCTGCATGAGCTCTGCTCCGGAGGTGGGCCTAGCAACAGAGGCCCAGGCCTGGAAGAGGGAGAAGGAAGGAAGAGGAGCGGAGAAGGCTCCAGGAACGAGGAACGAAGGGATCCCAGGGGTGCGGACGAGCGAGTCGCCACCGCACGCCCGAATCCACCTGCGTGGAGGGGTCAGGCCAAAGTGGGAGACCGGTCCCCGAAACTAGTGGAGGCAGGAAACGACCCTCAGCTAGAAACCGGAGGCTGTGACATTTTATGTGGCGCAGCCCCTCGCTACACCCTCTAGGAAGGCACCACATAGGGTCAGGGAAACTAGCGCCAAGTTTACCAAGAGGAGGCCCGAGGCAGCCGGACAGAAGGGTTGGTAAGAAAGGCCAGACAAAGGAGACACAAAGGGGGTCCTGTGAAGCACTCCAAAGTTATCTGGGAGTTGTCTGAGCCCCTCACCTGGTGAGCACAGTACGACGTGGGCAGCCGTTACCTGCAGATGTGGTCTGGATAATAAGAACTGTGAGTAAAAGCCCTGGACTGCATCACTGACTCCGTGTCGTTACTGCTGCTGCCCTGCACCATCACCCCCATCCTCCGCATACACTGCCCTGAGGCTATACTCCTCCCGTGGGGAGTTATGCTACGCTCTGCTGCACCCATAACACCAGCCTCAGCGGTCTGCCCTGCAGCGGCGGTTCACTCTGACCGCAATCCAAGGGTGGCGTAGTCGGACATTTAAACATCAAAACCACATAAATAGTTCCGCCACTGGTTTGACCGCCCTGAGCCACGGAACCGGGTCGCCGCCACGGAGACTACAACCGCCAGCATCCACCAAAAAGGGTCCGGCTCCGGGTGTCCCAAGGCCCAGGGGGTGCATCAGAACATTTTCATCACCTTTCACAATCACCAATGGGACAAGGCAGGGATGTCCTCTGTCCCCTCTCTTATACATTCTAGTGACGGAGCACCTGCTCTCATCAATTCGCCATAACCCCAATATTAGGTGGATTGAGGTGGGAGGCACCGAGTACAAGTGCTCTCTATTTGCTGATGATGTCCTAGTATATATTTCTCAATCACATATATCCATCCATGCTGTTATGGCTGAAATAGATCACTTTGTTACATGGTCAAATTTTAAAATCAATGCAGCGAAGTCTGAGGCCCTCGATGTCTCCCTCCCCAAATCCATATAGGATTCCATCCAGTCCAACTTTCCCTTTGCCTGGCCCTCACAGGGTATCAAATACTTAGGAATTCCTATTCATAGAGACCTCTCCCATCTATGTTATCTTAATTTTGGGCCCTTTATTGAACAACTCCATACAGTTCAAGTTAGAACTGTAAGATTCACTACTTGAACCACTGGTGTTTTGTGGAAAAGCACATGTACACTGTGTTCCAAATTATTATGCAAAAAGTGTTTAGGAGTGATAAGGGAAGAATTTGTTTGTTTTTCAGTTAAACTCATTGATGGTGATGTGTGTCAGGGTTCCTTATATCACTGTAAGCAATTGCAGACACCTGTGCTAATTAGTTTGGCTGGTGTGTCCAATGAAAGGCAAGACTACTTAAGAAGGCTGTCTCACATTATTAAGCAGCCTACATTTTCTGCCAAAATGGGAAAGAAAAAGGATGTGTCGGCTGCTGAGAAGCAACAAATTGTGGAGTGTTTAGGTCAAGGCATGACTACAATCAACATTGTGCGATGATCAGGATGAAGTGTCTTGGCAATCAAGAAGTATGTAGCTGATTCACAGTACACACGTGTGCGTGCTGATAAGGGCAAATTGAGGACTCTTTCCTACAGGCAATTACGTCAGGTTAAAAGAGCAGCTGCAAAAAAGCCTTGTCATAGCAGCAGACCAGTTTTTGAAGCTGCTGGTGCCTCCAACGTCCCCCGAACAACAAGATGCAGGGTCCTTCAGAGGTTTGCAGCTGTGCATACGCCATCCTGTCGACCTCCTCTATCCACTTCACACAAGCAGAAACGGCTCCAGTGGGCCAAACATTACATGAAGACTGATTTCAAAACTGTTTTGTTCACGGATGAGTGCCGTGCAGCGTTCGATGGTCCAGATGGATGGAGTGGAGGATGGCTGGTTGATGGACACCCCACGCAAACACGGCTACAGCGCCAACAAGGAGGAGGTGGAGTAATGTTTTGGGCTGGAATCATGGGGAGAGAGATTGTCGGCCCCTTTAGGATCCCTGAAGGGGTATAGATGAACTCCATAATGTATGTGGATTTTCTCAAACAGCACTTCCTGCCATGGTTCAAGAAGAAGAACCGTGTATTCCACAGCAAGATCATTTTTATGCATGATAATGCACCATCTCATGCTGCACATAAAACATCTGCATCTCTGGCTGATATGGGCATAAAAGGGGACAAACTTATGGTGTGAACCCCTTGCTCCCCTGACTTCTACCTGGAGCATCATCAAAAGGAGTGTCTATGATGGCGGGAGGCAGTTCACATCTAAGCAACAGCTCTGGGAGGGTATTTTGTCCTCATGCAAAACAATTGAAGCAGAAACCATCCAAAACCTGACAAATTCAATGGACGAGAGAGTTCAGAAGCTCCTTTCGAACAAGGGGTCCTATGTGAAAATGTAACATCACCTAGAATAAAGTTTTGAGCTGAAAACTGTTTCATTTCAGTTTCTAGTAACCTGCTAATGCTTATAATTTCAAAAATGACCATTTTTTTGGTCTTTATTAAAATGAAAAGGTTGATCGAAAAGTTTGGGGGATCTAAGAGTGTGGCAACCCAGTAGTCATGATTACTTCGAATTCTGACAATATGAGGGTCATGTTGCAGGAAGTGCAGGAAGAAGGCACTTATGTGTCTTGCGCGTCTCGGAGCCCCAAAATTATTTTCCGGGCTAGATGCAGCTAAAAATTATTATTAATTTTAAATCTGGTGGAGCTTAGTATAGATGGCCTAATAGAATCAGTGCTGCACACTGCTACAAAGCCCAAATTATTTTTCAGCCAAGATACAGATAAACATGATTAGTAATTTGAAAGCTTAAAACGGTTGGTGAGGTAATTTTAACCAATCATCAAGCTTTTACTCTCCCCAGGATGACACAGGGGTAGAAAAGTCGTTTCAGATCCATGATTTGTTCATCTTTATGAACGTGAGTCTGTCTACATTATCAGTGGAGAGCCGCGTGCGCTTATCTGTCAGCACACCACCAGCAGCGCTGAACACACGTTCAGACAGAACGCTGGCTGCGGGGCATGACAAGATCTCCAAGGCGTAAGTGGCTAGCTCCGGCCATTTATCCAGATTGGAAGCCCAAAAAGAGCAAGGGTCCAGTGACACAGTCATGGCTTCAATGTTTACTTGGAG
This sequence comes from Phyllobates terribilis, assembly GCF_046119375.1. Taxonomy (NCBI): domain Eukaryota; kingdom Metazoa; phylum Chordata; class Amphibia; order Anura; family Dendrobatidae; genus Phyllobates; species Phyllobates terribilis. The sequence continues at coordinate 382,793,888 of NW_027362765.1, forward strand.
ATACTCCTGTACCATCGTCTCTAGGCGTTGACTATGTGTCAGACTTCTTGTCTCCTGTGGCCTTGCAAAGGATGGGCTAAAAAAGTGGTGAAATGATTCCGCAAAATTGATGTTACCAGCAGATACTGTGGTTCTGTTACGGTTTGAGTGCTGAACACTCGACGGTCCCACGGTTGGCAAGTTGGAACTGTGAGATTCACTACGTGCACCACTGGTGTTTTGTGGAAAAGCACATGTAAGATTCTGCAACAGTCTCTGCTGATACTCCTGCATGCGTGCATCCCTTTCTATGGCAGGAATAATTTCTGCAAATTTACTTTTGTACCGGGAATCTAACAGTGTGGCAACCCAGTAGTCAGGATTATTTCTAATTCTCACAATTCGAGGGTCATGTTGCAGGTAGTGCAGCAAGAAGGCACTCATGTGTGTTGCGCATCCAGGAGCACCAAGTCCCTGTTGTCTTGGTGGCGAGGTAAGAATCATGCTTCCTTCCTCTGTCCTCTCCCCCCAACCTCGCACAACAGAAATGTGATCAAGGTCTCCCTCATCTGATGAGTCTTCCATCAGTTCGTCCTCCACTTCTTCCTGGGCTCCTGCACCTTCCTCACTAGTTTGGCTGCTACCATGCGCCCTGGTAAAACCATCTCCACCACCCTCACATGCCTGCCGCCTTGGTGCTGCCGACCGTCTGGACCTTGCAGATGTTAGCCCTTCCGCATACAACTCCTCCTCCTCTACTTCCTCCACCTCCTCTTGTGCCACCACCTGACTCCGAATTCTGTTTAACATGTGCTCCAGCATGTAAATCACCGGAATAGTCATGCTGATAATGGCATCGTCAGCACTAAACATCTTCGTCGCCATTTCAAAACTGTGCAGAAGGGTGCATAGGTCCCTGATCTGAGACCACTCCTCCAGCGTGATTTGCCCCACCTCTGGATCTCGTTGGCCCAGGCTATACGTCAGAACGTATTGCACCAGGGCTTGTCGGTGCTGCCACAGTCGCTGCAACATGTGCAGAGTTGAATTCCACCAGGTAGGCACATCGCATTTTAGCCGGTGAAGTGGCAGGCCCAACGACTTCTGTAGAGATGTAAGTCGCTGAGCTGCGGGATGCGAACGGCGGAAGTGAGCACACAGCGACCGTATCCTCTGCAGAAGGCCATCTAGTCCGGGATAGTGGGCTAAAAATTGCTGGACAACCAGGTTCAACACGTGAGCCATACAAGGCACGTGTGTGACATTGCCCCGGCGAAGGGCCGCACCCAGGCTTGCAGCATTGTCGCACACGGCCTTCCCTGGTTTCAGGTCCAGTGGAGACAACCATTCATGAAATTGGTTCTCCAGAGCTGACCACAACTCCTCAGCTGTGTGACTCACATTTCCCAGACATTTCAAAGTAAAAACCGCCTGATGACGTTGAGCCCTACTGCCAGCATAGTAAGGAGGTGTGCAGGATCCCTTCTGTGCAGTTAGAAAGCTTGTGGCATGACCAGACAGGCTTTGGGTGCAGGTGGAGGACCGAGAGGAGGTTGAGGAGGCAGAAGCAGTGGAGGAACTTTGACATAAAGAGGATTGACGCACAACTCGTGGGGACGGCAAGACTTGGACAGCAGCCCCTTGTCCTGCTGTCACCATAGTTACCCAGTGCCCAGTCAGCGACATGTAACGCCCCTGTCCATGCCTACTCGTCCAAGTGTCTGTGGTGAAATGCACCCTGTCACACACAGAGTTTCTCAAAGAAGCGGTGATGTTGTGTGCGACATGCTGGTGGAGCGCAGGCACACCTTTCTTTGAGAAGTAGTGCCAACTGGGCATCTGGTACTGGGGCACTGCAACGGAAATAAGGTCTCGAAAATCCTCTGTGTCCACCAGGCGGAAAGGCAGCATTTCTGTAGCCAAGAGCTTGCAGATGGTGAAATTCAACCTCTTAGCTTTCTCATGGCTAGGAGGAAATGGTCTTTTACTTGTCCACATCTGAGGGACCGAGGGCTGGCTATTGTGCTTAGACGGGGTTGATAAGGGTGTCCCCGGCAAACTGCCGGTCTGTGAGGAAGATGCAGGCGGACATGTTAGGTTGCCTTGATCCAAAGGTGGTGCTATCGATATCGGACAGCGCTCAACACCAGCTGGTGTTACCACCTCCAAAGAAAATGATGACCTGCCAATCATGCTGGCTGTTGCGGGTAAAGAGGTGGCAGGTCTGCGCCCCAAAACAGGTGTGACTGCTGTCCCCCCAGTCACAGAGGATGAAGAGGCCGCGGATGCACAAAATATGGCAGACGGTGGTTGGCCCGGCCGGCTAGGCCGCATTGTAGCACAGTGAGCTTCCCACTGCAACTTATGCTTCATGTCCATGTGCCGGTTCATGCATGAAGTACTCAAACTATGTATTTTTTGGCCTCTACTTAGCTTTTGCTGACAAATGTTACAGATAACACAAGTTGGGTCATCTTTATCGATCTGAAAAAATGCCCAGGCTATGCAAGGCTTAGCACCCATGCGACCTGAAGAGCCACCACGACTTGTGGTGAGAGGCAGAGTTGTGTTTGAGGATGCAGTTGTTGCCGTGCTTCCAGTACTACGTCTCTGTCCTGGAAGACGCAACCTGACCTCGTCGTCACTAGCATCCGCCTCCACCTGCTCTGCTGACCTCATCTCTTGGCTGACTGTGGGTTGACAGTAAGTGGGATCTCCAACCTCATCATCATCACCCTGTGCGTTATCACACCCGTCGTCCTCAGAGCCAACCTGTTCCTGCCCTGACAAAAAACTAAAGTTGTCGCTCCAATCAGGTATTTGAGTCTCATCATCTTCCTCATTGTCTCCACCAACAGGAGTTACAGTTTGGGAATGAGGGTCTACATTATGGTCAGAACCTTCTGCGTCTGGTCCTGGATCCGACTCATAAAGATTCTGGGCATCAGTGCAGATCATTTCCTCGTCTGGATTCACAGAAGCGCTGGAGTCGACCTCTGATTCCCAGGCTATAGTATGAGTAAACAGCTCTGCAGACTCAACCATCTGTTCTACCTTATACTCAGACGGGCAGCTGGAGATTTGGGAGCTGTGAGGAAGCAAGTGCGATTGGGGTGACACCTTTGAGGACTGGAGTATTTGTGATGTTGAAGTTGATGTGGAGGAGAGCCCACTTAAAGGAGCACTTGAAGCAGCTGCTGTTTTTGTGCCTCATCTGGAATTTGTAGCGATTGGTGTGGCCGTAAGAAAGGGATCTTATCACATTGTCCGCTAAAAGAAGTAGACATGTTAATTTGGCTGGAAGATGGTCTTTCTTCTGCAGATGTTACTGTTGCTTTAACACCTACCTCACGGACACAACCTTTTTTCCCCTTCCCAACACGCCTATTCCCCTTTCCACCAGCAGCAGGCCTTTTTCCACTCATTTTGGTGGTTAACTAATTCACAACTCTGGAGTTGTTTGCACAAAAAAACAATGGATGGGAACCGAGCAGCGCTGAGTGGCCAAACTGTGGTATTAGGCCAAAACTATTGGCTGGGTTAGATGCAGAAAAAAATTATATTCAATTTGCAACCTGATGGAGGTCAGTATAGATGGATTAGTAGAACAAGTCCCACACACAGCTAGAAGCCCAAATATTTTTTCAGAGGTAGATGCAGATAAAAATTATTTTTAATTTGCAAGCTGATGGAGGTCAGTATAGATGGACTAATAGAGAAAGTCCCACACACTGCTAGAAGGCCAAATATTTTTTCAGAGCTAGATGCAGAAAAAAATTATATTCAGTTTGCAACCTGATGGAGGTCAGTATAGATGGACTAATAGAACAAGTCCCACACACAGCTAGAAGCCCAAATATTTTTTCAGAGGTAGATGCAGATAAAAATTATTTTTAATTTGCAACCTGATGGAGGTCAGTATAGATGGAAGAATAGAGAAAGTCCCACACACTGCTAGAAGGCCAAATATTTTTTCAGAGCTAGATGGAGACAAAAAATTATTTTGAATTTGCAACGTGATGGAGGTCAGTATAGATGGACTATTAGAACAATTCCCACACACTGCTAGAAGGCCAAATATTTTTTCAGAGCTAGATGCAGAAAAAAATTATATTCAGTTTGCAACCTGATGGAGGTCAGTATAGATGGACTAATAGAACAAGTCCCACACACTGCTAGAAGCCCAAATATTTTTTCAGAGCTAGATGCAGAAAAAAATTATATTCAATTTGCAACCTGATGGAGGTCAGTATAGATGGACTAATAGAGAAAGTCCCACACACTGCTAGAAGGCCAAATAATTTTTCAGAGCTAGATGCAGAAAAAAATTATATTCAGTTTGCAAACCTGATGGAGGTCAGTATAGATGTACTAATAGAGAAAGTCCCACACACTGCTAGAAGGCCAAATATTTTTTCAGAGCTAGATGCAGATAAAAATTATTTTAAATTTGCAACCTGATGGAGGTCAGTATAGATGGACTAATAGAGAAAGTCCCACACACTGCTAGAAGCCCAAATATTATTTCAGGGCTAGATGCAGAAAAAAATTATATTCAATTTGCAACCTGATGGAGGTCAGTATAGATGGACTAATAGAATGATGCTATGCCCAAAAGATTTTACTTCACTAGGTGGTATTCTATACACAGGTGGTATATCTTGCAACACAGATAGGCTACTCCACTGACTAACACACTCTGGAATAGGCCAAAAAGGATTAGCTTTGCTAGATTCAGCCAAATGCTGTGAAAAAAACTTGCACAGCACTGGCACAGACCTGCCTGGCAAAAACTGATAGGAACTGATGTAACCTAGTCCTGAAAAGGACTGCAATTACAATTAGTCTTTACTCCCACAATCTATCTATTTAAGAGCACAGACCTGCCTGATAAAAGTCGTAGAAAATGCTGTAACTTAGTCCTTAAAAGGACTGCAATCACAACTATTCCCTACTCCCAAGCTATCTGTAGATATGTGCGAAAATTGGCTTGAAATTAACAAGGTATAGCGCACACAGCAACAGCGGTGCCGTCTAACACGCAGCTGCAGCAGTGAGAAAATGGTGGCGACGGGGAAAATGGCTTGGTCTTATAGGGCAAGGACATGTGACATACACTGCCAATGACACATGCCCTTGCTTGTGTGAAAAAAAGCACTTCGCTCCGTGTGTGCGCTGCTGATAGGCTGACAGATTGCACCTCCCCACTGTAAATGCGGGAAAGAGAAAAAAAAATGGAGACCTTCATTATTCCTGCAGAGATCCATCCCCTGCCCCTCCCCCGCCCCACTGTACACTCAAACTGCGTATTAACATTAATTTTCATCATTACTGAGAAAAAATCCAGTTATGATTTTGGTGCACGAACAGTTATCGAACATAACCTCGAACAGTCTAATTTTTCTCAAACCGTTCGTGTTCGCTGAACGGCTCGAACACCGCCCAAAACAACTCGAATTTGAGATTGGCGAACAGTTCGAGTCGAACAACGCTCATCTCTACTACCAAGTGCACGAGCCTGATTGAAGAAAGCCGCACCAAGTATACCAAGTACCAAGTATACCATGTGAACTTGCTCAAGCCGTGGCGGGGCCTGGAAACTGTGGAAACTCCTTGCCTGGGAGCAGCTCCCGAAGGCAAGGTAGAAGAGGTCACTATAGCAGAGACTCTATCGCCGGCCCAAAAGCAACAGTGTCGAGAACTACTACAGCCGAATCGGGAGCTGTTCTCAGAGTTGCCGGGGCATACTCAGGTGGTAGAGCATGACATGCTACCAGAACCATATGTGAGAGTGAATCTGAAGCTGTATCGGATTCCGGAAGCATGCCGGGAGATGATCTTGACCAAAGTGAAGAGGATGTTAGACCTTGGTGTGATAGAGGAGTCAAAGAGTGAGTGGTTGAGCCCAGTCATACTCGTGCCAAAACCCAACAGAGAGTGAAGGTTTTGTAATGACTACCGCCAGCTGAATGAGGTGTCCAAGTGTGACGCGTACCTGATGCCTCGCATCGATGAACTGATCAAGAGGCTTGAACCGGCGAGATACATCACCACTCCTGACCTGACGAAGGACTGTTGGCAGATCCCCATGTCCCAGACGGCCAAGGAGAAGACGGCTTTCTCGACACCGGATGGGTGCTTTCAGTACACCCGAATGTCTTTCGGACTGCAGGGGGCACCAGCCACCTTCCAGAAGGCCAGGGATTGGATCCTTGGCCCACATAAGAAGTATGCCGCAGCCTACCTTGATGACATTGTCGTCTTCAGACCAGACTGGCCTAGTCATCTGCCAAAGGTACAGGCAATTCTGGATGCGCTGAGAAAGGCGGGATTTACTATAAATCTGAGAAAATGTGCCATTGGAAAAGAGGAGGCCAAGTACTTGGACTATGTCGTCGGGAGAGGCGAAATAAAGCCGCAAGTCAATAAAGTGGACGCAATCCAGACCTGGCCGCAACCGCTATCCAAGAAGCAAGTAAGAGCATTCCTGGGAATGGTGGGATATTACCGGCGGTTTATCCCGAATTTTGCTATGAAGGCCACGCTGCTGACGGATCTTCTAAAAGGCAAAGTGGACGGTGGAAACAGAGTCCGTGTTTCAACTGTTGAAGTCAGCACTGTGTAAGCAGCCATTCCTGGTCGCACCAGACTTTAAGAAAGAGTTTGAGGTCCAGACAGACGCTTCAGAGGTTGGTCTAGGAGCCATACTCTCTCAAGAGATAAATGGGGAAGAACATCCTATTCTCTATCTGAGGCGGAAGCTTTCGTCCTGCGAGAAAAACTACGCAATAGTAGAAAAGGAGGGTTTAGCCATAAAGTGGACCGTAGATACACTAAGATACTACTTACTAGGCCGGAAGTTTAAGTTGGTGTCAGACCATGCCCCATTGAGATTGTTGAGGGAAAAGAGGGGTAAAAATGCCAGGGTAACTAGATGGTTTCTAGCTCTTCAAGACTTCAACTTTCACGTAGAGCATAAGCCTGGGAAGTTGCACGGGAACGCTGATGCCCTTTCTAGAATTCCCTGTCTGGTATCGAAAAGTGCCCAAACCTCCGGCTTTGGGCAGAGGGGGAATATGTGACAGAGTCACTGGTATTGTATGCGAGGGGAGGTATGTGTCACTCAGGATGCTTTCCTGTGTGAACTAAGACCTACCGAATTTCTGCCAGCATGTTAGATGCTTTGGATTACCTCTTTTAAAGAGTGTGGTTTTATGGGAATGACGTAGAGATGGGAGGGAAGTCAATCCCCATACCTCCACCTCAGGGTGTGGCTGAGAAGGGGTTAAATGCTCAGTCACCATTTTTTTTTTTTGTCTGTTGTTGAATTTGGAGTGGCAAAGACTCCAGACTGAAAGTCTTCAGCTCAGAGTGGAAATGAATGCTGGGACTACAACCCGTGTGGCTAATCCCACACTGCTATGGACTGTGCTATTGTTTATCTTTTGTTTTGTTGTTTTGCCAGTAAGGTTGTGTTTATTTCTGCTGGAGCTGCAGGGCTTTATGCCACTAAGTAAAGCCTGCAGAGAAAACACGGTTCCTGAGTCTACTTTCGTAAGCAGCTGAGTGAGGTGTCTTACCACAGCCCTAAAACCAGATAGTTATATCACACAAAAAAGATAATAAATAGCATTTCCCATTTCAGCATCATTTTTAAAACAATTTTTTTTTTTGGTAGGAAGTTAGAAGGTGTAAAGATCTGAGGTTGTGGTTTGTAAGTAATCACCTAGGCAGGTTAACAATGCAAGAATATTTTATTAATCACATCCATGGTAATGCAGCAATTCCAAGGAAATGGACAAAATACAGTTGTCTCAGTTCTTAAGTTCTCAACCTGGGATCAGTAATTCCACTGGCTTTGTATCAGGTGATACCCACTGTCTCCAAACTTTTGGTTGGCCCACAGATTTTGTATCTCCAGCCAGTATAGTCTGTAGCCACAGTCCATGATCCTCCAGACGACAGATAAAACGATGAAAGCACAGATATCCAGTAGCAGCAGTCCTTCAATAAAGTTTAAATCCAAATTACATATTCACAACTGAAGCACGTTTATCCACTTTAGCTGATAACGGATCTTAAACACTCCGTAAGCCATCCATCCATCAGCTCCAGGTCCACAGCCACAGATCCTAACCCTCTGGCATCCTTCTGCCAACTCTTAGACTAAAACACGTCTCTCCTCTCCTATCCTGGAGTCAGCCCCCTCCCAGTTCAGAAGTGATCACACCCTCCCCCACTAGTCTTTAGTAAGTGGGCTGCTCCTCACTGAAGGGTTAAAATTTTAGCAACAATTTCTAATTTTTCCAACAACATTTACAAAATAATTTTCTTACATTCCTTTTGAAGTGACTTTGAGGGCCCTATGTTACAGAAATACTCAAAAGTGACAGCATTAGTGATGAGCGAGCACTAAAATGCTCGGGTACTTGTTGTTCAAGTTGAGCAAATTGGAATACTCGAGTGCTCAGTCTAAGTAACGAGCCCAATGTAAGTCCATGGGAAACTCGAGCATTTTCCGAGGGTCCCCCCTCCCCCGGCGGTCTGCAGAGGGCCTAAAAATTGCCCAAATCGATAGGAACAGTGCTCAAATTGCATGGAAACAGCATGGGGAAGACCCCTGGAAGCATTTCTGACTCCCAGGTCACTGCTGTCAACAATGTTGTCAGAGGTCTTACGCCACTTTTACGGGATCACAATAAAACATAAAAAAACAAAACCAAAATGGATTTTCCTGGGAAATATGTTAAGGAACATCATTTCCAGGGTAATGACTTGTATATAAGTCAAAATAAATATACAAAAAACAAAAATGCTACTCCACACCTTGGGCTATGTTCACATGTAGCGTTTTTGATGCGTTTTTGCACTTTAGCATTGCTTTCAACCGTGAAAAATGTATTCACCGGGAAATGTCATTTTAACATTTTCCAACCTTATCTGGCCATATGGTGCGTGAGACATGATCAGAAACATCCTGTTTCATTTATGAAGGAGGAACTCTGAGAGTCACAAACACTATTTTTACAGCCTTACTATTCTTAAAGGGCCAGCAGTCGGCTATGCTTTGTTGGTCCCATTATTAAAGAATCGGTCTCCTATACTGTTATTGCCTATGCAGTGACAAAGGCTGCCAAAAATTTGGACGCACCCCAATACCCCTTTGAAGAGACATAGAGGAGGGTGTCAGTAAAAAAAATGTTCCCATTATAAAAGAGTGGGTCTCCTATAGTGGTAATGCCCATGGAGTGACTGCAATGGCTGCCAATATTTGGGAAAAATCCCACTAACAATTTAAAAACACATTAACAACATGTTCCCATTAGAAAGAGGGTCTGCTATACAGTTATAGGGTATGCAGTGAGTCCAACTGCTGCCAAAATTTAGGAAAAACCCCACCAACAATTTAAAGACACATAGAGCTGGGCCACAGTAACGATATGTTCTCATTAGAAAGGAGAGAATCTGCTATACAGTTATAAGGTATGCAGTGAGTCCAACGGCTGCCAAAATTTAGAAAAAAGCCTACTAAGAATTTAAAGACGCATAGAGCTGGGCCACAGTAACAACATGATCTCATTAGAAAGGAGAGGGTCTGCTACCTAGTTATTGGGTATGCAGTGAGTCCAATGGCTGCCAAAACGTATGAAAAACCCTACTAAGAATTTAAAGACACATAGAGCTGGGTCTCAGTAATGACATATTCACATTAGAAAGGAGAGGGTCTCCCATACTGTTTACCTATGAAGTAACTGCAATGGCTGTCAAAAATTTGTAGGCACTCCAATGCCTCTTGCAAGAGATGTAGAGGTCGGCGGGCCTCCTGAAAACAATGTTCCCATTATAAGCAAGTGGGTCTCCCATACTGTTTGCCTATGCAGTGAATGCAACGGCTGCTAAAAATTTGGAGGAACTCCAATGCCCCTTGCAAGAGACGTAGAGGTCGGAAGGACTCCTGAAAAAAATGCTCCCATTATTAGGAAGTAGGTCTCCCATACTGTTCACCTATGCAGTGAATGCAATGCCTGCCAAAAATTTGGAGGAACTCGAATGCCCTTTGCAAGAGATGTAGAGGTCGGAGGGCCTCCTGAAAAAAATTCTCCCATTATTAGGAAGTCGGTCTTCCATACTGTTTGCCTATGCAGTGAATGCAACGGCTGCCAAAAATTTCAAAATTAGGAAGCACATACCCATGTTTGGGTGTGAAGACAGAGGTGCATGGGAATAGATTTAGACCTCCCAAAAAAAGGCACTGTATTTGAGTTCATTTTTATAAGAGTCAGCCTTTCAGCATTTTCAGTTGACAGGCGGGTGTCACGGGTGTGTCGCCACGAAGATCGTCACGATTACACAGCCTGACTTCTCGCAGCTGACTTTTTGGTGCTTTGTGTTTTTCGGCAGTGAGGGAGTTAATTCTCTCTCTCTCTGTGCTAGACGAGGTCTAGCCTCGCCCAGCTGCAATCAATGCTGCTGTAGTGAGACTCCTTCAAATGCCTGCTGGTCTGTTAGGGAAGTGTCGGTGAAAGCATTTCATGCAGACTAACAGAGCGGATCGTGGTATTTGGAGTTTCAGAGATAAGTGTAGTTGGAGTGTTTTTTCCCTTCCTCGCTTTATCATTTATCTCCTTTCCCGTTGGTGTTCCCTCTGTTGCAGTTGTGTAGTTTTTGTATGCAAGGTGGTTTTGGTTTTTCCCTTGTACTGTCTCGTTCGTCTAAGTACTGTGTGTGGGCATATTATTACTTGTCCCCTTTTGTTGTGATCGGGGTCCTTCTCAGGACTAGATTACTTAGGTGCAGGGATCCTCAGGAGGTAGGGGTTACGCTGGCGGCCTGGACCTCTGTACCTTTAACAGTACCTCCAGGTTGAGGGATTAGTCAGGGCCCCAGCTTAGGGTCAGCTTAGGCCCCCTACCTCCAGTATACAGAGACAGCGTGACATTTTCACAGACCACTTAGTTTTTCTCCAGCTACCATGGATCCAGTAGCCGGTCTAGCTCGGCAGTTGCAGAGTTTGTCCATGGAGCTGGCGGACGTTAGGTCCAAGGTTTTGTATCCTCAGGAGCAAGCCGGACCAGAACCTAAAGTAGCTCTCCCTGACAGGTTCACTGGGGGGCGGGACAAGTTTTTTGTTTTCCGGGAGGCATGCAAGTTGTACTTTCGGCTGCGGCCTCGGTCATCGGGGAGTGAAGAACAAAAGGGGACAAGTAATAATATGCCCACACACAGTACTTAGACGAACGAGACAGTACAAGGGAAAAACCAAAACCACCTTGCATACAAAAACTACACAACTACAACAGAGGGAACACCAACGGGAAAGGAGATAAATGATAAAGCGAGGAAGGGAAAAAACACTCCAACTACACTTATCTCTGAAACTCCAAATACCACGATCCGCTCTGTTAGTCTGCATGAAATGCTTTCACCGACACTTCCCTAACAGACCAGCAGGCATTTGAAGGAGTCTCACTACAGCAGCATTGATTGCAGCTGGGCGAGGCTAGACCTCGTCTAGCACAGAGAGAGAGAGAATTAACTCCCTCACTGCCGAAAAACACAAAGCACCAAAAAGTCAGCTGCGAGAAGTCAGGCTGTGTAATCGTGACGATCTTCGTGGCGACACACCCGTGACAGTACCCCCCCTTCTACGAGGGGCCTCCGGACCCTCAGGGCCAGGTTTATCCGGGTGAGTCGTGTGGAAGGCCCGAACTAATCGGTCTGCGTTAATATCCGACGCAGGAACCCACATCCTCTCCTCAGGACCATACCCTTTCCAATGAACCAGGTACTGAAGGGACCGGCGATTAAAGCGTGAATCGATGACCCTCGATACCTGGAACTCCAAGTTACTCTTGACCACCACTGGAGGGGGTGGTGGTTTCGGCAGTATGCTCTGAGCTGGAGGAGGAGGTATTGGAGGCTCAGGGGGACGTCCCTGTTGGACCTCCGGGGAGACTGTTTGTTCCAGATCAGTTGCGACAAAAGGTGATCGAGGCACACCATAACTCAGTTTTTGCAGGACACCCGGGGAGTAGAGCAACTGTGGATCTCCTCTCGCGTCGGTTTTGGTGGCCTAACTTACATAAGGAGGTGGTAACTTTTGTCGCGTCCTGTGGGGTTTGTGCACGCTCTAAGACCTCACATACCCGTCCGTCTGGGGCCCTCTTACCTTTGAAGATCCCGGAGCGTCCTTGGACTCATCTGTCTATGGACTTTATTACGGACCTCCCTCCGTCTTCGGGTAAAACGGTCATACTCGTTGTAGTGGACAGGTTCAGCAAGATGGCACATTTTATCGCTCTTCCGGCTCTCCCTAATGCTAAAACTCTTGCGCAGGTGTTCATTGGGGAGATTGTGAGGCTTCACGGGGTACCCTCTGAGGTGGTGTCTGATCGGGGGTCTCAGTTTGTGTCCAAGTTCTGGAAGGTGTTTTGTGCACGGCGGGGGATGCATTTGTCGTTCTCATCGGCTTTTCATCCTCAGACCAATGGTCAGACGGAACGTATGAACCAGAGCTTGGAGACATATCTCCGGTGTTTTGTGTCAGAGAACCAGGAGGACTGGGCTTCTTTCTTACCTCTGGCAGAGTTTGCTCTTAATAATAGGCGGAGCGAGTCCACTGGTAAGTCCCCGTTTTTTGGGGCATATGGTTTTCACCCCCAGTTTTGTACTTTCAGTAGGGGGGGCTCTTCGGGGGTTCCTGAGGAGGAACGATTTTCCTCATCACTCGCTTCAGTATAGAGAGGGGTGCTGAAGAATCTGAATACTATGGGGAACCGATACAAACATATGGCTGATAGGAGGAGAGTGTCTGGTCCGGACCTAAGTGTGAACGATCGGGTATGGTTGTCTACCAGGAATATAAAACTTAAGGTTCCCTCCTGGAAACTGGGTCCCAGGTTCATCGGGCCGTACAGAATCAGTTCTATTATTAATCCGGTGGCATTCCATCTTGACCTCCCCCCTACGTTTAAAATTCACAACGTGTTCCACAGATCGTTGCTTAAGAGGTATGTGGCGCCGGTGGTACCGTCACCTTTACCTCCCCCTCCAGTGGTGGTCAAGGGTAACTTGGAGTTCCAGGTATCGAGGGTCATCGATTCACGCTTTAATCGCCGGTCCCTTCAGTACCTGGTTCATTGGAAAGGGTATGGTCCTGAGGAGAGGATGTGGGTTCCTGCGTCGGATATTAACGCAGACCGATTAGTTCGGGCCTTCCACACGACTCACCCGGATAAACCTGGCCCTGAGGGTCCGGAGGCCCCTCGTAGAAGGGGGGGGGTACTGTCACGGGTGTGTCGCCACGAAGATCGTCACGATTACACAGCCTGACTTCTCGCAGCTGACTTTTTGGTGCTTTGTGTTTTTCGGCAGTGAGGGAGTTAATTCTCTCTCTCTCTGTGCTAGACGAGGTCTAGCCTCGCCCAGCTGCAATCAATGCTGCTGTAGTGAGACTCCTTCAAATGCCTGCTGGTCTGTTAGGGAAGTGTCGGTGAAAGCATTTCATGCAGACTAACAGAGCGGATCGTGGTATTTGGAGTTTCAGAGATAAGTGTAGTTGGAGTGTTTTTTCCCTTCCTCGCTTTATCATTTATCTCCTTTCCCGTTGGTGTTCCCTCTGTTGTAGTTGTGTAGTTTTTGTATGCAAGGTGGTTTTGGTTTTTCCCTTGTACTGTCTCGTTCGTCTAAGTACTGTGGGTGGGCATATTATTACTTGTCCCCTTTTGTTGTGATCGGGGTCCTTCTCAGGACTAGATTACTTAGGTGCAGGGATCCTCAGGAGGTAGGGGTTACGCTGGCGGCCTGGACCTCTGTACCTTTAACAGTACCTCCAGGTTGAGGGATTAGTCAGGGCCCCAGCTTAGGGTCAGCTTAGGCCCCCTACCTCCAGTATACAGAGACAGCGTGACAGCGGGTGCGCCAATCAGTTATAATTCAACCGGCGGCACTAAAAACCCACTCTGACAAAAAGCTAGCAGCAGGGCAGGCCAGGACCTCCAAGGCGTAGAGAGCCAGTTCATGCCACGTGTCCAGCTTGGATACCCAATAATTATAAGGCACAGAGGAATCACGGAGACATTGGTACGGTCAGCAAGGTACTCCCTCCGCATCTTCCGAAACGTTTCCCTCCTTGTGAGAGTACCCCCGTGTATCAGGGCTTGTGCGATGGGAGGGTCTGAGAAAACTGTCCCTGTACTTTGACAGTGTTCCCCCTGCCTCTGCTGGATTGCATTTGTGTCTCTCTCGCCTGTACTCCTTGGTTGTCCAACGAACTGTTATCTCTGCCGCCAGCGTTTTCAGATGGGAATTTTTTTAATAATTCCGCAACAAGGGCATTCTGGTACTGCCCCATTTTATTAGACCTGTTCGTGGTGGGAATAAGAGACAGAAAGTTCTCCTTGTAGCGTGGGTCTAGAAGTGTCACCAACCAGTACTGAGTGCCACCCAAAATTTGGACAACGCAAGGGTCACAGGAAAGGCAGCGTAATATAAACTCAGCCATGTGTGCCAAACTGCTAACAGGCAAGACTTCCGTGTCCTCACCAAGAGGACAACTGACCATGCTCTCCTCCTCATCCTCCTCCTCCCTATCCTCAGGCCATCCACGCTGAACAGACTGTATGACAGTTGTGCAGGTAGTATCGTCTATAGCGCAGGAAACTAACTCCTGTTCTTCCTCCTCCTCTTCCTCATTGTCACCCAATCCACATTGGGTTGAGATGAGGCTGGGCTGTGTGGAATCACGCCTGCAATGCATCGTCTTTAATTGTGAGCAGAGAGCTTTCAGAAGACAGAGAAGCGGGATGGTGATGCTAATTATGGCGTCATCGCCACTCACCATCTTGGTGGAGTCATCAAAGTTTTGGAGGATGGTACAGATGTCTGACATCCATGTCCACTCATGAGGTCTTATGTTTGGAGTCTGAACTGAATACCGACAGCCTTGTTGATGCTGGTAATCAACAACTGCCGTCTTTTGCTCACAAACCCTTCCCAACATCTGCAATGTAGAGTTCCAACGTGTGGGGACATCGCACACCAGTCAGTGAGCTGGAAGCTGCAAACACTACTGAAGCATGGCAAGGGCGGCGGAAGCTGTAGCTGACTTTCTAAAATGAGCACACAAGCGGTGTACTTTGACAAGCAATCCAGCAGATTCAGGTAGGTTTTGAGAAACTGCTGAACCACGAGGTTAAGCACATGGGCCAGGCATGGTATGTGTGTGAGCTAGCCTCACCTTAGAGCCACCACCAGGTTCCAGCCATTGACACACATGACCATGCCTGACTGTAGGGTCAGCGGTGTCAGCCACAGATCTGCCTGCTCTTTCAGTGCTGTCCATAACTCTTCAGCATTGTGCGGTTTGTCACCTAAGCATATTAGCTTCAGCACAGCCTGTTGCCGCTTGTCTGAGGCAGTGCTGCAGTGCTTCCAGCTTGTGACTGATGTGGTCATTTCGGAGATGGAGGCTGAAGAGGAGGGGGTGCAGGAGCTGTAGAATGTGGGGGCAACCCTGATTGACCCAGGGCCCACAATCGTCGGCATCGGGAGGACGTGTTCTGTCCCAAGGTCAAACTGGGTCTCGGCTTCCACTATATTAACCCAGTGTGCCATCAGCGAGATGTACCGTCCATGCCCACAAGCACTTGTCCATGTGTCTGTGGTTAAGTGGACTTTCCCAGTACCTGTGTTGTTGAGGGCACCGCTAATGTTGTGGGACACATGCTCATGTTATGCGGGGACGGCACACGGGGAGAAAAAATGGCGGCTGGGGACCAAGTACCAAGGGACGGCCACCGCCATCAGGTTGCGGAAAGCTTCCGTCTCCACGAGCCTAAAATGCAACATTTTGAGCGCAAGCATTCGCGAAATGTGTGAATTTAGTAGTGCGGCCTGTGGAGCATTGGCTGTGTATTTCCGCTTGCGTTCCAAGGACTGGGGTAGGGTCAACGCTGCGCTGGGAGAAGGACGTGGACATGGGGTGAGAGTGTGCAATGACACTTGCAGGACAGGAGGCATCTTTGCATGCTCCATGTACACGGGATTGGCGTGCACACACAACAATGGAAGAAGCAGTGGTGTCCCCCCCAGACACTGTTTCTGGGCCCTGGAGTTCGGCCTACTTAGTCGGGTGCTTTGCTGTCATGTGCCTGATCATGCTGGTTGTAGTCAGACTGCTTGTTTT
Source organism: Phyllobates terribilis (assembly GCF_046119375.1). Taxonomy (NCBI): domain Eukaryota; kingdom Metazoa; phylum Chordata; class Amphibia; order Anura; family Dendrobatidae; genus Phyllobates; species Phyllobates terribilis. The sequence goes on from NW_027362765.1 coordinate 382,810,053, forward strand.
GCTACCCCTGCTGATGCTGGTCTGGCAGGTGGTGCAAATGGCCTTTTTGGGGTTATCTGCAGAGTCTTTAAAAAACAACCAGACTCGGGAAGACCTAACAGTTGTACTGGCAACTTCTGTCTTGTTGGTGTTACAGGGAACGCTTTCCCTCCTTGTATCTGCGGCCACCACACTGCTTCTTCCTGCCTGTTGTGGTGCCACTCCTGCCTCCCACTGTGTGCTGCTGTCCTCGCTCTGTATGTCCCCCTGCCAGATTGGGTTAGTTACTATATCATCCACCACCTCGTCTTCTACTTCTGCACTCTGGTCCTCCTCCTGACTTTCAGGCAATTGTGTCTCATCATCATCATCATCCACTTCTTGCGACAGTAATTTCAGTTTCCTACCATCGCCTTCGTGTGTCCATTGCTGCTCCAATATTTGGGTATCGCTACAAGCATTCTCTTCTTGACTAGCTTGAAGCTGGCCAGGCGAGAGGCCCAAATCTACAAATGGAAAAGTGAACAGCTCTTCTGAGTGTCCAAGTGTGGGATCAGCTGTCTCCAGACACTCGGCATGGTGGGAGGAAGGAGGATCAGGGTGAGGAATATGCGGTCTAGACTCACGGCTACTGAAACTTGACCATGTGGAAGACAGGGTGGTGATGGCTAAGTGACTGGAAGCATTATCTGCTATCCAACCAACAAACTTTTGACACTGCTCTGGGTTCAATAGTGGTATGCTGCGGTCCCCTAGTAATTGGGACAGGAAGGTCAATCAACAAGATGTGGGTGTTTGGGTGTTTGCAGTGGCACAATTTCAGCTTGCCCACGGCCACGTCCTTGGCCTCTGCATTCACCACCACCATCACGTCCACTTCCCCATCCTTTGCCCATTTTAAATGGAGGACAATATTTTCCACGTTCACAAGAAATGGCTGATTTTGGAACGCAGTTATATGTGATAAGTCTGACAGAGAACCACGCTTTTAAATAGCAGGCCTGTAATTTACTAATATTATTCTTCACAGAGGCTTAGTGTGAATAGCTTGACCGACACACTGCAACAACATGGAAGGCAGAAATGGATGATTTTGGAACAATGTTATATGTGATATGTCTGACAGAGAACCACGGTTTTAAATAGCAGGCCTGTAATTTACTAATATTATTCTTCACAGAGACCTAGTGCGAATAGCTTGAACGACACACTGCAACAGAATGGAAAAAGACTCCAATATTTTCCACGCTCAGTTCAAATTTCTGGATTTTTTATAGCTGAAATATGGAACAGATCTGTCTGTATTCTGCAGTGCTAACAAGCAAATGGAGTAGAAAAATGGTGTAGTCTGGATTGCTTTTTAAGCAAACAACCAGGATTAAGATAAAAAAAAAATTTCCCTGGCCCCTGATATCTGAGGCAATGTCTACAAATAATGTATCTGAAATTATTACAGCAGCAGCAGACAGGACGCTCAATGGACCCTCTTGCACTACAGTGGGTATGGGAAATATTCAGACCCCTTTAAATTTTTCACTCTTTGTTTCATTGCAGCTATTTGGTAAATTCTAAAAAGTTATTTTTTTTTAAAGTACACTCTGCACCCCATCTTGACTGAAAAAAAACAGAAAAGTAGAAATTTTTGCAAAATTATTAAAAAAGAAAAACTGAAATATCACATGGTCATAAGTATTCAGACCCTTTGCTCAGACACTCATATTTAAGTCACATTCTGTCCATTTCCTTGTGATCCTCCTTGAGATGGTTCTACTCCTTCATTGGAGTCCAGCTGTGTTTAATTAAACTGATTGGACTTGATTTGGAAAGGCACACACCTGTCTATATATGACCTCACAGCTCACAGTACATGTCAGACCAAATGAGAATCATGAGCTCAAAGGAACTGCTCAAGGAGCTCAGAGACAGAATTGTGGCAAGGCACAGATCTGGCCACGGTTATAAAAGAAATTCTGCATTACTCAAGGTTCTTAAGAGCACAGTGGCCTCCATAATCCTTAAATGGAAGAAGTTTGAGACCACCAGAAGTCTTCCTAGACCTAGCCATCCAGCCAAACTGAGCAATCGTGGGAGAAGAGCCTTGGTGAGAGAGGTAAAGAAGAAGCCCAAGATCACTGTGGCTGAGCTCCAGAGATGCAGTAGGGAGATGGGAGAAAGTTCCACAAAGTCAACAATCATTGCAGCCCTCCACCATATGGGCCTTTATGGCAGAGTGACCCAAGAGAAGCCTCTCCTCAGTGCAAGACATATGAAAGCCCGCATAGAGTTTGCTCAAAAACACATGAAGGACTCCCAGACTATTAGAAATAAGATTCTCTGGTCTGATGAGACAAAGATAGAACTTTCTGGTGATATTTCTAAGCGGTATGTGTGGAGCAAACCAGGCACTGCTCATCACCTGCCAATACAATCCCAACAGTGAAACATGATGGTGGCAGCATCATGCTATAGGGGTGTTTTTCAGCTGCAGGGACAAGACAACTGGTTGCAATTGAAGGGAACATGAATGCGGCCAAGTACAGAGTGTTACAACTCTCCTGTTAGGTTTTTTTTAGTTTGCTGGTCACATGACCATTTTGCCTATTTAATCCGGCTCCGCCCTCCTGGCTTTGCTGGACTTCATTTGTATTTTCTACTGTTGAGCTAGCTTGTAACTCTTTTGCCATTCCCTGTTAGTTTTTGCTAGGTCCTCTGACCTCTTCGCTTTTTGTTGTGTGTTTGTCTTTGTCTGCTTCTATTTCTGCTAGGAGGTGTCCAACTAAATCCCAGTCCTTAGATCTTGTAGGGATCCCTCCCCCACATCTATAGGTCTGCGTTCAGACTAGCCGAGGACTTTAGCGGGTCTGATCGCAGGATCAGGTTCCCCGTTACATCGTAGGGATCTAGTTTAGTTCTATTGTAGGGACAGATCTCCTGCCTTTCCTTAGTCTCTTAAGCAGATCATAACAGTAAGTCCAGCCAAGTAAAAAAAAAAAAAAAAAAAAAAATTTCTCTAAGGAAAGACCTCCAGTTTTCCATCATGGTCTCGGTGCAAGATTTGGCTCAACGCTTGCAGGGACTCTCTCTGGAGGTGACCAAGCTCCAACAACACGTGAGTAGCTGTTCTGGAGCGCATTTTGTTGAACCTAAGGTACGTCTGCCTGATCTATTTTTTGGCGAAGAACAAGATTTTTTTTCCTTTAAAAATGCTTCTCTATTATATTTTCGTTTGAGACCCGGATCCTCTGGTGATGAATCACAGCGCATAGGGTTCATAATGTCACTTTTGCGCAAAGATCCTCAGGGATGGGCCTTCTCTCTCCAACCTAGTGATCTGTGCTTTAGATCAGTGAATAGTTTTTTTTCTGCTTTGGGTTTGTTGTACGATGATCCTGATCGTGTCTCATCTGCTGAGTCTGAATTAAGACGTTTGAGGCAGGGATGAGGTAATGTGGAAAAATTTTGTTCTCACTTTCGTCGGTGGTCTGCCCAGGTGGGGTGGAACGATTCTGCTTTGAAAAGCTTGTTTCTTGCAGGGCTATGTGAAAGGGTAAAGGATTTACTGATTGCTTATCCTACACCTGGAAACTTGCAGGAGGCAATACAATTAGCTATACGGGTGGACAGGAGACTGCGTGCAAGGATTAATGAGAGAAAATCCTCTGCTATGTCAACTCCGAGTCTTGAGAGGGTCTGTGCTGACAATGGAGAGCCGATGGAAATTGGGGCGATGGCACCTCGCTCTCAGGAAAAAGACCGCCGACTTTCTGAAGGCTTGTGTTTCTATTGCGGAAATTCTGGTCATTTTATTAAAAGCTGTGTGCTTCGTATGAAGAAAGAAAAAAAAATGGTCAGTCATGCCCGTATTGCCTGTTTAAATTCTAAGGGAGTATTCCTATCTGCCACTACTGCTGCTCAGGATGAATTAATTGAATTTCGGGTATTTGTGGATTGTGGATCTACTCTGAATGTGATTGATGGGGGATTCTTGGAAAAACTTAAATTAGAACCTAAAACTTTGTCATCCCCTATTGCTGTGGTTTCTGTCGATGGCTCTCCCTTGAAGAGTGTTACTCACAAGGTCTGTGAATTTCCCCTCACTATTAATGGTATTCATCAAGAGAATTTGGATTTGATGGTATTGAATAATTTGCCTTCTCCAGTAATATTGGGGTTACCCTGGTTGAAATTGCACAATCCTGTGCTGGATTGGTCTACCAATGAAATTAAGTCCTGGAGCCCTAAGTGTTATGACAAGTGTTGTAACGGGCGCATTGCTGCTGTGGATAAAGGGGAATTACCTGTACCTATTCAGGATTTTTGGAGAGTTTTTTCTGAGGAGGAGTCGCAGGTTTTGCCTCTCCATAAAGACTATGATTGTACCATTGAATTTGTCCCTGGAGCGACTCTTCCTAAGAGTCGTTTATTTAATCTTACTATTCCTGAGAGAAAGGTTTTGGAGGAATACATACAGACAAGCTTGGCCGCCGGTCACATTAGGCCTTCCAAGTCTCCTGTGGCTGTTGGTTTTTTTTTTTGTAAAAAAAAAAAAGATGGCGGTTTACGTCCTTGTCTGGACTTTCGTGAGATTAATAAAATTACTGTACGCAATCCTTACCCACTGCCATTGATTCCCGATTTATTTAACCAGTTAGTGGGGGCCAAGTGGTTCTCTAAAATTGATCTCCGGGGGGCATACAATTTGTTGCGCATGAAGGAGGGTGATGAATGGAAGACTGCTTTTAATACTCCTGTGGGTCATTTTGAGAATCTGGTTATGCCTTTTGGTCTCACCAATGCTCCAGCATTTTTTCAGAATCTTATTAATGATATCCTTAGACCTTTAATCGGCAAAAATGTAGTTTTGTATTTGGATGACATTTTGATTTATTCGCCGGATCTGGAGTCTCATTGGCGGAGCGTACGTGAGGTATTACAGTTATTAATGGACAATTCACTTTTTGCTAAGCTGGAGAAATGTGAGTTCGCTGTACAGAGAATTAGTTTTTTGGGCTACATTATCTCCAGTGAAGGTTTTGAGATGGACCCGGTTAAAGTTCAAGCTGTGCAGGAATGGCCTAGGCCTATTGGTTTGAAATCGATACAGAGGTTTTTGGGTTTCGCCAATTATTACAGAAAATTCATAAAAAAATGTTTCTATTATTGTCAAACCGCTGACCGATCTCACCAGGAAAGGTGCTAATGCGGTTCAGTGGACTTCTGAGGCCATTGAAGCTTTTTTGTTTTTAAAGGAGAGGTTCACCTCTGCTCCCATCCTTATGCAGCCTGATGTGACTAAGCCGTTTTTGGTTGAGGTTGATGCTTCTTCGGTGGGGGTTGGTGCGGTGTTGTCTCAGGAAAACAAGGATGGAGTACATCCCTGGGCCTTTTTTTCAAAAAAATTTTCCGAGACTGAACTTAATTACGATATTGGTAATCGGGAATTGCTGGCGATTAAACTCGCATTTGAACACTGGCGTCACCTCTTGGAAGGTGCTGAATTTCCCGTTCAGGTTTTCACTGATCATAAAAATCTGATCTATCTTGATGCTGCCAAGCGCTTGAATGCCCGTCAGGCTAGGTGGGCACTTTTTTTCTCGCGGTTTAATTTTTCCGTTACTTACATCCCGGGTACCAAGAATGTTAAAGCGGATGCTTTGTCTCGCAGCTTTTCTCCCATGGTCGGTGTTGAGGAGGAGGAGGAGACCATTTTACAAGAAGGTGTTGTGATTGCTGCTTTGGACTCCGTTTTGGAGGATGAGATTCTTAAAGCACAGGAGAATGCCCCATCTAACACTCCCCATGGGAGGTTGTTTGTGCCTAGGACCTTTAGGAGAGATTTGTTTGTTGAGTGTCATGAGTCTCGATTGGCAGGTCATCCAGGAATTTCTGAGACCAAGAGACTTGTGGGTCGCAGTTTTTGGTGGCCTGGATGGCAGAAGGAAGTCATTAAGTGGGTGCGCCAATGTACTGTGTGTGCAAGATCCAAGTCTTCGCATGCTCCTGCTGTGGGGTTGCTTTGCCCTCTGGAGGTTCCTAGTGCACCTTGGACACATGTGGCTAAGGACTTTATTACTGACCTTCCTCCCTCTGAAGGTTTCACGGTCATCTGGGTGGTCGTGGACCGTTTTAGCAAGATGTGTCACTTGGTTCCCTTCATCAAACTGCCTTGCGCTAAGACACTCGCTAAGGCCTTTGTCAAGGAGATTGTCAGTAGAGATGAGCGTTGTTCTACTCGAACTGTTCGCCAATCTCAAATTCGAGCTGTTTTGGGCGGTGTTCGAGCCGTTCGGCGAACACGAACAATTTGAGAAAAATTCGGCTGTTCGAGGTTATGTTCGATAACTGTTCGTGCACCAAAATCATAACTGGATTTTTTCTAAGTAATGATGAAAATTAATGTTAATACGCAGTTTGAGTGTACAGCGGGGTGGGGGGAGGGGCAGGGGATGGATCTCTGCAGGAAGAATGAAGATCTCCATTTTTTTTTTCTCTTTCCCGCATTTACAGTGGGGAGGTGCAATCTGTCAGCCTATCAGCAGCGCACACACGGAGCGAAGTGCTTTTTTTCACACAAGCAAGGGCATGTGTCATTGGCAGTGTATGTCACATGTCCTTGCCCTATAAGACCAAGCCATTTTCCCCGTCGCCACCATTTTCTCACTGCTGCAGCTGCGTGTTAGACGGCACCGCTGTTGCTGTGTGCGCTATACCTTGTTAATTTCAAGCCAATTTTCGCACAAATCTACAGATAGCTTGGGAGTAGGGAATAGTTGTGATTGCAGTCCTTTTAAGGACTAGGTTACAGCATTTCCTATGACTTTTATCAGGCAGGTCTGTGCTCTTAAATAGATAGGTTGTGGGAGTAAAGACTAATTGTAATTGAAGTCCTTTTCAGGACTAGGTTACATCAGTTCCTATCAGTTTTTGCCAGGCAGGTCTGTGCCAGTGCTGTGCAAGTTTTTTTCACAGCATTTGGCTGAATCTAGCAAAGCTAATCCTTTTTGGCCTATTGCAGAGTGTGTTAGTCAGTGGAGTAGCCTATCTGTGTTGCAAGATATACCACCTGTGTATAGAATACCAATTTTTTTACTGCACCTAGTGAAGTAAAATCTTTTGGGCATAGCATCATTCTATTAGTCCATCTATACTGACCTCCATCAGGTTGCAAATTGAATATAATTTTTTTCTGCATCTAGCTCTGAAAAAATATTGGGCTTCTAGCAGTGTGTGGGACTTGTTGTATTAATCCATCTATACAGACCTCCATCAGGTTGCAAACTGAATATATTTTTTTCTGCATCTACCTCTGAAAAAATATGTGGCCTTCTAGCTGTGCGTGGGACTTTCTCTATTAGTCCATCTATACTGACCTCCATTAGGTTGCAAACTGAATATAATTTTTTTCTGCATCTAGCTCTGAAAAAATATTTGGCCTTCTAGCAGTGTGTGGGACTTTCTCTATTAGTCCATCTATACTGACCTCCATCAGGTTGCAAATTCAAAATAATTTTTTGTCTGCATCTAGCTCTGAAAAAATATTGGGCTTCTAGCTGTGTGTGGGACTTGTTGTATTAGTCCATCTATACTGACCTCCATCAGGTTGCAAATTAAAAATAATTTTTATCTGCATCTACAGTACCTCTGAAAAAATATTTGGGCTTCTAGCTGTGTGTGGGACTTGTTCTATTAGTCCATCTATACTGACCTCCATCAGGTTGCAAATTGAATATAATTTTTATTTGCATCTAGCTCTGAAAAAATATTTGGCCTTCTAGCAGTGTGTGGGACTTTCTCTATTAGTCCATCTATACTGACCTCCATCAGGTTGCAAATTAAAAATAATTTTTATCTGCATCTACCTCTGAAAAAATATTTGGGCTTCTAGCTGTGTGTGGGACTTGTTGTATTAATCCATCTATACAGACCTCCATCAGGTTGCAAACTGAATATATTTTTTTCTGCATCTACCTCTGAAAAAATATGTGGCCTTCTAGCTGTGCGTGGGACTTTCTCTATTAGTCCATCTATACTGACCTCCATTAGGTTGCAAACTGAATATAATTTTTTTCTGCATCTAGCTCTGAAAAAATATTTGGCCTTCTAGCAGTGTGTGGGACTTTCTCTATTAGTCCATCTATACTGACCTCCATCAGGTTGCAAATTCAAAATAATTTTTTGTCTGCATCTAGCTCTGAAAAAATATTGGGCTTCTAGCTGTGTGTGGGACTTGTTGTATTAGTCCATCTATACTGACCTCCATCAGGTTGCAAATTAAAAATAATTTTTATCTGCATCTACAGTACCTCTGAAAAAATATTTGGGCTTCTAGCTGTGTGTGGGACTTGTTCTATTAGTCCATCTATACTGACCTCCATCAGGTTGCAAATTGAATATAATTTTTATCTGCATCTAGCTCTGAAAAAATATTTGGCCTTCTAGCAGTGTGTGGGACTTTCTCTATTAGTCCATCTATACTGACCTCCATCAGGTTGCAAATTAAAAATAATTTTTATCTGCATCTACCTCTGAAAAAATATTTGGGCTTCTAGCTGTGTGTGGGACTTGTTCTATTAATCCATCTATACAGACCTCCATCAGGTTGCAAACTGAATATATTTTTTTCTGCATCTACCTCTGAAAAAATATTGGGCTTCTAGCTGTTTGTGGGGCTTGTTGTATTAGTCCATCTATACTGACCTCCATCAGGTTGCAAACTGAATATATTTTTTTCTGCATCTACCTCTGAAAAAATATTTGGCTTCTAGCTGTGTGTGGGACTTGTTCTATTAATCCATCTATACAGACCTCCATCAGGTTGCAAACTGAATATATTTTTTTCTGCATCTACCTCTGAAAAAATATGTGGCCTTCTAGCAGTGTGTGGGACTTTCTCTATTAGTCCATCTATACTGACCTCCATCAGGTTGCAAATTCAAAATAATTTTTTGTCTGCATCTAGCTCTGAAAAAATATTGGGCTTCTAGCTGTGTGTGGGACTTGTTGTATTAGTCCATCTATACTGACCTCCATCAGGTTGCAAACTGAATATATTTTTTTCTGCATCTACCTCTGAAAAAATATTGGGCTTCTAGCTGTGTGTGGGACTTGTTCTATTAATCCATCTATACAGACCTCCATCAGGTTGCAAACTGAATATATTTTTTTCTGCATCTACCTCTGAAAAAATATTGGGCTTCTAGCTGTGTGTGGGACTTGTTCTATTAATCCATCTATACAGACCTCCATCAGGTTGCAAACTGAATATATTTTTTCCTGCATCTACCTCTGAAAAAATATTGGGCTTCTAGCTGTGTGTGGGACTTGTTCTATTAATCCATCTATGCAGACCTCCATCAGGTTGCAAACTGAATATATTTTTTTCTGCATCTACCTCTGAAAAAATATTGTTCCTTCTAGCAGTGTGTGGGACTTTCTCTATTAGTCCATCTATACTGACCTCCATCAGGTTGCAAATTGAATATAATTTTTATCTGCATCTAGCTCTGAAAAAATATTTGGCCTTCTAGCAGTGTGTGGGACTTTCTCTATTAGTCCATCTATACTGACCTCCATCAGGTTGCAAATTGAATATAATTTTTATCTGCATCTACAGTACCTCTGAAAAAATATTTGGGCTTCTAGCAGTGTGTGGGAATCATTGTATTAGGCCATCTATACCAAGCTCTACCAGCTTTGAAATTAATAATAATTTTTAGCTGCATCTAGCCCTGAAAATAATTTTTCCCAATAGTGGTAGCAATAGAAATATGGGGCGCGCGCCTGGCTAACAAAATTATACGCTTCATAACACAAAACACCAGCCTAGCGCACTGCATTAATAAGATGGCATCATCGTCTCTCCCAGTGCTAGGCCTACTACGCAGGCTAGTATTCCTGTGCCTAAAACACAATGTATGGGTCCGCGCTAGCCACTATGCTGAGGGGTATAAAGCTGCTGGTAACGCTTTATAACAATTCAATTGGCAGATTTTCACAGAGCTCTTCCACAACGCCCACCCATCGGGCAACAGTTGCCCACCCTCCCTATGGGATCTAGTGGCGAATAGTTGATGCCATTAATCAGAGCGTCAGTTGCCCCGTCAACGTGGCAAGCATACGGTAAGGCATGGGAAGAGTGGACACGACTAGTAGCAGGCAGACGGGTTGACCAATGTGAACAAGCCAGATCACAAGTCACCATAGAATTTCTCCACCAGCTAATGATGAGGGGCATATCAGGGGCGTCAGCGCAGCGGTGTCTGACCGGAGTAGCATTTCACTTCCAACTACTGAATTGGGGAGATGTGACAAAGATTCATCATCAGACAATCCATAAAAGGGTGGAAAAGGGGTCAGCCAAGTCAGGAATGTAGACGTCCCGTCCCGTGTCACTAAAACTGATTTCTCACATCTTATCCCTAACACCATTAACATGACACTCACAATTTGAAGCAACACTAATGTCTACTGCATTTGTGATCGCCTTCTTCGGGGCGCTATGTATAAGCGAATTAGTCCCTCAATCCAAAATTACCACCAGTGGACGCTTATTACACCAGGAAGTAGTCATAGCTAATAATGCAATACGTGTACGCATACACCAATCGAAAACGGTTCCAGCGGGCAGGGGTACTTGGGTACTTCTACAACCCACAAACGGTACACTGAGTCGGGTAACAATAGTAAAAACATATCTAACCATCAGATCACAAAGTAATTTCTTCGTATCACACATTGATGGAACGCCATTATCAAGATACCTGTTCCAATCTATATTTAATAAATGCATAACATCGGCAGGGAACCACCCCAAAGATTACGGGACACACTCATTCCGCATAGGTGCGGCCACGGAAGCAGCAAGAGCAGGACTGTCAGAAACGGAAGTTCAGAGGATAGGGAGATGGCGATCCACGTGTTTGGCGAGATACATAAGACCGGACTTGTTATCCTAACGTGGTTTGTTTCTTTTACAGGTGACGCTAAGCCAACAGTGTGAGTGATAGGCCACTCGTATATATATTGGGCACAAAAAAGGGCGAAAGTCCTCCCAGGCGGGAGGAAATTAGAGTTTCATAACACATATTTCAACTGGAGAGGTATTAGAGGCCTGCTATGGCCACAGGTATTAATGGAGGTAATCAAGGTAGGGAGAGAGGCAAGAGGTCCGGTCATCTTAGTTATACAGGCCGGGGGAAACAACCTAGGTCATCACAAGAGCGCATAACTAATGGCAATAATGAAACTAGACACTGAGCGCTTCAGAGAATTTTTCACAAAATTAGCTATAGTATGGTCAGAGATTGTGCCGATAGAGGTATGGCAAGGTGCGCGAGACATCACGGCCATCGAATGGACAAGGCGGGTAATAAATATTCGGATATCAAAATTTAGAAGAGACAGAGGCGGTGTAGTGATACGACACCGACAACTGGAAGGAGATAAAGCAGGCCTCATACGGCCCGACGGTGTTCACTTAATAGATATTGGACTGGACATATTCCTGTCAGGACTCCAGGACGGAGTGGAACAAACGTTAAGAGTGATGGGTGGGGGTCAGAGTCCTGCATACGAGTACGCTGGATCCTCCGTGGCCTGGAAATAGAAAGGACATGTTGGAGAGTTACACTTGTTGGCCAACTTGCCGGAGTGGGGACCCAGGGCATGCTGCAACAAGCTGAATTATTTTAGAAATAAAATGCCTTTCTAATGGAATGAGTATAAAGAGTTAATAAAGCTGTGACCGATCCTCACCCATCCAGTTGTAAGAGTTACATTATTGGGTTGTCCATGAAAGGGGGGCGGTAGGGGGGCTGAGCATCTGGGTTTGGTTGGGGGTCCCCACAGTCTGCCTAGGCTAGATTAATTTAAAAATTCTTATTAGATACACAGGCTGTGCAGCTTGCTTCGCAGCTGGGCTACGACGCCCAAAGTATTGCCTACGCTAGATGCAGTTAAAAATTCTACGCTGACTAGCAGACACTGAAGATTTGGAGCAGACCTCTGAGTAAACAGCTCTTCAGACTCAACCATCTGTGTTACCCCAAGCCATAGTGTATGTAGTTTCTTACAGTTAAAAGGGGGGGTGCGACCCAACCCACCTGGAATTGACGATGCCAACGTCACGTAAGACACAGCAAGGGGACTCCCAAAATTGTGGCACAGACACCACTTAACCCTAGAACGCATACCTGTGGCCTTGCAGGCCCGCCCAGTTAATTGTTTTCTATTTTCTGCAAGATTGCTTTAGTTAGAATTTTGAAACTCTAGGTATTCTTCATGTATATAGTTGTTTGTCATTTGAGTTTGAGTTATTCCATGTTATTTGCACACGGGCCTAAAGGGCCCCAGGTATATGAAAGTGTAGATTTTTATGGTCATGCGTTCTAGGGTTAAGTAGCATCAATTGCCCCACTGTTGCTTAAAACGGTTGGTGAGGTGATTTTACCAAATCCCCAAGCTTTTAGTCTCCCAAGGATGACACAGGGGTAGAAATGTCCTTGCGAATCCATGATTTGATCATCTTTATGAACGTGAGTCTGTCTACATTCTCAGTGGACAGCCGCGTGCGCTTATCTGTCAGCACACCACCAGCAGCGCTGAACACACGTTCAGAGAGAACGCTGGCTGCATGGCATGACAAGATCTCCAAGGCGTGAGTGGCGAGCTCCGGCGATTTTTCAAGATTGGAATACCAAAATGAGCAAGGGTCCAGTGACACAGTCATGGCTTCGATGTTCACTTGGAGATTCTCCTGTACCATCCTCTCTAGGCATTGACTATGTGTCAGACTTCTTGTCTCCTGTGGCCTTGCAAAGGATGGTCTAAAAAAGTGGTGAAACGATTCCACAAAATTGTTGTTACCAGCAGATACTGTGTTACTGTTACTGTTTGAGTGATGAAGACTCGACAGTCCCACCGTTGGCAAGTTAGAACTGTGAGATTCACTACGTGCACCACTGGTGTTTTGTGGAAAAGCACATGTAAGATTCTGCAACAGATACTCCTGCATTCGTCAATACCTTTTTATGGCAGGAATTATTTCGGCAAATATACTTTTGTACCGGGGATCTAAGAGTGTGGCAACCCAGTAGTCGGGATTACTTCGAATTCTGACAATCCGGGGGTCATGTTGCAGGTAGTGCAGCAAAAAGGCACTCATGTGTCTTGCGCATCCAGAAGGGCCAAGTCCTTGTTGTGTTGGTAGCGAGGTAAGAATCATGCTTCCTTCCTCTGCCCTCTCCCTCCAACCTCGCACAACAGAAATGTGATCAAGGTCTCCCTCATCTGATGAGTCTTACATGCCCATTGCCAGTTCGTCCTCCACTTCTTCCTCGGCTCCTGCACCTTCCTCAACAGTTTGGCTGCTACCATGCGCCCTGGTTAATCCCTCTCCCCCACCCTCCCATGCCTGCCGCCTTGGTGCTGCCAACCGTCTGGACCTTGGAGATGTTATCCCTTCCGCATACGACTCCTCCTCTACTTCCTCCACCACCTGACTCCGAATTCTGTTTAACATGTGCTCCAGCATGTAAATCACCGTAATAGTCATGCTGATAATGGCATCGTCAGCACTAAACATCTTCGTCGCCATTTCAAGACTGTGCAGAAGGGTGCATAGGTCCCTGATCTGAGACCACTCCTCCAGCGTGATTTGCCCCACCTCTGGATCTCGTTGGCCCAGGCTATATGTCAGAACGTATTGCACCAGGGCTTGTCGGTGCTGCCACAGTCGCTGCAACATGTGCAGAGTTGAATTCCACCGTGTCGGCACATCGCATTTCAGCCGGTGAACTGGCAGGCCCAACGACTTCTGTAGAGATGTAAGTCGTTGAACTGCGGGATGCGAACGGCGGAAGTGAGCACACAGCGACCGTGCACTCTGCAGAAGGCCATCTAGTCCGGAATAGTGGGCTAAAAATTGCTGGACAACCAGGTTCAACACGTGAGCCATACAAGGCACGTGTGTGACATTGCCCCGGCGAAGTGCCGCACCCAGGTTTGCAGCATTGTCGCACATGGCCTTCCCTGGTTGCAGGTCCAGTGGAGACAACCTTTCATGAAACTGGGTCTCCAGAGCTGACCAAAACTCCTCAGCTGTGTGACTCACATTTCCCAGACATTTCAAAGTAAACACTGATGCGTTGAGCCCTGCTGCCAGCATAGTAAGGAGGTGTGCAGGATTCCTTCTGCGCAGTTAGAAAGCAGGTGGCATTACCAGACAGGCTTTGGGTGCAGGTGGAGGACCGAGAGGAGGTTGAGGAGGCAGAAGCAGTGGAGGAAGTTCAAGATAAAGAGGATTAACACACAACTCGTGGGGACGGTAAGACTTGGACAGCAGCCCCTTGTCCTGCTGTCACCATAGTTACCCAGTGCCCAGTCAGCGACATGTAACGCCCCTGTCCATGCCTTCTCATCCAAGTGTCTGTGGTGAAGTGCACCCTGTCACACACAGAGTTTCTCAAAGAAGCGGTGATGTTGTGTGCGACATGCTAGTGGAGCGCAGGCACACCTTTCTTTGAGAAGTAGTGCCGACTGGGCATCTGGTACTGGGGCACTGTGACGGACATAAGGTCTTGAAAATCCTCTGTGTCCTCCAGGTGGAAAGGCAGCATTTCTGTAGCCAACAGCTTGCAGATGGTGAAATTCAACCTCTTAGCTTTCTCATGGCTAGGAGGAAATGGTCTTTTACTTTTCCACATCTGAGGGACCGAGGGCTGGCTGTTGTGCTTAGACGGTGTTGAGTAGGGTGTCCCCGGCAACTGCCGGTTTGTGAGGAAGATGCAGGCGGACATGTTAGGTTGCCTTGATCCAAAGGTGGTGCTCTCGATGTCGGAGAGCGCTCAACACTAGCAGGTGTTTCCACTTCCCAATGAACTGACGACCTGCCAATCACACTGGCTGTTGCGGGTAAAGAGGTGGCAGGTCTGCGTCCAAAAACATGTGTGACTGCTGTCCCCCCAGTCACAGAGGATGAAGAGGCTGCGGATGCACAAGATGGGGCAGACGGTGGTTGGCCCAGCCGGCTAGGCCGCATTGTAGCACAGTGAGCTTCCCACTGCAACTTATGCTTCATATCCATGTGACGGTACATGCATGAAGTACTCAAACTATGTATTTTTTGGCCTCTACTTAGCTTTTGCTGACAAATATTACAGATAACACAAGTTGGGTCATCCTTATCGATCTGAATAAATGCCCAGGCTATGCAAGGCTTAGAGCCCATGTGACCTGAAGAGCCACTACGACTTATGGTCAGAGGCAGAGTTGTGGTTGAGGATGCAGTTGTTGACGTGCTTCCAGTACTCCGTCTCTGTTCAGGAAGGCGCAAACTAACCTCGTCGTCAATAGCATCTGTGATGCCCCGCTGCGCTTCGTATCACAGATCCTACAAGAGTGCATTGATGGAATCCTCCACAAGAGGCCCCCATAAACATTCACACATCTCCACCTTCCACCTCAGACCAGCAGAGGGAGCCCGTTAGGGATATAAATAGGGAAGGTGGAGCTAGGCAGTTCAGTTCCTCTGAAGAGTTCCTGCAGTAGAGAAGCCTAAGAGAGGTCAGTCTGCAGTGGAGCTCAGTCTAGTCTAGAGAACGCAGTTAATAGTTCAGCAGTGGAGCACGAGGCTCCTGCTTGCTAGATTCAGGGAGCCCAGATAGAGCTTAAGGTGTGCCGGTGCCGTAAGATCAGTGAAGCGTGGCAAGCTGCCGTTAGTGTGTATAGCCTAGTGAGGGCCCGAGTAGGCCGAAGGCGAGTGGCGAGTTAGTACATAAGGGGCAGAGGAGCTTAACCAGCTCACCCCGAAGCATTTACCGGACACAGGATCCGAGCTTACCGCTATCTCTATGACCCAGTAAGGCATAACCGGAATCCCTGGAGAACTACAAGTCCCAAGATCGCTAAGGTGCTGATATGTAACAGAGCCAGGAGACGCTTAGGCCCCGCATACTGGGAGCGTGAACTCCAAGAGAAGGCCCTACCACAAGGTCAGCCAGCGCAGGACAGAGACAAAGTTAGGCCTAGCTCCAGGCAGGTCAGAAACTTACTACGCAGAGGCAAGAAACAGGAGGCCCTACACCCGCTCATTGGGGAGGATCCTGATATGCACCCTTCACCCTACAGTGCTCCGGGATGTGCCTGAATTTCCACCAGTAAAAGGTACTGAAGTGACTACCGTGTCCGTTCCCGTTCTTGCTCTGACCCAGCTGGGTCTCGCCTGTCCTGCATTCCCCCTGCATATGCTGCCCTGAGACCTAGCTCCACCTGTGGGGAACTATACCATCGAGCTGCCTTATCACCGGCCTCAGTGGACTGCTGCAGCGCTGGTGCTTGTCACCAGATACCACAGGTGGCGTCATGAACTCTTATAAAATTAACAATTATCCACCCTTTTAAAGAGAGACCCCAGGGTACGGGCCAGGGAGCCGACCACCGCGACATCCCCAAGGCCAGGCAAATGCCCGGGTACCGAGTCATCCCCATCCCCAGGGCTAGTCACATCCTCCTCTACCACCTCTGCTGACCTCATCGACTGTCTGACTGTGGGTTGACAGTAAGTGGGATCTCCAACCTCGTCATCATCACCCTGTGTGTTATCACACCCGTCGCCCTCAGAGCCAACCTCTTCCTGCCCTGACCGAAAAGTCAAGTTGTCACTCCAATCAGGTATTTGAGTCTCATCATTGTCTTCATCATTGTCTCCACCAACAGGAGTTACAGTTTGGGAACAAGGGTCTACATTATGCTCAGAACCTTCTTCATCTGGTCCTGGATCCAACTTATAAAGATTCTGGGCATCGGATCAGATCATTTCCTCATCTGGATTAACAGAAGCTCTGGAGCAGACCTCCGTTTCCCAGGCTATAGTATGAGTAAACAGCTGGGCAGACTCAGCCATCTGTGTTACCCCATACTCAGACGGGCAGCTGGAGACTTGGGAGCTGTGAGGAAGCAAGTGCGATTGGGGTGACACCTCTGAGGACTGGAGTATTTGTGATGTTGAAATTGAGGTGATGGAGAGCCCACTTGAAGGAGCACTTGATATCCGTTGAAGCACCTGCTGTTTTTGTGCCTCATCTAGAATTTGTAGCGATGGGCGTGTCCGTAAGAATGGGATCGTATCACATTGTCCACGAAAAGAAGTCGACATGTTAGTTTGGCTGGAAGATGGTCTTTCTTCTGCAGATGTTACTCCCCCCCCCCCACCTTGGGGGGCCTCGACCCACCGGCGGACAGGCACCAGTATTGGGATAGGGGGGCTGGCCGTCAGGGTCCACCGCGGCTCTGGCACAAACCCGGCGACACAGAGGTGGCACAGGCAGGAACGGACTGGCCGTGTCGGCTTCTCACTTTTTGGATTTTAGAAGGGCATGACATGCCTATATCTGTGTCTCCCCCTCCTTTTACTCCTCCACCTCTTTTCTTTTCGCATGACTATATGTACTTGTCACTTTTCCATGTGTTAGTTGTGTCTTGTGAGCAGTTTGTCAGCTTTTGGACACCTTTAAAGGTGTTTTCTATGTGTTTCTATGTGTTTTTGTTTGCCTGCCATTGGTTTTAACGGTGTTCGAAGAACAGTTCGACGAACAGTTCGGCGAACGGTGTTCGACGAACCGAACCGAACTCGAACACTACGGGGGTGGCTCAACACTAATTGTCAGACTACATGGTGTTCCTACTGACATTGTTTCTGATAGGGGACCTCAGTTCGTGGCTCGTTTTTGGCGTGCCTTTTGTGACAGGTTGGGAGTTCATTTGTCATTTTCATCCGGATATCATCCTGAGTCTAATGGCCAGACAGAAAGGAAGAACCAGGATGTTGAGCAGTTCTTGCATTGTTTTGTGGCAGACAATCAAGAGGGGTGGTCTGAGTTTCTGCCACTTGCTGAATTTGCTCTTAACAACCATATATCCTCTTCTGCTGGGTGTTTGCCTTTTTTTTGTTGTTCTGGGAGACATCCGTCTTTTGGGTCATTTTCCAAATTGGTTTCGGCTGTGCCTGAGGAGGAGAGTTTTTCCGGTGATTTGGAGAGAGTTTGGACGGATGTGCGTGGTAATCTTAAGGAGGCTAACAAAAAATCTAAGAGGTACTTTGATAGGAAACGGCAAGAGGTTTTGTTTGCTGTTGGTGACATGGTTTGGTTGTCCTCTAAGAATCTGCGATTGAGGATTCCTTCTAAAAAATTGGGTCCTAAGTTCGTAGGGCCCTTTAAGGTACTTCAGATAGTTAACCAATCTGCTGTTAGGCTGGAGGTTCCTACGTCCTGGAGGATTAATGCGGTGTTTCATGTTTCTCTGTTGAAAAAAGCTGATGTGTCGGATGGTGACGCCTCTGCCACTGTTCCTCCGGTGGTGGAGGACGGGGAATATGAAATTTCCCGCATCCTAAATTCTAGACGGTATAGAGGGAGTTTGCAGTATCTCGTCGCTTGGAAGGGTTTCGGACCTGAGGATAACTCATGGGTGAGGGCGGATGATGTTTCTGCCCCCAGACTTGTCCGAGCGTTTCACAGGAGGTTTCCTGGTAAGCCTGGGCCTAGGGGATCCGGAGGATCCTCTTAGAAGAGGGGGTACTGTTACAACTCTCCTGTTAGGTTTTTTTTAGTTTGCTGGTCACATGACCATTTTGCCTATTTAATCCGGCTCCGCCCTCCTGGCTTTGCTGGACTTCATTTGTATTTTCTACTGTTGAGCTAGCTTGTAACTCTTTTGCCGTTCCCTGTTAGTTTTTGCTAGGTCCTCTGACCTCTTCGCTTTTTGTTGTGTGTTTGTCTTTGTCTGCTTCTATTTCTGCTAGGAGGTGTCCAACTAAATCCCAGTCCTTAGATCTTGTAGGGATCCCTCCCCCACATCTATAGGTCTGCGTTCAGACTAGCCGAGGACTATAGCGGGTCTGATCGCAGGATCAGGTTCCCCGTTACATCGTAGGGATCTAGTTTAGTTCTATTGTAGGGACAGATCTCCTGCCTTTCCTTAGTCTCTTAAGCAGATCATAACACAGAGATATCCTGGGTGAAAACCTCTTCCAGAGTGCTCTGGACCTAAGACATGGCCGAAGGTTCACCTTCCAACAAGACAATGACCCTAAGCACACAGCTAAAATAACAAAGGAGTGGCTTCAGAACAACTCTGTGACCATTCTTGACTGGTCCAGCCAGAGCCCTGACCTAAACCCAATTGAGCATCACTGGAGAGACCTGAAAATGGCTGTCTACCAACATTCACCATCCAACCTGACGGAACTGGAGAGGATCTGCAAGGAAGAATGGCAAAGGATCTCCAAATCCAGGTGTGAAAAACTTGTTCCATCATTCCCAAGAAGCTGTACTAGCTCAAAAGGGTGCTTCTACTCAACACTGAGCAAAGGGTCTGAATTCTTATGACCATGTGATATTTCAGTTTTTGTTTTTGAAAAAATGTGCAAAAGTTTCTACATTTCTGTTTTTTTTTCAGTCAAGACGGGGTGCAGAGTGTACTTTAATGATAAAAAAATGAAATTTTTAGAATTTACTAAATGGCTGTAATGAAACAAAGAGTGAAAAATTTAAAGGGGTCTGAATACTTTCCGTACCCACTTTATATGCATTGAAGTCTGCCACATACTCTGCCTGCCTGGCTAACTCCTGCTATCACCACTGAATATATGTAGCTGGATTAGTCCTCAGAAGGACTGTTAGTTTAGATGGATACATGTATGTGTTGGGGAATACCTATACTAACTATAAACAAGCAAATCTCTCCCTGACTCAGCAGCACCTCTCCCTACTCTGTCTGTTTCGGGGGTAGACTGTGACGAGCATAGCGGCGCCAGGTCTTTTATAGACCTGATGACTCTGTGTGGCCAGCCAATCACTGTAATGCCTACAACCAACATGGCTACGGAATTACAGTGCGTGGCAAGCAATCCCTGCATGTTCATTGGCTCTCTAAAGAGCGCCAAACATACAGGACGGGCACTCGAGTTCCCTTCCGAGCAACTTGGAAATACTCGCCAAGGGCCAAGCCTGTTGAGCATCGTGATGCTCTGGCGAGTACGGAGCAGTGGCGAGGACGTTCGCTCATCACTAGACACCATTCTAAAAACTGCAACACTCAAAGTGCTCAAAACCACATTCAAGAAGTTTATTAATCCTTTAAGGGCTTCACCAGAATTTAAGCATTGGGCAAGGAAAAAATGAAAATGTTACTTTTTCTTACCAAAATATAGATTTGGCCACAAATTTTGCATATTTTAAAAGCGTAAACTTAGAAAATGGACCATAAAATTCCTTGTACCATTTCTCCTGAGTACGCTGATATGCCATATGTGGTGGAAAACGACTATCTGGGTACACAGTAGGGCTTGGAAGGGAAGGAGCACCGTTTGACTTTTGGAGCGCAAAATTAGCTGGAATCGATAGAGGATGCCATGTCGCATTTAGAGAGCCCCTGATTTGCCTACATTGGAAGTCTCCCACAAGTGACCCCACTTTGGAAACTACACCCCTCAAGGAACTTTTCTAGAGTTGTGGTTAGCCCCTTGAAACCACAGAATTATGTAACGTTGAGCTGTGAAAATAAAAAATATATATTTTTGATGCAAATATGTTGCTTCAGCCCCAAATATTTCATTTTCACAAGGCTAACAGGAGAAAATTGACTGTACAATTTGTGCAATTTCTCCTGAGTACACTGATACCACTTATGTGGTGAGAAGGAGCACCAATTGAATTCTAGAGCACAAATTTAGGTAGAATTGATTTTGGATACCATGTCACATTTGAAGAGCCTCTGACATGCCAAAACAACAGAAACCCCTACAAGTGACCCCATTTTGGAAACTACACCTTTTGAGGAATTCATCTAGGGGTGTAGTTTTCATTTTTAACCCTTCACAAAATTGTATAATATTGGGCTGAGTCAAAGGAAAACTACCATCTTTTCCACTAAAATGTTGCTTTAGCCCTAAGGAGAAAATAAACCATACAATTTGTTATGCAATTTTTCCTGAGTACACAGATACCCCATATGTAGTTGAAAACTACTTTTGAGGCACAGTGGAAAGCTCAGAAGGGAAGGAACAGTAACATATTGGAGTTCAAATTTTGCTGGAATGATTTGATTGTGCCATGTAACATTGACAAAGACTCCGAGGTGCAAGAACAGCAGAAACCCCCAAGTGACCCCATTTTGCACACTACACATCTCAATGAATTCATCCAGGGGTGCAGCAAGCATTTTGACATCACGTGTGCCTCACAGAAATTTATACCATTGGGTGGTGAAGAAAGAATAACTACATTTTTACCACTAGAATGTTGTTTTAGCCCCAAGTTTTTAATAAGAAAAAATGGGCAACACAATTTGTTGTGCAATTTCTCATGAGTTCGCCAATACCCTACATGTAATCAGGAACTACTTTTTAGGCACAGTGGAAAGCTCAGAAGGGAAGGAGTGCCATATTGTAGTGCAGATATGGCTGTTATGGCTGGGGGTGCCATGACCCACTGGAAGAGTCCCTTAGGTGCCAGAAAAGCAGAAAGTCTCATCCATAAATGACCCCATTTTACAAACTGCACCTCTCAATGAATTCATGTAGGGGTTCAGCGATCATATTGACACCATGGATTTGTCACAGAATTTTATAAGATTAGGCAGTGAAAAAAATGGATACTGTTAGAACCTTGCTCTTAGGTTTTTTTTCCTTTGCTGGTCACATGACCTTGTTGGCCTATTTAATCCTGCTCCGCCCTTCTGGCTTTGCTGGACTTCATTGTATAACTACTTTCTAGCTAGCCTGTGCTCTGTATCTAACTCTGTTAGTTTGCTTGGTCTATGGACCTCTATGTTCTATATATTTTGTTTGTTCGTTTGTCTGCTACTATTTCTGTTAGGAGGTGTCCATTTTCCTCCCAGTCCTTAGTACTTGTAGGGATTCCTCCCCCACATCTATAGGTCTCCGTACAGACTAGCTTAGGACTTTAGCAGGTCTGATCGCAGGATCAGGTCCCCTGTTACATCGTAGGGATTCAGCTGAGTTCTATCGTAGGGACAGATCTCCTCTCTTTCCTTAGCTCTGGTAGCAGAACATAACAGTAAGTCCAGCCCGCAAATTCTCTAAGGAAAGATTTTTTCTGTTCCATCATGGTGTCGGTTCAGGATTTGGTTCATCGCCTGCAGGGACTCTCTCTGGAGGTGGCCGAGCTCCGTCAGCACGTGAGTAGCTGTCCTGGAGCACATTTCTTGGAGCCTAAGGTATGTTTGCCGGATTTATTTTTTGGTGAACACCGAGAATTTTTTTCATTTAAAAATGCTTGCTTATTGTATTTTCGTTTGAGACCTAAGTCCTCTGGGGATGAATCCCAGCGCGTAGGGTTCATAATGTCACTTTTGCGCAAAGAGCCTCAGGAGTGGGCCTTTTCTTTGCAACCTAGTGATACATGCTTCAGATCAGTGGATAGTTTTTTTTCTGCTTTGGGACTATTATATGATGATCCTGACCGTGTCGCATCAGCTGAGACTGAGTTGAGACGTTTAAAACAGGGATCAGGTAATGTGGAAAAATATTGTACTCATTTCCGTCGTTGGTCTACTCAAACATGGTGGAACGATTCTGCTCTGAAAAGTCTATTTCTTGCTGGGCTCAGTGAAAGGGTTAAAGACCTGCTAATTGCTTATCCTACACCTGAAGATTTGCAACAGGCTATGCAATTAGCTATGCGGGTGGATAGAAGACTGCGTGCAAGGGTTAATGAGAGCAAATCCTCTGCTATGTCAGTTTCTGGTTATAAGAATGTGTGTACTAACAGTGGTGAACCGATGGAGATTGGATCGGTGGCACCTCGCTCTCAAGAAAAAGACCGTCGATTTTTTGAAGGCTTGTGTTTCTATTGCGGAAAATCTGGTCATTTGATTAAAGGCTGTGAGCTTCGTATGAAGAAAGAAAAAAAAATGGTCAGTCATGCCCGTATTGCCTGTTTAAATTCCAAGGGTGTATTTTTAGCTGCTTCCACGATTGCTCAGGAAAAATTAATGGAATTTCGGGTGTTTGTCGATTGTGGGTCTACTCTGAATGTAATTGATGGGGGATTCGTGGAAAGACTCAATTTAAAACCTGAACCTTTATCATCCCCCATTGCTGTGGTTTCTGTGGATGGTTCCCCTTTGAAGAATATTACTCTCAAGGTCTGTGAATTTCCTCTCACTATTAATGGTGTTCACCATGAGAAATTGGATTTGGTAGTGTTGAATAACTTGCCTTCTCCAGTAATATTGGGATTGCCCTGGTTAAAATTTCACAATCCTGTACTGGATTGGTCTACCAGTGAAATTAAATCCTGGAGCCATAAATGTTATGACAAGTGTTGTAACGGGCGTATTGCAGCTTTGGATAGGGGAGAATTGCCTGTTCCTATTCAGGATTTTTGGAGAGTTTTTTCTGAGAAGGAATCGCAGGTTTTGCCTCCCCATAGAGACTATGATTGTTCTATTGAATTTGTCCCTGGAGCGACTCTTCCTAAAAGTCGTTTATTTAACCTTACTATTCCTGAGAGGAAGGCTTTGGAGGAATACATACAGACAAGTTTGGCCGCTGGTCACATTAGGCCCTCTAAGTCTCCTGTGGCGGTTGGATTTTTTTTTGTAAAAAAAAAGGACGGCGGTTTACATCCTTGTCTGGATTTTCGTGAGATTAACAAAATTACTGTACGCAATCCTTACCCACTGCCATTGATTCCTGATCTGTTTAACCAGTTAATGGGGGCCAAGTGGTTCTCTAAAATTGACCTTAAGGGGGCATACAATCTGTTGCGCATGAAGGAGGGTGACGAATGGAAGACTGCTTTTAACTAGTGTTGAGCCACCCCCGTAGTGTTCGAGTTCGGTTCGGTTCGTCGAACACCCGTGTGTTCGCCGAACTGTTCGTCGAACTGTTCGTCGAACACCTTCGAACACCGTTAAAACCAATGGCAGGCAAACAAAAACACATAGAAACACATAGAAAACACCTTCAAAGGTGTCCAAAAGCTGACAAACTGCTCAGAAGACACAACTAACACATGGAAAAGTGACAAGTACATATAGTCATGCGAAAAGAAAAGAGGTGGAGGAGTAAAAGGAGGGGGAGACACAGATATAGGCATGTCATGCCCTTCTAAAATCCAAAAAGTGAGAAGCCGACACGGCCAGTCCGCTCCTGCCCGTGCCACCTCCGTGTCGCCGGGTTTGTGCCAGAGCCGCGGTGAACCCTGACGGCCAGCCCCCCTCTCCCAATACTGGTGCCTGTCCGCTGGTGGGTCGAGAGAGCCCCCCTGTGGTGGAGGCAGCTCTAAGCTTTTTAATTTAAATTGTCCCTCTAATTTGAATGAATACACTTTAAATCCATTTACAAGGATCTATTGGAGGGCAAGTCTCATGCCAGCAGCCGCGTAATTCCAGCTCCAGTAGCGTCCACTAAAGCTGCTGCAGTTAAAAAGCTTTTATAAGGATCGAGCTCGGCTGTCCACCGCAAGGCATCCTAGTGCCAGTCCCAGCCCCTATGCCTTGGGGTGCCTCCTGATGCTCTTCACTGAGTACCCCGTGGTCCCGAAGCATTTCCTTTGAAAAAATTAAGTGTCCAAACTACAGGTGGTGTAGCTTGCTTAACAGCCGGGATAATCCGCTGACTAGCAGACACTGCTACTAGGCACAAAGTATTTCCTGGGCTAGATGCAGTTAAAAATTTGTAAGTAGATACTCTCGTTGGATGCTGAGAAAGCATTCCATAGAGTCTCCTGGCACGCCATATATGATTCTCTTAAAAAGCTTGGGGTAGGGGTCTAGGGGACCCTTTTATAGCCAAAATCACGGCCCTGTATCACAATACGTCACCTAGGCTGAAGATAAATGGAACTGTAGCACCGAGGGCTCGGTTGCTACAGACGTATTGCACCTCACCCAGAGGTGTGATATCTCACTCTCAGATAAGGATGGAGTGTGAATCAGGACCCGACACCTGCATGCATTACACCACATTGCCATGGGGCAGGGCGACCAATATGCCCCTGAGATGGGCACGACAGTCCCTGTCCCTGGCTGGAGTGGGGGGAGGGAACACTGAGGAAGGGGAACCCTGCAGTGCAGGAGCAGGGAGGAAGCAGTTCCTGGGTGCATTGAGAAGGGAGTATAAAAGGTGGGCACCATCTTAGTTCAGTGCAGAGAAGTCTGAGCAGAAGTGGCAGGGAGCAGGGGCTCTGCATGAGCTCTGCTCCGGAGGCGGGCCTAGTAACAGAGGCCCAGGCCTGCAAGAGGGAGAAGGAAGGAAGAGGAGCGGAGAAGGCTCCAGGAACGAGGAATGAAGGGATCCCAGGGGTGCGGACGGGCGAGTCGCCACCGCACGCCCGAATCCACCTGCGTGGAGGGGTCAGGCCAAAGGGGGAGACCGGTCCCCGAACTAGTGGAGGCAGGAAACGACCCTCAGCTAGAAACCGGAGGCTCTGACATTTTATGTGGCGCAGCCCCTTGCTCCACCCGCTAGGAAGGCACCACATAGGGTCAGGGAAACTGGCGCCAAGTTTACCAAGAAGAGGCCCAAGGCAGCCGGACAGAAGTGTTGGTAAGAAAGGCCAGACAAAGGACACACAAAGGGGGTCCTGTGAAGCGCTCCAAAGTTATCTGGGAGTTGTCTGAGCCCCTCACCTGGTGAGCACAGTACGACGTGGGCAGCCGTTACCTGCAGACGTGGTCTGGATAATAAGAACTATGAGTAAAGGCCCTGAACTGCATCACTGACTCCGTGTCGTTACTGCTGCTGCCCTGCACCATCACCCCCATCCTCCGCATACACTGCCCTGAGGCTATACTCCTCCCGTGGGGAGTTATGCTACGCTCTGCTGCACCCACAACACCAGCCTTAGCGGTCTGCCCTGTAGCGGCGGTTCACTCTGACCGCAATCCACGGGTGGCGTAGTCGGACATTTAAACATCAAAACCACATAAATAGTTCCGCCACTGGTTTGACCGCCCTGAGCCACGGAACCGGATCGCCGTCACGAAGACTACAACCACCAGCATCCACCAAAAAGGGTCCGGCTCCGGGTGTCCCAAGGCCCAGGGGGTGCGTCAGAACATTTTCATCACCTTTCACAATCACCAATGGGACAAGGCAGGGATGTCCTCTGTCCCCTCTCTTATACATCCTAGTGACGGAGCACCTGCTCTCATCAATTCGCCATAACCCCAATATTAGGTGGATTGAGGTGGGAGGCACCGAGTACAAGTGCTCTCTATTTGCTGATGATGTCCTAGTATATATCACTCAATCACATATATCCATCCCTGCTGTTATGGCTGAAATAGATCACTTTGTTACATGGTAAAATTTTAAAATCAATGCAGCGAAGTCTGAGGCCCTCGATGTGTCCCTCCCTAAATCCATATAGGATTCCATCCAGTCCAACTTTCCCTTTGCCTGGCCCTCACAGGGTATCAAATACTTAGGAATTCCTATTCATAGAGACCTCTCCCATCTATGTTATCTTAATTTTGGGCCCTTTATTGAACAATTCCATACAGACCACGGTTGGCAAGTTAGAACTGTAAGATTCACTACGTGAACCACTGGTGTTTTGTGGAAAAGCACATGTACACCGCGTTCCAAATTATTATGCAAAAAGTGTTTAGGAGTGATAAGGGAAGAATTTGTTTGTTTGTCAGTTAAACTCATTGATGGTGATGTGTGTCAGGGCTCTTTATATCACTGTAAGCAATTGCAGACACCTGTGCTAATTAGTTTGGCAGGTGTGTCCAATGAAAGGCAA
The DNA here is from genome assembly GCF_046119375.1 of Phyllobates terribilis. NCBI lineage: Eukaryota > Metazoa > Chordata > Amphibia > Anura > Dendrobatidae > Phyllobates > Phyllobates terribilis. The sequence goes on from NW_027362765.1 coordinate 382,836,809, forward strand.
GACTACTTAAGAAGGCTCTCTCACATTATTAAGCAGCCTACATTTTCTGCCAAAATGGGAAAGAAAAAGGATGTGTCGGCTGCTGAGAAGCAACAAATTGTGGAGTGTTTAGGTCAAGGCATGACTACAATCAACATTGTGCGATGATCAGGATGAAGTGTCTTGGCAATCAAGAAGTATGTAGCTGATTCACAGTACACACGTGTGCGTGCTGATAAGGGCAAATTGAGGACTCTTTCCTACAGGCAATTACGTCAGGTTGAAAGAGCAGTGGCAAAAAAGCCTTGTCATAGCAGCAGACAAGTTTTTGAAGCTGGTTGTGCCTCCAACGTCCCCCGAACAACAAGATGCAGGGTCCTTCAGAGGTTTGCAGCTGTGCATACGCCATCCTGTCGACCTCCTCTATCCACTTCACACAAGCAGAAACGGCTCCAGTGGGCCAAACATTACATGAAGACTGATTTCAAAACTGTTTTGTTCACAGATGAGTGCCGTGCAGCGCTCGATGGTCCAGATGAATGGAGTGGAGGATGGCTGGTTGATGGACACCCCACGCAAACACGGCTACAGCGCCAACAAGGAGGAGGTGGAGTAATGTTTTGGGCTGGAATCATGGGGAGAGAGATTGTCGGCCCCTTTAGGATCCCTGAAGGCGCTAAAGATGAACTCCATAATGTATGTGGATTTTCTCAAACAGCACTTCCTGCCATGGTTCAAGAAGAAGAACCGTGTATTTCACAGCAAGATCATTTTTCTGCATGATAATGCACCATCTCATGCTGCACATAAAACATCTGCATCTCTGGCTGATATGGGCATAAAAGGGGACAAACTTATGGTGTGACCCCCATGCTCCCCTGACCTCTACCCCATTCAGAACCTTTGGAGCATCATTAAAAGGAGTGTCTATGATGGCGGGAGGCAGTTCACATCTAAGCAACAGCTCTGGGAGGGTATTCTGTCCTCATGCAAAACAATTGAAGCAGAAACCATCCAAAACCTGACAAATTCAATGGACGAGAGAGTTCAGAAGCTCCTTTCGAACAAGGGGTCCTATGTGAAAATGTAACATCACCTAGAATAAAGTTTTGAGTTGAAAACTGTTTGATTTCAGTTTCTAACAACCTGCTAATGCTTATAATTTCAAAAATGACCATTTTTTTGGTCTTTATTAAAATGAAAAGGTTGATCGAAAAGTTTGGGGGATCTAAGAGTGTGGCAACCCAGTAGTCATGATTACTTCGAATTCTGACAATATGAGGGTCATGCTGCAGGTAGTGCAGCAAGAAGGCACTTATGTGTCTTGCGCATCTCGGAGCCCCAAAATTATTTTCCGGGCTAGATGCAGCTAAAAATTATTTTTAATTTTAAATCTGGTGAAGCTTATTATAGATGGCCTAATAGGATCAGTGCTGCACACTGCTACAAAGCCCAAATTATTTTCCAGTCAAGATACAGATAAACATGATTAGTAATTTGAAAGCTTAAAACGGTTGGTAGGGTGATTTTAACCAATCATCAAGCTTTTACTCTCCCCAGGATGACACAGGGGTAGAAAAGTCGTTTCGGATCCATGATTTGTTCATCTTTATGAACGTGAGTCTGTCTACATTATCAGTGGAGAGCCGCGTGCGCTTATCTGTCAGCACACCACCAGCAGCGCTGAACACACGTTCAGACAGAACGCTGGCTGCGGGGCATGACAAGATCTCCAAGGCGTAAGTGGCTAGCTCCGGCCATTTATCCAGATTGGAAGCCCAAAAAGAGCAAGGGTCCAGTGACACAGTCGTGGCTTCAATGTTTACTTGGAGATACTCCTGTACCATCGTCTCTAGGCGTTGACTATGTGTCAGACTCCTTGTCTCCTGTGGCCTTGCAAAGGATGGGCTAAAAAAGTGGTGAAATGATTCCGCAAAATTGATGTTACCAGCAGATACTGTGGTTCTGTTACGGTTTGAGTGCTGAACACTTGACGGTCCCACGGTTGGCAAGTTGGAACTGTGAGATTCACTACGTGCACCACTGGTATTTTGTGGAAAAGCACATGTAAGATTCTGCAACAGTCTCTGCTGATACTCCTGCATGCGTGCATCCCTTTCTATGGCAGGAATAATTTCTGCAAATTTACTTTTGTACCGGGGATCTAACAGTGTGGCAACCCAGTAGTCAGGATTATTTCTAATTCTCACAATTCGAGGGTCATGTTGCAGGTAGTGCAGCAAGAAGGCACTCATGTGTGTTGCGCATCCAGGAGCACCAAGTCCCTGTTGTGTTGGTGGCGAGGTAACAATCATGCTTCCTTCCTCTGTCCTCTCCCCCCAACCTCGCACAACAGAAATGTGATCAAGGTCTCCTTCATCTGATGAGTCTTCCATCAGTTCGTCCTCCACTTCTTCCTGGGCTCCTGCACCTTCCTCACTAGTTTGGCTGCTACCATGCGCCCTGGTAAAACCATCTCCCCCACCCTCACATGCCTGCCGCCTTGGTGCTGCCGACCGTCTGGACCTTGCAGATGTTAGCCCTTCCGCATACAACTCCCCCTCCTCTACTTCCTCCACCTCCTCTTGTGCCACCACCTGACTCCGAATTCTGTTTAACATGTGCTCCAGCATGTAAATCACCGGAATAGTCATGCTGATAATGGCATCGTCAGCACTAAACATCTTCGTCGCCATTTCAAAACTGTGCAGAAGGGTGCATAGGTACCTGATCTGAGACCACTCCTCCAGCGTGATTTGCCCCACCTCTGAATCTCGTTGGCCCAGGCTATACGTCAGAACGTATTGCACCAGGGCTTGTCGGTGCTGCCACAGTCGCTGCAACATGTGCAGAGTTGAATTCCACCGGGTAGGCACATCGCATTTTAGCCGGTGAAGTGGCAGGCCCAACGACTTCTGTAGAGATGTAAGTCGCTGAGCTGCGGGATGCGAACGGCGGAAGTGAGCACACAGCGACCGTGCCCTCTGCAGAAGGCCATCTAGTCTGGGATAGTGGGCTAAAAATTGCTGGACAACCAGGTTCAACACGTGAGCCATACAAGGCACGTGTGTGACATTGCCCCGGCGAAGGGCCGCACCCAGGTTTGCAGCATTGTCGCACACGGCCTTCCCTGGTTTCAGGTCCAGTGGAGACAACCATTCATGAAATTGGTTCTCCAGAGCTGACCACAACTCCTCAGCTGTGTGACTCACATTTCCCAGACATTTCAATGTAAAAACCGCCTGATGACGTTGAGCCCTACTGCCAGCATAGTAAGGAGGTGTGCAGGATCCCTTCTGCGCAGTTAGAAAGCTTGTGGCATGACCAGACAGGCTTTGGGTGCAGGTGGAAGACCGAGAGGAGGTTGAGGAGGCAGAAGCAGTGGAGGAACTTTGACATAAAGAGGATTGACGCACAACTCGTGGGGACGGCAAGACTTGGACAGCAGCCCCTTGTCCTGCTGTCACCATAGTTACCCAGTGCCCAGTCAGCGACATGTAACGCCCCTGTCCATGCCTACTCGTCCAAGTGTCTGTGGTGAAATGCACCCTGTCACACACAGAGTTTCTCAAAGAAGCGGTGATGTTGTGTGCGACATGCTGGTGGAGCGCAGGCACACCTTTCTTTGAGAAGTAGTGCCAACTGGGCATCTGGTACTGGGGCACTGCGACGGACATAAGGTCTCGAAAATCCTCTGTGTCCACCAGGCGGAAAGGCAGCATTTCTGTAGCCAAGAGCTTGCAGATGGTGAAATTCAACCTCTTAGCTTTCTCATGGCTAGGAGGAAATGGTCTTTTACTTGTCCACATCTGAGGGACCGAGGGCTGGCTATTGTGCTTAGACGGGGTTGATAAGGGTGTCCCCGGCAAACTGCCGGTCTGTGAGGAAGATGCAGGCGGACATGTTAGGTTGCCTTGATCCAAAGGTGGTGCTATCGATGTCGGACAGCGCTCAAGACCAGCTGGTGTTACCACCTCCAAAGAAAATGATGACCTGCCAATCACGCTGGCTGTTGCGGGTAAAGAGGTGGCAGGTCTGCGCCCCAAAACAGGTGTGACTGCTGTCCCCCCAGTCACAGAGGATGAAGAGGCCGCGGATGCACAAGATATGGCAGACGGTGGTTGGCCCGGCCGGCTAGGCCGCATTGTAGCACACTGAGCTTCCCACTGCAACTTATACTTCATGTCCATGTGCCGGTTCATGCATGAAGTACTCAAACTATGTATTTTTTGGCCTCTACTTAGCTTTTGCTGACAAATGTTACAGATAACACGAGTTGGGTCATCTTTATCGATCTGAAAAAATGCCCAGGCTATGCAAGGCTTAGCACCCATGCGACCTGAAGAGCCACCACGACTTGTGGTGAGAGGCAGAGTTGTGTTTGAGGATGCAGTTGTTGACGTGCTTCCAGTACTACGTCTCTGTCCAGGAAGGCGCAACCTGACCTCGTCGTCACTAGCATCTTCCTCCACCTCCTCTGCTGACCTCATCTCTTGGCTGACTGTGGGTTGACAGTAAGTGGGATCTCCGACCTCATCATCATCACCCTGTGCGTTATCACACCCGTCGTCCTCAGAGCCAACCTGTTCCTGCCCTGACAAAAAACTAAAGTTGTCGCTCCAATCAGGTATTTGAGTCTTATCATCGTCTTCCTCATTGTCTCCACCAACAGGAGTTACAGTTTGGGAATGAGGGTCTACATTATGGTCAGAACCTTCTGCGTCTGGTCCTGGATCCGACTCATAAAGATTCTGGGCATCAGTGCAGATCATTTCCTCGTCTGGATTCACAGAAGCGCTGGAGTCGACCTCTGATTCCCAGGCTATAGTATGAGTAAACAGCTCTGCAGACTCAACCATCTGTTCTACCTCATACTCAGACGGGCAGCTGGAGATTTGGGAGCTGTGAGGAAGCAAGTGCGATTTGGGTGACACCTTTGAGGACTGGAGTATTTGTGATGTTGAAGTTGATGTGGAGGAGAGCCGACTTAAAGGAGCACTTGATATCCGTTGAAGCACCTGCTGTTTTTGTGCCTCATCTGGAATTTGTACCGATTGGCGTGGCCGTAAGAAAGGGATCTTATCACATTGTCCGCTAAAAGAAGTAGACATTTTAGTTTGGCTGGAAGATGGTCTTTCTTCTGCACCTACCCCACGGACACAACCTTTTTTCCCCTTCCCAACACGCCTATTCCCCTTTCCACCAGCAGCAGGCCTTTTTCCACTCATTTTGGTGGTTAACTAATTCACAACTCTGGAGTTGTTTGCACAAAAAAACAATGGATGGTAACCGAGCAGAGCTGAGTGGCCAAACTGTGGTATTAGGCCGAAACTATTGGCTGGGATAGATGCAGAAAAAAATTATTTTTAATTTGCAACCTGATGGAGGTCAGTATAGATGGACTAATAGACCAAGTCCCACACACCGCTAGAAGCCCAAATATTTTTTCAGAGCTAGATGCAGAAATTTTTTTTATTCAATTTGCAACCTGATGGAGGTCAGTATAGATGGACTAATAGACCAAGTCCCACACACTGCTAGAAGCCCAAATATTTTTTCAGAGCTTGATGCAGAAAAAAATTATTTTTAATTTGCAACCTGATGGAGGTCAGTATAGATGGACTAATAGACCAAGTCCCACACACCGCTAGAAGCCCAAATATTTTTTCAGAGCTAGATGCAGAAAAAAATTATATTCAATTTGCAACCTGCTGGAGGTCAGTATAGAAGGACTAATAGAACAAGTCCCACACACTGCTAGAAGCCCAATATTTTTTCAGAGCTAAATGAAGAAAAAAATTATTTTTAATTTGCAACCTGATGGAGGTCAGTATAGATGGACTAATAGACCAAGTCCCAAACACCGCTAGAAGCCCAAATATTTTTTCAGAGCTAGATGCAGAAATTTTTTTTATTCAATTTGCAACCTGATGGAGGTCAGTATAGATGGACTAATAGACCAAGTCCCACACACTGCTAGAAGCCCAAATATTTTTTCAGAGCTAGATGCAGAAAAAAATTATTTTTAATTTGCAACCTGATGGAGGTCAGTATAGATGGACTAATAGACCAAGTCCCACACACCGCTAGAAGCCCAAATATTTTTTCAGAGCTAGATGCAGAAAAAAATTATATTCAATTTGCAACCTGCTGGAGGTCAGTATAGAAGGACTAATAGAACAAGTCCCACACACTGCTAGAAGCCCAAATATTTTTTCAGAGCTAAATGAAGAAAAAAATTATTTTTAATTTGCAACCTGATGGAGGTCAGTATAGATGGACTAATAGACCAAGTCCCACACACCGCTAGAAGCCCAAATATTTTTTCAGATCTAGATGCAGAAATTTTTTTTATTCAATTTGCAACCTGATGGAGGTCAGTATAGATGGACTAATAGACCAAGTCCCACACACTGCTAGAAGCCCAAATATTTTTTCAGAGCTTGATGCAGAAAAAAATTATTTTTAATTTGCAACCTGATGGAGGTCAGTATAGATGGACTAATAGACCAAGTCCCACACACCGCTAGAAGCCCAAATATTTTTTCAGAGCTAGATGCAGAAAAAAATTATATTCAATTTGCAACCTGCTGGAGGTCAGTATAGAAGGACTAATAGAACAAGTCCCACACACTGCTAGAAGCCCAATATTTTTTCAGAGCTAAATGAAGAAAAAAATTATTTTTAATTTGCAACCTGATGGAGGTCAGTATAGATGGACTAATAGACCAAGTCCCACACACCGCTAGAAGCCCAAATATTTTTTCAGAGCTAGATGCAGAAAATTTTTTTATTCAATTTGCAACCTGATGGAGGTCAGTATAGATGGACTAATAGGCCAAGTCCCACACACTGCTAGAAGCCCAAATATTTTTTCAGAGCTAGATGCAGAAAAAAATTATTTTTAATTTGCAACCTGATGGAGGTCAGTATAGATGGACTAATAGACCAAGTCCCACACACCGCTAGAAGCCCAAATATTTTTTCAGAGCTAGATGCAGAAAAAAATTATATTCAATTTGCAACCTGCTGGAGGTCAGTATAGAAGGACTAATAGAACAAGTCCCACACACTGCTAGAAGCCCAAATATTTTTTCAGAGCTAAATGAAGAAAAAAATTATTTTTAATTTGCAACCTGATGGAGGTCAGTATAGATGGACTAATAGACCAAGTCCCACACACTGCTAGAAGCCCAAATATTTTTTCAGAGCTAGATGCAGAAAAAAATTATTTTTAATTTGCAACCTGATGGAGGTCAGTATAGATGGACTAATAGACCAAGTCCCACACACCGCTAGAAGCCCAAATATTTTTTCAGAGCTAGATGCAGAAAATTTTTTTATTCAATTTGCAACCTGATGGAGGTCAGTATAGATGGACTAATAGACCAAGTCCCACACACTGCTAGAAGCCCAAATATTTTTTCAGAGCTAGATGCAGAAAAAAATTATTTTTAATTTGCAACCTGATGGAGGTCAGTATAGATGGACTAATAGACCAAGTCCCACACACCGCTAGAAGCCCAAATATTTTTTCAGAGCTAGATGCAGAAATTTTTTTTATTCAATTTGCAACCTGATGGAGGTCAGTATAGATGGACTAATAGACCAAGTCCCACACACTGCTAGAAGCCCAAATATTTTTTCAGAGCTAGATGCAGAAAAAAATTATTTTTAATTTGCAACCTGATGGAGGTCAGTATAGATGGACTAATAGACCAAGTCCCACACACCGCTAGAAGCCCAAATATTTTTTCAGAGCTAGATGCAGAAAAAAATTATATTCAATTTGCAACCTGCTGGAGGTCAGTATAGAAGGACTAATAGAACAAGTCCCACACACTGCTAGAAGCCCAAATATAAATATTTTTTCAGAGCTAAATGAAGAAAAAAATTATTTTTAATTTGCAACCTGATGGAGGTCAGTATAGATGGACTAATAGACCAAGTCCCACACACCGCTAGAAGCCCAAATATTTTTTCAGATCTAGATGCAGAAAATTTTTTTATTCAATTTGCAACCTGATGGAGGTCAGTATAGATGGACTAATAGACCAAGTCCCACACACTGCTAGAAGCCCAAATATTTTTTCAGAGCTAGATGCAGAAAAAAATTATTTTTAATTTGCAACCTGATGGAGGTCAGTATAGATGGACTAATAGACCAAGTCCCACACACCGCTAGAAGCCCAAATATTTTTTCAGAGCTAGATGCAGAAAAAAATTATATTCAATTTGCAACCTGCTGGAGGTCAGTATAGAAGGACTAATAGAACAAGTACCACACACTGCTAGAAGCCCAATTATTTTTTCAGAGCTAAATGAAGAAAAAAATTATTTTTAATTTGCAACCTGATGGAGGTCAGTATGGATGGACTAATAGACCAAGTCCCACACACTGCTAGAAGCCCAAATATTTTTTCAGAGCTAGATGCAGAAAAAAATTATTTTTAATTTGCAACCTGATGGAGGTCAGTATAGATGGACTAATAGACCAAGTCCCACACACCGCTAGAAGCCCAAATATTTTTTCAGAGCTAGATGCAGAAAATTTTTTTATTCAATTTGCAACCTGATGGAGGTCAGTATAGATGGACTAATAGACCAAGTCCCACACACTGCTAGAAGCCCAAATATTTTTTCAGAGCTAGATGCAGAAAAAAATTATTTTTAATTTGCAACCTGATGGAGGTCAGTATAGATGGACTAATAGACCAAGTCCCACACACCGCTAGAAGCCCAAATATTTTTTCAGAGCTAGATGCAGAAAATTTTTTTATTCAATTTGCAACCTGATGGAGGTCAGTATAGAAGGACTAATAGAACAAGTCCCACACACTGCTAGAAGCCCAAATATTTTTTCAGAGCTAGATGCAGAAAAAAATTATTTTTAATTTGCAACCTGATGGAGGTCAGTATAGATGGACTAATAGACCAAGTCCCACACACCGCTAGAAGCCCAAATATTTTTTCAGAGCTAGATGCAGAAAAAAATTATATTCAATTTGCAACCTGCTGGAGGTCAGTATAGAAGGACTAATAGAACAAGTCCCACACACTGCTAGAAGCCCAAATATTTTTTCAGAGCTAAATGAAGAAAAAAATTATTTTTAATTTGCAACCTGATGGAGGTCAGTATAGATGGACTAATAGACCAAGTCCCACACACTGCTAGAAGCCCAACTATTTTTTCAGAGCTAGATGCAGAAAAAAATTATTTTTAATTTGCAACCTGATGGAGGTCAGTATAGATGGACTAATAGACCAAGTCCCACACACCGCTAGAAGCCCAAATATTTTTTCAGAGCTAGATGCAGAAATTTTTTTTATTCAATTTGCAACCTGATGGAGGTCAGTATAGATGGACTAATAGACCAAGTCCCACACACTGCTAGAAGCCCAAATATTTTTTCAGAGCTAGATGCAGAAAAAAATTATTTTTAATTTGCAACCTGTTGGAGGTCAGTATAGATGGACTAATAGACCAAGTCCCAAACACCGCTAGAAGCCCAAATATTTTTTCAGAGCTAGATGCAGAAAATTTTTTTATTCAATTTGCAACCTGATGGAGGTCAGTATAGATGGACTAATAGACCAAGTCCCACACACTGCTAGAAGCCCAAATATTTTTTCAGAGCTAGATGCAGAAAAAAAATATTTTTAATTTGCAACCTGATGGAGGTCAGTATAGATGGACTAATAGACCAAGTCCCACACACCGCTAGAAGCCCAAATATTTTTTCAGAGCTAGATGCAGAAAAAAATTATATTCAATTTGAACCTGCTGGAGGTCAGTATAGAAGGACTAATAGAACAAGTCCCACACACTGCTAGAAGCCCAAATATTTTTTCAGAGCTAAATGAAGAAAAAAATTATTTTTAATTTGCAACCTGATGGAGGTCAGTATAGATGGACTAATAGACCAAGTCCCACACACTGCTAGAAGCCCAAATATTTTTTCAGAGCTAGATGCAGAAAAAAATTATTTTTAATTTGCAACCTGATGAAGGTCAGTATAGATGGACTAATAGACCAAGTCCCACACACCGCTAGAAGCCCAAATATTTTTTCAGAGCTAGATGCAGAAATTTTTTTTATTCAATTTGCAACCTGATGGAGGTCAGTATAGATGGACTAATAGACCAAGTCCCACACACTGCTAGAAGCCCAAATATTTTTTCAGAGCTAGATGCAGAAAAAAATTATATTCAGTTTGCAACCTGATGGAGGTCAGTATAGATGGACTAATAGAATGATGCTATGCCCAAAAGATTTTACTTCACTAGGTGCAGTAAAAAAATTGGTATTCTATACACAGGTGGTATATCTTGCAACACAGATAGGCTACTCCACTGACTAACACACTCTGCAATAGGCCAAAAAGGATTAGCTTTGCTAGATTCAGCCAAATGCTGTGAAAAAAAATTGCACAGCACTGGCACAGACCTGCCTGGCAAAAACTGATAGGAACTCATGTAACCTAGTCCTGAAAAGGACTCCAATTACAATTAGTCTTTACTCCCACAATCTATCTATTTAAGAGCACAGACCTGCTTGATAAAAGTCGTAGGAAATGCTGTAACCTAGTCCTTAAAAGGACTGCAATCACAACTATTCCCTACTCCCAAGCTATCTGTATATTTGTGCGAAAATTGGCTTGAAATTAACAAGGTATAGCGCACACAGCAACAGCGGTGCCGTCTAACACGCAGCTGCAGCAGTGAGAAAATGGTGGCGACGGGGAAAATGGCTTGGTCTTATAGGGCAAGGACATGTGACATACACTGCCAATCACACATGCCCTTGCTTGTGTGAAAAAAAGCACTTCGCTCCGTGTGTGCGCTGCTGATAGGCTGACAGATTGCACCTCCCCACTGCAAATGCGGGAAAGAGAAAAAAAAATGGAGATCTTCATTGTTCCTGCAGAGATCCATCCCCTGCCCCTCCCCCCGCCCCGCTGTACACTCAAACTGCGTATTAACATTAATTTTCATCATTACTGAGAAAAAATCCAGTTATGATTTTGGTGCACGAACAGTTATCGAACATAACCTCGAACAGCCGAATTTTTCTCAAATTGTTCGTGTTCGCCGACCGGCTCGAACACCGCCCAAAACAGCTCGAATTTGAGATTGGCGAACAGTTCGAGTAGAACAACGCTCATCTCTACTTTTAACACTCCTGTGGGTCATTTTGAGAATCTGGTTATGCCTTTTGGTCTTACTAATGCTCCTGCATTTTTTCAGAATCTGATTAATGACATCCTTAGACCTTTGATCGGTAAAAATGTGGTTGTGTATTTGGATATTTTGATTTATTCGCCGGATCTGGAGTCTCATTGGCGGAGCGTGCGTGAGGTATTACAGTTATTAATGGACAATTCGCTTTTTGCTAAGCTGGAGAAATGTGAGTTCGCTGTACAGAGAATTAGTTTTTTTGGCTACATTATCTCCAGCAAAGGTTTTGAGATGGATCCGGTTAAGGTTCAGGCTGTGCAGGAATGGCCTAGGCCTATTGGTTTGAAATCGATACAGAGGTTTTTGGGTTTCGCCAATTACTATAGAAAATTCATAAAAAAATTTTCTAGTATTGTCAAACCTCTGACTGATCTCACCAGGAAAGGTGCTGATGCGGTTCAGTGGTCTTCTGAGGCCATTGAAGCTTTTGTGTATCTCAAGGAGAGGTTCACCTCTGCTCCCATCCTTATGCAGCCTGATGTTACTAGGCCGTTTTTGGTTGAGGTTGATGCTTCCTCTGTGGGGGTTGGCGCAGTATTGTCTCAGGATAATGGGGATGGATTACATCCCTGTGCCTTTTTTTCAAAAAATTTTTCGGAGACTGAACTGAATTACGATATTGGTAATCGAGAATTATTGGCTATTAAACTCGCATTTGAACACTGGCGCCACTTCTTGGAAGGTGCGGAATTTCCCGTTCAGGTTCTTACGGATCATAAAAATCTGATATATCTTGATGCTGCCAAGCGCCTGAATGCCCGTCAGGCTAGGTGGGCACTGTTTTTCTCGCGGTTTAATTTCTCCGTTACTTACATCCCTGGTACTAAGAATGTTAAGGCGGATGCCTTGTCTCGCAGTTTTTCTCCCATAGTCGGTGCTGAGAAAGAGGAGAACATTTTACAAGAAGGTGTTGTGATAGCTGCTTTGGACTCCGTTTTGGAGAATGAGATTCTTAAAGCACAGGAGAATGCCCCATCTAACACTCCTCATGGGAGGTTGTTTGTGCCTGGGACCTTTAGGAGAGATTTGTTTGTTGAGTGTCACGAATCTCGGTTGGCAGGTCATCCCGGAATCTCTGAGACCAAGAGACTGGTGGGTCGCAGTTTTTGGTGGCCTGGATGGCAGAAGGAGGTCATTAAGTGGGTGCGTCAATGTACTATATGTGCTAGATCTAAGTCCTCACATACTCCTGCTGCGGGGTTGCTTTGTCCTTTGGAGGTTCCCAGTGCTCCTTGGACACATTTGGCTATGGACTTTATAACTGACCTTCCCCCCTCTGAGGGTTTTACTGTCATCTGGGTGGTCGTGGACCGTTTTAGCAAGATGTGTCACTTGGTTCCTTTCGTCAAACTGCCCTGCGCTAAAACTCTCGCTAAGGCCTTTGTCAAGGAAATTGTCAGACTTCATGGCGTTCCTACTGACATTGTTTCTGATAGGGGTCCTCAGTTCGTGGCTCGTTTTTGGCGTGCCTTTTGTGATAGGTTGGGAGTTCATTTGTCGTTCTCGTCCGGATATCATCCTGAATCTAATGGCCAGACAGAAAGGAAAAACCAGGATGTTGAGCAGTTCTTGCGTTGTTTTGTGGCAGACAATCAAGAGGGGTGGTCTGAGTTTCTGCCACTTGCTGAATTTGCTCTGAACAATCATACATCTTCTTCTGCTGGTTGTTCGCCTTTTTTTTGTTGTTCTGGGAGACATCCGTCGTTTGGGTCGTTCTCCAAGTTGGGATCGGCCGTGCCTGAGGAGGAGAATTTTTCCGGTGATTTGGAGAGAGTTTGGACAGATGTGCGTGGTAATCTTCAGGAGGCCAACAGAAAATCTAAAGACTACTTTGATAGGAAATGACAGGAGGTTTTGTTCGCTGTTGGTGACATGGTTTGGTTGTCCTCTAGGAATCTGCGGTTGAGGATTCCTTCAAAGAAATTGGGTCCCAAGTTTGTAGGGCCCTTTAAGGTGCTTCAGGTTGTCAACCAATCTGCTGTTAGGTTGGAGGTTCCTACCTCCTGGAGAATTAATCCGGTATTTCATGTCTCTCTGTTGAAAAAAGCTGTTGTATCGGATTGTGACGCCTCTGCCTCTGTTCCTCCGGTGGTGGAGGACGGGGAATATGAAATTTCTCGCATCCTTAACTCTAGACGGTATAGAGGTAGTTTGCAGTATCTTGTGGCCTGGAAAGGTTTCGGTCCCGAGGATAACTCTTGGGTGAGGTCGGATGATGTTTCCGCGTCCAGACTTATCAGAGCGTTTCACAGGAGATTTCCTGATAAGCCTGGTCCTAGGGGATCCGGAGGATCCTCTTAGAAGGGGGGGTACTGTTAGAACCTTGCTCTTAGGTTTTTTTTCCTTTGCTGGTCACATGACCTTGTTGGCCTATTTAATCCTGCTCCGCCCTTCTGGCTTTGCTGGACTTCATTGTATAACTACTTTCTAGCTAGCCTGTGCTCTGTATCTAACTCTGTTAGTTTGCTTGGTCTACGGACCTCTATGTTCTATATATTTTGTTTGTTCGTTTGTCTGCTACTATTTCTGTTAGGAGGTGTCCATTTTCCTCCCAGTCCTTAGTACTTGTAGGGATTCCTCCCCCACATCTATAGGTCTCCGTACAGACTAGCTTAGGACTTTAGCAGGTCTGATCGCAGGATCAGGTCCCCTGTTACATCGTAGGGATTCAGCTGAGTTCTATCGTAGGGACAGATCTCCTCTCTTTCCTTAGCTCTGGTAGCAGAACATAACAGATACATTTTTACCACAAAAATGTTGTTTTAGCCCCAGATTTGACATTTTTACATAGGGAAATGAGTAAAACTAGCAACAAAATTTGTCACACAATTTCTGCTGAACATAGCAATACCCGATTATATGGATGTTCAGTAGTGTTTAGCTACATGGCAAGAATCAGGAGGGAAGGAGTGCTATTTGACCCTTGAAGAACAAATTATCGTTGAATAGTTTGCGGACTCCATATACGGAGCTCTTAAGTGTAAGAAAAACAGAATCTCCCCTCAAGTGACGCCATTTTGGAAATTACGCACCTCTGGGAATTTATGTTATTGTGAAGTAACGATTTTGACTTTGAGTGTTTTCCAAAAACAAGCAGTAGTGGATATTGCTGAGTAAAAATTGCAAATCTGGCATTATAATGCCCAGTAAGTTGTAGTGCCCAGTACACTGTAGTACCCATACATTGAAGTGCCCATACATTGAAGTGCTCAGTTTTTTGTAGTGACCAGTCCATTGTAGTGCCCATACATTTGCCCAGATTGTGCTTATGGATACCGTAAATTAAGCAGGCTCTCATAGCTACAGAAATTCCAAACATGTGTTCTCTAAATGTGGTTTATACACACTGTGGGACTTAGAAGGGAGAAGGGCAGTGGGATTTGGGAGCACAGAATTTGCTGTATTTCTTTTGGGGGGCGAGGTGCCATAGCGCTTTTCCAGAGCTTTTGTGCTATCAGTAACGAGAAAGCCCCCTATATTTCTATTGACAGATGACGGGGGACTTGCTTTTTTTGTGGATTGAGTTGAGACTTTTGTTGGGAACATTTTACATAACATTTTCAATCACAATTATCTTGTGCTCTATGTTGAGCACTTACATCAGGGTTTCCATCTAAATCTCCAAATGACGTGATTCAGATTAAACCCTCAATGGACCCATTCAATCTAATGAGCCAGCAGAAACACTCTGGACTCCGTCTGGCCTCTGATCAGCGGTCTCCTGATTTTCAGAGGTGCAGAAAACTGTGGTTGACCGCGCTTTTATGCACGCTTAAAAAGACGGACACCGCTGAATCATAAGCCAGAGAAAGTCCACAGTGCCTCCATCTGCCTCATTATAGGGAATCTTCTATTCTGGGTTCTGTCTGAATCACGTATTTCAGAGATTTACACGGCAACTCAGGTGTAAGAGCTCAGTGCAGCGTGCAGGATAAATGTGAGCCTAGCCTTTCTGTGATCTTTAGGAAGCAGGATAAACAAATCGACTGCAGTTGTTGAAGAATTTTTTACATTTATTTTTTGCGCCATTTCTCGTGCGGCAGAAGTGATTGCATAATTTATTTTTCGAGTAGGTCTGATTACAGCAATACCAGATTTATATAGCTTTTCTTTATGTTTGACTGCTATCACACACTAAACGACTCTTTTTATTTCAAAAGATAATTTTTGCATTGTAATATTTTTAGAGCTATAGTTTTTCTATATTTCTGACAACAGTCATCTGAAAGCTTGTTTTTTTGCGGGACGAGTTGACATTTTTAATGGTACAATTTTCAGGCTTATAACATGTTTTGACCGCTTTCTATTTCGATTTTTGGGAGGCAGAATGAACAAAATCCAGCAATTCAAGAATTGCTGTTTTATGCCGTTCAAAAGGTGATAAGAAAACTTCATTCTTCGGGTCAGTATGATTACAGCAATACCACATTTATTTAACTTTTTTTTTATGTTTTGTCGCTTTTACACAATAAAAACTATTTTATAGAAAAAAGAATTGTTTTTGCATCGCAATATTCTGAGAACTATAACTTTTTATTTCTCAGCTGACTAAGCTATGTGGCAGCTTGTTTTTTGCAGGACAAGGTTATGTTTTTAGTGATACCATTTTTATTCCCATTCGACTTTTTGATTGTTTTTTATTCCACTTTTTGCTTGGCGGTATGATGAAAAAGTATAGCTTTTTATTTAATTTTTTTACAGGGTTCAATGAAGGGGTTAACTAGTGTGACAATTTTATAGGTCGGGTCGTTCTGGATGAGGTGGTACCAAATATGTGTACTTTTTTTTTTTTTTTACGTAAATATGTGTATTTATTGGTATAATATTTTTTCTTTTTTCTGTTCTTTATTTTGTGATTTTTTTTTTTTAAAATATGTTTACAATTTTTTTTAAACTTTTTTACTTAGTCCCTCTATGGGCTTTAACTTTTTTTTACTCTGATCACTGTATAATGCATTGCAATGTACCAGCACTGCAATGCATACTACCTGTCAGTTTTGCCATAGTTGGTTGACCCGGAGGTCGTCATGATGATTTTGGGTTGCCATGACAATGGTTGTGCCCTCACAATAACGTCGCAGGGCACCGATCTAAAGGGAGAGGGAGCCTCCACCCTCTCTCAAACTTTTAAATGCAGTGATCGATATTGATCGTGGCATTTAGGGGGTAAAATGGCCCGGGATAATGTGGGTACTGCTCCTGGCAGTGACATCCGGGTCTCGGCCTAAACTTAAGCCGAGATCCTGGGGGTGATCACATGGGCCCCGCACGATCGCCATGCCGTACCCATATGTCAAAGGTCGGGAACCCCTATCCGACCATGACGTACGGTCAAAGGTGGTGAAGGAGTTAAAGTATCACATGAGAAACTTCAGTTTTGTTGTGCAGTTTTAGAATACAAGTCAGATGTTGCAAGCAAGTTATTGGGCAATAAACCTTAAGCCTTTAATGACCTTGGACATATAGGCATGTCCAAAGCCATCTCCCTGCATTTGATGCATGCTCCGCGGCAGTTAACCAGTTAAATGTCACGGTCAATCTCTGAATGCGGCATTTAACAAGCGCTGGGCGGAAGCACGTCACAAGAACCACCCAAAAAAAAGGAGATGCTACAGGTCTCCTAAAATGGCAACATTTTTTTTCTTACAAATTTTGGATTTCTTTTTCACCACTTAAAACAAAAAAAAAAGCTGTACATGTTTGGTATTAGCGTACTCGTACTGACCGGGAGAATCTTTTTGGCAGGTCAGTTTTAGCATTTAGTGAACATGGTAAATAAAAAACCCCAAAAACAATTGTGGAATTGAACTTTTTTAGCAATTTGACCACACTTGGAATTTTTTTTCCACTCTCCAATACACAATGTGGATGAATCAATGGTGTCATTTAAAAGGACAACTCATCCCGCAAAAAAAAAACACGCCCTCATATGGCTATATTGACAGAAAAATAAAAAAAGTTATGCCTCTGGGAAAAAGAGGAGCAAAAAGCAAAAATGCAAAAAAACGAAAATAGCAAGGTGGTGAAGGGGTTAAGGTGGTAAAGAGGCATAGCATTAAAATTGTACATGTGAATGTTCTAGCAGAAAAATACAAAGTGTCACATGAGAACATGTGCCACTGACCACACACCATCTACTCCCGACTTCTGCTAACCACGAAAATAGCATCTGATCCATTTTTTCAGTGACACCTTCACCAAAGAGAGTTTCATTATGTTTATATTTATATAGCGATGGTAACGTTCTGCTAAAAATGTCACAGGAAAAAACACATTTTTAGTCGTGTTATCTTTAGGTGACAACTGAGACATTTCTTCCACTTTATACTTCCTTTCTCTGAGTCCTCAGCTATATTAATGCACTGACTCCCTATAACCAGAACTTTTACATTAATGCCTTATCCTTAGCATGGGGCATCAATGTTTGATCGGCTGGGGTCCGACATCTACGACACCTGATCAGTTGTTATTGGTGCCGGCGGCCGCTGGCCGGAAGTACTTACTTGTAGAGCTGGCCATCTACTTGTAGTGGCCCAGGCTTGGTACTGCACATCCACCTCCTCTTGATTTGAATAGGAGGTGGATGTGCAGTACAAAGCCCCGGCCACTACAAGTAGACAGCCAGCTCCGCAACGAAGTACTTCTGGCCGGCAGCCACCGCCACCGACAACAGCTGATCGGCAGGAGTGCCGGGTGTCAGATCCTGGCCTATTGGACATTGATGCCCTATCCTAAGGGCATCAATGTAAAAGAATTGGACAACGTCCTTAACTGTATTATATATATTTAGACACTTATGTAGTGAAAGTTCAGGAGTCACATTTATTCTGGAATTGTTCTCTTACACAAAGCCCACTGAGATGATCGGGAATGTTTAGTTCTCCGAAAATCTGAAAGATGGTGGAACTGGAAGCTGAGGAAGTAACTCTGATTGACATATCTAGACTGAAAAATGAGCCAAGTGAGACAACAATGAAAACAAAAATTGATGTAAAAGGAGCCCTTGGGAAGTAGAAAGATAAGTAAGAGAGTGAAGAGGGATGAAAAGATGGAGTAGAAGGAAAGAGGAAAGAAGGGAAGAAAACAAAAATAAATGAAGAGAGTAAGATGATAAAGGAAGGGCTAAAGCAATAGTAATAAATTGCAAATAGAGTAGACTTAAAGGGGAGGTCCAAAGCCATAATTTATTTTAACAATAAAAGTCTGTCTATTTAATGTTAGAATTTGATTTTTTTTAATACATTTTAATTAAAAATTCCCTACTGTTCCCTCTATATGCTACCTGTGAAAAATATTGGAGATATAATTCCATGTCAATCATTATATCCTATTTTGCAGAGGATTATAAAGTCCCCTTCAGTGTGCAGTTGTAACAGGACACCTAGCATCTGCAGGAGGGGTTCAAGAGACTGTGAGTGAAAAATATCATACCTCTTGCCAGCTTTCTCAGGACAAAAGGGCCAGCTGTCATGTGGTCCCAAGCCATGTTGGTTTCCTTTAGTTAGACAGATAGGAATTCCATATCAAGTTATGAAAATGCTATACATCTTAGTCATACAGCGAACAGATTTTTGAAAACCCGAGGACATGGTGAATGTCAGCCTGGATCTCGACCCAGTCTAGCACATAGGAATAGGAAAACACACAAAGTAGCCATTCAGAAATCTATAGGGCCGCTGTGTTTAGTCTCCACGCATGGCAGAGGCCCGGCTGGATCCGATGACACCAGAACCGCCTCCCTAGGACCATCCATTAAAGAGTTATGACCCATCTTAGTTTCTGGCGTTTCTAGCTGCTAGAAGCCATGGGTGGAGATTTTGACAGAAGTGGAGTGACCCAGGGGGTGTTAAAAATCTCATGCAGCTCTTGGTCTATGGATTTTTCTCTGGGAGGTCGCAATGACATATCGTGTGGGAGAAGTCACCCAACAGAGGGAACCACAAGCCTCCCATGTGCCAGCCCCTCGCCTGCAAGCCAGGCTTTTCATTTGACTCATAACTGACTCTTAATATCTGCATACTTTTGTACCACTACTATTGTGTTTGCATCTCTGGCCATTATGCATGTATAACCCTTATGTATATAGAGTATTGTCTAGTGTGCCCTTAAGGCGATTCAAAATATAATTTAACCTTGGGCTGCTCTTTTATCTTGATCCACAAATACACACATCCGTTGTTCGGCTCAACTCACATGCTACCGGGGCTGGTTTCTGGCCCGATATAATTCCCGTTACGTTACGGACCGGGACTAATGTCTTAATTGGAACTTGTGGCAGCTCTACCGGGCTGATAAGGTTCTGTTTCACTGGGGTCAATGAGAGGGGCCTCTCAGGGGTGTGAGCGATTGTGGTGCCATGTCAGTGACTGAGTGGGCCACCTCTTCTCATTCCCAATACCTTCCTGAACCTGTGAAGACAGGGGGCATCTGTATAGAACTGTACGAATCTGACATTACAAGTCCCCTAGGGGGTGCGGAATGCCACGTTAGTGCAAAGTGCAGATCTGTATCACGTGATCCGTCTGATGTAATAGCAACGTCAGGCGGGAGGTACGGTGGAGATCCTTCACAAGTGGTGGCAGCAGTGGGATTCTGAGTGATCTCTCTGGTGCCATTCATTACACTACCTTACTGCTTTATTTTTTTAACTACTTCCTGTTTGATGAAACTTTGTTTGAGAGCCCCTGGCACATGCTAGGACACTCAAATGAGTTGTCATCAGGGGCAAAGGCTGTGGTCACTACAGGGAGAAAAGTTGGGAATGATGTGTCTATAAGCTCTCTTCTTAACTCTTGCTGACGCTGTAGCTAAATTATCTTGCACACCAGTCCAGATGTTATGGATGTCCTGTGAGATGTTTTTACAGCAGGAAGCATGCTTTAGATGGAATAGACGGGGAAGACAAGGTTCTAGGCTTTACTTGAATGTAGTCAGAATTCAAACATGCGTCCGTAGGACACAGTTCCGCATTAATGCACACAGGGGTGTCCAAATGGGTCTTAAAAGTCCTAGGAACATGATATCATGGATACAAGCTGGGCCTCTTGTAAAACCCATTGTGGAGCACAGCAAAGTGCAGCAGCCATAGAGGGAGTAGGTGGAGCCCGACTGAGCCGAGACTGGTTCGTAACACCTAGTTTGTGATTCAACAACTCTAAGCATATCCTTATTATTGTTACCTTTGGACACATTGGGATCATCACGTGCACATAGTACAATATTTTATATTATGTTTTAATGTAAACAATTGGATTATTTCATTATTAGGGCAAAAATAATTTAGTGTTACACTGCAGACTGGTCCATACATGAAGTAGGGAACTTGTTATTAATATAGTTGGAGCCATGTGTAGTGTTCTCTGCATAGAGGTTAATGATTTTTCTGTAACGAGATATAGAATTGTTTTATGGTCATGTCTAGTTTCAGGCTTTCATGTTTGAAGATAAGTGATTATGTTTCATTTCTTCAGAAAAGAGAAGCTGTTGCTGCTGGAAACATTTGTGGTATTCAGGATGTTTACTTTTATGCTTCACACTGACCACCACAATTTTGTGGAGATCATCTTCATGTCAGACACTGCAGTAATAGGAAAAACACTACTACAATGTGTGACCTTGAATTGAGATCAACAAGGAGAAAATACAGTTTGAATAAATGTTGTAATTATACATTATAAAAAGTAAATATTAATCACAAAGAGGAAGTACAAAAGTATTTCTATGGCTGAGATCCAAATTATATTAAAAAATCCTCATTGTTCTAATGGAAACTGTGAACAAGCTGCTGTTAACTGAGAACTGGCTTTTATCACCTTGAGGGCTTGCTCACACTTGCGTATAAATCAGACGAGTGCAATCCGATAAAAAATCGGATTGCACTCTGATCAATGTTATTTAATGAGGCAGTGTTCATCTGCGAGTTTTTCCTCAGCTGGAATCAGGTTGAGGAAAGGAAATTGCAGCATACTGCGTATGGGCGCGTATATTGGATGGGACTCGCCAATGCAAGTCAATAGGTGCGAGAATAAAAAATATGGCACACAGACCATGCGCATGCCATCCTTTGTTTTTTCACACACATCTCAAAGAAACCATGACATTTCATCATCCAAGTGCAGTAAATTCACAGCCAGAACTCTCAGAAAAGATAAATAGATCGAATAGATAGATATCCTGTAGATATATAATTTCACAAGCCCCCTAGTTATAATAAACTTGCATCCTTTAGTGCCTTTCACTGTGACACTAAAGGGTGTTTTAAAAAAAACAATTTTTGATAACCAGCAAAGGTAAAGCAGACAGCTGCGGGCTGATATTATCAGGCTGGGAAGGTACATGGTTATTGGGCCCTTCCAGCCTAAACATATCAGCCCATAGCCACCCCAGAAGTGGTACATCACATGAGATGTGTCAATTCTGAAGCTTTGCCTTGTTCTTCCCACTTGCCCTGGTTTGTCAAAAATCACAGCTGGCATCAATCCCTGGTGTTAGTAATGGAGAGGTGCCTATCAGACTCCCCCATTACTAACCCAGTAATCAAAAATAAAAACACACGCATAAAAATACTTTATTTGAATAAACACTTCCCCACACTTTTCCTGGTTCACCACTTTATTAAAAAGAAACATGCAAGTCTGCCGTAGTACTGGAAATCCAACGTAGTCCTGGGAATCCAACATAGTCCAGCGAATCAAACATAGTCCACAAATGGATACCTGAAAAAAAAACATAAAAAGAGAAAAAAAACAAGACACTATCCCTCATGCAGCAATTTATTAGAAAAAATGTTCCCACGCATTTACAACTTAGTCCAGCATTCCCCGAATCTGACCCAGGCGACTGTGAATAGCAGTAATGTTACTGCCTTTCACAGTTACCGATTACTAATGTCATCACTGATCAGAGTGGCGAGACCCGGCATCTCTGAACAGCAGTGACGTCAGTAACGATAACGCTCATTAGAGTCACCAAGTCTCACAGAATGCAATGTGACCCGGCGACTCTGATGAGTGGTATAGTTACTGACATCACTGCGGTTCAGAGCCGCCGGGTCTCGCAACTTTTTTGAGCGGTGACATTAGTACCGCTCAGTATCAGTTTCTGTCATCTATCTATATCTTTTTTTAAGATTGCTTTATTCATTTTTTAAACTAGCTTTAAGTTACATAGAGCATTACAGTATATAAAAGATGATTTTAAAAACACATTGCATATAGATGTCATACGGATGTTAGTCAAGAAACAATTGTAGTGTTGCATTGCACTCGCATGACACTCATCCAACTTCTCAGGATGAACATTGGAGCGATTTACACTACCGTTCAAAAGTTTGGGGTCACCCAGACAATTTTGTGTTTTCCATGAAAACTCATACTTTTATTTATCAAATGAGTTGCAAGATGATTAGAAAATATAGTCCAGACATTGACAAGGTTAGAAATAATGATTTTTATTTGAAAGAATAATTTTCTCCTTCAAACTTTGCTTTGGTCACAGAATGCTCCTTTGCAGCAACTCCAGCATTGCAGACCTTTGGCATTCTAGCTGTTAATTTGCTGAGGTAATCTTGAGACGTTTTCCCCCATGTTTCCTGAAGCCCCTCCACAAGTTGGATTGGCTTGATGGGCACTTTTTGCGCACCATACGGTCAAGCTGCCCCAGCAACAGCTCAATGGGGTTGAGATCTGGTGACTGCGCTGGCCACTCCATTACAGATAGAATACCAGCTGCCTGCTTCTTCCCTAAATAGTTCATGCATAATTTGGGGGTGTGCTTTGGGTCATTGTCCTGTTGTAGGATGAAATTGGCTCCAATCAAGCGCTGTCCACAAGGTATGGCATGGCGTTGCAAAATGGAGTGATAGCCTTCCTTATTCAAAATCCCATTTACCTTGTACAAATCTCCCAGTTTACCAGCACCAAAGCAACCCCAGACCATCACATTACCTCTACCATGCTTGACAGATGGCATCAGGCACTCTTCCAGCATCTTTTCAGTTGTTCAGCGTCTCACAAATGTTCTTCTATTTGATCCAAACACCTCAAACTTTGATTCGTCTGTCCATAAAACTTTTTTCCAATCTTCCTCTGTGTTCTTTTGCCCATATTAATCTTTTCCTTTTATTAGCCAGTCTCAGATAAGGCTTTTTCTTTGCCACTTTGCCCTGAAGGCCAGCATCCCGGAGTCGCCTCTTCACTGTAGACATTGACACTTTCGTTTTGCGTGTACTATTTAATGAAGCTTCCAGTTGAGGAGCTGTGAGGCATCGATTTCTCATACTAGAGACTCTAATGTACTTGTCTTGTTGCTCAGTTGTGCAGCGGGGCCTCCCACTTCTCTTTCTACTCTGGTTAGAGTCTGTTTGTGCTCTCCTCTGAAGAGAGTAGAACACACCGTTGTAGGAAATCTTCACTTTCTTGGCAATTTCTCGCATGGAATAGCCTTCATTTATAAGAACAAGAATAGACAGTCCAGTTTCACATGAAAGTTCTCTTTTTCTGGTCATTTTGAGCGTTTCATAGAACAAACAAATGTAATGCTCCAGATTCTCAACTAGCTCAAAGGAAAGTACATTTTATAGCTTCTCAAATCAGCCAAACCATTTTCAGCTGGGCTAACATACTTGTGCAAGGGTTTTCTAAACATCCATTAGCTTCTTACACAGTTAGCAAACACAATGTACCATTAAAACACTGGAGTGGTGGTTGTTGGAAATGGGCCTCTATACACCTATGTATATATTGCAATAAAAACAAGATGTTTGCAGCTAGAATAGTCATTTACCACATTAACAATGTATAGAGTGTATTTCTGATTCATTTAATGTTAGTTTTATTGAAAAAAAATGTGCTTTTCTTTCAAAAATAATGAAATTTCTAAATGACCCCAAACTTTTAAATGGTAGTGTATAATACGCTCACATCAGCATATCAAAAACCGCTCCAATGTTCATACTGAAAAGTTGGACGAGTGTAATCTGTATGGTTTACCTTTTGTCAAGCGAGTGCTATGCGAGTGTGCATTTTTTTTCTCGCCTAGCATCCATATAACATGCGTATGTCATCCATATGCAATGCGTTTTTTACATCAGCCTTTACATACTAAAATACTATATGTAACACAAGAAAAAAACAGTGTTAGGTCTTTTACAGTAATTTTTTTTCTATTATTTTGTAACTGTTTGCTTGCTTTTTATGTCTCAGAGTGACAGATTACCTAGGCTAGGAACACAAGCCCCTTGCAAGTTGTATGCTATATACACTGTGATCACCGCTCTGATGTTGGTTGAACCACTTGACCCGGCCAGCTTCAGTCACCATGTGTGTCTCTGATGCCGCAGAGGCAAACCTGCTTCGGTTACCAGCATGGAAAAGCACTTCATTCAGACCAGAAGCACAGCGATGCCACTGATCTGAATTGTCAATCTTCAGGAGAACACTGCTCTAGGCAAACAGGAAAGCCAGGAGGCAGCAGAGCTGTATGCTCCTGAACACAGATTAGAATACTTCCTTAAATAGGCACAAATGTAGCCCATCCAAATACAAAACAGTTAAAAATTACAGTAGAAATTCAACAGGCTCTTGAAGGGTGTGTAACACCAATGTAATCCAAACTTTAGGGCATTACAATGGCACAAATAGGGCACAATTGCTGTGTGGAGGCACAAAGGAGACATTATTACTGTGTGGATGCATAGATACTATTACAACATTATTACTGTCCAATCAACTATGGATGATTACACTAGCTGGCTTGGGTAGAGGTGGGAGAAAAGTGTATAGGGTGTTGGAAAAGCAAAGATCCGGGAAGTCATAAAGAAGAATAAGCCGTCCTAGAAGTGATCATAATCCCTCTTCTTCCCAAAGACACCTGATCTCAACATCATCGAGTCTTTGTGGGAATACATGAACAGACAGAAAGATTTGTGCAAGCCTACATCTACAGAAGATCTGTGGTTAGTTCTCCAAGATGCTTGGAGCAATCCTTGACTTGTTTGTTCATTCACTTTGTATTTTGATATTTGATAAAAATAAACTATTAATATTTTTTCTACATCTACCTTTTGCAGTGTTAAAATTGCATTAAACTCAGATTAGTTATAGACTCACCTGGTGAGGCGGATTCTCAAAGAAGTAGGTCAGGATAAGAAGCACAGACCACAGGCAATGATGTAGCAGGAAGGACAGCACTTGAGTAAGTGAGGACAAGGACAGCAGGGCATGATGGACAGCTAATGGAAAAGTAAAGCTAGATACAGATGCTACTAGGGGGCAGTCCCACATAGGAACAGCAGAGAAGAACAAGCCGTTCAGAACTAGCAGCAAGGATATGATTAATAGCAGATATGTAGGCAAACAGGAGCTCGCAACAGTGATATTGTTCATTGCAGAGATGGATGCAATCAAGAACTTGCATCAGGAATATGGTCAATAGAAGGATAGCAGTAATATATTGGCAATCTAATAAGTTGCTTTCAGTGATATGGTAAACATGTACAGTAAATAGCAGAAATGTATTGGCAGCTGGTAACTTGCTTGCAGAGATGCGTTGCCTTGATTGCATAGACTAAGGTGTGTATAACACAGAGAACATTTGTGAGAAGTTGATAATCTAGCATCTTGACTGCAGAATGTTAAGTGTGGACAACACCTAAATAGTATAAAATGATCTTGGAAATAAACACTGGTAGAAGAATCGAAGTCAAGAGTAGCAAAGGAGATAATCAGACGCATGGCTGGATCTGAGCTGAGTGGAAGGACAAGCATGCTTCTTGAATATTTTTGAAAAAAAAGACCATAGTTACTAACATATAGTTAAAATACTAGTTCTCTTCAGGTTGCATATAAGCCTCAGGCTATGTGCCCACGATGCAGAAATGAAGCAGAAAATTTCTGCAGCATTTCTGCATCTCCCTGGCAGAAAAAACGCATGCAGATTGTGCATGCGTTTTTCCTGCAGAATACATGCGGATCCACATGCGGATTCACATGCGTTTCCGCATGCAGATTGACAAGCGCTTTCCAGGCGATAGCATCACTTGGAAAGTGCTTGACAACTAGGTCACACTGTATAAATCCATGCAAACGGCATGGATTTATACAGTGTGACCGTAAAAATTAAAACAAATAAAGCTATACTCACCCCCGAGGCCCCGGCGTGTGCAGCAGCGCTCGTTCCTGTCTGGTTCCCAGCTGCCGGCATATTGCGAGACAGAGCGGTGAAGGGCCTGCGGTCACATGACTGTGACGTCACCGCAGGTCCTCAAGCGATGCCGGCATTCAGAGAGAAGCCGCCGGACAGGTGAATATAACTCTATTTGTTATTTTATTCTTTTTTTGCAGGTACAATGGTACCCAGGTCTGGATGAGAGTCTCCTCTCCTCCAGAACTGGGTACCATCCGCACATAGAGACGCATAGAAGCCGCTTGTACAAATGTACAGTCGCGGTTTCTATGCGTTTCAATGCAAGTCAATGGCAGGAGTTCCGCTGCGCTTCCGCAAAATTAAATGACATGCTGCGGATTTTTGTACGCAGCATAAACGCTGCGGAAAAATCCGCAGCATGTGCATAGAACATGCGGAATCCCCTTGGGGACCATGGGGTGCGGATTACCTAGCGTTTCACAAGCGTTTCCGCTGCGGAAATTCCGCAGCATAAACGCTTGAAAAACGCTACGTGGGCACACAGCCTCAATGGTATATGATTGAGGAAGCACAGGTGCAAAATATTGATGAACATTGACTGAAGAATGGATTACATTATATACAAGATTAGAATTATAGTATGTACAGATATTAAAATTAAATCCAGTACAGAAGGAGATTTGGGCACAATGACTATATACAGCAACAAAGGAATTTTTTATTCTTACCGTTTCTTCTTTTTTTCCTCTATCCTTTGTAAATGAAACACTAATGGATATGTAACCCAAAAAAGTACAATTTGTATTGAGAATTGCATATGCATTTTAGGGGCATGCATGGAAATCAAAACTCACAAAAAAGTCTAGTACTTTATACAAAATAAAAATATATGCAACGAGCCCCTACTAGTATCAGATACAAGTACAATAGTTGCTATAACATTGTCACAGCAAACAGAGGAAGCAGATTAGTGCCCAGTTATCTCCTGCCAGGGACCCAATAGTGTGCCTTAGTTTTACAGTGTATTAGTGATTTGCAGGTTTGAGCTCATACACACCTTACCACTTCTTTGGTATTCCAGAATTGTATATAGTATAGTAATATAGTAATATGTATATTGTAGGGTTGTCTAAATAATAGTTCATTGATATCCTCAATGTGAATGTTTGCTTTTACTGGGATTTAGCAAAATCTAATATCATGCAGTAATTCCGGAAAATAGATACAAGATTTTCACATTCAGTTACTCACCACTTAACGACAACCTCTATGTGAGAGAGGCAAGATAAATTGATATAATATAAACTCTTAAGTGAGGGTGTGAGGAGTAGAGATGAGCGTTGTTCTACTCGAACTGTTCGCCAATCTCAAATTCGAGCTGTTTTGGGCGGTGTTTGAGCCGTTCGGCGAACACGAACAATTTGAGAAAAATTTGGCTGTTCGAGGTTATGTTTGATAACTGTTCGTGCACCAAAATCATAACTGGATTTTTTCTCAGTAATGATGAAAATTAATGTTAATACGCAGTTTGAGTGTACAGCGGGGTGGGGGGAGGGGCAGGGGATGGATCTCTGCAGGAACAATGAAGATCTCCACTTTTTTTTCTCTTTCCCGCATTTGCAGTGGGGAGGTGCAATCTGTCAGCCTATCAGCAGCGCACACACGGAGAGAAGTGCTTTTTTTCACACAAGCAAGGGCATGTGTCATTGGCAGTGTATGTCACATGTCCTTGCCCTATAAGACCAAGCCATTTTCCCCGTCGCCACCATTTTCTCACTGCTGCAGCTGCGTGTTAGACGGCACCGCTGTTGCTGTGTGCGCTATACCTTGTTAATTTCAAGCCAATTTTCGCACAAATCTACAGATAGCTTGGGAGTAGGGAATAGTTGTGATTGCAGTCCTTTTAAGGACTAGGTTACAGCATTTCCTACGACTTTTATCAGGCAGGTCTGTGCTCTTAAATAGATAGATTGTGGGAGTAAAGACTAATTGTAATTGGAGTCCTTTTCAGGACTAGGTTACATCAGTTCCTATCAGTTTTTGCCAGGCAGGTCTGTGCCAGTGCTGTGCAAGTTTTTTTCACAGCATTTGGCTGAATCTAGCAAAGCTAATCCTTTTTGGCCTATTGCAGAGTGTGTTAGTCAGTGGAGTAGCCTATCTGTGTTGCAAGATATACCACCTGTGTATAGAATACCAATTTTTTTACTGCACCTAGTGAAGTAAAATCTTTTGGCATAGCATCATTCTATTAGTCCATCTATACTGACCTCCATCAGGTTGCAAATTGAATATAATTTTTTTCTGCATCCAGCTCTGAAAAAATATTGGGCTTCTAGCTGTGTGTGGGACTTGTTGTATTAGTCCATCTATACTGACCTCCATCAGGTTGCAAACTGAATATATTTTTTTCTGCATCTACCTCTGAAAAAATATTGGGCTTCTAGCTGTGTGTGGGACTTGTTCTATTAATCCATCTATACAGACCTCCATCAGGTTGCAAACTGAATATATTTTTTTCTGCATCTACCTCTGAAAAAATATGTGGCCTTCTAGCAGTGTGTGGGACTTTCTCTATTAGTCCATCTATACTGACCTCCATCAGGTTGCAAACTGAATATAATTTTTTTCTGCATCTAGCTCTGAAAAAATATTTGGCCTTCTAGCAGTGTGTGGGACTTTCTCTATTAGTCCATCTATACTGACCTCCATCAGGTTGCAAATTAAAAATAATTTCTATCTGCATCAACAGTACCTCTGAAAAAATATTTGGGCTTCTAGCTGTGTGTGGGACTTGTTCTATTAGTCCATCTATACTGACCTCCATCAGGTTGCAAATTGAATATAATTTTTATCTGCATCTAGCTCTGAAAAAATATTTGGCCTTCTAGCAGTGTGTGGGACTTTCTCTATTAGTCCATCTATACTGACCTCCATCAGGTTGCAAATTGAATATAATTTTTATCAGCATCTAGCTCTGAAAAAATATTTGGCCTTCTAGCAGTGTGTGGGACTTTCTCTATTAGTCCATCTATACTGACCTCCATCAGGTTGCAAATTAAAAATAATTTTTATCTGCATCTACAGTACCTCTGAAAAAATATTTGGGCTTCTAGCTGTGTGTGGGACTTGTTCTATTAGTCCATCTATACTGACCTCCATCAGGTTGCAAATTAAAAATAATTTTTATCTGCATCTAGCTCTGAAAAAATATTTGGCCTTCTAGCAGTGTGTGGGACTTTCTCTATTAGTCCATCTATACTGACCTCCATCAGGTTGCAAATTAAAAATAATTTTTATCTGCATCTACCTCTGAAAAAATATTTGGGCTTCTAGCTGTGTGTGGGACTTGTTCTATTAATCCATCTATACAGACCTCCATCAGGTTGGAAACTGAATATAATTTTTTTCTGCATCTAGCTCTGAAAAAATATTTGGCCTTCTAGCAGTGTGTGGGACTTGTTCTATTAGTCCATCTATACTGACCTCCATCAGGTTGCAAATTCAAAATAATTTTTTGTCTGCTTCTAGCTCTGAAAAAATATTTGGCCTTCTAGCAGTGTGTGGGACTTTCTCTATTAGTCCATCTATACTGACCTCCATCAGGTTGCAAACTGAATATATATTTTTTCTGCATCTACCTCTGAAAAAATATTGGGCTTGTAGCTGTGTGTGGGACTTGTTCTATTAATCCATCTATACAGACCTCCATCAGGTTGCAAACTGAATAAAAAAATTTTCTGCATCTACCTCTGAAAAAATATTTGGGCTTCTAGCTGTGTGTGGGACTTGTTCTATTAGTCCATCTATACTGACCTCCATCAGGTTGCAAATTGAATATAATTTTTTTCTGCATCTAACCCAGCCAATAGTTTTGGCCTAATACCACAGTTTGGCCACTCAGCTCTGCTCGGTTCCCATCCATTGTTTTTTTGTGCAAACAACTCCAGAGTTGTGAATTAGTTAACCACCAAAATGAGTGGAAAAAGGCCTGTTGCTGGTGGACAGGGGAATAGGCGTGTTGGGAAGGGGAAAAAAGGTTGTGTCCGTGGGGTAGGTGTTAAAGCAACAGTAACATCTGCAGAAGAAAGACCATCTTCCAGCCAAACTAAAATGTCTACTTCTTTTAGCGGACAATGTGATAAGATCCCTTTCTTACGGCCACGCCAATCGGTACAAATTCCAGATGAGGCACAAAAACAGCAGGTGCTTCAACGGATATCAAGTGCTCCTTTAAGTGGGCTCTCCTCCACATCAACTTCAACATCACAAATACTCCAGTCCTCAAAGGTGTCACCCCAATCGCACTTGCTTCCTCACAGCTCCCAAATCTCCAGCTGCCCGTCTGAGTATGAGGTAGAACAGATGGTTGAGTCTGCAGAGCTGTTTACTCATACTATAGCCTGGGAATCAGAGGTCGACTCCAGCGCTTCTGTGAATCCAGACGAGGAAATGATCTGCACTGATGCCCAGAATCTTTATGAGTCTGATCCAGGACCAGACGCAGAAGGTTCTGACCATAATGTAGACCCTCATTCCCAAACTGTAACTCCTGTTGGTGGAGACAATGAGGAAGACGATGATAAGACTCAAATACCTGATTGGAGCGACAACTTTAGTTTTTTGTCAGGGCAGGAACAGGTTGGCTCTGAGGACGACGGGTGTGATAACGCACAGGGTGATGATGATGAGGTTGGAGATCCCACTTACTGTCAACCCACAGTCAGCCAAGAGATGAGGTCAGCAGAGGAGGTGGAGGAAGATGCTAGTGACGACGAGGTCAGGTTGCGCCTTCCAGGACAGAGACGTAGTACTGGAAGCACGTCAACAACTGCATCCTCAAACACAACTCTGCCTCTCACCACAAGTCGTGGTGGCTCTTCAGGTCGCATGGGTGCTAAGCCTTGCATAGCCTGGGCATTTTTTCAGATCGATAAAGATGACCCAACTCGTGTTATCTGTAACATTTGTCAGCAAAAGCTAAGTAGAGGCCAAAAAATACATAGTTTGAGTACTTCATGCATGGACATGAAGCATAAGTTGCAGTGGGAAGCTCAGTGTGCTACAATGCGGCCTAGCCGGCCGGGCCAACCACCGTCTGCCATATCTTGTGCATCCGCGGCCTCTTCATCCTCTGTGACTGGGGGGACAGCAGTCACACCTGTTTTGGGGCGCAGACCTGCCACCTCTTTACCCGCAACAGCCAGCGTGATTGGCAGGTCATCATTTTCTTTGGAGGTGGTAACACCAGCTGGTGTTGAGCGCTGTCCGACATCGATAGCACCACCTTTGGATCAAGGCAACCTAACATGTCCGCCTGCATCTTCCTCACAGACCGGCAGTTTGCCGGGGACACCCTTATCAACCCCGTCTAAGCACAATAGCCAGCCCTCGGTCCCTCAGATGTGGACAAGTAAAAGACCATTTCCTCCTAGCCATGAGAAAGCTAAGAGGTTGAATTTCACCATCTGCAAGCTCTTGGCTACAGAAATGCTGCCTTTCCGCCTGGTGGACACAGAGGATTTTCGAGACCTTATGTCCGTCGCAGTGCCCCAGTACCAGATGCCGAGTCGGCACTACTTCTCAAAGAAAGGTGTGCCTGCGCTCCACCAGCATGTCGCACACAACATCACCGCTTCTTTGAGAAACTCTGTGTGTGACAGGGTGCATTTCACCACAGACACTTGGACGAGTAGGCATGGACAGGGGCGTTACATGTCGCTGACTGGGCACTGGGTAACTATGGTGACAACAGGACAAGGGGCTGCTGTCCAAGTCTTGCCGTCCCCACGAGTTGTGCGTCAATCCTCTTTATGTCAAAGTTCCTCCACTGCTTCTGCCTCCTCAACCTCCTCTCGGTCTTCCACCTGCACCCAAAGCCTGTCTGGTCATGCCACAAGCTTTCTAACTGCGCAGAAGGGATCCTGCACACCTCCTTACTATGCTGGCAGTAGGGCTCAACGTCATCAGGCGGTTTTTACATTGAAATGTCTGGGAAATGTGAGTCACACAGCTGAGGAGTTGTGGTCAGCTCTGGAGAACCAATTTCATGAATGGTTGTCTCCACTGGACCTGAAACCAGGGAAGGCCGTGTGCGACAATGCTGAAAACCTGGGTGCGGCCCTTCGCCGGGGCAATGTCACACACGTGCCTTGTATGGCTCACGTGTTGAACCTGGTTGTCCA
The DNA here is from genome assembly GCF_046119375.1 of Phyllobates terribilis. NCBI lineage: Eukaryota > Metazoa > Chordata > Amphibia > Anura > Dendrobatidae > Phyllobates > Phyllobates terribilis. Next base: position 382,869,352 of record NW_027362765.1, read on the forward strand.
GAAATTTTTAGCCCGCTATCCCAGACTAGATGGCCTTCTGCAGAGGGCACGGTCGCTGTGTGCTCACTTCCGCCGTTCGCATCCCGCAGCTCAGCGACTTACATCTCTACAGAAGTCGTTGGGCCTGCCTCTTCACCGGCTAAAATGCGATGTGCCTACCCGGTGGAATTCAACTCTGCACATGTTGCAGCGACTGTGGCAGCACCGACAAGCCCTGGTGCAATACGTTCTGACGTATAGCCTGGGCCAACGAGATCCAGAGGTGGGGCAAATCACGCTGGAGGAGTGGTCTCAGATCAGGGACCTATGCACCCTTCTGCACAGTTTTGAAATGGCGACGAAGATGTTTAGTGCTGACGATGCCATTATCAGCATGACTATTCCGGTGATTTACATGCTGGAGCACATGTTAAACAGAATTCGGAGTCAGGTGGTGGCACAAGAGGAGGTGGAGGAAGTAGAGGAGGAGGAGTTGTATGCGGAAGGGCTAACATCTGCAAGGTCCAGACGGTCAGCAGCACCAAGGCGGCAGGCATGTGAGGGTGGGGGAGATGGTTTTACCAGAGCGCATGGTAGCAGCCAAACTAGTGAGGAAGGTGCAGGAGCCCAGGAAGAAGTGGAGGACGAACTGATGGAAGACTCATCAGATGAGGGAGACCTTGATCACATTTCTGTTGTGCGAGGTTGGGGGGAGAGGACAGAGGAAGGAAGCATGATTGTTACCTCGCCACCAACACAACAGGGACTTGGTGCTCCTGGATGCGCAACACACATGAGTGCCTTCTTGCTGCACTACCTGCAACATGACCCTCGAATTGTGAGAATTAGAAATAATCCTGACTACTGGGTTGCCACACTGTTAGATCCCCGGTACAAAAGTAAATTTGCAGAAATTATTCCTGCCATAGAAAGGGATGCACGCATGCAGGAGTATCAGCAGAGACTGTTGCAGAATCTTACATGTGCTTTTCCACAAAACACCAGTGGTGCACGTAGTGAATCTCACAGTTCCAACTTGCCAACCGTGGGACCGTCAAGTGTTCAGCACTCAAACCGTAACAGAACCACAGTATCTGCTGGTAACATCAATTTTGCGGAATCATTTCACCACTTTTTTAGCCCATCCTTTGCAAGGCCACAGGAGACAAGAAGTCTGACACATAGTCAACGCCTAGAGACGATGGTACAGGAGTATCTCCAAGTAAACATTGAAGCCATGACTGTGTCACTGGACCCTTGCTCTTTTTGGGCTTCCAATCTGGATAAATGGCCGGAGCTAGCCACTTACGCCTTGGAGATCTTGTCATGCCCCGCAGCCAGCGTTCTGTCTGAACGTGTGTTCAGCGCTGCTGGTGGTGTGCTGACAGATAAGCGCACGCGGCTCTCCACTGATAATGTAGACAGACTCACGTTCATAAAGATGAACAAATCATGGATCCGAAATGACTTTTCTACCCCTGTGTCATCCTGGGGAGAGTAAAAGCTTGATGATTGGTTAAAATCACCCTACCAACCGTTTTAAGCTTTCAAATTACTAATCATGTTTATCTGTATCTTGGCTGGAAAATAATTTGGGCTTTGTAGCAGTGTGCAGCACTGATTCTATTAGGCCATCTATAATAAGCTCCACCAGATTTAAAATTACTAATCATGTTTATCTGTATCTTGACTGGAAAATAATTTGGGCTTTGTAGCAGTGTGCAGCACTGATCCTATTAGGCCATCTATACTAAAGCTTCACCAGATTTAAAATTAATAATAATTTTTAGCTGCATCTAGCCCGGAAAATAATTTTGGGGCTCCGAGATGCGCAAGACACATAAGTGCCTTCTTGCTGCACTACCTGCAGCATGACCCTCATATTGTCAGAATTCGAAGTAATCATGACTACTGGGTTGCCACACTCTTAGATCCCCCAAACTTTTCGATCAACCTTTTCATTTTTATAAAGACCAAAAAAATGGTCATGTTTGAAATTATAAGCATTAGCAGGTTGTTAGAAACTGAAATCAAACAGTTTTCAACTCAAAACTTTATTCTAGGTGATGTTACATTTTCACATAGGACCCCTTGTTCGAAAGGAGCTTCTGAACTCTCTCGTCCATTGAATTTGTCAGGTTTTGGATGGTTTCTGCTTCAATTGTTTTGCATGAGGACAGAATACCCTCCCAGAGCTGTTGCTTAGATGTGAACTGCCTCCCGCCATCATAGACACTCCTTTTAATGATGCTCCAAAGGTTCTGAATGGGGTAGAGGTCAGGGGAGCATGTGGGTCACACCATAAGTTTGTCCCCTTTTATGCCCATATCAGCCAGAGATGCAGATGTTTTATGTGCAGCATGAGATGGTGCATTATCATGAAAAAAAAATGATCTTGCTGTGAAATACACGGTTCTTCTTCTTGAACCATGGCAGGAAGTGCTGTTTGAGAAAATCCACATACATTATGGAGTTCATCTTTAGCGCCTTCAGGGATCCTAAAGGGGCCGACAATCTCTCTCCCCATGATTCCAGCCCAAAACATTACTCCACCTCCTCCTTGATGGCGCTGTAGCCGTGTTTGCGTGGGGTGTCCATCAACCAGCCATCCTCCACTCCATCCATCTGGACCATCGAGCGCTGCATGGCACTCATCCGTGAACAAAACAGTTTTGAAATCAGTCTTCATGTAATGTTTGGCCCACTGGAGCCATTTCTGCTTGTGTGAAGTGGATAGAGGAGGTCGACAGGATGGCGTATGCACAGCTGCAAACCTCTGAAGGACCCTGCATCTTGTTGTTCGGGGGACGTTGGAGGCACCAGCAGCTTCAAAAACTTGTCTGCTGCTATGACAAGGCTTTTTTGCCGCTGCTCTTTCAACCTGACGTAATTGCCTGTAGGAAAAAGTCCTCAATTTGCCCTTATCAGCACGCACACGTGTGTACTGTGAATCAGCTACATACTTCTTGATTGCCAAGACACTTCATCCTGATCATCGCACAATGTTGATTGTAGTCATGCCTTGACCTAAACCCTCCACAATTTGTTGCTTCTCAGCAGCCGACACATCCTTTTTCTTTCCCATTTTGGCAGAAAATGTAGGCTGCTTAATAATGTGAGACAGCCTTCTTAAGTAGTCTTGCCTTTCATTGGACACACCTGCCAAACTAATTAGCACAGGTGTCTGCAATTGCTTACAGCGATATAAAGAGCCCTGACACACATCACCATCAATGAACTGACAAACAAACAAATTCTTCCCTTATCACTCCTAAACACTTTTTGCATAATAATTTGGAACACAGTGTACATGTGCTTTTCCACAAAACACCAGTGGTTCACGTAGTGAATCTTACAGTTCTAACTTGCCAACCGTGGTCTGTATGGAGTTGTTCAATAAAGGGCCCAAAATTAAGATAACCTAGATGGGAGAGGTCTCTATGAATAGGAATTCCTAAGTATTTGATACCCTGTGAGGGCCAGGCAAAGGGAAAGTTGGACTGGATGGAATCCTATATGGATTTGGGGAGGGAGACATCGAGGGCCTCAGACTTCGCTGCATTGATTTTAAAATTTGACCATGTAAAAAAGTGATCTATTTCAGCCATAACAGCATGGATGGATATATGTGATTGAGTGATATATACTAGGACATCATCAGCAAATAGAGAGCACTTGTACTCGGTGCCTCCCACCTCAATCCACCTAATATTGGGGTTATGGCGAATTGATGAGAGCAGGTGCTCCGTCACTAGGATGTATAAGAGAGGGGACAGAGAACATCCCTGCCTTGTCCCATTGGTGATTGTGAAAGGTGATGAAAATGTTCTGACGCGCCCCCTGGGCCTTGGGACACCCGGAGCCGGACCCTTTTTGGTGGATGCTGGTGGTTGTAGTCTCCGTGGCGGCGACCCGGTTCCGTGGCTCAGGGCGGTCAAACCAGTGGCGGAACTATTTATGTGGTTTTGATGTTTAAATGTCCGACTACGCCACCCGTGGATTGCGGTCAGAGTGAACCGCCGCTCCAGGGCAGACCGCTGAGGCTGGTGTTGTGGGTGCAGCAGAGCGTAGCATAACTCCCCACGGGAGGAGTATAGCCTCAGGGCAGTGTATGCGGAGGATGGGGGTGATGGTGCAGGGCAGCAGCAGTAACGACACGGAGTCAGTGATGCAGTCCAGGGCCTTTACTCACAGTTCTTATTATCCAGACCACGTCTGCAGGTAACGGCTGCCCACGTCGTACTGTGCTCACCAGGTGAGGGGCTCAGACAACTCCCAGATAACTTTGGAGCGCTTCACAGGACCCCCTTTGTGTGTCCTTTGTCTGGCCTTTCTTACCAACCCTTCTGTCCGGCTGCCTCGGGCCTCCTCTTGGTAAACTTGGCGCCAGTTTCCCTGACCCTATGTGGTGCCTTCCTAGCGGGTGTAGCAAGGGGCTGCGCCACATAAAATGTCACAGCCTCCTGTTTCTAGCTGAGGGTCGTTTCCTGCCTCCACTAGTTTTGGGGACCGGTCTCCCCCTTTGGCCTGACCCCTCCACGCAGGTGGATTCGGGCGTGCGGTGGCGACTCGCCCGTCCGCACCCCTGGGATCCCTTCGTTCCTCGTTCCTGGAGCCTTCTCCGCTCCTCTTCCTTCCTTCTCCCTCTTCCAGGCCTGGGCCTCTGTTACTAGGCCCGCCTCCGGAGCAGAGCTCATGCAGAGCCCCTGCTCCCTGCCACTTCTGCTCAGACTTCTCTGCACTGAACTAAGATGGTGCCCACCTTTTATACTCCCTTCTCAATGCACCCAGGAACTGCTTCCTCCCTGCTCCTGCACTACAGGGTTCCCCTTCCTCAGTGTTCCCTCCCCCCACTCCAGCCAGGGACAGGGACTGTCGTGCCCATCTCAGGGGCATATTGGTCGCCCTGACCCACGGCAATGTGGTGTAATGCATGCAGGTGTCGGGTCCTGATCCACACTACATCCTTACCTGAGAGTGAGATATCACACCTCTGGGTGAGGTGCAATACCTCTGTAGCAACCGAGCCCTCAGGGTGCTACAGTTCCATTTATCTGCAGCCTAGGTGACGTATTGCGATACAGGGCCGTGATTTTGGCTATAAAAGGGTCCCCTAGACCCCTACCCCAAGCTTTTTAAGAGAATCATATATGGCGTGCCAGGAGACTCTATGGAATGCTTTCTCAGCATCCAACGAGAGTATCTAATTACAAATTTTTAACTGCATCTAGCCCAGGAAATACTTTGTGCCTAGTAGCAGTGTCTGCTAGTCAGCGGATTATCCCGGCTGTTAAGCAAGCTACACCACCTGTAGTTTGGACACTTCATTTTTTCAAAGGAAATGCTTCGGGACCACGGGATACTCAGTGAAGAGCATCAGGAGGCACCCCAAGTCATAGGGGCTGGGACTGGCAGTAGGATGCCTTGCGGTGGACAGCCGAGCTCGATCCTTATAAAAGCTTTTTAACTGCAGCAGCTTTAGTGGACGCTACTGGAGCTGGAATTACGCGGCTGCTGGCATGAGACTTGCCCTCCAATAGATCCTTGTAAATGGATTTAAAGTGTATTCATTCAAATTAGAGAGACAATTTAAATTAAAAAGCTTAGAGCTGCCTCCACCACAGTGGGGCTCGCTCGACCCATCAGCGGACAGGCACCAGTATAGGGAGAGGGGGGCTGGCCGTCAGGGTTCACCGCGGCTCTGGCACAAACCCGGCGACGTGGAGGTGGCACGGGCAGGAGCGGACTGAACGTGTCGGCTTCTCACTTTTTGGATTTTAGAAGGGCATGACATGCCTATATCTGTGTCTCCCCCTCCTTTTACTCCTCCACCTCTTTTCTTTTCGCATGACTATATGTACTTGTCACTTTTCCATGTGTTAGTTGTGTCTTCTGAGCAGTTTGTCAGCTTTTGGACACCTTTGAAGGTGTTTTCTATGTGTTTCTATGTGTTTTTGTTTGCCTGCCATTGGTTTTAACGGTGTTCGAAGGTGTTCGACGAACAGTTCGACGAACAGTTCGGCGAACACACGGGTGTTCGACGAACCGAACCGAACTCGAACACTACGGGGGTGGCTCAACACTAGTGAGGAGTGCAGGGTGGTAGTAGTGGCGAGGGATTGCTGTGGTATTATATTCTCACCCTGTCCGCCCACAAATACAAGATAATGTCCGTGTTGTATTGTGCTTTGCATGTAGTGTGAAACACTTACAGTTTCCCGGGAAATCTCCGTTTTCTTCAGGAGTTCAGTTGTTGCAGGCAAGTAATCACTTTCACGCTCAGTTTCTATTTTTATAAAAAACAACTTTACTAAACTCCTTTTGTTGCTCAGTTCTGGTCACAGATACCGTTCCTTTGCACATCACAATTACATTTGCCATCCTCTCTTCTGTCCCTTTCGGTCCTGTTTGAAGAGTTAGCTTCCCCGGTACCGCAGCTTTTCCCAAATACGGTGCTACTCAGCTCAGGTATGTCCCCGTCCGCTCTCCCCTCTTTGGGAGTTGTGAAGGCTGGCTCCATCAGTCCTTCTACAGGCCTTGGACGTTTCGTGAATTTTCCTCAGAGTTTACCGCTTCAACGTTCCCCAAGCTGCCTAACTCTTGCTATCATCGACCGTCAGTATCCTTATTGACCTTCAGCCCTAAGGGCCCCGAGCTTCTCCTCAGTCTTCCTCCAGCACATACTTTAACGTTACTAACAGCAACAACTGCTCTGACTGAACTGATTCCTGACAGGAATAACCGTTGCTCTCCTCTTGCCCCAACTCCTCCCCCTTTGTCAACTGGACCAATCATCAACTGTCTCTATCGGTTGCTGGGCAAACTACTCCGTTACTACCCCGGCTCCTTCTACACTGGAGCCATTACTAAATATATTAACCATTTCTATCCTAAACTATTGTGCCCCCCACTGCACTGTATCCAATTCCTAATCTAATATACCATCCACTCCTAACATATACTGTCCCTGTAACTAACATTAGACAATAGACATTTACATATTCATATATAAACACAGAGTAGAACAATACATTCACAAAAGGGAAGGAGGCTTATGACCGTCCCGGTAACCCTCTTACAAGAGTACAAGTGTAGTGGTTACATATTAAAGTTGGCACAAAACTTGGGGGTTGAACTACAATTCGGAGGCACTGAGCTTTACTGTTTCATAACAGCAAAATTTCTTATCTTAGCAGTTACCCAATTAGATAGCGGCACACAGATTGCAGTTATGCTACAATTTTGTGACACAGAGATTGACAGTTTAGTAAGGGGTACAGAGTTAAAGTTTCTCCCACATCCACAACAGGCCATAACTGCCAGCAATGAAAGCAGTTCTGCTGATTTGATTTAGAGAAATTATCATGGAACACCTTGAAGTGTAGTTACAAGTAGAATAGTTCACATTGTATCTCTCATTCATAGATGTAGTTTTCATCTCTGTTTTAGACAGTCCAGTCAACAGTTTTCTCTCTGTTACGGATCCAGGTGGTGGAACATCTATGCTGCGGTGCAAGGAGGGACCCAGAGGGGCGTAACTAGGTATCAACTCAGAGCGACCAAGGTCGTACGGTGGCTCAATCGACACCGTGACCAGGGAGGGTCCGAGCAGAGGGACAAGGTGCTACTCTGGGGACGACCTTGTAAGGGAGCAGGTGACTCCCACGGTACAGATGGTAGGGACTGACCGGTATTGCAGATGGGCACAGCAGACAGGCTGAAGAGTGATCCGGGTAGATAGAATGGCAGGCACGGCAGGTAACAAGCAGAAGCCTCCAGGTAGGCTATCAGGTAGGCATAGCAAGTGACGGCAGGAGCCTCTAGGTAGGCTGTCAGGTGGTCACGGCAAGTGACGGCAGGAGCCTCTAGGTAGGCTGTCAGGTGGTCACGGCAAGTTACGGCAGGAGCCTCTAGGTAGGCACGGCAGGGAACAAGAAGGTGCTTCCAGGTAAGCAGGCGGGCAGAGCCCATAAACAGACTGGCGGACTGAGCGGAAGACAGACTGTTGGACTGGAGAGAAGTCAGGCTGGCGGACTGGACTGGAAGTCAGGCTGGCGGACAGGACTGGTAGTCAGGCTAGCAGCGGGACCTGAGGACTGAAGCAGAGGTGAGTACACTAAGCTTACAACTTTACTCGGGCACCTCCATTTTGGAGGAGGTGCCTTATATATGGGAGGACCTCCGGCTATTGGCCGGGGACTCCTTAGGACGGCGCGTGTGGCCCCTTTAAGAGGGAGGGAGCGTGCGCGCGCCCTAAGCAGAGTGCCGGTAGCAGGAAGAGGAGCGCAGGAAGACGCCGGGCGGGGAGCACGGCGGTGAGAGGGACAGCATTTCTGCCTGGCAGGGGGCAGAGACGCCGATGCTACAGTACCCCCCCCTTTATGCCCCCTCTTTTTTAGGTCAGAAAGAAATTTTTTAAGTAGAAGCGGGGCATGAATGTTCTCCCTGGGTTCCCAAGTTCTCTCCTCTGGGCCAAACCCCTTCCAATCCACCAGAAAAAAGGTTTTTCCTCTTACCCTCTTAGTGGCCAGAATGTTCTCTATCTCAAAAATGTCCTCAGCGGAAACCGGAGCAGGAGGAGTACCTGGATTGTTATAAAAAGAATTAAACACAACTGGTTTGAGGAGAGATACGTGGAAGGAATTGGGAATCCGCAAGGTGGTCAGGAGTTTTAACTTGTAGGCCACTGGGTTGATTTGTTTGAGGACTTCAAATGGACCGATGAACCGAGGACCCAACTTATAGGAGGGTATTTTGAGACGAACATGTTTGGAGGAGAGCCAAACCTTGTCTCCCGGACGGAATTGAGGCGTATCCAGACGTCTCTTGTCAGCATGTTTCTTCATCTGCTCGGAGGACTGAAGAAGTGCGGACCTAGTATTTTCCCAAACGGTGGAGAATTCGCTGACCAGAGACTCTGCGGCAGGGTTGTCCACAGAGGCGGAGATGGGAAACGGAATCCGGGGATGTTGACCATAGACCACAAAGAACAGGGATTTGGAAGTAGATTCGCTCTCATGGTTGTTGTAGGAGAACTCGGCCCATGGTAGGAGCTCCACCCAATCAGTATGGTGAGCGTTAACGAAGTGCCGGAGGTAGCTCATAAGGATCTGGCTGATATGCTCCACTTGGCCATTGGACTGTGGATGGTAAGCAGAGGAGAAATCCAGGGTGACACCCAGCAGCTTACATGTAGCTTCCCAGAACCACGAAGTGAACTGGACCCCTCGATCAGACACAATGCGGAGGGGGAGGCCGTGGAGACGGAATATGTGATGGATGAAGTCTTTCGCTAGTACAGATGTGGACGGGAGACCAGGCTGAGGGATGAAGTGGGCCATTTTAGAAAAGTGGTCAGCGACCACCCAAATGACAGTACAACCGGCAGAAACAGGGAGATCTGTAATAAAATCCATAGCAATGTGTTGCCACGGGGCAGCAGGTACGGGAAGAGGCAGGAGGCGACTGGCTGGAAGATGTCTGGGAACTTTGTTGCGGGCACAGGACAAACAGGCCGAGACAAAATCTACCACATCCTTGCACAGGGTAGGCCACCAGTAATGCCGGGTAATGAGCAGGAAGGTCTTCTTCTGACCGACATGGCCGGCTAGTTTAGATGAATGACCCCAGTGAAGAACCTTCTCACGATCCGGAACCGCTACAAACATCTTACTGGGTGGGAGACGAGTCAGATCCAAGGGGGCCACATTCATCACTTTGGAGGGGTCGATGATGTGCATAGGCTCCTCCTCTTGATCGCAGGACAGGAAGGATCGGGACAAGGCGTCGGCTTTGACGTTTTTGTCCGCTGGGCGGAAATGTAGGGTAAAGTCGAAGCGAGCGAAAAACAAAGACCACCAGGCCTGACGCGGATTGAGTCTTTGGGCATTCTGGAAATATGCCAGGTTTTTGTGATCAGTATAGATGATCACCGGGTACAGAGCCCCTTCAAGCAGGTAACGCCATTCCTCCAGCGCCAATTTGATGGCTAGCAGTTCTTGGTCTCCTATGGAGTAGTTGCACTCAGACGAGGAGAAGAGTTTGGAGAAGGAGCCACAGGTTACCATCCTCCCGGATGAAGATTTTTGGGTGAGCACCGCTCCGGCTCCGGAGGAGGACACATCAACCTCCAGGAAGAACTGTTTGTTGCAATCCGGATGGTGCAGCACTGGGGCACAGGAGAAGGCTTGTTTTAAGGAAAGGAAGGCCTCCTCAGCTTCGGGCGGCCATTCCTTAGGATTTGCTCCCTTACGGGTGAGCGCAGAGATGGGAGCAGTCCGGGAGGAGAAATGCGGGATGAAGAGACGGTAGTAGTTGGCGAAGCCCAGGAATTGCTGAATCGCCTTCAACCCCTCCGGATGGGGCCACTTTAAGACAGCAGAGAGCTTCTCGGGGTCCATTCGTAGACCTGTCTGGGAGATAATATAGCCCAGGAATGGAGGAGAGGTCTGCTCGAAGAGGCACTTCTCAAATTTTGCATAAAGATGATTCTGCCTGAGCCTAAGCAGGACCTGACGAACATCCCTCCGGTGTGTGGGAAGATCCGGAGAGAAGACCAAGATGTCGTCCAGGTACACCACCACGCAAGAATATAGAAGGTCACGGAAGATGTCGTTGACTAATTCTTGGAAGATGGCAGGAGCATTGCAGAGACCGAAGGGCATCACATGGTATTCATAGTGACCATCCCGGGTATTTAATGCCGTCTTCCACTCGTCTCCTTGACGGATCCGGACCAGGTTATATGCCCCACGTAGATCCAGCTTGGTAAAGATCTTAGCGCCTTTAAGGCGGTCGAACAACTGAGAGATGAGCGGCAGGGGGTATTTATTTTTGACCGTGATTTGGTTGAGTCTTCTATAGTCAATACAGGGATGTAGCGAACCGTCTTTCTTCTTGATGAAGAAAAATCCGGCTCCAGCCGGGGAGGTAGATTTTCGGATGAATCCCCTGGCCAGATTTTCCTCGATGTACTCCGACATGGCCTGGGTTTCGGCCGACGACAACGGGTAAATCTGCCCACGGGGTGGAGTGGCATCGGGTATCAGGTCGATAGGGCAATCATATGGCCTATGAAGTGGCAGTGTCTCTGCTTCCTTTTTGTCGAAGACATTTGCATAGGACCAGTAAGGTGCCTGTAGACCGGGTAAATTAGCCGGGGTAGGTGGAGGACGAGCCGAGCGAACCGGAACCAGACAGGTCCTATGGCAGTCCTGCCCCCAACGGAGAACTTCACCGGATTGCCAATTCAGCACGGGTTCATGTCTCTGAAGCCAGGGTAGACCTAGCAATAGGGAGTGAGAGAGTCCGGAAAGCACATGGAAGGAGATCCTCTCGGAGTGCAGCATTCCCACCTGCAGGGTTATAGGTTCTGTGACGAGCAGGATGGTCACCGGAAGGAGTCTTCCAGCCACGGACGCGACTGCCAATGGTTCAGCCAGAGGTTTTATGGGAATCCGATATTTCTATACCAGGGACTGGGAGATGAGGTTCCCAGCAGCTCTGGAATCCAGATGTGCAATTTCAAAGTAGCGGTTCTCTCCCCAGGAGATAGAGACCGACAAAGTCAGGGAAGGAGAGGATTTACTTTTGCCTAGGACGACTTCTCTGAGCGGTCCTAGACACTGGAGTTTCCCGGCTTCACCAGGCAGGAACGGATGAAGTGCTCCTTACTGCCACAGTAGAAACAGCTCCCCTCGGCTCGGCGTGACTCTTGGCGAGATTTGACCATCTTGGTCTCGTCGATCTGCATAGGTTCGGGCTAGCGTGCCCGAGGAGTTGCTGATTAAGAGGTAGGTCTCTGGAAAGTAGGAGCAAGATGAGGAAATTTTCTCTCCCGGGTAGTCTCTCTAACACGTTCCAGGAAACGGATGTCGATCCGGGTAGCTAGCGACAGCAGGTCATCCAGAGTGGTAGGGATGTCCCGACCGGCTAACTCGTCCTTAATCCGACCGGAAAGACCCTCCCAGAAGGTAGACACCAGGGTTTCGTTGCCCCAGGAAAGCTCAGAAGCAAGGGTACGAAAGCGTATGGCATACTGGCCCACGGTGAGACATCCTTGGCGGAGACGGAACAATGAGGAGGCAGTAGAAATCCTTCATCCGGGTTCATCGAAGACCCTCCGGAAGGCAGAGAGGAAAGCTGGAAGATCAGATACCAGGGAATCCCCTCTCTCCCATAGGGGGTTAAACTATGCCAGTGCTTCCCCGGTGAGGTGAGACATGATGAACGCCACCTTGGCCCGGTCGGAGGGAAACTGATGTGCCAAAAGTTCAAAGTGCAGAGTGCACTGGTTCAAAAAGCCCCGACATGAGATGGGGTCACCTCCAAAACGAGGAGGCACAGAAAGCCAGGGACCTGGGTTGGATGCCGTGGTATTGGTAGGCAGCGGCGCTGCCGGAGCGGGAGTTGCACGACTCGAGGCGGACACAGGTGGGACAGACAGCGTGTCCAGGCGAGAGTTGACATTCCGCAGGTAGTTCAGGATGGTTTCCTGTTGGGATCTCTGACGAGAAACCTCCTGGTACAGGTCAGCCAACGAAGGGGCTTGGGAGCCACCAGGTTCCATGGCCCGAGCAAACAGTTACGGATCCGGGTGGTGGAACCTCTGTGCTGTGGTGCAAGGAGGGACCCAGAGGGGCGTAACTAGGTATCAACTCAGAGTGACCAAGGTCGTACGGCAGCTCAATCGACACCGTGACCCGGGATGGTCCGAGCAGAGGGACCAGGTGCTACTCTGGGGACAACCTTGTAAGGGAGCAGGTCACTCCCACGGTACAAATGGTAGGGACTGACCGGTATTGCAGATGGGCACAGCAGACAGGCTGACGAGTGATCCGAGTAGATGGACTGGCAGGCACGGCTGGTAACAAGCAGGAACCTCCAGGTAGGTATGGAAGGTAACAAGCAGAAGCCTCCAGGTAGGCTATCAGGTAGGCATGGTAAGTGACGGCAGGAGTCTCTAGGTAAGCTGCCAGATGGTCACGGCAAGTGACGGCAGGAGCTTCTAGGTAGGCTGGCAGGTGGTCACGGCAAGTGACGGCAGGAGCCTCTAGGTAGGCTGGCAGGTGGTCACGGCAAGTGACGGCAGGAGCCTCTAGGTAGGCTGTCAGGTGGTCACGGCAAGTGACGGCAGGAGCCTCTAGGTAGGCACAGCAAGGATCAGGCAGGTGCTTCCAGGTAAGCAGGCGGGCAGAGCCTATAGACAGACTGGCGGACTGAGCAGAAGACAGATTGTCGGACTGGAGAGAAGTCAGACTGGCGGACTGGACTGGAAGTTAGGCTGGCGGACAGGACTGGAAGTCAGGCTGGCGGACAGGACTGGTAGTCAGGCTAGCAGCGGGACCTGAGGGCTGAAGCAGAGGTGAGTACACTAAGCTTACAACTCTGCTCGGGCACCTCCATTTTGGAGGAGGTGCCTTATATATGGGAGGACCTCCGGCTATTGGCCGGGGACTCCTTAGGACGGTGCGCGCGGCCCCTTTAAGAGGGAGGGAGCGTGCGCGCGCCCTAAGCACAGTGCCTGGGAAGCTGCGCGCGCTAAGCAGAGTGCCGATAGCAGGAAGAGGAGAGCAGGAAGACGCCGGGCGGGGAGCACCGCGGTGAGAGGGACGGCGTCTCTGCCTGGCAGGGGGCAGAGACGCCGATGCTACACTCTCTACCGTCTCAAGCCTGGCAGAGCTAGTCATCACAAAGCACAGTCCTTCTCACTGTCTCTGGCCACAACACCACCAGACATTGTTTAAGGCCACAGCGTCTATCGCTGTATCTGTCCACGTCACATTAGTGGCTGCAGCCTCTGTCGCTGTTCTTGCTAACTCGCCACAGATGGTTGCAGGGTGGGCTAGCTGGTGTGGTCAGTGAATGCGTCATTTTGTGGTGTAAATAATTGGAGCAAGGGACTCCAAAGCTACTGAGTTTGCCTCACAGATTATCATTCACTGTTTCCGGAGCCATTATCGCAAGCTCTGTGATTTCAGCAGCCCTCAGCACATCTCGAGAGCTCTTTTGTGCACCTACAGGCATTCAGTTTGGCTAATAACGCTCTTTCACACACATTCCCTAAGTAACATCTACATATTCTAACCACGAGGCACAGTCCTTCTCTCATTACATACACTGGATATGCCTTTGGCATCCTGAAACTGTGACCCCATCCAGCCTTCGTACATATCACTCACAACGTGCATCAAAGAACAGTGTCTTCTTCATATACATTTCCCAGTATTAAAACATTTATACCACATATAAACCATAAGGAATTGTTTGCCTGACTTACTATCTGCAGGCTGTGGTAGACATTTCCCACCAGGTACCCTGGTTGCTTACATCGTCAGTACCTACATGGCTGTATCATATGTGATGGAGACAAAAATTGTCCAGAAATGTTACTGGTTAACATAACTTTTTATGTTTGTTAGCCATTAAAAGCTACACTATCTAGCAAAAAACTATTATTTTATTTCTGTTATTGAGAGCAGTAATACAGAGAACCAAACATTTTTGTTAAAAAATTCACAACTGCTTCAGTGCTGATGCTCCATTGGTCCTATAACAATTCTTTTTTATTCCACCGGCTGTGCCTGCTGCAGGCAATGTCGTCTGTGGTTACGTGCCAAACTTACTGGCACAACAGCTGAAATTGGAATTGGAGGCATATGGAAGTACAATGGTACAGTAGATGACTTCAGATGAGTCAAACATCTACTTGGAACAACAATCCTCAGGCACCTCCTGCAGTTAGGCATCCTTGAGATTGATCGATGACATATGATCTCATTGTCAGACAATCTATCAAGATGATCAACTAGATAGTCTTCATTCAAAACCATTTTAATGGAATAAAGCATTTTAAATATCTGTCAGTCCATTATACTTCTTCAGGTGTCCTCTAGTTTTAGAATAATGAAAATAAACAAGCAGATCCTCTGGACTACTTTAGAGTGGTGGACTTTATGAAGAGCTTGTGTGACACCCCAGGGGTCTGGTTGCCACAGTGATAGAGATATTACGTCTGAGAGCAGGTGGGAGGTCTCTTGGTCAGGGATCCTATGCATGCCACACCTCCTGCCCAGTCCTGGGAGGGGAAGAACTTCCCCTATATAAACCTAGGGCTGAGGCATGCTGAGGGAGTTAAGAAGAGGAGAAGCAGCTATAGGAAAGAGAGATCAGGAGCTCTGGGGAAGTTGTGCTAAAAGGAATCAGGGGCTGGCAGCTGTAGAGCTCGCCCTGATTGAAGAGTTACCACCGGACCCGGAGTCCGAGGCTGTGGGGACTAATCCTTACCCAGCAGCAGAAACCGACCGGCAGGGGATTTCAGGTCCTCTGGCCAAGAAACCCGAAGGCACGGTCACACGCGTGGGACCAGCACCGCCGTCGTGGAGCGGAAGCCACTAGAAGGCCCCGAGTCACCGGCCATACGGGTGAGCACCACACGGTACACTCAGGGACGTGGGCTACTTTTACCCGCCTCTAGCAAGGTAGCCAGAAGAGTGCAGTTAGTTGGGGAGGCCTACAACTCAGCCTGGCCAGGGGAAATCCCATCTGCTCAAAGACTGACCAGGCCCCAATCGCTAGCCAGTACTCCGGGAGGGTCTATCTTTATCACCAGTAAAGACCCTGAACTACACCGCATCGTCTCTGAGTGGTTCCTGCTACCCCCATCATCCACGTCGGCTGCCCTGAGGCCATACCCCTCCCGTTGGGGGTTATACCATCCACGCTGCACAATCCTTCCACCGGCCTCAGTGGTCTGCCCTGCAGCGGCAGCTCCATAGCTGCATTCAACGGGTGGCGTAGTCGTCCAACATCTACTGCTAATACTCAGCCACACAGTTTGACTCCCTGGGCACGGACCGGGTCACCGCCACGAGACTACTACCCCCAACAGGCCCGGCTCCGGGTAGTCCCCGCGTGCGCAACGCTACACCAAGTAGGCCCAGGGGCGCGTCACTTGCTTCAGCAGAAGTTTTTCTAGTTATTTCTCCAAAAAGATGTTTAAGGCTATGTGCCCACTATGCGTTTTTCAAGCGTTTTTGCCGTGGAATTTCCGCAGCGAAAACGCTTAAAAAACTATTGGTAATACGTGCCCCATGGTCCCCAATGATAATCCGCATGTGCTGTGCACATGCTGCGGAAATTTCCGCTGCGGGTTATCATTGCGGAAAAATCCGCAGCATGTCCATTATTTTTGCGGATATGCGGCGTAATCGCCGCCATTGACTTGCATTGAAACGCTCAATATCCGTGTCAGCACATTTGCACACACGGATATGAAGCGATTCAATGTACGGATGGTACCCAGGCCTGGAGAAGAGGAGACTCTCATCCATACCTGGGTACCATAGAACCTGTTAAAAAAATTATTTAAAATTAAAAATAAAGATTATACTTACCTTCTGATGGCCCCCGGTCTCCATAGCGAAGCGTGCGGTGTGTTGGGCGGCTCGCGGTGGTGTGAGGACCTGACATGACGTCACTGAGTCATGTGACAGGTCATGCGACCACTGACGTCGGCGGTCGTGTGATCTGTCACATGACTCAATGACGTCATGTCAGGTCCTTCACACCACCGCGGGAGACCGGACGCATCGGAGAAGGAGACCGGAGGACATCGGAAGGTAAGTATAATCTTTATTTTTTACCATTCTTATTCTTTTTTTTAACTATTACTTGGTCACACTATATAAATCCATGCCATTTGCATGGATTTATATAGTGTGACCAAGTTGTCAAGCACTTTTCCAAGTGATGCTAAAATCGCTTGGAAAAGAGCTTGATAACCCGCATGCAAAAATGCATGCAAAAACGCTTGACAAACGCTTCTACCTGGCGGGAAAAACGCATGTAAAATCCACATGCGTTTTTCCTGCCAGGGAGAAACGTAAAAATGCAGCAGCATTTCTGCATCGTGGGCACTTAGCCTTATAGGAAATCATATGTAAAGCATACCTATGAATCTGTCCCTTAGACATCTTTTGAATCTTATCCAATAATCCACTCAGAAAATGTCAAGCATCTAAGACTCTTTGCCTGCAGCTTTCCAGCAAGAAAATATCAAACAGACAACTAATTTTTGGAAGGTTTTTGACATTAAAAACCACTTCCCTTGTTTCATCAAAAGGTTTCTTCTACCTGGATCTTTGGTAGTCATTACTGCAAAAGG
Organism: Phyllobates terribilis; assembly: GCF_046119375.1. Classification (NCBI taxonomy): domain Eukaryota; kingdom Metazoa; phylum Chordata; class Amphibia; order Anura; family Dendrobatidae; genus Phyllobates; species Phyllobates terribilis. Next base: position 382,886,495 of record NW_027362765.1, read on the forward strand.
AGATTATTGTGGACCTCTTGGGAACTTATGGAATGGACTAACCTTTTTTTTTTGTCACAAAACCTCTCCATCAATTCATTCAATTGTTGGCCAAAGAAACTCCATGGCAGGTTTCTCAAGAAGCACAAGTTGATTTTTAAGACTATGTTGGAGAACCAAGGTATAAGTCGTATGACTTGTCTGCCTGAGGTAGATAGAACTATACTTTTTTACTGTGGGTCTGGACTTTTTGACCCCTTTGACCACCACATTCATAAATAAAGGGGTTGTCCCACAAACAAAAGTACATTTTAACCCCTTAACCCCCGAGGGTGGTTTGCACGTTAATAACCAGGCCAATTTTTACAATTCTGACCACTGTCACTTTATGAGGTAATTACTCTGGAACGCTTCAACGGATCCCCCTGATTCTGAGACTGTTTTTTCGTGACATATTGTACTTCATGATTGTGGTAAAATTTCTTCGATATCACTTGAGTTTATTTGTGAAAAAAATGGAAATTTGGCAAAAATTTTGAAAATTTAGCAATTTTCAAAATTTGAATTTTTATGCCCTTAAATCAGAGAGATACAGTACAGACCAAAAGTTTGGACACACCTTCTCGTTTAAAGATTTTTCTGTATTTTCATAACTATGAAAATTGTACATTCACACTGAAGGCATCAAAACTATGAATTAACACATGTGGAATTATATACTTAATAAAAAAGTGTGAAACAACTGAAAATATGTCTTATATTCTAGGTTCTTCAAAGTAGCCACCTTTTGCTTTGATGACTGCTTTGCACATTCTTGGCATTCTCTTGATGAGCTTCAAGAGGTAGTCACCGGAAATGGTTTTCACTTCACAGGTGTGCCCTGTCAAGTTTAATAAGTGGGATTTCTTGCCTTATAAATGGGGATGGGACCATCAGTTGTGTTGTGCAGAAGTCTGGTGGATACACAGCTGATAGTCCTACTGAATAGACTGTTAGAGTTTGTATTATGGCAAGAAAAAAGCAGCTAAGTAAAGAAAAACGAGTGGCCATCATTACTTTAAGAAATGAAGGTCAGTCAGTGCGAAAAATTGGGCAAATTTTGAAAGTGTCCCCAAGTGTTGTTGCAAAAACCATCAAGCGCTACAAAGAAACTGGCTCACATGAGGACCGCCCCAGGAAAGGAAGACCAAGAGTCACCTTTGCTTCTGCGGATAAGTTTATCCGAGTCACCAGCCTCAGAAATCGCAGGTTAACAGCAGCTCAGATTAGAGACCAGGTCAATGCCACACAGAGTTCTAGCAGCAGACACATCTCTACAACAACTGTTAAGAGGAGACTTGGTGCAGCAGGCCTTCATGGTAAAATAGCTGCTAGGAAACCACTGCTAAGGACAGGCAACAAGCGAAGAGACTTGTTTGGGCTAAAGAACACAAGGAATGGACATTAGACCAGTGGAAATCTGTGCTTTCGTCTGATGAGTCCAAATTTGAGATCTTTGGTTCCAACCTCCGTGTCTTTGTGCGACGCAGAAAAGGTGAACGGATGGACTCTACATGTCTGGTTCCCACCATGAAGCATGGAGGAGGAGGTGTGATGGTGTGGGGGTGCTCTGCTGGTGACACTGTTGGGGATTTATTCAAAATTGGAGGCATACTGAACCAGCATGGCTGCCACAGCATCTTGCAGTGGCATGCTATTCCATCCGGTTTGCGTTTAGTTGGACCATCATTTATTTTTCAACAGGACAATGACCCCAAACACACCTCCAGGCTGTGTAAGGGCTATTTGACCAAGAAGGAGAGTGATGAGGTGCTACGCCAGATGACTTGGCCTCCACAGTCACCAGAACTGAACCCAATCGAGATGGTTTGGGGTGAGCTGGACCGCAGAGTGAAGGCAAAAGGGCCAACAAGTGCTAAGCGTCTCTGGGAACTCCTTCAAGATTGTTGGAAGACCATTTCCGGTGACTACCTCTTGAAGCTCATCAAGAGAATGCCAAAAATGTGCAAAGCAGTCATCAAAGCAAAAGGTGGCTACTTTGAAGAACCTAGAATATAAGACATATTTTCAGTTGTTCCACACTTTTTTCTTAAGTATATAATTCAACATGTGTTAATTCATAGTTTTGATGCCTTCAGTGTGAATTTACAATTTTCATAGTCATGAAAATGCAGAAAAATCTTTAAATGAGAAGGTGTGTCCAAACTTTTGGTCTGTACTGTATCTCTCTGATTTAAGGGCATAAAAATTCAAATTTTGGTCTGTACTGTATGTCACACAAAAGAGTTAATAAATAACATTTCCCACATGTCTACTTTACATCAGCACAATTTTGGAACCAAAATTTTTTTTTGTTAGGGAGCTATAAGGGTTAAAAGTAGTGTTGAGCATTCCGATACTGAAATATCGGGTATCGGCCGATATTCACTGTATCGGAATTCCGATACTTAATTCCGATACTTTTATAATATCGAATACCGGAATCGGAAGTTCCCATAATGCCTGCGCTCTGCAGTGTCTGTGAAGGATGACAAGCTGGATGGCAGCGCTCAGCTGCGATCCAGCTTGTCATCAGAATGCCATCCCAGCGTGGGAGAATTCTCCTGATTGTTTAAAAGCCGGCGGGCGGTAAAAAGCCGCCGGCTTTTAAACAATCACACAGCCCCATACTGCTTCCCCGCAGCCTCCCACCCCGATCCTCCGCTCCCCTCGCCACCTCCAATCCCAATCGTAAATTAGGACCGGGCGGGGAGCGCAGCACCAAGGAGCGAAGGACCCGGGCGGGGAAGCCGGCAGTGAAAAGACTTCACCGCCGGCTTTCCCGTTCTGTGCTGCGCTTTCCCGCCGGTTATTTCAAATGAACAGCTGAGGTATCAGGTGATGCCGATCAGCTGTTCATTTGAAGTAGCCGCGGTGCCCTCAGAGGGTTCATGTGAGTTCATGCTTGACTGCATGAACTCACATGAACTTTCCCACGGCCGCACAGGTCAGCCTCACCTCCCAGACCCGTCATGATTAGTGTGTGCGGGGTGTGTGTGTGCGGGGTGTGTGTGTGTGCGGGGTGTGTGTGTGCGGGGTGTGTGTGTGTGCGGGGTGTGTGTGCGGGGTGTCTGTGCGTGCAGGCAGACATAGGCCGATGTGACACTACTACTCCCATCGGCCTATGTCTGTCCCCCGTCCACTCGTGCCAGCAGGATCAGCTCGATGGGAGCAGTAGTTCCCATCAGCCTGATCCTGCTATATAAATTGCCCTACTGTGTCCCCAATAAATGTTAAATACATGTCATTGGTGGCCAGTGGTTACCTAAAAGAAATTAGTTTATACATTACCTGTCCCCGCCGATCGTCACCTAAAATAAAGTAAAAAATAAAAAACTACACCTATACGCACCTAGACACCTAATTCCCCGAAGCCATCGATCTCCTGTAATAAAATATAAAATAATAAACCACAACCTTATCCTTACCCCTCCGTAGCAGTCCACGAGTGTCCCACGAAGATCTCCAGTTCAGAGCAGCCACATAGAATGTGACCGCTCTGAACCGCTGCCGCCGCTAGAATGACGGGGCCGTAAGGGTTCACCAGAGTTAAGGCAGCGCTGCTCCGGTTAGCTGCTTTACGGCACTGCTGTATCGTGAGAAATTCCCACGGTACAGCACTGCCGTAAAGGAGGTCTCCGGAGCTGCGCTGCCTGAATGCACTCCGGTAACCTCAGTCAGTGGCTCCCGCTGCCGGGAGCGGACGTGTTCCCGGCAGCGTGAGCTTACAGCAGCCATGCACAGCTGTCACCATCTCCAGATGTGACAGCTGTGCATGGGAGATCAGCGCAGGAACGTGGACAGGTAACTATTTTTTTTTAGTAAACTAAGAATTAAATAAAATGGTGTTTTATTTCAAATAAATTATTTTTTTTCTGGGTGTAGTGTGTTTTTTCTTTTTAACACTTTGTAGGTTAGTAATGGGGGTGTCTTATAGACACCCATCATTACTAACCTGGGCTTCATGGCAGCTGGCGCTGACATGAACCCCACCACTATTACCCCCTGCCACCGCACCAGGGCAGCGTGGAAGAGCGAGGCTAAGTGCCAGAATTGGCGCATCCTATGGATGCGCCATTTCTGGGGCGGCTGACGGCTGGTGTTTCTAGCCTGGGAGGGGGCCAATATTCATGGCACCCTTCCTGAGCTATTAATATCAGCCCCCAGCTGTCTGCCTAGCCTTTGCTAGCTATTAAAATAGGGGGGACCCCACGTCATTTTTTTTGGGGGGGTCCCCCATTTTAATAGCTAGTAAAGGCTAGGTATTCAGCTGGGGGCTGATATTAGTAGCCTGGGAAGCTCCGTGGGTTTTACCCCCTTCCCAGGCTTCAAACATCTGCCCCAGCCGTCTGCTTAACCTCCGCTAGAGACTAAAATTATGGGGGATCCCACGCCATTTTTTTTTAAAATAAATCCTTTATTTTAACACTAAATGACATTTGAGGACTTAATAAAGATGCAGTCCCTAAATTATTATTTATTTTTTAATAAATTTTTCCCAAAACTTTTGACGTGGGCTTCGCCATATTTTTGTATGCCAGCCAGGTACAGCATCCAGCTTCTATGAACGCGCCATTTTCCGGGGCGGCCGCGGACTGCAATTTTCAGCGGGGGGCAGAAAGCTTGGGCCTCCCTGCGCTGCAGATTCCATCCCCCAGCTGCCTAGTTGTACCTGGCTGGACACAAAAATAGGGAGAAGCCCCACGTTTTTTTTTTTTTAATTATTTCATGAAATTCATGGAATAATTAAGAAAAAAAGGGCTTCCCTATATTGTTGTGTCTGGCCAGGTACAAATAGGCAGCTGGTGGTTGGGGGCAGCCCGTTCCTGCCTGCTGTACCTGGCTGGACACAAATATAGTGTGAAGCCCCACGTCAATTTTTTTTTAATTATTTCAGGAAATTCATGAAATAATTAAAAAAAAATTATGTGGGGCTTCGCCCTATATTTGTGTCCAGTCAGGTACAGCAGGCAGGAACGGGCTGCCCCCAACCACCAGCTGCCTATTTGCACCTGGCCGGACACAACAATATAGGGAAGCCCTTTTTTTCTTAATTATTCCATGAATTTCATGAAATAATTAAAAAAAAATTGACGTGGGGCTTCGCACTATATTTGTGTCCAGCCAGGTACAGCAGGCAGGAACGGGCTGCCCCCAACCACCAGCTGCCTATTTGTACCTGGTTGGACACAACAATATAGGGAAGCCCTTTTTTTCTTAATTATTTCATGAATTTCATGAAATAATTAAAAAAAAAAAATACGTGAAGCTTCTCCCTATTTTTGTGTCCAGCCAGGTACAACTAGGCAGCTGGGGGATGGAATCTGCAGCGCAGGGAGGCCCAAGCTTTCTCCCCCCCCCCCCCCGCTGAAAATTGCAGTCCGCAGCCACCCCGGAAAATGGCGCGTTCATAGAAGCTGGATGCTGTACCTGGCTGGCATACAAAAATATGGCGAAGCCCACGTCAAAAGTTTTGGGAAAAATTAATTAAAAAATAAATAATAATTTAGGGACTGCATCTTTATTAACTCCTCAAATGTCATTTAGTGTTAAAATAAAGGATTTATTTTAAAAAAAATTGACGTGGGGCTTCGCCCTATATTTGTGTCCAGCCAGGTACAGCAGGCAGGAATGGGCTGCCCCCAACCACCAGCTGCCTATTTGTACCTGGTTGGACACAACAATATAGGGAAGCCCTTTTTTTCTTAATTATTCCATGAATTTCATGAAATAATTAAAAAAAAAAATGCTTGGGGCTTCGCCCTATTTTTGTGTCCAGCCAGATACAACTATGCAGCTGGGGGCTGGAATCCGCAGCGCAGGGAGACCCAAGCTTTCTGGGCCACCCCCGCTGCAAATTGCAGTCCGCAGCCGCCCCAGAAAATGGCGCGTTCATTGAAGCGCCATCTTCTGGCGCTGTACCCAACTCATCCAGGGCCCTGGTGCGGTGGCTCACTGGGTAATAAAGGGGTTAAGGCCAGCTTGGTATTATCAGCTGGCCCTAAGCCCAAAATTCATGGGGTCACGCCAATATTAGACATGACCACCATGAATTTCTAGTAAAGTATTTAAAAAAACACAACACCCAGAAAAAAGTCCTTTAATTGAAATAAACACACAATTCTTTATTGTTCTAAATTAAACCATACTTACCATCACGCCCATTCCAGCTGAAGCCAACGATCTCCTGCAATAAAAGTAAAATAATAAAGCAACCTCATCCTTACCTTTCCATGGCTCCCACGACAGCTTCAGCTCTGCTACATCGAGATGACAGGCTGGACCGCAGCAGAACGCTGCCATCCATCCTGTCATCCCGCAGACACTGAGAAGCACAGGCATGCTTGTGCTCCTCAATGTCTGGCTGTGACGGCATAAAGATGAGCCGAGGTCATGTCCAATGAACTCAGCTCACCTCATGTACGTCACTGACAGCGTGGGAAAATTCTCCTGCACTCAGCACTTCAGCGTGAGAATTTTCCCACACTGTCAGTGACGTGCATGAGGTGAGCTGAGTTCATTGGACATGACCTCACCTCATGTATGTCACTGACAGCGTGGGAGAATTCTCACGCTGAAGCGCTGAGTGCAGGAGAACTTTCCCACGCTGTCAGTGACGTGCATGAGGTGAGCTGAGTTCATTGGACATGAACTCGGCTCATCTGGATGACGTCACAGAGAGACACTGAGGAGCGCAAGCATGCCTGCGCTTCTCAGTGTCCGCGGGATGACAGGCTGGATGGCAGCTTTCTGCTGCGGTCCATCCTGTCATCTCGATGTAGCAGAGCTGAAGCTGTCCTGGGAACCATCGAAAGGTAAGGATGAGGTTGCTTTATTATTTTTCTTTTATTGCAGGAGATCGTTGGCTTCAGCTGGAATGGGCGTGATGGTAAGTATGGTTTAATTTAGAACAATAAAGAATTGTGTCTTTATTTCAATTAAAGGACTTTACTCTGGGTGTTTGTGTTTTCTTTTAACTTTGACTATGGGGTTAGTAATGGGGGTGTCTTATAGACGCCTCTCCATTACTAACCTGGGCTTGATGTCAGCTGGCATTATAAGCTGACATCAACCCCAACCCTATTACCCCCTGCCACCGCACCAGGGCAGCGTGGAAGAGCGAGGCTAAGTGCCAGAATTGGCGCATCCTATGGATGCGCCATTTCTGGGGCGGCTGACGGCTGGTGTTTCTAGCCTGGGAGGGGGCCAATATTCATGGCACCCTTCCTGGGCTATTAATATCAGCCCCCAGCTGTCTGCCTAGCCTGTGCTAGCTATTAAATTAGGGGGGACCCCACGTTATTTTTTTGGGGGGGTTCCCCCATTTTAATAGCTAGTAAAGGCTAGGTATTCAGCTGGGGGCTGATATTAGTAGCCTGGGAAGCTCCGTGGGTATTACCCCCTTCCCAGGCTTCAAACATTTGCCCCAGCTGTCTGCTTAACCTCCGCTAGAGCCTAAAATTAAGGGGAACCCCACGCCAATTTTTTTTTAAATAAATCCTTTATTTTAACACTAAATGACAAGTACAGTAATCAACACTGTCACTGTACTTCATATATATGTGACTGACATGTTTCTATCTATCTAATCTATGTGTGATTCTCTATTCTTTCTGTTCTAAATTGTCGGGTACAGATGCTGAATTGCCGGCCGGCTTTCTTAAAGAGACGGTGCATGAAAACACTATTATTTTTTTAAATAAATCCTTTACACTAAATGACAAGTACAGTAAGCAACACTGTCACTGTACTTCATATATATGTGACTGACATGTTTCTATCTATCTAATCTATGTGTGAAGCTCTATTCTTTCTGTTATAAATTGTCGGGTACCGCTGCTGAATTGCCGGCCGGCTTTTTTAAAGAGACGGTGCACGAAAACACTAATATTTTTTTTAATAAATCCTTTACACTAAATGACAAGTACAGTAAGCAACACTGTCACTGTACTTCATTTATATGTGACTGACATGTTTCTATCTATCTAATCTATGTGTGATGCTCTATTCTTTCTGTTGTAAATTGTCGGGTACCGGTGTATGCCGCTGATGAATTGCCGGCTTTTCATGTCATTCTACATTATTCTTAGTTGTTTTACTTCATGTAGAATTAACCTACAAGGAAAGAAAGGGTTTATTTTCATTCCGATATTTGTGTCCCATTGACTTGCATTGGTTTCCGGTATCGGAATCGGCGATATCCGATACTTTTTGGGTATCGGCCCGATCCAATCCGATACGATATTTCCTGATATCGGAAGGTATCGCTCAACACTAGTTAAAAGTTGACCAGCGATTTCTCATTTTTCCAACAAAATTTACAAAACCATTTTTTTAGGGACCACATCATATTTGAAGTCACTTTGAGAGGTCTTTAAGACAGAAAATACCCAAAAGTGACACCATTCTAAAAACTGCACCCCTCAAGGTGCTCAAAACCACATTCAAGAACTTTATTAACCCTTCAGGTGCTTCACAGGAATTTTTGGAATGTGGAAGAAAAAAATGAACATTTAACTTTTTTCACAAAAATGTTACTTTAGACCCAATTTTTTTTATTTTCACAGGGGTAACAAGAAAAAATGGACCCCAAAATTTGTTGTGCAATTTCCCGTGAGCACGCAAATACCCCATATGTGGGGAAAAAACACTGTTTGGGCGCACGGCAGGGCTCGGAAAGGAAGGAGCGCCATTTGACTTTTTGATTGTAAAATTTGCTTGATTAATTATCGGACGCCATGTTGCGTTTGGAGAGCCCCTGTGTGCCCAAACATTGGAGCTCCCCCACAAGTGACCCTATTTTGGAAACTAGACCCCCCAAGGCACCTATCTTGGAACCCCTAGGGTTCACTTTTTCATTTTTACGAATCAATTTGTGAAGCACCTAGGGGTTCCAAGTGCTCATTATGCATCAGGTTGTTTCGGATGCGGCGATACCAAATATGTGTACTTTTATTGTTTTTTTTTTTTAATAATAATATTTATTGATGGGTACATTATATTTTTATTTTTGGTGGATTATTTTTTTATTTTTTTTTTAAATATTTTTACATTTTTTTTTTAATTTTTTTTTTTCACTTTCTGACAGTTTTTATACTTTATTACTTTGTCCCACTATGGGACTTTCATTTTTTTTTCTCTGATCGCCTGCATGCCACAGGAATGCAGCACCATCCCTGTGCCATGCAGGCTGTCAGCGCTGGACAGGGAGAAGATTGTTTGGAGATGCACTGCGCATGTCCAAAAAATCTTCCTGCTGTCTGGTGACCCGGATGTTGTCATGACGACATCGGGTCGTCATGGCAACATCCTGGAAGCCGCGGCAGACATCGCTGGAGGCCGGAAGAGGAGGTGAGTATCGGCGATCACCTCCCCTTGTCGATCGCAGCATTACGGGGGTTAATGTGCTGGGAGAGGTGCAGGACCTCTCCCTGCACATAGCCCTGGGTGTCAGCTGTGACAATCAGCTGACACCCGGCGGCGATCGCGCCCGCACAGCTTGTGTGCGGGCGAAATAGCCAGGGCGTACTAATACGTATCAGGTCCATAAAGCCCAGGGCACAGATACGTACTAATACGCCCTAGGTCGTAAAGGGGTTAATCAATAGATCACAGAAAACTAAGCAGTCCCATTATTGGATGTGTTTAAAAAAATATGTTGCTGATCAGAGACAAACTTATAAATGCTTCCTGATATAACCTATGTAACTTGCTGTGTCCGACCATGTAGAGATGATGCAGCTGATGGTCAACCATACACAGCTCCTGGCAGGGGGAACAAACTTATATATTAGTATAAGCTAATATACTGATGTCCCCAGCATAGGCTCATCTAGCTGCTGCTTTTTGCAAGTTTTCTACTTTCTTTGCCCATTTGTTTAAACTAAGGCACAAATTGTCTCTTCAGAGAGGAAGAGGACTTGAACTTGCATATTTAATCAATATTTAATTCCTCAGAGGAGCATTCAAGGCGTTTAAGTCTCCTCATACTGGCATGCCACACCTGGCATGTCACTCTCCACAAGGAGAAACCTTACCCCTTATCTCTAAGGAGCAAAACAGCGGTTTCACTGCTTCTGTCAGTTCCGCATAAGTCAAGCCAATGAAGTACAACTAAACATAGCACACAGTTTATCATTACAATAAAAGCCGAGATGTCACACAGATACATTCATCATCAGATCAAAAAATGTGGGTTTTTCTGTTTTTTTTTGTACCTTGTAGATGAGTTTTTACAAATTCCTGAAGCAAATCCTCAAATTCCTTTATTGAAGACTGAACAAACTATTTTATCCAAGACATCATCATCAGCGATGCAGGTCATTCTCATCCATGTGAGTGAGACGTCAGTGTTTACACACCAAATATCTCCATCAATTCATCCAACTGTTGGCCAACCAATCTCCACAGCAGGTTTCTCATGGAGCATAAATTGACATTGTTGGAGAACCAAGAAACTCTGCTGGGGTCATTAAAATCCAGACTACGAATCTGTAAAAGAAAACAAATTCGCCTGGCACAGAGACTGGAAATAAACGACTGTGGACCCGATTAATTAGCATTTGCCCCTATTTTTTTTTTAAGAACAAGAACAAGACAATTTTTGACTAGTTTCAAAATTTATGAATCGTGTGTTCCATTTTGATGAATTTGGTACACTGCCCTCTGAATAAGACCTTATCCGCACAGAAGGACAATGTCTTGAAAGCATTAGATACTTTCAAAGTTTTTTTGATGTCACATAGTAAAGAAAAGCGAAGGAAGTGATTCATATCCTCAGCCTCTGCTTCACAAAGTACCATGGAGGATGAGTGCCACCCCAACATCAGAGCTCTCAGCTCCTATTAATCAAAGAATCCTTGACTTGCTTCCTGCAGGTGTGTTCATTGCTCTCATGGAGGAAACTATGAACAGACGATAAAATACACACCTCATAAGTAGAGAAAAATACTGCAACATAGCGGAGTGTCACCTGCCACATGGGCATAACACTCAGTCATTCACCATCCACCCCAACATTCGCTAAAAAACACAAGAGGCTATTTAACGGGTTTAAATATAGAAAAAAATATGTCATTTTGCTATCACAAATGCTAACTTTTTCAGTTGGCGCGGCTAAAACAAGATTAAATATGCTGATTCCAAATGTAAAGGGAAAACAGAAGCGAACCGAATTCACATGCAATTTTAGGAAATCTTCTGGGCTATGCCTGATATTAGATACATGCAAATCACCAAAAAATATTGCCATTATATACAAAGTAGAAAATTGCAGCAAGCAGGGAAGAGTCACATGACCTCAAGTGCAGCCACGCAACCTTCCCCATAATGCACTGCAGCTATCACATCAAATGGTATAGCAGAGCCAATAAGAAGGGACTATCATTGCCTGTATAAAAGTAGAGGCAAGGAATGCAGCAGCCACTTTGTGGTGAATCTGGATATTAAGAGGAGGTCATAGATCACAGCTTAGCAATAGACATAGGGAGAGAAAGCCATAAAACACAGAATAAACATTACAGTTAGTGTGTGACTGCACAGCAATGAAGAACAGTTACCATCTATTTACGCATAGACATATGTCACGCAGGGTGGGGGAAAGACTTAGTGCTACACAAAGGGAAGAAGGAAAGGGAGCCCATAATAAAGGGAATAAAGATGATGGCCGTACTTTATATGCGGAAAACCTGATGACAGGTTTCCTTTAAAAGAGCAAAAGCCATTGAATTTGTACAGTTAGTTGGCAAGTTTCACTTTCCTGCGTCGGATATCTTTGACATTCTAAGAAAGGCTCCATCTGTGTTAGTATTGTTTGGGCTGCAAGTCACAAATCATCTCCCAAGCTTGTTTTTGGAATGAAGAAGGCTCCTCTGGGATCTACAAGCCCCATTACTAATACCTTTCTTTCAGGATATGCTGTGAGTTGTAATTTCACAACAGCTTGAGAAACGCGTTGCAAATTCAACAAACATCTGAAGAGAAAGATTAATCTTACCTTAGTCTAATAAAATATTGGCCTAAGTAATTTTTGCACTGTGGTTGTTGGAAGTCAAGTTTATAACTACAAGGAAAGGGATATAAGAAGTGTTAAAGAACACGCACAATTACAGTAGATAAAGATTTATTTATTTAAATCAAATAAATAGAACTTAGGTTCCTGGTCAGCATGGACACGGCAGTCAAGCTCTTTATTGGAATCATCATCATCTCTGTGGTCAATAGTCTGTTGTGATCTTCAGTACCTTCAGTGAGCTCAACTAAGAGCTTAAAAGAGTTACAGGGGGAATTAATATTTTACCAGTGGCTTGGTATAATATAAAATAATAACTGAAGCTATACTCACCCATGGGCACTTACCGGGATACAGCGCAGGCCGCTCCGTCGTCTTCATCTACACTGCCATTGTTCAAAGTGGCAGCAGGACCCCTGGGTACAGGAACCTTTGCTTGGCCACCATGGTCAACTGTCTTCAGCAGCAGGTTATCGCTGATGTCACCGATGACGTGCTGCTGAAGTCACGTCACCATGGCTAGTCCCAGTAGTTCTGATGCCACTTTGAATGGTGACAACTTCCTTTCGGTGTAAGCACAAATCACGGAACAGCCTGCGCTGGATCCCAGTAGTGCCGGTAGGTGAGTGTAGCTTCATTTGTTTCGTTTCTTTATATATCAAGCCATTTTTGCCCCAACCAACCCTTTAATATTTTGTATATGATTAACAACTGTGTATGTGAACTAGTCAACATAGAGATATTATACAGATGTGAAGTTTTGTTATATAATTATTTGTCAGCTCAGCTCGCCAGAAAACATGATGAAACATGATGAAACCACACAATTGAGGTTTAGTTCAATGCATCTGCAATGCCATGAAATTATGTGTTCTAAGCAAGCTAGCAACGGCGAGATTCAAGACAAATCTTGTGGACAGGTCATAAATGTCCAAGATGATAACAACCTTTTACGGCTTCATTCACACAGGTTTCTAAGTGGGTACTTTGCGTGGATGATGTCGGTGCGCACTAGCTTAGGTCAATCTTTGCAGCCTTCTTTAGACATATTGTTCCGTATTTTCTATTGCAGTCATCCTGATAATAACCAGATTTCGTCATTAATGTGCAGCGTTCTGGTGACTGCACCTTGAATTGGAACCTGAATAGAAAGAAAATACATGAATAAAAATTAGAGTTGTCCATCGCCTCTCACGCCCACACCAGGAGAAGGTGCTGCCAGCACTGCATCTATGGCATCGATACCTGGCAGGAGGCCGTCAGTGCCATGTCACCAGAGCCTCTCACCCCCTGATACAAAATGTATATTTTTAGGCACAATTAATGCTATTTCACACAACATGTCTCTTATTTTTAAATGACCTTTTGTATTCCGAAGTGCCTATGTTTATTACCTGGACTCTACTTTTTGCAGCGCTGATTATTCAGACCAATGCTACACTGCAACGTGCATCATGTTAATTGCAGAGCACATTGTCACCTTGTAACACTGCATCTAATGATGTCTATGAAGTCGCATTGTGACCCAGTGCTGCAATCGAAAGGCGCAAAACATCCAATCTGGATTTTTGGGCAAAGGTCAGACACGGTTTTGTCATCATGGACTCAAATACATCTCACATGCGGCTGAGATCTGTCTGTAATTTGATGATATATATATTTTTTTTAACAGTCAAATTGCAAATCTAAAATATAAGTGTGTCACCCCAGGGGTCTGGTTTCCACAGTAATAGCAATATTACGTCCGAGAGCAGGTGGGAGGTCTCCTGGTCAGGAATCCTATGCATGCCACACCTCCTGCCCAGTCCTGGGAGGGGAAGAACTTCCCCTACATAAAACTGGGGCTGAGGCAGGGTTAGAGGAGAAAGAGAAGAAGAGGAGTCCCAGACAGAGACACAGTCTGGTCTGGAGAGGAGCGGCTATAGGAAAGAAAGATCAGGAGCTCAGTGGGAGCAGTGCTAAAAGGAATCAGGGGCTGGAAGCTGTAGAGCTCGCCCTGATTGAAGAGTTCTGACCGGACCCGGAGTCCGAGGCTGTGGGGACTAATCCTTACCCAGCAGCAGAAACCGCCCGGCAGGGGATTTCAGGTCCTCTGGTCAAGAAACCCGAAGGCACGGTCACACGCAAGGGACCAGCACCGCCGTCGTGGAGCGGAAGCTACCAGAAGGCCCCGAGTCACCGGCCATGCGGGTGAGCACCACACGGTACACTCAGGGATGTGGGTTACTTTTACCAGCCTCTAGCAAGGTAGTCAGAAGAGTACGATTAGTTGGGGAGGCCTACAACTCCACCTGGCCAGGGGAGATTCCATCTGCTCACGGACTGACCAGGCCCCGATCGCTAGCCAGTACTCCAGGAGGGTCTACCTTTGCCACCAGTAAAGACCCTGAACTACACCGCACCGTCTCTGAGTGTTTCATCATCATCTCTAACAGATCTGCCCTGAGGCCATACTCCTCCCGTGGGGAGTCATCTCATTCTCAGCTGCACAAACAACACCGGCCTCAGCGGACTGCCGTGCAGCGGCGGTTCCGTGACCGCAATCCACGGGTGGCGTAGTCGAACATTCTAACATCTACTGCTAAATACTGCCGCTCAGTTTGACTCCCTGGGCACGGACCGGGTCACCGCCACGAGACTACTACCCCCATCTGATCCGGCTCCGGGTAAGCCCCCGTGCGCGCGATGCCGCAAGACACAGCAGGCCCAGGGGTGCGTCAACTTTTGGCGTAGTCGGCAGGATTTCGTGCCCGCAACCACCGGGTACTGCGTGCCTGAAAAAGAGACTTTTAAACTTACCTGTGGTGAAGATTCCCGCCATCCGGCGCCATCTTCTGCCTTCTTCCCACCATCCGTGAAGTTTTCCCGCCATCCGGCGCCATCTTCTGCCTTCTTCTCGCCATCCGTGGAGTTTTCCCGCCGTTGGACGCCATCTTGAAGACGCCGCGCGGGAAGAAGAGGGGCGTGGACTCCGAAAAGCCCGCGAGAACTGAAGCCCCGCCTCACGTCCGGACATTGCGTAAGGTCCTGGAAGGAGCCCAGCAGACGCCGACGTCACAGGAGCGCGACGGAAGGTCCTCGACCCTGACGATCCACTGCGGAGCCGCGGCCTACGGAAGAGGATCATCGCAAGGTAGGCCACGGTCCACTAGGGGGGAGGAAGATGTCGGATACGGAGGAGAGCTTCACTGCCGCAGCCACCGCCAGCGCCACCGCTGCTGCGGTCATGCCTTTTACTATGCCCTATATCCCGGGGGCAGCCTGGCTACCCCAGTACTCAGGGGAGTCACATACCCTGAATGACTTTAGAGAAAAGCTGGATAGCCTCTTCCAGGTGTACCCCCTCACAGAAGAGCAAAAAGTGAGCATCCTGGTGGCCCAACTAACTGGGGCAGCCCAAAGGGAGGTAAAGTCCTGGCCACCTGGGAGGAGGACTGTAGCAGGGATATTAACCCGGCTGAAGGACACCTTTGATACTCGCACCTCAGCCGAGATTAAGCTTAGATTCTACGGGTGCAAACAGCGAGCACATGAGAATATAAGGGACTATGCACTAAACCTACAAAAGGCCCTGAGAGCCATTAAGCAGACCGACCCTGACGGCGTGGGAAACGAGGACAGGCTGTTGACCGAACAATTTATAGAGGGACTATATTGCAATGCCCACCGAACCCAGTTGCGGGCAATGGCCTTACAGGATCCTCATCTGGACTTTGCACAGTTCAAGGACAGAGCCATCCGGGTGCTCCGAGAACCGGCGTTGTGACCCACAGGCGCCCTACTACCGCTTACCACCAGGAGGCGGCGCCCTTGTCGGCAGGGCCTGTGGGAGCTGATGCGCAGGCTTTGAACAATGACCCGGCTCCAGACCTGCACCAACAGGTCCAAGAGCTAGCTAAAAGCGTAGCTGCGCTAACCCGAACTGTGCAGTCTTTACAGGTTGCTGCTCCAGGGAAGATCCAGCTGGCATCCGGACCGGAGGACATCCCGTGGCGTCGACCAAGGAGGACCCCACCGGCCAGAGGAAGACCCAGCGACCGATACAACGAGGACGGACAACCCATCTGCCGCCGCTGCAATCAACCCGGACATATGGCAAGGTACTGTCCTTTAAACTGGCACAACCTGGGGTAGAGGGCCAACCCC
This sequence comes from Phyllobates terribilis, assembly GCF_046119375.1. NCBI lineage: Eukaryota > Metazoa > Chordata > Amphibia > Anura > Dendrobatidae > Phyllobates > Phyllobates terribilis. The sequence continues at coordinate 382,902,669 of NW_027362765.1, forward strand.
TAGGAATAAGATCACCAGGCCCATCGAACTGGCGTGACAAATATGTGGGAGGACGTCCAGTCTTGCCTGTAGTACTGGATGGCATTCCTATGAGTGCCCTACTGGACACCAGGTCACAGGTCACCACCATCCCGTACGTGCTCTTCAAGCAGTACTGGAATGACTCGGATATAACCCGCTACCCTGACGACGACTTGAGTATCATCGCCAGCAATGGTCAACCCGTGCCACAGATCGGATTCAAAGAGATGACCATTAAAATCGGTAGAGTCGAACTGGCAGCACAGGGACTGATCATTGTAGACATTGACAAGCGCGAGAGTCACCCAAAGATAACGCTAGGAACTAATGTGATTGAAAATTGTCTTGCAGAGGTGATTTTCATTTTACAGCAGGTTGCCAAGAACGCCAGCTCCGGCCAGCAGCGAGTGCTCCAAAAAGAGATCCGGGCACTGATGCGACGGCAACAAGTGGAACTCTCCGGTGGTGAGATAGGTAGAGTGAGAATGTGTGACCCGTTCCCTATCGCCATGCCCCCAAAAAGTGAAATGATGATTTGGTGCCGGGCAGCTATTGGTCTAAGAGGTAGAGACTACCAAGCAATAGTAGAACCCGTCTACTCAGACAGTAGGCCCACCATTTTGACAGCACGGGGGGTGGTTGATGTACGCCATGGGAGGGTGCCCGTTCGCATAATAAACATCGGGAAAAGGGAAGTGTACCTGCCCCGGTATGCTACGCTAGCCAAATTGTATACCATCAATCAGAATTCTGTACAGGCCATGGAACCCTTGCCTCCATCTCAACCAGAGGAAGGTAACGGCTCTAAGAAACCAATGGAGGACTGGTGTCAGCAACTACATCTGGGTACTGACTCCACTCCCTCACACCAGAAACAAGGAGTCTATCGGGTGGTTCAAGAGTACGAGAGAGTGTTTAGTAAACACCCGTTAGACTTCGGGCGAGTAAAGGGGGTAGAACACCATATCCCCACGGGAGACCATCCTCCCATAAAGGAGAGATACCGACCCGTACCCCCTGCACACTACCAACACGCCAAGGGGATGCTTAGAGACATGAAGGAGGCTGGGGTAATCAGGGATAGCTGTAGCCCCTGGGCAGCTCCACTAGTCTTGGTTAAAAAGAAAGACAACACCATGAGAATGTGTGTAGATTACCGGAAAATCAACCGTATCACACACAAAGATGCGTACCCCTTACCCAGGATAGAGGAGTCTTTGGCTGCTTTAAAATCTGCTAACTTCTTCTCCACTTTGGATCTCACTAGCGGGTACTGGCAGGTTCCTGTAGCAGAGGCGGACCGGGAGAAGACCGCATTCACCACCCCGATGGGACTTAGCGAGTTTACCTGCATGCCGTTCGGACTCTGCAACGCACCAGGAACCTTCCAACGCTTGATGGAATGCTGTCTGGGACACCGAAACTTCGAGACGGTCCTGTTATACCTGGACGATGTCATCGTCTACTCCAAGACCTACGAGGACCACCTGAAACACCTGGCAGAAGTGTTCGAAGCCCTGGCAAACTACGGCCTAAAGGTGAAACCTTCCAAGTGTCACCTCCTGAAACCAAAGGTGCAGTACCTGGGACACGTGGTGAGTGCTGACGGAGTGGCTCCCGACCCTGATAAGATCACCGCGATTAAGGAATGGCCAAGACCCTCCAGCGTAAAGGAAGTGCGGCAGTTCCTCGGGTTGGTAGGCTACTACCGAAGGTTCATTCCCGGTTTCACCAAAAAGGCAGCTCCTATGCAGGACCTCCTGATAGGCCAGTCCAGGAAGGCCAAGAACCAGAAGCCGCCCTTCAGATGGGAGAAGTTGGAAGAAGAGTCCTTCCGCCAGCTGAAGATGGCCCTCACGGGGGATGAAATCCTGGCGTACCCTGATTACAGCCAGCCCTTTATCCTCTACACCGACGCAAGTAACATCGGGCTAGGAGCTGTACTGTCCCAGATCCAGCAGGGGAAAGAACGGGTAATTGCTTACGCCAGCCGAAAACTGCGACCCACCGAAAGAAACCCTGAGAATAACAGCTCATTCAAGCTAGAGTTCCTGGCAGTGGTGTGGGCAGTCACCGAACGCTTTAGGCACTACCTCGCCTCTTCCTGGTTCACCGTGTACACGGATAACAACCCGTTGACACACCTGGATACGGCAAGACTCGGTGCCCTGGAGCAGAGATGGATGGCCCGCCTGTCCAACTATGAGTTCACGATCAAATACCGGGCAGGACGCTCCAATACTAACGCGGATGCCTTGTCCAGAATGCCAAACCTACCGGACGTAGGGGAAGATCCAGAGGAACTGGAAGAAGGTGAACTCCCCGCGTTCCACCGTCATGGGACTATCCAGTATTCCCACCGTGTAAGGGGTAAGCAATCTGCTACATTCAACCCTTTACCTCATTACAACTGGGCGGAAACGCAAGACAGTGACCCCGCCGTCCGACTGGTGAAGGAGATGCTGACTCAGCCAGATGCCCGCCTTGACCCAGACGCTCCGGAGGAGGCCAAGCAACTGTGGGTTGAGAACAGTCGACTGTTCCTTTACAAGGGGAAGTTGTGCCGCAGAATGGTTAACTCCCGGACGCATGAACTGATCTGGCAAGTAGTGGTGCCAAGAAGAGACGCGGCTATGGTACTGGAGGCATACCACAACGGAGCTGGGCACTTCGGATGGAAGAAGCTGGAATTCCTGCTGCGCGGGCGGTTCCATTGGGTAGGCATGAGAGGAACCATCGAGAGGTTGTGCAGAGACTGTGGCCCATGCAACCTAAGAAGGAAGGACCGTGCTAGCCAGAAGACTCCCCTGCAGTCCATCGTCACCAAGCAGCCGTTGGAACTGGTAGCCTTGGATCATGTAAAACTGACCCCCAGCAGAAGTGGCTACGTCTATGCGTTAACCATCGTGGATCACTACTCCCGGTTCTTGGTTGTCGTCCCCGTCAAGGACTTAACGGCTCAAACAGCAGCTAGAGCCTTCCAGCAGCACTTCTGCCGGCCACACGGATACCCAGAGCAGGTGCTGACGGACCAAGGACCTGCCTTTGAAGCGGAAGTCTTCCAGGAGTTCTGCACTCTGTATGGCTGCCGGAAGATAAGAACAACACCCTATCATCCGCAAACCAATGGACTCTGTGAGAAAATGAACCAGGTGGTGATAGACCTTCTGAAAACATTGCCCCTGGAAGAACGCAATCTGTGGCCTGAGAAACTGCCTGATCTGGTGGACCTATACAACCACATCCCGGTAGGTTCTACCAACTGTACCCCGGCTTACCTAATGAGAGCAAGACCTGGCAAGCTGCCTGTTGATCTGGATATGGGAGTCCTGACACCCGAGGACACTTCACCAGAAGCAGACTGGGACACAGAGAGGCAGCAGCAGTACCGGAAAGTACAGGAGAGCGTGGAGCGAAGTCTCTGTCAAGCTAGAGAAAGACAGGAGAAGACTTACAACCAGTATGCTCCCGCTGTTCCCCTGGTACCTGGAGAGCAGGTCTTGAAGAGGAAGAGACGGCTCCACAAGTTGGACGACCAGTGGGAGAAGGACCCGTACACCGTACTGCCCTCAAGCCATGAGAACCCGAAAGTCTGCACAATCAGTAAGGATGGAGGAGAAACCACAGCCATTGTATCCCGAGATCACCTGAAGAAGTGTCCCGAACAGCTACGGAACCCTGAAGAAGAACAAGAAGACCCTCGACCCGCAGAGGAAAGGGAAGATATGGTCAGTACTGTGCTCGGAGACTTCCCTCGGTCTTGGTCTCAAGTCAATGGCGCTGTTGTGGTACCCGTCCTCACCTTCCTCCAACCAGCATCTCAAGTACCTACGGAGAAACAGGTAGAGCTGGAAGAGCAGCCGGTCCAGGAGGCAGAAGACCCCACACAAGCAGACCAGGAGGATCAACCCTCTGCTTATAGTGAGCCTGCCGTGCCCCTAGTGAGCCAAAGAGCCCGTAGACAGCTGCCCAGTTTATCTTTGACAGCTCCTACACCCCGTAGCTCAGGACCAGTCAGTCAGCTCTGTAGGTCCACTAGAGCCACTAGAGGCCAGTTGCCCGTACGTTGGAGGATCTAAGTGTTTAGACTGTTTATTTGTATTTACCTGTTTCCTGTTACTTGCAAATAATTGTGTATTTTTAGTTATTTTATAGGTGTCGTTTATGGATTATCCGGAATCCTTTGTACATATGTTTGGAGCGTAACCCAGGAATGGACTAAAGACTGTTAAGGACTCGGGGTAGGACAGACCCCTACCTGGTTACGGCTCCCTGTTCCTTGGTGAAATGGACACCCTTGTTTTTTTCAAAAACTGCACCCGGTTGCGGACACGCCGTGACCATCCTAATGTGTTTTTCTTTATTATGATGTTTCTGTTTATACTTGTTATGTTTACAAAAATATGTTTAGTCCCGGAGTACTAAATTTTACTAGGGGGGAATGTGGCACCCCAGGGGTCTGGTTTCCACAGTAATAGCAATATTACGTCCGAGAGCAGGTGGGAGGTCTCCTGGTCAGGAATCCTATGCATGCCACACCTCCTGCCCAGTCATGGGAGGGGAAGAACTTCCCCTACATAAAACTGGGGCTGAGGCAGGGTTAGAGGAGAAAGAGAAGAAGAGGAGTCCCAGACAGAGACACAGTCTGGTCTGGAGAGGAGCGGCTATAGGAAAGAAAGATCAGGAGCTCAGTGGGTGCAGTGCTAAAAGGAATCAGGGGCTGGAAGCTGTAGAGCTCGCCCTGATCGAAGAGTTCTGACCGGACCCGGAGTCCGAGGCTGTGGGGACTAATCCTTACCCAGCAGCAGAAACCGCCCAGCAGGGGATTTCAGGTCCTCTGGCCAAGAAACCCGAAGGCACGGTCACACGCAAGGGACCAGCACCGCCGTCGTGGAGCGGAAGCTACCAGAAGGCCCCGAGTCACCGGCCATACGGGTGAGCACCACACGGTACACTCAGGGACGTGGGTTACTTTTACCAGCCTCTAGCAAGGTAGTCAGAAGAGTACGATTAGTTGGGGAGGCCTACAACTCCACCAGGCCCCGATCGCTAGCCAGTACTCCGGGAGGGTCTACCTTTGCCACCAGTAAAGACCCTGAACTACACCGCACCGTCTCTGAGTGTTTCATCATCATCTCTAACAGATCTGCCCTGAGGCCATACTCCTCCCGTGGGGAGGCATCTCATTCTCAGCTGCACAAACAACACTGGCCTCAGCGGACTGCCGTGCAGCGGCGGTTCCGTGACCGCAATCCACGGGTGGCGTAGTCGAACATTCTAACATCTACTGCTAAATACTGCCACTCAGTTTGACTCCCTGGGCACGGACCGGGTCACCGCCACGAGACTACTACCCCCATCTGATCCGGCTCCGGGTAAGCCCCCGTGCGCGCGATGCCGCACGACACAGCAGGCCCAGGGGCGCGTCATAAGCATATTCTGTTACACATAAGCCAATGTGAAAGACAGAACAATCAAATGCCAGTTTATAAAGGAAACTACTAAAGGGGCAGAAAGCAAAAATAATTAGAGTGGTTATTTTGTTTAATCCCTTTACCCCCCAGGATGGTTTGCACGTTAATGACCGGGCCAATTTTTACAATTCTGACCACTGTCACTTTATGAGGTAATTACTCTGGAACGCTTCAACGGATCCCCCTGATTCTGACATTGTTTTTCGTGTCATATTGTACTTCATGATAGTGGTAAAATTTCTTCGAAATCAATTGAGTTTATTTGTGAACAAAATTGGAAATTTGTCGAAAATTTTGAAAATTTCACAATTTTCAAAATTTTAATTTTTATTACGCTAAATCAGAGAGATATGTCACACAAAATAATAAATAACATTTCCCACATGTTTACTTTACATCAGCACAATTTTGGAACCCAAATTTTTTTTTTATTAGTGCGCTATAAGGGTTAAAAGTTGATCAGCGATTTCTCATTTTTCCAACAAAATTTACAAAACCCATTTTTTTAGGGACCACATCACATTTGAAGTGACTTTGAGGGGCCTTTATGATAGAAAATACCCAAAAGTGACACCATTCTAAAAACTGCACCCCTCAAGGTGCTCAAAACCACACTCAAGAAGTTTATTAACTCTTCACGTGCTTTACAGGAATTTTTGGAATGGGGAAGAAAAAAATGAACATTAAATTTTTTCACAAAAATGTTACTTCAGACCCCAATTTTTTTATTTTTGCAGGAGTAACAGGAAAAAATTGACCCCAAAATTTGTTGTGCAATTTACCCTGAGCATTCAGATACCATACGTGGGGAAAAAATACTGTTTGGGCGCACGGCAGGGCTCAGAAGGGAAGGAGCGCCATTTGACTTTTTGAATGTAAAATTTGCTTGAATGATTAGCAGACGCCATGTTGCGTTTAGAAAGCCCCTGATGTGCCTAAACAGTGGAAACCCCCCACAAGTGACATAATTTTGGAAACTAGACCCCTCAGGGAACTTATCTAGATGTGTGGTGAGCATCTTGAACCCCCAGATGCTTCACAGAAGTTTATAACATGGAGCTGTGAAAATACAAGTTTCACATTTTTCCCACAAAAATGTTTTTCAGCCTCCAGTTTTTCATTTTCATAAGGGTAACAGGAGAAATTGCACCATGCATCTTGTTGTCCAACCTCTCCTGAGTAAGAGGATACCCCATATGTGGGGAAAAAACACTGCTTGGGCGTACGGCATGGTTTGGAAGGGAAGGAGCTCCATTTGACTTTTTGAATGTAAAATTTGCTTGAATAATTAGCGGATGTGCCCCTGATGTGCCTAAACAGTAGAAAACCCTCACAAGTGATACCATTTTGGAAACTAGACCCCTCAGGGAACTTATCTAGATGTGTGGTGAGCACCCTTAACCCCCCGGTGCTTCACAGAAGTTTAGAACATGAAGCCGTGAAAATAAAAAAAATCTAACTTTTTCCACAAAAATGATCTTTTAGTCCCATTTTTTTTTAGTTTCACAAGGATAAGAAAATAGAACCTAAAAACTGTTGTGCAATTTATCCTGAGTACGTCAATACCCCATATGTGGGGAAAATACACTGTTTGGGCGCAAGTCAGGGTTAAGAAGGGAAGGAGCACAGTGTGACTTTTTGAATGCAAAATTTGGCTGGAATCAAGAGCGGACGCCATGTCGCATTTTCGGGAGCCCCTGATGTGCCTAAATAGTGGTAACCCCCCACAATTGACTCCATTTTGGAAACTACACCCCTCAAAGATTTTATCAAGGGGCATAGTGGACATTTTGAACCCAGAGGTACGACAGAATTTGATAACATTAGGTCATCATATTGAATAAGTTGTCATTTGTCTTGAGCGCAAGTTCTCGCTACTTGAGTTTGCATCGGGTACTCGGGTATGCACCATGTATCACAGGTGCTTGAGTGGCATGGCAGGCGATCACAGCAATGTTTTTTTGGCCGCGAAACATATGGGGCAGAGACTCGAGCATGTCACTCGAACACCCACGATACTCAGGGCATACCCGAGCACCCGATGCAAACTCAAGTAGCGAACACTTGCGCTCATCACTGGTCGCCATATTGTCATCATTTTTTTTTCTTTACTTTTGAAAAAATCCCACCGCTAACCCCAACCCTAATACAACCCCAACCCTAACACTAGCCCCAACCCTAACCCAACTCTAACCCTAGCCCAACCCTAACCCCAACCCTAATTCAACCCTAACCCCAACCCTAATACAACCCTAACCCTAGCACAACCCTAACCCTAGAGTTTATTTTTTTACACCGTTCCTCTTGTGGTATAAGTGATTAGATGACTTTATTCTTCGGGTCGGTGTGATTACAGAAATATCAGAATCATATCGGGTTTTTATGATTGACAGTTGTCACACACTAAAAGACGCATTTTTTTGGAAAATCTAGTTTTTGCAACGCCTTATTTTGAGAGCTATAATTTTTCCATATTTTGGCAGACAGAGTCATGTGACAGCTTGTTTTTTGAGAGACAAGTTGACGTTTTTATTGGTGCCATTTTCGGGCGTGTGACATTTTTTGATTGCTTTCTATTCCGATTTTTGGGAGGCAGAATAAACAAACAAACAGCAATTCAGGAATTATTTTTTGGGGGGGGTTTATACCGTTCCGCGTGTGGTAAAATTGATAATGCAGCATTATTCTTCAGGTCGGTACGTTTACAGCGATACCACATTTATATAGTTTTTTTTAATGTTTTGACGCTTTTACGCAATAAAAACAATTTTCTAGAAAAAATAATTGTTTTGTATTGCTTTATTCTGAGAGCTATAACTTTTTTATTTTTCGGATGATGGAGCTGTGTGGCAGTGTGTTTTTTGCGGGACAAGATGATGTTTTCAGCAGTACTATTTTTATTTACATTCGTCTTTTTGATCACGTGTTGTTCCATTTTTTGGTTGGCGGTAAGATGATAAAGCATTGTTTTTTGCTTTATTTTTATTTTTTACCGTGTTCACTAAAGGGGTTAACTAGTAAGACAGTTTTATAGGTCAGGTCGTTCCGGATGTGTAGATACCAAATATGTGTACTATTATTGGTTTATTTTTTTTTCATAGTAAATAAATATTATGGGTTCAATATATTTTTAGGGGATTATTTTTTTCATTTTTTTTTTTACATTTTTACAATATTTTTTTTTATTTTTTTTTTCACTTTTCTACTTTTTTTTACTCTTACACATTGTCCCACTATAGGACTTTCACTTTTTGCAGCCTGTCAGCGCTGCACACAGGGAGACATTACTTTGGTCATGCACTGCACATGACCAAAGTAACATCCTGCCTCCTGGTGACCCGGACGTTGTCATGACGACATCGGGTCGTCATGGCAACATTTGGAAGCTGCTGCAGACATAGCTGGACGCCGGCAGGAGAGGTGAGTATAGAGATCACCTCCCCTTGCCACCGCAGTGCTGCGATTGACTTCAGCATTGCGGGGATTAAAGTGCAGGGAGCGGTGCGGGACTGCTCCCTGCACATAGCACCGGGTGTCAGCTGTAACAATCAGCTGACACCCGGTGGCGATCGCCCCGCACCGCTTGTGTGCGGGCGCAATCGCAGCGAGCTTAATAGTACGTAGCTGGTCCTATAGGCCCAGGGCACAGCTACGTACTATTACTGACAAGGTCGGAAAGGGGTTAAACTATTTGAAGACCAATCTATATTGTACTTCAAGGACAAAGCAATATGTTTTTCTTTAAAGGGAATCTGTCACCCCCTGGGACTTATCTGACCTCTAATATGGGCATACAGGTGATAGTGCGCAGGCGCCGGGAAGTCTCACAACATCCTTGCAGTATTATGATTGCATAGCACACAGTACAAGTGTGCCTTCTGTAAAAAGCAAAGTGCGCAGGCGTGGGAACTGGAGAAGGGGAAATATTTTAATTACCATAGTAGGCGAGGATTTCTTCCTGTCCTTCGTCACGTAAGCATTGGAAACTTCACTATAATATAAAGCCATTTCACAACAACCAGACCGCTAAAATGAGGCATACAGGTAAGTATAGATTCACATTTCTATCACCTGTATGCCCATATTAAAGGTCAGATAAATCCCAGGGGGTGACAGATTCCCTTCAACTTTATTCTATTGGTGGTTTATTCTATTGCCATTATCAAGTATGTATTTTTTTTATGGTAAACTGTATTTTAAAAGACTAAAATAATTTTTCTCAATTCAATAGCAATATTTTGAGGAGAGATTGTACTTTAATAAATAAAGCTTTATTTTTACTTTCTTTCATCCCTACGGAACTTGACGCAATGGTACCTTGATTATTCACATAATGCTTTAAGATGCACAGTATTGCAATCCAATTGCCTTCCATAGAAATTTCAAGTTTTTTATAATTAAACGCTTGGCTGAAATTTCACAGAGGATATTTCACCAGTTTTAGCATGTTAATCAGCCCATATCATGGAATAGTGTCTGTAGAGCTAAATAACACTTTATTTTTTATAGATAGATAGATAGATAGATAGATAGATAGATAGATAGATAGATAGATAGATAGATAGATAGATATGTGGCGCCCCTGAGGGTTCGGTCGCCACAGGGGTACTGCACCTCATAAAGAGGTGTGGTATCTCCTCCTGCAGGTAAGGATGGAGCATCACACAGGACCCCACCTTCACACTCAACACTACACCACTCCAGTTCTGTAGGGGGCCAATATAGCACCAGGGTGCTGCCCCGGGCCGGGATAGAGGAGATGAGGGGGAACCAAAGATAGGGGGAACCATGTAGTGGGTGAGGGTGGAGGAAACATTTACCAAAGCACTTAATAGGATCATATATAATAGGCGGCCATCTTAAGTTCAAGGTCTTTTGATTGTGGATCTTCTGTCAGGGCCCAGCAAGTGTCTGTAGCTGGCTGAAGGTTCACGGTCCTCGCGCTCAGGCCTTGAGGCGAGGAGCAGGGTGCAGGTAACTAGAGCACTCTACCCTGGTCAGAGTCCTGAACTAAGAAAGCCTTGGAGGGGAGCAGAGGAGAGAGGCTCCACAGGCGAAAGGATCCCAGGGGGATACGGACGGAGTGGAGCCGCCACCTGTATTCTTCACTCTGGCCTAGTCAGAGGGACTTATGCCGCAAAAGGGGTGACCGGTCCCCGATATCTGACTTTGTACTTTATGTCACTGTTGGAGAAGTCCGGAGGCTGAGAGGTTTCCCAGGGGGATACAGACGGAGCGGAGTCGCCACCTGTCCCTCACCACCTGCATTTATCCAGTGGAACCCAGCCTTACACCACACTCACACCACACACAGTCAGGAGAGGACTCAGTGGGAGAACTTACAAGGAAAGGAACATTCTGGAGTGGGGTCTTGACAGGTGCTCCTGATTCTACCTGTAGAGTGCCGAACCCCTACCTGGTGGCCGCAGCGCGCCGCAAGAGGCAGAGAGAAGCTTTGCAGCAGCCTCATTCATTAACGTGAGTAAAGACCTGGATGACTTCATATACTGCCTCCGTTTGTCTTTATTGAGCGGCACCGCACTCACCATACCTCCACACCGTTCCCCAAGCTATACCAACACAGTTGCCCTAAGACCGGCCTCAGAGGACTGCTGCAGCGCTGGTGGCCTTCACCAGACACCACAGGTGGCGTAGTCGAACAATGCCACTCAAAGAAGCCCATTTTTTTATGTGACAGCCCTGGGTACAGAACGGGTCATGGCCACGACGACACACACTGTAACATTGGCCCGGCTCCGGGTGAGGACTTGTCCCCCTTTAAACAAAGTCCAGCTCAGGGAGGGCGTCACAGATAAAGAAAAGAAAAATAAAGCAGCACTAGCAAGCAAAACAATGCGGGTGCCAGGTCCACAGGCATATACCAAACCATCATGCAGGGGAAAATATACATGTTCCCAGAGACAAATCTCTGGCAATGCCCCATTGGACTTACCATAAATTATAACCTAAACTTTATAAGCTAATATCTCCACAATGGAGAGGATAAATTAAATAATAAAAACTATGTTTTATTCAGCTCTGCAGCCACTACTCCATGATGTGGCCAGTTTAACATGTTCAAGCTGGTGAAAGATCCTTTTTCATCCACTGACAGTCAATGATCATATTGCCAAGTAGCCATGTGTTGGCAGGAAGAGCCCCCTGTTAAACAAAGTAGGTTCTGCAATTGGTATTGATAGTAGTATCTAAGGGTTTGGATAAGAGGTTTCTTTGGATGCATTGAGGTACATGACCTTATATGAAGTTTCTAAGAGTGTTTATTGTGAATTATGTTTGTCATTGTAAAGGAGTCACTTACAAGCTGCTGTTAAAATATTCTTCATCTACCCATTTCCAGACATCTCCATCACGGTGAAGTCCTATCCAAAATGTGTAATGTACTCGCTGTAGTAGCATTCTCTCAATGAACCCCTGTAGGAAATAAAGAACATCCTTTATAGTGTACTCATGCACACACATTTATATGTATGTATATATATATATATATATATATATATATATATATATATATATATATCAGTACAGACCAAAAGTTTGGACACACCTTCTCATTTAAAGATTTCTCTGTACTTTCTTGACTATGAAAATTGTACATTCACACTGAAGGCATCAAAACTATGAATTAACACATGTGGAATTATATACTTAACAAAAAAGTGTGAAACAACTGAAAATATGTCTTATATTCTAGGTTCTTCAAAGTAGCCACCTTTTGCTTTGATGACTGCTTTGCACACTCTTGGCATTCTCTTGATGAGCTTCAAGAGGTAGTCACCGTACACAACCCACACATATAAGACAGCAAACTGAGGCTGGTTTTCTAGTTGTACAGTACCTTTCTACATAGACATAGACTTCATACCTTTTCTTTCTGGTTCCTAATGACCAGTAGATCGGCTCCCATCATCTTACAGTCACCCCGACTCTGGTTCCATGTTCTGTTTGTTTCATCTGAATAGTAATAACAGCGATCTCCATGCGGCAGCCAATTATAAGGACACAGCTGACATCCTGCAAGTTTTTAATTAAAAACATTTTTTAACTATTTTTCTTTACATTTTTCATTATTCTAAAAAAAGAGCTGTCGTCGTGAGACTGCTAAAATAATGAAGAGTTAGGATGGTACAAAAAAGATGGAAATATAAATAATAAAAAATGTTACAAAAAGGTTGAAAGCCTAAAATGGAAAATTTAAAAAGGTCTTTGTGGACTGCACTTTTTATCCAACTATGCAACATACCTTCAGAGTTGACCATCCCCTCAGACTTTTCCTATTTATTGAAGATTTTGCAAATGTAAAACTCTGCTTAACTTGATTATAGCATAATAAATTAAAATTTAAATGCACTCCTTTATTCACAGACCCCATATCTCACTATAAACAGCAAGATCTTGTGAGTGTCATGTGCGGTTTCTGGAAATATGATGTTGGCAACCCTGGACATAAATGACCTAGGCTGAGAAAATGCCCGTGTTGACTCCAGAAGTGTGTATTAGGTCCACTATGCAAAATGCACTTTTTTTTTACAATTTTTCATCAGTTATATTTAGATTATAATTTTTTTATGGGGGCTCCCGGGTTACATAGATTTACCAAGAACTCATATAGGAGAAAAAGTTTACTGGAAAGCACACTATATGAGCTGCAAAGATGATGAGTATAGTGTTTCTTGGAAAGAAGAATTTCTGTCTAAAGGTGCCTTTCCTACTTGTCCCAGGAACTACAGTTTCTTGGCTTCATACTACAATCCCTGTGGCAATGGGACTTATATCCATAATAAAGACACAAGATACTGTATTTGTAGAACAGGCAAGAAAGCTTGTAAAAGAACTTCAACATGACGTTTCAAGGATGGAGCGAGACTGCCATCTACTGGCCAGATACAGTCAAGTGGAACCAAAATATGCAAGGGAAGTTGCAGGGAGAGCAGGTTCAGACGCTGGACCCGATCAGGTGACTTCCAGGAAGGAGTTCCGGGAGATAAGAGGCCAGCGCGCCAAACCTGAGGGGTCTTTGGCGCCAAGCAGCAGAAAGGAGCAGACGTGCTCCCTGCGTCCTGAGAAACCCCACGTGACAGGCCAAATCCAGAGGCCTGAGAGGTGCTCCAGCCGGGCACCGGTAAAAGAGCTCTGGATCCCTCACAGTTGTGACCCGAGTGCTGTGCCTGCTGAGGAGACTAGGAACCTGATCGCGGTGCTGAGTGAGCTCGCGGAACCCGATGTCGCCCGCTGACAGACGAGGCCTGGACCCCCCTATCCAAGGCTCGAGAGACTGCCTCCAACGGCCAAGCAGAGAGGAGTTGAGAGACGGTTGCCCCAGGAAAGTCACGCCAGCGGAGGCAGAGGAGCTGCATACGTGAGCAGGGTCGTCACTTCCAATGTTCACCCACGGTACCGGGGACAATTGGGTTTAGGTACTCAGGTTGGGAGGGGAACGGTTGGGGCTAAAGTAGCACAACGTGATTTAATTGAATTTATCCGGAAGAGACTCACGGCCTAGCGGGAATAACCGATGACCCCCGCTAGGGCCAAATGCACAGTTAAAGAACTTGCGTGGTGTCTCCCATGATTGAGGGCATCACCTTACTTTGAGAGATTGCGCCTTACTTTGAGAGACTGCGCCTTACTTTGAGAAATTTCGTATTTTTCTGATATTTCAAACCACTGTTCATTACCCTTGTTGCTAATCCCTTGTTTCAGTATACCTGTTGTATAAAACTGTTTACAATCATCTCTGACTGTTCTCGCCTTGTGTCTCTGTGCGTTGCATTCCGGCACCTGCATTACATTTGGCGTAGTCGGCAGGATGCAACATTCTGACGCAGAGATGGCGGATCAGTCTGTGGCTGGGTCCGGCCGGAGCCATATACCCCTGGGGGCTATGCTCAGCCATCTTCCCAAGTTTACAGGGGATGGCATGTCACTGTGGGACTGGGCAGAAAGACTGAGAAGTATGCTACGTATGTATCCCCTTGACCCTCTAGCCCAGGCGGAGCTGGCCCTCCTAACCCTTGATGGAGAGGCCCGGCAGACTGTGATGTACCGCCCACCTGGGGACCGTGACACCATGGATAAAGTGATAAAAATTCTAGAGGACATGCACGGTGACACTACAGATTTGGGACACTTGCGCTTACGGTTGTTTCAGCGGGTCCAAGGGGAAAATGAGACAGTAAATCAGTATGTTAATGCATTACAGGAAGTGACGGCCCATATCACTAAGAAAACTCGAGATGGGAACCGAGGACTGGGACCATTGGATGAGGTGTTGCGTGACCAACTGATTGCTGGCTTGAAAGACCCTTCCCTGAGGCAGATCCTGAAGGAGCGGCTGCGATTGAGCCCTGAAGTTCCTGTTCTCAAAGCCACAGTTAGAAGTCATGAGGCAATTGCTCCTGGATTCACCAACCAAGAGCCTGATTGGGCACGGGAAATACGTCAGGAAATTCGAGACATTCGGGGTGAGCTGAATGCTATTAGGAAGACTCCTACTGCCCCCTTGCCGATGGACCATACTGCTCAACGCGGACGGAGACCAGAACGAGAAAGACGTTCCTATCCGGCCCTAGCACAACATGTACCCGACCTATCGGCAGAACGAGGACCGGAGTGCTGGACCTGCGGAGGTAGGGGGCATATCTCCAAAGACTGTCCCAACCGAGAAAGGAGGAGGAGGGGACAGCCGTTAAACTAAAATGCCCCACGGTTGTGGAGCATACCGTGGGGTCTCGAGTTTCGGAGAGTAGAAGAGGGAGCTCTGAAGACATTGTTTCCGAGAGGCCCATTATCTGGGCTGAATTCAATGGGCAGCGGATCCGCTGTTTGATGGACACCGGGTCTCAAGTGACCACTATGCCTGAGACGTACATCCAAAGTCACTTTCCTGAAGTCGCTCGTTCCTGCCGGGAACCCACTGTCAAACTGGTGGCGGCTAATCAACTACCTATCCCAGTAGCGGGAGTAGTATGGATGTCCGTTCGGGCATGTGGAAAGGACCTCGGTCGAAAAGGGATCATACTGACCACAGGGCCCGGAGGCGATGGGCCCATTGTAACCCTGAGCATGAATGTGCTGAAAGAAGCCGGACAGTTCCTGGCTGAGGGCTGTAGCAAAAACAACTGGACCCGCGCCACTCGAGACCCAGCTAACAAGAGAGTGTTCCAGCACCTCGTGCGGGTCAGTCAGATTCAAAAGTTGCCCACTACCTCTCAGTACCTTGGTAAGGTATTGATACTACTCCAAGCCACAATGACACTGCCGGTGGGACACACTGTACTCACTTTGCCGGTGCTGGCACATGTGTCCTAAGAGGGCGTGGACATTCAAATTGAACCAATGGAGGGAGAAGAAGCGCCCTCTGGACTCTTGATTGCTCGAACTCTGGCCACTGTGCGGCACGGTCGAGTACCCGTGCGCTGCATCAATTTAAGTGGCACCAGTTTACAGTTGTTGCCCCGACAAGAGGTGGCGCGAGTGTGCATAATGCCAGAGGCCCTTACTAGAGCTGACGCTATAGGGCTGGTACCTGTGGAAGGAAAGCCATGGACCCTAGAGGTGTCCCTCAATAGCCAGGAACATGGAAGAGAACTGTTGGCTGGACGCCACCTCCTGGAAGAAATGGAGGCTAACCTGACTGAGTTTTCTGCCGGACAAGTAAGGCAGATCGAACAACTTCTACAGTGATATCAGGGAGTGTTTGCACAGCATGAAGATGATTTCGGGTGCACTCGGGACATTCAGCACGAAATACCCACCGGAAATACTGCTCCCATCCGAGAGAGATATCGGCAGATCCCGCCTCAAATGTACCAGGAGGTGAAAGAGCTGTTAGCCCACATGTTGCGGAACGGTGTGATCCGTGAAAGCCAGAGCCCCTGGGCTGCTCCGATCGTGCTGGTCCGAAAGAAGGATGGTACCCTGAGATTCTGCATAGACTATCGAAAGCTGAATGCCTGTACAGTACGGGACTCCTATCCACTCCCCCGAATCGAAGAGTCTCTATCTGCACTAGGGAGAGCCAAATTCTTCTCCTCCCTCGACCTGGCCAGTGGCTATTGGCAGGTCCCAGTAGCTGAGAAGGATCGTCCGAAGACAGCTTTTGTTCTCCCTATGGGCCTGTTTGAGTTCAATCGAATGTCGTTCGGACTAACAAATGCGCCAGGAACCTTCCAACAGCTGATGGAGAGATGCTTGGGGGACCTCAACTTTGAAGCTACTTTAATATATCTGGACGATATAATTATCTATTCCGCTACATTTGAGGATCATCTCCGCCGATTGGAACAAGTGTTAGAACGGCTACAAAGGCACGGCCTGAAAATGAAGCCTCGTAAGTGTCGTCTCTTCAAACGAGAAATGTAATATCTGGGGCACACTGTGTCCAGTGCAGGGGTGAACCCCACTGCGGAGAAAGTAGCTGCCGTGCAGAAGTGGCCCACGCCCGCCAATCTAAGGGAACTAAGGGCGTTCCTGGGGCTTGCTGGATACTACCGCAGATTCATTAAAGACTTCGCTAAGATTGCGATCCCACTCAATGAATTGCTGAGAGGAATGGCCGGGGGAGCCAAGCGGCAGCCCATTCAGTGGGGCCCACGACAAGAAGAGGCATTCCGAGTATTGAAAATGGCGCTAACAGATGCCCCAATTCTGGCCTACGCTGACTTTTCGCAGCCTTTCATGTTGTACACTGATGGAAGCTTGCATGGGCTGGGAGCAGTGCTGGCTCAAGTACAAGGAGGGAAAGAGCGAGTGATCGCGTATGCCAGCAGGTCACTCCGAGATACGGAGAAGAATTCGGACAACTACAGTTCGTTTAAGCTGGAGCTACTGGCACTGGTGTGGGCCATGACCGAGAAATTTGCTGAGTACTTGTCAGGGTCAGAAGTGCAAGTGCGGACGATAACAACCCTTTGGCCCACTTGGAGAACGCCAAACTGGGCGCGTTAGAACAGCGGTGGGTCGCAAGGATGTCCAAATTCCAGTATAAAATCGCCTATCGGTCCAAGGCCCTGAACACACATGCAGATGCCCTGTCCCGGGTCACTCAGGCGGAGAAAAAGAAGGACAGAGATGAGGAGCTCGAAGGCGACGAGATCCCGGATTTCAGCCAGTTCGCCGCTGCTGTGGTCGACGCCCAAGAGACCAGAGAGGATCCGAGGCCCACTCAGATTCTGGGCCGTTCAAGAGACGAATGGATACATCTGCAGAAATCCGACCCGGAGCTAGCAAAGTTGAGAGAATGGGTCGCCCTTAATCAGAAACCCGACCAGGAAACCAGAGCCGCTTCACTTCCAACTACCCTACAAATCCTAGGCCAGTGGGAGAGGCTCCTCCTGAAGGACGGCTTGCTATGCCGAAGAATCCAGCTGCCTCGAGAGTTTGATGTTACCTGGCAAGTGGTAGTTCCAGGAGCGCTAGTAACACAGCTTCTACTTCACTTCGGAGTAGAAAAGACCTTCCAGTGGTTGCAGCGGCTGGTGCATTGGCCTCAACTGCGGCAAGAAGTCGAGGGGGTCTGCCGAACATGTCGCCAGTGTGAGTTGAACAAGCCCCCGGAGCAAAGAGCTCCCATTCAGACAATTCGAACTTCTGCCCCCTTGGAAGTCTTGATGATTGACTACCTGATGGTAGGAACTTCATACAATGGTTATGGACACTGTTTAGTCATGACTGATCACTTCACCAAGTTCGCAGTAGTGACACCCACTAAAGATCAGATGGTAGAAGCCGCAGCCAAGGCAATCTGTCAAGATTTCATCTGGATTTATGGGTGCCCGAAGCGAATACATTCTGACCAGGGAGCCTGCTTCCAAGGACGAGTGATGGATGAGCTATACCGCATCTATGGGATCGACCGTTCCCGGACAACGCCCTACCACCCGCAAGGGAACGGTGCATGCGAGCGCTTTAACCGAACCCTGTTGCAAATGTTGCGAACACTGGAAGCGGACAAAAAGATGAAGTGGCCCGAATTTGTGTCCGAGCTGGTGTGGGTGTATAATAATCGAGTTCATGCAACCACCGGCTACACCCCCTACATGTTGCTGCTTGGAAGAAGTGGCCGAGAAATCACCGAACTGGAGCTAGACTCAGAAGACCCCGGCCCAGGCAGTAGCCCAAGTACCTGGATTCGAGAACACCAGCGTTGACTCCATACTGTGAGAAGACTGGTTGCTCAGAAGTTTCAGGAAGTAGAGCATGCAGTTCGGCCCCCGACCACAGGTGGATCGCTTCAGCCAGGAGACCGAGTGCTGGTGAGGGCTAAACGATTTGGGAGTAAGCTGGACCATCGTTGGGAGGCAATACCATATTGGGTGGTGAAGAAGGTTCACCCAGACAACCCCGTCTACGAGGTTAGGCCCGAAGGGGATGACGCCGCGACATCCAGGGTGTTGCACCGTAATATGTTGCGACCTTGCTCCTCTGAAGCAGAAGTCTGTAACGGGGTTGGGCCCTCAGACGTGTTGGCTAAAGTGCCACATACAGGAACCTTGGGGGATGAAGAAGGATGGGCCACAATGCAGTTGGGCCCTTCAGAACCGTTGGTGCCACTCCCGAGTGGAACTCAGAATGAGTCGGGAAATGATTTGCAATCCCCAGTAGTTGATTCCTCGGATCTCCCGGAGTCTCCTCCGCAAGAAGAGCCCAGCAGAACTGAGCGGGCTAATGCCGGAATTCCTCCTAACCGGTATGCTCAGGAAGAGTTTATCTGGTCTCGAATCCAACAGAAAACGCAGGAGTGTGCCCAACTCCTGTCTGAGCTTGCACTGCCAGGAAGGAGACATCAATTCTGCGAGAAGTCCACTCGCCCGAGGACTGGCGAACAAAAAGGAGGGAGGAATGTAGAACAGGCAAGAAAGCTCGTAAAAGAACTTCAACATGACGTTTCAAGGATGGAGCGAGACTGCCATCTACTGGCCAGATACAGTCAAGCGGAACCAAAATATGCAAGGGAAGTTGCAGGGAGAGCAGGTTCAGACGCTGGACCCGATCAGGTGACTTCCAGGAAGGAGTTCCGGGAGATAAGAGGCCAACCTGAGGGGTCTTTGGCGCCAAGCAGCAGAAAGGAGCAGACGTGCTCCCTGCGTCCTGAGAAACCCCGCATGACAGGCCAAATCCAGAGGCCTGAGAGGTGCTCCAGCCGGGCACCAGTAAAAGAGCTCCGGATCCCTCACAGTTGTGACCCGAGTGCTGTGCCTGCTGAGGAGACTAGGAACCTGATCGCGGTGCTGAGTGAGTTCGCGGAACCCGATGTCGCCCACCGACAGACGAGGCCTGGACCCCCCTATCCAAGGCTCGAGAGACTGCCTCTAACGGACAAGCAGAGAGGAGTTGAGAGACGGTTGCCCCAGGAAAGTCACGCCAGCGGAGGCAGAGGAGCTGCATATGTAGCACCCCGAGGGTTTGGCCGCTACAGGGGTACTGCACCTCTGCCAGAGGAGTGATATTCCACTCCCGGGTAAGGATACTCCCATTAGACAGAAATGCAGGCACGACAGACCATGTCCCTGGCTGGAGTGGGGAGGGGGGAGGAATACCCAGTGATGTAGGAGCAGATAGGGGACGGTTCCTGAGCGTAGGTAGGAGTCCATTGGTTGCTGGTCACCTGGGCTCATGGCTAGAGGGAGGTATAAAAGGTGGGCACCATCTTAGGACAGTCAGACAGACAGTCTGTACAGAGAGAGGAGAAGACAGGGTGTAGAGGCTCTGTAGGAGCTCTACTCCAGAGTGGGCCTAGAGAAAGCCCGAGGAGGAGAGTGGAGAGAGAGAGGAGGTGAAGGGGAGCTGTGGTTCCTTCTCAGCCCAGCTCCACGAGAAAGGAGAAGAAGGAGGAACAGAAAAGAGGAGAAGAAGAGACAGAGGAACAGAGGGGCTCAGGAACAAGAAGGTGGAAGGGACCCTAAGAACCCACGAGAATACCGGGTGAAGGGTCAGGCAGATTAAGGGTACCGGATCCCAAGTTGGTGGAGGAGAAACAACCCTCAGCCAAAGACCGGAGGCTGTGACCATTTATTGGTGCAGCACCTCATTAAACCTGCTAGGAAGGCATCATAAAGGACAGCAGGGAACGGGGCCCACGTTTACCCGCGCAGATCCGCGGCAGCTGGACAAAAGTGGGTCACTGGTGAGGCAGGCCAGAGGAAGGATTGAAGGGGGTCCTGAGCCATACTTCTGAGCTGCCTGGGAGTTGACCGAGCCCCACACCTGGTGGACGCAGCACGGCTCGGGCAATCACTGCTGACAGAAGTGACCCGGAACAAATGAACTGTGAGTAAAGACCCTGGACTGTAACTTGTTGTCTGTGCGCTCCTTCGCGCCTCCAGCACTACCGGTACTGGGACTCTCACCACCATCACTCCCACCATTCACTACACTGCCCTGGGGCTGCACTCTTCCCGTGGGGACTCACACCACCTCAGATGCACCCACCATCAGCCCCAGCGGTCTGCCCTGCAGCGGCGCTTCCTAATGACCGCAAATCCACGGGTGGCGTAGTCGGACATCACTTAAAACTTATAAAGGGACTACCACTGGTCTGACCACCCTGAGCCATGGACCGGGTCGCCACTACTACTCCCAGCATTGCCCCGAAGCCCGGTTCCGAGTGCCCCACGGCCCAGGGGGCGAGTCAGCTTTGGCGTAGTCGGCAGGATCGTGACCAACCCGCCACAAACGGGTATTGCGCGCCTGAAAGGAGACTGTTTCACTGTACTAAAGATGGCGCCCGCCCCAGAAGAACGAGCGCCATAATGTGCGAGCCAAAAGACCACAGGAAGCCACCTCCCATCGTGGGCCAGGTCCCAGAATGGCGCCAAAGAAGGAGCCCACCCCCAACAACCATGAGTGCGGCTGTGGAGATGTCCATCAAGGTGGGGGGGCTGCCCCTGAAAGTGATTGTTACCAAGTTGCCCCAGAACCACCCCCAATGGGGGTGGGAAGAGAAGAAAACTGTGGGGCAGGGCGCGGTCTGGATCAGTCTAGACAGACCGCACCCAGGAATGGACGCATTCCACAGCACCAACCTGTTGGCCCGGAGCCTGCTGCAGGCTGAACCACCCTGCAGCCTGGCAGAGATCCTAGTGCAGCTCCTTAGAGACCCGGAGCGTGCGCAAGCTGCACTGGAGGACCTGGAGCGGAGGATGGTCCAAGCGCAGCGGGGTGCGCTCATCGAGTGGAGGGAGGAACTGGCCCGGCAGGCTGGAATCCACCAGCGACAGGCCTCAACCGCACCCCGGAGTCTGCCTGCCTCTGAGGACGGCGCAGGAGGAGTGTGGGCCAGAGACGACGTCGCGGAGGGAGCCGCGAGGACTGAGGCAAGTACAGGGGAGGTAACCACCCCAGGCCCAGCAGCTGCAAGCCTGCCCTAGCCTCCCGTCGCAGAATCTGAAGCCCCACTCACCGCAACTGTTGCCGCGCCACCACTGCTCCCAGCTAGGCCTCAAGCGGCGAGCGCCGCGGCCGCGCCCCGCCCAGCGCCACGCCCCTTGACCCCGGGCGCCGTAAAGAGGGAAGTGTCACCGGCCTGGTCGCAAGGCCTGGTAAGCCCGGGCGCCGTCACCCCACCAGCGCCCCCTTCCCGGACTGGGCCGCCACTGGACACGACCAAAAGACCCCCGGCCTGGTCGCAAGGCCGATCGCCCCCAGGCGCTGCTCCCAAATCGAGGTCCTCCGCTATACCACCGCTGGGCGCAGACCTATTTGCCCAGCATACCGATCCGGATGGACTGCCGCTGGAGTGGCAGGCTGAACTGACCAGCAGTCAGCCATGGAAAACCCAGCCCCCGCGCGAGCCTCTGATACCGGCTCCGGAGCCCGTAGAGGTCACCCTACCCCCACTAGAGGACACCCAATTTGAGTGGGACACTGCCGGCGAGAACTTGATGGGGTTCACTCAGGAGACCCGGGCGGACGCGGTCCGTCGTCTGGAGGTTTGTCAGCAGCAACTGGTGATCTTCGAACGGGAACGGCGGGAGAGGCGCGTCAGGGAGGAGCGGCTCCCAGGCCCGAAGTGCTGAGTAAAAGTGCAAAGCCTGTCAAAACCCCCGGGCCGCCCGCGGTCCCTGAATCACCGGGACCATAATTAAATTCCATGTTGAGAACGGTTGGGGCTTCATCAGGGGCCCGGAAACGGCAGGCGACGTCTTTGTAGCTTGCAGGGACATTGAAAGCCACCTGCCGGAGGGACACCGTGGCCGTGACCTCTACCCTGGTGATGTGGTCACCTTCACTCGACACGAGGGCGCAAAAGGACCGTACGCCCTCCATGTCCATCGACTTACAGAGGAGGAGCTGCAACACTATGGCTATGAGGAAAGCCAAGAGGACCCAGACGGGTCTGAAGAACCGTATGAGGAGGAGGAAGAAGGAGCATATGGAGGACACCGCTACTAGTAAGTAGCAAAAGCATATTTGTAAATAGTTACCCGTCGGGATAAAAGAACTGTTTCCAGAGAGTGTGTGGTCCCCGTTGAGACTGTTAAGAGACTGTTACCTGTGTGCTCCTCATCCCTAACCAGGCTGAGGACTGTGAGCAGCCATTCCCCTCCCCAAAACTGGCCGAGGACTGAGAGCGGCCGTCCCTGTAAATAGTTGCACTTCCTAAAGCGCCCCCTACTGGTTTTATAAAAAGACTACCACGTCTACCTCGGGACAGCAAGTCCCTCATGTTTACAAGTTTGCCAAAGTTCCTGCACTTACAAGAAGAATGCACACCTGGTCGCAAGTTGCACCGCGGCCATGATCCAAGAATACAAGTATGTGTTTTGCCTAAAATCGTTTTATATGAAGAGTTCAATATGCTGCTAGAAAATGTTTTACATGATCTTGAAACCGTTTTATATGACAAGTGACAAAAGAGTTCCAGTAGTGTTGAAAATATTTTATAATGCCTAGTGAAAGAAAAGTGTGTCCCATAAAGGGAATTGAACTGTGTCGTCCGTTTCTAAATGTAAAAGGTTATTGAAAAAGTTTGCATGTTCTGTATTTAACTGTTTTTGCTCTTTTCCAGCCCGAGGATGTGCTGTGGTTTACCAGGGGGGAATGAAGCGCCCCAAGGGTTCGGTCTGTACCGGGGTATTGCACCTCTGCCAGAGGTGTGATATTCCACTCCCGGGTAAGGATGGAGTATGGACCAGGGCTCAGTTAGCTGCATACAGCACACACACCCCATTTCCGAGGGACAGCTCAACGGTACTCCCATTAGACAGAAATGCAGGTACGACAGACCATGTCCCTGGCTGGAGTGGGGAGGGGGGAGGAATACCCAGTGATGTAGGAGCAGATAGGGTACGGTTCCTGAGCGTAGGTAGGATCCCATTGGTTGCTGGTCACCTGGGCTCATGGCTAGAGGGAGGTATAAAAGGTGGGCACCATCTTAAGACAGTCAGACAGACAGTCTGTGCAGAGAGAGGAGAAGACAGGGAGTAGAGGCTCTGTAGGAGCTCTACTCCAGAGTGGGCCTAGAGAAAGGCCGAGGAGGAGAGTGGAGGGAGAGAGGAGGTGAAGGGGAGCTGTGGTTCCTTCTCAGCCCAGCTCCACGAGAAAGGAGAAGAAGGAGGAACAGAAAAGAGGAGAAGAAGAGACAGAGGAACAGAGGGGCTCAGGAACAAGAAGGTGGAAGGGACCCTAAGAGCCCACGAGAATACCAGGTGAAGGGTCAAGCAGATTAAGGGTACCGGATCCCAAGTTGATGGAGGAGAAACAACCCTCAGCCAAAGACCAGAGGCTGTGACCATTTATTGGTGCAGCACCTCATCAAACCTGCTAGGAAGGCACCATAAAGGACAGCGGGGAACGGGGCCCACGTTTACCCGCGCAGATCCGCGGCAGCTGGATAAAAGTGGGTCACTGGTGAGGCAGGCCAGAGGAAGGATTGAAGGGGGTCCTGAGCCATACTTCTGAGCTGCCTGGGAGTTGACCGAGCCCCACACCTGGTGGACGCAGCACGGCTCGGGTGGTCACTGCTGACAGAAGTGACCCGGAACAAATGAACTGTGAGTAAAGACCCTGGACTGTAACTTGTTGTCTGTGTGCTCCTTCGCGCCTCCAGCACTACCGGTACTGGGACTCTCACCACCATCACTCCCACCATTCACTACACTGCCCTGGGGCTGCACTCTTCCCGTGGGGAGTCACACCACCTCAGCTGCACCCACCATCAGCCCCAGTGGTCTGCCCTGCAGCGGCGGTTCCTAATGACCGCAAATCCACGGGTGGCGTAGTCGGACATCACTTAAAACTTATAAAGGGACTACCACTGGTCTGACCACCCTGAGCCACGGACCGGGTCGCCACTACTACTCCCAGCATTGCCCCGAAGCCCGGTTCCGAGTGCCCCACGGCCCAGGGGGCGAGTCACATACGTGAGCAGGGCCGTCACTTCCACTGTTCACCCACGGTACCGGGAACAATTGGGTTTAGGTACTCAGGTTGAGAGGGGAACGGTTGGGGCTAAAGTAGCACAACGTGATTAATTGAATTTATCCGGAAGAGACTCACGGCCTAGCGGGAATAACCGGTGACCCCCGCTAGGGCCAAATGCACAGTTAAAGAACTTGCGTGGTGTCTTCCATGATTGAGGGCATCACCCTACTTTGAGAGACTGCGCCTTACTTTGAGAGACTGCGCCTTATTTTAAGAGACTGCGCCTTACTTTGAGAAATTTCGTATTTTTCTGATATTTCAAACCACCGTTCATTACCCTTGTTGCTAATCCCTTGTTTCAGTATACCTGTTGTATAAAACTGTTTACAAACATCTCTGACTGTTCCCGCCTTGTGTCTCTGTGCGTTGCATTCCGGCACCAGCATTACATATTAACACAGCACCATTGGCACTCTTCTACAACTGTTTAGAAGTGACAGGAGTTGGAGACCGAATGGAAGGTGACAATACGATCAGTCTCTCGTTGCCATTTTAAAAACATGATGTCTATCTGGTTGGCTAGAGAAACCAGATGAGTTAGCGATGCTGGCAGGTCATATCCAGCTAACTCGTCTTTAATAAGCCCGACCAGTCCTTTTCACAAGGTAGCCACTAGTGCTTCATTATTCTACTTCAATTCAGTAGCTATGGTAAGAAATAGGATCGTATTTGAAGATGCTTTGATGTAATCAAAGCAGAGATAGCAGGAAGCTTTGAAAGAGACAAGACCAGGTTCATAAAAGAGTTTCTTAAAGGATGGCAGGAAATTTTCATACTGAATCAATACATGAGTTAATAAAATAATTGATATTTTTCTATGTGTAATTTTGAATGAGGCAGTACCATCTTACTATTTCAAAATCCTAAGATGCTACATATAGTACTGACTGGAACATCTTAGTGGTGAAATGTCAGAAATATTCCAGAATTCTTTGTCACTGACTTGATTTATGATAAGTTCACAAGACTGGAGACAATGCAGAGACACTTGCTCCTTTGATAAAACAGGCAGATAAATGTGTTACCTCATACAGAAAAGCAGCTGGGAATCCCTGCCATGTAATCAATATATGCACTTATGCTTCCTTCTCTGACCAAAAGCTGCAGTGACAGCATTTACAGTATTTCTATGCAGCTGTCGTGCTCTGGTCAGGAAAGCTGCCGGCCAGTCCGGGCATTGCGATGCGATTGTCGTCTGTGTTACATGGCCGTCTGACTGCGCCCTTTGAGTGACAAATAATCAGACATTACCGGGTTGGTCACATGACAAGGGAGAGGATCTTTTTCATTGAATTTGTGTTAGGTATCGTGCGTTTGTTATGACACGTGAGTCCTGCAACCAATCAGTGCTGGCGTCGCTGTCCCTATCTTTGGACATATTAGTAATCAAGAGGAAGTGAGTGGCCAGCTCTCCTTCCTCTTCATTACGTATACGTCCGAAGGCAGGGACAGTGATGCCAATGTTGATTGGGGACAGGGATCACATGTCAAAACAACCGCACATGAGGCACAGGAACACAAGTGTCGACACTGCTGGAATGGCGCCGGTAAGGGAGGTGAGTATAGGTGTTTTTATTTTCACGGGGGAAAATATTTAGATCAAGAAGGGGTTGTAGAAGAAGAAGTAGACAACCCCTTTAACAAAGCATCTGAAAGATACTGTGGCATCACTGGATATGAGAGGAGAAGAGAAAATGACAGTGATTTATGAACCAATGGCTGGAGTCAGTTCAGACCCAAACACCACATGTGAACAGATACAACCAAAGTCAGATACAGAACCAAGGAGCTCAACAAGAGTAAACAAAAGGTAAACCACATGTACAGTACATTTCTCATAAAAAGCAAGCACAGTCAACACATTTCAGCTCTCAGAAGCCAATAAATGGATAATGGTTGCAGAAGTAGAAATTAAATCCATGTATTATAACTAGTGATAAGCGAGCATGCTCGCCACTGCTGGGTACTCGCCCGAGCATCTTAGTACTCGAGATGCTTGGAGCTCCCCGAGTACTTTCAAGATGCTCGGGCGGGAGTTCAGGTCCCCGTCCTGCATGTCTGGCGCTATTTAGAGCACCAATCATGCAGGGATTGTCTGCCACTCACTGTAATGTCACAGCCATGGTGGTTGTGGCATTACAGTGATTGCCCAAATCGATGGGAACAATGCTCACAGTGAAACATGAAAAGCCAGCAATTCAGCAGCGGCATACACCGATACCCAACAATTTAGAACAGAAAGAATAGAGCATCACACATAGATTAGATAGATAGAAACATGTCAGTCACATACAGTATATAATAAGTACAGTGACAGTGTTAGTTACTGTACTTGTTATTTAGTGTTAAAATAAAGGATTTATTAAAAAAAAAATTGGCGCGCGGTTCCCCGTAATTTTAGTCTCTAGCGGAGGTTAAGCAGACGGCTGGGGCAGATGTTTGAAGCTTGGAAAGGTTGTAATACCCACGGAGCTTCCCAGGCTACTAATATCAGCTCCCAGCTGAATACCTAGCCTTTACCAGCTATTAAAATGGGGGACCCCCCAAAAAAATGATGTGGGGTCCCCCCTATTTTAATAGCTAGCAAAGGCTAGGCAGACAGCTGGGGGCTGATATTAATAGCCCAGCAAGAGTGCCATGAATATTGGCCCCCTCCCAGGCTAGAAACACTAGTCGTCAGCCGCCCCAGAAATGGCGCATCCATAGGATGCGCCAATTCTGGCACTTAGCCTCGCTCTTCCCACTGCCCTGTAGCGGTGGCAGTGGGGTAATAGGGCTGGGGTTGAAGTCAGCTTATAATACCAGCTGACATCAAGCCCAGGTTAGTAATGGAGAGGCGTCTATAAGACACCCCCATTACTAACCCCATAGTCAAAGGTAAAAAAACACAGCACCCAGAATAAAGTCCTTTAATTGAAATAAACGCACAATTCTTTAATATTCTAAATTAAACCATACTTACCATCACGCCCATTCCAGCTGAAGCCAACGATCTCCTGCAATAAAAGTAAAATAATAAACTAACCTCACCCTTACCTTTCCATGGTTTCCAGGACAGCTCCAGCTCTGCTACATTCACATGACAGGCTGGACCGCAGCAGAAAGCTCATCTGGATGCCGTCACAGCCAGACACTGAGGAGCGCAAGCATGCCTGCGCTTAACAGTGTCTGCGGCATGGCAAGCTGGATGGCTTGTGTCCAGCCAGGTACAGCAGGCAGGAACGGGCTGCCCCCAACCACCAGCTGCCTAGACAACTCTCCATTACTAACCTGGGCTTGATGTCAGCTGGTATCATAAGCTGACATCAACCCCAGCCCTATTACCCCACTGCCACCGCTACAGGGCAGTGGGAAGAGCGAGGCTAAGTGCCAGAATTGGCGCATCCTATGGATGCGCCATTTCTGGGGTGGCTGATGGCTGGTGTTTCTAGCCTGGGAGGGGGCCAATATTTATGGCACCATTCCTGGGCTTTTAATATCAGCCCCCAGCTGTCTGCCTAGCCTTTGCTAGCTATTAAAATAGACGGGACCCCACGTCATTTTTTTTTTTGGGTCCCCCATTTTAATAGCTAGTAAAGGCTAGGTATTCAGCTGGGGGCTGATATTAGCAGCCTGGGAAGCTCCGTGGGTATTACCCCCTTCCCAGGCTTCAAACATCTGCCCCAGCTGTCTGCTTAACCTCCGCTAGAGACTAAAATTACGAGGGACCCCACGCCATTTTTTTTTTTAATAAATCCTTTATTTTAACACTAAATGACAAGTACAGTAATCAACACTATCACTGTACTTATTATATATGTGACTGACATGTTTCTATCTATCTAATCTATGTGTGATGCTCTATTCTTTCTGTTCTAAATTGTCGGGTACCGGTGTATACCGCTGATGAATTGCCGGCCGGCTGAGACGGGTGCATGAAAATCGGAGGGCACTAGTATGTTCCAATTGCCCTGCTATGTTTTTCATGCACCCTCCTTTATACCCTGCCTGCCTGTCTGCCTATATATTCTGCCTGTCTGACGTTTAATTCAGCACCGTTCCCATCGATTTGGGCAATTTTTGACCTTCTGCAGACCGCCGGGGGAAACAGCCAGAAAAATGCTCGAGTTTCCCATAGACTTACATTGGGCTTGTTGCTCGGGTTGAGCACCCGAGTATTCCAATGTGCTCGACCCGAGCTTCGAGCACCTGAGCATTTTAGTGCTCGCTCATCACTAATTATAACCAAGTGTGTTTGGCACTTGCACAGATGGAAAGAGTTAATCCAAGAACAAAGCATATCGATGTGAAGTTGTGTTTTCCGAAGGATCTTCAGGAACAAGAACAATATAGACAAGAAGAAAATAAAAATAACAGATACTCACCTCCTGCACCGATATCATTCCAGCAATGTTGGTACCAGGTCTTCCAGCAATCAAATGACATTGTTCTGCAACACGATTATTGTAGCCAATCAGTGGCTGCAGTTTTCACTTTCGTTCGGTCAAAACCCGGATGTCTGAAGGAAGTATGAGAATTGCAGCCCAATAGCGGCCGGTGATTGACTGCAGAACTCAGATGGCATAACAATGTCAAGGATAATCCCGGCGCCAACATCGTTGGAATAGCAATTATGCAGGAGGTGAGTATCTGTTATTTTTATTTTACAGTTTTTAAAAAGGGGTTGTCTAAGTAATGGACATCCCCTTTAATTCTTCATGCTCTGCAGTCACCTCTCTATACATCACTACTAGTGTTGAGCCACCCCCGTAGTGTTCGAGTTCGGTTCGGTTCGTCGAACACCCGTGTGTTCGCCGAACTGTTCGTCGAACTGTTCGTCGAACACCTTCGAACACCGTTAAAACCAATGGCAGGCAAACAAAAACACATAGAAACACATAGAAAACACCTTCAAAGGTGTCCAAAAGCTGACAAACTGCTCAGAAGACACAACTAACACATGGAAAAGTGACAAGTACATATAGTCATGCGAAAAGAAAAGAGGTGGAGGAGTAAAAGGAGGGGGAGACACAGATATAGGCATGTCATGCCCTTCTAAAATCCAAAAAGTGAGAAGCCGAGACGGCCAGTCCGCTCCTGCCCGTGCCACCTCCGTGTCGCCGGGTTTGTGCCAGAGCCGCGGTGAACCCTGACGGCCAGCCCCCCTCTCCCAATACTGGTGCCTGTCCGCTGGTGGGTCGAGAGAGCCCCCCTGTGGTGGAGGCAGCTCTAAGCTTTTTAATTTAAATTGTCCCTCTAATTTGAATGAATACACTTTAAATCCATTTACAAGGATCTATTGGAGGGCAAGTCTCATGCCAGCAGCCGCGTAATTCCAGCTCCAGTAGCGTCCACTAAAGCTGCTGCAGTTAAAAAGCTTTTATAAGGATCGAGCTCGGCTGTCCACCGCAAGGCATCCTAGTGCCAGTCCCAGCCCCTATGCCTTGGGGTGCCTCCTGATGCTCTTCACTAAGTATCCCGTGGTCCCGAAGCATTTCCTTTGAAAAAATTAAGTGTCCAAACTACAGGTGGTGTAGCTTGCTTAACAGCCGGGATAATCCGCTGACTAGCAGACACTGCTACTAGGCACAAAGTATTTCCTGGGCTAGATGCAGTTAAAAATTTGTAAGTAGATACTCTCGTTGGATGCTGAGAAAGCATTCCATAGAGTCTCCTGGCACGCCATATATGATTCTCTTAAAAAGCTTGGGGTAGGGGTCTAGGGGACCCTTTTATAGCCAAAATCACGGCCCTGTATCACAATACGTCACCTAGGCTGAAGATAAATGGAACTGTAGCACCGAGGGCTCGGTTGCTACAGACGTATTGCACCTCACCCAGAGGTGTGATATCTCACTCTCAGATAAGGATGGAGTGTGGATCAGGACCCGACACCTGCATGCATTACACCACATTGCCGTGGGGCAGGGCGACCAATATGCCCCTGAGATGGGCACGACAGTCCCTGTCCCTGGCTGGAGTGGGGGGAGGGAACACTGAGGAAGGGGAACCCTGCAGTGCAGGAGCAGGGAGGAAGCAGTTCCTGGGTGCATTGAGAAGGGAGTATAAAAGGTGGGCACCATCTTAGTTCAGTGCAGAGAAGTCTGAGCAGAAGTGGCAGGGAGCAGGGGCTCTGCATGAGCTCTGCTCCGGAGGCGGGCCTAGTAACAGAGGCCCAGGCCTGCAAGAGGGAGAAGGAAGGAAGAGGAGCGGAGAAGGCTCCAGGAACGAGGAATGAAGGGATCCCAGGGGTGCGGACGGGCGAGTCGCCACCGCACGCCCGAATCCACCTGCGTGGAGGGGTCAGGCCAAAGGGGGAGACCGGTCCCCGAACTAGTGGAGGCAGGAAACGACCCTCAGCTAGAAACCGGAGGCTCTGACATTTTATGTGGCGCAGCCCCTTGCTCCACCCGCTAGGAAGGCACCACATAGGGTCAGGGAAACTGGCGCCAAGTTTACCAAGAGGAGGCCCGAGGCAGCCGGACAGAAGTGTTGGTAAGAAAGACCAGACAAAGGACACACAAAGGGGGTCCTGTGAAGCGCTCCAAAGTTATCTGGGAGTTGTCTGAGCCCCTCACCTGGTGAGCACAGTACGACGTGGGCAGCCGTTACCTGCAGACGTGGTCTGGATAATAAGAACTGTGAGTAAAGGCCCTGAACTGCATCACTGACTCCGTGTCGTTACTGCTGCTGCCCTGCACCATCACCCCCATCCTCCGCATACACTGCCCTGAGGCTATACTCCTCCCGTGGGGAGTTATGCTACGCTCTGCTGCACCCACAACACCAGCCATAGCGGTCTGCCCTGTAGCGGCGGTTCACTCTGACCGCAATCCACGGGTGGCGTAGTCGGACATTTAAACATCAAAACCACATAAATAGTTCCGCCACTGGTTTGACCGCCCTGAGCCACGGAACCGGATCGCCGCCACGAAGACTACAACCACCAGCATCCACCAAAAAGGGTCCGGCTCCGGGTGTCCCAAGGCCCAGGGGGTGCGTCAGAACATTTTCATCACCTTTCACAATCACCAATGGGACAAGGCAGGGATGTCCTCTGTCCCCTCTCTTATACATCCTAGTGACGGAGCACCTGCTCTCATCAATTCGCCATAACCCCAATATTAGGTGGATTGAGGTGGGAGGCACCGAGTACAAGTGCTCTCTATTTGCTGATGATGTCCTAGTATATATCACTCAATCACATATATCCATCCCTGCTGTTATGGCTGAAATAGATCACTTTGTTACATGGTAAAATTTTAAAATCAATGCAGCGAAGTCTGAGGCCCTCGATGTCTCCCTCCCTAAATCCATATAGGATTCCATCCAGTCCAACTTTCCCTTTGCCTGGCCCTCACAGGGTATCAAATACTTAGGAATTCCTATTCATAGAGACCTCTCCCATCTATGTTATCTTAATTTTGGGCCCTTTATTGAACAATTCCATACAGACCACGGTTGGCAAGTTAGAACTGTAAGATTCACTACGTGAACCACTGGTGTTTTGTGGAAAAGCACATGTACACCGCGTTCTAAATTATTATGCAAAAAGTGTTTAGGAGTGATAAGGGAAGAATTTGTTTGTTTGTCAGTTAAACTCATTGATGGTGATGTGTGTCAGGGCTCTTTATATCACTGTAAGCAATTGCAGACACCTGTGCTAATTAGTTTGGCAGGTGTGTCCAATGAAAGGCAAGACTACTTAAGAAGGCTCTCTCACATTATTAAGCAGCCTACATTTTCTGCCAAAATGGGAAAGAAAAAGGATGTGTCGGCTGCTGAGAAGCAACAAATTGTGGAGTGTTTAGGTCAAGGCATGACTACAATCAACATTGTGCGATGATCAGGATGAAGTGTCTTGGCAATCAAGAAGTATGTAGCTGATTCACAGTACACACGTGTGCGTGCTGATAAGGGCAAATTGAGGACTCTTTCCTACAGGCAATTACGTCAGGTTGAAAGAGCAGCGGCAAAAAAGCCTTGTCATAGCAGCAGACAAGTTTTTGAAGCTGCTTGTGCCTCCAACGTCCCCCGAACAACAAGATGCAGGGTCCTTCAGAGGTTTGCAGCTGTGCATACGCCATCCTGTCGACCTCCTCTATCCACTTCACACAAGCAGAAACGGCTCCAGTGGGCCAAACATTACATGAAGACTGATTTCAAAACTGTTTTGTTCACGGATGAGTGCCGTGCAGCGCTCGATGGTCCAGATGAATGGAGTGGAGGATGGCTGGTTGATGGACACCCCACGCAAACACGGCTACAGCGCCAACAAGGAGGAGGTGGAGTAATGTTTTGGGCTGGAATCATGGGGAGAGAGATTGTCGGCCCCTTTAGGATCCCTGAAGGCGCTAAAGATGAACTCCATAATGTATGTGGATTTTCTCAAACAGCACTTCCTGCCATGGTTCAAGAAGAAGAAACGTGTATTTCACAGCAAGATCATTTTTCTGCATGATAATGCACCATCTCATGCTGCACATAAAACATCTGCATCTCTGGCTGATATGGGCATAAAAGGGGACAAACTTATGGTGTGACCCCCATGCTCCCCTGACCTCTACCCCATTCAGAACCTTTGGAGCATCATTAAAAGGAGTGTCTATGATGGCGGGAGGCAGTTCACATCTAAGCAACAGCTCTGGGAGGGTATTCTGTCCTCATGCAAAACAATTGAAGCAGAAACCATCCAAAACCTGACAAATTCAATGGACGAGAGAGTTCAGAAGCTCCTTTCGAACAAGGGGTCCTATGTGAAAATGTAACATCACCTAGAATAAAGTTTGGAGTTGAAAACTGTTTGATTTCAGTTTCTAACAACCTGCTAATGCTTATAATTTCAAAAATGACCATTTTTTTGGTCTTTATTAAAATGAAAAGGTTGATCGAAAAGTTTGGGGGATCTAAGAGTGTGGCAACCCAGTAGTCATGATTACTTCGAATTCTGACAATATGAGGGTCATGCTGCAGGTAGTGCAGCAAGAAGGCACTTATGTGTCTTGCGCATCTCGGAGCCCCAAAATTATTTTCCGGGCTAGATGCAGCTAAAAATTATTTTTAATTTTAAATCTGGTGAAGCTTATTATAGATGGCCTAATAGGATCAGTGCTGCACACTGCTACAAAGCCCAAATTATTTTCCAGTCAAGATACAGATAAACATGATTAGTAATTTGAAAGCTTAAAACGGTTGGTAGGGTGATTTTAACCAATCATCAAGCTTTTACTCTCCCCAGGATGACACAGGGGTAGAAAAGTCGTTTCGGATCCATGATTTGTTCATCTTTATGAACGTGAGTCTGTCTACATTATCAGTGGAGAGCCGCGTGCGCTTATCTGTCAGCACACCACCAGCAGCGCTGAACACACGTTCAGACAGAACGCTGGCTGCGGGGCATGACAAGATCTCCAAGGCGTAAGTGGCTAGCTCCGGCCATTTATCCAGATTGGAAGCCCAA
Source organism: Phyllobates terribilis (assembly GCF_046119375.1). Taxonomy (NCBI): domain Eukaryota; kingdom Metazoa; phylum Chordata; class Amphibia; order Anura; family Dendrobatidae; genus Phyllobates; species Phyllobates terribilis. The sequence goes on from NW_027362765.1 coordinate 382,937,046, forward strand.
AAAGAGCAAGGGTCCAGTGACACAGTCGTGGCTTCAATGTTTACTTGGAGATACTCCTGTACCATCGTCTCTAGGCGTTGACTATGTGTCAGACTTCTTGTCTCCTGTGGCCTTGCAAAGGATGGGCTAAAAAAGTGGTGAAATGATTCCGCAAAATTGATGTTACCAGCAGATACTGTGGTTCTGTTACGGTTTGAGTGCTGAACACTTGACGGTCCCACGGTTGGCAAGTTGGAACTGTGAGATTCACTACGTGCACCACTGGTATTTTGTGGAAAAGCACATGTAAGATTCTGCAACAGTCTCTGCTGATACTCCTGCATGCGTGCATCCCTTTCTATGGCAGGAATAATTTCTGAAAATTTACTTTTGTACCGGGGATCTAACAGTGTGGCAACCCAGTAGTCAGGATTATTTCTAATTCTCACAATTCGAGGGTCATGTTGCAGGTAGTGCAGCAAGAAGGCACTCATGTGTGTTGCGCATCCAGGAGCACCAAGTCCCTGTTGTGTTGGTGGCGAGGTAACAATCATGCTTCCTTCCTCTGTCCTCTCCCCCCAACCTCGCACAACAGAAATGTGATCAAGGTCTCCCTCATCTGATGAGTCTTCCATCAGTTCGTCCTCCACTTCTTCCTGGGCTCCTGCACCTTCCTCACTAGTTTGGCTGCTACCATGCGCCCTGGTAAAATCATCTCCCCCACCCTCACATGCCTGCCGCCTTGGTGCTGCCGACCGTCTGGACCTTGCAGATGTTAGCCCTTCCGCATACAACTCCTCCTCCTCTACTTCCTCCACCTCCTCTTGTGCCACCACCTGACTCCGAATTCTGTTTAACATGTGCTCCAGCATGTAAATCACCGGAATAGTCATGCTGATAATGGCATCGTCAGCACTAAACATCTTCGTCGCCATTTCAAAACTGTGCAGAAGGGTGCATAGGTCCCTGATCTGAGACCACTCCTCCAGCGTGATTTGCCCCACCTCTGAATCTCGTTGGCCCAGGCTATACGTCAGAACGTATTGCACCAGGGCTTGTCGGTGCTGCCACAGTCGCTGCAACATGTGCAGAGTTGAATTCCACCGGGTAGGCACATCGCATTTTAGCCGGTGAAGTGGCAAGCCCAACGACTTCTGTAAAGATGTAAGTCGCTGAGCTGCGGGATGCGAACGGCGGAAGTGAGCACACAGCGACCGTGCCCTCTGCAGAAGGCCATCTAGTCTGGGATAGTGGGCTAAAAATTGCTGGACAACCAGGTTCAACACGTGAGCCATACAAGGCACGTGTGTGACATTGCCCCGGCGAAGGGCCGCACCCAGGTTTGCAGCATTGTCGCACACGGCCTTCCCTGGTTTCAGGTCCAGTGGAGACAACCATTCATGAAATTGGTTCTCCAGAGCTGACCACAACTCCTCAGCTGTGTGACTCACATTTCCCAGACATTTCAATGTAAAAACCGCCTGATGACGTTGAGCCCTACTGCCAGCATAGTAAGGAGGTGTGCAGGATCCCTTCTGCGCAGTTAGAAAGCTTGTGGCATGACCAGACAGGCTTTGGGTGCAGGTGGAAGACCGAGAGGAGGTTGAGGAGGCAGAAGCAGTGGAGGAAAAATGACATAAAGAGGATTGACGCACAACTCGTGGGGACGGCAAGACTTGGACAGCAGCCCCTTGTCCTGCTGTCACCATAGTTACCCAGTGCCCAGTCAGCGACATGTAACGCCCCTGTCCATGCCTACTCGTCCAAGTGTCTGTGGTGAAATGCACCCTGTCACACACAGAGTTTCTCAAAGAAGCGGTGATGTTGTGTGCGACATGCTGGTGGAGCGCAGGCACACCTTTCTTTGAGAAGTAGTGCCGACTGGGCATCTGGTACTGGGGCACTGCGACGGACATAAGGTCTCGAAAATCCTCTGTGTCCACCAGGCGGAAAGGCAGCATTTCTGTAGCCAAGAGCTTGCAGATGGTGAAATTCAACCTCTTAGCTTTCTCATGGCTAGGAGGAAATGGTCTTTTACTTGTCCACATCTGAGGGACCGAGGGCTGGCTATTGTGCTTAGACGGGGTTGATAAGGGTGTCCCCGGCAAACTGCCGGTCTGTGAGGAAGATGCAGGCGGACATGTTAGGTTGCCTTGATCCAAAGGTGGTGCTATCGATGTCGGACAGCGCTCAAGACCAGCTGGTGTTACCACCTCCAAAGAAAATGATGACCTGCCAATCACGCTGGCTGTTGCGGGTAAAGAGGTGGCAGGTCTGCGCCCCAAAACAGGTGTGACTGCTGTCCCCCCAGTCACAGAGGATGAAGAGGCCGCGGATGCACAAGATATGGCAGACGGTGGTTGGCCCGGCCGGCTAGACCGCATGGTAGCACACTGAGCTTCCCACTGCAACTTATGCTTCATGTCCATGTGCCGGTTCATGCATGAAGTACTCAAACTATGTATTTTTTGGCCTCTACTTAGCTTTTGCTGACAAATGTTACAGATAACACGAGTTGGGTCATCTTTATCGATCTGAAAAAATGCCCAGGCTATGCAAGGCTTAGCACCCATGCGACCTGAAGAGCCACCACGACTTGTGGTGAGAGGCAGAGTTGTGTTTGAGGATGCAGTTGTTGACGTGCTTCCAGTACTACGTCTCTGTCCAGGAAGGCGCAACCTGACCTCGTCGTCACTAGCATCTTCCTCCACCTCCTCTGCTGACCTCATCTCTTGGCTGACTGTGGGTTGACAGTAAGTGGGATCTCCGACCTCATCATCATCACCCTGTGCGTTATCACACCCGTCGTCCTCAGAGCCAACCTGTTCCTGCCCTGACAAAAAACTAAAGTTGTCGCTCCAATCAGGTATTTGAGTCTTATCATCGTCTTCCTCATTGTCTCCACCAACAGGAGTTACAGTTTGGGAATGAGGGTCTACATTATGGTCAGAACCTTCTGCGTCTGGTCCTGGATCCGACTCATAAAGATTCTGGGCATCAGTGCAGATCATTTCCTCGTCTGGATTCACAGAAGCGCTGGAGTCGACCTCTGATTCCCAGGCTATAGTATGAGTAAACAGCTCTGCAGACTCAACCATCTGTTCTACCTCATACTCAGACGGGCAGCTGGAGATTTGGGAGCTGTGAGGAAGCAAGTGCGATTTGGGTGACACCTTTGAGGACTGGAGTATTTGTGATGTTGAAGTTGATGTGGAGGAGAGCCCACTTAAAGGAGCACTTGATATCCGTTGAAGCACCTGCTGTTTTTGTGCCTCATCTGGAATTTGTAGCGATTGGCGTGGCCGTAAGAAAGGGATCTTATCACATTGTCCGCTAAAAGAAGTAGACATTTTAGTTTGGCTGGAAGATGGTCTTTCTTCTGCAGATGTTACTGTTGCTTTAACACCTACCCCACGGACACAACCTTTTTTCCCCTTCCCAACACGCCTATTCCCCTTTCCACCAGCAGCAGGCCTTTTTCCACTCATTTTGGTGGTTAACTAATTCACAACTCTGGAGTTGTTTGCACAAAAAAACAATGGATGGTAACCGAGCAGAGCTGAGTGGCCAAACTGTGGTATTAGGCCAAAACTATTGGCTGGGTTAGATGCAGAAAAAAATTATTTTGAATTTGCAACCTGATGGAGGTCAGTATAGATGGACTAATACAAATAGTCCCACACACTGCTAGAAGCCCAAATATTTTTTCAGAGGTACTGTAGATGCAGATAAAAATTATTTTTAATTTGCAACCTGATGGAGGTCAGTATAGATGGACTAATAGACCAAGTCCCACACACTGCTAGAAGCCCAAATATTTTTTCAGAGCTAGATGCAGAAAAAAATTATTTTTAATTTGCAACCTGATGGAGGTCAGTATAGATGGACTAATAGACCAAGTGCCACACACCGCTAGAAGCCCAACTATTTTTTCAGAGCTAGATGCAGAAAAAAATTATATTCAATTTGCAACCTGCTGGAGGTCAGTATAGAAGGACTAATAGAACAAGTCCCACACACTGCTAGAAGCCCAAATATTTTTTCAGAGCTAAATGAAGAAAAAAATTATTTTTAATTTGCAACCTGATGGAGGTCAGTATAGATGGACTAATAGACCAAGTCCCACACACTGCTAGAAGCCCAAATATTTTTTCAGAGCTAGATGCAGAAAAAAATTATTTTTAATTTGCAACCTGATGGAGGTCAGTATAGATCGACTGATAGACCAAGTCCCACACACTGCTAGAAGCCCAAATATTTTTTCAGAGCTAGATGCAGAAAAAAATTATTTTTAATTTGCAACCTGATGGAGGTCAGTATAGATGGACTAATAGACCAAGTCCCACACACTGCTAGAAGCCCAAATATTTTTTCAGAGCTAGATGCAGAAAAAAATTATTTTTAATTTGCAACTGATGGAGGTCAGTATAGATGGACTAATAGACCAAGTCCCACACACTGCTAGAAGCCCAAATATTTTTTCAGAGCTAGATGCAGAAAAAAAATATTTTTAATTTGCAACCTGATGGAGGTCAGTATAGATGGACTAATAGACCAAGTCCCACACACCGCTAGAAGCCCAACTATTTTTTCAGAGCTAGATGCAGAAAAAAATTATATTCAATTTGCAACCTGCTGGAGGTCAGTATAGAAGGACTAATAGAACAAGTCCCACACACTGCTAGAAGCCCAAATATTTTTTCAGAGCTAAATGAAGAAAAAAAATATTTTTAATTTGCAACCTGATGGAGGTCAGTATAGATGGACTAATAGACCAAGTCCCACACACTGCTAGAAGCCCAAATATTTTTTCAGAGCTAGATGCAGAAAAAAAATTATATTCAGTTTGCAACCTGATGGAGGTCAGTATAGATGGACTAATAGAATGATGCTATGCCCAAAAGATTTTACTTCACTAGGTGCAGTAAAAAAATTGGTATTCTATACACAGGTGTTATATCTTGCAACACAGATAGGCTACTCCACTCTGCAATAGGCCAAAAAGGATTAGCTTTGCTAGATTCAGCCAAATGCTGTGAAAAAAACTTGCACAGCACTGGCACAGACCTGCCTGGCAAAAACTGATAGGAACTCATGTAACCTAGTCCTGAAAAGGACTCCAATTACAATTAGTCTTTACTCCCACAACCTATCTATTTAAGAGCACAGACCTCCCTGATAAAAGTCGTAGGAAATGCTGTAACCTAGTCCTTAAAAGGACTGCAATCACAACTATTCCCTACTCCCAAGCTATCTGTATATTTGTGCGAAAATTGGCTTGAAATTAACAAGGTATAGCGCACACAGCAACAGCGGTGCCGTCTAACACGCAGCTGCAGCAGTGAGAAAATGGTGGCGACGGGGAAAATGGCTTGGTCTTATAGGGCAAGGACATGTGACATACACTGCCAATCACACATGCCCTTGCTTGTGTGAAAAAAAGCACTTCGCTCCGTGTGTGCGCTGCTGATAGGCTGACAGATTGCACCTCCCCACTGCAAATGCGGGAAAGAGAAAAAAAAATGGAGATCTTCATTGTTCCTGCAGAGATCCATCCCCTGCCCCTCCCCCCACCCCGCTGTACACTCAAACTGCGTATTAACATTAATTTTCATCATTACTGAGAAAAAATCCAGTTATGATTTTGGTGCACGAACAGTTATCGAACATAACCTCGAACAGCCGAATTTTTCTCAAATTGTTCGTGTTCGCCGAACGGCTCGAACACCGCCCAAAACAGCTCGAATTTGAGATTGGCGAACAGTTCGAGTAGAACAACGCTCATCTCTAATCACTACTACTAATGTGTGGCACTTTATCAAAACATATTAAAATCCATGACATTCATATAAAGTAGTGGCTTACACACCATTAATCACTTGCATCACACACGTGGAGCTCCATTAGATCTGTTGCTCATCACTACCGGTGCACAGAAGATACAACATACCATAATATTTCACATCCCATCACATATAGTATCACATATTAGCAATAATATAACATTTGCATAGTAATACAACAACTTAGGTAACCAGATCGTGCAATATTATGGATTTTTGAGTTTATAATGACACCTTGTGGCCTTTCTTGTTAGATCATCAGGGGCAGCTTATTGTTCTCTTTAAGTTTTGAATCGTGCTAAGCTTGTTTTCTTCTACATTGGATTTACAGCATTAACAATGGGTGTACACCCAGTAAATACAGTATGTTGAGGAAAGGAGGAGTGAATTTGATGGCCAAGAAAGTAAAACTTGCTGACATTTTTCTTCCCCTCTCTATGAGGAAGGATACTACACTGTTGAAAATATGAAATCTTTAGGTTTTCTGTGTAAATCATGGTCATGGTTGGATTGCTGTAAGAGCTGCTCTTTGTGGTGGTTTTTACTTATTTAAATGAGTCACCTCTCCTACCCATTAATTGATATAACTCATTGTATTAACTTACTGTATATAACATTTTATTAGTCCTCTTACCAGCGGGGCTGCTGTTGGAATTCAGACAGAACTGTTTTATTCTGTCACACCACACGTTCTTGTCACAATTGGAAAGTTCCATACGATAAACTAGAGGAGACAGAACAGTATTAAGAATCAAAAATGAATATAAAAAAAATATTACTTGGCGGCACAGTTAACTTCAAAGTTTAAAGCTTTAGTGGCCAAATGATATATTTTGATCTTCAAATAAAAAAAAACAAACATTTATATTACATATTTAGTAAAGAAATTATTTAGAGGGGGCACTGTTGAACATCATATTGTGTATGGGGAGCATCATTCTGTGAGACCATTGTACTGTGTGGGGCAAATTGTAGCGGTATCATAATGTGTAAGGGAGGCACTGTGGGGGCATCATACTGTGTGGGACACTATGGGGGCATCATACTGTGTGAGACACTGTGAGGGGCATCATAATTTGTGGGCTATGCAATGTGAGGGCTGTGTGGGGCACAGAGGAGGCATCATACTGTGTGGGAAGGTCACTGTGGGGGCATAACATGTGGCAGATGCACTGTGGGGTGTGTGGACACATCATAATGTCAGAAATAAGCAGGTGTTCTTCTGCCAGATGTCATTTCTTCCAGAACACCGTCACTGAGCTTGTGCCATACTGCTTCTTCCAGGAAAAAAAACCTCATTGAGGTAGGGTTTATCAGCTATCCTTGACAGAACATGAGGCGATGATGGCAAGAAAAATATGGCGTGACTATTAGTCAAGGAATCTTTTTCTCCTACCTAAAGCTGGATTTTTTTAAAAAAAATACTGTACTTCTTATTTTATCTTTGCATTATATACAATAACTAAAAATAGGTAGCCGCCAGAGATGAGAAAATATATTCGCATGCGATTGAGTTCTGCTTGAGTATTTCAAAAATCCGCATTTGCCAAAATGTGGATTATTTGTAATTTGCTTCTATGTGGATTCAGCAAAATGGCGACCACTGGCCATAAACTTACTGATCCTCAAAGGGTCATCAAAAGGAATTGAACAAAAAATATTTATACTCACGTCACCACTCACCTCTCTGGCCTGTCCGCTCCTCACCACCACCTGTCTGGCCCTCATCACATCTTCTTATCACCACGTTGTAATCTTATGAGCGCTTAATGTCATGACTTGGTGATCTTACATGCATCTAACGTTTTGGTGTCATGAAGTCATGATCTTACGCACGTGACGCGCCCCCAGGGCCGTGGGGTACTCGGCAGCCGGGCCTCTGGACGCCGGTTGGCGGGGGATATCACGGTGGCTGGCCCGGTCCGTGACCCAGGGCGGTCAGTGAAAAAAGGGGTTTATTTTTGGAAAGTTCGTGACGCCACCTGTGGCGTCTGGTGAGGATCACCAGCGCTGCAACAGTCCTCTGAGGCAGATGTTAGGGCAGCTTGTGATGGGACGGCTCCCCACAGGTGGAGCAGGCCTCAGGGCAGTGAAGTGATGGAGGGTGGGTTGCGCTGGGCGTTGTAGTGCAGGGGGAACAATGGCGCCGATGAAAGAATGGATGGAGGCAGTACAGTGCAGTCATCCGAGATTTTACTTACAATTCTTTAGACAGTCTACAGGTGCACTGTACAGGTAAAGCCTCCTGCGTCGCGCTGCGTTCACTGGGCAGGGGTTCAATCCTTCCTCAGGCAGCTTGAGAATACCTGACAGAACCCCACTTTCTTGTGTTCCTATTTTGACCATCTTCACACTAGGTCCTTCTCCCTCCTGCTCTGCGCTGCCCACTCTCAGTCCTGTTCGTGTACTCTGAAGTCCCTCCTGTCCGTCGGAGTTACACAGACTTGCTTGACCCTCAGGGGACAAGAATGCGGCTGCGATCCCTCTGTCTTCTGACAGATGTGGGGCGTACGGGTGCCGTCCTGCATGCGCCGTACCCCCTGGGATCCTTTCCTAGAACGGAGCCTACTCCCTGCTCCCCTCCTGGGCCTCCTGACTTGGCCCTACTTGTGGAGCAGATCTCCTAATGAGACTCTGCTCCCGGACTGTTCTTCTGAACTGTCCCAAGCTGTTCTTCTGAACTGCTCTCTCACTCACTAGTCTGCCACCCTAAGATGGCTTCTCTATTTTATACTCCTACCAAAGTGCTCCCTCTAACTACTTCCTCCACCCACACCCACTACTGGATCCCCCTACCTATGGGTTCCCCCCACTCCAGCCAGGGTCAGGGCTCAGCAGCTGTGCTCTGCATGTTGCCCCTCCAGCCGGCCTGGAGCAGTGTAGTGTTGGATGCAGGTGTTTGGGGTTCCGTGCAGCACTCCCACCTTACCTGAGAGAAGGGAGACACCACACCTTTGGGGGAGGTGCAGTACCTCTGTGGCGACTGAACCCTCAGGGGCGCCACATTCCCCCCGGTAAAACACAGCACGTCTGCAGGCTGGAACAAAGCAAAACAGGGATATTTGACATGCAAAATTTTAAGATGCATCCGCATATAAGATTATAAAAACATTTCTTCCCTTTATGGGAGGCACATCTTCCTTAAATGTTACAGGTTACATTTTTCAGAATATTATAAAACTTTAATAAATAACATCTTTCTTTTTCAATAAGTGCAACAGGTAGCAGCATGAGGGACCAGTCCGCAAACCCTCAACATAGGCCCTGGGTGTGGCTTCAGGGCATAGGCGATCATGGAGTTGGACCACGGCTTCCGCCACGCCAAACAGGTTTTTGTTCTGTGGTTATGGTTATTACTATAAAACCAATAGGGTGCACTTTAAGAAGTGCTGAACTATTTACAACTTTAACGTCCAGCTGTTCACAATCCCCAGCCTGTATACCCTGACGGGTAACCATGTAAATGGACACTATTTTAGGAAAACATTATTTTCAACCTTCACACTCAAAACAGTATTTTCAACTGTACCCTTATGGGCAACTATATAAGCAATGTTCAGTCCCACTTGCTGGATCAATAGTGGGGACCCCACCTGGGGTACTCTTCGTTCTTCCCTGACCCAGCTGGGTCACGAGGGACTTCCTGCAGGGGTGTGTCCTCACTAACACGATACACGTGCAGGGCGTACCAGCCACGTTCACCATGGTGCCGGGTGAACGTGACATGGTCTCCCGGATACAGGTTCCGGTCAGGATGGCCTTCCTCCAGCTCTGGCTGCCGGGTGCGGTCTGGCTAGACTGATTAATGCCACACCTTGTCTCCATTCCTTCTCTCCGCCTCCTCTCTTCTTTCGGGGGCAGTCCCATGGCGATCTGCTGTCGGTCACTCCCTGTGACGGCCTCCCTGCCTTGACGGACACATCTATGCGGACAGTCACTGTTGCAAGGGGCAGGGTATGCTTTTGGCGCCATTCTGGGACCCGGCCCACGATGGGAGGTTCCATTTTGTTGTCCTTTAGCACGCACACAATGGCACCTTTTCTTCTGGGGCGGGCGCCACATTCAATAACATAACACAATTCTTTAGGCACACTTCACCCGTCGATACAGGCTGGTCACGCATCCTGTTCGTGACGCCAGATCTGACGCGCCCCCAGGGCCGTGGGGTACTCGGCAGCCGGGCCTCTGGACGCCAGTTGGCGGGGGATATCACGGTGGCTGGCCCGGTCCGTGACCCAGGGCGGTCAGTGTAAAAAGGGGTTTATTTTTGGAAAGTTCGTTACGCCACCTGTGGTGTCTGGTGAGGATCACCAGAGCTGCAAAAGTCCTCTGAGGCAGATGTTAGGACAGCTTGCGATGGGACGGCTCCCCACAGGTGGAGCAGGCCTCAGGGCAGTGAAGTGATGGAGGGTGGGTTGCGCTGGGCGTTGTAGTTCAGGGGGAACAATGGCGCCGATGAAAGAATGGACGGAGGCAGTACAGTGCAGTCATCCGAGATTTTACTCTCAATTCTTTAGACAGTCTACAGGTGCACTGTACAGGTGCAGGCCTCCCGCGTCACGCTGCGTTCACCGGGCAGGGGTTCAATCCTTCCTCAGGCTGCTTGGGGATACCTGGCAGAACCCCACTTTCTTGTGTTCCTATTTTGACCGTCTTCACACTAGGTCCTTCTCCCTCCTGCTCTGCGCTGCCCACTCTCAGTCCTGTTCGTGTACTCTGAAGTCCCTCCTGTCCGTCGGAGTTACACAGACTTGCTTGACCCTCAGGGGACTAGAATACGGCTGCGATCCCTCTGTCTTCTGACAGATGCGGGGCGTACGGGTGCCGTCCTGCACGCGCCGTACCCCCTGGGATCCTTTCCTAGAACGGAGCCTACTCCCTGCTCCCCTCCTGGGCCTCCTGACTTGGCCCTACTTGTGGAGCAGATCTCCTAATGAGACTCTGCTCCCGGACTGTTCTTCTGAACTCTCCCGAGCTGTTCTTCTGAACTGCTCTCTCACTCACTAGTCTGCCACCCTAAGATGGCTTCCCTATTTTATACTCCTACCAAAGTGCTCCCTCTAACTATTTCCTCCACCCACACCCACTACTGGTTCCCCCTACCTTTGGGTTCCCCCCACTCCAGCCAGGGTCAGGGCTCAGCAGCTGCGCTCTGCATGTTGCCCCTCCAGCCGGCCTGGAGCAGTGTAGTATTGGATGCAGGTGTTTGGGGTTCTGTGCAGAACTCCCACCTTACCTGAGAGAAGGGAGACATCACACCTCTGGGGGAGGTGCAGTACCTCTGTGGCGACTGAACCCTCAGGGGTGCCACACATGCTTGTGCCAAACCATTCTGGACATCATTAGAGCGAGAGGTCCCGGTCCAGTGAGAAAAGACCTAGGGAATCAGTACAACCGGTGAAAATAAGATGTGATGAGAAACAGACGGATGATGGTGAGGAGCAGAGAGGCCAGTGAGGTGAGTATAAGTACTTTTTTTTTATATCTTATGTTTGCCCTGGGGTCTGAGAAGCATAATAAGGAACATTCAATTCATGAAGAATAACGTCTCTGAGAATTGAATTTCCTGGAAAAATTTGCATGAACAGGCGAATCTGAATGTTATCTGGCTCATCTCTAGTAACCATTTTCATTAATCGCATAGCAGTTTGCTGTACATTGTCATTTTAGATCTGCAGGGGATGCGCTGTACATCCAAAAGATTGCTTTCTACAGACAGGAGGGGCAATAAGAATATGTAGCGTTCATTGTCTACAATTGGCTGTAACGGTCACATGAAATCGCTATATTAACAAATAGGAATACCAATGGAGGCTGTATGTTGAAACTCTGGACGAGAGACTAGGTATTACACTTGCTTTTATTATTTTAGAACAACAGCAGCTGGATAAAAAAAAATCATAAGCTGAGTTACAACTTTCTTAATGAGGACCTATTGCACCAGGGATTGACAGAAAGTAACTGCTACAACCAACAAGTATGGAGGGAGTCTGGTCTAAACATTCACATGTAGTTATAGGAGCTATATACAGCATAATACCATAATAGACTATGATAGTGTGTCCAGCTAAAAAGACAGACTCTGCCAGGAGGAAGGTCAAATGGAGTCAGAAATTTCATGCATTGGATTTTGTCTCTTTAAAGTCAATTGCTCCATCTTCTAAATATAATTTTTGGGGCATTTTGGTTGAATCCCAGAATCCTAATCTGGAAGCCAAAACTTCTTTGTAGTTGATTTCATTATGCAACATATTTCCAGCTCTTAGCCCATTTAATTTTTTTTTTGGGGGTTTTAAATCCTGGTCAACCTTTTTAAATCCACTTTTTATTAAGCAGAATAGCTAATGTTCATCATCTTTCTGGGTACTTCAGTCCCCCCATATGTTGATTGCCTTTTAACCCTCTCAAGTTCTACTCTGTCTTTCTTGTACACTGATACTCATAGCTATATTCCATGGACGGCTTAAAAAGTGATTTGGAAAGTAGTATTGTTCTCATCATGTGCATTACAATATTACAAATGATCTGGATAAGATGACTGAATGGGCAAACACTTGGCAAATGAGATTTAATGTTGATAAATGTAGAATAATACACCTGGGACGGAGTAATCCTATTGCTGCATATACATTAAATGGGAATGTACTCGGGACTACAGAAGAGGAGAAGGATTTGGGTATTCTGGTTACGAGTAAGCTGAGCAGCAGCACTCAATGTCAAGCAGCAGTCGCAAAAGCAAATAAGATTTTAGGTTGTATAAAAAGAGAGATAAAATCCTGCGAGCCCAACATATTGTCACCCCTTTATAAATCACTGGTGAGACGACATATAAAATATTGGATCCAGTTTTGGGCTCCACATTTTAAAAAGGATATTCAGAAGTTAGAGTCAGTTCAAAGGCGGCAACTAGATTATTACAAAGAATGGAAGGCCTCTCATATGATGAGAGGTTGAAAAAGTTGGGCTTCTTTAGCTTAGAAAAAAAGATGCCTCAGAGGGGATCTCATTTATATATATAAATATATGTGTGGTTCATACAGAGGACTGTGTAGCATCGGCGTCTCTGCCCCTTGCTAGGCAGAGACGCCGTCCCTCTAACCTCCCCGCTCCTGGCGCCGCGTCCTCTAGCGCTTCTCTCCCCGCTGCTTCCGGCACACGCTCCTTCCCCGGCTGTGTGCTTATGGCGCGCGCGCGCGCTCCCCCTCTCTTAAAGGGACCACGCGCGCCATCCTAAGAAGTCCCCGGCCAATTGCCGGAGGACCTCCCATATATAAGGCACCTCCTCCAAAATGGAGGTGCCCGAGCAAAGTTGTTTGCACTGTGTCTGATCTGTGCTTCAGCCCTCAGCTCCCGCTGCTAGCCTGACTTCTCGTCCTGCCTGCCAGCCTATTATCTGCCCGTTACCTGCCAGCCTGCTCACCTGGAGCGCTCACCTGTTACCTGCCGGTTACCTGCCTTGGCTATCTGTCCGCTCACCTGGGAGCGTCCGCCTGCCTTGTCTGTCAGACCGCTCACCTGGGAGCGCCCACCAGTTACCTGCCGGTTACCTGCCTCGTCTGTCTGCCGGCTCACCTGGAAGCACCCACCAGTTACCTGCCAGTTACCCGCCTCGTCTGTCTGCCCGCTCACCTGGGAGCACCTGCCTGCTTCCTGCCAGCCTGCCTGGAGACCCTGCCGTCACTTGCTGTGACCACCTTCCTGGTAAACCTAAAGACTGCTACTTGCCCTGCTTTCTCGAACTGTGACCACCTGTCTGCTACCAGAGACTTCCGCCTGCTTGCCGTGTCCATCCGCCATACCGGTCAGTCCCAGCCATCTCACCCGTGGGAGCCACCTGCTGTTTTACAATGTCGTCCCCAGAGAAGCACCTGGCCCCTCAGCCCGGATCCTCCCTGGTCACGGTGTCGTTAGCTGCCGTACGACCAGGGTCGGTTCGGGTGGATACTTAGTCACGCCCCTCTGGGTCCCTCCTTGCACCTCGGCACAGAGGTTCCACCACCCGGACCCGTAACAGACTGTTACATGACTTATTCCTTCCAATGACTATACTAAGGACCAGGGGGCACTCATTACGGGTGAAAGAAAGGCGATTCCGACAGCTAAATAGGAAAGGGTTCTTTACAGTCAGAGCAGTCAGACTGTGGAATACAGACCACAAGAGGTAGTAATGGCAGCTTTTAAAAAAAGAGTTGGATGATTTCCTCAATACACAGAACATTGTGGGTTACCGGTAATTTAATGACAAAATGTACAATTGATGGAGGAAGGTTGAACTTAGTAACATAGTAACATAGTTTGTAAAGCCGAATAAAGACTTGCGTCCATCAAGTTCGACCTGTTAGTTCTGTAATTGCTAAAGTTGATCCAGAGGAGGGCAAAAACCCCAAATGATTTAGCCAATCTTCACCTGAGGAAAAATTCCCTCCCGACTCTGAAACCAGCAGTCAGAATAAATCCCTGTATCAACCTACTATTTTATTTTATTTTTAAGTATATGCTGAAATCTGCCTGGTATCTAGAAATGCATCCAGTCCCCGCTTGAACTGGTTTAGTGAATCCGACATTACCGTCTCCTCACTCAGTGAATTCCATATTCTCACTGCTCTTACCGTAAAGAACCCCTTCCTATGCTGGTGCTGAAACCTTTTCTCTTCCACTCTTAGGGAATGCCCTCTTGTTACCGTAATATCCCTCCTTTTGAACAAATCCCGGGCAAGATCTCTATACTGTCCCCTAACATATTTGTACACATTTATTATGTCCCCCCTCAACCTTCTCATTTCCAGGCTGAATAGTCCTAGTTTTGCCAACCTCTCTGGGTATTGCAGTCCCTCCATTCCCTTTATTAATTTTGTTGCCCTCCTTTGTACCTTTTCAAGCTCATTTATATCCTTTCTATATATTGGGGCCCATAACTGAGCACAGTATTCCAAGTGTGGTCTGACCAGTGCTTTGTACAGTGGAAGAACAATGTTCTCATCCTTTGCAGCTATACCTCTTCTGATACATCCCATTACCCTGTTTGCCCTTACAGCAGCGGCCTGACTTTGGGCACTCCAATTTAGTTTGCTATCAATCAAGATGCCCAAGTCCTTCTCCATCTCTGAATTCCCCAATGATTTCCCATTCAGTGAGTACTGGTGACTTCCATTTTTCCTTCCCATATGTATGACCTTACATTTCTCCTCGTTAAACCTCATTTGCCATTTAATGCTCCACCTACCCAGCTTATCCAAATCCCTCTGTAGGTCTGCACTGTCCTCTTTTGTATTAATTGTTTTACATAACTTTGTGTCATCTGCAAATATTGATATTTTACTATTTATCCCGTTGACTATGTCGTTAATAAAGATATTAAATAACATTGGGCCTAGTACAGACCCCTGTGGTACCCCACTAGTGACGCTTACCCAATCTGAGTATATTCCATTTATAACCACCCTCTGCCTTCTATCCTTTAGCCAGTTAGCTACCCACTTGCAGACATTTTCCCCCAGCCCCATCATTCTCATTTTGTATACCAACCTATTATGTGGCACGCTATCGAACGCTTTTGAGAAGTCGAGATACACGACATCCACTGGTTCCCCCTGATCTAATCGAGAGCTAACCTCCTCGTAGAAGTCAATCAGGTTTGTTTGGCAGGAGCGATTCCTCATGAATCCATGTTGGTTCGGGATTAAAAGATTATTAGCATCAAGATGCTCCGTAATTGCCTCTTTAATGAAGCTTTCAAAAATTTTGCCCACAATGGACGTCAGACTCACCGGCCGATAGTTTCCGGCGTCACTTTTAGCTCCCTTTTTGAATATTGGCACTACATTCGCCTGTCGCCAATCAAGTGGTACAGACCCAGTCTCAACAGAGTCCTTAAATATAAGATATAACGGTCTGTCTATCACATTACTTAGTTCCCTTAGTACCCGTGGGTGTATTCCATCAGGTCCTGGTGATTTGTTTATTTTAATGTTACTGAGGCGTTTCTGTACCCCAACTTGAGTTAGATTTGTCATACTTAGTGGAGGATTAAGCTTGTCACTTCTCATTTCTCCTGTTAGTTCTATTTCCTTTGTGAAAGTTGTCGAAAAAAAATTATTTAATAGATTAGCTTTATCCTCATCTTTCTCTATGATTTTGCCTTCCTCACTTTTTATCGGTCCAATATTATCCGGTTTAATCCTTTTACTATTTATATACGTAAAGAACAGTTTGGGATTTGATCTACTTTCCCTCGCAATACGTCTCTCTGTTTCCTCCTTCGCTATTTTTATTTGTTTTTTACAGGTTCTCGTTTTTTCCTTGTAACACATTAGTGCCTCCTTACTGTTTTCCTGTTTTAATCTCTTGAATGCCTCTTTTTTGCTATTTAGTGCCCCTTTTACGTTCTTGTTCAACCATATTGGTTTCCTCTTATTTCTGGCCCTTTTATTCCCATACGGTATATACCTCTCGCACTGAGTATTCAGAATTCTTTTGAAGGTTTCCCATTTACTATTCGTATTCCTTTGATTAAGTACTTTGTCCCAGTCAATAAGTTGAAGGTTTTCTATCAGCTGATCAAACTTCGCCCTCCTAAAGTCTAATGTTTTTGTTGTTCCCTTATTGATAACCCTACTGAAGGGCATTTTGAAGTCGATAATATTATGGTCGCTATTACCTAGGTGCCCCCCTATCTGTACCTCAGTTATTCTATCAGGCCTATTAGTCAATATTAAGTCCAACACAGCCTTCCCTCTCGTTGGTTCCTGCACTAGTTGGGAGAGATAATTATCCTTAATATTTGTCAAGAACCTTTTTCCTTTCTGAGATCTACAGGTTTCTGTTTCCCAGTCAATATCCGGGTAGTTGAAATCCCCCATTACAATCACTTCATTATGTTTTGCTACTTTGTCTATTTGTCCTAATAGCAGATTCTCATTCTCCTCTGTTATATTTGGTGGCTTATAGCAGACCCCCAGTAATATTTTATTATTATTTTTTGCCCCCTCTATCTCTACCCACATGGACTCGACCCCCTCTTCTCCCTCTCCTATATCTTCCCTTAGTCTGGGTTTTAGACATGACTTTACATATAAGCAGACTCCTCCGCCTTTCCCCTGTTTCCGGTCCCTTCTAAATAAACTATAATCTAATAAATTTACCGCCCAGTCGTAGCTATCGTCTAGCCAAGTCTCTGTTATACCTACGATGTCATACCTCTCCTCCGATATAAGCGCCTGCAGCTCATCCGCCTTATTGGTCAGGCTTCTTGCGTTGGTCAGCATACAAGATAAAACTTTGGGGTTATTTAGCATCCTATTCTTCTCTAACGATCTAACTGTACTATCCCCACCCCCCTCTCCACCCTCATTATATTCACTTCTCCCCTTCCCCCTTGCTTGCCTCACATCCCACCTATTTCCTTGGTTCCCCCCCCCCGTCTCTAGTTTAAAAACTCCTCCAACCTATTAGCCATCGTCTTCCCCAGCACCGCTGCACCCTCCCCATTGAGGTGCGGCCAGTCCCTACGGTAGAGCCTGTAGCCGACCGCAAAGTCGGCCCAGTTCTCCATGAACCCAAACCCTTCTGCCTTGCACCAACTCTTTAGCCACTTATTCACCTCCCTAACTTCCCGTTGGCGCTCCTGTGTGGCTCGCGAGATTGGTAGTATTTCTGAGAAAACTACCTTGGAGGTCCTTGCCCTAAGCTTCCTACCTAGGTCCCTGAAATCATTTTTAAGGACCCTCCATCTACCACTCACTTTGTCATTGGTGCCGATGTGGACCATGACCGCTGGGTCTTCGCCAGCCCCACCCAGTAACCTGTCAACCCGATCCGCGATGTGCCGCACTCGAGCGCCAGGGAGGCAGCACACCGTTCGGCGATCCCGGTCTTTGTGACAGATTGCCCTGTCTGTCCCCCTAATAATAGAGTCACCCACTACCAGAACCTGTCTTGCCTGCCCTACACTTCCCCCCTCCCCCTCATTACTGGAGCATACACTCCCCCGGCGGTCAGAGGATCTGTCGTGCTCCAATAATGCCGGTTCTGAACCAGCCTTCCTATACTTCTTCCCTCTATCCCTCCTAACTGTTATCCAGCTCCCTGCCTGTTCAGCCTGCACTTCCCCTCTATGCTCCACCCCCAGTATTGACCCATTGAGTGTCTGCTCGGTGAGCAGCAAACTCCGTTCCATGTTGTCGATGCTCCTCAGTACCGCTATCTGAGCACTTAGATCCAGAATTTGGGCTTCCAAGTGCACGATATGCTCACATCTCTCGCAGCAGTATGGATCCTCGAGCGGTTGCTCACGGAATGCATACATTGCGCAAGATGTACACTGCACGGCTCCGGCCAACATGGACGTCATTCTAAATATGGGGATACAGTCAGTATATATACAAGTACAAAACACAATTATTTATATATAGGTGTATGGACGGGGATCAATTAGGGATGTGCAAGTGTATCAATTAGATATCGGTGGGGGATCAGTTAAGTATGGATGGGGGATCAATTAAGTATCAAGTATGGACGGGGGAATCAGATAAGTAGGTCAGGTGGATTAATTAAGTAAAAAGTAAAGTAAAGAAAGAATGAAATACAGTCAGCAATTCAGTCCTAAGTCCTCCCTTCCAAACTCCCTGAATCCAAAGTCACTGAAAAACAAGTCACACACTTACTTTCGTTCGCACTTACGCTCCGGACACACGCAGCTCGTTCACACTCGCAAACTAAGAGATTTAAAGAGTTTTTTTTTTTTTTCCTTTTCCAGCAATGTACCCTTCACCTCAATGCACTTACAAAGGACTTGATGCCCAACCAGCTGCCCCTTATAAACCCTTAATTATGACCCCTTCCCCTTAATTAACCCCTTGTGAGTAAATCTACACCTCAGGATTTTAGTGCAATGTAGTTAACCCTTAAATACACAGGTAGTAAGCTAAGAAACTAAAACTGTAGTGAGAAAATAGGTTTTAAAAAGCCCAATAAATCTAAACAGGTAGAAAAGCACTCAGCAGGTCACAATGCAGCACTCACCGCAATTCACACAGGTATTTTCTGCAGGATTTCCAAATACCTCTTCACTGAAAAAGAAGTCACACACTTACTTTCGTTCGCACTTACGCTCCAGACACACGCAGCTCGTTGACACTCGCAAACTAAGAGATTTAAAGAGGTTTTTTTTTTTTTTTTTTTTTTTTTTTTTTCCTTTTCCAGCAATGTACCCTTCACCTCAATGCACTTCCAAAGCCTCAATGCACTTCCAGTGGAAGACCTAGGTCTTTTTTAACCCTATGTAACTAGTATATGGTCTTGTTCGCCTTGGCACCAGCTACACTACCTGTTGTAAAACCATATGTAATTAAATTATATATTTGTGCACAATACTTTAGAAGGTTGATGAAAAAGTTGCTCAGTTCGTACAATCCCCATTATCATGACAATAGGCTAATCGCAGTCCACAGTCCTCCGGTACAAGCATTGGTCAGAATGCAATTCAAATATTGTAAAATTAAAAGAGTATTTGATAAATAGAAATAATATAAAAGAATCGGTCTCCTACCCACATATCCAAGAAGACAGCAAAGCAGCATAATGATGAGTATGAGAAATATGTTGACTATTTTGCCACTGGACATCCTTGCATTTGTTTTCTGAACTTCTGCACAAAAATAAAAAAAGGCGTTAAAACACCAATGCAGGCAGCTCTCTAAACCACAAGGTAGTTCTGTTTTTTTCTCCTAAATGGTAAGAAAAAATATGTTAAAATAATGTAAAAATAGAAAATCATTCTAAACACATGCCCAAAAATAACAGTACCGATGCATGTTCTACTAAGTCGCTTGGTCAAGCAAAAGGGGCACCAAACCCCCTAATTAGCATATGTGAACAAACTTCACATTCTCCGGATCAGTGGTAGAAATTTGAACAGATGTCATTTTTATAGGTCCTATATAGTGATGAGCGAGCATGCTCGCCACTGTTCGGTACTCGTCCGAGCATCTCAGTACTCGAGATGCTCGGAGCTCGCCGAGTACAGCGCAAGCAATGTCTCTAAAGAATGACAGCATTCTGCTACCATCCAGCCTGCTATCTCAATGCTATCCCAGCGTGGGAGAATTCTCCTGCTCAAGCGGTGACGTCATTTGCCGGCACCACATGCGCATGAGAATTCTCCCACACTGTCAGTGACGTGCATGAGGTGAGCTGAGTTCATTGGACATGAACTCGGCTCATCTGGATGCCGTCAAAGCCAGACACTGAGGAGCTTCACTGAGGAGCTTCACTGAGGAGCTTCTCAGTGTCTGCGGCATGGCAAGCTGGATGGCAGCGTTCTGTTGCTCTCCAGCCTGTCATGTCAAGGTAGCAGAGCTGAAGCTGTCCTGGGAACCATGGAAAGGTAAGGATGAGGTTGGTTTATTATTTTATTTTTATTGCAGGAAATCGTTGACTTCAGCTGGAATGGGCGTGACGGTAAGTAAAGTTTAATTTAGAACATTAAAGGAATGTGTCTTTATTTCAATTAAAGGATTTTATTCTGGGTGTTGGTGTTTTTTTTAACTTTCACTATGGGGTTAGTAATGGGGGTGGCTTATAGACGCCTCTCCATTACTAACCTGCGCTTGATGTCAGCAGGCATTATAAGCTGACATCAACCCCAGCCCTATTACCCACTGCCACCGCTACAGGGCAGTGGGAAGAGCGAGGCTAAGTGCCAGAATTGGCGCATCTTATGGATGCGCCATTTCTGGGGCGGCTGACGGCTGGTGTTTCTGGCCTGGGAGGGGGCCAATATTCATGACACCCTTCCTGGGCTATTAATATCAGCCCCCAGCTGTCTGCCTAGCCTTTGCTAGCTATTAAAATAGAGGGACCCCGCGTCATTTTTTTTTGGGTCCCCCATTTTAATAGCTAGTAAAGGCTAGGTATTCAGCTGGGGGCTGATATTAGTAGCCTGGGAAGCTCCGTGGGTATTACCCCCTTCCCAGGCTTCAAACATCTGCCCCAGCCGTCTACTTAACCTCCGCTAGAGACTAAAATTACGGGGAACCCCACGCCAATTTTTTTTTTTATAAATCCTTTATTTTAACACTAAATGACAAGTACAGTACACTGTCACTGTACTTATTATATATGTGACTGACATGTTTCTATCTATCTAATCTATGTGTGATGCTCTATTCTTTCTGTTCTAAATTGTCGGGTACCGATGTATGCTGCTGATGAATTGCCAGCCGGCTTTTTTAAAGAGACGGGTGCATGAAAATCGGAGGGCACTAGTGTGTTCCAAGTGCCCTGCTATGTTTTTCATACACCCTCCTATATACCTTGCCTGCCTATCTGCCTATATATTCTGCCTGCCTGACGTTTAATTGAGCACTGTTCCCATCGATTTGGGCAATTTTTGACCTTCTGCAGACCGCCGGGGGGGACCACCAGAAAAATGCTCGAGTTTCCCATAGACTTACATTGGGCTCGTTGCTCGGGTCGAGCACCCGAGTATTCCAATGTGCTCGACCCGAGCTTTGAGCACCCGAGCATTTTAGTGCTCGCTCATCACTAGTCCTATATGCCCTATTAGGCTAAGTTTTACATCGCTCCCAATAATCTGGGTCTTCACTATAGTTAATAGAGAGATACTGAGTGGGGGACCCATCTATTATATCTATAAGCCCCAAATGAGCAAATGCATCAAAGATGTAAAAAAAGCAGAGTTCTTAAAAATATAGCATCCACTTAGAATAAATTAGACTTGGGAATTCTATTATTAATAATTTAGGATGTCAGGAAATGGACGGTCAGTGCTGTTTTTGCCTAATTAGTAAAAAGATGAACATTATATACCAGTGTAAATAATAATGGCATTTCTTTTTAATTTTGATTTTTATGCACTAGAAAAGGAAAAAATTGTATTTGTATTATCAACAAGTTACAATATGTCCCAGGGGACTTCATCAATTATCTAGTGTTACCCAATAATTACTTACATGGTGTATGCGCCTGTACATAAACCTTCCTGTTTGAACATAGACATTTGCACTTCTGAAAAAACTCCAAACTCAGTCATGTTTCCAGGCTCATAAAAGAGTTGGACATTGACTTAATGCATCTTCTTCCACTAGATGGCAGTAGCAAGATAGTTTTCTTTCCTTCCAGCAGAGAGCTAATATACAGCTATATGAAAAAGTTTGGGCACCCCTATTAATCTTAAGCTTATTGTTTTATAAAAATTGGTGTTTTTGCAACAGCTATTTCAGTTTGATATATGTAATAACTGTTGGACACAGTAATGTTTCTGCCTTGAAATGAGGTTCATTGTACTAACAGAAAATGTGCAATCTCCATTCAAACTAAATTTGACAGGTGCATAAGTATGGGCACCTCACCAGAAAAGTGACATTAATATTTAGTAGATCCTCCTTTTGCAAAAATAACAGCCTCTAGTCGCTTCCTGTAGCTTTTAATGATTTCCTGGATCCTGGATGAAGGTATTTTTGACCATTCCTCTTTACAAAACAATTCCAGTTCAGTTAAGTTTGATGGTCGCCGAGCATGGACAGCCCTCTTCAAATGATCCCACAGATGTTCAATGATATTCAGGTCTGGGGACTGGGATGGCTATTCCAGAACATTGTAATTGTTCCTCTCCATGAATGCCTGAGTAGATTTGGAGCGGTGTTTTGGATCATTGTCTTGCTGAAAGATCCATCCCCTGCGTAACTTCAACTTTGTCACTGATTCTTGAACATTATTGTCAAGAATCTGCTGATACTGAGTGGAATCCATGCGTCCCTCAACTTTAACAAGATTCCCGGTGCCGGCATTGGCCACACAGCCCCAAAGCATGATGGAGCCTCCACCAAATTTTACTGTGGGTAGCAAGTGTTTTTCTTGGAATGCTGTGTTTTTTTGCCGCCATGCATAACGCCTTTTTATATGACCAAATATCTCAATCTTGGTTTCATCAGTTCACAGGACCTTCTTCCAAAAAGAAGTTGGCTTCTCCAAATGTGCTTTTGCATACCTCAGCCGACTCTGTTTGTGGCGTGCTTGCAGAAACGGCTTCTTTCGCATCACTCTCCCATACAGCTTCTCCTTGTGCAAAGTGCGTTGTATAGTTGACCGATGCACAGTGACACCATCTGCAGCAAGTTGATGCTGCAGCTCTCTGGAGGTGGTCTGAGGATTGTCCTTGACTGATCTCACCATTCTTCTTCTCTGCCTTTCTGATGTTTTTCTTGGCCTGCCACTTCTGGCCTTAACAAGAACTGTCCCTGTGTTCTTCCATTTCCTTACTATGTTCCTCACAGTGGAAACTGACAGGTTAAATCTCTGAGACAGCTTTTTGTATCCTTCCCCTGAACAACTATGTTGAATAATGTTTGTTTTCAGATCATTTGACAGTTGTTTTGAGGAGCCCATGATGCCACTCTTCAGAGGAGATTCAAACAGGAGAACAACTTGCAAGTGGCCACTTTAAGTAGCTTTTCTCATGATTGCATACACCTGGCTATGAAGTTCAAAGCTCAATGAGGTTACAAAACCTAAAAAAGGGCTTTAGTAAGTCAGTAAAAAGTAGGTAGGAGTATTTAAAACAAGAAAATGATAAGGGTGCCCATACTTATGCACCTGTCAAATTTTGTTTGAATGCAGATTGCACATTTTCTGTTAGTACAATAAACCTCATTTCAAGGCAGAAACATTACTGTGTCCAACAGTTCTTACATATATCAAACTGAAATAGCTGTTGCAAAAACACCAATTTTTATAAAACATTAAGCTTAAGATTAATAGGGGTGCCCAAACTTTTTCATATAACTGTACATGTTTCCCCATAGAGCATTGCTAGTAAAGCTCCATACTCAGTTGGTCTCCTTAAGGAAATAAAGGCTTCTGCCCAAAGCTATAGAATTCATAAACATATATAAACTTACCCTGTACTGGATCTTCTGTTGGTAAATGACTCTGGGATTCATCTGTCCTTACATCAGCATAAATAACAGCGGGTACATCTGTGAAATAAAATAATAGATAATAGCTATAAGAACATCATTATTTTATAAATTGTGGGCTACATAGGGTCATGTGTGGTACTGTGAGAGAAAACACCTACTTTCAATTAAAGGGGTTCTCCAAGAATCTGATAAAATGGTCTCTGTCACGTCATTAAAACAACAGCCCATTCTAGTTATATGTCAGGATGGCTGCAATCTGAAAAAACACAGCTCCTGAGACCTGTGTCTCAACTAACAGAAGACCAGTATCGCAAGCACACATACCAGAGCTGCTGGAGAAGGACTGTAACATTAGAAGAAATAAATCTTCTCCTCGGCTGATTGTGCACAAAGGATTTTTTCTTCAGCCTCAGTCCTTAGTAATCAGTTGACTGAGGAGCACATTTATCTCTTCTAATATCACAGCCCTTCTTCAGCAGCTCTGGTATGTATGCTTACGATACAGATCCTCTGTCAGTTGAGACTCAGATCTCGGCATCTATGTTTCTTCAGAACGCAGCGCATCCTGAAGTGTGACTTAGACAGGCTACCATTTGAATTACGTGACGTGGACCATTTTATTACATTATTGAAGAACTCTTTTAAGAAAATGTCCTTACTTTTTACAGTGAGATTTGTCTTTAAAAAACTATTATCATACTACTATATGGAAGTTGTGAAATACTCTATATCTCCGTTTCCTCGTTGGGTTTTGAAAACTGGGGTTAGCTGCAGTCAGCTGTGTCATTAATCTTTTTTTACATTTCTTACATCTCACCAGAATGTATCTTGGGTGAACTTCCTGGACTTTTCTGTAAATATAGTTGGGAATATGTAACCTGCTCCATATCTTTCACGAGCGTAAATGTGCTCTGTATAGACAGAGACTAAGTGAAAGTATGATCTCCTAAAAAGCAAAACAAATAGTATTAATTCTAATAGTATTTCAATCAAATGTGTGAAGCTAGAGAATAGAAATACATCTTAGCATTGATAAACTTCTCCATTCCAATCTTCTCTTCTGATTGTTATCAAGGTTCTGCAGCTTTTCATATATTATAGGGCACATGTACCTAGAGCAGACATCCAGCCTACTGAAATATGAACTGAAGTAAAATATTGCAAATTTATGAAGAGGTACAGGCCTATTAAACTTATTGCATTTTTGCCCAAATTTCCATCAGAAATGGGCTGGAGTAAAATTGTACTATAACTCATGCAAGTAAATCTGTCTGGCAAAAGGAATCCAGCGGTATTACCTTCGGGTACATACAACTCTATTCTGCCAAATCTGGAATAGTTTTTTTTTTCATTTTTACATTGTTTACCAATGTATATAGTAATGCCAAAAAGTATGTTTTTTACTTTAGCGATATATTATAAGTAGATTTTTAAAGGGATTTTATATTACCACATTTTATTTTACAGATGAACCCATGGTGTTCCTTAAAAGAGCAACAAAAAAAAAGCGCATACCCACCTACTGGACCCCACCAACCCCTCCTTGTCATTGTCTGTGTCCCCTGTAGGTCTCTGTTTTTTCTCTTTCAATGGAGGCATTACATGATGGCTGCAGCCAATCATCAGTCACTGATTAGCTGCAAAGGTGACATTTTATTTTAGTTCAGCAGGGAGCTATGAGACTCTTCTGGCTCAGCTGGAACATCACATCACTGGGAGCAAGGATGAAAAAGGAACTGCTGGAAACCACAGGCTGAAATTCCCTCATAGCTTGTGCTCATATACAGGCTCAGTTACAGAGGAAAATCAGAAAAAAAAATATTGCTGTGTTTATGAAGTGACCGCGGGCAAGGCCGCGCGTTGATATCCATGATCTGGCCCAGCAAGATCACCACACACAGACTCTACCTTGATAACCGTATCTTTACTTGTATACATTTTTAACACAGCAGAACACAGTAAATGACAACCGTAAATGTTCACAGCAATAACGTGTACTTATAAGCTGACCCTCACTGTCCCTACTCACACTTTACCAGTCCTTTACTCCAGAAGGATGTGTCCCCCGTCGCAGGCCTGTCTGTCTTTGCAGGAAGGCATCCCAGCCGAAGAAAACAGGAACAGCAAACTTCGCTGAAAGGAAGGAATACTTCGGCCTCTCGCCAGAGGTACCGCTTACAGTATCTCTGGTCCGGGTAGTAGCTCTTGTGGATTCCCTCATGTGGTTCACACTCCAGTAGCGGGGAGTGTAACAGCTGAATCCTTCAGCAGTGCGGAAGCTGGGGAAAACTCTGAGGAAAAGATGTCAGATAACAGCAGCCATGTTGAGAGTATCCTCTACGGCACACACGAGGACCTGCACACCATCCTGGTTCCTTTCACAGACCACCTCAGACTCTTCGCGCACTTTAGCTTTTTTTCCACTTTGCTCACGTGACTCTCCAGGGAGGGACACAAGAGACTCAGTCTTTTTCTCTGTCATCACATCCTGCGCAGGTGCAACCTCAGGCCACAAGGTGGCAACACCATCCTGCGTTATCATTTCTGTCACAGGCTCTATCTCAATTATCACAGAACAGCCAGAGCCTGCCAGCTCACTACACGCCCCCCCGCTCAAAGGTTGGCAGTCCCTGCCAACGACCGGCTCCAGGGCGGCGATGGCTGTGGATGTGACAGTGGCGGCTGGGAAGAGGGCCACACATATTGGTCCCTGTAGGACTGTCCTGGAGGTACCCCTGCAGTGGTCCTCGTTGTCCGCCTAACGGGTTGGATCCCCTCTCTCCGATCAGTCACCCCACTCTCTTTCCCAGTCGACATGTCAGTAGAGGAGGTAATCGGTTCAAGTGCATCAGTCAGACGGACAGGGGTAGGCATGCATTCAATCTCTACATCCCCGGGGTCAGCGTCTCCGACAGTATTAGTGATATCCATCTCTCTAGGTATCACAGTAGGGGAGTCAGGCTGGGAGCGACAGGGGCGCAACATATTACGGTGCAAAGTACGGATGCTGCCGCTGTCTTCGCCCTGCACTCGATAGACGGGGCCACCGGGGTACGGGTGTCCAATTACTCGATAGACTTCGGTCTCCCACTTGGGCCGGAGTTTCCCTTGCAGTTTCTTTATACGGACTAGGACCAGTTGACCTACATTCAGTGAGTCCTCTTGTACAGGAAGTGGGTCAGCGTGCACTTGATCCTGGATTTGTCGGCCTACTAGCCGGTAGACAGTCTCCATTCTCTGGCGGTGTGTTTGTAGCCAGGAAGGATAGGTACCACAGGTATCTTCTTCGGAGTTAGACAGTTGCAACTCATGGATGTCTTTGCCTGGACGGCCAAAGAGAAGGGTGTATGGGGTGTATCCGGTGACGGAATGGACTTGATTATTATAGGCCCACAGCAGTTCTGGGAGGAATCGAGGCCAGTCGGGCTTTTTGTCTTCAGCCAGTGTCCGGATCAGTTGTAAGAGGGTCCGGTTAAAGCGTTCACACACGCCATTCCCTTGTGGATTGTAAGGGGTGGTCCTGGACTTCTTGATTCCATACATCCGTTGGAGTTCTTCAATAACTCGCCCTTCGAAACAAGCCCCCTGATCAGAGTGCAGCCGCTCCGGACATCCGTAGATCTGAATGAACTGTTGACAGATGGCCTGTGCAGCTGATTCGGCAGTCTGATCCTTGGTAGCAACAGCGACGGCGAATTTCGTGAAGTGGTCCACCATCACCAGACAGTACTGGTAGCCACTATTCGCCATTCCGATCAACAGATAGTCCACCATCAACAGCTCGAGGGGCCTCGACGTCCTAATAGTCTGGACGGGTGCACGCTGTTCAGCGGACTTGTGGAATTCACAGGTACGGCATTCTTGACAGACGTTTTCAACCAGCTTACGGAGCCCCGGACAAAAAATGAACTGCTGGGTCCACCGGAGGGTCATGTCTATGCTGAAGTGGCCGTTCCTCCTGTGAGCTTCGCCCACCATCTCATGGGCCAACTGCACCGGGACGACAATCTGCAAACACTCCTCCAGCATATGGGATAAAAGGGTCCTGCGATACAGGACTCCATCTTTCACGATCAGCCGATCCCATTGGGCAAGCAGAGTCAAGGCTCCGGTCGATAGTCGGGCTCTCACTTTGGAGAGCAGCTTATCTTGTTTATTCACATACCGTTTCAGTAAGACGTGCTCGAGAACTCAATCTTGAAGCTTGGCCCATTCTTGCTGGGACAGGGGAGATCCCACTATGGCTTCAATCCCTCCTACAGCATACTGGCGGCTATCTTCTATTTGCTTTGCGAGCCGGGCAAAGTCAGGCATCTCATCTTCCTCCAACTCTTCATCCTGGTCCCCCATTGGCGGGGATGATGTCACTCTAGACAGGCTGTCAGCATTCTGATTCTCATTCCCCGCTCTGTATTTAATTTTGTACTGGAATCTAGAGAGCCTGGCCATCCAGCGCTGTTCCATTGCCCCTAGTTTGGCATTCTCTAGGTGGGCGAGAGGATTGTTGTCCGTCATGACCAGCACCTCCGCTCCTGTCAGATAGCCAGCAAATTTCTCCATCATAGCCCAAGTCAGAGCCAAGAGTTCCAAGCGGAAGGAGCTGTAGTTGACGGGATTCTTTTCGGTGTCACGGAGAGACCTACTGGCATAGGCTATTACGCGTTCTTTATTATCTTGAACTTAAGAGAGGACCGCCCCTAGACCTTGAAGGCTGGCGTCGGTGTGCAACTGGAACGGTAATGTGTAATCTGCATACGCCAGAACAGGGGGTGATGTTAGAGCAGCCTTAAGTGCCTGAAAAGATTTTTCTTGGTCAGGCCCCCAACTGATGCGTCGTCCTCTGGGACTGTTCGCGGTCCCTAGGAGAACCTCATGCAGTGGTTCAGCAAGCCGAGCAAAGTCCTTGACAAACCGACGGTAGTAGCCTGCCAGCCCCAGAAAAGCCCGGACTTCTTTGACGGTAGTTGGCTGCGGCCACTCTTGAACGGCTGCTATCTTCTCCGGAGAGGGCTGGACACCTTCAGCCGAGATCCAGTGACCCAAGTAGTCGATTTCCTGCTGGAACAGACGGCATTTGCTGGACTTCAACTTCAAGCCGTCTCCCCTCAAGCGCTGGAACACTTGGCCAAGCTTGTGAAGATGATCCTCAAAGGTGGCGGAGTATACCACGATGTCGTCAAGGTATATCAGCGTAAACTCAAAGTTGAAGTCTCCCAGACAGCGTTCCATCAGTCTCTGAAAGGTCCCTGGTGCGTTATTCAAGCAGAGCGGCATCCGGTCTAACTCATACAGGCCCATGGGAAGGATGAAGGCGGTCTTTTCCCTGTCCTTCTCACTCATTGGAACCTGCCAATATCCACTGGCCAGGTCTAGGGACGAAAAATATTTTGCCTTCTTCAGGGCGGTCAGTGACTCTTCGATCTGGGGAAGTGGATATGAGTCCCGGATAGTGCAAGCGTTCAGCCTACGGTAGTCTACGCAAAATCTCAGGGAACCATCTTTCTTTTTGACTATCACCACGGGTGCAGCCCACGGGCTCTGGCTTTCACGTACCACTCCGGCGTGTAGCATGGATTCTAATAGGCTTTTCACCTCCTGGTATTGTTGAGGTGGTATCTGCTGGTACATCTCACGGATAGGGGGGGGTATCGCCCGTGGGTATCTCGTGCTGGATACTGGTGGTACATCCAAAGTCTGTGTCATGCTTTGCAAAGGAGTCTTGGTGTTCCCGTAGGAGTTCCTCCACTTGAGACACTTCTTGTTTGGTGTATTGAGACGTGTCTAGCTGTATTTTTTCCCGTAGTTTTTGCCCAATGTCTTCATCGTCTACTTGAGCGTTTATGGCTGAGACGGTTAACGTCCAGTCGCCTTCTGTAGACGGGGTGAATTTTAGGGGTCCAATGGGATTCACTTCCGTGGGTAGAGCATATACCCGGGCAAGTTGAGTGCCGGCTTCAAGGGCTAGGCCTACGTCTGCGGTGTTGTTTAGCCTGACAGGGACTCTCCTGCAACTAGTGGGTTTAGCTTACCCCCACTTGGGGTCCTCGGCTCGATCAACACTTCAACCCCCTCAAGTTGTCGGTGGGTGTTAAGGGGTAAGGAAATGACTGTCTCTTTTTCAGCGGGCAAAGTAATCCGGGTACGGCGTGGCACCGTAATGGCGGCTAGAGGTAGTTGTTCCTCTGCCATCTGTTGAAGTCCAACGGTCCAGATTACGTGCTGGAACGCCAGACGAGTCGGCTTATGTTTGGTGACTTTCTGCCAGTATTTGGGTCTTTTTCTTGTCAACAGCATAAGATCCAGGTCTTTCAAGATATTCATTCCAACTATCATTGGGGTCTCGGAGCCAAAACCTTCCTTGACGATGACGATCCCTCGTTTCCCTAAGTCCTGTCCGCAGGCCTTTGTGTCCATCCAAGCAACTCCGGTCACTGGAATGGGTAGATTATTAGCCGCAATAATCTTAATGGCGGTGTCTGGGTCACAAGCAGTTCTTGGTTTGAGGTAATTTTCGTAAAACTGTTCAGAGATCGTGGTCACTTGTGACCCAGTGTCCATCAGTCCCTGTACGGCAATTCCTTCCAGGACAACTTCAAGTGTCGGGCTACTCGAGGCAAGAGCACTCCGCCTTTGGCTCTGTTTTTCCACACCCCTCTCTTTGGCCTCCCCTGCTGTGCGAGCCTCAACTGCAGGGGTGTCTAGTTTAACGGCGGCCATTGTGGTGAGGCCCGGCGTGGTAGCTCTGCTTGTGGATATGGTTGGGGTTCCATTCGCTGGTCTGATCGAAATTCCCTTCGCTGGGGTGACTGAGGGTTTGTTCGTTGGTGCGACGGAGGTTTCTGCGGAGGGAAGTGTTGAGGACAACGATTTGCCCTATGGCGAGGATCACCGCATGACCAACACTGTCCCACGGGACGGCTAGGCTGTCTTCGCTGGTCTCCCTGTCAGTCTAATGTTAACTGTAATATCTGTTTCTGTAAGTCTGCTACCATCTGTTTCAGGTCTTCCGTGTCACTGTTCGGATTTTTAATGTCAGATATGGATCTGAACGCAGCACCTTGAATCCCCACATCCATGACGGGTCCCCTTGAACGTTCTATGGCTTCCTGTTTGACTTCAGCAAAAGTAAGAGCCGGCATCATCCGGATCAAGTCCTGTAACGTGCAGTTAAGATACTGGTCTCTCAGTCCTATTACAAATTGGTCTCTCAGTACCAGGTCACGAGGAGCCATACCAGCTAGTTGTTCCCCTTTTACGCAGGCTTGTTCAAGGAGTACCTGAAGGGCGTTCGCATATTGGGGAATATCCTCCCATTCAAGCTGCGTCCGTCTAAAGAACATGTGTCGCAGTGTTCCCGGGTATGTGGTCGGCCCATAGGTGTTCTCCAGCACCCGCACTAAATCATCCACTGTACGCTGGCCCCAGACCGTCTCCAGTCTGACTATCGTCCATGCCTCCCCTTCTAGCGTCAGTACCGCCATTTCTGCCAAGGTCTTAGGGTCAATATTATACATTTCCCCCAGTATCCGGACTTGTTCCGCCCACTCTGGTACAGGGTAGTTTCGTCCACCAAATTTCCTGACCTGATTCACAATAGACACCGGCGGGGCTTTCTGACTGTACACATGGCCTGGGTGGGAATCTTGCTGGTCACAGATCCTGCCGACTACGCCAGATGAAGTGACCGCGGGCAAGGCCGCGCGTTGATATCCATGATCTGGCCCAGCAAGATCACCACACACAGACTCTACCTTGATAACCGTATCTTTACTTGTATACATTTTTAACACAGCAGAACACAATAAATGACAACCGTAAATGTTCACAGCAATAACGTGTACTTATAAGCTGACCCTCACTGTCCCTACTCACACGTTACCAGTCCTTTACTCCAGAAGGATGAGTCCCCCGTCGCAGGCCTGTCTGTCTTTGCAGGAAGGCGTCCCAGCCAAAGAAAACAGGAACAGCAGACTTCGCTGAAAGGAAGGAATACTTCGGCCTCTCGCCAGAGGTCCCGCTTACAGTATCTCTGGTCCGGGTAGTAGCTCTTGTGGATTCCCTCATGTGGTTCACACTCCAGTAGCGGGGAGTGTAACAGCTGAATCCTTCAGCAGTGCGGAAGCTGGGGAAAACTCTGAGGAAAAGATGTCAGATAACAGCAGCCATGTTGAGAGTATCCTCTACGGCACACACGAGGACCTGCACACCATCCTGGTTCCTTTCACAGACCACCTCAGACTCTTCGCGCACTTTTGCTTTTTTTCCACTTTGCTCACGTGACTCTCCAGGGAGGGACACAGGAGACTCAGTCTTTTTCTCTGTCATCACATCCTGCGCAGGTGCAACCTCTGGCCACAAGGTGGCAACACCATCCTGCGTTATCATTTCTGTCACAGGCTCTATATCAATTGGCACAGAACAGCCAGAGCCTGCCAGCTCACTACATTCAGATGCCCCAACACTACCCCTTGGTCTTTTAACTGTGGTCGTAAACAAATAAAAATGATAAATAGAGGGATATTTCCTGTTTTTCTTTATATTTTTCCCCAATATCAAAAAAATATATATACAGTATATATATGTAAATATATATATAAATTGCATACAAATTCAGCTCCATGAAAAAAGTGGCAAAAATTATTTGAATATCTGAATGAGAAAAAAAGAGCCATTAATAGCACATGTACGATAAAACAAAAAATGTCCCTGGTCAGGAAGGAAGGTAAATGGTCTGGTCATAAATTTGTTAAAATTTTGTTTAGAAAATTGTTTGTGGCACCGTTCAGGACTCACATCTAATAGCCACAGCAGGGACCAGCAAGAAAGGACAACTTTTGCTTTAGAAAGCCCAACAATTATGTCATTTTTACCAAAAACACAGCAAACTTTAATATTTGAATGTAGCACTTATATAATTTATATATAATGTGTTTCAACAAACAAATTTCCTTCTAATACATCATACTGCAAAAAACACACCTTTGCTGACATATAAAATGTGGGGCAGACCGGATGACTTTCCGCTTACATATATTGTACAGCATTCAACGTTTTTCCTCTGTAAAGGCCGAGATTACAGGTAACTTTGATTTTATTTAAATTGTTCGATTCAATAGTCAATGCTTATCAGGAAATCTTAGTGGTAGACCGACAAAAGGGGATCCCTTAATTTATGCCAACTATTTGCGATAGGTAAAGTTTTGCAGTGTATTGTTAAAGTGGTTTGAAGATTGATGGTTCAAGTCTCTTTGAAACAAAAGAGAATTTTGAAAAGTTCCACAAAGGTATTAGAAAAAAAAAAATGAATTGAAGAAAAAAACTGAAAAAAAAATCCCATTCAAAGTTGTGTATTATAGCAAACATTTGTATCATGTAGTTAAGATGTTATTTATGCCACAGAATAAAACCATATTTACAATCAATATTAAATTTCTGGTTCATTGCTCATCCCGCCTCAATCAAAAATCAAAGAAAAAGTGATTCAAAAGTTGAAAGTAACCGAAAACTTGAACCACAAAAAGCCTTCATAAATCTATGTAGATGTAAAAATAAAATTATAAAATGTTACGCATCTTTGAATGCAGTAACGCAAATGCAAATTGTTTTGTAAAAATATTTTCATTGTTGAAAAATAACAAGACGTAAATAAAACTATGTTAAATCAGTATTACCAAAACCATAACAACCAACAGAATAAAATTGACGCATTAATTATATCACATATCACATGCTGAGGAAACAAATATGTCACAAAAAGTCATCTCTTATGAAAAATTACCCTATTCAAGGGTAGACACTTCAAAATAATCAGAATATATCAAAAAACGGGTTTGCTTATCTACCCAGTGAAGATCTAAATCATATAAAATGTATTTTTTTTTTCATTTAATAATTTAAAAAATATAGAAATTAAAACAGAAAGGTACTAACATATGAGGGACACAAATTCTGGATATACCGTGTACAGAAAGAAAAATGTAAAACTGTATTAACCCCTTAACGACTGCAGTAACGCATTTTTACGGCGGCAGTCAAGGGTACTTATGCCTCAGTGCCGTGAAAATGCGTCGCTGATGCATAATTGTATAGCGCCGCCCGGCGGCGGCGATTCCGGCGGGTGTCAGCTGTATATGACAGCTGACACCCTGCAGTATCGGCTGTCATGTGATGATCCCAGGGTATGGTGGCCTGTGAGATCCAGCAATAAACTGTGTCTCACAGGCAGAGTCAGGCTGAGTCAGTGACTCACTGACAGGTCTCATTCACTGCAGTACCGGAGTATTGCAATGTATGAGACCAGCAATCAAACTGAAAATTACACATGTCCCTAAAATGTGCACACAAATCACTCAAATCTGTTTCGCCGTTCAAAATGCAGCGTTTGTGATAAAACAAAAATAAACGAAAAAACATACACATAATTGGTATTGTCGCGTCTGAAACAACCCGCTCTGTAAAAAATTTTATTTACTTCGTTTGGCGAACGCCGTAAAAAAATAAAGAAAAAACATGCCAAAAATTACGCTTTTTCATCATATTGACTCACAAAAAAGTGAATAAAAAGCGATCAAAAATTCATATGTAAATAAAAAATTATAAATAAGAATGACAAACCGTCCTGCAAAAAACAAGCCATAATATGGCTCATTCGGCAAAAAAATAAAAAAGCTACAGCTCTCAGAATGCGACGATGCAAAATGAAATTATTTTTTGAAAAATACTGTTTTTAGTGTGTAAAAATAGCAAATCATAAAAAAAATATATAAATCTGGTATCACTGTAATCGTACCGACCCGACGAATGGCGCAAAAAATAAAAATAATAACTGAATTGCTGGTTTTTGTTCATTCTGTGTCTGAAAAATCTGAATAAAAAGCGATCAAAAATTACTATGTTTAATGGTTCCAAAAAAATATGCAACTCGTCCCGCAAAAAATAAGCCCTCATACTGCGCTGTTCACCAAAAAATAAAAAAGTTACAGCTCTCAGAATATGGTGACGAAAGTAACTACTTTGTATATAAAAAATAAGCATTTTTACTGTGTAAAGCAAAACCTAAAAAAAAACATATAAATCTGGTATCGCTGTAATCACACCGACCCAAAGAATAAATCCGCCTTATAACTAGTGTTGAGCCACCCCCGTAGTGTTCGAGTTCGGTTCGGTTCGTCGAACACCCGTGTGTTCGCCGAACTGTTCGTCGAACTGTTCGTCGAACACCTTCGAACACCGTTAAAACCAATGGCAGGCAAACAAAAACACATAGAAACACATAGAAAACACCTTCAAAGGTGTCCAAAAGCTGACAAACTGCTCAGAAGACACAACTAACACATGGAAAAGTGACAAGTACATATAGTCATGCGAAAAGAAAAGAGGTGGAGGAGTAAAAGGAGGGGGAGACACAGATATAGGCATGTCATGCCCTTCTAAAATCCAAAAAGTGAGAAGCCGACACGTTCAGTCCGCTCCTGCCCGTGCCACCTCCGTGTCGCCGGGTTTGTGCCGGAGCCGCGGTGAACCCTGACGGCCAGCCCCCCTCTCCCAATACTGGTGCCTGTCCGCTGGTGGGTCGAGCGAGCCCCCCTGTGGTGGAGGCAGCTCTAAGCTTTTTAATTTAAATTGTCTCTCTAATTTGAATAAATACACTTTAAATCCATTTACAAGGATCTATTGGAGGGCAAGTCTCATGCCAGCAGGCGCGTAATTCCAGCTCCAGTAGCGTCCACTAAAGCTGCTGCAGTTAAAAAGCTTTTATAAGGATCGAGCTCGGCTGTCCACCGCAAGGCATCCTACTGCCAGTCCGAGCCCCTATGCCTTGGGGTGCCTCCTGATGCTCTTCACTGAGTATCCCGTGGTCCCGAAGCATTTCCTTTGAAAAAATGAAGTGTCCAAACTACAGGTGGTGTAGCTTGCTTAACAGCCGGGATAATCCGCTGACTAGCAGACCCTGCTACTAGGCACAAAGTATTTCCTGGGCTAGATGCAGTTAAAAAATTTGTAATTAGATACTCTCGTTGGATGCTGAGAAAGCATTCCATAGAGTCTCCTGGCACGCCATATATGATTCTCTTAAAAAGCTTGGGGTAGGGGTCTAGGGGACCCTTTTATAGCCAAAATCACGGCCCTGTATCGCAATACGTCACCTAGGCTGAAGATAAATGGAACTGTAGCACCCTGAGGGCTCGGTTGCTACAGAGGTATTGCACCTCACCCAGAGGTGTGATATCTCACTCTCAGGTAAGGATGTAGTGTGGATCAGGACCCGACACCTGCATGCATTACACCACATTGCCGTGGGGCAGGGCGACCAATATGCCCCTGAGATGGGCACGACAGTCCCTGTCCCTGGCTGGAGTGGGGGGAGGGAACACTGAGGAAGGGGAACCCTGTAGTGCAGGAGCAGGGAGGAAGCAGTTCCTGGGTGCATTGAGAAGGGAGTATAAAAGGTGGGCACGAGGAACGAAGGGATCTCAGGGGTGCGGACGGGCGAGTCGCCACCGCACGCCCGAATCCACGTGGAGGGGTCAGGCCAAAGGGGGAGACCGGTCCCCGAAACTAGTGGAGGCAGGAAACGACCCTCAGCTAGAAACAGGAGGCTGTGACATTTTATGTGGCACAGCCCCTCGCTATACCCGCTAGGAAGGCACCACATAGGGTCAGGGAAACTGGCGCCAAGTTTACCAAGAGGAGGCCCGAGGCAGCCGGACAGAAGGGTTGGTAAGAAAGGCCAGACAAAGGACACACAAAGGGGGTCCTGTGAAGCACTCAAAAGTTATCTGGGAGTTGTCTGAACCCCTCACCTGGTGAGCACAGTACAACGTGGGCAGCCGTTACCTGCAGACGTGGTCTGGATAATAAGAACTGTGAGTAAAGGCCCTGGACTGCATCACTGACTCCGTGTCATTACTGCTGCTGCCCTGCACCATCACCCCCATCCTCCGCATACACTGCCCTGAGGCTATACTCCTCCCGTGGGGAGTTATGCTACGCTCTGCTGCACCCACAACACCAGCCTCAGCGATCTGCCCTGGAGCGGCGGTTCACTCTGACCGCAATCCACGGGTGGCGTAGTCGGACATTTAAACATAAAAACCACATAAATAGTTCCGCCACTTTTTTGACCGCCCTGAGCCACGGAACCGGGTTGCAGCCATGGCGACTACAACCACCAGCATCCACCAAAAAGGGTCCGGCTCCGGGTGTCCCAAGGCCCAGGGGGCGCGTCAGAACATTTTCATCACCTTTCACAATCACCAATGGGACAAGGCAGGGATGTTCTCTGACCCCTCTCTTATACATCCTAGTGACGGAGCACCTGCTCTCATCAATTCGCCATAACCCCAATATTAGGTGGATTGAGGTGGGAGGCACCGAGTACAAGTGCTCTCTATTTGCTGATGATGTCCTAATATATATCACTCAATCACATATATCCATCCATGCTGTTATGGCTGAAATAGATCACTTTGTTACATGGTCAAATTTTAAAATCAATGCAGCGAAGTCTGAGGCCCTCGATGTCTCCCTCCCCAAATCCATATAGAATTCCATCCAGTCCAACTTTCCCTTTGCCTGGCCCTCACAGGGTATCAAATACTTAGGAATTCCTATTCATAGAGACCTCTCCCATCTATGTTATCTTAATTTTGGGCCCTTTATTGAACAGCTCCATACAGACCACGGTTGGCAAGTTAGAACTGTAAGATTCACTACGTGAACCACTGGTGTTTTGTGGAAAAGCACATGTACACTGTGTTCCAAATTATTATGCAAAAAGTGTTTAGGAGTGATAAGGGAAGAATTTGTTTGTTTGTCAGTTAAACTCATTGATGGTGATGTGTGTCAGGGCTCTTTATATCACTGTAAGCAATTGCAGACACCTGTGCTAATTAGTTTGGCAGGTGTGTCCAATGAAAGGCAAGACTACTTAAGAAGGCTGTCTCACATTATTAAGCAGCCTACATTTTCTGCCAAAATGGGAAAGAAAAAGGATGTGTCGGCTGCTGAGAAGCAACAAATTGTGGAGTGTTTAGGTCAAGGCATGACTACAATCAACATTGTGCGATGATCAGGATGAAGTGTCTTGGCAATCAAGAAGTATGTAGCTGATTCACAGTACACATGTGTGCGTGCTGATAAGGGCAAATTGAGGACTCTTTCCTACAGGCAATTACGTCAGGTTGAAAGAGCAGCGGCAAAAAAGCCTTGTCATAGCAGCAGACAAGTTTTTGAAGCTGCTGGTGCCTCCAACGTCCCCCGAACAACAAGATGCAGGGTCCTTCAGAGGTTTGCAGCTGTGCATACGCCATCCTGTCGACCTCCTCTATCCACTTCACACAAGCAGAAACGGCTCCAGTGGGCCAAACATTACATGAAGACTGATTTCAAAACTGTTTTGTTCACGGATGAGTGCCGTGCAGCGCTCGATGGTCCAGATGGATGGAGTGGAGGATGGCTGGTTGATGGACACCCCACGCAAACACGGCTACAGCGCCAACAAGGAGGAGGTGGAGTAATGTTTTGGGCTGGAATCATGGGGAGAGAGATTGTCGGCCCCTTTAGGATCCCTGAAGGCGCTAAAGATGAACTCCATAATGTATGTGGATTTTCTCAAACAGCACTTCCTGCCATGGTTCAAGAAGAAGAACCGTGTATTTCACAGCAAGATCATTTTTCTGCATGATAATGCACCATCTCATGCTGCACATAAAACATCTGCATCGCTGGCTGATATGGGCATAAAAGGGGACAAACTTATGGTGTGACCCCCATGCTCCCCTGACCTCTACCCCATTCAGAACCTTTGGAGCATCATTAAAAGGAGTGTCTATGATGGCGGGAGGCAGTTCACATCTAAGCAACAGCTCTGGGAGGGTATTCTGTCCTCATGCAAAACAATTGAAGCAGAAACCATCCAAAACCTGACAAATTCAATGGACGAGAGAGTTCAGAAGCTCCTTTCGAACAAGGGGTCCTATGTGAAAATGTAACATCACCTAGAATAAAGTTTTGAGTTGAAAACTGTTTGATTTCAGTTTCTAACAACCTGCTAAAGCTTATAATTTCAAAAATGACCATTTTTTTGGTCTTTATTAAAATGAAAAGGTTGATCGAAAAGTTTGGGGGATCTAAGAGTGTGGCAACCCAGTAGTCATGATTACTTCGAATTCTGACAATATGAGGGTCATGCTGCAGGTAGTGCAGCAAGAAGGCACTTATGTGTCTTGCGCATCTCGGAGCCCCAAAATTATTTTCCGGGCTAGATGCAGCTAAAAATTATTATTAATTTTAAATCTGGTGAAGCTTTAGTATAGATGGCCTAATAGGATCAGTGCTGCACACTGCTACAAAGCCCAAATTATTTTCCAGTCAAGATACAGATAAACATGATTAGTAATTTTAAATCTGGTGGAGCTTATTATAGATGGCCTAATAGAATCAGTGCTGCACACTGCTACAAAGCCCAAATTATTTTCCAGCCAAGATACAGATAAACATGATTAGTAATTTGAAAGCTTAAAACGGTTGGTAGGGTGATTTTAACCAATCATCAAGCTTTTACTCTCCCCAGGATGACACAGGGGTAGAAAAGTCGTTTCGGATCCATGATTTGTTCATCTTTATGAACGTGAGTCTGTCTACATTATCAGTGGAGAGCCGCGTGCGCTTATCTGTCAGCACACCACCAGCAGCGCTGAACACACGTTCAGACAGAATGCTGGCTGCGGGGCATGACAAGATCTCCAAGGCATAAGTGGCTAGCTCCGGCCATTTATCCAGATTGGAAGCCCAAAAGAGCAAGGGTCCAGTGACACAGTTGTGGCTTCAATGTTTACTTGGAGATACTCCTGTACCATCGTCTCTAGGCGTTGACTATGTGTCAGACTTCTTGTCTCCTGTGGCCTTGCAAAGGATGGGCTAAAAAAGTGGTGAAATGATTCCGCAAAATTGATGTTACCAGCAGATACTGTGGTTCTGTTACGGTTTGAGTGCTGAACACTTGACGGTCCCACGGTTGGCAAGTTGGAACTGTGAGATTCACTACGTGCACCACTGGTATTTTGTGGAAAAGCACATGTAAGATTCTGCAACAGTCTCTGCTGATACTCCTGCATGCGTGCATCCCTTTCTATGGCAGGAATAATTTCTGCAAATTTACTTTTGTACCGGGGATCTAACAGTGTGGCAACCCAGTAGTCAGGATTATTTCTAATTCTCACAATTCGAGGGTCATGTTGCAGGTAGTGCAGCAAGAAGGCACTCATGTGTGTTGCGCATCCAGGAGCACCAAGTCCCTGTTGTGTTGGTGGCGAGGTAACAATCATGCTTCCTTCCTCTGTCCTCTCCCCCCAACCTCGCACAACAGAAATGTGATCAAGGTCTCCCTCATCTGATGAGTCTTCCATCAGTTCGTCCTCCACTTCTTCCTGGGCTCCTGCACCTTCCTCACTAGTTTGGCTGCTACCATGCGCCCTGGTAAAACCATCTCCCCCACCCTCACATGCCTGCCGCCTTGGTGCTGCCGACCGTCTGGACCTTGCAGATGTTAGCCCTTCCGCATACAACTCCTCCTCCTCTACTTCCTCCACCTCCTCTTGTGCCACCACCTGACTCCGAATTCTGTTTAACATGTGCTCCAGCATGTAAATCACCGGAATAGTCATGCTGATAATGGCATCGTCAGCACTAAACATCTTCGTCGCCATTTCAAAACTGTGCAGAAGGGTGCATAGGTCCCTGATCTGAGACCACTCCTCCAGCGTGATTTGCCCCACCTCTGAATCTCGTTGGCCCAGGCTATACGTCAGAACGTATTGCACCAGGGCTTGTCGGTGCTGCCACAGTCGCTGCAACATGTGTAGAGTTGAATTCCACCGGGTAGGCACATCGCATTTTAGCCGGTGAAGTGGCAGGCCCAACGACTTCTGTAGAGATGTAAGTCGCTGAGCTGCGGGATGCGAACGGCGAAAGTGAGCACACAGCGACCGTGCCCTCTGCAGAAGGCCATCTAGTCTGGGATAGTGGGCTAAAAATTGCTGGACAACCAGGTTCAACACGTGAGCCATACAAGGCACGTGTGTGACATTGCCCCGGCGAAGGGCCGCACCCAGGTTTGCAGCATTGTCACACACGGCCTTCCCTGGTTTCAGGTCCAGTGGAGACAACTATTCATGAAATTGGTTCTCCAGAGCTGACCACAACTCCTCAGCTGTGTGACTCACATTTCCCAGACATTTCAATGTAAAAACTGCCTGATGACGTTGAGCCCTACTGCCAGCATAGTAAGGAGGTGTGCAGGATCCCTTCTGCGCAGTTATAAAGCTTGTGGCATGACCAGACAGGCTTTGGGTGCAGGTGGAAGACCGAGAGGAGGTTGAGGAGGCAGAAGCAGTGGAGGAACTTTGACATAAAGATTATTGACGCACAACTCGTGGGGACGGCAAGACTTGGACAGCAGCCCCTTGTCCTGCTGTC
Organism: Phyllobates terribilis; assembly: GCF_046119375.1. Lineage (NCBI taxonomy): Eukaryota > Metazoa > Chordata > Amphibia > Anura > Dendrobatidae > Phyllobates > Phyllobates terribilis. Next base: position 382,978,285 of record NW_027362765.1, read on the forward strand.
ACCATAGTTACCCAGTGCCCAGTCAGCGACATGTAACGCCCCTGTCCATGCCTACTCGTCCAAGTGTCTGTGGTGAAATGCACCCTGTCACACACAGAGTTTCTCAAAGAAGCGGTGATGTTGTGTGCGACATGCTGGTGGAGCGCAGGCACACCTTTCTTTGAGAAGTAGTGCCGACTGGGCATCTGGTACTGGGGCACTGCGACGGACATAAGGTCTCGAAAATCCTCTGTGTCCACCAGGCAGAAAGGCAGCATTTCTGTAGCCAAGAACTTGCAGATGGTGAAATTCAACCTCTTAGCTTTCTCATGGCTAGGAGGAAATGGTCTTTTACTTGTCCACATCTGAGGGACCGAGGGCTGGCTATTGTGCTTAGACGGGGTTGATAAGGGTGTCCCCGGCAAACTGCCGGTCTGTGAGGAAGATGCAGGCGGACATGTTAGGTTGCCTTGATCCAAAGGTGGTGCTATCGATGTCGGACAGCGCTCAACACCAGCTGGTGTTACCACCTCCAAAGAAAATGATGACCTGCCAATCACGCTGGCTGTTGCGGGTAAAGAGGTGGCAGGTCTGCGCCCCAAAACAGGTGTGACTGCTGTCCCCCCAGTCACAGAGGATGAAGAGGCCACGGATGCACAAGATATGGCAGACGGTGGTTGGCCCGGCCGGCTAGGCCGCATTGTAGCACACTGAGCTTCCCACTGCAACTTATGCTTCATGTCCATGTGCCGGTTCATGCATGAAGTACTCAAACTATGTATTTTTTGGCCTCTACTTAGCTTTTGCTGACAAATGTTACAGATAACACGAGTTGGGTCATCTTTATCGATCTGAAAAAATGCCCAGGCTATGCAAGGCTTAGCACCCATGCGACCTGAAGAGCCACCACGACTTGTGGTGAGAGGCAGAGTTGTGTTTGAGGATGCAGTTGTTGACGTGCTTCCAGTACTACGTCTCTGTCCAGGAAGGCGCAACCTGACCTCGTCGTCACTAGCATCTTCCTCCACCTCCTCTGCTGACCTCATCTCTTGGCTGACTGTGGGTTGACAGTAAGTGGGATCTCCAACCTCATCATCATCACCCTGTGCGTTATCACACCCGTCGTCCTCAGAGCCAACCTGTTCCTGCCCTGACAAAAAACTAAAGTTGTCGCTCCAATCAGGTATTTGAGTCTTATCATCGTCTTCCTCATTGTCTCCACCAACAGGAGTTACAGTTTGGGAATGAGGGTCTACATTATGGTCAGAACCTTCTGCGTCTGGTCCTGGATCCGACTCATAAAGATTCTGGGCATCAGTGCAGATCATTTCCTCGTCTGGATTCACAGAAGCGCTGGAGTCGACCTCTGATTACTCTGCAGACTCAATCATCTGTTCTACCTCATACTCAGACGGGCAGCTGGAGATTTGGGAGCTGTGAGGAAGCAAGTGCGATTGGGGTGACACCTTTGAGGACTGGAGTATTTGTGATGTTGAAGTTGATGTGGAGGAGAGCCCACTTAAAGGAGCACTTGATATCCGTTGAACCACCTGCTGTTTTTGTGCCTCATCTGGAATTTGTAGCGATTGGCGTGGCCGTAAGAAAGGGATCTTATCACATTGTCCGCTAAAAGAAGTAGACATTTTAGTTTGGCTGGAAGATGGTCTTTCTTCTGCAGATGTTACTGTTGCTTTAACACCTACCCCACGGACACAACCTTTTTTCCCCTTCCCAACACGCCTATTCCCCTTTCCACCAGCAGCAGGCCTTTTTCCACTCATTTTGGTGGTTAACTAATTAACAACTCTGGAGTTGTTTGCACAAAAAAACAATGGATGGGAACCGAGCAGAGCTGAGTGGCCAAACTGTGGTATTAGGCCAAAACTATTGGCTGGGTTAGATGCAGAAAAAAATTATATTCAATTTGCAACCTGATGGAGGTCAGTATAGATGGACTAATAGAGAAAGTCCCACACACTGCTAGAAGGCCAAATATTTTTTCAGAGCTAGATGCAGATAAAAATTATTTTTAATTTGCAACCTGATGGAGGTCAGTATAGATGGACTAATAGAGAAAGTCCCACACACTGCTAGAAGGCCAAATATTTTTTCAGAGCTAGATGCAGATAAAAATTATTTTTAATTTGCAACCTGATGGAGGTCAGTATAGATGGACTAATAGAGAAAGTCCCACACACTGCTAGAAGGCCAAATATTTTTTCAGAGGTAGATGCAGAAAAAAATATATTCAGTTTGCAATCTGATGGAGGTCAGTATAGATGGACTAATACAACAAGTCCCACACACAGCTAGAAGCCCAATATTTTTTCAGAGCTAGATGCAGAAAAAAATTATATTCAATTTGCAACCTGATGGAGGTCAGTATAGATGGACTAATAGAATGGTGCTATGCCCAAAAGATTTTACTTCACTAGGTGCAGTAAAAAAATTGGTATTCTATACACAGGTGGTATATCTTGCAACACAGATAGGCTACTCCACTGACTAGCACACTCTGCAATAGGCCAAAAAGGATTAGCTTTGTTAGATTCAGCCAAATGCTGTGAAAAAAACTTGCACAGCACTGGCACAGACCTGCCTGGCAAAAACTGATAGGAACTGATGTAACCTAGTCCTGAAAAGGAATCCAATTACAATTAGTCTTTACTCCCACAATCTATCTATTTAAGAGCACAGACCTGCCTGATAAAAGTCGTAGGAAATGCTGTAACCTAGTCCTTAAAAGGACTGCAATCACAACTATTCCCTACTCCCAAGCTATCTGTAGATTTGTGCGAAAATTGGCTTGAAATTAACAAGGTATAGCGCACACAGCAACAGCGGTGCCGTCTAACACGCAGCTGCAGCAGTGAGAAAATGGTGGCGACGGGGAAAATGGCTTGGTCTTATAGGGCAAGGACATGTGACATACACTGCCAATGACACATGCCCTTGCTTGTGTGAAAAAAAGCACTTCGCTCCGTGTGTGCGCTGCTGATAGGCTGACAGATTGCACCTCCCCACTGTAAATGCGGGAAAGAGAAAAAAAAAATGGAGATCTTCATTGTTCCTGCAGAGATCCATCCCCTGCCCCTCCCCCCACCCCGCTGTACACTCAAACTGCGTATTAACATTAATTTTCATCATTACTGAGAAAAAATCCAGTTATGATTTTGGTGCACGAACAGTTATCGAACATAACCTCGAACAGCCGAATTTTTCTCAAATTGTTCGTGTTCGCCGAACGGCTCGAACACCGCCCAAAACAGCTCGAATTTGAGATTGGCGAACAGTTCGAGTAGAACAACGCTCATCTCTACTTATAACTTATCGCATGGTGAACTGCACAAAAATAAAAATAATAACTATTCTGGTACTGCTCTATTTCTTCATTCTGCCTCCAAAAAAATCAGATTAAGGCTCGGCTCACGCTTATCCTGCACTCTCCGCTGAGCGCTTACGTTGGGGTTTCCATGTAAGTTCACCAAAACCGCGATTCAGACAAAAAACCTAGATGGAGCGACTCACTTATGAGGCCGATGGAGTCCCTTTGGACTGATCTGTGTTCCAGCGGCGTACCATCATTTTATGCTTTTTTTTAGCGCACAAGTGTGGACGACCCCAAATCTGTGCATGCTTAAAAAGATGGAAACCATTGATGCAGACATCAAAAGGACTCCAAAGTGTCTCCATCTGCCTCTTTGTGGTGGGAGGTTACATTGGGGGTTTCATCTGAATCGCATTTTTTGTGGGATTTACACGGAAACTCCGACGTAAGTGCTCAGCGTAGACTGGTGATCCAGTCTTATTCAGGAAGTAATTGAAAATTATGTACCCCAAAATGTTACTAATAAAACCCCTAATTTATCCCACACAAAACCAGCCCCTTCTCCGGTCCATCATCTGTCACTGGAACTATAGGGGGTCCCACATTACTGGTAGAACAAAGACAATGGAAAAGCGACAAGGCTCCCACCCCATCAAATAAAATCCAGTGAATTCTGCACTCCCAAATCCAAAAGTCCCACTGTGCCTAAACTGCAGTAAGCGGCCACATGTTTGGCATTTTTGTAGCGGGGAAAGCACTTAATTTACGAGGTGTGTGTCACCAGGAGAAATGAATGGGGGGCGCTACAATATAGGTGGACACTACACTTTATGGGGGCACAATGTATGGGTACTAAACTGGCATATTTGCAATTCTCCAGAATAAAGCCTGGCGTGGATGTTACATAATAGTCACTGCAGCTGTAGATTAATTCATTGAGATGTGTAATTTCTACAATGGGGTCACTTTTGGGATTTTTCTGCTTTTCTGGCACCTTTGAGGCTCTGCACATGTCGCCTACAAACTATTTTACCAAAATCTATGCTCCAAAAGCCAAATAGTGCTCCTTCCTTCTCAGCCCTAACAGCGTGGCCTAACAGTAACTTCTAATTAAATATGGGTCATCATTGCGTTCAGGAAAATAGCATAACAAATTATGGGGTCTGTTTTCTCCTATTATCCATTGTAAAAATTACAAATTTGGGGCTAAAACTACATTTTCGTGAAAAAAAAAAAAATTTTTAATATGACGACGTAATGTTATCAAAATTCTGTGTAGTACCTATAGGTTCAAAATGCTCACTAAATCCCTTGATAAAATCCTTGAGGGATTTAGATTCCAAAATGGGGTAACTTGTCTGGTTTTCCACTGTTTAGGCACATCCGGAGCTTTCCAAACGCGACATGACACCCGCAGACCATTCCATCAAAGTCTGCTTTCAAACGTCTCTCCTTCCTTTCCAAGCCCTGCCGTGCACCTAAACAATAGTTTTCCCTTGCATATGGGGTATGTCCATACTTAGGAGCAATTGCACAACAAATTTTGGGGTCCATATTCTCCTGTTACCCTTGTGAAAATAAATAATTGGAGCTAAAAGTACATTTTTGTGGAAAAAAAAATTGATTTCATAATTTCACGGCTCTACGTTATAAACTCTGTTAAGCACCTGGTGGTTCAAGGTGCTCACCACACATCTAGATAAGTTCCCTGAGGGGTCTAGTTTCCAAAATTGGGTCACTAATGGGGGGTTTCCACTGTTTAGGCACATTGGGGGCTCTCCAAATGCAACATGGCATCTGCTCTCGATTGCAGCTATTTTTGCATTCAAAAAGTCAAACGGTGCTCCTTCCCTTCCGAACCCTGCCGTGCGCCCAAACAGTAGTTTTACCCCACATATGGGGTATCAGCGTACTCAGGAGAAATTGCACAACAAATTTCGGGGCCCATTTTCTCCTGTAACCCTAGTGAAAATAAAAACTTGGGGCTAAAAGTACATTTTTGTGGAAAAAAAATTGATTTCTCATTTTCACAGTTCTATGTTATAAACTTCTGTGAAGCACTTGGCAGCTCACCACACATCTAGATAGATTCTTTGAGGGGTATAGTTTCCAAAATGGGGTCACTTGTGGGGGGTTTCCACTGTTTAGGCACATCATGGGCTCTCCAAACACAGCATAGCATCTGCTCTCGATTCCAGCCAATTTTGTATTCAAAAAGTCAAACGGTGCTCCCTTCCGAGCTCTGAAATGCACCCAAACAGTGGTTTTCCCCACATATCGGGTATCACCATGCTCAGGATAAATTGCACAATAAATTTTGTGGTCCATTTTCTCTCGTTACCCCTGTGAAAATAAAAAAATTGGGTCTGAATAAACAGTTTGTGAAAAAAAGTTAAATGTTTATTTTTCCTTCCACGTTGCTTCAGCTCCTGTGAAGCACGTGAAGGGTTATTAAACTTCTTGAATGTGGTTTTGAGCACCGTGAGGGGTGCAGTTCTTAGAATGGTGTCACTTTGGGGTATTTTCTGTCATATAGACCCCTTAAAGTCACTTCAAATGTGATGTGGTCCCTAAAAAAATGGTTTTGTAAATTTTGTTGTAAAAATGAGAACTCGCTGATCAACTTTTAACCCTTATAACTTCCTAACAAAAAAAAATTTTGTTTAAAAAATTGAGCTGGTGTAAAGTAGACATGTGGGAAATGCTATTTATTAACTATTTTGTGTGACCCATCTCTCAGATTTAAGGGCATATGAATAAAAAATTTGAAAATTGCAAAATTTTCAAAATTTTTGCCAAATTTCTGTTTTTCTCACAAGTAAACGCAAGTCATATTGAAGAAATTTTACCACTATAATGAAGTACAATATGTCACAGAAAAACAGAATCAGTGGGATCCGATGAAGCGTTCCAGAATTATTACCTCATAAATTGACACTTGTCAGAATTGTAAAATTTGCCTTGGTCATTAAGGACATAATTGGCTCCGTATTTAAGGGGTTAATTGTGGTTATAGATTTATACCAAGATGTATATCTGGTGGTAGTGGGATGCAGCTCTGTGCACACACTCCTCATCAGTGGATCATCAGTGGATGATTTAGATCTTCACTTCTGATTACTGGGTAGATAGGCAAACCCGGTTTTGTGGTATATTCAAAATCCCCAATATAGGTGAATACCTGTTTTAGTTTACCCCACAACAAATAATAAGTTATACACTACATTTTATGTATCCAAATATGTTACTATTAAAAAACTTTATGAATAAAAAAGTTATGGCTTAAAAATTCTATGACCTGAAATCCAAAATAGGACAGGTCATTAAAGGTTATAAATATTTTTTTAAATTTTCTTTTATCAGTTTGTAAACCAATCTTTTATATTTTAATGCATTTATTAAATGATTTTGCTAATTTTGTATCATAGTAATATTTGAAATTATCTATAATTTAGTCATCACAAATTTTGCAAAAACATTAGGACTTTTTTAAGATTCATAGTTGGATAAAATAGTATCTGTCTTGTATATGCCCTTTCTTCTTCCTAGACCAATATAGTGAGATTTTAGGACATGAACCAAAACATATGTGGGATACTTGTCCATTTAAAGGGGTTGTCCACTACTATTTAAAATATGCCAAAGCATTTTTATGATGAAAAGCAACTTCTTTGTAATTACCTCCCTCTGACTTTTCTGCCTGTGAGCGGCGCTATCACTGGCCGCTCACAGGCATTACGAGACCCCCGGCTGCAGCCGGCTCTAACGTCACGACAAGTCCAGGCTGCAACCGGGGGTCTCTCTCTCTTCCGAGTTCCACGGTGGCTGCTGGGTTGTGGGCGAGGTTATCCCCTCACGTCATACCCAGCATCCACCCCGCGCTCTCCCTCTCCCCATTCATTGGGAAAGCGCCAGGTGAATGCTGGGTGTGACGCGGGGGTCAACCCCGCCCACAACCCAGCAGTCACGCCTCAATAGACGGGACATCAGCGGGGGGTCACGTGCTGCCTGTGAGCAGTCAGTGATAGTGCCGCTCACAGGCAGAAAAGGCAGAGGGAGGTAATTATAAAGAAGTTGCTTTTCATCATGAAAACGCTTTGGCATATTTTAAATAGTAGTGTACAACCCCTTTAACTCCATAAATTTGCGACGGGCTAGACTTTTTTCTTTAATTTTATTCAGTCTACAAGCTATATAGTGAACCCCACTGATTACTAAAAAAAAAGTTTTTTGTTAGGAAAATATTCTCATTATTTTTCAATGTACTGTAGAATACCACTGAGATTGTGAAATTGCATCTCATTGCCGGCCATATCTTAACACTACAAGATAAAGTATTAGTGTTAGTAATATTATCAATTACCAGTACATGTTTGTTAATTTTTGTAATACAACGTTTAATATTTGAGCAAATTGCATCAAAATTAAAAACACATTTAAGTGTACTACATGAAGATAACTTTATTGTCTAATTAACTGAATGTTTTAATTAAAGATAGTAGAAAAATAAGCTGGAAGATTAATTAGACTCATTGTTTTAGTGTCTCAAATTTTGAAAGATTGCTTCTCAAAAATTTCCAATCAACCCAGTATAAGCCTAGATTAGTCAAGACAAAGCTAGTTGGAATGAATAAAAACTCCAAGAGCATTGCAATTCTCCTGACCAGTGAGCATGTAGTTCATTGTTTCCTATTACACATGCAAAAATTATGCATGAACACTACTAATGAAAGACTTTATCCTTTTTGCTCACCTTCCATCAAAATAAAAAATAACCAAAGTATTATTTATATTCGTTAAGCAATTAATTTGAGAAAAATTCTTTTTTTTCTGCAATTATGACACTACTGTATAATTAACTATACAGTATACACATGTTAAAATTTTTGAGGGAAAATTCTTAGCCTTAACCTGAAAAAGAATGGATATTTAATTAATCTTTTCAGGTTTAGCATTCCATTCAAAAACTTAGACTGTTGTTTTTATTAACTTAAATAATTGATTATCTATTCAAATTTAACTATTTATTCTCAGATCTAGTCCCATTAATAAGGGTAAGAAAATATAGATTAATATATTCCCAAATAACTAAAATTGGTTTTGAAGCTCAGTTTTTCAACGTTGGAACCACAAGTGCCTCCCTGATTTTCTAAGAACATGATTATTACCTATTTCCAAATTATTTTAACTTAAAAAAATAATCCAAAGTCTAGAAAAAATGATCCATTTAATGGCATGATTTTTTTTAGAAAGTTCTTGATGCTGTTGTATAGCTAAAGGTTTAGTAACACTGTTCTTCAGCCAAACTGGTTCAGAGACAAAAACCGTTGAACTTAACTGCGGTAATTTTGTGGTGCTGAAAACAAATCTGATGCTTAAATTTGCTGATTGGCTCTAATGTTCAAGATCCAGAGGAAGTTGTTATTACTTAAGGCACCTTTCATGCAACTTATAGAAAAAGGGTGTCTTTATTAGTTCATCATTATTATTGCATTGTTAGTAGCTATTCTGTTAAATCATCTAGTTAGTCTATTGAGTCTTCAGCATTCTATCATCTATTGTTCCGCAACCGTGATAAAGATCTTGTCCAATAGTTCTTCATGGAGGGTGATCTTTTGGAATACAACAACATCAAAAGTTTAATGGAAGCTTTGAGGACAAGACATAATCCAGAGGAATGGAGTATCTTCATCGATTTGTCCAAAACAAGCCTAAAAGCCATCTTGCTGCATAATGGCAATACGCTACCTTCAATTCCAGTTGGCTTTGTAATCCACATGAAAGAAACATGAAACAGCGGTTGAGGTGCCTGAAGTATAACCAATATTTGTGGCCCCTCTGTGGTGACTTAAAGGTGGTTTATCTCTTACTTGGTCTCCAGGGTTGATATACAAAGTCCTGCTGTTTTCTGTGTGAGTGAGATAGAGAATATCACTACAATAAAAGAGGCTAGCCACTCCGATATTCACTTCAGCCAGGGAGTAAAAATGTCCCGCATCCAGCACTTGTTGACCCTCATAACATTTTGTTACCACAACTGCATATCAAGTTGGGCCTAATGAAGAACTTTGTAAAGGCAATGGATAAAAATGCAAAAGCATTCAAGTATCTAATTGATAAATTTCCAAGGTTGAGGAAAGCAAAGATAAAGGAAGGAGTCTTTACTGCACCTCAGATTTGTAAGCTTCTTCAAGATGAAGAGTTTCTCCGTTTACTGCAGGGCAAGGAATAGGCTGCATGGGTAGCATTCACATTAATGGTAAGTAATTTTTGGGGAAACTCGAGAGCAGATAACTATGAACAGTTGGTGGAATATCACCTCAAAACAGATAAGGATCTTGGCTGTATCATGTCCTTAAAGATTAATTTCGTACATTCGCATTTAGTCTCTTTTCCACCAAACTGCGGAGCAGTGAGAGACGAGGATGGTGAGATATTTCACCAAGATATTGCGGCTAAGGAGAAAAGATATTGAGGAAAATGGAATCCATCAATGCTTTCAGATTACTGTTGGACAATAGTATGAGATGATCCGATGCAGGAGTACAAGCAAAAAAGAGTTGTCACTGAATGAGGACCAGATTGTGTAGTGCAATTTCTGTAACTGTTTGTAATTCGCAATAGTGTTTAGCCATGTTTTAGTTATTTGAATTGTTTCCTCTACATAAATATCAGAAAACTGGCATAACAAAATATTCTGCATCTTTATATTTGCAAAAATAATAATGTTTCAAAGTACTGAAACATTTATGCATGTAGCAGTAAAAGGAAATCTCTTTGATATCATAGAAACAAGAGACAACTACAAATTTTCATTGTCGGATTTAAATTCAGGAGGTCAAAATTATTAAGAAATGTCTCATTTCATAACTGAACCTGGCAAATTTTGAAAATATGTAGAAGGGTGTAATTAGTGAAAGCAAGGTCAGAGAAAACCTCAAGAAATGAAGATCAATTATTATTTTATGGTACAGTTGGATTTGTATAGTTTTGTACAGTTGGATATACTGTATATAATTGCATTCACTTAATAATTTGGGTACTGAATACAAGTTTGTCTCAGTTGTCCACAACAACTTTCACTCAACTCATTCAAAAGCTTTAGAAGCCTCTAAAGAAAAAGTAAAGCGTCTTCTTCTTTCTCTCACTAACTACAAATTCACAACCACTCTAACATTATCAAATGTTGATCTCTGGGAATAAAAACCACATCACTTAAGACATTTGTGTCTAGGGTTTTTATTGCCCTTAAAAGACTTTTAGCTATAATCTTAGAGAAGATGTCGCCATTTAAAATTTAGAATTGAAATTAGCCAAAACAATCATTAAGTAATTTTAACTTATTAATAAGTAGTTGTGTTGATATTTTGAAATTTTTTACTGAAGAAAAAAAAAAAACCTAAATTCTTGCCGGGAAACGAAAGAAAAATTAAAAAGATTTCATGTCCTTCATTTAAAACTAAATTGTTGACATAGATTTTTCGATAGCTGAAAAGTTGGCAAATTGAGATACATTTCATAATGCATATAGTTTTCCCTATAGGTAATTGCTTGTATAGATAGTAAAATAACCAATAAGATTTTTGCTTTTATCACTGCCTACCCAGAAAAATATAAAGCTTACACAATAAGTTATTCGACAGAGGAAATCAAATAATTCAGAAAACATTAAAATATTTCGCAATAAGAATTTGTATGCTTCTTATAGTTACAAGTAATGTTTGCTTACTTTGCATAACTTTTTCTATTTTTCTCCATTTTTTTTTTACATTTTCCATGTTTTATGCCAAAGCACAATAAAAAAAATATCTAAAATACTATTTACAACAAACACAGAATACCTTGATGTGATGTTGGTTGCTGAAATGCTTCTTATGACAGAGTATTTTTGTCACCAGGAAAAAATGTAATTGCTGCCCAAGAGGGTCTGCACATTAAAAAGAAAATAGGTCTATAAGACTAAAACTGTGACATATATACCTGCTTGTGCGCAATTTGTTTTGTCATGATATCACTAGACTGCTTCCTATGTGGTTTTTAAAATTAGAAATAGGGTGGGACTCATTGTTACTCTGCTGTTGCAAACAGTCACTAATGAAGTTTCTTTAAAAAATAAATACTTGTAGTGCAACTATTTAAAGCTTTACCTGTTGAAGTAGGAAAAATAAACCTTAGAGAGCAACGGTTGCTTTAAATTAAATAAGGAATTTTATAATATATCTTATCAGGGAAATCCATTTTTTCTCCTCCAGGGCTTTACCCATGAACTTTCACATTTCTCATTTCACTGGTAAAATCTGTATTCAGTAAAGACAGATTTTTACATTACTGCAAAATGAGATGATGGCTGCTACTTATAAGATTCTACATAGACGTGAGAGGGCAAAAGGTGGGATGAGCTCTGCTACTTAATCTCATCAGTATCAACTATCATCTCCTATCTCAGCAATATAGCAATCTATGCTCAGTAAATAGGGATTTTAGCCGTGAATTGAAAATTTTAAAAGGATCAGTTCAGGAGGAGAAAGATTTCTCTGATAAAATATATTACACATTTTCTTATTTTCATGTGTAGTTTTGAGTTACAAAACAAAAATGTAAATGATGGCTACTTTTTAAGTGGATGTTGTCCCTTGACATTCTAATTTTTGTATGTTCTTAATTCTGTACAAACTAATTTCTCAATATATCTTTAAAGCAGTCAGTATAGCAGTTTTCAGCTGCATAGCTCCCAGTCCCCTGCATAAATATACATTTTGGGTATAGCACTCTTTCTGCCTGAAGGCATTCAAGGGGGGCACAGGGCCGGTTTGCTGTGGGCCAGAACTGAGTTCTCTTTGCCTTGAACCAGTGGTACCTGGCAGCTAAACAGGAGGCAAATCAAAAGATGGCACTTGATATGAAATGAGCATTTCATATGGCGAATCAAAAGGTGTGCCAGGGACACCGGAAGGTAAGAGATTTGCGGGCCTGCCGTTTAGCTATCTGGTATCACTGAGTCTCTAGTTCCAAAAAGCCTCTGCAAAAAAGATCTGCCGCTAGATTTTACAATATAATCTGACAACATACATCACTAAATAGATCTCTTAGATCTGATGAGGCCCATGTATGGACTTTGAAATTTACACGTCGCAATTACGGTATATAATCTTGGTATTAAAAAACTCTTGCTGGATACAAAATAGTCATTATATTGTAAATTATTCGAAGATTGTCAATTTCCCTGATGTCTGTGCTTTTTCTTTTTGCAGTGACGTCTATGGTAATAGCAGTGACCTTCTGAAGCACAGCTTTGAAGATAGACATAATGCCACAATGCCATTACTAGCCGAGTCATGTTCAATGAACTCGGCTCACCTCATGCACGTCACTGACAGCGTGGGAATATTCTCCTGCGCAGGCAGTGAGCGTGAGAGAATTCTCCTGCTCAAGCGCTGAGCGCAGGAGAATTTTCCCACACTGTCAGTGACGTGCATGAGGTGAGCTGAGTTCATTGGACATGACCTCGGCTCATCTGGATGCCGTCACAGCCTGACACTGCGGAGCGCAAGCAAGCCTGCACTTCTCAGTGTCTGCGGCATGGCAAGCTGGATGGCAGCTTTCAGCTGCGATCCAGCCTGTCATGTGAATGTAGCAGAGCTGGAGCCGTCCTGGGAACCATGGAAAGGTAAGGATGAGGTTGCTTTATTATTTTATTTTTATTGCAGGAGATCGTTGGCTTCAGCTGGAATGGACGTGACGCGCCCCCTGGGCCATGTTGTGTGGCGTTGCGCACGCGGGGAATACCCGGAGCCGGATCCGATAGGGGTAGTAGTCCTCGTGGTGGTGACCCGGTCCGTGCCCAGGGTGGTCAAACTAAGTGGCGTTATTAGTATGATGGTATTAGTGTCCGACTACGCCACCCGTTGAATGCGGCTATTAAGCCGCCGCTGCAGGGCAGACCGCTGAGGCCGGTGGTACTGTCATGCAGCGTGGATGGTATAACCCCCAACGGGAGGGGTATAGCCTCAGGGCAGCTGGTGAAGCAGGAAAAGATGACAGTGGTAGTGGTGGTGTGACAAAGAAGCTCAGAGACGTGCAATTGCAGTTTTCACAGCTTTACTCACAGTTCTTTATCAGGTCCCTTGTGTACAGTTAGGACCACCCGAGCCGTGCTGCGTCCACCAGGTGCGGGACTCGGCCAACTCCCAAGCAGTTCCAGAGCGTGGTCCTGAGCTCCCCTCTCTTCCTTTCTACTGGCCGTCCCCACCAGGGATCCACCTTTGTCCAGCTCCCTCGGGCCTTCTAGTGGTGAAACCTTTCCCGGTTTCCCTGACCCTATATGGTATGCCTTCCTGGTAGATATGGCGAGGGGTCGCGCCAAAACTTGTCCACGACCTCCGGTTCCTGGCTAAGGATAATTGGCCTCCACCAGTTTGGGATCCGGCACCCTGTTCTGCCAACCCTTCACCCGTTATTTTGTGGGATCTTAGGGTTCCCTCTTTACTTGCGTCCCTGGGCCGCTCCTGGTGTTTCTGTTCTTTCTTCCTCGTCCTTCTCTCTCTCCTTCAGGCCTCCACTCCAGGCCTGGCTCTGGAGCTGGGCCCAGACTGAGCCACAGCTCCCTGTCAGCCCTCTCTGGCTCAGCTCCTCTCTGAACAGACCCTGATCTCCGATGGTGCCCAACTTATATACCTCCCTTCTGACACCCGAGCCCAGGTGACCAGCACCCAATGGGCTCCTACCTATGCCCAGAGTCCCTCCCCTGTCTGCTCCTACACCACTGGGATATTCCTCCCCCCTCCCCACTCCAGCCAGGGACAGAAGCTGTCGTACCTGCACATCTATCTGGTGGGAGTACTGTTGGTCTGTCCCCCGGAAATGGGGTGAGTGTGGTGCATGCAGCTAACTGAGCCCAGTTTCACACTCCATCCTTACCCGGGAGTGGAATACCACACCTCTGGTCTGAGGTGCAATACCCCTGTAGCAGCCGAGTCCTCGGGGTGCTACATTCCCCCCTGGTAAACCACAGCACGTCCTCGGGCTGGAAAAGAGCAAAAGCAAATTAAAACATACAAAAATTTTAAAGTGTACACTCACATGTAAGACATATCAACTTTCAATCATCCCTTTATGGGAGGTACTTTTCTCTTTTAACGTTACAGGTATAAAACATTACGGAAACATTATCAGACTTTCTTCACACACTTATAAAATACCATTAACTCTTTTAGCATCATATAAAACTTTTTCATATAAAACATTCTTGACCAACACGTTCTTGATCTCTGGCCACCGTGCAACTTGTGACCAGGTAAAGTGCAACAGTCACTAGTTCCAAAGTAGAAAAGCAGTTCTTCTATAAAACCAGTTGGGGGCGCCTCAAGAAGCGCAACTATTTACAGGGTATGGCCGCTCTCCGTCCTCGGCCAGTGGGAATAGGGGAATGGCTGCTCACAGTCCTCAGCCTGGTTGGGGATTAGGGCACACAGGTAACAGTCCCTTTGATAACTCCACACTAGTCCCAACGGGGACCACACTCCAATTAGCAGCATGACAGGTACCCTTACGGGTAACTATATACAGTCCCAGTTACCGTTCATTAGTAACGATGTCCTCCTGCTCCTTCCCGAGGGTAGTCTTCAGACACGTCCGGGTCCTCTTGGCTTTCCTCGTACTGCCACTCCTCCTCAGTCAGCCAGTGTACATGAAGGGCGTACGGTCCTTTAGCACACTGATGCCGGGTGAAGGTGACCTCGTCACCTGAGTAGAGGTCACGTCCTCGGTGTCCTTCTGGAAGGTGGCTCTCGACATCCCTGCGGGTAACAAAGACATCGCCGGGGGTTCGGTGGTCCTGGATAAAGCCCCAGCCATTCTCTAGCTGGAATTTTATTACGGTCCCGATGGCGCGGGGACTGTGGGCCACACGGGGGTTTCGTCAGGCCCTTCGCTTCTGTTCCGCGCTTCGGACCTGTAGCTGTTCCTCGCGGATCCGCCTCTCTCGCCGTTCTCTCCCAAAGACCTCTAGCTGTTGACGGCAGCACTCCTCACGCCGGGCTGCGGCCGCCCGGGTCTCCTTGGTGAACCCCATGAGGTCCTCACAGGTCGGATCCCATGCGAATTGGGCCTCCTCCAACGGGAGCGGGACAATTTTGGCGGGCGCCGGTGCCGGGATCAGAGGCTCACACAGGGGCCGTTCCCTCCGGAGTCGGGGGTTGATGTACTCCGGTGGCCACACGAAGGGCAGCCCGTCCGGGCTAGTATGCTGCGCGAAGAGATCTTCGCCCAGGGGCAGCACTGTGGAGGTAGAGGGCGCTGTAGGGGCAGCGGCGCCCAGGGGTGCTCGGCCTTGCATCCAGGCCGGAGGCATCCTATCTGGGTCCAAGTATGGCACCTTCCGGGAGGAGGGCGCTGTGGGGGCCGCGGCGCCCGGAGGTACTCGGCCTTGCGACCAGGCCGGGGGCATTTCCTGTTTTGCCGCGCTCCGGGTCAAGGGGCGTGGTGCGGAAGGGGGCGTGACTGCGGCTCCGGCCGCTTGAGGCCTAGTTGGGAGCAGTGGCGGTGCGGCAACGGGCACGGTGAGTGGGACTTCGGGCTCTGCGACGGGGAGCTGGGGCAGGCTTACGGCTACTGGGCTCGGGGTGATGACGTCCCCATTACCTGCTTCCATCCCTGCGGCTCCCTCCGCGGCGTCGTCTCCGGCCTTCGTCCCTCCTGCACCATCCTCAGGGGCAGACATGCTCCACATTGCGGGTGGCGTCCTCTGCTGGCGGGTTCCAGCCTGCTGGGCCATCTCCCTTCTCCATTCAGCCAGTGCTTCCTGTTGTACTCGGGCCATCCTCCGGGCCAAGGCCTCCAGCGCAGTCTGTGCGCGCTCCCGATCTCTGGGGAGTTGTGCCAGGATCTCCACCAGGCCGTCTGGGGTGGCGGCCTGCAACAGGCTCCGGACCACGGGGTCGGTACTGCTCGACTCTTCCTCCATTCCCGGGTGCGGTCTGTCCAGATTGATCCAGGCCGCCCCCAGTCCCTCCGTTTTGTTCTCTATCCGCCCCCATTGGGAGTGGCCCCGGGGCAACTTGGTGACTGTCAGCTTCAGGGGCAGCCCTCCCACGCTGATAGACATCTCTATTCTTGCAGTCTCGGTTGGCGGGGGCGGTCTCCGCTTTTGGCGCCATTCTGGGGCCATGCCCACGATGGGAGGTGGTCTCTTGCCACCCTCTGGCACGCCCACAATGGCGTCCGCTCTGCCAGGGCGGGAAACCGTCTCAGATGGTGGGAATCGTCTCCTGATGGCGGAAAACTTCGCTGATGGCGGGCAAAGGCTGCAGATGGCGGGCAAATGGCGGGAAACGACTCCGGACGGCGTCCGATGGCGGGAACCCTCTGGAATTGGCGGGAGACTCCTTTTTGAGGTAAATGTGAACTTTTCTTCAGGCACGCAGTACCCGGTGGTTGCGGGCACGTAATCCTGCCGACTACGCCAAAGTTGACGCGCCCCCTGGGCCATGTTGCGTGGCGTTGCGCACGCGGGGAATACCCGGAGCCGGATCCGATAGGGGTAGTAGTCCTCGTGGCGGTGACCCGGTCCGTGCCCAGGGTGGTCGAACTAAGTGGCGTTATTAGTATGATGGTATTAGTGTCCGACTACGCCACCCGTTGAATGCGGCTATTAAGCCGCCGCTGCAGGGCAGACCGCTGAGGCCGGTGGTACTGTTATGCAGCGTGGATGGTATAACCCCCAACGGGAGGGGTATAGCCTCAGGGCAGCTGGTGAAGCAGGAAAAGATGACAGTGGTAGTGGTGGTGTGACAAGGAAGCTCAGAGACGTGCAATTGCAGTTTTCACAGCTTTACTCACAGTTCTTTATCAGGTCCCTTGTGTACAGTTAGGACCACCCGAGCCGTGCTGCGTCCACCAGGTGCGGGACTCGGCCAACTCCCAAGCAGTTCCAGAGCGTGGTCCTGAGCTCCCCTCTCTTTCTTTCTACTGGCCGTCCCCACCAGGGATCCACCTTTGTCCAGCTCCCTCGGGCCTTCTAGTGGTGAAACCTTTCCCGGTTTCCCTGACCCTATATGGTATGCCTTCCTGGTAGATATGGCGAGGGGTCGCGCCAAAACTTGTCCACGACCTCCGGTTCCTGGCTAAGGATAATTGGCCTCCACCAGTTTGGGATCCGGCACCCTGTTCTGCCAACCCTTCACACGTTATTTCGTGGGATCTTAGGGTTCCCTCTTTACTTGCGTCCCTGGGCCGCTCCTGGTGTTTCTGTTCTTTCTTCCTCGTCCTTCTCTCTCTCCTTCAGGCCTCCACTCCAGGCCTGGCTCTGGAGCTGGGCCCAGACTGAGCCACAGCTCCCTGTCAGCCCTCTCTGGCTCAGCTCCTCTCTGAACAGACCCTGATCTCCGATGGTGCCCAACTTATATACCTCCCTTCTGACACCCGAGCCCAGGTGACCAGCACCCAATGGGCTCCTACCTATGCCCAGAGTCCCTCCCCTGTCTGCTCCTACACCACTGGGATATTCCTCCCCCCTCCCCACTCCAGCCAGGGACAGAAGCTGTCGTACCTGCACATCTATCTGGTGGGAGTACCGTTGGTCTGTCCCCTGGAAATGGGGTGAGTGTGGTGCATGCAGCTAACTGAGCCCAGTTCCACACTCCATCCTTACCCGGGAGTGGAATACCACACCTCTGGTCTGAGGTGCAATACCCCTGTAGCAGCCGAGTCCTCGGGGTGCTACAGACGTAATGGTAAGTATGGTTTAATTTAGAACAATAAAGAATTGTGTGTTTATTTCAATTAAAGGACTTTATTCTGGGTGTTTGTGTTTTTTTTTAACTTTCACTATGGGGTTAGTAATGGCGGTGTCTTATAGACGCCTCTCCCTTACTAACCTGGGCTTGATGTCAGCTGGCATTATAAGCTGACATCAACCCCAGCCCCATTACCCCACTGCCACCGCTACAGGGCAGTGGGAAGAGCGAGGCTAAGTGCCAGAATTGGCGCATCCTATGGATGCTAGCTATTAAAATAGAGGGGACCCCACGTCATTTTTTTGGGGGTCCCCCATTTTAATAGCTAGCAAAGGCTAGGTATTCAGCTGGGGGCTGATATTAGTAGACTGGCAAGCTCCGTGGGTATTACCCCCTTCCCAGGCTTCAAACATCTGTCCCAGCCGTCTGCTTAACCTCCGCTAGAGACTAAAATTACGGGGAACCCCACGCCAATTTTTTTTTTTATAAATCCTTTATTTTAACACTAAATGACAAGTACAGTAATCAACACTATCACTGTACTTCTTATATATGTGACTGACATGTTTCTATGTATCTAATCTATGTGTGATGCTCTATTCTTTCTGTTATAAATTGTCGGATACCGCTGCTGAATTGCCGGCCGGCTTTGTTAAAGAGACGGTGCATGAAAACACTATTTTTTTTAATAAATCCTTTAGCAATAAATTACAAGTACAGTAAGCAACACTGTCACTGTACTTCTTATATATGTGACTGACATGTTTCTATCTATTTTATCTATGTGTGATGCTCTATTCTTTCTGTTCTAAATTGTCGGGTACCGGTGTATGCCGCTGCTGAATTGCCGGCCGGCTTTTTTAAAGAGACTGTCTTCTGTGCAGTTTGTCAGATTTTGGACACCTTTGAAGGTGTTTTCTATGTGTTTTCTATGTGTTTTTGTTTGCCTGCCATTGGTTTTAACGGTGTTAGACGGTGTTCGATGAACAGTTCCACGAACATCCCGGTGTTCGACGAACCAAACCTGAACACTACGGGGGTAGCTCAACACTAGTTTTAAACAAAGGATAGCTGAAGTGGCCTTTTACAAATAATTTTTAAAAACTTTTGTTCACCTAAATAAGTTGGAGTTTTTAGCGAACTCTAAGGAAAGTTAAGTTTTACTTTCTCCTAACTGATATATTAGAAAAGTAATGGATAGAATTTGATGGTCTTGTGTCATTTTAAAGGGAATATGTCAGGAGGTTTTTGCTACCTTATCTGAGAGCAGCATAATGTAGGCAAAGAGAAGCTGAATCCAACGATGTATCACTTAGTTTACTCGGTGCAGCTGTTTTGACACAATCAGAGCTTTTAGATTTAGCAATACAGCAGAGCTGAGAAAGCTAACCTCGCCCACACTGTGCTCTATATATACAATTTTCATAGATAGTGAGGTGCACATCACAGGAGGGGACTTTCCTGGACCAGGAAGCATGTGCTGCTGTGTCCAGCAAAGATAAGCTCCTGTGCTAAAACAATCATTGCAAGCAAACAAAACAATGGAGCTTGATAAGAGAGACATTGCTGAAATCTATGTTTTAACCCTTACCTCATGCTGTTTTCAGATTACATAGAAAAAAACAGCAGACAGATTCCCTTTAAATGTAATTTCCATCAAAACCAAAATTACGCTATACATTTAAATCTGAAGTAAACATATAACAAAACTTACAGAAGTGGATCCAGTAGTAGTCACAGACAAATTGCACAAACGATATGAATGCAATGGACCACAGACACATCCCTTCTTTTCCAGACTAACAATGAAAAGTATGTTACTTAATTGTTCCTTAAAGGTGTTGTCCATTTTCACAGAAAAATCTCTTTAAGGCTTGGCATGGTTTTAAGCACCACTCCAGCATCGTTTTTATTTTATCGCTGGAGTGGTTTCACTAATGTAACTTCTTTGTCCCTAGAATTATACTTACCAGTCACCGTCTTCATCTGTTTCCTGCATCGCTACAGTTGGTCTTCAGCAGTTTGTGACTTGCTGGATTGCTCCCGTGTTTACTGGCTGATCCGGAAGTCACTACTCAATGTAAGTCTATGAGGCCATAACGAGGTTCTCAAAGACTTACATTGAGAGCATGTGACCGTTACCCCTGACTTCCAGTCAGTCAGAAGTGGCTGCATGAGAACGAAGCAACGCTGGGAGCAGCAGAAGACGGCGGCTGGTAAGTATAATACTAGGGCAGGGACCTCACATTAGTGGCACCACTCCAGTGCTAAAATGAAAAAAAAAATGCTTGAGTGGTGCTTTAAGATAACAAAAATGCTCCATAGTTCCAGTTCTCCTTATCAGTCTTTGTTAGCCTAGCTGCTTTATTGACATTACATTTGCTTGGCTCAGTGGTCGTGCCTAGGTTGACAGCATAATAGATATCTACAGATGTGAAGTTGCACTAGAGGCTTTCTGGATACTTTGCATGGGCTTGAATTTTTGAACTGATTTATTGTATCATTATTAGAAAATATTTATATGATGACTTATTGTTATTATGTATTACATGGATTTTTGCTGCAATTTAACCATTTGATAATGTATTTCAATTGGGCTTATATGTGGTCGGACCATATTGGTTCCCAATTGAATTGTGGGTGGGTCCTATTAAATGGAACGACATACTCTTTACTATTTAAACCATTCATTATTATATGTTAGTGCTCTGATTCAGAGCGTGGAAACGCTCGAAACGCGTAGGCGCCTAGTGTTAAGAAGTTTTCTGTACTTAGAGGATATCAATAAATTATGTTTTTAATATTTTTCACATAGAAAATTATTATTTATTTTGGCAGTAGCTGGATAACACTTCCCTTCCATTTTATACTCACCTGAAGTCCTGGAGTCAGGATCTCTCCGTGCACCGCACCCTTCATGGATCATTGCCCGCACTGGTGAACTGATGCAAATTCAAGAATGTTTGTTTATAAATATGTGCACGTGTTTTGGAAATATAAGTGTCATAGGAAATGCTCATTTTAGGTCAAGTGTCATCTTTAGGTGACCACAGGAACATTTCTTAATTTTTACATTTCTGCTGGTCAAAAAGTTATCTCTGTTTCCATTCCATATCTGTATCAACTGAAAAGAGTCACAGGTGCTGTAAAATGGGTCACCTAAAGTGGACCTTTCACTAAACTTTTCATGTTGAGTTGCACACAAGAAGAGCTTTTGGTTCGTTTTTGATGCTGCGTATTTTTGCTGCATAAAAAAACACAGCTTCTTAGGCTATGTTCACACGTGTTTTTTTCAGCAGCAAATCTGCTAACTTTTCTCTGGCAGGAAAACAGCTGCGTAAAAAACGCTCGTATTTGCTGCTTATATGTTGCATTTTTTGCTGCGTATTTGATGCGTATTTTTGACCACCCGTTAAAAAAAAACGCAGCAAATATGCAGCAAAAATGCAGGTGCGTTTTCTGCTGCAGAAACGCTGAAAGCGACATGCTCTATTTTCCAAATAGAAAATATGCAGCAAACAAAAAGCAACATGTGTGAACAGAGAATTCTGGTTTCTCATGGACTTTGCTGGTACTGCCAGACACAGCTGAAAATATGCATAAAAAATCTGCTGCAAAATAGGCAGCTAATCACAACGTAACAGTTCCAGCAGTGGGTGGGATTTATAGAAATCTCATGCCCACTGTACTTTTTTTTAACACTGTGTTTCAAATCCACAGCATATCAATTTCTCTTGCTGAGACGCTGAGATTATAGTGCGGATTTTACCCACTTACATTATTATTATTATTATTATTTATAATTATAGAGCCATTTATTCCATGGCGCTTTACATGTGAAAAAGGGGTATAATACAAGAACAATTACAATAATCTTGAACACAATGTGACAGCGACTGGTACAGGAGGAGCGAGGACCCTGCCCGCGAGGGCTCACAATCTACGAGGGATGGGTGAGGATACAGTAGGTGAGGGTAGAGCTGGTCGTGCAGCGGTATGGTGGAGCGGTGGTTACTGCAGGTTGTAGGCTTGTCGGGTTCCTTTTGAAGGTTTCCACAGTAGGCAAGAGTCTGATACGTTGGGGCAGAGAGTTCCAGAGTAGGGGGGAAGCACGGGAGAAATCTTGTATACGGTTGTGGGAGGAGGAGATAAGAGGGGAGTAGAGCAGGAGATCTTGTGAGGATCGGAGGTTGCGTGCAGGTATGTAACGGGAGACTAGGTCGGAGATATATAGGGGAAACAGGTTGTGGATGGCTTTGTATGTCATGGTTAGGGTTTTGAACTGGAGTCTCTGAGCAATGGGGAGCCAGTGAAGAGATTGACAGAGAGGAGAGGCCGGGGAATAGCAGGAGGACAGGTTGATTAGTCGAGCAGCAGAGTTTAGGATAGATTAGAAAATCTGCAGTAAAAAAACGCACATGCATATTTAGTGCCTTTCTGGGAAAAGTATACTAATAAAGCGTTGTCAAAACAGAAGAGTATCAAAAACGCTTTACTTAAAGCATGACACACCAGACAGAGAAAAAAAAACGCAGCGCCAAAACGCAATAAAAACAGATGTTAAAAAAATACACACAAAAGCGCAATGAAAAAAATGTAAGTAACCTAATTTTAATAATAATTGCAGAAATGGTGCAGAAATTCAGCAACATAAATAACGCACCAAAAGGTTATTGTGGGAATGTAACCTAAAAGTCATAACGTAATGGCTTTGGCAGCACAGGAGTCACCGTAAATGGCCAGATGAAGATTGCATCGGTGACCAGACCAAAAAAGATGACTGGACTGGAACACAGCCTGGTAGGTATAATTTTCTTTTTCTTGTAGTAATGTCTAGTGCTCATTTCAGAATTCTGGAATAAATCACTTTGAAAAGTTGCAAAATTTGTGTGCAATGCAACGTCGCACAAAAATTTTGTGATTTCTGGCGTCATTACTACAGTTTTACCCAACTCCATCAAACTGCATAGAGTTGGGGTGGGACAGGGGTATGATGGTGGAGTGACACCACAGCTCAGCTAATTCATGACAAGTTGTGGCGTACCTCACACCAGAAATCTTACATCCAGTCCCCAACTAAACCGAGCCATAGTGCTCTATCTGTGTGCTATATGGTCATGTCTTCTGGTCGTTTCATGTTCGGTAGACTAGTGTTTGATGTAGAGAGTATAATAGAATTGTATTATTGTCATGTTTAGTCACATTGTTTATTGTGGTATTCTATTTTATGTAATAAGTATAATAGAGTTCTATTACAATTAAGACCAGTAGTTCATGTTGGCGATTGTAGTCTTTTATACAGAGAGTAATTGTAAAGAACTGTATATAGGGTTGTGGCGCCCAGCTGCGCTTGGTACCACAGATCCTAGAAGGGTGCATGAAAGGATTCCTCCACAAGAGGCTCCCACAGCATACACACACCTCCACCTCCCACCTCAGACCACCAGAGGGAGCCTGTTAGTTTAGTGTAGTCTGGAGTGCACGAGGAGTGAAGAGTGGAGTGCGCAGAGCAGTACCAGGTTGCTGTGTGAGGTAAGCTAGGCCTCCAGCAGTCCTGAAGCCCAGCTAGACTCAGGAGCTCAAGTAAGAGAGCCAAAGGCGAGCCGACGCCGGTAAGAGCGGGGAAGCGCGGCAAGCTGCCGTAGTGTGAGTAGCCTAGTGAGGGCCTGAGCGTGGCCGAAGGCTAGTGGAGAATTAGTAGCAGTGGGGGCAGAGGAGCTTAACCAGCTCACCACGAAGAATATACCGGACACCGGGTCCGAGGTTACCGGGATCTCTATGACCCAGTAAGGTACAACCAGAATCCCTGGAGAACTACAGGTTCCAGGATCACTAAAGCGCTGATACGTAACAGAGCCAGGAGACACATAGGCCCCACAAGCTGAGGAGCGTGCTCTCCAAGAGAAGGCCCTACAACAAAGTCAGCCAGTGCAGGACAGAGACAAAGTTAGGCCTAGCTCCAGGCAGGTCAGAAACTTACTACACAAAGGCAAGAAACAGGAGGTCCTATACCCACTCTCTGGGGAGAATCCTGAAATGCATCCTTCACCCTAGAGTGCTCCGGGATGTGCCTGAATTTCCACCAGTAAAAGGTACTGAAGAGAACTGTGTGTGTTTGCCTGTCTTTCCGTAGGCCTGGGAGGGTCTCTTCCATCCTGCATCCCCTCTACATATACCACCAAGCTGCCTTATCACCGGCCTCAGCGGACTGCCGCAGCACTGGTGATTCTCACCAGATACCACAGGTGGCGTCACGAACTATACCATATTTATCCAACTTTTTTTAAAAGAAAGGCCCAGAGTACGGGCCCGGGAGCCGACTACCGCGACATCCCCAGCAACCAAACTACAAGGCCCGGGATCCGAGTAGCTCCCATCCCCTGGACTCGACATCTCTCTTTCCTGGTGTCACGAACAGGATCCCGTGTCCGCTGCAACGACGGAGTGTTGTGCCCGTTGCCACCAGGTACTGTGCACCTTTATTAAGAACTGTGTATTAAACTGTGGTGAAGATGGCCGCCATTGTCGTGCTGTAGTGCGGGAAACTGAGGGGCGTACCTGCAAAAGCACGCAAAGCCCCAGACACGCCCCACGCCTTGACGTCAAACCAGGAAGCGCCAGGTCCTGGAAGGAGCCCCGGTTAGTGCTCTGATGTAGGACACAAGCGACGCAAGGTCCTGAAGACGACCGTCACCTGTGGAGCTATGGCCTACCGGAAGAAAGATAAAGAAGGTAGGCCACTGTTCGCTAGGGGGGCGCCAGAATGTCCGAGGTGCAGCACAAAGCCAGAGCATCGGCTGACTGCCCTGAAGCTCAACCCGCGCCCGACGCCGCGCAGCCTGGAGCAGCCGCACCATCAGCAGGTCTTGTCAGTCCTGTTGTTCCTATAACTCTATTGTACATTTCAGGAGCAAAGTGGCTCCCTCAGTACAGCGGCAAACCAGAAACTCTGTCTGGATTCAAACGGAAGATATGTGGTATCCTAGACATGTACTCTATGACAGGCAAACAAAGAGCCGCTGTTGTATAGGGACAATTGACTGGTGCTGCGGTGCGAGAAGTAGAAACCTGGTCGGCCGCAGCCCAGGAGTCAGAGTCCGCCATCTTTCAAAAGTTACAGACTGTCTTTGAGGACCTTACTGAGACGGACCTCCGGATGAGGTTCTACAACTGCTCTCAGCAACCGGAGGACAATGTTCGGGACTATGCCTGGCGTCTACAAGGGGCCCTGCGAGCTCTGAAACAGGTTAGTCCGGCAAGCATAGACAATGAAAACAGAATGCTGAAGGAACAGTTTGTCCGGAGACTGAGGTCTCCAGAGGAGAGCAGGACTGAGCGTTGGTGGTCCCTGGATCATCCAGATGCCATCTTTGATAACCTTAAGGACATGGCTATAAAAGGACTGCAGCCCCTGGAAACAAATGCCACCCAATGTTACCAGGGTGGGGCCACCCCAATGCCTGCAACACCCACCTTTTCCCCGGTGGCTGCTGAAGCCAAGGTTCCAGCGACGTCCCCTAGTGAGCTGGACAGCCTGCGCTCTGAAGTGCGTCAGTTGAGTAAAACCCTGACCACTGTGCTGAGTGCCCTGCAGCTGCGGATGGAACCCGAGGAAGAAGGGAGGATCCTGCTAGCCGACAGCCCTGAGGATGTCCCCTGGATGCGAAGGAGGAGAAGGACAACACCACCCTCTACGAGGAACAGCGACCAACACCGTCCACAGAGGGACCCTGCCTGCTATCGCAAGACAGGTCACACCATCCAGAGCTGTCCTTTAAATGAGAAAACCCTGGGGCCGACACTCAGGGGTAAATACCCCAGGCCCATCAGACTGGTACAACAGGTTCGTGGGAGGAAGACCTTTCCTGTCCATTGTGCTGGACGGCATCCCAACGCACGCTCTGCTGGACACAGGATCTCAGGTAACCATCATGCCTGACGTACTCTACAAAAGGTTCTGGTCCATGGACGACCTAAGTCCGCTAGCTCCAAATCTTTCCGTTTATGCCTCAAATGGATTCCCCCTCAACCTAATCGGGGTTAAGAATGTGACAGTAAAGGTGGGGAGAGTGGAGCTGAAGGACCAGGGACTAATTGTGGTAGAGACTAATCCTGATGATACCGATCTGTATATGGTACTTGGCACTAACATTGTTGGTAACTGTTTGGGAGAAGTTGTGTTCTTGCTCCAAAAGATAGCTGACACCGCCAGACCAGGACAGAGAAGGGCGCTGCAGAGGGAGATCCGAGTCCTGATGTACCGGCAGCAAGTAAGGTTGACCGGTGGTGAAATCGGTAATGTGCGGGTGACAGAACCCATACCCATTGTGATCTCCCCAATGACAGAAATGCTTATCTGTTGAAGAGCAGCCATAGTTCTTAGAGGAAAGAGCTACCAGGCGGTAGTAGAAGCCCTTAGCTCCGAGTACAGATCCACGCTCTTAACCGCCAGAGGGGTGGTGGATGTACGCAATGGGAGGGTGCCCCTCCGTCTTCTCAATTATGGGGACGATGAAGTTAGATTACCACGTTATGCCACTGTTGCCAAATTACATGCTGTAAATAACAACTCCATTCACACAGCGGAGTCCTTAACCTCACCAGACGAAGTGGAGGATAATGACCCTGCAACCCAGGTGGAGGATTGGTGTCAACAGCTCTATGTTGGGACAGACACCACTCCTGCCCATCATAAACAAGGGGTACACCGGGTGGTTCAAGAATACATGCAGGTGTTCAGTAAGCATCCACTTGACTTTGGGAGGATAAAGGGGGTTCAACACCATAGCCCCACAGGTGACCATCCACCCATCAAATAATGGTACAGGCCTATACCACCAGCTCACTACCAGAAGGCAAAGGAGATGCTGCAAGACATGAGAAAGGCGGGGGTAGTAAGGGATAGTTGTAGTCCCTGGGCAGCTCCCTTAGTGCTAGTCAGGAAAAAGGACGGGAGCATGAGAATGTGTGTGGATTACAGACAAGTAAATCGCATTACACATAAAGATGCATAACCTTTACGACGCATAGAGGAGTCCCTGGCTGCCTTAAAGTCTGCAAATTACTTTTCCACGCTTGACCTCACTAGTGGGTACTGGCAAGTAGCTGTGGCTGAGGATGATCGGGAGAAGACGGCCTTTACCACCCCAATGGGCCTCTGCGAGTTTAACAGTATGCCGTTTGGACTCTGCAATGCCCCCGGAACGTTCCAGAGATTGATGGAGTGCTGCCTGGGACACCGCAACTTCGAGACTGTGTTACTTTACCTAGATGATGTGATAGTGTACTCCAAGACGTACGAGGACCACTTGAAGCACCTGGCGGAGGTATTCGAGTCACTGTCCCGATACGGGATGAAGTTGAAGCCCTCAAAGTGCCACCTGCTCAAGAGAAAGGTACAGTAGCTGGGGCATATTGTCAGTCCGGAAGGGGTAGCACCAGACCCGGAGAAGGTCACTGCCATCCAGAAGTGGCCGGAGCCGAAGGACCTCAAGGAGGCGAGTCAGTCCCTGGGACTAGTAGGATACTACTGGAGGTTCATAAAGGACTACACTAAGAAAGCAGCCCCTCTGCAAGACCTCCTGGTAGGGCAGTCCCCCAAAGGCAGAAACCCCTCATTCCACTGGGGTATGGAGCAAGCCTAGTCATTTCAGGAGATGAAGGAGATCCTGACAAGCTACGAGATCCTAGCCTACCCTGACTACAGCCAACCGTTCCTGCTGTATACTGATGCCAGCAACGAAGGGCTGGGTGCTGTCCTAAGTCAGAAGCAGAATGGTTAAGAAAAGGTGATTGCATATGCAAGCAGGAAGCTCCGCCTGACTGAGAGGAACCCAGAGAACTATAGCAGCTAAAAGTTGGAGTTCCTGGCCTTGGTCTGGGCCATCACTGAGAGGTTTAAGCACTACCTGGCCTCTAGCAAGTTTACTGCCTACACTGTCAATAACCTCTTGACTCATCTTGAAACAGCCAAGCTAGGAGCCTTGGAACAACGATGGATGGCTCGGCTGTCAAACTACCAATTTACAATTAAATACCGGGCAGGCCGCAAGAACGCCAACGCTGATGCCCTGTCCAGGATGCCTCGCCAGTCAGACACAGAAGAGGAAGTGGATGACCTGGAAGAGATTGAGCTACCTGCCTTTCACCGGAATGGGATGATACACGAGCAACGAGCCTCCAGGAGACATCGTGGGAAGACGTTAAACCCTCTGCCTCACCACAGCTGGAAGGAGACCGAGGACAGCGACCAGGTTGTCAGCCGTATCAAAAACTGATAACCCAAGAAGGTTCCTCCCTGGAGAAGGACACAGCATCTCTCCAAGCAAAGCAGCTGTGGAACGAGAGGAGCCGGCTGTTTATCTACCGTGAGAAGCTGTGCCGGAGGTACTTTAATCCAAAAACCCATGGTATGGGAAATAGTGGTCCCGAAGACAGACATCCAAATGGTGTTGGAGGCCTACCACGATTAGGCGGGACACTTTGGCTGTAAAAAGCTAGAGACCCTGCTGAAGTGTCGATTCTACTGGGTAGGAATGCGCAGCTCCATTGAGCGGTGGTGCCGAAACTGTGGACCCTGTAGCCTCAGGAGAAAAGACTACAGCAGCCAGAAGGCATCCACTGGAGATCGTGGCACTGGACCATGTCAAGTTGTCACCCAGCAGGTCAGGGTACTCCTACGCCCTGACCATGGTGGATCACTACTTTAGGTTCCTGGTGGTCGCCCCCGTCAAGGACCTGACGGCAGAGACAGCAGCAAAAACCTTTCAGGCATGTTTCTGCAGACCCCATGGATACCCTGAGCAGGTGCTGATGGACCAAGGCCTGGCCTTCGAGGCTGAATTATTCAAGGAGTTCTGCCATTTGTACGGGTGTAAAAAGATCAGGACTACACTGTACCACCCACAAACCAATGGTCTCTGTGAAAAGATGAATAACATCATCATTGATCTGCTGAAGACCATACCACTCGAGGAGAAAAATCAGTGGCCAGACCTACTACCTGACTTAGTGGATCTGTACAACCACATACCCGTAAGTTCTACCAATTGCACTCCGGCATATCTCATGCGGGCAAGACCAGGGAAGCTGCCCATGGACCTGGAGCTTGGTGTTGTGGAACCTGAAGCGGATGTGACCACTGAGAACTGGGACACGACCAGACAAGAGCAGTGCAGAAGGGTACAAGCCTGTGTCGAGGACAGTCTCACTCGGGTGAGGGATAAGCAGGAGGTGCACTACAACAAAAGTGCGCCCACAGAACCTTTCACACCTGGTGAAATAGTATTGAAAAGAAAGAGAAGAAGCCATAAACTTGACGACCAGTGGGAGAGAGAACACGACATTGTGTTGAATTCAAGATTTGACAATAAGAAGACTTGCCTGATCAGTAGAGATGGAGGAAGAACTTCTGCAACTGTATCCAGGGACCACCTAAAGTTGTGTCAAGATCTACTGAGGCCCCAAGAAGAAGTGCCTCTCACAGTACCGGAGGAGCCTAAAGAAGCAGTGATACACACTGACTTAGGAGATTTCCTGGCAGATTGGCCCCAACTAGGAGGAGCAGTAATTATACCTGTAATCACCTTACCTCAGCAGCAAGAAGAACCTGTAAGTGCTTCTGAAGAGACTGCTCAAGAAGAGCCCCCGGAAGAAGGATCCCCGGTTGGAGCAGAGCAAGAAGGCCCAGCCAATGGTACACTTGCCAGTCCTATAGAGAGGTTAAGGCAGTTTTACAACCTAGTCACACGTAGAACTGACAGGGTAGTAGATGGTACAGACACAGATACCACCCACACTCCCGTACTACGCAGATCAACACGTAGCACATGAGGTCAACCCCCTTTCAGGTGCAGAGAGTAAAGTAAAACTCTGACAGTGTAGATAGTTACCCTTGGGGTATTAAACAGTATTGTATTGTATATTACTGTATTATTGTGTATTCTCATATGTATTTTGCCTTTATTATTGAACAGTTCAAGTGACATGAACACTTTGCCTAATGACTTCCTTTGTTATCTACCTAAGAACTTCGTGGCTGAGGACTGTGTGCAGCCCAAAAACTCCTTCTTGTATATAATTGCACTCCCAGGAGTGACCCTTTAGGTGACCTCGGAAGCAAAACCTGTCTGGAGTGGCTCTACTGGAGGTCCAACTCGGGATCGCCATGCCCTGCAGCCACTCCAGGGCCTACGTTGAGGGTTTGGGACAGGTCCCTCAAACCACCAAGTACTCTAGCCTGTGAGATGGACATCCTGTCTGGGAACGTCACCACAAGAGACTTGGATTCCGTGGTTACTTATTAAAATGTATTTACTGTTTATGTTTTATGCAACGTTTAAGCTTGGTGCCTCCCATAAAGGGAAGATTGGTATTGTTCATGTTTATTATTGTTTAAAAATTTACTTCAGCCCGGGAGTGCTGAGCTTTGCTAGGGGGGAATGTGGCGCCCAGCTGCGCTTGGTACCACAGATCCTAGAAGGGTGCATGAAAGGATTCTTCCACAAGAGGCCCCCATAGCATACACACACCTCCACCTCCCACCTCAGACCACCAGAGGGAGCCTGTTAGGGATATAAAATAGGGAAGGTGGAGCTAGGTAGTTTAGTCTAGTCTGGAGTGCACGAGGAGTGAAGAGTGGAGTGCGCAGAGCAGTACCAGGTTGCTGTGTGAGGTAAGCTAGGCCTCCAGCAGTCCTGAAGCCCAGCTAGACTCAGGAGCTCAAGTAAGCGAGCCAAAGGCGTGCCCACGCCGGTAAGAGCAGTGAAGCGCGGCAAGCTGCCGTAGTGTGAGTAGCCTAGTGAGGGCCCGAGCGTGGCCGAAGACTAGTGGAGAGTTAGTAGCAGTGGGGGCAGAGGAGCTTAACCAGCTCACCCCAAAGAATATACCGGACACCGGGTCCGAGGTTACCGGGATCTCTATGACCCAGTAAGGTACAACCGGAATCCCTGGAGAACTGCAGGTTCCAGGATCACTAAAGCGCTGATACGTAACAGAGCCAGGAGACACATAGGCCCCGCAAGCTGAGGAGCGTGCTCTCCAAGAGAAGGCCCTACAACAAAGTCAGCCAGTGCAGGACAGAGACAAAGTTAGGCCTAGCTCCAGGCAGGTCAGAAACTTACTACACAAAGGCAAGAAACAGGAGGCCCTATACCCGCTCTCTGGGGAGAATCCTGAAATGCATCCTTCACCCTACAGTGCTCTGGGATGTGCCTGAGTTTCCACCAGTAAAAGGTACTGAAGAGAACTGTGTGTGTTTGCCTGTCTTTCCGTAGGCCCGGGAGGGTCTCTTCCGTCCTGCATCCCCTCTACATACGCTGCCCTGAGGCCTAGCTCCACCTGTGGGGAGCTATACCACCAAGCTGCCTTATCACCGGCCTCCGCGGACTGCCGCAGCACTGGTGATTCTCACCAGATACCACAGGTGGCGTCACGAACTATACCATATTTATCCACCTTTTTTTAAAAGAGAGGCCCAGAGTACGGGCCCGGGAGTCGACTACCGCGACATCCCCAGCAACCAAACTACAAGGCCTGGGTTCCGAGTAGCTCCCATCCCCTAGGCTCGACAGGGTCCAGACCAGTGGTTGGTTTATCATGGGGCTTGTAGTGTTCTGTTTATGCTGTATAATAGAATTGCCTCATAGTCATGTCCAGTGGTCGTGTCGTTGAAAGGTGTAGTGATTGTTAGTCGGGTCCAGTTTCAAGTCTTGTTTAAATTTTAGTTTTTTACCTTTAATTTCTTTAGAAGAGAGTAACTGCTATGGATGGAAAACCTTGTGGTATACAAGCGTATGTTATTCTGACCACATAATACTAAGGAGATAGGCTTCATTTCAGAAAACATAGAGGTAAGAAAACCACTTCTAAAATGTGTGACCTAAAAGTGAAGTAAACATAGACAATAAGCAAGATAAAATAAATTCAAGATAGGTAGGTTTTCCAGAGATGGTGAAAAGATTGTTACCTTCTGTGAAAGCTATAAATTATGTTTCAGACTTTTTCCATAATCTTTAGGTTTCATCTACAGAGTCCTCATTATTTCCTTGCTCTAAGGTGACCCAAAGCTTGAACTTTCGCCTTGACCTAATTTTCTTGTATTCTCCTCGGTGGATTCTTTATTTGCCGCATAAGGTTTGCTGTATGATAGCCCTGGCTAAACTGCTGTGGTGGAGAGTAAAATGTTGTCTTTGCATCAAGATAGCAGAATTCCAAATACAGCAAGAGGCTGCAAATTCTCAATGCACTCTTCTAATCGCAGTCAGTTTTGTTTAGGTGTTTCTGGCACCATTAAAGACATAATGGTCCATCACCTTCTACCTATCTCTCATCTGCGTCAACGTAAACAAGAAGGTCTGTCATCTATAGTTTCCTTTTCCAAGGAAGAAGCATCAATGTTTTTCACTGAGGATTCCATGCAAATTGTTGGGCCACGTGCACAGGTTGAGTATTGGGTGAGTTTTGGGTGAGTTTATTTACCCCAGTATTTGTAAGCCAATGAAACAATCAGTGGAAAGGTCTAATAGAAACACGTCACCAATTCTGCATTTTTCACCCAATCCTGGTTTTGGCTTAGAAATTATAGAGGTAAAAAACTCATCAACTAATCTACATGTACATGTGGACTAAGGGTATGTCCACATGTTAAGTATTTGGTGCAGAAATTTCTGCACCATTTCCGCATCTTTTGGTAGGAAAAACGCAGTGTAAAATAGGTGCGTTTGTGATGCGTTTTTTCATATGCATTTTTGTTGCAGATTATTCCACACTTACTAGTATGGGCGAAATGTGCAGCAAAATACTGAAAGAATTCACAAGCGGCAGATTTATATCTGCACCAAATCTGCAGGTCACAAATAAGCAACGTGTGCATGAGACTTCAGGAATCTCATTCACTTTGCTGATACTAGGAAATCAATTGGGTTTTGCGACAAATCTGCACAGAAAAAACGTGACAAAAATGCATCAAATCTGCAACATGTGCACAGACCCTGAGAGGTCTAGGTCTTTGGTTCTCCAAAATAGTCGCTGCCAGAAAACTCCAGTTCCATGTTCCCACCTAGGCGCACAAAAGTTTCTCTTTGATTCTTCTAAAACAATTTTATCTTTGTTGTGGATTTTTAGACTGTTTAGTCCAAGTTTGAATCGTCTAGAAATTGGACAGTATCGATATACAGTATACTGTATGTCCTACTGTATAAATTATATAAAATGTAACCTGTATCCATAAGCAAACTGGTTAAATGTATGTAAAAGGACAATCACCTGGGACATGCTGAGAGAACGAGCGTCTATGTGCCCGTCAGATGGATGCCTGGGGATATAGTCTTGTCTTATAAATTGACCAGGAGGTGTGAACTTTGTGTATGTAACTATACAGAGGACAAACCCCAAGGTCTAATAAAGCCATAAAGACAGAATATGTGAATACATCCCAGATATTATTCTTTAATTATGTTGGATTAAAGGGTTGTTATTTTTTTCTTCATAACTTATGTATTTAAATCAGGAAATCATAACATTTTTACCACACTTATATTGAAATATGATTCACATACCTGTTTAATGGAGTCGTCATACTGTCTCTGAACAGTACAATGGTGTGGCCCAAGGAGAAGTCCTAAATTGTGTATACGTGGTACCAGTGACATGTCGCCCATATCTCAAGTGAACACCTCACATTCGGGTAACACCAGGTTTATAGGACATGGTACATGTGCCGGGTCAATACACCAAGACAAGGCACATTTATTAAAAAATTGCATAGGACTAATGCTAAAATAATTACTATTAATACGATTGTGGTTACTGTAACAACTACTTTACCATGTATTTTCTTTATTTTCTTGTATAACCTAGCTATGCAATGGCTGCCTCCCTCTAGGTGATAGCTACAAAATGTCTGCCAGTCTCCAGCTGATGGCTATAAAATGTCTGCCTCCCTCTAGGTCACATCCACAAAATGGCTGCCTGTCTCTAAGTTATATATAAAATAAATGTCTGTCTCTAGGTGATAAAATTGTTGCAAGTCTCTAGGTGATATATACCTATAAAATAGCTGCCACTCTCTGCATTATGTATAAAATGGCTGCCTGTCTGTAAATGATATATAAAATGGCTGCCTGACTGTTAGTGATATTTATAAGATCATTTCCTGTCTAGGTGATGTTTACAAAATGATCGTATCTATGTGTTATATATAAAATGGCTGCCTGACCACCAAGGTCCCATGTTATCTACTGCTTATAAACTCACCCTATAAGCCATGTACACTGCACTACAGCTCCCTCCATTCCTCACAAAACCTCTCAGGTCTCCACACAAGACCCCTGGAGATATGGGGCAAGGAGCATCAGGGGTGTTACATGATCCATTCCTCCATGTCCATGACGCGCCCCCTGGGCCGTGGGGTACCCGGAGCCGGGCCTGTAGATGCTGGGGGTTGTAGTCACCGTGGTGGTGACCCGGTCCGTGGTCAATCCAAGGCGTATTTAGGTATAGATTATTTATACGCCACCTGTGGAATGCAGTCAATAGAGACAGCCGCTGCGGAACAGTCCTCTGAAGCTTGGTTTGGCAGCAAGGGTAGTATAACTCCCTACAGGAAGAGTGTTGCTTCAGGGCAGTGTGTGTGGATGATGATGGTAGTAGTGCAAGGTATCAGTAATGACAACACGGAGTCTTTGCGGTGCAGTCCCAGGGTCTTTACTGTTGGTAATTATATGGGCCCCAACGGGAGTACTGGCTCGTGATGAAGGCCTGGTCAGTCTGGGAGCAATCCTAGAGTCCTCCTGGCCAGGTGGAGTTGTAGGCCTCCCGTTCTGACTGTACTCTTTGGCTATCCCGCTTATAGTCATGTTGTAGCCCACGTCCCTGAGTGTAGCGTGCTGTGCTCACCCGTATGGCTGGCGACTCGGACCCTATGTATTCCTCGCTCCTCTGTGGCGGTATTGGTCCTTTCGTGTGGCTGAGCCTCCGGGCTTCTGATGGGCCAGGAGACCTGCAATCTCCTGCCCCGCGGTATCTGCTGCTGGGTATGCAATCCCCACAGCCTCGGACTCCGGTGTCCGGTCCTCTGTGTGAACCAACCAGGACGAGCAATCTCCAGCTCCAGTCCCTGGCTTCTTGCTTCTGCGTGTCCTACTTGACTCCTCACACTTGACTAGACTAGATTAGACTCTCTAACCCTGCCTCCAGACCCAGTTATAAAGGGCAGGATGCTCCCCTTTCTGGCCTGGAGCAGGAGGTGTTGCATGTACTGTGTTCCTGACCAGGAAACCCCTGTTTTGCTCCCAGACATGGTATTACTACCACTGTGGCAACCAGACCCTCTGGGGTGCCACATTCATCCCTGGCAAAGGCTACAGTGCGGTGGTTTAAAGGAGATGACAAGACTGAGCTGACAGAATGTGTATGCCATGAATGCAGCTCTACTGAGAGAAAAGAAGCCACAGGAAGAGGATTGTGAAGAGACAAATAATTGTAATGGGAGGTGAGAGGAGACAGAACCAGAAGAGGGCATAGGGGCAATGTGTGACAGAAAGGGGGAATGGAGGAAAGTTTGTGAGGAAAAAGCTAATCTGTGAGGTAGAGAAGTACAAGGAAGGCAGTCTGTGAGGAAGAGAAGGACAGAGAACAGTCTGTGAGGAAGAGAAGAACAAGGAGGGCAGTCTGTGAGGAAGAGAAGGACATGGAGGACAGTCTGTGAGGAATAGAAGGACATGGAGGGCAGTCTGTGAGGAAGAGAAGAACATGAAGGGCAGTCTGTGAGGAAGAGAAGGACAGAGGACAGTCTGTGAGGAAGAGAAGAACAAGGAGGGCAGTCTGTGAGGAAGAGAAGGACATGGAGGACAGTCTGTGAGGAATAGAAGGACATGGAGGGCAGTCTGTGAGGAAGAGAAGGACAGAGGACAGTCTGTGAGGAATAGAAGAACAAGGAGGGCAGTCTGTGAGGAAGAGAAGAACAAGGAGGGCAGTCTGTGAGGAAGAGAAGGACATGGAGGACAGTCTGTGAGGAATAGAAGGACATGGAGGGCAGTCTTTGAGGAAGAGAAGGACAGAGGACAGTCTGTGAGGAAGAGAAGAACAAGGAGGGCAGACTGTGAGGAAGAGAAGGACATGGAGGGCAGTCTGTGAGGAAGAGAAGGACATAGAGGGCAGTCTGTGAGGAAGAGAAGGACATAGAGGGCAGTCTGTGAGGAAGAAAAGGACAGAGGACAGTCTGTGAGGAAGAGAAGAACAAGGAGGGCAGTCTGTGAGGAAGATAAGGACATGGAGGGCAGTCTGTGAGGAATAGAAGGACATGGAGTGCAGTCTGTCAGGAAGAGAAGGACAGAGGACAATCTGTGAGGAAGAGAAGGACATATAGGACAGTCTGTGAATAAGAGAAGGACATGGAGGGCAGTCTGTGAGGAAGAGAAGGACATGGAGGGCAGTCTGTGAGGGAGAGAAGGACAGAGGACAGTATGTGAGGAAGAGAAGAACAAGGAGGGCAGTCTGTGAAGTAGAGAAGGACATGGAGGGCAGTCTTTGAGGTAGAGAAGGACATGGAGGGCAGTCTGTGAGGTAGAGAAGGACATGGAGGGCAGTCTGTGAGGAAGAGAAGGACATATAGGACAGTCTGTGGAGGAGAAAAGAACATGGAGGGCAGTCTGTGAGGTAGAGAAGGACATATAGGACAGTCTGTGAGAAAGAGAAGGACACGGAGGGCAGTCTGTGAGGTAGAGAAGTACAAGGAAGACAGTCTGAGGGAGAGAAGGACATGGAGGGCAGTCTTTAAAGAAGAGAAAGACATGGAGGTCAGTCTGTGAGGAAGAGAAGGACATGGAGGTCAGTCTGTGAGGAAGAGAAGGACACGAAGGGCAGTCAGTGAGGAGGAGAAGGACATGGAGGGCAGTCTGTGAGGAAGAGAAGGACATATAGGACAGTCTGTGAAGGAGAAAAGTTCATGGATGGAAGTCTATGAGAGACAAGGACATAGAGGACAGTCTGTCAGGAAGAAAACGACATGGATGACACAGTGTGAGGCAAAAATGTCAGTGAGGTAAAGAAGGACATGAAGGACAGTCTGTGAGGGAGAGAAGCACATATAGGACAGTCTGAGACAATGGTGAATATATGTAAGTGTGGCGCCCCTGAGGGTTCCGTCACCACAAAGGTACTGCATCTCTTTAATGAGGTGTGGTATCTCCCTTCGACGTAAGGATGGTGCAGCTGTCAGGACCACACCTCTACATCCAACACTACACTCTCCCACCTGCAGGGGGGCTAAAATGCACTAGGGTGCTGCCCCAGCCAGGATAAGAGGAGATGGGGGAACCAAAGATAGGGGGAATCTAGTAGTGGGTGAGGGTGGAGGACGCACTTAAAGTTACACTTAATAATTGATATTTAATAAACAGCCATTTTGGGCTGATGGTCTTTTGTCTTTTGATTGTGATCTTCATCACTGAATGTGGATCCTATGTGGACCTGCAGTGGATGGGGACACGGCCCTCGTACCCTGGCCTTGGTGCGAGGGGCAGGTTGGAGTTAACATATGTCTCAGCCCGGTCAAGGACCATGACCAAAAAGGCCCGGAGCTCAGGAGTGTAGCTCCATCGCAAAAGGATCCCAGGAGGATACAGACGGAGTGGCACACGCCACCTGTCCTCACTATTCTGGCCTAGCCAGAGGGACTCCTGATGCAAAAGGGGTACCGGCCCCCTATATCTGACTCTGTCACTTTAAGTCTTAGTCAGAGAAGCCCGGAGGCTCAGTGGATCCCACCGGGTAACGGACGGAACGGAATTGCCGCTGTACCCTAATTCTGTGCATAGTCCAGAGGGAGACCCAGCCTACCTACACACACGGACAGGAGAGGACTTAGTTAAAAGTCTAGGAACACTCTAGTGCGGGGTCCTGAGTAAGCACCTGAATTGCCCCGGAGGTTGATGAACCCCCGATCCTGGTGGCCGCAGAGCGCCGTGAGGAGCAGGGAGAATCCTTGCCACTGCTTACCCAACCGTGAGTAAAGACCTTGAAGACTACCCCTATGGCCTTCGGCTCCTTTATTTCTGCACCGCACCATACAGCACCAGAGTACACTCCACTACTACTCCCTCCATCCGCCTCCGCTGCCCTGAGGCACAGCTCCGCTTGTGGGGAGTTATACCATCGCCTGCTGCCATTACATCCCGCCTCAGAGGACTGCCGCAGCGCTGGTGGCCATCACCAGACACCACAGGTGGCGTAGTCGATAAATACCACTCAACCCTGAAAGCCCTTACATCCTTTTTAATGTGACGGCCCTGGGCACGGGACGGGTCCAGGCCATGGCTACATCCCCCTCAACATATGACCCGGCTCCAAGTACCCCCATCTTCCCAGGGCAGGGCTGCGAACGTCACATAAGGAGATGGGTAAATCAGGGGCGGAACTACCGCCCGTGCAGCCCGTTCATTGAACGGGGGCCCCGAGGGAGAGGGGGCCCCTCCAGCCTCCAGCAGGGCCGCCATCAGGACATGACTGCCCTGACTCCAGTATGGGGCCCGGTCGGTAGGGGCCCCCTCGGAGCCCCGTTGGGGGCCCCCCTCTTGTGCGTCTCTCTCCTCATGGGGCCCCCGGCCCCATGCTAAGCGCCGGGTCCGGGACATCTCAGCGCTGCGCTGCTGCGGCAGCACCTTCATGATTCCCGTGACTTCCGGTCATGTGACGGCGCCATCACATGGCCGGACGTCAGGAGAACCTGGTGTCAGCGAGTTGGACGAGCGCCAGGATTCTGCAGGGATCGCATGGGGGTAAGTATAACAAGTTTTATATTTTTTAAAATACAATTAACTAGGAGTGGGGTGAGATGAGAGATGCACATGTGGGGGGAGGGGGAGATGAGAGATGCACATGTGGGGGGGAAGATGAGAGATGCACATGTGGGTGGGGAGATGAGAGATGCACATGTGGGGGGGGAGATGAGAGTTGCACATGTGGGGGGGAGATGGGAGATGAGAGATGCACATGTGGGGGGGGATGAGAGATGCACATGTGGGGGGGTGAGAGATGCACATGTGGGGGGTGAGAGATGCACATGTGGGGGGGATGAGAGATGCACATGTGGGGGATCAGAGATGCACATGTCGGGGGGGATGAGAGATGCACATGTGGGGGGGATGAGAGATGCACATGTGGGGGGGATGAGAGATGCACATGTGGGGGGATGAGAGAGGTGCACATGTGGGGGAGGGGGATGAGAGAGGTGCACATGTGGGGGAGGGGGATGAGAGAGGTGCACATGTGGGGGAGGGGGATGAGAAAGGTGCACATGTGGGGGAGGGGGGTGAGAGAGGTGCACATGTGGGGAGGGGGATGAGAGAGGTGCACATGTGGGGGAGGGGGATGAGAGATGTGCACATGTTGGGGGGGGGTGACAGATGTGCACATGGGGGGATGAGAGAGGAGCACATGTGGGGGAGGGAGATGAGAGAGGTGCACATGTGGAGGAGGGGGATGAGAGAGGTGCACATGTGGGGGAGGGGGATGAGAGATGTGCACATGTGGGGGAGGGGGATGAGAGATGTGCACATGGGGGGATGAGAGATGTGCACATGGGGGGGATGAGAGATGTGCACATGGGGGGATGAGAGATGTGCACATGGGGGGATGAGAGAGGTGCACATGGGGGGGTGGTGAGAGCTGCACATGGGGGGATGAGAGAGGGGCACATGTGGGGGAGGGGGATGAGAGATGTGCACATAGGGGGGTGAGAGATGTGCACATGGGGGGATGAGAGATGTGCACATGGGGGGGTGGTGAGAGCTGCACATGGAGGGGGATGAGAGCTGCACATGGAGGGGGATGAGAGCTGCACATGGGGGGAGATGAGAGCTGCACATGGGGGAAGATGAGAGCTGCACATGGGGGGAGATGAGAGCTGCACATGGGGGGGTGAGAGCTGCACATGGGGGGGTTTGAGAGCTGCACATGGGGGGGTTTGAGAGCTGCACATGGGGGGTTTGAGAGCTGCATATGGGGGGGTGAGAGCTGCACATGGGGGAATTGGGAGAAAATGAGCTGTACATGGGGGAATTGGGAGTAGGGGGATAATGAGCTGCACATAATGAATGTGGGGTGGGGGAGAGTAAATGATAAATGATGATGGGGTG
Source organism: Phyllobates terribilis (assembly GCF_046119375.1). NCBI lineage: Eukaryota > Metazoa > Chordata > Amphibia > Anura > Dendrobatidae > Phyllobates > Phyllobates terribilis. The sequence continues at coordinate 383,018,460 of NW_027362765.1, forward strand.
GGGAGAGCACGGACATGATATAATGAATTGGGGCAGGGGGTGCATGTAAATAATGAATGCGGGGAGCAGGAAGTATAGAGTAGGAGGCGTTGCGGATGCAGGAGTGTAACTGGTAACAAATTGGCGGAAAGAGTAGAGGTTCTAATTAAATTATATATTAAGTGCCTATTTACAGTTAATGGGGGCACCGTGGTGGATTACAATTTATATTTGGATTGGTAGGTTGCATAATAACTAACCATATATTGATGGTGGATGCACGTCTGTATTCAGCTGTATAATGTAGAAGTTGGGGAATGTGCGCTAGATAACTGTGTTATTTTATGCAGAGACGAGTCCTGGCTGGACGACGTGATGGCGGTCTTTGCTGGATGAAGGAGAAAAGCGTAGCTGAAGGACTTCACCTAGAGACGTCACCAGTGAGTCAGTATATTACATGTACACTTACACTATATACTATGTACCGGGCTCCTGTGTATAATGTCACTGGTGATCACTGTATTACCTGTACACTATATACAGAGCTCCTGTGTATAATGTCACTGGTGATCACTGTATTACTTGTACACTGACACTATATACAGAGCTCCTGTGTATAATGTCACTTGTGATCACTAGATTACCTGGACACTTACATTATACATACCATGTATAGAGATCCCGTGTATAATGACACTTATGGTAATATTAGTAATGTGGTGGTAATATTAGTAATGTGGTGGTAATATGTGGTCTGGTCATGGTGTGGCACTTTTTCTCCCTTCTGTGTGGTATTATTCGGTCACTATGTTGTGGTAATATGTGGTCTGGTCATGGTGTGGCGGTATTCCCTGTATGTGGTATTATTGGTCATTTAAAAAAAATGTATATGACACATTCCCTTAAAGAAAACTAAATAAAAATATATCTAAAAAGAGTATTGGATATTTTAAGAAAATTTTAATAGGTTAGAGTAGGGCCCGCCCAGAAGAGTCTACCTTATCGTGGTGGCGGCTTTAAAAATCTTTTGGCCAAAACAAAAGCTGATGGCTATGTATGTGGCGCCGTCACATGGCCGAACGTCAGGAGAACCTGGTGGCAGCGACGTGGACGAGCGCCAGGATTCTGCAGGGATCGCATGGGGGTAAGTATAACAAGTTGTATTTTTTTTAAATACAATTAATTAACTAGGAGTGGGGGGAATCAGAGATGCACGGGGGGGGGGGATGAGAGATGCACGGGGGGATGAGAGATGCACATGGGGGGATGAGAGATGCACATGGGGGGATGAGAGATGCACATGGGAGGGGTTGAAAGATGCACATGGGGGGATGAGAGATGCACATGGGGGGATGAGAGATGCACATGGGGGGGATGAGAGATGCGCATGGGGGGGATGAGAGATGCACATGGGGGGATGAGAGATGCATGGGGGGGTGAGATACGCACGGGGGGGTGAAAGATGAACGGAGGAGGGATGAGAGATGCACGGGGGGATGAGAGATGCACGGGGGGATAAGATGCACGGGGGGTGAGCTGCACATGGGGGGACGAGAGCTGCACATGGGGAGGGGTGAGAGATGCACATGGGGGGGTTATGTTTACATAACTTTGTTGCCTTATGAAGGGCAGGGGGGGGGGGCAAAAATTGCTTGCACAGGGGCCCACTACAGTCTGTGTCCGCCCCTGGGGTAAATGCAGTACAGTATATGGGGTAGAGGAACATGGAATGGCAGTCTGTGAGAAATATGAGGTGTGTGGGTATGTAAATGAGATGCAGGTCTGTGAGCAGGAGGCAAGCTGGGGGGGGTTTATGAGGAAGAGAGACCATGGAGAACAGTCTATGAGGTACACAGAGTGACATCTCCCTCTCTCTGCCACAACCCTAGGAGTCCATGCTGTGCCTCCTGGCTTCCTCACTTACAGCCCCTGCACTGATATCTCCTGGTAAACTTTACCTCAGGGTAATGGGACTGCAAACTCCTCTTTAATCCCCTAGCAATATTAAAGTTAATGTATGCAGATGTGTATTCACTGTATGGAGTTAAAGAGCTGAGCCGGCTCACAGCATATACAGCGTATACTGCGCATAACCAGAAATAACTGCCGCAATCAATGCTATCTCTGATCACAAGAGTTTAACCCCTAAGATATTGCTGTCAGGTGTAACAGCTCCCATCATCTCTCTATCTATTCACCACAATGATAGGAGACCAGTAATACAATACACAGCAATACTACAGTAGTGCAGTGTATTATATACATAATGGAATAATCACAGGTTCATGTCCCCTAAAGAGAATAATAAAAAGTGTGAAAAACATGAAAAATATTAAAGAAAAACACAAAATAGTTTTTAATCATTTCCTTTTTCCCAAAAAATAAAATCATAAAAGTTACTAAAATCAACATATTTAGTATTGCCGCATTTTTAATTGTCTAAATTAATAAAATACAAAAATATCCCAAACGGTGAACGCCAAAGAGAAAACAAACAAAGTGGCAGAATCGCTGTTTGCCGTTCATATCACCTCCCAAAACAAAAATGACTAAAAACAGATCAGGAAGTCATCAAAATGTTCAAGTTAAAAACTACAGCGCATACCACAAAAATACAAGCCCTAGATAGGTCTGTCAAGGAAAATTTTAAATAGCTCTTAAATATTTTACTGAAGCCACAGTAATAAAATTAAAGAACAACAACAAAATAAACAACTTATCAATTCGATATCAGCATCACCAGATCATTTTTACCACAAAGGGAAAGTCGTAAAAACAAAACCCCAAAAAACAATGGCGGAATTTTTTTTAATTACAGCCTGATTTTAAATTTTTTCCCATTTTTCAGTACATCATATGGTAAAGTGAACGGCTTCTATCAAAACTACTAGTGATGAGCTTCTTGAGTGAGCATGGGGTGCTTTGGTATGCATTGAATATCGTGAGGTTAAAACATAAGTGTAGGAACCAATGTTTATATTAATATATTTATTAGGAGAGGTCATCAGTATCAGATTGGTGGGGGCCTAGCATCCGCTCAGCTGATACCTGGAACCGCGGTCGCTGGATGAGATGAGTCAGTATTTCACAGCTCCATACACTTTGTAGTGGCCGTTCTGGGTACTGCAGCTGAAATCACATTCACTTCAATGACGTTTCTTTCTCCACCTCATTTTATGTGGCAGGGCACAGAAAAAATTGTCAATCCCAGGAGAGGAGGGTATTACAAATGTGTCCTGAATAGGTAAGTGTATGCATAATAATTACTCTTTGGGAATTGGGGTGCTCATACATGAAGTGCTACCATACTGAAACACTTATAACCACAATGGAAAACTTTGTTTTGTGATGCTGTTTTTGTTACACACGTCTCTTCTTTAAACCCACAACATGTTTACACCAATTTATTGCACATTTTTTTCACAATCTCACTCTGGTAAGGGGTGGCTTAAAAAGTTGGAAAAATATCTCTAGGCTTATAGGTGTTGTCCGGTCTAATGCTACAAGTTTGCAGTCACACTATGTGACTGCAGACTCATGAATCCTCACATAGGGCGCACTTTGAGCTTTAAGTATGCGCTATGCAAAATTCCCGCCACAATCCGACTACATGGGCGCGGTCTCGCTCAATGCAAGTGACGCGCTCCCTGGGCTTGTGTCGTGCGTGCACGTGTAGGCGGGGAATACCCGGAGCCGGATCGCTGGGGGTTGTAGTCTCCATGGCGATGACCCGGTTCGTGCCCAGGGTGGTCAAACCAGTGGCAGTCTTAGTAGTATTACAATTGTCCGACTGCGCCACCCGTGGATTGCGGTCAGTGGGGACCGCCGCTGCAAGGCAGACCGCTGAGGCCGGTGTTGTGTGTGCAGCTAAGAATGGGATGACCCCCCACGGGAGAAGTATAGCCTCAGGGCAGTTAGTGTGGATGATGGGAGTGATGGTGCACGAGCGCAGCAGGAATAACTCAGAGTCCGTGCAGTGCAGTTCAGGGTCTTTACTGGTGTTATAAAGCAGACCCTCCCGGGAGTACTGGTTAGCAGTGGGGGCCTGGTCAGTCTGCGAGCAAGCAGGATCTCCCCTGGCCAGGTGGAGTTGTAGGCCTCCCCGTCTATCTGCACTCTTCCTGGCTACCTTGCTGTACGCGGGTAGAAGTAGCCCACGTCCCTGAGTATACCGTGTGGTGCTCACCCGTATGGCCGGTGACTTGGGGCCTTCTGTTAACCACGGCTCCACGATGGCGGTGCTAGTCCCTTGCTTGTGACCGTGCCTCTGGGCTTCTATGGCCAGAGGACCTGGAATCCCCTGCCGGTTGGATTCTGCTGCTGGACCTGGATGTCCCCACAGCCTCGGACTTAGTGTCTTCAGCCAGGGCGAGCTATCTGGCTTCCAGCCCCTGGCACTCGCTCCTGCTCCTAGAGAGCTCCTGCTGTAACTTTCCCTCTCCAGGCTCTGACTGGCTTAATCCCGCCCCAGACCCAGTTTATATGGGCAGATTCCTCCCCTCCCAGGTCTGGGCAGGCGGTGTTGCATGCTTAAGGGCTCCTGACCAGAGAAACCTCCCACTTGCTCTCAGACGTAATATTTCTATTACTGTGGTAACCAGACCCCTGGGGTGCCACACAAGCGTATTGAGCGAGGCCGAAACAGCCGAGGCGGATTGTGGCCCAGAGAATGCATATCGTATACTTGTGGTTACATGACCGCCGTTCCCGGGGCTGACACTCGAGAATCCTCAAAATATGCAATGCGCTCAATGTGAGGATTCACAAGCCTGCAGTCACAAATAGTGACTGCAGACTTGTAGTTTTAGATGGGACAACCCCTTTAAAGAGTAACTAAACCATCAGCAGGTTTTGTTTTACATGTTGCAGACGCTTTAATTGCTCTAATAATCACAGAGAAGAGGCTTCTGGCTGCACTGCTCAGCTGTGATGGCAGTACAGGCTTCAGCTAGTAGGGGAAAGCAGGGGATCTCTGTAGTGGCCTCTTTCAGATATAAAAGCATTAATAACTCCATGGCTTTTGCCAAAAAAAGAGACTATTCCAAAGTTGAACAATGTCCTTTTTTATTGTACTACATAGTGTGCTACAAACGTAATACGACTGTGGCGTGTAAAAGTAGAGCTGAGGCCTGCACCAGTGAGTAATGCTGCATACTGTACTCAGTGAGGGTAACAGTAGACAATAGAGTGCGCTGCGCTGAGTGTAGAGACAAGGGAACCTCACTGAGTACTGTACTACAGACAGCAAATGTTGCCTCTGTCAGCCCAAAGACTGTCCTGTTCTTATTACTAACACTAACCACCAAACTCTACGCCTTGTAGTGTCACTTGTTGTTTGACTCCTTAGCTACCTCTTCACATGGTCGCGGCAGGTGTAGGGAGCAAGATCAGGAATTGAGCCTGCACCATACCCAGCAGATGCCGGCTGCGTTACACATCTGTGTTACACATTTATAGAAGTATTGCTGAGAGTGCACTATAACCATGGTGCCCTATCACATGCAAATGACTCGCCTCCTGGGCCGTGGGGTACTCGGTGCCGGGCCGGTCGTTGCTAGGGGAGATGTCACAGTGGCGGTGACCCGGTCCGTGATCCAGGGCGGTCAATCAAAAGGGGAATATTTACAGGGGATTTATAGTTTTATATATAGTTCGTGACGCCACCTGTGGTATGCGGCTATATGGAGCTGCCGCTGTGGAGCAGGTCCTCTGGAGCTGGTGTAAATGCAGCAGAGTTGGTTTAGCTCTACACAGGTAGAGCTTAGCTCCAGGGCTGTGCTGAGATGTTATGGATGTTGCGGTGTAGTGCAGAGGGTGATGGCGCAGCAATAACTTCACAGAGACAGTGGGGTGCAGTCTTCAGAGTTTGCTCACAGTTGTTAAGTTCCTCAGGTTACACTGTCCAGATTACAGCCTCCGTCGCGCTGCATTCACCAGGCAGGGGTTCAGCAAACTCCCAGGTGTTTCAGGAGTACATAACGGGACCCCATTCTGTGTGCCTTCCTCGGTCATCTTCCTGCGCTGGCTCTCACCCTCCTGCCCTGCGCCTCGCAACCAGTGTCCCAAGCTAACCTCGGATCTTGGCGGGCAACCTGCAGTCCCCTGAATCCTATATGGCTACCTTTTCGGCGATATAGTTGTGGCTGTGAGCAACTGCACCCTGAAAGTACAGAAGCCTCCGGTTTCTAGCTGAGCCTTGCAGTTCTCCACTAGTTAGGGGCCGGTCCCCTTTGCGGCCTGATCCCTCCACGTTCCTGCAGATTCGGGAGCACGGGTGGCATCCGCACTTCCCGTGCCCCTGGGATCCCCTCACTCCTGGAGCCTTCCTCTGCTCCCTTCCTCGTCGTCCCAGTCCTCCTGGGCCTCTCTCAACTTAGGCCCACTCCTCTCCTCTGAGCAGAGCTCCTACAGAGCTCCTGCTCCCACTCCTTCTCCTCAGACTGACCACACTCTCTCAAGATGGCTCCCCTTTTTATACACCTACTGAAGTGCTCCCCTAAACTTATTCTTCCACCCACACCCACTACATGGTTCCACCCTTCAGCTAGGGACCAGGGACTGTTCTCTCCCTTAGGAGCAATCTCACCCTTCCCTCTGAAGTGGACTGTAATGGATGCATGTGTGTGGGTCCCGGACAGTACTCCATCCTTACCTGAGAGTGGGGCACCACACCTCTGGGTGAGATGCAGTACCTCTGTGGCGACTGAACCCTCAGGGGCGCCACACAAACAACAGCCAATATGGTATATATAACGAAGGAGAAGCTGATGGCATTCAACAATAGTTAAAATAATGTTCTTTATTAATATGTGTCACCCCAGGCCTGGATGCCACAATCTTGTAAGGCTGTGTCTGAGAGCAGGAGGGAGGTTCTCTGGTCATGGACCATTTGCATGCAGCACCTCCTGTCCCAGGCCAGTAGGGGGAGCAGGCTGCCCCTATAAAAACTGGTACTGAGGGCAGGGTTAGAGAGACCAGGACCCACTTCTGAAGTATCCAGAAGGGTTCCCAGAAGAGAGGGACAGGTCATCCGCAGCTGAGGAGTCCAGGAGGCAAAGGAGGAACAGAAAGCCAGGGACACAGGTGACGAGAGCCGGTCCTGGCAGAGAGAGAGAAACTACATACCGGACACTGGGGTCCGAGGCTGTCAGGATTGCAAGTCCTGCAGCAGATCATCAACCCGCAAGGGATTTCAGGTCCCTTGGCCAAGAAGCCTGGAGGTTCCGCCACACAGAGGGACCGGTACAGCACGGAGAAGCTCCAGGTACCTAAGGCCCGAGTCGCAAGCCATACAGACGTAGTACACGGCAAGCTCAGGGACGTGGGCTATCATACCACCAAAGGGGGAGATAGTCAGCAAGGGCAGAGAGAGAACGGTAGGCCTACCCACTCACCCTGACCAGCGGAGCTCGCCTGAATGCCCTCAGACACCCAGGTCCATTCCTACCCTGTACTCCTGTTGGGTCTATGACAAGATCAGTAAAAGACCCTGGACTGCATTATTGGACTCTGTGTGGTTACTGCTGCGCCTGCACCATCACCCCCAGCATCCTATTACACTGCCCTGAGGCTACACTCCTCCCGTGGGGAGTTGTACTATTCCTTGCTGCATCCTCAACACCAGCCTCAGCTGTCTGCCTTGCAGCGGCGGTCCTCCCTGACCGCAATCCACGGGTGGCGTAGTCGGACATTACCTACAGCACATCATAGACTACCACTGGTCTGACCACCCTGAGCCACGGGACCGGGTCGCCACTACTACTCCCAGCATTACCCTGAGGTCCGGTCTCGAGTGCCCCACGGCCCAGGGGGCGAGTCAGCTTTGGCGTAGTCGGCAGGATTGTGACCAACCCGCCACAAACGGGTATTGCGTGCCTGAAAAAGACTGTACACGTACCTTAAAGAGAAGTTTCCCGCCATCCGGAGCCGTTTCCCGCTGTTTTCAGCTGTCTCCCGCCGTCTCCCGCCATCTTCAGCCGTTTTCCCACCATCTTCAGCCGTTTTCCCGCCATCGGACGCCATCTTCAGGACGCCGCGCGGGAAGAAGAGGGGCGTGGACGTCCAAAGCGCGCAAGACTTGAAGCCCCGCCCCACGCACCGACGCTGCGCAAGGTCCTGGAAGGGAGAGAGAGCGACGCTGACGTCGCCAGGACGCGACGCAAGGTCCTCGTCCGGAGCAGCACCAGCGGAGCCGCGGCCTACAGAAGAGGATCGTCGGAAGGTAGGCCACGCTTAACTAGGGGGGGGGAAGATGACAGACACGGAGGGGCCTTCTACAACCAGCGGGGCTGCAGCAGCGGTGATGCTGTTCTCTATGCCCTACAACCCCGGAGCAGCCTGGCTACCCCAATACTCAGGGGACCCTCATACCTTAACTGACTTTAGGGAAAGACTGCACAGTTTATTCAAAGTTTATCCCCTGACAGAAGAACAGAAAGTGAGCATTCTGACGGGGCAGCTCACCGGTGCAGCCCAGCGGGAAGTGAAATCATGGTCAGATGAGGAGAAAAGGACAGTAAAGGACATTCTGACCCGGCTGCGGAGTACCTTTGACACCCGTACCTCAGCAGAAATCAAAATGCGGTTCTATGGCTGTAAGCAGCGGGCCCAGGATAGTATCAGAGACTATGCCTTGAACCTGCAAGAAGCCCTGAGAGCTATTTAACAAGCTGACCCTGGTAGCGTGCAGGACTCTGATAAGCTGCTGACTGACCAGTTCATAGAAGGTCTGCTGTCCAGCGCCCACAGAACCCAGCTGCGCCTCATGGCCCTACAGAACCCCGATTTGACTTTTACGCAGTTCAAGGATCGGGCCATCCGGGTGCTCAGAGAACCCCCAGCAGGTGGCGCTGTAGCTTTCCTGCGCCCTGCCATCCCTTACCACCAGGGGACAGCGCCCTACCCCGCAGACCTTGTGGAACCTGATGTACAGGCCCTAAATCCATCCCAGCCTGCAGACCTGCACCATCAGGTCCAGGAGCTAACAAAGAGTGTGGCTGCATTAACCAGGACTGTACAGTCGTTGCAGGTGGAACCGTCAAGACCAATCGAGCTGGCTTCCAGTCCGGAGGATGTCCCGTGGCGTCGACAGAGGGGGATCCCGCCGTTCAGAGGGAGGCCCGCCGACCGCTACGCTGAGGATGGACAGCCGATTTGCCGCCGTTGCAGTCAGCCAGGACATATAGCAAGGTACTGTACTTTAAATGGGTCCGACCTGGGGCAGAGGGCCAACCCCCAGGCATAAAGTCATCAGGCCCGTCTAATTGGCATGATAAGTACGTGGGAGGACGCCCGGTCTTACCCATAGTGCTGGACGGTATCCCCATGAGTGCACTGCTGGACACCGGGTCTCAAGTGACTACCATCCCCTACGTACTTTTCAAGCGATACTGGAGTGACGCTGACATAACCCGCTACCCAGACGATGACTTAAGCATCATTGCCAGCAATGGCCAACCCGTGCCGCAGGTGGGGTTCAGAGAGATGACCATCAAGATTGGTAAGGTGGAACTGCCGTCACAGGGAGTGATCATTGTGGACATTGACCGTCGTGAAAGTCACCCTAAAATAACTGTGGGTACTAATGTAATTGAAAACTGTCTTTCAGAAGTAATTGTGATTTTACAGCAGGTGGTGATGAATGCGAGCTCCAGCCAAAAGAGGGTCCTCCGGAAAGAGATTAGTGCCCTGATGAGACGGCAGCAGGTAGAACTGTCTGGTGGTGAGATCGGTAGCGTAAGAATGAGTGATCCATTCCCCATTTCCATGCCTCCCAAAAGTGAAATGATGATCTGGTGTCGGACTGCAATCGGGTTGAGAGGCAGAGACTACCAAGCCATGGTAGAACCCGTGTACTCAGACAGCAGGCTCACCATTTTGACAGCCCGGGGGGTGGTTGATGTCCGTCATAGGAGGGTGCCCTTCGCGTTCTCAACATTGGGGAGAGGGAGGTACACCTACCCAGGTATGCTACACTCGCCAAACTGTTTGCTGTTGAGCACAAAGCTATCAGGGCCGTGGAACCGTTGCCCCCATCTCCACAGGCGGAGGGTAATGGCTCCCAGAAACAAAAGGAGGACTGGTGACAGAAACTCCATGTGGGTGCTGACTCCACTCCCCTGCACCAAAAACAAGGAGTCTACCGGGTGGTTCAAGAGTACGAGAGAATTTTTAGTAAGCACCCGCTAGACTTCGGCCGAGTAAAAGGGATAGAACACCATATCCCCACGGGGAGCCACCCACCAATAAAAGAGAGACACAGGCCTGTACCCCCTGTACATTACCAGAACGCCAAGGGTATGCTGAGGGAAATGAAAGAAGCTGGGGTCATTAGAGATAGCTGTAGCCCCTGGGCAGCTCCCTTAGTTTTGGTAAAAAAAAAAGACGGTACCATGAGAATGTGCGTGGACTATAGGCAAATCAATTGTATCACCCATAAAGATGCGTATCCACTACCTAGGATAGAGGAGTCTTTAGCAGCTCTAAAATCAGCTAATTTCTTCTCTACTTTGGACCTTACTAGCGGGTGCTGGCAGGTTACTGTGGCAGAGGCTGACAAGGAGAAGACCGCCTTCACCACCCCGATGGGACTGAGTGAGTTCAACTGTATGCCCTTCGGGCTCTGCAACGCACCAGGGACCTTCCAGAGGCTGATGGAATGCTGTCTAGGGCACCGAAACTTCGAGACGGTCCTCCTTTACCTGGACGACGTGATCGTCTATTCAAAGTCTTACGAGGACCATCTAAAGCACCTGGCCGAGGTGTTCGAAGCCATGGCAGGCTATGGCCTGAAAGTGAAACCTTCAAAGTGCCACCTGTTAAAACCAAAGGTCCAATACCTGGGACACGAGGTAAGTGCGAAAGGAGTAGCCCCCGACCCTGACAAGGTCACGGCAATCAAGAGCTGGCCAAGCCCCTCGAACATCAAAGAAGTGAGGCAGTTCCTCGGGTTGGTAGGCTACTACCGAAGGTTCATCCCCGGGTTTACTAAGATGGCAGCTCCTATGCAGGACCTCCTGATAGGACAGTCTAAGTCCAGAAGTCACAAGCCACCCTTCAAGTGGGACAAGCCGGAAGAGGAGTCCTTCCGCCAGTTGAAGATGGCCCTCACGGGGGATGAGATCCTGGCCTACCCTGATTATGGTCAGCCTTTTATCCTCCACACAGATGCCAGTAATGTGGGGCTGGGAGCCGTACTGTCACAGAACCAACAGGGCAGAGAAAGGGTGATCGCGTATGCCAGCCAGAAGCTGAGGCCCACTGAAAGAAACCCGGAGAACTACAGCTCCTTCAAGCTAGAATTCTTGGCAGTGGTATGGGCCGTCACAGAACGGTTTAAGCATTACCTGGCCTCCGCAAAGTTCACCGTGTACACGGACAACAACCCGTTGACACATCTGGACAATGCAAGATTGGGTGCCCTAGAACAGCGGTGGATGGCCCGGCCATCCAATTATGACTTCACAATCAAATACCGGGCAGGCAAAACTAACGCCAACGCAGACGCCCTATCAAGAATGCCCCACCTACCTGAAGGTAAACACGACTCGGAAGAGCTGGAGGAAGTAGAGCTCCCTGCGTTCCACCAGTATGGGGCCACTCAGCATTCTCACCGGGTAAGAGACAAGGACTTAACCACGGTCATGTTCAATCCCTTACCCCACCACGGCTGGGCTGAAGCACAAGATAGCGACCCTACAATACGCCTGGTGAAAGACATGTTAACCCAGGAAGATGCTAGCCCTGGCCCGGACGCTCCAGAGGAAGCCAAGCAGATATTGAAGGAGAAAAGCAGGCTATTCCTCTATGAGGGTAAGCTGTGCAGAAGGCTTGTCAATCAACGGACGCATGAGCTGACCTGGCAGGTAGTGGTCCCAAGGCGAGATGCAGCAATGGTCCTGGAGGCCTACCATGACAGAGCGGGACACTTCGGGTGGAAGAAGCTGGAGTTCCTACTGAGAGAGCGGTTCTACTGGGTCGGCATGAGAAGGGCCATCGAGAAGTGGAGCAGGGTCTGCGGCCCATGTCACCTCAGAAGGAAGGACCGTACCAGCCAGCAGACACCCTTGAGGCCCATCGTCACCAGGCAGCCTCTTGAGCTGGTAGCTCTGGACCATGTGAAATTGGCTCCAAGCCGGTCCGGCTACATCTATGCCCTGACAATTGTGGACCATTACTCCTGGTTCCTGGTAGTGGTTCCTGTTAAAGACCTGACAGCCCAAACAGCGGCCAGAGCCTTCCAGCAACACTTCTGCCGTCCACATGGGTATCCGGAACAGGTCTTGACAGATCAAGGTCCAGCGTTTGAGGCTGAAGTATTCCAGGAGTTCTGCAACCTCTACGGCTGTAAGAAGATTCGGACAACGCCTTACCACCCGCAGACCAACGGGCTGTGTGAGAAAATGAACAATATCGTCATTGATCTCCTCAAGACGTTACCCCTGGAAGAACGCAGCCTGTGGCCGGAGAAGCTGCCAGACCTGATTGACTTGTACAACCATATCCCGGTGAATGCTACAAATTGCACCCCGGCTTACCTGATGCGAGCAAGACCAGGTAAGCTGCCGATTGACCTGGAAATGGGAGTCCTGACACCTGAGGACACCTCCCCAGACGCGGACTGGGATACGGAACGGCGCCTACAGTACAAGAAGGTACAGGAGAGTGTGGAGAGGAGTCTGGCTCAAGCGAGAGAAAAGCAAGAGAGGCTCTTCAACCAACACGCCCCTGCTGGTCCCCTGGAACCTGGTGAGCAGGTCCTGAAGCGGAAGAGAAGGCTTCACAAGCTGGATGACCAGTGGGAGAGAGACCCGTACACAGTGCTGCAGTCCGACCATGACAACCTGAAGGTATGTGTGATTACCAAGGATGGAGGAGAAACCACTAGCACCGTCTCCAGAGACCACCTAAAACGGTGCCCCGAGCAACTACAGAGTCCAAATGAAGATCAAGATGACCTTGAACCCGCAGAGGACAAGGAAGAGATGATCAGCACAGTTCTTGGAGAGTTCCCCCAGACCTGGACTCAGATAAATGGCGCAATACTGGTACCCGTCCTACACTTCCTTCAGCCTACCCAGCAGGAGCCTACAGGAGGACAGGAAGAACAAGAAGAGCAAGCGGCCCCAGAGGCAGAAGAACCCACGCCAGCAGCCCAGGAGAGTCAACCCTCTGCTAACAGTGAGCCTGCCATGCCTGCGGTAAGCCAAAGGACCCGCAGACAGCTGCCTGCCCTGCCTGTACACCCAGCTAGTAGCTGTACCCTCAATGATAGAGGGGAAAGCCAGGTTGGTCCACCACCAGACTGTCACGGGTGTGTCGCCACGAAGATCGTCACGATTACACAGCCTGACTTCTCGCAGCTGACTTTTTGGTGCTTTGTGTTTTCGGCAGTGAGGGAGTTAATTCTCTCTCTCTCTGTGCTAGACGAGGTCCAGCCTCGCCCAGCTGCAATCAATGTTGCTGTAGTGAGACTCCTTCAAATGCCTGCTGGTCTGTTTGGGAAGTGTCGGTGAAAGCATTTCATACAGACTAACAGAGCGGATCGTGGTATTTGGAGTTTCTGAGATAAGTGTATTTGGAGTGTTTTTTCCCTTCCTCGCTTTATCATTTATCTCCTTTCCCGTTGGAGTTCCCTCTGTTGTAGTTGTGTAGTTTTTGTATGCAAGGTGGTTTTGGTTTTTCCCTTGTACTGTCTCGTTCGTCTAAGTACTGTGTGTGGGCATATGATTACTTGTCCTCTTTTGTTGTGATCGGGGTCCTTCTCAGGACTAGATTACTTAGGTGCAGGGATCCTCAGGAGGTAGGGGTTACGCTGGCGGCCTGGACCTCTGTACCTTTAACAGTACCTCCAGGTTGAGGGATTAGTCAGGGCCCCAGCTTAGGGTCAGCTTAGGCCCCCTACCTCCAGTATACAGAGACAGCGTGACACAGACAGTGGGTTAAGGAGGTCAACCAGGAGCACTAGGGGTCAAATGCCAGCTCGCTGGAAGATCTAAATGTATAATGTATATATTTAATGTGTTATGTTTGTACCCTGGTTATTAATACTGTTTTCCAGTTTTTCATAGTGACAAATGGACTAAAAGGTTATGAACTTTGAGTAACCGGGACTTCCTTGTAAATATGTTCGGAACCTAACCAAAGGAAAGAATAAAGACTGTCAAGGACTCGGGGCAAGGACAGACCCCCACCTGGTTAAGGCTCCCGTTGTGTTGGTGAAATGGACACCCGGTCACGGATCATGCTGTGACCCTCTTCTTTTGTTGGTGATGTGGACACCCGGTAACAGGCCATACTGTGACCTAAAGAACTCAATATGTGGTGTCGTTTGTTATTTCTTTCCTTGTTGTGTTTATGTTATAATTTTTACCCTGTATTGTGTTTCTCGTTTAGTCCCGGAGTACTAAGCTTTCCTAGGGGGGAATGTGTCACCCCAGGCCTGGATGCCACAATCTTGTAAGGCTGTGTCTGAGAGCAGGAGGGAGGTTCTCTGGTCATGGACCATTTGCATGCAGCACCTCCTGTCCCAGGCCAGTAGGGGGAGCAGGCTGCCCCTATAAAAACTGGTACTGAGGGCCGGGTTAGAGAGACCAGGACCCACTTCTGAAGTATCCAGAAGGGTTCCCAGAAGAGAGGGACAGGTCAGCTGCAGCTGAGGAGTCCAGGAGGCAAAGGAGGAACAGAAAGTCAGGGACACAGGTGACGAGAGCCGGTCCTGGCAGAGAGAGAGAAACTACATACCGGACACTGGGGTCCGAGGCTGTCAGGATTGCAAGTCCTGCAGCAGATCATCAACCCGCAAGGGATTTCAGGTCCCTTGGCCAAGAAGCCTGGAGGTTCCGCCACACAGAGGGACTGGTACAGCACGGAGAAGCTCCAGGTACCTAAGGCCCGAGTCGCAAGCCATACAGACATAGTACACGGCAAGCTCAGGGAGGTGGGCTATCATACCACCAAAGGGGGAGATAGTCAGCAAGGGCAGAGAGAGAACGGTAGGCCTACCCACTCACCCTGACCAGCGGAGCTCGCCTGAATGCCCTCAGACATCCAGGTCCATTCCTACCCTGTACTCCTGTTGGGTCTATGACAAGATCAGTAAAAGACCCTGGACTGCATTATTGGACTCTGTGTGGTTACTGCTGCGCCTGCACCATCACCCCCAGCATCCTATTACACTGCCCTGAGGCTACACTCCTCCCGTGGGAAGTTGTACTATTCCCTGCTGCATCCCCAACACCAGCCTCAGCGGTCTGCCTTGCAGCGGCGGTCCTCCCTGACCGCAATCCACAGGTGGCGTAGTCGGACATTACCTACAGCACATCATAGACTACCACTGGTCTGACCACCCTGAGCCACGGGACCGGGTCGCCACTACTACTCCCAGCATTACCCTGAGGTCCGGTCTCGAGTGCCCTACGGCCCAGGAGGCGAGTCAAATACATCATTTAAAAAAGAAAATGAACAGTGGGCTATGGGAGCATGCAGGTAGAGTGTCCGTGCAATACACGAATAAACATGTTTCTACCGGCCGGAAGAACCGCATCATGGCATCACGTCATTTCATTTGTGGAATGTTATTTTCACACTGACATGATAAAAACACTTAAACACTGCATGACTGATAACAAATCACATTTTACAATAAAATAAACCTTAAAAAATTATGAAGAGTTACTTACAAGAAAATGATCAAGTCATTTTTGTCATTAAACCCAATCTCCCCCATGGCTTTATCCATCTCGCCTCTTTTGGAAGAAATAGATTGCGTCTATCGCCATCTTGTGGTAGGAAACTAATATGCTAAAGACTTGTAACCTTCATTACTAATTGATCTCTGGAGTGAAACTCACAAGTGTGAAACCTGTTCCTGATTGAATGGAACAAATCCGTTTCCTAATAATCTTTTTCGTATAAACATGTGATGGTTTTTGCTATATAATAACACTGACAAGGACAAAGCTTGTCAAACTACAAATTGTGTCTCACATGAAATGAACTGTTGAATGTAATGTGTTACTGAACCCATCTGTATTATATTCATGGCTAAATGGACTAAAAAGAAAGAACAGATACTTATCCATCATGCAATACCATTGGGGAAGCGATTGATTGGCTCAAATTTTTTTCTGCCAATGACCCCAAACAGTGGCGTACCGCCAATGGCGGCAGGCCACGCGACTGCTATGGGGCCCGTGAGCCATGGGGGCCCCATAGCAGTCCAGGGGCGGAAATACCGCTGCCGGTGCAGCTGCGCCGGGGGGGCCGCAAGTGCAGCTGCTCCCTGCCAGTGGTGGGCAGGGAGCGATCCCTACAGCTCCGCTGCTGACAGGAGGAGAATGGCAGCGGAGCTGAAGGGATCCATCCTCTGCTTCCTCCCTGACCCAGGCGCGCACAACTTGATGATGTCATCATGCTGCGTGCGCCTGGGTCAGGTAGGAAGCTGCCGGCAACCAGGAGGATGCTGCAGGGGAGCGAGCTGAGGTCTGTTGTTGTTTTTTGTTTTTTTTTACCGCTGGGGAGGGGAGGTGTGGAGAGCAATGATGGGATGTTGGGGCTGAGGAGAGCAATAATGGGTCTGGAGAGAGAAATTAAGGGATGGTGGTGCTGAGGAGATCAATAATGGGTCTGGGGAGAGAAATTATGGGATGGTGGGGCTGGGGAGAGCAATAATGGGGCTTATGGGGCTGGGGAGAGGAATGATGGGGCTCATGGGGCTGGGGAGAGGAAAGATGGGGCTGGGAAGAGCAATAATGGGGCTCATGGGGCTGGGGAGAGCAATGATGGGGTTAAGTAGAGCAAGGATTGGGCTGGGGAGAGCAATGATGGGGTTTATGGGGCTTGGGAGATCAATGATGGGGCTGGGGAGAGCAATGATGGGGATGGTGGGGCTGGGGAGAGCAATTATGGTGATGGGGGGCTGGGGAGAGCAATGGTGGGGATGGGGGGGCTGAGGAGAGCAATGATGGGCCTGGGGAGAGCAATGATGGGGCTGGGGAGAGCAATGATGGGGATGGTGGAGATGGAGAGAGCAGTGATGGGGCTGGAGAAAGCAATGATGGGGATAGTGGGGCTGGGGAGAGCAATAATAGGGATATGGGGAAGGACAGAGCAATGACAGGTTGCTGAGAGAGAGCAATGATGGGAGTGCTGGGAGAGAGCAATGATGGTGGTGCTGTGAGAGCAATGATGGTGCTGTAAGAGAGCAATGACGGGGTTTGCTGTGAGAGAGCAATGACGGGGTGCTCAGTAAGAGCAATGACGGGGTGCTGGGACAGAGAAATGACGGGGGAGCTGGGAGAGAGCAATGATGGGGGTGCTGGGACAGAGCAATGATGGGGCTGCTGGGAGAGAGCAATGATGGAGGTGCTGGGAGAGATCAATGACGGGGGTGCTGGGAGAGAGCAATGACAGGGGTGCTGGGAGAGAGCAATGACGGGAGTGCTGGGAGAGAGCAATGATGGGGGTGCTGGGAGAGAGCAATGATCGGGGTGCTGGGACAGAGCAATGATGGAGGTGCTGGGACAGAGCAATGATGAGGATGCTGGGAGAGAGCAATGATGAGGGTGCTGGGAGAGAGCAATGATGAGGGTTCTGGGAGAGAGCAATGATGGGGTGCTGGGAGAGAGCAATGATGGGGGTGCTAGGAGAGAGCAATGACAGGGGGGCTGGGACAGACCAATGATGGAGGTGCTGGGACAGGGCAATGATGGAGGTGGTGGGAGAGAGCAATGATGGGGGTTTCACTTTGCTTGTACTGTAAAGCCCTGTATATTTTCTGTGTGCACATAGCCTTACAGTTAATTGGGGAGAGTCACAGAGACTGAATAATTTATATTATTGGCTGGTGGAGATTATAGTTAATGGGGGGCACAGTGCTGCTTATCACTTTATATTTTGATTACTAAGTGGCTAATAGTATATTAATGGGGGGGGGTACATATCTGTAGTCAGTAGCGCAGTGTGGGGGAGATGCATGTACAATATATGTGACCTTGTTATTTTCTAGGCTGGAGATCATCGTGACAAGACGAGTCGTGACTGGGAGATGTCGACATGGAGGTCTGACCAGATGGAGAAGAAGCAGCAGAAACTGACTCTGATCAGATGAGACGTCAGCGGTAAGTGCCTGGATGTAAATATTATTCTGTATCTGCACTGTGTGACTTGGAGTGATAATGTTATCTGTAAAATCCCTTAGGCTGCATTCTCACATTTGTGTGAAATGTCCGTGTGCTGCCAGATTTTTTTTATCGGATGGTCCACGGACTCGTAGAGTTTTATAGATCCATTCACACATCCATGAAAATCACGGATCTGAGAATGAGATCTGTGAGGGTCAGAGAATGTCCTGTTCTGATCCGATTTTGAGGATTAGAATAGGACAAGCTCAATGAGTCTGTAAAACAGGGCAGCACACTGACACTGCACACATATGCAGGAATGTAGCCGTATTATGTATAGCACAGTCCCTTAGTATATAGTGTAAACACTTATTATGTATAGCGCCATCCTTAGTTATATAGTTTCCTGTTTTATTATGTATAACACCCTCCCTTATTATATACCATCCTCTCTAGCTCTAGGAGGTCACAGTTGGGGGATCATACTATGTTGGGGTCAGCATACTTTGCCCTGGGAGTTGAGGTGGGGTACAGTAGGGTCATTATACTGCGCATGTGGAGGAATTCACCATGGGGGTATCACACTGTGTTTGGGGGCACTTTTGTTGGCATCACACTTTATGGGGCAATGAAAGAGGAATCTAGGACTTCAGCAGGAGGAAAATTACTATGTAAAGGTTGAAAAGTTGTGAGATCTGCTCTTCTGTGACCCCGACAATTATTTACATTTTTTTTGGGGGGGGGGGGGCCCATTTAGATCTTCTGCTATGGGGCCCCATGATTCCTATGTATGCCCCTGACCCCAAACATCCAGCCAATGTCATTAAGAACGAGGAGTCCTGGTGGAAGTGATGATCCGGCCATCACAGATCCCTGATCTCACATCATCCAGTCTGTCTGGATCACAGGAAGAGACAGAAGGATCTGCACAAGCCTCAAACACAGAAGATCTGGGGTCAGTTCTCCAGGATGTTTGGAACAACCTCTTGCCGAGATCCTATAAAGGCTGTGTAAGTCACAAGTACCTAGAAGAACTGATGAAGGCGACGAGCGGTCACCAAATATTGATGGGATTTATATTTCCCTTTTGATCAATCACTTTAATAAAAATAAACTAATAACACTTATATTTTTGAGAGCATTATTACTATACAGCCTTTTCCACACCTACTTAAAGTTTGCACAGTACTGTGTATAATATATATACATTATATACCTGTATATTGAAATTTCTGATTTTAAACAATCATATGTTTTACAAACCATTGGTGATAAGTCAAAATGTGAACCTTCTACCACCTGCCAACATCCCTGGTCCCTCTTCTGTTTTATAACATTGTAATCATGTCCCAGGTCGACTAATTAGAAGAGGTGGCAGGTGTTACCTCCATGGCCCATATTCATGAAAATCTTTTTGCTCAACTGTAATAGATATTTTTTTATATGGTATATTGGATTTCAGTAAAAAGCAGAAGAAAATCTGAAGTTGCAAAAAACAAAATTACCCACAGGTAAATACCATCTGTGGTCTTTTTTCCTCAAGTGGAGTCATTTTAGTGGTATTTTTAATGATTTGACACCACAGAACCTTGGGAAAGACTCTGTGGTGCTTGAAAGCAGCTATGGAAACAGTCATCTTTAGAGCAGGTGCACGTGACTGTAGATTCCCTCATCCGAGAAAATCAGGTTGATTATGCAAATGAAACTCTGAGTTTGATCAGAGTATCAGAACAGTGTGATCCAATTCTTTCGGATGAGGAGAAAATGGAGAAAAAAATTTTTATTCTCCATTCTGTGAGGCCGCGGAAATTGGACAGCACTACGATGTCATCCGATTGCAGTCCGATGTATTCACACACTAATTGACTTGCATGGCCTGAATATCAGATCAAACTCGACCAGACAGTGATTGTTTTCCTTGCACTGACACTCTCCAAGAAAAAAATCGGACATGTGCACGGCCCCATAGCATAACATTGGTCCGAGTACTATCTGATGTTTTGTCGGATCGCACTCAGACCGAAAATACGCTCGTCTGCACCTGCCCTTTAGTCAAAATAGGCAACTTTTATTTCAGGCCATAAAAGGGCCCAGTAAGTAAACAACAAGCAAGTTTGGTACCAACATGCATAGGATGGATAGGGCAATGTTTTATAAAGTTATTTTGACCAATGGTTATGCAGCCCATGATTGCTTTAAACCAAAAATTTAGATTTTTTTTCTTCTTCTTTTGGACTTATATAGTGTGACCTTAAAGAATGGTAAAAAATAAAAAAATAAATCTATACTTACCTTCTGATGGCCCCCGGTGTCTTGCTTCACTCGGTGTTGACTGCCGGAAGATCGCGGTACACTGCATTGAAGGACCTGCTGACGTCAGCATCGCGTGACCCGTCTCATGACTATGACATCAGCACAGGTCCTTTAGTCCATCGTGATTTGCCGGCAAGAGAGGAGGAGCGCAGCGGGGGCCGTCAGAAGGTAAGTATAATGTTTATTTTTTATTTTATTCTTTTTTTCACAGGTTCTATAGTACCCGGGTCCGGAGGAGAGTCTCCTGTCCTCCACACCCGGGTACCATCCGCACATTGAAACGCATGGAATGTGCATCTACATATACAGTGATGCGGAATCCATGCGTTCTAATGCAAGTCAATGGCGGCGAAAACGCAGCGCTTCTGCAAAATAATTGGTAGTGCTGCGTTTTTTTCCACAATGATAATCCACAGCGGAAATTTCCACAGCAATGTGCACAGCACATGCGGATTATCATTGGGGACCATGGCAGACCTTCTACCAAGCATTTTTAAGCGTTTCTGCAGCGTTTTTGCCACTGCGGAAACGCTTAAAAAATGCATCGTGGGCACACAGCCTTAGGAAGTGTAGTAATGAAAGTAATGTGCTGTACAAATTCTTATTTTTCTACATTTATTTTACGGTCTACAAAGTATATCAATCTACATCGTGTATTAGCATATTTGGTATACATGTGATCAGAAGAAATACAGAAATAAATCTAGAGGCATGCAACCTCTATTTATTTAAAATTTGGTACACTTGAAATTGAAGAAAATGCATTTTTCCGCATTTTTAGTCTGTTTGCAAAATTTATAGAAAAAATAGAAACGAATACCTATAGCATATATCACCAAAAGATAACACAATTTCAAATTCATGGGGATACATACTATTTTTATAAAGCTATAACCTGGTAAATTAAAGCATACCAATATTGCCAATTTTGATTTGGGCAATAAGGGGGATGTCCCACAAATTAAGTATGTTTTAATCAATAGATCTTGTAATAATAATAAGTTCCAGAATTTCATGTGTTAAAAAGAAAATGTTCCTGTGCTGAGATATGTTCTTAGAAATATGCCCCTGCTATGGCTATGTACAGCGTATTGGATGTGACCCACCATGTAGAGGTGTTGCAGCTCATGGTAGAGCATACATAGTTCCTAGATGGGGGGGGCAAAAGTCAATTATGATGAAACATATGAAACATCAGAAAGCAGCAGCTGCGAGACCCTGAGGTAACACATTTTTCTGCCTGAGGTAGCACATTTCCCTGCCCGTTTTATCATAGTACTGTGGGTTTCGGCTACATCGCTAGCCCTCTGAACTTATTATAAATCATCAAGTTAGTGAGGTAGGAGCTCCATCAGCCACTGAGTAGATATGTCACTGACTAGATTTATGATGAGCTCATGGGACTGGTGATGCAGCAGAAACACTCGCTCCTGTGATAAAACAGGCAGAGAAATGTGTTAACTCAGAAAGCAGCAGCTGCAAGCCTCTGCTGTGTTGTCTGTGTACTCAGTTATCATAAGTGACTTATATAATCTTCCCTAGCTAGGAGCTGTGGTATTTGCCGATCATGAGCTGGAACAGCTCTGCATGGTCGGACACAGCAAATAAGACGGGACATAGCAGGGACACATTTATAAGATTATCTCAGCGCAGGAACATTTTTTTAAACAAATCCAAGTATGGAGCTTATTATTATTCCAAGATGCATTGATTAAAATTTGCTTTGTTCATGGGACAACCCCCTCCAAGTCAAGTCCCAGAAAACTTGCATTAGGAAGGAGTTACATACAGCTGCCTATAAAGAAAGATTTTCCAGAGTACTGTTTGCTGGATCTACCTTCCTTTTTTTGCTACTGATACTGAATGGAGAATTCACATAAATCTATGCATCAGCACAGATTCCACTTATGCCAATACGTTTAGGAGATAATACTATTATCGCAGCTCGAGCTTACATTCTGACATCCGAGCAACACGGTCCATATACGCCCATGCTGCACAGACTGGCCGCGAGTCAGAAATATAGGAATATATGAGGGTGTGAAGTTCCGGTCAGGAGACCCATGGCCAGTCCATGCTTCATGGTTTGTACACGGACCGTGTTGCACAAACGTCTGAAGGAAGCTTTACACTCGGATCTATTGATTTTACCTTACAGACTATTATTACATGAAGCAATTATTAATCACCCTCACATATATTGTAAAAATAACGAGGGTCAGATCCGCACGGCTTTCTTTTGACACGTCCATCTAGTTTTTGAACTGCAACTGCTCAGAAAATAACCCGATTTAGTCAGTGATACACAGTCTCCTGATACTTGCTTCTTTATCTGGAACCTAAGTAACAAGAGAATAAAACAAGAGGAAATAATGAGAAGCCAGTAATTATAAGGGAGGTCCAGACCCCGGTGATGGGATGTATCACAGTCACAGTAATGACCGGTGTGTGCTGGTGTCAGGAGTCACTTACAAGCTGCCGGAATAATGTTCTCCATCCACCCATCTCCAGACGTCTCCATCACGGTGAAGTCCTATCCAATATACATCCGTTAGCTTTTGTTTGAGAGTTCTCTGTATAAACCCCTAGAATGAAAATATTTTTTTCATTGACTTTTTTTTATATAAATATTTGTAAAAAAACATCACATCCTGATGGCAGAACCTGGCAATGGGGTTGAGCAGCAGCACATTGATGCTACCTATCTCTTCTTTCCAAGGCGGTTTGTTTTGCAGTTATGTCTTTGTTTTTATAATATGTAGTCTGTATTATATATATTATTGTGTTCCAGATGCTGCAGAACAGCAAAATAAAGTGGCAAACAGCCGCACATACAGATATAACCTTTCTTAACACTCAAGAAAGGTATCATGATGTACAGTAGATAGTAAAGAGAGAATATGTATTAGATAAATTAAAATGTAACTTTTATTAAGACTATGATAAGAAGGATCAATGCCTAAGGTTGCTTTCACATTGCTTTTAGGGACACGCTTGGTGGCCCAGTTGGGGCATACAGTTGAAACCAGAAGTTTCCATACACTACATAAAAAGTTACATATGCTTGTTTTACTCAATATCTGACATGAAATCAGAATAAACCTTTCCCGTTTTAGGTCAATTAGGATTATCATTATTTTTAATATTTGCCAAATGCCAGAATAATGAGAGAGAGAGAATGTTTTAAGGCATTTTTATTACTTACTGCAAAGTCAAAAGTTTACATGCACTAAGATTACTACCAGTAGTAAAAAATCCACCACCAAAAGGTTACACTCCAATGAACTTTATTCCAAAATCTTCATTAAAAGCATAGACAACCAACAGTAAAAAAAATGGCAGAGATAGCAGAGGTACCAGACACCGGTTTATGAGTTTCAGGGCCAAATATGCCCCTTAGTCATAACCTAGGGTTATACCAGTGAGTCAGGGTTTTATATTGACCAAGGATTCAAAAACCCCGCCCCCCGTCACATGATTCAGATTTTTCCACACCCACAACCATTAAAAATCTTTTACCAGTACAAAAAATACAAATTTAAAACTAACAATATAATGCTGACATTATACACAGAAGGTAAGTGAACAGTATTAATAAAACAAGATTACGTCTGTACGCTTATTTAAACCGGTGGGATGGGCGGTCTCCATCATCAGGATCCAGTGGGTTTCTCGGCTAAGGAGTATCTGTCGCCAGGCTCCGCCACTTCTGGGCTTACTAACCCTTTCCATTCCGAAAAACTGAAAACCGCTCAAATCACCGCCGTGCATTTGGTAACAATGTTTCTATACATTAGAAGGATTAGATGAATCTCTGTTCACGGAATCCCTTAGATGCTCACTGATGCGCTGCCGGAGTTTTCGTGTTGTGCAGCCTATATAGGAGAGATCGCAAATATTGCAGGTAACCATATACATGACATAGGAACTATTGCAATTTATAAAGTCACAGATAACAATTGTTTCAGACCTCACTTTCTTTACAAACTGCATATCTGCATGCTCCACATCTGCCACCCCGCCACAACTAAAGAAACCTTTAGTAGACAACCAGGACGTTATAACAGGATTATCCATTACCATACTAGGTTTTAGGAGATTGGAAAGAGTGGGAGCTTTCCTTGTGGAAGATAAACTCCCTTCCTGGAGAATACTTTCCAAAGCACAATCACTTTTAAGCATTGGTAAGTATTTAATGATAATCATCTTTATCTGGTTGTATTCTTTGCTATAGGTGGTGACAAAAATGGGTTTCTTTGGTCTTTCTTCATGGAATTTTACCATGTCTGTTCTGGGGATTTTTTTCACAGCTTTTTTTGCTTTTTCCAAAGACCAACTCTGATCACCTCTTTCCCTTAAATGTGCACAGATTTCTCTTCTCTCTTTAATATAGGATTCATGGTCACTGCAGTTTCTTTTAGATCTATATAATTATCCCCTTGGAATATTAACCCTCACATGTCTGGGATGACAGGAATCCGCTCTCAAAATAGTGTTACCCATAGTTTCCTTGCGGAAAGTTGTAGTATTTACCTTATTCCTGTCACCAACAGAGATCAGTAAGTCCAAAAAAACTGATGCTGGTTTTCTTAAAGGTGTGAGTGAAAAAAAGGTTACAATTATTATTATTCAGGTAACTCATAAATTTAGAAATATCAGAAACGTCATCCATTTATCTAGCATAGCTGAATACACTAGACTGGAATGGGTTGTTATCAGAGAAAATGTTTGCATCTTCCCAGCAAGACACAAATGAATTCTCGAAGGATGGAGAGAATTTCGCTCCCATGGACGTGCCTTTGCACTGCAAAAAAATTTTTTTGTTGTACAGAAAATAATTGTGTCTGAGTAGGAAGTCAAGGGCAATGCAAACAAAAGAAATCAAATCAGGGCTGTAGGTAAAATACTTTGACAGCATTTCGGAGACAGCTAATATACCAATATCGTTTGGGATACAAGAGTAGAAAGATTTTATATCTCAGGTAACCCACGTAAATTTATCAACCCACACAATATGGTCTAAAACTGTCAATAAATGACTTGACTTTACTGTAACTCGGACAAATCTGGACCACAGGCTGTAGGAGAGAATCCACCCATTCACATAATTTTTCACTAAAGGATCCCATCCCAGAGACAATACGTCTCATGGGTGGGGGAAACCTCTCTTTATGAAGCTTGAGTACAAAATGAAAAATTGGGACCACTGGATCACTTATGTACATATACTCTACCTCTTTTTCGGACAACACCCCCATAGAACGACCCATATCAAGAAGTTTCTTAATTTCCTCATTAAATGTCAAAGTTGGATTACCTTGCAAAACAGAATAAGTATTAGTATCCTCCAGAATTTGTCAATTCAAGATATTATATAGGGATTTATTCAACGGGATAACCGCCCCCCCTTATCTGCTTTTCTTATTACCAATTCAGGATAATCCTGTAAAGACTGAACCACTCTACTATTCTGCTTGCTATATGATGAACTCAAATACAAATTTTTCAATTTGTTCTGCACTAATTCCTGAAAATGATCCAGTACTGGCACCATTCATTGGACTGGATAGAAAGAGGGATTTTTAGTCCTGAAATTTTCAGTAACAGAGGTAGTAGATTGTTCTCTCCTAGACTCAAAGTCCAGCTGTATCAAAGTCTTATGTGCAAATTGGTCACGAAAATTCCATAGAGACAAACATATCTTCACTAGGTGTCATTGCTGGATCCATATTATTATCTTTCGATGGTTCTTTGAAAAAATGTCTTCTAACTGTGAGACCCCTGACAAAACGGTTTACATCCAGTACTGTGTTGTAAAAATTAAAGTGGAACTCCGGAGCGTATCCTAGACAGCAAATTCAATTGGTTATTATTAATGGTGAAAGAGGACAAATTCACTACATTGGCTACAGGGGATAATACCTTTTGCATTTCGAACTGTACCATTGTGGATATTGTTTCGGCTTTTGGTTTCCGATGCCCGCGTTTCCGCCCCTGAACCGTTTTTTTGGACATATAATAGGAGTCTCAGTAGAGTTATTAGGAGTGTTCACTGAAGATGAACCCTCCTCCGGATCATCAATGAAACCGCCAGAAGTATCCAGGTCACTAAACCCAACTTTTGAACTGCCCTGTCAAGGGGCCTCAGTTTGTGACTTTTTAAGTATAGGTTTAGGTGTTGCCGGTATATCACGCTCAGTTGCCCAGGTATAAACTTTGCCCAGTTCATAATCCTTTAAGTCCCGGTGTAGTTTGGACCTTTTAGTAAATTTAATTGTATTTTCCAACTTTTTTATCTTTTGGTTAAGCTTTTTGTGAAGAGTATCAAACTGTTGACCTGAGACTGAGCTGATTATGGACTCCTGTGCTGTGCGGATTTCACCCTTCAATTCACTCAGGATTTTTTCTTCTCTGTCAGTGATGAGCCTCATTAACTCCTTAGAGCACTTAGGGTAGAATTCCATCTGCTCATAAACTCCTCATCATTATTAAAGGTGTTTTTTTTTAAGCGTAATCCGCAGGGTATGATATCTTTTTCAAAGTACACCTTTAATGAAGCCACATTCCACCATAATTTCATCTCACGTACCAGTAATTTTTCTAACATGTCAGATTTAAAATTGCTGGGACGTGAATAGTCTGCTTTGCTTTGACCAAAAATTTCTTTAAGGTCAGCCATTCTATCACATAGGTTTTCATCCAAATTAAAAGAAAACCCTTTACTATTATTGTTCTGGTTCTCGGTGTCGGTCATTATATTGGACGTGGAGCTTCAGACAGGGAGCATGAAAAACGGGGAATATCCGAAACAATATAGATGAGTGAAAAAGTTTTCATATATCTAGCATAGCTGAACATACTAGACTGAAATTGGTTGTTGTCAAAGTATTCTACCTACAGCCCTGATTTGATTTCTTTTGTTTGCATTGCCCTTGACTTCCTACTCAGACACAATTATTTTCTGTACAATAATAATTTTTTTTGCAGTGCAAAGGTGCGTCCATGGGAGTGAAATTCTCTCCATCCTTCGCTAATTAATTTGTGTCTTGGTGGGAAGATGCAAACATTTTCTCTGATAACAACCCATTCCAGTCTAGTATATTCAGCTATGCTAGATATATGGATGATTTGATCATTATTTGGTCTGCTGACGTTTCTGATATTTCTACATGTATGAGTTACCTGAATAATAATAATTGTAACTTTTTTTTCACTCACACCTATAAGAAAACCAGCATCAGTTTTTTGGACTTACTGATCTCTGTTGGTGACAGGAATAAGGTAAATACTACAACTTTCTGCAAGGAAACTATGGGTAACACTATTTTGAGAGCGGATTCCTGTCATCCCAAACATTTGAGGGTTAATATTCCAAGGGGAGAATTATATAGATCTAAAAGAAACTGCAGTGACCATGAATCCTATATTAAAGAGAGAGGAGAAATCTGTGCACATTTAAGGGAAAGAGGTGATCAGAGTTGGTCTTTGGAAAAAGGAAAAAAAGCTGTGAAAAAAATCCCCAGAACAGACATGGTAAAATTCCATAAAAAAAGACCAAAGAAACGGGAGAATCAAAAACCCATTTTTGTCACCACCTATAGCAAAGAATACAACCAGAAAAAGATGATTATCAATAGATACTTACCAATGCTTAAAAGTGATTGTGCTTTGGAAAGTATTCTCCGGGAAGGGAGTTTATCTTCCACAAGGAAAGCTCCTACTCTTTCCAATCTTCTAACACCCAATATGGTTATGGATAATCCTGTTAAAACGTCCTGGTTGTCTACTAAAAGTTTCTTTAGTTGTGGGGGGGGGTGGCTTTATAAATTGCAATAGTTCCTATGTCATATATATGGTTACC
The DNA here is from genome assembly GCF_046119375.1 of Phyllobates terribilis. Classification (NCBI taxonomy): domain Eukaryota; kingdom Metazoa; phylum Chordata; class Amphibia; order Anura; family Dendrobatidae; genus Phyllobates; species Phyllobates terribilis. The sequence continues at coordinate 383,046,735 of NW_027362765.1, forward strand.
TGCAATATTTGCGATCTCTCCTATATAGGCTGTGTAATGCAGGTGCCGGAATGCAACGCACAGAGACACAAGGCGAGAACAGTCAGAGATGATTGTAAACAGTTTTATACAACAGGTATACTGAAACAAGGGATTAGCAACAAGGATAATGAACAGTGGTTTGAAATAGCAGAAAAATACGAAATTTCTCAAAGTAAGGCGCAGTCTCTTAAAGTAAGGCGCAGTCTGTTAAAGTAAGGTGATGCCCTCAAGCATGAGAGACACCACAACAAGTTCTTTAACCGTGAATTTGGCCCTAGCGGGGGTCACCGGTTATTCCCGCTAGACCGTGAGTCTCTTTCCGGATGAATTCAATTAAATCACGTTGTGCTACTTTAGCCCCAACCGTCCCCCTCCCAACCTGAGTACTTAAACCCAATTGTCCCCGGTACCGTGGGTGAGCAGTGGAAGTGACGGCCCTGCTCACGTATGCAACTCCTCTCTGCTTGGCCGTTGGAGGCAGTCTCTGAAGCCTTGGATAGGGGGGTCCAGGCCTCGTCCGTCGGCGGCCGCCGTCGGGTTCCGCGAACTCACTCAGCACCGCGATCAGGTTCCTAGTATCCTCAGCAGGCACAGCACTCGGGTCACATCTGTGAGGGATCTGGAGCTCTTTTAACGGTGCCCGGCTGGAGCACCTCTCAGGCCTCTGGATTTGGCCTGTCACGTGGGGTTTCTCAGGACGCAGGGAGCACGTCTGCTCCTCTCTGCTGCTTGGCGCCAAACAGCCCCTCAGGTTTGGCGCGCTGGCCTCTTATCTCTCTGAACTCCTTCCTGGAAGTCACCTGATCGGGTCCAGCGTCTGAATCTGCCCTCACTGCAACTTCCTTTGTATATTTTGGTTCCGCTTGACTGTCTCTGGCCAGTAGATGGCAGTCTCGCTCCATCCTTGAAACATCATGTTGAAGTACTTTTACAAGCTTTCTTGCTCGTTCTACATTCCTCCCTCCTTTTTGCTCACCAGTCCTCGGGCGAGTGGACTCCTCGTAGAATTGATGTCTCCTTCCAGGCAGTGCAAGCTCAGACAAGAGTTGGGCACACCCCTGCGTTTTCTGTTGGATTCGAGACCAGATAAACTCTTCCTGAGCATACCGGTTAGGAGGAATTCCGGCATTAGCCTGCTCAGTTCTGCGGGGCTCTTCTTGCGGAGGAGACTCCGGGAGATCCGAGGAATCAACTACTGGGGATTGCAAATTATTTCCTGACTCATTCTGACTTCCACTCCAACGATTCTGACGGGCCCAAATGCATTGTGGCCCACCCTTCTTCATCCCCCAATGTTCCTGTATGTGGCACTTCAGCCAACACGTCTGAGGGCCCAGCCCCGTTACAGACTTCTGATTCAGAGGAGCAAGGTCGCAACATATTACGGTGCAACACCCTGGATGTCGCGGCGTCATCCCCTTCGGGCCTAACCTCGTAGACGGGGTTGTCTGGGTGAACCTTCTTCACCACCCGATATGGTATTGCCTCCCAACGATGGTCCAGCTTACTCCCAAATCGTTTAGCCCTCACCATCACTCGGTCTCCTGGCTGAAGCGATCCACCTGTGGTCGGGGGCCGAACTGCATGCTCTACTTCCTGAAACTTCTGAGCAACCAGTCTTCTCACGGTATGGAGTCGACGCTGGTGTTCTCGAATCCAGGTACTTGGGCTACTGCCCGGACTGGGGTCTTCTGAGTCTAGCTCCAGTTCGGTGATTTCTCGGCCACTTCTTCCAAACAGCAACATATAAGGGGTGTAGCCGGTGGTTGCATGAACTCGATTATTATACACCCACACCAGCTCGGACACGAATTCGGGCCACTTCATCTTTTTGTCCGCTTCCAGTGTTCGCAACATTTGCAACAGGGTTCGGTTAAAGCTCTCGCATGCACCGTTCCCTTGCGGGTGGTAGGGCGTTTTCCGGGAACGGTCGATCCCATAGATGCGGTATAGCTCATCCATCACTCGACCTTGGAAGCAGACCTCCTGGTCAGAATGTATTCGCTTCGGGCACCCATAAATCCGGATGAAATCTTGACAGATGGCCTTGGCTGCGGCTTCTGCCGTCTGATCTTTAGTGGGCGACACTACTGCAAACTTGGTGAAGTGATCAGTCATGACTAAACAGTGTCCATAACCGTTGTATGAAGTTCCTACCATCAAGTAGTCAATCATCAAGACTTCCAAGGGGGCAGAAGTTCGGATGGTCTGAATGGGAGCTCTTTGCTCCGGGGGCTTGTTCTACTCACACTGGCGACATGTTCGGCAGACCCCCTCGACTTCTTGTCGCAGTTGAGGCCAATACACCAGCCGTTGCAACCACCGGAAGGTCTTTTCTACTCCGAAGTGAGCACCTCTGCTATGAGCTTCTTGGGCTAGCTGTGTTACTAGCGCTCCTGGAACTACCACTTGCCAGGTAACATCAAACTCTCGAGGCAGCTGGATTCTTCGGCATAGCAAGCCGTCCTTCAGGAGGAGCCTCTCCCACTGGCCTAGGATTTGTAGGGTAGTTGGAAGTGAAGCGGCTCTGGTTTCCTGGTCGGGTCTCTGATTAAGGGCGACCCATTCTCTCAACTTTGCTAGCTCCGGGTCGGATTGCTGCAGATGTATCTATTCGTCTCTTGAATGGCCCAGAATCTGAGCGGGCCTCGGCTCCTCTCTGGTCTCTTGGGCGTCGACCACAGCAGCGGCGAACTGGCTGAAATCCGGGATCTCGTCGCCTTCGAGCTCCTCATCTCTGTCCTTCTTCGGCCCCACCTGAGTGACCCGGGACAGGGCATCTGCATGTGTGTTCAGGGCCTTGGACCGATAGGCGATTTTATACTGGAATTTGGACATCCTTGCGACCCACCGCTGTCCTAACGCGCCCAGTTTGGCATTCTCCAAGTGGGCCAAAGGGTTGTTATCTGTCCGCACTTGCACTTCTGACCCTGACAGGCACTCAGCAAATTTCTCGGTCATGGCGCACACCAGTTCCAGTAGCTCCAGCTTAAACGAACTGTAGTTGTCCGAATTCTTCTCCGTATCTCGGAGTGACCTGCTGGCATACGCGATCACTCGCTCTTTCCCTCCTTGTACTTGAGCCAGCACTGCTCCCAGCCCATGCAAGCTTCCATCAGTGTACAACATGAAAGGCTGTGAAAAGTCAGCATAGGCCAGAATCGGGGCATCTGTTAGCACCATTTTCAATGCTCGGAATGCCTCTTCTTGTCGTGGGCCCCACTGAATGGGCTGCCGCTTGGCTCCCCCGGCTGTTCATTGAGCGAGATCGCAATCTTAGCGAAGTCTTTAATGAATCTGCGGTAGTATCCAGGAAGCCCCAGGAGGATTGGCTGGCGTGGGCCACTTCTGCACGGCAGCTACTTTCTCCGCAGTGGGGTGCACCCCTGCACTGGACACAGTGTGCCCCAGATATTCAATTTCTCGTTTGAAGAGGCGACACTTACGAGGCTTAATTTTCAGGCCGTGCCTTTGTAGCCGTTCTAACACTTGTTCCAATCGGCGGAGATGATCCTCAAACGTTGCGGAATAGATAATTATATCGTCCAGATATATTAAAGTGGCTTCAAAGTTGAGGTCCCCCAAGCATCTCTCCATCAGCCGTTGGAAGGTTCCTGGCGCATTTGTTAGTCCGAACGGCATTCGATTGAACTCAAACAGGCCCATAGGGAGAACAAAAGCTGTCTTCGGACGATCCTTCTCAGCTACTGGGACCTGCCAATAGCCACTGGCCAGGTCGAGGGAGGAGAAGAATTTGGCGCTCCCTAGTGCAGATAGAGACTCTTCGATTCGGGGTAGTGGATAGGAGTCTCGTACTGTACAGGCATTCAGCTTTCGATAGTCTACGCAGAATCTCAGGGTACCGTCCTTCTTTCGGACCAGCACGATCGGAGCCGCCCAGGGGCTCTGGCTTTCACGGATCACACCGTTCCGCAACATGTGGGCCAACAGCTCTTTCACCTCCTGGTACATTGGAGGCGGGATCTGCCGATATCTCTCTCGGATGGGAGCAGTATTTCCAGTGGGTATTTCGTGCTGAATGTCCCGAGTGCACCCGAAATCATCTTCATGCTCTGCAAACACTCCCTGATATCGCTGTAGAAGTTGTTCAATCTGCCTTACTTGTCCAGCAGAAAACTCAGTCAGGTTAGCTTCCATTTCTTCCAGGAGGTGGCGTCCAGCCAACGGTTCTCTTCCATGTTCCTGGCTATTGAGGGACACCTCTAGGGTCCATGGTTTTCCTTCCACAGGTGCCAGCCCTATAGCGTCAGCTCTAGTAAGGGCCTCCGGCATTACGCACACTCGCGCCACCTCTTGTCGGGGCAACAACTGTAAACTGGTGCCACTTAAATTGATGCAGCACACGGGTATTCGACCGTGCCGCACGGTGGCCAGAGTTCGAGCAATCAGGAGTCCAGAGGGCGCTTCTTCTCCCTCCATTGGTTCAACTTGAATGTCCACGCCCTCTAAGGACACATGTGCCAGCAGCGGCAAAGTGAGTACAGTCTGTCCCACCGGCAGTGTCATTGTGGCTTCGGGCGGTATCGATACCTTACCAAGGTACTGGAAGGTAGTGGGCAACTTTTGAATCTGACTGACCCGCACGAGGTGCTGGAACACTCTCTTGTTAGCTGGGTCTCGAGTGGCGTGGGTCCAGTTGTTTTTGCTACAGCCCTCAGCCAGGAACTGTCCGACTTCTTTCAGCACATTCATGCCCAGGGTTACAATGGGCCCATCGCCTCCGGGCCCGGTGGTCAATACGATCCCTTTTCGACCGAGGACCTTTCCACATGCCCGCACGGCTACTACTCCCGCTACTGGGATAGGTAGTTGATTAGCCGCCACCAGTTTGACAGTGGGTTCCCGGCAGGAACGAGCGACTTCAGGAAAGTGACTTTGGAAGTACGTCTCAGGCATAGTGGTCACTTGAGACCCGGTGTCCATCAAACAGCGGATCCGCTGCCCATTGAATTCAGCCCAGATAATGGGCCTCTCGGAGACAATGTCTTCAGAGCTCCCTCTTCTACTCTCTGAAGCTCGAGACCCCACGGCATTTTAGTTTAACGGCTGTCCGCTCCTCCTCCTTTCTCGGTTGGGACAGTCTTTGGAGATATGCCCCCTACCTCCGCAGGTCCAGCACTCCGGTCCTCGTTCTGCCGATAGGTCGGGTACATGTCGTGCTGGGGCCGGATAGGAACGTCTTTCTCGTTCTGGTCTCCGTCCGCGTTGAGCAGTATGGTCCGTCGGCAAGGGGGCAGTAGGAGTCTTCCTAATAGAATTCAGCTCACCCCGAATGTCTCGAATTTCCTGATGTATTTCCCGTACCCAATCAGGCTCTTGGTTGGTGAATCCAGGAGCAATTGCCTCATGACTTCTAACTGTGGCTTTGAGAACAGGAACTTCTCTCTCCAGGACTCTAGCTTCAGCCCCTACCTCCAGGAAGCCCATATCAGGGCTCAATCGCAGCCGCTCCTTCAGGATCTGCCTCAGGGAAGGGTCTTTCAAGCCAGCAATCAGTTGGTCACGCAACACCTCATCCAATGGTCCCAGTCCTCGGTTCCCATCTCGAGTTTTCTTAGTGATATGGGCCGTCACTTCCTGTAATGCATTAACATACTGATTTACTGTCTCATTTTCCCCTTGGACCCGCTGAAACAAACGTAAGCGCAAGTGTCCCAAATCTGTAGTGTCACCGTGCATGTCCTCTAGAATTTTTATCACTTTATCTACGGTGTCACGGTCCCCAGGTGGCTGTACATCACAGTCTGTCGGGCCTCTCCATCAAGGGTTAGGAGGGCCAGCTCCGCCTGGGCTAGAGGGTCAAGGGGATACATACGTAGCATACTTCTCAGTCTTTCTGCCCAGTCCCAAAGTGACATGCCATCCCCTGTAAACTTGGGAAGATGGCTGAGCATAGCCCCCAGGGGTATATGGCTCCGGCTGGACCCAGCCACAGACTGATCCGCCATCTCTGCGTCTGAATGTTGCATCCTGCCGACTACGCCAAATGTAATGCAGGTGCTGGAATGCAACGCACAGAGACACAAGGCAAGAACAGTCAGAGATGATTGTAAACAGTTTTATACAACAGGTATACTGAAACAAGGGATTAGCAACAAGGATAATGAACAGTGGTTTGAAATAGCAGAAAAATACGAAAATTCTCAAAGTAAGGCGCAGTCTCTTAAAGTAAGGCGCAGTCTCTTAAAGTAAGGTGATGCCCTCAAGCATGAGAGACACCACAACAAGTTCTTTAAGCGTGAATTTGGCCCTAGCGGGGGTCACCGGTTATTCCCGCTAGGCCGTGAGTCTCTTTCCGGATGAATTCAATTAAATCACGTTGTGCTACTTTAGCCCCAACCGTCCCCCTCCCAACCTGAGTACTTAAACCCAATTGTCCCCGGTACCGTGGGTGAGCAGTGGAAGTGACGGCCCTGCTCACGTATGCAGCTCCTCTCTGCTTGGCCGTTGGAGGCAGTCTCTGAAGCCTTGGATAGGGGGGTCCAGGCCTCGTCCGTCGGCGGCCGCCGTCGGGTTCCGCGAACTCACTCAGCACCGCGATCAGGTTCCTAGTATCCTCAGCAGGCACAGCACTCGGGTCACATCTGTGAGGGATCCGGAGCTCTTTTACCGGTGCCCGGCTGGAGCACCTCTCAGGCCTCTGGATTTGGCCTGTCACACGGGGTTTCTCAGGACGCAGGGAGCACGTCTGCTCCTCTCTGCTGCTTGGCGCCAAAGACCCCTCAGGTTTGGCGCGCTGGCCTCTTATCTCTCTGAACTCCTTCCTGGAAGTCACCTGATCGGGTCCAGCGTCTGAATCTACCCTCCCTGCAACTTCCTTTGTATATTTTGATTCCGCTTGACTGTCTCTGGCCAGTAGATGGCAGTCTCGCTCCATCCTTGAAACATCATGTTGAAGTACTTTTACAAGCTTTCTTGCTCGTTCTACAGCTGCACAACAGGAGAACTCCGGCAGCGCATCAGTGAACATCTAAGGGATTCAGTGAACAGAGATTCATCTAATCCTTCTAATGTATCAAAACATTTTTACCAAATGCACGGCGGTGATTTGAGCGGTTTTCAGTTTTTCAGAATGGAAAGGGTTAGTAAGCCCCGAAGGGGCGGAGCCAGGCGACAGAAACTTCTTAGCTGAGAAACCCACTGGATCCTGATGATGGAGACCGCCCATCCCACCGGTTTAAATAAGCGTACAGACGTAATCTTGTTTTATTAATACTGTTCACTTACCTTCTGTGTATAATGTCAGCATTATATTGTTGGTTTTAAATTTGTATTTTTTGTACTGGTAAAAGATTTTCAATGGTTTTGGGTGTGGAAAAATCTGAATCATGTGACGGGGGGCGGGGTTTTTGAATTCTTGGTCAATATAAAACCCAGACTCACTGGTATAACCCTAGGTTATGACTAAGGGGCATATTTGGCCCTGAAACTAGTAAACCGGTGTCTGGGACCTCTGCTATCTCTGCCATTTTTTCTACTGTGGGTTGTCTATGCTTTTAATGAAGATTTTGGAATAAAGTTCGTTGGAGTGTAACCTTTTGGTGCTGGATTTTTTACTACTAATTGGATTATTCTGGGATGGCAGCCATGCACAAAGAGGACAGATGAGCTGAACAATACTTTTTCACTCACTAAGATTACTATGCCTTTAAACAATTCTGGACTGCTCATATGATGATGTCATGTGTTTGGAAGCTTCTGTTTTTTGGCAAGATCTGAGTTAATTAGAGACACACCTGTGGATGTATTTTAATGAACACCTGAAACACACTGCTTCTTTGTGTAGCATCATGGGAAAGTCTAAAGAAATCAGCCAAGATATAAGAAAGAGAATTGTGGACTTGCACAAGTCTGGCACATCCTTGGGTACAAGTTCAAGATACCTGAATGTGCCTCGTTCATCTGTGCAAACAATTATATGCAAGTAAAAACAAGATGGGAATGTCCAGCCATCACACCACTCAGGAAGGAGATGGGTTCTTTGTCCCAGAGATGAATGTGCTTTGGTCTGACATGTGCATATCAACCCAAGGACAAAAGTAAAAGACCTTGTGAAGATGATGGTGGAAGCTGGTAAGATTGTGTCAATATCCACAGTAAAATGAGTACTGTATCAACATGGGTTGAAAGGCCACTCTGCCAGGAAGAAGCCATTACTCCAAAAGAAACATAAAAAAGTCAGATTAATGTTTGCAAATCCACTCAGTAAAAAGACCTTAATTTTTGGAGACATGTCCTGTGGTCTGATAAAACTAAAATTTAACTTTTTGGGCATAATGACCATGGTTACATTTGAAGGACAAAGGGAGAAGCTTGGAAGCCTAAGAACACCATCCCAACTGTGAAACATGGGGGTGGCAGCATCATGTTGTGGGATTGTTTTGCTGCAGGAGGGACTGGTGCACTTCACAAAATAGATGGCATCATGAGAAAAGAAGATTATGTGGCAATACAGAAACAACATATCAAGACATCAGCCAAGAAGTTAAAACTTGGGTGGAAATGGGTCTTCCAAATGGACAATGACCCGAAGCATACTGTCAAAGTGGTAACAAAGTGGCTTAAGGATAACAAAGTCAATGTTTTGGAGTGGCCATCACAAAGTCCTGATCACAATCCTATTGAAAATTTATGGGCAAAGCTGAAAAGACTGCGAGCAAGGCGACCTACAAACCTGGATCAGTTACACCAGTTTTGTCAGGAAGAATGGGTCCAAATTCTGACCAACTATTGTGAGAAGCTTGTGGAAGGATAACCCAAACGTTTGACCCAAGTCAAAGGGCAATGGTACCAAATACTACTGAAATGTATGGAAACTTTTGACTTTGCAGTAAGTAATAAAAAAGCCTTAAAACATTCTCTATCTCATTATTCTGGCATTTGGCAAATATTAAAAATTATGGTAATCCTAATTGACCTAAAACGGGAAAGGTTTATTCTGATTTCATGTCAGATATTGAGAAAAACATGCAGATGTGTCTTTATATAGTGTATGTAAACTTCTGGTTTCAACTATACATCTGATTGCCCCCACAAAACGGGATTCGGATGTATGCGCCAACGGAGCAATAGACTGTAATGGGGCCGGTAAACCGAACATGCGCCCTGATGTGCATCTGACGCGCCCCCTGGGCCTGCATTGTGGATGCACGGTGCGGGAATACCCGGAGCCGGATCGCTGGGGGTTGTAGTCTTCCGTGGCGGTGACCCGGTCCGTGCCCAGGGCGGTCAAACCAGTAGCAGTCTTAGTGTAATAACAAGTGTCCGACTACGCCACCCGTGGATTGCGGTCAGTGGGGACCGCCGCTGCAGGGCAGACCGCTGAGGCTGGTATTATGTGTGCAGCTTAGAGTGGGATGACTCTCCACGGGAGGAGTATAGCCTCAGGGCAGTTTGTGTGGATGATGGGAGTGATGGTGCACGAGCGCAGCAGGAATTACTCAGAGTCTTTGCAGTGCAGTTCAGGGTCTTTACTGGTGATAAGAAGGCAGACCCTCCCGGGAGTACTGGCTAGTATAAGGGGCCTGGTCAGTCTGCGAGCAAGCCGGAGTTCCCCTGGCCAGGTGGAGTTGTAGGCCTCCCCGTCTATCTGCACTCTTTCTGGCTACCTTGCTGTAAGCGGTTACAAGTAGCCCACGTCCCTGAGTATACCGTGTGGTGCTCACCCATATGGCTGGTGACTTGGGGCCTTCTGTTAGCCTCCGCTCCTGGATGGCGGCGCTGGCCCCTTCCTTGTGACTGAGCCTCCGGGCTTCTAAGGCCAGAGGACCTGGAATCCCCCGCCGGCTGGTTTCTGCTGCTGGGTGTATATCAGTCCCCACAGCCTCGCACTCCGGTGTCCGGTTTTAGTGTCCTCAGCCAGGGCGAGCTATATCTCCACTTAGCTTCCAGCCCCTGGTCTTCTGCTCCTAGCTCCTACAGAGCTCCTAGTTCTTGCTTTCCCTGTGTCTGCTGCTCTCTGGACCAGACTGCATCTCTGTCTGGGACTTCACTCCCTAATCCCGCCCCAGACCCAGTTTATAAGGGCAGATTCCTCCCCTCCCAGGTCTGGGCGGGTGGTGTTGCATGCTGAAGGGCTCCTGACCAGAGAAACCTCCCACTTGCTCTCAGACATAATATTTCTATTACTGTGGCAACCAGACCCCTGGGGTGCCACACATCTTTTTCGTGAGTGTACGCCTACTGGAGGTGGACACTCAGATGTAGTAGACGGCGTCTGAGTGTCCACCTCCAGTAGGAGTAAACTCCTGAAAATTATGTATGTTAGAGAGCACGTTTGCTCTGCGGGTACTATTACAATCTATGGCCTTGTTGGTGCATATGTCCAAATCCTGTTTTTCAGGGTTTCGGACATGTGCCCCAACGGGGCCACCGAGTATATCCGTAAAAGCAATGTGAAAGCACCCTAATTGAAATCAATAAAACCAGTCAAGACATCTCATGCACATGCAACGACTGTAACTCAGTCATATATGAGTGTGTGTGAGATACGGCACTGCTATGAATGACTCTGACTCTGATATGTTACCAAACGAGCTTCTTTTTTTATAACTTGCAATAAATGACAGTATATCTCTTCTAAACAAGATATTGGCCACAACAGCCAACAATCACAAATACAACTTATACAGCCTGAGAGATCCCAAGTGTCAGCTTCACAGTATGGAGAAGGACTACTCCCAGGCTTTACCACTCCCAACCTTATCCGGTACAGGGCCAACCCGTAGTTCTACCATGACCGTGACACGTGGTCCTCTGAGGCATACAATCTTACACCCGCCTCCCGCTTTAATTACAATAGATTCCGGGGACCCTGTTTTCCCCTTGATAGATATACAGGGTGGGCCATTTATATGGATGCACCTAAATTAAATGAGAATGGTTGGTGATATCATGTAAAAAAACTCATGAAATAATAAAGTTACATCAAAACCAAGCACACCATTGTTTTTATTATGAAATTCTCAATAAGTTTGATGTGTCACATGACCCTCTTCCCATTGAAAAAAATAAAGTTGGATCCAAAATGGCTGACTTCAAAATGGCCGCCATGGTCACCACCAATCTGGAAAAGTTTTCCCCCTCCCATATACTAATGTGCCACAAACAGGAAGTTGATATCACCAACCATTCCCATTTAATTTAGGTGTATCCAGATACCCAAGTGTCGTTCTACCACTTACTGGAATGGGACCCCTTAATCCCTCCCAAAGTATTTCATCCTTGGTTCCGAGGAATCATGGGGGATTTACAAAAGGGAACTACAGTGACAGGAACCTCTAATTAAGCATACAAAGGACCTCATACCTTCAACAGATTTAGGCTGCACAGTCTGCACATCTACCTAGGGGCTCTTGTCACTACAGGTCCCCTTTGTGAGCCCCCAGCACGTACACCTCCCTAATGATTCCCAGCAAAAGAAAGGATTCATAGAAAGAGTAGAATCGAAATACCATGCACAGCATTCACCAGAGACCGCAATATGTCTGCATATACCTGTTGTTCCTGGTCTTTAATGACCAGTAGATCGGCTCCCATCATCTTACAATAATCCCGGCTCTGGCTCCATGTTCTGTCTGGTACATCTGAGTAGTAATAACAGTGATCTCCATGTAGCCGCCATTCAAAAGGACACAAAAGACAACCTGAAATACAATAAACAAAGTGTACAAAAAATATCCAAACTTGCATTTTATTTAAATATAGGCAGCAAATCAATTAGGCCACAGTTAAAGGGAACCTGTCACCAGAAAAAGAGTTATTAACTTGCAGATATGAGGTAAATCTGCAGGTTAATAGCGTTACCAACCTGCCCGGTGCCCGCACTTAGCCTAACACTGCAGGGAGTAAATGAACTTTATCTCCCCCCCCCCCCGCAGCGTTCCGGTTTCAGTCACAGGGGCAATACCAGCGCTGGTTCAGCCACCGGACTGAGTATACAGAGCGGCAGCTGTAACCGCGCCCCAAGCCCTGCCTCTGCATTGGGTCGGCTGTCAGTCAGGGCCAGGGTCGTGGTTACAGCCCCCACTCTGTATACTGAGCCCATGCCGGCGCCGCCCCTGTGACTGAAACCAGAAAGCTGACGGGGGGAATAAAGTTAATTTTCTCCCCACAGCGTTCGAATAAGTGCAGGCGCCGGGCAGGTAAACAACACTATTAATCTGCAGATTATCCCCATATCTGCAGGATAATAGCGTTTTTTTCTAGTGACAGGTTCCCTTTAATGTCATGCGGGAAGTACAGTGGTACACTATGCCTGTAAGGGGTGTTTGGATGGTGATGTGCTCCTACACACATAGAATACAGAGACCCCATGGTTTCTCCAGTCATGAATGGAGGAAAGATTGTAATTGTAAATAGGAGAGCATTCCATGACAGCTTTACTCATGAAGAGGCAGCAAGCTATATGGTCACAGTTTGTTAACCTCTTTACCCACGAAGGCTGTTTGCACTTTAATGACCAGGCCAATTTTTTCAATTCTGACCACTGTCACTTTATGAGGTAATAACTCTGGAATGCTTCAACGGATCCCACTGATTCTGAGATAGTTTTTTTTTGTGACATATTGTACTTCATGATAGTGGTAAAATTTCTTCGATATGATTGGCATTTATTTGTGAAAAAAATTGGAAATTTGGTGAAAATTTAGCAATTTTCAAACTTTGAATTTTTATGCCCTTAAATCAGAGAGATATGTCACACAAAATAGTTAATAAATAACATTTCCCACATGTCTACTTTACATCAGGACAATTTTGGAACCGACATTTTTTTTTGTTAGGAATAGTGATGAGTGAGCGTGTTCTGTGAGCCCTTTCGGCGAGCATGCTTGGGTGCTCGCCGAGTATTTACAGCGTGCTCGAGTATTATGTTTTAGTCACTGCGTGTGCACGATTTGCGACAGTTTGACAGTTTTAATACTTGTGAGGAATGCCTGAAAAACAAGCATTCCTCACATATATTAAAGCTGTCAAATAGTCGCAAATCATGCACACGCAGTGACTAAAACATAACACTCGAGCATGCCGTAAGTACTCGGCGAGCATGGTTTAACAGAACACGCTCGCTCATGAAGTTATAGTTAGGAAGTTATAAGGGTTAAAAGTTGACAAGCGATTTCTAATTTTTCCAACAAAATTTACAAAACTATTTTTTAGGGACCACATCACATTTGAAGTGACTTGCTGAGTCTATGTGACAGAAAATACCCAAAAGTGACACCATTCTAAAAAATGCGTCCCTCAAGGTGCTCAAAACCATATTCAACATTAACATGAACCCTTCAGGTGCTTCACCGGAATTTTTGGAATGTGGAAGATTACAATAAACATTTAACTTTTTTTCACAAAAATGTTACTTTAGACCCAATTGTTTTTTATTTTTGCAGGGTTAACAGGAAAAAATGAATCATAACATTTTTTGTGTAATTTCTCCTGAGCACTCCGATACCTCATATGTGGGGAAAACCACTGTTTGGTTGCACGGCATGGCTCGGAAAGGAAGGAGCGCCATTTGACTTTTTGAATGTAATATTTGCTTGAATAATTAGCGGATGCCATGACGCGTTTGGAGAGCCCCTGATGCGCCTAAACAGTGGAAACTCCCCACAAATGACACCATTTTGGAAACTAGACCTCTCAGAGAACTTATCTAGATGTGTGGTGAGCACCTTGAACCCCTGGATGCTTCACAGAAGTTTATAACATTGAGCCCTAAAATAAAATTTTCTAATTTTTCCCACAAAAATGTTTTCAGCCACAAATTTTGCATTTTCATAAGGGTAGCAGAAGAAATTGCACCATACAATTTGTTGTGCAATTTCTCCTGAGTAAGCAGATACCCCATTTGTGGGGAAAAACACTTTTTGTGCGCATGGCAGGGCTTGGAAGGTAAGGAGTGCCATTTGACTTTTTGAATGTAAAATTTGCTTGAATAATTAGCGGACGCCATGTCACATTTGGAGAGCCCCTGATGTGCCTAAACAGTGGAAACCCCCACAAGTGACACCATTTTGGAAACTAGACCCCATAAGGAACTTATCGAGTTATGTGTGGTGAGCACTTTGAACCCCCAAGTGTTTCACAAAAGTTTATAACGTAGAGCCGTGAAAATAAAAAAAACACTTTTTTTTCCACAAAAATGATGTTTTAGTCCCAATTTTTTTATTTTCACAAGGTTAACAGGAGAAATTGGACTCCAAAAGTTGTGAAATTTCTCCTGAGTACGCTGATACCCCATATGTGGGAGAAAACTACTGTTTGGGGGCACCGTCAGGGCTCGGAAGGGAAGGAGTTTTAGAATGCAGACTTTAATGCATTAGTCTGTGTGTGTCATATCGCGTTTTGAGAGCCCCTGATGTGCCTAAGCAGTGGAAACCACCCACAAGTGACCCCATTTTGGAAACTAGACCCCTCAAGAAATGTATTTAGATGTGTGGTAAGAACCTTGAACCCACAGGTACTTCACAGAATTTGACAACGTGGATCTGTAAAAATGAAAAATATATATTTTTCCAACAAAAATGTTGTTTTAGCCCCCAACATTTTCATTTTCACAAGGACAGCAGAAGAAAATGGACCCCAATATTAGTTGTTGAATTTGTCCTGAGTACTCCGATATTTCATATGTGGTCGAAAACTACTTTTGAGGCACAGTGCAAAGCTCAGAAGCAAAGAAGCGCCATATTGGAGTTCATATTTTGCTGGGCTGGTTTGACGGTGCCATGTCACATTGGCAGAGCCCCTAAGGTGCCAGAATGGTAGAACCCCCATAAAAGATCCCATTTAACAATTAACCTTTTAATAAATTCATCTAGGGGTGCAGTGAGCATGTTGACACCACATGTGCCTCACAAAATTTTACACCATTGGGCAGTGAGGAAAGAATAATTACATTTTTACCACCAAAGTTTTGTTTAAGCCCCAAATTTTACATTTTCACACTGGGAAATGGGTAAAAATAGCACCAAAAGTTGTCACACAATTTTTGCTGAATGTAGAAATACTCCATATGTGGCTGTACAGTACTGCTGAGCCACACAGTCAGACTCGGGATGGACAGAGCGCTATTTGCCTACTGGAGCGCAGATTTTCCTAGAATAGTAAGCAGACTCCATATACAGAGACCCTAGGTGCTAGAAGAGCAGAATTCACCCTCAAGTGAGCCCCATTTCGGAAATTATACTGCTTTGGGAATTTATCTACAGGTGTGATGAGGATTTTAACTACATAGGTGTTTTCCAGAAACAAACAGCAGTGGATTTTGCTTAGTGAAAATTACAAATTGCCGCTGTAGTGAAGAGTTTGTTATGCCCACCTCCTGCTTCTGTAGAAGTGCACCTGTAAATTAGGTGGGCTCTCATAGCTACAGAAATGCCAAACATGTGGATGCTAACTGTGGTTTAGGTACACTGTGGGCGTTAAGAGGGCGGTTGCAGACAACTTTAATAAAATGGAATGCAACCGACCCCGGGGTCCGCAATGCAGCATGGTGGACTGCTGCCGAACACTTTCCGGGTGGAAAGGAAAGCAACCAACTTAAATGTAAACCCTTCCGTGTTTCTGCACACTGGAACGGGTATAGCAATTCGCACTATCTCCGTTAGTAGCACGAGATAGGCGGAAAAAAACTGTAGTCCTGTTACAGCACAGGGACGGCGCTAGGATGCGTGTGTGACTACGCCGACGGGCACACGTGTCTCCAGCCGGCATGCTACCAGGCTGAAGGGTACTACTCCACGTGACTGACAGGCGAAACGATGGACAGGACGTCTGCAGGCTGCTCGGGGTGATAGGCGACCCCTTTGGCAGAGCCAGACTGCTAGACGGAGCTACCTGCCTACTTTCACTAGCCTGCCTACTTTCACTAATTCTGCCTGGAGAAACTACGTGGAGCACAGTCGTCCACACACAGAAACACTTGCTCATGGCGTGCCACCATGTTTGTGGGCAGGCCTTTTAAAGACTAAGCCCTGCCCACCGACATGCCATTGGTGACGCCACCCGAGGACCAATCAGGCGATGCCAGGTCACTGGGTCAGGTGGGTGCCAAACCACCAATCATGATCCGCCAGGTCACGGATATGCTCAGTGCGGCGAATCCTGGACTTAGACTCCAAAAGCCCTGTCTCCCTCTGCAACCTATGCTTAACATAGCTAGGCACAAATACCTGAGAGACAATCTGCACGTCTCGTGGACCAGCTAGGTGCTGGGGCTGATGACAATGCTGAGCAGCATCAGCCCTGGCTGGACCAAAATGGGAGACCACAGAAGGTTCTGGACCCATTTCAAATCCAGCACCTGACCGACACCTAAAATTATCCCCACTTCTAACATCCTCCTCCACTTAACGCTCATTTACCTCCATGAGCCAGGGGGCAAGAGTGTGGTCCACCAGGTCACAGAGAGGATTCACGGAACCGTGACCCCTCCGGTGTACAGGGTACCCTTTTTTAACGCGGGGAGCAGGACGACGAGAAGTGACAACCGGCTCTCTATGTGTGGAGTACGTCACGGGTGACAGATGGAGAAGACCCGCCGGTCTCTGGCGGAAAGATTTATCTCTCGCACAGACGGAACATGCGAGAACAAAGTCCTTGACGTCTTGGCACCACCGGGGCCACCAATAGGACCGTTGAAGCGACTTAGTGGTACGTTTGACCCCCAGGTGGGCTCCGATCTTAGGGGCATGAGCCCAGGAGAGCACCATATTCTGTAGATTAGGGGAAACAAATGTCCTCCCCGACGGAACCGGGTTAGAGGACACTGCAGCCACCCTCTCTTCCTGAGAGTTCTTTACGACATAATCTGACAAGACCCAGGTCCTGGGGACAGACAAAGAATCAGTACCGGATGCCGCAACGATAGAGGGATCAGAGACTACCCTCCGGGTGACTTTGACCATAAACTGAGATGCACAATTCTCACTCCAGGAAGAAATTCTCCGCGTATTCCAGTCAATGTGTGGAGTATGACAACGTAGCCAGGGGAGACCCAATAACACCTCATCTAATCCACCGGGAATAATAAGAAATGAGATGACCTCCCGGTGGCCCTGAGGAAATGACATGGTGAGGGGAATCGACTGGTGAGTGATTTGCTCATCCTGGAGTGAACCATTGACAACACTAATGTTCATAGGTCTTGAGAGTAACTCTAAAGGGATAGCATGCCTCTGGGCAAACGTAGATGATAAAAAATTGCCATCAGCACCAGAGTCCACCCACGCCTTGGCAGTAACTGCAGATGTACCAAAGGACAATGTCACATTATATAATAATTTGGAGGAAGAAGTCCCGGAATTTAATACACCTCCTCCAATGGTGGTAATACCTACTCGTTTTGCCGACTGCTTGGAACCCTTATTTACGGGGTACTCCAAGAGATGTGCAGGTCGGGAATGAGAGGGACTAGACTCAGCCTTCGGGTCAAGAGTCTCGGGTTTGGAAATGGGTCTAGAGATGGATGGTGCCAACTGATACTAAGATCTGGAAACCTCCAGCTCTAACTTGTGCTCTGCATGACGCAAGTCTATAAGGTCAGCGAGAGATATTAACTCCTCCAGGGAGGTTGGAATCTCTCTGGTAGATAAAGCATCTTTAATATGCCCAGCCAGACCTTTCCAGAACACCGGGATAAGCGACCGCTCAGACCAATCCAGTTCAGCCGCTAGGGTTCTGAACTGGATGGCATAGTGGCTGGCGGTGGCCGAACCCTGGATCAACGCAAGAAGCTTAAGAGCCGTATCATGCGTGACCTGAGGACCTAGGAATACACTTTTTAGGGTCTTAAGGAAAAGACCCGCATTTACTACAACCGGATCGTTCCACTCCCATAGAGGAGTAGCCCACTCCAGAGCCCTGTGACCGAGTAATGAGATGATATATCCCACTTTGGCTCTTTCGGTGGGGAACCGTGCCTCCATCATCTCCAAATGAATGGAGCATACATTAATAAAACCCCTGCAGAGTTTACTATCCCCAGAAATTTTTTCCGGGAGAACAAAACGGGGTAATGGAGCACTTGCAGTGGTTGCAGTATTCACCGCAGTCGAGTTAATAATATTGGCTGCTAGAGTAGCCGCCTGGGTAGCTACTGCAGTGATATCAACGACCGGGGCGGTTTGTTCCAAATTCTAAGTCTGGCCTCCAGTTGATGTATATACCGCTGCAGTTGTTGGTTGTCGGCCATGTTCGACAAGACCCTGGCGCTCGGATACTGTTAAGAGGGCGGTTGCAGACAACTTTAATAAAATGGAACGCAACCGACCCCGGGGTCCGCGATGCAGCCTGGTGGACTGCTGCCGAACACTTTCCGGGTGGAAAGGAAAGCAACCAACTTAAATGTAAACCCTTCCGTGTTTCTGCACACTGGAACAGGTATAGCAATTCGCACCATGTCCGTTAGCAGCATGAGATAGGCGGAGAAAAACTATCTGTAGTCCTGTTACAGCACAGGGACTACAGTGTGTGACTACGCAGACGGGCACACGTGCCTCCAGCCGGCGTGCTACCGGGCTGAAGGGTACTACTCCACGTGACTGACAGGCGAAACCGTGGACAGGACATCTGCAGGCTGCTCGGGGTGTTAGGCGACCCCTTTGGCAGAGCCAGACTTCTAGACCTGCCTACGTTCACTAGCCTGCCTACTTTCACTAATCTTGTCTGGAGAAACTACATGGAGCACAGTCGTCCACACACAGCAACACTTGCTCAATGATCCGAGCGCGCCACCATGTTTGTGGGCGGGCCTTTTAAAGACTAAGCCATGCCCACCGATGCGCCATTGGTGACGCCACCCGAGGACCAATCAGGCGATGCCAGGTCACTGGGTCAGGTGGGTGCCAAACCACCAATCATGATCCGCCAGGTCACGGACATGCTCAGTGCGGCGAATCCTGGACTTAGACTCCAAAAGCCCTGTCTCCCTCTGCAACCTTTGCTTAACATAGCTAGGCACAAATACCTGGGAGACAATATGCACGTCTTGTGGACCAGCTAGGCGTTGGGGCTGACGACAAAGCTGAGCAGCATCAGCCCTGGCTGGACCAAAATAGGAGACCACGGAAGGTTCTGGACCCATTCCAAATCCAGCAACAGACCGATGCCTAACAATGGGGCTCAAAAGGGAGGGAGGCATTTGTATTTGGGAGTGCAGAATTTGTGGAATTTCTTTTGGTGGGCAAGGGCCATTTTGCTTTCCAGAGCCATTTGTGCTACATGAAAGCCCCCTATATTTTCGTTCACAGATGACAGACCTGAGTGGAGACTTACTTTTTTTGTGGATTGAGTCAAAGCTTTTATTGTGATCCAAAATGTTATGTAAATTGTTCCCATTTATCCTGTGCTCTACGCTGAGCACTGATATCAGGGTTTCCATTTAAATCTCCAAGTGACGTAATTCAGATGAAACCTCCGATGGATCCATTCACTATAGTGAGGCAGCAGAGTTACTCTGGACTCCGTCTGGCCTCTGCTTAGCGGTGTCCTTTTTTTCCAGAGGTTCACAAAACAGCGCAGTCTCCTCTCCTCCAGGCCTGGGTACCATCCGCACATTGAACCGTGTGATATCCGCTTATCCACATGTAGTGATGCGGATGTCACGAGGTCCAATGCAAGTCAATGGCGGCGAATACTCTGTGCGTCTGCAAAATTAATGGACATGCTGCGGATTTTTGAGCGCAGCATAAATGCTGCGGAAAAATCCGCAGCATGGGCATTGACATTGCGTCTTGTCATTGGGGACCATGGGGGGCGGATTACCAAGCGTTTCCCAAGCGTTTACGCTGCGGAAATTCAGCAGCATAAACGCTTGGAAAATGCTTCGTGGGCACACAGCCTTAGATCAGATAGTGTGGACAGCAGTGTGAGCAGCCTCTTACCTCAGCACTCCTGGTATCTTAAATATGAGATCAGAATATTCCATGATAGCTCAACTTCCTACACATGTAAGGTGGGGGCTGCAGCTACTTACTGCACATGCTCACCAGCAACTGTCCTATTAACATAATAGGTCAGGCTTCTGTCAGTGTAAGAGGGCAGTGGCCATTTTAATTCTATAGTGATTACCTCATTGTACAAAAATGAATTAAAGTTATTTAGTAAATAATTTATAATGACATTTTCTTTGCTTATTAATATTTTCTATTCCTGGAGAACTTCTTTAAGAATTCACTTGTTTGATGATTACAAATGTTCTTTACAAGAGGAAAAAGTTGCCTATTTGCACCATATCTGTTTGTCTGAACCACTGGCGGGAATCATGAAACTTTATGTTCTCTGTACCATTTCCCAGGGGGGTGGGTGTGCATTCTAAAGCTGATCCTTATGCTGCCCTCTGACCCAGCTGTATTATGAGAAATTTGGTGTATTAACTCGAAAAGGAAACAGTGCAACCAATGTTCCAAATAGCTAGCACCTCTGACCCCCCTTGACTACTTTCAGTCATATCTTGCCACATAAAGATGTTTCACCAATAAATATAGTGAATCACCCACATTACTCAAGCTTCATCAAAAGGCTTGGATTGCACCATTCTTCCTTATCCAGGCACATTTTCAAGTTTTATTGTATACACGCTTTTATGGGCTCTAAAAAATGTTGTTGTTGGGATATTCAAATGGTTTTTGACCCTTTTTTCACAATACATAGGGCTTAATTTTTATATTTCTTTTTTTTTTTTGCTCATTTCGGGGTAAAATGTAAAGAAAAATAGGAACTACGTGTCTATTTTTCACATAGAACAATATCAATAGAACATCAGCTCGTTGCACAAAAAACAAGCCTTTGCACAGGTCTATTGTCAGAAATGAAAAAAAGGTTAGGTCTCTTTGAAAATGGCGATACAAACCTTTTTTTAATCTTTTTTTTAAATACTCTAATTTTTGTTCACGTAAAAAAAATTAAAGTTTGCTATCAATGTAATCATACCAACCTGCAGAATCTAGTCACCAGGTCATTTTTGCCGCACAATGAATATTATAAATATGAAACAAAAAAAAAACAATGGAGGAATTGTTTTTTTGTCATCATTTCACCACACTTGGAATTCTTTCCCATTTCACAGTACACCATATGGTAAAAGTTATGGTGCCATTCAAAACTACAACTCGTCTCACAAAAAAAAAGTTAAAGAGATGGTCTGGTACTTAAAATGTCCTTTCTAAATACCTATCTTTAGACCCTGATCACTCTTTGTAATAAGCTTTATTATAGAATTCCCTCCGCTTCTCCCTATCTATCTAATACCTAAATGTATATTTTTCACTGCGCTTCATGTGACATTTTATTTGAGAGGAGTCTCAACCATAACATCACAGGAGGCTGGGGCTACACTCACTTCCCTGCAGCATCTATTGCCCCTCCTGCAGCAGGACATCATCAGGGAGCAGTGCTGCAGTTTCTTGCAACGTCGCACTCTGAAGGCATCTTGGATCCATGGTCATGGTGATAGATGCTCGTGCGCAGAGGTGAAGGCAGCACGAGCACTCTGCTTCTATCTACACTGTCGTGGCTTCTAACTGTAAAAGACATCCTCAGGGGATGGTGATAGAAGAAGTGAGTGACATCTGTGCTGCCCCACAGATTCTAGCACCACCCTCAGATGAATCGTTATCAGGGAGCAGTGCTAGTGGCAACCATTGCTTCTTTCTTCGCCCCCTGATGACATTTTGTCTCACAATTAGGCCTCCTTCATACGTCCTTTTTTTTTGGTCCTTATGCAGTCTGTTTTTTTATGGACATGTCAAGTTTTTCACACGGACCCACAGACATGTCCTTTTGTATTCCGGCAGCTATGAGGAAGCGTGTGCCGCGCGCGGATGACATTCGTGTGACATCTGTGTGACAAGAGATTGCTCTCAGTGGGAAAAACAAGATAATCTTGCAGTTATGATTAGTGTTGAGCGAACATGCTCGACACTGCTCGGTACTCGCCTGAGCATCACGCTACTCTGGATGTTTGGCGAGCACCGAGCATTTCCGGGTTACTCGGGCGGGAGCTCGGGTCTCCGCCCTGCATGTTTGGCGCTCTTTACAGAGCCAATGAACATGCAGGTATTGCCAGCCAGTCACTGTAATACCGCAGCCATGTTGGTTGTGGGCATTACAGTGATTGGCTGGCCGCACAGCATCACCTCGAGTATTTAAAACCGGGCGCCGCCATCTTGGACACAGTCGCTCCGGATCAGACAGTGTAGGGACAGCGCTGCTGATTTAGGGAGAGATATAAACTGCAAAATAGTTAGTACCACAAAAAAGTCTGTAGCGGCTATAGACCGCCAGACAAAAAGAAATACTGACAAGGATAATCTAAAATTAGACAACTTTATTCAAAATTAAATAAAATAATACATAAAATAGACAAGGAAAACCTCCAAAACAAAGGGGGAATGGAAACCACAAACAAGGTCTATTCACAGCACAAAAATTAATAAATAAATGCTGGTAGGTAATGTGATTCACCTCAACATACTAGGTCTCCAAAAAAGGGGTTGCGAACTTGAAGAATGCTAATCTAAATATAGCGCCAGTGCGACAAAGGAAATATGAGCATCAGAAAGTTATATATTAATAAGCATCAAAATACTGCTCAAACAATAGATAAAAGAATCAAGAAAGCAGGAGTAGCTATAAATCAAATCCTAAAGCAGAGTGTGCTAAGGAGCGCAATACCCAAAAGGAGAACATAATTACCTAGTGTAGAGATGGATACAAAGGTGCTGAAAGCCCAAGGTGTCCTCCCCACACCCGACGGACGCCGTTTCGCTCAATCGCTTCTTCCAGCAGTATTTTGATGCTTATTAATATATAACTTTCTGATGCTCATATTTCCTTTGTCGTACTGGCGCTATATTTAGATTAGCATTCTTCAAGTTCGCAACCCCTTTTTTGGAGACCTAGTATGTTGAGGTGAATCACATTACCTACCAGCATTTATTTATTAATTTTTGTGCTGTGAATAGACCTTGTTTGTGGTTTCCATTCCCCCTTTGTTTTGGAGGTTTTCCTTGTCTATTTTATGTATTATTTTATTTAATTTTGAATAAAGTTGTCTAATTTTAGATTATCCTTGTCAGTATTTCTTTTTGTCTGGCGGTCTATAGCCGCTACAGACTTTTTTGTGGTATTGCATTTGAGAAGTTATCTGACTTCATGAATTTGGACTTAAGTTGTACTATGCAAAATAGTTAGTGTAGGGTCTGTAAAGGCTGCCAGAACAAACAAACAGTCCTTCTCAGGACTAATATCCATCCCAGATATCAGGCAGGCAGGCTGTATAGGAGACGCAGTGGTTATACCAGCAAACGCTGCATTACAGTCATGTGTGCTGCTCCTGTTGCTGAAATTGCTGGACTTAGCTCCAGGTCTCAGGGGACAGGAAAAATCCTTTTTTTTTTCATCTAAATCCTCTTTTTTTTTCCTCCTTCACACTGTACAAATACCCGTCTTATTGACCTTTTGGTGTCCCCCCCCCCAAAAAAAAAGCGTATCTCTGATTTTTCAGACACAAATATATCTGTTGAAAATAGTCTGGTGTAGGCCCGACAAATCCCAGTGTGGTTTTGCAGTTCCACGGGTCAAATCTCTGTACTATCCAGTTGTGGGCCTTTGGTATCTAAAAAAACACAGTTTGAGTGTGTCGCTCACTGTTCAGCCGCAATTATATCTATTTAAAAAAGTCTGGTATACCCCAGTAAACAATAACTGTGGTTTTGCCATCCCACGGTAAAAAATCTCTATTATTCAGGTTTTGGTATATTTTCCGTAATGAAAAACAGTAGTGTCTACTGACTGTTGTGACACAAAAATATATCTGTTGAAAATAGTCTGATGTAGGCCCGACAAATCCCAGTGTGGTTTTGCAGTTCCACGGGTCAAATCTCTGTACTATCCAGTTTTGGGCCTTTGGTATCTAAAAAAACACAGTTTGAGTGTGTCGCTCACTGTTCAGCCGCAATTATATCTATTTAAAAAAGTCTGGTATACCCCAGTAAACAATAACTGTGGTTTTGCCATCCCACGGTAAAAAATCTCTATTATTCACGTTTTGGTATATTTTCCGTAAAGAAAAACAGTAGTGTCTCCTGACTGTTGTGACACAAAAATATATCTGTTGAAAATAGTCTGGTGTAGGCCCGACAAATCTCAGTGTGGTTTTGCAGTTCCACGGGTCAAATCTCTGTACTATCCAGTTTTGGGCCTTTGGTATCTAAAAAAACACAGTTTGAGTGTGTCGCTCACTGTTCAGCCGCAATTATATCTATTTAAAAAAGTCTGGTCTACCCCAGTAACCAATAACTGTGGTTTTTGCCATCCCACGGTAAAAAAATCTCTATTATTCAGGTTTTGGTATATTTTCCGTAAAGAAAAACAGTAGTGTCTCCTGACTGTTGTGACACAAAAATATATCTGTTGAAAATAGTCTGGTGTAGGCCCGACAAATCCCAGTGTGGTTTTGCAGTTCCACGGGTCAAATCTCTGTACTATCCAGTTTTGGGCCTTTGGTATCTAAAAAAACACAGTTTGAGTGTGTCGCTCACTGTTCAGCCGCAATTATATCTATTTAAAAAAGTCTGGTATACCCCAGTAAACAATAACTGTGGTTTTGCCATCCCACGGTAAAAAATCTCTATTATTCAGGTTTTGGTATATTTTCCGTAAAGAAAAACAGTAGTGTCTCCTGACTGTTGTGACACAAAAATATATCTGTTGAAAATAGTCTGGTGTAGGCCCGACAAATCCCAGTGTGGTTTTGCAGTTCCACGGGTCAAATCTCTGTACTATCCAGTTTTGGGCCTTTGGTATCTAAAAAAAACACAGTTTGAGTGTGTCGCTCACTGTTCAGCCGCAATTATATCTATTTAAAAAAGTCTGGTATACCCCAGTAAACAATAACTGTGGTTTTGCCATCCCACGGTAAAAAATCTCTATTATTCAGGTTTTGGTATATTTTCCGTAAAGAAAAACAGTAGTGTCTCCTGACTGTTGTGAGACAAAAATATATCTGTTGAAAATAGTCTGGTGTAGGCCCGACAAATCCCAGTGTGGTTTTGCAGTTCCACGGGTCAAATCTCTGTACTATCCAGTTTTGGGCCTTTGGTATCTAAAAAAACACAGTTTGAGTGTGTCGCTCACTGTTCAGATGCAATTATATCTATTTAAAAAAGTCTGGTATACCCCAGTAAACAATAACTGTGGTTTTGCCATCCCACGGTAAAAAATCTCTATTATTCAGGTTTTGGTATATTTTCCATAAAGAAAAACAGTAGTGTCTCCTGACTGTTGTGAGACAAAAATATATCTGTTGAAAATAGTCTGGTGTAGGCCCGACAAATCCCAGTGTGGTTTTGCAGTTCCATGGGTCAAATCTCTGTACTATCCAGTTTTGGGCCTTTGGTATCTAAAAAAACACAGTTTGAGTGTGTCGCTCACTGTTCAGCCGCAATTATATCTATTTAAAAAAGTCTGGTATACCCCAGTAAACAATAACTGTGGTTTTGCCATCCCACGGTAAAAAATCTCTATTATTCAGGTTTTGGTATATTTTCCGTAAAGAAAAACAGTAGTGTCTCCTGACTGTTGTGACACAAAAATATATCTGTTGAAAATAGTCTGATGTAGACCCGACAAATCCCAGTGTGGTTTTGCAGTTCCACGGGTCAAATCTCTGTACTATCCAGTTTTGGGCCTTTGGTATCTAAAAAAACACAGTTTGAGTGTGTCGCTCACTGTTCAGCCGCAATTATATCTATTTAAAAAAGTCTGGTATACCCCAGTAAACAATAACTGTGGTTTTTGCCATCCCATGGTAAAAAATCTCTATTATTCAGGTTTTGGTATATTTTCCGAAAAGAAAAACAGCAGTGTCTCCTGACTGTTGTGACACAAAAATATATCTGTTGAAAATAGTCTGGTGTAGGCCCGACAAATCCCAGTGTGGTTTTGCAGTTCCATGGGTCAAATCTCTGTACTATCCAGTTTTGGGCCTTTGGTATCTAAAAAAACACAGTTTGAGTGTGTCGCTCACTGTTCAGCCGCAATTATATCTATTTAAAAAAGTCTGGTATACCCCAGTAAACAATAACTGTGGTTTTGCCATCCCACGGTAAAAAATCTCTATTATTCAGGTTTTGGTATATTTTCCGTAAAGAAAAACAGTAGTGTCTCCTGACTGTTGTGACACAAAAATATATCTGTTGAAAATAGTCTGATGTAGGCCCGACAAATCCCAGTGTGGTTTTGCAGTTCCACGGGTCAAATCTCTGTACTATCCAGTTTTGGGCCTTTGGTATCTAAAAAAACACAGTTTGAGTGTGTCGCTCACTGTTCAGCCGCAATTATATCTATTTAAAAAAGTCTGGTATACCCCAGTAAACAATAACTGTGGTTTTGCCATCCCACGGTAAAAAATCTCTATTATTCAGGTTTTGGTATATTTTCCGAAAAGAAAAACAGTAGTGTCTCCTGACTGTTGTGACACAAAAATATATCTGTTGAAAATAGTCTGGTGTAGGCCCGACAAATCCCAGTGTGGTTTTGCAGTTCCACGGGTCAAATCTCTGTACTATCCAGTTTTGGGCCTTTGGTATCTAAAAAAACACAGTTTGAGTGTGTCGCTCACTGTTCAGATGCAATTATATCTATTTAAAAAAGTCTGGTATACCCCAGTAAACAATAACTGTGGTTTTGCC
Organism: Phyllobates terribilis; assembly: GCF_046119375.1. Lineage (NCBI taxonomy): Eukaryota > Metazoa > Chordata > Amphibia > Anura > Dendrobatidae > Phyllobates > Phyllobates terribilis. The sequence goes on from NW_027362765.1 coordinate 383,073,467, forward strand.
ATCCCACGGTAAAAAATCTCTATTATTCAGGTTTTGGTATATTTTCCATAAAGAAAAACAGTAGTGTCTCCTGACTGTTGTGAGACAAAAATATATCTGTTGAAAATAGTCTGGTGTAGGCCCGACAAATCCCAGTGTGGTTTTGCAGTTCCATGGGTCAAATCTCTGTACTATCCAGTTTTGGGCCTTTGGTATCTAAAAAAACACAGTTTGAGTGTGTCGCTCACTGTTCAGCCGCAATTATATCTATTTAAAAAAGTCTGGTATACCCCAGTAAACAATAACTGTGGTTTTGCCATCCCACGGTAAAAAATCTCTATTATTCAGGTTTTGGTATATTTTCCGTAAAGAAAAAGAGTAGTGTCTCCTGACTGTTGTGACACAAAAATATATCTGTTGAAAATAGTCTGATGTAGGCCCGACAAATCCCAGTGTGGTTTTGCAGTTCCACGGGTCAAATCTCTGTACTATCCAGTTTTGGGCCTTTGGTATCTAAAAAAACACAGTTTGAGTGTGTCGCTCACTGTTCAGCCGCAATTATATCTATTTAAAAAAGTCTGGTATACCCCAGTAAACAATAACTGTGGTTTTTGCCATCCCATGGTAAAAAATCTCTATTATTCAGGTTTTGGTATATTTTCCGAAAAGAAAAACAGCAGTGTCTCCTGACTGTTGTGACACAAAAATATATCTGTTGAAAATAGTCTGCTGTAGGCCCGACAACTCCCAGTGTGGTTTTGCAGTTCCACGGGTCAAATCTCTGTACTATCCAGTTTTGGGCCTTTGGTATCTAAAAAAACACAGTTTGAGTGTGTCGCTCACTGTTCAGCCGCAATTATATCTATTTAAAAAAGTCTGGTATACCCCAGTAAACAATAACTGTGGTTTTGCCATCCCACGGTAAAAAATCTCTATTATTCAGGTTTTGGTATATTTTCCGTAAAGAAAAACAGTAGTGTCTCCTGACTGTTGTGAGACAAAAATATATCTGTTGAAAATAGTCTGGTGTAGGCCCGACAAATCCCAGTGTGGTTTTGCAGTTCCATGGGTCAAATCTCTGTACTATCCAGTTTTGGGCCTTTGGTATCTAAAAAAACACAGTTTGAGTGTGTCGCTCACTGTTCAGCCGCAATTATATCTATTTAAAAAAGTCTGGTATACCCCAGTAAACAATAACTGTGGTTTTACCATCCCACGGTAAAAAATCTCTATTATTCAGGTTTTGGTATATTTTCCGTAAAGAAAAACAGTAGTGTCTCCTGACTGTTGTGAGACAAAAATATATCTGTTGAAAATAGTCTGGTGTAGGCCCGACAAATCCCAGTGTGGTTTTGCAGTTCCATGGGTCAAATCTCTGTACTATCCAGTTTTGGGCCTTTGGTATCTAAAAAAACACAGTTTGAGTGTGTCGCTCACTGTTCAGCCGCAATTATATCTATTTAAAAAAGTCTGGTATACCCCAGTAAACAATAACTGTGGTTTTGCCATCCCACGGTAAAAAATCTCTATTATTCAGGTTTTGGTATATTTTCCGTAAAGAAAAACAGTAGTGTCTCCTGACTGTTGTGACACAAAAATATATCTGTTGAAAATAGTCTGATGTAGGCCCGACAAATCCCAGTGTGGTTTTGCAGTTCCACGGGTCAAATCTCTGTACTATCCAGTTTTGGGCCTTTGGTATCTAAAAAAACACAGTTTGAGTGTGTCGCTCACTGTTCAGCCGCAATTATATCTATTTAAAAAAGTCTGGTATACCCCAGTAAACAATAACTGTGGTTTTGCCATCCCACGGTAAAAAATCTCTATTATTCAGGTTTTGGTATATTTTCCGTAAAGAAAAACAGTAGTGTCTCCTGACTGTTGTGACACAAAAATATATCTGTTGAAAATAGTCTGATGTAGGCCCGACAAATCCCAGTGTGGTTTTGCAGTTCCACGGGTCAAATCTCTGTACTATCCAGTTTTGGGCCTTTGGTATCTAAAAAAACACAGTTTGAGTGTGTCGCTCACTGTTCAGCCGCAATTATATCTATTTAAAAAAGTCTGGTATACCCCAGTAAACAATAACTGTGGTTTTGCCATCCCACGGTAAAAAATCTCTATTATTCAGGTTTTGGTATATTTTCCGAAAAGAAAAACAGTAGTGTCTCCTGACTGTTGTGACACAAAAATATATCTGTTGAAAATAGTCTGTTGTAGGCCCGACAAATCCCAGTGTGGTTTTGCAGTTCCACGGGTCAAATCTCTGTACTATCCAGTTTTGGGCCTTTGGTATCTAAAAAAACACAGTTTGAGTGTGTCGCTCACTGTTCAGATGCAATTATATCTATTTAAAAAAGTCTGGTATACCCCAGTAAACAATAACTGTGGTTTTGCCATCCCACGGTAAAAAATCTCTATTATTCAGGTTTTGGTATATTTTCCATAAAGAAAAACAGTAGTGTCTCCTGACTGTTGTGAGACAAAAATATATCTGTTGAAAATAGTCTGGTGTAGGCCCGACAAATCCCAGTGTGGTTTTGCAGTTCCATGGGTCAAATCTCTGTACTATCCAGTTTTGGGCCTTTGGTATCTAAAAAAACACAGTTTGAGTGTGTCGCTCACTGTTCAGCCGCAATTATATCTATTTAAAAAAGTCTGGTATACCCCAGTAAACAATAACTGTGGTTTTGCCATCCCACGGTAAAAAATCTCTATTATTCAGGTTTTGGTATATTTTCCGTAAAGAAAAACAGTAGTGTCTCCTGACTGTTGTGACACAAAAATTTATCTGTTGAAAATAGTCTGATGTAGGCCCGACAAATCCCAGTGTGGTTTTGCAGTTCCACGGGTCAAATCTCTGTACTATCCAGTTTTGGGCCTTTGGTATCTAAAAAAACACAGTTTGAGTGTGTCGCTCACTGTTCAGCCGCAATTATATCTATTTAAAAAAGTCTGGTATACCCCAGTAAACAATAACTGTGGTTTTTGCCATCCCATGGTAAAAAATCTCTATTATTCAGGTTTTGGTATATTTTCCGAAAAGAAAAACAGCAGTGTCTCCTGACTGTTGTGACACAAAAATATATCTGTTGAAAATAGTCTGCTGTAGGCCCGACAAATCCCAGTGTGGTTTTGCAGTTCCACGGGTCAAATCTCTGTACTATCCAGTTTTGGACCTTTGGTATCTAAAAAAACACAGTTTGAGTGTGTCGCTCACTGTTCAGCCGCAATTATATCTATTTAAAAAAGTCTGGTATACCCCAGTAAACAATAACTTTGGTTTTGCCATCCCACGGTAAAAAATCTCTATTATTCAGGTTTTGGTATATTTTCCGTAAAGAAAAACAGTAGTGTCTCCTGACTGTTGTGAGACAAAAATATATCTGTTGAAAATAGTCTGGTGTAGGCCCGACAAATCCCAGTGTGGTTTTGCAGTTCCATGGGTCAAATCTCTGTACTATCCAGTTTTGGGCCTTTGGTATCTAAAAAAACACAGTTTGAGTGTGTCGCTCACTGTTCAGCCGCAATTATATCTATTTAAAAAAGTCTGGTCTACCCCAGTAAACAATAACTGTCATTTTGCCATCCCACGGTAAAAAATCTCTATTATTCAGGTTTTGGTATATTTTCCGTAAAGAAAAACAGTAGTGTCTCCTGACTGTTGTGACACAAAAATATATCTGTTGAAAATAGTCTGATGTAGGCCCGACAAATCCCAGTGTGGTTTTGCAGTTCCACGGGTCAAATCTCTGTACTATCCAGTTTTGGGCCTTTGGTATCTAAAAAAACACAGTTTGAGTGTGTCGCTCACTGTTCAGCCGCAATTATATCTATTTAAAAAAGTCTGGTATACCCCAGTAAACAATAACTGTGGTTTTGCCATCCCACGGTAAAAAATCTCTATTATTCAGGTTTTGGTATTTTTTACGTAAAGAAAAACAGTAATAGTTTCTCCCTGATTGTTCAGATTGTTTAAAAGAGTCGGGTGTAGGCCAGAGAAATAGAACTGTGGTTTTCCTCTTCCACGGTTCTAATCTACTTTTTATTACCCTTTTTCCATTGATAGTGCAAGTGTAAGCTATTTTACTTCCTTTACAATGGGCAAGGCGCATGGCAAGGGACGTGGAAGTGGACGTTCTGGTGATGGTTCGTGCAGAGGAAGTGGCCGTGGCCAAGGTGAAAATGTGCCAGAACCAACAGCCACATCTTCTCGCTCTCACTTCTTGACTGAATTACTAGGGAAGCACAGAACAACACCAGTATTGAGAACTGATCAGTGTGAACAGGTTATTAATTGGATAGCAGATAATACTTCCAGTTACTTGGGCACCACCACCTCCGGTCTGTCTTCCACATGGTCAACTCTTAGTAGCCGTGAGTCTCGACCGCATACTCCTCCTCACCCTGATGCTCCTTCCTCCCACCATGCCGAGTGTCGTCAGACAGCAACTGATCCTACACTTGGACACTCTGAAGAGCTGTTCACTGGTCCATTTCCAGATTTGTGCCCCTCTTCTGCTCCGCTTGAAGTGGTGGAAGAGGAGATCCCATGTAGCGATGTCCAAATATTTGAACAGCCACGGCCACAGGAAGTCGACGCTGGCAATTTGTCACAAGAGGTGGACCATGACGAGACGCAATTGCCAGGAAGTGAGGAGGAGCATCGTGGTGCGCAAGTGGAAGAGGAGGAGGTGGTGGATGATCTAGTAACTGACCCAACGTGGCATTAGGACATGCAGAGTGAGGCAAGCAGTGCACAGGGGGAGGGAGGCAGAGTACCCCAACATGCAGGAAGAAACAGTGTGGTGGCCGCAGACAGAAGGCAGGCAACCGTTCCCCGTAACACCAACACGAGGGACGTTGCCAGTACAAGCGGTAGGTCTTCCAGAGTCTGGAATTTTTTTAAAGACTCTGCTGATAGCCCCAAAAAGGCCATATGTTCCACCTGCCATGCCAGCATCAGCTGGGGTGACAAAACTACCAGCCTGACCACCACCAGCATGATCAGGCACATGGCAGCAAAGCACCTGACTTTGTGGGGCGAAACCCAGGGTCCACGACCAGTGTCAGCGGGTGTCACCACTGCTTCTTCCACTGTTGTGCGTGAAATAGAACCCCCTGTTGTGTGTGCAAGGCAATCCCCTGTCCATACTGCATGTAAAGATGCCCCCTCCTCTCAGTCTTCACTTGTTATAGCAGTTTCTCAAGAAACAGCATCAACGTCCACGTCCCACCGCAGCGCTCAATTGTCCATATCCCAGACTTTTGAACGAAAGCGGAAATTCGCAGCTAATGCCCCACAGGCCACAGTCCTAAATTCGCACATTTCACGACTGCTTGCGTTGGAAATGCTGCCTTTTAGGCTGGTGGAGACGGAATCCTTCTGCAATCTTATGGCGGTGGCCGTCCCTTGGTACTCGGTCCCCAGCCGACACTATTTTGCCCGGTGTGCCATCCCCGCACTACACAAGCACGTGTCCCAAAGCATCTGCCGTGCCCTCAACAACGCAGTTACTGGGAGAGTCCACCTGACAACGGACACGTGGAGAAGTGCTTGTGGCCAGGGACGGTACATCTCTCTGACGGCACACTGGGTAAACATAGAGGAAGCCGGGACCCAGTTGGACCTTGGGACGGAGCATGTCCTCCCCACACAGAGGATTGCGGGCCCTATGTCAGTCATAGTTGCCCCCACAGTGTATAGCTCCTGCGCATCTTCCTCCTCCTCCTCCTCATGTTCAGCCTCCATCTCAGATATCACCACATCAGTTACAAGCTGGAAGCACTGCAGTACTGCCTCCGCCAAACGGCAACAGGCTGTGCTGAAGCTCATAAGCTTAGGTGATAAACCTCACACTGCTTGTGAGTTGTGGACAGCTGTGAAAGAGCAGGCAGATCTGTGGCTGACACCGCTGAACCTACATCCCGGCATGGTCGTGTGTGACAATGGCCGTAACCTGGTGGCGGCTCTGAGGCGAGGTGAAATCACACACGTTCCATGCCTGGCTCATGTACTTAACCTCATGGTTCAGCGGTTTCTTAAATTGTACAACGAGTTGCCAGATCTGCTCATGAAAGTACGCCGCCTGTCAGCTCATTTTCGCAAGTCGGCTACAGCTTCCGCCGCCCTTGCTGTGTTGCAGCAGCGTTTGCAGCTTCCAGCACACCGACTGGTGTGTGATGTCCCCACACGTTGGAACACTACCCTCCACATGTTGCAAAGGATTTGTGAGCAGAAGAGAGCAGTTGTGGAGTACCAGATGCAACAAGGCCGTCGATATTCAGGTCAGACTCCACACATAAGACCTCAGGAGTGGACCTGGATGTCTGACATATGTACCATCCTGACAAACCTTGAGGAGGCCACCAAGATGGTGAGTGGCGATGACGCCATCATTAGTGTCAGCATCCCACTTGTCTGTCTTTTGCAACGCTCTCTGCAGAGAATTAAAGAGGAGGCATTGCAGCCAGAGTATGATGAGATGGATCAAGAAGCCGTAGTGGGCGATTACACACAGCCCAGCCTCATCTCATCCCAACGTGCATTGGGGGACAATGAGGGAGAGGAGGAGGAGGAGGAGTAAGAACAGGAGCTGCTATCATGCGCTGTAGACGGTAGTACCTGTACAAGTGTCATACCGTCGGTTCAGCGTGGGTGGCCTGAGGACAGGGGGGAGGAGGAGGAGGAGGAGAGCATGGTCAGTCGTCATCTTGGTGAGGACACGGAAATCTTACCCGTTACCAGTCTGGCACGCATGGCTGACTTTATGTTACGCTGCCTTAACCGTGACCCTCGCGTTGTCAAAATGTTGGGTGACAGTCATTACTGGTTGGTGACACTTTTAGACCCCCGCTACAAGGAGAACTTTCACTCTCTTATTCCTGAGGTGGAGAGGTCTACAAAAATGGGGCAGTACCAGAAGGCCCTTGCTGCAGAACTCTTAAAAAAATTCCCATCTGAGCACGCTAGCGGCAGAGGTCACAGTTCGTTGCCTAACCAAGGCGTACAGGCGAGAGAGATGCAACTCCAATCCAGCAGAGGCAGGGGAACACTGTCAACGTTCTGGGACAGATTTCTGACACCCGCCCAGCTTACAGGCCCTGAGGCGCGGGGTACTCTCACAAGGAGTGGAAAGTTTCAAAAGATGGTGAGGGAGTACCTTGTTGACCGTACCAGCGTCCTCCGTGATTTCTCTGCGCCTTTTAATTATTGGGTATCGAAGCTGGACACTTGGAATGAACTCGCTCTGTACACCTTGGAAGTCCTGGCCTGCCCTGCCCCTAGCATGTTATCGGAGCGTGGTTTTAGTGCCACTGGGGGAATTATAACTGATAAGCGCACTCGCCTGTCAACTGATAATGCTGACAAGCTGACCCTTATCAAAATGGACAAGGGCTGGATTGGGCCAGACTTCTCATCACCACCAAATGACAGCAGAGTAACATAAAGTCAAATCCACTGTGTTATTTCGGGAGGTGTATTCACATGCACCGCTTCACACCCACACATGGGTATACGCTTCCTCATTTCGGCTGTTTTATGTTCTTCTCCTTATCCTCAGCCTCCACCACCACTATACCACCAGGGTGCCAGCATTGCAAGTTCCTCCGTCCTTATTTTTGTCAGCTTTTGCTTGGAAGGCATAAGCAAATCCTATGGGAGACCCACTCCCCAATAATGGGACTTATGTTTGTAATATGCTGTACTGCATGGTTCTTGTAAGGGGCATTGCAAGTTGCTCCGTCCTAATTTTTGGAAGCTTTTGCTTGGAAGGCATAAGCAAATACTATGGGAGACCCACTCCCCAATAATGGGACTTATGTTTGTAATATGCTGTACTGCATGGTTCTTGTAAGGGGCATTGCAAGTTGCTCCGTCCTAATTTTTGGAAGCTTTTGCTTGGACGACATAAGCAAATCCTATGGGAGACCCACTCCCCAATAATGGGACTTATGTTTGTAAAATGCTGTACTGCATGGCTCTTGTAAGGGGCATTGCAAGTTGCTCCATCCTAATTTTTGGAAGCTTTTGCTTGGAAGGCATAAGCAAATCCTATGGGAGACCCACTCCCCAATAATGGGACTTATGTTTGTAATATGCTGTACTGCATGGCTCTTGTAAGGGGCATTGCAAGTTGCTCCATCCTAATTTTTGGAAGCTTTTGCTTGGACGGCATAAGCAAATCCTATGGGAGACCCACTCCCCAATAATGGGACTTATGTTTGTAATATGCTGTACTGCATGGTTCTTGTAAGGGGAATTGCAAGTTGCTCCATCCTAATTTTTGGAAGCTTTTGCTTGGAAGGCATAAGCAAATACTATGGGAAACCCACTCCCCAATAATGGGACTGTAACGGGTCTGGGAGGTGGAACCTCTGAGCTACTATACAAAGGGGCAGTCCTTGTAAGGAAGCGGGTGGCTCCCAGGGAAAGCAGGCAGGCAGTCACGGCAAGTGACGAGGACAGTCTCTTGACAGGCGGGGGGTCACGGCAAGTGACAGCAGGGTAAGAGTCTCTGGACAGGCAGGTGGTGACAGCAAGTGACGGCTAAGCCTCCAGGTAGGCTAGCAGGCGAGTAGCAGGTGAGCGCTCCCAGGCGAGCGGGTAAGAGTCTCTGGACAGGCTAGCAGGCAGGCAGGTATCAGGCAGGTATCAGGCAGGTATCTGGCAGGTGCTTTCTGGTCCGCGGGCGGACTGATCCATAGACAGACTGGCAGATGCTGGTAGGAAGACTGTCGGACCGCAGGATTGCAAGCAGGTAGACAGCACTGGAAAACAAGCTGGCAACGGGACCTGAGGGCTGAAGCAGAGTTGAAAGGCTTTGCAACAACATTGCTCGGGCACCTCCATTTTGGAGGAGGTGCCTTATATATGGTGAGATCCTCCGGCCATTAGCCGGGGACTCCTTAGGACGGCGCGCGCGGCCCCTTTAAGAGAGAGGGAGCGCGCTGCCAGCAGAGCGGGAGGAGCACGCCGGGCACGGAGCGGAGAGGTGAGGGGAACGGCGTCCCTGCCTAGCAGGAGGCAGGGACGCCGACGCTACAGTACCCCCCCCTTTAGGCCCCCCCTTTTTTAGGCCAGAGAGAAATTTATCAAGGATGAGAGGGGCATGGATGTTCTCCCGGGGCTCCCACGTTCTCTCCTCAGGACCAAACTCCTTCCAATCCACTAGAAAAAAGGTCTTTCCTCTTACCCTTTTGGTGGCCAGAATGTTCTCTACCTCAAACTCGTTTTCAGCGGAAACCGGAGCAGGAGGCGTACCTGTAGACTTGGAAAAAGAGTTAAGTACAACGGGTTTGAGTAGAGATACATGGAAGGAGTTAGGGATCCGCAAGTTGGCCGGGAGTTTCAATTTATAGGCCACCGGGTTGATTTGTTTGATAACTTCCAGTGGTCCGATGAACCGAGGCCCTAACTTGTAGGAAGGAATCTTGAGCCGGACATATTTGGACGAGAGCCAGACTTTATCTCCAGGACGGAATTGTGGCGGATCCAGACGTCTTTTGTCAGCCTGTTTTTTCATCCGCTCGGATGACTGAAGAAGTGCAGATCTGGTACTTTCCCAAATGGAGGAAAATTTGCTAACAAGAGATTCCGCAGCCGGATTGTCCACCGAGGTGGAGATGGGAAACGGGATCCGAGGATGCTTACCGTAGACTATAAAAAACAGGGATTTGGAGGAAGATTCGCTCTCGTGATTATTGTAGGAAAATTCGGCCCACGGTAAAAGATCCACCCAGTCGGAATGGTGAGCATTAACAAAGTGCCGGAGGTAACTGGTTAAAATTTGGTTGATCCGCTCTACTTGACCATTGGACTGTGGGTGATAAGCAGAAGAGAAGTCCAAGGTGACCCCCAGCAATTTACACATGGCTCGCCAGAAGCGAGAGGTGAACTGAACTCCTCAATCGGATACGATGTGGAGAGGAAGACCAAGAAGACGGAAAATATGATGGATAAAGTCTTTAGCCAACTCAGATGCAGACGGGAGGCCCGGCAGGGGAATGAAGTGAGCCATCTTAGAAAAGCGGTCAGCGACCACCCAAATGACCATACAACCGGCAGAGACAGGGAGGTCCGTTATAAAGTCCATGGCTATATGCTGCCACGGGGCAGCAGGTACAGGAAGAGGCAGGAGGCGGCCGGCTGGCAGGTGTCTAGGAACCTTGTTGCGGGCGCAGGACGCACAGGCTGAAACAAAGTCTATTACGTCCTTGTGCAGGGTAGGCCACCAGTAATGCCGGGTAATAAGCAGGAGGGTCTTTTTCTGACCAGCATGGCCAGCTAGCTTAGACGAATGTCCCCAGTGTAGGACCTTCTCACGATCAGGTACTGTTACGAACGTCTTACCGGGTGGAAGACGATTTAGATTCACGGGGGCCACCTGCATTACTTTGGCGGGGTCGATGATGTGCTTAGGCTCCTCCTCTAGATCAGAGACCAAAAAGGATCGGGACAAGGCATCAGCTTTGATGTTTTTGTCTGCCGGGGCGAAAATGAAGAATGAAATCAAAGCGGGCGAAGAACAAGGACCACTTGGCGCGGGTTAAGTCTCTGGGCACTCTGGAGGTAAGCCAAGTTCTTGTGGTCTGTGTAAATTATTACCGGGTGAAGAGCCCCCTCGAGCAGGTAACGCCACTCCTCCAGTGCCAGCTTAATGGCTAATAATTCTCGGTCTCCTATAGAATAATTGCGCTCAGAAGAGGAGAAGAGTTTGGAGAAGAAGCCACAGGTTACCATTCTTCCGGAAGACGACTTTTGGGTGAGTACCGCTCCGGCTCCGGAGGAGGAAGCGTCTACTTCTAGGAAGAATTGTTTGTTGCCGTCCGGACGATGCAGCACAGGGGCGGAGGAGAAAGCTTGTTTCAAGGAAAGGAAGGCCTCCTCTGCTTCGGGCGGCCATTCTTTGGGATTAGCGCCCTTACGGGTGAGCGCAGAGATAGGGGCAGTCCGGGAAGAGAAGTGCGGAATGAAGAGGCAGTAGTAGTTGGCGAAGCCCAGGAACCGCTGAATAGCCTTCAACCCCTCCGGTCGGGGCCACTTCTTGATGGCAGACAGTTTCTCAGGATCCATTCGTAGGCCGGTCTGAGAGATTATGTAGCCCAGAAACGGAAGCGAGGTCTGCTCAAAGAGGCACTTCTCATATTTTGCGTAGAGGTGGTTCTGCCTGAGCCTGAGCAGGACCTGACGAACGTCCCTCCGGTGTGTGGGAAGATCCGGAGAGAAGACCAAAATGTCGTCCAGGTACACCACCACGCAGCGCAGGAGTAGAGAAGGTCACGGAAGATGTCATTGACCAACTCTTGAAAGACGGCGGGAGCATTACAGAGACTGAAGGGCATTACGAGGTATTCATAGTGGCCGTCCTGGGTGTTGAATGCTGTCTTCCATTCATCCCCTTGACGGATACGGACCATGTTATACGCCCCACGGAGATCCAGCTTGGTGAAGATTCTAGCACCCCTCAGACGGTCAAATAATTCAGGAATGAGCGGAAGGGGGTATTTATTTTTCACCGTGATCTGGTTAAGGCCTCTATATTCTATAGAGGGACGGAGTGAGCCGTCTTTCTTTTTGACGAAGAGGAAGCCTGCTCCCGCCGGGGAGGTAGATTTCCGGATAAATCCCCGGGCCAGATTCTCCTCGATATATTCAGACATGGACCGGGTTTCAGCAGCGGACAAAGGGTAAATACGCCCACGGGGAGGAGTAGCGCCGGGTATCAGGTCGATTGGGCAATCGTATGGTCTATGAGGGGGTAATGTCTCTGCTTTTCTTTTGTTAAAGACGTCCGCATAAGACCAATAGGGAACCGGTAGGCCGGGTAGATTGGCTGGGGTAGGAGAAGGACGGGCAGGACAAACGGGAACTAAACAAGTCTTATGGCAGTCCTTCCCCCAGCGAAGGACTTCTCCGGTTTGCCAATCAAGCACGGGTGCATGTCTCTGGAGCCAAGGTAGGCCTAGCAAGAGGGCGTGAGAGAGTCCAGGCAGAACATGGAAGAAGATGCTCTCAGAGTGCAGCATTCCCACCTGCAGAGTTATGGATTCGGTGATGAGTTGGATGGGATGCGGTAAGAGACCCCCATCCAGGGAGGCGACAGATAAGGGTACAGCCAGAGGTTTGGTGGGAATGCGGTATTTCTCTACCAGGGACTGAGAAATGAGATTTCCGGCAGCTCCAGAATCAAGTTGAGCAAGTTCAAAGTAACGGTTCTTCCCGCAGATGATAGAGACCGACAGCATCAGAGAAGGAGAGGATTTATTTTTGTCTAGGACGACCTCTCTGAGCGATCCTAGACACAGGCGTTTCCCGACCTCTCCGGGCAGGAACGGATGCGGTGCTCCTTACTACTGCAGTAGAAACAGCTCCCCTCGGCATGGCGAGACTCTTGATGGGTCTTGACCATCTTGGTTTGGTCGACCTGCATGGGCTCTGGTGAGTGTGCCCGGGGAGTTACAGAGGAAGAGACGGGATTCAGAAAAGTAGGAGTAAGGCATGGAAACCTCCTCTCATGGGTGACCTCTTTGGTGCGCTCCTGGAACCGGATGTCAATCCGGGTGGCAAGTGTCACTAAGTCATCGAGAGTGGTAGGAATGTCCCGACCGGCAAGTTCATCTTTAATCTGACCGGACAGGCCCTCCCAGAAGACGGAAACCAGTGCCTCATTATCCCAGGCAAGCTCGGAAGCAAGGGTACGGAACCGTATGGCATATTGGCCCACGGTGAGACTCCCTTGACGGAGGCGTAGCAGAGATGAGGCGGATGAGGTCTTTCGTCCTGGTTCGTCGAAGACTTTCCGGAAAGCCGTGAGAAAGGCTGGCAGGTTGGATACCAGGGGGTCTCCTCTCTCCCATAGAGGATTTAGGCAAGCCAGTGCCTCCCCAGTGAGATGGGACATGATGAAGGCCACCTTGGCTCGGTCAGTGGTGAACTGGTATGCCAAAAGTTCGAAGTGCAGGGTGCACTGGTTAATGAAGCCCTGTGCCTGACCGGGATCTCCACTAAAACGAGGCGGGGCGGAAAGGCGGGGACCGGGAAGGGATGCCATGGTATTGATGGACAGCGACGCTGCCGGGGTAGGAGTCGTGCGACTGGAAGCAGGTCCCGAAGAGGTAGTTAGTGTGTCCAGGCGGGAGTTAACACTACGCAGGTGGCTCAGGATGGACTCCTGTTGGGACCTCTGACGGGACAGTTCATGGCATAGGTCCGAGAGCGAGGGAGTTTGGGTGCCACCGGGTTCCATGGTCCGAGCAAACTGTAACGGGTCTGGGAGGTGGAACCTCTGAGCTACTATACAAAGGGGCAGTCCTTGTAAGGAAGCGGGTGGCTCCCAGGGAAAGCAGGCAGTCACGGCAAGTGAAGGGGACAGTCTCTTGACAGGCGGGGGGTCACAGCAAGTGTCAGCAGGATAAGAGTCTCTGGACAGGCAGGTGGTCATAGCAAGTGACAGCATGGTAAGAGTCTCTGGACAGGCAGGTGGTGACAGCAAGTGACGGCTAAGCCTCCAGGTAGGCTAGCAGGCGGGTAGCAGGTGAGCGCTCCCAGGTGAGCAGGTAAGAGTCTCTGGACAGGCTGGCAGGCAGGCAGGTATCAGGCAGGTATCTGGCAGGTGCTTCCTGGTCCGCGGGCGGACTGATCCATAGACAGACTGGCAGATGCTGGTAGTTGAAAGGCTTTGCAACAACATTGCTCGGGCACCTCCATTTTGGAGGAGGTGCCTTATATATGGTGAGATCCTCCGGCCATTGGCCGGGGACTCCTTAGGACGGCGCGCGCGGCCCCTTTAAGAGAGAGGGAGCGCACGCGCGCGCGCCCTAAGCACAGTGACCGGGAAGCAGCGCGCGCTGCCAGCAGAGCAGGAGGAGGCGCCGGGCACGGAGCGGAGAGGTGAGTGGAACGGCGTCCCTGCCTAGCAGGAGGCAGGGACGCCGACGCTACAGGGACTTATGTTTGTAATATGCTGTACTGCATGGCTCTTGTAAGGGGCATTGCAGTTCCTCATCATTTTTGGAAAGCCTTCCATTCACTGCTTAGGCCAACAGTGCACAGGAGACCAAGTTGCTATAAATGGAAAAAAAGGTTTAGTTAAGGCCCTCTGACCTCCATGTCATTTCCAAGGGGCATTGGAGTGCCTCGAAATTTTTGGTAGGCATTGCACTCACTGTATGCCCTATAACTGTGTAGCCGAACCACTCCTTTTGTTACAGAAACATATCCTACAAGACATATCTGGTTGACTGGCCTGATATTGACGTGAATGGTCCCTGTTCCTCCTGCTCTTTCTCCTTTGCCACTACCTCATCCATCATTTATCACCTGAAGCTTTGTTTTAACGGGAGTCATAGAACTTGGATAGTAGCAGGAAAACATCCAGCAATCCTAGGAGGAGGTAGGATATGCGCCAAAACGCTGACCACCTCAGGCCTAGCCGCTACTACATACATGCGCTTGTATTCCAACAAAACAAAGCAGATGCTAACTTCTATCATCCTCATCATGCTCCTCACCTTGGCACTCTCAACTCCCCTGATGGAGAAGCCAGGGCCCACCGGAGGAGTCTGGTTGTCTGTTGGGCTCGGCCAATTCTGCCCTAAAGCAGACCAGGCTAAGAAAAGTGTGGGAAAGGTTACGGGGACAAATAGGGGTGGCTGGGGACCGAGTATGGACACCCGGCCGCCCCCTGGAGGCTGGGGAGCAAGCGGGGACATCCGGCCACCGGGCGACTGGGGACCAGGCCGCCGACGAAGCCATGGCGTGGTGGCCAGATTCCGCCTCCACATGCCTAAAAGGCCCAATTTAAAGTGCAAGCAAGCAGTATGGTATTGCAGCCTGGGGGTGGGTGGGTGGCATGCTGCATACTTGCGCTTGCATTGCAAGGAATGGGAGAGGTACAATTGAACACTGCTCTGGGACAAGGACTTGAACGGGGTAGTTGCAAGTCTGCAACGACAGGTGCAGGGTGGGAGGCATCTTCGCATGTACCATGAACAGGGGGTTGGCATGCACACACTACAGCGGAATAGGCTCTCCTTCCCACTAAATGCACTGGGGAGGGCACAGGTAATGTTTTGGTATACGCGCTTAATCTTATGTATAAGGCACACCAGGACAAATAGGGGCGGCTGGGGACTGAGTATGGATACCTCGCTGCCGAAGCAGCCATGAGGTAGTGGCCAGCTTCGGCCTCCTCCAAACTAAAAGGCCCCATTTCAAGTGCAAGCTAGCAGTATGGCATTGCAGTCTGGGGATGGGTGGGTGGCAGGCTGCACACTTTCACTTGCATTAAAAGAAAACAAAGCAGATGCTAACTTCTGTCATCATCATCATGCTCCTCACCTTGGCACTCTCAACTCCCCTGATGGAGAAGCCAGGGCCCACCGGAGGAGTCTGGTTCTCTGGTGGGCTCGTCCAATGCTGCCCTAAAGCAGGCTGGGCTAAGAAAAGTTTGTGTGGGGATGTTCCAAGGAGAAATAGGGGCGGCTGGGGACCGTTTATGGACACCCGGCTGCCCCCAGGCGGCTGGGAACCGTGTGTGGACACCCGGCCGCGGGGCGGCTAGGGACCAAGCATGGACACCAAGCCGCCGGGTGGCTGGGGACTGAGTATGGATTCCAGGCCGCCAACGCAGCCATGACGTGGTGGCCAGATTCCGCCTCCACATGCCTATAAGGCCCAATTTCAAGTGCAAGCAAGCAGTATAGTATTGCAGCCTGGGGGTGGGTGGCAGGCTGCATGCTTGCGCTTGTATTGCAAGGAATGTGGGAGGTACAATTGAACACTGCCCTGGGACTAGAACTTGCACGGGGATAGTTGCAAGTCTGCATCTTCTGATGCGGCAAGGATCACTTATGATGGGCACACTTTTAGACAGTGACCTGGGTGTCAGAGATGCTTCCAGGGGTCTTCCCCATGCTGTTCCCATGTCTTCAGCACTTTATGCATGTGTCACACAGCACATGGCCAGATAAGGTTGTAAAATGTTAAAATGACATTTCCCAGTGAAGGCATTTGTCACAGTTGAAAGCAATACAAAAGTGCAAAAACGCATAAAAAATGCTACTTGTGAGCATAGCCCAAAGTGTGGAGGAGTATTTTTGTTTTTGGTTATTTATTTTACCTTATACACAAGTCTTTACCCTGGAAAAGAAATTCCTTAACATATTTCACAGGAAAAAAGTTTCTGTTTCGTTTTTGAACGTTTTATTGTGAGCCCTGTAAAAGTGGCTTAATACCTTTGACCACGTTGTTGACAGCAGTGACCTGGGGGTCAGAAATGCTTCCTGGGGCGATGCCCATGCTGTCCCCATGTCATTTGAGCACTGTCACTATCGTTTTGGGCACTTGTTAGGCTTTTAAAAGACTGCTGGGGGTGCCACCGCAAAAATGCTCGGGTCTCCCATAGACTAACATTGGGCTCGTTGCTCGGGTCGAGCACCTGAGTATCACGGCGAGCTCAGCCCGAGCTTCGAGCACCCGAGAATTTTAGTGCTCGATCAACACTAGTTATGATACCTTTTAATGGATAACAAAAATAAAATAAATGATGTTACAAGGCAAGCTTTCGAGACAACTTAGGTCTCTTCCTCAGGCTGGTACAAAAAGATATATGAAGAAACACAAATATATGTACAAAAAAAAACAAAGCAGATGCATGGCGTAATGAATTGACATTTCAATAAACAAATAAACTGAGCTCAGAGAGTAAATCCTTAATTGGATTAGGTTAGTGGTGTGAAAGTTTTATGGTCCCAATATCCATGTAAGATCAGAGGCTTGGTGCCCTCAGTGTCTCTGGAGCAGATTCCTCTGATTTTGTAGTGAGACATAAATACTCCTGACAGATTTATTCCTGTGTGGAGGGTGCCAAAGGCAACTTTTATGTTGTTGATGTTGTGTCCTGGACCACAGAAATGTTTGGCCACCGGTACATCGTTTTTCTATAATCGTGTGGCGATGAGACCTCATCCTTGCTCTCAATTTCTGTCCTGTTTCTCCCACGTAGAGACCCCCAATAGGGCATATAGTGCACATTTTGGTGCCCATAGTAGTTCCAGTGCGCTGCAGACATAGCTCACACATAACTTCTTCTCTTTCGTCAAGGAGCTATATCTACAGCGCACTGGAACTGCTATGGGCACCAAAATGGCACCCCAGTGTGCCAACCTCTTCATGGCACCAACAGTTAGCACTATTCCCAGGCACCAGGTGCTGACTAGAGCGGTCATCTTCCTCACCTGGTCTCCCTGCAATCAGCGAGACCAGGCGACACAGACACAGTTATAGTCAGCAACTGCCGCCTGGGAATAGTGTGCAGTAAATAATTAAATAAAAAATGGCATGGGGTCCCTTCCTATATTTTAAAACCAGCGCAGAGAAAGCAGACAGCTGCGGGCTTCTATTATTAGGCTGAGATGGTCCAGGGTTATTGGCCGGTCCCAAGCCAAAAAATAGAAGCCCGCAGCTGCCCCAGAATTGGCACATCACATGAGATGCGCCAATTCTAGTGCTTTACCTGGCTCATCCTGATGCCCTAGTGCAGTGGCAATTGGGGTAATATACTGGTTTGATGACAGCTGTGATTTGTCAAAAATCACAGCTGCCATCAAGCTATGGAATTAGTAATGGAGAGGTGTCAGTCAGACACCCCCATTTCGAACCCTGTAGTGAAAATACATAAACACACACAGAGAAAATTACTTTAATTTTAAAAAGCACACCCCGACAAATTCCCTCTTTTACCCATTTATTAGCAAAAATAAAAGTAATCCACAATGATCCGCCGTAAATCCATAATAAGGAGGTCCCACGACATCAGTAATGTGACCGCTCATCACACCCGCCAGAACACACTGAGAGTAGTGTGAGAAACACCGACAGTGACGCCATTAAGGTTAAAGCAGTTCACAGCTAGCAGATCACACAGAAGTTACCGTGAGAACCACCAGCTGTGACCTGCGATACCCGACTCCTCTCCAATTCTAACCCATGGGCTTGATGTCAGCGGACATTAGACAGCTGACATCAACCCCAAAACCATTACTCCAATTGCCACAGCACCAGGGCAATCGAGAAGAGCTGAGGCTAAGCGCCCATTGGCACATCTAATGGATGCGCCATTTCTGGGTCTGCTGAGGGTTGGTGTTATTAGTCTGGGAAGGGGCAAATATTCATGGCCCCTTATCACCCTATTAATATCGGCCTTCAGCTGTCTGCTTAGCCTTTGCAATTTTTTTTGGCCCCCCTTTTTAATAAAGCAGACAGCTGTGAGCTGATATTAATAGACTGGGAAGGTCCAAGGATATTGGCCCCTTCCCAGAATAATAACACCAGCCCCCAGCTGTCTGCTTTCCCTCGACTGGTTATTAAAAATAAAGGGAACCCCATGCCATTTTTTCCATTTATTTATTTTCGTGCTAAATACAAGTACAGAAAACAACACACGCAAAGAACTGATTATATATATCACAGACTTATTTCTATCTGTCTTTCTATCTCTATGTTTGCACATCTAACACCTAAACATCTGTCATTTGTATTCTTCATTCTTTTCCAGTACTTGTCACACAAATGGTGCACACAGATGGCACACAGATGATACACATGTACAGTGGTGGCCAAAAGTATTGGAACCCCTGCAATTCTGTCAGATAATACTCAGTTTCTTCCTGAAAATGATTGCAATCACAAATTCTTTGGTCTTATTATCTTCATTTAATCTGCTTGCAAGGAAAAAACACAAAAGAGAATGAAGCAAAAATCAAATCATTGATCATTTCACACAAAACTCCAAAAATGGGCCGGACAAAAGTATTGGCACCCGCAGCCTAATACTTGGTTGCACAACCTTTAGCCAAAATAACTGCGAACAACCGCTTCCGATAACCATCAATCAGTTTCTTACAATGCTCTGCTGGAATTGTAGACCATTCTTCTTTGGCAAACTGCTCCAGGTCCCTGATATTTGAAGGGTGCCTTCTCCAAACTGCCATTTTGAGATCTCTCCACAGGTGTTCTATGGGATTCAGGTCTGGACTCATTGCTGGCCACCTTAGAAGTCTCCAGGGCTTTCTCTCAAACCATTTTATAGTGCTTTTGGAAGTGTGTTTTGGGTCATTGTCCTGCTGGAAGACCCATGACCTCTGAGGGAGACCCAGCTTTCTCACACTTGGCCCTACATTATGCTGCAAAATTTGTTGGTAGTCTTCAGACTTCATAATGCCATGCACACGGTCAAGCAGTCCAGTGCCAGAGGCAGCAAAACAACCCCAAAACATCAGGTAACCTCCGCCATGTTTGACTGTAGGGACCGTGTTCTTTTCTTTGAATGCCTCTTTTTTTTTCCTGTATACTCTATTTTGATGCTTTTTCCCAAAAAGCTCGACTTTTGTCTCATCTGGCCAGAGAACATTCTTCCAAAACATTTTAGGCTTTCTCATGTAAGTTTTGGCAAACTCCAGCCTGGCTTTTTTATGTCTCGGAGTAAGAAGTGGGGTCTTCCTGGGTATCCTACCATACAGTCCCTCTTCATTCAGACGCCGACGGATAGTACGGGTTGACACTGTTGTAGCCTCGGACTGCAGGGCAGCTTGAACTTGTTTGGATGTTAGTCGAGGTTCTTTATCCACCATCCGCACAATCTTGCGTTGAAATCTCTTGTCAATTATTCTTTTCCATCCACATCTAGGGAGGTTAGCCACAGTGCCATGGGGTTTAAACTTCTTGATGACACTGCACACGGAAGACACAGGAACATTCAGGTCTTTGGAGATGGACTTGTAGCCTTGAGATTGCTCATGCTTCCTCACAATTTGGTTTCTCAAGTCCTCAAACAGTTCTTTGGTCTTCTTTCTTTTCTCCATGCTCAATGTGGTACACACAAGGACACAGGACAGAGGTTGAGTCAACTTTAATCCATGTTAACTGGCTGCAAGTGTGATTTAGTTATTGCCAACACCTGTTAGGTGCCACAGGTAAGTTACAGGTGCTGTTAATTACACGAATTAGAGAAGCATCACATGATTTTTCAAACAGTGCCAATACTTTTGTCCACCCCCTTTTTTAGGTTTGGTGTGGAATTATATCCAATTTGGCTTTAGGACAATTCTTTTTGTGTTTTTTCATTGAAGACAAATTAAATGAAGATAATAATACCAAAGAATTTGTGATTGCAATAATTTTCAGGAAGAAACTGAATATCTGACAGAATTGCAGGGGTGCCAATACTTTTGGCCACCACTGTACACTGACACACATACATACGTATGCCACATGGATGGTTTCCCACTAACACACGGATGGCACACGGACACGGACCTCACTGGTATTGTTTTTTCCAGTACCAGAATCACCAGGACATATGAAGGGGGCCTTTGAAGGAGCAGCGGCTTAGATAAAAGCAGTGTTCAGGCACTGCACTCACCGCATTGATCACCATGGGTTGAGAGAGCAGCAATGCAAGAAACTGTAGTAAGTAACTTCAGCACCACCCCCTGATGACATCCTGTTCCAGGACAGGCGATAGATGCTACAGAGAGTGAGTGCAGCCCCAGCTTCCTGTGACGTCCTGTGTGAGACTCCTCTCAAACGAAATGTCACAGGAAGTGACATAAAAAACACATTTAGGGATTAGCTAGACAGGGAGAAGTGTAGGGTGTTGTGTTATAAATCTAATTACAAAAGTGGTTAGGGTGTAAAGATAGAGATTTTAAAAAGGACATTTTAGGTACCAGCCCACCACTTTAAGGCTCTTGGAAGAATGAGAGGAACAAAACATAAGTACCAAAACGAAAATTTATTGCGGCTGGAATGGGTTAAAGGCTTATTCCCATCTCAACCATGAAACCCTGAGTTATGAAATTAGCAAAGCTCATTAAGCGATTTCTCTAAATCCCATTTATTTCTGTAGGAGCTGCAAAAACAGTTTATGTGAGTCAGTCTCAACCCATTTCAATATCTCCACCTGATGTTGTCAGAGCCCGCTTTCTTATGTTTCTCTAGCATTGTGCTACATCTGTGATATACTGTATGACAGCACTATAGAAAGACTCCCTTACCTATCACTAAACTAAAATACAAGCTCATTAGTTAATAGCATGCATACTTATGAGCTCCCACAGAGATAATTATTTACTTACCTGGAGAATTGTCGCTCTTGTTCAGACACAGCTCCTTTGATAATTCATTTCTATATTTCTCTATGTCTGTGTGCTGATAAACTAAAAGAAAAACAGAAATAGTGCTTTCACACTGCATTCAGGTACCCGTTCAGTGTCTCCACCTGGGCTTATGTCCGAACCCCCTCAAAATGGGATTTGGGTATATGCGCCGACGGGGCCATACACTATGATGGTGCCAACAGAGCGAAGGTGCGCTTTGACGTGCATCATTTCCGGGTGTATACACCGACTGGAGGCGAACAATCAGACGTAGTAGACTACATCTGGGTGTCCATCTCCAGTAGGTGTACATGCCGGAAAGTGATGCACGTCAGAGCGCACGTTCGCTCTGTCGACACCATCACAGTATATGGCCTTGGCGGTACATGCGCCTGAATACTTTTTACGGGGAATTCGGATGTAAGCCCAGACAGAGCCACTGAACGAATGCCTGAACGCAGTGTGAAAGCACTCTCATCCTCGAACATTATAGAATTGAAAAAAAATGTCTCTCCAGCACATTAAAGGGTTACCCAAATACTTTTAGACTTGCAAGATAGCAAAATGAGCAGGTAATAACCCTTCCTTGATCCAGCACTTTTGGGAATACGCTGCTCCGGTTTCTGTATTTTGGCTGCAGTTGCGACATAACATCGACAGTGCACATCACTGAGCAATTGAGCTAAGTGATGTGATGTCAACGTGATGTCACCTCTGTAGCCAAAATCCCCTGAAACCAGAGCAGCATTGAGAGCCAGTGCTGAACATGAGAAGGGTGAAGGAATACCTGCTCCTTTTGTTATTTTATAAGAATAACAGTGTTTGGGGACCACTTTTGTTAACGTGCAAAATAAAATTACAATGAATCTTGATACGGACCTATCATTATATATATTTAGAGTGGCTTGCGAGAAGTATTCACCCCCCACCCCCAGCATTTTTCATAATTTGATGCCTCACAACCTGGAATTTCACAGTTGTTTTTTTAGAGTTTGCATTAGTTCATGTAAGGAACATCCCTACAACTGTGAAAATGTGGTTTTCTTTTATTGTGAATGAAGCAACAAATAGGACAAAATAACTGAAAACTTCAGTGTGCATAACTGTTCACCCCCCCTAAAGTCGCTGCTTTGTAGAGCCTCCTTTTTGCAGCAATTACAGCTGCAAGTCGCTTTGGATAGGTCTCTCTGAGCTTTCCACATATTGCCACTGGGATTTTTGCTCATTCCTCAAGACAAAACTGCTCCAGCTCCTTCAAGTTAGATGGCTCCTTCTGGTGAACAGCAATTGTCAAGTCTGACCACAGATTCTCAATTGGATTAAGGTCTGGGCATTGTCTAGGTCATTCCAATACATTTACATGTTTCCCCTTAAACCACTCGAGTGTTGCTTTAGCAGTATGCTCTGGGTCATTCTCTTGTTGGAAGGTGAACCTCCATCCCAGTCTTAGATCACTGACTGAAACAGGTTTTGCTCAAGAATATACCTGTATTTCGCGCCATCCATCTTCCTCTTGACTAGGACCATTTTCTCTGTCCCTGTTGCCGAAATACATCCCCACAGCATGATGCTGCCACCACCATGTTTCACCGTGGGTATGGTGTTCTTTGGTTGATGCTCTGTGTTGGTTTGGTGCCAGACATAGCGTTTAGCTTGGTGGCCAGAAAGTTAAATTTTGGTCTCATCTGACCACAGCACCTTCCTCCAGACATTTGGGGAGTCTCCCACATGTCTTTTTACAAACTCAAAACGAGCTTTACAATTTTTGTGTGTAAGCAAAGGCTTTTTTGTGCCCACTCTTCCAAAAAGGCCACCTCTATGGAGTTCTCGGCTTAATGTGTTTGTATGGACAGATACTCCAGTCTCTGCTTGGGAACTCTGCAGCTCCTTCAGGGTTACCTTTGGTCTCTGTGCTGCCTCACTGATTAATGCCCTTCTTTCCCTCACTGAGAGTTTTGGTGGGCCTCCTCCATTGGCAGGTTTGTTGTGTTACCATGCTCTTTCCATTTGATGATAATGAATTTAATGGTGTTCTGGAGGATCATCAGAGATTGGAATATTTTTTTATAACCCAACCGTGACCTGTACTTCTCAACGGTCTTCATGGTGTTGTTTGGGGATCTCCTTGCTCTTCATGGTGTTGTTCGGTTAGTGGTGCCTCTTGCTTAATGGTATTGCAGCATCTGTGGCCTTTCAGAAAAGGTAAAGTGTATATACTGACAGACATGTGACACTTAGATTTCACACAGTTGGACGTCCTGTTACTAAGAATTAGTGTTGAGCCACCCCCGTAGTGTTCGAGTTCGGTTCGGTTCGTCGAACACCCGTGTGTTCGCCGAACTGTTCGTCGAACTGTTCGTCGAACACCTTCGAACACCGTTAAAACCAATGGCAGGCAAACAAAAACACATAGAAACACATAGAAAACACCTTCAAAGGTGTCCAAAAGCTGACAAACTGCTCAGAAGACACAACTAACACATGGAAAAGTGACAAGTACATATAGTCATGCGAAAAGAAAAGAGGTGGAGGAGTAAAAGGAGGGGGAGACACAGATATAGGCATGTCATGCCCTTCTAAAATCCAAAAAGTGAGAAGCCGAGACGGCCAGTCCGCTCCTGCCCGTGCCACCTCCGTGTCGCCGGGTTTGTGCCAGAGCCGCGGTGAACCCTGACGGCCAGCCCCCCTCTCCCAATACTGGTGCCTGTCCGCTGGTGGGTCGAGAGAGCCCCCCTGTGGTGGAGGCAGCTCTAAGCTTTTTAATTTAAATTGTCCCTCTAATTTGAATGAATACACTTTAAATCCATTTACAAGGATCTATTGGAGGGCAAGTCTCATGCCAGCAGCCGCGTAATTCCAGCTCCAGTAGCGTCCACTAAAGCTGCTGCAGTTAAAAAGCTTTTATAAGGATCGAGCTCGGCTGTCCACCGCAAGGCATCCTAGTGCCAGTCCCAGCCCCTATGCCTTGGGGTGCCTCCTGATGCTCTTCACTGAGTATCCCGTGGTCCCGAAGCATTTCCTTTGAAAAAATTAAGTGTCCAAACTACAGGTGGTGTAGCTTGCTTAACAGCCGGGATAATCCGCTGACTAGCAGACACTGCTACTAGGCACAAAGTATTTCCTGGGCTAGATGCAGTTAAAAATTTGTAAGTAGATACTCTCGTTGGATGCTGAGAAAGCATTCCATAGAGTCTCCTGGCACGCCATATATGATTCTCTTAAAAAGCTTGGGGTAGGGGTCTAGGGGACCCTTTTATAGCCAAAATCACGGCCCTGTATCACAATACGTCACCTAGGCTGAAGATAAATGGAACTGTAGCACCGAGGGCTCGGTTGCTACAGACGTATTGCACCTCACCCAGAGGTGTGATATCTCACTCTCAGATAAGGATGGAGTGTGGATCAGGACCCGACACCTGCATGCATTACACCACATTGCCATGGGGCAGGGCGACCAATATGCCCCTGAGATGGGCACGACAGTCCCTGTCCCTGGCTGGAGTGGGGGGAGGGAACACTGAGGAAGGGGAACCCTGCAGTGCAGGAGCAGGGAGGAAGCAGTTCCTGGGTGCATTGAGAAGGGAGTATAAAAGGTGGGCACCATCTTAGTTCAGTGCAGAGAAGTCTGAGCAGAAGTGGCAGGGAGCAGGGGCTCTGCATGAGCTCTGCTCCGGAGGCGGGCCTAGTAACAGAGGCCCAGGCCTGCAAGAGGGAGAAGGAAGGAAGAGGAGCGGAGAAGGCTCCAGGAACGAGGAATGAAGGGATCCCAGGGGTGCGGACGGGCGAGTCGCCACCGCACGCCCGAATCCACCTGCGTGGAGGGGTCAGGCCAAAGGGGGAGACCGGTCCCCGAACTAGTGGAGGCAGGAAACGACCCTCAGCTAGAAACCGGAGGCTCTGACATTTTATGTGGCGCAGCCCCTTGCTCCACCCGCTAGGAAGGCACCACATAGGGTCAGGGAAACTGGCGCCAAGTTTACCAAGAGGAGGCCCGAGGCAGCCGGACAGAAGTGTTGGTAAGAAAGGCCAGACAAAGGACACACAAAGGGGGCCCTGTGAAGCGCTCCAAAGTTATCTGGGAGTTGTCTGAGCCCCTCACCTGGTGAGCACAGTACGACGTGGGCAGCCGTTACCTGCAGATGTGGTCTGGATAATAAGAACTGTGAGTAAAGGCCCTGAACTGCATCACTGACTCCGTGTCGTTACCATCACCCCCATCCTCCGCATACACTGCCCTGAGGCTATACTCCTCCCGTGGGGAGTTATGCTACGCTCTGCTGCACCCACAACACCAGCCTTAGCGGTCTGCCCTGTAGCGGTGGTTCACTCTGACCGCAATCCACGGGTGGCGTAGTCGGACATTTAAACATCAAAACCACATAAATAGTTCCGCCACTGGTTTGACCGCCCTGAGCCACGGAACCGGATCGCCGCCACGAAGACTACAACCACCAGCATCCACCAAAAAGGGTCCGGCTCCGGGTGTCCCAAGGCCCAGGGGGTGCGTCAGAACATTTTCATCACCTTTCACAATCACCAATGGGACAAGGCAGGGATGTCCTCTGTCCCCTCTCTTATACATCCTAGTGACGGAGCACCTGCTCTCATCAATTCGCCATAACCCCAATATTAGGTGGATTGAGGTGGGAGGCACCGAGTACAAGTGCTCTCTATTTGCTGATGATGTCCTAGTATATATCACTCAATCACATATATCCATCCCTGCTGTTATGGCTGAAATAGATCACTTTGTTACATGGTAAAATTTTAAAATCAATGCAGCGAAGTCTGAGGCCCTCGATGTCTCCCTCCCTAAATCCATATAGGATTCCATCCAGTCCAACTTTCCCTTTGCCTGGCCCTCACAGGGTATCAAATACTTAGGAATTCCTATTCATAGAGACCTCTCCCATCTATGTTATCTTAATTTTGGGCCCTTTATTGAACAATTCCATACAGACCACGGTTGGCAAGTTAGAACTGTAAGATTCACTACGTGAACCACTGGTGTTTTGTGGAAAAGCACATGTACACCGCGTTCCAAATTATTATGCAAAAAGTGTTTAGGAGTGATAAGGGAAGAATTTGTTTGTTTGTCAGTTAAACTCATTGATGGTAATGTGTGTCAGGGCTCTTTATATCACTGTAAGCAATTGCAGACACCTGTGCTAATTAGTTTGGCAGGTGTGTCCAATGAAAGGCAAGACTACTTAAGAAGGCTCTCTCACATTATTAAGCAGCCTACATTTTCTGCCAAAATGGGAAAGAAAAAGGATGTGTCGGCTGCTGAGAAGCAACAAATTGTGGAGTGTTTAGGTCAAGGCATGACTACAATCAACATTGTGCGATGATCAGGATGAAGTGTCTTGGCAATCAAGAAGTATGTAGCTGATTCACAGTACACACGTGTGCGTGCTGATAAGGGCAAATTGAGGACTCTTTCCTACAGGCAATTACGTCAGGTTGAAAGAGCAGCGGCAAAAAAGCCTTGTCATAGCAGCAGACAAGTTTTTGAAGCTGCTTGTGCCTCCAACGTCCCCCGAACAACAAGATGCAGGGTCCTTCAGAGGTTTGCAGCTGTGCATACGCCATCCTGTCGACCTCCTCTATCCACTTCACACAAGCAGAAACGGCTCCAGTGGGCCAAACATTACATGAAGACTGATTTCAAAACTGTTTTGTTCACGGATGAGTGCCGTGCAGCGCTCGATGGTCCAGATGAATGGAGTAGAGGATGGCTGGTTGATGGACACCCCACGCAAACACGGCTACAGCGCCAACAAGGAGGAGGTGGAGTAATGTTTTGGGCTGGAATCATGGGGAGAGAGATTGTCGGCCCCTTTAGGATCCCTGAAGGCGCTAATGATGAACTCCATAATGTATGTGGATTTTCTCAAACAGCACTTCCTGCCATGGTTCAAGAAGAAGAACCGTGTATTTCACAGCAAGATCATTTTTCTGCATGATAATGCACCATCTCATGCTGCACATAAAACATCTGCATCTCTGGCTGATATGGGCATAAAAGGGGACAAACTTATGGTGTGACCCCCATGCTCCCCTGACCTCTACCCCATTCAGAACCTTTGGAGCATCATTAAAAGGAGTGTCTATGATGGCGGGAGGCAGTTCACATCTAAGCAACAGCTCTGGGAGGGTATTCTGTCCTCATGCAAAACAATTGAAGCAGAAACCATCCAAAACCTGACAAATTCAATGGACGAGAGAGTTCATAAGCTCCTTTCGAACAAGGGGTCCTATGTGAAAATGTAACATCACCTAGAATAAAGTTTTGAGTTGAAAACTGTTTGATTTCAGTTTCTAACAACCTGCTAATGCTTATAATTTCAAAAATGACCATTTTTTTGGTCTTTATTAAAATGAAAAGGTTGATCGAAAAGTTTGGGGGATCTAAGAGTGTGGCAACCCAGTAGTCATGATTACTTCGAATTCTGACAATATGAGGGTCATGCTGCAGGTAGTGCAGCAAGAAGGCACTTATGTGTCTTGCGCATCTCGGAGCCCCAAAATTATTTTCCGGGCTAGATGCAGCTAAAAATTATTTTTAAATTTTAAATCTGGTGAAGCTTATTATAGATGGCCTAATAGGATCAGTGCTGCACACTGCTACAAAGCCCAAATTATTTTCCAGTCAAGATACAGATAAACATGATTAGTAATTTGAAAGCTTAAAACGGTTGGTAGGGTGATTTTAACCAATCATCAAGCTTTTACTCTCCCCAGGATGACACAGGGGTAGAAAAGTCGTTTCGGATCCATGATTTGTTCATCTTTATGAACGTGAGTCTGTCTACATTATCAGTGGAGAGCCGCGTGCGCTTATCTGTCAGCACACCACCAGCAGCGCTGAACACACGTTCAGACAGAACGCTGGCTGCGGGGCATGACAAGATCTCCAAGGCGTAAGTGGCTAGCTCCGGCCATTTATCCAGATTGGAAGCCCAAAAAGAGCAAGGGTCCAGTGACACAGTCGTGGCTTCAATGTTTACTTGGAGATACTCCTGTACCATCGTCTCTAGGCGTTGACTATGTGTCAGACTTCTTGTCTCCTGTGGCCTTGCAAAGGATGGGCTAAAAAAGTGGTGAAATGATTCCGCAAAATTGATGTTACCAGCAGATACTGTGGTTCTGTTACGGTTTGAGTGCTGAACACTTGACGGTCCCACGGTTGGCAAGTTGGAACTGTGAGATTCACTATGTGCACCACTGGTATTTTGTGGAAAAGCACATGTAAGATTCTGCAACAGTCTCTGCTGATACTCCTGCATGCGTGCATCCCTTTCTATGGCAGGAATAATTTCTGCAAATTTACTTTTGTACCGGGGATCTAACAGTGTGGCAACCCAGTAGTCAGGATTATTTCTAATTCTCACAATTCGAGGGTCATGTTGCAGGTAGTGCAGCAAGAAGGCACTCATGTGTGTTGCGCATCCAGGAGCACCAAGTCCCTGTTGTGTTGGTGGCGAGGTAACAATCATGCTTCCTTCCTCTGTCCTCTCCCCCCAACCTCGCACAACAGAAATGTGATCAAGGTCTCACTCATCTGATGAGTCTTCCATCAGTTCGTCCTCCACTTCTTCCTGGGCTCCTGCACCTTCCTCACTAGTTTGGCTACTACCATGCGCCCTGGTAAAATCATCTCCCCCACCCTCACATGCCTGCCGCCTTGGTGCTGCCGACCGTCTGGACCTTGCAGATGTTAGCCCTTCCGCATACAACTCCTCCTCCTCTACTTCCTCCACCTCCTCTTGTGCCACCACCTGACTCCGAATTCTGTTTAACATGTGCTCCAGCATGTAAATCACCGGAATAGTCATGCTGATAATGGCATCGTCAGCACTAAACATCTTCGTCGCCATTTCAAAACTGTGCAGAAGGGTGCATAGGTCCCTGATCTGAGACCACTCCTCCAGCGTGATTTGCCCCACCTCTGAATCTCGTTGGCCCAGGCTATACGTCAGAACGTATTGCACCAGGGCTTGTCGGTGCTGCCACAGTCGCTGCAACATGTGTAGAGTTGAATTCCACCGGGTAGGCACATCGCATTTTAGCCGGTGAAGTGGCAGGCCCAACGACTTCTGTAGAGATGTAAGTCGCTGAGCTGCGGGATGCGAACGGCGGAAGTGAGCACACAGCGACCGTGCCCTCTGCAGAAGGCCATCTAGTCTGGGATAGTGGGCTAAAAATTGCTGGACAACCAGGTTCAACACGTGAGCCATACAAGGCACGTGTGTGACATTGCCCCGGCGAAGGGCCGCACCCAGGTTTGCAGCATTGTCGCACACGGCCTTCCATGGTTTCAGGTCCAGTGGAGACAACCATTCATGAAATTGGTTCTCCAGAGCTGACCACAACTCCTCAGCTGTGTGACTCACATTTCCCAGACATTTCAATGTAAAAACCGCCTGATGACATTGAGCCCTACTGCCAGCATAGTAAGGAGGTGTGCAGGATCCCTTCTGCGCAGTTAGAAAGCTTGTGGCATGACCAGACAGGCTTTGGGTGCAGGTGGAAGACCGAGAGGAGGTTGAGGAGGCAGAAGCAGTGGAGGAACTTTGACATAAAGAGGATTGACGCACAACTCGTGGGGACGGCAAGACTTGGACAGCAGCCCCTTGTCCTGCTGTCACCATAGTTACCCAGTGCCCAGTCAGCGACATGTAACGCCCCTGTCCATGCCTACTCGTCCAAGTGTCTGTGGTGAAATGCACCCTGTCACACACAGAGTTTCTCAAAGAAGCGGTGATGTTGTGTGCGACATGCTGGTGGAGCGCAGGCACACCTTTCTTTGAGAAGTAGTGCCGACTGGGCATCTGGTACTGGGGCACTGCGACGGACATAAGGTCTCGAAAATCCTCTGTGTCCACCAGGCGGAAAGGCAGCATTTCTGTAGCCAAGAGCTTGCAGATGGTGAAATTCAACCTCTTAGCTTTCTCATGGCTAGGAGGAAATGGTCTTTTACTTGTCCACATCTGAGGGACCGAGGGCTGGCTATTGTGCTTAGACGGGGTTGATAAGGGTGTCCCCGGCAAACTGCCGGTCTGTGAGGAAGATGCAGGCGGACATGTTAGGTTGCCTTGATCCAAAGGTGGTGCTATCGATGTCGGACAGCGCTCAAGACCAGCTGGTGTTACCACCTCCAAAGAAAATGATGACCTGCCAATCACGCTGGCTGTTGCGGGTAAAGAGGTGGCAGGTCTGCGCCCCAAAACAGGTGTGACTGCTGTCCCCCCAGTCACAGAGGATGAAGAGGCCGCGGATGCACAAGATATGGCAGACGGTGGTTGGCCCGTCCGGCTAGGCCGCATTGTAGCACACTGAGCTTCCCACTGCAACTTATGCTTCATGTCCATGTGCCGGTTCATGCATGAAGTACTCAAACTATGTATTTTTTGGCCTCTACTTAGCTTTTGCTGACAAATGTTACAGATAACACGAGTTGGGTCATCTTTATCGATCTGAAAAAATGCCCAGGCTATGCAAGGCTTAGCACCCATGCGACCTGAAGAGCCACCACGACTTGTGGTGAGAGGCAGAGTTGTGTTTGAGGATGCAGTTGTTGACGTGCTTCCAGTACTACGTCTCTGTCCAGGAAGGCGCAACCTGACCTCGTCGTCACTAGCATCTTCCTCCACCTCCTCTGCTGACCTCATCTCTTGGCTGACTGTGGGTTGACAGTAAGTGGGATCTCCGACCTCATCATCATCACCCTGTGCGTTATCACACCCGTCGTCCTCAGAGCCAACCTGTTCCTGCCCTGACAAAAAACTAAAGTTGTCGCTCCAATCAGGTATTTGAGTCTTATCATCGTCTTCCTCATTGTCTCCACCAACAGGAGTTACAGTTTGGGAATGAGGGTCTACATTATGGTCAGAACCTTCTGCGTCTGGTCCTGGATCCGACTCATAAAGATTCTGGGCATCAGTGCAGATCATTTCCTCGTCTGGATTCACAGAAGCGCTGGAGTCGACCTCTGATTCCCAGGCTATAGTATGAGTAAACAGCTCTGCAGACTCAACCATCTGTTCTACCTCATACTCAGACGGGCAGCTGGAGATTTGGGAGCTGTGAGGAAGCAAGTGCGATTTGGGTGACACCTTTGAGGACTGGAGTATTTGTGATGTTGAAGTTGATGTGGAGGAGAGCCCACTTAAAGGAGCACTTGATATCCGTTGAAGCACCTGCTGTTTTTGTGCCTCATCTGGAATTTGTAGCGATTGGCGTGGCCGTAAGAAAGGGATCTTATCACATTGTCCGCTAAAAGAAGTAGACATTTTAGTTTGGCTGGAAGATGGTCTTTCTTCTGCACCTACCCCACGGACACAACCTTTTTTCCCCTTCCCAACACGCCTATTCCCCTTTCCACCAGCAGCAGGCCTTTTTCCACTCATTTTGGTGGTTAACTAATTCACAACTCTGGAGTTGTTTGCACAAAAAAACAATGGATGGTAACCGAGCAGAGCTGAGTGGCCAAACTGTGGTATTAGGCCAAAACTATTGGCTGGGTTGATACAGAAAAAAATTATTTTAAATTTGCAACCTGATGGAGGTCAGTATAGATGGACTAATAGACCAAGTCCCACACACCGCTAGAAGCCCAAATATTTTTTCAGAGCTAGATGCAGAAAATTTTTTTATTCAATTTGCAACCTGATGGAGGTCAGTATAGATGGACTAATAGACCAAGTCCCACACACTGCTAGAAGCCCAAATATTTTTTCAGAGCTAGATGCAGAAAAAAATTATTTTTAATTTGCAACCTGATGGAGGTCAGTATAGATGGACTAATAGACCAAGTCCCACACACCGCTAGAAGCCCAAATATTTTTTCAGAGCTAGATGCAGAAAAAAATTATATTCAATTTGCAACCTGCTGGAGGTCAGTATAGAAGGACTAATAGAACAAGTCCCACACACTGCTAGAA
This sequence comes from Phyllobates terribilis, assembly GCF_046119375.1. Lineage (NCBI taxonomy): Eukaryota > Metazoa > Chordata > Amphibia > Anura > Dendrobatidae > Phyllobates > Phyllobates terribilis. Next base: position 383,105,554 of record NW_027362765.1, read on the forward strand.
GCCCAAATATTTTTTCAGAGCTAAATGAAGAAAAAAATTATTTTTAATTTGCAACCTGATGGAGGTCAGTATAGATGGACTAATAGACCAAGTCCCACACACTGCTAGAAGCCCAAATATTTTTTCAGAGCTAGATGCAGAAAAAAATTATTTTTAATTTGCAACCTGATGGAGGTCAGTATAGATGGACTAATAGAACAAGTCCCACACGCTGCTAGAAGCCCAAATATTTTTTCAGAGATAAATCAAGAAAAAAATTATTTTTAATTTGCAACCTGATGGAGGTCAGTATAGATGGACTAATAGACCAAGTCCCACACACTGCTAGAAGCCCAAATATTTTTTCAGAGCTAGATGCAGAAAAAAATTATTTTTAATTTGCAACCTGATGGAGGTCAGTATAGATGGACTAATAGAACAAGTCCCACACGCTGCTAGAAGCCCAAATATTTTTTCAGAGATAAATGAAGAAAAAAATTATTTTTAATTTGCAACCTGATGGAGGTCAGTATAGATGGACTAATAGACCAAGTCCCACACACTGCTAGAAGCCCAAATATTTTTTCAGAGCTAGATGCAGAAAAAAATTATTTTTAATTTGCAACCTGATGGAGGTCAGTATAGATGGACTAATAGACCAAGTCCCACACACCGCTAGAAGCCCAAATATTTTTTCAGAGCTAGATGCAGAAAAAAATTATATTCAATTTGCAACCTGCTGGAGGTCAGTATAGAAGGACTAATAGAACAAGTCCCACACACTGCTAGAAGCCCAAATATTTTTTCAGAGCTAAATGAAGAAAAAAATTATTTTTAATTTGCAACCTGATGGAGGTCAGTATAGATGGACTAATAGACCAAGTCCCACACACTGCTAGAAGCCCAAATATTTTTTCAGAGCTAGATGCAGAAAAAAATTATTTTTAATTTGCATCCTGATGGAGGTCAGTATAGATGGACTAATAGACCAAGTCCCACACACCGCTAGAAGCCCAAATATTTTTTCAGAGCTAGATGCAGAAAATTTTTTTATTCAATTTGCAACCTGATGGAGGTCAGTATAGATGGACTAATAGACCAAGTCCCACACACTGCTAGAAGCCCAAATATTTTTTCAGAGCAAGATGCAGAAAAAAATTATTGTTATGCACACGCCCGGGCTGAGCGGCGTGTGCGTGTGATTGTAGTGATTCCACTGGACCATGAACCGGAGAGTGCCTGGAGGGGCGTGACTAAGTATCTGGCCGATCCGACCAAGATGGCACGACGGCATACGACGCCAGTGCACCAGGGAGAAACCGGGCAGAGGGACCAGGTGCTACTCCAGGTCAAACTCCGGACACGGGGGTTGACCCACACAGGGATTACTGGATCAGGCTGGTTAGGCTGGCGCACAGACTGGAGGGTATAGGCAGGCACGACTGGTATGCAGGCAGGCGGGTAAAGGCAAGCGCAGCTAGAGTGCAGACAGGGAGGCACTAGCAGGTAGGAACACAGGCGGGATAGGACCCAGTACACACTGGGACTCAGGAACAATACAGGTAGAGGGGTACAGGCAAGCACAGCTAGAGTGCAGACAGGGAGGCACTAGCAGGTAGGAACACAGGCGGGATAGGACCCAGTACACACTGGGACTCAGGAACAGGCAGGTTAGGCTGGCACAGACTGGTGGATATAAGCAAACACGGCAGGTATGCAGATGGGTGGATACAGGCGAGTATGCAGGCAGGGAGGTACTGGTCGAAAGGACGGGCTGGAGCACAGAAAGGTTAAGACCCAGTACAGACTGGGTCACAGAACCGCAGATGCGGTAGACAACCACAGCAGAGAGGGAACGCCCGAAGCGGTGGGCAAGAACAGAGCAGGACAGGGCTGCAGGAGCAGCGAGCACAAGCAGGGCAGGACAGGACTGCCGGAGCAGCGGGCAGAAGCAGGGCAGGACAGGACTGCCGGAGCAGCGGGCAGAAGCAGGGCAGGACAGGACTGCCGGAGCAGCGGGCAGAAGCAGGGCAGGACAGGACTGCCGGAGCAGCGGGCAGAAGCAGGGCAGGACAGGACTGCCGGAGCAGCGGGCAGAAGCAGGGCAGGACAGGACTGCCGGAGCAGCGGGCAAAGGAGTCAGAGCAGGCTAGGCTGAGTAGGGGGGACAGGGCTCTGTTCACACGGAACAGACAGGAAGGGAAAGGCAGAGCCAGACACCCACAGGGTACTTGCAGTGAAGTAGCGAGTGGACCACAAACTCACAAACGGGAGTACAGAGACAACAAGCAGGAGTTAGGTACGAGTTCAGACTCTGCAGAAAAAGGAAGGGAACGGACATAGAGGCAAAACAGGTAAAGGATAGGAGAGAGTTCAGACTGGAACTGAGTGTACGGAGGAGACCGACACTGCAGCGGGATACAGGAGCGGGTCTGGGAATACGGCCCCCAGAGAGGCAGGACGAACAGGCAAGGAGCGTGTTCAGACAGGACAGACAAGATACAGAAGCGGGTCTAGGAAATCAGCCCCTAGAAGGCGAGAGGAACAGGCTAGGAGCGTGTTCAGACAGGTCAGACAAGATACAGGAACAGGTCTAGGTAATCGGCCCCTAGAAGGCAGGAGGAACAGGCTAGGAGCGTGTTCAGACAGGACAGACAAGATACAGGAACAGGTCTAGGTAATCGGCCCATAGAAGGCAGGAGGAACAGGCTAGGAGCGTGTTCAGACAGGCCTGGAAATACAGCCTCCAGGATAGGCAGAAAAGAGAACACAGAACGGGACCTGGCACCTTCAGAGTGCAAGCACACACTGAAAGAAACACTATGCTCAGGCAGGGATAGATGGGCGCAGCTGAGCTATATACCAGGTGACAGACAGCAATAGGCTGAGGACGCACAAGAGGTGTGACCCACAGCAGGTACAAAAAGCAGGAAGTGATCGGGCGCCGCCCTTAAGCAGCAGAAACAGACACAAACAGACAGCATGGAGGGAAGCCAGAGAGACATTCTGGACAGGAGATCAAGTGCGCGCTCTTGCACAGTGGGAGATGGACCACTATGCAAGGACGCCGCCAGGTATGTTACAGTACCCCCCCCCTTACGCCCCCTCTTCTTCAGGCCTGCCAGAATCTTCCGCAGGGAATTCGAGGGCCAATTCTTCACTTCGAAGAGATCACTTCCACTGTCCACTGGAAAAACTGGTCTCCTCTGGGTAGCTAGGATGCTACCTCCCATCCAGCCACCCATAGCAACAGACGAAACGGGTGGAGTACCAGGAACAGCACACAAGGAAGTCTCTCTCCACATATTTTCAGGTGGCACCCCAGAGGGTACAGGAGACAACTGGAAGTCCTCCACCGGGTTGGAGGGGGACAGAGACTTGGGGGTAATCTCTGCTTCAAGGTACATCTTGACAAGCTCACAGGAAGAAATAGACAGGTTATCAGGTACATAATGAGGAAAAGTCACTGTCTCTTTGTTTTCTGGTGGTACCCCGGAGGATTCAGGAAACAACTGGAGGTCCTCCGCCGGGTCAGAAGAGTGCAGAGGCTCAGAGAAAACATCTGCTTCAGAGTACACTAGGTCGGACTCACTGGACGAAGCAGGCGAGGTATCGGGTACCGAGTATAGGAAAGTCTATGTCCATTCTCCACCAGGTGGCACCCCGAAGGGTTCTGGAGACAACTGGCGGTCCTCCGCCTGGTCAGAGGGGTGTAGAGACTCACGGGTAACCTCTGCTTCAGAGTACACTAGGTCGGACTCACTGGACGAAGCAAGCGAGGTATCAGATCCAGGATATAGGAAAGTCTCTGTCCATTTACCACCAGGTGGCACCCCGAAGGGTTCTGGAGACAACTGGAGGTCCTCCGCCTGGTCAGAGGAGTGTAGAGACTCGGGAGTAACCACTGCTTCAGAGTACACTAGGTTGGACTCACTGGACGAAGCGAGCGAGGTATCAGGTACAGAGTATAGGAGAGTCTCTGTCCTTTCGCTACCAGGTAGCACCCCGAAGGGTTCAGGAGACAACTGGAGGTCCTCCGCCTGGTCGGAGGGGTGTAGAGACTCGGGAGTAACCTCTGCTTCGGAGTACACTAGGTTGGACTCACTGGACGAAGCGAGCGAGGTATCAGGTACAGAGTATAGGAGAGTCTCTGTCCTTTCGCTACCAGGTAGCACCCCGAAGGGTTCAGGAGACAACTGGAGGTCCTCCGCCTGGTCGGAGGGGTGTAGAGACTCGGGGGTAACTACCACTTTGGGGTACCCATTGTCAGGCTCACAGGACGAAGCGGACAAAGTATCGAGTACCGGGTGTAGAGAAGTCTCTCTCCATTTGTCATCGAGTGGTATCCCGGAGGATTCAGGAGGCAACAGGGGGTCCTCCGCCAGGTAGTAGAGGTGCACAGACTCTGAGGTAACCACAGCTTTGGAGCATCCTTGGACATGCACACCGGTTAAAGTGGGTGAAGCATCTGATGCCGGGTGCAGGAAGTTCTCCTGTGTGGAGTCTGGATGGGCAGAAGTCTCTTCGGGCAGGAGAACTGGTGCACTACCCACGCACATTACCCGTTGGGGCTTCTCCGGGATACAGGGAGATGAAGCTTCAGTAGGGACTTCAAGGTTGGTGTCAGGAGGTCTCAGGGAGGACAGACCCTGGCGTGACGGCTTGCCTCTACGTCTAGCACGTCTGGACTGCCTCTTGAGGTTGGGAGAAGTATTCCGGAAAGCGTAGTCACCCTGTGAGGATTCTGGGTGGGCAGTAGTCTCATTGGGCTGGAGGACTATTGCGCTACCCACACACATTACCCATTGGGGCTGCTCCGGGATATTGGGAAGTGAAGCTTCAGCAGGAGCCTCCGGGTTAGGATCATCGAAGACCATTAGAAAGGCCACCAGGAAGGCCATTAGGTCCAGGAGGATCGGATCCTGTGTTTCATATAGGGGGTTGATCCATTCCAAGGCATCACCCGCCAGGTAAGACATAATGAATGCCACCTTAACCCGATCGGTGGGAAAACATAGAGGGTAGAACTTGAAGTGTAGCATGCATTGCTCCACAAATGCACGACTTTGTCTAGGATCCCCATAATAACGTAGCGGATCCGCGGGAACGAGAGCAGATAGATCCATCTGGACGGGTGCGTAATTCGCCTGGAACTCAGCTAAAGGAAAAAAAAAAATATTTTTTATTTATTTATTTTAATGCATGTATTCGCTGGAAAACTTCTCAGAGAGCGAAGGCCGTGGGGCTCAACGGGAACCATGGCCTGAGCATGCTGTTATGCACACGCCCGGGCTGAGCGGCGTGTGCGTGTGATTGTAGTGATTCCACTGGACCATGAACCGGAGAGTGCCTGGAGGGGCGTGACTAAGTATCTGGCCGATCCGACCAAGATGGCACGACGGCATACGACGCCAGTGCACCAGGGAGAAACCGGGCAGAGGGACCAGGTGCTACTCCAGGTCAAACTCCGGACACGGGGGTTGACCCACACAGGGATTACTGGATCAGGCTGGTTAGGCTGGCGCACAGACTGGAGGGTATAGGCAGGCACGACTGGTATGCAGGCAGGCGGGTAAAGGCAAGCGCAGCTAGAGTGCAGACAGGGAGGCACTAGCAGGTAGGAACACAGGCGGGATAGGACCCAGTACACACTGGGACTCAGGAACAATACAGGTAGAGGGGTACAGGCAAGCACAGCTAGAGTGCAGACAGGGAGGCACTAGCAGGTAGGAACACAGGCGGGATAGGACCCAGTACACACTGGGACTCAGGAACAGGCAGGTTAGGCTGGCACAGACTGGTGGATATAAGCAAACACGGCAGGTATGCAGATGGGTGGATACAGGCGAGTATGCAGGCAGGGAGGTACTGGCCGAAAGGACGGGCTGGAGCACAGAAAGGTTAAGACCCAGTACAGACTGGGTCACAGAACCGCAGATGCGGTAGACAACCACAGCAGAGAGGGAACGCCCGAAGCGGTGGGCAAGAACAGAGCAGGACAGGGCTGCAGGAGCAGCGAGCACAAGCAGGGCAGGACAGGACTGCCGGAGCAGCGGGCAGAAGCAGGGCAGGACAGGACTGCCGGAGCAGCGGGCAGAAGCAGGGCAGGACAGGACTGCCGGAGCAGCGGGCAGAAGCAGGGCAGGACAGGACTGCCGGAGCAGCGGGCAGAAGCAGGGCAGGACAGGACTGCCGGAGCAGCGGGCAGAAGCAGGGCAGGACAGGACTGCCGGAGCAGCGGGCAGAAGCAGGGCAGGACAGGACTGCCGGAGCAGCGGGCAAAGGAGTCAGTGCAGGCTAGGCTGAGTAGGGGGGACAGGGCTCTGTTCACACGGAACAGACAGGAAGGGAAAGGCAGAGCCAGACACCCACAGGGTACTTGCAGTGAAGTAGCGAGTGGACCACAAACTCACAAACGGGAGTACAGAGACAACAAGCAGGAGTTAGGTACGAGTTCAGACTCTGCAGAAAAAGGAATGGAACGGACATAGAGGCAAAACAGGTAAAGGATAGGAGAGAGTTCAGACTGGAACTGAGTGTACGGAGGAGACCGACACTGCAGCGGGATACAGGAGCGGGTCTGGGAATACGGCCCCCAGAAAGGCAGAACGAACAGGCAAGGAGCGTGTTCAGACAGGACAGACAAGATACAGAAGCGGGTCTAGGAAATCAGCCCCTAGAAGGCGAGAGGAACAGGCTAGGAGCGTGTTCAGACAGGACAGACAAGATACAGAAGCGGGTCTAGGAAATCAGCCCCTAGAAGGCGAGAGGAACAGGCTAGGAGCGTGTTCAGACAGGTCAGACAAGATACAGGAACAGGTCTAGGTAATCGGCCCCTAGAAGGCAGGAGGAACAGGCTAGGAGCGTGTTCAGACAGGTCAGACAAGATACAGGAACAGGTCTAGGTAATCGGCCCCTAGAAGGCAGGAGGAACAGGCTAGGAGCGTGTTCAGACAGGCCTGGAAATACAGCATCCAGGATAGGCAGAAAAGAGAACACAGAACGGGACCTGGCACCTTCAGAGTGCAAGCACACACTGAAAGAAACACTATGCTCAGGCAGGGATAGATGGGCGCAGCTGAGCTATATACCAGGTGACAGACAGCAATAGGCTGAGGACGCACAAGAGGTGTGACCCACAGCAGGTACAAAAAGCAGGAAGTGATCGGGCGCCGCCCTTAAGCAGCAGAAACAGACACAAACAGACAGCATGGAGGGAAGCCAGAGAGACATTCTGGACAGGAGATCAAGTGCGCGCTCTTGCACAGTGGGAGATGGACCACTATGCAAGGACGCCGCCAGGTATGTTACAATTATTTTTAATTTGCAACCTGATGGAGGTCAGTATAGATGGACTAATAGACCAAGTCCCACACACTGCTAGAAGCCCAAATATTTTTTCAGAGCTAGATGCAGAAAAAAATTATTTTTAATTTGCAACCTGATGGAGGTCAGTATAGATGGACTAATAGAACAAGTCCCACACGCTGCTAGAAGCCCAAATATTTTTTCAGAGATAAATGAAGAAAAAAATTATTTTTAATTTGCAACCTGATGGAGGTCAGTATAGATGAACTAATAGACCAAGTCCCACACACTGCTAGAAGCCCAAATATTTTTTCAGAGCTAGATGCAGAAAAAAATTATTTTTAATTTGCAACCTGATGGAGGTCAGTATAGATGGACTAATAGAATGATGCTATGCCCAAAAGATTTTACTTCACTAGGTGCAGTAAAAAAATTGGTATTCTATACACAGGTGGTATATCTTGCAACACAGATAGGCTACTCCACTGACTAACACACTCTGCAATAGGCCAAAAAGGATTAGCTTTGCTAGATTCAGCCAAATGCTGTGAAAAAAACTTGCACAGCACTGGCACAGACCTGCCTGGCAAAAACTGATAGGAACTGATGTAACCTAGTCCTGAAAAGGACTCCAATTACAATTAGTCTTTACTCCCACAATCTATCTATTTAAGAGCACAGACCTGCTTGATAAAAGTCGTAGGAAATGCTGTAACCTAGTCCTTAAAAGGACTGCAATCACAACTATTCCCTACTCCCAAGCTATCTGTATATTTGTGCGAAAATTGGCTTGAAATTAACAAGGTATAGCGCACACAGCAACAGCGGTGCCGTCTAACACGCAGCTGCAGCAGTGAGAAAATGGTGGCGACGGGGAAAATGGCTTGGTCTTATAGGGCAAGGACATGTGACATACACTGCCAATCACACATGCCCTTGCTTGTGTGAAAAAAAGCACTTCGCTCCGTGTGTGCGCTGCTGATAGGCTGACAGATTGCACCTCCCCACTGCAAATGCGGGAAAGAGAAAAAAAAATGGAGATCTTCATTGTTCCTGCAGAGATCCATCCCCTGCCCCTCCCCCCGCCCCGCTGTACACTCAAACTGCGTATTAACATTAATTTTCATCATTACTGAGAAAAAATCCAGTTATGATTTTGGTGCACGAACAGTTATCGAACATAACCTCGAACAGCCGAATTTTTCTCAAATTGTTCGTGTTCGCCGACCGGCTCGAACACCGCCCAAAACAGCTCGAATTTGAGATTGGCGAACAGTTCGAGTAGAACAACGCTCATCTCTACTAAGAATGTGACTTATGAAGGGAATTGCTTGCACCAGAAATGTTTAGGGGCTTCATCGCAAAAGGGTTGAATACATATGCACATGCCAATTTTTAGTTATTTGATCTCATAAAATTTAATTTATGCCTATATTTTGCTAACTTCACTTCACCAACTTTAAACTATTTAGTGCTGATGATTCACACACAAATCAGATTATAAAAATATTTACACACAGGTTATAAAGTAACAAAATAAGTAAAAAGCTAAAGGGGGTGAATACTTTTGCAAGCCACTGTATATATACAAACAATAAAATTGCAAAAGTTTTAGGCAGGTGTGGAAAAATGCTGCAAATTAAGATTGCTTTCAAAATAGAACAGTTAATAGTTTATTTTTATCAATAAACAAAATACAAAGTGAATGAACAATAGAAAAATCAATATTTGGTGACTGACGTTTACCACAAAAACAGCATCAGTTCTTCTAGGTACACTCAGCAATGAGGTTGTCTCAAACATCTTAAGGAACCAACCACAGATAATCAGAATTATTTACTTACCAGAAAAACTGTCTGTCTTGTTTAAATGGATCTCCTGGTATAATTCATTTCTATGGTTCTCTATGTGGTGATACACTGAAAAAAAAAGTTAACCTAAACATGAAAGACTGAAAAAAGACCTGAAGCTTTATAGCAACTTTAAGGGTTTGTTCAATGAAAACATGTTATCACTTATCCATAGGACAAGTACAGTAATACCTTGTTTATCATTGTGGGTCTGACCACTGGAACCTGTATCAATTGGCACAACAACAACAGGGCACTTTTATTCCCTCTAGAAAGGAGTGGCAGTGTGCATGCTTGACTGTCGTTCCATTCCTTGTATATTGGGCTGCTGTGTGCCGCAGCCCCACAGAGAATGAATTGACTGGCGTTCAGACATCCAACTTGCCTTTTGGGATAAAAATGCCTTTCAAGGATAAAAATTCCCCATTTTGCCAACTGGTGCTGGTCCCAGCGTTCGGTCCCCCACTAATCTATAAGTTATCTGTAGATAGGTGATGATAACTTATTTTTACTGCACAACCCCTTTAAGCTGTTACAATGAATCTTGAAGTACAGTATCTATCATTAGGTATGAATATAATTCAGTAGTACATGAGATTACAAGAAGTTTTGTAATATAACTTATTAGGGCAGAGCAGCATCTTCCAGCAGCCTGTAGTTGTTAGAACCCTCCTGTTAGTTTTTTTCTATTTTGTGGTCACATGACTATCTGCCTATTTATTCCAGCTCCGCCCTTCTGGCTTTGCTGGACTTCAGTGTTACTTGACTCTTAATCTAGCCAGGTGCTTTTGTACCTTTCTCTATAGTTTGCTTGGTCCTTGGACCTCTAAGTACTTTTGTCTCTTTGTCTTTTGTTCCGCTAAAACTTCTGCTAGGAGGTGTCCAACTTAATCCCAGTCCTTAGTTCTTGTAGGGATCCCTCCACTATATCTATAGGTCTGCGTTCAGACTAGCCGAGGACGAAGGCGGGTCTGTTCACAAGGAACAGGTTGCCCGCTGCATCGTAGGGAATCAGCTTAGTCCTATTGTAGGGACAGATTTCCTATCTTTCCTTAGTTCTTGTAGCAGATCATAACAGTAAGTCCAGCCCAAAAACAAAAATAATCTCTAAGGAAAGAAATCCGGTGATCAGCATGGTGTCAGTTCAGGATTTGGCTCAACGCCTGCAGGGATTGTCTCTGGAGGTGGCCGAGCTCCAGCAACACGTGAGTAGCTGTCCTGGAGCGCATTTTGTTGAACCGAAGGTAGGACTGCCTGATTTTTTTTATGGTAAACCACAAGATTTTTTTTCCTTTAAAAATGCTTGTTTATTATATTTTCGTTTAAGACCCAGGTCCTCTGGGAATGAATCACAGCGCATTGGGTTTATCATGACACTTTTGTGCAAGGAACCACAGGGATGGGCCTTTTCTCTCCAACCTAATGATCCGTGTTTTAGATCAGTGGAGGATTTTTTTTCTGCTATGGGGTTGTTGTATGACGATCCTGATCGAGTCTCATCTGCTGTGACAGAACTTAGATGTTTGAAGCGGGGGTCAGGTGATGTTGAAAATTATTGTACACACTTCAGAAGGTGGTCTTCTGAAGTGGAATGGAATGATTCAGCGTTAAAATGTTTGTTTCTTGCTGGTCTAAGTGAAAGGGTTAAGGATCTGCTGATTGCTTTCCCTGCACCTGGAACCTTGCAAGCAGCCATACAATTAGCTATACGTGTGGACAGGAGACTGCATGCCAGGGTTAATGAGGAGAAATCTCCTGCTATGGCAGCTCCTGGTCTTCAGAGGGTCTGCTCGGATGGCGGGGAACCGATGGAGATTGGGGCGATGTCACCCCGCTCTCAGGAAAAAGACCACAGATTTTCCAAGGGATTGTGTTTTTATTGTGGTAAATCTGATCATTTTATTAAGAACTGTGAGCTTCGTTTAAACAAAGAAAAAAAAAGGTCAGTTACACCCGTATAGCTTGTTTAAACTCTAAGGGAGTATTTCTGTCAGGGAGTACCTCATTGCAGGAGGATTTGATTGAATTTTGGGGATTTGTGGATTGTGGTTCAACACTTAATGTGATTGATAAGGCATTTTTGGAAAAACTTAAATTGGAATCCAAGTCTTTGTCATCTCCTATTTCTGTGGTTGCTGTGGATAACTCTCCTTTGAAATGTATTACTCACAAGGTTTTTGAATTTCCCCTCACTATTAATGGTTTTCACCATGAGAATTTGGATTTAGCGGTATTAAATAATTTTCCTTCTCCAGTGATTTTGGGGTTGCCTTGGTTAAAACTGCACAATCCTTTACTGGACTGGTCTACTAATGAAATTAAGTCTTGGAGTCCTAAGTGCTATGATAAATGTTGTTACGGTCGCATTGCGGCTGTGGAAAAAGGGGAATTACCTGTACCTATTCAGGATTTTTGGAAGGTTTTTTTTGAGGAGGAGTCACAAATTTTACCTCCTCATAGGGACTATGATTGCACCATTGAGTTTGTTCCTGGAGCTACTCTTCCCAAGAGTCGTTTATTTAATCTGACTATCCCTGAAAGAAAGGCCTTGGGGGAGTACATACAGACGAGCTTGGCTGCTGGTCACATTAGACCTTCTAAGTCACCTGTGGCTGTTGGATTTTTTTTTGTAAAAAAAAAGGACGGGGGTTTACGTCCATGTCTGGACTTCCGCGAAATTAATAAAATTACCGTACGCAATTCCTACCCACTGCCGTTAATTCCTGACTTGTTTAACCAGTTAGTGGGAGCCAAGTGGTTCTCTAAAATTGATCTCCGGGGGGCATACAATTTGTTGCGAATGAAGGAGGGTGATGAATGGAAAACGGCTTTTAACACTCCGATAGGTCATTTTGAGAATCTGGTTATGCCTTTTGGTCTTACCAATGCACCCGCGTTTTTTCAGAACCTTATTAATGACATCCTGAGACCTTTGATTGGTAAGAATGTGGTTGTGTATTTGGATGACATTTTGATTTATTCGCCAGATTTGGAGTCTCATTGGCAGATCGTACGTGAGGTATTGCAGTTATTAAGTGACAATTCACTTTTTGCTAAGCTGGAGAAATGTGAGTTCACTGTACAGAGAATTAGTTTTTTGGGCAATATTATCTCCAGCGAGGGCTTTGAGATGGACCTGGTGAAGGTTCAGGCTGTGCAGGAATGGCCTAGGCCTATTGGTTTGAAATCGATAGAGATTTTTGGGTTTCGCCAATTATTACAGAAAATTCATTAAGAATTTTTCTATAATTGTTAAGCCACTGACCGATCTCACCAGGAAAGGTGCGAATACGGTCCAGTGGACTACTGAGGCCATTGAAGCTTTTGTGTATCTCAAGGAGAGGTTCAGTTCTGCCCCCATCCTTATGCAGCCTGATGAGACCAAGCCTTTTTTGGTCGAGGTTGATGCTTCATCGGTGGGGGTCGGTGCGGTTTTGTCTCAGGAGAATAAGGATGGAGTGCATCCCTGTGCCTTTTCTTCAAAAAAATTTTCTGAAACCGAACTTAATTACGATGTTGGTAATCGGGAATTGCTGGCTATTAAACTCGCATTTGAACATTGGCGTCATTTCTTGGAAGGTGCTAAATTTCCCATTCAGGTTTTCACTGATCATAAGAATCTGATCTATCTGGATGCTGCCAAGCACTTGAATGCCCGCCAGGCTAGGTGGGCACTTTTTTTTTCGCGGTTTAATTTTTCTGTTACTTACATCCTGGGTGTAACATACCTGGCGGCGTCCTTGCATAGTGGTCCATCTCCCACTGTGCAAGAGCGCGCACTTGATCTCCAGTCCAGAATGTCTCTCTGGCTTCCCTCCATGCTGTCTGTTTGTGTCTGTTTCTGCTGCTTAAGGGCGGCGCCCGATCACTTCCTGCTTTTTGTACCTGCTGTGGGTCACACCCCTTGTGCGTCCTCAGCCTATTGCTGTCTGTCACCTGGTATATAGCTCAGCTGCTCCAATCAATCCCTGCCTGAGCATAGTGTTTCATTCAGTGTGTGCTTGCACTCTGAAGGTGCCAGGTCCCGTTCTGTGTTCTCTTGTCTGCCTATCCTGGAGGCTGTATTTCCAGGCCTGTCTGAACATGCTCCTAGCCTGTTCCTCCCGCCTTCTAGGGGCCGATTACCTAGACCCACTCCTGTATCTTGTCTGTCCTGTCTGAACACGCTCCTTGCCTGTTCGTCCGCCTCTCTGGGGGCAGTATTCCCAGACCCGCTCCTGTATCCCGCTGCAGTGTCGGTCTCCTTCGTACACTCAGTTCCAGTCTGAACTCTCTCCTATCCTTTACCTGTTTTGCCTCTATGTTCGTTCCCTTCCTTTTTCTGCAGAGTCTGAACTCGTACCTAACTCCTGCTTGTTGTCTCTGTACTCCCGTTTGTGAGTTTGTGGTCCACTCGCTACTTCACTGCAAGTACCCTGTGGGTATGTGGCTCTGCCTTTCTCTTCCTGTCTGTTCTGTGTGAACAGAGCCCTGTCCCCCCTGCTCTGCCTTGCTCACCGCTCCGGCGGTTCTAGCCTGCTCCGACTCCTTTGCTCACCGCTCCGGCGGTTCTAGCCTGCTCTCTCCCTTGCTCACCGCTCCGGCGGTTCTAGCCTGCTCTGGCTCCTTTTCTCACCGCTCCGGCGGTTCTAGCCTGCTCTGGCTCCTTTGCTCACCGCTCCGGCGGTTCTAGTCCGCTCTGACTCCTGCAGTCTGCTCTATCCCTCTTTCTCACTGCTCCGGCAATCTCATTCTGCTCTCTCCTTCTTTCTCACTGCTCCGGCAGTCTCGTTCTGCTCCTTCTTTCTCTCTGCTCCAGCAGTCTCGTTCTGCTCTCTCCCCTTTGCTCGCTGCTCTGGCAGTCTCGCTCTGTTCCCTCTTGCTCGCTGCTCCGGCAGCCTGCTCTGACTCCTTTTCTCACCGCTCCGGCGGTTCTAGCCTGCTCTTACTCCTTTGCTCACCGCTCTGGCGGTTCTAGCCCGCTTTGACTCCTTTGCTCACCGCTCCAGGCGGCCTCGTCCTGCTCTTACTCCTTGCTCACTGCTCCGGCAGTCTCGCTCAGCTCTGACCCTTTGCTCACCGCTCCTGGCGGCCTTGTCCTGCCCTGCTCTCGCTCACCTCTCTGGGCGGCCTCGCTCTGCTGTGTTTGTCCGCCACATCTGTGGTTCTGTTCCTGAGTCCCAGTGTGTACTGGGTCCTATCCTGCCAGTGTCCCTACCTGCTAGTGCCTCCCTTTCTGCACTCTAGCTGTGCTTGCCTGTACCCCTCTGCCTGTATTGTTCCTGAGTCCCAGTGTGTACTGGGTCCTATCCCGCCTGTGTTCCTACCTGCTAGTGCCTCCCTGTCTGCACTCTAGCTGTGCTTGCCTGTACCCCCCTGCCTGCATACCCGCCTGCCTGCTTACCAGTCGTGCCTGCCTATACCCACCAGTCTGTGTGCCAGCCTACCAGTCTGTTCCTGTATTCCCCTGTGTGGGTCAACAGCCGTGTTCGGGGTCTGTCCTGGAGTAGCACCTGGTCCCTCTGCTCGGTTCCTCCTTGGTGCACTGGCGTCGTATGCCGTCATGCGACCCTGGTCGGATCGGGTGAAAACCTAGTTACGCCCCTCCAGGCATTCACTCTCCGGCACGGTCCAGTGGAATCACTACAATCACATGCACACGCCGCTCAGCCCGGGCGTGTGCATTACACCGGGTACTAAGAATGTTAAAGCTGATGCTTTATCTCGCAGCTTTTCTTCCATGGTTGGTACCGAGGAGGAGGAGAGCATTTTACAGGAAGGAGTTGTGATAGCAGCATTGGACTCCATTTTAGAAGATGGGATTCTGAAAGCCCAGGAGGATGCCCCATCTAACACTCCCCATGGGAGGTTGTTTGTGCCTAGGACCTTTAGGAGAGATTTGTTTGTGGAGTGTCATGAGTCTCGGTTGGCAGGTCATCCAGGAATTTCTGAGACCAAGAGACTTGTAAGTCGCAGTTTTTGGTGGCCTGGGTGGCAGAAGGAAGTCATTAAGTGGGTGCGTCAATGTACGGTGTCTGCTAGATCAAAGGCTTCACATGCTCCTGCTGCGGGGTTGCTTTGCCCTCTTGAGGTTCCTAGTGCACCATGGATGCATCTTGCAATGGATTTTATTACTGACCTTCCGGTGTCTGAGGGTTTCACTGTCATCTGGGTGGTCGTGGACCGTTTTAGCAAGATGTGTCACTTGGTTCCTTTCATTAAACTGCCCTGCGCTAAGACACTCGCTAAGGCTTTTGTTAAGTAAATTGTCAGACTCCATGGCGTTCCCACCGACATTGTTTCTGATAGGGGACCCCAGTTTGTGGCTCGCTTTTGGCATGCCTTTTGTGACAGGTTGGGAGTCCATTTGTCATTTTCATCTGGGTATCATCCTGAGTCTAATGGACAGACAGAAAGAAAGAACCAGGATGTTGAACAGTTTTTGCGTTGTTTTGTGGCAGACAATCAAGAGGTGTGGTCTGAGTTTCAGCCACTTGCCACTGAATTTGCTCTTAACAACCATACATCCTCTTCTGCTGGGTGTTCGCCCATTTTTTTGTTGCACTGGGAGACATCCGTCGTTTGGTTCGTTCTCCAAATTGGTGTCGGCTGTGCCGGAGGAGGAGAATTTTTCCGGTGATTTGGAGAGAGTTTGGACTGATGTACGTCGTAATCTTCAAGAGGCTAACAAAAAGTCCAAGAAGTATTTTAATAGGAAACGTCAAGAGGTTTTGTTTACGGTTGGTGACATGGTTTGGTTGTCCTCAAAGAATCTGCGGTTGAGGATTCCTTCTAAGAAATTGGGTCCGAAGTTTGTAGGGCCATTTAAGGTGCTTCAGGTAGTTAACCAGTCTGCTGTTAGGTTGGAGGTTCCCACCTCCTGGAAGATTAATCCTGTGTTTCATGTTTCCCTATTGAAAAAAGCTGATGTATCGGATAGGGACGCCACTGTCATAGTTCCTCCGGTGGTGGAGGATGGTGAAAATGAAATTTCTCGCATTCTGAATTCCAAAAGGCATAGAGGGAGATTGCAGTATCTCGTCGCTTGGAAAGGTTTCGGTCCTGAGGATAACTCCTGGGTAAGGGTAGATGATGTCTCTGCTGCTAGACTTATTAGAGTGTTTCACAGGAGGTTTCCTGATAGGCCCGGGCCTGGAGGATCCGGAGGATCCTCATAGAAGAGGGGGTACTGTTAGAACCCTCCTGTTAGGTTTTTTCTATTTTGTGGTCACATGACTATTTATTCCAGCTCCGCCCTTCTGGCTTTGCTGGACTTCAGTGTTACTTGACTCTTAATCTAGCCAGGTGCTTTTGTACCTTTCTCTATAGTTTGCTTGGTCCTTGGACCTCTAAGTACTTTTGTCTCTTTGTCTTTTGTTCCGCTACAACTTCTGCTAGGAGGTGTCCAACTTAATCCCAGTCCTTAGTTCTTGTAGGGATCCCTCCCTTATATCTATAGGTCTGCGTTCAGACTAGCCAAGGACGAAGGCGGGTCTGTTCACAAGGAACAGGTTGCCCGTTGCATTGTAGGGAATCAGCTTAGTCCTATTGTAGGGACAGATTTCCTATCTTTCCTTAGTTCTTGTAGCAGATCATAACAGTAGTTCCTCTTTCCCTACCTAAAGACTCACTTTAACTCCTTTACAAAATCCACCATACAGTGGGTACGGAAAGTATTCAGACCCCTTTAAATTTTTCACTCTTTATCTCATTGCAGCCATTTGGTAAATTTTAAAAAGTTCATTTTTTTTTGCATTAAAGTACACTCTGCACCCCATCTTGACTGAAAAAAAACAGAAATGTAGAATTTTTTGCAAATTTATTAGAAAAGAAAAACTGGAATATCACATGGTCATAAGTATTCAGACCCTTTGCTCAGACACTCATATTTAAGTTACATGCTGTTCTTTTCCTTGTGATCCTCCTTGAGATGGTTCTACTCCTTTATTGGAGTCCAGTTGTGTTTGATTAAACTGATAGGACTTGATTTATAAAGGCACACACCTGTCTATGTAAGACATCACAGCTCACAGTGCATGTCAGACCAAATGAGAATCATGAGCTCAAAGGAACTGCCCAAGGAGCTCAGAGACAGAATTGTGGCAAGGCACAGATCTGGCCAAGATTACAAAAGAATTTCTGCAGTACTCAAGGTTGTTAAGAGCACAGTGGCCTCCATAATCCTTAAATGGAAGAAGTTTGGGACCATCAGAAGTCTTCCTAGACCTGGCCATCCAGCCAAACTGAGCAATCGTGGGAGAAGAGACTTGGTGAGAGAGGTAAAGAAGAACCCCAAGATCACTGTGGCTGAGCTCCAGAGATGCAGTAAGGAGATGGGAGAAAGTTCCACAAAGTCAACTATCACTGCAGCCCTCTACCAGTCGGGCCTTTATGGCAGAGTGGCCCGATGGAAACGTCTCCTCAGTGCAGGACATATGAAAGCCCACATAGAGTTTGCTCAAAAACACATGAAGGACTCCCAGACTATGAGAAATAAGATTGTCTGGTCTGATGAGACAAAGATAGAACTTTTTGGTGATAATTCTAAGCGGTATGTGTGGAGAAAACCAGGCACTGCTCTTCACCTGCCCAATACAATCCCAACAGTGAAACATGGTGGTGGCAGCATCATGCTATGGGGGTGTTTTTCAGCTGTAGGGACAGGACAACTGGTTGCAATTGAAGAAAACATGAATGCGGCCAAGTACAGAGATATCCTGGATGAAAACCTCTTCCAGAGTGCTCTGGACCTCAGACTTGGCCGAAGGTTCACCTTCCAACAAGATAATGACCCTAAGCACACAGCTAAAATAACAAAGGAGCGGCTTCAGAACAACTCTGTGACCATTCTTGACTGGCCCAGCCAGAGCCCTGACCTAAACCCAATTGAGCATCTCTGGAGAGACCTGAAAATGGCTGTTCACCAACGTTCACCATCCAACCTGACGGAACTGGAGAGGATCTGCAAGGAAGAATGGCAGAGGATTCCCAAATCCAGGTGCAAAAAAACTTTTTGCATCATTCCCAAGAAGACTCATGGCTGTACTAGCTCAAAAGGGGGCTTCTACTCAATACTGAGGTAAGGGTTTGAATACTTATGACCATGTGATATGCTAGTTTTTCTTTTTTAATAAATTTGGAAACATTTCTACATTTCTGGTTTCTTTCAGTCAAGATGGGGCGCAGAGTGTACTTTAATGAGAAAAAAATGAACTTTTTAGAATTTACCAAATGGCTGCAATGAAAAAAAGAGTGAAAAATGTAAAGGGGTCTGAATACTTTCCGTACCCACTGTATATTTAAGGTGAATGACAGGTGCAGGATCATGGAACAATATGCGTTCTTCATGTCAAAAAAGGAAACATAAAAACAAATAAATTCACCCCCTTCCTCCCCAATTAAAGTAAACGTGACAGCTGATACATGCCGTTCAATTGACAGGCAGCATATATGAGGCATCTGTATGATCTCAGCCAGGCATGTCTGACTCTGAAAGGCTGTGGTGTTTCAGAGAAAAAACATACTTTAAAAGCCACTGGGGACCAAACAGTGCTGGAGACTATTTGGACATGCGGATCCCTGGATTGACAGATCTCTCCTCATATGCACAAGAAGACATAGACCTGTCAATCCAGGGCAGCAGACGGGGAGAAGCCGACGGGGACCTGCCTGTCCGACTAGTCTCCCGAGCTGCTTGGTCCTCGGAGGCTTTTAAAGAATGTTTTTCTCTGGAACGCCCCAGCATTTCAGAGTATTACATACCTGGCTGAAAACATGAAGCCAGTGCCTGATACATGTTGCCCACGGATTATGCAGCATGTACAATATCAGCAGTCAGGTTCACTTTAACAAATAAATACTTTAAAACAATAAAATAAATAGATTTGGTATTGCTGTGACTGTAAAACTCTGATCTTTAAAAATAAAATGTTATTTACGGTAACTCTAAATTTTCCAGAAGAAAAAAAAAAATCAAAATGCCAGAATAGGGGGTTTTTTTGGACCTTCCCCAAAAAGCAATGATAACAAAATGTCTACCGCTAAATAGTATGATTAAAAGCGTAATCATATCATGCAAAAAAAAATCCTGGTACGAGTTCTTTATTTTCAGAAACACTCCAATTTTGAAAGCAAATTTTACGAATTGTGATAATGTCCTTTATAAACTGAAAAAAACAGAGTAGTTGTCTGGGGCCAACTTGTAATAAAATTGTTGTGTCAAATTAGTCTGTGTGTATTCCCAGGTGTACAGGACATCGAGATGATATCTGGGCCAGGTTCTGGCCGCCTATAAGAGTTGTCATACTTACCAAGTGCTGCAATAATGCGGATGAGAGTAATGTTGACTCCTAAGAGGACAGTAATAATCACACTTTTCCAGGAAGGTGTCCAGATCCTCAGCTTGTCTGGGGAATCATGAATAAGTCACAATCATTATGAAATAAGTGACAAATGTTCAATGTTTTACATTTGAATGGAACTGAGATTCGGGGGATGAGACTGGTTACCCACAGGGTAATAAGTGTCATGAGTAGTGTTGAGCCACCCCCGTAGTGTTCGAGTTCGGTTCGTCGAACACCCTTGTGTTCGCCGAACTGTTCGTCGAACTGTTCGTCGAACACCTTCGAACACCGTTAAAACCAATGGCAGGCAAACAAAAACACATAGAAACACATAGAAAACACCTTCAAAGGTGTCCAAAAGCTGACAAATTGCTCAGAAGACATAACTAACACATGGAAAAGTGACAAGTACATATAGTCATGCGAAAAGAAAAGAGGTGGAGGAGTAAAAGGAGGGGGAGACCCAGATATAGGCATGTCATGCCCTTCTAAAATCCAAAAAGTGAGAAGCCGACACGGCCAGTCCGTTCCTGCCTGTGCCACCTCCGTGTCGCCTGGTTTGTGCCAGAGCCTGACGGCCAGCCCCCCTCTCCCAATACTGGTGCCTGTCCGCTGGTGGGTCGAGCCCCCCCGCGGTGGGGGGGGAGTAATATCTGCAGAAGAAAGACCATCTTCCAGCCAAACTAACATGTCGACTTCTTTTCATGGACAATGTGATACGATCCCTTTGTTACGGACACGCCCATCGCTACAAATTCCAGATGAGGCACAAAAACAGCAGGTGCTTCAGCGGATATCAAGTGCTCCTTCAAGTGGGCTCTCCTCCACCTCAATTTCAACATCACAAATACTCCAGTCCTCAGAGGTGTCACCCCAATCGCACTTGCTTCCTCACAGCTCCCAAGTCTCCAGCTGCCCGTCTGAGTATGGGGTAACACAGATGATTGAGTCTGCAGAGCTGTTTACTCATGCTATAGCCTGGGAAACGGAGGTCTGCTCCAGAGCTTCTGTTAATCCAGATGAGGAAATGATCTGCACTGATGCCCAGAATCTTTATAAGTCGGATCCAGGACCAGATGAAGAAGGTTCTGAGCATAATGTAGACCCTCATTCCCAAACTGTAACTCCTGTTGGTGGAGACAATGATGAAGACGATGATGAGACTCAAATACCTGATTGGAGCGACAACTTGACTTTTCGGTCAGGGCAGGAAGAGGTTGGCTTTGAGGACGACGGGTGTGATAACACACAGGGTGATGATGACAAGGTTGGAGATCCCACTTACTGTCAACCCACAGTCAGCCAGTCGATGAGGTCACCCAGGCCTTTGCCAGGCCTTGGGAATGTCGCTGTGGTCGGCTCCCTGGCCCGTGCCCTGGGGTCACTCTTTAAAAGGGTGGATAATTGTTAATTTTATAAGAGTTCGTGACGCCACCTGTGGTATCTGGTGAGAAGCACCAGCGCTGCAGCAGTCCACTGAGGCTCGTGATAAGGCAGCTCGATGGTATAGCTCCCCAAAGGTGGAGCTAGGTCTCAGGGCAGCGTATGCAGGGGGAGTGCAGGACAGGCGAGACCCAGCTGGGTCAGAGCAAGAACGGGAACGGACACGGTAGTCACTTCATTACCTTTTACTAGAGGAAATTCAGGCAAATTCAGGCACATCCCGGAGCACTGTAGGGTGAAGGGTGCATATCAGGATCCTCCCCAATGAGCGGGTGTAGGGCCTCCTGTTTCTTGCCTCTGCGTAGTAAGTTTCTGACGTGCCTGGAGCTAGGCCTAACTTTGTCTCTGTCCTGCGCTGGCTGACCTTGTAGTAGGGCCTTCTCTTGAAGTTCACGCTCCCAGTATGCGGGGCCTAAGCGTCTCCTGGCTCTGTTACGTATCAGCACCTTAGCGATCCTGGGACTTGTAGTTCTCCAGGGATTCCGGTTATGCCTTACTGGGTCATAGAGATCCCGGTAAGCTCGGATCCGGTGTCCGGTAAATGCTTCGGGGTGAGCTGGTTAAGCTCCTCTGCCCCTTATGTACTAACTTGCCACTCGCCTTCGGCCTACTCGGGCCCTCACTAGGCTATACACACTAACGGCAGCTTGCCGCGCTTCACCGATCTTATGGCGTCGGCACACCTTAAGCTCTATCTGGGCTCCCTGAATCTAGCTAGCAGGAGCCTCGTGCTCCACTGCTGAACTATTAACTGAGTTCTCTAGACTAGACTGAGCTCCACTGCAGACTGACCTCTCTTAGGCTTCTCTACTGCAGGAACCCTTCAGAGGAACTGAACTGCCTAGCTCCACCTTCCCTATTTATATCCCTAACGGGCTCCCTCTGCTGGTCTGAGGTGGAAGGTGGAGATGTGTGAATGTTTATGGGGGCCTCTTGTGGAGGATTCCATCAATACACTCTTCTAGGATCTGTGATACCAAGCGCAGCGGGGCGTCACAGATGCTATTGACGACGAGGTTAGGTTGCGCCTTCCTGGACAGAGACGGAGTACTGGAAGAACGTCAACAACTGCATCCTCAACCAAAACTCTGCCTCTGACCACAAGTCGTAGTGGCTCTTCAGGTCGCATGGGCTCTAAGCCTTGCATAGCCTGGGCATTTATTCAGATCGATAAGGATGACCCAACTCGTGTTATCTGTAATATTTGTCACCAAAACCTAAGTAGAGGCCAAAAAATCCATAGTTTGAGTACTTCATGCATGTACCGTCACATGGATATGAAGCATAAGTTGCAATGGGGAGTAGTGTTGAGCCACCCCCGTAGTGTTCGAGTTCGGTTCGGTTCGTCGAACACCCGTGTGTTCGCCGAACAGTTCATCGAACTGTTCGTCGAACACCTTCGAACACCGTTAAAACCAATGGCAGGCAAACAAAAACACATAGAAACACATAGAAAACACCTTCAAAGGTGTCCAAAAGCTGACAAACTGCTCAGAAGACACAACTAACACATGGAAAAGTGACAAGTACATATAGTCATGCGAAAAGAAAAGAGGTGGAGGAGTAAAAGGAGGGGGAGACACAGATATAGGCATGTCATGCCCTTCTAAAATCCAAAAAGTGAGAAGCCGAGACGGCCAGTCCGCTCCTGCCCGTGCCACCTCCGTGTCGCCGGGTTTGTGCCAGAGCCGCGGTGAACCCTGACGGCCAGCCCCCCTCTCCCAATACTGGTGCCTGTCCGCTGGTGGGTCGAGAGAGCCCCCCTGTGGTGGAGGCAGCTCTAAGCTTTTTAATTTAAATTGTCCCTCTAATTTGAATGAATACACTTTAAATCCATTTACAAGGATCTATTGGAGGGCAAGTCTCATGCCAGCAGCCGCGTAATTCCAGCTCCAGTAGCGTCCACTAAAGCTGCTGCAGTTAAAAAGCTTTTATAAGGATCGAGCTTGGCTGTCCACCGCAAGGCATCCTAGTGCCAGTCCCAGCCCCTATGCCTTGGGGTGCCTCCTGATGCTCTTCACTAAGTATCCCGTGGTCCCGAAGCATTTCCTTTGAAAAAATTAAGTGTCCAAACTACAGGTGGTGTAGCTTGCTTAACAGCCGGGATAATCCGCTGACTAGCAGACACTGCTACTAGGCACAAAGTATTTCCTGGGCTAGATGCAGTTAAAAATTTGTAAGTAGATACTCTCGTTGGATGCTGAGAAAGCATTCCATAGTGTCTCCTGGCACGCCATATATGATTCTCTTAAAAAGCTTGGGGTAGGGGTCTAGGGGACCCTTTTATAGCCAAAATCACGGCCCTGTATCACAATACGTCACCTAGGCTGAAGATAAATGGAACTGTAGCACCGAGGGCTCGGTTGCTACAGACGTATTGCACCTCACCCAGAGGTGTGATATCTCACTCTCAGATAAGGATGGAGTGTGGATCAGGACCCGACACCTGCATGCATTACACCACATTGCCGTGGGGCAGGGCGACCAATATGCCCCTGAGATGGGCACGACAGTCCCTGTCCCTGGCTGGAGTGGGGGGAGGGAACACTGAGGAAGGGGAACCCTGCAGTGCAGGAGCAGGGAGGAAGCAGTTCCTGGGTGCATTGAGAAGGGAGTATAAAAGGTGGGCACCATCTTAGTTCAGTGCAGAGAAGTCTGAGCAGAAGTGGCAGGGAGCAGGGGCTCTGCATGAGCTCTGCTCCGGAGGCGGGCCTAGTAACAGAGGCCCAGGCCTGCAAGAGGGAGAAGGAAGGAAGAGGAGCGGAGAAGGCTCCAGGAACGAGGAATGAAGGGATCCCAGGGGTGCGGACGGGCGAGTCGCCACCGCACGCCCGAATCCACCTGCGTGGAGGGGTCAGGCCAAAGGGGGAGACCGGTCCCCGAACTAGTGGAGGCAGGAAACGACCCTCAGCTAGAAACCGGAGGCTCTGACATTTTATGTGGCGCAGCCCCTTGCTCCACCCGCTAGGAAGGCACCACATAGGGTCAGGGAAACTGGCGCCAAGTTTACCAAGAGGAGGCCCGAGGCAGCCGGACAGAAGTGTTGGTAAGAAAGGCCAGACAAAGGACACACAAAGGGGGTCCTGTGAAGCGCTCCAAAGTTATCTGGGAGTTGTCTGAGCCCCTCACCTGGTGAGCACAGTACGACGTGGGCAGCCGTTACCTGCAGACGTGGTCTGGATAATAAGAACTGTGAGTAAAGGCCCTGAACTGCATCACTGACTCCGTGTCGTTACTGCTGCTGCCCTGCACCATCACCCCCATCCTCCGCATACACTGCCCTGAGGCTATACTCCTCCCGTGGGGAGTTATGCTACGCTCTGCTGCACCCACAACACCAGCCTTAGCGGTCTGCCCTGTAGCGGCGGTTCACTCTGACCGCAATCCACGGGTGGCGTAGTCGGACATTTAAACATCAAAACCACATAAATAGTTCCGCCACTGGTTTGACCGCCCTGAGCCACGGAACCGGATCGCCGCCACGAAGACTACAACCACCAGCATCCACCAAAAAGGGTCCGGCTCCGGGTGTCCCAAGGCCCAGGGGGTGCGTCAGAACATTTTCATCACCTTTCACAATCACCAATGGGACAAGGCAGGGATGTCCTCTGTCCCCTCTCTTATACATCCTAGTGACGGAGCACCTGCTCTCATCAATTCGCCATAACCCCAATATTAGGTGGATTGAGGTGGGAGGCACCGAGTACAAGTGCTCTCTATTTGCTGATGATGTCCTAGTATATATCACTCAATCACATATATCCATCCCTGCTGTTATGGCTGAAATAGATCACTTTGTTACATGGTAAAATTTTAAAATCAATGCAGCGAAGTCTGAGGCCCTCGATGTCTCCCTCCCTAAATCCATATAGGATTCCATCCAGTCCAACTTTCCCTTTGCCTGGCCCTCACAGGGTATCAAATACTTAGGAATTCCTATTCATAGAGACCTCTCCCATCTATGTTATCTTAATTTTGGGCCCTTTATTGAACAATTCCATACAGACCACGGTTGGCAAGTTAGAACTGTAAGATTCACTACGTGAACCACTGGTGTTTTGTGGAAAAGCACATGTACACCGCGTTCCAAATTATTATGCAAAAAGTGTTTAGGAGTGATAAGGGAAGAATTTGTTTGTTTGTCAGTTAAACTGATTGATGGTGATGTGTGTCAGGGCTCTTTATATCACTGTAAGCAATTGCAGACACCTGTGCTAATTAGTTTGGCAGGTGTGTCCAATAAAGGCAAGACTACTTAAGAAGGCTCTCTCACATTATTAAGCAGCCTACATTTTCTGCCAAAATGGGAAAGAAAAAGGATGTGTCGGCTGCTGAGAAGCAACAAATTGTGGAGTGTTTAGGTCAAGGCATGACTACAATCAACATTGTGCGATGATCAGGATGAAGTGTCTTGGCAATCAAGAAGTATGTAGCTGATTCACAGTACACACGTGTGCGTGCTGATAAGGGCAAATTGAGGACTCTTTCCTACAGGCAATTACGTCAGGTTGAAAGAGCAGCGGCAAAAAAGCCTTGTCATAGCAGCAGACAAGTTTTTGAAGCTGCTTGTGCCTCCAACGTCCCCCGAACAACAAGATGCAGGGTCCTTCAGAGGTTTGCAGCTGTGCATACGCCATCCTGTCGACCTCCTCTATCCACTTCACACAAGCAGAAACGGCTCCAGTGGGCCAAACATTACATGAAGACTGATTTCAAAACTGTTTTGTTCACGGATGAGTGCCATGCAGCGCTCGATGGTCCAGATGAATGGAGTGGAGGATGGCTGGTTGATGGACACCCCACGCAAACACGGCTACAGCGCCAACAAGGAGGAGGTGGAGTAATGTTTTGGGCTGGAATCATGGGGAGAGAGATTGTCGGCCCCTTTAGGATCCCTGAAGGCGCTAAAGATGAACTCCATAATGTATGTGGATTTTCTCAAACAGCACTTCCTGCCATGGTTCAAGAAGAAGAACCGTGTATTTCACAGCAAGATCATTTTTCTGCATGATAATGCACCATCTCATGCTGCACATAAAACATCTGCATCTCTGGCTGATATGGGCATAAAAGGGGACAAACTTATGGTGTGACCCCCATGCTCCCCTGACCTCTACCCCATTCAGAACCTTTGGAGCATCATTAAAAGGAGTGTCTATGATGGCGGGAGGCAGTTCACATCTAAGCAACAGCTCTGGGAGGGTATTCTGTCCTCATGCAAAACAATTGAAGCAGAAACCATCCAAAACCTGACAAATTCAATGGACGAGAGAGTTCAGAAGCTCCTTTCGAACAAGGGGTCCTATGTGAAAATGTAACATCACCTAGAATAAAGTTTTGAGTTGAAAACTGTTTGATTTCAGTTTCTAACAACCTGCTAATGCTTATAATTTCAAAAATGACCATTTTTTTGGTCTTTATTAAAATGAAAAGGTTGATCGAAAAGTTTGGGGGATCTAAGAGTCTGGCAACCCAGTAGTCATGATTACTTCGAATTCTGACAATATGAGGGTCATGCTGCAGGTAGTGCAGCAAGAAGGCACTTATGTGTCTTGCGCATCTCGGAGCCCCAAAATTATTTCCCGGGCTAGATGCAGCTAAAAATTATTTTTAATTTTAAATCTGGTGAAGCTTATTATAGATGGCCTAATAGGATCAGTGCTGCACACTGCTACAAAGCCCAAATTATTTTCCAGTCAAGATACAGATAAACATGATTAGTAATTTGAAAGCTTAAAACGGTTGGTAGGGTGATTTTAACCAATCATCAAGCTTTTACTCTCCCCAGGATGACACAGGGGTAGAAAAGTCGTTTCGGATCCATGATTTGTTCATCTTTATGAACGTGAGTCTGTCTACATTATCAGTGGAGAGCCGCGTGCGCTTATCTGTCAGCACACCACCAGCAGCGCTGAACACACGTTCAGACAGAACGCTGGCTGCGGGGCATGACAAGATCTCCAAGGCGTAAGTGGCTAGCTCCGGCCATTTATCCAGATTGGAAGCCCAAAAAGAGCAAGGGTCCAGTGACACAGTCGTGGCTTCAATGTTTACTTGGAGATACTCCTGTACCATCGTCTCTAGGCGTTGACTATGTGTCAGACTTCTTGTCTCCTGTGGCCTTGCAAAGGATGGGCTAAAAAAGTGGTGAAATGATTCCGCAAAATTGATGTTACCAGCAGATACTGTGGTTCTGTTACGGTTTGAGTGCTGAACACTTGACGGTCCCACGGTTGGCAAGTTGGAACTGTGAGATTCACTACGTGCACCACTGGTATTTTGTGGAAAAGCACATGTAAGATTCTGCAACAGTCTCTGCTGATACTCCTGCATGCGTGCATCCCTTTCTATGGCAGGAATAATTTCTGCAAATTTACTTTTGTACCGGGGATCTAACAGTGTGGCAACCCAGTAGTCAGGATTATTTCTAATTCTCACAATTCGAGGGTCATGTTGCAGGTAGTGCAGCAAGAAGGCACTCATGTGTGTTGCGCATCCAGGAGCACCAAGTCCCTGTTGTGTTGGTGGCGAGGTAACAATCATGCTTCCTTCCTCTGTCCTCTCCCCCCAACCTCGCACAACAGAAATGTGATCAAGGTCTCCCTCATCTGATGAGTCTTCCATCAGTTCGTCCTCCACTTCTTCCTGGGCTCCTGCACCTTCCTCACTAGTTTGGCTGCTACCATGCGCCCTGGTTAAACCATCTCCCCCACCCTCACATGCCTGCCGCCTTGGTGCTGCCGACCGTCTGGACCTTGCAGATGTTAGCCCTTCCGCATACAACTCCTCCTCCTCTACTTCCTCCACCTCCTCTTGTGCCACCACCTGACTCCGAATTCTGTTTAACATGTGCTCCAGCATGTAAATCACCGGAATAGTCATGCTGATAATGGCATCGTCAGCACTAAACATCTTCGTCGCCATTTCAAAACTGTGCAGAAGGGTGCATAGGTCCCTGATCTGAGACCACTCCTCCAGCGTGATTTGCCCCACCTCTGAATCTCGTTGGCCCAGGCTATACGTCAGAACGTATTGCACCAGGGCTTGTCGGTGCTGCCACAGTCGCTGCAACATGTGCAGAGTTGAATTCCACCGGGTAGGCACATCGCATTTTAGCCGGTGAAGTGGCAGGCCCAACGACTTCTGTAGAGATGTAAGTCGCTGAGCTGCGGGATGCGAACGGAGGAAGTGAGCACACAGCGACCGTGCCCTCTGCAGAAGGCCATCTAGTCTGGGATAGTGGGCTAAAAATTGCTGGACAACCAGGTTCAACACGTGAGCCATACAAGGCACGTGTGTGACATTGCCCCGGCGAAGGGCCGCACCCAGGTTTGCAGCATTGTCGCACACGGCCTTCCCTGGTTTCAGGTCCAGTGGAGACAACCATTCATGAAATTGGTTCTCCAGAGCTGACCACAACTCCTCAGCTGTGTGACTCACATTTCCCAGACATTTCAATGTAAAAACCGCCTGATGACGTTGAGCCCTACTGCCAGCATAGTAAGGAGGTGTGCAGGATCCCTTCTGCGCAGTTAGAAAGCTTGTGGCATGACCAGACAGGCTTTGGGTGCAGGTGGAAGACCGAGAGGAGGTTGAGGAGGCAGAAGCAGTGGAGGAAAAATGACATAAAGAGGATTGACGCACAACTCGTGGGGACGGCAAGACTTGGACAGCAGCCCCTTGTCCTGCTGTCACCATAGTTACCCAGTGCCCAGTCAGCGACATGTAACGCCCCTGTCCATGCCTACTCGTCCAAGTGTCTGTGGTGAAATGCACCCTGTCACACACAGAGTTTCTCAAAGAAGCGGTGATGTTGTGTGCGACATGCTGGTGGAGCGCAGGCACACCTTTCTTTGAGAAGTAGTGCTGACTGGGCATCTGGTACTGGGGCACTGCGACGGACATAAGGTCTCGAAAATCCTCTGTGTCCACCAGGCGGAAAGGCAGCATTTCTGTAGCCAAGAGCTTGCAGATGGTGAAATTCAACCTCTTAGCTTTCTCATGGCTAGGAGGAAATGGTCTTTTACTTGTCCACATCTGAGGGACCGAGGGCTGGCTATTGTGCTTAGACGGGGTTGATAAGGGTGTCCCCGGCAAACTGCCGGTCTGTGAGGAAGATGCAGGCGGACATGTTAGGTTGCCTTGATCCAAAGGTGGTGCTATCGATGTCGGACTGCGCTCAAGACCAGCTGGTGTTACCACCTCCAAAGAAAATGATGACCTGCCAATCACGCTGGCTGTTGCGGGTAAAGAGGTGGCAGGTCTGCGCCCCAAAACAGGTGTGACTGCTGTCCCCCCAGTCACAGAGGATGAAGAGGCCGCGGATGCACAAGATATGGCAGACGGTGGTTGGCCCGGCCGGCTAGACCGCATTGTAGCACACTGAGCTTCCCACTGCAACTTATGCTTCATGTCCATGTGCCGGTTCATGCATGAAGTACTCAAACTATGTATTTTTTGGCCTCTACTTAGCTTTTGCTGACAAATGTTACAGATAACACGAGTTGGGTCATCTTTATCGATCTGAAAAAATGCCCAGGCTATGCAAGGCTTAGCACCCATGCGACCTGAAGAGCCACCACGACTTGTGGTGAGAGGCAGAGTTGTGTTTGAGGATGCAGTTGTTGACGTGCTTCCAGTACTACGTCTCTGTCCAGGAAGGCGCAACCTGACCTCGTCGTCACTAGCATCTTCCTCCACCTCCTCTGCTGACCTCATCTCTTGGCTGACTGTGGGTTGACAGTAAGTGGGATCTCCGACCTCATCATCATCACCCTGTGCGTTATCACACCCGTCGTCCTCAGAGCCAACCTGTTCCTGCCCTGACAAAAAACTAAAGTTGTCGCTCCAATCAGGTATTTGAGTCTTATCATCGTCTTCCTCATTGTCTCCACCAACAGGAGTTACAGTTTGGGAATGAGGGTCTACATTATGGTCAGAACCTTCTGCGTCTGGTCCTGGATCCGACTCATAAAGATTCTGGGCATCAGTGCAGATCATTTCCTCGTCTGGATTCACAGAAGCGCTGGAGTCGACCTCTGATTCCCAGGCTATAGTATGAGTAAACAGCTCTGCAGACTCAACCATCTGTTCTACCTCATACTCAGACGGGCAGCTGGAGATTTGGGAGCTGTGAGGAAGCAAGTGCGATTTGGGTGACACCTTTGAGGACTGGAGTATTTGTGATGTTGAAGTTGATGTGGAGGAGAGCCCACTTAAAGGAGCACTTGATATCCGTTGAAGCACCTGCTGTTTTTGTGCCTCATCTGGAATTTGTAGCGATTGGCGTGGCCGTAAGAAAGGGATCTTATCACATTGTCCGCTAAAAGAAGTAGACATTTTAGTTTGGCTGGAAGATGGTCTTTCTTCTGCACCTACCCCACGGACACAACCTTTTTTCCCCTTCCCAACACGCCTATTCCCCTTTCCACCAGCAGCAGGCCTTTTTCCACTCATTTTGGTGGTTAACTAATTCACAACTCTGGAGTTGTTTGCACAAAAAAACAATGGATGGTAACCGAGCAGAGCTGAGTGGCCAAACTGTGGTATTAGGCCAAAACTATTGGCTGGGTTAGATGCAGAAAAAAATTATTTTTAATTTGCAACCTGATGGAGGTCAGTATAGATGGACTAATAGACCAAGTCCCACACACCGCTAGAAGCCCAAATATTTTTTCAGAGCTAGATGCAGAAAATTTTTTTATTCAATTTGCAACCTGATGGAGGTCAGTATAGATGGACTAATAGACCAAGTCCCACACACTGCTAGAAGCCCAAATATTTTTTCAGAGCTAGATGCAGAAAAAAATTATTTTTAATTTGCAACCTGATGGAGGTCAGTATAGATGGACTAATAGACCAAGTCCCACACACTGCTAGAAGCCCAAATATTTTTTCAGAGCTAGATGCAGAAAAAAAATATTTTTAATTTGCAACCTGATGGAGGTCAGTATAGATGGACTAATAGACCAAGTCCCACACACTGCTAGAAGCCCAAATATTTTTTCAGAGCTAGATGCAGAAAAAAATTATTTTTAATTTGCAACCTGATGGAGGTCAGTATAGATGGACTAATAGACCAAGTCCCACACACTGCTAGAAGCCCAAATATTTTTTCAGAGCTAGATGCAGAAAAAAATTATTTTTAATTTGCAACCTGATGGAGGTCAGTATAGATGGACTAATAGACCAAGTCCCACACACCGCTAGAAGCCCAAATATTTTTTCAGAGCTAGATGCAGAAAAAAATTATATTCAATTTGCAACCTGCTGGACGTCAGTATAGAAGGACTAATAGAACAAGTCCCACACACTGCTAGAAGCCCAAATATTTTTTCAGAGCTAAATGAAGAAAAAAAATATTTTTAATTTGCAACCTGATGGAGGTCAGTATAGATGGACTAATAGACCAAGTCCCACACACTGCTAGAAGCCCAAATATTTTTTCAGAGCTAGATGCAGAAAAAAATTATTTTTAATTTGCAACCTGATGGAGGTCAGTATAGATGGACTAATAGACCAAGTCCCACACACCGCTAGAAGCCCAAATATTTTTTCAGAGCTAGATGCAGAAATTTTTTTTATTCAATTTGCAACCTGATGGAGGTCAGTATAGATGGACTAATAGACCAAGTCCCACACACTGCTAGAAGCCCAAATATTTTTTCAGAGCTAGATGCAGAAAAAAATTATTTTTAATTTGCAACCTGATGGAGGTCAGTATAGATGGACTAATAGACCAAATCCCACACACCGGTAGAAGCCCAAATATTTTTTCAGAGCTAGATGCAGAAATTTTTTTATTCAATTTGCAACCTGATGGAGGTCAGTATAGATGGACTAATAGACCAAGTCCCACACACTGCTAGAAGCCCAAATATTTTTTCAGAGCTAGATGCAGAAAAAAATTATTTTTAATTTGCAACCTGATGGAGGTCAGTATAGATGGACTAATAGACCAAGTCCCACACACTGCTAGAAGCCCAAATATTTTTTCAGAGCTAGATGCAGAAAAAAAATATTTTTAATTTGCAACCTGATGGAGGTCAGTATAGATGGACTAATAGACCAAGTCCCACACACTGCTAGAAGCCCAAATATTTTTTCAGAGCTAGATGCAGAAAAAAATTATTTTTAATTTGCAACCTGATGGAGGTCAGTATAGATGGACTAATAGACCAAGTCCCACACACTGCTAGAAGCCCAAATATTTTTTCAGAGCTAGATGCAGAAAAAAATTATTTTTAATTTGCAACCTGATGGAGGTCAGTATAGATGGACTAATAGACCAAGTCCCACACACCGCTAGAAGCCCAAATATTTTTTCAGAGCTAGATGCAGAAAAAAATTATATTCAATTTGCAACCTGCTGGACGTCAGTATAGAAGGACTAATAGAACAAGTCCCACACACTGCTAGAAGCCCAAATATTTTTTCAGAGCTAAATGAAGAAAAAAATTATTTTTAATTTGCAACCTGATGGAGGTCAGTATAGATGGACTAATAGACCAAGTCCCACACACTGCTAGAAGCCCAAATATTTTTTCAGAGCTAGATGCAGAAAAAAATTATTTTTAATTTGCAACCTGATGGAGGTCAGTATAGATGGACTAATAGACCAAGTCCCACACACCGCTAGAAGCCCAAATATTTTTTCAGAGCTAGATGCAGAAAATTTTTTTATTCAATTTGCAACCTGATGGAGGTCAGTATAGATGGACTAATAGACCAAGTCTCACACACTGCTAGAAGCCCAAATATTTTTTCAGAGCTAGATGCAGAAAAAAATTATTTTTAATTTGCAACCTGATGGAGGTCAGTATAGATGGACTAATAGACCAAGTCCCACACACTGCTAGAAGCCCAAATATTTTTTCAGAGCTAGATGCAGAAAAAAATTATTTTTAATTTGCAACCTGATGGAGGTCAGTATAGATGGACTAATAGAACAAGTCCCACACGCTGCTAGAAGCCCAAATATTTTTTCAGAGATAAATGAAGAAAAAAATTATTTTTAATTTGCAACCTGATGGAGGTCAGTATAGATGGACTAATAGACCAAGTCCCACACACTGCTAGAAGCCCAAATATTTTTTCAGAGCTAGATGCAGAAAAAAATTATTTTTAATTTGCAACCTGATGGAGGTCAGTATAGATGGACTAATAGACCAAGTCCCACACACTGCTAGAAGCCCAAATATTTTTTCAGAGCTAGATGCAGAAAAAAATTATTTTTAATTTGCAACCTGATGGAGGTCAGTACAGATGGACTAATAGAACAAGTCCCACACGCTGCTAGAAGCCCAAATATTTTTTCAGAGATAAATGAAGAAAAAATTATTTTTAATTTGCAACCTGATGGAGGTCAGTATAGATGGACTAATAGACCAAGTCCCACACACTGCTAGAAGCCCAAATATTTTTTCAGAGCTAGATGCAGAAAAAAATTATTTTTAATTTGCAACCTGATGGAGGTCAGTATAGATGGACTAATAGACCAAGTCCCACACACCGCTAGAAGCCCAAATATTTTTTCAGAGCTAGATGCAGAAAAAAATTATATTCAGTTTGCAACCTGATGGAGGTCAGTATAGATGGACTAATAGAATGATGCTATGCCCAAAAGATTTTACTTCACTAGGTGCAGTAAAAAAATTGGTATTCTATACACAGGTGGTATATCTTGCAACACAGATAGGCTACTCCACTGACTAACACACTCTGCAATAGGCCAAAAAGGATTAGCTTTGCTAGATTCAGCCAAATGCTGTGAAAAAAACTTGCACAGCACTGGCACAGACCTGCCTGGCAAAAACTGATAGGAACTGATGTAACCTAGTCCTGAAAAGGACTCCAATTACAATTAGTCTTTACTCCCACAATCTATCTATTTAAGAGCACAGACCTGCCTGATAAAAGTCGTAGGAAATGCTGTAACCTAGTCCTTAAAAGGACTGCAATCACAACTATTCCCTACTCCCAAGCTATCTGTATATTTGTGCGAAAATTGGCTTGAAATTAACAAGGTATAGCGCACACAGCAACAGCGGTGCCGTCTAACACGCAGCTGCAGCAGTGAGAAAATGGTGGCGACGGGGAAAATGGCTTGGTCTTATAGGGCAAGGACATGTGACATACACTGCCAATCACACATGCCCTTGCTTGTGTGAAAAAAAGCACTTCGCTCCGTGTGTGCGCTGCTGATAGGCTGACAGATTGCACCTCCCCACTGCAAATGCGGGAAAGAGAAAAAAAAATGGAGATCTTCATTGTTCCTGCAGAGATCCATCCCCTGCCCCTCCCCCCGCCCCGCTGTACACTCAAACTGCGTATTAACATTAATTTTCATCATTACTGAGAAAAAATCCAGTTATGATTTTGGTGCACGAACAGTTATCGAACATAACCTCGAACAGCCGAATTTTTCTCAAATTGTTCGTGTTCGCCGACTGGCTCGAACACCGCCCAAAACAGCTCGAATTTGAGATTGGGGAACAGTTCGAGTAGAACAACGCTCATCTCTAGTGGGGAGCTCACTGTGCTACAATGCGGCCTAGCAGGCTGGGCCAACCACCGTCTGCCCCATCTTGTGCATCCGCGGCCTCTTCATCCTCTGTGACTGGGGGGACAGCAGTCACACATGTTTTTGGACGCAAACCTGCCACCTCTTTACCTGCAACAGCCAGTGTGATTGGCAGGTCGTCAGTTCATTGGGAAGTGGAAACACCTGCTGGTATTGAGCGCTCTCTGACCCCGAGAGCACCACCTTTGGATCAAGGCAACCTAACATGTCCGCCTGCATCTTCCTCACAGACTGGCAGTTTGCCGGGGACACCCTACTCAACCCCGTCAAAGCACAACAGCCAGCCCTCGGTCCCTCAGATGTGGAAAAGTAAAAGACCATTTCCTCCTAGCCATGAGAAAGCTAAGAGGTTGAATTTCACCATCTGCAAGCTGTTGGCTACAGAAATGCTGCCTTTCCGCCTGGAGGACACAGTGGATTTTCGAGACCTTATGTCCGTCGCAGTGCCCCAGTACCAGATGCCAAGTCGGCACTACTTCTCAAAGAAAGGTGTGCCTGCGCTCCACCAGCATGTCGCACACAACATCACCGCTTCTTAGAGAAACTCTGTGTGTGACAGGGTGCATTTCACCACAGACACTTGGACGAGTAGGCATGGACAGGGGCGTTACATGTCGCTGACTGGGCACTAGGTAACTATGGTGACAGCAGGACAAGGGGCTGCTGTCCAAGTCTTACCGTCCCCACGAATTTTGCGTCAATCCTCTTTATCTCGAAGTTCCTCCACTGCTTCTGCCTCCTCAACCTCCTCTCGGTCCTCCACCTGCACCCAAAGCCTGTCTGGTAATGCCACCTGCTTTCTAACTGCGCAGAAGGAATCCTCCACACCTCCTTACTATGCAGGCAGCAGGGCTCAACGGCATCAGTGTTTACTTTGAAATGTCTGGGAAATGTGAGTCACACAGCTGAGGACTTCTGGTCAGCTCTGGAGACCCAGTTTCATGAATGGTTGTCTCCACTGGACCTGCAACCAGGGAAGGCCGTGTGCGACAATGCTGCAAACCTTGGTGCGGCCCTTCGCCGGGGCAATGTCACACACGTGCCTTGTATGACTCACGTGTTGAACCTGGTTGTCCATAAATTTTTAGCCCACTATCCCGGACAAGATGGCCTTCTGCAGAGGGCACGGTCGCTGTGTGCTCACTTCCGCCGTTAGCATCCCGCAGCTCAACGACTTACATCTCTACAGAAGTCGTTGGGCCTGCCAGTTCACCGGCTGAAATGCAATGTGCCGACACGGTGGAATTCAACTCTGCACATGTTGCAGCGACTGTGGCAGCACCGACAAGCCCTGGTGCAATACGTTCTGACGTATAGCCTGGGCCAACGAGATCCAGAGGTGGGGCAAATCACGCTGCAGGAGTGGTCTCAGATCAGGAACCTATGAATTTGACGTGCCCCCTGGGCCGTGGGGTACCATGAGCCGGGCCGGTAGACGCTGGGGGTTGTAGTCACTGTGGCGGTGACCCGGTCCGTGACCCAGGGCGGTCAATCCAACGGTAATTTGTATATATGGATTTTATAATGTCCGACTACGCCACCTGTGGAGTGCGGCCAAAGGGGCCGCCGCTGCGGAACAGTCCTCTGAAGCTGGTGGTTTTGCAGCAATGGTATTATTACTCACCACAGGAAGAGTGTAGCTTCAGGGCAGTGTGGGTGGATGATGGTGGTTGTAGTGCAGGGAGTCAGTAATGAACACAGAGTCCGTGTGATGCAGTCCCAAGATCTTTACTCACAGTTGTTGCAGTCCAGAATATAGGTACCAGAGCAATCTCACCCGTCGTGCTGTGCGTACTCAGTGAGGGGCTCAGTCCACCCCCAGATAGCTCCGGAGTACTTAGCAGGGCCCCCTTCTGTGTGTCCTTTCTCTGGCCTTCTCCCTGCACCTCACACCCAGTGACACTTCTATCCGGTATCCTCGGGCCTTGGCGGGCGACTTGTGTTCTGTCCCCTGGGTCCTATGTGGCTACCTTCTTAGTGAGACTGGTGTGGACTTTTGCCTGCAGTACATGCAATGCTGCAGCCTCCAGTTTCTAGTTGAGCCTTGCTGTTTCTACTCTAGTTGAGGGACCGGTTCCCCTTATCTGGCCTGACCCCTCTACCTCCTGGTAGCAGCCTTCTGCACGGCCCGTAGCCCTAGGGTCCCTTCGGTTCCTGGAGCCTTCCTGCTCCCACTCCTCTCTTCTCTCCTTCAGTCCTGGGCCTCCCAGGCTAGGCCCGCCTCCGGAGCAGAGCTCATGCCGAGCCTCTGCTCCTGTCACTTTTCCTCCTCTGACTGGCTTGCTCTTTCTAAGATGGCTTCCTATTTATACTCTCCCTGTCATGTGCTCCCCTAAGCTGCTCCCCTAAGCACCCACTACATAGGACCCTCCCACCAGCTAGGGACCTGGGACTGCGCTCTCCCTTAGGAGCAATCTCGCCCTACCCCCACTGCGGGTATGTGTTGGATGCAGGTGTTAGGGTCCCGAGTAGTGTTGAGCCACCCCCGTAGTGCTCGGGTTCGGTTCGGTTCGTCGAACACCGGGATGTTCGAGGAACTGTTCGTCGAACTGTTCGTCGAACACCTTAGAACACCGTCGAACACCGTTAAAACCAATGGCAGGCAAACAAAAACACATAGAAACACATAGAAAACACCTTCAAAGGTGTCCAAAAGCTGACAAACTGCTCAGAAGACGCTTTCTTTAAAAAAGCCGGCCGGCAATTCAGCAGCGGCATACACCGGTACCCGACAATTTAGACAAGAAGGAATAGAGCCTCACACATAGATTAGATAGATAGAAACATGTCAGTCACATATATATGAAGTACAGTGACAGTGTTGCTTACTGTACTTGTCATTTAGTGTAAAGGATTTATTAAAAAATATAATAGTGTTTTCATGCACTGTCTCTTTAAAAAAGCCGGCCGGCAATTCAGCATCTGTACCCGACAATTTATAACAGACAGAATAGAGCTTCACACATAGATTAGATAGATAGAAACATGTCAGTCACATATATATGAAGTACAGTGACAGTGTTGCTTACTGTACTTGTCATTTAGTGTAAAGGATTTATTAAAAAATATAATAGTGTTTTCATGCACTGTCTTTTTAAAAAAGCCGGCCGGCAATTCAGCATCTGTACCCGACAGTTTATAACAGACAGAATAGAGCTTCACACATAGATTAGATAGATAGAAACATGTCAGTCACATATATATGAAGTACAGTGATAGTGTTGATTACTGTACTTGTCATTTAGTATTAAAATAAAGGATTTATTATTAAAAAAAATTGGCGTGGGGTTCCCCTTAATTTTAGTCTCTAGCGGAGGTTAAGCAGACAGCTGGGGCAGATGTTTGAAGCCTGGGAAGGGGATAATACCCACGGAGCTTCCCAGGCTACTAATATCAGCCCCCAGCTGAATACATAGCCTTTACTAGCTATTAAAATGGGGGACCCCCCCCAAAAAAATGACGTGGGGTCCCCCCTAATTTAATAGCTAGCAAAGGCTAGGCAGACAGCTGGGGGCTGATATTAATAGCCCAGGAAGGGAGCCATGAATATTGGCCCCCTCCCAGGCTAGAAACACCAGCCGTCAGCCGCCCCAGAAATGGCGCATTCATAGGATGCGCCAATTCTGGCACTTAGCCTCGCTCTTCCACGCTGCCCTGGTGCGGTGGCAGGGGGTAATAGGGCTGGGGTTGATGGCAGCTTATAATGCCAGCTGACATCAAGCCCAGGTTAGTAATGGAGAGGCGTCTATAAGACACCCCCATTACTAACCCCATAGTCAAAGTTACAAAAAAACACAAACACCAAGAATAAAGTCCTTTAATTGAAATAAACACACAATTCTTTATTGTTCTAAATTAAACTCTACTTACCATCACGCCCATTCCAGCTGAAGCCAACGATCTCCTGCAATAAAAGAAAAATAATAAAGCAACATCATCCTTACCTTTCCATGGTTCCCACGACAGCTTCAGCTCTGCTACATCGAGATGACAGGCTGGACCGCAGCAGAAAGCTGCCATCCAGCCTGTGATCCCGCAGACACTGAGAAGAGCAGGCATGCTTGCGCTCCTCAGTGTCTGACTGTGACGGCATAAAGATGAGCCGAGGTCATGTCCAATGAACTCGGCTCACCTCATGTACGTCACTGACAGCGTGGGAGAATTCTCGCGCTGAGTGCAGGAGAATTTTCCCACGCTGTCAGTGACGTGCATGAGGCTGATATTTAAATTTGGCGCACAAATCGGTGATTGGTCGCGGGCAGCGTCCGCGACTAGTGTTGAGCATTCCGATACTGTAATGTCGGGTATCGGCCGATATTCGCGGTATCGGAATTCCGATACTTAATTCCGATACTTTTACAATATCGGATACCGGAATCGGAAGTTCCCATAATGCCTGCGCTCTGTAGTGTCTGTGAAGGATGACAAGTTGGATGGCAGCGCGATCCAGCCTGTCATCAGAATGCCATCCCAGCGGGGGAGAATTCTCCTGATTGTTTAAAAGCCGGCGGGCGGTATAAAGCCGCCGGCTTTTAAACAATCACACAGCCCCATACTGCTTCCCCGCAGCCTCCCACCCCGATCCTCCGCTCCCCTCGCCACCTCCCATCCCGATCGTAAGTTAGGACCAGGCGGGGAGCGCAGCTCCAAGGAGCGGGGAGTGAAGGACCCGGGCGGGGAAGCCGGCAGTGAAAAGACTTCACCGCCGGCTTTCCCGTTCTGTGCTGCGTAGTGTTGAGCCACCCCCGTAGTGTTCGGGTTCGGTTCGGTTCGTCGAACACCGGGATGTTCGAGGAACTGTTCGTCGAACTGTTCGTCGAACACCTTAGAACACCGTCGAACACCGTTAAAACCAATGGCAGGCAAACAAAAACACATAGAAACACATAGAAAACACCTGCAAAGGTGTCCAAAAGCTGACAAACTGCTCAGAAGACACTCTCTTTAAAAAAGCCGGCCGGCAAATTCAGCAGCGGCATACACCGGTACCCGACAATTTAGACAAGAAGGAATAGAGCCTCACACATAGATTAGATAGATAGAAACATGTCAGTCACACATATAAGAAGCACAGTGACAGTGTTGGTTACTGCACTTGTCATTTAGTGTAAAGGATTTATTAAAAAAAATATTAGTGTTTTCATGCACCGTCTCTTTAAAAAAGCCGGCCGGCAATTCAGCATCTGTACCCGACAATTTAGAACAGAAAGAATAGAGCTTCACACATAGATTAGATAGATAGAAACATGTCAGTCACATATATAATAAGTACAGTGATAGTGTTGCTTACTGTACTTGTCATTTAGTGTAAAGGATTTATTTAAAAAAATAATAGTGTTTTCATGCACTGTCTCTTTAAAAAAGCCGGCCGGCAATTCAGCAGCGGTACCCGACAATTTAGAACAGAAAGAATAGAGCATCACACATAGATTAGATAGATAGAAACATGTCAGTCACATATATATGAAGTACAGTGATAGTGTTGGTTACTGTACTTGTCATTTAGTATTAAAATAAAGGATTTATTATTAAAAAAATTGGCGTGGGGTTCCCCTTAATTTTAGGCTCTAGCGGAGGTTAAGCAGACGGCTGGGGCAGATGTTTGAAGCCTGGGAAGGGGGTAATACCCACGGAGCTTCCCAGGCTACTAATATCAGCCCCCAGCTGAATACATAGCCTTTACTAGCTATTAAAATGGGGGACCCCCCAAAAAAAATGACGTGGGGTCCCCCCTAATTTAATAGCTAGCAAAGGCTAGGCAGACAGCTGGGGGCTGATATTAATAGCCCAGGAAGGGAGCCATGAATATTGGCCCCCTCCCAGGCTAGAAACACCAGCCGTCAGCCGCCCCAGAAATGGCGCATTCATAGGATGCGCCAATTCTGGCACTTAGCCTCGCTCTTCCACGCTGCCCTGGTGCGGTGGCAGGGGGTAATAGGGTTGGGGTTGATGTCAGCTTATAATGCCAGCTGACATCAAGCCCAGGTTAGTAATGGAGAGGCGTCTATAAGACACCCCCATTACTAACCCCATAGTCAAAGTTAAAAAAAACACAAACACCCAGAATAAAGTCCTTTAATTGAAATAAAGACACAATCCTTTATTGTTCTAAATTAAACCATACTTACCATCACGCCCATTCCAGCTGAAGCCAACGATCTCCTGCAATAAAAGAAAAATAATAAAGCAACCTCATCCTTACCTTTCCATGGTTCCCACGACAGCTTCAGCTCTGCTACATCGAGATGACAGGCTGGACCGCAGCAGAACGCTGCCATCCAGCCTGTCATCCCGCAGACACTGAGAAGCGCAGGCTTGCTTGCGCTGCTCAGCGTCTCTCTGTGACGACATCCAGATGAGCCGAGTTCATGTCCAATGAACTCGGCTCACCTCATGCACGTCACTGACAGCGTGGGAAAATTCTCACGCTGAAGCGCTGATTGCAGGAGAATTTTCCCACGCTGTCAGTGACGTGCAGGAGGTGAGCTGAGTTCATTGGACATGAGCTCACCTCATGCACATCACTGACAGCGTGGGAGAATTCTCCTGCACTCAGCACTTCAGCGTGAGAATTTTCCCACGCTGTCAGTGACGTGCATGAGGTGAGCCGAGTTCATTGGACATGACCTCGGCTCATCTGGATGCCGTCACAGCGAGACAGTGAGGAGCGCAAGCATGCCTGCGCTTCTCAGTGTCTGCGGGATGACAGACTGGATGGCAGCGTTCTGCTGCGGTCCAGCCAGTCATCTCGATGTAGCAGAGCTGAAGCTGTCGTGGGAACCATGGAAAGGTAAGGATGAGGTTGGTTTATTATTTTTCTTTTATTGCAGGAGATCGTTGGCTTCAGCTGGAATGGGTGTGATGGTAAGTATGGTTTAATTTAGAACAATAAAGAATTGTGTCTTTATTTCAATTAAAGGACTTTATTCTGGGTGTTGTGTTTTTTTTAAATACTTTACTAGAAATTCATGGCGGTCATGTCTAATACTGGCGTGACCCCATGAATTTTGGGCTTGGGGCCAGCTGATAATACCAAGCTGGCCCTAACCCCTTTATTACCCAGTGAGCCACCGCACCAGGGCCCTGGATGAGTTGGGTACAGCGCCAGAAGATGGCGCTTCTATGAACGCGCCATTTTCCGGGGTGGCTGCGGACTGCAATTTGTAGCGGGGGGGGCCCAGAAACCTTGGGCCTCCCTGCGCTGCAGATTCCAGCCCCCAGCTGCCTAGTTGTACCTGGCTGGACACAAAAATAGGGCGAAGCCCCACGTACTTTTTTTTTAATTATTTCATGAAATTCATGAAATAATTAAGAAAAAAGGCCTTCCCTATATTGCTGTGTCCGGCCAGGTACAAATAGGCAGCTGGTGGTTGGGGGCAGCCCGTTCCTGCCTGCTGTACCTGGCTGGACACAAATATAGTGCGAAGCCCCACTTCAATTTTTTTTAATTATTTCATGAAATTCATGAAATAATTAAGAAAAAAAGGGCTTCCCTATATTGTTGTGTCCGGCCAGGTACAAATAGGCAGCTGGTGGATGGGGGCAGCCCGTTCCTGCCTGCTGTACCTGGCTGGACACAAATATAGTGCGAAGCCCCACTTCAATTTTTTTTAATTATTTCATGAAATTCATGAAATAATTAAGAAAAAAAGGGCTTCCCTATATTGTTGTGTCCGGCCAGGTACAAATAGGCAGCTGGTGGATGGGGGCAGCCCGTTCCTGCCTGCTGTACCTGGCTGGACACAAATATAGTGCGAAGCCCCACTTCAATTTTTTTAAATTATTTCAGGAAATTCATGAAATAATTTAAAAAAAATTGACGTGGGGCTTCGCACTATATTTGTGTCCAGCCAGGTACAGCAGGCAGGAACGGGCTGCCCCCAACCACCAGCTGCCTATTTGTACCTGGCCGGACACAACAATATAGGGAAGCCCTTTTTTTCTTAATTATTTCATGAAATAATTTAAAGAAAATTGACGTTGGGCTTCGCCCTGTTTTTGTGTCCAGCCAAGTACAACTAGGCAGCTGGGGGCTGGAATCCG
Source organism: Phyllobates terribilis (assembly GCF_046119375.1). NCBI lineage: Eukaryota > Metazoa > Chordata > Amphibia > Anura > Dendrobatidae > Phyllobates > Phyllobates terribilis. The sequence goes on from NW_027362765.1 coordinate 383,148,081, forward strand.
CAGCGCAGGGAGGCCCAAGCTTTCTGGGCCACCCCCGCTGCAAATTGCAGTCCGCAGCCACCCCGGAAAATGGCGCGTTCATAGAAGCGCCATCTTCTGGCGCTGTACCCAACTCATCCAGGGCCCTGATGCGGTGGCTCACTGGGTAATAAAGGGGTTAGGGCCAGCTTGGCATTATCAGCTGGCCCTAAGCCTGAAATTCATGGGGTCACGCCAATATTAGACATGACCACCATGAATTTCTAGTAAAGTATTTAAAAAAAACACAACACCCAGAAAAAAGTCCTTTAATTGAAATAAACACACAATTCTTTATTGTTCTAAATTAAACCATACTTACCATCACGCCCATTCCAGCTGAAGCCAACGATCTCCTGAAATAAAAGAAAAATAATAAAGCAACATCATCCTTACCTTTCCATGGTTCCCATGACAGCTTCAGCTCTGCTACATCGAGATGACAGGCTGGACCGCAGCAGAACGCTGCCATCCAGCCTGTCATCCCGCAGACACTGAGAAGCGCAGGCTTGCTTGCGCTCCACAGTGTCTCTCTGTGAGGGCATCCAGATGAGACGAGTTAATGTCCAATGAACTCGGCTCACCTCATGCACGTCACTGACAGCGTGGGAAAATTCTCCTGCACTCAGCGCTTCAGCGTGGGAGAATTCTCACACTGAAGCGCTGAGTGCAGGAGAATTCTCCCACGCTGTCAGTGACGTCCAGGAGGTGAGCTGAGTTCATTGGACATGAGCTCACCTTATGCACGTCACTGACAGCGTGGGAAAATTCTCCTGCACTCAGCGCTTCAGCGTGGGAGAATTCTCACGCTGAAGCGCTGAGTGCAGGAGAATTCTCCCACGCTGTCAGTGACGTGCAGGAGGTGAGCTGAGTTCATTGGACATGAGCTCACCTTATGCACGTCACTGACAGCGTGGGAGAATTCTCCTGCACTCACCGCTTCAGCGTGAGAATTTTCCCACGCTGTCAGTGACGTGCATGAAGTGAGCCGAGTTCATTGGACATGAACTCGGCTCATCTGGATGTCGTCACAGAGAGACGCTGAGCAGCGCAAACAAGCCTGCGCTTCTCAGTGTCTGCGGGATGAGAGGCTGGATGGCAGCGTTCTGCTGCGGTCCAGCCTGTCATCTCGATGTAGCAGAGCTGAAGCTGTCGTGGGAACCATGGAAAGGTAAGGATGAGGTTGCTTTATTATTTTTCTTTTATTGCAGGAGATCGTTGGCTTCAGCTGGAATGGGCGTGACGGTAAGTATGGTTTAATTTAGAACAATAAAGGATCGTGTCTTTATTTCAATTAAAGGACTTTATTCTGGGTGTTTGTGTTTTTTTTAACTTTGACTATGGGGTTAGTAATGGGGGTGTCTTATAGACGCCTCTCCATTACTAACCTGGGCTTGATGTCAGCTGGCATTATAAGCTGACATCAACCCCAACCCTATTACCCCCTGCCACCGCACCAGGGCAGCGTGGAAGAGCGAGGCTAAGTGCCAGAATTGGCGCATCCTATGAATGCGCCATTTCTGGGGCGGCTGACGGCTGGTATTTCTAGCCTGGGAGGGGGCCAATATTCATGGCTCCCTTCCTGGGCTATTAATATCAGCCCCCAGCTGTCTGCCTAGCCTTTGCTAGCTATTAAATTAGGGGGGACCCCACGTCATTTTTTTTGGGGGGTCCCCCATTTTAATAGCTAGTAAAGGCTATGTATTCAGCTGGGGGCTGATATTAGTAGCCTGGGAAGCTCCGTGGGTATTACCCCCTTCCCAGGCTTCAAACATCTGCCCCAGCCGTCTGCTTAACCTCCGCTAGAGCCTAAAATTAAGGGGAACCCCACGCCAATTTTTTTAATAATAAATCCTTTATTTTAATACTAAATGACAAGTACAGTAACCAACACTATCACTGTACTTCATATATATGTGACTGACATGTTTCTATCTATCTAATCTATGTGTGAAGCTCTATTCTGTCTGTTATAATTTGTCGGGTACCGCTGCTGAATTGCCGGCCGGCTTTTTTAAAGAGACGGTGCATGAAAACACTATTATTTTTTTTGATAAATCCTTTACGCTAAATGACAAGTACAGTAAGCAGCACTTTCACTGTACTTCGTATATATGTGGCTGACATGTTTCTATCTATCTAATCTATGTGTGAAGCTCTATTCTTTCGGTTCTAAATTGTCGGGTACCGGTGTATGCCGCTGCTGAATTGCCGGCTTTTCATGTTTCACTGTTGGCACTGTTCCCATCGATTTGGGCAATCACTGTAATGCCACAACCACCATGGCTGTGGCATTACAGTGAGTGGCAGACAATCCCTGCATGATTGGTGCTCTAAATAGCGCCAGACATGCAGGACACGCTTTTGGTGCACGAACAGTTATCGAACATAACCTCGAACAGCCGAATTTTTCGCAAATCGTTCGGGTTCGTCGAACAACTCGAACACCGCCCAAAACAGCTCGAATTTGAGATTGGCGAACAGTTCTAGTCGAACACCGCTCATCTCTAGTGCTGCGCTTTCCCGCCGGTTATTTCAAATGAACAGCTGAGGTATCAGGTGATGCCGATCAGCTGTTCATTTGAAGTCGCCGCGTTGCCCTCAGAGGGTTCATGTGAGTTCATGCTTGACTGCATGAACTCACATGAACTTTCCCACGGCCGCACAGGTCAGCCTCACCTCCCAGACCCGTCATGATTAGTGTGTGTGCGGGGTGTGTGCGCGTTGTTTGTGCGGGTGTGCGCGGTGTCTGTGCGATGTGTGCGGGGTGTGTGTGCGGGGTGTGTGTGCGGGGTGTCTGTGCGATGTGTGCGGGTGTGTGCGGTGTGTGTGCGTGCAGGCAGACATAGGCCGATGTGACACTACTACTCCCATCGGCCTATGTCTGTCCCCCGTCCACTCCTGCCAGCAGGATCAGCTCGATGGGAGCAGTAGTTCCCATCAGACTGATCCTGCTATTTAAATTGCCCTACTGTGTCCCCAATAAATGTTAAATACATGTCATTGGTGGCCAGTGGTTACCTAAAAGAAATTAGTTCATACATTACCTGTCCCCGCCGATCGCCACCTAAAATAAAGTAAAAAATAAAAAACTACACCTATACTCACCTAGACACCTAATTCCCCGAAGCCATCGATCTCCTGTAATAAAATATAAAATAATAAACCACAACCTTATCCTTACCCCTCCGTAGTAGTCCACGAGTGTCCCACGAAGATCTCCAGTTCAGAGCAGCCACATAGAATGTGACCGCTCTGAACCGCTGCCGTCGCTAGAATGACAGCATAAGCGGGTTCACCGGAGTTCAGGCAGCGCTGCTCCGGTTAGCTGCTTTACGGCCCTGCTGTATAGTGAGAAATTCCCACGGTACAGCAGGGCCGTAAAGGAGGTCTCCGGAGCTGCGCTGACTGAATGCACTCCGGTGACCTCAGTCAGTGGCTCCCGCTGCCGGGAGCGGACGTGTTCCCGGCAGCGTGAGCTTACAGCAGCCATGCACAGCTGTCACCATCTCCAGATGTGACAGCTGTGCATGGGAGATCAGCGCAGGAACGTGGACAGGTAACTATTATTTTTAGTAAACTAAGAATTAAATAAAATTGTGTGTTTTATTTCAAATAAATTATTTTTTTCTGGGTGTAGTGTGTGTTTTTTCTTTTTAACACTTTGTAGGTTAGTAATGGGGGTGTCTTATAGACGCCCATCATTACTAACCTGGGCTTCATGGCAGCTGGCGCTGACATGAACCCCACCACTATTACCCCCTGCCACCGCACCAGGGCAGCGTGGAAGAGCGAGGCTAAGTGCCAGAGTTGGCGAATCCTATGGATGCGCCATTTCTGGGGCGGCTGACGACTGGTGTTTCTAGCCTGGGAGGGGGCCAATATTCATGGCACCCTTCCTGGGCTATTAATATCAGCCCCCAGCTGTCTGCCTAGCCTTTGCTAGCTATTAAAATAGGTGGGACCCCACGTCATTTTTTTTGGGGGGGTCCCCCATTTTAATAGCTAGTAAAGGCTAGGTATTCAGCTGGGGGCTGATATTAGTAGCCTGGGAAGCTCCGTGGGTTTTACCCCCTTCCCAGGCTTCAAACATCTGCCCCAGCCGTCTGCTTAACCTCCGCTAGAGACTAAAATTATGGGGGATCCCACGCCATTTTTTTTTAAAATAAATCCATTTTTTTAACACTAAATGACATTTGAGGAGTTAATAAAGATGCAGTCCCTAAATTATTATTTATTTTTTAATTAATTTTTCCCAAAACTTTTGACGTGGGCTTCGCCATATTTTTGTATGCCAGCCAGGTACAGCATCCAGCTTCTATGAACGCGCCATTTTCCGGGGCGGCTGCGGACTGCAATTTTCAGCGGGGGGCAGAAAGCTTGGGCCTCCCTGCGCTGCAGATTCCATCCCCCAGCTGCCTAGTTGTACCTGGCTGGACACAAAAATAGGGAGAAGCTCCACGTTTTTTTTTTTTTAATTATTTCATGAAATTCATGGAATAATTAAGAAAAAAAGGGCTTCCCTATATTGTTGTGTCCAACCAGGTACAAATAGGCAGCTGGTGGTTGGGGGCAGCCCGTTCCTGCCTGCTGTACCTGGCTGGACCCAAATATAGTGCAAAGCCCCACGTCAATTTTTTTTTAATTATTTCAGGAAATTCATGAAATAATTAAAAAAAAATTATGTGGGGCTTCGCCCTATATTTGTGTCCAGTCAGGTACAGCAGGCAGGAACGGGCTGCCCCCAACCACCAGCTGCCTATTTGTACCTAGCCGGACACAACAATATAGGGAAGCCCTTTTTTTCTTAATTATTCCATGAATTTCATGAAATAATTAAAAAAAAAAAAACGTGGGGCTTCGCCCTATTTTTGTGTCCAGCCAGGTACAACAAGGCAGCTGGGGGCTGCAATCCGCAGCGCAGGGAGGCCCAAGCTTTCTGGGCCCCACCCGCTGCAAATTGCAGTCCGCAGCCGCCCCGGAAAATGGCGCGTTCATAGAAGCGCCATCTTCTGGCGCTGTACCCAACTCATCCAGGGCCCTGGTGCGGTGGCTCACTGGGTAATAAAGGGGTTAAGGCCAGCTTGGCATTATCAGCTGGCCCTAAGCCCGAAATTCATGGGGTCACGCCAATATTAGACATGACCACCATGAATTTCTAGTAAAGTATTTAAAAAAACACAACACCCAGAAAAAAGTCCTTTAATTGAAATAAACACACAATTCTTTATTGTTCTAAATTAAACCATACTTACCATCACGCCCATTCCAGCTGAAGCCAACGATCTCCTGCAATAAAAGTAAAATAATAAAGCAACATCATCCTTACCTTTCCATGGCTCCCACGACAGCTTCAGCTCTGCTACATCGAGATGACAGGCTGGACCGCAGCAGAACGCTGCCATCCAGCCTGTCATCCCGCAGACACTGAGAAGCGCAGGCATGCTTCCACTCCTCAGTGTCTGGCTGTGACGGCATCCAGATGAGCCGAGGTCATGTCCAATGAACTCAGCTCACCTCATGTACGTCACTGACAGCGTGGGAAAATTCTCCTGCACTCAGCACTTCAGCGTGAGAATTTTCCCACGCTGTCAGTGACGTGCATGAGGTGAGCTGAGTTCATTGGACATGAACTCGGCTCATCTGGATGACGTCACAGAGAGACACTGAGGAGCGCAAGCATGCCTGCGCTTCTCAGTGTCTGCGGGATGACAGGCTGGATGGCAGCGTTCTGCTGCGGTCCAGCCTGTCATCTCGATGTAGCAGAGCTGAAGCTGTCGTGGGAACCATGGAAAGGTAAGGATGAGGTTTCTTTATTATTTTACTTTTATTGCAGGAGATCGTTGGCTTCAGCTGGAATGGGCGTGATGGTAAGTATGGTTTAATTTAGAACAATAAAGGAATGTTTCTTTATTTCAATTAAAGGACTTTATTCTGGGTGTTTGTGTTTTTCTTTAACTTTGACTATGGGGTTAGTAATGGGGGTGTCTTATAGACGCCTCTCCATTACTAACCTGGGCTTGATGTCAGCTGGCATTATAAGCTGACATCAACCCCAACCCTATTACCCCCTGCCACCGCACCAGGGCAGCGTGGAAGAGCGAGGCTAAGTGCCAGAATTGGCGCATCCTATGGATGCGCCATTTCTGGGGCGGCTGACGGCTGGTGTTTCTAGCCTGGGAGGGGGCCAATATTCATGGCACCCTTCCTGGGCTATTAATATCAGCCCCCAGCTGTCTGCCTAGCCTGTGCTAGCTATTAAATTAGGGGGGACCCCACGTTATTTTTTTTGGGGGGTTCCCCCATTTTAATAGCTAGTAAAGGCTAGGTATTCAGCTGGGGGCTGATATTAGTAGCCTGGGAAGCTCTGTGGGTATTATCCCCTTCCCAGGCTTCAAACATTTGCCCCAGCTGTCTGCTTAACCTCCGCTAGAGCCTAAAATTAAGGGGAACCCCACGCCAATTTTTTTTTAAATAAATCCTTTATTTTAACACTAAATGACAAGTACAGTAATCAACACTATCACTGTACTTCATATATATGTGACTGACATGTTTCTATCTATCTAATCTATGTGTGATTCTCTATTCTTTCTATTCTAAATTGTCGGGTACAGATGCTGAATTGCCGGCCGGCTTTCTTAAAGAGACGGTGCATGAAAACACTATTATTTTTTTAAATAAATCCTTTACATTAAATGACAAGTACAGTAAGCAACACTGTCACTGTACTTCTTATATATGTGGCTGACATGTTTCTATCTATCTAATCTATGTGTGAAGCTCTATTCTGTCTGTTATAAATTGTCGGGTACCGCTGCTGAATTGCCGGCCGGCTTTTTTAAAGAGACGGTGCACGAAAACACTAATATTTTTTTTAATAAATCCTTTACACTAAATGACAAGTACAGTAAGCAGCACTGTCACTGTACTTCATATATATGTGACTGACATGTTTCTATCTATCTAATCTATGTGTGATGCTCTATTCTTTCTGTTGTAAATTGTCGGGTACCGGTGAATGCCGCTGATGAATTGCCGGCTTTTCATGTCATTCTACATTATTCTTAGTTGTTTTACTTCATGTAGAATTAACCTACAAGGAAAGAAAGGGTTTATTTTCATTCCGATATTTGTGTCCCATTGACTTGCATTGGTTTCCGGTATCGGAATCGGCGATATCCGATACTTTTTGGGTATCGGCCCGATCCAATCCGATACGATATTTCCTGATATCGGAAGGTATCGCTCAACACTATCCGCGACCAATCAGCACAGTAGTGTTTAACTTTGGCGGCAAGATCAGTGATTGGTCGTGGTCAAGACGGCGACCAATCACCGATTTGTGCGGCACATTTAAATAGCGGCCGCGACCAATTGGATGTCAGCGCCGCTCCCCGGTCCTCCCTTCACACCCTAGCCGCATGGATGTCAGCGGCGCTGCCTGGTTGGATACTTCCGCTCCGAGAACCCGGTACATGAGCGGGTACTTGCAGCAGAAGTATCTCGACCCGCAACGCCGCTCCCCGGTCCTCCCTTCACACCCTAGCTGCTGATCTCCCCACAGTATCCGCATGGTGTTACAAAGGTCCGGACATTTGTGTTAAAAATCGCTGATTGGTCGCTGGCGCTGCCCGCGACCAATCACCGATTTGGGCGCCAAATTTAAATATCGGCCGCGACCAATCACCCATCTTGGCTCCACATTTAAACACCACTGTACTGATTGGTCGCGGACGCTATTTAAATGTGGCGCCCAAATCGGTGATTGGTCGCTGGCAGCGCCAGCGACCAATCAGCGATTTTTAACACAAATGTCCGGATCTTTGTAACACCATGCGGATACTGTGGGGACATCAGCGGCTAGGGTGTCAAGGGAGGACCGGGGAGCTGCGCTGCGGGTCGGGATACTTCTGCTGCGACCAGTCGCTCATGTCCCGGGTTCTCGCAGCGGAAGTATCCAACCAGGCAGCGGCGCTCCCCGGTCCTCACCAATACGATTAGCTGATTGGTCGCGCTCTCCGCACGCGACCAATCAGTGATCTTGGCGCTAAAGTTAAACACCGCTCTGCTGATTGGTCGCGGACGCTGCCCGCGACCAATCACCGATTTGGGCGCCACATTTAAATAGCGGCCGCGACCAATCAGCGAGCTTGGCGCCAAATTTAAACAACGCTCTGCTGATTGGTCGCGGACTCCAGCCGCGACCGATCAGCGAGATTGGCACCAAATTTAAACCCCGCTCTGCTAATTGGTCGCGGATGCCGGCCGCGACTAATCAGCATTATTGGCGCCAAATTTAAACACCGCTCTGCTGATTGATCGCGGTCGTCGTCCGCGACCAATCAGCAGTATTGGCGCCAAATTTAAACCCCGCTCTGTTGATTGGTCACAGTTGCCGGCCGTGACCAATTAGCGATTTTGGCGCCAAATTTAAACCCCGCTCTGCTGATTGGTCGCGACCGCCGGCCGCGACTAATCAACATTGTTGCTGCCAAATTTAAACACCGCTCTGCTGAATGGTCGCGGTCGTGACCAATCACCATTATTGGCGCCAAATTTAAATACCGCTTTGCTGATTGGTTGCGACGGCAACCAATCAGCATTATTGACGCAAAATGTAAACACCGCTTTGCTGATTGGTCGCGACCGCGACCAATCAGCATTATTGGCGCAAAATTTAAACCCCGCTCTGCTGATTAGTCGTGACCGCCGGCCGTGACCAATCAGCGATATAGTCGCCAAATTTCAACACCGCTTTGCTGATTGGTCGCGGTTGCTGGCCGCGACCAGTCAGCGATTTTGGCGCCAAATTTAAACACCGCTCTGCTGATTGCGTCGGGTCTGCCGCATACATATTCTAGAATACCCGATGCGTTAGAATCGGGCCACCATCTAGTTTCATGAAATAATTTAAAAAAAAATTGACGTGGGGCTTCGCCCTATATTTGTGTCCAGCCAGGTACAGCAGGCAGGAACGGGCTGCCCCCAACCACCAGCTGCCTATTTGTACCTGGCCGGACACAACAATATAGGGAAGCCCTTTTTTTCTTAATTATTTCATGAATTTCATGAAATAATTAAAAAAAAAAATACGTGGGGCTTCACCCTATTTTTGTGTCCAGCCAGGTACAACTAGGCAGCTGGGGGCTGGAATCTGCAGCGCAGGGAGGCCCAAGCTTTCTGGGTCCCCCCCGCTGCAAAATGCAGTCCGCAGCCACCCCGGAAAATGGCGCATTCATAGAAGCGTCATCTTCTGGCGCTGTACCCAACTCATCCAGGGCCCTGGTGCGGTGGCTCACTGGGTAATAAAGGGGTTAGGGCCAGCTTGGCATTATCAGCTGGCCCTAAGCCCGAAATTCATGGGGTCACGCCAATATTAGACATGACCGCCATGAATTTCTAGTAAAGTATTTAAAAAAAACACAAACACCCAGAAAAAAGTCCTTTAATTGAAATAAACACACAATTCTTTATTGTTCTAAATTAAACCATACTTACCGTCACGCCCATTCCAGCTGAAGCCAATGTCTTCTGCAATAAAAGTAAAATAATTAAGCAACCTCATCCGTACCTTTCCATGGTTCCCACGACAGCTTCAGCTCTGCTACATCGAGATGACAGGCTGGACCGCAGCAGAACGCTGCCATCCAGCCTGTCATCCCGCAGACACTGAGAAGCGCAGGCATGCTTGCGCTCTGCAGTGTCTGGCTGTGACGGCATAAAGATGAGACGAGTTCATGTCCAATGAACTCGGCGCACCTCATACACGTCACTGACAGCGTGGGAGAATTCTCACGCTGAAGTGCTGAGTGCAGGAGAATTCTCCCACGCTGTCAGTGACGTGCATGAGGTGAGCCGAGTTCATTGTCGGCTCATCTGGATGCCGTCACAGCCAGACACTGCAGAGCGCAAGCATGCCTGCGCTTCTCAGTGTCTGCGGGATGACAGGCTGGATGGCAGCGTTCTGCTGCGGTCCAGCCTGTCATCTCGATGTAGCAGAGCTGAAGCTGTCGTGGGAACCATGGAAAGGTAAGGATGAGGTTGCTTTATTATTTTTCTTTTATTGCAGGAGATCGTCGGCTTCAGCTGGAATGGGCGTGACGGTAAGTATGGTTTAATTTAGAACAATAAAGGATTGTGTCTTTATTTCAATTAAAGGACTTTATTCTGGGTGTTTGTGTTTTTTTTAACTTTGACTATGGGGTTAGTAATGGGGGTGTCTTATAGACGCCTCTCCATTACTAACCTGGGCTTGATGTCAGCTGGCATTATAAGCTGACATCAACCCCAACCCTATTACCCCCTGCCACCGCACCAGGGCAGCGTGGAAGAGCGAGGCTAAGTGCCAGAATTGGCGCATCCTATGAATGCGCCATTTCTGGGGTGGCTGACGGCTGGTGTTTCTAGCCTGGGAGGGGGCCAATATTCATGGCTCCCTTCCTGGGCTATTAATATCAGCCCCCAGCTGTCTGCCTAGCCTTTGCTAGCTATTAAATTAGGGGGGACCCCACGTCATTTTTTTTGGGGGGTCCCCCATTTTAATAGCTAGTAAAGGCTATGTATTCAGCTGGGGGCTGATATTAGTAGCCTGGGAAGCTCCGTGGGTATTACCCCCTTCCCAGGCTTCAAACATCTGCCCCAGCAGTCTGCTTAACCTCCGCTAGAGCCTAAAATTAAGGGGAACCCCACGCCAATTTTTTTAATAATAAATCCTTTATTTTAATACTAAATGACAAGTACAGTAACCAACACTGTCACTGTACTTCATATATATGTGACTGACATGTTTATATCTATCTAATCTATGTGTGATTCTCTATTCCTTCTATTCTAAATTGTCGGGTACAGATGCTGAGTTGCCGGCCGGCTTTCTTAAAGAGACGGTGCATGAAAACACTATTATTTTTTTTAATAAATCCTTTACACTAAATGACAAGTACAGTAAGCAACACTGTCACTGTACTTCATATATATGTGACTGACATGTTTCTATCTATCTAATCTATGTGTGATTCTCTATTCCTTCTATTCTAAATTGTTGGGTACAGATGCTGAATTGCCGGCCGGCTTTTTTAAAGAGACGGTGCATGAAAACACTATTATTTTTTTTAATAAATCCTTTACACTAAATGACAAGTACAGTAATCAACACTGTCACTGTACTTCATATATATGTGACTGACATGTTTCTATCTATCTAATCTATGTGTGAAGCTCTATTCTGTCTGTTATAAATTGTCGGGTACCCTGCTGAATTGCCGGCCGGCTTTTTTAAAGAGACAGTGCATGAAAACACTATTATTTTTTTTGATAAATCCTTTACGCTAAATGACAAGTACAGTAAGCAGCACTTTCACTGTACTTCGTATATATGTGGCTGACATGTTTATATCTATCTAATCTATGTGTGAAGTTCTATTCTTTCGGTTCTAAATTGTCGGGTACCGGTGTGTGCCGCTGCTGAATTGCCGGCTTTTCATGTTTCACTGTTGACACTGTTCCCATCGATTTGGGCAATCACTGTAATGCCACAACCACCATGGCTGTGGCATTACAGTGAGTGGCAGACAATCCCTGCATGATTGGTGCTCTAAATAGCGCCAGACATGCAGGACACGCTTTTGGTGCACGAACAGTTATCGAACATAACCTCGAACAGTCGAATTTTTTGCAAATCGTTCGGGTTCGTCGAACAACTCGAACACCGCCCAAAACAGCTCGAATTTGAGATTGGCGAACAGTTCTAGTCGAACACCGCTCATCTCTAGCCCCGAGCCATACGTCTTCCTTACCTGAGGGTGAGATACCACACCTCTGGCTGAGATGCAGTAACTCTGTGGCGACTGAACCCTCAGGAGCGCCACACACCCTTCTGCACAGTTTTGAAATGGCGACGAAGATGTTTAGTGCTGACGACGATGCCATTATCAGCATGACTATTCCGGTGATTTACATGCTGGAGCACACATTAAACAGAATTCAGAGTCAGGTGGTGGGACAAGAGGAGGTGGTGGAAGTAGAGGAGGAGTCGTATACGGAAGGGATAACATCTCCAAGGTCCAGACGGTCGGCAGCACCAAGGCAGCAGGCATGGGAGGGTGGGGGAGAGGGATTAACCAGGGCGCATGGTAGCAGCCAAACTGTTGAGGAAGGTGCAGGAGCCGAGGAAGAAGTGGAGGATGAACTGGCGATGGGCATGGAAGACTCATCAGATGAGGGAGACCTTGATCACATTTCTGTTGTGCGAGGTTGGGGGGAGAGGGCAGAAGAAGGAAGCATGATTCTTACCTCGCTACCAACACAACAAAGACTTGGTCCTCCTGGATGCGCAAGACACATGAGTGCCTTCTTGCTGCACTACCTGCAACATGACCCCCAGATTGCAGAATTCGAAGTAATCCCGACTACTGGGTTGCCACACTCTTAGATCCCCGGTACAAAAGTAAATTTGCCGAAATAATTCCTGCCATAAAAAGGGATTGACGCATGCATGAGTATCTGCAGACGCTGTTGCAGAATCTTACATGTGCTTTTCCACAAAACACCAGTGGTGCACGAAGTGAATCTCACAGTTCTAACTTGCCAACTGTGGGACTGTCGAGTCTTCATCACTCAAACCGTAACAGTAACACAGTATCTGCTGGTAACAGCAATTTTGTGGAATCGTTTCACCACTCTTTTAGACCATCCTTTGCAACGCCACAGGAGACAAGAAGTCTGACACATAGTCAATGCCTAGAGAGGAAGGTGCAGGAGTATCTCCAAGTGAACATCGAAGCCATGACTGTGTCACTGGACCCTTGCTCATTTTGGTATTCCAATCTGGAAAAATGGCCGGAGCTCGCCACTCACGCCTTGGAGATCTTGTCATGCCCTGCAGCCAGTGTCCTCTCTGAACGTGTGTTCAGCGCTGCTGATGGTGTGCTGACAGATAAGCGCATGCGGCTGTCCACTGAGAATGTAGACAGACTCTCGTTCATAAAGATGAACAAATCATGGATTCGCAAGGACTTTTCTAACCCTGTGTTATCCTTGGGAGACTAAAAGCTTGAGGATTTGGTAATATCACCTCAACAACCGTTTTAAGCAACTGTGGGGCAATTGATGCCACTTAACCCTAGAACGCATGACCATAAAAATCTACACTTTCATATACCTGGGGCCTTTTAGGCCCGTGTGCAAATAACATGGAATAACTCAAACTCAAATGACAAACAACTATATACATGAAGAATACCTAGAGTTTCAAAATTCTAACTAAAGTAATCTTGCAGAAAATAGAAAACAATTAACAGGGCAGGACTGCGAGGCCCCAGGTATGCGTTCTAGGGTTAAGTGGTGTCTGTGCCACAATTTTGGGAAAAAATGGAGACTCTTTTTGGAGTCCCCTTGCTGTGTCTTACGTGACGTTGACATCGTCAATTCCAGGTGGGTTGGGTCGCTCCCCCCCCCGTTTTTACTGTAAGAAACTACATACACTATGGCTTGGGGTAACACAGATGGTTGAGTCTGAAGAGCTGTTTACTCAGTGGTCTGCTCCAAATCTTCAGTGTCTGCTAGTCAGCGTAGAATTTTTAACTGCATCTAGCCTATGCAATACTTTGGGCGTAGTAGCCCAGCTGCGAAGCAAGCTGCACCGCCTGTGTATCTAATAAGAATTTTTAAATGCATCTAGCCTAGGCAGACTGTGGGGACCCCCAACCAAACCCAGATGCTCAGCCCCCCTACCGCCCCCCTTTCCTTGACAATACAATAATGTAACTCTTACAACTGGATGGGTGAGGATCGGTCACAGCTTTATTAACTCTTTATACTCATTCCATTAGAAAGGCATTTTATTTCTAAAATAATTCACCTTGTTGCAGCATGCCCTGGGTCTCCACTCCGGCAACTTGGCCAACAAGTGTAACTCTCCAACATGTCCTTTCTATTTCCAGGCCACGGAGGATCCTGCGTACTCGTATGCAGGACTCTGACCCCCACCCATCACTCTTAACGCTTGTTCCACTCCATCCTGGAGTCCTGACAGGAATATGTCCAGTCCAATATCCATTAAGTGAACACCATCGGGCCGTATGAGGCCTGCTTTATCTCCTTCCAGTTGTCGGTGTCGTACCACTGTACCGCCTCTGTCTCTTCTAAATTTTGCCATCCGAATATTTATTACCCGCCTTGTCCGTTCGATGGCCGTGATGTCTCGCGCACCTTGCCATACCGCTATCGGCACAATCTCTGACCATACTATAGCTAGTTTTGTGAAAAATTCTCTGAAGCGCTCAGTGTCTAGTTTCATTATTGCCATTAGTTATGCGCTCTTGTGATGACCTAGGTTGTTTCCCCCGGCCTGTATAACTAAGATGACCGGACATCTTGCCTCTCTCCCTACCTTGATTACCTCCATTAGTACCTATGGCCATAGCAGGCCTCTAATACCTCTCCAGTTGAAATATGTGTTATGAAACTCTAATTTCCTCCCGCCTGGGCGGACTTTCGCCCTTTTTTCTGCCCAATATATATACGAGTGGCCTATCACCCACACTGTTGGCTTAGCGTCACCTGTAAAAGAAACAAACCACGTTAGGATAACAAGTCCGGTCTTATGTATCTTGACAAACACATGGATCGCCATCTCCCTATCCTCTGAACTTCCGTTTCTGACAGTCCTGCTCTTGCTGCTTCCGTGGCCGCGCCTATGCGGAATGAGTGTGTCCCGTAATCTTTGGGGTGGTTCCCTGCCCATGTTATGCATTTATTAAATATAGCTTGGAACTGGTATCTTGATAATGGTGTTCCATCAATGTGTGATAGGAAGAAATTACTTTGTGATTTGATGGTTAGATATGTTTTTACTATTGTTACCCGACTCAGTGTACCGTTTGTGGGTTGTAGAAGTACCCAAGTTCCCCTGCCCGCTGGAACCGTTTTCGATTTGTGTATGCGTAGACGTATTGCATTATTGGCTATGACTACGTCCTGGTGTAATAAGCCTCCACTGGTGGTAATTTTGGATTGAGGGACTAATTCGCTTATGCATAGCGCCCCGAAGAAGGCGATCACAAATGCAGTAGACGGTAGTGTTGCTTCAAATTGTGAGTGTCATGTTAATGGTGTTAGGGATATGATGTGAGAAATCAGTTTTAGTGACACGGGACGGGACGTCTACACTCCTGACTTGGCTGACCCCTTTTCCACCCTTTTATGGATTGTCTGATGATGAATCTTTGTCACATCTCCCCAATTCAGTAGTTGGAAGTGAAATGCTACTCCGGTCAGACACTGCTGCGCTGACGCCCCTGATATGCCCCTCATCATTAGCTGGTGGAGAAATTCTATGGTGACTTGTGATCTGGCTTGTTCACATTGGTCAACCCGTCTGCCTGCTACTAGTCATGTCCACTCTTCCCATGCCTTACCGTATGCTTGCCACGTCGACGGGGCAACTGACGCTCTGATTAATGGCATCAACTATTCGCCACTAGATCCCATAGGGAAGGTGGGCAACTGTTGCCCGATGGGTGGGCGTTGTGGAAGAGCTCTGTGAAAATCTGCCAATTGAATTGTTATAAAGCGTTAGCAGCAGCTTTAGACCCCTCAGCATAGTGGCTAGCGTGGACCCATACATTGTGTTTTAGGCACAGGAATGCTAGCCTGGGTAGTAGGCCTAGTACTGGGAGAGACGATGATGCCATCTTATTAATGCAGTGCGCTAGGCTGGTGTTTTTTTTTTTATGAAGCGTATATTTTTGTAAGCCAGGAGCGCGCCCCATATTTCTATTGCTACCACTATTGGTAAGAAAAATTATTTTCAGGGCTAGATGCAGCTAAAAATTATTATTAATTTAAAAGCTGGTGGAGCTTGGTATAGATGGCCTAATACAATGAGTCCCACACACTGCTAGAAGGCCAAATATTTTTTCAGAGGTAGATGCAGAAAAAAATTATATTCAGTTTGCAACCTGATGGAGGTCAGTATAGATGGACTAATAGAACAAGTCCCACACACTGCTAGAAGGCCAAATATTTTTTCAGAGCTAGATGCAGATAAAAATTATTTTTAATTTGCAACCTGATGGAGGTCAGTATAGATGGACTAATAGAACAAGTCCCACACACTGCTAGAAGGCCAAATATTTTTTCAGAGCTAGATGCAGAGAAAAATTATTTTTAATTTGCAACCTGATGGAGGTCAGTATAGACGGACTAATCGAACAAGTCCCACACACTGCTAGAAGGCCAAATATTTTTTCAGAGCTAGATGCAGATAAAAATTATTTTTAATTTGCAACCTGATGGAGGTCAGTATAGATGGACTAATAGAACAAGTCCCACACACTGCTAGAAGGCCAAAGATTTTTTCAGAGCTGGATGCAGAAAAAAATTATATTCAATTTGCAACCTGATGGAGGTCAGTATAGATGGACTAATGGAACAAGTCCCACACACAGCTAGAAGCCCAAATATTTTTTCAGAGGTAGATGCAGAAAAAAATTATATTTAGTTTGCAACCTGATGGAGGTCAGTATAGATGGACTAATAGAACAAGTCCGACACACTGCTAGAAGGCCAAATATTTTTTCAGAGCTAGATGCAGATAAAAATTATTTTGAATTTGCAACCTGATGGAGGTCAGTATAGATGGACTAATAGAACAAGTCCCACACACTGCTAGAAGGCCAAATATTTTTTCAGAGCTAGATGCAGAAAAAAATATATTCAATTTGCAACCTGATGGAGGTCAGTATAGATGGACTAATAGAACAAGTCCCACACACAGCTAGAAGCCCAAAGATTTTTTCAGAGGTAGATGCAGAAAAAAATTATATTCAGTTTGCAACCTGATGGAGGTCAGTATAGATGGACTAATAGAACAAGTCCCACACACTGCTAGAAGGCCAAATATTTTTTCAGAGCTAGATGCAGATAAAAATCATTTTTAATTTGCAACCTGATGGAGGTCAGTATAGATGGACTAATAGAACAAGTCCCACACACTGCTAGAAGGCCAAATATTTTTTCAGAGCTAGATGCAGATAAAAATTATTTTTAATTTGCAACCTGATGGAGGTCAGTATAGATGGACTAATAGAACAAGTCCCACACACTGCTAGAAGGCCAAATATTTTTTCAGAGCTAGATGCAGACAAAAAATTATTTTGAATTTGCAACCTGATGGAGGTCAGTATAGATGGACTAATAGAACAAGTCCCACACACTGCTAGAAGGCCAAATATTTTTTCAGAGCTAGATGCAGAAAAAAATTATATTCAATTTGCAACCTGATGGAGGTCAGTATAGATGGACTAATAGAACAAGTCCCACACACAGCAAGAAGCCCAAATATTTTTTCAGAGGTAGATGCAGAAAAAAATTATATTCAGTTTGCAACCTGATGGAGGTCAGTATAGATGGACTAATAGAACAAGTCCCACACACAGCTAGAAGGCCAAATATTTTTTCAGAGCTAGATGCAGAAAAAATGTATATTCAATTTGCAACCTGATGGAGGTCAGTATAGATGGACTAATAGAATGATGCTATGCCCAAAAGGTTTTACTTCACTAGGTGCAGTAAAAAAATTGGTATTCTATACACAGGTGGTATATCTTGCAACACAGATAGGCTACTCCACTGACTAACACACTCTGCAATAGGTCAAAAAGGATTAGCTTTGCTAGATTTAGCCAAATGCTGTGAAAAAAAACTTGCACAGCACTGGCACAGACCTGCCTGGCAAAAACGGATAGGAACTGATGTAACTTAGTCCTGAAAAGAACTGCAATTACAATTAGTCTTTACTTCCACAACCTATCTATTTCAGAGCACAGACCTGCCTGATAAAAGTCGTAGGAAATGCTGTAACCTAGTCCTTAAAAGGACTGCAATCACAACTATTCCCTACTCCCAAGCTATCTGTAGATTTGTGTGAAAATTGGCTTGAAATTAACAAGGTATAGCGCACACAGCAACAGCGGTGCCGTCTAACACGCAGCTGCAGCAGTGAGAAAATGGTGGCGACAGGGAAAATGGCTGGGTCTTATAGGGCAAGGACATGTGATATACACAGCCAATGACACATGCCCTGGCTTGTGTGAAAAAAAGCACTTCGCTCCGTGTGTGCGCTGCTGATAGATTGCACCTCCCCACTGTAAATGCGGGAAAGAGAAAAAAAAAATGGAGATCTTCATTATTCCTGCATAGATCCATCCCCTGCCCCTCCCCCTGCCCCGCTGTACACTCAAACTGCGTATTAACATTAATTTTCATCATTACTGAGAAAAAATCCAGTTATGATTTTGGTGCACGAACAGTTATCGAACATAACCTCGAACAGCCGAATTTTTTTCAAATCGTTCGTGTTCGCCGAACGGCTCGAACACCGCCCAAAACAGCTCAAATTTGAGATTGGCGAACAGTTCGAGTCGAACAACGCTCATCTCTAGTCATGAGTCTCTTTAACTAAGAACTGGTCTATTTAGGGCTTTCATAATCACATGACTTATATGATGGTTTAATTAACATATTCGAAGAAATATAATTTTTGCTATTTTTTTGTTGACAAAGCTGTATGAAAATGTTTTTTGGCAGGACAAATTATACTTTTTTTTGCGACAACATATAATGTGTAGATTAGCTTTTACTAATGTTATATTGAAGCTGGCAGAGGTATAACTATCACGGTCGCAGAGGGCGAAACCGTGACCAGGCCTGTGCAAAGGGTGGCCTGCCGACATCAGCCCTATTTCTTCTGGATGTGCATCCAAGAACGTACATTCACCTTAAATGTATTGCGGCGCAGAGACACGCAGGGTCCCTGCGCTGCTATGCACGACCCTGGCATAGCAGTTATGCACGCCGCAGTCAGCTGCGGGTGTCTGTACCGGCTACAGAAGAGGATGCCGTGCTTCGTGGAGCGGGGGAAAGTGAGAGGAATTGATGTTGTTTTTTTAAATGTCGTTAGAGAAAAGAAGCAGAAAAGGCAGCTTTATTGGAGGATGAACTCAGGAGCTGGAACATTATAACAGGAAGGGGCTTAGGATGGAGGACATACATTACTGGAAGGGAAAGGCTCAGGATGGGGACATATATTACTGGAGGGGATGAGGATGGGGACATTATTACTGGAAGGAGTCCAGGATGAGGGACAATGTACCAGGAAAGGGCCAGGTTATGGACATTATACCAGGAAGGTGCCCAGGATGGGGGACTTATAATACTTGAAGGGCCAAGGATGGGGACATTATTACTGGAAGGGGCCCAGGATGGGACATACAGTTAGTTCCAGAAATATATTGCTGGAAAGGGCCATGATAGGACAATTACACCAGGATGGGGGACATATATTACTGGAAGAGGCGAGGATGGGGACATTATTACTGGAAGGGGCCCAGGATGGGACATACAGTTAGTTCCAGAAATATTTGGACAGTGACAAAAGGATGGGGCACATATATTACTGGAAAGGGTCAGGATGGGGGACATATATTACTGAAATAGGCCAGGATGGGGATATTACACAAGGATGTTGGACATTATTACTACAAGGGGCCCAAGATGGGGGACCTTACTACTGGAAGAGGCACAGGATGGGGGAATTTTTTACTGGTAAGGGCCCAGGATGTAGGACATTATAATAGGAAGGGGCCCAGGATGGGAGATATTAGTACAATATGGGGGACATTATTACATTATTGTGGGGAGGGTGGGAACTTGTATGTCTTTATGTACTGTACAGACCAAAAGTTTGGACACACCTCCTCATTTAAAGATTTTTCTGTATTTTCATGACTATGAAAATTGTACATTCACACTGAAGGCATCAAAACTATGAATTAACACATGTGGAATTATATACTTAACAAAAAAGTGTGAAACAACTGAAAATATGTCTTATATTCTAGGTTCTTCAAAGTAGCCACCTTTTGCTTTTATGACTGCTTTGCACACTCTTGGCATTCTCTTCATGAGCTTCAAGTGGCAGTCACCGGAAATGGTCTTCCAACAATCTTGAAGGAGTTCCCAGAGATGCTTAGCACTTGTTGGCCCTTTTGCCTTCACTCTGTGGTCCAGCTCATCCCAAACCATCTCGATTGAGTTCAGGTCTGGTGACTGTGGAGGCCAGGTCATCTGGCGTAGCACCCCATCACTCTCCTTCTTGGTCAAATAGCCCTTACACAGCCTAGAGGGGGGTCATTGTCCTGTTGAAAAATAAATGATGGTCCAACTAAACGCAAACCGGATGGAATAGCATGCAGCTGCAAGATGCTGTGGTAGCCATGGTGTTTCAGTACGCCTTCAATTTTGAATAAATCCCCAACAGTGTCACCAGCAAAGCACCCCCACACCATCACACCTCCTCCTCCATGCTTCACGATGGGAACCAGGCATGTAGAGTCCATCCGTTCATCTTTTCTGCGTCGCACAAAGACACGGTGGTTGGAACCAAAGATCTCAAATTTGGACTCATCAGACCAAAGCACAGATTTCCACTGGTCTAAGGCAAGAAATCCCACTTATTAAACCTGACAGGGCACACCTGTGAAGTGAAGACCATTTCCGGTGACTACCTCTTGAAGCTCATCAAGAGAATGCCAAGAGTGTGCAAAGCAGTCATCAAAGCAAAAGGTGGCTACTTTGAAGAACCTAAAATGTAAGACATATTTTCAGTTGTTTCACACTTTTTTGTTAAGTATATAATTCCACATGTGTTAATTCATAGTTTTGATGCCTTCAGTGTGAATGTACAATTTTCATAGTCATGAAAATACAGAAAAATCTTTAAATGAGAAGGTGTGTCCAAACTTTTGGTCTGTACTGTATGTCTTTATAGGATTTAGAACGTTACAAGGGCTAATACATCTGACCAATATGTAAGTGGGGGCCAAGATCCAAATTTTGCAACGGGGCGCCACTTGGAGCCTGTGTGGTGGTAGATTGAATATAATGAATCTGTCAGTATGATCAACCCTTCTGAGAGATCTATATGGGCATGTAGATCATAGAAAGTTGAATAAAATTATATATTGATATCTGCGATCTGATGTCTTATTCCAGAGAAATGCACATTTTTCTTAATATGTAAATGAGCTGTTTTTATTTGTACCATTTTCAGGCACGTGACATTTTTGATCGCTTTCTATTTCGATTTTTGGGAGGCAGAATAAAGAAAAAACAACAATTCAGGAATTGTTTTTTTTTTTTTATGCTGTTCCGCGTGTGGTAAAATTGATAAGGCAGCTTTATTCTTCGGGTCAGTACGTTTACAGCAGTACCACATTTATATCATTTTTCTATGTTTTGGCGCTTTTACACAATAAAAGCTATTTTATAGAAAAAAATATTTTTTTGCATCGCTTTATTCTGAGAGCTATAACTTTTTTATTTTTCGGCTGATGGAGATGTATGGCAGCTTGTTTTGTGCAGGACAAGATGTCGTTTTCAGCGGTACCATTTTTATTTATATTCGTCTTTTTGATCGCTTTTTATTCCATTTTTTGTTTGGTGGTATGATGATAAAGCGTCGTTTTTTGCTTGGTTTTTTATTTTTATTTTTTACGGTGTTCACTAAAGGGATTAACTAGTGGGACAGTTTTATAGGTCAGGTCATTCCGGACGCGACGATACCAAATATGTGTACTTTTATTGTTTTTTTTGTTTTTTTTCTTAACAATATTTATTGATGGGTACATTATATTTTTACTTTTGGTGGATTCTTTTTTTGATTTTTTTTTTTTTATATTTTTACAAATTTTTTTTACATTTTTTTTTCATTTTATAACACTGTTTTTTACTTTTATACTTTGTCCCACTATGGGACTTTCACTTTTTTTACTCTGATCACCTGTATAGCATAGGGATGGAGAACCATCCCTGTGATATACAGGCTGTCAGTAGTGTTGAGCGATACCTTCCGATATCAGGAAATATCGTATCGGATTGGATCAGACCGATACCCAAAAAGTATCGGATATCGCCGATTCCGATACCGGAAACCAATGCAAGTCAATGGGACAGAAATATCGGAATGAAAATAAACCCTTTCTTTCCTTGTAGGTTAATTCTACATGAAGGAAAACAACTAAGAATAATGTAGAATGTATTACATGAAAAGCCGGCAATTCATCAGCAACATACACCGGTACCCGACAATTTACAACAGAAAGAATAGAGCTTCACACATAGATTAGATAGATAGAAACATGTCAGTCACATATATATGAAGAACAGTGACAGTGTTGCTTACTGTACTTGTCATTTAGTGTAAAGGATTTATTTAAAAAAATAATAGTGTTTTCATGCACTGTCTCTTTAAAAAAGCCTGCCGGCAATTCAGCAGCGGTACCCGACAATTTATAACAGACAGAATAGAGCTTCACACATAGATTAGATAGATAGAAACATGTCAGTCACATATATATGAAGTACAGTGACAGTGTTGCTTACTGTACTTGTCATTTAGTGTAAAGGATTTATTTAAAAATATAATAGTGTTTTCATGCACCGTCTCTTTAAAAAAGCCGGCCGGCATTTCAGCAGCGGTACCCGACAGTTTAGAATAGAAGGAATAGAGAATCATACATAGATTAGATAGATAGAAACATGTCAGTCACATATATATGAAGTACAGTGACAGTGTTGGTTACTGTACTTGTCATTTAGTGTTAAAATAAAGGATTTATTTAAAAAAAAATTGGCGTGGGGTTTCCCTTAATTTTAGGCTCTAGCGGAGGTTAAGCAGACGGCTGGGGCAGATGTTTGAAGCCTGGGAAGGGGGTAATACCCACGGAGCTTCCCAGGCTGCTAATATCAGCCCCCAGCTGAATACCTAGCCTTTACTAGCTATTAAAATGGGGGACCCCCAAAAAAATGACGTGGGGTCCCCCCTAATTTAATAGCTAGCAAAGGCTAGGCAGACAGCTGGGGGCTGATATTAATAGCCCAGGAAGGGTGCCATGAATATTGGCCCCCTCCCAGGCTAGAAACACCAGCCGTCAGCCGCCCCAGAAATGGCGCATCCGTAGGATGCGCCAATTCTGGCACTTAGCCTCGCTCTTCCCACTGCCCTGTAGCGGTGGCAGTGGGGTAATAGGGCTGGGGTTGATGGCAGCTTATAATGCCAGCTGACATCAAGCCCAGGTTAGTAATGGAGAGGCGTCTATAAGACACCCCCATTACTAACCCCATAGTTAAAGTTAAAAAAAAACACAAGCACCCAGAATAAAGTCCTTTAATTGAAATAAACACACAATTCTTTATTGCTCTAAATTAAACCATACTTACCATCACGCCCATTCCAGCTGAAGCCAACGATCTCCTGCAATAAAAGAAAAATAATAAAGCAACATCATCCTTACCTTCCCATGGTTCCCACGACAGCTTCAGCTCTGCTACATCGACATGACAGGCTGGACCGCAGCAGAACGCTGCCATCCAGCCTGTCATCCCGCGGACACTGAGAAGCGCAGGCATGCTTACGCTCCTCAGTGTCTCTCTGTGACGGCATCCAGATGAGCCGACTTCATGTCCAATGAACTCGGCTCACCTCATGCACGTCACTGACAGCGTGGGAGAATTCTCACGCTGAAGCGCTGAGTGCAGGAGAATTTTCCCACGCTGTCAGTGACGTGCATGAGGTGAGCCGAGTTCATTGGACATGACCTCGGCTCATCTTTATGCCGTCACAGCGAGACACTGAGGAGCGCAAGCATGCCTGCGCTTCTCAGTGTCTGCGGGATGACAGGCTGGATGGCAGCGTTCTGCAGGTCCATCCTGTCATCTCGATGTAGCAGAGCTGAAGCTGTCGTGGGAACCATGGGAAGGTAAGGATGAGGTTGCTTTATTATTTTACTTTTATTGCAGGAGATCGTTGGCTTCAGCTGGAATAGGCGTGACGGTAAGTATGGTTTAATTTAGAACAATAAAGAATTGTGTGTTTATTTCAATTAAAGGACTTTTTTCTGGGTGTTTGTGTTTTTTTTAAATACTTTACTAGAAATTCATGGCGGTCATGTCTAATATTGGCGTGACCCCATGAATTTCGGGCTTAGGGCCAGCTGATAATGCCAAGCTGGCCTTAACCCCTTTATTACCCAGTGAGCCACCGCACCAGGGCCCTGGATGAGTTGGGTACAGCGCCAGAAGATGGCGCTTCTATGAATGCGCCATTTTCCGGGGTGGCTGCGGACTGCAATTTGCAGCGGGGGGGGGGGGGGGCAGAAAGCTTGGGCCTCCCTGCGCTGCAGATTCCAGCCCCCAGCTGCCTAGTTGTACCTGGCTGGACACAAAAATAGGGCGAAGCCCCACGTATTTTTTTTTTTAATTATTTCATGAAATTCATGAAATAATTAAGAAAAAAAAGGCTTCCCTATATTGTTGTGTCCAACCAAGTACAAATAGGCAGCTGGTGGTTGGGCGCAGCCCGTTCCTGCCTGCTGTACCTGGCTGGACACAAATATAGGGCGAAGCCCCACATCAATTTTTTTTTAATAATTTCATGAATTTCATGAAATAATTAAAAAAAAAAATACGTGGAGCTTCTCCCTATTTGTGTGTCCAGCCAGGTACAACTAGGCAGATGGGGGATGGAATCTGCAGCGCAGGGCGGCCCAAGCTTTCTGCCCCCCCCCCCCCCCCGGTGCAAATTGCAGTCTGCAGCCACCCCGGAAAATGGCGCGTTCATAGAAGCTGGATGCTGTACCTGGCTGGCATACAAAAATATGGCAAAGCCCACGTCAAAATTTTTGGGAAAAATTAATTAAAAAATAAATAATAATTTAGGGACTGCATCTTTATTAACTCCTCAAATGTCATTTAGTGTTAAAATAAAGGATTTATTTAAAAAAAAATTGGCGTGGGATCCCCCATAATTTTAGGCTCTAGCGGAGGTTAAGCAGACGGCTGGGGCAGATGTTTGAAGCCTGGGAAGGGGGTAATACCCACGGAGCTTCCCAGACTACTAATATCAGCCCCCAGCTGAATACCTAGCCTTTACTAGCTATTAAAATGGGGGACCCCCCCAAAAAATGACGTGGGGTCCCCCCTATTTTAATAGCTAGCAAAGGCTAGGCAGACAGCTGGGGGCTGATATTGATAGCCCAGGAAGGGTGCCATGAATATTGGCCCCCTCCCAGGCTAGAAACACCAGCCGTCAGCCGCCCCAGAAATGGCGCATCCATAGGATGTGCCAATTCTGGCACTTAGCCTCGCTCTTCCACGCTGCCCTGGTGCGGTGGCAGGGGGTAATAGTGCTGGGGTTCATGTCAGCGCCAGCTGCCATGAAGCCCAGGTTAGTAATGATGGGCGTCTATAAGACACCCCCATTACTAACCTACAAAGTGTTAAAAAGAAAAAACACACTACACCCAGAAAAAAAATAATTTATTTGAAATAAAAGACACCATTTTATTTAATTCTTAGTTTACTAAAAAAAAATAGTTACCTGTCCACGTTCCTGCGCTGATCTCCCATGCACAGCTGTCACATCTGGAGATGGTGACAGCTGTGCATGACTGCTGTAAGCTCACGCTGCCGGGAACACGTCCGCTTCCGGCAGCGGGAGCCACTGACTGAGGTCACCGGAGTGCATTCAGGCAGCGCAGCTCCGGAGACCTCCTTTACGGCACTGCTGTACCGTGGGAATTTCTCACGATACAGCAGGGCCGTAAAGGAGCTAACCGGAGCAGCGCTGCCTGAACTCCGGCGAACCCGCTTATGCTGTCATTCTAGCGGCAGCAGCGGTTCAGAGCGGTCACATTCTATGTGGCCGCTCTAAACTGGAGATCTTCGTGGGACACTCGTGGACTACTACGGAGGGGTAAGGATAAGGTTGTGGTTTATTATTTAATATTTTATTACAGGAGATCGATGGCTTCGGGGAATTAGGTGTCTAGGTGAGTATAGGTGTAGTTTTTTATTTTTTACTTTATTTTAGGTGGCGATCGGCGGGGACAGGTAATGTATGAACTAATTTATTGTAGGCAACCACTGGCCACCAATGACATGTATTTAAAATTTATTGGGGACACAGTAGGGCAATTTATATAGCAGGATCAGGCTGATGGGAACTACTGCTCCCATCGAGCTGATCCTGCTGGCACGAGTGGACGGGGGACAGACATAGGCCGATGGGAGTAGTAGTGTCACATCGGCCTATGTCTGCCTGCACGCACACACCCGCACACATCGCACAGACACCGCACACACTCGCAGACATCGCACAGACACCGCACACATCGCGCAGACATCGCACAGACACCGCGCACACCCGCAGACATCGCACAGACACCGCACACATCGCACAGACACCGCACACACCCGCAGACATCGCACAGACACCGCACACACCCGCAGACATCGCACAGACACCGCACACACCCGCAGACATTGCACAGACACCCCGCACACACTCGCAGACACTCGCACAGACACCCCGCACACACCAATCATGACCGGTCTGATGGTCTGGGAGGTGAGGCTGACCTGTGCGGCCGTGGGAAAGTTCATGTGAGTTCATGCGATGCAGTCAAGCATGAACTCACATGAACCCTCTGAGGGCACCGCGGCGACTTCAAATGAACAGCTGATCGGCATCACCTGATACCTCAGCTGTTCATTTGAAATAACCGGCGGGAAAGCGCAGTACAGAACGGGAAAGCCGGCGGTGAAGTCTTTTCACTGCCGGCTTCCCCGCCCGGGTCCTTCGCTCCCCGCTCCTTGGTGCTGCGCTCCCCGCCCGGTCCTAACTTACGATCGGGATGGGAGGTGGCGAGGGGAGCGGAGGATCGGGGTGGGAGGCTGCGGGGAAGCAGTATGGGGCTGTGTGACTGTTTAAAAGCCGGCGGCTTTTTACCCCCCGCCGGCTTTTAAACGATCAGGAGAATTCTCCCACGCTGGGATGGCATTCTGATGACAGGCTGGATCGCAGTTGAGTGCTGCCATCCAGCTTGTCATCCTTCAGAGACACTGCAGAGCGCAGGCATTATGGGAACTTCCGATTCCGGTATTCGATATTGTAAAAGTATCGGAATTAAGAATCGGAATTCCGATACCGCGAATATCGGCCGATACCCGATATTTCAGTATCGGAATGCTCAACACTAGCTGTCAGCGCTGCAGATGCAGAAGCTACTTTGGTCATGCACTGCTCATGATCAAAGTATCTTCCTGCTGTCTGGTGACCCGGATGTTGTCATTATGACATCCGGGTCACCATGACAACCACGGAACCCGGCCTCAAACAGCGCGGGATGGCGAGGAAGAAGTGAGTATGTAGCGCTTACCTCCACAATGCTGCAATCGACTTTGATTGCAGCATTGCAGAGTTTAATGTGCCGGGAGCAGTGCGGGACCACTCCCAGCACATAGCACCGGGTGTCAGCTATGACAATCAGCTGACACCCGGCGGCGATCGCGCCCACACAGCCTGTGTGCGGGCGAGATCAACATGGCGTACTAATACATACCTGGCTGTTAAAGCCCTGGGTGCAGGTACGTATTAGTACGCCCTGGGCTGTAAAGGGGTTAAAACAATCCCCAAAGGTAAATCACCGGGTCCTCATGGTTTTCCAATTATCTACTACAAAAAATTGAATAAAACTCTAATTCCTCACTTAGTTAAAGTGTTAAAGGGTTTAATGACTTGCTACAAGGCTCTGCCCCTCCTAAACAAGCTCTAGAAGCTTTCATCGCTATTATCCCTAAGGAAGGTAAAAACCAAGATCTATGCAGCAGCTACCGACCCATCTCCCTTTTGAATGAAGATGCAAAACTATGGGCTAAAATGTTAGCAATCAGAATTAGCAAATTCCTTCCAAGACTCATTCACCCAGATCAAGCTGGTTTTGTGAGGGGCAGAGAAGGCAAGGACAATTCTGCCAAAATTCTTCATTCCATTTTCTACGCTTTAAAAACTAAAACACCTTTAACTCTCCTCTCAAGAGACACGGAAACACCGTTTAACCGCGTAAGTTTACTTTTTATGGAAAAAACATTAGAAAAATTAGCTTTTCCTCGTAGCTTTATTAAAACCATTTTCTCCCTGTACTCATCTCCCTCTGCAAAAATTAAAATGAATGGATCCTTCTCACAGAGCTTCGAAATCCACAACGGTACAAGACAAGGATGCCCCCTCTCACACACTCTTTTTATTTTGGTAATGGAAACCTTAATCCAAGTAATTAGGCAAGACTCCTCAATTAAAGGGCTTAAAATAAAGCAGTCTGAACAAAAAACAGTTGCGTTCGCAGATGACCTCCTTCTCTTACTCACTGAACCTAAGTTAGCTTTCCCTAAACTTATTGAAACACTGAACAAGTTTGGAGAAATGTCAGATTTTAAGATAAATTTGGACAAATCATAAGCGCTTAATATGTCTGCCCCACGGAAAGATGTGTCTTTATTTAAAAAAAACTATGCCTTTTAACTGGCCTACCCACCACATCAAATACTTAGGTATATATCTTACTAGCAACCCCAATGACTTATATAAAGAAAATTCTGAAAAGTTAATTAATACAATTTCAACACTTCTAAAGACTTATGAACATCCATTCCTTTCATGGATAGGAAGAATTAATATAGTCATACGTTCTCCCTAAACTACTGTATACCATGACTATGCTCCCAATAGAGCTTCCTAAATCTTTGTTCTCTACTATCAGAATGCTATTATCACAATATGTGTGGAAATAAAAAAAAAGCTAGACTTTCCCACAAACAACTCATCTATCCAAAATAATCTGGAGGTCTAAACTTGCCAGATTTATATACACCGCACGCGCAGTGACACTGTAGCGGTGACCGCAATATACACTGACTGTGCACGCACTGGGAGCCACAGGTCACAGTGCGTGCGTGCTGAAGCTGGTAATCACACAGCATCAGTGCGCACGTGCCGGACCAGTGGCCCGACGTGTGCAAATGCACATGCGCCCCACAAACATAGCGCTTGCCAGGAGCAGTATTCAAATGTCATGGGCTGGCGCCAGCACTGACTGGATGTGACGCCCACCCATGACTGAATTTGAGAATCAGACCCCTATAACTGAATACGAGCAGGTAGGACAATATATAAAATGTTAGAAAAGCATTATAATAACACCAATTTTCATGAAAACAGCTTGTTAGTGATGCACATTACATCACTAACAAATCAGTGGGGGCAGTGATGATAGTAACTAGGACATGACAGACTCCCTTTAAGATTGCAAACACGCATAAACAAACAATGCAAGATAATATAGAGATAATTCTTCTTGGAAATGATTTATATCAATATATATGGAACGACCTTGTGTCCCCTTCTAGTTTAAGGATAGACCTACTAACGTTGACCACCCTGAAAATTAAGACAGATGTAAGCAAAACTTTTGCCCCTTCAGCTGTGCCCCTGCACTGGATCCAATAAGTATCATCCCTTATTTATTAAATCCTGACTATAAAGATGTTTACCAATTATGGCACCAACTTCAATTCTATACAATATCCCAACTAATTACTAATAAAATTCCTTTGAAAAATCACTGGCTAGTGGCCACAAGATGCATCCACACACCCAATCAACTTCTTGCAACAAGGGCATGTCACTGACATCTTCACTCAATTTATGCCCAAGTTTATGAGAACTAGGGACTGCTCCTGGATCGATCTTTTGACCAAACTTCCTGTTCAACCGAATAATATGCTCTCCAGAATCTACAAGAATTTAACTTCCCCTACAAAAATGTCTAAACCGGTTTATGTCCTATCATGGGAAAAAGAGTTAGGTATCACTTTTAAGGACTCCAAAGTTCAAAAGATACTAAACAATTCACGAGGATTCTCTAGGTGCACGCTCCTACAAGAAAATGCTTATAAAACTTTAACAAGATGGTACAGAACAGCCGAACTCTTACACAACTTAGGTCTCCCTAACTCGAAAATTTGCTGGAAATGTAACTCTAGTGTGGGAAACATGACACATATATTTTGGTCTTGCCTATCGTTACAAAAATTCTGGATAAATATTAATAAAACAGTTAAAGACCTAAATCTAATTAACAGGAACCTTTCCCCAAAAGAAATTCTGCTTTCCTGCCCTTCCCCAGATATTCAATTAAAAAAACACGACGTGCTTGCTTTAATGATAGGTGCAGCCAAACACTTAATTCCAATTCATTGGAAAAGCCCTACACCTCTATCGTACTCTGAATGGATTGACAAAATCAGATTAGTATTTCGAATGGAAGAGGTCACTAGTTGGGAAACACATACAGTACAGACCAAAAGTTTGGACACACCTTCTCATTTAAAGATTTTTCTGTATTTTCATGACTGTGAAAATTGTACATTCACACTGAAGGCATCAAAACTATGAATTACCACATGTGGAATTATATACTTAACAAAAAAGTGTGAAACAACTGAAAATATGTCTTATATTCTAGGTTCTTCAAAGTAGCCACCTTTTGCTTTGATGACTGCTTTGCACACTCTTGTCATTCTCTTGATGAGCTTCAAGAGGTAGTCACCGGAAATGGTCTTCCAACAATCTTGAAGGAGTTCCCAGAGATGCTTAGCACTTGTTGGCCCTTTTGCCTTCACTCTGTGGTCCAGCTCACCCCAAACCATCTCGATTGGGTTCAGGTCTGGTGACTGTGGAGGCCAGGTCATCTGGTGTAGCACCCCATCACTCTCCCTCTTGGTCAAATAGCCCTTACACAGCCTGGAGGTGTGTTTGGGGTCATTATCCTGTTGAAAAATAAATGATGGTCCAACTAAACGCAAACCAGATGGAATAGCATGCCACTGCAAGATGCTGTGGAAGCCATGCTGGTTCAGTATGCCTTCAATTTTGAATAAATCCCCAACAGTGTCACCAGCAAAGCACCCCCACACCTTCACACCTCCTCCTCAATGCTTCACGGTGGGAACCAGGCATGTAGAGTCCATCCGTTCACCTTTTCTGCGTCGCACAAAGACACGGTGGTTGGAACCAAAGATCTCAAATTTGAACTCATCAGACCAAAGCACAGATTTCCACTGGTCTAATGTCCATTCCTTGTGTTCTTTAGCCCAAACAAGTCTCTTCTGCTTGTTGCCTGTCCTTAGCAGTGGTTTCCTAGCAGCTATTTTACCATGAAGGCCTGCTGCACAAAGTCTCCTCTTAACAGTTGTTGTAGAGATGTGTCTGTGACGCGCCCCCTGGGCCAGTGCTGTAGGGGATACCCGGAGCCGGATCTCGATGGGGGTAGTAGTCCTTGTGGCGGTGACCCGGTCCGTGCCCAGGGTGTCAAACTAAGTGGCAGTCTATGGCAGTAGATGTTAACTTGATTGTCGACTAAGCCACCCGTTGAGTGCGGCTTTGAAGCCGCCGCTGCAGAGCAGTCCACTGAGGCCGGTGGTATATGTGCAGCAGTGATGGTATAACCCCCAACGGGAGGGGTATGGCCTCAGGGCAGCAGGTGTAGATGATGGGGGTTGTGATGATGCAGAAAGAAGATTCAGAGTCAGGAGATGCAGTTCAGGGTTTTTACTTACTGGTGTTCTTTTGGTCACTCTGGCCTTGAGTGACCACCCGAGCCGTGCTGCGTCCACCAGGTCCTGGACTCGGCCAACCCCCAGGCAATTCTGGAGCGTGGTCCTGAGCTCCTTTCTGACTCTCCCTTCCTCTGGCCGTTCCCACCAGGGATCCACTTTTGGCCGGCTCCCTCGGGTCTCTTGGTGGTCAAGCCTCCTCTGGGCTCCCTGACCCTATGCTCGGTGTGCCTTTCTAGTGGATTTGGTGAGGGTCGTGGCAGATCCTGCCCACAACCTCCGGTTCCTGGTTAAGGTTCGTTTTGGCCTCTGCCAGCTTGGGTTCCGGTACCCTTGTGCGCCAACCCTTCACCCTTCTGTCCTTATTCTGGGATCTTGGGGTTCCTTCTTGTTTCCTCTCTGGGTCCTTCTCACTCCTCTCTCTCTCTCTGCAGGCTCTGCTCTGGAGCTGGGCCCAGCCGGAGCCACAGCTCCCTGTCAGCCCTCCTGGCTGAGCTCCTCTGCTCTGCTTCTCAGGCTAAACTCTGACTGACTGACCCTGTTCTAAGATGGTGCCCACCTTATATACTCCCTCTATGTGTGAGCTCAGGTGACCAGCACCCAATGAGCTCCTATCTTTACCCAGACTACTCCCCCTATCTGCCCCTACACTACTGGGATGTTCCACCCCCCTCCCACTCCAGCCAGGGACAGACGCTGTCGTACCTGCACATAAACTGGTGGGAGTACCGTCGTTCTGTCCCCCGGAAATGGGATGTATGTAGTGCATGCAGCCTACTAGCTCAGTTCCACACTCCATCCTTACCTGGGAGTGGAATACCACACCTCTGGCTTGAGGTGTAATACCCCTGTAGCAGCCGAATCCTCAGGGTGCTACATTCCCCCCTGGTAAATCACAGCACGTCCTCGGGCTGTAAAAGAATAAAAACATCCACAAACATACAAATTTTCTTTCAAAAACATCATAAACATATAAAACATTATATATATCATCAGCATAAAACTTTTCATATAAAACTTTTCATAGTAAACATTCTTGTTCCTCCGGCCACGGTGCAACTTGTGACCGGGTAAAGTGCAACAGTCTCTTGTAGTAAAAACAACAGTTTCCTATAAAACCGGTAGGGGGCGCCTTAGAAGGCGCAACTATATACAAGGGAAGGTATGGCCGCTCTCAGTCCTCGGCCAGTGGGATTAGGGATGGCTGCTCACAGTCCTCAGCCTGTGGGGAGATGGGACACACTGGAACAGTTCACTGGTCCCAACGGGGACTATAATGGTAACAGTTATTGTACCTTCACGGGTAACTATTTACAGTGCTCCTACTGTACATCAGTGGCGATGTCCTCCAGCTCCTTCCTCCGTGTACCCTTCAGACCCGTCCGGGTCCTCTTGCTCCTCCTGACACCTCAGCTCTTTCTCTGTCAGTCGGTGTACATGAAGGGCATAGGGTCCTTTGGCACATTGGTGCCGGGTGAAGGTGACCTCATCACCCAGGTAAAGATCACGACCTCTGTGTCCCTCCGGTAGGTGGGACTCGACATCTCTTCTGGTCACGAAGACGTCGCCGGGGGTGTGATGATCTTGAATGAAGCCCCAACCGTGCTGCAACTGGAATTTAATTACAGTCCCGGTGGCACGGGGACCGTGGGCTGCACGGGAGTTCCTCCTGGTCCGGCTCTTCTGTCTGCACTTTTTATTTGCAGCCGCTGCTCGCGGACCCGCCTCTCTCTTCTTTCTCGGTCAAAGGCTTCCAACTGCTGGCAGCAGCACTCTGCACGCTCCGCTGCAGCCGCCCGGGTTTCTTGAGTGAACCCGATGAGGTCTCCTCCTGCGGGGTCCCACTCAAACTGCGCTTCCTCTAACGAGAGCGGGGTCATCTTGACGGGCGCCGGAGCCGGGATCAGGGGCTCATCCAGAGGTCTTTCTTTCCGGAGTCGGGGATGGTGGAACTCCGGTGGCCACACAAAGGGCTGCCCATCCGGGCATGTGTGCTGGGCAAATAGGTCTTCACCCAGGTGTGGCGCTGTGGACGTTGAGGGCGCTGTTTTGGTGGCGGCGCCCGGGTTCACCAGGCCTTGCGACCAGGCTTGGGGCACCCTGAATGTAAAGGGCACCGTGAAGACGGCAGCGCCCGGGGTTACTTGGCCCAGCGACCAGGCCGGTGGCTCAGTGGAGGTAGAGGGCGCTGTTGGTACTGCGGCGCCCGGGGGTACTCGGCCTTGCGACCAGGCCGGTGGCGTCTCCTGCTTGGCCGCGCTCAGGGTTGAGGCGCGTGACGTCACAGGGGGCGTGGTCGCGGCTCCTGCTTGGGGCCTAGTCTGGAGCGGTAGCGGTGCGGCAACGGGCACGATCAGTGGGACTTCGGGCTCTGCGACGGGGAGCGGGGGTAGGCTTACGGTGGCTGGGCTTGGGGTAGTGACGTCCCCTTTACTTGCCTCCGTCTCTTCAGCTCCCTCTGCGGCGTCGTCTCCGGCCTCCGTCCCTTCTGCATCCTCTTCAGGGGCAGGCGTGCTCCTCGTTGCAGGTGGTGTGCTCCGCTGGCGGGTTCCAGCCTGCTGGGCCATCTCTCTGCTCCATGCGGCCAGTACGTCCCGCTGCACTCAGGCCATCCTCTGAGCCAAGCCCTCCAGTGCGGTCCGTGCATGCTCCCGATCTCTGGGGAGCTGCGCCAGGATCTCCACCAGGCCTTCTGGGGTTGTCGCTTGCAACAGGCTCCTGACCACTGGGTCGGTGCTGCCTGCCTCTCCCTCCATCTCCGGGTACGGCTCCTCCAGACTCCTCCAGGCTGCTCCCATCTTCTCTCTTTTGTTCTGTCTCCGCCCACATTGAGGGCGGTCCTGGGGCAACTTGGTGATTGTCAGTTCCAGGGGCAGACCCCTCACGCTGATGGACATCTCTAACATCACAGTCTCTGCTGGTGGGGGCGGTTTCCGCTTTTGGCGCCATTCCTTGACCTGGCCCACGATGGGAGGTGGCCTCTTGCCACCCTCCGGCACGCCCATAATGGCGTCCGCTCTGCCAGGGCGGGAAATCTTCTGAAATGGCGGGAATCGTCTCCCAGTGGCGGGAAACTTCGTGGATGGCGGGAATCTTCACCGATGGCGGGAAGAAGGCTGAAGATGGCGCCGGATGGCGGGAATCTTCACCGATGGCGGGAAAACTTCACGGATGGTAAGTTTTAAAAGTCTCTTTTTCAGGCACGCAGTACCCGGTGGTTGCGGGCACGAAATCCTGCCGACTACGCCAAAAGTTGACGCGCCCCCTGGGCCAGTGCTGTAGGGGATACCCGGAGCCGGATCTCAATGGGGGTAGTAGTCCTTGTGGTGGTGACCCGGTCCGTGCCCAGGGTGTCAAACTAAGTGGCAGTCTATGGCAGTAGATGTTAACTTGATTGTCGACTACGCCACCCGTTGAGTGCGGCTTTGAAGCCGCCGCTGCAGAGCAGTCCACTGAGGCCGGTGGTATATGTGCAGCAGTGATGGTATAACCCCCAACGGGAGGGGTATGGCCTCAGGGCAGCAGGTGTAGATGATGGGGGTTGTGATGATGCAGAAAGAAGATTCAGAGTCAGGAGATGCAGTTCAGGGTTTTTACTTACTGGTGTTCTTTTGGTAACTCTGGCCTTGAGTGACCACCCGAGCCGTGCTGCGTCCACCAGGTCCTGGACTCGGCCAACCCCCAGGCAATTCTGGAGCGTGGTCCTGAGCTCCTTTCTGACTCTCCCTTCCTCTGGCCGTTCCCACCTGTGATCCACTTTTGGCCGGCTCCCTCGGGTCTCTTGGTGGTCAAGCCTCCTCTGGGCTCCCTGACCCTATGCTCGGTGTGCCTTTCTAGTGGATTTGGTGAGGGTCGTGGCAGATCCTGGTTAAGGTTCGTTTTGGCCTCTGCCAGCTTGGGTTCCGGTACCCTTGTGCGCCAACCCTTCACCCTTCTGTCCTTATTCTGGGATCTTGGGGTTCCTTCTTGTTTCCTCTCTGGGTCCTTCTCACTCCTCTCTCTCTCTCTGCAGGCTCTGCTCTGGAGCTGGGCCCAGCCGGAGCCACAGCTCCCTGTCAGCCCTCCTGGCTGAGCTCCTCTGCTCTGCTTCTCAGGCTAAACTCTGACTGACTGACCCTGTTCTAAGATGGTGCCCACCTTATATACTCCCTCTATGTGTGAGCTCAGGTGACCAGCACCCAATGAGCTCCTATCTTTACCCAGACTACTCCCCCTATCTGCCCCTACACTACTGGGATGTTCCACCCCCCTCCCACTCCAGCCAGGGACAGACGCTGTCGTACCTGCACATAAACTGGTGGGAGTACCGTCGTTCTGTCCCCCGGAAATGGGATGTATGTAGTGCATGCAGCCTACTAGCTCAGTTCCACACTCCATCCTTACCTGGGAGTGGAATACCACACCTCTGGCTTGAGGTGTAATACCCCTGTAGCAGCCGAATCCTCAGGGTGCTACATCTGCTGCTAGAACTCTGTGTGGCATTGACCTGGTTTCTAATCTGAGCTGTGTTAACCTGCGATTTCTGAGGCTGGTGACTCAGATAAAATTGGCCAAATTATGCGCAAAAAACCTTCATTTTTCAAAGTGACATTAGTCTAGATACAATATTTCTTATATTTTCATGTATGGAGTGCCGAAGTTCTTTTTGCAATTGAGATTACTCTTTTCTTCAGAGCACCTGAATAGACCAGTGAGCGACCCCTCTCTTTTTTCTATGAATCATTTTTGGGATCCCGCTCCTGGAGCATTGCAGCAGGTACGTGTTCACACTATTAGAAGTTTGACAGCCTTTTTTCTGACCATGTGTCCCTCCCATTCAGTCACAGGTGGTTTTAACTAGCTCTACCAGCCCATACATTGTAGGTTAAAAGCCCAAGAAGAGACATATTGTCCATACAGGCTTACAGCCCAAGAGTGGCATATCCAGTGGTAGCGTAGCGTAGTTTCCCATCATACGAAGGTGACCTTGCTTGTCGTGGTTGATGGGCACACATAAATTGGCCAAATTATGCGCAAAAAACCTTCATTTTTCAAAGTGACATTAGTCTAGATACAATATTTCTTATATTTTCATGTATGGAGTGCCGAAGTTCTTTTTGCAATTACAACTGAAAATATGTCTTATATTCTAGGTTCTTCAAAGTAGCCACCTTTTGCTTTGATGACTGCTTTGCACACTCTTGTCATTCTCTTGATGAGCTTCAAGAGGTAGTCACCGGAAATGGTCTTCCAACAATCTTGAAGGAGTTCCCAGAGATGCTTAGCACTTGTTGGCCCTTTTGCCTTCACTCTGTGGTCCAGCTCACCCCAAACCATCTCGATTGGGTTCAGGTCTGGTGACTGTGGAGGCCAGGTCATCTGGTGTAGCACCCCATCACTCTCCCCCTTGGTCAAATAGCCCTTACACAGCCTGGAGGTATGTTTGGGGTCATTATCCTGTTGAAAAATAAATGATGGTCCAACTAAACGCAAACCAGATGGAATAGCATGCCACTGCAAGATGCTGTGGTAGCCATGCTGGTTCAGTATGCCTTCAATTTTGAATAAATCCCCAACAGTGTCACCAGCAAAGCACCCCCACACCTTCACACCTCCTCCTCAATGCTTCACGGTGGGAACCAGGCATGTAGACTCCATCTGTTCACCTTTTCTGCGTCGCACAAAGACACGGTGGTTGGAACCAAAGATCTCAAATTTGAACTCATCAGACCAAAGCACAGATTTCCACTGGTCTAATGTCCATTCCTTGTGTTCTGTAGCCCAAACAAGTCTCTTCTGCTTGTTTCCTGTCCTTAGCAGTGGTTTCCTAGCAGCTATTTTACCATGAAGGCCTGCTGCACAAAGTCTCCTCTTAACAGTTGTTGTAGAGATGTGTCTGCTGCTAGAACTCTGTGTGGCATTGACCTGGTTTCTAATCTGAGCTGTGTTAACCTGCGATTTCTGAGGCTGGTGACTCAGATAAAATTGGCCAAATTATGCGCAAAAAACCTTCATTTTTCAAAGTGACATTAGTCTAGATACAATATTTCTTATATTTTCATGTATGGAGTGCCGAAGTTCTTTTTGCAATTGAGATTACTCTTTTCTTCATAGCACCCGAATAGACCAGTGAGCGACCCCTCTCTTTTTTCTATTAATCATTTTGGGATCCCTGCTTATCCTCAGAAGCAGAGGTGACTCTTGGTCTTCCTTTCCTGGGGCGGTCCTCATGTGAGCCCGTTTCTTTGTAGCGCTTGATGGTTTTTGCAACTGCACTTGGGGAAACTGTCAAAGTTTGCCCAATTTTTCGGACTGACTGACCTTCATTTCTTAAAGTAATGATGGCCACTCGTTTTTCTTTACTTAGCTGCTTTTTTCTTGCCATAATACAAATTCTAACAGTCTATTCAGTAGGACAATCAGCTGTGTATCAACCAGACTTCTGCACAACACAACTGATGGTCCCAACCCCATTTATAAGGCAAGAAATCCCACTTATTAAACCTGACAGGGCACACCTGTGAAGTGAAAACCATTTCCGGTGACTACCTCTTGAAGCTCATAAAGAGAATGCCAAGAATGTGCAAAGCAGTCATCAAAGCAAAAGGTGGGTACTTTGAAGAACCTAGAATATAAGACATATTTTCAGTTGTTTCACACTTTTTTGTTAAGTATATAATTCCACATGTGGTAATTCATAGTTTTGATGCCTTCAGTGTGAATGTACAATTTTCATAGTCATGTAAATGCAGAAAAATCTTTAAATGGGAAGGTGTGTCCAAACTTTTGGTCTGTACTGTATACACCCTGCTTTCCTAAAATCTTGGTCCCCATGGATTCAAAAGTACAACACAGAAACATAACTTTCCCTTATACTATCTATGTCAACTATACATGTCTATGGTATTTTGTTCTACAGGCACGGCATAATTTACTTTTGTTGTTAAAGTAATTCGGTTATTTAACCCCTTAATGACTGCCTTAATGTATTTTCACTGCGATCATTTCTTTCTCCTCTGACATGATATACATGTTAGAGGAGAAAGAAATGAAGCCCCCCGAGCCCCCTGGTACCTCCGCCGTCCTCCGATCACCCCCCGAATTTTCCCCCGGTTCTCCGGCATCTTGCCGCAGAAAAAAAATGGCGGGCGCGTGCACAGTGCGCCCACCGAAATCTGCCAGCTGGTGCCCGTCAACAACAGGAAATTTTCCTTATTGGTTCATTTTGATCACTGTGATAAACCCTATCACAGTGATCAAAATAAAAAAATAATAAATCAAACCCCCTTTTGTCTGTGTGACCCGCCACCCTTTGATGTCTGGGTAGCGGCTAGCCCTCCCTGTGAAAGGGGTGTACTCGGACGGCGGGCCGGTGGTAGAAGGGGATGTAGTCGTGGCCTTGGCCAGGGCGCACACACCAAGAAATATGGGCTAGATGTGGTGTCGGTGGTGAAACGAGTGGTGATTTTGTTGACTACGCCACCTGTGGTGTCTGGTGATGGGCCACCAGCGCTGCTTACAGTCCTCTGAGGCAGGATGTTGTGGCAGCCGACAGTATTACTACTCCCCACAGGCGGAGCAGGGCCTCAGGGCAGAGAGACAGGAGGATGAGGGTAGTAGTAGTAGGTAGCTCTATGGCTGTGTGGTGCAGTGCAGAAATTAAGAGTCCGAAGGCCATAGGGGTAGTCTTCCAGGTCTTTTACTCACGGTATAAAGTGCAGCAGCAAGGCTTCTCCCTGCTCCTCACGGCTTGCAGCGGCCACCAGAGAAGAGGGCCCGATACACCCCGGTCGTTCAGGTGCTTCAATCAGGACCCCCGCACCTCCGCGTGTTCCTAAACTCTCCCTTGGACCTCTCCCGTCCGTGTGTGTAGAAAAGGCCGGGTCTCCCTCTGGACTATGCACAGATCTAGGGTACGGCGGCAATTTCTGTTCCGTCCGTCACCCGACGGGATCCACTTTAGCCTTCCGGGCTTCTCTGACAGAGAAGTAAATTAGCAAAGTCAGATATCGGGGGCCGGTACCCCTCTTGCAGCAGGAGTCCCTCTGACTAGGCCAGAATGGAGAGTACAGGTGGCGTAGGCCACTCCGTCTGTATTCCCTGGGATCCTTTTGCCTGCGGAGCTCTTCTACTTTGCTCCCCTCCAGGCCTTCTTGAGCAAGGAACTTGACCGGGTAGAGACCATCGTTAACTCACACCCGCTCCTCGTCTCAAGTCCAGAGCACGAGGACCGTGCATCTCCAGCACACTGCAGGCTCCTACACAAGGCCACTGCCAGCTGTGAAGACCACAATCAAAGAACCTTGAACTTAAGATGGGTGTCTATTATATATGTAACTAGAAGTGTAACCTAAAGGTGTGTCCTCCACCCTCACCCACTACATGGTTCCCCCTAACTTTTGGTTCCCTCATCTCCTTATCCTGCTGAGGCAGCACTATGGTGCATAATAGCCTCCCATGGGACAGGAGTGTGTAGTGTTGAGTGCTGAGTTAGGGTCCTGACCAGTGCACCATCCTTACCTGGGTGAGGAGATACTACACCTCCTGACAAGATGCAGTACCCCCCTGTGGCGACCGAACCCTCAGGGGCGCCACATTCCCCCCTGGTGAAACACAGTACGTCCGCGGGCTGCAAAGAGAGCAAAGGATGGTACAGACTTTTTATAACATTTTATAACAATAACAATTCTTCCCTTTATGGGAGGTTCGGATTCTTAAATGTTGCAATATAAATAATACAAAAGTATAAAAGTACAAAAATATAAAATGGAGAGACATTCAGCATGACGACAGAGGAGTTAAAGTGCTGCAGAAAAGAGTCAGTTTAGTAGCAAGAGGGACCTGTCCCAAACCCTCAAAGTAGGCCCTGGGGTGGCTGCAGGTCATGGAGATCCTGTGTTGGACCTCCAAGAGAGCCACTCCAGACAGGTTTTGCTTCTGAGGTCTGTGGTAGAAGTAGAGCGGTTTTGCATAAAACCAATAGGAAGCACCTAAATAGATGCATAACTATTTACAAAAGAAGTCTGTCATCTGCCAATGTCCGCAGGGACCAATGTCTCTAACTATCCGGGAGGAAAACATAACCAGTAAAACAATAAGTCAACTTTTTAACGGTACAGCCGCCGGGGTCGCTTACTCTTTAAATCCCCTCCGGGGGAAAGGCTCATTCCTCCCAACGGAGGCTGGCCGGTCTTCTACTAGTGAGTGCGTGGGGGCATCACTCCAGGACACTTTGTGTACATCCAGGGCGTACCACCCCCGCACTCCGTTGTGGCGGGTAAACGAAACTAGGTCACCCGGGAAGAGGTTCCGGCCAGGGTGTCCCTTTTTCAGCTGAGGCTCGACGTCCCGCCGGCTGACGAAGACGTCTTGCTCAAACCGGGGACTCCTAATGAAGCCCCATCCCGCCTCCTGGTGGAAGCGGACTACTTGCCCTTCCTCGCGGGGGCTAGGATGGGATGCCTCCCTCTGGCGGGCTTTAGATTTTGCTGCCTTGGCATGCACCTCGAGGTGCTCGCAGCGGACCTCCCTTTGCTGTTGCTCCCGGCTGATCTGGAGGATTTGCTGGAGGCACTGGTCGCTCCTCCTTTGTGTTTCAGCCCAGGTCTCCTGGGGGAAGCCCATCAAGTCCCCCGCCTGGTTGTCCCAGGCCCACTCTTCTGCCGCCGGGCAGGTAACCGAAGGAGCTGGAAGCGGCAGCAGTAGAGGTTGCTGCAGGTTCTCGGTTAGTGTGTACCAGTCCTGGTTGGGGTCGGTAGACACCATAGAAGCCCCGGGTTCCTCCGTGATGGGAGGCTATGCAGGCCTCCAGCGGTGGCGGTAGCTTGCAGCTCCGGGGCAAAGGCCTGCTCCCAGGTCACCGCGCCGGGCAGCAGGTATTCGGTCATCATATCCAGGAGGGGGCACGATAGGCTCAGCAGCCGGGATGGGGGTATCCAACTCACCCAACCTCGGGCTGCAGGAGACCTCCGGGACATCTCTCTCCTGGGCAGCTGCTCTTTGGCGGCGGGCCCGAATCTACCGCAGCTGCTCCTCCCGCCACTCCGCGGTTGCCACTCTTTGGGCCTCCGCAACTCTCCGGGCCAGACCCTCCGACTCCCTGCGGAGAAACTTGGTGTCTTCCGGGTTGAGTAGCATGACTGCTCCGTCTCCGCCGGTATCAGCAGTTGGGCCGGCCGCAGAAAGCTACTGGAGACTCTCCTCTGCGGCGTCCATGTCCTCTTCCGGTAGTGGCGACGCTCGGACTGCTATGGCCGCACCTTGTAGTTTCTTTCGTCTCCACCTCTTTTTGGGGTGGCTCCAGGGCGGCAGGCCGACTGACACTCCCTCGGACGTCCCCTCTGGGGTGACGGACACTACCCCGCGGACAGTCTCTAATGGAAGGGGCGGTCTGCGTTTTTGGCGCCATGGTGAAGCCAAGCCCATGATGGGAGGTGCTGAGACGCTGTCCTTTCTGCACATTATGGCATCCGTTCTTCTTGGGCGGGCGCCATTTTAGGTGAAAAAGCGACATTCTATTGAAAAAAGGCGCGCAGTACCCGGTAGCAATGGGCACTCTTCTCCCGTTGCTGCAGGCACGCAATCCTGCCAACTACGCCAGTTGGATGTGTGACCCGCCACCCTTCGATGTCTGGGTAGCGGCTAGCCCTCCCTGGGAAAGGGGTGTACTCGGACGGCGGGCCGGCGGTAGAAGGGGATGTAGTCGTGGCCTTAGCCCGGTCCGTGCCCAGGGCGCACACACCAAAAAATATGGGCTAGATGTGGTGTCGGTGGTGAAACGAGTGGTGATTTTGTTGACTATGCCACCTATGGTGTCTGGTGATGGGCCACCAGTAGTGTTGAGCATTCCGATACTGTAATATCGGGTATCGGCCGATATTCGCGGTATCGGAATTCCGATACTGAGTTCCGATACTTTTAGAATATCGGATACCGGAATCGGAAGTTCCCATAATGCCTGCGCTCTGCAGTGTCTCTGAAGGAAGACAAGCTGGATGGCAGCGCTCAGCTGCGATCCAGCCTGTCATCA
Source organism: Phyllobates terribilis (assembly GCF_046119375.1). Classification (NCBI taxonomy): domain Eukaryota; kingdom Metazoa; phylum Chordata; class Amphibia; order Anura; family Dendrobatidae; genus Phyllobates; species Phyllobates terribilis. The sequence goes on from NW_027362765.1 coordinate 383,190,619, forward strand.
GAATGCCATCCCAGTGTGAGAGAAATCTCCTGATTGTTTAAAAGCCGGCGGGCGGTAAAAAGCCGCCGGCTTTTAAACAATCACACAGCCCCATACTGCTTCCCCGCAGCCTCCCACCCCGATCCTCCGCTCCCCTGACCACCTCACATCCCGATCGTAAGTTAGGACCGGGCGGGGAGCGCAGCACCAGGGAGCGGGGAGCGAAGGACCCGGGCGGGGAAGCCGGCAGTGAAAAGACTTCACCGCCGGCTTTCCCGTTCTGTGCTGCGCTCTCCCACCGGTTATTTCAAATGAACAGCTGAGGTATCAGGTGATGCTGATCAGCTGTTCATTTGAAGTAGCCGCGGTGCCCTCAGAGGGTTCATGTGAGTTCATGCTTGACTGCATTGCATGAACTCACATGAACTTTCCCACGGCCGCACAGGTCAGCCTCACCTCCCAGACCATCAGACCGGTCATGATTAGTGTGTGCGTGGTGTCTGTGCGATGTCTGCGGGTGTGTGCGCGATGTCTGCGTGCAGGCAGACATAGGCCGATGTGACACTACTACTCCCATCGGCCTATGTCTGTCCCCCATCCACTCGTGCCAGCAGGATCAGCTCGATGGGAGCAGTAGTTCCCATCAGCCTGATCCTGCTATTTAAACTGCCCCATGTGTTATTTTTGCCCCTATACACATGTTTTATTCTTTTAGGCCCCCATATATTTTTTTTGTTTTTGGTCCCCAATAAATTTTAAATACATGTCATTGGTGGCCAGTGGTTGCCTAAAATAAATTAGTTTATACATTACCTGTCCCCGCCGATCGCCACCTAAAATAAAGTAAAAAATAAAAAAATACACCTATACTCACCTAGACACCTAATTCCCCAAAGCAATCGATCTCCTGTAATAAAATATAAAATAATAAACCACAACCTTATCCTTACCCCTCCGTAGTAGTCCACGAGTGTCCCACGATGATCTCCAGTTTAGAGCGGCCACATAAAAGGTGACCGCTCTAAACCACTGCCGCCGCTAGAATGACTGGACCGTAAAGCAGCCCCGTCATTGCATAAGTGAGTTCGCCGGAGTTCAGGCAGCGCTGCTCCGGTTAGCTCCTTTACGGCCCTGCTGTACCGTGAGAAATTCCCACGGTACAGCAGTGCCGTAAAGGGGGTCTCCGGAGCTGCGCTGACTGAATGCACTCCGGTGACCTCAGTCAGGGGCTCACGCTGCCGGGAGCAGACGTGTTCCCGGCAGTGTGCGCTTACAGCAGCCATGACAGCTGTCACCATCTCCAGGTGTGACAGCTGTGCATGGGAGATCAGCGCAGGAACGTGGACAGGTAACTATTTTTTTTTTAGTAAGCTAAGAATTAAATAAAATGGTGTGTTTTATTTCAAATAAATTATTTTTTTCTGGGTGTAGTGTGTGTTTATTCTTTTTAACACTTTGCAGGTTAGTAATGGGGGTGTCTTACAGACGCCCATCATTACTAACCTGGGCTTCATGGCAGCTGGCGCTGACATGAACCCCACCACTATTACCTCCTGCCACCGCACCAGGGCAGCATGGAAGAGCGAGGCTAAGTGCCAGAATTGGCGCATCCTATGGATGCGCCATTTCTGGGGTGGCTGACGGCTGGTGTTTCTAGCCTGAGAGGGGGCCAATATTCATGGCACCCTTCCTGGGCTATTAATATCAGCCCCCAGCTGTCTGCCTAGCCTTTGCTAACTATTAAAATAGGGGGGACCCCACGTCATTTTTTTGGGGGGGGTCCCCCATTTTAATAGCTAGTAAAGGCTAGGTATTCAGCTGGGGACTGATATTAGTAGCCTGGGATGCTCCATGGGTATTACCCCCTTCCCAGGCTTCAAACATCTGCCCCAGCTGTCTGCTTAACCTCCGCTAGAGACTAAAATTATGGGGGATCCCACGCCAATTATTTTTTAAATAAATCCTTTATTTTAACACTAAATGACACTTGAGGGGTTAATAAAGATGCAGTCCCTAAATTATTATTTATTTTTTAATTAATTTTTCCAAACAATTTTGACGTGGGCTTTGCCATATTTTTGTATGCCAGCAGGTACAGCATCCAGGAACGGGCAGCCCCCAACTCCCAGCTGCCTATTTGTACCTGGCCGGACACAACAATATAGGGAAGCCCTTTTTTTTATTATTATTATTTCATGAATTTCATGAAATAATTAAAAAAAAAAAATACGTGGGGCTTCGCCCTATTTTTGTGTCCAGCCAGGTACAACTAAGCAGCTGGGGGCTGGAATCCACAGCGCAGGGTGGCCCAAGCTTTGTGGACCTCCCTGTTGCGAACTGCAGTCCGCAGCCACCCCAGAAAATATCGCGTTCATAGAAGCGCCATCTTCTGGCACTGTATCCAGCTCATCCAGGGCCCTGGTGCTGTGGCTCACTGGGTAATAAAGGGGTTAGGGCCAGCTTTGTATTATCCGCTGGCCCTAAGCCCGAAATTCATGGGGTCACCCCAATATTAGGCTATGTGCCCACGATGCAGAAATGAAGCAGAAATTTTCCTGAAAATTTCCGCATCTCCTTGCCAGAAAAACGCATGCGGATTCTATGTGCGTTTTTGAAGCATTTTTGAAGACAAATAAAGTTAGTGAAGGAAAAAAAAAAAAAAGGCCAATTTGATGTCATTTCCTAGTTTCCTAGTCCAACCCCTAATCAATGTATAAAAAAAAAAAAAAAAAAGGTGGGCTCACGCGTATTTTTAAGGTAAAAAAAAAAGAGGGAAAGCTGAGGGCTGATTTAATAGTCTGGGAAGTAGCTAAGGATCATGGCCCCTTCCCTTGCTATTAATATCAGTCTGCAGCAGTTAGCTTAGGCTTTACAGCCCATTCTACAGGTGGGACCCCCCCCCCCCAAAAAAAAAAAAAAATAGGGTCTCCCTATGAATTGGAGCCAGCAAAGGCTAGGCGGACAGCTGTGACCTGATATTAATAGCCTAGAAAGGGGCCATCGTTATAGGCCCCCTCCCAGGCTATAATATCAGCCCTCAGCCGCCCCAGATTTGGCACATCCTATTTGTGCGCCAAATCTGGCGCTTAGCCTCGCTCTTCCACACTGCCCTGGTGCGGTGGCAGGGGGTAATAGTGGTGGGGTTCATGTCAGCGCCAGCTGCCATGAAGCCCAGGTTAGTAATGATGGGCGTCTATAGGACACCCCCATTACTAACCTACAAAGTGTTAGAAAGAAAAAGCACACACTACACCCAGAAAAAAATAATTTATTTGAAATAAAACACACCATTTTATTTAATTCTTAGTTTACTAAAAAAAAAAAATAGTTACTTGTCCACGTTCCTGCGCTGATCTCCCATGCACAGCTGTCACATCTGGAGATGGTGACAGCTGTGCATGGCTGCTGTAAGCTCACACTGCCGGGAACACGTCCGCTCCCGGCAGCGTGAGCCCCTGACTGAGGTCACCAGAGTGCATTCAGTCAGCGCAGCTCCGGTGACCTCCTTTGCGGCCTTGCTGTACCGTGGGAATTTCTCACGGTCAGGAGCAGCGCTGCCTGAACTCCGGAAAATTTCTGCTTCATTTCTGCATCGTGGGCACATAGCCTAATATTAGCGTGACCCCATGAATTTCGGGCTTAGGGTCAGCAGATAATACAAAGCTAGCCCTAACCCCTTTATTAGCCAGTGAGCCACCGCACCAGGGCCCTGGATGAGCTGGATACAGCGCCAGAAGATGGCGCTTCTATGAACGCAACATTTTCTAGGCTGGCTGCGGACTGCAGTTCGCAGCAGAGGGGGCCCACAAAGCTTGGGCCACCCTGCGCTGTGTATTCCAGCCCCCAGCTGCTTAGATGTACCAGGCCGGACACAAAAATAGGGCGAAGCCCCACGTACTTTTTTTTTTTTTAACTTATTTCATGAAATTCATGAAATAATAAAAAAAAAAAAAGGGCTTCCCTATATTGTTGTGTCCGGCCAGGTACAAATAGGCAGCTGGGAGTTGGGGCAGCCCGTTCCTGGATGCTGTACCTGCTGGCATACAAAAATATGTCCCACATCAAAATTTTTGGGAAAAAATAATTAAAAAATAAATACTAATTTAGGGACTGCATCTTTATTAACCCCTCAAGTTTCATTTAGTGTTAAAATAAAGGATTTATTAAAAAAAAATTTGGCGCGGGATCCCCCATAATTTTAGTCTCTAGCGGAGGGGTCCCCCCTATTTTAATAGCTAGCAAAGGCTAGGCAGACAGCTGGGAGCTGATATTAATAGCCCAGGAAGGGTGCCATGAATATTGGCCCCCTCCCCGGCTAGAAACACCAGCCGTCAGCCGCCCCAGAAAATGGCGCATCCATAGGATGCGCCAATTCTGGCACTTAGCCTCGCTCTTCCACGCTGCCCTGGTGCGGTGGCAAGGGGTAATAGTGGTGGTGTTCATGTCAGCGCCAGCTGCCATGAAGCCCAGGTTAGTAATGATGGGCGTCTATAAGACACCGCCATTACTAACCTACAAAGTGTTAAAAAGAAAAAACACATACTCCACCCAGAAATACATTTGAAATAAAACACACCACTTTATTTAATTCTTAGTTTACTAAAAAAAAATAGTTACCTTTCCACGTTCCTGCGCTGATCTCCCATGCACAGCTGTCACATCTGGAGATGGTGACAGCTGTCATGGCTGCTGTAAGCTCACACTGCCGGGAACACGTCCGCTCCCGGCAGCGTGAGCCCCTGACTGAGGTCACCGGAGTGCATTCAGTCAGCGCAGCTCCGGAGACCCCCTTTACGGCACTGCTGTACCGTGGCAATTTCTCACAGTACAGCAGGGCCATAAAGGAGCTAACCGGAGCAGCACTGCCTGAACTCCGGCGAACCCGCTTATGCAATGACGGGGCTGCTTTACGGCCCCGTCATTCTGGCGGCGGCAGCGGTTTAGAGCGGTCACATTTTATGTGGCTGCTCTAAACTGGAGATCATCGTGGGACACTCGTGGACTACTACGGAGGGGTAAGGATAAGGTTGTGGTTTATTATTTTATATTTTATTACAGGAGATCGATGGCTTCAGGGAATTAGATGTCTAGGTGAGTATAGGTGTATTTTTTTATTTTTTACTTTATTTTAGGTGGCGATCGGCGGGGACAGGTAATGTATAAACTAATTTAATTTAAGGTAACCACTGGCCACCAATGACATGTATTTAAAATTTATTGAGGACCAAAAACAAAAAAAAATATATGGGGGCCTAAAAGAATAAAACATATGTATAGGGGCAAAAATAACATATGGGGCAGTTTAAATAGCAGGATCAGGCTGACGGGAACTACTGCTCCCATCGAGCTGATCCTGCTGGCACGAGTGGATGGGGGACAGACATAGGCCGATGGGAGTAGTAGTGTTACATCGGCCTATGTCTGCCTGCACGCAGACATCGCGCACACACCCGCACACATCGCACAGACACCGCGCACACGCTAATCATGACAGGTCTGATGGTCTGGGAGGTGAGGCTGACCTGTGCGGCCGTGGGAAAGTTCATGTGAGTTCATGCAATGCAGTCAAGCATGAACTCACATGAACCCTCTGAGGGCACCGGCTACTTCAAATGAACAGCTGATCGGCATCACCTGATACCTCAGCTGTTCATTTGAAATAACCGGAGGGAGAGCGCAGCACAGAACGGGAAAGCCGGCGGTGAAGTCTTTTCACTGCTGGCTTCCCCGCTCGGGTCCTTCGCTCCCCGCTCCCTGGTGCTGCGCTCCCCGCCCAGTCCTAACTTACGATCGGGATGTGAGGTGGCCGGGGGAGCGGAGGATCGGGGTGGGAGGCTGCGGGGAAGCAGTATGGGGCTGTGTGATTGTTTAAAAGCCGGCGGCTTTTTACCGCCCGCCGGCTTTTAAACAATCAGGAGATTTCTGTCACGCTGGGATTTCATTCCGATATTTGTGTCCCATTGACTTGCATTGGATTCCAGTATCGGTCCGATCCAATCCGATCCGATATTTCCCGATATCGGAAGGTATCGCTCAACACTAGCCACCAGCGCTGCTTGCAGTCCTCTGAGGCGGGATGTTGTGGCAGCCGACGGTATTACTACTCCCCACAGGCGGAGCAGGGCCTCAGGGCAGAGAGACAGGAGGAAGAGGGTAGTAGTAGTAGGTAGCTCTGGGGCTGTGTGGTGCAGTGCAGAAATTAAGAGTCCGGAGGCCATAGGGGTAGTCTTCCAGGTCTTTTACTCACAGTATAAAGTGCAGCGGCAAGGCTTCTCCCTGCTCCTCACGGCTTGCTGCGGCCACCAGAGAAGAGGGCCCGATACACCCCGGTCGTTCAGGTGCTTCAATCAGGATCCCCGCACCTCCGCGTGTTCCTAAACTTTCCCTTGGACCTCTCCCGTCTGTGTGTGTAGAAAGGCCGGGTCTCCCTCTGGACTATGCACATATCTAGGGTATGGCGGCAATTTCTGTTCCGTCCGTCACCAGACGGGATCCACTTTAGCCTTCCGGGCTTCTCTGACAGAGACGTAAAGTAGCAAAGTCAGATATCAGTTTTTGCTATGTATATTCCTATCACATGTAAGGTGCCATGGAATAAATGGCGCTATAATAATAAATAATAAATAAATAATAAAAAATATCAGGGGCCGGCACCCCTCTTGCAGCAGGAGTCCCTCTGACTAGGCCAGAATGGAGAGTACAGGTGGCGTAGGCCGCTCCGTCTGTATCCCCTGGGATCCTTTTGCCTGCGGAGCTCTTCTACTTTGCTCCCCTCCAGGCCTTCTTGAGCAAGGAACTTGACTGGGTAGAGACCATCGTTAACTCACACCCGCTCCTCGTCTCAAGGCCAGAGCACGAGGACCGAGCATCTCCAGCACACTGCAGGCTCCTACACAATCCATCCCAATTTTTTATTTTTTTTTTTTGGGTGTCTAACAACTGTGAAATATGCGGGGCGGGGACTTTAGCATGTCACTCGAGCATCCATGATACTTGGTGCATACCAGAGTACCCGATGCAAACTCAAGTAGCGAGCAGTTGCGCTCATGACTAATGACAACTTATTCAATATGATGACCTAATGATATCAAATTCTGTGTCATACCTCTGGGTTCAAAATGTTCACTATACCCCTTGATAAAATCCTTGAGGGGTGTAGTTTCCAAAATGGGGTCACTTGTGGGGGGTTTCCACTGTTTAGGCACATCAGGGGCTCCCCAAACGCGACATGGCGTCCACTAATTTTTCAAGCAAATTTTACATTCAAAAAGTCAAATGGCGCTCCTTCCCTTCTGAGCCCTGCCATGCGCCCAAACAGTGGTTTTCCCTTACATATGGAATGTCGGTGTGCTCAGTAGAAATTGCACAACAAATTTTGTTGCCCGTTGTCTCGTTACCCCTTGAGAAAATTAAAAATTAGGGGCCTGAAGTAAAATTTGTGTGAAAAAAAGTTAAATGTTCATTTTTTCCTTCTACGTTGCTTTACACTGTGTTCCAAATTATTATGCAAATAATATTTTCTCAGATTTTCCCAAATTACCTATATGAATTGCAGTCATTGTAATTTTCCAGTCAAATAACTATTAGAGTACAAGTGAAAGGTTTTTGTACAAACTGCCTATGATAACAGTATATTTTTAAAAAAATAAAAAACTCAAACTGCACTCAAAATGCATGTTCCAAATTATTATGCACAGCAGAGTTTTCAACCTTTTCATTTTAATAAAGAACAAAAAAATGGTCATTTTTGAAATTATAAGCATTAGCAGGTTATTACAAACTGAAATCAAACAGTTTTCAACTCAAAACTTTATTCTAGGTGATGTAACATTTGCACATAGGACCGCTTGTTCGAAAGGAGCTTCTGAACTCTCTCATTCATTGAATTTATCAGGTTTTGGATGGTTTCTGCTTCAATTGTTTTGCATGAGGACAGAATACCCTCCCAGAGCTGTTGCTTAGATGTGAACTGCCTCCCGCCATCATAGACACTCCTTTTGATGATGCTCCAGAGGTTCTCAATGGGGTTGAGGTCAGGGGAGCATGGGGGCCACACCATAAGTTTGTCCCCTTTTATGCCCACAGCAGCCAGAGATGCAGATGTGATATGTGCAGCACGAGACGGGGCATTATCATGCATGAAATGATCTTGATGGTCCAGATGGATGGAGTGGAGGATGGCTGGTTGATGGACACCCCATTCAAACACGGCTACGGCGCCAACAAGGAGGAGGTGGAGTAATGTTTTGGGCTGGAATCATGGGGAGAGAGATTGTCGGCCCTTTTAGGATCCCTGAAGGGGTAAAGATGAACTCCATAATGTATGTTGAGTTTCTCAAACAGCACTTCCTGCCATGGTTCAAGAAGAAGAACCGTGCATTCCGCAGCAAGATCATTTTCATTCATGATAATGCACCGTCTCATGCTGCACATAACACATCTGCATCTCTGGCTGCTGTGGGCATAAAAGGGGACAAACTTATGGTGTGGCCCCCATGCTCCCCTGACCTCAACCCCATTGAGAACCTCTGGAGCATCATCAAAAGGAGTGTCTATGATGGCGGGAGGCAGTTCACATCTAAGCAACAGCTCTGGGAGGGTATTCTGTCCTCATGCAAAACAATTGAAGCAGAAACCATCCAAAACCTGACAAATTCAATGGACGAGAGAGTTCAGAAGCTCCTTTCGAACAAGCGGTCCTATGTGCAAATGTTACATCACCTAGAATAAAGTTTTGAGTTGAAAACTGTTTGATTTCAGTGTGTAATAACCTGCTAATGCTTATAATTTCAAAAATAACCATTTTTTTGTTCTTTATTAAAATGAAAAGGTTGAAAACTCTGCTGTGCATAATAATTTGGAACATGCATTTTGAGTGCAGTTTGAGTTTTTAATTTTTTTAAAAATATACTGTTATCATAGGCAGTTTGTACAAAAACCTTTCAATTGTACTCTAATAGTTATTTGACTGGAAAATTACAATGACTGCAATTCATATAGGTAATGTGGGAAATTCTGAGAAAATATTATTTGCATAATAATTTGGAACACAGTGTAGTTGCTGTGAAGCATGTGAAGGGTTAATAAACTTCTTGAATGTGATTTTGAGCACCTTGAGGGGTACAGTTTTTAGAATGGTGTCACTTTTTTGGGTATATTCTGTCATGTAGACCCTTCAAAGTCACTTCAAATGTAATGTGGTCCCTAAAAAGAATGGTTTTGCAAATTTTGTTGGAAAAATGAGAAATCTCTGGTCCACTTTTAACCCTTATAACTTCCTAGCAAAAAAAAATGTTGGTTCCAAAAGTGTGCTGATGTAAAGTAGACATGTGGGAAATGTTATTTATTAACTATTTTGTGTGACATATCTCTCTGATTTAAGAGCATAAAAATTCAAAGTTTGAAAATTTCCATATTTTCGACAAATTTCCATTTTTTGCACAAATAAACGCAAGTCATATTAAAGAAATTTTACCACTATCATGAAGTACAATATGTCACAAAAAACATTCTCTGAATCGGGGATCTGTTGAAGCGCTCCAGAGTTATTACCTCATAAAGTGAAAGTGGTCAGAATTGCAAAATTTGGCTTTATCGTTAAGTACATAATTGGCTCCGTCCTTAAGGGGTTAAGACTACCGTAGAACTCATGGCTACAGTTGTTAACTTGTCCAAAAATTGATAGACAGAAAATTTGACCTGGCACCACATCTGAATAGTGGGATGTTGTGCTGAAAACCCCTATTTAGCAAAAGATATTTATTATGATATATACTTATCCATGATACTATTATATATTACCATTTACATTATATTTATGATGATATACATGTACCTTTTCTAGGGGATTACTTCCTGTTTTAATTGTTCTTAATCAAGTTTTTTAAATGTGGTGTGTCTCTTCTATTGGTGTATTTAATAAAAATTATATCTTTTTTGTATATTGATATTTGGTACAGTATTTTATATTCAAAATGTATGGTGCCGTTTCTATACCCCCTTCCCTCTTTGTTCTTCATCTTTGTCTAAAAATTGCTTATATGGATGTGACGCGCCCCCTGGGCCAGTGTTGTTTGGGGGATACCCGGAGCCGGATCAGATGGGGGTTGTAGTCTCCGAGTGGCGGTGACCCGGTCCGTGCCCAGGGTGTCAAGCTCAGTGTGTGGCAGTCCTACAGATGTTGCTGGATGTTCTTTAGTGTCGACTACGCCACCCGTTGATTTGCGGTCAATACGGCCGCCGCTGCAGCAGGGTCCGCTGAGGCTGGTGGTGTGTGTGCAGCTTCTGGTAGTATAACCCCCAACGGGAGGGGTATAGCCTCAGGGGGTCAGTTGTAGAGGGTGGTGGTTGTGGTGGTGCAGTGAGGATGGTAATAAGACTCAGAGTCGGGCTGTGCAGTTCAGGGTTTTTACTTACTGCTGTTGTGCTGGTCACTCCGGCCTTGAGTGACCGCCCGAGCCGTGCTGCGTCCACCAGGTCCTGGACTCGGCCAACCCCCAGGTAATTCTGGAGCGTGATCCTGAGCTCCCTTTCTGACGTTCCTTTTCTCTGGCCTTCCCCACCAGGGATCCACTTATGTCCGGCTCCCTCGGGCCTCTTGTTGGTAAAACCCTTGTCTCTGGGTTCCCTGACCCTATACTTGGTGTGCCTTCGCAGTGGATTTAGTGGGGGGGTCGTGGCAGATCCTGCCCACAACCTCCGGTCTCTGGCTGAGGATTAGTGCCCTCCACCAGCTTGGGATCCGGTACCCTTGTGCCAACCCTTCACCCTTCTGGTTGTATTTGGGCTCTTGGGGTTCCCTCTTCTTCCCCTCTGGGTCCTTTTCTTCTCCTCTCTCTCTTCTTTCAGGACTACTTGACCCTCTACAAAAGATTGACTGGTAACTGTCTGCCTGTCTGACCCTGATCTAAGATGGTTCCCACCTTATATACTCCCTCTATGTGTGAGCTCAGGTGACCAGCACCCAATGAGCTCCTAGCATTACCCAGACTGCTCCCCCTATCTGCCCCTACACTACTGGGATGTTCCACCCCCCCTCCCACTCCAGCCAGGGACAGACACTGTCGTACCTGCACATATACCTAGTGGGAGTACCATTGATCTGTCCCCCGGAAATGGGATGTATGTAGTGCATGCAGCCTACTGAGCTCAGTTCCACACTCCATCCTTACCCGGGAGTGGAATATCACACCTCTGGCTTGAGGTGCAATACCCCTGTAGCAGCCGAATCCTCAGGGTGCTACATTCCCCCCTGGTAAATCACAGCACGTCCTCGGGCTGTAAGAGAATAAAAACATCAAACATACAAATTTTCATAACAACAATAACATATAAAACATTATATATATATTAACACTCTTGCTCCTCCGGCCACGGTGCGACTTGTGACCGGGTAAAGTGCGACAGTCTCTTGTAGAAAAAACGGTTTCCTTATAAAACCAGTAGGGGGCGCCTTAGAAAGCGCAACTATATACAGGGGGAAAGTGGCCGCTCTCAGTCCTCGGCCAAGTATAAGGAAGGAATGACCGCTCTCAGTCCTCGGTCAGTGGGATTAAGGGCCACACGGGTTAACAGTTCACACTTGTCCCAACGGGGACATATTTAAAGCAGCAACAGTTCACTGTACCCCGACGGGTAACTATTTACAGTCTCTTTACCGTACTTTAACGACGGCGTCCTCCTGCTCCTTCTTTATCTTCAGACCCGTCCTGGTCCTCTTGCTCCTCCTCACACCGCAGCTCCTCCTCCGTCAGGCGATGCACATGGAGGGCGTAGGGTCCTTTGGCACACTTGTGCCGGGTGAACGTGACCTCGTCCCCTACGTACAGGTCACGACCTCTGTGTCCCTCCGGCAGATGGCTTTCTACGTCTCTGCGGGTTACAAAGACGTCGCCGGGGGTATGATGGTCTCTTATGAAGCCCCACCCATGCTGCAGGTTGAATTTAATCACAGTCCCGGTGGTACGGGGACCATGAGCTGCACGGGGGTTCCTCCTGGTCCGGCTCTTCTGCCCTGCGCTCTGTTCCTGCAGCCGCTGCTCACGGATCCGCCTCTCTTTCCGCTCTTGCTCAAAGGCTGCCAACTGCTGGCGGCAGCACTCCACTCGCTCTGCTGCAGCTGCCCGCGTTTCTTGAGTGAACCCCATGAGGTCTCCTCCAGTGGGGTCCCACTCGAATTGTGCTTCTTCTAGCGGGAGCGGGGTTCTCCTGACGGGCTTCGGAGCCGGAATCAGGGGCTCGCACAGGGGCCTTGCTCTTTGGAGTTCCAGTTGGTAGTACTCCTGGGGCCATACAAAGGGCTGCCCATCCGGGCACGTGTGCTGGGCAAATAGATCTTCGCCCAGGTGCGGCACTCGAGATGTTGAGGGCGCGTTGATGGTAGCGGCGCCCGGGTTGACCAGGCCTTGCGACCAGGCTTGGGGCACCCTAAAGGTAAAGGGCACCGTAAGGACGGCGGCGCCCGGGGGTACTCGACCTTGCGACCAGGCCGATGGTATTTCCTGCTTCGCCGCGCTCAGGGTCGAGGCGTATGACGTCACAGGGGTCGCGGCCGCGGCTTCTACTTGAGGCCTAGTCCGGCACGGTGACGATGTAGCGACGGGCACGGCAGGGGGAATTTCGGGCTCTGCGACGGGGAGCTGGGGCAGGCTCACGGTTTCTCGGCTCGGGGTAGTGACGTCCCCTTTACCTGTCTCCAGTTGTCCAGCTCCCTTCTCGGCGCCGTCTCCGGCCTTCACTCCTCCTGCACCATCCTCAGAGGCGGTCTGTCTCCTCGTCTCGGGTGGCGCGCTCCGCTGACGGGTTCCGGTCTGCTGGGCCATCTCACGGCTCCACTCCGTCAGCGTGTCTTGCTGCACCTGGGCCATCCTCCGTGCGAGGCCCTCCAGCGCGGTCTGTGCACACTCCCGGTCTCGGGGGAGCTGTGCTAGGATCTCCACTAAGCCTAGTGGGGTTGTTGCTTGCAGCAGGCTCCTGACCACTGGGTCGGTGCTGCCTGTCTCTCCCTCCATCTCCGGGTACGCTTTCTCTGGACTCTTCTCCAGACTTCTTGTCTCCGGGTGCGCTCTCTCCAGACTCCTCCAGGCTGCACCCATCTTCTCTCTTTTGTTCTGTCTCCACCCACATTGAGGGTCGTCCCGGGGCAACTTTGTGATTGTCAGCTCCAGGGGCAGTTCTCTCACGCTGATGGACACTTCCAGCATCACAGTCTCTGTTGGTGGGCGCGGTTTCCGCTTTTGGCGCCATTCTTCGACCTGGCCCACGATGGGAGGTGGCCTTTTGCCACCCTCTGGCACGCCCATAATGGCGTCCGCTCTTCCAAGGCGGGAAATTTTTGGAAATGGCGGGAATCATCTCCCAGTGGCGGGAAACTCCATGGATGGCGGGAAAAAGCTGCAAATGGCGGACAACCAGTGGGAAACGACCTGTGATGGGGTCCGTTGGCGGGGACCCTCCGGAACCGGCGGGAGACTTCTTTTTGAGGTAACGGTGAACTTTTCTTCAGGCACGCAGTACCCGGTTGTTGCGGGCACGTTATCCTGCCGACTACGCCAAAGTTGACGCGCCCCCTGGGCCAGTGTTGTTTGGGGGATACCCGGAGCCGGATCAGATGGGGGTTGTAGTCTCCGAGTGGCGGTGACCCGGTCCGTGCCCAGGGTGTCAAGCTCAGTGTGTGGCAGTCCTACAGATGTTGCTGGATGTTCTTTAGTGTCGACTACGCCACCCGTTGATTTGCGGTCAATACGGCCGCCGCTGCAGCAGGGTCCGCTGAGGCTGGTGGTGTGTGTGCAGCTTCTGGTAGTATAACCCCCAACGGGAGGGGTATAGCCTCAGGGGGTCAGTTGTAGAGGGTGGTGGTTGTGGTGGTGCAGTGAGGATGGTAATAAGACTCAGAGTCGGGCTGTGCAGTTCAGGGTTTTTACTTACTGCTGTTGTGCTGGTCACTCCAGCCTTGAGTGACCGCCCGAGCCGTGCTGCGTCCACCAGGTCCTGGACTCGGCCAACCCCCAGGTACTTCTGGAGCATGATCCTGAGCTCCCTTTCTGACGTTCCTTTTCTCTGGCCTTCCCCACCAGGGATCCACTTATGTCCGGCTCCCTCAGGCCTCTTGTTGGTAAAACCCTTGTCTCTGGGTTCCCTGACCCTATACTTGGTGTGCCTTCGCAGTGGATTTAGTGGGGGGTCGTGGCAGATCCTGCCCACAACCTCCGGTCTCTGGCTGAGGATTAGTGCCCTCCACCAGCTTGGGATCCGGTACCCTTGTGCCAACCCTTCACCCTTCTGGTTGTATTTGGGCTCTTGGGGTTCCCTCTTCTTCCCCTCTGGGTCCTTTTCTTCTCCTCTCTCTCTTCTTTCAGGACTACTTGACCCTCTACAAAAGACTGACTGGTAACTGTCTGCCTGTCTGACCCTGATCTAAGATGGTTCCCACCTTATATACTCCCTCTATGTGTGAGCTCAGGTGACCAGCACCCAATGAGCTCCTAGCATTACCCAGACTGCTCCCCCTATCTGCCCCTACACTACTGGGATGTTCCACCCCCCCTCCCACTCCAGCCAGGGACAGACACTGTAGTACCTGCACATATACCTAGTGGGAGTACCATTGATCTGTCCCCCGGAAATGGGATGTAGTGCATGCAGCCTACTGAGCTCAGTTCCACACTCCATCCTTACCCGGGAGTGGAATATCACACCTCTGGCTTGAGGTGCAATACCCCTGTAGCAGCCGAATCCTCAGGGTGCTACAGATGTACTTCACAATCCAATGAAGTTCTGTAATGGTTGGGTTACTCCCTGTTTCTATCCAAAGTCTCTAGACTTCATCTTCAGCTACGCATAAATTCGTACCAAACACTGATTTACTTGTTTAATTGTTGTTTGTATGTTAAATGTTATCATTCCTTATATTTGGCTATTTAATAACCTAAATGTTAAAAAACTTTTTCAATAAAAAAAAAAAATTAAAAAGAAAAAAATGTTCTTGTGCTGAGATAATCTTATAAATGTGCCCCAGCTATGTACTTTGAAATGGCTGTGTCTGACCGCGTACGGAACATGGTCTCATCATACCACACACGCCCGGACTGGGCATCTGCACTGAACTGAACAGTGGGATGCCAGCCACGTTTTTAGGCTGCGGGCCCTTTAAATCTCGATCGCCGGCCCTTTAAGTCTCCTGCACGCTGGCAGTGTGAGCGTGCACCCGCGCGTTCACTTGCTTCGCGCAGGAATGATGCCAAGTGTGACGCTGCAGCTGACCTCAGTGACCTGTACCTGCATGTGAATGTAGACAGAGTTCGCACCCGGCGCTGGCGTGCGTCCCCGGCTTCCGACTCCAGCCTCAGCATGGGTCTCCGGTGTGCGTCCCCATGGGATCTGCTGCTCCTCTGCGCACCCAGCTGTGGACGATATCACTGCCTCCAGCATGGTTCTCCATTGGATCTGCTCCTCTGCGCACCCAGTTCTGCAACTGCTGAAGCCTATCATCTTCCCCCATCTCCAGGATCTGCAGCAGTCACATGCATGTACACACGTGGTCAAAATTGTTGGTACCCATCGTTTAATTAAAAAAAAAACTACAATGGTCACAGAAATAACTTGAATCTGACAAAGGAAATAATAAATTAAAAATGAAAGTCAGTCATTGCTTTTCTGCTTCAACAGAATTAAAAAAAAAAATTAAACTCATGAAACAGACCTGGACATAAATGATGGTACCCCTGAAAATAATGTGACAAAAGGGACATGTTAAATCAAGTTGTGTCCACTAATTAGCATTAGGTGTCTACAATCTTGTAATCAGTCAGTGGGCCTGTTTATAGGGCTACAGATACTCACTGTGCGGTTTGGTGACATGGTGTGTACCACATTCAACGTGGACCAGAGTAAGCAAATGAAAGAGTTGTCTCAGGAGATTAGAAAGAAAATTATAGGAAAGCATGTTAAAGGTAAAGGTTATAAGACCATCTCCAAGCAGCTTGATGTTCCTGTGACTACAGTTGCCCATATTATTGAAAAATTTAAATCCATGGGACTGTAGCCAACCTCCCTGGATGTGACCGCAGGAGGAAAATTGATGACAAATCAAAGAGACGGATAATATGAATGATAATAAAAGAACCCAGGGTAACTTCTAAAGAGATTAAAGGTGTACTTCAAGCTCAAGGAACATCAGTGTCAGATCGCACCATCTGTCATTGTTTGATCCAAAGTGGACTTCATGGGAGACGACCAAGGAGAACACCATTGTTGAATAAAAATCATAAAAAAGCCAGACTGGAATTTGCCAAACTACATGTTCACAATCCACAAAGCTTCTGGGAGAATGTCCTATGGACAGATGAGACAAAAATGGAAGTTTTTGGCAAGGCACATCAGCTCTATGTTCACAGACAGAAAAATTAAGCATATCAAGAAAAGAACACTGTCCCTACTGTGAAACATGGCGGAGGCTCTGTTATGTTCTGGGGCTGCTTTGCTGCATCTGGCACAGGGTGTCTTGAATCTGTGCAGGGTACAATGAAATCTCAAGACTATCAAGGGATTCTAGAGAGAAATGTGCTGCCCAGTGTCAGAAAGCTTTGTCTCAGTCGCAGGTCATAGGTCTTGCAACAGGATAATGACCCAAAACACACAGCTAAAAACACCCAAGAATGGCTAAGATGAAAACATTGGACTATTCTGAAGCGGCCTTCTATGAGCCCTGACCTAAATCCTATTGAGCATCTTTGGAAAGAGCTGAAGCATGGCGTCTGGAAAAGGCAACCTTCAAACACGAGACAACTGGAGCAGTTTGCTCGTGAGGAGTGGGCCAAAATACCTGTGAAGAGGTGCAGATGTCTCATTGACAGTTACAGGAATTGTTTGATTGCAGTGATTGCTTCAAAAGGTTGATCAACAAAATATTAAGTTAAGAAGAAGAACCATCATTTCTGTCCAGGTCTATTTCATGAGTTTAATTTTTTTTTAAATTCTGTGGAAGCAGAAAAGCAATGTCTGACTTTCATTTGTTCATTTTCATAGATTTTTAATTTATTATTACTTTTGTCAGATTCAAGTTATTTCTGTGACCATTGTGGGTTTTTCTTTCATTAAACGAGGGGTACCAGCAATTCTGACCACATTTGTATATAGGGGCTGTGACTGCAGTATATATATCATATAGTGGGCTGACTATGGTTTATACATCTAGGGATATGATGAGTAAACCGTAGTCAGCCAGCTATTTGCCATATACGTCACAGTCAGCCCCGTATATGTATCCTGGATGCCGATACAGTTGAAAGCAATGATAAGAGGGAGCATCAGCTGACGCGTCCTCCTCCATCGTAAACTAGAGACGGGGGGGGGGGGGAAACCAAGGAAATAGGTGGGATGTGAGGCAAGCAAGGGGGAAGGGGAGAAGTGAATATAATGAGGGTGGAGAGGGGGGTGGGGATAGTACAGTTAGATCGTTAGAGAAGAATAGGATGCTAAATAACCCCAAAGTTTTATCTTGCATGCTGACCAACGCAAGAAGCCTGACCAATAAGGCGGATGAGCAGCGGGCGCTTATATCGGAGGAGAGGTATGACATCGTAGGTTTAATAGAGACTTGGCTAGACGATAGCTACGACTGGGCGGTAAATTTATTAGATTATAGTTTATTTAGAAGGGACCGGAAACAGGGGAAAGGCGGAGGAGTCTGCTTATATGTAAAGTCATGTCTAAAACCCAGACTAAGGGAAGATATAGGAGAGGGAGAAGAGGGGGTCGAGTCCATGTGGGTAGAGATAGAGGGGGCAAAAAATAATAATAAAATATTACTGGGGGTCTGCTATAAGCCACCAAATATCACAGAGGAGAATGAGAATCTGCTATTAGGACAAATAGACAAAGTAGCAAAACATAATGAAGTGATTGTAATGGGGGATTTCAACTACCCGGATATTGACTGGGAAACAGAAACCTGTAGATCTCAGAAAGGAAAAAGGTTCTTGACAAATATTAAGGATAATTATCTCTCCCAACTAGTGCAGGAACCAACGAGAGGGAAGGCCGTGTTGGACTTAATATTGACTAATAGGCCTGATAGAATAACTGAGGTACAGATAGGGGGGCACCTAGGTAATAGCGATCATAATATTATCGACTTCAAAATGCCCTTCAGTAGGGTTATCAATAAGGGAACAACAAAAACATTAAACTTTAGGAGGGCGAAGTTTGATCAGCTGATAGAAAACCTTCAACTTATTGACTGGGACAAAGTACTTAATCAATGGAATACGAATAGTAAATGGGAAACCTTCAAAAGAATTCTGAATACTCAGAGCGAGAGGTATATACCGTATGGGAATAAAAGGGCCAGAAATAAGAGGAAACCAATATGGTTGAACAAGAATGTAAAAGGGGCGTTAAATAGCAAAAAAGAGGCATTCAAGAGATTAAAACAGGAAAACAGTAAGGAGGCACTAATGTGTTACAAGGAAAAAACGAGAACCTGCAAAAAACAAATAAAAATAGCGAAGGAGGAAACAGAGAGACGTATTGCTAGGGAAAGTAGATCAAATCCCAAACTGTTCTTTACGTATATAAATAGTAAAAGGATTAAATCGGATAATATTGGACCGATAAAAAGTGAGGAAGGCAAAATCATAGAGAAAGATGAGGATAAAGCTAATCTATTAAATAATTTTTTTTCGACAACTTTCACAAAGGAAATAGAACTAACAGGAGAAATGAGAAGTGACAAGCTTAATCCTCCACTAAGTATGACTAATCTAACCCAAGTTGAGGTACAGAAACACCTCAGTAACATTAAAATAAACAAATCACCAGGACCTGATGGCATACACCCGCGGGTACTAAGGGAACTAAGTAATGTGATAGACAGACCGTTATATCTTATATTCAAAAAGGGAGCTAAAAGTGACGCCGAAAACTATCGGCCGGTTAGTCTGACGTCTGTTGTGGGCAAAATTTTTGAAAGCTTCATTAAAGAGGCAATTACGGAGCATCTTGATGCTAATAATCTTTTAATCCCGAACCAACATGGATTCATGAGGAACCGCTCCTGCCAAACAAACCTGATTGACTTCTACGAGGAGGTTAGCTCTCGAGTAGATCAGGGGGAACCAGTGGATGTCGTGTATCTCGACTTCTCAAAAGTGTTCGATAGCGTGCCACATAATAGGTTGGTATACAAAATGAGAATGATGGGGCTGGGGGAAAATGTCTGCAAGTGGGTAGCTAACTGGCTAAAGGATAGAAGGCAGAGGGTGGTTATAAATGGAATATTCTCAGATTGGGTAAGCGTCACTAGTGGGGTACCACAGGGGTCTGTACTAGGCCCAATGTTATTTAATATCTTTATTAACGACATAGTCAACGGGATAAATAGTAAAATATCAATATTTGCAGATGACACAAAGTTATGTAAAACAATTAATACAAAAGAGGACAGTGCAGACCTACAGAGGGACTTGGATAAGCTGGGTAGGTGGAGCATTAAATGGCAAATGAGGTTTAACGAGGAGAAATGTAAGGTCATACATATGGGAAGGAAAAATGGAAGTCATCAGTACTCACTGAATGGGAAATCATTGGGGAATTCAGAGATGGAGAAGGACTTGGGCATCTTGATTGATAGCAAACTAAATTGGAGTGCCCAAAGTCAGGCCGCTGCTGTAAGGGCAAACAGGGTAATGGGATGTATCAGAAGAGGTATAGCTGCAAAGGATGAGAACATTGTTCTTCCACTGTACAAAGCACTGGTCAGACCACACTTGGAATACTGTGCTCAGTTATGGGCCCCAATATATAGAAAGGATATAAATGAGCTTGAAAAGGTACAAAGGAGGGCAACAAAATTAATAAAGGGAATGGAGGGACTGCAATACCCAGAGAGGTTGGCAAAACTAGGACTATTCAGCCTGGAAAAGAGAAGGTTGAGGGGGGACATAATAAATGTGTACAAATATGTTAGGGGACAGTATAGAGATCTTGCCCGGGATTTGTTCAAAAGGAGGGATATTACGGTAACAAGAGGGCATTCACTAAGACTGGAAGAGAAAAGGTTTCAGCACCAGCATAGGAAGGGGTTCTTTACGGTAAGAGCAGTGAGAATATGGAATTCACTGAGTGAGGAGACGGTAATGTCAGATTCACTAAACCAGTTCAAGCGGGGACTGGATGCATTTGTAGATACCAGGCAGATTTCAGCGTATACTTAAAAATAAAATAAAATAGTAGGTTGATACAGGGATTTATTCTGACTGCTGGTTTCAGAGTCGGGAGGGAATTTTTCGTCAGGTGAAGATTGGCTAAATCATTTGGGGTTTTTGCCCGCCTCTGGATCAACTTTAGCAATTACAGAACTAACAGGTCGAACTTGATGGACGCAAGTCTTTATTCGGCTTCACAAACTATGTTACTATATTACTATCATTCTTCCTTGACAGCTGACAGCTCAGCGCATTGGGCGTGATGACGTCACTACGTGGGAACGAGGAGGAGAGGTGAATATTGTATTATTATTTGTTTCTTTTTTTTTTTTAATCAGTGAGAACATGTCGGACTATGGGGAGTGCATTATACTGTATGGCGGACTATGGGGAGTGCATTATACTCCATGGAGGACTTTGGGGAGTGCACTATACCGTATGACAGACTATGGGGAGTGCATTATGCTGAATAGCAGACTTTGGGGAGTGCACTAAACTGTATGGCGGACAATGGGGAGTGCACTATACTATATGGCGGACTATGGGGAGTGCACTATACTGTATGGCGGACTATGGGGAGTGCACTATATTGTATGGCAGACTATGGGGAGTGCATTATACTGTATGGCGGACTATGGGGAGTGCACTATACTATATGGTGAACTATGGGGCGAGCACTATACTGTATGGCAGACTATGGGGATTGCACTATACTGTATGGCGGACTATGGAGAGTGCACTATACTGTGTGAAAGCAAGTATACAGCGTGAAGGTTTTTGTGGGGTCCATCATACTGTATAGGGCCATTATATTGTATATAGGCCCCTTATACTGCATGGAGAGCTGTGTGGGGGTCACCTTTTGGAGATATTACTGTGTTGATGTCACCATTCTTTTCCGGGCAAGTTGAGGGGTGGGGTACTGTAGGGACATCATATTGTGTTTCTGTGTGAAGGGTACATTGCAGGAATTCACTGTGGGGGCATCTTACAGTGTTTGTGGGGCACTTTTGTTGATGTTATACTTTGGAAAATTACTTTCAAAGGCTGCGAAGTTGTGAGATATGCTCTTCTGTGACCCCACCAATTTATTTTTTCTTTTGGGGGTTGGGAGAGTGGGAGGGCCCAATTACAAGTTATGATTTCTATATACGCCTCTGTTCAGGAGCATCACTATTGGCTTATTATTTTCTAACTAGATGGTGGCCCGATTCTAACGCATCGGGTATTCTAGAATAGGTATGCGGCCGACCGGGCGCAAGCAGCAGAGCGGTGTTTACATTTGGCGTCAAAATCGCTGATTGGTTGAGGCCGGCAACCGCGACCAATCAGCAAAGCGGTGTTAAAATTTGGCGCCTATATCGCAGATTGGTCACGGCCGGCGGTCGCGACTAATCAGCAGAGCGGGGTTTAAATTTGGCGGCAATAATGCTGATTTTCTGCGGCCGGCGGTCGCGACCAATCAGCAGAGCGGTATTTAAATTTGGCGCCAATAATGGTGATTGGTCACGGCCGCGACCAATCAGCAGAGCGGTGTTTAAATTTGTCGCCCATAATGCTGGTTATTCGTGACCGGTAACCACGACGAATGAGCAGAGTGGTGTTAAATATGGCGCCAATACTGCTGATTGGTCGCTGCCGGCGACCGCGACCAATCAGCAGAGCGTTGTTTAAATTTGGCACCAAAATTGCTGATTGGTCGCGGCCGGCCACCGCTACCAATCAGCAGAGCGGGGTTTACATTTGGCGCCAAAATCGCTGATTGGTCACGCCCGGCGGTCGCAACCAATCAGCAGAACCGGGTTTAAATTTAGCGCCAATACTGCTGATTATTCGCGGCCGGCGACCGCGACCAATTAGCAGAGCATTGTTTACATTTTGCGCCAATCTCGCTGATTGGTCGCGGCTGGCGTCCACGACCAATCAGCAGAGCGGTGTTTCAATTTGCCACCAAAATCGCTGATTGGTCGGGGCCGGCCACCGCGACCAATCAGCAGAGCGGGGTTTAAATTTGCCGCCCATATCGATGATTGGTCGGGGCCGGCGGCCGCAACAAATCAGCGTCATATTAGTGAGGACCGGGGAGCGGCGCTGCCTGTGCGGGTACTTCCGCTGCGAGCAGCTGGGAGATGAGCGGCTGCTCGCAGCAGAAGTATCCCGACCGGCGGCGCCGCTCCTCGGTCCTCCGTTCACACTTGCCGTCGGGAGATCATAGCGCTGTTTAAATTAGGCCGCAACCAATCAGCAGAGTGTTGTTTAAATTTGGCGCCAATCTGTGCTGCTCGCGACCAATCACCGATTTGGGCGCCAAATTTAAATATCGGCCGCGACCAATCACCGATCTTGGCTGCACATTTAAACACCGCTGTGCTGATTGGTCGCGGCCGATATTTAAATGTGGCGCCCAAATCGGTGATTGGTCGCGGGCAGCGTCCGCGACCAATCAGCACAGTAGTGTTTAACTTTTGCGGCAAGATCAGTGATTGGTCGCGGGCCAAGACCGCGACCAATCACCGATTTGTGCGGCACATTTAAATAGCGGCCGCGACCAATTGGATGTCAGCGCCGCTCCCCGGTCCTCCCTTCACACCCTAGGCGAATGGATGTCAGCGGCGCTGCCTGTGCTGATACTTCCGCTGTGAGAACCCGGGACATGAGCGGGCGCTCACAGCAGAAGTATCCCGACCCGCAGCGCCGCTCCCCGGTCCTCCCTTCCGCATGAAGGTCAGCGGCGCCGGCGGTCCTTCTGCTGCTCATCTCCCGGCTGCATCTCCATCCCGCAGATGGGTCCAGCGGTCGAGGTCCTTCTGCTGGTACCGGCCGGGAGATGAGCGCCTCGCGCCGGTCATCTCCCAGCTGCATCGCCGCTGAGCTCCGTCCCGCAGATTAGCCGCTAACGGCCACCATATTTTTTCAGAAATCCCGCGGCGCTGATTGGCCGCTGCCGGACCAATGAGCGACGCGGGATTTCCAGGACAGACAGACAGAAAGACAGACAGACAGATAGACAGACAGACAGACAGACAGACAGATAGACAGACAGACAGACAGACGGGATAAGACGATTATATATATAGATATAAAAAATGTTGGAAAACCTGTTTAAATTGTGTAATGCAGCAGCTTGCTTGGCATTACTGTAAAGATCCAGGGTATGTTTTGGCCGACCAGGTACCTCCCCCTCAGGTGACTGGTCACATGACTGTGACATCACACAGGTCCTTTTGCACACAGAAGGTCTGAACACATGACTGTGACATCATCTCAGGTCCTGTGTGTGTGTGCACTGGATGGATATATAAACCCTGATAGATTTGAGACAGGTGTGAAAGGCATGAGGCCTGTTCCCGTGTGGGACACCGTTCATGTGAGGCCTCGTGAGGCCTCGTGAGGCCTCGTGAGGCCTCGTGAGGCCGGGTGAAGCCTGGTGAAGCCTGAAAGGCCTAGTCTGGATCCTGATGTGTAAGCGATGCCTGTGGCCTTGGAGGGCTGAGGCTTGGAAGGCAAGAGCCTGAAAGGCAGAGGATGGATGTTGGCTGTGTAAGCATACCAGTAGCCTTGGATGGTACGAGGGCTGGAGACCCCCATCTGGGAAGCCATAAAGCCACAGTGGTGGCAGAATAAGTCTGAAGCAGCTAAAACCTGGCGAAGGTAAAAACACTGATTGATGTGGACATTTCTATAAGTGACTTTGCTGGGGGCTGCAACCGGAGCCAAGTGGGCCTGTCTGCCACTTGAGGCTCCTGGACATTATATGTAATGCGTCGGCGAGCCACTGAGTTGGACTCGGTTATAGCAGTTATGATGTATAATAAACTGCTGGAGTGTGAAAACTGGAAAAACGTGGGTGGTGTGCTTCAATTGACCCGGTGCAACGAGTATCCCCCAGTATGATGACTAGAGCTTCCTTACAATTGGTTGTCTCAAGTTTGGATGTTATCCAATCACTGGTGATCTGACCACTGGGACCCCCACGATCTTGAGATCCAGAGCACTGAAGAGCACCATGTAAGTGGAGCTGTGGTGGATCATGTGCACTGCTGCACTATTCACATGCTCTTCAACTAACTCCTTTAAGAGA
The DNA here is from genome assembly GCF_046119375.1 of Phyllobates terribilis. Lineage (NCBI taxonomy): Eukaryota > Metazoa > Chordata > Amphibia > Anura > Dendrobatidae > Phyllobates > Phyllobates terribilis. The sequence goes on from NW_027362765.1 coordinate 383,214,883, forward strand.
TCAATGAGGGGCACAAGAAAGTATAGGAAAATTCACTGATTGGGGGTGGGGAGTGTTATAGTATGTGGACTGCTAGAGTTTGTGTGCCAGGGCTGATTTTTTTGTCCTAGTCCGGCCCTGCTACCACATCTCCTGGACAGGGGAAGAAGCAAAGGAGAGTATCCATACAGGACTGCAGGGGATCACAGCTGATTCTTTCTTTGAGGTAAAACATTGTTAGAAACAGGCAGGGAAATGTTTTACCTCAGAAAAACTCAGCTGCGATCCCGTGCTGTAATGTCTGTATACTTTTTTTTCTATGAGGTAAAACATTTCCCTGTCATTTCCTCCTCATCCTCCTGGTCCTCCTCTTCGTTCTCCCTCCCCTTAGGCCATCCACGCTGAACAAACACTACTCACCATCTTGGTGGAGTCCTCCAAGTTTTGGAGGATGGCACAGATGTCAGACATCCATGCCCACTCATCAGTTCTTACAGTGGGGAAAAAAAGTATTTAGTCAGCCACCAATTGTGTAAGTTCTCCCACTTAAAAAGATGAGGTCGGCCTGTAATTGACATCATAGGTCGACCTCAACTATGAGAGACAAAATGAGAAAGCTAATCCTGAAAATCACATTGTCTATTTTGGAAAGAGGTTTTTTCAAATTTTGGTGGAAAATAAGTATTTGGTAAATTACAAAAGTTCATCTCAATCCTTTGTTATATATCATTTTGTTTGCAATGACAGAGGCCAAACATTTTCTGTAAGTCTTCACAACGTTGGCACACACTGTAGCTGGTATGTTGGCCCATTCCTCCGTGCAGATCTCCTCTAGAGCAGTGATGTTTTGGGGCTGTTGCTGGGCATCACGGACGTTCAACTCCCTCCAAAGATTTTCTATAGGGTTTAGATCTGGAGACTAGCTAGGCCACTCTACTGTATGTGTGGAGGCTGACCTGAATACCGACAGTCGTGTTGAAGCTGGTACTCAACAACTGCCCACTGCTGCTCACAAATCCTTCCAAACAAATGCAACGTTGCTTTCCAACGTGTGATCACAACGCACACCATTCGGTGAGCTGGAGGCTACAAACGCTGCTGAAGCCCTGCCAAGGCAGCGGAAGCTGTAGCTGAATTTCTGAAATGGCCACATGCGCGGCATACTTTCACAAGCCGCTCTGGCAGATCTGGGTAGGTTTTGAGAAACCGCTGAACCACTAAGTTGAGCACATGGGCCAGGCATGGTACATGTGCGAGTTTGCCAGGTTTCAGAGCTGCCACCATTGTCACACACAACCATGCCTGGCTGTAGGTTCAGCGGTGACAGCCAAAGGTCTTTCTGCTCTGTTACAGCTGTCAACAACTATGCAACAGTATGTGGTTTGTCACCTAAACATATTAGCTTCAGCTTGCCGCTTGGCTGAGGCAGTGCTGCAGTACGTTCAGCTTCCGACTGATGTGGTCATTTTGGAGATGGAGGCTGAAGAGGAGGAGGTGTAGGAGCTGTGGAATGTGGGGGCAACCCTGATTGACCCAGGGCCCGCAATCCTCGGTGTTAGGAGGGCGTATTCCGTTCCAGGGGTCTGACTGGGTCCCGGCTTCCACTATATTAACCAAGTGTTAAGTCAGTGAAATGTACCATCCCTGGCCACAAGCACTTGTCCACGTGTCCGTGGTTAAGTGGACCTTCCCAGTAACTGTGTTGTTGAGGGCACAGGTAATGCTCTGGGACACGTGCTTGTGTCAGATGGGGACAGCACACTGGGAGAAATAGTGGCGTCTGGAGACTGAGTACCAAGGGATAGCCGCCGCCATGAGGTTGTGGAAAGATTCTGTTTCCACGAGTCTAAAAGGCAACATTTCAAGTGCAAGCAGTCAAAAATGTGGCAGTTTAGCGCTGTGGACTATGGGTGGCTGGCTGCGTATTTGCGCTTGCGTTCAAAGGACTGGGGTAACGACAAGTGAACGCTGTGCTGGGACAAGGACGTGGATATGGTTGTAGTTGCAAGTGTGCAATGACAGGTGCAGGGCGGTAGATATCTTCGCCTGCGCCATGGACAGGGGAATGGCGTGCACGCACAACAGTGGAACAGACAGTGGTGTGACCCGCAGACACTGTTTCTGGACCCTGGCGTTTGGCCCAACTAGTCGTGTTCTTTGCTGCCTGAGCTTGCTGGTGGTAGTCAGGCTGCTGATGCTGCCATGGCAGATGTTGAAAATGGCCTTTTTGGAGTTAACTGGACAGTCTTTAAAAAAAATCTGGCCACCCTACAGCTTGTTCCTGCCTGTTGTGGTGCTCTCCTCGCTATGCATGTCACCTTGCCAACATACGCACCCTGGGCCTCCTCCTGACTTGCTGGCAATTGTGTCTCATCATCATCCACCTCTTGCGACAGTAATTTCACTTTCCCACCATCGCCTTCGTGTAACCGTGGCTGGTCAAATATTTGGGCATCACTATTTGCAATCTCCTCTTGCTCCGCTTGAACCAGGCCGAGTGAGAGGCCCAAATCTATAAACAGAAAAGTGAACAGCTCTTTGGAGTGTCCTAGGGTGGGATCACTTGTCTCCGGGCACTCGGCATGGTGGGAGGAAGAAGGATCACGGTGAGGAATATTTGGTCCAGACTCACGGCTACTGAGACTGAACTGTGTGGAAGACAGGGTGGTAGTAGTGACAAAATGACTGGAAGCATTATCTGCTATTCAACCAACAACCTTTTCACACTGCACTGGCTTCAATAGTGGTGTTCCGCAGCCCCTTACAAACTGGGACAGGAAAGTAGGGTGACATGATGTGGGTGCTTGTTGTACTCCTTCAGCAGGCACAATTTCAGCTTGCCCACGACCTCGGCCTCTGCGTGCACCATCACGTCGACTTTCCCGTCCCTTGCCACGCGCCTTGCACATGGAGTATAATATTTGACATGCTCCCCTAAATGTCAGGATTATTACCGCAGTAATATCGGATCACGTTTGATGACCACAGCTTTAGGCAGTGGCCTTGTAGTATGGTATTGGTCAGCGACCAAGTATGAATAGGTTGAACAACACACAACTGGCAGACTTTAAATGGAGTATAATATTTGGCACGCTCCCTAAAATGTCACGATTATTACCGCAGTAATATGGGATCACGTCTGATGATAGACAAGTTTCTCTGCTTCCACAATACAGCAATGTGAATAAAATCAAACAAATCTGGCTCTATTCTGCTAACAAGCAAATGGAGCAGTAAAAATGGTGTATTATATTGCTTTTCAAGCAAATAATCAGGATTAAGAGCAAAAAGAATATTAGCCCTGATATCTAGAGCTATGGATATCACTAACAGTAGCAGACAAAACGTGCAATGGACCCTATTCTGCTCTATACACTCTGTGCAAACTCTGCCTGCCTAACTATCACCAAGATTGGTATCCATCTGGATTAGTCCCTATAAGAACTGTTAGTTGAGATGTATATTGCTCTGTAATTCTTTGCTAAATAAACCACCAATTCTGTTCCTAGCTCAGCAGCACCTCTACCTACTCTGCCTGTCTGAAGGGTAGACTGCGACAAGCATAGGGTCACCGAGTCTTATATAGACCCGATGACGCTATGCGGCCAGCCAATCACTGTAATGCCACAACCAACATGGCTGTGGCATTTCAGTGAGTGGCAGGCAATCCCTGCATGTTTACTTGCTGTCTAATCAGTGCCAAATATGCGGGGTGGGGACTTGAGCTCCCGCCCGAGCATCCAGAAAGTACTGGAGCATCTCAAACAGCGAGATGCTCGGGCAAGTACCAAGCAGTAGCGAGCTTGCTCGCTCATCACTAATAAAAACATTAAACAATTCACTCACTGCTCCAGGACCTGTTTCCTAGGCCAAAAGCTGGCACTGGGATGCAACCCACATTAACGGTATGATAACCAATAGAGCCATGTAAATATAATCAATATCTAATATAGGTATGAATAGATACTTCCCCTAAAGTGATAGCAAATAGTATTCAATAAATAAAAAGGTGCAATGCACAAATACAGATAATGCATACATTAATGTATCAAAAGAATATAAGAGGAGTAACAGTGTGCAATAAAGCGCCATGTGCATAGTCACCCAGGCAAATTAGTTTATAGGAAAAGCATCATATGGCAATGAGGACCCTTGAGGAAGCCACCTCCTGTGGCGATATGAATGGAGTCCTCATTACCATATTTGAACGTAAATATTCATCTTTTTCTTCATTTATTTATTTATTCATTCTTTTTTTCAGTAATAAAAGACAAAAAGTGAGTAGAACTCCAAAATAAATCAAAGCAGAAAACAGAGCACTACCTTTTTAGTCTCATAAAATGCTTTATACTGTTAAAAAATTAAACATATAAAAACATACACGTTGTATACTTGTCATGATACTATGTATTATGATCTCTAATATAATAGGAAATAACGCTCCACAAGAAGCTGACAGTACATTTGAGTATTGCCATAATAGTACTGACCTGCAGAATAAAGTTAGTTTGTCATTTATACCCAGAACTAAAGCTACAAACCACAGTACTTCATCAAAAAAATGTAAAATGTGAAATACATTATATTACTTTTTAAATATTTTGTCTGATTAATTCATCCTATATGTTGTAATGGTCAAATTAACAACCCCAAATTTGCTTCATAGGCTGTAATAGAATATTACATTTTATGGCTTTATTTCAGACCTTGCTAACCATTTATCTTATTATTAATACCCATAATTGTTTAAAAAAATCTCTTACTTGGTGTCTCCATGTGTTTTGCAATAAGCAGTCTTCGTACGCTGTAAATGGTCTGGTCCTTTTCAGAGTCTTGTGACTGTGGTCTATGGGTCAGTGCGCAGAGTGTCTGCTCTTCCTGTTAAAGGTCTCAGAAAAACATATTACATTAAAGTCAGGAAATTAGTGGTTAGGAAGCCATTTTATGCCCTCGTAAAGCAATGTGGCTCGTAAACTATATTGGGGCAGGTTTACTAATCTTGTCTGATTTTAAGATGAGAGTTTAAGAATGTGCCACATTTAGGCAAGAGGATGGAAAGAAATCTAAATAATAAAACTCAGGGTAATGATATGATATGGCCACTAGATGGCACTCCTTGACAAGCCCCAACAAGGAAGCCCACGTGAAATGCACTTTGGGAGTCTTTGACACATACAGGCACCGAGAACTTTATGGGTAAGCAATAGTGATGGGCAAGCACTAAAATGCTTGGGTGCTTGTTGCTCGGGTCAAACACATTGGAATACTTGGGTGCTCGACTCGATTAAAGAGCCCAATGTAAGTCTATGGGAAACTCAAGCATTTTTCAGGCGGCTCCCCCCGGCGATCCGCAGAGGCCTAAAAATTGGCGAAATCGATAGGAACAGTGCTCAAATAACATGGAAACAGCATGGGGAAGACCCCTAGAAGCATTTCTGACTCCCAGGTCACTTTTTGTCAACAATGTTGTCAGAGGTATTAAGCCACATTTACGGACTCATAATAAAACATACAAAAACAAAACCAAAATGGATTTTCCTGGGAAATATGTTAAGGAACATCCTTTCCAGGGTAATGACTTGTATATAAGGCAAAATAAATAACCAAAAACAAAAATACTCCTCCACACCTTGGGCTATGTTCACACGTAGCGTTTTTGATGCGTTTTTGCACTTTTGTATTGCTTTCAACCGTGACAAACGCATTCACCGGGAAATGTCATTTTAACATTTTACAACCTTATTTGGCCATGTGGTGTGTGAGATATCATCAGACACATTGTGTTTCATTTATGAAAGAGGGACTCTGAAAGTCAAAAAGCCTATTTTTATAGGGCCATCAGGCAGCCTTTACTATTCTTAAAGGGCCAGTAATCAGCCCTCACTATTCTTAGAGAGCCATCAGTCGGCTATGCTTTGTTGTTCCCATTACTAAAGAGTGGGTCTCCTATACTGTTATTGCATATACAGTGAGTGGCAGGGCTGCCCAAAATTTGGACGCACCCCAATACCCCTTTGAAAATGTGGACGCACCCCAAAACCTCTTTGAAGAGGGCCTCCTGAAAACAATGTTCCCATTATTAAGAAGTGGGTCTCCCATAGTGTTTGCCTATGCAGTGAATGCAAGGGATGACAAAAATTTGGAGGCACTCCAATGCCCCTTGGAAGAGACGTAGAGGGACTCATGAAAAAATGTTCCCATTATTAGGAAGTGGGTCTCCAATAGTGTTGGCCTATGCAGTGAATTCAAGGGCTGCCAAAAATTTGGAGGCACTTCAATGCCCCTTGGAAGAGACGTAGAGGTCAGAGGGCTTCCTGAAAACAATGTTCCCATTATTACGAAGTGGGTCTCCCATTGTGTTTGCCTATGCAGTGAATGCAAGGGTTGCCAAAAATTTGGAGGCATTCCAATGCCCCTTGGAAGAGACGTGGAGGGCAGAGGGCCTCCTGAAAACAATGTTCCCACTATTAGGAAGTGGGTCTCCCATAGTGTTAGCCTATGCAGTGAATGCAAGGGCTGCCAAAAATTTGGAGGCACTCCAATGCCCCTTGGAAGAGTCGTGGAGGACAGAGGGCCTCCTGAAAACAATGTTCCCCTTATTAGGAAGTGGGTCTCCCATAGTGTTGGCCTATGCATTGAATACAATGGCTGCCAAAAATTTGGAGGCACTCCAATGCCCCTTGGAAGAGACATGAAGGTCAGAGGGCCTCCTAAAAACACTCCAATGCCCCTTGGAAGAGACATGGAGGTCAGAGGGCCTCCTGAAAACAATGTTCCCATTATTAGGAAGTGGGTCTCCCATAGTGTTGGCCTATGCAGTGAATGCAAGGGCTGCCAAAAATTTGTAGGCACTCCAATGCCCCTTGGAAGAGACATGGAGGTCAGAAGGCCTCCTGAAAACAATGTTCCTGTTACGCTCGCGCCCGGACTGACTGGCGTGAGCGTGATTAGTGATCCCACTGTACCATGAACCGAGGAGTGCCTGGAGGGGCGTAACTAAGTATCAACCCGGTCCGACCAAGGTCGCACGGCGGCTCATTTGACTCCGTGAACCAGGGAGGAACCGAGCAGAGGGACCAGGTGCTACTCCAGGTCAGAGCTCGGTCACAGCTGTTGACCCACACCGAGGAATGCAGGAACAGGCAGGATAGACTGTCATATAGACAGGCAGGCACGGCTGGTATGCAGACAGGTAGATGTTGGCAGGCATGGCTGGTATGCAGACAGGTGGAGACTGGCAAGTACGGCTGGCATGCAGACATGACCCGCAGACAGGCACAGCTGGTATGCCGACAGGCAGATACTGGCAGGTATGAACGCTGGCTGGATAGGGACCAGTACAGACTGACATACAGGAACAGAGCCGCGGGTGCGGTGGACTAGGAGAGCAGAACCGCAGGTACGGTGAAGAAGCAGAGCGGAGCCAAAACCGCAGGTGCGGTGAACAAACAGAGCGGAGCAAAACCGCAGATGCGGTGGACAAGCAGAGCGGAGCGGAACCTCAGGTGCGGTAAACAAGCAGAGCAACCCAAAACAGATGCGGTGAACAAGCAAAGCAGAGCAAAATCCGCAGATGCGGTGAACAAGCAAAGCAGAGCAGAAACCGCAGATGCGGTAAACAAGCAAAGCAGAGCAAAACCCGCAGATGCGGTGAACAAGCAAAGCAGAGCAGAAACCGCAGATGCGTTAAACAAGGAAAGCAGAGCAAAATCCCACAGATGCGGCGAACAAGTAGAGCGGAGCAAAACCGCAGATGCGGTAGACAAGCAGAGCGGAGCGAAACCGCAGGTGCAGTAAACAAGCAGAGCGGAGCAAAACCGCAGATGCGGTGGACAAGCAGAGCGGAGCAGAACCGCAGGTGCGGTAAACAAACAGAGCAAAGCGGAACCGCAGGTAGACAGGACAGGGCTCTGTTCACATGGAACAGACTAGAAAACATAGGAAGAAAGCTAGAACACAGAAGTTAAACACGGAGGCAGGGAAACAGAATGAGCAGAACCAGATACACACAAGGTACTTACAATGAAGTAGCGAGTGGACACAAAACACACAAACAGAAGTACAGAGACAACGAGTTGGAGTCAGGTGCAGTCAGTTGCAGGTTCAGACACTGCAGGAAAAGGGAAGGGTACAGACATAGAGACAAACAGGTAACGGACTAGGACACTGTTCAGACAGGATCTGAACCAGGAGCAAGATACAGGAACGAGCCTGGGAACTCAGCCCCCAGGGTGGCGGAAAACTGACAAAAGTCACAAGTACAAGTAACAGGCCTGGGTATACAGCCCCCAGGGTGGCATAAACAGACTAGATACAGGACATGACATGGCAATTCAGTTGCAAAGACAAACTGAGTGAAGGTGTTGCTCAGGCCCCTCCTACTGGGTGGTGGGGGTTTAAGTATCCAGTGACCCACAGCAATAGGCTGGGGACGTATTTGGACTGTGCACACAGTAGCTATAAGAAACAAGCAGAAAGCCGCGCCGACGCACTAAGCAATCAGACAAGAGACGTGGACAGAGCAGGTACTGGAGCAAAGAGTGCAGCATGGACTGACAGGTAAGATTGCGGTCTTGCATGGTGGGAGGTGGTGTACCATGCAAGCACGCCGCCAGGGATGTTACAGTTCCCATTATTAGGTAGTAGGTCTCCCATAGTGTTGGCCTATACAGTGAATGCAAGGACTGCCAAAAAATGGGAGGCACTCCAATGACCCTAGGAAGAGACGTAGAGGGCCTCATTAAAAAATATTCCCATTATTTGGAAGTGGGACTCCCATAGTGTTGGCCTATGCAGTGAATGCAAGGGCTGCCAAAAATTTGGAGGCACTCCAATGCTCCTTGGAAGAGTCGTGGAGGACAGAGGGCCTCCTGAAAACAATGTTCCCCTTATTAGGAAGTGGGTCTCCCATAGTGTTGGCCTATGCATTGAATACAATGGCTGCCAAAAATTTGGAGGCACTCCAATGGCCCTTGAAAGGAACGTGGAGGTCAGAGGGCCTCCTGAAAACAATGTTCCCATTATTAGGAAGTGGGTCTCCCATAGTGTTGGCCTATGCAGTGAATGCAAGGGCTGCGAAAAATTTGTAGGCACTCCAATGCCCCTTTGAAGAGACATGGAGGTCAGAGGGCCTCTTGAAAACAATGTTCCCATTATTAGGAAGTAGGTCTCCCATAGTGTTGGCCTATACAGTGAATGCAAGGACTGCCAAAAAATGGGAGGCACTCCAATGACCCTTGGAAGAGACATAGAGGGCCTCATTAAAAAATATTCCCATTATTAGGAAGTGGGTCTCCCATTGTGTTGGCCTATGCAGTGAATGCAAGGGCTGCCAAAAATTGGGAGGCACTCCAATGCCCCTTGGAAAAGACGTGGAGGGCCTCATAAAAAAAATGTTCCCATTAGAAAGGAGCATGTCTCCTATACTTGTAATGCCCATGCACTAAGTGTATGGGCTGACAAATATTTACCCCTGGGGGAGATACATGAACATACTGTCTAAAAAAAATTTTTTACGGGCATCATAAACACTCTTTAAAAAAATTATGTGGGTGATGTGACGCACCCCTGGGCCTTCGTCGCGCGGCATCGCGCGCACGGGAGCTTACCCGGAGCCGGATCTGTTGAGGGTTGTAGTCTCGTGGCGGTGACCCGGTCCGTGCCCAGGGAGTCAAACTGAGCGGCGATGTATTAGCGGTAGATGTTGGACGACTACGCCACCCGTTGAATGCAGCGAAGGAGCTGCCGCTGCAGGGCAGACCGCTGAGGCCGGTGGTAGGATTGTGCAGCGTGATAGTATCACCCCCAACGGGAGGGGTATGGCCTCAGGGCAGCCGACGTGGATGATGGGGGTAGCAGGAATCACTCAGAGACGATGCGGTGTAATTCAGGGTCTTTACTGGTGATAAAGATAGACCCTCCCGGAGTACTGGCTAGCGATCGGGGCCTGGTCAGTCCTTGAGCAGATGGGATCTCCCCTGGCCAGGCGGAGTTGTAGGCCTCCCAAACTGACTGTACTCTTCTGGCTACCTTGCTAGAGGCGGGTATAAGTAGCCCACGTCCCTGAGTGTACCGTGTGGTGCTCACCCGTATGGCCGGTGACTCGGGGCCTTCTAGTGGCGTCCGCTCCACGACGGCGGTGCTGGTCCCACGCGTGTGACCGTGCCTTCGGGTTTCTTGGCCAGAGGACCTGAAATCCCCTGCCGGGCGGTATCTGCTGCTGGGTAAAGATTAGTCCCCACAGCCTCGGACTCCGGGTCCGGTGATAGCTTCTCAGTCAGGGCGAGCTCTGCAGCTGCCAGCCCTGACTCCTTATAGCACTGCTCCCACAGAGCTCCTGATGTTCTTTTCCTAGATCTGCTTCTCTTCTCTGTCTCTACTTCTTCTCTACTCACTAACCCTGCCTCAGCCCTAGGTTTATATAGGGGAAGTTCTTCCCCTCCCAGGACTGGGCAGGAGGTGTGGCATGCACAGGATCCCTGACCAAGAGACCTCCCACCTGCTCTCAGACATAACATTGCTGTTACTGTGGAAACCAGACCCCTGGGGTGCCACATTCCCCCCTAGTGAAATTTAGTACTCCGGGACTAAACATATTTTTAGAAAAACATAACAAGGTATAAACAATAATAATACAATAAGAAAAACACATAAAGATGGTTACGGCGTGTCCGCAACCGGGTGCAGTCTTTGAAGAAAACAAAGGTGTCCATTTCACCAAAACAGGGAGACGTAACCAGGTAGAGGTCTGTCCTGCCCCGAGTCCTTAACAGTCTTTTAGTCCATTCCTGGGTTACGCTCCAACCAATTGTACAAGGATTCCCGGTAAATCCACCAAGGACTCCTAAAAATAACTAGAAACACATAATTATTTACAAGTAACAGACAGGTGACCACAAATAAAACAATTTAAACACTTCAAATCCTCCAACGTGCGGGTAACTGGCCTCTAGTGGCCCTAGTGGACCTACGGAGTTGACTGTCTGGCCCTGAACTACAGGGTGTAGGAGCTGTCAAGGGTAAACTGGGCAGCTGTCTACGGGCTCTTTGGCTCACTAGGGGTACGGCAGGCTCACTATGAGCAGAGGGTTGATCCTCCTGTTCTGCTTGTGTGGAGTCTGCTGCCTCCTGGACCGGCTGCTCTTCCAGCTCTACCTGTTGCTCCGTAGGCACTTGGGATGCTGGTTGGAGGAACGTGAGGACGGGTACCACAACTGCACCATTGACTTGAGTCCAGGATCGAGGGAAGTCTCCGAGCACAGTACTAACCATATCTTCCCTTTCCTCTACGGGTCGAGGGTCTTCTTGCTCTCCTTCTGGGTTCCGTAGCTGTTCGGGACACTTCTTCAGGTGATCCCGGGATACAATGGCTGTGGTTTCCCCTCCGTCTTTACTGATGGTACAAACCTTTGGGTTGTCGTGGCTTGAGGGCAGTACGGTGTACGGGTCCTTCTCCCACTGGTCGTCCAACTTGTGGAGCCGTCTCTTCCTCTTCAAGACCTGCTCTCCGGGTACCAGGGGAACAGCGGGAGCATACTGGTTGTAATTTTTCTCTTGTCTTTCCCTAGCGAGACAGAGACTTCGCTCCACGCTCTCCTGTACTTTCCGGTACTGCTGCTGCCTCTCTGTGTCCCAGTCTGCTTCCGGTGAAGTGTCCTCGGGTGTCAGGACTCCCATCTCCAGGTCAACAGGTAGCTTACCAGGCCTTGCCCTCATTAGGTAAGCCGGGGTACAGTTGGTGGAACCTACAGGGATGTAGTTATATAGGTCCACCAGGTCGGGCAGCTTCTCAGGCCACAGACTGCGTTCTTCCAGGGGCAGCGTTTTCAGAAGATCCATTACCACCTGGTTCATTTTCTCACAAAGTCCATTAGTTTGCGGATGATAGGGTGTCGTCCTTATCTTCCGGCAGCCATACAGATTTAAGAATTCCTGGAAGACCTCCGCTTCAAAGGCAGGTCCCTGGTCCGTCAGCACTTGGTCCGGGTACCCGTGTGGACGGCAGAAGTGCTGCTGGAAGGCTCTAGCTGCTGTTTGAGCTGTTAAGTCCTTAACGGGGACGACAACCAAGAACCGGGAGTAATGATCCACAATGGTTAACGCGTAGACGTAGCCACTTCTGCTTGGGGTCAGTTTTACATGATCCAAGGCTACCAGTTCCAACGGCTGCTTGGTGACAATGGACTGAAGGGGGGTCTTCTGGCTGGCACGGTCCTTCCTTCTTAGGTTGCACGGGCCACAGTCTCTGCACCACCTCTCGATGGTTCCCCTCATGCCTACCCAGTGGAACCGCCCGCGCAGCAGGAACTCCAGCTTCTTCCATCCGAAGTGTCCAGCCCCGTCGTGGTATGCCTCCATCACCATGGCTGCGTCTCTTCGTGGCACCACTACTTGCCAGATTAGTTCATGCGTCCGGGAGTTAACCATTCTGCGGCACAACTTCCCCTTGTAAAGGAACAGTCGACTCTTCTCAGCCCACAGTTGTTTGGCTTCCTCCGGAGCGTCTGGGTCAAGGCGGGCATCTGGCTGAGTGAGCATCTCCTTCACCAGTCGGACGGCAGGGTCACTGTCTTGCGTTTCCTCACAGTTGTAGTGAGGCAAGGGGTTAAACGTAGCGGCTTGCTTACTCCTTACCCGATGGGAATACTGGATAGTCCCATGACGGTGGAACTCGGGGAGTTCGACTTCTTCCAATCCCTCTGAATCTTCTCCTACGTCCGGTAGGTTTGGCATCCTGGACAGGGCGTCCGCGTTGGTATTGGAGCGTCCTGCCCGGTATTTGATTGTGAACTCGTAGTTGGACAGACGGGCCATCCATCTCTGCTCTAGGGCACCGAGTCTTGCCGTGTCCAGGTGTGTCAACGGGTTGTTATCCGTGTACACGGTGAACCGGGAAGAAGCGAGGTAGTGCTTAAAGCGTTCGGTGACTGCCCACACCACTGCCAGGAACTCTAGCTTAAATGAGCTGTAATTCTCAGGGTTTCTTTCGGTGGGTCGCAGTTTTCGACTGGCGTAAGCGATTACTCATTCTTTCCCCTGCTGGATCTGGGACAGTACGGCTCCTAGCACGATGTTACTTGCGTCGGTGTAGAGGATAAAGGGCTGGCTGTAATCAGGGTACGCCAGGATTTCATCCCCCGTGAGGGCCATCTTCAGCTGGCGGAAGGACTCTTCTTCTAACTTCTCCCATTTGAAGGGCGGCTTCTGGTTCTTGGCCTTCCGGGACTGGCCTATCAGGAGGTCCTGCATAGGAGCTGCCTTTTTGGTGAAACCGGGGATGAATCTGCGGTAATAGCCTACCAACCCGAGGAACTGCCGCACTTCCTTTACACTGGAGGGACTTGGCCATTCCTTAATTGCGGTGATCTTATCAGGGTCGGGAGCCACTCCGTCAGCGCTCACCACGTGTCCCAGGTACTGCACCTTTGGTTTTAGGAGGTGACACTTGGAGGGTTTTACCTTTAGGCCGTAGTTTGCCAGAGCTTCGAACACTTCCGCCAGGTGTTTCAGGTGGTCCTCATAAGTCTTGGAATATACGATGACATCGTCCAGGTACAACAGGACCGTCTCGAAGTTTCTGTGGCCCAGACAGCACTCCATTAATCGTTGAAAGGTTCCTGGTGCATTACAGAGTCCGAACGGCATGCAGGTAAACTCGCTAAGTCCCATCGGGGTGGTGAATGCGGTCTTCTCCCGGTCCGCCTCTGCTACAGGAACCTGCCAGTACCCGCTAGTGAGATCCAAGGTAGAGAAGAAGTTAGCAGATCTTAAAGCAGCCAAAGACTCCTCTATCCTTGGTAAGGGGTACGCATCCTTGTGTGTGATACGGTTGATTTTCCGGTAATCTACACACATCCTCATGGTGTTGTCTTTCTTTTTGACTAAGACTAGTGGAGCTGCCCAGGGGCTACAGCTATCCCTGATCACCCCAGCCTCCTTCATGTCCCTAAGCATCCCCTTGGCGTGTTGGTAGTGTGCAGGGGGTACGGGTCGATACCTCTCTTTTATGGGAAGATGGTCTCCCGTGGGGATGTGGTGTTCTACCCCCTTGACTCGCCCGAAGTCTAACGGGTGTTTACTAAACACTCTCTCGTACTCTTGAACCACCCGATAGACTCCCTGTCTCTGGTGTGAGGGAGTGGAGTCAGTACCCAAATGTAGTTGCTGACACCAGTCCTCCATTGTTTCCTTAGAGCCGTTACTTTCCTCCGGGGAAGATGGAGGCAAGGGTTCTACGGACTGTATGGAATTTTGATTGATGGTATACAATTTGGCTAGCGTGGCATACCGGGGCAGGTACACTTCCCTCTTCCCGATATTTATTATGCGAACGGGCACCATCCCATGGCGTACATTGACCACCCCCCGTGCTGTCAAAATGGTGGGCCTACTGTCTGAGTAAACTGGTTCTACCATTGCCTGGTAATCTCTACCTCTCAGACCAATAGCTGCCCGGCACCAAATCATCATTTCACTTTTTGGGGGCATGGCAATAGGAAAAGGGTCACACATTCTTACGCTACCAATCTCACCACCGGAGAGTTCTATCTGTTGCCGTCGCATCAGTGCCCGGATCTCTTTCTGGAGCACTCGCTGCTGGCCGGAGCTGGCGTTCTTGGCAACCTGCTGTAAAAGGAAAATCACCTCTGCAAGACAATTTTCAATTACATTAGTTCCTAGAGTTATCTTTGGGTGACTCTCGCGCTTGTCAATGTCTACAATGATCAGTCCCTGTGCCGCCAATTCGACTCTACCGATTTTAATGGTCACCTCTTTAAATCCAATCTGTGGCACGGGCTGACCATTGCTGGCGATGATACTCAAGTCGTCGTCAGGGTAGCGGGTGATATCCGAGTCATTCCAGTACTGCTTGAAGAGCACGTACGGGATAGTGGTAACCTGTGACCCGGTGTCCAGTAGGGCACTCATGGGGATGCCATCCAGTACCACGGGCAAGACTGGACGTCCTCCCACATATTTGTCGCGCCAGTTCGATGGGCCTGATGATCTTTTTCCTGGGGTTTGGCCCTCTACCCCAGGTTGTGCCAGTTTAAAGGACAGTACCTTGCCATATGTCCGGGTTGATTGCAGCGGCGGCAGATGGGTTGTCCGTCCTCGTTGTATCGGTCGCTGGGTCTTCCTCTGGCCGGTGGGGTCCTCCTTGGTCGACGCCACGGGATGTCCTCCGGTCCGGATGCCAGCTGGATCTTCCCTGGAGTGGAAACCTGTAAAGACTGCACAGTTCGGGTTAGCGCGGCAACGCTTTTAGCTAGCTCTTGGACCTGATGGTGCAGGTCTGGAGCCGGGTCATTGTTCAAAGCCTGCGCATCAGCTCCCACAGGCCCTGCCGACAAGGGTGCCGCCTCCTGGTGGTAAGTGGTAGTGGGGCGTCTGTGGGTCACAACGCCACCTGGTGCCGGTTCTCGGAGCACCCGGATGGCTCTGTCCTTGAACTGTGCAAATCCCAGATGAGGGTCCTGTAAGGCCATTGCCCGCAACTGGGTTCGGTGGGCATTGCAATATAAACCCTCTATAAATTGTTCAGTCAACAGCCTGTCCTCGTCTCCCACGCCGTCAGGGTCGGTCTGCTTAATGGCTCTCAGGGCCTCTTGTAGGTTCAGGGCATAGTCCCTTATACTCTCGTGTGCTCGCTGCTTGCACCCGTAGAATCTAAGCTTGATCTCGGCTGAGGTGCGGGTATCAAAGGTGTCCCTCAGCCGGGTTAGTATCCCTGCAACAGTCCTTCCCCCAGGTGGCCAAGACTTTACCTCCCTTTGGGCTGCCCCGGTTAATTGGGCCACCAGGATGCTCACGTTTTGCTCTTCTGTGAGGGGATACACCTGGAAGAGGCTATCCAGCTTTTCTCTAAAGTCATGCAGGGTATGTGACTCCCCTGAGTACTGGGGTAGCCAGGCCGCTCCCGGGATATAGGGCATGGTGAAAGGCATGACTGCAGCAGCGGTGGCGCTGGCGGGGGTTGAGGCAGTGAAGCTCTCCTCCGTATCCGACATCTTCCTCCCCCCTAGTGGACCGTGGCCTACTTTGCGATGATCCTCTTCCGTAGGCCGCGGCTCCGCAGTGGATCGTCAGGGTTGAGGACCTTCCGTCGCGCTCCTGTGACGTCGGCGTCTGCTGGGCTCCTTCCAGGACCTTACGCAACGTCCGGACGTGAGGCGGGGCTTCAGTTCTCGCGCGCTTTCGGAGTCCACGCCCCTCTTCTTCCCGCGCGGCGTCTTCAAGATGGCGTCCAACGGCGGGAAAACTCCACGGATGGCGGGAAGAAGGCAGAAGATGGCGCCGGATGGCGGGAAAACTTCGCGGATGGCGGGAAGAAGACAGAAGATG
Organism: Phyllobates terribilis; assembly: GCF_046119375.1. Classification (NCBI taxonomy): domain Eukaryota; kingdom Metazoa; phylum Chordata; class Amphibia; order Anura; family Dendrobatidae; genus Phyllobates; species Phyllobates terribilis. The sequence continues at coordinate 383,231,206 of NW_027362765.1, forward strand.
GCGCCGGATGGCGGGAATCTTCACCACTGGTAAGTTTGAACAGTCTTTTTCAGGCACGCAGTACCCGTTGGTTGCGGGCACGAGATCCTGCCGACTACGCCAAAAGTTGATGCACCCCTGGGCCTTCGTCGCGCGGCATCGCGCGCACGGGAGCTTACCCGGAGCCGGATCTGTTGAGGGTTGTAGTCTCGTGGCGGTGACCCGGTCCGTGCCCAGGGAGTCAAACTGAGCGGCGATGTATTAGCGGTAGATGTTGGACGACTACGCCACCCGTTGAATGCAGCGAAGGAGCTGCCGCTGCAGGGCAGACCGCTGAGGCCGGTGGTAGGATTGTGCAGCGTGATAGTATCACCCCCAACGGGAGGGGTATGGCCTCAGGGCAGCCGACGTGGATGATGGGGGTAGCAGGAATCACTCAGAGACGATGCGGTGTAATTCAGGGTCTTTACTGGTGATAAAGATAGACCCTCCCGGAGTACTGGCTAGCGATCGGGGCCTGGTCAGTCCTTGAGCAGATGGGATCTCCCCTGGCCAGGCGGAGTTGTAGGCCTCCCAAACTGACTGTACTCTTCTGGCTACCTTGCTAGAGGCGGGTATAAGTAGCCCACGTCCCTGAGTGTACCGTGTGGTGCTCACCCGTATGGCCGGTGACTCGGGGCCTTCTAGTGGCGTCCGCTCCACGACGGCGGTGCTGGTCCCACGCGTGTGACCGTGCCTTCGGGTTTCTTGGCCAGAGGACCTGAAATTCCCTGTCGGGCGGTATCTGCTGCTGGGTAAAGATTAGTCCCCACAGCCTCGGACTCCGGGTCCGGTGATAGCTTCTCAGTCAGGGCGAGCTCTGCAGCTGCCAGCCCTGACTCCTTATAGCACTGCTCCCACAGAGCTCCTGATGTTCTTTTCCTAGATCTGCTTCTCTTCTCTGTCTCTACTTCTTCTCTACTCACTAACCCTGCCTCAGCCCTAGGTTTATATAGGGGAAGTTCTTCCCCTCCCAGGACTGGGCAGGAGGTGTGGCATGCACAGGATCCCTGACCAAGAGACCCCCCACCTGCTCTCAGACATAACATTGCTGTTACTGTGGAAACCAGACCCCTGGGGTGCCACAGATGCATCACGAACCACAGTCACCTTGGTGATATGTGGTGGATGATGAGGAGAAAGAGGAGGACAAGAGCAAATCGCCAATACACCTTCCAAAAAAAGACACTGGATTTGAGTTTATGTTACGCTGCTATCATTTGGTGGTGTTGAGAAGTCTGACCCAATCCAGCCCTTGATCATTTTTATAAGAGTCAGCCTGTCAGCATTTTCAGTTGACAGGCGGATGCGCTTAACAGTTATAATTCCACCAGCGGCACTAAAAACCCGCTCTGATAAAACGCTAGCGGCTGGGCATGCCAGGACCTCCAAGGCGTAGAGAGCCAGTTCATTCTGGATGTTTTTTAGTCCAGAGTCCGGTTTGGGTACCAGAACTATACCCAAACTTGAACCAGACCCCGAAGACCATTGAAAACAATGGAGACCCGAACTTGGATCTGGAAAATCTCTCTCACGAACTTCCCCTATAACTCCAAACATTGCAACGGACTTCCAAGAGAAGTCGGTGTTTGCCGTTTAGCACCTGACACCAAGGCTATGTGCGCACGTTGTGTATTTGACTTCAGAAATTTCTGCAAGGTTTCTGCATCTCTTGGCAGCAAAAACGCTGCAGAAAAAACTAGCATTTTTGCCGCGATTTTGGTGCGTTTTTGCATGCGTTTTTTAAATGTTTTTGTACTGGAAAGAATGCTTTTTGGAGCAAAATATAGATATTTGAAAAAGCAATGTGGGACATCGCTTTAACCCTTGGATTATCATCAAACATGGGGTGAGTATACTGGGTTAATTTAAATTATTAAAGAATGTGTCTGTTATATTTCAAATAAAATGTTTTCTTCTCAGTGTGTGTTTTTTTTTAACTCTTTACTTACAGGTTTAGTAATGAGGGTGTCTGGCTAACACCTCTTCATTACTAAAGCTAGGGCTTGGTGTCAGCGACACCTAATCCCATTACTCCTAATGCTGCAGTTGTTTTGTCAGTACGTTCAGGTACACTGCATGTAATGACATTTCAATTGGTCAAAATCTGCAGAAATCTGCAGAAATTTAAATGCTGCTGGTGAGTCTATGAAATAAAATGAAGAATTAAATAAAAAAAATGGCGTGGGCTCCTGCATCATTTTCAGCAGAGGGAAAGCCAACCACTGGGGGCTGATATTATTTTCTAAAAATGTTCCCGGGCTATTAATAACAGCTCCCAGCTGTTTGCTTAGCGTTTATTGGTTAGATTACAGGGGGACCCTTGAAAAAACTCCCCCTATAAAATCTAACCAGCAGAGACTAAACAGGCAGTAGTGAGCAGCCAGGGAAGAGGCCATGGATATTGTCCCCCTCCCAGGCTAATATGAGCTCTCAGTGGCCCCAGAAATGGTATGTTCCATAAGATGCACCAAATATGGCGCTGAGTATCACTCTTCCCACTTGCCCTGGTGCAGTGGCAAATGGGGCAATAGAGTTGGGGTTCATGTCAGCCTTGTATTGGCAGCTGACATGAAGCCCAGTTTAGTAATGGAGAGGCATCTATAAAATGCCCCCATTACTAACCCCATAGTAAAGTTTTTTAAATAAACACACAGCCTGAAAAAAAATCTTTTATTTGAAAAAAAAGTCCACATGGTTTTAATCATTTATTTAACAATAAAAAACACAATATATTCACCTAATTCCTAATTGGCTGAAGCCGTTGTCACCTGTTAAAAAACAAAAATAAAAAACAACCATATCCCTCACCTATCTGACATGATGATATAATCCACAGTGTCCCACAAAGATCTGGGTCACTTCTAGAACAGTGCAGTAAGTGAGGTCACCAGAGCTCATCAGCTGATCATCAGCTGATGAACTCATGTGACCTGTATTCCAGCAGCTCAGCGCTATAACACTGTCAGGAGCGATCACGCTCCTGTCAGTGTATAGAGTGCTGTTGGCTAATTCGATCACCATGGGATACTCTGAATTATGGCGGATAGGTAAGTATAATGTGTTTTTTATTTTAATATCTATTTATTTTAACTTTTTTTCTTTTACACTCTGAGCACAGGCACCGACTGATGAGACTACTTTTCCCATCAGCGATGCCTGCTCTCACTGTTATCAGCAGCAGCAGCTGTAGGAAGACGGGAGGAGTAGTCACCCTTGGGCAATTCTTTGTGCATTTTTGACCCATTGACTTCAATTGAGTCAGCCAAATCCGCAGCAAAAATCTGCAGCAAATCCGCAAATATTTTTATACCTGCGTTTTTGCTGCAGATTTTACTGACTCAGTTGAAGTCAATGGGTGAAAAAAGCGGAAAAAACGCACAAAGAATTGACATGCTGCAGATTTAAACGCAATGACAATCCTGACAGGAAAATTCCTGATCATGTGCACAGCACTTCAGGATTGTTATTGCATTAGTTGGCAGAAGGATTCTCTAGCGTTATTGGCCCATTTCCACTTGGAAAAAATGCAGTGAAAACGCACCAAAAATGCATAGTGTGCACACATCCTAACTGTCTGGTAATAACACAGAACTTTTAAGTTTGGGTTCGCTCATCTCCACTAACAATTTCTGCATGTACAATTACATATTGGTAAATTGGTAAATTCTAAAAAGTTTTTTTTTTTCTCATTAAAGTATACTCTGCACCCCATCTTGACTGAAAAAAAAAGAAATGTAGAAATTTTTGCAAATTTATTAAAATTAAAAACTGAAATATCACATGGTCATAAGAATTCAGATCCTTTGCTCAGACACTCATATTTAAGTCACATGCTGTCCATTTCCTTGTGATCCTCCTTGAGATGGTTCTACTCCTTCATTGGAGTCCAGCTGTGTTTAATTAAACTGATAGGACTTGATTTGGAAAGGCACACACCTGTCTATATAAGACCTCAAAGCTCACAGTGCATGTCAGACCAAATGAGAATCATGAGGTCAAAGGAACTGCCCAAGGAGCTCAGAGACAGAATTGTGGCAAGGCACATATCTGGCCAAAGTTGCAAACAAATTTCTGCATTACTCAAGGTTCCTAAGAGCACAGTGGTCTCCATAATCCTTAAATGGAAGAAGTTTGGGACCACCAGAAGTCTTCCTAGACCTGGCCATCCAGCCAAACTGAGTAATCGTGAGAGAAGAGCCTTGGTGTGAGAGGTAAAGAACAACCCCAATATCACTGTGGCTGAGCTCCAGAGATGCAGTAGGGAGATGGGAGAAAGTTCCACAAAGTCAACTATCACTGCAGCCCTCCACCAGTCGGGCCTTTATGGCAAAGTGGCCCGACGGAAGCCTCTCCTCAGTGCAAGACATATGAAAGCCCACATAGAGTTTGCTCAAAAACACATGAAGGACTCCCAGACTATGAGAAATAAGATTCTCTGGTCTGATGAGAAGAAAATAGAACTTTTTGGTGATAATTCTAAGCGGTATGTGTGGAGAAAACCAGGCACTGCTCATCACCTGCCCAATACAATCCCAACAGTGAAACATGGTGGTGGCAGAATCATGCTATGGGGGTGTTTTTCAGCTGCAGGGACAGGATGACATGTTGCAATTGAAGGAACCATGAATGCGGCCAAGTACAGAGATATCCTGGATGAAAACCTCTTCCAGAGTGCTCAGGACCTCAGGCTTGGCCGAAGGTTCACCTTCCAACAAGACAATGACCTAAGCAGACCGCTAAAATAACAAAGGAGTAGCTTCAGAATAACTCTGTGACCATTCTTGACTGGCCCAGCCAGAGCCATGACCTAAACCCAATTGAGCATCTCTGGAGAGACCTGAAAATGGCTGTCCACTGTAATGCAGCGGCATTACTGTAATGGTCCAGGGTGTTTTGGCTGACCATGTACCTCCCCCTCAGGTGACTGGTCACATGACTGTGACCTCAGCACTGGTCCTGTGCACACAGAAGGTCTGATCACATGACTGTGACATCAGCACAGGTCCTGTGCATGCACTGGATGATATATAAACCCTGGTGCTTTAGAGACAGGGTGTGAAAGGCATGAGGCCTGTTCCCCGTGTGGGACACCGTTAGTGTGAGGCCTAGTGAGGCCTAGTGAAGAGTCCTGAAAGGCAGAGGCTGGATGTCAAGTGTGAAGACATACCAGTAGCCTTTGAGGGTACGAGGGCTGGAGACCCCCATCTGGGAAAGCCAGCTTGAAAGATAAGAGTCCTGGAAGGCGGTGGCTGGATGTTGTATGTGTGAAACATACCAGTAGCATTTGAGGGAGCGAGGGCTGGAGACCCCCATCTGGGAAGCCGTAAAGCCACAGTGGTGGCAGAACAAAACTGACTGAAGCAGCTAAACCCGGCAAAGGTAAAACTGCATTATATGGATGTTGCTATAAGTGACTTTGCTGGAGGCTGTAACTGGAGCCAAGTGGGCCTGTCTGCCACTTGAGGCTCCTGGACATTATATGTGTGATATGCGGTTTATGATAAATAAACTGCTGCATTGTGAAATACCGGAAAGACATTGCATGAGTGCTTTAATTGACCCGGTGCAGCGAGTGTCCCCCAGCATGATGACTAGCGCTGCCTTACATGTGGTTGGAGAATGCGGGCAACTGCAGCCCGGTTGCTAGGGGCAACTTCAGCTCGGTTGCTAGGGGCAATGGCACAGGACGATGAGTGTGGATGCAAGCATCTTGCTGTGGCTCGACGGGGTCACGAAGATTAAAGCATCTTGCTGTAACTCGGCGGGGTTACGAAAATTGTCTTCGCACTCAAACCTTGTTTGCTGTGGCTCGGCGGGGTCACGAAGATTAAAGCATCTTGCTGTAACTCGGCGGGGTTACGAAAATTGTCCTCGCACTCAAACCTGGTTTGCTGTAACTCGGCGGGTTACGAAAATTGTCCTCGCACTCAAACCTGGTTTGCTGTGGCTTGGCGGGGCCACGAAAATTTTCCGGGGAGAGCGGTGTGAAGTTCTAGTGTGAACAGTGTACCGCGATGGCCATGAATGGTGCAGTATCTCCAGACATAATGGAGAAGGGGTTAGATGACCAGCTGCAAACGTCCTGCAGAAAAATGGAGTGTCCTGAGGAAATGCAGGAGCAGATAAAGTTGGCTGTGAAGGGAGCAGCAAATGAGTCTGAAGCTATTGAGCGATTAAAGTGCCTGTTAAAATTGCAGCAGCAGGCATTTGAGAAACAACAGCAGGTATTGGAGAAATGACAACAGGTAGTGGTGCAGGAAGGGCAGGAGCTATCGACCCTTTACAGAAAGGCGGTAGCGGACCATTCTGTGAGCTCTCCGGGGGCGCCAGTATTGTCCCAGAGTGCCCGGGGAGGTGGTAAGAGATGTTGTGAACTGAGTCCTAAGACTGTTGCTGATTTTTTTTGTAAAAATTCCCCTACACGTGTGGTTGCACTGGATGATATATAAACCCTGGTGCTTTAGAGACAGGGTGTGAAAGGCATGAGGCCTGTTCCCCGTGTGGGACACCGTTAGTGTGAGGCCTAGTGCTGGCCACAGTGCTGGCAGAACAAAACTGACTGAAGCTGCTAAACCCGGCAAAGGTAAAACAGTGCATTATATGGATGTTGCTATAAGTGACTTTGCTGGAGGCTGTAACTGGAGCCAAGTGGGCCTGTCTGCCACTTGAGGCTCCAGGACATTATATGTGTGATATGCGGTTTATGATAAATAATAAACTGCTCCATTGTGAAATATTGGAAAGACATTGCATGAGAGGTTTAATTGACCCGGTGCAGCGAGTGTCCCCCAGCATGATGACTAGCGCTGCCTTACACCACCAACGTTCACCATCCAACCTGACAGAACTGGAGAGGATCTGCAAGGAAGAATGGCAGAGGATCCCCAAATCCAGGTGTGAAAAACTTGTTGCATCATTCCCAAGAAGACTCATAGCTGTACTAGCTCAAAAGGGGGCTTCTACTCAATACTGAGCAAAGGGTCTGAATACTTATGGCCATGAGATATTTCAGTTTTTCTTTTTTTAAAAATTTGCAAAAATTTCTAAATTTCTATTTTTTTTCAGTCAAGATGGGGTGCAGAGTGTACTTTAATGAGAAAAAAATTAACTTTTTAGAATTTACCAAATGGCTGCAACGAAACAAAGAGTGAAAAATTTAAAGGGGCCTGAACACTTTCCGTACCCACTGTATGTATATAGATATATTTATATCTATATACATATAGAGTATATATATTTATATATATACAGTACAGACCAAAAGTTTGGACACACCTTCTCATTTAAAGATTTTTCTGTATTTTCATGACTATGAAAATTGTACATTCACACTGAAGGCATCAAAACTATGAATTAACACATGTGGAATTATATACTTAACAAAAAAAGTATGAAACAACTGAAAATATGTCTTATATTCTAGGTTCTTCAAAGTAGCCACCTTTTGCTTTGATGACTGCTTTGCACACTCTTGACATTCTCTTGATGAGCTTCAAGAGGTAGTCACTGGAAATGGTCTTCCAACAATCTTGAAGGAGTTCCCAGAGATGCTTAGCACTTGTTGGCCCTTTTGCCTTCACTCTGCGGTCCAGCTCACCCCAAACCATCTCGATTGGGTTCAGGTCTGGTGACTGTGGACGCCAGGACATCTGACGTAGCACCCCATCACTCTCCTTCTTGGTTAAATAGCCCTTACACAGCCTGGAGGTGTGTTTGGGGTCATTGTCCTGTTGAAAAATAAATGATGGTCCAACTAAACGCAAACCGGATGGAATAGCATGCCGCTGCAAGATGCTGTGGTAGCCATGCTGGTTCATTATGCCTTCAATTTTGAATAAATCCCCAACAGTGTCACCAGCAAAGCACCCCCACACCATCACTCCTCCTCCTCCATGCTTCACAGGTGGAACCAGGCATGTAGAGTCCATCCGTTCACCTTTTCTGCGTCGCACAAAGACACTGTGGTTGGAACCTAACATCTCAAATTTGAACTCATCAGACCAAAGCACAGATTTCCACTGGTCTAATGTCCATTCCTTGTGTTCTTTAGCCCAAACAAGTCTCTTCTGTTTGTTGCCTGTCCTTAGCAGTGGTTTCCTAGCAGCTATTTTACCATGAAGGCCTGCTGTACAAAGTCTCCTCTTAACAGTTGTTGAAGAGATGTGTCTGCTGCTAGAATTCTGTATGGCATTGACCTGGTCTCTAATCTGAGCTGCTGTAAACCTGCGATTTCTGAGGTTGGTGACTCGGATAAACTTATCCTCAGAAGCAGAGACAGTTTCTTTGTAGCGCTTGATGGTTTTTGAAAATGCACTTGGGGACGCTTTCAAAGTTTGCCCAATTTTTCGGACTGACTGACCTTCATTTCTTAAAGTAATGATGGCCACTTGTTTTTCTTTACTTAGCTGCTTTTTTCTTGCCATAATACAAATTCTAACAGTCTATTCAGTAGGACTATCAAGCTGTGTATCCACCAGACTTCTGCACAACACAACTGATGGCCCCAACCCCATTTATAAGGCAAGAAATCCCACTTATTAAACCTGCCAGGGCACACCTGTGAAGTGAAAACCATTTCCGGTGACTACCTCTTGAAGCTCATCAAGAGAATGCCAAGAATGTGCAAAGTAGTCATCAAAGCAAAAGGGGGCTCCTTTGAAGAACCTAGAATATAAGACATATTTTCAGTTGTTTTACACTTTTTTGTTAAGTATATAATTCCACATGTGTTAATTCATAGTTTTGATGCCTTCAGTGTGAATGTACAATTTACAAAGTCATGAAAATACAGAAAAATCTTTAAGTGAGGTGTGTCCAAACTTTTGGTCTGTACTGTATATATATACATTTTTTTTTTTTAATCAAATAGATTTTTTCTACTATTTCCTGCTCATTTTGGGGTCCATTTACTCCATTTTCTTCTTGTTTTTTTTACTAAGTGTGGCAGTAAAAGAGATGATTTGAAGTCTATCAATTTCAAAAATATGGACAAGTTGTTTACAGGTTGAAAGCAGACATGTGTCTTTGCTTCTACCAGAAAATGGGACTGTATGTTATTAGACAACACTTCCAACTGTGCTAAAGGGAATCTGTCAGCAGGTTTTTGCTATATCATCTGAATACAGCAGGAGATAGAGGCTGAGACATAGATTTCGGGGATGTGTTACTTGTCAAAGTGCGTGCTGTTCTTTACTAACTGTGAAGGATTTACCACTTAGAAATTAACATTGCTGGATTAGTACAACTTAGCACCTCACTGTCTATGGACTTTGTACTTGGAGAGCCTGGTGTGGGTGGGGTTAGCTGTGGTGTGGGCGGGGTTAGCTTTCTCAGCTCTGCTGCATTCTAAATCTAAAAGCTCTGATTGTGGCTGCACCCAGTAAACTAAGTGACACATCATTGGATTCAGCTTTTCTTTCCCTACATCAGGCTGCTCTCAGGTGAGGTAGCAAAAACCTGCTGACAGATTCCCTTTAAATGAACCTGAATAAATGTCTTCATAACACTTTCGAGACTAATGATGCATTGGACCTTTATGTTCAAGCAGAAAGTTCACCATTTTACAATACTGTAAATCTTTTGAGTGGGGTTAAAGAGAATTATTTTGGGAAAATGCCACTACAACTTTTGGTGTAGTTTTTTTTAGCCATAGCCAGAATTTGTTTTCCTATCTCTGTGGAATATTTATATTAAACTAAAGAGGAGATGATAAAAGGAAGTGGTTTGCTGGCAATGAGGCAGTGCATAGATACTAGATGAGTGTTTTCAAGAGGACCCAAGGTAGAGGGTTTACCTTGGGATCTGTTCAATGGAGGGTCCTCATTGAACTGGAGGCTTGTCTACCTTGTCCCTGAGTAATTCCTGGGACCACTCAACCATGTTTTTACAACTTGATACAGACCATCACATCTGAATTCAGCTAAGCATTGGTTGACAAACTTGTTGATGGGTTTCTGTAACCATATTTTAGTAACTCTAACTTTTTTTTCAATGATGGAGCTTTTTAGAAAGACAATCTGTAGTTTTTAGTGGTATAATTTTGTGGTACATAAGACTTTTTGATCTCTTTTCATTCCATTTTTTGAGGAGGTGAGATGACTGAAAAACTGCAGTTCTGATTTATTTAGCAAATACCGTAGAGGTTAAATAATTGTATATTTATATTTCTTTTTTGTGAAGACCATAGAATGTGACTTTTGATTTCCTGGATTAATGATAGATTGGACTTTCTGATGCCAAACATGTTTTTTGGGAAGGATTTGGAAAAATGTAATTTTATATTTGTTTAAAGAAAAAATACTTTTTTCAAACTCCCTAAACTCCTTTTTTTTTTTTACATTTTTTAGAGCTCTAGAAGGCTTGACCCTTCCAGTTGCCACATGACTTGTGCAATACACTACAGCAGTTTACTGCCTTAGTATCCTATTATCATTATAAATTCTGGAAGAGATAGTTGGTGTACAGAAAGGTGTATCTATTGTGACTATTGTGTGCCCAGAATTATAGTCTAACCCAGAAAAGAAGTCTATAACAGTGGATACAGATGGCAACAAAGGCCCTGATTCATGAAGACTTAATGTATTTCACATATCCAGCACCATAGCAAGAAATGTACTCCAGTCAGGGATTGTTGCACATTTCTAAATTAATATATGTCACTTTTGTGCTATAAATTGATTAATTAATAGGGCATACCCCCACTTGAGCTTCACCGATTTTTCAATGGATTGGGGTGAAAAAGCCAAAAGTTGAAAAACTCATAGTTGTGCAAAAAGTTTTAAACATTTTCATCAGTTTTACACCAAAAAGTGGCATACACTGCTTGATGTATGGGCCCCATAATCTGCACAGTAATTATTACTTACAATCCACCCTATATATTTAGAAGGTTATGAAAAAGTGCAGTTTTAACAAAATGTGACCCAGGGCAAAATAAAAAATGAGCTTCTTGTGTCATATTCTCCAAACGTTGCGCTCTGGTTTCTATTTTGTATCTAACCTATCAAGATATACTGTGATAAGATATATGAATATAGGAATATTTATTTGATTATTTGTAAGAGTGGCGAGCGGTGGTGAGTGGTGAGGATGGCGTTCCACTCTCTGACATCACCAAGTGGTTAAATGTATGAATGTGTATTTTACCTGCATTTACACCGATGTATGTTATTTGAGAGTAATCCTCTTGCAGCTGCAGTTTCCTGATGGTAGAGTAGACAGGGTTAACTATTATGTCCGGCCCAGGTTGGGGAGGACTGAGGGATTGTGGGTTAGTGACAGGAATAGGAAGTTCAGTTAGTAAGTAAGTTCAGACAAGGAAAGAAGTCAGGACACTCCTCTGGTTAAGATGATTTTCACCGGTGTGTGTGCGTGTGTGGAAGAGGAGAATAGAGAATGTGAGAATCCCTATGCGACTCCAGGAACGCAAAGTGTCAGCCAAATCTTGAATGCCGTGGGTCTAAGAAGAGACAGGTCAGCGTGGCTGGGGGCACAAATGAAGTACGGTGGCGGGCTGAAGAAGACGTTATGGCAACAGGCATCAGGAGGGTTAACAGAAGTTCTAAGTTATATTTTAATATGTGTGCTGTGTATAAAGTTATGTTGAATTTAATCACTATGGCCATTATTGTATGCTGGTTCTCCTACAGGCTCTGCCTAATGCCGTCCCTGGGAATGTGGGAGGTCTGTCCACTAGGGGGAACCATACAATAGATAGGGATACAGTTTGCACTACATTGCATAAGACACTACATAGTTAACTCAGGGATGAGCTCACCAGTTGGGAGAGGTTGAGAGCAGTGTTAGATATAGAAGAAAAGTATTCTTGGTTGCAGGCAGTCTATACAGGGTGTGGAGTCCATGACACACACCACAGTTCTGGGTCCATGACCCTTACAGCACAGGACTGGTGCAGGAGAATCTCAAGACAGGATGAGGACAAAGACTGCTAGGACACAGAACCAAGGAAACATCACCACAAAAAGACTCTGTCTTAATCTGCAGCCATGTGTAAATGAATTGCACCTTAAAGACAAACCTGTTAACACGGACTTCCAGTCTCCTGTCTTGTTTATAGTTGATACCAGTCCTGATGACATAGAGGTAATGAGGACCTCCGAAGTAACAGTGAATAAAGAACAGATTCCATCACACAAAACACTCCACTCTCAGTCATTTATAGAAGAAGGGTTAAGGGCTCAGAGAACTCAGTTCCGGTCAACGGCGCGTTGAAACCGGCTCTGTATCCCCATCAAGTGGTGCTTCGAGCAGGGTCAGGCCCTGGAACGTGAAGAAAAAGAAAATAAAGAAAGCGAAGAAACTAAAGAAAAAGAAAGAATCCAGTAACATAAAGGTGAAGAAAATGGCAAACAGTGATTCAAGTGCCAAAATGGCGGATGGTGACATCATTCCCAAGATGGCGGCCAACAACGTGGGTCCCAATATGGCGACTACCGTGGGACCGAGAAGGAGAGGTCCTGCTCATCGTGGGTGTGGTATGTGACCGAATGCGCGACAACTGTGTGCCCAGCCCACCAGATGGCCAGCCTCAAAGAGGCATTAGAGATCCAAGATCCATCAGAGAAAAGGTGGAGCCACAGAGAAGAACGAGAGAGGCCTCACCTGGTAAGAGATGACGAGATCCATGGGCATCACAAGTGGCGGTGTGGAAAGGAGTGACAGCGGAAGTGTTGTCCGCGGCACTGGTGCGACCGCCTGAAATGCGGGAAGTGATTCGCTGGCGCCATTTTGCTTCCAGAATGACTTCAGGCGAGTCGCACGTGAGAAGATGAGCCGGACCGTGTCGTTCTCTCGAGGGGCCGAGGGGATGAATTCCTCATAGGACGAAGAGGTGATCCAGATCACCACCCCGGGGGCCGCTGCAGGGAAGATCCTCTACAAGCCGTCAGACAGGGCCGCCATCAGGGCATTACTGCCCTTACTGGTGTGTGAGGCCCGGTGAGCAGAGGGGCCCGAATGGGCCCCCCACCCCCGTCTGCTCACAAGGTCCCAGGAAACTCGCTTGGACGCAGGTTCAAATCTATTGCTGTGCGGGAGTCTTCCTGTGCGGCAATAGTTAACAACCGCCAGCCAATCACAGGTATACAGCTGATGTCACACTCACGTTGCTGGCGCATATCGTCAGTGCCGGCCTGTGACTGGCTGGCGTCCACGTTTCAAATCAACGAAGGAGCATCGCCGCTGGAGCCGCAGCATGGTAAGGAGGAACTTTTTTTTTTGAGACATGGGGGCAGAGATGAGACATGGGGGCAGAGATGAGACATGAGGGGCAGAGCTGAGACATGACATGGGGGCAGAGATGAGACATGACATGGGAGCAGAGATGAGACATGAGATGGGAGCAGAGATAAGACATGACATGGGGGCAGAGATTAGACATGACATGGGGGGCAGAGATGAGACATGACATGGGAGCAGAGATGAGACATGACATGGGGGGCAGAGATGAGACATGACATGGGAGCAGAGATGAGACATGACATGGGGCCAGAGATGAGACATGACATGGGGGGCAGAGATGAGACATAACATGGGAGCAAAGATGAGACATGACATGAGTGCATTGATGAGACATGGCATGGGGGCAGAGATGAGACATGACATGGGGGGCAAAGCTGAGACATGACATGGGGGGCAAAGCTGAGACATGACATGGGGGGCAGAGCTGATACTGTTCTGGCTTTTACATTTGCGGTCAAAATAGATGCCGCACATGTAAGCGTACTCAGTTGTTTGAGAATTTCATAATTGCAGTCATACACAAACCTTTACCATCAGGGATTATATAAACTGTAACAGTACTAATGTTATCTATGTGATTCTGTGTAAAATATGTTATCTTATGTATGTTGGGTGCACAACTAGGAGATTGAAAGATCGCATTTCAGAACACCTAACTGACATCTCCTCTCTTTCTAGTACTACTCGCAATATTTCATATGCTTCTAAACATTTTATTGAACATCATCAAAGAGGCACGAATTCCTTACAGGTGATTGGTGTCGAAAGGGTCAAGCGTGCACCCAGAGGAGGAGACTCCAGACACCTTCTACTTACCAAAGAGGCGTTTTGGATTTACAACCTTGGATCCCGATTTCCAGATGGCCTCAATGCGTGCAAGGAAATTATGTTCCACTACTGAATTAACACTTTGTTCCCTGCTTTCTATTTTTTATATGGTGTTTGTTATGTTAAATTTCTGTGTATATACTGATTTTACTTTCATGTTCTTATGGGATTGGTTTTAACTAATAATGCATCCTATAGACATACCCCGATGTGACCATTTTGATTGATTTCGTTGGTGGACACTGGGGCATGTCAGATGGATGTTATCTTTGACAAAGAACACAGGACTGTGTTTGAAACGCATTGCCATTTCAATCATGTGAGATTCCTGAGTGACATGTATTTTTAACTACGTGGATTTATTTCTTTAATAAATTTTGATATTTTTGGAAGCTGGATTTTTCCTTTTTTTCCCTTGATTCAACACGTGGGGCCTCACGTTTCCTTGCTTCCTTCCACCAAGAGCCTAGAGCCATCAGGTGAGCTGATTACCTTTTTTCTCCTCTCAAGAGCTGAAACATGACATGGGGGGCAGAGCTGAGAGACATAAGGGCAAGATGGAGAGACATGCGGGCAGAATAGAGAGACATGCGGGCAGAATGGAGAGACATGCGGGCAGAATGGAGAGACATGCGGGCAGAATGGAGAGACATGCGGGCAGGATGAAGTCACATGGGGTCTAGAATGGAGTACATATGGGAGCAGGATGTGGGACATTTTTACTGTAGGGGCTAATTATGGATATTATTACTACTGTGATGTATTTTATTTTTGAGGATACTGTTTTCAGTGAGAGGGGGGTACTCTTACTGTGCAGGGCGGCACTGTCACTTTTTTTCTTCATCTGGGCAAGTGGGGAATGTGCTCTTGAAACTGCTCTAGATAACTATGTGTTATTTTCTGCAGAGACGAGTCCTGGCTGGAAGAAGTGATGGCAGTTTGTGTTGGATGAACAAGAAAAGCGAAGATGAAGGACTTCATCTAGAGACGTCACCGGTGAGTCAGTTTGTTACCTGTACACTGACAATATACACTACATACTATACACTGGGCTCCTGCGTATAATGTCACTGGTGATCCCTGTATTATCTGTACACTGACACTATACCCTGTATATTATCTGCAGAGCTCCTGTGTATAATGACAGTTATGGTAACATTAGTCTTGTGTTTTTTTTATTAATGATCAGTATTGTATTGTAGTAGTCAGGCACTATGTCATGGTAATATGTGGTCCGGCCATGGTGTGGCATTATTTGTTCCTTCTATGTGACATTATTCAGTCACTATGTGGTGGTAATATATGGTCTGGTTATGGTGTGACGGTATTCCTTGTATGTGGTATTATTCGGTCACTATGTGGTGGTAATATGTGGTCTGGTCATGGTATGATGGTATTTGTCCCCTGTACGTGGTATTATTGGTCATTTTTAAAAAATGTATTTGACACATTCCCTTAAAGAAAAATATACTTAAAAAGAGTATTTGGTATTATAAGAAATGTTTAATAGGTTAGAGGAGAGTAGGGCCTGACCAGAAGAGTCTACCTTGACCTGGTGGTGGCTTAAGAAATCTTTTGGCCAAAACAAAAGCTGTTGGCTATGTATGTGATCTGGTGTCTGATGGGAACTGTTAATGTGTGATTGGTGAGGGTGTGGTGCAGAAGTGGAGTTTTTCCAAGAGTGGGCGGTAGGACTGTGGAAGGTTCGATTGATGGAGGCGGAGCCTGCGGCGGAGTCTCAGGGGGGCCTGAAAATGTTTCCAGTATGGTTCCCTGAAATTTCTAGTGGTAGCCCATCCTGTGGAAGTCCCAATAATGGCTGCAGCACACTGGGAGGCTAGGCCTTTTCTAGAGCTGGGTCTCGTCCAGCATGAAGTCCACCTAGTATAGTGGAGGCAGATGGACTGGAAGATGAAAATGCCACCTCTGGAATATACTCTCCCCCTGGGCCATCTGATTCCACTCAATTGTCTGAAGAAGAAAAGGAGCTGCCCCTTCCTGCCCTGGTCCCCCTACATGCTCCTGTAACCCCACCTACCCCTGCCCTTTGGCCTGCCCCTATCCCCTTGCCTGCGCCTGTGTCCCTGTCACAGGCTACCCCTGAAAGCTTTGACTGGGACCAAGGGTGCTGGGACCCCACTATTACTGAAGGGTCACCTTCCCTCGGCTTCCACTGGCTGCTGGAGGTCCCTGACGTGGTAGAGAAGCATATGCAGCCAGAAGAGGCCGCCTGCTGGGGGAAGAAGCTGCATTTGAGCGGGCCTATCGTTATCAAAGGTGACACCCACTCAACCCATGTTCCGGACCTCAGAAATGCCTAAGCCTGCGTAGAAGACCGATGCAGATATGCAGAACCACGCACCAGATCCTTGCGTTTCTGCACCTAGCCAGGCCTATGAGGCAAGAGCTCCTGCAGCTAAGGCACCCCAAGTGGTCATACCAGGCATATGCATTAATAATTCCACGAATGTTGTGATGACCAGGACTGATGCACAAGAAGTGGATAAGGGTAGGGAGAAATACCCCAAGTCCCCCAGGAGGTGGGGCCGTCCTCCTTCCTCTACTGCTTGGGCCCAGTCAGTCTATGACAAATATATGAGAAAGTTAACAAGAGAAAAAAAATCTTCACTTCTTGTTTGTTTTCTTCCTAAAGCCGTTCTCCACGTGGCCAACTTCTAGGCCACTGTGAGCTTATGTTCTATAGCTCTGGAGTGACTGTTCTGGACAGTTTTTCCTCCTGACATGGCCCTTTGCCACCTGAAAACTGGTTTCTATTCAAGAGCCTGTTGCCGTACTGCTAAAAGGAAAGAGGACATGGACACTCCAGCAGACCAAAGTTGCTCAGATGAGGACGTTAATCATGGGAGAACAAAAGGAGGGTTTCTTTTAGGAAAGTTATATGATTTATCAAATATACAGTAGTGTGAAAAAGTGTTTGCCCCCTTCCTGATTTCTTATTCTGTTGCATGTTTGGCACACTTAACCCCATCACGTTCAATAGGGATAGCCCATCATGGCCCATGCAAGTTTCCGCACCATGACGGACTATCCCGTCACGCATTGACAATTCAGTGCCGAAAGCTGCCATAGACAGCTGATCAATACGGGAAGAGGTGCAGGGACCCATGCCGGCAGTCCCTGCACCCAGAACGCTATGATCGGTCAGTCAATCTGATTGACTGATCACATCATGATCGTGCAGGAGAAACTGAAATATTAGCATCTCCTGCCTGATTGGAGCAGGAGCCCACCGATGCCAGTGGCTGAGCACCTGCACGAAACAGCCAGCAGCGGTGTCAGTGCCGCTGCTGGCTGTTAACTCCCTAAATGCTGCGATTGCACACGATTGCAGCATTCAAGAGGCAGGCAGAGGGATGGGATCTCCCTCTGCCTTCAGATCGGCGCCCCTGCAACGTCATCTCTGGGGTCAGACCGTTGCCATGGTGACCCGGGGTCGTCATCACCGAGCTATGGAAAGCACAGGTATAATGCACTGCAATCTAGTGCATTGCAATACATTATATCTGTGAAAAAAGTGAAAGTCCCATAGTGGGACTAAGTAAAAAAGTTAAAAAAAAGTTTAATTTTTTTTTAAAAATCTAAAAAAAAAATGTTCAACAATAATAAAACTAACAAATACATATTTTTATGTAGCATAAATAAAAATTACAAAAAACAAAAAAGTACACATATTTGGAATTGCCGTGTCCAGAACAACCCGATCTATAAACGGTTCACACTAGTTAACCCCTTCAGTGAACGTCGTAAAAAAAAACATGGGAAAGTTTTTCATTATACCGCTAGAAAAAAAAGTGAAATAAAACGGGACCAAAAAGACGAATGGAAATAAAAATGGTATTGCTGAAAATGTCATCTTGTCCTGCAAAAATCAAGTCGACATCAAGCTCCATCAGCTAAAAAATGAAAAAGTTCCAGCTCTCAGCATACAGCAATGCAAAGATAATTATTTTTTTATAAAGGTTTTATGTAAAAGTGCAAAAACATAAAAAAATACATAAATTATGAATTATTGGTTTTTGTTCACTCTGCCACCCCAAAAATCAGAATAGAAAGTGATTAAAAAATGTAATTTGCCCAAAAATGGTACCAATAAAAGCGTCAACTAGTGCCGCAAAAAACAAGCCCTCATATGACTCTGTCGGCTGATATATGGAAAAATTATAGCTCTAAAAAAAATGGCGAAGCAAAAACTTGTTTTTTGCAAAAAAAAAGGGTGCGTCTTTTAGTGTGTGACAGCTGGCAATCATAAAAACCCAATATAAACCTGGTGTCACGATACAGCTGTTGGGTGACCAGGCATCAGGGGCTCCTACCCTGGCCTTAACACAAGAGAGTGCCCTAGCTTGCTCTATTCCCCAGGATACCTCCGAAGGTTGAAAATGCCAAGGCATCCGCCCTCACCCTAACTCCTGAGTTAGCCCTCCCCTTGTTCCCCTCCCCGAACCGGGGAAGAGGGGCGCTACTGTGCACCGAAGTACACCCACCCGACAAACAAGGCAACACAGATAGTGATGAACAGAAAACTTAAGGCACACAAAATATTCTCTCACATATAACAGACGGAAGCACCGGAGTGTGAATGTAGGGGGAATAAACCAAAATGGAGAAGGACAAGGAATAACCACGCAGTTGTGACGCTCACAGCCCTACCCTGAGAGATGGGGGTACTCGGAGCCGGGTCAGATGTTTGGGGGGTTGTAGCCGTGGCCTGGACCCGTTCTGTGCCCAGGGCCATCACATAAAAGATTTAATGGGCTTTCAAGGTTTGGTGTTAATCGAGTGGTTGTATTGACTATGCCACCTGTGGTTTCTGGTGATCCTCCACCAGCGCTGCATTCAGTCCTCTGAGGCGGGATGTAGTGGCAGCAGAGGATGGTACTACTCCCCACAGGCGGAGCAGGGCCTCAGGGCAGAGCGAACAGGAGGATGGGAGTTGTAGTGGAAGATGTGGTGCGGTGTAGTGCGGTGCCGCGTTGCAATAAGGAACCGGAGGCCATAGGGGTAGTCTTCCAAGCTTTACTCATGGTAGAATGCACAGCTGCAAGGCTTCTCCCTGCTCCTCACGGCACGCTGCGGCCACCAGGACCGGGGGTCCGACAACCTCCGGGTAGTTCAGGTGCTTTGGTCAGGACCCCACACCAGAGTGTTCCTAGACGTTCCCACTAGGTCCTCTCCTGTCCGTATGTGGTGCGTGTACTAAGGCCGGGTCTCCCTCTGGACTATGCACAGAACAAGGGTATGGGTGGCGACTCCGCTACGTCCGTTACCCGGTGGGATCCACTGAGCCTCCGGGCTTCTCCGACTAAGACTTGAAGTGACAGAGTCAGATATCGGGGGCCGGTACCCTTCTTGCAGCAGGAATCCCTCTGACTAGGCCAGAATAGTGAGGACAGGTGGCGTATGCCGCTCCGTCTGCATCTCCCTGGGATCCTTTTGCCTGCGGAGCTCTACTCCTCTTCTCCCCTCCAGGCCTTCTTAAGTAAGGACCTTGACCGGGTAGAGACAGCCGTTAACTCTTGCCCGTTCCTCGACTCAAGGCCAGAGTACGAGGACCGTGTCCCCATCAACTGCAGGTTCACACAGAAAGCCACGTTCAGCGATGAAGATCACAATCAAAGACCTTGAACTTAAGATGGCTGGTTATTAAATATGAATTTTGTACGTGTAACCTCTGTGTCCTCCACCCTCACCCACTACTAGGTTGCCCCTTACTTTGGTTCCCCCATCTCCACTTATCCTGGCTGGGGCAGCACCCTAGTGCCTTAAAGCCCCCCTACAGGTGGGAGAGATGTAGTGTTGAATGCAGAGGTGGGGTCCTGACAGCTGCACCATCCTTACCTCGAAGGAGAAATACCACACCTCATTAAAGAGCTGCAGTACCCCTGTGGCAACCGAACCCTCAGGGGCGCCACACATACAAACCAGACAAAAGTCACAAGTTATTCCTCCCAAACTCCTTCTCTTAGCAACTCCTCACTCTATTTTAGCCATGCTGAAAATGCTAGCTCTGATAAGGTTTAGTATCAGAGCCCAGGTTATAAAGGGAAAAGGAGTGACTAACCGTCCTCAGCTGTGAACACAGGGATTTCCAAAATGGCCGTTTAACCCCTATTCAGACAGAAGAAATAAACACATTAAAATGACGGAGAAGTGCTTCTTCTCTGGGCAGGAGTAAGAGCTATCCGACGCTGAGGTCTTCTGGCTCCAAACTGTTGCGGTAACCCCGTGACATCTGGTATTGCTGTAATCTCACGGACCCAAAGAATAAAGTTGTCTAATCACTTATACCGCATTAGGAATGTCGTAAAAAATAAATAAAACCAATTCTTCACCTGCTGTTGATTTGTTCATTGTGCCTCCCAAAGATCACAGTAAGGTTCGGCTCACATTTATCCTGCGCTGAGCGCTTATACCGGAGTTTCTGTGTAAATTTATGAAATGGCCGATGGAACCCCCAGTGGAAGATTCCCTATAATTAGGCAGATGGAGGCACTGTGGATGCCGTCTGACCTATGATCTGGAGGTGTCACTCATTTTAGGCGTGGATAAAAGCGCAGTCAGCCACAGTTTTGTGCACAACGCTGAACGGAGGCCAGACAGACTCCAGAGTAAATCTGCTGCCTCATCTCATTATAGTGAATGGATCCCTTGGGGGTTTCATGTGAACGTCATTCGGAGATTTAGATGGAAACCCCAAAGTAAGTGCTCACCGTAGAGCACAGGATAAATGTGATCCCAAATGTTATGTAAAATGTTCCCAATAAAAGCTTCACATAAAAAGCCACCACTCAGGTCCGTCGTCTGTTACTGGAAATACAGGGGGCTTCCACGTTACTGGTAGTACAAAGGCTCTGGAAAAGCTAAATGGCTCCTCGCCCCCCCCTAAAAGAAATTCAGCAAATTCCGCACTCCAAAATCCAAACCCGCTTTCTTTTGAACACCACATTGTGTCTAAACCATATTTAGTGTCCCTATGTTTGGCAGGGGTAAAATTTCCAAAATAGGGTCACTTGAGGGGGATTCTGCTCTTCTAGCACTTGGGGGCCCTGTATATGGAGTCTGCAAATTATCCTAGGAAAATCTGCTCTCCAGTAGGCAAATAGCGCTCCTTCCCCTCCGAGTGTCACCGTGTGGCTAAGCAGTACTGTACAGCCACATGTGAGGTATTGCCACATTCAGCAAAAATTGTGTGACACATTATGGTGCCATTTTTTACCAATTACCCTGTGTGAAAATGCAAAATCTACGGCTAAAACAAATTTTTTGTGGTAAAAATGTAATTATTTTTTCTTCACTGCCCAATGGTATAAAATTCTGTGACACCTGTGGTGTCAATATGATCACTGCATCCTTAGATAAATTCATTAAGAGGTGTAGTTTGTAAAATGTTGTCACTTATAGGGGATTCTGCTGTTCTGACACCTCGGGGTTAACTAATGTGACATGGCATCCTCAAACCATTCCAGCATAATTTGAACTCAAATATAGCACTTCTTCCCTTCTGAGTTTTGTACTGTGCCTCAAAAGTAGTTTGAGACCACACATGGGGTATTGGCAAACACGGGAGAAATTGCACAACAAATTTTGAGGTCCATTTTCTCCTGCTACCATTGTGAAAATAAAATATTAGGGGCTAAATGATAATTTTTGCGGAAAAAATTAGATTTTTTTATTTTCACGGTTGTATATTATAGACTTCTGTGAAGCACCTGAGGGTTCAAGGTGCTCACCACACATTTACATACGTTTCTTGAGGGATTTAGTTTCCAAAAATGGGGTCACTTGTGGGGGTTTTCCACTGTTTAGGCACATCAACGGCTCTCCAAACGCGACATAGCATCCGCTAATTATGCCAGCCAATTTTACATTCAAAAAGTCAAACGGTGCTCCTTACCTTCCGAGCCCTGCCGTGCTCCTAAACAGTAGTTTTCCTCCACACATGGGGTATCAGCGTACTCAGTAGAATTTGCATAAGAATTGTTGGTGTCCATTTTCTCCTGTTACCCTTGTGCAAATAAAATATTAAAAGCTAAAAGATCAGTTTTGTGGAAAAAAATATAATTTTTATTTTCACGGCTCTATGTTATAAACTTCTGTGAAGCACCTGGGGGTTCAAGGTGCTCACTACACATCTAAATATGTTCTTTGAGGGGTCTAGTTTCCAAAATGGGGTCACTTGTGGGGTGTTGCCACTGTTTAGGCATATCAGGGGCACTCCAAATGTGACATGGCGTCCGCTCTTGATTCCAGCCAATTTTGCATTCAAATAGTCAAATGGTGCTCCTTTCCCTTCCGAGCCCTGCCATGCGCTCAAACAGTGGTATTCCCTCACATATGGGGTATTGGCGTACTCAGGAGAATTTTTCGCATCCATATTCTCCTGTTACCCTTGTGAAAATAAAATATTAGGGGCTAAAAATAATTCTTGTGGAAAAGATTAGATTTCTTATTTTCACTCCCCCCAAAAAATCTGGGGTTCTATTTTCTCCTGATATCCTTGTGAAAATAAAAAAATTGACTCTAAAGTAAAATTTGGTGAAAAAAAATATATACTCCTCAAAGTCACTTCAAATGTGATGTGGTCCCTAAAAAAATGGTTTTGTAAATTTTGCTGGAAAAATTAGAAATCACTGGTCAACTTTTAACCCTTATAACTTTCTATTAAAAAAATTGTTTCAAAAATTGTGCTGGTATAAAGTAGTCATGTGGGAAATGTTATTTATTAACTATTTTGTGTGACACATCTCTCTTATTTAAGGGCATAAAAATTCAAAGTTTGAAAATTGTGAAATTTTCAAATTTTTTTTTCAAATTTCTGATGTTTTCACAAATAAACGCAAGTATTATCATTTTTTTTACCACGATCATGAAGTACAATATATCATGAAAAAACAGTCTCAGAATCAGTGCATAACCCAAGTGCGCTTCAGCTTAAAGTCACCAACAGATGACCGGACATTCTCCTTCGGGATTTTTTTGTAGACAGCAGAATTCATGGTTCCATTTACTACAGCAAGTCTTCCAGGTCCTGAAGCAGCAAAACCTCCCCAGACCATCACACTACCACCACCATATTTTACTGTTGGTATGATGTTCCTTTTCTAAATTGCTGTGTTACTTCTACGCCAGATGTAATGTGACATACACCTTTCAAAAAGTTCAACTTTTGTCTCGTCACTCCACAGAGTATTCTCCCAAAAGTCTTGGTGATCATCAAGATGATTTCTGGGAAAACTGAGATGAGCCTTTATGTTCACTTGCTCAGCAGTGGTTTCGTCTTGGAACTCTGCCATGCATGCCATTTTTGCCCAGTCTCTTTCTTATGGTGGAGTCATTAACACTGACCTTAACTGAGGCAAGTGAGGCCTGCAGTTCTTTCTATGTTGTTGTGGGGTCTTCTGTGACCTCTTGGATGAGTAGTCGCTGCGCTCTTGGAGTAATTTTGGTTAGCCGGCCACTCCTCGGAAGGTTCACCACTGTTCCATGTTTCCACCATTTGTGGATAATGACTCACTGGGGTTCGGTGGAGTCCCAAAGCTTTAGAAATAGCTTTATCACCTTTTCCAGAATGATAGATCACAACTACTTAGTTTCTCATTTGTTCTTGAATTTCTATGGATCACATAGAAGAAGACGCTGTGGCAACAGGACGGTTAACAAGTTATAAGTTATATTTTAATATGTGTGCTGTGTATAAAGTTATGCTGAATTTTATCCCTATGGCCATTATTGTATGCTGGTTCTCTCACAAGCTCTGCCTAAGGCAATCCCTGGGAATGCGGGAGGTCTGTCCACTAGGGGAAACCATACAATAGATAGGAATACAGTATACACTACATTGCACAAGACAATTGTGAGGGGTTGAGAGCAGTTTTAGATATAGAAGAAAAGGTTTTCTGGGTTGCAAGCAGTCTATTCAGGGTGTGGAGTCCATGACACACACACCACAGTTGTGGGTCCATGACCCTTATAGCACAGGACTTGTGCAAGTCCTGTAAAAGAGAGTGGAGTGGGAACTAGCACACTAAACAAGCAGGAAAACAGGCAGATACAGCAAGGAAGCAAAATGTTATGTTAGTGTGCGTTTTCTGAGAAGAATGAGGGCACGTTTAATACTTCAACTGGACGCTGGGACAGTCTTGGGAGTACAGTCAGGAAGAGGGCCTGACAATCAGGACTCTGTCTCCCAGAAAAGGATGATGTCAGCCGGGTTGCAGGGGGAGAAGTGGATAGTGAATCTCAAGACAGAATGGGGACAAAGGCTGTTAGGATACAAAACCAAGGGAACATCACCACAAAAAGTCTCTGTCTTAATCTATATGCTGCAGCCATGTGTAAATGAATTGCACAGTAAACACAAGCCTGTTAATCTGGACTTCCAGTCTCCTGTCTTGCTTGCAGTCGATACCTCGATACCGGTCCTGAGGATGGGAGGTAACGGAGACTCCCGAAGTAACAGTACATAAAGAACAGATTCCATCACACAAAAGACTCCACTCTCAGTCCTTTATAGAAGAGGGGTTACAGGGTGCAGAGAACTCAGTTCTGGCCCACAGCATGTTGAAACCGGCCCTCTACCCCCCTTTACATACAGTAAAGGATTTAGCCACAGGTGCTTTGTTTATGTGGTTTCTTAAATTGAACAGAAGATAGAGAAAATAGGAAAGCGCAATTAAAGAGTCATAACTGTCTAGGAAGCTTGAAAGTCCCTAACTCTGCTAGTGAAAAGTTTCACCAACTGTACCACTGAAATTGTTTGTTGAAGACATGTCATTATACTGTAACCTAAAGAAAGATGTCTGCAACTCCTGCTGTGCTTTGTTGGTTAATGAAACAGACAGTAAATTTGAACTTGTTTTTGTACACTGTTGTTGTCTCCAGTTCCTGGGGTCGCATAGAATCACGGCCATGCGAAGGGTGGCGGACCAGAGGAGGCAAGAAGTGTCTACAGCCACAACAGCAACACACACACACACACACTGGAAGCAGGCCCATTTGTTCGGTAAAGTGCCGGGGTGTCAGACCCATGACACTCACCTACAGCTACTGCCCTGATACCTTGCATACAGTGGGGAAGATTTGACTGACGATTTTACAAGTTTTCCCACCTACAAAGAATGGAGAGGTCTGTAATTTTTATCGTAGGTACACTTCACCTGTGAGAGACAGAATCTAAAAAAAATTCAGAAAATCCCATTCTATGATTTTTAAAGTATTTGATCACCTACCAACCAGCAAGAATCCTGGCTCTCACAGACCTGTTAAATTCTCTTTGAGAAACCTTCTTACTCTGCACTCATTACCTGTCTAAATTGCACCTGTTTTAACTCGTTACCTGTATAAAAGACACCTGTCCAAACAATCAATTACACTCCAACCTCTCCACCATGGCCAAGACCAAAGAGCTGTCTAAGGATACCAGGGACAAAATTATAGATCACTACCCTCTGATAACTTTAAAAACTACGTAAAATCCCGTGTGACTATGTGCTGAATCTACCACTGGATAAGTGAAGATTATGCCAAACTACAGTAAAATATGTCGGACACATAATCAATAAGGATGGCATTGCTTCTGATTCAGCCAAGGCAGAATCCGTAATTAAACCCTTCACGACCTATGATGTATAAGTATTTCCTAGATCGTGAAAACAATAAAAAATACACATATTTGGCATCGCTGCGTTCAGAAATGCCCGATCTATCAAAATATGAAAATAATTAATCCAATTGGTAAATGGCGTAATAAAAAAATTAAAACGCCAGAATTATGCTTTTTTGGTCACCGCAACATTGCAATAAAATGGAATAACAGGCGATCAAAACATTGTATCTACTCCAAAATGGTATCAATAAAAACATCAACTTGGCACACAAAAAATAAGCCCTCACCCAATTGTGGAATGGCACTTTTTTTTTGCAATTTCACTCCACTTCGAATTTTTTTCTGTTTTCCAATACATTATATGGTAAAATCAATGGTGTTGTTCAAAAATACAACTCGTCCCGCAAAAAACAAACCCTCACATAGCTATATTGATGGAAAAATAATAAAAGTTATTGTTCTGGGAAGAAGGGGAGCAAAAAACGAAAACGCAAAAACGGAAAATCCCAAGGTCCTGAAGGGGATAAAGAGACTTTAGACTTTATCGTGTTTTCGCTGCTTAATCTGTGAGCAGCATAATTTTTGGGCAAAGACCTTGTTACTGTGATGCTTGCTGTAGTTTTAATAAATCACTGTTTTATTAGCAGGCTATTATCACAAGAAGACTAGTAAATCTGCTGCAATGTAGTCTCCCATATTTGTGAGCTCTGTATATCCCCGCCTCCACCAATGATTATGCATAGGCAGAAAGATGCCAGTGAACACAGAAAGCTGCCAATCAGAGTTGTGGGTGGTGTTATAGAGGGCTATGCATTCAGAGAACTGCGATGTGCACCAGGCTGTACAGGCACTCTACACCAGGCTGTAAGTGAACTCTGCACCAGGCTGTAAGGGCACTCTGCACAAGGCTGTAAGGGCAGTGTGCACCAGACTGTAAGGGCACTGTGCACCAGTTTGTTAGGGCACTGTGCACCAGGCTGTAAGGGCACTGTGCACCAGACTGTAAGGGCACTGTGCACCAGACTGTAAGGGCACTGTGCACCAGGCTGTAAGGGCACTGTGCACCAGACTGTAAGGGCAGTGTGCACCATGCTGTAAGGGTACTCTGCGCCTGGCTGTAAGGGCACTGTGCACCAAGCTGTAAGGGCACTCTGCCCCAGGCTGTAAGGCACTCTGCCCCAGGCTGTAAGGGAACTCTGCACCAGGCTGTAAGGGCACCGTGCACCAGGCTGTAAGGGCACCCTGCACCAGGCTGTAAGGGCTCTGTGCACCAGGTTGTAAGAGCACTGTGCACCAGGCTGTAAGGGCACTCTGCACCAGGCTGTAAGGGCACTGTGCACCAGGCTGTAAGGGAACTTTGCACCAGGCTGTAAGGGCACTGTGCACCAGGGTGTAAGGGCACCCTGCACCAGGCTGTAAGGGCACTGTGCACCAGGTTGTAAAGGCACTGTGCACCAGTCTGTAAGGGCAGTGTGCACCAGGCTGTAAGGGCACTCTGCACCAGGCTGTAAGGGCACTGTGCACCAGGCTGTAAGGGCACTGTGCACCAGGCTGTCAGGGCACTGTGCCCCAGGCTGTAAGGGCAGTGTGCACCAGGCTGTAAGGGCACTCTGCGCTAGGCGGTAAGGGAACTCTGCACCAGGCTGTAAGGGAACTCTGCACCAGGCTGTAAGGGAACTCTGCATCAGGCTGTAAGGGCACTCTGCACGAGGCTGTAAGGGGACTCTGCACCAGGCTGTAAGGGCACTCTGCACCAGGCTGTAAGGGCACTCTGCACCAGGCTGTAAGGGCACTGTGCACCAGGCTGTAAGGGAACTCTGCACCAGGCTGTAAGGGCACTCTGCACCAGGCTGTAAGGGCACTGTGCACCAGGCTGTCAGGGCACTGTGCCCCAGGCTGTAAGGGCAGTGTGCACCAGGCTGTAAGGGCACTCTGCGCCAGGCGGTAAGGGAACTCTGCACCAGGCTGTAAGGGAACTCTGTGACGCGCCCCTGGGCCTGTGTCGCGCTGCGTTGCGCACGCGGGAGCCTACCCGGAGCCGGATCAGTGGAGGGTTGTAGTCTCGTGGCGGTGACCCGGTCCGTGCCCAGGGAGTCAAACTAGACGGCAGTCTATTAGTAGTAAATAGTTGATGACTACGCCACCCGTTGAGTGCAGCCAGGAAGCTGCTGCTGCAGGGCAGACCGCTGAGGCCGGTGGTAGGATTGTGCAGCGTGATAGTATAACCCCCAACGGGAGGGGTATGGCCTCAGGGCAGCCGACGTGGATGATGGGGGTAGCAGGAACCACTCAGAGACGGTACGGTGTAGTTCAGGGTCTTTACTGGTAACAACGACAGACCCTCCCGGAGTACTTGCTAGCAAACGGGGCCTGGTCAGTCTTTGAGCAGATGGGATCTCCCCTGGCCAGGCGTAGTTGTAGGCCTCCCAAACTGACTGTACTCTTCTGGCTACCTTGCTAGAAGCTGATGTAAGTAGCCCACGTCCCTGAGTGTACCGTGTGGTGCTCACCCGTATGGCCGGTGACTCGGGGCCTTCTAATGGCTTCCGCTCCACGATGGCGGTGCTGGTCCCACGCGTGTGACCGTGCCTTCGGGCTTCTGGGCCAGAGGACCTGAAATCCCCTGCCTGACGGATTCTGCTGCTGGGTAGGAGTTAGTCCCCACAGCCTCGGACTCCGGGTCCGGTAAAGAATCTTCTTAGTCAGGGCGAGCTCTGCAGCTGCCAGCCCCTGACTCCTTGTAACTCTGCTGTTTCCTATGCTGCTTCTTGTCTCCACTCTCCTTGTCTGACTCACCCTGCCTCAGCCCCGGGTTTATACAGGGGAAGTCCTTCCCCTCCCAAGACTGGGCAGGAGGTGTGGCATGCACAGGATCCCTGACCAAAGGACCTCCCACCTGCTCTCAGACATAACATTACATTACTGTGGAAAACCAGACCCCTGGGGTGCCACATTCCCCCCTAGTGAAATTTAGTACTCCGGGACTAAACACATTTAGAAAAACATAACAAAGTATAACAATAACAATACTATAAGAAAAACACATAAGATGGTTACGGCGTGTCCGCAACCGGATGCAGTCTTTGAAGAAAAGCAAAGGTGTCCATTTCACCAACACAGGGAGACGTAACCAGGTAGGGGTCTGTCCTACCCCGAGTCCTTAACAGTCTGTAGTCCATCCTGGGTTACGCTCCAACTATATACAAGGATTCCCGGTAAATCCACCAAGGTTTCCTAAAAACAACTGGAAACACAAAATTATACACAAGCAACAATACACAGATAAACATAAATAAAACTATTTTTACACTTCAAATTCTCCAGCGTGCGGGTAACTGGCCTCTAGTGGCCCTAGTGGACCTACGGAGCTGACTGTCTGGCCCTGAACTACAGGGTGTAGGAGCTGTCAAGGGTAAACTGGGCAGCTGTCTACCGGCTCTTTGTCTCACTAGGGGTACGGCAGGCTCACTATAAGCAGAGGGTTGATTCTCCTGTTCTACTCGTGTGGAGTCTTCTGCCTCCTGGACCGGCTGTTCTTCCAGCTCTACCCGTTGCTCCGTAGGTTCTTGGGATGATGGTTGGAGGAAGGTGAGTACGGGTACCACAACTGCACCATTGACTTGAGTCCAAGACCGAGGGAAGTCCCCGAGCACGGTACTAACCATATCTTCCCTTTCCTCTACGGGTCGATGGTCTTCTTGTTCTTCTTCAGGGTTCCTCAGTTGTTCGGGACACTTCTTCAGGTGGTCCCGGGATACAATGGCTGTGGTTTCCCCTCCGTCTTTACTGATGGTACAGACCTTCGGGTTCTCGTGGCTTGAGGGCAGTACGGTGTACGGGTCCTTCTCCCACTGGTCATCCAACTTGTGGAGCCGTCTTTTCCTCTTCAAGACCTGCTCTCCGGGTACCAGGGGAACAGCGGGAGCATACTGGTTGTAAGTCTTCTCTTGTCTTTCCCTAGCCTGACAGAGACTTCGCTCCACGCTCTCTTGTACTCTCCGGTACTGCTGCTGCCTCTCTGTGTCCCAGTCTGTTTCTGGTGAAGTGTCCTCAGGTGTCAGGACTCCCATTTCCAGGTCAACAGGTAACTTACCAGGTCTCGCCCTCATTAGGTAAGCCGGGGTACAGTTGGTGGAACCTACCGGGATGTGGTTGTATAGGTCCACCAGATCGGGCAACTTCTCAGGCCACAGACTGCGTTCTTCCAGGGGCAATGTTTTTAGAAGATCCATTACCACCTGGTTCATTTTTTCACAAAGTCCATTAGTTTGCGGATGGTAGGGTGTCGTCCTTATCTTCCGGCAGCCATACAGATTGCAGAATTCCTGGAAGACCTCCGCTTCAAAGGCAGGTCCCTGGTCCGTCAGCACTTGGTCCGGGTACCCGTGTGGACGGCAGAAGTGCTGCTGGAAGGCTCTAGCTGCTGTTTGAGCCGTTAAGTCCTTGACGGGGACGACAACCAAGAACCGGGAGTAATGATCCACGATGGTTAACGCGTAGACGTAGCCACTTCTGCTTGGGGTCAGTTTTACATGATCCAAGGCTACCAGTTCCAACGGTTGCCGGGTGACGATGGACTGCAGGGGAGTCTTCTGGCTGGCCCGGTCCTTCCTTCTCAGATTGCACGGGCCACAGTCTCTGCACCACTTCTCGATGGTTCCCCTCATGCCTACCCAGTGGAACCGCTCGCGCAGCAGGAACTCCAGCTTTTTCCACCCGAAGTGTCCAGCTCCGTCGTGGTATGCCTCCATCACCATGGCTGCGTCTCTTCGTGGCACCACTACTTGCCAGAGTAGTTCATGCGTCCGGGAGTTGACCATTCTGCGGCACAACTTCCCCTTGTAAAGGAATAGTCGACTCTTCTCCGCCCATAGTTGTTTGGCTTCCTCCGGAGCGTCTGGTTCAAGGCGAGCCTCCGGCCGAGTCAGCATCTCCTTCACCAGTCGGACGGCAGGGTCGCTGTCTTGCGTTTCCGCCCAGTTGTAGTGGGGTAAGGGGTTCAACGTAGCAGCCTGCTTACCCCTTACCCGGTGGGAATACTGGATAGTCCCATGACGGTGGAACGCAGGGAGTTCAACTTCTTCCAGTCCCTCCGGATCTTCTCCTTCGTCCGGCAGGTTGGGCATCCTGGACAGGGCATCCGCGTTAGTATTGGAGCGTCCTGCCCGGTATTTGATTGTGAACTCGTAGTTGGACAGACGGGCCATCCACCTCTGCTCCAGGGCACCGAGTCTTGCCGTGTCCAGGTGTGTCAACGGGTTGTTATCCGTGTATACGGTGAACCGGGAAGAAGCGAGGTAATGCCTAAAGCGCTCGGTGACTGCCCATACCACGGCCAGGAACTCTAGCTTAAATGAGCTGTAATTCTCGGGGTTCCTTTCGGTGGGTCGCAGTTTTCGGCTGGCATAGGAGATTACTCGTTCTCTCCCCTGCTGAATCTGGGACAGTACGGCTCCTAGCCCGATGTTACTGGCGTCGGTGTAGAGGATGAAGGGCTGGCTATAGTCCGGGTACGCCAAGATTTCATCCCCCGTGA
This sequence comes from Phyllobates terribilis, assembly GCF_046119375.1. Lineage (NCBI taxonomy): Eukaryota > Metazoa > Chordata > Amphibia > Anura > Dendrobatidae > Phyllobates > Phyllobates terribilis. Next base: position 383,262,477 of record NW_027362765.1, read on the forward strand.
GGGCCATCTTCAGCTGGCGGAAGGACTCTTCTTCTAGCTCTTCCCATTTGAAGGGCGGCTTCTGGTTCTTGGCCTTTCGGGACTGGCCTATCAGGAGGTCCTGCATAGGCGCTGCCTTTTTGGTGAAACCGGGAATAAACCTTCGGTAGTAGCCTACCAACCCTAGGAACTGCCGCACTTCTTTTACGCTGGAGGGGCTTGGCCATCCCTTAATTGCGGTGATCTTATCGGGGTCGGGAGCCACTCCGTCAGCGCTCACCACGTGTCCCAGGTATTGCACCTTTGGTTTCAGGAGGTGACACTTGGAGGGTTTCACCTTTAGGCCGTAACTCGCCAGAGCTTCGAACACCTCCGCCAGGTGTTTCAGGTGGTCCTCATAAGTTTTGGAGTATACGATGACATCGTCCAGGTACAACAGGACCGTCTCGAAGTTTCTGTGGCCCAGACAGCACTCCATTAATCGTTGGAAGGTTCCTGGGGCGTTGCAGAGTCCGAACGGCATGCAGGTGAACTCGCTAAGTCCCATCGGGGTGGTGAATGCGGTCTTCTCCCGGTCCGCCTCTGCTACAGGAACCTGCCAGTACCCGCTAGTGAGATCCAAGGTAGAGAAGAAGTTAGCAGATCTTAAAGCAGCCAATGACTCCTCTATCCTTGGTAAGGGGTACGCATCCTTGTGTGTGATACGGTTGATTTTCCGGTAATCTACACACATCCTCATGGTGTTGTCTTTCTTTTTGACTAAAACTAGTGGGGCTGCCCAGGGGCTACAGCTATCCCGGATTACCCCAGCCTCCTTCATGTCTCTAAGCATCCCCTTGGCGTGTTGGTAATGTGCAGGGGGTACGGGTCGATACCTCTCTTTTATGGGAGGATGATCTCCCGTGGGGATGCGGTGTTCTACCCCCTTGACTCGCCCGAAGTCTAACGGGTGTTTACTAAACACTCTCTCATACTCTTGAACCACCCGATAGACTCCTTGTTTCTGATGTGAGGGAGTGGAATCAGTACCCAAATGTAGTTGCTGACACCAGTCCTCCATGTCTTTCTTAGAGCCGTTACCTTCCTCCGGGTGAGATGGAGGCAAGGGTTCCACAGATTGTATAGAATTTTGATTAGTGGTATATAATTTGGCTAGCGTGGCATACCGGGGCAGGTACACTTCCCTCTCCCCGATATTTATTATGCGAATGGGCACCCTCCCATGGCGTACATTGACCACCCCCCGTGCTGTCAAAATGGTGGGCCTACTGTCTGAGTAAACTGGTTCTACCATTGCCTGGTAATCTCTACCTCTCAGACCAATAGCTGCCCGGCACCAAATCATCATTTCACTTTTTGGGGGCATGGCAATAGGAAAAGGGTCACACATTCTTACGCTACCAATCTCACCGCCGGAGAGTTCCACTTGTTGCCGTTGCATCAGTGCCCGGATCTCTTTCTGGAGCACCCGCTGCTCGCCGGAGCTGGCGTTCTTGGCAACCTGCTGTAAAAGGAAAATCACCTCTGCAAGACAATTTTCAATTACGTTAGTTCCTAGAGTTATTTTTGGGTGACTCTCATGTTTATCAATATCTACAATGATCAGTCCCTGTGCGGCCAGTTCGACTCTACCGATTTTGAGGGTCACCTCTTTAAATCCGATCTGTGGCACGGGCTGGCCATTGCTGGCGATGATACTCAAGTCGTCGTCAGGGTAGCGGGTAATATCCGAGTCATTCCAGTACTGCTTGAAGAGCACGTACGGGATGGTGGTGACCTGTGACCCGGTATCCAGTAGGGCACTCATGGGAATGCCATCCAGTACCACAGGCAAGACTGGACGTCCTCCCACATATCTGTCGCGCCAGTTCGATGGGCCTGGTGATCTTTTTCCTGGGGGTTGGCCCTCTACCCCAGGTTGTGCCCGTTTAAAGAACAGTACCTTTCCATATGTCCGGGTTGATTGCAGCGGCGGCAGATGGGTCGTCCGTCCTCGCTGTATCGGTCACTGGGTCTTCCTCTGGCCGGTGGGGTCCTCCTTGGTCGACGCCACGGGATGTCCTCCGGTCCGGATGCCAGCTGGATCTTCCCTGGGGTGGAAACCTGTAAAGACTGCACAGTTCGGGTTAGCGCAGCAACGCTCTTAGCTAGCTCTTGGACCTGATGGTGTAGGTCTGGAGCCGGGTCATTGTCCAAAGCCTGCGCATCAGCTCCCACAGGCCCTGCCGACAAGGGCGCCGCCTCCTGGTGGTAAGTGATAGCTGGGCGCCTGTGGGTAACAACGCCACCCGGTGCTGGTTCTCGGAGCACCCGGATAGCTCTATCCTTGAACTGTGCAAAGTCCAGATGGGGATCCTGTAAGGCCATTGCCCGCAACTGGGTTCGGTGGGCATTGCAATATAAACCCTCTATAAATTGTTCAGTCAATAGCCTGTCCTCGTTTCCCACCCCATCAGGGTCGGTCTGCTTTATGGCCCTCAGGGCCTCTTGTAGGTTTAGTGCATAGTCCCTTATACTCTCATGCGCTCGCTGCTTGCACCCGTAGAATCTAAGCTTAATCTCGGCTGAGGTGCGGGTATCAAAGGTGTCCTTCAGCCGGGTTAGTATCCCTGCGACAGTCTTCCTCCCAGGTGGCCAGGATTTTACTTCCCTTTTGGCTGCCCCGGTTAGTTGGGCCACCAGGATGCTCACTTTTTGCTCTTCTGTGAGGGGGTACACCTGGAAGAGGCTATCCAGCTTTTCTCTAAAGTCATGCAGGGTATGTGACTCCCCTGAGTACTGGGGTAGCCAAGCTGCTCCCGGGATATAGGGCATGGTGAAGGGCATAACTGCAGCAGCGGTAGCGCTGGCGGGGGTTGAGGCAGTGAAGCCCTCCTCCGTATCCGACATCTTCCTCCCCCCTAGTGGACCGTGGCCTACCTTACGATGATCCTGTTCCGTAGGCCGCGGCTCCGCAGTGGATCGTCAGGGTTGAGGACCTTCCGTCGCGCTCCTGTGACGTCGGCGTCTGCTGGGCTCCTTCCAGGACCTTACGCAACGTCCGGACGTGAGGCGGGGCTTCAGTTCTCGCGCGCTTTCGGAGTCCACGCCCCTCTTCTTCCCGCGCGGCGTCCTCAAGATGGCGTCCAATGGCGGGAAAACTCCACGGATGGCGGGAAGAAGGTCGAAGATGGCGCCGGATGGCGGGAAAACTTCGCGGATGGCGGGAAGAAGGTAGAAGATGGCGCCGGATGGCGGGAAACCTTCACCACTGGTAAGTTTGAACAGTCTTTGCTTTTCAGGCACGCAGTACCCGGTGGTTGCGGGCACGAAATCCTGCCGACTACGCCAAAGTTGACGCGCCCCTGGGCCTGTGTCGCGCTGCGTTGCGCACGCGGGAGCCTACCCGGAGCCGGATCAGTGGAGGGTTGTAGTCTCGTGGCGGTGACCCGGTCCGTGCCCAGGGAGTCAAACTAGACGGCAGTCTATTAGTAGTAAATAGTTGATGACTACGCCACCCGTTGAGTGCAGCCAGGAAGCTGCTGCTGCAGGGCAGACCGCTGAGGCCGGTGGTAGGATTGTGCAGCGTGATAGTATAACCCCCAACGGGAGGGGTATGGCCTCAGGGCAGCCGACGTGGATGATGGGGGTAGCAGGAACCACTCAGAGACGGTACGGTGTAGTTCAGGGTCTTTACTGGTAACAACGACAGACCCTCCCGGAGTACTTGCTAGCAAACGGGGCCTGGTCAGTCTTTGAGCAGATGGGATCTCCCCTGGCCAGGCGTAGTTGTAGGCCTCCCAAACTGACTGTACTCTTCTGGCTACCTTGCTAGAAGCTGATGTAAGTAGCCCACGTCCCTGAGTGTACCGTGTGGTGCTCACCCGTATGGCCGGTGACTCGGGGCCTTCTAATGGCTTCCGCTCCACGATGGCGGTGCTGGTCCCACGCGTGTGACCGTGCCTTCGGGCTTCTGGGCCAGAGGACCTGAAATCCCCTGCCTGACGGATTCTGCTGCTGGGTAGGAGTTAGTCCCCACAGCCTCGGACTCCGGGTCCGGTAAAGAATCTTCTTAGTCAGGGCGAGCTCTGCAGCTGCCAGCCCCTGACTCCTTGTAACTCTGCTGTTTCCTATGCTGCTTCTTGTCTCCACTCTCCTTGTCTGACTCACCCTGCCTCAGCCCCGGGTTTATACAGGGGAAGTCCTTCCCCTCCCAAGACTGGGCAGGAGGTGTGGCATGCACAGGATCCCTGACCAAAGGACCTCCCACCTGCTCTCAGACATAACATTACATTACTGTGGAAAAAGGGCACTCTGCCCCAGGCTGTAAGGCACTCTGCCCCAGGCTGTAAGGGAACTCTGCACCAGGCTGTAAGGGCACCGTGCACCAGGCTGTAAGGGCACCCTGCACCAGGCTGTAAGGGCTCTGTGCACCAGGTTGTAAGAGCACTGTGCACCAGGCTGTAAGGGCACTCTGCACCAGGCTGTAAGGGCACTGTGCACCAGGCTGTAAGGGAACTTTGCACCAGGCTGTAAGGGCACTGTGCACCAGGGTGTAAGGGCACCCTGCACCAGGCTGTAAGGGCACTGTGCACCAGGTTGTAAAGGCACTGTGCACCAGTCTGTAAGGGCAGTGTGCACCAGGCTGTAAGGGCACTCTGCACCAGGCTGTAAGGGCACTGTGCACCAGGCTGTAAGGGCACTGTGCACCAGGCTGTCAGGGCACTGTGCCCCAGGCTGTAAGGGCAGTGTGCACCAGGCTGTAAGGGCACTCTGCGCTAGGCGGTAAGGGAACTCTGCACCAGGCTGTAAGGGAACTCTGCACCAGGCTGTAAGGGAACTCTGCATCAGGCTGTAAGGGCACTCTGCACGAGGCTGTAAGGGGACTCTGCACCAGGCTGTAAGGGCACTCTGCACCAGGCTGTAAGGGCACTCTGCACCAGGCTGTAAGGGCACTGTGCACCAGGCTGTAAGGGAACTCTGCACCAGGCTGTAAGGGCACTCTGCACCAGGCTGTAAGGGCACTGTGCACCAGGCTGTCAGGGCACTGTGCCCCAGGCTGTAAGGGCAGTGTGCACCAGGCTGTAAGGGCACTCTGCGCCAGGCGGTAAGGGAACTCTGCACCAGGCTGTAAGGGAACTCTGCACCAGGCTGTAAGGGAAGTCTGCATCAGGCTGTAAGGGCACTCTGTACCAGGCTGTAAGGGGACTCTGCACCAGGCTGTAAGGGGACTCTGCCCCAGGCTGTAAGGGCACTCTGCACCAGGCTGTAAGGGCACTCTGCACCAGGCTGTAAGGGGACTCTGCACCAGGCTGTAAGGGCACTCTGCACCTGGCTGTAAGGGCACTCTGCACCAGGCGGTAAGGGAACTCTGCACCAGACTGTAAGGGCACTGTGCACCAGGCTGTAAGGGAACTCTGCACTAGGCTGTAAGGGAACTCTGCACCAGACTGTAAGGGCACTGTGCACCAGGCTGTAAGGGAACTCTGCACTAGGCTGTAAGGGAACTCTGCACCAGACTGTAAGGGCACTGTGCAACAGGCTGTAAGGGCACTCTGTACCAGGCTGTAAGGGCACTCTGTACCAGGCTGTAAGGGCACTCTGTACCAGGCTGTAAGGGCACTGTGCACCAGGCTGTAAGGGAACTCTGCACTAGGCTGTAAGGGCACTGTGCACCAGGCTGTAAGGGAACTCTGCACCAGGCTGTAAGGGCACTGTGCACCAGGCTGTAAGGGAACTCTGCACTAGGCTGTAAGGGCACTCTGCACCAGGCTGTAAGGGCACTCTGTACCAGGCTGTAAGGGCACTCTGCACCAGGCTATAAGGGCACTCTCTACAGCAGGCTGTAAGGTAGTTTATTAACCCTTCGGGTGCTTTTCAGGAACTGATGCCAGGTGGAATGACAAGAACGTCAAATTTTATTTTTACCACTAAAATGTTGCTAACATCTCGCTATGAACAGGCCCCTATAGCCGGCAGACTCTAAAGCCGTTGCTTGACCATGGATTGTCATTGCAACCATCAGAATCACAGAACCACAAACTCAGGGTACCAGTGGAGTTAAAGAGAGGCCCCCCACACTGTTAACCATCTAGATGCTGTTATCATCCACATCTATATGATTATATGGCCATGCTTGGTGCCAACAACAATCATGGCTGATGCAGCAGGGTGTCAGCAATATTGTTCAGTTGACATCCACTGCATTTTTAACCACAGGGGGGATGCTATACTCCTATATGTCAGGTAAGTAAACAGACGTATTGGTGGTCACTATAGGGTTAAGATAATAAATAATAACATTTTAATAAATAAAAAATACTATTTATTTGTTAAATAAGGTCACTTTTTATGGTAACAATTTTTGTTTTATGCATTTAAAGCACCAAAACTGCCTCGTCATTAACAACTTAAATACATATTAAGGGGAATGTGTCTTCAGGCTTTTGAGTTATAAACTGCTGCCAGCGCATCATGCGTCACTTAAAGGGAATCTGTCAGCAGCTTTTTGCTATGTAATCTGGCAGCATGATGTAGGGGCTGAGACCTTTATTCCAGCGGGTACAAGTCAGTTTTCTCTAAGCAGATCTAGCAGAGCTTGAAATGTTAAGCTGTGTATAACCCCGTCCACACCACTGATTGGCAGTTTTTTATGTATATTATATATTGACAGAAAGCTGCCAATCAGTGGTGGGGGATGTAGTTGGACCAGGAGGCAAGAAACAAGTAGTACTGTTGTGATAATCTCCTACTGATAAAACACTGATTGTATAGAAACAGTAAAACACAGTCTAGTAAGTGGCACATCACTGAAATCAGGGTTTCTGCCCCTACATCATGCTGCTCTCAGATTACATAGCAATAACCTGCTAACAGATTCCCTTTAATTAGAGCCATTCACTGCACCCCTGCAGCCTGGCATACTGTACTGATTGTTCTGATCATAATTATGTGACACATAATGTTGTGGTAGCAATTTAGAACCTGGAAAGATCTGAACAGCAGTACTGTACATTGGAGTTATGATATTGTTAGGCGGGTTTCACACCATCTTTGATCATCGTTTTCCTGTCTTTGTTGGAACTTCCATCTGAAAAGAAAAATTAGGAAAATTAAGAACTCCACCTATAAATATACAATATTTATAGACATTGAGACTGATTTATTAGGAAAGAAAAATCTTTCCTTCATGCCTTCCAGCACATTTAACACATTTTTTATAAAGATATTTCAACATGCTCAACAATGGGGCATAGTCCAAAGTGGCCAGAAAGAAGGCATAGCCTAAATTGCAATCCTAATGCAATGTCACAAACTGGTACGTGGACTAAAGTAAGCCAACTAATGGACTAGGCAGTCTAAAGATTTGCCAGAGTTATCAAACAGCTTGAAACACTTTGGTAAATTTGGTGCATTTTAAAACTGTCTAATTTAATAAAAGTTAGACTTTAAGGTAATCAGCCTCACAGTGCATACTATATATACTGTACTTGAGAGAATGACAAGGAGGTGTAAAGCTGTCATCAGAGTAAGGGCACAGTCAGACGGCCATATAACACGGACGACGATCACATCGCAATGCTCAGACTGGTCGGCGACTCTCCTGTCCCGAGTGTGACAGTGAAGACCGTGTACCGGGGTGGTCTCTCCCGAATACAGTGGGCCGAGGACAAAGAACACTACCAGGCAATTTAAGGAACTACTTTTTACTAAAAACGAAAACTGAGTTACCCCGACAATGCACGAAAGCAACACAGTTAAAATTTCACACACACCTAGCCCAGGTCGGCTAGGAACCCTGCGCTGCACAACCAATAGGCCCAGTATGTTCTATAGGATAAAATATAATTTGCCTGACCTGTGTTTCTGCTTAATGCGGTAACTGGGAGTTAACCAAGGGCAAAGGTGCAATTAGATGGGTGCAAGAGGCGGCCCCTGCAGTGGTGCAGCGCAGTGATTCACAAATGTAACAATTCTCTAAGATTACAATTTTGTTATACTATCTGTACACAAGCTCACCCACTGAGGGGAGGATCTAGCTACGGTTCACAAAGTCATATTAGCAAACAATATCTCTAACTGAGAATCTACAGTACAGACCAAAAGTTTGGACACACCTTCTCATTTAAAGATTTTTCTGTATTTTCTTGAATATGGGAATTGTACATTTACACTGAAGGCATCAAAACTATGAATTAACACATGTGGAATTATATACTTATCAAAAAAGTGAGAAACAACTGAAAATATGTCTTATATTCTAGGTTCTTCAAAGTAGCCACCTTTTGCTTTGATGACTGCTTTGCACACTCTTGGCATTCTCTTGATGAGCTTCAAGAGGTAGCCACCGGAAATGGTTTTCACTTCACAGGTGTGCCCTTTCAGGTTTAATAAGTGGGATTTCTTGCCTTATAAATGGGGTTGGGACCATCAGTTGTGTTGTGCAGAAGTCTGGTGGATACACAGCTGATAGTCCTACTGAGTAGACTGTTAGAATTTGTTTTATGGCAAGAAAAAAGCAGCTAAGTAAAGAAAAACGAGTGACCATCATTACTTTAAGAAATGAAGGTCAGTCAGTGCGAAAAATTGGGAAAACTTTGAAAGTGTCCCCAAATGCAGTTGAAAAACCATCAAGCGTGTAACATACGTGGCGGCGTACTTGCATAGTGCACCATCTCCCACTATGCAAGATCGCAATCTTAGCTTTCATTCCAGTTTGTAAGCCGTGCTCCTGTTCATACTGTGTGCATGCCCTGGTCTGACTGCTTAGGGCGGCGGCCCGGTCACTTCCTGCTTCTTATAGCTGCTGTGGGCGCACCCCTAATGCGTCTCCAGCCTATTGCTGTGAGTCTCTGGATATTTAAACCCCCTCCACCCAGTAGGAGGTGCCTGAGCAACACCTTCACTCAGTTTGTCTTTGCATTCTGTATTGTCAGGTCCTGTCCTGTTACCTCTGTCTTCTAGTCTGTTTCCGCCACTCTGGGGACTGTATTCCCAGACTGGCTCCTGTATCTCTTTCAGTAGCAGTTCCTGTCTGAACTGTACCCTAGCCTGTTTGTCCGCCATTCTGCGGGCCATATACCCAGACTCTCTCCTGTATCTCTTGCAGTAGCAGTTCCTGTCTGAACTGTACCCTAGCCTTTTGTTCCGCCTCTCTGGGGGCCGCATTCCCAGACCTGTTACCTGTGACTTCTAGTCTGTTTCTGCCCCTGGGGGCTGTATACCCAGGCCTGTTCTTGTATCTCCTTGCAGTAGCAGTTCCTGTCTGAACTGCATCCCAGCCTGTTATCTGTTTGTCTCTATGTCCGTACCTTCCCTTTTCCTGCAGTATCTGAACCTGCACCTAACTCCTACTCGTTGTCTCTGTACATCTGTTGTGAGTGTAGAGTCCACTCGCTACTTCATTGCAAGTACCTTGTGTGTATCTGGTTCTGCTTGTCCCTTCCAGTCTGTTCAGTGTGAACAGAGCCCTGTCCTCTCTGCCTCGTCCACCGCACTTGCGGTTTCGCTCCGCTCTGTCTTTCCCACCGCTCCGGCGGTTCCTTCCTGCTCTGCCTTGCTCACCACTCCGGCGGTTCCTTCCTGCTCAGCCTTGCTCACCGCTCTGGCGGTTCCTTCCTGCTCTGCCTTGTTCACCGCTCCGGCGGTTCCGCTCTGCTCTGCCTTGGTCACCGCTCCGGCGGTTCCTTCCTGTTCTGCCTTGCTCACTGCTCCGGCGGTTCCTCTCTGCTCTGCCTTGCACACAGCTCCGGCAGTTCCTCTCTGCTCTGCCTTGCTCACCACTCCGGCGGTTCCTCCCTGCTCTGCCTTGTTCACCGCTCCGGTGGTTCCACTCTGCTCTGCCTTGCTCACCACTCCGGTGGTTCCTTCCTGCTCTGCCTTGCTCACTGCTACGGCGGTTCCTCTCTGCTCTGCCTTGCTCACCGCTCTGGCAGTTCCTTCCTGCTCTGCCTTGTTCACCGCTCCGGCGGTTCCGCTCTGCTCTGCCTGTCTACTGCATCTGCGGTTCTGTTCCTGAATCCCAGTCTGTACTGGACCCTATCCTGCCTGTGCTCCAACCTGCTAGTACCCCCCCTGTCTGCATACCAGCCGTGCTTACCAGTATCCACCTGTCTGCACTCCAGCCATGCCTGCCAATACTCACCTGTCTCTGTGCCAGCCTAACCTGCCCGTTCCTGCATTTTCCAGTGTGGGTCAGCAGCTGTGACTCGGGTCTTACCTGGAGTCGCACCTGGTCCCTCTGCTCGTTTCCTCCTTGGTTCACGGAGTCGTTAGCCGCCGTGCAACCTTGGTCGGATCGGGTTGATACTTAGTTACGCCCCTCCAGGCACTCCTCGGTTCATGGCACAGTGGGATCACTAATCACGCTCACGCCAGTCAGCCCGGGCGCGAGCGTAACAAAGCGCTACAAAGAAACTGACTCACATGAGGACCGCCCCAGGAAAGGAAGACCAAGAGTCACCTCTGCTTCTGAGGATAAGTTTATCCGAGTCACCAGCCTCAGAAATCGCAGGTTAACAGCAGCTCAGATTAGAAACCAGGTCAATGCCACACAGAGTTCTAGCAGCAGACACATCTCTTCAACAACTGTTAAGAGGAGACTTTGTGCAGCAGGCCTTCATAGTAAAATAGCTGCTAGGAAACCACTGCTAAGGACAGGCAACAAGCAGTAGAGACTTGTTTGGGCTAAAGAACACAAGGAATGGACATTAGACCAGTGGAAATCTGTGCTTTTTTCTGATGAGTCCAAATTTGAGATCTTTGGTTCCAACAACCGTGTCTTTGTGCGACGCAGAAAAGGTGAACGGATGGACTCTACATGCCTGGTTCCCACCGTGAAGCATGGAGGAGGAGGTGGGATGGTGTGGGGGTGCTTTGCTGGTGACACTGTTGGGGATTTATTCAAAATTGAAGGCATACTGAACCAGCATGGCTACCACAGCATCTTGCAGCAGCATGCTATTCCATCAAGTTTGCGTTTAGTTGGACCATCATTTATTTTTCAACAGGACAATGACCCCAAACACACCTCCAGGCTGTATAAGGGCTATTTGACCAAGAAGGAGAGTGATGGGGTGCTACGTCAGATGACCTGGCCTCCACAATCACCAGACCTGAACCCAATCGAGATGGTTTGAGGTGAGCTAGACCGCAGAGTGAAGGCAAAAGGGCTAACAAGTGCTAAGCATCTCTGGGAACTCCTTCAAGATTGTTGGAAGACCATTTCCGGTGACTACCTCTTGAAGCTCATCAAGAGAATGCCAAGAGTGTGCAAAGCAGTCATCAAAGCAAAAGGTGGCTACTTTGAAGAACCTAGAATATAAGACATATTTTCAGTTGTTTCACACTTTTTTGTTAAGTATATAATTCCGCATGTGTTAATTCATAGTTTTGATGCCTTCAGTGTGAATGTACAATTTCCATAGTCAAGAAAATACAGAAAAATAAATGAGAAGGTGTGTCCAAACTTTTGGTCTGTACTGTATGTTTGGTGCCAAACACTCTCTAAAGTCTGCGTGCATGCTCCCACCCGGATACCTGTGGTGCGGCCTGAGCTCAGGACTTACCGTCCGTAACCCAATCACGGAAGGGGCTGCCTGATCGTCCATTCGATCGTTTAGCTGTGATGGCCGAGGAGTGGATCCTGGACTTGTCATCTGGAGCATAGTTTTAGCCTGAAAGGCTAGCAGAAGGTCATTCAAATCACAGCAGGCATTGGGGGGGAATCCAGCTCTGCATCCAACCGTAGTCCCCCCCCAAAGTAATTCCTCCTCACAGGAACAGTTGCACCTTTCTTGAGTAGTCTGATCAGCTCCTAGCACACTGCACACACTGGGCTTCCAGGATGTTACACGATTGTCCTGCTCAGGCAGCTTCCTGCTCCAACTGACTTAAACACTATCAGGTCTGCCGTAGAGTCTATTCCAGAGGCAACAGTTACCTCTTGTGGCAGGAGTCCGATATTGCAACAATGTCCCATCATTCCATGTCACAATAGCCTTTATTTCTATCCAGCTGTCGTACTCGGGTCAGGAGAGCCGCCCGCCAGCCCAAGCATTGCGATGCAATCATCATCCGTGTTATACGGCCATCTGACTGCTCCTTTAAAGAGGGATTGTGATGACTCTAAAGTGTAACACATAATCTGATTTATTTCACACGTTTCTGCTTTTAGTCTGAATCTACAATGTGCACATTCCAATGATAACAAGGAAAACCATTGCATGAACTGGTGAGTCCAAACTTTTGCCTGGTACTGAATTTACGGCAGACCTCCGTCAGTAATCGGTCCTGTAATGATACCTACAGAGGTATTTACTACTGTTGTCACAGCTTTCTGGTTCTTCTATCCTTTAGTATACAGGCCCGGAGAGAATAAGACACAAGACAGGTAGTATGCGTCAACAGACTCTAACTTTATTACAAACCATAGGGTTTATATACACCTTGGAGGCAGAAACGGATTTACCATATATGGTCCAATTATACAATTTAGCTGTGCAAACAAAAGCTGGTTTCTGTTCTTGTGACACCTAGGTTTGTAGTTGAAACATTTAATCAGACACATTTAATCAGACACTTCTGATGACTAGCAAGGACACGTTAGTTTCTATTGATACAAGGAAGGAACATTTAGTTGTTGTTGTTGACCTAAGGTAACCGTCAGACTTATATAGCATAGATCGGGTCTTTGACTTGAGGGACCTCATCTTCTGCTATAAAATTCCGTCCTTTTGTTCCTTCATTTATCAATATGAATCTCTATATTTTCTTTTTCTTTTAGTACAACGCTGAATACACATTAGAAAAAGCTTAAAAACCAAATAAACCGCAAGACACATTAGCAAAACCTGAAAAATAGAATTATTGGCCAAAGTATCTGAGCAGTTCACCCAAAAGTTTATCTCTTCCCATGAGACTGGGACAGCGAGAAAGGGTATGCTAGTGGACGTCACAGGGGCATGTGTACATATCCAACAATTAGCAATAGTCTGGTTTTGCTCTTTTAGTCCATCGATTAGAGCAAGATGGTGTTTAATGAATCTATTGTCATCTCTATCTGTGGTGCCTAACGTACTCCATGCACCTGTGGTCGCAAGGATGCAGGTAAGTATAAACAATGTCTTCATTCTTTGTCCGCTGGGTCTCCTAGTATCTTTTTGCAATGGGACGCGTGGATCCAGGCCTCTTTTCCCTCTAGCTTAACGGCTGTGCTTGTGGTCAGCAGAACTTGAAAGGGTCCGTCAAACCGTGGATCTAGGCTTTTCCTCACGTGTCTTTTTATAACCACCCAGTCTCCAGGTTGCAGCTTATGGCTGCTAGAGTCTTGATCTGGATCTGGAAGAGAACTGAAAACATTATCATGTATTTGCTTGATCTTTTTGTGTAAAGCCCTCACGTAGGAACTTAGCACATGGTTGTTCATTTCTAATGCTTGCGGATAGAAACACCCTAGACTGGGTACGTTGCCAAACAATATCTCATATGGAGAGAGTCCAGTCTTTTTATTGGGCGTGTATCTTACTGAAAACAGAGCAAGCGGTAAACAATCCGGCCATGGTTTTCCTGCCTCAGCCATGGCTTTCTGAATTTTTAATTTCAATGTCCCATTCAGTCTTTCCACTTTACCACTACTTTGTGGGTGATATGGGGTATGGAATGCTTGTTGAATTCCTAGAGCTGACATGACTTCATTCATTATTTCACCCGTGAAGTGTGTACCTCTGTCACTCTCAATTACCTCTGGTACCCCATACCTGCAGACCACCTCCGCAAGCAGTTTCTTTGCGGTTGCCGCAGCCGTGGCTTTGGCAATCGGGAAAGCCTCTGGCCATCCAGAGAACAAATCAATACAGACCAACACATATTCCCATGATCCTGACTTCGGCAGCTGAATATAATCAATTTGCAGTCTCTGGAATGGATAGAGGGGCCGGGGGGTGTGTTTGGGTGGTGTTTTAACTACTCTACCCTGATTATGTGTAGCACATATCATGCACCCTTTTATCAGTCGTTCAATACAGGTGGAGAACCCTGGTGCCACCCAATATTTCTGCATCACATTCATCACAGCCATTTTAGATTGGTGTACCGGCCCATGTAGCATCTGGGCAGCCGCTGGGTATAGTTCCCTTGGAAGGCATCATCGTGTCCCTTTCCCCCATACCCCATTTGCTTCATTCAGGCATGCACCTTCCTTCAACCACTTATCAACCTCCTCCTTCAGAGCCTGAGCCTGCATTTGGGATAAGATGTCGTCCGACACAAAGGGGTTTTTAGGGGCACTTAACTGACGTACTGTTGACCCTTGTTGCGGCTTGCAGGCTGCTGCTTTTGCAGCTGCGTCTGCCATCGCATTACCTCTGCTTACCTGGTCGGTGCTTCTGGTATGTGCTCTTATCTTTATGACAGCTACTTGTTTGGGTAATTGTAGCGCATCAATTAACTGCTGGACCGCATCAGCATTCTTTATGGGGTGTCCTGCTGCCATCAGGAAACCTCTTGATTTCCATATTGGACCAAAATCATGCGCTATACCAAAGGCGTACCTAGAATCCGTGTAAATGTTAACAACACTACCTTCTGCTAATTTACAGGCCTCGGTTAGGGTCCTAAGTTCGGCCTCTTGAGCCGATTGGTGTGGGAGCATTGGTTCTGTCTTGCTTACTGCATTGAGGGAGACAACTGCATATCCAGTATGGAAAGTACCTGAATCGTCCTGATGACGGGATCCATCTACAAAAAATTCAAAATCTGCATTTTCTAATTCATGTTCAAATACAGTAGGTAAACCTGCCGTTTCTTGTGCCATCATTTCTACACAGTCATGAGGAACATCCTCTCTTGGATCTTCCTTAAAAAGCACAGTACCTGACCCCTCCTTCAGATCCGAGAGAGGTAACAAAGTTGCTGGGTTCAAAGTAGTACACCTCTGTAAAGAAACATTGGGAGGCATTAACAGTGCACATTGTAACCTGAGATGACGTGCTGCTGAGAGGTGAGCGGGTTGCACTTGATTCAATATAGTATAGACATCAAGAGGTGTTAGGACAGTGAGCGGATGATCTACAACAATGTCTGTAGATTTGTGGAGTAGCAGTCCAACAGCATGCAGAGCAAGTACACAGGATGGTGCACCTCTGGCTACCGCATCCAATCTGCCACTAAAATAGGCAACAGGTCTCTGATTGTCACCATGTGATTGAGTTAAAACTCCTGCTGCATGTCCAGCTTGCTCGTGAAGGTACAGAGTAAATGGGAGCTCATAATTAGGTATACCCAAAGCTGGAGCGGCCAAAATACGGTTTTTGAGAGAATAAAAACAGTCTATTGCCTCTGGTGTTAGTACAAAAGGTGTTGGGG
This sequence comes from Phyllobates terribilis, assembly GCF_046119375.1. NCBI lineage: Eukaryota > Metazoa > Chordata > Amphibia > Anura > Dendrobatidae > Phyllobates > Phyllobates terribilis. Next base: position 383,277,798 of record NW_027362765.1, read on the forward strand.
TAAGACAGTCATAGAGGGGCTGCATTAAAACAGAGACGGCATGAATCCACTGTCTGCAATAGGAAACAAGTCCAAGAAAAGTTCTGAGGGCTGCAACATTAATGGGGACGGTGAATGCCTGTACTGCTAGTTTACGTGCATTTGTCAAATGGCGGGCTCCTTGTGTAATGCAATGTCCCAAAAAGGTGACTGAAGATTTACAAAACTGAAGCTTATCTTTCAACGCCTTGCAGCCAGAACGCGATAGAGAAACAACATAAGTGATATAGTTGCGTTATGACATTGTTTCCTGGAGGGGGCACAAATGAGCAGGTCATTGACATATTGCAGAACAACAATATGTGGTTCAGACCATCCCTCCAGTATTTCCTGCAGACTTGCAGTGTACATTGTGGGTGAATTCTGGGCACCCTGTGGCAACACTGTCCATGTATATTGACTGCCCTGGAACGTGAAAGCAAACAGGTACTGGCAGTCAGGATGTAATGGTACACTGAAAAATGCATTTGCCAAATTGACTACTGAAAAACAAAGTTTTAGAAGGTATCTGTGACAGAAGAGTATGCTGGTTGGGCACAACTGGTGTTAGAAGTTCTGTGGCTTTGTTAACCAACCGGAGGTCATGGACCATTCTATATGCGGCTGGCTGTCCTGGCACGCTCCTTTTCTTTACTGGGAACAGGGGAGTGTTACAAGGGGACTGGGTTTTGACTAGGACTCCCCTGTGTAGTAATTTTTGGACTTGCTGGGCTATGGCATTCTCCTGAGCCGAGCTAAGGGGATACTGCTTCTGTTGAGGCAAGATGGCTCCTGGTTTTAGATTCACCATTACTGGTTGAACTCTTAACCTACCAGCATCTGTGCTATCTGAGGCCCAAAAGTCGTAGGGTACAGCTTGCTCCAATATCAGGGGAAAATCGTTTGTCTCTTCTATGCTGGCAATATCTAGTGACATAATTTTGCAAAGGGTGCTTGGTTTTAAACCTTGGGTCATGGTGACAATGCCATCAGGATGATATTCGATATGTGCTTGTAATTGAGACAATACATCGTTTCCCAAAAGGTTACATTGGCCTCGGGGCGATACCATGAGCTGGCTATGTACAGTAGCTCCTTGAATTTGCAGGGGAATTTTTTTAGTGACAGGGAGCAGGACAGACGGGGAATTGAAAGGGGTGGCAATGACATGATGTGAAAAATCCGTGTCAGTGTATGGCCAATCACCTCGCGTAATTACTGAATTGTCGGCCCCCGTATCTACTTGGAAATCGATTTCATGTCCCACTGGTAGGTTCACCTGCACTATACAACTGGGAGTTGGGGGTAAGTAGATGAGGGGGTTCATGTGCAAGCTACCCTCATTCTATGGGGGCGTTGTTTGTTTGGCTGGAGGACCCGTACTCTGAGCATCTGGATACGGGTTGGTCCTACAGTCCTTTCTAAAATGTCCTGGCTTTCTACATCCGTAACATAGTCTCTGTCCCCCTCCTGCAGTCCGTCCTCTGCCTCTGTTGTTTCTGGGAGTCGTCTCTACTATATGTATTCTGGCAGCTCTCTTTGCCTGTATTATGTTATGCTGTGCCCCCTGAGATATCCTTGCCAAATCCTCTGCCTTCATTGATCTCTACTCTGGTCTACTTGCTTTTACCTTTTCTGCAATCACTTTGTTTAGTCCGTTCAAGAAAGCACTTGCTAATACCCTCTCACTAGTCTTATTTTCAAGAATGAACCCCATTTCCGACCAAGTCTTCCTTAGAGCCCAAAAGTAGTCTTTGGGGTCCTCTTCCTTACCCTGAACTCGGTCTTCTAGTGTAACTTGCCTTTCTCCCTGCCTGTCTTTACATGCTTTTACCAATGCTGTTGTGAACAGGACTCCGGCCGCTGCATTGTTGGGTTCTGCGTCTACGGGTCCGGTCCTATTGTCATACTGCTTGTACGTTAAGTCTGTCAACCTATCATAGCGGGCTTCATCTGCCAATTTTCCCTTAATTACCCCTTGTAAATCCAACCTAGTTGCATTGTACGTATCCTGTATGGTTGTTATCATTCTGGCAAAACCCATCGGGGACTGGGACGGATCTGGCAACTGGGAAATCAACGCCAATTGTTCTGAGGGACTCCATGGTCTATACATTAACATTGTACGGGCTTCTTGACCTGGAACAACTGCGTCCTCTACTGCTGCTGCTGCTGCGCCTGGTGCTCCTGGCACAACTACCGTCCTCATTGGGAATAGTCTAGCTGGGTGGGGTCTTGGTCCTCCGCATGCCACACAGATATCTACAGTCAAGGGATTCTACTGTCCATATCTGGGGCAAACCCAGCAATTAGGTTCCTGGGAATTCTGGTACTGGGGTGAGGGTGACGTCGGGGGCAGATAGGGAGGAAAATCTGTCATTCCGGTTTTTGTCAGTCTGTAACATCAGTTTCCTAATTCTTCAATTCTTCCTTCAAAATGAGCACATACATTCATCCATACGTCTACTGTCCCTAACAGACCCTTATCTCTCAGCCATCCATGATAGGAGTTAAAGAAGGATTTCCATTTCTCTCCGTTCATCTCTCCATTTTCAGTCATTCCCACCTTACACAATATTTTGTCAATTCCAATCAGTGCCTGTTTCCCTTCTCTGCGTACTACTAAGCCTTTGGCTGTAATGCCTTCTTTGGCATTTTGGTTCCCCATTCTTTTGGTTCTCCTCACTCAGAGTAGACTCCTCAATCACTTAGACAATGGGCCACAAAGATTTCTGAACCATGCTACTACTTGCCCTCCAGGATTTATACGCCAACCAGAAAAACAGACCAAAAACACTGATCCCGAGACACACCCACAACACAATCATCGGATCCATACTGTCATTCTTAAGTTTTTCCAAAGGATAGAAGGCAGGACTGACAATTTATCTGAGGGAATTCTACTGGTTCAAAGGGACCTGAGCCAGACAACAATCTGTGAATTACCTGGGAGCCGACCGCTCGGGGGTGAGGGAGTCTCTTCTATGTAGTGATATAATTTAGGTAGAATATAACAGTTATTCTTACCTAAGCGCTGTATACAGTACAGACCAAAAGTTTGAACACACCTTCTCATTTAAAGATTTTTCTGTATTTTCATGACTATGAAAATTGTACATTCACACTGAAGGCATCAAAACTATGAATTAACACATGTGGAATTATATACTTAACAAAAAAGTGTGAAACAACTGAAAATATGTCTTATATTCTAGGTTCTTCAAAGTAGCCACCTTTTGTTTTGATGACTGCTTTGCACACTCTTGGCATTCTCTTGATGAGCTTCAAGAGGTAGTCACCGGAAATGGTTTTCACTTCACAGGTGTGCCCTGTCAGGTTTAATAAGTGGGATTTCTTGCCTTATAAATGGGGTTGGGACCATCACTTGTGTTGTGCAGAAGTCTGGTGGATACCCAGCTGATAGTCCTACTGAATAGACTGTTAGAATTTGTATTATGGCAAGAAAAAAGCAGCTAAGTAAAGAAAAACGAGTGCCCATCATTACTTTAAGAAATGAAGGTCAGTCAATCCGAAAAATTGGGAAAACTTTGAAAGTGTCCCCAAGTGCAGTTGCAAAAACCATCAAGCACTACAAAGAAACTGGCTCACATGAGGACCGCCCTAGGAAAGGAAGACCAAGAGTCACCTCTACTTCTGAGGATAAGTTTATCCGAGTCACTAGCCTCAGATATCGCAGGTTAATAGCAGCTCAGATTAGAGACCAGGTCAATGCCACACAGAGTTCTAGCAGCAGACACATCTCTTCAACAACTGTTAAGAGGAGACTTTGTGCAACAGGCCTTCATGGTAAAATAGCTGCTAGGAAACCACTGCTAAGGACAGGCAACAAGCTGAAGAGACTTGTTTGGGCTAAAGAACACAAGGAATGGACATTAGACCAGTGGAAATCTGTGAGTTGTTCTGATGAGTCCAAATTTGAGATCTTTGGTTCCAACCACCGTGTCTTTGTGCGACTCAGAAAAGGTGAACGGATGGACTCTACATGCCTGGTTCCCACCGTGAAGCATGGAGGAGGAGGCGTGATGGGGTGGGGGTGCTCTGCTGGTGACACTGTTGGGGGTTTCTTCAAAATTGAAGGCATACTGAACCAGCATGGCTACCACAGCATCTTGGAGCGGTATGCTATTCCATCCGGTTTGCGTTTAGTTGGACCATCATTTATTTTTCAACAGGACAATGACCCCAAACACACCTCTAGGCTGTGTAAGGGCTATTTGACCAAGAAGGAGAGCGATGGGGTGCTACGCCAGATGACCTGGCCTCCACAGTCACCAGACCTGAACCCAATCGAGATGGTTTGGGGTGAGCTGGACCGCAGAGTGAAGGCAAAGGGCCAATAAGCGCTAAGCATGTCTGGGAACTCCTTCAAGATTGTTGGAAGACCATTTCCGGTGACTACCTCTTGAAGCTCATCAAGAGAATGCCAAGAGTGTGCAAAGCAGTCATCAAAGCAAAAGGTGGCTACTAGAGATGAGCGGTGTTCGACTAGAACTGTTCGCCAATCTCAAATTCGAGCTGTTTTGGGCGGTGTTCGAGTTGTTCGAGGAACCCGAACGATTTGCAAAAAATTCGGCTGTTCGAGGTTATGTTCGATAACTGTTCGTGCACCAAAAGCGTGTCCTGCATGTCTGGCGCTATTTAGAGCACCAATCATGCAGGGATTGTCTGCCACTCACTGTAATGCCACAGCCATGGTGGTTGTGGCATTACAGTGATTGCCCAAATCGATGGGAACAGTGCCAACAGTGAAACATGAAAAGCCGGCAATTCAGCAGCGGCATACACCTGTACCCGACAATTTAGAACCGAAAGAATAGAGCTTCACACATAGATTAGATAGATATAAACATGTCAGCCACATATATACGAAGTACAGTGAAAGTGCTGCTTACTGTACTTGTCATTTAGCGTAAAGGATTTATCAAAAAAAATAATAGTGTTTTCATGCACCGTCTCTTTAAAAAAGCCGGCCGGCAATTCATCAGCGGTACCCGACAATTTATAATAGACAGAATAGAGCTTCACACATAGATTAGATAGATAGAAACATGTCAGCCACATATATACGAAGTACAGTGACAGTGTTGCTTACTGTACTTGTCATTTAGCGTAAAGGATTTATCAAAAAAAATAATAGTGTTTTCATGCACTGTCTCTTTAAAAAAGCCGGCCGGCAATTCAGCAGCGGTACCCGACAATTTATAACAGACAGAATAGAGCTTCACACATAGATTAGATAGATAGAAACATGTCAGTCACATATATATGAAGTACAGTGATAGTGTTGGTTACTGTACTTGTCATTTAGTATTAAAATAAAGGATTTATTATTAAAAAAATTGGCGTGGGGTTCCCCTTAATTTTAGGCTCTAGCGGAGGTTAAGCAGACGGCTGGGGCAGATGTTTGAAGCCTGGGAAGGGGGTAATACCCACGGAGCTTCCCAGGCTACTAATATCAGCCCCCAGCTGAATACATAGCCTTTACTAGCTATTAAAATGGGGGACCCCCCAAAAAAAATGACGTGGGGTCCCCCCTAATTTAATAGCTAGCAAAGGCTAGGCAGACAGCTGGGGGCTGATATTAATAGCCCAGGAAGGGAGCCATGAATATTGGCCCCCTCCCAGGCTAGAAACACCAGCCGTCAGCCGCCCCAGAAATGGCGCATTCATAGGATGCGCCAATTCTGGCACTTAGCCTCGCTCTTCCACGCTGCCCTGTAGCGGTGGCAGGGGGTAATAGGGTTGGGGTTGATGTCAGCTTATAATGCCAGCTGACATCAAGCCCAGGTTAGTAATGGAGAGGCGTCTATAAGACACCCCCATTACTAACCCCATAGTCAAAGTTAAAAAAAACACAAACACCCAGAATAAAGTCCTTTAATTGAAATAAAGACACAATCCTTTATTGTTCTAAATTAAACCATACTTACCGTCACGCCCATTCCAGCTGAAGCCAACGATCTCCTGCAATAAAAGAAAAATAATAAAGCAACCTCATCCTTACCTTTCCATGGTTCCCACGACAGCTTCAGCTCTGCTACATCGAGATGACAGGCTGGACCGCAGCAGAACGCTGCCATCCAGCCTCTCATCCCGCAGACACTGAGAAGCGCAGGCTTGCTTGCGCTGCTCAGCGTCTCTCTGTGACGACATCCAGATGAGCCGAGTTCATGTCCAATGAACTCGGCTCACCTCATGCACGTCACTGACAGCGTGGGAAAATTCTTACGCTGAAGCGGTGAGTGCAGGAGAATTCTCCCACGCTGTCAGTGACGTGCATAAGGTGAGCTCATGTCCAATGAACTCAGCTCACCTCCTGCACGTCACTGACAGCGTGGGAGAATTCTCCTGCACTCAGCGCTTCAGCGTGAGAATTCTCCCACGCTGAAGCGCTGAGTGCAGGAGAATTTTCCCACGCTGTCAGTGACGTGCATAAGGTGAGCTCATGTCCAATGAACTCAGCTCACCTCCTGCACGTCACTGACAGCGTGGGAGAATTCTCCTGCACTCAGCGCTTCAGTGTGAGAATTCTCCCACGCTGAAGCGCTGAGTGCAGGAGAATTTTCCCACGCTGTCAGTGACGTGCATGAGGTGAGCCGAGTTCATTGGACATTAACTCGGCTCATCTGGATGCCCTCACAGAGAGACACTGTGGAGCGCAAGCAAGCCTGCGCTTCTCAGTGTCTGCGGGATGACAGGCTGGATGGCAGCGTTCTGCTGCGGTCCAGCCTGTCATCTCGATGTAGCAGAGCTGAAGCTGTCATGGGAACCATGGAAAGGTAAGGATGAGGTTGCTTTATTATTTTTCTTTTATTTCAGAAGATCGTTGGCTTCAGCTGGAATGGGCGTGATGGTAAGTATGGTTTAATTTAGAACAATAAAGAATTGTGTGTTTATTTCAATTAAAGGACTTTTTTCTGGGTGTTGTGTTTTTTTTAAATACTTTACTAGAAATTCATGGTGGTCATGTCTAATATTGGCGTGACCCCATGAATTTCGGGCTTAGGGCCAGCTGATAATGCCAAGCTGGCCCTAACCCCTTTATTACCCAGTGAGCCACCGCATCAGGGCCCTGGATGAGTTGGGTACAGCGCCAGAAGATGGCGCTTCTATGAACGCGCCATTTTCCGGGGTGGCTGCGGACTGCAATTTGCAGCGGGGGTGGCCCAGAAAGCTTGGGCCTCCCTGCGCTGCGGATTCCAGCCCCCAGCTGCCTAGTTGTACCTGGCTGGACACAAAAACAGGGCGAAGCCCCACGTCAATTTTCTTTAAATTATTTCATGAAATAATTAAGAAAAAAAGGGCTTCCCTATATTGTTGTGTCCGGCCAGGTACAAATAGGCAGCTGGTGGTTGGGGGCAGCCCGTTCCTGCCTGCTGTACCTGGCTGGACACAAATATAGTGCGAAGCCCCACGTCAATTTTTTTTAAATTATTTCATGAATTTCCTGAAATAATTTAAAAAAATTGAAGTGGGGCTTCGCACTATATTTGTGTCCAGCCAGGTACAGCAGGCAGGAACGGGCTGCCCCCATCCACCAGCTGCCTATTTGTACCTGGCCGGACACAACAATATAGGGAAGCCCTTTTTTTCTTAATTATTTCATGAATTTCATGAAATAATTAAAAAAAATTGAAGTGGGGCTTCGCACTATATTTGTGTCCAGCCAGGTACAGCAGGCAGGAACGGGCTGCCCCCATCCACCAGCTGCCTATTTGTACCTGGCCGGACACAACAATATAGGGAAGCCCTTTTTTTCTTAATTATTTCATGAATTTCATGAAATAATTAAAAAAAAAGTACGTGGGGCTTCGCCCTATTTTTGTGTCCAGCCAGGTACAACTAGGCAGCTGGGGGCTGGAATCTGCAGCGCAGGGAGGCCCAAGCTTTCTGGGCCCCCCCCCGCTACAAATTGCAGTCCGCAGCCACCCCGGAAAATGGCACGTTCATAGAAGCGCCATCTTCTGGCGCTGTACCCAACTCATCCAGGGCCCTGGTGCGGTGGCTCACTGGGTAATAAAGGGGTTAGGGCCAGCTTGGTATTATCAGCTGGCCCCAAGCCCAAAATTCATGGGGTCACGCCAGTATTAGACATGACCGCCATGAATTTCTAGTAAAGTATTTAAAAAAAACACAACACCCAGAATAAAGTCCTTTAATTGAAATAAAGACACAATTCTTTATTGTTCTAAATTAAACCATACTTACCATCACACCCATTCCAGCTGAAGCCAACGATCTCCTGCAATAAAAGAAAAATAATAAACCAACCTCATCCTTACCTTTCCATGGTTCCCACGACAGCTTCAGCTCTGCTACATCGAGATGACTGGCTGGACCACAGCAGAACGCTGCCATCCAGTCTGTCATCCCGCAGACACTGAGAAGCGCAGGCATGCTTGCGCTCCTCACTGTCTCGCTGTGACGGCATCCAGATGAGCCGAGGTCATGTCCAATGAACTCGGCTCACCTCATGCACGTCACTGACAGCGTGGGAAAATTCTCACGCTGAAGTGCTGAGTGCAGGAGAATTCTCCCACGCTGTCAGTGATGTGCATGAGGTGAGCTCATGTCCAATGAACTCAGCTCACCTCCTGCACGTCACTGACAGCGTGGGAAAATTCTCCTGCAATCAGCGCTTCAGCGTGAGAATTTTCCCACGCTGTCAGTGACGTGCATGAGGTGAGCCGAGTTCATTGGACATGAACTCGGCTCATCTGGATGTCGTCACAGAGAGACGCTGAGCAGCGCAAGCAAGCCTGCGCTTCTCAGTGTCTGCGGGATAACAGGCTGGATGGCAGCGTTCTGCTGCGGTCCAGCCTGTCATCTCGATGTAGCAGAGCTGAAGCTGTCGTGGGAACCATGGAAAGGTAAGGATGAGGTTGCTTTATTATTTTTCTTTTATTGCAGGAGATCGTTGGCTTCAGCTGGAATGGGCGTGATGGTAAGTATGGTTTAATTTAGAACAATAAAGGATTGTGTCTTTATTTCAATTAAAGGACTTTATTCTGGGTGTTTGTGTTTTTTTTAACTTTGACTATGGGGTTAGTAATGGGGGTGTCTTATAGACGCCTCTCCATTACTAACCTGGGCTAGATGTCAGCTGGCATTATAAGCTGACATCAACCCCAACCCTATTACCCCCTGCCACCGCACCAGGGCAGCGTGGAAGAGCGAGGCTAAGTGCCAGAATTGGCGCATCCTATGAATGCGCCATTTCTGGGGCGGCTGACGGCTGGTGTTTCTAGCCTGGGAGGGGGCCAATATTCATGGCTCCCTTCCTGGGCTATTAATATCAGCCCCCAGCTGTCTGCCTAGCCTTTGCTAGCTATTAAATTAGGGGGGACCCCACGTCATTTTTTTTGGGGGGTCCCCCATTTTAATAGCTAGTAAAGGCTATGTATTCAGCTGGGGGCTGATATTAGTAGCCTGGGAAGCTCCGTGGGTATTACCCCCTTCCCAGGCTTCAAACATCTGCCCCAGCCGTCTGCTTAACCTCCGCTAGAGCCTAAAATTAAGGGGAACCCCACGCCAATTTTTTTAATAATAAATCCTTTATTTTAATACTAAATGACAAGTACAGTAACCAACACTATCACTGTACTTCATATATATGTGACTGACATGTTTCTATCTATCTAATCTATGTGTGATGCTCTATCTTTCTGTTCTAAATTGTCGGGTACCGCTGCTGAATTGCCGGCCGGCTTTTTTAAAGAGACAGTGCATGAAAACACTATTATTTTTTTAAATAAATCCTTTACACTAAATGACAAGTACAGTAAGCAACACTATCACTGTACTTATTATATATGTGACTGACATGTTTCTATCTATCTAATCTATGTGTGAAGCTCTATTCTTTCTGTTCTAAATTGTCGGGTACAGATGCTGAATTGCCGGCCGGCTTTTTTAAAGAGACGGTGCATGAAAACACTAATATTTTTTTTAATAAATCCTTTACACTAAATGACAAGTGCAGTAACCAACATTGTCACTGTGCTTCTTATATGTGTGACTGACATGTTTCTATCTATCTAATCTATGTGTGATGCTCTATTCCTTCTTGTCTAAATTGTCGGGTACCGGTGTATGCCGCTGCTGAATTTGCCGGCCGGCTTTTTTAAAGAGAGTGTCTTCTGAGCAGTTTGTCAGCTTTTGGACACCTTTGCAGGTGTTTTCTATGTGTTTCTATGTGTTTTTGTTTGCCTGCCATTGGTTTTAACGGTGTTCGACGGTGTTCTAAGGTGTTCGACGAACAGTTCGACGAACAGTTCCTCGAACATCCCGGTGTTCGACGAACCGAACCTAACCCGAACACTACGGGGGTGGCTCAACACTAGTGGCTACTTTGAAGAACCTAGAATATAAGACATATTTTCAGTTGTTTCACACTTTTTTGTTAAGTATATAGTTCCACATGTGTTAATTCATAGTTTTAATGCCTTCAGTGTGAATGTACAATTTTCATAGTCATGAAAATACAGATAAATCTTTAAATGAGAAGGTGTGTCCAAACTTTTGGTCTGTACTGTATATCACCAACAGAGAGCTTCGCTCGTCCCACGTCTCGGACCGGTCGAGCACCCCTGTGCAGATTAACTCAGGTCCCTGTGCACATTCCAATGATAACAAGGAAAACCATTGCATGAACTGGTGTGTCCAAACTTTTGCCTGGTACTGAATTTACGGCAGACCTCCGTCAGTAATCGGTCCTGTAATGATACCTACAGAGGTATTTACTACTGTCGTCACTGCTTTCTGGTTCTTCTATCCTTTAGTATACAGGCCCGGAGAGAATAAGACACAAGACAGGTAGTATGCGTCAACAGACTCTAACTTTATTACAAAGCATAGGGTTTATATACACCCTGGAGGCAGAAACGGATTTACCATATATGGTCCGATCATACAATTTAGCTGTGCAAACAAAAGCTGGTTTCTGTTCTTGTGATGCCTAGGTTTGTAGTTGAAACATTTAATCAGACACATTTAATCAGACACATTTAATCAGACACTTCTGATGACTAGCAAGGACACGTTAGTTTCTATTGATACAAGGAAGGAACATTTAGTTGTTGTTGTTGACCTAAGGTAACCGTCAGACTTATATAGCATAGATCGGGTCTTTGACTTGAGGGACCTCATCTTCTGCTATAACACTACAGAGTCCCAAAATGGTACCCTATGTAGTACAGAGGTTACAAACTCAACTATAATATAACAACTTTTTTTCTTTTAGGAAATTAATCCCAGAAAATATGAGCATATTTGAACCATATAAATGAACTTTATCATGACATTTACAATTAAAAGAGCATAAAAAAACAGTGCTTCACAAAATAAGCAGGCAGGTATCTCCTCAACATACCCACAATGAATGGTTATTACAGGTAAATGTTTGATAATAATGATAGAGTTTGCATAACTGATCTTAATAAACTTGCAATCAGTTATATCATTTTGTGTATGGTATAATCCAAATACATATAAATATTAAGATATAGCAAAAATCCTATGCAATTACTGCAAATAAACATGCAATCAGACCAATAGCTAATATGTGTCCTTTCTATCCATGTCCTGCATTGAATGGTATGGTGAAGGGAAACATGCAATTTACCTGAATAAAGTGCTATGTTCTGGTGCCTACCCACCACCCCCCTGTTGAAAGCAATGCAAAAGTACAAAAACACATCACAAACGCTATGCGTGAACATAGCCCAAGGTGTGGAGGAAAATGTTTGTTTTTGGTTATTTATTTTGCCTTATATACAAGTCATTACCCTGGAAAGGATGTCCCTTAACATTTTTCCAAGGAAAATCCATTTTGTTTTTGTATGTTTTATTGTGAGTCTATAAAAGTGGCGTAATATCTCTGACAACGTTGTTCACAGCAGTGAGCTGGGAGTCAGAAATGCTTCCAGGGGTCTTCCCCATGCTGTTCCCATATTAGCACTGTTCCCATCGATTTGGCCAAATTTTAGGTCCCCTCCAGACCTCCGGGGGAAGCCGCCTGAAAAACGCTTGAGTTTCCCATTGAATTACATTGGGCTCGTTGCTCGGGTCGAGCACCCGAGCATTACGATTCGCTCAACACGATCATCGAGCACCTGAGCATTTTAGTGCTGTCTTTTTTTTTGCTTTACCTGCAAGGATATTCCCAACTATCTCAACACGCACACCGCTACTTCCTATTACATATCCATTTGTGTTCAAAATTTCCTCCATGACTCTTTACACCATCATGATTCAGAAAAGCATATTCATCTTTTCCAGTGTTCTCTGTCAATCTTGTGATTCTAAATCTGAAAAACAAAACATTTTGCTTAGAGAATCAACACATTCGCTGCTTTTATCAAGTCACCCAGAATGATATCGTCTTATTATAAACTGATGTTTAAGACTAGTAACCATTGTTTTAATTTTTATTTCATTAATCAATAGTACACATGAAAATAAGAAACTTTGTATTATATCTCATCAGGGAAATTTGCTTATTTTACCTCCTGGATTGATCTCTCACTTTCAATTCACGGGTAAAATGTGTATTCAGTGAAGACAGATTGTTTAATTACAGGTTGGGATATAACAGTTGATGCTTTAAAAATTCTATGAAGAGAGGCTGAGTGAGGAGCTAAAGGCAGACACAGACATTGTAGGGAGGAGCTAGAGGCAGACACAGACATTCTGGGGAGGAGCTAGAGGCAGTCACAGACATTCTGGGGAGGAGCTAGAGGCAGTCACAGACATTCCGGGGAGGAGCTAGAGGCAGACACAGACATTCTGGGGAGAAGCTGGAGGCAGACACAGACATTCTGGGAAGGAGCTAGAGGCAGTCACAGACATTCTGAGGAGGAGGTAGAGGAAAAGACACAGACATTCTGGGGAAGAGCTAGAGGCAGACACAGACATTCTGGGGAGGAGGTAGAGGCAGACACAGACATTCTGGGGAGGAGCAAGAGGCAGACACAGAAATTTTAGGGAGGAGATAGAGGCAGACACAGAAATTCCAGGGAGGAGCTAGAGGCAGACACAGACATTCTGGGGAGGATCTAGAGGCAGACACAGACATTCTGGAGAGGAGCTAGAGGCATAGACACAGACATTCTGGGGAGGAGATAGAGGCAGACACAGACATTATAGGGAGGAGCTAGAGGCAGACACAGACATTCTAGGGAGGAGCTAGAGGCAGACACAGACATTCTAGGGAGGAGCTAAAGACAGACACAGCCATTCTAGGGAGGAGCTAGAGGCAGAGACAGGCATTCTGGGGAGGAGCTAGAGGCAGACACAGACATTCTGGGGAGGAGCTAGAGGCAGACACATACATTCTAGGGAGGAGCTAGAGGCAGACACAGACATTCTAGGGAGGAGCTAGAGGCAGACACAGCTATTCTAGTGAGGAGCTAGAGGCAGACACAGACATTCTGGGGAGGAGCTAGAGGCAGACACAGACATTCTGGGGAGGAGCTAGAGGCATAGACACAGACATTCTGGGAAGGAGATAGAGGCAGACACACATTCTGGGGAGGAGCTAGAGGCATAGACACAGACATTCTGGGGAGGAGATAGGGGCAGACACAGACATTCTAGGGAGGAGCTAGAGGCAGACACATACATTCTGGGGAGGAGCTAGAAGGATAGACACAGAAATTCTGGGGAGGAGCTTGAGGCAGACACAGACATTCTAGGGAGGAGCTAGAGGCAGACACATACATTCTGGGGAGGAGCTAGAGGGATAGACACAGAAATTCTGGGGAGGAGCTAGAGGCAGACACAGACATTGTAGGGAGGAGCTAGAGGCAAACACAGACATTCTGGGGAGGAGCTAGAGGCAAACACAGACATTCTGGGGAGGAGCTAGAGGCAGACACAGACATTCCAGGGAGGTGCTAGAGGCAGACAGACATTCTGTGGAGGAGCTATAGGCAGACACAGACATTCTAAGGAGGAGCTAGAGGCAGACACAGACATTCTGGGGAGGAGCAAGAGGCAGACACAGACATTCTGGGGAGGAGCTAGAGGCATAGACACAGACGTTCTGGGGAGTAGATAGAGGCAGACACAGACATTCTAGGGAGGAGCTAGAGGCAGACACAGACATTCTGGGGAGGATCTAGAGGCAGACACAGACATTCTGGAGAGGACCTAGAGGCATAGACACAAACATTCTGGGGAGGAGATAGAGGCAGACACAGACATTGTAGGGAGGAGCTAGAGGCAAACACAGACATTCTGGGGAGGAGCTAGAGGCAGACACAGACATTCTGGGGAGGAGCTAGAGGCAGACACAGACATTCCAGGGAGGTGCTAGAGGCAGACAGACATTCTGTGGAGGAGCTATAGGCAGACACAGACATTCTAAGGAGGAGCTAGAGGCAGACACAGACATTCTGGGGAGGAGCAAGAGGCAGCCACAGATATTCTGGGGAGGAGCTAGAGGCATAGACACAGACATTCTGGGGAGTAGATAGAGGCAGACACAGACATTATAGGGAGGAGCTAGAGGCAGACACAGACATTCTAGGGAGGAGCTAGAGGCAGACACAGACATTCTAGGGAGGAGCTAGAGGCAGACACAGCCATTCTAGGGAGGAGCTAGAGGCAGACACAGGCATTCTGGGGAGGAGCTAGAGGCAGACACAGACATTCTGGGGAGGAGCTAGAGGCAGACACATACATTCTAGGGAGGAGCTAGAGGCAGACACAGACATTCTAGGGAGGAGCTAGAGGCAGACAGCCATTCTAGTGAGGAGCTAGAGGCAGACACAGACATTCTGGGGAGGAGCTAGAGGCAGACACAGACATTCTGGGGAGGAGATAGAGGCATAGACACAGACATTCTGGGAAGGAGATAGAGGCAGACACACATTCTGGGGAGGAGCTAGAGGCATAGACACAGACATTCTGGGGAGGAGATAGGGGCAGACACAGACATTCTAGGGAGGAGCTAGAGGCAGACACATACATTCTTGGGAGGAGCTAGAAGGATAGACACAGAAATTCTGGGGAGGAGCTTGAGGCAGACACAGACATTCTAGGGAGGAGCTAGAGGCAGACACATACATTCTGGGGAGGAGCTAGAGGGATAGACAAAGAAATTCTGGGGAGGAGCTAGAGGCAGACACAGACATTGTAGGGAGGAGCTAGAGGCAAACACAGACATTCTGGGGAGGAGCTAGAGGCAGACACAGACATTCTAGGGAGGAGCTAGATTCAGACACATACATTCTGGGGAGGAGCTAGAGGGATAGACAAAGAAATTCTGGGGAGGAGCTAGAGGCAGACACAGACATTGTAGGGAGGAACTAGAGGCAAACACAGACATTCTGGGGAGGAGCTAGAGGCAGACACAGACATTCTGGGGAGGAGCTAGAGGCAGACAGACATTCCAGGGAGGTGCTAGAGGCAGACAGACATTCTGTGGAGGAGCTATAGGCAGACACAGACATTCTAAGGAGGAGCAAGAGGCAGACACAGACATTCTGGGGAGGAGCAAGAGGCAGACACAGACATTCTGGGGAGGAGCTAGAGGCATAGACACAGACATTCTGGGAAGGAGATAGAGGCAGACACACATTCTGGGGAGGAGCTAGAGGCATAGACACAGACATTCTGGGGAGGAGATAGGGGCAGACACAGACATTCTAGGGAGGAGCTAGAGGCAGACACATACATTCTGGGGAGGAGCTAGAAGGATAGACACAGAAATTCTGGGGAGGAGCTTGAGGCAGACACAGACATTCTAGGGAGGAGCTAGAGGCAGACACATACATTCTGGGGAGGAGCTAGAGGGATAGACACAGAAATTCTGGGGAGGAGCTAGAGGCAGACACAGACATTGTAGGGAGGAGCTAGAGGCAAACACAGACATTCTGGGGAGGAGCTAGAGGCAAACACAGACATTCTGGGGAGGAGCTAGAGGCAGACACAGACATTCCAGGGAGGTGCTAGAGGCAGACAGACATTCTGTGGAGGAGCTATAGGCAGACACAGACATTCTAAGGAGGAGCTAGAGGCAGACACAGACATTCTGGGGAGGAGCAAGAGGCAGACACAGACATTCTGGGGAGGAGCTAGAGGCATAGACACAGACGTTCTGGGGAGTAGATAGAGGCAGACACAGACATTCTAGGGAGGAGCTAGAGGCAGACACAGACATTCTGGGGAGGATCTAGAGGCAGACACAGACATTCTGGAGAGGACCTAGAGGCATAGACACAAACATTCTGGGGAGGAGATAGAGGCAGACACAGACATTGTAGGGAGGAGCTAGAGGCAAACACAGACATTCTGGGGAGGAGCTAGAGGCAGACACAGACATTCTGGGGAGGAGCTAGAGGCAGACACAGACATTCCAGGGAGGTGCTAGAGGCAGACAGACATTCTGTGGAGGAGCTATAGGCAGACACAGACATTCTAAGGAGGAGCTAGAGGCAGACACAGACATTCTGGGGAGGAGCAAGAGGCAGCCACAGACATTCTGGGGAGGAGCTAGAGGCATAGACACAGACATTCTGGGGAGTAGATAGAGGCAGACACAGACATTATAGGGAGGAGCTAGAGGCAGACACAGACATTCTAGGGAGGAGCTAGAGGCAGACACAGACATTCTAGGGAGGAGCTAGAGGCAGACACAGCCATTCTAGGGAGGAGCTAGAGGCAGACACAGGCATTCTGGGGAGGAGCTAGAGGCAGACACAGACATTCTGGGGAGGAGCTAGAGGCAGACACATACATTCTAGGGAGGAGCTAGAGGCAGACACAGACATTCTAGGGAGGAGCTAGAGGCAGACAGCCATTCTAGTGAGGAGCTAGAGGCAGACACAGACATTCTGGGGAGGAGCTAGAGGCAGACACAGACATTCTGGGGAGGAGATAGAGGCATAGACACAGACATTCTGGGAAGGAGATAGAGGCAGACACACATTCTGGGGAGGAGCTAGAGGCATAGACACAGACATTCTGGGGAGGAGATAGGGGCAGACACAGACATTCTAGGGAGGAGCTAGAGGCAGACACATACATTCTGGGGAGGAGCTAGAAGGATAGACACAGAAATTCTGGGGAGGAGCTTGAGGCAGACACAGACATTCTAGGGAGGAGCTAGAGGCAGACACATACATTCTGGGGAGGAGCTAGAGGGATAGACAAAGAAATTCTGGGGAGGAGCTAGAGGCAGACACAGACATTGTAGGGAGGAGCTAGAGGCAAACACAGACATTCTGGGGAGGAGCTAGAGGCAGACACAGACATTCTAGGGAGGAGCTAGATTCAGACACATACATTCTGGGGAGGAGCTAGAGGGATAGACAAAGAAATTCTGGGGAGGAGCTAGAGGCAGACACAGACATTGTAGGGAGGAACTAGAGGCAAACACAGACATTCTGGGGAGGAGCTAGAGGCAGACACAGACATTCTGGGGAGGAGCTAGAGGCAGACAGACATTCCAGGGAGGTGCTAGAGGCAGACAGACATTCTGTGGAGGAGCTATAGGCAGACACAGACATTCTAAGGAGGAGCAAGAGGCAGACACAGACATTCTGGGGAGGAGCAAGAGGCAGACACAGACATTCTGGGGAGGAGCTAGAGGCATAGACACAGACATTCTGGGGAGTAGATAGAGGCAGACACAGACATTCTAGGGAGGAGCTAGAGGCAGACACAGACATTCTGGGGAGGAGCTAGAGACATAGACACAGACATTCTGGGGAGGAGATAGGGGCAGACACATACATTCTGGGGAGGAGCTAGAGGGATAGACACAGACATTGTAGGGAGGAGCTAGAGGCAAACACATACATTCTGGGGAGGAGCTAGAGGCAGACACAGACATTCTGGGGAGGAGCTAGAGGCAGACACAGACATTCTAGGGAGGTGCTAGAGGCAGACAGACATTCTGGGGAGGAGCTATAGGCAGACACAGACATTCTAAGGAGGAGCTAGAGGCAGACACAGACATTCTGGGGAGGAGCTAGAGGCAGACACAGACATTCTGGGGAGGAGCTAGAGGCATAGACACAGACATTCTGGGGAGTAGATAGAGGCAGACACAGACATTCTAGGGAGGAGCTAGAGGCAGACACAGACATTCTGGGGAGGAGCTAGAGGCATAGACACAGACATTCTGGGGAGGAGATAGGGGCAGACACATACATTCTGAGGAGGAGCTAGAGGGATAGACACAGACATTCTGGGGAGGAGCTAGAGGCAGACACAGACATTATGGGGGGGAGCTAGAGGGATAGACACAGACATTGTAGGGAGGAGCTAGAGGCAAACACAGACATTCTGGGGAGGAGCTAGAGGCAGACACAGACATTCTGGGGAGGAGCTAGAGGCAGACACGGACATTCTAGGGAGGTGCTAGAGGCAGACAGACATTCTGGGGAGGAGCTATAGGCAGACACAGACATTCTAAGGAGGAGCTAGAGGCAGACATTCTGGGGAGGAGCTAGAGGCAGACACAGACATTCTGGGGAGGAGCTAGAGGCATAGACACAGACATTCTGGGGAGTAGATAGAGGCAGACACAGATATTCTAGGGGGGAGCTAGAGGCAGACACAGACATTCTGGGGAGGAGCTAGAGGCATATACACAGACATTCTGGGGAGGAGATAGGGGCAGACACATACATTCTGGGGAGGAGCTAGAGGCAGACACAGACATTATGGGGAGGAGCTAAAGCAGACACAGCCATTATGGGGAGGAGCTAGAGGCAGACACAGACTTTCTGGGGAGGAGCTAGAGGCAGACACAGACATTCTGGGGAGGAGCTACAGGCAGACACAGACATTCTGGGGAGGAGCTACAGGCAGACACAGATATTCTGCTGCAAGTTCTCCTGAAATTTTACAACTAGAACCTTAGCACCAACTCTCATCTCATATTTTAGTAATGTATCATTTTGTTTTTACTGAAGACCGATTTTACCTATGAATTTAGAATTTTGAGAATGAATAATCCGCCCAGGAGGAGAGAGAAGCAGATTTCTCTGATAAGATATATTACAAAGTTGCTTAATTTCATGTGTACTATTGATTCATGAAATAAATATTAAAGCAATGTGCTTGATTGCTAACAATGTTAACAGTTAAGAATCACCATTAAAATCCCCATATTCACTTGGAAGCAAAGCTGATAATCTATCATATGTATGTAACCCCTGTAGGGGCAGCATGGGGTACAGAGACTGCTACAGTTAGGCGCAAACATGGTTTCACAGTAGCAGATATTAATGGGAACCTGTCACCAGAAAAAAAACTCTTTTACCTCAGACATGGGGTTAATCTGCAGCTTAATAGCGTTTTTAACCTGCCCGGCACCCTCGCAGCGTTCGGGTTTCAGTCACGGGTGCAGCACCGGCGCTGGTTTAGTGCAGGAGCATGCAACAGTCAAGTAAATAGAGCCTGCATAGTTGGGAGGCTAGTAGTGATGAGCGAGTATGTTCGGTTAACCCTTTCGCCGAGTATACTCGGCCGAACACCGAGTATTTATAGAATGCTCGGGCTTTACGTTTTCGTCGCTCCGTGAACATGATTTGCAACTGTTTGACAGATTTAATACATGTGAGGAATGCTGGAAAAACAGGCATTCCTCACATGTATTAAATCTGTCAAACAGTCACAAATCATGTTCACGGGAGCGACGAAAACTTAAAGCCCGAGCATTCTATAAATACTCGGTGCTCGGCCGAGTATACTCGGCGAAAGGGTTAACCGAACATACTCGCTCATCACTAGTGGCTAGTAACTCTGCTGTGCAGGGAAAACAAAGAAAAGGATAAAATGCTAAGGATGATTACTTATACAGAGATTTTTTTGTAGCCACCTTAAATAAGCACTGTGGGTCCTTCATCCTCAGGATCTATGAAGGGTCCAGAGTTCAGACCATGGCCTGTATGCCAGTGTGATGTGATGTGATGGCATATCTTAACAATAATATGTCATGTCATTACTTTAGCAAATAAGAACAACAATTAATGTTGAGAACTTTTGCTAAGTAACAAGACAAATAAAAGTAATGCTGTAACCACAGCTTTATATACTGCCAGGGATGTAACCGTCATGGTTGCAGAGGGTGCGACTACACCCTGTAGGGAAGGGAGCCAGCCAACGCTAGCGCCTATTTCACCTGGATGTGTGTCCTCTGATGCACATTCAGTTGAAATTTATTGCGGTGCATAGATTTGGCTCTCTGCACCACAATAGCTATATGGGCTACCGGCCTATCAGAGGCTGGAAGCTGAGGTTGGTGTTCCCATCATGGGCGGCACATGATGTCACTGCCATGCACCACCCCACACCTTTGCACTGGCTATGGAGCAGGAAATGGATATTGCTCATGTGGCACCCCAGGGGTCTGGTTACCACAGTAATAGAAATATCACGTCTGAGAGCAAGTGGGAGGTTTCTCTGGTCAGGAGCCCTAAGCATGCAGCACCGCCCGCCCAGACCTGGGAGGGGAGGAATCTGCCCTTATAAACCGGGTCTGGGGCGGGATTAAGTCAGTCAGAGTCTGGGAGTCAGAGCCTGGAGAGGGAAAGCAAGAACTAGGAGCTCTGTAGGAGCAGGAGCGAATGCCAGGGGCTGGAAGCCAGATAGCTCACCCTGGCAGAAGACACTAAGCCCGGACACGGAGTCCGAGGCTGTGGGGACATCCAGGTCCAGCAGCAGAATCCAACCGGCAGGGGATTCCAGGTCCTCTGGCCATAGAAGCCCGGAGGCACGGTCACAAGCAAGGAACCAGCACCGCCATCGTGGAGCGGAGGCTAACAGAAGGCCCCAAGTCACCGGCCATACGGGTGAGCACCACACGGTATACTCAGGGACGTGGGCTACTTCTACCCGCATACAGCAAGGTAGCCAGGAAGAGTGCAGATATACGGGGAGGCCTACAACTCCACCTGGCCAGGGGAACTCCTGCTTGCTCGCAGACTGACCAGGCCTCTACTGCTAACCAGTACTCCCGGGAGGGTCTGCTTTATAACACCAGTAAAGACCTGAACTGCACTGCACGGACTCTTGAGTTATTCCTGCTGCGCTCGTGCACCATCACTCCCATCATCCACACCAACTGCCCTGAGGCCATACTTCTCCCGTGGGGAGTAATCCCATACTTGGCTGCGCATACAACATCAGCCTCAGTGGTCTGCATCGCAGCGGCGGTCCCCACTGACCGCAATCCACGGGTGGCATAGTCGGACAATTATAATACTAATAAGACTGCCACTGGTTTGACCACCCTGAGCCACGGGACCGGGTCACCGCCACGGTGACTACAACCCACAGCATCCCACAAAAGGGCCCGGTTCCGGGTTCCCCACAGGCCCAGGGGGCACGTCACTCACCATGTGGACATTATTAAAGAAAGGGACCAGTTCATTGGACATTGTTAGAAAAACGGGCCAGAATGGGGGACATTATGTACATAGTGGCTTTTGTTCAGTAACAGGCTGGTGGTTTTTATACTCAGACACCCTGGGAGGAAGGGGACAGACAGACACCATCACCTAATGTATTTCACCTGAATGTGTGTCCTCAGATGCACATTTAATTGAAATGCATGGCGGTGCAGAGAACCCCTGGCTCCCTGCACGGCAATAGCTATACGGGCCATTAGCCTATCAGAGGCCGACAGCTAAGGTTGGCGTGCCCATCACAGGCGGCGCATGATGTTACTGCCATGCGCCACCCATTCTTTTGCGCCGGCTATGGAGTAGAAAGTGGACGCTGCTCGATACAGGGACATTATTAAAGAAAGGGGCCGGGACGGGGGACATTATTGACATAGTGGATTTTGTTCAGGAGCAGGCTGGTGCTTATAGTCAGACACTATGTGGTGATAATATATGGTTCCTGTGTGGGGCTATTTACCCTCTATATGTGGTTTGTTATTGGTATGCAGTATTAGTTTGGTACAGTAGACTTATTCAGCTACAATATGGTGATATCTATTATTCAGTAAACTGTATGACTATTTAGAAGTATTACTTAGAAAATTATCTTATTGCAGTGTTTCCTATGAGATTTATATATTTTATCTGCAGTCTTTTTTTTTTTTAATGGTGTGGATCGAAAACACATGTCTTTATAGGATCTAGAATGCTACAAGGGCCCATACATCTGACTAACATGACTTTAGCTATGCCGCTGCATACCACATGTACTTTCCCCATGGTGACTTACAAGCTTTCATTGTATGATTTTCCATTAGTCCAACTCCAGCCTGTGCCAGCATATGTACGTTTTATACCAATCCAGTGATTTTCTGAACCCCTTAATCGAAACAGAAAATCCTGCCAATAAGAAAACCAGGTTACAGTTGTTCTATATAATCTTGTGTGGATATATTGCCAGCATATGTACGTTTTATACCAATCCAGTGATTTTCTGAACCCCTTAATCGAAACAGAAAATCCTGCCAATAAGAAAACCAGGTTACAGTTGTTCTATATAATCTTGTGTGGATATATTATTAATATTATTATTATTATTACTATTATTATATACAGTTGAAACCAGAAGTTTACATACACTATATAAGAAGACACATATGCACGTTTTTCTTAATATCGGACATGAAATCAGAATAAACCTTTCCCGTTTTAGGTCAATTAGGATTACCATTATTTTTAATATTTGCCAAATGCCACAATAATGAGAGAGAGAGAATGTTTTAAGGCATTTTTATTACTTACTGCAAAGTCAAAGTGTATGGAAACTTCTGGTTTCAACTGTATAACCCTATGTGGATATTCCATGTCTCTTTTGTACATTATCAGTTTCTCACCAGTTCTTCTTTATTATCTATAATCGCCAGTGATGATTTATGTGAGTTACAGAATTTCTCGCTGTTTCTCCAGGTGTTACTTTCATTAGAGAAGTAATAACACTTTCCCAGGTACCCGATCCAATAATCCTCACATGGAGCAGATTTCTGGTTCTTGATTTCAGTTCCATTATCTGTACAAGGAACACATCATCATTTGTATAAATTCACCAATTTATATTTGGAATAAAAGTGTTTAGTGATTGATATAAGCAGGGGCGTAGATAGGAATCATGGGGCCTCATAGCAGAAGTTCTAATTGGGCCCCGCCCCCCAAAAAAATGTAAATAATTGTCGGGGTCACAGAAGAGCAGATCTCACAACCTTCCAGCCTTTACATAGTAATTTTCCTCCTGCTGTAGTCCTAGATCCCTTTTTCATTGCTCCATAAAATGTGATGCCGACAAAAGTGCCCCCCAAACACAGTATGAAACCCCCATGGTCCATTCCTCCTCATTAGCCTCCACATGAACAGTATAATCACCCTACTGTCAGGGCTGTGGAGTCGGAGCCCATTTTGGTGGAGTCGGAGTGGGAGTCGGTATAAAATGGACCGACTCTGACTCCTAAAATATATAATAAATTGGGTACAGTAGTTCAATGCAGTTTGTGGGGAATATTTTCATATATTTTCAAATATTTCATAAGAATTTGGGAAAGTTATGAAATGTCCTATAAATGTCTGTCCTATTCCTGATCTAAGGGTCTGGACTTTTAGCTGAGATGAGTTTGTGCTGCAGTAAATTTATCACTTAAACATGAGCCATGTATGAATGAGTCGGAGTCGTGGCGTCGGAGTTGGAGTCAGTGTCACGGAAATTGAGGAGTCGGAGGTTTATCTTACTGACTCCACACCCCTGCCTACTGTACCCCACCTCAACTCCCATGGCAAAGTATGGTGACCCCAACACAGTATGAACCCACACACAGCCCTCTATGCAGTGTAATGGGCCTACATAAATTAAAATGGCCCCCACACCTCTCCACACTCCACAGAGTATAATGCACTCCCCATGGTCCTCCATAGAGTATAATGTACTCCCCATGGTCCTCCATACAGTGTAATGCACTCGCCATAGTCCTCCACACAGTATAATGCGCTCCCCATGGTCCTGCACACAGTATAATGCACTCCCCATGGTCCTCTACACAGTATACTGCACTCTCCATAGTCCTCCACACAGTATAATGCACCCTATGGTTCTGTGCGCTGTATAATGCAGCACCCCATAGAGTAAAATGCAGCCCCCACCATAGGGTAAAATGCAGCCCCAGTCCTCCAGTATTATCAGTACTCACTGATTTACAAAAATAAATAAATACATACTTACCGCTCCTCGTTCTCGTCTCTGCAGCGCGTCTCTGTCATCACCTCAGCAGCTGCCAGCTCCACTGTCTGACAGAGCGTGGAGCGTCATCACACCGATGCGTCAGACGCAGAGGAGGAATGATGGGAGAGGGAGTGTCACATGATGTTCCCTCCTCCATCATTGCTATCAACCAGGGCCGGCTCCAGTTCTTCATGGGCCCCAGGCGAAAGAGTCTCAGTCTCAGATATAGCAGAGAAATATAGGTATACAACACAGGCCCAGGCTATCCTCTCATCCTTCACATATGCAAACACGCACACACACAGCACGCAGACATGCACATACACAAAAAGATAAGTACACATATAGACATATGTACATACTTGAACACATTCTTAAACACATAAAACAGACATATATATATATACACAGTCATACACACTGACATACACACAAGACACATTATAAATATATTTAATATGGGGATTGGGGAATCTGGCAACAAGCCTCACTTACCTACCCCTTGGCCTGTGTCAAGTCCAGCTGTGCAGGGCAGCCGGCATGTCTGATGGCCATCACAGGCTATGGGCCATCAGAGGGGCCCAGACCACTCCCCCAGCCTCTCCGCAGGGAGGACCTCCGGCTCTGTTTGATTGCCAGAACTTCATCGGGGCCCCGCTCCTGAACCCCCCTCTCCGCCGGCGCTGCTTAATTGACAGCACTTCATCAGGGACCCCCTGAGAGCCTCCCTTCATCAGGGCCCTCCTTGGGGCCTCCCTTCATCAAGGCCCCCCTTAGGGGCTCGGACGCGCCCCCTGGGCCATATTCTTTAGGGGAATATCCGGAGCCGGATCAGATGGGGGTTGTAGTCTTCCGAGTGGCTGTGACCCGGTCCGTGCCCAGGGTGTCAAACTCAGTTGTATGTGGCAGTCCTACAGATGTTATTAAGTTCTTAATGTCGACTACGCCACCCGTTGTATTGCGGTCACTATGGCCGCCGCTGCAGCAGGGTCCGCTGAGGCTGATGGTGTTGGTGCAGCTTTTGGTGGTATAACCCCCAACGGGTGGGGTATAGCCTCAGGGGGTCAGGTGCAGAGGATGGGGGTTGTGGTGGTGCAGCATAGGTGTTAAAGGAAGACAGAGTCGGGTTATGCAGTTTAGGGTATTTACTCACTGCTGATGTTCCGGTCACTCCAGCTTCAAGTGACCTCCCGAGCCGTGCTGCATCCACCAGGTCCTGGATCCAGCCAACCCCCAAGCGAGTCCGGAGCGTGACCCTGAGCTCTCCTTCTGTCCTTTCTCTGGCCGTCCCCACTAGTGATCCACCCAGGTCCAGCTCCCTCGGGCCTTCTGTTGGGAGACCCTTGGCCTTGGGTTCCCTGACCCTCCACGTGGTATGCCTTCGTGGTGGATGTGGTGGGTGGCCGTGGCAGACGCTGCCCACGGCCTCCGGTCTCTGGCTGGGGTGTGTTTTTGCCCCCACCAGCTTGGGTTCCGGTACCCTGATGCCAACTCTTCACCCGTGGATTGGATTTGGGGTCTCAGAGTCCTCTCTTCTGCTTCCCCCTCTGCGTCTCTCTTACTTTCTCCTCTCTCTCTCTCTGGGGCTTCTCTGCTCCTCTGACTTCTCTCTGCAAAGACTCACAGCCTGACTGACTGTGGCTGACTGACCCTGTTCTTTGATGGTGCCCACCTTATATACACCCTCTATGTGTGAGCTCAGGTGACCAGCACCCAATGAGCTCCTATCTTTACCCAGGCTGCTGCCCCTATCTGCCCCTACACTACTTGGGATGTACCACCCCCCTCCCACTCCAGCCAGGAACAGACTCGGTCGTACCTGCACATTTCTAAGTGGGAGTACCGTCGGCCTGTTCCTCGGAAATGGGATGTATGTAGTGCATGCAGCCTACCGAGCTCAGTTCCACACTCCATCCTTACCCGGGAGTGGAATATCACACCTCTGGGTTGAGGTGCAATACCCCTGTAGCAGCCGAATCCTCAGGGTGCTACAGCTCCTTTCCACAGGGCCCCCCTCGGGGCCTCCCTTCAACAGGGCCCCCCTCGGGGCTTTCCTTCATGAAGGCCTCCCTTGAGGCCTCCCTTCATCAGGGCCCTCGGCAGGGCCTCCCTTCAACAGAGCCCCCTTGGGGCCTCCCTTCAACAGAGACCCCCCTCTCCATCGGGGCCTTCCTTCAACAGGGCCCCCCCTCCATTGGGGTGTCTCTCCTGCACTCCCCGCTCTGCTGTTTGATTGCTGCCGCCGCCCGCTGGCACTGTGTTCGGGCATGGCCGCGCACTGTGTGGCTGTTTCTTGTAGTAATGACATGGCAGGGATGACACAAGCACAATTAAAGGTGCAGTGTCGCCACTGCCATCATTATCATTACTACAAGACACAGCCGCACACCATGCGGCCATGCCTGAACACAGTGCCGGAGGGTGGCGGCGGCAATCAAACAGCAGCGCGGGGTGAGCAAAAGGGGGGCGACTGCTATGGTACCCCTCCGGCTCACGGGCCCCATAGCAGTTGCGTGGCCTGCCGCCATTGGCGGTACGCCACTGGATATAAGACATATATTAAAATAAAAATTCCAGATGGCACACCAATCACTGGACCACACACAATGGGCTGACATTTCCTGTTCTCTTTCTGTAGCTCAACTTTTCATCTTTGTTGCCTTTAGAAGGCCAGAGTCAACACTAAATGTATATAAAACTAAACTTCCATATAGGATATACTGTATTCCTTTTAAAGACTATAAAAATAATGTGATGCAATAATTTCAATGGTGCAAAATAATGTCACGCAAATGGCACAGTCTTCATCATGAAGCACTGACCAGACATGCTATTAATATAGTGCTGTGGAAAGTATATTAGAAATATTTGAGAATATCATATCAGACATATCTTTGTCAATTAAAAATATGCTAGTATTCTGTTAATACTTAATAGTTTTTGCTACTTGGATGCATTTATTTATTTGTAACATTTGTCGAAAATGTTGCAGTACAGGATTAAACTAGGGCACTAGAGAAGAGCGAGCACTAAAATGCTCGGGTGCTCCTTGCTCAAACCAAGTAGTTCTTAATGCTTGAATGCTCGTTACGAGTATAATGGGAGTCAATTGGAAAGCCAAGCTTTTTTCCAACAGACCCTACAAAGAGATCTGGGGGGCAGTGAAAATGTTCCAATGAAAGGGAAAAGTGATGAATGGAAGGAGAACAGCATGGGGAAGACCCCTGAAAGCATCTCTGACTCCCAGATCGCTGCTGAGAACAATGGTGTCACACTTTTACTCCACTTTAAGGACTGACAATAAAACATTCCAAACCAACAAGAAATTTTAGAGTAATAAAAATGTTAAGAATCATTTTTCCTGTATAATGACTTGTATATAAGGCCAAATTTAAAATGGATTTAAAAAATTTTAATTTAAGTAAACCAAAATTGTTTTTGCTATTAAAAAATAGGAAATTTAAGTTTCATTTTTGTAGGAAGCAAGAACTGCCAAAAATTATGGACTCAAAGGGACCCCAATAAATAAATTCGAGCTGTTTTGGGCGGTGTTCGAGCCGGTCGGCGAACACGAACAATTTGAGAAAAATTCGGCTGTTCGAGGTTATGTTCGATAACTGTTCGTGCACCAAAATCATAACTGGATTTTTTCTCAGTAATGATGAAAATTAATGTTAATACGCAGTTTGAGTGTACAGCGGGGCGGGGGGAGGGGCAGGGGATGGATCTCTGCAGGAACAATGAAGATCTCCATTTTTTTTTCTCTTTCCCGCATTTGCAGTGGGGAGGTGCAATCTGTCAGCCTATCAGCAGCGCACACACGGAGCGAAGAGCTTTTTTTCACACAAGCAAGGGCATGTGTCATTGGCTGTATATGTCACATGTCCTTGCCCTATAAGACCAAGCCATTTTCCCCGTCGCCACCATTTTCTCACTGCTGCAGCTGCGTGTTAGACGGCACCGCTGTTGCTGTGTGCGCTATACCTTGTTAATTTCAAGCCAATTTTCGCACAAATATACAGATAGCTTGGGAGTAGGGAATAGTTGTGATTGCAGTCCTTTTAAGGACTAGGTTACAGCATTTCCTACGACTTTTATCAAGCAGGTCTGTGCTCTTAAATAGATAGATTGTGGGAGTAAAGACTAATTGTAATTGGAGTCCTTTTCAGGACTAGGTTACATCAGTTCCTATCAGTTTTTGCCAGGCAGGTCTGTGCCAGTGCTGTGCAAGTTTTTTTCACAGCATTTGGCTGAATCTAGCAAAGCTAATCCTTTTTGGCCTATTGCAGAGTGTGTTAGTCAGTGGAGTAGCCTATCTGTGTTGCAAGATATACCACCTGTGTATAGAATACCAATTTTTTTACTGCACCTAGTGAAGTAAAATCTTTTGGGCATAGCATCATTCTATTAGTCCATCTATACTGACCTCCATCAGGTTGCAAACTGAATATAATTTTTTTCTGCATCTAGCTCTGAAAAAATATTTGGGCTTCTAGCAGTGTGTGGGACTTGTTGTATTAGTCCATCTATACTGACCTCCATCAGGTTGCAAATTAAAAATAATTTTTTTCTTCATTTAGCTCTGAAAAAATATTTGGGCTTCTAGCAGTGTGTGGGACTTGTTCTATTAGTCCTTCTATACTGACCTCCAGCAGGTTGCAAATTGAATATAATTTTTTTCTGCATCTAGCTCTGAAAAAATATTTGGGCTTCTAGCGGTGTGTGGGACTTGGTCTATTAGTCCATCTATACTGGCCTCCATCAGGTTGCAAATTAAAAATAATTTTTTTCTGCATCTAGCTCTGAAAAAATATTTGGGCTTCTAGCAGTGTGTGGGACTTGGTCTATTAGTCCATCTATACTGACCTCCATCAGGTTGCAAATTAAAAATAATTTTTTTCTTCATTTATCTCTGAAAAAATATTTGGGCTTCTAGCAGCGTGTGGGACTTGTTCTATTAGTCCATCTATACTGACCTCCATCAGGTTGCAAATTAAAAATAATTTTTTTCTGCATCTAGCTCTGAAAAAATATTTGGGCTTCTAGCAGTGTGTGGGACTTGGTCTATTAGTCCATCTATACTGACCTCCATCAGGTTGCAAATTAAAAATAATTTTTTTCTGCATCTAGCTCTGAAAAAATATTTGGGCTTCTAGCAGTGTGTGGGACTTGGTCTATTAGTCCATCTATACTGACCTCCATCAGGTTGCAAATTAAAAATAATTTTTTTCTTCATTTAGCTCTGAAAAAATATTTGGGCTTCTAGCAGTGTGTGGGACTTGTTCTATTAGTCCTTCTATACTGACCTCCAGCAGGTTGCAAATTGAATATAATTTTTTTCTGCATCTAGCTCTGAAAAAATATTTGGGCTTCTAGCGGTGTGTGGGACTTGGTCTATTAGTCCATCTATAGTGACCTCCATCAGGTTGCAAATTAAAAATTATTTTTTTCTGCATCTAGCTCTGAAAAAATATTTGGGCTTCTAGCAGTGTGTGGGACTTGGTCTATTAGTCGATCTATACTGACCTCCATCAGGTTGCAAATTGAATAAAAAAAATTTCTGCATCTAGCTCTGAAAAAATATTTGGGCTTCTAGCGGTGTGTGGGACTTGGTCTATTAGTCCATCTATACTGACCTCCATCAGGTTGCAAATTAAAAATAATTTTTTTCTGCATCTAACCCAGCCAATAGTTTTGGCCTAATACCACAGTTTGGCCACTCAGCTCTGCTCGGTTACCATCCATTGTTTTTTTGTGGAAACAACTCCAGAGTTGTGAATTAGTTAACCACCAAAATGAGTGGAAAAAGGCATGCTGCTGGTGGAAAGGGGAATAGGCGTGTTGGGAAGGGGAAAAAAGGTTGTGTCCGTGGGGTAGGTGCAGAAGAAAGACCATCTTCCAGCCAAACTAAAATGTCTACTTCTTTTAGCGGACAATGTGATAAGATCCCTTTCTTACGGCCACGCCAATCGTTACAAATTCCAGATGAGGCACAAAAACAGCAGGTGCTTCAACGGATATCAAGTGCTCCTTTAAGTGGGCTCTCCTCCACATCAACTTCAACATCACAAATACTCCAGTCCTCAAAGGTGTCACCCAAATCGCACTTGCTTCCTCACAGCTCCCAAATCTCCAGCTGCCCGTCTGAGTATGAGGTAGAACAGATGGTTGAGTCTGCAGAGCTGTTTACTCATACTATAGCCTGGGAATCAGAGGTCGACTCCAGCGCTTCTGTGAATCCAGACGAGGAAATGATCTGCACTGATGCCCAGAATCTTTATGAGTCGGATCCAGGACCAGACGCAGAAGGTTCTGACCATAATGTAGACCCTCATTCCCAAACTGTAACTCCTGTTGGTGGAGACAATGAGGAAGACGATGATAAGACTCAAATACCTGATTGGAGCGACAACTTTAGTTTTTTGTCAGGGCAGGAACAGGTTGGCTCTGAGGACGATGGGTGTGATAACGCACAGGGTGATGATGATGAGGTCGGAGATCCCACTTACTGTCAACCCACAGTCAGCCAAGAGATGAGGTCAGCAGAGGAGGTGGAGGAAGATGCTAGTGACGACGAGGTCAGGTTGCGCCTTCCTGGACAGAGACGTAGTACTGGAAGCACGTCAACAACTGCATCCTCAAACACAACTCTGCCTCTCACCACAAGTCGTGGTGGCTCTTCAGGTCGCATGGGTGCTAAGCCTTGCATAGCCTGGGCATTTTTTCAGATCGATAAAGATGACCCAACTCGTGTTATCTGTAACATTTGTCAGCAAAAGCTAAGTAGAGGCCAAAAAATACATAGTTTGAGTACTTCATGCATGAACCGGCACATGGACATGAAGCATAAGTTGCAGTGGGAAGCTCAGTGTGCTACAATGCGGCCTAGCCGGCCGGGCCAACCACCGTCTGCCATATCTTGTGCATCCGCGGCCTCTTCATCCTCTGTGACTGGGGGGACAGCAGTCACACCTGTTTTGGGGCGCAGACCTGCCACCTCTTTACCCGCAACAGCCAGCGTGATTGGCAGGTCATCATTTTCTTTGGAGGTGGTAACACCAGCTGGTCTTGAGCGCTGTCCGACATCGATAGCACCACCTTTGGATCAAGGCAACCTAACATGTCCGCCTGCATCTTCCTCACAGACCGGCAGTTTGCCGGGGACACCCTTATCAACCCCGTCTAAGCACAATAGCCAGCCCTCGGTCCCTCAGATGTGGACAAGTAAAAGACCATTTCCTCCTAGCCATGAGAAAGCTAAGAGGTTGAATTTCACCATCTGCAAGCTCTTGGCTACAGAAATGCTGCCTTTCCGCCTGGTGGACACAGAGGATTTTCGAGACCTTATGTCCGTCGCAGTGCCCCAGTACCAGATGCCCAGTCGGCACTACTTCTCAAAGAAAGGTGTGCCTGCGCTCCACCAGCATGTCGCACACAACATCACCGCTTCTTTGAGAAACTCTGTGTGTGACAGGGTGCATTTCACCACAGACACTTGGACGAGTAGGCATGGACAGGGGCGTTACATGTCGCTGACTGGGCACTGGGTAACTATGGTGACAGCAGGACAAGGGGCTGCTGTCCAAGTCTTGCCGTCCCCACGAGTTGTGCGTCAATCCTCTTTATGTCAAAGTTCCTCCACTGCTTCTGCCTCCTCAACCTCCTCTCGGTCTTCCACCTGCACCCAAAGCCTGTCTGGTCATGCCACAAGCTTTCTAACTGCGCAGAAGGGATCCTGCACACCTCCTTACTATGCTGGCAGTAGGGCTCAACGTCATCAGGCGGTTTTTACATTGAAATGTCTGGGAAATGTGAGTCACACAGCTGAGGAGTTGTGGTCAGCTCTGGAGAACCAATTTCATGAATGGTTGTCTCCACTGGACCTGAAACCAGGGAAGGCCGTGTGCGACAATGCTGCAAACCTGGGTGCGGCCCTTCGCCGGGGCAATGTCACACACGTGCCTTGTATGGCTCACGTGTTGAACCTGGTTGTCCAGCAATTTTTAGCCCACTATCCCAGACTAGATGGCCTTCTGCAGAGGGCACGGTCGCTGTGTGCTCACTTCCGCCGTTCGCATCCCGCAGCTCAGCGACTTACATCTCTACAGAAGTCGTTGGGCCTGCCACTTCACCGGCTAAAATGCGATGTGCCTACCCGGTGGAATTCAACTCTGCACATGTTGCAGCGACTGTGGCAGCACCGACAAGCCCTGGTGCAATACGTTCTGACGTATAGCCTGGGCCAACGAGATTCAGAGGTGGGGCAAATCACGCTGGAGGAGTGGTCTCAGATCAGGGACCTATGCACCCTTCTGCACAGTTTTGAAATGGCGACGAAGATGTTTAGTGCTGACGATGCCATTATCAGCATGACTATTCCGGTGATTTACATGCTGGAGCACATGTTAAACAGAATTCGGAGTCAGGTGGTGGCACAAGAGGAGGTGGAGGAAGTAGAGGAGGAGGAGTTGTATGCGGAAGGGCTAACATCTGCAAGGTCCAGACGGTCGGCAGCACCAAGGCGGCAGGCATGTGAGGGTGGGGGAGATGATTTTACCAGGGCGCATGGTAGCAGCCAAACTAGTGAGGAAGGTGCAGGAGCCCAGGAAGAAGTGGAGGACGAACTGATGGAAGACTCATCAGATGAGGGAGACCTTGATCACATTTCTGTTGTGCGAGGTTGGGGGGAGAGGACAGAGGAAGGAAGCATGATTGTTACCTCGCCACCAACACAACAGGGACTTGGTGCTCCTGGATGCGCAACACACATGAGTGCCTTCTTGCTGCACTACCTGCAACATGACCCTCGAATTGTGAGAATTAGAAATAATCCTGACTACTGGGTTGCCACACTGTTAGATCCCCGGTACAAAAGTAAATTTGCAGAAATTATTCCTGCCATAGAAAGGGATGCACGCATGCAGGAGTATCAGCAGAGACTGTTGCAGAATCTTACATGTGCTTTTCCACAAAATACCAGTGGTGCACGTAGTGAATCTCACAGTTCCAACTTGCCAACCGGGGGACCGTCAAGTGTTCAGCACTCAAACCGTAACAGAACCACAGTATCTGCTGGTAACATCAATTTTGCGGAATCATTTCACCACTTTTTTAGCCCATCCTTTGCAAGGCCACAGGAGACAAGAAGTCTGACACATAGTCAACGCCTAGAGACGATGGTACAGGAGTATCTCCAAGTAAACATTGAAGCCACGACTGTGTCACTGGACCCTTGCTCTTTTTGGGCTTCCAATCTGGATAAATGGCCGGAGCTAGCCACTTACGCCTTGGAGATCTTGTCATGCCCCGCAGCCAGCGTTCTGTCTGAACGTGTGTTCAGCGCTGCTGGTGGTGTGCTGACAGATAAGCGCACGCGGCTCTCCACTGATAATGTAGACAGACTCACGTTCATAAAGATGAACAAATCATGGATCCGAAACGACTTTTCTACCCCTGTGTCATCCTGGGGAGAGTAAAAGCTTGATGATTGGTTAAAATCACCCTACCAACCGTTTTAAGCTTTCAAATTACTAATCATGTTTATCTGTATCTTGACTGGAAAATAATTTGGGCTTTGTAGCAGTGTGCAGCACTGATCCTATTAGGCCATCTATAATAAGCTTCACCAGATTTAAAATTAAAAATAATTTTTAGCTGCATCTAGCCCGGAAAATAATTTTGGGGCTCCGAGATGCGCAAGACACATAAGTGCCTTCTTGCTGCACTACCTGCAGCATGAGCCTCATATTGTCAGAATTCGAAGTAATCATGACTACTGGGTTGCCACACTCTTAGATCCCCCAAACTTTTCGATCAACCTTTTCATTTTAATAAAGACCAAAAAAATGGTCATTTTTGAAATTATAAGCATTAGCAGGTTGTTAGAAACTGAAATCAAACAGTTTTCAACTCAAAACTTTATTCTAGGTGATGTTACATTTTCACATAGGACCCCTTGTTCGAAAGGAGCTTCTGAACTCTCTCGTCCATTGAATTTGTCAGGTTTTGGATGGTTTCTGCTTCATTTGTTTTGCATGAGGACAGAATACCCTCCCAGAGCTGTTGCTTAGATGTGAACTGCCTCCCGCCATCATAGACACTCCTTTTAATGATGCGCCAAAGGTTCTGAATGGGGTAGAGGTCAGGGGAGCATGGGGGTCACACCATAAGTTTGTCCCCTTTTATGCCCATATCAGCCAGAGATGCAGATGTTTTATGTGCAGCATGAGATGGTGCATTATCATGCAGAAAAATGATCTTGCTGTGAAATACACGGTTCTTCTTCTTGAACCATGGCAGGAAGTGCTGTTTGAGAAAATCCACATACATTATGGAGTTCATCTTTAGCGCCTTCAGGGATCCTAAAGGGGCCGACAATCTCTCTCCCCATGATTCCAGCCCAAAACATTACTCCACCTCCTCCTTGTTGGCGCTGTAGCCGTGTTTGCGTGGGGTGTCCATCAACCAGCCATCCTCCACTCCATTCATCTGGACCATCGAGCGCTGCACGGCACTCATCCGTAAACAAAACAGTTTTGAAATCAGTCTTCATGTAATGTTTGGCCCACTGGAGCCGTTTCTGC
The DNA here is from genome assembly GCF_046119375.1 of Phyllobates terribilis. Classification (NCBI taxonomy): domain Eukaryota; kingdom Metazoa; phylum Chordata; class Amphibia; order Anura; family Dendrobatidae; genus Phyllobates; species Phyllobates terribilis. The sequence goes on from NW_027362765.1 coordinate 383,312,585, forward strand.
TTGTGTGAAGTGGATAGAGGAGGTCGACAGGATAGCGTATGCACAGCTGCAAACCTCTGAAGGACCCTGCATCTTGTTGTTCGGGGGACGTTGGAGGCACAAGCAGCTTCAAAAACTTGTCTGCTGCTATGACAAGGCTTTTTTGCCGCTGCTCTTTCAACCTGACGTAATTGCCTGTAGGAAAGAGTCCTCAATTTGCCCTTATCAGCACGCACACGTGTGTACTGTGAATCAGCTACATACTTCTTGATTGCCAAGACACTTCATCCTGATCATCGCACAATGTTGATTGTAGTCATGCCTTGACCTAAACACTCCACAATTTGTTGCTTCTCAGCAGCCGACACATCCTTTTTCTTTCCCATTTTGGCAGAAAATGTAGGCTGCTTAATAATGTGAGAGAGCCTTCTTAAGTAGTCTTGCCTTTCATTGGACACACCTGCCAAACTAATTAGCACAGGTGTCTGCAATTGCTTACAGTGATATAAAGAGCCCTGACACACATCACCATCAATGAGTTTAACTGACAAACAAACAAATTCTTCCCTTATCACTCCTAAACACTTTTTGCATAATAATTTGGAACGCGGTGTACATGTGCTTTTCCACAAAACACCAGTGGTTCACGTAGTGAATCTTACAGTTCTAACTTGCCAACCGTGGTCTGTATGGAGTTGTTCAATAAAGGGCCCAAAATTAAGATAACATAGATGGGAGAGGTCTCTATGAATAGGAATTCCTAAGTATTTGATACCCTGTGAGGGCCAGGCAAAGGGAAAGTTGGACTGGATGGAATCCTATATGGATTTAGGGAGGGAGACATCGAGGGCCTCAGACTTCGCTGCATTGATTTTAAAATTTTACCATGTAACAAAGTGATCTATTTCAGCCATAACAGCAGGGATGGATATATGTGATTGAGTGATATATACTAGGACATCATCAGCAAATAGAGAGCACTTGTACTCGGTGCCTCCCACCTCAATCCACCTAATATTGGGGTTATGGCGAATTGATGAGAGCAGGTGCTCCGTCACTAGGATGTATAAGAGAGGGGACAGAGGACATCCCTGCCTTGTCCCATTGGTGATTGTGAAAGGTGATGAAAATGTTCTGACGCACCCCCTGGGCCTTGGGACACCCGGAGCCGGACCCTTTTTGGTGGATGCTGGTGGTTGTAGTCTTCGTGGCGGCGATCCGGTTCCGTGGCTCAGGGCGGTCAAACCAGTGGCGGAACTATTTATGTGGTTTTGATGTTTAAATGTCCGACTACGCCACCCGTGGATTGCGGTCAGAGTGAACCGCCGCTACAGGGCAGACCGCTAAGGCTGGTGTTGTGGGTGCAGCAGAGCGTAGCATAACTCCCCACGGGAGGAGTATAGCCTCAGGGCAGTGTATGCGGAGGATGGGGGTGATGGTGCAGGGCAGCAGCAGTAACGACACGGAGTCAGTGATGCAGTTCAGGGCCTTTACTCACAGTTCTTATTATCCAGACCACGTCTGCAGGTAACGGCTGCCCACGTCGTACTGTGCTCACCAGGTGAGGGGCTCAGACAACTCCCAGATAACTTTGGAGCGCTTCACAGGACCCCCTTTGTGTGTCCTTTGTCTGGCCTTTCTTACCAACACTTCTGTCCGGCTGCCTCGGGCCTCCTCTTGGTAAACTTGGCGCCAGTTTCCCTGACCCTATGTGGTGCCTTCCTAGCGGGTGGAGCAAGGGGCTGCGCCACATAAAATGTCAGAGCCTCCGGTTTCTAGCTGAGGGTCGTTTCCTGCCTCCACTAGTTCGGGGACCGGTCTCCCACTTTGGCCTGACCCCTCCACGCAGGTGGATTCGGGCGTGCGGTGGCGACTCGCCCGTCCGCACCCCTGGGATCCCTTCATTCCTCGTTCCTGGAGCCTTCTCCGCTCCTCTTCCTTCCTTCTCCCTCTTGCAGGCCTGGGCCTCTGTTACTAGGCCCGCCTCCGGAGCAGAGCTCATGCAGAGCCCCTGCTCCCTGCCACTTCTGCTCAGACTTCTCTGCACTGAACTAAGATGGTGCCCACCTTTTATACTCCCTTCTCAATGCACCCAGGAACTGCTTCCTCCCTGCTCCTGCACTGCAGGGTTCCCCTTCCTCAGTGTTCCCTCCCCCCACTCCAGCCAGGGACAGGGACTGTCGTGCCCATCTCAGGGGCATATTGGTCGCCCTGCCCCACGGCAATGTGGTGTAATGCATGCAGGTGTCGGGTCCTGATCCACACTCCATCCTTATCTGAGAGTGAGATATCACACCTCTGGGTGAGGTGCAATACATCTGTAGCAACCGAGCCCTCGGTGCTACAGTTCCATTTATCTTCAGCCTAGGTGACGTATTGTGATACAGGGCCGTGATTTTGGCTATAAAAGGGTCCCCTAGACCCCTACCCCAAGCTTTTTAAGAGAATCATATATGGCGTGCCAGGAGACTCTATGGAATGCTTTCTCAGCATCCAACGAGAGTATCTACTTACAAATTTTTAACTGCATCTAGCCCAGGAAATACTTTGTGCCTAGTAGCAGTGTCTGCTAGTCAGCGGATTATCCCGGCTGTTAAGCAAGCTACACCACCTGTAGTTTGGACACTTAATTTTTTCAAAGGAAATGCTTCGGGACCACGGGATACTCAGTGAAGAGCATCAGGAGGCACCCCAAGGCATAGGGGCTGGGACTGGCACTAGGATGCCTTGCGGTGGACAGCCGAGCTCGATCCTTATAAAAGCTTTTTAACTGCAGCAGCTTTAGTGGACGCTACTGGAGCTGGAATTACGCGGCTGCTGGCATGAGACTTGCCCTCCAATAGATCCTTGTAAATGGATTTAAAGTGTATTCATTCAAATTAGAGGGACAATTTAAATTAAAAAGCTTAGAGCTGCCTCCACCACAGGGGGGCTCTCTCGACCCACCAGCGGACAGGCACCAGTATTGTGAGAGGGGGGCTGGCCGTCAGGGTTCACCGCGGCTCTGGCACAAACCCGGCGACACGGAGGTGGCACGGGCAGGAGCGGACTGGCCGTCTCGGCTTCTCACTTTTTGGATTTTAGAAGGGCATGACATGCCTATATCTGTGTCTCCCCCTCCTTTTACTCCTCCACCTCTTTTCTTTTCGCATGACTATATGTACTTGTCACTTTTCCATGTGTTAGTTGTGTCTTCTGAGCAGCTTGTCAGCTTTTGGACACCTTTGAAGGTGTTTTCTATGTGTTTCTATGTGTTTTTGTTTGCCTGCCATTGGTTTTAACGGTGTTCGAAGGTGTTCGACGAACAGTTCGACGAACAGTTCGGTGAACACACGGGTGTTCGACGAACCGAACCGAACTCGAACACTACGGGGGTGGCTCAACACTATTGTTAACCAATCCGTGCCGAGCAGATAAGATGAGGCTGAGCTTGGTAGTATGTCCCTGTCCCATGTCTTCCTCCATCTCCATCTGGTCCATATGTAAAGCTTCATGTTTGTCAGCAGCGAATGTTTAAATAAGCACAGAAGCTGGATCGTCGCTCACTATCTTTGTGGAGTCCTCAAAGTCTTAGAGAACCGCACAAATTTCAGACATCCATGCCTACTCTTCAGTTGTTATGTGTGGAGGCTGACCAGAATACCGACGGGCATGTTGGAGCTGGTATTCCACAACTAAACTCTGCTTCTCACAAACCCTTGCCAGCATGTGGTCACGTCCAGCATGTGGTCATGTCGCACACCAGTTGATGAGCTGGCTCTTGCATGTGTTGATGCAGCACTGCCAGAGCAGTGGCAGCTGTAGCTGACTTGTGTAAACGGGCAGTGATGTAGCGTACTTTGACCATAAGCTCTTGAAAGTCTGGGTAGGTTTTTATAAAATGCTGAACTACCAAGTTGAGCACATGGGCCAAGCATGGTACATGTGTCATCTTGGAAAGCTTCACAGCCACGACCAGGTTGCGGCCATTATCAGACAAGGCCATGTCTGGTTGGAGCTTCATTGCCATAAAACACAGATCTGTCTGATCTGTTATTCCTTTAAATAACTCTGTTGCGGTGTGCGGTGCTGCAGAGGCAGTGCAGCAGAGCTTCCAGCTTCTGGCTGATGTAGATGATGTGCTCTGAGATAACAAATGGGAGATGGTGGTGGAGCAGGAGGAGGTGCAGGAAACTGGTGTAGGAGATGGAAGAAACCCTGATAGAAGTGGGCCCAGCAATCCTCGGTGTCGGGAGCACATGTGCCATGCCAGGGTGAGACTCGTCCCCGGTCTCCACAATGTTCACCCAGTGTGATGTCAGGGAAATGTAGCGTCCCTGGCCACAAACTCTTTTTCACGTGTTGGTCATTAAGTGGATAATCCCAGCAACAGCATTGGTTAGGGCACAGGTGATGTTCCTGGACATGTGCTGGCATAAGGTAGGGACGCCATAACAGGAGAAATAGTGGCAACTGAGGACCGAGTACCGAGGGACCAAATTTCTACACCTGTGGCAGGACAATTTTTTTGTTTTGTTTCAAAGCAACAAAATTTAGCACAAACCAAGTTTTATAGTACAAGTGACAATAGTCAATTTGTGAACAACCACATTTCAACCACATAGCATATTGTTGACACATTTCCCCCACAACTCCAAAATTTCACCTCCAGTAGCATACAAGCAGCTGCAAATAAAAAAATTGTAGGTTGATTCTGGATACAGCTGGCGGTCCACCTTGAGGCATGCTACTGCCAGTCTTAGCCCCTTTACCTTGGGACGTCTCCCAAAGCTCTTGTCTTAAGGTCCGAAGGGGAAGTGTTTCCCTTGAAAAAAATAGTGTTCAAAGCAGGCAACCTCGCATGAGTACTTCAGCTAGGGATAATGGAATTGTACTCTGTTTCTATTTTCTTGTTTGCTCCAACTGGGGCAATGATTAAAAAGGGACGAGGTGGATCACAAACTGAAGGAACTGGACGCACTCTCAGCCATGCAATCTCAAACCACCCACAGGCAGAGTTGCAGAGTACACACGTGTAATGGAGAATCCGGTATCTATTCTGATAAATGTGTACCACATCCAAGGAAGGCAGCAGTCAAGCGAATTAACACCTTCTCAAATGAGTCAGCAGCTCATATTGCAAGACAGAAAAGCCATCCATGCCAATTTACAGGCTCTGTAATTGGAATGGGTAGTTAAAGCGCACCTGTCAGCAGGATTGTGCTCAGTAAAATACATAAACTGTCAGGTTGGAGGGCAACACTGATTAATATGATACCTTGGTTGATGAAATTCGTCCTGTGGTTGTTGTATAATCTTTACTTTCAGATAATGATATGCCCGTGCGTCGGGGCAGCCTGTGGGGTGGGCTGTATCTGGCGCTCTGCTTACATATTCATCTGTATGCTCTTATGACAGCTCACTGATCGTTCACTGACCTGCCTCTTATTTTACCTAATGCATCTACAAGTAATAGTGCATCTAATCACTCATACTGCAGTAGGAACGGCGTAAAAAATAAATAAAACCAATTCTTCACCTGCTGTTTATTTGTTCATTTTGCCTCCCAAAGATCGCAGTATGGCTCAGCGCACATTTATCCTGCGCTCTACGCTGAGCGCTTACAGCGGGGTTTTCGTGTAAATCTCTGAAATACGTGATTGAGACAGAACACTCGGCTGATGATTCCCTATAATAAGGCAGATGGAGGCACTGTGGACGCCGTCTGACCTATGATCCGGCGATGTCCGTCTTTTTTTTAGGCGTGCATAAAAGTGCCGTCAGCCACAGTTCTGTGCACTTTTGAAAAGAACGACACTGCTGAACAGAGGCCAGATGGAGTCGAGAGTAGAGATGAGCGTTGTTCTACTCGAACTGTTCGCCAATCTCAAATTCGAGCTGTTTTGGGCGGTGTTCGAGCCGGTCGGCGAACACGAACAATTTGAGAAAAATTCGGCTGTTCGAGGTTATGTTCGATAACTGTTCGTGCACCAAAATCATAACTGGATTTTTTCTCAGTAATGATGAAAATTAATGTTAATACGCAGTTTGAGTGTACAGCGGGGCGGGGGGAGGGGCAGGGGATGGATCTCTGCAGGAACAATGAAGATCTCCATTTTTTTTTCTCTTTCCCGCATTTGCAGTGGGGAGGTGCAATCTGTCAGCCTATCAGCAGCGCACACACGGAGCGAAGTGCTTTTTTTCACACAAGCAAGGGCATGTGTGATTGGCAGTGTATGTCACATGTCCTTGCCCTATAAGACCAAGCCATTTTCCCCGTCGCCACCATTTTCTCACTGCTGCAGCTGCGTGTTAGACGGCACCGCTGTTGCTGTGTGCGCTATACCTTGTTAATTTCAAGCCAATTTTCGCACAAATATACAGATAGCTTGGGAGTAGGGAATAGTTGTGATTGCAGTCCTTTTAAGGACTAGGTTACAGCATTTCCTACGACTTTTATCAGGCAGGTCTGTGCTCTTAAATAGATAGATTGTGGGAGTAAAGACTAATTGTAATTGGAGTCCTTTTCAGGACTAGGTTACATCAGTTCCTATCAGTTTTTGCCAGGCAGGTCTGTGCCAGTGCTGTGCAAGTTTTTTTCACAGCATTTGGCTGAATCTAGCAAAGCTAATCCTTTTTGGCCTATTGCAGAGTGTGTTAGTCAGTGGAGTAGCCTATCTGTGTTGCAAGATATACCACCTGTGTATAGAATACCAATTTTTTTACTGCACCTAGTGAAGTAAAATCTTTTGGGCATAGCATCATTCTATTAGTCCATCTATACTGACCTCCATCAGGTTGCAAACTGAATATAATTTTTTTCTGCATCTAGCTCTGAAAAAATATTTGGGCTTCTAGCGGTGTGTGGGACTTGGTCTATTAGTCCATCTATACTGACCTCCATCAGGTTGCAAATTAAAAATAATTTTTTTCTGCATCTAGCTCTGAAAAAATATTTGGGCTTCTAGCAGTGTGTGGGACTTGGTCTATTAGTCCATCTATACTGACCTCCATCAGGTTGCAAATTAAAAATAATTTTTTTCTTCATTTATCTCTGAAAAAATATTTGGGCTTCTAGCAGCGTGTGGGACTTGTTCTATTAGTCCATCTATACTGACCTCCATCAGGTTGCAAATTAAAAATATTTTTTTTCTGCATCTAGCTCTGAAAAAATATTTGGGCTTCTAGCAGTGTGTGGGACTTGGTCTATTAGTCCATCTATACTGACCTCCATCAGGTTGCAAATTAAAAATAATTTTTTTCTGCATCTAGCTCTGAAAAAATATTTGGGCTTCTAGCAGTGTGTGGGACTTGGTCTATTAGTCCATCTATACTGACCTCCATCAGGTTGCAAATTAAAAATAATTTTTTTCTTCATTTAGCTCTGAAAAAATATTTGGGCTTCTAGCAGTGTGTGGGACTTGTTCTATTAGTCCTTCTATACTGACGTCCAGCAGGTTGCAAATTGAATATAATTTTTTTCTGCATCTAGCTCTGAAAAAATATTTGGGCTTCTAGCGGTGTGTGGGACTTGGTCTATTAGTCCATCTATACTGACCTCCATCAGGTTGCAAATTAAAAATAATTTTTTTCTGCATCTAGCTCTGAAAAAATATTTGGGCTTCTAGCAGTGTGTGGGACTTGGTCTATTAGTCCATCTATACTGACCTCCATCAGGTTGCAAATTAAAAATAATTTTTTTCTTCATTTATCTCTGAAAAAATATTTGGGCTTCTAGCAGCGTGTGGGACTTGTTCTATTAGTCCATCTATACTGACCTCCATCAGGTTGCAAATTAAAAAAAATTTTTTTCTGCATCTAGCTCTGAAAAAATATTTGGGCTTCTAGCAGTGTGTGGGACTTGGTCTATTAGTCCATCTATACTGACCTCCATCAGGTTGCAAATTAAAAATAATTTTTTTCTGCATCTAGCTCTGAAAAAATATTTGGGCTTCTAGCAGTGTGTGGGACTTGGTCTATTAGTCCATCTATACTGACCTCCATCAGGTTGCAAATTAAAAATAATTTTTTTCTTCATTTATCTCTGAAAAAATATTTGGGCTTCTAGCAGCATGTGGGACTTGTTCTATTAGTCCATCTATACTGACCTCCATCAGGTTGCAAATTAAAAATAATTTTTTTCTGCATCTAGCTCTGAAAAAATATTTGGGCTTCTAGCAGTGTGTGGGACTTGGTCTATTAGTCCATCTATACTGACCTCCATCAGGTTGCAAATTAAAAATAATTTTTTTCTGCATCTAGCTCTGAAAAAATATTTGGGCTTCTAGCAGTGTGTGGGACTTGGTCTATTAGTCCATCTATACTGACCTCCATCAGGTTGCAAATTAAAAATAATTTTTTTCTTCATTTAGCTCTGAAAAAATATTTGGGCTTCTAGCAGTGTGTGGGACTTGTTCTATTAGTCCTTCTATACTGACGTCCAGCAGGTTGCAAATTGAATATAATTTTTTTCTGCATCTAGCTCTGTAAAAATATTTGGGCTTCTAGCGGTGTGTGGGACTTGGTCTATTAGTCCATCTATACTGACCTCCATCAGGTTGCAAATTAAAAATAATTTTTTTCTGCATCTAGCTCTGAAAAAATATTTGGGCTTCTAGCGGTGTGTGGGACTTGGTCTATTAGTCCATCTATACTGACCTCCATCAGGTTGCAAATTAAAAATAATTTTTTTCTGCATCTAGCTCTGAAAAAATATTTGGGCTTCTAGCAGTGTGTGGGACTTGGTCTATTAGTCCATCTATACTGACCTCCATCAGGTTGCAAATTAAAAATAATTTTTTTCTTCATTTATCTCTGAAAAAATATTTGGGCTTCTAGCAGCGTGTGGGAGTTGTTCTATTAGTCCATCTATACTGACCTCCATCAGGTTGCAAATTAAAAATAATTTTTTTCTGCATCTAACCCAGCCAATAGTTTTGGCCTAATACCACAGTTTGGCCACTCAGCTCTGCTCGGTTACCATCCATTGTTTTTTTGTGCAAACAACTCCAGAGTTGTGAATTAGTTAACCACCAAAATGAGTGGAAAAAGGCCTGCTGCTGGTGGAAAGGGGAATAGGCGTGTTGGGAAGGGGAAAAAAGGTTGTGTCCGTGGGGTAGGTGCAGAAGAAAGACCATCTTCCAGCCAAACTAAAATGTCTACTTCTTTTAGCGGACAATGTGATAAGATCCCTTTCTTACGGCCACGCCAATCGCTACAAATTCCAGATGAGGCACAAAAACAGCAGGTGCTTCAACGGATATCAAGTGCTCCTTTAAGTGGGCTCTCCTCCACATCAACTTCAACATCACAAATACTCCAGTCCTCAAAGGTGTCACCCAAATCGCACTTGCTTCCTCACAGCTCCCAAATCTCCAGCTGCCCGTCTGAGTATGAGGTAGAACATATGGTTGAGTCTGCAGAGCTATTTACTCATACTATAGCCTGGGAATCAGAGGTCGACTCCAGCGCTTCTGTGAATCCAGACGAGGAAATGATCTGCACTGATGCCCAGAATCTTTATGAGTCGGATCCAGGACCAGACGCAGAAGGTTCTGACCATAATGTAGACCCTCATTCCCAAACTGTAACTCCTGTTGGTGGAGACAATGAGGAAGACGATGATAAGACTCAAATACCTGATTGGAGCGACAACTTTAGTTTTTTGTCAGGGCAGGAACAGGTTGGCTCTGAGGACGACGGGTGTGATAACGCACAGGGTGATGATGATGAGGTCGGAGATCCCACTTACTGTCAACCCACAGTCAGCCAAGAGATGAGGTCAGCAGAGGAGGTGGAGGAAGATGCTAGTGACGACGAGGTCAGGTTGCGCCTTCCTGGACAGAGACGTAGTACTGGAAGCACGTCAACAACTGCATCCTCAAACACAACTCTGCCTCTCACCACAAGTCGTGGTGGCTCTTCAGGTCGCATGGGTGCTAAGCCTTGCATAGCCTGGGCATTTTTTCAGATCGATAAAGATGACCCAACTCGTGTTATCTGTAACATTTGTCAGCAAAAGCTAAGTAGAGGCCAAAAAATACATAGTTTGAGTACTTCATGCATGAACCGGCACATGGACATGAAGCATAAGTTGCAGTGGGAAGCTCAGTGTGCTACAATGCGGTCTAGCCGGCCGGGCCAACCACCATCTGCCATATCTTGTGCATCCGCGGCCTCTTCATCCTCTGTGACTGGGGGGACAGCAGTCACACCTGTTTTGGGGCGCAGACCTGCCACCTCTTTACCCGCAACAGCCAGCGTCATTGGCAGGTCATCATTTTCTTTGGAGGTGGTAACACCAGCTGGTCTTGAGCGCTGTCCGACATCGATAGCACCACCTTTGGATCAAGGCAACCTAACATGTCCGCCTGCATCTTCCTCACAGACCGGCAGTTTGCCGGGGACACCCTTATCAACCCCGTCTAAGCACAATAGCCAGCCCTCGGTCCCTCAGATGTGGACAAGTAAAAGACCATTTCCTCCTAGCCATGAGAAAGCTAAGAGGTTGAATTTCACCATCTGCAAGCTCTTGGCTACAGAAATGCTGCCTTTCCGCCTGGTGGACACAGAGGATTTTCGAGACCTTATGTCCGTCGCAGTGCCCCAGTACCAGATGCCCAGTCAGCACTACTTCTCAAAGAAAGGTGTGCCTGCGCTCCACCAGCATGTCGCACACAACATCACCGCTTCTTTGAGAAACTCTGTGTGTGACAGGGTGCATTTCACCACAGACACTTGGACGAGTAGGCATGGACAGGGGCGTTACATGTCGCTGACTGGGCACTGGGTAACTATGGTGACAGCAGGACAAGGGGCTGCTGTCCAAGTCTTGCCGTCCCCACGAGTTGTGCGTCAATCCTCTTTATGTCATTTTTCCTCCACTGCTTCTGCCTCCTCAACCTCCTCTCGGTCTTCCACCTGCACCCAAAGCCTGTCTGGTCATGCCACAAGCTTTCTAACTGCGCAGAAGGGATCCTGCACACCTCCTTACTATGCTGGCAGTAGGGCTCAACGTCATCAGGCGGTTTTTACATTGAAATGTCTGGGAAATGTGAGTCACACAGCTGAGGAGTTGTGGTCAGCTCTGGAGAACCAATTTCATGAATGGTTGTCTCCACTGGACCTGAAACCAGGGAAGGCCGTGTGCGACAATGCTGCAAACCTGGGTGCGGCCCTTCGCCGGGGCAATGTCACACACGTGCCTTGTATGGCTCACGTGTTGAACCTGGTTGTCCAGCAATTTTTAGCCCACTATCCCAGACTAGATGGCCTTCTGCAGAGGGCACGGTCGCTGTGTGCTCACTTCCGCCGTTCGCATCCCGCAGCTCAGCGACTTACATCTCTACAGAAGTCGTTGGGCCTGCCACTTCACCGGCTAAAATGCGATGTGCCTACCCGGTGGAATTCAACTCTGCACATGTTGCAGCGACTGTGGCAGCACCGACAAGCCCTGGTGCAATACGTTCTGACGTATAGCCTGGGCCAACGAGATTCAGAGGTGGGGCAAATCACGCTGGAGGAGTGGTCTCAGATCAGGGACCTATGCACCCTTCTGCACAGTTTTGAAATGGCGACGAAGATGTTTAGTGCTGACGATGCCATTATCAGCATGACTATTCCGGTGATTTACATGCTGGAGCACATGTTAAACAGAATTCGGAGTCAGGTGGTGGCACAAGAGGAGGTGGAGGAAGTAGAGGAGGAGGAGTTGTATGCGGAAGGGCTAACATCTGCAAGGTCCAGACGGTCGGCAGCACCAAGGCGGCAGGCATGTGAGGGTGGGGGAGATGGTTTAACCAGGGCGCATGGTAGCAGCCAAACTAGTGAGGAAGGTGCAGGAGCCCAGGAAGAAGTGGAGGACGAACTGATGGAAGACTCATCAGATGAGGGAGACCTTGATCACATTTCTGTTGTGCGAGGTTGGGGGGAGAGGACAGAGGAAGGAAGCATGATTGTTACCTCGCCACCAACACAACAGGGACTTGGTGCTCCTGGATGCGCAACACACATGAGTGCCTTCTTGCTGCACTACCTGCAACATGACCCTCGAATTGTGAGAATTAGAAATAATCCTGACTACTGGGTTGCCACACTGTTAGATCCCCGGTACAAAAGTAAATTTGCAGAAATTATTCCTGCCATAGAAAGGGATGCACGCATGCAGGAGTATCAGCAGAGACTGTTGCAGAATCTTACATGTGCTTTTCCACAAAATACCAGTGGTGCACGTAGTGAATCTCACAGTTCCAACTTGCCAACCGTGGGACCGTCAAGTGTTCAGCACTCAAACCGTAACAGAACCACAGTATCTGCTGGTAACATCAATTTTGCGGAATCATTTCACCACTTTTTTAGCCCATCCTTTGCAAGGCCACAGGAGACAAGAAGTCTGACACATAGTCAACGCCTAGAGACGATGGTACAGGAGTATCTCCAAGTAAACATTGAAGCCACGACTGTGTCACTGGACCCTTGCTCTTTTTGGGCTTCCAATCTGGATAAATGGCCGGAGCTAGCCACTTACGCCTTGGAGATCTTGTCATGCCCCGCAGCCAGCGTTCTGTCTGAACGTGTGTTCAGCGCTGCTGGTGGTGTGCTGACAGATAAGCGCACGCGGCTCTCCACTGATAATGTAGACAGACTCACGTTCATAAAGATGAACAAATCATGGATCCGAAACGACTTTTCTACCCCTGTGTCATCCTGGGGAGAGTAAAAGCTTGATGATTGGTTAAAATCACCCTACCAACCGTTTTAAGCTTTCAAATTACTAATCATGTTTATCTGTATCTTGACTGGAAAATAATTTGGGCTTTGTAGCAGTGTGCAGCACTGATCCTATTAGGCCATCTATAATAAGCTTCACCAGATTTAAAATTAAAAATAATTTTTAGCTGCATCTAGCCCGGAAAATAATTTTGGGGCTCCGAGATGCGCAAGACACATAAGTGCCTTCTTGCTGCACTACATGCAGCATGACCCTCATATTGTCAGAATTCGAAGTAATCATGACTACTGGGTTGCCACACTCTTAGATCCCCCAAACTTTTCGATCAACCTTTTCATTTTAATAAAGACCAAAAAAATGGTCATTTTTGAAATTATAAGCATTAGCAGGTTGTTAGAAACTGAAATCAAACAGTTTTCAACTCAAAACTTTATTCTAGGTGATGTTACATTTTCACATAGGACCCCTTGTTCGAAAGGAGCTTCTGAACTCTCTCGTCCATTGAATTTGTCAGGTTTTGGATGGTTTCTGCTTCAATTGTTTTGCATGAGGACAGAATACCCTCCCAGAGCTGTTGCTTAGATGTGAACTGCCTCCCGCCATCATAGACACTCCTTTTAATGATGCTCCAAAGGTTCTGAATGGGGTAGAGGTCAGGGGAGCATGGGGGTCACACCATAAGTTTGTCCCCTTTTATGCCCATATCAGCCAGAGATGCAGATGTTTTATGTGCAGCATGAGATGGTGCATTATCATGCAGAAAAATGATCTTGCTGTGAAATACACGGTTCTTCTTCTTGAACCATGGCAGGAAGTGCTGTTTGAGAAAATCCACATACATTATGGAGTTCATCTTTAGCGCCTTCAGGGATCCTAAAGGGGCCGACAATCTCTCTCCCCATGATTCCAGCCCAAAACATTACTCCACCTCCTCCTTGTTGGCGCTGTAGCCGTGTTTGCGTGGGGTGTCCATCAACCAGCCATCCTCCACTCCATTCATCTGGACCATCGAGCGCTGCACGGCACTCATCCGTGAACAAAACAGTTTTGAAATCAGTCTTCATGTAATGTTTGGCCCACTGGAGCCGTTTCTGCTTGTGTGAAGTGGATAGAGGAGGTCGACAGGATGGCGTATGCACAGCTGCAAACCTCTGAAGGACCCTGCATCTTGTTGTTCGGGGGACGTTGGAGGCACAAGCAGCTTCAAAAACTTGTCTGCTGCTATGACAAGGCTTTTTTGCCGCTGCTCTTTCAACCTGACGTAATTGCCTGTAGGAAAGAGTCCTCAATTTGCCCTTATCAGCACGCACACGTGTGTACTGTGAATCAGCTACATACTTCTTGATTGCCAAGACACTTCATCCTGATCATCGCACAATGTTGATTGTAGTCATGCCTTGACCTAAACACTCCACAATTTGTTGCTTCTCAGCAGCCAACACATCCTTTTTCTTTCCCATTTTGGCAGAAAATGTAGGCTGCTTAATAATGTGAGAGAGCCTTCTTAAGTAGTCTTGCCTTTCATTGGACACACCTGCCAAACTAATTAGCACAGGTGTCTGCAATTGCTTACAGTGATATAAAGAGCCCTGACACACATCACCATCAATGAGTTTAACTGACAAACAAACAAATTCTTCCCTTATCACTCCTAAACACTTTTTGCATAATAATTTGGAACGCGGTGTACATGTGCTTTTCCACAAAACACCAGTGGTTCACGTAGTGAATCTTACAGTTCTAACTTGCCAACCGTGGTCTGTATGGAATTGTTCAATAAAGGGCCCAAAATTAAGATAACATAGATGGGAGAGGTCTCTATGAATAGGAATTCCTAAGTATTTGATACCCTGTGAGGGCCAGGCAAAGGGAAAGTTGGACTGGATGGAATCCTATATGGATTTAGGGAGGGAGACATCGAGGGCCTCAGACTTCGCTGCATTGATTTTAAAATTTTACCATGTAACAAAGTGATCCATTTCAGCCATAACAGCAGGGATGGATATATGTGATTGAGTGATATATACTAGGACATCATCAGCAAATAGAGAGCACTTGTACTCGGTGCCTCCCACCTCAATCCACCTAATATTGGGGTTATGGCGAATTGATGAGAGCAGGTGCTCCGTCACTAGGATGTATAAGAGAGGGAACAGAGGACATCCCTGCCTTGTCCCATTGGTGATTGTGAAAGGTGATGAAAATGTTCTGACGCACCCCCTGGGCCTTGGGACACCCGGAGCCGGACCCTTTTTGGTGGATGCTGGTGGTTGTAGTCTTCGTGGCGGCGATCCGGTTCCGTGGCTCAGGGCGGTCAAACCAGTGGCGGAACTATTTATGTGGTTTTGATGTTTAAATGTCCGACTACGCCACCCGTGGATTGCGGTCAGAGTGAACCGCCGCTACAGGGCAGACCGCTAAGGCTGGTGTTGTGGGTGCAGCAGAGCGTAGCATAACTCCCCACGGGAGGAGTATAGCCTCAGGGCAGTGTATGCGGAGGATGGGGGTGATGGTGCAGGGCAGCAGCAGTAACGACACGGAGTCAGTGATGCAGTTCAGGGCCTTTACTCACAGTTCTTATTATCCAGACCACGTCTGCAGGTAACGGCTGCCCACGTCGTACTGTGCTCACCAGGTGAGGAGCTCAGACAACTCCCAGATAACTTTGGAGCGCTTCACAGGACCCCCTTTGTGTGTCCTTTGTCTGGCCTTTCTTACCAACACTTCTGTCCGGCTGCCTCGGGCCTCCTCTTGGTAAACTTGGCGCCAGTTTCCCTGACCCTATGTGGTGCCTTCCTAGCGGGTGGAGCAAGGGGCTGCGCCACATAAAATGTCAGAGCCTCCGGTTTCTAGCTGAGGGTCGTTTCCTGCCTCCACTAGTTCGGGGACTGGTCTCCCCCTTTGGCCTGACCCCTCCACGCAGGTGGATTCGGGCGTGCGGTGGCGACTCGCCCGTCCGCACCCCTGGGATCCCTTCATTCCTCGTTCCTGGAGCCTTCTCCGCTCCTCTTCCTTCCTTCTCCCTCTTGCAGGCCTGGGCCTCTGTTACTAGGCCCGCCTCCGGAGCAGAGCTCATGCAGAGCCCCTGCTCCCTGCCACTTCTGCTCAGACTTCTCTGCACTGAACTAAGATGGTGCCCACCTTTTATACTCCCTTCTCAATGCACCCAGGAACTGCTTCCTCCCTGCTCCTGCACTGCAGGGTTCCCCTTCCTCAGTGTTCCCTCCCCCCACTCCAGCCAGGGACAGGGACTGTCGTGCCCATCTCAGGGGCATATTGGTCGCCCTGCCCCACGGCAATGTGGTGTAATGCATGCAGGTGTCGGGTCCTGATCCACACTCCATCCTTATCTGAGAGTGAGATATCACACCTCTGGGTGAGGTGCAATACGTCTGTAGCAACCGAGCCCTCGGTGCTACAGTTCCATTTATCTTCAGCCTAGGTGACGTATTGTGATACAGGGCCGTGATTTTGGCTATAAAAGGGTCCCCTAGACCCCTACCCCAAGCTTTTTAAGAGAATCATATATGGCGTGCCAGGAGACTCTATGGAATGCTTTCTCAGCATCCAACGAGAGTATCTACTTACAAATTTTTAACTGCATCTAGCCCAGGAAATACTTTGTGCCTAGTAGCAGTGTCTGCTAGTCAGCGGATTATCCCGGCTGTTAAGCAAGCTACACCACCTGTAGTTTGGACACTTAATTTTTTCAAAGGAAATGCTTCGGGACCACGGGATACTTAGTGAAGAGCATCAGGAGGCACCCCAAGGCATAGGGGCTGGGACTGGCACTAGGATGCCTTGCGGTGGACAGCCGAGCTCGATCCTTATAAAAGCTTTTTAACTGCAGCAGCTTTAGTGGACGCTACTGGAGCTGGAATTACGCGGCTGCTGGCATGAGACTTGCCCTCCAATAGATCCTTGTAAATGGATTTAAAGTGTATTCATTCAAATTAGAGGGACAATTTAAATTAAAAAGCTTAGAGCTGCCTCCACCACAGGGGGGCTCTCTCGACCCACCAGCGGACAGGCACCAGTATTGGGAGAGGGGGGCTGGCCGTCAGGGTTCACCGCGGCTCTGGCACAAACCCGGCGACACGGAGGTGGCACGGGCAGGAGCGGACTGGCCGTCTCGGCTTCTCACTTTTTGGATTTTAGAAGGGCATGACATGCCTATATCTGTGTCTCCCCCTCCTTTTACTCCTCCACCTCTTTTCTTTTCGCATGACTATATGTACTTGTCACTTTTCCATGTGTTAGTTGTGTCTTCTGAGCAGTTTGTCAGCTTTTGGACACCTTTGAAGGTGTTTTCTATGTGTTTCTATGTGTTTTTGTTTGCCTGCCATTGGTTTTAACGGTGTTCGAAGGTGTTCGACGAACAGTTCGACGAACTGTTCGGCGAACACACGGGTGTTCGACGAACCGAACCGAACTCGAACACTACGGGGGTGGCTCAACACTAGTCGAGAGTAACTGCTGCCTCATTATAGTGAATGGATCTCTCAGGGGTTTCATCACGTCAGTTGGAGATTTAAATGGAAACTCCGATATAAGTGCTCAGCGTAGAGCGCCGGATAAATGTGATACAAAATGTTATGGAAAATGTTCCCAATAAAAGATTCAATTTCATTCACAAAGAAGCTAGTCCCCACTCAGGTCCATCATCTGTTAACAGAAATATAGGGACTTCCACGTTATTGGTAGCACAAACGTTCTGGAAAAACAAAATGGCTTCTCACCCTGCAAAAGAGATCCAGCAAATTCTGCTCTCCCAAATCCACATGCCCCCCTCCCTTCTGAGCTCCACAGTGTGCTTAAACCACAGTTAGCGTCCACATGTTTGGCATTCCTGTAGCGATGAGAGACCGCCTAATTTATGGGTGCGTGTCTCCAGAAGCATGAGCTGGTCACTACAACGTACTGGTCACTCCAACGGCAGTTTGCAATCTTCACTCAGCAACACCTGTAGATAAATTCACAAAGGGGTATAATTTCCATAATGGGTTCTGCGCTTCTAGCACTTAGGAGCTCTGTATATGGAGTCCGCAAACTATTCTAGAAAAATCTGCTCTCCAGGAGGCAAATAGCGCTATAGCGCTATGTCCTTCCTGAGTCTCGCGTATGGCTAAGCAGTACTGCACAGCCACATATGGGGTATTTCTACATTCAGCAGAAATTGTGGGATACATTTTGGTGCCATTTTTACCCATTTCCCAGTGTGAAAAGTAAAATCTGGGTTTAAAGCAAAATTTTGGTGGTAAACATATAATTATTTCTTCTTCACTGCCCAATGGTATAAGATGCAGTCCAGCAAAATATGAACTCCAATATAGCAGTTCTTCCTGTCTGAGCTTTGCACAATGCCTCAAAAGTAGTTTTTGACCACATATAGGGTATATGTGTACTCAGGAGAAATTGCAAAACAAATACTTGGTGCATTTTCTCTTGTTACCCTTGTAAAAATGCAAAATTTGGGCCTAAAACATTCTTGCGGGAAAAATGTGATTTTTTTTATTTTCACGGCTCAATGTTATAAACTTCTGTGATGTACATTGGGGGTTCAACGTGCTCACCACACATCTAGATAAGTTCCCTGAGGGGTCTAGTTTCCAAATGGTGTCACTTGTGTGGGGTTTCCACTGCTTAGGCAAATCAGGGGCTCTCCAAATGCGACATGGCGTTGGCTAGTTATTCCGGCAAATTTTGAATTCAAAAAGTGAAGTGGCACTCCTTCTCTTCCAAGCCCTGCCATGCGCCCAAACAGTAGTTTTTCTCGACATATTGGGCATTTTCGTACTCAGGAGAAATTGCACAACAAATTGTATGGTCCAATTTCTCCTGTTACCCTAGTGAAAATGCAAAATTTGGGGCTAAAAAAACATTTTTGTGTAAAAATGTGATTTCTTTATTTTTACGGCTCAACATTATAAACTTTTGTGAAGCACCTGGGGGTTCAAGGTGTTCACCATATAGCTAGATTAGTTCCCTGAGGGGTCTAGTTTCCAAAATGGTGTCACTTGGGGATTTCCACTGTTTAGGCGCATCAGGGGCTCTCCAAATGAGACATGGCGTCCACTAATTATTCCAGCAAACTTTACATTCAAAAAGTCAAATGGCGCTCTTTCCCTTCCGAGCCCTGCTGTTTGCCCAAACACTATTTTTTCCCCACATATGGGGTATCTGTGTACTCAGGAGAAATTGCACAAGAAATTGTATGGTGCAATTTCTCCTGTTAACCTAGTGTAAATGCAAAATATGGGTCTAAAAATCATTTTTCTGGGAAAAATGTGATTTTTTTTATTTTCATGACTCAACATTATAAACTTCTGTGAAGCACCTGGGGGTTCAAGGTGCTCACTGAACATCTATATTAGTTCCATGAGGGATCTAGTTTCCAGAATGGTGTCACTTGTGGGGGTTTTCCACTGTTTAGGCACATTAGCGGCTCTCCAAATGCGACATGGCATCTGCCAATTATGTCAGCCAATTTTACATTCAAAAAGGCAAATGGCGCATGTTCCCCTCCAAGCCCTGCCTTTCCCCCAAACAATGTTTTTTTCCCCCCACATATTGGGTATAGGTGTCCTCAGGAGAAATTGCACACATTTTCGGGTCCATTTTTTCCTATTACCCTTAAGAAAGTTAAAAAAATAGATCTAAAGTAAAATCTTTGTGAAAAAGAGTTAAATGTTTATTTTTTTCTTCCACATTCCATTAATTCTTGTGAAGCATCTGAAGGGTTAATTAACTTCTTGAATGTGGTTTTGAGCTCTTTGAGGGGTGCAGTTTTTTTAGAATTGTGTCACTTTTGGTATTTTCTGTCACATAGACCCCTCAAAGTCACTTCAAATGTGATATGGTCCCTAAAAGAATGGTTTTGTAAATTTTGTTGTAAAAATGAGAAACCGCTGGTCAACTTTTAACCCTTATAACTTCCTAACAAAAAAAAATATGTTTCCAAAATGGTGCTGATGTAAAATAGACATGTGGGAAATGTTATTTATTAACTATATTGCGTGACATGGCTCTCTGATGTAAGGGCATAAAAATGGAAAATTTGAAAATTGCAAAATTTTCACAATTTTTACCAAATTTCCATTTTTTTCAGAAATAAACGTAAGTCATATCAAACAAATTTTACCACTATCATGAAGTACAATATGTCATGAAAAAACATACTCAAAATTACCAGGATCCATTGAAGTGTTCCAGAGTTATTACCTCATAAAGTGACACTTTAGTCAAAATTAAAAAAATTGGTCTGGTCAGGAAGGTGACAACAGGTGTTGGGGTAAAACAGTTAAATCCAGAAAAAAATTTGGAACATTAATATTTTGAAAATGTACTTTACTTTACATTCATAAAGGATTTGCAGAAAGTGCAAAGCCAGTTAAAAATGATAAGGAGGGTCATCCATAGACCACTGTAAGGCAACAACTGTCGGGCTTCATTGCAATATTTTTATAGTTGCTGTACTCCTACACTCATAAAGGCTTTGCACAAAGTGGAAAGCCAGTAAAAAATTATAAGGACAGTCTTCCACAGACCACTGAAAAATACATATCTTTTGGACCCGTGGAAGCGCGCTGTGCACGAAACGGTCGTCGTCCTTTAATGTGTACCACAGACCCCATTGCTATAGATTTTTATCAGATGAAATAAAGGAGGATTTTTTAGACTGGTGAGTGCTCTCTTGTTTTCCTCCATATTTTTTCTCGGTACCTTATGGGCCAGACAACATTTGTCCAGACCTGGTCCTGGCTCGCCTCCTGGTCTCTTATGACCAGCCTAGGTCCCGCAGTCTGCTCACCAGTTCCTGTATCCTGACTCTCCCGTCTGCAGTGCGCAAGAAACCCATTGACAAAGCATGCGGCCTGGGTCTAGACCTTGGTGGGTCAGGGATATCGGACGGATCAGGACCACAGGCTCCTGCCACTTCTGCTGTTATGCAAGCTTCCTCTGGCTGCGAGACTCTTATGCTCATTCCACCAGAAGTCTCACGTGCTTCTGCCATCTTTGTCGCCCACTAAGCACGTAGCACTGTATGACAGAGAAATGGAGCCCTAGAAACATTTTAACAGCTTTTTCTCAGTTTTACAGATCACAGAAATGTTCACAGACTACGTTACACTGTGTGGCTGAGAAATGGAAGCCACAAAAATGTTTCAATAATTTTTGGGAGTGTTATACAACGTGAACAAGAAAATCAGCTCACTTGGACGGCTTGTTTCGTCTCTTTAGTGTTATAAACACAAAAAAGGACCTTGAAGCATGTAGTACTTGATGGATCAAAATATATTCCATTTTTTTTCAGCACCCACAAAAAAAGCTGCAGCTATATATTTGCCAATGGACGGCATAGACCTAATCCCTGTTTACAGACTCTATTCTGTCTCTTTACCTCCCAACACTTAATGCAGAATGTATGGGATACAAACAGCAAAGCACAGGTTTAGCCCTGACGAGGGCTTTTAGTATGAAGGTTCTGCTTTAGCAGAAGATTAAATTGTTATACTGTGCACACACGCCTGTACAAGCACTTTCTCCTTCCATTACAAACTGTCACGGAGCGAGCATCTCTTTCACACATATCGCTCATTACACAACTTTTCTGATATATTTACCTCTAGAAATGTATACAGGCTAGACGCTGCTAAATCAATATCATATAAAAAAGTCTCTAATGTAAAAACCTCAGAGAATTCTATCAATGCCATTATAAAATATTGTCACTTACCAGAAGTCCTGTTAACTATGAGGGCCATTGTCAATCCGATTATCACCACTATCAATACGATTATCAACATTATCAAACCGGCAATGTATTCTGCATGAAACAAAATGTGAAAATTGACTAATATTTATGGGAGAGAGAAGACAATTACACCAATGTAAGAAATCAATGTAACTGTTGAGCGTCATTTTCAGATATGTTTTTAGCATCACGGATTATTTTGTTTGCTTTGTAGCCAAATGTCACTTTCTCAGCCCTAACTTCTTATAATACCAACAAAAGCTGATCTTCCTACCTTGGGGCCATTAGGCACTAATGAGAATATTTATGGAATTACAGGATAACAAATACTTCTGCTGTCTCCTTCAATTATAAGTCAAAGACTACAAGAAGTTTCCTATCTGGGGGAAGCTTTGACCAGATCTGCTCTATATGATTCTCTAGTAGCTTTAGGCTAAGTGCCCACGATGCAGAAATGCTGCGGAGCGTTTCTGCATCTCCCTGGCAGAAAAAACACATGCAGATTTTACATGCGTTTTTTTCTGCCAGGTAGAAGCGTAAGTGATGCGTTTTGAACATGCGATTTTGCATGCGGGTTGTCAAGCGCTTTTACAAGCGATTTTAGCATCACTTGGAAAGTGCTTGACAACTTGGTCACACTATATAAATCCATGCAACCGGCATGGATTTATGTTGTGTCACCAAGTTACGATGCAGCAAATGCAGCATCAGTAGTAAAAGTAAGAATAAAAATGGTGAAAAATAAAAAAAAGACATAATACTCACCTTCTGATGACCCTCGGTCTCCTTCTCCGGTGCCTTCGGCGGCTTGCGGTGGTGTAAAAGGACCTTCCATGACATCATTTAGTCATGTGACAGGTCATGCGACTGCCGACATCAGCGGTCGCGTGACCTGTCACATGACCAAATGATGTCATGGAAGGTCCTTTTACCACCCCGAGCAGCCGAAGAGCCAGCAGCACCGCCGGGAGCAGACAGGGGGCCATCAGAAGGTAAGTATATGTTTTTTTTTTATTTTAATTCTTTTTTAACTACAGGTACTATGGTACTCGGGTCTGGTGGAGAGTCTCCTCTTCTCCAGACCCGGGTACCATCCACGCATTAAACCACATAATATCCTCATGAGCACATGTAGTCATACGGATGTTATGCGATCCAATGCAAGTCAATGGTGGCTAAAACGCCTCGTTTCCGCAAAATTAATGATAGTGCTGCAGATTTTTCCGCAATGATAATCCACAGTGGAAATTTCCGCAACATGTGCACAGCACATGCGGATTATCATTGGGGAACATGGCAGACCTTCTACCAAGTGTTTTTTAAGCGTTTCCGAGGCGGAATTGCCGCTGCAAAAACGCTTAAAAAACGCATTGTGGGCACACAGCCTTATTATGCAGTAAGATTTATTTATTTTAATTGAACCCACACAACAAACAAAAATCAGAAGTATTTATGCATTACAAATGAATTACCGGGTTTACATTTCTGGAAGCGAGTCACTAGCTTCTTTGGTACGTATTTTTGAAAACCTGCAAAAAAGAAAATGTAGGTAGAAAAAATATTCCAACAAAGAATGAATTAATAAAAGTAAGTAGCAGTAATAAAAAAATAAAATAATAAATGTTAAGTTGGGGGTTGTCACAGCAGTTTCAAAGGTTAGGATACGTGATAACTTATTAACTGGAGGCGCTCCTTCCTACTGCTTTGACCTGCACCAATCTTGAGAATTAGACTCAGCAAAACCTCATCTGAATGGAGCGGAGGTCGGGCTTATGAACTTCTTCCCTGTTATCTTCTGAGACTGCTGGAGATAGTCGAGTACATCGTTCTGTCATTTTCGACAGTCCCGAGAATGAATAGAGCTGAGGTTTACATGCATGACATCCAATACATTCAGAAGGGTCTCTGCTGAATCCAGTTTTTGGTATCAGTGGGGGGCCCAGCTGTAGATCCACCACATTCAATAAGTTATCCCCTAATCTATCGAAAAGGAATAACATATTACTGTAACTTGGTGCAAACTCTTTAAAGTAACAAAACCTAGAAATTATAGATAAAGGTAAACAGGGGTTAAAAAGTCCAGGCTATCAGTCTGTGGGATTATTTGCCTGCTGTACGAGTATAAATCTTACACAGCAGGCAGGGGTTAATGATCTCTTCAATATATAGCTGGTAAACAACTAGGGGCGGGGAGCAGTGATCTTTGTGTGATACAAGAAATCATTATATATTTCTATGTGTAGGGGGAAGGGAAAATTAGAGATAAAGAGACACAAAGTGTCATCTCCTGCTGTGTACAATGTATCAGTCCTGGTCTGGATGATTCTGCTCTTCATGTAGATCCACGATATTATGGAGGATCTGTGACATTTCCTGTCTGTGGACGGCAGAGTATAGAGAAGGGATACATACTATATGGCAGATTCTTTAACAGAACATTCAGGTAACATCTATGAGATAATCATAGTAACAGGACTGATAATAACAGTCATAATCAGGGCTGTGGAGTCGGTAAGCCAAACCTCCGACTCCTCAATTTCCATGCCGCCGACTCCGACTCCAGGACTCCGACTCCCTCATACACGGCTCATGTTTAAGTGATAACTTTACTGTAGCACAGATTCATCTCAGCTAAAAGTCCAGACCCTTAGATCAGGAATAGGACAGACATTTATAGGACATGTCATAACTTTCCCAAATTCTTATGAAAAAATATTCCCCACAAACTGCATTGAACGACTATACCCAATTTATTATATATTTTAGGAGTCAGAGTCGGTCCATTTTATACCAACTCCGATTCCGACTCCACCAAAAGGGGCTCCGACTCCACGACTCCGGCTCCACAGCCCTGGTCATAATATAAACAATAATTTAAAATATCCTGTGAGTCTTACCAGTTCTTCCTGTGTCCATCATGTCATCAAGTTCAGAAAGTTCATCATTTTCATTGACCCTCATAGTTTTTGTAAAGATATTACGCTGTAATGTTGATATTTCCTGCAGCAATTCTTTCAGCACTGGCGGACACAGAGAGAAAAGGGCCCCTTTGCAAGAACAAAATATCCGAGAGCTTCTAAAAATGCAAAATTGCACCTGTTTTGGAGGTAAAAATTGGCCCCCTTACCTCTTGGGCACCTGCGTGGCCGCACAGGTTGCACAAATGATATGTTCACCTTTGCCACTTAGCTAGAGAGTGATTTGTGTCCGGCATGCACAGGCTGTACAACTTACTGTAGAGGGGAAGGCGTCTGAGCTTTTAACAATGACTTGAGCTGAATAAATAAGAAACAAGAATTTCATGTTTAGTTCAAGATGTTGTCAGAGATCAATTAAATAGCTTCTACTTCCTGGTAAGATGGCATAATGTAGTATATTCCTCCAAATTGTCCTGAAAACAAGGATGACACGGGTACAGAGGACCATTTAGTTGAGTAGAACGTTCTCTGTAAATACTTTAATCACATCAAGCTTAACCCCTTCATCCCCTGGCGATTTTCCATTTTTTTGCATTTTCATTTTTTGCTCCCCTTCTTCCCAAAGCCATAACTTTTTTATTTTTTCCATCAACATGGCCGCATGAGGGCTTGTTTTATGCGGGATGAGTTGTAATTTTGAACGACACCATCGATTTTACCATATAGCGTACTGGAAAACAGGAAGAAAATTCTAAGTGTGGGGAAATTGAAAAAAGAAAAGTGCAATTACGCAATTCTTTTTTGGATTTTGTTGTACCATGTTCACTAAATGCTAAAAAGAAAATTGCCATTATTATTCTCCAGGTAATTACGAGTTTGGTGATTAGTGTTGAGCCACCCCCGTAGTGTTCGAGTTCGGTTCGGTTCGTCGAACACCCGTGTGTTCGCCGAACTGTTCGTCGAACTGTTCGTCGAACACCTTCGAACACCGTTAAAAACAATGGCAGGCAAACAAAAACACATAGAAACACATAGAAAACACCTTCAAAGGTGTCCAAAAGCTGACAAACTGCTCAGAAGATATAACTAACACATGGAAAAGTGACAAGTACATATAGTCATGAGAAAAGAAAAGAGGTGGAGGAGTAAAAGGAGGGGGAGACACAGATATAGGCATGTCATGCCCTTCTAAAATCCAAAAAGTGAGAAGCCGACACGGCCAGTCCGCTCCTGCCCGTGCCACCTCCGTGTCGCCGGGTTTGTGCCAGAGCCGCGGTGAACCCTGACGGCCAGCCCCCCTCTCCCAATACTGGTGCCTGTCCGCTGGTGGGTCGAGCGAGCCCCCCTTTGGTGGAGGCAGCTCTAAGCTTTTTAATTTAAATTGTCTCTCTAATTTGAATGAATACACTTTAAATCCATTTACAAGGATCTATTGGAGGGCAAGTCTCATGCCAGCAGCCGCGTAATTCCAGCTCCAGTAGCGTCCACTAAAGCTGCTGCAGTTAAAAAGCTTTTATAAGGATCGAGCTCGGCTGTCCACCGCAAGGCATCCTAATGCCAGTCCCAGCCCCTATGCCTTGGGGTGCCTCCTGATGCTCTTCACTAAGTATCCCATGGTCCCGAATCATTTCCTTTGAAAAAATTAAGTGTCTAAACTACAGGTGGTGTAGCTTGCTTAACAGCCGGGATAATCCGCTGACTAGCAGACACTGCTACTAGGCACAAAGTATTTCCTGGGCTAGATGCAGTTAAAAATTTGTAATTAGATACTCTCGTTGGATGCTGAGAAAGCATTCCATAGAGTCTCCTGGCACGCCATATATGATTCTCTTAAAAAGCTTGGGGTAGGGGTCTAGGGGACCCTTTTATAGCCAAAATCACAGCCCTGTATCGCAATACGTCACCTAGGCTGAAGATAAATGGAACTGTAGCACCCTGAGGGCTCGGTTGCTACAGACGTATTGCACCTCACCCAGAGGTGTGATATCTCACTCTCAGGTAAGGATGGAGTGTGGATCAGGACCCGACACATGAATGCATTAAACCACATTGCCGTGGGGCAGGGCGACCAATATGCCCCTGAGATGGGCACGACAGTCCCTGTCCCTGGCTGGAGTGGGGGGAGGGAACACTGAGGAAGGGGAACCCTGTAGTGCAGGAGCAGGGAGGAAGCAGTTCCTGGGTGCATTGAGAAGGGAGTATAAAAGGTGGGCACCATCTTAGTTCAGTGCAGAGAAGTCTGAGCAGAAGTGGCAGGGAGCAGGGGCTCTGCATGAGCTCTGCTCCGGAGGCGGGCCTAGTAACAGAGGCCCAGGCCTGGAAGAGGGAGAAGGAAGGAAGAGGAGCGGAGAAGGCTCCAGGAACGAGGAATAAAGGGATCCCAGGGGTGCGGACGGGCGAGTCGCCACCGCACGCCCGAATCCACCTGCGTGGAGGGGTCAGGCCAAAGGGGGAGACCGGTCCCCGAACTAGTGGAGGCAGGAAACGACCCTCAGCTAGAAACCGGAGGCTCTGACATTTTATGTGACGCAGCCCCTCGCTACACCCGCTAGGAAGGCACCACATAGGGTCAGGGAAACTGGCGCCAAGTTTACCAAGAGGAGGCCCGAGGCAGCCGGACAGAAGTGTTGGTAAGAAAGGCCAGACAAAGGACACACAAAGGGGGTCCTGTGAAGTGCTCCAAAGTTATCTGGGAGTTGTCTGAGCCCCTCACCTGGTGAGCACAGTACGACGTGGGCAGCCGTTACCTGCAGACGTGGTCTGGATAATAAGAACTGTGAGTAAAGGCCCTGGACTGCATCACTGACTCCGTGTCGTTACTGCTGCTGCCCTGCACCATCACCCCCATCCTCTGCATACACTGCCCTGAGGCTATACTCCTCCCGTGGGGAGTTATGCTACGCTCTGCTGCACCCACAACACCAGCCTCAGCGGTCTGCCCTGTAGCAGCGGTTCACTCTGACCGCAATCCACGGGTGGCGTAGTCGGACATTTAAACATCAAAACCACATAAATAGTTCCGCCACTGGTTTGACCGCCCTGAGCCACGGAACCGGGTCGCCGCCACGAAGACTACAACCACCAGCATCCACCAAAAAGGGTCCGGCTCCGGGTGTCCCAAGGCCCAGGGGGTGCGTCAGAACATTTTCATCACCTTTCACAATCACCAATGGGACAAGGCAGGGATGTCCTCTGTCCCCTCTCTTATACATCCTAGTGACGGAGCACCTGCTCTCATCAATTCGCCATAACCCCAATATTAGGTGGATTGAGGTGGGAGGCACCGAGTACAAGTGCTCTCTATTTGCTGATGATGTCCTAGTATATATCACTCAATCACATATATCCATCCCTGCTGTTATGGCTGAAATAGATCACTTTGTTACATGGTCAAATTTTAAAATCAATGCAGCGAAGTCTGAGGCCCTCGATGTCTCCCTCCCCAAATCCATATAGGATTCCATCCAGTCCAACTTTCCCTTTGCCTGTCCCTCACAGGGTATCAAATACTTAGGAATTCCTATTCATAGAGACCTCTCCCATCTATGTTATCTTAATTTTGGGCCCTTTATTGAACAACTCCATACAGACCATGGTTGGCAAGTTAGAACTGTAAGATTCACTACGTGAACCGCTGGTGTTTTGTGGAAAAGCACATGTACACTGCGTTCCAAATTATTATGCAAAAAGTGTTTAGGAGTGATAAGGGAAGAATTTGTTTGTTTGTCAGTTAAACTCATTGATGGTGATGTGTGTCAGGGCTCTTTATATCACTGTAAGCAATTGCAGACACCTGTGCTAATTAGTTTGGCAGGTGTGTCCAATGAAAGGCAAGACTACTTAAGAAGGCTCTCTCACATTATTAAGCAGCCTACATTTTCTGCCAAAATGGGAAAGAAAAAGGATGTGTCGGCTGCTGAGAAGCAACAAATTGTGGAGTGTTTAGGTCAAGGCATGACTACAATCAACATTGTGCGATGATCAGGATGAAGTGTCTTGGCAATCAAGAAGTATTCACAGTACACACGTGTGCGTGCTGATAAGGGCAAATTGAGGACTCTTTCCTACAGGCAATTACGTCAGCTTGAAAGAGCAGCGGCCAAAAAGCCTTGTCATAGCAGCAGACAAGTTTTTGAAGCTGCTTGTGCCTCCAACGTCCCCCGAACAACAAGATGCAGGGTCCTTCAGAGGTTTGCAGCTGTGCATACGCCATCCTGTCGACCTCCTCTATCCACTTCACACAAGCAGAAACGGCTCCAGTGGGCCAAACATTACATGAAGACTGATTTCAAAACAGTTTTGTTCACGGATGAGTGCCGTGCAGCGCTCGATGGTCCAGATGGATGGAGTGGAGGATGGCTGGTTGATGGACACCCCATGCAAACACGGCTACAGCGCCAACAAGGAGGAGGTGGAGTAATGTTTTGGGCTGGAATCATGGGGAGAGAGATTGTCGGCCCCTTTAGGATCCCTGAAGGCGCTAATGATGAACTCCATAATGTATGTGGATTTTCTCAAACAGCACTTCCTGCCATGGTTCAAGAAGAAGAACCGTGTATTTCACAGCAAGATCATTTTTCTGCATGATAATGCACCATCTCATGCTGCACATAAAACATCTGCATCTCTGGCTGATATGGGCATAAAAGGGGACAAACTTATGGTGTGACCCCCATGCTCCCCTGACCTCTACCCCATTCAGAACCTTTGGAGCATCATTAAAAGGAGTGTCTATGATGGCGGGAGGCAGTTCACATCTAAGCAACAGCTCTGGGAGGGTATTCTGTCCTCATGCAAAACAATTGAAGCAGAAACCATCCAAAACCTGACAAATTCAATGGACGAGAGAGTTCAGAAGCTCCTTTCGAACAAGGGGTCCTATGTGAAAATGTAACATCACCTAGAATAAAGTTTTGAGTTGAAAACTGTTTGATTTCAGTTTCTAACAACCTGCTAATGCTTATAATTTCAAAAATGACCATTTTTTTGGTCTTTATTAAAATGAAAAGGTTGATCGAAAAGTTTGGGGGATCTAAGAGTGTGGCAACCCAGTAGTCATGATTACTTCGAATTCTGACAATATGAGGGTCATGCTGCAGGTAGTGCAGCAAGAAGGCACTTATGTGTCTTGCGCATCTCGGAGCCCCAAAATTATTTTCCGGGCTAGATGCAGCTAAAAATTATTTTTAATTTTAAATCTGGTGAAGCTTTAGTATAGATGGCCTAATAGGATCAGTGCTGCACACTGCTACAAAGCCCAAATTATTTTCCAGTCAAGATACAGATAAACATGATTAGTAATTTGAAAGCTTAAAACGGTTGGTAGGGTGATTTTAACCAATCATCAAGCTTTTACTCTCCCCAGGATGACACAGGGGTAGAAAAGTCGTTTCGGATCCATGATTTGTTCATCTTTATGAACGTGAGTCTGTCTACATTATCAGTGGAGAGCCGCGTGCGCTTATCTGTCAGCACACCACCAGCAGCGCTGAACACACGTTCAGACAGAACGCTGGCTGCGGGGCATGACAAGATCTCCAAGGCGTAAGTGGCTAGCTCCGGCCATTTATCCAGATTGGAAGCCCAAAAAGAGCAAAGGTCCAGTGACACAGTCGTGGCTTCAATGTTTACTTGGAGATACTCCTGTACCATCGTCTCTAGGCGTTGACTATGTGTCAGACTTCTTGTCTCCTGTGGCCTTGCAAAGGATGGGCTAAAAAAGTGGTGAAATGATTCCGCAAAATTGATGTTACCAGCAGATACTGTGGTTCTGTTACGGTTTGAGTGCTGAACACTTGACGGTCCCACGGTTGGCAAGTTGGAACTGTGAGATTCACTACGTGCACCACTGGTATTTTGTGGAAAAGCACATGTAAGATTCTGCAACAGTCTCTGCTGATACTCCTGCATGCGTGCATCCCTTTCTATGGCAGGAATAATTTCTGCAAATTTACTTTTGTACCGGGGATCTAACAGTGTGGCAACCCAGTAGTCAGGATTATTTCTAATTCTCACAATTCGAGGGTCATGTTGCAGGTAGTGCAGCAAGAAGGCACTCATGTGTGTTGCGCATCCAGGAGCACCAAGTCCCTGTTGTGTTGGTGGCGAGGTAACAATCATGCTTCCTTCCTCTGTCCTCTACCCCCAACCTCGCACAACAGAAATGTGATCAAGGTCTCCCTCATCTGATGAGTCTTCCATCAGTTCGTCCTCCACTTCTTCCTGGGCTCCTGCACCTTCCTCACTAGTTTGGCTGCTACCATGCGCCCTGGTAAAACCATCTCCCCCACCCTCACATGCCTGCCGCCTTGGTGCTGCCGACCGTCTGGACCTTGCAGATGTTAGCCCTTCCGCATACAACTCCTCCTCCTCTACTTCCTCCACCTCCTCTTGTGCCACCACCTGACTCCGAATTCTGTTTAACATGTGCTCCAGCATGTAAATCACCGGAATAGTCATGCTGATAATGGCATCGTCAGCACTAAACATCTTCGTCGCCATTTCAAAACTGTGCAGAAGGGTGCATAGGTCCCTGATCTGAGACCACTCCTCCAGCGTGATTTGCCCCACCTCTGAATCTCGTTGGCCCAGGCTATACGTCAGAACGTATTGCACCAGGGCTTGTCGGTGCTGCCACAGTCGCTGCAACATGTGCAGAGTTGAATTCCACCGGGTAGGCACATCGCATTTTAGCCGGTGAAGTGGCAGGCCCAACGACTTCTGTAGAGATGTAAGTCGCTGAGCTGCGGGATGCGAACGGCGGAAGTGAGCACACAGCGACCGTGCCCTCTGCAGAAGGCCATCTAGTCTGGGATAGTGGGCTAAAAATTGCTGGACAACCAGGTTCAACACGTGAGCCATACAAGGCACGTGTGTGACATTGCCCCGGCGAAGGGCCGCACCCAGGTTTGCAGCATTGTCGCACACGGCCTTCCCTGGTTTCAGGTCCAGTGGAGACAACCATTCATGAAATTGGTTCTCCAGAGCTGACCACAACTCCTCAGCTGTGTGACTCACATTTCCCAGACATTTCAATGTAAAAACCGCCTGATGACGTTGAGCCCTACTGCCAGCATAGTAAGGAGGTGTGCAGGATCCCTTCTGCGCAGTTAGAAAGCTTGTGGCATGACCAGACAGGCTTTGGGTGCAGGTGGAAGACCGAGAGGAGGTTGAGGAGGCAGAAGCAGTGGAGGAACTTTGACATAAAGAGGATTGACGCACAACTCGTGGGGACGGCAAGACTTGGACAGCAGCCCCTTGTCCTGCTGTCACCATAGTTACCCAGTGCCCAGTCAGCGACATGTAACGCCCCTGTCCATGCCTACTCGTCCAAGTGTCTGTGGTGAAATGCACCCTGTCACACACAGAGTTTCTCAAAGAAGCGGTGATGTTGTGTGCGACATGCTGGTGGAGCGCAGGCACACCTTTCTTTGAGAAGTAGTGCCGACTGGGCATCTGGTACTGGGGCACTGCGACGGACATAAGGTCCCGAAAATCCTCTGTGTCCACCAGGCGGAAAGGCAGCATTTCTGTAGCCAAGAGCTTGCAGATGGTGAAATTCAACCTCTTAGCTTTCTCATGGCTAGGAGGAAATGGTCTTTTACTTGGCCACATCTGAGGGACCGAGGGCTGGCTATTGTGCTTAGACGGGGTTGATAAGGGTGTCCCCGGCAAACTGCCGGTCTGTGAGGAAGATGCAGGCGGACATGTTAGGTTGCCTTGATCCAAAGGTGGTGCTATCGATGTCGGACAGCGCTCAACACCAGCTGGTGTTCCCACCTCCAAAGAAAATGATGACCTGCCAATCACGCTGGCTGTTGCGGGTAAAGAGGTGGCAGGTCTGCGCCCCAAAACAGGTGTGACTGCTGTCCCCCCAGTCACAGAGGATGAAGAGGCCGCGGATGCACAAGATATGGCAGACGGTGGTTGGCCCAGCCGGCTAGGCCGCATTGTAGCACACTGAGCTTCCCACTGCAACTTATGCTTCATGTCCATGTACCGGTTCATGCATGAAGTACTCAAACTATGCATTTTTTGGCCTCTACTTAGCTTTTGCTGACAAATGTTACAGATAACACGAGTTGGGTCATCTTTATCGATCTGAAAAAATGCCCAGGCTATGCAAGGCTTAGCACCCATGCGACCTGAAGAGCCACCACGACTTGTGGTGAGAGGCAGAGTTGTGTTTGAGGATGCAGTTGTTGACGTGCTTCCAGTACTACGTCTCTGTCCAGGAAGGCGCAACCTGACCTCGTCGTCACTAGCATCTTCCTCCACCTCCTCTGCTGACCTCATCTCTTGGCTGACTGTGGGTTGACAGTAAGTGGGATCTCCAACCTCATCATCATCACCCTGTGTGTTATCACACCCGTCGTCCTCAGAGCCAACCTGTTCCTGCCCTGACAAAAAACTAAAGTTGTCGCTCCAATCAGGTATTTGAGTCTTATCATCGTCTTCCTCATTGTCTCCACCAACAGGAGTTACAGTTTGGGAATGAGGGTCTACATTATGGTCAGAACCTTCTGCGTCTGGTCCTGGATCCGACTCATAAAGATTCTGGGCATCAGTGCAGATCATTTCCTCGTCTGGATTCACAGAAGCGCTGGAGTCGACCTCTGATTCCCAGGCTATAGTATGAGTAAACAGCTCTGCAGACTCAACCATCTGTTCTACCTCATACTCAGACGGGCAGCTGGAGATTTGGGAGCTGTGAGGAAGCAAGTGCGATTTGGGTGACACCTTTGAGGACTGGAGTATTTGTGATGTTGAAGTTGATGTGGAGGAGAGCCCACTTAAAGGAGCACTTGATATCCGTTGAAGCACCTGCTGTTTTTGTGCCTCATCTGGAATTTGTAGCGATTGGCGTGGCCGTAAGAAAGGGATCTTATCACATTGTCCGCTAAAAGAAGTAGACATTTTAGTTTGGCTGGAAGATGGTCTTTCTTCTGCAGATGTTACTGTTGCTTTAACACCTACCC
The DNA here is from genome assembly GCF_046119375.1 of Phyllobates terribilis. Classification (NCBI taxonomy): domain Eukaryota; kingdom Metazoa; phylum Chordata; class Amphibia; order Anura; family Dendrobatidae; genus Phyllobates; species Phyllobates terribilis. The sequence goes on from NW_027362765.1 coordinate 383,345,924, forward strand.
CACGGACACAACCTTTTTTCCCCTTCCCAACACGCCTATTCCCCTTTCCACCAGCAGCAGGCCTTTTTCCACTCATTTTGGTGGTTAACTAATTCACAACTCTGGAGTTGTTTGCACAAAAAAACAATGGATGGTAACCGAGCAGAGCTGAGTGGCCAAACTGTGGTATTAGGCCAAAACTATTGGCTGGGTTAGATGCAGAAAAAAATTATATTCAATTTGCAACCTGATGGAGGTCAGTATAGATGGACTAATACAACAAGTCCCACACACAGCTAGAAGCCCAATATTTTTTCAGAGGTAGATGCAGAAAAAACTATATTCAGTTTGCAACCTGATGGAGGTCAGTATAGATGGATTAATAGAACAAGGCCCACACACAGCTAGAAGCCCAATATTTTTTCAGAGCTAGATGCAGAAAAAAATTATATTCAGTTTGCAACCTGATGGAGGTCAGTATAGATGGATTAATAGAACAAGACCCACACACAGCTAGAAGCCCAATATTTTTTCAGAGCTAGATGCAGAAAAAATTATAATCAGTTTGCAACCTGATGGAGGTCAGTATAGATGGATTAATAGAACAAGACCCACACACAGCTAGAAGCCCAATATTTTTTCAGAGCTAGATGCAGAAAAAAATTATATTCAGTTTGCAACCTGATGGAGGTCAGTATAGATGGATTAATAGAACAAGACCCACACACAGCTAGAAGCCCAATATTTTTTCAGAGCTAGATGCAGAAAAAAATTATATTCAGTTTGCAACCTGATGGAGGTCAGTATAGATGGATTAATAGAACAAGACCCACACACAGCTAGAAGCCCAATATTTTTTCAGAGCTAGATGCAGAAAAAAATTATATTCAGTTTGCAACCTGATGGAGGTCAGTATAGATGGATTAATAGAACAAGACCCACACACAGCTAGAAGCCCAATATTTTTTCAGAGCTAGATGCAGAAAAAAATTATATTCAGTTTGCAACCTGATGGAGGTCAGTATAGATGGATTAATAGAACAAGACCCACACACAGCTAGAAGCCCAATATTTTTTCAGAGCTAGATGCAGAAAAAAATTATATTCAGTTTGCAACCTGATGGAGGTCAGTATAGATGGATTAATAGAACAAGACCCACACACAGCTAGAAGCCCAATATTTTTTCAGAGCTAGATGCAGAAAAAAATTATATTCAGTTTGCAACCTGATGGAGGTCAGTATAGATGGACTAATACAACAAGTCCCACACACAGCTAGAAGCCCAATATTTTTTCAGAGGTAGATGCAGAAAAAAATATATTCAGTTTGCAACCTGATGGAGGTCAGTATAGGTGGACTAATAGAACAAGTCCCACACACTGCTAGAAGGCCAAATATTTTTTCAGAGCTAGATGCAGAAAAAAATTATATTCAGTTTGCAACCTGATGGAGGTCAGTATAGATGGATTAATAGAACAAGACCCACACACAGCTAGAAGCCCAATATTTTTTCAGAGCTACATGCAGAAAAAAATTATATTCAGTTTGCAACCTGATGGAGGTCAGTATAGATGGATTAATAGAACAAGACCCACACACAGCTAGAAGCCCAATATTTTTTCAGAGCTAGATGCAGAAAAAAATTATATTCAGTTTGCAACCTGATGGAGGTCAGTATAGATGGATTAATAGAACAAGACCCACACACAGCTAGAAGCCCAATATTTTTTCAGAGCTAGATGCAGAAAAAAATTATATTCAGTTTGCAATCTGATGGAGGTCAGTATAGATGGATTAATAGAACAAGACCCACACACAGCTAGAAGCCCAATATTTTTTCAGAGCTAGATGCAGAAAAAAATTATATTCAGTTTGCAACCTGATGGAGGTCAGTATAGATGGATTAATAGAACAAGACCCACACACAGCTAGAAGCCCAATATTTTTTCAGAGGTAGATGCAGAAAAAAATATATTCAGTTTGCAACCTGATGGAGGTCAGTATAGATGGACTAATACAACAAGTCCCACACACAGCTAGAAGCCCAATATTTTTTCAGAGGTAGATGCAGAAAAAAATATATTCAGTTTGCAACCTGATGGAGGTCAGTATAGGTGGACTAATAGAACAAGTCCCACACACTGCTAGAAGGCCAAATATTTTTTCAGAGCTAGATGCAGAAAAAAATTATATTCAGTTTGCAACCTGATGGAGGTCAGTATAGATGGATTAATAGAACAAGACCCACACACAGCTAGAAGCCCAATATTTTTTCAGAGCTAGATGCAGAAAAAAATTATATTCAGTTTGCAACCTGATGGAGGTCAGTATAGATGGATTAATAGAACAAGACCCACACACAGCTAGAAGCCCAATATTTTTTCAGAGCTAGATGCAGAAAAAAATTATATTCAGTTTGCAACCTGATGGAGGTCAGTATAGATGGATTAATAGAACAAGACCCACACACAGCTAGAAGCCCAATATTTTTTCAGAGCTAGATGCAGAAAAAAATTAGATTCAGTTTGCAACCTGATGGAGGTCAGTATAGATGGACTAATAGAATGATGCTATGCCCAAAAGATTTTACTTCACTAGGTGCAGTAAAAAAATTGGTATTCTATACACAGGTGGTATATCTTGCAACACAGATAGGCTACTCCACTGACTAACACACTCTGCAATAGGCCAAAAAGGATTAGCTTTGCTAGATTCAGCCAAATGCTGTGAAAAAAACTTGCACAGCACTGGCACAGACCTGCCTGGCAAAAACTGATAGGAACTGATGTAACCTAGTCCTGAAAAGGACTCCAATTACAATTAGTCTTTACTCCCACAACCTATGTATTTAAGAGCACAGACCTGCCTGATAAAAGTCGTAGGAAATGCTGTAACCTAGTCCTTAAAAGGACTGCAATCACAACTATTCCCTACTCCCAAGCTATCTGTATATTTGTGCGAAAATTGGCTTGAAATTAACAAGGTATAGCGCACACAGCAACAGCGGTGCCGTCTAACACGCAGCTGCAGCAGTGAGAAAATGGTGGCGACGGGGAAAATGGCTTGGTCTTATAGGGCAAGGACATGGGACATACACTGCCAATGACACATGCCCTTGCTTGTGTGAAAAAAAACACTTCGCTCCGTGTGTGCGCTGCTGATAGGCTGACAGATTGCACCTCCCCACTGTAAATGCGGGAAAGAGAAAAAAAAATGGAGATCTTCATTGTTCCTGCAGAGATCCATCCCCTGCCCCTCCCCCCACCCCGCTGTACACTCAAACTGCGTATTAACATTAATTTTCATCATTACTGAGAAAAAATCCAGTTATGATTTTGGTGCACGAACAGTTATCGAACATAACCTCGAACAGCCGAATTTTTCTCAAATTGTTCGTGTTCGCCGAACGGCTCGAACACCGCCCAAAACAGCTCGAATTTGAGATTGGCGAACAGTTCGAGTAGAACAACGCTCATCTCTATTGGTGATACCAAACATGTATGGGTTCTTTTTTATTTAAGTGGTGAAAAAAAAATCCAAAGTTTGTGAAAAAAACGCAATTTCACAAGACGAGACCCGTAGCGTCTCCATTTTTTGGGATCTGGTGCTGGAGAGTGCTTATTTTTTTCACGCCGAGCTGATGTTTTTATTGATAACTTGTTAGTGTAAATAATTTTTTACACTGTGAACGCTGCAATACCAAATGTGTGTATTTTTTATTGTTTTATAATGAATGGGGCAAGAGGGGGGTGATTTGAACTTTTATATTTTTTTCATTACATTCTAGAGCACTCACAGAGGGCACTGCAATTTTCTACTAGGCAACTTTTATTATCTAGAGCAGGGGTCCTCAAACTTTTTAAACAGGGGGCCAGTTCACGGTCCCTCAGACCATTGGAGGGCTGGAATATAGTTTTTAAAAAAAACTATGAACAAATTCCTATGCACACTGCACATATCTTATTTTGAAGTAAAAAAACAATACAGGAAAAAATACAATATTTAAAATGAAGAACAAGTAAAGTTAAATCAACAAACTTACCAGTATTTCAATAGGCAGGTAAATGTCCCCAATAGGCAGCATAGGTCCCCAATAGGCAGGTAAATGTCCCCAATAGGCAGCATAGGTCCTCAATAGGCAGGTATATGTCCCCAATAGACAGAATAGGTCCTCAATAGGCAGGCTGTTCCCCCCTTATAATGCCCTATGCAGGCTGTTCCCCCCTTATAATTCCCCATGCAGGCTGTTCCCCCCTTATAATGCCCCATGCAGGATGTCACCCCCCATATAATGCCCCATGCAGGATGTCATCCCCCATATAATGCCCAATGCAGGATGTCCATTTCTCCCCCCATATAATGCCCCATGCATGATGTCCCTTTCTCCCCCCATATAATGCCCCATGCAGGATGTCCCTTTCTCCCACCATATAATGCCCCATGCAGGATGTCCCTTTCTCCCCCCATATAATGCTCCATGCAGGATATCACTCCCCTGTCTTTATAATGCCCCATTCAGGATGTCACCCCCCATATAATGCCCCATGCATGATGTCACCACCTATATAATGTCCCATGCAGCACGTCACCCCCCCATATAATGCCCCATGCAGCATGTCACCCCCCATATAATGCCCCATGCAGCATGTCACTCCCCCATATAATGCCCCATACAGGATGTCACACCCCCCATATAATGCCCCATACAGGATGTCACCTCTCCCCCCATATTATGCCCCATGCCTCCATACATTAAAAAAAAAACAAATACTCACCTCACTTCTCACCTGCTGCCGCTGCTCAGGTGCGGACTCCAGCGTCGCTGGTGTCTTCCTGCTCTGCACTGCCTGTGATGGCTCAGGGGAGGGCGTGGTAGAAAGATATCACCGCGCCCTCTGACCTGAGACGTCACAGGAAGGACACAGCAGGAAGACAGCGGATCTGCGGAGGAACGGGGAGGTAAGTATCCGGCTGCCGGGGCCCTGAGCAAGCGGGGGAGAAGGGCGGGCGCTGACACTGCTCTCCTCTGCCCATAGCCCGGCGGGCCGGATAAAAATTCTCAGCGGGCTGCATGTGGCCCGCGGGCAGTAGTTTGAGGACCCCTGATCTAGAGAACACAAAATGGACATTTTACTAAGGGACATAGTGGTGAGTATTATTATGTGGGGCACTGTTATTGTGCCACACAACAGTTCCAGTAAGGCTACGGCCCCACTATCAGTATTCGGTCAGTATCTTTTCTCAGGAGTGGGAGCCAAAACCAGGTGAGGAACAATCAGAGAAAAGGTATAATAGAAACAAGTCACCAATTCTGCATTTATCACCCACTCCTGGTTTTGACTCCCACTCCTGAGAAAAAATACTGACCAAATACTGATAGTGGCGCCGTGGCCTAATAGGGAAACACAGCAACAGTGGCTCATCATTGGGGGAGTTTATGTATGGAAATAGATGGGGATGGGCTAGAAATGTGGGAAGTCAAAAGTGTATTTGTTGTAATCTCTGCAGTTGTGGCTGGAAGAAGTCATCATGTCGGTCAGGGCCAGAGGGAAAAGATGTGAAAAGTGAACGACTCCATTAAAAAGAACATCATATATAAGTCATTATCTGTAACTTTACTGTAATCACTTGTATGTTATGCGGCACTGGAATCTGCCTCTATATGTCATCATATGGCGGTAATATCAGTGTTGGTCTTTGTATTGTGATTACTTTTTCAGTAACAGTGCGGTCATTGGCTGAGGTTCCCCTATACCTACTACAACCCCTGGAAAAAATTATATAATCACCGGGCTCGGAGGATGTTCATTCAGTTGATTAATGTTGTTGAAAAAAAGCAGATCACAGGCATGGCACAAAACTAAAGTCATTTCAAATTGCAACTTTAGGGCTTTAAGAAACACTAAAAGAAATCAAGATTAAAAATGTGGTATTCAGTAAGGGTAATTTTTTCAGACCAAGCAGAGGGAAAAAATTATGGAATCACTCAAATCTGAGGAAAAAATTATGGAATCATGAAAAACAAACACACAAAAGAACACTCCAAACTCTGAGGCATGGCCTGAATGAGTGACAATGACAAACAGTACTCTTCATCAATCTGGCTCCAACTTTCTCTGATTGCTGTTGCCAGATCAGCTTTGCAGGTTGGAGCCTTGTCATGGACCATTTTCTTCAACTTCCACCAAAGATTTTTAATTGGATTGAGATCCGGAATATTTGCAGGCCATGACATTGACCTTATGTGTCTTCTTTCAAGGAATGTTTTCACAATTTTTGCTCTATGGCAGGATGCATTATCATCTTAAAAAATGATGTCATCACCCCCAAACATCCTTTCAATTGATGGGATAAGAAAACTATCCAAAATATCAATGTAAACTTGGGCATTTATTGAAGATGTAATGACAGCCATCTCCCCAGTGCCTTGAGGTCATAAAGCCCACAATTGATAAACATAATTAAATTAATAAAAGAACCACACTACCATTACTGTATATATGGGGTAAAACTTATTTATTGGTCGGGTACCTTTGTCGAGTTTAATCAAATAATCAATATAGTAAATCCATAAATAATCAAATACATTAAATATTAAAAATGCTCCAGACATAAATAAATAATTTAATAAATAACTCATTAATAATTATCTCCATACGGATCCACCCAAGTATCTGGGTGATCCATCCTCTGACAAAGTACCCAAGCCTAGCAGTATAAATACCAAAAACAAAATAACAGCGGCAGTGTAGCGCCGGCGTCCCTGCCCTCTGCTAGGCAGGGACGCTGTTCCCCTCACCTCCCTGCTCCGTGCCCGGCGTCCTCCTCCCGCTCTGCTGGCAGCGCGCGCTCCTTCCCGTCCACTGTGCTTAGGGCGCGCGCGCTCTCCCTCCCTCTTAAAGGGGCCGCGCGCGCCGTCCTAAGGAGTCCCCGGCCAATGGCCGGAGGACTTCACCATATATAAGGCACCTCCTCCAAAATGGAGGTGCCCGAGCAATGTTGTTGCACTGTTCACTACTCTGCTTCAGCCCTCAGGTCCCGTTGCCAGTTACCTGCCAGTTACCTGCCAGTTACCTGCCAGATTCCTGCCTGATTATCTGCTACCTGCCTGCTAGTCTGAGGTCCGACGGTCTGCCTTACTACTCCTGTCAGTCTGTCTAAGGACCAGCCTGCCCGCTCACCTGGGAGCGCACATCAGCCACCTGCCTGCTTGCCTGAGGTCCGACGGTCTGCCTTCCAACTCCTGTCAGTCTGTCTATGGACCAGCTTGCCCGCTCACCTGGGAGCACACACCTGCTACCTGCCTGCTAGTCTACCTGGAGGCTCCGCCGTCACGTGCTGTGACCACCTGCCTGTCCAGTGACTCCTGCTCGCTCACCTGGGAGCGCTCATCTGCTGCCTGTCTGCTAGCCTACCTGGAGGCTCTGCCGTCACGTGCTGTGACCACCCGCCTGTCCAGAGACTTCTGCCCGCTCACCTGGGAGCGCTCATCTGCCGCCTGTCTGTTGGTCTTCCTGGAGGCTCCGCCGTCACATGCTGTGACCATCCGTTCATCCAGAGACTGCCCCGGTCACTTGCCGTGACCATCTGCCCGTTCATCCAGAGACTGCCCCGGTCACTTGCCGTGACCATCTGCCCGTTCATCCAGAGACTGCCCCGGTCACTTGCCGTGACCATCTGCCCGTTCATTCAGAGACTGCCCCGGTCACTTGCCGTGACCTCCAGCCCGTTCACTCAGAGACTGTCCCGGTCACCTGCTGTGACCTCCTGCCCGTCTTCCCTGGTCGCCACCCGCTCCCTTACAAGGACTGCCCCCTTGTATAGTAGCTCAGAGGTTCCGCCTTCCAGACCCGTTACAGGCAGGAGGGCAGGGCTTCTTCATCTCTTGAGGTAAAACTGACCCCTCCTGACAGGAGCCTTCACCTTATATAGGCATATGCCCCCACTCTCCCCCCATTTCAGAACCAATCAGCTGTTCTCCATTTACCGCTCAAAAACCGGTTCAGGCCAGATTTGTCCCACTTCTGAAACTTCCAAGTAATATTGTCAGTTACCTCATAACTAGTGTTGATCATTCCGATACTGAAATATCGGGTATCGGCCGATATTCGCGGTATCGGAATTCCGATACTTAATTCCGATACTTTTGCAATATCGTATACCGGAATCGGAAGTTCCCATAATGCCATGAGCCAGTTTCATTTTATTCAGCCAATGAGGATCCTAAGAAGTGTGGGCACATCATGTTAGGCATGTAGGCATCTTAACTAATGGCATGGCTGTGATTGGCTGCTGAAATGATGTCATGATGCACTATAAAAGTCGCCGCCGCCATTTTGAGCTCACTCTGCTGTGAATTCAGTTAGGGATAGGACGCTGTTGTTCTGAGGGACAGTTTTAGCTACCTATTTGGTCTATTCTGCTTTACCCAAGCAACTTTATAAATCGCTGTGCCTTGCAGCGCTAGTGCACAGTTCTCTGCACTGTTCACCGCTGTCTGCAAGGTCTGTGTGTGTGAGTGCAGCTCACCCTGTAGTGTGTGCTTCAGCCACGTCTGGTTGTAGTGCACTCAATGTGTGTCACTGCCTCATACATTGTCCTTTTTTGCTAATTCATAATTTTTCCTGATATCTCCTATTAGTGTGGTGGTTCCATCCGTATTCAGCTAAATTGGTTCCAAACACACTATATAGGAGTAGATAGAGAATTTTTTTTTGTCTTGCAGCGCTGGTACACAGTGCTCTGCATCTGCACTGTTCACCGCTGTCTGCAAGGTCTGTGTGTGTGAGTGCAGCTCACCCTGTAGTGTGTGCTTCAGCCACGTCTGGTTGTAGTGCCCTCAGTGTGTGTCACTGCCTCATACATTGTCCTTTTTTGCCAATTCATAATTTTTCCTGATTTCTCCTATTAGTGTGATGGTTCCATCCGTATTCAGCTAAATTGGTTCCAAACACACTATATAGGAGTAGATAGAGAATTTTTTTTGTCTTGCAGCGCTAGTGCACAGTGCTCTGCATCTGCACTGTTCACCGCTGTCTGCAAGGTCTGTGTGTGTGAGTGTAGCTCACCCTGTAGTGTGTGCTTCAGCCACGTCTGGTTGTAGTGCCCTCAGTGTGTGTCACTGCCTCATAAATTGTCCTTTTTTGCCAATTCATAATTTTTTCTGATTTCTCCTATTAGTGTGGTGGTTCCATCCGTATTCAGCTAAATTGGTTCCAAACACACTATATAGGAGTAGTTAGAGGAGCCTTTCTGCAGCATTGTGCCCTGCAGCCCCAGCCAGATTAGTATTAGCCTATTTTTTGTAGCCTCATCTATTGCATTGTAGGTTACCTTCCTACATTGTAATAGCTACAAAAAGTTTGTGATACTATCGGTATTGCATCTTTGGGCACATCCAGTGTCTTTTTGTGACAAAAAAACCTAAATAAAGTTCACCAAACACTCCACTTTACAGTTGTGTAGGCCACATTAGCTCATATTAAAGTCTAGTCCACACTTTATAAAATTAGTGTTTCTTATACCTGTTAGCAGCTGTTCAGGAATAAGCACACTAAGCCCTTAGTACTTTTCGGCCTATCTTTATCAGTCTACCAAGATGAAGAAGGCAGGGAGTAAGGCATGTGGTCGTGGTCCTGGGCGTGGGCATGGAGTTTCTGCAGGGAGAGGACGCGAGGATTCTGTGCCTGCAGGGAGAGGACGTGGGGATTCTGTGTCTGCTGCAGGCACCAGTGACTCAGCATCCCCTAGTTTTACCAGGGAACAGTCCTTTATGCGCAGCTTTGTAGGAGCAAGCCGTACCCGACTGCTGCGGGAGGACCAAATTGAAGCCGTTGTCGGATGGATGGCAGCTAACGCATCGACTTCAATTAGTTCCAGATCCTCTCAGTTCCTGAGCACTGAAGAGCACCCATCTGTCTCTTCACCACCTGCCAAATTGCCCAGGCAGTCAGAAAGCCCTGGACAGGAGCCATCTCTACTTCTGTTATCTGAATCTCTAGGCTTGGAGAGAGGGTGCCAGCCAAGCAGAATTCGAGAATTTGAAGAAGAGGTAGTATGCAGTGATGCGCAACCGTTTTGTCTCTCTGAATCTGAAGAGGCGGGTGGGCCAGTGCCTATGGTCAGCAGCACACCTCAGTACGCATCTGATGATGAGACTCAGGTGCCACTTTCTGGTGCATACTGTGCTGTCGAGACTACCCAGGAGAAGCAGTTGTTTGAAGAGGGTGGTGTAGATGATGAGGTCCTTGACCCATCATGGCGTGAGGGACAGGAAGGTGGTGGGAGCAGCTCTGATGAAGAGATTCCCCGAACGGCCCAAAAAGAAGGGAGAGGGAGGGGGCAGACTTGGTTGCCTGTAGCCTCCACTTCGGCACCCATTAGGAGCATAGGTCTTCCAAAATCCAAAGCGGGCGCTCCCAAGACTTGCAGTGCCTGGTCCTTTTTTGACACAGTTGCAGATGACATTTGCTTTGTCAAATGCAAGCTGTGTAATCAGAAGATGAAAAGAGGGAAAAGTGTCAGCAACCTCAATACCACAAATATGTGGAAAGATGTGCGGACCAAGCACGTGGTGGAGTTACAAAAACACACTGAAGACCTAGGCCAACCTACAGCGCCACCTAACACCTCTTCAGCTCGTGTTGTAGCCTCTTCCTCCAGCTCACACACAGCTGGTTCGGCTTCCTCACAGGATCGCCATGGAAGAATCTCTGGCACTGTTGTACAGAGACACAGTGTAATTCCACCCACAGCACCACTTTCCCTGTCATCCTCACACTCCCAGGCCAGTCTACAGCCATCGTTAGCACAGGCATGGGAGAAAAGGCGCCCATACTCGGCAAACAACCCCCGAGCACAGGCTGTGAATGCTGGCATTGCTAAACTACTGGCCCTTGAAATGCTATCATTCAGGCTGGTGGAGACTGACACCTTCCGTAACTTTATGGCATTGGCAGTCCCACAATACAACGTGCCCAGCCACTTTTATTTCAGCAGGCAAGCCGTCCCTGCCCTGCAACAGCATGTGGAGGGAAAAATTAAACATGCACTACAAAACGCCGTCAGTAGCAAGGTCCACCTGACCACCGATGCGTGGACCAGTAAGCATGGACAGGGACGATACCTTTCCCTCACTGCCAATTGGGTAAATGTTGTGGAGCCGGGTACAGATCTTGGGAGTGGCGCTGTACGTGTTCTGCCAACTCCAAGGATTGCAGGAATCCAGTCTGTACACATTGACTCCTCCTCATACTCCAGTTCCTCTGAATCAGCGCTGCAGGAGCCGTCACGGTCTACCTCCACATCGACCCGTGTTATGATGACCGATATGAGCACAGCCGTGGCCAAACGTCAACAGGCCGTATTAAAAATTAATTTCTTTGAGGAATCGAAGCCACACAGCGCAGGAGCTCTGGAATGCCATCAAGCAGCAGAGAGACGTGTGGTTTGTGCCAGCGAATCTCCAGCCAGGCATGGTAGTGTGTGACAATGGCCGAAATCTGGTGGCAGCTCTGGGCCTAGGCAACCTCACTCACATCCCATGTCTGGCACATGTGCTCAACTTGGTCGTGCAGAGTTTTTTGAGGGACTATCCGGATCTTGATGCACTGCTTCACAAGGTCCGCATAGTGTGCGCTCACTTGCGGCGTTCCAGCAATGCAAGATCGCACATTGCAGCACTGCAGCGCCGATTACATCTTCCGGAACATCGCATCATATGTGACCTACCCACCAGGTGGAATTCAACGTTACATATGTTGGAGAGGTTGTGTGAGCAGCAGGCAGCAGTAATGGAATACCAGCTGCAGCAGGCGCAAACAAGTCGCAGTGCGCGCCGTTCACACTTCACCACCACTGAGTGGCCCCCTATGAAGGACATTTGCCACGTTTTGCGTGCCTTCGATTATTCCACGCGGATGGCGAGTGCAGATGATGCACTTGTCAGCATGACTATCCCCCTTATCTGCCTGCTTGAAAAAACACTGCAAGCACTAAGGGAGGAGGTTTTGGAAGAGGTGGAGGATGAGGAGTCACAAATGCCATCTGCTTCTCTTCAGTCTGCGCAACGTGGTTCCTCATAAAGGCCTAGGCAGGGGACACTTTGTGAGGAGAATGAGGACCAGTCAATGGAGGAGGAAGACACCTGTCCAGAGGAGGGAGGTACGCAATGCTTTAGTAGTCAGTATCGAGAGCGAGGGTGGGGTGATGCAGAGCAGGCAGAGATCACGCCTCAAGCAGGGGACAGCGTTTCTTGGCCAGTTGACAGTCTGCAGCACATGGTTGATTTCATGCTGCAGTGCCTGAGAAACGACCGCCGCATCACCCACATTCTCAACACGGCTGATTATTGGGTGTCCACCCTCCTAGATCCTCGCTACCAGGACAACTTACAAAGCCTCATAACACCGTTGAACCGGGAGCGTAAAATGCGTGAGTACCAAGACGCACTGGTGAATTCCATCATGTTCTCCATTCCAACCGAGAGCAGTGTTGCTGCTAGTGCTTTACAAAGCAGCTCAGTGCGTCAAGGCTGTGGAGGAAGCTCTGCACAAAGAGGGAGCAGAAGCAGCACTTCAGCACAAGGCAAGACCAGTATGGACGAAATGTGGCAAAGTTTTGTGTCCCCGCCGCCACAAATGTCTACACCATCACAGACGGCTCCAGTCAGCAGGAGGCAACGTTTCCGTCAGATGGTGACAGACTACATGTCTTGCCCTCTCAGTGTACTCCCAGACGGCTCTTCTCCCTTCAAGTTTTGGGTTTGTAAGCTGGATACATGGCCAGAGCTTAGCCAGTATGCATTGGGGGTGCTAGCTTGCCCTGCTGCTAGTGTATTATCGGAACGCGTATTTAGTGCCGCAGGTGGTGTACTAACAGACCGTCGCATGCGACTATCCTCCGATAACGTTGACCGGCTTACTTTTCTCAAAATGAACAAGGCCTTGATCTCGCATGAATTTGCCAGTCCTCTTCCAGAATAAATAATTGGTTGGCAACAGTATCCAGGTCTCCTGTTGTGTTCATGTTTCTACCACCTGAACTATAATCCCTGAGCTCCAACACCGCCAGTTGCTGCTCAGAAGTGCCGTTTGCACAGTCAACACTTGCTGGCGTGTTATTGGGGTTCAGTAACGTCAGCTGTTCCCCTGCTGTGTGGACGGCAATTTCTCCTGCTCTGTCCACATTCACACTACTACAGATTTTAAAGTTGCTACAATTACACCTCTGGCTCCTCTGTTTTCAGTATTATCCCTGAGCTCCCACACCGCCAGTTGGCACTCAGAAGTGCCGTTTGCACAGTCAACACTTGCTGCCGTGTTATTAGGGTTCAGTAACGTCAGCTGTTCCCCTGCTGTGCGGACGGCAATTTCTCCTGCTCTGTCCACATTCACACTACTACAGATTTTAAAGCTGCTCCAATTACACCTCTGGCTCCTCTGTTTTCAGTATTATCCCTGAGCTCCAACACCGCCAGTTGGCGCTCAGAAGTGCCGTTTGCACAGTCAACACTTGCTGGCGTGTTATTGGGGTTCAGTAACGTCAGCTGTTCCCCTGCTGTGTGGACGGCAATTTCTCCTGCTCTGTCCACATTCACACTACTACAGATTTTTAAGTTGCTTCAATTACACCTCTGGCTCCTCTGTTTTCAGTATTATCCCTGAGCTCCAACACCACCAGTTGGCGCTCAGAAGTGCCGTTTGCACAGTCAACACTTGCTGGCGTGTTATTGGGGTTCAGTAACGTCAGCTGTTCCCCTGCTGTGAGGACAGCAATTTCTCCTGCTCTGTCCACATTCACACTACTACAGATTTTAAAGTTGCTCCAATTACACCTCTGGCTCCTCTGTTTTTAGTATTTACCCTGGGCTCCAATACCGCTAGTTGCTGCTCAGAAGTGCCGTCTGCACAGTCAACGCTTGCTCCAGAGTTATTGGGGTTCTGTAACGTTAGCTGATCCCCAGCTGTGTGCCAGGAAAATTCTCCTGCTCTGTCTACATTCACACTACTACAGATTTTAAAGTTGCTCCAATTACGCCTCTGGCTCCACTCTGTTTTTAGTATTTACCCTGGGTTCCAGCACCGGCAGCTGTTTCCCAGCAGTGTCTTTGGCACGGGTACTCCCTCCTGCCCAGCCTGGTTCCAGCACGCCAGCTGTTTCCGGGTAGTGTCAACGTCACTTTGCCTCCAATGCGTTGTCCTGTCGTGTTGCGGTTGGGTTAGCCGACTCTATGGTGCCTGCAGTTTAGGTGACTCCTATATGGGCTGCAGGATCTGGCAATGAAGGCTGGTTCCATAGTGCCAATAGGACAAGCACCCCCTGTAGGACTGTGGGTTTTGGTAACTGCGGCCGGCTCGCGGCCTTGCAACTTTTTTTTACATGGGTACCTTCTGCTACCCATCCGGGTTCCAGTACCGTCAGCTGGTTCTCGGCAGTGCCTTTGGCTTAGGTGCCTCCTTCTCGGTATCCAAGTTCCACCAATGTCTGCTGGTCCTTGGTAGTGCTTTCTGGCACAGGTACCTCCTGATAAGTAACCGAATTCCAGTACCGTCAGCTGGTCTTCGGTAGTTCCATTGGCTCTTGTACCTTCTGCTACCCATCCGGGTTCCAGTACCGTCAGCTGGTCCTCGGTAGTTCCATTTGCTCTTGTACCTTCTACTACCCATCCGGGTTCCAGTACCGTCAGCTGGTTCTCGGCAGTGTCTTTGGCACGGGTACTCCCTCCTGCCCAGCCTGGTTCCAGGACACCAGCTGTTTCCGGGTAGTGTCAACGTCACTTTGCCTCCAATGCGTTGTCCTGTCGTGTTGCGGTCGGGTTAGCCGACTCTATGGTGCCTGCAGTTTAGGTGACTCCTATGTGGGCTGCGGGATCTGGCAATGAAGGCTGGTTCCATAGTGCCAATAGGACAAGCACCCCCTGTAGGACTGTGGGTTTTGGTAACTGCGGCCGGCTCGCGGCCTTGCAACTTTTTTTTACATGGGTACCTTCTGCTACCCATCCGGGTTCCAGTACCGTCAGCTGGTTCTCAGCAGTGCCTTTGGCATAGGCGCCTCCTTCTCGGTATCCAAGTTCCACCAATGTCTGCTGGTCCTTGGTAGTGCTTTCTGGCATAGGTACCTCCTGCTTAGTAACCGAGTTCCAGTACCGTCAGCTGGTCCTCAGTAGTTTCATTGGCTCTTGTACCTTCTGCTACCCATCCGGGTTCCAGTACCATCAGCTGGTTCTCGGCAGTTCCTCAGCCTTCTTGTACCTGCTGCTACATTTCCAAGTTCAAGCTTTTTGAAATGGTTCTGGGTAATGACTCTGGATCTCCCTGACGAGGACCCTGAAGACGAGGACCCTGAAGACCACCCCGAAGAAGACGAGGACCCCCAAAGACAAGGACCCTGAAGACGAGGACCCTGAAGACCAACCCGAAGAAGACGAGGACACCGAAGACGAGGACCCTGAAGACGAGGACCCTGAAAACCAACACGAAGAAGACGAGGACCCCGAAGACGATGACCCTGAAGTCGAGGACCCTGAAGACGACCCCGAAGAAGACAAGGACCCCGAAGACGACGACCCTGAACACGAGGACCCTGAAGACCACCCCAAAGAAGACGAGGACCCCGAAGACGACGACCCTGAAGACGAGGACCCCGAAGACGACAACCCTGAAGACGATGACCCTGAAGACCACCCCGAAGACCAAGAAGATGACCCTGAAGAAGTTGACCAAGAGGACAAAGAAGAAGAAGACAACCACCAAGATACAGAAGAACAAGAGACAGAAAACCAAGAAGCAGAAGTACAAGAAGCTGCAGAACAAAAAGCGGAAGAACATTAAGCATAAGACTAAAAATCAGAGCAAAAGATAATATCTAAATTATAAGCAGAATATGACTAAGCCGTGTATGGGGGTGAGTCCGTTCCTCCTCGTGGTGCCCCTGGAAAAGACCTGCTGCTGCAGGCCAAACTGAACGCGGACAAATCCTGTTGTAAATCTTTTGTGACGGGCAGAACGAAAGGTGTAATGTTCAAACTTTTATAGATAACAACTACAGGAATGCCTGTCACAAATAAGAATATGATGAAGAAGAAGAATATGAAGAAGATGAAGAAGTAGAATATGAAGAAGAAGAATAGTTGAATAAGAAGAATATGAAGAATGTAAAAAAAAAGAATAATACGAAGAAGGTGAAGAAGAAGAAGATGAAAAAGGTGAAGAAGAAGTTGTTGAAAAAGATGCTGATGCTGAGGATGATGAAGGAGAAAGTGTGGGAGAAGTAAAAAAGAAGGTGAAGAGCATGGAAGTAGTGAAACATAAATATCTGACAAAATATAAAAATACTTAACATAGTCAATATTTCCGTAACTCAGAACGTCTTAAAAAAAATATTAATTCCTGCTATTCCATTTGATTGGGCTAAACCTCTATGCCTTTATTGTCTCCCCCACCTCCCCCAATACATTCTACATTATTCTTAGTTGTTTTCCTTCATGTAGAATTAACCTACAAGGAAAGAAAGGGTTTATTTTCATTCCGATATTTCTGTCCCATTGACTTGCATTGGTTTCCGGTATCGGAATCGGCGATATCCGATACTTTTTGAGTATCGGTCCGATTCAATCCGATCCAATATTTCCCGATATCGGAAGGTATCGCTCAACACTACTCATAACTTGACTTCACCATACGATACATTAGGGGCTTATTCCTTCATGATGTCCCCATTTAAGGCAATGTGGCCATCTCATTACCTGACAGGCAGCCCCATATCATCAATGACTGTGGAAATTTGCATGTTCTCTTCATGCAGCCATCTTTATAAATCTCATTGGAACGGCACCAAACAAAAGTTCCAGCATCATCACCTTGCCCAATGCAGATTCCATTGCAACCTTGTTTTTTTCAGTTTAGGTGTTAATGATGGCTTTTGTTTAGCTTTTCTGTATGTAAATCCCATTTCCTTTAGGCGGTTTCTTACAGTTCGGTCACAGACATTGACTCCAGTTTCCTCCCATTCGTTCTTCATTTGTTTTGTTGTGAATTTCCTGTTTTGAAACTCCTTACTGCATCCTTGGATGGCCGAGCTCCTCAGTGCATAAGGCTGTGTGCCCACATAGCGTTTTACAAGCGTATATGCTGCGGAATTTCCGCAGCGTAAACGCTTCAAAAACGCATGTATATCCGCACCCCATGGTCCTCAATGGCATTCCGCACTTTGCCCATGCTGCGGATTTTTCCGCAGCGTTTATGCTGCGCTCAAAAATCTGCAGCATGTCCATTAATTTTGCGGAAGCGCGGCGTTTTCACCGCCATTGACTTGTATTAGAACGCGCCAATTCCACAAGACTGCATCTGTACTAGCGTAATTGGCGCGTTCTAATGTGCGGATGGTACCCGGGTGTGGAGAAGATGAGACTCTCCTCCACATCCAGGTACCATAGAAACAAGAATAAAATAAAAAATAAAGATTATATTCACCTTCCGACGGCCCCTGGTCTCCTTCCCTGTGCTTGTGGGCAGTACTGAAGGACCTGCGCTGATGTCACAGTCATGTGACCGCAGGTCTTTCAGTGCAGTGTCCCGCGATCAGCTGACAGCCAGGAAGGAGCGCAGCAGCACACCCCGGGCCATCGGAAGGTAAGTATAGGTTTATTTTTTTATTTTTAACCATTCTAAAGGTCACACTATATAAATCCACGCCCGGTCCATGGATTTATATAGTGTGACCAAGTTGTCAAGCACTTTTCCAAGTGATGCTAAAATCGCTTGGTAAAGCCCTTGATAACCCTCATGCAGAAATGCATGTGTGACACCCCAGGGGTCTGGTTGCCACAGTGATAGAGATATTAAGTCTGAGAGCAGGTGGGAGGTCTCTTGGTCAGGGATCCTATGCATGCCACACCTCCTGCCCAGTCCTGGGAGGGGAAGAACTTCCCCTATATAAACCTACTGCTGAGGCAGGGTTAGTGAGTAGAGAAGAAGTAGAGACAGAGAAAAGAAGCAAATATAGGAACAGAACATCAGGAGCTCTGTGGGAGCAGTGTTACAAGGAGTCAGGGGCTGGCAGCTGCAGAGCTCGCCCTGACTGAGAAGATTTCTTACCGGACCCGGAGTCCGAGGCTGTGGGGACTAACTCCTACCCAGCAGCAGAAACCGACCGGCAGGGGATTGCAGGTCCCCTGGCCCAGAAACCCGAAGGCACGGTCACACGCGTGGGACCAGCACCGCCGTCGTGGAGCGGAAGCTACTAGAAGGCCCCGAGTCACCGGCCATACGGGTGAGCACCACACGGCACACTCAGGGACGTGGGCTACTTTTACCCGCCTCTAGCAAGGTAGCCAGAAGAGTACAGTTAGTTTGGGAGGCCTACAACTCCGCCTGGCCAGGGGAGATCCCATCTGCTCAAGGACTGACCAGGCCCCAATCGCTAGCCAGTACTCCGGGAGGGTCTATCTTTGTGACCAGTAAAGACCCTGAACTACACCGTACCGTCTCCGAGTGGTTTCTGCTACCCCCATCATCCACGTCGGCTGCCCTGAGGCCATACCCCTCCCGTTGGGGGTTATACTACCACGCTGCACAATCCTACCACCGGCCTCAGCGGTCTGCCCTGCAGCAGCAGCCCTAAAGCTGCATTCAACGGGTGGAGTAGTCATCTAACATCACTGCTATTGCAGCGCCACTTAGTCTGACTCCCTGGGCACGGACCGGGTCACCGCCACGAGACTACAACCCTCAACAGATCCGGCTCCGGGTAAGCCCCCGCGTGCGCAATGCAGCGCGATACAGGCCCAGGGGCGCGTCAACTTTTGGCGTAGTCGGCAGGATTTCGTGCCCGCAACCACCGGGTACTGCGTGCCTGAACAAGAGACTTTCAAACTCACCTGTGGTGAAGATTCCCGCCATCCGGCGCCATTTTCAGCCTTCTTCCCGCCATCCGTGAAGATTCCCGCCATCCAGCGCCATTTTCAGCCTTCTTCCCGCCATCTGTGGAGTTTTCCCGCCGTTGGACGCCATCTTGAGGACGCCGCGCGGGAAAAAGAGGGGCGTGGACTCCGAAAAGCCCGCGAGAACTGAAGCCCCGCCTCACGTCCGGACGTTGCGTCAGGTCCTGGAAGGAGCCCAGCAGACGCCGACGTCACAGGAGCGCGACGGAAGGTCCTCAACCCTGACGATCCACTGCGGAGCCGCGGCCTACGGAAGAGGATCATCGCAAGGTAGGCCACGGTCCACTAGGGGGGAGAAGGATGTCGGATACGGAGGAGAGCTTCACCGCTCCAACCCCCGCCAGCGCCACCGCTGTTGCGGTCATGCCTTTCACCATGCCCTATATCCCGGGGGCAGCCTGGCTACCCCAGTACTCAGGGGAGTCACATACCCTGCAGGACTTTAGAGAAAAGCTGGATAGCCTCTTCCAGGTGTACCCCCTCACAGAAGAGCAAAAAGTGAGCATCCTGGTGGCCCAATTAACCGGGGCAGCCCGAAGGGAGGTAAAGTCCTGGCCACCTGGGGGGAGGACTGTCGCAGGGATACTAACCCGGCTGAGGGACACCTTTGATACCCGCACCTCAGCCGAGATCAAGCTTAGATTCTACGGGTGCAAACAGCGGGCACATGAGAGTATAAGGGACTATGCCCTGAACCTACAAGAGGCCCTGAGAGCCGTTAAGCAGACCGACCCTGACGGCGTGGGAGACGAGGACAGGCTGTTGACTGAACAATTTATAGAGGGTTTATATTGCAATGCCCACCAAACCCAGTTGCGGGCAATGGCCTTACAGGACCCTCATCTGGGATTTGCACAGTTCAAGGACAGAGCCATCCGGGTGCTCCGAGAACCGGCACCGGGTGGCGTTGTGACCCACAGGCGTCCAGTTATCACTTACCACCAGGAGGCGGCGCCCTTGTCGGCAGGGCCTGTGGGGGCTGATGCGCAGGCTTTGAACAATGACCCGGCCCTAGACCTGCACCATCAGGTCCAAGAGCTAGCTAAAAGCGTTGCTGCGCTAACCCGAACTGTGCAGTCTTTACAGGTTTCTACTCCAGGGAAGATCCAGCTGGCATCCGGACCGGAGGACATCCCGTGGCGTCAACCAAGGAGGACCCCACCGGCCAGAGGAAGACCCAGTGACCGATACGACGAGGACGGACGACCCATCTGCCGCCGCTGCAATCAACCCGGACATATGGCAAGGTACTGTCCTTTAAACTGGCACAACCTGGGGGTAGAGGGCCAACCCCCAGGAAAAAGATCACCAGGCCCATCGAACTGGCGCGACAAATATGTGGGAGGATGTCCAGTCTTGCCTGTGGTACTGGATGGCATTCCTATGAGTACCCTACTGGACACCGGGTCACAGGTCACCACCATCCCGTACGTGCTCTTCAAGCAGTACTGGAATGACTCGGATATTACCCGCTACCCTGACGACGACTTGAGTATCATCGCCAGCAATGGTCAGCCCGTGCCACAGATCGGATTTAAAGAGGTGACCATTAAAATTGGTAGAGTTGAACTGGCAGCACAGGGACTGATCATTGTAGACATTGACAAACACGAGAGTCACCCAAAGATAACTCTAGGAACTAATGTAATTGAAAATTGTCTTGCAGAGGTGATTTTCCTTTTACAGCAGGTTGCCAAGAACGCCAGCTCCGGCGAGCAGCGAGTGCTCCAAAAAGAGATCCGGGCATTGATGCGACGGCAACAGGTGGAACTCTCCGGCGGTGAGATTGGTAGCGTGAGAATGTGTGACCCTTTCCCTATTGCCATGCCCCCAAAAAGTGAAATGATGATTTGGTGCCGGGCAGCTATTGGTCTGAGAGGTAGAGATTACCAGGCAATGGTAGAACCAGTTTACTCAGACAGTAGGCCCACCATCTTGACAGCACAGGGGGTGGTTAATGTATGCCATGGGAGGGTGCCCGTTCGCATAATCAATATCGGGAAGAGGGAAGTGTACCTGCCCCGGTATGCCACGCTAGCCAAATTATATACCATTAACCAAAATGCTATACAATCTGTGGAACCCTTGCCTCCATCTCACCCGGAGGAAGGTAGCGGCTCTAAGAAAGTAATGGAGGATTGGTGTCAGCAACTACACTTGGGAACTGACTCCACTCCCTCCCACCAGAAACAGGGAGTCTACCGGGTGGTTCAAGAGTATGAGAGAGTGTTTAGTAAACACCCGTTAGACTTCGGGCGAGTCAAGGGGGTAGAACACCACATCCCCACGGGAGATCATCCTCCCATAAAAGAGAGGTATCAACCCGTACCCCCTGCACATTACCAACACGCCAAGGGGATGCTTAGAGACATGAAGGAGGCTGGGGTAATCCGGGATAGCTGTAGCCCCTGGGCAGCCCCACTAGTTTTAGTCAAAAAGAAAGACAACACTATGAGGATGTGTGTAGATTACCGGAAAATCAACCGTATCACACACAAGGATGCGTACCCTTTACCAAGGATAGAGGAGTCTTTGGCTGCTTTAAGATCTGCTAACTTCTTCTCTACCTTGGATCTCACTAGCGGGTACTGGCAGGTTCCTGTAGCAGAGGCGGACCGGGAGAAGACCGCATTCACCACCCCGATGGGACTTAGCGAGTTTACCTGTATGCCGTTTGGACTTTGTAACGCACCAGGAACCTTCCAACGATTAATGGAGTGCTGTCTGGGACACAAAAACTTCGAGACGGTCTTGTTGTACCTGGACGATGTCATCGTATATTCCAAGACTTATGAGGACCACCTGAAACATCTGGCGGAAGTGTTCGAAGCCCTGGCAAGTTACGGCCTGAAGGTGAAACCCTCTAAGTGTCACCTCCTGAAGCCAAAGGTGCAGTACCTGGGACACGTGGTGAGCGCTGATGGAGTGGCTCCCGACCCTGATAAGATCACCGCAATTAAGGAATGGCCAAGTCCCTCCAGTGTAAAGGAAGTGCGGCAGTTCCTTGGGTTGGTAGGCTATTACCGCAGATTCATCCCCGGCTTCACCAAAAAGGCAGCTCCTATGCAGGACCTCCTGATAGGCCAGTACCGGAAGGCCAAGAACCAGAAGCCGCCCTTCAGATGGGAGAAGTTGGAAGAAGAGTCCTTCCGCCAGCTGAAGATGGCCCTCACGGGGGATGAAATCCTGGCGTACCCGGATTACAGCCAGCCCTTATCCTCTACACCGACGCAAGTAACATCGGGCTAGGAGCTGTGCTGTCCCAGATCCAGCAGGGGAAAGAACGAGTAATCGCTTATGCCAGCCGAAAACTGCGACCCACCGAGAGAAACCCTGAGAATTACAGCTCATTTAAGCTAGAGTTCCTGGCGGTGGTGTGGGCAGTCACCGAACGCTTTAAGCACTACCTCGCTTCTTCCCGGTTCATCGTGTACACGGATATCAACCCGTTGACACACCTGGACACAGCAAGACTCGGTGCCCTAGAGCAGAGATGGATGGCCCGTCTGTCCAACTACGAGTTCACAATCAAATACCGGGCAGGACGCTCCAATACCAACGCGGACGCCCTGTCCAGGATGCCAAATCTACCGGACGGAGGAGAAGATCCAGAGGGACTGGAAGAAGTCGAACTCCCCGCGTTTCACCGTCATGGGACTATCCAGTGTTCCCACCGGGTAAGGAGTAAGCAAGCCGCTACGTTTAACCCCTTGCCTCACTATAACTGGGCGGAAACGCAAGACAGTGACCCTGCCGTCCGGCTGGTAAAGGAGATGCTGACTCGGCCAGAGGCTCGCCTTGACCCAGACGCTCCGGAGGAAGCCAAGCAACTGTGGGCTGAGAAGAGTCGACTGTTCCTTTATAAGGGGAAGTTGTGCCGCCGAATGGTTAACTCCCGGACACATGAACTAATCTGGCAAGTAGTGGTGCCACGAAGAGACGCAGCCATGGTGATGGAGGCATACCACGACGGGGCTGGACACTTCGGATGGAAGAAGCTGGAGTTCCTGCTGCGCGGGCGGTTCCACTGGGTAGGCATGAGGGGAACCATCGAGAGGTGGTGTAGAGACTGTGGCCCGTGTAACCTAAGAAGGAAGGACCGTGCCAGCCAGAAGACTCCCCTGCAGTCCATCGTCACCCGGCAGCCGTTGGAACTGGTAGCCTTGGATCATGTAAAACTGACCCCAAGCAGAAGTGGCTACGTCTACGCGTTAACCATCGTGGATCATTACTCCCGGTTCTTGGTTGTCGTCCCCGTCAAGGACTTAACGGCTCAAACAGCAGCTAGAGCCTTCCAGCAGCACTTCTGCCGTCCGCACGGATACCCGGACCAAGTGCTGACGGACCAGGGACCTGCCTTTGAAGCGGAGGTCTTCCAGGAATTCTGCAATCTGTATGGCTGCCGGAAGATAAGGACGACACCCTATCATCCGCAAACTAATGGACTTTGTGAGAAAATGAACCAGGTGGTAATGGATCTTCTGAAAACGTTGCCCCTGGAAGAACGCAGTCTGTGGCCTGAGAAGCTGCCCGATCTGGTGGACCTATACAACCACATCCCGGTAGGTTCCACCAACTGCACCCCGGCTTACCTGATGAGGGCAAGGCCTGGTAAGCTACCTGTTGACCTGGAGATGGGAGTCCTGACACCCGAGGACACTTCACCAGAAGCAGACTGGGACACAGAGAGGCAGCAGCAGTACCGGAAAGTACAGGAGAGCGTGGAGCGAAGTCTCTGTCAAGCTAGGGAAAGACAAGAGAAAACTTACAACCAGTATGCTCCCGCTGTTCCCCTGGTACCCGGAGAGCAGGTCTTGAAGAGGAAAAGGCGGCTAAACAAGTTGGACGACCAGTGGGAGAAGGACCCGTACATCGTACTGCCCTCAAGCCATGACAACCCAAAGGTTTGTACCATCAGTAAAGACGGAGGGGAAACCACAGCCATTGTATCCCGGGATCACCTGAAGAAGTGTCCCGAACAGCTACGGAACCCAGAAGGAGAGCAAGAAGACCCTCGACCCGTAGAGGAAAGGGAAGATATGGTTAGTACTGTGCTCGGAGACTTCCCTCGGTCCTGGACTCAAGTCAATGGTGCAGTTGTGGTACCCGTCCTCACGTTCCTCCAACCAGCATCCCAAGTGCCTACGGAGCAACAGGTAGAGCTGGAAGAACAGCCGGTCCAGGAGGCAGAAGACTCCACACAAGCAGAACAGGAGGATCAACCCTCTGCTTATAGTGAGCCTGCCGTACCCCTAGTGAGCCAAAGAGCCGGTAGACAGCTGCCCAGTTTACCCTTGACAGCTCCTACACCCTGTAGTTCAGGGCTAGACAGTCAGCTCCGTAGGTCCACTAGGGCCACTAGAGGCCAGTTACCCGCACGTTGGAGGATTTGAAATGTATAAATTGTTTTATTTATGGTTACCTGTTTTTCTTGTTGCTTGTAAATAATTATGTGTTTCTAGTTATTTTTAGGAGTCCTTGGTGGATTTACCGGGAATCCTTGTACAATTAGTTGGAGCGTAACCCAGGATCGACTAAAAGACTGATAAGGACTCGGGGCAGGACAGACCCCTACCTGGTTACGTCTCCCTGTTTTGGTGAAATGGACACCTTTGTTTTCTTCAAAACTGCACCCGGTTGCGGACACGCCGTAACCATCTTTATGTGTTTTTCTTATTGTATTATTATTGTTTATACCTTGTTATGTTTTTCTAAAAATATGTTTAGTCCCGGAGTACTAAATTTCACTAGGGGGGAATGTGACACCCCAGGGGTCTGGTTGCCACAGTGATAGAGATATTACGTCTGAGAGCAGGTGGGAGGTCTCTTGGTCAGGGATCCTATGCATGCCACACCTCCTGCCCAGTCCTGGGAGGGGAAGAACTTCCCCTATATAAACCTAGGGCTGAGGCAGGGTTAGTGAGTAGAGAAGAAGTAGAGACAGAGAAAAGAAGCAAATATAGGAACAGAACATCAGGAGCTCTGTGGGAGCAGTGTTACAAGGAGTCAGGGGCTGGCAGCTGCAGAGCTCGCCCTGACTGAGAAGATTTCTTACCGGACCCGGAGTCCGAGGCTGTGGGGACTAACTCCTACCCAGCAGCAGAAACCGACCGGCAGGGGATTGCAGGTCCCCTGGCCCAGAAACCCGAAGGCACGGTCACACGCGTGGGACCAGCACCGCCGTCGTGGAGCGGAAGCTACTAGAAGGCCCCGAGTCACCGGCCATACGGGTGAGCACCACACGGCACACTCAGGGACGTGGGCTACTTTTACCCGCCTCTAGCAAGGTAGCCAGAAGAGTACAGTTAGTTTGGGAGGCCTACAACTCCGCCTGGCCAGGGGAGATCCCATCTGCTCAAGGACTGACCAGGCCCCAATCGCTAGCCAGTACTCCGGGAGGGTCTATCTTTGTGACCAGTAAAGACCCTGAACTACACCGTACCGTCTCCGAGTGGTTTCTGCTACCCCCATTATCCACGTCGGCTGCCCTGAGGCCATACCCCTCCCGTTGGGGGTTATACTACCACGCTGCACAATCCTACCACCGGCCTCAGCGGTCTGCCCTGCAGCAGCAGCCCTAAAGCTGCATTCAACGGGTGGCGTAGTCATCTAACATCACTGCTATTGCAGCGCCACTTAGTCTGACTCCCTGGGCACGGACCGGGTCACCGCCACGAGACTACAACCCTCAACAGATCCGGCTCCGGGTAAGCCCCCGCGTGCGCAACGCAGCGCGATACAGGCCCAGGGGCGCGTCACATGCAAAGACGCTTCACAAACGCTTCTTCCTGGCGGGAAAAACGCATGTAAAATCCGTATGCGTTTTTCCTGCCAGGGAGAAGCGTAAAAAATATGCTTCATTTCCGCAACGTGTGCACATAGCCTAATTATGCCCTCATTTTTTATTTATTTTTTTTTTTTCCATATCTCTGACTTTCTGTTCAAGTCCTGCCAGCTTTGTCTGCAAGTGAAAGTTCTTCACTCAATACACCTGAATCAGAGCAGCTTGAGTGACAGGAGACAGGGCTGCATACACTTGCATGAACGTGTTTTCATTTTTTCATTTGCAGACAGTCCTGGCTTGGGATATGAATAAGGCTGTGTTCACACATAGTGGTTTTTTTTTCTGCAAGCAAAACCTCGTCTCTTGGCAGTAAAGAAGCTGCTTACAAAAAGCAGGTTTTGCTGATTCTTTTTGCTGCATTTTTCAGGTACATTTGCTGATACAGTTTTGTGCCTGTTGTTCCTGAGTTTAATGCATCATAAAAGGAGCAAAACCTGATGTCTGCATTTTTTGCGGCATTTTTGCACTTACCCATCGCTTTCTATGAGAGAAAAAAAGCTGCAAAAACACTGAAAGAAGTGTCATGCTGCAGTTTTCAAAAACGCAGCAGTTTTCCAATTCAGTCAGGAAAAAAAACAATGTGTGCACATGAGATGATTTCTGAAATCTCATAGGTTTATAGGATACTATAAAAAGCAGCTTTTAGTTTGCATTAAAAAAACGCAGCAAAAAAGCAACATGTGAACATAGCGTAAAGTTGTTTTTCTGAACAAGAGAACAAGCTGCAAATAAATGAGAGGAACATTTTGTGTTAGGGTGCTTTCACACTGCGTTTTGGCCCCCACTGCGTTCAGTGGCCCCACAAAACGGGATACGGACGTATGCGCCGACAGAGCCATAGACTATAAGGGTGCCAGCAGAGTGAACGTGCATAATTTCCGGGCGTATACGCCTACTTAAGGCGGACACTCAGATGTAGTAAACTGTGCATGGGCTTATGTCTCCAGAATAAGTACACTCCTTAAAATGATGCATGGCAGAGCGCACATTTGCTCTGAAGCACCATTATAGTCTATGGCCCCGTCAGCGCATATGTCTGAATCCCGTTTTGCAGGAGTTTTCCGACACAAGCCCCAACAGAGCCACTGAACGAGTGCCAAAACGCATTAAGGCACCCTTATCCAGCAAACAGTGGGATACTTTCTTAGTAAGCTTTTGACACATTTTTTTCTGCGTGTAATTGGCCCAAAAAATGCTAAGGAATCCTTATGCCAGCAAAGACAATGAGAATTCTGAAGTGCTGTGCACATGATCAGTATTTTTCCTTTCAGGATTTGCAGTGCTTAAAAATGTGCAGCATGTCAATTGTTTCTGCGTTTTTCACCCATTGAATGCATTGCAAAAAAACACATGCAAACAACGCACAAAAAGCACAACAAAAGCTCAGTGGATTTTCCTCTGTGTTTTTGCTGCCAAGAGATGCAGAAATATTGCAGAAATTTCTGCACCAAATGTTCAATGTGCGCACATAGCCTAAGGCACCATCATCTGCAGGTCAGCTCTTCAGATTACACCTTGGTTTCTTGCTACGGGGGACAACAGACTTTCCTCTATTGCTTATTATCTTATTCTATACACCCAAACTGCCTGGAGAAAATGGAGTTCAGGGTATATTTAATATACAGTATGTACATTTTACACTCTTGTGCACGCATATCATTACTTATGCGTGCACAAAGTCTTCTCCTTTTAGTGGCTCTGTACCCGTCCCGTGCCGCCATCTTGTGACCACAATTTCTGACTAACCGAAAGTCAGAAGTAACGGTCAAAAGTTCACAATGCAAGTTTTTGAGAGCCAGAATGAGGCTCTCATAGACTTGCATTGAAAAGTGACCTGGGGCTCGCTCCGGCAAACATTGTCTTAGTTTCACACGTCTGGATATTTCCGGTACCAGAAAAACCCGTACCGGAAATATCCTTGTCTATGTGCACCTGTGAGGCAACCGTATGGCACACATGTGCCGCATCAGGAGCACACGTACTGGCGTTTGGGAATCAGCGGTACAGTTAGTGATGTTCCCAAGCGCCGGGTGCTGAATGCTGCCCTCATCATTGTCCCTTGCTTACGCTATGATCAGCACCAGCAGGGACAATGATGAGGGTAGTAGTATTCTGCTCTCGCAGTGTCCATGTGTAAAAATAAGAATAAAATAATAAAATCCTTATACTCACCTGTCTGGAGATGTCACAGCGCGAGCAAGGGATAATTATGAGGGCAGCATTCAGCACCCAGCGCTTGAGAACAGCGCTAACTGTACACTTATTCCCAGGTGCCGGTACATGTCACACTGATGACACACGCATGTCATCCGTGTGTGTTCAGCGTAAGACATTTTACGGACCGTGGAGCGTGTAAAAAACTGACATGTCAGCATGTGGAGCACATGAACACACGTTCCGTGGAAACACACTGACATGTGCAGACCCATAGATTTGAACGGGTCTACGTGTGTCAGTGTCTCCAGGAAAGTGTCACCACACATACCGGACACACTGACGTGTAATAAGTAATTATACTGCTGTAATAAGAAGCTGACCTACTGCCTGGAAAATCTAGATCTGCTGCGTGTCTAACCTATATATTTTGTCTAGTTTTTCCTGTTTTACGGCTGTTTTTTTTGTTTGTTTTGTGTCTCCTTTTAAGTTGCAAGTATATTGAAGTCTATTTTCTATTTGATGTTTTTTATTTCTCTGTTCACCATCGTGGTCATGTTTTTTGTAATCCATTTGTTTGCAGCAGATTCATTATTTGCAGTTTTTTTTAAAGTTGCGCAGATTTTGCACAAATGTACTCCAATTTTCACCTGAAGTGCTTTTTTTTGTATGCCTTACATTTTTATTGTACGAATGGTAGAGTTGTGTGCAACAATTTAAGGGATCATGCGATTTTTTTGCTCTAAAAAGGCACGTAAAAAGGAAAAATAAAGTGTTTTGATTTTTGCAAAGTTCATGAACCAGCATTTGCCATTTTGAAAAATATAATACTAAAAACAGGAACACATACTACAAGACAGAACAAAATAAAAGTGAGTTAAAACAAAACAAAAACAAAACCCACAAATGATGAATCATTTTATATATTTTTTTAGGGCCATTGTATTTAACCCCTTCGCAACCCTGAGATTTTCCGTTCTTGCATTTTCGTTTTTTGCTCCCCCTTGTTCCCAGAGCCATAGCGTTTTTATTTTTTGGTCAATATGGCCATGTGAGGGCTTATTTTTTGCGGGATGAGTTGTAATTTTGAACGACATTACTGGTTTTACCATATCGTGTATGGAAAAACGGGAAAAAAATTCCAAGTGCGGTGAAATTGAAAAAAAAGTGCAATACCACAGATGTTTTTTCTTCATTTTTTCTACCATGTTCAATGAATGATAAAACTGACCTGCCATTATTATTCTCCAGCTCATTACGAGTTCGTTGACCCCAAGCATGTACAGGTTCTTTTTTATTTAAGTGGTGAAAAAAAATTCCAAAGTTTGCTAAAAAAAAAAAAAATGGTGCCATTTTTCAGTTTTAGGTTCGGGTGAGGGCTTATTTTTTGCGCGCTGAGCTGAAGGTTTTATTGATACCATTTTGGGGTAGATCCGATGTTTTGATCGCGCGTTATTGCATTTTATTGCAATGTTGCCGCGTCCCAAAAACGTAACTCTGGCGTTTGGAATTTTTTTTTCTCGTTACGCCGTTTACCGATCGGATTAATTATTTTTTTATATTGATAGATGGGGCGATTCTGAACGCGGTGATACCAAAAATGTGTATGTGGGTTTTTTTTTATTATTTTATTTTGAATGGGGCGAAAGGGGGGTGATTTAAACTTTTATATTTTTTAATTTTTTTGAATATTTCTAAAAACATTTTTTTTTCACTTTTTGCTTGCTTCTATAGTCTCCATAGGAGACTAGAAGCAGCAACTGTCCGATCGCCTCTGCTACATAGAGGTGATGAACAGATCACCTCTATGTAGCAGAAATGCTCCTGTGCTATGAGCGCCGACCACTAGGTGGCGCTCATAGCGATCATTACATGACAACCACTGGAGTCTGCTGCAGACCCAGGGTTGTCATGCCCACCCATCAGTGACCTGCGATCACGTGACGGGGTCACCGATGCATGATAATGCCCCGTCTCATGCTGCACATAACACATCTGCATCTCTGGCTGCTATGGGCATAAAAGGGGACAAACTTATGGTGTGGTAGCCATGCTCCCCTGACCTCAACCCCATTGAGAACCTCTGGAGCATCATCAAAAGGAGTGTCTATGATGGCGGGAGGCAGTTCACATCTAAGCAACAGCTCTGGGAGGGTATTCTGTCCTCATGCAAAACAATTAAAGCAGAAACCATCCAAAACCTGACAAATTCAATGGACGAGAGAGTTCAGAAGCTCCTTTCGAACAAGGGGTCCTATGTGCAAATGTAACATCACCTAGAATAAAGTTTTGAGTTGAAAACTGTTTGATTTCAGTTTGTAATAACCTGCTAATGCTTATAATTTCACAAATGACCATTTTTTTGTTCTTTATTAAAATGAAAAGGTTGAAAACTCTGCTGTGCATAATAATTTGGAACATGCATTTTGAGTGCAGTTTGAGTTTTTTATTTTTTTTAAATATACTGTTATCATAGGCAGTTTGTACAAAAACCTTTCACTTGTACTCTAATAGTTATTTGACTGGAAAATTACAATGACTGCAATTCATATAGGTAATTTGGGAAAATCTGAGAAAATATGACTGAAAGCCAGTGGCTGCTGGGAGGAATAAAGTTAATTTATATCTAGGGTGCCGCACTTTCAGTACAGCTTCCGGGCACCTTTATAACACAATTAACCCACCGATTAACCCTATATCTGCAGGTTAATGGTGTTATCTGATCAGACAGGTTCCCTTTAATTATATCTGCGTCTCGAGGATTTCACAAGACTACTCTGCCTATACTAGGGCTATATGCTTTTCATACCTGAGATAATCTTCTGTCGGGGTGTAAGCCGAGCTGGGGATTTCCACCGTCTGAAGAAAGAGACGTCAACAGTTTATATAAATAGTTTGCCGACACAATACATTGTTAGCCAGTTACTATGGGAGCAAAGTTTTGTTTTCCTAGAAAAGGACGGTGACTGATTTACAGTAAATTGTTAGCGTCTTGAAGGCGTTTCCTTGTGCTGTATATAATCTGTGTGCTCGACTAGTAACATCCTTTTTGACTTCTTCATCAGAGAGGGTTACACCATAAAATACAGTATAAACATTAAACTAGAACAGTGTACGATCTAATATGGCAACTATGGGAAAGAATATAGAAGACAGCACGGCTGAATGTGTGTTCATCCCCAGCGATGAGAAAAGTGGTGAGAATCATAAGCTATACCATCTATCTTCTATTGTTGTAATTATTATTATTACTAATATTGATACTATTATTATCCATACGGATTAGTAATTTTAAGGAATTGTCCCATTACGGACTTTTATGGCATAACAACGAGTCTCATTTCTCAAGGCAGATGAGGCTTCAAGCGATGGGACCCACATCTATACGTCATAAATCTCCCAGAGGGGAATAACCTTTTATGTATTCTTTTAAAAGGAAATGTCAAGTCCCCTATCTGCACTATTCAACTATTTAAAAATACTAAACTACATTTTCTAGCTAAAAGTCTTCTCCTCTATTTGCTGTCCTCAGATCAGAAACTTGAGATATCAAACTTTTAATCCTTTCGTGTCGGGGCATGTTTTCACCTTTCTGACCAGGGCAATTTTTTCAATTCTGACCAGTGTCAGTTTTCATGGTAAATAACTTTAGAACTCTTCAATGGATTCCCCCTGATTCTGAGATTGTTTTTTTTTTGACACTTTGTATTTCATGTTAAATTTAGGTCGATATTTTTCGCATTTATTAGCACACATGTGTTGCAATGCATGAGACCTCTCAGCTTTAAACTGTCAGATCGCCTGTTAGACCCTGGCGACTGAGTCTTCGCTGGTCACCGTAGGAAATCAGACATTTTACTTTCTTCTTCCTCTCACAATGCTGTTTTTCCGGTTATAGGAAGTTTCGCCCCCAGCAGTTCGCCCCCATCAGTTCGCTCCCATGTACGTCCTAGCCCCCCCACACACACACATATCGTCCCTATCAGTCTCAATTTCTGGCTTCTGTTTGCAGATAATATTTTGCATATATATTGTATTCTTTTTTTTTCTGTGCCTTTATCACACAACCTCTTTTCTCTTGTATGACTTTATCCCATAGCAAACGAAAGGAAACAGAGGGGAGTAGTAGCATAGACTTTCTAGTGCAATCCCCATGCCTCTCAGGCGGACATTTTGGAGAAGAAGGTAATGGGACATCAATCTGATAGACGGAGCAAGCGGCAACATAACAGAGGGCATTATGGTGACTCTGACTATACATCAGAGATGTGCAGTCACATTTAAGTTGGGGTTAGAGGATCGCTTTAAGGGATGAGACAATTTTACAGTTTGAGTTGCCCTGTGCGTATTGAACCAACCACGTAGGAAAAGGATTTTTTATTATTTCATTGTTTGCAAACTAAAGCATCGTATAGGGGAAATATTTTGTTTTAATATGTATATATGTATGTATATACATACACTGTATTTTAGATATACTGTGTATATAAATATATATATGTATATGTATATATATATATATATATATATATATATATATATATATATATATATAATCTGCTTTATTTTATTATTCATGCAACTTGTTTCCCGTTTGGAACTGCTGTTGACTACAGACGAGCAGAAAAATGTATCAATTTATTCATTTTACTGTTACTTATTTCCCTTTCTTGCTATTTCCTTTGTTACAACACTTTCTCTACATGCAACTTTTTGCAGGTTATTCCGAAGGCATATGGAAGAAGTCATGGAACCTTATGAAGAATAATGCAGGTACTAAATACATGATACCCATATCCTGTTCTTTGCAACTGTGACAACTATAACAGTATAAAAAGATTTTTAATAGTGTTGAGCCACCCCCGTAGTGTTCGAGTTCGGTTCGGTTCGTCGAACACCCGTGTGTTCGCCGAACTGTTCGTCGAACTGTTCGTCGAACACCTTCGAACACCGTTAAAACCAATGGCAGGCAAACAAAAACACATAGAAACACATAGAAAACACCTTCAAAGGTGTCCAAAAGCTGACAAACTGCTCAGAAGACATAACTAACACATGGAAAAGTGACAAGTACATATAGTCATGCGAAAATAAAAGAGGTGGAGGAGTAAAAGGAGGGGGAGACACAGATATAGGCATGTCATGCCCTTCTAAAATCCAAAAAGTGAGAAGCCGACACGTTCAGTCCGCTCCTGCCCGTGCCACCTCCGTGTCGCCGGGTTTGTGCCAGAGCTGCGGTGAACCCTGACGGCCAGCCCCCCTCTCCCAATACTGGTGCCTGTCCGCTGGTGGGTCGAGCAAGCCCCCCTGTGGTGGAGGCAGCTCTAAGCTTTTTAATTTAAATTGTCTCTCTAATTTGAATAAATACACTTTAAATCCATTTACAAGGATCTATTGGAGGGCAAGTCTCATGCCAGCAGCCGCGTAATTCCAGCTCCAGTAGCGTCCACTAAAGCTGCTGCAGTTAAAAAGCTTTTATAAGGATCGAGCTCGGCTGTCCACCGCAAGGCATCCTACTGCCAGTCCCAGCCCCTATGCCTTGGGGTGCCTCCTGATGCTCTTCACTAAGTATCCCATGGTCCCGAATCATTTCCTTTGAAAAAATTAAGTGTCTAAACTACAGGTGGTGTAGCTTGCTTAACAGCCGGGATAATCCGCTGACTAGCAGACACTGCTACTAGGCACAAAGTATTTCCTGGGCTAGATGCAGTTAAAAATTTGTAATTAGATACTCTCGTTGGATGCTGAGAAAGCATTCCATAGAGTCTCCTGGCACGCCATATATGATTCTCTTAAAAAGCTTGGGGTAGGGGTCTAGGGGACCCTTTTATAGCCAAAATCACGGCCCTGTATCGCAATACGTAACCTAGGCTGAAGATAAATGGAACTGTAGCACCCTGAGGGCTCGGTTGCTACAGACGTATTGCACCTCACCCAGAGGTGTGATATCTCACTCTCAGGTAAGGATGGAGTGTGGATCAGGACCCGACACCTGCATGCATTACACCACATTGCCGTGGGGCAGGGCGACCAATATGCCCCTGAGATGGGCACGACAGTCCCTGTCCCTGGCTGGAGTGGGGGGAGGGAACACTGAGGAAGGGGAACCCTGTAGTGCAGGAGCAGGGAGGAAGCAGTTCCTGGGTGCATTGAGAAGGGAGTATAAAAGGTGGGCACCATCTTAGTTCAGTGCAGAGAAGTCTGAGCAGAAGTGGCAGGGAGCAGGGGCTCTGCATGAGCTCTGCTCCGGAGGCGGGCCTAGTAACAGAGGCCCAGGCCTGGAAGAGGGAGAAGGAAGGAAGAGGAGTGGAGAAGGCTCCAGGAACGAGGAATGAAGGGATCCCAGGGGTGCGGACGGGCGAGTCGCCACCGCACGCCCGAATCCACCTGCGTGGAGGGGTCAGGCCAAAGGGGGAGACCGGTCCCCGAACTAGTGGAGGCAGGAAACGACCCTCAGCTAGAAACCGGAGGCTCTGACATTTTATGTGGCGCAGCCCCTCGCTACACCCGCTAGGAAGGCACCACATAGGGTCAGGGAAACTGGCGCCAAGTTTACCAAGAGGAGGCCCGAGGCAGCCGGACAGAAGTGTTGGTAAGAAAGGCCAGACAAAGGACACACAAAGGGGGTCCTGTGAAGTGCTCCAAAGTTATCTGGGAGTTGTCTGAGCCCCTCACCTGGTGAGCACAGTACGACGTGGGCAGCCGTTACCTGCAGACGTGGTCTGGATAATAAGAACTGTGAGTAAAGGCCCTGGACTGCATCACTGACTCCGTGTCATTACTGCTGCTGCCCTGCACCATCACCCCCATCCTCCGCATACACTGCCCTGAGGCTATACTCCTCCCGTGGGGAGTTATGCTATGCTCTGCTGCACCCACAACACCAGCCTCAGCGGTCTGCCCTGTAGCAGCGGTTCACTCTGACCGCAATCCACGGGTGGCGTAGTCGGACATTTAAACATCAAAACCACATAAATAGTTCCGCCACTGGTTTGACCGCCCTGAGCCACGGAACCGGGTCGCCGCCACGAAGACTACAACCACCAGCATCCACCAAAAAGGGTCCGGCTCCGGGTGTCCCAAGGCCCAGGGGGTGCGTCAGAACATTTTCATCACCTTTCACAATCACCAGTGGGACAAGGCAGGGATGTCCTCTGTCCCCTCTCTTATACATCCTAGTGACGGAGCACCTGCTCTCATCAATTCGCCATAACCCCAATATTAGGTGGATTGAGGTGGGAGGCACCGAGTACAAGTGCTCTCTATTTGCTGATGATGTCCTAGTATATATCACTCAATCACATATATCCATCCCTGCTGTTATGGCTGAAATAGATCACTTTGTTACATGGTCAAATTTTAAAATCAATGCAGCGAAGTCTGAGGCCCTCGATGTCTCCCTCCCCAAATCCATATAGGATTCCATCCAGTCCAACTTTCCCTTTGCCTGTCCCTCACAGGGTATCAAATACTTAGGAATTCCTATTCATAGAGACCTCTCCCATCTATGTTATCTTAATTTTGGGCCCTTTATTGAACAACTCCATACAGACCACGGTTGGCAAGTTAGAACTGTAAGATTCACTACGTGAACCGCTGGTGTTTTGTGGAAAAGCACATGTACACTGCGTTCCAAATTATTATGCAAAAAGTGTTTAGGAGTGATAAGGGAAGAATTTGTTTGTTTGTCAGTTAAATTCATTGATGGTGATGTGTGTCAGGGCTCTTTATATCACTGTAAGCAATTGCAGACACCTGTGCTAATTAGTTTGGCAGGTGTGTCCAATGAAAGGCAAGACTACTTAAGAAGGCTCTCTCACATTATTAAGCAGCCTACATTTTCTGCCAAAATGGGAAAGAAAAAGGATGTGTCGGCTGCTGAGAAGCAACAAATTGTGGAGTGTTTAGGTCAAGGCATGACTACAATCAACATTGTGCGATGATCAGGATGAAGTGTCTTGGCAATCAAGAAGTATGTAGCTGATTCACAGTACACACGTGTGCGTGCTGATAAGGGCAAATTGAGGACTCTTTCCTACAGGCAATTACGTCAGGTTGAAAGAGCAGCGGCAAAAAAGACTTGTCATAGCAGCAGACAAGTTTTTGAAGCTGCTTGTGCCTCCAACGTCCCCCGAACAACAAGATGCAGGGTCCTTCAGAGGTTTGCAGCTGTGCATACGCCATCCTGTCGACCTCCTCTATCCACTTCACACAAGCAGAAACGGCTCCAGTGGGCCAAACATTACATGAAGACTGATTTCAAAACAGTTTTGTTCACGGATGAGTGCCGTGCAGCGCTCGATGGTCCAGATGGATGGAGTGGAGGATGGCTGGTTGATGGACACCCCACGCAAACACGGCTACAGCGCCAACAAGGAGGAGGTGGAGTAATGTTTTGGGCTGGAATCATGGGGAGAGAGATTGTCGGCCCCTTTAGGATCCCTGAAGGCGCTAAAGATGAACTCCATAATGTATGTGGATTTTCTCAAACAGCACTTCCTGCCATGGTTCAAGAAGAAGAACCGTGTATTTCACAGCAAGATCATTTTTCTGCATGATAATGCACCATCTCATGCTGCACATAAAACATCTGCATCTCTGGCTGATATGGGCATAAAAGGGGACAAACTTATGGTGTGACCCCCATGCTCCCCTGACCTCTACCCCATTCAGAACCTTTGGAGCATCATTAAAAGGAGTGTCTATGATGGCGGGAGGCAGTTCACATCTAAGCAACAGCTCTGGGAGGGTATTCTGTCCTCATGCAAAACAATTGAAGCAGAAACCATCCAAAACCTGACAAATTCAATGGACGAGAGAGTTCAGAAGCTCCTTTCGAACAAGTGGTCCTATGTGAAAATGTAACATCACCTAGAATAAAGTTTTGAGTTGAAAACTGTTTGATTTCAGTTTCTAACAACCTGCTAATGCTTATAATTTCAAAAATGACCATTTTTTTGGTCTTTATTAAAATGAAAAGGTTGATCGAAAAGTTTGGGGGATCTAAGAGTGTGGCAACCCAGTAGTCATGATTACTTCGAATTCTGACAATATGAGGGTCATGCTGCAGGTAGTGCAGCAAGAAGGCACTTATGTGTCTTGCGCATCTCGGAGCCCCAAAATTATTTTCCGGGCTAGATGCAGCTAAAAATTATTTTTAATTTTAAATCTGGTGAAGCTTTAGTATAGATGGCCTAATAGGATCAGTGCTGCACACTGCTACAAAGCCCAAATTATTTTCCAGTCAAGATACAGATAAACATGATTAGTAATTTGAAAGCTTAAAACAGTTGGTAGGGTGATTTTAACCAATCATCAAGCTTTTACTCTCCCCAGGATGACACAGGGGTAGAAAAGTCGTTTCGGATCCATGATTTGTTCATCTTTATGAACGTGAGTCTGTCTACATTATCAGTGGAGAGCCGCGTGCGCTTATCTGTCAGCACACCACCAGCAGCGCTGAACACACGTTCAGACAGAACGCTGGCTGCGGGGCATGACAAGATCTCCAAGGCGTAAGTGGCTAGCTCCGGCCATTTATCCAGATTG
The DNA here is from genome assembly GCF_046119375.1 of Phyllobates terribilis. Lineage (NCBI taxonomy): Eukaryota > Metazoa > Chordata > Amphibia > Anura > Dendrobatidae > Phyllobates > Phyllobates terribilis. The sequence goes on from NW_027362765.1 coordinate 383,383,391, forward strand.
GAAGCCCAAAAAGAGCAAGGGTCCAGTGACACAGTCGTGGCTTCAATGTTTACTTGGAGATACTCCTGTACCATCGTCTCTAGGCGTTGACTATGTGTCAGACTTCTTGTCTCCTGTGGCCTTGCAAAGGATGGGCTAAAAAAGTGGTGAAATGATTCCGCAAAATTGATGTTACCAGCAGATACTGTGGTTCTGTTACGGTTTGAGTGCTGAACACTTGACGGTCCCACGGTTGGCAAGTTGGAACTGTGAGATTCACTACGTGCACCACTGGTATTTTGTGGAAAAGCACATGTAAGATTCTGCAACAGTCTCTGCTGATACTCCTGCATGCGTGCATCCCTTTCTATGGCAGGAATAATTTCTGCAAATTTACTTTTGTACCGGGGATCTAACAGTGTGGCAACCCAGTAGTCAGGATTATTTCTAATTCTCACAATTCGAGGGTCATGTTGCAGGTAGTGCAGCAAGAAGGCACTCATGTGTGTTGCGCATCCAGGAGCACCAAGTCCCTGTTGTGTTGGTGGCGAGGTAACAATCATGCTTCCTTCCTCTGTCCTCTCCCCCCAACCTCGCACAACAGAAATGTGATCAAGGTCTCCCTCATCTGATGAGTCTTCCATCAGTTCGTCCTCCACTTCTTCCTGGGCTCCTGCACCTTCCTCACTAGTTTGGCTGCTACCATGCGCCCTGGTAAAACCATCTCCCCCACCCTCACATGCCTGCCGCCTTGGTGCTGCCGACCGTCTGGACCTTGCAGATGTTAGCCCTTCCGCATACAACTCCTCCTCCTCTACTTCCTCCACCTCCTCTTGTGCCACCACCTGACTCCGAATTCTGTTTAACATGTGCTCCAGCATGTAAATCACCGGAATAGTCATGCTGATAATGGCATCGTCAGCACTAAACATCTTCGTCGCCATTTCAAAACTGTGCAGAAGGGTGCATAGGTCCCTGATCTGAGACCACTCCTCCAGCGTGATTTGCCCCACCTCTGAATCTCGTTGGCCCAGGCTATACGTCAGAACGTATTGCACCAGGGCTTGTCGGTGCTGCCACAGTCGCTGCAACATGTGCAGAGTTGAATTCCACCGGGTAGGCACATCGCATTTTAGCCGGTGAAGTGGCAGGCCCAACGACTTCTGTAGAGATGTAAGTCGCTGAGCTGCGGGATGCGAACGGCGGAAGTGAGCACACAGCGACCGTGCCCTCTGCAGAAGGCCATCTAGTCTGGGATAGTGGGCTAAAAATTGCTGGACAACCAGGTTCAACACGTGAGCCATACAAGGCACGTGTGTGACATTGCCCCGGCGAAGGGCCGCACCCAGGTTTGCAGCATTGTCGCACACGGCCTTCCCTGGTTTCAGGTCCAGTGGAGACAACCATTCATGAAATTGGTTCTCCAGAGCTGACCACAACTCCTCAGCTGTGTGACTCACATTTCCCAGACATTTCAATGTAAAAACCGCCTGATGACGTTGAGCCCTACTGCCAGCATAGTAAGGAGGTGTGCAGGATCCCTTCTGCGCAGTTAGAAAGCTTGTGGCATGACCAGACAGGCTTTGGGTGCAGGTGGAAGACCGAGAGGAGGTTGAGGAGGCAGAAGCAGTGGAGGAACTTTGACATAAAGAGGATTGACGCACAACTCGTGGGGACGGCAAGACTTGGACAGCAGCCCCTTGTCCTGCTGTCACCATAGTTACCCAGTGCCCAGTCAGCGACATGTAACGCCCCTGTCCATGCCTACTCGTCCAAGTGTCTGTGGTGAAATGCACCCTGTCACACACAGAGTTTCTCAAAGAAGCGGTGATGTTGTGTGCGACATGCTGGTGGAGCGCAGGCACACCTTTCTTTGAGAAGTAGTGCCGACTGGGCATCTGGTACTGGGGCACTGCGACGGACATAAGGTCTCGAAAATCCTCTGTGTCCACCAGGCGGAAAGGCAGCATTTCTGTAGCCAAGAGCTTGCAGATGGTGAAATTCAACCTCTTAGCTTTCTCATGGCTAGGAGGAAATGGTCTTTTACTTGTCCACATCTGAGGGACCGAGGGCTGGCTATTGTGCTTAGACGGGGTTGATAAGGGTGTCCCCGGCAAACTGCCGGTCTGTGAGGAAGATGCAGGCGGACATGTTAGGCTGCCTTGATCCAAAGGTGGTGCTATCGATGTCGGACAGCGCTCAACACCAGCTGGTGTTCCCACCTCCAAAGAAAATGATGACCTGCCAATCACGCTGGCTGTTGCGGGTAAAGAGGTGGCAGGTCTGCGCCCCAAAACAGGTGTGACTGCTGTCCCCCCAGTCACAGAGGATGAAGAGGCCGTGGATGCACAAGATATGGCAGACGGTGGTTGGCCCGGCCGGCTAAGCCGCATTGTAGCACACTGAGCTTCCCACTGCAACTTATGCTTCATGTCCATGTGCCGGTTCATGCATGAAGTACTCAAACTATGTATTTTTTGGCCTCTACTTAGCTTTTGCTGACAAATGTTACAGATAACACGAGTTGGGTCATCTTTATCGATCTGAAAAAATGCCTAGGCTATGCAAGGCTTAGCACCCATGCGACCTGAAGAGCCACCACGACTTGTGGTGAGAGGCAGAGTTGTGTTTGAGGATGCAGTTGTTGACGTGCTTCCAGTACTACGTCTCTGTCCAGGAAGGCGTAACCTGACCTCGTCGTCACTAGCATCTTCCTCCACCTCCTCTGCTGACCTCATCTCTTGGCTGACTGTGGGTTGACAGTAAGTGGGATCTCCAACCTCATCATCATCACCCTGTGTGTTATCACACCCGTCGTCCTCAGAGCCAACCTGTTCCTGCCCTGACAAAAAACTAAAGTTGTCGCTCCAGTCAGGTATTTGAGTCTTATCATCGTCTTCCTCATTGTCTCCACCAACAGGAGTTACAGTTTGGGAATGAGGGTCTACATTATGGTCAGAACCTTCTGCGTCTGGTCCTGGATCCGACTCATAAAGATTCTGGGTATCAGTGCAGATCATTTCCTCGTCTGGATTCACAGAAGCGCTGGAGTCGACCTCTGATTCCCAGGCTATAGTATGAGTAAACAGCTCTGCAGACTCAACCATCTGTTCTACCTCATACTCAGACGGGCAGCTGGAGATTTGGGAGCTGTGAGGAAGCAAGTGCGATTTGGGTGACACCTTTGAGGACTGGAGTATTTGTGATGTTGAAGTTGATGTGGAGGAGAGCCCACTTAAAGGAGCACTTGATATCCGTTGAAGCACCTGCTGTTTTTGTGCCTCATCTGGAATTTGTAGCGATTGGCGTGGCCGTAAGAAAGGGATCTTATCACATTGTCCGCTAAAAGAAGTAGACATTTTAGTTTGGCTGGAAGATGGTCTTTCTTCTGCAGATGTTACTGTTGCTTTAACACCTACCCCACGGACACAAACTTTTTTCCCCTTCCCAACACGCCTATTCCCCTTTCCACCAGCAGCAGGCCTTTTTCCACTCATTTTGGTGGTTAACTAATTCACAACTCTGGAGTTGTTTGCACAAAAAAACAATGGATGGTAACCGAGCAGAGCTGAGTGGCCAAACTGTGGTATTAGGCCAAAACTATTGGCTGGGTTAGATGCAGAAAAAAATTATATTCAATTTGCAACCTGATGGAGGTCAGTATAGATGGACTAATACAACAAGTCCCACACACAGCTAGAAGCCCAATATTTTTTCAGAGGTAGATGCAGAAAAAAATATATTCAGTTTGCAACCTGATGGAGGTCAGTATAGATGGACTAACAGAGAAAGTCCCACACACTACTAGAAGGCCATATATTTTTTCAGAGCTAGATGCAGAAAAAAATTATATTCAGTTTGCAACCTGATGGAGGTCTGTATAGATGGATTAATAGAACAAGACCCACACACAGCTAGAAGCCCAATATTTTTTCAGAGGTAGATGCAGAAAAAAATATATTCAGTTTGCAACCTGATGGAGGTCAGTATAGATGGACTAATACAACAAGTCCCACACACAGCTAGAAGCCCAATATTTTTTCAGAGGTAGATGCAGAAAAAAATATATTCAGTTCGCAACCTGATGGAGGTCAGTATAGATTGACTAATACAACAAGTCCCACACACAGCTAGAAGCCCAAATATTTTTTCAGAGGTACTGTAGATGCAGATAAAAATTATTTTTAATTTGCAACCTGATGGAGGTCAGTATAGATGGACTAATAGAGAAAGTCCGACACACTACTAGAAGGCCAAATAATTTTTCAGAGCTAGATGCAGAAAAAAATTATATTCAGTTTGCAACCTGATGGAGGTCTGTATAGATGGATTAATAGAACAAGACCCACATACAGCTAGAAGCCCAATATTTTTTCAGAGGTAGATGCAGAAAAAAATATATTCAGTTTGCAACCTGATGGAGGTCAGTATAGATGGACTAATACAACAAGTCCCACACACAGCTAGAAGCCCAATATTTTTTCAGAGGTAGATGCAGAAAAAAATATATTCAGTTTGCAACCTGATGGAGGTCAGTATAGGTGGACTAATAGAACAAGTCCCACACACTGCTAGAAGGCCAAATATTTTTTCAGAGCTAGATGCAGAAAAAAATTATATTCAGTTTGCAACCTGATGGAGGTCAGTATAGATGGATTAATAGAACAAGACCCACACACAGCTAGAAGCCCAATATTTTTTCAGAGGTAGATGCAGAAAAAAATTATATTCAGTTTGCAACCTGATGGAGGTCAGTATAGATGGATTAATAGAACAAGACCCACACACAGCTAGAAGCCCAATATTTTTTCAGAGCTAGATGCAGAAAAAAATTATATTCAGTTTGCAACCTGATGGAGGTCAGTATAGATGGATTAATAGAACAAGACCCACACACAGCTAGAAGCCCAATATTTTTTCAGAGGTAGATGGAGAAAAAAATATATTCAGTTTGCAACCTGATGGAGGTCAGTATAGATGGACTAATACAACAAGTCCCACACACAGCTAGAAGCCCAATATTTTTTCAGAGGTAGATGCAGAAAAAAATATATTCAGTTTGCAACCTGATGGAGGTCAGTATAGATGGACTAATACAACAAGTCCCACACACAGCTAGAAGCCCAATATTTTTTCAGAGGTAGATGCAGAAAAAAATATATTCAGTTTGCAACCTGATGGAGGTCAGTATAGATGGACTAATACAACAAGTCCCACACACAGCTAGAAGCCCAAATATTTTTTCAGAGGTACTGTAGATGCAGATAAAAATTATTTTTAATTTGCAACCTGATGGAGGTCAGTATAGATGGACTAATAGAGAAAGTCCGACACACTACTAGAAGGCCAAATATTTTTTCAGAGCTAGATGCAGAAAAAAATTATATTCAGTTTGCAACCTGATGGAGGTCAGTATAGATGGATTAATAGAACAAGACCCACACACAGCTAGAAGCCCAATATTTTTTCAGAGGTAGATGCAGAAAAAAATATATTCAGTTTTCAACCTGATGGAGGTCAGTATAGATGGACTAATACAACAAGTCCCACACACTGCTAGAAGCCCAATATTTTTTCAGAGGTAGATGCAGAAAAAAATATATTCAGTTTGCAACCTGATGGAGGTCAGTATAGATGGATTAATAGAACAAGACCCACACACAGCTAGAAGCCCAATATTTTTTCAGAGCTAGATGCAGAAAAAAATTATATTCAGTTTGCAACCTGATGGAGGTCAGTATAGATGGATTAATAGAACAAGACCCACACACAGCTAGAAGCCCAATATTTTTTCAGAGCTAGATGCAGAAAAAAATTAGATTCAGTTTGCAACCTGATGGAGGTCAGTATAGATGGACTAATAGAATGATGCTATGCCCAAAAGATTTTACTTCACTAGGTGCAGTAAAAAAATTGGTATTCTATACACAGGTGGTATATCTTGCAACACAGATAGGCTACTCCACTGACTAACACACTCTGCAATAGGCCAAAAAGGATTAGCTTTGCTAGATTCAGCCAAATGCTGTGAAAAAAACTTGCACAGCACTGGCACAGACCTGCCTGGCAAAAACTAATAGGAACTGATGTAACCTAGTCCTGAAAAGGACTCCAATTACAATTAGTCTTTACTCCCACAACCTATCTATTTAAGAGCACAGACCTGCCTGATAAAAGTCGTAGGAAATGCTGTAACCTAGTCCTTAAAAGGACTGCAATCACAACTATTCCCTACTCCCAAGCTATCTGTATATTTGTGCGAAAATTGGCTTGAAATTAACAAGGTATAGCGCACACAGCAACAGTGGTGCCGTCTAACACGCAGCTGCAGCAGTGAGAAAATGGTGGCGACGGGGAAAATGGCTTGGTCTTATAGGGCAAGGACATGTGACATATACAGCCAATGACACATGCCCTTGCTTGTGTGAAAAAAAGCACTTCGCTCCGTGTGTGCGCTGCTGATAGGCTGACAGATTGCACCTCCCCACTGTAAATGCGGGAAAGAGAAAAAAAAAATGGAGATCTTCATTGTTCCTGCAGAGATCCATCCCCTGCCCCTCCCCCCACCCCACTGTACACTCAAACTGCGTATTAACATTAATTTTCATCATTACTGAGAAAAAATCCAGTTATGATTTTGGTGCACGAACAGTTATCGAACATAACCTCGAACAGCCGAATTTTTCTCAAATTGTTCGTGTTCGCCGAACGGCTCGAACACCGCCCAAAACAGCTCGAATTTGAGATTGGCGAACAGTTCGAGTAGAACAACGCTCATCTCTAATTTTTAAAGAACTTTTTAAGTATCTGACGGACATGTTGTAAAATATATAAAGTAAATAATAAATCAAGAAAAAAGCAAAACAAACTAGAAAAAAAATGTAATACCCACCACCCAACCATGTTTGTAGTTTTTGCTTCTGTCTTAATATCCCAATCTAGAACATTAATTAACAATAGTGTAGAATGGACACAACTCTGAATTCCATGCTAGTATTTTACAATATATTTAATTTTAAAAATATTAAAAAATGTTTTTTTCAACAATTATGACATGGCTAATAAAGTAAAAAATAGAAATAACAATTCTAGAACAACTTTTTGTTGAGTTCTGTGTTGTATTTTTCCTCTGCTATTCCTCGTGGAAATGTACTATATTAATTTACTGACAGCTGGGTGTTACATAGGTAGAGGGTTGAAAAAAACCTCTTAAGTTTCTGAAAATAAATACCTTTTTTTTTTTTTACTTAGATCTACACTCTCAGCCAATAGCACAAGCCTGTGGATGCATGTTCCATAACTATACAACTTGGAATGAAATTGCACTTTTAACTATAAGCAGTGACCCATTATCTCTTTGTGGTTCCTGAAACTAATTGCTTTTCACATTGATCTTCCCTGTAGATTGTAAACCCCTATGGGCAGGGTCCTTTCTAGCGACAAGATAACAACTCCATAGAGTGACTGAATCATACATGACAATGACTGATTATCCATTCTTTTTCTAAATTAAAAAAAACCTCTTCAGGAATAGTAAAATTACCACCATATTGTAAGTGACTATTACTACTATACTGAGACTGTATGCAGGACAATCCATCCAGCTCCTGAAGCACAGAATGCACCGAAATGCAAGGAACACTAGAAATTCAAAGGATATAGGAAGAGTCCAGCATTAATGTATTCAATGACTTATTAAGTTTTCATTAAAATCAAATCCACACAGAAAGGAAGAAACCAACGCCGCTTTACACGTTTCGAGGAAACCATAGCAAACACATGATTGAAAGACATAGTCTACCGACAGTGTGCGGCACAAGTTCCAGTACCAGTACAGTTCTACTAGTACTAGTGATAGTGTGTATACATATGATATTACATTAATAGCATTACACAATATATTGTATGTACTGTATCTGGTGACTTACATAACATAAGGTAGGTTCATTACGTGGGCTATGCATGCTGCATCTTTTCGACACTGAAGAAACCAAAGAAAACATCAGAGGCTTCCCTGCACTTTAACAAGTACGTAATCAGGCATGGACTGGCCCACAGGAGAATCCTCCGGTGGGCCCCTGTGCAAAACTGGACCACCACCCTCTTATATGAGCAGTACTTTGTACTACAACCCCTGGCAAAAATTATGGAATCACCAGGCTCGGAGGATGTTCATTCAGTTGTTTAATGTTTTTGAAAAAAAGCAGATCACAGACATGGCACAAACCTAAAGAAATTTCAAATGGCAACTTTAGGGCTTTAAGAAACACTCAAATAAATCAAGATTAAAAATGTGGTACTCAGTAAGAGTAATTTTTTTCAGACCAAGCAGAGGGAAAAAATTATGGAATCACTCAATTCAGAGGAAAAAATTATGGAATCATGAAAAACAAACACACACAAGAACACTCCAATACATCACTAGTATTTTGTTGCACCACCTCTGGATTTAATAATAGCTTGCAGTCTCTGAGGCATGGACTGAATGAGTGACAAACAGTACTCTTCATCAATCTGGCTCCAACTTTCTCTGATTGCTGTTGCCAGATCAGCTTTGCAGGTTGGAGCCTTGTCATGGACCATTTTCTTCAACTTCCACCAAAGATTTTCAATTGGATTGAGATCCGGACTATTTCAGGCCATGACATTGACCTTATGTGTCTTCTTTCAAGGAATGTCTTCACAGTTTTTGCTCTATGGCAGGATGCATTATCATCTTGAAAAATGATGTCATCATCCCCAAACATCGTTTCAATTGATGGGATAAGAAAACTGTCCAAAATATCAATGTAAACTTGGGCATTTATTGAACATGTAATGACAATGCAGATTCGCGATTCATCACTGAATATGACTTTCATCCAGTCATCCACAGTCCACGATTGCTTTTCCTTAGCCTATTGTAACCTTGTTTTTTTATGTTTAGGTGTTAATGATGGCTTATGTTTAGCTTTTCTGTATGTAAATCCCATTTCCTTTAGGTGGTTTCTTACAGTTCGGTCACAGACATTGACTCCAGTTTCCTCCCATTCGTTCCTCATTTGTTTTGTTGTGCATTTCCTGTTTTGGAGACATATTGCTTTAAGTTTCCGGTCTTGATGCTTTGATGTCTTCCTTGGTCTACCAGTATGTTTGCCTTTAACAACCTTCCCATCTTGTTTGTATTTGGTTCAGATTTTAGACACAGCTGATTGTGAACAACCAACATCTTTTGCAACATTGCGTGATGATTTACCTTCTTTTAAGACTTTGATAATCCTCTCCTTTGTTTCAATTGACATCTCTCGTGTTGGAGCCTTGATTCATGTCAGTCCACTTGGTGCAACAGCTCTCCAAGGTGTGATCACTCCTGTTTAGATGCACACTAATGAGCAGATCTAATTTGATGCAGGTTTAGTTTTGGAAATGAAAATTTACAGGGTGATTCCATATTTTTTTCCTCTGAATTGAGTGATTCCATCATTTTTTCCCTCTGCTTGGTCTGAAAAAAATTACCCTTACTGAGTACCACATTTTAAATCTTGATTTCTTTTAGTGTTTCTTAAAGCTGTAAAGTTGCCATTTGAAATGACTTTAGTTTTGTGCCATGTCTGTGATCTGCTTTTTTTCTACAACATTAAACAACTGAATGAACATCCTCCGAGCCCGGTGATTCCATAATTTTTGCCAGGGGTTGTTTATACTGAATCACTATGTACAGCCAAAGGTGACATCTTATTCATTTACTAATCCACCCAGTTCATTGTTATACAAATTTGTGATTGCGGATAATGTCACATTTGCATGTAGCTGAAAAGTGGGACCCTGGAGTTGGTTACAGGTGGGCCCTTGGCACCCCAGTCCGACACTGTACGTGATAATAATAATTGGAGATTGAAAGTACAAGATATTGAATGTGTGGGCCAATCCCTTAATAAGGGATAAGGAATTATTTTTAAAAAATGTGACTATTTCTCCTTGTCACTTGCCATAAATGTTTTTTTTTTTTGCCTGGTATGAATGCCACTGTTTTCCTGAATCTGGCATTATTTTTTTTAGTTTCTGCTCCTCTCCTTTCCTGAGATATGGTCATGTCTTCCTTGTATGTAAATTTAGTATTGTTAGTCAACTGGGCATGAAGACACCACAAAGAATAGTAGAAGACCACACCCCTTTGGCCAACAAAACCAGATTTCTATACAGGAAAGAAGGGGCCATATCTTAGGAAAGGAGAAGCACAAGCAACAGAAGCTCAACAATACCAGATACATAAAAACGACAACATTTCTACCAGGAAAAAAAAACATATTTATGACAAGACACAGGTCCTCTTTAAAATATGTACTCTCAATGGTCTAAATAAAGTAAATAAAGTATATAAAGAATGGAATCTAAGAGGTGTTGATGTGTGGTGTGCTTCTGAATAGTATTTGCTCTTGATTTCCCCACTCGGGGATTGCAAACGAATGCAGATGGACACCAGCAATAGTTCACAATGATTTTACTTAATAGGAGGCAACAAACCTGATGCTTACAGTTCTCTGGTACAATTGAAACAGGCTTGAACAGAGGCGGTCAGTTGGCGTAGAGTAATGGGTTGAGACTGGCAACACTCAACTTGTGTTTGTGGGGGGCTGCATGCAATCCCTTCAACAGCACTTCCTTCATTCTGGCATGGTCTGGCAACCTCACAATGGAGTACAGCAACACTCACAGTGCTGGCCATGACCCCTCTTTATAGTCACCTCTGTTGGCACCAATTCCCAATACTGTTGGCAATAGCTTTATCAGTAACTTGACACAACTACCAGTCTTCAGTAATCTTCGATGTGGCAATCCTCTTAGATAGGTGTGTCAGTACTCACATTCCTCTATTATGAAATTCCCCACAGTCAGAAATAAGCCTATATGTTCCTCTCTGCTGTTGCAAATTATTTCCTTATTTCAGCATTGGGGGTGCTGTCATCTATATGGGCTGGTCTTTTTCCTGGACTGGAGTTCTTTACATATTCCTCTTTGGTCCTAAATAGGACCCTGAGGTGGCTCACCAATTGCCATTTATTCTTGTTCTGCCTAACTGCTAGTCTGACCAAATGTAGGAACTTCTAATCTCTCTATACACACTGAGGGGGGTACATCAGAATTTACAAGTTCTATTCTCTTGTAATCTGCCTGGGTATGTTAAACTCCATGTAATGCATTGGAACACACATCACCAATCACTCACATGATACATTCTGTGCAATCATTACACATTCACCTGTGGCTAAAGATGAGTGGATCAATCCGTGGAGGATCAAGCTTCAGTTGAATTTTCTGAAATGCATGGTTTCACACAAATTTAAACATTTTGAGATACGATTCCCAAAAAAACTTGTCTGCACCATTTCTCCCACGACTGAAGCATCAGAGAGGCTAACGTAGTTTTGCAGTGTCTCCCTATAATGCTCTGCAGCTATGACATCTAGTGGATTATCACGTCTTCTACAGTGGTGGTCAGTGCTGGGCCCATCACAGATCAGCGGTTCCCAGTGGTGCACAGTTTGTATGGAAGAGGCATTTTCCATTTCCAGAGTGACTGGGTAAGTCTCTCTCTCCTGTAGAGTGTAAGCTCTTATGGTCAGCAGGGTCATCTCTCTCTCCTGTAGAGTGTAAGCTCTTATGATCAGCAGGGTCCTCTCTCTCTCTCCTGTAGAGTGTAAGCTCTTATGGTCAGCGAGGTCCTCTCTCTCTTCTGTAGAGCGTAAGCTCTTATGGTCAGTGGGGTCCTTTCTCTCTTCTGTAGAGTATAAGCTCTTATGGTCAGCAGGGCCCTCTCTTTCCTGTAGAGTGTAAGCACTTAAGATCAGAAGGGTCCTCTCTCTCTCCTGTAGAGTCTAAGCTTTTATGGTTAGCGGGGTTCTCTCTCTCTTTTGTAGAGTGTGAGCTCATATGGTCAGGGGGGTCCTCTCTCTCTCCTGTAGAGTCTAAGCTTTTATGGTCAGCGGGGTCCTCTCTCTCTTCAGTAGAGTGTAAGCTGTTATGGTCAGTGGGGGTTTCACCAGTTTTAGCATGTTAAACTGGCCACATCATGAAATAGTGCTTGCAATATTGAATAAAACATTATTTTTGTTTTTAAATTTCTTATCTCTGTTGCGAAGATATTATATGCTAATTTCCTCTAAAATAAGTGGACGTGGGGCACGTAAATTTAAGGGGCCAGTACCAGTGCCCACCCTCATCCGTTATCACCCGTTCCACTGTACCGACATCCTGGATACCGATACAGTTGAAAGCAGTGATGAAAGAGAGAGTGTCAGCTCCCTTCCCCTTCAATCTTCCTCGGCATCTGAAATATGACATCTCATAGCAGCGGGAGCAATGTCTACACTATATGGTGCCTGCTGTTTTGAGCAATCAATACAACACTTCAGAGCGCTTGCTGCTGAGACCAGAGTAGCAGGGGAATGAGGAGAGGTGAGTATTGTATTTATTTGAGTACATTGTGGTTGCCATAATACTATATGGATGACTATGAGGTACATTATGCTACCGTGTTTCCCCGAAAGTAAGGCCCCCCCGAAAGTAAGGCAGGGTGGGGGGTTTCGGGGGGTCCGCCAATGTAGGGCACCCCCCGATTGTAAGGCAGGGTAACGGGGGGGGGGGGCGGGGAATGTAAGGCTGATTGGCCGATCAGCCTGTTCGTCACAGGCTCCCTAGTCCTTGCTGGCCACCAGCTCGAGCTGTGATTGGCCAGTCAGCCGGCTCGCAGCTGATTGGCCGAATCAGCTGCGACGTCACCGCCTACAGGCTCGCTCCGATTGGTCCAGCTTCCCCGGCATCCGAATCGTCAGCCCGGCACCGCAGAGGAGATTGAAACAGAAGGAAAGTAACGGTAAGTTCCGAAACTCTCTCTGTGTGTGTGTGTGTGTACGGTATGTGTATGGGTGCCGTATGGGGCTGTATGTGTCAGTGTGTGTACGGTACCGGTACGATACCGTGTTTCCTCGAAAGTAAGACCCCCCCGAAAGTAAGGCAGGGTGGGGGGTTTCGGGGGGGGGGTCCGCCAATGTAGGGCACCCCCCGAAAGTAAGGCAGGGTGGGACTTTTGGGGGTAAAATTAATGTAAGACAGGGCCTTACTTTCGGGGAAACACGGTAGATGGACAACTATGGGGGTGCATTATACTATAAGGATGACTATGGGGGGCATTTTACTATATAGAGGACTATGGGGAGTGTATTATACTATATGGAGGAATATTTGGAGTATATTATACTATATGGAGGTCTATGGGGAGTGCATTATACCATATGGAGGACTATGGGGTGCATTATAATATATGGATAAATATGGGGATTCATTATACTACATGGAGGACTATGGGGTGCATTATACTATATGGAGGACTAATGGGGTGAATTATGCTATATGGATGACTATGGGGTGCATTATACTGTATGAAAGGCAATGTTGGGCCAATTATACTATTTGGAGGGCGGTGTGTGGGCCATTATAATATTTGGAGAGTTATAGGGTGGGGGGGGGCATTATAATATTTGGAGGGCTATGTGGGAGACTTTATACTTTATGGGGGGCTATGTGAGAGCAATTATACTGTAAGCAAGGAATTATAAATGCTGTGTGGAGAGTTGTATGGGGGGGGGCATTATACTGTATTTAGGCCCATTATACTACATGTAGGGCTGTGTGGGGGGGTCACAGTTGGGAGATAATACTGTGTTGGGATCACCGTACTTTGCCGGGGGAGATGAGGTGGGGTACAGTAGGGTAGAGGAATTCACTGTGGGGGTATCATACATGTTTCTGGGGCACTTTTATTTGCATCATACTTTATGGGTGAAAGGGGAATCTAGGGCTTCAGTAGGAGGAAAATTACTTTGTATGGGCTGCAAAGTAATGAGATTTGATCTTCTGTGACCCCTCCGAATATAAAAAAAAATTTCTTGGGGGCCCAGATACAAATTCCGGTATAGGGCCCCATGATTTCTGTGTATGCCCCTGAGAGCAGAACTGTGTGTCACTACACACAGAAAAAGCCTAGTCTGATCTCTGGGGACATTTTCTCTCTTTTTTGTTTTTTTTTGCTTAGTATAGGTCAATCTCATGCAGGCAGGGGCACAATGATTGTGATTGCAGAGGGTGCAATCGCGACCAGGCCTGTGCTGGAGGGGGGCTCACCAACACTAGTGACATTTTCAGCTGAATATGCATATCAGGGATTGTAGCACAGTGAGACCCACTGCCTCCCTATGGTACAATACACACCGCTGGTTAATCAGAGGAAGTAATGTCATGTACTGGCTATAGAAGATGCCGCACATTGTGGGAGAAGATAAAGGTAAGCAAAATCATTTGTACATGGACATTATTACTGGAAGGGTCTCAGGATGGAGGACATGATACCAGGATAGAGGACATTATAACAGGAAAGGGAGACATTATACCAGGTAGGGGCCCAAAATGGAGGACATTATACTAGTAAAGGGAGACATTACACCAGAAAAGGGCCCAAGATGGAGGAAATTATTACTGGAAGTGGCCCAGAATGGGGGACATTATTACTGGAAGGGACTCGGGATAAGGGACATTATACCTGGAAGGGGCTAATGATGAGGGACTTTATACCAGGATATGAACATTATACCAGAATGGGGCCTCGGATGTGGGACATTATACCAGGAAGAGGCCCAGAATGGAAGACATTATACCTGGAAGGGGCAGGATAGAGGACATTATAGCAGTAAAAGACCAGGGATGGGGACATTATTACTGGAAGGGTCTCAGCATGGGGGGACATTATACCAGGAAAAGACCCAGGATGGATGACATTATACCTGGAAAGGGTCAAGGATGGGAGACAGTATACCAAGATGTGGGATATTATACCAGGAAGGGGTCATGATAGCGTACATTGTATCAGGAAGAGGCCCAGGATGGAGGAAATTAATACTAAGAGGGGCCCAGGATGGGGGACATTATTTCAGGAATGGGTCAGAATCAAGAACATCAGATGGGTGATATTATTACATGGGGGGGTGAACACATATGTCTTCACAGAATATGGAGCCCTACAAGGGTCCAAACATCTGATGTACATGTAGGTGAGGGTGCATGCGGGGGAAAAAGTGCGCATCCCAAAGATGAATCTCGGCTAATGCCGAGAAGAGGAAATTAGCATATAAACTCTACAAGCTAATATCTACGCAACAGAGATGAGAAAGAAAGAAATAATAGCTTTGTAGCCACTATCACATGATGCAGTCAGTTTGACATGCTAAAAAGCTTAAATGATGCTATAATCTCTGATGATAGCATGAAAGTAGCATAAAAGGGGGGAATTCCCCTGAAACATAGCCTAAATCAGTGTGTTTGGAACATGTTTCTGTGATTGCTGCACTATTTGGAGTCTGAAAGAATCATGGCAAATTTGGTTGTTCTTCTTATTCTCAAGGATTATCCATGAATGTATGGAAAAAGATTGCAAACTAAAGGACATTATACTCATCAATGGTGAATATTCCTATTATGGAAATGCTCCTCTTTTTCTATATGGAATTAATGGCAGTAAAATATTTTTAATGCATAGTGAAACTATTTTTCGGACATTACAATATTCTTAAAGCCTTAATACATTCAGGCGTTTACTGCACTAAATTCTGTAAAAGCAAAACCTGTAAACAGAAAAGCAATCACAGCATTGCATTTATTTCACCATTTCCCTACACATGGAATGTTTCTACTTATGTTTCAGTACTTTATGTGGTAAAATAAATGGTATCATTCAAAACGACAACTACAGCAACTAAACAATCTACCATACGGTTACATAAATGCAAAGATAAAAAAAAAGTATGACTTTTAAAATAAATTGTAGGAAAAAGACTGACTTGAAAAGAAAACTAAAATTCTCAGCAGGAAGAGGTTAAATACTTTAACATAACCAAGTTTCTATATAAATATGACAACAAAACCAAGTGTACCTCATTTATCCAGTAACATAACCAAGTCTACTAAATAGAAACTGTACCAAAACTAAACTAATTACATAAATACAGTTCCAGAGCAATGCTTACTACATAGATATAGAAACAAAACCAAGATTAGTTCAGGAATATGGGAAAGGAACCAAGTTTGCAGCATAAATATGGTAACAGAACCAGGCTTGCTACATCAATAGGACAACGGAACCAAGTTTACTACATAGACACGGAATAACAGTATCAGACTTAGTACATTAATATGGGAAAGGAACATAACCAATCCTAATGAATAGTTAGGGCTACAAAACCAAGCTTACTGCATACATAAAGTACCAGATAGAGATGAGTAAATTTGAAAACCTTTTCAAGCAGAACCACTAAAATCTTGGTTAGTAGATTCCTTCATTCACCAGAGTTGAAGGTATGGACAACATTATAAATAGTATAGTTGAGTTGATTAGTAGGTACTTGGATACATCATATTTGAAGGCACCAGGAAGAGTACAGATAAGTTGGTTATCGGAGACTTTGATTCAGCAGAGTTGAGGGTGTGAACAGCACAAGAAATAGTAGAGCGGAATTGATAGTCAGGCACCTGGATACAGCATAGCTGAGAGTGTGGATAGCACCAGGAATAACAGAGATAAGTTAATTATTAGTGTTGAGCGAGCATGCTCGACACTGCTCGGTACTCGCCCAAGCATCACGCTACTCGGGATGTTCGGCGAGCACCGAGCATTTCCGGGTTACTCGGGTGGGAGCTCGGGTCTCCACCCTGCATGTTTGGCTCTCTTTACAGAGCCAATGAACATGCAGGGATTGCCAGCCAGTCACTGTAATGCTGCAGCCATGTTGGATGGGCATTACATTGATTGGCTGGCCGCACAGCGTCACCTCGAGTATTTAAAACCAGGCGCTGCCATCTTGGACACAGGCGGCCGGGATCAGACAGTGTAGGGTCAGTGCTGCTGATTTAGGGAGAGATATATAGTGCAAAATAGTTAGTGTAGGGTCTCTAAAGCCTGCCAAATCAAACAAACAGTCCTTCTCAGGACTAATGTCAATCCCAGATATCAGGCAGGCAGGCAGGCTGTATAGGAGACGCAGTGGTTATACCAACAAATGCTGCATTACAGTCCTGTGTGCTGCTCCTGCTGCTGAAATTGCTAGACTTAGCTCCAGGTCATGGGGGCCAGGAAAAATCCTTTATTTTTCATCTAAATCCTCTTTTTTTTTTTTTCCTCCTTCACACTGTGCAAAAACCCATCTTATTACCTTTTGGTGTCCCCCCCCCAAAAAAGTGTGTCTGTGACTGTTCAGACATAAATATATCTGTTTAAAAGATTCTGGTGTAGGCCACATAACTATAACTGTGGTTTTGCAGTTCCACGGTTCAAACCTCTGTATTATCCACTTTTGGGCCATTTTTACCTTAAAAAACAGTTTGAGTGTGTCGCTCACTGTTCAATCACAAATATATCTATTTAAAAAAGTCTGATATACGCCAGTAAATTATAACTGTGGTTTTGCAGTTCCACGGTTCAAATCTCTGTATTATCCAGCTTTTGATATTTTTTCCGTAAAGAAAAACAGTAATAGTGTCTCCCTGATTGTTCAGACACAAATATATCCGTTGAAAAGATTCTGGTGTTCGCCACATAAATATAACTGTGGTTTTGCAGTTCCATGGTTCAAACCTCTGTATTATCCATTTTTTCGCCATTTTTACCTAAAAAAAAACAGTTTGAGTGTGTCGCTCACTGTTCAGCCGCAAATATATCTATTTAAAAAAGTCTGGTATACGCCAGTAAATTATAACTGTGGTTTTGCAGTTCCACGGTTCAAATCTCTGTATTATCCAGCTTTTGGCCTGTTTTACATAAAAAAAACAGTAATAGTGTCTCCCTGTCTATTCAGACACAAATATATCTGTTTAAAAGATTCTGGTGAAGGCCAAAGAAATAGAACTGTGGTTTTCCTCTTCCACAGTTGAAATCTGGGTGTTCTCCAACTTTTTGCCTTTTTTCTATATAAAAAAACAGTTTGAGTGTCTCGCTGACTGTTCAGACAGAAATATATCTGTTTAAGAGATTCTGGTGTAGGCCAGAGAACTAGAACTGTGTTTTGCCTCTTCCACGGTTCTAATCTTTTTCTTACCCTTTTGCCATTGATAGTGCGAGTGTAAGCTATTTTACTTCATTTACAATGGGCAAGGCGCGTGCGTGGCAAGGGACGTGGAACTGGACGTTCTGGTGATGGTGCGTGCAGAGGACGGGGCCGTGGCCAAGGTGAAAATCTGCCACAACCAACAGTCACATCTTCTCACTCCCAGTTCTTGACCGAATTACTAGGAAAGCACAGAACAACACCAGTGTTGCGAACTGATCAGTGTGAACAATTTATTAACTGGATAGCAGATAATAGTTCCAGTTACCTGGGAACCACCACCTCCGGTCTATCTTCCACACGTTCAAGTCTTAGTAGCCGTGAGTCTCGACCGCATACTCCTACTCACCCTGATGCTCCTTCCTCCCACCATGCCGAGTGTCATCAGACAGCAACTGATCCCACACTTGGACACTCTGAAGAGCTGTTCACTGGTCCATTTCCATATTTGTGCCCCTCGCCTGCTCCGCTTGAAGTGGTGGAAGAGGAGATCCCATGTAGCGATGCCCAAATATTTCAGCAGCCACGGTCACACGAAGGCTACGGTGGGAAAGTGTCACAAAAGGTGGGTGTTGATGAGACACAATTGACAAAAAGTCAGGAGGAGGACCAGGGTGCAGAAGTGGAAGACGAGGTGGTGGATGATATAGTAACTGACCCAACCTGGCAGGAGGCCACGCAGAGCAAGGTGAGCAGCACACAGGGGGAGGAAGGCAGAGAACCCCAACAGGCAGGAAAAAGCTGTGTGGTGGCCGCAGACAGAAGGCAGGCAACCATTCCCCGTAGCACCAACACGAGGGACATTGCAAGTACAACCAGTCGGTCTTCCAGAGTCTGGAATTTTTTTAAAGACTCTGCTGATAACCCCAAAATGGCCATTTGTACCACCTGCCAGGCCAGCATCAGCAGGGGTGACAAAACTACCAGCCTGACCACCACCAGCATGATCAGGCACATGTCAGCAAAGCACCCGACTTTGTGGGGCGAACCTCAGGGTCCACGACCAGTGTCAGCGGGTGTCACCACTGCTTCTTCCGCTGTTGTGCATGTAAGAGAACCCCCTGTTGTGCGTGCAAGGCAATCCCCTGACCATACTGCATGCAAAGATGCCCCCTCCTCTCAGTCTTCACTTGTTATGGCAGTTTATCAAGAAACAGCATCAACATCCACGTCCACGTCCCACTGCAACGTTCAATTGTCCATATCCCAGAACTTTGAACGAAAGCGCAAATTCGCAGCCAATGCCCCACAGGCCACAGTCCTAAATTTGCACATTTCACAACTGCTTGCGATGGAAATGCTGCCTTTTAGGCTGGTGGAGACGGAATCCTTCCGCAACCTTATGGCGATGGCCGTCCCTCGGTACTCGGTCTCCAGCCGACACTATTTTGCCCAGTGTGCCATCACCGCCTTACACAATCACCTGACCACAGACACGTGGACAAGTGCTTGTGGCCAGGGACGGTACATATCCCTGACGGCACACTGGGTAAACATAGTGGAAGCCGGGACCCAGTCGGACCTTGGGATGGAACACATCCTCCCCACACCGAGGATTGCGGGCCCTATGTCAGTCAGAGTAGCCCCCACAGTGTACAGCTCCTGCGCATCATCCTCCTCCTCCTCCTAATGTTCAGCCTCCATCTCAGATATCACCACATCAGTTACAAGCTGGAAGCACTGCAGTACTGCCTCAGCCAAGCGGCAACAGGCTGTGCTAAAACTCATAAGCTTAGGTGATAAACCTCACACTGCTTGTGAGTTGTGGACAGCTGTGAAAGAGCAAGCAGATATGTGGCTGAGACCGCTGAATCTAAATCCAGGCATGGTCATGTGTGACAATGGCCGTAACCTGGTGGCGGCTCTGAGGCGAGGCGAGATCACACACGTACCATGCCTGGCTCATGTGCTTAACCTCGTGGTTCAGCGGTTTCTTAAATCATACCCCAAGTTTCCAGATCTGCTCGGCAAAGTACGTCGCCTGTCAGCTCATTTTTGCAAGTCGGCTACAGCTTCCCCCGCCCTTGCTGTGTTGCAGCAGTGTTTGCAGCTTCCGTCACACCGACTGGTGTGTGATGTCCCCACATGATGGAAATCTACCCTCCACATGTTGCAAAGGATTTGTGAGCAGAAGAGAGCAGTTGTGGAGTACCAGCTGCAACAAGGCCGTCGATATTCAGGTTAGACTCCACACAAAAGACCTCAGGAGTGGACCTGGATGTCACTTTGAGGAGTCCACCAAGATGGTGACTGGCGATGACGCCATCATTTGCGTCAGCATCCCACTTGTCTGTCTTTTGCAACGCTCTCTGCAGAGAATTAAAGAGGAGGCATTGCAGCCAGAGTATGATGAGATGGATCAAGTAGCGGTCGATTACACACAACCCAGCCTCATTTCATCCCAACGTGCATTGGGGGGCAATGAGAGACAGGAGGAGGAGGAAGAACAGGAGCTGGTATCATGTGCTGTAGACGGTAGTACATGTACAACTGTCATACTGTCGGTTCAGCGTGGGTGGCCTGAGGACGGGGGGGGGGGAGGAGGAAGAGGACAGTATGGTCAGTCGTCATCTTGGTGAGGACACAGAAGTCTTGCCCGTTACCAGTCTGGCACGCATGGCTGACTTTATGTTACGCTGCCTTAACCGTGACCCCCTCGTGTTGTCAAAATGTTGGGTGACAGTCATTACTTGTTGGTGACACTTTTAGACCCCCGCAACAAGAAGAACTTTCACTCTCTTATTCCTGAGGTGGAGAGGTCTACAAAAATGGGGCAGTACCTGAAGGCCCTTGCTGCAGAACTGTTAAAAAAATTCCCATCTGAACACGCTAGCGGCAGAGGTCACAGTTCGTTGCCCAACCAACCAACCAAGGCGTACAGGCGAGAGAGATGCAACTCCAATCCAGCAGAGGCAGGGGAACACTGTCAACATTCTGGGACATTGGGAGACCCACTCCCCAATAATGGGAATAATGTTTTTAAGATGCTGTACTGCATGGCTTTTGTAAGGGGCATTAAAACCGTCTTGTTAAGCTACTGTGACCTCCATGTCTCTTCCATGGCACATTGATATTGTTTTTTTATTCCACTGTGACCTCCACCACTCTCCCAAGGGGCATTAAAACCGTCTTGTTAAACCACTCTGAACTCCACAGCTCTTCCAAGGGGCGTTGATATTGTCTTTTTATTCCACTGCGACCTCCACCACTCTTCTAAGGGGCATTAAAACCGTCTTGTTAAGCTACTGTGACCTCCAAGTCTCTTTTCAGGGGCATTAAAACCGTCTTGTTAAGCTACTGTGACCTCCACGTCTCTTCCAAGGGGCATTAAAACCAACTTATTAAACCACTGTGACCTCCATGTCTCTTCCAAGGGGCCTAAAAACAGTCTTGTTAAACCACTGTGACCTCCACGTTTCTTCCAAGGGGCATTAAAACCGTCTTGATAAACCACTGCGTCCTCCACCACTCTTCCAAGGGGCATTAAAACCGTCTTGTTAAACCACTGTGATCTCCACGTCTCTTCCAAGGGGCATTAAAACCGTCTTGTTAAACCACTGTGACCTCCATGTCTCTTCTAAGGGGCATTAAAACTGTCTTGTTAAGCTACTGTGACCTCCACGTCTCTTCCAAGGGGCATAGAAACCGTCTTGTTGTACCACTCTGAACTCCACAGCTCTTCCAATGGGCATTAAAACTGTCTTGTTAAACCACTGTGACCTCTACATCTCTTTGAAGGGGCATTAAAACCATCTTGTTAAACCACTCTGAACTCCACAGCTTCTCCAAGGGGCATTAAAACCATCTTTTTAAACCACTCTGAACTCCACAGCTCTTCCAAGGGGCATTGATATTGTTTTTTTATTCCACTGCGACCTCCACCACGCTTCCAAGGGGCATTAAAACCATCTTTTAAGCTACTGTGACCTTCACTTCTCTTCCAAGGAGTATTTAAACAATCTTATTAAACCACTGTGACCTCCACGTCTCTTCCAAGGGGCATAGAAACCGTCTTGTTGTACCACTCTGAACTCCACAGCTCTTCCAAGGGGCATTGATTTTGTCTTTTTATTCCACTGCGACCTCCACCACTCTTCCAAGGGGCATTAAAACCATCTTGTTAAGCTACAGTGACCTCCACGTCTCTTCCAAGGGGCACTAAAACCGTCTTGTTAAACCACTGTGACCTCCATGTCTCTTACAAGGGGCATTAAAACCGTCTTGTTAAACCACTCTGAACTCCACAGCTCTTCCAAAGGGCATTGATATTGTCTTTTTATTCCACTGCGACCTCCACCACTCTACCAAGGGGCTTTAAAACCATCTTGCTAAGCTACTGTGACATCCACGGGTCTTCCAAGGGGCATTAAAACTGTCTTGTTAAACCACTGTGACCTCCACGTCTCTTCCAATGGGCATTAAAACCGTCTTGTTAAACCACTGTAACCTCCACGTCTCTTCCAAGGGACATTAAAACCATCTTGTTAAACCACTCTGAACTTCACAGCTTTTCCAAGGGGCATTGATATTGTCTTTTTATTCCACTGCCACCTCCACCACTCTTCCAAGGGGCATTAAAACTGTCTTGTTAAGCTACTGTGACCTCCACGTCTCTTCCAAGGGGCATTAAAACCGTCTTTTTAAACCACTGTGACCTCCATGTCTCTTCCAAGGGGCATTAAAACCGTCTTGTTAAACCACTGTGACCTCCACGTCTCTTCCAAGAGGCATTAAAACCATCTTGTTAAACCACTCTGAACTCCATCTCTTCCAAGGGGCATTAAAACCGTCTTGTTAAACCACTCTGAACTCTACAGCTCTTCCAAGGTGCGTAAAAACCGTCTTGTTAAACCACTCTGAACTCCACAGCTCTTCCAAGGGGCATTGATATTGTCTTTTTATTCCACTGCGACCTCGACCACACTTCCAAGGGGCATTAAATCCGTCTTGTTAAACCACTCTGAACTCCACAGCTTTTCCAAGGGGCATTGATATTGTCTTTTTATTCCACTGCGACCTCCACCCCTCTTCCAAGGGGCATTAAAACCGCCTTGTTAAACCACTGTGACCTCCACGTCTCTTCCAAGGGGCATTAAAACTGTCTTGTTAAACCACTGTGACCTCTACGTCTCTTTGAAGGGGCATTAAAACCGTCTTGTTAAACCACTCTGAACTCCACAGCTTCTCCAAGGGGCATTAAAACCGTCTTGTTAAACCACTCTGAACTCCACAGCTCTTCCAAGGGGCATTGATATTGTCTTTGTATTCCACTGCGACCTCCACCAATCTTCCAAGGGGCATTAAAACCGTCTTGCTAAGCTACTGTGACATCCACGGGTCTTCCAAGGGGCATTAAAACAGTCTTGTTAAACCACTGTGACCTCCACGTCTCTTCCGAGGGGCATTAAAACCATCTTGTTAAACCACTCTGAACTTCACAGCTTTTCCAAGGTGCATTGATATTGTCTTTTTATTCCACTGCGACCTCCACCACTCTTCCAAGGGGCATTAAAACTGTCTTGTTAAGCTACTGTGACCTCCACATCTCTTCCAAGGGGCATTAAAACCGTCTTGTTAAACTACTGTGACCTCCATGTCTCTTCCAAGGGGCATTAAAACCGTCTTGTTAAACCACTGTGACCTCCACGTCTCTTCCAAGAGGCATTAAAACCGTCTTGTTAAACCACTCTGAACTCCATCCCTTCCAAGGGGCATTAAAACCGTCTTATTAAAACACTCTGAACTCCACAGCTCTTCCAAGGGGCATTGATATTGTTTTTTTATTCCACTGCGACCTCCACCACTCTTCCAAGGGGCAATTAAACCGTCTTGTTAAGCTACTGTAACCTCCCCGTCTCTTCCAAGGAGCATTAAAACCATCTTGTTAAACCACTGTGACCTCCACGTCTCTTCCAAGGGGCATTAAAACCGTCTTGTTAAACCACTCTGAACTCTACAGCTCTTCCAAGGTGCGTAAAAACCGTCTTGTTAAACCACTCTGAACTCCACAGCTCTTCCAAGGGGTATTGATATTTTCTTTTTATTCCACTGCGATCTCGACCACACTTCCAAGGGGCATTAAATCCGTCTTGTTAAACCACTCTGAACTCCACAGCTTTTCCAAGGGGCATTGATATTGTCTTTTTAATCAGCTGCGACCTCCACCCCTCTTCAAAGGGGCATTAAAACCGTCTTGTTAAGCAACTGTGACATCCACGTCTCTTCAAAGGGGCATTAAAACCATCTTGTTAAACCACTCTGAACTCCACAGCTCTTCCAAGGGGCATTGAAATGTTGTTTTTAATTACCTCTAACCTCCACGACTCTACCAACGGGCATTGTATTTCCTCCTAATTTTAGTCAGCTTTTGCTTTTCAATGCATCGGCGAAAACTAAGGGAGACCCACTCCCCAATAATGGGTAGAAGGTTTTTAGTACGCTGTAATCCATGTCTGTTTCAAGGGGCATTGCAGTTCCTCATAATTTTTGGAAAGCCTTCCATGCACTGCTTAGGCCAACAGTGTACAGGAGACCCAGTTGCTATAAATTGAAAAAATGGTTTAGTTAAGGCCCTCTGACCTCCATGTCACATCCAAGGGGCATTGGAGTGCCTCGACATTTTTGGTAGGCATTGCACTCACTGTATGCCCTATAACTGTGTAGCTGAACCGCTCCTTTTGGTACACAAAACATATCCTACAAGACATGTGTGGTTGACTGGCCTGATATTGATGTGAATGGTCCCTGTTCCTCCTGCTCTTTCTCCTTTGCCACTACCTCATCCATCATTCATCACCTGAAGCTTTGTTTTAACGGGAGTCATAGAACTGGGATAGTAGCAGGAAAACATCCAGCAATCCTCGGAGGAGGTAGGATATGCGCCAAAACGCTGACCACCTCAGGCCTAGCCGCTACTATATACATGCGCTTGCATTCCAAGGAACAGAAAGCTAAGGAGATGGATGGCCTCATGATCATGAATAATGTACTCATTGTGCGTTGTGTAGGAGGCCGACCACTGCTGCTGTCTACCTTCTGAACCTTGTGTTGAAGCCTGATTGACCCAGGACCCGCAATCCTCTATGTCTGGAGGACATGTTGCATCCCAGTGTCCAACTGTGTCCCGGCTTCCAAAATATTAACCCAGTGTGAAGGCGTCAGTGAGGTGGACCATCCCTGGCCACATTCACTTGTCCACATGTTTGTGGTTAGGCTGTCCTTCCCACTAAATGCACTGGGGAGGGCACAGGTAATGTTTTGGTATGCGCTCTTGTGTATAAGGCGCACCGGGACAAATAGGGATGGCTGGGGACCGAATATGGACACCCGGCCACCCCCTGGCGGCTGGGGACCGAGCGTGGACACACGGCCGACGGCCAGCTGGGGACTGAGTATGGATACCAGTCCGCCAACGCAGCCATGACATGGTGGCCGGCGTCTGCCTCCACATGCCTAAAAGGCCCAATTTGAAGTGCAAGCAAGCTAGCAGTATGGTATTTCAGCCTGGGGGTGGGTGGGTGGCAGGTTGCACACTTACGCTTGCAGTCCAAGAAAACAGCTAACTTCTATCATCATCATCATGCTCCTCACCTTGGCACTTTCAACTCCCTTGATGGAGAAGCCATGGCCCACCGGAGGAGTCTGGTTGTCTGGTGGGCACGTCCAATGCTGCCCTAATGCAGGCCAGGCTAAGAAAAGTGTGGGGAAGGTTACCGGGACAAATAGTGGTGGCTGGGGACTGATTATGGAGACCTCGCTGCTGAAGCAGCCATGAGGTAGTGGCCAGCTTCGGCCTCCTCCAAACTAAAAGGCCCCATTTCAAGTGCAAGCTAGCAGTATAGTATTGCAGCCTGCGGGTGGGTGGGTGGTTGGCTGCATACTTGCGCTTGCATTGCAAGGAATGAGGGAGGTACAATTGAACACTGCCCTGGGACAAGGACTTGCACGGGGATAGTTGCAAGTCTGCATCTTCTGATGCGGCAAGGATCACTTCTGATGGGCACACTTTTAGGCAGTGACCTAGGAGTCAGAGATGCTTCCAGGGGTCTTCCCCATGCTGTTCCCATGTCTTTTCAGCACTGTATGCATGTGTCACACAGCACATGGCCAGATAAGGTTGTAAAATGTTAAAATGACATTTCCCGGTGAATGCATTTGTCACGGTTGAAAGCAATACAAAAGTGCAAAAACGCATTAAAAATGCTACTTGTGAACATAGGTATCCATACTCAGTCCCCAGCCGCCCGGCGGCCGGGTGTCCATACTCGATCCCCTGCCACCCCTATTTCTCCTGTGACTTTGTTTTCTTGGAATGCAAGTGCATGTATGTAGTAGTGGATAGGCCTGAGGTGGTCAGCGTTTCGGCGCATATCCTACCTCCTCCGAGGCCAGTCAACCACACATGTCTTGTAGGATTTGTTTCTGTACCAAAAAGGAGCTGTTCGACTACACAGTTGTAGGGAATACAGTGAATGCAATGCCAAAAATTTCGAGGCACTCCAATGCCCCTTGGAAGGGACATGGGCCTTAACTAAACCGTTTTTTCCATTTATAGCAACTGGGTCTCCTGTACATTGTTGGCCTAAGCAGTGAATGGACGGCTTTCCAAAAATTATGAGGAACTGCAATGCCCCTTGAAACAGACGTGGATTACAGCATACTAAAAACCTTCTACCCATTATTGGGGAGTGGTTCTACCTTAGTGTTCGCCTATGCATTGAAAAGCAAAAGCTGACTAAAATTAGGAGGAAATGCAATGCCCGTTGGAAGAGTCATGGAGGTTAGAGGTAATTATAAACAACATTTCAATGCCCCTTGGAAGACCTGTGGAGTTCAGAGTGGTTTAACCAGACGGTTTTAATGCCCCTTGGAAGAGACGTGGAGGTTGCAGTAGCTCAACAAGACGGTTTTAATGCCCCTTGGAAGAGACGTGGAGGTCGCAGTACCTTAACAAGACAGTTTTAATGCCCCTTGAAAGAGACGTGGAGGTCACAGTAGCTTAACAAGACGGTTTTCATGCCCTTTGGAAAAGTGGTGGAGGTCGCAGTAGCTTAACAAGACGGTTTTAATGCCCCTTGGAAAAGTGGTGGAGGTCGCAGTAGCTTAACAAGACGGTTTTAATGCCCCTTGGAGGAGACGTGAAGGTTGTAGTTGCTTAACAAGATGGTTTCAATGCCCCTTGGAAGAGACGTGTAGGTTGCAGTAGCTTAACAAGATGGTTTTAATGCCCCTTGGAAATATAATAGAGGTCGCAGTAGCTTAACAAGACAGTTTTATTGCCCCTTGGAAAAGCGATGGAGGTTGCAGTAGCTTAACAAGACGGTTTTAATGCGCGTTGGAAAAGTGGTGGCGGTCACAGTAGCTTAAGAAGATGGTTTTAATGCCCCTTGGAAAAGATGTGGCGGTTGCAGTAGCTTAACAAGATGGTTTTAATGCCCCTTGGAAAAGTGGTGGAGGTCACAGTAGCTTAACAAGGCGGTTTTAATGCCCCTTGTAAGAGACGTGGAGGTTGCAGTAGCTTAACAAGACGGTTTTATTGCCCCTTGGAAAAGTGGTGGAGGTCACAGTACATTAACAAGACGGTTTTAATGCCCCTTGGAAGAGACGTGAAGGTCGCATTAGCTTAACAAGATGGTTTTAATGCCCCTTGGAAAAGTGGTGAAGGTCACAGTAGCTTAAAAAGACGGTTTTAATGCCCCTTGGATGACACGTGGAGGTTGCAGTAACTTAACAAGACTCTTTTAATGCCCCATGGAAGAGACGTGGAGGTTGCAGTAGCTTAGCAAGACAGTTTTAATGCCCCTTGGAAAAGTGGTGGAGGTCACAGTAGCTTAACAAGACAGTTTTAATGCCCCTTGGAAGAGACGTGGAGGTTGCAGTAGCTTAACAAGACAGTTTTAATGCCCCTTGGAAAAGTGGTGGAGGTTGCAGTAGCTTAACAAGACGGTATTAATGCCCCTTGGAAAAGACGAGGAGGTTGCAGTAGCTTAACAAGACGCTTTTAATGCCCCTTGGAACAGACGTTGAGGTCGCATTAGCTTAACAAGATGGTTTTAATGCCCCTTGAAAAAGTGGTGGAGGTCACAGTAGCTTAAAAAGACGGTTTTAATGCCCCTTGGAAGAGACGTGGAGGTTGCAGTAACTTAACAAGACTCTTTGAATGCCCCATGGAAGAGACGTGGAGGTTGCAGTAGCTTAGCAAGACAGTTTTAATGCCCCTTGGAAGAGACGTGGAGGTTGCAGTAGCTTAACAAGACAGTTTTTATGCCCCTTGGAAAAGTGGTGGAGGTCGCAGTAGCTTAACAAGACGGTTTTAATACCCCTTGGAAGAGACGTGGAGGTTGCAGTAGCTTAACAAGACGCTTTTAATGCCCCTTGGAACAGACATGGAGGTCACAGTAGCTTAACAAGATGGTTTTAATGCCCCTTGTAAAAGTGGTGGAGGTCACAGTAGCTTAACAAGATGGTTTTAATGCCCCTTGGAAGAGACGTGGAGGTTACAGTAGCTTAACAAGACGGTTTTAATGCCCCTTGGAAGAGACGTGGAGGTCGCAGTAGCTTAACAAGACGGTTTTAATTCCCCTTGGAAAAGTGGTGGAGGTCGCAGTAGCTTAACAAGTTGGTTTTTATGCCCCTTGGAAGAGACGTGGAGCTCGCAGTAGCTTAATAAGACGGTTTTAATGCCCCTTGAAAGATTTGTGGAGGTCGCAGTACCTTGACAAGATGGTTTTAATGCCCCTTGGAAAAGTGGTGGAGGTCACAGTAGCTTAACAAGATGATTTTACTGCCCCTTGGAAGAGACGTGGAGGTTGCAGTAGCTTAACAAGATGGTTTTAATGCCCCTTGAAAAAGTTTTGGAGGTCAGTCACAGTAGCTTAACAAGACGGTATTAATGCCCCTTGGAAAAGGGGTGGAGGTCGCAGTAGCTTAACAAGACGGTTTTAATGTCCCTTGGAAAAGTGGTGGAGGTCACAGTAGCTTAACAAAACGGTTTTAATTCCCCTTGGAAGAGAGGTGGAGGTTGCAGTAGCTTAACAGTACGGTTTTAATGCCCCTTGGAGGAGACATGTAGGTCACAGTAGCTTAACAAGACGGTTTTAATACCCCTTGGAAGAGACGTGGAGGTTGCAGTAGCTTAACAAGACGGTTTTAATGCCCCTTGGAAAAGTGGTGGAGGTCGCAGTAGCTTAACAAGAAGGTTTTAATGCCCCATGGAAAAGTGATGGAGGTCACAGTAGCTTAATAAGATGATTTTAATGCCCCTTGGAAGAGACGAGGAGGTTGCAGTAGCTTAACAAGACGGTTTTAATGCCCCTTACAAGAGCCATGCAGTACAGCATCTTAACAACCGTATTCCCTTTATTGGGGCGTGGGTCTCCCATAGTCTTTGCCTATGCCTTCCAAGCAAAAGCTGCCAAATATTAGGATGGAGTAACTTGCAATGCTGGCAAACAAGAGTCATGCAGTACAGCATCTTAAAAACATTATTCCCATTCTTGGGGAGTGGGTCTCCCATAGTCTTTGCCTATGCCTTCCAAGCAAAAGCTGCCAAAAATTAGGACGGAGGAACTTGCAATGCTAGCAAACAAGAGCCATGCAATACAGCATCTTTAAAACATTTTTCCCATTATTGGGGAGTGGGTCTCCCATAGTCTTTGCCTGTGCCTTCCAATCAAAAGCTGCCAAAAATTGGGATGGAGGAACTTGCAAAGCTGGCAAACAAGAGCCATGCAGTACAGCATCTTAAAAACCTTATTCCCATTATTGGAGAGTGGATCTCCCATAGTCCTTGCCTATGCCTTCCAAGCGAAAGCTGCCAAAAATTAGGATGGATCAACTTGCAATGCTGGCAAACAAGAGCCATGCAGTACAGCATCTTAAAAACATTATTCCCATTATTGGGGAGTGGGTCTCCCATAGTCCTTGCCTATGCCTTCCAAGCGAAAGCTGCCAAAAATTAGGATGGATCAACTTGCAATGCTGGCAAACAAGAGCCATGCAGTACAGCATCTTAAAAAACATTATTCCCATTATTGGGGAGTGGGTCTCCCATAGTCTTTGCCTATGCCTTCCAAGCAAAAGCTGCCAAAAATTAGGATGGAGGAACTTGCAATGCTGGCAACACGGGCCAAGGTCACCTTGGTGGTATAGTGGTGGTGGAGGCTGAGGATAAGGAGAAGAGCAAAATACAGCCGAAATGAGGAAGCGTATACCCATGTGTGAGTTTGAAGCGGTGCATGGGAATACACCTCCCAAAATAACACAGTGGATTTGACTTTATGTTACTCTGCTGTCATTTGGTGATGATGAGAAGTCTGGCCCAATAATGGTCAGTTTGTCAGCATTTTCAGTTGACAGGCGAGTGCGCTTATCAGTTATAATTCCCGCAGCGGCACTAAAAACACGCTCCGATAACACGCTCCGATAACACGCTAGTGACGCGCCCCTGGGCCTGAGTCGCGCAGCGTTGCGCACGCGGGAGCCTACCGGGAGCCGGATCTGATAGGGGTAGTAGTCTCGTGGCGGTGACCCGGTCCGTGCCCAGGGAGTCAAGCTGAGTGTCAGAGTTTAGCAGAAGATGGTACGGTGTTCGACTACGCCACCCGTTGAATGCGGCTATGAGGCCGCCGCTGCAGTGCAGACCGCTGAGGCCGGTGGTACGATTGTGCAGCGTAGATGGTATAACCCCCAACGGGAGGGGTATGGCCTCAGGGCAGCCGACGTGTTTGAAGGGGGTAGCAGAATAGCATGCAGGTAGCAGGAACCACTCAGAGACGGTGCGGTGTAGTTCAGGGTCTTTACTGATGACAAAGGTAGACCCTCCCGGAGTACTGGCTAGCGATCGGGGCCTGGTCAGTCCGTGAGCAGATGGGATCTCCCCTAGCCAGGCGAAGTTGTAGGCCTCCCCAACTAACTGTACTCTTCTGGCTACCTTGCTAGAGGCGGGTAAAAGTAGCCCACGTCCCTGAGTGTACCGTGTGGTGCTCACCCGTATGGCCGGTGACTCGGGGCCTTCTGGTAGCTTCCGCTCCACGACGGCGGTGCTGGTCCCTTGCGTGTGACCGTGCCTTCGGGTTTCTTGGCCAGAGGACCTGAAATCCCCTGCCGGTCGGTTTCTGCTGCTGGGTAAGGATTAGTCCCCACAGCCTCTGACTCCGGGTCCGGTGAGAACTCTTCAATCAGGGCGAGCTCTACAGCTTCCAGCCCCTGACTCCTTTTAGCACTGCTCCCACTGAGCTCCTGATCTTTCTTTCCTATAGCTGCTCCTCTCCAGACCAGACTATGTCTCTGTCTGGGACTCTTCTTCTTCTCTTTTCTCCTCTTCTCTAACCCTGCCTCAGCCCCAGTTTATATAGGGGAAGTTCTTCCCCTCCCAGGACTGGGCAGGAGGTGTGGCATGCATAGGATTCCTGACCAGGAGACCTCCCACCTGCTCTCAGACGTAATATTGCTATCACTGTGGAAACCAGACCCCTGGGGTGCCACATTCCCCCCTAGTGAAATTTAGTACTCCGGGACTAAACATACTTTTGTAAACATAACGAGTTATAAACAGAAACAGTACAATAAAGAAAAACACATTAGGATGGTCACGGCGTGTCCGCAACCGGGTGCAGTTTTTGAAGAAAACAAGGGTGTCCATTCCACCAAAGAACAGGGAGCCATAACCAGGTAGGGGTCTGTCCTGCCCCGAGTCTTTAACAGTCTTTAGTCCGTTCCTGGGTTACGCTCCAAACATATGTACAAAGGATTCCGGATAATCCATAAACGACACCTATAAAATAACTAGAAATACACAATTATTCACAAGCAACAATAAACAAGTAAATACAAATAAAACAGTTTGAGCACTTTAAATCCTCCAACGTACGGGCAACTGGCCTCTAGTGACCCTAGTAGACCTACGGAGCTGACTGACTGGTCCTGAGTTACAGGGTGTAGGGGCTGTCAAAGGTAAACTGGGCAGCTGTCTACGAGCTCTTTGGCTCACTAGGGGCACGGCAGGCTCACTATAAGCAGAGGGTTGATCCTCCTGGTCTGCTTGTGTGGGGTCTTCTGCCTCCTTGACCGGCTGCTCTTCCAGCTCTACCTGTTTCTCCGTAGGTACTTGAGATGCTGGTTGGAGGAAGGTGAGGACGGGTACCACAACAGCGCCATTGACTTGAGTCCAAGACCGAGGGAAGTCTCCGAGCACAGTACTGACCATATCTTCCCTTTCCTCTGCGGGTCGAGGGTCTTCCTGTTCTTCTTCAGGGTTCCGTAGCTGTTCGGGACACTTCTTCAGGTGATCTCGGGATACAATGGCTGTGGTTTCTCCTCCATCCTTACTGATTGTGCAGACTTTCGGGTTCTCATGGCTTGAGGGCAGTACGGTGTACGGGTCCTTCTCCCACTGGTCGTCCAACTTGTGGAGCCGTCTCTTCCTCTTCAAGACCTGCTCTCCAGGTACCAGGGGAACAGCGGGAGCATACTGGTTGTAAGTCTTCTCCTGTATTTCTCTAGCTTGACAGAGACTTCGCTCCACGCTCTCCTGTACTTTCCGGTACTGCTGCTGCCTCTCTGTGTCCCAGTCTGCTTCTGGTGAGGTGTCCTCGGGTGTCAGGACTCCCATATCCAGGTCAACAGGCAGCTTACCAGGTCTTGCTCTCATTAGGTAAGCCGGGGTACAGTTGGTAGAACCTACAGGGATGTGGTTGTATAGGTCCACCAGATCAGGCAGTTTCTCAGGCCACAGACTGCGTTCTTCCAGGGGCAATGTTTTCAAAAGGTCTATCACCACCTGGTTCATTTTCTCACAGAGTCCATTGGTTTGTGGATGATAGGGTGTTGTTCTTATCTTCCGGCAGCCATACAGAGTGCAGAACTCCTGGAAGACCTCCGCTTCAAAGGCAGGTCCCTGGTCCGTCAGCACCTGCTCTAGGTATCCGTGTGGACGGCAGAAGTGCTGCTGGAAGGCTCTAGCTGCTGCTTGAGCCGTTAAGTCCTTGACGGGGACGACAACCAAGAACCGGGAGTAGTGATCCACGATGGTTAACGCATAGACGTAGCCACTTCTGCTGGGGGTCAGTTTTACATGATCCAAGGCTACCAGTTCCAACGGCTGCTTGGTGACGATGGACTGCAGGGGAGTCTTCTGGCTAGCACGGTCCTTCCTTCTTAGGTTGCATGGGCCACAGTCTCTGCACCACCTCTCGATGGTTCCTCTCATGCCTACCCAATGGAACCGCCCGCGCAGCAGGAACTCCAGCTTCTTCCATCCGAAGTGCCCAGCTCCGTTGTGGTATGCCTCCAGTACCATAGCCGCGTCTCTTCTTGGCACCACTACTTGCCAGATCAGTTCATGCGTCCGGGAGTTAACCATTCTGCGGCACAACTTCCCCTTGTAAAGGAACAGTCGACTCTTCTCAACCCACAGTTGCTTGGCCTCCTCCGGAGCGTCTGGGTCAAGGCGGGCATCTGACTGAGTCAGCATCTCCTTCACCAGTCGGACGGCGGGGTCACTGTCTTGCGTTTCCGCCCAGTTGTAATGAGGTAAGGGGTTGAATGTAGCAGATTGCTTACCCCTTACACGGTGGGAATACTGGATAGTCCCATGACGGTGGAACGCGGGGAGTTCAACTTCTTCCAGTTCCACTGGATCTTCCCCTACGTCCGGTAGGTTTGGCATTCTGGACAAGGCATCCGCGTTGGTATTGGAGCGTCCTGCCCGGTATTTGATCGTGAACTCATAGTTGGACAGGCGGGCCATCCATCTCTGCTCCAGGGCACCGAGTCTTGCCGTATCCAGGTGTGTCAACGGGTTGTTATCCGTGTACACGGTGAACCGGGAAGAGGCAAGGTAGTGCCTAAAGCGTTCGGTGACTGCC
This sequence comes from Phyllobates terribilis, assembly GCF_046119375.1. Taxonomy (NCBI): domain Eukaryota; kingdom Metazoa; phylum Chordata; class Amphibia; order Anura; family Dendrobatidae; genus Phyllobates; species Phyllobates terribilis. The sequence goes on from NW_027362765.1 coordinate 383,417,364, forward strand.
CACACCACTGCCAGGAACTCTAGCTTGAATGAGCTGTAATTCTCAGGGTTTCTTTCGGTGGGTCGCAGTTTTCGGCTGGCGTAAGCAATTACCCGTTCTTTCCCCTGCTGGATCTGGGACAGTACGGCTCCTAGCCCGATGTTACTTGCGTCGGTGTAGAGGATAAAGGGCTGGCTGTAATCAGGGTACGCCAGGATTTCATCCCCCGTGAGGGCCATCTTCAGCTGGCGGAAGGACTCTTCTTCCGGCTTCTCCCATCTGAAGGGTGTCTTCTGGTTCTTGGCCTTCCTGGACTGGCCTATCAGGAGGTCCTGCATAGGAGCTGCCTTTTTGGTGAAACCGGGAATGAATCTTCGGTAGTAGCCTACCAACCCGAGGAACTGCCGCACTTCCTTTACGCTGGAGGGGCTTGGCCATTCCTTAATTGCGGTGATCTTATCAGGGTCGGGAGCCACTCCGTCAGCACTCACCACGTGTCCCAGGTACTGCACCTTTGGTTTCAGGAGGTGACACTTGGAGGGTTTCACCTTTAGGCCGTAGTTTGCCAGGGCTTCGAACACTTCTGCCAGGTGTTTCAGGTGGTCCTCGTATGTTTTGGAGTAGACGATGACATCGTCCAGGTATAACAGGACCGTCTCGAAGTTTCGGTGTCCCAGACAGCATTCCATCAATCGTTGGAAGGTTCCTGGTGCGTTGCAGAGTCCGAACGGCATGCAGGTAAACTCGCTAAGTCCCATCGGGGTGGTGAATGCGGTCTTCTCCCGGTCCGCCTCTGCTACAGGAACCTGCCAGTACCCGCTAGTGAGATCCAAAGTGGAGAAGAAGTTAGCAGATTTTAAAGCAACCAAAGACTCCTCTATCCTTGGTAAGGGGTACGCATCTTTGTGTGTGATACGGTTGATTTTCCGGTAATCTACACACATTCTCATGGTGTTGTCCTTCTTTTTAACCAAGACTAGTGGAGCTGCCCAGGGGCTACAGCTATCCCTGATTACTTCAGCCTCCTTCATGTCTCTAAGCATCCCCTTGGCGTGTTGGTAGTGTGCAGGGGGTACGGGTCGGTATCTCTCCTTTATGGGAGGATGGTCTCCCGTGGGGATGTGGTGTTCTACCCCCTTTACTCGCCCGAAGTCTAATGGGTGTTTACTAAACACTCTCTCGTACTCTTGAACCACCCGATAGACTCCCTGTTTCTGGTGTGAGGGAGTGGAGTCAGTACCCAAATGTAGTTGCTGACACCAGTCCTCCATTTGTTGCTTAGAGCCGTTACCTTCCTCTGGTTGAGATGGAGGCAAGGGTTCCACGGCCTGTACAGAATTCTGGTTTATGGTGAACAATTTGGCTAGCATGGCATACCGGGGCAGGTATACTTCCCTCTTCCCGATATTTATTATGCGAACGGGCACCCTCCCATGGCATACACCACCCCCCGTGCCGTCAAAATGGTGGGCCTACTGTCTGAGTAGACTGGTTCTACCATTGCCTGGTAATCTCTACCTCTCAGACCAATAGCTGCCCGGCACCAAATCATCATTTCACTTTTCGGGGGCATGGCAATAGGGAAAGGGTCACACATTCTCACGCTTCCTATCTCACCACCGGAGAGTTCCACCTGTTGCCGCCGCATCAGTGCCCGGATCTCTTTTTGGAGCACTCGCTGCTGGCCGGAGCTGGCGTTCTTGGCAACCTGCTGTAAAATGAAAATCACCTCTGCAAGACAATTTTCAATCACATTAGTTCCTAGGGTTATCTTTGGGTGACTCTCGCGCTTGTCAATGTCTACAATGATCAGTCCCTGTGCTGCCAGTTCGACTCTACCGATTTTAATGGTCATCTCTTTAAATCCGATCTGTGGCACGGGCTGACCATTGCTGGCAATGATACTCAAGTCGTCGTCAGGGTAGCGGGTTATATCCGAGTCATTCCAGTACTGCTTGAAGAGCACGTACGGGATGGTGGTGACCTGTGACCCGGTGTCAAGTAGGGCACTCATAGGAATGCCATCCAGTACCACAGGCAAGACTGGACGTCCTCCCACGTATTTGTCACGCCAGTTCGATGGGCCTGGTGATCTTATTCCTAGGGGTTGGCCCTCTACCCCAGGTTGTGCCAGTTTAAAGGACAGTACCTTGCCATATGTCCGGGTTGATTGCAGCGGCGGCAGATGGGTTGTCCGTCCTCGTTGTATCGGTCGCTGGGTCTTCCTCTGGCCGGTGGGGTCCTCCTTGGTCGACGCCACGGGATGTCCTCCGGTCCGGATGCCAGCTGGATCTTCGCTGGAGCAGAAACCTGTAAAGACTGCACAGTTCGGGTTAGCGCAGCAACGCTTTTAGCTAGCTCTTGGACCTGATGGTGCAGGTCTGGAGCCGGGTCATTGTTCAAAGCCTGCGCGTCAGCTCCCACAGGCCCTGCCGACAAGGGCGCCGCCTCCTGGTGGTAAGCGGTAGTAGGGCGCCTGTGGGTCACCACACCACCCGGTGCCGGTTCTCGGAGCTCCCGGATGGCTCTGTCCTTGAACTGTGCAAAGTCCAGATGAGGATCCTGTAAGGCCATTGCCCGCAACTGGGTTCGGTGGGCATTGCAATATAGTCCCTCTATAAATTGTTCGGTCAACAGCCTGTCCTCGTTTCCCACGCCGTCAGGGTCGGTCTGCTTAATGGCTCTCAGGGCCTCTTGTAGGTTTAGTGCATAGTCCCTTATATTCTCATGTGCTCGCTGTTTGCACCCGTAGAATCTAAGCTTAATCTCGGCTGAGGTGCGGGTATCAAAGGTGTCCTTCAGCCGGGTTAATATCCCTGCGACAGTCCTCCTCCCAGGTGGCCAGGACTTTACCTCCCTTTGGGCTGCCCCGGTTAGTTGGGCCACCAGGATGTGACGCGCCCCCTGGGCCAGTGTTGTTTGGGGGAATACCCGGAGCCGGATCAGATGGGGGTTGTAGTCTCCGAGTGGCGGTGACCCGGTCCGTGCCCAGGGTGTCAAACTCAGTGTGTGGCAGTCTTTACAGATGTTATTAGTTCTTAGTGTCGACTACACCACCCGTTGATTTGCGGTCAATACGGCCGCCGCTGCAGCAGGGTCCGCTGAGGCTGGTGGTATGTGTGCAGCTTCGGGTAGTATAACCCCCAACGGGAGGGGTATAGCCTCAGGGGGTCAGGTGTAGAGGATGGTGGTAGTGGTGGTGCAGTGTGGATGGTAAGAAGACTCAGAGTCGGGCTGTGCAGTTCAGGGTTTTTACTTACTGCTGTTCTGTTGGTCACTCTGGCTTTGAGTGACCGCCCGAGCCATGCTGCGTCCACCAGGTCCTGGACTCGGCCAACCCCCAAGCAATTCTGGAGCGTGGTCCTGAGCTCCCTTTCTGACTGTCCTCTCTACTGGCCTTTCTCACCAGGTGTCCACTTGTGTCCGGCTCCCTCGGGCCTCTTGGTGGGTGCACCTCCTCTGGGTTCCCTGACCCTATGCTTGGTGTGCCTTCTTAGTGGACTTGGTGAGGGGCTGCTCCACATGCAATGTCGCAGCCTCCGGTTCTTAGCTGAGGGTTGTTTCTTTCCTCCACTAATTTGGGATCCGGTTCCCTTGCGTGCCAACCCTTCACCCTTCTGTCCTTATTCTGGGATCTTGGGGTTCCTTCTTCTCCCCCTCTGGGTCCTTCTCTTCTCCTCTCTCTCTTCTCTCTGCAGGCGCTCCTGGACCTCTCTCAGGACTGACTAATCCTCTACAGAAGACTGACTGACTCACCGACTCTCTACAGAAGACTGACCGACCAACTCTCTACAGAAGACTGACCCTGATCTAAGATGGTTCCCACCTTATATACTCCCTCTATGTGTGAGCTCAGGTGACCAGCACCCAATGAGCTCCTAGCCTTACCCAGACTGCTCCCCCTATCTGCCCCTACACTACTGGGATGTTCCACCCCCCTCCCACTCCAGCCAGGGACAGACACTGTCGTACCTGCACATATACCTAGTGGGAGTACCATCGGTCTGTCCCTCGGAAATGGGATGTATGTAGTGTATGCAGCTAACTGAGCTCAGTTCCACACTCCATTCTTACCCGGGAGTGGAATACCACACCTCTGGCTTGAGGTGTAATACCCCTGTAGCAGCCGAATCCTCAGGGTGCTACAGATGCTCACTTTTTGCTCTTCTGTGAGGGGGTACACCTGGAAGAGGCTATCCAGCTTTTCTCTAAAGTCATTCAGGGTATGTGACTCCCCTGAGTACTGGGGTAGCCAGGCTGCCCCCGGGATATAAGGCATGGTGAAAGGCATGACCGCAGCAGCGGCGGCGCTGGCGGTGGCTGTGGCAGTGAAGCTCTCCTCCATATCCGACATCCTCCTCCCCCCTAGTGGACCGTGGCCTACCTTGCGATGATCCTCTTCCGTAGGCCGCGGTTCCGCAGTGGATCGTCAGGGTTGAGGACCTTCCGTCGCGCTCCTGTGACGTCGGCGTCTGCTGGGCTCCTTCCAGGACCTTACGCAACGTCCTGACGTGAGGCGGGGCTTCAGTTCTCGCGCGCTTTCAGAGTCCACGCCCCTCTTCTTCCCGCGCGGCGTCTTCAAGATGGCGTCCAACGGCGGGAAAACTCCACGGATGGCGGGAAGAAGGCAGAAGATGGCGCCGGATGTCGGGAAAACTTCACGGATGGCGGGAAGAAGGCAGAAGATGGCGTCGGATGGCGGGAATCTTCACCACAGGTAAGTTTAACAGTCTTCTTTCAGGCACGCAGTACCCGGTGGTTGCGGGCACGGAATCCTGCCGACTACACCAAAGTTGACGCGCCCCTGGGCCTGAGTCGCGCAGCGTTGCGCACGCGGGAGCCTACCCGGAGCCGGATCTGATAGGGGTAGTAGTCTCGTGGCGGTGACCCGGTCCGTGCCCAGGGAGTCAAGCTGAGTGGCAGAGTTTAGCAGAAGATGGTACGGTGTTCGACTACGCCACCCGTTGAATGCGGCTATAAGGCCGCCGCTGCAGGGCAGACCGCTGAGGCCGGTGGTACGATTGTGCAGCGTAGATGGTATAACCCCCAATGGGAGGGGTATGGCCTCAGGGCAGCCGACGTGTTTGAAGGGGGTAGCAGAATAGCATGCAGGTAGCAGGAACCACTCAGAGACGGTGCGGTGTAGTTCAGGGTCTTTACTGACGACAAAGGTAGACCCTCCCGGAGTACTGGCTAGCGATCGGGGCCTGGTCAGTCCGTGAGCAGATGGGATCTCCCCTGGCCAGGCGGAGTTGTAGGCCTCCCCAACTAACTGTACTCTTCTGGCTACCTTGCTAGAGGCGGGTAAAAGTAGCCCACGTCCCTGAGTGTACCGTGTGGTGCTCACCCGTATGGCCGGTGACTCGGGGCCTTCTGGTAGATTCCGCTCCACGACGGCGGTGCTGGTCCCTTGCGTGTGACCGTGCCTTCGGGTTTCTTGGCCAGAGGACCTGAAATCCCCTGCCGGTCGGTTTCTGCTGCTGGGTAAGTATTAGTCCCCACAGCCTCGGACTCCGGGTCCGGTGAGAACTCTTCAATCAGGGCGAGCTCTACAGCTTCCAGCCCCTGACTCCTTTTAGCACTGCTCCCACTGAGCTCCTGATCTTTCTTTCCTATAGCTGCTCCTCTCCAGACCAGACTATGTCTCTGTCTGGGACTCTTCTTCTTCTCTTTTCTCCTCTTCTCTAACCCTGCCTCAGCCCCAGTTTATATAGGGGAAGTTCTTACCCTCCCAGGACTGGGCAGGAGGTGTGGCATGCATAGGATTCCTGACCAGGAGACCTCCCACCTGCTCTCAGACGTAATATTGCTATCACTGTGGAAACCAGACCCCTGGGGTGCCACACTAGCAGAGGGGCAGGCCAGGACCTCCAAGGCATACAGAGTGAGTTCATTCCCAGTGTTAAGCTTGGATATCCAATAATTAAAAGGCACAGAGGAATCACAGAGGACGCTGGTATGGTCGGCAAGGTGCTCCCTCACCATCTTTTGAAACTTTCCACTCCTTGTGAGAGTACCCCGCGCCTCAGGGCCTGTCCGAAGGGAGGGTCTGAGAAAACTCTCCCAGAATGTTGACAGTGTTCCCCTGCCTCTGCTGGATTGGAGTTGCATCTCTCTCGCCTGTACGCCTTGGTTGGGCAACGAACTGTGACCTCTGCCGCTAGCGTGTTCAGATGGGAATTTTTTTAACAGTTCTGCAGCAAGGTCCTTCTGGTACTGCCCCATTTTTGTAGACCTCTCCACCTCAGGAATAGTGTTGAGCCACCCCCGTAGTGTTCGAGTTCGGTTCGGTTCGTCGAACACCCGTGTGTTCGCCGAACTGTTCGTCGAACTGTTCGTCGAACACCTTCGAACACCGTTAAAACCAATGGCAGGCAAAGAAAAACACATAGAAACACATAGAAAACACCTTCAAAGGTGTCCAAAAGCTGACAAACTGCTCAGAAGACACAACTAACACATGGAAAAGTGACAAGTACATATAGTCATGCGAAAAGAAAAGAGGTGGAGGAGTAAAAGGAGGGGTAGACACAGATATAGGCATGTCATGCCCTTCTAAAATCCAAAAAGTGAGAAGCCGACGCGTTCAGTCCGCTCCTGCCCGTGCCACCTTGTAGCATACCTGGCGGCGTTCTTGCATGGTGTTCCATCTCTCATCATGCAAGATCGCAAACTTCATCTCCCGCCCAGCTTCCTGGTCTGACTTCTTTCCTTGTGCTCTGCTCTACTTTGGCTGCATAGGGCGACGCCCGCTGAACTTCCTGTTTCTTGTAGCTGCTGCGGACACGCCCCTGTTGCATCTTCAGCCTATTGCTGTCCATCTTTGGGTATTTATTCCACCTTCTTCCTCAAGATGGCGCCTGAGCATTGTGTCCTGTCAGTTGGCTTTTTGTCTCTGACGTGCCAGGTCCTATCCTGTTTTCCTGCCTGTTTTCCAGTTCTGTGTCTGAACTGTGGTCTGTTCTTGTGAACTCGCTTCCAGCCTGTTCTTTCGCCTTCTAGGGGCCGTATTCCTAGATCTGCCTGTCTGTGCCTTGCGGTATCTGTTCCCGTCTGAACAGTGTCCTGTTTGTGTTCCAGCCTTGCTGTATTTGTTCCCGTTCCTCTGTTCCCAGTTGTCTGTGCCTCGTTTCTACTTTAGCCTTTTCTCCCTTTTCCCTCTATGTCTGTTTTCTGCGTCTTTCTGCAGAGTCTGAACTTGCTCCTAAATTCCTTCTCGTCGTCTCTGTACCTCTGTTGTGAATTTAGTGTACGCTCGCTACTTCTTTGTAAGTACTTTGTGTGCTTCTGGTTCTGCCTTTCCTTCTCCGTCTGTTCTTTGTGAACAGAGTCCTATCCCCTTGCCTTGTCTCGTTCGCCGCTCCGGCGGTTCTTGCCGCTCTGCGGTTTCCGCTCTGCTTCTGCCTCGCCTACCGCTCTGCGGTTTCCGCTCTGCTTCTGCCTCGCCTACCGCTCTGCGGTTTCCGCTCTGCTCCTGCCTTGTTTACCGCTCTGCGGTTTCCGCTCTGCTCCTGCCTTGTTTACCGCTCTGCGGTTTCCGCTCTGCTCCTGCTTAGCTTGCCGCTCTTGCGGTTTCTGCTCTGCTCCTGCCTTGTTTGCCTCTCTTGCGGTTTCTGCTCTGCTCCTGCCTTGTTTGCCGCTCTGCGGTTTCCGCTCTGCTCCTGCCTTCTTAGCCGCTCTGCGATTTCCGCTCTGCTCCTGCCTTGTTTACCGCTCTGCGGTTTCCGCTCTGCTCCTGCCTTGTTTACCGCTCTGCGGTTTCCGCTCTGCTCCTGCCTTGTTTGCCGCTCTGCGGTTTCCGCTCTGCTGTGGCTTTCTTAGCCGCTCTGCGGTTTCCGCTCTGCTCCTGCCTTGTTTACCGCTCTGCGGTTTCCGCTCTGCTCCTGCCTTGTTTGCCGCTCTGCGGTTTCCGCTCTGCTGCGGCCTTCTTAGCCGCTCTGCGGTTTCCGCTCTGCTCCTGCCTTGTTTACCGCTCTTGCGGTTTCCACTCTGCTCTTGCCTTGCTTGCCGCTCCTGCGGTTTCTGCTCTGCATCTGCTCGCTGCTCCGGCAGTCCTGTCCTGCTCTGCTTGCTGCTCCGGCAGTCCTGTCCTGCTCTGCTTGTGCTCGCTGCTTCGGCAGTCCCGTCCTGCTCTGCTCTTGCCCACCGCTTCGGGCATTCCCTCTCTGCTGTGTTTGTCTACCGCATCTGCGGTTCTGTTTCTGTGACCCAGTCTGTACTGGGTCTTGTCCTCTCTGTGCTCCAGCCCGTCCTTTCGGCCAGTACCTCCCTGCCTGCATATTCGCCTGTATCCACCCGTCTGCATACCTGCCGTGTTCGCTTATATCCACCAGTCTGCGCCAGCCTAACCTGCCTGTTCCAGTAATCCCTGTGTGGGTCAACCCCCGTGTCCGGAGTTTGACCTGGAGTAGCACCTGGTCTCTCTGCCCGGTTTCTCCCTGGTGCACTGGCGTCGTATGCCGTCGTGCCATCTTGGTCGGATCGGCCAGATACTTAGTCACGCCCCTCCAGGCACTCTCCGGTTCATGGTCCAGTGGAACCACTTCTCCCGCACACGCCAGTCAGTCCGGGCGTGTGCATAACAGCAACAGCATGCTCAGGCCATGGTTCCTGTTGAGCCCCACGGCCTTCGCTCTCTGAGGCGTTTTCCAGCTAAATCCGTGCATTAAAAATAAATAAATAATTTTTTTTTTCTCTAGCTGAGTTCCAGGCGAATTACTCACCCGTCCAGATGGAGCTTTCTGCACCCGTTCCTGCGGATCCGCCCCAGTACTATGGGGATCCAAAACTAAGTCGTACATTTGTGGAGCAATGCATGCTACACTTCAAGTTCTACCCTCTTTCTTTTCCTTCTGATTGGTCTAAAGTGGCATTTATAATTGACTACCTAGCGGGTGATGCCTTGAAGTGGGTCACCCTCCTATGGGAAGCTTGGGATCCTATCGTCCTTGACCTGCAGGCCTTCCTGGTGGCTTTCCTAATGGTCTTCGATGACCCCAATCCTGGAGTCCCTGCTGAAGCTGCACCTGCTCCCGCGGATCCACCACAGTACTACGGGGATCCAAAACAATGCCGTGCGTTTGTGTGGCAATGCTTGCTGCAGTTCCGGTTCTATGCCAATGCTTATTCTTCCGATCGGGTTAAGGTGGGATTTATAATGTCCAACCTAGCGGGTGATGCCTTTGAATGGATCAACCCCCTATGGGAAGCACAGGATCCTATCGTTCTTGACCTACAGGCCTTCCTGGTGGCCTTCCTTTTGGCTCTCGATGATCCTAACCCTGAAGCCCCTGCTGAAGCTTCACTTCCCTGTATCCCGGAGCAGCCCGACGGGTAATGTGCATAGGTAGCGCACAAGTTCTCCTGCCCGAAAAGACTGTTGCTTGCCCAGAATCCACTCAGGATGACTACACTCTCCGGAATACTTCTCCCAACCTCAAGAGGCAGTCCAGATGTGCTAGACGTAGAGGCAAGCCGTCACGCCAGAGTCTGTCCTCCCAGAGACCTCCTGACCCCTACCTTGAAGTCCCTACTGAAGCTTCATCTCCCTGTATCCCGGAGAAGCCCCAGCGGGTGATGTGCGTGGGTGGTGCACCAGTTCTCCTGCCAGAAGAGACTGCTACCCATCCAGAGTCCACACAGGAGAGCTTCCTGCACCTGGCATCAGATACTACACCCACTTTAACCAGTGTGCATGTCCAAGGATGCTCCGAAGCTGTGATTACCTCCGAGTCTGTACACCTCTACTACCTGGTGGAGGACCCCCTGTTGCCTCCTGAATCCTCCGGGATACCACTCGATGACAATTGGAGAGAGACTTCCCTACACCCGGTACCCGATACTTCGTCTGCTCAGTCCAGTGGGCCTGAAAATGGGTGCCTCAAAGTGGTAGTTACTCCCGAGTCTCTACACCCCTCTGACCAGGCGGAGGACCTCCAGTTGTCTCCTGAACCCTTCGGGGTGCTACCTGGTAGCGAAAGGACAGAGACTCTCCTATTCTCTGTACCTGATACCTCGCTCGCTTCGTCCAGTGAGTCCAACTTAGTGTACTCCGAAGCAGATGTTACCCCCGAGTCTCTACACCCCTCCGACCAGGCGGAGGACCTCCAGTCATCTCCAGAACCCTTCGGGGTGCTACCTGATAGCGAATGGACAGAGACTCTCCTTTTCTCGGTACCTGATACCTCGCCCGCTTCTTCTAGTAAGTCCGACCTAGTGTACTCTGAAGCAGAGGTTACCCCCGAGTCTCTACACCCCTCCGACCAGGCGGAGGACCTCCAGTCGTCTCCTGAACCCTTCGGGGTGCTACCTGATAACGAATGGACAGAGACTCTCCTTTACTCGGTACCTGATACCTCGCCCGCTTCTTCCAGTGAGTCTGACCTAGTGTACTCCGAAGCAGAGGTTACCCTCGAGTCTCGGTACCCCTCCAACCTGGCGGAGGACCCCCAGTTGTTTCCTGAATCCTCCGGGGTACCACCACATAACAAAGAGGCAGTGACTTCTCTACACCTTGTACCTGATACTTTGCCCATTTCATCCTGTGAGCTTGACAAGATGTACCCCGAAGCAGAGGCTACCCCCGAGTCTCTGCAACCCTCCAACCCGGCGGAGGACCTCCAGTTGTCTCCTGAACTTTTTGGGGTGCTGCCTAAAAATAAATGTAGAGAGACTTTTTTGTGTGCTGTTTCTGGTACTTCACCCGTTTCATCTGTTGCTGAAGATGGCTGGATGGGAAGTCGCATCCTAGCCATCCAGATTATGAGACCAGTTTTGTCTCCTCCTGTGGACAATAGAAGTAATCTCCTTGAAGAGAGGGATTGGCCCCCAAATTCCCTGCGGAAGATCCTTGCAGGCCTGAAGAAGAGGGGGCGTAAGGGGGGGGGTACTGTAGCATACCTGGCGGCGTTCTTGCATGGTGTTCCATCTCTCATCATGCAAGATCGCAAACTTCATCTCCTGCCCAGCTTCCTGGTCTGGCTTCTTTCCTTGTGCTCTGCTCTGCTCTACTTTGGCTGCATAGGGCGACGCCCGCTGAACTTCCTGTTTCTTGTAGCTGCTGCGGACACGCCCCTGTTGCATCTTCAGCCTATTGCTGTCCATCTTTGGGTATTTATTCCACCTTCTTCCTCAAGATGACGCCTGAGCATTGTGTCCTGTCAGTTGGCTTTTTGTCTCTGACGTGCCAGGTCCTATCCTGTTTTCCTGGCTGTTTTCCATTTCTGTGTCTGAACTGTGGTCTGTTCTTGTGAACTCGCTTCCAGCCTGTTCTTTCGCCTTCTAGGGGCCGTATTCCTAGATCTGCCTGTCTGTGCCTTGCGGTATCTGTTCCCGTCTGAACAGTGTCCTGTTTGTGTTCCAGCCTTGCTGTATTTGTTCCCGTTCCTCTGTTCCCAGTTGTCTGTGCCTCGTTTCTACTTTAGCCTTTTCTCCCTTTTCCCTCTATGTCTGTTTTCTGCGTCTTTCTGCAGAGTCTGAACTTGCTCCTAAATTCCTTCTCGTCGTCTCTGTACCTCTGTTGTGAATTTAGTGTACACTCGCTACTTCTTTGTAAGTACTTTGTGTGCTTCTGGTTCTGCTTTTCCTTCTCCGTCTGTTCTTTGTGAACAGAGTCCTATCCCCTTGCCTTGTCTCGTTCGCCGCTCCGGCGGTTCTTGCCGCTCTGCGGTTTCCGCTCTGCTTCTGCCTCGCCTACCGCTCTGCGGTTTCCGCTCTGCTTCTGCCTCGCCTACCGCTCTGCGGTTTCCGCTCTGCTCCTGCCTTGTTTACCGCTCTGCGGTTTCCGCTCTGCTCCTGCCTTGTTTACCGCTCTGTGGTTTCCGCTCTGCTCCTGCTTAGCTTGCCGCTCTTGCGGTTTCTGCTCTGCTCCTGCCTTGTTTGCCTCTCTTGCGGTTTCTGCTCTGCTCCTGCCTTGTTTGCCGCTCTGCGGTTTCCACTCTGCTCCTGCCTTCTTAGCCGCTCTGCGGTTTCCGCTCTGCTCCTGCCTTGTTTACCGCTCTGCGGTTTCCGCTCTGCTCCTGCCTTGTTTACCGCTCTGCGGTTTCCGCTCTGCTCCTGCCTTGTTTGCCGCTCTGCGGTTTCCGCTCTGCTGCGGCTTTCTTAGCCGCTCTGCGGTTTCTGCTCTGCTCCTGCCTTGTTTACCGCTCTGCGGTTTCCGCTCTGCTCCTGCCTTGTTTGCCGCTCTGCGGTTTCCGCTCTGCTGCGGCCTTCTTAGCCGCTCTGCGGTTTCCGCTCTGCTCCTGCCTTGTTTACCGCTCTTGCGGTTTCCACTCTGCTCTTGCCTTGCTTGCCGCTCCTGCGGTTTCTGCTCTGCATCTGCTCGCTGCTCCGGCAGTCCTGTCCTGCTCTGCTTGCTGCTCCGGCAGTCCTGTCCTGCTCTGCTTGTGCTCGCTGCTTCGGCAGTCCCGTCCTGCTCTGCTCTTGCCCACCGCTTCGGGCGTTCCCTCTCTGCTGTGTTTGGCTACCGCATCTGCGGTTCTGTTTCTGTGACCCAGTCTGTACTGGGTCTTGTCCTCTCTGTGCTCCGGCCCGTCCTTTCGGCCAGTACCTCCCTGCCTGCATATTCGCCTGTATCCACCCGTTTGCATACCTGCCGTGTTCGCTTATATCCACCAGTCTGTGCCAGCCTAACCTGCCTGTTCCAGTAATCCCTGTGTGGGTCAACCCCCGTGTCCGGAGTTTGACCTGGAGTAGCACCTGGTCCCTCTGCTCGGTTTCTCCCTGGTGCACTGGCGTCGTATGCCGTCGTGCCATCTTGGTCGGATCGGCCAGATACTTAGTCACGCCCCTCCAGGCACTCTCCGGTTCATGGTCCAGTGGAACCACTTCTCCCACACACGCCAGTCAGTCCGGGCGTCTGCATAACACACCTCCGTGTCGCCGGGTTTGTGCCAGAGCCGCGGTGAACCCTGACGGCCAGCCCCCCTCTCCCAATACTGGTGCCTGTCCGCTGGTGGGTCGAGCGAGCCCCCCTGTGGTGGAGACAGCTCTAAGCTTTTTAATTTAAATTGTCTCTCTAATTTGAATGAATACACTTTAAATCCATTTACAAGGATCTATTGGAGGGCAAATCTCATGCCAGCAGCCGCGTAATTCCAGCTCCAGTAGCGTCCACTAAAGCTGCTGCAGTTAAAAAGCTTTTATAAGGATCGAGCTCGGCTGTCCACCGCAAGGCTTCCTACTGCCAGTCCCAGCCCCTATGCCTTGGGGTGCCTCCTGATGCCCTTCACTGAGTATCCCGTGGTCCCGAAGCATTTCCTTTGAAAAAATTAAGTGTCCAAACTACAGGTGGTGTAGCTTGCTTAACAGCCGGGATAATCCGCTGACTAGCAGACACTGCTACTAGGCACAAAGTATTTCCTGGGCTAGATGCAGTTAAAAATTTGTAATTAGATACTCTCGTTGGATGCTGAGAAAGCATTCCATAGAGTCTCCTGGCACGCCATATATGATTCTCTTAAAAAGCTTCGGGTAGGGGTCTAGGGGACCCTTTTATAGCCAAAATCACGGCCCTGTATCACAATACGTCACCTAGGCTGAAGATAAATGGAACTGTAGCACCCTGAGGGCTCGGTTGCTACAGAGGTATTGCACCTCACCCAGAGGTGTGATATCTCACTCTCAGGTAAGGATGGAGTGTGGATCAGGACCCGACACCTGCATGCATTACACCACATTGCCGTGGGGCAGGGCGACCAATATGCCTCTGAGATGGGCACGACAGTCCCTGTCCCTGGCTGGAGTGGGGGGAGGGAACACTGAGGAAGGGGAACCCTGTAGTGCAGGAGGAGGGAGGAAGCAGTTCCTGGGTGCATTGAGAAGGGAGTATAAAAGGTGGACACCATCTTAGTTCAGTGCAGAGAAGTCTGAGCAGAAGTGGCAGGGAGCAGGGGTTCTGCATGAGCTCTGCTCCGGAGGCGGGCCTAGTAACAGAGGCCCAGGCCTGGAAGAGGGAGAAGGAAGGAAGAGGAGCGGAGAAGGCTCCAGGAACGAGGAATGAAGGGATCCCAGGGGTGCGGACGGGCGAGTCGCCACCGCACGCCCGAATCCACCTGCGTGGAGGGGTCAGGCCAAAGGGGGAGACCGGTCCCCGAAACTAGTAGAGGCAGGAAACGACCCTCAGCTAGAAACCGGAGGCTGTGACATTTTATGTGGCGCAGCCCCTCGCTACACCCGCTAGGAAGGCACCACATAGGGTCAGGGAAACTGGCGCCAAGTTTACCAAGAGGAGGCCCGAGGCAGCCGGACAGAAGGGTTGGTAAGAAAGGCCAGACAAAGGACACACAAAGGGGGTCCTGTGAAGCGCTCCAAAGTTATCTGGGAGTTGTCTGAGCCCCTCACCTGGTGAGCACAGTACGACGTGGGCAGCCGTTACCTGCAGACGTGGTCTGGATAATAAGAACTGTGAGTAAAGACCCTGGACTGCATCACTGACTCCGTGTCGTTACTGCTGCTGCCCTGCACCATCACCCCCATCCTCCGCATACACTGCCCTGAGGCTATACTCCTCCCGTGGGGAGTTATGCTACGCTCTGCTGCACCCACAACACCAGCCTCAGCGGTCTGCCCTGCAGCGGCGGTTCACTCTGACCGCAATCCACGGGTGGCGTAGTCGGACATTTAAACATCAAAACCACATAAATAGTTCCGCCACTGGTTTGACCACCCTGAGCCACGGAACCGGGTCGCTGCCACGAAGACTACAACCACCAGCATCCACCAAAAAGGGTCTGGCTCCGGGTGTCCCAAGGACCAGGGGGTGCATCAGAACATTTTCATCACCTTTCACAATCACCAATGGGACAAGGCAGGGATGTCCTCTGTCCCCTCTCTTATACATCCTAGTGACGGAGCACCTGCTCTCATCAATTCGCCATAACCCCAATATTAGGTGGATTGAGGTGGGAGGCACCGAGTACAAGTGCTCTCTATTTGCTGATGATGTCCTAGTATATCTCACTCAATCACATATATCCATCCATGCTGTTATGGCTGAAATAGATCACTTTGTTACATGGTCAAATTTTAAAATCAATGCAGCGAAGTCTGAGGCCCTCGATGTTTCCCTCCCCAAATCCATATAGGATTCCATCCAGTCCAACTTTCCCTTTGCCTGGCCCTCACAGGGTTTCAAATACTTAGGAATTCCTATTCATAGAGACCTCTCCCATCTATGTTATCTTAATTTTGGGCCCTTTATTGAACAACTCCATACAGACCACGGTTTGCAAGTTAGAACTGTAAGATTCACTACGTGAACCACTGGTGTTTTGTGGAAAAGCACATGTACACTGTGTTCCAAATTATTATGCAAAAAGTGTTTAGGAGTGATAAGGGAAGAATTTGTTTGTTTGTCAGTTAAACTCATTGATGGTGATGTGTGTCAGGGCTCTTTATATCACTGTAAGCAATTGCAGACACCTGTGCTAATTAGTTTGGCAGGTGTGTCCAATGAAAGGCAAGACTACTTAAGAAGGCAGTCTCACATTATTAAGCAGCCTACATTTTCTGCCAAAATGGGAAAGAAAAAGGATGTGTCGGCTGCTGAGAAGCAACAAATTGTGGAGTGTTTAGTAGAGATGAGCGTTGTTCTACTCGAACTGTTCGCCAATCTCAAATTCGAGCTGTTTTGGGCGGTGTTCGAGCCGGTCGGCGAACACGAACAATTTGAGAAAAATTCGGCTGTTCGAGGTTATGTTCGATAACTGTTCGTGCACCAAAATCATAACTGGATTTTTTCTCAGTAATGATGAAAATTAATGTTAATACGCAGTTTGAGTGTACAGCGGGGCGGGGGGAGGGGCAGGGGATGGATCTCTGCAGGAACAATGAAGATCTCCATTTTTTTTTCTCTTTCCCGCATTTGCAGTGGGGAGGTGCAATCTGTCAGCCTATCAGCAGCGCACACACGGAGCGAAGTGCTTTTTTTCACACAAGCAAGGGCATGTGTCATTGGCAGTGTATGTCACATGTCCTTGCCCTATAAGACCAAGCCATTTTCCCCGTCGCCACCATTTTCTCACTGCTGCAGCTGCGTGTTAGACGGCACCGCTGTTGCTGTGTGCGCTATACCTTGTTAATTTCAAGCCAATTTTCGCACAAATATACAGATAGCTTGGGAGTAGGGAATAGTTGTGATTGCAGTCCTTTTAAGGACTAGGTTACAGCATTTCCTACGACTTTTATCAAGCAGGTCTGTGCTCTTAAATAGATAGATTGTGGGAGTAAAGACTAATTGTAATTGGAGTCCTTTTCAGGACTAGGTTACATCAGTTCCTATCAGTTTTTGCCAGGCAGGTCTGTGCCAGTGCTGTGCAAGTTTTTTTCAAAGCATTTGGCTGAATCTAGCAAAGCTAATCCTTTTTGGCCTATTGCAGAGTGTGTTAGTCAGTGGAGTAGCCTATCTGTGTTGCAAGATATACCACCTGTGTATAGAATACCAATTTTTTTACTGCACCTAGTGAAGTAAAATCTTTTGGGCATAGCATCATTCTATTAGTCCATCTATACTGACCTCCATCAGGTTGCAAATTAAAAATAATTTTTTTCTGCATCTAGCTCTGAAAAAATATTTGGGCTTCTAGCAGTGTGTGGGACTTGGTCTATTAGTCCATCTATACTGACCTCCATCAGGTTGCAAATTAAAAATAATTTTTTTCTTCATTTAGCTCT
The DNA here is from genome assembly GCF_046119375.1 of Phyllobates terribilis. Classification (NCBI taxonomy): domain Eukaryota; kingdom Metazoa; phylum Chordata; class Amphibia; order Anura; family Dendrobatidae; genus Phyllobates; species Phyllobates terribilis. Next base: position 383,434,014 of record NW_027362765.1, read on the forward strand.
GAAAAAATATTTGGGCTTCTAGCAGTGTGTGGGACTTGTTCTATTAGTCCTTCTATACTGACCTCCAGCAGGTTGAAATTGAATATAATTTTTTTCTGCATCTAGCTCTGAAAAAATATTTGGGCTTCTAGCGGTGTGTGGGACTTGGTCTATTAGTCCATCTATACTGACCTCCATCAGGTTGCAAATTAAAAATAATTTTTTTCTGCATCTAGCTCTGAAAAAATATTTGGGCTTCTAGCAGTGTGTGGGACTTGGTCTATTAGTCCATCTATACTGACCTCCATCAGGTTGCAAATTAAAAATAATTTTTTTCTTCATTTATCTCTGAAAAAATATTTGGGCTTCTAGCAGCGTGTGGGACTTGTTCTATTAGTCCTTCTATACTGACCTCCAGCAGGTTGCAAATTAAAAATAATTTTTTTCTGCATCTAGCTCTGAAAAAATATTTGGGCTTCTAGCAGTGTGTGGGACTTGGTCTATTAGTCCATCTATACTGACCTCCATCAGGTTGCAAATTAAAAATATTTTTTTTCTTCATTTAGCTCTGAAAAAATATTTGGGCTTCTAGCAGTGTGTGGGACTTGTTCTATTAGTCCTTCTATACTTACCTCCAGCAGGTTGCAAATTGAATATAATTTTTTTCTGCATCTAGCTCTGAAAAAATATTTAGGCTTCTAGCGGTGTGTGGGACTTGGTCTATTAGTCCATCTATACTGACCTCCATCAGGTTGCAAATTAAAAATAATTTTTTTCTGCATCTAGCTCTGAAAAAATATTTGGGCTTCTAGCAGTGTGTGGGACTTGGTCTATTAGTCCATCTATACTGACCTCCATCAGGTTGCAAATTGAATAAAAAAAATTTCTGCATCTAGCTCTGAAAAAATATTTGGGCTTCTAGCGGTGTGTGGGACTTGGTCTATTAGTCCATCTATACTGACCTCCATCAGGTTGCAAATTAAAAATATTTTTTTTCTGCATCTAACCCAGCCAATAGTTTTGGCCTAATACCACAGTTTGGCCACTCAGCTCTGCTCGGTTACCATCCATTGTTTTTTTGTGCAAACAACTCCAGAGTTGTGAATTAGTTAACCACCAAAATGAGTGGAAAAAGGCCTGCTGCTGGTGGAAAGGGGAATAGGCGTGTTGGGAAGGGGAAAAAAGGTTGTGTCCGTGGGGTAGGTGCAGAAGAAAGACCATCTTCCAGCCAAACTAAAATGTCTACTTCTTTTAGCGGACAATGTGATAAGATCCCTTTCTTACGGCCACGCCAATCGCTACAAATTCCAGATGAGGCACAAAAACAGCAGGTGCTTCAACGGATATCAAGTGCTCCTTTAAGTGTGCTCTCCTCCACATCAACTTCAACATCACAAATACTCCAGTCCTCAAAGGTGTCACCCAAATCGCACTTGCTTCCTCACAGCTCCCAAATCTCCAGCTGCCCGTCTGAGTATGAGGTAGAACAGATGGTTGAGTCTGCAGAGCTGTTTACTCATACTATAGCCTGGGAATCAGAGGTCGACTCCAGCGCTTCTGTGAATCCAGACGAGGAAATGATCTGCACTGATGCCCAGAATCTTTATGAGTCGGATCCAGGACCAGACGCAGAAGGTTCTGACCATAATGTAGACCCTCATTCCCAAACTGTAACTCCTGTTGGTGGAGACAATGAGGAAGACGATGATAAGACTCAAATACCTGATTGGAGCGACAACTTTAGTTTTTTGTCAGGGCAGGAACAGGTTGGCTCTGAGGACGACGGGTGTGATAACGCACAGGGTGATGATGATGAGGTCGGAGATCCCACTTACTGTCAACCCACAGTCAGCCAAGAGATGAGGTCAGCAGAGGAGGTGGAGGAAGATGCTAGTGACGACGAGGTCAGGTTGCGCCTTCCTGGACAGAGACGTAGTACTGGAAGCACGTCAACAACTGCATCCTCAAACACAACTCTGCCTCTCACCACAAGTCGTGGTGGCTCTTCAGGTCGCATGGGTGCTAAGCCTTGCATAGCCTGGGCATTTTTTCAGATCGATAAAGATGACCCAACTCGTGTTATCTGTAACATTTGTCAGCAAAAGCTAAGTAGAGGCCAAAAAATACATAGTTTGAGTACTTCATGCATGAACCGGCACATGGACATGAAGCATAAGTTGCAGTGGGAAGCTCAGTGTGCTACAATGCGGCCTAGCCGGCCGGGCCAACCACCGTCTGCCATATCTTGTGCATCCGCGGCCTCTTCATCCTCTGTGACTGGGGGGACAGCAGTCACACCTGTTTTGGGGCGCAGACCTGCCACCTCTTTACCCGCAACAGCCAGCGTGATTGGCAGGTCATCATTTTCTTTGGAGGTGGTAACACCAGCTGGTCTTGAGCGCTGTCCGACATCGATAGCACCACCTTTGGATCAAGGCAACCTAACATGTCCGCCTGCATCTTCCTCACAGACCGGCAGTTTGCCGGGGACACCCTTATCAACCCCGTCTAAGCACAATAGCCAGCCCTCGGTCCCTCAGATGTGGACAAGTAAAAGACCATTTCCTCCTAGCCATGAGAAAGCTAAGAGGTTGAATTTCACCATCTGCAAGCTCTTGGCTACAGAAATGCTGCCTTTCCGCCTGGTGGACACAGAGGATTTTCGAGACCTTATGTCCGTCGCAGTGCCCCAGTACCAGATGCCCAGTCGGCACTACTTCTCAAAGAAAGGTGTGCCTGCGCTCCACCAGCATGTCGCACACAACATCACCGCTTCTTTGAGAAACTCTGTGTGTGACAGGGTGCATTTCACCACAGACACTTGGACGAGTAGGCATGGACAGGGGCGTTACATGTCGCTGACTGGGCACTGGGTAACTATGGTGACAGCAGGACAAGGGGCTGCTGTCCAAGTCTTGCCGTCCCCACGAGTTGTGCGTCAATCCTCTTTATGTCAAAGTTCCTCCACTGCTTCTGCCTCCTCAACCTCCTCTCGGTCTTCCACCTGCACCCAAAGCCTATCTGGTCATGCCACAAGCTTTCTAACTGCGCAGAAGGGATCCTGCACACCTCCTTACTATGCTGGCAGTAGGGCTCAACGTCATCAGGCGGTTTTTACATTGAAATGTCTGGGAAATGTGAGTCACACAGCTGAGGAGTTGTGGTCAGCTCTGGAGAACCAATTTCATGAATGGTTGTCTCCACTGGACCTGAAACCAGGGAAGGCCGTGTGCGACAATGCTGCATACCTGGGTGCGGCCCTTCGCCGGGGCAATGTCACACACGTGCCTTGTATGGCTCACGTGTTGAACCTGGTTGTCCAGCAATTTTTAGCCCACTATCCCAGACTAGATGGCCTTCTGCAGAGGGCACGGTCGCTGTGTACTCACTTCCGTTCGCATCCCGCAGCTCAGCGACTTACATCTCTACAGAAGTCGTTGGGCCTGCCACTTCACCGGCTAAAATGCGATGTGCCTACCCGGTGGAATTCAACTCTGCACATGTTGCAGCGACTGTGGCAGCACCGACAAGCCCTGGTGCAATACGTTCTGACGTATAGCCTGGGCTAACGAGATTCAGAGGTGGGGCAAATCACGCTGGAGGAGTGGTCTCAGATCAGGGACCTATGCACCCTTCTGCACAGTTTTGAAATGGCGACGAAGATGTTTAGTGCTGACGATGCCATTATCAGCATGACTATTCCGGTGATTTACATGCTGGAGCACATGTTAAACAGAATTCGGAGTCAGGTGGTGGCACAAGAGGAGGTGGAGGAAGTAGAGGAGGAGGAGTTGTATGCGGAAGGGCTAACATCTGCAAGGTCCAGACGGTCGGCAGCACCAAGGCAGCAGGCATGTGAGGGTGGGGGAGATGATTTTACCAGGGCGCATGGTAGCAGCCAAACTAGTGAGGAAGGTGCAGGAGCCCAGGAAGAAGTGGAGGACGAACTGATGGAAGACTTATCAGATGAGGGAGACCTTGATCACATTTCTGTTGTGCGAGGTTGGGGGGAGAGGACAGAGGAAGGAAGCATGATTGTTACCTCGCCACCAACACAACAGGGACTTGGTGCTCCTGGATGCGCAACACACATGAGTGCCTTCTTGCTGCACTACCTGCAACATCACCCTCGAATTGTGAGAATTAGAAATAATCCTGACTACTGGGTTGCCACACTGTTAGATCCCCGGTACAAAAGTAAATTTGCAGAAATTATTCCTGCCATAGAAAGGGATGCACGCATGCAGGAGTATCAGCAGACACTGTTGCAGAATCTTACATGTGCTTTTCCACAAAATACCAGTGGTGCACGTAGTGAATCTCACAGTTCCAACTTGCCAACCGTGGGACCGTCAAGTGTTCAGCACTCAAACCGTAACAGAACCACAGTATCTGCTGGTAACATCAATTTTGCGGAATCATTTCACCACTTTTTTAGCCCATCCTTTGCAAGGCCACAGGAGACAAGAAGTCTGACACATAGTCAACGCCTAGAGACGATGGTACAGGAGTATCTCCAAGTAAACATTGAAGCCACGACTGTGTCACTGGACCCTTGCTCTTTTTGGGCTTCCAATCTGGATAAATGGCCGGAGCTAGCCACTTACGCCTTGGAGATCTTGTCATGCCCCGCAGCCAGCGTTCTGTCTGAACGTGTGTTCAGCGCTGCTGGTGGTGTGCTGACAGATAAGCGCACGCGGCTCTCCACTGATAATGTAGACAGACTCACGTTCATAAAGATGAACAAATCATGGATCCGAAACGACTTTTCTACCCCTGTGTCATCCTGGGGAGAGTAAAAGCTTGATGATTGGTTAAAATCACCCTACCAACCGTTTTAAGCTTTCAAATTACTAATCATGTTTATCTGTATCTTGACTGGAAAATAATTTGGGCTTTGTAGCAGTGTGCAGCACTGATCCTATTAGGCCATCTATAATAAGCTTCACCAGATTTAAAATTAAAAATAATTTTTAGCTGCATCTAGACGGAAAATAATTTTGGGGCTCCGAGATGCGCAAGACACATAAGTGCCTTCTTGCTGCACTACCTGCAGCATGACCCTCATATTGTCAGAATTCGAAGTAATCATGACTACTGGGTTGCCACACTCTTAGATCCCCCAAACTTTTCGATCAACCTTTTCATTTTAATAAAGACCAAAAAAATGGTCATTTTTGAAATTATAAGCATTAGCAGGTTGTTAGAAACTGAAATCAAACAGTTTTCAACTCAAAACTTTATTCTAGGTGATGTTACATTTTCACATAGGACCCCTTGTTCGAAAGGAGCTTCTGAACTCTCTCGTCCATTGAATTTGTCAGGTTTTGGATGGTTTCTGCTTCAATTGTTTTGCATGAGGACAGAATACCCTCCCAGAGCTGTTGCTTAGATGTGAACTGCCTCCCGCCATCATAGACACTCCTTTTAATGATGCTCCAAAGGTTCTGAATGGGGTAGAGGTCAGGGGAGCATGGGGGTCACACCATAAGTTTGTCCCCTTTTATGCCCATATCAGCCAGAGATGCAGATGTTTTATGTGCAGCATGAGATGGTGCATTATCATGCAGAAAAATGATCTTGCTGTGAAATACACGGTTCTTCTTCTTGAACCATGGCAGGAAGTGCTGTTTGAGAAAATCCACATACATTATGGAGTTCATCTTTAGCGCCTTCAGGGATCCTAAAGGGGCCGACAATCTCTCTCCCCATGATTCCAGCCCAAAACATTACTCCACCTCCTCCTTGTTGGCGCTGTAGCCGTGTTTGCGTGGGGTGTCCATCAACCAGCCATCCTCCACTCCATTCATCTGGACCATCGAGCGCTGCATGGCACTCATCCGTGAACAAAACAGTTTTGAAATCAGTCTTCATGTAATGTTTGGCCCACTGGAGCCGTTTCTGCTTGTGTGAAGTGGATAGAGGAGGTCGACAGGATGGCGTATGCACAGCTGCAAACCTCTGAAGGACCCTGCATCTTGTTGTTCGGGGGACGTTGGAGGCACAAGCAGCTTCAAAAACTTGTCTGCTGCTATGACAAGGCTTTTTTGCCGCTGCTCTTTCAACCTGACGTAATTGCCTGTAGGAAAGAGTCCTCAATTTGCCCTTATCAGCACGCACACGTGTGTACTGTGAATCAGCTACATACTTCTTGATTGCCAAGACACTTCATCCTGATCATCGCACAATGTTGATTGTAGTCATGCCTTGACCTAAACACTCCACAATTTGTTGCTTCTCAGCAGCCGACACATCCTTTTTCTTTCCCATTTTGGCAGAAAATGTAGGCTGCTTAATAATGTGAGAGAGCCTTCTTAAGTAGTCTTGCCTTTATTGGACACACCTGCCAAACTAATTAGCACAGGTGTCTGCAATTGCTTACAGTGATATAAAGAGCCCTGACACACATCACCATCAATCAGTTTAACTGACAAACAAACAAATTCTTCCCTTATCACTCCTAAACACTTTTTGCATAATAATTTGGAACGCGGTGTACATGTGCTTTTCCACAAAACACCAGTGGTTCACGTAGTGAATCTTACAGTTCTAACTTGCCAACCGTGGTCTGTATGGAATTGTTCAATAAAGGGCCCAAAATTAAGATAACATAGATGGGAGAGGTCTCTATGAATAGGAATTCCTAAGTATTTGATACCCTGTGAGGGCCAGGCAAAGGGAAAGTTGGACTGGATGGAATCCTATATGGATTTAGGGAGGGAGACATCGAGGGCCTCAGACTTCGCTGCATTGATTTTAAAATTTTACCATGTAACAAAGTGATCTATTTCAGCCATAACAGCAGGGATGGATATATGTGATTGAGTGATATATACTAGGACATCATCAGCAAATAGAGAGCACTTGTACTCGGTGCCTCCCACCTCAATCCACCTAATATTGGGGTTATGGCGAATTGATGAGAGCAGGTGCTCCGTCACTAGGATGTATAAGAGAGGGGACAGAGGACATCCCTGCCTTGTCCCATTGGTGATTGTGAAAGGTGATGAAAATGTTCTGACGCACCCCCTGGGCCTTGGGACACCCGGAGCCGGACCCTTTTTGGTGGATGCTGGTGGTTGTAGTCTTCGTGGCGGCGATCCGGTTCCGTGGCTCAGGGCGGTCAAACCAGTGGCGGAACTATTTATGTGGTTTTGATGTTTAAATGTCCGACTACGCCACCCGTGGATTGCGGTCAGAGTGAACCGCCGCTACAGGGCAGACCGCTAAGGCTGGTGTTGTGGGTGCAGCAGAGCGTAGCATAACTCCCCACGGGAGGAGTATAGCCTCAGGGCAGTGTATGCGGAGGATGGGGGTGATGGTGCAGGGCAGCAGCAGTAACGACACGGAGTCAGTGATGCAGTTCAGGGCCTTTACTCACAGTTCTTATTATCCAGACCACGTCTGCAGGTAACGGCTGCCCACGTCATACTGTGCTCACCAGGTGAGGGGCTCAGACAACTCCCAGATAACTTTGGAGCGCTTCACAGGACCCCCTTTGTGTGTCCTTTGTCTGGCCTTTCTTACCAACACTTCTGTCCGGCTGCCTCGGGCCTCCTCTTGGTAAACTTGGCGCCAGTTTCCCTGACCCTATGTGGTGCCTTCCTAGCGGGTGGAGCAAGGGGCTGCGCCACATAAAATGTCAGAGCCTCCGGTTTCTAGCTGAGGGTCGTTTCCTGCCTCCACTAGTTCGGGGACCGGTCTCCCCCTTTGGCCTGACCCCTCCACGCAGGTGGATTCGGGCGTGTGGTGGCGACTCGCCCGTCCGCACCCCTGGGATCCCTTCATTCCTCGTTCCTGGAGCCTTCTCCGCTCCTCTTCCTTCCTTCTCCCTCTTGCAGGCCTGGGCCTCTGTTACTAGGCCCGCCTCCGGAGCAGAGCTCATGCAGAGCCCCTGCTCCCTGCCACTTCTGCTCAGACTTCTCTGCACTGAACTAAGATGGTGCCCACCTTTTATACTCCCTTCTCAATGCACCCAGGAACTGCTTCCTCCCTGCTCCTGCACTGCAGGGTTCCCCTTCCTCAGTGTTCCCTCCCCCCACTCCAGCCAGGGACAGGGACTGTCGTGCCCATCTCAGGGGCATATTGGTCGCCCTGCCCCACGGCAATGTGGTGTAATGCATGCAGGTGTCGGGTCCTGATCCACACTCCATCCTTATCTGAGAGTGAGATATCACACCTCTGGGTGAGGTGCAATACGTCTGTAGCAACCGAGCCCTCGGTGCTACAGTTCCATTTATCTTCAGCCTAGGTGACGTATTGTGATACAGGGCCGTGATTTTGGCTATAAAAGGGTCCCCTAGACCCCTACCCCAAGCTTTTTAAGAGAATCATATATGGCGTGCCAGGAGACTCTATGGAATGCTTTCTCAGCATCCAACGAGAGTATCTACTTACAAATTTTTAACTGCATCTAGCCCAGGAAATACTTTGTGCCTAGTAGCAGTGTCTGCTAGTCAGCGGATTATCCCGGCTGTTAAGCAAGCTACACCACCTGTAGTTTGTACACTTAATTTTTTCAAAGGAAATGCTTCGGGACCACAGGATACTCAATGAAGAGCATCAGGAGGCACCCCAAGGCATAGGGGCTGGGACTGGCACTAGGATGCCTTGCGGTGGACAGCCGAGCTCGATCCTTTTAAAAGCTTTTTAACTGCAGCAGCTTTAGTGGACGCTACTGGAGCTGGAATTACGCGGCTGCTGGCATGAGACTTGCCCTCCAATAGATCCTTGTAAATGGATTTAAAGTGTGTTCATTCAAATTAGAGGGACAATTTAAATTAAAAAGCTTAGAGCTGCCTCCACCACAGGGGGGCTCTCTCGACCCACCAGCGGACAGGCACCAGTATTGGGAGAGGGGGGCTGGCCGTCAGGGTTCACCGCGGCTCTGGCACAAACCCGGCGACACGGAGGTGGCACGGACAGGAGCGGACTGGCCGTCTCGGCTTCTCACTTTTTGGATTTTAGAAGGGCATGACATGCCTATATCTGTGTCTCCCCCTCCTTTTACTCCTCCACCTCTTTTCTTTTCGCATGACTATATGTACTTGTCACTTTTCCATGTGTTAGTTGTGTCTTCTGAGCAGTTTGTCAGCTTTTGGACACCTTTGAAGGTGTTTTCTATGTGTTTCTATGTGTTTTTGTTTGCCTGCCATTGGTTTTAACGGTGTTCGAAGGTGTTCGACGAACAGTTCGACGAACAGTTCGGCGAACACACGGGTGTTCGACGAACCGAACCGAACTCGAACACTACGGGGGTGGCTCAACACTAGTGTTTAGGTCAAGGCATGACTACAATCAACATTGTGCGATGATCAGGATGAAGTGTCTTGGCAATCAAGAAGTATGTAGCTGATTCACAGTACACACGTGTGCATGCTGATAAGGGCAAATTGAGGACTCTTTCCTACAGGCAATTACGTCAGGTTAAAAGAGCAGCGGCAAAAAAGCCTTGTCATAGCAGCATACAAGTTTTTGAAGCTGCTGGTGCCTCCAACGTCCCCCGAACAACAAGATGCAGGGTCCTTCAGAGGTTTGCAGCTGTGCATACGCCATCCTGTCGACCTCCTCTATCCACTTCACACAAGCAGAAACGGCTCCAGTGGGCCAAACATTACATGAAGACTGATTTCAAAACTGTTTTGTTCACGGATGAGTGCCGTGCAGCGCTCGATGGTCCAGATGGATGAAGTGGAGGATGGCTGGTTGATGGACACCCCACGCAAACACGGCTACAGCGCCAACAAGGAGGAGGTGGAGTAATGTTTTGGGCTGGAATCATGGGGAGAGAGATTGTCGGCCCCTTTAGGATCCCTGAAGGCGCTAAAGATGAACTCCATAATGTATGTGGATTTTCTCAAACAGCACTTCCTGCCATGGTTCAAGAAGAAGAACCGTGTATTTCACAGCAAGATCATTTTTTTGCATGATAATGCACCATCTCATGCTGCACTTAAAACATCTGCATCTCTGACTGATATGGGCATAAAAGGGGACAAACTTATGGTGTGACCCCCATGCTCCCCTGACCTCTACCCCATTCAGAACCTCTGGAGCATCATCAAAAGGAGTGTCTATGATGGCTGGAGGCAGTTCACATCTAAGCAACAGCTCTGGGAGGGTATTCTGTCCTTATGCAAAACAATTGAAGCAGAAACCATCCAAAACCTGACAAATTCAATGGACGAGAGAGTTCAGAAGCTCCTTTCGAACAAGGGGTCCTATGTGAAAATGTAACATCACCTAGAATAAAGTTTTGAGTTGAAAACTGTTTGATTTCAGTTTCTAATAACCTGCTAATGCTTATAATTTCAAAAATGACCATTTTTTTGGTCTTTATTAAAATGAAAAGGTTGATCGAAAAGTTTGGGGGATCTAAGAGTGTGGCAACCCAGTAGTCATGATTACTTCGAATTCTGACAATATGAGGGTCATGTTGAAGGTAGTGCAGCAAGAAGGCACTTATGTGTCTTGCGCATCTCGGAGCCCCAAAATTATTTTCCGGGCTAGATGCAGCTAAAAATTATTATTAATTTTAAATCTGGTGGAGCTTAGTATAGATGGCCTAATAGGATCAGTGCTGCACACTGCTACAAAGCCCAAATTATTTTCCAGTCAAGATACAGATGAACATGATTAGTAATTTTAAATCTGGTGGAGCTTATTATAGATGGCCTAATAGAATCAGTGCTGCACACTGCTACAAAGCCCAAATTATTTTCCAGCCAAGATACAGATAAACATGATTAGTAATTTGAAAGCTTAAAATGGTTGGTAGGGTAATTTTAACCAATCATCAAGCTTTTACTCTCCCCAGGATGACACAGGGGTAGAAAAGTCGTTTCGGATCCATGATTTGTTCATCTTTATGAACGTGAGTCTGTCTACATTATCAGTGGAGAGCCGCGTGCGCTTATCTGTCAGCACACCACCAGCAGCGCTGAACACACGTTCAGACAGAACGCTGGCTGCGGGGCATGACAAGATCTCCAAGGCGTAAGTGGCTAGCTCCGGCCATTTATCCAGATTGGAAGCCCAAAAAGAGCAAGGGTCCAGTGACACAGTCATGGCTTCAATGTTTACTTGGAGATACTCCTGTACCATCGTCTCTAGGCGTTGACTATGTGTCAGACTTCTTGTCTCCTGTGGCCTTGCAAAGGATGGGCTAAAAAAGTGGTGAAATGATTCCGCAAAATTGATGTTACCAGCAGATATTGTGGTTCTGTTACGGTTTGAGTGCTGAACACTTGACGGTCCCACGGTTGGCAAGTTGGAACTGTGAGATTCACTACGTGCACCATTGGTGTTTTGTGGAAAAGCACATGTAAGATTCTGCAACAGTCTCTGCTGATACTCCTGCATGCGTGCATCCCTTTCTATGGCAGGAATAATTTCTGCAAATTTACTTTTGTACCGGGGATCTAACAGTGTGGCAACCCAGTAGTCAGGATTATTTCTAATTCTCACAATTCGAGGGTCATGTTGCAGGTAGTGCAGCAAGAAGGCACTCATGTGTGTTGCGCATCCAGGAGCACCAAGTCCCTGTTGTGTTGGTGGCGAGGTAACAATCATGCTTCCTTCCTCTGTCCTCTCCCCCCAACCTCGCACAACAGAAATGTGATCAAGGTCTCCCTCATCTGATGAGTCTTCCATCAGTTCGTCCTCCACTTCTTCCTGGGCTCCTGCACCTTCCTCACTAGTTTGGCTGCTACCATGCGCCCTGGTAAAACCATCTCCCCCACCCTCACATGCCTGCCGCCTTGGTGCTGCCGACCGTCTGGACCTTGCAGATGTTAGCCCTTCCGCATACAACTCCTCCTCCTCTACTTCCTCCACCTCCTCTTGTGCCACCACCTGACTCCGAATTCTGTTTAACATGTGCTCCAGCATGTAAATCACCGGAATAGTCATGCTGATAATGGCATCGTCAGCACTAAACATCTTCGTCGCCATTTCAAAACTGTGCAGAAGGTTGCATAGGTCCCTGATCTGAGACCACTCCTCCAGCGTGATTTGCCCCACCTCTGGATCTCGTTGGCCCAGGCTATACGTCAGAACGTATTGCACCAGGGCTTGTCGGTGCTGCCACAGTCGCTGCAACATGTGCAGAGTTGAATTCCACCGGGTAGGCACATCGCATTTTAGCCGGTGAAGTGGCAGGCCCAACGACTTCTGTAGAGATGTAAGTCGCTGAGCTGCGGGATGCGAACGGCGGAAGTGAGCACACAGCGACCGTGCCCTCTGCAGAAGGCCATCTAGTCTGGGATAGTGGGCTAAAAATTGCTGGACAACCAGGTTCAACACGTGAGCCATACAAGGCACGTGTGTGACATTGCCCCGGCGAAGGGCCGCACCCAGGTTTGCAGCATTGTCGCACACGGCCTTCCCTGGTTTCAGGTCCAGTGGAGACAACCATTCATGAAATTGGTTCTCCAGAGCTGACCACAACTCCTCAGCTGTGTGACTTACATTTCCCAGACATTTCAAAGTAAAAACCGCCTGATGACGTTGAGCCCTACTGCCAGCATAGTAAGGAGGTGTGCAGGATCCCTTCTGCGCAGTTAGAAAGCTTGTGGCGTGACCAGACAGGCTTTGGGTGCAGGTGGAACACCAAGAGGAGGTTGAGGAGGCAGAAGCAGTGGAGGAACTTTGACATAAAGAGGATTGACGCACAACTCGTGGGGACGGCAAGACTTGGACAGCAGCCCCTTGTCCTGCTGTCACCATAGTTACCCAGTGCCCAGTCAGCGACATGTAACGCCCCTGTCCATGCCTACTCGTCCAAGTGTCTGTGGTGAAATGCACCCTGTCACACACAGAGTTTCTCAAAGAAGCGGTGATGTTGTGTGCGACATGCTGGTGGAGCGCAGGCACACCTTTCTTTGAGAAGTAGTGCCGACTGGGCATCTGGTACTGGGGCACTGCGACGGACATAAGGTCTCGAAAATCCTTTGTGTCCACCAGGCGGAAAGGCATCATTTCTGTAGCCAAGAGCTTGCAGATGGTGAAATTCAACCTCTTAGCTTTCTCATGGCTAGGAGGAAATGGTCTTTTACTTGTCCACATCTGAGGGACCGAGGGCTGGCTATTGTGCTTAGACGGGGTTGATAAGGGTGTCCCCGGCAAACTGCCGGTCTGTGAGGAAGATGCAGGCGGACATGTTAGGTTGCCTTGATCCAAAGGTGGTGCTATCGATGTCGGACAGCGCTCAACACCAGCTGGTGTTACCACCTCCAAAGAAAATGATGACCTGCCAATCACGCTGGCTGTTGCGGGTAAAGAGGTGGCAGGTCTGCGCCCCAAAACAGGTGTGACTGCTGTCCCCCCAGTCACAGAGGATGAAGAGGCCGCGGATGCACAAGATGGGGCAGACGGTGCTTGGCCCGGCCGGCTAGGCCGCATTGTAGCACACTGAGCTTCCCACTGCAACTTATGCTTCATGTCCATGTGCCGGTTCATGCATGAAGTACTCAAACTATGTATTTTTTGGCCTCTACTTAGCTTTTGCTGACAAATGTTACAGATAACACGAGTTGGGTCATCTTTATCGATCTGAAAAAATGCCCAGGCTATGCAAGGCTTAGCACCCATGCGACCTGAAGAGCCACCACAACTTGTGGTGAAAGGCAGAGTTGTGTTTGAGGATGCAGTTGTTGACGTGCTTCCAGTACTACGTCTCTGTCCAGGAAGGCGCAATCTGACCTCGTCGTCACTAGCATCTTCCTCCACCTCCTCTGCTGACCTCATCTCTTGGCTGACTGTGGGTTGACAGTAAGTGGGATCTCCAACCTCATCATCATCACCCTGTGCGTTATCACACCCGTCGTCCTCAGAGCCAACCTGTTCCTGCCCTGACAAAAAACTAAAGTTGTCGCTCCAATCAGGTATTTGAGTCTCATCATCGTCTTCCTCATTGTCTCCACCAACAGGAGTTACAGTTTGGGAATGAGGGTCTACATTATGGTCAGAACCTTCTGCGTCTGGTCCTGGATCCGACTCATAAAGATTCTGGGCATCAGTGCAGATCATTTCCTCGTCTGGATTCACAGAAGCGCTGGAGTCGACCTCTGATTCCCAAGCTATAGTATGAGTAAACAGCTGTGCAGACTCAACCATCTGTTCTACCTCATACTCAGACGGGCAGCTGGAGATTTGGGAGCTGTGAGGAAGCAAGTGCGATTGGGGTGACACCTTTGAGGACTGGAGTATTTGTGATGTTGAAGTTGATGTGGAGGAGAGCCCACTTAAAGGATCACTTGATATCCGTTGAAGCACCTGCTGTTTTTGTGCCTCATCTGGAATTTGTAGCGATTGGCGTGGCCTTAAGAAAGGGATCTTATCACATTGTCCGCTAAAAGAAGTAAACATTTTAGTTTGGCTGGAAGATGGTCTTTCTTCTGCAGATGTTACTGTTGCTTTAACACCTACCCCACGGACACAACCTTTTTTCCCCTTCCCAACACGCCTATTCCCCTTTCCACCAGCAGCAGGCCTTTTTCCACTCATTTTGGTGGTTAACTAATTCACAACTCTGGAGTTGTTTGCACAAAAAAACAATGGATGGGAACCGAGCAGAGCTGAGTGGCCAAACTGTGGTATTAGGCCAAAACTATTGGCTGGGTTAGATGCAGAAAAAAATTATATTCAATTTGCAACCTGATGGAGGTCAGTATAGATGGACTAATAGAACAAGTCCCACACACTGCTAGAAGCCCAAATATTTTTTCAGAGGTAGATGCAGAAAAAAATTGTATTCAGTTTGCAACCTGATGGAGGTCAGTATAGATGGACTAATAGAACAAGTCCTACACACAGCTAGAAGCCCAAATATTTTTTCAGAGGTAGATGCAGAAAAAAAATTATTTTTAATTTGCAACCTGATGGAGGTCAGTATAGATGGACTAATAGAGAAAGTCCCACACACTGCTAGAAGGCCAAATATTTTTTCAGAGCTAGATGCAGAAAAAATTATATTCAGTTTGCAACCTGATGGAGGTCAGTATAGATGGACTAATAGAACAAGTCCCACACACAGCTAGAAGGCCAAATATTTTTTCAGAGGTAGATGCAGATAAAAATTATTTTTAATTTGCAGCCTGATGGAGGTCAGTATAGATGGACTAATAGAGAAAGTCCCACACACTGTTAGAAGGCCAAATATTTTTTCAGAGCTAGATGCAGAAAAAAATTATTTTGAATTTGCAACCTGATGGAGGTCAGTATAGATGGACTAATAGAGAAAGTCCCACACACTGCTAGAAGGCCAAATATTTTTTCAGAGCTAGATGCAGACAAAAAATTATTTTTAATTTGCAACCTGATGGAGGTCAGTATAGATGGACTAATAGAGAAAGTCCCACACACTGCTAGAAGGCCAAATATTTTTTCAGAGCTAGATGCAGATAAAAATTATTTTTAATTTGCAACCTGATGGAGGTCAGTATAGATGGACTAATAGAGAAAGTCCCACACACTGCTAGAAGGCCAAATATTTTTTCAGAGCTAGATGCAGAAAAAAATTATATTCAGTTTGCAACCTGATGGAGGTCAGTATAGATGCACTAATAGAACAAGTCCCACACACAGCTAGAAGTCCAAATATTTTTTCAGAGGTAGATGCAGAAAAAAATTATATTCAGTTTGCAACCTGATGGAGGTCTGTATAGATGGATTAATAGAACAAGTCCCACACACAGCTAGAAGCCCAAATATTTTTTCAGAGGTAGATGCAGAAAAAAATTATATTCAGTTTGCAACCTGATGGAGGTCTGTATAGATGGATTAATAGAACAAGTCCCACACACAGCTAGAAGCCCAATATTTTTTCAGAGGTAGATGCAGAAAAAAAATATATTCAGTTTGCAACCTGATGGAGGTCAGTATAGATGGACTAATAGAGAAAGTCCCACACACTGCTAGAAGGCCAAATATTTTTTCAGAGCTAGATGCAGACAAAAAGTTATTTTTAATTTGCAACCTGATGGAGGTCAGTAGAGATGGACTAATAGAGAAAGTCCCACAGACTGCTAGAAGGCCACATATTTTTTCAGAGCTAGATGCAGATATAAATTATTTTTAATTTGCAACCTGATGGAGGTCAGTATAGATGGACTAATAGATAAAGTCCCACACACTGCTAGAAGGTCAAATATTTTTTCAGAGCTAGATGCAGAAAAAAATTATATTCAGTTTGCAACCTGATGGAGGTCAGTATAGATGGACTAATAGAACAAGTCCCACACACAGCTAGAAGGCCAAATATTTTTTCAGAGGTAGATGCAGATAAAAATTATTTTTAATTTGCAGCCTGATGGAGGTCAGTATGGATGGACTAATGGAGAAAGTCCCACACACTGCTAGAAGGCCAAATATTTTTTCAGAGCTAGATGCAGACAAAAAATTATTTTGAATATGCAACCTGATGGAGGTCAGTATAGATGGACTAATAGAGAAAGTCCCACACACTGCTAGAAGCCCAAATATTTTTTCAGAGCTAGATGCAGAAAAAAATTATATTCAGTTTGCAACCTGATGGAGGTCAGTATAGATGGACTAATAGAACAAGTCCCACACACAGCTAGAAGGCCAAATATTTTTTCAGAGGTAGATGCAGATAAAAATTATTTTTAATTTGCAGCCTGATGGAGGTCAGTATAGATGGACTAATAGAGAAAGTCCCACACACTGCTAGAAGGCCAAATATTTTTTCAGAGCTAGATGCAGACAAAAAATTATTTTGAATTTGCAACCTGATGGAGGTCAGTATAGATGGACTAATAGAGAAAGTCCCACACACTGCTAGAAGGCCAAATATTTTTTCAGAGCTAGATGCAGACAAAAAATTATTTTGAATTTGCAGCGTGATGGAGGTCAGTATAGATGGACTAATAGAGAAAGTCCCACACACTGCTAGAAGCCCAATATTTTTTCAGAGGTAGATGCAGAAAAAAAATATATTCAGTTTGCAACCTGATGGAGGTCAGTATAGATGGACTAATAGAGAAAGTCCCACACACTGCTAGAAGGCCAAATATTTTTTCAGAGCTAGATGCAGATAAAAAATATTTTTAATTTGCAACCTGATGGAGGTCAGTATAGATGGACTAATAGAGAAAGTCCCACACACTGCTAGAAGGCCAAATATTTTTTCAGAGCTAGATGCAGAAAAAAATTATATTCAGTTTGCAACCTGATGGAGGTCAGTATAGATGGACTAATAGAACAAGTCCCACACACAGCTAGAAGCCCAAATATTTTTTCAGAGGTAGATGCAGAAAAAATTATATTCAGTTTGCAACCTGATGGAGGTCTGTATAGATGGATTAATAGAACAAGTCCCACACACAGCTAGAAGCCCAATATTTTTTCAGAGGTAGATGCAGAAAAAAAATATATTCAGTTTGCAACCTGATGGAGGTCAGTATAGATGGACTAATAGAGAAAGTCCCACACACTGCTAGAAGGCCAAATATTTTTTCAGAGCTAGATCCAGACAAAAAATTATTTTTAATTTGCAACCTGAT
Source organism: Phyllobates terribilis (assembly GCF_046119375.1). Classification (NCBI taxonomy): domain Eukaryota; kingdom Metazoa; phylum Chordata; class Amphibia; order Anura; family Dendrobatidae; genus Phyllobates; species Phyllobates terribilis. Next base: position 383,451,515 of record NW_027362765.1, read on the forward strand.
GGAGGTCAGTATAGATGGACTAATAGAGAAAGTCCCACACACTGCTAGAAGGCCAAATATTGATGGAGGTCAGTATAGATGGACTAATAGAACAAGTCCCACACACAGCTAGAAGCCCAAATATTTTTCAGAGGTAGATGCAGAAAAAAATTATATTCAGTTTGCAACCTGATGGAGGTCTGTATAGATGGATTAATAGAACAAGTCCCACACACAGCTAGAAGCCCAATATTTTTTCAGAGGTAGATGCAGAAAAAAAATATATTCAGTTTGCAACCTGATGGAGGTCAGTATAGATGGACTAATAGAGAAAGTCCCACACACTGCTAGAAGGCCAAATATTTTTTCAGAGCTAGATCCAGACAAAAAATTATTTTTAATTTGCAACCTGATGGAGGTCAGTATAGATGGACTAATAGAGAAAGTCCCACACACTGCTAGAAGGCCAAATATTTTTTCAGAGCTAGATGCAGATATAAATTATTTTTAATTTGCAACCTGATGGAGGTCAGTATAGATGGACTAATAGAGAAAGTCCCACACACTGCTAGAAGGCCAAATATTTTTTCAGAGCTAGATGCAGAAAAAAATTATATTCAGTTTGCAACCTGATGGAGGTCTGTATAGATGGACTAATAGAACAAGTCCCACACACTGCTAGAAGCCCAAATATTTTTTCAGAGCTAGATGCAGAAAAAAATTATATTCAATTTGCAACCTGATGGAGGTCAGTATAGATGGACTAATAGAATGATGCTATGCCCAAAAGATTTTACTTCACTAGGTGCTACTCCACTGACTAACACACTCTGCAACAGGCCAAAAAGGATTAGCTTTGCTAGATTCAGCCAAATGCTGTGAAAAAAACTTGCACAGCACTGGCACAGACCTGCCTGGCAAAAACTGATAGGTACTGATGTAACCTAGTCCTGAAAAGGACTGCAATTACAATTAGTCTTTACTCCCACAATCTATCTATTTAAGAGCACAGACCTGCCTGATAAAAGTCGTAGGAAATGCTGTAACCTAGTCCTTAAAAGGACTGCAATCACAACTATTCCCTACTCCCAAGCTATCTGTAGATTTGTGCGAAAATTGGCTTGAAATTAACAAGGTATAGCGCACACAGCAACAGCGGTGCAGTCTAACACGCAGCTGCAGCAGTGAGAAAATGGTTGCGATGGGGAAAATGGCTTGGTCTTATAGGGCAAGGACATGTGACATACACTGCCAATGACACATGCCCTTGCTTGTGTGAAAAAAAGCACTTCGCTCCGTGTGTGCGCTGCTGATAGGCTGACAGATTGCACCTCCCCACTGTAAATGCGGGAAAGAGAAAAAAAAATGGAGATCTTCATTATTCCTGCAGAGATCCATCCCCTGCCCCTCCCCCCACCCCGCTGTACACTCAAACTGCGTATTAACATTAATTTTCATCATTACTGAGAAAAAATCCAGTTATGAGTTTGGTGCATGAACAGTTATCGAACATAGCCTCGAACAGCCGAATTTTTCTCAAATCGTTCGTGTTCGCCGAACGGCTCGAACACCGCCCAAAACAGCTCGAATTTGAGATTGGCGAACAGTTCGAGTCGAACAATGCTCATCTCTACTCAGGAATAAGAGAGTGAAATTTCTCCTTGTAGCGGGGGTCTAAAAGTGTCACCAACCAGTATTGACTGTCACCCAACGTTTTGACAACACGAGGGTCACTGTTAAGGCAGCGTAACATAAAGGCAGCCATGCGTGCCAGACTGGTAACGGGCAAGACTTCCATGTCCTCACCAAGATGATGACTGACCATGCTCTACTCCTCCTCCCCCCTGTCCTCAGGCCACCCACGCTGAACCGACGGTATGACACTTGTACAGGTACTACCGTCTACAGCGCATGATACCAGCTCCTGTTCTTCCTCCTCCTCCTCCTCTCCCTCATTGTCCCCCAATGCACGTTGGGATGAGATGAGGCTGGGTTGTGTGTAATCACCCGCTACGGCTCCTTGATCCATCTCTTCATACTCTGGCTGCAATGCCTCCTCTTTAATTCTCTGCAGAGAGCGTTGCAAAAGACAGACAAGTGGGATGCTGACGCAAATGATGGCGTTATCGCCAGTCACCATCTTGGTGGACTCCTCAAAGTTTGTCAGCATGGTACATATGTCAGACATCCAGGTCCACTCCTCAGGTCTTTTGTGTGGAGTCTGACCAGAATATCGATGGCCTTGTTGCAGCTGGTACTCCACAACTGCTCTCTTCTGCTCACAAATCCTTTGCAACATGTGGAGGGTAGAGTTCCAATGTGTGGGGACATCACACACCAGTCGGTGTGATGGAAGCTGCAAACACTGCTGCAACACAGCAAGGGTGGCGGAAGCTGTAGCCGACTTGCGAAAATGAGCTGACAGGCGGCGTACTTTCACGAGCAGATCTGGCAAATTGGGGTACGATTTAAGAAACCGCTGAACCACGAGGTTAAGCACATGAGCCAGGCATGGTACGTGTGTGATCTCACCTCGCCTCAGAGCCGCCACCAGGTTACGGCCATTGTCACACACGACCATGCCTGGATGTAGGTTCAGCGGTCTCAGCCACAGATCTGCCTGCTCTTTCACAGCTGTCCACAACTCACAAGCAGTGTGAGGTTTATCACCTAAGCTTATGAGTTTCAGCACAGCCTGTTGCCGCTTGACGGAGGCAGTACTGCAGTGATTCCAGCTTGTAACTGATGTGGTGATATCTGAGATGGAGGCTGAACATGAGGAGGAGGAGGAGGATGATGCGCAGGAGCTGTACACTGTGGGGGCAAGTCAGACTGACATAGGACCCGTAATTCTCGGTGTGGGGAGGATGTGTTCCATCCCAAGGTCCGACTGGGTCCCGGCTTCCACTATGTTTACCCAGTGTGCCGTCAGGGAGACTTCTGTGTGCGGCCACCACACTGCTTCTTCCTGCCTGTTGGGGTACTCTGCCTCCCTCACCCTGTGTGCTGCTGCCCTCACTCTGCGTGTCCTCCTGCCAGGTTGGGTCAGTTATTAGATCATTCACCACCTCCTCCTCTTCTACTTGCGCACCACGATCCTCCTCCTCACTTCCTGGCAATTGTGTATTGTCATCATCCACCTCTTGTGACAAATTGCCAGCGTCGACTTCCTGTGGCCATGGCTGTTCAAATATTTGGGCATCGCTACATGGGATCTCCTCTTCCACCACTTCAAGCGGAGCAGGCAAGGGGCACAAATCTGGAAATGGACCAGTGAACAGCTCTTCAGAGTGTCCAAGTGTGGGATCAGTTGCTGTCTGACAACACTCGGCATGGTGGGAGGAAGGAGCATCAGGGTGAGGAGGAGTATGCGGTCGAGACTCATGGCTACTTAAACTTGACCGTGTGGAAGTCAGACCGGAGGTGGTGGTGCCCAGGTAACTGGAGGTATTATCTGCTATCCAATTAATAACCTGTTCACACTGATGAGTTCGCAATTCTGTGTTGTAGTGTGCTTCCCTAGTAATTCGGTCAAGAAGTGGGAGCGAGAAGATGTGGCTGTTGGTTGTGGCACATTTTCACCTTGGCCACGGCCCCATCCTCTGCACGCACCATCACCAGAACGTCCAGTTCCACGTCCCTTGCCACGCGCCTTGCCCATTTTAAATCAAGTAAAATAGCTTACACTAAGTAAAATAGCTTACACTCGCACTATCAATGGAAAAAGGATAATAAAAAGGAGATTAGAACCGTGGAAGAGGAAAACCACAGTTCTATTTCTCTGGCCTACACCCGACTCTTTTAAACAATCTGAACAATCAGGGAGAAACTATTACTGTTTTTCTTTACGGAAAAAATACCAAAAGCTGAATAATAGAGATTTTTTACCGTGGAACAGAAAAACCACAGTTATAATTTACTGGGGTATACTAGACAATTTTAAATAGATCTATTTGCAGCTGAACAGTGAGCGACACACTCAAACTGTTTTTTTTAGGAAAAAAGGGCCCGAAAGTAAAAGTGGATAATACAGAGGTTTGAACCGTGGAACTGCAAAACCACACTTCTATTTCTCTGGCCTACACCAGACTCTTTTAAACAGATATATTTGTGTCTGAACAATCAGGGAGAAACTATTACAGTTTTTTTTTAACTTCAAAAAATGTCAAAAGCAGGATAATACTGAGATTTGACCCGTGGAACTGCAAAACCACAGTTCTATTTCTCGGGCCTACACCAGAATCTTTTAAACAGATATATTTGTGTCTGAACAATCAGGGAGAAACTATTACAGTTTTTTTTTATGGCAAAAAATGCCAAAAGCAGGATAATACAGAGGTTTGAACCGTGGAACTGCAAAACCACAGTTCTATTTCTCGGGCCTACACCAGAATCTTTTAAACAGATATATTTGTGTCTGAACAATCAGGGAGACACTATTACTGTTTTTCTTTACGGCAAAAAATGCCAAAAGCAGGATAATAGAGATTTTTTACCGTGGAACGGTGAAACCACAGTTATAATTTACTGGGGTATACCAGTCAATTTTAAATAGATATATTTGCGGCTGAACAGTGAGCGACACACTCAAACTGGTTTTTTTTAGATAAAAATGGCCTAAAAGTGGATAATACAGAGGTTTGAACCGTGGAACTGCAAAACCACAGTTCTATTTCTCTGGCCTACACCAGACTCTTTTAAACAGATATATTTGTGTCTGAACTGTCACAGACAGTGTGAAGGAGCGGAAAAAAAAGAGGAGTTAGATGAGAAAAAAAGGATTTTTCCTGGCCCCCAAGACGTGGAGCTAAGTCCAGCAATTTCAGCAGCAGGAGCAGCACACAGGACTGTAATACAGAGTTTGCTGGTATAACCACTGTGTCGCCTATACAGCCTGCCTGCCTGCCTGATATCTGGGATGGATATTAGTCCTGAGAAGGACTGTTTGTTTGATTTGGCAGGCTTTAGAGACCCTTTAGAGACCCTACACTAACTATTTCGCACTATAAATCTCTCCCTAGCTCAGCAGCACTTTCCCTACACTTTCCCTACGTCTGTGTCCAAGATGGCGGCGCCCGGTTTTAAATACTCGAGGTAACGCTGTGCGGCCAGCCAATCAATGTAATGCCCACAACCCACATGGCTGCGGCATTATAGTTACTGGCTAGCAATCCCTGCATGTTCATTGGCTCTGTAAAGAGCACCAAACATGCAGGGCGGAGACCTGAGCTCCCGCCCGAGTAACCCGGAAATGCTCAGTGCTCGCCGAACATCCCGAGTAGTGAGATGCTCGGGCGAGTACCGAGCAGTGTCGAGCATGTTCGCTCATCACTAATTAGAACCAAAGTTATTTAATAGATACAGTAAAAGACCCACAATTAATAAAAATATATACCATAACTATACAAAATAAATATGAGGTTCTTAGTTACTTTTTAATCAAAGCCCACTGCCACATCATGGTGACTCTGTTGAAGTATATCCACTTGAAGATGGCTAAGAGAACATTGGAGCATTTCAACCATTCTTTTATGGCGAAGCACACCCTTGAAGCTTTGCAGAAACAGAATAGTGTTATGCAGCAGGATGTGAATGAAGAGGATTCGGAAGATGAGAAGTGGGAGCTGAAGGTGAATATACAGGAGAAAATTTAGCTATTCCAGGAAAAGGCATGGATGGTGACTGACAGTCAGTGTGTAATTGGTGATTACGAAAACAGTTAATATTTTTTGATCAAAAAGTGTAAAAGCCTCCAAAAACAACAAGGTGTACCTAAATGTAGATGTCCCTATCACTAATTTCCTACCTATCCATGTGCCAAGCCAAGCCTCATCTGAATGAGAAAGATAAAGAAAACTAGGTGTAGCTCGGTATTAAAACCGTGTCTGGGAAGGATGTGTAGATAAGGGTGCTGAGCCCTGGAGGAGACCACATCCCTAATGTACAGTGGTGGCCAAAAGTATTGGCACCCCTGCAATTCTGTCAGATAATACTCAGTTTCTTCCTGAAAATGATTGCAATTCTTTGGTCTTATTATCTTCATTTAATTTGCTTTAAAGGAAAAAAACACAAAAGAGAATGAAGCAAAAATCAAATCATTGATCATTTCACACAAAACTCCAAAAAAGGGCCAGACAAAAGTATTGGCACCCTCAGCCTAATACTTGGTTGCACAACCTTTAGCCAAAATAACTGTGAACAACCGCTTCTGGTAACCATCAATGAGTTTCTTACAATGCTCTGCTGGAATTGTAGACCATTCTTCTTTGGCAAACTGCTCCAGGTCCCTGATATTTGAAGGGTGCCTTCTCCAAACTGCCATTTTGAGATCTCTCCACAGGTGTTCTATGGGATTCAGGTCTGGACTCATTGCTGGCCACCTTAGAAGTCTCCAGTGCTTTCTCTCAAACCATTTTATAGTGCTTTTGAAAGTGTGTTTTGGGTCATTGTCCTGCTGGAAGACCCATGACCTCTGAGGGAGACCCAGATTTCTCACACTGGGTCCTACATTATGCTGGAAATTTGTTGGTAGTCTTCAGACTTCATAATGCCATGCACACGGTCAAGCAGTCCAGTGCCAGAGGCAGCAAAGCAACCCCAAAACATCAAGGAACCTCCGCCATGTTTGACTGTAGGGGCCGTGTTCTTTTCTTTGAATGCCTCTTTTTTTTTCATGTACACTCTATGTTGATGCTTTATCCCAAAAATCTCTACTTTTGTCTCATCTGACCAGAGAACATTCTTCCAAAACGTTTTAGACTTTCTCAGGTAAGTTTTGGCAAACTCCAGCCTGGCTTTTTTATGTCTCAGGGTAAGAAGTGGGGTCTTCTTGGGTATCCTACCATACAGTCCCTTTTCATTCAGACGCCGACGGATAGTACGGGTTGACACTGTTGTACCCTCGGACTGCAGGGCAGCTTGAACTTGTTTGGATGTTAGTCGAGGTTCTTTATCCACCATCTGCACAATCTTGCGTTGAAATCTCTCAATTTTTCTTTTCTGTCCACATCTAGGGAGGTTAGCCACAGTGCCATGGGCTTTAATCTTCTTGATGATACTGCGCACGGAAGACACAGGAACATTGAGGTCTTTGGAGATGGACTTGTAGCCTTGAGATTGCTCATGCTTCCTCACAATTTGGTTTCTCAAGTCCTCAGACAGTTCTTTGGTCTTCTTTCTTTTCTCCATGCTCAATGTGGTACACACAAGGACACAGGACAGAGGTTGAGTCAACTTTAATCCATGTTAACTAGCTGCAAGTGTGATTTAGTTATTGCCAACACCTGTTAGGTGCCACAGGTAAGTTACAGGTGCTGTTAATTACACAAATTAGAGAAGCATCACATAATTTTTCAAACAGTGCCAATATTTTTGTCCACCCCCTTTTTTAGGTTTGGTGTGGAATTATATCCAATTTGGCTTTAGGACAATTCTTTTTGTGTTTTTTCATTGAAGACAAATTAAATGAAGATAATAATACCAAAGAATTTGTGATTGCAATCATTTTCAGGAAGAAACTGAGTATTATCTGACAGAATTGCAGGGGTGCCAATACTTTTGGCCACCACTGTATACTGGGGAAAAAATAGGGCCCACACAGCTTTAGTCTTAAACTAGTTACTAGGTGCACAAATATACTATGTCAAAATGTTAACTAAGTACCTTAAAGTAATAGTGGAGTTCATGTACTTATTGATCGCTGTGTATTGACATATACTGAAGACAAATTGTTACCATCAAGCAATGAAAAGACTAATGGAGAGCCACACTTTTAGACCATTTCTTTAAAAGCAAAATAGAACATTTTTTTCCAGCTTCAAAAGGGGAGACAAAATGGGTGCATTACAAGATAACCTGTGTTTCCTGCTCAGTGGAGCTTTCATCGAGCAGATGCCATACAACAATTCGACTTACCAGGAGACCCATCACTGCTGCCCAAAGAGCCAATGCTCCCTTCCCTGTGCCAGCTCTAGGAGTACAAAAAGTAGCTGAGGCAGCAGTACAGTATACAGTTAGGTCCATATATATATATGAAGTTCAGACTTTCAAAAACAGGGTGGCACATGTTAAGGAGCTGAAACTCCTAAACCTTTCATCCAATTTTAATGTGGATACCCTCAAATGAAAGCTGAAAGTCTAAACTTCAACTGCATCTGAATTGTTTTGTTTAAAATTCATTGTGGTAATGTCTAGAACCAAAATTAGAAAAATGTTGTCTCTGTCCAAATATATATGGACCTAACTGTATATGACATGATGGACCAGATATTTTATCAGCAGCTGTGCCAACATCAAACACATCAGTCTGTGAAGGGTTTTTTGGGGCTCTGGCCCTCATGTATTATGATCATGACCGAGTCTATTGGGCTGAGCCTAGGCTTCCTTAACCCCTTAACGACCTTGGGATTTTCCATTTTTGCTTTTTCATTTTTGGCTCCCCTTGTTCCCAGAGCCATAGCCTTTTTATTTTTTAGTCAATATGGCCATGTGAGGGCTTATTTTTTGTGGGACGAGTTGTACTTTTCAACGCCATTACTACATTTACCATATCATGTACGGGAAAAAAATTCCAAGCACCGTGAAATTGCAAAAAAGGTGCAATACCACAGATGGTTTTTTTAAATTTTTTTTACCACGTTCACTGAATGCTAAAACTGACCTGCCATTATTTTTCTCCAGGTCATTACAAGTTCGTAGACCCCAAACATATATAGGTTCTTTTCTATTTAAGCGGTGAAAAAAAAATCCAAAATGTGGTAAAAAAAATAAAATGGTGCCATTTTCCGAGACCCTTAGCGTCTCCATTTTTTGGGATCTGGGGCCAGGTGAGGGCTTATTTTTTGTGCACTGAGCTGACGTTTCTATTGATGCTATTTTGGGGTAGATCCGTTGTTTTGATCGACCATTATTGCATTTATTGCAATTTTGCGGCGACCAAAAAACGTAATTCTGGCGTTTAGAATTTTTTTCTCGTTACGCCGTTTACTGATCGGATTAATTATTTTTTTATATTAATAGATCGGGCGATTCTGAATGTGGCGATACCAAATATGTGTATGTGGGTTTTTTTTTTATTATTTTATTTTGAATGGGGCGAAAGGGGGGTGATTTAAACTTTTATATATTTTTTATTTTTTAAAATATTTTTTAAAACATTTTTTTCACTTTTTGCTTGCTTCTATAGTCTCCATAGGAGACTAGAAGCAGCACTCATTTGATCGACGAGCAGATCCCCTGAATGCAGCAGAAATGGTCCTGTGCTATGAGCGCCGACCACTAGGTGGCGCTCATAGTGACCAGATCATGACAACCACTGGTGTCTGCTGCAGACCCAGGGTTTTTATGACCACCCATCGGCGACCCACGATCATGTGACGGGGTCGCCGATGGGCGGGGTAAGTGACGCGCTTCCCGGAAGCGCGAGTTAAATGCCGCTGTTGCGGGCACATGTCAGCTGTAAGAATCAGCTGACATGTGCTCGGTTCAGTGCGGGCTCAGCGCCGGAGCCCTCACTGAACCGGGGGTGATGGCCCATGGCGTATTAGAACGCCATGGGTCGTAAAGGGGTTAAAGAATTATTTTGCCACTGCACCTATACTCAGTCAACCCAATGTTTCCCAACCCTTTATTGTGGAAGTTGATGCATCGGATGTGGTGGTTGGGGCTTTGTTGTCTCAGGGCCGTCCTCTGGTAAATGGCGTCCATGCGCTTTCTTTTTTAAAAAATTGTCTTCGGCCGAGAGAAATTATTACGTAGGTTATAGGGAACTTTGGGTGATCAAATTGGCATTCGAAGAATGTCAGAACCTGTCATATCTCCAGTCAGCTAAACGTTTCAACCCTAGGCAAGCTAGATGGTCCCCGTTTTTTACTAGGTTCAATCTTGTTGTCACTTTTTGTCCAGGGGTCAAAAATGTCAAGGCTAATGCTTTGTCGCGGAGCTTCCCAAGTGGCGGTGACTATGAGAACCCTGACCCGATATTAGAGAATAATATAACCCGATATAAAAAAACATTGTCTCACCCAGCAAAAAAAAACAAAAACAAAAAGAGAAAGCATTACGGGAAATGGAGACATGGATTAAAAGTTTTTTTTTAAAACTTCAGATTTTTTTTTCACCACTAAAATAATTTAAAAAAATGGAAATGTTTGGTATGGCCGTAATCGTACTGATGAGAAGAATTATATCGTGAGGTCATTTTACCACACAATGTACACAATAAAAACAATTCCGAAAAAATAATGTAAGAATTGTGTTTTTTTTTTTCATAATTTTACCACACTTGGACTTTTTCCTGTTTTCTAGTATATTATGTGTTAAAATAAATGGTGTCTCTCAAAAGTACAACTTGTCCCGCAAAACATAAGTCCTTATATAAGCAGAAAAAAATAAAAAAGGTATAGCTTTGGGAAGAATGTGAGGAAAAACCGAAAAATAGAAATTGGCTGAGTGAGGAAGAGGTTAATATTGTCACATTGCAGAAGCCATCATTTTTTTTCCTTTTGATGTAGTAAGATGATGGCTTGTTGTTTACCGTATGAATTCTGTCTGTGGCTCGCACAATAAAAGGAAATGCTGTTGTACCGTGTTATTACATCGTGTCATTGTCTTCTCTTCTCTTATTGGATCCACAAGTAACAATCAGTCTCCTCATTGTTTTTTCTGCAGAGCGTCTCCTGATTGCTGGTCTGATATTGGTGATAATCGGATTGATAGCGGCTCTCATCGTTGTCAGGTCTCGTAAGTATCAATATTTGGTATGTTTTAGCTGCATTTAAATAACCATTTGGGGTCCTTACATTACTATGTAAATATGTTTGTTATAAGATATAGAAACATATTGTCCATATAAACATGTCTAGAAAAATGCACCAGAAAAGTCTCAGAATGAATTACATGTATGAAAAACTATATTTTTCATAGATGGTAAATTAAAGAATATATAGTTAGGTCCAGAAATGTATGGACAATGACTGAAACATTATGATTTCAGCTCTGCAGGCCACTATTTTGGATTTAAAATTAAACAACTGAGATGCAATTTGTGGAGACTTTCAGATTTAATTAAAGGGGTTGAATAAAAATATCCCGTGAAGTGTTTAGGAATTGCAATTCTACAAAGCCGCCTCATTTCAGGGCCTCAAAAGTAATTGGACAAATTAACTTCTCATGAATAAAATGATAGTTTTTTAATAGTTTGTAGAGAATCCTTTTAAGCAATGACGGCCTGAAGTCTGGAAGCCATAATGCTGGGGTTCCTCCTTTGTGATACTTTGCCGCCTTTACTGCAGTGACTTCAGTTGGTGCTTGTTTGTGGGTTTTTCTGCCTTAAGTTTTGTCTTCAGCCTTTGAAATGCAGCTTGATGGGGCTGAGATCTGGGGATTGACTTGACCATTGCAGAATTTTCCATTTCTTGGCTTTAGCAGTATGTTTTGGGCCATTGTCCATCTGTCCTGTAAATCACCATCCAATCATCCTTGCTGTATTTGGTTGAATCTGAGCAGAAAGTATGGCCCTGTAAACACAGAATTCATCTGGCTCCTTCTGTATTCAGTCACATGATCAATAAACACTAATGACCCGATGCTGTTGGAAGCCATGCAAGCCTGCGCCATCACACCGCCTCCACCATGTGTTACAGAGGATGTGGTGTGCTTTGGATCATGAGCCACTCCAAGCCTTCTCCATACATTCTTCTTCCTGTCATTCTGGTACAGGATTGATCTTAGTCTCTGTCTTGCGAATGCTTTTCCAGAACTGGGTGGCTTCTTTAAATGTTTCTTGGCAAAGTCTAATCTGGCCTTTCTATTTTTATGAATGGTTAATGGTTTGCATCTTGTGGTGAACCCTCTATATTTGCACTCATGAAATCTTATCTTTATGGTAGATTTAGGGAAACATCTACTTCCTGGAGAGTGTTCTTCACTTGGATAAATGCTGTAAAGCGGTTTTTCTTTTCTTCACCATGGAAAGGATTCTGCGATCATCCATCACTGTTGTCTTCCATGGATGTCCAGGCCTTTTCGAATTCCCAAGCTCACGAGTGAGCTCATTTTTTGTAGAATGTACCAAACTGTTGATTTGGCCGCTCCTAACATTTCTGCTATCTCTCTGATGAATTCCTTCTATTTTTCAGCCTAATGATGGTCTGTTTCACTTCCATTGAGAGCTCCTTTGACAGCATGTTGTGAGTTCACAGCAACAGCTTCCAAATGCAAATGCCACACCTGGAATCGGCTCCAGACCTTTTACCTGCTCATTTGATGATGGATTAATGAGGGAAAAGCCCATGCAGCCTATTAAAGAGCTTTCAAAAATAATTATCCAATTACCTTTGGTCTTTTGAAAAAGGGGCAGCTCCATATTAAAGAACTGTAATTCCTAAACCCTTCCTCCAATTAGAATATGACTTCCCTCAAATTAAAGCTGAGAGTCAGCATTTTAAGCCCATATTGATTATATAACTGCATCTTGAATATGTTTTTTGCAAACCACTAAAATGCCAAAATTTGTGTCACTGTCAAAATATTTATGGACCTAACTTTCAAGACAACCTGGGTGTTGTAGCTAAAAAACGCAGAAAGGCTGCACCAAATTTATTAAGCCATCGCCTCATTTTTAAGAGGAAACTGCTATGACAGTTCACTAAGATTCTATATTTTTATATAAGTCATTATAATTAGTGATGAGCGAGCATGCTCGCCACTGCTCGGTACTTGCCCGAGCATCTCACTGCTCGAGATGCTCAGCGCTCGGAGAGTATTTCCGGGTCGCACATGTGGGAGCTCTGGTCCCCTCCCTGCATGTTTGGCGCTCTTTAGAGAGCCAATGAACATGCAGGGATTGCCTGCCACTCATTGTAATGCCGTAGCCATGTTGGTTGTGGCATTACAGTGATTGGCTGGCTGCACAGCGTCATCAGGTCTATATAAGACCTGGCGCCGCCATGCTCATCACAGTCTACCCTGGAAACAGGCAGTGGAGGGAGAGATGCTGCTTCATCAGGGAGAGATTTGCTTGTTTATTAGTTAGTGTAGGTATTCCGCAACATATATACATATCCATCTGAACTAACAGTCCTTCTGAGGACTAATCCAGCTGCGTATAATCAGTGCTAGGCATGCAGGCAGGCAGGGTATGTGGCAGACTGCAGTGCATGATACAGCACAAGAGGCTCCATTCCAGGTCTGTCTGCTGCTGCTGTTACAGATATTTCTAGAAATAGCCCCAGGAACCAGCAGCCAGGGATATTTTTTTTTATCTTAATCCTGATTATTTGTTTAAAAAGTAATCCAGAGAACACCATTTTTCTGCTCCATTTGCTTGTTGGCACAGCAGAATACAGTCAGATCCTTTCCATATTACAGTAATAAAAATTCAGAAATTTGTAATGAACGTGGAAAAAATTGTCCTCCATTTAAATTTTGTTGCAGTGTGTTAGTGAAGTTATTGACACCAGGTCACTGTGAAAAATAGTAACCTACAGGCCAGCTATTTAAAACTGTGGTTTTCTGTAGACCCACGCTACAAGGAGAACTTTCTATCTCTTATTTCCACGGTGGACAGGTCTACTAAAATGGGGCAGTACCAGCAGGCCCTTGTTGCGGAATTATTAAAAAAATTCCCATCTGAAAACGCTGGCAGCAGAGGTCACAGTTTGTTGGACAACCAAGGAATACAGGCGAGAGAGACACAAATCCAATCCAGCAGAGGCAGGGGAACACTGGCAAAGTTCTGGGACAGTTTTCTCAGACCCTCCCATCGCACTGGCCCTGATGCACGGCGTACTGTCCCAAAAAAGGAAAAGTTTGGGAAGATGTTGAGGGAGTATCTTGCCGACCATACCAACATCCTCCGTGATTCCTCTGTGCCTTATAATTATTGGGTATCCAAGCTGGACACGTGGCATGAACTGGCTCTGTACGCCTTGGAGGTCCTGGGCTGCCCTGCTGCTAGCGTTTTATCAGAGCGGGTTTTTAGTGCCGCTGGGGGAATTATAACTGATAGGCGCATCCGCCTGTCAACTGAAAATGCTGACAGGCTGACTCTTAGAAAAATGAACAAGGGCTGGGATTGGGCCAGACTTCTCAACACGACCGAATGATAGCAGAGCAGCATAAACTCAAATCCAGTGTCTTTTTTGGAACGTTTATTCCCATGCACCTCTTCACACCCAGACATGGGTATATGCTTCCTGATTTTGTCTATTTGCTCTTGTCCTCCTCCTTCTCCTCATCCTCCATCACCATATCATTCACCAGTAACCACCATATCTACCATATCACCTCCTCTACGTCTCTTGCAAGGGGCATTGGAGTAGGTCCAAATTTTTGGCAGCCATTGCATTCACTGCATAGGCAAACAGTATGGGAGACCCACTTCCTAATAATGGGAACATTTTTTCATGAGGGCCTCCTCTACGTCTTTTCCAAGGGGCATTCAAGTGCCTCCAAATTTTTGGCAGCCGTTGAACTCACTGCATACCCTCTAACTGCATAGCAGACCCACTCATTTGTAATGGGAACATTTCGTTACTGAGGCCCACGTCTGTGTGTCTTTAAATTGGTATTAGGGTTTTTCCCTAATTTAGGCAGCCGTTGGACTCACTGCATACCCTCAAACTGTATAGCAGACCCGCTCCTTTCTAATGGGAACATTTCGTTACTGAGGCCCACCTCTGTTTGTCTTTAAATTGGTATTGGGGTTTTCCATAATTTAGGCAGCCGTTGGACTCACTGCACACCCTATAACTGTATAGCAAAACTTCTCCTTTCTAATGGGAACATGTCGTTACTGAGGCCCACCTCTGTGTGTCTTTAAATTGGTATTGTTTTTTTCTCCCTAATTTAGGCAGCCGTTGGACTCACTGCATACCCTATAACTGTATAGCAGACTCTCTCCTTTCTAATGGGAACATGCTGTACTCGTTACTGTGGCCCTGCTCTATGTGTCTTTAAATTGCTAGTGGGATTTTTCCTAAATTTTGCCAGCCGTTGGGCTCACTGCATACCCTATAACTGTATAGCAGACCCGCTCCTTTCTAATGGGAACATGTCGTACTCATTACTGTGGCCCTGCTCTATGTGTCTTTAAATTGTTAGTGGGGTTTTTCCTAAAATTTTTTCAGCCCTTGCAGTCACAGCATGGACATTACCACTTTAGGAGACCCGCTCCTTTATAATGGGAACATTTTTTTTTCTGAGATTCTCCTCTATGTCTCTTCAAAGTGGTATTCGGTTGCGTCCAAATTTTTGGCAGCCCTTGCAGTCACTGCATATGCAATAACAGTATAGGAGACCCACTCTTTAATAATGGGAACAACAAAACATAGCTGGCTGATGACTCTCTAACAATAGCGAGGGCCGACTTCTGGCCCTTTAAGAATAGTAAGTCCCGCCTGATGGTCCTATAAAAATAGGCTTTGTGACTTTCAGAGTCCCTCCATCATAAATGAAACAGGATGTGTCTGATGATGTGCCACACACCACATGGCTATATAAGGTTGTAAAATGTTAAAATTACATTTCCCAGTAAATGTATTTGTCTTAAAAAATAGCGTAAAAAAAACACAGTAGGATCTTTCTTTAGTGTAAAACCCAGAGTCGCCAATGTAACCTCAATGTAATCACATTGTTCAGCTCCTGCACCTCCTCCTCCTCCAGTTCGGCCTCCTTCTCCGAAATGACCACATCATTCACAAGCTGAAAGCACTGCAGCACTGCCTTGGCCAAGTGGCAACAGGCTATGCTGAAGATAACATGCTTAATTCTGCTTAGGTGACAAACCACTCACTGCTGCAGATTTGTTGAAAGCTGTAACACAGCAGCCTGATCTGTAGCTTTCACCGCTGAAAATACAGCCAGGCATGGTCGTTTGTGACAATAGGTGGAACCTGGTAACGGAGAAATGACAGTGGGAGTAGATACGGTTTCCATTTATGACAGTCCTTTCACCGAGCTAAAGAATATGGCTGTGGTGATATACAACTCCCACTGAGAAGCTGCTTCAGACTGAAAAACATTGGGCCCACCTGACGATTTGATTCTAAGGGCCTACCTTTCTCCCCCGCTCAAGAGCCCCATAGCAGCTGCTAAGTTTATGCTATCATCATGAACTCTCCTGATGGAGAAGCCAGGGCCCATCCGAGGATTCTCTGGTGGGACAGTCCAACCCTGCCGAGAAGCAGTCCTGGCTAAGAAAAGTGTGCGGGAAGGTTCTCGGACACTCTATGGCTGTTTTTTTACTGAGGTGGAAACCCATGCAAACACGGGGAGAACATACAAAATCCTTGCAGATGTTGTCGTTGCTGGGATTTGAACCCAGGATCCCAGTGCTGCGAGGCATCAGTGCTAACCACTGAGCCAATATGTTGCCATTCATCCTCTGATATCTAACAGGCAGGAGAAACTTGCAGCTACTGCCACTCTATCTTCAGCTACTTTGTGAGATACTAATGTATTTGGGCAGCCACTCAGTCTATCAAATAAAATTCCTGAGAAGGAAATTTTGGATGGATTTGTTACTGGTACTGGGGTCAGTGCAGTACTAATACCATGGCATTGTACCATAGTTTACTGGAAATATTCCAGGCTGGTAGGAGGCAAGCAGATTCCACAGAAAAGTACCAGCAGTAATGTTCAGGGACCCCCGCTTGTGGAAGGCGGAGACGATACCGGGAGAAATAGTGGCGGCTGGGGACCAAGTAAGGGCACCCGGCCGCCGCCATGAGGTTGTGGACAGCTTCCACCTCCACGAGCCTAAAAAGCTACATTTCAAGTGCAAGCAGCTGTCCAAAAATGTGGCAGTTTAGTATTGCAGCCTGCGGGTGGGTGGGTGGCAGGCTTCATACTTGCGCTTGCATTTCAAGGAACAGAAAACAAAGCAGATGGTGGCCTCTATCATCATCACGGCCTCACCTTGGCACTATGAACTTTCCTGATGGGGAAGCTAGGGCCCACCCGAGGAGTCTCCAGTTCTCTGGTGGGCCCGTCCAATCCTGCCGAGAAGCAGCCCTGTCTAAGAAAAGTATGTGGGAAGGTTCCCCGACACACTATGTCTGCTTTTTTACTGTAAATTGGACGTGCTTATGCATGTTATTTCTCAAGCCGCATTGCTCATCAGGCCATTGCCCAACTCTGTAGTCATGAAATTAAAGGCGAAAGAAGTTTGTGTGTCGAAGCACCACCGAGAAGTGTGAGCTGATGTTGGATGGGCTGAGCCTGCCATTGCTTATGCAAGAAGAGGCATGAGAGGACTTCCTGGGTGAAATGACAGCTGGAGTAGATACGGTTTCCCAAGTCCTTTCACCGAGCTAAAGAATATGGCTGTGGTGAAATGCAACTCTCACCAAAAAAAGCTGTCGACTGACTCAGTACCGCCCCTGGCCACATTCACTTGACCACGTGTTTGTGGTTAAGTGGTCCTTCCAAGTAAGTGCACTAGGGAGGGCACGGGTAATGTTCTGGGACCGGTGCTTGTGGAAGGCGGAGACGATACCGTGAGAAATAGTGGCAGCTGGGGACCGAGTATGGACACCCGGCCGCCGCCGGCATGAGGTTCGGAAAAGCTTCCACCTCCACGAGCCTAAATTTCAAGTGCAATCAGCTGTCCAAAAATGTTACAGTATAGCTGTTAGAACCCTCCTGTTTGTTTTTTCCATCTTGTGTTTTGTGGTCACGTGACCCTCTGCCTTTATATTCCAGCTCTGCCCTTTTGGCGGTGCTGGACTTCAGTGTTGTTTGACTGTTTTGCTAGCCATGTGCTTCGGTGCCTATCTCTGTCAGTTCGCTTGGTCCTTCTGGGACCTCTAGTACCTTTTTGTCAGTTTGTCTTTTTGTGTTCTACAGCAACTTTCTCTGTTCAGGAGGTGTCCCATTTTTGTTCCAGTCCTTTTAGGGACCCCCTCCCTTATTCTATAGGTCTCCGTTCAGACTAGCCGAGGACTAAGGCGGGTCCGTTCTCAAGGAACAGGCAGCCAGCTACATCATAGGGATTCAGCTTAGTCTTACTGTAGGGACAGCTTTCCCCTTTATTCCCTTAGTACTTGTTGCAGATCATAACTGTAAGTCGAGCCTAAAAAACTAAAAGAAAAGAAATACGGGGATCAGTATGGCTTCTATCCAGGATTTGGCTCAACGCTTGCAGGGATTGTCTCTGGAGGTGTCCGAGCTCCAGCAACAGGTGAGTAGCTGTTCTGGAGCGCATTTTGTGGAACCCAAGGTAGGACTGCCTGATGTTTTTTATCGTAAACAACAAGATATTTTTTCCTTTAAAAATGCTTGTTTGTTATATTTTAGTTTGAGACCAAGGTCCTCTGGGAATGAATCACAGTGCATTGGTTTTATTATGTCACTTTTGTGCAATGAACCACAGGGGTGGGCCTTTTCTCTCCAACCTAATGATCCATGCTTAAGGTCGGTAGAAGAATTTTTTTCTGCTATGGGTCTATTATATGACGATCCTGATCGAATCTCATCTGCTGAGGCAGAACTCAGGCGTTTGATTCAGGGGTCAGGTGATGTTGAAAATTATTGCACACACTTTAGAAGGTGGGCTTCTGAAGTTAAATGCAATGATCCTGCTCTGAAATGTCTATTTCTTGCTGGTCTGAGTGAAAGAGTTAAGGATTTGGTAATTGCATTCCCCTCACCCGAGACTCTGCAGGATGCCATGCAATTAGCTGTTTGTGTGGATAGGAGGCTGAGGTCCTAGCAGAATGAGGTAAAAACTCCTGTAATGCCAGGTCCTAGTCCTCAGAAAATCTGCTCAGATGGCGGAGAACTGATGGACGTTGGGGCGATGTCTCTCCACTCTCAGGAAAGAGACCGGAGGTTCGCCGAGGGATTGTGTCTTTATTGTTTATGCTCTGCAGGAGTATTTCTTTCAGGGAGTACTACTTTGCAGGAAAATTTGATTGAATTTCAGGTATTTGTGGATTGTGGTTCAACACTTAATGTGATTGATAAAGGGTTTTTGGAAAAACTTAAATTGAAATCAAAACCTTTGTCATCACCTATTTCTGTGATTGCAATTGATAACACTCCCTTGAAATGTATTTGTAGCGCCCCGAGGGTTCGATTGCTACAGGGGTATTGCACCTCAACCAGAGGTGTGATATTCCACTCCCAGGTAAGGATGGAGTGTGGACCAGGGCTCAGTTAGCTGCACACACATACACTCCCCATTTCCAGGGGACAGCTCGACGGTGCTCCCAGATGCAGGCACAACTGACCATGTCCCTGGCTGGAGTGGGGAGGGGGGAGAGAACCCAGTGGTGTAGGAGCAGAAAGGGGACAGTTTCTGGAGCACAGGAAGGAGTTCAATGGGTGCAGGTCACCTGAGCTCAGACACAAAGAAGTAGATAAAAGGTGGGAGCCATCTTGTTCAGAGTAGAGTAAAGGAGTAGAGAGTAGTTCAGTCAGAGCTGACAGGGAGCCGCGGCTCAGCCTAAGCTCAGCTCCACGAGGCAGGCCTAGAGAGAAGGCCGGGGCCAGAGAGGAGAAGAGAAGAAGGAGAAGGAAGGAAGGAGAAGAGACAGAGGAGTAGAAAGGCTCCAGAAACAAGAAGGCAGAAGGGACCCTAAGAGAGCAGAACGGACAGCAACCGTTGCAAACCCGCGTTATATTGGGTGAAGGGTCAGGCTGTGGAAGGGTACCGGATTCCCAAGTTGGTGGAGGTAAATTATCCCTCAGCCAAGAACCGGAGGTCGTGATCATTTATTGGTGCGACCCCCTGCCAAACCTGCTAGGAAGGCGCCATATAGGATAGAGGGAAGCGGAGGCCAACTCTTACCCGACACGGTCCGCGGTAGCTGGACAAAAGTTTGGTCACTGGTGGGGCACGAGAGGCAAGAGAAAGGACAGAAGGGGGTCCTGTGCCATGCTCCTGAGTTGCCTGGGGGTTGACCGAGCCCCTCACCTGGTGGACGCAGCACGGCTTGGGCAGTCATTGCTGACAGAAGTGACTTGGATAACAACTGTGAGTAAAAGACCTTGGACTGCATCATTGGACAGTGTGATTTCTGCTGCGCCGGCTACATCACCCCCAACATCCACCTACACTGCCCTGAGGCTACACTCTGAGTTATCCTACCCCTGTGCTGCACACCAACACCAGCCTCAGCGGTCTGCCTCGCAGCGGCGGTTATCTCTGACCGCAATCCACGGGTGGTGTAGTCAGACATTCATAACACTGATAAGTAGACTGCCACAATTTGGTCTGACCACCCTGAGCCATGGGACCGGGTTGCCACTACTACCCCCATCAGCACCGTACACCAGAAGGCCCGGTTCCAGGTACCCCACGGCCCAGGGGGCGAGTCATATTACTCACAAGGTTGCTGCATTTCCCCTCACTATCAATGGACTACACCAAGAAATTTTGGACTTGGTTGTATTAAATAATTTACCCTCTCTGGTCATTCTAGGTTTGCCTAGGTTAAAACTGCATAATCCTTTACTGGACTGATCTACTAATGTGATTAAGTCTTGGAGTCCGAAGTGCTATGATAAATGTTGTAATGGTCGCATTGCGGCTGTGGAAAAAGGGGAATTGCCTGTACCTATTCAAGATTTTTGGAGTGTTTTTTCGGAGAAGTCGCAAGTTTTACCTCCTCATAGGGATTATGATTGCGCCATAGAGTTTGTTCCGGGAGCTACTCTTCCCAAGAGTCGCTTGTTTAATCTGACTATCCCTGAAAGAAAGGCCTTGGAGGAGTACATATTGACTAGCCTGGCTGCTGGTCACATTAGACCTTCTAAGTCGCTTGTGGCAGTTGGATTTTTCTTTGTTAAAAAAAAGGACGGGGGTTTACGTCCATGTCTGGATTTTCGTGAAATTAATAAGATTACCGTATGCAATTCCTACCCATTGCTGTTAATTCCTGACTTGTTTAACCAGTTAGTGGGGGCCAAGTGGTTCTCTAAAATTGATCTCCGGGGGGCATACAATTTGTTACGAGTGAAGGAGGGTGATGAATGGAAAACTGCTTTTAACACTCCGGTAGGTCATTTTGAGAATCTGGTGATGCCTTTTGGTCTTACCAATGCGCATGCATTTTTTCAGAACCTTATTAATGACATTCCGAGACCTTTGATTGGTAAGAATGTGGTTGAGTATTTGGATGACATTTTGATTCATTCGCCTGATCTGGAGTCCCATTGGCTGAGTGTACGTGAAGTTTTGCAGTTATTGAGTGATAATTCACTCTTTGCTAAGCTGGAGAAATGTGAGTTCGCTGTGCAGAAAATTACTTTTTTGGGCTACATTGTCTCCAGGGAGGGCTTTGAGATGGACCCGGTGAAGGTTCAGGCTGTGCAGGAATGGCCTAGGCCTATTGCTTTGAAATCTATACAGAGATTTTTAGGTTTTGCCAATTATTACAGGAAATTCATTAAGAATTTTTCTGTAATTGTTAATCCTCTAACCGATCTCACCAGGAAAGGTGCGAATACGGTCCAGTGGACTACTGAGGCCCTTGAAGCGTTTAAGTATCTCAAAGAGAGATTCAGTTCGGCCCCTATCCTTATGCAGCCTGATGAGGATTTTGGTCGAGGTCGATGCTTCATCGGTGTGGGTCGGAGCAGTTTTGTCTCAGGAGAACAGGGATGGAGTACATACTTGTGCCTTCTTTTCGAAAAAATTTTCGGAAACCGAACTGAATTATGATGTTGGAAATCGGGAGTTGCTGGCTATTAAACTCGCGTTTGAACATTGGCTTCATTTTTTGGAAGGCGCTAGATTTCCTATACAGGTTTTCACAGATCATAAGAATTTGATCTATCTGGATGCTGCCAAGCGCTTGAATGCCCGTCAAGCTAGGTGGGCATTTTTTTTTCCTTGGTTTCATTTTTCTGTTACCTATATCCCTGGTACTAAGAATGTTAAAGCCGATGCTTTATCTCACAGCTTCTCTCCTGTGGTCAGTGCCGAGGAGGAGGAGAGCATTTTACAGAAAGGAGTTGTGGTGGCGGCATTGGACTCCGTTTTGGAGAATGGGATTCTGAAAGCTCAAGGTGATGCTCCATCTAACACTCCCCATGGGAGGTTGTTCATACCTTAAACCTTTAGGAGAGATTTGTTTGTGGAGTGTCATGAGTCTCGGTTGGCAGGTCATCCAGGAATTTCTGAGACTAAGAGACTTATCAGTCGCAGTTTTTGTTGGCTTGGATGGCAGAAAGAAGTCATCAAGTGGGTGCGTCAATGTACGGTGTGTGCTAGGTCAAAGGCTTCACATACTCCTGCTTCGGGGTTGCTTTGCCCTCTGGAAGTTCCTAGTGCGCCTTGGACGCATCTCACAATGAATTTTATTACTGATCTGCCTGTGTCCGAGGGTTTTACTGTCATCTGGGTGGTCGTGGACCGTTTTAGTAAGATGTGTCATTTGATTCCATTCATTAAGTTGCCCTGCGCCAAGACACTCGCTAAGGCGTTTGTTAAGGAGATTGTCAAGCTTCATAGCGTTCCCACAGATATTGTTTCTGATAGAGGACCTCAGTTTGTGGCTCACTTTTGGCGTGCTTTTTGTGACAGGTTGGGAGTCCATTTGTCATTTACGTCTGGGTATCATCCTGAGTCTAATGGACAGACTGAAAGAAAGAACCAGGATGTAGAACAGTTTTTGCATTGTTTTGTGGCGGACAATCAAGAGGTGTGGTCTGAGTTTCTGCCTCTCGCAGAATTTGCTCTTAACAATCATACATCCTCCTCTGCTGGGTGTTCTCCTTTATTTTGTTGTACTGGGAGACATCCGTCTTTTGGTTCTTTCTCCAAATTGGGGTCGGCGGTGCCGGAGGAGGAGAATTTTTCCGGTGATTTGGAGAGAGTTTGGACTAATGTACATTGCAACCTTCAAGAGGCTAACAAGAAGTCCAAGAAGTATTTTGACAGGAAACGTAAGGAGATTTTGTTTACTGTGGGTGACATGGTTTGGTTGTCCTCAAGGAACCTGCGGTTGAGGATTCCCTCTAAAAAACTGGGTCCTAAGTTTGTGGGTCCATTTAAAGTGCTTCAGGTTGTTAAACCGTCTGCGGTTAGGTTGGATGTTCCTACTTCCTGGAAGATTAATCCTGTGTTTCATGTTTCCTTGTTGAAAAAGGCTGATGTATCAGATAGGGATGCCACTGTCACAGTTCCTCCTGTGGTGGAAGACGGCGAATATGAAATTTCTCGTATCTTGAATTCTAGATGGCTTAGAGGGAGATTACAGTATCTTGACTCCTGGAAGGGTTTCGGTCCCGAAGATAACTCCTGGGTAAGGGCGGATGATGTCTCTGCTCCTAGGCTTGTTAGAGCTTTCCACAAGAGGTTTCTACATAGGCCTGGGCCTGGAAGATCCGTAGGATCCTCATAAAAAAGGAGGTACTGTTAGAACCCTCCTGTTTGTTTTTTCCATCTTGTGTTTTGCGGTCACGTGACCATCTGCCTTTATATTCCAGCTCCGCCCTTTTGGCTGTGCTGGACTTCAGTGTTGTTTGACTGTTTTGCTAGCCAGGTGCTTCGGTGCCTATCTCTGTCAATTCGCTTGGTCCTTCTGGGACCTCTAGTACCTTTTTGTCAGTTTGTCTTTTTGTGTTGTACAGCAACTTTCTCTGTTCAGGAGGTGGCCCATTTTTGTTACAGTCCTTAGTTCTTTTAGGGACCCACTCCCTTATTCTATAGGTCTCCGTTCAGACTAGCCGAGGACTAAGGTGGGTTCGTTCGCAAGGAACAGGCAGCCCGCTACATCATAGGGATTCAACTTAGTCTTACAGTAGGGACAGCTTTCCCCTTTCTTTCCTTAGTACATTTTGCAGATCATAACAATAGCATTGCAGCCTGTGGGTGGGTTTCTGGCTGCATACTTGCGCTTGCATTCCAAACAACAGAAAGCTAAGCAGATGGTGGCCTCTATCATCATCACAACCTCACCTCAGCACTTTGAACTCTCCTGATGGAGAAGCTAGGGCCCACCGGAGGAATTTCCGGTTCTCTGGTGAGCCCGTCCAACCTTGGCGAGAAGCAGACCTGGCCAAGAAAAGTATGCAGGAATATTCCCGGACACTTTATGGCGGCTTTTTTACTGTGGACTTGGCTCTAGTGAGATGTACCGTCCCTGGCCACATTCACCTGTCCACGTGTTTGTGGTTAGGTGGTCCTTCCCACTTAAGTCCACTGGGGAGGGCACAGTTAATGTTGTGGGACCCATGCTTGTGGAAAGCGGAGACGATACCAGGAGAAATATTGGCAGCTGGGGACCGAGTATGGACACCCGGCCGCTGGCATGAGATTGTGGACAGCTTCCGGCTCCACGAGCCAAAAAGGCCACATTTCAATTGCAAGCAGCTGTTCAAAAATGTTGCAGTATAGTATTGCAGCCTGTCGGTGGGTGGCTGGCTTCATACTTGCGCTTTCTTTCCAAGTAATAGAAAACTAAGCAGATGGTGGCCTCTATCATCATCATGACCTCACCTCGGCACTATGAACTCTCCTGATGGAGAAGCTAGGGCCCACTGGAGGTTTTTCTGGTTCTCTGGTGGGCCCGTCCAACCCTGCCGAGAAGTAGCACTGGCTAAGAAAAGTGTGTGGGAAGGTTCCCGGACACTTTATGGCTGCATTTTTACTGTGGACTTCGCTCTAGTGAGATGTACCGTCCCTGGCCACATTCACCTGTCCACGTGTTTGTGGTTAGGCGGTCCTTCCCACTTAAGTCCACTGGGGAGAGCACGGGTAGTGTTGTGGGACTCATGCTTGTGGAAGGCGGAGACGACACTGGGAGAAATATTGGCAGCTGGGGACTGAGTATGGAAACCCGGCCGCCGCCGCCATGAAGTTGTGGACAGCTTCCGCCTCCACGGGCCTAAAAGGCCACATTTCAATTGCAAGCAGCTGTCCAAAAATGTGGCAGTATAGTATTGCAGCCTGTTTGGCTGGCTGAATACTTGCGCTTGCATTCCAAGGACTGGGGTAGGGATAACTGAACGCTGTGGTGGGACAAGGACGTGGATGGTGATTGTTGCAAGTCTGCAACAACAGATGCATGGCGGGAGGCATCTTTGCATGCGCAAAGGTACACTTATGATAGGCACACTTTTAGGCAGTGACTTGGGAGTCAGAAATGCTTCCAGAGGTCTTCCCTATGCTGTTCCCATGTCTTTTCAACACTGTATGCATGTGTCACACAGCACATGGCCAGATAAGGTTGTAAAATGTTAAAATGACATTTCCCAGTGAATGCATTTGTCTTGGTTGAAAGCAATGCAAAGGGGAAAAAAATGCATCAAAAACGCTACATGTGAACATTGCCCAAGGTGTGGAGGGGCATTTTTGTTTTTGGTTATTTATTTTGCCTTATATACAAGTCATTACCGTGGCCAGAATGTTCCTTAACATATTTCCCAGGAAAATCCATTTTGGTTTCGTTTTTGCATGTTTTATTGTGAGTCCATAAAAGTGGCGTAATACCTCTGACAACGTTGTTGACAGCAGTGACCTGGGAGTCAGAAATGCTTCCATGGGTCTTCCCCATGCTGTTCCCATGTAATTTGAGCACTGCTCACATCGATTTGGGCAATTTCTAGGCCCTCTGCAGACTGCCGGGGGTAGCCGCCGGAAAAATGCTCCAGTTTCCCATAGACTTACATTGGGCTCGTTACTCGGGTCGAGCACCCGAGTATTCCAATGTGCTTGCCCATCACTAATTATAATGTAACATCATCTACTGCAAAACATTTTTTCAAAGACTAAGGGGGACTTTCTAGTTTACAATTAGTTTATTGTTATAAAACATCCTCATACTTTACAAAAAGAAGGTCTGCAGCAACTCAGGTGTGTAAAATCAGGTTCTGCAGCAGCTGAGGTTTGTATGATGTATGATCGGGTTATGCAGCTGAAACTTCTTCATTGATTAGTAAGATATATGTGACTCCATATAATGAGGAGAAGAATATTCCCTACATTGCAAAAGATTAGGGATGAGCGAGTATACTCGTTACTATTCGGTACTCGCCAAATAGCACGGTACTCGGGCTACTCGTTACTCCCCGAGTTTCCTTGTGATTACTCGCTAGGAGTAACGAGTCCAATGTAAGTCAATGGGAAATGCGAGTAAGCTGAGTAATTGTCTGCAGGAGCCTATAAAGTGGTCTGGGGGCTGAGGAAAAGGCTGAAATGGGTGCATGATCGTTTAAAACCCGGCGGTAAAAAGCTGCCGGCTTTTAAACATTCACTCATCCCCATACTCACTTCCCCACAGCCTCCCATCCCGATCCTCCGCTCCCCCCGCCGCCTCCCATCCCGATCCTAAGTTAGGACCAGGCGGGAAGCGAAGCACCAGTGAGTGGGGAGCAAAGGACCCGGGAGGGGAAGCCTTCACTGCCGGTTTTCCCGTTCGGTGCTGTGGTCCCCGCTCCCTGATGTACGCTCCCCGCTCCCTGGTGCTTCACTCCCCGCCCGGTCCTAACTTAGGATCGGGATGGGAGGCGGCGGGGGAGCGGGGAGCGTACATCAGGGAGTGGGGAGTGCAGCACCAAACGGGAAAGCCGGTGGTGAAGTCTTTTCACTGTGGCTTTCCCGCTGGTTATTTCAGATGAACAGCTGAGGTATCAGCTGATGCTGATCAGCTGTTCATTTGAAGTAGCTGCGGTGCCCTCAGAGGGTTCATGTGAGTTCATGCTTGACTGCATGAACTTACATCATCTTTCCCATGGCCGCACAGCTTAGCTACATCTCTGGTAGAGAATCTCTACCAGAGTTGTAGCTGAGCTAAAGAAGAACACTCCATTGGACTACGTCGGACGGAAGATCATTTTTTTTAATAAAGATGGAGTCTCTAATTTTTTTTTTTGCATTATTTCTAATAAAAAATGTATTTCTCTGTATTGTGTTTTTTTTAATATTCCACTTAGAAATTCATGGCGGTCATGTCTAATATTGGCGTGACCCCATGGATTTCGGGTTTAGGGCAAGCTGATAATACAAAGCTGGCCCTAACCCCTTTATTACCCAATTAGCCATGGCACCAGGGCCCTGGATGAGTTGGGTTTTGCGTAATCTCTGACAATTTTTTGTGGGCCATTGCGTTGCTGTTCTAACAAATAGCAAGCACAGTACCTCAGGTCTGACATGCAGCCAGCACCTCTGTCCAGGGTGGTGACTGGTTTTGTGTAATCCCGCCTGTAACCTCTGGCCAATTTTTGTGTGCAGTTGCATTGCTGTTTGTTAAACACCAAGTATTAGTAGCCTGTAGTGTTATCCTTCCACAAAACAGTAACTGCTACTTGTTTGTCAATATCTGCATCTAAACATCTGCAAACATGTTACAAACACCACAAAATCCGAAAAAGACTGTTGCGAAGGGACGTGGGCGTGGGCTTGTCAGTCGGGCCCAACAAGGCACTGAGTCTAGGAGACAGAGGAAAATTGATGCATCCATGTTCCTGTCTGGAAGGTAAACGTGTCTTGAAGTCGGAAGAGCAAGACCAGATAATGTCTTGGATGGCTGATAACACCTCAACAAATTGTTCTAGCAGCACCCAATCTTCCTTGAACACACTGACGCGCCCCTGGGCCTGTGTCGCGCTGCGTTGCGCACGCGGGAGCTTACCCGGAGCCGGATCTGTTTAGGGTTGTAGTCTCGTGGCGGTGACCCGGTCCGTGCCCAGGGAGTCAAACTGGACGGCAGTCTGTTAGCGGTAGAAAATGGTTGATGACTACGCCACCCGTTGAATGCAGCCAGGGGGCTGCTGCTGCAGGGCAGACCGCTGAGGCCGGTGGAAGGATGGTGCAGCGTGATAGTATAACCCCCAACGGGAGGGGTATGGCCTCAGGGCAGCCGACGTGGATGATGGGGGTAGCAGGAACCACTCAGAGACGGTATGGTAGCGTTCAGGGTCTTTACTGGTAACAACGATAGACCCTCCCGGAGTACTTGCTAGCGAACGGGGCCTGGTCAGTCCTTGAGCAGATGGGATCTCCCCTGGCCAGGCGTAGTTGTAGGCCTCCCAAGCTGACTGTACTCTTCTGGCTACCTTGCTAGAAGCTGATGTAAGTAGCCCACGTCCCTGAGTGTACCGTGTGGTGCTCACCCGTATGGCCGGTGACTCGGGGCCTTCTAATGGCTTCCGCTCCACGATGGCGGTGCTGGTCCCACGCGTGTGACCGGGCCTTCGGGCTTCTGGGCCAGGGGACCTGAAATCCCCTGCCTGACGGATTCTGCTGCTGGGTAGAAGTTAGTCCCCACAGCCTCGGACTCCGGGTCCGGTAAAGAATCTTCTTAGTCAGGGCGAGCTCTTTAGCTGCCAGCCCCTGACTCCTTGTGACTCTGTTGCTTCCTATGCTGCTCTTGTCTCTACTCTTCCTGGACTCACTCACCCTGCCTCAGCCCCGAGTTTATACAGGGGAAGTTCTTCCCCTCCCAAGGCTGGGCAGGAGGTGTGGCATGCACAGGATCCCTGACCAAAGGACCTCCCACCTGCTCTCAGACGTAATATCTCTATCACTGTGACAACCAGACCCCTGGGGTGTCACACTCCCCCCTAGTGAAATTTAGTACTCCGGGACTAAACACTTTTTAGAAAAATATAACAAGGTATATCAAAGAACAATAAAATACAATAAGGAAACACAATAAGATGGTCACGGATGTCCGCAACCGGGTGCAGTCTTTGAAGAAAAGCAAAGGTGTCCATTTCACCAACACAGGGAGACGTAACCAGGTAGGGGTCTGTCCTACCCCAAGTCCTTAACAGTCTCTAGTCCATCCTGGGTTACGCTCCAACTATATACAAAGGATTCCCGGTAAATCCACCGAAGACTCCTAAAAACAACTAGAAACACAAAATTACACACAAGCAACAATAAACAGGTAAACATTGTAAAACAACTTAAACATTTAGATCCTCCAACGTGCGGGTAACTGGCCTCTAGTGGCCCTAGTGGACCTACGGAGCTGACTGTCTGGCCCTGAACTACAGGGTGTAGGAGCTGTCAAGGGTAAACTGGGCAGCTGTCTACCGGCTCTTTGTCTCACTAGGGGTACGGCAGGCTCACTATAAGCAGAGGGTGGATTCTCCTGTTCCGCTTGGGTGGAGTCTTCTGCCTCCTGGACCGGCTGCTCTTCCAGCTCTACCCGTTGCTCCGTAGGTTCTTGGGATGATGGTTGGAGGAAGGTGAGTACGGGTACCACAACTGCACCATTGACTTGAGTCCAAGACCGAGGGAAGTCCCCGAGCACGGTACTAACCATATCTTCCCTTTCTTCCACGGGTCGATGGTCTTCCTGTTCCTCCTCAGGGTTCCTCAGTTGTTCGGGGCACTTCTTCAGGTGGTCCCGGGATACAATGGCTGTGGTTTCCCCTCCGTCTTTACTGATGGTACAGACCTTCGGGTTCTCGTGGCTTGAGGGCAGTACGGTGTACGGGTCCTTCTCCCACTGGTCGTCCAACTTGTGGAGCCGTCTCTTCCTCTTCAAGACCTGCTCTCCGGGTACCAGGGGAACAGCGGGAGCATACTGGTTGTAAGTCTTCTCTTGTCTTTCCCTAGCCTGACAGAGACTTCGCTCCACGCTCTCCTGTACTTTCCGGTACTGCTGCTGCCTCTCTGTGTCCCAGTCTGTTTCTGGTGAAGTGTCCTCGGGCGTCAGGACTCCCATTTCCAGGTCAACAGGTAACTTACCAGGTCTTGCCCTCATTAGGTAAGCCGGGGTACAGTTGGTGGAACCTACCGGGATGTGGTTGTATAGGTCCACCAGATCGGGCAACTTCTCAGGCCACAGACTGCGTTCTTCCAGGGGCAACGTTTTTAGAAGATCCATTACCACCTGGTTCATTTTCTCACAAAGTCCATTAGTTTGCGGATGGTAGGGTGTCGTCCTTATCTTCCGGCAGCCATACAGATTGCAGAATTCCTGGAAGACCTCCGCTTCAAAGGCAGGTCCCTGGTCCGTCAGCACTTGGTCCGGGTACCCGTGTGGACGGCAAAAGTGCTGCTGGAAGGCTCTAGCTGCTGTTCGAGCCGTTAAGTCCTTGACGGGGACGACAACCAGAAACCGGGAGTAATGATCCACGATGGTTAACGCGTAGACGTAGCCACTTCTGCTGGGGGTCAGTTTTACATGATCCAAGGCTACCAGTTCCAACGGTTGCCGGGTGACGATGGACTGCAGGGGAGTCTTCTGGCTGGCCCGGTCCTTCCTTCTCAGATTGCACGGGCCACAGTCTCTGCACCACTTCTCGATGGTTCCCCTCATGCCTACCCAGTGGAACCGCTCGCGCAGCAGGAACTCCAGCTTTTTCCACCCGAAGTGTCCAGCTCCGTCGTGGTATGCCTCCATCACCATGGCTGCGTCTCTTCGTGGCACCACTACTTGCCAGAGTAGTTCATGCGTCCTGGAGTTAACCATTCTTCGGCACAACTTCCCCTTGTAAAGGAACAGTCGACTCTTCTCTGCCCATAGTTGTTTGGCTTCCTCTGGAGCGTCTGATTCCAGGCTAGCCTCCGGGCGAGTCAGCATCTCCTTCACCAGTCGGACGGCAGGGTCGCTGTCTTGCGTTTCCGCCCAGTTGTAGTGAGGTAAGGGGTTCAACGTAGCAGCCTGCTTACTCCTTACCCGGTGGGAATACTGGATAGTCCCATGACGGTGGAACGCAGGGAGTTCAACTTCTTCCAGTCCCTCCGGATCTTCTCCTCCGTCCGGCAGGTTGGGCATCCTGGACAGGGCGTCCGCGTTGGTATTGGAGCGCCCTGCCCGGTATTTAATTGTGAACTCGTAGTTGGACAGACGGGCCATCCACCTCTGCTCCAGGGCACCGAGTCTTGCCGTGTCCAGGTGTGTCAACGGGTTGTTATCCGTGTATACGGTGAACCGGGAAGAAGCGAGGTAATGCCTAAAGCGCTCGGTGACTGCCCATACCACGGCCAGGAACTCTAGCTTAAATGAGCTGTAATTTTCGGGGTTCCTTTCGGTGGGTCGCAGTTTTCGGCTGGCATAGGAGATTACTCGTTCTCTCCCCTGCTGAATCTGGGACAGTACGGCTCCTAGCCCGATGTTACTGGCGTCGGTGTAGAGGATGAAGGGCTGGCTATAGTCCGGGTACGCCAAGATTTCATCCCCCGTGAGGGCCATCTTCAGCTGGCGGAAGGACTCTTCTTCTAGCTTTTCCCATTTGAAGGGCGGCTTCTGGTTCTTGGCCTTCCGGGACTGGCCTATCAGGAGGTCCTGCATAGGTGCTGCCTTTTTGGTGAAACCGGGAATAAACCTTCGGTAGTAGCCTACCAACCCTAGGAACTGCCGCACTTCTTTTACGCTGGAGGGGCTTGGCCATCCCTTAATTGCGGTGATCTTATCGGGGTCGGGAGCCACTCCGTCAGCGCTCACCACGTGTCCCAGGTATTGCACCTTTGGTTTCAGGAGGTGACACTTGGAGGGTTTCACCTTTAGGCCGTAACTCGCCAGAGCTTCGAACACCTCCGCCAGGTGTTTCAGGTGGTCCTCATAAGTTTTGGAGTATACGATGACATCGTCCAGGTACAACAGGACCGTCTCGAAGTTTCTGTGGCCCAGACAGCACTCCATTAATCGTTGGAAGGTTCCTGGGGCGTTGCAGAGTCCGAACGGCATGCAGGTGAACTCGCTAAGTCCCATCGGGGTGGTGAATGCGGTCTTCTCCCGGTCCGCCTCTGCTACAGGAACCTGCCAGTACCCGCTAGTGAGATCCAAGGTAGAGAAGAAGTTAGCAGATCTTAAAGCAGCCAATGACTCCTCTATCCTTGGTAAGGGGTACGCATCCTTGTGTGTGATACGGTTGATTTTCCGGTAATCTACACACATCCTCATGGTGTTGTCTTTCTTTTTGACTAAAACTAGTGGGGCTGCCCAGGGGCTACAGCTATCCCGGATTACCCCAGCCTCCTTCATGTCTCTAAGCATCCCCTTGGCGTGTTGGTAATGTGCAGGGGGTACGGGTCGATACCTCTCTTTTATGGGAGGATGATCTCCCGTGGGGATGCGGTGTTCTACCCCCTTGACTCGCCCGAAGTCTAACGGGTGTTTACTAAACACTCTCTCATACTCTTGAACCACCCGATAGACTCCTTGTTTCTGGTGTGAGGGAGTGGAGTCAGTACCCAGATGTAGTTGCTGACACCAGTCCTCCATGTCTTTCTTAGAGCCGTTACCTTCCTCCGGGTGAGATGGAGGCAAGGGTTCCACAGATTGTATAGAATTTTGATTAGTGGTATATAATTTGGCTAGCGTGGCATACCGGGGCAGGTACACTTCCCTCTCCCCGATATTTATTATGCGAACGGGCACCCTCCCATGGCGTACATTGACCACCCCCCGTGCTGTCAAAATGGTGGGCCTACTGTCTGAGTAAACTGGTTCTACCATTGCCTGGTAATCTCTACCTCTCAGACCAATAGCTGCCCGGCACCAAATCATCATTTCACTTTTTGGGGGCATGGCAATAGGAAAAGGGTCACACATTCTTACGCTACCAATCTCACCGCCGGAGAGTTCCACTTGTTGCCGTTGCATCAGTGCCCGGATCTCTTTCTGGAGCACCCGCTGCTCGCCGGAGCTGGCATTCTTGGCAACCTGCTGTAAAAGGAAAATCACCTCTGCAAGACAATTTTCAATTACATTAGTTCCTAGAGTTATTTTTGGGTGACTCTCATGTTTGTCAATATCTACAATGATCAGTCCCTGTGCGGCCAGTTCGACTCTACCAATTTTGATGGTCACCTCTTTAAATCCGATCTGTGGCACGGGCTGACCATTGCTGGCGATGATACTCAAGTCGTCGTCAGGGTAGCGGGTAATATCCGAGTCATTCCAGTACTGCTTGAAGAGCACGTACGGGATGGTGGTGACCTGTGACCCGGTGTCCAGTAGGGCACTCATGGGAATGCCATCCAGTACCACAGGCAAGACTGGACGTCCTCCCACATATCTGTCGCGCCAGTTCGATGGGCCTGGTGATCTTTTTCCTGGGGGTTGGCCCTCTACCCCAGGTTGTGCCCGTTTAAAGAACAGTACCTTTCCATATGTCCGGGTTGATTGCAGCGGCGGCAGATGGGTCGTCCGTCCTCGCTGTATCGGTCACTGGGTCTTCCTCTGGCCGGTGGGGTCCTCCTTGGTCGACGCCACGGGATGTCCTCCGGTCCGGATGCCAGCTGGATCTTCCCTGGAGTGGAAACCTGTAAAGACTGCACAGTTCGGGTTAGCGCAGCAACGCTTTTAGCTAGCTCTTGGACCTGATGGTGTAGGTCTGGAGCCGGGTCATTGTCCAAAGCCTGCGCATCAGCTCCCACAGGCCCTGCTGACAAGGGCGCCGCCTCCTGGTAGTAAGTGGTAGTGGGGCGTCTGTGGGTCACAACGCCACCTGGTGCCGGTTCTCGGAGCACCCGGATGGCTCTGTCCTTGAACTGTGCAAATTCTAGATGAGGGTCCTGTAAGGCCATTGCCCGCAACTGGGTGCGGTGGGCATTGCAATATAAACCCTCTATAAATTGTTCGGTCAACAGCCTGTCCTCGTTTCCCACTCCATTAGGGTCGGTCTGCTTAATGGCCCTCAGGGCCTCTTGTAGGTTGAGTGCATAGTCCCTTATACTCTCATGCGCTCGCTGCTTGCACCCGTAGAATCTAAGTTTAATCTCGGCTGAGGTGCGGGTATCAAAGGTGTCCTTCAGCCGGGTTAGTATCCCTGCGACAGTCTTCCTCCCAGGTGGCCAGGATTTTACTTCCCTTTTGGCTGCCCCAGTTAGTTGGGCCACCAGGATGCTCACTTTTTGCTCTTCTGTGAGGGGGTACACCTGGAAGAGGCTATCCAGCTTTTCTCTAAAGTCATGCAGGGTATGTGACTCCCCTGAGTACTGGGGTAGCCAAGCTGCTCCCGGGATATAGGGCATGGTGAAGGGCATAACTGCAACAGCGGTAGCGCTGGCGGGGGTTGAGGCAGTGGAGCTCTCCTCCGTATCCGACATCTTCCTCCCCCCTAGTGGACCGTGGCCTACCTTGCGATGATCCTGTTCCGTAGGCCGCGGCTCCGCAGTGGATCGTCAGGGTTGAGGACCTTCCGTCGCGCTCCTGTGACGTCGGCGACTGCTGGGCTCCTTCCAGGACCTTACGCAACGTCCGGACGTGAGGCGGGGCTTCAGTTCTCGCGCGCTTTCGGAGTCCACGCCCCTCTTCTTCCCGCGCGGCGTCCTCAAGATGGCGTCCAATGGCGGGAAAACTCCACGGATGGTGGGAAGAAGGCTGAAGATGGCGCCGGATGGCGGGAAACTTCACCGATGGCGGGAAGAAGGCTGAAGATGGCGCCGGATGGCGGGAATCTTCACCGATGGCGGGAATCTTCACCACTGGTAAGTTTGAACAGTCTTTGCTTTTCAGGCACGCAGTACCCGGTGGTTGCGGGCACGTGATCCTGCCGACTACGCCAAAGTTGACGCGCCCCTGGGCCTGTGTCGCGCTGCGTTGCGCACGCGGGAGCTTACCCGGAGCCGGATCTGTTTAGGGTTGTAGTCTCGTGGCGGTGACCCGGTCCGTGCCCAGGGAGTCAAACTGGACGGCAGTCTGTTAGCGGTAGAAAATGGTTGATGACTACGCCACCCGTTGAATGCAGCCAGGGGGCTGCTGCTGCAGGGCAGACCGCTGAGGCCGGTGGAAGGATGGTGCAGCGTGATAGTATAACCCCCAACGGGAGGGGTATGGCCTCAGGGCAGCCGACGTGGATGATGGGGGTAGCAGGAACCACTCAGAGACGGTATGGTAGCGTTCAGGGTCTTTACTGGTAACAACGATAGACCCTCCCGGAGTACTTGCTAGCGAACGGGGCCTGGTCAGTCCTTGAGCAGATGGGATCTCCCCTGGCCAGGCGTAGTTGTAGGCCTCCCAAGCTGACTGTACTCTTCTGGCTACCTTGCTAGAAGCTGATGTAAGTAGCCCACGTCCCTGAGTGTACCGTGTGGTGCTCACCCGTATGGCCGGTGACTCGGGGCCTTCTAATGGCTTCCGCTCCACGATGGCGGTGCTGGTCCCACGCGTGTGACCGGGCCTTCGGGCTTCTGGGCCAGGGGACCTGAAATCCCCTGCCTGACGGATTCTGCTGCTGGGTAGAAGTTAGTCCCCACAGCCTCGGACTCCGGGTCCGGTAAAGAATCTTCTTAGTCAGGGCGAGCTCTTTAGCTGCCAGCCCCTGACTCCTTGTGACTCTGTTGCTTCCTATGCTGCTCTTGTCTCTACTCTTCCTGGACTCACTCACCCTGCCTCAGCCCCGAGTTTATACAGGGGAAGTTCTTCCCCTCCCAAGGCTGGGCAGGAGGTGTGGCATGCACAGGATCCCTGACCAAAGGACCTCCCACCTGCTCTCAGACGTAATATCTCTATCACTGTGACAACCAGACCCCTGGGGTGTCACACACACAGTCTCCTGTCGATAGAAAGAACGCTGGGTCATCCAATCCTCAACCTCCTCCTAGTTCCTCACCCCGTCAGCAGTCACAGGAAACATTTGACCCCAAGCTTGGCCACTCTGAGGATTTGTTTGGTACATATGATCCTTTGGTTGACTCTGGCCTCTCAGCCGGCAACATTGACGAGCAAAGTGAGGATGTATTCTCGGTTCATGACCAAATATTGGAAAAACCACGGCCCTAAAAAAGCCACTTTCAGCCACGTCATATACCGCCTGAGGAGGAGGAGGCTGATGATGATGAGACACAGTTGTCATCTGGCCAGCCGACTATATCAACCCGGAATCAGGATGAAATAGACAACGAGGTGGTTGATGATGAGACCACTGATCCAACCTGGAATGTTGGCATGCATAGCCAGCACAGCAGCACAGAGGAAAAAAGTGGATACGTAACACCTACAAAGGCACCAAGGGCTACTGGTTTGAGCAGAGTGCTAAGTGTGTCAACTCTTGCCAAGAGCAATCCCTCTGTGCCCCAAATCAAAGCAAGAGTGCATTCAGCCGCTGTCTGGAATTTTTTTTTCGGATACTCCTTCTGAACCAAATGTTGTAATCTGTAGCATCTGCCATACAAAGCTAAGCAGAGGCCAGGGCAAAGGCAACCAGAGCACCACAAGTATGCGGAAACACATGGCAGCTAAGCACCCTACTCGGTAGGCGGAACAACAGGGTAGAAAATCTGTGTCTTCGGGTCAAAACACTGCCATGTTACCTGTGATCCGTCCTTCCCAATCTGCTGGCCAGGAAGCAGGTGCTGCTCATACTGCTCACAAGCTGTGGTTGTAGAGAGACAGGACACAAGTCCATCCACTTGTTTGTCACAGCCAACCGTCCAGTTGTCCGTTCCCCAGATCTATGAAAGGAAGTGGAAATACCAAGCTTCACACCCACAAGCACAAATACTTAACGCGCACATTGCCAAGTTGCTGGCCGTGGAGATGTTGCCATTTAGGCTTGTGGGGACACAGTCTTTCGGCGATCTGTTGGCTGTGGCTGCCCCACGATACTCTGTTCCCAGCCGGCACTATTTTTCACGCATTACACCAGCACGTCTTAAGCCATCTAAAGCGTGCTCTCACCAATGCCGTAACCAGGAAGGTCCACTTAACAACGGACACCTGGACAAGTAGCTGTGGACAGGGATGATACATCTCTGTCACGGCACACTGGCTCAACCTGGTGGAGAGTGGGACAACTTCTCAAAGTGGACCATCACATATACTACCCACGCCACGAATAGCGGGCCCAACATCATTCAGGGTGTCCGCCTCATCATATACGTCCAGTCCACACTCTTCCTCCTCCGATACCTCATCCAATGCTGAATTACCCTCAACATCACGCCCAAGTTGGGAGCTTTGCAGCAGCGCATCAGCAAGGCGACAACACGCTCTGCTCAAGCTGATCTGTTTAGGTCAAACACCGTACACTGCAGCAGAGCTCTGGAAAGGTATAAAGCAACATCATTGGCTCTCCCCACTGCAACTCCAACCCACTTTGGTCGTCAGCGATAATGGGCTTAACCTCATGGTGGCTTTAAAGCTCAGGAAGCTGGTACACATGCAATGCAAGGCTCACGTGCTGAACCTAGTGGTGCAGAAATTTCTCAAAACCTACCCTGACTTGATGTACCTACTTGACAAGGTGCGCCGGATTAGCGCCCATTTCAGACATTCATCAACAGCTGTTGCCAGTCTTGCAGCGCTTCAAATGCAATTTAATTTGCCCAACCACAGACTCATTTGTGACCTGCCCACACGCTGGAACTCAACATATCATATGTTAGCAAGGATTAGTGAGCTGCAGAGGCCACTTGCAGAATACCAGCTTAAACATGCCCATCAGACTGAGACTCAGCAAAGACACATAACAACTGTCGAGTGGGTGTGGATTGCTGACATTTGTGAGGTGCTTGATAACTTTCAGTACTGCTCCAAGCTTGTGAGCGGTGATCAGTCTATTATCAGTGTAACGATCCCTATGCTATGTCTGCTGAAAGAATCGCTGCAGAATCTAAAATATAGAATCTTTGAGTGCTCAGCAGCTGGGGATGGAGCAAGATTTCACACTCGCTGATCCTAGCCAGCCCAGCCAGTGTCATCAGCCAACATTGTGGGATGAAGATGATGAGGATGACGAGGAGGGAGATGACTTCTTTTTCTGTGGTACCGAGGGGAACCCTCATGCTACTGAGGGTACTCCCAACCCCAGCTTTATGTCTGTCCAGCATGGGTGGGCTGGAGAGGAGGAGGAGGAGAATCAGTGTGAGGCCACGATGGGTATTGTTCCTCCTTCTGGGGACACAGAACATTTGAGTCTTTGCAGCTTGGCACACATGACACAATTCATGTCTAACTGTCTGTCCCAAGACCCTCGCGTCATCAACATTTTGAACAGCAACCTATACTGGTTGGCCACCTTTCTGGACCCACGGTACAAGGACAAATTTC
Source organism: Phyllobates terribilis (assembly GCF_046119375.1). Lineage (NCBI taxonomy): Eukaryota > Metazoa > Chordata > Amphibia > Anura > Dendrobatidae > Phyllobates > Phyllobates terribilis. The sequence goes on from NW_027362765.1 coordinate 383,489,398, forward strand.
CTTTGCTACTGTTGCAGTCACCAAGGGGCTTTACAATTGAATACTTCAAGAGGGCTGTTGTCGACAATTTGATGACAAGATCACCCTCAGACACCGCTGTTAGCAGAGGTACCAGCTCTTTGCAACAGCAGTCATTCATGGGGAGAGACACGCCCAGCATGTCCAAAAGAGGTGGGGGGAAGATGTCCACAAACTGGGCCATCTTCAATAAACCTTCTCATCAGCAAGGGCTTGGTGGTCCGGTAACCATGTCAAGGAGAGAGAAATTGAACAACATGGTCAACGATTATGTAAGTGACCATACCTGCTTCCTTACTGACGCTTCTGTTCTGTTTAATTACTCGGTATTCAAGCTTCATAGTTGGGCAGAGCTCTCCTTATATGCCTTGGAGGTGCTGGCCTGGCCTGCCCTGCTGCTAGTATGATGTCAGAGCGTGTTTTCAGTGCCGCTGGGGCAATCATCACCGATACACGGACACGGCTGACTACAGAGAAAGCAGACATTCTGACTCTGATAAAATTCAACAAGGACTGGATTTCACCACAGTTCTTAAGCCCTCCAGAAGACATGATCCCAAGCTAAAGTCACGCAAAATGTTCTTTTATGCTACAGGTGTTCACGTCCATCCCTTTCCATGCAAAAACAATTTCCTTAATCTTACATGAGTACCCTACTCCTGCTCCTTCCACATGTTCCTCATGGTCAAAACCCTAGAAACACTGTTCCATTAATTTATATTTCCCATCGGAGACACTTGTGATGGGACCTCCTTACTTCATCAACCATGATATAGCCCATTGGGCTAATTTTTTGAGGCACCATGCCTATGCCTGCACATTGGGCAGTGGAAGTACTGTGCTAGAAGTCCTAGCTTCATGATTGTCTGGCCCATGAGGCCTGCTTCCTTCATCAACCATCAGACAGCCCCTTGGCCTAATGTTTTGAGGCACCATGCCTATGCCTCCACATTGGGCAGTGGAAGTACTGTGCTAGAAGACCTAGCTTCATGATTGTCTGGCCCATGAGGCCTGCTTCCTTCATCAACCATCAGACAGCCCCTTGGGCTAATTTCTTGAAGCAACATGCCTATGCCTGCACATTGTGCAGTGGCAGTGGAACAACAAGGACAGTAGTCCAACTTTTATAATTGTGAAGCCCTACTACTGATGATGATGGGTGGCTTCTTCCTGCGTTAACCATCACACAGCCCCTAGGGCAGGTAGCTATCCTTACGCCACTTACACACTGAGCTATCAGAAGATCGCCTCGATCATCACCCGCTCCTATGTCACTTATGATAGCTCAGTGCGTACATGGCATACGAGTCACAGTCTGCCTGCAATAAATAACAGTACTTCAAACAGTGTTTGTACACTCGTGCAACCCCTGACCAGGTGCCCCCATGTTATATACAGTTAGGTCCATATATATTTGGACAGAAACAACATTTTTCTAATTATGGTTCTAGACATTACCACAATGAATTTTAAAGAAAACAATTCAGATGCAGTTGAGGTTCAGACTTTCAGCTTTCATTTGAGGGTATCCACATTAAAATTGGATGAAGGGTTTAGGAGTTTCTGCTCCTTAACATGTGCCACCCTGTTTTTAAAGAGACCAAAAGTAATTGGACAATTGACTCCAAGGCTATTTCTTGGACAGGTGTGGGCAATCCCTTCGTTATGTCATTCTCAATTAAGCAGATAAAAGGCCTGGAGTTGATTTGAGGTGAGGGGCTTGCATTTGGAAGGTTTTGCTGTGAAGTAAACATGCGGTCAAAGGAGCTAACCATGCAGGTGAAACAAGCCATCCTCAAGCTGCAAAAACAGAAAAAACCCAACTGAGAATTTGCTACAATATTAGGAGTGGCAAAATCTACAGTTTGGTATATCCTGAGAAAGAAAGAAAGCACTGGTGAACTCATCAATGCAAAAAGACCTGGGCGCCCACGGAAGACAACAGTGGTGGATGATCGCAGAATAATCTCCATGGTGAAGAGAAACCCCTTCACAACAGCCAACCAAGTGAACAACACTCTCCAGGAGGTAGGCGTATCAATATCCAAATCTACCATAAAGAGAAGACTGCATGAAAGTAAATACAGAGGGTTCACTGCACGGTGCAAGCCACTCATAAGCATCAAGAATAAAAAGGCTAGACTGGACTTTGCTAAAAACATCTAAGAAAGCCAGCACAGTTCTGGAATAACATTCTTTGGACAGATGAAACCAAGATCAACCTCTACCAGAATGATGGAAAGAGAAAAGTATGGCGAAGGCGTGGTACAGCTCATGATCCAAAGCATACCACATCATCTGTAAAACACGGCGGAGGCAGTGTGATGGCTTGGGCATGCATGGCTGCCAGTGGCACTGGGTCACTAGTGTTTATTGATGATGTGACACAGGACAGAAGCAGCCGAATGAATTCTGATGTATTCAGAGCTATACTGTGTGCTCAGATCCAGCCAAATGCAGCCAAACTGATTGGTCGTTGTTTCATACTACAGATGGACAATGACCCAAAACATAAAGCCAAAGCAACCCAGGAGTATATTAAAGCAAAGAAGTGGAATATTCTTGAATGGCCAAGTCAGTCACCTGATCTCAACCCAATTGAGCATGCATTTTACTTGTTAAAGACTAAACTTCAGACAGAAAGGCCCACAAACAAACAGCACCTGAAAACCACCGCAGTGAAGGCCTGGCAGAGCATCAAAAAGGAGGAAACACAGCGTCTGGTGATGTCCATGAGTTCAAGACTTCAGGCAGTCATTGCCAACAAAGGGTTTTCAACTAGGTACTAGAAATTAACATTTTATTTATAATTATTTAATTTGTCCAATTACTTTTGGTCCCTTTAAAAACAGGGTGGCACATGTTAAGGAGCTGAAAATCCTAAACCCTTCATCCAATTTTAATGTGGATACCCTCAAATGAAAGGTGAAAGTCTGAACTTCAACTGCATCTGAATTGTTTTGTTTAAAATTCATTGTGGTAACGTCTAGAACCAAAATTAGAAAAATGTTGTCCAAATATATATGGACCTAACTGTACATTTACACCATACATTTTTGAAACATTTACACATTACGGCTGCGCACACATGCTGCCTTTTTTTTTATGTATGCGTATTTTTCTGCACTGTCCACTGAGACGGTGAAGAAAGATATTTTGCTGTTAAAAAAAGTTTCCCTGATGTTATTTATTGACTTCTCTATCCGATGTGATGAAGATACAAGTGAGCCCTATTTTTTTAAAATTGTCACAAAAATTTGACGTGGCCTTCGCCATATTTTTGTATGCCAGCCAGGTACAGCAGGCAGGTACGGGTTGCCCCCGACCCCCAGCTGCTTAAATGTATACGGCTGAAAACAAAAATATCGGGAAGCCCTTTTTTTTTATTTTGAATTTCATGAAATAATTTTAAAAAATTTGACGTGAGCCTTCGCCCTATTTTTGCGTCCAGCCAGGTACAACTAGGCAGCCGGGGGCTGGAATCCGCAGTGCAGGGAGGCCCAAGCTTTCTGCCCCCCCCGCTGTGAATTGCAGTCCGCAGTCACCCCAGAAAATGGCGCGTTCATAGAAGCGCCATTTTATGGCGCTGTATCCAACTCATCCAGGGCCCTGGTGCGGTGGCTCACTGGGTAATAAAGGGGTTAGGGCCAGCTTTGTATTATTCACTGGCCCTAAGCCCGAAATTCATGGGGTCACGCCAATATTAGACATGACCACCATGAATTTCTAGTAAAGTATTTAAAAAAAACACAACACATAGAAAAAAATATTTTATTAGAACTAAAACAAAAAAACACTTAGAGACTCCATCTTTATTAAAAAAATTATCTTCCGTCCGACATAGTCCATTGGAATCTTCTTCTTTAGCTCAGCTACATCTCTGGTAGAGATACCTCAGCTGTTCATTTGAAATAACCGGCGGGAAAGCCGGCAGTGAAAAGACTTCACCGCCGGCTTTCCCGTTCGGTGCTGCGCTCCCCGCTCCCTGATGTACGCTCCACGCTCCCCCACCGCCTTACCATCCTGATCCTAAGTTAGGACCGGGCGGGGAGCGAAGCACCAGGGAGCGGAGAGCGTACATCAGGGAGCAGGGAGCGCAGCACCGAATTGGAAAACCGGCGGTGAAGTCTTTTCACTGCCGGCTTCCCGGCCCGGGTCCTTCGCTCCTCACTCCCTGGTGCTGCGCTCCCCGCCTGGTCCTAATTTAGCGGTGGAGGATTGGGATGGGAGGCTGCGGGGAAGTGAGTATGGGGCTGAGTGATTGTTTTAAATGCCGGCGGCTTTTTACCGCCGGGTTTTAAACAATCATGCACCCATTTCAGCCTTTTCCTAAGCCCCCCGACCGCTTTATAGGCTCCAGCAGACAATTACTCTGCTTAATCGCTTTTGCCATTGACTTACATTGGAGTATTGGGACCTACTCGTTACTAGTATAGTGAGTCCGATTATTTCACTACTCGCTCATACCTACTAAAGATCCAATACATTTCTGTTTAGCTTCTAGATCATGTGACCTGAATAATGAGGAAAAGAAACTTGATACCATTATCAGTCTACCAGGTGAGTAGATATGTCGGTGTCTCCCTTGTTCTCTCCTTACAGCGGCCGGGTCTCTGGGCTATACTGCAGCTTCCGGGGTCCTCAGAGGTTACACTGTGATCAGTAACACAGGGAATAATCCAGATCTGTGAGATATCAGAGGTGGAAATATCCCGCACCCCGATATCCACCAGATAATACACTGGTAACAGCTCGTCTGATCATTGTATCCTCATCTACAGATACAAGTCCTGGGGAGACGAGATCTGCGGGGTGTAATATCAGTATTGTGTTATCTGTAATCTTACAGGGAATATTTTATATATTTGATTTTAGTTTCATGTAATTTCCTGTTGACCAAAATCTGCCAGAAAACAAAGTGATCTGCAGTAAAATGAAAATGTCAGCAGATCATTTGATCTCCGGAGACCCCAAAGATCTCCAGTTCGGAAACCGGAATTATTATTGTATAATGGGCGACATAAAGCTCAAAACCTTTTATTCCAAATATAAATTGGTGAATTGTAAATTACAACAATGATGATGATTGATAATGTGTTCATTGTACAGAAATCAAGAACCAGAATTTTGCTCCATGTGTGGATGATTGGATCTGGTACAGGGGAAAGTGTTATTACTTCTCTACGGAACGTGACACCTGGAACAACAGCGAGGAATTCTGTAACTCACATAAATCATCACTGGCGATTATAGAAAATAAAGAGGAAAAGGTGAGAAACTGATAATGTACAGAAGAAATATGGAATATCTACACAGGATCATATATAATAACTGTATAATAATAATAATAATATATCCACACAGGATTATATATAATAACTATGACCCATTTCTATTATTGTCAGGATTTTCTGTTCCGGTTTAAGGGTTTAGACAATCACTGGATCGGTATGAGACGTACAGATGATAATATGGCCTGGACCTGGACTAATGGAGAATCATATAATGAAAAGCTGTAAGTCATCGCATGTGAGATAATTACAGATTATATAGCTGCTGTATTAATTATCTATCAGAAGTTCTTAGAACATTGGAGGGGTATTTCCATATTTTAATGTAAAGCCGTATCAGTCATTAATAGTGAGAAATAAGAGACCAGGGGCACAAATTTAACACTGCGTTCTCTTCTAAGTTTTTAATGTATAGCGGTATTACTAACCATTGTATGTACAAGGAATTACATACAACATTTCCCAAATAACAAGAATAACGCCGGCTGCAGTCCTGTGCACTTCCAGTGGTTAGGGTAAGTGCTGTGCAGGAAAAAACTTGCAGGGGATGGAGCACTATAAAATCTCTGCGGCTGCTTCTCAGGATCAGTTAGGGGTCAAGAGGTAGGAACCCCAAGTCTCATCAAATGATAATATATCCTAGTGATGAGCCAATCCTTTATCACATGTACAGACACCCTTATGCCTTAAAGCGAACCTGTCAGCAGGATTTAGCCCTATAAACTAAAGGCATGGCTATAATAGCGCTATGATGCTGATAAATCTGATACGTGATGTGAAGGGATCTGATCAGTGGCTGCTAAATACTCCCCTTATGAAGTTTTCAGAAAATGACGTCGTGTGCTTTGGCGCAGGAATTAGGAGCAGGGTAGTCTTCTCGTTCTCAACCTCCCACCAGCCTCCTCTGTTTATTCTGCAGCTCACTGATTATTCAGTGACCTCTCTACTTTCTAAAATTCCGCGCCACCGCCATCATTGTGTGGGCGGCGCATGCACAGTGTCCTGTGAGCCAAAACTGAACCAAACTGAGCCGATATCTCGATCTGCGAATGCGCCGCCTTTGGCGCCATTCTATTGAAGTTCTGCATACCACTATGCACGCCTGCAAACTTCATGAGGTGAGTATTCAGCAGCCACTGAGCGGATCCCTTCACATCAGGTATCAGATTAATCAGCATCACAGCGCCATTATAACCATGCCTTTAGCTTTCAGGGCTAAATTCTGCTGACAGGTTCTCTTTAAATGACGCAGTGGTCTACACATGTCCATGTCCTGTGATACACAGTTATATCAAAAAGCCCAAAACACAGTAACAACAGGGGTTTAATACCACTCAAGAGAATCCAAGGCCAAGTGCAAGAGTCTTTATTAAGGATTTAAACTGTTTTACATTGTTATCAGCTGGGCATTTACAGAGTTATCTGCAGTTATTATAAAACTAGATGGTGGCCCGATTCTAACGCATCGGGTATTCTAGAATATGTATGCAGCCGACCGGGCGCAATCAGCAAAACGTTGTTTAAATTTGGCGCCAAAATCGCTGATTGGTCGCGGCCGGCAACCGCGACTAATCAGCAAAACGGTGTTTAAATTTGGCGGCAATATCGGTGATTGGTCACGGGTGGCGGCCGCGACCAATCAGTGAACTGTGTTAGTGAGGACCGGAGAGCTTGTTTAAATTTGGCGATAAAATCGACCAATCAGCAGAGCGTTGTTTAAATTTGCCGGCAATCTCGCTGAATGGTCTCGGCCGGCCGGCGGCCGGGACCAATGAGCAGAGCGGTGTTTAAATTTGGCGCCAAAATCGCTGATTGGTAGCGGTCACCGGAGGCCGCGACCAATCAGCAGAGCGTTGTTTAAGTTTGGCGCCAATCTCGCTGATTGGACGCGGTCGGCCGGCGGCCGCGACCAATCAGCAGAGCGGTGTTTAAATTTAGCGCCGATCTCGCTGATTGGTCGCGGTTGGCCACCGCGACCAATCAGCAGAGCGGCGTTTAAATTTGCAGCCTATATCGCTGCTTAATCGCGGCCGGCCACCGCGACCAATCAGCAGAGCGGCGTTTAGATTTGCCGCCCATCTCGCTGATTGGTCGCAGCCGGCCACCGCGACCAATCAGCAGAGTGGCGTTTAAATGTGCCACCCATCTCGCTGATTGGTCGCGGTGGCTGGCCGCGACCAATCAGCAGAGCGGCGTTTAAATTTGCCGCTCATCTCGCTAATTGGTCGCGGTGGCCGGCCGCGACCAATCACCAGAGCGGCGTTTAAATTTGCCACCCATCTCGCTGATTGGTCGCGGCCGGCCACCGTGACCAATCAGCACAGCGGCGTTTAAATTTGCCGCCCATCTCGCTGATTGGTCGCGGTGGCCGGCCGCTACCAATCAGCAGAACGGCGTTTAAATTTGCCGCCCATCTCGCTGATTGGTCGCGGTCGGCCACCGCGACCAATCAGCGTCATATTAGTGTGGGCCCGGGAGTGGCGCTGCTTGTGCGGCTCCGTATTAGCGAAGAACGGGGAGCGGCTCTGCCTGTGCGGCTCCTTCTGCTGCGAGAAGCCGGGAGATGAGCGGCTGCTCGCAGCAGAAGCATCCCGACCGGCGGCGCCGCTCCCCGGTCCTCCGTTCACACTTGCTGTCAGGAGATCAGCGGGCCAAGCCGCTGATCTTCCGACGTTAGCCGCATGGAGGTCAGCGGTGCCGGTCGGAGTAGTTGTGCTGCTAGCGCCGCTGACCTCCGTCCGCCAGATGAGCCGCTAACGGCCGCCATCTTTTTTCAGAAATCCCGCGGCGCTGATTGGCTGCTGCCGGACCAATGAGCGACGCGAGATTTCCAGGATAGACAGAAAGACAGACAGACAGACAGACGGGATAAGACAATTATATAGTAGATAATCAGTTTCTATCTGGTGAGATGATAAAAGCTGATGTGATGATTCTCTGTACAAAAAAATGTCTTGTTTTCCAGATTCAGAATCACAAGAAGGTCAGAGAATTCTGGAAATGTTGAATATGTTTTTTTGGATCGTGCTAATGTAAGGAGTCAGGATGGAATTATTAGGCAAAAATGGATATGTAGCAAGATGTAGCGGTTATCGGATTTAAAACACTTGGAGTTGAGCAGTGGAAAGAAACATCGTCATCGAGGACATCAACTTTCTTATCAATATTTCACTCTTCATACTTACAAGATCTCAACCACATCCAAGCAATGTGCTGTTGTACTACATGATCCATAAATACAGATGTAACAAAGTTTAACTTGTCAAATAAAGCTTCATCTTGATATTGTGTCACAGAAAGTTATCTCGCTGAAACGGATAAACACCTTCCCGACATCTGATTTACCGGTATGTCAGTCATGGCGAATATGCGGGCACAAAAGCTGAGCCCGCACGATTGCGGCCGGGAGCTCAGCTTAAGTTAACCCTCTAAATGCTGCGATCAATAGCGATTGAAGCATTTAGAAGGCTAGGAGAGGGAGGGGGCTCTCTCTCCTACCCGATTGGCACCCCTGCAAAGTGATCAAGGGCCTGATGGCTGCCATGACAGAAGGAGGTCAAATAATGACCAGGATCATGGTCTCAAAGGTCTTTTGTCAGTCTTACACTGACAGGTGTAATGCATTGCAGTTCATGTGTATTGCAATGCATTATACCAGTGATCAGAATAATAAAAGTTGAAGTCTTATACAATGACTAAATAAAAAAGTAAAAAGAAAGTTTAAAAAAAATTGTAAAAAATGTTGTTGTTTTTTTAAAAATCACAAAATAAACAACAAAAAAAATGAAAAAAATAATATACCTGTAAATACATTTATCAGTGGAAAAATAAAAAAGCTAAAGATTTTAGAATATAGTGATGCAAAAACAATTTATCTTCTTTTAATAGTTTTTATTGTGTATAAGTGGCAAAACATAAAAAAGTGATATAAATGAGTTATCACTGTAATCATACTGACCTGAAGAAAAAAGTTGTCTTATCACTGTTACCACATGGTGAATGGCATAAAAAAAATCCCAAAAAACTATGCCTGATTTTCTGCTTTTTGTTCATTCTGATTCCCAAAAATCAAAATAGAGAGCGATCAAAAAATGTTATGTGCACAAAAATGGTACCAATAAAAACATCAACTCGTCTGTGGGAAAATTCTCCTGCGCGTGCGGTGACGTCATTTGCCGACACCGCATGCGCAGGAGAATTTTCCCACGCTGTCAGTGACGTGCATGAGGTGAGCTGAGTTCATTGGACATGAACTCGGCTCATCTGGATGCCGTCACAGCGAGATGCTGAGAAGCTTCTCAGTGTCTGCGGCATGGCAAGCTGGATGGCAGCGTTCTGCTACGATCCAGCCTGTCATGTCAATGTAGCAGAGCTGAAGCCGTCCTGGGAACCATGGAAAGGTAAGGATGATGTTGGTTTATTATTTTACTTTTATTGCAGGAGATCGTTGGCTTCAGCTGGAATGGGCGTGATGGTAAGTATGGTTTAATTTAGAACATTAAAGTATTGTGTCTTTATTTCAATTAAAGGATTTTATTCTGGGTGTGGGTGTCTTTATTTTACATTTCACTTTCACTATGGGGTTAGTAATGGGGGAGTCTTATAGACTCCTCCCCATTACTAACCTGGGCTTGATGTCAGCTGGCATTATAAGCTGACATCAACCCCAGCTCTATTACCCCACTGCCACCACTACAGGGCAGTGGGAAGAGCGAGGCTAAGTGCCAGAATTGGCGCATCCTATGGATGCGCCATTTCTGGGGCGGCTGAGGGCTGGTGTTTCTAGCCTGGGAGGGGGCCAATATTCATGGCACCCTTCCTGGGCTATTGATATCAGCCCCCAGCTGTCTGCCTAGCCTTTGCTAGCTATTAAAATAGGGGGGACCCCACGTCATTTTTTGGGGGTCCCCCATTTTAATAGCTAGTAAAGGCTAGGTATTCAGCTGGGGGCTGATATTAGTAGCCTGGGAAGCTCCGTGGGTATTACCCCCTTCCCAGGCTTCAAACATCTGCCCCAGCCATCTGCTTAACCTCCGCTAGAGACTAAAATTACGGGGAACCCCACGCCAATTTTTTTTTTAATAAATCCTTTATTTTAACACTAAATGACAAGTACAGTAACCAACACTGTCACTGTACTTATTATATATGTGACTCACATGTTTCTATCTATCTAATCTATGTGTGATGCTCTATTCTTTCTGTTCTAAATTGTCGGGTACTGCTGTATACCGCTGTTGAATTGCCGGCTGGCTTTTTTAAAGAGACAAACACACTATTATTTTTTTTAATAAATCCTTTATTTTAACACTAAATAACAAGTACAGTAACCAACACTGTCACTGTAGTTATTATATATGTGACTGACATGTTTCTATCTATCTAATCTATGTGTTATGCTCTATTCTTTCTGTTCTAAATTGTCGGGTACCGGTGTATGCCACTGCTAAATTGCCGGCTTTTCATGTTTCACTGTGAGAACTGTTCCCATCGATTTGGGCAATCACTGTAATGCCACAACCACCATGGCTGTGACATTACAGTGAGTGGCAGACAATCCCTGCATGATTGGTGCTCTAAATAGCGCCAGACATGCAGGACGGGGACCTGAGCTCGCGCCCAAGCATCTCGAAAGTACTCGGCGAGCTCCGGGCATCTCGAGTACTGAGATGCTCGGGCGAGCACCGAGCAGTGGTGAGCATGCTCGCTCATCACTAGCCCTGACATGTTCCCAAACAGTTGTTATTCTTTACATATAGGGTATCGGCGTACTCAGGAGAAATTGCACAACAAATTTGATGGTCTATGTTTTTCTGTTGCCCTTGTGAATATAAAAAATATAGGCTAAAGCAACATTTTTGTGGAAAAACTTAATTTTTCACTTTTACATTTCAGTGTTTTAAAATTCTGTGAAGCAACCATGCGTTCAAAATATTCACCAAACTCTTAGATAAATTCCATTAGGGGTGCAGTTTCCAAAATAGGGTCAATTGTGGGAACTTTCTTCGGCTTTGGCACCTTGGAGGCTCTTCAAATGCGGCATGGCGACTGCAGTAAATTTTGGCCAAATTTTTGCTAGAAAAGTCATATAGCACTTCTCCCCTTCTGAGCCCTGTCACGTGATCCACATAAGAAGCATAAACATACTCAGGAGAAAATGGACCACCCAATTTGTTGTGCTATTTCTCCTGTTACCCTTGTGAAAATGAGATATTTAGGGCTAATTCAACATTTTTATGGAAAAACATGATTTTTCATTTTTACACTTCAATCTTATAAACTTCTGTGGAGCACCTATGGGTTCAAGATGCTCACTACACCCCTAGATAAATTCCTTGAGGTGTGTAATTTCTCAATTGGGGTCACTTTTGGGGTGTTTCCACTGTTTAAGCACATCTGGGGCTCTGCAAATGCGACATGGCATTTTTGCATTCCAAAAGTCAAATGTTGCTCCTTCACTTTCGAGCCTTCCGTTTGCCCTAACAGTAGTTTTCCACCACATATGGGGAATCCGAATACGCAGGAGAAAATGCACATTATGTTTTAATGCCCATTTTCTCTTGTTACCCTTGTGAAAATTAAAAATGTGGAATTTAAGCAACATTTTTGTGTGAAAAATTCATATTTCATTTTCACAACTCAACTTTACAAAATTGTGTGAAGCACTTGTGGATTTAAGGTACTCACACTCGTTTAGATAAATTTCTTGAGGGGTGTAGTTTTGAAAATGTTACAGGACGAGTTAATTAAATGAATGTAATTATGTAGAGAGTAGTGATGAGCGAGCGTGCTCTGTTAACTCTTTCGGCGAGCATGCTCTGGTGCTCGCCCAGTATTTACAGCGTGCTTGAGTGTTATGTTTTGTGACTGTTTGACAGCATTAATACATGTGAGGAATGCCTGTTTGTCAGCTGTTATGATTGGATCAAGTGATGGAGTACAGCAAAGTTTAAAGAAAATCAACCTGAGGCTATATATGTGCATTGTTATGCCCATGAACTGAATCTTGTACTTTGTTACACCTGCAAAGCAGTAGAGGAAGCAAGTGATTTCTTTGAAAAATTGGAAACATTGTACTTGTTTTTTACCACATCTCTTGTCAATCACAGTAAATTTGGTGATCTTCAGAGATGTTTAGGTTTAAAAGAAAGTCAACTTGTACAACTTTCAGATATGTGCTCGGCTTGTCTAATCCGTTCTGTCAATTCAATAATTTCCAGTTACTGGAAATGATTGGGCTTGGCTGCATAAAATACATGAAGAATTGTTCAATATTTTGGCTAATGTACACAAGCTTGCAACCCACACCAAGGGTCCCCATTGTCTTGTGAGTCCCTACACTACAATCAAAAGCAAAAATGCATCTGCTGGAGCTGCGAGTGAATTCATTTTCTCACCTGTGTTGGTAAATACGGCTGCCTTTTTTTCTGCTATATTTGTACATCAGTACTTGCTCAGTATTTTACAGTATTTGTAAGTTAAAAGCAGGTGAGGATTGGAACAATCGGAGGAAAAGGTATAATAGAAACTCATCACCACTTCTTCATTTATCATCACCCACTCCTGGTATTGGCTTACTAATACTGATTTCTAATCCCATTTTGTGTTTTAAACATCCTTTTTTCATGCAAGGGACAGTTCTTTATTTCATTTAATGGAACTGAAAAGGTTAACAGACCAATCAGATAAGGGGATTGATAGTGGGTAGTGATGAGCGAACATGTTCGCTAGTGCTCGAGATGCTCGGCGCTCGCCGAGTATTTCCGGGGTTGCTCTGCGGGAGCTCGGATCCCCTCCTCGCATGTTTGGCGCTCTTTAGAGCGCCAATGAACATGCAAGGATTGCCAGCCACTCACTGTAATGCTGTAGCCATGTTGGTTGTGGGCATTACAGTGATTGGCTGGCCGCGCAGCGTCATCAGGTCTATATCAGATCTTAATCCTCATTATTTGCTTAAAAACCAATCCAGAGAACACAGTTTTTCTACGCCATTTGCTTGTTGGCACTGCAGAATACAGCCAGATCCTTTCCATATTACAGCGCTAGAAATCCAGGTATTTAAAACTTTGTTTTCTCCGTCACACGGATCACATATACGTTTTCAGAAAATGCTGCCATTTCTGAACTCCATTAAAAATTTGTTGCAGTGTGTCAGTGAAGCAATTGACACCAGATTGCTGTTCAAAATAGTTAATTACCGGCCAGGTATTCAAAACTGTGTTTTCTCCGTCACACGGATCACAAATACGTTTTCAGAAAATACTGCCATTTCTGACCTCTAGTGATGAGCGAGCACTAAAATGCTCGGGTACTCGTTGCTCGGGTTGAGCAAATTGGAATACTCGGGTGCTCAACCCGAGCAACGAGCCCAATGTAAGTCTATGGGAAACTTGAGCATTTTTCAGGCGGCTCCCCCCGGCGGTCTGCAGAGGGCCTAAAAATTGCCCAAATCGATGGGAACAGTGCTCAAATGACATTGGGACAGCATGGGGAAGACCCCTGGAAGCATTTCTGACTTCCAGGTCACTTCTGTCAACAATGTTGCCAGAGGTATTATGCCACTTTTACGGACTCACAATAAAACATACCAAAACAAAACCAAAATGGATTTTCCTGGGAAATATGTTAAGGAACATCCTTTCCATGACATGTACAATGTATATAAAGCAAAATAAATAACCAAAAATACTCCTCCAAAACCTTGGGCTATGTTCACACGTAAAGTTTTTGATGCATTTTTGCACTTTTGCATTGCTTTCAACCAAGACTAATGCATTCACCAGGAAATTTCATTTTAACATTTTACAACCTTATCTAGCCATGTGGTGTGTGACAAATTATCAGACACATGCATACAGTGCTGAAAAGACATGGGAACAGCATGGGGAAGACCTCTGGAAGCATCTCTGACTCCCAGGTCACTGCTTAAAAGTGTGCCCATCAGAAGTGATCCTTGGCGCATGCGAAGATGCCTCCCGCCATGAACCTGTCATTGCAGACTTGCAACAATCACCGTCCACGTCCTTGTCCCACTGCAGCGTTCAGTTGTCCCTACCCCACTCCTTGGAATGCAAGCGCAAGTATGCAGCCAGCCACCCACCCACCCACAGGCTGCAATACTATACTGCCAAATTTTTGACAGCTCCTTGCACTTGAAATGTGGCCTTTTAGGCTCGTGGAGGCGGAAGCTTTTCATAACCTAATGCCAGCGGCAGCCGGGTGTGTTATGATCTGCTACAAGCACTAAGGAAAGAAAGGAGATCTGTCCCTACAATAGAACTAAGCTAGATCCCTATGATGTAACGAGGAACCTGATCCTGCGATCAGACCCACTAAAGTCCTCAGCTAGTCTGAACGAAGACCTATAGATGTGAGGGAGGGATCCCTACAAGAACTAGGGACTGGGAGAAAGATGGACACCTCCTAGCAGAAATTGTAGCAGTAAAAAGACAAACAAACAACATAGAACATAGAGGTCAAAAGACCTAGCTAAACTGACTGAGAAAGGTTACAAAGCACCTGGCTAGCTTAAGAGTAGAAATTACAATGAAGTCCAGCAAGGCCTGAAGGGCGGAGCAGGATTAAATAGGCAAAAAAGGTCATGTGACAGCAAAATAGAAAAAACCTAACAGGAGAGTTCTAACAGTACCCCCTCTTCTATGATGATCCTCCGGATCCCCTAGGCCCAGGCTTATCAGGAAACCTCTTGTGAAACACTCTGACAAGTCTGGAAGCAGAAACATCATCCGCCCTCACCCATGAGTTATCCTCGGGACCGAAACCCTTCCAAGCGATGAGATACTGCAAACTCCCCCTATACCGTCTAGAATTAAGGATGCAGGAAATTTTATATTCCCCGTCCTCCACCACCGGAGGAACAGTAGCAGTGGCGTCTCTATCTGATACATCAGCTTTTTCCAATAGAGAAACATGAAACACCGGATTAATCTTCCAGGAGGTAGGAACCTCCAACCTAACAGCAGATTCGTTAACTACTTGAAGCACCTTAAAGGGCCCTACAAACTTGGGACCCAATTTTTTAGAAGGAATTCTCAACCGCAGATTCTTAGAGGACAACCAAACCATGTCACCAACCGTAAACAAAACCTCTTGACGTTTCCTGTCAAAGTACCTCTTAGATTTTTTGTTAGCCTCCTGAAGATTACCACGCACATCCGTCCAAACTCTCTCCAAATCACCGGAAAAACTCTACTCCTCAGGCACAGCCGATACCAATTTGGAGAATGACCCAAAAGACAGATGTCTCCCAGAACAACAAAAAAAAGGCGAACACCCAGCAGAAGAGGATGTATGGTTTAGTGTTGAGCCACCCCCGTAGTGTTCGAGTTCGGTTCGGTTCGTCGAACACCCGTGTGTTCGCCGAACTGTTCATCGAACTGTTCGTCGAACACCTTCGAACACCGTTAAAACCAATGGCAGGCAAACAAAAACACATAGAGACACATAGAAAACACCTTCAAAGGTGTCCAAAAGCTGACAAACTGCTCAGAAGACACAACTAACACATGGAAAAGTGACAAGTACATATAGTCATGCGAAAAGAAAAGAGGTGGAGGAGTAAAAGGAGGGGGAGACACAGATCTAGGCATGTCATGCCCTTCTAAAATCCAAAAAGTGAGAAGCCGACACGTTCAGTCCGCTCCTGCCCGTGCCACCTCCGTGTCGCCGGGTTTGTGCCAGAGCCGCGGTGAACCCTGACGGCCAGCCCCCCTCTCCCAATACTGGTGCCTGTCCGCTGGTGGGTCGAGCGAGCCCCCCTGTGGTGGAGGCAGCTCTAAGCTTTTTAATTTAAATTGTCTCTCTAATTTGAATGAATACACATTAAATCCATTTACAAGGATCTATTGGAGGGCAAGTCTCATGCCAGCAGCCACGTAATTCCAGCTCCAGTAGCGTCCACTAAAGCTGCTGCAGTTAAAAAGCTTTTATAAGGATCGAGCTCGGCTGTCCACCGCAAGGCATCCTACTGCCAGTCCCAGCCCCTATGCCTTGGGGTGCCTCCTGATGCTCTTCACTGAGTATCCCGTGGTCCCGAAGCATTTCCTTTGAAAAAATTAAGTGTCCAAACTACAGGTGGTGTAGCTTGCTTAACAGCCGGGATAATCCGCTGACTAGCAGACACTGCTACTAGGCACAAAGTATTTCCTGGGCTAGATGCAGTTAAAAATTTGTAATTAGATACTCTCGTTGGATGCTGAGAAAGCATTCCATAGAGTCTCCTGGCACGCCATATATGATTCTCTTAAAAAGCTTGGGGTAGGGGTCTAGGGGACCCTTTTATAGCCAAAATCACGGTCCTGTATCGCAATACGTCACCTAGGCTGAAGATAAATGGAACTGTAGCACCCTGAGGGCTCGGTTGCTACAGAGGTATTGCACCTCACCCAGAGGTGTGATATCTCACTCTCAGGTAAGAATGGAGTGTGGATCAGGACCCGACACCTGCATGCATCACACCACATTGCCGTGGGGCAGGGCGACCAATATGCCCCTGAGATGGGCACGACAGTCCCTGTCCCTGGCTGGAGTGGGGGGAGGGAACACTGAGGAAGGGGAACCCTGTAGTGCAGGAGCAGGGAGGAAGCAGTTCCTGGGTGCATTGAGAAGGGAGTATAAAAGGTGGGCACCATCTTAGTTCAGTGCAGAGAAGTCTGAGCAGAAGTGGCAGGGAGCAGGGGCTCTGCATGAGCTCTGCTCCGGAGGCGGGCCTAGGAACAGAGGCCCAGGCCTGGAAGAGGGAGAAGGAAGGAAGAGGAGCGGAGAAGGCTCCAGGAACGAGGAACGAAGGGATCCCAGGGGTGCGGACGGGCGAGTCGCCACCGCACGCCCGAATCCACCTGCATGGAGGGGTCAGGCCAAAGGGGGAGACCGGTCCCCGAAACTAGTGGAGGCAGGAAACGACCCTCAGCTAGAAACCGGAGGCTGTGACATTTTATGTGGCGCAGCCCCTCGCTACACCCGCTAGGAGGGCAGCACATAGGGTCAGGGAAACTGGCGCCAAGTTTACCAAGAGGAGGCCCGAGGCAGCCGGACAGAAGGGTTGGTAAGAAAGGCCAGACAAAGGACACACAAAGGGGTCCTGTGAAGCGCTCCAAAGTTATCTGGGAGTTGTCTGAGCCCCTCACCTGGTGAGCACAGTACGACGTGGGCAGCCGTTACCTGCAGACGTGGTCTGGATAATAAGAACTGTGAGTAAAGGCCCTGGACTGCATCACTGACTCCGTGTCGTTACTGCTGCTGCCCTGCACCATCACCCCCATCCTCCGCATACACTGCCCTGAGGCTATACTCCTCCCGTGGGGAGTTATGCTACGCTCTGCTGCACCCACAACACCAGCCTCAGCGGTCTGCCCTGCAGCGGCGGTTCACTCTGACCGCAATCCACGGGTGGCGTAGTCGGACATTTAAACATCAAAACCACATAAATAGTTCCGCCACTGGTTTGACCACCCTGAGCCACGGAACCGGGTCGCCGCCACGAAGACTACAACCACCAGCATCCACCAAAAAGGGTCCGGCTCCGGGTGTCCCAAGGCCCAGGGGGTGCATCAGAACATTTTCATCACCTTTCACAATCACCAATGGGTCAAGGCAGGGATGTCCTCTGTCCCCTCTCTTATACATCCTAGTGACGGAGCACCTGCTCTCATCAATTCGCCATAACCCCAATATTAGGTGGATTGAGGTGGGAGGCACCGAGTACAAGTGCTCTCTATTTGCTGATGATGTACTAGTATATATCACTCAATCACATATATCCATCCATGCTGTTATGGCTGAAATAGATCACTTTGTTACATGGTCAAATTTTAAAATCAATGCAGCGAAGTCTGAGGCCCTCGATGTCTCCCTCCCCAAATCCATATAGGATTCCATCCAGTCCAACTTTCCCTTTGCCTGGCCCTCACAGGGTATCAAATACTTAGGAATTCCTATTCAAAGAGACCTCTCCCATCTATGTTATCTTAATTTTGGGCCCTTTATTGAACAACTCCATACAGACCACAGTTGGCAAGTTAGAACTGTAAGATTCACTACGTGAACCACTGGTGTTTTGTGGAAAAGCACATGTACACTGTGTTCCAAATTATTATGCAAAAAGTGTTTAGGAGTGATAAGGGAAGAATTTGTTTGTTTGTCAGTTAAACTCATTGATGGTGATGTGTGTCAGGGCTCTTTATATCACTGTAAGCAATTGCAGACACCTGTGCTAATTAGTTTGGCAGGTGTGTCCAATGAAAGGCAAGACTACTTAAGAAGGCTGTCTCACATTATTAAGCAGCCTACATTTTCTGCCAAAATGGGAAAGAAAAAGGATGTGTCGGCTGCTGAGAAGCAACAAATTGTGGAGTGTTTAGGTCAAGGCATGACTACAATCAACATTGTGCGATGATCAGGATGAAGTGTCTTGGCAATCAAGAAGTATGTAGCTGATTCACAGTACACACGTGTGCGTGCTAATAAGGGCAAATTGAGGACTCTTTCCTACAGGCAATTACGTCAGGTTAAAAGAGCAGCGGCAAAAAAGCCTTGTCATAGCAGCAGACAAGTTTTTGAAGCTGATGGTGCCTCCAACGTCCCCCGAACAACAAGATGCAGGGTCCTTCAGAGGTTTGCAGCTGTGCATATGCCATCCTGTCGACCTCCTCTATCCACTTCACACAAGCAGAAACGGCTCCAGTGAGCCAAACATTACATGAAGACTGATTTCAAAACTGTTTTGTTCACGGATGAGTGCCGTGCAGCTCTCGATGGTCCAGATGGATGGAGTGGAGGATGGCTGGTTGATGGACACCCCACGCAAACACGGCTACAGCGCCAACAAGGAGTAGGTGGAGTAATGTTTTGGGCTGGAATCATGGGGAGAGAGATTGTTGGCCCCTTTAGGATCCCTGAAGGCGCTAAAGATGAACTCCATAATGTATGTGGATTTTCTCAAACAGCACTTCCTGCCATGGTTCAAGAAGAAGAACCATGTATTTCACAGCAAGATCATTTTTTTGCATGATAATGCACCATCTCATGCTGCACATAAAACATCTGCATCTCTGGCTGATATGGGCATAAAAGGGGACAAACTTATGGTGTGACCCCCATGCTCCCCTGACCTCTACCCCATTCAGAACCTCTGGAGCATCATCAAAAGGAGTGTCTATGATGGCGGGAGGCAGTTCACATCTAAGCAACAGCTCTGGGAGGGTATTCTGTCCTCATGCAAAACAATTGAAGCAGAAACCATCCAAAACCTGACAAATTCAATGGACGAGAGAGTTCAGAAGCTCCTTTCGAACAAGGGGTCCTATGTGAAAATGTAACATCACCTAGAATAAAGTTTTGAGTTGAAAACTGTTTGATTTCAGTTTCTAATAACCTGCTAATGCTTATAATTTAAAAAATGACCATTTTTTTGGTCTTTATTAAAATGAAAAGGTTGATCGAAAAGTTTGGGGGATCTAAGAGTGTGGCAACCCAGTAGTCATGATTACTTCGAATTCTGACAATATGAGGGTCATGTTGCAGGTAGTGCAGCAAGAAGGCACTTATGTGACTTGCGCATCTCGGAGCCCCAAAATTATTTTCCGGGCTAGATGCAGCTAAAAATTATTATTAATTTTAAATCTGGAGGAGCTTAGTATAGATGGGCTAATAGGATCAGTGCTGCACACTGCTACAAAGCCCAAATTATTTTCCAGTCAAGATACAGATAAACATGATTAGTAATTTGAAAGCTTAAAACGGTTGGTAGGGTGATTTTAACCAATCACCAAGCTTTTACTCTCCCCAGGATGACACAGGGGTAGAAAAGTCGTTTCGGATCCATGATTTGTTCATCTTTATGAACGTGAGTCTGTCTACATTATCAGTGGAGAGTCGCGTGCGCTTATCTGTCAGCACACCACCAGCAGCGCTGAACACACGTTCAGACAGAACGCTGGCTGCGGGGCATGACAAGATCTCCAAGGCGTAAGTGGCTAGCTCCGGCCATTTATCCAGATTGGAAGCCCAAAAAGAGCAAGGGTCCAGTGACACAGTCATGGCTTCAATGTTTACTTGGAGATACTCCTGTACCATCGTCTCTAGGCGTTGACTATGTGTCAGACTTCTTGTCTCCTGTGGCCTTGCAAAGGATGGGCTAAAAAAGTGGTGAAATGATTCTGCAAAATTGATGTTACCAGCAGATACTGTGGTTCTGTTACGGTTTGAGTGCTGAACACTTGACGGTCCCACGGTTGGCAAGTTGGAACTGCGAGATTCACTACGTGCACCACTGGTGTTTTGTGGAAAAGCACATGTAAGATTCTGCAACAGTCTCTGCTGATACTCCTGCATGCGTGCATCCCTTTCTATGGCAGGAATAATTTCTGCAAATTTACTTTTGTACCGGGGATCTAACAGTGTGGCAACCCAGTAGTCAGGATTATTTCTAATTCTCACAATTCGAGGGTCATGTTGCAGGTAGTGCAGCAAGAAGGCACTCATGTGTGTTGCGCATCCAGGAGCACCAAGTCCCTGTTGTGTTGGTGGCGAGGTAACAATCATGCTTCCTTTCTCTGTCCTCTCCCCCCAACCTCGCACAACAGAAATGTGATCAAGGTCTCCCTCATCTGATGAGTCTTCCATCAGTTCGTTCTCCACTTCTTCCTGGGCTCCTGCACCTTCCTCACTAGTTTGGCTGCTACCATGCGCCCTGGTAAAACCATCTTCCCCACCCTCACATGCCTGCCGCCTTGGTGCTGCCGACCGTCTGGACCATGCAGATGTTAGCCCTTCCGCATACAACTCCTCCTCCTCTACTTCCTCCACCTCCTCTTGTGCCACCACCTGACTCCGAATTCTGTTTAACATGTGCTCCAGCATGTAAATCACCGGAACAGTCATGCTGATAATGGCATCGTCAGCACTGAACATCTTCGTCGCCATTTCAAAACTGTGCAGAAGGGTGTGTAGCACCCTGAGGATTCGGCTGCTACAGGGGTATTGCACCTCAACCCAGAGGTGTGATATTCCACTCCCGGGTAAGGAAGGAGTGTGGATCTGAGCTCGGTAGGCTGCATGCACTACACACATCCCATTTCCGAGGAGCAGACCGACGGTACTCCCACTTAGAAATGTGCAGGTACGACCGAGTCTGTTCCTGGCTGGAGTGGGAGGGGGGTGGTACATCCCAAGTAGTGTAGGGGCAGATAGGGGGAGCAGCCTGGGTAAAGATAGGAGCTCATTGGGTGCTGGTCACCTGAGCTCACACATAGAGGGTGTATATAAGGTGGGCACCAACTAAGAACAGGGTCAGTTGCAGAGAGAAAGTCAGGAGCAGAGGAGAAGAGAGACCCAGAGTGAGAGAGGAGAGAGAAAGACCCAGAGGCACAGCAGAAAAGGACTCTAAGATCCCAAACTAAATCCCCGGGTGAAGAGTCGGCACAGGGTACCGGAACCCAAGCTGGTGGGGGTAAAAACACTCCCCAGCCAGAGACCGGAGACCGTGGGCAGCGTTTGCCACGGTCACCCACCACATCCACCACGAAGGCATACCACGTGGAGGGTCAGGGAACCCAAGGCCAAGGGTGTCCCAACAGAAGGCCCGAGGGAGCTGGACCTGGGTGGATCAATAGTGGGGACGGCCAGAGAAAGGACTGAAGGAGAGCTCAGGGTCACGCTCCGGACTTATTTGGGAGTTGGCTGGATCCAGAACCTGGTGGACGCAGCACGGCTCGGGAGGTCACTCGAAGCTGGAGTGACCAGAACATCAGCAGTGAGTAAAACATCCTAAACTGCATAACCCGACTCAGTCTCTGATTGCCGTCTACACTGCATCACCACAACTCCCATCCTCTGCACCTGATCCCCCTGAGGCTATACCCCACCCGTTGGGGGTTATATCACCAGAGCTGCACCTACACCACCAGCCTCAGCGGATCCTGCTGCAGCGGCGGCCACAGTGACCGCAATACAACGGGTGGCGTGGTCGACAAACAAAGAACTTATAACATCTGTAGGACTGCCACATACAACTGAGTTTGACACCCTGGGCACGGACCGGGTCACAGCCACTCGGAAGACTACAACCCCCATCTGATCCGGCTCCGGATATTCCCCCTAAAGAATATGGCCCAGGGGGCGCGTCAACTTTGGCGTAGTCGGCAGGATTACGTGCCCACAACAACCGGGTACTGCGTGCCTGAAGAAAAGTGCAAGTTTACCTCAAAAAGAAGTCTCCTGCCGGTTCCGGAGGGTCCCCGCCATCGGACCCCATCACCAGTCGATTCCCGCCGGTTGTCCGCCATTAACAGCGTTTTCCCGCCATCTGCAGAGTTTCCCGCCACTGGGAAGCGATTCCCGCCATTTCCAAAGGTTTCCCGCCTTGGAAGAGCGGACGCCATTATGGGCGTGCCAGAGGGTAGCGAGAGGCCACCTCCCATCGTGGGCCAGGACCGAAAATGGCGCCAAAAGTGGAAACCGCCCCCACCAACAGAGACTGTGATGCTTGAGGTGTCTGTCAGCGTGAAAGAACCGCCCCTGGAGCTGACAGTCACCCAGTGGCCCCGGGACCGCCCTCGAAGTGGGAGGAGACGAAAGAAAAGAACGAAGATGGGTGCCGCCTGGAGCAGTCTGGAGCGAGCGCACCCGGAGGCAGGAAGCCTGGAGAAGAGTAGCAGAGAATCTCACCCGGAGATGGCGAGAGAGCAGAGCAGCACCGGCCCGCTGGCCAGGAGCCTGCTGGAAGAAGAGCAGAGCAGCACCGACTCGTTGGTCAGGAGCCTGCTGGAAACCGCGACCCCACTAGGCCTAGTGGAGGTCCTTGCACAGCTCCCCCGAGACCGGGAGTGTGCACAAACTGCCCTGGAGGGCCTCGCACGGAGGATGGCCCGGGTACAGCGAGAGACATTGGCGGAGTGGAGCCGTGAGATGGCCCAGCAAACCAAGACCCGGAGCACGCCAGCCAGGATGAGGAAGCAGACCGCCTCTGAGGATGGCGCGGGAGGACCCAAGGTCGGAGACGGCGCCGAGAAGGGAGCCGAACGCATGGAGGCAGGTAAAGGGGACGTCTATACCCCAAGCCGGGACACCGCTTACCTGCCCCAGCTCCCCGTCGCAGAGCCCGAAAGTCCCCCTGCTGTGCCCGAAAACGCCATGTCACCGACGCAGACTAGGCCCCAACCGGAAGCCGCCGCCGCGACCCCTGTGACGTCACACGCCTCGACCCCGAGCGTGACCAAGCAGGAAGTACCACCAGCCTGGTCGCAAGGCCTAGTAACCCCGGGCGCCGCAAAGCCAACAGCGCCCCCTACCTCCGCGGAGCCTCCGGCCTGGCCGCAAGGCCAGGCAGCCCAGGGCGCCGCCGTCCTAACGGTGCCCTTCACCTTCCAGGTGCCCCAGGCCTGGCCGCAAGGCCTGGGCAACCCGGGCGCCACCACCACTGTGCCCGCACCCGTAAAATCAAGGGTGCCGCGTCTGGGAGAGGACTTGTTTGCCCAGCACACGTGGCCGGACGGGCAGCCTTTCATCTGGCCCCAGGAATATTATGAACTGGAGCACCAGAGGAGGGTTGGGGCCATGTGTGCACCCCTGATTCCGGCTCCGAAGCCCGTAATAAGGATCTCGCCCCCGCTAGCGGAAGCGCAGTTTGAGTGGGACCCCACCGGAGAAGATCTAATGGGGTTCACTCAGGAAACCAGGGCAGCTGCAGCGGAGCGTGCTGAGTGCTGCCGCCAACAGCTCGAGGAGTTTGCGAGGGAGCGGAGAGAGAGGCGGGTCCGGGAACAGCGAGCTCAAGTAAGGAGCGCGGAGCAGAAGAGCCGGGCCAGGAGAGACCCCCGTGCAGCGCACAGTCCCCGCACCACCGGGACTGTAATTAAGTTCAATATGCAGCATGGGTGGGGTTTCGTCAGAGACCACAACACCCCCGGCGACGTCTTTGTCACGCGCAGAGATGTGGAGTCCCATCTGCCGGAGGGGCACAGAGGTCGTGACCTTTATATCGGGGACGAGGTCACCTTTACCCGGCACAAGTGTGCCAAAGGACCTTACGCCCTCCATGTGCATCGCCTGACAGAAGAGGAGCTGCGATGTGAGGAGGAAGAGCAAGAGGATCCGGACGGGTCTGAAGCTGAGATCCCCAAAGAAGGAGCAGGAGGAAGACGTTGTTGAGTACAGCGGAGTAGGTGCTGTAAATAGTTACCCGATCGGGGTATAAAGAAACTGTTACTGCAAATATAGTCCCCGTTGGGACCAGCTGAGTGAACTGTTTACCCGTTTACCCTTAATCCCACAGGCTGAGGACTGTGAGCAGCCATTCCCTTTCCCTCCTTAACTGGCCGAGGACTGAGAGCGGCCACTATCCCTGTAAATAGTTGCGCGTCCTAAAGCGCCCCCTATCGGTTTTATAGGAAAACCAGTTTTTCTAAGAGACTGTCGCACTTTACCCGGTCACACGTTGCACAGTGACCGGAGGAGGAGCCTGAGACGACGAGAAAGTTTTATCTGCTAAGATATGTTATTTATATAATGTTTTATATGTTTTATATGTTTATAAAAATTTGTATGTTTTGGTGTTTATGTCTTACAGCCCGAGGACGTGCTGTGATTTACCAGGGGGGAATGTAGCACCCTGAGGATTCGGCTGCTACAGGGGTATTACACCTCAACCCAGAGGTGTGATATTCCACTCCCGGGTAAGGAAGGAGTGTGGATCTGAGCTCGGTAGGCTGCATGCACTACACACATCCCATTTCCGAGGAGCAGACCGACGGTACTCCCACTTAGAAATGTGCAGGTACGACCGAGTCTGTTCCTGGCTGGAGTGGGAGGGGGGTGGTACATCCCAAGTAGTGTAGGGGCAGATAGGGGGAGCAGCCTGGGTAAAGATAGGAGCTCATTGGGTGCTGGTCACCTGAGCTCACACATAGAGGGTGTATATAAGGTGGGCACCAACTAAGAACAGGGTCAGTTGCAGAGAGAAAGTCAGGAGCAGAGGAGAAGAGAGACCCAGAGTGAGAGAGGAGAGAGAAAGACCCAGAGGCACAGCAGAAAAGGACTCTAAGATCCCAAACTAAATCCCCGGGTGAAGAGTCGGCACAGGGTACCGGAACCCAAGCTGGTGGGGGTAAAAACACTCCCCAGCCAGAGACCGGAGACCGTGGGCAGCGTTTGCCACGGTCACCCACCACATCCACCACGAAGGCATACCACGTGGAGGGTCAGGGAACCCAAGGCCAAGGGTGTCCCAACAGAAGGCCCGAGGGAGCTGGACCTGGGTGGATCAATAGTGGGGACGGCCAGAGAAAGGACTGAAGGAGAGCTCAGGGTCACGCTCCGGACTTATTTGGGAGTTGGCTGGATCCAGAACCTGGTGGACGCAGCACGGCTCGGGAGGTCACTCGAAGCTGGAGTGACCAGAACATCAGCAGTGAGTAAAACATCCTAAACTGCATAACCCGACTCAGTCTCTGATTGCCGTCTACACTGCATCACCACAACTCCCATCCTCTGCACCTGATCCCCCTGAGGCTATACCCCACCCGTTGGGGGTTATATCACCAGAGCTGCACCTACACCACCAGCCTCAGCGGATCCTGCTGCAGCGGCGGCCACAGTGACCGCAATACAACGGGTGGCGTGGTCGACAAACAAAGAACTTATAACATCTGTAGGACTGCCACATACAACTGAGTTTGACACCCTGGGCACGGACCGGGTCACAGCAACTCGGAAGACTACAACCCCCATCTGATCCGGCTCCGGATATTCCCCCTAAAGAATATGGCCCAGGGGGCGCGTCAGGTGCATAGGTCCCTGATCTGAGACCACTCCTCCAGCGTGATTTGCCCCACCTCCGGATCTCGTTGGCCCAGGCTATACGTCAGAACGTATTGCACCAGGGCTTGTCGGTGCTGCCACAGTCGCTGCAACATGTGCAGAGTTGAATTCCACCGGGTAGGCACATCGCATTTTAGCCGGTGAAGTGGCAGGCCCAACGACTTCTGTAGAGATGTAAGTCGCTGAGCTGCGGGATGCGAACGGCGGAAGTAAGCACACAGCGACCGTGCCCTCTGCAGAAGGCCATCTAGTCTGGGATAGTGGGCTAAAAATTGCTGGACAACCAGGTTCAACACGTGAGCCATACAAGGCACGTGTGTGACATTGCCCCGGCGAAGGGCCGCACCCAGGTTTGCAGCATTGTCGCACACGGCCTTCCCTGGTTTCAGGTCCAGTGGAGACAACCATTCATGAAATTGGTTCTCCAGAGCTGACCACAACTCCTCAGCTGTGTGACTCACATTTCCCAGACATTTCAAAGTAAAAACCGCCTGATGACGTTGAGCCCTACTGCCAGCATAGTAAGGAGGTGTGCAGGATCCCTTCTGCGCAGTTAGAAAGCTTGTGGCATGACCAGACAGGCTTTGGGTGCAGGTGGAAGACCGAGAGGAGGTTGAGGAGGCAGAAGCAGTGGAGGAACTTTGACATAAAGAGGATTGACGCACAACTCGTGGGGACGGCAAGACTTGGACAGCAGCCCCTTGTCCTGCTGTCACCATAGTTACCCAGTGCCCAGTCAGCGACATGTAACGCCCCTGTCCATGCCTACTCGTCCAAGTGTCTGTGGTGAAATGCACCCTGTCACACACAGAGTTTCTCAAAGAAGCAGTGATGTTGTGTGCGACATGCTGGTGGAGCGCAGGCACACCTTTCTTTGAGAAGTAGTGCTGACTGGGCATCTGGTACTGGGGCACTGCGACGGACATAAGGTCTCGAAAATCCTCTGTGTCCACCAGGCGGAAAGGCAGCATTTCTGTAGCCAAGAGCTTGCAGATGGTGAAATTCAACCTCTTAGCTTTCTCATGGCTAGGAGGAAATGGTCTTTTACTTGTCCACATCTGAGGGACCGAGGGCTGGCTATTGTGCTTAGACGGGGTTGATAAGGGTGTCCCCGGCAAACTGCCGGTCTGTGAGGAAGATGCAGGCGGACATGTTAGGTTGCCTTGATCCAAAGGTGGTGCTATCGATGTCGGACAGCGCTCAACATCAGCTGGTGTTACCACCTCCAAAGAAAATGATGACCTGCCAATCACGCTGGCTGTTGCGGGTAAAGAGGTGGCAGGTCTGCGCCCCAAAACAGGTGTGACTGCTGTCCCCCCAGTCACAGAGGATGAAGAGGCCGCGGATGCACAAGATATGGCAGACGGTGGTTGGCCCGGCCGGCTAGGCTGCATTGTAGCACACTGAGCTTCCCACTGCAATTTATGCTTCATGTCCATGTGCCGGTTCATGCATGAAGTACTTAAACTATGTATTTTTTGGCCTCTACTTAGCTTTTGCTGACAAATGTTACAGATAACACGAGTTGGGTCATCTTTATCGATCTGAAAAAATGCCCAGGCTATGCAAGGCTTAGCACCCATGCGACCTGAAGAGCCACCACGACTTGTGGTGAGAGGCAGAGATGTGTTTGAGGATGCAGTTGTTGACGTGCTTCAAGTACTACGTCTCTGTCCAGGAAGGCGCAACCTGACCTCGTCGTCACTAGCATCTTCCTCCACCTCCTCTGCTGACCTCATCTCTTGGCTGACTGTGGGTTGACAGTAAGTGGGATCTCCAACCTCATCATCATCACCCTGTGCGTTATCACACCCGTCGTCCTCAGAGCCAACCTGTTCCTGCCCTGACAAAAAACTAAAGTTGTCGCTCCAATCAGGTATTTGAGTCTCATCATCGTCTTCCTCATTGTCTCCACCAACAGGAGTTACAGTTTGGGAATGAGGGTCTACATTATGGTCAGAACCTTCTGCGTCTGGTCCTGGATCCGATTCATAAAGATTCTGGTCATCAGTGCAGATCATTTCCTCGTCTGGATTCACAGAAGCGCTGGAGTCGACCTCTGATTCCCAGGCTATAGTATGAGTAAACAGCTCTGCAGACTCAACCATCTGTTCTACCTCATACTCAGACGGGCAGCTGGAGATTTGGGAGCTGTGAGGAAGCAAGTGCGATTGGGGTGACACCTTTGAGGACTGGAGTATTTGTGATGTTGAAGTTGATGTGGAGGAGAGCCCACTTAAAGGAGCACTTGATATCTGTTGAAGCACCTGCTGTTTTTGTGCCTCATCTGGAATTTGTAGCGATTGGCGTGGCCGTAAGAAAGGGATCTTATCACATTGTCCGCTAAAAGAAGTAGACATTTTAGTTTGGCTGGAAGATGGTCTTTCTTCTGCAGATGTTACTGTTGATTTAACACCTACCCCACGGACACAACCTTTTTTCCCCTTCCCAACACACCTATTCACCTTTCCACCAGCAGCAGGCCTTTTTCCACTCATTTTGGTGGTTAACTAATTCACAACTCTGGAGTTGTTTGCACAAAAAAACAATGGATGGGAACCAAGCAGAGCTGAGTGGCCAAACTGTGGTATTAGGCCAAAACTATTGGCTGGGTTAGATGCAGAAAAAAATTATATTCAATTTGCAACCTGATGGAGGTCAGTATAGATGGACTAATAGAGAAAGTCCCACACACAGCTAGAAGCCCAAATATTTTTTCAGAGGTAGATGCAGAAAAAAAATTGTATTCAGTTTGCAACCTGATGGAGGTCAGTATAGATGGACTAATAGAGAAAGTCCCACACACTGCTAGAAGGCCACATATTTTTTCAGAGCTGGATGCAGATAAAAATTATTTTTAATTTGCAACCTGATGGAGGTCAGTATAGATGGACTAATAGAGAAAGTCCCACACACTGCTAGAAGGCCAAATAATTTTTCAGAGCTAGATGCAGACAAAAAATTATTTTCAGTTTGCAACCTGATGGAGGTCAGTATAGATGGACTAATAGAACAAGTCCCACACACAGCTAGAAGCCCAAATATTTTTTCAGAGGTAGATGCAGAAAAAAATTATATTCAGTTTGCAACCTGATGGAGGTCTGTATAGATGGATTAATAGAACAAGTCCCACACACAGCTAGAAGCCCAATATTTTTTCAGAGGTAGATGCAGAAAAAAAATATATTCAGTTTGCAACCTGATGGAGGTCAGTATAGATGGACTAATAGAGAAAGTCCCACACACTGCTAGAAGGCCAAATATTTTTTCAGAGCTAGATGTAGACAAAAAATTATTTTTAATTTGCAACCTGATGGAGGTCAGTATAGATGGACTAATAGAGAAAGTCCCACACACTGCTAGAAGGCCAAATATTTTTTCAGAGCTGGATGCAGATAAAAATTATTTTTAATTTGCAACCTGATGGAGGTCAGTATAGATGGACTAATAGAGAAAGTCCCACACACTGCTAGAAGGCCAAATATTTTTTCAGAGATAGATGCAGAAAAAAATTATATTCAGTTTGCAACCTGATGGAGGTCAGTATAGATGGACTAATAGAACAAGTCCCACACACAGCTAGAAGCCCAAATATTTTTTCAGAGGTAGATGCAGATAAAAATTATTTTTAATTTGCAACCTGATGGAGGTCAGTATAGATGGACTAATAGAGAAAGTCCCACACACTGCTAGAAGGCCAAATATTTTTTCAGAGCTAGATGCAGACAAAAAATTATTTCCAGTTTGCAACCTGATGGAGGTCAGTATAGATGGACTAATAGAACAAGTCCCACACACAGCTAGAAGCCCAAATATTTTTTCAGAGGTAGATGCAGAAAAAAATTATATTCAGTTTGCAACCTGATGGAGGTCTGTATAGATGGATTAATAGAACAAGTCCCACACACAGCTAGAAGCCCAATATTTTTTCAGAGGTAGATGCAGAAAAAAAATATATTCAGTTTGCAACCTGATGGAGGTCAGTATAGATAGACTAATAGAGAAAGTCCCACACACTGCTAGAAGGCCAAATATTTTTTCAGAGCTAGATGCAGACAAAAAATTATTTTCAGTTTGCAACCTGATGGAGGTCAGTATAGATGGACTAATAGAACAAGTCCCACACACAGCTAGTAGCCCAAATATTTTTTCAGAGGTAGATGCAGAAAAAAATTATATTCAGTTTGCAACCTGATGGAGGTCAGTATAGATGGACTAATAGAATGATGCTATGCCCAAAAAATTTTACTTCACTAGGTGCAGTAAAAAAATTGGTATTCTATACACAGGTGGTATATCTTGCAACACAGATAGGCTACTCCACTGACTAACACACTCTGCAATAGGCCAAAAAGGATTAGCTTTGCTAGATTCAGCCAAATGCTGTGAAAAAAACTTGCACAGCACTGGCACAGACCTGCCTGGCAAAAACTGATAGGAACTGATGTAACCTAGTCCTGAAAAGGACTGCAATTACAATTAGTCTTTACTCCCACAATCTATCTATTTAAGAGCACAGACCTGCCTGATAAAAGTCGTAGGAAATGCTGTAACCTAGTCCTTAAAAGGACTGCAATCACAACTGTTCCCTACTCCCAAGCTATCTGTAGATTTGTGCGAAAATTGGCTTGAAATTAACAAGGTATAGCGCACACAGCAACAGCGGTGCCGTCTAACACGCAGCTGCAGCAGTGAGAAAATGGTGGCGACGGGGAAAATGGCTTGGTCTTATAGGGCAAGGACATGTGACATACACTGCCAATGACACATGCCCTTGCTTGTGTGTAAAAAGCACTTCGCTCCGTGTGTGCGCTGCTGATAGGCTGACAGATTGCACCTCCCCACTGTAAATGCGGGAAAGAGAAAAAAAAATGGAGATCTTCATTATTCCTGCAGAGATCCATCCCCTGCCCCTCCCCCCACCCCGCTGTACACTCAAACTGCGTATTAACATTAATTTTCATCATTACTGAGAAAAAATCCAGTTATGATTTTGGTGCACGAACAGTTATCGAACATAACCTCGAACAGCCGAATTTTTCTCAAATCGTTCGTGTTCGCCGAACGGCTCGAATGACGCGCCCCTGGACCTGTGCCGAGTAGCGTTGCGCACGCGGGGGCCTACCCGGAGCCGGATCTGATAGGGGTAGTAGTTTCGTGGCGGTGACCCGGTCCGTGCCCAGGGAGTCAAACTAAGTGGCAGTGCTTGTCAGAAGATGTTATATTGCTCGACTACGCCACCCGTTGAATGCGGTTATGAGACCGCCGCTGCAGGGCAGACCGCTGAGGCCGGTGGTACGGTTGTGCAGCGTGGATGGTGTAACCCCCAACGGGAGGGGTATGGCCTCAGGGCAGCGGACGTGGATGATGAAACACTCAGAGACGGTGCAGTGTAGTTCAGGGTCTTTACTGGTGGCAAAGGTAGACCCTCCCGGAGTACTGGCTAGCGATCGGGGCCTGGTCAGTCCGTGAGCAGATGGAATCTCCCCTGGCCAGGCGGAGTTGTAGGCCTCCCCAACTAATCGTACTCTTCTGGCTACCTTGCTAGAGGCGGGTAAAAGTAGCCCACGTCCCTGAGTGTACCGTGTGGTGCTCACCCGTATGGCCGGTGACTCGGGGCCTTCTGGTAGCTTCCGCTCCACGACGGCGGTGCTGGTCCCTTGCGTGTGACCGTGCCTTCGGGTTTCTTGGCCAGAGGACCTGAAATCCCCTGCCGGTCGGTTTCTGCTGCTGGGTAAGGATTCGTCCCCACAGCCTCGGACTCCGGGTCCGGTCAGAACTCTTCAATCAGGGCGAGCTCTACAGCTTCCAGCCCCTGATCTCTTTTAGCACAGCTCCCACAGAGCTCCTGATCTTTCTTTCCCTAAAGCTGCTCCACTACAGACCAGACTGTGTCTCTGTCTGTGTTCTCTCACTCTACTCTACTCTACTCTACTCTACTCACTAACCCTGCCTCAGCCCCAGCTTTATATAGGGGAAGTTCTTCCCCTCCCAGGACTGGGCAGGAGGTGTGGCATGCATAGGATGTCTGACCAGGAAACCTCCCACCTGCTCACAGACGTAATATTGCTATTACTGTGGGAACCAGACCCCTGGGGTGCCACATTCCCCCCTAGTGAAATTTAGTACTCCGGGACTAAACATATTTTTGTAAAACATAACAAGTAAAAACAGAAACAGTACAATAAAGAAAAACACATTAAGATGGTCACGGCATGTCCGCAACCGGGTGCAGTCTTTGAAGAAAACAAAGGTGTCCATTTCACCATGAGACCGGGAGCCGTAACCAGGTAGGGGTCTGTCCTACCCCGAGTCTTTAACAGTCTTAGTCCTTTCCTGGGTTACGCTCCAAACATATGTACAAAGGATTCCGGATAATCCATAAACGACACCTATAAAATAACTAGAAATACACAATTATTTACAGGTAACAGAAAACAGATAAATACAAATAAACAGTCTAAACACTTAGATCCTCCAACGTATGGGCAACTGGCCTCTAGTGGCTCTAGTGGACCTACGGAGCTGACTGACTGGTCCTGAGCTACCAGGTGTAGGAGCTGTCAAAGGTAAACTGGGCAGCTGTCTACGGGCTCTTTGGCTCACTAGGGGTACGGCAGGCTCACTATAAGCAGAGGGTTGATCCTCCTGGTCTGCTTGTGTGGGGTCTTCTGCCTCCTGGACCGGCTGCTCTTCCAGCTCTACCTGTTTCTCCGTAGGCACTTGGGATGCTGGTTGGAGGAAGGTGAGGACGGGTACCACAACAGCGCCATTGACTTGAGTCCAAGACCGAGGGAAGTCTCCGAGCACAGTACTGACCATATCTTCCCTTTCCTCTGCGGGTCGAGGGTCTTCTTGTTCTTCTTCAGGGCTTCGTAGCTGTTCGGGACACTTCTTCAGGTGATCTCGGGAGACAATGGCTGTGGTTTCTCCTCCGTCCTTACTGATTATGCAGACTTTCGGGTTCTCATGGCTTGAGGGCAGTACCGTGTACGGGTCCTTCTCCCACTGGTCGTCCAACTTGTGGAGGCGTCTCTTCCTCTTCAAGACCTGCTCTCCAGGTACCAGGGGAACAGCGGGAGCATACTGGTTGTAAGTCTTCTCCTGTCTTTCTCTAGCTTGACAGAGACTTCGCTCCACGCTCTCCTGTACTTTCCGGTACTGCTGCTGCCTTTCTGTGTCCCAGTCTGCTTCTGGTGAAGTGTCCTCGGGTGTCAGGACTCCCATCTCCAGATCAACAGGAAGCTTACCAGGTCTTGCTCTCATTAGGTAAGCCGGGGTACAGTTGGTAGAACCTACCGGGATGTGGTTGTATAGGTCCACCAGATCAGGCAGTTTCTCAGGCCACAGAATGCGTTCTTCCAGGGGCAAGGTTTTCAGAAGATCGATCACCACCTGGTTCATTTTCTCACAGAGTCCATTGGTTTGCGGATGATAGGGTGTTGTTCTTATCTTCCGGCAGCCATACAGAGTACAGAACTCCTGGAAGACTTCCGCTTCAAAGGCAGGTCCCTGGTCCGTCAGCACCTGCTCCGGGTATCCGTGTGGACGGCAGAAGTGCTGCTGGAAGGCTCTAGCTGCTGTTTGAGCCGTTAAGTCCTTGACCGGGACCACCACCAGGAACCGGGAGTAATGATCTACGATTGTGAGGGCGTAGACATACCCAGATCTGCTTGGAGCCAGTTTCACATGGTCCAGGGCTACCAGTTCCAGTGGCTGTCGGGTGATGATGGGCTGCAAGGGAGTCTTCTGGTTGGCACGGTCCTTCCTTCTTAGGTGGCACGGTCCACAGTCTCTGCACCACCTCTCGATGGTTCCTCTCATGCCTACCCAGTGGAACCGCCCGCGCAGCAGTAACTCCAGCTTCTTCCACCCGAAGTGCCCATCTCCGTCGTGGTATGCCTCCAGTACCATAGCCGCGTCTCTTCTTGGCACCACTACTTGCCAGATCAGTTCATGCGTCCGGGAGTTAACCATTCTGCGGCACAACTTCCCCTTGTAAAGGAACAGTCGACTCTTCTCAATCCACAGTTGCTTGGCCTCCTCCGGAGCGTCTGGGTCAAGGCGGGTATCTGGCTGAGTCAGCATCTCCTTCACCAGTCGGACGGCGGGGTCACTGTCTTGCGTTTCCGCCCAGTTGTAATGAGGTAAGGGATTGAACGTAGCGGATTGCTTACTCCTTACACGGTGGGAATACTGGATAGTCCCATGACGGTGGAACGCGGGGAGTTCAACTTCTTCCAGTTCCTCTGGATCTTCCCCTACGTCCGGTAGGTTTGGCATTCTGGACAAGGCATCCGCGTTGGTATTGGAGCGTCCTGCCCGGTACTTGATCGTGAACTCGTAGTTGGACAGGCTGGCCATCCATCTCTGCTCCAGGGCACCGAGTCTTGCCGTATCCAGGTGTGTCAACGGGTTGTTATCCGTGTACACGGTGAACCGGGAAGAGGCGAGGTAGTGCCTAAAGCGTTCGGTGACTGCCCACACCACTGCCAGGAACTCTAGCTTGAATGAGCTGTAATTCTCAGGGTTTCTTTCGGTGGGTCGCAGTTTTCGGCTGGCGTAAGCAATTACCCGTTCTTTCCCCTGCTGGATCTGGGACAGTACGGCTCCTAGCCCGATGTTACTTGCGTCGGTGTAGAGGATAAAGGGCTGGCTGTAATCAGGGTACGCCAGGATTTCATCCCCCGTGAGGGCCATCTTCAGCTGGCGGAAGGACTCTTCTTCCAGCTTCTCCCATTTGAAGGGCGGCTTCTGGTTCTTGGCCTTCCTGGACTGGCCTATCAGGAGGTCCTGCATAGGAGCTGCCTTTTTGGTGAAACCGGGAATGAATCTTCGGTAGTAGCCTACCAACCCGAGGAACTGCCGCACTTCCTTTACGCTGGAGGGGCTTGGCCATCCCTTAATTGCTGTGATCTTATCAGGATCGGGAGCCACTCCGTCAGCACTCACCACGTGTCCCAGGTACTGCACCTTTGGTTTCAGGAGGTGACACTTGGAGGGTTTCACCTTTAGGCCGTAGTTTGCCAGGGCTTCGAACACTTCTGCCAGGTGTTTCATGTGGTCCTCGTAGGTCTTGGAGTAGACGATGACATCGTCC
This sequence comes from Phyllobates terribilis, assembly GCF_046119375.1. Classification (NCBI taxonomy): domain Eukaryota; kingdom Metazoa; phylum Chordata; class Amphibia; order Anura; family Dendrobatidae; genus Phyllobates; species Phyllobates terribilis. The sequence goes on from NW_027362765.1 coordinate 383,524,642, forward strand.
AGGTATAACAGGACCGTCTCGAAGTTTCGGTGTCCCAGACAGCATTCCATCAATCGTTGGAAGGTTCCTGGTGCGTTGCAGAGTCCGAACGGCATGCAGGTAAACTCGCTAAGTCCCATCGGGGTGGTGAATGCGGTCTTCTCCCGGTCCGCCTCTGCTACAGGAACCTGCCAGTACCCGCTAGTGAGATCCAAAGTGGAGAAGAAGTTAGCAGATTTTAAAGCAGCCAAAGACTCCTCTATCCTTGGTAAGGGGTACGCATCTTTGTGTGTGATACGGTTGATTTTCCGGTAATCTACACACATTCTCATGGTGTTGTCTTTCTTTTTAACCAAGACTAGTGGAGCTGCCCAGGGGCTACAGCTATCCCTGATTACCCCAGCCTCCTTCATGTCTCTAAGCATCCCCTTGGCGTGTTGGTAGTGTGCAGGGGGTACGGGTCGGTATCTCTCCTTTATGGGAGGATGGTCTCCCGTGGGGATATGGTGTTCTACCCCCTTTACTCGCCCGAAGTCTAACGGGTGTTTACTAAACACTCTCTCGTACTCTTGAACCACCCGATAGACTCCTTGTTTCTGGTGTGAGGGAGTGGAGTCAGTACCCAGATGTAGTTGCTGACACCAGTCCTCCATTGGTTTCTTAGAGCCGTTACCTTCCTCTGGTTGGGATGGAGGTAAGGGTTCCACGGCCTGTACAGAATTCTGATTGATGGTATACAATTTGGCTAGCGTAGCATACCGGGGCAGGTACACTTCCCTTTTCCCGATGTTTATTATGCGAACGGGCACCCTCCCATGGCGTACATCAACCACCCCCCGTGCTGTCAAAATGGTAGGCCTACTGTCTGAGTAGACGGGTTCTACCATTGCTTGGTAGTCTCTACCTCTTAGACCAATAGCTGCCCGGCACCAAATCATCATTTCACTTTTTGGGGGCATGGCAATAGGGAAAGGGTCACACATTCTCACGCTTCCAATCTCACCACCGGAGAGTTCCACCTGTTGCCGCCGCATCAGTGCCCGGATCTCTTTTTGGAGCACTCGCTGCTGGCCGGAGCTGGCGTTCTTGGCAACCTGCTGTAAAATGAAAATCACCTCTGCAAGACAATTTTCAATCACATTAGTTCCTAGAGTTATCTTTGGGTGACTCTCGCGCTTGTCAATGTCTACAATGATCAGTCCCTGTGCTGCCAGTTCGACTCTACCGATTTTAATGGTCATCTCTTTGAATCCGATCTGTGGCACGGGTTGACCATTGCTGGCGATGATACTCAAGTCGTCGTCAGGGTAGCGGGTTATATCCGAGTCATTCCAGTACTGCTTGAAGAGCACGTACGGGATGGTGGTGACCTGTGACCCGGTGTCAAGTAGGGCACTCATAGGAATGCCATCCAGTACCACAGGCAAGACTGGACGTCCTCCCACATATTTGTCACGCCAGTTCGATGGGCCTGGTGATCTTATTACTGGGGGTTGGCCCTCTACCCCAGGTTGTGCCAGTTTAAAGGACAGTACCTTGCCATATGTCCAGGTTGATTGCAGCGGCGGCAGATGGGTTGTCCGTCCTCGTTGTATCGGTCGCTGGGTCTTCCTCTGGCCGGTGGAGTCCTCCTTGGTCGATGCCACGGGATGTCCTCCGGTCCGGATGCCAGCTGGATCTTCCCTGGAGCAGAAACCTGTAACGACTGCACAGTTCGGGTTAGCGCGGCAACGCTTTTAGCTAGCTCTTGGACCTGATGGTGCAGGTCCGGAGCCGGGTCATTGTTCAAAGCCTGCGCATCAGCTCCCACAGGCCCTGCCGACAAGGGCGCCGCCTCCTGGTGGTAAGCGGTAGTAGGGCGCCTGTGGGTCACAACGCCACCCGGTGCCGGTTCTCGGAGCACCCGGATGGCTCTGTCCTTGAACTGTGCAAAGTCCAGATGAGGATCCTGTAAGGCCATTGCCCGCAACTGGGTTCGGTGGGTATTGCAATATAGTCCCTCTATAAATTGTTCGGTCAACAGCCTGTCCTCGTTTCCCACGCCGTCAGGGTCGGTCTGCTTAATGGCTCTCAGGGCCTCTTGTAGGTTTAGTGCATAGTCCCTTATATTCTCATGTGCTCGCTGTTTGCACCCGTAGAATCTAAGCTTAATCTCGGCTGAGGTGCGGGTATCAAAGGTGTCCTTCAGCCGGGTTAATATCCCTGGGACAGTCCTCCTCCCAGGTGGCCAGGACTTTACCTCCCTTTGGGCTGCCCCGGTTAGTTGGGCCACCAGGATGCTCACTTTTTGCTCTTCTGTGAGGGGGTACACCTGGAAGAGGCTATCCAGCTTTTCTCTAAAGTCATTCAGGGTATGTGACTCCCCTGAGTACTGGGGTAGCCAGGCTGCCCCCGGGATATAGGGCATAGTGAAAGGCATGACCGCAGTAGCGGTGGCGCTGGCGGTGGCTGCGGCAGTGAAGCTCTCCTCCGTATCCGACATCCTCCTCCCCCTAGTGGACCGTGGCCTACCTTGCGATGATCCTCTTCCGTAGGCCGCGGTTCCGCAGTGGATCGTCAGGGTTGAGGACCTTCCGTCGCGCTCCTGTGACGTCGGCGTCTGCTGGGCTCCTTCCAGGACCTTACGCAACGTCCGGACGTGAGGCGGGGCTTCAGTTCTCGCGCGCTTTCGGAGTCCACGCCCCTCTTCTTCCCGCGCGGCGTCTTCAAGATGGCGTCCAACGGCGGGAAAACTCCACGGATGGCGGGAAGAAGGCAGAAGATGGCGCCGGATGGCGGGAATCTTCACCACAGGTAAGTTTAAAAGTCTCTTTTTCAGGCACGCAGTACCCGGTGGTTGCGGGCACGAAATCCTGCCGACTACGCCAAAAGTTGACGCGCCCCTGGACCTGTGCCGAGTAGCGTTGCGCACGCGGGGGCCTACCCGGAGCCGGATCTGATAGGGGTAGTAGTTTCGTGGCGGTGACCCGGTCCGTGCCCAGGGAGTCAAACTAAGTGGCAGTGCTTGTCAGAAGATGTTATATTGCTCGACTACGCCACCCGTTGAATGCGGTTATGAGACCGCCGCTGCAGGGCAGACCGCTGAGGCCGGTGGTACGGTTGTGCAGCGTGGATGGTATAACCCCCAACGGGAGGGGTATGGCCTCAGGGCAGCGGACGTGGATGATGAAACACTCAGAGACGGTGCGGTGTAGTTCAGGGTCTTTACTGGTGGCAAAGGTAGACCCTCCCGGAGTACTGGCTAGCGATCGGGGCCTGGTCAGTCCGTGAGCAGATGGAATCTCCCCTGGCCAGGCGGAGTTGTAGGCCTCCCCAACTAATCGTACTCTTCTGGCTACCTTGCTAGAGGCGGGTAAAAGTAGCCCACGTCCCTGAGTGTACCGTGTGGTGCTCACCCGTATGGCCGGTGACTCGGGGCCTTCTGGTAGCTTCCGCTCCACGACGGCGGTGCTGGTCCCTTGCGTGTGACCGTGCCTTCGGGTTTCTTGGCCAGAGGACCTGAAATCCCCTGCCGGTCGGTTTCTGCTGCTGGGTGAGGATTCGTCCCCACAGCCTCGGACTCCGGGTCCGGTCAGAACTCTTCAATCAGGGCGAGCTCTACAGCTTCCAGCCCCTGATCTCTTTTAGCACAGCTCCCACAGAGCTCCTGATCTTTCTTTCCCTAAAGCTGCTCCACTACAGACCAGACTGTGTCTCTGTCTGTGTTCTCTCACTCTACTCTACTCTACTCTACTCTACTCACTAACCCTGCCTCAGCCCCAGCTTTATATAGGGGAAGTTCTTCCCCTCCCAGGACTGGGCAGGAGGTGTGGCATGCATAGGATGTCTGACCAGGAAACCTCCCACCTGCTCACAGACGTAATATTGCTATTACTGTGGGAACCAGACCCCTGGGGTGCCACACGAACACCGCCCAAAACAGCTTGAATTTGGGATTGGCGAACAGTTCGAGTAGAACAACGCTCATCTCTAGTATGGTTGTTAAGAGCAAATTCAGCAAGCGGCAGAAACTCAGACCACCCCTCTTGATTGTCTGCCACAAAACAAAGCAAGAACTGCTCAACATCCTGATTCTTCCTTTCTGTCTGGCCATTAGACTCAGGCTGATATCCAGATGAAAACAACAAATGAACTCCCAACCTGTCACAAAAGGCATGCCAAAAACGAGCCACGAACTTGGGTCCCCTATCAGAAACAATGTCAGTAGGAACACCATGGAGTCTGACAAATTCCTTGACAAAGGCCTTAGCGAGTGTCTTAGCGCAGGGCAGTTTGATGAAGGGAGCCAAGTGACACATCTTGCTAAAACGGTCCACGACCACCCAGATGACCGTGAAATCCTCAGAGGAGGGAAGGTCAGTAATAAAGTCCATAGCCAGATGTGTCCAAGATGCACTAGGAACCTCCAGAGGGCAAAGCAACCCCGCCGCAGGAGTATGTGAAGACTTAGATCTAGCACACACAGTACATTGACGCACCCACTTAATGACTTCCTTCTGCCATCCAGGCCTCCAAAAACTGCGACCCACAAGTCTCTTGGTCTCAGAAATTCCTGGATGACCTGCCAACCGAGACTCATGACACTCAACAAACAAATCTCTCCTAAAGGTCCTAGGCACAAACAACCTCCCATGGGGAGTGTTAGATGGGGCATCCTCCTGTGCTTTAAGAATCTCATCTTCCAAAACGGAGTCCAATGCAGCAATCACAACACCTTCTTGTAAAATGCTCTCCTCCTCCTCCTCAGCACCGACCATGGGAGAAAAGCTGCGAGACAAAGCATCAGCTTTAACATTCTTGGTACCCGGGATGTAAGTAACGGAAAAATTAAACCGCGAAAAAAAAAGTGCCCACCTAGCCTGACGGGCATTCAAGCGCTTGGCAGCTTCAAGATAGATCAGATTTTTATGATCAGTGAAAACCTGAATGGGAAATTCAGCACCTTCCAAGAGATGACGCCAGTGTTCAAATGCGAGTTTAATAGCCAGCAATTCTCGATTACCAATATCGTAATTAAGTTCAGTCTCAGAAATTTTTTTTGAAAAAAAGGCACAGGGATGTACTCCATCCTTGTTTTCCTGAGACAACACCGCACCGACCCCCACAGAAGAAGCATCAACCTCAACCAAAAACGGCTTAGTCACATCAGGCTGCATAAGGATGGGGGCAGAGCTGAACCTCTCCTTTAGAAACACAAAAGCTTCAATGGCCTCAGTAGTCCACTGAACCGTATTAGCACCTTTCCTGGTGAGATCGGTCAGTGGTTTAACAATAATAGAAACATTTTTAATGAATTTTCTGTAAAAAAATTCAGCTAGTCTGAACGAAGACCTATAGATGTGAGGGAGGGATCCCTACAAGAACTAGGGACTGGGAGAAAGATGGACACCTCCTAGCAGAAATTGTAGCAGTAAAAAGACAAACAAACAACATAGAACATAGAGGTCAAAAGACCTAGCTAAACTGACTGAGAAAAGTTACAAAGCACCTGGCTAGCTTAAGAGTAGAAATTACAATGAAGTCCAGCAAGGCCAGAAGGGCGGAGCAGGATTAAATAGGCAAAAAAGGTCATGTGACAGCAAAATAGAAAAAACCTAACAGAAGAGTTCTAACAGGGTGTCCATACTCGGTCCCCAGCCGCCACTAGATTTCCCGGTATCGCCTCCGCCTTCCACAAGTATGGGTCAAACAACATTACCCGTACCCTCCCCAGTGCACTTACTGGGAAGGACCGCCTAACCACAAACACGTGGACAGGTGAATGTGGCCAGGGACGGTGCGGAGCCAGTCCATAACTTTTTTTGCTGACAGTTGTATTTAGCTCGGTGAAAGGACTGGCACAGAGGGAAACCCTATCTACCCTGCATGTCATTTCTCCCAGGAAGTCCTGTAATGCAGCTTGTTGCAGAAGCAATGGCAGCCCGTCCAACATCAACTCGCCCTTGTCAGTGGTGCTTTGACACACAGACATCTTTCTTTGCGCATTTAATTTCTTGAATACAGAGTTGGACAATGGCCTGATCTGTAATGCGGTTTGAGAAATAACATGCATAAGCATGGCCAATGCACATTAAAAAAGCAGCCATAGAGTGTCCGGGAACCTTCGCCCACACTTTTCTTAGCCAGGGCTGCTTTTCGGCAGGGTTGGACAGGCCCACCAGAGAACCGGAGACTCCTCCGGCGGGCCCTGGCTTCTCCTTCAGGAGAGTTCATAGTGTCGAGATGAGGCCATGATGATGATTGAGGCCACCATCTGCTTAGTTTTCTGTTACTTGGAATGCAAGTGCAAGTATGCAGCCAGCCACCCACCCACAGGCCGCAACACTAAACTGCCAGATTTCTGGGCAGCTTTTTGCACTTGAAATATGGCCTTTTAAGCTTGTGGAGGCGGAAGCTTTTCACAACCTCATGCCGGCGGCGGCCGGGTGTTCATACTCGGTCCCCAGCCACCACTATATTTCCCGGTATCGCCTCCACCTTCCACAAGCACGGGTCCCTCAACATTACCTGTGCCCTCCCCAGTGCACTTACTGGGAAGAACCACCTAACCACAAACACATAGACAGGTGAATGTGGCCAGGGAAGGTACGGAGCCAGTCCACAACTTTTTTTGCTGACAGCTGTATTTAGCTCGGTGAAAGGACTGGCATAGAGGGAAACTCTATCTACCCTGCGTGTCATTTCTCACAGGAAGTCCTGTAAAGCTGCTTTCACTTGAAATATGGCCTTTTAGGCTAGAGGAGGTAGAAGCTTTTCACAACCACATGCCTCATGCCTCGTGTCCATACTCGGTCCCCAGCCGTCACTATTTCTCCCGGTGTTGTCTCCGTCTTCTACAAGCGTGGGTCCCTGAACATTACTGCTGGTACTTTTCTGTGGGAACCTGTTTGCCTCCTACCAGCCTAGAATGTTTCCAGCAAACTATGGTACGACGCCAAGGTATTAGCACTGCCTAAAGTACCAGTAGCGAAGCCATCCCCAATTTCCTTCTCAGGAATTTTATTTGGTATACCGAGTGGCTGCCCAAATACATTTTCTCACAAAGGAGATGGCAGTAGGTGCAAGTTTCTCCAGCCTGTTAGATATTAGAGGGTGAACGGCAGCACATTGGATCAGTGGTTAACACTGAAGACTTGCAGCGCTGGGATCCTGGGTTCAAATCCCAGCAAGGACAACATCTGCAAGGACTTTGTATGTTCTCCTCGTGTTTGCGTGTGTTTCCTCCTCAGTAAAAAAGCAGCCATAGAGTGTCCGGGAACCTTTCCACATACTTTTCTTAGCCAGGACTGCTTCTTGGCAGGGTTGGACGGTCCCACCAGAGAATCCTCTGGTGTGCCTTGGCTTCTACCTCAGCAGAGTTCATGATAGCGCTAACTTTGCAGCTGCTATGAGGCTCTTGAGCGGGGGAGAAAGATTAGCCCTCAGAATCAAATCCTCTGGTGGGCACAATGTTTTTCAATCTGAAACAGCTTCTCAGTGGGTGTTGTATTTCACCACAGCCATATTCTTTAGCTCGGTGAAAGGACTGGCATAGAGAGAAACTGTATTTACCCCGGCTGTCATTTCTTCGTCACCAGGTTCCGCCCATTGTCACACACGACCATGCCTGGCTATATGTTCAGCGGTGAGAGCCACAGATCAGGCTGCTGTGTTACAGCTTTCAACAACTCTGCAGCACTGGGCGGTTTGTCAATTAAGCATTATGCATGTTATCTTCAGCACAGCCTGTTGCCACTTGGCCAAGGCTGTGCTGCAGGCAGTGCTGTCAGCTTGTGACTGATGTGGTCATTTCGGAGATGGAGGAGGAGGTGCATGAGCTGAACAATGTGATTACATTGTTGTTAAATTGGTGACACTGTTTTTTATACTAAAGAAAGATCCTATTGTTTTGGGTTGTTTTACGTATTTTTTTAAGACAAATGCATTCACCGAGAAATGTCATTTTAACATTTTACAACCTTATCTAGCAATGTGGTGTGTGACACATCATCAGACACATCCTGTTTTATTTATGATGGAGGGACTCTGAAAGTCATAAAGCCTATTTTTATAGAGACATCAGACAGCCCTTACTATTCTTAAAAGGCCAGCAGTGGGCCCTAGCTATTGTTAGAGACCATCAGCCGGCAATGCTTTGTTGTTCCCATTATTAACAAGTGGGTCTCCTATGCTATTATTGCATATCCAGTGACTGCAAGGGCTGCCAAAAAGGAAAAAAAATGTTCCCATTATAAAAGAGCGGGTCTCCTATAGTGGTAATGCCCATGCTGTGACTGCAAGGGCTGCCAAAATTTGGGAAAAACCCCACTAACAATTTAAAGACACATAGAGCAGGGCCACAGTAACAAGGTACGACATGTACCCATTAGAAAGAAGAGAGTCTGTTATACAGTTATAGGGTATGCAGTGAGTCCAACGGCTGACCAATTTTAGGAAAAACCCCACTAAGAATTTAAAGACACACAGAGCAGGGCCACAGTAACAAGGTATGACATGTTCCCGTTAGAAAGGACATAGGCTGCTATACAGTTATAGTGTATGCAGTGAGTCCAACGGCTGACCAATTTTAGGAAAACCCCACTAAGAATTTAAAGACACATAGAGCAGGGCTAGAGTAATAACAAATTCCCATTAGAAAGGAAAGAGTCTCCCATAGTGTTGGCCTATGCAGTAAATGCAAGGGCTGCCAAAAATTTGGAGGCACTTAAATGACCCTTGGAAGAGACGTGGAGGAGGGCCTCATAAAAAAATGTTCCCATTAGAAAGGAGCGAGCCTCCTATACTTGTAATGCCCATGCACTAAGTGTATGGGCTGACAAACATTTACCCCTGGGGGGTATACATGAAAATACTGTATAAAATTTTTTTTTTTACGGGCATCATAAACACCCTTTAAAAAAATTAATTGGGTGCTGCATCACGGACCACGGTCACCCTGGTGATATGGTGGTGGAAGATGAGGAGAAGGAGGAGGACAAGAGCAAATAGCCAAAATCAGGAAGGGTATACCCATGTGTTGGTGTGAAAAGGTGCATGGGAATATACCTCCCAAGAAAAGACACTGGATTTGAGTTTATGTTACGCTGCTATCATTCGGTGGTGTTGAGAAGTCTGGCCCAATCCAGCCCTTGTTCATTTTTATAAGAGTCAGCCTGTCAGCATTTTCAATTGACAGGTGGATGCACTTATCAGTTATAATTCCACCAGCGGCACTAAAAATCCGCTCTAAAAAATGCTGGCGGCCGGGCAGGCCAGGACCTCCAAGGCATAGAGAGCAAGTTCATTCTAAGTATTCAGTTTGGATACTTAATAATTATAAGGCACAGCGAAATCACAGAGGAAGTTGGTATGGTCGGCAAGGTACTCCCTCAGCATCTTCCCAAACTTTGCACTCCTTGTGAGAGAGTACGCCGCACCTCAGAGCCTGTGCAATGGGAGGGTCTGAGAAAACTCTCCCAGAACTTTGACAGTGTTCCCCTGCCTCTGCTGGACTGAAGTTGTGTCTCTCTCGCCTGTACTTCTTGGTTGTCCAACAAAGTGTGCCTCTGCCACCATCGTTTTCAGATGGGAATTTTTGTTAATAGTTCCGCAACAAGGGCCTTCTGGTACTGCCCCATTTTTGTACACCTGTCCGCCTGAGGAATAAGAGATAGAAAGTTCTCCTTATAGTGTGGGTCTAGAAGTGTCACCAACCAGTAATGACTATCACACAAAATTTTGAGAACGCGAGGGTCATGGGAAAGGCAGCGTAACATAAACTCAGCCATGCGTGCCAGACTACTAACAGGCAAGACTTCTGTGTCCTCAACAAGAGGATGACTGACCATGCTCTCCTCCTCCTCCTCCTCTCTGTCCTCTGGCCATCCACGCTGAACAGACGGTATGACAGCTGTGCAGGTAGTTCCGTCTATAGTGCTTGAAACTAGCTCCTGTCCTTCCTCCCCCTCCTCCTCTTCCTCATTGTCACCCAACCCACGTTGGGATGAGATGAGGCTTGGCTGTGTGTAATCACACTGTATGGTTCTTTGCTCCATCTCATCGTGCTCCACTTGCAATGCATCCTCTTTGATTGTGAGCAGAGAGCGTTTCAGAAGACAGAGAAGCAGGATGGTGTCGCTAATTATGGCGTCATCGCCGCTCACCATCTTGGTGGAGTCCTCAAAGTTTTGGAGAATGGTACATATGTATGACATCCATGTCCACTCCTGAGGTCTTATGTGTGCAGTCTCAACTGAATACCGACGGCCTTGTTGATGCTGATACTCAACAACTGCACTCTTCTGCTTACAAATCCTTTCCAACATGTGCAGTGTAGATTTCCAACTCGTGGGGACATCACACACCAGTCTGTGAGCCGGAAGCTGCAAACGCTGCTGAAGCACGGCAAGGGCGGCGGACGCTGTAGCTGACTTTCTAAAATGGGCACACAGGCTGCGTTTTTACACAAGCAGATCCGGCAGCCTGGGTAGGATTTGAGAAACCGCTGAACCACGAGGTTAAGCACATGGGCCAGGCATGGTACGTGTGTGAACTCTCCTCCCCTCAAATCCGCCACCAGTTTACGTCCATTGTCACACACAACCATACCTGGCTGTAGGTTCAGCGGTGTGAGCCACAGATCTACCTGCTCTTTCAGAGCTGTCCACAACTCTTCAGCTTTGTGTGTTTTTTCACCTAAGCATATTAGCTTCAGCACAGCCTTTTGCCAGTTGGCCAAGGCAGTGCTACAGTGCTTTCAGCTTGTGACTGATGTGGTCATTTCGGAGATGGAGGCTGAAGAGGAGGAGGAGGCTGAGGAGGATGAGGTGGAGGAGCTGTAGACCGTGGGGGCAACCCTGATTGACCTCCTTGGTGTCGGGAGGACAAGTTCCATCTCAAGGTCCGACAGGGTCCCGGCTTCCACTATGTTAACCAGTGTGCCATCAGCGAGATATACCATCCCTGCCCACAAGCACTTGTCCATGTGTCCATGGTTATGTGGATTTTACTGGTAACTGCGTTGTTGAGAGCACGGCTAATGTTTTGGTACACAGGCTTGTGTAATGCGGGGATGGCACACGGGGTGAAAAAGTGGCGGCTGGGGGCCGAGTATCTAGGGACAGCCACCGCCATCAGGTTGCGGAATGCTTCCATCTCCTCGAGCCTAAGAGGCAACATTTTGAGCACAAGCAGTCGTGAAATTTGAGAATTTAGTAGTGTGGCCTGTGGGGCATTGGCTGCATATTTATGCCTGCGTTCCAAGGACTGGGGTATGGACAACTGAATGCTGCACTGGGACAAGAACATGGACGTGCTTCCTGATGCTGCTACTTGAGAGTGTGCAACAACAGGTGCAGGGCAGGAGGCGTCTTTTCATGCACCATGGACAGGGGATTGGCCTGCATGCACACCAGCGGAAGAAGCAATGGTGCCACCTGCAGACACTGTTCCAGGACCCTGGGGTTCGGCTCACAAAGTCAGGTGCTTTGCTGTCATGTGCCTGATCATGCTGGTGGTGGTCAGGCTGATCGTTTTGCCACCCCTGCTGATGCTGGCCTGGCAGGTGGTGCAAATGGCCTTTTTGGGGTTATCGTCTTTAAAAAACAACTAGACTCGGGAAGACCTAACAGTTGTACTGGCAACTGCCTTCGTGTTGGTGTTACGGGGAACTGTTGCCAGACTTCTGTCTGCGGCCACCACACTGCTTCTTCCTGCCTGCTGGGGTGCTCTGCCTCCCTCCCCCTGTGTACTGCTGTCCTCGCTCTGCATGTCCTCCGGCCAGGTTGGGTCAGTTACTATATCATCCACCACCTCGTCTTCCACTTCCTCACCCTGGTCCTCCTCCTGACTTTCTGGCAATTGTGTCTCATCATCGTCCACCTCTTGTGACACTTTCCCACCATCGCCTTCATGTGACCGTGGCTGATCAAATATTTGGGCATCTCTACACTTGATCTCCTCTTGCCCCCCTTCAAGTGGACTGGGCGAGAGGCCCGAATCTATAAATGGAAAAGTGAACAGCTCTTCAGAGTGTCCAAGTGTGGGATCAGTTGTCTCTGGGTACTTGGCATGGTGGGAGGAAGGAGGATCAGGGTGAGGAATATGCAGTCCATACTCAAGGCTACTGAGACTTGACTGTGTGGAAGACAGGGTGGTGGTGGTGGCTAAGTGACTCAAAGCATTATCCGCTATCCAACCAACAACCTTTTGACACTGCTTTGGGTTCAATAGTGGTGTGCTGCGGTCCCCTAGAAATTGGGACAGGAAGGTCAGGCAAGAAGATGTTGGTGTTTGTTGTGGCACAATTTCGGCTTGCCCACGGCCTTGTCCTCAGCTTCTGCATGCACCATTACCATCATGTCCAGTTCCCCGTCCCTTGCCACGTGCCTTGCCCATTTTAAATGGAGGACAGTATCTTCCACGCTCACTACAAATGACTGAGTTTGGAGCGAACTTATTAGACATCCGTGTGATAGAGAAAACACAGTTTTTAATTTTTTTTGCAGCTATTCTTAATCCTCATTATTTGCTTAAAAAGCAATCCAGAGAACACTTTTTTTCTGCGCCATTTGCTTATTGGCACTGCAGAACACAGTCAGGTTCTTTCCATATTACAGCGCTAAAAATACATCTATGTAAAACTGTGTTTTCTCCGTCACACGGATCACATATACGTTTTCAGAAAATACTGCCATTTTTGGCCTCCATTAAATTTTTTTTTCAGTGTGTCAGCAAAGTTTTTGACACTGGTTTGCTGTTCAAAACAGTTACCTACAGGCCAGGTATTTAAAACTGTGTTTTCTCCATCACACGGATTACATATACTGTACGTTTTCAGAAAATACTGCCATTTCTGACCTCCATTAAAAATTTGTTTCAGTGTGTCAGTGAAGCAATTGACACCAGTTTGCTGTTCAAAATAGTTACCTACAGGCCAGGTATTTAAAACTATGGTTTGTCCGTCACACGGATCACATATAAGTTCGCTCCAAATTCAGTCATTTGTTGTGAGCGTGGAAGATATTGTCCTCCATTTAAAATGGGTAAGGCACGTGGCAAGGGACGGGGAACTGGTCATGATGGTGATGATGGTTCATGCAGAGGGCGAGGCCATGGGTAAGCTGAAATTGTGCCACAACAAACACCCACATCTTCTCGCTCGACTTTCCTGTCCCAATTAATAAGGTACTGAAGAAAAGCACTATAGAACACAAAGCAGTGTGAAAAGGTTATTGGTTGGATAGCAGATAATTCTTCCAGTCACTTAGCCACCACCACCACCACCTTGTCTTCCACACTGTCAAGTCTCAGTAGCTGTGAGTCTGGACTGCATATTCCTCACCCTGAACCTCCTTCCTCCCACCATGCCGAGTGCCCGGAGACAACTGATCCCACACTTGGACACTCCGAAGAGCTGTTCACTTTTCCATTTATAGATTCGGGCCTCTTGCCCGGTCCACTTGAAGCGATGCAAGAGGAGATCGCATGTAGCAATGCACAAATATTTGAGCAGCCACAGTCACATGAAGGCGAGAGTGGGAAAGTGTCACAAGAGGTGGACGATGATGAGACACAATTGCCAGAAAGTCAGGAGAAGGACCAGAGTGCAGAAGTGGAAGACGAGGTGGTGGATGATATAATAACTGACCCAAACTGGCAGGAGGACATGCAGAGCGAGGACAGCAGCACACAGGGTGAGGGAGGCAGAGCAGCCCAAAAGGCAGGAAGAAGCAGTGTGGTGGCCGTAGAAAGAAGGCAGGCAACCGTTCCCCCTAACACCAACATGAAGGAAGTTGCCAGTACAACTGTTAGGTCTTCCTGAGTCTGGTTGTTTTTTAAACACTCTGCTGATAACACCAAATAGGCCATTTGCACCACCTGCCAGGCCAGCATCAGCAGGGGTGGCAATACGACCAGCCTGATCACCACCAGCATGATCTGGCACATGGCAGCAAAGCACCCGATTTTGTGAGCCGAACCCCAGGGTTCAGGAACAGTGTCTGCGGGTGGCACCATTGCTTCTTCCGCCATTGTGCATGCAAGCCAATCCCCTGTCCATGGTGCATACGAAGATGCCTCCTGCCCTGCACCTGTTGTTGCACACTCTCAAGTAGCAGCATCAGGAAGCATGTCCATGTCCTTGACCCAGTGCAGCATTTAGTTGTCCATACCCCAGTCCTTGAAATGAAAGGGCACATACGCAGCTAACGCCCCACAGGCCACAATATTAAATTCCAAAATTTCACGACTGCTTGCACTCGAAATGTTGCCTTTTAGGCTCCTGGAGACGGAAGCATTCCGCAACCTGATAGCGGCGGCCGTCCCTCGGTACTCGGTCCCCAGCCGCCACTATTTTTCCCGGTGTGCCATCCCCACATTACACAAGCACGTGTCCCAAAACATTAGCCATGCTCTCAACAATGCAGTTACCAGGAAAGTCTACCTAACCACGGACACGTGGACAAGTGCTTGTGGGCAGGGAAGGTACATCTCGCTGATGGAACACTGGGTTAACATAGTGGAACCCGGGACCCAGTCGAACCTTGGGACGGAACAGGTCCTCCCGATGCCAAATATTGCGGGCCCTAGGTCAATCAGGGTTGCCCTCACAGTCTAAAGATCCTGCACCTCATCCTCCTCAGCCTCATCCCCCTCTTCAGCCTCCATCTCCGAAATGACCACATCAGTCACAAGCTGGAAGCACTGCAGCAATGCCTCAGCCAAGTGGCAAAAGGCTGTGCTGAATCTAATATGCTTAGGTGACAAACAGTACAATTCTGAAGAGTTGTGGACAGCTCTGAAAGAGCAGGCAGATCTGTGGCTCACACCGCTGAACCTACAGCCAGGCATGGTCGTGTGTGACAATGTCCGGAACCTGGTGGCGGCTCTGAGGTGAGGCGAGCCCACACACGTACCAAGTTTGGCCCATGTGCTTAAACTCGTGGTTCAGCTGTTTCTCAAATCCTACCCAGATCTGCTTGTTAAAGTACTCCACCTGTGTGCCCATTTTGGAAAGTCACCTACAGCTTCCGCCGCCCTTGCCATGTTTCAGCAGCGTTTGCAGCTTCCGGCTCACGGACTGGTGTGTGAAGTACCCACGCGTTGGAACTCTACACTGCACATGTTGAGAAGGATTTGTGAGCAGAAGGGGGCAGTTGTTGAGTACCAGCATCAAAAAGCCCTTCGGTATTCAGTTCAGACTCCACACATAAGACCTCAGGAGTGGACATGGAAGTCAGACATATGTACCAACCTCCAAAACTTTGAGGACTCCACCAAGATGGTGAGTGGCGATGACGCCATAATTAGCATCACCATCCCACTTCTCTGTCGTTTGAAACGCTCTCTGCTCACAATCAAAGTGGATGCATTGCAGGCAGAGCACGATGAGATGGAACAAGGAACCATACAGTGTGATTACACACAGCCAAGCCTCATCTCATCCCAACGTGGATTGGGTGACAATGAGCAAGATGAGGAGGAGGAGGAAAAACAGGAGCTAGTTTCTTGCGCTATAGACGGTACTACCTGCACAACTGTGATACCGTTTGTTCAACGTGGATGGCCAGAGGACAGAGAGGAGGAGGAGAGCATGGTCAGTCATCCTCTTGGTGAGGACACGGAAGTCTTGCCTGTTAGCAGTCTGGCACGCATGGCTGAGTTTATGTTACGCTTCCTTTACCATGACCCTCGCATTCTCAAAATTTTGGGTGACAGTCATTACTGGTTGGTGACACTTCTAGACTCACGCTACAAGGAGAACTTTCTATCTCTTATTCCTGAGGCGGACAGGTGTACAAAAATAGGGCAGTACCAGAAGGCCCTTGTTGCGCAACTATTAAAAAAATTCCCATCTGAAAACGCTGGCGGCAGAGGTCATAGTTCGTTGGACAACCAAGGAGTACAGGCGAGAGAGACACAACTACAATCCAGCAGAGGCAGGGGAGCACTTCAAAAGTTCTGGGAGAATTTTCTCAGACCCTCCCATCGCACAAGCCCTGAGGAGAGGGTTACTCTTACAAGGAGTGCAAAGTTTGGGAAGATGCTGAGGAAGTACCTTGCCGACCGTACCAACATCCTCCGTGATTCCTATGTGCCTTATAATTTTGGGAATCCAAGGTGGATACATGGAATGAACTGGCTCTCTACGCCTTGCAGGTCCTGGCCTTCCCTGCCGCCAGCGTTCTATCAGAGCAGATTTTTAGTGCCGCTGGTTGAATTATAACTGATAAGCGCATCCGCTTGTCAACTGAAAACACTGACAGGTTGACTCTTAATCTATATATTTAAAAAAGTCTGGTATACCCCAGTAAACAATAACTGTGGTTTTGCCATCCCACGGTAAAAAATCTCTATTATTCAGGTTTTGGTATATTTTCCATAAAGAAAAACAGTAGTGTCTCCTGACTGTTGTGACACAAAAATATATCTGTTGAAAATAGTCTGGTGTAGGCCCGACAAATCCCAGTGTGGTTTTGCAGTTCCACGGGTCAAATCTCTGTACTATCCAGTTTTGGGCCTTTGGTATCTAAAAAAACACAGTTTGAGTGTGTTGCTCACTGTTCAGCCGCAAATCTATATATTTAAAAAAGTCTGGTATACCCCAGTAAACAATAACTGTGGTTTTGCCATCCCATGGTAAAAAAGCTCTATTATTCAGGTTTTGGTATATTTTCCGTAAAGAAAAACAGTAGTGTCTCCTGACTGTTTTGACACAAAAATATATCTGTTGAAAATAGTCTGGTGTAGGCTCGACAAATCCCAGTGTGGTTTTGCAGTTCCACGGGTCAAATCTCTGTACTATCCAGTTTTGGGCCTTTGGTATCTAAAAAAAAAACAGTTTGAGTGTGTCGCTCACTGTTCAGCCGCAAATCTATATATTTAAAAAAGTCTGGTATACCCCAGTAAACAATAACTGTGGTTTTGCCATCCCACGGTAAAAATTGTCTATTATTCAGGTTTTGGTATATTTTCTGTAAAGAAAAACAGTAGTGTCTCCTGACTGTTGTGACACAAAAATATATCTGTTGAAAATAGTCTGGTGTAGGCTCGACAAATCCCAGTGTGGTTTTGCAGTTCCACGGGTCAAATCTCTGTACTATCCAGTATACCGCAGTAAACAATAACTGTGGTTTTGCCATCCCACGGTAAAAAATCTCTATTATTCTGGTTTTGTTATTTTTTACGTAAAGAAAAACAGTAATAGTTTCTCCCTGATTGTTCTGATTGTTTAAAAGAGTCGGGTGTAAGCCAGAGAAATAGAACTGTGGTTTTCCTCTTACACGGTTCTAATCTACTTTTTATTACCCTTTTTCCATTGATAGTGCAAGTGTAAGCTATTTTACTTCCTTTACAATGGGCAAGGCGCGTGGCAAGGGACGTGGAAGTGGACGTTCTGGTGATGGTTCGTACAGAGGACGGGGCCGTGTCCAAATGTGCCACAACCAACAGCCACATCTTCTCGCTCCCACTTCTTGACCGAATTACTAGGGAAGCACAGAACAACACCAGTATTGAGAACTGATCAGTGTGAACAAGTTATTAATTGGATAGCAGATAATACTTTCAGTTACCTGGGCACCACCACCTCCGGTCTGTCTTCCACACGGTCAACTCATAGTAGCCGTGAGTCTCGACCGCATACTCCTCCTCACCCTGATGCTCCTTCCTCCCATCATGCCGAGTGTCGTCAGACAGCAACTGATCCCACACTTGGACACTCTGAAGAGCTGTTCACTGGTCCATTTCCATATTTGTGCCCCTCGCCTGATACGCTTGAAGTGGTGGAAGAGGAGATCCCATGTAGCGATGCCCAAATATTTGAACAGCCACGGCCACAGGAAATCGACGCTGGCAATTTGTCACAAGAGGTGGACGATGACGAGACACAATTGCCAGGAAGTGAGGAGGAGCATCGTGGTGCGCAAGTGGAAGAGGAGGAGGTGGTGGATGATCTAGTAACTGACCCAACGTGGCAGGAGGACATGCAGAGTGAGGCCAGCAGCACACAGGGGGAGGGAGGCAGAGTACCCCAACAGGCAGGAAGAAGCAGTGTGGTGGCCGCAGACAGAAAGCGGGCAACCGTACCCGTAACACCAACACGAGGGACGTTGCCAGTACAAGCGGTAGGTCTTCCAGAGCCTGGAATTTTTTTAAAGACTCTGCTGATAACCCCAAAAAGGCCATATGTTCCACCTGCCATGCCAGCATCAGCAGGGGTGACAAAACTACCAGCCTGACCACCACCAGCATGATCAGGCACATGGCAGCAAAGCACCCGACTTTGTGGGGCGAAACCCAGGGTCCACGACCAGTGTCAGCGGGTGTCACCACTGCTTCTTCCACTGTTGTGCGTGCAATAGAACCCCCTGTTGTGTGTGCAAGGCAATCCCCTATCCATACTGCATGTAAAGATGCCCCCTCCTCTCAGTCTTCACTTGTTATGGCAGTTTATAAAGAAACAGCATCAACGTCCATGTCCATGTCCCACCGCAGCGTTCAATTGTCCATATCCCAGACCTTTGAACGAAAGCAGAAATTCTCAGCTAACGCCCCACAGGCCACAGTCGTAATTCGCACATTTCACGACTGCTTGCGTTGGAAATGCTGCCTTTTAGGCTGGTGGAGACGGATTCCTTCCGCAATCTTATGGCGGTGGCCGTCCCTCGGTACTCGGTCCCCAGCTGACACTATTTTGCCCGGTATGCCATCCCCGCACTACACAAGCACGTGTCCCAAAGCATCTGCCGTGCCCTCAACAACGCAGTTACTGGGAGCGTCCTCCTGACAACGGACACGTGGACAAGTGCTTGTGGCCAGGGACGGTACATCTCTCTGACGGCACACTGGGTAAACATAGTGGAAGCCGGGACCCAGTCGAACCTTGGGACGGAACACGTCCTCCCCACACCGAGGATTGCGGGCCCTATGTCAGTCATAGTTGCCCCCACAGTGTATAGCTCCTGCACATCATCCTCCTCCTCCTCCTCATCATGTTCAGCCTCCATCTCAGATATCACCACATCAGTTATAAGCTGGAAGCACTGCAGTACTGCCTCAGCCAAGCGGCAACAGGCTGTGCTGAAACTCATAAGCTTAGGTGATAAACCTCACACTGCTTGTGAGTTGTGGACAGCTGTGAAAGAGCAGGCAGATCTGTGGCTGAGACCGATGAACCTACATCCCGGCATGGTCGTGTGTGACAATGGCCGTAACCTGGTGGCGGCTCTTAGTCGAGGTGAGATCACACACGTACCATGCCTGGCTCATGTGCTTAACCTCGTGGTTCAGCGGTTTCTTAAATCGTACCCCGAGTTGCCAGATCTGCTCGTGAAAGTACGCCGCCTGTCAACTCATTTTCGCAAGTCGGCTACAACTTCCGCCGCCCTTGCTGTGTTGCAGCAGCGTTTGCAGTTTCCGGCACACCAACTGGTGTGTGATGTCCCCACACTTTGGAACTCTACCCTCCACATGTTGCAAAGGATTTGTGAGCAGAAGAGAGCAGTTGTGGAGCACCAGATGCAACAAGGCCGTCGATATTCAGGTCAGACTCCACACATAAGACCTCAGGAGTGGACCTGGATGTCTGACATATGTACCATCCTGACAAACTTTGAGGAGGCCACCAAGATGGTGAGTGGTGATGACGCCATCATTAGTGTCAGCATCCCACTTGTCTGTCTTTTGCAACGCTCTCTGCAGAGAATTAAAGAGGAGGCATTGCAGCCAGAGTATGATGAGATGGATCAAGAAGCCATAGTGGGCGATTACACACAGCCCAGCCTCATCTCATCCCAACGTGCATTGGGGGACAATGAGGGAGAGGAGGAGGAGGAGGAGTAAGAACAGGAGCTGCTATAATGCGCTGTAGACGGTAGTACCTGTACAAGTGTCATACAGTTGGTTCAGCGTGGGTGGCCTGAGGACAGGGGGGAGGAAGAGGAGGAGGAGAGCATGGTCAGTCGTCATCTTGGTGAGGACATGGAAATCTTGCCCGTTACCAGTCTGGCATGCATGGCTGACTTTATGTTACGCTGCCTTAACCGTGACCCTCGCGTTGTCAAAATGTTGGGTGACAGTCATTACTGGTTGGTGACACTTTTAGACCCCCGCTACAAAGAGAACTTTCACTCTCTTATTCCTGAGGTGGAGAGGTCTACAAAAATGGGGCAGTGCCAGAAGGCCCTTGCTGCAGAACTCTTAAAAAAATTCCCATCTGAACACGCTAGCAGCAGAGGTCACAGTTCGTTGCCCAACCAAGGTGTACAGGCGAGAGAGATGCAACTCCAATCCAGCAGAGGCAGGGGAACACTGTCAACGTTCTGGGACAGATTTCTGACACCCGCCCAGCTTACAGGCCCTGAGGCGCGGGGTGCTCTCACAAGGAGTGGAAAGTTTCAAAAGATGGTGAGGGAGTACCTTGCCGACCGTACCAGCGTCCTCCGTGATTCCTCTGTGCCTTTTAATTAGGTATCCAAGCTGGACACCTAGAATGAACTCGCTCTGTATGCCTTGGAGGTCCTGGCCTGCCCTGCCGCTAGCGTGTTATCGGAGCGTGTTTTTAGTGCCGCTGGGGGTATTATAACTGATAAGCGCACTCGCCTGTCAACTGACAATGCTGACAAGCTGACCCTTATCAAAATGAACAAGGGCTGGATTGGGCCAGACTTCTCATCACCACCAAATGACAGCAGAGTAACATAAAGTCAAATCCACTGTGTTATTTCAGGAGGTGTATTCACATGCACCGCTTCACACCCACACATGGGTATACGCTTCCTCATTTCGGCTGTTATATGTTCTTCTCCTTATCCTCAGCCTCCACCACCACTATACCACCAGGGTGCCAGCATTGCAAGTTCCTCCGTCCATATTTTTGTCAGCTTTTGCTTGGAAGGCATAAGCAAAGACTGTGGGAGACCCACTCCCCAATAATGGGACTTATGTTTGTCATATGCTGTACTGCATGGCTCTTGTAAGGGGCATTGCAAGTTTCTCCGTCCTAATTTTCGGAAGCTTTTGCTTGGAAGGCATAAGCAAATCCTATGGGAGACTCACTCCCCAATAATGGGACTTATGTTTGTAATATGCTGTACTGCATGGTTCTTGTAAGGGGCATTGCAAGTTGCTCCGTCCTAATTTTTGGAAGCTTTTGCTTGGAAGGCATAAGCAAATCCTATGGGAGACCCACACCCCAATAATGGGACTTATGTTTGTAATATGCTGTACTGCATGGTTCTTGTAAGGGGCATTGCAAGTTGCTCCGTCCTAATTTTTGGAAGCTTTTGCTTGGAAGGCATAAGCAAATCCTATGGGAGACCCACACCCCAATAATGGGACTTATGTTTGTAATATGCTGTACTGCATGGCTCTTGTAAGGGGCATTGCAAGTTGCTCCGTCCTAATTTTTGGAAGCTTTTGCTTGGAAGGCATAAGCAAATCCTATGGGAGACCCACTCCCCAATAATGGGACTTATGTTTGTAATATGCTGTACTGCATGGCTCTTGTAAGGGGCATTGCAAGTTTCTCCGTCCTAATTTTCGGAAGCTTTTGCTTGGAAGGCATAAGCAAATCCTATGGGAGACCCACTCCCCAATAATGGGACTTATGTTTGTAATATGCTGTACTGCATGGTTCTTGTAAGGGGCATTGCAAGTTGCTCCGTCCTAATTTTTGGAAGCTTTTGCTTGGAAGGCATAAGCAAATACTATGGGCGACCCATTCCCCAATAATGGGACTTATGTTTATAGTATGCTGTACTGCATGGCTCTTGTAAGGGGCATTGCAAGTTGCTCCGTCCCAATTTTTGGAAGCTTTTGCTTGGAAGGCATAAGCAAATCTTATGGGAGACCCACTCCCCAATAATGGGACTTATGTTTGTAATATGCTGTACTGCATGGCTCTTGTAAGGGGCATTTCAAGTTGCTCCATCCTAATTTTTGGAAGCTTTTGCTTGGAAGGCATAAGCAAATCCTATGGGAGACCCACTCCCCAATAATGGGACTTATGTTTGTAATATGCTGCACTGCATGGATCTTGTAAGGGGCATTGCAGCTCCTCATAATTTTTGGAAAGCCTTCCATTCACTGCTTAGACCAACAGTGCACAGGAGACCAAGTTGCTATAAATGGAAAAAAAGGTTTAGTTAAGGCCCTCTGACCTCCATGTCATTTCCAAGGGGCATTGGAGTGCATCGAAATTTTTGGTAGGCATTGCACTCACTGTATGCCCTATAACTGTGTAGCCGAACCGCTCCATTTGTTACAGAAACATATCCTACAAGACATATCTGGTTGACTGGCCTGATATTGATGTGAATGGTCCCTGTTCCTCCTGCTCTTTCTCCTTTGCCACTACCTCATCCATCATTTATCACCTGAAGCTTTGTTTTAACGGGAGTCATAGAACTTGAATAGTAGCAGGAAAACATCCAGCAATCCTCGGAGGAGGTAGGATATGCGCCAAAACGCTGACCACCTCAGGCCTAGCCGCTACTACATACATGCGCTTGCATTCCAACAAAACAAAGCAGATGCTAACTTCTATCATCCTCATCATGCTCCTCACCTTGGCACTCTCAACTCCCCTGATGGAGAAGCCAGGGCCCACCGGAGGAGTCTGGTTGTCTGGTTGGCTCGGCCAATGCTGCCCTTAAGCAGGCCAGGCTAAGAAAAGTGTGGGAAAGGTTACTGGGACAAATAAGGGTGGCTGGGGACCGAGTATGGACACCCGGCCGCCCCCTGGAGGCTGGGGAGCAAACGGGGACATCCGGCCACCGGGCAGCTGGGGACTGAGTATGGATACCAGGCCGCCGACGCAGCCATGGCGTGGTGGCCAGATTCCGCCTCCACATGCCTAAAAGGCCCAATTTAAAGTGCAATCAAGCAAGCAGTATGGTATTGCAGCCTGGGGGTGGGTGGGTGGCAGGCTGCTTACTTGCTCTTGCATTGCAAGGAATGGAAGAGTGTAGCGCCGGCGTCCCTGCCCTCTGCTAGGCAGGGACGCTGTTCCCCTCACCCCTCTGCTCCGAGCCCGGCGTCCTCCTCCCGCTCTGCTGGCAGCGCGCGCTCCTTCCCGGCCACTGTGCTTAGGGCGCGCGCGCGCGCTCCCTCCCTCTTAAAGGGGCCGCGCGCGCCGTCCTAAGGAGTCCCCGGCCAATGGCCGGAGGACTTCACGATATATAAGGCACCTCCTCCAAAATGGAGGAGCCCGAGCAATGTTGTTGCACTGTTCACTACTCTGCTTCAGCCCTCAGGTCCCGTTGCCAGTTACCTGCCAGTTACCTGCCAGATTCCTGCCAGTTTGCTGTCTGATTCCTGCCTGATATTCTGCTTACCTGCCTGCTAGCCTGAGGTCCGACGGTCTGCCCTCCAACTCCTGTCAGTCTGTCTATGGACCAGCTTGCCCGCTCACCTGGGAGCGCACATCTGCTACCTGCCTGCTAGCCTACCTGGAGGCTCCGCCGTCACGTGCTGTGACCACCTGCCATTCCAGAGACTCCTGCCCGCTCACCTGGGAGCGCACACCTGTTACCTGCCTGCTAGCCTACCTGGAGGCTCCGCCGTCACGTGCTGTGACCTACTGCCATTCCAGAGACTCCTGCCCGCTCACCTGGGAGCGCACACCTGTTACCTGCTTGCTAGCCTACCTGGAGGCTCCGCCGTCACGTGCTGTGACCACCTGCCATTCCAGAGACTCTCGCTTGCTCACCTGGGAGCACACATCAACCATCTGCCTGCTAGCCTACCTGGAGGCTCAGCCATCACAGGTCGTACCTACCCTTTACCCAGAGACTGCCCCGGTCACTTGCCGTGACCTCCTGCCCGTTCATCCAGAGACTGCCCCGGTCACTTGCCGTGACCTCCTGCCCGTTCATCCAGAGACTGCCCCGGTCACTTGCCGTGACCTCCAGCCCGTTCACTCAGAGACTGTCCCGGTCACCTGCTGTGACTGCCTGCCCGTCTTCCCTGGTCGCCACCCGCTCCCTTACAAGGACCGCCCCCTTGTATAGTAGCTCAGAGGTTCCGCCTCCTAGACCCATTACAGTTTGCTCGGGCCATGGAACCCGGTGGTACCCAAGCTCCCTCGCTCTCGGACCTATGTCATGAACTGTCCCGTCAGCGGTCCCAACAGGAGTCCATCCTGGGTCACCTGCGGAATGTCAACTCATGCCTGGACACTCTGACTGCTCCACTAGCAACCACCGCTAGAGTCATGACTCGCAACCCGGCAGCGCCGCTGCCCACCAATACCATGGTATCCTGCTCCGGACCCCGGCTTTCTGCACCTCCTCGCTTCGGAGGCGACTCCGCTCAGGCTCGGGGCTTCATAAACCAGTGCACCCTGCACTTTGAACTCCTGTCCCACCAGTTTAATTCCGACCGGGCCAAAGTAGCCTTCATCATGTCTCATCTCACGGGGGAGGCACTGGCTTGGCTGAATCCTCTATGGGAGTGAGGAGACCCCCTGGTGTCCGACTTGCCTGCCTTTCTCACGGCTTTCCGGAAAGTCTTCGACGAACCTGGACGAAAGACCTCATCCGCATCGTCTCTGCTACGCCTCCGTCAGGGAAGTCTCACCGTGGGCCAATATGCCATACGGTTCCGTACCCTTGCCTCGGAGCTGGCCTGGGATAACGACGCTCTGGTATCTGTCTTCTGGGAGGGTCTGTCCGGCCGTATTAAAGATGAACTCGCCGGTCGGGACATTCCTACCACTCTCGATGATTTAATAACTCTTGCCACCCGGATTGACCTACGGTTCCAGGAGCGTGCCAAAGAGGTCACCCGTGAGAGGAGGTTTCCACGTTTAGCTCCTTCCTTCCAGAAACCCGTCACTCCCTCCGTTTCTCCCCAGGAACTCCCTCCTGAGCCTATGCAGGTCGACCAGACCAAGATGGTCAAAACCCGTCAGGACTTATGCCGTGCCGAGGGGAGCTGCTTCTACTGTGGCAGTAAGGAGCACCGGATCCGTACCTGCCCGGAGAGGTCGGGAAACGCCTGTGTCTAGGTTCGCTCAGAGAGGTCGACCTAGACAAGAATAAATCCTCTCCATCTCTGCTGCTGTCAGTCTCGGGGAGAACCGTTATTTCGAACTAGCCCAACTTGACTCTGGAGCAGCCGGGAATCTTATTTCACAGTCCCTGGTAGAGAAATACCGCATCCCCACCAAACCTCTGGCTGTACCCTTGTCTGTTGCTGCCGTGGATGGGGGCCTCTTACCACGTCCCATCCAACTCATCACCGAATCCATTACTCTACAGGTGGGAATGCTGCATTCTAAGAGTATCTCCTTTCATGTTCTGCCTGGACTCTCTCATGCCCTCTTGCTCGGCCTACCTTGGCTCCAGAGACATGCACCCATGCTTGACTGGCAGACCGGAGAAGTCCTTCGCTGGGGGCAGGACTGTCATAAGTCTTGTCTGGTTCCCGTTCATCCCGTCCGTCCTTCTCCTACCCCAGCTAATCTACCTGGACTTCCGATTCCTTATTGGTCATATGCTGATGTCTTTAATAAAAAGGAGGCAGAGACACTACCCCCTCATAGACCATACGACTGCCCTATCGACCTGCTACCCGGTACTACTCCTCCCCATGGGCGTATTTACCCATTGTCCGCTGCTGAGACCCGGTCTATGTCCGAGTATATTGAGGAGAATTTGGCCCGGGGATTTATCCAGAAATCTACCTCTCCGGCGGGAGCAGGCTTCTTCTTTGTTAAAAAGAAGGATGGCTCTCTCCGTCCCTGCATAGACTATAGAGGCCTAAACCAGATCACGGTGAAGAATAAGTACCCCCTTCCGCTCATTCGGGAATTATTTGATCGTCTGAGGGGGGCTAGAATCTTCACCAAACTGGACCTTCGTGGGGCGTACAACCTGGTCCGTATCCGTCAGGGGGATGAATGGAAGATGGCATTCAACACCCGGGACGGCCACTACGAATATCTGGTAATGCCCTTCGGTCTCTGTAACGCTCCCGCCGTCTTTCAAGAGTTGGTCAATGACATCTTCCGGGACCTTCTCTACTCCTGCGTGGTGGTGTACCTGGACGACATCTTGGTCTTCTCTCCGGATCTCCAGACTCACTGGAGGGATGTTCGTCAAGTCCTGCTCAGGCTCAGGCAGAACCACCTCTTCGCTAAATATGAGAAGTGCCTCTTTGAGCAGACCTCGCTTCCGTTTTTGGGCTACATAATTTCTCAGACCGGCCTACGAATGGATCCTGAGAAACTGTCTGCCATCGAGAAGTGGCCTCGACCGGAGGGGTTGAAGGCCATTCAGCGGTTCCTGGGCTTCGCCAACTACTACCGCCTCTTCATACCGCACTTCTCTTCCCGGACTGCCCCAATTTCCGCGCTCACCCGTAAGGGCACTAATCCCAGAGAGTGGCCGCCCGAAGCAGAGGAGGCCTTTCTTTCCTTAAAACAGGCCTTCTCTTCCGCCCCGGTGCTGCATCGCCCTGATGGCAACAAGCAGTTCTTCCTGGAGGTTGACGCCTCCTCCTCTGGAGCCGGAGCGGTACTTACCCAAAAATCGTCTTCCGGGAGAATGGTAACTTGTGGCTTCTTCTCCAAACTCTTCTCCTCTTCTGAGCGCAACTATTCCATAGGAGATCGAGAGTTATTGGCCATCAAGCTGGCATTGGAGGAGTGGCATTACCTGCTCGAAGGGGCTCTTCACCCGGTAATAATTTACACTGACCACAAGAACTTGGCTTACCTCCAGCATGCCCAGAGACTTAACTCGCGCCAAGCCCGGTGGTCCTTGTTTTTTGCTTGCTTTGATTTTGTTCTTCATTTTCGCCCGGCTGACAAAAACATCAAGGCGGACGCCTTATCCCGATCCTTTATGGTGTCTGATCTCGAGGAAGAACCGAAACACATCATCGATCCCGCCAGAGTAATGCAGGTGGCTCCCGTGAGTCTAAATCGTCTCCCTCCCGGTAAGACGCTCGTATCAGTACCTGATCGGGAGAAGATCCTACACTGGGGTCACTCGTCTAAACTAGCTGGCCACACCGGTCAGAAAAAGACCCTCCAGCTTATTTCCCGGCACTACTGGTGGCCTACCCTGCACAAGGACGTAATATACTTTGTTTCTGCCTGTGTGTCCTGTGCCCGCAACAAGGTTCCGAGACATCTGCCAGCCGGTCGCCTCCTTCCGCTCCCAGTACTTGCTGCCCCCTTGCAGCATATAGCAATGGACTTTATAACTGATCTCCCCGTCTCTGCCGGTTGTACGGTCATTTGGGTGGTCGCTGACCGCTTTTCCAAGATGGCTCATTTCGTTCCCCTGCCAGGCCTCCCGTCTGCACCCGAGCTGGCTAAAGACTTTATCCGCCACATCTTCCGTCTTCATGGACTGCCCCTCCACATAGTGTCGGATCGTGGGGTACAGTTCACCTCACGCTTCTGGAGAGCCACTTGTAAACTCCTAGACGTCACCCTGGACTTCTCCTCCGCTTACCACCCACAGTCTAATGGTCAAGTGGAGCGGATCAATCAGAACCTGACCAGTTACCTCCGGCACTTCGTTAATGCCCACCATTCAGACTGGGTGGATCTCCTGCCATGGGCCGAATTTTCTTACAACAATCACGAGAGCGAATCTTCCTCCAAAACCCCGTTTTTTGTTGTCTTCGGTCAGCATCCTCGGATCCCATTTCCCGTCTCCACCTCGGTGGACAATCCGGCTGCGGAATCTCTTGTTAACAAATTTTCCTCCATATGGGAGAGCACCCGGTCCGCACTCCTTCTGTCATCCGAGCGTATGAAAAGACATGCTGACAAAAAACGTCTGGATCCTCCTCAATTCCGTCCAGGGGATAAGGTCTGGCTCTCGTCCAAATATGTCCGGCTCAAGATTCCTTCCTATAAGTTAGGGCCTCGGTTCATCGGTCCTCTGGAGGTCATCAGTCAGATCAACCCGGTGGCCTATAAATTGAAACTCCCGGCCAACTTGCGGATCCCTAACTCCTTCCATGTATCTCTCCTCAAACCTGTGGTACTTAACTATTTTTCCAAGTCTACAGGTACGCCTCCTGCTCCGGTTTCCGCTGAAAACGAATTTGAGGTAGAGAACATTCTGGCCACCAAAAGGGTAAGAGGGAAGACCTTTTTTCTGGTAGATTGGAAGGGGTTTGGTCCTGAGGAGAGAACGTGGGAGCCCCGGGAGAACATCCATGCCCCTCTCATCCTAGCTAAATTTCTCTCTGGCCTAAAAAAGAGGGGGCCTAAAGGGGGGGGTACTGTAGCGCCGGCGTCCCTGCCCTCTGCTAGGCAGGGACGCTGTTCCCCTCACCCCTCTGCTCCGAGCCCGGCGTCCTCCTCCCGCTCTGCTGGCAGCGCGCGCTTCTTCCCGGCCACTGTGCTTAGGGCGCGCGCGCGCTCCCTCCCTCTTAAAGGGGCCGCGCGCGCCGTCCTAAGGAGTCCCCGGCCAATGGCCGGAGGACTTCACCATATATAAGGCACCTCCTCCAAAATGGAGGTGCCCGAGCAATGTTGTTGCACTGTTCACTACTCTGCTTCAGCCCTCAGGTCCCGTTGCCAGTTACCTGCCAGTTACCTGCCAGATTCCTGCCAGTTTGCTGTCTGATTCCTGCCTGATATTCTGCTTACCTGCCTGCTAGCCTGAGGTCCGACGGTCTGCCCTCCAACTCCTGTCAGTCTGTCTATGGACCAGCTTGCCCGCTCACCTGGGAGCGCACATCTGCTACCTGCCTGCTAGCCTACCTGGAGGCTCCGCCGTCACGTGCTGTGACCACCTGCCATTCCAGAGACTCCTGCCCGCTCACCTGGGAGCGCACACCTGTTACCTGCCTGCTAGCCTACCTGGAGGCTCCGCCGTCACGTGCTGTGACCACCTGCCATTCCAGAGACTCTCGCTTGCTCACCTGGGAGCACACATCAACCATCTGCCTGCTAGCCTACCTGGAGGCTCAGCCATCACAGGTCGTACCTACACTTTACCCAGAGACTGCCCCGGTCACTTGCCGTGACCTCCTGCCCGTTCATCCAGAGACTGCCCTGGTCACTTGCCGTGACCTCCTGCCCATTCATCCAGAGACTGTCCCGGTCACTTGCCGTGACCTCCTGCCCGTTCATCCAGAGACTGCCCCGGTCACTTGCCGTGACCTCCAGCCCGTTCACTCAGAGACTGTCCCGGTCACCTGCTGTGACTGCCTGCCCGTCTTCCCTGGTCGCCACCCGCTCCCTTACAAGGACCGCCCCCTTGTATAGTAGCTCAGAGGTTCCGCCTCCCAGACCCGTTACAGAGAGGTACAATTGAACACTGCCCTGTGACAAGGACTTGAACGGGGATAGTTGCAAGTCTGCAACGACAGGTGCAGGGTGGGAGGCATCTTCGCATGTACCATGAACAGGGGTTTGGCATGCACACACTACAGCGGAATAGGCTCTCCTTCCCACTAAATGCACTGGGGAGGGCACAGGTAATTTTTTGGTATACGCGCTTAACCTTATGTATAAGGCACACCAGGACAAATAGGGGCGGCTGGGGAGTAAGTATGGATACCTCGCTGCCGAAGCAGCCATGAGGTAGTGGCCAGCTTCGGCCTCCTCCAAACTAAAAGGCCCCATTTCAAGTGCAAGCTAGCAGTATGGCATTGCAGTCTGGGGGTGGGTGGGTGGCAGGCTGCACACTTACACTTGCATTAAAAGAAAACAAAGCAGAAGCTAACTTCTGTTATCATCATCATGCTACTCACCTTGGCACTCTCAACTCCCCTGATGGAGAAGCCAGGGCCCACCGGAGGAGTCTGGTTCTCTGGTGGGCTCGTCCAATGCTGTGGGGGGATGTTCCAAGGAGAAATAGGGGCGGCTGGGGACCGTTTATGAACAACCGGCTGCCCCCAGGCGGTTGGGAACCGTGTGTGGACACCCGGCCGCGGGGCGGCTGGGGACCGAGCATGGACACCCCGCCGGCGGCGGCTGGGGACTGAGTATGGATTCCAGGCCACCAACGCAGCCATGACGTGGTGGCCAGATTCCGCCTCCACATGCCTAAAAGGCCCAATTTCAAGTGCAAGCAAGCAAGCAGTATAGTATTGCAGCCTGGGGGTGGGTGGGTGGCAGGCTGCATACTTGCGCTCGTATTGCAAGGAATGGGGGAGGTACAATTGAACACTGCCCTGGGACTAGAACTTGCACGGGGATAGTTGCAAGTCTGCATCTTCTGATGCGGCAAGGATCACTTATGATGGGCACACTTTTAGACAGTGACCTGGGTGTCAGAGATGCTTCCAGGGGTCTTCCCCATGCTGTTCCCATGTCTTTTCAGCACTTTATGCATGTGTCACACAGCACATGGCCAGATAAGGTTGTAAAATGTTAAAATGACATTTCCCGGTGAATGCATTTGTCACAGTTGAAAGCAATACAAAAGTTCAAAAACGCATAAAAAATGCTACTTGTGAACATAGCCTAAGGTGTGGAGGAGTATTTTTGTTTTTGGTTATTTATTTTACCTTATACACAAGTCTTTACCCTGGAAAAGAAATTCCTTAACATATTTCACAGGAAAAAAGTTTCAGCTTCGTTTTTGAACGTTTTATTTTGAGCCCATAAAAGTGGCTTAATACCTCTGACCACGTTGTTGACAGCAGTGACCTGGGGGTCAGAAATGCTTCCTGGGGCGATCCCCATGCTGTCACCATGTCATTTGAGCACTGTCACTATCGTTTTGGGCACTTGTTAGGCTTTTAAAAGATTGCCGGGGGTGCCACCGCAAAAATGCTCGGGTCTCCCATAGACTAACATTTGGCTCATTGCTCGGGTCGAGCACCCGAGTATCATGGCGAGCTCGGCCCGAGCTTCGAGCACCCAAGCATTTTAGTGCTCGATCAACACTACCATGCACCTTTTCACACCCACACATAGGTATATGCTTCCTGATTTTGGCTATTTGCTCTTGTCCTCCTCCTTCTCCTCATCCTCCACCACCATATCACCAGGGTGACTGTGGTCCCTGATGCAACACCCACGTAATTTTTTTAAAGTGTGTTTATGATGCCTGTAAAAAAAATTTTTTATACAGTATGTTCATGTATAACCACCAGGGTTAAATGTTTGTCAGCCCATACACTTGCATGAGCATTACAAGTATAGGAGACCCGCTCCTTTCTAATGGGAACATTTTGTTGTCAGGCCCTCCTCCACATCTCTTCCAAGGGACATTGGAGTGCCTCCCAATTTTTGGCAGCCCTTGCATTCACTACATAGGCCAACACTATGGGAGACCCTCTCCTTTCTAATGGGAATGTGTCATTACTCTGGCCTTGCTCAATGTGTCTTTAAATTCTTAGTGGGGTTTTTCCTAAATTTGGTCAGCCGTTGGACTCACTGCATACCCTATAACTGTATAGCAGACTCTCTCCTTTCTAATGGGAACATGTCGTACTCTTTACGGCCCTTCTCTATGTGTCTTTAAATTGTTAGTGGGGTTTTTCCCAAATTTTGGCAGCCCTTGCAGTCACAGCATAGGCATTACCACTATAGGAGACCCGCTCCTTTATAATGGGAACAATTTTTTTTACTGAGACCCTCCTCTATGTCTCTATAACAGTATAGGAGACCCACTCGTTAATAATAGGAACAACAAAGCATAGCCGGCTGATGGCTCTCTAACAATAGCGAGGGCTGACTGCTGGGCCTTTTAAGAATAGTAGGGGCCGCCTGATGGCCCTATAAAAATAAGCTTTGTGACTTGAGAGTCCCTCCATCATAAATGAAACAGGATGTGTCTGATGATGTGTCACACACCACATTGCCAGATAAGGTTATAAATAGTGTTGAGCGAGCATGCTCGACACTGCTCGGTACTCGCCCGAGCATCACGCTACTCGGGATGTTCGGCGAGCACCGAGCATTTCCAGGTTACTCGGGCGTGAGCTCGGGTCTCCGCCCTGCATGTTTGGCGCTCTTTACAGAGCCAATGAACATGCAGGGATTGCCAGCCAGTCACTGTAATGCCGCAGCCATGTTGGTTGTGGGCATTACATTGATTGGCTGGCCGCCAGGTGCCGCCATCTTGGACACAGACGGCCGGGATCAGACAGTGTAGGGAGAGTGCTGATGAGCTAGGGAGAGATTTATACTGCGAAATAGTTAGTGTAGGGTCTCTAAAGCCTGCCAAATCAAACAAACAGTCCTCCTCAGGACTAATATCCATCCCAGATATCAGGCAGGCAGGCAAGCGGTATAGGAGATGCAGTGGTTATACCAGCAAACGCTGCATTATAGTCCTGTGTGCTCCTACTGCTGAAATTGCTAGATTAGCTCCAGGTCTCGGGGGCCAGGAAAAATCCTTTTTTTTCATCTAAATCCTCTTTTTTCCTCTTCACACTGTACAAATACCCATCTTAATAACCTTTTGGTGTCCCCCCCCCCCCAAAAAAAAAGTGTGTCTGTGACTGTTCAGAAACAAATATATCTGTTTAAAAGATTCTGGTGTCGGCCACATAACTATAACTGTGGTTTTGCAGTTCCATGGTTCAAACCTCTGTATTATCCACTTTTGGGCCATTTTCACCTTAAAAAAAACAGTTTGAGTGTGTCGCTCACTGTTCAGCGCAAATATATCTATTTAAAAATGTCTGATATACGCCAGTAAATTATAACTGTGGTTTTGCAGTTCCACGGTAAAAAATCTCTGTATTATCCAGCTTTTGGTCTGTTTTACGTAAAAAAAAACAGTAATAGTGTCTCCCTGATTGTTCAGATACAAATATATCTGTTTAAAAGATTCTGGTGTAGGTCACATAACTATAACTGTGGTTTTGCAGTTCCACGGTTTAAACCTCTGTATTATCCACTTTTGGGCCATTTTTAAGTAAAAAAAAACAGTTTGAGTGTGTCGCTCACTGTTCAGCCGCAAATATATCTATTTAAAAGAGTCTTTTATAAGCCAGTAAATTATAACTGTGGTTTTGCAGTTCCATGGTAAAAAATCTCTGTATTATCCAGCTTTTGGTATTTTTTCCGTAAAGAAAAACAGTAATAGTGTCTCCCTGATTGTTCAGACACAAATATATCTGTAGATTCTGGTGTAGGCCACATAACTATAACTATGGTTTTGCAGTTCCAATGTTCAAACCTCTGTATTATCCACTTTTGGGCCATTTTTACCTAAAAAAACAGTTTGAGGGTGTCGCTCACTGTTCAGCCGCAAATATATCTATTTAAAAAAGTCTGGTATACGCCAGTAAATTATAACTCTAGCTTTGCAGTTCCACGGTAAAAAATCTCTGTATTATCCAGCTTTTGGTCTTTTTGCCGTAAAGAAAAACAGTAATAGTGTCTCCCTGATTGTTCAGACACAAATATATCTGTTTAAAAGATTCTGGTGTACGCCACATAACTATAACTGTGGTTTTGCAGTTCCAGGTTTCAAACCTCTGTATTATCCACTTTTGGGCCATATTTACCTAAAAAAACAGTTTGAGTGTGTCGCTCACTGTTCAGCCGCAAATATATCTATTTAAAAAAGTCTGGTATACGCCAGTAAATTACAACTGTGGTTTTGCAGTTTCACAGTAAAAAATCTCTGTATTATCCTGCTTTTGGCCTTTTTTGCTGTAAAAAAAAACTGTAATAGTGTCTCCTTGACTGTTCAGACACCAATATATCTGTTTAAAAGAGTCTGGTGTAGGCCAGAGAAATAGAACTGTGGTTTTGCAGTTCCATGGGTCAAATCTCTGTATTATCCTGCTTTTGGCATTTTTTGCCATAAAAAAAAACTGTAATAGTGTCTCCCTGACTCTTCAGACACCAAAATATCTGTTTAAAAGAGTCTGGTGTGGGCCAGAGGAATAGAACTGTGGTTTTGCAGTTCCACGGGTCAAATCTCTGTATTATCCTGCTTTTGGCATTTTTTGCCATAAAAAAAACTGTAATAGTGTCTCCCTGACTCTTCAGACACCAATATATCTGTTTAAAAGAGTCTGGTGTAGGCCAGAGAAATAGAACTGTGGTTTTGAAGTTCCACGGGTCAAATTTCTGTATTATCCTGTTTTTGGCATTTTTTGCTGTAAAAAAAAAACTGTAATAGTGTCTCCCTGACTGTTCAGACACCAATATATCTGTTTAAAAGAGTCTGGTGTAGCCCAGAGAAATAGAACTGTGGTTTTGCAGTTCCACGGGTCAAATCTCTGTATTATCCTGCTTTTGGCATTTTTTGCCATAAAAAAACTGTAATAGTGTCTCCCTGACTGTTCAGACACAAATATATCTGTTTAAAAGAGTCTGGTGTAGGCCAGAGAAATAGAACTGTGTTTTTCCTCTTCCACATTTCAAATCTTCTTTTTATTACCCTTTTTCCATTGATAGTGTGAGTGTAAGCTATTTTACTTCATTTACAATGGGCAAGACGCGTGGCAAGGGACGTGGAACTGGACGGTCTGGTGATGGTGCGTGTAGAGGACAGGGCCGTGGCCAAGGTAAAAATGTGCCACAATCAACAGCCACATCTTCTCGCTCCCACTTCTTGACCGAATTACTAGGGAAGCACACTACAACACCAGTATTGCGAACTGATCAGTGTGAACAGGTTATTAATTGGATAGCAGATAAGACTTCCAGTTACCTGGGCACCACCACCTCCGGTCTTTCTTCCACACGGTCAAGTTTTAGTAGCCGTGAGTCTCGACTGCATACTCCTCCTCACTCTGATTCTCCTTCCTCCCACCATGCCGAGTGTCGTCAGACAGCAACTGATCCCATACTTGGACACTCTGAAGAGCTGTTCACTAGTCCATTTCCATATTTGTGCCCCTCGCCTGCTCCGCTTGAAGTGGTGGAAGAGGAGATCCTATGTAGCAATGCCCAAATATTTGAACAGCCACGGCCACAGGAAGTCGACCCTGGCAATTTGTCACAGGAGATGGATGATGATGAGACACAATTGCCAGGAAGTGAGGAGGAGGATCAAGATGCGCAAGTGGAAGAGGAGGAGGTGGTGGATGATCTAGTAACTGAGTCAATGTGGCAGGAGGACATGCAGAGCGAGACCAGCAGCACACAGGGTGAGGGAGGCAGAGTACCCCAACAGGCAGGAAGAAGCAGTGTGGTGGCCACACACGGAAGGCGGGCAACAGTTCCCTGTAACACCAACACGAGGGACGTTGCCAGTACAACCGTTAGGTCTTCCAGAGTCTGGAAGCTTTTTAAAGACTCTGCTGATAACCCCAAATAGGCCATTTGTACCACCTGCCATGCAAGCATCAGCAGGGGTGACAAAACTACCAGCCTGACCACCACCAACATGATCAGGCACATAGCAGCAAAGCCAACTATGTGGGGCGAAACCCAGGGTCCACGACCAGTGTCAGCGGGCGTCACCACTGCTTCTTCCACTGTTGTGCGTGTAATAGAATCCCCTGTTGTGCATGCAAGGCAATCCCCTGGCCATACTGCATGCAACGATGACCCCTCCTCTCAGTCTTCACTTGTTATGGCAGTTTCTAAAGAAACAGCATCAATGTCCACTTCCATGTCCCACCGCAGCGTTCAATTGTCCATATCCCAGACCTTTGAATGAAAGCGCAAATTCGCAGCCAACGCCCCACAGGCCACAGTCGTAATTCGCACATTTCACGTCTGCTTGCGTTGGAAATGCTGCCTTTTAGGCTGGTGGAGATGGAATCCTTCCGCAACCTTATGGCGGTGGCCGTCACTCGGTACTCGGTCCCCAGCCGACGCTATTTTGCCCGATGTGCCATCCCCACACTACACAAGCACGTGTCTCAAAACATCTGCCGTGCCCTCAACAACGCAGTTACTGGGAGAGTCCACCTGACAACGGACACGTGGACAAGTGCTTGTGGCCAGGGACGGTACATTTCCCTGACGGCACACTGGGTAAACATAGTGGAAGCTGGGACCAAGTCGGACCTTGGGATGGAACACATCCTCCCCACACCGAGGATTGTGGGCCTTATGTCAGTCAGAGTTGCCCCCACAGTGTACAGCTCCTGCGCATCATCCTCCTCCTCCTCATGTTCAGCCTCCATCTCAGATATCACCACATCAGTTACAAGCTGGAAGCACTGCAGTACTGCCTCAGCCAAGCGGCAGCAGGCTGAAACTAATAAGCTTAGGTGATAAACCTCACACTGCTTGTGAGTTGTGGACAGCTGTGAAAGAGCAGGCAGATCTGTGGCTGAGACCGATGAACCTACATCCAGGCATGGCCGTGTGTGACAATGGCCGTAACCTGGTGGCGGCTCTGAGGCGAGGCGAGATCACACACGAACCATGCCTGCCTCATGTGCTTAACCTCGTGGTTCAGTGGTTTCTTAAATCGTACCCCGAGTTGCCAGATCTGCTCATCAAAGTATGCCGCCTGTCAGCTCATTTTCGCAAGTCGGCTACAGCTACCGCCGCCCTTGCTGTGTTGCAGCAGCGTTTGCAACTTCCGGCACACCGACTGGTGTGTGATGTCCCCACAGGTTGGAAATCTACCCTCCACATGTTGCAAAGGATTTGTGAGCAGAAGAGAGCAGTTGTGGAGTACCAGCTGCAACAAGGCCGTCGATATTCAGGTCAGACTCTACACATAAGACTTCAGGAGTGGACCTGGATGTCTGACATATGTACCAGACATCCAGGTCGATGACGCCATCATTTGCGTCAGCATCCCACTTGTCTGTCTTTTGCAATGCTCTCTGCAGAGAATTAAAGAGAAGGCATTGCAGCCAGAGTATGATGAGATGGATCAAGAAGCCGTAGTGGGCGATTACACACAGCCCAGCCTCATCTCATCCCAATGTGCATTGGGGGACAATGAGGGAGAGGAGGAGGAAGAGGAGAAAGAACAGGAGCTGGTATCATGCGCTGTAGACGGTAGTACCTGTACAACTGTCATACCATCGGTTCAGCGTGGGTGGCCTGAGGCAAGGGGGAGGAGGAGGAGGAGGTGGAGGAGAGCATGGTCAGTCGTCATCTTGGTGAGGACACGGAAGTCTTGCCCGTTACCAGTCTGGCACGCAGGGCTGACTTTATGTTAAGCTGCCTTAACCGTGACCCTCGCGTTGTCAAAATGTTGAGTGACAGTCATTACTGGTTGGTGACACTTTTAGACCCCACTACCAGGAGAACTTTCACTCTCTTATTCCTGAGGTGGAGAGGTCTAAAAAAATGGGGCAGTACCAGAAGGCCCTTGCTGCAAAACTGTTTAAAAAATTCCCATCTGAACACGCTAGCGGCAGAGGTCACAATTCGTTGCTCAACCAAGGCGTACAGGCGAGAGAGACGCAATTCCAATCCAGCAGAGGCAGGGGAACGCTGTCAACATTCTGGGACAGTTTTCTGAGACCCACCCAGCTTACAGGCCCTGTGGCGCGGGGTACTCTCACAAGGAGTGGAAAGTATGAAAAGATGGTGAGGGAGTACCTTGCCGACCGTACCAGCATCCTCCGTGATTCCTCAGTGCCTTTTAATTTTTGGGTATCCAAGCTGGACCCTTAGAATGAACTCGCTCTGTACGCCTTGGTGTTATGTTCTGCTACCAAAGCTAAGGAAAGAGAGGAGATCTGTCCCTACTATAGGACTCAGCTGAATCCCTACGATGTAACAGGGAACCTGATCCTGCGATCAGACCTGCTAAAGTCCTAATCTAGTCTGTACGGAGACCTATAGATGTGGGGAGGGAATCCCTACAAGTACTAAGGACTGGGAGGAATATGGGACACCTCCTAACAGAAATAGTAGCAGACAGACGAACAAACAAAATAGATAGAACATAGAGGTCCGTAGACCAAGCAAACTAACAGAGCTAGATACAGAGCACAGGCTAGCTAGAAAGTAGATATACAATGAAGTCCAGCAAAGCCAGAAGGGCGGAGCAGGATTAAATAGGCCAACAAGGTCATGTGACCAGCAAAGGAAAAAAAACCTAACAGCAAGGTTCTAACAGTACCCCCCCTTCTAAGAGGATCCTCCGGATCCCCTAGGACCAGGCTTATCAGGAAATCTCCTGTGAAACGCTCTGATAAGTCTGGACGCGGAAACATCATCTGACCTCACCCAAGAGTTATCCTCGGGTCCGAAACCTTTCCAGGCCACAAGATACTGCAAACTACCTCTATACCGTCTAGAGTCAAGGATGCGAGAAATTTCATATTCCCCGTCCTCCACCACCGGAGGAACAGAGGCAGAGGCGTCACCATCCGACACAACAGCTTTTTTTAACAGAGAGACATGAAAGACCGGATTAATTCTCCAGGAGGTAGGAACCTCCAACCTAACAGCAGATTGGTTGACAACCTGAAGCACCTTAAAGGGCCCTACAAACTTGGGACCCAATTTCTTAGAAGGAATCCTCAACCGCAGATTCCTAGAGAACAACCAAACCATGTCACCAACAGCGAACAAAACCTCCTGTCGTTTCCTATCAAAGTAGTCTTTAGATTTTCTGTTGGCCTCCTGAAGATTACCACGCACATCCGTCCAAACTCTTTCCAAATCACCGGAAAAATTCTCCTCCTCAGGCACGGCAGATCCCAACTTGGAGAACGACCCAAACGACGGATGTCTCCCAGAACAACAAAAAAAAGGCGAACAACCAGCAGAAGAAGATGTATGATTGTTCAGAGCAAATTCGGCAAGTGGCAGAAACTCAGACCACCCCTCTTGATTGTCTGCCACAAAACAACGCAAGAACTGCTCAACATCCTGGTTTTTCCTTTCTGTCTGGCCATTAGATTCAGGATGATATCCGGACGAAAACGACAAATGAATTCCCAACCTGTCACAAAAGGCACGCCAAAAACGAGCCACGAACTGAGGACCCCTATCAGAAACAAAGTCAGTAGGAACGCCATGAAGTCTGACAATTTCCTTGACAAAGGCCTTAGCGAGAGTTTTAGCGCAGGGCAGTTTGACGAAGGGAACCAAGTGACACATCTTGCTAAAACGGTCCACGACCACCCAGATGACAGTAAAACCCTCAGAGGGGGGAAGGTCAGTTATAAAGTCCATAGCCAAATGTGTCCAAGGAGCACTGGGGACCTCCAAAGGACAAAGTAACCCCGCAGCAGGAGTATGTGAGGACTTAGATCTAGCACATATAGTACATTGGCGCACCCACTTAATGACTTCCTTCTGCCATCCAGGCCACCAAAAACTGCGACCCATCAGTCTCTTGGTCTCAGAGATTCCGGGATGACCTGCCAACCGAGATTCGTGACACTCAACAAACAAATCTCTTCTAAAGGTCCCAGGCACAAACAACCTCCCATGAGGAGTGTTAGATGGGGCATTCTCCTGAGCTTTAAGAATCTCATCTTCCAAAACGGAGTCTAAAGCAGCTATCACAACACCTTCTTGTAAAATGTTTTCCTCTTTCTCAGCACCGACTATGGGAGAAAAACTGCGAGACAAGGCATCCGCCTTAACATTCTTAGTACCAGGGATGTAAGTAACGGAGAAATTAAACCGCGAGAAAAACAGTGCCCACCTAGCCTGACGGGCATTCAGGCGCTTGGCAGCATCAAGATATATCAGATTTTTATGATCCGTAAGAACCTGAACGGGAAATTCCGCACCTTCCAAGAAGTGGCGCCAGTGTTCAAATGCGAGTTTAATAGCCAATAATTCCCGATTACCAATATCGTAATTCAATTCAGTCTCCGAAAATTTTTTTGAAAAAAAGGCACAGGGATGTAATCCATCCCCGTTATCCTGAGACAATACTGCGCCAACCCCCACAGAGGAAGCATCAACCTCAACCAAAAACGGCCTAGTAACATCAGGCTGCATAAGGATGGGAGCAGAGGTGAACCTCTCCTTGAGATACACAAAAGCTTCAATGGCCTCAGAAGACCACTGAACCGCATCAGCACCTTTCCTGGTGAGATCAGTCAGAGGTTTGACAATACTAGAAAAATTTTTTATGAATTTT
Source organism: Phyllobates terribilis (assembly GCF_046119375.1). Lineage (NCBI taxonomy): Eukaryota > Metazoa > Chordata > Amphibia > Anura > Dendrobatidae > Phyllobates > Phyllobates terribilis. Next base: position 383,564,517 of record NW_027362765.1, read on the forward strand.
CTATAGTAATTGGCGAAACCCAAAAACCTCTGTATCGATTTCAAACCAATAGGCCTAGGCCATTCCTGCACAGCCTGAACCTTAACCGGATCCATCTCAAAACCTTTGCTGGAGATAATGTAGCCCAAAAAACTAATTCTCTGTACAGCGAACTCACATTTCTCCAGCTTAGCAAAAAGCGAATTGTCCATTAATAACTGTAATACCTCACGCACGCTCCGCCAATGAGACTCCAGATCTGGCGAATAAATCAAAATGTCATCCAAATACACAACCACATTTTTACCGATCAAAGGTCTAAGGATGTCATTAATCAGATTCTGAAAAAATGCAGGAGCATTAGTAAGACCAAAAGGCATAACCAGATTCTCAAAATGACCCACAGGAGTGTTAAAAGCAGTCTTCCATTCATCACCCTCCTTCATGCGCAACAGATTGTATGCCCCCTTAAGGTCAATTTTAGAGAACCACTTGGCCCCCAATAACTGGTTAAACAGATCAGGAATCAATGGCAGTGGGTAAGGATTGCGTACCGTAATTTTGTTAATCTCACGAAAATCCAGACAAGGACGTAAACCGCCGTCCTTTTTTTTTACAAAAAAAAATCCAACCGCCACAGGAGACTTAGAGGGCCTAATGTGACCGGCGGCCAAACTTGTCTGTATGTATTCCTCCAAAGCCTTCCTCTCAGGAATAGTAAGGTTAAATAAACGACTTTTAGGAAGAATCGCTCCAGGGACAAATTCAATAGAACAATCATAGTCTCTATGGGGAGGCAAAACCTGCGATTCTTTCTCAGAAAAAACTCTCCAAAAATCCTGAATAGGAACAGGCAATTCTCCCCTATCCAAAGCTGCAATACGCCCGTTACAACACTTGTCATAACATTTATGGCTCCAGGATTTAATTTCACTGGTAGACCAATCCAGTACAGGATTGTGAAATTTTAACCAGGGCAAACCCAATATTACTGGAGAAGGCAAGTTATTCAACACTACCAAATCCAATTTCTCATGGTGAACACCATTAATAGTGAGAGGAAATTCACTGACCTTGAGAGTAATATTCTTCAAAGGGGAGCCATCCACAGAAACCACAGCAATGGGGGATGATAAAGGTTCAGGTTTTAAATTGAGTTTTTCCACGAATCCCCCATCAATTACATTCAGTGTAGACCCGCAATCAACAAACACCCGAAATTCCATTAATTTTTCCTGAGCAATCGTGGAAGCAGCTAAAAATATACCCTTGGAATTTAAACAGGCAATAAGGGCGTGACTGACCATTTTTTTTTCTTTCTTCATACGAAGCTCACAGCCTTTAATCAAATGACCAGATTTTCCGCAATAGAAACACAAGCCTTCCGAAAAACGACGGTCTTTTTCTTGAGAGCGAGGTGCCACTGATCCAATCTCCATCGGTTCACCACTGTTAGTACACACATTATCATAACCAGAAACTGACATAGCAGAGGATTTGCTCTCATTAACCCTAGCACGCAGTCTTCTATCCACCCGTATAGCTAATTGCATAGCCTGTTGCAAATCCTCAGGTGTAGGATAAGCAATTAGCAGGTCTTTAACCCTTTCACTGAGCCCAGCAAGAAATAGACTTTTCAGAGCAGAATCGTTCCACCCTGTTTGAGTGGACCAACGACGAAAATGAGTACAATATTTTTCCACATTACCTGATCCTTGTTTTAAACGTCTCAACTCAGTCTCAGCTGATGCCACACGGTCAGGATCATCATATAATAATCCTAAAGCAGAAAAAAAACTATCCACTGATCTGAAGCATGTATCACTAGGTTGCAAAGAAAAGGCCCACTCCTGAGGCTCTTTGCGCAAAAGTGACATTATGAACCCTACGCGCTGGGATTCATCCCCAGAGGACTTGGGTCTCAAACGAAAATACAATAAGCAAGCATTTTTAAATGAAAAAAATTCTCGATGTTCACCAAAAAATAAATCCGGCAAACATACCTTAGGCTCCAAGAAATATGCTCCAGGACAGTTACTCACGTGCTGACGGAGCTTGGCCACTTCCAGAGTGAGTCCCTGCAGGTGTTTAGCCAAATCCTGAACTGACACCATGATGGAACAAAAAAAAAAAAATCTTTCCTTAGAGAATTTGCAGGCTGGACTTACTGTTATGTTCTGCTACCAAAGCTAAGGAAAGAGAGGAGATCTGTCCCTACTATAGGACTCAGCTGAATCCCTATGATGTAACAGGGAACCTGATCCTGCGATCAGACCTGCTAAAGTCCTAATCTAGTCTGTACGGAGACCTATAGATGTGGGGAGGGAATCCCTACAAGTACTAAGGACTGGGAGGAATATGGGACACCTTCTAACAGAAATAGTAGCAGACAGACGAACAAACAAAATAGATAGAACATAGAGGTCCGTAGACCAAGCAAACTAACAGAGCTAGATACAGAGCACAGGCTAGCTAGAAAGTAGATATACAATGAAGTCCAGCAAAGCCAGAAGGGCGGAGCAGGATTAAATAGGCCAACAAGGTCATGTGACCAGCAAAGGAAAAAAAACCTAACAGCAAGGTTCTAACACTTGGAGGTCCTGGCCTGCCCTGCCGCTAGGGTGTTATCGGAGCATGTTTTTAGTGCCGCTGGGGGAATTGTTATGATCTGCAACATGAACTAAGGAAAGATAGGGGAAGGCTGTCCCTACAATAAGACTAAGCTGAATCCCTACAATGTAGCGGACTGCCTGTTCCTAGTGAACAGATCCGCCTTAGTCCTCGGCTAGTCTGAACGGAGACCTATAGCATTAGGGAAGGGGTCCCTAAAAGAACTAAGGACTGGGACAAAAATGGGACACCTCCTAAACAGAGAAGTAGTTGCAGAACACAAAAATACAAACTGACAAAAATGTACTAAAGGTCCCAGAAGGACCAAGCGAGCTGCCAGATAGGCACAGAAGCACCTGGCTAGAGAAGCAGTCAAAAACTGAAGTCCAGCACAGCCAAAAGGGCAGAGCTGGAATATAAAGGCAAATGGTCACATGACAGGAAGGAAAAAAAAAGATACAGGAGGGTTCTAACAGTACCCCGGACCCTCCAGGCCCAGGCCTATCCGGAAATCTTCTGTGGAAAGCTCTGACAAGTCTAGGGGCAGAGACATCATCCGCCCTTACCCAGGAGTGATCCTCGGGACCGAACCCCTTCCATGCGACGAGATACTGCAATCTCCCTCTATGCCATCTAGAATTCAGGATACGAGAAATTTCTTATTCACCGTCTTCCACCACAGGAGGAACTGTGACAGTGGCATCCCTATCAAATACATCAGCCTTTTTCAACAAGGAAACATGAAACACAGGATTAATCTTCCAGGAAGTAGGGACATCCAACCTAACATCAGACGGGTTAACCACCTGAAGCACCTTAAATGGCCCCACAAACTTAGGACCCAATTTTTTAGAGGGAATCCTCAACCGCAGGTTCTTTGAGGACAACCAAACCATGTCACCCACAATAAACAAAACCTCCTTACGTTTTCTGTGAAAATACTTCTTGGACTTCTTGTTAGCCTCTTGAAGGTTGCAATGTACATTAGTCCAAACTCTCTCCAAAATACCAGAAAAATTCTCCTCCTCCGGCACCGCCGACCCCAATTTGGAGAACCAACCAAAAGACGGATGTCTCCCAGTACAACAAAAAAAAGGAGTACACCCAGCAGAGGAGGATGTATGGTTGTTAAGAGCAAATTCTGCGAGAGGCAGAAACTCTGACCACCCCTCTTGATTTTGCAAAGAGACTAACACCCCAAGATAGCATTCAATATATAACAGATGTTAGTATGCTGCCAATGAATGAAAATCCTAGCACTGACCATGCCTGATGATTACAGTTAGAAATCCCATAAGGGAAGCTAGTAAAAATGAGAAAATATATAGCGTATGACCAATAACCCTGTATATTAAATACATACAGTTAGATATCAGAGCAGTTAAATGCAATCGGATAGACTGTAATCATAGTAGTTGCGCTATAAGATGTACACATCAGCAAAACATGAATAATGACATTAAACTTCCATTACCTTGGGTCATATCGGTAGGATCTAAGGCAGCGTGGGAAGGAATGCTAAGGTTGTAGAGCAGCATCGACGCGCGTTTCGCCCGAAAGTGGCTTTGTCAGGAGGCATGGCTATCATGAGGAAAGGGGACACCTTATGTACCAGAATGTACAAATCGGAGTTCGATACGCAATGATGTCCCGCCCCCGGCGATGACGCGGATGCCTGCGCATCGCACGCGGCCAGGAAGGAGCTGGAATACCTCCCACATTGCCACGGCAACGTAATCCGTCCAAGACGCCGCTGGAACGGAGGCACATGCGTATAGAAACAGGTGTGTTTAGGTTCAGAGGGCGTATCAGTAAGCCTAAATGGATGGGCTACAGGCTGTAGGAGGCGCAGCACCATGCGAATGCATAGAGTGGCCACCTCACTGCGTCGCAAAGTGCTGCGTGTCCATCAACACTGAAATTACAATCATGAACAGCCATGAACGATAGAGGGGGCATATTGTTATCTTTTCTTTACAGGGAGAGAAAAGTTATCCTATATGGGCAATATCCGCCATATATAAATCAATCTAAAGGTAATTGATCGCTGAAAGAGTTACATTACAGCTGCCAGATTTTTCCTGGAGATGACCAACATAGAACCGGTTCTTAGAGTTCATTTTAACACACAATTTTTTCGTGTTCAAGGAACGACCCTGCCTACAGCTCCGGGGGACAGCGATGGGGGCGTCTTGTGCGCCCTCATATGCTAATCTTTTCCTGGGGCTGTGGGAAAGAGATACGGTCCTTGAAACACCCGGTCAGGAGTCAGTCATCTCCTGGTCACGCTATATAGATGATGTACTTTTTATCTGGCAGAGCTCCACGTCGCAACTAGACAAATTCCTCCATCATCTTAATAATAATAAGCTAAACATTAAATTAACTCATAAATATAGTCAGTTTCATATTGACTTTTTGGACATATTCATCACTAGAATGGAAGACGGAAGAATTGGTACAGACATCTTCCGCAAGGAGACCTCCACTAACTCTCTATTGCACTTCACTTCGTCTCATCCCCCCAAACTTAAAAGTTCAGTTCCTATCGGTCAGTATCTTAGAGCTCGTCGTATTTCTCGAGTGATGACAGGTTTAAAAACCAAGCACAGGACCTCTCCAGGAGGTTCTTAAGTAGAGGTTATAATATTCGTGATATCAACGGAGCATATATGAGGGCCAAAAACTCCAATAGACAAAGTCTTCTTGCTACTAACTCAAAATCTAGAGGCAGAGAATTTCCAGAAAATTCATACCCCAGATTTATAACCACATTTAATAATAACTGGACAGATATCAAAAATATTTTGACGAGACATTGGTCAGTTTTATTAACTGATAAAGATTTGAAATCTCAGCTTCCCAATCAACCAGCTATGACCTGGCGTAAGTCAAATACATTGAGTGACCTACTAACCTGGAGTCATTATATCCCACCTAAAGGTCCTTCTCCATTTGGAAGCAAAGGCCCCCCTTGGGGCAGCTTCTCCTGCGGTAAATGTTCGGTATGCAGATTCTTTCCAAAAGCATCACATTTTTGTAATTCCGGCGGGGAGAAGTCCTTTCGCATAGTCCACCACATTACGTGCAACACCAAAGCAGTTGTCTACCACCTAACTTGCCAATGCGGATTAATTTACATTGGCATGACCACGAGAGCCTTGAAAGTTCGCATACAAGAACACATAAGAGATATAAATAACGCCTCCTCTTGCACTGACTTACAATCTCTCAAAACAATACCAAAACATTTTCTGGAAATTCACAGAGGCAACCCACGAGGCCTTACTGTCCGGGGCATTGACCATGTATACATGAGCATTAGAGGTGGGAACACTAAAAAGAAGCTGCTTCAGAAAGAAACACGGTGGATTGTGCTATTGGACACGATCTCCCCAAAAGGATTAAATGACATGGTCAGTTTCAAGTCTTTTCTATAAAAACAAGTGCTGCGTTATTTTTAGATTGACACCTCTTGTGTTTTATTTTTTATATGTTGCTTACATTTTCTCTCTTTTGATAATCTATTTGATTCAGGTGTGCTATGCTATGGCAATATGGAGGCATTAAACGGCTTGAAAGAGTCTGACTCATGCATCAACTTGACAGGAGATATGAACTATTGAACACAGCTCATGCAATCTCGAGCAGTCAATCCTGATGACAAGAATTACATCACAAGTATTACTTCCATAGTACTTTTAAAAGAAAGAATACTCCTCAGATGTTAATTTCTTATTTCCCTTGAAAAAATTAATCATTATATATATATGATAACTCTGTCCGTTATGGGAAAAGAAGTGGTCACTTTATAGGAGGATATATCTTTGATGTATTAATTTCAATAACCCTGATATGTGTTTTTTGATTGGTTATTCACCTACTGTGATGGCTTGGATCATGACTTTTTGAAATTTGTAGACTTCCATATATTACCCCTATGGCGGGGAGTCCCCTACTGTATTATATTTTTGAATGTGGTTCATATGGCTTATAATCTATATATCCCTTTATACTCTTTCAGTGATCAATTACCTTTAGATTGATTTATATATGGCGGATATTGCCCATATAGGATAACTTTTCTCTCCCTGTAAAGAAAAGATAACAATATGCCCCCTCTATCGTTCATGGCTGTTCATGATTGTAATTTCAGTGCTGATGGACGTGCAGCACTTTGCGACGCAGTGAGGTGGCCACTCTGTGTGTTCGCATGGTGCTGCGCCTCCTACAGCCTGTAGCCCGTCCATTTAGGCTTCCTGATACGCCCTCTGAACCTAAACACGCCTGTTTCTATACGCATGTGCCTCCGTCCTGGCGGCGTCTCGGACGGGTCGCGTTGCCGTGGCAATGTGGGAGGTATTCCAGCTCCTTCCTGGCCACGTGCGACGCGCAGGCGTCTGCATCATCGCCCGGGGTGGGACATCATTGCGTATCGAACTCCGATTGGTACATTCTGGTACATAAGGTGTCCCCTTTCCTCATGATAGCCACGCCTCCTGACGAAGCCACTTCTGGGCGAAACGCGCGTCGAGGCTGCTCTACAACCTTAGCATTCCTTCCCACGCTGCCTTAGATCCTACCGATATGACCCAAGGTAATGGAACTTTAATGTCATTATTCATGTTTTGCTGATGTGTACATCTTATAGCGCAACTAATATGATTACAGTGTATCCGATTGCATTTAACTGCTCTGATATCTAACTGTATGTATTTAATATACAGAGTTATCGGTCATACGCTATATATTTTCTTATTTCTACTAGCTTCCCTTATGGGATTTCTAACTGCAATCATCAGGCATGGTCAGTGCTACGATTTTCATTCATTGGCAGTATACTATCATCTGTTATATATTGAATGCTATCTTGGGGTGTTAGTCTCTTTGCAATATCATCCATCCTATCCCACTACTCTATAGTTGTGTCCCCCTCCTCCCTTGTTGCCCCCATTTTGTCCTTCTTTATTTATATTGACTGTAATTTTTATTATATTAATATTTTTTCAATAAAGTATATATTTATCATTAAAATACCTTATGTGTGTCTTTTTGGAGAGTACTTATAAGTAGATTAAAACTATTACCCTCAATGGAGAAATTTTTTTTCTCCTTCATATTCTAATTTTTCTCCCCAAAATAGTTCTTTTTGTTGGTTTTGCTTCTATTATAGGGATTTGCGGACCATGTATTATATGGTTTTCACCCCTCTTGATTGTCCGCCACAAAACAACGCAAAAACTGTTCAACATCCTGGTTCTTTCTTTCAGTCTGTCTATTAGACTCAGGATGATACCCAGACAAAAATGACAAATGGACTCCCAACCTGTCACAAAAAGCACGCCAAAAGCGAGCCGCAAACTGAGGTCCTCTATCAGAAACAATATCCGTGGGAACGCCATGGAGCTTGACAATTTCCTTAACAAACACCTTAGCGAGTGTCTTGGCGCAGGGCAACTTAATGAATGGAACCAAATGACACATCTTACTAAAACAGTCCACGACCACTCAGATGACAGTAAAACCCTCAGACATAGGAAGGTCAGTAATAAAATCCATAGTGAGAAGCGTCCAAGGCGCACTAGGAACCTCCAGAGGGCAAAGCAACCCCGCAGCAGGAGTATGTGAAGCCTTTGACCTAGCACACACCGTACATTGATGCACCCACTTGATAACTTCCTTCTGCCATCCAGGCCACCAAAAAATTCCTGGTCTCCGAAATTCCTGGATGACCTGCCAACCGAGACTCATGACACTCCACAAACAAATTTCTCCTAAAGGTTCTAGGCACAAACAACCTCCCTTGGGGAGTGTTAGATGGAGCATCATCTTGAGCTTTTAGAATCCCATTCTCCAAAACGGAGTCCAATGCCGCCACCACAACTCCTTTCTGTAAAATGCTCTCCTCCTACTCGGCACCAACTGTAGGAGAAAAGCTGCGAGGTAAAGCATTGGCTTTAACATTCTTAGTACCAGGGATATAAGTAACAGAAAAATGAAGCCGAGAAAAAAAAAGTGCCCACCTAGCTTGACAGGCATTCAAGCGCTTGGCAGCATCCAGATAGATCAAATTCTTATGATCTGTGAAAACCTGAATAGGAAATCTAGCACCTTCCAAAAAATAACGCCAATGTTCAAACGCGAGTTTAATAGCCAGCAACTCCCGATTTCCAACATCATAATTCAGTTCGGTTTCCGAAAAAAATTTCGAAAAAAAAGCACAAGGATGTACTCCATCCCTGTTCTCCTGAGACAAAACTGCACCGACCCCCACCGATGAAGCATCGACCTCGACCAAAAAAGGCTTGGTCTCATCAGGCTGCATAAGGATAGGGGCAGAACTGAACCTCTCCTTGAGATACACAAATGCTTCAATGGCCACAGTAGTCCACTGGACAGTATTCGCACCTTTCCTGGTGAGATCGGTCAGAGGCTTAACAATTATAGAAAAATTCTTAATGAATTTCCTGTAATAATTGGCGAAACCCAAAAATCTCTGTATAGATTTCAAACCAATAGGCCTAGGCCATTCCTGCACAGCCTGAACCTTCACCGGGTCCATCTCAGAGCCCTCGCTGGAGACAATGTAGCCCAAAAAACTAATTCTCTGCACAGCAAACTCACATTTCTCCAGCTTAGCAAAGAGTGAATTATCACTCAATACCTGCAAAACTTCAAGTACACTCTGCCAATGGGACTCCAGATCTGGTGAGTAAATCAAAATGTCATCCAAATACACAACCACATTCTTACCAATCAAAGGTCTCAGGATGTCATTAATAAGGTTCTGAAAAAATTCAGGTGCATTGGTACGACCAAAAGGCATCACCAGATTCTCAAAATGACCTATCGGAGTGTTAAAAGCAGTTTTCCATTCATCACCCTCCTTCATTCGTAACAAATTGTATGCCCCCCCAGAGATCAATTTTAGAGAACCACTTGGCCCTCACCAACTGGTTAAACAAGTCAGGAATTAACGGCAATGGGTAGGAATTGCGTACGGTAATCTTATTAATTTCACGAAAATCCAGACATGGACGTAAACCCCCGTTCTTTTTTTTAACAAGGAAAAATCCAACGGCCACAGGCGACTTAGAAGTAGTGTTGAGCCACCCCCGTAGTGTTCGAGTTCGGTTCGTCGAACACCCGTGTGTTCGCCGAACTGTTCGTCGAACTGTTCGTCGAACACCTTCGAACACCGTTAAAACCAATGGCAGGCAAACAAAAACACATAGAAACACATAGAAAACACCTTCAAAGGTGTCCAAAAGCTGACAAACTGCTCAGAAGACATAACTAACACATGGAAAAGTGACAAGTACATATAGTCATGCGAAAATAAAAGAGGTGGAGGAGTAAAAGGAGGGGGAGACACAGATATAGGCATGTCATGCCCTTCTAAAATCCAAAAAGTGAGAAGCCGACACGGCCAGTCCGTTCCTGCCCGTGCCACCTCCGTGTCGCCGGGTTTGTGCCAGAGCCGCGGTGGACCCTGACGGCCAGCCCCCCTCTCCTAATACTGGTGCCTGTCCGCTGGTGGGTCGAGCCCCACGCGGTGGGGGGGGGAGTAACATCTGCAGAAGAAAGACCATCTTCCAGCCAAACTAACATGTCGACTTCTTTTCGTGGACAATGTGATACGATCCCTTTGTTACGGACACGCCCATCGCTACAAATTCCAGATGAGGCACAAAAACAGCAGGTGCTTCAGCGGATATCAAGTGCTCCTTCAAGTGGGCTCTCCTCCACCTCAACTTCAACATCACAAATACTCCAGTCCTCAGAGGTGTCACCCCAATCGCACTTGCTTCCTCACAGCTCCCAAGTCTCCAGCTGCCCGTCTGAGTATGGGGTAACACAGATGGTTGAGTCTGCACAGCTGTTTACTCATACTATAGCCTGGGAAACGGAGGTCTGCTCCAGAGCTTCTGTTAATCCAGACGAGGAAATGATCTGCACTGATGCCCAGAATCTTTATAAGTCGGATCCAGGACCAGATGAAGAAGGTTCTGAGCATAATGTAGACCCTCGTTCCCAAACTGTAACTCCTGTTGGTGGAGACAATGATGAAGACGATGATGAGACTCAAATACCTGATTGGAGCGACAACTTGACTTTTCGGTCAGGGCAGGAAGAGGTTGGCTTTGAGGACGACGGGTGTGATAACACACAGGGTGATGATGACAAGGTTGGAGATCCCACTTACTGTCAACCCACAGTCAGCCAGTCAATGAGGTCACCCGGGCCTTTGCCTGGCCTTTGGGATGTCGCGGTGGTCGGCTCCCTGGCCCGTACCCTGGGGTCACTCTTTAAAAGGGTGGATAATTGTTAATTTTATAAGAGTTTGTGACATCACCTGTGGTATCTGGTGAGAAGCACCAGCGCTGCAGCAGTCCACTGAGGCCCGTGATAAGGCAGCTCGATGGTATAGCTCCCCACAGGTGGAGCTAGGTCTCAGGGCAGCGTATGCAGGGGGAATGCAGGACAGGCGAGACCCAGCTGGGTCAGAGCAAGAACGGAAACGGACACGGTAGTCACTTCAGTACCTTTTACTGGAGGAAATTCAGGCACATCCTGGAGCACTGTAGGGTGAAGGGTGCATATCAGGATCCTCCCCAATGAGCGGGTGTAGGGCCTCCTGTTTCTTGCCTCTGCGCAGTAAGTTTCTGACCTGCCTGGAGCTAGGCCTAACTTTGTCTCTGTCCTGCGCTGGCTGACCTTGTGGTAGGGCCTTCTCTTGAAGTTCACGCTCCCAGTATGCGGGGCCTAAGCGTCTCCTGGCTCTGTTACGTATCAGCACCTTAGCAATCCTGGGACTTGTAGTTCTCCAGGGATTCCGGTTATGCCTTACTGGGTCATAGAGATCCCGGTAAGCTCGGATCCGGTGTCCGGTAAATGCTTCGGGGTGAGCTGGTTAAGCTCCTCTGCCCCTTATGTACTAACTCGCCACTCGCCTTCGGCCTACTCGGGCCCTCAATAGGCTATACACACTAACGGCAGCTTGCCGCGCTTCACCGATCTTATGACGCCGTCACACCTTAAGCTCTATCTGGGCTCCCTGAATCTAGCTAGCAGGAGCCTCGTGCTCCACTGCTGAACTATTAACTGAGTTCTCTAGACTAGACTGAGCTCCACTGCAGACTGACCTCTCTTAGGCTTCTCTACTGCAGGAACTCTTCAGAGGAACTGAACTGCCTAGCTCCACCTTCCCTATTTATATCCCTAACGGGCTCCCTCTGCTGGTCTGAGGTGGAAGGTGGAGATGTGTGAATGTTTATGGGGGCCTCTTGTGGAGGATTCCATCAATACACTCTTCTAGGATCTGTGATACCAAGCGCAGCGGGGCGTCACAGATGCTATTGACGACGAGGTTAGGTTGCGCCTTCCTGGACAGAGACGGAGTACTGGAAGCACGTCAACAACTGCATCCTCAACCACAACTCCGCCTCTGACCACAAGTCGTAGTGGCTCTTCAGGTCGCATGGGCTCTAAGCCTTGCATAGCCTGGGCATTTATTCAGATTGATAAGGATGACCCAACTCGTGTTATCTGTAATATTTGTCACCAAAAGCTAAGTAGAGGCCAAAAAATCCATAGTTTGAGTACTTCATGCATGTACCGTCACATGGATATGATGCATAAGTTGCAGTGGGAAGCTCACTGTGCTACAATGCGGCCTAGCAGGCTGGGCCAACCACCGTCTGCCCCATCTTGTGCATCCGCGGCCTCTTCATCCTCTGTGACTGGGGGGACAGCAGTCACACATGTTTTTGGACGCAGACCTGCCACCTCTTTACCTGCAACAGCCAGTGTGATTGGCAGGTCGTCAGTTCATTGGGAAGTGGAAACACCTGCTGGTGTTGAGAGCTCTCTGACATCGAGAGCACCACCTTTGGATCAAGGCAACCTAACATGTCCGCCTGCATCTTCCTCACAGACCGGCAGTTTGCCAGGGACACCCTACTCAACCCCGTCAAAGCACAACAGCCAGCCCTCGGTCCCTCAGATGTGGACAAGTAAAAGACCATTTCCTCCTAGCCATGAGAAAGCTAAGAGGTTGAATTTCACCATCTGCAAGCTGTTGGCTACAGAAATGCTGCCTTTCCGCCTGGAGGACACAGTGGATTTTTGAGACCTTATGTCCGTCGCAGTGCCCCAGTACCAGATGCCCAGTCGGCACTACTTCTCAAAGAAAGGTGTGCCTGCGCTCCACCAGCATGTCGCACACAACATCACCGCTTCTTTGAGAAACTCTGTGTGTGACAGGGTGCATTTCACCACAGACACTTGGACGAGTAGGCATGGACAGGGGCGTTACATGTCGCTGACAGGGCACTGGGTAACTATGGTGACAGCAGGACAAGGGGCTGCTGTCCAAGTCTTGCCGTCCCCGCGAGTTGTACGTCAATCCTCTTTATCTAGAAGTTCCTCCACTGCTTCTGCCTCCTCAACCTCCTCTCGGTCCTCCACCTGCACCCAAAGCCTGTCTGGTAATGCCACCTGCTTTCTAACTGCGCACCTCCTTACTATGCTGGCAGCAGGGCTCAACGGCATCAGTGTTTACTTTGAAATGTCTGGGAAATGTGAGTCACACAGCTGAGGACTTGTGGTCAGCTCTGGAGACCCAGTTTCATGAATGGTTGTCTCCACTGGACCTGCAACCAGGGAAGGCCGTGTGCGACAATGCTGCAAACCTGGGTGCGGCCCTTCGCCGGGGAAATGTTACACACGTGCCTTGTATGGCTCACGTGTTGAACCTGGTTGTCCATAAATTTTTAGCCCACTATACCGGACTAGATGGCCTTCTGCAGAGGGCACGGTCGCTGTGTGCTCACTTCCGCCGTTCGCATCCCGCAGCTCAACGACTTACACCTCTACAGAAGTCGTTGGGCCTGCCAGTTCACCGGCTGAAATGCGATGTGCCGACACGGTGGAATTCAACTCTGCACATGTTGCAGCGACTGTGGCAGCACCGACAAGCCCTGGTGCAATAGTTTCTGACGTATAGCCTGGGCCAACGAGATCCAGAGGTGGGGCAAATCACAAAGCAGGAGTGGTCTCAGATCAGGGACCTATGAAGTTGACGCGCCCCCTGGGCCGTGGGGTACCCGGAGCCGGGCCGGTAGACGCTGGGGGTTGTAGTCACTGTTGCGGTGACCCGGTCCGTGACCCAGGGCGGTCAATCCAACGGTAATTTGTATATATGGATTTTATAATGTCCGACTACGCCACCTGTGGAGTGCGGCCAAAGGGGCCGCCGCTGCGGAACAGTCCTCTGAAGCTGGTGGTTTTGCTGCAATGGTATTATTTATTACTCACCACAGGAAGAGTGTAGCTTCAGGGCAGTGTGGGTGGATGATGGTGGTTGTAGTGCAGGGAGTCAGTAATGAACACAGAGTCCGTGTGATGCAGTCCCAAGATCTTTACTCACAGTTGTTGCAGTCCAGATTACAGGTACCAGAGCTATCTCACCCGTCGTGCTGTGCGTACTCAGTGAGGGGCTCAGTCCACCCCCAGATAGCTCCGGAGTACTTAGCAGGACCCCCTTCTGTGTGTCCTTTCTCTGGCCTTCTCCCTGCACCTCACACCCAGTGACACTTCTATCCGGTATCCTCGGGCCTTGGCGGGCGACTTGTGTTCCGTCCCCTGGGTCCTATGTGGCTACCTTCTTAGTGAGACTGGTGTGGACTTTTGCCTGCAGTACATGAAATGCTGCAGCCTCCGGTTTCTAGTTGAGCCTTGCTGTTTCTCCTCTAGTTGAGGGACCGGTTCCCCTTATCTGGCCTGACCCCTCTACCTCCTGGTAGCAGCGGGAGTACAGGTGGCCTTCTGCACGGCCCGTAGCCCTAGGGTCCCTTCGGTTCCTGGAGCCTTCCTGCTCACACTCCTCTCTTCTCTTCTTCAGTCCTGGGCCTCCCAGGCTAGGCCCGCCTCCGGAGCAGAGCTCATGCCGAGCCTCTGCTCCTGTCACTTTTCCTCCTCTGACTGGCTTGCTCTTTCTAAGATGGCTTCCTATTTATACTCTCCCTGTCATGTGCTCCCCTAAGCTGCTCCCCTAAGCACCCACTACATAGGATCCTCCCACCAGCTAGGGACCTGGGACTGTGCTCTCCCTTAGGAGCAATCTCGCCCTAACCCCACTGCGGGTATGTGTTGGATGCAGGTGTTAGGGTCCCGAGCCATACGCCTTCCTTACCTGAGGGTGAGATACCACACCTCTGGGTGAGATGCAGTAACTCTGTGGTGACTGCACCCTCAGGGGCGCCACACACCTTTCTGCACAGTTTTGAAATGGCGACGAAGATGTTTAGTGCTGACGACGATGCCATTATCAGCATAACTATTCCGGTGATTTACATGCTGGAGCACACATTAAACAGAATTCAGAGTCAGGTGGTCGGACAAGAGGAGGTGGAGGAAGTAGAGGAGGAGTCGTATGCGGAAGGGATAACATCTCCAAGGTCCAGACGGTTGGCAGCACCAAGGAGGCAGGCATGGGAGGGTGGGGGAGAGGGATTAAACAGGGTGCATGGTAGCAGCCAAACTGTTGAGGAAGGTGCAGGAGCCAAGGAAGAAGTGGAGGATGAACTGGCGATGGGCATGGAAGACTCATCAGATGAGGGAGACCTTGATCACATTTCTGTTGTGTGAGGTTGGGGGGAGAGGGCAGAGGAAAGAAGCATGATTCTTACCTCGCTACCAACACAACAAGGACTTGGTCCTCCTGGATGCGCAAGACACATGAGTGCCTTCTTGCTGCACTACCTGCAACATGACCCTCAGATTGCAGAATTCGAAGTAATCTCAACTACTGGGTTGCCACACTCTTAGATCCCCGGTACAAAAGTAAATTTGCCGAAATAATTCCTGCCATAAAAAGGGATTGACGCATGCAGGAGTATCTGCAGACGCTGTTGCAGAATCTTACATGTGCTTTTCCACAAAACACCAGTGGTGCACGAAGTGAATCTCACAGTTCTAACTTGCCAACCGCGGGACTGTCGAGTCTTCATCACTCAAACCGTAACAGTAACACAGTATCTGCTGGTAACAGCAATTTTGTGAAATCGTTTCACCACTTTTTTAGACCATCCTTTGCAAGGCCACAGGAGACAAGAAGTCTGACACATAGTCAATGCCTAGAGAGGATGGTGCAGGAGTATCTCCAAGTGAACATCGAAGCCATGACTGTGTCACTGGACCCTTGCTCATTTTGGTATTCCAATCTGGAAAAATGGCCGGAGCTCGCCACTCACGCCTTTGAGATCTTGTCATGCCCTGCAGCCAGTGTTCTCTCTGAACGTGTGTTCAGCGCTGCTGATGGTGTGCTGACAGATAAGCGCACGCGGCTCTCCACTGAGAATGTAGACAGACTCACGTTCATAAAGATGAACAAATCATGGATTCGCAAGGACTTCTCTAATCCTGTGTTATCCTTGGGAGGCTAAAAGCTTGAGGATTTGGTAATATCACCTCACCAACCGTTTTAAGCAACTGTGGGGCAATTGATGCCACTTAACCCTAGAACGCATGACCATAAAAATCTACACTTTCATATACCTGGGGCCTTTTAGGCCCGTGTGCAAATAACATTGAATAACTCAAACTCAAATGACAAACAACTATATACATGAAGAATACCTAGAGTTTCAAAATTCTAACTAAAGTAATCTTGCAGAAAATAGAAAACAATTAACAGGGCGGGACTGCGAGGCCCCAGGTATGCGTTCTAGGGTTAAGTGGTGTCTGTGCCACAATTTTGGGAAAAAATGGAAACTCTTTTTGGAGTCCCCTTGCTGTGTCTTACGTGACGTTGGCATCGTCAATTCCAGGTGGGTTGGGTCGCTCCCCCCCCCCCTTTTAACTGTAAGAAACTACATACACTATGGCTTGGGGTAACACAGATGATTGAGTCTGAAGAGCTGTTTACTCAGAGGTCTGCTCCAAATCTTCAGTGTCTGCTAGTCAGCGTAGAATTTTTAACTGCATCTAGCCTAGGCAATACTTTGGGCGTAGTAGCCCAGCTGCGAAGCAAGCTGCACCGCCTGTGTATCTAATAAGAATTTTTAAATGCATCTAGCCTAGGCAGACTGTGGGGACCCCCAACCAAACCCAGACGCTCAGCCCCCCTACCGCCCCCCTTTCCTTGACAATACAATAATGTAACTCTTACAACTGGATGGGTGAGGATCGGTCACAGCTTTATTAACTCTTTATACTCATTCCATTAGAAAGACATTTTATTTCTAAAATAATTCAGCTTGTTGCAGCATGCCCTGGGTCTCCACTCCGGCAACTTGGCCAACAAGTGTAACTCTCCAACATGTCCTTTCTATTTCCAGGCCACGGAGGATCCTGCGTACTCGTATGCAGGACTCTGACCCCCACCCATCACTCTTAACGCTTGTTCCACTCCGTCCTGGAGTCCTGACAGGAATATGTCCAGTCCAATATCCATTAAGTGAACACCGTCGGGCCGTATGAGGCCTGCTTTATCTCCTTCCAGTTGTCGGTGTCGTACCACTACACCGCCTCTGTCTCTTCTAAATTTTGCCATCCGAATATTTATTACCCGCCTTGTCCGTTCGATGGCCATGATGTCTCGCGCACCTTGCCATACCGCTATCGGCACAATCTCTGACCATACTATAGCTAGTTTTGTGAAAAATTCTCTGAAGCGCTCAGTGTCTAGTTTCATTATTGCCATTAGTTATGCGCTCTTGTGATGACCTAGGTTGTTTCCCCCGGCCTGTATAACTAAGATGACCAGACATCTTGCCTCTCTCCCTACCTTGATTACCTCCATTAGTACCTGTGGCCATAGCAGGCCTCTAATACCTCTCCAGTTGAAATATGTGTTATGAAACTCTAATTTCCTCCCGCCCGGGCGGACTTTCGCCCTTTAATCTGCCCAATATATATACGAGTGGCCTATCACCCACACTGTTGGCTTAGCGTCACCTGTAAAAGAAACAAACCACGTTAGGATAACAAGTCCGGTGTTATGTATCTTGCCAAACACGTGGATCACCATCTCTCTATCCTCTGAACTTCTGTTTCTGACAGTCCTGCTCTTGCTGCTTCTGTGGCCGCGCCTATGCGGAATGAGTGTGTCCCGTAATCTTTGGGGTGGTTCCCTGCCGATGTTATGCATTTATTAAATATAGCTTGGAACTGGTATCTTGATAATGGCGTCCCATCAATGTGTGATAGGAACAAATTACTTTGTGATCTGATGGTTAGATATGGTTTTACTATTGTTACCCGACTCAGTGTACCGTTTGTGGGTTGTAGAAGTACCCAAGTGCCCCTGCCCGCTGGAACCATTTTCGATTTGTGTATGCGTAGACGTATTTCATTATTGCCTATGACTACGTCCTGGTGTAATAAGCCTCCACTGGTGCTAATTTTGGATTGAGGGACTAATTCGCTTATGCATAGCGCCCCGAAGAAGGCGATCACAAATGCAGTAGACAGTAGTGTTGCTTCAAATTGTGAGTGTCATGTTAATGGTGTTAGGGATATGATGTGAGAAATCAGTTTTAGTGACACGGGACGGGACGTCTACACTCCTGACTTGGCTGACCCCTTTTCCACCCTTTTATGGATTGTCTGATGATGAATCTTTGTCACATCTCCCCAATTCAGTAGTTGGAAGTGAAATGCTACTCCGGTCAGACACCGCTGCGCTGACGCCCCTGATATGCCCCTCATCATTAGCTGGTGGAGAAATTCTATGGTGACTTGTGATCTGGCTTGTTCACATTGGTCAACCCGTCTGCCTGCTACTAGTCGTGTCCACTCTTCCCATGCCTTACCGTATGCTTGCCACGTCGACGGGGCAACTGACGCTCTGATTAATGGCATCAACTATTCGCCACTAGATCCCATAGGGAAGGTGGGCAACTGTTGTCCCGATGGGTGGGCATTGTGGAAGAGCTCTGTGAAAATCTGCCAATTGAATTGTTATAAAGCGTTAGCAGCAGCTTTAGACCCCTCAGCATAGTGGCTAGCGCGGACCCATACATTGTGTTTTAGGCACAGGAATGCTAGCCTGGGTAGTAGGCCTAGCACTGGGAGAGACGATGATGCCATCTTATTAATGCAGTGCGCTAAGCTGGTGTTTTTTGTTATGAAGCGTATATTTTTGTAAGCCAGGAGCGCGCCCCATATTTCTATTGCTACCACTATTGGGAAGAAAAATTATTTTCAGGGCTAGATGCAGCGAAAAATTATTATTAATTGAAAAGCTGGTGGAGCTTGGTATAGATGGCCTAATACAATGAGACCCACACACTGCTAGAAGGCCAAATATTTTTTCAGAGTTAGATGCAGAAAAAAATTATATTCAGTTTGCAACCTGATGGAGGTCAGTATAGATGGACTAATAGAACAAGTCCCACACACTGCTAGAAGGCCAAATATTTTTTCAGAGGTAGATGCAGACAAAAAATTATTTTGAATTTGCAACCTGATGGAGGTCAGTATAGATGACTAATAGAACAAGTCCCACACACTGCTAGAAGGCCAAATATTTTTTCAGTGCTAGATGCAGAAAAAAATTATATTCAGTTTGCAACCTTATGGAGGTCAGTATAGATGGACTAATAGAACAAGTCCCACACACAGCTAGAAGCCCAAATATTTTTTCAGAGGTAGATGCAGAAAAAAATTATATTCAGTTTGCAACCTGATGGAGGTCAGTATAGATGGACTAATACAACAAGTCCCACACACAGCTAGAAGCCCAATATTTTTTCAGAGGTAGATGCAGAAAAAAATATATTCAGTTTGCAACCTGATGGAGGTCTGTATAGATGGATTAATAGAACAAGTCCCACACACAGCTAGAAGCCCAATATTTTTTCAGAGGTAGATGCAGAAAAAAATATATTCAGTTTGCAACCTGATGGAGGTCTGTATAGATGGATTAATAGAACAAGTCCCACACACAGCTAGAAGCCCAATATTTTTTCAGAGCTAGATGCAGAAAAAAATTATATTCAATTTGGAACCTGATGGAGGTCAGTATAGATGGACTAATAGAATGATGCTATGCCCAAAAGATTTTACTTCACTAGGTGCAGTAAAAAAATTGGTATTCTATACACAGGTGGTATATCTTGCAACACAGATAGGCTACTCCACTGACTAACACACTCTGCAATAGGCCAAAAAGGATTAGCTTTGCTAGATTCAGCCAAATGCTGTGAAAAAAACTTGCACAGCACTGGCACAGACCTGCCTGGCAAAAACTGATAGGAACTGATGTAACCTAGTCCTGAAAAGGACTCCAATTACAATTAGTCTTTACTCCCACAATCTATCTATTTAAGAGCACAGACCTGCCTGATAAAAGTCGTAGGAAATGCTGTAACCTAGTCCTTAAAAGGACTGCAATCACAACTATTCCCTACTCCCAAGCTATCTGTAGATTTGTGCGAAAATTGGCTTGAAATTAACAAGGTATAGCGCACACAGCAACAGCGGTGCAGTCTAACACGCAGCTGCAGCAGTGAGAAAATGGTGGCGACGGGGAAAATGGCTTGGTCTTATAGGGCAAGGACATGTGACATACACTGCCAATGACACATGCCCTTGCTTGTGTGAAAAAAAGCACTTCGCTCCGTGTGTGCGCTGCTGATAGGCTGACAGATTGCACCTCCCCACTGCAAATGCGGGAAAGAGAAAAAAAAATGGAGATCTTCATTGTTCCTGCAGAGATCCATCCCCTGCCCCTCCCCCCACCCCGCTGTACACTCAAACTGCGTATTAACATTAATTTTCATCATTACTGAGAAAAAATCCAGTTATGATTTTGGTGCACGAACAGTTATCGAACATAACCTCGAACAGCCGAATTTTTCTCAAATTGTTCGTGTTCGCCGAACGGCTCGAACACCGCCCAAAACAGCTCGAATTTGAGATTGGCGAACAGTTCGAGTAGAACAACGCTCATCTCTACTTAGAAGGTCTAATGTGACCAGCAGCTGGGCTAGTATGTACTCCTCCAAAGCCTTTCTTTCGGGGATAGTCAGATTAAATAAGCAACTCTTTGGAAGAGTAGCTGCAGAAACAAACTCAATGGCGCAATCATAGTCCCTATGAGGAGGTAAAACTTGCGACCCCTCCTCTGAAAAAACCTTCCAAAAATCCTGAATAGAGTTGAGCCACCCCCGTAGTATTCGGGTTCGGTTCGTCGATCGCCGTTGTGAGTTGTGCCAAAAACGAAACCCAATACATTCGGACTAATCCACCATTTGTCATATCCAAGGGGCAGGTCAGTAAGCGACAACATCGATGCGGAACCAAGTACAGTAGTATATACTGTACATCCTTTGACAAGGCAATCAGGCGGCTAAAAAAGTTGGGATGGGTAACTCTAATGGCCAAAACAGACATTGATGCGGCGTTCCGGTTACTTACTACCGGTGCCTCCGAATAGTGTCCACCTATTGGGCTGCTTCTGCGAAGGAGCATACTATATAGATCGCAGTTTGCCCATGGGGTGGTCCAGATCCTGCTCACTATTTGAGGCGCTTAGTTGCTTCCTCGAATGGGTTGTAATGGACTTTTCTAAGGGGGCACATATTATCCATTACCTCGACAACTTCTTATGCCTGGGCCCAAAAGATTCGCCACAGTGTGAATACACGCGGTAGTCTTCCTGTGAGAAGGAGAGAGCTGGAGGGAGAGCGGACACCACAGAGCTGAGGGGTTAGATGGAGAACGGAAGAAGGAAAGAGGGCGAGGGAGGTAAGGGAGTACAGTGGAAGGCCGACCTGAGCTCCCCCATGTTCCTGCTGGGCAGGGAACAGCCCTGGGAAGAAAAGCCGCTTGCGCATCCCTTCGAGGTTACGTGCGCGAGCGGGACGAGGGACTACGCTGGAGTGCGAAGCCAACACGGCCAGTCCGTTCCTGCTTGTGTGACCTCCGTGTCGCCGGGTTTGTGCCAGAGCCGCGGTGGACCCTGACGGCCAGCCCCTCTCTCCCAATACTGGTGCCTGTCCGCTCGTGGGTCGAGCCCTCCCGCAGTGGAGGCAGGTCTAAGCTCTGTAATTTAAATTGGCTCTGTAATTTGAATGAGTACACTTTTAATCCTTTTACAAGGATCTATTGGAGTGCAAGTCTGATGCCAGCAGCCGCGGTAATTCCAGCTCCAGTAGCGTCCACTAAAGCTGCTGCAGTTAAAAAGCTTTTATAAGGATCGAGCTTGGCAGTCCACCACAAGGCGTGCTACCGCCAGTCCCAGGCCCTTTGCCTTGGGGCGCCTCCCCGATGCTCTTCACTGAGTGTCCCGGGGGCCCGAAGCATTTCCTTTGAAAAAATTAAGTGTCCAAACCACAGGTGGTGTAGCTTGCTTAACAGCTGGGATATTCCGCTGACTAGCAGACACTGCTACTAGGCCCAAAGTATTGCCCGGGCTAGATGCAGTTAAAAATTTGTAATTAGATCTACAGGCGGTGGCTACTCCGCTGACTAGCAGACACTGAAGCTTTGGAGCAGACCTCTGATTCCCAGGCTATAGTATGAGTAAACAGCTCTTCAGACTCAACCATCTGTGTTACCCCAGGCCATAGTGTATGTAGTTTCTTACGGTTAAAAGGGGGGGGGAGCGACCCAACCCACCTGGAATTGACGATGCCAACGTCATGTAAAACACAGCAAGGGGACTCTAAAAAGAGTCTCCATTTTTTCCAAAAATTGTGGCACAGACACCACTTAAGTGGCATCACTTGTCCCAGAGTTGATTAAAATGGTTGGTGAGGTGATTTTCCAAAATCATCAGGCTTTTAGTCTCCCCAGGATGACACAGGTGGGGCAGATGGTGGTTGGCCCGGCCCGCTAGGCCGCATTGTAGCACAGTGAGCTTCGCGCTGCAACTTATGCTTCATATCCATGTGACGGTTCAAGCATAAAGTACTCAAACTATTGTTT
Source organism: Phyllobates terribilis (assembly GCF_046119375.1). Lineage (NCBI taxonomy): Eukaryota > Metazoa > Chordata > Amphibia > Anura > Dendrobatidae > Phyllobates > Phyllobates terribilis. The sequence goes on from NW_027362765.1 coordinate 383,587,044, forward strand.
TTTTGGCCTCTACTTATCTTTTGGTGACAAATGTTACAGATAACATGAGTTGGGTCATCCTTAGCAATCTCAAAAAATACCCAGGCTATGCAAGGTTTAAAGCCCATGCGACTCTGCTACTAGCAATACTAGAAAATGATTGGCTGGGTTAGATGCAGTAAAAAATTGTTATTAGCTACACAGACTGTGCAGCTTGCTTCACAGCTGGGCTACTACGCCCAAAGTATTGCCTGAGCTAAATGCAGTTAAAAATTCTTATTAGATACACAGGCAGTGCAGCTTGCTTCACAGCTGGGCTACTACGCCCAAAGTATTGCCTAGGCTAGATGCATTTAAAAATTCTTATTAGATACACAGGCGGTGTAGCTTGCTTCAGAGCTGGGCTGCTACGCTGACTAGCAGACACTGAAGCTTTGGAGCAGACCTCTGAGTAAACAGCTCTTCAGAATCAACCATCTGTGTTACCCCAAACTATAGTGTATGTAGTTTCTTACGGTTAAAAGGGGGGGGGAGCGACCCAACCCACCTGGAGTTGACGATGCCAGCGTCACATAAAACACAGTAAGGGGACTCCAAAAAGAGTCTCCATTTTTCCAAAAATTGTGGCACAGACACCACTTAAGTGGCAATCAAGCTTTTAGTCTCCCCAGGATGACACAGGGGTAGAAAAGTCCTTGCGGATCATGATTTGTTCATCTTTATGAACGTGAGTCTGTCTACATTCTCAGTGGACAGCCGCGTGCGCTTATCTGTTAGCACACCACCAGCAGCGCTGAACACAAGTTCAGAAAGAACGCTGGCTGCAGGGCATGACAAGATCTCAAAGGCGTGAGTGGCGAGCTCCGGCCATTTTTCCAGATTGGAAGCCCAAAATGAGCAAGGGTCCAGTGACACAGTCATGACTTCGATGTTCACTTGGAAATAATCCTGTCCCATCCTCTCTAGGCGTTGACTATGTGTCAGACTTCTTGTCTCCTGTGGCCTTGCAAAGGATGGTCTAAAAAAGTGGTGAAACGATTCCACAAAATTGCTGTCACCAGCAGATACTGTGTTACTGTTATGGTTTGAGTGATGAAGACTCGACAGTCCCACGGTTGGCAAGTTAGAACTGTGAGATTCACTACATGCACCACTGGTGTTTTGTGGAAAAGCACATGTAAGATTCTGCAACAGCCTCGGCTGATTCTCCTGCATGCGTGAATCCCTTTCTATGGCAGGAATTATTTCGGCAAATTTCCTTTTGTACCGGGGATCTAACAGTGTGGCAACCCAGTAGTCGGGATTACATCGAATTCTGACAATCCGAGGGTCATGTTGCAGGTAGTGCAGCAAGAAGGCACTCGTGTCTTGCGCATCCAGGAGGACCAAGTCCTTGTTGTGTTGGTAGCGAGGTAAGAATCATGCTTCCTTCCTCTGCCCTCTCACCCCAACCTCGCACAACAGAAATGTGATCAAGTTCTCCCTCATCTGATGAGTCTTCCATGCCCATCGCCAGTTCATCCTCCACTTCTTCCTCGGCTCCTGTACCTTCCTCAACAATTTGGTTGCTACCATGCACCCTGGTTAATCCCTCTCCCCCACCCTCCCATGCCTGCCGCCTTGGTACTGCCGACCATCTGGACCTTGGAGATGTTATCCCTTCCGCATACGACTCTTCCTCTACTTCCTCCACTTCCTCTTGTGCCACCACCTGCCTCCGAATTCTGTTTAACATGTGCTCCAGCATGTAAATCACCGGAATAGTCATGCTGATAATGGCATCGTCAGCACTAAACATCTTCGTTGCCATTTCAAAACTGTGCAGAAGGGTGCATAGGTCCCTGATCTGAGACCACTCCTGCAGCGTGATTTTCCCCACGTCTGGATCTCGTTGGCCCAGGCTATACGTCAGAACGTATTGCACCAGGGCTTGTCGGTGCTGCCACAGTCGCTGCAACATGTGCAGAGTTGAAGTCTACTGTGTCAGCACATCGCATTTCAGCCGGTGGACTGGCAGGCCAACGACTTCTGTAGAGATGTAAGTCGTTGAGCTGCGGGATGCGAACGGCGGAAGTGAGCACACAGCGACCGTGCCCTCTGCAGAAGGCCATCTAGTCCAGGATAGTGGGCTAAAAATTGCTGGACAATTAGGTTCAACACGTGAGCCATACAAGGCACATGTGTGACATTGCCCCGGTGAAGGGCCGCACCCAGGTTTGTAGCATTGTCGCACACGGCCTTCCCTGGTTGCAGGTCCAGTGGAGACAACCATTCATGAAACTGGGTCTCCAGAGCTGACCACAACTCCTCAGCTGTGTGACTCACATTTCCCAGACATTTCAAAGTAAAGATCGCCTGATGCAGTTGAGCCCTGCTGCCAGCATAGTAAGGAGGTGTGCAGGATTCCTTCTGCGCAGTTAGAAAGCGGGTAGCATTACCAGACAGGCTTTGGGTGCAGGTGGAGGACCGAGAGGAGGTTGAGGAGGCAGAAGCAGTGGAGGAACTTCTAGATAAAGAGGATTGACGCACAACTCGTGGGGACGGCAAGACTTGGACAGCAGCCCCTTGTCCTGCTGTCACCATAGTTACCTAGTGCCCAGTCAGTGACATGTAACGCCCCTGTCCATGTCTACTCGTCCAAGTGTCTGTGGCGAAATGCACCCTGTCACACACAGAGTTTCTCAAAGAAGCGGTGATGATGTGTGCGACATGCTGGTGTAGCGCAGGCACACCTTTCTTTGAGAAGTAGTGCCGACTGGGCATCTTGTACTGGGGCACTGCGACGGACATAAGGTCTCGAAAATCCTCTGTGTCCACCAGGCGGAAAGGCAGCATTTCTGTAGCCAACAGCTTGCAGATGGTGAAATTCAACCTCTTAGCTTTGTCATGGCTAGGAGGAAATGGTCTTTTACTTGTCCACATCTGAGGGACCGAGGGCTGGCTGTTGTGCTTAGACGGGGTTGAATAGGGTGTCCCCGGCAAACTGCCGGTCTGTGAGGAAGATGCAGGCAGAAAAGTTAGGTTGCCTTGATCCAAAGGTGGTGCTCTCGATGTCGAAGAGCGCTCAACACCAGCTGGTGTTTCCACTTTCAAATGAAATGATGACTTGCCAATCACACTGGCTGTTGTGGGTAATGAGGTGGCAGGTCTGCGTCCAAAAACATGTGTGACTGCTGTCCCCCCAGTCACAGAGGATGAAGAGGCCACGGATGCACAAGATGGGGCAGACGGTGGTTGGCCCGGCCCGCTAGGCCGCATTGTTGCACAGTGAGCTCCCCACTGCAACTTATGCTTCATATCCAACTCAAACTATGGATTTTTTGGCCTCTACTTAGCTTTTGGTGACAAATATTACAGATAACATGAGTTGGGTCATCCTTATCGATCTGAAAAAATGCCCAGGCTATGCAAGGCTTAGAGCCCATGCGACCTGAAGAGCCACCATGACTTGTGGTCAGAGGCAGAGTTGTGGTTGAGGATGCAGTTGATAACGTGCTTCCAGTACTCCGTCTCTGTCCAGGAAGGCGCAACCTAACCTCGTCGTCAATAGCATCCTCCTCCACCTCATCTGCTGACCTCATCGACTGGCTGACTGTGGGTTGACAGTAAGTGGGATCTCCGACCTCGTCATCAGCACCCTGTGTGTTCTCACACCCCTCGTCCTCAGAGCCAACCTCTTCCTGCCCTGACCGAAAAGTCAAGTTGTCGCTCCAATCAGGTATTTGAGTCTCATCATCGTCTTCATCATTGTCTCCACCAACAGGAGTTACAGTTTGGGAATGAGGGTCTACATTATGCTCAGAACCTTCTTCATCTGGTCCTGGATCCGACTCATAAAGATTCTGGGCATCAGTGCAGATCATTTCCTCGTCTGGATTAACAGAAGCTCTGGAGCAGACTTCCATTTCCCAGGCTATATTATGAGTAAACAGCTCTGCAGACTCAATCATCTGTGTTACCCCATACTCAGACGGGCAGCTGGAGACTTGGGAGCTGTGTGGATGCAAGTGCGATTGGGGTGACACCTCTGAGGACTGGAGTATTTGTGATGTTGAAGTTGAGGTGGAGGAGAGCCCACTTGAAGGAGCACTTGATATCCGTTGAAGCACCTGCTGTTTTTGTGCCTCATCTGGAATTTGTAGCGATGGGCGTGTCCGTAAGAAAGGGATCGTATCACATTGTCCATGAAAAGAAGTAGACATCTTAGTTTGGCTGGAAGATGGTCTTTCTTCTGCAGATGTTACTGTTGCTTTAACACCTACCCCACGGACACAACCTTTGTTTCCCTTTCCAACATGCCTATTCCCCTTTCCACCAGCAGCAGGCCTTTTGCCAGTCATTTTGGTGGTTAACTAATTGACAACTCTGTTGTTGTTTGCACAAAAACAATGGATGGAAACCGAGCAGAGCTGAGTGGCCAAACTGTGGTACTAGCCCAAAAGGATTGGCTGGGTTAGATGCTGTAAAACAATTTTATTATATACACAGGTGGTGTAGCTTGGTACAGATGGGCTACTACAATGAGCAACAGACACTGCTACAGGCCCAAAAGTATTTACTGGGCTAGATGCAGTAAAAAATTGTTATTAAATACAAAGGTGGTGTAGCTTGGTATAGATGGGCTACTCCACTGACTATGAGACACTGCTACTATGCCCAAAAGGTTTTACTTGGCTAGATGCAGTAAAAAATTGTTATTAAATACAAAGGAGGTGTAGCTTGGTACAGATGGGCTACTACAATGAGTAACATACACTGCTACAGGCCCAGAAGTATTTACTGGGCTAGATGCAGTAAAAAATTGTTATTAAATACAAAAGTGGTGTAGCTTGGTACAGATGGGCTACTACAATGAGTAACAGACACTGCTACAGGCCCAGAAGTATTTACTGGGCTAGATGCAGTAAAAAATTGTTATTAAATACAAAGGTGGTGTAGCTTGGTACAGATGGGCTACTCCACTAACTACCAGACACTGCTACTATGCCCAAAAGGTTTTACTTGGCTAGATGCAGTAAAAAATTGTTATTAAATACAAAGGTGGTGTAACTTGGTACAGATGGGCTACTACAATGAGTAACAGACACTGCTACAGGCCCAAAAGTATTTACTGGGCTAGATGCAGTAAAAAATTGTTATTAAATACAAAGGGGGTGTAGTTTGGTACAGATGGGCTACTACAATGAGTAACAGACACTGCTACAGGCCCAAAAGTATTTACTGGGCTAGATGCAGTAAAAAATTGTTATTAAATACAAAGGGGGTGTAGTTTGGTACAGATGGGCTACTACAATGAGTACCAGACACTGCTACTATTCCCAAAAGGTTTTACTTAGCTAGGTGCAGTAAAAAATTGGTATTAGATACACAAGTGGTGTAGCTTGCAACACAGATAGGCTACTCCACTGACTAACACACACTGCTAGAGGCCCAAAAGGATTGGCTTAGCTAGATTTAGCCAGATGCTGTGAAAAACACTTGCACAACAGTGGCACAGACCTGCCTAGCAAAAAGTGCTAGGAACTGCTGTAACCTAGCCCTCAAAGGGCTGCAATTACAACTAGTCCCTACTCCCTAAACCTATCTGTCTATTTAAAAGCAAATTCGCTTGCAATTTACACAGTTACAAAGTATAGCGACCACAGCAGCAGCTGTGCCGTCTAACACTCAGCTGCAGCTGTGAGAAAATGGTGGCGACGGGGAAAATGGCTGGGTCTTATAGGGCAAGGACATGTGACATACACAGCCAATGACACATGCCCTTGCTTGTGTGAAAAAAAAGCACTTCGCTGCGTGTGTGTGCTGCTGATAGGCTGACAGACTGCACCTCCCCACTGTAAATGCGGGAAAGAAAAAAAAATGGAGATCGGCATCCCCTGCCCCTCCCCTCGCCCACTCTACACTGAAACTGTCTATTAACATTGATTAACAGTATTACTGTGAAAAAATCCAGTTACGATTTTGGTGCACGAACAGTTATCGAACAAAACCTCAAACAGCCGGATTTATTGCAAATCGTTCAACATCTCGAACACTGCCCAAAACGAGTCGAACACCACTCATCTCTAATCCTGAATAGGTACAGGTAATTCCTATTTTTCCACAGCCGCAATGCGACCATTACAACATTTATCATAGCACTTCAGACTCCAAGACTTAATCACATTAGTAGACCAGTCCAGTAAAGGATTGTGCAGTTTTAACCAAGGCAAACCTAAAACTACCAGAGAGGGTAAATTATCTAATACAACCAAGTCCAAAATTTCTTGGTGAATTCCATTGATAGTGAGGGGAAATGCAGCAACCTTGTGAGTAATACATTTCAAAGGAGTGTTATCAATGGCAATCACAGAAATAGGTGATGGCAAATGTTTGGACTCCAACTTAAGGTTTTCCAAAAAACCCTTATGAATCATATTAAGTGTTGAACCACAATCCACAAATACCTGAAATTCAATCAAATCTTCCTGCAGAGTAGTGCTCCCTGAAAGAAACACTCCTGCAGAGCGTAAACAAGCTTTTTTTTTTTCTTTACTTAAACGAAGCTCACAGTTCTTAATCAAATGGCCAGCTTTACCACAATAAAGACACAATCCCTCGGCAAACCTCCGGTCTCTTTCCTGAGAGCGGAGTGACATCGCCCCAATCTCCATCGGTTCTCTGTCGTCCGAGCAGATTTTCTGGGGACTAGGACCTGACGTTACAGGAGTTTTTACATCTTTCACGCTGGACCTCAGTCTCCTGTCCACACGTATAGCTAATTGCATGGCATCCTGCAAGGTCTCAGGTGTAGGGAATGCAATTAGCAGATCCTTAACCCTTTCACTTAGACCAGCAAGAAATAAACATTTAAGCACTGCATCATTCCATTTAACTTCTGAGGACCACCTTCTGAGGTGTGTGCAATAATTTTCAACATCACCTGACCCCTGATTCAGACGCCTGAGTTCTGTCTCAGCAGATGAGATTCGATCAGGATCATCATATAATAGCCCCAAAGCAGAAAAAAATTCTTCTACTGACCTAAAACAAGGATCATTAGGTTGGACAGAAAAGGCCCACCCTTGTGGTTCCTTGCGCAAAAGTGACATAATAAAACCAATGCGCTGTGATTCATTCCCTTAGGACCTTGGTCTCAAATGAAAATATAACAAACAAGCATTTTTAAAGGAAAAAATAACTTGCTGTTTACCATAAAAACATCAGGCAGTCCTACCTTGGGTTCCACAAAATGCTCTACAGAACAGCTACTCAGGTGTTGCTGGAGTTCGGCCACCTCCAGAGATAATCCCTGCAGGCGTTGAGCCAAATCTTGGACGGAAACCATACTGATCCCCGGATTTTTTTCCTTTTAGTTTTTTGGGCTGGACTTACTGCTATGATCTGCAACATGAACTAAGGAAAGATAGGAGAAGGCTGTCCCTACAATAAGACTAAGCTGAATCCCTATGATGTAGCGGGCTGCCTGTTCCTAGTGAACAGACCAGCCTTAGTCCTCGGCTAGTCTGAACGGAGACCTATAGCATTAGGGAAGGGGTCCCTAATAAAACTAAGGACTGGGACAAAAATGGAACACCTCCTAAACAGAGAAGTAGTTGCAGAACACAAAAATACAAACTGACAAAAGGTACTAAAGGTCCCAGAAGGACCAAGCAAGTTGCCAGATAGGCACAGAAGCACCTGGCTAGAGAAGCAGTCAAAAACTGAAGTCCAGCACAGCCAAAAGGGCGGAGCTGGAATATAAAGGCAAATGGTCACATGACCGCAAAACACAGGAAGGAAAAAAAAAACAGACAGGAGGGTTCTAACAGGAATTATAACTGATAAGCACACTCGCCTGTCAACTTGCAATGCTGACAAGCTGACCCTTATCAAAATGAACAAGGGCTGGATTGGGCCAGACTTCTCATCACCACCAAATGACAGCTGAGTAACATAAAGTCAAATCCACTGTGTTATTTCGGGAGGTGTATTCCCATGCACCGCTTCACACCCACACATGGGTATACGCTTCCTCATTTCGGCTGCATTTTACTCTTCTCCTTATCCTCAGCTTCCACCACCACTAAACAACCAGGGTGACCTTGGTCCATGTTGCCAGCATTGCAAATTCCTCCGTCCTAATTTTTGTCAGCTTTTGCTTGGAAGGCATAGGCAAAGACTATGGGAGACCCACTCCCCAATAATGGGAATAATGTTTTTAAGATGCGGTACTGCATGGCTCTTGTTTACCAGCATTGCAAGTTCCTCCGTCCTAATTTTTGGCAACTTTTGCTTGAAAGGCATAGGCAAAGACTATGGGAGACCCACTCCCCAATAATGGGAATAATGTTTTCAAGATGCTGTACTGCATGGCTCTTGTTTGCCAGAATTGCAAGTTCCTCTGTCATAATTTTTGGCAACTTTTGCTTGGAAGGCATAGGCAAAGACTATGGGAGACCCACTCCCCAATAATGGGAATAATGTTTTTAATATTCTGTACTGCATGGCTCTTGTAAGGGGCATTGCAAGTTCCTCCGTCCTAATTTTTGGCAGCTTTTGCTTGGAAGGCATATGCAAAGACAACGGGAGACCCATTCCCCAATAATGGGAATAATGTTTTTAAGATGCTGTACTGCATTGCTCTTGTTTGCCAGCATTGCAAGTTCCTCCGTCCTAATTTTTGGCATCTTTTGTTTGGAAGGCATAGGCAAAGACTATGAGAGACCCACTCCCCAGTAATGGGAATAATGTTTTTAATATGCTGTACTGCATGGCTCTTGTAGGGGGCATTAAAACCGTCTTGTTAAGCTACTGTGACCTCCACGACTCTTCCACGGCGCATTGATATTGTCTTTTTATTCCACTGCGACCTCCAACACTCTTCCAAGGGGCACTAAAACTGTCTGGTTAAACAACTCGGAACTCCACAGCTCTTCCAAGAGGCATTAAAACTGTCTTGTTAAACTACTCTGACCTCCACGTCTCTTCCAAGGGGCATTAAAACCATCTTGTTAAGCTACTGCGACCTCCACCACTTTTCCAAGGGGCATTAAAACCATCTTGTTAAGCTACTGCGACCTCCACGACTCTTCCAAGGGGCATTAAAACCATCTTGCTAAGCTACTGCGACCTTCACGTCTCTTCCAAGGGGTATTAAAACCGTCTTGTTAAGCTACTGCGACCTCCACCATTCTTCCAAGGGGCATTAAAACCGTCTTGTTAAGCTACTGCGACCTCCACGTCTCTTCCAAGGGGCATTAAAACCGTCTTGTTAAGCTACTGAGACCTCCACGACTCTTCCAACGGGCATTGCATTTCCTACTAATTTTAGTCAGCTTTTGCTTTTCATAGGCGAACACTAAGGGTGACCCACTCCCCAATAATGGGTAGAATGTTTTAGTATGCTGTAATCCACGTCTGTTTCAAGGGGCATTGCAGTTCATCATAATTTTTGGAAAGCCTTCCATTCACTGCTTAGGCCAACAGTGCACAGGAGACCCAGTTGCTTTAAATGGAAAAAACGGTTTAGTTAAGGCCCTCTGACCTCCATGTCACTTCCAAAGGGCATTGGTGTGCCTCGAAATTTTTGGTAGGCATTGCAATCACTGTATGCCCTATAACTATGTAGCCGAACCGCACCTTTTGTTACAGAAACATATCCTACAAGACATGTGTGGTTGAAATTGGCCTGAAATTGATGTGAATGGTCCCTGTTCCTCCAGTTCTTTCTCCTTTGCCACCACCTCATCCATCATTCATCACCTGAAGCTTTGTTTTAAAGGGAGTCATAGAACTGGGATAGTAGCAGGAAAACATCCAGCAATCCTCGGAGGAGGCAGGATATGCGCCAAAACGCTGCCCACCTCAGGCCTAGCCGCAGCTACATTCATGCGCTTGCATTCCAAGAAAACAAAGCAGATGCTAACTTCTATCATCATCATGCTCCTCACCTTGGCACTCTCAACTCCCCTGATGGAGAAGCCAGGGCCCACTAGAAGAGTCTGGTGGGCTCGTCCAATGCTGCCCTAAAGCAGGCCAGGCCAAAAAAAGTGTCGGGGAAGGTCCCAGGAGAAATAGGGGTGGCTGGGGACCGAGTATGGACACCCGGCCGTCCCCTGGCGGCTGGGGACCGAGCGTGGACACCCGGCCGCCGGGCGGCTGGGGACTGAGTATGGATACCAGTCCGCCGAAGCAGCCATGACATGGTGGCCGGCGTCTGCCTCCACATGCCTAAAAGGCCCAATTTCAAGTGCAAGTGACGCACCCCCTGGGCCATATTCTTTAGGGGAATACCCGGAGCCGGATCAGATGGGGGTTGTAGTCTCCGAGTGGCTGTGACCCGGTCCGTGCCCAGGGTGTCAAGCTCAGAGTATGTGGCAGTCCTACAGATGTTACAAAGTTTGTTATGTCGACTACGCCACCCGTTGGATTGCGGTCACTACGGCCGCCGCTGCAGCAGGGTCCGCTGAGGCTGATGGTGTTGGTGCAGCTTTAGATAGTATAACCCCCAACGGGAGGGGTATGGCCTCAGGGGGTCAGGTGCAGAGGATGGGGGTTGTGGTGGTGCAGCGTAGATGATAATTAAAGACAGAGTTGGGTTGTGCAGTTCAGGGTGTTTACTTACTGCAGATATTCCGGTCACTCCGGCCTTGAGTGACCACCCGAGCCGTGCTGCGTCCACCAGGTCCTGGATTCAGCCAACCCCCAAGCAAGTCCGGAGCGTGTCCCTGAGCCCTCCTTCTTGTCCTTTCTTCTGGCCGTCCCCACCAGGGATCCACCTAGGTCCAGCTCCCTCGGGCCTTCTGTTGGGAGACCCTTGGCCTTGGGTTCCCTGACCCTACACGTGGTTTGCCTTCAGGGTGGATGTGGTGGGTGGCCGTGGCAGATCCTGCCCACGGCCTCCGGTCTCTGGCTGAGGTATGCTTTAGCCCCCACCAGTTTGGGATCCGGTACCCTATTGCCAACTCTTCACCCTGGGGTTGTACTTGGGTTCTCAGAGTTCCTTCTGTCTCCCCCTCTGGGTCTTTCTTGCTCTCCTCTCTCACTCTTGGGCTGGGGCTGCTCTGCTCTTCTGCTCTCTTCCTCTCCTCTGCAAAGACTTCTCACAGACTGACCCTGATCTTAGATGGTGCCCACCTTAAATACTCCCTCTATGTGTGAGCTCAGGTGACCAGCACCCAATGAGCTCCTAACTTTACCCAGGCTGCTCCCCCTATCTGCCCCTACACTACTGGGATGTACCACCCCCCTCCCACTCCAGCCAGGAACAGACTCGGTCGTACCTGCACATTTCTAAGTGGGAGTACCGTTGGTCTGTTCCTCGGAAATGGGATGTGTGTAGTGCATGCAGCTAACTGAGCTCAGTTCCACACTCCATCCTTACCCGGGAGTGGAATATCACACCTCTGGGTTGAGGTGCAATACCCCTGTAGCAGCCGAATCCTCAGGGTGCTACATTCCCCCCTGGTAAATCACAGCACGTCCTCGGGCTGTAAGATATAAAACAACACCAAAACATACAACTTTTGCATAAACAACATAATAAAACATATAAAACAACATATATTAGCAGCATCATAAAACTTTTCATATAAAACTTTCTCGTAGTCGTTTCTTGCTTCTAGCTCCTCCTCCGGACACTGTGCAACGTGTGCCCGGGAAAAGTGCAACAGTTTCTCTAGAAAAATGGTCTTCCTATAAAACCGGTAGGGGGCGCTTTTAGGAAGCGCAACTATTTACAAGGGGATATGGCCGCTCTCAGTCCTCGGCCAGGTATTAGGAAAGGGATGACCGCTCTCAGTCCTCGGTCAGAGGGATTAAGGGAAATACGGGTAACAGTTCAATTTGCTGGTCCCAACGGGGACTATAATAGCAACAACAGTTCACTGTGCCCCGACGGGCAACTATATACAGCTTCTACTCCGCTGTACTCAACGACGACGTCCTCCTGCTCTTTCTTTGTGATTCACTTTAGCTTCAGACCCGTCCGGGTCCTCTTGCTCCTCCTCACACCGCAGCTCCTCCTCCGTCAGGCGATGCACATGGAGGGCGTAGGGTCCTTTGGCACACTTGTGCCGGGTGAAGGTGACCTCGTCCCCTATATACAGGTCACGTCCTCTGTGTCCCTCCGGTAGGTGGGACTCAACGTCTCTCCTGGTCACGAAGACGTCGCCTGGGGTGCGGTGATCTCGGATGAAGCCCCACCCGTGCTGCATATTAAACTTGATCACAGTCCCGGTGGAAGGGGGACCATGAGCTGCACGGGGACTCCTCCTGGCCCGGCTCTTCTGCTCCGCGCTCTTTATTTGGGCTTGTTGTTCCCGGACCCGCCTTTCTCTCCGCTCCCTCTCAAAGACCTCGAGCTGCTGGCGGCAGCACTCTGCACGCTCCGCTGCAGCTGCCCGGGTCTCCTGAGTGAACCCCATGAGATCTTCTCCGGTGGGGTCCCACTCAAACTGTGCCTCCTCTAGCGGGGGCGAGGTCCTTTTTACGGGCTTTGGAACCGGAATCAGGGGTTCGTCTAGGGGTCTCTCTTTCCGGAGTCGGGGATGGTGAAACTCCGGTGGCCAAATAAAGGGCTGCCCATCCGGGCACGTATGTTGGGCGAACAGATCTTCTCCCAGATGCGGCACTCTTGGTTTTATGGGCGCGGTGGTGGTGGCGCCCGGGTTGCCCAGACCTTGCGGCCAGGCCTGGGGCACCTGGAAAGTGAAGGGCACCGTAAGGACGGCGGCGCCCTGGGCTACTTGGCCCTGCGACCAGGCCGGTGGCTCCGCGGAGGTAGGGGGCGCTGTTGGTATTGCGGCGCCCGGGGGTACTAGGCCTTGCGACCAGGCTGGTGGTACTTCCTGCTTGGTCACGCTCGGGGTCGAGGCGTGTGACGTCACAGGGGTCGCGGCTTCCGTTTGAGGCCTAGTCTGCGGCGGTGACGTTGCAGCGACGGGCACGGCAGGGGGTACTTCGGGCTCTGCGACGGGGAGCTGGGGCAGGCACGCGGTTTCCCGGTTTGGGGTAGAGACGTCCCCTTTACCTGCCTCCTTTCGTTCGGCTCCCTTCTCGGCGCCGTCTCCGGCCTTCAGTCCTCCTGCGCCATCCTCAGAGGCGGTCTGTCTCCTCGTCTCGGGTGGCGTGCTCCGCTGACGAGTTCTTGTCTGCTGGACCATCTCACGGCTCCATTCTGCTAACGTCTCTCGCTGCACCCGGGCCATCCTCCGTGCGAGGCCCTCCAGCGCGGTCTGTGCACACTCCCGATCTCGGGGGAGCTGTGCCAAGACCTCCACTAAGCCTAGTGGGGTCGTTGCTTCTAGCAGGCTCCTGACCAACGGGTCGGTGCTGCTCTGCTCTCCTTCCGTTGTCTCCAGCAGGCTCCTGGCCAGCGGGCCGGTGCTGCTCTGCTCTTCTCCCATCTCCGGGTAAGCTTCTTCTGGACTCAGCTCTAGGCTTCTTGTCTCCGGGTGCGCTCTCTCCAGACTGCTCCAGGCGACACCCATCTTTGCTCTCTTCTTCTCAGTCCTCCCACTTCGAGGGCGGTCCCGGGGCCACTTGGTGATTGTCAGCTCCAGGGGCAGTTCTTTCACGCTGACAGACACCTCTAGTATCACAGTCTCTGTTGGTGGGGGCGGTTTCCACTTTTGGCGCCATTTTCGGTCCTGGCCCACGATGGGAGGCGGCCTCTTGCCACCCTCTGGCACGCCCATAATGGCGTCCGCTCTGACAAGGCGGGAAACCTTTGGAAATGGCGGGAATCGTCTCCCAGTGGCGGGAAACTCTGCAGATGGCGGGAAAAAGCTGTTAATGGCGGACAACCGGCGGGAATCGATCTGTGATGGAGTCCGATGGCGGGGACCCTCCGGAACCGGCAGGAGACTTCTTTTTGAGGTAAACTTGTTCTTTTCTTCAGGCACGCAGTACCCAGGTGTTGCGGGCACGTGATCCTGCCGACTACGCCAAAGTTGACGCACCCCCTGGGCCATATTCTTTAGGGGAATACCCGGAGCCGGATCAGATGGGGGTTGTAGTCTCCGAGTGGCTGTGACCCGGTCCGTGCCCAGGGTGTCAAGCTCAGAGTATGTGGCAGTCCTACAGATGTTACAAAGTTCGTTATGTCGACTACGCCACCCGTTGGATTGCGGTCACTACGGCCGCCGCTGCAGCAGGGTCCGCTGAGGCTGATGGTGTTGGTGCAGCTTTAGATAGTATAACCCCCAACGGGAGGGGTATGGCCTCAGGGGGTCAGGTGCAGAGGATGGGGGTTGTGGTGGTGCAGCGTAGATGATAATTAAAGACAGAGTCGGGTTGTGCAGTTCAGGGTGTTTACTTACTGCAGATATTCCGGTCACTCCGGCCTTGAGTGACCACCCGAGCCGTGCTGCGTCCACCAGGTCCTGGATTCAGCCAACCCCCAAGCAAGTCCGGAGCGTGTCCCTGAGCCCTCCTTCTTGTCCTTTCTTCTGGCCGTCCCCACCAGGGATCCACCTAGGTCCAGCTCCCTCGGGCCTTCTGTTGGGAGACCCTTGGCCTTGGGTTCCCTGACCCTACACGTGGTTTGCCTTCAGGGTGGATGTGGTGGGTGGCCGTGGCAGATCCTGCCCACGGCCTCCGGTCTCTGGCTGAGGTATGCTTTAGCCCCCACCAGTTTGGGATCCGGTACCCTATTGCCAACTCTTCACCCTGGGGTTGTACTTGGGTTCTCAGAGTTCCTTCTGTCTCCCCCTCTGGGTCTTTCTTGCTCTCCTCTCTCACTCTTGGGCTGGGGCTGCTCTGCTCTTCTGCTCTCTTCCTCTCCTCTGCAAAGACTTCTCACAGACTGACCCTGATCTTAGATGGTGCCCACCTTAAATACTCCCTCTATGTGTGAGCTCAGGTGACCAGCACCCAATGAGCTCCTAACTTTACCCAGGCTGCTCCCCCTATCTGCCCCTACACTACTGGGATGTACCACCCCCCTCCCACTCCAGCCAGGAACAGACTCGGTCGTACCTGCACATTTCTAAGTGGGAGTACCGTTGGTCTGTTCCTCGGAAATGGGATGTGTGTAGTGCATGCAGCTAACTGAGCTCAGTTCCACACTCCATCCTTACCCGGGAGTGGAATATCACACCTCTGGGTTGAGGTGCAATACCCCTGTAGCAGCCGAATCCTCAGGGTGCTACACAAGCAAGCTAGCAGTATGGTATTGCAGCCTGGGGGTGGGTGGCAGGCTGCACACTTGCGCTTGCATTGCAAGGAATGGGGGAGGTACAATTGAACACTGCCCTGGGATAAGGACTTGCACGGGGATAGTTGCAAGTCTGCATCTTCTGATGCGGCAAAGATAACATCTGATGGGCACACTTTTAGGCAGTGACCTGGGTGTCAGAGATGCTTCCAGGGGTCTTCCCCATGCTGTTCCCATGTCTTTTCAGCACTTTATGCATGTGTCACACAGCACATGACCAGATAACATTGTAAAATGTTAAAATGACATTTCCCGGTTAATGCATTTGTCACGGTTGAAAGCTATACAAAAGTGCAAAAACGCATAAAAAATGCTACTTGTGAACATAGCCCAAGGTGTGGAGGAGTATTTTTGTTTTTGGTTATATATTTTACCTTATACACAAGTCTCTTTACCCTTTAAAGGAATTTCCTTAACATATTTCACAGGAAAACCGTTTCAGTTTCGTTTTTGAACCTTTTTATTGCGAGCCCGTAAATGTGGCTTAATACCTCTGACCACGTTATTGACAGCAGTGACCTGGTGGTCAGAAATGATTCCTGGGGCGATCCCCATGCTGTCACCATGTCTTTTGAGCACTGTCACATTCGTTTTGGGCACTTCTTAGGCTTTCTACAGACTGCCGGGGGTGCCGCCGCAAAAATGCTCGGGTCTCCCATGGACTAACATTGGGCTCGTTACTCGGGTCAAGCACCCGAGTATAACGGTGAGCTCGGCCCGAGTTTCGAGCACCCAAACATTTTAGTGCTCGCTCAACACTAGTTGTAAAATGTTAAAATGACATTTCCCGGTGAATGCATTTGTCTTAAAAAATAACATAAAAGGAAAAAAAGTAGGATCTTTCTTTAGCATAAAAAACAGAGTCGCCAATGTAACCTCAATGTAATCACATTGTTCAGCTCCTGCACCTCCTCCTCCATCTCCGAAATGACCACATCAGTCACAAGCTGAAAGCACTGCAGCACTGCCTTGGCCAAGCGACAACAGGCTGTGCTGAAGATAACATGCTTAATGCTTAGGTGACAAACCGCACAATGCTGAACAGTTGTGGACAGCTCTGAAAGAGCAGGCAGATCTGTGGCTCTCACCGCTGAACATACAGCCAGGCATGGTTGTGTGTGAGAATGGGCGGAACCTGGTGACGGAGAAATGACAGTCGGAGTAGATACGGTTTCCCTTTATGCCAGTCGTTTCACCGAGCTAAAGAATATGGCTGTGGTGAAATACAACTCCCACTGAGAAGCTGTTTCAGATTGAAAAACATTGTGCCCACCAGAGGATTTGATTCTGAGGGCTCAACTTTCTCCTCCACTCAAGAGCCCCATAGCAGCTGAAAAGTTAGCGCTATCATGAACTCTCCTGATGTAGAAGCCAGGGCACACCAGAGGATTCTCTGGTGGGACTGTCCAACCCTGCCGAGAAGCAGTCCTGGCTAAGAAAAGTGTGTGGGAAGTTTCCCGGACACACTGTGGCTACTTTTTTTACTGAGGTAAACACGGGGAGAGCATACAAAATACTTGCAGATGTTGTACTTGTTGGGATTTGCACCCAGGATCCCAGCGCTGCAAGGCTTCATTGCACTGCTAACCACTAGTGTTAAACGAGCATGCTCGACACTGCTCGGTACTCGCCCGAGCATCTCACTACTCGGGATGTTTGGCGAGCACCGAGCATTTCTGGGTTACTCGGACGGGAGCTCGGGTCTCCGCCCTGCATGTTTGGCGCTCTTTACAGAGCCAATGAACATGCAGGGATTGCCAACCAGTCACTGTAAAGCTACAGCCATGTTGGTTGTTGGCATTACAGTGATTGGCTGGCCGCACAGCGTCACCTCGAGTATTTAAAACATCTTGGACACAGTCGCCCGGGATCAGAAAGTGTAGGGTCAGTGCTGCTGAGTTAGGGAGAGATATATACAGTGGTGGCCAAAAGTATTGGCACCCCTGCAATTCTGTCAGATAATACTCAGTTTCTTCCTGAAAATGATTGCAATCACAAATTCTTTGGTATTATTATCTTAATTTGTCTTCAATGAAAAAACACAAAAAGAATTGTCCTAAAGCCAAATTGGATATAATTCCACACCAAACCTAAAAAAGGGGGTGAACAAAAGTATTGGCACTGTTTGAAAAATCATGTGATGCTTCTCTAATTCGTGTAATTAACAGCACCTGTAACTTACCTGTGGCACCTAACATGTGTTGGCAATAACTTAATCACACTTGCAGCCAGTTAACATGGATTAAAGTTGACTCAACCTCTGTCCTGTGTCCTTGTGTGTACCACATTGAGCATGCATGGAGAAAAGAAAGAAGACCAAAGAACTGTCTGAGGACTTGAGAAACCAAATTGTGAGGAAGCATGAGCAATCTCAAGGCTACAAGTCCATCTCCAAAGACCTGAATGTTCCTGTGTCTTCCGTGCGCAGTGTCATCAAGAAGTTTAAAGCCCATGGCACTGTGGCTAACCTCCCTAGATGTGGACAGAAAAGAAAAATTGACGAGAGATTTCAACGCAAGATTGTGCGGATGGTGGATAAAGAACCTCGACTAACATCCAAACAAGTTCAAGCTGCCCTGCAGTCCGAGGGTACAACAGTATCGACCCATACTATCCGTCAGCGTCTGAATGAAAAGGGACTGTATGGTAGGATACCCAGGAAGACCCAACTTCTTACCCCGAGACATAAAAAAGCCAGGCTGGAGCTTGCCAAAACTTACCTGAGAAAGCCTAAAACGTTTTGGAAGAATGTTCTCTGGTCAGATGAGACAAAAATAGAGCTTTTTGGGAAAAAGCATCAACATAGAGTGTACAGGAACAAAAAGGAGGCATTCAAAGAAAAGAACACGGTCGCTATAGTCAAACATGGCGGAGGTTCCCTGATGTTTTGGGGTTGTTTTGCTGTCTCTGGCACTGGACTGCTTGACCGTGTGCATGGCATTATGAAGTCTGAAGACTACCAACAAATTTTGCAGCATAATGTAGGGCCCAGTGTGAGAAATCTGGGTCTCCCTCAGAGGTCATGGGTCTTCCAGCAGGACAATGACCCAAAACACACTTCCAAAAGCACTATAAAATGGTTTGAGAGAAAGCACTGGAGACTTCTAAGGTGGCCAGCAAAGAGTCCAGACCTGAATCCCATAGAACACCTGTGGAGAGATCTCAAAATGGCAGTTTGGAGAAGGCACCCTTCAAATATCAGGGACCTGGAGCAGTTTGCCAAAGAAGAATGGTCTACAATTCCAGCAGAGCATTGTAAGAAACTCATTGATGGTTACTGGAAGCGGTTGTTCGCAGTTATTTTGGCTAAAGGTTGTGTAGCCAAGTATTAGGCTGAGAGTACCAATACTTTTGTCTGGCCCATTTTTGGAGTTTTGTGTGAAATGATCAATGATTTGATTTTTGCTTCATTCTCTTTTGTGTTTTTTCCTTGCAAGCAAATTAAATGAAGATAATAATACAAAAGAATTTGTGATTGCAATCATTTTCAGGAAGAAACTGAGTATTATCTGACAGAATTGCAGGGGTGCCAATACTTTTGGCCACCACTGTAGTGCAAAATAGGTAGTGTAGGGTCTCTAAAGCCTGACAAATCAAACAAACAGTCCTTCTCAGGACTAATATCCATCCCAGATATCAGGCAGGCAGGCAGGCTGTATAGGAGACGCAGTGGTTATACCAAGAAACACTGCATTACAGTCCTGTGTGGTGCTGCTCAAATTGCTAGACTTAGTCCCAGGTCTCGGGGGCTAGGAAAAATCCTTTTTTTTTCATCTAAATCCTCTTTTTTTTTTTTTCTCAGTCAAACAGTACAAATACCCGTCTTATTAACCTTTGGGTGTTTTTTCCCTCCTTAAAAAACAATTGAGTGTGTCTGTGAGTGTTCAGACACAAATATATCTGTTTAAAAGATTCTGGTGTAGGCCAGATAACTAGAACTGTGGTTTTGCAGTTTCACGGTTCAAATCTCTGTATTATCCAGCTTTTTGCCTTTTTTCCGTAAAAAAAACCAGTAATAGTGTCTCCTTGACTGTTCAGACAAAAATATATCTGTTTAAAAGATTCTGGGGTAGGCCAGATAACTAGAACTGTGGTTTTCCTCTTCCATGGTTCTGATCTCCTTTTTATTACCCTTTTTCCATTTATAGTGCGAGTGTAAGCTATTTTACTTCATTTACAATGGGCTAGGCATGTGGCAAGGGACGTGGAACTGGACATTCTGGTGATGGTGCGTGTAGAGGACGGGGCTGTGGCCAAGGTGAAAATGTGCCACAACCAACAGCCACATCTTCTCGCTCCCAGCATCCTCCGTGATTCCTCTGTGCCTTTTAATTTTTGGGTATCCAAGCTGTACACTTGGAATGAACTCGCTCTGTACGCCTTGGAGGTCCTGGCCTGCCCTGACGCTAGCGTGTTATCGGGGTGTGTTTTTAGTGCCGCTGGGGGAATTATAACTGATAAGTGCACTCGCCTGTCAACTGAGAATGCTTACAAGCTGACCCTTATCAAAATGAACAAGGGCTGGATTGGGCCAGACTTCTCATCACCACCACATGACAGCAGAGTCTCATCAAGTTAAATCCACTGTGGTATTTCGGGAGGTGTATGCACATGCACCGCTTCACACCCACACATGGGTATACGCTTCCTCATTTCGGCTGTTTTATGCTCTTCTCCTTATCCTCAGCCTCCACCACCACTATACCAACATGGTGACCGTGGTCCGTGTTGCCAGTATTGCAAGTTCCTCCGTCTTATTTTTGGCAGCTTTTGCTTGGAAGGCATAAGAAAAGACTATGGTAGACCCACTCCCCAATAATGGGAATAATGTTTTTAAGATGCTGTACTGTATGGCTCTTGTAAGGGTCATTAAAACCGTCTTGTTAAGCTACTGAGACCACCACCACTTTTCAAGGGGGCATTAAAACCGTCTTGTTAAGCTACTGTGACCGCCACGTCTCTTCCAAGGGGCATTAAAACCGTCTTGTTAAGCTACTGCGACATCCACGTCTCTTCCAAGGGGCACTAAAACCGTCTTGTTAAGCTACTGTGACCTCCACCACTTTTCCAAGGAGCATTAAAACCATCTTGTTAAGCTGTGAATGGTCCCCATTCCTCCTGCTCTTTTTCCTTTGCCACCACCTCATCCATCATTTATCACCTGAAGCTTTGTTTTAATGGGAGTCATAGAACTGGGATTGTAGCAGGAAAACATCCAGCAATCCTCGGAGGAGGTAGGATATGCGCCAAAATGCTGACCACCTCAGGCCTAGCCGCTACTACATACATGCGCTTGCATTCCAAGAAAACAAAGCAGATACTAACTTCTATTATCATCATCATGCTCCTCAACTTGGCACTCTCAACTCCCCTGATGGAGAAGCCAGGGCCCACCGGAGGAGTCTGGTTCTCTGGTGGGCTCGTCCAAGTCTGCCCTAAAGCAGGCCAGGCTAAGAAAAGTGTGGGGGAAGCTCCCAGGAGAAATAGGGGTGGCTGGGCACCGCTTATGGACACCTGGCCGCCCCCAGGCAGCTGGGGACTGTGTGTGGACACCTGGCCGCGGGGCGGCTGGGGACCGAGTATGGACATCCGGCCGCCCCCTGGCGGCTGGGGACCGAGTGTGGACACCCGGCCACCGGCGGCTGGGGACTGAGTATGGATACCAGGCCGCCGACGCAGCCATGACGTGGTGGCCAAATTCCGCCTCCTCCCTAAAGGCCCAATTTAAAGTCCAAGCAAGCAAGCAGTATGGTATTGCAGCCTGGGGGTGGGTGGGTGGCAGGCTGCATACTTGCGCTTGCATTGCAAGGAATGGGAGAGGTACAATTGAACACTGCCCTGGGACAAGGACTTGAACGGGGATAGTTGCAAGTCTGCAACGACAGGTGCAGGGTGGGAGGCATCTTCGCATGTGCCATGAACAGGGGGTTGGCATGCACACACTACAGCAGAATAGGCTGTCCTTCCCATTAAATGCACTGGGGAGGGCACAGGTAATGTTTTGGTATGCGCGCTTAATCTTATGTATAAGGCGCACTGGGACAAATAGGGGTGGCTGGGGACCGAGTATGGATACCTCGCTGCCGAAGCAGCCATGAGGTAGTGGCCAGCTTCGGCCTCCTCAAAACTAAAAGGCCCCATTTCAAGTGCAAGCTAGCAGTATGGCATTGCATCCTGGGGTTGGGTGGGTAGCAGGCTGCACACTTACGCTTGCATTCCAAGAAAACAAATCAGATGCTAACTTCTATCATCATCATCATGCTCCTCACCTTGGCACTCTCAACTCCCCTGATGGAGAAGCCAGGGCCCACCGGAGGAGTCTGGTTCTCTGGTGGGCTCGTCCAATGCTGCCCTAAAGCAGCCCAGGCTAAGAAAAGTGTGGGGAAAGGTGACAGGAGAAATTGGGGTAGCTGGGGACCGTGTGTGGACACCTGGCCGCGGGGCGGCTGGGGACCGAGCGTGGACACCCGGCCGCATGGCGGTTGGGGACTGAGTATGGATACCTCGCTGCCGAAGCAACCATGTGGTAGTGGACAGCTTCGGCCTCCTCCAAACTAAAAGGCCCCATTTCAAGTGCAAGCTAGCAGTATGGCATTGCAGCCTGGGGTTGGGTGGGTGGCAGGCTGCACACTTACACTTTCATTCCAAGAATGCAAAGCAGATGCTGACTTCTATCATCATCATCATGCTCCTCACCTTGGCACTCTCAACTTTCCTGATGGAGAAGCCAGGGCCCACCGGAGGAGTCTGGTTCTCTGGTGGGCTCGTCCAATGCTGCCCTAAAGCAGGCCAGGCTAAGAAAAGTGTGGGGGAAGGTGACAGGAGAAATAGGGGCGGCTGGGGACCGTGTGTGGACACCTGGCCGCGGGGTGGCTGGGGACCGAGTATGGACACCTGGCCGCCCCCTGGCGGCTGGGGACCGAGCGTGGACACCCGGCCGCCGAGCAGCTGGGGACTGAGTTTGGATGCCTCGTTGCCGAAGCAGCCATGAAGTAGTGGCTAGCTTCGGCCTCCTCAAAACTAAAAGGCACCATTTCAAGTGCAAGCTAGCAGTATGGCATTGCAGTCTGGGGGTGGGTGGGTGGCAGGTTGCACACCTATGCTTGCATTCCAAGAAAACAAAGCAGATGCTAACTTCTATCATCATCATCATGCTCCTCACCTTGGCACTCTCAACTCCCCTGATGGAGAAGCCAGGGCCCACCGGAGGAGTCTGGTTCTCTGGTGGGCTCGTCCAATGCTGCCCTAAAGCAGGCCAGGCTAAGAAAAGTGTGGGGGAAGGTGACAGGAGAAATAGGGGTGGCTGGGGACCATTTATGGACACCCGGCCGCGGGGCGGCTGGGGACCGAGTATGGAAACACGGCCGCCCCCTGGCGGCTGGGGACCGAGCATGGATACCCGGCCGCCGGGCGGCTGGGGACTGAGTATGGATACCTCGCTGCTGAAGCAGCCATGAGTACAAGCTAGCAGTATGGCATTGCAGCCTGCGGGTGGGTGGTTGGCTGCATATTTGTGCTTGCATTGCAAGGAATGGGGGAGGTTCAATTGAACACTGCCCTGGGACAAGGACTTGTACGGGGATAGTTGCAAGTCTGAATCTTCTGATGCGGCCAGGATCATTTCTGATGGGCACACTTTTAGGCAGTGACCTGCGTGTCAGAGATGCTTCCAGGGGTCTTCCCCATGCTGTTCCCATGTCTATTCAGCGCTGTATGCATGTGTCACACAGCACATGGCCAGATAAGTTTGTAAACTGTTAAAATGACATTTCCCGGTGAATGCATTTGTCACGGTTGAAAGCAATACAAAAGTGCATAAAAAATGCTACTTGTGAACATAGCGCAAGGTGTAGAGGAGTATTTTTGTTTTTGGTTATTTATTTGACCTTATACACAAGTCTTTACCCTGGAAAAGAAATTCCTTAACATATTTCACAGGAAAACCGTTTCAGTTTCGTTTTTGAACTTTTTATTGTGAGCCCTGTAAAAGTGGCTTAATACCTCTGACCAGGTTGTTGACAGCAGTGACCTGGGGGTCAGAAATGCTTCCTGGGCGATCCCTATGCTGTCCCCATGTCTTTTGAGCACTGTCACATTCGTTTTGGGCACTTCTTAGGCTTTCTACAGACTGCCGGGGGTGCCGCCGCAAAAATGCTCGGGTCTCCCATAGACTAACATTGGGCTCGTTGCTCGGGTCGAGCACCTGAGTATCACAGTGAGCTCGGCCCCAGCTTCGTGCACCCGAGCATTTTAGTGCTCGCTCAACACTAGTGAAAACCTGAGCATTAGGTGCTATTAAATGACAATAGGTATAATGCTCAAACAGATTGTGACATTGCAAACTGCAAATCCACAGCACAGCTGCAGCAAAAATTAGAGGGTCAGCCTCAGGCTTCAGCCATGGAAAGATAGATTGGGTTTGTAAGAAATCTTTTAATAAAAAAATAAAAAAACAGGGGTGGAATAGTAAAGTTAAAGGGAAAAGAAACAAAAACTGTCTTAAAGTAAAACTGGTTTTGTTGCCTACCGCAAGCAATCAGGGCTCAGATTTGATTTGGACTTTTAACATCTTCTCTAATGTTTAATTACATCATTCTTCCATTATTCATTATCCTCTAAAAGCTACACAAAGGAAACGGACATCTATAATTATGTCATTTTAGAATTTTATTACGGTCATGTCCAATGGCTGATCATGCTGGGAGATGTAGGCAGTGATTCATTAAGACCAGCATTGTTCATTCAGGTATTGATGACGGGGTGTGCTAGAGGCAGAGGCATCTGATTCATGAAGAGGTGCACGTCTTTTAATGAATTAGGCACATATAAAAATAATGTGCAAGGAAATCTCACTCCACTCAGGGACTGTAGTAAGATTTCTGGTGTAAGGTGCACCACTGTTCATCGTGAATTAGACAAGCTGTGGTGTCCCACCCCCCTTCCACCACCATCCCATTCCACCCCAGTCCATTGTGGCAGAGCTGAACAAAGCTGGCATGAAAACTGCAAAAGTCGCAGCATTTTTTCATAACCTCGCCTTTTGCAAAAATTTGCAACTTATCAAGCATTTCATTCCAGATTTCTTGAGTAATTTCTTGAATCTGGGCCATCATGTTTTTATTCATGATTTATGATCTAGTTTCAAGTAATGTTTATGTTCAGTCCTTTATGTTTCATTTCTTTAGACAAGGGAAACAGTTGTGGCTGGAAACATTTGTGGTACGTGTACATCAGCCTGACCATTACAAGAATGTAATTTCAGTGCATACAGTAGGTAACAAAACAAAAAACTTGAAATTGACACTGAAAATGATAAAATATAAATATTAACTAAATATTACTGACAATGAATATTATGAGTATGTATGAAAAGGAAGACTTAAGAGCATTGTCCACTACTTTGACATTGATGGTGTATACTATCCATGGGATAGGTCATCAATATTAGATTGTTGAGAGTCGAACACCTGGCACCTTCACCGATCAGCTGTTATTAGTTTTGCTAGGTCCATACACTGTTTTGTGGCTTGTCCTGGATGCTGTAGCTCAGCTCCTATTACATTGAATGACAACAGAGTTCAGTTCTCTGCAAAACCCTCTACATAATGTACAGAGCTGGGATGTTCTGCTGCGTACACAGTTTACATTCAGCCATCAGCTGCATTTCCAACAACTGGTATCTCCACCATTCTGACACTTTATAACCTTTTTATTGGATTGTTCATCGATATTAAAGTATTGGTCATACCCTTAAAGTTTGCAAAGGTGAAGCCACTGACATGATCCGTACAGGATTCCAGTGTAGTTTTAAATTACATTAATAAAGGTTATATACTGGGGATTTGTTTATTGGTAAAAAATTAAATTCAGACACCTATAGGGAGGGGGGAACACAGACAGTAAAGCACCTGTGGGAGGAACACAACAGGATGGGAAGGGGCAACAAGGATAGTGAGATACATCATCAGAGGGGAACTAGAATGACAGCACACGGTAAAATGGGCAGCAATTACCAGGAGGAAAATGGTGGGAGGGTGACAAGAAGGATAAAGAGGCACCAGTTAATAGAGAACAGCAGATACAGGCTGGCAACTGATGAGAGTAATCAGCATTTCAAGTGAAGCACCAGATTTTAAATGCTCTGCACAACGTTAAAATGGAGTATGGCTCATTTAGGTGTGAGATGTGTATCGACTCACCAGGGTGGTATAAATTTGTACATTTGTGTCCACATCAGTATAATACTGTACCTGTTGTAAATAGGTTTGATCATTTGCAGTAATGTCATTATTCGGTCACAAGATGTCACTGTTGCCTAAACATTACTGAAAGATTGCAAGATGCTTACAGAATGTCAGAGGTGGAGCTACATCATCATCATCGAAGATGATGCAAAACACAGGAAGAGGAAGAGCATCCATCTTGAGGACAGTCTGCAGTTATTGTGAACAGGGAGAAGACATGCCTGAGGAGATTCCAGCAACATCCTCTCATAGAAACATCCCACTGAAATCAGAGCAGCGACAGAGTAGAGCTGATTGTGTCCGTGACCAGAACTTGTCCAGATGTGAGGAGATTTCTGCTAGGAATGCTGTTGAGAGATGGAAAAGGCCAGAACCTAGCATGAGAGGTGTTGGACGCTGCTGAGGAGTTAAGTCAGTCATCAGCGATAAAGTTCACCTGCTGGAGGAACCCCGCATCCGTCCATATACACCGATTGTTTGTCCGGAGCAGACCCGGACCTCACTACATTCTGGCACCAAAATACTCAAGACTGAGAGAGACCCTGTAGTTAGTTGGTTAGTTAGATAAGCATACTGACTGTTTCAGGCCACATTTCTGGTTTGTTCCATAATTAAGAATCCTAATCGACGTCTAGGTGCCAACACAGCACACAACAGACTTCAGACCAAACTTGAACTTCTTTTTGTTTCAGGAAAGAGTTACTGAGAAACATTATAATATGGATAATTGTTCAACTTCGATAGACTTTGTTTACGGTTAAATAGCCATCGCAGTCGGTTAACTGTTAAGATATTCTTGGTATAATTAAGAATGGACTATTCCTCTGAATTCATTGAAGTCATATCGGGATTGGAGAGGAATATTTGGTTGTGGGATATCGGTAATTAATTGTAAGATTGTAAAGTGTTGTGCTGTACCGCAGACAAGCCCGTACATTACACTCAGAGTCGGACTGGGCTGGGGCACTGAGACACTGGAGAATTCTCTGGTGGGCCCCCGAGCAGGATACACGGGGGCCCGCTGGTTAACATGGCCGCCAGTGCACCTGCACTGGGGCCGGAGGTGCAGGGAGGCTCTTGCAGTTTGGCTGATGAGGGCAATCTGACCTGCTTTTCGGACCCCCAGGCTCCGGGGGGCCCATGGCCAGATTGCCCTCATCGTGTGTGGCAGGCAGGGAGCAATCCCTCCAGCTCCGCTGCAGACAGGAAGAAAATGGCAGCAGAGCTGAGGGATCCGTCCTCTGCTTCCTGACCGCCTCTTTTTCCCTGACACAGGCTTACGTGGCTTGATGAAGTCATCATGCAGCGTGCACCTGTGTCAGGGAGAAAGTTGCAGACAACAAGGATGCTGCGGGGTGCGGGCTGAAGGGTGTTTTTTTAATTTTTTTTAACTAACACCTGGGATGAGAGAGAGCTGGCAGTGATGGAGGAGGTGGGGGGAGCTGGCAGTGATGGAGGAGGTTGGTGGGAGAGCTGGCAATGATGGAGGAGGTTGGGGGGCAGCTGGCAATGATGGAGGAGGTGGGGCGGAGAGCTGGCAATAATGTAGAAAGTAAGGGCGGAGAGCTGGCAATGATGGAGGAGGTGGGGGGAGAGCTGGCAATAATGAGGTGGGGAGCTGGCAATGATGGAGGAGGTGGGGGGGAGAGCTGGCAATGATGGAGGAGGTTGGGGGAGAGGTGGCAATGATGATGGTGGGGGAGAGCTGGTAATGATGATGGAGAAGGGGGGCAATGAAGGAGGAGGGGTGGAGAGCAATGATGGAGGAAGGGGAGAACAGTGATGGGGAATTATTTGGATGCTATATGCTGTTAATATCTGGTCTGGTCACGGTGTGGTGGTATTTCTCCCTTGTACAGTATGTGGTATTATTCGGTCACTATGTGGTCTGGTCATGGGTGTCACTGTATTTCTCCCTTGTATGTGGTATTATTTGGTCACTATATCCCGGAAATATGTAGGCCAGTCATGGTGTGGTGGTATTTCTCCCTTGTATGTGGTACTATTGGTGTTGGTATAGTAGATTGTGTTGTGTTGTGTATGTAATATCTCTCTGATATTAATTAGGAGAAGATTATTTATTTCCATTAGTGATTAAATACTTGGAACAAAGCGGCAGAGATGCGCTTAGAGGGGTATTCTGGGGAAAATAAGTAATCACCTCTCCACAGGATAAGTGATAAATTATTGATTAGTGGGGGTTTGAATGCTGGGACCTGCACCGATTGGTAGAATGTGGAGGTTTTATCCCCATTAGACTGGAGCTCACATGCGACTTGACCACTGATCTATTCATTCCCTCAGTGGCTGTTCCTGTTTTTTTTTTCTGGAAGCACCAAAGAGAATGAATGAGGCTGCGGTCAGATGTCCCACCTGCTGCTGCATCTTAAAAATGGGGATAAGTGTCCTGTCAGGGATAAAACTTCCCCATTCTTTCAATCGGTGCGGTTTCCAATGTTGGGGCCCAAACAATCAATAAGTTATCACCTATCCTGTGGAGCCCATGGATCGGTGATAACTTGTTTTAACCAAAGAACCCCTTTAAGGCTGTGTGCCCACGATGCAGATTTGAAGTAGAAATTTTCTGCGCCATTTTGTCTCTCCTTCGCAGAAAAATGCATGCAGTTTTTGCAAGCGTTTTTGACGCGTTTTTGAGCACCAATGGAATGATTTTTGGACCTAAATAAAGTTGGTGGGACATTGCTAAGCCCTTGGACTACCAGAAGAACTGGGGCCAGTATATTGGTTCATTTAAATGATTATGGGTCTGTTGTATTTCAAATAAAGTGTTTACACTGTGTCTGTGTGGTTTCTTTTACTTTGTTTGGTCATGAAAAGTCTGAGGTTATGACAAGGTGTCTGATTGACACTTTGTCATAACCAAACAAAAGAGCTAGGTGTCAGCTAGCCCCAGTCACCCAATCCTCATTAGCATTTTTATTCACGTAATTTATGCGACTGCTGTGAGCTGTTATTGTTAGCCTAGGAAGGTGCCACTAAGCAAACATTTTCCCTGGCCATAATTAACATCTCACAGCTGTTTCATTAGCCGCTACATCCCCCGATCAGCAACAAGCAGCGCTTTGGACGCAGAATATTTTTTTGCGTCCAAAACACGGTGTTCTAATGCCGCACTTTTGTTGTCGGTAAATATGAATCCACCGCATATAATGACACTTCAATCTGTCAAAATCTGCAGTGGAGGCTAGCGTGTCTGCTACAGAAATTGATACTCTGCGGGTGAGTTTGGGTATGTGGCCATGATCAGGAGCTGCTGCAGGTGTGACGCTGCGTGTTTATACAGCGTCAAACCCGCAGAGTCCAGATGTTATGTTATAGTGGATGGGATCTCTTGAAATTCCATGTCTGCTATGTGTGCATCAGAGGTTGCGAATCACTTGTGGACACTGACGTGCGGCGCGCCTTTCAGGACCGCAGCATGTCAAATTCTCTTGCGG
The DNA here is from genome assembly GCF_046119375.1 of Phyllobates terribilis. NCBI lineage: Eukaryota > Metazoa > Chordata > Amphibia > Anura > Dendrobatidae > Phyllobates > Phyllobates terribilis. The sequence continues at coordinate 383,615,924 of NW_027362765.1, forward strand.
AGTCGCTAGTCTGCACGACAGAAATTTGACCACTAGAAAGTATTGAATGCGGTGATTCCACATGGTTCAGTGAACACATGTGGATTTACCTGCGTTCAATAGAATGCAACATTTTGGACGCAGCAAAAATATGCATCCAAAGTGCTGCTACGTCAGAATTATGGGCACAAAGCCTAAAATTTTTAAAAAAATGGAGTGGGCTCCCACATCATTTTCATAACCAGCAGAGGGAAAGCCGACCGTTGGGGGATGCTATTAGTAGCCACAGAAGGGGCCATTTGCCAACAATGTTCCATGGCTATTAATATCAGCCCACAGCTGTTTGTTTAGCCTTTACTGGCTAGATTACAGGGGATCCCCAGAAAAAAATTGACGTGGGGTCCCCCTATAAAATCTAGCCAGCAAAGGCTAAACTAGACAGCTATGGGCTGATATTAATAGCCATGGAAGGGGCCATGGATACTATCTCCCTCTGCGGCTATTAATATCACTACTCAGCAGTTCCAGAGTAGTGCTTAGCCTCCGCTCTTCTCACTGCCCTGTAGCAGTGGCGAGTGGGGTAATGGGGTTAGGGTTCACGTTCACGTCAGCCTTGTATTGGCGGCTGATGTGAAGCCCAGGTTAGTAAGGAGGGCGTCTATAAGACGCCCCCATTACTAACCACATGGTAAAATAGTTGGCGCTTTTTCAAAAAAAGACACGGCCAGAATAAATTATTTTAATGAAATAAAGCATACACAGTTCTGCAATTTCTTTTATTACTCGCCTCCGCGAAGTCCTCGATCTCCGGCAAAAACCATGAAAAAAACACACAACCATATCCCTCACCTGTCAGACGAAGTCCGCGATCATGATTGTCCCACAATGATCAGGATCATTTCCACAGCTGTGACATCAGCCATCACTGATTACACAGCTGTAGAATACAGCATTGTATACTGATAGGGGTGTAAAATCACCTCTATCAGTATACAGTGCTGCTGATCAGCTGATGAGCCCCAGTGAGCTAGAGACTGTAGGAAAGTTCTGCTGAACTTTCCCATGGTCAGGTCACTGAGCATCAGCTGATTGGTCACATGACCGATCAGCTAATGTCTGACGTCACCGCAGGTCCTGGAAGCACAGTACAGTGCTTCTCCCCGGACCTGCAGAAAATCGCCGGCCGCTGGGATCAGCGCATTGCCACCGGGGACCGGGAGGACACCGGGGGCCGCCAGACAGGTGAGTATAGAGATTTTTTTGGATTTAATTCATTCCTTTTTTTTAACACCGTGGGTACCCGGGTTGGGAGAGTAGGTACTACTATTCTCCTCTGCTGTTATCAGTAGTAGTACAGATTCTGGCGTGATTTTGTGCCTATTGATTTTGATTGAATAACAGCAAAACCGCAGGTTTCTATTCTACCTGCGGTTTTGCTGCGATTCAATGCAAGTCAATGGGCGTGAATTCGCGCTGGAATCGCTGGAAAAATGGTAATGCTGCAGTTTTCACTGCAATGCAAATCCGGTGCGGTAATTACAGCATCATGTGCACAGCACATGCGGATTTGCATTGCAGTGAATGGGAGACCTTTAACAAGCGGTTTTAATGCGTTTCCGCGGTGGAAAAGCGCCTTCGGAAGTGCATTAATACCGCATCGTGGTTTGCATTAAGCAAACTACTATAATTGTACATCCCAGTTTATAGTGGTGCACAGTAGACGTGCTGGAGCCGCTGGTGATTTACAGTCAACGCTGCACTATAACAGGGATAACAGGTATTTGCATATAACTGTACCTGAGGATCAATTCCTCCTGTTGGCCCCAGACACCCCAGTCCGACCCTCACTTGATTGTTCCAATTCCCAGGGTGTAATAGATAACAGGTGGCCGGTTTAGACAAGTACGCCAGTTGGTAGATTCACCATGGGAGTGGTGAATATTCATGGTCTTTAATAGCGGGCACACAGACCACCGGCTGCTGCAGGAGCTGCGCTGCGGCTACAGTGTGCGCACTATTAGGAAGAATGAATGGTCACTGCTCCCCACGCATGCAGTCCTGGCGTGGGGAGCAGTGATTATTCCTGCACAGAGCGGCACACAGCGCTGGAGGAGAGAGGAGGTGAGTATAATTATTTTTTTGTGTGCAGTGCGACGGGGATCAGTGGGTGCCAAGCACACCAGGATGAGGGGGTCATACATACAGGGATGAAGGGTGCCATACTTACCAGGAAGAGGGATGGGGGGACAATACATACCAGGAGCCGTGCTGCAGGCACAGTGTGCTGGCTATTAAGGAAAATGAATATTCACTGCTCCCCACGCCACAGGGGCGTGGGGAGCAGCGAATATTAATTTTCTTTAGTAGCAGGCACAGTATAGGCTGCAGCAGCGGGCTACTGCCTCCTGTGCCCCACTACTCCACCGCTGTTGCTTCCCCCACATCCTCCACCACCCACAGCCACAGTATTTATGTATATCGGACAATAAGACACACCCCCTACTTTCTTCCAAATATGGGGTATCGGCGTACAAAGGAAAAATTGCACAACAAGTTTTGGGGTCCATTTCTCCTGCTATCTTTGTGAAACTGAAAAAATTTGGGGCTAAAAGAACATTTTTGTAGGAAAAATATATTTTTTTCATTTTCACAGATCCATGTTGTAAAATTCTGTGAAGCACCTATGCTTGCTCACTATGCATTTTTTAAGTGTTTCTGCAGCTGCAATTCCGCCTCAGAAACCCTTAAAAAATGCTTGGTAGAAGGTCTGCAATGATCCCCAATGATAATCCTCATGTGCTGTGCACATGCTGTGGAGATTTCCGCTTCGGATTATCATTGCAGAAAAATCCGCAACACTACCATTTATTTTGCGTATTTGCGGCGTAATCGCCGCCATTGACTTGCATTGAATCACTTAATATTCGCATCACTACATGCAGTCATGTGGATATTAAACGTTCCAATGCGCGGATGGTACCCGGGTCTGGAGAAGAAGAGACGCTCCTCCAGACCCGGGTACCATAGTACCTGTAGTTAAAAAATAATTAAAATTAAAAAAAAATTATACTCACCTTCTGGTCTCCAGTCTCCTGTACGGTGCGTCTGATGTCTTCAATGGCTGGTGAAAAGGACCTTCCATGAAATCATTTAGGCATGTGAGAGTTCACGCGACTGCTGACGTCGGGGGTCATGTGACCTCTCACATGACTAAATGACGTCATGGAAGGTCATTTTACACTACCGTGAGCCACCGGAGAAGGAGACCGGGGGCCATCAGAAAGTGAGTATAATGTTTTTTTTTATTTTTCACCATTTTTTTTTCTTTTTACTATTGATGCTGCATTTGCAGCATCGTAACTTGGCCGGTTGCATGGATTTATATAGTGTGACCAAGTTGTCAAGCACTTTCCAAGTGATGCTAAAATCGCTTGGAAAAGTGCTTGACAACCCGCATGCGAAATCACATGTGAAAATGCTTCACAAACACTTCTACCTGGCAGGAAAAACGCATGTAAAATCCGTATGCGTTTTTTATGTCAGGGAGATGCAAAAACGCTAAAGAAAAATCTGGAGCATTTATGCATCGTGGGCACTTAGTCTAAGGTGCTCACCACACATCTAAATAAATTCCTTGAGGGATCTAGTTTCCAAAATGGGGTCACTTGTGGGAGTTTCCCACTGTGTTAGAACATCAGGGGCTCTCCAAACACGATATGACACCTGCAGACCATTCCATCAAAGTCTGCATTCCAAAATGTCACTCCTCCCTTTCTGAGCCCTGCCGTGCGCCCAAACAATAGTCTTCCCCCACATATGGGGTATCTGCATGCTCAGGAGAAATTGCAAAACAATTTTTGGGCTCCATTTTCTCCTCTAACCCCTTTGAAAATAAAATATTTGGGGCTAAAAAAAACACTTTTGTGGGAAAAATTAGAATTTTTTCATTTTCACGGCTCCACGTTATAGACTTCCATGAAGCACTTGGGGGTTCAAGTTGTTCACCACACATCTAGATAAGTTCCCTGAGGGATTTAGTTTCCAAATGGTTTCACTTGTGGGGGGTTTCCACTGTTTAGGCATATCAGGGGCTCTCCAAACGCAACATTTAGTCCGCTAATTATTGAAGCAAATTTTACATTCAAAAAGTCAAATGGTGCGCCTTCCCTTCCGAGCCCTGCCGTGTGCCTAAACAGTGGTTTTCCCTCACATACGGGGTATCGACTTACTCAGGAGAAATTGCACAATAAATTGTATGGTGTGTGTGAGGAGTTGCCCATGTACTAAAGACTATGAGACTTTTCCATCACGGAGCTCCGTTTCCATAGATATTATTATTGTGTTTTATTAGAGATCTGCTTGCTCTGTTTAATGTTCTGCTTGCTCGTCAGTTTGTGTACACTAATTTTACTTGTAAAGTGTCCAGCATACCAGTAATCTCATCAGTATCTCAGGATCTTTAAGCCATTGTTCAAACAGCATCTAGGCCCATTGTGTGAGAGTTAAAAGAAGGAGCCATCACCACAGGGAGTCTAAGGCTGTGTGCCCACGTAGCATTTTTCAAGCGTATATGCTGCGGAATTTCCGCAGCGTAAACGCATGAAAAACGCATGTATATCCGCACCCCATGGTCCCCAATGGGATTCCGCAAGTTCTATGCACATGCTGCGGATTTTTCCGCAGCGTTTATGCCGCGTTCAAAAATCCGCAGCATGTCATTTAATTTTGCGTTTCCGCAAGCGGAATTGCCTTTGTCCAATGCATAAAAAACGCAAGGCAATTCCGCATGTGGAAAACGCGTGATAAACGCGCGAAAAATGCGCGATAAACGCGTGCGGAATTCCGCATGCGTTTTTCCGGGAGAGGACTTGCATTTATGCAGCAGAAATTTTCTGCTTCATAAATGCAACGTGGGCACATAGCCTTACATGTGGACTCAGGTGATGGGTTCGACCTGAGAAAATAGCTTAGCTATGGGGGGAAAGGTGAGAGCAGTTCTGCCCATTCAGGGAGCTGATCCCAGTGAAGGAAAAAAGAATCCACATGTTTTAATGGGAAGTTGGTGGAATGACATTGAAGGAATAGGATCGAGACTGAGGACCTGGAAGAAGGGATGGATGCATGGCATATGGAGTGTTGGAGATCAGTTACCGACTGGACAGGATAAACATGCTACAGTTGTGGGATCTGTCATTTGGATTTACACTTTCTTAAAGGATTGTTGCTACCGGATACCTGTGATTTCATCGTTTTACCTGTCGTCTGGAGGATCGGGGACTGAGACTACAGACTATACTGGCACAGAAGTAGTGGAATTACCATTCCGGGAAGGGGATCTGGTGGATTGAGACAATTGTATTTTGGACATTTACCTGGAATTGCTGTATTACCATGGATGTGAGGAATAAAATATTTTTGCATCGTTAACCGGCCTAGGTGATTATTAAAACCCACAATCTCAGATCTTTACAGTGCAATTTCTCCTGTTAGTCAACTGGCGCTCCTTCCCTTCCGAGCCCTGCCGTGTTCCCAAACAGTGGCTTTCCTCCACATATGGGGTATCATCTTACTCAGGAGAAACTGCACAACTAAAGGTATGTGCAATTTCTCCTGTAACTCTCATAAAAATGCAAATTTTGGGGCTGAAAAACATTTTTATGGGAAAAATGTGAACATTTTATTTTCAGGGCTCAATGTTATAAACTTCTGTGAAGCACTTGGGGGGTTCAGGATGCTCACAACTCATCTAGATAAATTCCCTGAGGGGTCAAGTTTCCAAAATGGTATCACATGTGGGGGGTTTCCACAGTTTAGGCACATCAGGGGCTCTCCAAACGTGACATGACGTTCGCTAATTATTCCAGCAAATTTTACATTCAAAAAGTCAAATGGTGCTCCTTCCCTTCCGAGGCCTGCCGTGCGCAGGTGGTGTTGAGAAGTCTGGCCCAATCCAGCCCTTGTCAGCCTGTCAGCATTTTTAGTTGACAGGCGGATGCGCTTATCAATTATAATTCCACCAGCAGCACTAAAAACCAGCTCTGATAAAACGCTAGCGGCAGGGGAGGCCAGGACCTCCAAGGCGTAGAGAGCCAGTTCATTCCACATGTTCAGCTTGGATATCCAATAATAATAAGGCACAGAGGAATCACAGAGGACTTTGGTACGGTCAGCAAGGTACTCCCTCAGCATCTTCCCAAACTTTGCACTCCTTGTGAGAGTAACCCGTGCCTCAGGGCCTGTGCGATGGGAGGGGCTGAGAAAACTCTCACAGAACTTTGACAGTGTTCCCCTGCCTCTGCTGGATTGGAGTTGTGTCTCTCTCGCCTGTACTCCTTGGTTGACCAATGAACTGTGACCTCTGCGCTAGCGTTTTCAGATGGGAAATTTTTTAATAGTTCCACAACAAGGGCCTTCTGGTACTGCCCCATTTTTGTAGACCTGTCCGCCTCAGGAATAAGAGATATAAAGTTCTCCTTGTAGCGTGGGTCTAGAAGTGTCACCAACCAGTAACGACTGTCACCCAAATTTTGGAGAATGCGAGGGTCACGGGAAAGGTAGCGTAACATAAACTCAGCCGTGCGTGCCATACTGCTAACAGGCAAGACTTCCGTTTCCTCACCAAGAGGACGACTGACCATGCTCTCCTCCTCCTCCTCCCCCCATCCTCAGGCCATCCACGCTGAACAGACAATATGACAGTTGTGCAGTTAGTACCATCTATAGCGCATCAAAATAGCTCCTGTTTTTCCTCCTCTTCCTCATTGTCACCCAATCCACATTGGGATGAGATGAGGCTGGGCTGTGTGTAATCACCCTGTATGGTTCCTTGCTCCATCTCATTGTGCTCCACCTGCAATGCATCCTCTTTGATTGTGAGCAGAGAGCGTTTTAGAAGACAGAGAAGCAGGATGGTGATGCTAATTATGGCGTCATCACCGCTCACCATCTTGGTGGAGTCCTCAAAGTTTTGGAGGATGGTACATATGTCTGACATCCATGTCCACTCCTGAGATCTTATTTGTGGAGTCTGAACTGAATACCGACGGCCTTGTTGATGCTGGTAGGCAAAAACTGCCCTCTTCTGCTGACACAAATCATTCCCAACATCTGCAGTGTAGAGTTCCAATGCGTGGGGACATCACACACCAGTTAGTGAGCCGGAAGCTGTAAATGCTGCTGAAGCACGGCAAGGGCGGCGAAAGCTGTAGCTTACTTTCTAAAATGGGCACACAGGCGGCGTACTTTGACAAGCAGATCCAGCAGCTCCGGGAAGGTTTTTAAAAACCGCTGAACTACGAGGTTAAGCACATGGGCCAGGCATGGTACATGTTTGAGCTCGCCTCGCCTCAGAGCCACCACCGGGTTTCGGCCATTGTCACACACGACCATGCCTGACTGTAGGTTCAGCGGTGTCAGCCACAGATCTGACTGCTCTTTCCGAGCTGTCCACAACTCTTCAGCATTTTGCGATTTGTCACCTAAGCATACTAGCTTCAACACAGCCTGTTGCCGCTTGTGCTGCAGTGCTTCCAGCTTGTGACTGATGTGGTCATTTCGGAGATGAAGGCTGAAGAGGAGGAGGAGGAGGAGGTGCAGGAACTGTAGACTGTGGGGGCAACCCTGATTGACCTAGTGCCCGCAGTCATCAGCATCGGGAGGATGTGTTCCGTCCCAAGGTCCGACTGGGTCCCGTCTTCCACTATGTTAACCCAGTGTGCCATCAGCGAGATGTACTGTCCCTGCCCACAAGCACTTGTCCATGTGTCCATGGTTAGGTGGACTTTCCCTGTAACTACATTGTTGAGGGCACGGCTAATGTTGTGGGACATGTTCTTCTGTAATGCGGAGACGGCACCCTGGGAGAAATAGTGGCGGCTGCTGACTGAGTACCAAGGGATGGCCGCTGCCATCAGGTTGCGCAAGGCTTCCGTCTCCACGAGCCTAAAAGGCAACATTTCTAGCGCAAGCAACCGCGAAATGTGGGAATTTAGTAGTGTGGCCTGTGGGGCGTTGGCTGCATATTTGCGCTTGTGTTCCAAGGACTGGGGTATGGACAACTGAACGCTGCGTTGGGACAAGGACGTACTTGCTGATTGTGCTAGTTGAGAGTATGTAACTACAGGTGCACGGCAGGAGGCATCTTCGCATGCACTATGGACAGGGGATTGGCTTGCACGCACAACAGCGTAAGAAGCAGTGGTGTCACCTGCAGACACAGTTCCTTGACCCTGGGGTTCGGCCCACAAAGTCGGGTGCTTTGCTGCCATGTGCTGGATCATGCTGGTGGTGGTCAGGCTGGTAGTTTTGCTACCCCTGCTGATGCTGGCCTGGCAGGTGGTACAAATTGCCTTTTTGGGGTTATCGGCAGAGTCTTTAAAAAACAAACAGACTGGGGAAGACCTAACAGTTGTACTGGCAACTTCCGTTGTGTTGGTATTACGGGGAACGGTTGCCCGCCTTCTGTCTGCGGCCACCACTCTGCTTCTTCCTGCCTGTTGGGGTGCTCTGCCTCCCTCCTCCTGTGTGCAGCTGTCCTCGCTGGGAGGAAGGAGGATCAGGGGGAGGATCAGGGTGAGGAATATGCGGTCAAGACTCACGGCTACTGAGACTTGACCATGTGGAAGACAGGGTGGTGGTAGTGACTGGAAGCATTATCTGCTATCCAATCAATAACCTTTTCACACTGCTCTGTGATCAATAGTGGTGTACTGTGGTCCCCTATTAATTGGGACAGGAAGGTCGAGTGAGAAGATGTGGGTGTTTGTTGTGGCACAATTTCAGCTTGTCCACGGCCTCGGCCTCTGCATGCATCATCATCATCACCATCACGTCCAGTTCCCCGTCCCTTACCATGTGCCTTGCCCATTTTAAATGGAGGACAATATCTTCCACGCTCACTACAAATGGCTGAAGTTGGAGCGAACTTTATATGTGATCCGTGTGATGGACAAACCACAGTTTTAAATACCTGGCCTGTAGGTAACTATTTTTAACAGTAAACTGGTGTCAATAGCTTCACTGACACAATGAAACAAAATTTCAATGGAGGCCAGAAATGGCAATATTTTCAGTGCAATTATATGTGATCTGTGTGACGGACAAGCCACAGTTTTAAATAGCTGGATTTTTAGCGCTGTAATATGGAAAGGAACTGGCTGTATTCTGCAATGCCAACAAGCAAATGGCGCAGAAAAACAGTGTTCCCTGGATTGCTTTTTAAGCAAATAAACAGGATTAAAATAAAAATTATTCCTGGATCCTGATATCTGGGGCTGTTTCAACAAATATCTGTAAAAGCACCAGCAGACAGAACTGGAATGGACCCTCTTGTCCTATGTGCACTGCAGTCTGCTATATACCCTGCCTGCCTATATACACTGCCTGCCTGGTATCTATGCAGCTGGATAAGTCCTCAGAAGGACTGTTAGTTGAGATGGATATGTGTCTTTATAGTCTGGTATACCTACACTAACTAGAAACAAGCAAATCTCTCCCTAGCTCAGCAGCACTTCTCCCTACACTGTCTGATTCCGGAGTGACTGTGACGAGCATGGCGGCGCCAGGTCTGATATAGACCTGATGACGCTGTGCTGCCAGCCAATCACTGTAATGCCTCAACCAACATGGCTGTGGCATTACAGTGTGTGGCAGACAATCCCTGCATGTTGATTGGCACTCTAAAAAGCGCCAAACATTCAGCGAGGGTACCCAAACTTCCGCCAAGCAACCCCGTGCAGTGAGATGCTCGCTCTTCACTAATGGTGGTATTTCTCCCTTGTATGTGGTATTATTCAATAGTGTTAGTATAGTGGATTGTGTTGTGTTGTGTATGGCAGTCATTTCTTCTCTCTGATATTAATTAGGAGAAGATTCTTTATTTCCATTAGTGATTTAGTATCTGGAACAGAGCAGCAGAGCTGCACTTACAGGGGTTCTCCAGTGAAAACAAGTAATCACCTCTCCACAGGATAAGTGATAAATTATTGATTAGTGGGGGTCTGAATGCTGGGACCTGCACCGAATGGTAGAATGTGGAGCTTTTATCCCCATTAGACTGGAGCCCATGTGCAACTTGACCACTGATCCATTCATTCCCTCAGTGGCTGTTCTTGTTTTTTTCTCGAAGCCCCAAAGAGAATGAATGATGTCCCACCTTCTGCTGCATTTTAAAATGGGGATAAGTGTTCTGACAGGGATAAAACTTCCCCATTCTTCCGATAGGTGCGTTTTCCAATGTTCGGACCCAAACGATCAATGTTATCACCTATACTGTAGAGTACATGGATCGGTGATAACTTGTTTTAATCAAAGAACCCCTTTAATGCAAACTACCATAATTGTACATCCCAGTTATAGCGGTGCACAGTAGATGTGCAGGAGCTGCCAGTGATTTACAGTCAATGCTCCAATATAACAGGGATAGCAGCTAATAGGTATTTGCACATAGCCGTAGGGTGGGCCCCGAGGATCAATTCCTCCTGTTGGCCCCAGGCACCCAAGTCCGACATTATCTGAAGGTACAAAAGTTTACATACCCCAGCAGAATTTTTGCTTTCTTGGCCTTGTTTCAGAGAATATGAATATGAATGATAACAAAAAAACTTTTTCTCCACTCATGGTTATTGGTTGGGTGAAGCCATTTATTGTCAAATTACTGTGTTTTCTCTTTTTAAATCTTAATGACAACCAAAAACAACCAAATGATCCAGATCAAAAGTTCACATACCCTAGTTCTTAATACCGTGTATTTCCCCCTTTAACTTCAATGACAGCTTGAAGTCTTTTGTGGTAGTTGTGGATGAGGTTCTTTATTTTCTCAGATGGTAAAGCTGCCCATTCTTCTTAGCAAAAAGCCTCCAGTTCCTGTAAATTCCTGGAACTGGACTGTAGACTGTAAATAGATAACTTTTTTTTTTCTTCCCTTTATGGGAGGCACTTTTCTTGAACGTTACATATAACTACTAGGTATATAATTCAATATAAGATCACTTTAAATAACATTTTATCAAACATAAAACATTCTATCGCTTTTTCAAGTAAGTTCAACAGGCTGTAGTGAGATCCTGATCAGGGTGTCCAGCTCACTGGTGTAAGTGCAAAGTCGGGGGGGGACCCATCCACAACAAACCCCCAACATAGGCCCTGGGCGTGGCTGCAGGGCATAGCCAATCCACTCGTTGGACCACGTCTTCGGCCACGCCAAATGGGTTTTTGTTCAATGGTCAATAAAACCAACAAGAAGCGCCTAGGGGGATCGCATGAGATCACCCTCCGGGTTGTCCCACCTGAACTTCTCTCCTTCTCTTTTGCAGGCAAACTGGGGCACTGGCGTGGGCAGTAAAGGGGCACTCTGCTGATCCTCAACTCTCGCGGACCAGTCCCACGTGGCACACCCGTACACCTAGCTGGGTGTAGGGGCTGACGGTTCTCCCAAAGGGCCTAGGAGGGTGCCAGTGTCGTCGGCGCCCGGGGCAGGAGTGCTGTTTTTACCTGCGCTCTCCGTCTCTCCGGTACTGCGCGGCGCCTCCGGGTTCAGGACAGGCTCCGCCGGGGCTAGGGTGCTGGTGGTAGGACCGAGCGTGGTCCGCTGCCGGACTAGCTTTACCAGCAGCTCGTCCTTCCACTGCATGACGGTGGCCTGCTGGGCTTCCTCCATTCGCCAGCCCAGCTCCTGTACCTCCGCACGTAGGAACCCCATATCTTCCAGGGGCAGCTTGCCCAGAACCCCCTCCAGGTTAAGGGGGGAATCTTCTGGCTGCAGGGCACGGGCAGGAGTCTGATCCTTGCTTCCGTCCATGGCGCCTGCCGAGTGTATTCTGCTTCCACAGCCTGGGGCCCCGCCCTCTCTGCAAGGTTTTCCTTCTAATCTCCCCTTTCGGGGGCGGTCCCACTCCAGCTTGCTGTCGGCCACACCAAGGGGCGGCGCCCCCAGACTTATGGACAAGTCTAGGTATATGGCCGCAGGTGCATGGGGCAGGCTCCGCTTTGGCGCCATTCCGGTACCCGGCCCACGATGGGAGGTTTCTTCTCGTCTTCTTTCACACACATAATGGCGCCCGTTCTTCTGGAGCGGGCTCCACTGCTTTAGTAACAAGCACAGTCTATAGGTGAAAGGGACCCTTTGTAACGGGTCGGTTCACCCTGGTCATGACGCCAAGTATGACACGCTCCCTGGGCCGTGGGGTACTCGGTAGCCGGGCCGGTCCTGTATTGGGGAAGTCACAGTGGCTGTGATCCAGTCCGTGGCCCAGGGCGGTCAAATAAAGAATAGTCAATTGAGGAAATAAAGATTTTGGGATAATGTTCGTGACGCCACCAGTGGTATGCGGCTATATGGCGCAGATCCACTGGAGCTGATGGTGAGACAGCAAAGATAATTCAGCTCTCCACGGGCAGAGCTAGGCCCCAGGGCAGTATATTTGATGGATGTTGTAAATGTTGTCGGCAGGGACAGTGTAGTGCAGGACAGGTGACGCAGTAATTAGTCAAGGACACAGTGGGGTGCAGTCTTAAGGCTTTACTCACAGTTATTAAGTTCTCCAAGTTACAGTTACCGGTTTGTAACCGCCCACGTCGTCCTGTGTCCTCCGGGGAAGTGATCCAGCCAACTCTCAGATAACTTGGAAGCACTTGAACGGGACCCCTTTCTTATGTACCTTCCCAGGTCGTCTCTCTGCGCTGCTCTCGCCCTCCTGCCCTGCGCCTCACACACAGTGTCCCGAGCCAGTGGCCACGGACCTTGTTGGGTGACATCCTCTGAGTCCCCTTCGTCCTATATGGCCACCTTTTCAGTGATTATGTGTGGATTGTGGCTACGGCACTTGAAGGTCCCGCACCGCTCCCAGCACATTAACCCCCACAATGCTGCGATCGAAGTCGATCGCAGCATTGCGGTGGCAAGGGGAGGTGATCGGTATACTCACCTCCTCTTCCGGCCTCCAGCGCTGTCTGCCGCGGCTTCTCGGGTGTTGCCGTGACGACCCGATGTCGTCATGACAACATTCGGGTCACCAGACAGCAGTAAGATTGTTTGGACATGCGCAGTGCATCTCCAAACTATCTTCTCCCTGTCCAGCGCTGACTGCCTGCATGGCACAGGGATGGTGCTGCATTCCTGTGCCATGCAGGCGATCAGAATAAAAAAAGTGAAAGTCCCATAGTGGGACAAAGTAAAAAAGTAAAAAAAAACTCCCAGAAAGTGAAAAAAAATGAAAAAAAAATTGTAAAAATCTAAAAAAAAAAAAAAAAAAAAAAAAATCCACTAAAAATAAAAATATAATGTACCCATCAATAAATATTATTAAGAAAAAAAAACAAACAAACAATAAAAGTACACATATTTGGTATCGCCGCATCCGTAGCGACCTGGCCTATAAAACTGTTCCACTAGTTAACCCCTTCAGTGAACACGGTAAAAAAAAAGCAAAAAACAATGCTTTATCAACATACCGTCAAACAAAAAATGGAATAACACGCGATCAAAAAGACGAATATAAATAAAAATGGTACCGCTGAAAACGTCATCTTGTCCCGCAAAAACAAGCCACCATACAGCTCCATCATCCGAAAAATCAAAAAGTTACAGCTCTCAGAATAAAGCGATGCAAAAAAATATTTTTTTCTATAAAATAGCTTTTATTGTGTAAAAGCGCCAAAACATAAAAAACTATATTAATGTGGCACCGCTGTAAATGTACTGACCCAAAGAATAAAGCTGCCTTATCAATTTTACCACATGCGGAACAGAATAAAAAAATGTAAAAAAACACAATTCCTGAATTGTTGGTTTTTGTTTATTCTGCCTCCCAAAAGCTGGAATAGAAAGCGATCAAAAAATGTCACGTGCCTGAAAATGGCACCAATAAAAACATCAACTCATCCCGCAAAAAACAAGCTGTAACATGACTCTGTCGGCCAAAATATGGCGATGCAAAAACTAGATTTTACAAAATATGCGTCTTTTAGTGTGTGACAGCTGTCAATCATAAAAACCCGATAGGATTCTGGTATCGCTGTAATCGCACCAACCCGAAGAATAAAGTAATCTCATCACTTATACCGCATGAGGAACGGTGTTAAAAATAAACGCCTGGGCTGGGGTTGGGGTTGTGCTAATGTTACGGTTGGGGTTGTTTCTTTTTTCAAAAGTAAAAAAAAAAAAAAAAGATGACGATATGGCAACTTGGAACCCTCAGGTGCTTCACAAATTGATTCGTAAAAATGAAAAAGTGGAAAAAAAATTCCAAAATGTCACTCCTCCCTTTCTGAGCCCTGCCGTGCGCCCAAACAATAGTCTTCCCCCACATATCGGGTATCTGCATGCTCAGGAGAAATTGCAAAACAATTTTTGTGCTCCATTTTCTCCTCTAACCCCTTTGAAAATAAAATATTTGGGGCTAAAAAAAAACACTTTTGTGGGAAAAATTAGAATTTTTTCATTTTCACGGCTCCACGTTATAGACTTCCATGAAGCACTTGGGGTTCAAGTTGTTCACCACACATCTAGATAAGTTCCCTGAGGGATTTAGTTTCCAAATGGTTTCACTTGTGGGGGGTTTCCACTGTTTAGGCACATCAGGGGCTCTCCAAATGCAACATGGCGTCCGCTAATTATTCAAGCAAATTTTACAATCAAAAAGTCAAATGGCGCTCCTTCCCTTCCGAGCCCTGCCGTGCGCCCAAACAGTGGTTTTTCCCCACATATGGGGTATCTGCGTGCCCAGGGGAAATTGCACAACAAATTTTGGGGTCCATTTTTTCTTGTTACCCCTGCAAAAATAAAAAAAATTGGGTCTAAAGTAAAATTTTTGTGAAAAAAGTTAAATGTTCATTTTTTTCTTCCACATTCAAAAAATTCCTGTGAAGCACCTGAAGGGTTAATAAAGTTCTTGAATGTGGTTTTGAGCACCTTGATGGGTGCAGTTTTTAGAATGGTGTCACTTTTGGGTATTTTCTGTCATAAAGACCCCTCAAAGTGACTTCAAATGTGATGTGGTCGAAAAAAATGGTTTTGTAAATTTTGTTGGAAAAATGAGAAATCGCTGGTCAACTTTTAACCCTTATAGCTCCCTAACAAAAAAAAATTTGGTTCCAAAATTGTGCTGATGTAAAGTAGATATGTGGGAAATGTTATTTATTAACTCTTTTGTGTGACATATCTCTCTAATTTAAGGGCATAAAAATTCAAATTTTGAAAATTGCAAAATTTTCAAAATTTTCGCCAAATTTCCGTTTTTTTTCACAAATAAACGCAAGAGATATCGAAGAAATTTTACCACAATCATGAAGTACAATATGTCACAAAAAAACAAACTCAGAATCAGGGGGATTCGTCGAAGCGTTCCAGAGTAATTACCTCATAAAGTGACAGTGGTCAGAATTGTAAAAATTGGCCTGGTCATTAACGTGCAAACCATCCTCGGGGTAAAGGGGTTAATTATAAAATGAAGCCCTGTAGCCAATCCTAACGGTGTGTAATATACTCACTGTCAGGATTCAGTTCTGCTGCTGGTTCCATCTGTTATCACATGGCCCCTTCACTCATATGGTTTTCTCATACTTACCGTCACGTGACAGTGAGATTCTCTTCCTGCTTCTCTGCTTTTCCCTGAACTTTGAGAGAATTAGGGAGAGCAGCTCGCCAGAACGTGACAGTGTGCAAATTGAATATGTGCTTGGTGTGGGGGAAGCGGCAAAATAAATTCTTGCCCTAGGTGCCAGAAAACTTAGATACACCTCTGGCACAAAGTGTAATAATGCGCTAGATGTCATAGCTGCAGGGCGTTATGAGGAAGCAGCACAAAAACGCAAATCGAATCTCAAATTGTTCAAAAGTATGTGATACCGTGAATTTCTGGAAATTAGACTAAAACTCGATCCACCTCGGATTTATCTGCTCGTCTCTATTAATAATGCATCTTCCCTCTATGTGTTTGAAACGTGTAAACCAGTGTTGGATGAGGTGCAAATGATCAACCAGTAATAATGACTCTGGGGGCCCAGAGTTTAGCTAAAAGCAAAATGTTACATTACCTGCATTGAAAAATGTCCCTCTGCTTCTGAATAATAATACATTGGATGGGTAGTTTGGTAAATGAACAATGAGATGCTGCCATTGTCTGTACATAAAAAATCAATTGTATTGCTACTACTGCTCATATAGGGTGGGTGAGGGCTGACTCCTGCACAGGGGCCCATCGGGGGATTCATCTGCTACCCTTTGGGCTAATACGAGTCTGGTATTAGCGAAATGCTGCTGGATTTTGAATGATTTTAAACCAATATTTTGCCAAATTTCACTTGTTTTTTTTGATTTCCTGTGAGTGTACAGGAATTTAAGCATTACCTCTGCTGCACATTAATGTCCATATTAATACCATATTGTTAATGTCAATACCGAGGGTCAGATCCTCACAGCTTTCTTTATACATGCCCATGGGTATGTAGAATTGCAGCTGATATTATAATAACTGGAACTAGTCATTAATACGCATTTTCCTGATGAGTCTCCATTTATCTGCAACCTGAGTAACGAGAAAACAAAACAAGAGGAAATGATGAGAAATCAGTAATTATAAGGGAGGTCCAGACCCCGGTGATCGGATGTATCACAGTCGCAGTAATGACCGGTGTGTGCTGGTGTCAGGAGTCACTTACAAGCTGCCGGAATAATGTTCTCCATCCACCCATCTCCAGACGTCTCCATCATGGTAAAGTCCTATCCAATATGTGTCGTCTTCCTGCTTCTTCAGAGTTATCTGTATAAAGTTCTAGAAGAAGAAATATTTTTTCATTTTTTTAAAATATTTTGGTTAACTCACACAACGTTTTTTAAAGGCTATGTGATATCCTAGTCTGCAAAGAGCACAATACTGTCTAATCTGTTCACATGAGACATTTTTGCATAGACTCACACAAAGTAAACTGCAGTATGCATCTTTGGATTTCCATTAGCGTGGAAGTCATTAGAGATCCAAATAAAAGTAATTAGAAATCTGTGGCGCCCCTGAGGGTTCAGTCGCCACAGAGTTACTGCACCTCACCCAGAGGTGTGGTACCTCCTTCTCTCAGATAAGAAGTGAGTGCCACCCGGAACCCCAACACCTGCATCCAACACTACACTGCTCCAGGCCGGCTGGAAGGGCGATATGCACTGTGTATGCTGCCCTGTCCCTGGCTGGAGTGGGGGGAACCAAAGGTAGGGGGAACCAGTAGTGGGTGTGGGTGGAGGAAGTGACTCGCCCCATGAGCCGTGGGGCACTCGGATCCGGGCAATTAGGGAAACGATGGGAGTAGTAGTGGCAACCCGGTTCCGTGGCTCAGGGTGGTTAGGCCAGTGGTAGTCCGTTATGTGATATTGATTATGTCCGACTACGCCACCCGTGGATTGCGGTTATTAGGAACCGCCGCTGCATGCAGACCGCTGGGGCTGATGAGGTGTGCAGCTAGGGTAGTGTGACTCCCCACGGGAAGAGTGCGGCCCCAGGGCAGTATAGTGGATGATGGGAGTGATGGTAGTGAGAGTCCCAGTGATGATAGTGCTGAAGGAGCAAGGAGCACACAGACAACAGGTTGCAGTCCAGGGTCTTTACTAAACAGGTAAACTGACCCACAAACAGTCCCAGCTAGGAGGGGACCTGGATGTCTGAGAGCAACGGGGAAATTGGCCCTGGTCAGGGTGAGGGTGTAGGCCTACCGTGCTTTCTGCGCTCCTTCTGGCTATCTCCTCCTGATAGGGTAACAGCCCACGTTTCCGAGCTTTCCGTGTATTCTCGCCTGTATGGCCTGCGACGTGGGTTCCTTTCTGCTCCCAGCCTTGTACGGCTTTACTGGTCCCTTCGGTTGTGGCAGGGCCTCCAGGCTTCTTAGGCCAAGGAAAATACAGTCCCTTGCGAACTGGTTCTCTGCTGGGGGATGTGCAATCCTTCCAGCCTCAGACACCAAAGTCTGGTAAATTAAGTCTTTTCTCTGCCAAGACAGGCTCTCTTCGCCTCTTGTCTCTGGCTTGTGGCTCTCCTACTGCCACACTTCCTCTTAGGTGCAATCAACTTTCTGTCCCTGCTCCACTCTGGGACACGTCTCAAAGCTGAGACAGGCAATCCAGTTCTCTCTAACCCTGTCCCCAGTACCAGCTTTTATAGGGGCAGCCTGCTCCCCCTACTGGCCTGAGACAGGAGGCATTGCATGCTAATTTTCCCCTGACCAGAGAACCTCCCCCTTGCTCTCAGACACAGCTTTAATTACACTTGTGGCATCCAGGCAGGGTGACACAGAAGTATGCCCTCCAAGTTCACCACGTGTTCCAGGAGGGCGAGGACATGCCCCTGCAGCCTGAGGCTGGTGGCCCGGACGGGTCAGTCGGCAAGCACCAGAAATATCCCCGGTGGGGATACCACTACTAGAAAAGTAGGTGGGACTGGACTGTAAATAGTTACCCGTAAGGGTACATCACTATTGTTGTGTGCACTTTAGTTACCCGTAAGGGTATAAAGACATTAGCCTGTGGACAGTGAACAGCTAAAACTTTATGTATATAGTTCTGCACTTCTTAAGGTGCTCTCTATTGGTTTTATAAACTGCAACGTATGACCTCAGAACAAAAACCTGTTTGGCGTGGTAGAAGACGTGGTCCAACATCTGAATGCAGCCACGCCCAGGGCCTATGTTGAGGGTTTGCGGACGGGTCCCTCATGCTGCTACTTTTGCACCTGTGTGGTAAGTAAAATGGACACCCGGTTACAGAATATGCTGTAACCTGTTACAGAATGTTATTAAAAGTGTTTTTAGTGCAATCATGCCCTGTAACGTTAAAGAAAAGTGTCTCCCATAAAGGGAAGAAATGTTTTTGTTAAACTCTTATATGTGAATGCATTCTAAAAATTTGTGTGTCTAAATTACCTTGTTTTTGCTCAGCTCCTGCCTGCGGACGTGCTGTATTTTACCAGGGGGGAATGTGGCACCCCTGAGGGTTCAATCGCCACAGAGTTACTGCACCTCACCCAGAGGTGGTACCTCCTTCTCTCAGGTAAGAAGTGAGTGCCGCCTGGAACCCCAACACCTGGATCCAACACTACACTGCTCCAGGCTGGCTGGAAGGGCGATATGCACTGTGTGTGCTGCACTGTCCCTGGCTGGAGTGGGGGGAACCAAAGGTAGGGGGAACCAGTAGTGGGTGTGGGTGGAGGAAATAGAGTAGGGGAGCACCATAGTAGGAGAAATATAAAAGTAAGCCATCTTGTGGTAGCAGGAGAAGTGGAGAGTGGTGATGGAGAGTGTGTACAGTCAGTGAGGACTGTAAGTCCGGGAGCAGAGTCTCTTTAGGAGCTCTGCTCCACAAGTGGGGCCTAGTGATAGAGGCCCCGGAGGGGAGCAGAGGAGTAGGGCTTCGATCTACAGAAGGGATCCCAGGGGTACGGAAGGAGCAGGAAGCCACCCGTACGCCCGAAACTGCCCGGAGGCAGGAGGGATCAGGCCACAAGAAGGGGACCGGCCCCTGGTCCAGCCGTGTTACTCCAGGTCTCGGCTGGGAAAACCGGAGGCTTCTGGCTTATATAGTCAGTTGCCAAAGCTTCATTCTAATCCCTGTGAGGGTCAAGCAGGTCCGGGCACTCTGACGAGACAGGAGGGACTTCAGAGTACCCGAGCGGGATTGAGAGTGGGGAAACGCAGGGCAGGAGGGAGAAAGACCCAGCATGAAGACGGTCTAGCTAGGAACACAAGAAAGTGGGGTTCTGTCAAGTACTCCTAATTTTCCTGAAGAAGTGCTTGAACCTCTGCCTGGTGAATGCAGCGCGACGTGGGAGGCCGACACCAGTACAGAGCACCAGTGGAACCACTATAAAGAACTGTGAGTAAAAACCTTGGCTGACCGCACTGCACTGCCTCCGTCCATTTCTTTCAACTGCGTCACCTCTCCCTCTCCGCACTACAACGCCCAGCGTAACGTACCCAACCTACACTACCCTGAGGCCCGCTCCACCTGTGGGGAGCCGTCCCAACTAAGCTGCCCGAACACCGGCCTCAGAGGACTGTCGCAGCACTGGTAATCCTTACCAGACACCACAGGTGGCATCACGAACAATTCACCCAAAATCCCCTATAAATAATTATCCCCTTTTTGTTCACCGCCCTGGGCCACGGACTGGGCCAGCCACCGTGATATCCTCTGACCGGCATCCAGAGGCCCGGCTGCCGAGCACCCCATGGCCCTGGGGGGGCGTCAAATCCATGAGTAAAACATGGGCATTGGATCACTACTAGATCTTTATCATGGATGTCAAGCGGCCATGATTACAGGAAAAGAAAATTCTGTCAGAAAAGAAGGTCTGGCCAATAGAAAGCTAGAACACAACTAAACAGTCATGTCCTGCAGCATGTACATGGAGAAGTTTTTCATGGTGGCTCAGGAGAAGTTGAGCTGTAGGACTGTAGGGAGACCTCCTTCAGGGAACACTATAAAAAAGCAGCACCCTGAGAGGAAGAACTACAGTGGAGAGCAAAAGGGTAACAATGTTTAGAACTTTTGACTTTCAGGCTCCATATCTCACATCCACTACTGCTGCTACCATCATTTTATAGACAACCATTTTGGCTATCTCATACATAAATCTGACTTGAAACTATTAAGTGTCTGATTAGTTATGCAGATTCTTGTCATGTCACTGCATTGTTACTGTTTTATTCCTAGTGGTGGAAAAATCTTTTTTTCCCTGTATACTACAAATTGCAACCTGTTCTCACATTCCCTAATAGCTCAGTGTGTTATTAGGTTAATTCCCAAGTGAAAGGTCATTGGTTCAAATCGAGGAGCAGCCATGTAGAAGATTTCCCAAGAAAAGAGAAACAGCGTCATCCAGCTCATCGATAGCAGTCTCTTGGCCAAGAAAATTGCCAAACTGCATCATGTGAGCACCATGACTGCTGGAAGAATATGAAATGAAGTCCGTCCATCCATTCAGAAGCCAAGAAATGGATATCCAGGCAAAATATTGGAATCAACAAGTCAGCTCATCACATGGCCTATCAGTTGTGGTGTGACAAACATGGAAGTGGAGGAGGCTTGTATGCTTCATAATAGTGAGATCACAGACATCAATGCAAGCACCATGCGATGCACATTACACAAGTCTGGAATGGTGGCCCGAAAAAAGATGAAACCTCGACTTCAATATCGCCATAAGAAGTGTCGGCTCAAGTTAGCACACAGTCCTCAGACAGACCTCAACCCAATTGAAAACTTATGGGTAGAATTGAAGAAAAAACTGTATACATACCTAAGAGAGCTGGCCAGTTTGCACCAACTTTGGGAACATGTAGAAAAGACTTGGGAGTAGATTTTGGTTGAGACATATTTGAATCTGATCGCAAGCATGCCAACCAGGATTCAGGCAGTGTTGAAAGCCAAAGGTGGATTTATAAAATACTAACAAATTATAAAAATAAAATTTAAATCTTTAGGAGCAAAACGGTAACAATGCAGAGACCTGACAAGAATCGAACTAATCATATGCTAAATAGTTTCAAGTCAAATGTATGTATGAGATACAGTAGCCAAGATGGTTGTCTATAAAATGATGGAAGTCTCAAGTTTGAAGCAGTAGAGGATGGTGAGATATGGAGCCTGAAAGTCAAAAGTTCAAAACACTGTTACCCTTTTGCTCGTCACTGTACATGCAACCAGGTTTGTATTGGCCTACAGGAGAACAGGGGAATCCTCTGGTGGGCCCCTGTGCCACCACCCTCTTATATGAGCAGTAGTTGGCACAATATACTTGAATCACTATATACAGACAAAGGCAGCTTCTTATTCATGTAATAATCTACCTAGTTCAGTGTTATATAATTTTGTGATTGAGGATAATGTCACATTTGCATTTAGCTGAAAAGTGGGGCCCTGGAGTTGGTTACTGGTGGGCCCGTGGCAGCCCAGTTTGACACTGCATGCATAGAACATTACTCTGACTAAAGCCGACAAGAGACAGATTAGTAAGTGCCACCTTATCTATGCTGTGTAACCTCCCCGGTTGGACATCTTATATCCAAACAAGGCGAGGCCTGTTGATCTAGATGAGATGTGCAGGAGCAGCCATTGGGGACACTCCTTAATGACCATTCTCCCTGTTCCTGGCTTGTATCCAAGCTATGTTTTCTCTAAGGCCACGGCCCTACTATCAGTATTTGGTCAGCATACGGTCAGTATTTTTTCTCAGGAGTGGGAACCAAAACCAGGTGAGGAACAGAGAAAAGGTATAATAGAAACAAGTCACCAATTCTGCATTTATCACCCACTCCTGGTTTTGGCTCCGACTCCTGAGAACAAAAACTGACCAAATACTGACCGAATACTGATAGTGGGGCCATGGCCTACAAGACTGTACTGTTTTAGAGTAAACCATAGGCGTATGTAATTAGAGAGCCTATCCCTGATTAATGCTGATTAATGTGGTTCAGATAGCATGAATTACCTGACGGGCTCACTTTAAGGCCACGTTCACATGTTCAGTATTTTATCAGTATTTTGTAAGCCAAAACCAGGTGTGGGTGAGAAATACAGAAGTGGTGCACGTGTTTCCACTGATTACTTCACTCCTGATTTTGGCTTACAAATACTCATGTAAAGACTGGCCAAAAATCGAAAGTGGGAACATGGTCTATAAGTTTTTGGTTAAAAATATTTTTTTGCAATTGAGATTCATTGAAAACTTTGCACCATTAACCTCAATCACCTCCATTAATTTTTCCATCTCATCCATTGATGGTGTCGACGGTAATCAATGTTTCATAGACTTGTAGTGGTCCGTGCGATCTGATTTTTCAATGCACGTGCAGCATGCAAAAAAATTATTTTCTCATGTCAAATAGGCATGAGAAAATTATCGCTGATCTGCACTGCCCCATAGTATAACAATGGAGCGAGTGCAAACTGATAAAACATCGGCTAGCACTCAGCTGTGCTATACACTTGTGTGAGCGAGCCCTAACACAGAAGCTATGGAAGACAAACAGTGCAACATTTTTTTCAGGAAATTATATTGCAACAAAAACAATTTTACTCATAAATAGTTTTTGTTGCCTAAGATCTTTTTTGATGGGGAGAAGAATGTTGTGTACTAAATTATGCCACAGAGCAACCAGATGTTGAGGTTAAGAAATTCTTATAATTTATCGAAATCCCAAAGAACTTTAAGATCTAGTATTGAGGTGGTGAGCTTGCTTTTCATTACTTTATTAGGCCATGCCACATATGTTTCAAAAGGAAAGTAATGCATCATATTAAGCAGTTGTAGTCGCCTAATTAGATAATAAAAGGATTCTTTGAATTGCCCAAGAGAACAGTCTAGTGAAAGTTGGTGATTTCTCATTTTGCTGGGAAGCCGAGGACCATACAATTAGTTTGACTGTTATGCTTGTGTGTGCTGTCCCCTGCTTCATTGGCACAATTCGTGTGTATCCATTACAATTGGATGAAACCCCAGGACTTCGTTCTGTAATATCTAAATCCTTTTATATTAAGATCAATGATGTGACAGTATAAGAAATGTTTACACCAAATATGCAACATGTGAAAATATCCTTACACCAACTAATGTGTTACGACTAGTGTTGAGCGAGCACTAAAATGCTCGGGTGCTCGAAGCTCGGGCCGAGTTCACCGTGATACTCGGGTACTCGACCCAAGCAACGAGCCCAATGTTAGTCTATGGGAGACCCGAGCATTTTTGTGGTGGCACCCCCGGCAGTCTGTAGAAAGCCTAAAAAGTGCTTAAAATGATAGTGACAGTGCTCAAAAGACATGGGGACAGCATGGGGATCGCCCCAGGAAGCATTTCTGACCCCCAGGTCACAGCTGTCAACAACGTGGTCAGAGGTATTAAACCACTTTTATGGGCTCACAAGAAAACGTTCAAAAACGAAACTCAAACGGTTTTCCTGTGAAATATGTTAAGGAACTTCCTTTTGAGGGTAAAGACTTGTGTGTAAGGTAAAATAAATAACCAAAAACAAAAATACTCCTCCACACCTTGGACTATGTTCACAAGTAGCATTTTTTATGCGTTTTTGCACTTTTGTATTGCTTTCAACCGTGACAAATGCATTCACCGGGAAATGTAATTTTAACATTTTACAATTTTATCTGGCCATGTGCTCTGTGACACATGCATACAATGCTGAAAAGACATGGGAACAGCATGGGGAAGACCCCTGGAAGCATCTCTGACACCCAGGTCACTGCCTAAAAGTGTGCCCATCAGAAGTGATCCTTGCCGCATCAGAAGATGTAGACTTGCAACTATCCCCATGCAATTCCTTGTCCCAGGGCAGTGTTCAATTGTACCTCCCCTTTTCCTTGCAATGCAAGCGCAAGTATGCAGCCAGCCACCCACCCACCCCCAGGCTGCAATACCATACTGCTAGCTTGCTTGCACTTGAAATTGGGCCTTTTAGGCATGTGGAGGCAGACGCCGGCCACCATGTCATGGCTGCGTCGGCGGCCTGGTATCCATCAGGGGAGTTGAGAGTGCCAAGGTGAGGAGCATGATGATGATGATAGAAGTTAGCATCTGCTTTGTTTTTTTGAAATGCAAGCGTAAGTGTGCAACCTGCCACCCACCCACCCCCAAGCTGCAATACCATACCACTAGCTTGCACTTGAAATGGGGCCTTTTAGTTTGGAGGAGGCCGAAGCTGGCCACTACCACATGGCTGTTCGGCAGCGAGGTATCCATACTCAGTCCCCAGCCGCCCGGCGGCCAGGTGTCCACGCTCGGTCCCCAGCCACCAGGGGGCAGCCAGGTGTCCATACTCGGTCCCCAGCCGCCCCGCGGCCGGGTGTCCATAGACAGTCCCCAGCCACCCCTATTTCTCCTGTGAACTTCCCCCACACTTTTCTTACCTGGCCTGCTTTAGGGCAGCATTGGACGAGCCCACCAGAGAATCAGACTCCTCCGGTGGGCCCTGGCCTCTCCATCAGGGGAGTTAAGAGTGTCAAGGTGAGGAGCATGATGATTATGATAGAATTTAGCATCTGCTTTGTTTTCTTGGAATGGAAGCGCGAATATGTAGTAGCGGCTAGGCCTGAGGTGGTCAGCGTTTTGGCGTATATCCTACCTCCTCTGAGGATTGCTGGATGTTTTCCTGCTTCTATCCCGTTAAAACAAAGCTTCAGGTGATGAATGATGGATGAGGTGGTGGCAAAGGAGAAAGAGCAGAAGGAACAGGAACATTCACATCAATATCAGGCCAGTCAACCACACACGTCTTGTAGGATATATTTCTGTAACAAAAGGAGCGGTTCGGCTACACAGTTATAGGGCATACAGAGAGTGCAATGCCTACCAAAAATTTCGAGGCACTCCAATGCCCCTTGGAAGTGACATGGAGGTCAGAGGGCCTTAACTAAACCATTTTTTCCATTTATAGCAACTAGGTCTCCTGTGCACTGTTGGCCTAAGCAGTGAATGGAAGGCTTTCCAAAAATTATGAGGAACTGCAATGCCCCTTGAAACAGACGTGGATTACAGCATACTAAAAACCTTCTACCCATTATTGGGGATTGGGTCTCCCTTAGTGTTCGCCTATGCAATGAAAAGCAAAAGCTGACTAAAATTAGAAGGAAATGCAAAGCCCGTTGGAAGAGTCGTGGAGGTCGCAGTAGCTTAACAAGACGGTTTTAATGCCCCTTGGAAGAGACGTGGAGGTCGCAGTAGCTTAACAAGACGGTTTTAATGCCCCTTGGAAAAGACGTGGAGGACACAGTAGCTTAACAAGATGGTTTTAATGCCCCTTGGAAAAGACGTGGAGGACACAGTAGCTTAACAAGATGGTTTTACTGCCCCTTGGAAAAGTGGTGGAGGTCGCAGTAGCTTAACAAGACGGTTTTAATGCTCCTTGGAAAAGTGGTGGAGGTCGCAGTAGCTTAACAAGACGGTTTTAATGCCCCTTGGAAGAGACGTGGAGGTTGCAGTAGCTTAACAAGATGGTTTTAATGCCCCTTGGAGAAGTGGTGGAGGTCGCAGTAGCTTAACAAGATGGTTTTAATGCCCCTTGGAAGAGACGTGGAGGTTGCAGTAGCTTAAAAAGACGGTTTTAATGCCCCTTGGAAGAATGGTGGACGTCGTAGTAGCTTAACAAGACAGTTTTAATGCCCCTTGGAAGAGACTTGGAGGTTGCAGTAGCTTAACAAGATGGTTTTAATGCCCTTTGGAAGAGACGTGGAGGTCAGAGTGGTTTAACAAGTTGGTTTTAATGCCCCTTGGAAGAGTGGTGGAGGTCGCAGTGGAATAAAAAAACATATCAATGCGCCGTGGAAGAGTCGTGGAGGTCACAGTAGCTTAACAAGATGGTTTTACTGCCCCTTACAAGAGCCATGCTGTACAGCATCTTAAAAACATTATTCCCATTATTGGAGAGTGGGTCTCCCATAGTCTTTGCCTATGCCTTCCAAGCAAAAGATGCCAAAAATTAGGACGGAGGAACTTGCAATGCTGGCAACACGGACCAAGATCACCCTGGTGTTATAGTGGTGGAGGAGGCGGAGGATAAGGAGAAGAGAAAAATAGAGTCATAATGAGGAAGCGTATACCTATGTGTGCGTGTGAAGCGGTGCATGGGAATACACCTCCCAAAATAACACAGTGGATTTGACTTTATTTTACTCTGCTGTCATTTGATGGTGATGAGACGTCTGGCCCAATCCAGCCCTTGTTCATTTTGATAAGGGTCAGCTTGTCAGCATTGTCAGTTGACAGGTGACTGCGCTTATCAGTTATAATTCCCCCAGCGGCACCAAAAACACGCTCCGATAACACGCTAGTGGCAGGGCAGGCCAGGACCTCCAAGGCGTACAGAGCGAGTTCATTCCAAGTGTCCAGCTTGGATACCCAAACATTAAAAGGCACAGAGGAATCACGGAGGATGCTGGTAAGGTCAGCAAGGTACTCCCTCACCATCTTTTGAAACTTTGCACTCCTTGTGAGAGTACCCCGCGCCTCAGGGCCTGTAAGCTGGGCGGGTCTCAGAAAACTGTTCCAGAACGTTGACAGTGTTCCCCTGCCTCTGCTGGATTGGAGTTGTGTCTCTCTCAGCTGTACGCCTTGGTTGAGCAACGAACTGTGACCTCTACCGCTAGCGTGTTCAGATGGGAATTTTTTTAACAGTTCTGCAGCAAGGGCCTTCTGGTACTGCCCCATTTTTGTAGACCTCTCCACCTCAGGAATAAGAGAGTGAAAGTTCTCCTTGTAGCGGGGGTCTAAAAGTGTCACCAACCAGTAATGACTGTCACCCAACACTTTGACAATGCGAGGGTCAAGTTTAAGGCAGCATAACATAAAGTCAGCCATGCGTGCCAGACTGGTAACGGGCAACACTTCCGTGTCCTCACCAAGATGACGACTGACCTTGCTCTCCTCCTCCTCCTCCTCCTCCCCTCTGTCCTCAGGCCACCCACGCTGAACCGACGGTATAACAGTTGTACAGGTACTACCGTCTACAGCGCATGATACCAGCTCCTGTTCCTCCTCCTCCTGCTCTCCCTCATTGTCCCCCAATGCACGTTGGGATGAGATGAGGCTGGGCTGTGTTTAATCGCCCGCTACGGCTTCTTGATCCATCTCATCATACTCTGGCTGCAATGCCTCCTCTTTAATTCTCTGCAGAGAGCGTTGCAAAAGACAGACAAGTGGGATGCTGACACTAATGATGGCGTCATCGCCACTCACCATCTTGGTGGACTCCTCAAAGTTTGTCAGGATGGTACATATGTCAGACATCCAGGTCCACTCCTGAGGTTTTATGTGTGGAGTCTGAGCTGAAAATCGATGGCCTTGTTGCAGCTGGTACTCCACAACTGCTCTCTTCTGCTCACAAATCCTTTGCAACATGTGGAAGGTAGAGTTCCAATGTGTGGGGACATCACACACCAGTCGGTGTGCCGGAAGCTGCAAACGCTGCTGAAACACAGAAAGGGCGGCGGAAGCTGTAGCCGAGTTCTGAAAATGAGCTGACAGGCGGCGTACTTTTACGAGCATATCTGGCAACTCGGGGTATGATTTAATAAATCGCTGAACCACAAGGTTAAGCACATGAGCCAGGCATGGTACGTGTGTGATCTCTCCTCGCCTCAGAGCCGCCACTAGGTTTTGGCCATTGTCACACACAACCATGCCTTAATGTAGGTTCAGCGGTGTCAGCCACAGAATTGCCTGCTCTTTCACAGCTGTCCACAACTCACAAGCAGTGTGAGGTTTATCACCTAAGCTTATGAGTTTCAGCACAGCCTGTTGCCGCTTGGCTGAGGCAGTACTGCAGTGCTTCCAGCTTGTAACTGATGTGGTGATATCTGAGATGGAGGCTGAACATGAGGAGGAGGAGGAGGATGATGTGCAGGAGCTGTACACTGTGGGGGCAACTCTGACTGACATAGGGCCCGCAATCCTCGGTGTAGGGAGGACGTGTTCCGTCCGAAGGTCTGACTGGGTCTGGGCTTCCACTATGTTTACCCCAGTGTGCCGTCAGGGAGATGTACCGTCCCTGCCCACAAGCACTTGTCCACGTGTCCGTTGTCAGGTGGACTCTCCCAGTAACTGCATTTTTCAGGGCACGGCAGATGTTTTGAGACACGTGCTTGTGTACTGCGGGGATGGCACACCGGGCAAAATAGTGTCGGTTGGGGACCAAGTACCAAGGGACGGCCACCGCCATAAGGTTGCGGAAGGATTTCGTCTCCACCAGCCTAAAAGGCAGCATTTCCAATGCAAGCAGTCGTGAAATGTGCGAATTTAGGACTGTGGCCTGTGGGGCATAGGCTGCGAATTTGCGCTTTCATTCAAAGGTCTGGGATATGGACAATAGAACGCTGCGGTGGGACGTGGACGTGGACGTTGATGCTGTTTCTTGAGAAACTGCCATAACAAGTGAAGACTGAGAGGAGGGGCATCTTTGCATGCAGTATGGACAGGGGATTGCCTTGCACACACAACAGAGGGTTCTATTACACGCACAACAGCGGAAGAAGCAGTGGTGACACCCGCTGACACTGGTCGTGGACCCTGGAGTTCGCCCCACAAAGTCGGGTGCTTTGCTACCATGTGCCTGATCATGCTGGTGGTGGTCAGGCTGGTAGTTTTGTCACCCCTGCTGATGCTGGCATGGCAGGTGGTACAAATGGCCTTTTTGGGGTTATCAGCAGAGTCTTTAAAAAAATTCCAGACTCTGGAAGACCTACCGGTTGTACTGGCAATGTCCCTTGTGTTGGTGTTACGGGGAACTGTTGCCAGCCTTCTGTGTGCGGCCACCACACTGCTTCTTCCTGCCTCTTGGGGTGCTCTGCCTCCCTCACCCTGTGTGCTGCTGGCCTCGCTCTACGTGTCCTCCTGCCACGTTGGGTCAGTTACTAGATCATCCACCACCTCCTCCTCTTCCACTTGCGCACCACGATCCTCCTCCTCACTTCCTGGCAATTGTGTCTCGTCATCGTCCACCTCTTGTGACATATTGCCAGCGTCGACTTCCTGTGGCCGTGGCTGTTCAAATACTTGGGCATCGCTACATGGAATCTCCTCTTCCACCACTTCAAGCGGAGCAGGCGAGGGGCACAAATATGGAAATGGACCAGTGAACAGCTCTTCAGTGTCCAAGTGTGGGATCAGTTGCTGTCTGATGACACTCGGCATGGTAGGAGGAAGGAGCATCAGGGTCAGGAGGAGTATGCGGTCGAGACTCACGGATACTAAAACTTGACCGTGTGGAAGACAGACCGGAGGTGGTGGTGCCCAGGTAACTGGAAGTATTATCTGCTATCCAATTAATAAGCTGTTCACTCTTATCAGTTCGCAATACTGGTGTTGTAGTGTGCTTCCCTAGTAATTCGTCCCTTGCCAAGCACCTTGCCCATTGTAAATGAAGTAAAATAGCTTACACTTGCACTATCAATGGAAAAAGGGTAATAAAAAGGAGATTAGAAACGTGGAGGAGGAAAACCACAGTTCTATTTCTCAGGCCTACACCAGACTCTTTTAAACAGATATATTGGTGTCTGAACAGTCAGGGAGACACTATTACAGTTTTTTTTTATGGCAAAAAATGCCAAAAGCAGGATAATACAGAGATTTGACCCGTGGATCTGCTAAACCACAGTTCTACTTCTCTGGCCTACACCAGACTCTTTTAAACAGATATATTGGTGTCTGAACAGTCAGGGAGACACTATTACAGGTTTTTTTTTACGGCAAAAAATGCCAAAAGCTGGATAATAAAGAGGCTGTGTAAGGGCTATTTGACCAAGAAGGAGAGTGATGGGGTGCTACGCCAGATGACCTGGCCTCCACAGTCACCAGACCTGAACCCAATCGAGATGGTTTCGGGTGAGCTGGACCGCAGAGTGAAGGCAAAAGGGCCAACAAGTACTAAGCATCTCTGGGAACTCCTTCAAGATTGTTGGAAGACCATTTCCGGTGACTACCTCTTGAAGCTCATCAAGAGAATGCCAAGAGTGTGCAAAGCAGTCATCAAAGCAAAAGGTGGCTACTTTGAAGAACCTAGAATATAAGACATATTTTCAGTTGTTTCACACTTTTTTGTTAAGTATATAATTCCACATGTGTTAATTCATAGTTTTGATGCCTTCAGTGTGAATGTACAATTTTCATAGTCATGAAAATACAGCAAAATCTTTAAATGAGAAGGTGTGTCCAAACTTTTGGTCTGTACTGTATATTTGTGTCTGAACAATCAGGGAGACACTATTACTGTTTTTCTTTACGGAAAAAATACCAAAAGCTGGATAATACAGAGATTTTTTTACAGTGCAACTGCAAAACCACAGTTATAATTTACTGGCGTATACCAGACTTTTTTAAATAGATATATTTGCGGCTGAACAGTATGCGACACACTCAAACAGTTTTTTTTTAGGTAAAAATGGCCCAAAAGTGGATAATACAGAGGTTTGAACTGTGGAACTGCAAAACCACAGTTATAGTTTTGTGGCCTACATGTGAATCTTTTAAACAGATATATTTGTGTCTGAGCAGTCACAGACACACTTTTTTTTTTTGGGGGGGGGGGGGGGGGTAACACCAAAAGGTCAATAAGATGGGTATTTGTACAGTGTGAAGGAGGGAAAAAAAAAAGAGGATTTAGATGAAAAAAAAGGATTTTTCCTGGCCCCCGAGACCTGGAGCGAAGTCTAGCAATTTCAGCAGCAGGAGCAGCACACAGGACTGTAATGAAGCATTTGCTGGTATAACCACTGTGTCTCCTATGCAGCCTGCCTGCCTGCCTGCCTGATATCTGGGATGGATATTAGTCCAACTCCTGAGAAGGACTGTTTGTTTGATTTGGCAGGCTTTAGAGACCCTACACTAACTATTTCGCACTATAAATCTCTCCTTAGCTCAGCAGCGCTGTCCCTACACTGTCTGATCCCGGGCGACTGTGTCCAAGATGGCGGCGCCCGGTTTTAAATACTCGAGGTGATGCTGTGCGGCCAGCCAATCACTGTAATGCCTACAAACAACATGGCTGCGGCATTACAGTGACTGGCTGGCAATCCCTGTATGTTCATTGGCTCTGTAAAGAGCGCCAAACTTGCAGGGCGGAGACCCGAGCTCCCGCCCGAGTAACCCGGAAATGCTCGGTGCTCGCCGAACATCCCGAGTAGTGAGATGCTCGGGCGAGTACCGAGCAGTGTCGAGCATGCTCGCTCAACACTAGTTACGACCAAAGCTTGAAATAAGGTTCCTGGCCATACAGGTGCAAAAACACTATGATAGAAAGTGTAAATTTAATCTCAGTTCCCATCACTGTTGAAGTAGGAATAAAGAAAATAAGAAAATAATCAGTTCAGCTATTATAATCCATAATTTACCAATATGTTATACTATTTGTCATATGCCAGTTATATACCAGATTTCTAAAATTATGCTTAGTTTCAGCTACAAGAAACCAAAGCTAAGCCTGCAGATATTGTTAGAATGTTGTGTAAAATGTTGTTCAAAAGATAAGATGTTCTCACAGAAATGAGACTCCCCCAAGTCTTTTGCGACTGATGATACTGCTAATTGTTTATATTTTGTTTATGATGTTAAACATTCTTTGGTCTGGTCAAGCTAGAATTTGTTTTAAATATTGCACCCTTTTCAACAGGTCACATTTCTCTCCCTTATTCATAGGGGTCCTTTATGCACATTTTATATTTTATCTTTATCTTTTTTAATTGTAACTTTATTGTAAATAAATTTTCCTGTCATTCAAATCACCTGTGAAGGATGAATTTTTGCTGGAATTTCCATATCAGTAGGTTCTATCATTTAGTAGCACCAGATAATAATGTAATAGGTGCACTATATCTATTCCTAGGCAAAGGAAAGGATTAAGGCTGGGTGCCCACGTAGCGTTTTTCAAGCGTTTATGCTGCGGAATTTCCGCAGCATAAACGCTTCTGAAACACTAGGTAATCCGCACCCCATGGTCCCCAAGGGGATTCCGCATGTTCTATGCACATGCTGCGGATTTTTCCGCAGCGTTTATGCTGCGTACAAAAATCCGCAGCATGTCATTTAATTTTGCGGAAGCGCAGCGGAACTCCCGCCATTGACTTGCATTGAGACGCATAGAAACCGCGACTGTACATTTGTACAAGCGGCTTCTATGCGTCTCTATGTGCGGATGGTATCCAGTTCTGGAGGAGAGAAGACTCTCATCCAGACCTGGGTACCATTGTACCTGTAAAAAAAGAATAAAATAACAAATAAAGTGTATACTCACCTTTCCGAAGGCTTCTCTCTGACTGCCAGCAGCGCTGAAGGACCTGCGGTGACGTCACAGTCATGTGACCGCAGGCCCTTCACTTGCATGGATTTATACAGTGTGACCTAGTTGTCAAGCACTTTCCAAGTGATGCTATCGCCTGGAAAGCGCTTGTCAATCTGCATGCGTTTTTTTCTGCCAGGGAGATGCAGAAATGCTGCAGAAATTTTCTGCTTCATTTTTGCATCGTGGGCACATAGCCTCACAGTGAGATTAGTGACTGAACACCATTATTGCAACTGTATATAAACCATACCTGCTGTTCCTGGTCCTTTATGACCAGTAGATCGGCTCCCATCATCTTACAATCATCCCGGCTCTGGCTCCATGTTCTTTCTGTTACCTCTGAGTAGTAATAACAGTGATCTCCATGTAGCAGCCAATGAGGAGGACACAGATGACAATCTGGAATACAGCAACAATAATTTGCACAGCAAATTTCTAAACTTTTATGTATTTGGTTAGCAGCAGGAGGCAGGCTGATGCACATAGAAAGATTCTTGCTGAAGCTTTGAATCCTACAGTTTAAACCATTACATGTTGTGGTCAATAGTGATCTTAGCATCTAAGTGGAAATTAGTTCATAGCACTTCAATCATGCGATGAAATCACTTGCTGCTGATTCGCTGTTGTCACAACTAGGGGCCTAACAATGGAACCTGTGAGAGAAGAGATTCTATTTTGTGTCTGTTGTATCAACAGGGCCAGCTCCAGGTTTTTGTGGGCACCGGGTGAAAGAGTCTTAGTGGGCCCCTTTAGCACGTACTACGATTCATGATGCACAGATACTGCGGAGAAATATTGGTATACAACACAGTGCCCAGCCTGCCCCCTCATCCTTCACATATGCAAACATGCAAGCACACACACAGTACACAGACATGCACGCACACACACACAATACGCAGACACGCACGCACACACACACAGTACGCAGACACGCACACACACAGTACGCAGACATGCACGTGACGCGCCCCTGGGCCTGTGTCGCGCTGCGTTGCGCACGCGGGAGCTTACCCGGAGCCGGATCTGTTGAGGGTTGTAGTCTCGTGGCGGTGACCCGGTCCGTGCCCAGGGAGTCAAACTGAGCGGCGATGTATCAGCGGTAGATGTTGGACGACTACGCCACCCGTTGAGTACAGCTAAGGAGCTGCTGCTGCAGGGCAGACCGCTGAGGCCGGTGGTAGGATTGTGCAGCGTGATAGTATAACCCCCAACGGGAGGGGTATGGCCTCAGGGCAGCCGACGTGGATGATGGGGGTAGCAGGAACCACTCGGAGACGGTACGGTGTAGTTCAGGGTCTTTACTGGTGACAAAGATAGACCCTCCCGGAGTACTGGCTAGCGATTGGGGCCTGGTCAGTCCTTGAGCAGATGGGATCTCCCCTGGCCAGGCGGAGTTGTAGGCCTCCCAAACTAACTGTACTCTTCTGGCTACCTTGCTAGAGGCGGGTATAAGTAGCCCACGTCCCTCAGTGTACCGTGTGGTGCTCACCCGTATGGCCGGTGACTCGAGGCCTTCTAGTAGCTTCCGCTCCACGACGGCGGTGCTGGTCCCATGCGTGTGACCGTGCCTTCGGGTTTCTTGGCCAGAGGACCTGGAATCCCCTGCCTGACGGATTCTGCTGCTGGGTAGGAGTTAGTCCCCACAGCCTCGGACTCCGGGTCCGGTAAGAAATCTTCTCAGTCAGGGCGAGCTCTGCAGCTGCCAGTCCCTGACTCCTTGTAACACTGCTCCCACAGAGCTCCTGATGTTCTGTTCCTATATTTGCTTCTTTTCTCTGTCTCTACTTCTTCTCTACTCACTAACCCTGCCTCAGCCCTAGGTTTATATAGGGGAAGTCCTTCCCCTCCCAGGACTGGGCAGGAGGTGTGGCATGCATAGGATTCCTGACCAAGAGACCTCCCACCTGCTCTCAGACGTAATATCTCTATCACTGTGGCAACCAGACCCCTGGGGTGTCACACACGCACATACACACAGTACGCAGACACGCACACACAGTACGCAGACACACACACAGTACGCAGACATGCACACACACACAATACGCAGACACGCACACACAATACGCAGACACACACACACAATACGCAGACACATACACAATACGCAGACACGCACACACACAATACGCAGACAGGCACACACACACAATACGCAGACACGTACACGCACACAATACGCAGACATGCACACACAATACACAGACACGCACACACAATACGCAGACACGCACACACACACACACACACAATACGCAGACACGCACACACAATATGCAGGCACGCACACACAATACGCAAACACGCACACACAGTACACAGACATGTGCATGCACACGGTACGCAGGCGTGTTCACACATACACACATGAACATGGTATACAAATATGCACACACAATACGCAGACACACACAGATGTACACATACATATTTGAACACATTCTTAAAAACATATAAAACAGACATAAATATATATACACAGTCATACACAGTGACATAGACAGACATTCACATCATACATGCACACACACATTAGAAATACTTTTTATATGGGGATTGGGGAAGCTTGTTCACCTGCCCCCTGGCCTGTGTCCCGTCCAGCTCCTCAGTCATGTGGCAGTGCAGGGCCTCAGGCGTGTCACATGGCCCTGGACCATCAGGGGGGCCCACTCACAGTCAGGGCCCAGGCCGCTTCCCCGGCATCTGTGCAGGGCCGCCGTGCTGTTCAAGCCCTGCTCTGCTTCATGCAGCAGCGGTCAGTGTGCTGCTGCTCCACCAATCAGCATGTCATTACTACCAGACACAGCCGCACAGCGCACGGACATGTCTGGAAAGTGACAGCACTGGGCCTGATTGGTGGAGCAGCAGCACACTGACCGCACACTGCTGCTGCTGCATGAAGCAAAGCTGGGACAGCACCGGCGGTCCTGCACAGATGCCGGGAAGCGGCCCGGCCCCGATAAATAGTGGGCCCCCCTGATGGTCCAGGGCCCGGCACTTGCCCGGGTATGCCGGGTGCTGACACCAGCCCTGGGTATCAATATTGTCCTACAACTTTTGTTTAATGGAGATCAAGTAACACTGATGGGCGGGAAAGTGTCTATTCACGCCTCTAAAGTTCATATTGGTTCATAGTTCGGAGGGAACTTTTCTTTTGTCTTTTAATACTATCTAAGTGCATACATGTGCTAATAAAGCAGAAGTCCTATCTACTACAGCATTCAAGGCAGTGCTCTATTGATTTCCTCGAGATCTCGAAACATACTTTAATATTTGGAGTTCGAATGGCATAGAAGAGAGTGAATTTCAATCACATAAAGTTGGTGCCGAAACCCGAGACTAGAGTTGCATTGTACCATCTAGATCTTGAGTGAGGAGGACTCTCCAGGAAGTATAAATTCTAATACTGCAGCATAAAGTAAGAAGCTTATTCTTACATTTGTATTTCACTTTTACTGAGAGCTTTTCAACCTCCATTCCAAGTGAATTCTTTTGTATTAAATTGTCTAGTCCAAGAACTGGATAATTAGCTGTGCAGGTGATGTGATTAGTTTTTAAGTGTGAAACATAGTGGTAC
The DNA here is from genome assembly GCF_046119375.1 of Phyllobates terribilis. Lineage (NCBI taxonomy): Eukaryota > Metazoa > Chordata > Amphibia > Anura > Dendrobatidae > Phyllobates > Phyllobates terribilis. The sequence continues at coordinate 383,652,294 of NW_027362765.1, forward strand.
TCAAACTTGGAGGAATGCTAGTGTTGCTGTGTCTTGTTTGGCTGTTAAGAAGGATCAACTCAACAGAAGGGTATCTTGTAGTTTGTATACTGGATTTTTGTAGGGTTTTTAAGTGGCCTTGGGGACTTGCTTTTTATTTTTTAAGGATTATACAGTAGTGATGAGCGAGCATACTCGCAAGTACTCTGTACTCGCCCCAGCATCTCAGTACGCAAAATGCTTGGAGCTCGCCGAGTACTTGCGAGAGCGCCAATCAACATGCAGGGATTGCCTGACACTCACTGTAATGCCGCAGCCATGTTGGTTATGGCATTACAGTGATTGGCTGGCCGCACAGCATCATCAGGTCTATATCAGACCTGGCGCTGCTGTGCTCGTCAGTCCACTCCGCAATCAGGCAGAGTAGGGAGAGGTGCTGCTGAGCTAGGGAGAGATTTGGTTGTGTATTAGGTGGTGTAGGGAGAGAACAAGTACATTACACATATCCATCTCAACAAACAGTCCTTCTGAGGACTAATCCATCTGCAGAGATATCAGGCAGGCAGTGTATATAGGCAGGCAGGCAGGCAGTGTATATAGGCAGGCAGGCAGTGCATATAGCACAAGAGGCTTCATTCCAGTTCTGCCTTCTGCTACTGTTAGCAGACAAAGGCCCAGGTCTCAAGGGCCAGGAAAAATTTTTTGGGGATCTTAATCCTCATTATTTGCTTAAAAAGCAATCCAGAGAACACCGTTTTTCTGCTCCATTTGCTTGTTGGCACTTCAGAATACAGCCAGATCCTTTCAATATTACCGCACTAAAAATCCAGCTATTTAAAATGGTGGTTTGTCCGTCACACGGATCACATATAATTGCGCTGAAAATTCTGCCATTTCTGGCCTCCATTCTAATTTTTTTTCAGTGTGTCAGCAAAGTTTTCGACACCAGTTTGCTGTTCAAAATAGTTAGCTACAGGCCAGGTATTTAAAACTGTGTTTTTTCCATCACACGGATTACATATACTGTAACTTTGCTCCAAATTCAGCCATTTGTAGTGAGCGTGGAAGATATTGTCCTCCATTTAAAATGTGCAAGGCGCGTGGCAAGGGACGGGGAACTGGACGTAATGGTAATGGTGCATGCAGAGGCCGAGGCCGTGGGAAAGCTGAAATTGTGCCACAACACACACCCACATCTTCTCGCCTGACCTTCCGGTCCCAATTCCTAGAGGACAATAGCACAGCACTATTGAACCCAGAGCAGTGTCAAAAGGTTGTTGCTTAGATAGCGGATAATGCTTCCAATCACTTAGCCACCACCACCACCACGCTGTCTTCTACACGGTCAAGTCTCAGTAGCCGTAAGTCTGGACTGCATATTCCTCACCCTGATACTCCCTCCTCCCACCATGCCGAGTGCCCAGAGACAACTGATCCCACACTTGGACACTCTGAAGAGCTGTTCACTTTTCAATTTATAGATTCGGGCCTCTAGCCCGGTCCACTTGAAGTGGGTCAAGAGGAGATCGCATGTAGCGATGCCCAAATATTTGAGCAGCCATGGTCATATGAATGTGACGGTGGGAAAGTGTCACAAGAGGTGGACGATGATGCGACAAAATTGCCAGAAAGTCAGGAGGAGGACCAGGGTGCAGAAGTAGAAGACAAGGTGGTGGATGATATAGTAACTGACCCAACCTGGCAGGAAGACATGCAGAGTGAGGACAGCAGCACAGAGTGGGAGGGAGGCAGAGCATCCCAACAAGCAGGAAGAAGCAGTGTGGTATCCGCAGACAGAAGGCAGGCAACCATTCCCCGTAACACCAACACGAAGGAAGTTGCCAGTACAACTGTTAGGTCTTCCCGAGTCTGGTTGTTTTTTAAAGACTCTGCCGATAAACCCAAAAAGGCCATTTACACCACCTGCCAGGCCAGCATCAGCAGGGGTGGAAAAACTAGCAGCCTGACCACCACTAGCATGATCAGGCACATGGCAGCAAATCATCCGACTTTGTGGGCCGAACCCCAGGGTCCAGGAACAGTGTCTGCGGGTGACACCATTGCTTCTTCTGCTGTTGTGCATGCAAGCCAATCCCCTGTCCATGGTGCATGCGAAGATGCCTCCTGCCCTGCACCTGTCGTTGCACACTCTCAAGTAGCAGCATCAGGAAGCACGTCCAAGTCCTTGTCCCAGCGCAGCGTTCAGTTGTCCATAACGCAAAAGCAAATACGCAGCCAACGCCCCAAAGACCACACTACTAATTTCCCACATTTCACGACTGCTTTAGCTCAAAATATTGCATTTTAGGCTTGTGGAGAAGGAAGCATTCCGCAACCTGATGGCGGCGGCCATTCCTCGGTACTCTGTCCCCAGCCACCACTATTTCTCCCGGTGTGCCATCCCCATATTACACAAGCACGTGTTCCAAAACATTAGCCGTGCCCTCAACAACGCAGTTATCAGGAAAGTCCACCTAACCATGGACAAGTGCTTGGGGGCAAGGAGGGTACATCTCGCTGACGGCACACTGGGTTAACATTGTGGAAGCCGGGACCCAGTAGGACCTTGAGACCGAACACGTCCTCCCGACGCCAAGAATTGCGGGCCCTAGGTCTATCAGGGTTGCCTCCACAGTCTACAGATCCTGCCTTGCACCTGTCGTTGCACACTTTCAAGTAGCAGCATCAAGAAGCACGTCCAAGTCCTTGTCCCAGCGCAGCGTTCAGTTGTCCATACCTCAGTCCTTGGAACGCAAAAGCAAATACGCAGCCAACGCCCCAAAGACCACACTACTAATTTCCCACATTTCACGACTGCTTGAGCTCAAAATGTTGCATTTTAGGCTTGTGGAGAAGGAAGCATTCCGCAACCTGATGGCGGCGGCCATTCCTCGGTACTCTGTCCCCAGCCACCACTATTTCTCCCGGTGTGCCATCCCCTTATTGCACAAGCACGTGTTCCAAAACATTAGCCATGCCCTCAACAACGCAGTTATCGGGAAAGTCCACCTAACCACGGACAAGTGCTTGTGGGCAGGGACGGTACATCTCGCTGACGGCACACTGGGTTAACATAGTGGAAGCCGGGACCCAGTAGGACCTTGAGACCGAACATGTCCTCCCGACGCCAAGAATTGCGGGCCCTAGGTCAATCAGGGTTGCCCCCACAGTCTACAGCTCCTGCACCTCATCCTCCTCAGCCTCCTCCTCTTCAACCTCCATCTCCGAAATGACCACATCAGTTACAAGCTGGAAGCACTGTAGCACTGCCTCGGCCAAGTGACTGAAGCTAATAAGCTTAGGTGACAAACCGCACAATGCTGAAGAGTTGTGGACAGCTCTGAAAGAGCAGGCAGATCTGTGGCTCACACCGCTGAACCTACAGCCAGGCATGGTCATGTGTGACAATGGCCGGAACCTGGAGGCGGCTCTGAGGTGAGGCGAGTTCACACACGTACCATGCCTGGCCCATGTGCTTAACCTTGTGGTTCAGCAGTTTCTCAAATCCTACCCGGAGCTGCCAGATCTTCATGTTAAACTATGCCACCTCTGTGCCCATTTTAGAAAGTCATCTACAGCTTCCGCCACCCTTGCCGTGTTTAAGCAGCGCTTGCAGCTTCTGGCTCACAGACTGGTATGTGATGTCCCCACGCGTTGGAACTTTACACTGTAGATGTTTGGAAGTATTTGTGAGCAGAAGAGGGCAATTGTTCAGTACCAGCATCAACAAGGCCGTCGGTATTCAGTTCAGACTGCACACATAAGACCTCAGGAGTGAACATGGATGTCAGACATATGTACCATCCTCCAAAACTTTGAGGACTCCACCAAGATGGTGAGCGGCGATGACGCCATAATTAGCGTCACCATCCTGCTTCTCTGTCTTTTGAAATGCTCTCTGCTCACAATCAAAGAAGATGCATTGCAGGCGGAGCACGATGAGATGGACTATGGAACCATACAGGGTGATTACACACAGCCAAGCCTCATCTCATCCCAAAGTGGATTGAGTGACAATGAGGAAGAGAAGGAGAAGAAGGAAGAACAGGAGCTAGTTTCATGTGCTATAGATGGTATTACCTGCACAACTGTCATACCGTCTGTTCAGCGTGGATGGCAAGAGGACAGAGAGGAGGAGGAGAGCATGGTCAGTCATCCACTTGGTGAGGACACGGAAGTCTTGCCTGTTAGCAGCCTGGCACACATGGCTGAGTTTATGTTACACTGCCTTTCCCATGACCCTCGCGTTCTCAAAATTTTGGGTGACAGTCATTACTGGTTGGTGACACTTCTAGACCTACGCTACAAGGAGAACTTTCTATCTCTTATTCCTGAGGCGGACAGGTCTACAAAAATGGGGCAGTACCAGAAGGCCCTTGTTGCGGAACTATTAAAAAATGTCCCATCTGAAAACGCTGGCAGCAGAGGTCACAGTTCGTTGGACAACAAAGGAGTACAGGCGAGAGAGACACAACTTCAATCCAGCAGAGATAGGGGAACAATTTCAAAGTTCTGGGAGAATTTTCTCAGCCCCTCCCATCGCACAGGCCCTGAGGCACGGGGTACTCTCACAAGGAGTGCAAAGTTTGGGAAGATGCTGAGCAAGTACCTTGCCGACCGTACCAATGTCCTCTATGATTCCTCTGTGCCTTATAATTATTGGGTATCCAAGCTGGATACATGGAATGAACTAACTCTCTACTCCTTGGAGGTCCTGGCCTGCCCTGCTGCCAGCGTTCTATCAGAGCGGGTTTTTAGTGCCACTGGTGGAATTATAACTGATAAGCGCATCCGCTTGTCAACTGAAAATGCTGACAGGCTGACTCTTATGAAAATGAACAAGGGCTGCATTGGGCCAGACTTCTCAAACACCACCGAATGATAGCAGCGTAACATAAATTTAAATCCAGTGTCTTTTTTTGGGAGGTGTATTCCCATGCACCTCTTCACACCCACACATGGGTATATGCTTCCTGATTTTGGCTATTTGCTCTTGTCCTCCTCCTTCCCCTCATCCTCATCCTCCACCACCATATCACCAGGGTGACTGTGGTCCGTAATGCAACACCCACATAATTTTTTTAAAGGGTGTTTATGATGCCCGTAAAAAATGTTTTTATACAGTATGTTCATTTATACCCCTTGGGTTAAATGTTTGTCAGCCCATACACTTAGTGCATGGGCATTACAAGTATAGGAGACCCGCTCCTTTCTAATGGAAACATTTTTTATGAGGCCCTCTTCCACGTCTCTTCCAAGGGGCATTGGAGTGCCTCCCAATTTTTGGCAGCCCTTGCATTCACTGCATAGGCAAACACTATGGGAGACCCACTTCCTAATAATGGGGAAAAAAAATTCAGGAGGTTCCTCCTCCACCTCTCTCCCAAGGGCATTGGAGTGCCTTCAAATTTTTGGCAACCCCTGCATTCACTGCATAGGCAAACACAATGGGAGACCTACTTCATAATAATGGGAACATTGTTTTCAGGATGCCCTCTGACCTCCAAGTCTCTTCCAAGGGGCATTGGAGTGCCTCCAAATTTTTGGCAACTCTTGAATTCACTGCATAGGCAAACACAATGGGATACCTACTTCCTAATAATGGGAACATTGTTTTCAGGAGGCCCTCGTCTAGGTCTCTTCAAAGGGGTATTGAGGTGCGTCCAAATTTTCAAAGTGGTATTGAGGTGCGTCAAAATTTTGGGCAGCCCTGCCACTCACTGCATACACAATAACAGTATATGAGACCCACTCTTTAATAACGGGAACAATAAAACATAGCCAGCTGATGGCTCTCTAAGAATAGTGAGGGACGACTGCTGGCCCTTTAAGAATAGTAAAGGCAGCCTGATGGCCCTATAAAAATAGGCTTTGTGACTTTCAGAGTCCCTCCTTCATAAATGAAACACAATGTGTCTGATGATATCTCACACACCACATGGTCAGATAAGGTAGTAAAATGTTAAAATGACATTTCCTTGGTGAATGCATTTGTCACAGTTGAAAGCAATACAAAAGTGCAAAAATGCTTCAAAAACGCTAAGTGTGAACATAGCCCAAGGTGTGGAGGAGTATTTTTGATTTTCGTGATTTATTTTGCTTTATTTACAAGCCATTACCCTGGAAATGATGTTCCTCAACATATTTCCCAGGAAAATCCATTTTGGTTTCGTTTTGTATGCTTTATTGTGAGTCCGTAAAAGTGGCGTAATACCTCTGACAACGTTTTTGACGGAAGTGACCTGGGAGTCAGAAATGCTTCCAGGCGTCTTCCCCATGCTGTTCTCATGTCATTTGAGTACTGTTCCCATCAATTCCACTTGTCCATTACCCTCGGGGTGATACGGCGTTGTGTGGGATCTCTGAATTATACAGTACTTTCCTAGCTTGGCAAAGAGCTGGTTCTTAAATTCTCTTCCTTGGTCGTGGTGTAACCTCATATGGAACCCAAGCCTCAAAGCAAAATCATTGAAGATCTTCTCTGCTGCTGTTCGACCCAATTTATTGGTGGTGGCATATGCTTGAGCAAATCGAGTGAAATGGTCCATCACCACCAAGATGTATTCGTAACCACCCTTGCACGTCTCGAGATGTAGAAAGTCTATTGAGACCATCTCAAACGGATACGTAGTTTGAATGTTACCAATAGGTGCCCAGATTGATGTGTTGGGAGTCTTGGGACGTTTATCTTTCAGACACCCACACTCCCTGGTCACGTACCTCTCAATATCTCTCTTCATGTATGGTCAGAAGAAACGTTCATGGATCAAATTTGTTGTCCTTTCCACCCCCAGGTATCCCATGTTTTCATGGAGTTCTTAGAAGACCAACCTAGGGAATACTCTGGGTAGTACCAACTGCCGGTTTTGTCCTCCTTTATGATACAGGATACCGTATTCACTGAGGTAGAGCTTCGTCCATTCTTTAATTAAAACAGATACTGGTGACTCATTGTGTCTCTCCTGTTTACCTGGAAACCGATTTTGGTCCACATAAAGTAGTATTCTACCTATTATCTGATCTTCCTTTTGTGCTCTATGGATTTTCCCTTTTGGTTGTTGTTGAATAGACTCGGGGTGATCTTGTTCTCTCACTTTTATGGTGGTTTCCACCATCAACGGACACCACAATTGTGTGTCTTCATCCTGATAAGCTTGTACTGCTTGGGTAGTGCTCTCAATTGCTTTCAGATTGACTTCCTCCGAGATTTCTTGCATGAATTCCTCAGGCTCTAGTGGCATTCTTGACAATCCGTCAGAATCCGCATTGCATTTTCCTGGCCTGTACTTGATGCTGAAATTGAAGTTAGCTAGTTCAGCCACCCATCTCTGACCCGTTGCATTTAGTTTGGCTATAGTAAGGATAAGTCAAAGGGTTGTTGTCAGTGTATACCTCAAACTCTTTTCTGTAGTAGAGATAATCTCTAAATCGTTCACAGATAGCCCATTTCAATGCCAGGAACTCCAATTTTCCGGAATGTAGAAGGCAATTCTTCTCAGCGTCTGTCAACGTTCTAGAACCGTAACCAATGACTCTCATTTTTCTATCTTGATACTGATACAGGGAAGCTCCCAGTCCAATTTAAGAAGTGTCACAATGAAGAACAAATGGTAAATTGAAATCAGGATATCCCAAGATGGGTGGTTTTACCAGTTAGTCTACTAATTCTTCCAATACCTCCTGGTGGTCTGCTGTCCAGAGAATGGGCTGTTGCGATGAAACAGCATTGTTTCTTTTAAGCCCAGTCCTGCCCGCGTTCTTTTTCTCTGTGGGTGTTGTTGTCTCTGTCGTCCCCCCCAAGAGGAGGTATAATGGGGAAGCGATCCTGGAGAAGTTCCGAACCTAAGTACGATAGTAGGAGAGGAAGCCTAATATCTGCCTCAACTCCCCGATGGTAGAGGGCCACTTGTCTTTTAAGGCCAGTACCGGAGCGATTTCTGCTGGGTCCATGGTATATCCTTCTCCGGACACAATTTTCCCTAGAAATCAGACTGGGGTTGTGTCTTCCAAATTGATTTTCAAATGCAACGACGGGATACAGCCTATATCAGAGTAATCTTTGGAGAACGAATGACACTCTTCTCTCAGCATCTGTTTTGCTACCGCTAGATCTTCAGCACACAAGTGTTCCAGGGGTACTGGGGGATCCCGGCACCCCAAGGTGGGTTGTGCAATTTCCTCTCCTGGGCAACTCGTGTTCCTTGGTGGGGAGACTGAACTCACTGTAGACCCCAGGGCTGGTCTCATACTGGTTGGATATACCATTTTAACGGTTTCGATGTGACCTAACACAGATTTTGGATCCAGTCTAATTTCGTGTTTTGTAGTATTCATTACCGGTACTGTCACTCGGGCAAACCCATTAGTAGGAATCAAAAGCACAATCTCACCTTGAACTAGGCCTTCCGGAAGTTCTGAGGAGTCTTTTGGCATGAAAAATCTTCTCTGGACTTTTTTTCCGGGTCCTAGCCGAACACCACACCTCACCCCCATTAATTGATTTGCAGGGATAATGATTGGGCGCAAGCCTACCTTCTTTTAGGTTCATTGTATTCTGTGCTTTCTTTACTCTATGAATCACGTTTTCAGTCACGGCATTGGGTATGGCGAGCAATGTGGCGATTGCATCCACCACCAACGCCCCTGTCTTGTGTTTCGTGATGACCTCACTGATTACATTATAACCCAGGATAGGATCCTCTGCCACGTTCTGATCATTGGTCACGAGAAAAGGCACCAAAAGCTCGATGCTGTTGCTGTTCTTTGTGGCTCTGAGTTGGAAAGTCACTTTCATCCAGCCTATGAAAGGGATTTCGGTCTTGTTGATGGCTTTGCCGTGGAGTTCCACTGGTCCCAAGAGTTCTTTTAGTGACCAAAGGCTAGTGTGTGGCAGGTAGTGCCTTCTCCATTCTTCATTTAAAAGGCTTGTTTGGGTTCCTGTGTCCCACAGTGCTTTTACTAGGAGTCCAACTAGCTGGCACTGTATAAAGCACCTTTCACCAATAAGGCTGATGAGGCTATCTTTAACTGACTGAGGAATCCTCCACCCAGAAGTACATCGTTTGACCTGGACGTTAAGTAACTGATGCCCCTGTCTCCCTTGCAGCAGTTGTAGATGGGAACACACTTGGGGATAGTACTGACGCAGCCGTTTTACCTCATGCGCCTTTTTGAAGTTTGGTGAGATTTGGATTTGCTTCTGGGGCCTCCTCCGTGTCGCGGTTACCAGTTGCCCCACACTGGTAACCTTCTGTCTTTTAACTCAAACGACCGTGACCTTTGGCATTCCTTGGCATAATGTCCTTCCTCACCACATCTTAGACAGTGGACGCACATCGTAGTCTGATTTGATGAACGGCACGCTTCACAAGCCGGGTATCTTCTGTTTTGGAACCCACTCCTGGATCTGAGAGATACTGGTTCTGGCCTGGAACGAATCAACTTTTTCACTTCAATCAACTCGGCTCACAGTTCTCCTATTACTTCTTCCCAGTCAGCGCTGCAGGCCTCTCTTTTGTTGGTGCTTTAAGGTTCCCTCTCGGAGGTGACACTGGAGGGTCTCTATGATGATATTTGGACTGGCCACCGGGGTTTTCCGACTTTAGCTGACTCATTTTGGTGATTTTAGGAGCAGAGCCTTTCTTTAACTTGTGTTCGCTCTCTGACTCCAAACTAGCAACCTCATTCATTTTTTCAATTAGGACTTTGTTCAAAATGCCAGGATCTTCTAGGTACTGTTTCAGCTGCAACTTGATATCTTTGCTGATTAATCCCGTTCCCAATGATCTCAAGAACTTCTTTTGGACTAGTCCAGCATCAAACTTCTCTTTCGCTTCTACATCTCTGGATGCAAACAACAGTCTATCCTTCAGTTCATTTCTAGCATACTACGGATGTTCAGTCCTGGGCTGATCGCTTTCACCATCCCCTCAACGATCTCATCTGGCTCATAGCCTTTCTGTAAGCCTGCATTGATTTGATGGTGCAACAAGTTCCTATAAGACAGTCTCTCTTTCTGTTCACACTCTCCAATCTGTCCCAGGATCTTGAATTCTTTCCTTATGGTGATTTGTGTTGTTAGAGAGGACTGTCTCCCTGATTTATCTAACCCGAGCAGGGTAAAGGTCCTGTCTGAGTCTATCACTTGTTCAGAGGTTTTGGTCAATTCCTGCTTTATTGCTACATATTGCTTTAAGTTTCTGGTCTTGACGCTTTGATGTCTTCCTTGGTCTACCAGTATGTTTGCCTTTAACAACCTTCCCATGTTGTTTGTATTTGGTCCAGATTTTAGACACAGATGACTGTGAACAACCAACATCTTTTGCAACACTGTGTGATGATTTACCTTCTTTTAAGAGTTTGATAATCGTCGCCTTTGTTTCAATTGACATATCTCATGTTGGAACCATGATTCATGTCAGTCCACTTGGAGAAACAGGTCTTCAAGGTGTGATCACTTCTTTTTAGATGCAGACTAACAAGCAGATCTAATTTGATGCAGGTGTAAGTTTTGGAAATGAAAATTTACAGGGTGATTCCATAATTTTTTCCCCAGAATGAGTGATTCCATAATTTTTTCCCTCTGCTTGGTCTGAAAAAAATAACCCTTATTGAGTACCACATTTTTTATCTTGATTTCTTTTAGTGTTTCTTAAAGCCCTAAAGTTGCCATTTGAAATTACTTTAGTTTTGTGCCATGTCTGTGATCTGCTTTTCTTCAACAACATTAAGCAACTGAATGAACATCCTCTAAGCCCGGTGATTCCATAATTTTTGCCAGGGGTTGTATACAAGTCATTATACAGGAAAGAAAGTTTACTGCAAAATCCATTTTATCTTCGGTTTTGTATATTTTATTGTCAGTCCGTAAAAGTGGAGCAATACTCTGACAACATTGTTCCCAGCAATGACATTGGAGTCAGAGATGCATCCAGGAGTCTTCCCTATTCCATTTAAGTGGTGTTTCCATCCATTTCAGCGATTTTTACGGCCATCCCAGACCTCCTGGTAGGGTTGGCCTGAAGAATACTCGAGTTTCCCATTGACTTCCATTATGCTTGTTACTCGAAACAAGCACCTAAGCATTACGATTTGCTCAATTTGAGTAACGAGCATCCGAGAATTTTAGTGCTCGACCATCACTACTAGCAATCCATATAGACGACAACGTGGTGCTTAAAGCGCACCTGTTAGCAGGATTGTGCTCAGTAAACTGCATACACTGTCAGGTGGGCGACATTACACTGATTAAAATGATACCTTGGTTGATGAAATCCGTCCTGTTGTTCTTGTGTAATCTTTATTTTCAGTTTGGAGATAATGATATGCTCGTGCTCTGGGACGGCCTGTGGGGGGAGCTCTATCTGGTGCTCTGATTACATATTGAGCCGTATGCTCTTATGGCAGGTCACTGTGCTGACGGGTGCCCTTTAATAACTATGAATTGCAGTAGATGCTTGAGCAAATGTGATTTTTGTTCTTGTGCTAGCTATGTCCAGTCCTATAATGTTCCAGTTTGGGTTGTTTTCCTTGGAAGTCATTATTGATCCCATACACAAAACTCAATTAATACCCTGTATAGTAAATATTGTTCTATAGGATTGTGAAATTAGGTCCATAATCTTTTCCTGATTCTGAGTGTTATTTGAGGTAAAATCTGATAATAGGTTTTGCAAGGTGACGTGCGTATACAGTTTTTTTTTATTTTTAACTTTTTATTATTTTTTTTTACTATAGATGCTGCATTTAAAGTATCTAAGTTGGTCACACATTATAAATCCATGCCGATTGCATGGATTTATATTGTGTGACCAACTTGTCAAGCACTTTTACAAAATCGCTTGGAAAAGTGCTTGAAAAAAGGCATGCGAAAATGCTGAAAAAAAGCTTCTCTCTGGCAGAAAAAAATGCATGTAAATCTGCATGCGTTTTTTTCTGCCAGAGAGAGGCAAAAACGCTCTGCATCAAATCTGCTACGTGGGCACATAGCCTTACACAGTGAAGCCTGGGATTGAGAGTGGCATTGACCGCTACACACTGTGTGATGGTGGTAGAAAACCAATTACACTCTGAATAGCCAGCTGTAGAGAAAGGGACATCTCTGGGGCTTATCTGGATGCAGCTGCAAGAGGTGAATTTTGGGTAACAGGAGAAGTCAACACGAGTAAAAGCCTAAGGCATTCCAGTCTGATTTAGAGGCACGTCACTCCTCTTAAACAATAACCATGGCTCTGTCACCCATGCAGCTACAGACAGGGGTTGTGTAAGGCAAAATAAAAAAAAAAGAGAAAAAAAATGCCACCTCTCACCCTATTTCCCTGTTGTTTTAGGCAATAAATAATTAAAAAAATGATGTGGGGTCCCAACTATTTTTAATAACCAGCTAAGGTAAAGCAGACAGCTGCAGTCTGATATTATAAAAAATACCAATCCGCAATAGTCCCAGAACTGACACATCACATTAGATGCGCCAATTCTGGCGCCCTATATCAGCTCTTCCCGATTGCCCTGGTGCGATGACAAGCTGGGTAATGGGATTTGGATTTGATGACAGCTGTGATTTGTCAAAAATAACAGCTGGCATCAACCCCTGGGGTTAGTAATGGAGAGGAGTCCCACGTCGTCTGAAGTGTATGGAGCGCCGTAAAGATGCTCCATAGGCTTTCGCAACCACCACTGCCTGGCACGCTGCTCCGAGAGACCGGCCTGCAATGAACTAATGTAACCACAGTGAGGATACATCATTTCATACCGCCTGGGTCCTGGCAGTCCGTCAATCCGCGTGACCTGGAAGAATCGCTGGGGTACGTCGGACTGCACCACACCTCCGGCTCAAGCAAGACTCACACAGGCATACTGCGCAGTGCCAACAGACAAGAGCCACTGCTTTGGATCTGACGGTCGCTTCTTCTGCAGTGTGTTCCTGATACCTGGGCCATTACCCTTTGGCGCTTACCTATCTTCCCACCGTAAGTATTTTCACTTACTCCTTTTAGCTGTAGCATACACGGCACCTGCTATATAATACCAGGTGTTTTCTAGGCAACATTTACCTGAATGCACCTTTTTCTAATCACTGGTTTGGGGCATTTTGAGATGGATTATTCAGAGTGCAAATACTTCTAGTGTGCAGTGTGACAATGTGACAATGTGTGCAGTCACATTTTAATTGAACATGATGATAGGAATTACTCACAATATCCCCTATCTGCTACCATTTCCTTTCTAATTTTCAAGCAATGAGGAAAAATCCAATACCTGGTTAGCACAGTCGTAGTTGTTGTAGGTTAGAAAAAATACAATGCTCCTCACAAAATACAAGTCCTCATATAGCCATGATGACAGAACAGTTATAAAGGAGAGCAATAGAAAAAAAAACCTCTGTATCTTCATACCCCAAACAACTGTGTCCTAAATAAATTAAAGAGGTTGTCCACTACTTTGTCCAAACTCCAAAGACATCCTGATAGGGAATGTAGATTGTGGGCCCCAATGGGAACAGAGATAATGATGATGTTTGCAAAACGTTGTGGAATATCTTAGCGCTATATAAGACAGTAAGATAAATAAATATCTACCCATTTGCAGCTACTTAACATTCCGCCTGTCCATTGTTGTAAAATAATTCACCTTGCCCTGATCTCAGCTTGTCTGACAACACTTTCTGTTTATTGCATTGGTACAATGTACTGGGGTCACCTAAATATTTGCTGCTTCTAATGGGGGAAGAGGGAGACGCAGCAGTGACATTGTATGCTGGGAATGAGAGGAGTAGGGGTGATGATGCTCAGCTTATTTGTGCATCAATGAACAAGTGGAAAGTAAGCAGCAGGAGAGAGGCTAATATTAACAGAGACTAAGCCTTTTATTATACTTAGGTCACGTTCACATGTTCAGTATTTTACATCAGTATTTGTAAGCCAAAACCAGGAGTGGAAAAATCAGAGGAAAAGTATAATAGAAACGTCACCACGTCTGTATTTATCACCCACTCTTGATTTTGGCTTACAAATACTGATGTTAAATACTGATCAAACACTGAACGTGTGAACATGGCCTTACCTGTAGACATATTTGTCCTGGTCACACACAGCTCCTTGATTGCAGAATGGTCAAATTTTTTAAGGTGAGGTTCACAAGTCTCATAATTTCTCCATCTATAAACTGAAAAAAAAAATGTTGAAATTTGTAGGCTGGAGCAAAGACATTTTGATTAGTAGATATAGATTTCACCCCTTCCCACCGTGGCCAATTTACTTTTTTTTCATTTCATTTTTCCTCCCTTTCTTCCAAGAACAATATTGGAATCTGAGAGTCCTCAGTGGTTGATACCTTTTAATGGCTAACTGAAAAGATGGTAAACATAGCAAGCTTTCGAGACCACTCAAGTCTCTTCTTCAGGCTAATAATGACACCAAATCTTCCAAGAAACATTTTTTTTTTATTTTTCTGTCCCCATCGCTGTTTGAGGGCTTATTTTTTGCGGGACGAGTTGTACTTTTGAATGAAATCATTCATGTTATCATGTGATGCACAGGAAAGCGGGGAAAATTTCCAGTTCATAATGCAAAAAAAGTGCAATTCCACAATTGTTTTTTTTTTATTCACCATGTTCACTATGTGGTAAAACTGACCTGGTAATATGATTCTCCAGGTCAGTACAAGTACACAGATACCAAACATGCATAGGTTTTTTTTATTTAAGTGGTGAAAAAAAAATCGGAAATTTGTACAAAAAAAAATATCTTTTGTCGCTATTTTCTGAGACTTTTTCATTTTTCGGGATCTGGGGCTGGGTGAGGATTTATTTTTTGCTCTCTGAGCTTATGTTTTTACTAATAACTTTTTGGGGTAGTTATGATGTTGTGATTGCCTCTTATTGCATTTTATGCATTTGCAGTGACTATAAACACATAATTTAATTTTTTTTTCTTGTTACGCTGTTTAGCGGTTGGTTTAATATATTTTGATACATTGGACTTTTATGGACATAGCGATACCAAATATGTGTTGTTGTTTTTTTAATTACTTTGACTTCAATGGGACAAATCGGTGGTGAACTTTTATATATATATATATATATATATATATATATATATATATATATATATATATATATATATATATATATATATATATATATATAATTTTTTATTTTTTTTTTTTTTTTCTTAAAAAAAAATTGTCACTTTTTCTTACATTTCTTAGTCCTCTTAGGGGGCTTGAACCTGTAATCATCTGATTGCTTGTCTTATACATAGCAATGCATAAGCACTGCTATGTAAAGAGAAAATCACGGTCTCCTATGAACTTCAGGTACGAGCTGACTTTCACAGGAGAACAGTCATCAGCAGACCCCTGACAGTCATCGGTGGCCCCCGATCACGCTTGGAATAACGTGCTCTTTTGCAGACGTGCATTAAATGCTGCTGTGCAAGATTGACAGCAGCATTTAACAGGTTAATAGCGGTGGATAGAGCTCCTGTTAGAGGCAGATGATGGCTGAATAATCACCTGCTGGGAAAGATGCGGGCTCGGCGTGTGAGCCTGCATCAAAGTCAGGGAGCGGCATATGACATAACGGTACGTCATATGTCAGGAAGCGGTTAGTGAGATTTCCAAGAGACACATAAAGGGAGTAAAAACAGAACTCAAGTTACTTGAATGTTATACGTAAGACAACTGGAAAAAGCTGTTGTGCTAAAAGAGTCTGAGTGTAGTCGTAGCAGATATAGCAATATATAGCAATGGTATTTAAAGGGAACTTGTGATGATGAATATAGTCTTTGATCTGTAGGCTGAATCTTATATAACAGAATTAGCTGAACAGGAGGAGCTGATCAGATTGATATACATTTTATAGGAAAAGTTTCAGTAAACCTTTCATTTTATTTATTGAAATCTCTGCTGCTTGTGAGAAGAGTCCAGTGGGCGGTCCTTTTCTGTAATTGCCACTCTTCCCTCTAACTGTGCACACTGACATAGCTGTCAATCACTGAGTACAGACCGCCCACTGGACTCATCTACTCATAAAGAGCAGGGATTTCAATGAATAAAACACAAATTATACTGAATCTTTTCCAACAACCCTATATATCATTCTGCTCAGCTTCTCCTTCTATATACCGTGCTGTCCACAGTTCGAACTGCTTGATCAATGTGACAGGTTCCTTTTAAAATGCATAGGTGTAAGACTTGTCAGACTTACCAAGTGCTTCAATAATGCGGATGAGAATAATGTTGACTCCTAAAAGGACAGTAATAATCACACCTTTCCAGGAAGGAGTCCAGACCCTCCGCTTATCTGTGATGATTAGGAATATGATACATTCATTAAGAAATATATGGGAAGTATTCATTATTTTACAATTCTATAGATCTCATATTCTATAGGGAGTAAGACTGTGAACTCCCAAGAGTAATAGTAGTCATTATCATTAGCTAAGGGGTTGTCCACCTTTGGGAATTTTTTTCTTCTTAAATGCATGTAATTGAGGTTAAAATAATGTTTGCAATGAGGATTCATTAACAAATTTGCACCGTTTGCCTTCTATAACTTCTGTGTTGTACTGCGAGTTAACTGAGAACCTGTCAGTAAGCTCGTTTTGAAGGTTTGGTGAGGAGTTTCTAGCTCTTTTATCTGTTTTATCTGATTTATGACCACATCAATGTTAAATACAAAGGGAACCAAAAAGAAGTGTAAAAAAAAATGCTAAATTTTTAATAAAACCCAATTGTAAAATTAATTTTTAGACCCAAATATATGTATTGATGTAGAATAAAGGTGTATAACGCCTATGAACTCCTACAGTATAGAAATATTTTATTTCTTAATTTGCCATGCTCAGTTTTATTAAGAGGGATTACTTTCGACTTGCAAAAACAACATCATCCTAACCCTGGCATATAAAGCCATCCACAACCTGTCTCCTCCATACATCTGTGACCTAGTCTCCCGGTACATGCCTGCACGCAACCTCCAATCCTCACAAGATCTCCTTCTCTACTCCCCTCTTATCTCCTCTTCCCACAATCGCATACAAGATTTCTCCCATGCATCCCCCCTACTCTGGAACTCTGTACCCCAACACATCAGACTCTCGCCGACCGTGGAAACCTTCAAAAGGAACCTGAAGACCCACCTCTTCCGACAAGCCTACAACCTGCAGTAACCACGGATCTACCATACCGCTCCATGACCAGCTGTACCCTCACCTACTGTATCCTCACCCATCCCTTGTAGACTGTGAGCCCTCGCGGGCAGGGTCCTCTCTCCTCCTGTACCAGTCGCCGCCATGTTTTGTTCACGACTATTGTACTTGTTATTTGCTATGTATACCCCCTTTTAAACATGTAATGCGCCATGGAATTAATGACGCTATAATAATAAATAATAATGATAAATAATAATCTGAAGGACAGACTAACGTAATATTCTTAGCATATGGCCGTATGACCTTCTTATTTTTAAGTTCAAATGTTTGAGCCACACTCAGATATGACTTGTGATGAAATATGATTTTCTTTTCTATCACTGATAAAATCAGAGATACATGGAGGCTTAGTATAGACCAATGGCAGAATACGGGGGCTGAATTCAGAATCCACGACACAAGAGCAATGTTTGATGTTAACTCCAAGTGACGTGATTCTGTCCTGGTGGCACATGTCAGCAAAACTTTAACATGTTAGTGCAACTGTTCCTATGGTGAGTATAGGCAGTATAGGACTCTTCTATACCATCAGTCAGGAAATATGCAATCATATTAACTTATAATGACGCAATATATTTCTAATAACATTTCTGTTCTGTTTCAAAGTATATAATTTATACAATGAGTAAGGGGTTAGATGTAACAGGTCCAAGTATATGACCCAGGTGTTGTGAGCTATAATTTTAAATCTTTTTTAAACATAAATTACAAGAAGGGGTGTGACAGAAGAAGGTCAGGGGTTAGTTACAGCTTATTCAGGGGTGTGGCCTGTTATTCACAGCTTATTCAGGGGCATAGCCTATTTGTTACAGCTTATTCAAGGGTTTGACCTATTAGTTACAGCTTATTCAGGGGTGTGGCCTATTCATTACATTTTATTCAGGGGTGTGTCCTATTAGCTATAGCTTATTCAGGGACGTGGCCTATTTGTTACAGCTTAT
Organism: Phyllobates terribilis; assembly: GCF_046119375.1. Classification (NCBI taxonomy): domain Eukaryota; kingdom Metazoa; phylum Chordata; class Amphibia; order Anura; family Dendrobatidae; genus Phyllobates; species Phyllobates terribilis. Next base: position 383,670,427 of record NW_027362765.1, read on the forward strand.
TCAGGAGTGTGGTCATTTGGATACAGCTTATTCAGGGGTGTGGTGTACTTATTACAGCTTATTCCGGGGTATGACCTATTAGTTATAGATTATTCTGGGATGTGGTCTATTAGTTACAGGTTATTCAAGGGCGTGGCCTAATAGTTACAGCTTATTCAGGGGTGCCTAATGTCTTTAGAAAAAAAAGATCAAGCACAAGTGTGATAGTTTCTATTGCGCAATTGCAGTGACAAGTACATCGGGCATGGGCTAGATCCATGGGCATGTGTTGTCATTGGTGGTGGCTGGACCTGGTGCACATGGATGCAGTATGTAAAGGATATGCGTGGGTCCAAAACAGGAAATTACTAATCATTCCAACAAAGTTGGTCCCTCTATTGGTTCCACTCCTGATTGTGGCTACTTCAAAAAGAAAATGTGCATATTGGAGACTCTTGTGTAACCATAAATGACAGAGTATACCTACAGAAGATTACACAACAAAGAGTTAATTGTTTATTTATTAATTATAAAATTAAAATCAAATGGAGGATAAAAACAACAGGTGGAAAAACAAGGCAGGGGACAGATGGAAAATATCACAGAACTGATGGTGGATAAATATACAAGAAATTCACTGTATAGTAATAGTACACATACACTAAATAAATACAGAAGAAAAGAATACGTCAATAGCAAAATTAGTCCGAAACAGGGATAAGGGGCAATTTGTGTACACCAAGTAATATATAAATAGATACAAAAAAATATAACAAATGGCAGTGCCACAGAGATAGATACTATAAATATAGTCCACAGTGTTATTAATGTAGGTAAACTCACCAGTAGGAGTCAGTAGACTAAAGTACAGTGTGCACTGATAAAGTGGCATCGCAATGTAAGGAGAGGCTAATAAAGCAGATAAGATAAAGTAAAAAGTGCACTGTTAAAGTGGCAGTGCATGATGCAAAAGAGTAATAGCAAGAGGTAGATAGTAGTAAAAGGTGAGGTAGATAGTGTACTGGTTAAACTAACAGAGCACTGTAAAGTGACAGTGCATAGTACCAGAATAATGGATAATTAAAGTCAATGAACATACCTCCACAGTCAGGGAAAAGTGGTGTCCGCAGAGCCTGGTCACAACGCGCGTTTCGCCGGCAGAGGGGCTTTAAAGAGGGATAAAGCGCTAAAGCCCCTCTGGCCGTGAAATGTGCGTTGGGACCAGGCTGTCTACACAAATTGCCCCTTATCCCTGTTTCAGATTAATTTTGCTATTGACGTATTCTTTTCTTCTGTATTTATTTAGTCTATGTGTACTATTACTATATAGGGTATTTTTTATATATTAATCCGCCATCAGTTCTGTGATATTTTCCATCTGTCCCCTGCCTTGTTTTTCCACCTGTTGTTTTTAGCCTCCATTTGATTTTAATTTTATAATTAATAAATAAACAACTCTTTTGAATATATCATTGTTGTGTAATCTTCTGTAGGTATATCCTGATTGTGGCTGACAAATACTGATGCAAAATACTAACCAGAATATGCAAATATGAAATAGAAATAAGACAGGAAATGGAGATGTAAGTGTAAACAATTTTAGATTTATAATGCATAAATGTAAACTTTGATTTGTTTTTGTTTAAAAATAGCATTTTTATGATCCACACAAAAAGTGACCGGCTTTGGAAGTGCATTGAACTGTAGGTTGGATTTCTGCTAAAGGGGAAAAAACAAACAAAAAAACTCTTTAAATCTTCTTCCTTAGCGAGTGTGAACGAGCTGAGTGTGACCGGAGCGTAAGTGGGAACGGAAGTAAGTGTGTGACTTTTGATTCAGTGACTTTGGATACAGGGAGTTTGGAAGGGAGGAATTTGGACTGAATTGCTGTCTGTATTTTATTAATTCTTTACATTTCTTTTTACTTAACATTTCTGTCTAGAGCAATCCCCATTAGGAAATTAGCTCCATTATTGACAACAATGCTATCCAGTGTACATCTTGCCACATGTATGCAATCCTTGAACAGCCGGTCGTGGGTGCATACTGCTGTGCGAGATGTGTGCACGTTGTGCGTTTGGAAGCCCAGGTACTGGATCTAAATGAGCAGTTGGCAACACTGAGATCCATTGACAATATGGAAAGGAGTCTGCTGCTCACTGAGCAGCTGCTCACTGGGGTAGATGTGGGGGAGGGTGGTAGTAGGGAGCTGCAGGACAGTGAGGCAGCTAACTGGATGACAGTAAGAAGGGGGGGGGGTAGAGGGAAGCATGCCAGGGAGGCTAGTCCTGATCTGGCACACCCCAATAAGTTTGCAAAGTTGGCAGATGAGGGGGGTGTCAGTACAGGGGTAGCACTGCTGCAGCAAGGCATGTTCTCTGAATGCCGGAGGAGTGTCAGCTCCAGTAAGGTAGAAAATAGGAGAGCAGGGCAGGCCAGGCAGGTGCTGCTAGTGGGGGACTCAATTATTAGGGAAACAGATAGGAAAATCTGTCACAAAGACAGGGATCGTCGAACAGTGTGCTGCCTACCTGGCGCTCGAGTCCGGCACATCGCTGATCGGGTTGACAGATTACTGGGAGGGGCTGGTGAGGACCCAGCGGTCATGGTGCACCTTGCCAGAAATTACAAAGTTAGAGGTAGGTAGAAGGTCCTTAAAGATGATTTCAAGGAATTAGGCTGCAAGCTTAAAGAAAGGACCTCCAAGGTGGTATTCTCTGAAATACTGCCTGTACCACATGCCACGCCAGAGAGGCAATGGGAGATTAGGGAGATAAATAAGTGGCTCAGGAATTGGTGTAGGAAGGAGGGGTTTGGGTTCCTAGAGAACTGGGCCAACTTCTCAGTTGGCTACAGGTTCTATGGTATGGAAGGGTTTCACCTCAATGGGGAGGGTACAGCTGTGCTGGGGGAGAAAATGGCTAGAAGGATGGAGGAGTATTTAAACTAGGCATTTGGGGGGAGGGTATTCATTTTATATGTGGGGAAGATAGTGACCTGGACATAAATAAAGAAATTGGGGGTGGGGTTAGAACAGTCAATATAGTAAGAAGGAATAGAGGTACAGAGAGATGCATAAATGCATGTACACTAATGCCAGAAGCCTCACCAACAAAATGGAGGAATTAGAATTAATTTTGTTAGAAAATAATTATGACATGGTAGGAATATCTGAGACGTGGCTGGACGAGAGCCATGACTGGGCAGTTAATTTACAGGGCTATAGTCTGTTCAGAAATGATCGTACAAACAAGCAAGGGGGGTGTGTGTTTATATGTAAAATCATCCTTAAAACTCATCTTGCGTGATAATATATGTGAATCTAATGAAAATGTAGCGTCCCTGTGGGTGGAGATAAGGGGAGGGGGAAAAAATAATAAATTACTGATAGGGGGTTGTTATAAGTCTCCAAAAATAATGGAAGCTACGGAGAATATCCTCATAAAGCAAATCGATGAAGCAGCGACTCAAGGGGAAGTCATTATTATGGGGGACTTTAACTACCCGGAAATACATTGGGGAACAGAAACCTGTAGTTCAAACAAAGGTAATAGGTTTTTGACAACTATGAGAGACCTTTCACAACTGGTTCAGGACCCAACAAGAAGGGGGGCACTGCTAGACCTAATATTAACCAACAGGCCAGACCGCATATCAAATATATGAGTTGGCGGTCACTTGGGTAATAGTGATCAAAAAATAATAAATTTTCATGTATCCTTTAATAAGATGTGTAGTAGAGGGGTTACAAGGACACTAAACTTCAGGAAGGCAAATTTCCAACGGTTGAGAGATGATCTTAGTGCAATAAACTGTGATGATATCCTGAGACATAAAACTACACAAAGCAAATGGGAGACATTTATTAGCATCCTGAATAGGACCTGTGCACAATATATACCCTTTGGGAATAAACATGCTAGAAATAGGAGGAAACCACTATGGCTAAATAGAGCTGTAAGGGGCGAAATAAGTGACAAAAGGAAAGCATTTAGAGAACTAAAGCAAGTAGGTAGTGATGAGGCATTAAATAAATACAGAAAATTAAATAAATTCTGCAAAAACCAAATCAAGGCAACAAAGATTGAGACAGAGAGAATCATTGCCAAAGAAAGTAAAAATAATCCCAAAATATTCTTTAACTACATAAATAGTAAGAAACTAAAAAATGATAGTGTTGGCCCCCTTAAAAATAGTCTGGGTGAAATGGTGGATGAGGATGAGGAAAAAGCCAATATACTAAATGATTTTTTTTCAACCGTATTTACACAAGAAAATCCCATGACAGAAAACATGATCAGTGATAACAAAAATTCTCCATTAAATGTCACTTGCTTAACCCAGCAGGAAGTACGGCGGCGTCTAAAAATCACTAAAGTTGAGAAATCCCCGGGCCCGGATGGGATACACCCGCGAGTACTGCTGGAATTACATAGATTTGAATAGGGAGTCTCATCCAATTTCGGAGTGAATTTTCAGCATGCTGCAATTTTTTTTCACTGATAGATTCTATCAGTGAAAAATAAACGGTCATCAGAAATGCTTCAATGAAAAACATTGGTCCGAGTGATAGCTGATAAAAAAAAATGAATAGCACTCATCGGATTTATATGGTGGTGTGAGTGACCCCTTAAAAAAAGAATATTATACAGATTTTTCTAATCTTCCTTTTATACTTACTGTAGATCTTTAACCGTGACCTAAGCATACAGTGGTGGCCAAAAGTATTGGCACCCCTGCAATTCTGTCAGATAATACTCAGTTTCTTACTGAAAATGATTGCAATCACAAATTCTTTGGTATTATTATCTTCATTTAATTTGTCTTCAATAAAAAAAACACAAAAAGAATTGTCCTAAAGCCAAATTGGATACAATTCCACACCAAACCTAAAAAAAGGGGGTGGACAAAAGTATTGGCACTGTTTGAAAAATCATGTCATGCTTCTCTAATTCGTGTAATTAACAGCACCTGTAACTTGCCTGTGGCACCTAACAGGTGTTGGCAATAACTAAATCACACTTGCAGCCAGTTAACATGGATTAAAGTTGACTCAACCTCTGTCCTGTGTCCTTGTGTGTACCACATTGAGCATGGAGAAAAGAAAGAAGACCAAAGAACTGTCTGAGGACTTGAGAAACCAAATTGTGAGGAAGCATGAGCAATCTCAAGGCTACAAGTCCTTCTCCAAATACCTGAATGTTCCTGTGTCTTCCGTGCGCAGTGTCATCAAGAAGTTTAAAGCCCATGGCACTGTGGCTAACCTCCCTAGATGTGGACGGAAAAGAAAAATTGACGAGAGATTTCAACGCAAGATTGTGCAGATGGTGGATAAAGAACCTCGACTAACATCCAAACAAGTTCAAGCTGCCCTGCAGTCCGAGGGTACAACAGTGTCAACCCGTACTATCCGTTGGCGTCTGAATGAAAAGGGACTATATGGTAGGATACCCAGGAAGACCCCACTTCTTACCTCGAGACATAAAAAAGCCAGGCTGGAGTTTGCCAAAACTTACCTGAGAAAGCCTAAAACGTTTTGGAAGAATGTTCTCTGGTCAGATGAGACAAAAGTAGAGCTTTTTGGGAAATAGCATCAACATAGAATGTACAGGAAAAAAAAGAGGCATTCAAAGAAAAGAACACTATCCCTACAGTCAAACATGGCGGAGGTTCCCTAATGTTTTGGTGTTGCTTTGCTGCCTCTGGCACTGGACTGCTTGACCGTGTGCATGACATTATGAAGTCTGAAGACTATCAACAAATTTTGCAGCATAATGTAGGGCCCAGTGTGAGAAAGCTGGGTCTCCCTCAGAGGTCATGGGTCTTCCAGCAGGACAATGACCGAAAACACACTTCCAAAAGCACTATAAAATGGTTTGAGAGAAAACACTGGAGATTTCTAAGGTGGCCAGCAATGAGTACAGACCTGAATCCCATAGAACACCTGTGGAGAGATCTCAAAATGGCAGTTTGCAGAAGGCACCCTTCAAATATCCGGGACCTGGAGCAGTTTGCCAAAGAAGAATGGTCTACAATTCCAGCAGAGCATTGTAAGAAACTCATTGATGGTTACTGGAAGCGGTTGTTCGCAGTTATTTTGGCTAAAGGTTGTGCAACCAAGTTTAAGGCTGAGGGTGCCAATACTTTTGTCTGGCCCATTTTTGGAGTTTTGTGTGAAATGATCAATGATTTGATTTTTGCTTCATTCTCTTTTGTTTTTTTTCCTTACAAGCAAATTAAATGAAGATAATACCAAAAAATTTGTGATTGCTATCATTTTCAGGAAGAAACTGAGTATTATCTGACAGAATTGCAGGGGTGCCAATACTTTTGGCCACCACTGTATGTCCAACATTTAAAAGAAAAAAAGGTTTCACAATCAAAATAGATGGGGATTCTTTACTGTAAGAGCAGTGTCACTGTCACAGCCATGCAAAGCAAGAAATTTCATTCAATAAAGGGGTTTTCCCCTTTCAGCATGCTGCACGCCATCTCTGCCACTGCTCTGATGGTTGTTTTCTGGCTGCAATGGTGACATCATGACTAGAGATGAGCGTTGTTCTACTCGAACTGTTCGCCAATCTCAAATTCGAGCTGTTTTGGGCGGTGTTCGAGCCGTTCGGCGAACACGAACAATTTGAGAAAAATTCGGCTGTTCGAGGTTATGTTCGATAACTGTTCGTGCACCAAAATCATAACTGGATTTTTTCTCAGTAATGATGAAAATTAATGTTAATACGCAGTTTGAGTGTACAGCGGGGTGGGGGGAGGGGCAGGGGATGGATCTCTGCAGGAACAATGAAGATCTCCATTTTTTTTTCTCTTTCCCGCATTTACGGTGGGGAGGTGCAATCTGTCAGCCTATCAGCAGCGCACACACGGAGCGAAGTGCTTTTTTTCACACAAGCAAGGGCATGTGTCATTGGCAGTGTATGTCACATGTCCTTGCCCTATAAGACCAAGCCATTTTCCCCGTCGCCACCATTTTCTCACTGCTGCAGCTGCGTGTTAGACGGCACCGCTGTTGCTGTGTGCGCTATACCTTGTTAATTTCAAGCCAATTTTCGCACAAATATACAGATAGCTTGGGAGTAGGGAATAGTTGTGATTGCAGTCCTTTTAAGGACTAGGTTACAGCATTTCCTACGACTTTTATCAGGCAGATCTGTGCTCTTAAATAGATAGGTTGTGGGAGTAAAGACTAATTGTAATTGGAGTCCTTTTCAGGACTAGGTTACATCAGTTCCTATCAGTTTTTGCCAGACAGGTCTGTGCCAGTGCTGTGCAAGTTTTTTTCACAGCATTTGGCTGAATCTAGCAAACCTAATCCTTTTTGGCCTATTGCAGAGTGTGTTAGTCAGTGGAGTAGCCTATCTGTGTTGCAAGATATACCACCTGTGTATAGAATACCAATTTTTTTACTGCACCTAGTGAAGTAAAATCTTTTGGGCATAGCATCATTCTATTAGTCCATCTATACTGACCTCCATCAGGTTGCAAACTGAATCTAATTTTTTTCTGCATCTAGCTCTGAAAAAATATTGGGCTTCTAGCTGTGTGTGGGTCTTGTTCTATTAATCCATCTATACTGACCTCCATCAGGTTGCAAACTGAATATAATTTTTTTCTCCATCTAGCTCTGAAAAAATATTGGGCTTCTAGCTGTGTGTGGGTCTTGTTCTATTAATCCATCTATACTGACCTCCATCAGGTTGCAAACTGAATATAATTTTTTTCTGCATCTAGCTCTGAAAAAATATTGGGCTTCTAGCTGTGTGTGGGTCTTGTTCTATTAATCCATCTATACTGACCTCCATCAGGTTGCAAACTGAATATAATTTTTTTCTGCATCTAGCTCTGAAAAAATATTGGGCTTCTAGCTGTGTGTGGGTCTTGTTCTATTAATCCATCTATACTGACCTCCATCAGGTTGCAAACTGAATATAATTTTTTTCTGCATCTAGCTCTGAAAAAATATTGGGCTTCTAGCTGTGTGTGGGTCTTGTTCTATTAATCCATCTATACTGACCTCCATCAGGTTGCAAACTGAATATAATTTTTTTCTGCATCTAGCTCTGAAAAAATATTTGGCCTTCTAGCAGTGTGTGGGACTTGTTCTATTAGTCCACCTATACTGACCTCCATCAGGTTGCAAACTGAATATATTTTTCTCTGCATCTACCTCTGAAAAAATATTGGGCTTCTAGCTGTGTGTGGGACTTGTTGTATTAGTCCATCTATACTGACCTCCATCAGGTTGCAAATTGAATATAATTTTTTTCTGCATCTAGCTCTGAAAAAATATTGGGCTTCTAGCTGTGTGTGGGTCTTGTTCTATTAATCCATCTATACTGACCTCCATCAGGTTGCAAACTGAATATAATTTTTTTCTGCATCTAGCTCTGAAAAAATATTTGGCCTTCTAGCAGTGTGTGGGACTTGTTCTATTAGTCCACCTATACTGACCTCCATCAGGTTGCAAACTGAATATATTTTTTTCTGCATCTACCTCTGAAAAAATATTGGGCTTCTAGCTGTGTGTGGGACTTGTTGTATTAGTCCATCTATACTGACTTCCATCAGGTTGCAAACTGAATATATTTTTTTCTGCATCTAGCTCTGAAAAAATATTGGGCTTCTAGCTGTGTGTGGGTCTTGTTCTATTAATCCATCTATACTGACCTCCATCAGGTTGCAAACTGAATATAATTTTTTTCTGCATCTAGCTCTGAAAAAATATTGGGCTTCTAGCTGTGTGTGGGTCTTGTTCTATTAATCCATCTATACTGACCTCCATCAGGTTGCAAACTGAATATAATTTTTTTCTGCATCTAGCTCTGAAAAAATATTTGGCCTTCTAGCAGTGTGTGGGACTTGTTCTATTAGTCCACCTATACTGACCTCCATCAGGTTGCAAACTGAATATATTTTTCTCTGCATCTACCTCTGAAAAAATATTGGGCTTCTAGCTGTGTGTGGGACTTGTTGTATTAGTCCATCTATACTGACCTCCATCAGGTTGCAAACTGAATATAATTTTTTTCTGCATCTAGCTCTGAAAAAATATTGGGCTTCTAGCTGTGTGTGGGTCTTGTTCTATTAATCCATCTATACTGACCTCCATCAGGTTGCAAACTGAATATAATTTTTTTCTGCATCTAGCTCTGAAAAAATATTTGGCCTTCTAGCAGTGTGTGGGACTTGTTCTATTAGTCCACCTATACTGACCTCCATCAGGTTGCAAACTGAATATATTTTTTTCTGCATCTACCTCTGAAAAAATATTGGGCTTCTAGCTGTGTGTGGGACTTGTTGTATTAGTCCATCTATACTGACTTCCATCAGGTTGCAAACTGAATATATTTTTTTCTGCATCTAGCTCTGAAAAAATATTGGGCTTCTAGCTGTGTGTGGGTCTTGTTCTATTAATCCATCTATACTGACCTCCATCAGGTTGCAAACTGAATATAATTTTTTTCTGCATCTAGCTCTGAAAAAATATTGGGCTTCTAGCTGTGTGTGGGTCTTGTTCTATTAATCCATCTATACTGACCTCCATCAGGTTGCAAACTGAATATAATTTTTTTCTGCATCTAGCTCTGAAAAAATATTGGGCTTCTAGCTGTGTGTGGGTCTTGTTCTATTAATCCATCTATACTGACCTCCATCAGGTTGCAAACTGAATATAATTTTTTTCTGCATCTAGCTCTGAAAAAATATTGGGCTTCTAGCTGTGTGTGGGTCTTGTTCTATTAATCCATCTATACTGACCTCCATCAGGTTGCAAACTGAATATAATTTTTTTCTGCATCTAGCTCTGAAAAAATATTGGGCTTCTAGCTGTGTGTGGGTCTTGTTCTATTAATCCATCTATACTGACCTCCATCAGGTTGCAAACTGAATATAATTTTTTTCTGCATCTAGCTCTGAAAAAATATTGGGCTTCTAGCTGTGTGTGGGTCTTGTTCTATTAATCCATCTATACTGACCTCCATCAGGTTGCAAACTGAATATAATTTTTTTCTGCATCTAGCTCTGAAAAAATATTGGGCTTCTAGCTGTGTGTGGGTCTTGTTCTATTAATCCATCTATACTGACCTCCATCAGGTTGCAAACTGAATATAATTTTTTTCTGCATCTAGCTCTGAAAAAATATTTGGCCTTCTAGCAGTGTGTGGGACTTGTTCTATTAGTCCACCTATACTGACCTCCATCAGGTTGCAAACTGAATATATTTTTTTCTGCATCTACCTCTGAAAAAATATTGGGCTTCTAGCTGTGTGTGGGACTTGTTGTATTAGTCCATCTATACTGACCTCCATCAGGTTGCAAACTGAATATAATTTTTTTCTGCATCTAGCTCTGAAAAAATATTGGGCTTCTAGCTGTGTGTGGGTCTTGTTCTATTAATCCATCTATACTGACCTCCATCAGGTTGCAAACTGAATATAATTTTTTTCTGCATCTAGCTCTGAAAAAATATTGGGCTTCTAGCTGTGTGTGGGTCTTGTTCTATTAATCCATCTATACTGACCTCCATCAGGTTGCAAACTGAATATATTTTTTTCTGCATCTACCTCTGAAAAAATATTGGGCTTCTAGCTGTGTGTGGGACTTGTTGTATTAGTCCATCTATACTGACCTCCATCAGGTTGCAAATTGAATATAATTTTTTTCTTCATCTAACCCAGCCAATAGTTTTAGCCTAATACCACAGTTTGGCCACTCAGCTCTGCTCGGTTACCATCCATTGTTTTTTTGTGCAAACAACTCCAGAGTTGTGAATTAGTTAACCACCAAAATGAGTGGAAAAAGGCCTGCTGCTGGTGGAAAGGGGAATAGGCGTGTTGGGAAGGGGAAAAAAGGTTGTGTCCGTGGGGTAGGTGTTAAAGCAACAGTAACATCTGCAGAAGAAAGACCATCTTCCAGCCAAACTAAAATGTCTACTTCTTTTAGCGGACAATGTGATAAGATCCCTTTCTTACGGCCACGCCAATCGCTACAAATTCCAGATGAGGCACAAAAACAGCAGGTGCTTCAACGGATATCAAGTGCTCCTTTAAGTGGGCTCTCCTCCACATCAACTTCAACATCACAAATACTCCAGTCCTCAAAGGTGTCACCCAAATCGCACTTGCTTCCTCACAGCTCCCAAATCTCCAGCTGCCCGTCTGAGTATGAGGTAGAACAGATGGTTGAGTCTGCAGAGCTGTTTACTCATACTATAGCCTGGGAATCAGAGGTCGACTCCAGCGCTTCTGTGAATCCAGACGAGGAAATGATCTGCACTGATGCCCAGAATCTTTATGAGTCGGATCCAGGACCAGACGCAGAAGGTTCTGACCATAATGTAGACCCTCATTCCCAAACTGTAACTCCTGTTGGTGGAGACAATGAGGAAGACGATGATAAGACTCAAATACCTGATTGGAGCGACAACTTTAGTTTTTTGTCAGGGCAGGAACAGGTTGGCTCTGAGGACGACGGGTGTGATAACACACAGGGTGATGATGATGAGGTTGGAGATCCCACTTACTGTCAACCCACAGTCAGCCAAGAGATGAGGTCAGCAGAGGAGGTGGAGGAAGATGCTAGTGACGACGAGGTCAGGTTGCGCCTTCCTGGACAGAGACGTAGTACTGGAAGCACGTCAACAACTGCATCCTCAAACACAACTCTGCCTCTCACCACAAGTCGTGGTGGCTCTTCAGGTCGCATGGGTGCTAAGCCTTGCATAGCCTGGGCATTTTTTCAGATCGATAAAGATGACCCAACTCGTGTTATCTGTAACATTTGTCAGCAAAAGCTAAGTAGAGGCCAAAAAATACATAGTTTGAGTACTTCATGCATGAACCGGCACATGGACATGAAGCATAAGTTGCAGTGGGAAGCTCAGTGTGCTACAATGCGGCCTAGCCGGCCGGGCCAACCACCGTCTGCCATATCTTGTGCATCCGCGGCCTCTTCATCCTCTGTGACTGGGGGGACAGCAGTCACACCTGTTTTGGGGCGCAGACCTGCCACCTCTTTACCCGCAACAGCCAGCGTGATTGGCAGGTCATCATTTTCTTTGGAGGTGGTAACACCAGCTGGTGTTGAGCGCTGTCCGACATCGATAGCACCACCTTTGGATCAAGGCAACCTAACATGTCCGCCTGCATCTTCCTCACAGACCGGCAGTTTGCCGGGGACACCCTTATCAACCCCGTCTAAGCACAATAGCCAGCCCTCGGTCCCTCAGATGTGGACAAGTAAAAGACCATTTCCTCCTAGCCATGAGAAAGCTAAGAGGTTGAATTTCACCATCTGCAAGCTCTTGGCTACAGAAATGCTGCCTTTCCGCCTGGTGGACACAGAGGATTTTCGAGACCTTATGTCCGTCGCAGTGCCCCAGTACCAGATGCCCAGTCGGCACTACTTCTCAAAGAAAGGTGTGCCTGCGCTCCACCAGCATGTCGCACACAACATCACCGCTTCTTTGAGAAACTCTGTGTGTGACAGGGTGCATTTCACCACAGACACTTGGACGAGTAGGCATGGACAGGGGCGTTACATGTCGCTGACTGGGCACTGGGTAACTATGGTGACAGCAGGACAAGGGGCTGCTGTCCAAGTCTTGCCGTCCCCACGAGTTGTGCGTCAATCCTCTTTATGTCAAAGTTCCTCCACTGCTTCTGCCTCCTCAACCTCCTCTCGGTCTTCCACCTGCACCCAAAGCCTGTCTGGTCATGCCACAAGCTTTCTAACTGCGCAGAAGGGATCCTGCACACCTCCTTACTATGCTGGCAGTAGGGCTCAACGTCATCAGGCGGTTTTTACATTGAAATGTCTGGGAAATGTGAGTCACACAGCTGAGGAGTTGTGGTCAGCTCTGGAGAACCAATTTCATGAATGGTTGTCTCCACTGGACCTGAAACCAGGGAAGGCCGTGTGCGACAATGCTGCAAACCTGGGTGCGGCCCTTCGCCGGGGCAATGTCACACACGTGCCTTGTATGCCTCACGTGTTGAACCTGGTTGTCCAGCAATTTTTAGCCCACTATCCCAGACTAGATGGCCTTCTGCAGAGGGCACGGTCGCTGTGTGCTCACTTCCGCCGTTCGCATCCCGCAGCTCAGCGACTTACATCTCTACAGAAGTCGTTGGGCCTGCCACTTCACCGGCTAAAATGCGATGTGCCTACCCGGTGGAATTCAACTCTGCACATGTTGCAGCGACTGTGGCAGCACCGACAAGCCCTGGTGCAATACGTTCTGACGTATAGCCTGGGCCAACGAGATTCAGAGGTGGGGCAAATCACGCTGGAGGAGTGGTCTCAGATCAGGGACCTATGCACCCTTCTGCACAGTTTTGAAATGGCGACGAAGATGTTTAGTGCTGACGATGCCATTATCAGCATGACTATTCCGGTGATTTACATGCTGGAGCACATGTTAAACAGAATTCGGAGTCAGGTGGTGGCACAAGAGGAGGTGGAGGAAGTAGAGGAGGAGGAGTTGTATGCGGAAGGGCTAACATCTGCAAGGTCCAGACGGTCGGCAGCACCAAGGCGGCAGGCATGTGAGGGTGGGGGAGATGGTTTTACCAGGGCGCATGGTAGCAGCCAAACTAGTGAGGAAGGTGCAGGAGCCCAGGAAGAAGTGGAGGACGAACTGATGGAAGACTCATCAGATGAGGGAGACCTTGATCACATTTCTGTTGTGCGAGGTTGGGGGGAGAGGACAGAGGAAGGAAGCATGATTGTTACCTCGCCACCAACACAACAGGGACTTGGTGCTCCTGGATGCGCAACACACATGAGTGCCTTCTTGCTGCACTACCTGCAACATGACCCTCGAATTGTGAGAATTAGAAATAATCCTGACTACTGGGTTGCCACACTGTTAGATCCCCGGTACAAAAGTAAATTTGCAGAAATTATTCCTGCCATAGAAAGGGATGCACGCATGCAGGAGTATCAGCAGAGACTGTTGCAGAATCTTATATGTGCTTTTCCACAAAATACCAGTGGTGCACGTAGTGAATCTCACAGTTCCAACTTGCCAACCGTGGGACCGTCAAGTGTTCAGCACTCAAACCGTAACAGAACCACAGTATCTGCTGGTAACATCAATTTTGCTGAATCATTTCACCACTTTTTTAGCCCATCCTTTGCAAGGCCACAGGAGACAAGAAGTCTGACACATAGTCAACGCCTAGAGACGATGGTACAGGAGTATCTCCAAGTAAACATTGAAGCCACGACTGTGTCACTGGACCCTTGCTCTTTTTGGGCTTCCAATCTGGATAAATGGCCGGAGCTAGTCACTTACGCCTTGGAGATCTTGTCATGCCCCGCAGCCAGCGTTCTGTCTGAACGTGTGTTCAGCGCTGCTGGTGGTGTGCTGACAGATAAGCGCACGCGGCTCTCCACTGATAATGTAGACAGACTCACGTTCATAAAGATGAACAAATCATGGATCCGAAACGACTTTTCTACCCCTGTGTCATCCTGGGGAGAGTAAAAGCTTGATGATTGGTTAAAATCACCCTACCAACCGTTTTAAGCTTTCAAATTACTAATCATGTTTATCTGTATCTTGACTGGAAAATAATTTGGGCTTTGTAGCAGTGTGCAGCACTGATCCTATTAGGCCATCTACACTAAAGCTTCACCAGATTTAAAATTTAAAATAATTTTTAGCTGCATCTAGCCCGGAAAATAATTTTGGGGCTCCGAGATGCGCAAGACACATAAGTGCCTTCTTGCTGCACTACCTGCAGCATGACCCTCATATTGTCAGAATTCGAAGTAATCATGACTACTGGGTTGCCACACTCTTAGATCCCCCAAACTTTTCGATCAACCTTTTCATTTTAATAAAGACCAAAAAAATGGTCATTTTTGAAATTATAAGCATTAGCAGGTTGTTAGAAACTGAAATCAAACAGTTTTCAACTCAAAACTTTATTCTAGGTGATGTTACATTTTCACATAGGACCCCTTGTTCGAAAGGAGCTTCTGAACTCTCTCGTCCATTGAATTTGTCAGGTTTTGGATGGTTTCTGCTTCAATTGTTTTGCATGAGGACAGAATACCCTCCCAGAGCTGTTGCTTAGATGTGAACTGCCTCCCGCCATCATAGACACTCCTTTTAATGATGCTCCAAAGGTTCTGAATGGGGTAGAGGTCAGGGGAGCATGGGGGTCACACCATAAGTTTGTCCCCTTTTATGCCCATATCAGCCAGAGATGCAGATGTTTTATGTGCAGCATGAGATGGTGCATTATCATGCAGAAAAATGATCTTGCTGTGAAATACACGGTTCTTCTTCTTGAACCATGGCAGGAAGTGCTGTTTGAGAAAATCCACATACATTATGGAGTTCATCTTTAGCGCCTTCAGGGATCCTAAAGGGGCCGACAATCTCTCTCCCCATGATTCCAGCCCAAAACATTACTCCACCTCCTCCTTGTTGGCGCTGTAGCCGTGTTTGCGTGGGGTGTCCATCAACCAGCCATCCTCCACTCCATCCATCTGGACCATCGAGCGCTGCACGGCACTCATCCGTGAACAAAACTGTTTTGAAATCAGTCTTCATGTAATGTTTGGCCCACTGGAGCCGTTTCTGCTTGTGTGAAGTGGATAGAGGAGGTCGACAGGATGGCGTATGCACAGCTGCAAACCTCTGAAGGACCCTGCATCTTGTTGTTCGGGGGACGTTGGAGGCACAAGCAGCTTCAAAAACTTGTCTGCTGCTATGACAAGGCTTTTTGGCCGCTGCTCTTTCAACCTGACGTAATTGCCTGTAGGAAAGAGTCCTCAATTTGCCCTTATCAGCACGCACACATGTGTACTGTGAATCAGCTACATACTTCTTGATTGCCAAGACACTTCATCCTGATCATCGCACAATGTTGATTGTAGTCATGCCTTGACCTAAACACTCCACAATTTGTTGCTTCTCAGCAGCCGACACATCCTTTTTCTTTCCCATTTTGGCAGAAAATGTAGGCTGCTTAATAATGTGAGAGAGCCTTCTTAAGTAGTCTTGCCTTTCATTGGACACACCTGCCAAACTAATTAGCACAGGTGTCTGCAATTGCTTACAGTGATATAAAGAGCCCTGACACACATCACCATCAATGAGTTTAACTGACAAACAAACAAATTCTTCCCTTATCACTCCTAAACACTTTTTGCATAATAATTTGGAACGCAGTGTACATGTGCTTTTCCACAAAACACCAGCGGTTCACGTAGTGAATCTTACAGTTCTAACTTGCCAACCGTGGTCTGTATGGAGTTGTTCAATAAAGGGCCCAAAATTAAGATAACATAGATGGGAGAGGTCTCTATGAATAGGAATTCCTAAGTATTTGATACCCTGTGAGGGACAGGCAAAGGGAAAGTTGGACTTGATGGAATCCTATATGGATTTGGGGAGGGAGATATCGAGGGCCTCAGACTTCGCTGCATTGATTTTAAAATTTGACCATGTAACAAAGTGATCTATTTCAGCCATAACAGCAGGGATGGATATATGTGATTGAGTGATATATACTAGGACATCATCAGCAAATAGAGAGCACTTGTACTCGGTGCCTCCCACCTCAATCCACCTAATATTGGGGTTATGGCGAATTGATGAGAGCAGGTGCTCCGTCACTAGGATGTATAAGAGAGGGGACAGAGAACATCCCTGCCTTGTCCCATTGGTGATTGTGAAAGGTGATGAAAATGTTCTGATGCGCCCCATGGGCCTTGGGACACCCGGAGCCGGACCCTTTTTGGTGGATGCTGGTGGTTGTAGTCTCCGTGGCGGCAACCCGGTTCCGTGGCTCAGGGCGGTCAAACCAGTGGCGGAACTATTTATGTGGTTTTGATGTTTAAATGTCCGACTACGCCACCCGTGGATTGCGGTCAGAGTGAACCGCCGCTCCAGGGCAGACCGCTGAGGCTGATGTTGTGGGTGCAGCAGAGCGTAGCATAAGGAGTATAGCCTCAGGGCAGTGTATGCGGAGGATGGGGGTGATGGTGCAGGGCAGCAGCAGTAACGACACGGAGTCAGTGATGCAGTCCAGGGCCTTTACTCACAGTTCTTATTATCCAGACCACGTCTGCAGGTAACGGCTGCCCACGTCGTACTGTGCTCACCAGGTGAGGGGCTCAGACAACTCCCAGATAACTTTGGAGCACTTCACAGGACCCCCTTTGTGTGTCCTTTGTCTGGCCTTTCTTACCAACACTTCTGTCCGGCTGCCTCGGGCCAGTTTCCCTGACCCTATGTGGTGCCTTCCTAGCGGGTGTAGCGAGGGGCTGCGCCACATTAAATGTCAGAGCCTCCAGTTTCTAGCTGAGGGTCGTTTCCTGCCTCCACTAGTTCGGGGACCGGTCTCCCCCTTTGGCCTGACCCCTCCACGCAGGTGGATTCGGGCGTGCGGTGGCGACTCGCCCGTCCGCACCCCTGGGATCCCTTCATTCCTCGTTCCTGGAGCCTTCTCCGCTCCTCTTCCTTCCTTCTCCCTCTTCCAGGCCTGGGCCTCTGTTACTAGGCCCGCCTCCGGAGCAGAGCTCATGCAGAGCCCCTGCTCCCTGCCACTTCTGCTCAGACTTCTCTGCACTGAACTAAGATGGTGCCCACCTTTTATACTCCCTTCTCAATGCACCCAGGAACTGCTTCCTCCCTGCTCCTGCACTACAGGGTTCACCTTCCTCAGTGTTCCCTCCCCCCACTCCAGCCAGGGACAGGGACTGTCGTGCCCATCTCAGGGGCATATTGGTCGCCCTGCCCCACGGCAATGTGGTGTAATGCATGCAGGTGTCGGGTCCTGA
This sequence comes from Phyllobates terribilis, assembly GCF_046119375.1. NCBI lineage: Eukaryota > Metazoa > Chordata > Amphibia > Anura > Dendrobatidae > Phyllobates > Phyllobates terribilis. Next base: position 383,688,220 of record NW_027362765.1, read on the forward strand.
TCCACACTCCATCCTTACCTGAGAGTGAGATATCACACCTCTGGGTGAGGTGCAATACGTCTGTAGCAACCGAGCCCTCAGGGTGCTACAGTTCCATTTATCTTCAGCCTAGGTGACGTATTGCGATACAGGGCCGTGATTTTGGCTATAAAAGGGTCCCCTAGACCCCTACCCCAAGCTTTTTAAGAGAATCATATATGGCGTGCCAGGAGACTCTATGGAATGCTTTCTCAGCATCCAACGAGAGTATCTAATTACAAATTTTTAACTGCATCTAGCCCAGGAAATACTTTGTGCCTAGTAGCAGTGTCTGCTAGTCAGCGGATTATCCCGGCTGTTAAGCAAGCTACACCACCTGTAGTTTAGACACTTAATTTTTTCAAAGGAAATGATTCGGGACCATGGGATACTTAGTGAAGAGCATCAGGAGGCACCCCAAGGCATAGGGGCTGGGACTGGCAGTAGGATGCCTTGCGGTGGACAGCCGAGCTCGATCCTTATAAAAGCTTTTTAACTGCAGCAGCTTTAGTGGACGCTACTGGAGCTGGAATTACGCGGCTGCTGGCATGAGACTTGCCCTCCAATAGATCCTTGTAAATGGATTTAAAGTGTATTCATTCAAATTAGAGAGACAATTTAAATTAAAAAGCTTAGAGCTGCCTCCACCACAGGGGGGCTCGCTCGACCCACCAGCGGACAGGCACCAGTATTGGGAGAGGGGGGCTGGCCGTCAGGGTTCACCGCGGCTCTGGCACAAACCCGGCGACACGGAGGTGGCACGGGCAGGAGCGGACTGGCCGTGTCGGCTTCTCACTTTTTGGATTTTAGAAGGGCATGACATGCCTATATCTGTGTCTCCCCCTCCTTTTACTCCTCCACCTCTTTTATTTTCGCATGACTATATGTACTTGTCACTTTTCCATGTGTTAGTTATGTCTTCTGAGCAGTTTGTCAGCTTTTGGACACCTTTGAAGGTGTTTTCTATGTGTTTCTATGTGTTTTTGTTTGCCTGCCATTGTTTTTAACGGTGTTCGAAGGTTTTCGACGAACAGTTCGACGAACAGTTCGGCGAACACACGGGTGTTCGACGAACCGAACCGAACTCGAACACTACGGGGGTGGCTCAACACTAATCATGACTGCAACATTGTAGTCAAAAATTGTGCTGAGCCAAGTGATTGCAGTCTGGACTGGCTGTTTCTGTTATTTTTAACACCCAGATGGAGTACAGAACGTTGAAAGAGGAAACCCCTTTAGACAAGTACAAAAAAGTCATGGATGATAGAGTTGAACAAAATTTTTCTCAGGACCCTGGTTCAGTGGCCAAGTCGGTAGTCCGTCAGTACCGGACTAAAGACCTGCAAACCTCCTACCCAGCTCTTCTTCTGATAAGTAGGTCTGGCACAACATCATCATTACTTTACTAATCCGAAGAGACCCAACGGATTCCGGCAGATATGAGGAGGTTCACAAGCCTCTGGTTCGGCAGGGACTGACTACTGACGGGATCACTAGACTAGTGTCGTGTGAATAATTTTTTTCAGCTCTACTGGATGCTTTTCTTAAAATTTCTAATATTACAAAATATTAATACTACAGTAGTGTTCTAGAGATGATACATTAATCCAGAAAATCAAAAGTCACATTCTATGGTCTTTACAAAAAAATAAAAATGAGTCCATAATGGGGGAGCCACAGGTTAGGACAAACTGCTCTAGACAATGGATTCACTATAGATTTTTTTTTAGCAATATGTATTGTCTCAATATTTTTAATATTATGAATAATAAATCTAGTTTTTTGTATAGTTCAGTTCAAAATCTGAAACAACTTCAAATCAGAATGATGAAATATAGAATTCATAAAAAATATTTGTTTCTGATTAATTTGAAAATCACATACAGTTGTGCTCAAAAGTTTACATACCCCTGCAGTATTTTTGCTTTCCTGGCCTTGTTTCAGAGAATATGAATAATTACAAAAAAACATATTCTCCACTCATGGTTATGGGTGAAGCCATTTATTGTCAAACTACTGTGTTTTCTCTTTTTAAATCTTAATGACAACCAAAAATATCTAAATGACCCTGATCAAAAGTTCACATACCCTGGTGATTTTGGCCTGATTACAAGCTCAGAATTTGACACAAATAGGTTTGAATGGCTACTAAAGGTAACATCCTCACCTGTGACCTGTTTGCTTGTAATCCGTGTGTGTGCATAAAAGCTGAGTGAGTTTCTAGGATCCAGACAGACTCTGTCATCTTTCATCCAGCCACTGACGATTGTGAATTCATGGGGAAAGCAAAAGAATTGACAATGGATCTACGGGAAAAGGTAGTTGAACTGTATAACACAGGAAAGGGATGCAAAAAAATATCCAAGAATTGATAATGCCAGTTAGCAGCGTTCAAACTGTGATTAACAAATGGAAAATCAGGGGCTCTGTAAAAACCAAACCATGGTCAGGTAGACCAACAAAAATTTCAGCCACAACTGGAAAATTGTTCGGGATGCAAAGAAAAACCCACAAATAACATCAGCTGAAATTCAGGACTCTCTGAAAACTAGCGGTGAGGTTGTTTCAAGATGCACAATAAGGAGGCACTTGAAGAAAAATGGGCTGCATGGTCAAGTCACCAGAAGAAAGCCATTACTGCTCAAATGCCACAAAGTATCTCGCCTACAATACGCCAAACAGCACAGAGACAAGCCTCAAAACTTCTGGAACAAGGTAATTTGGAGTGATGAGACCAAAATTTAACTTTTTGGCCACAAGGCGTAAACGTTACATTTAGAGAAAGGTCAACAAGGCCTATGATGAAAGGAACACCATTCCTACTGTAAAGCACGGAGGTGGATCGCTGATGTTTTAGGGATATGTGAGCTACAAAGGCACAGAAAACTTGGTTAAGGTTTAAGGAAACATGAATGCAGCACGTTATCAGCAAATACTGGAGGAAGATTTGCACTCATCAGTCCGGAAGCTGCGCATGGGACGTACTTGGATGTTCCAACATGACAGCGATCCAAAACACAAGGCCGAGTCGACCTGTCATTGGCTACAGCAGAACAAAGTAAAGGTTCTGGAGTGGCCATCTCAGTCTCCTAACCTCAATATCATTGAGCCACTCTGGGGAGATCTCAAGCGCGCAGTTCATGCTAGACAGCCCAGGAATTTACAGGAACTGGAGGCTTTTTGCCAAGAAGAATGGGCAGCTTTACCATCTGAGAAAATAAAGAACCTCATGCACAACTACCACAAAAGACTTCAAGATGTCATTGATGTTAGATGGGGCAATACATGGTATTAAGAATTGGGGTATGTGAACTTTTGATCAGGGTCATTTGGATGTTTTTGGTTGTCATTAAGATTTAAAAATAGAAAACACAGTAGTTTGACAATAAATCATTTCACCCAACCAATAACCATGAGTGGAGGAAAATATTTTTTTGTTATCATTCATATTCTCTGAAACAATGCCAAGAAAGCAAAAATTCTGCCAGGGTGTTTAAACTTTTGAGCACAACTGTATATATTTCCTTGTTTATAACTTTGTCATTTTTTACATTGTTTAGTGATCAGCTACATCTGATTGATATACTGATATCTATTGTCGATTTATTAAAGTCACTGAAGCTCTGATTATCTTGTGCTGTTTAATCAATATCTACTTTTACATAAAAATGGAAAAAATCTACATAATGTGGATTCATTTGAACTTCTTTACATTAAAATATATCTTTTTTTACTGTTTACGTTTATGTCCTATGTAAACCTAAAGTGTTTCCATCATTTACTCAAATTAAATATTTGATTTTACATCTTTAACAAAAAATGTAACATTTCGTAGAATGTGCACAAACTTTTCCCATTTTTTATAATTTATCTCTTGGTTGATTTAATATAATTATTATTTCTATAATTTTTGATTGATCTTACCTGTTGTCTCCATGTATGTAGCCGCACAATGTAATTCTCTGTGTGCTGTAAATGTTCTGGTCCTTCTCAGAGTGTAGTGACTGTGGTCTATGGTCAGGGCCCAGAGTGTCGGCTCTTCCTGGGTAAGATCTCATATAATATTATTACATAGAAAACAGGAAATCACTGCAGTGGTCAGTAACCATGATCCGCCCTTACATAGCAATGAGGATCACTGACCACAATTTTTAAGTAGCCTTAATATGTTAATTTCCCAAATCATTTAATTTCCATTCATCTTTTTTTTAAATAAATTTTGTGATTGTGTATCATAGGCTATCACCCCAACTTCTGATTTACTTAAAGGTGTTGTCCGGTCTAAATTGATAAGTCTGCAGTCACTCTGTTTGACTGCAGACTTCTAAATCGCCTTAATGCACACACTGTGCGCTGCAAGGGTTTCTGAGCCACGATCGGCGGTTATGTATGGTTATGCTTACTCCTGGCCAGAGCCCGTCTAGTGGGCGCAGCCTCGCTCCATACTCTTGTATAGAGTGAGGCTATGCCCAGTCTAGTGATATGACCATCCAGTGGACACAGCCTTGCTCAATATAAGTGTATGGAGCAAGGCCGCGCCCACTATACGGGCTCTGGTTGGGAGTATGTATATGACTCGCCCCCTGGGCCGTGGGGTACCCGGAACCGAGCCTTCTGTACGATGCTGGGGTAGTAGTGGCAACCCGATCCCGTGGCTCAGGGTGGTCAGACCAAATTGTGGCAGTCTGTCAATCAGTGCTTTAAATGTCCGACTACGCCACCCGTGGATTGCGGTCAGGGATAACAGCCTCTGCGAGGCAGACCGCTGAGGCTGGTGTTGGTGTGCAGCACAGGGGTAGGATAACTCCCCACGGGAAGAGTGTAGCCTCAGGGCAGTGTAGGTGGATGTTGGGGGTGATAGTGCAGGCCGCAATAGTAAGAGTTCAGAGTCTACTTCAAACAGTCCAGGGTCTTTATTGTAGATATTATTAATGACCCAACAGTACTGGTTAGGAATGGGCCTGGGTGTCTGAGAGTATTCGGGCGAGCCCCACTGGTCAGGGTGAGTGTGTAGGCCTACCGTTCTCTCTATGCTCTTTCTGACTATCCCCCTCCTCGTGGTGTAATAGCCCACGTCCCTGAGCTGGCCGTGTACTTCTCGCCTGTATGGCTTGCGACTCGGGCCTTGGGTACCTGTTGCTTGCTCCTCGCTGTACTGGTCCCTCTGTGTGGAGGTGCCTCCAGGCTTCTTAGGCCAAGGGACCTGAAATCCCTCGCAGGTTGGTTCTCTGCTGCTGGGCTTGTAACCCTGACAGCCTCGGATCCCAATGTCCGGTAGATTGGTTCTCTGCCAGGACCGGCTCTCGTCGCCTCTGTCCCTGGCTTTCAGTTTCTCCTCTGCCTCACGGACTCCTCAGCTACAGCTGAACTGTCCCTCCTTCTCTGGGACTAGTCTCACTCGAGAGCTAGGTCGTCCAGTTCTCCCTAACCCTGCCCCCAGTTCCAGCTTTTATAGGGGCAGCCAGCTCCCCCTACTGGCCTGGGACAGGAGGTGCTGTATGCTAATTGTCCCTGACCAAGGAACCTCCCTCCTGCTCTCAGACACAACATTAAAAGACATTTGTGGCATCCAGGCCTGGGGTGACACATTCCCCCCTATTAAAATTTAGTACTCCGGACTAAACAGGAAACACAAATACAGGGTATAAATGACAACATAACATATGTACAAGTATATTTTGTCTTTGAGGTCACGGTGCTTCCGTGACCGGGTGTCCATTTCTCCCAACAAGGTGAAGTTTCTCCACGGTGTGGGGACCTGTCTCTATAAACCCCAAGTTCCTGACCTTGGGCGTGGCGACAAGGCTGAGCTACCTACTTTGGGCCACAAGGAGGCCACGCCGGACAGGTTTTTCTTCCGTGGCTATCTTCGAAAGAGGGCACCCAAGTGCAACTATCTACAACGCAGTTCCGGTTATTCAGCGTCCATAACCTGTCAGTCCATGAACTAGAAAGACTGGAAAAACATAATTAGCAACCAGGTAACAAACATAAAACATTTACAATATACAGCATTTAGATCTTCCAGCGAGCTGGTATTTGCCCCTTAGTGCTCCGGGTTGACCTGCGCAACCCACTGTCTGGTGGTGGTCTAACCCGACTCTCCCCACTAGCATTTAGGGTACAGCTACTAGCTGGGTTTACAGGCAGAGCAGCCAGCTGTCTGCGGGTCATTTGGCTTACCGCAGGCATGGCGGGCTCACTGTCAGCAGAGGGTTGACTCTCCTGGGCTGCTGGCATGGGTTCTTCTGCCTCTGGGGCTGCTTGGTCTTCTGATTCCTCCTGCTCTCCTGTAGGTTCCTGCTGAGTTGGCTGAAGGAAGTGTAGGACGGGTACCACTATTGCATCATTTATCCGAGTCCAGGACTGGGGGAACTCTCCAAGAACTGTGCTGATCATTTCTTCCTTGTCCTCTGCGGGTTCAAGGTCATCTTGATCTTCTTCTGCACTCTGTAGTTGCTCGGGGGACCTTTTTAGGTGGTCTCTGGAGACGGTGCTAGTGGTTTCTCCTCCATCCTTGGTAATTACACATACCTTCGGGTTGTTGTGGTCGGACTGCAGCACTGTGTACGGGTCGCTCTCCCACTGGTCATCTAGCTTGTGAAGCCTTCTCTTCCGCTTCAGGACCTGCTCACCAGGTTCCAGGGGACCAGCAGGGGCGTGTTGGTTGAAGAGCCTCTCTTGCTTTTCTCTCGCTTGAGCCAGACTCCTCTCCACACTCTCCTGTACCTTCTTGTACTGTAGCCGCCGTTCCGTATCCCAGTCCGCGTCTGGTGAGGTGTCCTCGGGTATCAGGACTCCCATCTCCAGGTCGATCGGCAGCTTACCTGGTCTTGCTCGCATCAGGTAAGCCGGGGTGAAATTTGTAGCATTCACCGGGATATGGTTGTATAAGTCAATCAGGTCTGGCAGCTTCTCCAGCCACAGGCTGCGTTCTTCCAGGGGCAACGTCTTGAGGAGATCAATGATGATATTATTCATTTTCTCACACAGCCCGTTGGTTTGCGGGTGGTAAGGCGTTGTCCGAATCTTCTTACAGCCGTAGAGGTTGCAGAACTCCTGGAAGCTTTCAGCCTCAAACGCTGGACCTTGATCTGTCAAGACCTGTTCCGGATACCCGTGTGGACGGCAGAAGTGTTGTTGGAAGGCTCTGGCCGCTGTTTGGGCTGTCAAGTCTTTAACAGGAACCACAACCAGGAACCGGGAATAGTGGTCCACTATTGTCAGGGCATAGACATAGCCGGACCGACTTGGAGCCAGTTTCACATGGTCCAGAGCTACCAGCTCAAGAGGCTGCCTGGTGACGATGGGCATCAAGGGTGTCTTCTGGCTGGTACCATCCTTCCTTCTGAGGTTACATGGGCCGCAGTCCCTGCTCCACTTCTCTATGGCCCCTCTCATTCTGACCCAGTAGAACCGCTCTCTCAGTAGGAACTCCAGTTTCTTCCACCCGAAGTGTCCCGCTCTGTCATGGTAGGCCTCCAGGACCATTGCTGCATCTCGTCTTGGGACCACTACCTGCCAGGTCAGCTCGTGCGTCCGGTGGTTGACAAGCCTTCTGCACAGCTTACCTTCGTAGAGGAATAGCCTGCTTTTCTCCTTCCATAACTGCTTGGCTTCCTCTGGAGCGTCCGAGCCAGGGCTAGCGTCTGCCTGGGTCAACAGGTCTTTCACCAGGCGAATTGCAGGGTCACTAGCTTGCGTTTCAGCCCAACCGTGGTGAGGTAAGGGATTGAACATGACGGTGGTCAAGTCTTTGTCTCTTACACGGTGGGAGTACTGAGTGGCCCCATACCGGTGGAATGCAGGGAGCTCTATTTCCTCCAACTTGTCTGGATCTTCTCCCTCATCGGGCAAGTGGGGCATTCTCAATAGGGCATCTGCATTGGCATTGGCTCGGCCTGCCCGATACTTGATGGTGAAGTCATAGTTTGCTAGCCGGGCCATCCACTGCTGCTCTAGGGCACCAAGTCTCGCATTGTCCAGATGCGTCAACGGATTGTTGTCCGTGTACACAGTGAACTTCGCAGAGGCCAGGTAATGCTTGAAACGTTCCGTTATGGCCCACACCACTGCCAAGAACTCCAGCTTAAAGGAGCTGTAATTCTCCAGGTTTCTCTCGGTGGGCCTCAGCTTCCGTCTGGCGTATGCGATCACCCTTTCTCTGCCCTGTTGGTTCTGTGACAGTACGGCTCCCAGACCCACATTACTGGCGTCTGTGTGGAGGATAAAAGGCTGGCCATAATCGGGGTAGGCCAGGATCTCATCCCCCGTGAGGGCCATCTTCAGCTGGCGGAAGGACTCCTCTTCTGGCTTGTCCCACTTGAAGGGTGGCTTTTAGCTTCTGGTCTTCGATTGTCCTATAAGGAGGTCCTGCATAGGGGCTGCCATCTTGGTAAACCCGGGGATGAACCTTCGGTAGTTGCCTACCAACCCGAGGAACTGCCTCACTTCTTTTATGTTAGAGGGGCTTGGCCAGTTCTTTATTGCCGTGATTTTGTCAGGGTCCGGGGCTACTCCTTCTGCACTCACCACGTGTCCCAGGTACTGTACCTTCGGCTTTAACAGATGGCACTTGGAGGGTTTCACTTTCATGCCAAAGCATGCCAGGGCCTCGAACACCTCGGCCAGGTGCTTTAGATGGTCCTCGTAAGTCTTCGAATAGACAATCACGTCGTCCAGGTAAAGTAGGACCATCTCAAAGTTTCGGTGCCCTAGACAGCATTCCATCAGCCTCTGGAAGGTCCCGGGTGCGTTGCAGAGCCCAAATGGCATACAGTTGAATTCACTTAATCCCATCGGGGTGGTGAAGGCGGTCTTCTCCTTGTCAGCCTCTGCCACAGGAACCTGCCAGTACCCGCTAGTAAGGTCCAAAGTAGAGAAGAAGTTAGCTGATTTTAGCGCGGCTAAAGACTCCTCTATCCTAGGTAACGGGTACACGTCTTTATGGGTGATACGATTGACCTTTCTATAGTCCATGAACATTCTCATGGTACCGTCTTTCTTTTTTACCAAAACTAAGGGAGCTGCCCAGGGGCTACAGCTATCTCTAATGACCCCAGCTTCTTTCATTTCTCTCAGCATGCCCTTTGCGTTCTGATAGTGTGCGGGGGGGTACAGGTCTGTATCTTTCTTTTATTGGTGGGTGGCTCCCCGTGGGGATGTGGTGTTCTACCCCTTTTACTCTGCTGAAGTCTAGCGGGTGCTTACTAAAGATTCTCTCGTACTCTTGAACCACCCGGTAGACTCCTTGTTTTTGGTGCAAGGGAGTGGAGTCAGCACCCACGTGGAGTTTCCTGCACCAGTCCTCCTTGGGTTTCTGGGAGCCATTACCCTCCGCCTGGGGAGATGGAGGCAAGGGTTCCACGGCCCTGACAGCATTGTGTTCAACAGTATACAATTTGGCTAGTGTAGCGTACCGGGGCAAGTGTACTTCCCTTTCCCCAATGTTTAAGATCCGTACGGGCACCATTCCATGGTGGACATCAACCACCCCCCCGGGCTGTCAAAATGGTGGGCCTGCTGTCTGAGTACACGGGTTCTACCATGGCTTGGTAGTCTCTCCCTCTTAACCCGATTGCAGTCCGATACCAGATCATCATTTCACTTTTGGGAGGCAAGGCAATGGGGAACGGGTCGCTCATCCTCACGCTACCGATCTCACCACCAGACAGTTCTACCTGTTGCCGTCTCATCAGGGCTCTTATCTCTTTCTGGAGGACCCTCTGTTGGCTGGAGCTCGCATTTATCGCCACCTGCTGCAAAATTACAATTACTTCTGAAAGACAATTTTCACGTTAGTACGCAAGGTTATTTTAGGGTGACTTTCTCGACGGTCAATGTCCACAATGATCACTCCCTGTACCGGCAGTTCAACTTTACCAATCTTAATGGTCATCTCTCTGAACCCCACCTGCGGCACGGGTTGACCATTGCTGGCGATGATGCTCAAGTCATCGTCTGGATAACGAGTTATATCAGTGTCACTCCAGTACTGCTTGAAAAGTACATAGGGGATGGTAGTCACTTGGGACCCGGTGTCCAGCAGTGCACTCATGGGGATACCGTCCAGCACTACGGGTAAAACCGGGCGTCCCCCTACATACTTATCACACCAATTAGACGGGCCTGATGACCTTATGCCTGGGGGTTGGCCCTCTGCCCCAGGTCGGACCCATTTAAAGTACAGTACCTGGCTACGTGTCCCGGCTGGCTGCAACGGCGGCAAATCGGCTGTCCATCCTCAGTGTAACGATCGGCGGGCCTCCCTCTGAACGACGGGATCCTCCTCTGTCGACGCCACGGGACATCCTCCGGACTGGAAGCCAGCTTGATTGGTCCTGACGGGTCCATCTGTAACGACTGTACGGTCCTGGTCAATGCAGCAACACTCTTTGTTAGTTCTTGGACCTGATGGTGCAGGTTTGCAGGCGGAGGTGGATTTAGGGCCTGCGCATCAGCCCCCACAAGGTCTGCAGGATAGGGCGCCACCCCCTGGTGGTAAGTGATGGCAGGACACCGGGAAGCTACAGCGCCACCTGGCGCGGGTTCTCGGAGCACCCGGATGGCCCTATCTTTGAACTGTGCAAAAGTCAAATCGGGGTTCTGTAGGGCCATGAGGCGCAGCTGAGTTCTGTGGGCGCTGGACAGCAGACCTTCTATAAACTGATCAGTCAATAGTTTATCAGCATCCTGCACGCTGCCAGGGTCAGCTTGTTTGATTGCTCCTGCAGGTTTAAGGCATAGTCTCTGATACTATTTTGGGCTCGCTGCTTACAGCCATAGAACCGCATCTTGATTTCTGCGGAGGTACGGATATCAAAGGTACCCCGCAGCCGGGTCAAAATGTCCTTTACAGTGTTTTTCTCCTCAGCTGGCCATGATTTTACCTCCCGCTGGGCCGCACCAGTTAACTGCCCTGTCAGTATGCTGATTTTCTGCTCTTCTGTTAGGGGATAGACTTTAAATAAACTGTGCAGTCTTTCCTTAAAGTCACTTAATGTATGGGATTCCCCTGAGTACTGGGGCAGCCAGGCCGCTCCGGGGATATAGGGCATGGAAAACGGCATCACCGCTGCTGCAGCCACGCTGGTGGTAGTGGGCCCCTCCGCTACCGACATCTTCCTCCCCCCTAGTTAACCGTGGCCTACCTTCCGTTGATCCTCTTCCGTAGGCCGCGGTTCCGCTTGCGCTGCTCTGGGCGAGGACCTTGCGTCGCGTCCTGGTGATGTCAGCGTCGCTCTCTCTCCTTCCAGGACCTTGCGCAGCATCTCAGCGTAGGGCGGGGCTTCAGGTCTCACGCGGTTTTGACGTCCACGCCCCTCTTCTTCCCGCTCGGCGTCCCGAAGATGGCGTCCGATGGCGGGAAAACGGCTGAAGATGGCGGGAAACGGCTCCGAATGGCGGGAAACTTCGCTCAGGTAAGTATAAAGTCTTTTCAGGCACGCAATACCCGTTTGTGGCGGGTTGGTCACAATCCTGCCGACTATGCCAAAGCTGACTCGCCCCCTGGGCCGTGGGGTACCCGGAACCGGGCCTTCTGTACGATGCTGGGGTAGTAGTGGCAACCCGATCCCGTGGCTCAGGGTGGTCAGACCAAATTGTGGCAGTCTGTCAATCAGTGCTTTAAATGTCCGACTACGCCATCCGTGGATTGCGGTCAGGGATAACCGCCGCTGCGAGGCAGACCCCTGAGGCTGGTGTTGGTGTGCAGCACAGGGGTAGGATAACTCCCCACGGGAAGAGTGTAGCCTCAGGGCAGTGTAGGTGGATGTTGGGGGTGATAGTGCAGGCCGCAATAGTAAGAGTTCAGAGTCCGCTTCAAACAGTCTAGGGTCTTTATTGTAGATGTTATTAATGACCCAACAGTACCGGTTAGGAATGGGCCTGGGTGTCTGAGAGTATTCGGGCGAGCCCCACTGGTCAGGGTGAGTGTGTAGGCCTACCGTTCTCTCTATGCTCTTTCTGACTATCCCCCTCCTCATGGTGTAATAGCCCACGTCCCTGAGCTGGCCGTGTACTTCTCGCCTGTATGGCTTGTGACTCGGGCCTTGGGTATCTGTTGCTTGCTCCTCGCTGTACTGGTCCCTCTGTGTGGAGGTGCCTCCAGGCTTCTTAGGCCAAGGGACCTGAAATCCCTCGCAGGTTGGTTCTCTGCTGCTGGGTTTGTAACCCTGACAGCCTCGTACCCCAATGTCCGGTAGATTGGTTCTCTGCCAGGACCGGCTCTCGTCGCCTCTGTCCCTGGCTTGCAGTTTCTCCTCTGCCTCACGGACTCCTCAGCTACAGCTGAACTGTCCCTCCTTCTCTGGGACTAGTCTCACTCCAGAGCTAGGTCGTCCAGTTCTCCCTAACCCTGCCCCCAGTTCCAGCTTTTATAGGGACAGCCAGCTCCCCCTACTGGCCTGGGACAGGAGGTGCTGTATGCTAATTGTCCCTGACCAGGGAACCTCCCTCCTGCTCTCAGACACAACATTAAAAGACATTTGTGGCATCCAGGCCTGGGGTGACACATATAACACATACGTACCCTCCGGTCGGGGCTCAGAAATCGGCGAATCCTCGCAGCACACAGTGAGTGCACTTGGGGGAGATTTAGAAGTCTGCACTCACACAGAGTGACTGCAGAGGAACATAAAGTCAGTCATGTGTGTCAGACTGGTAACAGCCAAGTCTTCCCTGTCCTGACCAAGAGGACGACTGTCCATGCTCTCCTCCTCATCCTCCTCCTCGTTCTCCCTTTCCTAAGGTCATCCATGCTGAACAGATTGTATGACAGTTACAGTTGCGTGGGTAGTACCTCTTCCTCCTCCTCATTATCACCCAATCTGCGTTGGGATGTGATTATGCTGGGCTCTGCAGCATCACCCTGTATTGTTACGTGTGCCACCTCATCGTGCTGCGCCTGGAATACCTCCTCTTTAATTGTGAGCAGCGAGCGTTTCAGAAGACAGAGAAGAGGGATGGTGATGCTAATTATGGCATCATCGCTGCTCACCATCTTGGTGGCATCCTCAAAGTTTGTCTGACATCCATGCCCACTCATCAGTTCTTATGTGCGGAGGCTGACCTGAATAACGACGGGTGTGTTGAAGCTGGTACTCAACAACTGCACTCTGCTGCTCACAAATCCTTCCCAACATCTGCAATGTTGAGTTCCAACACGTGGTGACATCGCACATCAGTCGGTGAGCTGGAAGCTGCAACGCTGCTGAAGCACGGCAATGGCGGTGAAAGCTGTAGGTGACTTTCAAAAATGGACACAAACGTGGCGTACTTTAACAAGCAGCTTAGGCAGATCTGGGTAGGTTTTGAGAAACTGTTGAACAACTAGATTGAGCACATGGGCCAGGCATGGTATGTGTGCAAGCTTGCCTAGCATCAGAGCCGCCACCAGGTTCTGGCCTTTGTCACACACAACCAAGCCTGGCTGTTGGTTCAGTGGTGACAGCCACAGATCTGTCTGCTCTGTTACACCTGTGAACAACTCTTCAGAGGTGTGCACAGGGGCGGGCTGGGCCGGGGGGCAGAGGGGCAAATGCCCCCCGGGCCGGTCTCCCCAGCAGCTGTTTCGGGCCACCCGACTGTCTTTTGCTTTCAAGCCATGTGCTGACCGGATCCCTGTATTGCATACAAGCCCGCACTGCGCACAGTGTGGGCGTGTCTGCACAACTGACGTCACCCAGCGCGCCCGACAGGAGAGGAGTTTGAAAGCACAAAGCAGCCTGGAAAGGATCAGCACAGGCTGAGGCGAGGCAGGAGGTCTCTGATGTTCCCACAGTGACAGCACCACACTCACCTCCTGGTATGTTCACAGCTACTGCTCTGTCTGCAGTTGTGCTGTGGTATTGTCTGATTTATTGCAACAACTTGGACCTACACACAGATCGGGTCCGCACTGTCAATGGGAGGCATCGGCAGGAATAAATCACAGTGAGGGTCAGATAAAGAATGCAGGCAGTGTATACAGCACCCTGCACTATCTGATCCTGAGCCTACAGGACATCACATAGTATACATATAACGATATATTACAGCATGTGAGGTCCTGTAGGCTGAGGATCAGTTAGTGCATATAACACTGTATACCTGTGCACAGTATAACACATCCAGTCTACACATTGTTATAAACCATCTGAGGTCTGTAGCCACATTACATCATATGCTAATCTGTATACTAGCTTTGCTGTACTATGTGCGCAGACATCAGATGGTTCATGGTGTAACCTCATTAGCTATACACAACAGGCATGCAGACGTCAGCTACCGCTTCTGATAGGCCAGCAATCACAAGGGCGCATTCAGCTGTAGACTAGGCAGGCGTCAGCGTGCCCCCTGGGCCTGGCGCGGTTGCATCCTCTGTGACTCCTATCGTTTATGCCCCTTCAGATATTATACACAGGATAATATATGGCCAGTATAATATTTGATGTTCTGTAGTCACAGCACAGCATACAGATGAGCCAAACATCAGCAGTCCGTGGCCACCAGACAAGGACCCTGCAGACCTTCTCCTACCTGCCAGCATTTCCTCCTCATTTTTGCAGTGTGACACATCCATGACATTGGAGCCAGGCTACAAATTAAAGGAAAAGCCAAGTATGTCAGCAGGTAGGAGGAGTGTCGCAGGGCTCTCGTTCAGCAGCCACAGAATAATGACCTTACCTGGGTCCTGCGAATTAATGCACTCTTCTCTATGTACCAGTCATGTATTTTCATGTATACTGTATGTGCTATACTATGTGTACTGTGTGCACAGACAGCAGATGTTATATACAGGATAATATGCGACTGGTGTAATATCTGATGTCTGTAGTCATATTACCGTATTTTTCGGACTATAAGACGCATCGGACCATAAGATGCACATAGGTTTTAGAGGAGGAAAATAGAAAAAAAATGTAAGCAAAAAATGTGGTCATAATGCCCTGTTAAGGGGGAGGGGGTCTGCTGCTGACACTGTTATAGGGGTAATGTCACCTAATTTTGTTAATATCCCCCATCCTGATATATATGGCCCCTTCCTTCCTGTTATATGTGGCCCTCATCCCCATCCTGGTATGCATGGCACCCTTCATTCCTCATCCTTGTATGTATAGCCCCCCCATACCTCTTCCTGGTATGCAATGTATCCTTCATCCTGGTATGTATGGCCCTCCTCATCCTCATCCTGGTATGTATGGCACCCTTCATCCCTCATCCTGGTATGTATGGCCTCCTCATCCCTCTTTCTGGTATGTAATGCACCCTTCATCCTGTTATGTATGGAACCCTCATCCCTCTTCCTGGTATGTATGGCACCCCTCATCCCTCTTCCTGGTATGCATGGCACCCCTGATCCTTCTTCCTGGTATGTATAGTGTGGCGCCCTGCTACGCATTGGTGCCACAGAACCCAGAAGGGTGCATGGATGGACTTCTCCACAAGAGGCCCTCACACATTCACACACCTCCACCCTACCACCTCAGACCACCAGAGGCAGCCTGTTAGGGAGATATATAGGGAGGGTGGAGCCAGGTAGCTCAGTGAGTTCTCAGTTTAGTGTTCAGACACAGAGAGAAACACAGTTCAGAGTTGAGCAGAGAGCGTGCTGACGCTCAGAAAGCAGTGAAGAGCAGCAAGCTGGCTGCAGTGCTTAGGCGAGCCAAGGCCTACAGCACGTGTGAAAGCCTAGTGAGGGCCTTGAGTGGGCCGAAGGCGAGAGGAGAAGGAAGAAGTAGCAAGGGGGCAGAGGAGCATACCAGGCTCACCCCGATATGTATACCGGACACCAGGTCCGCGCCTACAGAGACTCCTTATACCCAGTAGGAACAACCGGAACCCCTGGAGGACTACAGGTCCCAGGTTCACCAAACGCTGATTACAGTACCAGGGCTAGGAGTCACGGAGGTCCCAGTGTCCAGGGAGAGTGATCTCCAAAGAGAAGGCCCTACCACCAGGTCAGCAGGTGCAGAGAGAGACAGTAACCAAGCTAGGCCTAGTTCCAGGCAGGCCAGAAGCTTAGCGAGTAAAGCAGCGGATCAGGAGGCCCTATACCCGCTCACTGGGGAGAGTCCAAAAGAGTGCCCTTCACCTGGAGTACCCTGGACCGTGCCTGCAGCATCACCAGTAAAGGTACTGAAGCTTACCCCCGTGTGAGTGTTCATCTTTCCTCCGGGACCGTCCTGCCGTCTCTCCCCTGCAACACCATCCAGTACACCCCACGCTGCCCTGAGGCCCGCTCCACCTGTGGGGAGCCATTCCATCACAAGCTGCCCTACCATCTGCCTCAGAGGACTGCTCAGACACAAATATATCTGTTTAAAAGAGTCTGGTGTAGGCCAGAGAACTAGAACTGTGTTTTTCCTCTTACATGGTTCAAATCTGGGTGTTATCAATAGAGATGAGCGTTGTTCGACTCGAACTGTTCGCCAATCTCAAATTCGAGCTGTTTTGGGCGGTGTTCGAGCCGTTCGGCGAACACGAACAATTTGAAAAAAATTCGGCTGTTCGAGGTTATGTTCGATAACTGTTCGTGCACCAAAATCATAACTGGATTTTTTCTCAGTAATGCTGAAAATTAATGTTAATACGCAGTTTGAGTGTACAGCGGGGCGGGGGGGGAGGGGCAGGGGATGGATCTCTGCAGGAATAATGAAGATCTCCATTTTTTTTTCTCTTTCCCGCATTTACAGTGGGGAGGTGCAATCTGTCAGCCTATCAGCAGAGCACACACGGAGCAAAATGCTTTTTTTCACACAAGCAAGGGCATGTGTCATTGGCAGTGTATGTCACATGTCCTTGCCCTATAAGACCCAGCCATTTTCCCCGTCGCCACCATTTTCTCACTGCTGCAGCTGCGTGTTAGACGGCACCGCTGTTGCTGTGTGCGCTATACCTTGTTAATTTAAAGCCAATTTTCGCACAAATCTACAGATAGCTTGGGAGTAGGGAATAGTTGTGATTGCAGTCCTTTTAAGGACTAGGTTACAGCATTTCCTACGACTTTTATCAAGCAGGTCTATGCTCTTAAATAGATAGGTTGGGAGTAAAGACTAATTGTAATTGCAGTCCTTTCCAGGACTAAGTTGCATCAGTTCCTATCAGTTTTTGCCAGGCAGGTCTGTGCCAGTGCTGTGCAAGTTTTTGTTTCACAGCATTTGGCTAAATATAGCAAAGCTAATCCTTTTTGGCCTATTGCAGAGTGTGTTAGTCAGTGGAGTAGCCTATCTGTGTTGCAAGCTACACCACCTGTGTATAGAATACCAATTTTTTTACTGCACCTAGTGAAGTAAAACCTTTTGGGCATAGCATCATTCTATTAGTCCATCTATACTGACCTCCATCAGGTTGCAAATTGAATATAATTTTTTTCTGCATCTAGCTGTGAAAAAATATTTGGGCTTCTAGCAGTGTGTGGGACTTGTTCTATTAGTCCATCCATACTGACCTCCATCACGTTGCAAATTAAAAATAATTTTTATCTGCATCTAGCTCTGAAAAAATATTTGGGCTTCTAGCAGTGTGTGGGACTTGGTCTATTAGTCCATCTATACTGACCTCCATCAGGTTGCAAATTAAAAATAATTTTTATCTGCATCTAGCTCTGAAAAAATATTTGGGCTTCTAGCAGTGTGTGGGACTTGTTCTATTAGTCCATCTATACTGACCTCCATCAGGTTGCAAATTGAATATAATTTTTTTCTGCATCTAGCTCTGAAAAAATATTTGGGCTTCTAGCAGTGTGTGGGACTTGTTCTATTAGTCCATCTATACTGACCTACATCAGGTTGCAAATTGAATATAATTTTTTTCTGCATCTAGCTCTGAAAAAATATTTGGGCTTCTAGCAGTGTGTGGGACTTGTTCTATTAGTCCATCTATACTGACCTCCATCAGGTTGCAAATTGAATATATTTTTTTTCTGCATCTAGCTCTGAAAAAATATTTGGGCTTCTAGCAGTGTGTGGGACTTGTTCTATTAGTCCATCTATACTGACCTCCATCAGGTTGCAAATTGAATATAATTTTTTTCTGCATCTAGCTCTGAAAAAATATTTGGGCTTCTAGCACTGTGTGGGACTTGTTCTATTAGTCCATCTATACTGACCTCCATCAGGTTGCAAATTGAAAATAATTTTTTTCTGCATCTAGCTCTGAAAAAATATTTGGGCTTCTAGCAGTGTGTGGGACTTGTTCTATTAGTCCATCTATACTGACCTCCATCAGGTTGCAAATTGAATATATTTTTTTTCTGCATCTAGCTCTGAAAAAATATTTGGGCTTCTAGCAGTGTGTGGGACTTGTTCTATTAGTCCATCTATACTGACCTCCATCAGGTTGCAAATTGAATATAATTTTTTTCTGCATCTAACCCAGACAATAGTTTTGGCCTAATACCACAGTTTGGACACTCAACTCTGCTCGGTTCCCATCCATTGTTTTTTTGTGCAAACAACTCCAGAGTTGTGAATTAGTTAACCACCAAAATGAGTGGAAAAAGGCCTGCTGCTGGTGGAAAGGGGAATAGGCGTGTTGGGAAGGGGAAAAAAGGTTGTGTCCGTGGGGTAGGTGTTAAAGCAACAGTAACATCTGCAGAAGAAAGACCATCTTCCAGCCAAACTAAAATGTCTACTTCTTTTAGCGGACAATGTGATAAGATCCCTTTCTTACGGCCACGCCAATCGCTACAAATTCCAGATGAGGCACAAAAACAGCAGGTGCTTCAATGGATATCAAGTGCTCCTTTAAGTGGGCTCTCCTCCACATCAACTTCAACATCACAAATACTCCAGTCCTCAGAGGTGTCACCCCAATCGCACTTGCTTCCTCACAGCTCCCAAATCTCCAGCTGCCCATCTGAGTATGAGGTAGAACAGATGGTTGAGTCTGCAGAGCTGTTTACTCATACTATAGCCTGGGAATCAGAGGTCGGCTCCAGCGCTTCTGTGAATCCAGACGAGGAAATGATCTGCACTGATGCCCAGAATCTTTATGAGTCGGATCCAGGACCAGAAGGTTCTGACCATAATGTAGACCCTCATTCCCAAACTGTAACTCCTGTTGGTGGAGACAATGAGGAAGACGATGATGAGACTCAAATACCTGATTGGAGCGACAACTTTAGTTTTTTGTCAGGGCAGGAACAGGTTGGCTCTGAGGACGACGGGTGTGATAACACACAGGGTGATGATGATGAGGTTGGAGATCCCACTTACTGTCAACCCACAGTCAGCCAAGAGATGAGGTCAGCAGAGGAGGTGGAGGAGGATGCTAGTGACGACGAGGTCAGGTTGCGCCTTCCTGGACAGAGACGTCGTACTGGAAGCACGTCAACAACTGCATCCTCAAACACAACTCTGCCTCTGACCACAAGTCGTGGTGGCTCTTCAGGTCGCATGGGTGCTAAGCCTTGCATAGCCTGGGCATTTTTTCAGATCAATAAAGATGACCCAACTCGTGTTATCTGTAACATTTGTCAACAAAAGCTAATTAGAGGCCAAAAAATACATAGTTTGAGTACTTCATGCATGAACCGACACATGGACATGAAGCATAAGTTGCAGTGGGAAGCTCACTGTGCTACAATGAAGCCTAGCCGGCCGGGCCAACCACTGTCTGCCACATCTTGTGCATCTGCGGCCTCTTCATACTCTGTGACTGGGGGGACAGCAGTCACATCTGTTTTGGGACGCAGACCTGCCACCTCTTTACCCGCAACAGCCCGCGTGATTGGCAGGTCATCATTTTCTTTGGAGGTGATAACACCAGCTGCTGTTGAGCGCTGTCCGACATCGATAGCACCACCTTTGGATCAAGGCAACCTACCATGTCCGCCTGCATCTTCCTCATAGACCGGCAGTTTGCCGGGGACACCCTTATCAACCCCGTCTAAGCACAACAGCCAGCCCTCGGTCCCTCAGGTGTGGACAAGTAAAAGACCATTTCCTCCTAGCCATGAGAAAGCTAAGAGGTTGAATTTCACCATCTGCAAGCTCTTGGCTACAGAAATGCTGCCTTTCCGACTGGTGGACACAGAGGATTTTCGAGACCTTATGTCCGTCGCAGTGCCCCAGTGCCAGATGCCCAGTCGGCACTACTTCTCAAAGAAAGGTGTGCCTGCGCTCCACCAGCATGTCGCACACAACATCACCGCTTCTTTGAGAAACTCTGTGTGTGACAGGGTCCATTTCACCACAGACACTTGGACGAGTAGGCATGGACAGGGGCGTTACATGTCGCTGACTGGACACTGGGTAACTATGGTGACAGCAGGACAAGAGGCTGCTGTCCAAGTCTTGCCGTCCCCACAAGTTGTGCGTCTATCCTCTTTATCTCAAAGTTTCTCCACTGTTTCTGCCTCCTCTACCTCCTCTCGGTCCTCCACCTGCACCCAAAGCCTGTCTGGTCATGCCACAAGCTTTCTAACTGTGCAGAAGGGATCCTGCACACCTCCTTACTATGCTGGCAGTAGGGCTCAACGTCATCAGGCAGTTTTTACTTTGAAATGTCTGGGAAATGTGAGTCACACAGCTGACGAGTTGTGGTC
This sequence comes from Phyllobates terribilis, assembly GCF_046119375.1. Lineage (NCBI taxonomy): Eukaryota > Metazoa > Chordata > Amphibia > Anura > Dendrobatidae > Phyllobates > Phyllobates terribilis. Next base: position 383,708,765 of record NW_027362765.1, read on the forward strand.
AGCTCTGGAGAACCAATTTCATGAATGGTTGTCTCCACTGGACCTGAAACCAGGGAAGGCCATGTGCGACAATGCTGCAAACCTGGTTGCGGCCCTTCGCCGGGGCAATGTCACACACGTGCCTTGTATGGCTCATTTTTAGCCCACTATCCCAGACTAGATGGCCTTTTGCAGAGGGCACGGTCGCTGTGTGCTCACTTCCGCCGTTCGCATCCCGCAGCTCAGTGACTTACATCTCTGCAGAAGTCGTTGGGCCTGCCACTTCACTGGCTAAAATGCGATGTGCCTACCCGGTGGAATTCAACTCTGCACATGTTGCAGCGACTGTGGCAGCACCGACAAGCCCTGGTGCAATACGTTCTGACGTATAGCCTGGGCTAACGAGATCCAGAGGTGGGGCAAATCACGCTGGAGGAGTGGTCTCAGATCAGGGACCTATGCACCCTTCTGCACAGTTTTGAAATGGCGACGAAGATGTTTAGTGCTGACGATGCCATTATCAGCATGTCTATTCCGGTGATTTACATGCTGGAGCACATGTTAAACAGAATTCGGAGTCAGGTGGTGGCACAAGAGGAGGTGGAGGAAGTAGAGGAGAAGGAGTTCTATGCGGAAGTGTGTCACCCTGGCCTGGATGCCACAAGTGTACTTAAAGCTGTGTCTGAGAGCAAGGGGGAGGTTCTCTAGTCAGGGGAACATTAGCATGCAATGCCTCCTGTCTCAAGCCAGTAGGGGGAGCTGGCTGCCCCTATAAAAGCTGGTACTGAGGGCAGGGTTAGAGAGAACTGGATGGCCTGTCTCAGCACTGAGACGTGTCCCAGAGTGGAGCAGGGACAGAAAGTTGATTGCACCTAAGAGGAAGTGTGGCAGTAGGAGAGCCACAAGCCAGAGACAAGAGGCGAAGAGAGCCTGTCTTGGCAGAGAAAAGACTTACTTTACCAGACTTTGGTGTCTGAGGCTGGAAGGATTCCACATCCCCCAGCAGAGAACCAGTCCGCAAGGGACTGTACATTCCTTGGCCTAAGAAGCCTGGAGGCCCTGCCACAACCGAAGGGACCAGTAAAGCCGTACAAGGCTGGGAGCAGAAAGGAACCCACGTCGCAGGCCATACAGGCGAGAATACACGGAAAGCTTGGAAACGTGGGCTGTTACCCTATCAGGAGGAGATAGCCAGAAGGAGCGCAGAAAGCACGGTAGGCCTACACCCTCACCCTGAACAGGGCCAATTTCCCCGTTGCTCTCAGACATCCAGGTCCCCTCCTAGCCGGGACTGTTTGTGGGTCAATTTACCTGTTTTAGTAAAGACCCTGGACTGCAACCTGTTGTCTGTGTGCTCCTTGCTCCTCCAGCACTATAAGCACTGGGACTCTCACTACCATCACTCCCACCATCCACTATACTGCCCTGGGGCCGCACTCTTCCCGTGGGGAGTCACACTACCATAGCTGCACACCTCATCAGCCCCAGCGGTCTGCATGCAGCGGCGGTTCCTAATAACCGCAAATCCACGGGTGGCGTAGTCGGACATAATCAATAACACATAACGGACTACCACTGGACTGACCACCCTGAGCCACGGAACCGGGTTGCCACTACTACTCCCATCGTTCCCCCTATTGCCCGGATCCGAGTGCCCCACGGCGAGTCAGAAGGCCTAACATCTGCAAGGTCCAGACGGTCGGCAGCACCAAGGCGGCAGGCATGTGAGGATGGGGGAGATGGTTTTACCAGGGCGCATGGTAGCAGCCAAACTAGTGAGGAAGGTGCAGGAGCCCAGGAAGAAGTGGAGGACGAACTGATAGAAGACATCAGATGAGGGAGACCTTGATCACATTTCTGTTGTGCGAGGTTGGGGGGAGAGGACGAGGAAGGAAGCATGATTGTTACCTCGCCACGAACACAACAGGGACTTGGTGCTCCTGGATGCGCAAGACACATGAGTGCCTTCTTGCTGCACTACCTGCAAAATGACCCTTGAATTGTGAGAATTGTGAGAATTAGAAATAATCCACACCCCTGAGATCCTTTCGTTCCTCGTTCCTGGAGCCTTCTCCGCTCCTCTTCCTTCCTTCTCCCTCTTCCAGGCCTGGGCCTCTGTTACTAGGCCCGCCTCCGGAGCAGAGCTCATGCAGAGCTCCTGCTCCCTGCCACTTCTGCTCAGACTTCTCTGCACTGAACTAAGATGGTGCCCACGTTTTATACGCCCTTCTCAATGCACCCAGGAACTGCTTCCTCCCTGCTCCTGCACTACAGGGTTCCCCTTCCTCAGTGTTCCCTCCCCCCACTCCAGCCAGGGACAGGGACTGTCGTGCCCATCTCAGGGGCATATTGGTCGCCCTGCCCCACGGCAATGTGGTGTAATGCATGCAGGTGTCGGGTCCTGATCCACACTACATCCTTACCTGAGAGTGAGATATCACAACTCTGGGTGAGGTGCAATACCTCTGTAGCAACCGAGCCCTCAGGGTGCTACAGTTCCATTTATCTTCAGCCTAGGTGACGTATTGTGATACAGGGCCGTGATTTTGGCTATAAAAGGGTCCCCTAGACCCCTACCCCAAGCTTTTTAAAAGAATCATATATGGCGTGCCAGGAGACTTTCTCAGCATCCAACGAGAGTATCTAATTACAAATTTTTAACTGCATCTAGCCCAGGAAATACTTTGTGCCTAGTAGCAGGGTCTGCTAGTCAGCGGATTATCCCGGCTGTTAAGCAAGCTACACCACCTGTAGTTTGGACACTTCATTTTTTCAAAGGAAATGCTTCGGGACCACGGGATACTCAGTGCATCAGGAGGCACCCCAAGGCATAGGGGCTCAGACTGGCAGTAGGATGCCTTGCGGTGGACAGCCGAGCTCGATCCTTATAAAAGCTTTTTAACTGCAGCAGCTTTAGTGGACGCTACTGGAGCTGGAATTAAGCGGCTGCTGGCTTGAGACTTGCCCTCCAATAGATCCTTGTAAATGGATTTAAAGTGTATTTATTCAAATTAGAGAGACAATTTAAATTAAAAAGCTTAGAGCTGCCTCCACCACAGGGGGGCTCGCTCGACCCACCAGCGGACAGGCACCAGTATTGGGAGAGGGGGGCTGGCCGTCAGGGTTCACCGCGGCTCTGGCACAAACCCGGCGACACAGAGGTGGCACGGGCAGGAGCGGACTGAACGTGTCGGCTTCTCACTTTTTGGATTTTAGAAGGGCATGACATGCCTATATCTGTGTCTCCCCCTCCTTTTACTCCTCCACCTCTTTTCTTTTCGCATGACTATATGTACTTGTCACTTTTCCATGTGTTAGTTGTGTCTTCTGAGCAGTTTGTCAGCTTTTGGATACCTTTGAAGGTGTCCTGGGAACCATGGAAAGGTAAGGATGAGGTTGCTTTATTATTTTACTTTTATTGCAGGAGATCGTTGGCTTCAGCTGGAATGGGCGTGATGGTAAGTATGGTTTAATTTAGAACAATAAAGCATTGTGTCTTTATTTCAATTAAAGGACTTTATTCTGGGTGTTTGTGTTTTCTTTTAACTTTGACTATGGGGTTAGTAATGGGGGTGTCTTATAGACGCCTCTCCATTACTAACCTGGGCTTGATGTCAGCTGGCATTATAAGCTGACATCAACCCCAACCCTATTACCCCCTGCCACCGCACCAGGGCAGCGTGGAAAAGCGAGGCTAAGTGCCAGAATTGGCGCATCCTATGGATGCGCCATTTCTGGGGCGGCTGACGGCTGGTGTTTCTAGCCTGGGAGGGGGCCAATATTCATGGCACCCTTCCTGGGCTATTAATATCAGCCCCCAGCTGTCTGCCTAGCCTGTGCTAGCTATTAAATTAGGGGGGACCCCACGTTATTTTTTTTGGGGGGTTCCCCCATTTTAATAGCTAGTAAAGGCTAGGTATTCAGCTGGGGGCTGATATTAGTAGCCTGGGAAGCTCCGTGGGTATTACCCCCTTCCCAGGCTTCAAACATTTGCCCCAGCTGTCTGCTTAACCTCCGCTAGAGCCTAAAATTAAGGGGAACCCCACGCCAATTTTTTTTTAAATAAATCCTTTATTTTAACACTAAATGACAAGTACAGTAATCAACACTGTCACTGTACTTCATATATATGTGACTGACATGTTTCTATCTATCTAATCTATGTGTGAAGCTCTATTCTGTCTGTTATAAATTGTCGGGTACAGATGCTGAATTGCCGGCCGGCTTTCTTAAAGAGACGGTGCATGAAAACACTATTATTTTTTTAAATAAATCCTTTACACTAAATGACAAGTACAGTAAGCAACACTGTCACTGTACTTCTTATATATGTGACTGACATGTTTCTATCTATCTAATCTATGTGTGAAGCTCTATTCTGTCTGTTATAAATTGTCGGGTACCGCTGCTGAATTGCCGGCCGGCTTTTTTAAAGAGACGGTGCACGAAAACACTAATATTTTTTTTAATAAATCCTTTACACTAAATGACAAGTACAGTAAGCAACACTATCACTGTACTTCATATATATGTGACTGACATGTTTCTATCTATCTAATCTATGTGTGAAGCTCTATTCTTTCTGTTGTAAATTGTCGGGTACCGGTGAATGCCGCTGATGAATTGCCGGCTTTTCATGTCATTCTACATTATTCTTAGTTGTTTTACTTCATGTAGAATTAACCTACAAGGAAAGAAAGGGTTTATTTTCATTCCGATATTTGTGTCCCATTGACTTGCATTGGTTTCCGGTATCGGAATCGGCGATATCCGATACTTTTTGGGTATCGGCCCGATCCATTCCGATACGATATTTCCTGATATCGGAAGGTATCGCTCAACACTACTGAACACTCGACGGTCCCACGGTTGGCAAGTTGGAACTGTGAGATTCACTACGTGCACCACTGGTGTTTTGTGGAAAAGCACATATAAGATTCTGCAACAGTCTCTGCTGATACTCCTGCATGCGTGCATCCCTTTCTATGGGAGGAATAATTTCTGCAAATTTACTTTTGTACCGGGGATCTAACAGTGTGGCAACCCAGTAGTCAGGATTATTTCTAATTCTCACAATTCGAGGGTCATGTTGCAGGTAGTGCAGCAAGAAGGCACTCATGTGTTGCGCATCCAGGAGCACCAAGTCCCTGTTGTGTTGGTGGCGAGGTAACAATCATGCTTCCTTCCTCTGTCCTCTCCCCCCAACCTCGCACAACAGAAATGTGATCAAGGTCTCCCTCATCTGATGAGTCTTCCATCAGTTCGTCCTCCACTTCTTCCTGGGCTCCTGCACCTTTCTCACTAGTTTGGCTGCTACCATGCGCCCTGGTAAAACCATCTCCCCCACCCTCACATGCCTGCCGCCTTGGTGCTGCCGACCGTCTGGACCTTGCAGATGTTAGCCCTTCCGCATACAACTCCTCCTCCTCTACTTCCTCCACCTCCTCTTGTGCCACCACCTGACTACGAATTCTGTTTAACATGTGCTCCAGCATGTAAATCACCGGAATAGTCATGCTGATAATGGCATCGTCAGCACTAAACATCTTCGTCGCCATTTCAAAACTGTGCAGAAGGGTGCATAGGTCCCTGATCTGAGACCACTCCTCCAGCGTGATTTGCCCCACCTCTGGATCTCGGTGGCCCAGGCTATACGTCAGAACGTATTGCACCAGGGCTTGTCGGTGCTGCCACAGTCGCTGCAACATGTGCAGAGTTGAATTCCACCGGGTAGGCACATCGCATTTTAGCCGGTGAAGTGGCAGGCCCAACGACTTCTGTAGAGATGTAAGTCGCTGAGCTGCGGGATGCGAACGGCGAAAGTGAGCACACAGCGACCGTGCCCTCTGCAGAAGGCCATCTAGTCTGGGATAGTGGGCTAAAAATTGCTGGACAACCAGGTTCAACACGTGAGCCATACAAGGCACGTGTGTGACATTGCCCCGGCGAAGGGCCGCACCCAGGTTTGCAGCATTGTCGCACACGGCCTTCCCTGGTTTCAGGTCCAGTGGAGACAACCATTCATGAAATTGGTTCTCCAGAGCTGACCACAACTCCTCAGCTGTGTGACTCACATTTCCCAGACATTTCAATGTAAAAACCGCCTGATGACGTTGAGCCCTACTGCCAGCATAGTAAGGAGGTGTGCAGGATCCCTTCTGCGCAGTTAGAAAGCTTGTGGCATGACCAGACAGGCTTTGGGTGCAGGTGGAAGACCGAGAGGAGGTAGAGGAGGCAGAAGCAGTGGAGGAACTTTGACATAAAGAGGATTGACGCACAACTCGTGGGGACGGCAAGACTTGGACAGCAGCCCCTTGTCCTGCTGTCACCATAGTTACCCAGTGCCCAGTCAGCGACATGTAACGCCCCTGTCCATGCCTACTCGTCCAAGTGTCTGTGGTGAAATGCACCCTGTCACACACAGAGTTTCTCAAAGAAGCGGTGATGTTGTGTGCGACATGCTGGTGGAGCGCAGGCACACCTTTCTTTGAGAAGTAGTGCCGACTGGGCATCTGGTACTGGGGCACTGCGACGGACATAAGGTCTCGAAAATCCTCTGTGTCCACCAGGCGGAAAGGCAGCATTTCTGTAGCCAAGAACTTGAAGATGGTGAAATTCAACCTCTTAGCTTTCTCATGGCTAGGAGGAAATGGTCTTTTACTTGTCCACATCTGAGGGACCGAGGGCTGGCTATTGTGCTTAGACGGGGTTGATAAGGGTGTCCCCGGCAAACTGCCGGTCTGTGAGGAAGATGCAGGCGGACATGTTAGGTTGCCTTGATCCAAAGGTGGTGCTATCGATGTCGGACAGCGCTCAACACCAGCTGGTGTTACCACCTCCAAAGAAAATGATGACCTGCCAATCACGCTGGCTGTTGCGGGGAAAGAGGTGGCAGGTCTGCGCCCCAAAACAGGTGTGACTGCTGTCCCCCCAGTCACAGAGGATGAAAAGGCCGCGGATGCACAAGATATGGCAGACGGTGGTTGGCCCGGCCGGCTAGGCCGCATTGTAGCACACTGAGCTTCCCACTGCAACTTATGCTTCATGTCCATGTGCCGGTTCATGCATGAAGTACTCAAACTATGTATTTTTTGGCCTCTACTTAGCTTTTGCTGACAAATGTTACAGATAACACGAGTTGGGTCATCTTTATCGATCTGAAAAAATGCCCAGGCTATGCAAGGCTTAGCACCCATGCGACCTGAAGAGCCACCACGACTTGTGGTGAGAGGCAGAGTTGTGTTTGAGGATGCAGTTGTTGACGTGCTTCCAGTACTACGTCTCTGTCCAGGAAGGCGCAACCTGACCTCGTCGTCACTAGCATCTTCCTCCACCTCCTCTGCTGACCTCATCTCTTGGCTGACTGTGGGTTGACAGTAAGTGGGATCTCCAACCTCATCATCATCACCCTGTGTGTTATCACACCCGTCGTCCTCAGAGCCAACCTGTTCCTGCCCTGACAAAAAACTAAAGTTGTCGCTCCAATCAGGTATTTGAGCCTTATCATCGTCTTCCTCATTGTCTCCACCAACAGGAGTTACAGTTTGGGAATGAGGGTCTACATTATGGTCAGAACCTTCTGCGTCTGGTCCTGGATCCGACTCATAAAGATTCTGGGCATCAGTGCAGATCATTTCCTCGTCTGGATTCACAGAAGCGCTGGAGTCGACCTCTGATTCCCAGGCTATAGTATGAGTAAACAGCTCTGCAGACTCAACCATCTGTTCTACCTCATACTCAGACGGGCAGCTGGAGATTTGGGAGCTGTGAGGAAGCAAGTGCGATTGGGGTGACACCTTTGAGGACTGGAGTATTTGTGATGTTGAAGTTGATGTGGAGGAGAGCCCACTTAAAGGAGCACTTGATATCCGTTGAAGCACCTGCTGTTTTTGTGCCTCATCTGGAATTTGTAGCGATTGGCGTGGCCGTAAGAAAGGGATCTTATCACATTGTCCGCTAAAAGAAGTAGACATTTTAGTTTGGCTGGAAGATAGTCTTTCTTCTGCAGATGTTACTGTTGCTTTAACACCTACCCCACGGACACAACCTTTTTTCCCCTTCCCAACACGCCTATTCCCCTTTCCACCAGCAGCAGGCCTTTTTCCACTCATTTTGGTGGTTAACTAATTAACAACTCTGGAGTTGTTTGCACAAAAAAACAATGGATGGTAACCGAGCAGAGCTGAGTGGCCAAACTGTGGTATTAGGCCAAAACTATTGGCTGGGTTAGATGCGGAAAAAAATTATATTCAATTTGCAACCTGATGGAGGTCAGTATAGATGGACTAATAGAGAAAGTCCGACACACTACTAGAAGGCCAAATATTTTTTCAGATCTAGATGCAGAAAAAAATATATTTAGTTTGCAACCTGATGGAGGTCTGTATAGATGGATTAATAGAACAAGTCCCACACACAGCTAGAAGCCCAATATTTTTTCAGAGGTAGATGCAGAAAAAAATATATTCAGTTTGCAACCTGATGGAGGTCAGTATAGATGGACTAATACAACAAGTCCCACACACAGCTAGAAGCCCAATATTTTTTCAGAGGTAGATGCAGAAAAAAATATATTCAGTTTGCAACCTGATGGAGGTCTGTATAGATGGACTAATACAACAAGTCCCACACACAGCTAGAAGCCCAATATTTTTTCAGAGGTAGATGCAGAAAAAAATATATTCAGTTTGCAACCTGATGGAGGTCAGTATAGATGGACTAATACAACAAGTCCCACACACAGCTAGAAGCCCAATATTTTTTCAGAGGTAGATGCAGAAAAAAATATATTCAGTTTGCAACCTGATGGAGGTCTGTATAGATGGATTAATAGAACAAGTCCCACACACAGCTAGAAGCCCAATATTTTTTCAGAGGTAGATGAAGAAAAAAATATATGCAGTTTGCAACCTGATGGAGGTCAGTATAGATGGACTAATACAACAAGTCCCACACACAGCTAGAAGCCCAATATTTTTTCAGAGCTAGATGCAGAAAAAAATTATATTCAATTTGCAACCTGATGAAGGTCAGTATAGATGGACTAATAGAATGATGCTATGCCCTAAAGATTTTACTTCACTAGGTGCAGTAAAAAAATTGGTATTCTATACACAGGTGGTATATCTTGCAACACAGATAGGCTACTCCACTGACTAACACACTCTGCAATAGGCCAAAAAGGATTAGCTTTGCTAGATTCAGCCAAATGCTGTGAAAAAAACTTGCACAGCACTGGCACAGACCTGCCTGGCAAAAACTGATAGGAACTGATGTAACCTAGTCCTGAAAAGGACTCCAATTACAATTAGTCTTTACTCCCACAATCTATCTATTTAAGAGCAGAGACCTGCCTGATAAAAGTCGTAGGAAATGCTGTAACCTAGTCCTTAAAAGGACTGCAATCACAACTATTCCCTACTCCCAAGCTATCTGTAGATTTGTGCGAAAATTGGCTTGAAATTAACAAGGTATAGCGCACACAGCAACAGCGGTGCCGTCTAACACGCAGCTGCAGCAGTGAGAAAATGGTGGCGACGGGGAAAATGGCTTGGTCTTATAGGGCAAGGACATGTGACATACACTGCCAATGACACATGCCCTTGCTTGTGTGAAAAAAAGCACTTCGCTCCGTGTGTGCGCTGCTGATAGGCTGACAGATTGCACCTCCCCACTGTAAATGCGGGAAAGAGAAAAAAAAAATGGAGATCTTCATTGTTCCTGCAGAGATCCATCCCCTGCCCCTCCCCCCACCCCGCTGTACACTCAAACTGCGTATTAACATTAATTTTCATCATTACTGAGAAAAAATCCAGTTATGATTTTGGTGCACGAACAGTTATCGAACATAAGCTCGAACAGCCGAATTTTTCTCTAATTGTTCGTGTTCGCCGAACGGCACGAACACCGCCCAAAACAGCTCGAATTTGAGATTGGCGAACAGTTTGAGTAGAACAACGCTCATCTCTACACAGGAGACAAGAAGTATCTCCAAGTAAACATTGAAGCCATGACTGTGTCACTGGACCCTTGCTCTTTTGGGCTTCCAATCTGGATAAATGGCCGCCTTGGAGATCTTGTCATGCCCCGCAGCCAGCGTTCTGTCTGAACGTGTGTTCAGCGCTGCTGGTGGTGTGCTGACAGATAAGCGCACGCGGCTCTCCACTGATAATGTAGACAGACTCACGTTCATAAAGATGAACAAATCATGGATCCGAAACGACTTTTCTACCCGTGTGTTATCCTGTGGAGAGTAAAAGCTTGATGATTGGTTAAAATCACCTCACCAACCGTTTTAAGCTTTCAAATTACAAATCATATTTTTCTGTATCTTGGCTGGAAAATTATTTGGGCTTTGTAGCAGTGTGCAGTACTGATTCTATTAGGCCATCTATACTAAGCTCCACCATATTTAAAATTACTAATCATGTTTATCTGTATCTTGGCTGGAAAATAATTTGGGCTTTGTAGCAGTGTGCAGTAATGATTCTATTAGGCCATCTATACTAAGCTCCACCAGATTTAAAATTACTAATCATGTTTATCTGTATCTTGGCTGGAAAATTATTTGGGCTTTGTAGCAGTGTGCAGTAATGATTCTATTACGCCATCTATACTAAGCTCCACCAGATTTAAAATTAATAATAATTTTTAGCTGCATCTAGCCCGGAAAATAATTTTAGGGCTCCTAGATGCGCAAGACACATGAGTGCCTTCTTGCTGCACTACCTGCAACATGACCCTCAGATTTTCATTTTAATAAAGAACAAAAAAATGGTCATTTTTGAAATTATAAGCATTAGCAGGTTATTAGAAAGTGAAATCAAACAGTTTTCAACTCAAAACTTTATTCTAGGTGATGTTACATTTGCACATAGGACCCCTTGTTCGAAAGGAGCTTCTGAACTCTCTCATCCATTGAATTTGTCAGGTTTTGGATGGTTTCTGCTTCAATTGTTTTGCATGAGGACAGAATACCCTCCCAGAGCTGTTGCTTAGATGTGAACTGCCTCCCACCATCATAGACACTCCTTTTGATGATGCTCCAGAGGTTCTCAATGGGGTTGAGGTCAGGGGAGCATGGGGGTCACACCATAAGTTTGTCCCCTTTTATGACCATATCAGTCAGAGATGCAGATGTGTTATGTGCAGCATGAGACGGTGCATTATCATGCATGAAAATGATCTTGCTGTGGAATACATGGTTCTTCTTCTTGAACCATGGCAGGAAGTGCTGTTTGAGAAACTCCACATACATTATGGAGTTCATCTTTACCCCTTCAGGGATCCTAAAGGGGCTGACAATCTCTCTCCCCATGATTCCAGCCCAAAACATTACTCCACCTCCTCCTTGTTGGCGCTGTAGCCGTGTTTGCGTGGGGTGTCCATCAACCAGCCATCCTCCACTCCATCCATCTGGACCATCGAGCGTTGCACGGCACTCATCCGTGAACAAAACAGTTTTGAAGTCAGTCTTCATGTATTGTTTGGCCCACTGGAGCCGTTTCTGCTAGTGTGCAGTGGATAGAGGAGGTCGACAGGATGGCTTACGCACAGCTGCAAACCTCTGAAGGACCCTGCATCTTGTTGTTCGGGGGACGTTGGAGGCACCAGCAGCTTCAAAAACTTGTCTGCTGCTATGACAAGGCTTTTTTGCCGCTGCTCTTTTAACCTGACGTAATTGCCTGTAGGAAACAGTCCTCAATTTGCCCTTATCAGCACACACACGTGTGTACTGTGAGTCAGCTACATACTTCTTGATTGCCAAGACACTTCATCCTGATCATCGCACAATGTTGATTGTAGTCATGCCTTGACCTAAACACTCCACAATTTGTTGCTTCTCAGCAGCCGACACATCCTTTTTCTTTCCCATTTTGGCAGAAAATGTAGGCTGCTTAATAATGTGGGACAGCCTTCTTAAGTAGTCTTGTCTTTCATTGGACACACCTGCCAAACTAATTAGCACAGGTGTCTGTAGTTGCTTACAGTGATATAAAGAGCCCTGACACACATCACCATCAATGAGCTTAACTGAAAAACAAACAAATTATTCCCTTATCACTCCTAAACACTTTTTGCATAATAATTTGGAACACAGTGTACATGTGCTTTTCCACAAAACACCAGTGGTTCACGTAGTGAATCTTACAGTTCTAACTTGCCAACCGTGGTCTGTATGGAGTTGTTCAATAAAGGGCCCAAAATTAAGATAACATAGACGGGATAGGTCTCTATGAATAGGAATTCCTAAGTATTTGACACCCTGTGAGGGCCAGGCAAAGGGAAAGTTTGACTGGATGGAATCCTGTATGGATTTGGGGAGGGAGACATCGAGGGCCTCGGACTTCGCTGCATTGATTTTAAAATTTGACCATGTAACAAAGTGATCTATTTCAGCCATAACAGCCGGGATGGATATATGTGATTGAGTAATATATACTAGGACATCATCAGCAAATGCAGAGCACTTGTACTCGGTGCCTCCCACCTCAATCCTCCTAATATTGGGGTTATGGCGAATTGATGAGAGCAGGTGCTCCGTCACTAGGATGTATAAGAGAGGGGACAGAGGACATCCCTGCCTTGTCCCATTGGTGATTATGAAAGGTGATGAAAATGTTCTGACGCACCTCCTGGGCCTTGGGACACCCGGAGCCGGACCCTTTTTGGTGGATGCTGGTGGTTGTAGTCTCCGTGGCGGCGACCCGGTTCCGTGGCTCAGGGTGGTCAAACCAGTGGCGGAACTATTTATGTGGTTTTGATGTTTAAATGTCCGACTACGCCACCCGTGGATTGCGGTCAGAGTGAAGCGCCGCTGCAGGGCAGACCGCTGAGGCTGGTGTTGTGGGTGCAGCAGAGCGTAGCATAACTCCCCACGGGAGGAGTATAGCCTCAGGGCAGTGTATGCGGAGGATGGGGGTGATGGTGCAGGTCAGCAGCAGTAACGACACGGAGTCAGTGATGCAGTCCAGGGCCTTTACTCACAGTTCTTATTATCCAGACCACTTCTGCAGGTAACGGCTGCCCACGTCGTACTGTGCTCACCAGGTGAGGGGCTCAGACAACTCCCAGATAACTTTGGAGCGCTTCACAGGACCCCCTTTGTGTGTCCTTTGTCTGGCCTTTCTTACCAACCCTTCTGTCCAGCAGCCTCGGGCCTCCTCTTGGTAAACTTGGCGCCAGTTTCTCTGACCCTATGTGGTGCCTTCCTAGCGGGTGTAGCGAGGGGCTGCGCCACATAAAATGTCACAGCCTCCGGTTTCTAGCTGAGGGTCGTTTCCCGCCTCCACTAGTTTCGGGGACCGGTCTCCCCCTTTGGCCTGACCCCTCCACGCAGGTGGATTCGGGCGTGCGGTGGCGACTCGCCCGTCCGCACCCCTGGGATCCCTTCGTTCCTTGTTCCTGGAGCCTTCTCCGCTCCTCTTCTTTCCTTCTCCCTCTTCCAGGCCTGGGCCTCTGTTACTAGGCCCGCCTCCGGAGCAGAGCTCATGCAGAGCCCCTGCTCCCTGTCACTTCTGCTCAGACTTCTCTGCACTGAACTCAGGGGCATATTGGTCGCCCTGCCCCACGGCAATGTGGTGTAATGCATGCAGGTGTCGGGTCCTGATCCACACTCCATCCTTACCTGAGAGTGAGATATCACACCTCTGGGTGAGGTGCAATACCTCTTTAGCAACCGAGCCCTCAGGGTGCTACAGTTCCATTTATCTTCAGCCTAGGTGACGTATTGCGATAAAGGGCCGTGATTTTGGCTATAAAAGGGTCCCCTAGACCCCTACCCCAAGCTCTTTAAGAGATTAATATATGGCGTGCCAGGAGACTCTATGGAATGCTTTCTCAGCATCCAACGAGAGTATCTAATTACAAATTTTTAACTGCATCTAGCCCATGAAATACTTTGTGCCTATTAGCAGTGTCTGCTAGTCAGCGGATTATCCCGGCTGTTAAGCAAGCTACACCACCTGTAGTTTGGACACTTAATTTTTTCAAAGGAAATGCTTCGGGACCACGGGATACTCAGTGAAGAGCATCAGGAGGCACCCCAAGGCATAGGGGCTGGGACTGGCGGTAGGACGCCTTGCCGTGGACAGCTGAGCTCAATCCTTATAAAAGCTTTTTAACTGCAGCAGCTTTAGTGGACGCTACTGGAGCTGGAATTACGCGGCTGCTGGCATGAGACTTGCCCTCCAATAGATCCTTGTAAAAGGATTTAAAGTGTATTCATTCAAATTAGAGAGACAATTTAAATTAAAAAGCTTAGAGCTGCCTCCACCACAGGGGGGCTCGCTCGACCCACCAGCGGACAGGCACCAGTATTGGGAGAGGGGGGCTGGCCGTCAGGGTCCACCACGGCTCTGGCACAAACCCGGTGACACGGAGGTGGCACGGGCAGGAACGGACTGGCCGTGTCGGCTTCTCACTTTTTGGATTTTAGAAGGGTATGACATGCCTATATCTGTGTCTCCCCCTCCTTTTACTCCTTCACCTCTTTTCTTTTCGCATGACTATATGTACTTGTCACTTTTCCATGTGTTAGTTATGTCTTCTGAGCAGTTTGTCAGCTTTTGGACACCTTTGAAGGTGTATTCTATGTGTTTCTATGTGTTTTTGTTTGCCTGCCATTGGTTTTAACGGTGTTCGAAGGTGTTCGACGAACAGTTCGACGAACAGTTCGGCGAACACACGGGTGTTCGACGAACCGAACCGAACTCGAACACTACGGGGGTGGCTCAACACTAGTTATCAACCTGCTTGCCTTTTTTCCATAAAAAAAAACTGTTTGAATGTGTCGCTGACTGTTCAGACACCAATATATCTATTTTAACAAGTCTGGTATACACCAGGAAATTATAACTGTGGTTTTGCAGTTCCATGGTTCAAATCTCTGTATTATCCACTTTTTTGACTTTTTTGCATAAAAAAAAACATTTTCAGTGTTTCGCTGACTGTTCAGACACCAATATATCTGTTTAAAAGAGTCTGGTGTAGGCCAGAGAACTAGAACGCTGTTTTTCCTCTTCCACGGTTCAAATCTCCTTTTTATTACCCTTTTGCCATTGATAGTGCGAGTGTAAGCTATTTTATTTAATTTACAATGGGCAAGGCGCGTGGCAAGGGATGTGGAACTGGACGTTCTGGTGATGGTGCGTGCAGAGGATGGGGCCGTGGCCAAGGTGAAAATGTGCCACAACCAACAGCCACATCTTCTCGCTCCCAGTTCTTGACCAAATTACTAGGGAAGCACACAACAGCACCACTATTGGAAACTGATCAGTGTGAACAGGTTATTAATTGGATAGCAGATAATACTTCCAGTCACCTGGGCACCACCACCTCCGATCTGTCTTCCACACGGTCAAGTGTTAGTAGCCGTGAGTCTCGACTGCATACTGCTCCTCACCCTGATGCTCCTTCCTCCCACCATGCCGAGTGTCATCAGACAGCAACTGATCCCACAGTTGGACACTCTGAAGAGCTGTTCACTGGACCATTTCCATATTTGGGCCCCTCGTCTGCTCCGCTTGAAGTGGTGGAAGAGGAGATCCCATGTAGCGATGGACAAATATTTGAACAGCCACGGCCACAGGAAGGTGACGCTGGCAATTTGTCACAAGAGGTGGACGATGACGAGACACAATTGCCACGAAGTGAGGAGGAGGACCGTGGTGCGGAAGTGGAAGAGGAGGAGGTGGTGGATGATCTAGTAATTGACCCAACGTGGCAGGAGGAAAGCAGAGTGAGGCCATCAGCATACAGGGGGAGGGAGGCAGAGTACCCCAACAGACAGGAAGAAGCAGTGTGGTGGCCACAGACAGAAGGCGGGTAACCGATCCCCGTAACACCAACACGAGGGACGTTGCCAGTACAACCGGTAGATCTTCCAAAGTCTGGAATTTTATTAAAGACTCTGCTGATAACCCCAAAAAGGCCATTTGTACCAACTGCCAGGCCAGCATCAGCAGGGGTGACAAAACTACCAGCCTGACCACCACCAGCATGATCAGGCACATGGCATCAAAGCACCCGACTTTGTGGGGCGAACCCCAGGGTTCACGACCAGTGTCAGCGGGTGTCACCACTGCTTCTTCCATGCAGTGCGTGTAATAGAACCCCCTGTTGTGCGTGCAAGCCAATCCCCTGTCCATACTGCATGCAAAGATGCCCCCTCCTCTCAGTCTTCACTTGTTATGGCAGTTTCTCAAGAAACAGCATCAACGTCCACGTCCACGTCCCACCGCAGCGTTCAATTGTCCATATCCCAGACCTTTGAACAAAAGCACAAATTCGCAGCCAATGCCATACAGGCCACAGTCCTAAATTCGCCCATTTCACGACTGCTTGCGATGGAAATGCTGCCTTTTAGGCTGGTGGAGACGGAATCCTTCTGCAGCCTTATGGCGGTGGCCGTCCCTCGGTACTCGGTCCCCAGCCGACACTATTTTGCCCGGTGTGCCATCACCGCACTACACAATCACGTGTCCCAAAACATCTGCTGTGCCCTCAACAAAGCAGTTACTGGGAGAGTTCACCTGAAAACGGACACGTGGACAAGTGCTTGTGTCCAGGGATAGTTCATCTCCCTGACGGCACACTGGGTAAACATAGTGGAAGCCGGGACCCAGTCGGACCTTGGGAAGGAACACATCCTCCCCACACCGAGGATTGCGGGCCCTATGTCAGTCAGAGCTGCCCCCACAGTGTACAGCTCCTGCGCATCATCCTCCTCTTTTTCAGCCTCCATCTCAGATATCACCACATCAGTTACAAGCTGGAAGCACTACAGTGATAAACCTCACACCGCTTGTGAGTTGTGGACAGCTGTGAAAGAGCAGGCAGATCTGTGGCTGAGACTGCTGAACCTACATCCAGGCATGTTCGTGTGTGACAATGGCCGTAACCTGGTGGCGGCTCTGAGGCGAGATCACACATGTATCATGCCTGGCTCATGTGCTTGACCTCGTGGTTCAGCGGTTTCTTAAATCGTACTCCGAGTTGCCAGATCTGCTCATCAAAGTATGCCGCCTGTCAGCTCATTTTCGCAAGTCGGCTACAGCTTCCGCCGCCCTTGCTGTGTTGCAGCAGCGTTTGCAGCTTCCGTCACACCGACTGGTGTGTGATGTCCCCACACGTTGGAACTCTATCCTCCACATGTTGCAAAGGATTTGTGAGCAGAAGAGAGCAGTTGTGGAGTACCAGCTGCAACAAGGCCGTCGATATTCAGGTCAGACTCCACACATAAGACCTCAGGAGTGGACCTGGATGTCTGACATATGTACCATTCTGACAAACTTTGAGGAGTCCACCAAGATGGTGAGTGGCAATGACTAGTGTTGAGCGAGCACTAAAATGCTCGGGTGCTCGAAGCTCAGGCTGAGCTCGCCGTGATGCTCGGGTGCTCGACCCGAGCAACGAGCCCAATGTTAGTCTATGGGAGACCCAAGCATTTTTGGGCGGCACCCCCAGCAGTCTTTTAAAAGCCTAACAAGTGCCCAAAACGATAGTGACAGTGCTCAAATGACATGGGGACAGCATGGGGATCGTCCCAGGAAGCATTTCTGACCCCCAGGTCACTGCTGTCAACAACGTGGTCAGAGGTATTAAGTAGTGTTGAGCCACCCCCGTAGTGTTCGAGTCCGGTTCGGTTCGTCGAACACCCGTGTGTTCGCCGAACTGTTCGTCGAACTGTTCGTCGAACACCTTCGAACACCGTTAAAAACAATGACAAGCAAACAAAAACACATAGAAACACATAGAAAACACCTTCAAAGGTGTCCAAAAGCTGACAAACTGCTCAGAAGACATAACTAACACATGGAAAAGTGACAAGTACATATAGTCATGCGAAAAGAAAAGAGGTGGAAGAGTAAAAGGAGGGGGAGACACAGATATAGGCATGTCATGCCCTTCTAAAATCCAAAAAGTGAGAAGCCGACACGGCCAGTCCGCTCCTGCCCGTGCCACCTCCGTGTCGCCGGGTTTGTGCCAGAGCCGCGGTGAACCCTGACGGCCAGCCCCCCTCTCCCAATACTGGTGCCTGTCCGCTGGTGGGTCGAGCGAGCCCCCCTGTGGTGGAGGCAGCTCTAAGCTTTTTAATTTAAATTGTCTCTCTAATTTGAATGAATACACTTTAAATCCATTTACAAGGATCTATTGGAGGGCAAGTCTCATGCCAGCAGCCGCGTAATTCCAGCTCCAGTAGCGTCCACTAAAGCTGCTGCAGTTAAAAAGCTTTTATAAGGATCGAGCTCGGCTGTCCACCGCAAGGCATCCTAATGCCAGTCCCAGCCCCTATGCCTTGGGGTGCCTCCTGATGCTCTTCACTAAGTATCCCATGGTCCCGAATCATTTCCTTTGAAAAAATTAAGTGTCTAAACTACAGGTGGTGTAGCTTGCTTAACAGCCGGGATAATCCGCTGACTAGCAGACACTGCTACTAGGCACAAAGTATTTCCTGGGCTAGATGCAGTTAAAAATTTGTAATTAGATACTCTCGTTGGATGCTGAGAAAGCATTCCATAGAGTCTCCTGGCACGCCATATATGATTCTCTTAAAAAGCTTGGGGTAGGGGTCTAGGGGACCCTTTTATAGCCAAAATCACGGCCCTGTATCGCAATACGTCACCTAGGCTGAAGATAAATGGAACTGTAGCACCCTGAGGGCTCGGTTGCTACAGACGTATTGCACCTCACCCAGAGGTGTGATATCTCACTCTCAGGTAAGGATGGAGTGTGGATCAGGACTAGTGTTGAGCCACCCCCGTAGTGTTCGAGTTCGGTTCGGTTCGTCGAACACCCGTGTGTTCGCCGAACTGTTCGTCGAACTGTTCGTCGAACACCTTCGAACACCGTTAAAAACAATGGCAGGCAAACAAAAACACATAGAAACACATAGAAAACACCTTCAAAGGTGTCCAAAAGCTGACAAACTGCTCAGAAGACATAACTAACACATGGAAAAGTGACAAGTACATATAGTCATGCGAAAATAAAAGAGGTGGAGGAGTAAAAGGAGGGGGAGACACAGATATAGGCATGTCATGCCCTTCTAAAATCCAAAAAGTGAGAAGCCGACACGGCCAGTCCGCTCCTGCCCGTGCCACCTCCGTGTCGCCGGGTTTGTGCCAGAGCCGCGGTGAACCCTGACGGCCAGCCCACCTCTCCCAATACTGGTGCCTGTCCGCTGGTGGGTCGAGCGAGCCCCCCTGTGGTGGAGGCAGCTCTAAGCTTTTTAATTTAAATTGTCTCTCTAATTTGAATGAATACACTTTAAATCCATTTACAAGGATCTATTGGAGGGCAAGTCTCATGCCAGCAGCCGCGTAATTCCAGCTCCAGTAGCGTCCACTAAAGCTACTGCAGTTAAAAAGCTTTTATAAGGATCGAGCTCGGCTGTCCACCGCAAGGCATCCTAATGCCAGTCCCAGCCCCTATGCCTTGGGGTGCCTCCTGATGCTCTTCACTAAGTATTCCATGGTCCCGAATCATTTCCTTTGAAAAAATTAAGTGTCTAAACTACAGGTGGTGTAGCTTGCTTAACAGCCGGGATAATCCGCTGACTAGCAGACACTGCTACTAGGCACAAAGTATTTCCTGGGCTAGATGCAGTTAAAAATTTGTAATTAGATACTCTCGTTGGATGCTGAGAAAGCATTCCATAGAGTCTCCTGGCACGCCATATATGATTCTCTTAAAAAGCTTGGGGTAGGGGTCTAGGGGACCCTTTTATAGCCAAAATCACGGCCCTGTATCGCAATACGTCACCTAGGCTGAAGATAAATGGAACTGTAGCACCCTGAGGGCTCGGTTGCTACAGACGTATTGCACCTCACCCAGAGGTGTGATATCTCACTCTCAGGTAAGGATGGAGTGTGGATCAGGACCCGACACCTGCATGCATTACACCACATTGCCGTGGGGCAGGGCGACCAATATGCCCCTGAGATGGGCACGACAGTCCCTGTCCCTGGCTGGAGTGGGGGGAGGGAACACCAAGGAAGGGGAACCCTGTAGTGCAGGAGCAGGGAGGAAGCAGTTCCTGGGTGCATTGAGAAGGGAGTATAAAAGGTGGGCACCATCTTAGTTCAGTGCAGAGAAGTCTGAGCAGAAGTGGCAGGGAGCAGGGACTCTGCATGAGCTCTGCTCCGGAGGCGGGCCTAGTAACAGAGGCCCAGGCCTGGAAGAGGCAGAAGGAAGGAAGAGGAGCGGAGAAGGCTCCAGGAACGAGGAATGAAGGGATCCCAGGGGTGCGGACGGGCGAGTCGCCACCGCACACCCGAATCCACCTGCGTGGAGGGGTCAGGCCAAAGGGGGAGACCGGTCCCCGAACTAGTGGAGGCAGGAAACGACCCTCAGCTAGAAACCGGAGGCTCTGACATTTTATGTGGCGCAGCCCCCTCACTACACCCGCTAGGAAGGCACCACATAGGGTCAGGGAAACTGGCGCCAAGTTTACCAAGAGGAGGCCCGAGGCAGCCGGACAGAAGTGTTGGTAAGAAAGGCCAGACAAAGGACACACAAAGGGGGTCCTGTGAAGTGCTCCAAAGTTATCTGGGAGTTGTCTGAGCCCCTCACCTGGTGAGCACACTACGACGTGGGCAGCCGTTACCTGCAGACGTGGTCTGGATAATAAGAACTGTGAGTAAAGGCCCTGGACTGCATCACTGACTCCGTGTCGTTACTGCTGCTGCCCTGCACCATCACCCCCATCCTCCGCATACACTGCCCTGAGGCTATACTCCTCCCGTGGGGAGTTATGCTACGCTCTGCTGCACCCACAACACCAGCCTCAGCGGTCTGCCCTGGAGCGGCGGTTCACTCTGACCGCAATCCACGGGTGGCGTGGTCGGACATTTAAACATCAAAACTACATAAATAGTTCCGCCACTGGTTTGACCGCCCTGAGCCACGGAACCGGGTTGCCGCCACGGAGACTACAACCACCAGCATCCACCAAAAAGGGTCCGGCTCCGGGTGTCCCAAGGCCCAGGGGGTGCGTCAGAACATTTTCATCACCTTTCACAATCACCATGGGACAAGGCAGGGATGTTCTCTGTCCCCTCTCTTATACATCCTAGTGACGGAGCACCTGCTCTCATCAATTCGCCATAACCCCAATATTAGGTGGATTGAGGTGGGAGGCACCGAGTACAAGTGCTCTCTATTTGCTGATGATGTCCTAGTATATATCACTCAATCACATATATCCATCCATGCTGTTATGGCTGAAATAGATCACTTTGTTACATGGTCAAATTTTAAAATCAATGCAGCGAAGTCTGAGGCCCTCCATGTCTCCCTCCCCAAATCCATATAGGATTCCATCCAGTCCAACTTTCCCTTTGCCTGTCCCTCACAGGGTATCAAATACTTAGGAATTCCTATTCATAGAGACCTCTCCCATCTATGTTATCTTAATTTTGGGCCCTTTATTGAACAACTCCATACAGACCACGGTTGGCAAGTTAGAACTGTAAGATTCACTACGTGAACCGCTGGTATTTTGTGGAAAAGCACATGTACACAGCGTTCCAAATTATTATGCAAAAAGTGTTTAGGAGTGATAAGGGAAGAATTTGTTTGTTTGTCAGTTAAACTCATTGATGGTGATGTATGTCAGGGCTCTTTATATCACTGTAAGCAATTGCAGACACCTGTGCTAATTAGTTTGTCAGGTGTGTCCAATGAAAGGCAAGACTACTTAAGAAGGCTCTCTCACATTATTAAGCAGCCTACATTTTCTGCCAAAATGGGAAAGAAAAAGGATGTGTCGGCTGCTGAGAAGCAACAAATTGTGGAGTGTTTAGGTCAAGGCATGACTACAATCAACATTGTGCGATGATCAGGATGAAGTGTCTTGGCAATCAAGAAGTATGTAGCTGATTCACAGTACACACGTGTGCGTGCTGATAAGGGCAAATTGAGGACTCTTTCCTACAGGCAATTACGTCAGGTTGAAAAAGCAGCGGCCAAAAAGCCTTGTCATAGCAGCAGACAAGTTTTTGAAGCTGCTTGTGCCTCCAACGTCCCCCGAACAACAAGATGCAGGGTCCTTCAGAGGTTTGCAGCTGTGCATACGCCATCCTGTCGACCTCCTCTATCCACTTCACACAAGCAGAAATGGCTCCAGTGGGCCAAACATTACATGAAGACTGATTTCAAAACAGTTTTGTTCACGGATGAGTGCCGTGCAGCGCTCGATGGTCCAGATGGATGGAGTGGAGGATGGCTGGTTGATGGACACCCCACGCAAACACGGCTACAGCGCCAACAAGGAGGAGGTGGAGTAATGTTTTTGGGCTGGAATCATGGGGAGAGAGATTGTCGGCCCCTTTAGGATCCCTGAAGGCGCTAAAGATGAACTCCATAATGTATGTGGATTTTCTCAAACAGCACTTCCTGCCATGGTTCAAGAAGAAGAACCGTGTATTTCACAGCAAGATCATTTTTCTGCATGATAATGCACCATCTCATGCTGCACATAAAACATCTGCATCTCTGGCTGATATGGGCATAAAAGGGGACAAACTTATGGTGTGACCCCCATGCTCCCCTGACCTCTACCCCATTCAGAACCTTTGGAGCATCATTAAAAGGAGTGTCTATGATGGCGGGAGGCAGTTCACATCTAAGCAACAGCTCTGGGAGGGTATTCTGTCCTCATGCAAAACAATTGAAGCAGAAACCATCCAAAACCTGACAAATTAAATGGACGAGAGAGTTCAGAAGCTCCTTTCGAACAAGGGGTCCTATGTGAAAATGTAACATCACCTAGAATAAAGTTTTGAGTTGAAAACTGTTTGATTTCAGTTTCTAACAACCTGCTAATGCTTATAATTTCAAAAATGACCATTTTTTTGGTCTTTATTAAAATGAAAAGGTTGATCGAAAAGTTTGGGGGATCTAAGAGTGTGGCAACCCAGTAGTCATGATTACTTCGAATTCTGACAATATGAGGGTCATGCTGCAGGTAGTGCAGCAAGAAGGCACTTATGTGTCTTGCGCATCTCGGAGCCCCAAAATTATTTTCCGGGCTAGATGCAGCTAAAAATTATTTTAAATTTTAAATCTGGTGAAGCTTTAGTATAGATGGCCTAATAGGATCAGTGCTGCACACTGCTACAAAGCCCAAATTATTTTCCAGTCAAGATACAGATAAACATGATTAGTAATTTGAAAGCTTAAAACGGTTGGTAGGGTGATTTTAACCAATCATCAAGCTTTTACTCTCCCCAGGATGACACAGGGGTAGAAAAGTCGTTTCGGATCCATGATTTGTTCATCTTTATGAACGTGAGTCTGTCTACATTATCAGTGGAGAGCCGCGTGCGCTTATCTGTCAGCACACCACCAGCAGCGCTGAACACACGTTCAGACAGAACGCTGGCTGCGGGGCATGACAAGATCTCCAAGGCGTAAGTGGCTAGCTGCGGCCATTTATCCAGATTGGAAGCCCAAAAAGAGCAAGGGTCCAGTGACACAGTCGTGGCTTCAATGTTTACTTGGAGATACTCCTGTACCATCGTCTCTAGGCGTTGACTATGTGTCAGACTTCTTGTCTCCTGTGGCCTTGCAAAGGATGGGCTAAAAAAGTGGTGAAATGATTCCGCAAAATTGATGTTACCAGCAGATACTGTGGTTCTGTTACGGTTTGAGTGCTGAACACTTGACGGTCCCACGGTTGGCAAGTTGGAACTGTGAGATTCACTACGTGCACCACTGGTATTTTGTGGAAAAGCACATGTAAGATTCTGCAACAGTCTCTGCTGATACTCCTGCATGCGTGCATCCCTTTCTATGGCAGGAATAATTTCTGCAAATTTACTTTTGTACCGGGGATCTAACAGTGTGGCAACCCAGTAGTCAGGATTATTTCTAATTCTCACAATTCGAGGGTCATGTTGCAGGTAGTGCAGCAAGAAGGCACTCATGTGTGTTGCGCATCCAGGAGCACCAAGTACCTGTTGTGTTGGTGGCGAGGTAACAATCATGCTTCCTTCCTCTGTCCTCTCCCCCCAACCTCGCACAACAGAAATGTGATCAAGGTCTCCCTCATCTGATGAGTCTTCCATCAGTTCGTCCTCCACTTCTTCCTGGGCTCCTGCACCTTCCTCACTAGTTTGGCTGCTACCATGCGCCCTGGTAAAACCATCTCCCCCACCCTCACATGCCTGCCACCTTGGTGCTGCCGACCGTCTGGACCTTGCAGATGTTAGCCCTTCCGCATACAACTCCTCCTCCTCTACTTCCTCCACCTCCTCTTGTGCCACCACCTGACTCCGAATTCTGTTTAACATGTGCTCCAGCATGTAAATCACCGGAATAGTCATGCTGATAATGGCATCGTCAGCACTAAACATCTTCGTCGCCATTTCAAAACTGTGCAGAAGGGTGCATAGGTCCCTGATCTGAGACCACTCCTCCAGCGTGATTTGCCCCACCTCTGAATCTCGTTGGCCCAGGCTATACGTCAGAACGTATTGCACCAGGGCTTGTCGGTGCTGCCACAGTCGCTGCAACATGTGCAGAGTTGAATTCCACCGGGTAGGCACATCGCATTTTAGCCGGTGAAGTGGCAGGCCCAACGACTTCTGTAGAGATGTAAGTCGCTGAGCTGCGGGATGCGAACGGCGGAAGTGAGCACACAGTGACCGTGCCCTCTGCAGAAGGCCATCTAGTCTGGGATAGTGGGCTAAAAATTGCTGGACAACCAGGTTCAACACGTGAGCCATACAAGGCACGTGTGTGACATTGCCCCGGCGAAGGGCCGCACCCAGGTTTGCAGCATTGTCGCACACGGCCTTCCCTGGTTTCAGGTCCAGTGGAGACAACCATTCATGAAATTGGTTCTCCAGAGCTGACCACAACTCCTCAGCTGTGTGACTCACATTTCCCAGACATTTCAATGTAAAAACCGCCTGATGACGTTGAGCCCTACTGCCAGCATAGTAAGGAGGTGTGCAGGATCCCTTCTGCGCAGTTAGAAAGCTTGTGGCATGACCAGACAGGCTTTGGGTGCAGGTGGAAGACCGAGAGGAGGTTGAGGAGGCAGAAGCAGTGGAGGAACTTTGACATAAAGAGGATTGACGCACAACTCGTGGGGACGGCAAGACTTGGACAGCAGCCCCTTGTCCTGCTGTCACCATAGTTACCCAGTGCCCAGTCAGCGACATGTAACGCCCCTGTCCATGCCTACTCGTCCAAGTGTCTGTGGTGAAATGCACCCTGTCACACACAGAGTTTCTCAAAGAAGCGGTGATGTTGTGTGCGACATGCTGGTGGAGCGCAGGCACACCTTTCTTTGAGAAGTAGTGCCGACTGGGCATCTGGTACTGGGGCACTGCGACGGACATAAGGTCTCGAAAATCCTCTGTGTCCACCAGGCGGAAAGGCAGCATTTCTGTAGCCAAGAGCTTGCAGATGGTGAAATTCAACCTCTTAGCTTTCTCATGGCTAGGAGGAAATGGTCTTTTACTTGTCCACATCTGAGGGACCGAGGGCTGGCTATTGTGCTTAGACGGGGTTGATAAGGGTGTCCCCGGCAAACTGCCGGTCTGTGAGGAAGATGCAGGCGGACATGTTAGGTTGCCTTGATCCAAAGGTGGTGCTATCGATGTCGGACAGCGCTCAACACCAGCTGGTGTTCCCACCTCCAAAGAAAATGATGATCTGCCAATCACGCTGGCTGTTGCGGGTAAAGAGGTGGCAGGTCTGCGCCCCAAAACAGGTGTGACTGCTGTCCCCCCAGTCACAGAGGATGAAGAGGCCGCGGATGCACAAGATATGGCAGACGGTGGTTGGCCCGGCCGGCTAGGCCGCATTGTAGCACACTGAGCTTCCCACTGCAACTTATGCTTCATGTCCATGTGCTGGTTCATGCATGAAGTACTCAAACTATGTATTTTTTGGCCTCTACTTAGCTTTTGCTGACAAATGTTACAGATAACACAAGTTGGGTCATCTTTATCGATCTGAAAAAATGCCCAGGCTATGCAAGGCTTAGTACCCATGCGACCTGAAGAGCCACCACGACTTGTGGTGAGAGGCAGAGTTGTGTTTGAGGATGCAGTTGTTGACGTGCTTCCAGTACTACGTCTCTGTCCAGGAAGGCGCAACCTGACCTCGTCGTCACTAGCATCTTCCTCCACCTCCTCTGCTGACCTCATCTCTTGGCTGACTGTGGGTTGACAGTAAGTGGGATCTCCAACCTCATCATCATCACCCTGTGTGTTATCACACCCGTCGTCCTCAGAGCCAACCTGTTCCTGCCCTGACAAAAATCTAAAGTTGTCGCTCCAATCAGGTATTTGAGTCTTATCATCATCTTCCTCATTGTCTCCACCAACAGGAGTTACAGTTTGGGAATGAGGGTCTACATTATGGTCAGAACCTTCTGCGTCTGGTCCTGGATCCGACTCATAAAGATTCTGGGCATCAGTGCAGATCATTTCCTCGTCTGGATTCACAGAAGCGCTGGAGTCGACCTCTGATTCCCAGGCTATAGTATGAGTAAACAGCTCTGCAGACTCAACCATCTGTTCTACCTCATACTCAGACGGGCAGCTGGAGATTTGGGAGCTGTGAGGAAGCAAGTGCGATTTGGGTGACACCTTTGAGGACTGGAGTATTTGTGATGTTGAAGTTGATGTGGAGGAGAGCCCACTTAAAGGAGCACTTGATATCCGTTGAAGCACCTGCTGTTTTTGTGCCTCATCTGGAATTTGTAGCAATTGGCGTGGCCGTAAGAAAGGGATCTTATCACATTGTCCGCTAAAAGAAGTAGACATTTTAGTTTGGCTGGAAGATGGTCTTTCTTCTGCAGATGTTACTGTTGCTTTAACACCTACCCCACGGACACAACCTTTTTTCCCCTTCCCAACACGCCTATTCCCCTTTCCACCAGCAGCAGGCCTTTTTCCACTCATTTTGGTGGTTAACTAATTCACAACTCTGGAGCTGTTTGCACAAAAAAACAATGGATGGTAACCGAGCAGAGCTGAGTGGCCAAACTGTGGTATTAGGCCAAAACTATTGGCTGGGTTACATGCAGAAAAAAATTATATTCAATTTGCAACCTGATGGAGGTCAGTATAGATGGACTAATACAACAAGTCCCACACACAGCTAGAAGCCCAATATTTTTTCAGAGGTAGATGCAGAAAAAAATATATTCAGTTTGCAACCTGATGGAGGTCAGTATAGATGGACTAATACAACAAGTCCCACACACAGCTAGAAGCCCAATATTTTTTCAGAGGTAGATGCAGAAAAAAATATATTCAGTTTTCAACCTGATGGAGGTCAGTATAGGTGGACTAATAGAACAAGTCCCACACACAGCTAGAAGCCCAATATTTTTTCAGAGCTAGATGCAGAAAAAAATTAGATTCAGTTTGCAACCTGATGGAGGTCAGTATAGATGGATTAGTAGAACAAGACCCACACACAGCTAGAAGCCCAATATTTTTTCAGAGCTAGATGCAGAAAAAAATTAGATTCAGTTTGCAACCTGATGGAGGTCAGTATAGATGGATTAATAGAACAAGACCCACACACAGCTAGAAGCCCAATATTTTTTCTGAGGTAGATGCAGAAAAAAATATATTCAGTTTGCAACCTGATGGAGGTCAGTATAGATGGACTAATACAACAAGTCCCACACACAGCTAGAAGCCCAATATTTTTTCAGAGCTAGATGCAGAAAAAAATTATATTCAGTTTGCAACCTGATGGAGGTCAGTATAGATGGATTAATAGAACAAGACCCACACACAGCTAGAAGCCCAATATTTTTTCAGAGCTAGATGCAGAAAAAAATTATATTCAGTTTGCAACCTGATGGAGGTCAGTATAGATGGACTAATAGAATGATGCTATGCCCAAAAGATTTTACTTCACTAGGTGCAGTAAAAAAATTGGTATTCTATACACAGGTGGTATATCTTGCAACACAGATAGGCTACTCCACTGACTAACACACTCTGCAATAGGCCAAAAAGTATTAGCTTTGCTAGATTCAGCCAAATGCTGTGAAAAAAACTTGCACAGCACTGGCACAGACCTGCCTGGCAAAAACTGATAGGAACTGATGTAACCTAGTCCTGAAAAGGACTCCAATTACAATTAGTCTTTACTCCCACAACCTATCTATTTAAGAGCACAGACCTGCCTGATAAAAGTCGTAGGAAATGCTGTAACCTAGTCCTTAAAAGGACTGCAATCACAACTATTCCCTACTCCCAAGCTATCTGTATATTTGTGCGAAAATTGGCTTGAAATTAACAAGGTATAGCGCACACAGCAACAGCGGTGCCGTCTAACACGCAGCTGCAGCAGTGAGAAAATGGTGGCGACGGGGAAAATGGCTTGGTCTTATAGGGCAAGGACATGTGACATACACTGCCAATGACACATGCCCTTGCTTGTGTGAAAAAAAGCACTTCGCTCCGTGTGTGTGCTGCTGATAGGCTGACAGATTGCACCTCCCCACTGTAAATGCGGGAAAGAGAAAAAAAAATGGAGATCTTCATTGTTCCTGCAGAGATCCATCCCCTGCCCCTCCCCCCACCCCGCTGTACACTCAAACTGCGTATTAACATTAATTTTCATCATTACTGAGAAAAAATCCAGTTATGATTTTGGTGCACGAACAGTTATCGAACATAACCTCGAACAGCCGAATTTTTCTCAAATTGTTCGTGTTCGCCGAACGGCTCGAACACCGCCCAAAACAGCTCGAATTTGAGATTGGCGAACAGTTCGAGTAGAACAACGCTCATCTCTAATCAGGACCCGACACCTGCATGCATTACACCACATTGCCATGGGGCAGGGCGACCAATATGCCCCTGAGATGGGCACGACAGTCCCTGTCCCTGGCTGGAGTGGGGGGAGGGAACACTGAGGAAGGGGAACCCTGTAGTGCAGGAACAGGGAGGAAGCAGTTCCTGGGTGCATTGAGAAGGGAGTATAAAAGGTGGGCACCATCTTAGTTCAGTGCAGAGAAGTCTGAGCAGAAGTGGCAGGGAGCAGGGGCTCTGCATGAGCTCTGCTCCGGAGGCGGGCCTAGTAACAGAGGCCCAGGCCTGGAAGAGGGAGAAGGAAGGAAGAGGAGCGGAGAAGGCTCCAGGAACGAGGAATGAAGGGATCCCAGGGGTGCGGACGGGCGAGTCGCCACCGCACGCCCGAATCCACCTGCGTGGAGGGGTCAGGCCAAAGGGGGAGACCGGTCCCCGAACTAGTGGAGGCAGGAAACGACCCTCAGCTAGAAACCGGAGGCTCTGACATTTTATGTGGTGCAGCCCCTCGCTACACCCGCTAGGAAGGCACCACATAGGGTCAGGGAAACTGGCGCCAAGTTTACCAAGAGGAGGCCCGAGGCAGCCGGACAGAAGTGTTGGTAAGAAAGGCCAGACAAAGGACACACAAAGGGGGTCCTGTGAAGTGCTCCAAAGTTATCTGGGAGTTGTCTGAGCCCCTCACCTGGTGAGCACAGTACGACGTGGGCAGCCGTTACCTGCAGACGTGGTCTGGATAATAAGAACTGTGAGTAAAGGCCCTGGACTGCATCACTGACTCCGTGTCGTTACTGCTGCTGCCCTGCACCATCACCCCCATCCTCCGCATACACTGCCCTGAGGCTATACTCCTCCCGTGGGGAGTTATGCTACGCTCTGCTGCACCCACAACACCAGCCTCAGCGGTCTGCCCTGGAGCGGCGGTTCACTCTGACCGCAATCCGCGGGTGGCGTAGTCGGACATTTAAACATCAAAACCACATAAATAGTTCCGCCACTGGTTTGACCGCCCTGAGCCACGGAACCGGGTTGCCGCCACGGAGACTACAACCACCAGCATCCACCAAAAAGGGTCCGGCTCCGGGTGTCCCAAGGCCCAGGGGGCGCGTCAGAACATTTTCATCACCTTTCACAATCACCAATTGGACAAGGCAGGGATGTTCTCTGTCCCCTCTCTTATACATCCTAGTGACGGAGCACCTGCTCTCATCAATTCGCCATAACCCCAATATTAGGTGGATTGAGGTGGGAGGCACCGAGTACAAGTGCTCTCTATTTGCTGATGATGTCCTAGTATATATCACTCAATCACATATATCCATCCCTGCTGTTATGGCTGAAATAGATCACTTTGTTACATGGTCAAATTTTAAAATCAATGCAGCGAAGTCTGAGGCCCTCGATGTCTCCCTCCCCAAATCCATATAGGATTCCATCCAGTCCAACTTTCCCTTTGCCTGTCCCTCACAGGGTATCAAATACTTAGGAATTCCTATTCATAGAGACCTCTCCCATCTATGTTATCTTAATTTTGGGCCATTTATTGAACAACTCCATACAGACCACGGTTGGCAAGTTAGAACTGTAAGATTCACTACGTGAACCGCTGGTGTTTTGTGGAAAAGCACATGTACACTGCGTTCCAAATTATTATGCAAAAAGTGTTTAGGAGTGATAAGGGAAGAATTTGTTTGTTTGTCAGTTAAACTCATTGATGGTGATGTGTGTCAGGGCTCTTTATATCACTGTAAGCAATTGCAGACACCTGTGCTAATTAGTTTGTCAGGTGTGTCCAATGAAAGGCAAGACTACTTAAGAAGGCTCTCTCACATTATTAAGCAGCCTACATTTTCTGCCAAAATGGGAAAGAAAAAGGATGTGTCGGCTGCTGAGAAGCAACAAATTGTGGAGTGTTTAGGTCAAGGCATGACTACAATCAACATTGTGCGATGATCAGGATGAAGTGTCTTGGCAATCAAGAAGTATGTAGCTGATTCACAGTACACACGTGTGCGTGCTGATAAGGGCAAATTGAGGACTCTTTCCTACAGGCAATTACGTCAGGTTGAAAGAGCAGCGGCCAAAAAGCCTTGTCATAGCAGCAGACAAGTTTTTGAAGCTGCTTGTGCCTCCAACGTCCCCCGAACAACAAGATGCAGGGTCCTTCAGAGGTTTGCAGCTGTGCATACGCCATCCTGTCGACCTCCTCTATCCACTTCACACAAGCAGAAACGGCTCCAGTGGGCCAAACATTACATGAAGACTGATTTCAAAACAGTTTTGTTCACGGATGAGTGCCGTGCAGCGCTCGATGGTGTAGATGGATGGAGTGGAGGATGGCTGGTTGATGGACACCCCACGCAAACACGACTACAGCGCCAACAAGGAGGAGGTGGAGTAATGTTTTGGGCTGGAATCATGGGGAGAGAGATTGTCGGCCCCTTTAGGATCCCTGAAGGCGCTAAAGATGAACTCCATAATGTATGTGGATTTTCTCAAACAGCACTTCCTGCCATGGTTCAAGAAGAAGAACCGTGTATTTCACAGCAAGATCATTTTTCTGCATGATAATGCACCATCTCATGCTGCACATAAAACATCTGCATCTCTGGCTGATATGGGCATAAAAGGGGACAAACTTATGGTATGACCCCTATGCTCCCCTGACCTCTACCCCATTCAGAACCTTTGGAGCATCATTAAAAGGAGTGTCTATGATGGCGGGAGGCAGTTCACATCTAAGCAACAGCTCTGGGAGGGTATTCTGTCCTCATGCAAAACAATTGAAGCAGAAACCATCCAAAACCTGACAAATTAAATGGACGAGAGAGTTCAGAAGCTCCTTTCGAACAAGGGGTCCTATGTGAAAATGTAACATCACCTAGAATAAAGTTTTGAGTTGAAAACTGTTTGATTTCAGTTTCTAACAACCTGCTAATGCTTATAATTTCAAAAATGACCATTTTTTTGGTCTTTATTAAAATGAAAAGGTTGATCGAAAAGTTTGGGGGATCTAAGAGTGTGGCAACCCAGTAGTCATGATTACTTCGAATTCTGACAATATGAGGGTCATGCTGCAGGTAGTGCAGCAAGAAGGCACTTATGTGTCTTGCGCATCTCGGAGCCCCAAAATTATTTTCCGGGCTAGATGCAGCTAAAAATTATTTTAAATTTTAAATCTGGTGAAGCTTTAGTATAGATGGCCTAATAGGATCAGTGCTGCACACTGCTACAAAGCCCAAATTATTTTCCAGTCAAGATACAGATAAACATGATTAGTAATTTGAAAGCTTAAAACGGTTGGTAGGGTGATTTTAACCAATCATCAAGCTTTTACTCTCCCCAGGATGACACAGGGGTAGAAAAGTCATTTCGGATCCATGATTTGTTCATCTTTATGAACGTGAGTCTGTCTACATTATCAGTGGAGAGCCGCGTGCGCTTATCTGTCAGCACACCACCAGCAGCGCTGAACACACGTTCAGACAGAACGCTGGCTGCGGGGCATGACAAGATCTCCAAGGCGTAAGTGGCTAGCTCCGGCCATTTATCCAGATTGGAAGCCCAAAAAGAGCAAGGGTCCAGTGACACAGTCGTGGCTTCAATGTTTACTTGGAGATACTCCTGTACCATCGTCTCTAGGCGTTGACTATGTGTCAGACTTCTTGTCTCCTGTGGCCTTGCAAAGGATGGGCTAAAAAAGTGGTGAAATGATTCCGCAAAATTGATGTTACCAGCAGATACTGTGGTTCTGTTACGGTTTGAGTGCTGAACACTTGACGGTCCCACGGTTGGCAAGTTGGAACTGTGAGATTCACTACGTGCACCACTGGTATTTTGTGGAAAAGCACATGTAAGATTCTGCAACAGTCTCTGCTGATACTCCTGCATGTGTGCATCCCTTTCTATGGCAGGAATAATTTCTGCAAATTTACTTTTGTACCGGGGATCTAACAGTGTGGCAACCCAGTAGTCAGGATTATTTCTAATTCTCACAATTCGAGGGTCATGTTGCAGGTAGTGCAGCAAGAAGGCACTCATGTGTGTTGCGCATCCAGGAGCACCAAGTCCCTGTTGTGTTGGTGGCGAGGTAACAATCATGCTTCCTTCCTCTGTCCTCTCCCCCCAACCTCGCACAACAGAAATGTGATCAAGGTCTCCCTCATCTGATGAGTCTTCCATCAGTTCGTCCTCCACTTCTTCCTGGGCTCCTGCACCTTCCTCACTAGTTTGGCTGCTACCATGCGCCCTGGTAAAACCATCTCCCCCACCCTCACATGCCTGCCGCCTTGGTGCTGCCGACCGTCTGGACCTTGCAGATGTTAGCCCTTCCGCATACAACTCCTCCTCCTCTACTTCCTCCACCTCCTCTTGTGCCACCACCTGACTCCGAATTCTGTTTAACATGTGCTCCAGCATGTAAATCACCGGAATAGTCATGCTGATAATGGCATCGTCAGCACTAAACATCTTCGTCGCCATTTCAAAACTGTGCAGAAGGGTGCATAGGTCCCTGATCTGAGACCACTCCTCCAGCGTGATTTGCCCCACCTCTGAATCTCGTTGGCCCAGGCTATACGTCAGAACGTATTGCACCAGGGCTTGTCGGTGCTGCCACAGTCGCTGCAACATGTGCAGAGTTGAATTCCACCGGGTAGGCACATCGCATTTTAGCCGGTGAAGTGGCAGGCCCAACGACTTCTGTAGAGATGTAAGTCGCTGAGCTGCGGGATGCGAACGGCGGAAGTGAGCACACAGCGACCGTGCCCTCTGCAGAAGGCCATCTAGTCTGGGATAGTGGGCTAAAAATTGCTGGACAACCAGGTTCAACACGTGAGCCATACAAGGCACGTGTGTGACATTGCCCCGGCGAAGGGCCGCACCCAGGTTTGCAGCATTGTCGCACACGGCCTTCCCTGGTTTCAGGTCCAGTGGAGACAACCATTCATGAAATTGGTTCTCCAGAGCTGACCACAACTCCTCAGCTGTGTGACTCACATTTCCCAGACATTTCAATGTAAAAACCGCCTGATGACGTTGAGCCCTACTGCCAGCATAGTAAGGAGGTGTGCAGGATCCCTTCTGCGCAGTTAGAAAGCTTGTGGCATGACCAGACAGGCTTTGGGTGCAGGTGGAAGACCGAGAGGAGGTTGAGGAGGCAGAAGCAGTGGAGGAACTTTGACATAAAGAGGATTGACGCACAACTCGTGGGGACGGCAAGACTTGGACAGCAGCCCCTTGTCCTGCTGTCACCATAGTTACCCAGTGCCCAGTCAGTGACATGTAACGCCCCTGTCCATGCCTACTCGTCCAAGTGTCTGTGGTGAAATGCACTCTGTCACACACAGAGTTTCTCAAAGAAGCGGTGATGTTGTGTGCGACATGCTGGTGGAGCGCAGGCACACCTTTCTTTGAGAAGTAGTGCCGACTGGGCATCTGGTACTGGGGCACTGCGACGGACATAAGGTCTCGAAAATCCTCTGTGTCCACCAGGCGGAAAGGCAGCATTTCTGTAGCCAAGAGCTTGCAGATGGTGAAATTCAACCTCTTAGCTTTCTCATGGCTAGGAGGAAATGGTCTTTTACTTGTCCACATCTGAGGGACCGAGGGCTGGCTATTGTGCTTAGACGGGGTTGATAAGGGTGTCCCCGGCAAACTGCCGGTCTGTGAGGAAGATGCAGGCGGACATGTTAGGTTGCCTTGATCCAAAGGTGGTGCTATCGATGTCGGACAGCGCTCAACACCAGCTGGTGTTCCCACCTCCAAAGAAAATGATGACCTGCCAATCACGCTGGCTGTTGCGGGTAAAGAGGTGGCAGGTCTGCGCCCCAAAACAGGTGTGACTGCTGTCCCCCCAGTCACAGAGGATAAAGAGGCCGCGGATGCACAAGATATGGCAGACGGTGGTTGGCCCGGCCGGCTAGGCCGCATTGTAGCACACTGAGCTTCCCACTGCAACTTATGCTTCATGTCCATGTGCCGGTTCATGCATGAAGTACTCAAACTATGTATTTTTTGGCCTCTACTTAGCTTTTGCTGACAAATGTTACAGATAACACGAGTTGGGTCATCTTTATCGATCTGAAAAAATGCCCAGGCTATGCAAGGCTTAGCACCCATGCGACCTGAAGAGCCACCACGACTTGTGGTGAGAGGCAGAGTTGTGTTTGAGGATGCAGTTGTTGACGTGCTTCCAGTACTACGTCTCTGTCCAGGAAGGCGCAACCTGACCTCGTCGTCACTAGCATCTTCCTCCACCTCCTCTGCTGACCTCATCTCTTGGCTGACTGTGGGTTGACAGTAAGTGGGATCTCCAACCTCATTATCATCACCCTGTGTGTTATCACACCCGTCGTCCTCAGAGCCAACCTGTTCCTGCCCTGACAAAAAACTAAAGTTGTCGCTCCAATCAGGTATTTGAGTCTTATCATCGTCTTCCTCATTGTCTCCACCAACAGGAGTTACAGTTTGGGAATGAGGGTCTACATTATGGTCAGAACCTTCTGCGTCTGGTCCTGGATCCGACTCATAAAGATTCTGGGCATCAGTGCAGATCATTTCCTCGTCTGGATTCACAGAAGCGCTGGAGTCGACCTCTGATTCCCAGGCTATAGTATGAGTAATCAGCTCTGCAGACTCAACCATCTGTTCTACCTCATACTCAGACGGGCAGCTGGAGATTTGGGAGCTGTGAGGAAGCAAGTGCGATTTGGGTGACACCTTTGAGGACTGGAGTATTTGTGATGTTGAAGTTGATGTGGAGGAGAGCCCACTTAAAGGAGCACTTGATATCCGTTGAAGCAACTGCTGTTTTTGTGCCTCATCTTGAATTTGTAGCGATTGGCGTGGCCGTAAGAAAGGGATCTTATCACATTGTCCGCTAAAAGAAGTAGACATTTTAGTTTGGCTGGAAGATGGTCTTTCTTCTGCAGATGTTACTGTTGCTTTAACACCTACCCCACGGACACAACCTTTTTTCCCC
Organism: Phyllobates terribilis; assembly: GCF_046119375.1. NCBI lineage: Eukaryota > Metazoa > Chordata > Amphibia > Anura > Dendrobatidae > Phyllobates > Phyllobates terribilis. Next base: position 383,744,522 of record NW_027362765.1, read on the forward strand.
TTCCCAACACGCCTATTCCCCTTTCCACCAGCAGCAGGCCTTTTTCCACTCATTTTGGTGGTTAACTAATTCACAACTCTGGAGTTGTTTGCACAAAAAAACAATGGATGGTAACCGAGCAGAGCTGAGTGGCCAAACTGTGGTATTAGGCCAAAACTATTGGCTGGGTTAGATGCAGAAAAAAATTATATTCAATTTGCAACCTGATGGAGGTCAGTATAGATGGACTAATACAACAAGTCCCACACACAGCTAGAAGCCCAATATTTTTTCAGAGGTAGATGCAGAAAAAAATATATTCAGTTTGCAACCTGATGGAGGTCAGTATAGGTGGACTAATAGAACAAGTCCCACACACTGCTAGAAGGCCAAATATTTTTTCAGAGCTAGATGCAGAAAAAAATTATATTCAGTTTGCAACCTGATGGAGGTTAGTATAGATGGATTAATAGAACAAGACCCACACACAGCTAGAAGCCCAATATTTTTTCAGAGCTAGATGCAGAAAAAAATTATATTCAGTTTGCAACCTGATGGAGGTCAGTATAGATGGATTAATAGAACAAGACCCACACACAGCTAGAAGCCCAATATTTTTTCAGAGCTAGATGCAGAAAAAAATTATATTCAGTTTGCAACCTGATGGAGGTCAGTATAGATGGATTAATAGAACAAGACCCACACACAGCTAGAAGCCCAATATTTTTTCAGAGCTAGATGCAGAAAAAAATTAGATTCAGTTTGCAACCTGATGGAGGTCAGTATAGATGGATTAATAGAACAAGACCCACACACAGCTAGAAGCCCAATATTTTTTCAGAGGTAGATGCAGAAAAAAATATATTCAGTTTGCAACCTGATGGAGGTCAGTATAGATGGACTAATACAACAAGTCCCACACACAGCTAGAAGCCCAATATTTTTTCAGAGCTAGATGCAGAAAAAAATTATATTCAGTTTGCAACCTGATGGAGGTCAGTATAGATGGATTAATAGAACAAGACCCACACACAGCTAGAAGCCCAATATTTTTTCAGAGCTAGATGCAGAAAAAAATTATATTCAGTTTGCAACCTGATGGAGGTCAGTATAGATGGATTAATAGAACAAGACCCACACACAGCTAGAAGCCCAATATTTTTTCAGAGCTAGATGCAGAAAAAAATTATATTCAGTTTGCAACCTGATGGAGGTCAGTATAGATGGATTAATAGAACAAGACCCACACACAGCTAGAAGCCCAATATTTTTTCAGAGGTAGATGAAGAAAAAAATATATTCAGTTTGCAACCTGATGGAGGTCAGTATAGATGGACTAATACAACAAGTCCCACACAGCTAGAAGCCCAATATTTTTTCAGAGGTAGATGCAGAAAAAAATATATTCAGTTTGCAACCTGATGGAGGTCAGTATAGGTGGACTAATAGAACAAGTCCCACACACTGCTAGAAGGCCAAATATTTTTTCAGAGCTAGATGCAGAAAAAATTTTTATTCAGTTTGCAACCTGATGGAGGTCAGTATAGATGGATTAATAGAACAAGACCCACACACAGCTAGAAGCCCAATATTTTTTCAGAGCTAGATGCAGAAAAAATTATATTCAGTTTGCAACCTGATGGAGGTCAGTAAAGATGGACTAATAGAATGATGCTATGCCCAAAAGATTTTACTTCACTAGGTGCAGTAAAAAAATTGGTATTCTATACACAGGTGGTATATCTTGCAACACAGATAGGCTACTCCACTGACTAACACACTCTGCAATAGGCCAAAAAGGATTAGCTTTGCTAGATTCAGCCAAATGCTGTGAAAAAAACTTGCACAGCACTGGCACAGACCTGCCTGGCAAAAACTGATAGGAACTGATGTAACCTAGTCCTGAAAAGGACTCCAATTACAATTAGTCTTTACTCCCACAACCTATCTATTTAAGAGCACAGACCTGCCTGATAAAAGTCGTAGGAAATGCTGTAACCTAGTCCTTAAAAGGACTGCAATCACAACTATTCCCTACTCCCAAGCTATCTGTATATTTGTGCGAAAATTGGCTTGAAATTAACAAGGTATAGCGCACACAGCAACAGCGGTGCCGTCTAACACGCAGCTGCAGCAGTGAGAAAATGGTGGCGACGGGGAAAATGGCTTGGTCTTATAGGGCAAGGACATGTGACATACACTGCCAATGACACATGCCCTTGCTTGTGTGAAAAAAAGCATTTCGCTCCGTGTGTGCGCTGCTGATAGGCTGACAGATTGCACCTCCCCACTGTAAATGCGGGAAAGAGAAAAAAAAATGGAGATCTTCATTGTTCCTGCAGAGATCCATCCCCTGCCCCTCCCCCCACCCCGCTGTACACTCAAACTGCGTATTAACATTAATTTTCATCATTACTGAGAAAAAATCCAGTTATGATTTTGGTGCACGAACAGTTATCGAACATAACCTCGAACAGCCGAATTTTTCTCAAATTGTTCGTGTTCGCCGAACGGCTCGAACACCGCCCAAAACAGCTCGAATTTGAGATTGGCGAACAGTTCGAGTAGAACAACGCTCATCTCTAGTATTAAGCCACTTTTAAGGGCTCACAATAAACGTTCAAAAACAAAACTGAAACTGTTTTCCTGTGAAATATGTTAAGAAAGTTCCTTTCCAGGGTAAAGACTTGTGTATAAGGTAAAATAAATAACCCCCCCAAAAATACTCCTCCACACCTTGGGCTATGTTCACAAGTAGCATTTTTATGCGTTTTTGCACTTTTGTATTGCTTTCAACCGTGACAAATGCATTCACCGGGAAATGTCATTTTAACATTTTACAACCTTATCTGGCCATGTGCTGTGTGACATATGCATACAGTGCTGAAAAGCCATGAGAACAGCATGGGGAAGACCCCTGGAAGCATCTCTGACACCCAGGTCACTGCCTAAAAGTGTGCCCATCAGAAGTCATTCTTGCCACATCAGAAGATGCTGACTTGCAACTATCCCCATGCAAGTACTTGTCCCAGGGCACTGTTCAATTGTACCTCCCCCATTCCTTGCAATGCAAGCGCAAATATGCAGCCAACCACCCACCCACCCCCAGGCTGCAATACCATACTGCTTGCTTGCACTTGAAATTAGGCCTTTTAGGCATGTGGAGGTGGAATCTGGCCACCACGTCATGGCTGCGTTGACGGCCTGGAATCCATACTCAGTCCCCAGCCACCCGGCGGCCGGGTGTCCACACACGGTCCCCAGCCGCCAGGGGGCGGCCGGGTGTCCATACTCGGTCCCCAGCCGCCCCGCTGTCGGGTGTCCACACACGGTCCCCAGCCGCCTGGGGGCAGCTGGGTGTCCATAAACGGTCCCCAGCTGCCCCTATTTCTCCTTGGAACATCCCCCCCACACTTTTCTCAGCCCGGTCTGCTTTAGGGCAGCATTGGACGAGCCCACCAGAGAACCAGACTCCTCCGGTGGGCCCTGGCTTCTCCATCAGGGGAGTTGAGAGTGCCAAGGTGAATACCATGATGATGATGATGCAAGTTAGCATCTACTTTGTTTTCTTGGAATGCAAGCGTAAGTGTGAAGCCTGCCACCCACCCACCCCCAGACTGCAATACCATACTGCTTGCTTGTTTGCACTTGAAATTGGGCCTTTTAGGCATGTGGAGGCGGAATCTGGCCACCACGTCATGGCTGCGTTGGCGGCCTGGAATCCATACTCAGTCCCCAGCCGCCCGGCAGCCGGGTGTCCACACTCGGTCCCCAGCCGCCAGGGGGCGGCCGGGTGTCCATACTCGGTCCCCAGCCGCCCCGCTGCCGGGTGTCCACACACGGTCCCCAGCCGCCTGGGGGCAGCCGGGTGTCCATAAACGGTCCCCAACTGCCCCTATTTCTCCTTGGAACATCCCCCTACACACTTTTCTTAGCCCGGCCTGCTTTAGGGCAGCATTGGACGAGCCCCCCAGAGAACCAGACTCCTCCGGTGGGCCATGGCTTCTCCCTGAGGGGAGTTGAGAGTGCCAAGGTGAGCACCATGATGATGATGATACAAGTTAGCATCGGCTTTGTTTTCTTGGAATGCAAGCGTAAGTGTGCAGCCTGCCACCCACCCACCCCCAGGCAGCAATACCATACTGCTTGCTTGCTCGCTTGCACTTGAAATTGGGCCTTTTAGGCATGTGGAGGCGGAATCTGGCCACCACGTCATGGCTGGGTTGGCGGCCTGGAATCCATACTCAGTCCCCAGCCGCCCGGGCTTCAGGTGATAAATGATGGATGAGGCAGTGGCAAAGGAGAAAGAGCAGGAGAAACAGGGACCATTCACATCAATATCAGGCCAGTCAACCACATATGTCTTGTAGGATATGTTTCTGTTACAAAAGGAGTGGTTCAGCTACACAGTTATAGGGCATACAGTGAGTGCAATGCCTACCCTAAATTTTGAGGCACTCCAATGCCCCTTGGAAATAACATGGAGGTCAGAGGGCCTTAACTAAACCGTTTTTTCCATTTATAGCAACTGGGTCTCCTGTACACTGTTGGCCTAAGCAGTGAATAGAAGGCTTTCCAAAAATTATGAGGAACTGCAATGCCCCTTGAAACAGACGTGGATTACAGCATACTAAAAACCTTCTACCCATTATTGGGGAGTGGGTCTCCCTTAGTTTTCGCCTTTGCATTGAAAAGCAAAAGCTGACTAAAATTAGGAGGAAATGCAATGCCCGTTGGAAGAGTCGTGGAAGTTAGAGGTAATTAAAAACAACATTTCAATGCTCCTTGGAAGAGCTGTGGAGTTCAAAGTGGCTTAAGAAGACGCTTTTAATGCCCCTTTGAAGAGACGTGGAGATCACAGTAGCTTAACAAGACGGTTTTCATGCCCCTCGGAAAAGGGTGGAGGTCGCAGTAGCTTAACAAGACGGTTTTAATGTCCCTTTGAAGAGACGTGGAGGTCACAGTAGCTTAACAAGACAATTTTAATGCCCCTTGGAAAAGTGGTGGAGGTCGCAGTAGCTTAACAAGCCAGTTTTAATGCCCCTTACAAGAGCTATACAGAACAGCATCTTAAAAACATTATTCCCATTATTGGGGAGTGTGTCTCCCATAGTCTTTGCTTATGCCTTCCAAGCAAAAGCTGCCAAAAATTAGGACGGAGGAACTTGCAATGCCCCTTACAAGAGCCATGCAGTACAGCATATTGCAAACATTATTCCCATTATTGGGGAGTGTGTCTCCCATAATCTTTGCTTATGCCTTCCAAGCAAAAGCTGCCAAAAATTAGGACGGAGGAACTTGCAATGCTCCTTACAAGAGCCATGCAGTACAGCATATTACAAACATTATTCCCATTATTGGGGAGTGTGTCTCCCATAGTCTTTGCTTATGCCTTCCAAGCAAAAGCTGCCAAAAATTAGGAGGAAATGCAATGCCCGTTCGAAGAGTCGTGGAGGTTAGAGTTAATTAAAAACAAGATTTCATTGACCCTTGGAAGAGCTGTGGAGTTCAGAGTGGTTTAACAAGACGCTTTTAATGCCCCTCGGAAAAGTGGTGGATGTCCCAGTAGCTTAACAAGACGCTTTTAATGCCCCTCGGAAAAGTGGTGGAGGTCACAGTAGCTTAACAAGATGCTTTTAATGCCTCTCGGAAAAGTGGTGGAGGTCACAGTTGCTTAACAAGATGCTTTTAATGCCCCTCAGAAGAGAAGTGGAGGTCGCAGTAGCTTAACAAGACGATTTTCATGCCCCTTTGAAGAGACGTGGAGGTCACAGTATCTTAACAAGACGATTTTAATGCCCCTCAGAAAAGTGGTGGAGGTCGCAGTAGCTTAACAAGCCAGTTTTAATGCCCCTTACAAGAGCTATACAGTACAGCATCTTAAAAACATTATTCCCATTATTGGGGAGTGTGTCTCCCATAGTCTTTGCTTATGCCTTCCAAGCAAAAGCTGCCAAAAAATAGGACGGAGGAACTTGCAATGCCCCTTACAAGAGCCATGCAGTACAGCATATTACTAACATTATTCCCATTATTGGGGAGTGTGTCTCCCATAGTCTTTGCTTATGCCTTCCAAGCAAAAGCTGCCAAAAATTAGGATGCAGGAACTTGCAATGCCCCTTCCAAGAGCCATGCAGTACAGCATATTGCAAACATTATTCCCATTATTGGGGAGTGTGTCTCCCATAGTCTTTGCTTATGCCTTCCAAGCAAAAGCTGCCAAAAATTAGGATGCAGGAACTTGCAATGCCCCTTACAAGAGCCATGCAGTACAGCATATTGCAAACATTATTCCCATTATTGGGGAGTGTGTCTCCCATAGTCTTTGCTTATGCCTTCCAAGCAAAAGCTGCCAAAAATTAGGACCGAGGAACTTGCAATGCTCCTTACAAGAAACATGCAGTACAGCATATTACAAACATTATTCCCATTATTGGGGAGTGGGTCTCCCATAGTATTTGCTTATGCCTTCCAAGCAAAAGCTGCCAAAAATTAGAACGGAGGTACTTGCAATGCCCCTTACAAGAGCCATGCAGTACAGCATATTACAAACAATATTCCCATTATTGGGAAGTGTGTCTCCCATAGTCTTTGCTTATGCCTTCCAAGCAAAAGCTGCCAAAAATTAGGATGGAGGAACTTGCAATGCCCCTTACAAGAGCCATGCAGTACAGTATATTACAAACATTATTCCCATTATTGGGGAGTGTGTCTCCCATAGTCTTTGCTTATGCCTTCCAAGCAAAAGCTGCCAAAAATTAGGAGGAAATGCAATGCCCATCCGAATAGTCGTGCAGGTTTAATTAAAAAGAACATTTCACTGACCCTTGGAATAGTTGTGAAGTTCAGAGTGGTTTAAAAAGACGCTTTTAATGCCCCTCGGAAAAGTGGTGGAGGTCACAGTAGCTTAACAAGACGCTTTTAATGCCCCTCAGAAGAGACGTGGAGGTCGCAGTAGCTTAACAAGATGATTTTAATGCCCCTTTGAAGAGACGTGGAGGTCACAGTAGTTTAACAAGACGATTTTAATGCCCCTCAGAAAAATGGTGGAGGTCGCAGTAGCTTAACAAGCCAGTTTTAATGCCCCTTACAAGAGCTATACAGTACAGCATCTTAAAAACATTATTCCCATTATTGGGGAGTGTGTCTCCCATAGTCTTTGCTTATGCCTTCCAAGCAAAAGCTGCCAAAAATTAGGACGGAGGAACTTGCAATGCCCCTTACAAGAGCCATGCAGTACAGCATATTACTAACATTATTCCCATTATTGGGGAGTGTGTCTCCCATAGTCTTTGCTCATGCCTTCCAAGCAAAAGCTGCCAAAAATTAGGATGCAGGAACTTGCAATGCCCCTTACAAGAGCCATGCAGTACAGCATATTGCAAACATTATTCCCATTATTGGGGAGTGTGTCTCCCATAGTCTTTGCTTATGCCTTCCAAGCAAAAGCTGCCAAAAATTAGGACCGAGGAACTTGCAATGCTCCTTACAAGAGACATGCAGTACAGCATCTTAAAAACATTATTCCCATTATTTGGGAGTGTGTCTCCTATAGTCTTTGCTTATGCCTTCCAAGCAAAAGCTGCCAAAAATTAGGACGGAGGTACTTGCAATGCCCCTTACAAGAGCCATGCAGTACAGCATATTACAAACATTATTCCCATTATTGGGGAGTGTGTCTCCCATAGTCTTTGCTTATGCCTTCCAAGCAAAAGCTGCCAAAAATTAGGACGGAGGAACTTGCAATGCCCCTTACAAGAGCCATGCAGTACAGCATATTACAAACATTTTTCCCATTATTGGGGAGGGTGTCTCCCATAGTCTTTGCTTATGCCTTCCAAGCAAAAGCTGCCAAAAATTAGGAGGAAATACAATGCCCATCCGAGGAGTCGTGGAGGTTAGAGTTAATTAAAAACAACATTTCACTGACCCTTGAAATAGCTGTGAAGTTCAGAGTGGTTTAACAAGACGCTTTTAATGCCCCTCGGAAAAGTGGTGGAGGTCCCAGTAGCTTAACAAGACGCTTTTAATGCCCCTCGGAAAAGTGGTGGTGGTCACAGTAGCTTAACAAGACGCTTTTAATGCCCCTCAGAAGAGACGTGGAGGTCGCAGTAGCTTAACAAGATGATTTTAATGCCCCTTTGAAGAGACGTGGAGGTCACAGTAGCTTAACAAGACGATTTTAATGCCCCTCAGAAAAGTGGTGGAGGTCGAAGTAGCTTAACAAGCCAGTTTTAATGCCCCTTACAAGAGCTATACAGTACAGCATCTTAAAAACATTATTCCCATTATTGGGGAGTGTGTCTCCCATAGTCTTTGCTTATGCCTTTCAAGCAAAAGCTGCCAAAAATTAGGACGGAGGAACTTGCAATGCCCCTTACAAGAGCCATGCAGTACAGCATATGGCAAACATTATTCCCATTATTGGGGAGTGTGTCTCCCATAGTCTTTGCTTATGCCTTCCAAGGAAAAGCTGCCAAACATTAGGACAGAGGAACTTGCAATGCTCCTTACAAGAGACATGCAGTACAGCATATTACAAACATTATTCCCATTATTGGGGAGTGGGTCTCCCATAGTATTTGCTTATGCCTTCCAAGCAAAAGCTGCCAAAAATTAGGACGGAGGTACTTGCAATGCCCCTTACAAGAGCCATGCAGTACAGCATATTACAAACATTATTCCCATTATTGGGGAGTGTGTCTCCCATAGTCTTTGCTTATGCCTTCCAAGCAAAAGCTGCCAAAAATTAGGACGGAGGAACTTGCAATGCCCCTTACAAGAGCCATGCAGTACAGCATATTACAAACATTATTCCCATTATTGGGGAGTGTGTCTCCCATAGTCTTTGCTTATGCCTTCCAAGCAAAAGCTGCCAAAAATTAGGACGGAGGAACTTGCAATGCCCCTTACAAGAGCCATGCAGTACAGCATATTACAAACATTATTCCCATTATTGGGGAGTGTGTCTCCCATAGTCTTTGCTTATGCCTTCCAAGCAAAAGCTGCCAAAAATTAGGACGGAGGAACTTGCAATGCCCCTTACAAGAGCCATGCAGTACAGCATATTACAAACATTATTCCCATTATTGGGGAGTGTGTCTCCCATAGTCTTTGCTTATGCCTTCCAAGCAAAAGCTGCCAAAAATTAGGAGGAAATGCATTGCCCATCCGAAGAGTCGTGGAGGTTAGAGTTAATTAAAAACAACATTTCACTGACCCTTGGAATAGCTGTGGAGTTCAGAGTGGTTTAACAAGACGCTTTTAATGCCCCTCGGAAAAGTGGTAGAGGTCCCAGTAGCATAACAAGACGCTTTTAATGCCCCTCGGAAAAGTGGTGGAGGTCACAGTAGTTTAACAAGACGCTTTTAATGCCCCTCAGAAGAGACATGGAGGTCCCAGTAGCTTAACAAGATGGTTTTAATGCCCCTCGGAAAAGTGGTGGAGGTCCCAGTAGCTTAACAAGACGCTTTTAATGCCCCTCGGAAAAGTGGTGGAGGTCCCAGTAGCTTAACAAGACGGTTTTAATGCCCCTCGGAAAAGTGGTGGAGGTCCCAGAAGCTTAACAAGACGCTTTTAATGCCCCTCGGAAAAGTGGTGGAGGTCACAGTAGCTTAACAAGACGCTTCTAATGCCCCTCGGAAAAGTGGTGGAGGTCACAGTAGCTTAACAAGACGCTTTTATTGCCCCTCGGAAAAGGGGTGGAGGTCGCATTAGCTTAACAAGACGCTGTTAATGCCCCTTACAAGAGCCATACAGTACAGCATCTTAAAAATATTATTCCCATTATTGGGGAGTGGGTCTCCCACAGTCTTTGCTTACGCCTTCCAAGCAAAAGCTGACAAAAATAAGGACGGAGGAACTTGCAATAATGGCAACACGGACCACGGTCACCCTGGTGGTATAGTGGTGGTGGAGGCTGAGGATAAGGAGAAGAACATAAAACAGCCGAAATGAGGAAGCGTATACCCATGTGTGGGTGTGAAGCGGTGCATGTGAATACACCTCCCGAAATAACACAGTGCATTTGACTTTATGTTACTCTGCTGTCATTTGGTGGTGATGAGAAGTCTGGCCCAATCCAGCCCTTGTTCATTTTGATAAGGGTCAGCTTTTCAGCATTGTCAGTTGACAGGCGAGTGCACTTATCAGTTATAATTCCCCCAACGGCACTAAAAACACACTCCGATAACACGCTAGCGGCAGGGCAGGCCAGGACCTCCAAGGCGTACAGAGCGAGTTCATTCCAAGTGTCCAGCTTGGATACCCAATAATTAAAAGGCACAGAGGAATCACGGAGGACGCTGGTACGGTTGGCAAGGTACTCCCACACCATCTTTTGATACTTTCCACTCCTTGTGAGAGTACCCCGCGCCTCAGGGCCTGTAAGCTGGGTGGGTCCCAGAAAACTGTCCCAGAACGTTGACAGTGTTCCCCTGCCTTTGCTGGATTGGAGTTGCCTCTCTCTCGCTTGTACACCTTGGTTGGTCAACGAACTGTGACCTCTGCCGCTAGAATGCTCAGATGGGATTTTTTTTAACAGTTCTGCAGCAAGGGCCTTCTGGTACTGCCCCATTTTTGTAGACCTTTCCACCTCAGGAATAAGAGAGTGAAAGTTCTCCTTGTAGCAGGGGTCTAAAAGTGTCACCAACCAGTAATAACTGTCACCCAACATTTTGACAACGCGAGGGTCACGGTTAAGGCAGCGTAACATAAAGTCAGCCATGCGTGCAGACTGGTAACGGGCAAGACTTCCGTGTCCTCACCAAGATGACGACTGACCATGCTCTTCTCCTCCTCCTCCTCCCCCCTGTCCTCAGGCCACCCACGCTGAACCGACGGTATGACAGTTGTACAGGTACTACCGTCTACAGCGCATGATACAAGCTCCTGTTCTTCCTCGTCCTCCTCCTCCTCTCCCTCATTGTCCCCGAATGCACGTTGGGATGAGATGAGGCTGGGCTGTTTGTAATCGACCGCTATGGCTTCTTCATCCATCTCATCATACTCTGGCTGCAATGCCTCCTCTTTAATTCTCTGCAGAGAGCGTTGTAAAAGACAGACACGTGGAATGCTGACGTTAATGATGACGTCATCGCCACTCACCATCTTGGTGGACTCCTCAAAATTTGTCAAGATGGTACATGTCAGACATCCAGGTCCACTCATGAGGTCTTATGTGTGGAGCCTGACCTGAATATCGACGGCCTTGTTGCAGCTGGTACTCCACAACTGCTCTCTTCTGCTCACAAATCCTTTGCAACATGTGGAGGGTAGAGTTCCAACGTGTGAGGACATCACACACCAGTCGGTGTGACGGAAGCTGCAAACGCTGCTGCAACACAGCAAGGGCCGCGGAAGCTGTAGCCGACTTACGAAAATGAGCTGACAGGCGGCGTACTTTGAGGAGCAGATCTGGCAACTCGGGGAACGATTTAAGAAACCGCTGAACCACAAGGTTAAGCACATGAGCTAGGCATGGTACGTGTGTGATCTCGCCTCGCCTCAAAGCTGCCACCAGGTTACAGCCATTGTCACACACGACCATGCCTGGATGTAGGTTCAGCGGTCTCAGCCACAGATCTGCTTGCTCTTTCACAGCTGTCCACAACTCACAAGCAGTGTGAGGTTTCTCACCTAAGCTTATGAGTTTCAGCACAGCCTGTAGCCACTTGGCGGAGGCATTACTGCAGTGCTTCCAGCTTGTAACTGATGTGGTGATATCTGAGATGGAGGCTGAACATGAGGAGGAGGAGGAGGATGATGTGCAGGAGCTGTACACTGTGGGGGCAACTCTAACTGACATAGGGCCCGCAATTCTCGGTGTGGGGAGGATGTGTTCCGTCCCAAGGTCCAACTGGGTCCCGGCTTCCACTATGTTTACCCAGTGTGCCGTCAGGGAGATGTACCGTCCCTGGCCACAAGCACTTGTCCACGTGTCTGTTGTCAGGTGGACTCCTCCAGTAACTGCATTGCTGAGGGCATGGCAGATGTTTTGGGATATGTGCTTGCGTAGTGCGGGGATGGCACACCGGACAAATTAGTGTCGGCTGGGGACCGAGTACCGAGGGACTGCCACCGCCATAAGGTTGCGGAAGGATTCCGTCTCCACCAGCCTAAGCAAGCAAGCAGTTGTGAAATGTGCGAATTTAGGACTGTGGCCTGTGGGGCGTCAGCTGCGAATTTCCGCTTTCGTTCAAAGGTCTGGGATATGAACAATTGAACGCTGCGGTGGGACGTGGACGTAGACGTTGATGCTGTTTCTTGAGAAACTGCCATAACAAGTGAAGACTGAGAGGAGGGGGCATCTTTGCATGCAGTATGGACAGGGGATTGCCTTGCACACACAACAGGGGGTTCTATTGCACGCACTACAGTGGAAGAAGCAGTGGTGAAACCCGCTGACACTGGTCGTGGACCCTGGGGTTCGCCCCACAAAGTCGGGTGCTTTGATGCCATGTGCCTGATCATGCTGGTGGTGGTCAGGCTGGTAGTTTTGTCACCCCTGCTGATGCTGGCATGGCAGGTGGTAGTAATGGCCTTTTTGGGGTTATCAGCAGAGTCTTTAAAAAAATTCTAGACTCTGGAAGACCTACAGGTTGTACTGGCAACGTCCCTCGTGTTGGTGTTACGGGGAACTGTTGCCCGCCTTCTGTTTGCGGCCACCACACTGCTTCTTCCTGCCTGTTGGGGTACTCTGCCTCCCTCACCTTGTGTGCTGCTGGCCTCGCTCGGCATGTCCTCCTGCCACGTTGGGTCAGTTACTAGATCATCCAACACCTCCTCCTCTTCCACTTGTGCACCACGATCCTCCTCCTCACTACCTGGCAATTGTGTCTCGTCATCGTCCACCTCTTGTGACAAATTGCCAGCGTCGACTTCCTGTGGCCGTGGCTGTTCAAATATTTGGGCATCGCTACATGGGATCTCCTCTTCCACCACTTCAAGCGGAGCAGGCGAGGGGCACAAATATGGAAATGGACTAGTGAACAGCTCTTCAGAGTGTCCAAGTGTGGGATCAGTTGCTGTCACTCGGCATGGTGGGAGGAAGGAGCATCAGGGTGAGGAGGAGTATGCGGTGGAGACTCATGGCTACTAAGAGTTGACCATGTGGAAGACAGACCGGAGGTGGTGGTGCCCAGGTAACTGGAAGTATTTTCTGCTATCCAATTAATAACCTGTTCACACTGATCAGTTCGCAATACTGGTGTTGTTCTGTACTTCCCTAGTAATTCGGTCAAGAAGTGGGAGCGAGAAGATGTGGCTGTTGGTTGTGGCACATTTTCACCTTGGCCATGGCCCCGTCCTCTGCACGCACCATCACCGGAACGTCCAGTTCCACGTCCCTTGCCATGCGCCTTGCCCATTGTAAAGGAAGTAAAATAGCCTACACTCGCACTATCAATGGAAAAAGGGTAATAAAAAGTAGATTAGAACTGTGGAAGAGGAAAACCACAGTTCTATTTCTCTGGCCTACACCCGACTCTTTTAAACAATCTGAACAATCAGGGAGAAACTATTACTGTTTTTCTTTACGGAAAAAATACCAAAAGCTGAATAATAGAGATTTCTTACCGTGGAACAGCAAAACCACAGTTATAATTTACTGTTGTATACCAGACTTTTTCAAATATATATATTTGCGGCTGAACAGTGAGCGACACACTCAAACAGGTTTTTTTAGATACAAATGGCCCAAAAGTGGATAATACAGAGATTTGACCCGCGGAACTGCAAAACCACACTTGTATTTCTCGGGCCTACACCAGACTATTTTCAACAGATATATTTGTGTCTGAACTATCTGGCGACACTACTGTTTTTCTTTACAGCAAAAAATGCCAAAAGCAGGATAATATAGAGATTTGACCTGTGGAACTGCAAAACCACACTAGTATTTCTCGGGCCTACGCCAGACTATTTTCAACAGATATATTTGTGTCTGAACAATCAGGAGACACTACTACTGTTTTTCTTTATGGCAAAAAATGGCAAAAGCAGGATAATACAGAGATTTGACCCGTGGAACTGCAAAACCACACTAGTATTTCTCGGGCCTACACCATACTATTTTCAACAGATATATTTGTGTCTGAACAATCAGGAGACACTATTATTTATTTTTTACGGCAAAAAATGCCAAAAGCAGGATAATAGAGATTTTTTACCGTGGAACAGCAAAATCACAGTTATAATTTACTGGTGTATACCAGACTTTTTTAAATATATATATTTGCGGCTGAACAGTGAGCGACACACTCAAACTATTTTTTTTAGATACAAATGGCCCAAAACTGGATAATACAGAGGTTTGAACCGTGGAACTGCAAAACCACACTTCTATTTCTCTAGCCTACACCAGACTATTTTCAACAGATATATTTGTGTATGAAAAATCAGAGACACACTTTTTTTTTTTTGGGTGTGGGGGGGGGGGGACACCAAAAGGTTAATAAGACGGGTATTTGTACAGTGTGAAGGAGGAAAAAAAAAAGAGGATTTAGATGAAAAAAAAAGGATTTTTCCTGGCCCTCGAGACCTGGAGCTAAGTCCAGCAATTTCAGCAACAGGAGCACACAGGACTGTAATGCATCGTTTGCTCGTATAACCACTGCGTCTCCTATACAGCCTGCATGCCTGCCTGATATCTGGGATGGATATTAGTTCTGAGAAGGACTGTTTGTTTGATCTGGCAGCCTTTACAGACCCTACACTAAACTATTTTGCAGGATATATCTCTCCCTAAATCAGCAGCGCTGTCCCTACACTGTCTGATCCGGAGAGACTGTGTCCAAGATGGCGGCGCCCGGTTTTAAATACTCGAGGTGACGCTGTGCTGCCAGCCAATCACTGTAATGCCCACAAACAACATGGCTGCGGCATTACAGTGACTGGCTGGCAATCCCTGCATGTTCATTGGCTCTGTAAAGAGCGCCAAACATGCAGGGTGGAGACCCGAGCTCCCGCCTGAGTAACCCGAAAATGTTCGGTGCTCGCCGAACATCCCGAGTAGCGTGATGCTCAGGCGAGTACCGAGCAGTGTCGAGCATACTCGCTCAACACTAGCAATGACGCCATCATTAGCGTCAGCATCCCACTTGTCTGTCTTTTGCAACGCTCTCTGCAGAGAATTAAAGAGGAGGCATTGTAGCCAGAGTATGATGAGATGGATCAAAAAGCCGTAGCGGGCGATTACACACAGCCCAGCCTCCTCTCATCCCAACGTGCATTGGGGGACAATGAGGGAGAGGAGGAGGAGGAGGAGGAAGAACAGGAGCTGGTATCATGCGCTGTAGACGGTAGTACCTGTACAACTGTCATACCGTCGGTTCAGCGTGGGTGGCATGAGGACAGGGGGGAGGAGGAGGAGGAGAGCATGGTCAGTCGTCATCTTGGTGAGGACACGGAAGTCTTGCCCATTACCAGTCAGGCACGCAGGGCTGCCTTTATGTTACGCTGCCTTAACCGTGACCCTCGCGTTGTCAAAATGTTGGGTGACAGTCATTACTGGTTGGTGACACTTTTAGACCCCCGCTACAAGGAGAACTTTCACTCTCTTATTCTTGAGGTGGAGAGGTCTACAAAAATGGGGCAGTACCAGAAGGCCCTAACTGCAGAACTGTTAAAAAAATTCCCATATGAACACGCTAGCGGCAGAGGTCACAGTTCGTTGACCAACCAAGGCATACAGGCGAGAGAGACGCAACTCCAATCCAGCAGAGGCAGGGGAACACTGTCAACGTTCTGGGACAGTTTTCTGAGACCCACCCAGCTTACAGGCCCTGAGACGCGGGGTACTCTCACAAGGAGTGGAACGTTTCAAAAGATGGTGAGGGAGTACCTTGCCGACTGTACCAGCATCCTCGGTGATTCCTCTGTGCCTTTTAATTATTGGGTATCCAAGCTGGACACTTGGAATGAACTCACTCTGTACGCCTTGGAGGTCCTGGTCTGCCCTGCCGCTAGCGTGTTATCGGAGCGTGTTTTTAGTGCCGCTGGGGGAATTATAACTGATAAGTGCACTCGCCTGTCAACTGACAATGCTGACAAGCTGACCCTTATCAAAATGAACAAGGGCAGGATTGGGCCAGACTTCTCATCACCACCAAATGACAGCAGAGTAACATAAAGTCAAATCCACTGTGTTGTTTCGGCAGGTGTATTCCCATGCACCGCTTCACACCCACACATCGGTATGCGCTTCCTCATTTCGGCTGTATTTTGCTCTTCTCCTTATCCTCAGCCTCCACCACCACTATACCACCAGGGTGACTGTGGTCCGTGTTGCCAGCATTGTAAGTTCCTCCATCCTAAATTTTGGCAGCTTTTGCTTGGAATGCATAGGCAAAGACTATGGGAGATCCACTCCCCAATAATGGAAAAAATGTTTTTAATATGCTGTACTGCATGGCTCTTGTAAGGGGCATTAAAACCGTCTTGTTAAGCTGCTGCGACCTCCACCACTCTTCCAAGGTGCATTAAAACCGTCTTGTTAAGCTACTGTGACCTCCACCACTCTTCCAAGGGGCATTGATATTGTCTTTTTATTCCACTGCGACCTCCACCACTCTTCCAAGGGGCATTAAAACTGTCTTGTTAAGCTACTGTGACCTCCATGTCTCTTCCACGGGGCATTGATATTGTCTTTTATTCCACTGCGACCTTCACCACTCTTCCACGGGGCATTAAAACCGTCTTGTTAAGCTACTGTGACCTCCACGTCTCTTCCAAGGGGCATTAAAACCGTCTTGTTAAGCTACTGCGACCTCCACCACTCTTCCAAGGGGCATTGATATTGTCTTTTTATTCCACTGCGACCTCCACCCCTCTTCCAAAGGGCATTGATATTGTCTTTTTATTCCACTGTGACCTCCACGTCTCTTCCAAGGGGCATTAAAACCATCTTGTTAAGCTACTGCGACCTCCACCACTCTTCCAAGGGGCTTTTATATTGTCTTTTTATTCCACTGCGACCTCCACCCCTCTTCCAAAGGGCATTGATATTGTCTTTTTATTCCACTGTGACCTCCACGTCTCTTCCAAGGGACATTAAAACCATCTTGTTAAGCTACTGCCACCTCCACCACTCTTCCAAGGGGCATTAAAACCATCTTGTTAAGCTACTGCCACCTCCACCACTCTTCCAAGGGGCATTGATATTGTCTTTTTATTCCACTGCAACCTCCACGTCTCTTCCAAGGGGCATTAAAACCGTCTTGTTAAGCTACTGTGACCACCACGTCTCTTCCACGCGGCATTGATATTGTATTTTTATTCCACTACGACCTCCACCACTCTTCCACGGGGCATTAAAACCATCTTGTTAAGCTACTGTGACCTCCACCAGTCTTCCAAGGGGTATTAAAACTGTCTTGTTAAGCTACTGCAACCTCCACCACTCTTCCAAGGGTCATCGATATTGTCTTTTTATTCCACTGCGATCTCCACCACTCTTCCAAGGGGCATTAAAACCGTCTTGTTAAGCTACTGTGACCTCCATGTCTCTTCCACGGGGCATTGATATTGTCTTTTTATTCCACTGCGACCTCCACCACTCTTCCAAGGGGCATTAAAACTCTCTTGTTAAGCTACTGCGACCTCCACCACTCTTCCAAGGGGCATTGATATTGTCTTTTTTATTCCACTGTGACCTCCACCACTCTTCCAAGGGGCATTATAACCATCTTGTTAAGCTACTGTGACCTCCACATGTCTTCCAAGGGGCATTGATATTGTCTTTTTATTCTACTGCGACCTCCACCACTCTTCCAAGTGGCATTAAAACCCTCTTGTTAAGCTACTGTGACCTCCACGTCTCTTCCAAGGGGCATTAAAACCGTCTTGTTAAGCTACTGCGACCTCCACCACTCTTCCAAGGGGTATTAAAACTGTCTTGTTAAGCTACTGCGACCTCCACCACTCTTCCAAGGGTCATCGATATTGTCTTTTTATTCCACTACGACCTCCACCACTCTTCCAAGGGGCATTAAAACCATCTTGTTAAGCTACTGTGACCTCCATGTCTCTTCCACGGGGCATTTATATTGTCTTTTTATTCCACTGCGACCTCCACCACTCTTCCAAGGGGCATTAAAACCGTCTTGTTAAGCTACTGCGACCTCCACCACTCTTCCAAGGGGCATTAAAACCCTCTTGTTAAGCTACTGCGACCTCCACCACTCTTCCAAGGGGCATTAAAACCATCTTGTTAAGCTACTGCGACCTCCACCACTCTTCCAAGGGGCATTGATATTGTCTTTTTATTCCACTGCGACCTCCACCACTCTTCCAAGGGGCATTAAAACCGTCTTGTTAAGCTACTGTGACCTCCACATGTCTTCCACGGGGCATTGATATTGTCTTTTTATTCTACTGCGACCTCCACCACACTTCCAAGGGGCATTAAAACCGTCTTGTTAAGCTACTGTGACCTCCACATGTCTTCCACGGGGCATTGATATTGTCTTTTTATTCCACTGTGACCTCCACCACTCTTCCAAGGGGCATTAAAACCATCTTGTTAAGCTACTGTGACCTCCATGTCTCTTCCAAGGGGCGTTAAAACCGTCTTGTTAAGCTACTGCGACCTCCACCACTCTTTCAAGGGGCATTGATATTGTCTTTTTACTCCACTGTGACCTCCACCCGTCTTCCAAAGGGCATTGATATTGTCTTTTTATTCCACTGTGACCTCCACGTCTCTTCCAAGGGGCATTAAAACCGTCTTGTTAAGGTACTGCGACCTCCACCACTCTTCCAAGGTGCATTGATATTGTCTTTTTTATTCCACTGCAACCTCCACCACTCTTCCAAGGGGCATTGATATTGTATTTTTATTCCACTGTGACCTCCACGTCTCTTCCAAGGGACATTAAAACCGTCTTGTTAAGCTACTGCCACCTCCACCACTCTTCCAAGGGTCTTTAAAACTGTCTTGTTAAGCTACTACTACCTCCACCACTCTTCCAAGGGGCATTGATTGTCTTTTTATTCCACTGCGACCTCCACCACTCTTCCAATGGGCATTAAAACTGTCTTGTTAAGCTACTGTGACCTCCACGTCTCTTCCACGGGGCATTTATATTGTCTTTTTATTCCACTGCGACCTCCACCACTCTTCCAAGGGGCATTAAAACCGTCTTGTTAAGCTACTGCGACCTCCACCACTCTTCCAAGGGTCATTGATATTGTCTTTTTATTCCACTGCGACCTCCACCACTCTTCCAAGGTGCATTAAAACCATCTTGTTAAGCTACTGTGACCTCCATGTCTCTTCCACGGGGCATTGATATTGTCTTTTTATTCCCCTGTAACCTCCACCACTCTTCCAAGGGGCATTAAAACCATCTTGTTAAGCTACTGCCACCTCCACCACTCTTCCAAGGGGCATTAAAACCGTCTTTTTAAGCTACTGCGACCTCCACCACTCTTCTAAGGGGCATTGATATTGTTTTTTTATTCCACTGCGACCTCCACCACTCTTGCAAGGGGCATTAAAACCGTCTTGTTAAGCTACTGTGACCTCCACGTCTCTTCCACGGGGCATTGATATTGTCTTTTTATTCTACGAACCTCCACCACTCTTCCAAGGGGCATTAAAACTGTCTTGTTAAGCTACTGTGACCTCCACGTCTCTTCCAAGGGGCATTAAAACCGTCTTGTTAAGGTACTGTGACCTCCACGTCTCTTCCAAGGGGAATTAAAAGCATCTTGTTAAACCACTCTGAACTCCACAGCTCTTCCAAGTGGCATTGAAATATTGTTTTTAATTACCTCTAACCTCCACGACTCTTCCAACGGGCATTGCATTTCCTCCTAATTTTAGTCAGCTTTTGCTTTTCAATGCATAGGCGAATACTAAAGGAGACCCACTCCCCAATAATGGGTAGAAGGTTTTTAGTTAGCTGTAATCCACGTCTGTTTCAAGGGGCATTGCAGTTCCTCATAATTTTTGGAAAGCCTTCCATTCACTGCTTAGGCCAACAGTGTACAGGAGACCCAGTTGCTATAAATGAAAAAAACGGTTTAGTTAAGGCCCTCTGACCTCCATGTCACTTCCAAGTGGCATTGGAGTGCCTCGAAATTTTTGGTAGGCATTGCACTCACTGTATGCCCTATAACTGTGTAGCCGAACCGCTCCTTTTGGTATAGAAACATATCCTACAAGACATGTGTGGTTGACTGGCCTGATATTGATGTGAATGGTCCCTGTTCCTCCTGCTCTTTCTCCTTTGCCACCACCTCATCCATCATTCATCACCTGAAGCTTTGTTTTAACGGGAGTAATAGAACTGGGATAGTAGCTGGAAAACATCCAGCAATCCTCTGAGAAGGTAGGATATGCGCCAAAACGCTGACCACCTCAGGCCTAGCCGCTACTACATACATGCGCTTGCATTCCAAGGAACAGAAAGCTAAGGAGATGGATGGCCTCATGATCATGAATAATTTACTCGTTGTGTAGGAGGCCGACCACTGCGGCTGTCTACCTTCTGAACTTTGTGTTGAAGCCTGATTGACCCAGGACCCGCAATCCTCTATGTCTGGAGGACGTGTTGCAGCCCAGTGTCCGACTGTGTCCCGGCTTCCACAAGATTAACCCAGTGTGAAGGTGTCAGTGAAATGGACCATCCCTGGCCACATTCACTTTCCACGTGTTTGTGGTTAGGCTGTCCTTCAAATAGGGGCAGCTGGGGACCATTTATGGACACCCGGCCACCCCCAGGCGGATGTGGACCTTGTGTGGGCACCCGGCCGCGGGGCGGCTGGGGATCGAGTATGGACACCCGGCCGCCCCCTGGCGGCTGGGGACCAAGCGTGGACACCCGGCCGCCGGGCGTCTGGGGACTGAGTATGGATACCAGGCCGCCAATGCAGCCATGACATGGTGGCCAGTTTCCGCCTCCACATGCCTAAAAGGCCCAATTTCAAGTGCAAGCAACCAAGCAGTGTGGTACTGCAGCCTGGAGGTGGGTGGGTGGCAGGCTGCATACTTGCGCTTGTATTGCAAGGAATGGGGGAGGTACAATTGAACACTGCCCTGGGACAAGAACTTGCACGGGGATAGTTGCAAGTCTGCATCTTCTGATGTGGCAAGGATCACTTATGATGGGCACACTTTTAGGCAGTGACCTGGGTGTCAGGGATGCTTCCAGGGGTCTTCCCCATGCTGTTCCAATGTCTTTTCAGCACTGTATGCATGTGTCACACAGCACATGGCCAGATAAGGTTGTAAAATGTTAAAATGACATTTCCCGGTGAATGCATTTGTCACGGTTGAAAGCAATACAAAAGTGCAAAAACGCATAAAAAATGCTACTTGTGAACATAGCCCAAGGTGTAGAGGAGTATTTTTGTTTTTGGTTATTTATTTTACCTTATACACAAGTCTTTACCCTGGAAAGGATGTTCCTTAATATATTTCACAGGAAAGCAGTTTCAGTTTCATTTTTGAACGTTTTATTGTGAGCCCGTAAAAGTGGCTTAATACCTCTGACCACGTCGTTGACAGCAGTGACCTAGGGGTCAAAAATGCTTCCTGGGGCGATCTTCATGCTGTCCCCATGTCATTTGAGCACTGTCACTATCGTTTTGGGCACTTTTTAGGCTGTGTACAGACTGCCGGGGATGCCGACGCAAAAATGCTCGGGTCTCCCATAGACTAACATTGAGCTCGTTGCTCGGGTCGAGCACCCGAGTATAATGGTGAGCTCGGTCCGAGCTTCGAGCACCCAAGCATTTTAGTGCTCGCTCAACACTACCAGTGACATTATACACAGGAGATTTGTACATAGAATATACACTGTGTGCAGAATTATTAGGCAAGTTGTATTTTAGAGGATTATTTTTATTATTGATCAACAACTATGTTGTCAATTAACCCAAAAGACTCATAAATATCCAAGCTTAATATTTTTGGAAGTTGGAGTGTGTTTTTTTTAGATTTGGCTATCTTAGGAGGATATCTGTTTGTGCAGGTAACTATTACTGTGCAGAATTATTAGGCAACTTAATAAAAACCAAATATAATCCCATCTCACTTGTTTATTTTCACCAGGTAAACCAATATCAGTGCACAAAATTTAGAAATAAACATTTCTGACATGCAAAAACAAAAACCAAACAAATTAGTGATCAATATAGCCACCTTTCTTTATGATGACACTCAACAGCCTTCCATCCATAGATTCTGTCTGTTGCTTGATCTGTTTTCGATCAACATTGCGTGCAGCAGCCACCACAGCCTCCCAGACACTGTTCCGAGAGGTGTACTGTTTTCCCTCCCTGTAGATCTCACATTTTATGATGGACCACAAGTTCTCTATGGGGTTCAGATCAGGTGAACAAGGGGGCCATGTCATTATTTTTTCTTCTTTTAGACCTTTACTGGCCAGCCACGCTGTGGAGTAGTTGGATGCATGTGATGGAGCATTGTCCTGCATGAAAATCCTGTTTTTCTTGAACGATACCGACTTCTCCTGTACCACTGCTTGAAGAAGTTGTCTTCCAGAAACTGGCAGTAGGTCTGGGAGTTGAGCTTCATTCCACCCTCAACCCGAAAAGGTTCCACAAGTTCATCTTTGATGATACCAGCCCATACCAGTACCCCACCTCCACCTTGCTGGCTTCTGAGTCGGAGTGGAGCACTCTGCCCTTTACAGATCCAGCCTCTGGCCCATCCATCTGGCCCATCAAGAGTCACTCTCATTTCATCTGTCCGTTAACCCCTTAAGCCCCGAGGGTGGTTTGCACGTTAATGACCAGGCCAATTTTTACAATTCTGACCACTGTCACTTTATGAGGTAATTACTCTGGAACGCTTCAACGGATCCGCCTGATTCTGAGATTGTTTTTTCGTGACATATTGTACTTCATGATTGTGGAAAAATTTCTTCGATATCACTTGCGTTTATTTGTGAAAAAACGGAAATTTGGCGAAAATTTTGAAAATTTAGCAATTTTCAAAATTTGAATTTTTAAGCCCTGAAATCAGAGAGATATGTCACACAAAAGAGTTAATAAATAACATTTCCCACATGTCTACTTTACATCAGCACAATTTTGGAACCAACATTTTTTTTTGTCAGGGAGCTATAAGGGTTAAAAGTTGACCAGCGATTTCTCATTTTTCCAACAAAATTTACAAAACCATTTTTTTAGGGACCACATCACATTTGAAGTCACTTTGAGAGGTCTTTATGACAGAAAATACCCAAAAGTGACACCATTCTAAAAACTGCACTCCTCAAGGTGCTCAAAACCACATTCAAGAACTTTATTAACCCTTCAGGTGCTTCACAGGAATTTTTTGAATGTGGAAGAAAAAAATGAACATTTAACTTTTTTCACAAAAATGTTACTTTAGACCCAATTTTTTTTATTTTCACAGGGGTAACAAGAAAAAATGGACCACAAAATTTGTTGTGCAATTTCCCCTGGGCACGCATATACCCAATATTTGGGGAAAAAACACTGTTTGGGCGCACGGCAGGGCTCGGAAGGGAAGGAGCGCCATTTGACTTTTTGATTGTAAAATTTGCTTGAATAATTAGCGGACGCCATGTTGTGTTTGGAGAGCCCCTGTGTGCCCAAACTTTGGAGCTCCCCACAAGTGACCCCATTTTGGAAACTAGACCCCCCAAGGCACCTTTCTAGATGCATAGTGAGCACTTGGAACCCCCAGGTGCTTCACAAATTGATTCGTAAAAATGAAAAAGTGAAAAAAAAAACACTTTTTCATTTTTACGAATCAATTTGTGAAGCACCTGGGGGTTCCAAGTGCTCACTATGCATCTAGATAGGTGCCTTGGGGGGTCTAGTTTCCAAAATGGGGTCACTTGTGGGGGAGCTCCAATATTTGGGCACACAGGGACTCTCCAAATGCAACATGGTATCCGCTAACAAATTGAATGGAAAATCGGCTCAAATTGTTAGCGGACACCACGTTGCGTTTGGAGAGCCCCTCTGTGCCCAAACATTGGAGCTCCCCCACAAGTGACCCCATTTTGGAAACTAGACCCCCCAAGGCACCTTTCTAGATGCATAGTGAGCACTTGGAACCCCCAGGTGCTTCACAAATTGATTCATAAAAATGAAAAAGTGAAAAAAAAAACACTTTTTCATTTTTACGAATCAATTTGTGAAGCACCTGGGGGTTCCAAGTGCTCACTATGCATCTAGATAGGTGCCTTGGGGGGTCTAGTTTCCAAAATGGGGTCACTTGTGGGGGAGCTCCAAAGTTTGGGCACACAGGGGCTCTCCAAACGCAACATGGTGTCCGCTAACAATTTGAGCCGACAATTTGTTAGCGGATATCATGTTGCATTTGGAGAGTCCCTGTGTGCCCAAACTTTGGAGCTCCCCCACAAGTGACCCCATTTTGGAAACTAGACCCCCCAAGGCACCTATCTAGATGCATAGTGAGCACTTGGAACCCCCAGGTGCTTCGCAAATTGATTCGTAAAAATGAAAAAGTGAAAAAAAAACACACTTTTTCATTTTTATGAATCAATTTGTGAAGCACCTGGGGTTCCAAGTGCTCACTATGAATCTAGATAGGTGCCTTGGGGGGTCTAGTTTCCAAAATGGGGTCACTTGTGGGGGAGCTCCAAAGTTTGGGCACACAGGGGCTCTCCAAACGCAACATGGTGTCCGCTAACAATTTGAGCCGACAATTTGTTAGCGGATATCATGTTGCATTTGGAGAGTCCCTGTGTGCCCAAACATTGGAGCTCCCCCACAAGTGACCCCATTTTGGAAACTAGACCCCCCAAGGCACCTATCTAGATGCATAGTGAGCACTTGGAACCCCCAGGTGCTTCACAAATTGATTCGTAAAAATGAAACAGTGAAAAAAAAAACACTTTTTCATTTTTATGAATAAATTTGTGAAGCACCTGGGGGTTCCAAGTGCTCACTATGCATCTAGATAGGTGCCTTGGGGGGTCTAGTTTCCAAAATGGGGTCACTTGTGGGGGAGCTCCAAAGTTTGGGCACACAGGGGCTCTCCAAACGCAACATGGCGTCCGCTAACAATTTGAGCCGATTTTCCATTCAATTTGTTAGCGGACACCATGTCGCGTTTGGAGAGCCCGTGATGTGCCTAAACAGTGAAGCTCCCCCACAAGTGTCCCCATTTTGGAAACTATACCCCTCAAGGATTTTATTAAGGTGTATAGTGAACATTTTGAACCCAGAGGTACTGCACAGAATTTGTTTACATTAGGTCATCATATTGAATAAGTTGTCATTATTCTTGAGCGCAAGTGCTCGCTACTTGAGTTTGCATCGGGTACTCAGGTATGCACCATGTACAGCGTGTGCTCGAGTGACATGCTCGAGTCCCTGCTCCGCATGTTTCACGGTTATTAGAGACCCAAAAAAAAACATGCGGGGATCGCTCGTGCATGGCAGGCAATCCCCGTAAAGTTTTTTTGGCCGCGAAGCATATGGGGCAGAGACTCGAGCATGTCACACAAATACCCACGATACTCAATGCATACCAGAGCACCCGATGCAAACTCAAGTAGCGAGCACTTGCGCTCAACACTAGTCGCCATATCGTCATCTTTTTTTCTTACTTTTAAAAAAAATCCCAACCCCAGCCCTAACCCTAGCACAACCCTAACCATAGCACAACCCTAGCCCTAGCACAACCCTAGCCCCAGCACAACCCTAGCCCCAGCACAACCCTAGCCCCAGCACAACCCTAGCCCCAAACCCAGCCCTAACCCTAGCCCAATCCTAACCCAAGAGTTTATTTTTGACGCCGTTCCTTGTGCGGTATAAGTGATTAGACGACTTTATTCTTCAGGTCGGTGTGATTACAGCAATGCCAGAATCATATGGGGTTTTTATGACTGACAGCTGTCACACACTAAAAGACGCATTTTTTGTAAAATCTAGTTTTTGCATCGCCATATTTTGAGAGCTATAATTTTTCCAGATTTTGGCAGACAGTCATGTGACGGCTCGTTTTTTGCGGGATGAGTTGACGTTGTTATTGGTGCCATTTTCAGGCACGTGACATTTTTTGATCGCTTTCTATTCCGATTTTTGTGAGGCAGAATAAACAAAAACCAACAATTCAGGAATTTATTTTATTTTTTTTTTATTCTGTTCCGCGTGTGGTAAAATTGATGAGGTAGCTTTATTCTTCGGGTCAGTACGTTTACAGCGGTACCACATTTGTATAATTTTTCTATGTTTTGGCGCTTATACACAATAAAAGCTATTTTATAGAAAAAAATATTTTTTAGCATCACTTTATTCTGAGAGCTATAACTTTTTTATTTTTCGGCTGATGGAGCTGTATGGCGGCTTGTTTTTTGCGGGACGAGATGACGTTTTCAGCGGTACAATTTTTATTTATATGCGTCTTTTTGATCGCGTGTTATTCCACTTTATGTTTGGCGGTATGGTGATAAAGCATTGTTTTTTGCTTCGTTTTTTTTTTTTTTTTTTTTTTTTTACCGTGTTCACTGAAGGGGTTAACTAGTGGGACAGTTTTATAGGTCAGGTTGTTCCGGACGCGGTGATACCAAATATGTGTACTTTTATTGTTTTTTTTTTTTTTTTTTTAATAATATTTATTGATGGGTACATTATATTTTTATTTTTGGTGGATTATTTTTTTTATTTTTTTTTTATATTTTTGCAATTTTTATTTTTTTTTATTTTTTTTTCCACTTTCAGACAGTTTATACACTTTATTACTTTGTCCCACTCTGGGACTTTCACTTTTTTTTCTCTGATCGCCTGCATGGCATAGGAATGGAGCACCATCCCTATGCCATGCAGGCTGTCAGCGGTGCACAGTGTGAAGATTGTTTGGAGATGCACTGCGCATGTCCAAACAATCTTCCTGCTGTCTGGTGACACGGATGTTGTCATGACGACATCGGGTCGTCATGGCAACACCCGGGAAGCCTTTGCAGACTGCGCTGGAAGCCGGAAGAGGAGGTGAGTATCAGCGATCACCTCCCCTTGCCCCCGCAATGCCGCGATCGGCTGCGATCGAGTTCGATTGCAGCATCGCGGGGGTTAATGTGCTGGGAGCGGTGCAGGACCGCTCCCTGCACATAGTACCGGGTGTCAGCTGTGACAATCAGCTGACACCCGGCGGCGATCGCGCCCGCACAGCCTGTGTGCGCGCGCGATCGCCATGACGTACTAATACGCGTCTGGCTGTTAAGTCCCAGGGCACAGACGCGTATTAGTACGTCAGATGTTGTTAAGGGGTTAAACCTTTGAAAAATCAGTCTTAAGATATTTCTTGGCCCATTCTTGACGTTTTATCTTACTTTTCTTGTTCAAAGGTGGTCGTTTTTCAGCCTTCCTTACCTTGGCCATGTCCCTGAGTATCGCACACCTTGTGCTTTTTGATATTCCAGTAACATTGCAGCTCTGAAATATGGCAAAACTGGTGGCGAATGGCATCTTGGCAGCTTCACGCTTGATTTTCCTCAATTCATGGGCAGTTATTTTGCGCCTTTTTTGGCCAACACGCTTCTTGCGACCCAGTTGGCTATTTGCCATGAAACGCTTGATTGTTTGATGATCACGCTTTAAAAGTTTGGAAATTTCAAGACTGCTGCATCCCTCTGCAAGACATCGCACAATTTTGGACTTTTCAGAGCCCGGCAAATCTCTCTTCTGACCCATTTTGCCAAAGGAAAGGAAGTTGCCTAATAATTAAGCACACCTTATATAGGGTGTTGATGTCATTAGACAACACCCCTCCACATTACAGAGATGCACATCACCAGATTTACTTAATTGGTAGTTGGCTCTCAAGTATATGCAGCTTGGAGTAGGACAACTTGTATAAAAAGTATCATGTAATCAAAATACTCATTTGCCTAATAATTCTGCACACAGTGTAGATTTCGCTGTCCATCTCTGACAGTAGCATTTAAGGCACAAGATCCTGCGCAAGTGTCTATTCTAGTGCCTATCAACCCCCACAACATAATCGTGGAACGCCGCAGGGTTGGAAACCAGTCGTCTCCCATTTTTCTGGATTCACACACATCGTATCTTTAAAAATTTGTATTTTGGATTATTTGAATGTTTTGTAAAATTCACATCAAATTGATTCTCTCACCTCTAAACATTATTAAAACATATTTGAGTACCCCTCTAATTTTCTTGATTAGTAACACTTTTATCTGCAAAAACCATGTGGACATTAACAATCATTTGAAAATTGTGCCATATTGTAGTAAAGCAACACATAAGGGGAAAAAAGTGCTTATAGGGAAACACCATATGCAGTATATTAGGTTGGTTGGGGTGGGTGGGGAGTGTGTAACCCTCTTTTTTGATGGCCCACTCTCCTTCTCTTGTTGTGTTCTGTATGTATAAATGTATATTCCGCTGCTGTCTGTCCCTTATAGACTAATGGAAAGCCTAATAATTATGCAAAGGCTGTTGAAGTAAATGTGTCTAAGAGTATGTGCCCACGATGCAGATTTGAAGCAGAAATTTCCTGAGCATTTTTTCCTCTCCCTGGCAGAAAAAACACATGCAGATTTTACATGCATTTTTTAAGCTTTTTTACAAAGCGATTTTGAGCATCACTCAAATGCATTTGTAAAAAGGCTTGACAAGTTGGTCACACAATATAAATCCATGCAACTGGCATGGATTTATATTGTGTGATCAACTTATGAGTAGAGATGAGCGTTGTTCTACTCGAACTGTTCGCCAATCTCAAATTCGAGCTGTTTTGGGCGGTGTTCGAGCCGGTCGGCGAACACGAACAATTTGAGAAAAATTCGGCTGTTCGAGGTTATGTTCGATAACTGTTCGTGCACCAAAATCATAACTGGATTTTTTCTCAGTAATGATGAAAATTAATGTTAATACGCAGTTTGAGTGTACAGCGGGGTGGGGGGAGGGGCAGGGGATGGATCTCTGCAGGAACAATGAAGATCTCCATTTTTTTTTCTCTTTCCCGCATTTGCAGTGGGGAGGTGCAATCTGTCAGCCTATCAGCAGCGCACACACGGAGCGAAGTGCTTTTTTTCACACAAGCAAGGGCATGTGTGATTGGCAGTGTATGTCACATGTCCTTGCCCTATAAGACCAAGCCATTTTCCCCGTCGCCACCATTTTCTCACTGCTGCAGCTGCGTGTTAGACGGCACCGCTGTTGCTGTGTGCGCTATACCTTGTTAATTTCAAGCCAATTTTCGCACAAATATACAGATAGCTTGGGAGTAGGGAATAGTTGTGATTGCAGTCCTTTTAAGGACTAGGTTACAGCATTTCCTACGACTTTTATCAAGCAGGTCTGTGCTCTTAAATAGATAGATTGTGGGAGTAAAGACTAATTGTAATTGGAGTCCTTTTCAGGACTAGGTTACATCAGTTCCTATCAGTTTTTGCCAGGCAGGTCTGTGCCAGTGCTGTGCAAGTTTTTTTCACAGCATTTGGCTGAATCTAGCAAAGCTAATCCTTTTTGGCCTATTGCAGAGTGTGTTAGTCAGTGGAGTAGCCTATCTGTGTTGCAAGATATACCACCTGTGTATAGAATACCAATTTTTTTACTGCACCTAGTGAAGTAAAATCTTTTGGGCATAGCATCATTCTATTAGTCCATCTATACTGACCTCCATCAGGTTGCAAATTAAAAATAATTTTTTTCTGCATCTAGCTCTGAAAAAATATTTGGGCTTCTAGCAGTGTGTGGGACTTGGTCTATTAGTCCATCTATACTGACCTCCATCAGGTTGCAAATTAAAAATAATTTTTTTCTGCATCTAGCTCTGAAAAAATATTTGGGCTTCTAGCAGTGTGTGGGACTTGGTCTATTAGTCCATCTATACTGACCTCCATCAGGTTGCAAATTGAATAAAAAAATTTTCTGCATCTAGCTCTGAAAAAATATTTGGGCTTCTAGCGGTGTGTGGGACTTGGTCTATTAGTCCATCTATACTGACCTTCATCAGGTTGCAAATTAAAAATAATTTTTTTCTGCATCTAGCTCTGAAAAAATATTTGGGCTTCTAGCAGTGTGTGGGACTTGTTCTATTAGTCCTTCTATACTGACCTCCAGCAGGTTGCAAATTGAATATAATTTTTTTCTGCATCTAGCTCTGAAAAAATATTTGGGCTTCTAGCGGTGTGTGGGACTTGGTCTATTAGTCCATCTATACTGACCTCCATCAGGTTGCAAATTAAAAATAATTTTTTTCTGCATCTAGCTCTGAAAAAATATTTGGGCTTCTAGCAGTGTGTGGGACTTGGTCTATTAGTCCATCTATACTGACCTCCATCAGGTTGCAAATTAAAAATAATTTTTTTCTTCATTTATCTCTGAAAAAATATTTGGGCTTCTAGCAGCATGTGGGACTTGTTCTATTAGTCCATCTATACTGACCTCCATCAGGTTGCAAATTAAAAATAATTTTTTTCTGCATCTAGCTCTGAAAAAATATTTGGGATTCTAGCAGTGTGTGGGACTTGGTCTATTAGTCGATCTATACTGACCTCCATCAGGTTGCAAATTAAAAATAATTTTTTTCTTCATTTATCTCTGAAAAAATATTTGGGCTTCTAGCAGCGTGTGGGACTTGTTCTATTAGTCCATCTATACTGACCTCCATCAGGTTGCAAATTAAAAATAATTTTTTTCTGCATCTAGCTCTGAAAAAATATTTGGGCTTCTAGCAGTGTGTGGGACTTGGTCTATTAGTCCATCTATACTGACCTCCATCAGGTTGCAAATTAAAAATAATTTTTTTCTTCATTTAGCTCTGAAAAAATATTTGGGCTTCTAGCAGTGTGTGGGACTTGTTCTATTAGTCCTTCTATACTGACCTCCAGCAGGTTGCAAATTGAATATAATTTTTTTCTGCATCTAGCTCTGAAAAAATATTTGGGCTTCTAGCAGTGTGTGGGACTTGGTCTATTAGTCCATCTATACTGACCTCCATCAGGTTGCAAATTGAATAAAAAAAATTTCTGCATCTAGCTCTGAAAAAATATTTGGGCTTCTAGCGGTGTGTGGGACTTGGTCTATTAGTCCATCTATACTGACCTCCATCAGGTTGCAAATTAAAAATAATTTTTTTCTGCATCTAACCCAGCCAATAGTTTTGGCCTAATACCACAGTTTGGCCACTCAGCTCTGCTCGGTTACCATCCATTGTTTTTTTGTGCAAACAACTCCAGAGTTGTGAATTAGTTAACCACCAAAATGAGTGGAAAAAGGCCTGCTGCTGGTGGAAAGGGGAATAGGCGTGTTGGGAAGGGGAAAAAAGGTTGTGTCCGTGGGGTAGGTGCAGAAGAAAGACCATCTTCCAGCCAAACTAAAATGTCTACTTCTTTTAGCGGACAATGTGATAAGATCCCTTTCTTACGGCCACGCCAATCGCTACAAATTCCAGATGAGGCACAAAAACAGCAGGTGCTTCAACGGATATCAAGTGCTCCTTTAAGTGGGCTCTCCTCCACATCAACTTCAACATCACAAATACTCCAGTCCTCAAAGGTGTCACCCAAATCGCACTTGCTTCCTCACAGCTCCCAAATCTCCAGCTGCCCGTCTGAGTATGAGGTAGAACAGATGGTTGAGTCTGCAGAGCTGTTTACTCATACTATAGCCTGGGAATCAGAGGTCGACTCCAGCGCTTCTGTGAATCCAGACGAGGAAATGATCTGCACTGATGCCCAGAATCTTTATGAGTCGGATCCAGGACCAGACGCAGAAGGTTCTGACCATAATGTAGACCCTCATTCCCAAACTGTAACTCCTGTTGGTGGAGACAATGAGGAAGACGATGATAAGACTCAAATACCTGATTGGAGCGACAACTTTAGTTTTTTGTCAGGGCAGGAACAGGTTGGCTCTGAGGACGACGGGTGTGATAACGCACAGGGTGATGATGATGAGGTCGGAGATCCCACTTACTGTCAACCCACAGTCAGCCAAGAGATGAGGTCAGCAGAGGAGGTGGAGGAAGATGCTAGTGACGACGAGGTCAGGTTGCGCCTTCCTGGACAGAGACGTAGTACTGGAAGCACGTCAACAACTGCATCCTCAAACACAACTCTGCCTCTCACCACAAGTCGTGGTGGCTCTTCAGGTCGCATGGGTGCTAAGCCTTGCATAGCCTGGGCATTTTTTCAGATCGATAAAGATGACCCAACTCGTGTTATCTGTAACATTTGTCAGCAAAAGCTAAGTAGAGGCCAAAAAATACATAGTTTGAGTACTTCATGCATGAACCGGCACATGGACATGAAGCATAAGTTGCAGTGGGAAGCTCAGTGTGCTACAATGCGGCCTAGCCGGCCGGGCCAACCACCGTCTGCCATATCTTGTGCATCCGCGGCCTCTTCATCCTCTGTGACTGGGGGGACAGCAGTCACACCTGTTTTGGGGCGCAGACCTGCCACCTCTTTACCCGCAACAGCCAGCGTGATTGGCAGGTCATCATTTTCTTTGGAGGTGGTAACACCAGCTGGTCTTGAGCGCTGTCCGACATCGATAGCACCACCTTTGGATCAAGGCAACCTAACATGTCCGCCTGTATCTTCCTCACAGACCGGCAGTTTGCCGGGGACACCCTTATCAACCCCGTCTAAGCACAATAGCCAGCCCTCGGTCCCTCAGATGTGGACAAGTAAAAGACCATTTCCTCCTAGCCATGAGAAAGCTAAGAGGTTGAATTTCACCATCTGCAAGCTCTTGGCTACAGAAATGCTGCCTTTCCGCCTGGTGGACACAGAGGATTTTCGAGACCTTATGTCCGTCGCAGTGCCCCAGTACCAGATGCCCAGTCGGCACTACTTCTCAAAGAAAGGTGTGCCTGCGCTCCACCAGCATGTCGCACACAACATCACCGCTTCTTTGAGAAACTCTGTGTGTGACAGGGTGCATTTCACCACAGACACTTGGACGAGTAGGCATGGACAGGGGCGTTACATGTCGCTGACTGGGCACTGGGTAACTATGGTGACAGCAGGACAAGGGGCTGCTGTCCAAGTCTTGCCATCCCCACGAGTTGTGCGTCAATCCTCTTTATGTCAAAGTTCCTCCACTGCTTCTGCCTCCTCAACCTCCTCTCGGTCTTCCACCTGCACCCAAAGCCTGTCTGGTCATGCCACAAGCTTTCTAACTGCGCAGAAGGGATCCTGCACACCTCCTTACTATGCTGGCAGTAGGGCTCAACGTCATCAGGCGGTTTTTACATTGAAATGTCTGGGAAATGTGAGTCACACAGCTGAGGAGTTGTGGTCAGCTCTGGAGAACCAATTTCATGAATGGTTGTCTCCACTGGACCTGAAACCAGGGAAGGCCGTGTGCGACAATGCTGCAAACCTGGGTGCGGCCCTTCGCCGGGGCAATGTCACACACGTGCCTTGTATGGCTCACGTGTTGAACCTGGTTGTCCAGCAATTTTTAGCCCACTATCCCAGACTAGATGGCCTTCTGCAGAGGGCACGGTCGCTGTGTGCTCACTTCCGCCATTCGCATCCCGCAGCTCAGCGACTTACATCTCTACAGAAGTCGTTGGGCCTGCCACTTCACCGGCTAAAATGCGATGTGCCTACCCGGTGGAATTCAACTCTGCACATGTTGCAGCGACTGTGGCAGCACCGACAAGCCCTGGTGCAATACGTTCTGACGTATAGCCTGGGCCAACGAGATTCAGAGGTGGGGCAAATCACGCTGGAGGAGTGGTCTCAGATCAGGGACCTATGCACCCTTCTGCACAGTTTTGAAATGGCGACGAAGATGTTTAGTGCTGACGATGCCATTATCAGCATGACTATTCCGGTGATTTACATGCTGGAGCACATGTTAAACAGAATTCGGAGTCAGGTGGTGGCACAAGAGGAGGTGGAGGAAGTAGAGGAGGAGGAGTTGTATGCGGAAGGGCTAACATCTGCAAGGTCCAGACGATCGGCAGCACCAAGGCGGCAGGCATGTGAGGGTGGGGGAGATGATTTTACCAGGGCGCATGGTAGCAGCCAAACTAGTGAGAAAGGTGCAGGAGCCCAGGAAGAAGTGGAGGACGAACTGATGGAAGACTCATCAGATGAGGGAGACCTTGATCACATTTCTGTTGTGCGAGGTTGGGGGGAGAGGACAGAGGAAGGAAGCATGATTGTTACCTCGCCACCAACACAACAGGGACTTGGTGCTCCTGGATGCGCAACACACATGAGTGCCTTCTTGCTGCACTACCTGCAACATGACCCTCGAATTGTGAGAATTAGAAATAATCCTGACTACTGGGTTGCCACACTGTTAGATCCCCGGTACAAAAGTAAATTTGCAGAAATTATTCCTGCCATAGAAAGGGATGCACGCATGCAGGAGTATCAGCAGAGACTGTTGCAGAATCTTACATGTGCTTTTCCACAAAATACCAGTGGTGCACGTAGTGAATCTCACAGTTCCAACTTGCCAACCGTGGGACCGTCAAGTGTTCAGCACTCAAACCGTAACAGAACCACAGTATCTGCTGGTAACATCAATTTTGCGGAATCATTTCACCACTTTTTTAGCCCATCCTTTGCAAGGCCACAGGAGACAAGAAGTCTGACACATAGTCAACGCCTAGAGACGATGGTACAGGAGTATCTCCAAGTAAACATTGAAGCCACGACTGTGTCACTGGACCCTTGCTCTTTTTGGGCTTCCAATCTGGATAAATGGCCGGAGCTAGCCACTTACGCCTTGGAGATCTTGTCATGCCCCGCAGCCAGCGTTCTGTCTGAACGTGTGTTCAGCGCTGCTGGTGGTGTGCTGACAGATAAGCGCACGCGGCTCTCCACTGATAATGTAGACAGACTCACGTTCATAAAGATGAACAAATCATGGATCCGAAACGACTTTTCTACCCCTGTGTCATCCTGGGGAGAGTAAAAGCTTGATGATTGGTTAAAATCACCCTACCAACCGTTTTAAGCTTTCAAATTACTAATCATGTTTATCTGTATCTTGACTGGAAAATAATTTGGGCTTTGTAGCAGTGTGCAGCACTGATCCTATTAGGCCATCTATAGTAAGCTTCACCAGATTTAAAATTAAAATTAATTTTTAGCTGCATCTAGCCCGGAAAATAATTTTGGGGCTCCGAGATGCGCAAGACACATAAGTGCCTTCTTGCTGCACTACCTGCAGCATGACCCTCATATTGTCAGAATTCGAAGTAATCATGACTACTGGGTTGCCACACTCTTAGATCCCCCAAACTTTTCGATCAACCTTTTCATTTTAATAAAGACCAAAAAAATGGTCATTTTTGAAATTATAAGCATTAGCAGGTTGTTAGAAACTGAAATCAAACAGTTTTCAACTCAAAACTTTATTCTAGGTGATGTTACATTTTCACATAGGACCCCTTGTTCGAAAGGAGCTTCTGAACTCTCTCGTCCATTGAATTTGTCAGGTTTTGGATGGTTTCTGCTTCAATTGTTTTGCATGAGGACAGAATACCCTCCCAGAGCTGTTGCTTAGATGTGAACTGCCTCCCGCCATCATAGACACTCCTTTTAATGATGCTCCAAAGGTTCTGAATGGGGTAGAGGTCAGGGGAGCATGGGGGTCACACCATAAGTTTGTCCCCTTTTATGCCCATATCAGCCAGAGATGCAGATGTTTTATGTGCAGCATGAGATGGTGCATTATCATGCAGAAAAATGATCTTGCTGTGAAATACACGGTTCTTCTTCTTGAACCATGGCAGGAAGTGCTGTTTGAGAAAATCCACATACATTATGGAGTTCATCTTTAGCGCCTTCAGGGATCCTAAAGGGGCCGACAATCTCTCTCCCCATGATTCCAGCCCAAAACATTACTCCACCTCCTCCTTGTTGGCGCTGTAGCCGTGTTTGCGTGGGGTGTCCATCAACCAGCCATCCTCCACTCCATTCATCTGGACCATCGAGCGCTGCACGGCACTCATCCGTGAACAAAACAGTTTTGAAATCAGTCTTCATGTAATGTTTGGCCCACTGGAGCCGTTTCTGCTTGTGTGAAGTAGATAGAGGAGGTCGACAGGATGGCGTATGCACAGCTGCAAACCTCTGAAGGACCCTGCATCTTGTTGTTCGGGGGACGTTG
Source organism: Phyllobates terribilis (assembly GCF_046119375.1). Classification (NCBI taxonomy): domain Eukaryota; kingdom Metazoa; phylum Chordata; class Amphibia; order Anura; family Dendrobatidae; genus Phyllobates; species Phyllobates terribilis. Next base: position 383,780,585 of record NW_027362765.1, read on the forward strand.
GAGGCACAAGCAGCTTCAAAAACTTGTCTGCTGCTATGACAAGGCTTTTTTGCCGCTGCTCTTTCAACCTGACGTAATTGCCTGTAGGAAAGAGTCCTCAATTTGCCCTTATCAGCACGCACACGTGTGTACTGTGAATCAGCTACATACTTCTTGATTGCCAAGACACTTCATCCTGATCATCGCACAATGTTGATTGTAGTCATGCCTTGACCTAAACACTCCACAATTTGTTGCTTCTCAGCAGCCGACACATCCTTTTTCTTTCCCATTTTGGCAGAAAATGTAGGCTGCTTAATAATGTGAGAGAGCCTTCTTAAGTAGTCTTGCCTTTCATTGGACACACCTGCCAAACTAATTAGCACAGGTGTCTGCAATTGCTTACAGTGATATAAAGAGCCCTGACACACATCACCATCAATGAGTTTAACTGACAAACAAACAAATTCTTCCCTTATCACTCCTAAACACTTTTTGCATAATAATTTGGAACGCGGTGTACATGTGCTTTTCCACAAAACACCAGTGGTTCACGTAGTGAATCTTACAGTTCTAACTTGCCAACCGTGGTCTGTATGGAATTGTTCAATAAAGGGCCCAAAATTAAGATAACATAGATGGGAGAGGTCTCTATGAATAGGAATTCCTAAGTATTTGATACCCTGTGAGGGACAGGCAAAGGGAAAGTTGGACTGGATGGAATCCTATATGGATTTAGGGAGGGAGACATCGAGGGCCTCAGACTTCGCTGCATTGATTTTAAAATTTTACCATATAACAAAGTGATCTATTTCAGCCATAACAGCAGGGATGGATATATGTGATTGAGTGATATATACTAGGACATCATCAGCAAATAGAGAGCACTTGTACTCGGTGCCTCCCACCTCAATCCACCTAATATTGGGGTTATGGCAAATTGATGAGAGCAGGTGCTCCGTCACTAGGATGTATAAGAGAGGGGACAGAGGACATCCCTGCCTTGTCCCATTGGTGATTGTGAAAGGTGATGAAAATGTTCTGACGCACCCCCTGGGCCTTGGGACACCCGGAGCCGGACCCTTTTTGGTGGATGCTGGTGGTTGTAGTCTTCGTGGCGGCGATCCGGTTCCGTGGCTCAGGGCGGTCAAACCAGTGGCGGAACTATTTATGTGGTTTTGATGTTTAAATGTCCGACTACGCCACCCGTGGATTGCGGTCAGAGTGAACCGCCGCTACAGGGCAGACCGCTAAGGCTGGTGTTGTGGGTGCAGCAGAGCGTAGCATAACTCCCCACGGGAGGAGTATAGCCTCAGGGCAGTGTATGCGGAGGATGGGGGTGATGGTGCAGGGCAGCAGCAGTAACGACACGGAGTCAGTGATGCAGTTCAGGGCCTTTACTCACAGTTCTTATTATCCAGACCACGTCTGCAGGTAACGGCTGCCCACGTCGTACTGTGCTCACCAGGTGAGGGGCTCAGACAACTCCCAGATAACTTTGGAGCGCTTCACAGGACCCCCTTTGTGTGTCCTTTGTCTGGCCTTTCTTACCAACACTTCTGTCCGGCTGCCTCGGGCCTCCTCTTGGTAAACTTGGCGCCAGTTTCCCTGACCCTATGTGGTGCCTTCCTAGCGGGTGGAGCAAGGGGCTGCGCCACATAAAATGTCAGAGCCTCCGGTTTCTAGCTGAGGGTCGTTTCCTGCCTCCACTAGTTCGGGGACCGGTCTCCCCCTTTGGCCTGACCCCTCCACGCAGGTGGATTCGGGCGTGCGGTGGCGACTCGCCCGTCCGCACCCCTGGGATCCCTTCATTCCTCGTTCCTGGAGCCTTCTCCGCTCCTCTTCCTTCCTTCTCCCTCTTGCAGGCCTGGACCTCTGTTACTAGGCCCGCCTCCGGAGCAGAGCTCATGCAGAGCCCCTGCTCCCTGCCACTTCTGCTCAGACTTCTCTGCACTGAACTAAGATGGTGCCCACCTTTTATACTCCCTTCTCAATGCACCCAGGAACTGCTTCCTCCCTGCTCCTGCACTGCAGGGTTCCCCTTCCTCAGTGTTCCCTCCCCCCACTCCAGCCAGGGACAGGGACTGTCGTGCCCATCTCAGGGGCATATTGGTCGCCCTGCCCCACGGCAATGTGGTGTAATGCATGCAGGTGTCGGGTCCTGATCCACACTCCATCCTTATCTGAGAGTGAGATATCACACCTCTGGGTGAGGTGCAATACGTCTGTAGCAACCGAGCCCTCGGTGCTACAGTTCCATTTATCTTCAGCCTAGGTGACGTATTGTGATACAGGGCCGTGATTTTGGCTATAAAAGGGTCCCCTAGACCCCTACCCCAAGCTTTTTAAGAGAATCATATATGGCGTGCCAGGAGACTCTATGGAATGCTTTCTCAGCATCCAACGAGAGTATCTAATTACAAATTTTTAACTGCATCTAGCCCAGGAAATACTTTGTGCCTAGTAGCAGTGTCTGCTAGTCAGCGGATTATCCCGGCTGTTAAGCAAGCTACACCACCTGTAGTTTGGACACTTAATTTTTTCAAAGGAAATGCTTCGGGACCACGGGATACTCAGTGAAGAGCATCAGGAGGCACCCCAAGGCATAGGGGCTGGGACTGGCACTAGGATGCCTTGCGGTGGACAGCCGAGCTCGATCCTTATAAAAGCTTTTTAACTGCAGCAGCTTTAGTGGACGCTACTGGAGCTGGAATTACGCGGCTGCTGGCATGAGACTTGCCCTCCAATAGATCCTTGTAAATGGATTTAAAGTGTATTCATTCAAATTAGAGGGACAATTTAAATTAAAAAGCTTAGAGCTGCCTCCACCACAGGGGGGCTCTCTCGACCCACCAGCGGACAGGCACCAGTATTGGGAGAGGGGGGCTGGCCGTCAGGGTTCACCGCGGCTCTGGCACAAACCCGGCGACACGGAGGTGGCACGGGCAGGAGCGGACTGGCCGTCTCGGCTTCTCACTTTTTGGATTTTAGAAGGGCATGACATGCCTATATCTGTGTCTCCCCCTCCTTTTACTCCTCCACCTCTTTTCTTTTCGCATGACTATATGTACTTGTCACTTTTCCATGTGTTAGTTGTGTCTTCTGAGCAGTTTGTCAGCTTTTGGACACCTTTGAAGGTGTTTTCTATGTGTTTCTATGTGTTTTTGTTTGCCTGCCATTGGTTTTAACGGTGTTCGAAGGTGTTCGACGAACAGTTCGACGAACAGTTCGGCGAACACACGGGTGTTCGACGAACCGAACCGAACTCGAACACTACGGGGGTGGCTCAACACTACTTATGAGGAGAGTTCTGCTTTCAAAAGGTGCATCTATGGTAAAAAAAAAAGAATTATAAAGAAAAAAAAAAACCTTATACTCACCTCTCCAGCGGCAATCCTTTCTCCTCGGCGGCCCGCGGTGTACTGGCAGGACCTGCGGTAACGTCATTTAATCAGCTGATGGTCACACAACCATCACCTGACCGCTGACGACAGCTGATTAAACAACATCACAGCAGGTCCTCCCAGAACACCGCGGGCCGCCGAGGAGAGAGGATCACTTGCGGGAGGAGACCGGGGACCACCGGTGAGGTGAGTATGAATAATTTTTTTTAATTTTTACTTTAAAATTATTTTTTAACATGCGGGTTCGATGGTACCTGGGTCGGATGAGAGTCTCCTCTTCTCCAGACCCGGGTACCATCCGCGCATTGAACTGCATAAAATCCGCATGTATAAATCTATACATGCAGATTTTATGCGGTTCAGTGCAAGTCAATAAGCGTGATTTTGCCGTGAAATCGCGCCCAAATTGGTTGTCCTGCAGATTTTTCCGCAATGATAATCCACAGCGGAAATTTCCGCAGCATGTGCACAGCACTTGGGAATTATCATTTGGAAATATGGCAGACATCTTAACAAGCGATTTTAATGCATTTCTGCGGCGGAAACTCATTACACCCGGATCGTGGCCACACAGCCTAAGGGCAGAGACACACTGCTGTATTTCTCTTGTGGAAGTAGTTTAGGGGAGCACTGAACGAAGCGTATAAAAAGAAGGGTAGAAACATCTAGAAGGAGTCTGGTCCTAGGAGTGAGAGAGGAAGGGAGGACCATGGAGGAGTAGGGCCTAGTCAGAGAGGCCCAGGAGGAGAGTGAGGAGAGAACACCGGAGCAGTGAGAAAGGCTTCAGAGATAGAAGGGATCCTAGGGGCACGGCGAGTGCGGGATGCCACCCGTGCGTCCAAGTTCACGCTGATCGTGGAGGGATCAGGCCGCAGAAGGGGACTGTCCCTGACCAGTGGAGTACTTTAAGGCTCAGCTAGCAAACCGGAGGTTGCGGTATCTTCATGTGCCGTAGCCAAACACCACACATAGTCGCTGAAAAGGTGGCCATATAGGACCAAGGGGACAGACTGGACGTCGCCCAACAAAGACCCGCGGCCACTGGCTCGGGACACTGTGTGTGAGGTGCAGGGCAGGAGGGAGAGAGCCAGCGCAGGTTATGACCTGGAGAGGTACATAGAAAGGGGTCCTGTTCAAGTGCATCTGGAGCATCTTGGCAACTGTGAGTAAATACTTGAAGACTGCACCCACTGTGTCTTTGACTTAATTACTGCGCCACCTGCCTTGCACTACGCCAGCAACATCTACCTCATCAAGCCCTATATACTGCCCTGGGGCATAGCTCTACCCGTGGAGAGCTGAACAATCTCTGCTGCATCACCAACAGCCCCAGTGGATCTAAACAGTAGCGGCGGCCACCAATAGCCGCATAGCACGGGTGGCGTCACAAACTTTATTCCTTTTTTCTTTATTCCCCATATTGGCTGTTCTTTATTTGACCGCCCGGGGCCACGGACCGGGTCACTGCCACCGTGACTACCCCTAAAAGGACCGGCCCGGCTACCGGGTACCCCACGGCCCCAGGGGGCGCGTCACATCCCACGAGTCATACGCAGTGTGTCCCTGCCCTTAGATGTCATGTAACTTGTGAAACTTGTCATTGAAGCCTAGAGGCATTTCCAGACAGAGCTGACTCATTCACAGTTCAGCACTCATGAGGATCACTACTGCCGGTGTATAACCATTGCATTGTAAGAGCTTTGCAATGTCGGTGAACAATTGTTTCCTCTGTGTATGTTGTAGCAGCTTTTATGCCCCCTGTATGGATTGGTATAGTACAGTCTCTACATTATAGCAACTAGTTACTATCACCATTTACCTCTATGACATATTTCCCTCCACATCACCCACACAGATAATTATTGTCAGACACTGCACTCTCTTTGATCTTTTCATATAGTATTATTGAATGTACAATATCTTCATCATAAATAAAGTGTTAGAACAAGAAATAAATACCAAAGAGTCACTTGAGGGTTTGGGGTCTTTATGTGTGTATGCGTTTCGCCATTTAGCTTCCTCAGGTGATAATTGGTAATGCAATCTTAAATAGAGAAAGTATATCACATGTATGAACTTGGAGGCATGTTTCTTATGAGGAGGCGTTACTTTATTGCAAATACAAATGTGCGGCATAAACTACTCATTTGATAACAGTGCCCTCCATTATTAGCATGTCTCTTTCATAAGTGACCACACACTCTCTAGTAGAAGCACACAGGGGGCAGATTACTAATAATCCAGCGTTGACACCACAGGCTCTCTGTCTAATATACTCATTCGACTATTGCAGCAAGTGTCAAAGGTATTTTTGGATTAATGGCTCCTTCAATGTCAGTTACTATATTGCTATACAGTAATGTGTATTCAAGATGATTTGTAAATACCTTAATAAATGAGAAGTCAGAGAAGGTCACAAAACTTTTTCTTTGAACATTCTGCTGAGTTTATAAATTAAAAATGTAAAACCCCTTAAAACTCGTGGCCAGCGAGCCTCACTGCTTTGTAAGGGTGGATCACGGTCACTGACCACTGCACTAATTTCCTGTGTGACATGAAGTTCTTCTGAGACCTTCCACTCTATACACCGACCGATAGACCACAGTCACTATACTCCAAGAAGGACAAGAAGATTACATACATGGAGACATCAGGTAAGAACAGTGGAAAATGATGGTATTTTGCAATTATATACGGTAAATATCCACAAAATCAGAAAATAAAAATCTAAAGTTTGTTCACATTCTGCAGCATTTTACATGTTTGTGAAAGGTCGTAATATCTAATATTTAATGAGAACAAATAATAGAGATTTTGGATGGTTTTATTTGAGAAACACAAAGTCAAGGGATTTATTAATCGGATTAAACAGAAGATAAAGATAAAACGTAAAATCAATAAGTATTTTATATCCACATTTTTGTGAAAATTGTAAATGCGTTTTTCAAGTTGTGAAACTTAATCTTCATTTGGATTTTTTTTGACTGATTTAAATTATTACAAATGTCAGGATTTATAAATTAGATCTCAGAGGAGATAAGTAAAAAATCTAAAAAATAATATTTTGGAAGATAGTATATAAATCCATATGATCCAGTACTGTACAGTTTGTGAACAGATTACAGTCTGATCTTTAATGAAAACAAATGTATTAGTTTTAATATTTAAAAGTAATCAATAATATTTATAGCACCTTTTGATCAGATCACACGGAGGTTGACAATGATTTTTAAGTTGAATTAATTCACCTATTTACAGATTTTTACAATGTAAAAAAAAATGTTGCATACTTTTTGACTGCTTTCTATGAAATGATACTAACAATATGATTCATTTATTATAATTAGTGGGAACATTACTCAAATGACATGGGAACAGCATGGGGAAGACCCCTGGAAGCATTTCTGACTCCCAGGTCACTGCTGTGAACAATGTTGTCAGAGTATTACGCTACTTTTGCGGACTCACAATAAAACATACAAAAACTAAACCAAAATGGAATTTCCTGGGAAATATGTTAAGGAACATCCTTTCCAGGGTAATGACTTGTATCTAAGGCAAAATAAATAACCAAAAACAAAAATGTTCCTCCACACCTTGGGCTATGTTCACACGTAGCATTTTTGATGCGTTTTTGCACTTTTGCATTGCTTTCAACAGTGACAAATGCATTCACCGGGAAATGTCATTTTAACATTTTACAACCTTATCAGGCCATGTGGTGTGTGACACATCATCAGAAATATCCTATTTCATTTATGATGGAGGGACTCTGAAAGTCACAAAGCCTATTTTTATAGGGCCATCAGGTAGCCCTTACTATTCTTAAACGGCCAGCAGTCGGCCCTCGCTATTGTTAGAGAGCCATCAGCCAGCTATGCTTTGTTATTCCCATTATTAATGAGTGGGTCTTCTATACTGTTATTGCGTATGCAGTGACTGCAAGGGCAGGCAAAAAATTGGACGTAACCCAATTCCCCTATGAAGAGACATAGAGGAGGGTCTCAGTAAAAAAAATGTTATTATAAAGGAGCGGGTCTCTTATAGTGGTAATGCCCATACTGTGACTGCAAGGGCTGCCAAAAATTGAGAAAAACCCCACTAACAATTAAAAGACACCTAGAACTGGGCCACAGTAATGACATGTTCTCATTAGAAAGGAGAGGGTCTGCTATACAGTTATAGGGTATGCAGTGAGTCCAACGGCTGTCAAAATTTTGTGAAATTCCAATTCCCCTTGCAAGAGACGTTGAGGTCGGAGGACCTCCTGAAAACAATGTTCCCATTATTAGGAAGTGGGTCTTCCATACTGTTTGCCTATGCAGTGAATTCAAGCGCTGACAAAAATTTTGAGGAACTCCAATGCCCCTTGCAAGAGACGTAGATATAGTGATATGGTAAGGAAAATATAGAGGCAGCACTCAAAAAAATCCAATATAAGGTGCTTTATTAACCCATCAGGTCATCTTGGTGACGTTTTGTCTCTAATGAGAGACTTTTTTAAACCTTGAAAGAGCCTCATTAGAGACGAAACATTGCCAAGATGACATGATGGGTCAATAAAGCACCGTATATTGGATTTTTTTGAGTGCTGCCTCTATATTTTTCTTGCATTATTACTGGTTTGGTTGTACCTGTGAGGCTTCGCACCTATTTCTCTTTGCTCTGCTAGTGCTGCGCCTTTATCTTTTGCCTATGGTGATATGGTAGATATGGTGGTAGAGGACAAGAACAAATAGACAAAATCAGGATGCGTATATCCATGTCTGGGTGTGAAGACAGAGGTGCATGGGAATAGAGTTAGACTTCCCAAAAAAAAGACACTGTATTTGAGTTTATGTTACGCTGCTATCATTCGGTGGTGTTGAGAAGTCTGGCCCAATCCAGCCCTTGTTCATTTTTATAAGAGTCAACCTGTCAGCATTTTCAGTTGACAGGCGGGTGCGCCTATCGGTTATAATTAGTGATGAGCGAGCACTAAAATGCTCAGGTCGAGCAAATTGGAATACTCGCGTGCTCGACTCGAGCAACGAGCCCAATGTAAGTCTATGGGAAACTCGAGCATTTTTCAGGCGTCTACCCCCGGTACACTGCAGAGGGCCGAAAAATTGCCCAAATCGATGGGAACAGTGCTCAAATGACATGGGAACAGCATGGGGAAGACCCCTGGAAGCATTTCTGACTCCTAGGTCACTGCTGTCAACAACGTTGTCAGAGTATTACGCCACTTTTACGGACTCACAATAAAACATACAAAAACAAAACCAAAATGAATTTTCCTAGGAAATATGTTAAGGAACATCCTTTCCAGGGTAATGACTTGTATAGAAGGCAAAATAAATAACCAAAACAAAAAATACTCCTTCACACCTTGGGCTATGTTCACACGATGCGTTTTTGATGCGTTTTTGCACTTTTGCATTGCTTTCAACCAAGACAAATGCATTCACCAGGAAATGTCATTTTAACATTTTACAACCTTATCTGGCCATGTGGTGTGTGACACATCATCAGACACATGTGCTGAAAAGACATGGGAACAGCATGGGGAAGACCTCTGGAAGCATCTCTGACTTCCAGGTCACTGCCTAAAAGTGTACCCATCATAAGTGATCCTTGGCGCATGCGAAGATGCCTCTCGCCATGCATCTGTCATTGCAGACTTACCAACAATCACCGTCCACGTCCTTGTCCCACTGCAGCGTTCAGTTGTTCCTACCCCATTCCTTGAAATGCAAGCGCAAGTATGCAGGCAGCCAGCAACCTACCCACCCACAGGCTGCAATAATATACTGCCAAATTTTTGACAGCTGCTTGCACTTGAAATGTGGCCTTTTAAGCTCGTGGAGGCGGAAACTTTTTACAACCTCATGCCGGCGGCAGCCTGGTGTCCATACTCGGTCCCCAGCCGCCACTATATTTCCCGGTATCTCCTCCGCCTTCCACAAGCACGTGTCCCACAACATTACCCGTGCCCTCCCCAGTGCACTTACTGGGAAGGACCGCCTAACCACAAACACGTGGACAGGTGAATGTGGCCAGGGACAGTACGGAGCCAGTCCACAACTTCTTTTCCTGACAGTTGTATTTAGCTTGGTGAAAGGACTGGCATAGAGGGAAACCCTATCTAGCCTGCATGTCATTTCTCCCTGTAAAGCTGCTTGCACTTGAATTGTGGCCTTTTAGGCTCGTGGAGGCGGAAGCTTTTCACAACCACATGCCTCATGCCTCGTGTCCATACTCGGTCCCCAGCCGTCACTATTTCTCCCGGTGTTGTCTCCGTCTTCTACAAGAGCGGGTCCCTGAACATTACTGCTGGTACTTTTCTGTGGGAATTTGCTTGCCTCCTACCAGCCTGGAATATTTCCAGCAAACTATGGTACAACGCCATGATATTAGCACTGCCCCCAGTACCAGTAGCGAAGCCATCCCCAATTTCCTTCTCAGGAATATTATTTGGTATACTGAGTGGCTGCCCAAATACATTTTCTCACAAAGGAGCTGAAGATAGAGTGGCAGCAGGTGCAAGTTTCTCCAGCCAGCTTAGATATTAGATGGTGAACGGCAGCACATTGGATTAGTGGTTAGCACTGAAGACTTGCAGCGCTGGGATCCTGGGTTCAAATCCCAGCAAGGACAACATCTGCAAGGACTTTGTATGTTCTCCCCGTGTTTGCATGAGTTTCCACCTCAGTAAACAAGCAGCCATAGAGTGTCTGGGAACCTTTCCACACACTTTTCTTAGCCAGGACTACTTCTCGGCAGGGTTGGACGGTCCCATCAGAGAATCCTTTGGTGTGCCTTGGCTTCTACCTCAGGAGAGTTCATGATATCGCTAACTTTGCAGCTGCTATGGGGCTCTTGAGCGGGGGAGAAAGGTTAGCCCTCAGAATCAAATCCTCTTGTGGGCACAATGTTTTTCAATCTGAAACAGCTTCTCAGTGGGAGTTGTATTTCACCACAGCCATATTCTTTAAATTGGTGAAAGGACTGGCATAGCGGGAAACCGTATCTACCTTGGCTATCATTTCTCCGTCACCAGGTTCCGCCCATTGTCACACATGACCATGCCTGGCTGTATGTTCAGCGGTGAGAGCCACAGATCAGGCTGCTGTGTTACAGCTTTCAACAACTCTGCAGTGCTGGGCAGTTTGTCAGTTAAGCATTAAGCATGTTATCTTCAGCACAGCCTGTTGCCGCTTGGCCAAGGCAGTGCTGCAGTGCTGTCAGCTTGTGACTGATGTGGTCATTTCGGAGATGGAGGATGAGGTGCATGAGCTGAAAAATGTGATTACATTATTCTTAAATTGGTGACGCTGTTTTTTATACTAAAAAAAGATCCAATTGTTTTGTTTTTTTCACGTTTTTTTTTTAAGACAAATGCATTCACCGGGAAATGTCATAACATTTTACAACCTTAGCTGGCAATGTGGTGTGTGACACATCATCAGACACTTACTGTTTTATTTATGATGCAGGGACTCTGAAAGTCATAAAGCCTATTTTTATAGGGACATCAGACGGCCCTTACTATCCTTAAAAGGCCAGCAGTCGGCCCTAGCTATTGTTAGATGTTCCCATTATTAACAAGTGGGTCTCCTATACTGTTATTGTGTATCCAGTGACTGCAAGGGCTGCCAAAAATTTGGACGTAACCCAATACCCCTTTGAAGAGACATAGAGGAGGGTCTCAGTAAAAAAAATGTTCCCATTATAAAGGAGCGGGTCTCCTATAGTGGTAATGCCCATGCTGTGACTGCAAGGGCTGGCAAAATTTGGGAAAAACCCGACTAAGAATTTAAAGACACACGGAGCAGGGCCACAGTAACAAGGTACGACATGTTCCCATTAGAAAGGAGAGGGTCTGCTATACAGTTATAGGGTATGCAGTGAGTCCAACGGCTAACTAATTTTAGGAAAAACCCCACTAAGAATTTAAAGACACATGGAGCAGGGCGACAGTAACAAGGTACGACATGTTCCCATTAGAAAGGAGAGGGTCTGCTATACAGTTATAGGGTATGCAGTGAGTCCAATGCCTGACTAATTTTAGGAAAAACCCCACTAAGAATTTAAAGACACATGGAGCAGGCCCAGAGTAACAAGGTACGACATGTTCCTACTAGAAAGGAGAGGGTCTGCTATACAGTTATAGGGTATGCAGTGAGTCCAACGGCTGACTAATTTTAGGAAAAACCCCACTAAGAATTTAAAGACACACGGAGCAGGGCCACAGTAACAAGGTACGACATATTCCCATTAGAAAGGAGAGAGTCTGCTTTACAGTTATAGGGTATGCAGTGAGTCCAACGGCTGACCAATTTTAGGAAAAACCCCACTAAGAATTCAAAGACACATAGAGCAGGGCCACAGTAATGACAAATTCCCATTAGAAAGGAGTGAGTCTCCCATAGTGTTGGCCTATGCCGTGAATGCAATGGCTGCCAAAAATTTGGAGGCACTTCAATGCCCCTTGGAAGAGAGGTGGAGGAGGGCCTCATAAAAAAAATGTTCCCATTAGAAAGGAGCGGCCCTCCTATACTTGTAATGCCCATGCACTATGTGTATTGGCTGACATAAACACCCTTTAAAAAAATTAGGTGGGTGTTGCATCACGGACCACGGTCACCCTGGTGATATGGTGGTGGAGGATGAGAAGGAGGAGGAGGACAAGAGCAAATAGCCAAAATCAGGAAGTGTATACCCATGTGTGGGTGTAAAAAGGTGCATGGGAATACACCTCTCAAGAAAAGACACTGGATTGGAGTTTATGTTACGCTGCTATCATTCGGTGGTGTTGAGAAGTCTGGCCCAATTAAGCCCTTGTTCATTTTTATAAGAGTCAGCCTGTCAGCATTTTTAGTTGACAGGCGGATGCGCTTATCAGTTATAATTCCACCAGCGGCACTAAAATCCCGCTCTGATAAAACGCTGGTGGCAGGGCAGGACCTCCAAGGCATAGAGAGCCAGTTCATTCAACGTATCCAACTTGGATACCCAATAATTATAAGGCACAGGGAATAACGGAGGACGTTGGTACGGTCGGCAAGCTACTCCCTCAGCATCTTCCCAAACTTTGCACTCTTTGTGAGAGTACCCCGCGTCTCAGGGCCTGTCCGATGGGAGGGTCTGAGAAAACTCTCCCAGAACTTTGACAGTGTTCCCCTGCCTCTGCTGGATTGAAGTTGTGTCTCTCTCGCCTGTACTCCTTGGTTGTCCAACGAAGTGTGCCCTCTGCCGCCATCATTTTCAGATGGGAATTTTTTTAATAGTTCCGCAACAAGGGACTTCTGGTACAGCCCCATTTTAGTAGACCTGTGCTCCTCAGGAATAAGAGATATAAAGTTCTCCTTGTAGCATGGGTCTAGAAGTGTCACCAACCAGTAATGGCTGTCACCCAAAATTTTGAGAACGCGAGGGTTATGGGAAAGGCAGCATAAAATAAAATCAGCCATGTGTGCCAGACTACTAACAGGCAAAACTTCCGTGTCCTCACCAAGAGGATGACTGACCATGCTCTCCTCCTCCTCCTCTCTGTCCTCTGGCCATCCACGCTGAACAGACGGTATGACAGCTGTGCAGGTAGTACCGTATATAGTGCATGAAACTAGCTCCTGTCCTTCCTCCTCCTCCTATTCCTTATTGTCACCTAATCCACGATGGGATGAGATGAGGCTTGGCTGTGTGTAATCACCCTGTATTCTTGCTCTTGTTCTTTACTCCATCTCATCGTGCTCCGCCTGCAATGCATCCTCTTTGATTGTAAGCAGAGAGCGTTTCAGAAGACAGAGAAGCGGTATGGTGATGCTAATTATGGCGTCATCGACGCTCACCATCTTGGTGGAGTCCTCAAACTTTTGTAGGATGGTACATATGTCTGACATCCATGTCCACTTCTGAGGTCTTATATGTGGAGTCTGAACTGAATACCGACGGCCTTGTTGATGCTGGTACTCAACAACTGCCCTCTTCTGCTCACAAATCCTTCCCAACATCTGCAGTGTAGAGTTCCAACACGTGGGGACATCACACACCAGTCTGTGAGCCGGAAGCTGCAAACACTGCTGAAACACTGCAAGGGCGGCGGAAGCTGTAGCTGACTTTATAAAATGGGCACACAGGCGGCGTACTTTAACAAGCAGATCCGGCAGTTCCAGGTAGGAATTGAGAAACCGCTGAACCACGAGGTTAAGCACATGGGCCAGGCATGGTACATGTGTGAGCTCACCTCGCCTCAGAGCCGCCACCAGGTTCCGGCCATTGTCACACATGACCATGCCTGACTGTAGGGTCAGAGGTGTCAGCCATAGATCTGCCTGCTCTTTCAGAGCTGTCTACAACTCTTCAGCATTGTGCGGTTTTTCACCTAAGCATATTAGCTTCAGCACAGCCTGTTGCCGCTTGGCCGAGGTAGTGCTGCAGTGCTTCCAGCATTTCTTAGATGGAGGCTGAAGAGGAGGAGGAGGCTGAGAAGGATGATGTGCAGGAGCTGTAGACCGTGGGGGCAACCCTGATTGACCTAGGGCCCGCAATCCTTGGCGTCGGGAGGACGTGTTCCATCCCAATGTACGAGTGGGTCCCGGCTTCCATTATGTTAACCGAGTGTGCCATCAGCGAGATGTACCGTCCCTGCCCACAAGCACTTGTCCACGTGTCCGTGGTTAGGTGGACTTTACCAGTAACAGCGTTGTTGAGAGCACGGCTAATGTTTTGGAACATGTGCTTGTGTAATGCGGGGACGGCACACGGGGAGAAATAGTGGCGGCTGGGGACCGAGTACCGAGGGACGGCCTCCGCCATCAGGTTCGGAATGATTCCGTCTCCAGGAGCCTAAAAGGCAACATTTCGAGTGCAAGCAGTCGTTAAATGTGAGAATTTAGTAGTGTGGCCTGTGGGGCGTTGTCTGCATATTTGCTCTTGTGTTCCAAGGACTGGGGTATGGACAACTAAACGCTGCGCTGGGACAAGGACATGGACGTGCTTCCTGATGCTGCTACTTGAGAGTGTGCAACGACAGGTGCAGGGCAGGAGGCATCTTCGCATGCACCATGGACAGAGGATTGGCTTGCATGCACAACAGCGGAAGAAGCAATGGTGCCACCCGCAGACACTGTTCCTGGACCCTGGGTTTCAGCCCACAAAGTTGGGTGCTTTGCTGCCATGTGCCTGATCATGCTGGTGGTGTTCAGGCTGGTCGTTTTGCCACCCCTGCTGATGATGGCCTGGCAGGTGGTGCAAATGGCCTTTTTGGGGTTATCGGCAGAGTCTTTAAAAAACAACCAGACTCGGGAAGACCTAACAGTTGCACTGGCAACTTCCTTCGTGTTGGTGTTAATGGGAACGGTTGCCTGCCTTCTGTCTGCGGCCACCACACTGCTTCTTCCTGCCTGTTGATGTGCTCTGCCTCCCTCCCCCTGTGTGCTGCTGTCCTCGCTCTGCATGTCCTCCTGCCAGGTTGGGTCAGTTACTATATCGTCCACCACCTCGTTTTCCACTTCCGCACCCTTGTCCTCCTCCTGACTTTCTGGCAATTGTGTCTCATCATCGTCCACCTCTTGTGACACTTTCCCACCGTCGCCTTCGTGTGAAAGTGGCTGCTGAAATATTTGGGCATCGCTACACGCGATCTCCTCTTGCCTGCTTCAAGTGGACCGGGCGAGAGGCCCGAATCTATAAATGGAAAAGTGAACAGCTCTTCAGAGTGTCCAAGTGTGGGATCAGTTGTCTCTGGGTACTCGGCATGGTGGGAGGAAGGAGGATCAGGGTGAGGAATATGCGGTCCAGACTCACGGCTACTGAGACTTGACCGTGTGGAAGACAGGGTGGTGGTGGTGGTGGCTAAGTGACTGGAAGCTTTATCCGCTATCCAACCAACAACCTTTTGACACTGCTCTGGGTTCAATAGAGGTGTGCTGCGGTCCCCTAGAAATTGAGACACGAAGGTCAGGCAAGAAGATGTGGGTGTTTGTTGTGGCACAATTTCGGCTTGCCCACGGCCGTGTCCTCGGCCTCTGCATGCACCATTACCATCAAGTCCAGCTCCCCGTCCCTTGCCACGTGCTTTGCCCATTTTAAATGGAGGACAGTATCTTCCACGCTCACTACAAAAGACTGAGTTTGGAGCGAACTTATATGTGAGCCGTTTGACGGAGAAAACACAGTTTTAAATACCTGGCCTGTAGGTAAGTAGTTTGAACAGCAAACTGCTGTGAATTGCTTCACTGACACACTAAAGGAAATTTTTAATGGAGGCCAGAAAAGGCAGTATTTTGTGAAAACGTATATGTGATCCGTGTGACACAGAAAACACAGTTTTAAATACCTGGCCTGTAGGTAACTATTTTGAACAGCAATCTGGTGTCAATTGCTTCACTGACACACTGAAATTTTTTTTAATGGAGGTCAGAAATGGCAGTATTTTCTGAAAACGTATATGTGATCCGTGTGACGGAGAAAACACACTTTTAAATAGCTGGATTTTCAGCGCTGTAATATGGAAAGGACCTGGCTGTATTCTGTAGTGCCAACAAGCAAATGGCTCAGAAAAACGGTGTTCTCTGGATTGCCTTTTAAGCAAATTATGAGGATTAAGATGCAAAAAAAATTATTCCGGGCCCCTGACACCTGGGCCTATTTCTAGAAATATAACAGCAGCAGAAGGCAGAATTGGAATGGAGCCTCTTGTCCTATGTGCACTGCAGTCTGCTATATACCCTGCCTGTCTGCCTATATACACTGCCTGCCTGATATCTCTGCAGATGTATTAGTCCTCAGAAGGACTGTTTGTTAAGATGGATATGCGTAATGTACGGTTTTTCTCCCTACACTACCTAATACACGATTAAATCTCTCCCTGACACAGCAGCACTTCTCCCTACACTGTCTGATTCCGGAGTGACTGTGATGAGCATGGCGGCGCCAGGTCTGATATAGACCTGATGACGCTGTGCGGCCAGCCAATCACTGTAATGCCCACAACCAACATGGCTATGGCATTACAGTGCATGGCAGGCAATCCCTGCATGTTCATTGGCTGTCTGAAGAGCGCCAAACATGCAGAGAGGGGACCTGAGTTCCCGCCCGAGCAACCCCGGAAATACTTGCCGAGCGCCGAGCTTGTCGAACACCATGATGCTCGGGCGAGTACCGAGTAGTGGCGAGCGCGTTCGCTCATCACTAGTTATAATTCCACCGACGGCACTAAAAACCCACTCTGACAAAACGCTAGCGGCAGGGCAGGCCAGGACCTCCAAGGCATAGAGAGCCAATTCATGCGATGTGTCCAGCTTGGATACCCAATAATTATAAGGCACAGAGGAATCATAGAGGACGTTGGTATGGTCGGCAAGGTACTCCCTCACCATCTTCCGAAACTTTTCCCTCCTTGTGAGAGTACACGCGTCTAAGGCCTGTGCGATGGGAGGGTCTGAGGAAACTGTCCCAGAACTTTGACAACGTGCCCCTGCCTCTGCTGGATTGCATTTGTGTCTCTCTTGCCTGTACTCCTTGGTTGTCCAACAAACTGTGACCTCTGCCGCCAGCGTTTTAAGATGGGAATTTTTTTAATAATTCAGCAACAATGGCATTCTGGTACTGCCCCATTTTATGAGCCCTGTCCAGAGTAGGAATAAGAGACAGGAAGTTCTCCTTGTAGCATGGGTCTAGAAGTGTCACCAACCAGTAATGACTGTCACCCAAAATTTGGACAACGCGAGGGTCACGGGAAAGGGAGCGTAACAAACTCATCCACGTGTGCCAGACTGCAAAGAGGCAAAACTTCCGTGTCCTCACCAAGATGATGACTGACCATGCTCTCCTCCTCATCTTCCTCCTCCTCATCCTCATACCTGTTGTCACGACACAGCCGCCAAAACTCCTGATCTCCTCCCCCACCCAGGGAAGAGGGGCGCTACCGTACACCGTAGTACACCAACCCAGCAAACAGGGCAACACGGACGGGGGTTAACAGAAAACTCCAGGCACACAAAATATTCTCACACATATAACAGAGGGAAACACCAGGGTGTGAAGGTAGAGGGATAAACCAAAATGGAGAAGGATAAGGAATAACCACAGATACAAACCAGACACAAGTCACAAGTTATTCCTCCCAACTTCCTTCTCATTATATACTCCACTACCTCCTAGTCAAGCAGCAAAAGCTATCACTGACAAGCATTAGTATCAGAGCCCAGATTATATAGGGAAAAGGAGTGGCTAACAGAGCTCATCTGTGAGCACAGCAAAATCCAACATGGCCGCTTAACCCCTATACTGCTGAAAGAAAATAAACACATTTAAAATGATGGAGAAGTGCTTCTTCTCGGAGCTGGAGCAGGAGCCCTCTGGCGCTGAGGTCTCCTGGCTCCAACTTGTTGCGGTAAACCTGTGACACCTGTCTTCAGGCCATCCACGCTGAACAGACGATATGACAGTAGTACCATATATAGTTCAGGAAACTAGCTCCTGTTCTTCCTCCTCCTCCTCTTCCTCATTGTCACCTAGTCCATGTTGGGATGAGATTAGGCTGGGCTGTGTGGAATCACCCTGTATGGTTCCTTGCTCCATCTCATCGTACTCCGTCTGCAATCCATCCTCTTTAATTGTGAGCAGAGAGCGTTTCAGAAGATAGAAAAGCGGGATGGTGATGCTAATTATGATGTCATCGCTGCTCACCATCTTGGTGGAGTCCTCAAAGGTTTGGAGGATGGTACAGATGTCTGACATCCAAGCCCATTCCTGAGGTCTTATGTGTGGAGTCTGACCTGAATACCGACAGCCTTGTTGATGCTGGTAGTCCAAATATCTGCAGTGTAGAGTTCCAATGTGTGGGGACATCGCGGATCAGTCGGTGAGCTGGAACCTGCAAACGCTGCTGAAGCACGGCAAGGGCGGCGGAAGCTGTAGCTGACTTTCTAAAATGAGCAAACACGTGGCGTACTTTGACAAGCAGATCCAGCAGATCTGGGTAGGTTTTGAGAAACCGCTGAACCACGAGGTTATGCACATGGGCCAGACATGGTACATGTGTGAGCTTGCCTCGCCTCAGAGCTGCCACCAGTTTCCGGCCATTGTCACACAAGACCATACCTGGCTGTAGGGTCAGAGGTGTCAGCCATAGATCTGCCTGGTCTTTCAGAGCTGTCCACAACTCTTCAGTGTTGTGCGGTTTATCACCTAAGCATATTAGCTTCATCCTGTTGCCGCTTGGCCGAGGCAATGCTATTGTGCTTCCAACTTGTGACTGATGTGGTCATTTTGGAGATGCAGGCAGAAGAGGAGGAGGAGGAGGTGCAGGAGCTATAGAATGTTGGGGCAACCCTGATTGACCCAGGGCCCGCAATCCTCGGCATCGGGAGAACGTGCTCTGTCCCAAGGTCTGATTGGGTCTCGGCTTCCACTATATTAACCCAGTGTGCCATCAGCGAGCTGTACCGTTCCTGCCCACAAGCACTTGTCCACGTGTCCTGGTTAGGTGGACTTTCCCAGTAACTGTGTTGTTGAGGGCACGGCTAATGTTGTGGGACATGTGCTTGTGTAATGCAGGGACGGCAAACCTGCAGAAATAGTGGTGGCTGGGGACCGAGTACTGATGGACGGCCACCGCCATCTGGTTGCGGAAAGCTTCTGTCTCCATGAGCCTAAAAGGCAACATTTCGAGCGCAAGCATTCGTGAAATGTGCGAATTTAGTAGTGTGGCCTGTGGGGCGTTGGCTTGCGTTCTAAGGACTGGGGTAGAGACAACTGGACACTGTGCTGGGACAAGGACGTGGACGTGCTTTCTGATGGTGCTATTTGAGAGTGTGCAATGACAGGTACAGGGCGGGAGGCATCTTGGCATGCGCCATGGACAGGGGATTGGCGTACACGCACAGCAGCGGAAGTAGTAGTGGTGTCACAAGCAGACACTGTTGCTGGACCCTGGATTTTGGCCCACAAAGTAGGGTGCTTTGCTGCCATGTGCCTGATCATGCTGGTGGTGGTCAGGCTGCTAGTTCTGCCACCCCTGCTGATGGTGGCCTGGCAGGTGGTGCAAATGGCCTTTTTGGGGTTATCTGCAAAGTTTTTAAAAAACAACCAGACTCGGAAAGACCTAACAGCTGGCAACTTCCGTCGTGTTGGCGTTACGTGGAAAGCTTTCCCGCCTTGTGTCGGCGGCCACTGCACTGCTTCTTCCTGCCTTTTGTGGTGCTACGCCTCCCTCCCCCTGTGTGTTGCTGTCCTCGCTCTGTATGTCCCCTTGCCAGGTTGGTACTATATCATCCACCACCTCTTCATCCACTTCCGTACCCTGGTCCTCCTCCTGACTTTCTGGCAATTGTGTCTCATCATCATCATCCACCTCTTGCGACAGTAATTGTTCTTTCCCACCGTTGCCTCTGTGTGACCCTGGCTGCTCCAATATTTGGGCATCGCGACACGCGTTCTCCTCTTGACTCGCTTGAAGCTGGCTGGGCAAGATGCCCAAATCAACAAATGGAAAAGTGAACAGCTCTTCTGAGTGCCCAAGTGTGGGATCAGTTGTCCTGGGCACTCGACATGGTGACATGGTGAGAAGAAGGAGGATCAGGGTGAGGAATATGCAGTCCAGACTCACGGCTACTGACACTTGGCCGTGTGGAAGACAGGTTTGTGGTGGTGCCAAAAGACAGGGTGCTGGTGGTGGTGTCAAAGTGACTGGAAGCATTATCTGCTATCCAGCCAACAACCTTTTGACACTGCACTGGGTTCAATAGTGTTGTGCTGCAGTTCCCTAGTAATTGGGACATGAAGGTTGAGCAGCAAGATGTGGGTCTTTGTTGTGCCACAATTTCAGCTTGCCCGTGGCCACGTCCCCGGCCTCTGCATGCACCATCACCATCACGTCCACTTCCCCGTCCCTTGCCACACACCTTGCCCATTTTAAATGAAGGACAATATTTTCCACGTTCACGAGAAATGGCTGATTTTGGAACTCAGTTATATGTGATACGTGTGACAGAGAACCACGGTTTTAAATAGCAGGCCTGTAATTTACTGATACTATTCTTCACAGACACCTAGTGTGAATAGCTTGACTGACACACTGTAACAGAATGGAAAAGGAGGCCAATATTCTCCACATTCCACATCAGTTCAAATTTCTGGATTTTTATCGCTCCAATATGGAACAGATCTGGCTGTCTTCTGTAGTGCTAAGAAGCAAATGGAGCTGAAAAATGATGTACTCTGGATTGCTTTTTAAGCAAATAACCAGGATTAAGATAAAAAAAAAATGCCCTGGCCCCTGATATTTGAGGCTATGTCTACAAATATCTGAAATTATTAGAGCAGCAGCAGACTGGACGATCAATGAACCCTTTTGTGCTATATGCACTGCAGTCTGCCACATATATTGCCTGCCTGCCTAACTCCAGCCTAGCACTGGTTATATGCAGCTGGATTAGTCCTCAGAAGGACTGTTAGTTCAGATAGATATATATATATATATATCTTGTGGAATACTTTTACTAACTATAAACAAGCAAATCTCTCCCTATCTCAGCAGCACCTCTCCCTACTCTGCCTGGTTCTGGGGTAGACTGTGACGAGCATGGCGGCGCCTGGTCTTATATAGACCTAATGATGCTGAGCGGCCAGCCAATCACTGTAATGCCACAACCAACATGGCTACGGCATTACAGTGCGTGGCAGGCAAACCATGCATGTTTATTGGCTCTCTAAAGAGCGCCAAACATGCAGGGAGGGGACCCGGGCTCCTGCCCTAGCAACCCGGAAATACTCGCAGAGGGCCGAGCTCGTTGAGCACAGTGATGCTCCAGTGAGTACTGAGCAGTGGCGAGCACATTCACTCATCACTAATTCTAATATAATTTTTAAATTGAGTTAATAAAAACTAATTTAATAAAATGCAGTTTTGGAAATGGAGCAAAATAATCATAATTTGGATTGTTTTAATTGATCAAGAAAGAATTATGAGATTAGGAATAAATGGATTACAGGAATAATTGCAAATTTAAAAAAAAAACATCAGATTGTGGATTTACTGTAATTGTACACTTACATTTTATAATTAGTTGTAAGATATCCTGAAAACAATTAAGTAAGTAAATCCATTTTCTTCAGCATTTGTGAAGATCGTGATCTTTAAATCTGTCACCAGGTTGTTGCTATTTAATATAAGAGCAGTATGATAAAGGGGCTGAGATCCTGGTTCCAGCGATGTGTCACTGCGCTGCTTGCTGTCATTTTGAAGCAATCATTATTTTTCTGCTGCAGATGTAGCAGAGCTCGGAATGCTGACCTCTGAATAAACCCCACCCCCACCATTGATCGGTAGCTTCTTGTGTGCACTGTGCATAGGCAGAAAGCTACGTATCAGTGGTGGGAATGGGCTGTACAGGAGTCGACGAAGGGGTGTGAGACACATAGTCCTGTAGTGATAATCTCTTGTGAATAAAACGCTGATTTTATTGAAAAGGGAACACAGCCTAGTAAGTGATACATTGCTGGAATCAGGGCATCTGCCCCTACATCATGCTACTATTAGATTACGAAACAAAAAACTTGCTGACAGATTCCCTTTAACTGGAAAAAAATTAATTCAATTTTGGATGTTCTTTATCAGTTTCCAAGTAAAAAAAAATATTTGTGGGTGATTAAGGAAACCCTGACCCTTAATGATTGTAGCTGAGACTATTGTCATAGATATATGCCCCGGAATAGGAGCTGGATGGAAATATAAGATAATGAATGTTTACAATAGATTTTATAATGATTGTGTCTTCTCCATAATCCTTACAGATAAGCGGAGGATCTGGACGCCTTCCTGGAAAGGTGTGATTATTACTGTGCTCGTAGGAGTCATTATCATTCTCATCCGCACTATTGAAGCACTTGGTAAGTATGACAGTCGTGGGCTATGTACACAATTCATTTTTTTAGGAGTTTTTTTCTTAATGGATTCTCTCCAAAATTCTCCTTAAAACTGCTTGAAAATCTCTCCAAAATAGGCACTGTCCAATCAGAAGGCTGCAGAGAACGCTTCAGGAAAATAAACTCCTCAGGCTATGTTCACAAGCAGCGTTTTTACTGGGTTTTTTTTTAGGCCAAAACCTGCTCTCTTTTTGCAGGAAAAAGCTGTGTTCAAAACGCCCATTTTTCAAACTTTTTGCAGCATTTTTTTGCAGCAGGTTTCAGGTGTGGATTACATGTGTTCTTTTTCTACAGCACATGTTTAATAAAGTTAATTTTATTCACCAAAAACGTCATGAAAATGTTGTTGCATTTTTTCACTTTCTCATTGCTTTCTACTGGTAAAAAAACGCTGAAAAAATGCTGAAAGAATTGACATGCTGCAGATTTAAAAAACGCTGCAGTTTCCAACTTAGTCAGAAATAAACTAGTGTGTGCAGGAGATTTCTGAAATCTTGTAGCTTTTGCTGTAACTGCAAAAAGCGGCTTTTAATTTACAAAAGCTGAAACAAAAAGTAGCAAAAACGCAATGTGTGAATGGAGCCTTGGACTCCTAAGAAAAAAATCAACAAAACTGCTTCAGGAAACTTTTTAGGAAAAGAAAATCATCACCAAAAAATTCCCAAAGTAGGAGCATTTCCTGAGGCAGTAGTTCTCGAAAGCCTCCAAAAACTGAGTGTGAACACAGTCACCAAAGCCGGGACATTGTCACAGATATCATCAGAATATCTTATATATGTGGGACTTAGCACTTCTGCTGCAACTTCAGCTTCAGTAACTATTGTTTTGTACATGACTTCATGCAACTTTTTATTTGTTCTTCACACCATCTATTTCTAATTATTTCAAAATACTAACATGAATCTCTCAGAAAGTTACACCTATAAGAAGACAATATGGCCGCAGCTTATATTACCAGTTTCTGTTTTTTTCTTCCTCCCAAGTTTATAATCAGATATGTGAGAAACCCGCAATTAAGAAGGAGCTCTGCATAAACCGCACAGACATCTCCGGAGGTAAATGCAAAAAGATCTTCTTCAGGATGTATTGATGTTTCCTTTGTATTGTTTCAGTCTTTTTTCATCAATTATTTGTTTGGAACAAAAGACGGCAACAAAAATCCCCCGTGTGATTCCAGCCTCGCTCCTCACCTGCAGATTTAAGTCTGAGTATTATAATTATATTCCCATTCTACAATGTATATCTTGATGGATTGGATATGATACTGTTGGAATTCTGAAAATTTAGAACCAAATAACGTCATTGAGTTTGGGTTTGAATTGTCATGGCTTCTGTTACAGTCCCAGAGTGATTGTTACCAGTAGATGGGTCTAGACACCAGATTTATTAAGTAAAGTCTCCTATAGTGATGAGCGAGCGTGCTCGCCACTGCTCGGCACTCGCCCGAGCATCTCACTGCTCGACATGCTCGGCGCTCCTCGAGTATTTCCGGGATGCTAGAGAGGGAGCTCGGGTCCCCTCCTTCCATGTTTGGCGCTCTTTAAACAGCCAATTAACATGCAGCGATTGCCTGACACTCCCTGTAATGCCGTAGCCATGTTGGTTGTGGCATTACAGTGACTGGCTGGTCGCATAGCATTATCGGGTCTATATAAGACCTGGTGATCCTATGCTCATCACAGTGTACCCTGGAAACAGTATGGAGAGCTGCTGCTGAGTGAGGGTTGAATTGGCGGTTTAATAGTTAGATATAGGCATTTTACAGCAAGATATACTGTATATATCCATCTTAACTAACAGTCCTTCTGAGGACTAATCCAGCTGCATATATTACTGGTGATAGCAGGAGTTAGGCAGGTAGAGTTTGTGGACAGTGTATACAGCACAATAAGGTCCATTGCACGTTCTGTCTGCTGCTGTTACAGATATCCATAGTCCTACA
The DNA here is from genome assembly GCF_046119375.1 of Phyllobates terribilis. Classification (NCBI taxonomy): domain Eukaryota; kingdom Metazoa; phylum Chordata; class Amphibia; order Anura; family Dendrobatidae; genus Phyllobates; species Phyllobates terribilis. The sequence goes on from NW_027362765.1 coordinate 383,804,825, forward strand.
CATCAGGGCTATTTTTTTGCTCTTAATCCTGATTATTTGCTTAAAAAGCAATACAGGACGCCATTTTACTGCTCCATTTGTTTATTAGTAGAATACAGACAGATTTTTTTTATTTTATTGGCATTGCTGCATTGTGGAAGCAGAGAAACTTTTCCATCATCAGACGTGATCCCATATTACTGCAGTAATAATACAGACATTTTGTGGAGCGTGACAAATATTGCAATCCATTTAAAGTCAGCCAGCTGTGTTTTGTTGAACCTATTCACACTTGGTCGCTGACCAATACCACATCTATAACAGCACTTCCTAAAAAAGTGGTCATCAGATGTGATCCCATATTACTGCGGTAATAATTGTGATATTTTTTGGAGAGGACCAAATATTACCCTCCATTTAAAGCCCGCCAGCTGTGCTTTGTTGATCCTATTCAAATTTGTTCGCTGACCAATACCACAACTATAAGGCCACTTCCTAAAACGGTGGTCATCAGACCTGATCCCATATTACTGCGGTAATAATTGTGACATTCTTTGGAGATTAACATATTCCGCAGCTCTTTACAATTCAGAGGTTCCTATACAACAGTCATAAGTAACATAGCTAAAGATAATACAATAATTAAAGCAAAAATAATGACAACCTTGCTCGTAAGAGCTTCCAATCTACAATGAGGTGGGGGTGACACAAAGTACAGGGGCTTATTTACAATGAAGGTCCAGCCATCTTAACAGGATGAGGGATAGATAAAGAATGCATGAGCTCATCGCCAACTAGTATTTGTAGTGCTTTTGGGTGTGGTGTACTTTGGGGGAGATTTATGTTTGGAGAAATAATGAATGGGCTATAAAAATATAAAAGGGCTTCAATTAGGGAACGTGAAAGGCCACCCTAAACAGGTGTGTTTTAGAGAGCGCCTAAAACTGTTTAAGTTGTGGTTAGTTCTAATTTCTTAGGGTAGAGCATTCCAAAGAATAGGTGCAGCTCGGGAGAAGTCTTGGAGCCGGGAGTGGGAGGTACTGGTTAGTGCAGATGTTAGTCGAAAGTCGCTTGCAGAGCATAGAGAATGGGTAGGCTGATAAATAGAAATGAGGGAAGAGATGTAGAGGGGAGCATGCCAAATATTACCCTCCATTTAAAGGCAGCCAGCTGTGTTTTGTTGAACCTATTCACACTTGGTCGCTGACCAATACCACAACTACAAGGCCACTTCCTAAAACCGTGGTCATCAGATGTGATGCCATATTGCTGCAGTAATAATTGTGACATTTTTTGGAGAGTGACAAATATTACCCTCCATTTAAAGTCAGCCAGCTTTGTTTTGTTAAACCTGTTCACACTTGGTTGCTGACCAATACTATACTGCAAGGCCACTGGCTAAAAACATGGTTGTCACACGTGATCCCATGTTACTCCAATAATAATACAGACATTTTGTGGAGCGGGCCAAATATTACACTCCATTTAAAATGGTCAAGGCGCGTGGCAAGGGAAGGGGAAATGGACGTGATGGTGATGGTGCACGCAGAGGCCAAGGCCGTGGGCAAGATGAAACTGCCTGCTGAGGGAGCATAACAAATACCCACATCATGTCGAACTACCTTCCTGTCCCCATTACAAGGGGGCTGCGGAACACCACTCTTGATGCCAGAGCAGTGTGAAAAGGTTGTTGGTTGGATAGCAGATAATGCTTCCAGTCAATTTGCCACCACCACCACCCTGTCTTCCACACGGTCCAGTCTCAGTAGCCGTGAGTATACTCAACACGACAGAAGTTGCCATTCCAATTTTTAGGTCTTCCAGAGCCTGGTTCTTTTTTAAAGACTGTCCAGATAGCCCCAAAAAGGCCATTTGCACCCTCTGCCATGCTAGCATCAGCAGGGGCAGCAAAACTACCAGACTGAACACCACCAGTATGCTCAGGCACATGACAGCGAAGCACACGACTAGTTGGGCCGAATGCGAGGGTCCAGAAACAGTGTCTATGGGTGACAACACTGCCTGTTCCGCTGTTGTGCGTGCACACCAATGCTCTGTCAATGGCGCAGGCAAAGATGCCTCCTGTCCTGCACCTGTCGTTGCACACTTGCAACCATCACCATCAGCAACCACATCCCAGCGCAGCGTTTAGTTGTCTCTACCCCAGTCCTTTGAACACAAGCGCAAATACGCAGCCAATACCCCACAGGCCACACTACTAAACTCACACATTGCATTTGAAATGTTGCCTTTTAGGCTCGTGGAGACAGAATCTTTCCGCAACCTGATGGCGACGGCCATCCCTCGGTACTTGGTCCCGAGCCACCACTATTTCTCCCGGTGTGCTGTTCACACATTACACAAGCAGTTGTCCCTAAACATTACCAGTGCCCACAACAACTCAGTAACTGGAAAGGTCCACCTAATCACGGACACGTAGACAAGTGCTTACTTATGGTCATGGATGCTACTTTTTGCTGACGGCAAATCTAGTGGAAGCCGGGACCCAGTTGGACCCTGGGATGGAACATGGATGGAACATGTCCTCCCAACTCTTAGGATTGTGGGCTCTGGGTCACTCAGGGTTGCCCCCATGTTCTACAGCTCCTGCATCTCCTCCTTCTCAGCTTCCATCTCTGAAATGACCACATCAGTTGGAAGGTGGAAGCACTGCTGCACTGCCTCGGCCAAGCGGCAATAGGCACTGCTGAAGCTAATATGCTTAGGTGAGAAACCGCACACTGCTGAAGAGTTGTTGACAGCTGTAAAAGAGTAGGCTGCCTACAGCCAGGCATAGTCGTGTGTGACAATGGCCGGAACCTTTTGGTGGCTCTGAGGTGAGGCAAGCTCGCACATGTACCATGCCAGGCCCATGTGCTCTACCTAGTGGTTCAGAGGTTTCTCAAAACCTACCTGAATCTGCCTGAGCTGCTTGTCAAAGTACGTCGCATATGTGTCCATTTTCAAAAGTCAGCTACAGCGTCCACCACCCTCGCCGTGCTTCAGCAGCGTTTGCAGCTTCCAGCTCACCGACTGGTGTGTGATGTCAACACTAGTGATGAGTGAGCATGCTCGTTAATGCTCGGTGCTCGCCGAGTATTTCTGGGGTTGCTCAGCGGGAGCTCGGGTCTCCTCCCTGCATGTTTGGCGCTAAAGATCATGCAGGTATTGCCTGTCACTCACTGTAATGCCGCAGCCATGTTGGTTGTGGCATTACAGTGATTGGCTGGCCGTATAGCGTCATCAGGTCTATATCAGACCTGGTGCCACCATGCTCATCACAGTCACTCCGGAATCAGACAGTGTAGAGAGAGCTAGGGAAAGATTTGCTTGTTTCTAGTTAGTGTAGGTGTACCAAACTATATTAGAGACACATATCCATCTCAACAAACAGTCCTTCTGAGGACTAATCCATCTGCAGAGATAACAGGCACGTAGTGTATATAGGCAGGCAGAGTATATAGCAGACTGCAGGGCACATAGCACAAGAGGCTCCATTCCAGTTTTGTCTGCTGCTGCTGTTAGATATTTCTAGAAATAGGCCCAGGTCTCAGGGGCCAGGAATAATTTTTTTTTGGATCTTAATCCTCATTATTTGCTTAAAAAGCAATCCAGAGAACACAGTTTTTCTGTGCCATTTGCTTGTTGGCACTGCAGAATACAGCCAGGTCCTTTCCATATTACAGTGCTAAAAATCCAACTATTTAAAACTGTTTTCTCCATCAGACGGATCACATATACGTTTTCAGAAAATACTGCCATTTCTGACCTCCATTAAAAATTTGTTTCAGTGTGTCAGTGAAACAATTGACACCAGTTTGCTGTTCAAAATAGTTACCTACAGGTGACGTATTTAAAACTGTGGTTTCCCCGTCACACGGATCACATATAAGTTTGCTCCAAATTCAGTCATTTGTAGTGAGCGTGGAAGATATTGTCCTCCATTTAAAATGGGCAATGCACATGGAAAGGGATAGGGAACTGTACGTGAAGGTGATGATGGTGCATGCAGAGGCCGAGGCCGTGGGCAAGCTGAAATTGTGCCACAGCAAACACCCATATCTTCTTGCTTGACCTTCCTGTCCCAATTAATAGGGGACCGCAGAACACCACTATTGAACACAGAGCAGTGTGAAAAGGTTATTGGTTGGATAGCAGATAATGCTTCCAGTCATTTAGCCACCACCACCACCACCTTGTCAAGTCTCAGTAGCTGTGAGTCCGGACCGCATATTCCTCACCCTGAACCTCCTTCCTCCCACCGTGCCGAGTACCCAGAGACAACTGATCCCACACTTGGACACTCCGAAGAGTTGTTCACTTTTCCATTTATAGATTCAGGCCTCTCACCCGGTCCACTTGAAGCGGGGCAAGATGAGATCGCATGTAGCGATGCCCAAATATTTGAGCAGCCACGGTCACACGAAGGCGACAGTGGGAAAGTGTCACAAGAGGTGGACGATGATGAGACACAATTGCCAGAAAGTCAGGAAGACCAGACATTGTGGGCTGAACCCCAGGGTCCAGGAACAGTGTCTGCGGGGGGCACCACTGCTTCTCCCTCTGTCCATGGTGCATGTGACGATGCCTCCTGCCTTGCACCTGTCATTGCACACTCTCAAGTAGCAGCATCAGGAAGCACGTCCACGTCCTTGTCCCAGCGCAGCGTTCAGTTGCTCAGTCCTTGGAATGCAAGCGCAAATACGCAGCCAATGCCCCACAGGCCACACTACTAAATTCACTAAATAATGGGAATATTTTTTTTACTGAGACCCTCCTCTATGTCTCTTCATCTCTTCAAAGGGGTATTGGGTTGCGTCCGAATTTTTGGCAGCCCTTGCAGTCACTGCATACGTAATAACAGTAAGGAGACCCACTTGTTAATAATGGAACAACAAAGCATAGCCGGCTGATGGCTCTCTAACAATAGCGAGGGCCGACTGCTTGCCTTTTAAGAATAGTAAGGGCCGCCTGATGGCCCTATAGAAATAGGCTTTGTGATTTTCAGAGTCCCTCCATCATAAAAGAAACAGGATGTGTCTGATTATGTCTCACACACCACATGGCCAGATAAGATTGTAAAATGTTCAAATGACATTTTCTGGTGAATGCATTTGTCTTAAAAATAACGTAAAAAAAACCAAAAAACAGTAGGATCTTTCTTTAGTATAAAAAACAGAGTCGCCAATGTAACCTCAATGTAATCACATTGTTCAGCTTCTGCACCTCCTCCTCCATCTCCAAAATGACCACATCAGTCACAAGCTGAAAGCACTACAGCACTGCCTTGGCCAAGCGGCAACAGGCTGTGATGAAGATAACATGCTTAATGCTTAGGTATCAAACCGCCCAGCGCGGAAGAGTTATTGAAAGTTGTAACACAGCAGCCTGATCTGTGGCTCTCACCGATGAACATACAGTCAGGCATTGTCGTCTGTGACAATGGGCGGAACCTGGTGATGGCGAAATGACAGCCGGAGTAGATATGGTTTCTCTCTATGCCAGTCCTTTCACCGAGCTAAAGAATATGGCTATGGTGAAATACAACTCCCACTGAGAAGCTGTTTCGGATTGAAAAACATTGGGCCCACCAGAGGATTTGATTCTGGGGGCTCACCTTTCTACCTCGCTCAAGAGCCCCATAGCAGCTGAAAAGTTAGCGCTATCATGAACTCTCCTGATGTAGAAGCCAGGGCACACCAGAGGATTCTCTGGTGGGACCGTCCAACCCTGTCGAGAAGCAGTCCTGGCTAAGAAAAGTGTGTGGGAAGGTTACCAGACACTCTATGGCTGCTTTTTTACTGAGGTTGAAACCAACGCAAACACAGGGAGAACATACAAAATCCTTGCAGATGTTGTCCTTGCTGGGATTTGAACCCAGGACCCCAGCGCTGCGAGGCTTCAGTGCTAACCACTGAGCCAATGTGCTGCCGTTCACCCTTTGATATCGAACAGGCTGGAGAAACTTGCACCTACTGCCACTCTATCATGGGCAGCCACTCAGTCTACCAAATAAAATTCCTGAGAAGGAAAAGGGGGATGGCTTTGCTACTTGTACTGGGGGCAGTGCTAATACAATGGCGTCGTACCATAGTTTACAGGAAATATTCCAAACTGGTAGGAGGCAAGCAGATTCCCACAGAAAAGTACCAGCAATAATGTTCAGGGACCCGCGCTTGTAGAAGGCAGAGACAACACCGGGAGAAATAGTGGTGGCTGGGGACCAAGTATGGATATGAGGCATGGGGCATGAGGTTCTGAAAAGCTTCCGCCTCATTGAGCCTAAAAGGCCACATTTCAAGTGCAAGCAGCTGCCCAGAAATCTGGCAGTTTAGTATTGCGACCTGTGGATAAGTGGGTGGGTGGCTGGCTGCATACTTGCGCTTGCATTCCAAGTAACAGAAAACTAAGCAGATGGTGGCCTTTATCATCATCATGGCCTCACCTCGGCACTATGAACTCTACTGAAGGAGAAGCCAGGGCCCACCGTAGGAGTCTCCGGTTTTCAGGTAGGCCGGTCCAACACTGCTGAGAAGCAGCCCTGGCTAAGAAAAGTGTGGGGGAAGGTTCCCGGACACTCTATGGCTGCTTTTTTAATGTTGATTGGATGTGTTTATGCATGTTTTTTCTCAAACAGCATTGCAGATCAGGCCATTGCCCAACTCTGTAGTCATGAAATTTAATGCGCAAAGAAAGATGTTTGTGTGTCAAAGCACCACCGACAAATGTGATTTGATGTTGGACGGGCTGCCATTGCTTCTGCAACAAGCTGCATTAGTGGAATTCCTGTGAGAAATGACACCCAGAGTAGATACGGTTTCCCTCTATGCCAGTCCTTTCACCGAGCTAAAGAATATGTCTGTGGTGAAATACAACTATCAGCAAAAAAAGTTGTGGACTGGCTCCGTACCGTCCCTGGCCACATTCACCTGTCCACGTGTTTGTGGTTAGGTGGTCCTTCCCAGTAAGTGCACTGGGGAGGGCATGGGTAATGTTGTGGGACCCGTGCTTGTGGAAGGCAGAGAGGATACCGAGAGAAACAGTGGCGGCTAGGGACCGAGTATGGACACCCGGCCGCCGCCGGCATGAGGTTGTGAAAAGCTTCCGCCTCCACAAGCCTAAAAGGCCACATTTCAAGTGAAAGCGGCTTTAGAGGACTTCCCGGGAGAAATGATAGCTGAAGTAGATATGGTTTCCCAAGTCCTTTCACCAGGCTAAACAATATGGCTGTGGTGAAATACAACTCAGCAAAAAAAGCTGTGGACTGGCTCTGTACCGTCCCTGGCCACATTCACTTGACCAAGTGTTTGTGGGTAGGCGGTCCTTCCCAGTAAGTTCACTGGGGAGGGCACGGGTAATGTTGTGGGTCCCCTGCTTGTGGAAGGCAGAGACGACACTCGGACAAATAATGGCGGCTGGGGACCGAGTATGTATACCCGGTCACCGCCGCCATAAGATTGTGGACAGCTTCCGCCTCCACGAGCCTACGAGCCTAAAAGGCCACATTTCAAGTGCAGCAGCTGTCAAAAATTTAGCAGTATAGTATTGCAGCCTGTGGGTGGGTGGGTGGCTGGCTGCATACTTGCACTTGCATTCCAAGGAATGGGGTAGAGACAACTGAACGCTGCACTGGGACAAGGACATGGATGGTGATTGTTGTAAGTCTGCAATGACAGGTGCATGGCAGGAGGCATCTTCGCATGCGCCAAGGATCACTTATGATGGGCACACTTTTAGGCCATGACCTGGGAGTCAGAGATACTTCCAGAGGTCTTTCCCATGCTGTTCCCATGTATTTTCAGCACTGTATGCATGTGTCTGATGATGCGTCACACACCACATGGCCAGATAAGGTTGTAAAATGTTAAAATTACATTTCCCAGTGAATGCATTTATCTTGGTTGAAAGCAATGCAAAAGTGAAAAAATGCATAAAAAATGCTACGTGTGAACATAGCCCAAGGTGTGGAGGAGTATTTTTGGTTTTGGTTATTTATTTTGCCTTATATACAGGTCATTACCCTGGAAAGGATGTTCCTTAACATAATTTGCCACCACCACCACCCTGTCTTCCACACGGTCCAGTCTCAGTAGCCGTGAGTATTCTCAACACGACAGAAGTTGCCATTCCAATTTTTAGGTCTTCCAGAGCCTGGTTCTTTTTTAAAGACTGTCCAGATAGCCCCAAAAAGGCCATTTGCACCCTCTGCCATGCTAGCATCAGCAGGGGCAGCAAAACTACCAGACTGAACACCACCAGTATGCTCAGGCACATGACAGCGAAGCACACGACTAGTTGGGCCGAATGCGAGGGTCCAGAAACAGTGTCTATGGGTGACAACACTGCCTGTTCCGCTGTTGTGCGTGCACACCAATGCTCTGTCAATGGCGCAGGCAAAGATGCCTCCTGTCCTGCACCTGTCGTTGCACACTTGCAACCATCACCATCAGCAACCACATCCCAGCGCAGCGTTTAGTTGTCTCTACCCCAGTCCTTTGAACACAAGCGCAAATACGCAGCCAATACCCCACAGGCCACACTACTAAACTCACACATTGCATTTGAAATGTTGCCTTTTAGGCTCGTGGAGACAGAATCTTTCCGCAACCTGATGGCGACGGCCATCCCTCGGTACTTGGTCCCGAGCCACCACTATTTCTCCCGGTGTGCTGTTCACACATTACACAAGCAGTTGTCCCTAAACATTACCAGTGCCCACAACAACTCAGTAACTGGAAAGGTCCACCTAATCACGGACACGTAGACAAGTGCTTACTTATGGTCATGGATGCTACTTTTTGCTGACGGCAAAGATAGTGGAAGCCGGGACCCAGTTGGACCCTGGGATGGAACATGGATGGAACATGTCCTCCCAACTCTTAGGATTGTGGGCTCTGGGTCACTCAGGGTTGCCCCCATGTTCTACAGCTCCTGCATCTCCTCCTTCTCAGCTTCCATCTCTGAAATGACCACATCAGTTGGAAGGTGGAAGCACTGCTGCACTGCCTCGGCCAAGCGGCAATAGGCACTGCTGAAGCTAATATGCTTAGGTGACAAACCGCACACTGCTGAAGAGTTGTTGACAGCTGTAAAGGAGTAGGCTGCCTACAGCCAGGCATAGTCGTGTGTGACAATGGCCGGAACCTTTTTGTGGCTCTGAGGTGAGGCAAGCTCGCACATGTACCATGCCAGGCCCATGTGCTCTACCTAGTGGTTCAGAGGTTTCTCAAAACCTACCTGAATCTGCCTGAGCTGCTTGTCAAAGTACGTCGCATATGTGTCCATTTTCAAAAGTCAGCTACAGCGTCCACCACCCTCGCCGTGCTTCAGCAGCGTTTGCAGCTTCCAGCTCACCGACTGGTGTGTGATGTCAACACTAGTGATGAGTGAGCATGCTCGTTAATGCTCGGTGCTCGGCGAGTATTTCTGGGGTTGCTCAGCGGGAGCTCGGGTCTCCTCCCTGCATGTTTGGCGCTAAAGATCATGCAGGTATTGCCTGTCACTCACTGTAATGCCGCAGCCATGTTGGTTGTGGCATTACAGTGATTGGCTGGCCGCATAGCGTCATCAGGTCTATATCAGACCTGGTGCCACCATGCTCATCACAGTCACTCCGGAATCAGACAGTGTAGAGAGAGCTAGGGAAAGATTTGCTTGTTTCTAGTTAGTGTAGGTGTACCAAACTATATTAGAGACACATATCCATCTCAACAAACAGTCCTTCTGAGGACTAATCCATCTGCAGAGATAACAGGCACGTAGTGTATATAGGCAGGCAGGGTATATAGCAGACTGCAGGGCACATAGCACAAGAGGCTCCATTCCAGTTTTGTCTGCTGCTGCTGTTAGATATTTCTATAAATAGGCCCAGGTCTCAGGGGCCAGGAATAATTTTTTTTTGGATCTTAATCCTCATTATTTGCTTAAAAAGCAATCCAGAGAACACAGTTTTTCTGTGCCATTTGCTTGTTGGCACTGCAGAATACAGCCAGGTCCTTTCCATATTACAGTGCTAAAAATCCAACTATTTAAAACTGTTTTCTCCATCAGACGGATCACATATACATTTTCAGAAAATACTGCCATTTCTGACCTCCATTAAAAATTTGTTTCAGTGTGTCAGTGAAACAATTGACACCAGTTTGCTGTTCAAAATAGTTACCTACAGGTGACGTATTTAAAACTGTGGTTTCCCCGTCACACGGATCACATATAAGTTTGCTCCAAATTCAGTCATTTGTAGTGAGCGTGGAAGATATTGTCCTCCATTTAAAATGGGCAATGCACATGGAAAGGGATAGGGAACTGTACGTGAAGGTGATGATGGTGCATGCAGAGGCCGAGGCCATGGGCAAGCTGAAATTGTGCCACAGCAAACACCCATATCTTCTTGCTTGACCTTCCTGTCCCAATTAATAGGGGACCGCAGAACACCACTATTGAACACAGAGCAGTGTGAAAAGGTTATTGGTTGGATAGCAGATAATGCTTCCAGTCATTTAGCCACCACCACCACCACCTTGTCAAGTCTCAGTAGCTGTGAGTCCGGACCGCATATTCCTCACCCTGAACCTCCTTCCTCCCACCGTGCCGAGTGCCCAGAGACAACTGATCCCACACTTGGACACTCCGAAGAGTTGTTCACTTTTCCATTTATAGATTCAGGCCTCTCACCCGGTCCACTTGAAGCGGGGCAAGATGAGATCGCATGTAGCAATGCCCAAATATTTGAGCAGCCACGGTCACACGAAGGCGACAGTGGGAAAGTGTCACAAGAGGTGGACGATGATGAGACACAATTGCCAGAAAGTCAGGAAGACCAGACATTGTGGGCTGAACCCCAGGGTCCAGGAACAGTGTCTGCGGGGGGCACCACTGCTTCTCCCTCTGTCCATGGTGCATGTGACGATGCCTCCTGCCTTGCACCTGTCATTGCACACTCTCAAGTAGCAGCATCAGGAAGCACGTCCACGTCCTTGTCCCAGCGCAGCGTTCAGTTGCTCAGTCCTTGGAATGCAAGCGCAAATACGCAGCCAATGCCCCACAGGCCACACTACTAAATTCACTAAATAATGGGAATATTTTTTTTACTGAGACCCTCCTCTATGTCTCTTCATCTCTTCAAAGGGGTATTGGGTTGCGTCCGAATTTTTGGCAGCCCTTGCAGTCACTGCATACGCAATAACAGTAAGGAGACCCACTTGTTAATAATGGAACAACAAAGCATAGCCGGCTGATGGCTCTCTAACAATAGCGAGGGCCGATTGCTTGCCTTTTAAGAATAGTAAGGGCCGCCTGATGGCCCTATAGAAATAGGCTTTGTGATTTTCAGAGTCCCTCCATCATAAAAGAAACAGGATGTGTCTGATTATGTCTCACACACCACATGGCCAGATAAGATTGTAAAATGTTCAAATGACATTTCCTGGTGAATGCATTTGTCTTAAAAATAACGTAAAAAAAAACAAAAAACAGTAGGATCTTTCTTTAGTATAAAAAACAGAGTCGCCAATGTAACCTCAATGCAATCACATTGTTCAGCTTCTGCACCTCCTCCTCCATCTCCGATATGACCACATCAGTCACAAGCTGAAAGCACTACAGCACTGCCTTGGCCAAGCGGCAACAGGCTGTGATGAAGATAACATGCTTAATGCTTAGGTGTCAAACCGCCCAGCGCGGAAGAGTTATTGAAAGTTGTAACACAGCAGCCTGATCTGTGGCTCTCACCGATGAACATACAGCCAGGCATTGTTGTCTGTGACAATGGGCGGAACCTGGTGATGGCGAAATGACAGCCGGAGTAGATATGGTTTCTCTCTATGCCAGTCCTTTCACCGAGCTAAAGAATATGGCTATGGTGAAATACAACTCCCACTGAGAAGCTGTTTCGGATTGAAAAACATTGGGCCCACCAGAGGATTTGATTCTGGGGGCTCACCTTTCTACCTCGCTCAAGAGCCCCATAGCAGCTGAAAAGTTAGCGCTATCATGAACTCTCCTGATGTAGAAGCCAGGGCACACCAGAGGATTCTCTGGTGGGACCGTCCAACCCTGTCGAGAAGCAGTCCTGGCTAAGAAAAGTGTGTGGGAAGGTTACCAGACACTCTATGGCTGCTTATTTACTGAGGTGGAAACCAACGCAAACACAGGGAGAACATACAAAATCCTTGCAGATGTTGTCCTTGCTGGGATTTGAACCCAGGATCCCAGCGCTGCGAGGCTTCAGTGCTAACCACTGAGCCAATGTGCTGCCGTTCACCCTTTGATATCGAACAGGCTGGAGAAACTTGCACCTACTGCCACTCTATCATGGGCAGCCACTCAGTCTACCAAATAAAATTCCTGAGAAGGAAAAGGGGGATGGCTTTGCTACTTGTACTGGGGGCAGTGCTAATACAATGGCGTCGTACCATAGTTTACAGGAAATATTCCAAACTGGTAGGAGGCAAGCAGATTCCCACAGAAAAGTACCAGCAATAATGTTCAGGGACCCGCGCTTGTAGAAGGCAGAGACAACACCGGGAGAAATAGTGGTGGCTGGGGACCAAGTATGGATATGAGGCATGGGGCATGAGGTTCTGAAAAGCTTCCGCCTCATTGAGCCTAAAAGGCCACATTTCAAGTGCAAGCAGCTGCCCAGAAATCTGGCAGTTTAGTATTGCGACCTGTGGATAAGTGGGTGGGTGGCTGGCTGCATACTTGCGCTTGCATTCCAAGTAACAGAAAACTAAGCAGATGGTGGCTTTTATCATCATCATGGCCTCACCTCGGCACTCTGAACTCTACTGAAGGAGAAGCCAGGGCCCACCGTAGGAGTCTCTGGTTTTCAGGTAGGCCGGTCCAACACTGCTGAGAAGCAGCCCTGGCTAAGAAAAGTGTGGGGGAAGGTTCCCAGACACTCTATGGCTGCTTTTTTAATGTTGATTGGATGTGTTTATGCATGTTTTTTCTCAAACAGCATTGCAGATCAGGCCATTGCCCAACTCTGTAGTCATGAAATTTAATGCACAAAGAAAGATGTTTGTGTGTCAAAGCACCACCGACAAATGTGATTTGATGTTGGACGGGCTGCCATTGCTTCTGCAACAAGCTGCATTAGTGGAATTCCTGTGAGAAATGACACCCAGAGTAGATACGGTTTCCCTCTATGCCAGTCCTTTCACCGAGCTAAAGAATATGTCTGTGGTGAAATACAACTATCAGCAAAAAAAGTTGTGGACTGGCTCCGTACCGTCCCTGGCCACATTCACCTGTCCACGTGTTTGTGGTTAGGTGGTCCTTCCCAGTAAGTGCACTGGGGAGGGCATGGGTAATGTTGTGGGACCCGTGCTTGTGGAAGGCAGAGAGGATACCGAGAGAAACAGTGGCGGCTAGGGACCGAGTATGGACACCCGGCCGCCGCCGGCATGAGGTTGTGAAAAGCTTCCGCATGGGAATAGACCTAAAAAACCCCACTGGATTTGACTTTGTGTTCCGCTGCTATCATCAGGTGTTGAGAAGTCTGGCCCAATCCAGCCCTTGTTCATTTTGAGATGTGTCTGCATGTCACCATTTTCAGTTGACAGGCGGATGCACCTATCAGTTATAATGCCCCCGGCGGCACTAAAAACCCGCTCTGACAAAACGCTAGTGGCAGGGCAGGTCAGGACCTCTGAGGTGTAGACTGGAAGCATTATCTGCTATCCAACCAATAACCTTTTCACACTGCTCTGTGTTCAATAGTGGTGTTCTGCGGTCCCCTATTAATTGGGACAGGAAGGTCAAGCAAGAAGATATGGGTGTTTGCTGTGGCACAATTTCAGCTTGCCCATGGCCTCGGCATGCACCTCTTCACACTCAGACATGGGTATATGCTTCCTGATTATGTCTATTTTTTGTTCTCCTCCTCCTTCTCCTCATCATCCACCACCATATCACCAGGGTGAACGTGATGCAACACCCACATAATTTTTTTTAAGGGTGTTGTTTTTGATGCCTGTTGGAAATTTTTTAGAGGCCTACCTCTAACATTCTGTATGTTATACAGTATGTTCATGTATATCCCATAGTGCATGGGCATTACCAGTATAGGAGAACCACTCTGTAACGGGTCTGGGAGGCGGAACCTCTGAGCAACTTATACAAGGGGGCGGTCCCTGTAAGGAAGCGGGTGGCGACCAGGGAAGACAGGCAGGCAGGCAGTCACAGCAGGTGACCGGGACAGTCTCTGGGTAAACGGGCAGGAGGTCACGACAAGTGACCGGGACAGTCTCTGGGTAAACGGGCAGGAGGTCACGGCAAGTGACCGGGACAGTCTCTGGGTAAACGGGCAGGAGGTCACGGCAAGTGACCGGGACAGTCTCTGGGTAAACGGGCAGGAGGTCACGGCAAGTGACCGGGACAGTCTCTGGGTAAACGGGAAGGTACGACCTGTGACGGCTGAGCCTCCAGGTAGGCTAGCAGGCAGATGGCAGATGAGTGCTCCCAGGTGAGCAGGCGAGAGTCTCTGGATAAGCAGGTGGTCACAGCATGTGACGGCGGAGCCTCCAGGTAGGCTAACAGGCAGGTAGCAGATGAGCGCTCCCAGGTGAGCGGGCAAGAGTCTCTGGACTGGCAGATGGTCACGGCACGTGACGGCGGAGCCTCCAGGTAGGCTAACAGGCAGGTAGCAGATAAGCGCTCCCAGGCGAGCGGGCAAGAGTCTCTGGACTGGCAGGTGGTCACAGCACGTGACGGCGGAGCCTCCAGGTAGGCTACAGGCAGGTAGCAGATGAGCGCTCCCAGGTGAGCGGGCAAGCTGGTCCATAGACAGACTGACAGGTGTCGGAAGGCAGACCGTCGGACCTCAGGCTAGCAAGCAGGAAAGCGGATGACAGGCAGGAATCAGGCAGCAAACTGGCAGGAGACTGGCAGGTAACTGGCAGGTAACAGGCAGGTGACAGGCAGGTAACAGGCAGGTAACAGGCAACGGGACCTGAGGGCTGAAGCAGAGTAGTGAACAGTGCAACAACATTACTCGGGCACCTCCATTTTGGAGGAGGTGCCTTATATATGGAGGGATCCTCCGGCCATTGGCCGGGGACTCCTTAGGGCGACGCGCGCGGCCCCTTTAAGAGAGGGGGAGCGCGCGCGCCCTAAGCACAGTGACCGGGGGAGAGCGGGCGCTGCAAGCAGAGCGGGAGGAAGCCGCCGGGCACGGAGCAGAGAGGTGAGGGGAACAGCGTCCCTGCCTAGCAGGAGGCAGGGACGCCGACGCTACAGTACCACCCCCTTTAGGCCCCCCCTTTTTTAGGCCAGACAAAAATTTAGCAAGGATGAGAGGGGCATGGATGTTCTCCCGGGGCTCCCATGTTCTCTCCTCAGGACCAAACCCCTTCCAATCCACTAGAAAAAAGGTCTTTCCTCTTACCCTTTTGGTGGCCAGAATGTTCTCTACCTCAAACTCGTCTTCAGCAGAAACCGGAGCAGGAGGCGTACCTGTAGACTTGGAAAAGGAGTTAAGTACCACGGGTTTGAGAAGAGATACATGGAAGGAGTTAGGGATCCGTAAGTTGGCCGGGAGTTTCAATTTATAGGCCACCGGGTTGATCTGTTTGATAACCTCCAGTGGGCCGATGAACCGAGGCCCTAACTTATAGGAAGGAATCTTGAGCCGGACATATTTGGATGAGAGCCAGACTTTATCTCCGGGACGAAATTGTGGGGAATCCAGGCGTTTTTTGTCAGCGTGTCTCTTCATCCGCTCGGACGACTGAAGGAGTGCGGATCGGGTACTCTCCCAAATGGAGGAAAATTTGCTAACGAGAGATTCCGCAGCCGGGTTGTCCACAGAGTTGGAGACAGGAAAAGGGATCCAAGGATGCTGACCGAAGACTACAAAAAACGGGGATTTAGAAGAAGATTCGCTCTCGTGATTGTTGTAAGAGAACTCGGCCCATGGTAGGAGATCCACCCAGTCTGAATGGTGGGCATTAACGAAGTGCCGGAGGTAACTGGTCAAATTCTGATTGATCCGCTCCACTTGACCATTGGACTGTGGGTGGTAAGCGGAGGAGAAGTCCAGGGTGACGTCGAGCAGTTTACATGTGGCTCTCCAGAAGCGTGAGGTGAACTGAACCCCACGATCCGACACGATGTGGAGAGGCAGACCATGGAGACGGAAGATGTGGCGGATAAAGTCTTTAGCTAGCTCGGGAGCAGACGGGAGGCCTGGCAGGGGAATAAAATGAGCCATTTTGGAAAAGCGGTCAGCGACCACCCAAATGACCGTACAACCGGCAGAGACGGGGAGATCTGTTATGAAGTCCATAGCTATATGTTGCCACGGGGCAGCAGGCACAGGCAGAGGAAGAAGGCGGCCGGTAGGCAGGTGTCTCGGAACTTTGTTGCGGGCGCAGGACACACAGGCAGAAACAAAGTCAATAACATCCTTGTGCAGGGTAGGCCACCAGTAGTGCCGGGTAATAAGCTGGAGGGTCTTTTTCTGACCGGCGTGCCCAGCTAGCTTAGACGAGTGACCCCATTGTAGAATCTTCTCCCGATCGGACTCCGTTACGAACGTCTTACCGGGAGGGAGACGATTTAGGCCCACGGGGGCTACCTGCATTACTCTGGCGGGATCGATGATGTGTTTAGGCTCCTCCTCAAGATCAGACACCAGAAAGGATCGGGACAGGGCGTCAGCTTTGATGTTCTTGTCAGCCGGACGAAAATGAAGAATGAAATCAAAGCGGGCAAAAAACAAAGACCACCGGGCTTGGCGCGGGTTAAGTCTCTGGGCGCTCTGGAGATATGCCAAGTTCTTGTGGTCAGTGTAAATTATTACCGGGTGGAGAGCCCCCTCGAGCAGGTAACGCCACTCCTCCAGTGCCATCTTAATGGCCAACAATTCTCGGTCTCCTATAGAATAATTGCGCTCAGAAGAGGAGAAAAGTTTGGAGAAAAAGCCGCAGGTTACCTTTCTTCCGGAAGAAAATTTTTGGGTAAGTACCGCCCCAGCTCCGGAGGAGGAGGCGTCAACTTCTAGGAAGAATTGTTTGTTGCCGTCCGGACGATGCAGCACCGAGGCGGAGAGGAAGGCCTGTTTTAAAGAAAGAAATGCCTCCTCTGCTGCGGGCGGCCATTCTCTGGGGTTCGTATCTTTACGGGTGAGAGCAGAGATAGGGGCGGTCCGGGAAGAGAAGTGCGGTATGAACAGGCGGTAATAGTTGGCGAAGCCCAGGAACCGCTGAATAGCCTTCAACCCCTCTGGTCGGGGCCACTTCTGGATGGCAGACAGTTTCTCAGGATCCATTTGTAGACCTGTCTGAGAGATTATGTAGCCCAGAAATGGAAGAGAGGTCTGCTCAAAGATGCACTTCTCATATTTAGCGTAGAGGTGGTTCTGCCTGAGCCTGAGCAGGACCTGACGAACGTCCCTCCGGTGAGTAGGAAGATCCGGAGAGAAGACCAAGATATCGTCCAGGTACACCACCACGCAGGAGTAGAGAAAATCACGGAAGATGTCATTGACCAACTCTTGAAAGACGGTAGGAGCGTTACAGAGACCGAAGGGCATCACAAGGTACTCATAGTGGCCGTCCCGGGTATTGAATGCCGTCTTCCACTCATCCCCCTGACGGATACGGACCAGGTTATACGCCCCACGGAGATCCAGTTTGGTGAAGATTCTAGCCCCCCTCAGACGGTCAAATAATTCAGGAATAAGCGGAAGGGGGTATTTATTCTTCACAGTAATCTGGTTTAGGCCTCTATAGTCTATACATGGACGGAGTGAGCCGTCCTTCATTTTGACAAAGAAGAAGCCTGCTCCCGCCGGGGAGGTAGATTTCCGGATAAATCCCCGGGCCAGGTTCTCCTCAATATATTCAAACATGGACCGGGTTTCAGCAGCGGACAAAGGGTAGATTCGCCCACGGGGGGGAGTAGAGCCGGGCATCAGGTCGATTGGGCAGTCGTATGGTCTATGAGGAGGTAAAGTCTCTGCCTCTTTTTTATTGAAGACATCCGCATAAGACCAATAGGGAACCGGAAGACCGGGCAGATTGGCTGGGGTAGGAGAAGGACGGGCAGGACGAACGGGAACTAGACAAGTCTTATGGCAGTCCTGTCCCCAGCGAAGGACCTCTCCGGTCTGCCAATCAAGCACGGGTGCATGTTTCTGGAGCCAAGGCAGGCCAAGCAATAGTGCGTGAGAGAGTCCAGGCAGAACATGAAAGGAGATGCTCTCAGAATGCAGCATTCCCACCTGTAGAGTCAGAGATTCGGTGATGAGTTGGATGGGATGTGGTAAGAGGCCCCCAACCACGGCGGCGACAGATAAAGGTACTGCCAGAGGTTTGGTGGGAATGTGGTATTTTTCTACCAGGGATTGAGAGATGAGATTTCCAGCAGCTCCAGAGTCAAGTTGAGCCAGTTCAAAATAGCGGTTCTCTCCGCAGAAGATAGAAACAGACAGCATCAGGGATGGAGAGGGTTTACTTTTGTCTAGGGCGACCTCTCCGAGCGATCCTAGACACAGGCGTTTCCCGACCTCTCAGGGCAGGAACGGATCCGGTGCTCCTTACTGCCACAGTAGAAACAGCTCCCCTCGGCACGACGTAAGTCTTGACGGGTCTTGACCATCTTGGTCTGGTGGACCTGTATAGGCTCAGGTGAGTGTGCCTGGAGAGTGACGGGTCTCTGGGAGGTAGGGACTAGACGTGGAATCCTCCTCTCACGAGTGACCTCCCTAGCGTGCTCCTGGAACCGGATGTCAATCCGGGTGGCAAGTGTAATCAAGTCGTCGAGAGTGGTAGGAATGTCCCGACTGGCGAGTTCATCTTTAATACGGCCGGACAGACCCTCCCAGAAGACGGACACCAGGGCGTCGTTATCCCAGGCCAGCTCCGAAGCAAGGGTACGGAACCGTATGGCATATTGGCCCACGGTGAGACTCCCTTGACGGAGGCGTAGCAGAGATGAGGCGGATGAGGTCCTCCGTCCGGGTTCGTCGAAGACCTTCCGGAAAGCCGTGAGAAAGGCTGGCAGGTCGGACACCAGAGGGTCTCCTCTCTCCCATAGAGGATTTAGCCAATCCAGTGCCTCTCCCGTGAGATGGGACATGATGAAGGCTACTTTGGCCCGGTCGGAATTAAACTGGTGGGACTGGTGTTCAAAGTGCAGGGTGCACTGGTTAATGAAGCCCCGAGCTTGAGCGGAGTCGCCTCCGAAGCGAGGAGGTGCAGAAAGCCGGATTCCAGAGCAGGATACTATGGTATTGGTGGTTGCTGGTGGGGCAGTCAAAGTGTCCAGGCGAGTATTGACATTCCGCAGGTGACCCAGGATGGACTCCTGTTGGGACCTCTGTCGGGACAGTTCATGACAAAGGTCCGAGAGCGAGGGAGCTTGGGTGCCACCGGGTTCCATGGCCCGAGCAAACTGTAACGGGTCTGGGAGGCGGAACCTCTGAGCAACTTATACAAGGGGGCGGTTCCTGTAAGGAAAAGGGTGGCGACCAGGGAAGACAGGCAGGCAGTCACAGCATGTGACCGGGACAGTCTCTGGGTAAACGGGCAGGAGGTCACGGCAAGTGACCGGGACAGTCTCTGGGTAAACGGGCAGGAGGTCACGGCAAGTGACCGGGACAGTCTCTGGGTAAACGGGCAGGAGGTCACGGCAAGTGACCGGGACAGTCTCTGGGTAAACGGGCAGGAGGTCACGGCAAGTGACCGGGACAGTCTCTGGGTAAACGGGAAGGTACGACCTGTGACGGCTGAGCCTCCAGGTAGGCTAGCAGGCAGATGGCAGATGAGTGCTCCCAGGTGAGTAGGCGAGAGTCTCTGGATAAGCAGGTGGTCACAGCATGTGACGGCGGAGCCTCCAGGTAGGCTAACAGGCAGGTAGCAGATGAGCGCTCCCAGGTGAGCGGGCAAGAGTCTCTGGACTGGCAGGTGGTCACGACACGTGACGGCGGAGCCTCCAGGTAGGCTAACAGGCAGGTAGCGGATGAGCGCTCCCAGGTGAGCGGGCAAGAGTCTCTGGACTGGCAGGTGGTCACAGCACGTGACGGCGGAGCCTCCAGGTAGGCTAACAAGCAGGTAGCAGATGAGCGCTCCCAGGCGAGCGGGCAAGAGTCTCTGGACTGGCAGGTGGTCACAGCACGTGACGGCGGAGCCTCCAGGTAGGCTAACAGGCAGGTAGCAGATGAGCGCTCCCAGGTGAGCGGGCAAGCTGGTCCATAGACAGACTGACAGGTGTCGGAAGGCAGACAGTCGGACCTCAGGCTAGCAAGCAGGAAAGCGGATGACAGGCAGGAATCAGGCAGCAAACTGGCAGGAGACTGGCAGGTAACTGGCAGGTAACAGGCAGGTGACAGGCAGGTAACAGGCAGGTAACAGGCAACGGGACCTGAGGGCTGAAGCAGAGTAGTGAACAGTGCAACAACATTGCTCGGGCACCTCCATTTTGGAGGAGGTGCCTTATATATGGAGGGATCCTCCGGCCATTGGCCGGGGACTCCTTAGGGCGACGCGCGCGGCCCCTTTAAGAGAGGGGCAGCGCGCGCGCGCCCTAAGCACAGTGACCGGGGGAGAGCGGGCGCTGCAAGCAGAGCGGGAGGAAGCCGCCGGGCACGGAGCAGAGAGGTGAGGGGAACAGCGTCCCTGCCTAGCAGGAGGCAGGGACGCCGACGCTACACACTCCTCACAATGGTAACATTTTTTTTAATGAGGACCTCCTCTATGTCTCTTCAAAGGGGTATTGGATTGCGCCCAATTTTTTGGCAGCCCTTGCAGCGTTTGCATGGGCATTACTACTAAAGGAGAACCACTCCTTAACAATGGGAACATTTTTTTTAATGAGGACTTCCTCTATATCTTTTCAAAATGATTTTGGGGTGTGTCAAAATTTTTGCCAGCCTTTGCAGTCACTGCATGTGCCATAACAGTATAGGAGACCCGCTCCTCTGGAAAGGATTTTTTTTAATGAGGACACCCTCTACGTCTTTTCAAAGGGGAATTGGAGTGCGTCATAATTTTTGGCAGCTCTTGAACTTTCTGCATACGCAATAACAGTATAGGAGACCAGCTACTTAATAATGGGAACATTTTATAAACTAAGGCCCTCTCTATGTATCTTCAAAAGGGCAGGCCTTGAAGTCACTACATACGCAATAACAGTAATGCAACTAAATAGACCCTATAGGGGTAATGTTGGCAAATCCGGGAAGAAATATACCCCCGATTTGCTAACCCAAGCCAACTCATGAGGCACATACATATATAGGAGAACAACGAGTTAATTGGCATAAAACATATACATTTTTTATTACATCAAATATTTAAAAACATACATAATAGAAGACAAGATGACATAATTCGGATAGTATGGAAACACTAGTTGGACTGCCAATGTGGTAAGATATGTAACAAAAAATATATACATATATGATCACGCATAGGGTCGAAGTGGGTCATGAGCAACATAAGTAATGAAACATCAGGTTAGTATATCAAAAATAGTGCAATGAATATAATAATATATATCGGGAAATAGTCCATAGATATTCCACAGTCATTGGATTTTACAATTACCCTATATATCAGATGTCCATCTAAATGATGCTCCCGCCCACAAATAGTCAACACGTGTCACAAAAAATGTCCAAAAAATTGTATCCCACCACATAGCAGTCCCTAGTGTAGAGACACTAATTAGATTGCCACTGTGGCAAGTGTATAGCAGAAAATACATATATAATCATGCGAATGGCTACAGTGGGACATAACTGAACCTAGATGATATAACATAAGGCAAGTACATCAAGACAATCCTGATAGACATAGTAATGGATCAGGAAGTATTCCATCAAAATCCCGTAGTCATTGAATTGACACTAGCCATATGCATCAAGTATCCATCTAGGTAATGTACCCACACACCAGTAATCGAATATATATCGCATAAAGCATAAAAAAGTAATCCCATACCACAGAGAGTGTCAGGAGGAGAGTGAGGTGCATGAAAGAACGCACATGTGTTATATCATCTAGGTTCAGTTATGTCCCATTGTAGCCATTCGCATGATTATATATGTATTTTCTGCTATACACTTGCCACAGTGGCAATCTAATTAGTGTCTCTACACTAGGGACTGCTATGTGGTGGGATACAATTTTTTGGACATTTTTTGTGACACGTGTTGACTATTTGTGGGCGGGAGCATCATTTAGATGGACATCTGATATATAGGGTAATTGTAAAATCCAATGACTGTGGAATATCTATGGACTATTTCCCGATATATATTATTATATTCATTGCACTATTTTTGATATACTAACCTGATGTTTCATTACTTATGTTGCTCATGACCCACTTCGACCCTATGCGTGATCATATATGTATATATTTTTTGTTACATATCTTACCACATTGGCAGTCCAACTAGTGTTTCCATACTATCCGAATTATGTCATCTTGTCTTCTATTATGTATGTTTTTAAATATTTGATGTAATAAAAAATTTATATGTTTTATGCCAATTAACTCGTTGTTCTCCTATATATGTATACGCAATAACAGTATAGAAGGCCCTCTTCTTAATAATGGGAACAATTTTTTTTACTGAGGCCCTCCTCTGTCTCTTCAAAGGTGTATTGGGGTTTTTCCAAATTTTGGGCAGCCCCTGCAGTCACTATATACGCATATACGCAATAACAGTATAGGAGACCCGCTCCTTTATAATGGGAACATTTTTTAAAGTGAGGCTCCCCTCTGTCTCTTCAAAGGGTTGATGAGGTTTTTCCAAATTTTGGGCAGGCCTTGCAGTCACTACTTATGCAATAACGGTATAGGAGACCCTCTACTTAATAATCGTGACATTTTATTTTACTGAGGCCCTCCTCTATGTCTCTTCAAAGGGGTGTCAGGGCTTTTCCAAATTTTGGGCAGTCCTTGCAGTCACTGTGTGCTATTCAGCTAATTGTTTGCAAAGACTTTCAGCCATTATAGGAACATTTTCCTAATGTTATCTTCATTTGTATTGTTGTACTTTGCTGCCATCTACTGGCCATTGTTATATATGCAATTATTACTCTATTTTACTCACAATCCTTCCTGTCTGCAACTCCTCCTATTTTTTCCTCACTTCCTTCTTCTTTATCCGTGCCATTTTGACAATACATGCTGCAGGACTGAGAAAGGATTCTCCCCTTACCTGTAACCTGTGCTTCTAATACAACACTATCCTCTACTTCATCTTCATTCTTCACCTTCCCTCACCTCATCAAGGAACTGTAAATAAACCTGTTGAATTCATCACTGCATCATCCTTCCGGACTAATCGTGCAGTTCATAAGGAATATAAGCACAGGTTAGTGAGTTAATGCTATCTGCCATTGCTTATACAGAGATCCGTGTCACATCCTTCAGACACATCTCGCCCCACGTACATCGGTTTCAGAATATTAAGGAGAGACCTACAGCGTCTGTATGCATATGCATTGTCTGCTAGCAAGTCTATGACCGTCCATGTTATGTTCTGCTACCAGAGCTAAGGAAATAGAGGAGATCTGTCCCTACGATAGAACTCAGCTGAATCCCTACGATGTAACAGGGAACCTGATCCTGCGATCAGACCTTCTAAAGTCCTAAGCTAGTCTGTACGGAGACCTATAGATGTGGGGAAGGAATCCCTACAAGTACTAAGGACTGGGAGGAAAATGGGACACCTCCTAACAGAAATAGTAGCAGACAGACGAACAAACAAAATATATAGAACATAGAGGTCCGTAGACCAAGCAAACTAACAGAGTTAGATACAGAGCACAGGCTAGCTAGAAAGTAGTTATACAATGAAGTCCAGCAAAGCCAGAAGGGCGGAGCAGGATTAAATAGGCCAACAAGGTCATGTGACCAGCAAAGGAACTAACCTAAGAGCAAGGTTCTAACAGTACCCCCCCTTCTAAGAGGATCCTCCGGATCCCCTAGGACCAGGCTTATCAGGAAATCTCCTGTGAAACGCTCTGATAAGTCTGGACGCGGAAACATCATCTGACCTCACCCAAGAGTTATCCTCGGGTCCGAAACCTTTCCAGGCCACAAGATACTGCAAACTACCTCTATACCGTCTAGAGTTAAGGATGCGAGAAATTTCATATTCCCCGTCCTCCACCACCGGAGGAACAGAGGCAGAGGCGTCACCATCCGACACAACAGCTTTTTTTAACAGAGAGACATGAAATACCGGATTAATTCTCCAGGAGGTAGGAACCTCCAACCTAACAGCAGATTGGTTGACAACCTGAAGCACCTTAAAGGTCCCTACAAACTTGGGACCCAATTTCTTAGAAGGAATCCTCAACCGCAGATTCCTAGAGGACAACCAGACCATGTCACCAACAGCGAACAAAACCTCCTGTCGTTTCCTATCAAAGTAGTCTTTAGATTTTCTGTTGGCCTCCTGAAGATTACCACGCACATCCGTCCAAACTCTCTCCAAATCACCGGAAAAATTCTCCTCCTCAGGCACGGCAGATCCCAACTTGGAGAACGACCCAAACGACGGATGTCTCCCAGAACAACAAAAAAAAGGCGAACAACCAGCAGAAGAAGATGTATGATTGTTCAGAGCAAATTCAGCAAGTGGCAGAAACTCAGACCACCCCTCTTGATTGTCTGCCACAAAACAATGCAAGAACTGCTCAACATCCTGGTTTTTCCTTTCTGTCTGGCCATTAGATTCAGGGTGATATCCGGACGAGAACGACAAATGAACTCCCAACCTGTCACAAAAGGCACGCCAAAAACGAGCCACGAACTAAGGACCCCTATCAGAAACAATGTCAGTAGGAACGCCATGAAGTCTGACAATTTCCTTGACAAAGGCCTTAGCGAGAGTTTTAGCGCAGGGCAGTTTGACGAAGGGAACCAAGTGACACATCTTGCTAAAACGGTCCACGACCACCCAGATGACAGTAAAACCCTCAGAGGGGGGAAGGTCAGTTATAAAGTCCATAGCCAAATGTGTCCAAGGAGCACTGGGAACCTCCAAAGGACAAAGCAACCCCGCAGCAGGAGTATGTGAGGACTTAGATCTAGCACATATAGTACATTGACGCACCCACTTAATGACTTCCTTCTGCCATCCAGGCCACCAAAAACTGCGACCCACCAGTCTCTTGGTCTCAGAGATTCCGGGATGACCTGCCAACCGAGATTCGTGACACTCAACAAACAAATCTCTCCTAAAGGTCCCAGGCACAAACAACCTCCCATGAGGAGTGTTAGATGGGGCATTCTCCTGTGCTTTAAGAATCTCATATTCCAAAACGGAGTCCAAAGCAGCTATCACAACACCTTCTTGTAAAATGTTCTCCTCTTTCTCAGCACCGACTATGGGAGAAAAACTGCGAGACAAGGCATCCGCCTTAACATTCTTAGTACCAGGGATGTAAGTAACGGAGAAATTAAACCGCGAGAAAAACAGTGCCCACCTAGCCTGACGGGCATTCAGGCGCTTGGCAGCATCAAGATATATCAGATTTTTATGATCCGTAAGAACCTGAACGGGAAATTCCGCACCTTCCAAGAAGTGGCGCCAGTGTTCAAATGCGAGTTTAATAGCCAATAATTCCCGATTACCAATATCGTAATTCAGTTCAGTCTCCGAAAATTTTTTTGAAAAAAAGGCACAGGGAAGTAATCCATCCCCGTTATCCTGAGACAATACTGCGCCAACCCCCACAGAGGAAGCATCAACCTCAACCAAAAACGGCTTAGTCACATCAGGCTGCATAAGGATGGGAGCAGAGGTGAACCTCTCCTTGAGATACACAAAAGCTTCAATGGCCTCAGAAGACCACTGAACCGCATCAGCACCTTTCCTGGTGAGATCGGTCAGAGGTTTGACAATACTAGAAAATTTTTTTATGAATTTTCTGTAATAATTGGCGAAACCCAAAAACCTCTGTATCGATTTCAAACCAATAGGCCTAGGCCATTCCTGTACAGCTTGAACTTTAACCGGGTCCATCTCAAAACCTTCGCTGGAGATAATGTAACCCAAAAAACTAATTCTCTGTACAGCGAACTCACATTTCTCCAGCTTAGCAAAAAGCGAATTGTCCATTAATAACTGTAATACCTCACGTACGCTCCGCCAATGAGACTCCAGATCCGGCGAATAAATCAAAATGTCATCCAAATACACAACCACATTTTTGCCGATCAAAGGTCTAAGGATGTCATTAATAAGATTCTGAAAAAATGCAGGAGCATTAGTAAGACCAAAAGGCATAACCAGATTCTCAAAATGACCCACAGGAGTGTTAAAAGCAGTCTTCCATTCATCACCCTCCTTCATGCGCAACAGATTGTATGCCCCCTTAAGGTCAATTTTAGAGAACCACTTGGCCCCCATTAACTGGTTAAACAGATCAGGAATCAATGGCAGTGGGTAAGGATTGCGTACAGTAAGTTTGTTAATCTCACGAAAATCCAGACAAGGACGTAAACCGCCGTCCTTTTTTTTTACAAAAAAAAATCCAACCGCCACAGGAGACTTAGAGGGCCTAATGTGACCGGCGGCCAAACTTGTCTGTATGTATTCCTCCAAAGCCTTCCTCTCAGGAATAGTAAGGTTAAATAAACGACTTTTAGGAAGAGTCGCTCCAGGGACAAATTCAATAGAACAATCATAGTCTCTATGGGGAGGCAAAACCTGCGATTCCTTCTCAGAAAAAACTCTCCAAAAATCCTGAATAGGAACAGGCAATTCTCCCCTATCCAAAGCTGCAATACGCCCGTTACAACACTTGTCATAACATTTATGGCTCCAGGATTTAATTTCACTGGTAGACCAATCCAGTACAGGATTGTGAAATTTTAACCAGGGCAATCCCAATATTACTGGAGAAGGCAAGTTATTCAAAACTACCATATCCAATTTCTCATGGTGAACACCATTAATAGTGAGAGGAAATTCACAGACCTTGAGAGTAATATTCTTCAAAGGGGAACCATCCACAGAAACCACAGCAATGGGGGATGATAAAGGTTCGGGTTTTAAATTGAGTCTTTCCAAGAATCCCCCATCAATTACATTCAGAGTAGACCCACAATCAACAAACACCCGAAATTCCATTAATTTTTCCTGAGCAATCGTGGAAGCAGCTAAAAATACACCCTTGGAATTTAAACAGGCAATACGGGCATGACTGACCATTTTTTTTTCTTTCTTCATACGAAGCTCACAGCCTTTAATCAAATGACCAGATTTTCCGCAATAAAAACACAAGCCTTCAGAAAATCGACGGTCTTTTTCTTGAGAGCGAGGTGCCACCGATACAATCTCCATCGGTTCACCACTGTTAGTACACACATTCTCATAACCAGAAACTGACATAGCAGAGGATTTGCTCTCATTAACCCTTGCACGCAGTCTCCTATCCACCCGTATAGCTAATTGCATAGCCTGTTGCAAATCTTCAGGTGTAGGATAAGCAATTAGCAGGTCTTTAACCCTTTCATTGAGCCCAGCAAGAAATAGACTTTTCAGAGCAGAATCGTTCCACCCTGTTTGAGTAGACCATCGACGGAAATGAGTACAATATTTTTCCACATTACCTGATCCCTGTTTCAAACGTCTCAACTCAGTCTCAGCTGATGCGACACGGTCAGGATCATCATATAATAGTCCCAAAGCAGAAAAAAAACTATCCACTGATCTGAAGCATGTATCACTAGGTTGCAAAGAAAAGGCCCACTCCTGAGGCTCTTTGCGCAAAAGTGACATTATGAACCCTATGCGCTGGGATTCATCCCCAGAGGACTTGGGTCTCAAACGAAAATACAATAAGCAAGCATTTTTAAATGAAAAAAATTCTTGGTGTTCACCAAAAAATAAATCCGGCAAACATACCTTAGGCTCCAAGAAATGTGCTCCAGGACAGTTACTCACGTGCTGACGGAGCTCGGCCACCTCCAGAGAGAGTCCCTGCAGGCGATGAGCCAAATCCTGAACCGACACCATGATGGAACAGAAAAATCTTTCCTTAGAGAATTTGCAGGCTGGACTTACTGTTATGTTCTGCTGCCAGAGCTAAGGAAAGAGAGGAGATCTGTCCCTACGATAGAACTCAGCTGAATCCCTACGATGTAACAGGGAACCTGATCCTGCGATCAGACCTGCTAAAGTCCTAAGCTAGTCTGTACGGAGACCTATAGATGTGGGGAAGGAATCCCTACAAGTACTAAGGACTGGGAGGAAAATGGGACACCTCCTAACAGAAATAGTAGCAGACAGACGAACAAACAAAATATATAGAACATAGAGGTCCGTAGACCAAGCAAACTAACAGAGTTAGATACAGAGCACAGGCTAGCTAGAAAGTAGTTATACAATGAAGTCCAGCAAAGCCAGAAGGGCGGAGCAGGATTAAATAGGCCAACAAGGTCATGTGACCAGCAAAGGAACTAACCTAAGAGCAAGGTTCTAACAGTCCACCATCTTAGCTAAAGCATGTCTACAAAGGGCACAGTGGATCCCTCTGTGGGAGAAGCACATCATGTTCCTGACACCACAGATGCTCCAGGAGCAGAGTCCACACTTATTGCAGAGCAGAATGTACGATCCAAACCTGTAACCAAGCCAACACAAAAGGTCAGAGAGAACCTGGAGACAACCTGAGATGAGTTCCATGATAACATAGATCATTTATGGGGCAGAGTTGACTGCTTTTTAGCATCTCTTCCACGCACTAACAATGACGCAGCAGATTTAACGGCCAAATTGAATAGTTTATCTGCCGCCTATGATCGCTACCAGAGACTGTCTGAAAAGTACATCACATTCCTGAGTAACTGTGATATTGATGATGCCCCAGCAGAGCTGGCAGAAAGAGAGACTCTTCTCCAAGAAAAGACCACATTAGTGTGAGATGCCCAGGATAAGGCAGAACTCTGCATCGCACACCTCCAAGAGGCTAGGTCACATCGTACAACCCCGACCAAAATCACATCTCGATCTTCCAGATCTCACTCCAGGAAGTCAACATTGTCTGACAAGATACTGGAAATCCATGCATCTGCAGAGAACGCTAGAGTAAGAAGTTCCTTTGCTAGGAAGGAGGCTGTATTAAAAGTCCAAAGAAATGAGATGGAAGCCCAATTAAAAAGGCAGGAGGCTGAAGTAGAAGCCCAAAGAAATGAGATGGAAGCTCAAAGAAACAAGATGAAGGTCCAATTAAAAATACTCCAAGCAGAAAGGGAAGAAGCAACAGCCCTTGCTAAACTGAAGGTCCATGAGCAAGCACTAGGTCAAGATGCTGATAGGTACTGTCTCATTCCAGGAGAAGTGGAGGACCCAGCTGATCACACTACTGACTATGTGCTAAAACATTTACGATCTGTACAAGCACCACCTCCAATCTACCACACAGATGCACCCGCAAGCCAAGAAATGTCCCCACCTACTGCTGACAAGGTAATTTCCAGTACTAATCCACAATTTAGGCCGCAGCCAGCAGACCCTACAGAGACTAAACCACTACTTAGCCCTCATGCCGCATCATTTCGTCCTGCTCCATCTCAGCCATATAAGCCAGAGAATTTACATTCCCCAGGGATTCCACAAATTAATCCGGCAACCATGACCGGAAGATCGGACATGTCTGAATTCACCAGATACATGATTTGCAGGGAGTTAATAAACATCAGTCTCTCAAATTTAATGATCGTGCCAAAAATTATAGAGCCTGGAAATCGACCTTTCAAGCAGTAATCCAAGACCTTAACCACACTGGCAAGGAACAACTAGATTTGCTTGTCAACTGGTTACGCCCTGAATCAGCGGAGTGCATCAAGACAATAAGGGCAGTTCATGTGGACTATTCAGATGCAGGTCTTATTACAGCATGGGAGAGACTGGAGCAAACCTACGGCAGTTCAGAAGCCATAGAGTCTGCCTTATTTAAGAGACTGCAAACCTTCCCCAGGATGACTAACAAGGAAAATCAAAAACTTCAAGACCTGAGCGACCTGCTAATAGAAATAGAACTGGAAAAATTAGACCCACGTCTTTCAGGACTGAGTTACCTTGATACTGCTCATGGCGTGACTCCAATAGTTCTCTAGTTGCCACACAGCATGCAGGATAAATGGGCAGACCATAGCACACAATATAAAAGACAGCATAATGTGTCTTTTCCTCCCTTTTCATATTTTTCCAGGTTCGTCAGTGATCAAGCTCGGAAGAAGAATGATCCCAGCTTCGACTTCACTGAACCTACTCCATTAGCTTCATCATCATCATCATCTACAAGGTATGATAACATTACCACCAAACGTAGAGAGTTAAGAGGCACAGTATCTGTGAGAAAGACTGACGTTCCACTTACTGCACTCTCCTTCACTAAAACAATTGCTGTTGCTCCTAAAGTGATGGACTGTAGCCATATGTGCCCTATCCACAAAAGACCTCACCCAGTTAAGGAATATCGTGGACTCAGGGAAAAGACTTTGCAGGAGTGCAGAAATACTCTCAAGGCGCTTGGGATATGTTATAAGTGTTGCACCTCCTCAGACCACCTTGCTAAGGACTGTAAGGCCGTCACTAAGTGCACTGAATGCAGTAGTGACAAAAACGTTACATCCATGCATCCCACACCAGCTCCACACAATTCACAACCTTCTGCAGCCTCTAATCCTGCTCAAAAGCATGGCGGGGAGCCACAAGTTCAGCTGCAACTGCTGTTTCTTCCTCTTGTATTGAAGTATGCGGAGAAGGGACTGGTCCTAAATGCTGTGCCAAAGTATGTCTGGTCAAAGTCTATCCAGAAGGACAACTTGACAAGGCCTCCAAAATGTATGCCATAATAGATGAGCAAAGCAACAGGTCTCTAGCAAAGCCAAAACTCTTTGAGATCTTCAATATAAAGGGACAAATGGCTCCATACACCCTCAACACCTGTTCTGGTCATATTGAGGCTTCTGGTACGAGAGCCTCTGGGTACGTTATCTCTTCAATCAAGGGGAACGTGCACATATCCTTGCCAACTTTAATTGAATGTGACTAGATACCCGATAACGGAAGAAATTCCTACTCTGGAAGCCGCGCTTCATCATCCCCACTTGAGGTACCTAACTAACGAAATTCCTCGTCTGGACATGAATGCTGATATTCTAATCCTACTAGGGAGGGACATTTTGAAGGTCCACAAAGTGCGCCAACAATGCCACGGCCCAGATGATGCTCTATAAGCCCAAAGACTTGATCTAGGCTGGGTAATCGTTGGCAATGTACAGTGGTGGCCAAAGTATTGACACCCCTGCAATTCTGTCAGATAATACTCAGTTTCTTCCTGAAAATGATTGCAATCACAAATTCTTTGGTATTATTATCTTCATTTATTTTGTCTTCAATGAAAAAACACAAAAAGAATTGTCCTAAAGCCAAATTGGATATAATTCCACACCAAACCTAAAAAAGGGGGTGGACAAAAGTATTGGCACTGTTTGAAAAATCATGTGATGCTTCTCTAATTTGTGTAATTACAGCACCTGTAACTTACCTGTGGCACCTAACAGGTGTTGGCAATAACTAAATCACACTTGCAGCCAGTTAACATGGATTAAAGTTGACTCAACCTCTGTCCTGTGTCCTTGTGTGTACCACATTGAGCATGGAGAAAAGAAAGAAGACCAAAGAACTGTCTGAGGACTTGAGAAACCAAATTGTGAGGAAGCATGAGCAATCTCAAGGCTACAAGTCCATCTCCAAAGACCTGAATGTTCCTGTGTCTTCCGTGCACAGTGTCATCAAGAAGTTTAAAGCCCAGGGCACTGTGGCTAACCTCCCTAGATGTGGACGCAAAAGAAAAATTGACGAGAGATTTCAACGCAAGATTGTGCGGATGGTGGATAAAGAACCTCGACTAACATCCAAACAAGTTCAAGCTGCCCTGCAGTCCGAGGGTACAACAGTGTCAACCCGTACTATCCGTCGGCATCTGAATGAAAAGGGACTGTATGGTAGGATACCCATGAAGACCCCACTTCTTACCCCAAGACATAAGAAAGCCAGGCTGGAGTTTGCCAAAACTTACCTGAGAAAGCCTAAAACGTTTTGGAAGAATGTTCTCTGGTCAGATGAGACAAAAGTAGAGCTTTTTTGGGAAAAAGCATCAACATAGAGTGTACAGGAAAAAAAAAAAAAGAGGTATTCAAAGAAAAGAACACGGTCCCTACAGTCAAACATGGCGGAGGTTCCCTGATGTTTTGGGGTTGCTTTGCTGCCTCTGGCACTGTACTGCTTGACCGTGTGCATTGCATTATGAAGTCTGAAGACTACCAACAAATTTTGCAGCATAATGTAGGGCCCAGTGTGGGAAATCTGGGTCTCCCTCAGAGGTCATGGGTCTTCCAGCAGGACAGTGAGCCAAAACACACTTCCAAAAGCACTATAAAATGGTTTGAGAGAAAGCACTGGAGACTTCTAAGGTGGCCAGCAATGAGTCCAGACCTGAATCCCATAGAACACCTGTGGAGAGATCTCAAAATGGTTTGGAGAAGGCACCCTTCAAATATCAGGGACGTGGAGCAGTTTGCCAAAGAAGAATGGTCTACAATTCCAGCAGAGCATTGTAAGAAACTCATTGATGGTTACCGGAAGCGGTTGTTCGCAGTTATTTTGGCTAAAGGTTGTGCAACCAAGTATTAGGCTGAGGGTGCCAATACTTTTGTCTGGCCCATTTTTGGAGTTTTGTGTGAAATGGTCAATGATTTGATTTTTGCTTCATTCTCTTTTGTGTTTTTTCCTTGCAAGCAAATAAAATGAAGATAATAAGACCAAAGAATTTGTGATTGCAATCATTTTCAGGAAGAGTATTATCTGACAGAATTGTAGGGGTGCGAATACTTTTGGCCACCACTGTATGTCTGGATCAGAGTCACAAGGCATCCGAAGTCAACTCCTTTAAAACGCATGTACTTCAAAATGGTCACACAATTCACTTCTAACCATGCTCTCATCACTACGAAATGAAAGAAAGGTTCTCTGACTTCATCCAAGAGCCTGACATAATTCCCACTTCCTATGGTGACGACTTAGGAAGAACACGGTTTTGCACAACACAAGATGACAACAATGTCGCCTTAACCAAAGAAGACAAAGAGTTTATTAAAATAATGGACAGTGGATTCTTCAAGAACGAATCTGACTGTTGGGTTGCTCCCTTACCCTTTGAGGCTAAAGGGGTAGGGCCAAGCTTCCTAACAACCGAGAACAGGCCTTATCCAGGTTCACCTCACTGCAGAGAACATTGAGAAACAAGCCTGAAATGAAGAACCATTTTGTAGCCTTTATGGACAAGATATTTCGCAATGACCATGCAGAGACAGCTCCACCCTTGCAAGCCAATGAAGAATGTTGGTATCTACCTTCCTTTGGAGTATATCATCCAAGAACGCCTAAACAAATCAGAGTGATGTTCGATTCAAGCGACAAACATAATGGTGTATCTCTGAACAACGTTCTCCTCACTGGTCCCAACCTGACTAATAACCTGGTGTGAGTGCTCATGAGATTCAGAAAAGAGCCAGTCGCCATTACTGCTGACATCCAACAAATGTTTCATTGTTTCATTGTGCGACAAGATCACAGAAATTATCTCCGTTTTCTATGGCCCCGAGACAACGACACCAACAAGGAAACGGTTGAATACCGCATGAAGGTGCACGTGTTCGGAAACAGTCCTTCTGCTGCAGTTGCTACATACGGCCTACGTAGGACTGCTTCTGATGGCAGATCAGAGTTCAGGAAGGACGCCCAAAGGATCGTTGAAAAGGACTTCTACGTGGACGACGGTCTCAAATCCCTGCCTACAGCAGAAGAAGCCATAGATCTGCTCAAAGGGACACAAGGTATGCTTTCTAAAGCTCATTTAAGATTGCATAAAATTGCCTCCAATAGTGCTGTTGCCATGAAGGCCTTTCACCCTAATGATCACGCCACAGAATTCAGAGACTTGAATTTAGGCTCAGACAATTCACCAGTACAGAGTAGTCTGGGCTTGAGATGGAACTTGTTAAAGGACTCCTTCAGCTTTCAGGTTAGTGGTGCAGAAAAGCCATTTACTAAGCGTAGGGTTCTGTCAGTGGTGAATAGTCTTTACGATCCACTCGGGTTTGTTGCACCCTTGACTATACAAGGCAAGCTTCTGTTAAGGCAACTCTCAGAGTCTATTAAGGACTGGGACTGGGACATACCACTCCCTGCTGACAAGCAACTAAAGTGGAAGTCGTGGAGGGAATCTCTTTGTTCCTTGGATAAAATCCACATACCACGTTGTTACACTCCAGCATCTCTTGCTAAGAATCAAAGGAAAGAGATCCATATATTCTCTGATGCCTCTACCGAAGCTATCGCAGCTGTTGCCTATTTGAAGTTTATAGATTCTAACAATGAAGCCCATGTTGGATTAAACCCGAACACACCATACCCAGACTTGAACTCTGTGTGGCTGTACTAACCATTGAGATTGCAGACTTCATACAGAGTGATCTAGCTATTCACATGGATGACACAAGATTCTACACAGACAGCAAGGATGTTCTGGGCTACATATACAACCAGACGAAATGATTCTATGTCTATGTCAGTAAAGGCATTGAAAGGATCAGGAAATCGTCCAAACCTGAGCAATGGCAGTATGTTCCATCCCATCTTAACCCTGCTGACCTTGCTACTAGGCCAGTGTCTGTTGGTGCTTTTGCAAATTCTTCTTGGTTAACAGGACCGGAGTTCCTTCTCGGCCAGTGTGAAGAGACTGCCGTTGACAACAGCTTCAGTCTTCAGGATCCAGACGTCGACCCAGAGATCCATCCCGATGTCAGCATCCTCATCACCAATTCCAAGAAGAAGGTTGGCTTGGACTGTCGGCGATTTAATCGCTTCTCCAGATGGACAAGGCTTGTTCGTGCTATTGCAAGGTTAGTCCACATTGCACAATGCTACTGCAATAAGGACAGTAACGCTGAGTGTCACGGTTGGCACATCTGTCATAAGCCTCTCTCTGCAGAAGACATTGCTCTGAGTGAACTGTTTGTGATACGTAATGTGCAGCAGAATGTTTTCCACAAGGAAATAGAATGTATATGTAAAAAGCAAAATGTTCCTAAAAACAGCTCCATTGTCCACTTAAATCCAGTAATTGACAAGAAGCATTTACTGAGAGTCGGTGGTCGTTTAAACAAAGCCAAGTTGGAGGAGTCAGAAAAGAATCCTCTAATTATTCCTGGCCGTCACCATATCACCACTCTACTAATACGACATTACCATGAAAAAGTCAAACATCAAGGCAGACACTTCACTGAAGGTGCCTTAAGAGTTGCAGGCCTCTGGATTGTGGGAGCAAAGAGACAGGTTTCTCATTTAATTCATCATTTTGTTCAGTGTCGCAAGACAAGAGGAAATCTGTAACAACAACAGATGTCTGATTTGCCTGCTGATAGGACAAGCACAGAGCCAACATTTACCTATGTTAGTTTGAACGTTTTTGGCCCGTGGGAAGTCACTGCACGTAGGACCAGAGGCGGACATGCAGAGAGTAAACAATGGGCAGTGTTGTTCACATGCATGATTGTACGAGCAATACACATAGAAGTAATAGAATCAATGGATTCCCCCAGTTTTATCAATGCCTTAAGACGATTCCTCACCATATGAGGACCAGTCAAGCAAATAAGGTCTGATTGTGGAACAAACTTTGTAGGTGCCTGTCGAGAACTACAATTTAACACCAGTCCAGGACTTCTTGGCAAACAATGGCTGTTCGTGGGTCTTCAACCCTCCTCACGCTTCCCATATGGGCGGATTATGGGAAAGAATGATAGGCATCACTCATAGGATACTGGAGTCTATGTTGATGGACTCAAATCTTTCAAGACTCACTCACGAGACCTTAACCACCTTCTTAGCGGAAGTATCTGCTATTGTAAACTCAAGACCACTTGTTTCCATATCTACGGATTCAGAATCTCCTGCTATTCTTACACAGCAACTCTCCTCACTCAGAAACTTGGAACCGTTCCTAACCCACCTGAAGACTCTGTGTGCGGTTACAAATATCAGAGACGTTAGAAACATGTACAACATTTGGCTAACTGTTTCTGGAGTAGATGGAAAAGGGAGTACCTTACTCTTCTCCAAAGATGAAGAAAATGGCAGCAAGTTAAACCAAGCTTGCAAATAGGAGATCTTGTTCTCCTGAAAGACCAGAAGGCAGAAAGAAACGCATGGCCTATGGGACTTATATCAAAAACCTTTCCAAGCGAAGATGGCAAGGGATGCAAAGTGGAAGTGACAGTCACGAAGCAAGGTGACCTCAAATCTTTCATTAGGCCTATATCAGAGATCATCTTACTCATGTCAGTTGAGAATTAAGGACTATCCAATCAACCACAAGGAACTTTTCAGGAACTGTAACCACTGGATTACA
Source organism: Phyllobates terribilis (assembly GCF_046119375.1). Taxonomy (NCBI): domain Eukaryota; kingdom Metazoa; phylum Chordata; class Amphibia; order Anura; family Dendrobatidae; genus Phyllobates; species Phyllobates terribilis. Next base: position 383,841,262 of record NW_027362765.1, read on the forward strand.
ATTGGGTTGGAGACAGTTTGGCCTAGTACGGCTTCTCCAATCCAAAGATGGGTTATCCTTGAATTGCTTCAGGAACTGTTGTAGACATTTGTCTACCTCGTTTGTTATTGTTATATGTTTTTGTTGCATTGCATGCACTGTTTTGTCTTTCTGGTTGAGGTATCCCTCAGTGCACTTCAGGAAAGAACCTCCACCTCAAGACTGTTAAAATAGTGAAATCCAGGGATTTCAGACGGGGAGTGTGCTGTTCAGCTAATTGTTTGCAAAGATTTTCAGCCATTATGTTCAATTGTATTGTTGTACTTTGCTGCCATCTTATAATACAACACTATCCTCTACTTCATCTTCATTCTTCACCTTCCCTCACCTCATCAAGGAACTGTAAATATACCTGTTGAATTCATCACTGCATCATCCTTCCGGACTAATCATGCAGTTCATTAGGAATAGAAGCACAGGTTAGTGAGTTAATGCTATCTGCCATTGCTTATACAGAGATCTGTATTAACATCCCTCAGACACATCTCGCCCCATGTACATCGGTGGCAGAATACACTGCTTACGCAATAACAGTATAGGAGACCCGCTCCTTTACAATGGGAACATTTTTTTATACTGAGGCCCTCCTCTGTCTCTTCAAAAGGGTATTGGGGTTTTTCCAAATTTTGGGCAGGTCTTGCAGTCACTACATACGCAATAACAGTATAGGAGACCCGCTCCTTTATAATGGGAACATTTTTTAAACTGAGGCCCTCCTCTATGTCTCTTCAAAGGGGTATTGTTATTTTTCCAAATTTTGGGTAGGCCTTCCAGTCACTGTATAACAGTATAGGAGACCCGCTCCTTAACAATGGGAACATTTTTTAAATCAAGGTCTTCCTCTATGTCCCTTCAAAGAGGTATTGGGGATTTTCCAAATCTTGAGCAGTCCTTGCAGTCACTGCATATGCAGTAACAGTATAGGAGACCCGCTCCTTAATAATGGGAACATTTTTTAAACTGAGGCCCCCCTCTATGTCCCTTCAAAGGGGTATTGGGGTTTTTCCAAATTTTTGGCAGCCCTTGCAGTCACTGCATATGCAATAACAGTATAGGAGACATGCTCCTTAATAATGGGAACATTTTTTAAAATGAGGCCCTCCTCTATGTCTTGTCAAAGGGGTATTGGGGTTTTTCCAAATTTTGGGCAGGCCTTGCAGTCACTGTACAGAATACAGTACAGTAACTGTACTGTACTGTACACAGTAACAGTATAGGAGACCCGCTCCTTAATAATGGGAACAGCAGTCACCAGGGAGTCAGGAATGCTTCCAGGGGTCTTCCCCATGCTGTTCCTATTTCATTTGAGAACTGTTTATATCGATTTGACCAATTTTTAGGCCTTCTGCAGACCTCCGGGGGAGGCTGACAGAAACATGCTCGAGTTTCCCATAGACTTACATTGGGCTCCTTTCTCGGGTCGAGCATCCAAGCATTACGATTTGACCCGAGCAACGAGCATTTTAGTGCTCTCTCATCACTAGTCTCCTATCCCGAGATTTACTGGGTGATAACCCAGTGCTGTGGCAAAAGTGAAGGTAAAACATAGAACAAGGAAAACAAACGAAATATTTTTTAATAACTTGACCAAGTCTTATATGCATTTGGAGGACTTTTCAAAGGGCTACAGACTGACACGAGGAAGGGAGGAGGATTATCTACTATTAATTTCTGTAATTTCTTTTTGCTTTTGTGGTGGGTGGAGGGTATTTTTAGTTGTATTGATTTGCTGATTAAATTTAGTTTCTACTTTACTACATCATCAGTCTAATACTTGGGAACAAATCTTCTATCCCACCTCTTAAGGCCCCGTCACACTCAGCGACGCTACAGCGATCCCGACAACGATACGACCTGTCAGGGATCGTTGCTGCGTCGCTATGTGGTCGCTGGTGAGATGTCAAACAGTCAGATCTTCCCAACGACTCAGCAACGATGCGGCGACCTGTAACGATCTGTATAACGATGCACGCCTATGTGTCTGAGTCAGTCGTCAACAAGGTCGTTGGTAAGGTGTCAAACACACCGATGCATGCTACCCAGCGGGGCCTCAACGATCAAAGAAATGTCCAGACCATTCTGACACGACCAGCGATCTCACAGCAGGGGCCTGGTCGCTGCTAAGTGTCAAACGTAGCGAGATCGCTACTGAGGTCGCTGTTGCGTCACAAAACTTGTGACTCAGCAGCGATCTCGCTAGCGATCTCGCTTAGTGTGACGGGAGCTTTACCGGCTGTATGATATCTGTAGTCAGGCTCTGAATGACAAACTGTAAAGCTGCTCCGATCTGACTAATCACCTGTTAATATCATTCATTTTAAGTCTAAGTTGGAAATCTTCTAATCATTACAGCAAATAGAATGTCATACACTTCATGGTTGAATTTCAGGTTGTCTTCTGTGTCCTCCTGATTGGAGATTACATGGAGATCACTGTTATTACTTCTCTGATATAACAACAGAAAGAACATGGAGCCAGAGCCAGATTGATTGTAAGATGATGGGAGCCGATCTACTGGTCATAAAGGACCAGCGGGTAAGATGTCTATGTCCATATATAAGGATAGTATAGGACTAGATGACCGGCCTCATATTTAACCCCTTTATCCCCCGAGGGTGATTTGCATGTTAATGACCGGGCCAATTTTTACACTTCTGACTACTTTCACTTTATGAGGTAAGAACGCTTCAACGGATCCCTGATTCTGTTTCTTCGTGACATATTGTTCTTCATGATAGTGGTAAAATTTCTTCGATATCACTTGCGTTTATTTGTGAAAAAAATCAGAAATTTGGAGAAAATTTTGCAAATTTTGCAATTTTCTAAATTTTAATTTGCATGCCCTTAAATCAGAGAGATATGTCACACAAAATAGTTAATAAATAACATTTCCCTCATGTCTACTTTACATCAGCACAATTTTGGAACCAAAATATTTTTTTTTATTAGGGAGCTATAAGGGTTAAATTTGACCAGAGATTTTTAATTTTTACAACAAAATTTACAAAACCATTTTTTTAGGGACCACATCACATTTGAAGTGACTTTGAGGGGTCTTCATAACAGAAAATACCCAAAAAGTGACACCATTCTAAAAACTGCACTCCTCAAGGTGCTCAAAACCACATTCAAGAAGTTTATTAACCCTTCAGGTGCTTCACAGGAATTTTTGGAATGGGGAAGAAAAAAATGAACATTTAACTTTTTTCACAAAAATGTTATTTAGACCCAATTTTTTTTATTTTCGCAGGGGTAACAGTAAAAAATGGACCACAAAATTTGTTGTGCAATTTCCCCTGAGCACGCAGATACCCCATATGTGGGGAAAAAACATTGTTTGGGTGCATGGCAGGGTTCGGAAGGGAAGGAGCGCTATTTGACTTTTTGAATGTAAAATTTGCTGGAATAATTAGCAGACCCCATGTTGCATTTGGAAAGCCCCTGATGTGCCTAATCAGTGGAAACCCCCCACAAGTGACACAATTTTGGAAACTAGACCCCTCAGAGAATTTATCTAGATGTGTAGTGAGCACCCTGAACCCCCAGGTGCTTCACAGAAGTTTATAACATGGAGCCATGAAAATAAAAAAATCTAACTTTTTCCACAAAAATGATCTTTTAGCCACAAATTTTTTATTTTCACAAGGGTAAGAGGAGAAAATTTGAACCTACAAACTGTTGTGCAATTTCTCCTGAGTACGCTGATACCCCATATGTGGGGAAAATACACTGTTTTGGCGCACTGCAGGGTTCAGAAGGGAAGGAGCACAGTGTGACTTTTTGAACGCAAAATTGGCTGTAATCAAGAGCGCACGCCATGACGCGTTTCGGGAGCCCCTGATGCGCCTAAATACTGGAAACCCCCTACAATTGACTCCATTTTGGAAACTAGACCCTCAAGGATTTTATCAAGGTGTATAGTGTACATTTTGAACCCAGAGGTACGACAGAATTTGATAACATTAGGTCATCATATTGAATAAGTTGTCATTAGTGTTGAGCGCAAGTGCTTGCTACTTTACTTTGCATCGGCTACTCGGGTATGCACCATGTATCGCGGGTGCTTGCGTGACATGCTCAAGTCCCCGCCTCGCTTGTTTCACGGTTGTTAGACACCCCAATAAAAACATGCGGGGATCGCTCATGCATGGCAGGCAATCCCAGCAACATTTTTTTGGCTGCCAAGCATATAGGGCGGAGACTCAAGCATGTCACTTGAGCACCTGTGATACTCAGTGCATACCTGAGCACCCGATGCAAACTCAAGTAGCGAACACTTGCGCTCAACACTGGTCGCCATATCGTCATCATTATTTTCCTTACTTTTGAAAAATCCCAACCCCAACACAACCCTAACCCCAACCCTAACCCTAGCACAAACCTGACCCTAACTCTAGCACAGTCCTAACCATAGAGTTTATTTTTTACGCCTTTCCTCGTGTGGTATAAGTGATTAGACGACTTTATTCTTTGGGTCGGTGTGATTACAGTGATACCAGATTCATATTGAGTTCTTATGATTGACAGCTGTCATACTCTAAAAGATGCTTTTTTTTGCAAAGACTAGTTTTTGCATCGCCATATTTTGAAAGCTATAATTTTTCCATATTTCGGCCGACAGAGTCATGTGATGACTTGCTGGAGAAGTTGACATTTTTATTGGTACAATTTTCGGGCACATGACATTTTCTGATCGCTTTCTATTCTGATTTTTGGGAGGCAGAATAAACAAAAAACAACAATTCAGTAATTGTTTTTTTTTTGTTTTTTTTTCTATGCCGTTCCGCGTGTGGTAAAATTGATAAGGCAGCGTTATTCTTCGGGTCAGTACATTTACAGCAGTACCACATTTATATTTTTTTTATGTTTTGGCGCTTTTACGCAATAAAAACTATTTTATACAAAAAATATTTTTTTTGTATCGCTTTATTCTGAGAGCTATAACTTTTTTATTTTTCGCTGATGGAGCTGTATGGCAGCTTGTTTTTTGCAGGACAAGATGACGTTTTCAGTGGTGCCATTTTTATTTACATTCGTCTTTTTGATCGTGTGTTATTACATTTTTTGTTTGGCGGTATGATGGTAAAGCATTGTTTTTTGCTTTGTTTTTTATTTATTTTTCTTACCGTGTTCACTAAAGGGGTTAACTAGTGGGACAGTTTTATAGGTCAGGTCGTTCTGACGTGGCGATACCAAATATGTGTACTTTATTTTATTTTTTTTTTCATAATAAATAAACATCATTGGTACAATATATTTTTATTTTTTGAGGATTATTTTTTTCATTTTTTTTAAAAATATTTTTACAATTTCTTTTTTTTCACTTTCTGGCACTTTTTTTACTTTTACACTTTGTCCCACTATGGGACTTTCATTTTTTGCAGCCTGGTCAGCTCTATAGCATAGAGAGCAGCAGCATCCTATGCTATGCAACCTGTCAGCGCTGCACAGAGATAAGTTATTTTGATCATGCACTGCGCATGACCAGAGTAACTTCCTGCTGTCTGGTGACCCAGATGTTGGCATGACGACATCGTGTCACCATGACAACATCCCGGAGCCGCCGCGGACAGCTCGGGACACTGGCAGAGGAGGTAAGTATCGGCGCTTATCTCCCCTTGCCCCCGCAATGCTGTGATCGACTTAGATCGCAGCATTTCGGGGGTTAATGTGCCAGCAGCAGTGCAGGACTGCTCCTGACACATAGCACCGGGTGTCAGCTGTGACAATTAGCTGACACCCGGCAGCAATCGACCCCGCATCACTTGTGTGCGGGCGCGATCGCAGCGTGCGTAATAGTGTGTAGCTGGTCCATAAGGCCCAGGGCGCAGCTATAATGTAGGACTAGATGACCGGCCCCATATATAAGGATAATATAGGACTAGATGACCGACCCCCATATATAAGGATAATATAGGACTAGATGACCGGCCCCATATATAAAGATAATATAGACTAGATGACCGGCCTCATATAAAGATAATATAGGACTAGATGACCGGCCCCATATATTAGGATAATATAGGAATAGATGACCGGCCCCATATATAAGGATAATATAGGACTAGATGACCGGCCCCATATATAAGGATAATATAGACTAGATGACCGACCCCATATATAAGAATAATGTAGGACTAGATGACCGGCCCCATATATAAGAATAATATAGGACTAGATGACCGACCCCATATATAAGGATAATGTAGGACTAGATGACCGGCCCCATATATAAGAATAATATAGGACTAGATGACCGGCCCTTATATAAGGATAATATAGGACTAGATGACCGGGCCCATATATAAGGATAATGTAGGACTAGATGACCGACCCCCATATATAAGGATAATATAGGACTAGATGACCGGCCCCATATATAAAGATAATATAGACTAGATGACCGGCCTCATATAAAGATAATATAGGACTAGATGACCGGCCCCATATATTAGGATAATATAGGAATAGATGACCGGCCCCATATATAAGGATAATATAGGACTAGATGACCGGCCCCATATATAAGGATAATATAGGACTAGATGATGGTCCTATATATAAGGATAATATAGGACTAGATGACCGGGCCCATATATAAGGATAATATAGGACTAGATGACCGGCCCCATATATAAGGCTAATGTAGGACTAGATGACCGGTCCCAAATATAAGGATAATATAGGACTAGATGACCGGTCTCAAATATAAGGATAATGCAGGACTAGATGACCGGCCCCATATATAAGGATAATGTAGGACTAGCTGACCGGTCCCGATCTGCTGTATCCTCATATCTATTACGTATCTGATATGATGGACGTTCTTCTTTTGTTACAGGGGTTTATACAGAGATCTATCACTCAGTGGAGAGACATATATTGGATAGGACTTCACCGTGATGGAGATGTCTGGAGATGGGTGGACGGAGAACATTTTTCCGGCAGCTTGTAAGTGACTCCTGACACCAGCACACACCGGTCATTACTGTGACTGTGATACATCCGATCACCGGGGTCTGGACCTCCCTTATAATTACTGATTTCTCATCATTTCCTCTTGTTTTATCTTCTTGTTACTCAGGCTCGGGAGAACGTTACAATCACAAGGATCAGGACGCTGCGTAATAATGACCGGATCTGATTATTATCAGAATAACTGTGATACTGCAAGAAGATGGATCTGTGTGAAGGAAGCTGTGAGGATCTGACATCGCCATTACTGACACAATTGATTTAAGATTGAATGTGGTAATGTCCTTGTGTTTGGACATCAGCAGTGAGGTGCGTGCAAGGAAATGGGCTTTATATGATAAGCAGTTAGAATGGCAATTATGGTTGGTTCATGGAGCAGGACCTCTTGTACGGGCAATCAAACATGCTGAAATTAAAAGCTCATGATACTAAACTGATTGAAGGATTTTCTTGCTTTAGACCCCAAAGATTCTCTTTATCCTTCATCAGTTTTAGCGCTTTTATGACCTTAGACGTATAGATATGTCCAAGGTCTCTACCCCGTTTGATGCGGGCTCCGACGCTGAGCCCTCATCTTTCCTGGCACATGACAGCTGATCCGATCAGCTGTCATGTGCCCCTAACAGTCGCAGGTGGAATCGCGATCCTCCTGCAGCTGTTAACTAATTAAATGCTGTCAAACTCCGACAATTAACAGTTAAAGAGGACCTATCACCTTCACACATACTATAGTATATTACAGTAAGGAGACTATTGAAATAAATAAACTGCTTTTGGAAGAATAATGACTATTATTACATGAATTATGTTATGAGAAAATCAGTTTATGGGAGCCACCATCTTGGGATTGGCAGCTCAGCATGCTGTGTTCTAATGAGACATGCCCCCAGATTCCAGGCTGGTTGCTAGGCAGCGCCTCTGATCAGCAGCAATGTAGTAACCCTAACAGCTCATTTTCCAAATTGTACCATTATAGAAACACGGAAAGTGTATATAAAGGGGCTTTGTATCTGTACTGTATATACTGTGTGTGGAGCCAGAGAAAAGGCTACTGAGTAACCACAGGAAGTGTGACTGTGTGTATATCCATGTCTGTATGTATGCACTATGGCGCCATTGTATTGAAGAGTGTCAATAAAATGGCGCTGTAGTGCGGACACCAAAGCCGCCGACATAGGCAGCCGGTCACCCACTACTCGCATGCCCCACTCCTGGCCCGTGACTCTGCCTCAGTGATCCTGGCTCCCCGCCGACTATTCAGCCCGGGAAAGGAGCGGCCTCCTACAGCCTGTATCACACGCAATAATAAAATGGAACCATAGTCAGCGCGTGCACATATCGCAATCTCTGGCGCCATTTTATTGAAGACACTATACACAGTGTCTTTAGTAAAATGGAGCCGGAGGTCGCAGTATGCGCTCGCGCTGACTCTGTCACCAGAAATCACGCTGTTAACCTGCAAATATGCGGTTAATCTGCAGATTAACAGTGTTATGCTGCCCGGCGCCTGCACGCAGCCGAATGCAGTGGGGAGAAAATTAACTTTATTCTCCCCTCCAGCATTTGATTTCAGTCATTGAGGCAGGGGCGCTGCGGGTTCAGTCACTGCTCTGGGTATACAGAGCGGCGGCTGTAACTGCGCCCCCGGCACTGGCTGACAGCTGAGCCCCAATTCAGAGGGAGTGTCAGTCAGGGCCAGGGGCGCAGTTACAGCCGCCGCTCTGTACACCCAGAGCAGTGACTGAACCCGCGGCGCCCTCGCCTCCATGACTGAAACCAAATGCATTTGACTGCGTGCAGCATAATAATGTTGTTAACCTGCAGATTAACCACATATCTGCTGGTTAACAGAATTATTTCTGGTGATAGGTTCCCTTTAAGATAGCACAAAAATGTACCAATAAAAATGCTGAACACCTCGGGTCCAATAGCGTGTGTGCATACACATAAATAGATGTATACACACTTATACATGTGTGTGTGTATATATATGTGCGTACACATGTTTACATATAGTTCTTACATACACTATACACTCATGCATGCACTCCCCACATACAGTTGTGCTCAAAAGTTTGCATTCCCCGGCAGAATTTTTGCTTTCTTGGCCTTGTTTCAGAGAATATGAATGATAACAAAAAAACTTTTTCTCCACTCATGGTTATTGGTTGGGTGAAGCCATTTATTGTCAAACTAAAATCATAATGACAACCAAAAACATCCAAATGACCCTGATCAAAAGTTCACATACCCCAGTTCTTAATACCGTCTATTGCCCCCTCTGACATCAATGACAGCTTGAAGTCTTTTGTGGTAGTTGTGGATGAGGTTCTTTATTTTCTCAGATGGTAAAGCTGCCCATTCTTCTTGGCAAAAAGCCTCCAGTTCCTTTAAATTCCTGGGCTGTCTAGCATGAACTGCGCGCTTGAGATCTCCCCAGAGTGGCTCAATGATATTGAGGTCAGAAGACTGAGATGGCCACTCCAAAACCTTCACTTTGTTCTGCTGTAGCCGATGACAGGTCGACTTGGCCTTGTGTTTTGGATCGTTGTCATGTTGGAACGTCCAAGTACGTCCCATGCGCAGCTTCCGGGCTGATGAGTGCAAATTTGCCTCCAGTATTTGCTGATAACGTGCTGCATTCATCTGTCCTTCAACTTTAACCAAGTTTCCTGTACCTTTGTAGCTCATACATTCCCAAAACATCAGCGATCCACATCCATGCTTTACTATAGGAATGGTGTTCCTTTCATCATAGGCCTTGTTGACCTCTCTCCAAATGTAACGTTTATGGTTGTCGCCAAAAAAGTTAAATTTTGGTCTCATCACTCCAAATTACCTTGTTCCAGAAGTTTTGAGGCTTGTCTCTGTGCTGTTTGGCTCATTGTAGGTGAGATACTTTGTGGCATTTGCGCAGTATTGGCTTTCATCTGGCGACTCGACCATGCAGCCCATTTTTCTTCAAGTGCCTCATTATTGTGCACTTTGAAACAGCCACACCGCTAGTTTTCAGAGAGTCCTGAATTTCAGTTGATGTTATTTGTGGGTTTTTCTTTTCATCCCAAACAATTTTCCTAGCAATTGTGGCTGAAATTTCTGTTGGTCTACCTGACCGTGGTTTGGTTTTTACAGAGCCCCTGATTTTCCATTTGTTAATCACAGTTTGAATTCTGCTGACTGGCATTATCAATTCATTGGATATCTCTTTGTATCCCTTTCCTGTGTTATACAGTTCAACTACCTTTTCCCATAGATTCCTTGACAATTCTTTTGCTTTCCCCATGGCTCACAATCCAGAAACGTCAGTGGCTGGATGAAAGATGCAAGAATCTGTCTGGATCCCAGAAACTCAGTCAACTTTTATGCACACACACTGATTACAAGAAAACAGGTCACAGGTGAGGATGTTACCTTTAGTAGCCATTCAAACCCATTTGTGTCAAATTCTGTGCATGTTATCAGGCCAAAATCACCATGGTATGTGAACTTTTGATCAGGGTCATTTGGATGTTTTTGGTTGTCATTATGATTTAGAAAGAAAACACAGTAGTTTGACAATAAATGGCTTCACCCAACCATTAACCATGAGTGGAGAAAAAGTTTTTTTGTTATCATTCATATTCTCTGAAACAAGGCCAAAAAAGCAAAAATTCTGCCGGGGTATGTAAACTTTTGAACACAACTGTATAGGCAAATATTTGACACATGTCTATACACACAATTACATATACACTGGCCAAATGCAGAAACTGGAAATAATTAAAACCCATCTTGTCTGGCAGAAAGCTTCTTTCAGTAGCTGTAGTTTCTGTTACCACATCTCTCCTCTCAGCCCTGCTTGCTGTCACACAGCGGGGGAGGGACACAATCACTACCCCAGCAGGAAGCAGGAGTCTCCACAAGATCTGAACTTCAGTGCTGGACAATGTGTACGGGAAATAGGCTGCCAAAAAGCAAGAACATCATGCATGGATTTACCACAGAAGAGGGAGGTGGAAGGAGGAAACCAAGGGCAGAGCTCCAGCTCACAGCCTGGTGAGTTATGGAGGGAGTTACAGAACCTGGGCAGACACAGAGCTGATTGTGCTGTCCCAGCTGACGCAGAGCAGGATCGCTGGGTTACTGCTGACTCACTGGCAGGATAGTTACCAATGTATACAGCAGCAAGCGATCCTGCTCTGCATCTTATCCCTAGCTAAGCAGCTCTAGTATTACTTACAGAGCGCTACCCGGCAGACTGCTTATCACTTTTTCTTGGTGCAATGCATCATGGGAGAGTGACGTGAGCAGAGGAGCTTGGGGAATCCCCTGGAGGCGACTTCAGCTGAAGTCGGCGCAGTTAAATGAGAGGTTCCTGCCAGGAAAGCGAGTTTTTCTCCCAATTGGTATATACCTTGTTTATAACTTTTTTTGACAAATTATTGATATTTTTACTTGTGCTTTTAAATTAAATACTAAAAAATTTAGTGAGAGGTTCACTTTAAACATGGCCGCACCGGAAGCACGCTGCCATGACAACCCGGGGTCTGCAGGAGACCCCTGTGATTGTCATAGCCAATCTGCTATGAGCGCCGCCCAGCGGTTGGCGCTCAAAGCAGATGAGCATTTCTGCTACACATAGCAAAGCCGAAGCCCTGCTGTATGTAGCACAGGCAATCCGATGATCGCAACTTTTAGTCTCCCTTGGAGACTATTAAAGCAGGTAAAAAGATAAAAAAAAGTTTTTTTTAAATATAAAACAAAATATTAAAGTTCAAATCACCCCCCTTTTGCCCTATTCAAAAAAAAACAATTTAAAAAAAAAATACACATATTTGGTATTGCCGCGTTCAGAATCGCCCGATCTATCAATATAAAAAAATAATTAATCCAATTGGTAAATGGTGTAATGAGAAAAAAATCAAACCGCCAGAATTACATTTTTTTTTGGTCGCCGCAACATTGCAATAAAATGCAATAACAGGTAATCAAAACATTGTATCTACCCCAAAATGGTATCAATAAAAACATCAGCTCAGTGCGCAAAAAATAAACCTTCATCCGGCCACAGATCTCGAAAAATGAAGACGCTAAGGATTTCTGGAAATGGAGAAATTTTTTTTTTTTTTTTTTTACAAACTTTGGATTTTTCTTCACCACTTAAATAAAAATAACCTATACATGTTTGGTATCTATGAACTCATAATGATCTGGAGAATCATAATGGCAGGTCAGTTTTAGAATTTAGTAAACATGGTTAAAAAAAAAAACAACTATGGTCGAATTGCACTTTTTTTTTGCAATTTCACATCACTTGGAATTTTTTTCCCATTTTCCAGTACAATATATGGTAAAACCAATGGTGTCATTCAAAAGCACATCACATTTGTTTTTTTCACTTGAAAAAGACTCCGGTACGGCGTTGAAACGCGTTGTGAATAAAGAGGCTTGTCATAATTATCATCTCTGAAGAAGTTATTTACTCCAGCAGCGCAGTCCACCTACGTGTTCATGCATCTGGATCCAATATCTCCAGGAGGATCTATGTTCCAGCCGCGGGGCAGCAGCTGTTTTTCTTCATGCCTGCATAGGAGTTGTACCTGTCACAACTCCATCAGGTGAGTGTAACCAGCGCTCTCCTACTCTCCCTCCATAGAGTATCACCCTATTGTGCGCTCTGTTCACCACATTTAGATTTACATATATTCAAAATTACAACTCATCCCACAAAAAATAAGCCCTCACATGGCCGTGGAAAAATAAAAAAAGTTATGGCTCTGGGAAGAAGAGGAGCAGAAAATGAAAAAAAAATGGAAAAGCCCAAAGTGGTAAGAGGGTTAAACAAGCAAAGAAAATAACAACCCTACCAATGTCGGAGAACAATTCAGTTTCTGCTCTGATTGTTGTGGCGGATTTTGTTCCCCCTCTATGGATTGTTACAGTACAGTCTCTACATTATAGCAACTAGTTACTGCAGCCATTTATCTCTATGACATATATTCCCCACATCACCCACACAGATAATTATTGTCAGACACTGCACTCTCTTTGATCTTTTCATATAGTATCATTGAATGTACAATATCTTTGTCATAAATAAAGTGCTAGTACAAGAAATAAATACCAAAGAGTCACTTGAGGGTTCGGGGATTTTATGTCCGTATGCGTTTCACCACTTAGCTTCCTCAAGGGATAATTGGTAATGCTATCTTAAATAGAGAAAGTACAGTGGTGGCCAAAAGTATTGGCACCCCTGCAATTCTGTCAGATAATACTCAGTTTCTTCCTGAAAATGATTGCAATCACAAATTCTTTGGTCTTATTATCTTCATTTAATTTGCTTGCAAGGAAAAAACACAAAAGAGAATGAAACAAAAATGAAATCATTGATCATTTCACACAAAATTCCAAAAATGGGCCAGACAAAAGTATTGGCACCCTCAGCCTAATACTTGGTTGCACAACCTTTAGCCAAAATAACTGCGAATAACCGCTTCCGGTAACCATCAATGAGTTTCTTACAATGCTCTGCTGGAATTGTAGACCATTCTTCTTTGGCAAACTGCTCCAGGTCCCTGATATTTGAAGGGTCCCTTCTCCAAACTGCCATTTTGAGATCTCTCCACAGGTGTTCTATGGGATTCAGGTCTGGACTCATTGCTGGCCACCTTAGAAGTCTCCAGTGCTTTCTCTCAAACCATTTTATAGTGCTTTTGGAAGTGTGTTTTGGGTCATTGTCCTGCTGGAAGACCCATGACCTCTGAGGGAGACCCAGCTTTCTCACACTGGGCCCTACATTTTGCTGCAAAATTTGTTGGTAGTCTTCAGACTTCATAATGCCATGCACACGGTCAAGCAGTCCAGTGCCAGAGGCAGCAAAGCAACCCCAAAACATCAGGGAACCTCCGCCATGTTTGACTGTAGGGACCGTGTTCTTTTCTTTGAATGCCTCTTTTTTTTTCCTGTACACTCTATGTTGATGCTTTTTCCCAAAAAGCTCTACTTTTGTCTCATCTGACCAGAGAACATTCTTCCAAAATGTTTTAGGCTTTCTCAGGTAAGTTTTGGCAAACTCCAGCCTGGCTTTTTTATGTCTCGGGGTAAGAAGTGGGGTCTTCCTGGATATGCTACCATACAGTCCCTTTTCATTCAGACGCCGACGGATAGTACGGGTTGACACTGTTGTACCCTCGGATTGCAGGGCAGCTTGAACTTGTTTGGATGTTAGTCGAGGTTCTTTATCCACCATCTGCAAAATCTTGCGTTGAAATCTCTTGTCAAATTTTCTTTTCCGCCACATCTAGGGAGGTTAGCCACAGTGCCATGGGCTTTAAACTTCTTGATGACACTGTGCACGGAAGACACAGGAACATTCAGGTCTTTGGAGATGGACTTGTAGCCTTGAGATTGCTCATGCTTCCTCACAATTTGGTTTCTCAAGTCCTCAGACAGTTCTTTGGTCTTCTTTCTTTTCTCCATGCTCAATGTGGTACACACAAGGACACAGGACAGAGGTTGAGTCAACTTTAATCCATGTTAACTGGCTGCAAGTGTGATTTAGTTATTGCCAACACCTGTTAGGTGCCACAGGTAAGTTACAGGTGCTATTAATTACACGAATTAGAGAAGCATCACATGATTTTTCAAACAGTGCCAATACTTTTGTCCAACCCCTTTTTTAGGTTTGGTGTGGAATTATATCCAATTTGGCTTTAGGACAATTCTTTTTGTGTTTTTTCATTGAAGACAAATTAAATGAAGAGAATAATACCAAAGAATATGTGATTGCAATCATTTTCAGGAAGAAACTGAGTATTATCTGACAGAATTGCACGGGTGCCAATACTTTTGGCCACCACTCTATATCACATGTATGGACTTGGAGGCATGTTTCTAGTGAGGCGTTACTTTATTGCAAATACAAATGTGCAGCATAAACTACTCATTTGATAGCAGTGCCCTCCATTACTAGCATGTCTCTTTCATAAATGATCACACACTCTCTAGTAGAAGCACACAGGGGGCAGATTACTATAATCTAGTGCTGACACCACAGGCTCTCTGTCTAATATACTCATTCAACTATTGCAGCAAGTGTCAAAGGTATTTTTGGATTAATGGCTCCATCACTGACAGTTACTATATTGCTATACAGTAATGTGTATTCAAGATGATTTGTAAATACTTTAATAAAGGAAAAGTCAGACGAGATCACAAAACTTTTCTTTGAACATTCTACTGAATTTATAAATTAAAAATGTAAAACCCCTGAAAACTCGTGGCCAGCGAGCCTCACTGCTTTGTAAAGGTGGATCACGGTCACTGACCACTGCACTAATTTCCTGTGTGACATGAAGTTCTTCTGAGACCTTCAACAGGAAGTCACTATACTCCGAGAAGGACCAGAACATTTACAGCTCACTGAGAATTACATTGTGCTGCTACATACATGGAGACATCAGGTAAGAACAATGGAAAATGATCAGATTTTGCAATCATATAAATATCCGCAAAATCAGAAAACAAAAATCTAAAGTTTGTTCACATTCTGCAGCATTTTACATATTTGTGAAAGGTCGTGATATCTAATATTTAATTAGAACAAATGACAAAGATTTTGGATGGTTTTATTTGAGCAACACAAAGTCAAGGAATTTATTAATTGGATTAAACAGAATATAAAGATAAAACATAGAATCAATATGTATTTTATATCCACATTTTTTTAATTTTTGTGAAAACTTATGTGGCGCCCCTGCGGGTCCAGTTGCCACAGAGGTACTGCATCTCAACCAGAGGTGTGGTACCCCACTCTCAGGTAAGGATGGAGTACTACACATTACCCACACACTCACATCCAACACACTCCACTTCAGTTGGGAAGGGCGAGATTGCTCCTATGGGAGAGCACAGTCCCTGGTCCCTAGCTGGAGAGTGGAACTAGGTAGTGGAGGTGGGTGGAGGAAGTAGAACAGTGGAGCACAGAGAGAAGGAGTATAAAAAGGAGGGTAGAAGGTTCTAGAAGTGGTTAGAGTTCAGGGTTGAGTTGGGAGCTTACGAGGGGTTCTGCTCAGGGGAGCAAGGGGAGCAGTTCATCAGTCTCCTGTTCCAGTGCTTGGAGCAGGAGGGGAGCTCAGTCAGGGCCTTGTCAGAAATGCCCAGGAGGAGGAAAGTGAGAAGAGAAGGCAGGAGCAGTGAAGAGTGCTCCTGAGAGACAGAAGGGATCCCAGGGGCACGGTGAGTGCGGATGTCACCTATGTGCCCGAATTCACGCTGACGTGGAGGGATCAGGCCACAGTAGGGGACCTGCCCCAGCCTAGTGGAGTACTTTAGGTCTCAGGTAGCAAACCAGAGGTTGCAGCATTTCAAGTGCTGTAGCCACACTGCACACTCTTTCACCGAAAAGGTGGCCATAGGGGACCAAGGGGACAGAGAGGACATCGCCCGACTGGCTTTGGATACTGGGTGTGAGGCGCAGGGCAGGAGGGCGAGAGCCAGTGCAGTGAGACAACCTGGATAGGTTCACAGAACGGGGTCCCATCCAAGTGCTCCTGAGATACCTGAGAGTTTGCTGGATCACCTCCCCAGAAGACACAGGACGACATGGGCGGTTACACACTGGTAACTGTAACTTGGAGAACTTAAGAACTGTGAGTAAAACCTGAAGACTGCACCCCACTGTGTCCTTGGCTAATTACTGCATCATCTGCCCTGCACTACACTGCACCAACATCTACCTGATAAAATCATCTATACTGCCCTGGAGTTTAGCTCTGCCCATGGAGAGCTGAACCAACTCTGATGTGTCACCATCAGCTCCAGTGGACCTGCACCGCAGCGGCGGCCCCATATATAGCCGCATACGAACATTATCCCCAAATCTTTATTTCCCCAAATTGACACTTTTCATTTATTTGACCGCCTGGGGCCACGGAGCGGGTCCAAATAGAGAAAACACATTTACAGGCGCTTCTCACACAATTAGAATATCATCAAAAAGTTAATTTATTTCAGTTCTTCAATATAAAAAGTGAAACTCATATATTATATAGAGTCATTACACGCAGAGGGATCTATTATATAGAGTCATTACACACAGAAGGATCTATTATATAGAGTCATTACACACAGAGGGATCTATTATATAGAGTCATTACACACAGAGGGATCTATTATATAGAGTCATTACACACAGAGGGATCTATTATATAGAGTCATTACAGACAGAGTGATCTATTTCAAGTGTTTATTTCTGTTAATGTTGATGATTATGGCTTACAGCCAATGAAAACACAAAAGTCATTATCTCAGTAAATTAGAATACTTAATAACAACAGCTTGAAAAATGTTTTTAGAATCCAAAATGTCCTACTGAAATGTATGTTCAGTAAATGCCCTCAATACTTGGTCGGGCTCCTTTTGCATCAATTACTGCATCAATGCGGCAATGTGGCATGGAGGCGATCAGCCTGTGGCACTGCTGAGGTGTTATGGAAGCCCAGGTGGCTTTGATAGCAGCCTTCAGCTCGTCTGCATTGTTGGGTCTGGTGTCTCTCATCTTCCTCTTGACAATACCCCATAGATTCTCTATAATAGATTCTCTATGAGGTTAAGGTCAGGCGAGTTTGCTGCCAATCAAGCACAGTGATACTGTTGTGCGTAAACCAGGTATTGGTACTTTTGGCCGTGTGGACAGGGGCCAAGTCCTGCTGGAGAATGACATTTCCATCTCCAAAAAGCTTGTCGTCAGAGGGAAGCATGAAGTGCTCTAAAATGTCCTGGTAGACGGCTGCACTGACTTTAGTCTTGATAAAACACAGTGGACCTACACCAGCAGATGACATGGCCCCCAAACCATCACTGATTGTGGAGACTTCACACTAGACCTCCAGCAGCTTGGATTGTGGCCTCTCCACTCTTCCTCCAGACTCTGGGACCTTGATTTCCACACACACCTGATTTATCACGTGACATGTCACATGATCCCCTGTGATAGATCATGTGATAGTTAACGGGAAATTAATTTGGCACAATATTAATTGTGCTGCCTCATCTGAGAGCAGCACAATATTGGGGCAGATACCCTGATTCCAGCGATGTGTCACTTTTTCAGCTGCTTGTTGTCATTTTGAGAAAATCACCGTTTTATCTGCTGCAGATCTAGCAGCTCTCTGAATGCTGCGCTCTGTATAGCCCCGCCCACACCACTGATTGGCAGCTTTCTGCCCATGCTCAGTGTACACAGAAATCTACTGATAAGTGATGGGGGTGGGGTCCTACAGAACTTACTAGTCATCTAGTGATAATTACCTTCTGACAAATCAATGATTTTATCAAAACAACACTAAGCAGCCCAGTAAGTGACACATTACTGGAATCAGTGCCTCTAACCCTACATTATGCTGCTCTCAGGTTAGGTGGCAAAAACCTGATGACAGATTCCCTTTAAAGGAGCTGTAAAGACAAAAACGTTTGTATTAAAATAATACAAGCCATTTGTGAAATTAACTTTTTTTCATTGTTAATTCACATTAGACTGTATCTTCAACACTTTTGTCAGCAGGTCTTATTACAGATTCTGAATAGGGCAGCTCTCTCCCTCTCCCTCAGCAGAAAGTCACAGCATGGTTAAAAAATGGGATCTTTTATGATTTTCTCATAATAAATAAAAAAAGGACATGCAAGTCCTCCAAACTATTTTCCGTTTCTCTATAGGGGAGGTCCTAAATCTTTCTTGCTCTTTAATTGATCACATGTCAAAAAGTATACACTTGGAGAGTAATATCATCATCTGCATGTAAATATTCCTTGACTCTAAGGGCTCGTTCACACTGTCGTATAACACGGCCGAATGCTATGTGATGTTTTATCGGATAGGACTCGGCCCTATGTTATACTATGGGACAGTGCAGATCTGCGATTATTGGCATGAGAAAATAATCTCATTCGATATTCGGACCATGTGCACCCATACAAGTCTATGGGTGCACGTAAAACATTGGACTGCACTCGGATGTCATCCAAGTGCAGTCCGATGAACACTCACAGAGACTATGGAGAAGATGGAGAAATTAAGTTCTCCATCTTCTCCATATCTGTGCTGCGAGAGAATCGGATCACACTCAGTTGAAGCTCTGACAGAGTTTGAGCCGAGTGTCATTAGCATAATTGGCCCTATTCTCTTGCATGAGAGAATATATGGCTTAGTGAGTGGACCCTAAAACTGAATAGTAGTGACGGACAGGCACCTCACAAGCGGGATCCATGTAGCTCTCAGATGTCATGTAGGTAGGGCTTCATTCCATGGGGTAGGGCTTAATTTCAAGGTATATAAAAAAATGGACTTCAAATAAAAATTAAATGAACACAAAAAGCACTAATTGAATTATTTTTTTCGTATTTATGTTTGCAACCCCTTTAAAAACCCTTTGAGGACCAAGGCACATATATGTCCCATAGTTTTAAACTGGAAAAAAATTTGATTGAATAAAATTTAAGGTCCTCGAAGGTTTAAGTAGGTCATAAATTCATATGGATATTTGCTCATACAATTGCACATGCCATAAGATGAAGAAGAACAGAATCAAAAATATGACATTAAGTGGAACATTTACAGGTATTCAAGGTGAAAGAGACCAGCAAAGGCATCGTCTCGAATGACAGTAAATGAGTTAGAATTCAGCAAGCTGAAAATGAAGACAGCAGGTTAGAAGCGAACCAGACTTTATGGTGCTTAGAATTAGTCAAGCAGAATTTATTGACTGGTCTTGCAAAGCACTGAGACTCCCGCTGTGTATAGATGGCGCCGTGCGGCCTCCCGCTGTGTATAGATGGCGCCGTGCGGCCTCCGGCTGTGTATAGATGGCACCGTATAGATGGCTACGTGCGGCCTCCTGCTGAGTATACGTGTATAGATGGCTACGTGCGGCCTCCTGCTGAGTATAGATGCCGCACGGCGCTCCCCCCAGAGACAGCAGGAGGCCGCACAGTGCCATCTATACTCAGCGGGAGGCCGCATGTAGCCATCTATACACAGCAGGAGGCCACACGGCAACATCTATACTCAGCGGGGGGCCGCACGTAGCCATCTATACACAGCGGGGGGCGCACGTAGCCATCTATACACAGCGGGGGGCCGCACGGCACCGTCTATACACAGCGGGGGGCCGCACGTAGCCATCTATACACAGCAGGGGGCGCACGTAGCCATCTATACACAGCGGGGGGGCGCACGGCGCCCCCCCAGAGACATCAGGAGGCCGCACGGCGCCAACTATACTCAGCAGGAGGCCGCATGCAGTCATGCACACACACAAACATATACAGACACGCATAAACACATTTGAAACACAAAAATACATACAAACAGACATCACACAATGACATCTGCTCACACACACACAAACAGACAGACATCACACACACACACACCTGCCCACACACACACATGCGCACACACACACACACCTGCCCACACACACATGCCCACACACACATCTGTGTGTGTATGTATAGTGTGTGTGTGTGTATGTATAGTGTGTGTGTGTATAATTTGTGTGTGTGTATTTTTTTTTTAAGTTAAAAACAAGTAAAATGCATGTGGCATCAATATCAAGACTCCAGATATAAGGGCCTATTCACACTGAATTTTGCAATGCATTCATCTCCTCTTTCCAGGCTTCTATCTAAATCCCTGAAAAATGTCATTCAGATGTGCCTTGACATAGCCATTGATTTGAACAAAGGCAAACCGAGGCTAAAGTCTGAATCTTTAGGCTCCATTTGCTCTGCTTTCAGATGTCTCATTTCAGACAGCACAATCCTGAATTTCAGGGATTCAGTTGTAAGCCTTGTGTAAAGACCTGAATGCAGCGCTGAATGTAGTGTGAATAGGTCCTTACATCCTACACCACCTCAGGGGATTGTTGTTATGGAGTATTGCCCCTGGGTGGCCGCAGTTATGACCACCACCAGGGCTCGCGGTCACCCACCCTAGCTTTGGTATTCTGGGGAGCTGGTATAATGAATATCTGAGAAGAGCCCTAGAGAAGCAAGAACACTGGACAACCAAGAGGTGGTGGCCTCAAGTCAGGTGTAGTTTTCAACAGGGCAAGACTTTCTAACTTGCCCACACACACACACACACATAAACACACACACATCTGCCCACACACACAGACACACCTGCCCACACAGACACACACACCTGCCCACACAGACACACACACACACCTGCCCACACACACACACACCTGCCCACACACACACACACATCTGCCCACACACACTCACACACATCTGCCCACACACACACACACACATCTGCCCACACACACACACACCTGCCCACACACACACCTGCCCCCACACACACACACCTGCCCACACACACACACACCTGCCCATGCCCACACACATCTGCCCACACACACACACATCTGCCCACACACACACACACCTGCCCACACACACACACACCTGCCCCCACACACACACACCTGCCCACACACACACCTGCCCACGCCCACACACATCTGCCCACACACATCTGCCCACACACACACACATCTGCCCACACGCACACACACACACCTGCCCACACACACACACACCTGCCCACACACACACGCCTGCCCACACATACACACACCTGCCCACACACACACACACCTGCCCACGCCCACACACATCTGCCCCCACACACACACATCTGCCCACACACACATCTGCACACACACACACACACACACATACACATACACACTCACCATCCCCCGGCTCCATTCCTCCTGCCTGCTCTCTCTCTTCTCTGGTGCAGCACTGCAGGCCGGGGCGCACTGCGTGACGTCAGAGCTAGGAGACACGGCCTCGCACAGAGCCGTGTCTCCTAGCAGTGACTCGGCCGGGCCAGCACAGGGAAGTTAACTGCTGCAGTGCTGGCCCGGCCGATGAAGAAGTAGCGGCGGCCGCTGCTGGGGGAGCGGTCCGGGGCCCCCCCCTCCCGCCATTGCTACCGGTATGTGCCGCGGCGGCCCGCACATATAATGAGGGCAATCCGGCATTAGACACCCCGCCCGGAGCCGCGGGCCCCCTGCAGGCTCGGGGCCCCGGGTGGTCGCCCGGATTGCCCTCATTATAATCCGCCTATGCTTGTAGCCCATGTCCAGGATAAGTCTGTGTGTGGTGGCTCTTGAAGCAATGACTCCAGCAGCAGTCTACTCCTTGTGAATTTCCCCCAAATTTTTGAATGGCCTTTTCTTAACAATCCTTTCAAGGCTACGGTTATCCCGGTTGCTTGTGCACCTTTTTCTACCACACTTTTTTCTTCCATTCAACTTTCCATTAATATGATTGGATACAGAACTCTGTGAACAGCCAGCTTCTTTAGCAATGACATTTTGTGGCTTACTCTCCTTGTAGAGTGTGTCAATGACTGCCTTCTGGACATCTGTCAAGTCAGCAGTCTTCCCCATGATTGTGGAGCCTACTGAAACAGACTAAGGGACCTTTTTAAACGCTTAGGAAGCCTTTGTAGGTGTTTGTTGTTAATGATTCTAATTTACTGAGATAATGACTTTTGTGTTTTCATTGGCTGTAAGCCATAATCATCAACATTAACAGAAATAAACACTTGAAATAGATCACTCTGTTTGTAATGACTCTATATAATATATGAGTTCACTTTTTGTATTGAAGAACTGAAATAAATTAACTTTTTGATGATATTCTCATTGTGTGAGAAGCGCCTGTAAATGTGTTTTCTTTATTTGGATTTTTTAGACTGGTTTAAATTATAACGAATATCAGGATTTATAAATTGGATCTCAGAGGAGATAAGTAAAAATATAAAAAATAAAATTTTGGAAGATAGTATATAAATATAAATCTATATGATTCAGTATTGTACAGATTGTGAACAGTTTACAGTTTGATTTTTAATGAAACCAAGCGTATTAGTTTTAATTAGTTAAAATGAATCAATAAAGATTTATAGCACTTTTTCATCAGATCACATAATTTATTACATAGTAACATAGTAACATCGTTTTTAAGGTTGAAGGAAGACTAAGTCCATCTGGTTCAACCCATAGCCTAACATGTTGACCCAGAGGAAGGCAAAAGAAAACCATGTGGCAAACACTAAGCTCCACATTGGGGAAAAAAATTCCTTCCCGACTCCATACGACAATCAGACTAGTTCCCTGGATCAATGCCCTATCAAGGAATCTAGTATTTATAACCTGTAATATTATACTTTGCAAGAAAGGCATCCAGGCCCTTCTTAAATGTTAGTAGTGAATCACTCATTACAACATCATGCGGCTGAGAGCTCCATAGTCTCACTGCTCTTACAGTAAAGAATCCCCGTCTGTGATTATGATTAAACCTTCTTTCCTCCAGACGTAGAAGATGCCCCCTTGTCACCATCTCTGGCCTCAGACTAAAAAGATCAGTAGACAGGTCTTTGTACTGTCCCCTCATATACTTGAACATAGTAATAAGATCACCCCTAAGCCTTCTTTTTTCCACAGAAAATAACCCCAAGTGTAATAACCTGTCTTGGTATTGCTGACAACCCAGTCCTCTAATAACCTTGGTCGCTCTTCTCTTCACCCTCTCTAGTTCAGCTATGTCTTTCTTATACACCGGAGACCAGAACTGTACATAGTTTAGCATATTGGCTTTTTCCTCATCCTCATCCACCATTTCACCCAGACTATTTTTAAGGGGGCCAACACTATCATTTTTTAGTTTTTTACTATTTATGTAGTTAAAGAATATTTTGGGGTTATTTTTACTTTCTCTGGCAATGATTCTCTCTGCCTCAATCTTTGCTGCCTTGATTTGGTTTTTACAGAATTTATTTAATTTTCTATATTTATTTAATGCCTCATCACTACCTACTTGCTTTAGTTCTCTAAATGCTTTCCTTTTGTCACTTATTTCGCCCCTTACAGCTCTATTTAGCCATAGTGGTTTCCTCCTGTTTCTAGCATGTTTATTCCCATAGGGTATATATTGTGCACCGGTCCTATTCAGGATGCTAATAAATGTCTCTCATTTGCTTTGTGTAGCTTTATGTCTCAGGATATCATCCCAGTTTATTGCACTAAGATCATCTCTCAACCGTTGGAAATTTGCCTTCCTGAAGTTTAGTGTCCATGTTACCCCTCTGCTACACATCTTATTAAAGGTTACATGAAAACATATTATTTTGTGACCTCCAAATCATATATTTGATATGCGGTCTGGCCTATTGGTTAATATTAGCTCTAGCAGTGCCCCCCTTCTTGTTGGGTCCTGAACCAGTTGTGAAAGGTAATTGTCTCTCATAGTTGTCAAAAAACCTATTACCTTTGCTTGAACTACAGGTTTCTGTCCCCCAATGTATTTCAGGGTAGTTGAATTCCCCCATAATAATGACTTCTCCTTGAGTCGCTGCTTCATCTATTTGCTTTACGAGGATATTCTCCACTGCTTCCATTATTTTTGGAGACTTATAACAAACCCCTATCAGTAATTTATTATTTTTCCCCCTCCCCTTATCTCCACCCACAGGGACTCTACATTTTCATTAGTTTCACATATATCCTCCTGCAAGATGGGTTTTAAGGATGATTTTACATATAAACACACCCCCCCCCCCCCCTCGCTTGTTTGTACGTTCATTTCTGAACAGACTATAGCCCTGTAAATTAACTGCCCAGTCATGGCTCTCGTCCAGCCACATTTCAGATATCCCTACCATGTCATAATTATTTTCCAACAAAATTAATTCTAATTCCTCCATTTTGTTGGTGAGGCTTCTGGCATTAGTGTACATGCATTTCTCTCTATACCTCTATTCCTTCTAACTTTATTGACTGTTCTAACCCCACCCCCAATTTCTTTATTTGTGCCCAGGTCACTATCTGCACTATCTTCACCACCTATAAAATGAATACCCTCCCCCCCAATCCCTAGTTTAAACACTCCTCCAACCTTCTAGACATTTTCTCCCCCAGCACAGCTGCACCCTCCCCATTGAGGTGCAGCCGGTCCCTAGCGTAGAGTTTGTAGCCAACTGAGAAGTCGGCCCAGTTCTCCAGGAACCCAAATCCCTCCTTCCTACACCAGTTCTTGAGCCACTTATTTATCTCCCTAATCTCCCATTGCCTCTCTGGCATGGCACGTGGTACCAGTAGTATTTCAGAGAATACCACCTTGGAGGTCATTGCTTTCAGCTTGCAGCCTAATTCCCTGAAATCATCTTTAAGGACCTTCCACCTACCTCTAACTTTGTCATTTGTGCCAATGTGCATTATGTCCGCTGGGTCCTCACCAGCCCCTTAAGTTGAATTAACCCCTTTACCCCCGAGGGTGGTTTACACGTTAATGACCAGGCCAATTTTTACAATTCTGACCACTGTCACTCTTTGAGGTAATTACTCTGGAACGCTTCAACAAAAATCCCCGGTGTGATTCCAGCCTCGCTCCTCACCTGCAGATTAAGTCTGATCTGTGTTATATTCCCGTTCTACAATGTATATCTTGATGGATTGGATATGATACTGTTGGAATTCTGAAACTTTAGACCCAAATAACGTCCTTGAGTTTCCTCTTTTCCATCAACTTGTTACAGAATTCTATTTTGATGCAGTTTTGGTTCTTTTGGTGTTTTATGGTTTAGTGGGAACTGAGTGTCAATTGTCATGGCCTCTGATACAGTCCCAGAGTGATTGTTACCTGTAGATGGTTCTAGACACCAGATTTACCAAGCACAGTCTCCTATCCCGAGATTTGATAACCCAATAGTGGGGCAATAGTGATGGTAAAACATAGAACAAGGAAAAGAAAAAAAAGATTTTTTAATAAGTTGACAAAGTCTTATAGATATTTGAAGGACTTCTTCAAAGGACTAGAGACCGACATGAGGATGGGAGGAGGATTATCTCCTATTAATTACTTTCATTTAGTTTTGTATTTGTGGTGGGGGTGGGGGGTATTTTTAGTTGTATTGATTTGCTGATTGAATTTAGTTTCTACTTTACAACATCATCACTTACCGGCTGTATGAGATCTGTAATCCGGCTCTGAATGACGAACTGTAAAGCTGCTCCGATCTGACTGATCACCTGTTAAGCCCTTTACAACCTAAGGTGGTTTGCACGTTAATGACCATGCCAATTTTTACAATTCTGACCACTGTCACTTTATGATGTAATTACTCTGGAACGCTTCAACGGATCCCCCTGATTCTGAGACTGTTTTTTTGTGACATATTGTACTTCATGATAGTGGTAAAATTTCTTCGATATCATTTCCGTTTATTTGTGAAAAAAATGGAAATTTGGCGAAAATTTAGCAATTTTCAAAATTTGAATTTTTATGCCCTTAAATTAGAGAGATATGTCACACAAAAGAGTTAATAAATAACATTTCCCACATGTCTACTTTACATCAGCACAATTTTGGAACCCAAATTTTTTTTTTGTTAGGGAGGTATAAGGGTTAAAAGTTGACCAGCGATTTCTCATTTTTCCAACAAAATTTACAAAACCATTTTTTTAGGGACCACATCACATTTGAAGTCACTTTGAGAGGTCTTTATGAGAGAAAATACCCAAAAGTGACACTATTCTAAAAACTGCACCCCTCAAGGTGCTCAAAACCACATTCAAGAACTTTATTAACCCTTCAGGTGCTTCACAGGAATTTTTGGAATGTGGAAGAAAAAAATGAACATTTAACTTTTTTCACAAAAATGTTACTTTAGACTCAATTTTTTTTATTTTCGCAGGGGTAACAAGAAAAAATGGACCCCAAAATTTGTTGTGCAATTTCCCCTGAGCACGCAGAGACCCCATATGTGGGGAAAAAACACTGTTTGGGCACACGGCAGGGTTCGGAAGGGAAGGAGCGCCATTTGACTTTTTGAATGTAAAATTTGCTTGAATAATTAGCGAACCCCATGTTGCATTTGGGGAGCCCCTGATGTGCCTAAACAGTGGAAACCTCCCACAAGTGACACCATATTGGAAACTAGACACCTCAGGGAACTTATCTAGATGTGTGGTGAGCACCCTGAACCCCCAGGTGCTTCACAGAAGTTTATAACATGGAGCCGTGAAAATAAAAAAATCTAACTTTTTCCACAAAAATGATGTTTTAGCCCCAATTTTTTTATTTTCACAAAGGTAAGAGGAGAAAATGGACCCCAAAAACTTTTGTGCAATTTCTTCTAAGTATGACAATACCCCATATGTGGGGAAAATACAGTGTTTGGGTGCACAACAGAGTTCAGAAGGGAAGGAGCACTGTGTGACTTTGAACGCAAAATTGGCTGGAATCGAGAGCGGACGCCATATCGGGTTTGGAGAGCCCCTGATGAGCCTAAATAGTGGAAACCTCCCACAAGTGACCCCATTTTGGAAACCACACCCCTCAAGAATTTTTTCAAGGGGTATAGTGAACATTTTGAACCCAGAGGTACGACACAGAATTTGATAACATTAGGTCATCATATTGAATAAGTTGTCATTAGTCTTGAGCGTAAGTGCTCGCTACTTGAGTTTGCATCGGGTACTCAGGTATGCACCATGTATCGCGGGTGCTCGAGTGACATGCTCGAGACCCTGCCCGCATGTTTCATGGTTATTAGACACCCAAAAAAAAAAAACATGCGGGGATCGCTCGTGCATGGCAGGCAATCCCCGCAAGGGTTTTTTGGCCACGAAGCATATGGGGCGGAGACTCGAGCATGTCACTCAGTGCATACACGAGCACCCGATGCAAATTCAAGTAGCGAGCACTTGCGCTCAACAATAGTCACTATATCGTCTTTTTTTTTTTTTTTACTTTTGAAAAAAATCCCAACCCTAAGGCTACGTGCCCACTATGCGTTTTTCTAGCATTTTTGCTGCGGAATTTCCGCAGCGGAAACGCTTTAAAAACGCTTGGTAATACATGCTCCATGGTTCACAATGATAATCCGCATTTGCTGTGCACATGCTGCGGAAATTTCCGCTGCGGATTTTCATTGCGGAAAAATCCGCAGCATGTCCATTATTTGTGTGTTTCTGCATGCGGATTTGCCTACACAATGCATTTGAAAAACGCATGGCAAATCCGCAAGTAAAAACGCTTCAAAAACGCTTCAAAAACGCGTGTAAAATCCACATGCGTTTTTACTGACAAGGACATGCAGAAATGCTCCGAAAATTTCTGCTTCAATTCTACATCGTGGGCACATAGCCCAACCTTAGCCCAACCCTAATCCTAGCCCAACCATAACCCCAACCCTAGCCCAACCCTAACCCCAACCCTAACCCTAACTCCAAGCCTAACCCCAACCCTAACCCCAACCCCAACCCTAACCCTAGCAGAACCCTAGCCCAACCCTAACCCTAGCCCAACCCTAGCCCAACCCTAACCCCAACCCTAACTTCAACCCTAACCCTAGCCCAACCCTAACCCTAGCCCAACCCTAACCCCAGCCCAACCCTAACCCCAACCCTAACCCTAGCACAACCCTAACCCTAGCACAACTCTAGAGTTTATTTTTTACACCGTTCCTTGTGCGGTATAAGTGAATAGACGACTTTATTCTTTGGGTCAGTGCGATTACAGCGATACCAGAATTATATCGGTTTTTAT
Organism: Phyllobates terribilis; assembly: GCF_046119375.1. Classification (NCBI taxonomy): domain Eukaryota; kingdom Metazoa; phylum Chordata; class Amphibia; order Anura; family Dendrobatidae; genus Phyllobates; species Phyllobates terribilis. Next base: position 383,869,891 of record NW_027362765.1, read on the forward strand.
GATTGACAGCTGTCACACTAAAAGACGCAGTTTTTTGTAAAATCTACTTTTTGCATCTCCATATTTTGAGAGCTATAATTTTTCCATATTTTGATTGACAGATTCATGTGACAGTTTGTTTTTTGTGGGACGAGTTGACGTTTTTATTGGTGCCATTTTCAGGCACGTGACATTTTTTGATCGCTTTCTATTCAGATTTTTGGGAGGCAGAGAAAACAAAAACCAACAATTCAGGAATTGTTTATTTTTTAATTTTTTTATGCTGTTCCGCGTGTGGTAAAATTGATAAGGTAGCTTTAGGGTATGTGCACACGATGCAGAAATGAAGCAGAAAATTTCTGCATCATTTCTGCATCTCCCTGGCAGAAAAACGCATGCGGATTGTACATGCGTTTTTCCTGCGGAATACATGCGGATTCACATGTGTTTCCACATGCGTTTCCGCATGCGGATTGACAAGCGCTTTCCAGGCGATTTTAGCATCACCTGGAAAGTGCTTGACAACTAGGTCACACTATATAAATCCATGCAACCAGCATGGATTTATATAGTGTGACCCGAGAGAATGATAAAAATAAAAAATAAATGTATACTTTACCCTCCCATGGCCCGCGCTGTCCTGCTCACTCCGTTCTCCCTTGGCGGCAACATTGAATTGAAAGACCTGCCGACGTCAGCGTCACGTGACCCGTCACATGACTCCGACGTCAGCGCAGGTCCTTCAACTCACTGCAAAGTGCCGGGAACCAAGTAGGAGCGGTGCGCGGGCCGACAGAAGGTAAGTATACATTTATTTTTTATTTTATTTTTTTTTACAGATTTTTTAATGGTACCTGGGTGTGGATGAGACTCTCCTCTCCTCTACACCCGGGTACCATCCGCATATTAGAACGCGCCAATATTGCAAGTACAAATGCAGTCTTGCGGTATTGGTGGGTTCTAATGCAAGTCAATGGCGGCGAAAACGCCGCGTTTCCGCAAATTTAATGGACATGCAGAAACGTTGCGGAAACGCATAAAAAACGCATCATGTGCACACAGCCTTATTCTTCGGGTCAGTACGTTTACAGCGGTACCACATATATATAGTTTTTCTATATTTTGGCGCTTTTACACAATAAAAGCTATTTTATAGAAAAAATTATTTTTTTGCATCGCTTTATTCTGAGAGCTGGAACTTTTTTATATTTCCGCTGATGGAGCTGTATGGTGGCTTTTTTTTGCGGGACAAGATGACGTTTTCAGCGGTACCATTTTTATTTATATTCGTCTTTTTGATCGCGTGTTATTACATTTTTGTTTGGCGGTATGATGATAAAGCATTGTTTTTTGCTTCGTTTTTTATTTTTATTTTTTACCGTGTTCACTAAAGGGGTTAACTAGTGGGACAGTTTTATAGGTCAGGTCATTCCGGACGTGGCAATACAAAATATGTGTACTTGTATTGTTTTGTTTTGTTTTTTTATTTCATATTTATTGATGGGTACATTACAGTTATATGAAAAAGTTTGGGCACCCCTATTAATCTTAAGCTTAATGTTTTATAAAAATTGGTGTTTTTGCAACAGCTATTTCAGTTTGATATCTATCTATATAATTGTCTTATCCTATCTGTCTGTCTGTCTGTCCAGGAAATCCCGCTTCGCTGATTGGTCCGGCCGCGGCCAATCAGCGACGCGGCATTTCACAAAAAGATGGCGGCCGTTAGCGGCTGATCTGCCGCACGGAGGTGAGCGGCGATGCAGCCGGGAGATGAAGCCGTCTGCTCGCAGCATACGTCCCCCGACCGGAGGCGCCGCTGACCCCCATGCGGCTACTGTCGGGAGATCAGCGGCTACGGCCGCTTATCTCCGTACGGTAAAAGTGACGCCCCTCCCCTCTCCTCCTCTCCCCTCCCCGCTCGCTCAGGACCCCGGCACCCGGCGCCATACTTACCCCTCCCCGTGCCTGCGCAGCAGCTCCTGTGTCTTCCGCTGCTGCTGTGTGACGTGTCAGGTCAGAGGGCGCGGTGACGTCTTTACACCGCGCTCTCTCCTGAACGGTCACAGCCACAGCGGGAACATGCGGGCTACGCTGGAGTCCAGAGGAGCAGCTGACAAGTGAGGTGAGTATTGGATTTTTTATTTTTTTTATTGTATGAGGCCATAGGGCATTAAATGGTGGGGTGGGGAAGTGTGACATCGTGGAGGGGCCATTATAAGGGAAGGGGGATGTGACATCCTGCATGGGGCATTATAAGGGAGGGGGGGATGTCACATCCTGCATGGGGCACTATGGGGGGGATGTGACATCCTTCATGGGGTATTATAAGGGAGGGGGGGGGAGTCACATCCAGCATGGGGCATTATAACGGACGGGGGATGTGACATCCTGCATGGCGCATTATATGGGGTGTGGGGGGGGTCACATCCTGCATGGGGCATATTCTAGTATGTAATAACTGTTGGACACAGTAATGTTTCTGCATTGAAATGAGGTGTATTGTACTAACAGAAAATGTGCAATCTGCATTCAAACAAAATTTGACAGGTGCATAAGTATGGGCACCCCACCAGAAAAGTGACATTAATATTTCGTAGATCCTCCTTTTGCAAAAATAACAGCCTCTAGTCGCTTCCTATAGCTTTTAATGAGTTCCTAGATCCTGGATGGAGGTATTTTTGACCATTCCTCTTTACAAAACAATTCCAGTTCAGTTAAGTTTGAAGGTCGCCGAGCATGGACAGCCCTCTTCAAATGATCCCACAGATGTTCAATGATATTCAGGTCTGGGGACTGGGATGGCCATTCCAGAGCATTGTAATTGTTCCTCTGCATGAATGCCTGAGTAGATTTGGAGCGGTGTTTTGTATCATTGTCTTTCTGAAAGATCCATCCCCTGCGTAACTTCAACTTTATTGTCAAGAATCTGCTGATACTGAGTGGAATCCATGCGTCCCTCAACTTTAACAAGATTCCCGGTGCCGGCATTGGCCACACAGCCCCAAAGCATGATGGAACCTCCACCAAATTTTACTGTGGGTAGCAAGTGTTTTTCTTGGAATGCTGTGTTTTTTTGCCGCCATGCATAGCGCCTTTTTGTATGACCAAACAACTCAATCTTGATTTCATCAGTCCACAGGACCTTCTTCCAAAAAGAAATTGGCTTCTCCAAATGTGCTTTTGCATACCTCAGCCGACTCTGTTTGTGGCGTGCTTGCAGAAACGGCTTCTTTCGCATCACTCTCTCATACAGCTTCTCCTTGTGCAAAGTGCGTTGTATAGTTGACCGATGCACAGTGACACCATCTGCAGCAAGTTGATGCTGCAGCTCTCTGGAGGTGGTCTGAGATTGTCTTTGACTGATCTCACCATTCTTCTTCTCTGCCTTTCTGATGTTTTTCTTGGTCCGCCACTTCTGGCCTTAACAAGAACTGTCCCTGTGCTCTTCCATTTCCTTACTATGTTCCTCACAGTGGAAACTGACAGGTTAAATATCTGAGACAGCTTTTTGTATCCTTCCCCTGAACAACTGTAATGCACATGCCCGGACTGACTGGCGTGTGCGTGTTTAGTAGTTCCACTGGGCCATGAACCGGAGAGTGCCTGGAGGGGCATAACTAAGTATCTGCCCAATCCGACCAAGGTCGCACGACGGCATACGACGCCAGTGCACCAGGGAGGAACCGAGCAGAGGGACCAGGGTCTACTCCAGGTCAGACTCCGGACACGGCTGTTGGCCAACACCGGAGAATACAGGAACTGGAAGGTTAGGCTGGCACACAGACTGGGGGGTATAGGCAGACACGACTGGTATGCAGACGGATGGATGCTGGTAAGCACGACTGGTATGCAGGCAGGGAGGTACTGGCAGGTACGGCCGGAATGCAGGCAGGTGGATGCTGGTAAGCACGGCTGGTATGCAGGCAGGGAGGTACTGGCAGGTATGACAGGTTGGAGCACAGAGTGGATAGGACCCGGTACAGACTGGGAGTCAGGAACAGAACCGCAGATGCGGTAGACAAACACAGCAGAGTGAGACCGCCCGGAGCGGCGGGCAAGAGCAGAGCGAGACTGCCGGAGCAGTGAGCAAAGAGTCAGAGCAGAGCGAGACTGCCGCAGCAGTGAGCAAGGCAGAGCAGAGCGGAAACCGCAGGAGCGGTGAGCAAAGCAGATCAGGCTAGAACCGCCGCAGCGGTGAGCAAGGCAGAGCAGAACGGAAACTGCAGGAGTGGTGAGCAAGGCAGAGCAGAGCGGAAACCGCAGGAGCGGTGAGCAAAGCAGAGCAGGCTAGAACCGCCGGAGCGGTGAGCAAGGCAGAGCAGAGCGGAAACCGCAGGAGCGGTGAGCAAGGCGGAGCAGAGCGGAAACCGCAGGAGCGGTGAGCAAGGCGGAGCAGAGCGGAAACCGCAGGAGCGGTGAGCAAGGCAGAGCGGAAACTGCAGGAGCGGTGAGCAAGGCGGAGCAGAGGGGAAACCGCAGGAGCGGTGAGCAAAGCAGAGCAGGCTAGAACCGCCGGAGCGGTGAGCAAGGCAGAGCAGAGGGGACAGGGTTCTGTTCACACGGAACAGACAGGAAGGGAAAGGCGGAACCAGATACACACTAGATACTTGCAATGAAGTAGCGCGAGAACACTAAACTCACAAACGGAGGTACAGCGACAACGAGAGGGAGTTAGGTACAGGTTCAGACAACGCAGAAAAAGGGAAGGGACGGACAAAGAGACAAAACAGGTAAAAGGTAGGAGAGTGTTCAGACAGGAACTGAGTGTTCGGACAGTGACCGACACTGCAGCGAGAAACAGGAGCGAGTCTGGGTATGCGGCCCCCAGAGAGGCGGGACGAACAGGCAAGGAGAGTGTTCAGACTGGCCTGGAAATACAGCCTCCAGGAAGGCAGACAGACAGCTAGCTAGAGTGCACAGACAGTGCACAGTTCAGACATGGGAACTGATAACGTAAGGCAGGAAACATAGAAAGGACCTGGCACGTCAGCGACCAGAAGCCAACTGACAGGACAAGATGCTCAGGCAAGGATTCCAGGGAGGAGCTGGGTTAAATACCAGGTGACAGACAGCAATAGGCTGAGGACGCATCAGGGGTGTGTCTGCAGCAGCTACAAGAAACAGGAAGTTCAGCGGGCGTCGCCCTAAGCAGACAGAGCAGAGCAAAGCAGACAATATGGAAAGAAGCCAAAGTGATAGTCTGGACTGGAAATCAAGTGCGCGCTCTTGCACAGTGGGAGATGGACCACTATGCAAGGACGCCGCCAGGTATGTTACAACAACTATGTTGAATAATCTTTGTTTTCAGATCATTTGACAGTTGTTTGGAGGAGCCCATGATGCCACTCTTCAGAGGAGATTCAAACAGGAGAACAACTTGCAAGTGGCCACTTTAAGTAGCTTTTCTCATGATTGCATACACCTGGCTATGAAGTTCAAAGCTCAATGAGGTTACAAAACCAAAAAAAGTGCTTTAGTAAGTCAGTAAAAAGTAGGTAGCAGTATTTAAAACAAGAAAATGATAAGGGTGCCCATACTTATGCACCTGTCAAATTTTGTTTAAATGCAGATTGCACATTTTCTGTTAGTACAATAAACCTCATTTCAAGGCAGAAACATTACTGTGTCCAACAGTTATTACATATATCAAACTGAAATAGCTGTTGCAAAAACACAAATTTTTAAAAAACATTAAGCTTAAGATTAATAGGGGTGCCCAAACTTTTTCATATAACTGTATATTTTTATTTTTGGTGGATTCATTTTTTTAGAATATTTTTACAATTTTTTAAAAAAAAATTTCACTTTCTGACATTTTTTTACTTTTATTCTTTGTCCCACTAATGGACTTTCACTTTTTTTATTCTGATCGTCTGTATAGCACAGGGATGGAGCACCATCCCTGTGCTATACTGGCTGTCAGCGCTGCAGATGCAGAAGATACTTTGGTCATGCACTGCACATGACCAAAATATCTTCCTGCTGTCTGGTGACCCGGATGTTGTCATGAGTGACGACATCGGGTCATCATGGCAACATCCGGGAAGCCGCGGCAGACAACGCTGGAGGCCGGGAGAGGAGGTGAGTATTGCGATCACCTCCCCTTGCCCCCGCAATGCTGCGATCGACTTCGATTGCAGCATTGCGGGAGTTAATGTGCCGGAAGCGGGGCGTGACCGCTGCCAGCACATAGCACCGGGTGACAGCTGACACCCGGCGGCGATCGCGTCCGCACAGCCTGTGTGTGGGCGCGATCGCAAAGACGTATTAATACGTTTCAGGCTTTTAAAGCCCAGGGCGCAGATACGTATTAGTACGTCTTGGGGTTTAAAGGGGTTAATATCATTCATTTTACGTCCAAGTTGGAAATCTTGTAATCATTGCACTAAAGGGAAAGTCATATACTTTATGGTTGTATTTCAGGTTGTCTTCTGTGTCCTCCTTATTGGCGGCTACATGGAGATCACTGTTATTACTACTCAGAGGTAACAGAAAGAACATGGAGCCAGAGCTGGGATTATTGTATGATGATGGGAGCCGATCTACTGGTCATAAAGGACCAGGAACAGCAGGTGTGAGGTCTATACCATATATAAGGATAATATAGGACTAGATGACTGGCCCCATATATAAGGATAAACTAGGACTAGATGACCGACCTCATATTTAAGGATAATATAGGACTAGATGACTGGCCCCATATATAAGGATAATATAGGACTAGATTATGGCCCCATATATAAGGATAATATAGGCCCTGATGACCCTGGTCTGCTGTATCCTCATATCTATTATGTATCTGATATGATGGACGTTCTTCATTTGTTACAGGAGATTATACAGAGATCTATCACACAGCAGGTAGAGAAAGCATATTGGATAGGACTTCACCGTGATGGAGATGTCTGGAGATGGGTGGATGGAGAACATTATCCCGGCAGCTTGTAGGTGTCTGCTGACACGAGCACACACCGGTCATTACTGTGACTGTGATACATCCGATCACCGGGGTCTGGACCTCGCTTATAATTACTGATTTCTCATCATTTCCTCTTGTTTTATCTTCTCGTTACTCAGGCTCGGGAGAATGTTCCGATCACAAGGATCAGGACGCTGCATATTAATGACCGGATCTGATTATCATCAGAATAACTGTGATAATGAAGGAAGATGGATCTGTGTGAAGAAAGCTGTGAGGATCTGACATCGTCATTAGTGTTGAGCGAGCACTAAAATGCTCGGGTGCGCGAAGCTCGGGCCGAGCACACCGTGATACTCGGGTGCTCGACCCGAGCAACGAGCCCAATGTTGGTCTATGGGAGACCCGAGCAGTTTTGCGGCGGCACCCCTGGCAGTCTGTAGAAAGCCTAAAAAGTGCCCAAAACGATAGTGACAGTGACATGGGGACAGCATGGGGATCGCCCCAGGAAGCATTTCTGACCCTCAGGTCACTGCTGTCAACAACGTGGTCAGAGGTATTAAGCCACTTTAACGGGCTCACAATAAAATGTTCAAAAATGAAACTGAAACGTTTTTTTTGTGAAATATGTTAAGGAACTTCCTTTCCAGGGTAAAGACTTGTGTATAAGGTAAAATAAATAATAGTGTTGAGTGAGCATGCTCGACACTGCTCGGTACTCGCCCGAGCATCACGCTACTCGGGATGTTCGGCGAGCACAGAGCATTTCCGGGTTACTCGGGCGGGAGCTCGGGTCTCCGCCCTGTATGTTTGGCGCTCTTTACAGAGCCAATGAACATGCAGAGATTGCCAGCCAGTCACTGTAATGTCGCAGCCATGTTGTTTGTGGGCATTACAGTGATTGGCTGGCCGCACAGCGTCACCTCGAGTATTTAAAACCGGGCGCCGCCATCTTGGACACAGACGCTCCGGATCAGACAGTGTAGGGACAGCGCTGCTGAGCTAGGGAGAGATTTTTCCTGCTAAATAGTTAGTGTAAGGTCTGTAAAGGCTGCCAGAACAAACAAACAGTCCTTCTCAGGACTAATATCCATCCCAGATATCAGGCAGGCAGGCTGTATAGGAGAGGCAGTGGTTATACCAGCAAACGCTGCATTACAGTCCTGTGTGCTCCTGTTGCTGAAATTGCTGGACTTAGCTGCAGGTCTCAGGGGCCAGTAAAAATCCTTTTTTTCATCTAAATCCTCTTTTTTTTTCCTCCTACATAATGTACAAATACCCGTCTTATTAACCTATTGGTGCCCCCGCCCCCCCAAAAAAAAAAGTGTGTCTCTGATCTTTCAGACACAAATATATCTGTTGAAAAGAGTCTGGTATAGGCCACAGAAACAGAAGTGTGGTTTTGAAGTTCCACGGGTAAAATCTCTGTAGTACCCAGTTTTGGGTCTTTGGTATCTAAAAAAAACAGTTTGAGTGTGTCGCTCACTGTTCAGCCGCAAATCTATATTTTTAAAAAAGGCTGGCATATACACCCGTAAATTAAAACTGTGGTTTAGCTGTTCCACGGTAAAAAATCTCTATTATCCTGCTTTTCGCATTTTTTGCAGTAAAAAAAACCAGTAGTGTCTCCTGACTGTTCTGACACAAAAATATATCTGTTGAAAATAGTCTGGTGTACGCCTGACAAATCCCTGCGTGGTTTTGCAGTTCTACGGGTAAAATCTCTGTAGTATCCAGTTTTGGGCCTTTGGTATAAAAAAAAAACAGTTTGAGTGTGTCGCTCACTGTTCAGCCGCAAATCTATATATTTTAAAAAGTGTGGTATACACCAGAAAACAATAACTGTGGTTTTGCCATTCCACGGTAAAAAATTTCTATTATTCAGGTTTTGGTATTTTTTCCGTAAGGAAAAACAGTAATAGTTTCTCCCTGATTGTTCTGATTGTTTAAAAGAGTCATGTGTAGTCCAGAGAAATAGAACTGTGGTTTTCCTCTTCCACGGTTCTAATCTACTTTTTATTACCCTTTTTCCATTGATAGTGCGAGGGTAAGCTATGTTGCTTCCTTTACAATGGGCAAGGCGTGTGGCAAGGGACGTGGAACTGGACGTTCTGGTGATGGTGCGTGCAGAGGACGGGGCCGTGGCCAAGGTGAAAATGTGCCACAACCAACAGCCACATCTTCTCGCTCCCACTTCTTGACCGAATTACTAGGGAAGCACAGAACAACACCAGTATTGAGAACTGATCAGTGTGAACAGGTTATTAATTGGATAGCAGATAATACTTCCAGTTACCTGGGCACCACCACCTCTGGTCTGTCTTCCACATGGTCAACTCTTAGTAGCCGTGAGTCTCGACCACATACTCCTCCTCACCCTGATGCTCCTTCCTCCCACCATGCCGAGTGTCGTCAGACAGCAATTGATCCCACACTTGGACACTCTGAAGAGCTGTTCACTGGTCCATTTCCATATTTGTGCCCCTCGCCTGCTACGCTTGAAGTGGTGGAAGAGGAGATCCCATGTAGCGATGCCCAAATATTTGAACAGCCACGGCCACAGGAAGTCGACGCTGGCAATTTGTCACAAGAGGTGGACGATGATGAGACACAATTGCCAGGAAGTGAGGAGGAGCATCGTGGTGCGCAAGTGGAAGAGGAGGAGGTGGTGGATGATCTAGTAACTGACCCAACGTGGCAGGAGGACATGCAGAGTGAGGCCAGCAGCACACAGGGGGAGGGAGGCAGAGTACCCCAACAGGCAGGAAGAAGCAGTGTGGTGGCTGCAGACAGAAGGCGGGCAACCGTTCCCTGTAACACTAACACGAGGGACGTTGCCAGTACAAGAGGTAGGTCTTCCAGAGTCTGGAATTTTTTTAAAGACTCTGCTGATAACCCCAAAAAGGCCATTTGTACCACCTGCCATGCCAGCATCAGCAGGGGTGACAAAACTACCAGCCTGACCACCACCAGCATGATCAGGCACATGGCAGCAAAGCACCCGACTTTGTGGGGCGAAACCCAGGGTCCACGACCAGTGTCAGTGGGTGTCACCACTGCTTCTTCCGCTGTTTTGTGTGCAATAGAACCCCCTGTTGTGTGTGCAAGGCAATCCCCTGTCCATACTGCATGTAAAGATGCCCCCTCCTCTCAGTCTTCACTTGTTATGGCAGTTTCTCAAGAAACAGCATCAACGTCCACGTCCCACCGCAGAGTTCAATTGTCCATATCCCAGACCTTTGAACGAAAGCGGAAATTCGCAGCTAACGCCCCACAGGCCACAGTCCTAAATTTGCACATTTCACGACTGCTTGCGTTAGAAATGCTGCCTTTTAGGCTGGTGGAGACGGAATCCTTCCCCGGCCTTATGGCGGTGGCCGTCCCTCGGTACTCGGTCCCCAGCCGACACTATTTTGTCTGGTGTGCCATTCCCGCACTACACAAGCACGTGTCCCAAAACATCTGCCGTGCCCTCAACAACGCAGTTACTGGGAGAGTCCACCTGACAACGGACACGTGGACAAGTGCTTGTGGCCAGGGACGGTACATCTCCCTGACGGCACACTGGGTAAACATAGTGGAAGCTGGGACCCAGTCGGACCTTGGGATGGAACACATCCTCCCCACACCGAGGATTGCGGGCCCTATGTCAGTCAGAGTTGCCCCCACAGTGTACAGCTCCTGCGCATCATCCTCCTCCTCCTCCTCATGTTCAGCCTCAATCTCAGATATCACCACATCAGTTACAAGCTGGAAGCACTGCAGTACTGCCTCCGCCAAGCGGCAACAGGCTGTGCTGAAACTCATAAGCTTAGGTGATAAACCTCACACTGCTTGTGAGTTGTGGACAGCTGTGAAAGAGCAGGCAGATCTGTGGCTGAGACCGCTGAACCTACATCCAGTCATGGTCGTGTGTGACAATGGTCGTAACCTTGGTGGCGGCTCTGAGGCGAGGCGAGATCACACACTTACCATGCCTGGCTCATGTGCTTAACCTCGTGCTTCAGCGGATTCTTAAATCGTTCCCCGAGTTGCCAGATCTGCTCGTGAAAGTACGTCGCCTGTCAGCTCATTTTCGCAAGTCGGCTACAGCTTCCGCCGCTCTTGCTGTGTTGCAGCAGCGTTTGCAGCTACCGGCACACCGGCTGGTGTGTGATGTCCCCACACGTTGGAACTCTACCCTCCACATGTTGCAAAGGATTTGTGAGCAGAAGAGAGCAGTTGTGGAGTACCAGCTGCAACAAGGCCGTCGATATTCAGGTCAGACTCCACACATAAGACCTCATGAGTGGACCTGGATGTCTGACATATGTACCATCCTGACAAACTTTGAGGAGGCCACCAAGATGGTGAGTGGCGATGACGCCATCATTAGTGTCAGCATCCCACTTGTCTGTCTTTTGCAACGCTCTCTGCAGAGAATTAAAGAGGAGGCATTGCAGCCAGAGTATGATGAGATGGATCAAGAAGCCATAGTGGGCGATTACACACAGCCCAGCCTCATCTCATCCCAACGTGCATTGGGGGACAATGAGGGAGAGGAGGAGGAGGAGGAGGAGGAAGAACAGGAGCTGTTATCATGCGCAGTAGACGGTAGTACCTGTACAAGTGTCATATCGTCAGTTCAGCATGGGTTGCCTGAGGACAGGGGGGAGGAGGAGGAGGAGGAGGAGGAGGAGAGCATGGTCAGTCGTCATCTTGGTGAGGACACGGAAATCTTGCCCGTTACCAGTCTGGCACGCATGGCTGACTTTATGTTATGCTGCCTTAACCGTGACCCTCCCGTTGTCAAAATGTTGGGTGACAGTCATTACTGGTTGGTGACACTTGTAGACCCCTGCTACAAGGAGAACTTTCACTCTCTTATTCCTGAGGTGGAGAGGTCTACAAAAATGGGCCAGTACCAGAAGGCCCTTGCTGCAGAACTGTTAAAAAAATTCCCATCTGAACACGCTAGCAGCAGAGGTCACAGTTCGTTGACCAACCAAAGCGTACAAGTGAGAGAGAGGCAACTCCAATCCAGCAGAGGCAGGGGAACACTGTCAACGTTCTGGGACAGTTTTCTCAGACCCTCCCTTCGGACAGACCCTGAGGCGCGGGGTACTCTCACAAGGAGTGGAAAGTTTCAAAAGATGTTGAGGGAGTACCTTGCCGACCGCACCAGCGTCCTCCGTGATTCCTCTGTGCCTTTTAATTATTGGGTATCCAAGCTGGACACTTGGAATGAACTCACTCTGTACGGCTTGGAGGTCCTGGCCTGCCCTGCCGCTAGCGTGTTATCGGAGCGTGTTTTTAGTGCCGCTGGGGGAATTATAACTGATAAGCGCACTCGCCTGTCAACTGACAATGCTGACAAGCTGACCCTTATCAAAATGAACAAGGGCGGGATTGGGCCAGACTTCTCATCACCACCAAATGACAGCAGAGTAACATAAAGTCAAATCCACTGTGTTATTTCGGGAGGTGTATTCACATGCACCGCTTCACACCCACACATGGGTATACGCTTCCTCATTTCGGCTGTTTTATGTTCTTCTCCTTATCCTCAGCCTCCACCACCACTATACCACCAGGGTGACCGTGGTCTGTGTTGCCATGATTGAAAGTTCCTCCGTCCTTGTTTTTGTCAGATTTTGCATGAAAGGCATAAGCAAAGACTGTGGGAGACCCACTCCCCAATAATGGGAATAATATTTTTATGATGCTGTACTGTATGGCTCTTGTAAGGGGCATTAAAAACGTCTTGTTATACCACTCTGACCTCCACGTCTCTTGTAAGGGGCATTAAAACCGTCTTGTTATACCACTCTGACCGCCACGTCTCTTGTAAGAGGCATTAAAAGCGTCTTGTTATACCACTCTGACCTCCACGTCTCTTCTGAGGGGCATTAAAACCGTCTTGTTATACCATTCTGACCTCCACGTCTCTTCTGAGGGGCATTAACAGCGTCTTGTTACACCACTCTGACCTCCACGTCTCTTCTGAGGGGCATTAAAACCATCTTGTTATACCACTCTGACCACCACGTCTCTTCTGAGGGGCATTAAAACTGTCTTGTTATACCACTCTGACCTCCACGTCTCTTGTAAGGGGCATTAAAACCATCTTGTTAAGCTACTGGGACCTCCACGAGTCTTCGAACGGGCATTGCATTTCCTCCTAATTTTTTGACGCTTTTGCTTGGAAGGCATAAGCAAATACTATGGGAGAACCACTCCCAAATAATGGGAATAATGTTTGTAATATACTGTACTGCATGGCTCTTCTAAGGGCCATTGCAAGTTCCTCCGTCTTAATTTTTGGCAGCTTTTGCTTGGAAGGCGTAAGCAAATACTATGGGAGACCCACTCCCCAATAATGGGAATAATGTTTGTAATATGCTGTACTGCATGGCTCTTGTAAGGGGCATTGCAAGTTCCTCCGTACTAATTTTTGGCAGCTTTTGCTTGGAAGGCATAAGCAAATACTATGGGAGACCCACTCCCCAATAAATGGGAATAATGTTTGTAATATGCTGTACTGCATGGCTCTTGTAAGGGGCATTGCAAGTTCCTCCGTACTAATTTTTGGCAGCTTTTGCTTGGAAGGCATAAGCAAATACTATGGGAGACCCACTCCCCAATAAATGGGAATAATGTTTGTAATATGCTGTACTGCATGGCTCTTGTAAGGGGCATTGCAAGTTCCTCCGTCCTAATTTTTGGCAGCTTTTGCTTGGAAGGCATAAGCAAATACTATGGGAAACCCACTCCTCAATAATGGGAATAATGTTTGTAATATGCTGTACTGCATGGCTCTTGTAAGGGGCATTGCAAGTTCCTCCGTCCTAATTTTTGGCAGCTTTTGCTTGGAAGACATAAGCAAATACTATGAGAGACCCACTCCCCAATAATGGGAATAATATTTTTAAGATGCTGTACTGTATGGCTCTTGTAAGGGGCATTAAAAGCGTCTTGTTAAGCTACTGTGACCTCCACGTCTCTTCCAAGGGGCATTCAAACCGTCTTGTTAAGTTACTGGGACCTCCACGTCTTTTCCGAGGGGCATTAAAACCGTCTTGTTAAGCTACTGCGACCTCCACCACTTTTCCGAGGGGCATTAAAACCGTCTTGTTAAGCTACTGGGACCTCCTCGTCTCTTCCGAGGGGCATTAAAACCGTCTTGTTAAGCTACTGTGAACTCCACGTCTCTTCAAAGGGGCATTAAAAGCGTCTTCTTAAGCCACTCTGAACTCCACAGCTCTTCCAAGGGGCATTGAAATGTTGTTTTTAATTACCTCAAACCTCCACGACTCTTCCAACGGACATTGCATTTCCTCCTAATTTTAGTCAGCTTTTGCTTTTCAATGCAAAGGCGAAAACTAAGGGAGACCCACTCCCCAATAATGGGTAGAAGGTTTTTAGTACACTGCAATCCACGTCTGTTTCAAGGGGCATTGCAGTTCCTCATAATTTTTTGAAAGCCTTCCATTCACTGCTTAGGCCAACAGTATACAGGAGACCCAGTTGCTATAAATGGAAAAAACGGTTTAGTTAAGGCCCTCTGACCTCCATGTTATTTCCAAGGGGCATTGGAGTGCCTCGAAATTTTTGGTAGGCATTGCACTCACTGTATGCCCTATAACTGTGTAGCCGAACCGCTCCTTTTGTTACAGAAACATATCCTACAAGACATATGTGGTTGACTGGCCTGATATTGCTGTGAATGGTCCCTGTTCCTCCTGCTCTTTCTCCTTTGCCACCACCTCATCCATCATTCATCACCAGAAGCTTTGTTTTAATGGGAGTAATAGAACTGGGATAGTAGCTGGAAAACATCCAGTGATCCTCGGAGGAGGTAGGATATGCGCCAAAATGCTGACCACCTAGCCGCTACTACATACATGCGCTTGCATTCCAAGAAAACAAAGCAGATGCTAACTTCTATCATCATCATCATGCTCCTCACCTTGGCACTCTCAAGTCCCCTGATGGAGAAGCCAGGGCCCACCGGAGGAGTCTGGTTCTCTGGTGGGCTCGTCCAATGCTGCCCTAAAGCAGGCCAGGCTAAGAAAAGTGTGTGGGAAGGTGACAGGAGAAATAGGGGTGTCTGGGGACCAAGTATGGACACCCGGCCGCCCCCTGGAGGCTGGGGACCGAGCGTGGACACCCAGCCGCCGGGCGACTGGGGACTGAGTATGGATACCTCGCTACCGAAGCAGCCATGAGGTAGTGGCCAGCTTCGGCCTCCTCCAAACTAAAAGGCCCCATTTCAAGTGCAAGCTAGCAGTATAGTATTGCAGCCTGCGGGTGGGTGGGTGGTTGGCTTCATATTTGCGCTTGCATTGCAAGGAATGGGGGAGGTACAATTGAACACTGCCCTGGGACAAGGACTTGCACGGGGATAGTTGCAAGTCTGCATCTTCTGATGCGGCAAGGATCACTTCTGATGGGCACACTTTTAGGCAGTGACCTGGATGTCAGAGATGCTTCCAGGGGTCTTCCCCATGCTGTTCCCATGTCTTTTCAGCACTGTATGCATGTGTCACACAGCACATGGCCAGATAAGGTTGTAAAATATTAAAATGACATTTCCCGGTGAATGCATTTGTCACGGTTGAAAGCAATACAAAATTGCAAAAACGCATAAAAAATGCTACTTGTGAACATAGCCCAAGGTGTGGAGGAGTATTTTTTTTGGGGGGGTATTTATTTTACCTTATAGACAAGTGTTTACCCTGGAAAGGAACTTCCTTAACATATTTCACAGGAAAGCAGTTTCAGTTTCATTTTTGAACGTTTTATTGTGAGCCCTTAAAAGTGGCTTAATACCTCTGACCACGTTGTTGACAGCAGTGACCTGGGGGTCAGTAATGCTTCCTGGGGCGATCCCCATGCTGTCCCCATGTCATTTGAGCACTGCCACTATCGTTTTGGGCACTTGTTAGGCTTTTAAAAGACTGCCGGGGGTGGCGCGCCAAAAATGCTCGGGTCTCCCATAGACTAACATTGGGCTCGTTGCTCGGGACGAGCACCCGAGTATCACGGTGAGTTCGGCCCGACCTTCGAGCACCCGAGCATTTTAGTGCTCGCTCAACACTAGTAATCAACAATGGTGAACGGTTATTTCGAGTTTAACAAACTCCTATATAACTCCACTGATGTAAGAGATGACCCTGTAGTGAACAGAGTATAAAGGAGAATTAGCAGGGTCTTGATGCTCTGTTTGGGCCAAATTCAAAGCACAAGAATAGCGTCAGAGGTCTCCGTTGATCTGCCTCACTGATGTTACTGAAATCCACATAGATGCGTGGGCCCCAGACTGCTTTACAGTCCCCAGCCCCTCTCCACTTCACCTCCACCTCCGCCAGGCCGATACAGAGCCCAGGACCAGCAGTCTCCCCACCCTGCACCACACACCGTCTGAGGGAAAGTCCCGACGCCCCGCTCTGCAGGACTCCACAGAGGATGCGGCGCACTCCACGCAGGCCACCCCGCCGTCTCCGATCCACCAGGGAGGATGAGGTAAGTGTCTCTTAGTAGGTGATCGGGGGGTGCCGCTACGAAGCACTTACCCCTGGCTAGTAGAGATTCCTGTCAGGGGAGTGCAGCAGGAGCGGAGGCAGGATCCGGGGATGCGTCTCCAAGATGGCGGCCGCTCACAGGCCAGGACTCCGTCTTCAGCTTGAGGCTCCGGTACCTCCCACCAAGGAGTGCCGGGGGGACCCGGGGACCTTTTCCGCAGGCTCTGGGAGGGCAGCAAGCTGGGGAAGAAGTCAAAAAGAGCCAGAAACTTCCCTCAAGACAGGGCTCTTCAGGAGCTCTTCACAGACACGTCCTGCTCCTTTAGCTGCTTTGTTTTTTATACTTTCTGGTAAGTTTATTGATATTAAGTGCAGATTACACACATTTTTTATGCCATTCCACTGCAGAGACACATTAAAAATGCATGTGCATGTGTATTTTTAACCTGTGGATTTTCCACATCTAATGCAAGTTTATGGGGAAAGTCAGCACAAAAAACTCAGCGTACGTGACGCGCCCCCTGGGCCATATTCTTTAGGGGGAATATCCGGAGCCGGATCAGATGGGGGTTGTAGTCTTCCGAGTGGCTGTGACCCGGTCCGTGCCCAGGGTGTCAAACTCAGTTGTATGTGGCAGTCCTACAGATGTTATTAAGTTCTTAATGTCGACTACGCCACCCGTTGTGTTGCGGTCACTGTGGCCGCCGCTGCAGCAGGGTCCGCTGAGGCTGGTGGTGTTGGTGCAGCTTGATAGGATAACCCCCAACGGGAGGGGTATAGCCTCAGGGGGATCAGGTGCAGAGGATGGGAGTTGTGGTGATGCAGTGTAGACGGCAATCAGAGACAGAGTCGGGTTATGCAGTTTAGGATGTTTACTCACTGCTGATGTTCTGGTCACTCCAGCTTCGAGTGACCTCCCGAGCCGTGCTGCGTCCACCAGGTTCTGGATCCAGCCAACCCCCAAATAAGTCCGGAGCGTGACCCTGAGCTCTCCTTCTGTCCTTTCTCTGGCCGTCCCCACTATTGATCCACCCAGGTCCAGCTCCCTCGGGCCTTCTGTTGGGAGACCCTTGGCCTTGGGTTCCCTGACCCTCCACGTGGTATGCCTTCGTGGTGGATGTGGTGGGTGGCCGTGGCAAACGCTGCCCACGGTCTCCGGTCTCTGGCTGGGGTGTGTTTTTGCCCCCACCAGCTTGGGTTCCGGTACCCTGTGCCGACTCTTCACCCGGGGATTTAATTTGGGGTCTTAGAGTCCTTTCTTCTGTTTCCCCCTCTGGGTCTCTCTTTCTCCTCTCTCACTCTGGGTCTCTCTTCTCCTCCGCTCGCTGACTTTCTCTCTGCAACTGACCCTGTTCTTAGTTGGTGCCCACCTTATATACACCCTCTATGTGTGAGCTCAGGTGACCAGCACCCAATGAGCTCCTATCTTTACCCAGGCTGCTCCCCCTATCTGCCCCTACACTACTTGGGATGTACCACCCCCCTCCCACTCCAGCCAGGAACAGACTCGGTCGTACCTGCACATTTCTAAGTGGGAGTACCGTCGGCCTGTTCCCCGGAAATGGGATGTGTGTAGTGCATGCAGCCTACCGAGCTCAGTTCCACACTCCTTCCTTACCCGGGAGTGGAATATCACACCTCTGGGTTGAGGTGCAATACCCCTGTAGCAGCCGAATCCTCAGGGTGCTACATTCCCCCCTGGTAAACCACAGCACATCCTCGGGCTGTAAGACAAAAACATCACAAAACATACAAAAATTTTCATATAAACATAAACATATAAAACATATAAAACTTTATATAAATTAGCAGCATTAAACATTCTCGTCGTCTCTTGTTCCTCCTCCGGTCACTGGGCAACTGTTGACCGGGCAAAGTGCGACAGTTCCTTTCTTTAAGATGATTTAACAGTAAAACCAGTAGGGGGCGCTTTAGGACGCGCAACTATATACAAGGATATGGCCGCTCTCAGTCCTCGGCCAGTTAAGGAGGGAAAGGGAATGGCTGCTCACAGTCCTCAGCCTGTGGGATTAAGGGTAAACGGGTGAACAGTTCACATCAGCTGGTCCCAACGGGGACTATATTTGCAGTAACAGTTTCTTTATACCCCGATCGGGTAACTATTTACAGCACCTGCTCCGCTGTACTCAACAACGTCTTCCTCCTGCTCCTTCTTTGGGGATCTCAGCTTCAGACCCGTCCGGATCCTCTTGCTCTTCCTCCTCACATCGCAGCTCCTCCTCTGTCAGGCGATGCACATGGAGGGCGTAAGGTCCTTTGGCACACTTGTGCCGGGTAAAGGTGACCTCGTCCCCGATATAAAGGTCACGACCTCTGTGTCCCTCCGGCAGATGGGACTCCACATCTCTGCGCGTGACAAAGACGTCGCCGGGGGTGTTGTGGTCTCTGATGAAGCCCCACCCATGCTGCATGTTGAACTTAATTACAGTCCCGGTGGTGCGGGGACTGTGCGCTGCACGGGGGTCCCTCCTGGTTCGGCTCTTCTGCTCGGCGCTCCTTATTTGGGCCTGTTGTTCCCGGACCCGCCTCTCTCTCCGCTCCCTCGCAAACTCCTCGAGCTGCTATCGGCAGCACTCAGCACGCTCCGCTGCAGCTGCCCTGGTTTCTTGAGTGAACCCCATTAGGTCTTCTCCGGTGGGGTCCCACTCAAATTGGGTCTCTTCAAGCGGGGGCGAGATCCTTATCACGGGCTTCGGAGCCGGAATCAGGGGTGCACACATGGCCCCAACTCTCCTCTGGTGCTCCAGTTCATAATATTTCTGGGGCCAGATGAAAGGCTGCCCGTCCGGCCACGTGTGCTGGGCAAACAAGTCCTCTCCCAGACGCGGCACCCTTGGTTTTACGGGTGCGGGCGCGGTGGTGGTGGCGCCCGGGTTGCCCAGGCCTTGCGGCCAGGCCTGGGGCACCTGGAAGGTGAAGGGCACCGTTAGGACGGCGGCGCCCTGGGCTACCTGGCCTTGCGGCCAGGCCGGAGGCTCCGCGGAGGTAGGGGGCGCTGTTGGTGATGCGACGCCCGGGAATTCTAGGCCCTGCGACCAGGCTGGTGTTACTTCCTGTTTTGCCACGCTCGGGGTCGGTGCGCATGGCGTCACAGGGGTCGCGGCTTCCGGTTGGGGCCTAGTCTGCGTCGGTGACATGGCGTTTTCGGGCACAGCAGGGGGACTTTCGGGCTCTGCGACGGGGAGCTGGGGCAGGTAAGCGGTGTCCCGGTTTGGGGTATAGACGTCCCCTTTACCTGCCTCCATGCGTTCGGCTCCCTTCTCGGCGCCGTCTCCGGCCTTGGGTCCTCCCGCGCCATCCTCAGAGGCGGTCTGTCTCCTCATCTTGGCTGGCGTGCTCCGGGTCTTGGTTTGCTGGGCCATCTCTCGGCTCCACTCCGCCAATGTCTCTCGCTGTACCCGGGCCATCCTCCGTGCGAGGCCCTCCAGGGCCGTCTGTGCACACTCCCGGTCTCGGGGGAGCTGTGCAAGGACCTCCACTAGGCCTAGTGGGGTCGTGGTTTCCAGCAGGCTCCTGACCAACGGCTCGGTGCTGCTCTGCTCTTCTTCCAGCAGGCTCCTGGCCAGCGGGCCGGTGCTGCTCTGCTCTCTCGCCATCTCCGGGTGAGCTCCTCTGCTACTCTTCTCCAGGCTTCTTGCCTCCGGGTGCGCTCGCTCCAGACTGCTCCAAGCGACACCCATCTTTGCTCTCTCCTTTCGTCTCCTCCCCCCTCGAGGGCGGTCCCGGGGCCACTTGGTGACTGTCAGCTCCAGGGGCGGTTCTTTCACGCTGACAGACACCTCTAGCATCACAGTCTCTGTTGGTGGGGGCGGTTTCCACTTTTGGCGCCATTTTCGGTCTTGGCCCACGATGGGAGGTGGCCTCTCGCCACCCTCTGGCACGCCCATAATGGCGTCCGCTCTGGCAAGGCGGGAAACCTTTGGAAATGGCGGGAATCGCTTCCCAGTGGCGGGAAACTCTGCAGATGGCGGGAAAAAGTTGTTAATGGCGGACAACCGGCGGGAATCGACTGGTGATGGGGTCCGATGGCGGGGACCCTCCGGAACCGGCAGGAGACTTCTTCTTGAGGTAAACTTGCACTTTCCTTCAGGCACGCAGTACCCGGGTGTTGCGGGCACGTAATCCTGCCGACTACGCCAAAGTTGACGCGCCCCCTGGGCCATATTCTTTAGGGGGAATATCCGGAGCCGGATCAGATGGGGGTTGTAGTCTTCCGAGTGGCTGTGACCCGGTCCGTGCCCAGGGTGTCAAACTCAGTTGTATGTGGCAGTCCTACAGATGTTATTAAGTTCTTAATGTCGACTACGCCACCCGTTGTGTTGCGGTCACTGTGGCCGCCGCTGCAGCAGGGTCCGCTGAGGCTGGTGGTGTTGGTGCAGCTTGATAGGATAACCCCCAACGGGAGGGGTATAGCCTCAGGGGGATCAGGTGCAGAGGATGGGAGTTGTGGTGATGCAGTGTAGACGGCAATCAGAGACAGAGTCGGGTTATGCAGTTTAGGATGTTTACTCACTGCTGATGTTCTGGTCACTCCAGCTTCGAGTGACCTCCCGAGCCGTGCTGCGTCCACCAGGTTCTGGATCCAGCCAACCCCCAAATAAGTCCGGAGCGTGACCCTGAGCTCTCCTTCTGTCCTTTCTCTGGCCGTCCCCACTATTGATCCACCCAGGTCCAGCTCCCTCGGGCCTTCTGTTGGGAGACCCTTGGCCTTGGGTTCCCTGACCCTCCACGTGGTATGCCTTCATGGTGGATGTGGTGGGTGGCCGTGGCAAACGCTGCCCACGGTCTCCGGTCTCTGGCTGGGGTGTGTTTTTGCCCCCACCAGCTTGGGTTCCGGTACCCTGTGCCGACTCTTCACCCGGGGATTTAATTTGGGGTCTTAGAGTCCTTTCTTCTGTTTCCCCCTCTGGGTCTCTCTTTCTCCTCTCTCACTCTGGGTCTCTCTTCTCCTCCGCTCGCTGACTTTCTCTCTGCAACTGACCCTGTTCTTAGTTGGTGCCCACCTTATATACACCCTCTATGTGTGAGCTCAGGTGACCAGCACCCAATGAGCTCCTATCTTTACCCAGGCTGCTCCCCCTATCTGCCCCTACACTACTTGGGATGTACCACCCCCCTCCCACTCCAGCCAGGAACAGACTCGGTCGTACCTGCACATTTCTAAGTGGGAGTACCGTCGGCCTGTTCCCCGGAAATGGGATGTGTGTAGTGCATGCAGCCTACTGAGCTCAGTTCCACACTCCTTCCTTACCCGGGAGTGGAATATCACACCTCTGGGTTGAGGTGCAATACCCCTGTAGCAGCCGAATCCTCAGGGTGCTACATACGCGCAAAGGAAGTTGACATGTTGCTGATTGAAACTCACACCGCCCTTGCACATGTAATTGACATGAAGGTTCTTTTGTATTCCCCGCTGTTAGATCGAGCCTGCTTACCCAAGCGTTTTCTATAAAATTTGCCAAGTGAGTTTCCCAATCTAAGGACCTTTAGTATTGATGATGTGACTGAGACAAGTTGCAGATTGTTTTTCCACACTTTGAGTATAAAAGAGCAAACAAACAGGTAAAAAGAAGTACAACACTTTGTGAAATTTCAGAAAACTCTTTAATGAGGGAGTAATTTATTTCTGGTGTTGGGTAGTATTAGGTTATTAGAAACCAAAATCAGACAAACAAGACTCGTACTAGAAATAATCAAAATTAGAAAACGTTTAAGGAGTACCCAAACAATGTATTAAACCTATAAATAACCCCCCCCCCCAAAAAAAAACACAAAAAAACAACAAATAAATCTCAAACAGTCCATACATATATGCAAATTTTATTACATACAAATAATTATATACGCAAACTAGAAGGAATCCTAAAAACACCCCATAAAGTCTAGCAAAAAGAAGGCAATAAAATAAAATGGTAATTCACACCTTAGCAAATCAGAAACAGATACACACGTGGTCAAAATTGTTGTTACCCCTCATTTAATGAAAGAAAAACCCACAATGGTCACAGAAATAACTTGAATCTGTCAAAAGTAATAATAAATAAAAAATCTATGAAAATGAACAAATGAAAGTCAGACATTGCTTTTCAGCCCTGCTACCACAGAATTAAAAAAAAAAATGAAACTCATGAAATAGGCCTGGACAGAAATGATGGTACCCCTGAAAATAATGTGCCTCTCCCCGCCCGACATCCAATTGGATTGCACCCTGGCACTATGCTGAAATGCGCAGTGTGACTTCCGCGATGCGGCACTGGGCAGCTCACATCTATCAGACAAAGGAATGCAATTGGTAAGCAGTTGTTATAAAAGATGACTGAGGGCACTGCCCCAGTACCACCTGACAATGCCATATGCGAAACGTGAGTCGGGGTACTGTGGTCTGTTGGTTTATTGATGATGGCTTGTGGTGGGTATGGGCGCCTCTGTACTATTGCACTTTGCTGAGATCTCTGGCTGCGAGAGGTCCTCCTCATAACTGAGTTTTTTCTATAAATATTTATTGTGTATATACTTTCTTAACCATGTGCTTTATCTTGTTAAGAATTCTTTGTTTTGAGGGGTAATTTCTATAACTGAGGTTTTCTATAATAGTTATCATGTTACTCATTCTTATAATCATGTTCTAGGTCCCTTGATTACATTTTGTTTATGTTTTTGTAAGTGTTGTCCCCCCACTGTTTGATCAATTTATTATATCTGTTACTGATTTTCTAAGGTGTGATTTACCATTGACCACACTGCCTCCTTTTTCGGGGATTTTATTTCTTGTTTTCAATGGTTTTTTTTTGTGTATATATACATATATATATATATATATATATATATATATATATATATACATATACAGCATATATATATATATATATATATACAGTACAGACCAAAAGTTTGGACACACCTTCTCATTTAAAGATTTTTCTGCATTTTCATGACTTTGAAAATTGTACATTCACACTGAAGGCATCAAAACTATGAATTAACACATGTGGAATTATATACTTAACAAAAAAGTGTGAAACAACTGAAAATATGTCTTATATTCTAGGTTCTTCAAAGTAGCCACCTTTTGCTTTGATGACTGCTTTGCACACTCTTGGCATTCTCTTGATGAGCTTCAAGAGGTAGTCACCGGAAATGGTCTTCCAACAATCTTGAAGGAGTTCCCAGAGATGCTTAGCACTTGTTGGCCCTTTTGCCTTCACTCTGCGGTCCAGCTCACCCCAAACCATCTCAATTGGGTTCAGGTCTGGTGACTGTGAAGGCCAGGTCATCTGGTGTAGCACCCCATCACTCTCCTTCTTGGTCAAATAGCCCTTACACAGCCTGGATGTGTGTTTGGGGTCATTGTCCTGTTGAAAAATAAATGATGGTCCAACTAAACGCAAACCGGATGGAATAGCATACCGCTGCAAGATGCTGTGGTAGCCATGCTGGTTCAGTATGCCTTCAATTTTGAATAAATCCCCAACAGTGTCACCAGCAAAGCCCCCCCACACCATCACACCTCCTCCTCCATGCTTCACGGTGGGAACCAGGCATGTAGAGTCCATCCGTTCACCTTTTCTGCTTCGCACAAAGACACGGTGGTTGGAACCAAAGATCTCAAATTTGGACTCATCAGACCAAAGTACAGATTTACACTGGTCTAATGGCCATTCCTTGTGTTCTTTAGCCCAAACAAGTCTCCTCTGCTTGTTGCCTGTCCTTGGCAGTGGTTTCCTAGCAGCTATTTTACCATGAAGGCCTGCTGCACAAAGTCTCCTCTTAACAGTTGTTGAAGAGATGTGTCTGCTGCTAAAACTCTGTGTGCATTGATCTGGTCTCTAATCTGAGCTGCTGTTAACCTGTGATTTCTGAGGCTGGTGACTCGGATAAACTTATCCTCAGAAGCAGAGGTGACTCTTCGTCTTCCTTTCCTGGGGCAGTCCTCATGTGAGACAGTTTCTTTGTAGCGCTTGATAGTTTTTGCAACTGTACTTGGGGAGACTTTCACAGTTTGCCCAATTTTTCAGACTGACTGACCTTCATTTCTTAAAGTAATGATGGCCACTTATTTTTCTTTACTTAGCTGCTTTTTCCTTGCCATAATACAGATTCTAACAGTCTATTCAGTAGGACTATCAGCTGTGTATCCACCAGACTTCTGCGCAACACAACTGATGGTCCCAACCCCATTTAAAAGGCAAGAAATCCCACTTATTAAACCTGACAGGGCACACCTGTGAAGTGAAAACCATTTACGGTGACTACCTCTTGAAGCTCATCAAGAGAATGCCAAGAGTGTGCAAAGCAGTCATCAAAGCAAAAGGTTGCTACTTTGAAGAACCTAGAATATAAGACATATTTTCAGTTGTTTCACACTTTTTTGTTAAGTATATAATTCCACATGTGTTAATTCATAGTTGTAATGCCTTCAGTGTGAATGTACAATTTTCATGGTCATGAAAATACAGAAAAATCTTTAAATGAGGTGTATCCAAACTTTTGGTCTGTACTCTCTCTCTCTCTCTCTCTCTCTCTCTCTCTCTCTCTCTCTCTCTCTATATATATAGTTTTTGGTTTATAAGGTCGACTACAACATAATAACCTCCTAGATAGACAGTTGTGTTTTGAACACTTTACACACCCTGAACAAATTTATTAACCTACCAAAAACAAGGGATTCTATAACTAACCTAATTCAACTCCAGAATTACTAACCCAGTAGACAACAGAGGTAAAACTACTAGATACCATGGATATATTATTAATCTCCTAGACACAATAATAATAAATAATAATAATTTTATTTATATAGTGCCAACATATTCCACAGCACTTTACAATTAAAGGTTTGTTATTAATAACCCACTAGACTGACACCAGGGATAGAATGATTTCACTAAAACACTAAAAACATCATTTTTTAAACAACCTGATACCAAGGCCATAAGGGTATGTGCACACTTAGTCTTTTTGCTGAATAATTGCGGCGGAAACTGCATGCTTTTAAGGCTACATTCCCAATATGAGCTTTAGTTCAGTTTTTGCTGTTGCAGATTTTCTTCAGCATTTGTGTACTTATTGAGTAAATAGGTGCTGAAAAAAAGCCAAATATATGTATTTAAAGCATGACATACCAAGAAGAGACAAGAACCACAGCGTCAAAAACGTGATAAAAACGCATGTAAAAATACGCAGTCAAAAGCGCAATAAAAAAACACAAGTAACCTAATTTATTTAATAGGTGCAGAAATGTCAAAACTCAACAAATCCTCTAAAGAGAAAGAATAAATTAATAAATATTAAAAAAAAAATGGCTGTTTTTCTTTTGCCAGAACTTCCACAAAAAATGAAATAAGATTCGATCAAAATATCAAAATGGTAACAATAAAAATGGCATCTTGCCATGCCATTTTTGGAGTCCCACAACATTTTCATTTTTCTGTTGACTGAGCCGTATAGTTGTTAAACAACTTTATATTTTATTACAACATAAGTCAGACTTTGTCAGACGTTGCAACCAGGGCTGTGGAGTCGGAGTCGGAGCCCATTTTGGTGGAGTTGGTATAAAATGGACCAACTCCGACTCCTAAAATATATAATAAATTGGGTACAGTAGTTCAATGCAGTTTGTGGGGAATATTTTTTCATAAGAATTTGGGAAAGTTATGAAATGTCCTATTAATGTCTGTCGTATTCCTGATCTAAGGGTCTAGACTTTTAGCTGAGATGAGTCTGTGCTACAGTAAATTTATCACTTAAACATGAGCCATGGATGAGGGAGTCGGAGTCGTGGAGTCAGAGTCGATGGCA
This sequence comes from Phyllobates terribilis, assembly GCF_046119375.1. Taxonomy (NCBI): domain Eukaryota; kingdom Metazoa; phylum Chordata; class Amphibia; order Anura; family Dendrobatidae; genus Phyllobates; species Phyllobates terribilis. The sequence goes on from NW_027362765.1 coordinate 383,896,114, forward strand.
TGAATATTGAAAGTCGGAGTCGGAGGTTTGGCTTACCGACTCCACAGCCCTGGTTGCAACACAATTTTTTTTTACAATTTTATTTTTTATTTCCTTAATTTTTAGGAGGGAAATGGGCATGATTAGAATGTGTTTATATTTTGTAATTATTTTAAACATCAAAATATTTGTATTTTACTTTATTTCTCAGTCCCATTAGGGAACAAGTACATAGCTAAAATCACAGTCTCTTATGAAGCCTAGCTTCACACAAGTACCAACATGGCAGCAATAGGGGCCATCAGAAGGTCCCGGAGTGGCACAGCAACCCATTCACGGTCTGTGATCATGTTGTGGGGTAGGGGACATGGGAGCATAAAATGGGACAAGAACAGGCACCCAAATTAGGGCTATACAGTGTGTCTAATGTTGGGTAAAGTGTTAAACCATAATGTCTTGTCAAGGACAATTTGTCATGTGTGGTGAGAGCCTTTAAGAAGTCAAGAGTCCTTAATATTTTACAGTGAGTCCCACAAGACAGAGGGAGCATTTGGGTTAAAAGGCAGATTACATAATGAATTACGTGACATATCCTCAGAATTATGGAAATGACATTATCTATGTGTTGTTATCTTCTCATTCACAAGTTACAATCAGTCCTCACATTTTCTTTTCTACAGGGTTTATCATAATTGTGAATTTGATATTAACGATAATTATGCTATTGGCTTCCATCATTATCTTCACTCGTAAGTATCAATATTCCTTACCCTTTAGCTGGATTAGATAATCATGTGCAGTCTTTACTTTTACTTTACATTTTAAAGAGGACTTTTCATGACTTTTTACGTTTTATTCTGGCTACATCCTGATATAAAGGGAGAAGCACTAAGAATCACTTTTTTTCTGTTTTGTTATAATCTTCCTGAGATAATTATTAGAGAATGAGAGACAACTTTTTTTGTGCACTATATTTGTAACCACAAACAATGAGCAGAGCTGTGGTATTATATACACTTCCTGGGCTATGATAACTATGTATCTGTATTTCCACCACACCCTCCTTGCAGCAAAGAGCAGAGAGGTGGTATTATTTACCGTATTTTTTGGACTGTAAGACACACTTTTTTCCTCCAAAATTTTGGGGGAAAGTGGGGGGTGCGTCTTGTAGTCTGAATCATCTAATTTAATGTCTTGTTGCTGTGGGTGGTGGGTGTGTTATGGGAGCGGCGGAGGAGCGGGGCACAGGAGGCAGGAGCGGCTGCTGCAGCCTACACTGTCCCCTCTGCTAAACAAAATTAATATTCAGTGCTTCCCACATCCATGGGCATGCGGAGCATTGAATATTCATTCTGCTTAATCGCAGGTGTACAGTGTCTGCAGCAGCTGCAGATCCTGCAGCGCTTGACAGTCATTTATGTCCGCTACTAAAGAGCATGAATATTCACCCCCCTCTCCACGCCCATGGGAGTTTAGAGGGGATGAATATTCATGCTCTTTAATAGCGGGCACACGCAATTGCCCGGCCACTGCCGGAGCTGCGCTGCGGCTACAGTGTGTGCCCACGATTAAGGAGAGTGAATATTCACTACTCCCCACGCCAATAGTCCCGGCTTGGGGAGTAGTGACTATTCTGGCAGCTGATCTCCCTGTGTGAGCGCACATGGCAGTGACATCATGCGCGGCTCATACAGTGAGACCAGTGCTGGTAGCAGAGCTGGACGTGATACTGGAGCAAAGGGAAGAAAGGTGAGTAGTATCGTTTTTTTTTTTGTGTGATGGGGATGGAGGTGCCATGCATACCAGGACGTGGGGGTGCCATGCATACCAGGATGTGGGGGTGCCATGCATACCAGGACGTGGGGGTGCCATGCATACCAGGATGTGGTGGTGCCATGCATACCAGGATGTGGGGGTGCCATGCATACTAGGATGTGGGGGTGTCATGCATACGAGGATGTGGGGGTGCCATGCATGCCAGTGTAATAGAAGGAGAAAAGTCTTTCTGAGAATCAATGCGAGATGTATGTAATAAGGAGAAAGAGCGCCATCTGGTGAGCATGTCAAGTTTGGATGCTGGACCTGGTTAGGTGACCTCCAGCAGAGGATTTCAAAATTTAACGGTCGAGCGCGCAGTGCCTGAGGTGAGGTCGCCACCAGACACAGGAAGAGACGTGAACCAAGGCCGGACGCGCTGAAGGAACCAGCGAGAGAGACCGGGGTGATAGACCCTTAAGGCAAGACGGGTGGTTGCCGGTGAACAAGTGCAGGATTCAGCGCAGCGGTCCCTAGGGTGTCACGGCTACGGAAGAGGACCGGGACTTGGATACAACATTAAGGAAATGTACAAGACCCTCCTACCCACGACGTGGTATACAGCCCTGATTGACAGGACAAAGAGAGGGTAGAAATGAGTCATGCTGGAGAGATCTCATCAGCAAAAGTCGACGAGTGTCATCACTGAACAGGGCGGTCACTTCAACTGCTCCCTCACGGTACTGGGAACAATCGGGTTTAGGGTATCAGGTTGGGAGGGGGACGGGTGAGGTGGAACAAGCCAAACGGGATCTAATTGACTTTGTCAGAAAAAGACTTAAAGGCCTAGCGGGAATAACCGGAGACCCCCACTAGGGACATTTGCAAAAACAATGGACTTCAGTGCTAATCCCATATTTGGGCTAGATACAGTATTTTAGAAAAGGATTTTATTGCTATTGTTATTGCTATTGTGATTTATTGTGTGTTATTGCTAATGTTATTGCTATCGTGATATTGTTCTCATTACTAACCTCTGTTACAACCCCTGTCAGCTTATTTAATATATATATATATATATATATATATATACTGTATATATATAAATTGTTATTTATAGCTACTTGACTGCCCTCATTTTGTGACTCTGCGCGTTGCATTCTGACACCTGCATTACACCAGGATGTGGGGGTGCCATGCATACCAGGATGTGGGGGTGCCATGCATACCAGTATGAGGGGGTGCCATACATACCAGAATGAGGGGGTGCCATGCATACCAGGATGAAGGGTGCCATATATACCAGGATGAGGGGTGCCATACATAGCAGGATGAGGGGTGCCATATATACCAGGATGGTGGTGCCAAACATACCAGGATGAGGGATGAGGGGGGCCATGCATACCAGGATGAGGGATGTGGGGATGCCATGCATACCAGAATGATGGGTGTCTTGCATACCAGGATGAGGGGTGCCAAGCATACCAGGATGCGGGGTACCATGCATACCAGGATGAGGGATGAAGGGTGCCATGCATACCAGGAAGAGGGATGAGGCCTGCCAAGCATTTAGATACTATGAAAAAAACGCTGTGTGCACATACCTTTATACTGTCCGGCAACTTATTGTATCCTGCATCAGGTAGGATCTAATAGGCATGGGTATGAGGCCGACATTGAGACATTTGCTAGGTCTCCGGCTGCAATAGACCCCATCCCACACTTCGATTGCACTACTGAGGATAGACAGAATGGCAACTCTCCCTCTATCAAATTCTTCTGATTCAGTGGTTGCTTTGACCTTTGCATCTTAGGGGTTTCATTATTGGTATCAGTGATCTCACTGAACTTAGCAGTTTCAGCAGGAGCCCAGCTATGAGTAGTACGTGGGCTCGTGTAGTTTATCACACAGGTACAGAAGCAGTACCTGTGAGAAGTATTTATCCATCATGGAGCTTTAATTATTAAGTGCTTATGAGGGTGTAAGAGAATGGAGCATAGGAGACAAAGTGCTGCAATACTGTGCGGCTTCCAGGTCTGAACAAAACCCCGCAGAACTGTTCCCAAGGAAAAGAGTTGCAGGAGGGACAGAATTAGGCAGTGCTCTGGGTCAAGTGACGGTGACTAAACCAGTCTTCAATATAAAAGGCCAGCGCTCCAAAACGGGAGCAGATTTGGCACCAAGGGAAGTGACAGTTGATCCCACTACAGCTCTAGCCAGGGTTGGACTGCGGTGCCTAGGGCCCACCAAGGGAATTGACTCTAGGGGCCCACACTACAGCTACCCTAAACATTTTTTTGTACGGCTGAACATGGAAATTTTGCACTAGGGAGGCGTTAGGGATCAGCACTAGCAAGGAACAATGTTGAGGGTAGAATTCAGCTCCCAATGTCTCCAAAACCTGTAAAAATAATAAAGTAGAACAAATCCTTATACTCACCTGCCTTGAGGTGACCGCACATGCTGAGGAGCAGAGGAGAATGACTCGCTGCGGCATCCTCAGAGGATTCCTCAGTCAGTAAAGATAGCCTCATCAGCCTAATCGGTGAAAGGGGCTTTATACAGTGCTAGCTAGATGGACTCCTGGTAAAAGCACTGTGGGACACAGGAGCCCAAACGAGCCTTTTAAATGAAGAATGGAGAAGGCACTACCTGCCACATACCTGCCTTCGGTCGCTAAAAGAACTCTTAGGACCAGTGGAACTCCACTGCAAAGCTGTCAACCAGACCGAAATAGCTTTCATAGGCTGGGTGGAAGTGACTTTCCAACTGAGGGCCACGAAGAACAGCAACACCATTGTGCTTTTGGTACCTTTTCTCGTGACCAGTGATCAGAATGTGGCAGAGGATCCTATCCTGCGTTATAATGTAATCAGTGAGGTCATCACGAAACACAAGTCATTGACGCTGGTGGTGGATTCAATTGCCACATCACTTGCCATACCCAATGCAGTGGCGGAAAATGTGATTCATAGAGTAAAGAAAGCACAGAATACAATGGACCTAAAAGAAGTCAAGGTAGGCTGGCGCCCAGCCATCATCACTGCAAACCAAATGGTGGGGGTGAGGTGTGAAGTCCGGGTAGAAACGGGAAGAAAAGTCCAGAAAAGACTGTTCGTGCCAAAAGACTCCTCAGAACTTCCAGAAGGCCTAGTTCAAGGTGAGACTGTGCTTACTATTCCTACTTGTGGGTTTGTTCGAGTGACAGTACCGGTGATGAATACTAAGAAACACGAAATTAGACTGGATCCAAAGACTGTGTTAGGTCACATTGAAACCGTTAAAATGGTATATCCATCCAGTGTGAGACCCGCCCAGGGTCTACAGTGAATTCAGTCTCCCCACCAAGGAACAGGGGAAGAAATTGCACGACCCACCTCGGAGTCCTGGGTTCCCCCAGTACCCCTGGAACACTTGTGTGCTGAAGATCGAGCGGTAGAAAAACAGATGCTGAGAGAAGAGTGTCATGCATTCTCCAAAGATGACTCAGACATAGGCTGTATCTCATCATTGCAGTTGAAAATTAATTTGAAAGACACGACCCCAGTAACCAGAAGTTACATGTCTGTGCCGAAACCAATACTCCGTGAAGTGAAAGAGTATTTACAAGACCTGAGGTTGGGTCCAAAAGTCGAAGTCGTCTTATTCCTCTCCTATTGTTTGCGTTAGGAAAAAGGACGGTACGTTGAGACTCTGCTGTGATTACCGGGAACGAAACCAAAAGTCAGTACCTGATCGGCACCCGATACCAAAGATCCAAGATATGTTGGATAGCCTATCAGGAAGTACCCGGTTCTCTGTCCTCAATCAGGGTAAGGAATACCACCAAGGGTTTGTCAAAGAGTCCAGTAGACCCTTGACAGCATTCATCACACCGTGGGGATTATATGAGTGGATCCACATACCGTTTGGGCTCAGTTCAGCTCCAGCAGAATTCCAGAGGAGCGTGGAGACATGTTTAGAAGGATTGAGGAACGATATCTGCCAGTCGTACTTGGATGACAATGCGGTACACAACAGAACCTTCCGGGAGCATATTGAACACGTGAGGACCGTATTACAACGGTATCAACAACATGGAGTTAAGTTGACCCCAAAGAAGTGTGAACTGTTCAAAAGGAAAGTCCAATTTCTAGGGAAAATTGTGTCCTGAGAAGGATATACCATGGACCCAGCAGAAATTGCTCCGGTACTGGCCTTAAAAGACAAGCGGCCCTCTACCGTTGGGGGGTTGAGGCAGATATTAGGATTCCTCTCCTACTCTTGTACTTACATTTGGAACTTCTCCAGGATTGCCGCCCCACTATACCTCCTCTTGGGGGGGACGACAGAGACGACAACACCCACGGATGAAAAGAAGAACGCGGGTAGGACTAGGCTTAAAAGAAACAACGCCGTTTCATCCCAACAGCCCATTCTCTGGACAGCAGACAACCAGGAGGTATTGGAAGTACTAGTCGACTACCTGGTAAAACCACCCATCTTGGGATATCCTGATTTCAATTTACCATTTGTTCTTCATTGTGACGCTTCTCAAGTTGGACTGGGAGCTGCCCTGTATCAGCATCAAGATGGAAAATTGAAAGTCATCGCTTACGGTTCTAGAATGTTGACAGATGCCGAGAAGAATTACCATCTACATTCCGGAGAATTGAAGTTCCTGGCACTGAAATGGGCTATCTGTGCACGATTTAGAGATTATCTCTACTACAGCAAAGAGTTTGAGGTATACACTGACAACAACCCTTTGACCTATGTCCTTACTACAGCCAAACTGAATGCAATGGGTCAGAGATGGGTCGCTGAACTAGCTGACTTCAATTTTAGCATCAACTAAAGGCCAGGAAAATGCAATGCGGATGCTGACGGATTGTCAAGAATGCCACTAGAGCCTGAGGAGTTCATTCAAGAATGCTTGGAGGAAGTCAGTCTGGAAGCAATTGAGAGCACTACCCAAGCAGTACAAGCTTATCAGGAGGAAGACACACCATTGTGGTGTCCGTTGACGGTGGAAACCACCATAAAAGTGGGAGAACAAGATCACCCCCAGTCTATTCAACAACTACCAAAAGGGAAAATCCGTAGAGCACAACGGGAAGATCAGATAATTGGTAGTTTTATGTGGACCAAAATTGGTTTCAAAGTAAACGGGAGAGAGATAATGTTATGATCTGCAACATGTACTAAGGAAAGATAAGGGAAAACTGTCCCTACAGTAAAACTAAGCTGAATCCCTACGATGTAGTGGGCTGCCTGTTCCTAGCCAACAGACCCGCCTTAGTCCTCGGCTAGTCTGAATGGAGACCTATTGCATAAGGGGAGGGGTCCCTAAAAGAACTAAGGACTGGGACAAAAATGGGACAGCTCCTAAACAGAGAAGTTGTTGCTGAACATAAAAAGAAAAACAGACAAAAAAAGTACTAGAGGTCCCAGAAGGACCAAACAAACTGACAGAGAAAGGCACAGAAGCACCTGGCTAGAGAAACAGTCAAACACTGAAGTCCAGCACAGCCAATGGGGCGGAGCTGGAATATAAAGGCAGATAGTCACGTGACCGAAAAACACAAGACAGAAAAAACAAACAGGAGGGTTCTAACAGTACCCCCACTTTTATGAGGATCCTCCGGATCCTCCAGGTCCAGGCCTATCCGGAAACCTCTTGTGGAAAGCTTTAACAAGCCTAGGAGCAGAGACATCATCCGTCCTTACCCAGGAGTTGTCTTCGGGACCAAAACCCTTCCAGGAGACAAGATAGTGTAATCTCCCTCTATGCCATCTAGAATTCAAGATATGAGAAATTTCATATTTGCCGTCTTCCACCACAGGAGGAACTGAGACAGTGGCATCCCTATCTGATACATCAGCCTTTTTCAACAAGGAAACATGAAACACAGGATTAATCTTCCAGGAAGTAGGGACATCCAACCTAACAGCAGATGGGTTAACAACCTGAAGCACTTTAAATGGACCCACAAACTTAGGACCCAGTTTTTTAGAGGGAATCCTCAACCGCAGGTTTTTGGAGGACAACCAAACCATGTCACCCACAGTAAACAAAAACTTCTTACGTTTCCTGTCAAAATACTTCTTGGACTTCTTGTTAGCCTCTTGAAGGTTGTAACGTACATTAGTCCAAACTCTCTCCAAATCACCGGAAAAATTCACCTCCTCCGGCACCGCCAACCCCAATTTGGAGAACGAACCAAAAGACGGATGTCTCCCAATACAACAAAAAAAGGAGAACACCCAGCAGAGGAGGATGTATGATTAAGAGCAAATTCTGCGAGAGGCAGAAACTCAGACCACACCTCTTGATTGTCCGCCACAAAACAACGCAAAAACTGTTCAACATCCTGGTTCTTTCTTTCAGTCTGTCCATTAGACTCAGGATGATACCCAGACGAAAATGACAAATGGACTCCCAACCTGTCACAAAAAGCACACCAAAAGCGAGCCACAAACTGAGGTCCTCTATCAGAAACAATATCCGTGGGCACACATGGAGCTTGACAATCTCCTTAACAAATGCCTTAGCGAGTGTCTTGGCGCAGGGCAACTTAATGAATGGAACCAAATGACACATCTCACTAAAACGGTCCATGACCACCCAGATGACAGTAAAACCCTCGGACACAGGAAGATCAGTAATAAAATCCATTGTGAGATGCGTCCAAGGCGCACTAGGAACCTCCAGAAGGCAATGCAACCCCACAGCAGGAGTATATGAAGCCTTTGACCTAGCACACACAGTACATTGACGCACCCACTTGATGACTTCCTTCTGCCATCCAGGCCACCAAAAACTGTGACTGATAAGTCTCTTAGTCTCCGAAATTCCTGGATGACCTGCCAACCGAGACTCATGACATTCCACAAACAAATCTCTCCTAAAGGCTCTAGGCACGAACAACCTCCCATGGGGAGTGTTAGATGGAGCATCATCTTGAGCTTTCAGAATCCCATTCTCCAAAATGGAGTCCAATGCCGCCACCACAACTCCTTTCAGTAAAATGCTCTACTCCTCCTCGGCACCGACCGTAGGAGAGAAGCTGCGAGATAAAGCATCGGCTTTAACATTCTTATTACCAGGGATATAGGTAACAGAAAAATGAAACCGATGAAAAAAAGTGCCCACCTAGCTTGACGGGCATTCAAGCGCTTGGCAGCATCCAGATAGATCAAATTCTTATGATCTGTGAAAATCTGAATAGGAAATCTAGCGCCTTCCACAAAATGATGCCAATGTTCAAACGCGAGTTTAATAGCCAGCAACTCCCGATTTCCAACATCATAATTCAGTTCTGTTTCCGAAATTTTTTTCGAAAAGAAGGCACAAGGATGTACTCCTTGTCCATTGAGTTCTCCTTCAATGGACGTCTTCAAACAGAGGCTGGACAGACATCTGTCTGAGATGATTTAGTGAATCCTGCTTTGAGCAGGGGGCTGGACCAGATTACCCAGGAGGTCCCTTCCAACTCTACCATTCTATGATTCTATTCTCCTGAGACAAAACTGCTCCGACCCCCACCGATGAAGCATCAGCCTCGACCAAAAAAGGCTTGGTCTCATCAGGCTGCATAAGGATAGGGGCAGAACTGAACCTCTCTTTGAGATACTCAAATGCTTCAATGGCCTCAGTAGTCCACTGGACAGTATTTGCACCTTTCCTGGTGAGATCGGTCAGAGGCATAACAATTACAGAAAAATTCTTAATGAATTCCCTGTAATAATTGGCAAAACCCAAAAATCTCTGTATAGATTTCAAACCAATAGGCCTAGGCCATTCCTGCACAGCCTGAACCTTCACAGGGTCCATCTCAAAGCCCTCGCTGGAGACAATGTAGCCCAAAAAACAAATTTTCTGCACAGCGAACTCACATTTCTCCAGCTTAGCAAACAGTGAATTATCACTCAATAACTGCAAAACTTCACGTACACTCTGCCAATGGGACTCTAGATCTGGTGAATACATCAAAATGTCATCCAAATACACAACCACATTTTTACCAATCAAAGGTCTCAGGATGTCATTAATAAGGTTCTGAAAAAATGCAGGTGCATTGGTAAGACCAAAAGGCATCACCAGATTCTCAAAATGACCTACCGGAATGTAAAAAGCAGTTTTCCATTCATCACCCTCCTTCACTCGTAACAAATTGTATGCCCCCCGGAGATCAATTTTAGAGAACCACTTGGCCCCCACCAACTGGTTAAACAAGTCAGGAATTAACGGCACTGGGTAGGAATTGCGTACGGTAATCTTATTAATTTCACGAAAATCCAGACATGGACGTAAACCCCGTCCTTTTATTAACAATGAAAAATCCAACTGCCACAGGCAAAAATCTTGAATAGGTACCGGTAATTCCCCTTTTTCCACAGCCGCAATGCGACCATTACAACATTTATCATAGCACTTTGGACTCCAAGACTTAATCACATTAGTAGACCAGTCCAGTAAAGGATTGTGCAGTTTTAACCAAGGCAATCCTAGAACGACCGGAGAGGGTAAATTATCTAATACAACCAAGTCCAAAATTTCTTGGTGAACTCCATTGATAGTGAGGGGAAATGCAGCAACCTTGTGAGTAATACATTTCAAGGGAGTGTTATCAATTGCAATCACAGAAATAGGTGATGACAAAGGTTTGGATTTCAATTTAAGGTTTTCCTAAAACCCTTTATCAATCACATTAAGTGTGGAACCACAATCCACAAATACCTGAAATTCAATCAAATTTTCCTGCAAAGTAGTACTCCCAAAAAGAAATACTCCTGCAGAGCCTAAACGAGCTATACGGGCGTAACTGACCTTTTTTTTTTCTTTATTTAAATGAAGCTCACAATTCTTAATCAAATGGTCAGCTTTACCACAATAAAGACACAATCCCTCGGCGAACCTCTGGTCTCTTTCCTGAGAGGGGAGCGACTTCGCCCCAACCTCCATCGGTTCTTCGCCATCTGAGCAGATTTTCTGGGGACTAGGACCTGGCATTACAGGAGTCTTTACCTCATTCTGTCTAAATCTCAGTCTCCTATCCACATGAACAGCTAATTGGATGGCATCCCGAAGAGTCTCAGGTGCGGGGAATGCAATTAGCAAATCCTTAACCCTTTCACTCAGACCAGCAAGAAATAGACATTTCAGAGCTGGATCATTCCATTTAACTTCTGAGGCCCATCTTCTGAAGTGTGTGCAATAATTTTCAACATCATCTGACCCCTGATTCAAACGCCTGAGTTCTGCCTCAGCAGATGAGATTCAATCAGGATCGTCATATAATAGCCCCATAGAAGAAAAAAATTCTTCTACAGACCTTAAACATGGATCATTAGGTTGGAGAGAAAAGGCCCACCCCTGTGGTTCTTTGCGCAAAAGTGACATAATAAAACCAATGCGCTGTGATTCATTCCCAGAGGACCTTGGTCTCAAACGAAAATATAACAAACAAGCATTTATAAAGGAAAAAAAATCTTGCTGTTTACCATAAAAAAACATCAGGCAGTCCTACTCTAGCTTTTTTATTCCATGATACTTAAAGGTCATCACACTTACTTTAAGAGTTTATGATCCATGCCGAGTTTACTAGTCTTTTTTTTTTTTTTTTTTTTTCCCTGCACTTTATGGTCTCCTGTTGTCTTTTAAGCTAGTGATTGATTGTTAATGAGTTAAATCTGTGCAGATCTAAGCAGATACGTCCCTATATATTGAGACTTAGTTAAGGGGAGGCATTTATGCGGGGGCATTTATGCATATAGCATTTATGCATACTTTATCGAAGTGCCATAATTTAGCAAAGTGCCCTGGCAGTTAGAAAATGGCAGTTGGACAGGGCAGGAGACAGGTAAGACATGCAAGACAATTAAACAAACTTGCTTCCAGGTCATCTTTTTGGCAAACAGTATTCACCATTTGTATCTGTGCCATTTATACTCTGGTTGCTACAATCATCCACATTCACCGTTCTCCCACAAATGCGGCACACTTCATCCATATTAATCCCTCACTCCTCTCTTCTCCTATGTACAGTTGTCATGCTCTCTTAACAATGTTATACCACGCAGATCCATTCATTCCCACCATACAACGCAGGAAACGCTCTCACAAATCACTCAATCATCTGCTCACTCTCTGTATCTTCCTTCTATTAGTCGCAGGTGATATTTCTCCCAACCCAGGACCCTCCAGTAATAATAACACTAACTCTTTCCCTGTTACATTCAGAAACCCTGCTAATCTCATTAATATTCCCTGCATATCTTCTGTCTCATTCAACTGTGCCCTTTGGAATGCACGCTCAGCTTGTAATAAACTCTCTTACATCCATGACTTTTTCCTCTCTAATTCCCTCAACCTTCTGGCTCTCACTGAAACCTGGATCCAGCAGTCGGACACCACCGCCGCTGCAGCTCTCTCCTATGGTGGCCTACATTTCTCTCATACCCCGCGACCTGACAACAGATCAGGTGGAGGTGTTGGTCTGCTTCTTTCAACAAAATGTACTTTTCAGGTTATCCCCCCTGTACCCTCCCTTATCTTCCCGTCCTTTGAGGCCCACACAGTCAGACTCTACCGGCCCTTCTCCCTGCGAGTGGCGGTTGTCTATCGCCCCCCAGGTCCCCTCCGTCAATTCCTGGATCACTTTGCTGCCTGGCTTACAAATTTTCTATCCTGCGACATCCCCACGATAATCATGGGAGACTTTAACATCCCAATTGGCGATCCTCTTTCCCCATCTGCCACGCATCTTTTATCATTAACCTCCTCCTTCGGCCTTTCACAGCTTGCTAATTCTCCTACACATGAGGACGGGAACACATTGGACCTGATCTTCTCCCGGCTTTGCTCAGTACATGACTTTACTAACTCTCCCCTTCCACTCTCTGACCATAATCTTCTTTCATTCTCTGTCAAGAACTGTGACTCTACTCAAGACACTCCCACCGTCCACACTTATAGAAATTTACGCGCCATTAACACCCAGAAATTTATAAAAAGGTTGCAATCATCATTGGCCCCAATCTCCTCCCTCTCATGTCCCGAATCTGCATTGAAGCATTATAACAAAATAATGCTATGCGCCCTGGATGAAGCCGCACCTCCTACACAAAGAACAATTCGGCATAGACGGCGACAACCCTGGCACACGCCTCAAACACGTCTTCTCCAGAGGTACTCCAGGTGCGCTGAACGGCTGTGGAGAAAATCAAATCTGCCCGAAGATTTCCTCCACTATAAATTTATGCTGAAAACATATAACTCTGCCCTTCACCTCTCCAAACAAACCTACTTTAACAACCTCATCATCTCACTTTCCAATAAACCTAAACGACTCTTTGACACGTTTCATTCTCTCCTCAATCAAACAGCACAGGCCCCGACCACCGACCTCAGCGCTGACGATCTGGCTAACTATTTCAAAGAAAAAATTGACCATATCCGACAGGAAATTTTCTCCCAATCCCCAAATGTTATGCATGCTCCCCCCCGCCACATTGTATCTTGCTCATTTTCTGACTTCGAACCAGTCACGGAAGATGAAGTGATCAGGCTCCTTGCATCTTCTCGCCCTACCACCTGCACCAGCGACCCTATTCCCTCACATCTCCTTCAGTCCCTTGCTCCAGCTGTCACCTCTCACCTAACTAAAATTTTCAACCTTTCCCTCTCATCTGGTATCTTTCCCTCTTCTTTTAAACATGCCAGCATACAACCATTACTTAAAAAAACATCCCTCGACCAGAACTGCACGGCCAACTACAGACCTGTTTCCAATCTTCCCTTTATCTCTAAACTCCTGGAACGCCTGGTCCACTCCCGTCTAATCCGCTATCTCTCAGACAACTCTCTTCTTGACCCTTTACAATCTGGTTTCCGCTCTTTACATTCTACTGAAACTGCCCTCACTAAAGTCTCTAATGATCTACTAACAGCTAAATCTAATGGTCACTACTCCCTGCTGATTCTCCTGGATCTCTCTGCAGCATTCGACACTGTGGATCATCAGCTCCTCCTCACTATGCTCCGCACTATTGGCCTCAAGGACACGGTTCTCTCCTGGTTCTCCTCTTATCTCTCTGACCGCTCCTTCTCTGTGTCTTTTGCCGGCTCCTCCTCCTCCCTACTTCCTCTTACTGTCGGGGTTCCTCAAGGATCAGTCCTAGGCCCCCTTCTTTTCTCCTTATACACCGCTCCTATTGGACAAACAATCAGTAGATTCGGTTTTCAGTACCATCTCTATGCTGATGACACCCAATTATACACCTCTGCTCCGGACATCACCCCTGCATTACTACAAAAGACCAGTGATTGTCTTTCTGCTGTGTCTAACATTATGTCCTCCCTCTACCTAAAACTGAATCTGTCAAAAACTGAACTACTCGTCTTTCCTCCCTCCATTAATCTACCTGTGCCCGATATTGCCATCTCCGTTTGTGGCTCAACCATTACTCCCCAGCTACAAGCCCGCTGTCTTGGGGTCATTTTTGATTCAGATCTTTCTTTCACTCCTCACATCAAATCACTCGCTCGTTCATGTCATCTACACCTCAAAAACATCTCAAGAATCAGGACTTTTCTCACCTTTGACTCGGCAAAAACTCTTACTGTCGCTCTTATTCATTCTCGTCTTGACTATTGCAACGCTCTACTAATCGGTCTCCCTCTTACTAAACTCTCCCCTCTCCAATCCGTCCTGAACGCAGCAGCCAGGATCATATTCCTCGCCAACCGCTACTCAGATGCCTCTTCCCTGTGCCAGTCATTGCATTGGTTGCCCATCCAATATAGAGTTCGTTTTAAACTTATCACGCTTACCCACAAAGCGCTCCATGCTTCAGTACCCCCCTACATCTCCTCCCTTGTCTCAGTCTACCACCCTACACGTGCCCTCCGTTCTGCAAATGACTTGAAACTAAAATCCTCCATAATCCGAACTTCCCACTCCCGTCTCCAAGATTTCTCGCGTGCTGCGCCAATTCTCTGGAATGCACTACCCAGGACAGTTCGATTAATTCCCAATACCCACAGTTTCAAGCGAACCCTAAAAACACATTTCTTTAGACTGGCGTATCACCTAAACACACTCTGTCCATCCCAGCTTTCCCCCATATTAAAATCTTCTTCAACTTCGGGTTCAAACCAACCATGCACATAAAAGCCTCTGTCAGGACTGCACACATACTGGCTGGCGACCAGTCCATGTATTATTATTTATCCTATTCAGTATATCAAGGCTGCATTATACAATATATGTACTTTTTACCTTTTGTGTCTCCCCCAATTCCTCATAGACTGTAAGCTCGCGAGCAGGGCCCTCACTCCGTTCGATATGAGATATGCTTATTCTGTATTGTCTGTATAAGTCCCCCCTAAAATTTGTAAAGTGCTGCGGAATATGTTGGCGCTATAAAAATAAACTTATTATTATTATTATTATTATTATTACCTTGGGTTCCACAAAATGCACTTCAGAACAGCTACTCACGTGTTGCTGGAGCTCGGCCACCTCCAGAGACTATCCCTGCAGGCGTTGAGCTAAATCCTGAACGGAAACCATACTGATCCCAGAATTTCTTTCCTTTTAGTTTTTTTGGGCTGGACTTACTGTTATGATCTGCAACATTTACTAAGGAAAGATAAAGGAAAACTGTCCCTACAGTAAAACTAAGCTGAATCCCCTACAATGTAGAGGGCTGCCTGTTCCAGACGAACAGACCCGCCTTAGTCTTCGGCTAGTCTGAACGGAGACTTATAGCATAAGGGGAGGGGTCCCTAAAAGAACTAAGGACTGGGACAAAAATGGGACACCTCCTAAACAGAGAAGTTGTTGAAGAACACAAAAAGACAAACAGACAAAAAAGTACTAGAGGTCCCAGAAGGACCAAACGAACTGACAGAGAAAGGCACAGAAGCACCTGGCTAGAGAAGCAGTCAAACACTGAAGTCCAGCACAGCCAAAAGGGCGGAGCTGGAATATAAAGGCAGATGGTCACGTGACTGCAAAACACAAGATGGAAAAAACAAATAGGAGGGTTCTAACAGATAATGAGTCACCAGCAGTATCTGTTTTAATTAAAGAATGGACGAAGCTCTACCTGAGTGAAGATGGTATCCTGTATCCTAAAGGAGGACAAAACCGGCAGTTGTTACTACCCAGATTATTTCGTAGGTTGGTCTTCAAAGAACTCCATGAAAACATGGGACACCTGGAAGTGGAAAAGACAACCAACTTGATCCGTGAACGTTTCTTCTGGCCGTACATGCAGAGAGATATTGAGAGGTACGTGACCAGGGAGTGTGGGTGTCTGAAAGATAAATGTCCCAACACATCAACCAGGGCACCAACATTTAAACAACGTATCCGTTTAAGATGGTCTCAATAGGCTTTCTACATCTCGAGACGTGCAAGGATGGTTACAAATACATCTTGGTGGTGATAGACCATTTCACTCGATTTGCTCCAGCATATCCCACCACCAATAAATCAGGTGGAACAGCGGCAGAGAAGATATTCAATGACTTTGCTTTGAGGTTTGGGTTCCCTACGAGGTTACATCATGACCAAAGAAGAGAATTTGAGAATCAGCTCTTTGCCAAGCTAGGAAAGTACTGTAGAGTTCAGAGATCCCACACAACACCCTATCACCCAGAGCGTAATAGACAAGTGGAACGTTTTAACCAGACATTATTGTCGATGTTGCTCACTTTAACAACTTATGAGAAGAAAGATTGGAAGAGTTCTCTGTCAAAAGTGGGACATACCTATAACTGTATAAAGAGCGATGCAACGGGTTAATCACTAGTGTTGAGCCACCCCCGTAGTGTTCGAGTTCGGTTCGGTTCGTCGAACACCCTTGTGTTCGCCAAACTGTTCGTCGAACTGTTCGTCGAACACCTTCGAACACTGTTAAAACCAATGGCAGGCAAACAAAAACACATAGAAACACATAGAAAACACCTTCAAAGGTGTCCAAAAGCTGACAAACTGCTCAGAAGACATAACTAACACATGGAAAAGTGACAAGTACATATAGTCATGCGAAAAGAAAAGAGGTGGAGGAGTAAAAGGAGGGGGAGACACAGATATAGACATGTCATGCCCTTCTAAAATCCAAAAAGTGAGAAGCCGACACGGCCAGTCCGTTCCTGCCCATGCCACCTCCGTTTGTGCCAGAGCCGCGGTGGACCCTGACGGCCAGCCCCCCTCTCCTAATGCTGGTGCCTGTCCGCTGGTGGGTCGAGCGAGCCCCCCTGTGGTGGAGGCAGCTCTAAGCTTTTTAATTTAAATTGTCTCTCTAATTTGAATGAATACACTTTAAATCCTTTTACAAGAATCTATTGAAGGGCAAGTCTCATGCCAGCAGCCGTGTAATTCCAGCTCCAGTAGCGTCCACTAAAGCTGCTGCAGTTAAAAAGATTTTATAAGGATCGAGCTCGGCTGTCCACAGCAAGGCGTCCTACCGCCAGTCCCAGCCCCTATGCCTTGGGGTGCCTCCTGATGCTCTTCACTGAGTATCCCATGGTCCCGAAGCATTTCCCTTGAAAAAATTAAGTGTCCAAACTACAGGTGGTGTAGCTTGCTTAACAGCCGAGATAATCCGCTGACTAGCAGACACTGCTACTAGGCACAAAGTATTTCCTGGGCTAGATGCAGTTAAAAATTTGTAATTAGATACTCTCGTTGGATGCTGAGAAAGCATTCCATAGAGTCTCCTGGCACGCCATATATTATTCTCTTAAAAAGCTTGGGGTAGGGGTCTAGGGGACCCTTTTATAGCCAAAATCACGGCCCTGTATCGCAATGCGTCACCTAGGCTGAAGATAAATGGAACTGTAGCACCCCGAGGACTCGGTTGCTGCAGAGGTATTGCACCTCACCCAGAGGTGTGATATATCACTCTCAGGTAAGGATGGAGTGCGGATCAGGACCCGACACCTGCATGCATTACACCACATTGCCGTGGGGCAGGGCGACCAATATGCCCCTGAGATGGGTACGACAGTCCCTGTCCCTGGCTGGAGAGGGGGGAGGGAACACTGAGGAAGGGGAACCCTGTAGTGCAGGAGCAGGGAGGAAGCAGTTCCTGGGTGCATTGAGAAGGGAGTATAAAAGGTGGGCACCATCTTAGTTCAGTGCAGAGAAGTCTGAGCAGAAGTGACAGGGAGCAGGGGCTCTGCATGAGCCCTGCTCCAGAGGCGGGCCTAGTAACACAGGCCCAGGCCTGGAAGAGGGAGAAGGAAGGAAGAGGAGCGGAGAAGGCTCCAGGAACGAGGAACGAAGGGATCCCAGGGGTGTGGACGGGCGAGTCGCCACCGCACGCCTGAATCCTCCTGCGTGGAGGGATCAGACCAAAGGGGGAGACCGGTCCCCGAAACTAGTGGAGGCGGGAAACGACCCTCAGCTAGAAACCGGAGGCTGTGACATTTTATGTGGCGCAGCCCCTCGCTACACCTGCTAGGAGGGCAGCACACAGGGTCAGGGAAACTGGCGCCAAGTTTACCAAGAGGAGGCCCGAGGCAGCCGGACAGAAGGGTTGGTAAGAAAGGCCAGACAAAGGACACACAAAGGGGGTCCTGTGAAGCGCTCCAAAGTTATCTGGGAGTTGTCTGAGCCCCTCACCTGGTGAGCACAGTACGACGTGGGCAGCCGTTACCTGCAGAAGTGGTCTGGATAATAAGAACTGTGAGTAAAGGCCCCGGACTGCATCACTGACTCCGTGTCGTTACTGCTGCTGCCCTGCACCATCACCCCCATCCTCCGCATACACTGCCCTGAGGCTATACTCCTCCCATGGGGAGTTATGCTACGCTCTGCTGCACCCACAACACCAGCCTCAGCGGTCTGCCCTGCAGCGGCGGTTTACTCTGACTGCAATCCATGGGTGGCGTAGTCGGACATTTAAACATCAAAACCACATAAATAGTTCTGCCACTGGTTTGACCGCCCTGAGCCATGGAACCGGTCCCTGCCACGGAGACTACAACCACCAGCATCCACCAAAAAGGGTCCGGCTCCGGATGTCCCAAGGCCCAGGGGGCGCGTCAGAACATTTTCATCACCTTTCATAATCACCAATGGGACAAGGCTGAGATGTCCTCTGTCCCCTCTCTTATACATCCTAGTGACGGAGCACCTGCTCTCATCAATTCGCCATAACCCCAATATTAGGTGGATTGAGGTGGGAGGCACCGAGTACAAGTGCTCTGCATTTGCTGATGATGTCAATCACATATATCCATCAGCAGGCTGTTATGGCTGAAATAGATCACTTTTTTACATGGTCAAATTTTAAAATCAATACAGCGAAGTCTGAGGCCCTTGATGTCTCCCTCCCCAAATCCATACAGGATTCCATCCAGTCCAACTTTCCCTTTGCCTGGCCCTCACAGGGTATCAAATTCTTAGGAATTCCTATTCATAGAGACCTCTCCCATCTATGTTATCTTAATTTTGGGCCCTTTATTGAACAACTCCATACAGACCACGGTTGGCAAGTTAGAACTGTAAGATTCACTACGTGAACCACTGGTGTTTTGTGGAAAAGCACATGTACACTGTGTTCCAAATTATTATGCAAAAAGTGTTTAGGAGTGATAAGGGAAGAATTTGTTTGTTTGTCAGTTAAACTCATTGATGGTGATGTGTGTCAGGGCTCTTTATATCACTGTAAGCAATTGCAGACACCTGTGCTAATTAGTTTGGCAGGTGTGTCCAATGAACGGCAAGACTACCTAAGAAGGCTGTCCCACATTATTAAGCAGCCTACATTTTCTGCCAAAATGGGAAAGAAAAAGGATGTGTCAGCTGCTGAGAAGCAACAAATTGTGGAGTGTTTAGGTCAAGGCATGACTACAATCAACATTGTGCGATGATCAGGATGAAGTGTCTTGGCAATCAAGAAGTATGTAGCTGATTCACAGCACACACGTGTGCGTGCTGATAAGGGCAAATTGAGGACTCTTTCCTACAGGCAATTACGTCAGGTTAAAAGAGCAGCGGCAAAAAAGCCTTGTCATAGCAGCAGACAAGTTTTTGAAGCTGCTGGTGCCTCCAACGTCCCCCGAACAACAAGATGCAGGGTCCTTCAGAGGTTTGCAGCTGTGCGTACGCCATCCTGTCGACCTCCTCTATCCACTGCACACAAGCAGAAACTGCTCCAGTCGGCCAAACATTACATTAAGACTGATTTCAAAACTGTTTTATTCACGGATGAGTGCCGTGCAACGCTCGATGGTCCAGATGGATGGAGTGGAGGATGACTGGTTGATGGACACCCCACGCAAACACGGCTACAGCGCCAACAAGGAGGAGGTGGAGTAATGTTTTGGGCTGGAATCATGGGGAGAGAAATTGTCAGCCCCTTTAGGATCCTTGAAGGGGTAAAGATGAACTCCATAATGTATGTGGAGTTTCTCAAACAGCACTTCCTGCCATGGTTCAAGAAGAAGAACAGCAAGATCATTTTCATGCATGATAATGCACCGTCTCATGCTGCACATAACACATCTGCATCTCTGGCTGATATGGGCATAAAAGGGACAAACTTATGGTGTGACCCCCATGCTCCCCTGACCTCAACCCCATTCAGAACCTCTGGAGCATCATCAAAAGGAGTGTCTATGATGGCGGGAGGCAGTTCACTTCTAAGCAACAGCTCTGGGAGGGTATTCTGTCCTCAAGCAAAACAATTGAAGCAGAAACCATCCAAAACCTGACAAATTCAATGGACGAGAGAGTTCAGAAGCTCCTTTCGAACAAGGGGTCCTATGTGAAAATGTAACATCACCTAGGATAAAGTTTTGAGTTGAAAACTGTTTGATTTCAGTTTCTAATAACCTGCTAATGCTTATAATTTCAAAAATGACCATTTTTTTGGTCTTTATTAAAATGAAAAGGTTGATCGAAGAGTGTGGGGGATCTAAGAGTGTGGCAACCCAGTAGTCAGGATTACTTCGAATTCTGACAATCTGAGGGTCATGTTGCAGGTAGTGCAGCAAGAAGGCACTTATGTGTCTTGCGCATCTCGGAGCCCCAAAATTATTTTCCGGGCTACATGCAGCTAAAAATTATTATTAATTTTAAATCTGGTGGAGCTTAGTATAGATGGCCTAATAGAATCAGTACTGCACACTGCTACAAAGCCCAAATTATTTTCCAGCCAAGATACAGATAAACATGATTCGTAATTTTAAATCTGGTGGAGCTTAGTATAGATGGCCTAATAGAATCAGTACTGCACACTGCTACAAAGCCCAAATTATTTTCCAGCCAAGATATAGATAAACATGATTAGTAATTTGAAAGCTTAAAACGGTTGGTGAGGTGATTTTAACCAATCATCAAGCTTTTACTGTCCCCAGGATGACACAGGGGTAGAAAAGTCGTTTCGGATCCATGATTTGTTCATCTTTATGAACGTGAGTCTGTCTACATTATCAGTGGAGAGCCGCGTGCGCTTATCTGTCAGCACACCACCAGCAGCGCTGAACACACATTCAGACAGAACGCTGGGTGCGGGGCATGACAAGATCTCCAAGGCGTAAGTGGCGAGCTCTGGCCATTTATCCAGATTGGAAGCCCAAAAAGAGCAAGGGTCCAGTGACACAGTCATAGCTTCAATGTTTACTTGGAGATACTCCTGTACCGTCGTCTCTAGGCGTTGACTATGTGTCAGACTTCTTGTCTCCTGTGGCCTTGCAAAGGATGGGCTAAAAAAGTGGTGAAATGATTCCGCAAAATTGATGTTACCAGCAGATACTGTGTTTCTGTTACAGTTTGAGTGCTGAACACTCGACGGTCCCACGGTTGGCAAGTTGGAACTGTGAGATTCACTACGTGCACCACTGGTGTTTTGTGGAAAAGCACATGTAAGATTCTGCAACAGTCTCTGCTGATACTCCTGCATGCGTGCATCCCTTTCTATGGCTGGAATTATTTCTGCAAATTTACTTTTGTACCGGGGATCTAACAGTGTGGCAACCCAGTAGTCAGGATTATTTCTAATTCTCCCAATTCGAGGGTCATGTTGCAGGTAGTGCAGCAAGAAGGCACTCATGTGTCTTGAGCATCCAGGAGCACCAAGTCCCTGTTGTGTTGGTGGCGAGGTAACAATCATGCTTCCTTCCTCTGTCCTCTCCCCCCAACCTCGCACAACAGAAATGTGATCAAGGTCTCCCTCATCTGATGAGTCTTCCATCAGTTCGTCCTCCACTTCTTCCTGGGCTCCTGCACCTTCCTCACTAGTTTGGCTGCTACCATGCGCCCTGGTAAAACCATCTCCCCCACCCTCACATGCCTGCCGCCTTGGTGCTGCCGACCGTCTGGACCTTGCAGATGTTAGCCCTTCCGCATACAACTCCTCCTCCTCTACTTCCTCCACCTCCTCTTGTGCCACCACCTGACTCCGAATTCTGTTTAACATGTGCTCCAGCATGTAAATCACCGGAATAGTCATTCTGATAATGGCATCGTCAGCACTAAACAGCTTCTTCGCCATTTCAAAACTGTGCAGAAGGGTGCATAGGTCCCTGATCTGAGACCACTCCTCCAGCGTGATTTGCCCCACCTCTGGATCTCGTTGGCCCAGGCTATACGTCAGAACGTATTGCACCAGGGCTTGTCAGTGCTGCCACAGTCGCTGCAACATGTGCAGAGTTGAATTCAACCGGGTAGGCACATCGCATTTTAGCCGGTGAAGTGGCAGGCCCAACAACTTCTGTAGAGATGTAAGTCGCTGAGCTGCGGGATGCGAACGGCGGAAGTGAGCACACAGCGAACGTGCCCTCTGCAGAAGGCCATCTAGTCTGGGATAGTGGGCTAAAAATTGCTGGACAACCAGGTTCAACACGTGAGCCATACAAGGCACGTGTGTGACATTGCCCCGGCGAAGGGCCGCACCCAGGTTTGCAGCATTGTCGCACACGGCCTTCCCTGGTTTCAGGTCCAGTGGAGACAACCATTCATGAAATTGGTTCTCCAGAGCTGACCACAACTCCTCAGCTGTGTGACTCACATTTCCCAGACATTTCAAAGTAAAAACCGCCTGATGACGTTGAGCCCTACTGCCAGCATAGTAAGGAGGTGTGCAGGATCCCTTCTGCGCAGTTAGAAAGCTTGTGGCATGACCAGACAGGCTTTGGGTGCAGGTGGAGGACCGAGAGGAGGTTGAGGAGGCAGAAGCAGTGGAGGAACTTTGACATAAAGAGGATTGACGCGCAACTCGTGGGGACGGCAAGACTTGGACAGCAGCCCCTTGTCCTGCTGTCACCATAGTTACCCAGTGCCCAGTCAGCAACATGTAACTCCCCTGTCCATGCCTACTCGTCCAAGTGTCTGTGGTGAAATGCACCCTGTCACACACAGATTTTCTCAAAGAAGCGGTGATGTTGTGTGCGACATGCTGGTGGAGCGCAGGCACACCTTTCTTTGAGAAGTAGTGCCGACTGGGCATCTGGTACTGGGGCACTGCGACGGACATAAGGTCTCGAAAATCCTCTGTGTCCACCAGGCGGAAAGGCAGCATTTCTGTAGCCAAGAGCTTGCAGATGGTGAAATTCAACCTCTTAGCTTTCTCATGGCTAGGAGGAAATGGTCTTTTACTTGTCCACATCTGAGGGACTGAGGGCTGGCTGTTGTGCTTAGACGGAGTTGATAAGGGTGTCCCCGGCAAACTGCCTTTCTGTGAGGAAGATGCAGGCGGACATGTTAGGTTGCCTTGATCCAAAGGTGGTGCTATCGATGTCGGACAGCGCTCAGCACCAGCTGGTGTTACCACCTCCAATGAAAATGATGACCTGCCAATCACGCTGGCTGTTGCGGGTAAAGAGGTGGCAGGTCTGCGTCCCAAAACAGGTGTGACTGCTGTCCCCCCAGTCACAGAGGATGAAGAGGCCGCAAATGCACAAGATGGGGCAGACGGTGTTTGGCCCGGCCGGCTAGTCCTCATTGTAGCACAGTGAGCTTCCCACTGCAACTTATGCTTCATGTCCATGTGCCGGTTCATGCATGAAGTACTCAAACTATGTATTTTTTGGCCTCTACTTAGCTTTTGTTGACAAATGTTACAGATAACACGAGTTGGGTCATCTTTATCGATCTGAAAAAATGCCCAGACTATGCAAGGCTTAGCACCCATGCGACCTGAAGAGCCACCACGACTTGTGGTCAGAGGCAGAGTTGTGTTTGAGGATGCAGTTGTTGACGTGCTTCCAGTACTACGTCTCTGTCCAGGAAGGCGCAACCTGACCTCGTCATCACTAGCATCCTCCTCCACCTCCTCTGCTGACCTCATCTCTTGGCTGACTGTGGGTTGACAGTAAGTGGGATCTCCAACCTCATCATCATCACCCTGTGTGTTATCACACCCGTCATCCTCAGAGCCAACCTGTTCCTGCCCTGACAAAAAACTAAAGTTGTGGCTCCAATCAGGTATTTGAGTCTCATCATCGTCTTCCTCATTGTCTCCACCAACAGGAGTTACAGTTTGGGAATGAGGGTCTACATTATGGTCAGCACCTTCTGCGTCTGGTCCTGGATCCGACTCATAAAGATTCTGGGCATCAGTGCAGATCATTTCCTCGTCTGGATTCACAGAAGCGCTGGAGCCGACCTCTGATTCCCAGGCTATAGTATGAGTAAACAGCTCTGCAGACTCAACCATCTGTTCTACCTCATACTCAGACGGGCAGCTGGAGATTTGGGAGCTGTGAGGAAGCAAGTGCGATTGGGGTGACACCTCTGAGGACTGGAGTATTTGTGATGTTGAAGTTGATGTGGAGGAGAGCCCACTTAAAGGAGCACTTGATATCCGTTTAAGCACCTGCTGTTTTTGTGCCTCATCTGGAATTTGTAGCAATTGGCGTGGCCGTAAGAAAGGGATCTTATCACATTGTCCGCTAAAAGAAGTAGACATTTTAGTTTTGCTGGAAGATGGTCTTTCTTCTGCAGATGCTACTGTTGCTTTAACACCTACTCCACGGACACAACTTTTTTCCCCTTCCCAACACACCTATTCCCCTTTCCACCAGCAGCAGGCCTTTTTCCACTCATTTTGGTGGTTAACTAATTCACAACTTTGGAGTTGTTTGCACAAAAAAACAATGGATGGGAACCGAGCAGAGCTGAGTGGCCAAACTGTGGTATTAGGCCAAAACTATTGTCTGGGTTAGATGCAGAAAAAATTATATTCAATTTGCAACCTGATGGAGGTCAGTATAGATGGACTAATAGAACAAGTCCCACACGCAGCTAGAAGCCCAAATATTTTGTCAGAGGTAGATGCAGAAAAAAATTATATTCAGTTTGCAACCTGATGGAGGTCAGTATAGATGGACTAATAGAACAAGTCCCACACACTGCTAGAAGCCCAAATATTTTTTCAGAGCTAGATGCAGAAAAAAATTATATTCAGTTTGCAACCTGATGGAGGTCAATATAGATGGACTAATAGAACAAGTCCCACACACTGCTAGAAGCCCAAATATTTTTTCAGAGCTGGATGCAGAAAAAAATGATATTCAGTTTGCAACCTGATGGAGGTCAGTATAGATGGACTAATAGAACAAGTCCCACACACTGCTAGAAGGCCAAATATTTTTTCAGAGCTAGATGCAGAAAAAAATTATATTCAGTTTGCAACCTGATGGAGGTCAGTATAGATGGACTAATAGAACAAGTCCCACACACTGCTAGAAGCCCAAATATTTTTTCAGAGGTAGATGCAGAAAAAAATTATATTCAGTTCGCAACCTGATGGAGGTCAGTATAGATGGACTAATAGAACAAGTCCCACACACTGCTAGAAGGCCAAATATTTTTTCAGAGCTAGATGCAGAAAAAAATTATATTCAGTTTGCAACCTGATGGAGGTCAGTATAGATGGACTAATAGAACAAGTCCCACACACTGCTAGAAGCCCAAATATTTTTTCAGAGCTAGATGCAGAAAAAAATTATATTCAGTTTGCAACCTGATGGAGGTCAGTATAGATGGACTAATAGAACAAGTCCCACACACTGCTAGAAGGCCAAATATTTTTTCAGAGCTAGATGCAGAAAAATATTATATTCAATTTGCAACCTGATGGAGGTCAGTATAGATGGACTAATAGAACAAGTCCCACACACAGCTAGAAGCCCAAATATTTTTTCAGAGGTAGATGCAGAAAAAAATTATATTCAGTTTGCAACCTGATGGAGGTCAGTATAGATGGACTAATAGAACAAGTCCCACACACTGCTAGAAGCCCAAATATTTTTTCAGAGCTAGATGCAGAAAAAAATTATATTCAGTTTGCAACCTGATGGAGGTCAGTATAGATGGACTAATAGAACAAGTCCCACACACTGCTAGAAGCCCAAATATCTTTTCAGAGCTAGATGCAGAAAAAAATGATATTCAATTTGCAACCTTATGGAGGTCAGTATAGATGGACTAATAGAATGATGCTATGCCCAAAAGGTTTTACTTCACTAGGTGCAGTTAAAAAAATTGGTCTTCTATACACAGGTGGTGTAGCTTGTAACACAGATAGGCTACTCCACTGACTAACACACTCTGCAATAGGCCAAAAAGGATTTGCTTTGCTAGATTTAGCCAAATGCTGTGAAAAAAACTTGCACAGCACTGGCACAGACCTGCCTGGCAAAAACTGATAGGAACTGATGTAACTTAGTCCTGAAAAGGACTGCAATTACAATTAGTCTTTACTCCCAACCTATCTATTTAAGAGCACAGACCTGCCTGATAAAAGTCGTAGGAAATGCTGTAACCTAGTCCTTAAAAGGACTGCAATCACAACTATTCCCTACTCCCAAGCTATATGTAGATTTGTGCGAAAATTGGCTTGAAATTAACAAGGTATAGCGCACACAGCAACAGCGGTGCCGTCTAACATGCAGCTGCAGCAGTGAGAAAATGGTGGCGACGGGGAAAATGGCTGGGTCTTATAGGGCAAGGACATGTGACATACACTGCCAATGACACATGCCCTTGCTTGTGTGAAAAAAAGCACTTCGCTCCGTGTGTGCGCTGCTGATAGGCTGACAGATTGCACCTCCCCACTGTAAATGCGGGAAAGAGAAAAAAAAATGGAGATCTTCATTGTTCCTGCAGAGATCCATCCCCTGCCCCTCCCCCCACCCCGCTGTACACTCAAACTGCGTATTAACATTAATTTTCATCATTACTGAGAAAAAATCCAGTTATGATTTTGGTGCATGAACAGTTATCGAACATAACCTCGAACAGCCAAATTTTTTTCAAATCGTTCGTGTTCGCCGAATGGCTCGAACACCGCCCAAAACAGCTCGAATTTGAGATTGGCGAACAGTTCGAGTCGAACAACGCTCATCTCTATTAATCACCCTTTTTCCTATTGTATGGACGATCACCAAGACTGCCAATGGACATCATGTTTGATACTGTGGTACTCTACAGTGTATATATACAGGACAGGAGAAGTGGTACTGTGCAGTGTATATACAGGACAGGAGAAGTGGTACTGTGCAGTGTATATACAGGACAGGAGAAGTGGTACTGTGCAGCAGAATATGTTGGCGCTATAGAAACTTATTATTATGTACACAACTCTACATAATATACTATATAAGCACAGCACCATACTATACATTATTATGCTGTATACATCACATACGGTACGAGACTGTGGTCTATATGTCTTATAGGAGGCCGAGAGTGCGAGCTTATATGACGTATACCGCATTCTTCACATTCTTGGACTCCTACTGTATATGACATATACAATGCACTCGGCCTCCTATATAAAGTATATATTATAGTAGGCCGATAGTGTAGTCTGTATGTCATATAAGCTCGCACTCTAGGCCCCATATATGATGTGTACCGCACTCTTGGCCTCCTTTATGACATATAGACTGTATGTACTGTAGGTGTGAACAGGTGCTTACTAGGAGCAGCTACCTCCATATACAACTAACAAACAAAGCAGCACATTGTAACGCTAAGTATTTGAACATTAAATATATGAAATTTGAATAGCATTACTGCCCTAGAAAATAGAAATAAATGAGATATCTTACTACATAAATTGGTCAATTCATGTGTACCTGGTAGCCACGATAAGGCATCTCTGAAAAATACCAGGACACTATCAATGTGAATTCCTCTCTAAGAGACATCCGTCTGCTTATGTGTGGGATAATAGGAACCTGCTGCAATTAAAACCGCCTGTGGCATAGAGGTGGAGTGCTCAGTCAAAGCTTATACATAGAAACAGAAAAAACTGACCAGCACATCCAAAACAAGGAATTGGTGTGAACAAGTGCTTACTAGGAGCAGCTACCGCCGTATGCAACCAACAAACAAAGCAGCACACTGCAATGCTAAGTATGTGAACATGAAATATATGAAATTTGAATAGCATTACTGCCCTAGAAAATAAAAATAAATGAGAAATCTTAGCACATAAATTGGTCAATTTATGTGTACCTGGTAGCCACGATATAGACTGTATGTGTCATATGCAATAAAGAGTCCAGTCTATATTTCATTTAGGAGGGCGAGATTGCAATGCATGTAGAAATGATATTGTTGAACAATCCTGGGAACACTCACCCAGAAAATTTTTTTTGCATTGAAGCAGGGAGAGCTGTAGCCAGCGTTTCCAGGGCGGCAGAGCATAGTGTAATCACTGCTGTAAAGCGTTCCCAGGGCAGGACAGCGGGAGCGCGGTGTCATCACAAAGCTGGTGTTACAAGGACAGGACAGCGGGAGAGCAGAGCGCGCGATGCGTGTCACCGCCCACAAAGACCGTTAACGTCAGTCCGGATCATGTGGGTCATAGCTAATAATGGTATGTGCATGCGGCCCTGTATATTCTTGGGCCACACTTTTAAAGGGCCTGTAATTTTAAAGGGCCCGCTCTACCAATTCTCACTCTCGCATCGAGGCCAACCGGGCATTTCCCCAATATCCCGCCAGGCCAGTCCGGCCCTGGCTCTAGCAGCCGAGACAGTAGGCTGCAGCCGTGGGTACCAGCAGGGTCCAGACTCAGATGATGACAGTCAAGCACCGAAGACCAGAAGAACGTCTGTCAAGGTCCAGACTTCACCCATCAACGGTCAAGCACCACAGACCCGAACAATGCCGGTCAAGGTTCCTGACCCAGACAATGCCGGTCAACAGCCAAGGACCAGCCCCCATTGATACAGACCATGGAGGTCAAGTACCAAAGAGGCCTTCAGGATACCCAGCCAGAGACCCGAGCCTGGGCCAGTGATCGGAGGAGGCGTATGAGACGGGCCGTCACTATCAGAACGGACTTACGGTACTGGGCATGGACAGGGGGAGGGCTGCAGGCCAGACAGGGTCTGGCTGACACTAGAGCGGCCCAGAGAGCGCTAATAGACTTTGTTAGGAGAACGTGTGGCTAGTGAGACGGAGGAGTGGCCCTTGTCAGGGTCCAGAAAGCTGCAAAAGTTCCTAGACACTGTTCCCACCAAATACTGTGTTTGCTCCCCTCTCAACTAGAACGAGTTTGGACTGTAGATTCTGAGCTTATCCTGAAATCTTTATTGTATACTAACCCACATATCTCTGTCTATATAATTGTTTGCCAATAATCCTGTGAATATTATTTTTGTGTGATTTGCCTTTAACAATACCCTTTTTCCCATATAATTCTGTTGAGCAAATAAAGTAAATTGTTGTTCCCGCCTGGTGTTTCCACTGTTGCATTTAGACCACCTGCTTACAAGGGACAGATAGATTTGAGGGCTTAAAAAAAGAAATGATCATTAATGTTGTAGATATATGGCACTACTTGAGCACCACCAGCACAATTTTTCTTTTTGAGTGGCAAGTACTTTGAATACTGAAAAAAGGAATGGCAGCACATAATTTTTCTATGTCGTGAGTTTCTTTTTTCCTTGACAATATCTTATTCTAATCCTCAAAACTTCATCATAATAGGACCTGCTTTGAGTCTCCCGGATCTTATTTGAATCTGTAATTTTCATAGTTGTGTTAATTGATCTACGAAACTCTATGGTTTCATGTGCCGTCCGATAAAAAAAAAAATCAAGCAGCACACAAATATTTCACGTGGATTTGTAAATGTAGCCTAAAGCAAACAGAGGCCCTGATTTCAGCAATGTAACACTAACTAAGCTGCTGTCATTTTGATAGGATCCATATTTTCTCTGCCGCAGATTGTCACGGGTTTACCGCAACAGAGAGGAGCCAGAAGACCGCAGTGTCTGATTCCTGCACTCATTAGAAGCCTTTCACCTTCATATTAAACGGAGCAGGTTTATTTTAGCAGTGCAGGGGTCAATCTGCTGCTGAGAGCTTTTGGAAGCTTCACAGGGTGATCGTCACGATTTCATTACTGACTGAGGCATAGGGACGCTGTGAGCTACAGTTCAGCCGCCTTATGGTAATCTGGAAGGTGTTGTGCTGTCAGCAATTTGGTTGACAGCCCTGCTGTCGTATCTGGTTTAGTCTGTAGGTGTTTCCCTCAGGTGTCTCCCATCCTTCACTCATTTGGAAGGGATTTAACTTTCTAACTTCCAGAAGTCTGTGTCAGTTGTAACTCTGCTTAGCTAGATGTGGTTGCTTAGCTCTGTGGTTCTGTTTGCTGACCCTGTTGCCGGACCTAGGATTTGTCATGACTACTCTTGTGGATTTTCCCTTCTGCTTTGGATGTACCCTCCTGGCATCTGAGCCTGGCTTTGTCCCCTGAGAATCCGTTGTATTCCCTGGTTTTGACATACTCTCCTGGCGTTTGATCCCGGATTGTTTCCTGACCACGTCTTTGACTCTCACCTCTGTACTACGAGCCCTCCTGGTACCTGACCTTGGACCTCCTCACTACCCTGCCTCATGGCTTGCTCGTGAGTAGTGGCTCAGCATCACAGTGATGCTCTCAGCTGTTCACTGTTTGCCACTCCCCACTCCTATATATTCTGGGCTCTGGAAAGCAGTCTTTGCCAGAGCTAGCTTCATTGCTGCATGGTTAGGAGATGGTGGGTGGTTGTTGTTGTTTGAGAAGGCATTTGGTGGATTTATCTAAGACGGTTGCTTGGTTTTGGTTGCTTTTATCCTCTCCTCTGTCTTTGGTTTTTCCCCATCCTCCACTTCCTGGTGTCATCCTCTGGTGTTTTTGTGCATATTTTTGTATGATTGGTATTGCCCTTTATCACTGTTTGTATTACTTTGTTAGTCTGGTTGGTGTATTGCCATACATTACTACTCCCCTCTTCCCTCCATGGCGGGAAGGAACAGATTGAGTCTGGGATCAGGAGTTTAGACAAGGTGCATGGCCCCGGCGTCTTCACCTTCAGAAGTAATCCAGGGAACAGGGCGAGCTAAGGCTTCTCTAGCGTTAGGGACAGGGAAGGAGCCCCTAGTTCCAGGATGCCCGACAACAGAGTCGTGACACAGATATAGCTTTTCTCTGAACACTGAGCCCTCTATAATCTTCCCACACCACTGATAGACAGCTTTCTGTGTACACTGTTCATTGACAGTGTATAGAGCAAGGTCACACATTTCTATGGGAGCAGTGGTGCAATGTGTGACTTCGCTCTGTTCACTTCTATGGAAGCAGTTGTGTAATGCATGACCCCGGTTCATCCACATCTATGGGAGCAGTGGTGAAATGTGTGGCCCATCTCTGTCCACTACATTACTACTCCCATATAAGTGGACAGAGCAGGGTCACACATTACTTGCCCCCCCCCCAAAAAAAGGGAGCAATATTCAGCAGGGTCAAGGAAGATCATATCTCATAACTTTGCAGCCCTTACAAAGTAATTTTCATCCTACTGAACCCCCTAGAGTCCACATATAGACCTCCATATAGTAAAATTGGCCCCACATAGTGCTCCACAGTATAATGGCCCTTCATAGTGCACCATACAGTATAATGGCCCAACATAGTGCTCCATATAGTATAATGTGCCCACATAATGCTGTGTACAGTATAATGGGCCACACATAATGCACCATACAGTATAATGGCCCCACATAGTGCTCTATACAGTATAATGGCCCTACACAGTGTACCACACAGTATAATGGTCCCAAATAGTGCTTCATACAGTATAAAGGGCCCCATATAGTCCTCCATACAGTATAATGGCCCCACGTAGGGCACTATACAGTATAATGGGGCCCCATATAGTCCTCCATATAGTATAATGGCCCCACATAGTCCTCCATACAGTATAATGGCCCCATATAGTGCTCCATACAGTATAATGGCCCCACACAGTGCTCCATACAGTATAATGGCCCTACACAGTTCTCCATACAGTATAATGGCCCCACATAGTCCTCCATACAGTATAATGGCCCCACATAGTCCTCCATACAGTATAATGGCCCTACACAGTGCTCCATACAGTATAATGGCTCCACATAGTCCTCCATACAGTATAATGGCCCCACATAGTCCTCCATACAGTATAATGGCCCTATACAGTGCTCCAAACAGAATAATGGCCCTACAGTGCTCCATACAGTATAATGGCCCCACATAGTCCTCCATACAGTATAATGGCCCTACACAGTCCTCCATACAGTATAATGACCCCACATAGTCCTCCATACAGTATAATGGCCCCACAGTCCTCCATAAAGTATAATGGCCCCACATAGTCCTCCATACAGTATAATGGCCCCACATAGTTCTCCGTACAGTATAATGGCCCCACATAGTCCTCCATACAGTATAATGGCCCTACACAGTGCTCCATACAGTATAATGGCTCCACATAGTCCTCCATACAGTATAATGGCCCCACATAGTCCTCCATACAGTATAATGGCCCTATACAGTGCTCCAAACAGAATAATGGGCCTACAGTGCTCCATACAGTATAATGGCCCCACATAGTCCTCCATACAGTATAATGGCCCTACACAGTCCTCCATACAGTATAATGACCCCATATAGTCCTCCATACAGTATAATGGCCCCACAGTCCTCCATAAAGTATAATGGCCCCACATAGTCCTCCATACAGTATAATGGCCCCACATAGTCCTCCATACAGTATAATGGCCCTATACAGTGCTCCAAACAGAATAATGGCCCTACAGTGCTCCATACAGTATAATGGCCCCACATAGTCCTCCATACAGTATAATGGCCCTACACAGTCCTCCATACAGTATAATGACCCCACATAGTCCTCCATACAGTATAATGGCCCCACAGTCCTCCATAAAGTATAATGGCCCCACATAGTCCTCCATACAGTATAATGGCCCCACATAGTTCTCCGTACAGTATAATGGCCCCACATAGTCCTCCATACAGTATAATGGCCCTACACAGTGCTCCATACAGTATAATGGCCCTACAGTGCTCCATACAGTATAATGGCCCCACATAGTGCACTCTATAGTATAATGGCCCTGTATAATGCACCATACAGTATAATAGCCCCACATAGTCACCATGATGGGCAATACATACACAGCTCTGCTATGTCAGTTTACAGTGATATAGCAGACCTGTGTCAGTGTGTTCAGAGCACAACAGTGTGATTTCTCTGCTGTGCTTTGAACACGGTCATGAATAGTGATCTGTAGCCTGAATTGTACTACTGATGTCAGGCTGCGATCACTGTTCCCTGCCGCCGATACTCGCCTCACCCCAAACCTCCACTCCCCGGCACCTCCTCTTCAGCAACTCCTTTCACTGCACGCACTGAGCATTGTGGATGGTGACAAGGGGGAACTAGAGCTTGCAGCTTTGTAAGCTTAAAAAGAATGGCGCCAATCTCCTCCCACAGCAGTGACCTGGACAGCCCAGGAAGCATGCCCAGGTCACAGCTGGAGGCAGACACAATGCAGGAGATGCAGTTGGACAGCAACCACAGACTCCTATATACATTTGCTGTATTTGAGGTGTGTAACTGTCAAATGCACATGGCACCACCCAGTAGCTGAATGAAAACAAAAACTGTTAAAACAGTGAATTAACTTTCTACTAAAAATAATTGACTATATAATCAATAATTGTTAATACAAAAATGAAAATTGCGGCACTGTCACTTTAAATAGCCACAGCTTCTTGATTTTCCAAACAAAAAACCTATCGCTCATCCTAAAAAAGGGGGATAATTTTGGGATAACTTGTTAAAAATCCATAGCATTTTCACTTTCTAAATCAACAAAACTTCAGTATTTTTTATCCAATAAAATAGGAAAATATTTGGTTGAATTATTAAAAGCTGTTGCTTTACTGGCCATACTGTTTGTTTCCAGTGGGCAAAAAGAAATGTCAAACTATTGTCATGATTGAATTAAGCCTTGGGTTCTTCATCCACTTGATTTAATTATCGAAACTGAAACACAGGCTTTCTTTTGCTCTTTTTAGTAAACCTTTCTGCTGCCCAATAAAATGGACAATAAACACACAGAACAGTCCCACAGTATACCCAAGATGGTACAACATTACACAGTCTCACCCTTCCCTCTCCACCCACCTGGGATAGGACAGTGGTGACTTTGGAGACTTCCAGGGCCAGCTTCCTCAACCTGTGGCCCCCCGCTTCTGGCAGGACCCCACAGAGAAAAGGTAGCAGTCCATTGAGGTAAAAGGCCAGGACACCCGTGAGTCCCAACCTGGCCTCTCTGAGAGTTTCCATGGGGCCAGGTGACAGGTAGGTCCCTCCTGGCAACTCCAAATGTCTCCATGGGTTATAGGCGACCGGTGGGTCCCTCCTAGCAACCCCAAAACATATCCATGGGGCCAGGTGATTTCTTTGTCCTCTCTTGGTCTCCCCAAAAGTGTCCATGGTCTCTCTGATGGTTAAATGGAGCAAATCTGTATCTTTACAGTCAGGGCCAACACCCTTAGACTAGAATCATGTAGAATACAAATCTGTGTCTCTTTATGTAATGCCATGCAATCCATCTACTGTCCTGAAGGATGTCTCTCATTCTCCTAGTAACATCTATCTGATGTTACTTGATTCTCTGCCCCAAGTCTCCCAGCTACAAATGCACATGTCCCTCCTGCTTGTCTGGGCTCAAACTCCTAAATGAATAGAACTGATCTCACCCTCCCCCACCCAAAACTACAGTGGGTATGGAAAGTATTCAAATCCTTTACATTTTTCACTCTTTGTTTCATTGCAGCCGTTTGGTAAATTCTAAAAAGTTAATTTTTTTCTCATTAAAGTACAATCTGCACCCAAAAAAAAACAGAAATGTAGAATTTTTTGCAAATTTATTAAACAAAGAAAAACTGAAATATCACATGGTCATAAGTATTCAGACTCTTTGCTCAGTATTAAGTAGAAGCACACTTTTGAGCTAGTACATCCATGAGTCTTCTTGGGAATGATGCAACAAGTTTTACACACCTGGATTTGGGGATCCTTTGCCATTCTTCCTTGCAGATCCTCTCCAGTTCCATCAGGTTGGATGGTGAACATTGGCGGACAGCCATTTTCAGGTCTGCCCAGAGATGTTCAATTGGGTTTAGGTCAGGGCTCTGGCTGGGCCAGTCAAGAATAGTCACAGAGTTGTTCTGAAGCCACTCCTTTGTTATTTTAGCTGTGTGCTTAGGGTCATTGTCTTGTTGGAAGGTGAACTTTCGGCCAAGTCTGAGGTCCAGAGCACTCTGGAAGAGGTTTTCATCCAGGATATCTCTGTACTTTGACGCATTCATGTTTACTTCAATTGCAACCAGTCATCCTGTCCCTGCAGCTGAAAAACTCCCCCATAGCATGATGCTGCCACCACCATGTTTCACTGTTCGGAATGTGTTGGGCAGGTGATGAGCAATGCCTGGTTTTCTCCACACATACCGGTTAGAATTATCACCAAAAAGTTCTATCTTCGTCTCATCACACCAGAGAATCTTATTTCTCATAGTCTGGGAGTCCTTCATGTGTTTTTGAGTAAACTCTATGCGAGCTTTCATATGTCTTGCACTGAGGAGTGGCTTCGGTCGGGCCACTCTGCCATAAAGGCCTGACTGGTGGAGGGCTGCAGTGATAGTTGACTTTGTGGAACTTTCTCCCATTTCCCTTCTGCATCTCTGGAGCTTAGCCACAGTGATCTTGGGGTTCTTCTTTACCCCTCTCACTAAGGCTCTTCTCCCACGATTGCTCAGTTTGGCTGCACGCCCGGGTCTAGGAAGACTTCTGGTGGTCCCAAACTTCTTCCATTTAAGGATTATGGAGGCCACTGTGCTCTTAGGAACCTTGAGTAATGCAGAAATTCTTTTGTAATCTTGGCCAGATCTGTGCCTTGCCACAATTCTGTCTCTGAGGTCCTTGGGCAGTTCCTTTCAGCTCATGATTCTCATTTGGTCTGACATGCACTGTGAGCTGTGAGGTCTTATATAGACAGGTGTGTGCCTTTCCAAATCAAGTCCTATCAGTTTAATTAAACACAGCTGAACTCCAATGAAGGCGTAGAACCATCTCAAGGAGGATCACAAGGAGATGGACAGCATGTGACTTGAATATGAGTGTCTGAGCAAAGGGTCTGAATACTTATGACCATGTGATATTTCAGTTTTTCTTTTTTAATAAATTTGCAAAAATTTCTACATTTCTGTTTTTTTTTTTCAGTTAAGATGGGGTGCAGAATGTACTTTAATGAGAAAAAAAATGAACTTTTTAGAATTTACCAAATGGCTGCAATGAAACAAAGAGTGAAAACTTTAAAGGGGTCTGAATACTTTCCATACCCACTGTAAGTGTGCATTAGTGGAGGTATCTTTCTCAGGTGGACCTCATCACCTGGGTCTACATGTGAGACTCCCTGCAGTGGAGGCCCTGCTGGACCTTCTTTCAACACTTACACAATAGGCCCTAGACAATTCCTGAACAATGGCTAGAGGCTGCTTAGATAGTAATGAGATTAGTGGAATGATGGACACTTTACAAGTTAAATTAGTGCACATAAACTGACGACAAGCAGAACATTAATAAAACACAGCCAGCTATCGTATTTCTCTTGGATTACCAAATCTAATTGTCTGGCTAATTAAGATTTTACTCTGTATCAAAACAATATATTTTGTTAATAATCTTGGGCAGGCTGAAATAATTAATCTATTGCTTTATTTTTGCGGTCTAGATTATTTCGAAAAAATATAGCTGGTTTTCACTCGTGCTCTGCTAACCAAAAAGAGCAATGGCTTAAATAATAATAAGATATTAATTTTTCATGTCCCATACTGTCTGGGTTTTGGACTTGTGCTTCATTTTTAAGATTCTTTAATATCTAGTTATTACAGCTTCATGAAAATTTAGAGAGCCGCTGGTGTGACTCCGTTTAGAGATTATGTAATTACAGCACTGCATTATTTTTATAATCTTTATAGAGAATACTTAACTAAAATGTAACATATATTGTGAATTTTAGTGCTGACCCTGACCTACACAAGAAAGCTACGAAGGAAAGGAAATGTAGTTTATGTATTCTCCAGAATCTTCTAGTAAAAAATCAAATGGGTCGTACTGAAAGAACAAGCTTTTATTGCAGATAAAAATAATGATTTTCTACAAATGATTTTGTTTCATATACAGAGATCAAGAATGGGAAATCTGCTCCATGTGAGGATGATTGGATCTGGTACCGGGGAAAGTGTTATTACTTCTCTAATGAAAGTGACACCTGGAACAACAGCGAGGAATTCTGCAACTCACATAAATCATCACTGGCGATTATAGAAAATAAAGAGGAAAAGGTGAGAAACTGATAATGTACAGAGGAGACATGGAATATCTACACAGGATTCTATATAATAACTGTATAATAATAATAATAATATTTCCACACAAGATTTTATATGGGCAGCATGGTGGCTCAGTGGTTAACACTGTTGCTTTGCAGCGCTGGGGTCCTGGGTTCAGTTACCACCGAGGACAACATCTACAAGGAGACCAAGGACATCTACAAGGAGTTTGTATGTTCTCCCCGTGTTTGTGTGGGTTTCTTCCGGGTTCTCCAGTTTCCTCCCACACTCCTAAGACAAACTGATAGGGAAATAGATTGTGAGCCCCAATGGGGACAGCGATGATAATGTCTGTAAACCGCTGTGGAATTAATGGCGCTATATAAGTGAGAAAAATAAATAATATCCTCACAGGATTATAGATAATAACTATGATGATTTTATTATCAGGATTTTCTGTTCCGGTATAAGGGTACAGACAATCACTGGATCGGTATAAGACGTACAGATGATAATACGGCCTGGACCTGGACAGATGGATCATTATATGATGAAAGCTTGTAAGTTCTCACATGGGGGATAATCTCAGAACATTAAAATGTAATTGTACTTTTAGAAAATGATTGACATGTCATAGAGAAAAAGTGTAAGCTTTGATTATTAAAGAACCTGGTTGCTGAGAACACCATCAGTCATTAAAATGGAGGAACAGAAGAGGTTAACTGAGCTGCTCTCATCCAAGAACCAAAAACAGACACCATAGAAAGTCTATAAACCTATGAAAGCAACACTCGACTAAGCAACTCTGTCTCTTTCTTTTTGCAATCATTTTTGGCCTCAGCACCAGGGCCTCCACCTACTAAAACTTTTAACGTGTCCAAAAACTTCGTTTATACTTTAAGTCTTGGATGGCTTAGTGAATTACACATCTCCATGATACATGATACAGTATTAAGGTCCCCAAATCAAAGCAAATGTTCATGGATTATCTCCAAGCATAGGAAGCTCTAAGGGCAAGTGCAATGTTTTTAAAGAGGAATTCTAAAAATGTGTATGAAAAAATGTGTAAGTTCCATTATAGACAATTTTATTACCTCTACGCCATTGTGTTGGACACTGCAGCAGTGCACCTGTTTCATCATCATGAATGGAATAGATTTTTGCATTGATACAACAAATATATTGGAAAATTATAGAATTTTTTTTTTCTGAAAATGAAATAGTCTCTGTATGTACTGACAGTAGGGTAATTACACAGTGATCAGCGATTTATACACTGCAGAGGGTTGCATCTTAATAGGATGTGATAGCATGGTGGTGCGATGTTTCTCTAAATATAACGTCTTCTTTTCCAGATTCAAGATCAGAAGATCGTCACATGAAAACATTGAATATGTTTATCTGAATTCTAGAGATGTGGGAAGCGGAGATGGAAATTTTGATTTCAAATGGATTTGTAACAAGAGTTAGAGGGAATGTACAGGAGATTATTAAAGTTTTGTGAATTTTTTTGATTATGCAGTAATTTTTTATCGTTCAGTTTTTCACAGTTTTGGTCTGTTCTCATGTGGCATTTTTAGTTTTTTTCCCCATACATTTTTTTGTGCATTAACCCCTTTACCCCCAAGGGTGGTTTGCATGTTAATGACCGGGCCAGTTTTACAATTCTGACCACTGTCACTTTATGAGGTAATTACTCTGGAACGCTTCAACGGATCCCCCTGATTCTGAGATTGTTTTTTCATGACATATTGTACTTCATGATAGTGGTAAAATTTCTACAATATCACTTGCGTTTATTTGTGAAAAAATGGGAAATTTGGCGAAAATTTCAAAAATTTCGCAATTTTCAAAGTTTTAATTTTTATGCCCTTAAATCAGAGAGATATGTTACACAAAATAGTTAATAAATAACATTTCCCACATGTCTACTTTACATCAGCACAATTTTGGAACCAAATTTTTTTTTTAGTAGGGAGCTATAAGGGTTAAAGTTGACAAGCGATTTCTCTTTTTTGCAACAAAATTTACAACCCTAGCCATATTTTGAGAGCTATAATTTTTCCATATTTCGGCCGACAGAGTCATGTGATGGCTTGTTTTTTGCGGGACAAGTTGATATTTTTATTGGTGCCATTTTCGGGCACGTGACATTTTTTGATCGCTTTCTATTCTGATTTTTAGAAACCAGAATAAAAAAAAACAACAATTCAGGAATTTTTTTTTTTTTTTATGTTGTTCTGCGTGTGGTAAAATTGATAAGGTAGCATTATTGTTAGGGTCAGTATGTTTACAGCAGTACCGCATTTATATATTTTTTTTATATTTTGGCGCTTTTACACAATAAAAACTATTTTATAGAAAAAAGAATTGTTTTTGCATCGCTTTATTCTGAGAGCTATAACTTTTATATTTTTCGGCTGTTGGAGCTGTGTGGCGGCTTGTTTTTTGCGGGACAAGATGGCGTTTTCAGCTGTACCATTTTTATTTACATTAGTCTTCTTGATCGTGTTTTCTTCCATTTTTTGTTTGCCATATGATGATAAAACATTGTTTTATGTTTCGTTTTTTGTTTTTTTTTACCGTGTTCACTAAAGGGGTTAACTAGTGGGTCAGTTTTATAGGTCAGGTCGTTCTGGACGCGGCAATACCAAATATGTGTACTTTTATTGTTTTTTTGTTTTTTTTTTCATAAGAGTATTTATGGGTACAATATATATATATATATATATATATATATATATATATTTATTATTATTGTTTTCATTTTTTTATATATTTTTACAATTATTTTTTTTTTTTCACTTTCTGACTTTTTTATTACTTTTACACTTTGTCCCACTATGGGACTTTCACTTTTTGCAGCCTGATCGGCTGTATAGCTCAGTAATGCAGAACCATCCCTGTGCTATGCAGCCTGTCAGCGCTGCACAGGGAGAAGTTACTTTTGGTCATGCACTGCGCATGACCAAAGCAACTTCCTGCCTCCTCGTGACCCGGATGTTGTCATGATGACATTGGGTCACCATGGCAACATCCGGGACCGGACTCAGACGCAGCGGGACGCCGGCAGAGAAGGTAAGTATAGCGCTTACCTCCTCTTGCCACCGGAATGCTGCGATCGATTTCGATCGCAGCATTTTGGGGGTTAATGTGCCGGGAGCGGTGTGGGACCTCTCCCTGCAGATAGCACTGGGTGTCAGCTGTGAGAATCAGCTGACACCTGGCAGCGATCTCGCCCGCACCGCTTGTGTGCGGGCGAAATCGCCAGGGCGTACTAATATGTATCAGGCCCATAAGGCCCAGGGCACAGATACGTATTAGTACGCCCTGGGCCAGAAAGGGGTTAAATGAGCAGCATTTCAAAATCAATGAGATTTCTGAAATTTCATGCACATGTTGCTTTCTTTTTCTGCACGTATTTTCATTGCAGATTCAAATGAATAGGTGAAAAATTCAAGTAAAAAGTCTCCAAGAAAAGAACACAATTCTGATATTGTACACACTGGTTTTTGGTGCAGAAAAAAACACTTCAAAAACTGTACATGTGAACATACACCAAGGCTGGGTTCACACGAGCCGAGTATAAAAAAAAAATCACCAGTTTCATCCAGAAAAAAAAACTGATGAGTTTTTTTCTCACTTGTCATGCATGTGCAATCAGTTTTTTTTTTACAACAACAGTTACTAATAATGTACGAGATCATTTACAGTTTCCTATGTTACAGAATTGCAACATACCCATAAAAATTGGACGTGACTTGAATGGGCAAATCTCATAGGATTTACAAAAGAAACTAGTGCATTGTGTGATTTTTTTCACAGATTCAGTCAGTTGAAAAAAAATTGCTCATCCGCACCAAATAACATCATCCTGTAAGGAACCCGTCTCAGTGACGTTGGCTTCACAGTCCCCAAGCATCCGGTACCCCTGAATGTGTTTTCGATCTTTGGGGTTGCTGCTTACCCCTATTTTAGACCACAAGTAGTTTGATTGTATGGGTACCTTGAAAATACACAACGTACCAGTGAGACCAGAAGCCTTTTTAAAAAGATAAAAAACATCTTTACTGGAATTCTTTAAGTAGAACACACAGCGTATTGCTGGTATTGGTATTATTCATGGTTGACAGAGTATCACTCAAGTTTCCTAGTTCTGGCCTTCACTTCTTTATCCTCCACTACAGGTAGCACCAATATGTCCCCTCCTAGTCGGAGTAAGAATTCTCTAAACCTCCAAAGCTGGTTAACACGTTGCTTTTCTGTTTTGTAGCCCACTCTTTATAGCTGCATAGGGTTATTCTGTCACCCTCAGCTCTATTTATGCTATGGGTACTCACTGATGGTGAGAAGAACCTTCTTATTACTCCTTCAATCTCTGCACTCTGAACTCCGACCGTGTAAGAATTCAGTTGCTGTAGTATACTTTCATCTGGAACTTGCTATCCTCACTGAACACACTCTTCATTTGTGGCCTATAAGCTAGACAAAAGAATATAACACTTCCTCCTACTTCTGTAGCTTCTCTCCAACTCACTCACTCTCGACTACTAATAAACAGGAGCTAGCTTCCTGTGTGCCCATGTAACTCCTCTCAACCTGGGCTTGCTTCTAGCTGTTAACCCTATCCTCGGGGTAACTGGACTGCTGCAGAACATAGTCTATATAGCATCACATGTAAAACAGGTCCATACAATAATATATGAGAAGTCTTTAGAGAGGATGTTTAGATGAATTTTCCACCTTTACAGGCTTGAGTGCTGTCAGTGTGCTGTATTTTTTTTTTACATGGATAGCACTCTGGCTGAAAATACACTTGTGTGAACCTATTTTTATTGGATAAAACAACCTCTTGCTATTGTTGTTGCCAGTTGTTCTTAGTCTGCTGAGATCCTGCAGCTTTGGGAAACACATTTGGTCGTTTGCTGAGTCCATTGAATTATCTGTTCAAACCAAGTACAGGCACATGGTGCATCAGGGTGTGGCCAAACATTTAAAGGGGGTTTCCCACAAACTAAAGTTAATTTTAAAAATTGGCTGTGTCTGACCGTGTACGGAACATACCACAGCTCCCGGGCAGGGGAGGAAGCAAAAGACAATACAGATATTACAAGTAGAGGATCGCAGAGGATTCATTTTGTCAGGTAAAACATTTCACTGCCTGTTTTTAAAAAATATTTTACCTCACAAAATGAATCCTCTGTGATCCCATGCTGTAATATCTGTATTGTCTTTTGCTTCCTCCCCTGCCCAGGAGCTGTTCCGTATGTTCCGTACACGGTCAGAAAGAACTAACTTCAATTGAAGTAGGAGCCTCCTGCAGTGAACAGGTAATGACAACAGGAAATTTGTCCAGGCAAAAAAGACTTCAAGACTGAGATTCATTTACGCAGACACAGGGATGTATGCTTCCCAGGCATTTGCTTCCTCTGATCAAAGCCCAACTCCCAGACCTTTAGGAGCCAGTGGTCAGTGATGAATATTGGCGTTTGCATCAATCCGTTATTTATGGGAGATATATGTTCGGCATCGTAGCAAAGGGACAAACATAACATATTCACTCACATCACCGTAAGGTTGACAGAACCCCTCAGACTTAATATAGGTCCGATTGATGGTGCTATCCATGCCATGTTTCATTCCTATAGGCAGGTAAAATCGCGATAAGAAACATGACAATATTTAGCACCTGGGACCTCCAGGGGCAAAGTTGGGGATCTCATAAAATTCCAAAGGACCTAGCACATCCCACAACCACACATGAGATCACCAAGAGGAGGTATGTGGGTGTAACCTTGCTCTAAAAAAGCAGAATTTGGATTTGGTCATTTGTAAGTCCTGGAAGGTACAGCTTGCTGTTGGTTCTGTCTGTTTTCCTTAAGAGTACCTCCCTCCGCTAAGCTCTGAGCCATTTCCGTGACATTAGGTTTAGTAATTTTCGTTTGTTATCCTTTTTATGCAATTTAATGGTATACCGTATTGTTTTGTATCATCTTTGTAAAAATGTTTAAAAACACTGGCTACCTTTCCGGATTAAATATATAAAATTGAATAGCTCTGTTCCTCTTGCTCTGTAAGCCGCACCCCTGAAGCCATACGCTACTTGTAATGAGTGTTCAATTAGCCTGTGTAAATGATTAGTGGTGGCAGCTAATAGTTCTTTTCTTATTAAGGAATTAGCAGTGACCGTACAGCGG
This sequence comes from Phyllobates terribilis, assembly GCF_046119375.1. Classification (NCBI taxonomy): domain Eukaryota; kingdom Metazoa; phylum Chordata; class Amphibia; order Anura; family Dendrobatidae; genus Phyllobates; species Phyllobates terribilis. The sequence continues at coordinate 383,939,740 of NW_027362765.1, forward strand.
TATATATGCATATATACAGTATATTCCATCCAAGGCGTATACACCATGCCAGCCGAGAAAAGAAAAAATGTTCCTGCTTCGAAGAAAATTGATTAAAAAAATGTTGATCTTCATTTAGAAACAGCTAAAATATAGCACAGCTCAAGGGCTATGGTAGTTAATGCATGTAAAGCCAAAAACAGATAATGCACAGAGACAGGAATAGAGAGGCTACGTGTTTCAACGGCAACTGCTGTAGTGAAGGGACAAACATAATACATTCACTCACATCGCAGTAAGACCATTAGAACCCCTCCAGCTTAACCCCTTCACGACATGAGCCGTACATGTACAGCGCATGCCGTGTCTCTCCCTTCAGTGCAGGCACCGGCGATGAGCTCGCACCTTTCCGGGGACATGACAGCTGATCTGATCAACTGTCATGTGCACCTAACAGCCGCCGGTGGAATCACGATCCACCCGTGGCTTTTAACTAGTTAAATGCCGCTGTCAGGCAGCAGCATTTAACATCGCCGCTCCGGAAGGACGTCATTGGTCCCGCCCATCGGCGCCCGTGTTACATGACCACGGGTCGCCAATGGGTTTTCAAGACAATCCAGGGTCTGCAGGAGACCACTGCAGTTGTCATTGCAAGATTGCTATGAGCGCAACCTTAAGATGAGCATTTCTGCTACACACAGACGATCTGATCATCGCCTGTGTGTAGTAGAGGTGATCAGAGAATCTCAGCTTCTAGTCTCCCATGGAGACTATTGAAGGATGTGAAAAGTAAAAAAAGAAATGTTTTTAAAAATATTTAAAAAATTAAAACAATATAAAAGTTTAAATCACCCCCCCTTTTCGCCTCATTCAAAATTAAACAATAAAAAAGATTAAATATACACATATTTGGTATCGCCGCATTTAGAATCGCCCGATCTATCAATATAAAAAAATAATTAATCTGATCGGTAAACAGCGTAACGCAAAAAAAAATCAAAGCGCCAAAATTACGTTTTTTTGGTCGCCGCAACATTGCAATAAAATGCAATAACGGGCGATCAAAACATTGTATCTATGCCAAAATTGTATCAATAAAAACGTCAGCTCAGCGCCCAAAAACATAAGCCCTCCCCGGCCCCAGATCTTGTAAAATGGAAACGCTATGGGTCTCTGAAAATGACAACTTTTTTTTTTTTTTAACAAACTTTGGATTTTTTTCACCACTTAAATAAAAAAAAACCTATACAAGTTTGGTATTTAGAAACTCGTAATGACCTGGAGAATCACAATGGCAGGTCTGTTTTAGCATTTAGTGAACATGGTAAAAAAAAAATGGAAAAAAAAACAACTGTGGAATTGCACATTTCTTTGCAATTTCACCACACTTGAAATTTTTTTCCCATTTTCCAGTACACGATATGGTAAAACCAATGATGTTGTTCAAAAGTAAAACTCGGCCCTCAAAAAAAAAAAACCCTCTCATAGCCATATTGACGGAAAAATAAAAAAGTTATGGCTCTGGGAAGGAGAGTGAAAAACAAAAGGACAAAGACGGAAAAGTGCTGCAGCGTGAAGGAGTTAATGTGGGTCCGATTGATGGTGCTATCCATGCCATGTTTCATTTCTATAGACAGTTAAAATCATAGTAAGAAACATGACGACAATATCTACCACCTGGGACCTCCATGGACAAAGATATCCTGTAAGTTGGGGATCTCATAAAATTCTTACAAACCTAGCACATCCCACAACCAGCCCGCACATGAGCTCATCAAGGGAACGTATGTAGGAGTAACCTTAATCTAACAGAAAGCAGAATTTGTGTTTGGTCACTTGTCAGTCCTGGAAGGTATAGCTTGCTGTAGGTTTTGTCTGTTTTCCTAAGGAATAAATCCCTACGCTAATCTCTGAGCCACCTGTGGCATCAGGTTTAGTAACTTTCTTTTGTTATCCCTTCTATCTCATGTAATTGTATATACCGTATTGTTTTGTTCCCATTTTGTATCATCTTTGTAAAAAAATGCATAAACACTAGTGATGAGCGAGCACTAAAATGCCCAGTTGCTCTTTGCTTGAGTCGAGAAAATTGGAATGCTTGGGTGCTTGACCTGAGCAGGACCAGCTCCAGGTTTTTGTGGGCCCTGGGCGAAAGAGTCTTTAACACATACCATGATTCATGATGCACAGATACCGCAGAGAAATATATACAGTATATAGTACAATGCCAAAGATTTCACTTCTTACATTAAATGAGCGATATCTATTGTAAATTCTACAAAAGCTCAGAAACTGGCGAATCCTCACAGTGCAGACCGGACAGTATGATGGCCCCACATAGTTCTTCATACAGTATAATGGGCCCCACATAGTGCTCCATACAGTATAATGGCCCCACATAGTCCTCCATACAGTATTATGGGCCCCATATATTGCTCCATACAGAATAATGGCCCCACATAGTCATCCATACAGTATAATGGCCCCACATAATCCTCCATACAGTATAATGGGACCCACATAGTCCTCCATACAGTATAATGGGCCCCACATAGTGCTCCATACAGTATAATGGCCCCACATAATCCTTCATACAGTATAATGGCCCCACATAGTCCTACATAGTCCTACATAGTCCTACATACAGTATTGTGGGCTCCATATATTGCTCTATACAGAATAATGGACCCCATATAATGATCCATGCAGAATACTGGTCCCCATATAACGCTCCATACAGGATACTAGTCCCCATATAACGCTCCATACAGGATACTGGTCCCCATATAACGCTCCTTACAGGATACTGGCCCCCATATAATGCTCCATACAGGATAATGGCCCCCATATAATGCTCCATAGAGGATACTGGCCCCCATATACTGCTCCATTCAGGATACTGGCCCCCATATAACGCTCCAAAGAGGATATTGTACCCCATATAATGCTCCATACAGGATACTGGCCCCCATATAATGCTCAATACAGGATACTGGCCCCATATAACACTCCATACAGGGTACTGGCCCCCATATAATGCTCCATACAGAATACTGGCCCCCATATAACGCTCCATACAGAATACTGGCCCCCATATAATGCCCCATGCAGGATGTCACCTCTCCCCTCCATATAATGCCTCATGCAGGATGTCACCTCTCCCCCATATAATGCCCATGCAGGATGTTACCTTCCCCCTATATAATGCCCCATGCAGGATGTCACCTCCCCCCCCCATATAATGCCCCATGCAGGATGTCACCCCCCATATAATGCCCATGCAGGATGTCACCTTCCGCCTATATAATGCCCCATGCAGGATGTCACCTCTCCCCCCATATAATGCCCCATGCAGGATGTCACCCCCACCATATAATGCCCCATGCAGGATGTCATCTCTCCCCCCATACAGAATACTGGCCCCATATAATGCTCCATACAGAATACTGGCCCCCATATAATGCCCCATGCAGGATGTCACTCCCCCCATAAAATGCCCCAAGCAGGATGTCACTACCCCCCTTTATAATGCCCCATGCAGGATGTCACCTCTCTCCCCCATATAATGCCCCATGCAGGATGTCACCTCTCCTCCCCATATAATGCTCATGCAGGATGTCACCTTCCACCTATATAATGCCCCATGCACGATGTCACCTCTCCCCCATATAATTCCCCATGCAGGATGTCATCCCCCCATATAATGCCCCATGCAGGATGTCACCCCCCCATATAATGCCCCAGGCAGGATGTCACCTCTCCCCCGATATAATGCCCCAGGCAGGATGTCACCTCTCCCCCCCATACACTGTGTTCCAAATTATTATGCAAATAATATTTTCTCAGATTTTCTCAAATTACCTATATGAATTGCAGTCATTGTAATTTTCCAGTCAAATAACTATTAGAGTCCAATTGAAAGGTTTTTGTACAAACTGCCTATGATAACAGTATATTTTTAAAAAAATAAAAAACTCAAACTGCACTCAAAATGCATGTTCCAAATTATTATGCACAGCAGAGTTTTCAACCTTTTCATTTTAATAAAGAACAAAAATATGGTCATTTTTTAAATTATAAGCATTAGCAGGTTATTACAAACTGAAATCAAACAGTTTTCAACTTAAAACTTTATTCTAGGTGATGTTACATTTGCACATAGGACTGCTTGTTCGAAAGGAGCTTCTGAACTCTCTCGTCCATTGAATTTGTCAGGTTTTGGATGGTTTCTGCTTTAATTGTTTAGCGTGAGGACACAATACCCTCCCAGAGCTGTTGCTTAGATGTGAACTGCCTCCCGCCATCATAGACACTCCTTTTGATGATGCTCCAGAGGTTCTCAATGGGGTTGAGGTCAGGGGAGCATGGGTGCCACACCATAAGTTTGTCCCCTTTTATGCCCATAGCAGCCAGAGATGCAGATGTGTTATGTGCAGCATGAGACGGGGCATTATCATGCATCAGTGCAGCAGCCGAGGAAGAGACAGGACCTGCGGCGGAGGCACGGGGAAAGGTAAGTATTGCGCCGCCGGCTACTGGGGCCCTGAACAAGCGGGGAAGGTGGCAGGCGTTGACACCGGCACCGCACCGCTCACAGGACCCATAGCGCGTCGGGGTGCCCGACGGTGAGTGGGCCCCCCCCGCCTGCTCAGGGCCCCGGCACTTGCCCGGGTGCACCGGGTGCTGACGCCGGGCCTGAACTCAAGCAACGAGCCCAATGTAAGTTTATGGGAGAATTTTTCCGGCTGCATACCCCCGGAGGTCTGCAGGGGGCCTAAAAATTGCCGAAATCGATGGGAACAGTGCTGAAATGACATGGGGACAGCTTGGGGAAGACCCCTGGAAGCATCTCTGACTCCCAGGTCACTGCTGTGAACAATGTTGTCAGAGTATTACGCCACTTTTACGGGCTCACGATAAAATATACAAAAACAAAACCAAAATAGATTTTCCTGGGAAAAATGTTGAAGAACATTCTTTCCAGGGTAATGACTTGTATATATGGCAAAATAAATAACCAAAAAGAAAAATGATCCTCCACACGTTGGGCTATGTTCACATGTAGCGTTTTTTCACTTTTGCATTGCTTTCAACGGTGAAAAATACATTTACCAGTAAATGTCATGTTAACATTTTACTACCTTATCTGCCCATGTGGTGTGAGGCATGATCAGACACATCCTGTTTCATTTATGAAGGAGGGCATCTGAAAGTCACAAAGCCTATTTTTATAGGGCCAGCAATCAGCCCTCACTATTGTCAGAGGGATATCAGCCGGCTATGCTTTGTTGTTGCCATTATTAAGGAGCGGGTCTCCTATAGTGGTAGTGCCCATGCAGTGACTGTAAGGCCTGCCCAAAATTAAGAAAAACCCCAATACCCCTTTGAAGAGATAAAGGGGGCCTGATTTAAAAAAATAATTTCCCATTATTAAGGAGCGGGTATCCTATACTGTTATTGCGTATGCAGTGACTGAAAGGGCTGCCCAAATTTTGGAAAAACCCCAATACCAATTTGAAGACACATAGAGGAGGGTCTCAGATAAAAAAATGTTCCCATTATAAAGGAGCAGGTCTCCTATACTGCTATTGCATATGCAGTGACTGCAAGGGCTACCAAAAATTAGGATGCACTCCAATACCCCTTTGAAGAGATATAGAGGAGGGCCTCAGTAAAAAAAAATGTTCCCATTATAAATGAGCGGGTCTCCTACACTGTTATAGCATATGCAGTGACTGCAAGGGCTGCCAAAAATTAGGATGCACTCCAATACCCCTTTGAAGAGACATAGAGGAAAGCCTTGGTAAAAAAAATGTTCCCATTATAAAGGAGCGGGTCTCCTATACTGTTATTACGTATGCAGTGACTGCAAGGGCTGCCAAAAATTCGAACGCACTCCAATATCCCTTTGAAGAGACATAGAGGAGGGCCTCAGTAAAAAAAAATGTTCCCATTATAAAGGAGCGGGTCTCCTATACTGGTAATGCCCATGCAGTGACTGCAAGGGCTGGCAAAAAATTGGACGCACTCCAATACCCCTTTGAAGAGACATAGAGAAGGTCCTCATTAAAAAAAATTGTTACCATTGTTAAGGAATGGGTCTCCTATACTGATAGTGCCCATGCACTAGGTGCATGGGCTATAAAACATTTACCCCTGTGGGGTATGCATGAACATACTGTATATCATACAGAATGTTAGAGGTAGGCCTCTAAAAAAAATTCCTACGGCCATCATAAACACCCTTAAAAAAATTATGTAGGTGTTGCATCACAGTCACCCTGGTGGTATGATGGTGGAGGATGAGGAGAAGGAGAAGGACAACAGGAAATAGCCAAAATCATGAAGTGTATACCTATGTCTGGATGTGAAGAGGAGCATGGGAATAGACCTCCCAAAAAAAAGCCAACTGGATTTGACTTTATGTCCCGCTGCTATCATTCGGTGGTGTTGAGAAGTTTGGCCCAATCAGCCTGTCAGCATTTTCACAGATGGGTGTGCCTATCAGTTATAATGCCCCCGGCGGCACTAAAAATACAGTCTGACAAAACGCTAGCAGCGGGGCAGGCCAGGACCTCCAAGGCATAGAGAGCCAGTTCATGCCATGTGTCCAGCTTGGATACCAAATAATTATAGGGCACAGAGGAATCACGGAGGACGTTGGTACCATCAGCAAGGTAGTCCTGCATCTTCCCTGACTTTTCTCTCATCAGAATACCCCCGCATCAGGGCCTGGGCATTGGGAGCAGTGGCGTACCGCCAATGGCGGCAGACCACGCGACTGCTATGGGGCCCGTGAGCTGGAGGGGGCCCCATAGCAGTCGCCCCCCTCCTGCACTCCCCGCTCAGCTGCATGATTGTCGCCGCCCACAGGCACTGTCTTCCGGCATGGCCGCCCGCAGTGCGATGTGCGGCTGTGTGTTGTAGTAATGACACGGCAGGGGTGACACTGCGCCTTTAATTGTGCTTGTGTCGCCCCTGTCACGTCATTGCTAGCAGACACAGCCGCATAGGGCACTGCACACGGCCATGCCTGAAGACAGTGGCGGCGGAGGCACTCAAGCTGCGGAGCAGGGGGGTGCAGGAGGGGGGCCCCCGATGATGGAGGGGTCATGATGAAGGCAGGCCCCGAGGGGGGCCCTTGTGAAGGAAGGCCCCGAGAGGGGCCCTGATGAAGGCAGGCCACGAGGGGGGCCCTGATGAAGGAGGGGGGCCCTGATGAAGGAGGGGGGCCCTGATGAAGGCAGGCCCTGAGGGGGGCCCTGATGAAGGAGGGGGGCCCTGATGAAGGCAGGCCCCGAGGGGGGCCCTGATGAATGAGGTGGGCCCTGATGAAGGCAGGCCCCGAGGGGGGCCCTGATGAAGGCAGGCCCTGAGGGGGGCCCTGATGAAGGAGGGGGGCCTTGATGAAGGCAGGCCCCGAGGGGGGCCCTGATGAAGGAGCGGGGCCCTGATGAAGGCAGGCCCCGAGGGGGGCCCTGATGAAGGAGGGGGGCCCTGATGAAAGCCGGCCCCGAGGGGGGCCCTGATGAAGGCCGGCCCCGAGGGGGGCCCTGATGAAAGCCGGCCCCGAGGGGGGCCCTGATGAAGGCAGGCCCCGAGGGGGGCCCTGATGAAGGAGGGGGGCTCTGATGCAGGCAGGCCCCGAGGGGGGCCCTGATGAAGGGGGGCCCTGGTGAAGGGAGGCCCTGAAGGGGGCCCTGATGAAGTGCCGGCAATCAAACACTGCCGGAGGTCATCTCTGCGGACATGCTGGGGAAGCGGTGTGAGCCCCGACGGCGAGTGGGCCACACTGATGGTCCAGGGCCTGTGATGGCCATCAGACAAGCCGGCGACCCTGCACAGCTGGACCGGACACAGGCCAAGGAGCAGGTGAGTGAGGCTTGTCGCCATATTCCCCAATCCCTGTATTAAATATATTTCTAATGTGTCTTGTGTGTATATCAGTGTGTATGACTGTGTATATATATATATATGTGTCACCCTACCTGGATGCCACAAGTGTAATAAAGCTGTGTCTGAGAGCAAGGGGGAGGTTCTCTGGTTAGGGGAACATTAGCATGCAATGCCTCCTGTCTCAGGCCAGTAGGGGGAGCAGGCTGCCCCTATAAAAGCTGGTACTGGGGACAGGGTTAGAGAGAACTGTATTGCCTGTCTCAGCTTTGAGACGTGTCCCAGAGTGGAGCAGGGACAGAAAGTTGATTGCACCTAAGAGGAAGTGTGGCAGTAGGAGAGAGCCACCAGCCAGAGACAAGAGGCGAAGAGAGCCTGTCTTGGCAGAGAAAAGACTTAATTTTACCAGACTTTGGTGTCTGAGGCTGGGAGGATTGCACATCCCCCAGCAGAGAACCAGTTCGCAAGGGACTGTACTTTCCTTGGCCTAAGAAGCCTGGAGGCCCTGCCACAACCGAAGGGACCAGTAAAGCCGTACAAGGCTGGGAGCAGAAAGGAACCCACGTCGCAGGCCATACAGGCGAGAATACACGGAAAGCTCGGAAACGTGGGCTGTTACCCTATCAGGAGGAGATAGCCAGAAGGAGCGCAGAAAGCACGGTAGGCCTACACCCTCACCCTGACCAGGGCCAATTTCCCCGTTGCTCTCAGACATCCAGGTCCCCTCCTAGCTGGGACTGTTTGTGGGTCAGTTTACCTGTTTAGTAAAGACCCTGGACTGCAACCTGTTGTCTGTGTGCTCCTTGCTCCTCCAGCACTATCATCACTGGGACTCTCACTACCATCACTCCCACCATCCACTATACTGCCCTGGGGCCGCACTCTTCCCGTGGGGAGTCACACTACCCTAGCTGCACACCTCATCAGCCCCAGCGGTTTGCATGCAGCGGCGGTTCCTAATAACCGCAATCCACGGGTGGCGTAGTCGGACATAAACATCAGTACATAACGGACTACCACTGGCCTGACCACCCTGAGCCACGGAACCGGGTTGCCACTACTACTCCCATCGTTTCCCTAATTGCCCGGATCCGAGTGCCCCACGGCCCAGGGGGTGAGTCAGCTTTGGCGTAGTCGGCAGGATTTCGTGCCCGCAACCACCGGGTACTGCGTGCCTGAAAAAGACTGTTGTAAACTTACCTGTGGAGAAGTTTCCCGCCATCAGACGCCATCTCGGACCGTTTCCCGCCGTCCGGAGTCATTTCCCGCCGTCCGGAGCCGATTCCCGCTATCAGACGCCATCTTGGACCTTTTCCCGCCGTCTTCTGCCGTCTTCCCGCCATCCGCAGCTGCTTCCCGCCATCGGACGCCATCTTCAGGACGCCGCGCGGGAAGAAGAGGGGCGTGGACATCAAAACCGCGTGAGATCCGAAGCTCCGCCCCACGCACCGACGCTGCGCAAGGTCCTGGAAGGGAGAGAGAGCGACGCTGACGTCATCGGAGTGCGACGCCAGGTCCTCGTCCAGAGCAGCAGCGGAGCCGCGGCCTACAGAAGAGGATCGTCGGAAGGTAGGCCACGCTTCACTAGGGGGGGAGGAAGATGTCGGACACAGGAGCGCCCACTACCACCAACGCAGCTGCAGCAGCGGTGATGCCCTTTTCCTTGCCCTACATCCCTGGAGCGGCCTGGCTGCCCAAATACTCAGGGGAGCCCCATGCCCTAACTGACTTCAAGGAAAGACTGTATAGTTTGTTCCAAGTTTACCCCCTGACAGAGGAACAGAAGGTCAGCATATTGACAGGGCAGTTAACTGACGCAGCCCAAAGGGAGGTAAAATCATGGCCCATTGAGGAGAAAGGGACTGTGAAGGGTATTCTGGCCCGGCTGCGGGGTACCTTTGATACACGTACCTCCGCTGAGATTAAAATGAGGTTCTACGGATGTAAGCAGCGGGCACAGGACAGCATCAGAGACTATGCCTTAAATTTACAGGAAGCCTTGAGGGCTATTCAACAAACTGACCCTGGCAGTGTGCAGGAAACCGATAAGCTGCTAACAGAACAATTCATAGAGGGTCTGCTGTCCAGCGCCCACAGGGCCCAGCTACGCCTCATGTTCTTCCAGAACCCCGACCTGACCTTTGCCCAATTTAAGGACAGGGCCATAAGGGTGCTCCGTGAATCTGCAACCAGTGGCGCTATAAACCCCCGGCGCCCTGCTATCACCTACCACCAGGAGGCGGCGCCCTCCTCTATGGACTCCGTGGAGGCTGATGCACAGGCCCTGAACCAAGCCCCGTCGAAAGGCCTGCACCACCAAGTCCAGGAGCTGACCAGGAGCGTCGCGGCGTTGACCAGGACCGTCCAGGCGTTGCAAGTGGACCCGTCAAGACCCATCAAGCTGGCTTCAAGTCCGGAGGATGTCCCGTGGCGTCGACAGAGGAGGATCCCGTCGTTCCGAGGGAGGCCCACAGACCGCTACGCAGAGGATGGACAGCCCATTTGCCGTCGATGCAACCAGCCCGGACACATTTCCAGGTACTGTAATTTAAACGGGTCCAACCTGGGGCAGAGGGCCAACCCCCAGGCATAAGATCACCAGGCCCTTACAATTGGCGTAATAAGTACGTTGGGGGGCGCCCGGTTTTACCCGTGGTGCTGGACGGTATCCCCATGAACGCCTTGCTGGATACTGGGTCGCAAGTAACCACAATCCCTTATGTACTTTTTCAGCAGTATTGGACTGATGCTGATATCACACGGTATCCAGACAGTAACTTGAGCATCATCGCCAGTAATGGCTTACCCGTGCCGCAGATGGGGTTCAAGGAGATGACCATTAAAATTGGTAAAGTTGAACTGCCGGCACAGGGAGTGATTATTGTGGACATTGACCGTCATGAAAGTCACCCCAAAATAACTGTGGGTACTAACATAATTGAAAATTGTCTTTCAGAGGTAATTGTAATTCTACAACAGGTGGCGGTGAATGCTAGTTCCAGCCAAAAGAGAGTCCTCAACAAGGAGATAAAAGCCCTGATGAGACGGCAGCAGGTAGAACTGTCTGGTGGTGAGATCGGTAGCGTAAGACTCAGTGATCCATTCCCCATTTCCATGCCTCCCAAAAGTGAAATGATGATCTGGTGTCGGACTGCAATCGGGTTGAGAGGTAGAGACTACCAAGCCATGGTAGAACCCGTGTACTAAGACAGCAGGCCCACCATTTTGACAGCCCGGGGGGTGGTTGATGTCCGTCATGGGAGGGTGCCCGTCCGCATTCTCAACATTGGGGAGAGGGAGGTACACTTACCCAGGTACGCTACACTCGCCAAACTGTTTGTTGTCGAACACCAAGCTATCAGGGCCGTGGAACCCTTGCCTCCATCTCCTCAGGCGGAGGGTAATGGCTCCCAGAAACAAAAGGAGGACTGGTGCCAGAAACTCCATGTGGGTGCTGACTCCACTCCCCTGCACCAAAAACAAGGAGTCTACCGGGTGGTACAGGAGTACGAGAGAGTCTTTAGTAAGCACCCACTGGACTTCGGCAGAGTAAAGGGGATAGAACACCACATCCCCACCGGGAGCCACCCACCAATAAAAGAGAGGCACAGACCTGTACCCCCTGCACATTATCAGAACGCAAAGGGCATGTTAAGAGAGATGAAAGAAGCTGGGGTTATTAGAGACAGCTGTAGCCCCTGGGCAGCCCCTTTGGTTCTGGTCAAAAAGAAAGACGGCACCATGAGAATGTGCGTGGACTATAGACAAATCAACCGTATCACTCACAAAGACGCATATCCGCTGCCTAGAATAGAAGAGTCTTTAGCCGCACTAAAATCTGCTAACTTCTTTTCTACTTTGGACCTTACTAGCGGGTACTGGCAGGTTCCTGTGGCAGAGGCTGACAAGGAGAAGACCGCCTTCACCACCCCGATGGGACTGAGCGAATTCAACTGCATGCCTTTTGGGCTCTGCAACGCACCAGGGACCTTCCAGCGGCTGATGGAATGCTGTCTAGGGCACCGAAACTTCGAGACGGTCCTCCTTTACCTGGACGACGTGATCGTCTATTCGAAGACCTACGAGGACCATCTGAAGAACCTGGCCGAGGTGTTCGAAGCCCTGGCAGGCTATGGCCTGAAGGTGAAACCATCGAAGTGTCACCTGCTGAAACCAAAGGTCCAGTACCTAGGGCACGTGGTAAGCGCGGAAGGAGTGGCCCCCGACCCTGACAAGGTCACGGCAATCAAGAGCTGGCCAAGCCCCTCGAACATCAAAGAGGTGAGACAGTTTCTCGGGTTGGTAGGCTACTACCGAAGGTTCATCCCCGGGTTCACCAAGATGGCAGCTCCTATGCAGGACCTCCTAATCGGACAGTCCAAGTCCAGAAGTCAAAAGCCACCCTTCAAGTGGGATAAACCGGAAGAGGAGTCCTTCCGCCAGCTAAAGTTGGCCCTCACTGGGGATGAGATCCTGGCCTACCCTGACTATGGCCAGCCTTTCATTCTCCACACTGACGCCAGTAATGTGGGACTGGGAGCCGTACTGTCCCAAAACCAACAGGGCAGAGAACGGGTGATCGCATACGCCAGCCGGAAGCTGAGGCCCACCGAGAGGAACCCGGAGAATTACAGCTCCTTCAAGCTAGAATTCTTGGCGGTGGTGTGGGCCGTGACGGAACGCTTCAAGCATTACCTGGCCTCCGCAAAGTTCACCGTGTACACGGACAACAACCCGTTGACACACCTGGACAATGCAAGACTGGGTGCCCTGGAACAGCGGTGGATGGCCCGTCTCTCCAACTATGACTTCGTGATCAAGTACCGGGCAGGCAAAACCAACGCCAACGCGGACGCCCTATCAAGAATGCCTCACTTACCTGAAGGTGACGAAGACCCAGAAGAGCTGGAAGAGGTAGAACTCCCCGCGTTTCACCGGTATGGAGCCGCTCAACACTCTCACCGCGTGAAGGAGGAGGATCTAACAACTGTGATGATGAATCCCCTACCTCACCACAGCTGGGCCGAAACCCAAGATAGTGACCCTGCTGTCCGCCTGGTGAAAGATCTGCTGACCCGGGAAGACGCCCGCCTAGATCCAGATGCCCCAGAGGAAGCCAAGCAGCTATGGAAGGAGAAGAGCAAGCTGTTCTTCTACGAAGGCAAGTTGTGCAGAAGGATTGTCAACCACCGGACGCACGAGCTGACCTGGCAAGTCGTGGTCCCAAGGCGAGATGCAGCTATGGTCCTGGGAGCTTACCATGACAGAGCGGGACACTTCAGTTGGAAGAAACTGGAGTTCCTACTAAGAGGAAGGTTCTTTTGGGTCGGCATAAGAGGAGCAGTAGAAAAGTGGTGCAGAGACTGTGGCCCTTGTCACCTGAGGAGGAAGGACCGCACCAGCCAGAAGACACCCTTGAGGCCCATCGTCACCACGCAGCCTCTTGAGCTGGTAGCTCTGGACCACGTCAAATTGGCTCCAAGCCGGTCCGGATACATCTACGCCCTGACAATCGTGGACCACTATTCCCGTTTTCTAGTGGTGGTCCCGGTAAAGGACTTGACAGCCCAAACAGCGGCCCGAGCCTTCCAGCAATACTTCTGCCGTCCACACGGGTATCCGGAACAGGTCCTGACAGACCAGGGTCCAGCGTTTGAAGCTGAAATCTTCCAGGAGTTCTGCAACCTCTATGGCTGTAAGAAGATTCGGACAACGCCTTACCACCCCCAAACCAACGGGATGTGTGAGAAGATGAACAATATAGTCATTGATCTCCTGAAGACGTTGCCCCTGGAGGAACGCAGCCTGTGGCCAGAAAAACTGCCGGACCTGGTAGACATGTACAACAATATCCCGGTGAACGCTACAAACTGCACCCCGGCTTACCTGATGCGAGCCAGACCGGGTAAGCTGCCCGTAGACCTGGAGATGGGAGTCCTAATACCTGAGGACACCTCCCCGGATGCGGACTGGGATACGGAAAGGCGACTGCAGTACAAGAAGGTACAGGAGAGTGTGGAGAAGAGCCTGGCCCAGGTGAGAGAGAAGCAAGAAAGACTCTTCAATCAACACGCCCCTGCTAGTCCCCTAGAACCTGGTGAGCAAGTCCTAAAGCGAAAAAGAAGGCTACATAAGTTGGACGACCAGTGGGAAAGGGAACCCTACACCGTACTGCAGTCTGATCACGACAACCCAAAGGTGTGCGTGATCACCAAGGACGGAGGAGAAACCACTAGTGTCGTCTCCAGAGACCACCTCAAAAGGTGCCCCGAGCAACTCCGCAGTGCAGAAGAGGATCAGAGTGACCTTGAACCCGCAGAGGACAAGGAAGAAATGATCAGCACCGTTCTCGGAGAGTTCCCTCAGTCCTGGACTCGCATAAATGATGCTATAGTGGTACCCGTCCTGCATTTCCTGCAACCGGCCCAGCAACAACCAACACCAGAGCCGGAAGGTGAAGAGGAGCAAGCGGTTCCAGAGGCAGAAGAGCCTGTACCAGCAGCCCAGGAGAATCAACCCTCTGCTGACAGTGAGCCTGCCATGCCTGCGGTAAGCCAAAGAACCCGCAGACAGCTGCCTGCCCTACCTGTACACCCAGCTGGTAGCTGTACCCCTAACGCTAGTGGGGAAAGCCAGGTTGGTCCACCACCAGACAGTGGGCTACGTAGGTCAACCAGGAGCACAAAGGGGCAGATACCCGCTCGCTGGAGAATATAGAGTGTACTAAATTGTAAATAACCTTGTTGCCAAATGTTAAAATGTTTGCCAAGTTACCTGCATGTTTATTGATAATGTGTTTCAGTTTCTTGCAGCAACCGTAAGGACTCACAGGTTATGGACTTTGTATAACCGGGACCTTGTATGGACTGCGTTCGGAGCCTAACCCAGGAATGAACTAAGACTGTGAAGGACTTGGGGTAGGACAGACCCCCACCTGGTTAAGGCTCCCCGTTGTTTTGGTGATATGGACACCTGGTCACAGACCACACTGTGACCTTAAGAACTCAATCTGTGCGTCATTTGTGTATTCATGTTTTATTGTTATGTATATTATCTTTGTTTACTGTTTAGTCCCGGAGTACTAAATTTCACTAGGGGGGAATGTGTCACCCTACCTGGATGCCACAAGTGTAATAAAGCTGTGTCTGAGAGCAAGGGGGAGGTTCTCTGGTTAGGGGAACATTAGCATGCAATGCCTCCTGTCTCAGGCCAGTAGGGGGAGCAGGCTGCCCCTATAAAAGCTGGTACTGGGGACAGGGTTAGAGAGAACTGGATTGCCTGTCTCAGCTTTGAGACGTGTCCCAGAGTGGAGCAGGGACAGAAAGTTGATTGCACCTAAGAGGAAGTGTGGCAGTAGGAGAGAGCCACCAGCCAGAGACAAGAGGCGAAGAGAGCCTGTCTTGGCAGAGAAAAGACTTAATTTTACCAGACTTTGGTGTCTGAGGCTGGGAGGATTGCACATCCCCCAGCAGAGAACCAGTTCGCAAGGGACTGTACTTTCCTTGGCCTAAGAAGCCTGGAGGCCCTGCCACAACCGAAGGGACCAGTAAAGCCGTACAAGGCTGGGAGCAGAAAGGAACCCACGTCGCAGGCCATACAGGCGAGAATACACGGAAAGCTCGGAAACGTGGGCTGTTACCCTATCAGGAGGAGATAGCCAGAAGGAGCGCAGAAAGCACGGTAGGCCTACACCCTCACCATGACCAGGGCCAATTTCCCCGTTGCTCTCAGACATCCAGGTCCCCTCCTAGCTGGGACTGTTTGTGGGGCAGTTTACCTGTTTAGTAAAGACCCTGGACTGCAACCTGTTGTCTGTGTGCTCCTTGCTCCTCCAGCACTATCATCACTGGGACTCTCACTACCATCACTCCCACCATCCACTATACTGCCCTGGGGCCGCACTCTTCCCGTGGGGAGTCACACTACCCTAGCTGCACACCTCATCAGCCCCAGCGGTCTGCATGCAGCGGCGGTTCCTAATAACCGCAATCCACGGGTGGCGTAGTCGGACATAAACATCAGTACATAACGGACTACCACTGGCCTGACCACCCTGAGCCACGGAACCGGGTTGCCACTACTACTCCCATCGTTTCCCTAATTGCCCGGATCCGAGTGCCCCACGGCCCAGGGGGCGAGTCATATATATATATATATTTATATCTGTTTTATGTGTTTTTAAGAATGTGTTCAAATATGTACTTATGTCTGTATGTGTACTTATCTGTGTATCTATTTGTGTATGTGCATATCTGTGTACCATGTGCGCGCGTGTCTGCGTACCGTGTGTGTGCGTGTGTGTCTGCGTACCGTGTGTGTGCGCGCGTGGCTGCGTACCGTGTGTGTGCGCACGTGGCTGCGTACTGTGTGTGTGCGCACGTGGCTGCGTACCCTGTGCGTGCATGTCTGCATATGTGAAGGATGAGGGGCCAGCCCGGGCCCTGTGTACTATACCTATATTTCTCCGTCGTATCTGTGCATCATGAATGTTGGTATGTATTAAAGGGCCCACTGAGACTCTTTCGCCCGGGGCCAACGAAAACCTGGAGCCGGCCCTGGTTGATAGCAATGATGGAGGAGAGAATGTCATGTGACACTCTCTCTCCCATCATTCCTCTTCAGCGTCTGACGCAGCGGTGTGATGACGCTCCACGCTCTGTCAGACAGTGGAGCTGGCAGCTGCTGAGGTGATGACAGAGACGCGCTGCAGAGACTGAAGCAGCGGGGAACGAGGAGAAGTAAGTATTTATTTATAAATCAGTGAGTACTGATAATACTGGAGGACTGGGGGCTGCATTTTACGCTATGGTGGGGGGGAGCTGCATTTTACCCTATAGGGGGCTGCATTATACTGCGTACAGACAATGGGGTGCATTATACTGTGTTGAGGACCATGGCGAGTGCCTTATACTGTATGGAGGACCATCGGGAGTGCATTATACTCTGTGGAGTGTGGAGAGGTGTGGGACCACTATACTGCATATAGGCCCATTATACTGCATGGAGGGCTGTGTGGGGGTCACAGTTGGGGGATCATACTGTGTTGGGGTCAGCATACTTTGCCCTGGGAGTTGAGGTGGGGTACAGTATGGTCATTAAACTGTGCATGTGGAGGAATTCACCGTGGGGGTATCATACTATGTTTGGGGGGCACTTTTGTTGGCATCAAACTTTATGGGGCAATGAAAAAGGAATCTAGGACTTCAGCAGGAGGAAAATTACTATGTAAAGGCTGGAAAGTTGTGAGATCTGCTCTGCTGTGACCCCGACAATTATTTATTTTTTTTGGGGGGGAGGGTCCAATTAGAACTTCTGCTATGGGGCCCCATGATTCTTATGTACGCCCCTGATTGGGAGGGTTTGAGAAAACTGTCCCACACCTTTGATAGTGTTCCCCTGCCTCTGCTGCGTCGTATTTGTGTCTCCCTCGCCTGTATTCCTTGGTTGTCCAAGGAACTGTGACCTCTGCCGCCAGTGTTTTCAGATGGGAATTTTTTTAATAATTCCTCAACGAGGGTCTGCTGGTACTGCAACATTTTACTAGACCTCTACGACACTGGAATGAGAGATATAAAGTTCTCCTTGTAACGTGGGTCTAGAAGTGTGACCAACCAGTAATTACTGTTGGCTAAAATGTGTACAATCTGAGGGTCACAGGAAAGGCAGCGGAACATAAAGTCAGCCATGTGTGCCAGACTGCCAACAGCCAAGTCTTCCCTGTCCTGAACAAGACGACGACTGTCCGTGCTTTCCTCCTCATCCTCCTCCTGTTCCTTCTCTTCCTCCCCATTAGCACCCAATTTCCGTTGGGATGAGATCAGGCTTGGCTGTGTGGCATCACCCTGTATGGTTCCTTGTTTCATCTCATCATGCTGCGCCTTCAATGCATCCTCTTTAATTGTGAGCAGCATTTCAGATAACAGATAAGCTCATTATGGTGTCATCGCCGCTCACTATCTTGGTGGAGTCCTCAATGTTTTGGAGAACGACACAAATGTCTGACATCCATGCTCACTCCTCAGTTCTTATGTGCGGAGGCTGACCTGAATGCCGACGGGCGTGTTGAAGCTGGTACTCAACAACTGCCCTCTGCTGCTCATAAATCCTTTCCAACGCGTGGGGACATCACACACCAGTCGGTGAGCTGGAAACTGCACACGCTACTGAAGCACTGTGAGGGCGGCAGAAGCTATAGGTGACTTTCGGAAATGGGCACACACGCAGCACTTTGACAAGAAGATCAGGCAGATTCGGGTAAGTTTTGAGAAACCGCTAAACAACTAGGTTGCGCACATGGGCCAGGCATGGTACGTGTGTGAGGTTGCCTAGCTTCAGAGCCGCCACCAGGTTCCGGCCATTGTCACACACACGACCATGCCTGGCTGTAGGTTCAGCGGTAACAACCAGAGATCTGCCTGCTCTGTTACAGCTGTCAACAACTCTTCAGAGGTGTGCGATTTGTCCACTGACTGATGTGGTCATTTCTGAGGCTGAGGAGGAAGTGCAAGAGCTGTAGAATGTGGGGGGCAACACTGATTGACCCAGGGCCCGCAATCCTCGGCGTCGGGAGGACGTGTTCCATCCCAAGGTCTGACTGGGTCCCGGCTTCCACTATATTAACACAGTGTGCTGTCAGCGAGATATACCATCCTTGCCCACAAGCACTTGTCCACATGTCCATGGTTAGGTGGACCTTCCCAGTAACTGCATTGTTGAGGTCACGGCTAATGTTCTGGGACATGTGCTTCTGTAATATGAGATGGCACACTTGGAGAAATAGTGGTGGCTAGGGAGCGAGTACCGAGGGACAGCTGCCACCATCAGCTTGCAGAAAGCTTCTGTCTCCACAAGCCTAAAAGGCAACATTTCGAGCGCAAGCATTTGAGAAATGTGTGAGCTTAGTAGTGTGGCCTGTGGGGCATTGGCTATGTATTTGCGCTTGTGTTCCAAGGACTGGGGTAGTGAAACTGAACATTGCACTGGGACAAGGACGTGGACGTGGTTGCTGATGGTGGTAGTTGCGAGTGTGCAACGACAGGTGCACGGCGGAAGGCATCTTCGCATGCGCCATGGACAGGTTATTGGCATGCATGCACAACAGCGGAATAAGCAGTGGTGTCACCCGCAGACACTTTTTCTTGACCCTGGCATTCGGCCCACCTAGTCGGATGATTTTCTGTCATGTGCTTGAGCATGCTGGTGGTGGTCAGGCTGGTAGTTTCCTGCCCCTGCTGATGCCAGCCTGGCAGATGTTACAAATTACCTTTTTGGGGTTATCTGGACAGTCTTTAAAAAACAACCAGACTCGGGAAGACTTAACAGTTGTACTGGCAATTTCCGTTGTGTTGGTGTTCCGGGGAACAGTTGCGCGTCTTGTGTCTGTGGCCACCACACTGCTTTTTCCTGCCTGTTGTGCTGCTACACCTCCCTCCCCCTGTGTGCTGCTGTCCTCGCTCTGCATTTCACCTTGCCAGGTTGGTTCAGTGACTTCATCATCCACCACCTCGTCTTTGACTTCCGCATCCTGGTCCTCCTCCTGACTTTCTGGCAATTGTGCCTCATCATCATCATCCACCTCTTGCGACAGAAATTGCACTTTCCCACGGTCGCCTTCATGTGACCGTGGCTGCTCAAATATTTGGGCATCGCTACATGCGATCTCGTCTTGCCCCACTTGAAGCTAGCCGGGCAAGAGGCCCGAATCTATAAATGGAAAAGTGAACAGCTCTTTAGAGTGTCCAAGTGTGGGATCAGTTGTCTCTGGGCACTCAGCATGGTGGGAGGAAGGAGGATCAGGGTGAAGAATATGCGGTTCAGATTTCCGGATACTGAGACTTGACTGTGTGGAAGAAAGGGTGGTGTTGGTAGTGGCAAAGTGACTGGAAGCATTATCTGCTATCCAATCAACAACCTTTTGACACAGCTCTGGCTTCAATAGTGGTGTGCTGTGGCCCCCTAGAAATTGGGTCAGACGACAAGATGTGGGTGTTTGTTGTGCTTTCTCAGTAGGCACAGTTTCATCTTGCCCACGGCCTCGACCTCTGCATGCACCATCACCATCACGCCCACTTCCCCGTCCCTTGCCACGTGCCTTTACCATTTTAAATGGAGTGTAATATTTGGCACGCTCCACAAAATGTCTGAATTATTACCGCAGTAATATGCGATCACATGTGACGACAACGGTTTTAGGCTGTGGCCTTGTAGTAGAGTATTGGTCAGCAACCAAGTGTGAATAGGTTCAATTAAAAGAAAAAATGGGGTTTGGTACCGTGTTAGCCAGTTGAAAAAAGATTGCTCTCAGTGGGAAAAACAAGATAATCTTGTAGTTATGATACCTTTTAATGGCTCACAAAAATAAAATAAATGATGTTACAAGGCAAGCTTTCGAGACAACTTAAGTCCCTTCCTCAGGCATGGTATAACAAGATATATGAAGAAACACAAATATATGCACAGGAAAAGAAAAGCAGATGGATGGCATAATAAATTTACATTTAAATAAACAAAAAAAACTGAGCTTAGAGACTGAGTCCTTTATTGGATTAGATTAGTGGTGTGAAAGTTTTATGGTCCCACTGAGAGCAATGGGTTCAATAAAACACAGATGGATAACTTTAAATAGAGTGGAATATTTGGCACGCTCCACAAATGTCTGAATTATTACTGCAGTAATATGCGATCACGTGCGACGACCACAGGTTTTCGGTTGTGGTCTTGTAGTATAGTATTAGTCAGCAACCAAGTGTCAATAGGTTCAATAAAACACAGATGGCTAACTTTAAATGGAGTGGAATATTTGGCACATTCCACAAACTGTCACGATTATTACCGCAGTAATATGCGATCACGTGTGACAACCACGGTTTTAGGCTGTGGCCTTGTAGTATAGTATTGGTCAGCAACCAAGTGTCAATAGGTTCAATAAAACACAGATGGCTAACTTTAAATGGAGTGGAATATTTGGCACGCTCCAAAAAATGTCACGATTATTACCACAGTAATATGCGATCAAGTGTGATGTGATGTAAAAGTTTCTACTGCAGTGTGAATAAAATCCAAAAATCTGCCTGTATTCTGATAATGGAGCAGTAACATAGAGTACTGTATTGCTTTTTAAGCAAATAATCAGCAAAAATAAGCAATAAGAGCAAAAAGAAAGAGCCCTGATATGTAGGGCTGTGTAGATATGTAAAAGCAGCAGCAGACAGAACGTGAACATAAAGTGCAATGGACCTTATTGTGCTGTATACACACACAACCACAAACCCTGCCTAACTCCTGCTATTACCAGTAATAGAAATGAAATTTCCATCTCCAAAAATCTTGTTGGCAGAGGGAAGCATGAAGTGCTCTAAAATGTCCTGGTAGACGGCTGCGCTGACTTTGGTCTTGATAAAACACAGTGGACCTACACCAGCAGATGACATGGCTCCCCAAACCATCACTGATTGTGGAAACTTCACACTAGACCTCCAGCAGCTTGGATTGTGGCCTCTCCACTCTTCCTCCAGACTCTGGGACCTTGATTTCCAAATGAAATGCAAAGTTTACTTTCATCTGAAAACAACACCTTGGACCACTGAGCAACAGTCCAGGTCTTTTTCTCCTTGCGCCAGGTAAGACTAGAGATGAGTGAATGTTTTAATATTCGGTTCGGATTACGATCGTCGAATCTGCAATATTCGCCGATTTATTAGTCGAATATTCGTCGAACATTACCCAACGCCATAGGATTCAGTAGGGGGCAAAAAACGCATATACAACACCTTTAAACAGGCCCAAAAGCTGCCAAAGAACATCAAATTAGTGGCAGACACCAGAAAAGTGCCATCAATTGACCCAGAATACAAGTACTATAATTATTATTATTTTTACAGCGACATTTATTCCGTGGCACTTTACATGTGAAAAGGGGTCACCGTCGGTGACTTACCGACTGGTACAAGAGGAGAGAGGACCCTGCCTGCGAAGGCGCACAAACAATCTACAAGGGATGGGTGAGGATACAGTTGGTCAGGGTACAGCTAGTCGTGCAGCGGTAAGCTGGAGCGGTGGTTACTGCAGGTTGTAGGCTTGTCAGAAGTAGTGGGTCTTCAGCTTTCTTTTCAAGGTTTCCACGATAGGCAAGAGTTTGATGTGTTGGGGTACAGCGTAACACAGTGAGATGCAAGGGACAAATCTTGTATGTGATTGTGAAAAGAAGAGATAAGAGGGAAGTAGAGAAGAAGATCTTGGAAAGATGGAAGATTGCGTGCAGGTAACTAGTACAGGGAGACTAGGTCACACATGTATGGAGAAGACAGATTTTTGATGGCTTGGTATGCCAAAGTTAGGCTTTTCAACTGGAGTCTCTGGGCAACAGGGAGCCAGCGCAGGGATTGACAGAGGGGAGAAGCCTGGGCAAAGCGGGGTGATAGATGGATTAATTGGCCATCACAGTTTAGGATAGATTGGAGGGGTACGAGAGTGGTAGAAGGGAGGCCACAGAGCAGGAGCTTGTAGTAATTGAGCTGGGAGATGATGAAGGCTTGCACTGGTGTTTTTCTACATTCTTGGTTGAGGAATGTGCGGATCCCCGAGATACTTTGGAGTTGGAGTCAGCAGCAAGTGGAAAGGGCTTGGATCTGACGTTTCAAGGACAGATCAGTCAAGATTGTGGGACTGGGGAGAGTGGGCAGCCATTCACTTTGATGGACAGGTCAGTTGGGAGGGGGGATGAATAAGATGGTGGAAAGATGATGCATTTGGTTTTATCCATGTTAAGTTTTATAAATCTACCAGAGAAGAAAGATGAAATAGAGGACACACATTTTGGGATTCTCGTTAGTAAGGAGATGATATCAGGTCCAGAGAGGTAGATCAGCATAGAGGTGATACTGAAACCCGTGTGACTATGAGATGTCCAGGCCAAAGGTGTAGATGGAGAAGAGAAGGGGTCCCAGAACTGAACCTTGGGAGACACCGACACATAAAGGGCAACATGTGGAGGTGGTGTATGAGTGGGAGACTCTGAATATCCTGTCTGTTAGGTATGAAAAGATCCAAGACCAGGCCAAGTCTGTGATGCCGAGACATGAGAGTCTGTAGTAAGAGAGAATGGTCTACTGTGTCGAAGGCAGATGACAGGTCTAGGAGTAGGAGGACAGAGTAGTCTTGCTTGGATTTGGCAGTTAGTAAGTCATTGGTGACTTTAGTCAGGGCAGTTTCAGTGGAATGGTGCGGTCGGAAGACAGATTGTAAGTGGTCAAAGAGGGAGCAGGAGGAGAGGTGGGAGGACAGTTCAAAATAGGCGTGATGATCCTGTAGTTTGGAGGCATAGGTGAGAAGTAAGATGGCGCGATAGCTAAACATAGGATGGGTCAAGGGAGGGCTTTTGGAGGATGGGTGTGATCGAGCTATGTTTGAATCATGAGGGGAAGACACCAGTTGTTAGTGACAGGTTGAAGAGGAGGGTTAAGCTTGGCATGAAGACTGTAGTACGGTTTGTAATGAGGTGGGATGGTATTGGGTCAAGTTCACAGGTGGTGTGATGTGATTTGGAGAGTAAAGATGATCTTCCGTCATGGCGGAGAAGCTGATTTTGGAGGAGGAGAGTTGAGTCGTTATAAGGGGCTGTTGAGGCTTTAAGCAAGAGCTTTGCCCTATGTTGTCAATCTTTTGCTTGAAGAATGAGGCTAAGGCTGTGTGCACACGATGCGTTTTTTATGCATTTCCGCAGCGTTTCTGCAGCTGCGGAAAAGCTGCGGAAACGCATTAAAAACGCATGGTAGAAGGACAGCAATGTTCCCCAATGGAAATCCGCATATGCTATGCCCATGCTGCGGATTTTTCCGCAGTGTTTACGCTGCGCTCAAAAATCCGCAGCATGTCCATTAATTTTGCGGAAACGCGGCGTTTTCGCCGCCATTGACTTGCATTAGAACTCGCCAATACCGCAAGACTGCATTTGTACTTGCGTTATTGGCGCGTTCTAATGTGCGGATGGTACCCGGGTGTGGAGGAGAGGAGAGTCTCATCCACACCCAGGTACCATTAAAAAATCTGTAAAAAAAGAATAAAATAAAAAATAAATGTATACTTACCTTCTGTCGGCCCGCGCACCGCTCCAGCTTGGTTCCCGGCACTTTGCAGTGAGTTGAAGGACCTGCGCTGACGTCAGAGTCATGTGACGGGTCACGTGATGCTGACGTCGGCAGGTCTTTCAATTCAATGTTGCCGGCAAGGGAGAACGGAGTGAGCAGGACAGCGCGGGCCATCGGAGGGTAAAGTATACATTTATTTTTTATTTTTACCATTCTCTCGGGTCAACCTATATTAATCCATGCCGGTTGCATGGATTTATATAGTGTGACCTAGTTGTCAAGCACTTTCCAGGTGATGCTAAAATCGCCTGGAAAGCGCTTGTCAATCCGCATGCGGAAACGCATGTGGAAACGCATGTGAATCCGCATGTATTCCGCAGGAAAAAGGCATGTACAATCCGCATGCGTTTTTCTGCCAGGGAGATGCAGAAATGATGCAGAAATTTTCTGCTTCATTTCTGCATCGTGTGCACATACCCTAAATCTTCAGCCTAGATGAGTGGAGAGGAGAGGGAGGGGGAGCTGGTGGACAGAGGAGGGACTTGAAAGTACTGAATAGCTGTTTAGGGTTGTGAGACACATATGATATAAGAGATTAGAAGTAGGTTTGTTTTCCTGCAGTGAGCAATTGTGCAGCATTTTTAAAACTTCTGTTACTCTACTCCACTCCCTTTCTTTGGCAGTCGAACAGCGGTACACCTTGTAGCTGAGGGGCAGGAAGAACATGTGCTCCAGTAGATGACAAGCGCTGCCGCAAGTGGCCTCTGCTCCTCTTCCTCCACCGTAACATCACACACAGTACAGTCCTCAGAGGTGGCATCCCAATTACCCTTGTTTTCACCCACGTCACAACTCTCCCACCGGCCAACTGACTTTGGGGACGCACAGATGTCTGTAGAGCTGTTCACACATTCTATTCTGGGGCATCAGAGGTCTGATCCAAAGCTTCACAGATTCAAGAGGGGGAAAGCATGTGTAGCGATGCCCAAAATTGTTTTCAGTTGATCCGGGCCCAGACGAAGTAGGGTCCGAGAAGAATCCAAACTCTTGTCACCAGACGTTAACCCCTGGGGGTGGGCATAGATGGGTTGGATAAAGAAATAAATACACACCAAAACATGGAGAACTAAACTAATATACAACAGGGGTTGGAAAACTAAACTAATAAGACAATAGGGGTTGGAAAACGAACTTACTAAACAGCTAGGGTTGGAGAACTAAACCACTACACACCAGGGGATGGAGAACTAAACCACTAGACACGAAGGTGTCACTAGACAGCAAGTGTTGGAATCCCCAAGGCTTGCGGGACAAACCTATGTATCCAGTGCTTCTGCATCCTCCACTTCCTCTAGAGCCTCCACCTGCACCCTCAACCTCTGGCTTAATGAGACACACATTCCAACAGAGCAGAGAGAATCCCCCCCACCTCTGTATTGCGCAGGGCTCACTGCAATCAGGCAGTGTTAAAATTAATATGCCTTGGAGATCGCAGTCATACAGCTGAAGAGTTGTGGCCAGTGCTCCAGGCCGAGTTTGAGCAATGGCTCTCCAATGAACCTAGAGCAAGGGAAGGCCATGTGCGATAATGGTGTAAACCCAGTGGCAGCCCTACTCCAGGGCAACCTCAGACACATACCTTGCATCGCTCGCATCCTCAACCTGATGGTACAGCAATTTCTCTGCCACTACCCCAGCCTGGAAGCGCTGCTGCAGAAACCACGGTCTCTGCGTGTTCACTTAAAACTATAAAAATGAGCAGGATCTTTAGTATAAAAGCCAAACTACTAGACAACGAGCAAACTCCTTCATGATGATAGAGGCCACCATCTCCTTAGCTTGCTGGTACTTTTCTGTGGGCATGAGCTGGTCTCCAACCAGCCAGGAATATCCAGTGAATGGCATGCCACAGTTTGGTATTAACACACAATACCAGAAGCAAAGCCATCCACAATTTCCGTACCTCAGGAATTTTATTTGTTAGACTGGCTGAGCAAACATTAGTGTCTCACAAAGGAGGTGAAGACACTGAGTGGCAGTAGGTGCAAGTTTCTCCTGCATGACCTGTTTGCTATTGTTAGATATCAGAGGGAGAACATAACTGGGCTTTGTCAAGGTGCCATATTGCATCTTAAGTCTTATAGACCCTGCACTTGCAGCCATACTTTCTACAGGATGGTGGGGTAGGAGACAGTAGGTTGTGGAGTTGCATTAGCTCCGGTGGTGTTGAGGTGGCAGCGAGGCAATGGCAAGCTGTAGGCTGTCTTGAAGAGATGGGTTTCAAGGTTGTGCCTGAAGGATCTGAATGTGGTGGCTAATCGGACTTGTTGAGGCACAGAATTCCAGAGGATGGGGGATATTTGGTGGAAGTACCGGAGGCGATTGGGTGGTCTTAGGAGGACCGGAGGTTACGTAAGGGAGTATATCAGGAGATTAGTTCAGGGATGTACGGAGAAGAAAGGTTATGGATGGCTTTGTACATCAGTGTTAGTAGTTCGAACTGGATACACTGGGCAATTGGGAGTCAGTGAAGAGATCTTACAGATTGCAATCTTATGGATTTCTGGAGCCAGTCCACAGTAAAAAAAAGCAGCCATAGAGTGTCCGGGAACCTTCCCACAGACTTTTCTTAGTCAGGGCTGCTCCTCGGCAGGGTTGGAGAACCGGAGAATCCTCCTGTGGGCCCTGGCTTCTCCATCAGAAGAGTTCATAGTGCAAACCTTGCAGGTAGTGATAATGATGAGGCCATCCATCTCCTTAGTTTTCTGTTACTTGGAATCCAAGCGCAAGTATGCAGCCAGCCACCTACCCACCCACAGGCCGCAACACTAAACTGACACATTTCTGGACAGCTGCTTGCACTTGAAATGATGCCTTTTAGGCTCCTGGAGGCGGAAGCTTTTCACAACCCCATGGCAGCGGCCGGGTCTCCATACTCAGTCCTCAGCAGCCACTATTTCTCCCGTTGTCGTCCCCGCCTTCCTCAAGCACGGGTCCCAGAACATTACCTGTGCCCTCCCCACTGCAGTTAGTGGGAAGGACCGCCTAACCACAAACACGTGGACAAGTGAATGTGGCCAGGGACGGTACATCTCACTGGAGCGAACCTTCCCACAGACTTTTCCTAGTCAGGGCCGCTTCTCAGCAGGATTGGACGGGTCCACCAGAGAACCGGAGACTCCTCTGGTGGGCCCTGGCTTCTCCTTCAGGAGAGTTCATAGTGCCAAGGTCGTGATGTTGATAGAGGTCACCATCTCCTTAGCTTGCTGCTTGCACTTTTGTTTGGGATTCAGCTTGGCTCCAACCAGCCTGGAATATTTCCAGTGAACTATGGCACGATGGCATGGTATTAGCACTGCCCCCAGTACCAGTAGCAAAGCCATCCACAATTTCCTTCTCAGGAATTTTATTTGGTAGACTGATTGGCTGCCCAAATACATTAGTTTTTCACAAAGGAGCTGAAGATACTGCATGGCAGTAGGTGCAGGTTTCTCCAGTATGTTAGATATCAGAGGGAGAACAGAGAAGGCAGCACAGTGACTCAGTGGTTAGCACTGCAGCCTTGCAGTGCTGGGGTCCTGGGTTCAAATCCCACCAAGGACAACATCAGCAAAGATTTTGTATGTTCTCCCCTTGTTTGTGTGGGTTTGCCCCTCAGTAAAAAAGCAGCCATAGAGTGTCCAGGAACCTTCACTCAGACTTTTCTTAGCCAGGGTTGCTTCCCGGCACGGTTGGACGGGCCCACCAGAGAACCAGAGAATCCTCCGGTGGGCCCTTGTTTCTCCTTCAGGAGAGTTCATAGCGCAAACCTTGCATCTGCTATACAAAGAGGGAAAGTGGATTCTTTCTTCCCCTGAAAATCCTTGCAAGGAGCCGCCCTGGTTTGTGTCGATTCAGTAGAGGCACAAAAAGGAAATATCTCTAGTGAAGAATGGGTTAAAAACTTGAATCTTCCTTTATTAAATACAAATTAAAATATATGTTCCAAAATAGATGAGTACAGCCACCAGTTAATAAAACTGGGATTGTCAGTTTAGGAGAAAGGATGCGCCCCCTTTGAGTACAATAAACTGGAAAGGGTGTCCCCATCTATACGATGTATTAGAGTCTTTAATTTTAGCCAGAAGTGACTGCAGCAACTGCCTCACATACAGAGTACGGCTTGATACATCTGGGAACAATTTCACCTCAGCCCCATCCAGGATTACCGGTCCGTGCGACCAAGCCTTTTGTAAGATCTGTTCCTTGTCAACAAAATAGTGTAGGCGGCATAACACATCTCTAGGAGTGAGAAGGACCTGGAGTTAGGTCTAGAGACTCTGTGAACCCTGTCAATCTTGTAAGTAGCCTCTAGGGGTCTGTTAGATACTGTATTAACCCCTTAACAACATCTGACGTACTAATACGCGTCTGTGCCCTGGGACTTAAGAGCCAGACCCGTATTAGTACGTCATGGCGATTGCGCGCGCACACAGGCTGTGCGGGCACAATCGCCGCCGGGTGTCAGCTGATTGTCACAGCTGACACCCGGTACTATGTGCAGGGAGCGGTCCTGCACAGCTCCCAGCACATTAACCCCCGCGATGCTGCAATCGAAGTCGATCGAAGTCGATCGCGGCATTGCGGGGGCGAGGGGAGGTGATCGCCGATACTCACCTCCTCTTCCGGCTTCCAGCGCAGTCTGCAAAGGCTTCCCGGGTGTTACCATGACGACCCGATGTTGTCATGACAACATCCGGGTCACCAGACAGCAGGAAGATTGTTTGGACATGCGCAGTGCATCTCCAAACAATCTTCACACTGTGCACCGCTGACAGCCTGCATGGCATAGGGATGGTGCTGCATTCCTGTGCCATGCAGGCGATCAGAGAAAAAAAAGTGAAAATCCCAGAGTGGGACAAAGTAATAAAATGTATAAACTGTCTGAAAGTGGAAAAAAAAAAACTGCAAAAATATAAAAAAAAAATAAAAAAAATAATCCACCAAAAATAAAAATATAATGTACCCATCAATAAATATTATTATATAAAAAAAAAAAAAAAACAATAAAAGTACACATATTTGGTATCGCCGCGTCCGGAACAACCTGACCTATAAAACTGTCCCACTAGTTAACCCCTTCAGTGAACACGGTTAAAAAAAAAAAAAAAACGAAGCAAAAAACAATGCTTTATCACCATACCGCCAAACAAAAAGTGGAATAACACGCGATCAAAAAGACACATATAAATAAAAATGGTACCGCTGAAAACGTCATCTCGTCCCGCAAAAAACAAGCTGCCATACAGCTCCATCAGCCGAAAAATAAAAAAGTTATAGCTCTCAGAATAAAGCGATGCTAAAAAATATTTTTTTCTATAAAATAGCTTTCATTGTGTATAAGCGCCAAAACATAGAAAAATGATACAAATATTGTACCGCTGTAAACGTACTGACCCGAAGAATAAAGCTACCTCATCAATTTTACCACAGGCAGAACAGAATAATAAAAAAAAAAAAAAAAAAACAATTCCTGAATTGTTGGTTTTTGTTTATTCTGCCTCCCAAAAATCGGAATAGAAAGCGATCAAAAAATGTCACGCGCCTGAAAATGGCACCAATAACAACGTCAAGTCATCCCGCAAAAAACGAGCCGTCACATGACTGTCTGCCAAAATCTGGAAAAATTATAGCTCTCAAAATATGGCGATGCAAAAACTAGATTTTACAAAAAATGCGTCTTTTAGTGTGTGACAGCTGTCAGTCATAAAAACCCCATATGATTCTGGCATTGCTGTAATCGCACCGACCTGAAGAATAAAGTCGTCTAATCACTTATACCGCACAAGGAACGGCGTCAAAAATAAACTCTTGGGTTAGGAATGGGCTAGGGTTAGGGCTGGATTTGGGGCTAGGGTTGTGCTGGGGCTAGGGTTGTGCTGGGTCTAGGGTTGTGCTAGGGCTAGGGTTGTGCTATGGTTAGGGTTGTGCTAGGGTTAGGGCTGGGGTTGGGATTTTTTTCAAAAGTAAGAAAAAAAGATGACGATATGGCGTCTAGTGTTGAGCGCAAGTGCTCGCTACTTGAGTTTGCATCGGGTGCTCTGGTATGCATTGAGTATCGTGGGTATTTGAGTGACATGCTCGAGTCTCTGCCCCATATGCTTCGCGGCCAAAAAAACTTTACGGGGATTGCCTGCCATGCACGAGCGATCCCCGCATGTTTTTTTTTGGGTGTCTAATAACCGTGAAACATGCGGAGCAGGGACTCGAGCATGTCACTCGAGCACACGCTGTACATGGTGCATACCTGAGTACCCGATGCAAACTCAAGTAGCGAGCACTTGCGCTCAAGAATAATAACAACTTATTCAATATGATGACCTAATGTAAACAAATTCTGTGCTGTACCTCTGGGTTCAAAAAGTTCACTATACACCTTAATAAAATCCTTGAGGGGTATAGTTTCCAAAATGGGGACACTTGTGGGGGAGCTCCACTGTTTAGGCACATCACGGGCTCTCCAAACGCGACATGGTGTCCGCTAACAAATTGAAAGGAAAATCGGCTCAAATTGTTAGCGGACGCCATGTTGCGTTTGGAGAGCCCCTGTGTGCCAAAACTTTGGAGCTCCCCCACAAGTGACCCCATTTTGGAAACTAGACCCCCCAAGGCACCTATCTAGATTCATAGTGAGCACTTGGAACCCCAGGTGCTTCACAAATTGATTCATAAAAATGAAAAAGTGTTTTTTTTTTCACTTTTTCATTTTTACGAATCAATTTGTGAAGCACCTGGGGGTTCCAAGTGCTCACTATGCATCTAGATAGGTGCCTTGGGGGGTCTAGTTTCCAAAATGGGGTCACTTATGGGGGAGCTCCAATGTTTGGGCACACAGGGACTCTCCAAATGCAAGATGATATCCGCTAACAAAATGTCGGCTCAAATTGTTAGCGGACACCATGTTGCGTTTGGAGAGCCCCTGTGTGCCCAAACTTTGGAGCTCCCCCACAAGTGACCCCATTTTGGAAACTAGACCCCCCAAGGCACCTATCTAGATTCATAGTGAGCACTTGGAACCCCCAGGTGCTTCAAAAATTGATTCGTAAAAATGAAAAAGTGTTTGCTTTTTTTCACTTTTTCATTTTTACGAATAAATTTGTGAAGCACCTGGGGGTTCCAAGTGCTCACTATGCATCTAAATAGGTGCCTTGGGGGGTCTAGTTTCCAAAATGAGGTCACTTGTGGGGGAGCTCTAAAGTTTGGGCACACAGGGGCTCTCCAAATGCAACATGGTGTCCGCTAACAATTTGAGCCGACATTTTGTTAGCGGATATCATGTTGCATTTGGAGAGTCCCTGTGTGCCCAAACTTTGGAGCTCCCCCACAAGTGACCCCATTTTGGAAACTAGACCCCCCAAGGCACCTATCTAGATTCATAGTGAGCACTTGGAACCCCCAGGTGCTTCAAAAATTGATTCGTAAAAATGAAAAAGTGTTTGCTTTTTTTCACTTTTTCATTTTTACGAATAAATTTGTGAAGCACCTGGGGGTTCCAAGTGCTCACTATGCATCTAGATAGGTGCCTTGGGGGGTCTAGTTTCCAAAATGAGGTCACTTGTGGGGGAGCTCTAAAGTTTGGGCACACAGGGGCTCTCCAAACGCAACATGGTGTCCGCTAACAATTTGAGCCGACATTTTGTTAGCGGATATCATGTTGCATTTGGAGAGTCCCTGTGTGCCCAAACTTTGGAGCTCCCCCACAAGTGACCCCATTTTGGAAACTAGACCCCCCAAGGCACCTATTTAGATTCATAGTGAGCACTTGGAACCCCAGGTGCTTCACAAA
Organism: Phyllobates terribilis; assembly: GCF_046119375.1. Taxonomy (NCBI): domain Eukaryota; kingdom Metazoa; phylum Chordata; class Amphibia; order Anura; family Dendrobatidae; genus Phyllobates; species Phyllobates terribilis. The sequence goes on from NW_027362765.1 coordinate 383,971,522, forward strand.
TTGATTCATAAAAATGAAAAAGTGTTTTTTTTTTCACTTTTTCATTTTTACGAATCAATTTGTGAAGCACCTGGGGGTTCCAAGTGCTCACTATGCATCTAGGAAGGTGCCTTGGGGGGTCTAGTTTCCAAAATGGGGTCACTTGTAGTGTTGAGCCACCCCCGTAGTGTTCGGGTTCGGTTCGGTTCGTCGAACACCGGGATGTTCGAGGAACTGTTCGTCGAACTGTTCGTCGAACACCTTAGAACACCGTCGAACACCGTTAAAACCAATGGCAGGCAAACAAAAACACATAGAAACACATAGAAAACACCTGCAAAGGTGTCCAAAAGCTGACAAACTGCTCAGAAGACACTCTCTTTAAAAAAGCCGGCCGGCAAATTCAGCAGCGGCATACACCGGTACCCGACAATTTAGACAAGAAGGAATAGAGCATCACACATAGATTAGATAGATAGAAACATGTCAGTCACACATATAAGAAGCACAGTGACAGTGTTGGTTACTGCACTTGTCATTTAGTGTAAAGGATTTATTAAAAAAAATATTAGTGTTTTCATGCACCTCTCTTTAAAAAAGCCGGCCGGCAATTCAGCATCTGTACCCGACAATTTAGAACAGAAAGAATAGAGCTTCACACATAGATTAGATAGATAGAAATGACGCGCCCCCTGGGACATATTCCTTTTTGAGGGGAATACCCGGCACCGGATCAGATGGGGGGTTGTAGTCTCCGAGCGGCTGTGACCCGGCCCGTGCCCAGGGCGTCAAGCTCAGTGTTATGTGGCAGTCCTACAGATGTTATTAAGAGTTCTTTTGTGTCGACTACGCCACCCGTTGTGATGCGGTCACTGTGGCCGCCGCTGCAGCAGGGTCCGCTGAGGCTGATGGTGGGTGCGCAGCTTGGTGGGATAACCCCCAACGGGAGGGGTATAGCCTCAGAGGGGACAGGCGCAGAGGATGGGGGTTGTGGTGGTGTAGTGCAGACGGCAGTGAAGACAGAGTCGGGTTGTGCAGTTAAGGGTGTTTACTTACTGCAGATGTTGTACTGGTCACTCCAGCTGCTAGTGACCACCCGAGCCGTGCTGCGTCCACCAGGTCCTGGATCCAGCCAACCCCCAAACAAGTCCGGAGCGTGGCCCTGAGCTCTCTTTCTGTCCCGTTCTCTGGCCGTCCCCACCAGTAATCCACCTAGGTCCAGCTCCCTCGGGCCTTCTGTTGGGACACCCTTGGCCCTGGATTCCCTGACCCTTCATGTGGTGTGCCTTCGGGGTGGATGTGATGGGTGACCGTGGCAAACGCTGCCCACGGTCTCCGGTCTCTGGCTGGGGAATGTTTTTACCCCCACCAGCTTGGGTTCCGGTACCCTGATGCCGACTCTTCACCCGGCGCTTTTAGTTGGGATCTCAGAGTCCTTCTCTTCTGTGCTCTGGGTCTCTCTCTTTTCTCCTCTCTCACTCTGGGTCTTTGTCTTTCTTCTCTCCTCTGCTCCTGACTTGTTTTCTGCAGCTGACTCTCTGTATCTGATCCTCTGCATCTGACCCTGATCTTAGTTGGTGCCCACCTTATATACACCCTCTATGTGTGAGCTCAGGTGACCAGCACCCAATGAGCTCCTATCTTTACCCAGGCTGCTCCCCCTATCTGCCCCTACACTACATGGGATGTACCACCCCCCTCCCACTCCAGCCAGGAACAGACTCGGTCGTACCTGCACATTTCTAAGTGGGAGTACCGTCGGCCTGTTCCTCGGAAATGGGATGTGTGTAGTGCATGCAGCCTACCGAGCTCAGATCCACACTCCATCCTTACCCGGGAGTAGAATATCACACCTCTGGGTTGAGGTGCAATACCCCTGTAGCAGCCGAATCCTCAGGGTGCTACATTCCCCCCTGGTAAATCACAGCACGTCCTCGGGCTGTAAGACATAAATAACACCAAAACATACATTTTTTTCATAAACATATAAAACAACATATATTAGCAAATAAAACATTCTCGTCGCCTCTGGCTCCTCCTCCGGTCACTGTGCAACGTGTGACCGGGTAAAGTGCGACAGTCTCTCTAGAAAAATGGTTTTCCTATAAAACCGGTAGGGGGCGCTTTAGGAAGCGCAACTATATACAGGGGAAGTTGTTGTCTCGAATGAAGCCCCACCCGTGCTGCTGGTTGAACTTTATTACAGTCCCGGTGGTACGGGGACTGTGCGCTGCACGGGGGTCCCTCCTGGTCCGGCTCTTTTGCTCGGCGCTCCTTATTTGGGCCTGTTGTTCCCGGACCCGCCTCTCTCTCCGCTCCCTCGCAAACTCCTCGAGCTGTTGGCGGCAGCACTCAGCACGCTCCGCTGCAGCTGCCCTGGTTTCCTGAGTGAACCCCATTAGATCTTCTCCGGTGGGGTCCCACTCAAACTGCGCTTCCGCTAGCGGGGGCGAGATCCTTATTACGGGCTTCGGAGCCGGAATCAGGGGTGCACACATGGCCCCAACCCTCCTCTGGTGCTCCAGTTCGTAATACTTCTGGGGCCAGATGAAAGGCTGCCCGTCCGGCCACGTGTGCTGGGCAAACAAGTCCTCTCCCAGACGCGGCACCCTTGATTTTACGGGTGCGGGCGCGGTGGTGGTGGCGCCCGGGTTGCCCAGGCCTTGCGGCCAGGCCTGGGGCACCTGGAAGGTGAAGGGCACCGTTAATACGGCGGCGCCCTGGGCTACCTGGCCTTGCGACCAGGCCGGAGGCTCCGCGGAGGTAGGGGGCACTGTTGGTAATGCGACGCCCGGGAATTCTAGGCCCTGCGACCAGGCTGGTGGTACTTCCTGCTTGGTCACGCTCGGGGTCGAGACGTGTGACGTCACAGGGGTCGCGGCGGCGGCTTCCGGTTGGGGCCTAGTCTGCGTCGGTGACATGGCGTTTTCGGGCACAGCAGGGGGACTTTCGGGCTCTGCGACGGGGAGCTGGGGCAGGTAAGCGGTGTCACGGCTTGGGGTATAGGCGTCCCCTTTACCTGCCTTCATGCGTTCGGCTCCCTCCTCGGCGCCGTCTCCGGCCTTGGGTCCTCCCGCGCCATCCTCAGAGGCGGTCTGCTTCCTCATCTCGGCTGGCGTGCTCCGGGTCTCGGTTTGCTGGGCCATCTCCCGGCTCCACTCCGCCAATATCTCTCGCTGTACCCGGGCCATCCTCCGTGCGAGGCCCTCCAGGGCAGTCTGTGCACACTCCCGGTCTCGGGGGAGCTGTGCAAGGACCTCCACTAGGCCTAGTGGGGTCGTGGTGTCCAGCAGGCTCCTGACCAACGGGTCGGTGCTGCTCTGCTCTTCTTCCAGCAGGCTCCTGGCCAGCGGGCCGGTGCTGCTCTGCTCTCTGGACATCTCCGGGTGAGCTTCTCTGCTACTCCTCTCCAGACTTCTTGTCTCCGGGTGCGCTCGCTCCAGACTCCTCCAGGCGGCACCCATCTTCGCTCTTTTCTCTCGTCTCCTCCCACTTCGAGGGCGGTCCCGGGGCAACTCGGTGACTGTCAGCTCCAGGGGTAGTTCTTTCACGCTGACAGACACCTCTAGCATCACAGTCTCTGTTGGTGGGGGCGGTTTCCACTTTTGGCGCCATTTTCTGTCCCGGCCCACGATGGGAGGCGGCCTCTTGCCCTCCTTTGGCACGCCCATAATGGCGTCCGCTGCTCTTCCAAGGCGGGAAATCTGCGGTTTTGGCGGGAAGCGTCGCCCAGTGGCGGGAAACTCTGCAGATGGCGGGAACAAGCTGGAAATGGCGGACAATCGGCGGGAAACGACTGGTGATGGGGTCCGATGGCGGGGACCCTCCGGAACCGGCGGGAGACTTCTTTCTGAGGTAAACTTGCACTTTTCTTCAGGCACGCAGTACCCGGGTGTTGCGGGCACGTAATCCTGCCGACTACGCCAAAGTTGACGCGCCCCCTGGGACATATTCCTTTTTGAGGGGAATACCCGGCACCGGATCAGATGGGGGGTTGTAGTCTCCGAGCGGCTGTGACCCGGCCCGTGCCCAGGGCGTCAAGCTCAGTGTTATGTGGCAGTCCTACAGATGTTATTAAGAGTTCTTTTGTGTCGACTACGCCACCCGTTGTGATGCGGTCACTGTGGCCGCCGCTGCAGCAGGGTCCGCTGAGGCTGATGGTGGGTGCGCAGCTTGGTGGGATAACCCCCAACGGGAGGGGTATAGCCTCAGAGGGGACAGGCGCAGAGGATGGGGGTTGTGGTGGTGTAGTGCAGACGGCAGTGAAGACAGAGTCGGGTTGTGCAGTTAAGGGTGTTTACTTACTGCAGATGTTGTACTGGTCACTCCAGCTGCTAGTGACCACCCGAGCCGTGCTGCGTCCACCAGGTCCTGGATCCAGCCAACCCCCAAACAAGTCCGGAGCGTGGCCCTGAGCTCTCTTTCTGTCCCGTTCTCTGGCCGTCCCCACCAGTAATCCACCTAGGTCCAGCTCCCTCGGGCCTTCTGTTGGGACACCCTTGGCCCTGGGTTCCCTGACCCTTCATGTGGTGTGCCTTCGGGGTGGATGTGATGGGTGACCGTGGCAAACGCTGCCCACGGTCTCCGGTCTCTGGCTGGGGAATGTTTTTACCCCCACCAGCTTGGGTTCCGGTACCCTGATGCCGACTCTTCACCCGGCGCTTTTAGTTGGGATCTCAGAGTCCTTCTCTTCTGTGCTCTGGGTCTCTCTCTTTTCTCCTCTCTCACTCTGGGTCTTTGTCTTTCTTCTCTCCTCTGCTCCTGACTTGTTTTCTGCAGCTGACTCTCTGTATCTGATCCTCTGCATCTGACCCTGATCTTAGTTGGTGCCCACCTTATATACACCCTCTATGTGTGAGCTCAGGTGACCAGCACCCAATGAGCTCCTATCTTTACCCAGGCTGCTCCCCCTATCTGCCCCTACACTACATGGGATGTACCACCCCCCTCCCACTCCAGCCAGGAACAGACTCGGTCGTACCTGCACATTTCTAAGTGGGAGTACCGTCGGCCTGTTCCTCGGAAATGGGATGTGTGTAGTGCATGCAGCCTACCGAGCTCAGATCCACACTCCATCCTTACCCGGGAGTAGAATATCACACCTCTGGGTTGAGGTGCAATACCCCTGTAGCAGCCGAATCCTCAGGGTGCTACAGAAACATGTCAGTCACATATATATGAAGTACAGTGACAGTGTTGCTTACTGTACTTGTCATTTAGTGTAAAGGATTTATTTAAAAAAATAATAGTGTTTTCATGCACTGTCTCTTTAAAAAAGCCGGCCGGCAATTCAGCAGCGGTACCCGACAATTTAGAACAGAAAGATAGAGCATCACACATAGATTAGATAGATAGAAACATGTCAGTCACATATATATGAAGTACAGTGATAGTGTTGGTTACTGTACTTGTCATTTAGTATTAAAATAAAGGATTTATTATTAAAAAAATTGGCGTGGGGGTCCCCTTAATTTTAGGCTCTAGCGGAGGTTAAGCAGACGGCTGGGGCAGATGTTTGAAGCCTGGGAAGGGGGTAATACCCATGGAGCTTCCCAGGCTACTAATATCAGCCCCCAGCTGAATACATAGCCTTTACTAGCTATTAAAATGGGGGACCCCCCAAAAAAAATGACGTGGGGTCCCCCCTAATTTAATAGCTAGCAAAGGCTAGGCAGACAGCTGGGGGCTGATATTAATAGCCCAGGAAGGGAGCCCTGAATATTGGCCCCCTCCCAGGCTAGAAACACCAGCCGTCAGCCGCCCCAGAAATGGCGCATTCATAGGATGCGCCAATTCTGGCACTTAGCCTCGCTCTTCCACGCTGCCCTGGTGCGGTGGCAGGGGGTAATAGGGTTGGGGTTGATGTCAGCTTATAATGCCAGCTGACATCAAGCCCAGGTTAGTAATGGAGAGGCGTCTATAAGACACCCCCATTACTAACCCCATAGTCAAAGTTAAAAAAAACACAAACACCCAGAATAAAGTCCTTTAATTGAAATAAAGACACAATCCTTTATTGTTCTAAATTAAACCATACTTACCATCACGCCCATTCCAGCTGAAGCCAACGATCTCCTGCAATAAAAGAAAAATAATAAAGCAACCTCATCCTTACCTTTCCATGGTTCCCACGACAGCTTCAGCTCTGCTACATCGAGATAACAGGCTGGACCGCAGCAGAACGCTGCCATCCAGCCTGTCATCCCGCAGACACTGAGAAGCGCAGGCTTGCTTGCGCTGCTCAGCGTCTCTCTGTGACGACATCCAGATGAGCCGAGTTCATGTCCAATGAACTCGGCTCACCTCATGCACGTCACTGACAGCGTGGGAAAATTCTCACGCTGAAGCGCTGATTGCAGGAGAATTTTCCCACGCTGTCAGTGACGTGCAGGAGGTGAGCTGAGTTCATTGGACATGAGCTCACCTCATGCACATCACTGACAGCGTGGGAGAATTCTCCTGCACTCAGCACTTCAGCGTGAGAATTTTCCCACGCTGTCAGTGACGTGCATGAGGTGAGCCGAGTTCATTGGACATGACCTCGGCTCATCTGGATGCCGTCACAGCGAGACAGTGAGGAGCGCAAGCATGCCTGCTCTTCTCAGTGTCTGCGGCATGACAGGCTGGATGGCAGCGTTCTGCTGCGGTCCAGCCAGTCATCTCGATGTAGCAGAGCTGAAGCTGTCGTGGGAACCATGGAAAGGTAAGGATGAGGTTGGTTTATTATTTTTCTTTTATTGCAGGAGATCGTTGGCTTCAGCTGGAATGGGTGTGATGGTAAGTATGGTTTAATTTAGAACAATAAAGAATTGTGTCTTTATTTCAATTAAAGGACTTTATTCTGGGTGTTGTGTTTTTTTTAAATACTTTACTAGAAATTCATGGCGGTCATGTCTAATACTGGCGTGACCCCATGAATTTTGGGCTTGGGGCCAGCTGATAATACCAAGCTGGCCCTAACCCCTTTATTACCCAGTGAGCCACCGCACCAGGGCCCTGGATGAGTTGGGTACAGCGCCAGAAGATGGCGCTTCTATGAACGCGCCATCTTCCGGGGTGGCTGCGGACTGCAATTTGTAGCAGGGGGGGGCCCAGAAAGCTTGGGCCTCCCTGCGCTGCAGATTCCAGCCCCCAGCTGCCTAGTTGTACCTGGCTGGACATAAAAATAGGGCGCAGCCCCACGTACTTTTTTTTAAATTATTTCATGAAATTCATGAAATAATTAAGAAAAAAAGGCCTTCCCTATATTGTTGTGTCCGGCTAGGTACAAATAGGCAGCTGGTGGTTGGGGGCAGCCCGTTCCTGCCTGCTGTACCTGGCTGGACACAAATATAGTGCGAAGCCCCACTTCAATTTTTTTAAATTATTTCATGAAATTCATGAAATAATTAAGAAAAAAAGGGCTTCCCTATATTGTTGTGTCCAGCCAGGTACAAATAGGCAGCTGGTGGATGGGGGCAGCCCGTTCCTGCCTATATGCACCTGGCCGGACACAACAATATAGGGAAGCCCTTTTTTTCTTAATTATTTCATGAAATAATTTAAAGAAAATTGACGTGGGGCTTCGCCCTGTTTTTGTGTCCAGCCAGGTACAACTAGGCAGCTGGGGGCTGGAATCCGCAGCGCAGGGAGGCCCAAGCTTTCTGGGCCACCCCCGCTGCAAATTGCAGTCCGCAGCCACCCCGGAAAATGGCGCGTTCATAGAAGCGCCATCTTCTGGCGCTGTACCCAACTCATCCAGGGCCCTGATGCGGTGGCTCACTGGGTAATAAAGGGGTTAGGGCCAGCTTGGCATTATCAGCTGGCCCTAAGCCCGAAATTCATGGGGTCACGCCAATATTAGACATGACCACCATGAATTTCTAGTAAAGTATTTAAAAAAAACACAACACCCAGAAAAAAGTCCTTTAATTGAAATAAACACACAATTCTTTATTGTTCTAAATTAAACCATACTTACCATCACGCCCATTCCAGCTGAAGCCAACGATCTCCTGAAATAAAAGAAAAATAATAAAGCAACATCATCCTTACCTTTCCATGGTTCCCATGACAGCTTCAGCTCTGCTACATCGAGATGACAGGCTGGACCGCAGCAGAACGCTGCCATCCAGCCTGTCATCCCGCAGACACTGAGAAGCGCAGGCTTGCTTGCGCTCCACAGTGTCTCTCTGTGAGGGCATCCAGATGAGCCGAGTTAATGTCCAATGAACTCGGCTCACCTCATGCACGTCACTGACAGCGTGGGAAAATTCTCCTGCATTCAGCGCTTCAGCGTGGGAGAATTCTCACACTGAAGCGCTGAGTGCAGGAGAATTCTCCCACGCTGTCAGTGACGTGCAGGAGGTGAGCTGAGTTCATTGGACATGAGCTCACCTTATGCACGTCACTGACAGCGTGGGAAAATTCTCCTGCACTCAGCGCTTCAGCGTGGGAGAATTCTCACGCTGAAGCGCTGAGTGCAGGAGAATTCTCCCACGCTGTCAGTGACGTGCAGGAGGTGAGCTGAGTTCATTGGACATGAGCTCACCTTATGCACGTCACTGACAGCGTGGGAGAATTCTCCTGCACTCACCGCTTCAGCGTGAGAATTTTCCCACGCTGTCAGTGACGTGCATGAGGTGAGCCGAGTTCATTGGACATGAACTCGGCTCATCTGGATGTCGTCACAGAGAGACGCTGAGCAGCGCAAGCAAGCCTGCGCTTCTCAGTGTCTGCGGGATGACAGGCTGGATGGCAGCGTTCTGCTGCGGTCCAGCCTGTCATCTCGATGTAGCAGAGCTGAAGCTGTCGTGGGAACCATGGAAAGGTAAGGATGAGGTTGCTTTATTATTTTTCTTTTATTGCAGGAGATCGTTGGCTTCAGCTGGAATGGGCATGACGGTAAGTATGGTTTAATTTAGAACAATAAAGGATTGTGTCTTTATTTCAATTAAAGGACTTTATTCTGGGTGTTTGTGTTTTTTTTAACTTTGACTATGGGGTTAGTAATGGGGGTGTCTTATAGACGCCTCTCCATTACTAACCTGGGCTTGATGTCAGCTGGCATTATAAGCTGACATCAACCCCAACCCTATTACCCCCTGCCACCGCACCAGGGCAGCGTGGAAGAGCGAGGCTAAGTGCCAGAATTGGCGCATCCTATGAATGCGCCATTTCTGGGGCGGCTGACGGCTGGTGTTTCTAGCCTGGGAGGGGGCCAATATTCATGGCTCCCTTCCTGGGCTATTAATATCAGCCCCCAGCTGTCTGCCTAGCCTTTGCTAGCTATTAAATTAGGGGGGACCCCACGTCATTTTTTTTGGGGGGTCCCCCATTTTAATAGCTAGTAAAGGCTATGTATTCAGCTGGGGGCTGATATTAGTAGCCTGGGAAGCTCCGTGGGTATTACCCCCTTCCCAGGCTTCAAACATCTGCCCCAGCCGTCTGCTTAACCTCCGCTAGAGCCTAAAATTAAGGGGAACCCCACGCCAATTTTTTTAATAATAAATCCTTTATTTTAATACTAAATGACAAGTACAGTAACCAACACTATCACTGTACTTCATATATATGTGACTGACATGTTTCTATCTATCTAATCTATGTGTGATGCTCTATTCTGTCTGTTATAAATTGTCGGGTACCGCTGCTGAATTGCCGGCCGGCTTTTTTAAAGAGACGGTGCATGAAAACACTATTATTTTTTTTGATAAATCCTTTACGCTAAATGACAAGTACAGTAAGCAACACTGTCACTGTACTTCGTATATATGTGGCTGACATGTTTCTATCTATCTAATCTATGTGTGAAGCTCTATTCTGTCTGTTATAAATTGTCGGGTACCGCTGCTGAATTGCCGGCCGGCTTTTTTAAAGAGACGGTGCATGAAAACACTATTATTTTTTTTGATAAATCCTTTACGCTAAATGACAAGTACAGTAAGCAGCACTTTCACTGTACTTCGTATATATGTGGCTGACATGTTTATATCTATCTAATCTATGTGTGAAGCTCTATTCTTTCGGTTCTAAATTGTCGGGTACCGGTGTATGCCGCTGCTGAATTGCCGGCTTTTCATGTTTCACTGTTGGCACTGTTCCCATCGATTTGGGCAATCACTGTAATGCCACAACCACCATGGCTGTGGCATTACAGTGAGTGGCAGACAATCCCTGCATGATTGGTGCTCTAAATAGCGCCAGACATGCAGGACACGCTTTTGGTGCACCAACAGTTATCGAACATAACCTCGAACAGCCGAATTTTTTGCAAATCGTTCGGGTTCGTCGAACAACTCGAACACCGCCCAAAACAGCTCGAATTTGAGATTGGCGAACAGTTCTAGTCGAACACCGCTCATCTCTAGTCACTTGTGGGGGAGCTCCAAAGTTTGGGCACAGAGGGGCTCTCCAAACGCAACGTGGTGTCCGCTAACAATTTGAGCCGATTTTCCATTAAATTTGTTAGCGGATACCATGTTGCATTTGGAGAGTCCCTGTGTGCCCAAACATTGGAGCTCCCCCACAAGTGACCCCATTTTGGAAACTAGACCCCCCAAGGCACCTATCTAGATGCATAGTGAGCACTTGGAACCCCCAGGTGCTTCACAAATTGATTCCTAAAAATGAAAAAGTGTTTTTTTTTTCACTTTTTCATTTTTACGAATCAATTTGTGAAGCACCTGGGGGTTCCAAGTGCTCACTATGCATCTAGAAAGGTGCCTTGGGGGGTCTAGTTTCCAAAATGGGGTCACTTGTGGGGGAGCTCCAAAGTTTGGGCACAGAGGGGCTCTCCAAACGCAACGTGGTGTCCGCTAACAATTTGAGCCGATTTTCCATTCAATTTGTTAGCGGATACCATGTTGCATTTGGAGAGTCCCTGTGTGCCCAAACATTGGAGCTCCCCCACAAGTGACCCCATTTTGGAAACTAGACCCCCCAAGGCACCTATCTAGATGCATAGTGAGCACTTGGAACCCCCAGGTGCTTCACAAATTGATTCATAAAAATGAAAAACTGTTTTTTTTTCACTTTTTCATTTTTACGAATCAATTTGTGAAGCACCTGGGGGTTCCAAGTGCTCACTATGCATCTAGATAGGTGCCTTGGGGGGTCTAGTTTCCAAAATGAGGTCACTTGTGGGGGAGCTCTAAAGTTTGGGCACACAGGGGCTCTCCAAACGCAACATGGTGTCCGCTAACAATTTGAGCCGACATTTTGTTAGCGGATATCATGTTGCATTTGGAGAGTCCCTGTGTGCCCAAACTTTGGAGCTCCCCCACAAGTGACCCCATTTTGGAAACTAGACCCCCCAAGGCACCTATTTAGATTCATAGTGAGCACTTGGAACCCCAGGTGCTTCACAAATTGATTCGTAAAAATGAAAAAGTGAAAAAAAAAACACTTTTTCATTTTTACGAATCAATTTGTGAAGCACCTGGGGGTTCCAAGTGATCACTATGCATCTAGATAGGTGCCTTGGGGGGTCTAGTTTCCAAAATGGGGTCACTTGTGGGGGAGCTCCAATGTTTTGGCTCCATCGCTGCGTCCTGTTCTGCTGCAGGCGTCGCAGCCATGCACTCTCAGATGCTGATGTGAGCTGCTGCTGGCATATTCACTCCTCTCCATGCCCGGACTATGGGTGTGGAGAAGAGTGAATATGCATTCTCTTTAGTAGCAGCTCAGCGCTCCTCCGTGCCTGCTACTAAAGAGAATGAATATTCATTTTTCTCCACACCCATGGGAGTGGAGAAGAGGGAATATTCATTTCCCTTTAACAGCGGGCACACGTGGTAGTTGCAGCAGTGGCTACAGTGTGTGCCATGCTCCGCCACCGAAACCCCCCCCCCACTATCCACCAACGGAATGTCTATATACTCAGGTATATACCTGAGTATAAGCTGAAAAACTCAGCTTATACTCGAGTATGCACGGTATATAGTTTCATATTTTATTATGTATAACACCCTCCCTTATTACGTACCATTCTCTCTAGCTCTAGGGGTTCACAGTTGGGGGATCATGTGTTGGGGTCACTTGATCATCCAGGAGCACTGAAATGTCCTTTAATTTAGCATTTTATTTCTCATAATCTTTCTTCAAGATAGACACCCTTTTTACTAGGGACATATGTGCAAGTTCAGATGCTGAAATTCTGTTGCCAAGAAACCCCAATACTTCCTGTATTACATTAAGAGCTTGCTGCTGGGACAGCTCAATTCTGGACACAATGGAGTCTAAATCATTCTTAGTGGGGAGAGCCATGATTAATTCCCTCAGACCCTGAAAGTCCGGCTGCATACTTTGTGAGTCTGGGGGAAGGTCAGGAGCTGGGTAGCTTCTCCCTTGCAATGCAGAATCTCCCATATGAAGCGCCCCAGAGTACATACCAGCATGTGGATTGCAGGCTGAAACTGAGCCTTTGCCCCTTTTCTCCTCGGGTGCAAACGGAGCAGGGATCAAGGACTCCATCTGTGACACATGCTGTGGTGCCGGCGCCATCTTCTCTCCTTCTGAGCAGGAAGGAGATGGAGCCAGGGTCGGACTGGGGTGCCTAGGGCCCACCAGGGGAACTGACTCTAGGGGCCCACACTACAGCCCACCATAAACGGTTTTATTACTTGTTATGCTTTTCTATAATGTACTATAATTACATGATTGGTGGAGCACCAAGCGGCAGGACTTTGTTCGAACAGTCATTCCGTACTGCCAGAGTCTCTTTAATGGTAACTTGTCACCTTGAAAAATGCTATTTATCTGCAAATATAGGGGTAATCTGCAGGTAAATAGGGTTTAAAGCCTGGTTAGACGGCTTATTGGAAAAGCATTGGCTACACGGAGAAAATTACATTTTATTCTCCCTGCCGCCACTCGCTTCCTGTCATAGGGTCGGTGCAAGGAGGGAGACATTACAGTCACCGCGAACTACAAAGTGAGGGTGCTGCAATAACGTCCGGCACCTTGATTATGACACTTCCATGGAGCCCAACCTCAGGCTGAGCTTCATTGAATGACTAACATGGCAGCAGCCCCTGGCAACTAGTGCTGAGCGAGCGTGGTCGGATAAGGTGTGATCCCAGCATGCTCAGGTGTTATCCAGGTATCTTGTAGTGCTCTGCTACTATGCTCGAGTCCCCGGGGTAACATGTTTTGCGGTGGTAGACAGATGCAACACATACAGGAATTGCCGGTTTGTTAGGTAATCCCTGCATGTGTTGCTTCTGTCTACCACCCAAAACATGTTACCGCAGGGACTCGAGCATATTAGCAGAGCACTACAAGATACCTGGATAACACCCGAGCATGCTGGGATCACACCTTATCCGACCACACTCACTCAGCACTAGTTGCCAAGTACGGCTGCCATGTTAGTCATTCAATGAAGCTCAGCCTGAGGTTGGGCTCCATGGAAGTGTCACAATCAAGGTGCAGGACGTTATTGCAGCACGCTCACTTTGTAGTTCGCGGTGACTGTAATGTCTCTTATCTGACCACGCTCACTCAGCACTACTGGCAACCCATCAGCAACCTGCAACTGCGTCACAGGGGGCTGAAGGGAACAGGTGAGTGCATGCACCGGCCATTGTGCTATCTAAATGCCGCTTTCAGTGATTGACAAGGGCACTTAAATACTCAAAACAGCAGCAATCAAGGCGAGCTCTGATCACTGCTGTTACAGGCAGACGCCGGCTATGTAACACAGCCGACATCTGCCCGGTATGGTGAAGGCTCAGCTCCTGAACCCGCTCCATACAAGCACATCCCAATGGTGACAGTTATGACAAGGTTAGCAAATTTCACTTGTCTGTTCCTAAATGTGGAAAGACAAATGGAATTCCCTAACACATGTGAAAGAGTCGTAATAGATTTAGTAAAGGTGCCTCAAGCATATGAATGTTATTACACACCACAATGCACCATTACATACACGCATCTTACAAAAATACATATTATTCCAGATACGCAGAAACGCACAAACACATCAGTACATGAATACATCATCTGAACCACCATCATCTGAACCACCATCATTTGTAATGTCAGGTCAGACCCATATATATTTGTATCACATAAACCTACAACTGCCAGTATGTAATTAACAATAGAGATACTGGGAGTTGTTGTTACCAGTCATCATCAGACTGAGGACCATACAAGAACCACAGTACTGATGAGATGCAGGCAGGATGACAAATAAACATTTACATCCAGGTATCTTACCTGAGACGTCTTCTCTGATTAGAGTCGTTCTCTTTCTTTTCGTCTCCATCTTGTCCAGACCCCTTGATGACTTTTCTCATCCACAACTCGTCTCTGCAGACTTCCATCTTCTCCGGTCTTCTGCAGCACATCTTGACACGATGCCCTTAAAGATAGCAGAGTCATTATAATGCTCCTGAATAAAAATATCTACACTGAGCCCCTGAATAAACCTAACTCTCACAATGCTCCCTGCACAAAAAACATGACATACACTCTACCCCTCTTATGGTACCTGCTCTCCACACTGTCCTCTCCTTACCATACTGGGCCCCCTGTTCACATTGTCCTCTCACACGGTGTCCCCCCTATACTGCCCAGTCTCTATACTGTGCCCCTTCATCACACTCCCCCTCCTCAGCATACTGTTACCTCCTTTCTGTGCCCTCACACTGTTTCCCCCATACTGCCGCATCTCTATACCTTCCCCCACACTACCTAGTCTCTGTGCTGTGTCACCTCACACTTTTCTCCCTCCATACTGTCTCCTCACACTATTCCCCCACTCTTCATACTGTTTCCTCACACATCCCCCTTCCCCATTCTGTACCTGCACTCATTCCCACCCCTCCTCTGGTTCACCATACTGTTTCTTCACACATCTCCCCATTCTGTCTCCTAAAATTTCTCTCCCATCTCTCACCAAATATAATAAATCTTCAGAAGAGTACACAGACATGCAGAAGCGCGCTTACACACACGAAAACAAGCGCACACAGACACATACTAAGGGCTCTTTCACACGTCAGTACATGCGGTGACAGTTTCCACACGTACCAGAGACACTGGTACACGTAGACCCATTCAAATGAATGTTTTTACCTGCTGCACCTCCCGCAAAACGTCCCGCACACTGATGACAGCGCTCTTCCCAAGCACCGGGTGCTGAACGTTGCTCTCATCACAGATCCCTGCCGGCGCTGCGATCAGCAGCAGCAGAGTCAATGATGAGAGTAGTAGTCTACTCCCGCTGCGTCCAACTGTAAAAATAGGAATAAAATAAAAAAATCCTTATACTCACCTCTCCTAAGTGTCACCCGCTGTAATCCGTGCGAGCGCTCACGCCGAGGAGAATGACTCCTGCAGCGAGCGGGCCCCGGAGCTGCGCTCAACAAGGGGTGCCCTGTCAATCACTGAGCTATGATGATGAGGGCAGCGCTCAGAACCCAGCTCTTGGGAACAGCACTAACTGTACACTGATTCCCAAGCGCCGGTACGTGTCACACGGATGACACACAGGTGGACACGGATATCTCCAGTCCCGTAAATATCAGGATATGTGAAAGAGCTCTAATATACACACGCAGATACACATACTCACAGAAATGGGGACACGTACACAGGCAGGCAAGCACACACAGAAATGCACACGCAGTCATGCACAGGCACACTCAGACAATCACACACAAAAATGCAGACATGCAGGGAAGCACACACACACACGTGTGAAGGCACATATACACACGTAGACATGCAGGCACTCAAATACATACACACACATGCATGCAGGCATATACACACACACATGCAGGCATATACACACACACATGCAGGCAGGCATATCCACACACACTGTACACACACAGGCATATACACACACTGTACACAGGCATATACACACACACACACTGTACACACACAGGCATTTACACACACACTGTACACACATGCAGGCATTTACACACACACATGCATATACACACAGGCAGGCTTATACACACACACACGCACCCGCAGGCATATACACACACGCACCCGCAGGCATATACACACACGCACCCGCAGGCATATACACGCACCCGCAGGCATATACACACGCACCCGCAGGCATATACACACACGCACCCGCAGGCATATACACGCATGCACCCGCAGGCATATACACGCACCAGCAGGCATATACACGCACCAGCAGGCATATACACGCACCCGCAGGCATATACACGCACACACATGCAGGCATATACACGCACACACATGCAGGCATATACACGCACCCGCAGGCATATACACGCACCAGCAGGCATATACACACACACGCAGGCATATACACCCACCCGCAGGCATATACACACTCATGCAGGCATATACACACACACGCAGGCATATACACCCACCCGCAGGCATATACACACTCATGCAGGCATATACACACACACGCAGGCATATACACACACACGCAGGCATATACACGCACACGCAGGCTTATACATGCACCAGCAGGCATATACACGCACCAGCAGGCATATACAAGCACCAGCAGGCATATACACGCACCAGCAGGCATATACTCGCACCTGCAGGCATATACACGCACCCGCAGGCATATACACGCACCCGCAGGCATATACACGCACCAGCAGGCATATACAAGCACCAGCAGGCATATACACGCACCAGCAGGCATATACTCGCACCTGCAGGCATATACACGCACCCGCAGGCATATACACGCACCCGCAGGCATATACACGCACCAGCAGGCATATACATGCACCAGCAGGCATATACACACACACACGCAGGCATGTACACACACACGCAGGCATATACACACACACACACAGGCATATACACACACACAGGCATATGACTCACCCATAAAAACTTTATTGAATATTTGGCACAGTGCTCTTGACATGAAATTGAAGCAGTGAGAGCTGTAGGCCTGCAGCCTTGTTTCCAATTCCAGGCCAGGTTGGAGAGTTGAACTGTAGAGTGCTGCAGGTCACCGTCCACATATCCAGCCCCGGAGCCGGTATAAAAAAGCCCAGAGTCAGAGCAGGAGAGAAGGGGGCGGTGCCACCACCCGGTCGGGAGGCGGTATTACTACAGGGGAGCAAGCCGGGATGGGACCGTATCAGAAGCCCGGGAGCAGGGAGAGCAGAGCGAGACATCAGCTTCGGTGGCGCCGGTGTATCATAGGACGGCCCCGGAGCAGAGAGAAAGCACTGCAGAGCGCGGCCGCGGCGTATCAGAGGCCAAAAGAGAGCGGCGTCAGCGTCAGTGTCACCTGACACCACACCACAGTCTGCCAGCCAGCGGTAAAGCAGAGCGCGGTGCGTGTCACCGCCCAGAAAGAATCCATCCTCTTAGTGTCAGAGACTCACGTGGTAAGTATGCTGCATGCACGTCACTGTAGGCCCGCTGTCACCAATGAATGTGCCGGGAGCACGACGCTACATTTGCTTCAGCCGCGCTTTTAAAGGGCCCCCGCCACCAATTTTCTCACTCTCATATCGGGGCCCACCGGGAAATTTCCCGATTTCCCGCCAGGCCAGACCGACCCTGGATGGAGCTTTTGTGGAGAGGAAATGCTGCATACTTCTGAGTGTTCTCAGGGTGCCAGGCGAGGAGGGTATCAAGGATCCTGTCTTTTTCCTTCGCGTCACCGGCTGACAGCTCCAGCAGGAAAGGTAATTAACATTGCAGGCCTAGGAGCTCCTGTGAAACACTTCCTCACTCCTACATGGCCAGACCATGCCCCTGGAACATATTTTTAACTTGTATTTCATAAAGGAAGATTCCGTTTTTTACCCCTTGCAGCTGCTATGGGGCTCTTTAGGGGGAAGAAAGGTGGTCCCTCAGAATTAAATCCTCTGGTGGGCCCAATGTTCTTCAGTCTGACACTGCTTCTAGGTGAGAGTTGTATTTCACCACAGCCATATTCTTTAGCTAGGTGAAAAGACTGGCATAGCGGGAAACTGTATCTACTACTAACACTTTCTCTGCTCCTCCTCACTGCTGACGATATCTCCCCAAATCCTAGTCCTCCTCACCACATCCCCACAGTCACTTCCACCTCCTATCCACTATCTATCCCAAACTCTCACAACCCTTCTAACCTCATACACATCCACCCAGCCCCATCTCCCCCAGTCCCACTAACAGGAGCTCTATGTAGCGCTCGCTTCATCTGCAACAAACTTTCCTACATCCATGATCTCTTCATAACTAACAAACTTTCCTTCCTTGGCATCACCAAAACCTAGCTTTTTCCTTCCAGATAACTGCTCCTTCACCCAAATCCTATTGCCACCCTCCATTACTCTCCCCTCTTTTGAAGTGCACTGTGTGCGCATCTACTCCCCCTCCAACTGGCTGTCATTTACCGCCCCCAGGGATCAACCACCACCTTCCTAGACCATTTCACCGCCTGGCTACTTTATTTCCTTTCCGCTGACATCCTCACTTTCATCATGGGCGACTTCAACATCCCCATTGATATTTCTTTCTCAGCTTCCTGTAAGCTTCTATCTTCCTCCTTCGGCCTTGCTCAATGGTCTTCTGCAGCCACTCACAAAGATGGCCACACTCTGGACCTCATCTTCACCCGCCTCTGTTCCCTGTCTAACCTCTCTAACTCACCCTTCCCTCTTTCTGACCACAACCTACTTACTTTCTCCACCCTCCAGGGCAAAAATCCCCACTCCACAAACTAGCATACCCTTGCAGAAACCTCAAACACCTTTACCTACACTCACTCTCTGAATCCCTCCTCCCTCTTACAGACATCAGTTCCTTACGTGATGCAGATGTTGCTGACGCATTATATAACACCACAACAACTGCAGCTCTCAATTCGGTCGCCCCCGTCACACATACAAAAGCTCGCACAATCAACAGGCAACGCTGGCACACCAGCCTAACCAAAGAACTGCGATGGGCCTCCAGGGTTGCTGAGTGTAGATGGAAAAGATCCCACTCCAATGAGCACTTCATCGCATTCAAACAGTCCCTCACTACCTTCAAATCCATACTCACTACAGCAAAATACTTGTCATCTCTCATATCCTCCCTGTTTCACAACCCCAAACAACTATTCAACACCATCAATTCTCTCCTCCGCCCCCCAGCCCCCCAGCGCCTCCTCCCTCTCCTCTCATCTCAGCCGAAGACTTTGCCTCATTCTTCAAGCAGAAGATTGACACCATAAGACAAAGTTTTTGCCTAAAGTCCCCCCCAGACCCTCTTCACACCTACTCAATCCTCCTCATCCTCCAAAACCGGCTTCTCCACCATTACGGAAGATCAACTTTCCTCTTTACTCTCCAAATCACACCTCACCACCTGTGAACTTGACCCAATCCCATCCCACCTCATCTTCAACGTCACCACTATCTTCATCCCAACCCTAACCCACCTTTTCTTCAACCTGTCAATAACAACTGGTGTCTTCCCCTCATGCTTCAAACATGTCTCGATCACACCCATCCTCAAAAAGCCCTCCCTTGACCCATCCTCTCTGACTAGCTATCACCCCATATCACTCCTTCCCTATGCCTCAAAACTACTGGAACAACAAGTTCACTTTGAACTGTCCTCCCACCTCTCCTCCTGCTCTCTTTTTTACCGCCTTCAATCTGGCTTTCGACTGCACCATTCTACTGAAACTGCCCTGACTAAAGTCACCAACAATCTACTAACTGCCAAATCCAAGCAACACTACTCTGTCCTCCTCCTCCTAGATCTGTCATCTGCCTTCGACACAGTGGACCCTCTTACTACAGACTCTCTCATCTCTCGGCATCACAGACTTGGCCCTATTTTGGATCTCCTCATACCTAACAGACTGGACATTCAGTGTCTCCCACTCACACACCATCTCCTCATCTTGCCCCCTATCTGTTGGTGTCCCCAAGGCAGTCCTAGGACCCTTCCTCTTCTCCAATTACACCTTTGGCTTGAGTCTCACGGCTTTCAGTATCACCTCTATGCTGATGACACACAGATCTACCTCTCTGGACCCAACATCTCCTCCCAAAATCCCGCAATGTCTGTCTGCTATTTCATCCTTCTTCTCTGCTAGATTTCTAAAACTTAACATGGACAAAATAGAATTCATCATCATCTTTCCACCATCTAATTCATCCCTCCCACCCGAAATATCTATCAACGTTAATGGCTGTTCACTCTCCCCAGTCCTGGAAGCTCGCTGCCTTGGGCTAACCCTGAACTCTGATCTCTCCTTCAAACCACATATCCAAGCCCTTTCCACTTCCTGTCGACTACAACTCAAAAATATCTGCCGGATCCGCAAATTTCTCTACCTCAAATCTGCAAAAACACTAGTGCACGCCATCATCATCTCCCTCCTTGACTACTGCAACCTCCTGCTCTATGGCCTCCCTTCTAACACACTTGCACCCCTCTATCCTAAAATCTGCTGCCCGACTAAACAACCTGTCCCCCTGCTATTCCCCGGCCTCTCCTCTCTATCAATTCCTTCACTGGCTCCCCATTGCCCAGAGACTCCAGTTCAAAACCCTGACTATGGCATACAAAGCCATCCACAACCATCCATCTCCTCCATATATCTGTGACCTAGTCTCCCGGCACATACCTACACGCAACCTCCGATCCACACAAGATCGCATTCTCTACTTCCCTCTTATCTCCTCTTCCAACAATCGTATACAAGATTTCTCCCATGCATACCCCCTACTCGGCACTCTCCACCCCAACATATAAGGCTCTCGCCTACCATGGAAACCTTCAAAAGGAACCTGAAGACCCACCTCTTCCAGCAAGAGTACAACCTGCAGTAACCGTCGCTCCACTATACTGCTGCACGACCAGCTCTGCCCCCACCTACAGTTTCCTCACCCATTCCTTGTAGACTGTGAGCCCAGTCTTCCTTGTAGACTGAAGACCCACCTCTTCCGACAAGCGTACAACCTGCAGTAACCGTCGCTGCACCCTACTGCTGCACGACCAACTCTGCCCCACCTACTGTTTCCTCACCCATTCCTTGTAGACTGTGAGCCCTCGCAGGCAGGGTCCTCGCAACTCCTATACCAGTCGCCGTCTTGTTTTGTTCAAGATTATTGTAATTGTTCTTGTATGTATACCCCTTTTTCACATGTAAAGCTCCATAGGATAAATAGCGCTATAATAATAAATAATAATAATACTCCGGCTGTCATTTCCACCAGGAAGTCCTCTAATGCAGCGTGCATAAGCAATGGCAGCCCGTCCAACATCAGCTCACACTTCTCGGTGGTGCGTAGTCACAGACAAAGATCTTTCTTTTGCCTTAAATTTAATCACTACAGAGTTGGACAATGGCCTGGTCTGCAATGCGTTTTGAGAAATAACGTGCATAAGCAAAGCCATGGTTTAGGCCACTGAAGGTCATTAAGCGAAAGTCATGCATTTTTCCCACAGACTGAAAGAGGGGTATCAAGACTTCCAAGACAGCCAAGAGTTCCCTGTCCTCCCCAAGAGGGGGGACTGTCCATGTTCTCCTCCTCATTCTCCTCCTCCTCATTATCACCCAATCCGCATTGAGATGAGATGAGGCTGGGCTGCATAGTTCCTTGTTCTGCCTGCAATGCCTCCTCTTTAACTATGAGTATCGAGCATTTCAGTAGACAGAGAAGTGGGATGGTGATGCTAATTATGGCGTCATCGCCGCTCACCATCTTGGTGGAGTCCTCAAAGTTTTGGAGGACTGCACAGATGTCCGGAATGCCGATGGGCGTGTCGAAGCTGGTACTCAACAATTGCCCTCTGCAGCTCACAAATCCTTCCCAACATCTTCAACGTTGATTTCCAACATGTGGTAACATCGCACAACAGTCGGTGAGCTGGAAGATGCAAACGCTGCTGAAGCACTGCCAGCTGACTTTTGGAAATGGGCACACACGCGTTGTACTTTCCCAAGCAGCTCTGGCAGATGTGTGTAGGTTTTGAGAAACAGCTGAACCACTAAGTTAAGCACATTTAGTGCTCTCTCATTACTAAAGCACCCCTGTATGGAGAACAATATCAGCACCCAAAAATTAAAAGATTAAATATAGCCTGCTTTATATACCACGGCACTAAGAAAAACAATTTTGATTATATCTGGTGTACCCCTGTGACAAAAATATCTGCACCAAAGAATTAATTTCACTAGAGTAGAACTAGTATAATGCTGACCGACAACTCTTCCACTACAGCCAACCAGCAGATGGAGACCCAACCAGGATTCTCCACATTTCCAAAAATTTGTAGCAGACACCAGCAAAGTGGCATCAATTTCAATACAGTAGAAATTGTAGAATTAGGAACGACACCTCTTCCATTACAGCCAACCCAGTAGATGGAGACTCAATTAGGAGTGTTCACATTTCCCTAAATTAAGGCCTAACACCACCAAAGTGGCATCAATTTCACCAGAGTACAAGTAGTTTAATGGAGACAGAAACCTCTTCCACTACAGCCAAACTCAATAGATGGAGACTAGTGATGGGCAAACCCGAACACTAAAGTTCGGGGTCCGTACCGAACACCTACTGTTCGGGCATGGATCCCGAACATGGACTTCCTCAGTAAGTCCATGTTAATGTTCGGGTTCTGGTGTTTCCCGCGGTGTCACTTGCGTGACAGCACAGGAAACACGGGCTTTGATCGGTGGTAATAGCATTACCGTGGTCAGAGCGCTGTGTGACAGGTGTCAGCATGATCTCACAGTTGTGACAGTGACCCGCGGTAAAAAGCTTATCACGGGTCATTGGTGCCGGCTGATGGTACTACTAACACCATCAGCCTGCGCTTATTGCCATAGGAAATAGCGAGCGCAGGCGCCGCTGGATGGGAGCAGTAGTTACTCATCCACCGGTGCCTGTGCTGTGCTGAAAGTAAAAAAAAAATGTTAAAATTAATAAAATATTCAAATAAAAATAAAACACACTATACCCACCTACACCTTGTCCCCAATGTTCTCCGCCCCTGCAAAAAATAAAAAAATCAATATATACTCACCTTACAGCTAATTCCCGAAGCCCATGATCACCTGTAATAAAGGTAAAATAATAAACCAACCTTATCCTCACCTGTCCGCTGTAGTCCAAATATCGAGGGTCCGACGACGATTAGTGATGAGCGAGCATGCTTGCTACTGCTCGGTGCTCGCCCGTGTATCTCACTGCTCGAGATGCTTGGAGCTCGCCAAGTATTTCCAGGGTTGCTCAGCGGTAGCTCGGGTCCCCTCCCTGCATGTTTGGCGCTCTTTAGAGCGCCAATGAACATGCAGGGATTGTCTGCCACACACTGTAATGTCGCAGCTATGTTGGTTGTGGCATTACAGTGATTGGCTGGCCGCACAGCGTCATCAGGTCTATATCAGACCTGGCGCCGCCATGCTCGTCACAGTCTACTCCGGAATCAGACAGTGTAGGGAGAGATGCTGCTGAGCTAGGGAGAGATTTGATTGTTTATTAGTTAGTGTAGGTATACCACAACATATTCTACACATATCCATCTCAACTAACAGTCCTTCTGAGGACTAATCCAGCTGCATAGATATCAGTTCTAGGCATGCAGGCAGTGTATGTGGCAGACTGCAGTGCATATAGCAAGAAAAAGCAATCCAGAGAAAAAAGTTTTTCTGCTCCGTTTGCTTGTTGGCACTGCAGAATACAGCCAGATCCTTTCCATGTTAAAGCATTAAAAATCCATCTATTTAACCCCTTTACCCCGAGGGTGGTTTGCACGTTAATGACCAGGCCAATTTTTACAATTCTGACCACTGTCACTTTATGAGGTAATTACTCTGGACCGCTTCAACGGATCCCCCTGATTCTGAGATTGTTTTTTCGTGACATACTGTACTTCATGATCGTTGTAAAATTTCTTCGATATCACTTGTGTTTATTTGTGAAAAAAAACGGAAATTTGGCGAAAATTTTCAAAAATTTTGCAATTTTCAAAATTTGAATTTTTATGCCCTTAAACCAGAGACATATGTCACACAAAAGAGTTAATAAATAACATTTCCCACATGTCTACTTTACATCAGCACAATTTTGGAACCAAAATTTTTTTTTTGTTAGGGAGCTATAAGGGTTAAAAGTTGACCAGCGATTTCTCATTTTTCCAACAAAATTTACAAAACCATTTTTTTTTAGGGACCACATCACATTTGAAGTCACTTTGAGAGGTCTTTATGACAGAAAATACCCAAAAGTGACACCATTCTAAAAACTGCACCCCTCAAGGTGCTCAAAACCACATTCAATAACTTTATTAACCCTTCAGGTGCTTCACAGGAATTTTTGGAATGTGGAAGAAAAAAATGAACATTTAACTTTTTTCACAAAAATGTTACTTTAGACCCAATTTTTTTTATTTTTGCAGGGGTAACAGGAAAAAATGGACCCCAAAATTTGTTGTGCAATTTCCCCTGGGCACGCAGATACCCCAAATGTGGGGAAAAAACATAGTTTGGGCGCACGGCAGGGCTCGGAAGGGAAGGAGCACCATTTGACTTTTTGATTGTAAAATTTGCTTGAATAATTAGCGGACGCCATGTTGCGTTTGGAGAGCCCCTGATGTGCCTAAACATTGGAACTCCCCCACAAGTGACCCCATTTTGGAAACTGGACCCCCCAAGGCACCTATCTAGATGCATAGTGAGCACTTGGAACCCCCAGATGCTTCACAAATTGATTTGTAAAAATGAAAAAGTGTTTTTTTTCCCACTTTTTAATTTTTACGAATCAATTTGTGAAGCACCTGAGGGTTCCAAGTGCTCACTATGCATCTAGATAGGTGCCTTGGGGGGTCTAGTTTCCAAAATGGGGTCACTTGTGGGGGAGCTCCACAGTTTAGGCACATCAGGGGCTCTCCAAACGCAACATGGTGTCCGCTAACAAATTGAATGGAAAATCGGCTCAAATTGTTAGCGGACACCATGTTGCGTTTGGAGAGCCCGTGTGTGCCTAAACTGTGGAGCTCCCCCACAATTGACCCCATTTTGGAAACTGGACCCCCCAAGGCACCTATCTAGATGCATAGTGAGCACTTGGAACCCCCAGGTGCTTCACAAATTGATTCGTAAAAATGAAAAAGTGGAAAAAAAAACACTTTTTCATTTTTACGAATCAATTTGTGAAGCATCTGGGGGTTCAAAGTGCTCACTATGCATCTAGATAGGTGCCTTGGGTGGTCTAGTTTCCAAAATGGGGTCACTTGTGGGGGAGCTCCAATGTTTAGGCACATAGGTGCTCTCCAAACGCAACATGGTGTCCACTAACAATTTGAGCCGATTTTGCATTCAATTTGTTAGCGGACACCATGTCGCGTTTGGAGAGCCCCTGATGTGCCTAAACAGTGGAGCTCCCCCAGAAGTGACCCCATTTTGGAAACTATACCCCTCAAGGATTTTATTAAGGGGTGTAGTGAACATGTTGAACCCAGAGGTACGACACAGAATTTGATAACATTAGGTCATCATATTGAATAAGTTGTCATTACTCTTGAGCGCAAGTGCTCGCTACTTGAGTTTGCATCGGGTACTCAGGTATGCACCATGTATCATGGGTGCTCAAGTGAAATGCTCGAATGCTCGAGTCCCCGCCCGCATGTTTCACGGTTATTATACACCCCAAAAAAAACATGCGGGGATCGCTCGTGCATGGCAGGCAATCCCCGCGAGGTTTTTTTGGCCGTGAAGCATATGGGGCGGAGACTCGAGCACCCGCGATACTCAGTGCATACCCGAGCACCCGATGCAAACTCAAGTAGCGAGCACTTGCATTCAACACTAGTTGCCATATCGTCATCTTTTTTTTTTTCTTTACTTTTGAAAAAAAAAATAATCCCAACCCTAACATTAGCACAACCCCAACCCCAGCCCTAGCGTTTATTTTTTACGCCGTTCCTCGTGCGGTATTAATGATGAGATTACTTTATTCTTCGGGTTGGTGCGATTACAGCGATACCAGAATCATATCGGGTTTTTATGATTGACAGCTGTCACACACTAAAAGACACATATTTTGTAGAATCTAGTTTTTGCATCGCCATGTTTTGGCCTACAGAGTCATGTGACTGCTTGTTTTTTGCGGGATGAGTTGACATTGTTATTGGTGCCATTTTCAGGCACGTGACATTTTTTGATCGCTTTCTATTCCAGCTTTTGGGAGGCAGAATAAACAAAAAACAACAATTCAGGAATTGTGTTTTTTTACATTTTTTTATTCTGCTCCGGGTGTGGTAAAATTGATAAGGTAGCTTTATTCTTCGGGTCAGTACGTTTACAGCGTTTACCACATTTATATAGTTTTTCTATGTTTTGGCGCTTATACACAATAAAAGCTATTTTATAGAAAAAATTATTTTTTTGCATCGCTTTATTCTGAGAGCTGTAACTTTTTGATTTTTCGGATGATGGAGCTGTATGGTGGCTTGTTTTTTGCGGGATGAGATGACATTTTCAGCGATACCATTTTTATTTATATTCGTCTTTTTGATCGCGTGTTATTCCATTTTTTGTTTGGCGGTATGATGATAAAGCATTGTTTTTTTTTACCGTGTTCACTGAAGGGGTTAACTAGTGGAACAGTTTTATAGGCCAGGTCGTTACGGACGCGGCGATACCAAATATGTGTACTTTTATTGTTTGTTTGTTTTTTTTTTCATCATAATATTTATTGATGGGTACATTATATTTTTATTTTTAGTGGATTATTTTTTTATTTTTTTTTAAATATTTTTTTAATTTTTTTTTTTTTTTTTCCACTTTCTGGGAGATTTTTTACTTTTTTACTTTGTCCCACTATGGGACTTTCACTTTTTTTATTCTGATCACCTGCATGGCACAGGAATGCAGCACCATCCCTGTGCCATGCAGGCAGTCAGCGCTGGACAGGGAGAAGATAGTTTGGAGATGCACTGCGCATGTCCAAACAATCTTACTGCTGTCTGGTGACCCGGATGTTGTCATGACGACATCGGGTCGTCATGGCAACACCCAGGAAGCCGCGGCAGACAGCACTGGAGGCCGGAAGAGGAGGTGAGTATACCGATCACCTCTCCTTGTCACCGCAATGCTGCAATCGACTTCAATCGCAGCATTGTGGGGGTTAATGTGCTAGGAGTGGTGCGGGACCGCTCCCTGCACATAGTACCGGGTGTCAGCTGTGACAATGAGCTGACCCCCGGTGGCGATCGCGCCCGCACAGCCTGTGTGCGCGTGCGATCGCGATGACGTACTAATACGGGTCAGGCTCTTAAAGCCCAGGGCACTGACGCGTATTAGTACGTCATGGGCTTTAAAGGGGTTAAAACTGTGGTTTGTCCGTCACATGGATCACATATAAGTGCATTCAAAATTCTGCCATTTCTGGCCTCCATTTAAATTTTGTTGCCGTGTGTTAGCGAACATATTGACACCAGTTCGCTGTTAAAAATAGTTACCTACAGGCCAGCTATTTAAAACTGTGGTTTTCCATCACACTTATCACATATAATTTTGCTCCAAATTCAGTCATTTGCAGTGAACGTGGAAAATATTGTCCTCCATTTAAAATGGGCTAGGCGTGTGGCAAGGGACGGGAAACTGGACGTGATGGTGATGGTTCATGCAGAGGCCGAGGCCGTAGGCTAGCTGAAATTGTGCCACAACAAACTCCCACATCTTCTCGCTCGACCTTCCTGTCCCAATTAATAGGGGACTGCAGAACACCACTATTGAACACAGAGCAGTGTGAAAAGGTTATTGGTTGGATAGCAGTTAATGCTTGCAGTCACTTAGCCACCACCAACCTGTCTTCCACACGGTTTAGTCTCAGTAGCCGTGAGTCTGGACTGCATATTCCTCACCCTGATACTCCTTCCTCCCACCATGCCGAGGGCCCAGAGACAACTAATCCCACACTTGGACACTCCGAAGAGCTGTTCACTTTTCCATTTATAGATTCGGGCCTCTCGCCCGGTCTACTTGAAGCGGGGCAAGAGGAGATCGCATGTAGCGATGGCCAAATATTTGAGCAGCCACGTTCACACGAAGGCGACGGTGGGAAACTGTCATAAGAGTTGGACGATGATGAGACACAATTGCCAGAAAGTCAGGAGCAGGACCAGGGTGCGGAAGTGGAAGACGAGGTGGTGGATGATATAGTAACTGACCCAACCTGGCAGGGGGACATACAGAGTGAGGACAGCAGCACACAGGGGGAGGGAGGCGTAGCACCACAACAGGCAAGAACAAGCAGTGTGGTGGTTGCAGACAGAAGGCGGGCAACCATTCCCCGTAACACCAACACGATGGAAGTTGCCAGTACAACTGTTAGATGTTCCCGAATCTGGTTATTTTTTCAAGACTCTGCCGTTAACACCAAAAACGCCATTTGCACCACCTGCCAGGCCAGCATCAGCAGGGGTAGCAAAACTACCAGCCTGACCACTACCAGAATGATCAGGCACATGGCAGCAAAGCACCCGACTAAGTGGGCCGAACCCCAGCGTCCAGGAACAGCATCTGCGGGTGGCACCACTGCTTCTTCCGCTGTTGTGTGTGCAAGCCAATCCCCTGTCCATGGCACATGCGAAGATGCCTCCTGCCCTGCACCTGTTATTGCACACTCTCAACTAGCACCAACAGCAAGCACGCCGACGTCCTTGTCCCAGCGCAGCGTTCATTTGTCCCTACCCCAGTCCTTGGAACGCAAGCGAAAATACGCAGCCAACACCCCACAGACTGCTTGCGCTCGAAATGTTGCCTTTTAGGCTCTTGGAGATGGAAGCTTTCCACAACCTGATGGCAGCGGCCATTCCTCGGTACTCGGTCCCCAGCCGCCACTATTTTTCCCTGTGTGCCGTCCCCGCATTAAGCAAGCACGTATCCCACACCATTAGCCGTGCCCTTAACAATGCATTTACTGGGAAAGTCCACCTAACCACAGACAGTGCTTGTGGGCAGGGATGGTACATCTCGCTGACGGTACACTGGTTTAACATAGTGGAATCCGGGACCCAGTCGGACCTTGGGACGGAACATGTCCTCCCGATGTCAAGGATTGCGGGCCCTAGGTCAATCAGGGTTGCCCCCACAGTCTACATCTCCTGCACCTCACCCTCCTCCTCTTCAGCCTCCATCTCCGAAATGAGCACATCAGTCACAAGCTGGAAGCACTGCAGCACTGCCTCAGCCAAGCGGCAACAGGCTGTGCTGAAGCTAATATGCTTAGGTGACAAACCGCACAATGCTGAAGAGTTGTGGACAGCTCTGAAAAAGCAGGCAGATCTGTGGCTGACACCTCTGAACCTACAGCCAGGCATGGTCGTGTGTGACAATGGCCGGAACCTGATGGCGACTCTGAGGCGAGGCGAGCTCACACACGTACCTTGCCTGGACCATGTGCTTAACCTCGTGGTTCAGTGGTTTCTCAAAACCTACTCAGATCTGTCGGATCTGCATGTCAAAGTACGCCGCCTGTGTGCCCATTTTAGAAAGTCAGCTACAGCTTCCGCCACTCTTGCCGTGCTTCAGCAGCATTAGTTTCATGCTCTACAGATGGTACTACTTGCACAACTTTCATACTGTCTGTTCAGCGTGGATGGCCTGAGGACAGGGAGGAGGAGGAGAGCATGGTCAGTCGTCCTCTTGGTGAGGACACGGAAGTCTTGCCTTTTAGCAGTCTGGCACGCATGGCTGAGTTTATGTTACGCTGCCTTTCCCGTGACCCTCGTGTTCTCAAAATTTTGGGTGACAGTCATTACTGGTTGGTGACACTTCTAGACCCACGCTACAAGGAGAGCTTTTTATCTCTTATTCCCAAGTCGGACGGGTCTACTAAAATGAGGCAGTACCAGAAGGCACTTGTTGCTGAATTATTAAAAAAATTCTCATCTGAAAACACTGGCGGCAGAGGTCACAGTTCATTGGACAACCAAGGAGTACAGGCAAGAGAGACACTAACTCCAATCCAGCAGAGGCAGGAGACCAATGTCAAAAGTTCTGGGACAGTTTTCTCAGTCCCTCCCATCGCACAGGCCCTGAGGTGCAGAGTACTCTCACAAGTAGTGCAAAGTTTGGGAAGATGCTGAGGGAGTACCTTGCCGACCGTACTAACGTCCTCCGTGATTCCTCTGTGCCTTATAATTATTGGATATCCAAGCTGGACAGGTGGCATGAACTGGCTCTTTACACCTTGGAGGTCCTGGCCTGCCCTGCCGCTAGCGTTTTATCCAAGCGGGTTTTTAGTGCCGCTGATGGAATTATAACTGATAAACGCATCCGCCTGTCAACTGAAAATGATGACAGGCTGACTTTTGTAAAAATGAACAATTGCTGGATTTGGCCAGACTCCTCAACACCACCGAATGATAGCAACGTAACAAACTCAAATCCAGTGTCTTTTTTTGGGAGGTCTATTCCCATGCACCTCTTCATACCCACACATGGGTATACGCTTCCTGATTTTGCATATTTACTCTAGTCCTCCTCCTTCTCCTCATCCTCCATCACTATATCATTCACCACCATATCTATCATATCACCTCCTCTACAGTGGGTGCGGAAAGTATTCAGACCCCTTTGGATTTTTCACTCTTTGTTTCATTGCAGCCATTTGGTAAATTCTAAAAAGTTAATTTTTTTTCTCAATAAAACATTGTTTTTTGAAGGCTCTCTGACCTCTATGTGTCTTGCAAGGGGCATTGGAGTTCCTCCAAATTTTTGGCAGCTTTTGCATTCACTGCATATGCAAACACTATGGGAGACTCACTTCCTAATAATGGGAACATTTTTTCATGAGGCCCTCTACGTCTCTTCCAAGGGGCATTGAAGTGCCTCCAAATTTTTGGCAGCTTTTGCATTCACTCATAGGCAAACGCTATGGGAGACCCACTTCTTAATAATGGGAAATTTTTTTCATGAGGCCCTCTACGTCTCTTTCAAGGGGCATTGGAGTGCCTCCAAATTTTTGGCAGCTTTTGCATTCATTGCATAGGCAAACACTATGGGAGACCCACTTCCTAATAATGGGAACATTGTTTTTAGGAGGCTCTCTGACCTCTACGTCTCTTGCAAGGGGCATTTGAGATCTTCAAAATTTTTGGCAGCCATTGCTTCACTGCATAGGCAAACACTATGGTAGACCCACTTTCTAATAATGGGAACATTGTTTTTAGGAGGCTCTCTGACCTCTACGTCTCTTGCAAGGGGCATTGAAGTGCCTCCAAATTTTTTGGCAGCCCTTGCATCACTGCATACGCAATAACAGTATAGGAGACCCACTCGTTAATAACATAGCATTCCAATTTGCTCGACCCGAGCATCGAGCACCCGAATATTTTAGTGCTCGCCCATCACTAACGACGATCCCATGGACAGAACGGCCACATTGTAAAATGTAACCATTCTGTTCATTTGCCGGCAATACACTGACGCTCAGTGCCGATAAATGAGGTCAGCGCATGCGCAGTGAGTATTTTCCCACGCTTGCGCTGACGTCAATGAGTTGAGCTGAGTTCATGTAACATGAACTCGGCTCAGCTCATTGACGGCACTGCGAATCACTGAGGAGCGCAAGTATACAAGATGTAGCAGAGCTGGACACGTCGGAAATGTAAGGAGGATGAGGTTGCTTTATTATTTTACTTCCATTGCACGTGACAATGGCTTCAACTGTAATGGGCTTGATGGTAAGTATGGTTTAATTTAGAACATTAATGGTGTCTGTCTTTATTTCAATTAAAATATTTTATTCTGGGTGTGGGTGTCCCTGCTTGGGCATTACCACTATAGGAGACCCACTCCTTTATAATGGGAACATTTTTTTACTGAGACCCTCCTCTATGTCTCTTCAAAGGGGTATTGCCGTGCATCCAAATTTTTGGCAGCCCTTGCAGTCACTGCATACGCAATAACAGTATAGGAGACCCCCTATTTAATAATAGGAACAACAAAGCATAGCCGATTGCTGGCCCTTTAAGAATAGTAAGGCTGTAAAAATAGTGTTTGTGACTTTCAGAGTCCCTCCTTCACAAATGAAACAGATGTGTCTGATGATGTGTCACACACCATATGGCCAGATAAGGTTGTAAAATGTTAAAATGACATTTCCTGGTGAATGCATTTTTCACCGTTGAAAGCAATGCAAAAGTGCAAAAATGCATTAAAAACGGTAAGTGTGAACATAGCCCAAGGTGTGGAGAAGCATTTTTGTTTTTGGTTATTTATTTTGCCTTATATACAAGTCATTACCCTGGAAAGGATGTTCCTTAACATTTTTCCCAGGAAAATCCATTTTGGTTTCGTTTTTGTATGTTTTATTGTGAGTCTGTAAAAGTGGTGCAATACTCTGACAACATTGTTGATAGCAGTGACTTGGGAGTCAGAAATGCTTCCAGGGGTCTTCCCCATGCTGTTCCCATGTTATTTGAGCACTCTTCCCATTGATTTGGGCAATTTTTAGGCCCTCTGCAACCGCCGGGGAGAGCCGCCTGATAAATACTCGAGTTTCCCATAGACTTACATTGGGCTCGTTACTCGGACCGAGCACTCGAGCCTTCCAATTTGCTCGACCCGATCATCACTAATTATAACTTTTAGGCTGTGTGCCCATGATGCGTTTTTAATGCGTTTCCGCAGGGTTTTTGCAGCTGCGGAAATGCATTAAAAACGCATGGTAGAAGGGCAGCAATGTTACCCAATGATAATCCGCATGTGCTCTGCACATGCTGCGGAAATTTCCGCTGTGGATTATCATTGCGGAAAAAAACGCAGCACTAAAAATTATTTTGCGGAAGTGCTGCGTCTTCGCCGCCTTTGACTTGCATTAGACCGCATGGATTACGCATCACTGTATATGTAGATGCGTAATCCATGCGTTCTAATGTGCGGATGGTACCCGGGTGTAGATGAGAGGAGAGTCTCCTCCGCACTCAGGTACCATTAAAAAATCTGTAAAAAAAGAATAAAATAAAAAATAAATGTATACTTACCTTCTGTCGGCCCGCGCACTGCTCCTACTTGCTTCCCGGCACTTTGCAGTGAATTGAAGGACCTGCGCTGACGTCAGAGTCATGTGACGGGTCACGTGACGCTGACGTCGGCAGGTCTTTCAATTCACTGTTGCCGGCAAGGGAGAACGGAGTGAGCGGGACACCGGGGGCCATCGGAGGGTAAGTATGCATTTATTTTTTTATTTTTACCACTCTCTCGGGTCACGCTATATAAATCCATGCTGTTTGCATGGATTTATATAGTGTGACCTAGTTGTCACAAGCACTTTCCAAGTGATGCTAATCGCTTGGAAAGCGCTTGTCAATCCACATGCGGAAATATCAGTGGGTAACCGCTCCATTTCCGCATGTCCCTGGCAGAAAAACGCATGTACAATCCGCCTGTACAATCCGCATGTACAATCCGCATGCGTTTTTTTTCTGCCAGGGAGATGCAGAAACGCTCAGGAAAAAAATCCTGAGCATTTCTGCATCGTGGGCACATAGCCTTACAGACAAGGGGTAGCTCAGCTCCTGAACCCACTATATACACCCCATATTCTGTACAGGGAGCTCGTTGCTTGGGTCAAGCACCCGAGTATGCCAATGTGCTCGACCCGTGCAACGAGCACCTGAGCATTTTAGTGCTCGCCCATCACTAATCTAGATCACTGATACTATAAAACAATACCTTCTTTAGATGTTAGTATTTGAATAATAAGGATGAAACTGTCTAAATTAACTTCCCACTGATCATTTTTTCAATAATTAAATACAGGATTCCCTTTCAATTTATTTATTTTCGGTTCCCGTAGCTGCATGCGCTGCTGCCAGGTCCTTTCTGACTGGAGTGCGTAATCACGTGAAAGATATACATTCCAGCATGCATTCCAGTCTTCACATGACAGGAAGTCCCTTTAGTACTAAGGGACATGACGGATGTGCCATGCGCCGCCTACACCAACACGCGGCTAATCCCTTCATGACGTGGTATGACCCAATTGACAGATGTGTGATATATTTAGTTCCTGGTTCCCTATGTTTAGACATGCCCCCAGAAAAACGGCATTAGGGTGGGGAGACACAGTATCCGTTATTCGCTTCGGTGGCATCTGGACATACTGTAGGTAATATACTTTCTATTGTTTAGAATCTAATTTTTGCTACCTTGGGTCGGTTATCCATGTGGGATCCATGCATAAATATCTTATAGGCAGGAATGCATTCTCTCTGTGATTATTATTGCACTAGCACTTTGACTGATGCTGTGTTATTTTGGCACAAACAGCCAATAAGCTTAAATGCAGTATCCCCTTGATTACTATTGCACTTTATGTATTAATTTAATAATATATATTTTAACTACTCAGCTGGAATCTCTTTATATCCTGTAGCATATCTACTTATTGTTACGGATATGGATACCGGTTGTGAATCTATTGGTAAAGTGTCTAGCAATACTCTGTTGTTTCCTTTGAGACATATGTAATTAATGGTAATCTGACTAGTCTGTAGATGTAGTTCAGCTCTATGATAATCTTGTCTCCTCACACACTGAGCTGCAGAGCTGTCAGCACTCACTCTCTTCCACTATTCTCTGCTCTCTATTGTCAGGCTTTCAGCCATCTGTAATGGAGGAGCACTACCATATCCTCATGCTCAGTTTGCTTCTCCCTTCTCCAACTTTCTCAGCCTTTTAGTCTTTTCCCTCTCCTACTCCTCTTCCAGGATGTAAAGACTATCAAAGGCTGCTGGGAGTTGTAGTCCAGAGCAGTGCAGCAAAAGAAGCATTAATGTCTGCTGCTGTGAATGTCTGTTTATTCCCATCTGCATTAGTTTCTGTACATATAACTCCAGTAGAGGTCAGCTGTAAACACATTAAACGGAGTTGTAGTGTACTGCACCATTTCTTATGTAGTGGCTCCACCAAGTACTGCACATTCTTTAGAATAGAAGCTGTTCTGCAGTACTTGGCAGAGAACACTACACATTACATGAAACTTCTCAGTGCAGCTTTGTTCAATGTATTTACATCCAGTGGTCCCCTGAGCTTGTAAAAGCTAATTAGTGAAGTTGTCATATTTCAATCTCCTGCCAACCTGAGTAGGAGCTGTTCTACAGAAATACACATTAAATGCTGCTGCAAACTATAGCTCCACACACTGGTACCAATTTATCATTTGCGTTTTCTTATTTAAGCCACACTTTTTTTTTTGGCTTGTTGTATTCGTTGCCATTTTTTGCGCCAAATTCTTCAATACGACGCATGCAGGTTCATACATTTTTGTACAAAATTACAAATGCTCTATTTTATTCTTTTACATATTTTGCTTCTATCTAAAGCAAAAGGGCACATGATCTCTTAAAATATCGCAAAATTTGCTCCAAAACTTCTGGCGTGCAAAAAAAAAAAAAAAATCACTTTGGGCAGAGGGCCTGGGGTAGACTTATTCAAAAATGTTGCAACTTTTTTTAAAAAAATCACAATTATTGAATCTACTGCAAACATTTGGAAAATAATAACTACACCAAAAAAAAACAAAAAAAAAAACAGTGGATATAAAATAGACCTTGAAAAGGGCAAAAATTAAAAGAAGAATTTGTTGCAGCTAAAAAAAGGCTTCAAACACCAAAAGACTAGAGCCTATAATCCAAAAAGTAATTCCAATATAAATAAGAGCAC
Source organism: Phyllobates terribilis (assembly GCF_046119375.1). Taxonomy (NCBI): domain Eukaryota; kingdom Metazoa; phylum Chordata; class Amphibia; order Anura; family Dendrobatidae; genus Phyllobates; species Phyllobates terribilis. The sequence goes on from NW_027362765.1 coordinate 384,007,142, forward strand.
ACAGAATAAACATAGAAAATCATCTAAGTGTAACTTCATAATAATCATGAATCAGACAAACATATATAAAAAATATATATATATTTAATTTAAATATATAGCACAATTTATTTTTAAAAAACTGATAATTCTGACATGGAGCCCAATGGTATCTACGAACTCGTAATGACATGGAGAATAATAATCAAGAAAGATAGAATTGTGCGGTGTTAGGGAAGCGCTAGAACAACTAAACAGGGGATTAAGGTTATGACACACAAACCTTTTATCTACTATATAATTGTCTTATCCCGTCTGTCTGTCTGTCTGTCTGTCTATCTGTCTGTCTTTCTGTCTGTCTGTCCTGGAAATCCCGCGTCGCTCATTGGTCCGGCAGCGTCCAATCAGTGCCGCGGGATTTCTGAAAAAAGATGGCGGCCGTTAGAGGCTCATCTGGCGGACGGAGGTCAGCGGCGATGCAGCGGGGAGATGAGCGGCGCTAGCAGCACAACTACCCCGACCGGCGCCGCTGACCTCCATGCGGCTAACGTCGGAAGATCAGCGGCTTGGCCCGCTGATCTCCCGACAGCAAGTGTGAATGGAGGACCGGGGAGCGGCGCCACCGGTCGGGATGCTTCTGCTGCGAGCAGCCGCTCATCTCCCGGCTTCTCGCAGCAGGCAGCGCCGCTCCCCGGTCCTCGCTAATATGGAGCCGCACAAGCAGCACCGCTCCCGGGCCCACACTAATACTACGCTGATTGGTCGCGGTGACCGGCCGCAACCAATCAGCGAGATGGGCGGCAAATTTAAACGCCGCTCTGCTGATTGGTAGCGGCCGGCCACCGCAACCAATCAGCGAGATGGGAGGCAAATTTAAACGCCGCTCTGCTGATTGGTCGCGGTGGCCGGCTACCGCGACCAATCAGCGACATGGGCGGCAAATTTAAATGCCGCTCTGCTGATTGGTCGCGGTGGCCGGCCGCGATTAATCAGCAAGATGGCCGGCAAATTTAAACGCCGCTCTGCTGATTGGTCGCGGTGGCTGGCAGCGACCAATCAGCGAGATGGGCGGCAAATTTAAACGCCGCTCTGCTGATTAATCGCGGCCGGCCACCGCGACCAATCAGCGAGATGGGCGGCAAATTTAAACGCCGCTCTGCTGATTGGTCGCGGCCGGCCGCGACCAATCAGCGATATAGGCTGCAAATTTAAACGCCGCTCTGCTGATTGGTCGCGGTGGCCGACAGCGACCAATCAGCGAGATTGGCGCTAAATTTAAACACCGCTCTGCTGATTGGTCACGGCCGCCGGCCGGCAGAGACCAACCAGTGAGATTGCCGCCAAATTTAAACAACGCTCTGCTGATTGGTCGATTTTATCGCCAAATTTAAACAAGCTCTCCGGTCCTCACTAACACAGTTCGCTGATTGGTCGTGGCCGCCACCCGTCACCAATCACCGATATTGCCGCCGTTTTGCTAATTAGTCGCAGTTGCTGGCCGCGACCAATCAGCGATTCTGGCGCCAAATTTAAACAATGTTCTGCTGATTGCGCCCGGTCGGCCGCATACATATTCTAGAATACCCGATGCGTTAGAATCGGGCCACCATCTAGTTGTTTAATATGCTCTCTAACGCCACAACGCGTTTCGATAGCAAAAGCCATAACTTTTTTATTTTTCAGTCAATATGGCCAATATGGCCGTGTGAGGGCTTATTTTTTGCGAGACAAGTTGTACTTTTGAACGACATCACTGGTCTTACCACATCATGTACTGGAAAATGGGGAAAAAAAATCCAAGTGCGGTGAAATTGCAAAAAAAGTGCAATACCACAGATGGTTTTTATTTGTTTTTTTTACCACGTTCACGGAATGCTAAAACTGACCTGCCATTATTATTCTCCATGGAAAACAAAAGCAGTTGGAGCGCCAATGGTGAAGAGCCTGAGGTTTGGGGGTGGGAAAAGGGGGAGAATGTTGTGACCACTCACCTGGTCCTGTTGTGCCAAGGAGCCCAGCACAACAAGGGAAAACGCTTCCAGGTGGGAGTCTGTATGATGACCGCAGCTTAGCAAGGTCTGCTGTAAGGAGTTTCTTCCTGCTTCAGCGGTCACATGACCGGGACCGTGTGACCGAAGTGTATGTATTGTATGGCCCACGTATTGTAGGTGTTTCTAAACATTTTTCTGTGGCGCGTAATAAGGATCCTATTGACTTAAGGCTTAAAATTATTGATCAGATTGCTGAAGCCACGACGGACTGCTTGGGTCATTTAATTAATCGTGAGAGTTATTGGATTCTTAGATTGGGCACTCTGTCCCCTGAGGGCCTTAATTTAATGATTGAGAATGTGATTCATTAGCCCTAGTTCTCTCTTGGTTCTTATTCACGCATTACCAGTTTTTATTAATTTTATATTTTATTTATAATCCCTGCTTATAGTACATCATGACACTATTGGGTATATTGTGGCATTTTTTATCCTCTTTTTTTAATTTTTTGATCTAATGTAGTTTTTATATTCATATTTATACAATATATATATTTTTTTTAATATTTTACCTGTTTTGTATTTCCTGTGTTTTCATAATTGTTAGTGTCCTTCGATTGGTGCACCTACCCTATAGAATGGTTGCTCTTTCATTTTCTCTCTAATCTACCTGAGGAAGATAGCTTCTGCAATCGAAACGCGTGGTGGCGTTAGAGAGCGTATTAAAGAATAAAAGGTTTGTGTGTTATAGCCTTAATCCCCTCCCTGTCTAGTTGTTCTAGTGCTTCCCTAAGGCTGAGTTCACACGATGCGTTTTTAATGCATTTCCGTGGCGTTTTTGCAGTTGCATAAACGCCGCGGAAACGCATTTAAAACGCATGGTAGAAGGGCAGCAATGTTCCCCAATTGAAATCCGCATGTGCTGTGCCCATGATGCGGATTTTTCCGCAGCGTAAACGCTGCGCTCAAAAATCCGCAGCATGTCAATTAATTTTGCGGAAACGCTGCTTTTTTGCCGCCATTGACTTGCATTAGACCGCATGGAATCCGCATCACTGTATATGTTGATGCGCTTTTCATGCGGTCTAATGTGCGGATGGTACCCGGGTGTGGAGGAGAGGACTCTCATCCAGACCCAGGTACCATTAAAAAAAAAAGAATAAAATAAAAAATATATATATATATACTCATCTTCTGACGGCCCGCGCAGCGCTCCTGCTTGGTTCCCGGCACTTCGGGGTTGAATGAAGAAGGACCTTCGCTGACGTCAGTGTCATGTGACGGGTCACGTGACGCTGACGTCGGCAGGTCCTAAAGTCTTCACTGCCGGCAGCCGGGACCGAGCGAAGCCGGACACCGGGGGCCATCAGAGGGTAAAGTATATATTTATTTTTTATTTTTTGACATTCACACACTATATAAATCCATGCCGGCTGCATGGATTTATATAGTGTGAAGTTGACAAGCACTTTCCAAGTGATGCTAAAATCGCTTGGGAAGCGCTTGTCAACCCGCATGCGGAAATGAAAGTGAAGAACGCTTCACATCCGCATGTCCCTGGCAGGAAACCGCATGTACAATCCGCATGTACAATCCACATGTACAATCCGCATGCGTTTTTTCCTGCCAGGGAGATGCAGAAATGCTCAGGAAAAAATCCTGAGCATTTCTGCATCGTGTGCACATACCCTAACACTGCACAATTCTTTCCTTCTTGACTGCTAATCTCCCTTGTGGAGAGAGGTGGAAGCTGCTCTGTTTACAACTAGCCTACCACAGGACCTACCGTGATGTCATTGTGGAATGCCCACTTCGGTCACACGGTCCCGGTCATGTGACCGCTGAAGCAGGAAGAAACTCCTTACAGCAGTCCCTGCTTAGCTGCTTTCATCTTATAGACTCCCACCTGGAAGCGTTTTCCCTTGTTGTGCTGGGCTCCTTGGCACAACAGGACCAGGTGAGTGGTCGCAACATTCTCCCCCTTTTCCCACCCCCAAACCTCAGGCTCTTCACCATTGGCGCTCCAACTGCTTTTGTTTTCCATGGAGAATAATAATGGCAGGTCAGTTTTAGCATTCAGTGAACGTGGTAAAAAAAAACAAACAAAAAACATCTGTGGTATTGCACTTTTTTTGCAATTTCACCACACTTGTTTTTTTTTTCCCATTTTCCAGCACACGATGTGGTAAGACCAGTGATGTCGTTCAAAAGTACAACTTGTCCCGCAAAAAATAAGCCCTCGCCATATTGGCCATATTGACCAAAAAATAAAAAAAGTTATGTCTCGGGGAAGAAGGGGAGCAAAAAACAAAAACGCAAAAATAGAAAATGCTCCGGTCGTTAAAGTCACAAAACAACTAAATAAATAGGTCATCAGTATCGTCTGTCTGGACAAGCCCTTTATGTCTTGTTACATATCCATTTGTAATGAAAATCTCTGTCACTTTCCACATTTTCAGAATTGAGATAAACACATTCAATGTTTTTTTGTGACGTTCTTTTGATCTTGAATCTGGAAAAAAAGAAGAGATAAATATGACTTCACTGTGGTTTTACCACATCATCAACTTTGTATTTTTGATTGATAAGTTACTGCTCACTCTTAACAATTTTACTATTGCTATTAACACACAGGCATTTTCAGAAAATCACTAGTATCAATTCCACATGACTTCAAGATCTCTGCTTGTCGTCATTTAATCTAAGAAAGAATCTGTTTTAGACCCGTGAAGATCACACAGGTACATGGCTTGTACCGCATTGCACTCGCACCAATGTTATTCTAGGAGTCAGTGCTGACCTGCGAGTTTTTCCTCATCTGTAATTGGGCTACGGAAAAAAAAAATTGCAGGATGCTGCAAGTGGCCGCCTATATCGGACATGACTTGCCAATGCAAGTCAGTGGGTGCAAGAAAAAAAAACGGATGGCGCACTGTCCATGGGTATTCCATCCGATTTTTACTCACCACCGGGTCTCGTGGAGTGCAGAGTGAGCCGGGAGTGGCTGCTGCTAAAGCCTATGGAGCCTCAGAATAAGGCTTCAAAGGCTTTATACAACGGAATTGGGGTACGTCGTTAGCAGCGATGGACTACATCGGACCTGCATTGGGCTTTTTATATATATATATATTATATATATATATATATATATATATATATATGTGAACGAGAGACAGTGTCTTGTTTTTATTTCTCTCTTTTTATGTTTTCAGGCTTTCATTTGCGGACTACGTTGGATTCCCTGGAATATGTCGGATTTCCATTACTACATCAGACCTGCATGGATTTTTTTTTCTTTTTATAAATTGGTGAACCAGGGAAAGTGTCGGGGAGTATTTATTCAAATAAAGTATGTTTGTGTGTTTTTTTAAAAAAAATTTTTATTACCGGGTTAGTAATAGGGGTGTCTGATAGACACCTCTCCATTACTGATATCAGGGCTTGATGCCAGCCAGAGTCTCAAGAAACTCCAGAGCATAATTGGGAGCATTCAATTTGCAGCAAATAAATTTGATAGGAATCAAATCAAGTTTTTTGGCCAAATTTGTGCGAACTCCAAATTTCTGTAAATTCAATCACTAATATTTAACATAATTGTCAACCTGCAATCTTTAACAGGCCTGAGGGACGTCAGAAGTTTTGATCCGTGTGGTCTGCTAAAAAGAAGGGGCAGAGGTGATCGGTTGTGTGACGCTCTCCTCTGATTTATGAGGCGCTCCGGGACTTTCTATTCAGGCAGTTTTCAATCTAGAAAGAAATGAGCGCTCAGCTGTGGGCTTCTGCCTCTCTGATTTAGGCTTCATTCACATGTCCACGTGAAAAAATGGTAACAGTGTCATCAGAGTTTTGGATCAGTGTGCCATCAGAGAAATTACAATGCTTCCCCTATACTTTGCAATGTTAAACACAGACAGCACACAGACGGATGACACATGGACTGGACACTGATGCCATCCATGTGTTGTACATGGTTTTCACTCACCCACAGACTTGTATTGGCCCTTGTTATCCGTGCTGCCAGAAAAAACAAGGGCTTGTGAACAGCCCCATAGGTTATTGTGGGTACAAGTGGTATCCGTGAAAAAAAATTGATAGATACCACACGTACTGGATATACGGACATGTGAAGGAGGCTTTACACTTGGAGGACTTTCAGCTCACAGACCCCAATTAATCAAAGATTTTTCCATGGCATGTCAAGAGTCTGCTAAAAGTAGAGTTGCACTTTAATGTTCTGAGAACTGATAGACAAGTAACAGTCCAACTATATATTGTACGTTATAATTAGCACTTATATGAGGACTTACAAGCTTTCATCATATAATGATCCATTTGTCCAGGTCCAGGCCATATTATCATCTGTACGTCTGATACCGATCCAGTGATTGTCTGTACCCTTATACCGGAACAGAAAATCCTAAAATAATATAGATATATTATTATCATACAATTATTATACAGAATCCTGTGTAGATATTCCATGTCTCTTTTGTACATTATCAGTTTCTCACCTTTTCCTCTTTATTTTCTATAATCGCCAGTGATGATTTATGTGAGTTACAGAATTTCTCGCTGTTGTTCCAGGTGTTACGTTCCGTAGAGAAGTAATAACACTTTCCCCGGTACCAGATCCAATCATCATCACATGGAGCAGATTTCTGGTTCTTGATTTCAGTTATTTCTGTACAATGAACACATCATCATCATCATCTACAATTCACTTATTTATATTGGGAAAACAAGGTTTCGATCGTCATATCATCCATTATACAATAATAATTCTGTTTTTTGCACTGGAGATCTCTGAATTTCCTGTTTTCTGCCGTGTTTAGTGTCTGAAGCATGTATACAGTACAGACCAAAAGTTTGGACACACCTTCTCATTTAAAGATTTTTCTGTATTTTCATGACTTTGAAAATTGTACATTCACACTGAAGGCATCAAAACTATGAATTACCACATGTGGAATTATATACTTAACAAAAAAGTGTGAAACAACTGAAAATATGTCTTATATTCTAGGTTCTTCAAAGTAGCCACCTTTTGCTTTGATGACTGCTTTGCACATTCTTGGCATTCTCTTGATGAGCTTCAAGAGGTAGTCACCGGAAATGGTTTTCACTTCACAGGTGTGCCCTGTCAGGTTTAATAAGTGAGATTTCTTGCCTTATAAATGGGGTTGGGACCATCAGTTGTGTTGTGTAGAAGTCTGGTGGATACACAGCTGATAGTCTTACTGCTTTTTTCTTGCCATAATACAAATTCTAAGTAAAGAAAAACTAGTGGCCATCATTACTTTAAGAAATGAAGGTCAGTCAGTGCAAAAAATTGGGAAAACTTTGAAAGTGTCCCCAAGTGCAGTTGCAAAAACCATCAAGCACTACAAAGAAACTGGCTCCTATGAGGACCGCCCCAGGAAAGGAAGACCAAGAGTCACCTCTGCTTCTGAGGATAAGTTTATCCGAGTCACCAGCCTCAGAAATCGCAGGTTAACAGCAGCTCAGCCCAGGTCAATGCCACACAGAGTTCTAGCAGCAGACACATCTCTTCAACAACTGTTAAGAGGAGACTTTGTGCAGCAGGCCTTCATGGTGAAATAGCTGCTAGGAAACCACTGCTAAGGACAGGCAACAAGCAGAAGAGACTTGTTTGGGCTAAAGAACACAAGGAATGGACATTAGACCAGTGGAAATCTGTACTTTGGTCTGATGAGTCCAAATTTGAGATCTTTGGTTCCAACCACCGTGTCTTTGTGCGACGCAGAAAAGGTGAACGGATGGACTCTACATGCCTGGTTCCCACCGTGAAGCATGGAGGAGGAGGTGTGATGGTGTGGGGGTGCTTTGCTGGTGACACTGTTGGGGATTTATTCAAAATTGAAGGCATACTGAACCAGCATGGCTACCACAGCATCTTGCAGCCGCATGCTATTACATCTGGTTTGCGTTTAGTTAGACCATCATTTATTTTTCAACAGGACAATGACCCCAAACACACCTCCAGGCTCTGTAAGGGCTATTTGACCAAGAAGGAGAGTGATGGGGTGCTACGCCAGATGACCTGGCCCCCACAGTCACCAGACCTGAACCCAATCGAGATGGTTTGGGTTGAGCTGGACCGCAGAGTGAAGGCAAAAGGGCCAACAAGTGCTAAGCATCTCTGGGAACTCCTTCAAGATTGTTGGAAGACCATTTCCGGTGACTACCTCTTGAAGCTCATCAAGAGAATGGCAAGAGTGTGCAAAGCCGTCATCAAAGCAGAAGGTGGCTACTCTGAAGAACCTAGAATATAAGACATATTATCAGTTGTTTCACACTTTTTTGTTAAGTATATAATTCCACATGTGTTAATTCATAGTTTTGATGCCTTCAGTGTGAATGTACAATTTTCAAAATTATGAAAATACAGAAAAATCTTTAAATGAGAAGGTGTGTCCAAACTTTTCTTCTGTACTATATGTCATATATTGATCCCGTAATTACATTATATGGGGAAGTTTACAGTGTGGACCGATAACATATGCTGATTCCAGGAATTGTTCTAATAGATCTGGATTATTCCCTGTGTTTCTGATCACAGTGTAACCTCTGAGGACCGCGGAAGCTGCAGTATAGCACAGAGACCCGGCCGCTGTAAGGAGAGAACACGGGAGACACCGATATATCTACTCACCTGGTGCATTCATAGTGGTATTGGGCACACCAACCTTATTATTCAGGTCACATGATGTGGAACCTAAACAGAAATGTATTGGATCTTTAGTTATATCCATGCCATTTTACTATTTTGATATATCAATTTATATATATTGAATAGATGAAGAAATTCTACCACCCTCTGACCAGTTTTACTCTGCTTTTATATAGTTCTGGTTTCTGCTTTTCCAGAACACTCTGCACACCTCAGCTGCTGCAGAACCTCATGTTACACACCGCAGCTGCTGCAGAACCTCATGTTACACACCGCAGCTGCTGCAGAGCCTCATGTTACACACCTCAGCTGATGCAGAACCTCATGTTACACACCTCAGCTGCTGCAGAACATCATGTTACACACCGCAGCTGCTGCAGAGCCTCATGTTACACACCTCAGCTGATGCAGAACCTCATGTTACACACCTCAGCTGCTGCAGAGCCTCATGTTACACACCGCAGCTGCTGCAGAGCCTCATGTTACACACCTCAGCTGATGCAGAACCTCATGTTACACACCTCAGCTGCTGCAAAACCTCATGTTACACACCTCAGCTGATGCAGAACCTCATGTTACACACCTCAGCTGCTGCAGAACCTCATGTTACACACCTCAGCTGCTGCAGAGCCTCATGTTACACACCTCAGCTGATGCAGAACCTCATGTTACACACCTCAGCTGCTGCAGAACATCATGTTACACACCTCAGCTGCTGCAGAAGCTCATGTTACACACCTCAGCTGCTGCAGAACCTCATGTTACACACCTCAGCTGCTGCAGAACCTCATGTTACACACCTCAGCTGATGCAGAACCTCATGTTACACACCTCAGCTGCTGCAGAACTCCATGTTACACACCTCAGCTGCTGCAGAACATCATGTTACACACCTCAGCTGCTGCAGAACCCCATGTTACACACCTCAGCTGCTGCAGAACCTCATGTTACACACCTCAGCTGCTGCAGAACTCCATGTTACACACCTCAGCTGCTGCAGAACCTCATGTTACACACCTCAGCTGATGCAGAACCTCATGTTACACACCTCAGCTGCTGCAGAACTCCATGTTACACACCTCAGCTGCTGCAGAACCTCATGTTACACACCTCAGCTGCTGCAGAATCTCATGTTACACACCTCAGCTGCTGCAGAACCTCATGTTACACACCTTTGCTGCTGCAGAACCTCATGTTACACACCTCAGCTGCTGCAGAATCTCATGTTACACACCTCAGCTGCTGCAGAACCTCATGTTACACACCTCAGCTGCTGCAGAACTCCATGTTACACACCTCAGCTGCTGCAGAACCTCATGTTACACACCTCAGCTGCTGCAGAACCTCATGTTACACACCTTTGCTGCTGCAGAACCTCATGTTACACACCTCAGCTGCTGCAGAATCTCATGTTACACACCTCAGCTGCTGCAGAACCTCATGTTACACACCTCAGCTGCTGCAGAACTCCATGTTACACACCTCAGCTGCTGCAGAACCTCATGTTACACACCTCAGCTGCTGCAGAACCTCATGTTACACACCTTTGCTGCTGCAGAACCTCATGTTACACACCTCAGCTGCTGCAGAACCTCATGTTACACACCTCAGCTGCTGCAGAACCTCATGTTACACACCTTTGCTGCTGCAGAACCTCATGTTATACACCTCAGCTGCTGCAGAACCTCATGTTACACACCTCAGCTGCTGCAGAGCCTCATGTTACACACCTCAGCTGATGCAGAACCTCATGTTACACACCTCAGCTGCTGCAGAACTCCATGTTACACACCTCAGCTGCTGCAAAACCTCATGTTACACACCTCAGCTGATGCAGAACCTCATGTTACACACCTCAGCTGCTGCAGAACCTCATGTTACACACCTCAGCTGCTGCAGAGCCTCATGTTACACACCTCAGCTGATGCAGAACCTCATGTTACACACCTCAGCTGCTGCAGAACCTCATGTTACACACCTCAGCTGCTGCAGAAGCTCATGTTACACAGCTTTGCTGCTGCGGAACCTCATGTTACACACCTCAGCTGCTGCAGAACCTCATGTTACACACCTCAGCTGATGCAGAACCTCATGTTACACACCTCAGCTGCTGCAGAACTCCATGTTACACACCTCAGCTGCTGCAGAACATCATGTTACACACCTCAGCTGCTGCAGAACCCCATGTTACACACCTCAGCTGCTGCAGAACCTCATGTTACACACCTCAGCTGCTGCAGAACTCCATGTTACACACCTCAGCTGCTGCAGAACCTCATGTTACACACCTCAGCTGATGCAGAACCTCATGTTACACACCTCAGCTGCTGCAGAACTCCATGTTACACACCTCAGCTGCTGCAGAATCTCATGTTACACACCTCAGCTGCTGCAGAACCTCATGTTACACACCTTTGCTGCTGCAGAACCTCATGTTACACACCTCAGCTGCTGCAGAATCTCATGTTACACACCTCAGCTGCTGCAGAACCTCATGTTACACACCTCAGCTGCTGCAGAACTCCATGTTACACACCTCAGCTGCTGCAGAACCTCATGTTACACACCTCAGCTGCTGCAGAACCTCATGTTACACACCTTTGCTGCTGCAGAACCTCATGTTACACACCTCAGCTGCTGCAGAATCTCATGTTACACACCTCAGCTTCTGCAGAACTCATGTTACACACCTCAGCTGCTGCAGAACCTCATGTTACACACCTCAGCTGCTGCAGAACCTCATGTTACACACCTTTGCTGCTGCAGAACCTCATGTTACACACCTTTGCTGCTGCAGAACCTCATGTTACACACCTCAGCTGCTGCAGAACCTCATGTTACACACCTCAGCTGCTGCAGAATCTCATGTTACACACCTCAGCTGCTGCAGAATCTCATGTTACACACCTCAGCTGCTGCAGAATCTCATGTTACACACCTCAGCTGCTGCGGAACTTCAATTCGAAAAGGATGAGGGCATTTTATAGCAATAAACTAATTGTGAGCAGAAAACTTGCTGAGTCCTGCTTCACATGTCCGACATTCACAGCCCAAGTACAGACCACAATGTCCGGACTGACTGCGGGTTTCCTGACCTTAACCGCACAGCTTCATATAAACCTATAAGACTGATGAGCTTTGGTCAGGAGATACAGGGTTTACTATACCAAAAATAACAATATACATTAGTAAACCCTCATGTCAGTTTTCTGTAAAAGAGTAGAACAGAACTTAATTAATTGGTGCGACCTTTCTGCAGTGTTTCTGTTGCTTCCATTGGGTGCTTATATTTATTTATCTGACTCGCATGAAGAATAGCGCACGTCCTTCATACGTTTCAGTTATTATAGAACTTTTCTGGTGCATTTTGCTTGACAAATGTATATAAAAATGGAAAAGGTGTAATAATATTGTCAGCGTCACCACCTGATTCACTGACTATTCTGTGTTACTTCAGACAAAGGAGACGTCAGTCAAGAAGGAGGAGGCAGCACTGGGCAGGGAATAGAGCTGGAGTGACAGAGGCTCAGATCTACTAATAGTTCTTCAGTCTCATTTACATATCAATTCCAACTCTGATTTCTCAGTAATGGAGGAAGGGACCGGATATGTAAAGCCTTTACTGGACTTGATTTTCAAAGAGCTACACAGGCATATAAATAGTTTGGGGGGAGGTGAAATCTTGAGTCTCTTCAATCAGTAGTTAGACACCTGCTGGATATGTGATACACTTTCCTTTTTCACTTCACCACTTAGTCGGCTCACTTTACCCCAAGATTAGAAGCAGAATAACGGCACTCATCAATAATAAATCTTTTATCATTTAAAATTCTATTTAGGAAAACTGTTTTGTCCACTCACTTTTGGAAACTGATTAGTTGGGCGCAAAAATGTCTAAAATACAAAATAGATCTTGTGCACAGCATGGACGCCAATTTTTTGGCAAAATTCGAGACAGATTTTCTTAAGATTTCGCTAAATGAATCCCCCCAATTAGGTTTCACCATCATGTAAAAAAGCCCCTGTAACTGCTGAAGTGAAGACCCGAAATAGTTACTTTATTTTAGCTACTGGATATTAAATATTGATACTTACTAGAAGTCTTGACAACGATGAGAGCCGCTGTCAGTCCGATTATCACCAATATCAGAACAGCAATCACACAACGCTCTGCAGAAAAGACAATGAGGAGATTGATTGTTACTTGTGGATCCAATAAGAGAAGAGAAGACAATGACACAATGTAACAACCCGATACAACTGCATCTCCAGATGTCACTGAGGAGGCGACATGTCAGGGGTTATGTGCTGTGTGTGGAGATAATTTCTCTGCCCTTTCTCCTTCTATGGCCACGGCCCCACTATCAGTATTTGGTCAGTATTTGGTCAGTATTTTTTCTCAGGAGTGGGAGCCAAAACCAGGAGAGGAACAATCAGAGAAAAGGTATAATAGAAACAAGTCATCAATTCTACATTTATCACCCACTCCTGGTTTTGGCTTCCACTCCTGAGAAAAAATACTGACCAAATACTGATAGTGGGGCCGTGGCCTATGACGGTCTATCTTCCAACTTAGGACACATTAGGTGATAAAGGCGGTTGTTCATGGCAGTACAGGATAAGAAATGCTTCTCATACAACTATAGGTAAAAGATTTCAAAAAGTTTCATCTGGGGGCAGCAAAAGAGGGAAATGTTAAGCCGGAAGATATTGTGCAATGTTTTCTTACTGACAGTTTCCTTTAGAATTCTCTACATAATATTTTTGTCTTCTGTTCTCTTGCGCTAGCATCTAGTGGTCATTTTTGGTACTGCAACCATATTACTTCTAGTGCCCATTCTCTAAAACTGCAGCGAAGTATTGGAGCCTCCAAAGTACTAATTGAAGGGGACACATGACTGTAGGAAGGGAGGTTGTTATCTATATTTATGGTGATGAATTAAGCCTTAGTGGTTGCCCTTTTAGAAACAGGTGTCTGTCTGTGTGTTTGGTTTTCACTGTATGTAGCTCATTGTCTGGTGTCTCTTTCTCTCACCAGAAGAAATGACAGAAATATTTCTAAAGCCTAAAGGAGTATAATACTGGGGCTGTGATCTCATAGAACTGGGAAAATACACCTTATACCTCATACCTGTAAGGAGGTTACTTGGATGCAACAGCGCAGACAATGAGGAGACTGTTGTACTTAACCAACACTATTTATATTAAGTAACACAAAAAGGAAAAAAAATATTATATATATATATATATATTACAGTACAGACCAAAAGTTTGGACACACCTTCTCATTTAAAGATTTTTCTGTATTTTCATGACTTTGTAAATTGTACATTCACACTGAAGGCATCAAAACTATGAATTAACACATGTGGAATTATATACTTAACAAAAAAGTGTGAAACAACTGAAAATATGTCTTATATTCTAGGTTCTTCAAAGTAGCCACCTTTTGCTTTGATGACTGCTTTGCACACTCTTGGCATTCTCTTGATGAACTTCAAGAGGTAGTCACCGGAAATGGTCTTCACTTCACAGGTGTGCCCTGTCAGGTTTAATAAGTGGGATTTCTTGCCTTATAAATGGGGTTGGGACCTTCAGTTGTGTTGTGCAGAAGTCAGGTGGATACACAGCTGATAGTCCTACTTAATAGACTGTTAGAATTTGTATTATGGCAAGAAAAAAGCAGCTAAGTAAAGAAAAACGAGTGGCCATCATTACTTTAAGAAATAAAGGTTAGTCAGTGCGAAAAATTGGGAAAACTTTGAAAGTGTCCCCAAGTGCAGTTGCAAAAACCATCAAGCGCTACAAAGAAATTGGCTCACATGGGGACCGCCCCAGGAAAAGAAGACCAAGAGTCACCTCTGCTTCTGAGGATAAGTTTATCCGAGTCACCAGCCTCAGAAATCACAGGTTAACAGCAGCTCAGATTACAGACCAGGTCAATGCCACACAGAGTTCTAGCAGCAGACACATCTCTTCAACAACTGTTAAGAGGAGACTTTGTGCAGCAGGCCTTCATGGTAAAATAGCTGCTAGGAAACCACTGCTAAGGACAGGCAACAAGAAGAAGAGACTTGTTTGGGCTAAAGAACACAAGGAATGGACATTAGACCAGTGGAAATCTGTGCTTTGGTCTGATGAGTCCAAATTTGAGATCTTTGGTTCCAACCACCGTGTCTTTGTGTGACGCAGAAAAGGTGAACGGATGGACTCTACATGCCTGGTTCCCACTGTGAAGCATGGAGGAGGAGGTGTGATGGTGTGGGGGTGCTTTGCTGGTTACTCTGTTGGGGATTTATTCAAAATTGAAAGCATAATGAACCAGCATGGCTACCACAGCATCTTGAAGCGGCATGCTATTCTACCCGGTTTGCGTTTAGTTGGACCATCATTTATTTTTCAACAGGACAATGACCCCAAACACACCTCCAGGCCGTGTAAGGGCTATTTGACCAAGAAGGAGAGTGATGGGGTGTTACGCCAGATGACCTGGCCTCCACAGTCACCAGACCTGAACTCAATCGAGATGGTTTGGGGTGAGCTGGACCGCAGAGTGAAGGCAAAAGGGCCAACAAGTGCTAAGCATCTCTGGGAACTCCTTCAAGATTGTTGGAAGACCATTTCTGGTGACTACCTCTTGAAGCTCATCAAGAGAATGCCAAGAGTGTGCAAAGCAGTCATCAAAGCAAAAGGTGGCTACTTTGAAGAACCTAGAATATAAGACATATTTTCAGTTGTTTCACACTTTTTTGTTAAGTATATAATTCCACATGTGTTAATTCATAGTTTTGATGCCTTCAGTGTGAATGTACAATTTTCATAGTCATGAAAATACAGAAAAATCTTTAAATGAGAAGGTGTGTCCAAACTTTTGGTCTGTACTATATATACACACACACACACACATATATATTGTGGTAGATCGCTCACTCAGCTGCACATGGAGGTAGACACAGGTATGCTGTCTCTTTAAAAACTTCTGGTTGGTTTATTAAAATGCAGCATAATCCGACACAGAGTCCATAAAAGAAAACACGGTTCTTTGGGCAAAACAGGAAAACAAAGCAAAATGGTAACACAAAAGCACAGTCTTTGTGGTAGCAGAGATCCACCTGCTGAGAGTTCAGCAACTCCACATGGTTCAGGACAAACACAAGCTCCTCTCTGGAGTTAGCTTCTCCAAAGACTGAACATTGAATGCATCAGCAGGCCAAGTATTTAAACCCCAGACCACACCCTGAGGAGTCATCTAAAGCTAAGCATTCTCCCCCTGTTTGCCTACCCTTGTTGTCTATAGAGCTTAGTGGAGATCGACTAGTGTTGATCTCCTTCCATCCCTAGCCTTAGCCATATGCCAGGGAAAGACAGGGTGAGGCACGCATGCGGCGATTGCTTAAGAGGCAATATAGGGACAGTAGTTGAGACAGGGTAACACAAGACCAGTCTAGGAGGTCTCCATTTTCCCCTTTCCCTAGTGTCTGGGCTCCCTTTCCCTCTTCCCTCTGTGTTGCACTAAGTCTTTCCCACACATGGCGTGACATTATAGCCGGCCGAGCATGTTTTGAAAAGGAAAAAAAAAAAACTGACATTTTTTTTCTGTGTGTTTTTGGGTGTGCACCTATTTTTTTTCCTTTCTCCCTTGGTGTGGGTTCAGTTGTAGAAATGTTGCACAGGCTGTCTCTGGAGGTGAATGACCTCTGCGGTGAGGTACAGCAGCAGCATCAGCAGCGGTTACAGGTCACCAATGTGGGGGTCTCAGCAGGTAGGCCTGTCCAGCCTGAACCCAAGGTTGCCCTCCCGGACAGGTTTTCAGGAGGTAGGGACAAGTTTTTTGTATTTAAGGAGGTATGCAAATTGTATTTCAAACTTTGTCCTTACTCCTCCGGTAATGAGGAGCAACGGGTTGGTATTGGGATCTCTCTATTGCAGGGAGATCCTCAGTCATGGGCGTTTTCGTTACCGCAGGATTCAGTTTGTCTCCAGTCTGTGGAGGGGTTTTTCGGAGCTCTGGCCCTCATCTATGATGACCCTGAGCGAGTCGCCTTGGCTGAGTCTAAGCTACGTCGTCTTCTGCAGGGTAATCGGTCAGTGGAGACGTACAGTTCAGAATTCCGTAGATTGTCGACAGATTCCAAATGGAATGACTCAGCGCTTAGAAGTCAGTTTTGTGATGGGCTTACTGAAAAGGTTGAAAGGTGCCTTGGCAGTATATGAAACCCCTCAGTCCTTAGAGGCTGCTATGTCTTTGGCCATATGTCTTGATAAACGCCTTCGGGATAGATGGGCGAGACCACCTTCTCCGGGGCCTTCTTGTCGGGGTTGTGTAACTCTGCCAGGGGAGCGGTCTAGGGATGAACCAGTAGTGGGGGAGGTGGAGGAACCAATGCTGTTAGGGGGTGTCTCTACATCATACATCTACCCAGAGATTCGCAAGAAAAAAGGCGTATTTTTTTTGTGTGGGAAAAAGGGACATTTTGTTGGGACCTGTCCTTCAATTTCTAAACAAAAGGAGACTCAATTAACTCTTGGTAGTCTGGAGTTGGATAAACAAGGGGTGCATTTGTGGCCAAACTGCAGTTCCTGCTTTGTCCTGACAACAGAGGTGGTGCAAGAGACCAAAACCGAGAAAATTTCTGGGTTTGTTGACAGTGGTGCCGGAGTCAGCATGGTTGATGCCGAGTTTGTTAAAACTCATGGTCTTGATGCTGAGCTTTAGTTGAACCTATTTCCATCTTTGCCATTGGCATCGGCGCCACTTGCACAGAAACCATTCACTCAGATTGTACATAATGTAAAACTGAGGGTGGGGTCAATTCATTGTGAAATAATTCCTAGCTATGTTCTGGACAATCTTCCCACATCGATTGTCTTGGGTATACCTTGGCTTGTTAAACATAATCCTCTGGTGGATTGGCAAGCCGAGGAGATTATTGAATGTGGAGATTACTGCCATGAGAACTGTTTAGAAATTTCCTTTGCTACTGTCTCTAAGAAAATTTTACCTGCTTTTCTGTCTGGTTTTGAGGACGTTTTTTCTGAGAGGGGGTGTCAGGATTTGCCTCCTCATCGTGCTTATGTTCTGTCCTATTACCCTGACCCCCGGAGCTAAACTACCGAAGTCCAGACTGTATAATCTTTCTTACCCTGAGAGACAATCCATGAAGGATATCAGGATTTCATTGCGGAAAGTCTGGACAAGGGACATATCAGACCCTCATCTTTGGCAGTGGCGGCAGGGTTCTTCTTTGTGAAGAAAAAAGATGGCAGTCTACGTCCCTGTTTAGATTTCCGGGAATTAAATCAAATTACCATCCGTGATCCATACCCTCTTCCTCTAATTCCTGATTTGTTCAGCCAGGCTGTGGG
This sequence comes from Phyllobates terribilis, assembly GCF_046119375.1. Lineage (NCBI taxonomy): Eukaryota > Metazoa > Chordata > Amphibia > Anura > Dendrobatidae > Phyllobates > Phyllobates terribilis. The sequence continues at coordinate 384,025,168 of NW_027362765.1, forward strand.
AGCTAAGGTATCCTCCAAGTTGGATTTAAGGGGAGCCTACAACCTGGTTAGAATTAGAGAAAGGGACGAATGGAAAACAGAGTTCAATACCCTGGAAGGACATTTCGAGAGTCTGGTTATGCCTTTTAGTTTGACCAATGCACCTGCAGTATTCCAGCATTTCATAAATTATATTTTCCATCATTTGGTGGGGAGGTTTGTGGTGGTCTATCTGGACGATATTTTGGCTTACTCACCTGATTTTGAGACTCATGGGGAGCATGTTAAGTAGGTGCTGCAGATATTAAGGGATAACAAACTTTATGCCAAACTAGAAAAATGTGTTTTCGCTGTTCAGGAGGTGAAGTTTTTGGGGTACTTGTTGTCATCTTCGGGGTTTCGAATGGATCCGGAGAAGATCCATGCAGTCCTTGACTGGGAACGTCCTGAGAACCTGAAGACTCTACAAAGTTTTCTGGGCTTTACTAATTTTTATCTCAAATTCATCCAAAATTATTCTGTTATTGTGAAACCGCTTACTGACATGACTAAGAAGTGGTCTGATTTTTCCGAATTGTCAGACCAAGTGTGTCAATCAGAACTTGGAGACCTACCTCAGGTGTTTCGTCTCCAAAAATCAGGAGGATTGGGCATCCTACTTACCGCTGGCAGAATTTGCCATTAATAATCATCGGTAAGAATCCACTGGCAGGTCACCGTTCTTCGGTGCATACGGTTATCACCCACAATTTGTTACCTTTAGTGGGGGAGGAGCTCCTGAGGAGGAAACGGTTTGCTTTGTCGCTCTCCTCAGTATAGCAGAATGTTCTGAGTAATTTAAAGATCATGGGAGACAGGTATAAACGTATGGCTGACAGAAAACGCTTGCCAGGTCTGGACCTGAATGTAAAGGACTTTGTGTGGTAGTCTACCAGGAATATAAGATTGAAAGTTCCTTCTTGGAAGCTGGGACCTAGGTTTATTGGTCCCTATAAAATAACCGCCGTCATTAGTCCAGGAGCGTTTCATCTTGAAATTTCTCAGGCCCTTAAGGTCCACAATGTGTTCCACAGGTCCTTACTCAAAAAGTATGTGGAACCTCTTGAGCCCTCACCTCTACCACTGCCCCCAGTAATGGTTGATGGTTCCAGATTTCGAGGATTGTAGATTCTCGTCTCCAACGTTGTTCTCTACAATACTTGGTGCACTGGAAAGGCTATGGTCCAGAGGAGAGGATGTGTGTTTCAGCGTCAGAGGTGAATGCTCCAAGATTGGTTCGCTCATTCCACACCTCTTTTCCTGAGAAACCCGGTCCTGAGTGTCCGGAGGCCACTCATAGAGGAAGGGGGGGTAGTGTCACGGGTGTATCAGAGGTGACAGACAGTCGCCCTGCAGTTGGTTGCAGGAGATCTTTACGTTTGGCATTACAGACATCTTCTTAGATGAGAGGCTGTCTCTAGGACCTAGCGGCTACCTCCCTCTGGTAATTAGCTCCCTGGCTTGGGTGTATATATACTTGGTGTGTCTGAGAGGGAGGTGCCGGCTATATTCATTTCTACTTGTGAAGGCTTAGCAAGAGCAGCACTTAGTCCTCTCTGGAGCTTGAGGCCGAGTTCGCATTTGTCTGGAGTCATCTAAAGCTAAGCATTCTGCCCCTGTTTGTCTACCCTTGTTGTCTATAGAGTTTAGTGGAGATAGACTAGTGCTCATCTCCTCCCATCCCTAGCCTTAGCCATACGCCAGGGAAAGACATGGCGAGGCACGCATGCGGCGATTGTTGAAGAGGCAATATAGGGACGGTAGTTGAGACAGGGTAACACTAGACCAGTCTAGGAGGTCTCCACTTCCCCCTTTCCCTCTTCCCTCAGTTTTGCACTAAATCTTTCCGACACATGGCGTGACAACATGCTGGAACAAACTTCATGGTTTCAATTCACGGAAGCTAATAACCTCCGTGAAACATATCTTCCCTCTATCACTTTACCAGTGACTTTATCACAATATATATACACACAAGTAAGCACTATATGGTGTTACAACAACAGGGTCAATACAGTATGTTATGACACAGAAATGTGACTGGCCATCTTCGTTCCCTGAAGCATGGCCCCAGCCCATAACCTGTACCGTACCTTCTGCACTGGAAATAACAGCCAACAGTAACGGGCCACTGCTACAGCCAGATCATCTCCAGAACATGATTTGGATCTGGTACTTGTTGCAGGCTTCTACTGGCACAAATCTTCCTCACAGCTCAGACCTTCTCCGGCATCTGACCACTCTCAGACCCTTCTGTTGCGATGGTGGCTGTAAGCCCACCTAGCAGCCACACGACCTGTCCTGATACAGGTTCTGGCACCAACTGCCTCTTCTCAGCCTGGCCAGACCTTTTATAATTAGTAACTGTGACCCAGGTGTCACCTGACCTAGTGTGCCGCCTTTAATCTCTTCCTCTGGGAACATTGGTTCACACTAACAGGTTCAAACTGCTGTAATTCATTCTTTACTTTCACCTTTGACCAGCAGATGGTGCCGTTCGCTTGCAATTACTCAGCTATGAATAAACTTCAACTATATTCTTTTGTCTTGTCCACTTCCTTACATATTGATGTAGTGTCATCTACCTCACATAAAGAGGATAGTTTTACCTCAGACATTGTGTGCTCCAACACAATCACCGAATGTACTGGGGTAGTGTCGTCTACCTCACATACAGATGATAGTTTAACCTCAGACACTGTGCGCTCCAACACCATCACCTTATGTTTCTACCTCACTCACTGCCCCTCATTTCACAATACAGATGTGTCTGACACCTTATGTCCCATGATTGGGAAATTTACAGACTATATTGGACTTTTCACAGTTGCTATTTATTACTGTCTTATTGCATTGCTGTAATGTTTACTTTCATTAAGTTTGTCCCTTCTCTCTCCCTGTCTCCCTCTCACGTCGCTGTGATGCAACTAACCCCTCCCTTCTTCCTGCTCCTCCTCGTTCTCCATCTTACCCCCATTAGAAGCTCATATGCTCACAGCCTGTCTTAGGAAAAGTTCTTTTTACCTGCTGCTGTTGTATGCATTCTACAAGATTCATACAAGAAAGAATAAAGTTCTTCTAAATCTTCACAACGTGCCTGCTTGCAGCCGAGTTAAGGCTTGTCGGTAAGATGAAGAGGCAATCTGGAAACAGTGTCTCACAGTGCCCTATATTTACAGCACAGCCTTGGGGACAGAATAGTAAAACGAACTTCCCAGATTCATCTGTAAAACCAGCCACAGCTGCTATAAAGCTACAGAACATACAGTAGTGCACCTGCGCTCAGCATATAAGAGATCATCCAGCGTTCCTTCTCCCTGTGAATTAAGATGGCTAAGGGAATGACTACATGGTCTCTGCCAGACCCATTGTTAGATGAAGAATGTGTAGAACTTGATCCACGGTCTAGTGAGAAGGCTAAACATCCCCCAAAACCTACATGAAAGGTTAGAGAGAACCTTGAAACCATTAAACATGAACTTTCCTGTGTTATAGCAGACTTATGGCAAAAACTGCTGAGTCACATTGAAAGCCTCTCTCAGCCTGCTTCTCTCAAACTACCACCAGAGGGAGCCCTTACACAATTGTGTTCAGATTATCAACTATGTCAGAACAACTGAGGAATATGTCACAATTTTACAAAAACTTAATACATCTGTTTCCTGTAAAGAGCTGCAAGATTTCCAACAAGTTAATTTTGAGAGAGATTGCATGGTGCGTGGTATTAAAGCAAAGACAGAGGCAAGAATTGCACTAATGGCCAAGATGTCATCTCACATTTCTGACTCAGCCAGGCAGTCAAAGCGATCATCTAAGTCACGCTCTTCAAAATCTTGAACCCTCAGCGGACAGCTTATAAGAGCATGTGCTGAAGCCGAGGCTGCTAAGGTACAAGCTGCCTTTGCTCAAAAGAAAACTGAGATGGAAGTAGAGGCAGCCGAAGCAGTGCACAGAAAAGCAGAAATTGAAGCCAGCACAGCACGCCGGACTGCAGAAATGGAAGCCAACTCAGCATGCCAAAAGGCACAAATGGAAGCCAGTGCAGCACATCAAAAGGCAGAAATGGAAGCCAGCGCAGCACGGCAAAAGGCAGAAATGGAAGCCAATGCAGCACGCCAAAAGGCAGAAATGGAAGCCAGTGCAGCACGCCAAAAAGCAGAAATGGAAGAGAGTGCAGCATGTCAGACTGCAGAAATGGAAGCCAGAGCAACATGCCAAAAGGCAGAAATGAAAGCCAACACAGCATGCCTAAAGGCAGAAATGGAAGTGGGAACAGCCGTAGCAGCACGCAATATGGCAGAAATGGAAGCCAGTGCAGCATGCAAGGTGGCAGAAATGGAAGCCATCGCAGCACATAAAAAGGCAGAAATAGAGGGAATGGGAACATGCCACAGCCATGGCAAGGTTAAACGTCCTGGAACAAGCTATCAGTGAGAGCTAAAGAGACAGCATCAGTTTAAGTGATTTTGATACTGAAGACCCTCTTAAGCTTACAAGAGACTATGTACAAAGCCAAAATAGTGCATCCCCGATTCCAGCAATCATTCCTGATGCCACAGACATTCCCCTAAGGCAACAGGACACAGAGCATTTATCAGCATCCTGCATTCAAGGTCAGTACAACACGCTGCCAACCCTTCATCCTGATCCTTCTCCGTGCACCAGAATGTACCAGGTCCCTGCACCTCACCAAACCCTATACACGGAAGCACACTAGCAGGCCAATATGCAGGCAAATCATCACATTCTGGTCAGCCACACAGTTCCAGCTCCATGTGTGGCAGAATCTATGCACATTAAGTCAGTTACTGGGCTGAATGCCTATGCTGCACCATACTTTCCTGCACTCCTAGGTTAAATCACCACAGACTGTATGAACAATGCTACTTAGCCAGTAACCTTCTTTCCAAAATCAGAGAATAATGACATGTCTACCTGATTCGCCGTGATCTAACAAAGACAGGTCTTACAAAGTTTGATGATCAACCTGAAAACTACAGGGGTTGGAAATGTGCCTTTAGAACTGCAATTAGTGTCCGCTGCTGAAGAACTAGATCTGTTGATCAGGTGGCTTGGGCCACAATCCACAGAATGGGTCAAGAGACTTAGATCTATCCACATCAGTAATCCAATGGCTGATCTCACTGCTGCATGGGAGAGACTAGAACGAAACTATGGTAGTCCTGAAGCCATAGAAAAGGCCCTGTTCAAGCGACTAGAGGATTTTCCAAAAATATCCAGTAAGGACAGTGTAAAATTCTAAGAGCTCAGTGATCTCCTGTTAGAGCTTCAGCTGGCCAAGGCAGACACGCACCTGCCTGGCCTCAGCTACCTGCACACTGCTCGTGGGGTAATCCCAATAGTTTCTAAGCTAACATCCAATATCCAAGATAGGTGGGCCACACTTGGATCAAAGTAAAAAAGGGAAAACCAAGTCTCCTTTTCTCCATTTTCCTATTTCTGTGAGGGTAAGTCTGACCCAAGTTTTTCCCATGGAGAACCCAGTGGCCCTGTTTTATCTCCTAAGCATGAGAGTCCACGTCTTAATAACAGGAACCGCAGAGCTCCAGTGTCCGTCAAGAAGACTGATTTTCTTCCCACACCTATATCATCACCAGACAAGTGCAACAAAGGTGAAAAGGTTGAAAACCCTAATCGTATGTGTCCTATTCATAAAAAAACCACATCCCCTAAAGAAGTGCATCGGCTTCAGAAAGAAAGCAAGGAGCTTCTAAAGAATTTTGGGGTATGTTTCAGGTGTTGTACTTCTACTGAACACTTTGCTAAGGACTGTAAAATCCCTATTAAGTGTTTGGTGTGCCATAGTGAGAACCATGTACAAGCGCTCTGTTATACACACGCCCGGGCTGACTGGCGTGTGCGTGATTTAGTGATTCCCCTGTGCCAAAAACTGGAGAGTGCCTGGAGGGGCGTAACTAAGTATCAACCCAATCCGACCAAGGTCGCACGACGGCTAACGACACCGTGCACCAGGGAGGAACCGAGCAGAGGGACCAGGTGCTACTCCAGGCCAGACCCCGGACACGGCTGTTGACCCACACCGGGGAATACAGGAACAGGCGGGTTAGGCTGGCACACAGACAGGTGGGTATTGGCAGGCACGGCTGGCATGCAGACAGGTGGGCACTGGCTGGCACGGCTGGAGTGCAGACAGGAGGATACTGGCAGGCACAGCTGATATGCAGACAGGAGGGTACTGACAAGTACGGCTGGCGTGCAGATGGGGAGATACTAGCAGGTTGGAGCACAGGCTGGATAGGGTCCAGTTCAGACTGGGATTCAGGAACAGAACCACAGATGCGGTAGACAAGCAAAGCAGAGAGGTACCGCCGGAGTGGTGAGCAAGCAGAGCAGGGAGGAACCGCCGGAGCGGTGAGCAAGGCAGAGCAGGCAGGAACCGCCGGAGCGGTGAGCAAGGCAGAGCGGGCAGGAACCGCCGGAGCGGTGAGCAAGGCAGAGCGGGCAGGAACCGCCGGAGCGGTGAGCAAGGCAGAGCGGGCAGGAACCGCCGGAGCGGTGAGCAAGGCAGAGCGGGCAGGAACCGCCGGAGCGGTGAGCAAGGCAGAGCGGGCAGGAACCGCCGGAGCGGTGAGCAAGGCAGAGCGGGCAGGAACCGCCGGAGCAGCGAGCAAGGCAGAGCGGGCAGGAACCGCCGGAGCGGCGAGCAAGGCAGAGCGGGCAGGAACCGCCGGAGCGGGGAGCAAGGCAGAGCGGGCAGGAACCGCCGGAGCGGTGAGCAAGGCAGAGCGGGCAGGAACCGCCGGAGCGGCGAGCAAGGCAGAGCGGGCAGGAACCGCCGGAGCGGCGAGCAAGGCAGAGCGGGCAGGAACCGCCGGAGCGGCGAGCAAGGCAGAGCGGGCAGGAACCGCCGGAGCGGCGAGCAAGGCAGAGCGGGCAGGAACCGCTGGAGCGGCGAGCAAGGCAGAGCGGGCAGGAACCGCCGGAGCGGTGAGCAAGGCAGAGCAGGCAGGAACCGCCGGAGCGATGAGCAAGGCAGAGAGGACAGGGCTCTGTTCACACTGAACAGACTGGAAGGGAAAAGCAGAACCAGATACACACAAGGTACTTGCAATGAAGTAGCGAGTGGACTCTAAACTCACAACAGAAGTACAGAGACATCCAGTAGGAGTTAGGTGCAGGTTCAGAGACTGCAGGAAAAGGGAAGGTACGGACACAGAGACAAACAGGCCAGGAGAGTGTTCAGACAGGAACTGACACTGAAACAAGATACAGGAAAACGAGTCTGGGTATACAGCCCCCAGAGAGGCGGACAAACAGGCTAGGAGAGTGTTCAGACAGGAACTGACACTGCAACAAGATACAGGAGCGTGTCTGGGTATACGGCCCCCAGAGAGGCGGACAAACAGGCTAAGAGATGGTTCAGACAGGCCTGGGAATACAGCCCCCAGGTTGGCGGACAGGCAAGAACAGAACGGGACCTGGCACATCAGAGGCAAGGAGCCCTCTGAAGGTAAGAGTTGCTCAGGCACCTCCTACTGGGTGGAGGGGGTTTAAATATCCAGTGACTCACAGCAATAGGCTGGAGACGCATTAGGGGTGCGCCCACAGCAGCTATAAGAATCAGGAAGTAACCGAGCCGCCGCCCTAAGCAGACAGTCAAGGGACATGCACACAGCATGCACTGGAGCAGGAATAGCAGACTGGACAGACAGATAAGATTGCGGTCTTGCATAGTGGGAGGTGATGCACTATGCAAGTACGCTGCCAGGGATGTTACACGCTCCATCTATCCCAATCTAATGCTGCACAGCTGACACCTTCTTCCACTACAAGGCAAGGCGGGGAGGATGCTGATCAAATAGTGAGTCCTATCACAATATCATCTTCATGCACAGAAGTCTGCGGAGAAGGTCTCTGGGACAAGTCGTGTGCGAAGATATGCTTGGTGAACGTGTATCCCAAGGGTCAACCAGAGAAAATATGTATGTTATTCTGGACTATCATAGCAACTGATCCCTTGCAAGGTCAGAACTCTTTGATCTGTTTGACTTAAAAGGGAAACGCTCACCCCTACACCCTGGGCACCTATAGTGGTGTTAGAGGTCTCTGGGAGCAGAGTCAACGGACTCATGGTGTCTTCTCTTGAAAACCCACCCTACCCACTCTAGTCAAATGCAACCAGATACCATGCACCAGAGAGGAGATCCCAACTCCAGAGGCTGCTCTCCATCACCCTCATCTAAAGACTTTGGCAAACAAGATACCAGCTCTTGACAATAGCGCAAACATCCCGATTCTGCTCAGCAGAGGCATTCTGCGGCTACACAAGGTACGTCAGCAAATCAACGGGCCACATGATGCTCTATTTGCTCAACGCTTTGTTCTAGGCTGGGTTTTTATAGGCAATGTCTGTATAGAAAAGATGAAGAGACCTACAAGGATTTCCTCATTTAAGACTCATGTCCGGCCAAATGGTCGCAACACTTACTTTCAGCCATGCCCACATCATTACTGAGTGAAAGAGAAGCTAAGTGACAGTAAGTGGCAGCAAGAAACCCCTGACAACACGAACATGTTCCTGTCCTGTGATGACAACCTTGGGTCAACAGTGTTCAATTCTACAAGAGAAGACAACTAGTTAGCACCCGCAAGAGAGGACAAAGAATTCATAAGAATTATGGAAAAGAAATTCGCCCAAGACAATTCCAGCAGCTGAGTAGCAGCTTTACCCTTTCGTTCTCCAAGAACAAGGTTGCCTAACAATCTGCAGCAAGCAACGGCAAGGTTTTCATCTTTAAAACGCACCCTAAAGAAAAGACCGGAGATGGAGAAACATTTTGTCAACTTCATGCTGAATATCTTTTACAGAGGTCATGCAGAACCCGCACCTCCACTGAAGGAAGGAGAAGAATGCTGGTATCTTCCATTCTTTGGTGTCTACCACCCTCGCAAACCTGACCAAATCAGAGTGGTGTTTGACTCCAGTGCTCAGTATGAAGGCATGTCTCTCAATAGCCTGCTCCTCACTGGGACTAACCTAAACAACAGCCTTATAGGAGTACTGATTTGCTTCACACAAGAACCTGTTGCATTAATGGCCGACATTTAACAAATGTTTCATTGCTTTATCGTGAGAGAAGACAATAGAAACTACCTCAGGTTCCTATGGCACAAAGGCAGTGATGTCCACAAGGTCATAGACTACCGGATGAAAGTACATGTCTTTGGGAACAGCCCCTCGCCTGCCATGGCAATCTATGGACTGAGATGGACAACACAGGAAGGTGAGAGAGAGTATGGGTCTGATGCTCGTTTATTTGTGGAGAGAAACTTCTACGTGGATGATGGGCTTAAGTCTCTGCCCACAAGTGAAGAGACAATTGATCTTCTCACTAGAAAACAGGAAATGCTGTCGACAGCAAACCTTAGACTCCACAAGATCATCTCCAACAGCAAGGAGGTAATGAAAGCATTTCCATCAGAGGATCACGCAGCTAGTGTAAGGAATCTCGTTCTGACGTTCTCCCAGCACAACGCAGCCTCGGCCTGCTTTGGAACATTAAACAGGACATGTTAACATTCCAGGTGTCAGTTTGTGAAAAACCTTTCACTAAACGAAGAGTCCTATCTGTTGTGAATAGCATCTATGATACTCTCGGGTTTATTGCACCCATCACCATTCAAGGCAAGCTACTGTTGAGACAGTTGACCGCCGAGAGCACGGATTGGGACACTTCGCTACCATCCCAGAAACAACAAAGGTGGGAGACATGGAAAAAGTCTCTGAAGGTCTTAGAGCATCTCCAAGTCCCACTTTGTTATTCCCTAAGCACCCTTTCAGCTGCCACCAGGAGAGAAGTCCACATTTTCTCCGACGCATCTTCAGAGGCCATAGCTGCAGTAGCCTACCTGAAGACCTCAGAAGCCAACAACAAGGTACATTGTGGATTCATCCTCGGTAAGGCAAAAATAACCCCGAAACCTACTCACCCTGTACCAAGACTCGAACTTTGTGCTGCCGTACTGGCAGTGGAATTAGCTGAAGCTGTAAAGGATGAAATGGACATTGCGATTGATTCATTTACATATTCTACACAGACAGTAGAGTGGTACTTGGTTACATTTACAACCAAACAAAACAATTTTATGTCTACCTCAACAATAGAATAGAGCGCATCAGAAGCTTTTCGATTCCGGAGCAGTGGCACTACGTCTCTACTGATCTGAACCCAGCTGACCAAGGGACAAGACTCATAGCCGCGTCTAAGCTCAATGACAACATGTGGCTGTCGCCTCCAAGTCTCTTATATGAGGATTCTAATTCAATGGACATCAACAACACTTATGAGCTAGTGAAACTGGAGTCTGACAAAGAGATCAGACGAATCATTTCTACTCGCTACACTTCTGTGATGCCAAAATCGAAACTAAGATCTCACCGCTTTGAACGCTTCTCAAGATGGTCAGCTATTGTGCAGGCCATAGCTCATCTTATTCACATCGTTCATTCCTTTGCCAGTGACAAATCATCTGAGTGTTGTGGCTGGCATATGTGTAAAGGACAACTTACTGTTGCTGACATCAGACATGCCGAGCAATTCATCATCCGATGCATGCAACAAGAAGAATATTGTCACAAGATCGACAGTATCACAAAGGGTACCAGCCTGTCCAAGAACAGTTCACTGCTTGAATTGAACTCAGTTGTCGATCATCACGGACTGTTAAAGGTAGGTGGTCGTATAGAGAAGTCGGATCTATGTGATAAGGAGCAGAATCCTATCATTATTCTGGGTCGGCACTACATTGCTACACTATTGGTCCGTCACTATCATGAACGAGTGCAGCACCAAGGGAGACAGTTTACCGAAGGCGCCATAAGGTCCACTGCCTCTGGATCGTGGGAATGAAGAGATGTGTCTCTTCAGTGCTCCATAGATGCGTTAAGTGTCAGAAATTAAGAGGAAAACACCAACGTCAACAGATGGCAAATCTCCCAGCAGATAGGCTAAACACAGACCAGCCATTCACATACGTCGGCGTAGATGTTTTGGCCCATGGTCAGTTGTTACAAGAAGGACCCATGGTAGAGCCACAAACAGTAAGCGGTGGGCCATGCTGTTCACCTGTCTAAGCATCCGAGCAGTTCACATTGAGGTAACTGAATCCATGGATTCCTCTTGCTTCATCAATGCTCTCAGAAGATTATTTTCTATCAGGGGACCTGCCAAACAGCTCAGATCTGATTGTGGCACTAACTTTGAGGGAGCATGCAAGGCACTACAGTTAGACAACTTCTTGACTGGCAATGGGTGCACTTGTTCAACCCTCCACATTCATCACCTATGGGAGGATCCTGGGAACATATGATTGGCATTGCTCGAAGAATCCTTGGTTCGATGTTGCTGGATCATAAACTACCTCTCACCCATGAATTCCTGGTTACTGTTATGATCTGCTACAGAGACTAAGGAAAGACAGGAGATCTGTCCCTACAATAGAACTAAACTAGATCCCTACGATGTAACGGGGAACCTGATCCTGCGATCAGACCCGCTAAAGTCCTCGGCTAGTCTGTACGAAGACCTATAGATGTGAGGGAGGAATCCCTACAAGAACTAGGGACTGGGATAAGTTGGACACCTCCTAGCAGAAATAGTAGCAGTAAAAGACAAACACACAACAAAAAGCATAGAGGTCAGAAGACCTAGCAAAACTAACAGAGAACGGCAACAGAGAACCAAGCTAGCTCAAGAGTAGTAAATACAATGAAGTCCAGCAAGGCAAGGAGGGCGGAGCCGGATAAAATAGGCAAAAATGGTCATGTGACCAGCAAACTCAAAAAAACCTAACAGGAGAGTTCTAACAGTACCCCCTCTTCTAAGAGGATCCTCCGGATCCCCTAGGCCCAGGCTTACCAGGAAACCTCCTGTGAAACGCTCTGACAAGTCTGGAAGCAGAAACATCATCCGCCCTCACCCATGAGTTATCCTCAGGTCCGAAACCCTTCCAAGCGACGAGATACTGCAAACTCCCTCTATACCGTCTAGAATTTAGGATGCGGGAAATTTCATATTCCCCGTCCTCCACCACCGGAGGAACAGTGGCAGAGGCGTCACCATCCGACACATCAGCTTTTTTCAATAGAGAAACATGAAACACCGGGTTAATCTTCCAGGACGTAGGAACCTCCAACCTAACAGCAGATTGGTTAACTATCTGAAGCACCTTAAAGGGCCCTACGAACTTGGGACCCAATTTTTTAGAAGGAATCCTCAATCGCAGATTCTTAGAGGACAACCAAACCATGTCACCAACAGCAAACAAAACATCTTGCCGTTTCCTATCAAAGTACCGCTTAGATTTTTTGTTAGTCTCCTGAAGATTACCACGCACATCCGTCCAAACTCTCTCCAAATCACCGGAAAAACTCTCCTCCTCAGGCACAGCCGAAACCAATTTGGAGAATGACCCAAAAGACGGATGTCTCCCAGAACAACAAAAAAAAGGCGAACACCCAGCAGAAGAGGATGTATGGTTGTTAAGAGCAAATTCAGCAAGTGGCAGAAACTCAGACCACCCCTCTTGATTGTCTGCCACAAAACAACGCAAGAACTGCTCAACATCCTGGTTCTTCCTTTCTGTCTGGCCATTAGACTCAGGATGATATCCGGATAAAAACGACAAATGAACTCCCAACCTGTCACAAAAGGCACGCCAAAAACGAGCCACGAACTGAGGTCCCCTATCAGAAACAATGTCAGTAGGAACACCATGTAGTCTGACAATTTCCTTGACAAAGGCCTTAGTGAGTGTCTTAGCGCAGGGCAGTTTGATGAAGGGAACCAAGTGACACATCTTGCTAAAACGGTCCACGACCACCCAGATGACCGTGAAACCTTCAGAGGGGGGAAGGTCAGTAATAAAGTCCATAGCCAGATGTGTCCAAGGTGCACTAGGAACCTCCAGAGGGCAAAGCAACCCCGCAGCAGGAGCATGCGAAGACTTGGATCTTGCACACACAGTACATTGGCGCACCCACTTAATGACTTCCTTCTGCCATCCAGGCCACCAAAAACTGCGACCCACAAGTCTCTTGGTCTCAGAAATTCCTGGATGACCTGCCAACCGAGACTCATGACACTCAAACAAATCTCTTCTAAAGGTCCTAGGCACAAACAACCTCCCATGGGGAGTGTTAGATGGGGCATTCTCCTGAGCTTTAAGAATCTCATCCTCCAAAACGGAGTCCAAAGCAGCAATCACAACACCTTCTTGTAAAATGGTCTCCTCTTCCTCCTCAACACCGACCATGGGAGAAAAGCTGCGAGACAAAGCATCCGCTTTAACATTCTTGGTACCCGGGATGTAAGTAACGGAAAAATTAAACCGCGAGAAAAAAAGTGCCCACCTAGCCTGACGGGCATTCAAGCGCTTGGCAGCATCAAGATAGATCAGATTTTTATGATCAGTGAAAACCTGAATGGGAAATTCAGCACCTTCCAAGAGCTGACGCCAGTGTTCAAATGCGAGTTTAATCGCCAGCAATTCCCGATTACCAATATCGTAATTAAGTTCAGTCTCAGAAAATTTCTTTGAAAAAAAGGCACAGGGATGTACACCATCCTTGTTTTCCTGAGACAACACCGCACCGACCCCCACCGAAGAAGCATCAACCTCAACCAAAAACGGCTTAGTCACATCAGGCTGCATAAGGATGGGAGCAGAGGTGAGCCTCTCCTTTAGAAACACAAAAGCTTCAATGGCCTCAGAAGTCCACTGAACCGCATTAGCACCTTTCCTGGTGAGATCGGTCAGCGGTTTGACAATAATAGAAAAAATTTTTATGAATTTTCTGTAATAATTGGCGAAACCCAAAAACCTCTGTATCGATTTCAAACCAATAGGCCTAGGCCATTCCTGCACAGCTTGAACTTTAACCGGGTCCATCTCAAAACCTTCACTGGAGATAATGTAGCCCAAAAAACTAATTCTCTGTACAGCGAACTCACATTTCTCCAGCTTAGCAAAAAGCGAATTGTCCATTAATAACTGTAATACCTCACGTACGCTCCGCCAATGAGACTCCAGATCAGGCGAATAAATCAGAATGTCATCCAAATACACAACCACATTTTTGCCGATTAACCGCTTCCCGACCGCCCACTGTAGATAAACGTCCGCGCTGCCTGGGCTCTGTGCAGCGCGGACGTTTAAAAACGGTGGGTGGTCTCGCAGTGCTCAGGACCCCCTGGGTCCTGCAAGCGCTGTGAGAGCGGTGCAGAGCGTTAGCTCTGACAGGGAACATCATCGGGACCTGATTAGATCAGGTCCCAGTGATGTTAACCCTTTGCTGTCTTCTATATGCTGTGATCTATAGTGATCGCGGCATATAGGAGACAGCAGGAGGAGAGGGGGTCGTCCACTTACCTCTCTGACGACCCCTTGATTGCTTTCAGGACCTGGCGTTGCTATGGCAGCTGGAGGTCACATGACCGCCTCCAGCTCTGCCATATATGGTGTCCTTCCTGTCTGACTTCAGCCTGTATGTAGCTGATGCCAGACAGGAAACTGACTGAAAGAGTCAGTGAAGATCTCATGTAATGTAATATATGTCTATTACATTACATGAGATCAGGGATCAGAAAAATAAAAATTAATGTCCCATACAGGGACTAAGTAAAAATGTAAAAAAAGTAAAAAAAAATGTTTTGAAACTGTTAAAAAAAAAATACAAAATAAATAAAAATAAATAAATAAAATATTAAACCGATAAATCCATATAGTTATGCAAAAATAAAAAAAGTACACATATTTGGTATTGCCGCGTTCGAAACAACCCGAGCTATAAAACTGTCACACTAATTAACTCCTTATGTGTACACCGTAATAAAAATAAATAAAAAACGGAGCAAAAAACTATGCTTTTTCCTCATATCGCCAAACAAAAAGTGGAAAAGAATGTGATCAAAAAGCAAAATGGAAATAGAAATGGTACCGCTGAAAACGTCATCTTGTTCTGCAAAAATCAAGCCACTATACAGCTCCATCAGCCAAAAAATAAAAAAGTTATACCTCTCAGAATAAAGCAATGCAAAAAAAATATTTTTTCTTTAAAATTGTTTTATTGTGTAAAAGCGCCAAAACATAAAAAAATATACAGTAAGTGTAGTATCGCTGTAAACGTACTGACCCGAAGAATAACGCTGCCTGATCACTTTTACCACACGCAGAACGGCATAAAAAAAAAACTCAAAAAACAATTCCTGAATTGTTGGTTTTTGTTAATTTTACCTCCCAAAAAAACGGAATAGAAAGCGATCAAAAAATGTCACGTACCCACAAATGGTACCAATAAAAATGTCAACTCGTCCCGCAAAAAACAAGCCATCACATGACTCTGTCGGCCGAAATATGGAAAAATTATAGCTCTCAAAATATGGCGATGCAAAAACTAGATTTTGCAAAAAAAAAAAGCGTCTCTTAGTGTGTGACAGCTGTCAGTCATAAAAACCCGATATAAATCTGGTATCTCTGTAATCGCACCGACCCGAAGAATAAAGTAATCTAATCAGTTATATCACACTAGGAACGGCGTAAAAAAATAAATAAAACCAATTCTTCACCTGCTACTGATTTGTTTATTATGTCTCCCAAAGATCGCAGTATGGCTCGGCACACATTTATCCTGCGCTCTGCGCTGAGCACTTACGCCAGAGTTTCCATGTAAATCTCTGAAATATGTGATTCAGCCGGAACCCATGACGGAAGATTCCCTGTAATGAGGCAGATATAGGCCACTGTGGATGCCGTCTGGCCTGTGATCCCACGGTGTCATTTGTTTTAGGCGTGCATAAAAGTGCGGTTGGCCACAGTTTTGTGCACTTCTGAAAAAAAGGACACCGCTAAACAGAGGCCAGACGGAGTCCAGAGTAACTCTGCTGCCTCATTACAGTGAATGGATCCCGCAGGGGTTTCATCTGAATTACATCACTTGGAAATTTAGATGGAAACCCCGATGTAAGTGCTCAGCCTAGAGCGCCGGATAAATGTTACGTAAAATGTTCCCAATAAAAGCTTCAACTCAGTCCTCAAAAAAAGCTAGTCCCCACTCAGGTCCGTCATCTGTTAAAAATATAAGGGACTTCCAAGTTACTGGTAGCAGAAAGGCTCTGGAAAAGCGAAATGGCCCTTGCCCCCCAAAAGAAATTCAAAAAATTTTGTGCTCCCAAATCCAAATGCCTATTCTACAATAATTTGTTCTCCAATTGTCAAATAGCACTCCGTCCCCCCCAGATCTCGTCGTATGGCTGAGCGGTACGATACAGCCACATATGGGGTATTGGCACTTTTAGAAGAAATTGTGTGACACATTTCGGCACCATTTTTACCCATTGCCCTGTGTGAAAATGTAAAATCTGAGGGTAAAACATTTTTTTGTGGTAAAAATATAATTATGCTTTTTTCACTGCCCAATGGTATAAATTTAAAAATTAAAAAATACTCACTACTTCCCTAGATGAATTCCTTGAGAGGTGTAGTTTACAAAATGGGGTCACTTGTGGGGGTTTCTGCTGTTTCTGCATGTCAGCGACTCTTCAAATGTGACATGGTGTCTGCTGCCTATCCCAGGCAACATAGCGCTCCTTTCTCTTCCGAACCCTGCCGTACACCAAAGCAGTGGTTTTCCCCCACATATGGGGTATCGGCGTGTTGAGGAGAAATTGCACAACAAATTTCATGGTGCAATTTATCCTATTACCCTTATGATAATGCAAAATTAAGGGATGAAAAACGTTTTTGCGGGAAAAATGTGAAAATTTTATTTTTACAGCTGATTATTATAAACTTCTGTGAAGCACCTTGGGGTTCAAGGTGCTCACCACACATCTAGATAAGTTCCCTAAGGGGTCTAGTTTCCAAAATGGTGTCACTTGTGGGGGGTTTCCACTGTTTAGGCACATCAGGGGCTCCCCAAATGCAACATGGCATCCGCTAATTATTCAAACAAATTTTGCATTCAAAAAGTCAAATGGCGCTCTTTTCCTTCCGAGCCCTGCCGTGCACCCAAACAGTGGTTTGCCTCCACATATGGGGTATCGGCGTGTTCAGGAGAAATTGCACAACAAATTTCATGGTGCAATTTATCCTATTACCCTTATGATAATGCAAAATTAAGGGATGAAAAACGTTTTTGCGGGAAAAATGTGAAAATTTTATTTTTACAGCTGATTATTATAAACTTCTGTGAAGCACGTTGGGGTTCAAGGTGCTCACCACACATCTAGATAAGTTCCCTAAGGGGTCTAGTTTCCAAAATGGTGTCACTTGTGGGGGGTTTCCACTGTTTAGGAACATCAGGGGCTCTCCAAACGCAACATGGCGTCTGCTAATTATTCAGACAAATTTTACATTCAGAAAGTCAAATGGCGCTCCTTCCCTTCCAAACCCTGCCGTGCGCCCAAACAGTGGTTTTCCCCCACATATGGGGTATCGGCGTGTTCAGGAGAAATTGCACAACAAATTTAATGGTGCAATTTATCCTATTACCATTATGATAATGGAAAATTAAGGGATGAAAAACGTTTTTGTGGGAAAAATGTGAAAATTTTATTTTTACAGCTCAATATTATAAACTTCTGTGAAGCACCTTGGGGTTCAAGGTGCTCACCACACATCTAGATATGTTCCCTAAGGGGTCTAGTTTCCAAAATGGTGTCACTTGTGGGGGGTTTCCACTGTTTAGTCACATCAGGAGCTCTCCAAACGCAACATGGTGTCTGCTAATTATTCAGACAAATTTTACATTCAAAAAGTCTAATGGCGCTCCTTCCTTTCCGAGCCCTGCCGTGCGCCCAAACAGTGGTTTTCCCTCACATATGGGGTATCAGCACGCTCAAGAGAAATTGCACAAAAAATTTTGGGGTCCATTTTTTCCTGTTACCCCTGTGAAAATAAAAAAAATTGGGTCTAAAGTAACATTTTTGTGAAAAAAGTTAAATGTTAATTTTTTTCTTCCACATTCCAAAAATTTCTGTGAAGCACCTGAAGGGTTAATAAAGTTCTTGAATGTGGTTTTGAGCACCTTGAGGGGTGCAGTTTTTAGAACGGTGTCACTTTTGGGTATTTTCTGTCATAAAGACCCCTCAAAGTGACTTCAAATATGATGTGGTCCCTAAAAAAATGTTTTTGTAAATTTTGTTGGAAAAATGAGAAATCGCTGGTTAACTTTTAACCCTTATAGCTCCCTAACAAAAAAAAATTTTGGTTCCAAAATTGTGCTGATGTAATGTAAATTGCAAAATTTTCAAAATTTTCGCCAAATTTCCGATTTTTTCACAAATAAACGCATGTGATATCAAAGAAATTTTACCACTATCATGAAGTATAATATATCACGAAAAAACAATCTCAGAATCAGGGGGATCCGTTGAAGCGTTCCAGAGTAATTGCTTCATAAAGTGACAGTGGTCAGAATTGAAAAAATTGGCCCGGTCACGAAGGCAAAAACAGGCTCTGGTGCGAAGTGGTTAAAGGTCTAAGGATGTCATTAATAAGATTCTGAAAAAATGCTGGAGCATTGGTAAGACCAAAAGGCATCACCAGATTCTCAAAATGACCCACAGGAGTGTTAAAAGCAGTCTTCCATTCATCACCCTCCTTCATGCGCAACAAATTGTATGCCCCCCGGAGATCAATTTTAGAGAACCACTTGGCCCCCACTAACTGGTTAAATAAATCAGGAATCAATGGCAGTGGGTAAGGATTGCGTACAGTAATTTTATTAATCTCACGAAAGTCCAGACAAGGACGTAAACCGCCATCTTTCTTTTTTACAAAAAAAAATCCAACAGCCACAGGAGACTTGGAAGGCCTAATGTGACCGGCGGCCAAGCTTGTCTGTATGTATTCCTCCAAAGCCTTTCTCTCAGGAATAGTCAGATTAAATAAACGACTTTTAGGAAGAGTCGCTCCAGGGACAAATTCAATGGTACAATCATAGTCTCTATGGGGAGGCAAAATTTGCGACTCCTCCTCAGATAAAACTCTCCAAAAATCCTGAATAGGTACAGGTAATTCCCCTTTTTCCACAGCAGCAATGCGCCCGTTACAACACTTGTCATAACACTTAGGGCTCCAGGACTTAATTTCATTGGTAGACCAATCCAATACAGGATTGTGCAATTTTAACCAGGGTAACCCCAATATTACTGGAGAAGGCAAATTATCCAATACCACCAAATCCAAATTCTCTTGATGAATACCATTAATAGTGAGGGGAAATTCACAGACCTTGTGAGTAACACTCTTCAAGGGAGAGCCATCAACAGAAACCACAGAAATAGGGGATGACAAAGTTTTAGGTTCTAATCTAAGTTTTTCCAAGAATCTCCCATCAATCACATTCAGAGTAGAACCACAATCCAAAAATACCCGAAATTCAATTAATTCATCCTGAGCAGCAGTAGTGGCAGATAGGAATACTCCCTTAGAATTTAAACAGGCAATACGTGCATGACTGCCCATTTTTTTTTCTTTCTTCATACGAAGCACACAGCTCTTAATAAAATGACCAGAATTTTCGCAATAGAAGCACAAGCCTTCAGAAAGCCTGCGGTCTTTTTCCTGAGAGTGGGGTGCCATCGCCCCAATCTCCATCGGCTCTCCATTGTCAGCACAGACCCTCTCAAGACTCGGAGCCGACATAGCAGAGGATTTGCTCTCATTAATCCTTGCACGCAGTCTCCTGTCCACCCGTATAGCTAATTGCCTCCTGCAAGTTTCCAGGTGTGGGATAAGCAATCAGTAAATCCTTAACCCTTTCACCTAGCCCTGCAAGAAACAAGCTTTTCAAAGCTGAATCGTTCCACCCCACCTGGGCAGACCACCGACGGAAGTGAGAACAATATTTTTCCACATTACCCGATCCCTGCCTCAAACGTCTTAATTCAGACTGAGCAGATGAGACACGATCAGGATCATCGTACAACAAACCCAAAGCAGAAAAAAAACTATCCACTGATCTAAAGCACGGATCACTAGGTTGGAGAGAGAAGGCCCATCCCTGAGGATCTTTGCTCAAAAGTGACATTATGAACCCTATGCGCTGTGATTCATCACCAGAGGATCCGGGTCTCAAACGAAAATACAATAAACAAGCATTTTTAAAAGAAAAAAAATCTTGTTGTTCGCCAAAAAATAAATCAGGCAGACGTACCTTTGGTTCAACAAAATGTGCTCCAGGACAGCTACTCACGTGTTGTTGGAGCTTGACCACCTCCAGAGAGAGTCCCTGCAAGCGTTGAGCCAAATCTTGAACCGAGACCATGATGGAAAACTGGAGGTCTTTCCTTAGAGAATTTTTTTTTTTTTTTTTTTTTTTTCTTTTAGGGCTGGGCTTACTGTTATGATCTGCTACAGAGACTAAGGAAAGACAGGAGATCTGTCCCTACAATAGAACTAAACTAGATCCCTACGATGTAACGGGGAACCTGATCCTGCGATCAGACCCGCTAAAGTCCTCGGCTAGTCTGTACGAAGACCTATAGATGTGAGGGAGGAATCCCTACAAGAACTAGGGACTGGGATAAGTTGGACACCTCCTAGCAGAAATAGTAGCAGTAAAAGACAAACACACAACAAAAAGCATAGAGGTCAGAAGACCTAGCAAAACTAACAGAGAACGGCAACAGAGTACCAAGCTAGCTCAAGAGTAGTAAATACAATGAAGTCCAGCAAGGCAAGGAGGGCGGAGCCAGATAAAATAGGCAAAAATGGTCATGTGACCAGCAAACTCAAAAAAACCTAACAGGAGAGTTCTAACAGTTACCTTCCTTACTGAAGTGTCTGCTGTGATAAATGAAAGACCATTGGTACCAGTATCATTGGACCCCGATGCTCCAATGATTCTTACTCCTGCCATACTTCTTACTCAGAAGGTTGGAGCTGCTGCAATCCCTCCAGGGAAGTTTGTGGATAGAGACATTTACAGGCGTCAGGGGAAACAGGTGCAACACTTGTCTAATGTCTTTTGGCACCACTGGAAGACTGAATACCTACACTTGCTTCAAAGCTGTCACAAATGGCAGACTGCAAAACCTAACCTCCAAGAGGGAGACCTCATCCTCCTTAAAGATAAAGAAGATAAAGAAGCTCATTGCAATGACTGGCCAATGGGTCATCACCAAGGTTATATCAAGCAACGATGGAAAGACTTAAGGTAGAAGTCAAGGTTCGCGAAAGGTGGTTCAACTCATGTTTTCTTCTATCCAGTCACTGAACTTGTACTGCTTTTACCAAAGGTGGACATCACATGAAAGACACCGATACTGGACACAGCTTACGGCGGGGAGCTCACCGCCATATGCCTCCAGCTGTGTTAGGACGATGAACTTCTCCAGTGGATTGTTGGGTTGGTGGAAGTGTTTACACGTTGCAGCTTCCTCAGTCCAAAGATGGGTTTTATTTGGACTCGGATTATCTGGCTGTTGAGGACTTTAGGCCTCCAACTGAAAATTGGACTACAACTGTTATAGTTATTGTTGCATACCTGTGTGTTTCTTTTTTGTCTTTCAGGTCTACTGTGACCTCATCAAAGACATCACGTCAAAAGAATCATTGAAATCTAAAGATTTCAGACAGGGAGTGTTATATCCCATGATTGGGAAATTTACAGACTATATTAGAATTTTTACAGTTGCTACGTACAGTGGGGAAAAAAAGTATTTAGTCAGGCACCAATTGTGCAAGTTCTCCCACTTAAAAAGATGAGAGAGACCTGTAATTGACATCTTAGGTAGACATCAACTATAAGAGACAAAATGAGAAAACAAATCCTGAAAATCATATTGTCTGATTTGGAAAGAAATTTTTTTTAAAATTTTGGTGGAAAATAAGTATTTGGTCAGTTACAAACAAGCAAGATTTCTAGCCCTCACAGACCTGTAACTTCTTCTTTAAGAGGCTCCTCTGTCCTCCACTCATTACCTGTAGTACTGGCACCTGTTTGAACTTGTAATCAGTATAAAAGACACCTGTCCGCAACCTCAAACAGTCACACTCCAAACTCCACTATGGTGAAGACCAAAGAGCTTTCGAAGGACACCAGAAACACAATTGTAGCTCTGCACCAGGCTAGGAAGACTGAATCTGCAATAGGCAAGCAGCTTGATGTGAAGAAATCAACTGTGGGAGCAATAATTAGTAAATGGAACACATACAAGTCCACTGATAATCTCCCTCGATCTGGGGCTCCACACAAGATCTCACCCCGTGGGGTCAAAATGATCTCAAGGACGGTGATCAAATATCCCAGAACCACACGGCGGGACCTAGTGAATGACGGGCAGAGAGCTGGGACCAACGTTGCACAGGCTACTATCAGTAACACGCCTACGCCGTCGGGGACTCAGATCCTGCAGTGCCAGACGTGTCCCCCTGCTTAAGCCATTACATGTCCAGGCCCATCTGAAGTTTGCTAGAGAGCATTTGGATAATCCAGAAGAGTATTGGGAGAATGTCATATGGTCAGATGAAACCAAAGTAGAACTGTTTGGTAGAAACACAACTCGTCGTGTTTGGATGACAAAGAATGCTGAGTTGCATCCAATGAACACCATACCTACTGTGAAGCATGGGGGTGGCAACATCATGCTTTGGGGCTGTTTCTCTGCCAAGTGACCAGGACGACTGATCTGTGTACATGAAAGAATAAATGGGGCCATGTATCGTGAGATTTTGAGTGGAAACCTCCTTCCATCAGCAAGGGCATTGAAGATGAAACGTGGCTGGGTCTTTCAGCATGACAATGATCCCAAGCACACTGCCACGGCAATGAAGGAGTGGCTTCGTAAGAAGCATTTCAAGGTCCTGGAGTGGCCTAGCCAGTCTCCAGATCTAAACCCTATAGAATACCTCTGGAGGGAGTTGAAAGTCCGTGTTGCCCAGCGACAGCCCAAAAACATCACTGCTCTAGAGGAGATCTGCATGGAGGAATGGACCAACATACCAGCAGCAGCGTGTGCCAACCTTGTGAAGACTTACAGAAAACGTTTGACCTCTGTCATTGCAAACAAAGGATATATAACAAAGTATTGAGATGAACTTTTGTAATTGACCAAATACTTATTTTCCACCAAAATTTGAAAACAATTTCTTTCCAAATCAGACAATGTGAATTTCAGGATTTGTTTTCTCATTTTGTCTCTCATAGTTGAGGTCTATCTATGATGTCAATTACAGGCCTCTCTCTTCTTTTTAAGTGGGAGAACTTGCACAATTGATGGCTGACTAAATACTTTTTTTCTACACTGTATTACTGTCTTATTGCATTGCTGTAATATATGTTGATATGGTACATATGGTGGTGATATGGTGGTGGAGGATGAGGATGCGGAGAAAGAGGAGGACAAGAGCAATTAAACAAAATCAGGAAGCGTATACCCATGTCTGGGTGTGAAGACAGAGGTGCGTGGGAATAGAGTTAGACCTCCCCAAAAAAAAGACACTGTATTTGAGTTTATGTTACGCTGCTATCATTCGGTGGTGTTGATAAGTCTGGCCCAATCAAGCCATTGTTCATTTTTATAAGAGTCAGCATTTTCAGTTGACAGGCGAATGTGCCGATCGGTTATAATTCCACCGGCGACACTAAAATACCTCTCTGACAAAACGCTAGTGGCAGGGCAGGGCAGGACCTCCAAGGCGTAGAGAGCCAGTTCATGCCACGTGTCCAGCTTGGATACCCAATAATTATAAGGCACAGAGGAATCACGGAGGATGTTGGTACGGTCGGTAAGTTACTCCCTCACCATCTTCCAAAACTTTGCACTCCTTGTGAGAGTACCCCGTGCCTCAGGGCTTGTGCGATGGAAGGGACTAAGAAAACTGTCCCAGAACTTTGACAGTGTTCCCCTGCCTCTGCTGGATTGCATTTGTGGCTCTCGCCTGTACTCCTTGGTTATCCAACGAATTGTGACCTCTGCCGCCAGCTTTTCCGGATGGGAATTTTTTCACTAATTCCGCAACAAGGGCTTTCTCATACTGCCTCATTTTATTAGGCCTGTCCTTCAAAGGAATAAGAGACATAAAGCCAACCAGTAATGATCATCACTCAAAATTTGGACAACGCGAGGGTCATGGGAAAGGCAGCATAACATAAACTCAGCCATGTGTGCCAGACTGCAAATAGGCAAGACTTCCATGCCCTCACCAAGAGGACAACTGACCATGCTCTCCTCCACATCCTCCTCCTCTCTGTCCTCAGGCCATCCACGCTGAACAGAGAGTATGGCAGTTGTGCAGGTAGTACCGTCTATAGCGAAGGAAACTAGCTCCTGTTCTTCCTCCTCCTCCTCCTCTTCCTCATTGTCACCCAATCCACATTGGAATGAGATGAGGTTGGGCTGTGTGTATGGTTCCTTGCTCCATCTCAGCGTGCAATGCATCCTCTTCAATTGAGAGCAGAGAGAGTTTCAGAAGACAGAGTAGCGGGATGGTGACGTTAATTATGGCATCATCAACGCTCACCATCTTGGTGGAGTCCTCAAAGTTTTGGAGGATGGTACAGATGCCTGACATCCATGCCCACTCCTGAGGTTTTATGTGTGGAGTCTGACACGAATACCGACGGCCTTGTTGATGCAGGTAGTCAACAACTGCCCTCTTCTGCTCAAAAATCCACCCCAATATCTGCATTGTTGAGTTCCAAGGCGTGGGGACATCACACACCAGACGGTGAGCCGGAAGCTGCAAATGTTGCTGAAGCATGGCAAGAGCGGCGTAAGCTGTAGCTGACTTTCTAAAATGGGCACAAAGGCGGCGTACTTTGACATGCAGATCCGACAGATCAGGGTAGGTTTTGAGAAACCACTAGGCCAGGCATGGTACGTGTGTGAGCTCGCCTCGCCTCAGTGCCACCACCAGGTTCCGGCCATTGTCACACACGACCATGCCTGGCTATAGGTTCAGCTCAGCGGTGTCAGACACAGATCTGCCTGCTCTTTCAGAGCTGTCCACAACTCTTCAGTGTTGTCTGGTTTGTCAACTAAGCACACAGTGGGTCCGGAAAGTATTTAGACCCCTTTAAATTTTTCACTTTTTGTTTCATTGCAGCCATTTGGTAAATTCTAAAAAGCTCATTTTTTTTCTCATTAAAGAAACCCCTGCACACCCGCACCCGGGCAAATGCCGGGGCCCTGAGCAGGTGGGGGGGCCCACTCACCGTCGGGCACCCCGCCACACTATGGGATCCGTGAGCGGAGGAGAGCGGTGTCAGCTCCCTCCCCCCTGCTTGCTCAGGGCCCCGGCGCAATACTTACCTCTTTCCGTGCCTCCACAGCAGCTCCGGTCACTTCTGCGTCCTCTGACTGACGTTTCAGGTCAGAGAGCGCGGTGACGTCTGTACACCGCGCTCTCTCCTGAGCCGTCACAGCGCAGATCGGGAAGACGCTGGAGTCCGGAGCAGCGGCAGCAGGTGAGAAGTGAGGTGAGTATTTGATTTTTTTTTTTTTTTATTGTATGGAGGCATGGGGCATTATATGATGGGGGTGTGTGACATCCTGCATGGGGCATTATATGGGGGGTGAGGTGGGGGTGTGTGACATCCTGCATGGGGCGGTGACATCCTGCATGGGGCATTATAAGGGAGGGGGGTGTGTGACATCCTGTATGGGGCATTGTAAGGCGGGGGGGTGACTTCCTGCATGGGGCATTATAAGGGGGGGTGACATCCTACATGGGGCATTATACGGGGGGGGGGACAGCCTGCATGGACCGTTATATGGGGGCCAGTATTCTGCATGGAGTGTTATATGGGGGCCAGTATTCTGCATGGAGTGTTATATGGGGGGCCAGTATCCTTTATGGAGTGTTATATGGGGGGCCAGTATCCTTTATGGAGTGTTATATGGGGGGGCCAGTATTCTGTATGGAGCGAGTCGCCGGTTTCTGAGCTATTGTGGAATTTACAATAGATATCGCTCATGTAATGTAAGAAGTGAAATCTTTGGCACTGTATTATATCTATATTTCTCTGCCATATCCGTGCATCACGAATCGTGGTATGTGTTAAAGGGGCCCACTGAGATTCTTTCGCCCAGGGCCCACAAAAACCTGGAGCCGGCCCTGCTCTGCACCCCATCTTGACTGAAAAAAACAGAAATGTAGAAATTTTTGCAAATTTATTGTAAAAGTAAAACTGAAATATCACAAGGTCTTAAGTATTCAGACACTCATAATTAAGTCACATGCTGTCCATTTCCTTGTGATCCTCCTTGAGATGGTTCTACGCCTTCATTGGAGTCCAGCTATGTTTAATTGAACTGATAGGACTTGATTTGGAAAGGCACACACCTGTCTATATAAGACCTCACAGCTCACAGTGCATGTCAGACCAAATGAGAATCATGACCTCAAAGGAACTGCCCAAGAAGCACATAGACAGAATTGTGGCAAGGCACAGATCTGATCAAGGTTACAAAAGAATTTCTGCATTACTCAAGAAGAACCCCAAGATCACTGTCGCTGAGCTCCAGAGATGCAGTAGGGAGATGGGAGAAAGTTTCACACAGTCAACTATCACTGCAGCCCTCCACCAGTCGGGCCTTTATGGCAGAGTGGCCCGACAGAAGCCTCTCCTCAGTGCAAGACATATAAAAGCCCGCATAAAGTTTGCTCAAAACACATGAAGGACTCTCAGACTATGAGAAAGATCCTAGTTACTTACCGGTAACGGGATTTTACAGAGTGCATGACAGCACCACCTGAGAGAGGGTATCCGCCCACCAAGGACAGGAACCTACTGAATAAAAAGGCGGTACCTCTCTTCCGCATCAGTTTTGTTTCAGAGCATGAGAGGGCCTCCGAAAAATAGGTTAACACATAACTGCCACCTAACATTTGTAAGAAAACACCCTAAAAAGTGCACACCAAAGTGATAAAGGGGAGGGAATTAATAGGGTGCTGTCATAGGCTCTGTAAAATCCCGTTACCGGTAAGTAACTAGGATCTTTTCCCCTTCTCCCATGACAGCACCACCTGAGAGATTTATAGAGATCAGACAACAGAGGGAGGGATCACCGCTTGGAACACCTTCCTTCCAAAGGATAGATCAGTAGAAGAGGAAAGGTCAAGCCGGTAATGCTTGTAAAAGGTAGCGGGGGATGTCCAAGTTGCCGCCTTACATATGATGTCGATGGGCACATCCACCTTCTCAGCCCAGGAAGCAGCTACGGCCCTGGTGGAGTGGGCCTTCAGGTTTTCTGGAACTGGCAGATTGCTAGAAGAGTATGCTAAGCAAATGGTATTCCTGACCCACCTAGCTATGGTCCCCCTTGTAACCTTAAGCCCTTTCCTAGGCCCCTGAAAGGAGATGAATAAGGCGTCACTTTTCCTCCAGGCCTTCGTTACCTCCAAATACTGGACCAATACCCTCTTAACATCTAAGGTGTGAAGTTTATGTTCTTCAGAATCTCTAGCGTTAGGATAGAAGGAAGGGAGAGTGATTACCTGCGTCCTATGGAATTTGGAGGCTACCGTCGGAAGATAGGCCGGATCTAGTCTTAAGACTACTCTATCCGCACACACCTGCGTGAACGGATGGTTAACTGACAGTGCGTGTAAATCACTAATTCTACGAGCCGATGTTAGAGCTACCAGTATGGCTGTTTTCAAAGTTAGGATTTTTTCCGAGACTTTATCCAAGGGCTCAAAGGGAGGTTTGGTTAGTGCTTCTAGAACCAACTCAAGGTTCCAAGGAGTCATCCTTGGAGTAGGAATAGGTCTGGATCTACCACAAGCTCTAATGAATCTGGTGATACACCTATTCGCCGCCAAGTCGTAATTATACAGTGCCCCCAGAGCTGATACTTGTACCTTAAGGGTACTGGTGGCTAATCCCATGCTCAACCCCTTCTGGAGGAATTCCAATATGGCCCCAACAGGAACCCTCCCTTTGGCAGACTGGCCCGAGGTAGACAGAAATTTAGCCCGGGTTCTACCATAGATCCTAGTCGTCACCGGCTTTCTGCTCGCCAGTAGAGTGGTAACTAGACCTGGAGAGAACCCCTCCTGCATTAGTAGTGACCTTTCAAAATCCAGGCCGTCAAATGCAAGCCCGATCTTTGGGGATGGAAGACTGGGCCCTGCCTGAGGAGATCTGGGGTGTCCGGAAGAACCCATGGATCCACTTGGGACATTCTCTTCATCCAAGTGAACCATGGTCTCTTGGGCCAGAACGGGGCGATCAATATAACCCTCGCCTGTTCTTCTCGTATCTTTCTTAGGATGGAAGGGATCAGCATTAGATGGGGAAAGGCATAGGCCAGGGTAAAATCCCAAGGAATCTGCAGTGCGTCTACCGCGAACGGTCTCTTTTTTGGATTCAGGGAGCAAAAGACCTTGGTCTTCCGATTATGCCTGTTTGCAAACAGATCTATCTGAGGTTGTCCCCATCGGCCAAAAATCTGCTGAAATACTGCTGGATTCAACTCCCATTCTCCCTGTTTCAAGGTATGACGACTTAGGAAATCGGCTTTTATGTTCTCTTCCCCTTTTATATGCAGTGCCGAGAGCGTGAACAGATGACTCTCGGCAAAATGAAAGATCTGATCCGCTACCAACATCAGAGGAAGAGATCTGGTACCCCCCTGATGATTGATGAAGGCGACTGTCGTTCGGTTGTCCGACATTATCCGGATGTGGTGACCCTGGAAAAAGGAACAGAACTTTACTAATGCATTTCTGGCTGCCCACAGCTCCCTCGTGTTGGAGGAGAGACCTGTCTCGCTGTCCGACCAGAGGACTTGTACTGAATGACCTCTTAGGTGAGCACCCCAGCCTTCTGAGCTTGCGTCTGTCGTAATTGTATCCGACACTTGGGAGGACCAAGGAATCCCCAAAGATAGATTTACCAGAGTTCTTCAGCATTCCAGTGAGCTGATTACTGTATCTGGAAGGGATATCCTTCCACTCAGGCAACCTCTGAGCTGCCTGTCTGCTGTCAGGATCTCCTGCTGAAGACATCTTGAATGGAACTGGGCCCACTGAACCGCTGGCATACAAGATGTCATTGTACCTAATAGAGACATTGCACTCCTCAAGGTCATGGTTGGATTGCTGATAACTCGTGATATTAGGGACCTGATCTTCAGTTTCTTGTCCTCTGGCAGAAGACAGGTTTGATTTTCTGAGTTCAAAATGAGACCCAGGAAAGATTGAATCTTCCTTGGTTCCAGTCTTGATTTCTCTAAATTTAGCATCCAACCCAGGCTCCTTAGACTGGCCATGACTTCCTCCAGTGCCAGTGCGCAGAGTTGTCTTGATCTGCCCACCACTAAGAAATCGTCCAGATAAGGGATGACCAGGATATCCTTTTCCCTTAAATGCACTGTGATCTCCAGGATAATTTTTGTGAAAACCCTTGGAGCCATGGAGATGTCAAAGAGAAGAGCTGCAAACTGAAAATGCCTTATGTGCTTGCCGAACCGTACAGCTACCCTCAGAAACTGTTGGTGTGCTGCAAAGATTGGGACGTGGTAATAAGCGTCCTTCAGATCAAGGATGCACATATAACAGTCCGGAAACAACATCCTTATGGCCGACTTTATGGATTCCATCTTGAATGGCCTGTAGATCAAATGGTCGTTCAGCTTCCTTAAGTTGGCAATGGTTCTGAAGGAGCAATCCGGCTTTTTTATTAGGAAGAGTTGAATAAAACCCCTTCCCTGCTCAGGTATAGGTGTTTCTACTAGAACCCCCTTCATAACTAGAGAGAGAACTTCCTTCTGCAGGGCTATCTGCTCCGTTAGGCCTCTGGGGGCTGAAATTCTGACGGTGTTCCTGGGCATGTTCTTGAACTCCAACTTTAGACCCCTCCTGCTTATCCCTAAAATCCAAGTACTGGACGAAATTTTTTCCCAGGCGGGTAGGAAGTGGGACAACCTTCCTCCCACCTGGGGAGGACTGTCACTTAGGGGCTTTCTTATTCTCGGAGGATGGACCCCTGAACATGAAGCCTCTGTTATAAGGCTTCCTGTCTCTGCAGTTACCTTGGTCTCTGGGAGCTTTGCTGCGACTATATTTCCTCTTCCGAAAGGAGTTTTTAAATCGGGGGAATAGACACAGTGGGAAACCCATGTTTCTTATCTGCGGCCTTATCCAGAATATCATCTAGGCCCTTGCCGAAAAGAAAGTCCCCTTCACAAGGGATTGAGCACAGCTTAGACTTCGACTGCACATCCCCTGGCCAGCTCTTGAGCCATAATGCCCTACGGGCTGCATTAGCGAGATTTGCAGACCTGGCAGCCAGCCTAACTGAATCTGCCGATGCATCTCCCAGGAATGCAGCCGCCCCCTGCACAAGAGGAAGGTCCGATAGAATTTTCTCCCTCGAGACATTCCCCTTAATCTGGTCTTCCAACTGTTGAAGCCAGATGATCATAGACCTGGCGGTGCAAGTGGCTGCCACTGCCGGTTTAAGAGCCCCTGCTGACGACTCCCAGGCCTGTTTAAGAAAAGACTCCGCCTTTTTATCAAGGGGGTCTTTTAAGGTCCCCAAATCCTCAAAGGGCAGTGTAGATTTTTTTGAGGACTTTGCGATGGCCACATCAATCTTAGGGGTTTACATCCTCTTCTTCAAAAGGGTATCTCCGCTTAGATGAGGAAGGCAGCTGGCCCTTCCTTTCTGTTTTTTTCCATTCTCTATCTATAACAGCTTTGATTCTTTCATTAACCGGGAAACTGCGTCTCCTCTTCTGGTCCAAGCCCCCGAACATGACATCCTGAACTGTTCTGAGGGTCTTGGTATCAGTAATACCCATAGTCACTCTAATGGCCCTAACCAGTCTCTCAGTATTATCCACCGAAAAACAAGGTCTACCCCCACCATCATCATCCGAAGACTCCGATGACGATGATGAGGAGAGATCAGAGGGGATTTCTCTTGTAAAACGGGAGTCCACTGATTCCTCTGAGTCCGAGGAAACCTGTTTCTGCTTCCTTTTTTTACGCGAGGTTAAACCTTTTAAGGAATCCCTGACCTCTGTTTGGATCAAATTCCTTAACTCCATAGAAAAACTGGGGGACTCCTCTGCTATGGTCTCTGGATACACTCCAAGCACAGTTTTTTAGAGTAGGAGGTGGGAAGGCTAATTTTACACACTGCACACGCCTTGTTCCTATTCTTGGAACTGCACTTTTTTGGTTCCTAACAACCAGAAAGAATTGAACGGAGAGAAAGAGAGAGAAAAACAGAGAAGCGCATATTATTTAAGGTGAACTTTCACGAAGATCACTCACCACACTGCTGTTCAGACTAGGGTACCGGAGGCGGTGGTTGCCGTTCACACGAAGGCTCCCCTCTGGCGGAGGTGGATGGATGAGGTTTCTTCTGACCGGTTCTGCCGACACTCGTACGACTCCCACTGCTGTGGCTTTGATGATGGGAAGACTCTCGACGTTCCGGTTGCTTGAACTGTCTACGCTGCCTTGGCGGCTGTGGCTGGTGCTGTTCCTCCTATGGCGGTGACAGCTGCTGCCCCGGTGACTGCGGCTCCTCACTCATTGTGATGGGAATGCAGACACTGCGATTCTGACAGCTTCCCATCCTTATAAGCATAAGGACTCCACCTCCTTCGGCTCCTCCCCTTCCGGCAGTGTGCTCTTTCTTCTCTCCCTTTTTTTTTTCTTTTTTGAATTACTAGGCCAGCTAGCGCGCTACACCGCAGGCTTTACCTCCCCTGCGCAGCCCAGCGGCACCCGGCGCGCTTGCAGCGGGGATGACCGGCATCGTAACCCGCGCATGCTTTGACCCGGCTTCCGGCGCGCTCCGTAATAGGGCGCGTCACAACCCCGCGCATGCGCAGCCTGGACTTACGGCGCGCTACGTCATAGGGTGCGACGCGACCCCCACGTGCACTGACCCGGAAGACCTGCCGACCGGCGCGCTCAGTCACGTTCACCATGTGAGCGCAGACCCGGCCGCAGGACCCGGCGCACGTGGAGAGGACCCAGGAAGGCAGCCCCCCCCGCCCGCAGACCCGGGCAGCAGCCAGATGGGGCTGAGAACAGAGGGCCATCTGCTGCTTCTTCACGGCCTCCAGGCCGCACCGATCCCGGGATCCACGGTCCAGACCCCATGACCAGGTATGCGAAGTACCACCTAGCAAGGCTCCCATCAAGGACAAGAACCAAAAACTGATGCGGAAGAGAGGAACCGCCTTTTTATTCAGTAGGTTCCTGTCCTTGGTGGGCGGATACCCTCTCTCAGGTGGTGCTGTCATGGGAGAAGGGGAAAATAAGATTCTCTGGTCTGATGAGTCAAAGACAGAACTTTCTGGTGATAATTCTAAGCGGTATGTGTGTAGAAAACCAGGCACTACTCATCACCTGCCCAATACAAGTTATTTTTTAGCTGCAGAGACAGGACGACTGGTTGCAATTGAAGGAAACATGAATGCGGCCAAGTACAGAGATATCCTGGATGAAAACCTCTTCCAAAGTGCTCTGGACCTCAGACTTGGCCGAAGGTTCACCTTCCAACAAGACAATGACGCTAAGCACACAGCTAAAATAACAAAGGGGTGGCTTCAGAACAACTCTGTGACCATTCTTGACTGGCCCAGCCAATTGAGCATCTCTGGAGAGACCTGAAAATGGCTGTCCACTAAAGTTCACCATCCAACCTGATGGAACTGGAGAGGATCTGCATGGAAGAATGGCAGAGGATTCCCAAATCCAGGTGCGAAAAACTTGTTGCATCATTCCCAAGACAACTCATGGCTGTACTAGCTCAAACGGGTGCTTCTACTCAATACTGAGCAAAGGGTCTGAATACTTATGACCATGTGATATTTCAGTTTTTCTTTTTTAATACATTTTCAAAAATTTCTACATTTCTGTTTTCTTCAGCCAAGATGGGGTGCAGAGCGTATTTTAAAGAGAAAAAAATGAACTTTTCAGAATTTACCAAATGGCTGCAATGAAACAAAGAGTGAAAAATGTAAAGGGGTCTGAATACTTTCTGTACCCACTGTATTAGCTTCAGCACAGCCTGTTGCCACTTGGCCGAGGCAGTTCTTCCTGCTTGCGACTGATGTGCTCATACTGTTCTTCACTGTCCCTCATGCTCTCCATACTGTTCTTCACCCCCCTCATGTTCTCCTGCACTGATGTCGGCAGCGTGATGAGGGCTCCTCATCGCGCTGCCGTGACGTCAGGAGTGTGCACATGCCACCGCACGCCAGGTGAAGGAGCTGATTGGAGCTCCACTGACCCCGGAAGTGCCGTCACGTGGGAGGATCATTTGCAACCCGCCGAAATCAAATGTTTCCAAACATTTCAATCATATTTACTCAGTTGATCTTACCCATTTTTCTTTTTGTGCCCTTGAAAGGGTTAACAGATCCACTCGAGGAGGAGACTATAGGAGAGCACTGTCGAACAGGGAGACGTATTGAATCCTTATGCTCAATACTTCTCACCACATGGGTTTAACCCCTTAATCCCCGAGGGTGGTTTGCACGTTAATGACCAGGCCAATTTTTACAATTCTGACCACTGTCATTTTATGAGGTAATTACTCTGGAACACTTCAACGGATCCCCTGATTCTGAGAATGTTTTTTTGTGACATGATTGTGGTAAAATTTCTTCGATATCACTTGCATTTATTTGTGAAAAAAACGGAAATTTGGCGAAAATTTTGAAAATTTTGGAATTTTTAAACTTTGAATTTTTATGCCATTAAATCAGAGAGATATGTCACACAAAATAGTTAATAAATAACATTTCCCACATGTCTACTTTACAACAGCACAATTTTGGAACCAAAATTTTTTTTTGTTAGGGAGTTATAAGGGTTAAAATTTGACCAGTGATTTCTCATTTTTCCAACAAAATTTACAAAACCATTTTTTTAGGGACCACATCACATTTGAAGTCACTTTGAGAGGTCTTTATGACAGAAAATACCCAAAAGTGACACTATTCTAAAAACTGCACCCCTCAAGGTGCTCAAAACCACATTCAAGAACTTTATTAACCCTTCAGGTGCTTCACAGGAATTTTTGGAATGTGGAAGAAAAAAATGAACATTTAACTTTTTTCACAAAAATGTTACTTTAGACCCAATTTTTTTTATTTTTACAGGGGTAACAAGAAAAAATGGACCCCAAAATTTGTTGTGCAATTTCCCCTGGGCACACAGATACCCCATATGTGGGGAAAAAACACTGTTTGGGCGCACGGCAGGGCTCGGAAGGGAAGGAGCGCCATTTGACTTTGATTGTAAAATTTGCTTGAATAATTAGCGGACGCCATGTTGCGTTTCGAGAGCCCCTGATGTGGCTAAACATTGGAGATCCCCCACAAGTGACCCCATTTTGGAAACTAGAACCCCCAAGGCACCTATCTAGATGCATAGTGAGCACTTGGAACCCCCAGGTGCTTCACAAATTGATTCGAAAAATGAAAAAGTGTTTTTTTTTTTTCACTTTTTCATTTTTACGAATCAATTTGTGAAGCACCTGGGGGTTCCAAGTGCTCACTATGCATCTAGATAGGTGCATTGGGGGTCTAGTTTCCAAAATGGGGTCACTTGTGGGGGAGCACCAATGTTTGGGCACACAGGGACTCTCCAAATGCAACATGGTGTCCGCTAACAAATTGAACGGCTCAAATTGTTAGTGGACACCATGTTGCGTTTGGAGAGCCCCTGTGTGCCCAAACATTGGAGCTTCCCCACAAGTGACCCCATTTTGGAAACTAGACCCCCCAAGGCACCTATCTAGATGCATAGTGAGCACTTGGAACCCCCAGGTGCTTCACAAATTGATTCGAAAAATGAAAAAGTGTTGTTTTTTTTTTCACTTTTTCATTTTTACGAATCAATTTGTGAAGCACCTGGGGGTTCCAAGTGCTCACTATGCATCTAGATAGGTGCCTTGAGGGGTCTAGTTTCCAAAATGGGGTCACTTGTGGGGGAGCTCCAATGTATAGGCACGCAGGGGCTCTCCAAACGCAGCATGGAGTCCGCTAACAATTTGAGCCGATTTTCCATTCAATTTGTTAGCGGACACCATGTCGCGTTTGGAGAGCCCCTGATGTGCCTAAACAGTGGAGCTCCCCCACAAGTGACCTCATTTTGGAAACTATACCCCTCAAGGATTTTATCAAGGTGTATAGTGAACATTTTGAACCCAGAGGTACGACACAGAATTTGATAACATTAGGTCATCATATTGAATAAGTTGTCATTAGTCTTGAGCGCAAGTGCTCGCTACTTGAGTTTGCATCGGGTACTCAGGTATGCACCATGTACTGCGTGTGCTCGAGTGACATGCTCGAGTCCCTGCCCCGCATGTTTCACGGTTATTAGACACCCCAAAAAAAACATGCGGGGATCGCTCGTGCATGGCAGTCAATCCCCGCAAAGTTTTTTGGCCGCGAAGCATATGGGGCGGAGACTCGAGCATGTCACTCAAATACCCACGATACTCAATGCATACCAGAGCACCGGATGCAAACTCAAGTAGCAAGCACTTGCGCTCAACACTAGTCGCCATATCGTCATCTTTTTTTCTTACTTTTGAAAAAAATCCCAACCCCATCACAACCCTAACCCCAACCCTAACCCCAAACCCAGCCCTAACCCTAGCCCTAACCCTAGCCCAACCGTAACCCGAGAGTTTATTTTTTACGCCGTTCCTCGTGCGGTATAAGTGATTAGACGACTTTATTCTTTGTGTCGGTGAGATTCCAGTGATACCAGAATCATATGGTTTTTATGACTGACAGCTGTCACACACTAAAAGACGCATTTTTTGTAATATCTAGTTTTTGCATCACAAATTTTGAGAGCTATAATTTTTCCAGATTTTGGCAGACAGTCATGTGACGGCTCGTTTTGTGCGGGATGAGTTGACGTTGTTATTGGTGCCATTTTCAGGCACGTGACATTTTTTGATCGCTTTCTATTCCGATTTTTGGGAGGTAGAATAAACAAAAACCAACAATTCAGGAATTGGTTTTTTTTTTTTTTTTTTATTCTCTTCTGCGTGTGGTAAAATTGATAAGGCAGCTTTATTCTTCGGGTCAGTACATTTACAGCGGTACCACATTTATATCGTTTTTCTATGTTTTGCACTTTTACATAATAAAAGCTATTTTACAGAAAAAAATATTTTTTAGCATAGCTTTATTCTGAGAGCTATAACTTTTTTATTTTTCAACTGATGGAGCTATATGGCGGCTTGTTTTTTGCGGGATGAGATGACTTTTTCAGCGGTACCATTTTTATTTAGATTCGTCTTTTTGATCACGTGTTATTCCATTTTTTGTTTGGCGGTATGATGATAAAGCATTGTTTTTTGCTTCGTTTTTTTTTTTTTTTTTTTTACCGTGTTCACTGAAGTGGTTAACTAGTGGGACAGTTTTATAGGTCAGGTTGTTCCGGACGCGGCGATACCTAATATGTGTAGTTTTATTGTTTTTTTTTATAATAATATTTATTGATGGGTACATTATATTTTTATTTTTGGTGGATTATTTTTTTTATTTATTTTTTGGTGTTTTTACATTTTTTTACTCTGTCCCACTCTGGGACTTTCACTTTTTTTATTCTGATCGCCTGCATGGCACAGGAATGCAGCACCATCCCTGTGCCATGCAGGCTGTCAGCGCTGGACAGGGAGAACATAGTTTGGAGATGCACTGTGCATGTCCAAACAATCTTCCTGTTGTCTGGTGACCCGGATGTTGTCATGACGACATCGGGTCATCATGGCAACATCCTGGAAGCCACGGCAGACAGCGCTGGAGGCCGGAAGAGGAGGTGAGTATCTGCGATCACCTCCCCTTGCCACCGCAATGCTGTGATCGACTTCGATCGCAGCATTACGGGGGTTAATGTGCTGGGAGCGGTGCAGGACCGCTCCCTGCACATAGTACCGGGTGTCAGCTGTGACAATCAGCTGACACCCAGCGGCGATCGCGCCCGTACAGCCTGTGTGCGCGCGCAATCGCGGTGACGTACTAATACGGGTCTGGCTCTTAAGTCCCAGGGCACAGACGCGTATTAGTACGTCTAATGTTGTTAAGGGGTTAAAAGGAGTTGTCCACTACTTTTTACGATTCCCCCAATGTATTAACTCTGTGATTATAAGACTTTTTTGTCATTACCTTTGGTAGTCTTTAATGCCTATGAGTGGCGATATCCTTGGCCGCTCACAGTGACGGGTAACCCGGCCCACAACCCAGCAGCCACCATGGGGACCGCCGTCACTGATGTCACGTCAAGTGAGGCGTGACATCAGAGGACGCTGCAGCTGGGGGTCACGTGATGCCTGGGAACGGCCAAGGATAGCCCCGCTCACAGGAAATAAAGACTACCAAAGATAATTATAAAACGCCTTATAATCACAGAGTTAATACATTGGGGCAATTGTAAAACGGAGTGGACAACTTCTTTAAATAAAAGATCAGATTTGATTCTTCACTATTAACCAATATGTTATCTACATTTTTTGGTGTCTAATGATATACAGTACAGACCAAAAGTTTGGACACACCTTCTCATTTAAAGATTTTTCTGTATTTTCATGACTATGAAAATTGTACATTCGCACTGAAGGCATCAAAACTATGAATTACCACATGTGGAATTATATACTTAACAAAAAAGTGTGAAACAACTGAAAATATGTCTTATATTCTAGGTTCTTCAAAGTAGCCACCTTTTGCTTTGATGACTGATTTGCACACTCTTGAAGCTCATCAAGAGAATGCAAAACTTTTGGTCTGTACTGTATGTATGTTTTTTTTATTTATGAATATTCAACACATTTTTTTCTGTATCAGTATTTACTTAGTTTCATGCTATTCTTGAATTCACCTGAACATGGTTTTAATTAAGTCAGCGGTGCATATCCTCTGTTGCTGTTCTGTGTTTAGTCAGGCTTGACAAAGGACCAAGTAGATCTGAAAAATATTGCCTGGGAGCGCAGCGGATATTTCTTTTCTGTCTTTTTACATTTTTTTGCTGTTATGTTCAACTTTTTTTTTGTGTATTTTATAAATAAAGCAATTCTTTTAAGAAGATGTGATTGCTGGCTATGGTTTGGACTGTTGCAATTACTGGAGTATTTTGCAGTGCTCCTGGACCGGTGAGCTGATTGCTCCTTTTTCACAGTCCCTGGTTATTGTGCAGCATGTAATTCTATCTCTGGGGATAAGTGCGCACAACAAATTTATCTAATAATATTCTTCTAACACAGATGACGGCAGATTTGTGTCAGAAATTTCTACAACTGAAAAATCATCTCAATTATTTACAGCACATGATTTCACTGCAGACAAGGAGGGAATGTAGCAACAAGTCTTATAGGAAAATCCATGACCAGTTCCTGTATCACGACATCATCGCAGCGGAGGATGATTCCTATGACATGGGAGATTACTACACTGGGAGTTATGAAGGGAATTAATACTTCTTTGTTGCTGAAATTTCTGAGGTATCGGATACTGAATTATTAGATGATGTATCTGTTCTCACTAGCAGTTAGCCACTTCCTGACATTAATCTCTTATTAGTATTTTGCGCTCCGCTTTGTTTCTTTTGGTTTTGTTTTTAACTTAAAAATATAACTAATTTGGAGTACTTGTAAATGACTGTTTACCTTTTGTAATATTTTATGTCATTCACTGTGATCTAAATAGCTAACATATAAATGTCAGTATACGAGTAGTTACTACAGGTGATACTGTGACGCCCTGCGGCTACACGCTGTCACAGAACTCCTGGGTGTTGCACAGACGGATTCTCCCCAGTGGCCTCAATACATGCAGACACCTCCACCCAAGTCCACTAGATGGAGCCCTGTCAGGTATATATATATACTGGGGGGTGGAGTTCAGGAAGTCAGTCAGTGGGAAGCAGTGAGTCTGACAAGATGCTGCAGCACCAGACAAGCTGAAGTCTTTGTGGCTGAAACCCAGGCTGGGCCCAAGCTGCGGGCTAGTCTGGCCAGTGAGAGCCTAGAGTGGGCCAGAAGACAAAGAGCGGAGAAGAGCCATCAGGGACAGAGGAACCACAGAGGGTTCGTCCCCTGATGCAAGCCGGGCACCGGGCCCGAGCCTATTGGGACCTCCATACCCAGTAGGGAATCCGGCATACTGAGGAGGATTTCATATCCCTCAGTCCACCTGTGAATACCGCATATTCAGAGGACTAGGTACCACGAAGGCCCCAGCGTCCAGGGAGAGTGGTAACCAGAGGAAAGCCCTCGCCGCCAAGCATACGGGTGAGAGAAACATCAAGGATGCTAGACCCTGTTCCAGGCAGGTCAGAAGCTCCAGGGAGAGAGACAGGAAGATACAGAAAGGAGGCCTTACACCCGCTCACTGGGGAGCAAGACCAGAAGTGCACACCACCTACAAGTGCCCCGGACCACACCTGCCTACCATCTGCAGTAAAGGTACTGAAACTAGCCCCGGTGTGTGTGTCTGTTCTTCCTCTAACCCGGCTGGGTCCCCTCTCTCCTGCATCCCTTCACACCATCCCTGCCTCGGGGGCCCGCTCCACCTGTGGGGAGCAGAAACACCTCAGCTGCCATCCCATCACCCCCCGGAGGTCTTCAGCAGCGCTGGTAATCATTACCAGGTACCACAGGTGGCGTCACGAACTATTTACTTTATTTTTATTTTCTATCCAAGTTCCAATCCCCTTTTTTAAGAGTGACCCCAGGGTACGGGCCCGGGAGCCGACCACCGCGACACCCCCAAAACCAGGTAAAGACCCGGGTACCGAGTCGTCCCCATCCCCTGGGCGCGTCAATACCATATGTGTATAGGACAGAAACCAAGATAAGTGATGGATATATCATCTAGTTTTGTGAAAACTGAAAAATGCAATATCACAAACCAAATATGATAGACAAACAGAGGCTGATTCCTCTTATAAAATAGCAAAAAAATAACTATATACTGCATATGATTCATAAAGAACTTCTGCACCACAGTAAATACTACAGGCCAGCAGGGGGCAGTAACTGCTTCTTGTGTAATGCTAGCTCTCAGGAGAAGCAGATCAAATTTCTACACAGTTTAGCACTAGGGCTAATTTGTGCCTTAAAAACAGAATCATTTTTGTGTTTTGTTTTTTTTTTCCCATTGACCAACATCAGTCATAACTTTTTTTTAATTTTCTTTGTTCTCACATGAACAGCCAAGCGACTATCACAAGATCATCATACACTAATGTCTCTGCACTCCCTATAGATAGAGCCCTGGCAGCATTAAGAAGAGCCTCATCTATATACAATATGGAGATTCCCAGCACTAGAAATACAGGTTTGTGTTATAAACCAGTGATAACGAGGCAGCTCTTCCTGTATTTGGATCCAGTCCATGATTGTAAGTAAAGAAGTGACTGCAATCATCTACATGCGCGATGGGTCAGCACACTGCCACTAATGAATACATGAACTCCAATACTGTGACAAATGTAAGGTACGTATTTTTACTATAAGACGCACCGGACCATAAGACACACCCCAAATTTTGGGGTGGAAAATAGAAAAATAATATTTTTTATAAGATGAGGGTCCATCTTATAGTCTGAATAGGTATCTTTCTGGGGGGGTGGGGAGGGGAGGTGGAGCGAGGGTCACAGGAGGCAGGGTCCCTCAGGAAGCCGGCGGAAGTGGAGGAATGCATCCTCCATTCCCTCCCTCAGGAACCCGGCAGCTACAGCAGAAGAGGTGAGATACTGCGGGGCCTGCGCCCTGGCTGGGACCTGGGGACGGGGCCTGCGCCCTGGCTGGGGCCGGGGCCTGCGCCCTTGCTGGGACCTGGGGCCGGGGCCTGCGCCCTGGCTGGGACCTGGGGCCGGGGCCTGCGCCCTGGCTGGGACCTGGGGCCTGGGCCTGCGCCCTGGCTGGGACCTGGGGCCGGGGCCTGCGCCCTGGCTGGGACCTGGGGCCGGGGCCTGCGCCCTGGCAGGGACCTGGGGCCGGGGCCTGCGCCCTGGCTGGGACCTGGGGCCAGCGTCAGGCTGTGAGCGGCGTGCGCTGCTTTCTGGTGCCTGCAGCCATCTTTCTGAAGCTATGAGCTACAGGAAAATGGCTGCCCGAGCTCCCAGACACAGATGGTGTCAGCTGGAGATGGTGACAGCTGTGCATGGCTGCTGTAAGCTCACGCTGCCGGGAACACGTCCGCTCCCGGCAGCGGGAGCCACTGACTGAGGTCACCGGAGTGCATTCAGTCAGCGCAGCTCCGGAGACCTCCTTTATGGCACTGCTGTACCGTGGGAATTTCTCACGATACAGCAGGGCCATAAAGGAGTTGACCGGAGCAGCGCTGCCTGAACTCCGGCGAACCCGCTTATGCAATGACGGGGCTGCTTTACGGCCCCGTCATTCTAGCGGCGGCAGCGGTTCAGAGCGGTCACATTCTATATGGCTGCTCTGAACTGGAGATCTTCGTGGGACACTCGTGGACTACTACGGAGGGGTAAGGATAAGGTTGTGGTTTATTATTTTATATTTTATTACAGGAGATCGATGGCTTCGGGGAATTAGGTGTCTAGGTGAGTATAGGTGTAGTTTTTTATTTTTTACTTTATTTTAGGTGGCGATCGGCGGGGACAGGTAATGTATGAACTAATTTATTGTAGGTAACCACTGGCCACCAATGACATGTATTTAAAATTTATTGGGGACACAGTAGGGCAATTTAAATAGCAGGATCAGGCTGATGGGAACTACTGCTCCCATCAAGCTGATCCTGCTGGCACGAGTGGACGGGGGACAGACATAGGCCGATGGGAGTAGTAGTGTCACATCAACCTATGTCTGCCTGCACGCACACACCCGCAGACATCGCACAGACACCGCGCACACACACACGCAGACATCGCACAGACACCGCGCACACCCGCACACATCGCACAGACACCCGCACACATTGCACAGACACCCACACACACCAATCATGACGGGTCTGGGAGGTGAGGCTGACCTGTGCGACCGTGGGAAAGTTCATGTGAGTTCATGCAATGCAGTCAAGCATGAACTCACATGAACCCTCTGAGGGCACCGCGGCGACTTCAAATGAACAGCTGATCGGCATCACCTGATACCTCAGCTGTTCATTTGAAATAACCGGCGGGAAAGCACAGCACAGAACGGGAAAGCCGGCGGTGAAGTCTTTTCACTGCCGGCTTCCCCGCCTGGGTCCTTCGCTCCCCGCTCCTTGGTGCTGCGCTCCCCGCCGGTCCTAACTTACGATCGGGATGGGAGGTGGCGAGGGGAGCGGAGGATCGGGGTGGGAGGCTGCGGGGAAGCAGTATGGGGCTGTGTGATTGTTTAAAAGCCGGCGGCTTTTTACCGCCCGCCGGCTTTTAAACAATCAGGAGAATTCTCCCACGCTGGGATGGCATTCTGATGACAGGCTGGATCTCAGCTGAGCGCTGCCATCCAGCTTGTCATCGTTCAGAGACACTGCAGAGCGCAGGCATTATGGGAACTTCCGATTCTGGTATTCGATATTGTAAAAGTATCGGAATTAAGTATCGGAATTCCGATACCGCGAATATCGGCCGATACCCGATATTTCAGGATCGGAATGCTCAACACTATTCAAAAGGTAAAAACACAAAACCTAGAAATGATTGATAAAAGTGAACAGGAGATAAAGAGTCCAGTGTCTGCAGCAATTAGTACAGGTGGTAGAGATCTTGCAGAACTGATGGGGTTAATATATAACTGGCAAACAACTGGGTGGAGTGAAATTCAGCAGTGGTGGATCTTTGCCAGTGATGCTCAGTGATACTTGAGTCGGCTATATTCACACATTGCGGGGTTTTTTCTACAGCAAAACCTGATCTCTTGTCAGGAGGGTTTTTTCAGGATTTTGCGTGGTTTTTGGATGCCAAAAGTGCAACTTTGCTTCCACCACAGAAGCATGAACACAGGTCACCAATGCAAGACATATGTGAAACTATATTAACCAGAGTTTCAAATGTAACGGTGGGGGAGGTGAATTGTTCAGGAATTGTTTAACTAAGACACTGGTAGTGCATTGATTTTGTAGGACACTATTTATTTTCACACTATGGTCTGCCATTGAGTTGCTCAGAGATTGTTCAATTTCACACCTCCATGGGCCATAGGTATTGTTCAAACTCACACCTAGCTCAGGCAATGTATACATTGTGAATAGCGAAAAAGCCCAAATGTCAACATTAAGGTGTAAATGGGAGACCACACTGCCCCTAAACACCAATCTATACTGACTCACAACAATCATTGTTTATAGGGAGAAAAAGGGAGTCATAATGGCTTAAAAAATATACATATTTTATTAGTGATAAGTTCATATAGAAAAATCAGCAGATCAAGACAATAAAGTGCAGAATGGCTACAACAAACAAGTCCATCCCCAGCCCAAGACAAAAAGTGCCTAATACATTCTAAAGTTATGCAAAATTGCAAGAGCAGTACATAAAGTGCAATGTAGGTAAGGTAAGGTTCCACACACCCATAGCAGCTGGGTGCCAGGTAATCAGTTATTCACTAGTATCATGTTAATGTATCTGTAGTAAACCTATGGCTCCACAGACTTGGAAGGGTGCCGAAAGGGCGTCCTCTGCAGCGTGTGCACATGGACATTACCTGTTAGATCTTCTCATATAGGTACCATACACATGATCAGTTTTTTAAATACATCAGATAAGGACTGCTCTGATCTGGGTTACCTTGACGTTGGTAGATCGGCTTAGTATACATTTTTTGCAAAAAAACGTGTCAACTAAATACCCTGTTTTTTATCACCTTTTTACTAGCACTTGCTGTTTACTGATACTTTTTTACAACAGAGTATTTTTATACGTTTGTTTTACTGTGTCCTTGTGTGTTTCAGGGTGATGGTCTTACCAATTTTGAGGGCTGAGGGCAGGCTGGCAGCACAAGAGGCGCAGTGGCGTACCCCGACGAGTGT
This sequence comes from Phyllobates terribilis, assembly GCF_046119375.1. Taxonomy (NCBI): domain Eukaryota; kingdom Metazoa; phylum Chordata; class Amphibia; order Anura; family Dendrobatidae; genus Phyllobates; species Phyllobates terribilis. The sequence continues at coordinate 384,069,159 of NW_027362765.1, forward strand.
TTTGTGGCATCCACAGCCGCTTTCTCAAGGGATTGTTCAATTTCACACCTCCACGGGCCATAGGTATTGTTCAATCTCACACCTAGCTCAGGCAATGTATTAATTGTACACATCACTAATTTAATTAAGCTGTACTATCCAAACTGCCATCTCCGGTGACCAAGACAAGATGGTAAAATCACAAAAATAAGTTTCACATACTGATCTACTTGCTTTTTTCACTAAAAATGCAACAAAACCTGATAGCTATGTTCATACTAGGCGTTTCACCACCTATTACTTCCAATGGGTGAAAAAATGCTGAAAGAAGTGGCATGCTGTATTCTGCAAAAAAAATGTGCAAAGCACAAAATACTAATCAAACAAAAGCCCTGATGTGTGCATGAGATTTCTGGAATCTCATAGACTTTGCTGGTACTGTAAAATGCAGAAGAAAATTTGCATAAAAAAGCATAAAAAAAAAACCGCAGTATGTGTAGAGGGGGAACCAAGTCAGAAAAGGGAGGACACAAAATGTCAGCTCCTGCTGTGTGTAATGTATCAGTATTTGTTTGGATGTTTCTGCTGTTCATGTAGATCAGATCCACGATATTATAGAGGATCTGTGATGTTTCCCTCCTGTCTGAGGACGGCAGAGGATAGAAGAGGAGACAAAGAGCTCGGAGATATCATCTATATATCAGATCCTCCGAATAAGAGAAAATTCAGAGTTGCTGAATATGAGTAAGGTCTCATACTCATCTGCGTGAAAAATGGACAAGTGCAATCTGATAAAAAAACGGATTGCACTCTGACCAATGTTAATTTAGGAGTCTCTGCTCATGTGCTATTTTCTTTTTTCCCTCTGCTCAGATTGGACTGCTGCAATTGTCCTCATACTGGACAAGACTCGAAAATGCAAGTCAATGGGTGCAATTTAAAAAAACAAAAAACGGACGGCACTTGGACCATGCAAGTATGCTCCAACTCGATGAGTTCTTCAGTGGTACCGCTTCTGGGTACCTGGTAGCATAGTCCATGACCACCAGGATGTATTGGTGGCCCCGGGCTAATTTGACCAAGGGCCCCACTAGGTCCACGGCAATCCTCTTAAAGGGGATTTCTATCACAGGTAGGGGGATTAAAGGACTACAGAAGTGGGAGGAGGGCGCGGTTATCTGGCAGGTGGGGCGGGACCTACAGTAGTTCAGGATCTCCCGGTAACACCATGGCCAATAAAACCTGAGTCCTCAATATCCTCTCCTGAGTTTTCTCATCCCTCAGGTGTCCCCCTAGAACATGTTAATGGGTCATATTTAATACCCTCTGTCGGTCGGGCCCTGGAACTAACAGCTGCTCCACTATCTCATCACCCCTTGGTTTGGTCACCTGATACAATAACTCCCCCTGCACTGCGAAATGTGGGTACCTGGTGTCCGCCCCCAGCTCTTGAGCAACCCCATTACAGACAGTGACATTGTCGCATGCGCCCTTCAACGTCAAGTCCCGAACTTGAGCAGACCCAAAGTTCTCTCCTGCCACCTCTAACTCAGGGAGGTCGGCCTCCTTGGTCACAGTCTCGTCCTCGGCGCCGGCAAGGACACACAATGGGAAATCATCCCCTTCAGATGTCGACGGGAGAATTTCCTTAGGGACCTGGAATTTGTCCACACGACTCAGTCGGGTACCTTTCCCCCACAAGTCCCAGAACAATGGGAAATCGCGCCCCAATATGACGGGATGTATGAGGTCCTTAACCACCCCAACCTCGTGGGATTAGGCACCACAATCTGTTCCCACTGTCACTGTGGCCACAGGGTAGTCTTTGGCGTCCCCATGTATGCAGTGGACACCCACAGTCTTGGCAGAGATCAGCTGGTGGGGAAAGTTGGCACTGATTAGGGTCACTAGACTCCCTGAATCCAACAGTCCAAGCACCATCACCCCATTAACGGACACAGCACATGTTTGTGGCCTCTCACTGGGTCAACAGTCCACACTATAGGCTGGATACGCATAATAGGAGACCCATCTGCCTAGGCTGCAGTCCATGGGTTCGGGGGACAATTGACACCTGGCGGCTACATGTCCAGGGTTATGACACCGCCAACAGACTAGATCTTTAGCAACCGTCCCTGTGGCACCTGCAGTGGGAGTGGGACGCCCCCCAGTGGTGGCTCTAGACCCCTTCCAAGGTGAACCCACCCCCTTTTGGGTATCCCAGTATGGAGAAGTGACTATTTCTGGTTTCTTGAGGGATTTCGAGGGATTTCTCATAATAATAATAATAATAATAATAACCACCTGGTACCTCTCTACCAGGCCGATAAAGTTATCTGCGTTCTGGGGATTGCCCTGGGCAACCCAAGTCTGTACTGGTTTGGTAAGGGAGTGCACAAATCTATCCATCACCACCCGCTCAACCATCTGGGCCGAAGTGGAGGACTCTGGCTGCAACCACTTCTGAATGAGATGCAGTAGGACAAACACCTGAGAGCGAGGGGGTTTGTCGCTGGCATACGCCCAATGGTGGACTCGTTGGGCTCTCACCGCCATATTGACTCCCAGGCGTGCTAAGATCTGTCTTTAGCTTGGCGTATTCCTTGGCATCTGCAGTTTCAAGTCGTAATATGCCTTTTAGGGTTCACCCCTCAAATATGGCGCCAGAACCTCTGCCCACTGTTCTGGTGGAAGTCTCTCCCGGTCAGCCACCCTCTCAAAGATAGTCCGAAATGCTTCTACATCATCCCCGGGGGTCATCTTCTGCATGGCCTGTCATAACTCCTTCCTGACGTGGGAGTCATCAATTGGCCCTGGGGGTGGGGTGGTTGTCCTGCCCTGGATGGCGTCTGTCTGAAGCTGTATCTGCTGTTGCTGCTCCTGTTGGTACTGCTGCTGCACCTTTTGCTGCAACTGTATCTGTTGAAGCAACAGTTTGGTCGTCTGCTGGTGCTGCTGTTGACTTTGCAAGTGCTGTTGGTGCATCGGTTGTTGGCTCTGCACCAGGTGCTTAACCTCTTTACCCCCCAAGGTGGTTTGCACATTAATGACCAGGCCAATTTTTACAATTCTGACCACTGTCACTTTATGAGGTAATTACTCTGGAACACTTCAATAGATCCCATTGATTCTGAGACTGTTTTTTCATGACATATTGTTCTTCATGATAGTGGTAAAATTTCTTCGATATCACTTGTATTTATTTATGAAAAAAAATGGAAATTTGGTGAAAATTTTGCAATTTTCAAACTTTGAATTTTCATGCCCTTAAATCAGAGAGATATGTCTCACAAAACAATTAATAAATAACATTTCCCACATGTCTACTTTACATCAGCACAATTTTCGAACCAACATTTTTTTTCGCTAGGGAGCTATAAGGGTTAAAAGTTGACCAGCGTTTTTTCATTTTTACAACAAAATTTTTTTTAGGGACCATATCACATTTGAAGTGACTTTGAGGGGCCTTTATTACAGAAAATTCCCAAAAGTGACACCATTCTAAAAACTGCACCCCTCAAGGTGCTCAAAACCACATTCAAGAAGTTTATTAACCCTTCAGGTGCTTCACAGGAATTTTTGGAATGTGGAAGAAAAAAAATGAACATTTATATTTTTTTCACAAAAATGTTACTTTAGACCCCAATTTTTTTATTTTTGCAAGGTTATCATTAAAAAATGAACCCCATAATTTGTTGTGCAATTCCTTCTGAGTACACAAATACCCCATATGTTGGAGAAAACCACTTTTTGGGTGCACGGCAGGGTTCGGAACGGAAGGAGCGCCATTTGACTTTTTCAATGTAAAATATGTAATTAGCGGACGCCATGTTGCGTTTGGAGAGCCCCTGATGTGCCTAAACAGTGGAAACCCCCCACAAGTGACACCATTTTGGAAACTAGACCCCTCAGGGAACTTATCTAGATGTGTGGTGAGCACCCTGAACCCCCAGGTGCTTCACAGAAGTTTATAACATTGAGCCGTAGAAAATAACATTTTCACAATTTTCCCCAAAAAATGTTTTTTCAGCCCCCAATTTTGCATTTTCATAAGAGTAACAGGAGAAATTGCGCCATAATATTTGTTGTGCAATTTCTCCTGAGTAAGCCGATACCCCATATGTGGGAGAAAACCACTGTTTGGGTGCATGGCAGGGTTCAGAAGGGAAGGAGCGCCATTTGACTTTTTGAATGTAAAATTTGCTTGAATAATTAGCGGACGCCATGTTGCGTTTGGAGAGCCCCTGATGTACCTAAACAATGGAAACCCCCCACAAGTGACACCATTTTGGAAACTAGACCCCTCAGGGAACTTATCTAGATGTGTGGTGAGCACCCTGAACCCCCAGGTGCTTCACAGAAGTTTATAACATGGTGCCGTGAAAATAAAAAAATCAAACTTTTTACACAAAAATGATCTTTTAGCCCCAAATGTTTTATTTTCACAAAGGTATGAGGAGAAAATGGACCCCAAAAACTTTTGTGCAATTTCTCGAGTATGCCGATACCCTATATGTGGGGAAAATACACTGTTTGGGCACACGGCAGAGTTCAGAAGGGAAGGAGCACTGTGTGACTTTTTGAACGCAAAATTGTCTGGAATAGACAGTGGATGCCCTGTCGCGTTTGGAGAGCACCTGACGCGCCTAAACAGTGGCAACCCCCCAGAAGTGACTCCATTTTGGAAACGACCCCTCAAGGATTTTATCAAGGGGTATAGTGTACATTTTGAACCCAGAGGTACGACAGAATTTGATAACATTAGGTCATCATATTGAATAAGTTGTCATTAGTGTTGAGCGCAAGTGCTCGCTACTTGAGTTTGCATCGGGTACTCAGGTATGCACCAAGTATAGTGGGTGCTCTAGTGACATGCTCGAGTCCCTGCCCTGCATGTTTCACGGTTTCATGCGATCGCAGAGCATGTAATACTACTTAGCTGGTCCATAAGGCCCAGGGCACAGCTACGCACTATTACTGAAAAGGTCAGGTTAATAAGCTCCTCCATGCTACCGGACTTCACCTAGGACATCCACCGGTCTCTGTGGCAGGTACACATGTTCCTGGAATCTTGCACGCACTCTCACACCAACTGTGGTATGACGCCTCACTCGGCCGCCTCCAGAAGTAGACTCAGGAACCAGGTTTTCTCTGCAGGCTTTATTATATGGCATAACGCCCTGCAGCTCCAGCAAAAATAAATACAGCCTTACTGGCAAAACAACAAATCAAAAGATAAACTATAGCACAGTCCATATATGTGTGTGCAGTTCCCCCACACAGGTTATGTCCAGCCTTCAGCTACTTCCTGAGCTATGGCTGACCAGTCTGGAGACCTTTCCTCTCCAAACACAACACACAGAAAAAAAAAAACAGGACTGAACATTTAAAACTGTCTCAGCCAAAGCCTGAGGGGAGGTATAGGAAATGATGTCCCTTCCACCTCTACGTCATTCCCATAAAACCATACCCTTTAAAAGAGTTAACCCCACTAGAATATAACATGCTGGCAGAAATTCAGTAGGTCTTAGTTCACACAGGAGAGCATCCTGAGTGACACATACCTCCCCTCACATATACTACCAGTGACTCTGGGAAGCTACATGGGTATTACCCTCTTCCCCTTTTTTTTTCAGAAATGTAATTATTTACTACTAAATGCAGGGCCGGCGGGCAGGGCAGACTAGGCTTCTGCCTAGGGCCCTCCGCTGTCTTGGGGGGGCCCCCAGTGTCTACAGCAGGAGCTTCACTGATAATAGCAGTGTGTGTGTATCTGAGGCATGTGCGGTGTGAGTGTGTGTGTGTGTCACCCCAGGCCTGGATGCCACAAATATTAAAGGCTGTGTCTGAGAGCAGGAGGGAGGTTCCCTGGTTAGGGACAATTAGCATACAGCACCATCTGTCCCAGGCCAGTAGGGGGAGCTGGCTGCCCCTATAAAAGCTGGAACTGGGGGCAGGGTTAGGGAGAACTGGACGACCTAGCTCAGGAGTGAGACTAGTCTCAGAGAAGGAGGGACAGTTCAGCTGTAGTTGAGGAGGTCATGAGGCAGTGGAGAAACTGCTAGCCAGGGACATACGGCGCCGAGAGCCTGTCCTGGCAGAAAGGGAGATTAATCTACCGGACATTGGGGTCCGAGGCTGTAAAGACTCTAAGTCCAGCAGCAGAGAACCAATCCGCGAGGGATTTCATGTCCTTTGGCCTAGAAAGCCCGGAGGCTCCGCCACAACAGAAGGGACCAGCAAAGCCAAGAGAGGCCAGAGGTAAAAGGAGCCCAAGTTGCAAGCCATATGGGTGAGAGTACACGGCACGCTCAGGGACGTGGGCTATTTTACCACTAAAGAGGGAAATAGAAAGAGCTTAGAAAGCACGGTAGGCCTACACCCTCACCCTGACCAGAGGGGCTTCCCGAGTGTTCTCAGACATCCAGGCCCCCTTCTAGCCAGTACTGTTGTTGGCTCATTACCATCTGTTATAATAAAGGCCCTGAACTGTTTAAGCGGACTCTGCATTCTGACCGTCGCGGACGGAACTATCACCCCCAATATGCACCTACACTGCCCTGGGGCTACACTCCTCCCGTGGGGAGTTATTCTACCTCTGTGCTGCACACCAACACCAGCCTCAGCGGTCTGCCCTGCAGCGGCGGTTATCCCTGACCGCAATCCACGGGTGGCGTAGTCGGACATTCAAAACACTGATAAATAGACCGCCACAATTTGGTCTGACCACCCTGAGCCACGGGATCGGGTTGCCACTACTACCCCCAGCATCGTACAGAAGCCCGGTCTTGAGTGCCCCGCGTCCCAGGGGGCGAGTCATGCGTATCTGAGGTATGAGTAGTGTGTGCTGTCGGTGATATATTTCTATGTGTTGATATGAATGTTTGTTATCCTGCATACATGTGCTGTGTGTAATGTGTGTATCAGCTGGGCATTTGTTGTGCAGCAAGTATGTGTACCATGTACATGTGTAGAATTGTGTGCCGTGTACGTTTATATATTTTATTGCATTATTCTAATTTGTATATATGTTAATAGTATATGTAGATAGCCAGGTATAGACACAGTGGCAGCATGTGTCACACAGTGTGTGTATGTGTGTGTGTGTGTGTGTGTGTGTCGCCCCTGAGGGTTCAGTCGCCACAGAGGTACTGCACCTCACCCAGAGGTGTGGCATCTCCTTCCCTCAGGTAAGGAGGGAGTACTGCCAGGGACCCTAATACCTGCACTCAACACTACACTACTCCAGGCCGGCTGGAAGGGCGTTATGCACTTCTTTTGCTGCCCCGCCCCTGGCTGGAGTGGGGGGAACCAGTAGTGGGTGGAGGACGCAGAACAGGGGAGCACTTGAATAGGAGGTGTATATAAAGGGGAGCCATCTTAGAGTAGGAGGTCAGTTCCGTCAGTAAGTCAGAGGAGGAGAAGTGAGAGGTTCGGGGCTCTGCAGGAGCTCTGCTCGGGAGGCAGGCTCGGCCTGTCATGCCCCAGGCTGAGAGAGGAGTGGGAGCAAGGGAGGAAGGCTCCAGGAACTGAAGGGATCCCAGGGGGTACGGTGAGTGCAGGACGGCACCCGTACGCCCTGAATCTGCCAAGTGTCAGAGGGATAAGGCCGCAAGAAGGGAACCGGTCCCTGGACTAGCCGAGTTACTTCAGGTCTCAGCTAGAAAACCGGAGGCTTCTGCACTTTCATGGTGCAGTTGCCACAACCGCACCTAAGCCGCCGTGAAGGGCACCAAGCCAGGTCCGGGAATTTCAAGTTGCCCAGAGGGACCTCAAGGTACCGGATCGGGACTTTGTGTGGCGGGGCGCAGGGCAGGAGGGAGAAGACCCAGCGTGGGAAGTCGGCTAAGAAAGGAACATACAGAGAGGGGTCCCGATAAATGCTTCTGATATGCTTGAGGGAGTGCTGAACCCCTGCCTGGTAAGCGCAGTGCGACGCGGGAGGTTGTCACCTGTACAGTGCAACCCGAGGAACCTAAATAACTGTGAATAAAACTCGGATGACTGCACCCCACTGTTTCTGTCAGTTATTTCTACCACGCTATCGCTCCTGCACTACAACGCCCAGCATCACCATCTGCACCTACACTGCCCTGGAGCTGTGCTCTGCCTATGAAGAGACGCACCAACCCAGCTGCCCTAACATCTACTCCAGAGGTCTGCAGCAGCGCCGGTACTCATTATCGGGAACCACAGGTGGCGTCACGAGACAAAACGGTTATTCATCCCATCAAGTAACAAACCCCTTTTAAAGAGTGACCCCAGAGTACGGGCCCGGGAGCCGACTGCCGTGACATCCCATAGAAGGTAACGGCCCGGGTACCGAGTTCCCCCCATATCCCCCTGGGCGAGGTGTGTCTGTGTGTCTTCCACATTTATAAATCCCGGCAGTGCAGACAAGAGTTAATAGGTGTAAACATATAGGCAATCATCCAACAAAGGAGCACAATGCTTCTCATTCATCGGGTGATTGGATTGTTTATGGCAGAACAAACATCCTTGTTCTCAGCAGCACATCGCGGGGTGTAAGCTGCAGATCTGCTGCTGATAACATGATCCTGTATGGGGACAAAGTGATCTATTAGTGATCGTTCTGTCTCCATCATTCTTCATCAGCCGGTGTAAAGAATCCGGAAGACAAGCACTGAACGTCTTCAATATCGATCACGCTCGTTTAACGGCCTGAACTCGGCGCATTTAAATACAACCGAAACGTTTCTGAGCACGGTGCACTATGTGAGCATTTAGGCTATGTGCCCATGATGCCGAAATGCTCCGGATTTTTTCCTGAGCGTTTCTGCATCTCCCTGGCAGAAAAAATGCATGCTTATTGTACATGCGGATTGTACATGTTTTTTCCTGCCAGGTAGAAGCGTTTGTGAAGCGTTTTTAACATGTGATTTCGCATGCGGGTTGTCCAAGCACTTGGAAAAGTGCTTGACAACTTGGTCACACTATATAAATCCATGCAACCGGCATAAATTTATATAGTGTGACCAAGTTACGATGCTTCAAATGCAGCATCAGTAGTAAAACAAAATAAAAATAAAAAAATAAATAAATATGTTGAAAAAATATATATATTATATATACTCGCCTTCCAATGGCCCCCGGTCTGTACGGTGCGTCCGGTGTCTTCGGAGGCTCATGGTGCTCTAAAAAGGACCTTCCATGACATCATTTAGTCATGTGACAGGTCACGCGACCGCCGACGTCAGTGGTCGCGTGACCTGTCACATGACTAAATGACATCATGGAAGGTACTTTTACCACCGCGAGCAGCCGAAGAGCCAGCAGTGCCGCCGGGAGCAGACAGGGGGCCATCAGAAGGTAAGTATATGTTTTTTTTTTATTTCAATTCTTTTTAACTACAGTTTCTATGATACCCGGGTCTAAAGGAGAGTCTCCTCTTCTCCAGACCCGGGTACCATCCGCGCATTGATTCACATAATATCCGCATGTGTACGTGTACTCATGCGGATATTACGTGGTCCAATGCAAGTCAATGGCGGCGATTTCGCCATGACTCCGCAAAATTAATGGTAGTGCTGCGGATTTTTCTGCAATGATAATTCGCAGCGGAAATTTCCGCCGCATGTGCACAGCACATGCAGATTATCATTGGGAAACATGGCAGACAACTTAACAAGCATTTTTAATGCGTTTTCGTGGCGGAAATGGTGCCGCGGAAACACATTAAATCCGCATCGTGGGCACATAGCCTTAGGGCTTCATTTCAAACTTTTGGCCACGGCCCCACTTTGTCTAAAACCGACCCTGACAAAATTTACATGTACAGTAAGCTACACACTCAAAGCACTGATTATATATCTCACTCACATATTTATATCTACGATAGAGATAGATAGATCTATCTACGATAGAGATAGATAGATCTATCTACGATAGAGATAGATAGATAGATCTACGATAGAGATAGATAGATAGATCTACGATAGAGATAGATCTACGATAGAGATAGATAGATCTACGATAGAGATAGATAGATCTACGATAGAGATAGATAGATAGATAGATCTACGATAGAGATAGATCTACGATAGAGATAGATAGATCTACGATAGAGATAGATAGATAGATCTACGATAGAGATAGATAGATAGATCTATGATAGAGATAGATAGATAGATCTACGATAGAGATAGATAGATAGATCTGCGATAGAGATAGATAGATCTACGATAGAGATAGATAGATCTACGATAGAGATAGATAGATAGATCTACGATAGAGATAGATAGATCTACGATAGAGATAGATAGATCTACGATAGAGATAGATAGATCTACGACAGAGATAGATAGATAGATCTACGATAGAGATAGATAGATCTATGATAGAGATAGATAGATAGAGATAGATAGATCTACGATAGAGATAGATAGATAGATCTACGATAGAGATAGATCTACAATAGAGATAGATAGATCTACGATAGAGATAGATAGATCTACGATAGAGATAGATCTATCTACGATAGAGATAGATAGATCTACGATAGAGATAGATAGATCTACGATAGAGATAGATGGATAGGTCTACGATAGAGATAGATGGATAGATCTACGATAGAGATAGATAGATAGATCTACGATAGAGATAGATAGATCTACGATAGAGATAGATAGATCTACGATAGAGATAGATAGATAGATCTACGATAGAGATAGATAGATCTACGATAGAGATAGATGGATAGATCTACGATAGAGATAGATAGATCTGCGATAGAGATAGATAGATCTACGATAGAGATAGATAGATCTACGATAGAGATAGATGGATAGATCTACGATAGATAGATAAATAGATAGATCTACGATAGAGATAGATAGATCTACGATAGAGATATATAGATCTACAATAGAGATAGATAGATCTACGATAGAGATAGATAGATAGATCTACGATAGAGATAGATAGATAGATCTACGATAGAGATAGATAGATCTACGAAATAGATAGATAGATCTACGAAATAGATAGATAGATCTACGATAGAGATAGATAGATCTACGATAGAGATAGATAGATCTACGATAGAGATAGATAGATAGATCTACGATAGAGATAGATAGATAGATCTACGATAGAGATAGATCTACGATAGAGATAGATAGATCTACGATAGAGATAGATAGATAGATCTACGATAGAGATAGATAGATAGATCTACGATAGAGATAGATAGATAGATCTACGATAGAGATAGATAGATAGATCTACGATAGAGATAGATCTACGATAGAGATAGATAGATCTACGATAGAGATAGATAGATCTACGATAGAGATAGATCTATCTACGATAGAGATAGATAGATCTACGATAGAGATAGATAGATCTACGATAGAGATAGATGGATAGATCTACGATAGAGATAGATAGATCTACGATAGAGATAGATAGATCTACGATAGAGATAGATAGATCTACGATAGAGATAGATAGATCTACGATAGAGATAGATGGATAGATCTACGATAGAGATAGATAGATCTGCGATAGAGATAGATAGATCTACGATAGAGATAGATAGATCTACGATAGAGATAGATGGATAGATCTACGATAGATAGATAAATAGATAGATCTACGATAGAGATAGATAGATCTACGATAGAGATATATAGATCTACAATAGAGATAGATAGATCTACGATAGAGATAGATAGATAGATCTACGATAGAGATAGATAGATAGATCTACGATAGAGATAGATAGATCTACGAAATAGATAGATAGATCTACGAAATAGATAGATAGATCTACGATAGAGATAGATAGATCTACGATAGAGATAGATAGATCTACGATAGAGATAGATAGATAGATCTACGATAGAGATAGATAGATAGATCTACGATAGAGATAGATCTACGATAGAGATAGATAGATCTACGATAGAGATAGATAGATAGATCTACGATAGAGATAGATAGATAGATCTACGATAGAGATAGATAGATAGATCTACGATAGAGATAGATAGATCTGCGATAGAGATAGATAGATAGATCTACGATAGAGATAGATAGATCTACGATAGAGATAGATAGATCTACGACAGAGATAGATAGATAGATCTACGATAGAGATAGATAGATCTATGATAGAGATAGATAGATAGAGATAGATAGATCTACGATAGAGATAGATAGATCTACGATAGAGATAGATAGATAGATCTACGATAGAGATAGATCTACGATAGAGATAGATAGATCTACGATAGAGATAGATCTATCTACGATAGAGATAGATAGATCTACGATAGAGATAGATAGATCTACGATAGAGATAGATGGATAGATCTACGATAGAGATAGATGGATAGATCTACGATAGAGATAGATAGATAGATCTACGATAGAGATAGATAGATCTACGATAGAGATAGATAGATCTACGATAGAGATAGATGGATAGATCTACGATAGAGATAGATGGATAGATCTACGATAGAGATAGATAGATAGATAGATATACGATAGAGATAGATAGATCTACGATAGAGATAGATAGATCTACGATAGAGATAGATAGATAGATCTACGATAGAGATAGATAGATCTACGATAGAGATAGATGGATAGATTTACGATAGAGATAGATAGATAGATCTACGATAGAGATAGATAGATAGATCTACGATAGAGATAGATAGATCTACGATAGAGATAGATAGATCTACGAAATAGATAGATAGATCTACGAAATAGATAGATAGATCTACGATAGAGATAGATAGATCTACGATAGAGATAGATAGATCTACGATAGAGATAGATAGATAGATCTACGATAGAGATAGATAGATAGATCTACGATAGAGATAGATCTACGATAGAGATAGATAGATCTACGATAGAGATAGATAGATGTACGATAGAGATAGATAGATAGATCTACGATAGAGATAGATAGATCTACGATAGAGATAGATAGATCTACGATAGAGATAGATGGATAGATCTACGATAGAGATAGATGGATAGATCTACGATAGAGATAGATAGATAGATCTACGATAGAGATAGATAGATCTACGATAGAGATAGATAGATCTACGATAGAGATAGATAGATAGATCTACGATAGAGATAGATAGATCTACGATAGAGATAGATGGATAGATTTACGATAGAGATAGATAGATAGATCTACGATAGAGATAGATAGATAGATCTACGATAGAGATAGATAGATAGATCTACGATAGAGATAGATAGATCTACGAAATAGATAGATAGATCTACGAAATAGATAGATAGATCTACGATAGAGATAGATAGATCTACGATAGAGATAGATAGATCTACGATAGAGATAGATAGATAGATCTACGATAGAGATAGATAGATAGATCTACGATAGAGATAGATCTACGATAGAGATAGATAGATCTACGAGAGAGATAGATAGATAGATCTACGATAGAGATAGATAGATAGATCTACGATAGAGATAGATAGATAGATCTACGATAGAGATAGATAGATCTGCGATAGAGATAGATAGATCTACGATAGAGATAGATAGATAGATCTACGATAGAGATAGATAGATCTACGATAGAGATAGATAGATCTACGATAGAGATAGATGGATAGATCTACGATAGAGATAGTTAGATAGATCTACGATAGAGATAGATAGATCTACGATAGAGATAGATCTATCTACGATAGAGATAGATAGATAGATCTACGATAGAGATAGATAGATCTACGATAGAGATAGATAGATAGATCTACGATAGAGATAGATAGATCTACGATAGAGATAGATAGATCTACGATAGAGATAGATGGATAGATAGATAGATCTACGATAGAGATAGATAGATCTACGATAGAGATAGATAGATCTACGATAGAGATAGATGGATAGATCTACGATAGATAGATAGATAGATAGATAGATCTACGATAGAGATAGATAGATAGATCTACGATAGAGATAGATAGATCTACGATAGAGATAGATCTACGATAGAGATAGATCTACGATAGAGATAGATCTACGATAGAGATAGATAGATCTACGATAGAGATAGATGGATAGATCTACGATAGAGATAGATAGATAGATAGATCTACGATAGAGATAGATAGATCTACGATAGAGATAGATGGATAGATCTACGATAGAGATAGATAGATAGATCTACGATAGAGATAGATCTATCTACGATAGAGATAGATAGATAGATCTACGATAGAGATAAATAGATCTACGATAGAGATAGATAGATCTACGATAGAGATAGATAGATAGATCTACGATAGAGATAGATAGATAGATCTACGATAGAGATAGATAGATCTTCGATAGAGATAGATAGATCTACGATAGAGATAGATGGATAGATCTACGATAGAGATAGATAGATCTATGATAGAGATAGATAGATCTACGATAGAGATAGATAGATCTACGATAGAGATAGATAGATAGATCTACGATAGAGATAGATAGATCTACGATAGAGATAGATAGATAGATCTACGATAGAGATAGATAGATCTACGATAGAGATAGATAGATCTACGATAGAGATAGATAGATAGATCTATGATAGAGATAAATAGATCTACGATAGAGATAGATAGATCTACGATATAGATAGATCTACGATAGAGATAGATCTATCTACGATAGAGATAGATAGATCTACGATAGAGATAGATCGATCTACGATAGAGATAGATGGATAGATCTACGATAGAGATAGATGGATAGATCTACAATAGAGATAGATAGATAGATCTACGATAGAGATAGATAGATAGATCTACGATAGAGATAGATAGATCTACGAAAGAGATAGATAGATCTACGATAGAGATAGATAGATCTACGATAGAGATAGATAGATAGATCTACGATAGAGATAGATAGATCTACGATAGAGATAGATAGATAGATCTACGATAGAGATAGATAGATCTACGATAGAGATAGATAGATAGATCTATGATAGAGATAGATAGATCTACGATAGAGATAGATAGATCTACGATATAGATAGATCTACGATAGAGATAGATCTATCTACGATAGAGATAGATAGATCTACGATAGAGATAGATCGATCTACGATAGAGATAGATGGATAGATCTACGATAGAGATAGATGGATAGATCTACAATAGAGATAGATAGATAGATCTACGATAGAGATAGATAGATCTACAATAGAGATAGATAGATCTACGATAGAGATAGATAGATAGATCTACGATAGAGATAGATAGATCTACGATAGAGATAGATAGATCTACGATAGAGATAGATAGATCTACGATAGAGATATATGGATAGATCTACGATAGAGATAGATAGATAGATCTACGATAGAGATAGATAGATCTACGATAGAGATAGATAGATCTACGATAGAGATAGATGGATAGATCTACGATAGATAGATAAATAGATAGATCTACGATAGAGATAGATAGATCTACGACAGAGATAGATAGATAGATCTACGATAGAGATAGATAGATCTACAATAGAGATAGATAGATCTACGATAGAGATAGATAGATAGATCTACGATAGAGATAGATAGATAGATCTACGATAGAGATAGATAGATAGATCTACGAAAGAGATAGATAGATCTACGATAGAGATAGATAGATAGATCTACGATAGAGATAGATAGATCTACGATAGAGATAGATAGATCTACGATAGAGATAGATGGATAGATAGATAGATCTACGATAGAGATAGATAGATCTACGATAGAGATAGATGGATAGATCTACGATAGATAGATAGATAGATCTACGATAGAGATAGATAGATAGATCTACGATAGAGATAGATAGATCTACGATAGAGATAGATAGATCTACGATAGAGATAGATGGATAGATAGATAGATCTACGATAGAGATAGATAGATCTACGATAGAGATAGATGGATAGATCTACGATAGATAGATAGATAGATCTACGATAGAGATAGATAGATAGATCTACGATAGAGATAGATAGATCTACGATAGAGATAGATCTACGATAGAGATAGATCTACGATAGAGATAGATAGATCTACGATAGAGATAGATGGATAGATCTACGATAGAGATAGATAGATAGATCTACGATAGAGATAGATAGATCTACGATAGAGATAGATAGATCTACGATAGAGATAGATGGATAGATCTACGATAGAGATAGATAGATAGATCTACGATAGAGATAGATAGATCTACGATAGAGATAGATAGATAGATCTACGATAGAGATAGATAGATAGATCTACGATAGAGATAGATAGATCTTCGATAGAGATAGATAGATCTACGATAGAGATAGATGGATAGATCTACGATAGAGATAGATAGATCTATGATAGAGATAGATAGATCTACGATAGAGATAGATAGATCTACGATAGAGATAGATAGATCTACGATAGAGATAGATAGATCTATGATAGAGATAGATAGATCTACGATAGAGATAGATAGATCTACGATAGAGATAGATAGATAGATCTACGATAGAGATAGATAGATCTACGATAGAGATAGATAGATCTACGATAGAGATAGATAGATAGATCTACGATAGAGATAGATAGATCTACGATAGAGATAGATAGATCTACGATAGAGATAGATAGATAGATCTATGATAGAGATAGATAGATCTACGATAGAGATAGATAGATCTACGATATAGATAGATCTACGATAGAGATAGATCTATCTACGATAGCGATAGATAGATCTACGATAGAGATAGATAGATCTACGATAGAGATAGATAGATCTACGATAGAGATAGATCTACGATAGAGATAGATAGATAGATCTACGATAGAGATAGATAGATCTACGATAGAGATAGATGGATAGATCTACGATAGAGATAGTTAGATAGATCTATGATAGAGATAGATAGATCTACGATAGAGATAGATCTATCTACGATAGAGATAGATAGATCTACGATAGAGATAGATAGATCTACGATAGAGATAGATAGATAGATCTACGATAGAGATAGATAGATCTACGATAGAGATAGATAGAGCTACGATAAGAGATAGATAGATCTACGATAGAGATAGATAGATCTACGATAGAGATAGATGGATAGATCTACGATAGATAGATAGATAGATAGATAGATCTACGATAGAGATAGATAGATCTGCGATAGAGATAGATAGATCTACGATAGAGATAGATAGATAGATCTACGATAGAGATAGATAGATAGATCTACGATAGATAGATCTACGAAAGAGATAGATAGATCTACGATAGAGATAGATAGATAGATCTACGATAGAGATAGATAGATCTACGATAGAGATAGATAGATCTACGATAGAGATAGATGGATAGATAGATAGATCTACGATAGAGATAGATAGATCTACGATAGAGATAGATAGATAGATCTACGATAGAGATAGATAGATAGATCTACGATAGATCTACGATAGAGATAGATAGATCTACGATAGAGATAGATGGATAGATAGATAGATCTACGATAGAGATAGATAGATCTACGATAGAGATAGATGGATAGATCTACGATAGATAGATAGATAGATCTACGATAGAGATAGATAGATCTACGATAGAGATAGATAGATCTACGATAGAGATAGATCTACGATAGAGATAGATCTACGATAGAGATAGATAGATCTACGATAGAGATAGATGGATAGATCTACGATAGAGATAGATAGATAGATCTACGATAGAGATAGATAGATCTACGATAGAGATAGATAGATCTACGATAGAGATAGATGGATAGATCTACGATAGAGATAGATAGATAGATCTACGATAGAGATAGATCTATCTACGATAGAGATAGATAGATCTACGATAGAGATAGATAGATCTACGATAGAGATAGATAGATAGATCTACGATTGAGATAGATAGATCTTCGATAGAGATAGATAGATCTACGATAGAGATAGATGGATAGATCTACGATAGAGATAGATAGATCTATGATAGAGATAGATAGATCTACGATAGAGATAGATAGATCTACGATAGAGATAGATAGATCTACGATAGAGATAGATAGATCTATGATAGAGATAGATAGATCTACGATAGAGATAGATAGATCTACGATAGAGATAGATAGATCTACGATAGAGATAGATAGATAGATCTACGATAGAGATAGATAGATCTACGATAGAGATAGATAGATCTACGATAGAGATAGATAGATAGATCTACGATAGAGATAGATAGATCTACGATAGAGATAGATAGATAGATCTACGATAGAGATAGATAGATCTACGATAGAGATAGATAGATCTACGATAGAGATAGATAGACAGATCTATGATAGAGATAGATAGATCTACGATAGAGATAGATAGATCTACGATATAGATAGATCTACGATAGAGATAGATCTATCTACGATAGCGATAGATAGATCTACGATAGAGATAGATAGATAGATCTACGATAGAGATAGATAGATCTACGATAGAGATAGATAGATAGATCTACGATAGAGATAGATAGATCTACGATAGAGATAGATAGATCTACGATAGAGATAGATGGATAGATCTACGATAGAGATAGTTAGATAGATCTACGATAGAGATAGATAGATCTACGATAGAGATAGATCTATCTACGATAGAGATAGATAGATAGATCTACGATAGAGATAGATAGATCTACGATAGAGATAGATAGATAGATCTACGATAGAGATAGATAGATCTACGATAGAGATAGATAGAGCTACGATAAGAGATAGATAGATCTACGATAGAGATAGATAGATCTACGATAGAGATAGATGGATAGATCTACGATAGATAGATAGATAGATCTACGATAGAGATAGATCTGCGATAGAGATAGATAGATCTACGATAGAGATAGATAGATAGATCTACGATAGAGATAGATAGATAGATCTACGATAGATAGATCTACGAAAGAGATAGATAGATCTACGATAGAGATAGATAGATAGATCTACGATAGAGATAGATAGAGCTACGATAGAGATAGATAGATCTACGATAGAGATAGATGGATAGATAGATAGATCTACGATAGAGATAGATAGATCTACGATAGAGATAGATAGATAGATCTACGATAGAGATAGATAGATAGATCTACGATAGAGATAGATAGATCTACGATAGAGATAGATAGATCTACGATAGAGATAGATGGATAGATCTATGATAGATAGATCTACGATAGAGATAGATATATCTACGATAGAGATAGATAGATCTACGATAGATAGATAGCTAGATCTACGATAGAGATAGATAGATCTACGATAGAGATAGATAGATCTACGATAGAGATAGATAGATAGATCTACGATAGAGATAGATAGATCTACGATAGAGATAGATAGATCTACGATAGAGATAGATAGATAGATCTATGATAGAGATAGATAGATCTACGATAGAGATAGATAGATCTACGATATAGATAGATCTACGATAGAGATAGATCTATCTACGATAGCGATAGATAGATCTACGATAGAGATAGATAGATAGATCTACGATAGAGATAGATAGATCTACGATAGAGATAGATCTACAATAGAGATAGATAGATAGATCTACGATAGAGATAGATAGATCTACGATAGAGATAGATAGATCTACGATAGAGATAGATGGATAGATCTACGATAGAGATAGTTAGATAGATCTACGATAGAGATAGATAGATCTACGATAGAGATAGATCTATCTACGATAGAGATAGATAGATAGATCTACGATAGAGATAGATAGATCTACGATAGAGATAGATAGATAGATCTACGATAGAGATAGATAGATCTACGATAGAGATAGATAGAGCTACGATAAGAGATAGATAGATCTACGATAGAGATAGATAGATCTACGATAGAGATAGATGGATAGATCTACGATAGATAGATAGATAGATAGATCTACGATAGAGATAGATAGATCTGCGATAGAGATAGATAGATCTACGATAGAGATAGATAGATAGATCTACGATAGAGATAGATAGATAGATCTACGAAAGAGATAGATAGATCTACGATAGAGATAGATAGATAGATCTACGATAGAGATAGATAGATCTACGATAGAGATAGATAGATCTACGATAGAGATAGATGGATAGATAGATAGATGTACGATAGAGATAGATAGATCTACGATAGAGATAGATAGATAGATCTACGATAGAGATAGATAGATAGATCTACGATAGAGATAGATAGATCTACGATAGAGATAGATGGATAGATCTATGATAGATAGATAGATCTACGATAGAGATAGATATATCTACGATAGAGATAGATAGATCTACGATAGATAGATAGCTAGATCTACGATAGAGATAGATAGATCTACGATAGAGATAGATAGATAGATCTACGATAGAGATAGATCTACGATAGAGATAGATAGATCTACGATAGAGATAGATAGATAGATCTACGATAGAGATAGATAGATCTACGATAGAGATAGATGGATAGATCTACGATAGATAGATCTACGATAGAGATAGATAGATCTACGATATAGATAGATAGATCTACGATAGAGATAGATCTACGATAGAGATAGATAGATCTACGATAGAGATAGATAGATCTACGATAGAGATAGATGGATAGATCTACGATAGAGATAGATAGATCTACGATAGAGATAGATAGATCTACGATAGAGATAGATAGATCTACGATAGAGATAGATAGATAGATCTACGATAGAGATAGATACTATAAGGGGGTGTAACTGCCTCTTGCCTGATTCTGCACTCCTCCCATTAACCAGCAGGTGTTGTATAAACAGCTCTGCTTGCCCTTTAAATGTAGGTGTTTTTAGCCCAGAAGAAGACATGTCTGTCCATTTAGTTGTAGGCTTGTAGCCCAAAAGTGGCATGTAAGGCAGAGTAGTTACCCATCAGGGGGAGGTTACCTTGCCGTTGTTGATGGGCACACATGAATTGGCCAATTTATGCACTAAAAACCTTCATTGTTTGCAAGTACTTGTTGCTGAGCAAAACAGTTTAGATCTAATATTTTCATTGTTAAGACGTATCTTGGCCATATGGAGTGATGCTGCATTCTTCTGAGAGATTAAATATATATATATATATTTATTTTTATTTTTTATTTTTTTTTCCTCAGAAAAATATGTGTAAATGACAGAGTAATTCTCCATGTAAAACCTCTTGTTAAAATCGCATTGCAATCGGATCGCATTTGGATGTCATATGGATGCTAGGTGAGAAAAATCACATTTTATTTTCATGATAATCGCATGACACTCGGCTGTTTTTTTTTTACAGCGATGTTTTGCTCCTAAAAATTTTAATTTTAGATTTTTGTTATTTTGTAAATGCACCTTTTGGTTTCAACACTGCTGGATCCTTCCGGGCATGCTCTCCATCAGATTCAAGTATGTCTCGACTGAAATCTGAGTACTCGGGTCTCTTCTACACGTTCCCAAAGTTTGTGCAAACTGAACGATACACTTGGGTATGTATACACCTATTTCTTCAACTCTACCCACAAGTGTTCGATTGGGTTGAGGTCTGGGGACTGTGTAATTATAGTATCAGAACTGATAATAACAATAATAATTAATAAATATAAAATATCCTACCATCCTCACCAGATTCCTCTTTCTTCATCATGGTCTCATGTTCTAATACTCTGTCTTCTTCGCAGACCCCCATAGTTTTTGTAAAACTTCTTACAGTGAAATGTTTAGACTCTGCTGCAGTCCTGATGCAGTTCTCTTTTTCTGTTAATAGCTGGTGTTGACGACAAAGATTATGTTCTGGCCACCTAGGAGACGCCCTGCCAGCGCCTCGAATAGGATTAGTCATCGTCAGGAAATGATCTGTCAGTCATGCCTGCAGGGGAGCGAACATTATAAGACTCTGAACTTCTGCCTGTCTCTGGCTGTTACACCTGCAATGTTCTCTCTTTTGCCTCTGGAGCAAAAAAGTAACAATGACAGAGTCCACATCCCTCACATTCCTGCCTCTTGCTCTAAGGCTATGTGCCCACCATGCAAAAATGCTCCTGATTTTTACTGCATCTCCCTGGCAGGAAAAACGCATGCGGATTGTACATGCGGATTGTACATGCGGATTGTGCATGCGGATTGTGCATGCGGATTGTACATGCGGATTGCGCATGCGGATTGCGCATGCGGATTGTGCATGCGGATTGTACATGCGTATTGCGCATGCGGATTGTACATGCGGATTGCGCATGCGGATTGTACATGCGGATTGTGCATGCGGATTGTGCATGCATTTTTTCTGCCAGGTAGAAGCGTTTCTGCATGCGGGTTATCAAGCGCTTTTCCAAGCGATTTTAGCATCACTTGGAAAGTGCTTAACAACTTGGTCACACAATCTAAATCCATGCAACCGGCAACCGGCATGGATTTATATATTGTGACCAAGTTAATAGTTAAAAAAAAAGAATAAAAATGGTAAAAAAAACAAAAAAAAAAACATTATACTCACCTTCCGATGGCCCCCGGTCTCCTTCTCCGGTGCGTCTGTCTTCTCCGTGTGTGTCTTGTACGGCTCGCGGTGATGTAAAAGGACCCTCCATGACATCATTTAGTCATGTGACAGGTCACACGACCATCACCTGACCGCTGACGTGAGCGGTTGCGTGACCTGTCACATGACTAAATGACGTCATGGAGGGTCCTTTTACACCATCGCGAGCCGCCGGGGAACCAGGACGCACCGTACAGGAGACCGGGGGCCATCAGAAGGTGAGTATAATGTTTTTTTTATTTTAAATTCTTTTTTTTTCACAGTTTCTATGGTACCCGGGTCTGGAGGAAAGTCTTCTCTTCTCCAGACCCGGGTACCATCCGCACATTGAATCGCTTAATATCCGCATGAGCACATGTAGTCATACGGATGTTATGCGATCCAATGCAAGTCAATGGTGGCGATTACACTGCGTGTCCACAAAATTAATGGACATGCTGCGGATTTTTCCGCAATGATAATCCGCAGCGGAAATTTCCGCAGCATGTGCACAGCGTTTTTTAAGCGTTTTCGCTGCGGAAATTCTGTGGCAAAAACGCTTGAAAAACGCATAGTGGGCACGCAGCCTAAATAACTTGGATAAAGATGCATGAAGCCGACAATGACAAAACCGCTCTGAGCTGCTGCTGTGCCACAAATTGGCAAAGTTTGTGAATATCCACTTGTAAAGTGCTGCGGAATATGTTGGCGCTATAAAAATAAAAAATATTATATGATTATTATGGTTCTTACAAATAAAACTGCTATTTACTGGAGAACTCAAATATTATAGGGATTCTGCGCGATGTGATAATACTGGTCAAAGAGCAGTGCTCTCTACTGATGAAGTGATAGCATGTTGTCCATCAGTCAGCTGACAGCTGCAGCCAATCACTCACCTCACCTGATGTCAGCATGTCCTTTAATGTTTGTAACCTTAGAATTAGGACAGAATTTAGATCACTGTTGTGTACACAGCTCCTCTGCAGAACTATGCACCTCAATGGTAACAGAGTACCAGGAAACTCTGTGTAGTCTGATCTTGTAGTCATACTCCGATTTACAGATGAAAGGGCGGATGATTGCAGAATCAGACTACACAGTGTTTGCTGTCTGTTACAGCTCGTGCACATGACCAAATATTTTGTACTGGTGGTATCTGTGGTTTTCACGGACTGAGCACAAGTCTAAATTTTTCCTCAGACTGAACAGTACAAGGAAAAAAAAAATGGTGACATGTCTTCTCTTAGTGTCAGACCAAAATCGGCAATGTGAATCTATGGGTCTGTGGAAATCAGCAGACTGCACTCGGATGACATTTGAGTGCAGTCCGATTTTCATAGGCTGACATAATGGAGAAGGTGTAGAATTTTTTTTTTTCATATTTTCGCTACCTCCGCAAAAAACTGATTGCACTCTGATCAGAATAATCTGACCAATTTTTTCAATTGGAGAGAAAACGGTCGTCTGCACCTACCCTTATTGTGAGATCTTTATTTTAATCAAGACCTATTTAAAAAAAAATCTCAGGGCGACTTACAGATTTTTAATGCCACTTTTTAATTTACAATATAAAATGTCACTTTTTCTTTGGTTTAGTTTTTACCTGATTCACCGTCTGGTAATGAAACCGACCAGGTGACTTTATTCTGAAGCTCCACATGATGATGGAGATAGTGCTGGTCTTTCATCATGCTTTTATGCCATGATCAAGAACACTTAAAAATCATAGGATCAAAATGTGTAATAACATAATAAGGGTTAGATCAGCGGAAAAAAAAATCACAGCATGAACGATTTGCCTCGGTAAATCGGATGAGACTCATCCATTCATGACTATGGGTGCAAGAAAAAAAATTGGATCCAATTTTTACGGATATATTGTAATTCTGTAACATAGAAAATTGTAAATGATCATTTAATAACTGCAGAGTAAGAAAAACAGAGTGCCCACAGATCACAAGTGAGAAAAAAAATCGTCCCCGTTTTCTGAATGAAAATCGGACCAATTTTTATATATTTTTTTTATTCTGCCCTGTGACACCCAACAGGAACGCCAAGAAGAAAGATTCAAAAAATTGTGGTGAGCTACTTTTAACACTTGTTTAATTTATATTTGAGAGACGAGGTGACCCCCAAAACAGCATTCACCATACAGAATAAATATCTTAATCAGCATTTATTATTTAGTATGTTATCTATTATTATTATTATTATTATTAGGTAACCTGCGATCACTGGTGCAATATACTGCAACAATTCTTTATTTTGGTGTATTCTTCTGTCAGTTCTCCTGTAAAGATGAAAGGCCACTATGACAATCTATTGACACCCCATAATCGCAGAGGGTACGATGGATTGCCATACTAGGACCGGTCCTCTTCAGGCCACCACTTAGATGCCAGGACCACAACTGACAGCAGCATCTAAGGAGTCATTGACTGTTACAGGCAAGGAGCAGCTCAGCTCCTGAACCCGCTCCATACACCCCATATATGATTTATAATTAGATGTATATAAATATAGCGGCGCTGGTAGGTGTGTCAGTAAGACCTGCTGTGAATGAGACAGTTACCACAGGGTTGTCAGTGTATGAATAAAATAAATTAATTTGCACTGGACTAATTGAGTGAGTTCAGCGCTGAGTAGAGCGCTCGGCTATTTCCGGCAGTCCCATAGACAATGAATGGAGTGGATGCTGAGCATGTACACCTTTTATTTTTAATTTATCTGATTACCAACATGGATAATCCTTTTGGATAGTACAGAAATTCTTTTGCCCCACCTACAAAACCAAAGATTTCGATTTATTCCTAGACTTCCAGTCTTTTATTAGGAAGTTGACACTAAAAGCACTGTGCCCCTTCAAGTGAATACCCCTGACCCTTTTTTTTTTACATGTAGAACTTGACTCTAAAACATCATTTTATCCCATTGAAAGTAAGGGCCAATGTATAAATACCTTTTAGTGATCTGGTTTTGAAGGAATTCAAATCTTCTTTCTATTTTAATAAATCCTCCTACTAAGAATCTAACTAGAGAAATTACCTTAAGTTGTCATGTCAGCAGATAAGGGAGGAGGAATAGTAATTCAAAATTATACAGACTACTGTAAAGAAGCTAATAGGATTCAGAATCCAATCAGGACATTCATTCTGATCATTTTCCACATGTCACTGCCCAACACAGTGACCTAATCGAGAAATAATAGCGAAGAATTTAACAAAAAATAAAAAATCTTTAATTTAACAGATTCCCAACAATCCCCTTTTACTACCACTGGGGTCCCCCGTGCTTTTTTTTTTATTGTCCCACCATCAGCCTTCAGCTGTCTGCTTTCCCTTGGCTGGTTATTAAAAAAAAGGGGGATCCCACATTGTTTTTTTCTTCATTTACTTTTTTTAGCAAATACAGTAAACCATACAAGCAAGGCACTGCTCCACTTGGACCTCTGCCTCCAGGTTCAAGATTAATATTTTTTACTTTTTTATTATGTTATTTTAAGTAATTTCCTTATCCACATTTTTTTTTTAAAGGCAATTGTCCTGCTCTTATTCATTTATTTTACTCACTTATATAGTGCCATTAATTCCACAGCGCTTTACAGACATTATGGGCACTGTCCCCATTGGAGCTCACAATCTACATTCCCTATCACTTTGTCTTTGGAGTGTGGGAGGAAACTGGAGAATGTGGAGGAAACCCACAAACACAGGGAAAACATACAAACTCCTTGCAGATGTTGTCCTTGGTGGGATTTGAACCCAGGACCCCAGCGCTGCAAAGCAACAGTTCTAACCACTGAGCCACCATGCTGCCTATTACTTCTGTTTTGCTCCGTTTTTCAGCCCCATAGCCCTTACTGTGGCCATTTTATAGCACCAAACTTCAGTTCCACATTGACTTTTATGGGGTTCAGGTACCCGAACCAACCTTTGGACTAAAGTTTGACCGATCTCGAACTTCCACAGGTCCACTCATTCCTAGTGCTGAATAATGATAACGCACACATTCTTCTACACTACAAACTAAAAAAGTTATAAGGTCATCCCACTTTTAGATATATTAACATCCCCCCTTTTTCTTTAACCTTTTTAGTCACATTCAGTCCCCAGCTACACTGCTTTTCATTCACGGCTTCTCTCTAGTTTAGGGCCGTTCTCTTCAGTGTATGAACTCACATAACCTCCCTTTGCATACTCCAGCATGGCTGAGGAATTGCTTTCTCACTGTTCCTATGATGACGTGATATACTGCTAGGGGAAGTAAAGTACTGAGCTTGCTATTATGCAGCTTTAATGCTTTGAGCTTCACATACACACTAGTATGATCGAAACCCTCTCATTTTTATTTTTTCCTTTATTTTTTTGGGATCTTCTCCTGTTTTTTTAAACACAATAATATTTTCAAATGAAAATCTCTATACTTCATTTAATTCATTTCAATCCCATTTCATAGCACTATGCACTATGATCAGTAGCGTAGCTACTGGGGGGCAGAGGGGGCGATGGCCCTGGGCCCCGCGCACTGAGGGGGCCCACCCGGAGCTACACCAGTGTAACTGTGTCGGCAGCGTGCATAGCACTCCGATACAGTTACACTCTATGGCAGAGCAGGGAGACTCTATGTCCCTCTACTGCCTGGCGGCCGCTATGTGGCCCTTGAACAAGAGGGGGGCACCCCGGTGCCAGCATCGGGCCCCCCGCCCATCACCCCAAGTTCAGTGATGAGAGAGGGAGCGCGACACTCCCTCTCCCATCAGTCCCCTCTGCGTCTGACATCACTGACGTCCAGGGCCGGCTCCAGGTTTTTCTGGGCCCTGGGCGAAAGAGTCTCAGTGGCCCCTTTAACACATACCACGATTCATGATGCACAGATACCGCAGAGAAATATATATATAGTACAAGGCCAAAGATTTCACTTCTTACATTACATGACCGATATCTATTGTAAATTCCACAATAGCTCAGAAACCGGCGAATCGCTCCATACAGAATACTGGCCAACCATAAAATGCTCCATACAGGATACTGGCCCCCATATAACACTCCATACAGAATACTGACCCCCTTATAACGGCTCCATACAGGATACTGGTCCCCATATAACGCTCCATACAGAATACTGGCCCCCACAAAATGCTCCATATTGAATACTGGCCCCCATATAACACTTCATGCAGCCTGTTCCCCCCCTTATAATGTCCCATGCAGTATGTCACCCCCCTTATAATGCCTCATGCCGGATTTCACTCCCCCCCTTTTAATGCCCTATGCAGGATGTCACTTCCCCCCCCTTTTAATGCCATATGCAGTATGTCACATACCCCTCCTCCCTTACAATGCCCCATGCAGGATGTCACCTCCCCCCCTTCCTTATAATGCCCCATGCAGGATGTCACTCCCCCCCTTATAATGCCCCATGCAGTATGTCACTTCCACCCTTATAATGCCCCATGCAGGATGTCACCCCCCCTTATAATGCCCCATGCAGGATGTCACCCCCCCTTATAATGCTCCATGCAGGATGTCACTTCCCCCCCCTTTTAATGCCTCATGCAGGATGTCACTTCCCCCTCTTAAAATGCCCCATGCAGGATGTCACTTCCCCCCCTTATAATGTCCCATGCAGGATGTCACTTCCCCCATTATAGTGCCCCATGCAGGATGTCACTTCGCCCCCTAATAATGCCCCATGCAGGATGTCACTTCCCCCCCTTATAATGTCCCATGCAGGATGTCACCCCCCCTTATAATGCCCCATGCAGGAGTCACCCCCCCCTCCCTTACAATGCCCCATGCAGGATGTCACTTCCCCCCCTTATAATGCCCTATGCAGGATGTCACTCCCCCCTTATAATGCCCCATGCAGGATGTCACACCCCCCTCTCTTATAATGCCCCATGCAGGATGTCACTTCCCCCCCTTTTAAAGCCCCATGCAGGATGTCACCCCCCCATATAATGCCCCATGCAGGATGTCACTTCCCCCCTTATAATGCCCTATGCAGGATGTCACTCCCCCCTTATAATGCCCCATGCAGGATGTCACACCCCCCTCTCTTATAATGCCCCATGCAGGATGTCACTTCCCCCCCTTTTAATGCCCCATGCAGGATGTCACCCCCCCATATAATGCCCCATGCAGGATGCCACTTCCCCCCCTTATAATGCCCTATGCAGGATGTCACTCCCCCCTTATAATGCCCCATGCAGGATGTCACACCCCCCTCTCTTATAATGCCCCATGCAGGATGTCACTTCCCCCCCTTTTAATGCCCCATGCAGGATGTCACCCCCCCATATAATGCCCCATGCCCCCATATATTAAAAAAAAGAAAAAAAAACCTCACCTCACTCCTCACCTGCTGCTGCTGCTCCAGACTCTCTTCCCGCTCTGCTCTGTGACAGCTCAAGAGAGAGAGAGAGGTGGAAAGACGTCACTTTGCCCTCTGACCTGAGACGTCACAGTCAGGGGACACGGAAGATACGGAGCTGCTGCGGAGGCACGGGGAGAGGTAAATATTGTTTCACCGGCTGCCGGGGCCCTGAGCAAGCGGCGGAGGTGGCAGGTGCTGGCACCGCTCTCCTCCGCTCACGGGTCCCATAGCGTGGTGGGGTGCCCGACGGCGAGTGGGCCCCCCACCTGCTCAGGGCCCTTGCACTTGCCTGGGTGCACCGGGTGGTGACGCCGGCCCTGCTGACGTCATCACTTGGCACCCGCTGTTCTATGCTACAGACTCTACCTATTGGGGAGATTATGCTACAGACTCTGCCTATGGGGGGGGGGGATTATACTATATGGAGGTCTATTGGGGAGTGCATTATACTACACTGAGGACTATCTGGTGCATTATACTATATTTAGGCTATTTATACAATGTGGGAATTACAGTTAGGGTCATACAGTGTGGGAGATAATGTGGGGTCTTTGCACAGTGTGGGGGCCATCATACAGTGTTGAAGCCATCAGTTTGGAGGCTACTAAGGGGTCGGTATACTGCGTGTGGAGGTACTATACAGTGAGGGGGCATTATACTCTGTAGAGTGGAGCTGTACATGGGGGGAGACTCAGGACATTATTAAATGTTAAGTGGGTACTTATAGTTATAGGGGAACTCAGGTTATTATGACTGTCAGAGGGGCACACAGAGGGCATTATTACTTTCTAGGGGGCACAATGTGGGCACTGTTTTCTAGGACACTTACACACGGCATTACTATATTCTAGAGGTTTGTTTTACTATCTAGAGGGCACACAGCAGGTGCAGTAATAGGGACACTGCAGCAGCGGCTCAGTATTGGGGTATCAGCAGGGTTGGGCGTTTGTGCAGGTTGGGAATAGATGGGGTCGGTGCCTGAAATGTAAGGAGTCAAATGTGTCTTTGTTGTGATCTCTGCAGACCTGAGACTCTGAGTCCTGGATGGAGAAGTCGTCATGTCGGTCTGGGCCAGATGGAAAAGACGGGAAAAGTGAACAATTTAATCAGAAAGAACATCAGCTGTAAGGTACTATATATAACTGTGCTGTAATCTCTATAGTGTTCTGCAGGACTGGTATCTACCACTATATGGCGATAATATCAGTGCTGGCCTTTGTATAGAGATTATTTTCAGTAACAGCGCGGTATTCTGCTGAGGTTCTCCTACATCCACTATCGGGATGCCACACCATAGCTGTAATCAGGTTTGCCTGGTTAGCGGTCCACTCAGAAGTTTCACCCCCCCTGAACTAAAATCCTAGCTACACCTCTGACTGTGATATAATAAAACTTTTTTCAAACACAAACTTTATACAAATAGTACATACAGTGGTGGCCAAAAGTATTGGCACCCCTGCAGTTCTGTCAGATAATACTCAGTTTGTTCCTGAAAATGATTGCAATCACAAATTCTTTGGTATTATTATCTTCATTTAATTTGTCTTCAATGAAAAAACACAAAAAGAATTGTCCTAAAGCCAAATTGGATATAATTCTACACCAAACCTAAAAAAGGGGGTGGACAAAAATATTGGCACTGTTTGTAAAATCATGTGATGCTTCTCTAATTCGTGTAATTAATAGCACCTGTAACTTACCTGTGGCACCTAACAGGTGTTGGCAATAACTAAATCACACTTGCAGCCAGTTAACATGGATTAAAGTTGACTCAACCTCTGTCCTGTGTCCTTGTGTGTACCACATTGAGCATGGAGAAAAGAAAGAAGACCAAAGAACTGTCTGAGGACTTGAGAAACCAAATTGTGAGGAAGCATGAGCAATCTCAAGGCTACAAGTCCATCTCCAAAGACCTGAATGTTCCTGTGTCTTCCGTGTGCAGTGTCATCAAGAAGTTTAAAGCCCATGGCACTGTGGCTAACCTCCCTAGATGTGGACGGAAAAGAAAAATTGACGAGAGATTTCAACGCAAGATTGTGCGGATGGTGGATAAAGAACCTCAACTAACATCCAAACAAGTTCAAGCTGCCCTGCAGTCCGAGGGTACAACAGTGTCAACCCGTACTATCCGTCGGCGTCTGAATGAAAAGGTACTGTATGGTAGGATACCCAGGAAGACCCCACTTCTTACCCCGAGACATAAAAAAGCCAGGCTGGAGTTAGCCAAAACTTACCTGAGAAAGCCTAAAACGTTTTGGAAGAATGTTCTCTGGTCAGATGAGACAAAAGTAGAGCTTTTTGGGAAAAAGCATCAACATAGAGTGTACAGGAAAAAAAGAGGCATTCAAAGAAAAGAACACGGTCCCTACAGTCAAACATGGCGGAGGTTCCCTAATGTTTTGGGGTTGCTTTGCTGCCTCTGGCACTGGACTGCTTGACCATGTGCATGGCATTATGAAGTCTGAAGACTACCAACAAATTTTTCAGCATAATGTAGGGCCCAGTGTGAGAAAGCTGGGTCTCCCTCAGAGGTCATGGGTCTTCCAGCAGGACAATGACCCAAACACACTTCCAAAAGCACTATAAAATGGTTTGAGAGAAAGCACTGGAGACTTCTAAGGTGGCCAGCAATGAGTCCAGACCTGAATCCCATAGAACACCTGTGGAGAGATCTCAAAATGGCAGTTTGGAGAAGGCACCCTTCAAATATCAGGGACCTGGAGCAGTTTGCCAAAGAAGAATGGTCTACAATTCCAGCAGAGCATTGTAAGAAACTCATTGATGGTTACCGGAAGCGGTTGTTTCCAGTTATTTTGGCTAAAGGTTGTGCAACCAAGTATTAGGCTGAGGGTGCCAATACTTTTGTCTGGCCCATTTTTGGAGTTTTGTGTGAAATGATCAATGATTTGATTTTTGCTTCATTCTCTTTTGTGTTTTTTTTCCTTGCAAGCAAATTAAATGAAGAGAATAATACCAAAGAATTTGTGATTGCAATCATTTTCAGGAAGAAACTGAGTATTATCTGACAGAATTGCAGGGGTGCCAATACTTTTGGCCACCACTGTATTTTATCTTTTTAGCTTTTTTCTTTTCCTTATATACAAACAGCTTTCACATAATATCACACATTGATCTATATTTCATGGGCTTTATTTCAATCTTTATCCCTTCGTGCTGAGGTTACTAGATCTATCTTCAGCAACCCTGTCCGATCTACTCATGTAGCTCCGGATTTAAGAGGCACCTACCCAAACTGAGTATATTCTACCTATCAAACGAGTTCAAACCCACCATTGCTCTGTTATTAAAGTCATACATGATCACTTCCTTTGCGATTCTTTTTTTTTTCTTCTTTTCTTATCTTAATAACAATGCCAGGTCTTTAAAATAAAAACAAGACAACAGACCTGTTTTAATCCAACATTATTTATTAAACTGTATGTTTCAATGGATGTTGAAACCAGCGTAAGTCACAAGTAAATGTATCCTGCTCCCCTTTTTTGGCGCTTTTATTTTCAATTTTTATGTATTTAACCGCATACCTGTCAGTTGTCATTTTCATTTGTGGTCGTCCTGAGGAAGGAGTCAGATGGACTCTGAAACGTGTTGTCATTAAACCACTTTTTCCTGAGATCATTTGTATTGTGTTAAAATCAGCAGCATATATCAAAAATCCACTCTACCCCGGTATCTCTCTGAAAACACTGGTGGATATTGCAGCAGCTGACATTATACCCCTCATCAGTGGTTGCGTCTTACACAACCAAGTCAGGTGAGCTTATACTTTTTTGTTATCCTCACCAATTTACTTGCATAAGACCCTACTGCACTTTGCATTTTTTTTTATCTGATGTGTGCAGGAGACATCTTATCAGCTAGTATCCACCCTATAGCTGAGAGACAGATGAAAATCAGAAATTATAGATTGTCTGCAGAGATGAAAACTGTAGAAAAATGCAGGATGCAAGTAATATAATGGCTATCAATAGTGTTATTCCTCATTTTGCACACATGACATTTTATCTGAACATTCAGAGAAGAGATTTTTTTGTATGAAAGTGATTGAATACAAAAACGAGCCAAAAAAGGCTGCGTGCCCACTATGCCTTTTTCAAGCGCAGCGAAAACGCTTAAAAAACGCTTGGTAATACGCGCCCCATGGTCCCCAATGATAATCCGCATGTGCTGTGCACATGCTGCTGAAATTTCCGCTGCGGATTATCGTTGCGGAAAAATCCGCAGTATGTCCATTATTTTTGCGGAAACGCGGCGTAATTGCCGCCATTGACTTGCATTGAATCGCTTAATATCCGCATGACTACATGTACACATGCGGATATTAAGCGATTCAATGCGCGGATGGTACCCGGGTCTGGAGAAGAGGAGACTCTCATCCAGACCTGGGTACCAAAGAACCTGTTAAAAAAATTAAAAATAAACATTATACTCACGTTCTGATGGCCCGCGGTCTTCTCTCCGGTGCGTCCTGGCTCCCCGGCGGCTCGCGATGGTGTAAAAGGACCTTCCATGACGTCATTTAGTCATGTGACTGGTCACGCCACCGCTGATCGCGTGGTATTTTTCTGATCAGGCAGCGCTGTGCTCTAATGCTAAAGAGACCGACCAGACAGGGCTGGGCAGGTAGAGAACAGTAATAGCAAAGCGAAAAGGTTAGAACAAAACTAGAAAGGATCACACGAGGCAAAAATGAAACCAACATTACGGCGATCTCCAAACTAGCAGCACAACTAGGTGTAAATCACCGACCACACAAGTCACCCAGGCCTTATTATGTGTCACGGTCTGATCTCTATGAACAGTTCTTAAACAGCACAGTCAGTTGACGCTGGTGCAGTGGGGTAGATGAGCCGGTAGACAGCAACAATGTAGGATGTAAACATGCATATAGCCCAGTAATAAAGAAGTGAAAACTTCTATATTTTAAAACAATATATTTTAGTAAATAATATAAAAGAAAAAAAACAGTTTATAAAATCAGATAAAGGTGCTGAAAAAGTTGAGGGACGCAGTTATGTTATATATAAAAAGGTGGACATGCATCTATAGTGCTATACTGGCAGGTGGGATCATAACATCGTAATATTATTTTACATTTTTTTATATATATTCTCTATAGGCCAACTTGTGTGGTACAATGGATAAAAGTTTAGTCTATAGTCTTACTACTATTTGACTTGCCTCACTATTGTAACGCTCGTATGACAGTTATGACAGTCTACAAGTCCTGCAGTGAAAAAGCGATAGGCCTGCTCTTGGGTCTAATAGACATATGCTCTATATATTCCATGGATGGCTAGTGATACATCTGATATATTTAGTATTTACCTACCAAGAAACCACTCTTATGGACAAAGTGGACTGGAAGTGCGCCTTTCGCCCAGCTTCTTCGGACGCGGGGGGAAGGGGTGTCAGAGCAAGGGGAGCATCACCAGGTTTAAATATAAGTGAGCCGAGAAGACGACTGCTCAGAATGACGTAAATCCCCGAAGGTAAGAGCGCAGGCGTCAGTGGCATAGGCTCCGGTGTGAAAAAAGTGACTTCCAGATCGCTGCCATATTCAATGTCATCTACGTCTTAAGGACACGTATACAATTTATTCCAGGGAAGGAGGAAAATGTCACAATATGTGATTCTATAGATGCCATCTTCTGTCACCCATGTAATTATACCTTTTCACTGCAACATTTATTTTACCATTTATTCATTACACATGAGAAAACTTTTACAATTCATACGAAGTGTGGAATGAAGAGTCTCAGCTCTTCTGTGGTTTGTGGAGCGATTTCAGTTTTCAACTTAAAAACACTAATGTAATCCTGGCATGTGAATAATGTCTAAGATATCAGAGAATCGAGAGCAGGAGGAGGAAGAAGAAGATTAGCTGAGCGGAGGGCAGAGCTACAACTTCTGTCCTGAGGTTGAATAAAAATACAAAAAAGGGATAGGGAGAGTCAGCTCACCCATAGACGATGCATCCTTCCTTCACAGGAAACCATCGCAAGGAACCGCCCTGGTACCGGTCGAGTGAGGCACAGCAGAAAAAAGAGGTATTTCCAGCGATGATAAAGATAAAATCCATTTTTTCTTTATTTAGTTCACTAAAAACAAAAGCAACCACCGAACACCTTCCAATAGGATCGACGCGTTTCGAGTTAGTCATGATGTAACATACTATGAGACTGGGTCTGATTTATAGCGCTGTGGGCCCTCCTGCCTGTAAAGGTGTATTATGTTGTAAATTAAGAACTCCTGCTATGTCATTATAATCTAGCAAAATCAGGGTGGAAAAAACCCACAGAACACTATTTAGAAGACCCCAATAGAAAGATCCCATAAAAACTTTACATATAAAGAAAAAATTACACATAAAACAATTCAATAAAGAAGAAAAATAGAAATAAAAAAGAAGAAACTGATCATATGTAAGAACAGGAAAAAAGTGCACGTTAATAAAATCATACATAATATGTTGGGAAAAAAATCATGCTAGTTGTACTGTAATATCGGGTCTTGTCTTATATTAAGACCATGTGGGACCCTACTCTGTAATCTGAAGATCCAAAAACTTTCCCTGTTTTAGGATTTTTCTTTTCATGTCACCTCCACCTAAAGGTCTGGAAACCTTTTCTATTCCCATGAAGCGCAGATTATGTGTTTCTCCCTGATATTTTTGGGCAAAGTGTCTTGAGACTGCTGACATATTTAACGCGGTGGAGCTTGCACTGTCTGAAAGGTGTCTACGGATGCGTTTTTTGAGTGGACCTGTAGTACACCCTACATACCGAATTTTACATTCATTGCATTCTATTAAACGACTGAGGTCGTATTACAGTAAATAAAGCTGTTCACTGAGAATTGTTGGCCATTCGCAGAAGAGCTGAAAGTGGAAGAAACAATAATATGTTTGCAAGGTTTGCAGACATTATGTCCACATTTAAAAGAACCTCTACATGATAGCCAGGTAGAAGTGCTTTGTATGGTTTTATCTTCAGAGAGGAAGAGAACCAGAACTCTACTGCCACCTACAGGAAATAGCAATCCTAAAAGTCAATAGTGGCCCTTTAATGAGCCTTATCACATGACTTAAGATATAAGCCTGAACCAGGGTCACTATTCACTTGTTTGGTTTTGTCACAGAACAAACCGGGGGAAACAATATTACCCAGGGCGCAAGCGTTTTGTGCTACAAATCTCACTTGGGAGTTTTGTAGGATATTTGGCATCTTGATTAAGCATCGGAAGATGTTTTTTAATTACTGATATAATCCTGTGATATTCTGGGCTATATTGAGTGGAAAAAGCAATACATCTTTTATCAGATTGAGAATTACTGTTATTTATTACTGTCTTTTTATGATTTTTTCCTTTTACTTGGAAGCAATAAATCCCCTCTTTTGATATTATTCACAATAGATTCAGTTCTCCGCATATGTCCATTCAGGATATCCTCTTTGTCGCAGTCTATCTTTGAGGCTTAGTGCCCACGATGCAGAAAGGAAGCAGAAATTTTCCTGACCATTTCTGCATTTCCTTGGCATAAAAACGCATGCGTTTTTTACATGCGTATTTGACGTGTATTTGCATGCGTATTTGCCATGCGTTTTTCCAATGCACGGTATAGGCAAATACGCATGCAGAAACGCACAAGAATTGGTCATGTCTGTATTTTTTCTGCGAGTAAAATCTGCACAAAAAAAATACGGACTATGTGCACAGAACTTGCAGAATGTCATAGGAAGTCATGGGATAAGGTATGCAATGCGTTTCTGGAGCGTTTACGTGCTGCAAATACGCACCAAAAACACATCGTGGGCACACAGCCTGACAGTAGATACTTCTACCTCGTAATCTTCCCTAGTGGAGCAGTTTCTCTTCATTCTAATTAACTATAACATTCTTGATTGAGTTGAATGACAAGACTGAGCCTGTAGGATTGAGTTCAGTTCTGTGGGTTTTCTGTACGTTTTACTATTAATTTTATGCGTTTTAATATCTCCAACCAGAGTTATATCCAAAAAATTAATAGATGATGGAGCAGAAAAAAAGGTGAACTTCAGATTATATTCATTGTTATTAATGTAGGAAATAAAATGTGGAATCTCTTTTTCTTCCCCCTCCCAAATAAGTAGTGTGTCTATATAAAGGGTGTAAAAGGCAATCCTATTAGAGAAGGGGTTATGTGCTGTGAATATAAATTCTTCTTCCCATATTCCTACAACAATATTAGCTAAAGAGGGGAAAATTCCACCCCCCCCCTAATGCTGACACCTTGTTTTTACAAAAAAAAATAACTATCAAATGAAAAAAAATTATGACCCAATAAAAAAGAAAACTGCCATCACAATAAATCACTGTCGCAATTACGCGTCGATCCTATTGGAAGGTGTTCGGTGGTTGCTTTTGTTCGTATACTTAGGACTGTTTTTAGTGAACTAAATAAAGAAAAACGGATTTTATCTTTATTATCTTTTTTCAGAGGTTGAATAAAACAAGACAAAGGAGAGGAAAATGCCAAAAACGAGTGATAAAAGATTCCCTTCTCTTGAACTGAAGTTTGTATTGTGCAGTCTGTAGGTAACACAGGGCCTCAATAGTCCTGTCCGACAGGTTTAGACTTAGTATGCACCGTATCCTGGAGATCCGGTTATTCTGAGCATGATTAGTAAACTGGGGGGATTACCGCTTTGATTCAGCTCCACAAGCAATTACATAGAAATAGAAACTTTTTTTCCGGGTCTCTTGGTAGCGCCCCCTGGTGTCTGTGCCTCATAACATCACTGCTGCCTGCATGTAACAGGATAGTGAATTCTCCAACTTCTTCCAGCCTGTTTCTTCGTGAACCCCACTGCCAGTGCTGAACTGTCCAGGACGATGTTCACCATTACTGGCAGCTCTGTATCACCATTACAGATGAGCGCATCAAGCAAGATTCAAATCTATCAAATCTCTCGGACTCTGCAGGGAGATTCGATTTGCAGTGAAGTTATTCTCTACAAATTTATTATCCCTTATCAGGCTTCAGACCTCAGAGCATAATAAATGTAGGATGGAAAAAATAAATAATACTCCCCCGCTCACCTGTTCCACCTCCTCCACAGCCCGCCGCCCGATCCCCGGCGCCTCTTCTTTTCTCCACCCCTCTCTGCGCACATCGTCTTCGGCCTCATTCACTTCAAGCACTGATTTTGGGTTGAGCACGTCACTGACTGATGTCACTGCACGGTGCGCAGAGGCCTTGTCAACCCAGACGCCAAGTGAGGAAGACCGAGGAGAATGTGCACGACGGGAAGGGCTGTAGGGACGGTGGGATAGGTGAGCGGCGAGGTTTTGCCATCAATGGCCGGCATTTTGCTAAATTCAAGTGCAGCAAATTCCAAACATCCGTATTCTGGAAAATATGGATTTTTGAAACATTTTTGAAATATTAAATTCCAGTGGAATAAATTCACCCTTTTTTGGTTTCCATAAATCCTCTTGTGGTTTCCCTAAAATACTGGTTCACTGTGCTAATACCATATTACCATATTACCATGCTGTCAGATGTGTGGCAATGTTGGTATACTGTGTCTTATTTTTATACATGACAATAAAGCAAAAAAAGGAACAAATATGGAAGGTTTATAAATCCCCCAAGATTCTGGGCTCACAATATTCATACACATACAAGCAATTAGTGCGTTTGGTAAGTTAAAACTTAATATCAATATCAAATTCTAAAACTATTACTAATACCTATAGGCAAAAAAAGCCACCTCACATAATGACACAGACAAATATAAAATGTGGATTCTATGTAGATATTGCACAACAGATCCTAAAGGTGCTAGATTTCGTTGTGACAGTGGTCACATATTCTCACTGCACCTCACTTAACCCCTTCACCCCCAAAGGCTGTTTGCACGTTAATGACCGGGCCAATTTTTACAGTTCTGACCACTGTCACTTTATGAGGTAATTACTCTGGAACGCTTCAACGGATCCCCCTGATTCTGAGAATGTTTTTTCGTGACATATTGTACTTCATGATAGTGGTAAAATGTCTTCAATATAACTTGCATTTATATGTGAAAAAATCAGAAATTTGGCGAAAATTTAGCAATTTTTAAACTTTGAATTTTTATGCCCTTAAATCAGAGAGATATGTCACACAAAATAGTTAATAAATAACATTGCCCACATGTCTACTTTACATCAGCACGATTTTGGAACCAAATTTTTTTTTTTGTTAAGAAGTTATAAGGGTTAAAAGTTGACCAGCGATTTCTCATTTTTCCAACAAATTTTACAAAAAACATTTTTTAGGAACCACATCACATTTGAAGTGACTTTGAGGCTCCTTTATGCGATACTCAGTGCATACTTGAGCACCCGATGCTAATTCAAGTAGCGAGCACTTGTGCTCAACACTAGAGATGAGCGTTGTTCGAGTCGAGCTGTTCGCCAATCTCAAATTCGAGCTGTTTTGGGCGGTGTTCGAGCCGTTCGACGAACTCGAACGATTTGCAAAAAATTCAGCTGTTCGAGGTTATGTTCGATAACTGTTCGTGCACCAAAAGCATAACTGGATTTTTTCACAGTAATGCTGATAATCAATGTTAATACACATTTTCAGTGTACAGCAGGTGGGGGGAGGGGCAGGGGATGGATCTCTGCAGAAATAATGAAGATCACCATTTTTTTCTCTTTCCCGCATTTACAGTGGGGCGGTGGAGTCTGTCAGCCTATCAGCAGCGCACACACGGAGCGAAGTGCTTTTTTTCACACAAGCAAGGGCATGTGTCATTGACTGTGTGTTACGCACACGCCCGAGCAGACTGGCGTGAGCGTGATTAGTGATACCACTAGACCATGAACCGAGGAGTGCCTGGAGGGGCGTAACTAAGTATCAACCCGGTCCGACCAAAGTCGCACGGCGGCTCAATCGACTCCGTGAACCAGGGAGGAACCGAGCAGAAGGACCAGGTGCTACTCCAGGTCAGACCCCGGTCACAGTTGTTGACCCACACCGGGGAATGCAGGAACAGGCAGGTTAGGCTGGCATACAGACAGGTGGGTATTGGCAGGCAAGGCTGGTATGCAGACAGGTGGGTACTGGCAGGCACGGCTGGTGTGCAGACAGGGGGGTACAGGCAGGCTTGGCTGGCGTGCAGACAGGCAGATACTAGCAGGTAGGAGCGCAGGCTGGATAGGGACCAGTACAGACTGGGATACAGGAACACAGCCGCAGGTGCGGTGGACAAGCGGAGCAGAACCGCAGGTGCAGAGGACAAGCAGAGCAGAGTGAAACCACAGGTGCGTTGGACAAGAGGAGCAGAGCGAAACCGCAGGTGCGGTGAGAAAGCAGAGCGAAAGCGCAGGTGCGGTGAGCAAGCAGAGCAGAGCAAAACCGCAGGTGCGGTGAGCAAACAGAGCAGAGCAAAACCGCAGGTGCGGTGAGCAAGCAGAGCAGAGCAAAACAGCAGGTGCGGTGAGCAAGCAGAGCGAAACCACCGGTGCTGTGAGCAAGCAGAGCAGAGCGAAACCGCAGGTGCGGTGAGCAAGCAGAGCAAAGCGAAACCGCCAGTGCGGTGAGCAAGAAGAGCAGAGCTAAACCGCCAGTGCGGTGAGCAAGCAGAGCGAAACCACAGGTGCAGTGAGCAAGCAGAGCGAAACCGTAGGTGCAGTGAGCAAGCAGAGCAGAACAGAGAAGAAGGTGCAGGCAGACAGGACAGGGCTCTGTTCACATGGAACAGACTGGAAAATACAGGAAGATAGTTAGAACACAGGAGGTAGATACGGAGGCAGGGAAATGGGACAAGCAGAACCAGATAAACAGAAGGTACTTACAATGAAGTAGCGAGTGGACACTAAACTCACAAACAGAAGTACAGAGACAACGAGTAGGAATTAGGTGCAGGTTCAGACACGGCAGGAAAAGGGAGGCACGGACACAGAGACAAACAAGTAACGGGCTAGAACACTGTTCAGACAGGAACTGAACCAGGAACAAGGTACAGGAATGAGCCTGGGAACTCAGCCCCCAGGGTGACGGGAACAGACTAGAAGTCACAGATACAGATAACGGGCCTGGGTATAAAGCCCCCAGGGTGGCGGAAACAGACAAAATACAGGACAGGACCTGGCACCTCAGTTGCAAGGGACAAACTGAAGGAAGGTGTTGCTCAGGCACCTCATACTGGGTGGAGGGGGTTTAAGTATCCAGTGACTCACAGCAATAGGCTGGGGACACATTAGGACTGTGCACACTGTAGCTTTAAGAATCCGGAAGTAACAGCGACGCCGCCCTAAGCCAGCAGACAAGAGACATACAAACAGCAGGCACTGAAGCAAAGTGTGTAGCCCGGCCTGATAGGTAAGATTGCGGTCTTGCATGGTGGAAGGTGGTAAGCCATGCAAGCACGCCGCCAGGGATGTTACACTGTGTATATCACATGTCCATGCCCTATAAGACCCAGCCATTTTCCCCATCGCCACCATTTTCTCACTGCTGCAGCTGAGTGTTAGATGGCACCGCTGCTGCTGTGGGCGCTATACAGTATAACTGTGTGAATTGCGAGCGAATTTGCAGTTACATAGAGAGATAGGTTTAGGGAGTAGGGACTAGTTGTAATTGCAGCCCTTTTGAGGTCTAGGTTACAGCAGTTCCTAGCACTTTTTGCCAGGCAGGTGCAATTGTTTTTCACAGCATTTGGCTAAATGTAGCTCAGCCAATCCTTTTGGGCATGTAGCAGTGTATGTTAGTCATTGGAGTAGCCTATCTGTGTTGCAAGCTACACAACCTGTGTATCTAATACCAATTTTTTACTGCATCTAAGCCAGCCAATCCTTTTGGGCCTGTAGCAGTGTCTGGTAGTAAGTGGAGTAGCCCATCTGAAGCAAGCCATACCACCTGTGTATCTAATAACATTTTTTTACTGCATCTAACCCTGTAAATCCTTTTGGGCTTAGTAGCAGTGTCTGGTAGTCAGCAGAGTAGCCCACCTGTGAAGGAAGCTACACCACCTGTGTATCTAATTCAAATTTTTTATTGCATCTAACCCAGGAAATCTTTTTGGGCCTAGTAGCAGTGTCTGGTAGTCAGTGGAGTAGCCCATCTGAAGCAAGCTACACCACCTGTGTATCTAATTCTAATTTTTTACTGCATCTAACCCAGGAAATACTTTTGGGCCTAGTAGCAGTGTCTCATAGTCATTGGAGTAGCCCAGCTGTGAAGCAAGCTACACCGCCTGTGTATCTAATAAAATTGTTTTACTGCATCTAACCCAGCCAATACTTTTAGGCTAGTACCACAGTTTGGCCACTCACCTCTGCTCGGTTTCCATCCATCGTTTTAGTTAACCACCAAACTGAGTGGCAAAAGGCCTGCTGCTGGTGGAAAAAGGAATAGGCGTGCTGGAAAGGGAAAAAAACGTTGTGTCCGTGGGGTAGGTGGTAAAGCAACAGTAACATCTGCAGAAGAAAGACCATCTTCCAGCCAAACTAAGATGTCTACTTCTTTTCGTGGATAATGTGATATGATCCCTTGCTTACGGACACTCCCTTCGCTACAAATTCCAGATGAGGCACAAAAACAGCAGGTGCTTCAACGGATTTAAAGTGGGCTCTCCTCCACGTCAACTTCAACAACATCACAAATACTCCAGTCCTCAGAGGTGTCACCCCAATCGCACTTGCTTCCTCACAGCTCCTAAGTCTCCAGCTGCCCATCTGAGTATGGGGTAACACAGATGGTTGAGTCTGCAGAGCTGTTTACTCAAACTATAGCCTGGGAATCAGAGGTCTGCTCCAGAGCTTCTGTGAATCCAGACGAGGAAATGATCTGCACTGATGCCCAGAATGTTTATGAGTCGGATCCAGGCCCAGATGAAGAAGGTTCTGAGCATAATGTAGACCCTCGTTCCCAAACTGTAACTCCTGTTGGTGGAGACAATGAGGAAGACGATGATGAGACTCAGATACCTGATTGGAGCGACAACTTGACTTTTCGGTCAGGGCAGGAAGAGGTTGGCTCTGAGGACGACGGGTGTGATAACACACAGGGTGATGATGACGAGGTTGGAGATCCCACTTACTCTCAACCCACAGTCAGCCAGTCGATGAGGTCAGCAGAGGAGGTGGAGGAGGATGCTAGTGACGACGAGGTTAGGGTGCGCCTTCCTGGGCAGAGACGGAGTACTGGAAGCACGTCAACAACTACATCCTCAACCACAACTCTGCCTCTGACCACAAGTTGTGGTGGCTCTTTAGGTCGCATGGGCTCTAAGCCTTGCATAGCCTGGGCATTTTTTGAGATTGCTAAGGATGACCCAACTCATGTTATCTGTAACATTTGTGACCAAAAGTAGAGGCCAAAAAATCCATAGTTTGAGTACTTCATGCATGAACCGTCACATGGATATGAAGCATAAGTTGCAGTGGGAAGCTCACTGTGCTACAATGCGGCCTAGCGGGTTGGGCTAACCACCATCTGCCCCATCTTGTGCATCCGCAGCCTCTTCATCCTCTGTGACTGGGGGGACAGCAGTCACACATGTTTTTGAACGCAGACCTGCCACCTCTTTACCCGCAACAGCCAGTGTGATTGGCTGGTCGTCCGTTCATTTGGAAGTGGAAACACCTGCTGGTGTTGAGCGCTCTCCGACATCGAGAGCACCACCTTTGGATCAAGGCAACATAACATGCCCGCCTGCATCTTCCTCACAGACCGGCAGTTTGCCGGAGACACCCTACTCAACCCTGTCTAAGCACAACAGCCAGCCCTCGGTCCCTCAGATATGGACAAGTAAAAGACCATTTCCTCCTAGCCATGACAAACCTAAGAGGTTGAATTTCACCATCTGCAAGCTGTTGGCTACAGAAATGCTGCCTTTCCACCTGGTGGACACAGAGGATTTTCGAGACCTTATGTCCGTACCAGATGCCCAGTCACCACTACTTCTCAAAGAAAGCTGTGCCTCCGCTACACCAGCATGTCGCCAACAACATCACCGCTTCCTTGAGAAACTGTGTGCGACAGGGAGCATTTCACCACAGACACTTGGACGAGTAGGCATGGACAGGGGCATTACATGTCGCTGACTGGGCACTGGGTAACTATGGTGACAGCAGGACAAGGGGCTGCTGTCCAAGTCTTGCCGTCCCCACGAGTTGTGCGTCATTCCTCTTTATCTAGAAGCTCCTCCACTGCTTCTGCCTCCTCAACCTCCTCTCAGTCCTCCACCTGTACCCAAAGCCTGTCTGGTAATGCCACCCGTGTTCTAACTGCGCAGAAGGAATCCTGC
Source organism: Phyllobates terribilis (assembly GCF_046119375.1). NCBI lineage: Eukaryota > Metazoa > Chordata > Amphibia > Anura > Dendrobatidae > Phyllobates > Phyllobates terribilis. Next base: position 384,113,423 of record NW_027362765.1, read on the forward strand.
ACACCTCCTTACTATGCTGGCAGCAGGGCTCAATGGCATTAGGCGGTGTTTACTTTGAAATGTCTGGGAAATGTGAGTCACACAGCTGAGGAGTTGTGGTCAGCTCTGGAGACTGAGTTTCATAAATGGTTGTCTCCACTGAACCTGCAGCCAGGGAAGGCCATGTGCGACAATGCTGCAAACCTGGGTGCGGCCCTTTGCCGGGGCAATGTCACACACGTGCCTTGTATGGCTCACGTGTTGAACCTGGTTGTCTAGCAATTTTTAGCCCACTATCCTGGACTAGATGGCCTTCTGCAGAGGGCAGGGTCGCTGTGTGCTCACTTCTGCCGTTCGCATCCCGCAACTCAACGACTTACATCTCTACAGAATTCGTTGGGCCTGCCAGTTCACCGGCTGAAATGCGATGTGCCGAGACGATGGAATTCAACTCTGCACATGTTGCAGCGACTGTGGGAGCACCGACAAGCCCTGGTGCAATACGTTATGACGTATAGCCTGGGCCAACAAGATCCAGAGGTGGGGCAAATCACGCTGCAAGAGTGGTCTCAGATCAGGGACCTATGCACCCTTCTGCACAGATTTGAAATGGCGACGAAGATGTTTAGTGCTGACGATGCCATTATCAGCATGACTATTCCGGTCATTTACATGCTGGAGCACACTTTAAACAGTATTCGGAGTCAGGTGGTGGGACAAGAGGAGGGGGAGGAAGTAGAGGAGGAGTCGTATGCGGAAGGGATAACATCTCCAAGGTCCAGACGGTCGGCAGCACCAAGTCAGCAGGCATGGGAGGGTGGGGGAGAGGGATTAACAAGGGCGCATGGTAGCAGCCAAACTGTTGAGGAAGGTGCAGAAGCCGAGGAAAAAGTGGAGGATGAACTGGCCATGGGCATGGAAGACTCATCAGATGAGGGAGACCTTGATCACATTTCTGCGAGGTTGGGGGAAGAGGGCAGAGGAAGGAAGCATGATTCTTACCTCGCCACCAACACAACAAGGACTTGGTCCTCCTGGATGTGCAAGACACATGAGTGCCTTCTTGCTGAACTACCTGCAACATGACCCTCGGATTGTCAGAATTCGAAGTAATCCCAACTACTGGGTTGCCACACTCTTAGATCCCCGGTACAAAAGTAAATTTTCTGAAATAATTCCTGCCATAGAAAGGGATTCGATTCACGCATGCAGGAGTATGAGCAGAGGCTGTTACTGAATCTTACATCTGCTCTTCCACAAAACACCAGTGGTGCACGTAGTGAATCTCACAGTTCTAACTTGCCAACCGTGGGACTGTCGAGTCTTCATCACTCAAACCATAACAGTAACACCGTATCTGCTGGTAACAGCAATTTTGTAGAATCGTTTCACCAATTTTTTGACCATCCTTTGCAAGGCCACAGGAGACAAGAAGTCTGACACATAGTCAACGCCTAGAGAGGATAGTACAGGAGTATCTCCAAGTGAACATCGAAGCCATGACTGTGTCACTGGACCCTTGCTCATTTTGGGCTTCCAATCTGGAAAAATGGCCTGAGCTCGCCACTCACGCCTTGGAGATCTTGTCATGCCCCGCAGCCAGCGTTCTCTCTGAACGTGTGTTCAGCGCTGCTGGTGGTGTGCTGACAGATAAGCGCACGCGGCTGTCCACTGACAATGTAGACAGACTCACGTTCATAAAGATGAACAAATCATGGATCCGCAAGGACTTTTCTACCCCTGTGTCATCCTGGGGAGACTAAAAGCTTGAGGATTTTGGAAAATCACCTCACCAACCATTTTAAGCAACTCTGGGTCAATTGATGCCACTTAAGTGGTGTCTGTGCCACAATTTTTGGAAAAAATGAAGACTCTTTTTGGAGTCCCCTTGCTGTGTTTTACATGACGTTGCCATTGTCAATTCCAGGTGGGTCAGGTCGCCCCACCCCCTTTTAACCGTAAGAAACTACATATGTGTCACCCTGGCCTGTGTTATGTTCTGCTACCAGAGCTAAGGAAAGAGAGGAGATCTGTCCCTACGATAGAACTCAGCTTTATCCCTACGATGTAACAGGGGACCTGATCCTGCGATCAGACCTGCTAAAGTCCTAAGCTAGTCTGTACGGAGACCTATAGATGTGGGGAAGGAATCCCTACAAGTACTAAGGACTGGGAGGAAAATGGGACACCTCCTAACAGAAATAGTAGCAGACAGACAAACAAACAAAATATATAGAACACTGAGGTCCGTAGACCAAGCAAACTAACAGAGTTAGATACAGAGCACAGGCTAGCTAGAAAGTAGTTATACAATGAAGTCCAGCAAAGCCAGAAGGGCGGAGCAGGATTAAATAGGCCAACAAGGTCATGTGACCAGCAAAGGAAAAAACCTAAGAGCAAGGTTCTAACAGTACCCCCCCTTCTAAGAGGATCCTCCGGATCCCCTAGGACCAGGCTTATCAGGAAATCTCCTGTGAAACGCTCTGATAAGTCTGGACGCGGAAACATCATCTGACCTCACCCAAGAGTTATCCTCGGGTCCGAAACCTTTCCAGGCCACAAGATACTGCAAGCTACCTCTATACCGTCTAGAGTTAAGGATGCGAGAAATTTCATATTCCCCGTCCTCCACCACCGGAGGAACAGAGGCAGAGGCGTCACCATCCGACACAACAGCTTTTTTTAACAGAGAGACATGAAATACCGGATTAATTCTCCAGGAGGTAGGAACCTCCAACCTAACAGCAGATTGGACTGTTAGAACCTTGCTCTTAGTTTTTTTCCTTTGCTGGTCACATGACCTTGTTGGTCTATTTAATCCTGCTCCGCCCTTCTGGCTTGGCTGGACTTACTGTTATGTTCTGCTACCAGAGCTAAGGAAAGAGAGGAGATCTGTCCCTACGATAGAACTCAGCTTTATCCCTACGATGTAACAGGGGACCTGATCCTGCGATCAGACCTGCTAAAGTCCTAAGCTAGTCTGTACGGAGACCTATAGATGTGGGGAAGGAATCCCTACAAGTACTAAGGACTGGGAGGAAAATGGGACACCTCCTAACAGAAATAGTAGCAGACAGACAAACAAACAAAATATATAGAACACTGAGGTCCGTAGACCAAGCAAACTAACAGAGTTAGATACAGAGCACAGGCTAGCTAGAAAGTAGTTATACAATGAAGTCCAGCAAAGCCAGAAGGGCGGAGCAGGATTAAATAGGCCAACAAGGTCATGTGACCAGCAAAGGAAAAAACCTAAGAGCAAGGTTCTAACAGCCTGGATGCCACAAATATATAATAAAGCTGTGTCTGAGAGCAAGGGGGAGGTTCCCTGGTTAGGGACCATTAGCATGCAGCACCTCCTGTCCCAGGCCAGTAGGGGGAGCAGGCTGCCCCTATAAAAGCTGGAACTGGGGGCAGGGTTAGAGAGAACTGGACGACCTGTCTCAGAAGACAGAGGTGTCCCAGAGCAGGGACAGAAAGTTGTGTTGTAGCCTAAGAGGCCGTGTGGCAGTAGGAGAGCCACGAGCCAGGGACGGAAGGCAAAGCGAGCCTGTCCTGGCAGAGAAAGAAACTAATCTTCCGGACTTTGGCGTCTGAGGCTGTTAGGATTCCAAACCCTACAGCAGCAAATAACCAGTCCGCAGGGGACTGTGTAACATACCTGGTGGCGTCCTTGCATAGTGGTCCATCTCCCACTGTGCAAGAGCGCGCACTTGATCTCCAATCCAGAATGTCTCTCTGGCTTCCCTCCATGCTGTCTGTTTGCTTCTGTTTCTGCTGCTTAAGGGCGGCGCCCGATCACTTCCTGCTTTTTGTACCTGCTGTAGGCACACCCCTTGTGCGTCCTCAGCCTATTGCTGTCTGTCACCTGGTATTTAAACCAGCTGCTCCCATTAACTCATACAGGAGCATTGTGTTTCATTCAGTGTGCTCTTTCACTCTGAATGTGCCAGGTCCCCTTCTGTGTTTGCTTGCCTGCCCTTCCTGGAGGCTGTATTTCCAGGCCTGTCTGAACACGCTCCTTGCCTGTTCGTTCTGCCTTCTAGGGGCCGCATACCTAGACCCGCTCCTGTATCTTGTCTGTCCTGTCTGAACACGCTCCTGGCCTGTTCCTCCCGCCTTCTAGGGGCTGCATACCTAGACCCGCTCCTGTATCTTGCTTCTGTGTCTGTTCTTGTCTGTATACTCTTCTAGCCTGTTTCCTGTGTTTCTCTGTGTCCGTACCTTTCCTTTTTCTGCAGAGTCTGAACTCGTACCTAACTCCTGCTCGTTGTCACTGTACTTCCGTTTGTGAGTTAGTGGTCCACTCGCTACTTCACTGTAAGTACCCTGTGGGTATCTGGTTCTGTCTTTCCCTTCCTGCCTGTTCCGTGTGTACAGAGCCCTGTCCCCCCTGCTCTGCCTTGCTCACCGCTCCGGTGGTTCTAGCCTGCTCTGCCTTGCTCACCGCTCCCGCGGTTCTAGCCTGCTCTGCCTTTGCTCACCGCTCCAGCGGTTCTGGCCTGCTCTGACTCTTTGCTCACTGCTCCGGCAGTCTTGCTCCGCTCTGACCCTTTGCTTACTGCTCCGGCAGTCTTGCTCCGCTCTGACCCTTTGCTCACTGCTCCGGCAGTCTCGCTCCGCTCTGACCCTTTGCTCACTGCTCCGGCAGTCTTGCTCCGCTCTGACCCTTTGCTCACTGCTCCGGCAGTCTTGGCCCTCTGCCCCAGGTTGGACCCGTTTAAATAACAGTACCTGGAAATGTGTCTGGGCTGGTTGCATCCACTCCGGGGATGTAAGGCAGGGAGAACGGCATCACCGCTGCTGCAGCTGCGCTGGTGGTTGTGGGCGCCTCCACGTCCGATATCTTCTTCCCCCCTAGTGAACCGTGGCCTACCTTCCGTTGATCCTCTTCCGTAGGCCGCGGTTCCGCTAGCGCTGCTCTGGGCGAGGACCTTGCGTCGCGTCCTGGTGACGTCAGCGTCGCTCTCTCTCCTTCCAGGACCTTGCGTAGCGTCGGTGCGTAGGGCGGGGCTGCAGGTCTCGCGCGGTTTTGACATCCACGCCCCTCTTCTTCCCGCGCGGCGTCCCGAAGATGGCGCCCGATGGCGGGAAACGACTCCGGATGGCGGGAAAGGGCCCCGAATGGCGGGAAACTTCACTCAGATATGTATAAAAGTCTTTTTCAGGCGCGCAATACCCGTTTGTGGCGGGTTGGTCACAATCCTGCCGACTACGCCAAAGCTGACTCGCCCCCTGGGCCGTGGGGTACTCGAGACCGGGCCTTCTATACGATGCTGGGGGTAGTAGTGGCAACCCGATCCCGTGGCTCAGGGTGGTCAGACCAAATGGTGGCAGTCTGTTTATCAGTGGTTTTGAATGTCCGACTACGCCACCCGTGGATTGCGGTCAGTGATAACCGCCGCTGCAGTGCAGACCTCTGAGGCTGGTGTTGGTGTGCAGCACAGGGATAGGATAACTCCCCACGGGAGGAGTGTGACCTCAGGGCAGTGTAGGTGGATGATGGAGGGGATGGTTTTAACCGTGGTGCTGGACGGTATCCCCATGAGCGCCTTGCTGGATACCGGGTGGCAAGTAACTACTATCCCTTATGTACTTTTTAAGCAGTATTGGACTGATGCTGATATAACACAGTATCCAGACACTGACTTGAGCATCATCGCCAGTAATGGCTTGCCCGTGCCGCAGATGGGGTTCAAGGAGATGACCATTAAGATTGGTAAAGTTGAACTGCCGGCACAGGGAGTGATTATTGTGGACATTGACCGTCGTGAAAGTCACCCTAAAATAACTGTGGGTACTAACGTGATTGAAAATTGTCTTTCAGAGGTAATTGTAATCCTACAGCAGGTGGCGGTGAATGCTAGTTCCAGCCAACAGAGAGTCCTCAACAAAGAGATAAAAGCCCTGATGAGACGGCAGCAGGTAGAACTGTCTGGTGGTGAGATCGGTAGTGTAAGACTGAGTGATCCATTCCCCATTTCCATGCCTCCAAAAAGTGAAATGATGATCTGGTGTCGGACTGCAATCGGGTTGAGAGGTAGAGACTACCAGGCCATGGTAGAACCCGTGTACTCAGACAGCAGGCCCAGCATTTTGACAGCCCGGGGGGTGGTTGACGTCCGTCATGGGAGGGTGCCCGTCTGCATTCTCAACATTGGGGAAGGGAGGTACACTTACCCAGGTACGCTACACTTGCCAAGCTGTTTGCTGTTGAACACCAAACAATCAGGGCAGTGGAACCCTTGCCTCCATCTCAGGCGGAGGAAAATGGCTCCCGGAAACAAAAGGAGGACTGGTGCCAGAAACTCCATGTGGGTGCTGACTCCACTCCCCTGCACCAAAAACAAGGAGTCTACCGGGTGGTTCAGGAGTACGAGAGAGTCTTTAGTAAGCACCCGCTAGACTTCGGCAGAGTAAAAGGGATAGAACACCACATCCCCATGGGGAGACACCCACCAATAAAAGAAAGACACAGACCTGTACCCCCTGCACATTATCAGAACGCAAAGGGCATGCTGAGAGAAATGAAAGAAGCTGGGGTCATTAGAGACAGCTGTAGCCCCTGGGCAGCCCCCTTGGTTCTGGTTAAAAAGAAAGACGGTACCATGAGAATGTGCGTGGATTATAGGAAAGTAAACCGTATCACCTACAAAGACGCATATCTGCTGCCTAGAATAGAAGAGTCTTTAGCCACACTAAAATCAGCTAACTTCTTTTCTACTTTGGACCTTACTAGCGGGTACTGGCAGGTTCCTGTGGCAGAGGCTGACAAGGAGAAGACCGCCTTCACCACCCCAATGGGATTAAGTGAATTTAACTGCATGCCCTTCGGGCTCTGCAACGCCCCCGGAACCTTCAAGAGGCTAATGGAATGCTGCCTTGGGCACCGCAACTTTGAGACGGTCCTACTCTACTTAGATGATGTGATTGTATACTCGAAGACCTACGAGGACCATCTAAAACACCTGGCCGAGGTGTTCGAAGCCCTGGCAGGCTACGGCCTGAAAGTGAAACCCTCCAAGTGCCATCTGTTAAAACCGAAGGTACAGTACCTGGGGCACATGGTGAGTGCAGAAGGAGTAGCCCCCGACCCTGACAAAATGACGGCGATAAAGAACTGGCCAAGCCCCTCTAACATCAAAGAAGTGAGGCAATTCCTCGGGTTGGTAGGCTACTACCGAAGGTTCATCCCCAGGTTCACTAAGGTGGCAGTTCCAATGCAGGACCTCCTGATAGGTCAGTCCAAGTCCAGAAGTCACAGGCCACCCTTTAAGTGGGAGGAAGTAGAAGAAGAATCCTTCCGCCAACTGAAGATGGCACTCACGGGGGATGAAATTCTGGCCTACCCTGATTATAGCCAGCCTTTTATCCTCCACACCGATGCCAGTAATGTGGGGCTGGGAGCCGTACTGTCCCAAAATCAACAGGGCAGGGAACGGGTGATAGCATACGCCAGCCGGAAACTGAGGCCCACTGAAAGAAACCCGGAGAATTACAGCTCATTCAAGCTAGAGTTCTTGGCGGTGGTGTGGGCCGTCACATAACGGTTTAAACATTACCTGGCCTCTGCAAAGTTCACTGTGTACACGGACAACAACCCGTTAACACATCTGGATAATGCAAGACTTGGTGCCCTAGAACAGCGGTGGATGGCGCGACTCTCGAATTATGACTTCGTGATCAAGTACCGGGCAGGCAGAACCAATGCCAACGCTGACGCCCTATCAAGAATGCCTCACTTACATGATGGAGGCGAAGACCCAGAAGAGCTGGAGGAGGTAGAACTCCCTGCGTTTCACCGGTATGGAGCCACTCAATACTCTCACCGCGTGAAGGAGGAAGATTTAACAACTGTCATGATCAATCCCCTACCTCACCACAGCTGGGCCGAGACCCAAGATAGCGCCCCTCAATCCTCATGGTGAAAGACCTGCTGACCCAGGAAGACGCCCACTTAGATCCGGATGCTCTGGAGGAAGCCAAGCAGCTATGGAAAGAGAAGAGCAGGCTGTTCCTCTATGAAGGTAAGCTGTGCAGGAGACTCGTCAACCACCGGACGCACGAGCTGACCTGGCAAGTCGTGGTCCCAAGGCGAGATGCAGCTATGGTCCTGGGGGCTTACCATGACAGAGCGGGGCACTTCGGCTGGAAATTGGAGTTCCTGCTAAGAGGACGGTTCTTCTGGGTCGGCATGAGAGGGGCTGTAGAGAAGTGGTGTCGAGACTGTGGCCCTTGTAACCTAAAAAGGAACGACCGCACCAGCCAGAAGACACCCTTGAGGCCCATCGTCACCACGCAGCCTCTTGAGCTGGTAGCTCTGGACCACGTCAAATTGGCTCCAAGCCGGTCGTGATACGTTTATGCCCTGATAATCATGGACGACTATTCCCGATTTCTAGTGGTGGTCCCTGTAAAAGACTTGACAGATCAAACGGCGGCCAGAGCCTTCCAGCAATACTTCTGCCGCCCACACGGGTATCCGGAGCAGGTCCTGACAGACCAGGGTCCAGCGTTTGAGGCCGAAATCTTCCAAGAGTTCTGCAACCTCTATGGCTGTAAGAAGATTCAGACAACGCCTTACCACCCACAAACCAACGGGATGTGTGAGAAAATGAACAATATAGTCATTTATCTCATGAAGACGTTGCCCCTGGAGGAACGCAGCCTGTGGCCGGAGAAACTGCCGGACCTGATAGACTTATACAACCATATCCTGGTGAATGCTACAAACTGCACCCCGGCTTACCTGATGCGAGCCAGACCAGGTAAGCTGCCCATGGACCTGGAGATGGGGGTCCTGACACCGGAGGACACCTCCCCATATGCGGACTGGGATACGGAGAGGCGACTGCTGTACAAGAAGGTGCAGGAGAGTGTGGAGAAGAGCCTGGCCCAGGTGAGAGAAAGGCAAGAGAGACTCTTCAACCAACACGCCCCTGCTGGTCCCCTAGAACCTGGTGAGCAAGTCCTGAAGCGAAAGAGAAGGCTACATAAGCTGGACGACCAGTGGGAAAGGGAACCCTACAAGGTACTGCAGTCTGATCACGACAACCCGAAGGTGTGCGTGATCACCAAGGATGGAGGAGAAACCACTAGTACCGTCTCCAGAGGCCACCTGAAAAGGTGCCCCGAGCAACTACAGAGTGCAGAGGAAGATCAAAGTGACCTTGAACCCGCAGAGGACAAGGAAGAAATGATCAGCACAGTTCTTGGGGAGTTTCCTCAGTCCTGGACTCGAATAAATGATGCCATAGTGGTACCCGTCCTGCATTTCCTGCAACCAACTCAGCAACAACCTACACCAGAGCAGGAAGGTGAAGAAGAACAAGCAGTCCCAGAGGCAGAAGAGCCTGTACCAGCAGCCCAGGAGAGTCAACCCTCTGCTGACAGTGTGCCTGCCATGCCTGCGGTAAGCCAAAGGACCCGCAGACAGCTGCCTGCCCTGCCTGTAAGTCTAGCCAGTGACTGTACCCTAAATCGTAGTGAAGAAAGCCAGGTTAGACCACCACCAGACAGTGGGTTACGCAGGTCAACCAGGAGCACAAAGGGGCAGATACCCGCTCGCTGGAAAATATAGGGTGCACTAAAACTGTAAATAACCCTGTTGCCAAATGTTGAAATGTTTGCAAAGTTAACTGCATGATTAGTAATTGTGTGTTTCAGTTTCTTACAGTTGCCGTACGGACTAAAAGGTTATGAACTTTTAATAACCGGGACTTCCTTGTAAATACAGTACAGACCAAAAGTTTGGACACACCTCATTTAAAGATTTTTCTGTATTTTCATGACTATGAAAATTGTACATTCACACTGAAGGCATCAAAACTATGAATTAACACATGTGGAATTATATACTTAACAAAAAAAGTGTGAAACAACTGAAAATATGTCTTATATTCTAGGTTCTTCAAAGTAGCCACCTTTTGCATTGATGACTGCTTTGCACACTCTTGGCATTCTCTTGATGAGCTTCAAGAGGTAGACACCGGAAATGGTATTCCAACAATCTTGAAGGAGTTCCCAGAGATGCTTAGCACTTGTTGGACCTTTTGACTTCACTATGCGGTCCAGCTCACCCCAAACCATCTCGATTGGGTTCAGGTGTGGTTACTGTGGAAGCCAGGTCATCTGGCGTAGCACCCCATCACTCTCCCTCTTGGTCAAACAGCCCTTACGCAGCCTGGAGGTGTGTTTGGGGTTATTGTCCTGTTGAAAAATAAATGATGGTCCAACTAAACGCAAACCGGATGGAATAGCATGCCGCTGCAAGATGATGTGGCAGCCATGCTGGTTCAGTATGCCTTCAATTTTGAATAAATCCCGAACAGTGTCACAAGCAAAGCACCCCCACACCATCACAGCTCCTCCTCCATGCTTCACGGTGGGAACCAGGCATGTAGAGTCCATCCGTTCACCTTTTCTGCGTCGCACAAAGACACGGTGGTTGGAACCAAAGATCTCAAATTTGGACTCATAGACCAAAGCGCAGATTTCCACTGGTCTAATGTCCATTCCTTGTGTTCTTTAGCCCAAACAAGTCTCTTCTGCTTGTTGTCTGTCCTTAGCAGTGGTTTCCTAGCAGCTATTTTACCATGAAGGCCTGCTGCACAAAGTCTCCTCTTAACAGTTGTTGTAGAGGTGTGTCTGCTGCTAGAACTCTGTGTGGCATTGACCTGGTCTCTAATCTGAGCTGCTGTTAACCTGCAATTTCTGAGGCTGGTGACTCAGATAAACTTATCCTCAGAAGCAGAGGTGACTCTTGGTCTTCCTTTCCTGGGGCAGTCCTCATGTGAGCCAGTTTCTTTGTAGCGCTTGATGGTTTTTGCAACTGCACTTGGGGACACATTCAAAGTTTGCCCAATTTTTCGGACTGATTGACCTTCCATTCTTAAAGTAATGATGGACAACTCGTTTTTATTTACTTAGCTGCTTTTTTCTTGCCATAATACAAATTCTAACAGTCTATTCAGTAGGACTATCAGCTGTGTATCCACCAGACTTCTGCACAACACAACAGATGGTCACATCCCCATTTATAAAGCAAGAAATCCCACTTATTAAAGCTGACAGGGCACACCTGTGAATTGAAAACCATTTCCGGTGACTACCTCTTGAAGCTCATCAAGAGAATGCCAAGAGTGTGCAAAGCAGTCATCAAAGCAAAAGGTGGCTACTTTGAACAACCTAGAATATAAGACATATTTTCAGTTGTTTCACACTTTTTTGTTAAGTATATAATTCCACATGTGTTAATTCATAGTTTTGATGCCTTCAGTGTGAATGTACAATTTTCAAAGTCATGAAAATACAGAAAAATCTTTAAATGACAAGGTGTGTCCAAACTTTTGGTCTGTACTGTATGTTTTGAGCTTAACCAAGGAATGAACTAAGACTGTCAAGGACTTGGGGTTGGACAGACCCTCACCTGGTTAAGACTCCCGTTGCGTTGGTGAAATGGACACCTGGTCACGGATCATACTGTGACCCTCTTCTTTTGCTGGTGATATGGACACCCGGTCACAGAGCACACTGTGACCTAAAGAACTCAATATGTGGTGTTGTTTGTTATTTCTTTCCCTGTTGTGTTTCGGTCATGCATTTATAGCCTGTATTTGTGTTTCTTGTTTAGTCCCGGAGTACTAAGTTTTACTAGGGGGGAATGTGTCACCCTGGCCTGGATGCCACAAATATATAATAAAGCTGTGTCTGAGAGCAAGGGGGAGGTTCCCTGGTTAGGGACCATTAGCATGCAGCACCTCCTGTCCCAGGCCAGTAGGGGGAGCAGGCTGCCCCTATAAATGCTGGACCTGGGGGCAGGGTTAGAGAGAACTGGACGACCTGTCTCAGAAGACAGAGGTGTCCCAGAGCAGGGACAGAAAGTTGTGTTGTAGCCTAAGAGGCCGTGTGGCAGTAGGAGAGCCACGAGCCAGGGACGGAAGGCAAAGCGAGCCTGTCCTGGCAGAGAAAGAAACTAATCTTCCGGACTTTGGTGTCTGAGGCTGTTAGGATTCCAAACCCTACAGCAAATAACCAGTCCGCAGGGGACTGTATGTCCTTTGGCCTAAGAAGCCCGGAGGTTCCGCCACAGCAGAAGGGACCAGTAAAGCCGTACCAGGCCAAGAGTAGAAAGGGACCCAAGTCGCCAACCATACGGGCGAGAAGACACGGCGAGCTCAGGAACGTGGGCTATTACACCACGAGGAGGGAAATAGCCAGAAAGAGCGCAGAGAGCACGGTAGGCCTACACCCTCACCCTGACCAGGAGGGCTTCCCACTTGTTCTCAGACATCCAGGTCCCCCTCCTAGCTGGGACTGTTTATGGGTCATTTTACTTGTTCTAATAAAGACCCTGAACTGTTCAAGAGGCCTCCGTTTCCTGGCTATTGTGGTCGGAATCATCCCCTCCATCATCCACCTACACTGCCCTGAGGCCACACTCCTCCCGTGGGGAGTTATCCTATCCCTGTGCTGCACACCAACACCAGCCTCAGAGGTCTGCACTGCAGCGGCGGTTATCCCTGACCGCAATCCACGGGTGGCTTAGTCGGACATTCAAAACCACTGATAAACAGACTGCCACCATTTGGTCTGACCACCCTGAGCCACGGGATCGGGTTGCCACTACTACCCCCAGCATCGATTAGAATGCCCGGTCTCGAGTACCCCACGGCCCAGGGGGCGAGTCACATACACTATGGCTTGGGGTAACACAGATGGTTGAGTCTGTAGAGGTGTTTACTCATACTATAGCCTGGGAATCAGAGGTCTGCTCCAAAGCTTCAGTGTCTGCTAGTCAGCGTACTAGCCCAGCTGTGAAGCAAGCTACACCGCCTGTGTATGTAATAACAATTTGTTACTGCATCTAACCCAGCCAATCATTTTGGGCTAGTAGCAGTGTCTCGTAGTCAGTGGAGTAGCCCATCTGAAGCAAGCTATACCGCCTTTGTATCTAATAACAATTTTTTACTGCATCTAACCCAGCCAATCATTTTGGGCTAGTAGCAGTGTCTCGTAGTCAGCGGAGTAGCCCATCTGAAGCAAGCTACACCGCCTTTGTATCTAATAATTTTTTACTGCATCTAACCCAGCCAATCATTTTGCGCCAGTAGCAGTGTGTCGTAGTCAGCGGAGTAGCCCATCTGAAGCAAGCTACACCGCCTTTGTATCTGATAACAATTTTTTACTGCATCTAACCCAGCCAATCATTTTGGGATAGTAGCAGTGTCTCGTAGTCAGCGGAGTAGCCCATCTGAAGCAAGCTACACCTCCTTTGTATCTAATAACAATTTTTAACTGCATGTAGCCCAGGCAATACTTTGTGCCTAGTAGCAGTGTCTGCTAGTCAGCGGAGTAGCCCAGCTGTTTTGCAAGCTACACCACCTGTAGATCTAATTACAAATTTTTAACTGCATCTAGCCCAGGCAATACTTTGGGCCTAGTAGCAGTGTCTGCTAGTCAGCGGAGTAGCCAAGCTGTTAAGCAAGCTACACCGCCTGTAAATCTAATTACAAATTTTTAACTGCATCTAGCCCAGGCAATCCTTTGGGCCTAGTAGCAGTGTCTGCTAGTCAGCGGAGTAGCCCAGCTCTTAAGCAAGCTACACCACCTGTGCTTTGGGCACTTAATTTTTTCAAAGGAAACGCTTCGGGCCCCCTGGACACTCAGTCAAGAGCATCGGGGAGGCGCCCCAAGGCAAAGGGGCTGGGACTGGCGGTAGCACACCTTGCGGGGGACCGCCAAGCTCGATCCTTATAAAAGATTTTTAACTGCAGCAGCTTTAGTGGACGCTACTGGAGATGGAATTACCGCGGCTGCTGGCACCAGACTTGCCCTCCAATAGATCCTTGTAAAAGGATTTAAAGTGTACTCATTCAAATTACAGAGCCAATTTAAATTACAGAGCTTAGACCTGCCTCCACCACGGGGGGTCTCGACCCACCAGCGGACAGGCACCAGTATAGGGAGAGGGGAGCTGGCCGTCAGGGTCCACCGTGGCTCTGGCACAAACCCGGCGACACGGAGGTCGCACGGGCAGGAACGGCCTGGCCGTTTCGGCTTCGCACTCCAGCGTAGTCCCTCTGCCCGCTCGCGCCCGTAACCTGAAAGGGATGCGCAATTGGCTTTTCTTCCCAGGGCTGTTCCCCGCCCAGCAGGAACGTGGGGGAGCTCAGGTCGGCCTTCCACCATACTTCCTTACCTCCCTTGCCCTCTTTCCTTCTTCCGTTCTCCATCTAACCCCTCGGCTCTCTGGTGTCCACTCTCCCTCCAGCTCTCTCCTTCTCACAGGTGGACTACCGCGTGTATTCACACTGTGGCGAATCTTTTGGGCCCAGGCATAAGAAGTCGTCGAGGTAATGGATAATATGTGCCCCCTTAGAAGCGTCCATGACGACCCATTCGAGGAAGCAACTAAACGCCTCAAATAGTGAGCAGGATATGGAGCACCCCATGGGCAAACAGCGATCTATATAGTATGCTCCTTCCCAGAAGCGGCCCAATAGGCGGACACTATTCGGAGGCACAGGTAGTAAGTAACTGGAAAGCCCCCTCAATGTCTGTTTTGGCCATTAGGGTGCCCCTTCCCAACTTCTTGACCCGCCTGATTGCCTTGTCAAAGGAAGTACAGTATATACTACTGTACTTGGTTCCGCGTCGATGATGTCGTTTACTGACCTTCCCCTTGGATATGACAAATGGTGGATTAGTCCGAATGTATTGGGTTCCGTTTTTGGCACGACTCCCAATGGGGATACCACTACGTCTTGTAAGGAAAGTGTTCTGAATGGAACCGCCATTCTACCTAAAGATATTTATTTTTTTAATTTTCTTGTCACGATGTCTGGGTGTTGGTAGGCTGATTTTAGATTTTTACTCCAGCCTTTCTTGATTTTAGAAGGGCATGACATGCCTATATCTGTGTCTCCTCCTCCTTTTACTCCTCCACCTCTTTTCTTTTCGCATGACTATATGTACTTGTCACTTTTCCATGTGTTAGTTGTATCTTCTGAGCAGTTTGTCAGCTTTTGGACACCTTTGAAGGTGTTTTCTATGTGTTTTTGCTTGCCTGCCATTGGTTTTAACGGTGTTCGACGAACCGTTCGACGAAACATTCGGCGAACATCCCGGTGTTTGACAAACCAAACTGAACCCAAACACTACAGGGGTGGCTCAACACTACTCAACACTAGTCGCCATATTGTTATCATTTTTTTTTCTTTACTTTCGAAAAAATCCCAACCCCAACACAACCCTAACCGTAACCCCAACCCTAGCACAACCCCAACCCTAGCACAACCCCAACCCTAGCACAACCCCAACCCTAGCACAACCCTAACCCTAGCACAACCCCAACCCTAGCAAAACCCCAACCCTAGCACAACCCTTACCCTAGCACAACCCAACCCTAGCACAACCTCAACCAAAAGGCATTTTTTAATAAATAAATATAAAAGCACTGTGCCTCTTCAAGTGAATACCCCTGGCCCTTTTTTTTACATGTAGAACTTGACTCTAAAACATCATTTTATCCCATTGAAAGTAAGGGCCAATGTATAAATACCTTTAGTGATCTGGTTTTGAAGGAATTCAAATCTTCTTTGTATTTTAATAAATCCTCCTACTAAGAATCTAACTAGAGAAATTACTTTAAGTTGTCATGTCAGCAGATAAGGGAGGAGGAATAGTAATTCAAAATTATACAGACTACTGTAAAGAAGCTAATAGGATCCAGAATCCAATCAAGACATTAAGGCTGTGTGCCCACGATGCGTTTTTTAAGCGTTTCCGCAGCAGCAAAATCGCTGCAGAAACGCTTAAAAAACGCATGGTAGAAGGCCTGCCATGTTCCCCAATGATAATCCGCATGTGCTGTGCACATGCTGCGGAAATTTCTGCTGCGGATTATCATTGCGGAAAAAAACGCAGCACTACCAATTATTTTGTGGAACCACTGCGTTTTCGACGCCATTGACTTTCATTGAATCACTTAATATCTGCATCACTGCATCTGTAGATGCGGAATCCATGCGTTTCAATGTGCGGATGGTACCCGGGTCTGGAGAAGAGGAGACTCTCCTCTGGACCCGGGTACCATAGAACCTGTAAAAAAAAGAATAAAATAAAAAATTAATATTATACTTACCTTCTGATGGCCCCCGGTCTCCTTGTCTTCGCTTGCCGGCAGCTCGCGGTGGACTGAAGGACCTGCGCTGACGTCATTTAGTCATGTGACGGCAGGTCCTTCAGTGTAGTGTACCGCGAGCTGCCGGCAAGCCAGGACGGAGCGAAGCAAGACTCCGGGGGCCATCGGAAGGTAAGTATAGATTTATTTTTTTATTTTTTGACATTATTTGGGGTCACACTATATACAGTAGATCCATGCAGTTTGCATGGATTTATATAGTGTGACCAAGTTGTCAAGCACTTTCCAACTGATGATAAATTCGCTTGGAAAGCGCTTGACAACCCGCATGCGGAAATGCATGTGAAGAACGCTTCACATCCGCATGTCCCTGGCAGGAAAAACCCATGTACAATCCGCATGTACAATCCGCATGCGTTTTTTCTGCCAGAGAGATGCAGAAATGCACAGGAAAAAATCCGGAGCATTTCTGCATCGTGGGAACATAGCCTTATTCTGATCATTTTCCACGTCACTACCCAATACAATGACCTAATCGAGAAATAATAGCAAAGAATTTAACAAAAAATAAAAAATCTTTGATTTAACAGATTCCCAACAATCCCCTTTTACTACCACTGGGGTCCCACCATCCTTTTTTTTAGGGTCCCACCATCAGCCTTCAGCTGTCTGCTTTCCCGTGGCTGGTTATTAAAAAAAGGGGGACCCCATGTTGTTTCTTTTTCCATTTACTTTTTATTAGCAAATACAGTAAACCACACAGGCAAGGCACTGCTCCACTCCTCCACTTTGACCTCTGCCTCCTGGTTCAAGATTAATATTTTTTACTATGTTATTTTAAGTAATTTCCCTATCCACATTTGTTTACAGGGCAATTGTTCTGCTGTTATTTATTTATTTTACTCACTTACATAGCACCATTAATTCCATAGCGCTTCACAGACATTATTGGCACTGTCCCCATTGGGGCTCACAATCTACATTCCCTATCAGTATTTCTTTGGAGTGTGGGAGGAAACCAGAGAACCCAGAGGAAACCCACAAACACAGGGAGAACATACAAACTCCTTGTAGATGTTGTCCTTGGTGGGATTTGAACCCAGGACCCCAGCGCTGCAAAGCAACAGTGCTAACCACTGAGCCACCATGCTGCCTCTTACTGCCATTTCGCTCCGTTTTTCAGCCCCATAGCCCTTACTGCGGCCATTTTACAGCACCAAAGTTCGGTTCCACATTGACTTTTATGGGGTTCAGGTACCCGAACCAACCTTTGGACTAAAGTTTGACCAAACCTGAACCTCCACAGGTCCACTCATTCCTAGTGCTGAATAATGATAACGCACACATTCTTCTACACTACAAACTAAATAAGTTATAATGTCATCCCCCTTTTAGATATATTAACATCCCCCCTTTTTCTTTAACCTTTTTAGTCACATTCAGTCCCCAGCTACACTGCTTTTCATTCACGGCTTCTCTCTAGTTTAGGGCCGTTCTCTTCAGTGTATGAACTCACATAACCTCCCTTTGCATACTCCAGCATGGCTGAGGAATTGCTTTCTCACTGTTCCTATGATGACGTGACATACTGCTAGGGGAAGTAAAGTACTGAGCTTGCTATTATGCAGCTTTAATGCTTTGAGCTTCACATACACACTAGTATGATCGAAACCCTCTCATTTGTATTTTTCCTTGATTTTTTTGGGATCTTCTCATGTTTTTTTAGCCCCTTCGCGAACTTGGGATTTTCCGTTTTTGCATTTTCGTTTTTTGCTACCCTTGTTCCCAGAGCCATAACGTTTTTATTTTTTGGGCAATATAGCCATGTGAGGGCTTATTTCTTGCGGAACGAGTTGTACTTTTAAACGCCATTATTAGTTTTACCATATCATATTGGAAAACTGGAAAAAAATTCCAAGTGCGGTGAAATTGCAAAAAAAAAAAATGCAATTCCACAGTTGTTTTTTTTTTCTTTCTTTCCACGTTCACTTATGAGTTTGTAGATACCAAACATGTATAGGTTCTTTTTTATTTAAGTGGTGAAAAAAAAATCCAAAATGTGCTAAAAAAAAAAAAAAAAAATGGTGCCATTTTCCGAGACTCGTAGCGTCTCCATTTTTCATGATCTGGGGCCGAGTAAATGCTTATTTTTTGCGCACTTGGCTGACGTTTTTATTAATACCATTTTGGGGTAGATACGATGTTTTGATCGCCCGTTATTGTATTTTATTGCAATGTTGTGGCGACCAAAAAAAATTAATTCTGGCGTTTGGAATTTTTTTCTCGTTACGCCGTTTACCGATTGGATTAATTATTTTTTCATATTGATAGATCGGGCGATTATGAACGCAGCAATACCAAATATGTGTATGTGGGGTTTATTTTTTATTATTTTATTTTGAATGGAGCAAAAGGGGCGTGTGTTCTCTTATATATTTTTTTATTTTTTTAATATTTTTAAAAACTTTTTTTTTTACTTTTTGCTTGCTTCTATAGTCTCCATAGGAGACTAGAAGCAGCAACTGTCTGATCACCTCTGCTACATAGAGGTGATCAGCAGATCACCTCTATGTAGCAGAAATGGTCCTATGCTATGAGCGCCGACCACTAGGTGGCGCTCATAGTAATCTTTACATGACAACAACTGGAGTCTGCTGCAGACCCAGCGTTGTCATGCCCACCCATCGGTGACCCGCGATCACGTGACGGGGTTACCAATGGGCGGGGCTAACTGCGCGGCGATGTTAAATGGCGCTGTCAGAGATTGACAGCGGCATTTAACATGTTAACAGCCGCGGGTGGGTCGCGATCCCACCCGCGGCTGTTGCGGGCACATGTCAGCTGTAAGAATCAGCTGACATGTGCCCGGTTCAGTGCGGGCTCAGCGCCGGAGCCTTCACTGAACCGGTGGTGGTACTAATACGCCCCAGGCCAGTGCACAATAATATTTTCAAATGAAAATCTCTATACTTAATTTAATTCATTTATATTCTATTTCATAGCACTATGCACTGTGATCAATAGCGTAGCTACCGGGGGGCAGAGGGGGCAGTGTCCCCGGGCTCCACGCTCAGAGGGGGCCCACCCGGAGTTACGCCAGTGTAACTGTATCGGCAGCATGCAGAGCACTCTGATACAGTTATACTCTGTGGCAGAGCAGGGAGACTCTACGTCCCTGCACTGCCCGGCGGCCGCTATGGGGCCCTTGAGCAGGAGCGTTGGCCCCCCCGCCCATCACCGCAATTTCAGTGACGAGAGAGGGAGCGCGACGCTCCCTCCCCCATCAGTCCCCTCTGCGTCTGACATCACTGACGTCATCACTTGGCACCCGCTGTTCTGAGACATGCGGGTGCTCAGAGCAGCGCAGGGAACGAGAGGTGAGTATTGTATTTATTTTATTTTTTTCCTATGGGGGGATTATACTACAGACTCTGCCTATTGGGGGGATTATGCTACAGACTCTGCCTATGGGGGGATTATACTATATGGAGGCCTATTGGGGAGTGCATTATACTATGCTGAGGACTATCTGGTGCATTATACTATATGTAGGCTATTTATACAGTGTGGGGATTACAGTTAGGGTCATACAGTGTGGGAGCTAATGTGGGGTCTTTGCACAGTGTGGGGGCCATCATACAGTGTTGAAGCCATCAGTTTGGAGGCTACTAAGGGGTCAGTATACTGCGTGGGGGAATTATACTATATATAGGAGAGCATCATACTCTGTAGAGGGAGCTGTACATAAGGGGAGACTCAGGACATTATTAAATGTTAAGTGGGCACTTATTGTTATAGGGGAACTCAGGTTATTATGACTGTCAGAGGGGCACACAGAAGGCATTATTACTTTCTAGGGGGCACAATGTGGTCACTGTTTTCTAGGACACTTACACACGGCATTACTATATTCTAAGGGTTTGTTTTACAATTTAGAGAGCACACAGCAGGTGCAGTAATAGGGACACATACGGCATCGGCTCAGTATTGGGGTATCAGCAGGGTGGGGCATTTGTGCAGGTTGGCGATAGATGGGGTCGGTGCCTGAAATGTAAGGAGTCAAATGTGTCTTTGTTGTGATCTCTGCAGACCTGAGACTCTGAGTCTTGGATGGAGACGTTGTCATGTCGGTTTGGGCAGGGGCGGACACAGACTGTAGTGGGCCCCTGTGCAAGATTTTTTTGGGGGCCCTTCATAGGGGGCATGAAGGCCCCCCCCCCCCGTGCATCTCTCATCCCCCCCATGCATCTCTGATTCCCCCCACTCCTAGTTAATTAATTGTATTTAAAAAAATAAAACTTGTTATACTTACCCCCAGGGCCAGCTCCAGGTTTTTGTGGGCCCTGGGCGAAAGAGTTTCAGTGGCCCCTTTAACACATACCACGATTCATGGTACACAGATACCGCAGAGAAATATATATATATATATAGTACAAGGCCAAAGATTTCACTTACTACATTACATGAGCGATATCTATTGTAAATTCTACAATAGCTAAGAAACCAGAGAATCCTCGCAACGCACAGTGCAGACCGGACAGTATAGTCCTCCATACAGTATAATGGACCCCATATAATGCTCCATACAGGATACTGACCCCCTTATACTGCTCCATACAGGATACTGGTCCCCATATAAAGCTCCATACATTATACTGACCCCCTTATAATGCTCCATACAGGATACTGGTCCCCATATAACACTCCATACAGGATACTGGTCCCCATATAACACTGCATACAGAATACTGGCCCCCATAAAATGCTCCATACAGAATACTGGCCCCCATAAAATGCTCCATACAGAATACTGACCCTCTTATAATGCTCCATACAGAATACTGGCCCCCATATATCACTCCATTCAGAATACTGGCCCCCATATAACGCTCCATACAGAATACTGGCCCCCATATAACGTTCCATACAGAATACTGGCCCCCATATAACGCTCCATACAGAATACTGGTCCCCATATAACGCTCCATACAGAATACTGACCCCCATATAACGCTCCATACAGAATACTGTCCCCCATATAAAGCTCCATACAGAATACTGGCCCCCATATAACGTTCCATACAGAATACTGGCCCCCATATAACGCTCCATACAGAATACTGGCCCCCATATATCACTCCATTCAGAATACTGGCCCCCATATAATGCTCCATACAGAATACTGGCCCCCATATAACGCTCCATACAGAATACTGGTCCCCACATAACGCTAAATACAGAATACTGACCCCCATATAACGCTCCATACAGAATACTGTCCCCCATATAATGCTCCATACAGAATATTGGCCCCCATATAACGCTCCATGCAGGCTGTTCCCCCCCTTATAATTCCCCATGCAGGATGACACCCCCCTTTTAATGCCCTATGCAGGATGTCACTTCCCCCCTTTTCAATGCCCCATGCAGTTTGTCAGACCACCCCCTCCCTTATAATGCCCCATGCAGGAGGTCACACCCCCCCTCCTTATAATGCCCCATGCAGGGTGTCAATTCCCCCCTCCCCCTCTTATAATGCCCCATGCAGGATGTCACTTCCCCCCTTCCCCTCTTATAATGCCCCATGCAGGATGTCACCCCCCCACAACCATATAATGCCCTATGCAGGATGTCACCCCCCCCATATAATGCCCCATGCAGGATGTCACACCCCCACCCCACCATATAATGCCTCATGCCCCCATACATAAAAAAAAAAAATCAAATACTCACCTCACTTCTTACCTGCTGGTGATCCGGACTCCAGCGTTGCGCGCGTCTTCCCGCTCTGTGCTGTGACGGCTCAGGAGAGAGCGCGCGGAGTAAATGTGGCACCCCAGGGGTCTGGTTGCCACAGTAATAGAAATATTACGTCTGAGAGCAAGTGGGAGTTTTCTCTGGTCAGGAGCCCTTAAGCATGCAACACTTCTGCCCAGACCTGGGAGGGGAGGAATCTGCCCTTATAAACTGGGTCTGCGGCGGGATTAGAGAGTCAGAGCCTGGAGAGGGAAAGTTACAGCAGGAGCTCTGTAGGAGCTAGGAGCAGAAGACCAGGGGCTGGAAGCTAAGCAGAGATATAACTCGCCCTGGCAGAAGAATCTGATAACCGGACACCGGAGTCCGAGGCTGTGGGGACTGATATCTACCCAGCAGCAGAAACCAGCCGGCAGGGGATTCCAGGTCCTCTGGCCATAGAAGCCCGGAGGCTCAGTCACAAGGAAGGGACCAGCACCGCCATCCAGGAGCGGAGGCTAACAGAAGGCCCCAAGTCACCAGCCATACGGGTGAGCACCACACGGTATACTCAGGGACGTGGGCTACTTATACCCGCTTACAGCAAGGTAGCCAGAAAGAGTGCAGATAGACGGGGAGGCCTACAACTCCACCTGGCCAGGGGATCTCCTGTTTGCTCGCAGACTGACCAGGCCCCTTATGCTAGCCAGTACTCCCTGGAGGGTCTGCCTTAATATCACCAGTAAAGACCCTGAACTGCACCGCAAAGACTCTGAGTCGTTCCTGCTTCATCGCCGTACCAGCACTACTAGTGCTGGGACTCCCGTGCACTATCACCCTCATCATCAACTACACTGCCCTGGGGCTGCACTCTTCCCGTGGGGAGTCACACTACCTAAGTTGCATACACCATCAGCCCCAGCGGTCTGCCTTGCAGCGGCGGTTCCTAATAACCGCAATCCACGGGTGGCGTAGTCGGACATTAAACCACAAAAACCCCATAAAGAGACTGCCACTGGTATGACCACCCTGAGCCACGCACCGGGTCACCGCCACACAGAGACTACAACCCCCAGCATCCTACAAAAGGCCCGGTTCCGGGTTCCCCACGCGGCCCAGGGGGCGAGTCATAAACACATCACCGTGCCCTCTGACCTGACACGTCACAGTGAGAGGACGCGGAAGACGCTGCGGAGGCACGGGGAGGAGTAAGTATTGTGCTGGCGCCGTCACATGACCGGCGATGTCCCTGCGCTTAGTACTCAGCATGGTGCCGGGGGCCCCATGAGGAGACGCACAAGAGGGGGGCCCCAATGGGGCTCCGAGGGGGCCCCGACCGGCCTGGCCCCATGCTGGAGTCAGGGCAGTCATGCCCTGATGGCGACCCTGCTGGAGGCTGGAGGGGCCCCCTCTCCCTCGGGGCCCCCGTTCAATGAACCGGCTGCACGGGCGGTAGGTCCGCCCCTGGGTCTGGGCCAGATGGAAAAGACGGGAAAAGTGAACAATTTAATCAGAAAGAACGTCAGCTGTAATTTACTATATATAACTGTGCTGTGATCTCTATAGTGTTCTGCAGGACTGGCATCTATCAATATACACTGTGTTCCAAATTATTATGCAAATAATATTTTATCAGATTTTCCCAAATTACCTATATGAATTGCAGTCATTGTAATTTTCCAGTCAAATAACTATTATAGTACAATTGAAAGGTTTTTGTACAAACTGCCTATGATAACAGTATATTTAAAAAAAAATAAAATACTCAAACTGCACTAAAAATGCATGTTCCAAATTATTATGCACAGCAGAGTTTTCAACCTTTTCATTTTAATAAAGAACAAAAAAATGGTCATTTTTGAAATTATAAGCATTAGCAGGTTATTGCAAACTGAAATCAAACAGTTTTCAACTCAAAACTTTATTCTAGGTGATGTTACATTTGCACATAGGACTCCTTGTCCGAAAGGAGCTTCTGAACTCTCTCGTCCATTGAATTTGTCAGGTTTTGGATGGTTTCTGCTACAATTGTTTTGCATGAGGACGGAATACCCTCCCAGAGCTGTTGCTTAGATGTGAACTTCCTCCCGCCATTATAGACACTCCTTTTGATGATGCTCCAGAGGTTCTCAATGGGGTTGAGGTCAGGGGAGCATGGGGGCCACACCATAAGTTTGTCCCCTTTTATGCCCACTCCATCCATCTGGACCATCGAACTGTTTTGTTTATCGATGAGTGCCGTGCAACGCTCGATGATCCAGATGGATGGAGTGGAGGATAGCTGGTTGATGGACACCCCATGCAAACACGGCTACGACGCCAGCAAGGAGGAGGTGGAGTAATGCTTTTGGCTGGAATCATGGGGAGAGAGATTGTCAGCCCCTTTAGGATCCCTGAAGGGGTAAAGATGAACTCCATAATGTATGTTGAGTTTCTCAAACAGCACTTCCTTCCATGCTTCAAGAAGAAGAACCGTGCATTCCGCAGCAAGATCATTTTCATGCATGATAATGCCCCGTCTCATGCTGCACATAACACATCTGCATCTCTGGCTGCTATGGGCATAAAAGGGGACAAACTTATGGTGTGGCACCCATGCTCCCCTGACCTCAACCCCATTAAGACCCTCTGGAGCATCATCAAAAGGAGTGTCTATGATGGCGGGAGGCAGTTCACATCTAAGCAACAGCTCTGGGAGGGTATTCTGTCCTCATGCAAAACAATTGTAGCAGAAACCATCCAAAACCTGACAAATTCAATGGACAAGAGAGTTCAGAAGCTGCTTTCGGACAAGGGGTCCTATGTGCAAATGTAACATCACCTAGAATAAAGTTTTGAGTTGAAAACTGTTTGATTTCAGTTTGTAATAACCTGCTAATGCTTATAATTTCAAAAATGACCATTTTTTTGTTCTTTATTAAAATGAAAAGGTTGAAAACTCTGCTGTGCATAATAATTTGGAACATGCATTTTGAGTGCAGTTTGAGTATTTTATTTTTTAAAAAATATACTGTTATCATAGGCAGTTTGCACAAAAACCTTTCAATTGTACTCTAATAGTTATTTGACTGGAAAATTACAATGACTGCAATTCATATAGGTAATTTGGGAAAATCTGAGAAAATATTATTTGCATAATAATTTGGAACACAGTGTATGGTCACCATATGGCGGTAATATCAGTGCAGGTCTTTGTATAGAGATCATTTTCAGTAACAGCGCTGTCATCTGCTGAGGTTCTCCTACACCTTACGCGCCCCCTGGGCCGTGGGGAACCCGGTGCCGGGCCAGTAGATGCTAGGGCATGTCACAGTGGCGGTGACCCGGTCTGTGACCCAGGGCAGTCAATAAAAGGGGTTATTGATAGGGGATTAATAGTGATTGTATAAAGTTCGTGATGCCACCTGTGGAATGCGGCTACAGGGAGCTGCTGCTGCGGAGCAGATCCTCTGGAGCTGATGTTACTGCAGCAGGGATGGTGTGGCTCTCCACAGGTAGAGCTTAGCTCCAGTGCAGTGTAGATGTTGTTGTAGGTGATTCTGGGCGTTGTAGTGCAGGGGTTGATGGCGCAGCAATAATCAGTCCACAACTTAATGGCGGTTTCCTCTTATCTTTACTGGTGGTGATTAGACAAGCCGGGACTAGAGTACTGACTAGAAGTGGAAGTCCGGGCAGCCTGGAAGCAAGTAAAGAATCCTCCTTGCCAGGTGAAGTTGGAGGCCTTCCAATTCCACTAAAGTCTTTGGCCCTGCTGCTTGTAGCTGTGCGGTGGCCCTCGTCCCTGAGTGCAACGTTTCTGTGCTCACCCGTATGACAGGCAGCTCGGGCCTTGCTGGAGTGTCGCTCCCATGTGGCGGTGCTGGGCCCTCTGTGCTGCTGTGCCTCCGGGCGTCTGATGGGGCCAGGAGACCTGCAGTCTCCAGCCCTTAGGTTTCTGCTGCTAGGCCTTCAGTGCCCCACAGCCTCGGACTCAGGTGTACGGTTCTCTGTGCTGGTTCCTTCTGGGGTGAGCTGCCGGGCAGCTCCAGTCCCCAGCTCCTCTCTCTTCGACGTCCTGACTTCAACTCCTCACACTAAGTCTAACTAACCCCGCCTCCAGATCCAGTTGCCAAGGGGAGGTGCTCCACTTGCTGGTCTGGAGCCAGGAAAGTGTTGAATGTTTAGTATACCTGACTAGGGGATCCCTGCTTGCTTCCAGGCATGGCATTACCTCTTTTGAGGGAGGCAATGTCACTGTGGCAACCGGACCCCCTGGGGTGCCACATTCCCCCCTAGCTAACTTCAGTACTCCTGGACTGAGGATACTTTTCAAAATTAACAAATAACAATAACAATTCCCATTAGAAGATTATGAATATAACATTTCTTCAACAGGTTACAGCACAATCTGTAACCGGGTGTCCATTTTCTTTAGTAAGGTGCTATTCAGTGAACATGAGGGACCCGCCCGAAAACCCTTAATGTAGGCCTTGGGCGTGGCTGCAGGGCATAGGTGATCCAGGTGTTGGACCACGTCTTCGGCCACACCAAACGGGTTTTTGTTCTATGGTCTATTTACACTGGAAAGTTCTTCCGTTATTCACCGTCCATAACCTGACAGTTTTTGTACCCTTTCCGGGTAACTGGATAAACACACTCACATCTCAAACTTGCAGTGTCTCTGCTATATCCCTACGGGTAACTATATACAGCATACATTTTAGCTCTCTTATACTTTAATTCTTACACTTTAGTTTCTCCAGCGGGCAGGGAGCTGACCTTTTGTACTCCGGCCCGATCTACGTAGTACGTTAGTTGTCACTGCTCTACCCTGGTCCCTAGTGTCTACCCCTGGTGTGGTGGGTTCAGTGTGAACTACACTACAGGTAGTCTGAGGTAACATTGGTAGGCTGGGTAATCTCCTATGAATTCTTTGGCTCACCCTGGGTACGACAGGTTCACTGCTAGCAGACAGGAGATTCTCCTGATCTGCTGATGATGAAGCTTCTGTCTCTGTGGCCGACTGGTCTTCTAGATGTTCTGGAGCTTCTGCAGCTTCTCGTGAGGCCACTTGGAGAAAGGTAATGACCAGTACTATAATTGCACTGTTCACCTGCGTCCAAGACCGGGGAAATTCTCCGAGTACTGTTTGGACCACTTCCTCCACCTCTTTTGTGTGCTGAGGGCTGTCTTGATCTTCTTCTTCTGTGTGTTTCAACTGTTCAGGACATATCTTCAAATGGTCTCTTGAGACTGCCGCTGAAGTTTCCCCTCCATCTTTACTGATGAGGCACACTTTGGTGTTTTCGTAATTCGAGGGTAGGATGGTGTATGGCTCTACCTCCCACTGGTCATCTAATTTGTGGAGTCGTCTCTTTCTCTTAAGTACCTGTTCTCCAGGAGACAAGGGAACGGCAGGTGCGTGCTGATTATAAGTTTTCTCTTGCTTCTCTCTTGCCTGGGAAAAACTTCTTTCAACACACTCTTGCACTTTGCGGTATTGTTGCTGCCGCTCGGTATCCCAATCCGCAACTGGTGATGTTGTCTCTGGTGTTAAGACTCCCATGTCCAAGTCAATGGGTAGCTTACCAGGTCTTGCTCTCATCAGGTAAGCGGGTGTACAGTTGGTGGAGTTCACCGGGATGTGGTTATATAGATCCACCAAATCTGGTAACTTCTCTGGCCACAGGCTGCGTTCTTCAAGGGGCAACATCTTCAGCAGGTCTATTACCACCTGGTTCATCTTCTCACACAACCCATTTGTCTGGGGATGATACGGCGTCGTCCTGATTTTCTTGCAGCCGTACAAGTTACAGAATTCCTGGAACACCTCTGCTTCAAAGAGCTTACTTGGTCAGTAAGCACGCGTTCAGGGTAACCGTGCGGGCGACAAAAGTGCTGTTGGAATGCTTTGGCTGCCGTCTGAGCCGTCTGGTCTTTCACTGGCACTACTACCAAGAACCGGGAGTAGTGGTCTACTATGGTGAGAACATACACATAGCCTAACCTGCTTGGGGCTAGCTTCACGTGGTCCAAGGCTACCAGTTCAAGTGGCTGTTTGCTGATTATGGGCTGCAGGGGAGCCCTCTGGCTGTCACGGTCTTTACGTCTCAGGTTGCACGGACCATATTCTCGACACCATCTCTCGATTGCTTTCCTCATGCCAGCCCAGTAGAATCGCTCACGTAGCAAGACTTCCAACTTCTTCCAGCAGAAGTGTCCTGCTCCATCGTAGTATGCTTTTAAGACCATTGACGCATACCGCCTCGGGACTACCACCTGCCAGACCAGTTCATGTGTCCGGGAGTTGATGCTTCTTCGACACAGCTTTCCTTCGCAGATGAACAGTTTGCCCTTTTCCTTCCACAACTGTTGGGTCTCTTGTGGAGCATCTGGATCAGGGTGCGAGTCAGCTTGCGCCAGCAACTCCTTGACTAGGCGAACAGCCGGGTCGCTATCCTGCGTCTCTGCCCATCCATTGTGGGGCAATGGGTTGAACGTGGCCTCTCTGTTGGCAGAGCGCTTGTCCCTCACACAGTGGGAGCACTGGGTCACCCCATGATGATGGAAAGCGGGTATCTCTATCTCCTCCAGCTCTTCCGGGTCATCTCCCCCATCTGTCAAGTTGGGCATCCTGGACAGCGCATCAGCATTTGCATTTTTCTGCCCCACCCGATACTTGATGGTAAACTCGTAGTTAGACAGTTGGGCCATCCATCGTTGTTCTAGGGCACCAAGCTTCGCAGTCTCCAGGTGCATCAGCGGGTTATTATCTGTGAAGACTGTAAATTTGGAGGAGGCGAGATAGTGTTTGAAGAGCTCTGTTACAGCCCAGACTATGGTGAAAAACTCCAACTTGAAGGAACTGTAGTTGTCGGGGTTCCTTTCCGTCGGCCGGAGCTTCCTGCTGGTGTATGCAATCACTCGCTCTCTGCCTTGCTGTACCTGAGACAGCACTGCTCCCAATCCCACGTTGCTGGAATCTGTATGAAGTATAAAGGGTTGGCCATAGTCGGGGTAGGCCAGGACTTCATCTCCGGTAAGAGCCATTTTCAGCCATTTGAACGGAGGTTTCAGGTTCTTGGCCTTCTTGGACTGGCCCACTAGGAGGTCCTGCATGGGTGCTGCTATCTTGGCGAAACCTTTGATAAATCTTCTGTAGTAGCCTACTAGCCCGAGGAACTCCCACACTTCCTTGATAGTGGAGGGTCTTGGCCAGTCCATGATCACGGTGACTTTTTCAGGGTCTGGCGATACACCTTCGGCGCTTACCACATGACCTAGGTACTGCACCTTGGGCTTCAACAGGTGGCACTTGGACGGCTTTACCTTCAGGCCAAAACCAGATAGGGCTCCAAACACCTCGGCCTGGTGCTCCAGGTGGTCTTCATATGTCTTTGAGTAGACAATCACATCATCTAGGTACAGCAGGACAGTTTCAAAGTTCTTGTGTCCTAGGCAGCACTTCATTAACCGCTGGAAGGTTCCTGGGGCATTGCAGAGCCCGAATGGCATGCAGTTGAACTCGCTGAGGCCCATTGGTGTTGTAAACGCGGTATTTTCTTTGTCCGCCTCTGCCACAGGAACCTGCCAGTACCCACTGGTGAGATCCAAAGTGGAGAAATAATTAGCAGATCTTAATGCAGCTAGTGACTCCTCAATTCTGGGTAATGGGTAGGCATCCTTATGGGTAATGCGGTTAATCTGCCTGTAATCAACACACATCCTCATTGTACCATCCTTCTTTCTAACGAGAACTAATGGAGCTGCCCAGGGGCTACAACTATCTCTTATCACCCCAGCCTCCTTCATCTCCCGTAACATTCCTTTGGCACATTGGTAGTGAGCTGGGGGTACAGGCCGATACCTCTCTTTAATGGGCGGATGATCTCCCATGGGGATATGATGTTGGACCCCTTTTACCTGCCCAAAGTCTAATGGGTGTTTACTGAAGACCCGCTCATACTCTTGGACCACCCGGTATACTCCATGCTTTTGGTGCAAAGGGGTGGAGTCAGTGCCCACGTGTAGCTTCTGACACCAATCCTCCACCTGTCCCTTGGAGCCATTATCCTCCGCCGGTTTGGATGGAGGCAAGGGTTCCACTGTCTTTATAGAGTTGTTACTGACAGTGAACCGCTTAGCAAGGGTAGCATACAGGGGTAAATGGACCTCTTTCTCCCCACAATTCAGGATGCATATCTGTGTCACCCCAGCCCTGGATGCCACAAATAATAAAGGCTGTGTCTGAGAGCAGGAGGGAGGTTTCCTGGTTAGAGACAATTAGCATACAGCACCTCCTGTCCCAGGCCAGTAGGGGGAGCTGGCTGCCCCTATAAAAGCTGGAACTGGGGGCAGGGTTAGAGAGAACTGGATGACCTAGCTCAGGAGTGAGACTAGTCCCAGAGAAAGAGGGACAGTTCAGCTGTAGCTGAGGAGGTCGTGAGGCAGTGGAGGAACTGCTAGCCAGGGACGTACGGCGCCTAGAGCCTGTCCTGGCCGAGAGAAACCATCTAACCGGACATTGGGGTCCGAGGCTGTAAAGACTCTAAGTCCAGCAGCAAAGAACCAATCCGCGAGGGATTTCATGTCCCTTGGCCTAAGAAGCCCGGAGGCTCCGCCACAACAGAAGGGACCAGCAAGGCCAAGAGAGGCCACAGGTAAAAGGAGCCCAAGTTGCAAGCCATACGGGCGAGAATATACGGCACGCTCAGGAACGTGGGCTATTATACCACGAAGAGGGGAATAGTCAGAAAGAGCATAGAGAGAACGGTAGTCTACACACTCACCCTGACCAGAGGGGCTTCCCGAGTGTTCTCAGACATCCAGGCCCCCTTCTAGCCGGTACTGTTGTTGGGTCATTACCACCTGTTACAATAAAGACCCTGAACTGTTTAAGCGGACTCTGCATTCTGACTACCGCGGCCGGGACTATCACCCCCAACATCCACCTACACTGCCCTGGGGCTACACTCCTCCCGTGGGGAGTTATACCATTCCTGTGCTGCTCACCAACACCAGCCTCAGCGGTCTGCCTAGCAGCGGCGGTTATCTCTGACCGCAATCCACGGGTGGCGTAGTCGGATATTCACCAATCTATAAATAGACTGCCACAACCTTGGCCTGACCACCCTGAGCCACGGGATCGTGTTGCCACTACTACCCCCAGTATCGTACAGAAGGCCCGGTTCCGGGTATCCCACGGCCCAGGGGGCGAGTCATATCGGTACTCTCCCCTTGCGGACATCGACTACCCCCCTGGCTGTCAAGATGGTGGGCCTACTGTCAGAGTATATGGGTTCTACCAGGGTCTGATAATCTTGACCCCTGAGACCAATTGCTGCTCGACACCATATCAACATTTCACTCCTGGGGGGCTTTGCAATGGGGAACGGATCACTCATTCTGACACTGCCAATTTCCCCTCCAGACAGCTTTACCTGTTGTCTGATTTCTTTCTGCAGAACTCGCTGCTGACTGGAACTGGCTGTCTCTGTGACCTGTTTCAACAAAACAATAATTTCTCCAAGACAATTTCCTATCACATTAGTGCCTAAAGTTATCATGGGATGACTTTCTCGGCGATCAATATCAACAATAATCATACCTTGTGATGGCAATTCTACTTTGCCAACTTTTATGGTCACCTGTTTATACCCCACCTGAGGCAAGGGCTGACCATTGCTGGCATAGATGCTAAGATGTTCATCTGGACGGCGGGTAATGTCTGAATCAGTCCAGTATTGTTTATAAAGGATATATGGCATCGTTGTCACCTGGGACCCAGTGTCAAGCAACGCGTTCATTGGGATACCATCAAGCACGACAGGTAGGACCAGCCGTCCTCCCACGTACTTGTCTCGCCAGCTTCGTGGGCCTGGTCGTCTTACTCCTGGGGGTTGGCCCTCTGCCCCAGGGGTTGCTCGTTTAAATTGCACAATCTTACGTAGTGTCCCGCCTTTTGACAGTGGCGGCAGATGGGTTGTCCGTACTGGTCGTAGCGATCGCTGTTCCTCCCTCTGGTCGGTGGAATTCTTCTTTGTCGCCGCCACGGGACGTCATCTGGACTGGAAGCCAGCTGAATCTTTTCCTTTGGAGACACTTGCATGGCCTGCACGGTTTTGGTTAACGCAGCCACACTTTTGGTCAGCTCCTGGACCTGAAGGCGCAGGTCTGTTGACGGGTCATTGTCCAGAGTCTGCGCGTCAGCCTCCACAGGTTCTGTGGAAAAGGACGCCACCTCCTGGTGGTAAGTGAAAGCTGGGCGTCGGTGGGATGCAGCGCCTCCTGGTGTTGATTCTTGTAGCACCCGGATGGCTCTGTCTTTAAATTGTGCAAAGTCCAGATCAGGGTTTTGCAGAGCCATAATGCGCAGCTGTGTCCGGTGAGCGCTGCACAGGAGCCCCTCAATAAACTGCTCAGTTAGCAATCTGTCCTCATCATGCACACTGTCGGGGTCTACCTGTTTGATGGCCCGCAGCACCTCCTGCTGGTTTAGAGCATAGTCCCGTACACTGTCCTGCACCTTTTGTTTGCACCCGGAAAACTTCATTTTAGTTTCTGCTGCGGTGCGGGTGTCAAAGGTATCCTTGAACCGGGCCAGTATTTCTTTTACAGTGCGTTTGTCCCTGCTCGGCCAGGACTTCACCTCTCTCTGGGCTGCACCGATTAGCTGGCCTATGAGGATGCTGACTTTCTGCTCCTCAGACAGGGGGTACACTTTAAACAAACTGCGCAGTCTTTCCTCAAAGTCGTTCATGGTGTGCGACTCTCCAGAGTACTGGGGCAACCACGCCGCCCCCGGTATATATGGCATAGATAATGGCATCACATTGGCAGCGGCCGTGCCTGCGGCTGAATCCTCCCCCATGTTGGGCATCTTCCTCCCCCCTAGTGAACCTCAGCCATGTCCTGGGCGTCTGCTGACGTACCAGCATGCTGCTCTGCAGGCGGAAGGATCTCTTACCCGGCGG
The DNA here is from genome assembly GCF_046119375.1 of Phyllobates terribilis. NCBI lineage: Eukaryota > Metazoa > Chordata > Amphibia > Anura > Dendrobatidae > Phyllobates > Phyllobates terribilis. Next base: position 384,146,231 of record NW_027362765.1, read on the forward strand.
TTCCGGATCGGGGCTTCTTTCTTCCCCCTCGGCGGGCGGCAAACCACGTGATAATACAGTTCAATAAAGTCTATGGCACACAGGACCCGGTTATACCGGGCTTCGTGAATCCTGTTCGTGACGCCAAGATGACGCGCCCCCTAGGCCGAGGGGTACCCGGCGCCGGGCCGGTAGATGCTGGGGGATGTCACAGTGGCGGTGACCCGGTCCGTGACCCAGGGCGGTCAATAAAAGGGGTTATTGATAGGGGATTTATAGTGATTGTATAAAGTTCGTGACGCCACCTGTGGAATGCGGCTACAGGGAGCCGCCGCTGCGGAGCAGTCCTCTGGAGCTGATGTTACTGCAGCAGGGGTGGTGTGGCTCCCCACAGGTAGAGCTTAGCTCCAGGGCAGTGTAGATGTTGTTGTAGGTGATGCTGGGCGTTGTAGTGCAGTGGTTGATGGCGCAATAATAATCAGTCCACAACTTAATAGTGGTTTCGTCTTATCTTTACTGGTGGTGATTACACAAGCCGGGACTAGGGTACTGACTAGAAGTGGAAGTCCGGGCAGCCTGGAAGCAAGTAAAGAATCCTCCTTGCCAGGTGAAGTTGGAGGCCTTCCCTTTCCACTAAACTTTTTGGCCCGGCTGCTTGTAGCTGTGCGGTGGCCCTCGTCCCTGAGTGTAACGTTTCTGTGCTCACCCGTATGGCAGGCAGCTCAGGCCTTGCTGGTGGGTTGCTCCCACGTGGCGGTGCTGGGCCCTCTGTGCAGTTGAGCCTCCGAGTGTCTGATGGGGCCAGGAGACCTGCAGTCTCCTGCCCTCCGGTTTCTACTGCTGGGCCTTCAGTGCCCCACAGCCTCGGACTCCGGTGTCCGGTTCTCTGTGCTGGTTACTTCTGGGGTGAGCTGCCGCGCAGCTCCTGTCCCCAGCTCCTCTCTCCTCGACGTCCTTGCTTCAACTCTTCACACTAAGACTAACTAACCCCACCTCCAGATCCCAGTTGCTAAGGGGAGGGGACTCCCCTTGCTGGTCTGGAGCCAGGAAAGTGTTGCATGTTTAGTATACCTGACTAGGGGATCCCTGCTTGCTTCCAGGCATGGCATTACCTCTATTGAGGGAGGCAATGTCACTGTGGCAACTGGACCCCCGGTGTTCCACACATCCACTATCAGGTGTAATCAGGGTTACCTGGTTAGAGGTCCACTCAGAAGTTCCACCCCCCCTGAACCAAAACCCTAGCTACGCCTCTGACTGTGATATAATAAAACTTTTTTCAAACACGAACTTTATACAAATAGTACATATTTTATCTTTTTACCTTTTTTTCTTTTCCTTATATACAAACAGCTTTCACATAATATCACACATTGATCTATATTTCATGGGCTTTATTTCAATCTTTATCCCTTCGTGCTGAGGTTACTAGATCTATCTTCAGCAGCCCTGTCTGATCTACTCATGTAACTCCGGATTTAAGAGGAACCTACCCAAACTGAGTATATTCTACCTATCAAATGAGTTCAAACCCACCATTGCTCTGTTATTAAAGTCATACATGATCACTTCCTTTGCAATTCTTTTTTTTATTTTTTTTCTTCTTTTTTTATTTTAATAACAATGCCAGGTCTTTAAAATAAAAACAAGACAACAGACCTGTTTTAATCCAACATTATTTATTAAACTGTATGTTTCAATGGATGTTGAAACCAGTGTAAGGCTGAGTTCACACGATGCGTTTTTCATGCGTTTCCGCGGCGTTTTTGCAGTTGCGGAAACGCCGCGGAAACGCATGAAAAACGCATGGTAGAAGGGCAGCAATGTTCCCCAATGGAAATCCGCATGTGCTGTGCCCATGATGCGGATTTTTCCGCAGCGTAAACGCTGCGGTCAAAAATCCGCAGCATGTTAATTAATTTTGCGGAAACGCTGCTCTTTTGCCGCCATTGACTTGCATTAGACCGCATGGAATCCGCATCACTGTATATGTTGATGCGCTTTTCATGCGGTCTAATGTGCGGATGGTACCCGGGTGTGGATGAGAGGACTCGCATCCAGACCCAGGTACCATTAAAAAAAAAAAGAATAAAATAAAAAATATATATATTCTCACCTTCTGACGGCCCGCGCACCGCTCCTGCCGGCTTCCCGCGCACTTCGCGGTTGAATGAAGGACCTTCGCTGACGTCAGAGTCATGTGACGGGTCACGTGACGCTGACGTCGGAAGGTCCTACAGTCTTCACTGCCGGCAGCCGGGACCGATGAAGCAGGACACCGGGGGCCATCAGAGGGTAAAGTATATATTTATTTTTTATTTTTTGACATCACACACTATATAAATCCATGCCGGTTGCATGGATTTATATAGTGTGAAGTTGACAAGCACTTTCCAAGTGATGCTAAAATCGCTTGGGAAGCGCTTGTCAACCCGCATGCGGAAATGAAAGTGAAGAACACTTCACATCCGCATGTCCCTGGCAGGAAACCGCATGTACAATCCGCATGCGTTTTTTCCTGCCAGAGAGATGCAGAAACGCTCAGGAAAAAATCCTGAGCATTTCTGCATCGTGTGCACATACCCTAAGTCACAAGTAAATGTATCCTGCTCCCCTTTTTTGGCGCTTTTATTTGAAATTTTTATGTATTTAACCGCATACCTGTCAGTTGTCATTTTCATTTGTGGTCGTCCTGAGGAAGGAGTCAGATGGACTCTGAAACGTGTTGTCATTAAACCACTTTTTCCTGAGATCATTTGTATTGTGTTAAAATCAGCAGCATATATCAAAAATCCACTCTACCCCGGTATCTCTCTGAAAACACTGGTGGATATTGCAGCAGCTGACATTATACCCCTCAGCAGTGGTTGTGACGCGCCCCTGGGCCTGCTGCTTCGCGCGGCATCGCGCGCACGGGGGAGCTTACCCGGATCCGGATCAGATGGGGGTAGTAGTCTCGTGGCGGTGACCCGGTCCGTGCCCAGGGAGTCAAACTGAGTGGCTGGCAGTCTTGGTAGTTGTTGTTTCTGTGATCGACTACGCCACCCGTTGAGTGCGGCTTTGAAGCCGCCGCTGCAGAACAGTCCACTGAGGCCAGGTGTATAAGGATGTGCAGCGTGGTGGTAAAACCCCCAACGGGAGGGGTATGGCCTCAGGGCAGCGCGGATAGATGATGGGGGTGATGGTGGTACACGAGCGCAACAAAGACAACTCGGAGTCTTGGTGGTGCAGTTCAGGGTCTTTACTCACGGTTACTCGGTTACTGCTCCAGGCCACCGCTGCAGAGGTGGCCGCCTGTGTCGCGCTGTGCTCACCAGGCGAGGGGCTCGGTCAACTCCCAGGTCTTTCCGGAGTGCTTTGCAGGACCCCCTTTATGTCCCCTGTTTCTGGTCTTCAACCCCACTAGTGACCACGCTTATGTCCAGCTGCCTCGGACCTTCTTGGTGGGCAAACGTTGGCCTGCGTTTCCCAGGTCCTATGTGGTGCCTTTCTAGCGGGTGTGGTGAGGGGCTGCTCCACATGTAATGTCGCAGCCTCCGGTTCTTAGTTGAGGGTAGTTTCTCTCCTCCACTAATTTGGGATCCGGTTCCCATCTTCTTGACCTGACCCCCCTACTCAGGTAGCGGCGGGCGTGTGGTGGCTTCCAGCCAGTCCACACCCCTGGGGTCCCCTCTTTCCTTTCTGGAGCCCAGTCTGCTCCTCTTCCTCCTCCAGGCTCAGGCCTCCTGACAGGGCCTGCCTGTGGAGCAGAGCCCATAAAGCAGCTCTGCTCCCTGTCTTCTCCTCTCTCAACTCTCTCCCTTTTCAAGATGGTGCCTCCCTTTATACTCCTGTACAGAGTGCACCCAGGATCTACTTCCCCCACGCACACACTACCGGGTTCCCTTCTCTAGGTGTTCCCTCCCCCCACTCCAGCCAGGGACATGCTCACTCGTGCCTGCATAACTAATGGGAGCACCGTCGAGCTGTCCCCCGGAAATGTGGTGTAGTGCATGTGGGTGTTAGGGTCCTGAGCCACACTCCATCCTTACCTGGAAGTGAGATATCGCACATCTGGGTGAGATGCAATACCTCTGTAGCAACCGAACCCTCGGGGTGCTACATTCCCCCCTGGCAAAACCCAGCATGTCCGCGGGCTGGAACTGAGCAAAAGACAGGGTATACATTAGAACATGCAAATTTTTCATAAACAACAAGTACAACAGGTATCAACATTCAGTTTCCCTTTATGGGAACGTCTCTCTCTTAAACGGTATAAGTGCATATGTACTGTTCTGGAACTCTTTTTCATAGTAACACATTCTAGCATATAAATTTTTCATATAAAACATTTCTAGCAGCAGATCCACGAAGAAGTCTCTTTATAACAGGTCACAGTTTATTCTGCAACCAGGTGTCCATTTTCCTAAAACAGGGAGACGTAACCAGGTAGGGGTCTGTCCTGCCCCGAGTCCTTAACAGTCTTTTAGTCCATCCTGGGTTACGCTCCACTAACTGTACAAAGGATTCCCGGTAAATCCACCAAGGACTCCTATACATTATTAGAAACACATAATTATTTACAGGATATGGCCGCTCTCAGTCCTCGGCCAGGTAGGGGTGGCTGTTCTCAGTCCCCAGCCAGATAGGGGATAAGGGAAACAGTTCTTTTTCTGTCCCAACGGGGACCACACTCTTAGTGGAAACAGTCCCACAACAGTCCTTATACCCGGTCGGGTAACTATTTACATCTCCTCTTTTACCGTTTACGATTAACGGTGTGCTCCACACGCTCCTTTCTCTTTCTCAGGTTCAGACCCGTCCGGGCCCTCTTGGTACTCGGGGTCTGAGTGGTACTATTAATGACGCCCGGGGTCAGGGGTGCGACTTTGGGCCTGGGCACGGGCTGGTGGTGGCAGTGCCCAGGTCTGGAGCAGGTCTGCATCTGCAGCGCCCGGGATCGGCGGCTCCACCGGGTGGCCCGGGAGCAGGCTGACGCTGGCAGCGTCCGGGACAGGGAGACTCCTCTTACCTGCTCCCGCGACCGCTCCTGCGTCACGCGTCTTCTCCTGGTGCTGGTCGGGGCCCGCGACGGCTGGGGCGCTGCCGATGCTGAGCAGCTTAGTCTGCTGCCGGTCCGCCATCTTGCTGTCCGTTCCTGGTGTCCTCTTCCCCCCTGGTGGACCGTGGCCTACCTGGCGATGATCCTCTTCCGTAGGCCGCGGCTCCGCAGTGGATCGTCAGGGTTGAGGACCTTCCGTCGCGCTCCTGTGACGTCGGCGTCTGCTGGGCTCCTTCCAGGACCTGACGCAACGTCCGGACGTGAGGCGGGGCTTCAGTTCTCGCGGGCTTTTCGGAGTCCACGCCCCTCTTTTTCCCGCGCGGCGTCCTCAAGATGGCGTCCAACGGCGGGAAAACTCCACAGATGGCGGGAAGAAGGCTGAAGATGGCGCCGGATGGCGGGAAAACTCCACCGATGGCGGGAAGGAAGCGGAAGATGGCGCCGGATGGCGGGAATCTTCACGGATGGCGGGAAGAAGGCTGAAAATGGCGCCGGATGGCGGGAATCTTCACCACAGGTGAGTTTGAAAGTCTCTTGTTCAGGCACGCAGTACCCGGTGGTTGCGGGCACGAAATCCTGCCGACTACGCCAAAAGTTGACGCGCCCCTGGGCCTGCTGCTTCGCGCGGCATCGCGCGCACGGGGGAGCTTACCCGGATCCGGATCAGATGGGGGTAGTAGTCTCGTGGCGGTGACCCGGTCCGTGCCCAGAGAGTCAAACTGAGTGGCTGGCAGTCTTGGTAGTTGTTGTTTCTGTGATCGACTACGCCACCCGTTGAGTGCGGCTTTGAAGCCGCCGCTGCAGAACAGTCCACTGAGGCCAGGTGTATAAGGATGTGCAGCGTGGTGGTATAACCCCCAACGGGAGGGGTATGGCCTCAGGGCAGCGCGGATAGATGATGGGGGTGATGGTGGTACACGAGCGCAACAAAGACAACTCGGAGTCTTGGTGGTGCAGTTCAGGGTCTTTACTCACGGTTACTCGGTTACTGCTCCAGGCCACCGCTGCAGAGGTGGCCGCCTGTGTCGCGCTGTGCTCACCAGGCGAGGGGCTCGGTCAACTCCCAGGTCTTTCCGGAGTGCTTTGCAGGACCCCCTTTATGTCCCCTGTTTCTGGTCTTCAACCCCACTAGTGACCACGCTTATGTCCAGCTGCCTCGGACCTTCTTAGTGGGCAAACGTTGGCCTGCGTTTCCCAGGTCCTATGTGGTGCCTTTCTAGCGGGTGTGGTGAGGGGCTGCTCCACATGTAATGTCGCAGCCTCCGGTTCTTAGTTGAGGGTAGTTTCTCTCCTCCACTAATTTGGGATCCGGTTCCCATCTTCTTGACCTGACCCCCCTACTCAGGTAGCGGCGGGCGTGTGGTGGCTTCCAGCCAGTCCACACCCCTGGGGTCCCCTCTTTCCTTTCTGGAGCCCAGTCTGCTCCTCTTCCTCCTCCAGGCTCAGGCCTCCTGACAGGGCCTGCCTGTGGAGCAGAGCCCATAAAGCAGCTCTGCTCCCTGTCTTCTCCTCTCTCAACTCTCTCCCTTTTCAAGATGGAGCCTCCCTTTATACTCCTGTACAGAGTGCACCCAGGATCTACTTCCCCCACGCACAAACTACCGGGTTCCCTTCTCTAGGTGTTCCCTCCCCCCACTCCAGCCAGGGACATGCTCACTCGTGCCTGCATAACTAATGGGAGCACCGTCGAGCTGTCCCCTGGAAATGTGGTGTAGTGCATGTGGGTGTTAGGGTCCTGAGCCACACTCCATCCTTACCTGGAAGTGAGATATCGCACATCTGGGTGAGATGCAATACCTCTGTAGCAACCGAACCCTCGGGGTGCTACAGTTGCGTCTTACACAACCAAGTCAGGTGAGCTTATACCTTTTTGTTATCCTCACCAATTTACTTGCATAAGACCCTACTGCACTTTGCATTTTTTTTTATCTGATGTGTGCAGGAGACATCTTATCAGCTAGTATCCACCCTATAGCTGAGAGACAGATGAAAATCAGAAATTATAGATTGTCTACAGAGATGAAAACTGTAGAAAAATGCAGGATGCAAGTAATATAATGGATATCAATAGTGTTATTCCTCATTTTGCACACATGACCTTTTATCTGAACATTCAGAGTAGAGCTTTTTTTGTATGAAAGTGATTGAATACAAAAACAAGCCAAAAAAGGCTGCGTGCCCACTATGCCTTTTTCAAGCGCAGCGAAAACGCTTAAAAAACGCTTGGTAATACGCGCCCCATGGTCCCCAATGATAATCCGCATGTGCTGTGCACATGCTGCAGAAATTTCCGCTGCGGATTATCATTGCGGAAAAATCCGCAGTATGTCCATTATTTTTGCGGAAACGCGGCGTAATTGCCGCCATTGACTTGCATTGAATTGCTTAATATCCGCATGACTACATGTGCACATGCGGATATTAAGCGATTCAATGTGCGGATGGTACCCGGGTCTGGAGAAGAGGAGACTCTCATCCAAACCCGGGAACCATAGTATCTGTTAAAAAAATTAAAAATAAACATTATACTCACCTTCTGATGGCCCGCGGTCTTCTCTCCGGTGCGTCCTGGCTCCCCGGCGGCTCGCGATGGTGTAAAAGGACCTTCCATGATGTCATTTAGTCATGTGACTGGTCACGCCACCGCTGATTGCGTGGTATTTTTCTGATTAGGCAGCGCTGTGCTCTAATGCTAAAGAGACCGACCAGACAGGGCTGGGCAGGTAGAGAACAGTAATAGCAAAGCGAAAAGGTTAGAACAAAACTAGAAAGGATCACACGAGGCAAAAATGAAACCAACATTACGGCGATCTCCAAACTAGCAGCACAACTAGGTGTAAATCACCGACCACACAAGTCACCCAGGCCTTATTATGTGTCACGGTCTGATCTCTATGAACAGTTCTTAAACAGCACAGTCAGTTGACGCTGGTGCAGTGGGGTAGATGAGCCGGTAGACAGCAACAATGTAGGATGTAAACATGCATATAGCCCAGTAATAAAGAAGTGAAAACTTATATATTTTAAAACAATATATTTTAGTAAATAATATAAAAGAAAAAAAACAGTTTATAAAATCAGATGAAGGTGCTGAAAAAGTTGAGGGACGCAGTAATGTTATATATATAAAGGTGGACATGCATCTATAGTGCTATACTGGCAGGTGGGATCATAACATCGTAATATTATTTTACATTTTTTTATATATATTCTCTATAGACCAACTTGTGTGGTACAATGGATAAAAGTTTAGTCTATAGTCTTACTACTATTTGACTTGCCTCACTACTGTAACGCTCATATGACAGTTATGACAGTCTACAAGTCCTGCAGTGAAAAAGCGATAGGCCTGCTCTTGGGTCTAATAGACATATGCTCTATATATTCCATGGATGGCTAGTGATATGACGCGCCCCCTGGGCCAGTGTTGTTTGGGGGATACCCGGAGCCGGATCAGATGGGGGTTGTAGTCTCCGAGTGGCAGTGACCCGGTCCGTGCCCAGGGTGTCAAACTCCGTGTGTGGCAGTCTTTACAGATGTTGTTAGTGTTCTTAGTGTCGACTACGCCACCCGTTGATTTGCGGTCAATACGGCCGCCGCTGCAGCAGGGTCCGCTGAGGCTGGTGGTGTGTGTGCAGCAGTGATAGTATAACCCCCAACGGGAGGGGTATAGCCTCAGGGGGTCAGGTGTAGAGGATGGTGGTAGTGGTGGTGCAGTGTGGATGGTAAGAAGACTCAGAGTCGGGCTGTGCAGTTCAGGGTTTTTACTTACTGCTGTTCTGTTGGTCACTCTGGCCTTGAGTGACCGCCCGAGCCGTGCTGCGTCCACCAGGTCCTGGACTCGGCCAACCCCCAGGTAATTCTGGAGCGTGGTCCTGAGCTCCCTTTCTGACTGTCCTCTCTACTGGCCTTTCTCACCAGGGGTCCACTCATGTCCGGCTCCCTCGGGTCTCCTATTGGGTGCATCACTTCGGGGTTCCCTGACCCTATACCTGGTGTGCCTTCTAGTGGACTTGGTGAGGGGCTGCTCCACATGTAATGTCGCAGCCTCCGGTTCTTAGCTGAGGGTTGTTTCTCTCCTCCACTAATTTGGGATCCGGTTCCCTTGCGTGCCAACCCTTCACCCTTCTGGTCTAATTCTCGGTTCTTGGGGTTCCTTCTTCTCCCCCTCTGGGTCCTTCTCTTCTCCTCTCTCTCTTCTCTCTGCAGGCGCTCCTGGACCTCTCTCAGGACTAACTGACTCTCTACAGAAGACTGACCCTGATCTAAGATGGTTCCCACCTTATATACTCCCTCTATGTGTGAGCTCAGGTGACCAGCACCCAATGAGCTCCTAGCCTTACCCAGACTGCTCCCCCTATCTGCCCCTACACTACTGGGATGTTCCACCCCCCTCCCACTCCAGCCAGGGACAGACACTGTCGTACCTGCACATATACCTAGTGGGAGTACCATCGGTCTGTCCCTCGGAAATGGGATGTATGTAGTGTATGCAGCTAACTGAACTCAGTTCCACACTCCCTCCTTACCCGGGAGTGGAATATCACACCTCTGGCTTGAGGTGCAATACCCCTGTAGCAGCCGAATCCTCAGGGTGCTACATTCCCCCCTGGTAAATCACAGCACGTCCTCGGGCTGTAAGAAAACAAAACATCCACAAACATACAAATTTTCATAACAACATAAACATATAAAACATTATATATATATCATCAGCATAAACTTTTTCTTGTAAACTTTCTTGTTCCTCCGGCCACGGTGCAACTTGTGACCGGGTAAAGTGCGACAGTCTCTGGTAGAAAAACACGGCTTTCCTATAAAACCGGTAGGGGCGCCTTAAAAAGCGCAACTATATACAAGGGGAAATATGGCCGCTCTCAGTCCTCGGCCAGGTATTAGGAAAGGAATGACCGCTCTCAGTCCTCGGTCAGTGGGAATAGGGACACACGGGTTTCAGTTCAATTTGCTGGTCCCAACGGGGACTATATTTTAACTAGCAGCAGTAACAGTTCTTATACCCTGACGGGTAACTATTTACAGTTTCTTTACCGTACTTTAATGACGGCGTCCTCCTGCTCCTTCTTTGTCTTCAGACCCGTCCGGGTCCTCTTGCTCCTCCTCACACCGCAGCTCCTCCTCCGTCAGGCGATGTACATGGAGGGCGTAGGGTCCTTTGGCACACTTGTGCCGGGTGAACGTGACCTCGTCCCCTACGTACAGGTCACGACCTCTGTGTCCCTCCGGCAGATGGCTTTCTACGTCTCTGCGGGTTACAAAGACGTCGCCGGGGGTATGATGGTCTCTTATGAAGCCCCACCCATGCTGCAGGTTGAATTTAATCACAGTCCCGGTGGTACGGGGACCATGAGCTGCACGGGGGTTCCTCCTGGTCCGGCTCTTCTGCCCTGCGCTCTGTTCCTGCAGCCGCTGCTCACGGATCCGCCTCTCTTTCCGCTCTTGCTCGAAGGCTGCCAACTGCTGGCGGCAGCACTCCACTCGCTCTGCTGCGGCTGCCCGCGTTTCTTGAGTGAACCCCATGAGGTCTCCTCCGGTGGGGTCCCACTCGAATTGTGCTTCTTCTAGCAGGAGCGGGGTTCTCCTGACGGGCTTCGGAGCCGGAATCAGGGGCTCGCACAGGGGCCTTGCTCTTTGGAGTTCCAGTTGGTAGTACTCCTGGGGCCATACAAAGGGCTGCCCATCCGGGCACGTGTGCTGGGCAAATAGATCTTCGCCCAGGTGCGGCACTCGAGATGTTGAGGGCGCGTTGATGGTAGCGGCGCCCGGGTCGACCAGGCCTTGCGACCAGGCTTGGGGCACCCTAAAGGTAAAGGGCACCGTAAGGACGGCGGTGCCCGGGGGTACTCGGCCTTGCGACCAGGCCGGTGGCTCCGCGGAGGTAGGGGGCACTGTTGGAATTGCGGCGCCCGGAGGTACTAGACCTTGCGACCAGGCCGGTGGTATTTCCTGCTTCGCCGCGCTCAGGGTTGAGGCGCGTGACGTCACAGGGGTCGCGGCCGCGGCTTCTGCTTGAGGCCTAGTCTGGCACGGTGACGATGCAGCGACGGGCACGGCAGGGGGAATTTCGGGCTCTGCGACGGGGAGCTGGGACAGGTACACGGTTTCTCGGCTCGGGGTAGAGACGTCCCCTTTACCTGCCTCCGTCCGTTCAGCTCCCTTCTCGGCGCCGTCTCCTGCCTTCATTCCTCCTGCGCCATCCTCAGAGGCGGTCTGTCTCCTCGTCTCGGGCGGCGTGCTCCGCTGACGGGTTCCGGTCTGCTGGGCCATCTCACGGCTCCACTCCGTCAGCGTGTCTTGCTGCACCTGGGCCATCCTCCGTGCGAGGCCCTCCAGCGCGGTCTGTGCACACTCCCGGTCTCGGGGGAGCTGTGCTAGGATCTCCACTAAGCCTAGTGGGGTTGTTGCTTGCAGCAGGCTCCTGACCACTGGGTCGGTGCTGCCTGTCTCTCCCTCCATCTCCGGGTACGCTTTCTCTGGACGCCTCTCCAGACTTCTTGTCTCCGGGTGCGCTCTCTCCAGACTCCTCCAGGCTGCACCCATCTTCGTTCTTTTGTTCTGTCTCCGCCCACATTGAGGGTGGTCCCGGGGCAACTTAGTGATTGTCAGTTCCAGGGGCAGTTCTCTCACGCTGATGGACACTTCCAGCATCACAGTCTCTGTTGGTGGGCGCGGTTTCCGCTTTTGGCGCCATTCTTCGACCTGGCCCACGATGGGAGGTGGCCTTTTGCCACCCTCTGGCACGCCCATAATGGCGTCCGCTCTTCCAAGGCGGGAAATCTTTGGAAATGGCGGGAATCGTCTCCCAGTGGCGGGAAACTCCATGGATGGCGGGAAAAAGCTGCAAATGGCGGACAACCGGCGGGAAACGACCTGTGATGGGGTCCGTTGGCGGGGACCCTCCGGAACCGGCGGGAGACTTCTTTTTGAGGTAACGGTGAACCTTTCTTCAGGCACGCAGTACCCGGTTGTTGCGGGCACGTTATCCTGCCGACTACGCCAAAGTTGACGCGCCCCCTGGGCCAGTGTTGTTTGGGGGATACCCGGAGCCGGATCAGATGGGGGTTGTAGTCTCCGAGTGGCGGTGACCCGGTCCGTGCTCAGGGTGTCAAACTCCGTGTGTGGCAGTCTTTACAGATGTTGTTAGTGTTCTTAGTGTCGACTACGCCACCCGTTGATTTGCGGTCAATACGGCCGCCGCTGCAGCAGGGTCCGCTGAGGCTGGTGGTGTGTGTGCAGCAGTGATAGTATAACCCCAAACGGGAGGGGTATAGCCTCAGGGGGTCAGGTGTAGAGGATGGTGGTAGTGGTGGTGCAGTGTGGATGGTAAGAAGACTCAGAGTCGGGCTGTGCAGTTCAGGGTTTTTACTTACTGCTGTTCTGTTGGTCACTCTGGCCTTGAGTGACCGCCCGAGCCGTGCTGCGTCCACCAGGTCCTGGACTCGGCCAACCCCCAGGTAATTCTGGAGCGTGGTCCTGAGCTCCCTTTCTGACTGTCCTCTCTACTGGCCTTTCTCACCAGGGGTCCACTCATGTCCGGCTCCCTCGGGTCTCCTATTGGGTGCACCACTTCGGGGTTCCCTGACCCTATACCTGGTGTGCCTTCTAGTGGACTTGGTGAGGGGCTGCTCCACATGTAATGTCGCAGCCTCCGGTTCTTAGCTGAGGGTTGTTTCTCTCCTCCACCAATTTGGGATCCGGTTCCCTTGCGTGCCAACCCTTCACCCTTCTGGTCTAATTCTCGGTTCTTGGGGCTCCTTCTTCTCCCCCTCTGGGTCCTTCTCTTCTCCTCTCTCTCTTCTCTCTGCAGGCGCTCCTGGACCTCTCTCAGGACTAACTGACTCTCTACAGAAGACTGACCCTGATCTAAGATGGTTCCCACCTTATATACTCCCTCTATGTGTGAGCTCAGGTGACCAGCACCCAATGAGCTCCTAGCCTTACCCAGACTGCTCCCCCTATCTGCCCCTACACTACTGGGATGTTCCACCCCCCTCCCACTCCAGCCAGGGACAGACACTGTCGTACCTGCACATATACCTAGTGGGAGTACCATCGGTCTGTCCCTCGGAAATGGGATGTATGTAGTGTATGCAGCTAACTGAGCTCAGTTCCACACTCCATCCTTACCCGGGAGTGGAATATCACACCTCTGGCTTGAGGTGCAATACCCCTGTAGCAGCCGAATCCTCAGGGTGCTACAGATACATCTGATATATTTAGTATTTACCTACCAAGAAACCACTCTTATGGACAAAGTGGACTGGAAGTGCGCCTTTCGCCCAGCTTCTTCGGACGCGGGGGGAAGGGGTGTCAGAGCAAGGGGAGCATCACCAGGTTTAAATATAAGTGAGCCGAGAAGACGACTGCTCAGAATGACGTAAATCCCCGAAGGTAAGAGCGCAGGCGTCAGTGGCATAGGCTCCGGTGTGAAAAAAGTGACTTCCAGATCGCTGCCATATTCAATGTCATCTACGTCTTAAGGACACGTATACAATTTATTCCAGGGAAGGAGGAAAATGTCACAATATGTGATTCTATAGATGCCATCTTCTGTCCCCCATGTAATTATACCTTTTCACTGCAACATTTATTTTACCATTTATTCATTACATATGAGAAAACTTTTACAATTGATACAAAGCGTGGAATGAAGAGTCTCAGCTCTTCTGTGGTTTGTGGAGCGATTTCAGTTTTCAACTTAAAAACACTAATGTAATCCTGGCATGTGAATAATGTCTAAGATATCAGAGAATCGAGAGCAGGAGGAGGAAGAAGAAGATTAGCTGAGCGGAGGGCAGAGCTACAACTTCTGTCCTGAGGTTGAATAAAAATACAAAAAAATGTGAAAAAGGGATAGGGAGAGTCAGCTCACCCATAGACAATGCATCCTTCCTTCACAGGAAACCATCGCAAGGAACCGCCCTGGTACCGGTCGAGTGAGGCACAGCAGAACAAAGAGGTATTTCCAGCGAAGCTAAAAATAAAATCCATTTCTCTTTATTTAGTTCACTAAAAACAAAAGCAACCACCGAACACCTTCCATTAGGAACGACGCGTTTCGACTTAGTCATGATGTAACATACTATGAGACTGGGTCTGATTTATAGCGCTGTGGGCCCTCCTGCCTGTAAAGGTGTATTATGTTGTAAATTAAGAACTCCTGCTATGTCATTATAATCTAGCAAAATCAGGGTGGAAAAAACCCACAGAACACTATTTAGAAGACCCCAATAGAAAGATCCCATAAAAACTTTACATATAAAGAAAAAATTACACATAAAACAATTCAATAAAGAAGAAAAATAGAAATAAAAAAGAAGAAACTGATCATATGTAAGAACAGGAAAAAAGTGCACGTTAATAAAATCATACATAATATGTTGGGAAAAAAATCATGCTAGTTGTACTGTAATATCGGGTCTTGTCTTATATTAAGACCATGTGGGACCCTACTCTGTAATCTGAAGATCCAAAAACTTTCCCTGTTTTAGGATTTTTCTTTTCATGTCTCCTCCACCTAAAGGTCTGGAAACCTTTTCTATTCCCATGAAGCGCAGATTATGTGTTTCTCCCTGATATTTTTGGGCAAAGTGTCTTGAGACTGCTGACATATTTAACGCGGTGGAGCTTGCACTGTCTGAAAGGTGTCTACGGATCGTTTTTTTGAGTGGACCCGTAGTACACCCTACATACTGAATTTTACATTCATTGCATTCTATTAAACGACTCCGGTCGTATTACAGTTAATAAAGCTGTTCACTGAGAATTGTTGGCCATTCGCAGAAGAGCTGAAAGTGGAAGAAACAATAATATGTTTGCAAGATTTGCAGACATTATGTCCACATTTAAAAGAACCTCTACATGATAGCCAGGTAGAAGTGCTTTGTATGGTTTTATCTTCAGAGAGGAAGAGAACCAGAACTCTACTGCCACCTACAGGAAATAGCAATCCTAAAAGTCAATAGTGGCCCTTTAATGAGCCTTATCACATGACTTAAGATATAAGCCTGAACCAGGGTCACTATTCACTTGTTTGGTTTTGTCACAGAACAAACCGGGGGAAACAATATTACCCAGGGCGCAAGCGTTTTGTGCTACAAATCTCACTTGGGAGTTTTGTAGGATATTTGGCATCTTGATTAAGCATCGGAAGATGTTTTTTAATTACTGATATAATCCTGTGATATTCCGGGCTATATTGAGTGGAAAAAGCAATACATCTTTTATCAGATTGAGAATTACTGTTATTTATTACTGTCTTTTTATGATTTTTTCCTTTTACTTGGAAGCAATAAATCCCCTCTTTTGATATTATTCACAATAGATTCAGTTCTCCGCATATGTCCATTCAGGATATCCTCTTTGTCGCAGTCTATCTTTGAGGCTTAGTGCCCACGATGCAGAAAGGAAGCAGAAATTTTCCTGACCATTTCTGCATTTCCTTGGCATAAAAACGCATGCGTTTTTTACATGCGTATTTGACGTGTATTTGCATGTGTATTTGCCATGCGTTTTTCCAATGCATTGTATAGGCAAATACGCATGCAGAAACGCACAAGAATTGGTCATGTCTGTATTTTTTCTGCGAGTAAAATCTGCACACAAAAAATACGGACTATGTGCACAGAACTTGCAGAATGTCATAGGAAGTCATGGGATAAGGTATGCAATGCGTTTCTGGAGCGTTTACGCGCTGCAAATACGCACCAAAAACACATCGTGGGCACACAGCCTGACAGTAGATACTTCTACCTCGTAATATTCCCTAGTGGAGCAATTTCTCTTCATTCTAATTAACTATAACATTCTTGATTGAGTTGAATGACAAGACTGAGCCTGTAGGATTGAGTTCAGTTCTGTGGGTTTTCTGTACGTTTTACTATTAATTTTATGCGTTTTAATATCTCCAACCAGAGTTATATCCAATGTAACATACCTGGCGGCGTACTTGCATAGTGTACCATCTCCCACTATGCAAGATCGCAATCTTAGCCTTCAGTCCAGTTTGTAAGCCGTGCTCCTGTTCTTACTGTGGGCATGCACTGGTCTGACTGCTTAGGGCGGTTTCTTCCTGCTTCTTATAGCTGCTGTGGGCGCACCCCTATTGCTGCCCACTCAGAATCCTCACAGGATGACTACGCTCCACAGAATACTTCTCTTCCCAACCTCAGGAGGCAGTCCAGACGTGCTAGGCGTAGAGGCAAGTCATCACGCCAGGTTCTGTGCTCCCAAAGACCTCCTGTTTCCCAGCCTGTAGAGGCAGTTACCCCCATGGAATCCATGAAGGTTGACCATGTTCGGCAGGCAAAGCAGAGGCCGGAACTCAGTCACGAAATCGGATTGCAATCCCTCTGTTTGGGACCCCCTGACGGTCTTTGTCCAGTGAAGGTTGGAGAATCCCAAGACATTAGGCCTGTAGGAGAGGCTGCCCTGCGCGTTAGTGTTTCCTCTCCACAGATGACCATGACTGTCTCCGTGGCAAGTAAAAGCCTCGGATTAATCGGAAGTTTCGGGCTTAAAGTCTTGAAGAGTCAGTGTCTGATTCCTGTCCGAAAACTCCAGAAGCCGGTTTGGGCATTGTCAGCAGAAGGACGAGCCCTACTCAGAAACAGTCAAAAGATGTCTGTACAAATTAAGCTCCAGATTGGAGCATTACACTTGAAGAAGCTTTCCTTTCAGGTGCTGACTGGTTTACCCACAAGTCGTCCAGAGCCGAGAGATCTAGTGCCCGCTCGGGTCTGGAGACCTTGCATGGTGTATCTTGGGGGACTGTTAAGGTACAGGGGGTGTCCAGTCCCCATATCTTCAGGACAGTCAGCAATGTCTTCTTCCTCTTCACCAGATCTGCTAGTCGCTGACTCGTTGTGCGCTTAAATCTCCGAAGGAAGAGAAGCGGAGGCAATGTCCCCACACAGTCTCGACGATTGTACCAATGATCTGGCTTCAGGTATCGTCCCGCCTCACAGACATGTCATCTCTGAAATCAGTTTGAGGATGGTCCCAAAGCATGGACCCTCCATCTCTAATAAATCTGGCCTTGCGTCCATCGAGGCGGTGGATACCCCCAAGTCACTGCACCCCTCCAACCAGGCAGAGGACCTCCAGTTGCCTCCTGAATCCTCTGTGGTGCTACCTGATAACAAATGGAGAGAGACTTTCCTGCACCCTGTACCTGATACCTCGCCCGCTTCATCCAGTGAGCTTGACCAGGTGTAGTCCGAAGCTATGGTTACCCCCGAGTCTCTGTCCTCCTCCAACCAGGCGGAGGACCTCCAGTTGTCTCCTGAACCCTTCGGGGTGCTACCTGATAACAATTGGAGTGAGACTTTCCTACACCCTGTAACCCTGTACCTGATACCTCGCTCACTTCATCCAGTGAGCTTGACCAAGTATACCCCAAAGCAGTGGTTACCCCCGAGTCTCTGCACCCCTCCAACCAGGCGGAGGACCTCCAGTTGTCTCCTGAACCCTCCGGGGTGCTACCTGATAACAAATGGACAGAGACTTTCTTACACCCTGTACCTGGTACTTCACCCACTTCATCCGTTGCTGGGGATGGCTTGATGGGAGGAAGTATCCTAGTTACCAAGATGATGAGACCAGTTTTGTTTCCTCTGGTGGACAGAAGAGATAATCCTCTTGAGGAGATGGCCTCCCAATTCTCTGCGGAACACTCTTGCAGGCTTGAAGAAGAGGGGGCGTAAGGGGGGGTACTGTAACATACCGGGCGGCGTACTTGCATAGTGTACCATCTCCCACTATGCAAGATCGCAATCTTAGCCTTCAGTCCAGTTTGTAAGTCGTGCTCCTATTCTTACTGTGGGCATGCTCTGGTCTGACTGCTTAGGGCGGCAGCCCGGTTACTTCCTGCTTCTTATAGCTGCTGTGGGCGCACCCCTATTGCGTTCCCATCCTATTGCTGTCAGTCACTGGATATTTAAACCAGATCCACTCTGAAGCTGGTGCCTGAGCAATGCTAACATTCAGTGTGTGCTTTTCTCTGAAGTTGCCAGGTCCTGTTCTATTTCTGTCTGTCTCGCCACTCTGGGGCTGCATTCCTAACCTGTTACCTGTTTTGTTTCTATGTCCATCTCCTCCCTTTTTCTGCAGTGTCTGAACCACCACTTGGCTATACCTAGGCTCGTTCCTGTATTTCGTTGCAGTAACAGTTCCTGTCTGAACTGTCTCCTAACCTGTTACCTGTTTTGTCTTCATGTCCGTTACCTTCCCTTTTTCTGTAGAGTCTGAACCTGCACCTAACTCCTACTCGTTGTCGCTGTACTTCCGTTTGTGAGTTGGAGTCCACTCGCTACTTCTTTGCAAGTACCTTGTGTGTATCTGGTTCTGCCTTTCCCTTCCAGTCTGTTCCGTGTGAACAGAGCCCTGTCCCCTCTGCTTTGTCTTTGCTCACCGCTTCGGCGGTTTCCCCTCTGCTCTGTCTTGCTGGTGGTTTATCTCTGCCCTGCCTTACTTACCGCTCCGGTGGTTCCTGCCCGCTCAGCTTTGTCCACCGCATATGTGGTTTCGCTCTGCTCAGCCTTGTCCACCGCACCTGCGGTTTCGCTCTGCTCAGCCTTGTCCACTGCACCTGCGGTTTCGCTCTGCTCAGCCTTGTCCACTGCACCTGCGGTTTCGCTCTGCTCAGCCTTGTCCACCGCACCTGCGGTTTCGTTCTTCTCAGTCTTGTCCACCGCACCTGCGGTTTCGCTCTGCTCAGTCTTGTCCACCGCACCTGCGGTTTCGCTCTGCTCAGCCCTGTCCACCGCACCTGCGGTTTCAGTCTGCTCAGCCTTGTCCACTGCACCTGCGGTTTCGCTCTGCTCAGCCTTGTCCACTGCACCTGCGGTTTCGTTCTTCTCAGTCTTGTCCACCGCACCTGCGGTTTCGCTCTGCTCAGTCTTGTCCACCGCACCTGCGGTTTCGCTCTGCTCAGCCCTGTCCACCGCACCTGCGGTTTCAGTCTGCTCAGCCCTGTCCACTGCACCTGCAGTTTCGCTCTGCTCAGCCTTGTCCACCGCACCTGCAGTTTCGCTCTGCTCAGTCTTGTTCACCGCACCTGCGGTTTCGATTTACTATGTTTGATTACCGCATCTGCGGCCCTGAACCAGTCTTCCAGTCTGTACTGGACCCTGCCCAGCCTGTGCTCTAACCTGCCTGTTCCTGTATTCCCCGGTGTGGGTCAACAGCCGTGTCCAGGGTCTGAACTGGAGTGGCACCTTGTCCCTCTGCTCGGTTCCTCCCTGGTGCACGGCGTCGTAGCCGTCGTGCGACCTGGATCGGATCGGGTTGATACTTAGCTACGCCCCTCCAGGCACTCTCTGGTTCATGGCACAGTGGGATCACTAATCTCGTGAGCGTAACATCCAAAAAATTAATAGATGATGGAGCAGAAAAATAGGTGAACTTCAGATTATATACATTGTATTCATTGTTATTAATGTCGGAAATAAAATTTTAATCTCTTTTTCTTCCCCCTCCCAAATAAGTAGTGTGTCATCTATATAACGGCTGTAAAAGGCAATCCTATTAGAGAAGGGGTTATGTGCTGTGGATATAAATTCTTCTTCCCATATTCCTACAACAATATTAGCTAAAGAGGGGAAAATCCACCCCCCCCCCAATGCTGACACCTTGTTTTTACAAAAAAAAATAACTATCAAATGAAAAAAAATTATGACCCAATAAGGAAGAAAACTGCCATCACAATAAATTACTGTCGCAATTACGTATCGATCCTATTGGAAGGTGTTCGGTGGTTGCTTTTGTTCGTATCCTTAGGATTGTTTTTAGTGAACTAAATAAAGAAAAACGGATTTTATCTTTATTATCTTTTTTTCAGAGGTTGAATAAAACAAGACAAAGGAGAGGAAAATGCCAAAAACGAGTGATAAAAGATTCCCTTCTCTTGAAGTGAGGTTTGTATTGTGCAGTCTGTAGGTAACACAGGGCCTCGATAGTCCTGTCCGACAGTTTTAGACTTATTATGCACCGTGTCCTGGAAATCCGGTTATTCTTTGCATGGTTAGTAAACAGGGAGGATTGCCGCTTTGATTCAGCTCCACAACCAATTTCATAGAAACAGAAACTGGTTACTCCGGGTCTCTTGGTAGCGCCCCCTGGTGTCTGTGCCTGATAACATCACTGCTGCCTGCATGTAACAGGATAGAACAATATTGGAATCTGAGAGTCCTCAGTGGTTGATACCTTTTAATGGCTAACTGAAAAGATGGTAAACATAGCAAGCTTTCGAGACAACTCAGGCCTCTTCTTCAGGCTAATAATGACACCAAATCTGAAAACACATACATATATATATACATAGGCCAAAGAAGAGAGAAAAAAAAAAAAAGGGGGGGGGGGGGAGGAGAAAAAATCAGTGCTGTGTGCTGTCGTAAATACGACAGGTGACGTAAAGCAGAGTCAGGCTAGGGAGGGGGAGAGGAGCTGGGAAAGTGAAAGCAAGATTCTAAGATAGGCGGAACAAATTGTATTATTGGTATATGGTTAGTAACCTGTGGTGATCTGAAAATACTTAAGTGAGTTGTGGAAAGCGATAAATCAAAGCAAGAGAGTTCACATACATGTCAAAAGTTCGTTGTCCTCAAAATGGAGTCTCTTGGAGATGTGATATCATCAGTTGTCCTTTAAATTTATATAACAACACAAGAATATATGATATCCCCAAATGCCCATTTATTTTGTATAAAAGCTCATGAATCCATGTGATACATTTAATCCTGTTTTGAATGTGTCAAAGGTTGTTATCAGTTTGTATTCCCAAATTCTTCTCTCTCTCCGAGATTTGAAGTTGCTTTTTAAGATGAGCAGATTCATATCTGTTAAACTGTGGTCAGGGCTGGAAAAGTGCTTTGCTACAGGTAGGTGCATACGCTTTTCTTTTATTGTGTGGCGATGAGAATTCATTCTTGCTCTGAATTTCTGCCCAGTCTCCCCTATGTACATGCCACCTGTTGGACATTTGGTACATATAATTAAATACACCACATTGCTTGTGATGCAACTGAAGTTACCTGGGATCTTGCAGTCCTGATCTGTCCCAGGAATCTTTATCTTGTCAGTTGTCATTATAGATGGACAGGTTTTGCACCTGTTCTGGTTGCAGGGAAAGGTTCCTGTATCTGCTGGAGAGGACAGGGCATTTCTGACAATGATGCTTTTTAGATTCGGAGGTTGTCTAAAGCACAAGAGTGGGGGATACGGAAATATTGATTTTAGTCGGGCATCTTTTTGTAGGAGTGGTTGCAGTTTCCGTGCAGCTCCTCTTAGCACCTCCAGACTAGGGTTGTAGGTGACTACGAGAGGAACCCGGTTGTTGTCTTCTCTAGTTTTGTAGAGTAGGAGATGATTCCTTGATATTCTGGTGGCTCTTGTAATCTGGTTCTCAATTGCTCTTGGATGGTAGCCCTGGTTCAAAAAAGTCTTTCTGAGGTCCTCAAGGTGATTGTCTCTATCTGTAGGGTTGGAACATATCCGATTGTGTCTGATAGCCTGGCTATACACAATAGAGTTTTTTATGTGCTTTGGATGGAAACTGTCCCATCGGAGGTATGTTGGATGGTCAATTGGTTTCCGGTACAGAGATGTCTCTATGTCATTGTTCCGTAGCTTGATGATGGTATCCAGAAAGCTGATTTCAGTGCGTGAGTAGTTGAGTGTTAAGTTGATGGTGGGATGAAACTGATTAAAGTGTTCATGGAACGTCTTCAGCTGCTGCTCAGACTCCGTCCAGATAATTAAAATGTCATAGATATAGCGGTAGTAGGCCTGAGGTCTGATAGGACAAGAGGATAAAAAGTCACCTTCAAGCTTGGTCATGAAAAGATTTGCATATTGTGGTGCCATTTTGCTTCCCATTGCTGTGCCGTTCTCCTGTAGATATATGTTGTCATCAAACGTAAGGTAGTTGTGGGTAAGGATGAAATTAGTAAGTTTCACCACAGAGTCAGCATCAATTCCTGTGTTTTCCAGGAAGGTTTTGCAGGCATTCAATCCATCCTCGTGTGGGATGTTACTGTACAGAGATTCCACATCCATGGTGGCGAGGAAGGTTCCTTCTGGTAGAGGACCTATTGCTGACAGTTTATTCAATAGGTCAGTTGTGTCCTGAATGTAGCTGGGTGTCTCTTTTACCAGGGGTTTGAGAACACCCTCTACCCATCCAGAAATTTGTTCGGTGAGGGTGCCCACACATGAAATGATTGGTCTTCCTGGATTTCCTGATTTTTGGATTTTGGGAAGCATGTAAAACGTGCCTGTTCTTGGACTTTCTGGTATCAGGTCACGAGCTTTTAAGGATATGTCAGGTAGACAAGAAACCAGCTTGTTTAGTTCCTTGTGATAGTCCTGTGTGGGGTCAGAATCCAATCTCTTGTAGTAGTGTGTGTCCATCAGTTGTCTGTTTGCTTCCTTCAGGTAGTCTGATTTGTTCATCATGACTATTGCACCACCCTTCTCTGCAGGTTTAATGATGATTTCTTTGTTGGTTTTCAAACATTGTATGGGCCTTCTCTCCTGTACATTGATGTTGGATGGTTGACTCTAGTGTTTATTTAAAATGGTGGATTTTACCAAATGTCTGAAAGTGTCTATATAGTTATCCAAATGGGGGTTACGATTAGGATCAGGTGTAAAGTCTGACCTTTTCTTGGTTGCCAGGATCTTTCTTCCTTTCTGCCCAGTTGGTTTCGGAATTCTCTCTGTCGCTGAAAAATTCCCTTAGGCGTAGTCTCCTGAAGTAATCCTCCATGTCACTGCACAGTTTGATTTTATCCAGAGCTTTAGTAGGACAAAATGAGAGTCCCCTAGAAAGCACAGCAATTTCCACTTTGTTTGGTTTGTAATCCGAAAGGTTGATGACACAATTAGATGTTTTTGTGTCTTGAAATGAGTGGTTGTCCAAGTTGTCAGGATTTGTCTTTGTTTTGTTTGTATTGAGTCCTGAATTGATGCGCAATCTATGTAATTTCTTTTCCTTGTTATGAATCAGACGAGTTTGTAATTTATGGTAATAATGTTGTAGACTCTGTTCCATGGCTTCTGTAAGTGTGTTCCTCCGTGTTTCCAATTCCCCTTGGATGTTACTTTTGATGCTGTAGAAGACATGCAAAAGGTGTTTCCTTAGCCTCTCAGAGGTCCTGTGGCAAAGATTTCGTGCATAATGAGTGTTATAGGTATGCAGAAGTGGATTTGTAATCCAGAGTCCTTTGGGAATCAGATTCTCCTTCTTGCATTTGGAAAGGAAAAATATGTCACTGTCCAGTTGTGCATGTTTGTTCAGAAGTGTGGTCTGCTAGAAAGGGGCACTTTACAGGTGCAACTATTTACAAGGCAAGTATTTGGGTTACTCATCGTCCATAACCTGAAAGTCTTTTGTAACCTGTTGGGTAACTGGACAAACATAGTTAACACACACATAAAACAATTCAACATTACAGTTATAGTTACATTTAGATTCTCCAGCGAGCAGGGATTTGACCTCTGGTGCTCCTGGTAGATCTGCGTAACACACTGTCTAGCTGTGTTCTACCTTGGTCCCCTGCATTTACCCCTGGTGTGGTGGGCTCTGTATGGACTGCACTACAGGTGTGTGAAGGTGTCTCTGGTAGGTTGGGCATCTTCCTATGGATCCTTTGGCTTACCGTGGGCATGACAGGTTCGCTACTAGCAGAGGGTAGATTCTCCTGGTCTGCTGATGAGGAATCTTCTGTCTCCGGGGCCAATGATTCTTCCAACTCTACTGGGACTTCTTCAGCTTCCTGAGGAGCTGACTGGAGGAATGTAAGGACTGGTACAACAATGGCGCTATTCACCTGTGTCCATGACCGTGGAAATTCTCTGAGTACCGTGCTGACCATTTCTTCCTTTTCCTCTGCGGGTTGAGGGATATCCTGGTCTTCTTCAGCATGCTGCAGCTGCTCGGGACATTTCTTTAGGTGGTCTCTGTAAACAGTAGCTGTTGTTTCTCCTCCGTCCTTACTTATGAGGTACACCTTAGGGTTATCGTGGTTCGAGGGCAGAACGGTGTACGGCTCTTTTTCCCACTGGTCATCCAACTTGTGGAGTCACCTCTTCCTCTTTAGGACTTGCTCTCCAGGTGACAGGGGAACGGCAGGGGCATGTTGATTGTAAGTCTTCTCTTGCCTTTCTCTTGCTTGGGACAGACTTCTTTCAACACTTTCCTGTACCTTGCGGTATTGCTGCTGCCATTCAGTATCCCAATCTGCATCTGGTGAGGCGTCCTCTGGGGTCAGGACTCCCATGTCCAGGTCGGTGGGCAGCTTACCAGGTCTTGCTCGCATCAGGTAAGCAGGGGTGCAGTTGGTGGAATTCACTAGGATGTGATTGTAGAGTTCCACCAAGTCTGGCAACTTTTCTGGCCACAGGCTGCGTTCCTCCAGGGGCAACGTCTTCAGTAAGTCTATCACCACCTGATTCATCTTTTCACACATCCCATTGGTCTGGGGGTGGTAAGGCGTTGTCCGGATCTTCTTGCAGCCGTACAGGTTTCAGAACTCCTGGAATACCTTCGCTTTGAAGGCCGGACGTTAGCACACGTTCTGGGTAACCATGCGGGTGGCAGAAGTGCTGCTTGAAAGCTCTGGCTGCAGTCTGAGCCGTTTGATCCTTGACTGGCACTACTACCAGGAACCGGGAGTAGTGGTCTACGATGGTGAGAGCGTAGACATAGCCTGACCTGCTCAGGGTTAGCTTCACATGGTCCAGGGCTACCAATTCGAGTGGCTGCTTGGTGATGATGGGCTGCAGGGGAGCCCTCTGGCTGTCACGGTCTTTTCTTCTCAGGTTGCATGGTCCGCATTCTCGACACCACCTCTCAATTGCTGTCCTCATGCCAACCCAATAGAACCGTTCACGTAGCAGGACATCCAGTTTCTTCCACCCAAAATGCCCCGCTCCATCGTGGTACGCCTCCAGGACCATAGACGCATCTCGCCTCGGGATTACCACCTGCCAGACCAGCTCATGTGTCCAGGAGTTGACAGTTCTTCGAAACAGCTTCCCTTCATAGATGAACAGCTTGCTCTTTTCTTTCCACAGCTGTTTGGTCTCTTCAGGAGCATCTGAATCAGGGTATGAGTCCGCTTGTGTCAGCAACTCTTTGACTAGGCGGACAGCCGGGTCACTGTCTTGCGTTTCTGCCCATCCGTGGCGTGGCAGTGGATTGAATGTGGCCTCCCTGTTGGCAGAGCACCTGTTCTTCACACAATGGGAGCACTGCTTTATTCCATGATGGTGGAAAGCGAGGAAAGCGGGGGATCTTTATCTCTTCCAATTCTTCTGGGTCTTCTCCCCCATCTGGCAAGTTAGGCATTCTGGACAGCGCATCTGCGATTGCATTCTTGTGACCAGCCCGGTACTTGATGGTGAATTCGTAGTTGGACAGTCGGGCCATCCATCTTTGTTCCAGGGCACCAAGTTTTGCAGTGTCCAGGTGTGTCAGCGGGTTATTATCCGTGAACACGGTGAATTTTGAGGAGGCAAGATAATGTTTGAAGTGCTCTGTCACGGCCCAGACGATGGCAAGGAACTCCAACTTGAAAGAGCTGTAGTTTTCTGGGTTCCTTTCTGTGGGCCGGAGCTTCCTACTGGCGTAGGCTGTCACCCTTTCTCTGCCTTGTTGGATCTGGGACAGCACCGCTTCTAGTCCCATGTTGCTCGCGTCCGAGTGAAGGATGAACGGTTGGCCGTAATCAGGGTAGGCCAGGACATCATCTCCGGTGAGGGCCATCTTCAACCCAGTGAAGGACTCATCTTCTAGCTTGTCCCATTTGAACGGTGGTTTCTGGCTCTTGGCTTTCCTGGACTGGCCTATCAGGAGATCCTGCATGGGCGCCGCCATCTTGGTGAAGCCTGGTATAAACCTTCGGTAGTAGCCTACTAACCCGAGAAACTGTCGTACTTCTTTGATGGTGGAGGGTCTCGGCCAGTCCTTGATTATGGTGATCTTGTCGGGGTCCAGCGCTACACCATCAGCGCTTACCACATTATCCCAAATACTGTACTCTGGGCTTCAGCTGGTGGCACTTTGACGGCTTCACCTTGAAGCCAAAGCCAGCCAGGGCTTCAAACACCTCCGCCAGGTGCTCCAGATGATCCTCATACATCTTGGAATATACTATGACGTTGTCCAGGTACAGCAGGACCGTCTCGAAATTCTTATATCCCAGACAGCACTCCATCAACCGCTGAAAGGTTCCTGGAGCGTTGCAGAGCCCGAACGGCATGCAGTTGAACTCGCTGAGGCCCATCGGGGTGGTGAATGCGGTCTTTTCCTTATCCGCCTCTGCTATAGGAACCTGCCAGTACCCACTAGTAAGATCCAAAGTAGAGAAGTAGTTAGCAGATTTTAAGGCAGCCAATGACTCCTCTATGCTTGGTAGCGGGTATGCATCTTTATGTGTTATGCGGTTATTTTGCCTGTAGTCTACACACATTCTCATCGTGCCATCCTTTTTCTTTACAAGAACTAATGGAGCTGCCCAGGGGTTACAACTGTCTCTTATTACCCCAGCCTCCTTCATCTCTTGTAACATCCCTTTGGCATTTTGGTAGTGTGCTGGTGGTACAGGCCGGTACCTTTGTTTAATGGGTGGATGGTCTCCCGTGGGGATATGGTGTTGAACCCCTTTTCCTGCCCGAAGTCAAGTGGGTGTTTACTGAAGACCCTTTCATACTTCTGTACCACCCGGTATACTCCTTGTTTTTAGTGTTGAGGGGTGGAGTCGGTGCCCACATGCAGCTTCTGGCACCAGTCCTCCAACTGTCCCTTGGAGCCATTACCCTCCGCCTGTTGGGATGGAGGTAAGGGTTCCACTGCCTTTATAGCATTTTGGCTGACGGTGAATAGTTTAGCCAGGGTAGCATACCGGGGCAAATGGACTTCTCTTTTCCTAATGTTCAGGATGCGGACTGGCACTCTCCCATGGCGGACATCAACCACCCCCCTGGCTGTCAAAATGGTGGGCCTACTATCTGAGTAGACGGGCTCTACCAGGGCCTGGTAATCTCTACCCCTTAGACCGAAGGCTGCCCGGCACCATATCAGCATTTCACTTTTTGGGGGCATGGCAATAGGGAATGGGTCACTCATCCTAACACTGCCAATCTCACCACCAGACAGTTCTACCTGTTGTCTTTTCATCAGGGCTCTGATCTCCCTTTGTAGAACCCGCTGCTGGCTGGAACTGGCTTTCTTCGCAACCTGCTGTAACAAGACAATTATTTCTGCAAGACAATTTTCAATAACATTAGTGCCTAAAATTATCATGGGATGACTTTCTCGGCGATCAATGTTGACAATTATCAGTCCCTGTGCTGGCAGCTCGACTTTGCCAACTTTTATGGTCACTTCTTTAAACCCAACCTGGGGTACGGGTTGACCATTGCAAGCATATATACTCAAATGTTCATCTGGATGGCGGGTAATGTCTGAATCAATCCAGTACTGTTTGAAAAGAATGTAGGGAATGGTGGTCACCTGGGATCCAGTGTCCAGCAACGCGCTCATTGGAAAGTCGTCCAGCACGACAGGTAGGACCCGTCGTCCTCCCACATATTTGTCTCGCCAGCTTGATGGGCCTGGTGCTCTTATGCCTGGGGGTTGGCCCTCTGCCCCAGGTTTTACTCGTTTAAATGACAGTACCTTTGCATAATGTCCTGGCTGGTTGCAGCGGCGGCAGATGGGTTGTCCGTCCTGGTCGTAGTGGTCGCTGTTCCTCCCTCTGGATGGTGGAATCCTCCTCTGTCGTCGCCACGGGACGTCCTCCGGACTGGAAGCCAGCTGGAACTTTCCTCTGGGAGACACCTGCAAGGACTGTACAGTTTTGGTTAGTGCTGCTACACTTTTGGTTAGTTCCTGGACCTGATGGTGCAGGTCTGTAGATGGGGCATTGTCCAGAGTCTGTGCATCAGCTCCTACAGGCTCTGGGGAAACGGGTGCCACCTTCTGGTGATAGGTGATAGCTGGGCGCCGGTGAGCTGTGGCGCCACCTGGTGTTGGTTCCCATAGCACCCGGATGGCTCTGTCCTTAAATTGTGCAAAGTCCAAGTCAGGGTTTTGCAGAGCCACTATGCGCAGCTGGGTTCGGTGGGTGCTGGACAGTAAACCCTCAATAAATTGCTCAGTTAACAGTCTGTTTTCATCACGCACACTGTCAGGGTCTACCTGTTTGATGGCCCTCAGCGTCTCCTGCAGGTTTAAAGCATAGTCCTGTACACTGTCCTGTGCCCGTTGTTTGCACCCATAAAACTTCATTTTGATCTCTGCTGTAGTGCGGGTGTCTAAAGTGTCCTTTAGGCGGGCCAGTATCTCTTTTACAGTCCCTTTTTCTCGAGCTGACCAGGACTTTACTTCTCTCTGGGCTGCACCAATCAACTGGCCTATGAGGATGCTCACTTTCTGCTCCTCGGACAGGGGGTATACTTTAAATAATCTGTTTAGTCTCTCCTTGAAGTCACTCAGGGTGTGCGACTCTCCTGAGTACTGGAGCAACCACGCCGCCCCCGGTATATAAGGCATGGTGAATGGCATTACTGCGGCAGCGGCCGTGCCGGTGGCTGAAGTTACCTCCATTTCGGGCGTCTTCCTCCCCCCTAGTGAACTGTGGCCTACCTTCCTACTCTTTTCTTCCGTAGGCCGCAGTTCCGCAGGTGTTGATCCCCGTCGAGGACCTGGTGTTGCACGCGTCTGACGTCAGCGCTCGCTGGGCTCCTTCCAGGACCTGGCGTTGCATCAGCGTGCGGGGCAGGGATTTGGACTTCGCGTGTTTTCAGCGATCACGCCCCTCTTCTTCCCGCGCAGCGACCCGAAAATGGCGAACAATGGCGGGAAAACAGCGGCTTTGGCAGGAAAACTTCACCACGGTATACGACACAGTTTCTTAAAGGTGCGCAGTACCCGGTGGTAGCAGACACGTAATCTTGCCGACTACGCCAGAGTTGACTCTCCCCCTAGGCCGTGGAGAACCCAGAGCCGGGCTTTTTGTAGATGTTGGGGGTGGTAGTCAATGTGGCGGTGACCCGGTCCGTGACCCAGGGCGGTCAAACCACGGGCGTATTATATGTGTATAGGTTAATGTTCGACTACGCCACCTGTGGATTGCGGTTATTAGTAACCGCCGCTGCGGAGCAGTCCGCTGAAGCTGGTGGTATGTGCAGCTAGGTGATGTGACTCCCCACAGGAGGAGTGTAGCTTCAGGGCAGCGTGTAAGGATGATGATGGTAGTAGTGCAGGGTATCGGTAATAACAAAACGGAGTCTTTGCTGTGCAGTCCCAGGGTCTTTACTGTTGGTAATTATATAGGCCCCAACGGGAGTACTGGCTCGTGATGAAGGCCTGGTCAGTCTGGGAGCAATCCTTGAGTCCTCCTGGCCAGGTAGAGTTGTAGGACTGCTGTTCTGACCATACTCTTTGGCTATCCCGCTTATAGTTGTGTTGTAGCCCACGTCCCTGAGTGTAACGTGCTGTGCTCACCCGTATGGCTGGCGACTTGGACCCTGTGTATTCCTCGCTCCTCTGTTGCGGTACTGGTCCTTTCGTGTGGCTGAGCCTCCGGGCTTCTGATGGGCCAGGAGACCTGCAATCTCCTGCATTGCGGTATCTGCTGCTGGGTATACAATCCAAACAGCCTCGGACTCTGGTGTCCGGCTCTCTGTGTGAACTATCCAGGATGAGCTCTCTTCAGCTCCAGTCCCTGGCTTCTTGCTCCTGTGTCCTCAACTCGACTACAGGCTCTAACTGAGCTAACCCCGCCTCCAGATCCAGTTATAAAGAGCAGGATCCTCCCCTTTCTGGCCTGGGGCAGGAGGTGTTGCATGTAGTGTGTTCCCTGACCAGGAAACCCCTATTTTGCTCCCAGACATGGTATTACTACCACTGTGGCAACCAGACCCTGTGGGGTGCCACATTTACATAGAATAGTAATCAGAGGTGTAACAATCAATACCGTGATTACAAGTGATTGACCACACTGCCAAGACTACACTGTGGACTGAATGACTACAGCATTTAAAAGGACTGACAGTCCACAGCGTTTGAATTAGTTGTGGACTGACGGACAACAGCATTTACACTAGCCTAAGGATTGACTGGAAGACAGCAATCACTGGAAAAGGACATCATACTTTGAAGTATAGAAGGAAGAAATCAAAGAAGAAGACCAGCAGCCAATCCAAAGGATTGACAATATCAAGATAACGGTGGAGAAGACCCTAGTGGACCTAAGTAGTCTTTCACAAAATTGATCTTCCTAAAGATCGTTAATTCATCCAGTCGTCATGGCTCGAGTTTCATCCGAAGGCCATTAATAAAAAAAAATGGGCTGACTGAACACAGCATTCACAATGGGTATGGACTGCTTGACCACATTTACAGTAGACTAGACTGTGGGCCAACCTCTGTCTTTTAAAGGGAGGAATCCCCTATTCTATTTCATAGAATAGCCTTGTAATCAACGGTGTAACAATCAATACCGCGATTACAAGAGATTGACCACAATATTAAAATTACACTGTGGACTGAATGACCACAACATTTAAAAGGACTGACAGTCCACTGCGTTTGAATTAGTTGTGGACTGACTGACAACAGCATTTACACTAGTCTAAGGACTGACTGGAAAACAGCAATCAATGGAAAAGGATATCATACTTTGAAGTATAGAAGGAAGAAAGCAAAGAGGAAGACCATCAACCAATCCAATGGATTGATACTATCAAGATAATGGTGAAGAAGACCCTAGTGGACCTATCTAGTCTTCCACAAGATTGATCTTCCTAAAGACCATTAATTCATCAAGTCGTCATGGCTCAAGTTTGAACCGAAGGCAATTAATTATAAAGAATGGACTGACTGACTGACCACAGCATATACACTAGATGTGGACTGCCTGACCACATTTACAGTAGACTGTGAAACGATTGAGCATAAAATTTAAAATAGACTGTGGACTGTCTGACTAAAATATTTATAATAAATTGCCGACCGACTGACCACAGTCTAAATCTTTGAAATAAGTAATTTTGGCCCTAGAGTGTTATACTTTTTGGTGTGTATAGCATGTAGCAGGAACATATTATCACTCTTTTGAATATTTACAGGTGACTGACGCCCTTTGACATGGTGGGATTTGAAATGTTTCCTTGTGGACTCCAAGAAAAGAATGTGGAAAGTCACATAACAGGTAATTAATATTCATATTAATTACTGATAATAGTCAGTCTAGGCATAAGTTCTAGATCTGCGGAGGTGTGACAACACCTCTCTGATACATGAGAATATACTGTTAGTGGTTTACATATGTATATTTTCTATACACAACTCCTAGTATAACACAACCATATCTTAAGTAGAGACATAAGGAACATTTCTTTATCTTATACTCTGTCTTCTAAAGTGAGGAATCCCTTATTCTGTTTCATAGAATAGTCTTGTAATCAGCGGTGTAACAATCAATACCGTCATTACAAGAGACTGATCACAGCATTAAGACTACACTGTGGACCAATTGACAACAAAATTTACGAAGACTGACAGTCCACAGCATTTAAATTAGGTGTGGACTGACTGACAACAGCATTTACACTAGTCTATGGATTGACTGGAAGACAGCAATTACTGGAAAGGGACATCATACTCGGAAGAATAGAAGGAAGAAGGCAAAGAGGAAGACCAGCAACCAATCCAAAGGATTGACACTATCAAGATAATGGTGAAGAAAACCCTAGTGGACCTATCTAGTCTTGCACAAAATTGATCTTCCCAAAGATCGTTAATTCATCCAGTCGTCATTGCTAGAGTTTCAACCGAAGGCCGTTAATAATAAAAAATGGACTGACTGACCTCAGCATTCACAATAGTTGTGGACTGCCTGATCATATTTACAGTAGACTGGGGGCCAACCTCAGTCTTCTAAAGTGAGGAATCCCCTATTCTATTTCATAGAATAGCCCTGTAATCAGCATTGTAACAATCAATACAGCGATTACAAGAGACTGACCACACTATTAAGACTACACTGTGGACTGAATGACCTCAGCATTTAAAAGGACTGACAGTCCACAGCATTTGAATTAGTTGTGGACTGACTGACAACAGCATTTACACTAGTCTAAGGTTTGACTGGAAGATAGCAATCACTAGAAAAGGACATCATACTTTGAAGTATAGAGGGAAGAAAGCAAAGAGGAAGACCAGCAGCCAATCCAAAGGATTGACACTATCAATATAATGGTGGAGAAGACCCTACTGGACCTATGTAGTCTTTCACAAAACTGATCTTCCTAAAGATCATTAATTCATCCAGTCGTCATGGCTCGAGTTTCAAACGAAGGCCGTTAATAATAAAAAATGGGCTGACTGACCACAGCATTCACACTAGGTGTGGACTGCTTGACCACATGTACAGTAGACTAGACTGTGGGCCAACATCTGTCTTCTAAAGTGAGGAATCCCCTATTCTATTTCATAGAATAGCCTTGTAATCAGCGGTGTATCAATCAATACCGCGATTACAAGAGACTAACCACACTACTAAGACTACACTGTGAACTGTCTGACAACAGCATTTGCACTAGTCTAAGGATTGACTGGAAGATAGCAATCATTGGAAAAGGACATCATACTTTGAAGTATAGAAGGAAGAAAGCAAAGAGGAAGACCAGCAGCCAATCCAAAGGATTGACACTATCAAGATAATGGTGAAGAAGACCCTAGTGGACCTATCTTGTCTTGCACAAGTTTGATCTTCCTAAAGATCATTAATTCATCAAGTCGTCATGGCTCGAGTTTCAATTGAAGGCCATTAATTATAAAGAATGGACTGACTGACTGACCACAGCATATACACTATATGTGGACTGCCTGACCACATTTACAGTAGACTGTGAACCGATTGAGCATAAAATTTAAAATAGACTGTGGACTGTCTGACTACAATTTTTATAATAAAATGCTGACCGACTGACCACAGTCTTTATCTTTGAAATAAGTAATTTTGGCCCTAGAGTGTTATACTTTTTGGTGTGTATAGCATGTAGCAGGAACATATTATCACTCTTTTGAATATTTACAGGTGACTGACGCCCTTTGACATGGTGGGATTTGAAATGTTTCCTTGTGGACTCCAAGAAAAGAATGTGGAAAGTCACATAACAGGTAATTAATATTCATATTAATTACTGATAATAGTCATTCTAGGCATAAGTTCTAGACCTGTGGAGGTGTGACAACACCTTTCTGATACATGAGAATATACTGTTAGTGGTTTACATATGTATATTTTCTATACACAACTCCTAGTATAATGCGGCACCCCAGGGGTCTGGTTGCCACAGTAATAGAAATATTACTTCTGAGAGCAAGTGGGAGGTTTCCTGGTCAGGAGCCCTGAGACATGCAACACCTCCTGCCCAGTCCTGGGAGGGGAGGAATCTGCCTTTATAAACTGGGTCTGGGTCGGGGTTAGTTCAGACAGTTAGAGCCTGGAGACCATTCCAGACACAGGGAGAGTTACAGCAGGAGATCTGTAGGAGCAGGAGCTGAAGACCAGGGGCTGGAGCTAAGCAGAGCTCGCCCTGGCAGAAGAATCTAGAACCGGACACCGGAGTCCGAGGCTGCGGAGATCTTTAAGTCCAGCAGCAGAAACCAGCCGGCAGGGGATTCCAGGTCCTCTGACCATAGAAGCGCGGAGGCTCAGTCACAAGGAAGGGACCAGCACCGCCATCGAGGAGCGGAGGCTATCAGAAGGCCCCAAGTCACCAGCCATACGGGTGAGCACCACACGGTATACTCAGGGACGTGGGCTACTTCCACTCGCTTACAGCAAGGTAGCCAGGAAGAGTGCAGACAGACGGGGAGGCCTACAACTCCACCTTGCCAGGGAATTTCCTGCTTGCTCACAGACTGACCAGGCCCCTTATGCTAGCCAGTACTCCCGGGAGGGTCTGCCTTAATATCATCAGTAAAGACCCTGAACTGCACTGCAAAGACTCTGAGTCGTTCCTGCTTTCTCACCGCATACAGCACTGCTAGTACTGGGATGCCCGTGCACCATCACTCCCATCATCCACATTCCCTGCCCTGAGGCTATACTCTTCCCTTGGGGAGTTATCCCATCTTTTGCTGCGCACACCACACCAGCCTCAGCGGACTGGCTCGCAGCGGCGGTACACCCTGACCGCAATCCACGGGTGGCGTAGTCGGACAATTAACCTAAAACCCATAAAAGACTGCCACTGGTTTGACCACCCTGAGCCACAGGACCGGGTCTCCGCCACGGAGACTACAACCCCCAGAGACCCGGCTCCGGGTATCCCACACACGTGCACACTAGGCCCAGGGGGCGCGTCAACTTTGGCGTAGTCGGCAGGATTTCGTGCCCGCAACCACCGGGTACTGCGCGCCTTCAAAAGACTGTCATACCTGCCGTGGTGAAGGTTCCTGCCATCCGGAGCCGTTTCCCGCCATCCGGAGCCGTTTCCCGCCATCTTCAGTCGGTTACCGCCATCCGCAGCTGTTTTCCCGCCATCCCCAGTCGTTTTCCCGCCATCTGGCGCCATCTTCGGGACGCCGCGCAGGAAGAAGAGGGGCGTGGACGCCGAAAGCGCGTGAGATCTGTAGCTCCGCCCTACGCACCGACGCTGCACAAGGTCCTGGAAGGAGAGGGAGCGATGCTGACGTCACTAGAGCGCGACGCAAGGTCCTCCACCCTGACGATCGTCTGCGGAGCCGCGGCCTACGGAGAAGAAGCAACAGAAGGTAGGCCACACTTAACTAGAGGGGAGGAAGATGACGGACACGGAGGGACCCTCTACTACCAGCGCGGCCGCTGCCACAGTAATGCTGTTCACCATGCCTTACATCCCCGGAGCGGCCTGGCTGCCCCAATACTCAGGGGAGTCGCATACCCTAAGCGACTTTAAAGAGAGACTGTACAGCCTGTTTAAAGTATACCCCCTGACGGAGAGACAAAAAGTGAGCATATTGGTAGGCCAGCTAACCGGCGCAGCCCAAAGTGAAGTAAAGTGCTGGTCAGTCAGGGACAAGGAGACCGTGATGGAGATCTTAGCCCGTCTGTGGGACACTTTTGATACCCGCACCTCAGCAGAGATCAAAATGAAATTTTATGGGTGCAAGCAGCGGGCCCAAGCCAGTATAAGAGACTATGCTTTGAATTTGCAAGAGGCCCTGGGAGCCATTAAACAGGCAGACCCTGACAGTGTGCGGAATGCAGATGAACTGTTAAATGAGCAATTCATTGAGGGTCTGCTGTCCAACACCCACCAAACCCAGTTACGGGCAATGGCCTTGCAGAACCCTGGTTTAGACTTTGCAAAGTTCAAAGACAAGGCCATCCGGGTGCTCCGAGAACCGGCACCGGGTGGCGCTGTAACCCACCAGCGCCCTGCTATTACCTATCACCAGGAGGCGGCGCCCTTGTCTACAGAGTCTGTAATTGCTGGTGCGCAGGCTTTAGATAACAACCCGGCTACAGACTTGCACCACCAGGTCCAAGAACTGACCAAAAGCGTAGCCGCGCTAAACAGGACTGTGCAGTCTTTACAGGTCTCTCCTCCAGGAAAGATCCAGCTGGCATCCGGACCAGAGGACGACCCGTGGCACCGACAGAGGAGGATCCCAACGTCCAGAGGAAGACCCAGCGACAGATACAACGAGGACGGACAACCCATCTGCCACCGCTGCAATCAACCCGGACATATGGCAAGGTACTGTCATTTAAACGGGCACAACCTGGGGTAGAGGGCCAACCCCCAGGCATAAGATCATCAGGCCCATCGAACTGGCATGACAAATACGTAGGGGGACGTCCGGTCTTGCCTGTGGTACTGGATGGCATTCCTATGAGTGCCCTACTAGACACTGGGTCACAGGTGACTACCATCCCGTACGTGCTCTTTAAGCGGTACTGGAATAACTCGGACATAACCCGCTACCCAGATGACGACCTGAGTATCATCGCCAGCAATGGTCAGCCCGTGCCGCAAGTGGGATTCAAAGAGGTGACCATTAAGATCGGTAAAGTCGAACTGGCGGCACAAGGACTGATTATTGTGGACATTGACCGTCATGAGAGTCACCCTAAAATAACCTTGGGAATTAACGTAATTGAAAATTGTCTTGCAGAGGTAATTCTCATTTTGCAGCAGGTTGCCAAGAACGCCAGTTCCAGCCAGCAGCGTGTTCTCCAAAAAGAGATTCGGGCGCTGATGAAACGGCAACAAGTGGAACTATCTGGTGGTGAGATTGGTAGCTTGAGAATGTGTGACCCGTTCCCTATTGCCATGCCCCCGAAAAGTGAGATAATGATCTGGTGCCCTGGCAGCTACTGGTCTAAGAGGTAGAGACTACCAAGCAATGGTAGAACCCGTCTACTCAGACAGTAGGCCCACCATTTTGACAGCATGGGGGGTGGTCGATGTATGCCATGGGAGGGTGCCCGTCCGCATCATAAATATCGGGGAGAGAGAAGTATACCTGCCCCGGTATGCCACGCTAGCCAAATTGTTCACCATAAACCAAAATTCTGTAAGGGCCGTGGAACCCTTGCCTCCATCTCCACCAGAGGAAGGTAACGGCTCTAAGAGACAAATGGAGGACTGGTGTCAGCAACTGCATGTGGGTACTGACTCCACTCCCTCACACCAAAAACAGGGAGTCTACTGGGTGGTTCAGGAGTATGAAAGAGTCTTTAGTAAACACCCGCTAGACTTCGGGCGAGTAAAGGGGGTAGAACATCACATCCCCACAGGAGACCATCCACCCATAAAGGAAAGATACCGACCGGTACCCCCTGCACACTATCAGCATGCAAAGGGGATGTTGCGTGACATGAAGAAGGCTGGGGTAATCAGGGACAGCTGTAGCCCCTGGGCAGCTCCACTAGTTCTAGTGAAAAAGAAGGACAACATAATGAGAATGTGTGCAGACTACAGAAAGGTCAACCGTATCACACACAAAGATGCGTACCCATTACCTAGAATAGAAGAATCTTTAGCTGCATTAAAATCTGCTAACTTCTTCTCCACTTTGGATCTTACTAGCGGGTACTGGCAGGTTCCTGTAGCAGAGGCAGACAAGGAGAAGACTGCATTCACCACCCCGATGGGTCTCAGCGAATTCAACTGTATGCCGTTCGGGCTCTGCAACGCACCAGGAACCTTCCAGCAGTTGAGGGAATGCTGTCTGGGACACCGGAATTTCGAGACGGTCCTGTTATACCTGGACGATGTCATCGTTTATTCCAAAACCTACGAGGACCATCTGAAACACCTGGCAGAAGTGTTTGACGCCCTGGCAAGCTACGGCCTAAAGGTGAAACCCTCCAAGTGTCACCTCCTGAAACCAAAGGTGCAGTACCTGGGACACGTGGTGAGTGCTGATGGAGTGGCTCCCGACCCCGATAAGATCACCGTGATTAAAGACTGGCCAAGACCCTCCAGCATAAAGGAAGTGCGGCAGTTCCTCGGGTTGGTAGGCTACTACCGAAGATTCATTCCCGGTTTCACCAAAATGGCAGCCCCTATGCAGGACCTCCTGATAGGTCAATCCAGGAAGGCCAAAAACCAGAAGCCGCCCTTCAGGTGGGAAAAGCTGGAAGAGGAGTCCTTCCGCCAGCTGAAGATGGCCCTCACGGGGGATGAAATCCTGGCGTACCTGACTACGGCCAGCCCTTTATCCTCCACACGGACGCGAGCAACATCGGGCTAGGAGCCGTACTGTCCCAGATCCAGCAGGGGAAAGAACGGGTAATCGCTTACGCCAGCCGAAAACTATGGCCCACAGAGAGAAACCCTGAGAATTATAGCTCATTCAAGCTAGAGTTCCTGGCAGTGGTGTGGGCAGTGACCGAACGTTTCAAGCATTACCTTGCCTCTTCCAAGTTCACCGTGTACACGGATAACAACCCGTTGACACACCTGGACACTGAAAGACTTGGTGCCCTGGAGCAGAGATGGATGGCCCGCCTGTCCAACTATGAATTCACCATCAAATATCGGGCGGGACGCTCAAATGCCAACACGGATGCCCTGTCCAGAATGCCAAACTTACCGGACGTAGGGGAAAATTCAGAAGAACTGGAAAAAGTCGAACTCCCTGCGTTCCACCGTCATGGGATTACCCTGTATTCCTACCATGTGAGGGACAGGCGCTCTGCTACGTTTAATCCCTTGCCCCACTACAGCAGGGCGGAGACACAAGACAGTGATCCCGCAGTCCGTCTGGTGAAGAAAATGCTGACACAGGCTGATGCCCGTCTTGACCCAGATGCTCCGGAGGAGACCAAGCAACTGTGGAAGGAGAAAAGTAAGCTGTTTCTCTACAAGGAGAAGCTGTGCCGGAGAATGGTCAACTCTCGAACACATGAGCTGACCTGGCAGGTAGTGGTCCCGAGACGAGACGCGGCTATTGTTCTGGAGGCATACCACGACGGAGCAGGACACTTCGGATGGAAGAAGCTGGAGTTCCTGTTGCGTGAACGGTTCTACTGGGTAGGCATGAGAGGAGCCATCGAGAGATGGTGCAGAGACTGTGGCCCGTGCAACCTAAGAAGAAAGGACCGCGCCAGCCAGAAGACTCCCCTGCAGTCCATCATCACCAGGCAGCCACTGGAACTGGTAGCCCTG
Source organism: Phyllobates terribilis (assembly GCF_046119375.1). Classification (NCBI taxonomy): domain Eukaryota; kingdom Metazoa; phylum Chordata; class Amphibia; order Anura; family Dendrobatidae; genus Phyllobates; species Phyllobates terribilis. Next base: position 384,184,950 of record NW_027362765.1, read on the forward strand.
GACCATGTGAAACTGGCTCCAAGCAGATCTGGGTACGTCTACGCCCTCACCATCGTAGATCACTACTCCCGGTTCCTGGTGGTGGTCCCTGTCAAAGACTTAACGGCTCAAACAGCAGCCAGAGCCTTCCAGCTGCACTTCTGCCGTCCACACGGGTATCCGGAGCAAGTGCTGATGGACCAAGGACCAGCCTTCGAAGCGGAGGTCTTCCAGGAGTTCTGCAACCTGTATGGCTGCAGGAAGATAAGAACAACGCCCTATCACCCTCAGACCAATGGACTATGTGAGAAAATGAACCAGGTGGTTATAGACTTGCTAAAAACGTTGGCCCTGGAAGAACGCAGTCTGTGGCCTGAAAAACTGCCTGATCTGGTGGACCTATATAATCACATCCCCGTAGGTTCCACCAACTGTACCCCGGCTTACCTAATGAGAGTAAGACCTGGTAAGCTGCCTATTGACCTGGATATGGGAGTCCTGACACCTGAGGACACCTCGCCAGAGGCAGACTGGGATACAGAACGGCAGCAGCTGTATCGGAAAGTACAGGAGAGTGTCGAGCAAAGTCTGTCTCAAGCAAGAGAAAGGCAAGAGAAGGCTTATAACCAGCATGCTCCCGCTGTTCCCCTGGTACCTGGAGAGCAGGTCTTGAAGAGAAAGAGGCGGCTCCACAAGTTGAACGACCAGTGGGAGAAGGACCCGTACACCGTACTGCCCTCAAGCCATGACAATCCAAAAGTCTGTATAATCAGTAAGGATGGAGGAGAGACCACAGCCATTGTCTCCAGAGATCACCTGAAAAAGTGTCCTGACCAGCTGCAAAGCCCTGACGAATATCAAGAGAACCCTCAACCCGCAGAGGAAAGGGAAGAAATGATCAGTACCGTACTCGGAGACTTTCCCCGGTCCTGGACTCAAATCAACAACGCAGTCGTGGTACCCGTCCTCACCTTTCTCCAGCCAGCCCCTCAAGGGCCTACAGAAGAACAGGAAGTGTCGGGAGAGCAGCCAGCGCAGGAGGCAGAAGAACCCATACCAGCAGCCCAGGAGAATCAACCCTCTGCTAGTAGTGAGCCTGCCGTGCCCCTAGTAAGCCAAAGAGTACGCAGAAAGCTGCCAGGCCTACCCGCAACACCTTCTATACCCTGTAGTGCAGAACCAGATAGTGGGTTACGTAGGTCCACCAGGAGCACTAGAGGACAGATGCCCGCTCGCTGGAGAGTCTAAACTGTAATGTAAATTTGCCTGTAAACTGCAAATGTTGAAAATGGTTTATGTTTTTGTTACCTGGTTACTAATTATGTTTCTCTAGTTACCCTTCAGGTTTATTTGGACTGACAGGTTATGGACGCTGAATAACCGGAACAACATTGTAGATAGTTGCACCTTGTACCTCTTACGAAGATGGCCGCGGAAGAGAAAACCTGTCTGGCGTGGCCTCCTTGCGGCCCAAAGTAGCTAGCCTCAGCCTTGCAGCCACGCCCAGGGCCAACGCTTGGGGTTAGCTTTGGACAGGTCCCCTACTCTGTACCACAACTTCACCTTGTTGGGTGACATGGACACCCCGTCACGGACACGCCGTGACCTCTAAAGACTAAAGCTTCTTGTACATTTGTTGTATTATTGTTTATGCCCTGTGTTTGTGTTTTCTTAAAAATGTGTTTAGTCCCGGAGTACTAAAATTCTCTAGGGGGGAATGCGGCACCCCAGGGGTCTGGTTGCCACAGTAATAGAAATATTACGTCTGAGAGCAAGTGGGAGGTTTCCTGGTCAGGAGCCCTGAGACATGCAACACCTCCTGCCCAGTCCTGGGAGGGGAGGAATCTGCCCTTATAAACTGGGTCTGGGGCGGGGTTACTTCAGACAGTTAGAGCCTGGAGACAGTTCCAGACACAGGGAGAGTTACAGCAGGAGCTCTGTAGGAGCAGGAGCTGAAGACCAGGGGCTGGAGCTAAGCAGAGCTCGCCCTGGCAGAAGAATCTAGAACCGGACACCGGAGTCCGAGGCTGCGGGGATCTTTAAGTCCAGCAACAGAAACCAGCCGGCAGGGGATTCCAGGTCCTCTGGCCATAGAAGCCCGGAGGCTCAGTCACAAGGAAGGGACCCGCACCGCCATCGAGGAGCGGAGGCTATCAGAAGGCCCCAAGTCACCAGCCATACGGGTGAGCACCACACGGTATACTCAGGGACGTGGGCTACTTCCACTCGCTTACAGCAAGGTAGCCAGGAAGAGTGCAGACAGATGGGGAGGCCTACAACACCAACTGGCCAGGGAAGTTCCTGCTTGCTCACAGACTGACCAGGCCCCTTATGCTAGCCAGTACTCCCGGGAGGGTCTGCCTTAATATCATCAGTAAAGACCCTGAACTGCACTGCAAAGACTCTGAGTCGTTCCTGCTTTCTCACCGCATACAGCACTACTAGTACTGGGACGCCCGTGCACCATCACTCCCATCATCCACATTCCCTGCCTTGAGGCTATACTCTTCCCTTGGGGAGTTATCCCACCTTTTGCTGCGCACACCACACCAGCCTCAGCGGACTGCCTCGCAGCGGCGGTACACCCCGACCGCAATCCACGGGTGGCGTAGTCGGACAATTAACCTAAAACCCATAAAAGACTGCCACTGGTTTGACCACCCTGAGCCACGGGACCGGGTCCCCGCCACGTAGACTACAACCCCCAGAGACCCGGCTCCGGGTATCCCACACACGTGCACACTAGGCCCAGGGGGCGCGTCAATAACACAACCAGATCTTAGGTAGAGACATAAGTGTTATGATCTGCTACAGAGACTAAGGAAAGACAGGAGATCTGTCCCTACAATAGAACTAAACTAGATCCCTACGATGTAACGGGGAACCTGATCCTGCGATCAGACCCGCTAAAGTCCTCGGCTAGTCTGTACGAAGACCTATAGATATGAGGGAGGAATCCCTACAAGAACTAGGGACTGGGATAAGTTGGACACCTCCTAGCAGAAATAGTAGCAGTCAAAGACAAACACACAACAAAAAGTATAGAGGTCAGAAGACCTAGCAAAACTAACAGAGAACGGCAACAGAGCACCAAGCTAGCTCAAGAGTAGTAAATACAATGAAGTCCAGCAAGGCAAGGAGGGCGGAGCCGGATTAAATAGGCAAAAATGGTCATGTGACCAGCAAACTCAAAAAAACCTAACAGGAGAGTTCTAACAGTACCCCCTCTTCTAAGAGGATCCTCCGGATCCCCTAGGCCCAGGCTTACCAGGAAACCTCCTGTGAAACGCTCTGACAAGTCTGGAAGCAGAAACATCATCCGCCCTCACCCATGAGTTATCCTCAGGTCCGAAACCCTTCCAAGCGACGAGATACTGCAAACTCCCTCTATACCGTCTAGAATTTAGGATGCGGGAAATTTCATATTCCCCGTCCTCCACCACCGGAGGAACAGTGGCAGAGGCGTCACCATCCGACACATCAGCTTTTTTCAATAGAGAAACATGAAACACCGGGTTAATCTTCCAGGACGTAGGAACCTCCAACCTAACAGCAGATTGGTTAACTATCTGAAGCACCTTAAAGGGCCCTACGAACTTGGGACCCAATTTTTTAGACGGAATCCTCAATCGCAGATTCTTAGAGGACAACCAAACCATGTCACCAACAGCAAACAAAACCTCTTGCCATTTCCTATCAAAGTACCTCTTAGATTTTTTGTTAGCCTCCTGAAGATTACCACGCACATCCGTCCAAACTCTCTCCAAATCACCAGAAAAACTCTCCTCCTCAGGCACAGCCGAAACCAATTTGGAGAATGACCCAAAAGACGGATGTCTCCCAGAACAACAAAAAAAAGGCGAACACCCAGCAGAAGAGGATGTATGGTTGTTAAGAGCAAATTCAGCAAGTGGCAGAAACTCAGACCACCCCTCTTGATTGTCTGCCACAAAACAACGCAAGAACTGCTCAACATCCTGGTTCTTCCTTTCTGTCTGGCCATTAGACTCGGGATGATATCCGGATGAAAACGACAAATGAACTCCCAACCTGTCACAAAAGGCACGCCAAAAACGAGCCACGAACTGAGGTCCCCTATCAGAAACAATGTCAGTAGGAACACCATGTAGTCTGACAATTTCCTTGACAAAGGCCTTAGCGAGTGTCTTAGCGCAGGGCAGTTTGATGAAGGGAACCAAGTGACACATCTTGCTAAAACGGTCCACGACCACCCAGATGACCGTGAAACCTTCAGAGGGGGGAAGGTCAGTAATAAAGTCCATAGCCAGATGTGTCCAAGGTGCACTAGGAACCTCCAGAGGGCAAAGCAACCCCGCAGCAGGAGCATGCGAAGACTTGGATCTTGCATACACAGTACATTGGCGCACCCACTTAATGACTTCCTTCTGCCATCCAGGCCACCAAAAACTGCGACCCACAAGTCTCTTGGTCTCAGAAATTCCTGGATGACCTGCCAACCGAGACTCATGACACTCAACAAACAAATCTCTCCTAAAGGTCCTAGGCACAAACAACCTCCCATGGGGAGTGTTAGATGGGGCATTCTCCTGAGCTTTAAGAATCTCATCCTCCAAAACGGAGTCCAAAGCAGCAATCACAACACCTTCTTGTAAAATGGTCTCCTCTTCCTCCTCAACACCGACCATGGGAGAAAAGCTGCGAGACAAAGCATCCGCTTTAACATTCTTGGTACCCGGGATGTAAGTAACGGAAAAATTAAACCGCGAGAAAAAAAGTGCCCACCTAGCCTGACGGGCATTCAAGCGCTTGGCAGCATCAAGATAGATCAGATTTTTATGATCAGTGAAAACCTGAATGGGAAATTCAGCACCTTCCAAGAGGTGATGCCAGTGTTCAAATGCGAGTTTAATCGCCAGCAATTCCCGATTACCAATATCGTAATTAAGTTCAGTCTCAGAAAATTTCTTTGAAAAAAAGGCACAGGGATGTACTCCATCCTTGTTTTCCTGAGACAACACCGCACCGACCCCCACCGAAGAAGCATCAACCTCAACCAAAAACGGCTTAGTCACATCAGGCTGCATAAGGATGGGAGCAGAGGTGAACCTCTCCTTTAGAAACACAAAAGCTTCAATGGCCTCAGAAGTCCACTGAACCGCATTAGCACCTTTCCTGGTGAGATCGGTCAGCGGTTTGACAATAATAGAAATTTTTTTTATGAATTTTCTGTAATAATTGGCGAAACCCAAAAACCTCTGTATCGATTTCAAACCAATAGGCCTAGGCCATTCCTGCACAGCTTGAACTTTAACCGGGTTCATCTCAAAACCTTCACTGGAGATAATGTAGCCCAAAAAACTAATTCTCTGTACAGCGAACTCACATTTCTCCAGCTTAGCAAAAAGCGAATTGTCCATTAATAACTGTAATACCTCACGTACGCTCCACCAATGAGACTCCAGATCAGGCGAATAAATCAGAATGTCATCCAAATACACAACCACATTTTTGCCAATTAAAGGTCTAAGGATGTCATTAATAAGATTCTGAAAAAATGCTGGAGCATTGGTAAGACCAAAAGGCATCACCAGATTCTCAAAATGACCCACAGGAGTGTTAAAAGCAGTCTTCCATTCATCACCCTCCTTCATGCGCAACAAATTGTATGCCCCCCGGAGATAAATTTTAGAGAACCACTTGGCCCCCACTAACTGGTTAAATAAATCAGGAATCAATGGCAGTGGGTAAGGATTGCGTACAGTAATTTTATTAATCTCACGAAAGTCCAGACAAGGACGTAAACCGCCATCTTTTTTTTTACAAAAAAAAATCCAACAGCCACAGGAGACTTGGAAGGCCTAATGTGACCGGCGGCCAAGCTTGTCTGTATGTATTCCTCCAAAGCCTTTCTCTCAGGAATAGTCAGATTAAATAAATGACTTTTAGGAAGAGTCGCTCCAGGGACAAATTCAATAGTACAATCATAGTCTCTATGGGGAGGCAAAATTTGCGACTCCTCCTCAGAAAAAACTCTCCAAAAATCCTGAATAGGTACAGGTAATTCCCCTTTTTCCACAGCAGCAATGCGCCCGTTACAACACTTGTCATAACACTTAGGGCTCCAGGACTTAATTTCATTGGTAGACCAATCCAATACAGGATTGTGCAATTTTAACCAGGGTAACCCCAATATTACTGGAGAAGGCAAATTATCCAATACCACCAAATCCAAATTCTCTTGATGAATACCATTAATAGTGAGGGGAAATTCACAGACCTTGTGAGTAACACTCTTCAAGGGAGAGCCATCAACAGAAACCTCAGAAATAGGGGATGACAAAGTTTTAGGTTCTAATCTAAGTTTTTTCAAGAATCCCCCATCAATCACATTCAGAGTAGAACCACAATCCAAAAATACCCGAAATTCAATTAATTCATCCTGAGCAGCAGTAGTGGCAGATAGGAATACTCCCTTAGAATTTAAACAGGCAATACGGGCATGACTGACCATTTTTTTTTCTTTCTTCATACGAAGCACACAGCTCTTAATAAAATGACCAGAATTTCCGCAATAGAAGCACAAGCCTTCAGAAAGCCTGCGGTCTTTTTCCTGAGAGCGGGGTGCCATCGCCCCAATCTCCATCGGCTCTCCATTGTCAGCACAGACCCTCTCAAGACTCGGAGCTGACATAGCAGAGGATTTGCTCTCATTAATCCTTGCACGCAGTCTCCTGTCCACCCGTATAGCTAATTGCATTGCCTCCTGCAAGTTTCCAGGTGTGGGATAAGCAATCAGTAAATCCTTAACCCTTTCACCTAGCCCTGCAAGAAACAAGCTTTTCAAAGCTGAATCGTTCCACCCCACCTGGGCAGACCACCGACGGAAGTGAGAACAATATTTTTCCATATTACCCGATCCCTGCCTCAAACGTCTTAATTCAGACTCAGCAGATGAGACACGATCAGGATCATCGTACAACAAACCCAAAGCAGAAAAAAAACTATCCACTGATCTAAAGCACGGATCACTAGGTTGGAGAGAGAAGGCCCATCCCTGAGGATCTTTGCGCAAAAGTGACATTATGAACCCTATGCGCTGTGATTCATCACCAGAGGATCCGGGTCTCAAACGAAAATACAATAAACAAGCATTTTTAAAAGAAAAAAAATCTTGTTGTTCACCAAAAAATAAATCAGGCAGACGTACCTTTGGTTCAACAAAATGTGCTCCAGGACAGCTACTCACGTGTTGTTGGAGCTTGACCACCTCCAGAGAGAGTCCCTGCAAGCGTTGAGCCAAATCTTGAACCGAGACCATGATGGAAAACTGGAGGTCTTTCCTTAGAGAAATTTTTTTTTTTTTTTTTTTCTTTTAGGGCTGGACTTACTGTTATGATCTGCTACAGAGACTAAGGAAAGACAGGAGATCTGTCCTTACAATAGAACTAAACTAGATCCCTACGATGTAACGGGGAACCTGATCCTGCGATCAGACCCGCTAAAGTCCTCGGCTACTCTGTACGAAGACCTATAGATATAAGGGAGGAATCCCTACAAGAACTAGGGACTGGGATAAGTTGGACACCTCCTAGCAGAAATAGTAGCAGTCAAAGACAAACACACAACAAAAAGTATAGAGGTCAGAAGACCTAGCAAAACTAACAGAGAATGGCAACAGAGCACCAAGCTAGCTTAAGAGTAGTAAATACAATGAAGTCCAGCAAGGCAAGGAGGGCGGAGCCGGATTAAATAGGCAAAAATGGTCATGTGACCAGCAAACTCAAAAAAACCTAACAGGAGACTTCTAACAATAAGGAACATTTCTTTTCCTTATCCTCTGTATTCTAAAGTGAGGAATCCCTTATTCTATTTCATAGAATAGCCTTGTAATCAGCGGTGTAACAATCAATACCGTGATTACAAAAGATTGACCACACTATTAAAATTACACTGTGGACTGAATGACCACAGCATTTACACTAGTCTAAGGATTGAATGGAAGAGAGCAATCAATGGAAAAGGACATCATTCTTTGAAGTATAGAAGGAATAAAGCAAAGAGGAAGACCTGCAACCAATCCAATGGATTGATACTATCAAGATAATGGTGAAGAAGACCCTAGTGGACCGATCTAGTCTTGCACAAGATTGATCTTCCTAAAGATCGTTAATTCATCAAGTCGTCATTGTTATGATCTGCAACATGTACTAAGGAAAGATAGGGGAAAACTGTCCCTACAGTAAGAATAAGCTGAATCCCTACGATGTAGCGGGCTGCCTGTTCCTAGTGAACAGACCGGCCTTAGTCCTCGGCTAGTCTGAACGAAGACTTATAGAATTAAGGGAGGGTCCCTAAAATAACTAAGTACTGGGACAAAAATGGGACACCTTCTAAACAGAGAAATTGTTGCAGAACACAAAAAGACAAACTGACAAAAATGTACTATAGGTCCCAGAGGACCATGCGAACTTGACAGAGAAAGGCACCGAAGCACCAGGCTAGAGAAACAGTCAAACACTGAAGTCCAGCACAGCCACAAGGGCGGAGCTGGAATATAAAGGCAGATGGTCACGTGACCGCAAAACACAAGATGGAAAAAACAAACAGGAGGGTTCTAACAGTCATGGCTCGAGTTTCAACCAAAGGCCATTAATAATAAAGAATGGACTGAGTGACTGACCACAGCATATACACTAGATGTGGACTGCCTGACCACATTTACGGTAGACTGTGAACCGATTGAGCATAAAATTTAAAATAGACTGTGGACTGTTTGACTACAATTTTTATAATAAAATGCAGAGCGACTGACCACAGTCTTTATCTTTGAAATAAGTAATTTTGGCCCTAGAGTGTTATACTTTTTGGTGTGTATAGCATGTAGCAGGAACATATTATCACTCTTTTGAATATTTACAGGTGACTGACGCCCATTGACATGGTGGGATTTGAAATGTTTCCTTGTGGACTCCAAGAAAAGAATGTGGAAAGTCACATAACAGGTAATTAATATTCATATTAATTACTGATAATAGTCATTCTAGGCATAAGTTCTAGACCTGCGGAGGTGTGACAACACCTTTCTGATACATGAGAATATACTGTTAGTGGTTTACATATGTATATTTTCTATACACAACTCCTAGTATAACACAACCATATCTTAGGCAGAGACATAAGGAACATTTCTTTTCCTTATCCTCTGTAATCTAAAGTGAGGAATCCCTTATTCTGTTTCATAGAATAGCCTTGTAATCAGCGGTGTAACAATCAATACCGCGATTACAAGAGACTGACCACAGCATTAAGACTACACTGTGGACCAATTGACCCCAAAATTTACGAGGACTGACAGTCCACAGCATTTAAATTAGGTGTGGACTGACTGACAACAGCATTTACACTAGTCTATGGATTGACTGGAAGACAGCAATTACTGGAAAGGGACATCATACTCGGAAGAATAGAAGGAAGAAGGAAAAGAGGAAGACCAGCAACCAATCCAAAGGATTGACACTATCAAGATAACGGTGGAGAAGACCCTAGTGGACCTATGTAGTCTTTCACAAAATTGATCTTCCTAAAGATCTTTAATTCATCCAGTCCCTGTGGTAGCATGTTTTGTGGCAGTAGGCAGACACAACACATGCAGGAATTGCCTGTTTGTTAGGTAATCCCTACATGTGTTGCATCTGTCTACCGCAGCAAAACATGCTATCGCAGGGACTTGAGCGTATTAGCAGAGCACTACAAGATATTCGGATAACACCCGAGCATGCTTGGATAACACCTTATCTGACCATGCATGCTCAGCACTACTGGCAACTAGTGATGATCGAGCATGCTCGTTGCTCGAGATTTATGAGCATGCTCGGGCGAGGAGATGTGTAGCCCAGGGGATGGGGGTTACTCGAAGCCCGGGCCTTGTTGCTGGGGATGTCGCGGTAGTCGGCTCCTGGGCCCGTACTCTGGGCCTCTCTTTTAAAAAAGGGGTTTGTTAAATATATGAAAGTTCGTGACGCTACCTGTGGTGTCTGGTGAGATTCACCAGCGCTGCGGCAGTCCGCTGAGGCCTGTGATAAGGCAGCTCGGTGGTATAGCTCCCCACAGGTGGAGCTAGGCCTCAGGGCAGCGTATGTAAAGGGGAATGCAGGATGGGGAGACCCAGCCAGGCCTACGGAAAGACAGGCGAACACACACTTCTCTTCAGTACCTTTTACTGGTGGAAATGCAGGCACATCCCGGAGCATTGTAGGGTGAAGGGTGCATTACCGGATTCTCCCCCAGGGAGCGGGGATAGGACCTCCTGTTTCTTGCCTTTGCGTAGTAAGTTTCTGACCTGCCTGGAGCTAGGCCTAACTTTGTCTCTGTCCTGCACCGGCTCACTTTGTGGTAGGGCCTTCTTTTGGAGTGCACGCTCCCAGCTTGCGGGGCCTATGTGTCTCCTGGCTCTGTTACGTATCAGCTCTAAGGTGATCCTGGGACTTGTAGTTGTCCAGGGATTCCGGTTGTACCTTACTGGGTCATAGAGATCCCGGTCCGGTATACATTTCGGGGTGAGCTGGTTAAGCTCCTCTGCCCCTGTGAAGCCCAGCTGTGCTTGGTCTCACAGATCCTAGAGGGGTGTATTACCGGATTCCTCCACAAGAGGCCCTCATAAGCATTCACACATCTCCACCTTCCACCTCAGACCACCAGAGGGAGCTCCTTAGGGAGATATATAAGGGAAGGTGGAGTTAGGCAGCCCAGAAAGTGATTCAGCAGTTTCCTGCTCAGACACAGAAGGAGTCAGTGCAGTCGAGCCAGAGCCTAGCAGTTCCTGCAGAAAGAGTTCAGTACAGTTTGTGGAGTGAGTCCAGACTAGAACTCACAGAGCTCAGGATAGAGAGCTAGTAGTGTGCCGACGCTTTGAGAGCGGCGAAGAAGAAGAGCAGTGTTCCGGCTGCGGTGTGAGTAGCCTAGTGAGGGCCCCGAGTGAGGCTGAAGGCGAGTGGAGAGTTAATGCATAGGGGGCAGAGGAGCTTAACTAGCTCACCCCGAAGAAGTTACCGGACACCGGGTCCGAAGCTTGACGGGACCTCCATGACCCAGTAAGATACACCGGAATCCCTGGAGAACTACAGGTCCCAGGATCGCAAAAGTGCTGATACGTACCAGAGCCAGGAGACACATAGGCCCCGTAAGTCGGGAGCGTGCACTCCAAGAGAAGGCCCTACCACAAGGTCAGCCAGCGCAGGACAGAGACAAAGTTAGGCCTAGCTCCAGGCAGGTCAGAAACTTATTACGCAGCAGCAAGAACCAGGAGGCCTAAAACCTGCTCATTGGGGAGGATCCGGACATACACCCTTCACCCTACAGTGCTCCGGGGAGTGCCTGAAATTCCACCAGTAAAAGGTACTGAAGTGACTATCATATCCATCCCTGTTCTTGCTCTGGCCCGGCGTAGTCTCTTTGTCCTGCATCCCCGTTCCTATAGTGCCCTGAGGCCCAGCTATACCATCAAGCTGCCTTATCATCAGCCTCAGTGGACTGCGCAGCGCTGGTGATCCTCACCAGAAGCCACAGGTGGCGTCACAAACTCTTTCTTTTATAAACTTTACAAAATCAACCCCCTTTTTAAAGAGTGGCCCAGGGTACGGGCCCGGGAGCCGACATCCCTAAAGGCCAGGCTAAAGGCCCGGGTACCGAGTCATCCCCATTCCCCTGGGCTAGTCACCCCCAATGCTACTCACTCTCCACTAGCCTTCGGCCACACTCGGGCCCTCACTCGGCTGTTCACACTAACGGCAGCTTGCCGCGCTTCACCGCTCTTAACGGCGTCGGCACGCCACAGGCTCCCTACTTGAGCCACTTGAGTCTGGACTGGGCCTCAGGACTACTGGAGGCCTAGCTTACCTCACACAGCAACCTGGGTTCTGCTCTGCACACTCCGCTCCTCACTCCTTGTGCACTCCAGACCAGACTGACTACCTAGCTCCACTTCCCCTATTTATATCCCCAACGGGCTCCCTCTGGTGGTCTGAGGTGGGAGGTGCAGGTGTGTGTATGCTGAGGGCCTCTGGTGGAGGAATCCTTTCATGCACCCTTCTAGGATCTGTGGTACCAAGCGCAGCTGGGCGCCACACACCTATTATCAGCATGCTCGGGGGTTAAGTTTTCGTCGCTCAGTGAACATGATTTGCGACTGTTTGATAACTTTAACACATGTGAGGAATGCCTGTTTTTCCAGCTTTCCTCACATGTATTAAAGCTGTCAAACAGTCGCAAATCATGTTCACGGAGCAATGAAAACTTAACCCCCGAGCACGCTGAAGATAATAGGTGCTTGCCCGAGCATGCTCGTAAATCTCGAGCAATGAGCATGCTCGATCATCACTACTCGCAACCCATCAGCAACCTGCAACTGCGTCACAGGGTGCTGAAGGAAGAAGGTGAGTGCATGCGCAGGCGATCGTGCTATCTAAATGCCGCTTTCAGTGATTGACAAGGGCACTTAAATACTTAAAACAGCAGCAATCAAGGCGAGCTCTGATCACTGCTGTTACAGGCAGACTCCGGTGATGAATCACAGCCGACATCTGCCCGGTATGGTGAAGGCTCAGCTCCTGATCCCGCTCCATAAAAGCACAACCCTAAGGTGACAGTTAAGGTTAGCAAATTTCACTTGTCTGTTCGTAAATATGGAAAGACAAATGGAATTCCCTAACACATGTGAAAGAGCCGTAATAGATTTAGTAAATGTGCCCCAAGCATGTGAATGTTATTACACACCACAATGCTCCATTACATACACGCATCTTACAAAAATACATATAATTTAAGATATGCAAACATGCACAAACACGCAGACGAGCACAAACACGCCAGTACATGAATACATCATCTGAACCACCACCTGTATCTGGTCCATCAATTGTAATGTCAAGTCAACCCCATATACCTTTGTATAGTATGAACCTACAACTGCCAGAATGTAATTAACAATAGAGATACTGGGAGTTGTTGTTACCAGTCATCATCAGACTGTGGACCATACAAGAACCACAGTACTGATGAGATGCCGGCAGGATGACAAATAAACATTTACATCCAGGTATCTTACCTGAGACGTCTTCTCTGATTAGAGTCGTTCTCTTTCTTTTCGTCTCCATCTTGTCCAGTCTCCATGATGACTTTTCCCATCCACAGCTCGTCTCTGCAGACTTCCATCTTGTCCAGTCTTCTGCAGCACATCCCCACACGATGCCCTTAAAGATAGCAGTGTCATTATAATGCTCCTGAATAAAAATATCAGCCCTACACTGAGCCCCTGAATAAACTTAACTCTCACAATGCTCCCTACACAAAATATGTCCCACACTCTACTCCTCTTATGGTACATGCCCTCCACACAGCCCCCTCCTTACCATACTGGGCCACCTCTTCATACTGTCCTCTCACACAGTGACTCCCCCTATACTGCCCAGACTCTATACTGTGCCCCTTCATCACACTCCCCCTCCTCAACATACTGTTCCCTCCTTGCTGTGCCCTCACACTGTCCCCACCATACTGCCGCATCTCTGTACCTTCGCCCACACTACCTAGTCTCTGTTCTGTCACCTCACAATTTTCTCCCTCCATGCTGTCTCCTCACACCATTCCCCTACTCTCCATACTGTTTCCTCATACATTCCCCTTCCCCATTCTGTTCCCGCACCCATTCCCACCCCTCTCCTCGTTCACAATACTGTTTCTTCACACATCTCCTCATACTGTCTCCTAACATTTCTCTCCCATCTTTCCCCAAATATAATAAATCTTACACTACCAAGTCTCTGTTCTGTGTCACCTCACAATTCTCTCCCTCCATACTGTCTCCTCACACCATTCCCCTACTCTCCATACTGTTTCCTCATACATCCCCCTTCCCCATTCTGTTCCCGCACCCATTCCCACCCCTCTCCTCATTCACCATACTGTTTCTTCACACATCTCCTCATACTGTCTCCTAAAATTTCTCTCCCATCTTTCCCCAAATATAATAAATCTTCGGAAGAGCACACAGACATGCACAGAGACACACACAAACATGCAGAAGCGTGCTTACACACACAAAAACATTCACACATACAGACACACACTAAGGCCTCTTTCACACGTCAGTATCTCCGGTACTTCTGATGACAGTTTCCACATATACCGGAGACACTGACACACGTAGACCCATTCGAGTGAACCATGTCATTCCAATGTGTTTCCACGGACCATGTGTCAATGGGCAAAACACGCTGACATGTCTGTGTTTTACCTGCTGCATGGTCCACAAAATGTCCCAAACTAATGACACATGGATGAGATCAGTACCGGCGCCTGGGAATCAGTGTACAGGTAGCGCTGTTCCCAAGCGCCGGGTGCCAAATGCTGCCCTCATCATTGTTTCCTGCCGTCGCTGCGATCAGCACTATCAGGGACAATGATGAGAGTAGTTGTGTCTGCTACTGCAGTGTCCAACTGTAAAAATAAAATAAAAAAAATCCTTATACTCACCTAAGTCTCCCTCTCTGTAATCCATGTGACCAATCACACTGAGGAGTCGGGGAGAAAGAAGCGCTGCAGCGAGCTGGCGAGCTGCACTCAGTGAGTGAGAGGACACTGCTCACTTAGCGCAGCTCCGGGGCTCATTCTGTTAGAACCCTCCTGTTAGTTTTTTTCTATTTTGTGGTCACATGACTATCTGCCTATTTATTCCAGCTTCGCCCTTCTGGCTTTGCTGGACTTCAGTGTTACTTGACTCTTAATCTAGCCTGGTGCTTTGTACCGATCTCTATAGTTTGCTTGGTCCTTGGACCTCTAAGTACAGTCATGGCCAAAAGTTTTGAGAATGACACCAAAATTATATTTTCACATGATCTGCTGGCCTCTGGTTTTTATTAGTGTTTGTCTGATGTTTATATCACATACAGAAATATAATTGCAATCATATTATGAGTACCAATAGGTTATATTGACAGTTAGAATGAGTTAATGCAGCAAGTCAATATTTGCAGTGTTGCCCCTTCTTCTTCAAGACCTCTGTAATTCTCCCTGGCATGCTCTCAATCAACTTTTGGACCAAATCCTGACTGATACCAGTCCATTCTTGCATAATCAATGCTTGCATTTTGCCAGAATTTGTTGGTTTTTGTTTGTCCACCCGTCTCTTGATGATTGACCACAAGTTCTCAATGGGATTAAGATCTGGGGAGTTTCCAGGCCATGGACCCAAAATCTCTATGTTTTGTTCCATGAGCCATTTAGTTATCACCTTTGCTTTATGGCAAGGTGCTCCATCATGCTGGAAAAGGCATTGTTGGGCGCCAAACTGCTCTTGGACGGTTGGGAGAAGTTGCTCTTGGAGGACATTCTGGTACCATTCTTTATTCATGGCTGTGTTTTTAGGCAAGACTGTGAGTGAGCCGATTCCCTTGGCTGAGAAGCAACCCCACACATGAATGGTTTCAGGATGCTTTACAGTTGGCATGAGACAAGACTGGTGGTAGCGCTCACCTCTTCTTCTCCGAATAAGCTGTTTTCCAGATGTCCCAAACAATCGAAAAGGGGATTCATCAGAGAAAATGACTTTGCCCCAGTCCTCAGCAGTCCACTCCCTGTACCTTTTGCAGAATATCAGTCGGTCCATGATGTTTTTTCTGGAGAGAAGTGGCTTCTTTGCTGCCCTCTTTGAAACCAGCCCTTGCTCAAAGAGTCTCCGCCTCACAGTGCGTGCAGAAGCACTCACACCAGCCTGCTGCCGTTCCTGAGCAAGCTCGGCACTGCTGGTAGTCCGATCCCACAGCTGAAACAGTTTTAAGATACGGTCCTGGCGCTTGCTGGTCTTTCTTGGGAGCCCTGGAGCCTTTTTGACAACATTGGAAGCTCTCTCCTTGAAGTTCTTGATGATGCGATAGATTGTTGACTGAGGTGCAATCTTTGTAGCTGCATACTCTTCCCTGTTAGGCCATTTTTGTGCAGTACAATGATGGCTGCACGTGTTTCTTTAGAGATAACCATGGTTAACTGAAGAGAAACAATGATACCAAGAACCAGCCTCCTTTTAAAGTGTCCAGTGATGTCATTCTTACTTAATCATGACTGATTGATTGCCAGCCCTGTCCTCATCAACACCCACACCTGTGTTAATGGATCAATCACTAAATCGATGTTAGCTGCTCCTTTTAAGGCAGGACTGCAATGATGTTGAAATGTGTTTTGGGGGTTAAAGTTCATTTTCTGGGCAAATATTGACTTTTAAAGAACAGTAATTGCTGTTAAGCTGATCACTCTTTGACAATCAGGAATGCAAATTGCCATTACAAAAAATGAAGCAGTAAACTTTGGAAAAATTACTATTTGTCTCATTCTCAATACTTTTGGCCATGACTGTACTTTTGTCTCTTTGTCTTTTGCTCCGCTACAACTTCTGCTAGGAGGTGTCCAACTTAATCCCAGTCCTTAGTTCTTGTAGCGACCCCTCCCTTATATCTATAGGTCTGCATTCAGACTAGCCGAGGACGAAGGAACAGGTTGCCCGCTGCATCGTAGGGAATCAGCTTAGTCCTATTGTAGGGACAGATTTCCTTTCTTTCCTTAGTTCTTCTAGCAGATCATAACACATTCACTGCAGGAGTCATTCTCCCCGGCTCCTCTGCATGGATTGCAGCAGGGGACACTTACGACAGGTGAGTATAAGGATTTTTTTTATTTTATTCTTATTTTTACACCAGGACACTGCGGGAGCAGACACTACTACTCTCATCATGGTCCCTGTTGATGCTGATTGCAGCTCCGGCAGGGAACCATGATGAGGGCAGTGTTTAGCACCTGGCGCTTGGGAACAGCATGAACTGTACACTGATTCCAAGGCACCGGTACGTGTACGTGTACTCCTGATGCAGTACACGGGCGGCATACGGTTGTCACACAGGTGCACACGGACATCTCCGATACTGGTTTCTCCAGTACTGGAAATATCAGGATGTGTGAAAGAGCCCTACTGTGTTTGTGTAGGGGAATACCCGGAACCGGACCTCTTGTGGATGCTGGGGTTGTAGTCTTCGCGTGGCGGCGACTCGGTCCCGTGGCTCAGGGTGGTCAAACCAGTGGCGGATCTGTTTATAGGGAATTGTAATATTTAAGTGTTCGACTACGCCACCCGTGGATTGCGGTTAGAGTGAACCGCCGCTGCAGGGCAGACCGCTGAGGCAGGTGTTGTGGGTGCAGCAGAGAATAGTATAACTCCCCACGGGAGGAGTGTGGCCTCAGGGCAGTGAGTGCAGATGGCGAGGGTTGTGGTACCTGTACGCAGCAGAAATGACTCAGAGTCCGTGCAGTGCAGTTCAGGGTCTTTACTGGTGGTAATAAGGCAGACCCTCCCGGGAGTACTGGCTAGCATTAGGGGCCTGGTCATTCTGTGAGCAAACAAGAGTCCCTCTGGCCAAGTGGAGTTGTAGGCCTTCCCGTCTGACTGCACTCTTCCCGGCTACCTTGCTGAAGTCGTGTAGTAGCCCACGTCCCTGAGTGTACCGTGTGGTGCTCACCCGTATGGCTGGTGACTTGGACCCTCTGGTAGCTTCCGCTCCTTGATGGCGGTACTGGTCCCTTGTGTGTGACTGAGCCTCCGGGCTTCCTATGGCCAGAGGACCTGAAATCCCCTGCCGGTTGGTTTCTGCTGCTGGATATGTAAGTGACGTGCCCCCTGGGCCTATGCTGTGCAGGGGGATACCCGGAGCCGGATCGCTGGGGGTTGTAGTTCTCCGTGGCGGTGACCCAGTCCGTGTTCAGGGCGGTCAAACCAGTGGCGGTCTTAAGTAATAACAATGTCCGACTACGCCACCCGTGGATTGCGGTCAGTGGGGACCGCCGCTGCGCTGCAGACCGCTGAGGCTGATGTTGTGGGAGTATGGGATAACTCCCCACGGGAGAAGTATTGCCTCAGGGCAGCTAATGTGGATGATGGGAGTGATGGTGTGAGCATCCCAGTAGTAATGGTGCTGGTGCGGCGATGAAACACAGAGACGTGTGGTGCAGTTCAGGGTCTTTACTGATGGTATAAAGCAGACCCTCCCGGGAGTACTGGTTAGCAGTAGGGGCCTGGTCAGTCTGTGAGCAAGCAGGATCTCCCCTGGCCAGGTGGAGTTGTAGGCCTCCCCGACTATCTGCACTCTTTCCTGGCTACCTTGCTCTATGCGGGTAGAAGTAGCCCACGTCCCTGAGTATACCGTGTGGTGCTCACCCGTATGGCCGGTGACTTGGGGCCTTCCGTTAGCCTTCGCTTCACGATGGCGGTGCTGGTCCCTTGCTTGTGACGAAGGAACAGGTTGCCCGCTGCATCGTAGGGAATCAGCTTAGTCCTATTGTAGGGACAGATTTCCTTTCTTTCCTTAGTTCTTCTAGCAGATCATAACACATTCACTGCAGGAGTCATTCTCCCCGGCTCCTCTGCATGGATTGCAGCAGGGGACACTTACGACAGGTGAGTATAAGGATTTTTTTTATTTTATTCTTATTTTTACACCAGGACACTGCGGGAGCAGACACTACTACTCTCATCATGGTCCCTGTTGATGCTGATTGCAGCTCCGGCAGGGAACCATGATGAGGGCAGTGTTTAGCACCTGGCGCTTGGGAACAGCATGAACTGTACACTGATTCCAAGGCGCCGGTACGTGTACGTGTACTCCTGATGCAGTACACGGGCGGCATACGGTTGTCACACAGGTGCACACGGACATCTCCGATACTGGTTTCTCCAGTACTGGAAATATCAGGATGTGTGAAAGAGCCCTACTGTGTTTGTGTAGGGGAATACCCGGAACCGGACCTCTTGTGGATGCTGGGGTTGTAGTCTTCGCGTGGCGGCAACTCGGTCCCGTGGCTCAGGGTGGTCAAACCAGTGGCGGATCTGTTTATAGGGAATTGTAATATTTAAGTGTTCGACTACGCCACCCGTGGATTGCGGTTAGAGTGAACCGCCGCTGCAGGGCAGACCGCTGAGGCAGGTGTTGTGGGTGCAGCAGAGAATAGTATAACTCCCCACGGGAGGAGTGTGGCCTCAGGGCAGTGAGTGCAGATGGCGAGGGTTGTGGTACCTGTACGCAGCAGAAATGACTCAGAGTCCGTGCAGTGCAGTTCAGGGTCTTTACTGGTGGTAATAAGGCAGACCCTCCCGGGAGTACTGGCTAGCATTAGGGGCCTGGTCATTCTGTGAGCAAACAAGAGTCCCTCTGGCCAAGTGGAGTTGTAGGCCTTCCCGTCTGACTGCACTCTTCCCGGCTACCTTGCTGAAGTCGTGTAGTAGCCCACGTCCCTGAGTGTACCGTGTGGTGCTCACCCGTATGGCTGGTGACTTGGACCCTCTGGTAGCTTCCGCTCCTTGATGGCGGTACTGGTCCCTTGTGTGTGACTGAGCCTCCGGGCTTCCTATGGCCAGAGGACCTGAAATCCCCTGCCGGTTGGTTTCTGCTGCTGGATATGTAAGTGACGTGCCCCCTGGGCCTATGCTGTGCAGGGGGATACCCGGAGCCGGATCGCTGGGGGTTGTAGTTCTCCGTGGCGGTGACCCAGTCCGTGTTCAGGGCGGTCAAACCAGTGGCGGTCTTAAGTAATAACAATGTCCGACTACGCCACCCGTGGATTGCGGTCAGTGGGGACCGCCGCTGCGCTGCAGACCGCTGAGGCTGATGTTGTGGGAGTATGGGATAACTCCCCACGGGAGAAGTATTGCCTCAGGGCAGCTAATGTGGATGATGGGAGTGATGGTGTGAGCGTCCCAGTAGTAATGGTGCTGGTGCGGCGATGAAACACAGAGACGTGTGGTGCAGTTCAGGGTCTTTACTGATGGTATAAAGCAGACCCTCCCGGGAGTACTGGTTAGCAGTAGGGGCCTGGTCAGTCTGTGAGCAAGCAGGATCTCCCCTGGCCAGGTGGAGTTGTAGGCCTCCCCGACTATCTGCACTCTTTCCTGGCTACCTTGCTCTATGCGGGTAGAAGTAGCCCACGTCCCTGAGTATACCGTGTGGTGCTCACCCGTATGGCCGGTGACTTGGGGCCTTCCGTTAGCCTTCGCTTCACGATGGCGGTGCTGGTCCCTTGCTTGTGACCGTGCCTTCGGGTTTCTAAGGCCAGAGGACATGGAATCCCCTGCCGGTTGGATTCTGCTGCTGGACCTGGATGTCCCCACAGCCTCGGACTCCGTGTCCGGGTTAGTGTCTTCAGCCAAGGCGAGCTTTCTAGCTTCCAGCCTCTGGCACTCGCTCCTGCTCGTACAGAGCTCCTGTTGTAACTTTCCCTGTGTCTGCTGTCCTCCAGACCTGACTGCGTCTCTGTCTGGGACTTCACTCTAGGCTCTGACTGCTCTGCTTGTTCTGCAGGCTCTGTCTGTTCTAATCCCGCCTCAGACCCAGTTTATAAGGGCAGATTCCTCCCCTCCCAGGTCTGGGTGGGCCGTTTTGCATGCTTAGGGCTCCTGACCAGAGAAACCTCCCACTTGCTCTCAGACATAATATCTCTATTACTGTGGTAACCAAACCCCTGGGGTGCCACATTCCCCCCTAGTAAATTTTAATACTCTGGGACTAAACACATTTTTTAAAGAAACATAAATACAGGGTATAACAATAATACAATAACATATTTACAAGAAGCTTTAGTTCTTTAAAGGTCACGGCGTGTCCGCAACCGGGTGTCCATATCACCCAAGGTGAAGTTTTAAGCGAAGTAGGGGACCTGTCCAAAGCAAACCCCTTGCGTTGGCCTTGGGCGTGGCTGCAAGGCTGGAGCTAGCTACTTTGGGCCGCAAGTAGGCCACGCCAGACAGATTTTCTCTTCCTCGGCCGTCTTCGCAAGAGGCACCAAGGTGCAACTATCTACAAGAATTGTTCCGGTTATCCAGTGTCCATAACCTGTTAGTCCATAGAAATCTGTAGGGTAACTGAGAAACATAATTAATAACAGGCAACAAACATAAACCATAAACATTTTCAAGAAACAGGTAAATTCACAGTGCATTAGTTTAGATTTTCCAGCGAGCAGGCATCTGACCTCTAGTGACTCTAGTGGACCTACGGAGCTCACTAACTGGTCCTGCACTACAGGGTGTAGGAGGTGTTATGGGTAAGCTGGGCAGCTGTCTGCGCACTCTTTTGCTCACTAGGGGCACGGCAGGCTCACTACTAGCAGAGGGTTGATTCTCCTGGGCTGCTGGTATGGGCTCTTCTGCCTCCTGGGCCGGCTGCTCTTCCAGCTCTACCTGGTCTTCTGTAGGCACTTGAGGGGCTGGCTGGAGAAAGTTGAGGACGGGCACCACGATAGAGTTGTTTACTTGTGTCCAGGACCGGGGAAAGTCTCCGAGTACGGTGCTGATCATCTCGTCCTTTTCCTCTACGGGTTGAGGGTCTTCCTGATCTTCATCCGTGCTTTGCAACTTCTCGGGGCACTTTTTCAGGTGGTCTCTGGAGACAGTGGCTGTGGTCTCTCCTCCATCCTTGCTGATGACGTACACCTTTGGATTATTGTGGCTTGAGGGCAGTACGGTGTACGGGTCCTTTTCCCACTGGTCGTCCAACTTATGGAGCCGCCTTTTTCTTTTCAAGACCTGCTCTCCAGGTACCAGGGGAACAGCGGGAGCATGTTGGTTATAAGTCCTCTCCTGCCTTTCTCTTGATTGACAGAGACTTCGCTCGACGCTCTCTTGTACTTTCCGGTACTGCTGCTGCCGTTCTGTATCCCAGTCTGTCTCTGGTGAGGTGTCCTAGGGTATCAGGACTCCCATATCCAGGTCAACAGGCAGCTTACCAGGTCTTGCTCGCATTAGGTAAGCCGGGGTACAGTTGGTGGAACCTACCGGGATGTGGTTATACAGGTCCACCAGATCGGGCAGTTTCTTAGGCCACAGACTGCGTTCTTCCAGGGGCAATGTTTTTAGCAGATCTATCACCACCTGGTTCATCTTCTCGCAGAGTCCATTGGTTTGAGGGTGATAGGGCGTTGTTCTTATCTTCTTGCAGCCATACAGGTTGCAGAACTCCTGGAAGACCTCCGCTTCGAAGGCTGGTCCTTGGTCCGTCAGCACTTGGTCCAGGTACCCGTGTGGACGGCAGAAGTGCAGCTGGAAGGCTCTAGCTGCTGTTTGTGCTGTTAAGTCTTTGACGGGGACCACCACTAAGAATCGGGAGTAGTGATCCACGATGGTTAGGGCGTAGACATACCTGCTTCTGCTTGGAGCCAGTTTAACATGGTCCAGAGCGACCAGTTCCAGCGGCTGCCTGGTGATGATGGGCTGCAGGGGAGTCCTCTGGCTGGCACGGTCCCTTCTTCTTAGATTGCACGGGCCACAGTCTCTACACCACCTCTCAATGGCTCCTCTCATGCCTATCCAGTAGAACCGTTCACGCAGCAGGAACTCTAGCTTCTTCCATCCGAAGTGCCCTGCCCCATTGTGGTAGGCCTCCAGCACCATAGCTGCGTCCCGTCTCGGTACCACTACCTGCCAGATCAGCTCATGTGTCCGGGAATTGACCATTCTGCGGCACAACTTCTCCTTGTAGAGGAACAGTCTGCTCTTCTCCGTCCACAGTTGCTTGGTCTCTTCCGGAGCGTCTGGGTCTAGGCGGGCGTCAGCCTGGGTCAGCATTTCCTTCACCAGACGGACTGCGGGGTCACTGTCTTGCGTCTCCGCCCAATTGTAGTGGGGTAAGGGGTTGAACGTAGCGGATCGCTGGCCCCTTACCGGTGGGAATACTGGGTAATCCCATGACGGTGAAATGGAGGGAGTTCGATCTCTTCCAATTCTTCTGGATCCTCACCTTCGTCCGGTAGGTTTGGCATCCTGGACAGGGCGTCCGCGTTGGTATTGGAGTGTCCTGCCCGGTATTTGATCGTGAACTCAAAATTGGACAGGCGGGCCATCCATCTCTGCTCCAGGGCACCCAGTCTTGCAGTGTCCAGGTGTGTCAACGGGTTGTTGTCCGTGTACACGGTGAACCTGGAAGAGGCAAGGTAATGCTTAAAACGTTCGGTTACTGCCCACACCACTGCCAGGAACTCTAGCTTGAACGAGCTGTAATTCTCCGGGTTTCTTTCCGTGGGTCGCAGTTTTCGGCTGGCGTAAGCAATTACCCGTTCTCTCCCCTGCTGGATCTGGGACAGTACGGCTCCTAGCCCGATGTTGCTTGCGTCCGTGTAGAGGATAAAGGGCTGGCTGTAATCAGGGTACGCCTGGATTTCATCCCCCGTGAGTGCCATCTTCAGCTGGCAGAACGACTCCTCTTCCAGCTTTTCCCATTTGAAGGGTGGCTTCTGGTTTTTGGCCTTCCTGGACTGGCCTATCAGGAGGTCCTGCATAGGAGCTGCCTTCTTGGTAAAACCGGGAATGAATCTTCGGTAGTAGCCTACCAACCCGAGGAACTGCCGCACTTCCTTTATGCTGGATGGGCTTGGCCAGTCCTTAATCACGGTGATCTTGTCAGGGTCGGGAGCCACTCCGTCAGCACTCACCACGTGTCCCAGGTACTGTACCTTTGGCTTCAGTAGGTGACACTTTGAGGGTTTTACCTTTAGACCATAGTTTGCCAGGGCTTCAAACACTTCTGCCAGGTGTTCCAGATGGTCCTCATAGGTCTTGGAATAGACGATGACATCGTCCAGGTATAATAGGACCGTCTCGAAGTTCCAGTGTCCCAGACAGCATTCCATCAACCGTTGGAAGGTTCCTGGCGCGTTGCAGAGCCCGAACGGCATACAGTTAAATTCGCTGAGTCCCATCGGGGTGGTGAATGCAGTCTTCTCCCGCTCCGCCTCTGCTACAGGAACCTGCCAGTACCCGCTAGTGAGATCCAAAGTAGAGAAGAAGTTAGCAGATTTTAATGCAGCTAAGGACTCTTTTATCCTTGGTAACGGGTACGCATCTTTGTGTGTGATACGGTTGACCTTCCTGTAGTCTACACACATCCTCATGGTGTTGTCTTTCTTTTTCACTAAGACTAGTGGAGCTGCCCAGGGGCTACAGCTGTCCCTAATTACCCCAGCCTCCTTCATGTCTTTTAGCATCCCCTTGGAGCGTTGATAGTGTGCAGGGGGTACGGGTCGGTATCTCTCCTTTATGGGAGGATGGTCTCCCATGGGGATGTGATGTTCTACCCCCTTTACTCGCCCGAAGTCTAGCGGGTGTTTACTAAACACTCTCTCGTACTCTTGAACCACCCGATAGACTCCCTGTTTTTGGTGTGAGGGAGTGGAGTCAGTACCCAAATGCAGTTGCTGACACCAGTCCTCCAGTGGTTTCTTAGAGCCGTTACCTTCCTCTTGTTGAGATGGAGGCAAGGGTTCCACGGCCTGTACAGAATTCTGGTTTATGGTGAACAATTTGGCTAGCGTGGCATCCCGGGGCAGGTATACCTCTCTCTCCCCGATATTTATGATGGGACGGGCACCCTCCCATGGCGTACATCGACCACCCCCCGTGCTGTCAAAATGGTGGGCCTACTGTCTGAGTAGACGGGTTCTACCATTGCTTGGTAGTCTCTACCTCTTAGTCCAATAGCTGCCCGGCACCAAATCATCATCTCACTTTTCGGGGGCATGGCAATAGGGAACGGGTCACACATTCTCACGCTACCTATCTCACCACCAGATAGTTCCACTTGTTGCCGCTTCATCAGTGCCCGGATCTCTTTTTGGAGCACACGCTACTGGCTGGAACTGGCGTTCTTGGCAACCTGCTGCAAAATAAGAATCACTGCAAGACAGTTTTCGATTACATTAGTACCTAGGGTTATTTTTGGGTGACTCTCGCGACGGTCAATGTCCACAATGATCAGTCCTTGTGCCGGCAGTTCAACTTTACCGACCTTGATGGTCACTTCCTTAAATCCTATCTGTGGCACGGGCTGACCATTGCTGGCGATAATGCTCAGGTCGTCATCTGGGTAGCAGTTTATGTCCGAGTCATTCCAGTATCGCTTGAAGAGCACGTACGGGATGGTGGTGACCTGTGACCCGGTGTCTAGTAGGGCACTCATAGGAATGCCATCCAGTACCACAGGCAAGACCGGACGTCCCCCTACGTATTTGTCATGCCAGTTCGATGGGCCTGATGATCTTATGCCTGGGGGTTGGCCCTCTACCCCAGGTTGTGCCCGTTTAAATGACAGTACCTTGCCATATGTCCGGGTTGATTGCAGCGGCGGCAGATGGGTCGTCTATCCTCGTTGTATCTGTCGCTGGGTCTTCCTCTGGCCGGTGGGGTCCTCCTCAGTCGGCGCCACGGGACGTCCTCCGGTCCGGATGCCAGCTGGATCTTTCCTGGAGAAGAGACCTGTAAAGACTGCACAGTTCTGGTTAGCGCGGCAACGCTTTTAGTCAGCTCTTGGACCTGATGGTGCAGGTCTGTAGCCGGGTCACTGTTTAAAGCCTGCGCATCAGCTCCCACAGGCCCTGCAGACAAGGGCGCCGTCTCCTGGTGGTAAGTGATAGCAGGGCGCCTGTGTGTCACAGCGCCACCTGGTGCCGGTTCTCGGAGCACCCGGAAGGCTCTGTCCTTGAACTGTGCAAAGTCCAGGTCAGGGTCCTGTAAGGCCATTGCCTGCAACTGGGTTCGGTGGGCATTGCACAATAGACCCTCAATAAATTGTTCGGTCAGCAGCTTGTCTTCATTTCCCACGCTGTCAGGGTCTGCCTGCTTAATGGCTCTCAGGGCCTCTTGTAGGTTTAGAGCATAGTCTCTTATACTCTCATGTGCCCGCTGTTTGCACCCGTAAAATCGGAGCTTTATTTCGGCTGAGGTGCGGGTGTCAAATGTGTCTTTCAGCCGGGCTAGTATTTCTCTGACAGTCCTCTTCATCCCAGGTGACCAGGACTTTACCTCCCTTTGGGCTGCCCCGATTAACTGGGCCACCAGGATGCTCACTTTTTGCTCTTCTGTGAGGGGGTATACCTGGAAGAGGCTATCAAGTCTTTCCCTAAAGTCACTCAGGGTATGTGACTCTCCTGAGGACTGGGGCAGCCAGGTTGCCCCCGGGATATAGGGCATGGTGAATGGCATGACTGCTGCAGCGGTTGCGCTGGCGGTGGCTGTGGCAGTGGAGCTCCCCTCGGTGTCCGACATCCTCTTTCCCCCCTAGTGGACCGTGGCCTACCTTGCGATGCTCTTCTTCCGTAGGCCGCGGCTCCGCAGTCAATCGTCGGGGTAGAGGACCTGGCGTCGCGCTCTGATGACGTCAGCGTCGCTCTTCCTCCCTTCCAGGACCTTGCGCAGCGTCAGAGCGTGGGGCGGAGCGTGGGGCGGAGCTTCGGATCTCGCGCACTTTCGGCGTCCACGCCCCTCTTCTTCCCGCGCGGCGTCCCGAAGATGGCGTCCGAAGGCGGGAAGCAGCTGCGGATGGCGGGAAGAAGGCAGAAGACGGCGGGAAACGGTCCAAGATGGCGTCTGATGGCGGGAATCGGCTCCGGATGGCGGGAACCGACTCCGGACGGCGGGAAACTTCACCACAGGTAAGTTCAAAAGTCTTTTTCAGGCACGCAGTACCCGGTGGTTGCGGGCACGAAATCCTGCCGACTACGCCAAAGTTGACGTGCCCCCTGGGCCTGTGCTGTGCAGGGGGATACCCAGAGCCGGATCGCTGGGGGTTGTAGTTCTCTGTGGCGGTGACCCGGTCCGTGCCCAGGGCGGTCAAACCAGTGGCGGTCTTAAGTAATAACAATGTCCGACTACGCCACCCGTGGATTGCGGTCAGTGGGGACCGCCGCTGCGCTGCAGACCGCTGAGGCTGATGTTGTTTGCGCAGCTGAGTATGGGATAACTCCCCACGGGAGAAGTATTGCCTCAGGGCAGCTAATGTGGATGATGGGAGTGATGGTGTGAGCGTCCCAGTAGTAATGGTGCTGGTGCGGCGATGAAACACAGAGACGTGTGGTGCAGTTCAGGGTCTTTACTGATGGTATAAAGCAGACCCTCCCGGGAGTACTGGTTAGCAGTAGGGGCCTGGTCAGTCTGTGAGCAAGCAGGATCTCCCCTGGCCAGGTGGAGTTGTAGGCCTCCCCGACTATCTGCACTCTTTCCTGGCTACCTTGCTCTATGCGGGTAGAAGTAGCCCACGTCCCTGAGTATACCGTGTGGTGCTCACCCGTATGGCCGGTGACTTGGGGCCTTCCGTTAGCCTTCGCTTCACGATGGCGGTGCTGGTCCCTTGCTTGTGACCGTGCCTTCGGGTTTCTAAGGCCAGAGGACATGGAATCCCCTGCCGGTTGGATTCTGCTGCTGGACCTGGATGTCCCCACAGCCTCGGACTCCGTGTCCGGGTTAGTGTCTTCAGCCAAGGCGAGCTTTCTAGCTTCCAGCCTCTGGCACTCGCTCCTGCTCCTACAGAGCTCCTGTTGTAACTTTCCCTGTGTCTGCTGTCCTCCAGACCTGACTGCGTCTCTGTCTGGGACTTCACTCTAGGCTCTGACTGCTCTGCTTGTTCTGCAGGCTCTGTCGGTCCTAATCCCGCCCCAGACCCAGTTTATAAGGGCAGATTCCTCCCCTCCCAGGTCTGAGTGGGCCGTGTTGCATGCTTAGGGCTCCTGACCAGAGAAACCTCCCACTTGCTCTCAGACATAATATCTCTATTACTGTGGTAACCAGACCCCTGCGGTGCCACATAAGTACTCACAGCCTTCAACTCCGGTGTCCAGTTCTTAGCGTCTTCTGCCAGGGCGAGCTCTGCTTAGCTCCAGCCCCTGGTCTTCAGCTCCTGGCTCCTACAGAGCTCCTTGCTGCTGTTCTGTCTTTCCCTCTGGAACTGTCTCCAGGCTCTGACTTGTCTGAGCT
Source organism: Phyllobates terribilis (assembly GCF_046119375.1). NCBI lineage: Eukaryota > Metazoa > Chordata > Amphibia > Anura > Dendrobatidae > Phyllobates > Phyllobates terribilis. Next base: position 384,212,737 of record NW_027362765.1, read on the forward strand.
AACCCCGCCCCAGATCCAGTTTATAAAGAGCAGGTTCCTCCCCTCTCTGGACTGGAGCAGGAGGTGTTGCATGCTAAGTGCTCCTGACCAGGAAACTCCCACTTGCTCTCAGACGTGATATTTCTATCACTGTGGCAACTAGACCCCTGGGGTGCCACATATACATCCGTGTATACACTCGTGTATACACAATGAGCCAAGCACACACAGAAATGCACATGCAGTCATGTACTCTCAGACAATCACATACACAAAAATGACACATGCACACACGCAGGGAAACACGCACACATGTGTGAAGACATATACACATGTAGACACGCACACGTAGACACACAGACATGCAGACACGCAAAGACATACACACACACAGAAATGCACACGTAAACACAGACACGTGCATGCAGACACATGCACAGAAATACATAAGCAGACACATGTAGTGAGCTGGCAGGCTCTGGCTGTTCTGTGATCATTGAAATAGAGCCTGTTACAGATTACGCAGGATGATGTTGCCACCTTGTGGCCAGAGGTTGCACCTGCGCAGGGTGTGATGACAGAGAAAAAGACTGAGCCTCCTGTGTCCCGCCCTAGAGAGTCACGTGACCAAAGTGGGAAGCAGGAAAAAGCACGCGAAGAGTCTGCTGTGGTCTGTGAAAAGAGCCAGGATGGTGTGCAGGCCCTCGTGTGTGGCGCAGGAGAGACTCTCAACGTGATTTCTTCTATCTGACACCATATCCTCGGGGCCTTCCCCAGCTTCTGCACTGCTGAAGGATACAGCTGTTATACTACCTGCTACTGGAGTGTGGACTACATAAGGGGACCCACAAGAGCTTCTATCCGGATCAGAGAGACTGTAAGCGGGACCTCTGGCGAGAGGCCGAAGTACCCCTTCCTTTCTTTCCACGAATTCTGCTGTTCCTGTTTTTTTTTCCGGCTGGGACGCCCTCCTGCAAAGACAGACAGGCCTGCGACGGGGGACACATCCTTCTGGAGTAAAGGACTGGTAACGTGTGAGTAGGGACAGTGAGGGTCAGCTACTCGTTATTACTGTGCATATTTACGGTTGTCATTTATTGTTTTTCTTTGCTGTGTTAAAAATGTATACGAGTAAAGATACGGTTATCAAGATAGAGTCTGTGTGTGGGGATCTTGCTGGGCCAGATTATAGATACCAATGCGCGGCCTTGCCCGCGGTCACTTCACACACACAGGTACATACATAAAAATTCATACAAACACACACAAATATTACCCTACCTTGGCTTGTCTCCAGTCCGGCCCATATACTTTGTTGAAGCGCTCCTACAGCGGGAGACTGCAGCGCTGCGTGGTGAGTGACGTCACTTTTAGCAGACGTGACTGCGCCCGCGTCTGCTAAGTGTGACGCTGCCGTGCAGCCCGCTGCTCTCCGGCTTTCCTGCTCACTGGCCCCACCCGCCACTGTCCTGGGCATCGCGATGGTTAAAGGGCCCGCCGCCACTATGTTCCCCCCCTTTTTTTTTTAATTCGATGCTTACTCCTACTCTCCTCTTCAAGGGCCCACCGGGGATTTCCCCAGCACCCCGCTAGGCCAGTCCGACCCTGGTATGATGTTCCCCACAGCTCACCCACACTCATTATGATGTCCCTCAAAGCCCACTCCCCACTCAGTATAATGTTCCCCACTACCTCCCACTCAGCAAGATGTTCTCCACAGCACAGCCCTCAGTCCCCACTGCTACTGACATTAAAAAAAAAAACATTACTCACCTTGCTCCCATTCTCCCCGGCATACTGCTTTGTTCTAAGCAGTGCAAGTACTGAGGCACTGATCTTGTGAAGTCATCGCACGTGTAGTGCACTGCAGCTAAGCCAGTTATGCAGACAACATCAAATACTAATATATACAGTTGAAACCAGAAGTTTAAATACACTATATAAGAAGACACATATGCACGTTTTTCTCAATATCTGACATGAAATCAGAATAAATCTTTCACGTTTTAGGTCAATTAGGATTACCATTATTTTTAATATTTGCCAGATGCCAAAATAATGAGAGAGAGAATGTTTTAAGGCATTTTTATTACTTACTGCAAATTCAAAAGTTTACATACATTTCATTAGTATTTGGTCCCATTGCCCTTAAACTGAAAGACTTGGGTCAAACGTTTGGGATATCCTTCCACAAGCTTTTCTCAATAGTTGGTCGGAATTTGGGCCCGTTCCTCCTGACAAAACTGGTGTAACTGATCCAGGTTTGTAGGTCGCCTTGTTCGCACTACTCTTAACTTAAGTTCTGCGGTAGAGCAGGGAGCTTGCTGTTCTGTAGATTGCAGGTCGGCCTATAGAACGGCAGGGTCATTCAGTGGATAAGACTCTGACGTCCTGTGAGTACGCCAATGCAATGACATCAACAGGTTGTTCCACCCACGCTTTGGTGGTGGACTCGTCAGGATCCTGGATTAGGTGAGTATATGATGGTTTTTTTTTCATTATAATTAGTGCTTGAAGTGTCGGGAAATCATATCATAAAGTATGGGGGACCTTTATACTATGTGGGGACTACTGTGGTGGGCCCTCATACTGTATGGGAGCTATTGTGAGGACCAGGATCAGCGTCAGCACCCGGCACCCCCGGGCAAGTGCCGAGGCCCTGAGCAAGTGTGTGTGGGGGGGCAGTCGTGCTCGGGAACCCCGGCACTTGATGGGGCCGGTGAATCGAGAGAGCGAGATGCCAGAGCCGACGAGTGGGCTCCCCTGCTGTGCTCAGGGCCCCCGCACTTATACTTACCTCTCCCCGATCCTCCACAGCTCCAGTGTCTTCTGACACTGTGACATGTCAGGGACAGAGGGAGCGATGACATCAGTCAAGTGCGCTCTCTGCTCTGACAGTGCAGAGAGCTGGAAGACGCTGAGGATTCCTGGCCTGCCACCAGCAAGGAGAGTTGAGTATTTGATTTTTTTTTTAAATGTATAGAGCTAGATATGGGGCCCATTCTGTATGGAGCATAATATGGGGCCCATTCTGTATGGAGCATAATATGGGGCCTATTCTGTATTGAGCATAATATGCGGCCCATTCTCTATGGAGCATAATATGGGGCCCATTCTCTATGGAGCATTATATGGAGCCCATTCTCTATGGAGCATTATATGGGTCCTATACTGTATGGAGTAATATATGGGGCCCATACTGTATAGAGCTATATATGGGGCCCATTCTCTATGGAGCATTGTATAGGGCCTATTATTCTGTATGAATCATTATATGGGGTCCATTATTATGTATGGAGCATTATATGGGGCCCATTATTCTGTATGGGGCATTATATTGGGCCCATTATTCTGTATGGAGTGTTATATAGGGTCCATTATTCTGTATGGAGCATTATATGGGGTTCATTATACTTTAAGGAGCAATATATCTGACTCATTATTCTGTATGGAGCACTATATGGGGTCCATTATTCTGTATCGGGCATTATATTGGGCCCATTATTCTGTATGGAGTATTATATAGGGTCCATTATTCTGTATGGAGCATTATATGGGGTTCATTATACTTTAAGGAGCAATATATCTGACTCATTATTCTATATGGAGCACTATATGGGGTCCATTATTCTGTATGGAGCAATTTATGGGGCCCATTATATACTATATGAGGCTCATTATTATGTATGGAGCATTATATGGGGTCCATTATCCTGTATGGAGCATTATATGGGGTTCATTATTCTGTATGGAGCATTACATGGAGCACATTATACTGTATGAAGGACTATGTGGTGCCCATAATACTGTATGGAGGTCGATGGGGTGCCCAAAATACTATATGGAGGACTATACTGTCCGGTCTAAAATGAAAACATTTGAATCGCCGGTTTCTGAGCTGTTGTAGAATTTACAATAGATATCACTCATGTAAGAAGTAAGTGAAATCTTTGGTATTGTACTATCCAGGGCCAGCTCCAGGTTTTTGTGGGCCCTGGGCGAAAGAGTCTCAGTGGGCCCCTTTAACACGAACCACGATTCATGATGCACAGATACCGCAGAGAAATATATCTATAGTACAAGGCCAAAGATTTCACTTCTTACATTACATGAGTGATATCTATTGTAAATTCTACAATAGCTAAGAAACCAGAGAATCCTCGCAATGCACAGTGCAGACCGGACAGTATAGTCCTCCATACAGTATTATGGGCCCCATATATTGCTCCATACAGAATAATGGCCCCCATATAACGCTCCATGCAGAATACTGGTCCCCATATAACGCTCCATAAAGGATACTGGCCCCCATATGACGCTCCATAGAGGATACTGGCCCCCTTATAACGCCCCATACAGAATACTGGCCCCCACATAATGCCCCATGCAGGCTGTGCCTCCACATAATGCCCCATACAGGATGTCACTTCCCCCCCATATAATGCCCTATGCAGGCTGTGCCCCCACATAATGCCCCATGCAGGATGTCACTTCCCCCCATATAATTCCCCCTGCAGGATGTCACCCCACCCCCCATATAATGCCCTATGCAGGAAGTCACCTCTCTCCCCCATATAATGCCACATGCAGGATGTCAATCCCCCCCCATATAATGCCCAATGCAGGATGTCACTTCCCCCCCATATAATGCCCCATGCTGGATGTCACTCCCCGCCCCTATATAATGCCCCATGCAGGATGTCACTTCCCCCCCAGATAATGCGCCATGCAGGATATCATCTCTCCTCCCATATAATGCCCTATGCAGGATGTTACCTCTTCCCCCCCATATAATGCCCCATGCAGGATGTCACTTGCCCCCCCATATAATGCCCCATGCAGGATGTCACTTCCCCCCCATATAATGCCCCATGCAGGATGTCACTTCCCCCCCATATAATGCCCCATGCAGGATGTCATCTCTCCCCTAATATAATGCCCTATGCAGGATGTCACCTCTCCCCCCCATATAATGCCCCATACAGGATGTCACTTGCCCCCCCATATAATGCCCCATGCAGGATGTCACCTCTCCCCCATATAATGCCCCATGCAGGATGTCACTTGTCCCCCCCATATAATTCCCCATGCAGGATGTCACTTGTTCCCCCCCATATAATGCCCCCCCCATGCAGATGTCACTTGTTACCCCCCATATAATGTCCCGTGCAGGATGTCACTTGTTCCCCCTCCTCCCCATATAATGCCCCATGCAGGATGTCACTTATTCCACCCTCCTCCCCATATAATGCCCTATGCCTCCATACATATAAAAAAAATCAAATTCTCACCTCACTTCTCACCTGCTGCCGCTGCTCCGGACTCCTCAGCCGCGTCGCCGGCGTCTTCCCACTCTGCGCTTTGACGGCTCAGGAGAGGGTGCGGTGTAAACATGTCACCGCGCCTTCTGACCTGAGACGTCACAGTGCAGCAGCCGCGGAAAACACCGGACCTGCTGAGGAGGCACGGGGAGAGGTAAGTATTGTGCCGGGGCCCTGAGCAAGCGGGCGGGAGGGGGCGGGCGCTGGCATCGGCACCGCATCGCTCACGAGTCCCATATCGCGGCGGGGTGCCTGACGGTGACTGGGCCCCCCTGCCTGCTCAGGGCCCTGACACTTGCCCGGGTGCGCCGGGTGCCGACGCCGGGTCTGGTACTATCCCTATATTTCTCTGTTATATCTGTGCATCATGAATCGTGGTATGTGTTAAAGGGGCCCACTGAAACACTTTCGCCCAGGGCCCACAAAAACCTGGAGCCGGCAATGGTGGGGACCCTCATACAGTGTGAACATGTGAAAGACTGCAGTTACTTTTTAAGTGCAGAATCAAAGCTTTTCTGTACTATAAAAAACACATTAAAAACGCTCCTTCAAATCTGCACCAAAAAATCATCAAATAAAGGCATAAAATGCCGTAACAGTGCAATAACCAGAGAAGATTATTATTATTATTGTGTAGATTGGTGCGGGCACCTGAAGAAAAGAAAAAAACACAGTATTTATGCAACGTGTGAACACAGCCTTACAGACACCAAAAAGCAACTTGTCATATAGTGAAGCTTACATAAAAATGAGAAAGTTCTGGCTGCTACGTCTATGAATAAATGAACAAAAAATAAATCCAAAAGGTCCCAACTAGAGATGAACATGACGCAATGATGACATCGCCCCGGCGCTGGATAATCCTGCTCTTCTTTCTTGACATGAGTACACTGCAATAACACATCTGCAATCTTGCACACTCCTGCAGCCTACTCACATTGCAGTTATCAGACCCTCACACTCAGACACTAATCTGCCCCCTATCTCACCTGTGACAACCGTTTTCAAGCCCGTCTGCTACCCTTTGTAGTGGCAATCCTTGCCCTTTCTCCAGTGGTAGACACAGACAAAATATAGTCCCTATACAGGAACAGTATATGGGATGGGGACCCTTTGTTGTCCAATTGCTCATCGTAATGCACAATTCCACTTGTTTTGGAGGTGGAAGTGGCCCCTTTACTTCTTGGGTCAATATGTAGCTGCACAGGTTGCACCAATGGGATGTCCACCCCTGCCTCTCTATGTGACAGCACCACTCTCTTCCAGGTGTGTTAGTGTTCCCCAGCTGGGAAAACTACAATAACAGAAGTACAAGATGGAGCTTTCTTCTGATTTACTTTGGCCCATACTATAGCTCAGTATAGGTATTTTAATCTCTTTTTTTCAATATAAAATTCTGCACAACCCTTTAAGCACAGATTGATCGAAGAGCATGGTAGCACGGATCAGACAGAGTATAGGCACAGAGTGGGTATGACAGGATTGGGCAGGAAGGTGTTAATGATATTATGCTCAAGGAAAGAAAGGTCAGGATAGGTGGAGGATATAGTCTGTGGGTCGGGTAGTAGAACAGAATATACAGTGCTGGCCAAAAGTATTGGCACCCCTGCAATTCTGTGAGATAATACTCAGTTTCTTCCTGAAAATGATTGCAATCACAAATTCTTTGGTCTTATTCTCTTCATTTATTTTGTCTTCAATGAAAAAAACACAAAAAGAATTGTCCTAAAGCCAAATTGGATATAATTCCACACCAAACCTAAAAAAGGGGGTGGACAAAAGTATTAGCACCCTTTGAAAAATCATGTGATGCTTCTCTAATTGGTGTAATTAACAGCACCTGTAACTTACCTGTGGCACCTAACAGGTGTTGGCAATAACTAAATCACACTTGCAGCCAGTTAACATGGATTAAAGTTGACTCAACCTCTGTCCTGTGTCCTTGTGTGTACCACATTGAGCATGGAGAAAAGAAAGAAGACCAAAGAACTGTCTGAGGACTTGAGAAACCAAATTGTGAGGAAGCATGAGCAATCTCAAGGCTACAAGTCCATCTCTAAAGACCTGAATGTTCCTGTGTCTTCCGTGCGCAGTGTCATCAAGAAGTTTCAAGCCCATGGCACTGTGGCTAACCTCCCTAGATGTGGACGGAAAAGAAAAATTGACGAGAGATTTCAATGCAAGATTGTGCGGATGGTGGATAAAGAACCTCGACTAACATCCAAACAAGTTCAAGCTGCCCTGCAGTCCGAGGGTACAACAGTGTCAACCCGTACTATCCGTCGGCATCTGAATGAAAAGGGACTGTATGGTAGGATACTCAGGAAGACCCCACTTCTTACCCCGAGACATAAAAAAGGCAGGCTAGAGTTTGCCAAAACTTACCTGAGAAAGCCTAAAACGTTTTGGAAGAATGTTCTCTGGTCAGATGAGACAAAAGTAGAGCTTTTTGGCAAAAGCATCAACATAGAGTGTACAGGAAAAAAAAGAGGCATTCAAAGAAAAGAACACGGTCCCTACAGTCAAACATGGCGGAGGTTCCCTGAAGTTTTGGGGTTGCTTTGCTGCCTCTGGCACTGGACTGCTTGACCGTGTGCATGGCATTATGAAGTCTGAAGACTACCAACAAATTTTGCAGCATAATGTAGGGCCCAGTGTGAGAAAGCTGGATCTCCCTCAGAGGTCATGGGTCTTCCAGCAGGACAATGACCCAAAACACACTTCCAAAAGCACTATAAAATGGTTTGAGAGAAAGCACTGGAGACTTCTAAGGTGGCCAGCAATGAGTCCAGACCTGAATCCCATAGAACACCTGTGGAGAGATCTCAAAATGGCAGTTTGGAGAAGGCACCCTTCAAATATCAGGGACCTGGAGCAGTTTGCCCAAGAAGAATGGTCTACAATTCCAGCAGAGCATTGTAAGAAACTCGTTGATGGTTACCGGAAGCGGTTGTTCACAGTTATTTTGGCTAAAGGTTGTGCAACCAAGTATTAGGCTGAGGGTGCTAATACTTTTGTCTGGCCCTTTTTTGGCGTTTTGTGTGAAATGATCAATGATTTGATTTTTGCTTCATTCTCTTTTGTGTTTTTTCCTTGCAAGCAAACTAAATGAAGATAATAAGACCAAAGAATTTGTGATTGCAATCATTTTCAGGAAGAAACTGAGTATTATCTGACAGAATTGCAGGGGTGCCAATACTTTTGGCCAGCACTGTATATATATATATATATATATATATATATATATATATATATATATATATTTATTACAGTTGTGCTCAAAAGTTTACATACCCCGGCAAAATTTTTCCTTTTTTGGCCTTGTTTCAGATAATATGAATGATAACAAAAAAACTTTTTCTCCACTCATGGTTATTGGTTGGGTGAAGCCATTTATTGTCAAACTACTGTGTTTTCTCTTTTTAAATCTTAATGACTACCAAAAATATCTAAATGACCCTGATCAAAAGTTCACATACCCTGGTGATTTTGGCCTGATAACATGCACAAAATTTGACACAAATGGGTTTGATTGGCTACTAAAGGTAACATCCTCACCTGTGACCTGTTTGCTTGTAATAATTGTGTGTGCATAAAAGCTGAGCGAGTTTCTGGGATCCAGACAGACTCTTGCATCTTTCAACCAGCCACTGACATTTCTGGATTGTGAGTCATGGGGAAAGCAAAAGAATTGTCAACGAATCTACAGGAAAAGGTAGGTGAACTGTGTAACACAGGAAAGGGATACAAAAAAATATCCAAGAAATTGATAATGCCAGTCAGCAGCGTTCAAACTGTGATTAACAAATGGAAAATCAGGGGCTCTGTAAAACAAAAACCACGGTCAGGTAGACCAACAAAGATTTTGGCCTCAACTGCCAGGAAATTGTTTGGGATGCAAAGAAAAACCCACAAATAACATCAGCTGAAATTCAGGACTCTCTGAAAATTACTGGTGTGGCTGTTTCAAGATGCACAATAAGGAAGGACTTAAAGAAAAATGAGCTGCATGGTCGAGTCGCCAGAAGAAAGCTATTACTGCTCAAATGCCACAAAGTATCTCGCCTACAATACGCCAAATAGCACAGAGACAAGCCTCAAAACTTCTGGAACAAGGTAATTTGGAGTGATGACACCAAAATTGAACTTTTTGGCCACAATCATAAACGTTACATTTGGAGAGAGGTCAACAAGGCCTATGATGAAAGGAACACCATTCCTATAGTAAAGCATGGAGGTGGATCGCTGATGTTTTGGGGATTTGTGAGCTACAAAGACACAGGAAACTTGGTAAATGTTGAAGGAAAGATGAATGCAGCACGTTATCAGCAAATACTGAAGGCAAATTTGCACTCATCAGCCCGGAAGCTGCGCATGGGATGTACTTGGAGGTTCCAACATGACAACGATCCAAAACACAAGGCCAAGTCGACCTGTCATTGGCTACAGCAGAACAAATTGAAGGTTCTGGAGTGGCCATTTCAGTCTCCTGACCTCAATATCATTGAGCCACTCTAGGGAGATCTCAAGCGTGCAGTTCATGCTAGACAGCCCAGGAATTTACAGGAACTGGAGGCTTTTTGCAAAGAAGAATGGGCAGCTTTACCATCTGAGAAAATAAAGAACCTCATCCACAACTACCACAAAAGAGTTCAAGATGTCATTGATGTTAGAGGGGGACTAGATACGGTATTAAGAACTGGGGTATGTGAACTTTTGATCAGGGTCATTTGGATGTTTTTGGTTGTCATTAAGATTTAAAAAGAGAAAACACAGTAGTTTGACAATAAATAGCTTCACCCAACCATTAACCATGAGTGGAGAAAAAGTTTTTTTGTTATCAATCATATTCTCTGAAACAAGGCCAAGAAAGGAAAAATTCTGCCGGGGTATGTAAACTTTTGAACACAACTGCATATGTTTGGTGTGAGATGTTCCAGTTCTCAGTTGAAAAAAAAAGTGTGTCCCACCTCCTCTCCCTCCATTGTAAAATCTGAGGGATTATATGGGTGGTGAGACTTTAGGAGTCCTTGGGGACTTACTTAGTTATGTTTTGAAAAAAATAGTTACATTATAAATATATAAAAATAAATAAATAAATGATAAGTGGCATGTGGATATATATGATGTCTTCTCTAGGTTTCGAGGATTGTAACACGGGTACAGGAAGGCGCTCCTTCACATAATATTTCACTTACTAATTTGATCAATTAATTACATTAAGGTTAAAACCTGATGGGTGATGTTCTGGTGCCGTGGAACAGGAGCCATTGTCCGCCTCTGAAGCTCTGAAGCTAGTTGGTGCTTTTACCGGGTACTGGTGGAGGCTAAGATTGCATTTATCTGAGTATGTTGTCCGTATATGTAGAAATGTATACCTGATTTTTCGGATCGTGGCATTGATGGCAGTGCTGTCATTGGCAAGGAATCTGCCTACAGGGTACTGTTAGAACCTATATAAAAATATCCGACAAATAGATACATACATAGTTTGTAAAGCCGAATAAAGACTTGCGTCCATCAAGTTCGACCTGTAAGTTCTGTAGTTGCTAAAGTTGATCCAGAGGAGGGCAAAAACCCCAAATGATTTAGCCAATCTTCACCTGAGGAAAAATTCCCTCCCGACTCTGAAACCAGCAGTCAGAATAAATCCCTGTATCAACCTACTATTTTATTCTATTTTTAAGTATATGCAGAAATCTGCCTGGTATCTAGAAAAGCATCCAGTCCCCGCTTGAACTGGTGTAGTGAATCCGACATTACCGTCTCCTCACTCAGTGAATTCCATATTCTCACTGCTCTTACCGTAAAGAACCCCTTCCTATGCTGGTGCTGAAAGTGCTTTGATGTAAATAAAAGAGACCTTTATTATAACAAGTAGGGTACATGGTGATACAAAAAAGGAGCACACACACATAATACTGACATGTTAAAACATACGGTTGATAGTAGTATACAAACAGGATATCAGAGCTCAATGTCAATGGAAACACTCTAATGACAGGATCCTTGGTAACTACCACTAAAACCTGCTACATTGGCAGGGTATCAATCCCGAATAACTACCACTGAAACCTGCTATGCTAACAGGGTATTAGTCTCCGATACTGTACACTTATAGCCAATTAGGCACAACCAGGGATATAGCCAGTAGTCTCTGTCTCTATCAGGAATAAGTACCATTTAAAAATAGGTACATTTGCGTTGTCTAGTTGTTCTAAGATCACTGGTCTAAGGACGCACCGAAACGCGCATCGGGGTGAGAACCACACCAGCAACAGGACCATTGAATCCAGAGCCACTCTCCATATATGCATGCCCTTAGACCTGTGATCTTAGAACAACTAGACAACGCATATGTTTCATAAACCAGGTATGAACCATTTGAATATTATATAATCATGTACAATTAGATGTGTGGATATTACAAGCAATTAATGCAATGTATCAATAATTAGCTCTATTTTTAAATGGTACTTATTCCTGATAGAGACAGAGACTACTGGCTATATCATCTGCGTGCCCTCTGCAATTTTTTTGTAATCACTACAGGGTACTGTATTTTATACTTTTTTTTTAATTAATTCTCATATTTTACATGTTGAATACATCATTCAATAAAGCTCTGATCAGACACCTTTCCAATTAAGAAGCTGTATGTAGTGAAGTATTGTTATTTTAAGGGAAGGTGGGTGGTTAGGTGGGTTTTATTAACCCCTAAATATCTGTCCTTATAATGTCTTGAGCATTCTCCATCTTTATGACACTTTATGTGATCATCCAATGTCCTTTCCTGCATCCTTGGCTTGTACTCACTGATGATGTCATAGAGAGGTGATGTCACAATTACTTAGAACATTCAGCTCTCTACATTCCAATCACTTGTGCAGTTGATGTCATTGTGGTAAAGCATAAAGATGTGGAAGAGGTGACCGGGCACAGGTAATTACTATCATTAATTTATTAATTAGAATACATACTAATTCTAGGCCAGCAAGTTAAACTAATGTAATTAGCGACTCTTATCCCCCAAAATAGCCTTGGGTCAGATTGCACCCAAATATCATAATTCATTTTATACCATAGAAAAGGTGATAACTCCCTGATTGCTGGGGATCCAACCACTAGGACCCTCATCGATCAATAACGCAAAGCGGAGGTCCAGCATGTAAACCTCTGCTCCATTCATTGTCTACGGGACTGCCTGAGATACCGCTGAATTAATTTATCTCCAGCAGTCCCTTAGAGAATGAATGGAGCTGCGGTGCACAAGCTTGACCTCCTGTCTGTTCGGACATTGCAGAGCTGTGATCTTAAGATTCAGTGAGGGTCCCAATGACCAGGAAGTTCAAAAATCAGTACTGCCATTATAAATATGATGGTGCCACCAATAAAGCGTCCGGAGCGAGTAGACTTTTTGGTTGATTTTGAAAAACCACTACTTTTTTGTCGCAGACACATTTGATACATGGCGACCACAAGGCTTTATTCTGTGTTTCAGCCACCCACACAGTGCACGATATCATTGACTGCTCCTGTCTTCCCATAGCTGCTCTAACATGTCCTGCTCTTTCTGCTATTATTATGGTGACACGAGGCCTCATCACAGCCAATCACATATTTTACCAGTGTCAGAAACATTAAAGGTAAAATCTGACCAAATTTATGTAAAAATACTGCCAGACCTTGGGATGAATTTTTTCTTTTAATCATTTTTTTAAAAAAAATTGATAATTCTTTTTATTTTATACAAATTTATTTTAAAATTAAATAAGTTTCACTTTATTGAAAATTAAAATTTAGAGAGTTACTGGAGATTAGTAAATTGCTGGTAAGGTAACAGCAGGCTGGATGCCACCAACATACCACATCGTCCCCAGATTCCTTTGCTCATCTTCTTTTATGATGTCATAGAGGCGTGACATCATATTATGTTAGAACGTGGTGCTGTAGAGTCACAGTTCAGATCATTGCCATCACAGGGAGCACACACCGACAGGAGGAGGGAAAGAGGACAAGGTGACACAGAAGAGGTAATTCAATCCTATCGATCACAATAGATTTTAGTTCCAGGTCTCCATGTTCTGTAAAATCTCCATATTATAGATTACACGTGTCAAACTCCGGCCCGTGGGTCATATCTGGCCCGCAGGGTGGTTATATTTGGCCAGTAACACCAGAACCGCCACCGCTATATTGGGCCATTATTCTGTATGGAGGACTATGTGGGGGCCCATTATTCTGTATGGAGGACTATGAGGCCCATTAGTCTGTATGGAGGACTATGTGGGGGCCCATTATACTGTATACTGGTTGGCCCACGACTATGGGGGGCCCATTATTCTGTATGGAGGACTATGTGAGGCCCATTATACTGTATGGAGGACTATGTGGGGCCCATTATACTGTATGGAGGACTATGTGGGGCTCATTATACTGTATACTGGTTGACCCACAACTATGGGGGGCCCATTATTCTGTATGGAGGACTATGTGAGGCCCATTATTCTGTATGGAGGACTATGTGAGGCCCATTATTCTGTATGGAGGACTATGTGGGGCCCATTATTCTGTATGGAGGACTATGTGGGGCCCATTATTCTGTATGGAGGACTATGTGGGGCCCATTAGTCTGTATGGAGGACTATTTGGGGCCCATTATACTGTATACTGGATGGCCCACGACTATGGGGGGTCCATTATTCTGTATGGAGGACTATGTGGGGCCCATTATACTGTATGGAGGACTATGTGAGGCCCATTATTCTGTATGGAGGACTATGTGAGGCCCATTATTCTGTATGGAGGACTATGTGGGGCCCATTATTCTGTATGGAGGACTATGTGGGGCCCATTATTCTGTATGGAGGACTATGTGGGGCCCATTAGTCTGTATGGAGGACTATGTGAGGCCCATTATACTGTATGGAGGACTATGTGGGGCCCATTATACTGTATGGAGGACTATGTGGGGCTCATTATACTGTATACTGGTTGACCCACGACTATGGGGGGCCCATTATTCTGTATGCAGGACTATGCGAGGCCCATTATTCTGTATGGAGGACTTTGTGAGGCCCATTATTCTGTATGGAGGACTATGTGGGGCCCATTATTCTGTATGGAGGACTATGTGGGGCCCATTATTCTGTATGGAGGACTATGTGAGGCCCATTATTCTGTATGGAGGACTATGTGGGGCCCATTATTCTGTATGGAGGACTATGTGGGGCCCATTATTCTGTATGGAGGACTATGTGGGGCCCATTAGTCTGTATGGAGGACTATGTGAGGCCCATTATACTGTATGGAGGACTATGTGGGGCCCATTATACTGTATGGAGGACTATGTGGGGCTCATTATACTGTATACTGGTTGACCCACGACTATGGGGGGCCCATTATTCTGTATGCAGGACTATGCGAGGCCCATTATTCTGTATGGAGGACTTTGTGAGGCCCATTATTCTGTATGGAGGACTATGTGGGGCCCATTATTCTGTATGGAGGACTATGTGGGGCCCATTATTCTGTATGGAGGACTATGTGGGGCCCATTAGTCTGTATGGAGGACTATTTGGGGCCCATTATACTGTATACTGGATGGCCCACGACTATGGGGGGCCCATTATTCTGTATGGAGGACTATGTGGGGCCCATTAGTCTGTATGGAGGACTATTTGGGGCCCATTATACTGTATACTGGATGGCCCACGACTATGGGGGGCCCATTATTCTGTATGGAGGACTATGTGGGGCCCATTATACTGTATGGAGGACTATGTGGGGCCCATTATACTGTATGGAGGACTATGTGGGGCTCATTATACTGTATACTCGTTGACCCGCGACTTTGTCCAAGTTTTTCACTTTGGCCCTCTGTGTGTTTAAGTTTGACCTCCCTGTTATAAATACATACAGTAAGATGGAAGTGGGGGGCCATTTGTCACATTTCTTTATATACAGTATAATCCCTAACTACTAAACTGGATATTTGTGTATCTGTATACATATTAGCCTTCATATTGCTAGCAATATATAATATTTTGCACAAGAACATGATTTATGAAAAAAAAAGTGTTGTCTCATATCAAGGAATAATTTTTCCCATCTACATAGCTGTATGAGGACATAGTTTTTGCAGAATTGAAACAAGTTTAAATTGGCATAGTATGATGTGATATGAAGCAGGAAACATTTGGCTTAAGCAGGAGTACTTATGTTTTTTGTGCAGTTTCAAGATGGGTGGGGTCTTCCAATGCAAAGTGGTACTTACCATCAATACCCACCCCTGCCCTCCCGGCATCACACTTTCAACTGTATCAGCATCCTGCATGCCAATACAGCTGAATGCAATGACAGAAGAGGGAGCTGTCCGTTATATTACATGGAAGGCTACGTGGGGCCCATTATACTATATGGGAGGCTATGTGGTGCCCGTTATTCTACAATACAAGGCTTTGTGGGGCCCATTATACTACATGAAATGTTATGTGGGGCCCATTATACAACATGAAAGGCTATATGGGGTCCATTATACTATATGGAGTGTTACCTGGGGGCAATATTCTATATGAAGGGCTACGTGGGAGCCATTATACTATTTGTAGGGCTATGTAGGGCCCATTATACTATATGGAGGGCTATGTGGGGGCCATTATAATATTTGGAGAGCTATGTGGGGGCCATTATACTATACAGAGGGCTATGTGTGGGCCATAATATTGTTTTTAGGGCTGTGAGGGGGGGCAATTATACTGTTAGCAGGGCTATGTGGGGGGGGGCATTATACTGTCCGGAGGGCTAGTGGAGGCCATTATACTGTATACGAGCAATTATACAATGTGGAGGTTTGTGTAGGCTGTGTTGGGGCCGGTATATTGTTTGGAGGCCTATATGGGAGGCCATCATTCTACTGTTAGCATTTCTATTAGGGGGCCATTATACTGTCTGGAGGGTTAGTGGAGGCCATTATACTGTATACGAGCAATTAAGCAATATGGAGGTTTGTGTGGGGTCCATCATACTGTATGGAGGGTTGTGTGGGGGCCATTATACTGTATGGAGGACTATGTGGGCCCATTATTCTGTTTGGAGGACTATGTGGGCCCATTATTCTGTTTGCAGGGCTATGTGAGGACCATTATACTGTGTGGGAGCTATGTGAGGGCCATTATACTATATGGAGGGCTATGTTGGGGCCATGATACTCTATAGACGTCTATGTGTGAGCCATAATACTGTTTGCAGGGCTATGTGGGGGACCATTATAATGTTTGTATGGCTGTGTAGGGGCCAGTATAATGTTTGAAGTGATAGTGGGCGTTATTATACTGTATACAAGCAATTATACAGTGTGGATCTTTGTGTGGGGTTCATCATACTGTTTTGAGGGTTGTGTGGGGGCTAAGATACTGTTTGGAGAACTATGTGATGGGCAATTATTTTGTTTGCAAGGCTATGCGAGGGCCATTATACTGTTTGGAGGGCGTTGTTGGGAATATTATACTTTTGGAGGGCTAGTATGGTCCATCATACTGTGTGGAGGATTGTGTGGGGGTCATTATGCTGTTTAGAGGGCTGTGTGGGGGTCATCATACTGTGTGGATGGTCGTGCGTGTTGGGGCCATCATACTGTGTGGAGGGCCATTATACTGTATGGAGGGTTGGGTGGGGGCCATCATATTGTGCCTAGGGCTGTGTTGGGGCCATCCTACTATGTGGAGTATTGTGTTGGGGCCATCTTACTCTGTGGAGGGGTGTGGGATCATTATTCTGAATAGAGGACTATGAGTGGGCCATCATATTGTATGGAGGGCTGTGTTGGGGTCACAGTTGGGGCATCATACTGTCTTGGGGGTCACCATGCTTTGTCAGGGAAGGGAGGGACAGCAGGGTTATTATACTGTGCATGAGGAGGGTACTGTGGAGGAATTCACAGTGGGGGTATCACTCTGTATTGGGGGGGAGCACTTTTGTTGGTTTCATACTTTATGGTGGAATCTAGGGGCTTCAATGAGAAGAAAATAAATTTGGAAGGGCTGCAAAGTTGTAAGATATGCTCTTCTGTGATACCATCAATTTTTTTTGTGGAGTGAGGGGACTATTAAAACTTCTGCTATGGGGCTCAGTGATTAATATGTATGCCCCTGGTCAATGGAATCTTACCCTTTATTATGATCTGACATAATTCCCTTTCAGCAGAGTTAATTAAATTAGGATAATTTGAAACCTGAAGAAAAAAGGGGGTTGAAAAAACAATTATATATAATCATTGCAGAAATAAATTGACTATGCAATGGGTCTTTAGAATAGTAAAGGGAATAAATAGGAAAAGAAAGGTTAATATAGCACCTTTTTACTTTTTATTTACGTATTTTTTCAAGTTTTCTTTTTTTTTCTCTCTCACTCCTCATTTTTAAAAGGGTAATTTAAATAGTGCATTGGGGGTAGGTTGTAAACTATAATAAAAATATTAATAATGTCACATAATACTACAAAAACTACACATAAAAAAACAAAAAGACTTATATGTGAATAAATTAGATTTCACATAAATACCTACTACTGTATTGTAACAAGAGTAAAAAAACATTCCGCTATTGTTTTTTTTTTCGTTTCATTTTTATTGTAAACATATTGTCACAACTACGACTTTTTACAGATTACTTTTTCCATCATACTCTTTGGTGTGTATAGCATGTAGCAGGAACATATTATCACTCTTTTGAATATTTACAGGTGACTGACGCCCTTTGACATGGTGGGATTTGAAATGTTTCCTTGTGGACTCCAAGAAAAGAATGTGGAAAGTCACATAACAGGTAATTAATATTCATATTAATTACTGATAATAGTCAGTCTAGGCATAAGTTCTAGACCTGCGGAGGTGTGACAACACCTTTCTGATACATGAGAATATACTGTTAGTGGTTTACATATGTATATTTTCTATACACAACTCCTAGTATAACACAGCCATATCTTAGGTAGAGACATAAGGAACATTTCTTTTCCTTATCCTCTGTATTCTAAAGTGAGGAATCCCTTATTCTGTTTCATAGAATAGCCTTGTAATCAGCGGTGTAACAATCAATACCGCGATTACAAGAGACTGACCACAGCATTAAGACTACACTGTGGACCAATTCACCACAAAATTTACGAGGACTGACAGTCCACAGCATTTAAATTAGGTGTGGACTGACTGACAACAGCATTTACACTAGTCTATGGATTGACTGGAAGACAGCAATTACTGGAAAGGGACATCATACTCGGAAGAATAGAAGGAAGAAGGCAAAGAGGAAGACCAGCAACCAATCCAAAGGATTGACACTATCAAGATAATGGTGAAGAAGACCCTAGTGGACCTATCTAGTTTTGCACAAGATTGATCTTCCTAAAGATTGCTAATTTAGCAAGTCGTCAAGGCTCAAGTTTCAACCGAAGGTCATTAATTATAAAGAATGGATTGACTGACTGACCACAGCATATACACTAGATGTGGACTGCCTGACCACATTTACAGTAGACTAGACTGTGGGCCAACCTCTGTCTTCTAAAGTGAGGAATCCCCTATACTATTACGACGCGCCCCCTAGGCCGTGGGGTACCCGGAGCCGGGCCTTTTGTAGATGTTGGGGGTGGTAGTCACCGTGGCGGTGACCCGGTCCGTGAACCAGGGCAGTCAAACCACGGGCGTATTATATGTGTACAGGTTAATGTCTGACTACGCCACCTGTGGATTGCGGTTATTAGTAACCGCCGCTGAGGAGCAGTCTGCTGAAGCTGGTGGTATGTGCAGCTAGGTGATGTGACTCTCCACAGGAGGAGTGTAGCTTCAGGGCAGCATGTAAGGATAATGATGGTAGTAGTGCAGGGTATCGGTAATAACAACACTGAGTCTTTGCAGTACAGTCCCAGGGTCTTTACTGTTGGTAATTATATAGGCCCCAATGGGAGTACTGTGTGACCCGCCACTCGGTGTTTGAGTAGCGGCTAGCCCTCCCTGAGAAGGTGTATACTCGGACGACACACACCAAAAATACGGGCTAGTTAAAGATGAGTGGTTAATTCGACTATGCCACCTGTGGTGTCTGGTGATGCTCCACCAGCGCTGCTTGCAGTCCTCTGAGGCGGGATGTTACGGCAGACGACGGTATTACTACTCCCCACAGACAGGAGGATGGATGAGGGGAGTAGTAGTAGGCGCAGTGGTGTGGTGCGGTGTCACGCTGCAATAATGGACCGGAGGCAATGGATGCAGTCTTCCAAGCTTTACTCACGTTAGTTAAGGTCAGCTGCAAGGCTTCTCCTTGCTCCTCACGTGAGTTGGGGTCCTGACAGGTGCACCATCCTTACCTGGGTGAGGAGATACCACACCTCCTGACAAGATGCAGTACACCCCCTGTGGCGACCGAACCCTCAGGGGAATTTTGAGGAGGCAAGATAATGTTTGAAGTGCTCTGTCAAGGCCCAGACGATGGCAAGGAACTCCAACTTGAAAGAGCTGTAGTTTTCTGGGTTCCTTTCTGTGGGCCGGAGCTTCCTACTGGCGTAGGCTATCACCCTTTCTCTGCCTTGTTGGATCTGGGACCGCACCGCCCCTAGTCCCACGTTGCTCACTCGTTGCCAGTACCCACTAGTAAGATCCAAAGTAGAGAAGTAGTTAGCAGATTTTAAGGCAGCCAGTGACTCCTCTATCCTGGGTAGCGGGTATGCATCTTTATGTGTTATGCGGTTAATTTGCCTGTAGTCTACACACATTCTCATCGTTACATACTTTTTCTTTACAAGAACTAATGGACCTGCCCAGGGGCTACAACTGTCTCTTATTACCCCAGCCTCTTTCATCTCTTGTAACATCCCTTTGGCATTTTGGTAGTGTGCTGGCGGTACAGGCCGGTACCTTTCTTTAATGGGTGGATGGTCTCCCGTGGGGTTATGGTGTTGAACCCCTTTTACCTGCCCGAAGTCAAGTGGATGTTTACTGAAGACCCTTTCATACTCCTGTACCACCCGGTATACTCCTTGTTTTTGGTGTTGAGGGGTGGAGTCGGTGCCCACATGCAGCTTCTGGCACCAGTCCTCCAACTGTCCCTTGGAGCCATTACCCTCTGCCTGTTGGGATGGAGGTAAGGGTTCCACTGCCTTTATAGCATTTTGGCAGACGGTGAATAGTTTAGCCAGGGTAGCATACCGGGGCAAATGGACTTCTCTTTTCCCAATGTTCAGGATGTGGACTGGCACTCTCCCATGGCGGACATCAACCACCCCCCTGGCTGTCAAAATGGTGGGCCTACTATCTGAGTAGACGGGCTCTACCAGGGCCTGGTAATCTCTATCCCTTAGACCGATGGCACCATATCAGCATTTCACTTTTTGGGGGCATGGCAATAGGGAATGGGTCACTCATCCTAACACTGCCAATCTCACCACCAGACAGTTCTACCTGTTGTCTTTTCATCAGGGCTCTGATCTCCCTTTGTAGAACTCGCTGCAGGCTGGAACTGGTGGTCTCCGCAACCTGCTGTAACAAGACAATTATTTCTGCAAGACAATTTTCAATAACATTAGTGCCTAAAATTATCATGGGATGACTTTCTCGGCGATCAATGTCGACAATTATCAGTCCCTGTGCTGGCAGCTCGACTTTGCCAACTTTTATGGTCACTTCTTTAAACCCAACCTGGGGTACGGGTTGACCATTGCTAGCATATATACTCAAATGATCATCTGGATGGCGGGTAATGTCCGAATCAGTCCAGTACTGTTTGAAAAGAATGTAGGGAATGGTGGTCACCTGGGATCCAGTGTCCAGCAACGCGCTCATTGGAAAGCCGTCCAGCACGACAGGTAGGACCCGTCGTCCCCCACATATTTGTCTGGCTAGCTTGATGGGCCTGGTGGTCTTATGCCTGGGGGTTGGCCCTCTGCCCCAGGTTTTACTCATTTAAATGACAGTACCTTGCCTAATGTCCTGGCTGGTTGCAGCGGCGGCAGATGGGTTGTCCGTCCTGGTCGTAGCAGTCACTGTTCCTCCCTCTGGATGGTGGAATCCTCCTCTGTCATTGCCACGGGACGTCCTCCGGACTGGAAGCCAGCTGGACCTTTCCTCTGGGAGACACCTGCAAGGACTGTACAGTTTTGGTTAGTGCTGCTACACTTTTGTTTAGTTCCTGGACCTGATGGTGCAGGTCTGTAGATGGGGCATTGTCCAGAGTCTGTGCATCAGCTCCTACAGGCTCTGGGGAAACGGGTGCCACCTTCTGGTGATAGGTGATAGCTGGGCGCCGGTGATCTGTGGCGCCACCTGTTGTTGGTTCCCATAGCTCCCGGATGGCTCTGTCCTTAAATTGTGCAAAGTCCAAGTCAGGGTTTTGCAGAGCCATTATGCGCAGCTGGGTTCAGTGGGCGCTGGACAGTAAACCCTCAATAAATTGCTCAGTTAACAGTCTGTTTTCATCACGCACACTGTCAGGGTCTACCTGTTTGATGGCCCTCAGCGCCTCCTGCAGATTTAAAGCGTAGTCCTGTACTCTGTCCTGTGCCTGTTGTTTGCACCCATAAAACTTCATTTTTATCTCTGCTGTAGTGCGGGTGTCTAAAGCGTCCTTTAGGCAGGCCAGTATCTCTTTTACAGTCCTTTTTTCTCGATCTGACCAGGACTTTACTTCTCTCTGGGCTGCACCAATCAACTGGCCTATGAGGATGCTCACTTTCTGCTCCTCGGACAGGGGGTATACTTTAAATAAACTGTTTAGTCTCTCCTTGAAGTCACTCAGGGTGTGCGACTCTCCTGAGTACTGGGGCAACCACGCCGCCCCCGGTATATAAGGCATGGTGAATGACATTACTGCGGCAGCGGCCGTGCCGGTGGCAGAAGTTCCCTCCATTTCGGGCGTCTTCCTCCCCCCTAGTGAACCGTGGCCTACCTTCCTCCTCTTTTCTTCCGTAGGCCGCAGTTCCGCAGGTGATGATCCCCATCGAGGACCTGGCGTTGCACGCGTCTGACGTCAGCGCTCGCTGGGTTCCTTCCAGGACCTGGCGTTGCGTCAGCGTGCGGGGCGGGGCTTTGAACTTTGCGCGTTTTCAGCGATCACGCCCCTCTTCTTCCCGCGCCGCGACCGGAAAATGGCGGACAATGGCGGGAAAACAGCTTAAAGTTTCTTAAAGGCGCGCAGTACCCTGTGGTAGCGGGCACGTAATATTGCCGACTACGCTAAAGTTGACTCTTCCCCTGGGCCGTGGTGAACCCGGAGCCGGGCCTTTTGTAGATGTTGGGGGTGGTAGTCACCGTGGCGGTGACCCGGTCCGTGACCCAGGGCGGTCAAACCACGGGCGTATTATATGTGTATAGGTTAATGTCCGACTACGCCACCTGTGGATTGCGGTTATTAGTAACCGCCGCTGAGGAGCAGTCCGCTGAAGCTGGTGGTATGTGTAGCTAGTTGATTTGACTCCCCACAGGAGGAGTGTAGCTTCAGGGCAGCGTGTAAGGATGATGATGGTAGTAGTGCAGGGTATCGGTAATAACAA
This sequence comes from Phyllobates terribilis, assembly GCF_046119375.1. Taxonomy (NCBI): domain Eukaryota; kingdom Metazoa; phylum Chordata; class Amphibia; order Anura; family Dendrobatidae; genus Phyllobates; species Phyllobates terribilis. The sequence goes on from NW_027362765.1 coordinate 384,235,578, forward strand.
AACGGAGTCTTTGCGGTGCAGTCCCAGGGTCTTTACTGTTGGTAATTATATAGGCCCCAACATGAGTACTGGCTCGTGATGAAGGCCTGGTCAGTCTGGGAGCAATCCTAGAGTCCTCCTGGCCAGGTAGAGTTGTAGGCCTGCCGTTCTGACCATACTGTTTGGCTATCCCGCTTATAGTTGTGTTGTAGCCCACGTCCCTGAGTGTAACGTGCTGTGCTCACCCGTATGGCTGGCGACTTGGACCCTGTGTATTCCGCGCTACTCTGTGGCAGTACTGGTCCTTTCGTGTGGTTGAGGCTCCGGGCTTCTAATGGGCCAGGATACCTGCAATCTCCTTCCTTGCGGTATCTGCTGCTGGGTATACATTCCCCACAGCCTCGGACTCCGGTGTCCGGCTCTCTGTGTGAACTATCCAGGATGAGCTTTCTTCAGCTCCAGTCCCTGGCTTCTTGCTCCTGTGTCCTCAACTCGACTACTGGCTCTAACTGAGCCAATCCCGCCTCCAGATCCAGTTATAAAGGGCAGGATCATCCCCTTTCTGGCCTGGGACAGGAGGTGTTGCATGTAGTGTGTTCCCTGACCAGGAAACCCCTGTTTTGCTCCCAGACATGGTATTACTACCACTGTGGCAACCAGACCCTGTGGGGGTGCCACATTTACATAGAATAGTAATCAGAGGTGTAACAATCAATACCGCGATTACAAGCGATTGACCACACTATTAAAAATACACTGTGGACTGAATGACCACAATATTTAAAAGGACTGAAAGTCCACTGCGTTTGAATAAGTTGTGGACTGACTGACAGCAGCATTTACACTAGTCTAAGGATTGAATGGAAGAAAGCAATCAATGGAATCAGACATCATACTTTGAAGTATAGAAGGAAGAAAGCAAAGAGCAAGACCAGCAACCAATCCAATGGATTGATACTATCAAGATAATGGTGTCGAAGACCCTAGTGGACCTATCTAGTCTTCCACAAGATAGATCTTCCTAAAGATCATTAATTCATCCAGTCGTCATGGCTTGAGTTTCAACCGAAGGCCATTAATTATAAAGAATGGACTGACTGACCACAGCATTCACACTAGTTGTGGATTGCCTACTCATATTTTAGACTGTGCGCCAACCTTTGTGTTCTTAAGTGAGGAATCCCCTATTCTATTTCATAGAATAGCCTTGTAATCAGCGGTGTAACAATCAATACCGCGATTACAATAGACTGACCACACTATTAAGACTACACTGTGGACGGAATGACCACAGCATTTATAAGGACTGACAGTCCACAGAGTTTGAATTAGTTGTGGACTGACTAACAACAGCATTTACACTAGTCTAAGGATTGACTGGATGACAGCAATCACTGGAAAAGGACATTATACTTTGAATTATAGAAGGAATAAAGGAAAGAGGAAGACCAGCAGCCAATCCAAAAGATTGACACTATCAAGATAATGGTGAAGAAGACCCTAGTGGACCTATCTAGTCTTGCACAAGATTGATCTTCCTAAAGATCGTTAATTTATCAAGTCGTCATGGCTCGAGTTTCAACCGAAGGTCATTAAGTAAAAAGAATGGACTGACTGACTGACCACAGCATATACACTAGATGTGGACTGCCTGACCACATTTACAGTAGACTAGACTGTGGGCCAACCTCTGTCTTCTAAAGTGTGGAATCCCCTATCCTATTTCATAGAATAGCCTTGTAATCAGCGGTGTAACAATCAATACCGCAATTACAAGAGACTGACCACACTACTAAGACTACACTGTGGACTGAATGACCACAGCATTTAAAAGGACTGACAGTCCACAGCGTTTGAATTAGTTGTGGACTGACTGACAACAGCATTTACACTAGTCTAAGGATTGACTGGAAGACAGCAATCACTGGAAAAGGACATCATACTTTGAAGTATAGAAGAAAGAAAGCAAAGAGGAAGACCAGCAGCCAATCCAAAGGATTGATACTATCAAGATAATGGTGAAGAAGACCCTAGTGGACCTATCTAGTCTTGCACAAGATTGATCTTCCTAAAGATCATTAATTCATCAAGTCGTCATGGCTCGAATTTCAACCGAAGGCCATTAATTATAAAGAATGGACTGACTGACTGACCACAGCATATACACTAGATGTGGACTGCCTCACCACATTTACAGTAGACTGTGAACCGATTGAGCATAAAATTTTTAATAGACTGTGGACTGTCTGACTACAATTTTTATACTAAAATGCAGACCGACTGACCACAGTCTATCTTTGAAATAAGTAATTTTGGCCCTAGAGTGTTATACTTTTTGGTGTGTATAGCATGTAGCAGGAACATATTATCACTCTTTTGAATATTTACAGGTGACTGACGCCCTTTGACATGGTGGGATTTGAAATGTTTCCTTGTGGACTCCAAGAAAAGAATGTGGAAAGTCACATAACAGGTAATTAATATTCATATTAATTACTGATATTAGTCATTCTAGGCATAAGTTCTAGACCTGCGGAGGTGTGACAACACCTTTCTGATACATGAGATTATAATGTTAGTGGTTTACATATGTATATTTTCTATACACAACTCCTAGTATAACACAACCATATCTTAGGTAGAGACATAAGGAACATTTCTTTTCCTTTTCCTCAGTCTTCTAAAGTGAGGAATCCCTTATTCTGTTTCATAGAATAGACTTGTAATCAGAGGTGTAACTATCAATACCGCAATTACAAGAGACTGACCACAGCATTAAGACTACACTGTGGACCAATTGACCACAAAATTAACGAGGACTGACAGTCCACAGCATTTAAATTAGGTGTGGACTGACTGACAACAGCATTTACACTAGTCTATGGATTGACTGGAAGACAGCAATTACTGTAAAGGGACGTCATATTCGGAAGAATAGAAGGAAGTAGGCAAAGAGGAAGAACAGCAACCAATCCAAAGGATTGACACTATCAATATAATGGTGAAGAAAACCCTAGTGGATCTATCTAGTCTTGCACAAAAATGATCTTACCAAAGATTGTTAATTCATCCAGTCGTCGTGGCTAGAGTTTCAACCGAAGGCCGTTAATAATAAAAAATGAACTGACTGACCACAGCATTCACACTAGTTGTGGACTGCCTGATCATATTTACAGTAGACTAGACTGTGGGCCAACCTCTGTCTTCTAAAGTGAGGAATCCCCTATTCTATTTCATAGAATAGCCTTGTAATCAGCGTTGTAACAATCAATACCGCGATTACAAGAGACTGACCACACTATTAAAATTACACTGTGGACTGAATGACCACAACATTTAAAAGGACTGAAAGTCCACAGCATTTGAATTAGTTGTGGACTGACTGACAACAGCATTTACACTAGTCTAAGGATTGAATGGAAGACAGCAATCACAGGAAAAGACATCATACTTTGAAGTATAGAAGGAAGAAATCAAAGAAGAAGACCAGCAGCCAATCCAAAGGATTGACACTATCAAGATAACGGTGGAGAAGACTCTAGTGGACCTAAGTAGTCTTTCACAAAATTGATCTTCCTAAAGATAGTTAATTCATCCAGTCGTCATGGCTCGAGTTTCAACCGAAGGCCGTTAATAATAAAAAATGAACTGACTGACCACAGCATTCACACTAGTTGTGGACTGCCTGATCATATTTACAGTAGACTGTGGGCCAACCTCTGTCTTCTAAAGTAAGGAATCCCTTATTCTGTTTCATAGAATAGCCTTGTAATCAGCGGTGTAACAATCAATTCCGCGATTACAAGAGACTGACCACAGTATTAAGACTACACTGTGGACCAATTGACCACAAAATTTACGAGGACTGACAGTCCACAGCATTTAAATTAGGTGTGGACTGACTGACAACAGCATTTACACTAGTCTATGGATTGACTGGAAGACAGCAATTACTGGAAAGGGACATCATACTCGGAAGAATAGAAGGAAGAAGGAAAAGAGGAAGACCAGCAACCAATCCAAAGGATTGACACTATGAAGATAATGGTGAATAAAACCCTAGTGGACCTGTCTAGTCTTGCACAAAATTGATCTTCCCAAAGATCGTTAATTCATCCAGTCGTCATTGCTAGAGTTTCAACCGAAGGCCGTTAATAATAAGAAATGGACTGACTGACCACAGCATTCACACTAGTTGTGGACTGCCTCATCATATTTACAGTAGACTGTGGGCCAACCTCTGTCTTCTAAAGTGAGGAATCCCCTATTCTATTTCATAGAATAGCCTTGTAATCAGCGGTGTAACAATCAATACAACGATTACAAGAGACTGACCACACTATTAAGACTACACTGTGGACTGAATGACCACAGCATTTAAAAGAACTGACAATTCACAGCGTTTGAATTAGTTGTGGACTGACTGACAACAGTATTTACACTAGTCTAAGGATTGACTGGAAGACAGCAATCACTGGAAAAGGACATCATACTTTGAAGTATAGAAGGAAGAAAGCAAAGAGGAAGACCAGCAGCCAATCCAAAGGATTGACACTATCAAGATAATGGTGGAGAAGACCCTAGTGGACCTAAGTAGTCTTTCACAAAATTGATCTTCCTAAAGATCGTTAATTCATCCACTCGTCATGACTCGAGTTTCATCCGAAGGCCGTTAATAATAAAAAATGGGCTGACTGACCACAGCATTCACAGAGGCTGTGGACTGCCTAACTACAGCATTAACACTAAGTGTGGACTGCTTGACCTAATTTACAGTAGACTAGACTGTGGGCCAACCTCTATCTTTTAAAGGGAGGAATCCCATATTCTATTTCATAGAATAGCCTTGTAATCAGCGGTGTAACAATCAATACCGCGATTACAAGACATTGACCACAATATTAAAATTACACTGTGGACTGAATGACCACAACATTTAAAAGGACTGACAGTCCACTGCTTTTGAATAAGTTGTGGACTGACTAACAACAGCATTTACAATAGTCTAAGGATTGAATGGAAGACAGCAATCAATGGAAAAGGACATCATACTTTGAAGTATAGAAGGAAGAAAGCAAAGAGGAAGACCAGCAACCAATCCAATGTATTGATACTATCAAGATAATGGTGAAGAAGACCCTAGTGGACCTATCTAGTCTTCCACAAGATTGATCTCCCTAAAGATAATTAATTCGTCAAGTCGTCATGGCTCGAGTTTCAGCCGAAGGCCATTAATTATAAAGAATGGACTGACTGACTGACCACAGCATATATGACGCACCCCCTGGGTCGTGGGTACTCGACAGCCGGGCCGATGGCTGCTGGTGGGGGTTATCCCGGTGGCTGGCCCGGTACGTGACCCAGGGTGGTCAGTAAAAAGGGACAAAACAAAAAGGGAATAGTTTATATGGAAAGTTCGTGACGCCACCTGTGGTATCTGGTGAGAATCACCAGCGCTGCTGCAGTCTGCTGAGGCCGGTGGTAAGGCAGCTTGATGGTACAGCTCCACACAGGTAGAGCTAGGCCTCAGGGCAGCGGGGATGTAAGGATGCAGGACAGACGGGACCCTCCGGGTCAGAGCAAGAACAGGGACAGACACGATAGTCACTTCAGTACCTTTTACTGGTGGAAATTCAGGCACATCCCAGAGCACTGTAGGGTGAAGGGTGCATTTCAGGATGCTCCCCAGGGAGCGGGTGTAGGGCCTCCTGTTTCATGCCTTAGCATAGTAAGTTTCTGACCTGCCTGGAGCTAGGCCTAACTTTGTCTCTGTTCTGCACCTGCCGACCTTGTGGTAGGGCCTTCTGTTGGAGATCACTCTCTATTCTTTGGTTTCTCTGTGACTCCTGACCCTGGTAATTATCATTTTTTTGTGATCCTGGGACATGTAGTTCACCAGGGGTTCCGGTAGTTTTCTACTGGTCATGAAGATCCACGTAGATTCCGACCGGGTATCTGCTGTAACTTCGGGGTGAGCTGGTTAATCTCCTCTGCCCCCCTATGTAACTCACTTTCCACTTGCCTTCGGCCCTGCTCGGGCCCTCACTAGGCTACACACACTGCAGCCGTGACACTGCTCTTCTTCACCGTTCTCAGAGTGTCGTCACACTCCTAGCTCTCTATCCTGAGCTCTGTGAGTTCTAGTCTGGACTCACTCTACAGACTGTACTGAACTCTTTCTGCAGGAACAGCTAGGCTCTGGCTCGACTGCACTGACTCCTTCTGTGTCTGAGCAGGAAACTGCTGAATCACTCACTGAGCTGCCTGGCTCCACCTTCCCTTTATATATCCGTGACGGGCTCCCTCTGGTGGTCTGAGGTGGAAGGTGGAGGTGTGTGAATGCTTAGAGAGCCCTCTGGTGGAGGAATCCTTTAATACACTCTTCCAAGATCTGTGGTGCTAAGCACAGCTGGGTGCCACATTCCCCCCTAGCAAAGCTCAGCACTCCCAGGCTGAAGTACATTTTTATAACAATAATAAACAGTAACAATCTTCCCTTTATGGGAGGCACATTCTTAAACGTTGCATAACAAAAACATTATAACCATGTAAAACATTTTCAGCAGTTCAATAATGGTGCTCCTTCTGGGGAAGCACCTGTCCATGATAGGCTGGCCCAGCCGGGTCACCAGCCATAGTTGGCGGGGGTTTGCTCTCCTCCCTCACCTTGTGGACATTCAGGGCCATGGGTATGACCGGAGATACAGGTCCTGCTGATGGGGCGGCCGCTTCGGCCTGCTCGGTGCCCAGCTCGTGTTGAACATCAGGGTGGTGAACCGGTGCTCCGGCGCTGTGCTGTTCTTCGGACATACTGGCGCCCCCCTAGCGAACCGTGGCCTACCTTCTTCTCTTTTCTTCTGGTAGGCCGCAGCTCCGCAGGTGACGGTCTGCTTCAGGACCTTGCGTCGCTTGCGTCCTACGTCAGAGCGCTCACCGCGTCTCCTTCCAGGACCTAGCGCATCCTGGTATGATGTCAAGGCGTGGGGCGTGTCCGTGGCTTTGCGCTCTTTTGCAGTTACGCCCACCAGTTTCCCGTGGTTACGTCCTTCTTCTTGCCCCACTACAGCGCGACAATGGCTGCCATCTTCGCCACAGTATAATACACAGTCTTTATTAAAGGCGCACAGTACCCGGAGGCAACAGTCACAACACTACAACGTTGCAGCGGGCACGCAATCCTGTTCGTGACGCCAGGATCTGACGCGCCTCCTGGGCTGTGGGGTACTCGACAGCTGGGCCGATGGCTGCTGGCGGGGGTTATCACGGTGGCTGGCCCGGTTCGTGACCCAGGGCGGTCAGTAAAAAGGGACAAAACAAAAAGGGAATAGTTTATATGGAAAGTTTGTGACGCCACCTGTGGTATCTGGTGACAATCACCAGCGCTGCGGCAGTCCGCTGAGGCCGGTGGTAAGGCAGCTTGATGGTACAGCTCCCCACAGGTAGAGCTAGGCCTCAGGGCAGCGTGGATGTAAGGATGCAGTACAGACGGGACCCGCCAGGTCAGAGCAAGAACAGGGACAGACACGATAGTCACTTAAGTACCTTTTACTGGTGGAAATTCAGGCACATCCCGAGCACTGTAGGGTGAAGGGTGCATTTCAGGATCCTCCCAAGTGAGCGGGTGTAGGGCCTCCTGTTTCTTGCTTTACGTAGTAAGTTTCTGACCTGCCTGGAGCTAGGCCTAACTTTGTCTCTGTTCTGCACCTGCCGACCTTGTGGTAGGGCCTTCTGTTGGAGATCACTCTCCCTATTCTTTGGGGTCTCTGTGATTCCTGACCCTGGTACGTATCATCTTTTGGTGATCCTGGGACATGTAGTTCGCCAGGGGTTCCGGTAGTTTTCTACTGGTCATGAAGATCCACGTAGATTCGGACCCGGTGTCCGCTATAACTTCAGGGTGAGCTGGTTAAGCTCCTCTGCCCCCCTATGTTACTCACTTTCCACTCACCTTCGGCCTTGCTCGGGCCCTTGACTAGCCCAGGGGGATGGGATGTACTCGGAGCCTGGGCCTTGCTGCTGGGGATGTCGCGGTAGTCAGCTCCCAGGCCTGTACTCTGGGCCTCTCTTTTAATAGATGTTTGGTTCTTATTAATTATATGAAAGTTCGTGACGCCACCTGTGGTACATGTTGAGATTCACCAGCGCTGCGACAGTCCGCTGAGGCCAGTGATAAGGCAGCTCGGTGGTATAGCTCCCCACAGGTGGAGCTAGGCCTCAGGGCAGCGTATGTGAAAGGAGTGAAGGATGGCGAGGCCAGCCAGGCCTACGGAAAGACAGGCAAACTCACACAGTTCTCTTCAATACCTTTTACTGATGGAATTGCAGGCACATCCCGGAGCACTGTAGGGTGAAGGGTGTATTACCGGATACTCCCCCAGGGAGCGGAGATAGGGCCTCCTGTTTCCTGTCTTTGTATGGTAAGTTTCTTACCTGCCTGGAGCTAGGCCTAACTTTGTCTTTGTCCTGCACTGGCTGACGTTGTGGTAGGGAGTTCTCTTGGAGTGCACGCTCCCAGCTTGCGGGGCCTATGTGTCTCCTGGCTATGTTACGTATCAGCACTTTAGTGGTCCTGGGACCTGTAGTCCTCCAGGGATTCCGGTTGAACTTTACTGGGTCATAGAGATCCCGGTAACTTCGGACCCGGTGTCCGGTAAACATTCGGAGTGAGCTGGTAAAGCTCCTCTGCCCCCACTGCTACTAACTCTCAACTCCCCTTCGGTCTACTCGGGGCCCTCACTAGGCTATACACACTGGCAGTTAGCTGGCTGCCTCTTCTGCCGCTCTTTGAGCGTCGGCAACGCTCCTAGCTCACTAACCTGAGATCACTCTACTCCGACTCCAACCAAACTCTCTCCTTCAAACTCTTCTCAGACTGCTCTGTACACTTGCTCTTTGTGCTCTCCAGTCTAAAACTAGTCTCTAACTGAACCAACCGACGAACTAGCTCCACCCCCCCTTTTATATCCCTAACGGGCTCCCTTTGGTTGTCTGAGGTGGGAGGTGAAGGTGTGTGTATGTGCTTAGAGAGCCCTCTGGTGGAGGAATCCATTAATACACTCTTCCAGGTCTGTGGTGCTAAGCAGAGCTGGGCTCCACATTCCCTCCTAGTTAAGCTCAGCACTCCCGGGCTGAAGTAATTTTACAAACAGTAATAAACATAAACAATAACAATCATCTTCCCTTTATGGGAGGCACCAATCTTAAACATTGCATAACAACACCAACAAATATAAAGCGTCCTCAGAATTCAAGTCTCCAGTTGTGAGGTTCCCAAGCAGGATGTCCATCTCACTGACTAGAGTACTTAGTAGCTTTGAGGGACCTGTCCTAAACCCTCTACGTAGGCCCTGGGGTGGCTGCAGGGCATGAAGATCCGGTGTTGGACCTCCACAAAAGCCACTCCAGGCAGGTTTTACTTCTGAGGTCACCTAAAGGGAGTACTCCAGGGAGTACAAATATATACAAGAAATTGTTTTTGGGCTGCACACAGTCCTCAGCCACGCAGTTCATAGGTAATTAATTAACGAAATCATTAGGCAAAAAGTCCATTAATAAGGCAAAAATACATATCAAAATGCACAATCATAACATACAATACCCCAGGGGTAACTATCTACACTACTCAGATTTTTTTACTTTACTGTGTGTACCTGACAGGAGGTTTACCTCTCGTGCTACGTGTTGATCTACGTAGTGTAGTGGTCTGTGTGGTAGTAGTGTCTACATTGTCAGTTACTCTACCAGTTCTACGTGTGACTATGTTGTAAAACTGCCTTAACCTCTCTCTTGGACTGGCAAGTCTACCATTGGCTGGGCCCTCTTGCTCTTCTTCTGCCGGGGATCCTTCATCCGGGGATTCTTCTTGAGCTGGGTCTTCTGCAGCACTTACAGGTTCAACTTGCTGTTGAGGGTCTTCTGGCTGATTGTAGAAATGGAGTACTGAAACTATTACTGCTCCTCCTACTTGAAGCCAATCTGCTGGAAACTCTCCTAAGTCAGTGTGTATCACTGGTTCTTTTGGGTCTTCCGCTCTGGTGAAAGGCACTTCTTCTTGGAGTTTCAGTAATTCAGGACATAACTTTAAATGGTCCCTTGACACTGTTGCAGACGTTCTTCCTCCATCTTTGCTGATTAAGCATGTCTTTTTATTCTCAAATCTTGATTCCAACACAGTGTAGGGTTCTTTTTCCCACTGGTCATCAAGTTTGTTGTTTCTTCTTTTTCTTTTTAATACTGTTTCACCAGGTGTGAAAGGTTCTGCTGGCGCATTTTTGTTGTATTGTGCTTCTTGTTTGTCTCTTGATTTAGTGAGACTATCTTCGACACAGGCTTGTACCCTTCTGTACTGCTCTTGTCTGGTCGTGTCCCAGTTTTCAGTGGTTACATCAGCTTCAGGTGATGTGGTGGGTGATATGGTGTAGTTTGTGGGTGATATGGAGTAGTTCTTATTTTCTTACACCCATAAAGATGGCAGAACTCTTTGAACAATTCAGCCTCAAAGGCCGGGACTTGGTCAGTCAGTACCTGCTCAGGGTATCCATGGGGTCTGCAGAAGTACGCTTGGAAAGTTTTTGCTGCTGTCTCTGCTGTCAGGTCTTTGACAGGGGCGACCACCAGGAACCTAGAGTAGTGATCCACCATGGTCAGTGCGTAGGAGTACCCTGACCTGCTGGGGGACAACTTTACATGGTCCAGGGCCACGATCTCCAGGGGCCGAGTTGTCTTGATTGGTTGCAGGGGTGCCTTCTGGGTGCTGTAGTCTTTTCTTCTGAGGCTACAGGGTCCACAGTTTCGGCACCACCGTTCAATGGAACTGCGCATTCCTACCCAGTAGAATCGACACTTCAGCAGGGTCTCTAGCTTTTTCCAGCCAAAGTGCCCCGCCTGATCGTGGTAGGCCTCCAACACCATCTGGATGTCTGTCTTCGGGACTACTATCTGCCATACCATCTCATGGGTTTTTGGATTAACATACCTCCGGCACAGCTTCTCACGGTAGATAAACAGCCGGCTTCTCTCGTTCCACAGCTGCTTTGCTTGAAGAGACGCTTCCTTCTCCAGGGAGGAACCTTCTTGGGTTATCAGTTCTTTAATACGGCTGACAACCGGGTCAGTGTCCTGTGTCTCTTTCCAGCTGTGGTGAGGCAGAGGGTTTAATGTCTTCCCACCCTGCCTCTTTGAGGCTCGTTGTTCGTGGATCATCCCATTCCGGTGAAAGGCAGGTAGCTCAATCTCTTCCAAATCATCCACTTCTTCTTCTGTGTCTGATTGGTGAGGCATCCTGGACAGGGCATCGACATTGGCGTCCTTGCGGCCCGCCCGGTATTTAATTGTAAATTGGTATTTTGACAGCCGAGCCATCCATCGTTGTTCCATGGCTCCCAGCTTGGCAGTTTCAAGATGGGTCAAGGGGTTATTGTAAGTGGAGGCAGTGAACTTGCTGCAGGCCAAGTACTGTTTAAACCTTTTGGTGATGGCCCAGACCAAGGCCAGGAACTCTAACTTAAAGCTGCTATAGTTCTCTGGGTTCCTCTCGGTTGGGTGGAGCTTCCTGCTTGCTTAGGCTATGACTTTCTCTTGGCCATTCTGCTTCTGACTTAGGACAGCGCCCAGCCCTTCGATGCTAGCATCAGTATACAGCAGGAACAGTTGGCTATAGTCAGGATAGGATAGAATCTCTTCGCCTGTCAGGATCTCCTTCATCTCCTGAAATGACTCGGCTTGCTCCTTACCCCAGTGGAATGGGGAGTTCTTGCCTTTGGGGGACTGCCCTACCAGGAGGTCTTGCAGGGGAGCTGCTTTCTTAGTATAGTCTTTTATGAACCTCTGGTAGTATCCTATTAGTCCCAGAAACTGACGCACCTCCTTCAGGTTCTTCGGCTCCGGCCACTTCTGGATGGCTGTAACCTTCTCCGGGTCTGGTGCTACCTCTTCCGGACTGACAATGTGCCCCAGGTACTGTACCTTTCTCTTGAGCAGGTGGCACTTCGAGGGTTTCAACTTCATCCCGTACCGGGACAGTGACTCAAATACCTCTGCCAGGTGTTTCAAGTGGTCCTCGTACGTTCTGGAGTACACTATCACGTCATCCAGGTAGAGTAACACAGTCTCGAAGTTGCGGTGTCCCAGGCAGCACTCCATAAATCTCTGGAATGTTCCGGGGGCATTGCAGAGTCCAAACGGCATACTATTGAACTCGCAGAGTCCCATCGGAGTGGTAAAAGCCGTCTTCTCCCGATCCTCCTCAGCCACAGCTACTTGCCAGTACCCACTAGTGAGGTCAAGGGTAGAAAAGTAATTTGCAGACTTTAAGGCAGCCAGGGACTCCTCTATGCGTGGTAAAGGGTATGCATCCTTATGTGTAATGCGATTTACTTGACGGTAATCTACACACATCCTCATGCTCCCATCCTTTTTCCTGACTAGCACTAGGGGAGCCGCCCAGGGACTACAACTATCCCTTACTACCCCTGCCTTTTTCATGTCATGCAACATCTCTTTTGCCTTCTGGTAGTGTGCTGGTGGAATAGGCCTATAACGTTCTTTGATTGGTGGATGATCACCTGTGGGGATATGGTGTTGAACCCCCTTTATCCTCCCAAAATCAAGTGGATGTTTACTGAACACTTGCTGGTATTCCTGAACCACCCGGTGTACACCCTGTTTTTGATGGGCAGGAGTGGTGTCTGTCCCAACATGGAGCTGTTGACACCAGTCCTCCACCTGGGTAACAGGGTCATTATCCTCCACTTCGTCTGGTGAGGCTAAGGAGCAACAGTGGCATAACGTGGTAACTTTACCTTATCTTCCCCATAGTTGAGAAGACGGATGGGCACCCTCCCATTGCGTACGTCTACAACCCCTCTGGCGGTTAAGAGCGTGGGTCTGTGCTCTGAGCTAAGGGGTTCTACTACCGCCTGGTAGCTTTGTCCCCTAAGACCTATGGCTGCTCTACACCAGATAAGCATTTCTGTCATTGGAGGAATCACAATGGGTATGGGGTCTGTCACCCGCACATTACCAATTTCACCACCTGTTAACTTCGCTTTCTGTTGGTACATCAGGACGCGGATCTCCTTCTTCATCGCCCTCTTCTGTCCTGGTCTGGCAGCGTCAGCAATCTGTTGGAGTAAGAACACAACCTCTCCCAAACAATTACCAACAATGTTAGTGCCTAGTACCATATACGGATTAGTGTCATCAGGATTAGTCTCTACTACAATTAGTCCCTGGTCCTTGAGCTCCACTCTCCCCACCTTTACAGTCACATTATTAACCCCGATTAGGTTAAGGGGGAGTCCGTTTGAGGCATAAACAGAAAGATCTGGAGCTGGCGGACGTAGATCGTCCATAGACCAGAACCTTTTGTAGAGGACGTCAGGTATTACGGTTACCTGAGATCCTGTGTCCAGCAGAGCGTGCGTTGGGATCCCGTCCAGCACAATGGACAGGAAAGGTCTTCCCCAACGAACCTGTTGTACCAATCTGATGGGCCTGGTGACTTTTCTCCTGGGTGTTGGCCCTCGGACCCAGGGTTTTCTCGTTTAAAGGACAATTCTGGGTGAGATGGCCAGTCTTTTGGCAACGGTAGCAGGCGTAGTCCCTCTTTGGACGGCATTGGTTACTGTTCCTCACAGGGGTTGGTGTTGTCCTACTCCTCCTCCGCATCCAGGGGACTTCCTCAGGGCTGTCGGCAAGCAGGATCTTCCCTTTGTCTTCAGGCTCCGTCCGCAGCTGCAGGGCACTCAGCACAGTGGTCAGGGTTTTACTCAACTGACGCACTTCAGAGCGCAGGCTGTCCAGCTCTCTAGGGGACGCTGCTGGAACCTTGGCGTCTTTCTGTGCCTCGGACATTCTGGCGCCCCCCTAGTTAACCGTGGCCTACCTTCTTTTGTTTTCTTCTGGTAGGCCGCAGCTCCGCAGGTGACGGTTTTCTTCAGGACCTTGCGTCGCTTGCGTACTACGTCAGAGCGCTCACCGTGGCTCCTTCCAGGACCTGGTATCACCGCAAGGCGTTGGGCGTGTCCATGGCTTCGCTCTCTTTTGCAGTTACGCCCACCGATTTCGCGCAGTTACGCCCTTCTTCTTGCCGCACTACAGAACGACAATGGCGGCCATCTTCGCCACAGTTTATTAAAGGCGCACAGTACCCGGTGGCAACGGGCAAAACCCTTCTACGTTGCAGCGGGCACATAATCCTGTTCGTGACGCCAGGAAAGAGATGACTAGCCCAGGGGGATGGGATGTACTCGGAGCCCGGGCCTTGCTGCTGGGGATGTCGCGGTAGTCGGCTCCCGGGCCCGTACTCTGGGCCTCTCTTTTAAAAGATGTTTGGTTCTTATTAATTATATGAAAGTTCGTGACGCCACCTGTAGTACCTGGTGAGATTCACCAGCGCTGCGACAGTCCGCTGAGGCCGTTGATAAGGCAGCTCGGTGGTATAGCTCCCCACAGGTGGAGCTAGGCCTCAGGGCAGCGTATGTAAAGGGGAATGCAGGATGGGGAGACCCAGCCGGGCCTACGGAAAGACAGGCAAACACACACTTATCTTCAGTACCTTTTACTGGTGGAAATGCAGGCACATCCCGGAGCACTGTAGTGTGAAGTGTGCATTACTGGATTCTCCCCCAGGGAGCAGGGATAGGGCCTTCTGTTTCTTGCCTTTGCGTAGTAAGTTTCTGACCTGCCTGGAGCTAGGCCTAACTTTGTCTTTGTCCTGCACTGGCTGACGCTGTGGTAATGAGTTCTCTTGGATTGCACGCTCCCAGCTTGCGGGGCCTATGTGTCTCCTGGCTCTGTTACGTATCAGCACTTTAGTGGTCCTGGGACCTCTAATCCTCCAGGGATTCCGGTTGAACTTTACTGGGTCGTAGAGATCCCGGTAACTTCGGACCCGGTGTCCGGTAAACATTCGGGGTGAGCTGGTAAAGCTCCTCTGCCCCCACTGCTACTAACTCTCGACTCGCCTTCGGCCTACTTGGGGCCCTCACTAGGCTATACACACTGGCAGTTAGCTGGCTACCTCTTCTGCCGCTCTTTGAGCATCGGCAACGCTCCTAGCTCACTAACCTGAGATCACTCTACTCCGACTCCAACCGAACTCTCTCCTTCAAACTCTTCTCAGACTGCTCTGTACACTTGCTCTTTGTGCTCTCCAGTCTAAAACTAGTCTCTAACTGAACCAACCGACGAACTAGCTCCACCCCCCCTTTTATATCCCTAATGGGCTCCCTCTTGTGGTCTGAGGTGGGAGGTGAAGGTGTGTGTATGTGCTTAGAGAGCCCTCTGGTGGAGGAATCCATTAATACACTCTTCCAGGTCTGTGGTGATTAGCAGAGTTGGGCGCCACACCCTCACTAGGCTACACACACTGCAGCCGTGACACTGCTCTTCTTCGCCGCTCTCAGAGTGTCGGCACACTCCTAGCTCTCTATCCAGAGCTCTGTGAGTTCTAGTCTGGACTGAACTCTTTCTGCAGGAACAGCTAGGCTCTGGCTCGACTGCACTGACTCCTTCTGTGTCTGAGCAGGAAACTGCTGAATCACTCACTGAGCTGCCTGGCTCCACCTTCCCTTTATATATCCCTGACGGGCTCCCTTTGGTGGTCTGAGATGGAAGGAAGGTGGAGGTGTGTGAATGCTTAGAGAGCCCTCTGGTGGAGGAATCCTTTAATACATTCTTCCAGGATCTGTGGTGCTAAGCACAGCTGGGCGCCACATATACACTAGATGTGGACTGCCTGACCACATTTACAGTAGACTGTGAAATGATTGAGCATAAAATTTGTAATAGACTGTGGACTGTCTGACTACAATTTTTATAATAAAATGCAGACCGACTGACCACAGTCTTTATGTTTGAAATAAGTAATTTTGGCCCTAGAGTGTTATACTTTTTGGTGTGTATAGCATGTAGCAGGAACATATTATCACTCTTTTGGATATTTATAGGTGACTGACGCCCTTTGACATGGTGGGATTTGAAATGTTTCCTTGCGGACTCCAAGAAAAGAATGTGGAAAGTCACATAACAGGTAATTAATATTCATATTAATTACTGATAATAGTCATTCTAGGCATAAGTTCTAGACCTGCGGAGGTGTGACAACACCTTTCTGATACATGAGAATATACTGTTAGTGGTTTACATATGAATATTTTCTATACACAACTCCTAGTATAACACAACCATATCTTAGGTAGAGACATAAGGAACATTTCTTTTCCTTATCTTCTGTATTCTAAAGTGAGGAATCCCTTATTCTGTTTCATAGAATAGCCTTGTAATCAGCGGTGTAACAATCAATACCGCGATTACAAGAGACTGACCACAGCATTAAGACTACACTGTGGACCAATTCACCACAAAATTTACGAGGACTGACAGTCCACAGCATTTGAATTAGTTGTGGACTGACTGACAACAGCATTTACACTAGTCTATGGATTGACTGGAAGACAGCAATCACTGGAAAAAGACATCATACTCGGAAGAATAGAAGGAAGTAGGCAAAGAGGAAGACCAGCAACCAATCCAAAGGATTGACACTATCAAGATAATGGTGAAGAAGACCCTAGTGGACCTATGTATTCTTTCACAAAATTGATTTTCCAAAAGATCGTTAATTCATCCAGTCGTCATAGCTCGAATTTCAACCAAAGGCCATTAATAATAAAAAATGGGCTGACTGACCACAGCATTCACACTAGGTGTGGACTGCCTGACTACAGCATTCACACTATGTGTGTACTGCTTGACCACATTTACAGTAGACTAGACTGTGGGCCAACCTCTGTCTTTTAAAGTGAGGAATCCCCTATTCTATTTCATAGAATAGCCTTGTAATCTGCGGTGTAACAATTAATACCGCGATTACAAGAGACTGACCACAGTATTAATATTACACTGTGGACTGAATGACCACAACATTTAAAAGGACTGACAGTCCACTGCGTTTGAATTAGGTGTGGACTGACTGACAACAGCATTTACACTAGTCTAAGGATTGAATGGAAGACAGCAATAACTGGAAAAGGACATCATACTTTGAAGTATAGATGGAAGAAAGCAAAGAGGAAGACCAGCAACAAATCCAATGGATTGATACTATCAAGATAATGGTGAAGAAGACCCTAGTGGACCTATGTAGTCTTCCACAAGATTGATCTTCCTTAAGATCATTAATTCATCAAGTCGTCATGGCTCGAGTTTCAACCGAATGCAATTAATTATAAAGAATAGACTGACTGACCACAGCATATACACTAGATGTGGACTGCCTGACCACATTTACAGTAGACTGTGAAACGATTGAGCATAAAATTTAAAATAGACTGTGGACTGTCTGACTACAATTTTTATAATAAAATGCAGACCGACTGACCACAGTCTTTATCTTTGAAATAAGTAATTTTGGCCCTAGAGTGTTATACTTTTTGGTGTGCATAGCATGTAGCAGGAACATATTATCACTCTTTTGAATATTTACAGGTGACTGACGCCCTTTGACATGGTGGGATTTGAAATGTTTCTTTGTGGACTCCAAGAAAAGAATGTGGAAAGTCACATAACAGGTAATTAATATTCATATTAATTACTGATAATAGTCAGTCTAGGCATAAGTTCTAGACCTGCGGAGGTGTGACAACACCTTTCTGATACATGAGAATATACTGTTAGTGGTTTACATATGTATATTTTCTATACATAACTCCTAGTATAACACAACCATATCTTAGGTAGAGACATAAGGAACATTTCTTTTCCTTATCCTCTGTCTTCTAAAGTGAGGAATCCCTTATTCTGTTTCATAGAATAGCCTTGTAATCAGCGGTGTAACAATCAATACCGCGATTACAAGAGACTGACCACAGTATTAAGACTACACTGTGGACCAATTGACCACAAAATTTACGAGGACTGACAGTCCACAGCATTTAAATGAGGTGTGGACTGACTGACAACAGCATTTACACTAGTCTATGGATTGACTGGAAGACAGTAGTTATTGGAGAGGGACATCATACTCGGACGAATAGAAGGAAGAAAGCAAAGAGGAAGACCAGCAAGCAATCCAAAGGATTGACACTATCAAGATAATGGTGAAGGAGACCCTAGTGGACCTATCTAGTCATGCACAAGATTGATCTTCCTAAAGATTGTTAATTTATCAAGTCGTCATGGCTCGAGTTTCAACCAAAGGTCATTAATTATAAAGAATGGACTGACTGACTGACCACAGCATATACACTAGATGTGGACTGCCTGACCGCATTTACTGTAGACTAGACTATGGGCCAAACTCTGTCTTCTAAAGTGAGGAATCCCCTATCCTATTACGATGCGCCCCCTAGGCCATGGGGTACCCGGAGCCGGGCCTTTTGTAGATGTTGGGGGTGGTAGTCACCGTGGCGTTGACCCGGTCCGTGACCCAGGGCAGTCAAACCACGGGCGTATTATATGTGTATAGGTTAATGTCCGACTACGCCACCTGTGGATTGCGGTTATTAGTATGCGCTGAAGCTGGTCGTATGTGCAGCTAGGTGATGTGACTCCCCACAGGAGGAGTGTAGCCTCAGGGCAGCATGTAAGAATGATGATGGTAGTAGAGCAGGGTATCGGTAATAACAACACGGAGTCTTTGCAGTGCAGTCCCAGGGTCTTTTCTGTTGGTAATTATATAGACCCAAACTGGAGTACTGTGTGACCCGCCACTCGGTGTTTGAGTAGCGGCTAGCCATCCCTGAGAATGTGTATACTCGGAAGACGGGCCGGTGATGGAGAGGGGATGCAGTCGCGGCCTTTGCCCGGTCCGTGCCCAGGGCGCACACACCAAAAATATGGGCTAGTTAAGGATGAGTGGTTAATTCGACTACGCCACCTGTGGTGTCTGGTGATGCTCCACCAGCGCTGCTTGCAGTCCTCTGAGGCGGGATGTTGTGGCAGACGACGGTATTACTACTCCCCACAGGCAGAGCAGGGCCTCAGGGCAGAGACAGACAGGAGGATGGATGAGGGGAGTAGTAGTAGGCGCAGTGGTGTGGTGCGGTGTCACGCTGCAATAATGGACCGGAGGCAATGGATGCAGTATTCCAAGCTTTATTCACGTTACTTAAGGTCAGCTGCAAGGCTTCTCCTTGCTCCTCATGGCTTGCTGCGGCCACCAGAGATGAGGACCCGGAACACCCCGGTAGTTGAGGTGCTTTGATCAGGACCCCCGCACCTCCGCGTGTTCCTGAACTTTTCCCTTGGACCTGTCCTGTCCGTGTGCCGTGCGAATTACAAGACGGGGTCTCCCTCTGGCTAATCACAGAACAAGGGTACGGCGACAATTCCGTTCCATCCGTCACCCGGTGGGATCCACTTAGCCGCCTGGCTTCTCTGACAGAGACGTGAAGTAACAAAGTCAGATATCGGGGGCTGGTACCCCTTTTGCAGCAGGAGTCCCTCTGACTAGGCCAGAATGGAGAGTACAGGTGTTATATGCCGCTCCGTCCTTATTCCCTGGGATCCTTTTTTCTGTGGAGCTCTTCTACTTTGCTCCTCTCCAGGCCTTCTCAAGTAGGGAACTTGACCGGGTAGAGGCAACCGTTAACTCTCACCCGCTCCTCGCCTCAAGGCCAGAGCACGAGGACCGTGCATCTTCACAGGCTGCAGGTTCTATCCCAGAAAGCCACGTTCAGCGGTGAAGACCACAATCAAAGAACCTTGAACTTAAGATGGCTGGCTATTATATATTAAACTAGAAGTGTAACCTAAAGGTGTGTCCTCCACCCTGACCCACTACATGGTTCCCCCTAACTTTGGTTCCCCCATCTCCATTATCCTGCTGGGGCAGCACTCTGGTGCATATTAGCCCCCAAATAGGACAGGAGTGTGCAGTGTTGAGTGTGAGTTGGGGTCCTGACAGGTGCACCATCCTTACCTGGGTGAGGAGATACCACACCTCCTGACAAGATGCAGTACCCCCCTGTGGTGACCGAACCCTCAGGGGAGCCACAGTACTGGCTCGTGATGAAGGCCTGGTCAGTCTGGGAGCAATCCTAGAGTCCTCCTGGCCAGGTAGAGTTGTAGGCCTGCCGTTCTGACCGTACTCTTTGGCTATCCCGCTTTTAGTCGTGTTGTAGCCCACGTCCCTGAGTGTAACGTGCTGTGCTCACCCGTATGGCTGGCGACTTGGACCCTGTGTATTCCTCGCTCCTCTGTGGCGGTACCGGTCCTTTCGTGTGGCTGAGCCTCCGGGCTTCTGATGAGCCAGGAGACCTGCAATCTACTGCCTTGTGGTATCTGCTGCTGGGCATACAATCCCCACAGCCTCGGACTCCTCGTGTCCGGCTCTCTGTGTGAACTATCCAGGACGAGCTCTCTTCAGCTCCAGTCCCTGGCTTCTTGCTCCTGTGTCCTCAACTCGACTACAGGCTCTAACTGAGCTAACCCCGCCTCCAGATCCAGTTATAAAGGGCAGGATCCTCTCCTTTCCGGCCTGGGGCAGGAGGTGTTGCATGTAGTGTTTTCCCTGACCAAGAAACCACTGTCTTGCTCCCAGACATGGTATTACTACCACTGTGGCAACCAGACACTGTGGGGTGCTACATTTACATAGAATAGCCTTGTAATCAGCGGTGTAACAATCAATACCGCGATTACAAGCGATTGAGCACACTAAAAAAATTACACTGTGGACTGAATGACCACAACATTTAAAAGGACTGAAAGTCCACAGCGTTTGAATTAGTTGTGGACTGACTATCAACAGCATTTACACTAGTCTAAGGATTGAATTGAAGACAGCAACCACTGGAAAAGGACATCATACTTTGAAGTATAGAAGAAAGAAAGCAAAGAGGAAGACCAGCAACCAATCCAATGGATTGATACTATCAAGATAATGGTGAAGAAGACCCTAATGGACCTATCTAGTCTTGCACAAGATTGATCTTCCTTAAGATCATTAATTCATCAAGTCGTCATGGCTCGAGTTTCAACCGAAGGCAATTAATTAGAAAGAATGGACTGACTGACTGACCACAGCATATACAATAGATGTGGACTGCCTGACAACATTTACAGTAGACTGTGAAACGATTGAGAATAAAATTTAAAATAGACTGTGGACTGTCTGACTACAGTTTTAATAATAAAATGCAGACCGACTGACCACAGTCTTTATCTTTGAAACAAGTAATTTTGGCCCTAGAGTGTTATAATTTTTGGTGTGTATATCATGTAGCAGGAACATATTATCACTCTTTTGAATATTTACAGGTGACTGACGCCCTTTGACATGGTGGGATTTGAAATGTTTCCTTGTGGACTCCAAGAAAAGAATGTGGAAAGTCAAATAACAGGTAATTAATTTTCATATTAATTATTGATAATAGTCATTCTAGCCATAAGTTCTAGACCTGCGGAGGTGTGGACTGACTGACAACAGCATTTACGCTAGTTTATGGATTGACTGGAAGACAGCAATCACTAGAAAGGGACATCATACTCGGAAGAATAGAAGGAAGAAGGCAAAGAGGAAGACCAGCAACCAATCCAAAGGATTGATAATGTCAAGATAATGGTGAAGAAAACCCTAGTGGATCTATCTAGTCTTGCACAAAATTGATCTTCCCAAAGATCGTTAATTCATCCAGTCGTCATTGCTAGGGTTTCAACCGAAGGCCGTTAATAATAAAAAATGGACTGACTGACCACAGCATTCACACTAGTTGTTGACTGCCTGATCATATTTACAGTAGACTGTGGGCCAACCTCTGTCTTCTAAAGTGAGGAATCCCCTATTCTATTTCATAGAATAGCCTTGTAATTAGCGGTGTAACAATCAATACCACAATTACAAGAGACTGACCACACTATTAAGACTACACTGTGGACTGAATGACCACAGCATTTAAAAGGACTGACAGTCCACAGCGTTTGAATTAGTTGTGGACTGACTGACAACAGCATTTACTCTAGTCTAAGGATTGACTGGAAGATAGCAATCACTGGAAAATGACATCATACTTTGAAGAATAGAAGGAAGAAAGCAAAGAGGAAGACAAGTAGCCAATCCAAAGGCTTGACACTATCAAGATAATGGTGAAGAAGACCCTAGTGGACCTATGTAGTCTTTCACAAAATTGATCTTCCTAAAGATCGTTAATTCATCCAGTCGTCATGGCTTGAATTTCAACCGAAGGCCGTTAATAATAAAAAATGGGCTGACTGACCACTGCATTCACACTAGGTGTGGACTGCTTGACCACATTTACAGTAGACTAAACTGTGGGCCAACCGCTGTCTTTTAAAGGGAGGAATCCCCTATTCTATTTCATAGAATAGCCTTGTAATCAGCGGTGTAGCAATCAATACCGCGATTACAAGAGATTGACCACAATATTAAAATTACACTGTGGACTGAATGACCACAACATTTAAAAGGACTGACAGTCCACTGCGTTTGAATAAGTTGTGGACTGACTAACAACAGCATTTACAGTAGTCTAAGGATTGAATGGAAGACAGCAATCAATGGAAAAGGACATCATACTTTGAAGTATGGAAGGAAGAAAGCAAAGAGGAAGACCAGCAACCAATCCAATGGATTGATACTATCAAGATAATGGTGAAGAAGACCCTAGCGGACCTATCTAGTCTTCCACAAGATTGATCTCCCTAAAGATCATTAATTCATCAAGTCGTCATGGCTCGAGTTTCAACAGAAGGCCATTAATTATAAAGAATGGACTGATTGACTGACCACAGCATATATGACGCGCCCCCTGGGCCGTGGGTTACTCGACAGCTGGGCCGATGGCTGCTGGTGGGGGTTATCACGGTGGCATGCCCGGTTCGTGACCCAGGGCGGTCAGTAAAAAGGGACAAAACAAAAAGGGAATAGTTTATATGGAAAGCTGGTGACGCCACCTGTGGTATCTGGTGAGAATCACCAGCGCTGCGGCAGTCCGCTGAGGCTGGTGGTAAGGCAGCTTGATGGTACAGCTCCCCACAGGTAGAGCTAGGCCTCAGGGCAGCGGGGATGTAAGGATGCAGGACAGACGGGACCCGCCGGGTCAGAACAAGAACAGGGACAGACACGATAGTCACTTCAGTACCTTTTACTGGTGGAAATTTAGGCACATCCCGGAGCACTGTAGGGTGAAGGGTGCATTTCAGGTTCCTCCCCAGTGAACGGGTGTAGGGCCTCCTTTTTCTTGCCTTTGCGTAGTAAGTTTCTGACCTGCCTGGAGCTAGGCCTAACTTTGTCTCTGTTCTGCACCTGCCGACCTTGTGGTAGGGCCTTCTGTTGAAGATCACTCTCCCTATTCTTTGGGGTCTCTGTGATTCCTGACCCTGGTACGTATCATCTTTTGATTATCCTGGGACATGTAGTTCGCCAGGGGTTCCGGTAGTTTTCTACTGGTCATGAAGATCCACGTAGATTCGGACCCGGTGTCCGCTATAACTTCGGGGTGAGCTGGTTAAGCTCCTCTGCCCCCCTATGTTACTCACTTTCCACTCGCCTTCGGCCCCGCTCGGGCCCTCACTAGGCTACACACACTTCAGCCGTGACACTGCTCTTCTTCGCCGCTCTCAGAGTGTCAGCACACTCCTAGTTCTCTATCTTGAGCTCTGTGAGTTCTAGTCTGGACTCACTCTACAGACTGTACTGAACTCTTTCTGCAGTAACAGCTAGGCTCTGGCTCGACTGCACTGACTCCTTCTGTGTCTGAGCAGGAAACTGCTGAATCACTCACTGAGCTGCCTGGCTCCACCTTCCCTTTATATATCTCTGACGGGCTCCCTCTTGTGGTCTGAGGTGGAAGGTGGAGGTGTGTGAATGCTTAGAGAGCACTCTGGTGGAGGAATCCTTTAATACACTCTTCCAGGATCTGTGGTGCTAAGCACAGCTGTTCGCCACATATACACTAGATGTGGACTGCCTGACCACATTTACAGTAGACTGTGAAACAATTGAGCTCAAAATTTAAAATAGACTGTGGACTGTCTGACTACAATTTTTATAATAAAATGCAGACCGTCTGACCACAGTCTTTATCTTTGAAATAAGTAATTTTGGCCCTAGAGTGTTATACTTTTTGGTGTGTATAGCATGTAGCAGGAACATATTATCACTCTTCTGAATATTTACAGGTGACTGACGCCCTTTGACATGGTGGGATTTGAAATGTTTCCTTGTGGACTCCAAGAAAAGAATGTGGAAAGTCACATAACAGGTAATTAATATTCATATTAATTACTGATAATAGTCAGTCTAGGCATAAGTTCTAGACCTGCGGAGGTGTGACAACACCTTTCTGATACATGAGAATATACCGTTAGTGGTTTAAATATGTATATTTTCTTTACACAACTCCTAGTATAACACAACCATATCTTAGGTAGAGACATAAGGAATATTTCTTTTCCTTATCCTCTGTCTTCTAAAGTGAGGAATCCCTTATTCTGTTTCATAGAATAGCCTTGTAATCAGCGGTGTAACAATCAATACCGCGATTACAAGAGACTGACCACAGTATTAAGACTACACTGTGGACCAATTGACCACAAAATTTACGAGGACTGACAGTCCACAGCATTTAAATGAGGTGTGGACTGACTGACAACCGCATTTACACTAGTCTATGGATTGACTGGAAGACAGCAATTACTGGAGAGGGACACCATACTTGGAAGAATAGAAGGAAGAAGGAAAAGAGGAAGACCAGCAACCAATCCAAAGGATTGACACTATCAAGATAAAGGTGAAGAAAACCCTAGTGGACCTGGCTAATCTTGCACAAAATTGATCTTGCCAAAGATCGTTAATTCATCCAGTCGTCATTGCTAGAGTTTCAACCGAAGGCCATTAATAATAAAAAATGGACTGACTGACCACAGCATTCACACTAGATGTGGACTGCCTGATCATATTTACAGTAGACTGTGGGCCAACCTCTGTCTTCTAAATTGTGGAATCCGCTATTCTATTTCATAGAATAGCCTTGTAATCAGCGTTGTAACAATCAATACCGCAAGTACAAGAGACTGACCACACTACTAAGACTACACTGTGGACTGAATGATCACAGCATTTAAAAGGACTGACAGTCCACAGCGTTTGAATTAGTTGTGGACTGACTAACAACAGCATTTACACTAGTCTAAGGATTGACTGGAAAACAGCAATCACTGGAAAAGGACATCATACTTTGAAGTATAGAAGGAAGAAAGCAAAGAGGAAGACCAGCAGCCAATCCAAAGGATTGACACTATCAAGATAATGGTGGAGAAGACCCTAGTGAACCTAAGTAGTCTTTCACAAAATTGATCTTCCTAAAGATCGTTAATTCATCCAGTTGTCATGACTCGAGTTTCATCCGAAGGCCTTAATAATAAAAAATGGGCTGACTGACCACAGCATTCACAGAGGCTGTGGACTGCCTAACTACAGCATTAACACTAGGTGTGGACTGCTTGACCTAATTTACAGTAGACTAGACTGTGGGCCAACCTCTATCTTTTAAAGGGAGGAATCCGCTATTCTATTTCATAGAATAGCCTTGTAATCAGCGGTGTAACAATCAATACCGCGATTACAAGAGATTGACCTCAATATTAAAATTACACTGTGGACTGAATGACCACAACATTTAAAAGGACTGACAGTCCACTGCGTTTGAATAAGTTGTGGAATGACTGACAACAGCATTTACACTAGTCTAAGGATTGAATTGAAGACAGCAATCAATGGAAAAGGACATCATACTTTGAAGTTTAGAAGGAAGAAAGCAAAGAGGAAGACCAGCAACCAATCCAATGTATTGATACTATCAAGATAATGGTGAAGAAGACCCTAGCGGACCTATCTAGTCTTCCACAAGATTGAACTCCCTAAAGATCATTAATTCATCAAGTCGTCATGGCTCGAGTTTCAGCCGAAGGCCATTAATTATAAAGAATGGACTGACTGACTGACCACAGCATATATGACGCGCCCCCTGGGCCGTGGGGTACTCGACAGCCGGGCCGATGGCTGCTGGCGGGGGTTATCACGGTGGCTGGCCCGGTTCGTGACCGAGGGCGGTCAGTAAAAAGGGACAAAACAAAAAGGGAATACTTTATATGGAAAGTTCGTGACGCCACCTGTGGTATCTTGTGAGAATCACCAGCGCTGCGGCAGTCCGCTGAGGCCGGTGGTAAGGCAGCTTGATGGTACAGCTCCCCACAGGTAGAGCTAGGCCTCAGGGCAGCGGGGATGTAAGGATGCAGGACAGACGGGACCCGCCGGGTCAGAGCAAGAACAGGGACAGACACGATAGTCACTTCAGTACCTTTTACTGGTGGAAATTCAGGCACATCCCGAAGCACTGTAGGGTGAAGGGTGCATTTCAGGATCCTCCCCAGGAAGTGGGTGTAGGGCCTCCTGTTTCTTGCCTTTGCGTAGTATGTTTCTGACCTGCCTGGAGCTAGGCCTAACTTTGTCTCTGTTCTGCACCTGCCTACCTTGTGGTAGGGCCTTCTATTGGATATCACTCTCCCTATTCTTTGGTTTCTCTGTAATTCCTGACCCTGGTACGTATCAGCTTTTGGTGACCCTGGGACATGTAGTTCACCAGGCGTTCCGGTAGTTTTCTACTGGTCATGAAGATCTACGTAGATTCCGACCCGGTGTCTGCTGTAAATTCGGGGTGTGCTGGTTAAGCTCCTCTGCCCCCCTATGTAACTCACTTTCCACTTGCCTTCGGCCCCGCTCGGACCCTCACTAGGCTACACACACTGCAGCCGTGACACTGCTCTTCTTCGCCGCTCTCAGTGTGTCGGCACACTCCTAGCTCTCTATCCTGAGCTCTGTGATTTCTAGTCTGGACTCACTCTACAGATTGTACTGAACTCTTTCAGCAGGAACAGCTAGGCTCTGGCTCGACTGCACTGACTCCTTCTGTGTCTGAGCAGGAAACTGCTGAATCACTCACTGAGCTGCCTGGCTCCACCTACCCTTTATATATCCGTGACGGGCTCCCTCTGGTGGTCTGAGGTGGAAGGTGGAGGTGTGTGAATGCTTAGAGAGCCCTCTGGTGGAGGAATCGTTTAATACACTCTTCCAAGATCTGTGGTGCTAAGCACAGCTGGGCGCCGCATTCCCCCCTAGCAAAGCTCAGCACTCCCGGGCTGAAGTACATTTTTATAACAATAATAAACAGTAACAATCTTCCCTTTATGGGAGGCGCATTCTTAAACGTTGCATAAGAAAAACATTATAACCATGTAAAACATTTTCAGCAGTTCAATAATGGTGCTCTTTCCGGGGAAGCACCTGTCCATGATAGGCTGGCCCAGCCGGGTCATCAGCCGTAGTTGGCGGGGGTTTGCTCTCCTCCCCCACCTTGTGGACATTCAGGGCCATGGGTATGACCGGAGATACAGGTCCTGCTGATGGGGCGGCCGCTTCGGCCTGCTCGGCGCCCAGCTCGTGTTGAACATCAGGGTGGTGAACCGGTGCTCCAGCGCTGTGCTGTTCTTTGGACATACTGGAGCCCCCCTAGCGAACCGTGGCCTACCTTCTTCTCTTTTCTTCTGGTAGGCCGCAGCTCCGCAGGTGACGGTCTGCTTCAGGACCTTGCGTCCCTTGCGTCCTACGTCAGAGCGCTCACCGCGTCTCCTTCCAGGACCTAGCGCTTCTTGGAATGACGTCAAGGCGTGGGACGTGTCCGTGGCTTTGCGCTCTTTTGCAGTTACGCCCACCAGTTTCCCGTGGTTATGCCCTTCTTCTTGCCGCACTACAGCGCGACAATGGCTGCCATCTTCGCCACAGTATAATACACAGTCTTTATTAAAGGCGCACAGTACCCGGTGGCAACGGGCACAACACTTCAACGTTGCAGCGGCCATGCAATCCTGTTCGTGACGCCAGGATCTGACGCGCCTCCTGGGCCGTGGGGTACTCGATAGCTGGGCCGATGGCTGCTGGCGGGGGTTATCACGGTGGCTGGCCCGGTTCGTGACCCAGGGCGGTCAGTAAAAAGGGACAAAACAAAAAGGGAATAGTTTATATGGAAAGTCTGTGACGCCACCTGTGGTATCTGGTGAGAATCACCAGCGCTGCAGCAGTCCGCTGAGGCCGGTGGTAAGGCAGCTTGATGGTACAGCTCCCCACAGGTAGAGCTAGGCCTCAGGGCAACGGGGATGTAAGGATGCAGAACAGACGGGACCCGCCGGGTCAGAGCAAGAACAGGGACAGACACGATAGTCACTTCAGTACCTTTTACTGGTGGAAATTCAGGCACATCCCGGAGCACTGTAGGGTGAAGGGTGCATTTCAGGATCCTCCCAAGTGAGCGGGTGTAGGGCCTCCTGTAGTAAGTTTCTGACCTGCCTGGAGCTAGGCCTAACTTTGTCTCTGTTCTGCACCTGCCGACCTTGTGGTAGGGCCTTCTGTTAGAGATCACTCTCCCTATTCTTTGGGGTCTCTGTGATTCCTGACCCTGGTACATATCAGCTTTTGGTGATCCTGGGACATGTAGTTCGCCAGGGGTTCCGGTAGTTTTCTACTGGTCATGAAGATCCACGTAGTTCGGACCCGGTGTCCGCTATAACTTCGGGGTGAGCTGGTTAAACTCCTCTGCCCCCCTATGTTACTCACTTTCCACTCACCTTCGGCCCCACGCTCGGGCCCTTGACTAGCCCAGGGCGATGGGATTTACTCGGAGCCCCGGCCTTGCTGCTGGGGATGTCGCGGTATTCGGCTCCCGGGCCCGTACTCTGGGCCTCTCTTTTAATAGATGTTTGGTTCTTATTAATTATATGAAAGTTCGTGACACCACCTGTGGTACCTGTTGAGATTCACCAGCGCTGCGACAGTCCGCTTAGGCTGGTGTTAAGGCAGCTCGGTGGTATAGCTCCCCACAGGTGGAGCTAGGCCTCAGGGCTGCGTATGTGAAAGGAGTGCAGGTTGGCGAGGCCAGCCAGGCCTACGGAAAGACAGGCAAACTCACACAGTTCTCTTCAATACCTTTTACTGATGGAATTGCAGGCACATCCCGGAGCACTGTAGGGTGAAGGGTGTATTGCCGGATACTCCCCCAGGACGCGGGGATAGGGCCTCCTGTTTCCTGTCTTTGTATGGTAAGTTTCTGACCTGCCTGGATCTAGGCCTAACTTTGTCTTTGTCCTGCACTGGCTGACGTTGTGGTAGGGAGTTCTCTTGGAGTGCACGCTCCCAGCTTGCGGGGCCTATGTGTCTCCTGGCTCTGTTACGTATCAGCACTTTAGTGGTCCTGGAACCTGTAGTCCTCCAGGGATTCCGGTTAAACTTTACTGGGTCATAGAGATCCCGGTAACTTCGGACCCGGTGTCCAGTAAACATTCGGGGTGAGCTGGTAAAGCTCCTCTGCCCCCACTGCTACTAACTCTCGACTCGCCTTCGGTCTACTCGAGGCCCTCACTAGGCTATACACACTGGCAGTTAGCTGGCTGCGTCTTCTGCCGCTCTTTGAGTGTCGGCAACGCTCCTAGCTCACTAACCTGAGATCACTCTACTCCGACTCCAACCGAACTCTCTCCTTCAAACTCTTCTCAGACTGCTCTGTACACTTGCTCTTTGTGCTCTCCAGTCTAAAACTAGTCTCTAACTGAACCAACCGACGAACTAGCTCCACCCCCCCTTTTATATCCCTAACGGGCTCCGTCTTGTGGTCTGAGGTGGGAGGTGAAGGTGTGTGTATGTGCTTAGAGAGCCCTCTGGTGGAGGAATCCATTAATACACTCTTCCAGGTCTGTGGTGCTAAGCAGAGCTGGGCGCCACATTCCCCCCTAGTTAAGCTCAGCACTCCCGGGCTGAAGTCATTTTACAAACAGTAATAAACATAAACAATAACAATAATCTTCCCTTTATGGGAGGCACCAATCTTAAATATTGCATAACAACACCAACAAATATAAAGCGTCCTCAGAATTCAAGTCTCTAGTTGTGAGGTTCCCAAGCAGGATGTCCATCTCACTGACTAGAGTACTTAGTAGCTTTGAGGGACCTGTCCTAAACCCTCTACGTAGGCCCTGGGGTGGCTGCAGGGCATGAAGATCCGGTGTTGGACCTCCACAAAAGCCACTCCAGGCAGGTTTTACTTCTGAGGTCACCTAAAGGGAGTACTCCAGGGAGTACAAATATATTCAAGAAATAGTTTTTGGGCTGCACACAGTCCTCAGCCACGCAGTTCATAGGTAATTAATTAACGAAATCATTAGGCAAAAAGTCCATTAATAAGGCAAAAATGCATATCAAAATGCACAATCATAACATACAATACCCCAGGGGTAACTATCTACACTACTCAAATTTTTTTACTTTACTGAGTGTACCTGACAGGAGGTTTACCTCTTGTGCTACGTGTTGATCTACGTAGTGTAGTGGTCTGGGTGGTAGTAGTGTCTACATTGTCAGTTACTCTACCAGTCCTACGTGTGACTATGTTGTAAAACTGCCTTAACCTCTCTCTTGGACTGGCAAGTCTACCATTGGCTGTGCCCTCTTGCTCTTCTTCTGCATCCTTCATCCGGGGATTCTTCTTGAGCTGGGTCTTCTGCAGCACTTACAGGTTCAACTTGCTGTTGAGGGTCTTCTGGCTGATTGTAGAAATGGAGTACTGGAACTATTACTGCTCCTCCTACTTGAGGCCAATCTGCTGGAAACTCTCCTAAGTCAGTGTGTATCATTGGTTCTTTTGGCTCTTCCGGTTTGGTGAAAGGCACTTCCTCTTGGGGTTTCAGTAATTCAGGACATAACTTTATATGGTCCCTTGACACTGTTGCAGACGTTCTTCCTCCATCTTTGCTGATTAAGCATGTCTTTTTATTATCAAATCTTGATTCCAACACAGTGTAGGGTTCTTTTTCCCACTGGTCATCAAGTTTGTTGTTTCTTCTTTTTCTTTTTAATACTGTTTCACCAGGTGTGAAAGGTTCTGCTGGCGCATTTTTGTTGTATTGTGCTTCTTGTTTGTCTCTTGATTTAGTGAGACTATCTTCGACACAGGCTTGTACCCTTCTGTACTGCTCCTGTCTGGTCGTGTCCCAGTTTTCAGTGGTTACATCAGCTTCAGGCTCCACAACACCAAGCTCCAGATCCATTGGCAGCTTCCCAGGTCTTGCACGCATAAGATATGCCGGAGTACAGTTGGTGGAACTGACAGGTATGTGATTATATAGATCTACTAGGTCTGGTAGTAGGTCTGGCAACTGGTTTCTCTCTTCAAGTGGGATGGTCTTCAGCAGATCGATGATGATGTTGTTCATCTTTTCGCAGAGACCATTTGTTTGTGGGTGATATGGGGTAGTTCTTATTTTCTTACACCCGTAAAGATGGCAGAACTCTTTGAACAATTCAGCCTCAAGGGCCAGGACTTGGTCAGTCAGTACCTGCTCAGGGTATCCATGGGGTCTGCAGAAGTACGCTTGGAAAGTTTTTGCTGCTGTCTCTGCTGTCAGGTCTTTGACTGGGGCGACCACCAGGAACCTAGAGTAGTGATCCACCATGGTCAGTGCATAGGAGTACCCTGACCTGCTGGGGGACAACTTGACATGGTCCAGAGCCACGATCTCCAGGGGTCGAGTTGTCTTGATTGGTTGCAGGGGGCCTTCTGGGTGCTGTAGTCTTTTCTTCTGAGGCTACAGGGTCCACAGTTTCGGCACCACCGTTCAATGGAACTGCGCTTTCCTACCCAGTAGAATCGACACTTCAGCAGGGTCTCTAGCTTTTTCCAGCCAAAGTGCCCCGCCTGATCGTGGTAGGCCTCCAACACCATCTGGATGTCTGTCTTCGGGACTACTATCTGCCATACCATCTCATGGGTTTTTGGATTAACATACCTCCGGCACAGCTTCTCATGGTAGATAAACAGCCGGCTTCTCTCGTTCCAAAGCTGCTTTGCTTGAAAAGACGCTTCCTTCTCCAGGGAGGAACCTTCTTGGGTTATCAGTTCTTTAATACTGCTGACAACCGGGTCAGTGTTCTGTGTCTCTTTCCAGCTGTGGTGAGGCAGAGGGTTTAATGTCTTCCCACCCTGCCTCTTTGAGGCTCGTTGTTCGTGGATCATCCCATTCCGGTGAAAGGCAGGTAGCTCAATCTCTTCCAAATCATCCACTTCTTCTTCTGTGTCTGATTGGTGAGGCATCCTGGACAGGGCATCGGCGTTGGCGTTCTTGTGGCCCGCCCGGTATTTAATTGTAAATTGGTAGTTTGACAGCCGAGCCATCCATCGTTGTTCCATGGCTCTCAGCTTGGCAGTTTCAAGATGGGTCAAGGGGTTATTGTCATTGTAGGCAGTGAACTTGCTGGAGGCCAAGTAGTGTTTAAACCTTTTGGTGATGGCCCAGACCAAGGCCAGGAACTCTAACTTAAAGCTGCTATAGTTCTCTGGGTTCCTCTCGGTTGGGTGGAGCTTCCTGCTTGCGTAGGCTATGACTTTCTCTTGGCCATTCTGCTTCTGACTTAGGACAGCGCCCAGCCCTTCGTTGCTGGCATCAGTATACAGCAGGAACGGTTGGCTGTAGTCAGGATAGGCTAGAATCTCGTCGCCTGTCAGGATCTCCTTCATCTCCTGAAACGACTCGGCTTGCTCCTTACCCCAGTGGAATGGGGCGTTCTTGCCTTTGGGGGACTGCCCTACCAGGAGGTCTTGCAGGGGAGCTGCTTTCTTAGTATAGTCTTTTATGAACCTCCGGTAGTATCCTGCTAGTCCCAGAAACTGACGCACCTCCTTCAGGTTCTTCGGCCCCGGCCACTTCTGGATGGCTGTAACCTTATCCGGGTCTGGTGCTACCCCTTCCGGACTGACAATGTGCCCCAGGTACTGTACCTTTCTCTTGAGCAGGTGGCACTTCGAGAGTTTCAACTTCATCCTGTACCGGGACAGTGACTCAAATACCTCTGCCAGGTGTTTCAAGTGGTCCTCGTACGTTCTGGAGTACACTATCACGTCATCCAGGTAGAGTAACACAGTCTCGAATTTGTGGTGTCCCAGGCAGCACTCCATAAATCTCTGGAATGTTCCGGGGGCATTGCAGAGTCCAAATGGCATACTATTGAACTCGCAGAGTCCCATCGGAGTGGTAAAAGCCGTCTTCTCCCGATTCTCCGCAGCCACAGCTACTTGCCAGTACCCACTAGTGAGGTCAAGGGTAGAAAAGTAATTTGCAGACTTTAAGGCAGCCAGGGACTCCTCTATGCGTGGTAAAGGGTATGCATCCTTATGTGTAATGCGATTTACTTGATGGTAATCTACACACATCCTCATGCTCCCATCCTTTTTCCTGACTAGCACTAGGGGAGCCGCCCAAGGACTACAACTATCCCTTACTACCCCTGCCTTTTTCATGTCATGCAACATCTCTTTTGCCTTCTGGTAGTGTGCTGGTGGAATAGGCCTATAACGTTCTTTGATTGGTGGATGATCACCTGTGGGGATATGGTGTTGAACCCCCTTTATCCTCCCAAAATCAAGTGGATGTTTACTGAACACTTGCTGGTATTCCTGAACCACCCGGTGTACACCCTGTTTTTGATGGGCAGGAGTGGTGTCTGTCCCAACATGGAGCTGTTGACACCAGTCCTCCACCTGGGTAGCAGGGTCATTATCCTCCACTTCGTCTGGTGAGGCTAAGGAGCAACAGTGGCATAACGTGGTAACTTTACCTCATCTTCCCCATAGTTGAGAAGACGGACGGGAACCCACCCATTGCGTACGTATACAACCCCTCTGGCGGTTAAGAGCGTGGGTCTGTGCTATGAGCTAAGGGGTTCTACTACCACCTGATAGCTTTGTCCCCTAAGACCTATGGCTGCTCTACACCAGACAAGCATTTCTGTCATTGGAGGAATCACAATGGGTATGGGGTCTGTCACCCGCACATTACCAATTTCACCACCTATTAACTTCGCTTTCTGTTGGTACATCAGGACGCGGATCTCCTTCTGCAGCGCCCTCCTCTGTCCTGGTCTGGCAGCGTCAGCAATCTGTTGGAGTAAGAACACAACCTCTCCCAAACAATTACCAACAATGTTAGTGCCTAGTACCATATACGTATTAGTGTCATCAGGATTAGTCTCTACTACAATTAGTCCCTGGTCCTTCAGCTCCACTCTCCCCACCTTTACAGTCACATTCTTAACCCCGATTAGGTTAAGGGGGAGTCCTTTTGAGGCATAAACAGAAAGATCTGGAGCTGGCGGACGTAGATCGTCCATGGACCAGAACCTTTTGTAGAGGACGTCAGGTATTACGGTTACCTGAGATCCTGTGTCCAGCAGACCGTGCGTCGGGATCCCGTCCAGCACAATGGACAGGAAAGGTCTTCCCCCAACGAACCTGTTGTACCAATCTGATGGGCCTGGTGACTTTACTCCTGGGTGTTGGCCCTCGGACCCAGGGTTTTCTCGTTTAAAGGACAATTCTGGATGAGATGGCCGGTCTTTTGGCAACGGTAGCAGGCGTAGTCCCTCTGTGGACGGCGTTGGTTACTGTTCCTCACAGGGGTTGGTGTTGTCCTACTCCTCCTCCACATCCAGGGGATGTCCTCAGGGCTGTCGGCAAGCAGGATCTTCCCTTTGTCTTTAGGCTCCGTCCGCAGCTGCAGGGCACTCAGCACAGTGGTCAGGGTTTTACTCAACTGACGCACTTCAGAGCACAGGCTGTCCAGCTCTCTAGGGGACGCTGCTGGAACCTTGGCTTCAGCTGCCACTGGGGACAAGGTGGGTGTTGCAGGCACTGTGGTGATCCCACCCTGGTAACTTTGGATGGTATTTGTTTCCAGGGGCTGCAGTCTTTTTATTGCCATATCTTTAAGGTTGTCAAAGGTGACCACCAGCGAACAGTCCTGCTCTCCTCTGGAGATTTCAGTCCCCGGACAAACTGTTCCTTCAGCATTTTGTTTTCATTGTCTGGCTGGACTAACCTGTTGTAGAGCTCGCAGGGCCCCTTGTAGACACCAGGCGTAGCCCCGAACATTGTCCTCCAGCTGCTGAGCACTGTTGTAGAACCTCATCCTGAGGTCCGTCTCAGTAAGATCCTCAAAGACAGCCTGTAACTTTGCAAAGATGGCGGTCACTGACTCTTGGTCTGCGGCCGACCAGTTTTCTACTTCCCATTCCGCAGCACCAGTCAATTGTCCTAGTACCACCGCAGCCCTTTGCTTGCCTGTCATAGGGTACATATCCAGGATACTGCATATCCTCCATTTAAATCCAGACAGGGTATCTGGTTTGCCGCTGTAATGGGGAAGCCACTTTGCTCCCGGGATGTACGGTAGAGTTATTGGAATGACAGGTGCGACAGGACCTGCTGATGGGGCGACTGCTTCCGCCTGCGCGGCATCGGATGGAGGTCGAAGATCAGGGCGGTCAGCCGATACTCCGGCGTCTTTCTGTGCCTCGGACATTCTGGTGCCCCCCTAGTTAACCGTGGCCTACCTTATTTTGTTTTCTTCCGGTAGGCCGCAGCTCCGCAGGTGACGGTTTTCTTCAGGACCTTGCGTCGCTTGCGTGCTACGTCAGAGCGCTCACCGGGGCTGCTTCCAGGACCTGGTATCACGGCAAGGCATGGGGCGTGTTCTTGGCTTCGCGCTCTTTTGCATTTACGCCCACCGATTTCGCGCAGTTGCGCCCTTCTTCTTGCCGCACTACAGCACGACAATGGCGGCCATCTTCGCCACAATTTATTAAAGGCGCACAGTACCCGGTGGCAACGGGCAAAACACTTCTACGTTGCAGCGGGCACGTAATCCTGTTCATGACGCCAGGAAAGAGATGACTAGCCCAGGGGGATGGGATGTACTCGGAGCCCGGCCTTGCTGCTGGGGATGTCGCGGTAGTTGGCTCCCGGGCCCGTACTCTGGGCCTCTCTTTTAAAAGATGTTTGGTTCTTATTAATTATATGAAAGTTCGTGACGCCATCTGTGGTACCTGGTGAGATTCACCAGCGCTGCGACAGTCCGCTGAGGCCGGTGATAAGGCAGCTCGGTGGTATAGCTCCCCACAGGTGGAGCTAGGCCTCAGGGCAGCGAATGTGAAAGGAGTGCAGGATGGTGAGGCCAGCCAGGCCTACGGAAAGACAGGCAAACTCACACAGTTCTCTTCAATACCTTTTACTGATGGAATTGCAGGCACATCCCGGAGCACTGTAGGGTGAAGGGTGTATTACCGGATACTCCCCCAGGGAGCGGGGATAGGGCCTCCTGTTTCCTGTCTTTGTATGGTAAGTTTCTGACCTGCCTGGAGCTAGGCCTAACTTTGTCTTTGTCCTGCACTGGCTGACGTTGTGGTAGGGAGTTCTCTTGGAGTGCACGCTCCCAGCTTGCGGGGCCTATGTGTCTCCTGGCTCTGTTACGTATCAGCACTTTAGTGGTCCTGGGACCTGTAGTCCTCCAGGGATTCCGGTTGAACTTTACTGGGTCATAGAGATCCCGGTAACTTCGGACCCGGTGTCCGGTAAACATTCGGGGTGAGCTGGTAAAGCTCCTCTGCCCTTTCTGCTACTAACTCTCGACTCGCCTTCGGCCTACTCGGGGCCCTCACTAGGCTATACACACTGGCAGTTAGCTGGCTGCCTCTTCTGCCGCTCTTTGAGCGTCGGCAACGCTCCTAGCTCACTAACCTGAGATCACTCTACTCCGACTCCAACCGAACTCTCTCCTTCAAACTCTTCTCAGACTGCTCTGTACACTTGCTCTTTGTGCTCTCCGGTCTAAAACTAGTCTCTAACTGAACCAACCGACGAAATAGCTCCACCCCCCCTTTTATATCACTAACGGGCTCCCTCTGGTGGTCTGAGGTGGGAGGTGAAGGTGTGTGTATGTGCTTAGAGAGCCCTCTGGTGGAGGAATCCATTAATACACTCTTCCAGGTCTGTGGTGCTAAGCAGAGTTGGGCGCCACACCCTCACTAGGCTACACACACTGCAGCCGTGACACTGCTCTTCTTCGCCACTCTCAGAGTGTCGGCACACTCCTAGCTCTCTATCCTGAGCTCTGTGAGTTCTAGTCTGGACTGAACTCTTTCTGCAGGAACAGCTAGGCTCTGCACTGACTCCTTCTGTGTCTGAGCAGGAAACTGCTGAATCACTCACTGAGCTGCCTGGATACACCTTCCCTTTATATATCCCTGACGGGCTCCCTCTGGTGGTCTGAGGTGGAAGGTGGAGGTGTGTGAATGCTTAGAGAGCCCTCTGGTGGAGGAATCCTTTGATACACTCTTCCAGGATCTGTGGTGCTAAGCCCAGCTGGGCGCCACATATACACTAGATGTGGACTGCCTGACCACATTTACAGTAGACTGTGAAATGATTGAGCATAAAATTTGTAATAGACTGTGGACTGTTTGACTACAATTTTTATAATAAAATGCAGACCGACTGACCATAGTCTTTATGTTTGAAATAATTAATTTTGGCCCTAGAGTGTTATACTTTTTCGTGTGTATAGCATGTAGCAGGAACATATTATCACTCTTTTGAATATTTACAGGTGACTGACGCCCTTTGACGTGGTGGGATTTGAAATGTTTCCTTGTGGACTCCAAGAAAATAATGTGGAAAATCACATAACATGTAATTAATATTCATATTAATTACTGATAATAGTCATTCTAGGCATAAGTTCTAGACCTGCGGAGGTGTGACAACACCTTTCTGATACATGAGTATATACTGCTAGTGGTTTTCATATGTATATTTCCTATACACAACTCCTAGTATAACACAACCATATCTTAGGTAGAGACAAAATGAACATTTCTTTTCCTTATCCTCTGTATTCTAAAGTGAGGAATCCCTAATTCTGTTTCATAGAATAGCCTTGTAATCAGCGGTGTAAGAATCAATACCGCGATTACAAGAGACTGACCACAGCATTAAGACTACACTGTGGACCAATTGACCACAAAATTTACGAGGACTGACAGTCCACAGCATTTGAATTAGTTGTCGACTGACTGACAACAGCATTTACACTGTTTTACAAAGATCGTTAATTTATCAAGTCGTTATCTCTCGAATTTCAACCAAAGGTCATTAATTATAAAGAATGGACTGACTGACTGACCACAGCATATACACTAGATGTGGACTGCCTGACCCCATTTACAGTAGACTAGACTGTGGGCCAACCTCTGTCTTCTAAAGTGAGGAATCTCCTATCCTATTACGACGCGCCCCCTAGGCCATGGGGTACCTGGAGCCGGGCCTTTTGTAGATGTTGGGGGTGGTAGTCACCGTGGCCGTGACCCGGTCCGTGACCCAGGGGAGTAAAACCACGGGCGTATTATATGTGTATAGGTTAATGTCCGACTACGCCACCTGTGGATTGCTGTTATTAGTAACCGCCGCTTCGGAGCAGACCGCTGAAGCTGGTGGTATGTGCAGCTAGGTGATGTGACTCCCCACAGGAGGAGTGCAGCCTCAGGGCAGCATGTAAGGATGATGATGGTAGTAGAGCAGGGTATCGGTAATAACAACACGGAGTCTTTGCAGTGCAGTCCCAGGGTCTTTTCTGTTGGTAATTATATAGGCCACAACCGAAGTACTGTGTGACCCGCCACTCGGTGTTTGAGTAGCGGCTAGCCCTCCCTGAGAAGGTGTATAGTCGGAAGACGGGCCGGTGATGGAGAGGGGATGCAGTCGCGGCCTTGGCCCGGTCCGTGCCCACGGCGCACACACCAAAAATGCGGGCTAGTTAAGGATGAGTGGTTAATTCGACTACGCCACCTGTGGTGTCTGGTGATGCTCCACCAGCGCTGCTTGCAGTCCTCTGAGGCGGGATATTGTGGCAGACGACGGTATTACTACTCCCCACAGGCAGAGCAGGGCCTCAGGGCAGAGACAGACAGGAGGATGGATGAGGGGAGTAGTAGTAGGCGCAGTGGTGTGGTGCGGTGTCACGCTGCAATAATGGACCGGAGGCAATGGATTCAGTATTCCAAGCTTTACTCACGTTACTTAAGGTCATCTGCAAGGCTTCTCGTTGCTCCTCACGGCTTGCTGCGGCCACCAGAGATGAGGGCCCAGAACACCCCGGTAGTTGAGGTGCTTTGATCAGGACCCCCGCACCTCCGCGTGTTCCTGAACTTTTCCCTTGGACCTGTCCTGTCCGTGTGCGGTGTGTTTTACAAGGCTGGGTCTCCCTCTGGCTATTCACAGAACAAGGGTACGGCGGCAATTCCGTTCCGTCCGTCACCCGGTGGGATCCACTTAGCTGCCTGGCTTCTCTGACAGAGACCTGAAGTAACAAAGTCAGATATCGGGGGCTGGTACCCCTTTTGCAGCAGTAGTCCCTCTGACTAGGCCAGAATGGAGAGTACAGGTGGCATATGCCGCTCCGTCCGTATTCCCTGGGATCCTTTTGCCTGTGGAGCTCTTCTACTTTCCTCCCCTCCAAGCCTTCTCAAGTAGGGAACTTGACCGGGTAGAGGCAACCGTTAACTCTCACCCGCTCCTCGCCTCAAGGCCAGAGCACGAGGACCGTGCATCTTCACAGGCTGCAGGTTCTATCCCAGAAAGCCACGTTCAGCAGTGAAGACCACAATCAAAGAACCTTGAACTTAAGATGGCTGGCTATTATATATTAAACTAGAAGTGTAACCTAAAGGTGTGTCCTCCACCCTGACCCACTACATGGTTCCCCCTAACATTGGTTCCCCCATCTCCATTATCCTGCTGGGGCAGCACTCTGGTGCATATTAGCCCCCCATAGGACAGGAGTGTGTAGTGTTGAGTGTGAGTTGGGGTCCTGACAGGTGCACCATCCTTACTTGGGTGAGGAGATACCACACCTCCTGACAAGATGCAGTACCCCCTGTGGCGACCGAACCCTCAGGGGCCCCACAGTACTGGCTCGTGATGAAGGCCTGGTCAGTCTGGGAGCAATCCTAGAGTCCTCCTGGCCAGGAAGCGTTGTAGGCCTGCCGTTCTGACCGTACTCTTTGGCTATCCCGCTTATAGTCATGTTGTAGCCCACGTCCCTGAGTGTAACGTGCTGTGCTCACCCGTATGGCTGGCGACTCGGACCCTGTGTATTCCTCGCTCCTCTGTGGCGGTACTGGTCCTTTCGTGTGGCTGAGCCTCCGGGCTTCTGATGGGCCAGGAGACCTGCAATCTCTTGCCTTGTGGTATCTGCTGCTGGGTATACAATCCCCACAGCCTCGGACTCCGCTGTCCGGCTCTCTGTGTGAACTAACCAGGACGAGCTCTCTTCAGCTCCAGTCCCTGGCTTCTTGCTCCTGTGTCCTCAACTCGACTACAGGCTCTAACTGAGCTAACCCCGCCTCGAGATCCAGTTATAAAGGGCACGATCCTACCCTTTCTGGCCTGGGACAAGAGGTTTTGCATGTAGTGTGTTCCCTGACCAGGAAACCCCTGTTTTGCTCCCAGACATGGTATTACTACCACTGTGGCAATCAGACCCTGTGGGGTGCCACATTCCCCCCTAGTAAATTTTAGTACTCTGGGACTGAGCATATTTTGCAAAAACACAACAGGTAACAATACATTAACATATTTACAATCATTAGAGTCTTTATAGGTCACGGTATCATCCGTAACCAGGTGTCCATTTTCCTTGGTAGATATGGGGACCTGTCCAAAGCAAACCCCAAACGTTGGCCTTGGGCATGGCTGCAAGGCTTAGGCAGTCCCGTTGGACCACAAGGGGGCCACGCCAGGCAGGTTTTAGTTCTGTGGTCTGCTGGAAAGGGGCACTTTACAGGTGCAACTATTTACAAGGCAAGTTTTTGGGTTACTCATCGTCCATAACCTGAAAGTCTTTTGTAACCTGTCGGGTAACTGGACAAACATAGTTAACACACACATAAAACAATTCAACATTACAGTTATAGTTACATTTAGATTCTCCAGCGAGCAGGGATTTGACTTCTGGTGCTCCTGGTAGACCTGCGTAACACACTGTCTAGCTGTGTTCTACCTTGGTCCCCTGCATTTACCCCTGGTGTGGTGGGCTCTGTATGGACTGCACTACAGGTGTGTGAAGGTGTCTCTGGTAGGTTGGGCAGCTTCCTACGGATCCTTTGGCTTATCGTGGGCATGACAGGTTCGCTACTAGCAGAGGGTAGATTCTCCTGGTCTGCTGATGAGGAATCTTCTGTCTCCGGGGCCAATGATTCTTCCAACTCTACTGGGACTTCTTCAGCTTCCTGAGGAGCTGGCTGGAGGAATGTAAGGACTGTTACAACAATGGTGTTATTCACCTGTGTCCATGACCGTGGAAATTCTCTGAGTACCGTGCTGACAATATCTTCCTTTTCCTCTGCGGGTTGAGGGATATCCTGGTCTTCTTCAGCATGCTGCAGCTGCTCGGAACATTTCTTTAGGTGGTCTCTGTAAACTGTAGCTGTTGTTTCTCCTCCGTCCTTACTTATGAGGTACACCTTAGGGTTATCGTGGTTCGAGGGCAGAACAGTGTACGGCTCTTTTTCCCACTGGTCATCCAACTTGTGGAGTCGCCTCTTCCTCTTTAGGACTTGCTCTCCAGGTGACAGGGGAATGGCAGGGGCATGTTGATTGTAAGTCTTCTCTTGCCTTTCTCTTGCTTGGGACAGACTTCTTTCAACACTTTCCTGTACCTTGCAGTATTGCTGCTGCCGCTCAGTATCCCAATCTACATCTGGTGAGGCGTCCTCTGGGGTCAGGACTCCCATATCCAGGTCGATGGGCAGCTTACCAGGTCTTGCTCGCATCAGGTAAGCAGGGGTGCAGTTGGTGGAATTCACTTAGATGTGATTGTAGAGTTCCACCAGGTCTGGCAACTTTTCTGGCCACAGGCTCCATTCCTCCAGGGGCAACGTCTTCAGTAAGTCTATCACCACCTGATTCATCTTTTCACAAATCCCATTGGTCTGGGGGTGGTAAGGCGTTGTCCGGATCTTCTTGCAGCCGTACAGGTTGCAGAACTCCTGGAATACCTCCGCTTCGAAGGCCGTACCTTGGTCAGTTAGCACACGTTCTGGGTAACCATGCGGGTGGCAGAAGTGCGGCTGGAAAGCTCTGGCTGCAGTCTGAGCCGTTTGGTCCTTGACTGGCACTACTACCAGGAACCGGGAGTAGTGGTCTACGATGGTGAGAGTGTAGACATAGCCTGATCTGCTCGGGGTTAGCTTCACATGGTCCAGGGCTACCAATTCGAGTGGCTGCTTGGTGATGATGGGCTGCAGGGGAGCCCTCTGGCTGTCACGCTCTTTTCTTCTCAGGTTGCATGGTCCGCATTCTCGACACCACCTCTCAATTGCTGTCCTCATGCCAACCCAATAGAACCATTCACGTAGCAGGACTTCCAGCTTCTTCCACCCAAAATGCCCCGCTCCATCGTGGTACGCCTCCAGGACCATAGACGCATCTCGCCTCGGGATTACCACCTGCCAGACCAGCTCATGTGTCCAGGAGTTGACAGTTCTTCGAAACAGCTTCCCTTCATAGATGAACAGCTTCCTCTTTTCTT
This sequence comes from Phyllobates terribilis, assembly GCF_046119375.1. NCBI lineage: Eukaryota > Metazoa > Chordata > Amphibia > Anura > Dendrobatidae > Phyllobates > Phyllobates terribilis. Next base: position 384,278,040 of record NW_027362765.1, read on the forward strand.
TCCACAGCTGTTTGGTCTCTTCAGGAGCATCTGAATCAGGGTATGAGTCCGCTTGTGTCAGCAACTCTTTGACTAGGCGGACAGCCGGGTCACTGTCTTGCGTTTCTGCCCATCCGTGGTGTGGCAGTGGATTTAATGTGGCCTCCCTGTTGGCAGAGCACCTGTTCTTCACACAATGGGAGGACTGCTTTATTCCATGGTGGTGGAAAGCGGGGATCTCTATCTCTTCCAATTCTTCTGGGACTTTCCCCGGTCTGGCAAATTAGGCATTCTGGACAGCGCATCTGCGTTTGCATTCTTGTGACCAGCCCGGTACTTGATGGTGAATTCGTAGTTGGACAGTCGGGCCATCCATCTTTGTTCCAGGGCACCACGTTTTGCAGTGTCCAGGTGTGTCAGCGGGTTATTATTCATGAACACGGTGAATTTTGAGGAGGCAAGATAATGTTTGAAGTGCTCTGTCACGGCCCCGACGATGGCAAGGAACTCCAACTTGAAGGAGATGTAGTTTTCTGTGTTCCTTTCTGTGGGCCGGAGCTTCCTACTGGTGTATGCTGTCACCCTTTCTCTGCCTTGTTGGATCTGGGACAGCACCGCTCCTAGTCCCACGTTGCTCGCGTCCGTGTGAAGGATGAAGGGTTGGCCGTAATCAGGGTAGGCCAGGACCTCGTCTCCGGTGAGGGCCATCTTCAACCCGGTGAAGGACTCATCTTCTAGCTTGTCCCATTTGAACGGTGGTTTCTGGCTCTTGGCTTTCCTGGACTGGCCTATCAGGAGATCCTGCATGGGCGTCGCCATCTTGGTGAAGCCTGGTATAATCCTTCGGTAGTAGCCTACTAACCCGATGAACTGCCGTACTTCTTTGATGGTGGAGGGTCTCAGCCAGTCCTTGATTATGGTGATCTTGTCGGGGTCCGGCGCTACACCGTCAGCGCTTACCACATGTCCCAAATACTGTACTCTGGGCTTCAGCAGGTGGCACTTTGACGGCTTCACCTTGAGGCCAAAGCAAACCAGGGCTTCAAACACCTCCGCCAGGTGCTCCAGATGATCCTCATACGTCTTGGAATATACTATGACATCATCCAGGTAGAGCAGGACCGTCTCGAAATTCTTATGTCCCAGACAGCACTCCATCAACTGCTGACAGGTTCCTGGGGCGTTGCAGAGCCCGAACGGCATGCAGTTGAACTCGCTGAGGCTCATCGGGGTGGTGAATGCGGTCTTTTCCTTATCCGCCTCTGCTACAGGAACCTGCCAGTTCCCACTAGTAAGATCCAAAGCAGAGAAGTAGTTAGCAGATTTTAAGTCAGCCAGTGACTCGTCTATCCTGGGTAGCGGGTATGCATCTTTATGTGTTATGCGGTTAATTTGCCTGTAGTCTACACACATTCTCATCGTGCCATCCTTTTTCTTTACAAGAACTAATGGAGCTGCCCAGGGGCTACAACTGTCTCTTATTACCCCAGTCTCCTTCATCTCTTGTAACATCCCTTTGGCATTTTGGTAGTGTGCTGGCGGTACAGGCCGGTACCTTTCTTTAATGGGTGGATGGTCTCCCGTGGGGATATAGTGTTGAACCCCTTTTCCTGCCCGAAGTCAAGTGGGTGTTTACTGAAGACCCTTTCATACTCCTGTACCACCCGGTATACTCCTTGTTTTTGGTGTTAAGGGGTGGAGTCGGTGCCCACATGCAGCTTCCGGCACCAGTCCTCCAACTGTCCCTTGGAGCCATTACCCTCCGCCTGTTGGGATGGAGGTAAGGGTTCCACGGCCTTTATAGCATTTTGACTGACGGTGAATAGTTTAGCCAGGGTAGCATACCGGGGAAAATGGACTTCTCTTTTTCCAATGTTCAGGATGCGGACTGGCACTCTCCCATGACGGACATCAACCACCCCCCTGGCTGTCAAAATGGTGGGCCTACTATCTGAGTAGACAGGCTCTACCAGGGCCTGGCAATCTCTACCTCTTAGACCAATGGCTGCCCGGCACCATATCAGCATTTCACTTTTTGGGGGCATGGCAATAGGGAGTGGGTCACTCATCCTAACACTGCCAATCTCGCCACCAGACAGTTCTACCTGTTGTCTTTTGATCAGGGATCTGATCTCCCTTTGTAGAACCCGCTGCTGGCTGGAACTGGCGGTCTCCGCAACCTGCTGTAGCAAGACAATTATTTCTGCAAGACAATTTTCAATAACATTAGTGCCTAAAATTATCATGGGATGACTTTCTCGGCGATCAATGTCGACAATTATCAGTCCCTGTGCTGGCAGCTCAACTTTGCCAACTTTTATGGTCACTTCTTTAAACCCAACCTGGGGTACGGGTTGAGCATTGCTAGCATATATACTCAAATGTTCATCTGGATAGCGGGTAATGTCCGAATTAGGCCAGTACTGTTTGAAAAGAATGTAGGGAATGGTGGTCACCTGGGATCCAGTGTCCAGCAACGCGCTCATTGGAAAGCCGTCCAGCACGACAGGTAGGACCCGTCGTCCTCCCACATATTTGTCTCGCCAGCTTGATGGGCCTGGTGGTCTTATGCCTGGGGGTTGGCCCCCTGCCCCAGGTTTTACTCATTTAAATGACAGTACCTTGCATAATGTCCTGGCTGGTTGCAGCGGCGGCAGATGGGTTGTCCGTCCTGGTCGTAGCAGTCGCTGTTCCTCCCTCTGGATGGTGGACTCCTCCTCTGTCGTCGCCACGGGACGTCCTCCGGACTGGAAGCCAGCTGGACCTTTCCTCTGGGAGACACCTGCAAGGACTGCACAGTTTTGGTTAGTGCTGCTACACTTTTGGTTAGTTCCTGGACCTGATGGTGCAGGTCTGCTCCTACAGGCTCTGAGGAAACGGGTGCCACCTTCTGGTGATAGGTGATAACTGGGCGCCGGTGAGCTGTGGCGCCACATGGTGTTGGTTCCCATAGCAACCGGATGGCTCTGTCCTTAAATTGTGCAAAGTCCAAGTCAGGGTTTTGCAGAGCCATTATGCGCAGCTGGGTTTGGTGGGCGCTGGACAGTAAACCCTCAATAAATTGCTCAGTTAACAGTCTGTTTTCATCACGCACACTGTAAGGGTCTACCTGTTTGATGGTCCTCAGTGCCTCCTGCAGGTTTAAAGCATAGTCCTGTACACTGTCCTGTGCCCGTTGTTTGCACCCATAAAACTTCATTTTGATCTCTGCTGTAGTGCGTGTGTCTAAAGAGTCCTTTAGGCGGGCCAGTATCTCTTTTACAGTCCCTTTTTCTCGTGCTGACCAGGACTTTACTTCTCTCTGGGCTGCACCAATCAACTGGCCTATGAGGATGCTCACTTTCTGCTCCTCGGACAGGGGGTATACTTTAAATAAACTGTTTAGTCTCTCCTTGAAGTCACTCAGGGTGTGCGACTCTCCTGAGTACTGGGGCAACCACGCCGCCCCCGGTATATAAGGCATGTTGAATGGCATTACTGCGGCAGCGGCCGCGCCGGTGGCTGAAGTTCCCTCCTTTTCGGGCGTCTTCCTCCCCCCTAGTGAACCATGGCCTACCTTCCTCCTCTTTTCTTCCGTAGGCCGCAGTTCCGCAGGTGATGATCCCCATCGAGGACCTGGCGTTGCACGCGTCTGACGTCAGCGCTCGCTGGGCTCTTTCCAGGACCTGGCGTTGCGTCAGCGTGCGGGGCGGGGCTTTGGACTTTGCGCGTTTTCAGCGATTACGCCCCTCTTATTCCCGCGCCGCGACCCGAAAATGGCGGACAATGGCGGGAAAACAGCTTAAAGTTTCTTAAAGGCGCGCAGTACCCGGTGGCAGCGGGCACATAATATTGCCGACTACGCCAAAGTTGACGCTCCCCCTGGGCCGTGGAGTACCCGGAGCCGGGCCTTTTGTAGATGTTGGGGGTGGTAGTCACCGTGGTGGTGACCCGGTCCGTGACCCAGGGCGGTCAAACCACGGGCGTATTATATGTGTATAGGTTAATGTCCGACTATGCCACCTGTGGATTGCCGTTATTAGTAACCGCCGCTGAGGAGCAGTCCGCTGAAGCTGGTGGTATGTGTAGCTAGGTGATGTGACTCCCCACAGGAGGAGTGTAGCTTCAAGGCAGCGTGTAAGGATGATGATGGTAGTAGTGCAGGGTATCGGTAATAACAAAACGGAGTCTTTGCGGTGCAGTCCCAGGGTCTTTACTGTTGGTAATTATATAGGCCCCAACGGGAGTACTGGCTCGTGATGAAGGCCTGGTCAGTTTGGGAGCAATCCTAGAGTCCTCCTGGCCAGGTAGAGTTGTAGGCCTGCCGTTCTGACCATACTCTTTGGCTATCCCCCTTATAGTCGTGTTGTAGCCCACGTCCCTGAGTGTAACGTGCTGTGCTCACCCGTATGGCTGGCGACTTGGACCCTGTGTATTCCTCGCTCCTCTGTGGCGGTACTGGTCCTTTCGTGTGGCTGAGCCTCCGGTCTTCTAATGGGCCAGGAGTCCTGCAATCTCTTGCCTTCCGGTATCTGCTGCTGGGTATACAATCCCCTCAGCCTCGGACTCCGGTGTCCGGCTCTCTGTGTGAACTATCCAGGATGATAGCTCCAGTCCCTGGCTTCTTGCTCCTATGTCCTCAACTCGACTACTGGTTCTAACTGAGCCAACCCCGCCTCCAGATCCAGTTATAAAGGGCAGGATCCTCCTCTATCTGGCCTGGGGCAGAAGGTGTTGCATGTAGTGTGTTCCCTGACCAGGAAACCCCCTTTTTGCTCCCAGACATGGTATTACTACCACTGTGGCAACCAGACCCTGTGGGGTGCCACATTTACATAGAATAGTAATCAGAGGTGTAACAATCAATACCGCGATTACAAGCGATTGACCACACTATTAAAATTACACTGTGGACTGAATGACCACAACATTTAAAAGGACTGAAAGTCCACTGCGTTTGAATAAGATGTGGACTGACTGACAACAGCATTTACACTAGTCTAAGGATTGAATGGAAGACAGCAATCAATGGAATCGGACATCATACTTTGAAGTATAGAAGGAAGAAAGCAAAGAGCAAGACCAGCAACCAATCCAATGGATTGATACTATCAAGATAATGGTGAAGAAGACCCTAGTGGACCTATCTAGTCTTCCACAAGATTGATCTTCCAAAAGATCATTAATTCATCAAGTCGTCATGGCTCGAGTTTCAACTGAAGGCCATTAATTATAAAGAATGGACTGACTGACCACAGCATTCACACTAGTTGTGGATTGCCTACTCATATTTACAGTAGACTGTGCGCCAACCTTTGTGTTCTAAAGTGAGGAATCCCCTATTCTATTGCAGAGAATAGCCTTGTAATCAGCGGTGTAACAAACAATACCGCGATTACAAGAGACTGACCACACTATTAAGACTACACTGTGGACTGAATGACCACAGCATTTAAAAGGACTAACAGTCCACAGCGTTTGAATTAGTTGTGGACTGACTAACAACAGCATTTACACTAGTCTAAGGATTGACTGGATGACAGCAATCACTGGAAAAGGACATTATACTTTGAAGTATAGAAGGAATAAAGTAAAGAGGAAGACCAGCAGCCAATCCAAAAGATTGACACTATCAAGATAATGGTGAAGAAGACCCTAGTGGACCTATCTAGTCTTGCACAAGATTGATCTTTCTAAAGATCGTTAATTTATCAAGTCGTCATGGCTCGAGTTTCAAACGAAGGTCATTAATTATTATGAATGGACTGACTGACTGACCAAAGCATATACACTAGATGTGGACTGCCTGACCACATTTACGGTAGACTGTGAACCGGTTGAGCATAAAATTTAAAATAGACTGTGGACTGTCTGACTACAATTTTTATAATAAAATGCAGACCGACTGACCACAGTCTTTATCTTTGAAATAAGTAATTTTGGCCCTAGAGTGTTATACTTTTTGGTGAGTATAGCATGTAGCAGGAACATATTATCACTCTTTTGAATATTTACAGGTGACTGACGCCCAATTACATGGTGGGATTTGAAATATTTCCTTGTGGACTCCAAGAAAAGAATGTGGAAAGTCACATAACAGGTAATTAATATTCATATTAATTACTGATAATAGTCATTCTAGGCATAAGTTCTAGACCTGCGGAGGTGTGACAACACCTTTCTGATACATGAGATTATACTGTTAGTGGTTTACATATGTATATTTTCTATACACAACTCCTAGTATAACACAACCATATCTTAGGTAGAGACATAAGGAACATTTCTTTTCCTTTTTCTCGGTCTTCTAAAGTGAGGAATCCCTTATTCTGTTTCATAGAATAGCCTTGTAATCAGCGGTGTAACAATCAATACTGCGATTACAAGAGACTGACTACAGTATTAAGTCTACACTGTGGACCAATTGACCACAAAATTTACGAGGACTGACAGTCCACAGCATTTAAATTAGGTGTGGACTGACTGACAACAGCATTTACACAAGTCAATGGATAGACTGGAAGACAGCAATTACTGGAGAGGGACATCATACTCGGAAGAATTGAAGGAAGTAGGCAAAGAGGAAGACCAGCAGCCAATCCAAAGGATTGACACTATCAAGATAATGGTGGAGAAGACCCTAGTGGACCTAAGTAGTCTTTCACAAAATTGATCTTCCTAAAGATAGTTAATTCATCCAGTCGTCATGGCTCGAGTTTCATCTGAAGGCCGTTAATAATAAGAAATGGACTGACTGACCACAGCATTCACACTAGTTGTGGACTGCCTCATCATATTTACAGTAGACTGTGGGCCAACCTCTGTCTTCTAAAGTGAGGAATCCCCTATTCTATTTCATAGAATAGCCTTGTAATCAGCGGTGTAACAATCAATACAACGATTACAAGAGACTGACCACACTACTAAGACTACACTGTGGACTGAATGACCACAGCATTTAAAAGGACTGACAGTCCACAGCGTTTGAATTAGTTGTGGACTGACTGACAACAGCATTTACACTAGTCTAAGGATTGACTGTAAGACAGCAATCACAGGAAAAGGACTTCATACTTTGAAGTATAGAAGGAAGAAAGCAAAGAGGAAGACCAGCAGCCAATCCAAAGGATTGACACTATCAAGATAACGGTGGAGAAGACCCTAGTGGATCTATGTAGTTTTTCACAAAATTGATCTTCCTAAAGATCGTTAATTCATCCACTCGTCATGGATCGAAATTCAACCGAAGGCCGTTAATAATAAGAAATGGACAGACTGACCACAGCATTCACACTAGGTGTGGACTGACTTACTACAGCATTCACACTAGGTGTGGTCTGCTTCACCACATTTACAGTAGACTGGATGGTGGGCCAACTTCTGTCTTTTAAATGGAGCAATCCCATATTCTATTTCATAGAATCGCCTTGTAATCAGCGGTGTAACAATCAATACCGCGATTACAAAAGATTGACCACACTATTAAAATTACACTGTGGACTGAATGACCACAACATTTAAAAGGACTGACAGTCCACAGCGTTTGAATTAGTTGTGGATTGACTGACAACAGCATTTACACTAGTCTAAGGATTGAATGGAAGAGAGCAATCAATGGAAAAGGACATCATACTTTGAAGTATAGAAGGAAGAAAGCAAAGAGGAAGACCAGCAACCAATCCAATGTATTGATACCATCAAGATAATGGTGAAGAAGACCCTAGTGGACCGATCTAGTCTTGCACAAGATTGATCTTCCTAAAGATCGTTAATTCATCAAGTCGTCATTGTTATGATCTGCAACATGTACTAAGGAAAAATAGGGGAAAGCTGTCCCTACAGTAAGACTTATCTGAATCCCTACGATGTAGCGGGCTGCCTGTTCCTAGTGAACAGACCGGCCTTAGTCCTCGGCTAGTCTGAACGAAGACCTATAGAATTAAGGGAGGGTCCCTAAAAGAACTAAGGACTAGGACAAAAATGGGACACCTCCTAAACAGAGAAATTGTTGCAGAACACAAAAAGACAAACTGACAAAAATGTACTATATGTCCCAGAGGACCATGCGAACTTGACAGAGAAAGGCACCGAAGCACCAGGCTAGAGAAACAGTGAAACACTGAAGTCCAGCACAGCCAGAAGGGCGGAGCTGGAATATAAAAGCAGATGGTCACGTGACCGCAAAACACAAGATGGAAATAACAAACAGGGGGGTTCTAACAGTACCCCCTCTTTTATGAGGATCATCCGGATCCTCCAGGCCCAGGCCTATCTGGAAACCTCCTGTGGAAAGCTTTAACAAACCTAGGAGCAGAGACATCATCCATCCTTACACAGCAGTTGTCTTCGGAACCGAAACCCTTCCAGGAGACAAGATAGTGTAATCTCCCTCTATGCCATCTAGAATCCAAGATACGAGAAATTTCATATTCGCCGTCTTCCACCACAGGAGGAACTGTGACAGTGGCGTCCCTATCAGACACATCAGCCTTTTTCAACAAGGAAACATGAAACACAGGATTAATCTTCCAGGAAGTAGGGACATCCAACCTAACAGCAGACGGGTTAACAACCTGAAGCACTTTAAATGGACCCACAAACTTAGGACCCAGTTTTTTAGAGGGAATCCTCAACCGCAGGTTCTTCTAGGACAACCAAACCATGTCACCCACAGTAAACAAAACCTCCTTACGTTTCCTGTCAAAATACTTCTTGGACTTCTTGTTAGCCTCTTGAAGGTTGCAATGTACATTAGTCCAAACTCTCTCCAAATCACCGGAAAAATTCTCCTCCTCCGGCACCGCCGACCCCAATTTGGAGAACGAACCAAAAGACGGATGTCTCCCAGTACAACAAAAAAAAGGAGAACACCCAGCAGAGGAGGATGTATGATTGTTAAGAGCAAATTCTGCGAGAGGCAGAAATTCAGACCACACCTCTTAATTGTCCACCACAAAACAATGCAAAAACTGTTCAACATCCTGGTTCTTTCTTTCAGTCTGTCCATTAGACTCAGGATGATAACCAGACGAAAATGACAAATGGACTCCCAACCTGTCACAAAAAGCACGCCAAAGCAAGCCACAAACTGAGGTCCTCTATCAGAAACAATATCCGTGGGAACGTCATGGAGCTTGACAATCTCCTTAACAAACACCTTAGTGAGTGTCTTGGCGCAGGGCAACTTAATGAATGGAACCAACTGACACATTTTACTAAAACGGTCCACGACCACCCAGATGACAGTAAAACCCTTGGACACAGGAAGATCAGTAATAAAATCCATTGTGAGATGCGTCCAAGGCGCACTAGGAACCACCAGAGGGCAAAGCAACCCCGCAGCAGGAGTATGTGAAGCCTTTGACCTAGCACACACAGTACACTGACGCACCCACTTGATGACTTCCTTCTGCCATCCAGGCCACGAAAAACTGCGACTGATAAGTCTCTTAGTCTCCGAAATTCTTGGATGACCTGCCAACCGAGACTCATGACACTCCACAAACAAATCTCTCCTAAAGGCTCTAGGCACGAACAACCTCCCATGGGGAGTGTTAGATGGAGCATCATCTTGAGCTTTCAGAATCCCATTCTCCAAAATGGAGTCCAATGCCGCCACCACAACTCCTTTCTGTAAAATGCTCTCCTCCTCCTCGGCACCGACCATAGGAGAGAAGCTGCGAGATAAAGCATCGGCTTTAACATTCTTAGTACCAGGGATATAAGTAACAGAAAAATGAAACCGAGAAAAAAAAGTGCCCACCTAGTTTGACGGGCATTCAAGCGCTTGGCAGCATCCAGATAGATCAAATTCTTATGATCTGTGAAAACATGAATAGGAAATCTAGCACCTTCCAAAAAATGATGCCAATGTTCAAACGCAAGTTTAATAGCCAGCAGCTCCCGATTTCCAACACTTTAATTCAGTTCGGTTTCTGAAAATTTTTTCGAAAAGAAGGCACAAGGATGTACTCCACCCTTGTTCTCCTGAGACAAAACTGCTCCGAGCCCCACTGATGAAGCATCGACTTCGACTAAAAAAGGCTTGGTCTCATCAGGCTGCATAAGGATAGGGGCATAACTGAACCTCTCTTTGAGATACTCAAACGCTTCAATGGCCTCAGTAGTCCACTGAGCCGTTTTCGCACCTTTCCTGGTGAGATCGGTTAGAGTTTAACAATTACAGAAAAATTCTTAATGAATTTCCTGTAATAATTGGCAAAACCCCAAAATCTCTGTATAGATTTCAAACCAATAGGCCTAGGCCATTCCTGCACAGCCTGAACCTTCACAGGGTCCATCTCAAAGCCCTCGCTGGAGACAATGTAGCCCAAAAAAACTAATTTTCTGCACAGCGAACTCACATTTCTCCAGCTTAACAATGAGTGAATTATCACTCAATAAATGCAAAACTTCACATACACTCTGCCAATGGGACTCTAGATCTGATGAGTAAATCAAAATGTCATCCAAATACACAACCGCATTCTTACCAATCAAAGGTCTCAGGATGTCATTAATAAGGTTCTGAAAAAATGCAGGTGCATTGGTAAGACCAAAAGGCATCACCAGATTCTCAAAATGGCCTACCGAAGTGTTAAAAGCAGTTTTCCATTCATCACCCTCCTTCACTCGTAACAAATTGTATGCCCCCCGGAGATCAATTTTGGAGAACCACTTGGCCCCCACTAACTGGTTAAACAAGTCAGGATTTAACGGCAATGGGTAAGAATTGCGTACGGTAATCTTATTAATTTCACGAAAAGCCAGACATGGACGTAAACCGACGTCCTTTTTTTTAACAAATAAAAAAGCAACTGCCACAGGCGACTTAGAAGGTCTAATATGACCAGCAGCCAGGCTAGTCTGTATGTACTCCTCCAAGGCCTTTCTTTCAGGGATAGTCAGATTAAACAAGCGACTCTTGGGAAGAGTAGCTCCCGGAACAAACTCAATGGCGCAATCATAATCCCAATGAGGAGGTAAAACTTGCGACTCCTCCTCCGAAAAAACCCTCCAAAAATCTTGAATAGGTACCGGTAATTCCCCTTTTTCCACAGCCGCAATGCAACCATTACAACATTTATCATAGCACTTCAGACTCCAAGACTTAATCACATTAGTAGACCAGTCCAATAAAGGATTGTGCAGTTTTAACCAAGGCAATCCTAGAACAACTGGAGAGGGTAAATTATCTAAAACAACCAAATCCAAAATTTCTTGGTGAACTCCATTGATAGTGAGGGGAAATGCAGCAGTCTTGTGAGTAATACATTTCAAAGTAGTGTTATCAATTGCAACCACAGAAATAGGTGATGACAAAGGTTTGGATTTCAATTTAAGGTTTTCCAAAAACCCTTTATCAATCACATTAAGTGTTGAACCACAATCCACAAATACCTGAAATTCAATCAAATCTCCCTGCAGAGTAGTACTCGCAGAAAGAAATACTCCTGCAGAGCGTAAACAACCTATATGGGTGTAACTGACCTTTTTTTTCTTTACTTAAACGACGCTCACAATACTTAATCAAATGGTCAGCTTTACCACAATAAAGACACAATCCTTCGGTAAACCTCCGGTCTCTTTCCTGAGAGCGGAGTGACATCACCCCAACCTCCATCGGTTCTCCGGCGTCAGAGCAGATTTTCTGGGGACTAGGTCCTGGCATTACAGGAGTCGTCACCTCATTGAGCCTGCTCCTCAGTCTCCTGTCTATACGAACAGCTAACTGCATAGCATCCTGCAGAGTCTCAGGTGCAGGGAATGCAATTAGCAAATCCTTAACCCTTTCACTCAGACCAGCAAGAAATAAACATCTCAGCGCAGGATCATTCCACTTCAATACCCTGAAGGAATTGAGGGTAAACTGATTAAATTTGCTGATGACACAAAGCTAGGAGGGATAGCTAATACTAGAGAAGAGAGAAAGAGGATTCAAAAAGACCTAAATAAACTGGAGCAGTGGGCAGCAACCAACAGAATGGTTTTTAACAGGGAAAAATGCAAAGTACTACATCTGGGCAATAAAAATGAAAAAAGCATATACAGAATGGGAGGAATAGAGCTAAGCAACAGTACATGTGAAAAAGACTTAGGTATACTAATAGATCATAGACTGAACATGAGTCAACAGTGTGATGCAGCAGCAAAAAAGGCAAATACAATTCTGGGATGTATTAACAGAAGCATGCAGTCTAGATCACGTGAAGTCATTATCGGTCTTTACTCCTCTTTGGTCAGACCTCATCTGGAATACTGTGTACAGTTTTGGGCACCACATTTTAAAAAAGACATAGACAAACTGGAGCAAGTTCAGAGAAGAGCGACCAGAATGGTGACTGGTCTGCAAACCATGTCCTATGAGGAACGGTTGCAGGATTTGGGAATGTTTAGCTTGCAAAAAAGAAGACTGAGAGGAGACTTAATAGCTGTCTACAAATATGTCAAGGGCTGTCACATTGTAGAAGGATCATCTTTATTCTCATTTGCACAAGGAAAGACTAGAAGCAATGGGATGAAGCTAAATGGGAGGAGACACAGATTAGATATTAGAAAAAACTTTTTGACAGTTAGGGTGATTAATGAGTGGAACAGGCTGCCACGAGAGGTGGTGAGTTCCCCTTCAATGGACTTCTTCAAACAGAGGCTGGACAGACATCTGTCTGAGATGATCTAGTGAATCCTGCTTTGAGCAGGGGGTTGGACCAGATGACCCAGGAGGTCCCTTCCAACTCTACCATTCTATGATTCTATGATTCTATGATTCCACTTAACTTCTGAAGCCCATCTCCTGAAGTGTGTGCAATAATTTTCAACATCTTCTGACCCATGATTCAAACGCCTGAGTTCTGATTCAGCAGATGAGATTCGACCAGGATTGTCATATTATAGCCCCATAGCAGAAAAAAATTCTTCAACAGACCTTAAACACGGATCATTAGGCTGGAGAGAAAAGGCCCACCCCTGTGGTTCATTGCGCAAAAGTGACATAATAAAACCAATGCGCTGTGATTCATTCCCAGAGGACCTTGGTCTCAAACGAAAATATAAGAAACAAGCATTTTTAAAGGAAAAAAAATCTTGCTGTTTACCATAAAAAACATCAGGCAGTCCTACCTTGGGTTCGACAAAATGCGCTCCAGAACCGCTACTCACGTGTTGCTGAAGCTCGGCCACCTCCAGAGATAATCCCTGCAGGCCTTGAACCAAATCCTGGACGGAAACCATACTGATCCCTGAATTTCTTTCCTTTTAGTTTTTTGGGCTGGACTTACTGTTATGATCTGCAACATGTACTAAGGAAAGATAGGGGAAAGCTGTCCCTACAGTAAGACTAAGCTGAATCCCTACGATGTAGCGGTCTGCCTGTTCCTAGTGAACAGACCCGCCTTAGTCCTCGGCTAGTCTGAACGAAGACCTATAGAATTAAGGGAGGGGTCCCTAAAAGAACTAAGGACTGGGACAAAAATGGGACACCTCCTAAAAGAGAAGTTGTTGCAGAACACAAAAAGACAAACTGACGAAAATGTACTAGAGGTCCCAGAGGACCAAGCGAACTTGACAGAGAAAGGCACCGAAGCACCAGGCTAGAGAAACAGTGAAACACTGAAGTCCAGCGCAGCCACAAGGGCGGAGCTGGAATATAAAGGCAGATGGTCACGTGACCGCAAAACACAAGATGGAAAAAACAAACAGGAGAGTTCTAACAGTCATGGCTCGAGTTTCAACCGAAGGCCATTAATAATAAAGAATGGACTGAGTGACTGACCACTAGATGTGGACTGCCTGACCACATTTACAGTAGACTGTGAAATGATTGAGCATAAAATTTGTAATAGACTGTGGACTGTCTGACTACAATTTTTATAATAAAATGCAGACCGACTGACCACAGTCTTTATCTTTGAAATAAGTAATTTTGGCCCTAGAGTGTTATACTTTTTGGTGTGTATAGCATGTAGCAGGAACATATTATCACTCTTTTGAATATTTACAGGTGACTGACGCCCTTTGACATGGTGGGATTTGAAATGTTTCCTTGTGGACTCCAAGAAAAGAATGTGGAAAGTCACATAACAGGTAATTAATATTCATATTAATTACTGATAATAGTCATTCTAGGCATAAGTTCAAGACCTGCGGAGGTGTGACAACACCTTTCTGATACATGAGAATATACTGTTAGTGGTTTACATATGTATATTTTCTATACACAACTCCTAGTATAACACAACCATATCTTAGGTAGAGACAGAAGGAACATTTCTTTTCCTTATCCTCTGTCTTCTAAAGTGAGGAATCCCTTATTCTGTTTCATAGAATAGCCTTGTAATCAGCGGTGTAACAATCAATACCGCGATTACAAGACACTGACCACAGCATTAAGACTACACTGTGGACCAATTGACCACAAAATTTACGAGGACTGACAGTCCATAGTGACGCGCCCCCTGGGCCATATTCTTTAGGGGAATATCCGGAGCCGGATCAGATGGGAGTTGTAGTCTTCCGAGTGGCTGTGACCCGGTCCGTGCCCAGGGTGTCAAGCTCAGAGTATGTGGCAGTCCTACAGATGTTATAAAGTTCTTAATGTCGACTACGCCACCCGTTGTATTGCGGTCACTATGGCCGCCGCTGCAGCAGGGTCCGCTGAGGCTGATGGTGTTGGTGCAGCTTTTGGTAGTATAACCCCCAACGGGTGGGGTATAGCCTCAGGGGGATCAGGTGCAGAGGATGGGAGTTGTGGTGATGCAGTGTAGACGGCAATCAGAGACAGAGTCGGGTTATGCAGTTTAGGATGTTTACTCACTGCTGATGTTCTGGTCACTCCAGCTTCGAGTGACCTCCCGAGCCGTGCTGCGTCCACCAGGTTCTGGATCCAGCCAACTCCCAAATAAGTCCGGAGCGTGACCCTGAGCTCTCCTTCTGTCCTTTCTCTGGCCATCCCCACTATTGATCCACCCAGGTCCAGCTCCCTCGGGCCTTCTGTTGGGAGACCCTTGGCCTTGGGTTCCCTGACCCTCCTCGTGGTATGCCTTCGTGGTGGATGTGGTGGGTGACCGTGGCAAACGCTGCCCACGGTCTCCGGTCTCTGGCTGGGGAGTGTTTTTGCCCCCACCAGCTTGGGTTCCGGTACCCTGATGCCGACTCTTCACCCAGGGATTTAATTTGGGGTCTTAGAGTCCTTTCTTCTGTTTCCCCCTCTGGGTCTCTCTCTCTCCTCTCTCACTCTGGGTCTCTCTTCTCCTCCGCTCGCTGACTTTCTCTCTGCAACTGACCCTGTTCTTAGTTGGTGCCCACCTTATATACACCCTCTATGTGTGAGCTCAGGTGACCAGCACCCAATGAGCTCCTATCTTTACCCAGGCTGCTCCCCCTATCTGCCCCTACACTACTTGGGATGTACCACCCCCCTCCCACTCCAGCCAGGAACAGACTCGGTCGTACCTGCACATTTCTAAGTGGGAGTACCGTCGGCCTGTTCCTCGGAAATGGGATGTGTGTAGTGCATGCAGCCTACCGAGCCCAGTTCCACACTCCATCCTTACCCGGGAGTGGAATATCACACCTCTGGGTTGAGGTGCAATACCCCTGTAGCAGCCGAATCCTCAGGGTGCTACATTCCCCCCTGGTAAATCACAGCACGTCCTCGGGCTGTAAGACATAACATCCACAAACATACATTTTTTTTCATAAACATAAACATAATAAAACATCATATAAAACTTTTCATATAATCATTCTTGTAGACTTTTCTTCGCTTCTAGCTCCTCCTCCGGTCACTGTGCAACGTGTGACCGGGTAAAGTGCGACAGTCTTTTCTTGAAAAAACTCGTGGCTTTCCTTTAAAACCAGTAGGGAGCGCTTTAGGACGCGCAACTATATACAGGGGATATGGCCGCTCTCAGTCCTCGGCCAGGTATTAGGGAGGAATGACCGCTCTCAGTCCTCGGTCAGTGGGATTTAAGGGATAAACGGGTAAACAGTTCACACTTGCTGGTCCCAACGGGGACTATATTAGCAACAGTTCACTGTGCCCCGACGGGCAACTATATACAGCTTGTACTCTGCTGTACTTAACGACGGCGTCCTCCTGCTCTTTCTTTGTGGTTACCTTTAGCTTCAGACCCGTCCGGGTCCTCTTGTTCTTCCTCCTCACACCGCAGCTCTTCCTCCATCAGGCGATGCACATGGAGGGCGTAGGGTCCTTTGGCACACTTGTGCCGGGTGAAGGTGACCTCGTCCCCGATGTAAAGGTCACGACCTCTGTGTCCCTCCGGTAGGTGGGACTCAACGTCTCTCCTGGTCACGAAGACGTCGCCTGGGGTGCGGTGGTCTCGGATGAAGCCCCACCCATGCTGCATGTTAAACTTGATCACAGTCCCGGTGGTGCGGGGACTATGCGCTGCACGGGGGTCTCTCCTGGCCCGGCTCTTCTGCTCCGCGCTCCTTATCTGGGCTTGTTGTTCCCGGACCCGCCTCTCTCTCCGCTCCCTCTCAAAGACCTCGAGTTGTTGGCGGCAGCACTCTGCACGCTCCGCTGCGGCTGCCCGAGTCTCTTGAGTGAACCCCATGAGATCTTCTCCGGTGGGGTCCCACTCAAATTGGGCCTCTTCTAGCGGGGGCGAGATCCTCTTAACGGGCTTTGGAGCCGGGATCAGGGGTTCACACATGGGCCTTGCCCTCTTTTGGAGCTCTTGTTCGTAGTACTCCCTGGGCCAGACAAAGGGCTGCCCGTCCGGCCATGTGTGTTGGGCGAACAGATCTTCTCCCAGATGCGGCACTTTAGGTTTTATGGGCGCGGTGGTGGTGGCGGCGCCCGGGTTGCCCAGGCCTTGCGGCCAGGCCTGGGGCACCTGGAAAGTGAAGGGCACCGTAAGGACGGCGGCGCCCTGGGCTACTTGGCCCTGCGACCAGGCCGGTGGCTCCGCGGAGGTAGGGGGCGCTGTTGGTATTGCGGCGCCCGGGGGTACTAGGCCTTGCGACCAGGCTGGTGGTACTTCCTGCTTGGTCACGCTCGGGGTCGAGGCGTGTGACGTCACAGGGGTCGCGGCTGCGGCTTCCGGTTGAGGCCTAGTCTGTGGCGGTGACGTTGCGGTTACGGGCACGGCAGGGGGTACTTCGGGCTCTGCGACGGGGAGCTGGGGCAGGCACGCGGTTTCCCGGCTTGGGGTAGAGACGTCCCCTTTACCTGCCTCCTTTCGTTCGGCTCCCTTCTCGGCGCCGTCTCCGGCCTTCAGTCCTCCTGCGCCATCCTCAGAGGCGGTCTGTCTCCTCGTCTTGGGTGGCGTGCTCCGCTGACGGGTCTCGGTCTGCTGGGCCATCTCACGGCTCCACTCCGCCAACGTCTCTCGCTGCACCCGGGCCATCCTCCGTGCGAGGCCCTCCAGCGCAGTCTGTGCACACTCCCGATCTCGGGGGAGCTGTGCTAGGACCTCCACTAAGCCTAGTGGGGTCGTTGCTTCTAGCAGGCTCCTGACCAACGGGTCGGTGCTGCTCTGCTCTCCTTCTGCTGTTTCCAGCAGGCTCCTGGCCAGCGGGCCGGTGCTGCTCTGCTCTTCTCCCATCTCCGGGTAAGCTTCTTCTGGACTCAGCTCTAGGCTTCTTGTCTCCGGGTGCGCTCTCTCCAGACTGCTCCAAGCGACACCCATCTTTGTTCTCTCCTTCTCAGTCCTCCCACTTCGAGGGCGGTCCCGGGGCCACTTGGTGATTGTCAGCTCCAGGGGCAGTTCTTTCACGCTGACAGACACCTCTAGCATCACAGTCTCTGTTGGTGGGGGCGGTTTCCACTTTTGGCGCCATTTTCGGTCCTGGCCCACGATGGGAGGTGGCCTCTTGCACGCCCATAATGGCGTCCGCTCTTCCAAGGCGGGAAACCTTTGGAAATGGCGGGAATCGTCTCCCAGTGGCGGGAAACTCTGCAGATGGCGGGAAAAAGCTGTTAATGGCGGACAACCGGCGGGAATTGACCTGTGATGGAGTCCGATGGCGGGGACCCTCCGGAACCGGCAGGAGACTTCTTTTTGAGGTAAACTCGTTCTTTTCTTCAGGCACGCAGTACCCGGTTGTTGTGGGCACGTAATCCTGCCGACTACGCCAAAGTTGACGCGCCCCCTGGGCCATATTCTTTAGGGGAATATCCGGAGCCGGATCAGATGGGAGTTGTCTTCCGAGTGGCTGTGACCCGGTCCGTGCCCAGGGTGTCAAGCTCAGAGTATGTGGCAGTCCTACAGATGTTATAAAGTTCTTAATGTCGACTACGCCACCCGTTGTATTGCGGTCACTATGGCCGCCGCTGCAGCAGGGTCCGCTGAGGCTGATGGTGTTGGTGCAGCTTTTGGTAGTATAACCCCCAACGGGTGGGGTATAGCCTCAGGGGGATCAGGTGCAGAGGATGGGAGTTGTGGTGATGCAGTGTAGACGGCAATCAGAGACAGAGTCGGGTTATGCAGTTTAGGATGTTTACTCACTGCTGATGTTCTGGTCACTCCAGCTTCGAGTGACCTCCCGAGCCGTGCTGCGTCCACCAGGTTCTGGATCCAGCCAACTCCCAAATAAGTCCGGAGCGTGACCCTGAGCTCTCCTTCTGTCCTTTCTCTGGCCGTCCCCACTATTGATCCACCCAGGTCCAGCTCCCTCGGGCCTTCTGTTGGGAGACCCTTGGCCTTGGGTTCCCTGACCCTCCTCGTGGTATGCCTTCGTGGTGGATGTGGTGGGTGACCGTGGCAAACGCTGCCCACGGTCTCCGGTCTCTGGCTGGGGAGTGTTTTTGCCCCCACCAGCTTGGGTTCCGGTACCCTGATGCCGACTCTTCACCCAGGGATTTAATTTGGGGTCTTAGAGTCCTTTCTTCTGTTTCCCCCTCTGGGTCTCTCTCTCTCCTCTCTCACTCTGGGTCTCTCTTCTCCTCCGCTCGCTGACTTTCTCTCTGCAACTGACCCTGTTCTTAGTTGGTGCCCACCTTATATACACCCTCTATGTGTGAGCTCAGGTGACCAGCACCCAATGAGCTCCTATCTTTACCCAGGCTGCTCCCCCTATCTGCCCCTACACTACTTGGGATGTACCACCCCCCTCCCACTCCAGCCAGGAACAGACTCGGTCGTACCTGCACATTTCTAAGTGGGAGTACCGTCGGCCTGTTCCTCGGAAATGGGATGTGTGTAGTGCATGCAGCCTACCGAGCCCAGTTCCACACTCTATCCTTACCCGGGAGTGGAATATCACACCTCTGGGTTGAGGTGCAATACCCCTGTAGCAGCCGAATCCTCAGGGTGCTACAATAGCATTTAAATTAGGTGTGGACTGACTGACAACAGCATTTACACTAGTCTGTGGATTGACTGGAAGAGAGCAATCACTGGAAAGGGACATCATACTCGGAAGAATAGAAGGAAGAAGGCAAAGAGGAAGACCAGCAACCAATCCAAAGGATTGACACTATCAAGATAACGGTGGAGAAGACCCTAGTGGACCTATGTGTTCTAAAGTGAGGAATCCCCTATCCTATTTCATAGAATAGCCTTGTAATCAGCGGTGTAACAATCAATACCGCGATTACAAGAGACTGACCACACTATTAAAATTACACTGTGGACTAGTGTTGAGCGATACCTTCCGATATCAGGAAATATCGGATCGGATTGGACCGGGCCGATACTCAAAAAGTATCGGATATCGCCGATTTCGATACCGGAAACCAATGCAAGTCAATGGGACACAAATATCGGAATGAAAATAAACCCTTCTTTCCTTGTAGGTTAATTCTACATGAAGGAAAACAACTAACAATAATGTAGAATGTATTGGGGGAGGTGGTTGCCCAAATTGATGGGAACAGTGCTCACAGTGAAACATCAAAAGCCGGCAATTCAGCAGCGGCATACACCGGTACCCGACAATTTAGAACAGAAAGAATAGAGCTTCACACATAGATTAGATAGATAGAAACATGTCAGCCACATATATAATAAGTACAGTGACAGTGTTGCTTACTGTACTTGTCATTTAGTGTAAAGGATTTATTTAAAAAAATAATAATGTTTTCATGCACCGTCTCTTTAAAAAAGACGGCCGGCAATTCAGCAGCGGTACCCGACAATTTAGAACAGAAAGATAGAGCATCACCCATAGATTAGATAGATAGAAACATGTCAGTCACATATATAAGAAATACAGTGATAGTGTTGGTTACTGTACTTGTCATTTAGTGTTAAAATAAAGGATTTATTAAAAAAAAATTGGCGTGGGGTTCCCCGTAATTTTAGTCTCTAGCAGAGGTTAAGCAGACGGCTGGGGCAGATGTTTGAAGCCTGGGAAGGGGGTAATACCCATGGAGCTTCCCAGGCTACTAATATCAGCCCCCAGCTGAATACCTAGCCTTTACTAGCTATTAAAATGGGGGACCCCAAAAAAAAAATGACGTGGGGTCCCCCCTATTTTAATAGCTAGCAAAGGCTAGGCAGACAGCTGGGGGCTGATATTAATAACCCAGGAAGGGTGCCATGAATATTGGCCCCCTCCCAGGCTAGAAACACCAGCCGTCAGCCGTCCCAGAAATGGTTCATCCATAGGATGCGCCAATTCTGGCACTTAGCCTCGCTCTTCCCACTGCCCTGTAGCGGTGGCAGTGGGGTAATAGTGTTGGGGTTGATGTCAGCTTATAATGCCAGCTGACATCAAGCCCAGGTTAGTAATGGAGAGGCGTCTATAAGACACCCCCATTACTAACCCCATAGGCAAAGTTAAAAAAAAACACAAACACGCAGAATAAAGTCCTTTAATTGAAATAAACACACAATTCTTTATTGTTCTAAATTAAACCATACTTACCGTCACGCCCATTCTAGCTGAAGCCAACGATCTCCTGCAATAAAAGAAAAATAATAAAGCAACATCATCCTTACCTTTAGATGGTTCCCAGGACAGCTCCAGCTCTGCTATATCGAGATGATAGGCTGGACCGCAGCAGAACGCTGCCATCCAGCCTGTCATCCCGCACACACTGAGAAGAGCAGGCATGCTTGCGCTCCTCAGTGTCTGGCAGTGACGGCATCCAGATGAGCCGAGGTCATGTCCAATGAACTCAGCTCACCTCATGCATGTCACTGACAGCGTGGGAGAATTCTCCTGCGCATGCGGTGAGCGTGAGAGAATTCTCCTGCTGAAGCGCTGAGCGCAGGAGAATTTTCCCACGCTGTCAGTGACGTGCATGAGGTGAGCTGAGTTCATTGGACATGACCTCGGCTCATCTGGATGCCGTCACAGCCAGACACTGAGGAGTGCAAGCATGCCTGCGCTTCTCAGTGTCTGCGGCATGGCAAGCTGGATGGCAGCTTTCTGCTGCGGTCCAGCCTGTCATGTGAATGTAGCAGAGCTGGAGCCGTCGTGGGAACCATGGAAAGGTAAGGATGATGTTGCTTTATTATTTTACTTTTATTGCAGGAGATCGTTGGCTTCAGCTGGAATGGGCGTGACGGTAAGTATGGTTTAATTTAGAACAATAAAGAATTGTGTGTTTATTTCAATTAAAGGACTTTATTCTGGGTGTTTGATGTTTTTTTAACTTTGACTATGGGGTTAGTAATGGGGATGTCTTATAGACGCCTCTCCATTACTAACCTGGGCTTGATGTCAGCTGGCATTATAAGCCAACATCAACCCCAGCCCTATTACCCCACTGCCACCGCTACAGGGCAGTGGGAAGAGCGAGGCTAAGTGCCAGAATTGGCGCATCCTATGGATGCGCCATTTCTGGGGCGGCTGACGGCTGGTGTTTCTAGCCTGGGAGGGGGCCAATATTCATGGCACCCTTCCTGGGCTATTAATATCAGCCCCCAGCTGTCTGTCTAGCCTTTGCTAGCTATTAAAATAGGGGGGACCCCACGTAATTTTTTTGGGGGGTCCCCCATTTTAATAGCTAGTAAAGGCTAGGTATTCAGCTGGGGGCTGATATTAGTAGCCTGGGAAGCTCAGTGCGTATTACCCCCTTCCCAGGCTTCAAACATCTGCCCCAGCTGTCTGCTTAACCTCCCCTAGAGACTAAAATTACGGGGAACCGCACGCCAATTTTTTTTTTAATAAATCCTTTATTTTAACACTAAATGACAAGTACAGTAACCAACACTGTCACTGTACTTCTTATATACTGTATGTGACTGATATGTTTCTATCTATCTAATCTATGTGTGATGCTCTATCTTTCTGTTCTAAATTGTCGGGTACTGCTGCTGAATTGCCGGCCGGCTTTTTTAAAGAGACGGTGCATGAAAACACTATTATTTTTTTAAATAAATCCTTTACACTAAATGACAAGTACAGTAAGCAACACTGTCACTGTACTTATTATATATGTGACTGACATGTTTCTATCTATCTAATCTATGTGTGAAGCTCTATTCTTTCTGTTCTAAATTGTCGGGTACCGGTATATGCCGCTGATGAATTGCCGGCTTTTCATGTTTCACTGTGAGCACTGTTCCCATCGATTTGGGCAACCACTGTAATGCCACAGCCACCATGGCTGTGGCATTAACGTCTTAAAAAATATTAATTCCTGCTTTTCCATTTAATTGTAATGTAAGGGAGATAATGTAATGTCAGCGCTTGAGCAGGAGAATTCTCTCACGCTTGGATGGCATTCTGATGACAGGCTGGATCGCAGCTGAGCGCTGCCATCCAGCTTGTCATCCTTCAGAGACACTGCAGAGCGCAGGCATTATGTGAACTTCCGATTCCGGTATTCGATATTGTAAAAGTATCGGAACTTAGTATCGGAACTCCGATACAGCGAATATTGGTCGATACCCGATATTTCAGTATCGGAATGCTCAACACTACTGTGGACTGAATGACCACAACATTTAAAAGGACTGACAGTCCACAGCGTTTGAATTAGTTGTGGACTGACTGACAACAGCATTTACACTAGTCTAAGGATTGACTGGAAGACAGCAATCACTGGAAAAGGACATCATACTTTGAAGTATAGAAGGAAGAAAGCAAAGAGCAAGACCAGCAGCCAATCCAATGGATTGATACCATCAAGATTATGGTGAAGAAGACCCTAGTGGACCGATCTAGTCTTGCACAAGATTGATCTTTCTAAAGATCGTTAATTCATCAAGTCGTCATGGCTCGAGTTTCAACCGAAGGCAATTAATAATAAAGAATGGACTGAGTGACCACAGCATATACACTAGATGTGGACTGCCTGACCACATTTACAGTAGACTGTGAACCGATTGAGCATAAAATTTAAAATAGACAGAAGATCAATAAACAGAACTCAAGGCACAGAGCACAAACCTCACACTAGCTGAATGTACATCTGGCAGACATCTGGGACAAACAGCTCAGTTAAGTAGCCAGACATTCAACCGGGATAATGAACACCTGAAGATAGCCAGTGCCTCCCAGTCTCAAGTTGGACATCCGAGCTGTCAATCACCACACTGACAGCTATTGCACGCCCATGTAGCAGATTGGATGGTCGAGCTGTCAATCACAGTACTGACAGCTCCAGCATGCCCCTGAACAAGATTGGACAGCTGAGCTGTCAGTAACTGCATCCCAGACACAGTGAGGGGTGGAACCGTGAAAATTATCCAAGCATGCTCAGGTGTTATCCGAGTATATTAGCTCTGCTAATATGCTCGAGTCCCTGTGGTAGCATGTTTTGTGGCAGCAGGCAGACACAGCACATGCAGGAATTGCCTGTTTGTTAGGTAATCCCTACATGTGTTGCATCTGTCTACCGCAGCAAAACATGCTATCGCAGGGACTTGAGCGTATTAGCAGAGCACTACAAGATATTCGGATAACACCCGAGCACGCTTGGATAACACCTTATCTGACAATGCATGCTCAGCACTACTGGCAACTAGTGATGATCGAGCATGCTCGTTGCTCGAGATTTATGAGCATGCTCGGACGAGGAGATGTGTAGCCCAGGGGATGGGGGTTACTCGGAGCCCGGGCCTTGTTGCTGGGGATGTCGCGGTAGTCGGCTCCCGGGCCCATACTCTGGGCCTCTCTTTTAAAAAAGGGGTTTGTTAAATATATGAAAGTTCGTGACGCCACCTGTGGTGTCTGGTGAGATTCACCAGCGCTGCGGCAGTCCGCTGAGGCCGGTGATAAGGCAGCTCGGTGGTATAGCTCCCCACAGGTGGAGCTAGGCCTCAGGGCAGCGTATGTAAAGGGGAATGCAGGATGGGGAGACCCAGCCAGGCCTACGGAAAGACAGGCAAACACACACTTCTCTTCAGTACCTTTTACTGGTGGAAATGCAGGCACATCCCGGAGCACTGTAGTGTGAAGGGTGCATTACCGGATTCTCCCCCAGGGAGCAGGGATAGGGCCTTCTGTTTCTTGCCTTTGCGTAGTAAGTTTCTGACCTGCCTGGAGCTAGACATAACTTTGTCTCTGTCCTGCACCGGCTGACTTTGTGGTAGGGCCTTCTCTTGGAGTGCACGCTCCCAGCTTGCGGGGCCTATGTGTCTCCTGGCTCTGTTACGTATCAGCTCTAAGGTGATCCTGGGACTTGTAGTTCCCCAGGGATTCCGGTTGTACCTTACTGGGTCATAGAGATCCCGGTAACCTCGGACCCAGTGTCCGGTATACGTTTCGGGGTGAGCTGGTTAAGCTCCTCTGCCCCCAATGCTTCTCACTCTCCACTAGCCTTCGGCCACGCTCGGGCCCTCTCTCAGCTGTTCAGACTAACGGCAGCTTGCCGCGCTTCACCGCTCTTAACGGTGTCGGCACACCACAGGCTCCCTACTTGAGCGACTTGAGTCTGGACTGGGCCTCAGGACTGCTGGAGGCCTAGCTTACCTCACACAGCAACCTGGGTTCTGCTCTGCACACTCCGCTCCTCACTCCTTGCGCACTCCAGACCAGACTGACTACCTAGCTCCACCTCCCCTATTTAAATCCCTAACGGGCTCCCTCTGGTGGTCTGAGGTGGGAGGTGCAGGTGTGTGTATGCTGAGGGCCTCTGGTGGAGGAATCCTTTCATGCACCCTTCTAGGATCTGTGGTACCAAGCGCCACACACCTATTATCAGCGTGCTCGGGGGTTACGTTTTCGTCGCTCAGTGAACATGATTTGCGACTGTTTGATAACTTTAACACATGTGAGGAATGCCTGTTTTTCCAGCATTCCTCACATGTATTAAAGCTGACAAACAGTCGCAAATCATGTTCACGGAGCGACGAAACCTTAACCCCCCAGCACGCTGAAGATAATAGGTGCTTGTCCGAGCATGCTCGTAAATCTCGAGCAACGAGCATGCTCGATCATCACTACTCGCAACCCATCAGCAACCTGCAACTGTGTCACAGGGTGCTGAAGGAAGAAGGTGAGTGCATGCGCAGGCGATCGTGCTATCTAAATGCCGCTTTCAGTGATTGACAAGGGCACTTAAATACTTAAAACAGCAGCAATCAAGGCGAGCTCTGATCACTGCTGTTACAGGCAGACTCCGGTGATGAATCACAGCCGACATCTGCCCGGTATGGTGAAGGCTCAGCTCCTGATCCCGCTCCATAAAAGCACAACCCTAAGGTGACAGTTAAGGTTAGCAAATTTCACTTGTCTGTTCGTAAATATGGAAAGACAAATGGAATTCCCTAACACATGTGAAAGAGTCGTAATAGATTTAGTAAATGTGCCCCAAGTATGTGAATGTTATTACACACCACAATGCTCCATTACATACACGCATCTTACAAAAATACATATAATTTCAGGTATGCAAACATGCACAAACACGCAGACGCGCACAAACACGCCAGTACATGAATACATCATCTGAACCACCACCTGTATCTGGTCCATCAATTGTAATGTCAAGTCAACCCCATATACCTTTGTATAGTATGAACCTACAACTGCCAGAATGTAATTAACAATAGAGATACTGGGAGTTGTTGTTACCAGTCATCATCAGACTGTGGACCATACAGGAACCACAGTACTGATGAGATGCAGGCAGGATGACAAATAAACCTTTACATCCAGGTATCTTACCTGAGACGTCTTCTCTGATTAGAGTCGTTCTCTTTCTTTTCGTCTCCATCTTGTCCAGTCTCCATGATGACTTTTCCCATCCACAACTCGTCTCTGCAGACTTCCATCTTGTCCAGTCTTCTGCAGCACATCCCCACACGATGCCCTTAAAGATAGCAGTGTCATTATAATGCTCCTGAATAAAAATATCAGCCCTACACTGAGCCCCTGAATAAACTTAACTCTCACAATGCTCCCTGCACAAAATATGTCCCACACTCTACTCCTCTTATGGTACATGCCCTCCACACAGCCCCCTCCTTACCATACTGGGCCACCTCTTCATACTGTCCTCTCACACGGTGACTCCCCCTATACTGCCCAGTCTCTATACTGTGCCCCTTCATCACACTCCCCCTCCTCAGCATACTGTTCCCTCCTTGCTGTGCCCTCACACTGTCCCCACCATACTGCCGCATCTCTATACCTTCTCTCACACTACCTAGTCTCTGTTCTGTGTCACCTCACAATTTTCTCCCTCCATGCTGTCTCCTCACACCATTCCCCTACTCTCCATACTGTTTCCTCATACATCCCCCTTCCCCATTCTGTTCCCGCACCCATTCCCACCCCTCTACTCGTTCACCATACTGTTTCTTCACACATCTCCTCATACTGTCTACTAAAATTTCTCTCCCATCTTTCCCCAAATATAATAAATCTTCGGAAAAGCACACAGACATGCACAAAGACACACACAAACATGCAGAAGCGTGCTTACATACACAAAAACATTCACACATACAGACACACACTAAGGCCTCTTTCACACGTCAGTATCTCCGGTACGTCTGATGACAGTTTCCACACCTCCCGGATACACTGACACACGTAGACCCATTCGAGTGAACCATGTCATTCCAATGTGTTTCCACGGACCGTGTGTCAATGGGCAAAACACGCTGACATGTCTGTGTTTTACCTGCTGCACGGTCCACAAAATGTCCCACACTAATGACACATGGATGAGATCAGTACCGGCGCCTGGGAATCAGTGTACAGGTAGCGCTGTTCCCAAGCGCCGGGTGCCAAATGCTGCCCTCATCATTGTTTCCTGCCGTCGCTGCGATCAGCACTATCAGGGACAATGATGAGAGTAGTTGTGTCTGCTACTGCAGTGTCCAACTGTAAAAATAAAATAAAAAAAATCCTAATACTCACCTAAGTCTCCCTCTCTGTAATCCATGTGACCAATCACACCAAGGAGTCGGGGAGAAAGAAGCGCTGCAGCGAGCAGGCGAGCTGCGCTCAGTGAGTGACAGGACACTGCTCACTTAGCGCAGCTCCGGGGCTCATTCTGTTAGAACCCTCCTGTTAGTTTTTTTTCTATTTTGTGGTCACATGATTATCTGCCTATTTATTCCAGCTCCGCCCTTCTGGCTTTGCTGGACTTCAGTGTTACTTGACTCTTAATCTAGCCAGGTGCTTTGTACCGATCTCTATAGTTTGCTTGGTCATTGGACCTCTAAGTACTTTTGTCTCTTTGTCTTTTACTCCACTACAACTTCTGCTAGGAGGTGTCCAACTTAATTCCAGTCCTTAGTTCTTGTAGGGATCCCTCCCTTATATCTATAGGTCTGCGTTCAGACTAGCCGAGGACGAAGGCGGGTCTGTTCACAAGGAACAGGTTGCCCGCTGCATCGTAGGGAATCAGCTTAGTCCTATTGTAGGGACAGATTTCCTTTCTTTCCTTAGTTCTTGTAGCAGATCATAACACATTCACTGCAGGAGTCATTCTCCCCGGCTCCTCTGCTGAGCGGTTGCATGGATTGCAGCGGGGGACACTTATGATAGGTGAGTATAAGGATTTTTTTTATTTTATTCTTATTTTTACACCAGGACACTGTGGGAGCAGACACTACTACTCTCATCATGGTCCCTGTTGATGCTGATTGCAGCTCCGGCAGGGAACCATGATGAGGGCAGTGTTTAGCACCTGGCGCTTGGGAACAGCATGAACTGTACACTGATTCCAAGGCGCCGGTACGTGTACGTGTACTCCTGATGCAGTACACGGGCGGCATACGGTTGTCACACAGGTGCACACGGACATCTCCGATACTGGTTTCTCCAGTACTGGAAATATCAGGATGTGTGAAAGAGCCCTAATATACACACACGCAGATACACACACTCACATAAATGGTGACACGTATACATCCGTGTATAGACTCGTGTATACACAATGAGCCAAGCACACACAGAAATGCACATGCAGTCATGTACTCTCAGACAATCACATGCACAAAAATGACACATGCACACACGCAGGGAAGCACGCACACATGTGTGAAGACATATACACATGTAGACACGCACACGTAGACACACAGACATGCAGACACTCAAAGACATACATGCGCAGAAATGCACATGCTAACACGGATGCACGTGCAGAAATGCATGCGCAGACACGCAAAGACATACACACACACAGAAATGCACACGTAAACACAGACGCGTGCATGCAGACACATGCACAGAAATACATAAGCAGACACACAAAGGTACATACATAAAAATTTATACAAACACACACAAATATTACCCTACCTTGGCTTGTCTCCAGTCCGGCCCATATACTTTGTTGAAGCGCTCCTACAGTGGGAGACTGCAGCGCTGCGTGGTGAGTGACGTCACTTTTAGCAGACGTGACTGCGCCCGCGGCTGCTAAGTGTGACGCTGCCGTGCAGCCGCTGCTCTCCGGCTCTCCTGCTCCCTGGCCCCACCCGCCACTGTCCTGGGCATCGCGGTGGTTAAAGGGCCCGCTGCCACTATGTTCCCCCCCCTTTTTTTTTTAATTCGACGCTTACTCCTACTCTCCTCTTCAAGGGCCCACCGGGGATTTCCCCAGCACCCCGCTAGGCCAGTCCGACCCTGGTATGATGTTCCCTACAGCTCACCCACACTCAGTATGATGTCCCTCAAAGCCCACTCCCCACTCAGTATAATGTTCCCCACTACCTCCCACTCAGCAAGATGTTCTCCACAGCACAGCCCTCAGTCCCCACTGCTACTGACATTAAAAAAAAAAACATTACTCACCTTGCTCCCATTCTCCCCGGCATACTGCTTTGTTCTAAGCAGTGCAAGTACTGAGGAACTGATCTTGTGAAGTCATCGCACGTGCAGTGCACTGCAGCTAAGCCAGTTATGCAGACAACATCCAATACTAATATATACAGTTGAAACCAGAAGTTTAAATACACTATATAAGAAGACACATATGCACGTTTTTCTCATTATCTGACATGAAATCAGAATAAATCTTTCACATTTTAGGACAATTAGGATTACCATTATTTTTAATATTTGCCAGATGCCAAAATAATGAGAAAGAGAGAATGTTTTAAGGCATTTTTATTACTTACTGCAAATTCAAAAGTTTACATACATTTCATTAGTATTTGGTCCCATTGCCCTTAAACTGAAAGACTTGGGTCAAACGTTTGGGATATCCTTCCACAAGCTTCTCACAATAGTTGGTCGGAATTTGGGCCCGTTCCTCCTGACAAAACTGGTGTAACTGATCCAGGTTTGTAGGTCGCCTTGTTCGCACTACTCTTAACTTAAGTTCTGCGGTAGAGCAGGGAGCTTGCTGTTCTGTAGATTGCAGGTCGGCCTATAGAACGGCAGGGTCATTCAGTGGATAAGACTCTGACGTCCTGTGAGTACGCCAATGCAATGACATCAACAGGTTGTTCCACCCACGCTTTGGTGGTGGACTCGTCAGGATCCTGGATTAGGTGAGTATATGATGTTTTTTTTTTCATTTTAGTTAGTGCTTGAAGTGTCGGGAAATCATATCATAAAGTATGGGGGACCTTTATACTATGTGGGGACTACTGTGGTAGGCCCTCATACAGTGTGGGAGCTATTGTGAGGACCAGGATCAGCGTCAGCACCCCCGGGCAAGTGCCGAGGCCCTGAACAAGTGGGGGGGCACTCGCGGTCGGGAACCCCGGCACTTGATGGGGCCGGTGAATCGAGAGAGCGCGATGCCTGCGCCCGCGAGTGGGCTCCCCTGCTGTGTTCAGGGCCCCCGCACTTATACTTACCTCTCCCCTCCACAGCTCCAGTGTCTTCTGACACTATGACATGTCAGGGACAGAGGGAGCGATGACATCAGTCAAGTGCTCTCTCTGGCCTGCCACCAGCAAGGAGAGGTGAGTATTTGATTTTTTTTTTAAATGTATAGAGCTAGATATGGGGCCCATTCTGTATGGAGCATAATATGGGGCCCATTCTGTATGGAGCATAATATGGGGCCTATTCTGTATTGAGCATAATATGGGGCCCATTCTCTATGGAGCATAATATGGGGCCCATTCTCTATGGAGCATTATATGGAGCCCATTCTATATGGAGCATAATATGGAGCCCATTTTCTATGGAGCATTATATGGGTCCCATACTGTATGGAGTAATATATGGGGCCCATACTGTATGGAGCTATATATGGGACCCATTCTCTAAGGAGCATTATATGGGGCCCATTATTCTGTATGGATCATTATATGGGGTCCATTATTCTGTTTGGAGCATTATGTGGGGCCCATTATTCTGTATGGGGCATTATATTGGACCTATTATTCTGTATGGAGTATTATATAGGGTCCATTATTCTGTATGGAGCATTATATGGGGTTCATTATACTTTATGGAGCAATATACCTGACTCATTATTCTGTATGGAGCACTATATGAGGTCCATTATTCTGTATGGAGCAATATATGGGGCCCATTATTTACTATATGGGGCTCATTATTATGTATGGAGCATTATATGGGGTCCATTATCCTGTATGGAGCATTATATGGGGTTCATTATTCTGTATGGAGCATTACATGGGGCACATTATACTGTATGAAGGACTATGTGGTGCCCATAATACTGTATGGAGGTCGATGTGGTGCCCAAAATACTATATGGAGGACTATACTGTCCAGGCTAAAATGAAAACATTTGAATCGCCGGTTTCTGAGCTGTTGTAGAATTTACAATACATATCACTCATGTAAGAAGTAAGTGAAATCTTGGGTATTGTACTATCCAGGGCCAGCTCTAGGTTTTTGTGGGCCCTGGGTGAAAGAGTCTCAGTGGGCCCCTTTAACACAAACCACGATTCATGATGCACAGATACCGCAGAGAAAAATATCTATAGTACAAGGCCAAAGATTTCACTTCTTACATTACATGAGTGATATCTGTTGTAAATTCTACAATAGCTAAGAAACCAGAGAATCTTCGCAACGCACAATGCAGACCGGACAGTATAGTCCTCCATACAGTATTATGGGCCCCATATATTGCTCCATACAGAATAATAGACCCCATATAACGCTCCATGCAGAACACTGGTTCCCATATAATGCTCCATACAGGATACTGGCCCCCATATAACACTCCACAGAGGATACTGGCCCCCTTATAACGCCCTATACAGAATACTGGCCCCCACATAATGCCCCATGCAGGCTGTGCCCCCACATAGTGCCCCATGCAGGATGCCACTTCCCCCCCATGTAATGCCCTATGCAGGCTGTGACGCCACATAATGCCCCATGCAGGATGTCACTTCCCCCCCATACAATGCCCCCTGCAGGATGTCACCCCCCCATATAATGCCCCATGCAGGATGTCACCTCTCTCCCCCATATAATGCCCCATGCTGGATGTCACTCCCCCCCATATAATGCCCCATGCAGGATGTCACTTCCCCCCATATAATGCCCCATGCAGGATGTCACCTCTCCTCCCATATAATGCCCCATCCTGGATGTCACTTCCCGCCCCTCTATAATGCCCCAAGCAGGATGTCACTTCCCCCCCATATAATGCCCCATGCAGGATGTCACCTCTCCCCCCCAAATAATGCCCCATGCAGGATGTCACTTGCCCCCCCATATAATGCCCCATGCAGGATGTCACCTCTCCCCCCTATATAATGCCCCATGCAGGATGTCATCTATCACCCCATATAATGCCCTATGCAGCATGTCACCTCCCCCCCATATAATGCCCCATGCAGGATGTCACTTGCCCCCTCATATAATTCCCCATGCAGGATGTCACCTCTCCCCCATATAATGCCCCATGCAGGATGTCACTTGTCCCCCCCATATAATGCCCCATGCAGGAAGTCACTTGTTCCCCCCCATATACTGCCCCATGCAGGATGTCACTTGTTCCCCCCTCCCCATATAATGCCCCATGCAGGATGTCACTTGTTCCCCCCCATATAATGTCCCATGCAGGATGTCACTTGCCCCCCCATATAATGCCCCATGCAGGATGTCACCTCTCCCCCCATATAATGCCCCATGCAGGATGTCACTCCCCGCCCCTATATAATGCCCTATGCAGGATGTCACTTCCCCCCTATATAATGCCCCATGCAGGATGTCATCTATCACCCCATATAACGCCCTATGCAGCATGTCACCTCCCCCCCATATAATGCCCCATGCAGAATGTCACTTGCCCCCCCCATATAATTCCCCATGCAGAATGTCACCTCTCCCCCATATAATGCCCCATGCAGGATGTCACTTGTCCCCCCCATATAATGCCCCATGCAGGATGTCACTTGTTCCCCCCCATATAGTGCCCCATGGAAGGATGTCACTTGTTCCCCCCTATATAATGCCCCGTGCAGGATGTCACTTGTTCCCCCCCTCCCCATATAATGCCCCATGCAGGATGTCACTTGTTCCACCCTCCTCCCCATATAATGCCCCATGCCTCCATACATATAAAAAAAAATCAAATTCTCACCTCACTTCTCACCTGCTGCCGCTGCTCCGGAGTCCTCAGCCGCGTCGCCGGCGTCTTCTCACTCTGCACTTTGACCGCTCAGGAGAGAGCGTGGTGTAAAGACGTCACCGCGCCTTCTGACCTGAGACGTCACAGTACAGCAGCCGCGGAAAGCACCGAACATGCTGAGGAGGCACGGGGAGAGGTAAGTATTGTGCCGGGGCCCTGAGCAAGTGGGGGGGTGGGCGGGCGCTGGCATCAGCACCGCACCGCTCACGGGTCCCATATCGCGGCGGGGTGCCTGACGGTGACTGGGCCCCCCTGCCTGCTCAGGGCCCTGACACTTGTCCGGGTGTGCCGGGTGCCGACACCGGGTCTGGTACTATCCCTATATTTCTCTGTTATATCTGTGCATCATGAATCGTGGTATGTGTTAAAGGGGCCCACTGAAACACTTTCGCCCAGGGCCCACAAAAACCTGGAGCCGGCAATGGTGGGGACCCTCATACAGTGTGAACATGTGAAACACTGCAGTTACTTTTTAAGTGCAGAATCAAAGCTTTTCTGTATTATAAAAAAACACATTATAAACGCTCCTTCAAATCTGCACCAAAAAATCATCAAATAAAGGCAAAAAATGCCGTAACAGTGCAATAACCAGAGAAGATTATTATTATTATTGTGTAGATTGGTGCGGGCACCTGAAGAAAAGAAGAAAACACAGTATTTATGCAACTTGTGAACACAGCCTTACAGACACCAAAAAGCAACTTGTCATATAGTGAAGCTTACATAAAAATGAGAAAGTTCTGGCTGCTACGTCTATGAATAAATGAACAAAAAATAAATCCAAAAGGTTCCAACTAGAGATGAGCATGACGCAATGATGACATCGCACCGGCGCTGGATAATCCTGCTCTTCTTTCTTGACATGAGTACACTGCAATAACACATCTGCAATCTTGCACACTCCTGCAGCCTACTCACATTGCACTTATCAGACCCTCACACTCAGACACTAATCTGCCCCCTATCTCACCTGTGACAACCGTTTTCAAGCCCGTCTGCTACCCTTTGTAGTGGCAATCCTTGCCCTTTCTCCAGTGGTAGACACAGACAAAATATAGTCCCTATACAGGAACAGTATATGGGATGGGGACCCTTTGTTGTACAATTGCTCATCCTAATGCACAATTCCACTTGTTTTGGAGGTGGAAGTGGCCCCTTTACTTCTTGGGTCAATATGTAGCTGCACAGGTTGCACCAATGGGATGTCCACCCCTGCCTCTCTATGTGACAGCACCACTCTCTTCCATGTGTGTTAGTGTTCCCCACCTGGGAAAACTACAATAACAGAAGTACAAGATGGAGCTTTCTTCTGATTTACTTTGGCCCATACTATAGCTCTTTATAGGTATTTTAATCTCTTTTTTCAATGTAAAATTCTGCACAACCCTTTAAGCACAGGTTGATCGATGAGCATGGTAGCATGGATCAGACAGAGTATAGGCACAGAGTGGGTATGACAGGATTGGGCAGAAAGGTGTTAATGATATTATGCTCAAGGAAAGAAAGGTCTGGATGTGTTGATGATATAGTCTGTGGGTCTGGTAGTAGAACAGAATATATATATATATATATGACGCGCCCCCTGGGCCTGTGTTTGTGTAGGGGAATACCCGGAACCGGACCTTTTGTGGATGCTGGGGTTGTAGTCTTCGCATGGCGGTGACCCGGTCCCGTGGCTCAGGGTGGTCAAACCAGTGGCGGATCTGTTTATAGGGTTTTCTTATTATAAATGTCCGACTACGCCACCCGTGGATTGCGGTCAGAGTGAACCGCCGCTGCAGGGCAGACCGCTGAGGCTGGTGTTGTGGGAGCAGCAGAGGATAGTATAACTCCCCACGGGAGGAGTATAGCCTCAGGGCAGTGAGTGCAGATGATGGGTGTGATGGTGCGCGGGAGTAACGACTCAGAGTCCGTGCAGTGCAGTTCAGGGTCTTTACTGGCGGTAATAAAGCAGACCCTCCCGGGAGTACTGGCTAGCATTAGGGGCCTGGTCAGTCTGTGAGCAAACAAGAGTCCCCCTGGCCAGGTGGAGTTGTAGGCCTTCCCGTCTGACTGCACTCTTCCTGGCTACCTTGCTGAAGTCGTGTAGTAGCCCATGTCCCTGAGTGTACCGTGTGGTGCTCACCCGTTTGGCTGATGACTTGGACCCTCTGGTGGCTTCCGCTCCTCGATGGCGGTACTGGTCCCTTGTGTGTGACTGAGCCTCTGGGCTTCCTATGGCCAGAGAACCTGAAATCCCATGCCAGGTGGTTTCTGCTGCTGGATTTAGATATCCTCACAGCCTCGGACTCCGGTGTCCGGTTCTTAGCGTCTTCTGCCAGGAAGAGCTCTGCTTAGCTCCACACCCTGGTCTTCAGCTCCTGGCTCCTACAGAACTCCTTGCTGCTGTTCTGTCCCTTCCTCTGACTGTTCTCCAGGCTCTAACTTGTCTCTGTTCTCAGCTAACCCCGCCCCAGATCCAGTTTATAAAGGGCAGGTTCCTCCCCTCCCTGGACTGGAGCAGGAGGTGTTGCATGTTAAGTGCTCCTGATCAGGAAACTCCCACTTGCTCTCAGATGTGATATTTCTATCACTGTGGCAACCAGACCCCTGGGGTGCCACATATATATATATTACAGTTGTGCTCAAAAGTTTACATACCCCGGCAGAATTTTTCCTTTTTTGGCCTTGTTTCAGATAATATATATGATAACAAAAAAACTTT
Source organism: Phyllobates terribilis (assembly GCF_046119375.1). NCBI lineage: Eukaryota > Metazoa > Chordata > Amphibia > Anura > Dendrobatidae > Phyllobates > Phyllobates terribilis. The sequence goes on from NW_027362765.1 coordinate 384,313,598, forward strand.
TTCTCCACTCATGGTTAATGGTTGGGTGAAGCCATTTATTGTCAAACTACTGTGTTTTCTCTTTTTAAATCTTAATGACAACCAAAAATATCTAAATGACCCTGATCAAAAGCTCACATACCCTGGTGATTTTGGCCTGATAACATGCACAGAATTTGACACAAATGGGTTTGAATGGCTACTAAACGTAACATCCTCACCTGTGACCTGTTTGCTTGCAATTAGTGTGTGTGCATAAAAGCTGAGTGAGTTTCTGGGATCCAGACAGACTCTTGCATCTTTCAACCAGCCACTGACATTTCTGGATTGTGAGTCATGGGGAAAGCAAAAGAATTGTCAACGAATCTACGGGAAAAGGTAGGTGAAATGTGTAACACAGGAAAGGGATACAAAAAAATATCCAAGGAATTGATAATGCCAGTCAGCAGCGTTCAAACTGTGATTAACAAATGGAAAATCAGGGGCTCTGTAGAAACAAAAACCATGGTCAGGTAGACCAACAAAGATTTTGGCCACAACTGCCAGGAAAATTGTTTGGGATGCAAAGAAAAACCCACAAATAACATCAGCTGAAATTCAGGACTCTCTGAAAATTACTGGTGTGGCTGTTTCAAGATGCACAATAAGGAAGGACTTAAAGAAAAATGAGCTGCATGGTCGAGTCACCAGAAGAAAGCCATTACTGCTCAAATGCCACAAAGTATCTCGCCTACAATATGCCAAACAGCACAGAGACAAGCCTCAAAACTTCTGGAACAAGGTAATTTGGAGTGATGACACCAAAATTGAACTTTTTGGCCACAATCGTAAACATTACATTTGGAGAGAGGTCAACAAGGCCTATGATGAAAGGAACACCATTCCTATAGTAAAGCATGGATGTGGATCGCTGATGTTTTGGGGATGTGTGAGCTACAAAGACACCGGAAACTTGGTAAATGTTGAAGGAAAGATGAATCCAGCACATTATCAGCAAATACTGGAGGCAAATTTGCACTCATCAGCCCGGAAGCTGCGCATGGGATGTACTTGGAGGTTCCAACATGACAACGATCCAAAACACAAAAGTGATGGTTCTGGAGTGGCCATCTCAATCTCCTGACCTCAATATCATTGAGCCACTCTGGGGAGATCTCAAGCGCGCAGTTCATGCTAGACAGCCCAGGAATTTACAGGAACTGGAGGCTTTTTGCCAAGAAGAATGAGCAGTTTTACCATCTGAGAAAATAAAGAACCTCATCCACAACTACCACAAAAGACTTCAAGATGTCATTGATGTTAGAGGGGGCAATAGACGGTATTAAGAACTGGGGTATGTGAACTTTTGATCAGGGTCATATGGATGTTTTTGGTTGTCATTAAGATTTAAAAAGAGAAAACACAGTAGTTTGACAATAAATAGCTTCACCCAACCATTAACCATGAGTGGAGAAAAAGTTTTTTTGTTATAATTCATATTCTCTGAAACAAGGCCAAGAAAGGAAAAATTCTGCCGGGTTATGTAAACTTTTGAACACAACTGTATATGTTTGGTGTGAGATGTTCCACTTTTCAGTTGAAAAATAAAATGTGTGTCCCACCTCCTCTCCCTCCCTTGTAAAATCTGAGGGATTATATGGGTGGTGAGACTTTAGGAGTCTTTGGGGAGTTATTTAGTTATGTTTGGAAAAAAATAATTACATTATAAAGATATAAAAATAAATAAATAAATGATAAGTGGCATGTGGATATATATGATGTCTTCTCTAGATTTCGAGGATTGTAACACGGGTACAGGAAGGCGCTCCTTCACATAATATTTCACTTACTAATTTGATCAATTCATTACATTAAGGTTAAAACCTGATGGGTGATGTTCTGGTGCCGTGGAACAGGAGCCATTGTCCGCCTCTGAAGCTCTGAAGCTAGTTGGTGCTTTTACCGGGTACTGGTGGAGGCTAAGATTGCATTTATCTGAGTATGTTGTCCGTATATGTAGAAATGTATACCTGATTTTTCGGATCGTGGCATTGATGGCAGTGCTGTCATTGGCAAAGAATCTGCCTACAGGGTACTGTTAGAACCTATATAAAAATATCCGACAAATAGGTCTTTGATGTAAATAAAAGAGACCTTTATTATAACAAGTAGGGTACATGGTGATACAAAAAAGGAGCACACACACATAATACTGACATGTTAAAACATACGGTTGATAGTAGTATACAAACAGGATATCAGAGCGCAATGTCAATGGAAACACTCTAATGACAGGATCCTTGGTAACTACCACTAAAACCTGCTACATTGGCAGGGTATCAATCCCGAATAACTACCACTGAAACCTGCTATGCTAACAGGGTATTAGTCTCAGATACTGTACACTTATAGCCAATTAGGCACAACCAGGGATATAGCCAGTAGTCTCTGTCTCTATCAGGAATAAGTACCATTTAAAAATAGAGCTAATTATTGATACATTGCATTAATTGCTTGTAATATCCACACATCTAATTGTACATGATTATATAATATTCAAATGGTTCATACCTGGTTTATGAAACATATGCGTTGTCTAGTTGTTCTGAGATCACTGGTCTAAGGGCATGCATATATGGAGAGTGGCGCTGGATTCAATGGTTCTGTTGTTGGTGTGGTTCTCACCTCGACGCGCGTTTCGGTGCGTCCTTAGACCAGTGATCTTAGAACAACTAGACAACGCAAATGTACCTATTTTTAAATGGTACTTATTCCTGATAGAGACAGAGACTACTGGCTATATCCCTGGTTGTGCCTAATTGGCTATAAGTGTACAGTATCTGAGACTAATACCCTGTTAGCATAGCAGGTTTCAGTGGTAGTTATTCGGGATTGATACCCTGCCAATGTAGCAGGTTTTAGTGGTAGTTACCAAGGATCCCGTCATTAGAGTGTTTCCATTGACATTGAGCTCTGATATCCTGTTTGTATACTACTATCAACCGTATGTTTTAACATGTCAGTATTATGTTTGTATCACCATGTACCCTACTTGTTATAATAAAGGTCTCTTTTATTTACATCAAAGACCTATTTGTCGGATATTTTTATATAGGTTTTAATTCTGTTCCGATTGGTCGATCCAATCTAGTTAGCAGATATACATATTTCCACTATGTTGATGTTTATGACTATTAAGACTGTATGTAAATGGAAATGTGTATCATCTGCGTGCCCTCTGCAATTTTTTTGTAATCACTACAGGGTACTGTATTTTATACTTTTTTTTTTAATTAATTCTCATATTTTACATGTTGAATACATCATTCAATAAAGCTCTGATCAGACACCTTTCCAATTAAGAAGCTGTATGTAGTGAAGTATTGTTATTTTAAGGGAAGGTGGGTGGTTAGGTGGGTTTTATTAACCCCTAAATATCTGTCCTTATAATGTCTTGAGCATTCTCCATCTTTATGACACTTTATGTGATCATCCAATGTCCTTTCCTGCATCCTTGGCTTGTACTCACTGATGATGTCATAGAGAGGTGATGTCACAATTACTTAGAACATTCAGCTCTCTACATTCCAATCACTTGTGCAGTTGATGTCATTGTGGTAAAGCATAAAGATGTGGAAGAGGTGACCGGGCACAGGTAATTACTATCATTAATTTATTAATTAGAATACATACTAATTCTAGACCAGCAAGTTAAACTAATGTAATTAGCGACTCATATCCCCCAAAATAGCCTTGGGTCAGATTGCACCCAAATATCATAATTCATTTTATACCATAGAAAAGGTGATAACTTCCTGATTGCTGGGGATCCAACCACTAGGACCCTCATCGATCAATAACGCAAAGCGGAGGTCCAGCATGTAAACCTCTGCTCCATTCATTGTCTACGGGACTGCCTGAGATACCGCTGAATTAATTTATCTCCAGCAGTCCCTTAGAGAATGAATGGAGCTGCGGTGCACAAGCTTGACCTCCTGTCTGTTCGGACATTGCAGAGCTGTGATCTTAAGATTCAGTGAGGGTCCCAATGACCAGGAAGTTCAAAAATCAGTACTGCCATTATAAATATGATGGTGCCACCAATAAAGCGTCCGGAGCGAGTAGACTTTTTGGTTGATTTTGAAAAACCACTACTTTTTTGTCGCAGACACATTTGATACATGGCGACCACAAGGCTTTATTCTGTGTTTCAGCCACCCACACAGTGCATGATATCATTGACTGCTCCTGTCTTCCCATAGCTGCTCTAACATGTCCTGCTCTTTCTGCTATTATTATGGTGACACGAGGCCTCATCACAGCCAATCACATATTTTACCAGTGTCAGAAACATTAAAGGTAAAATCTGACCAAATTTATGTAAAAATACTGCCAGACCTTGGGATGAATTTTTTCTTTTAATCATTTTTTAAAAAAAATTGATAATTCTTTTTATTTTATGCAAATTTATTTTAAAATTAAATAAGTTTCACTTTATTGAAAATTAAAATTTAGAGAGTTACTGGAGATTAGTAAATTGCTGGTAAGGTAACAGCAGGCTGGATGCCACCAACATACCACATCGTCCCCAGATTCCTTTGCTCATCTTCTTTTATGATGTCATAGAGGCGTGACATCATATTATGTTAGAACGTGGTGCTGTAGAGTCACAGTTCAGATCATTGCCATCACAGGGAGCACACACCGACAGGAGGAGGGAAAGAGGACAAGGTGACACAGAAGAGGTAATTCAATCCTATCGATCACAATAGATTTTAGTTCCAGGTCTCCATGTTCTGTAAAATCTCCATATTATAGATTACACGTGTCAAACTCCGGCCCGTGGGTCATATCTGGCCCGCAGGGTGGTTATATTTGGCCAGTAACACCAGAACCACCACCGCTATATTGGGCCATTATTCTGTATGGAGGACTATGTGAGGCCCATTATTCTGTATGGAGGACTATGTGGGGCCATTATTCTGTATGGAGGACTATGAGGCCCATTAGTCTGTATGGAGGACTATTTGGGGCCCATTATACTGTATACTGGTTGGCCCACGACTATGGGGGGCCCATTCTGTATGGAGGACTATGTGAGGCCCATTATTCTGTATGGAGGACTATGTGAGGCCCATTATTCTGTACGGAGGACTATGTGGGGTCCCATTATTCTGTATGGAGGACTATGTGGGCCCATTATTCTGTATGGAGGACTATGTGAGGCCAATTATTCTGTATGGAGGACTATGGGGGGCCCATTATTCTGTATGGAGGACTATGTGAGGCCCATTAGTCTGTATGGAGGACTATGTGGGGCCCATTATACTGTATACTGATTGACCCGCGACTTTGTCCAAGTTTTTCACTTTGGCCCTCTGTGTGTTTAAGTTTGACCTCCCTGTTATAAATACATACAGTAAGATGGAAGTGGGAGGCCATTTGTCACATTTCTTTATATACAGTATAATCCCTAACTACTAAACTGGATATTTGTGTATCTGTATACATATTAGCCTTCATATTGCTAGCAATATATAATATTTTGCACAAGAACACGATTTATGAAAAAAAAAGTGTTGCCTCATATCAAGGAATAATTTTTCCCATCTACATAGCTGTATGAGGACATAGTTTTTGCAGAATTGAAACAAGTTTAAATTGGCATAGTATGATGTGATATGAAGCAGGAAACATTTGGCTTAAGCAGGAGTACTTATGTTTTTTGTGCAGTTTCAAGATGGGTGGGGTCTTCCAATGCAAAGTGGTACTTACCATCAATACCCACCCCTGCCCTCCCAGCATCACACTTTCAACTGTATCAGCATCCTGCATGCCAATACAGCTGAATGCAATGACAGAAGAGGGAGCTGTACGTTATATTACATGGAAGGCTACGTGGGGCCCATTATACTATATGGGAGGCTATGTGGTGCCCATTATTCTACAATACAAGGCTTTGTGGGGCCCATTATACTACATGAAATGTTATGTGGGGCCCATTATACAACATGAAAGGCTATATGGGGTCCATTATACTATATGGAGGGTTACGTGGGGGCAATATCCTATATGAAGGGCTACGTGGGAGCCATTATACTATTTGTAGGGCTATGTAGGGCCCATTATACTATATGGAGGGCTATGTGGAGGCCATTATAATATTTGGAGAGCTATGTGGGGGCCATTATACTATACAAAGGGCTATGCGTGGGCCATAATATTGTTTTCAGGGCTGTGAGGGGGGGCAATTATACTGTTAGCAGGGCTATGTGGGGGGGCATTATTCTGTCTGGAGGGCTAGTGGAGGCCATTATACTGTATACGAGCAATTATACAATGTGGAGGTTTGTGTAGGCTGTGCTGGGGCCGGTATATTGTTTGGAGGCCTATGTGGGAGGCCATCATTCTACTGTTAGCATGGCTATTAGGGGGCCATTATACTGTCTGGAGGGCTAGTGGAGGCCATTATACTGTATACAATTAATTAAGCAATGTGGAGGTTTGTGTGGGGTCCATCATACTGTATGGAGGGTTGTGTGGGGGCCATTATACTGTATGGAGGACTATGTGGGCCCATTATTCTGTTTGCAGGGCTATGTGAGGACCATTATACTGTGTGGGAGCTATGTGAGGGCCATTATACTATATGGAGGGCTATGTTGGGGCCATGATACTCTATAGACGTCTATGTGTGAGCCATAATACTGTTTGCAGGGCTATGTGGGGGACCATTATAATGTTTGTATGGCTGTGTAGGGGCCAATATAATGTTTGAAGTGATAGTGGGCGTTATTATACTGTATACAAGCAATTATACAGTGTGGACCTTTGTGTGGGGTTCATCATACTGTTTTGAGGGTTGTGTGGGGGCTAAGATACTGTTTGGAGAACTATGTGATGGGCAATTATTTTGTTTGCAAGGCTATGCGAGGGCCATTATACTGTTTGGAGGGCGTTGTTGGGAATATTATACTTTTGGAGGGCTAGTATGGTCCATCATACTGTGTGGAGGATTGTGTGGGGGTCATTATGCTGTTTAGAGGGCTGTGTGGGGGTCATCATACTGTGTGGCTGGTCGTGCGTGTTGGGGCCATCATACTGTGTGGAGGGCCATTATACTGTATGGAGGGCTGGGTGGGGGCCATCATATTGTGTGGAGGATTGTGTGGGGGTCATTATGCTGTTTAGAGGGCTGTGTGGGGGTCATCATACTGTGTGGATGGCCGTGCGTGTTGGGGCCATCATACTGTGTGGAGGGCCATTATACTGTTTGGAGGGCTGGGTGGGGGCCATCATATTGTGCCTAGGGCTGTGTTGGGGCCATCCTACTATGTGGAGTATTGTGTTGGGGCCATCTTACTCTGTGGAAGGGTGTGGGATCATTATTCTGTATAGAGGGCTATGTGTGGGCCATCATATTGTATGGAGGGCTGTGTTGGGGTCACAGTTGGGGCATCATACTGTCTTGGGGGTCACCATGCTTTGTCAGGGAAGGGAGGGACAGCTGGGTTATTATACTGTGCATGAGGAGGGTACTGTGGAGGAATTCACAGTGGGGGTATCACTCTGTATTGGGGGGAGCACTTTTGTTGGTTTCATACTTTATGGTGGAATCTAGGGGCTTCAATGAGAAGAAAATAAATTTGGAAGGGCTGCAAAGTTGTAAGATATGCTCTTCTGTGATACCACCAATTTTTTTTTTGTGGAGTGAGGGGACTATTAAAACTTCTGCTATGGGGCTCAGTGATTAATATACATAGTAACATAGTAACATAGTTTGAAAGCCGAATAAAGACTTGCGTCCATCAAGTTCGACCTGTTAATTTTGTAATTCCTAAAGTTGATCCAGAGGAGGGCAAAAAACCCAAATGATTTAGCCAATCTTCACCTGTGGAAAGATTCTCTCCCGACTCTGAAACCAGCAGTCAGAATAAATCCCTGTATCAACCTACTATTTTATTCTATTTTTAAGTATATGCTGAAATCTGCCTGGTATCTAGAAATGCATCCAGTCCCCGCTTGAACTGGTTTAGTGAATCTGATATTACCGTCTCCTCACTCAGTGAATTCCATATTCTCACTGCTCTTACCGTAAAGAACCCCTTCCTATGCTGGTGCTGAAACCTTTTCTCTTCTAGTCTTAGTGAATGCCCTCTTGTTACCGTAATATCCCTCCTTTTGAACAAATCCCTGGCAAGATCTCTATACTGTCCCCTAACATATTTGTACACATTTATTATGTCCCCCCTCAACCTTCTCTTTTCCAGGCTGAATAGTCCTAGTTTTGCTAACCTCTCTGGGTATTGCAGTCCCTCCATTCCCTTTATTAATTTTGTTGCCCTCCTTTGTACCTTTTCAAGCTCATTTATATCCTTTCTATATATTGGGGCCCATAACTGAGCACAGTATTCCAAGTGTGGTCTGACCAGTGCTTTGTACAGTGGAAGAACAATGGTCTCATCCTTTGCAGCTATACCTCTTCTGATACATCCCATTACCCTGTTTGCCCTTACAGCAGCGGCCTGACTTTGGGCACTCCAATTTAGTTTGCTATCAATTAAGATGCCCAAGTCCTTCTCCATCTCTGAATTCCCCAATGATTTCCCATTCAGTGAGTACTGGTGACTTCCATTTTTCCTTCCCATATGTATGACCTTACATTTCTCCTCATTAAACCTCATTTGCCATTTAATGCTCCACCTACCCAGCTTATCCAAGTCCCTCTGTAGGTCTGCACTGTCCTCTTTTATATTAATTGTTTTACATAACTTTGTGTCATCTGCAAATATTGACATTTAACTATTTATCCCATTGACTATGTCGTTAATAAAGATATTAAATAACATTGGGCCTAGTACAGACCCCTGTGGTACCCCACTAGTGACGCTTACCCAATCTGAGTATATTCCATTTATAACCACCCTCTGCCTTCTATCCCTTAGCCAGTTAGCTACCCACTTGCAGACATTTTCCGCCAGACCCATCATTCTCATTTTGTATACCAACCTATTATGTGGCACGCTATCGAACGCTTTTGAGAAGTCGAGATACACGACATCCACTGGTTCCCCCTGATCTACTCGAGAGCTAACCTCCTCGTAGAAGTCAATCAGGTTTGTTTGGCAGGAGCGATTCCTCATGAATCCATGTTGGTTCGGGGTTAATAGATTATTAGCATCAAGATGCTCCGTAATTGCCTCTTTAATGAAACTCTCAAAAATTTTGCCCACAACGGACGTCAGACTCACCGGCCGATAGTTTCCGGCGTCACTTTTTGCTCCCTTTTTGAATATTGGTACTACATTCGCCTGTCGCCAATCAAGTGGTACAGACCCAGTCTCAACAGAGTCCTTAAATATAAGATATAACGGTCTGTCTATCACATTACTTAGTTCCCTTAGTACCCGTGGGTGTATGCCATCAGGTCCTGGTGATTTGTTTATTTTAATGTTACTGAGGCGTTTCTGTACCCCAACTTGGGTTAGATTAGTCATACTTAGTGGAGGATTAAGCTTGTCACTTCTTATTTCTCCTGTTAGTTCTATTTCCTTTGTGAAAGTTGTCGAAAAAAAATTATTTAATAGATTAGCTTTATCCTCATCTTTCTCTATGATTTTGCCTTCATCACTTTTTATTGGTCCAATATTATCCGATTTAATCCTTTTACTATTTATATACGTAAAGAACAGTTTGGGATTTGATCTACTTTCCCTCGCAATACGTCTCTCTGTTTCCTCCTTCGCTATTTTTATTTGTTTTTTGCAGGTTCTCGTTTTTTCCTTGTAACACATTAGTGCCTCCTTACTGTTTTCCTGTTTTAATCTCTTGAATGCCTCTTTTTTGCTATTTAACGCCCCTTTTACGTTCTTGTTCAACCATATTGGTTTCCTCTTATTTCTGGCCCTTTTATTCCCATATGGTATATACCTCTCTCTCTGAGTATTCAGAATTCTTTTGAAGGTTTCCCATTTACTATTCGTATCCCTTTGATTAAGAACTTTGTCCCAGTCAATAAGTTGAAGGTTTTCTTTCAGCTGATCAAACTTCGCCCTCCTAAAGTGTAATGTTTTTGTTGTTCCCTTATTGATAACCCTACTGAAGGGCATTTTGAAATTGATAATATTATGATCGCTATTACCTAGGTGCCCCCCTATCTGTACCTCAGTTATTCTATCAGGCCTATTAGTCAATATTAAGTCCAACACGGCCTTCCCTCTCGTTGGTTCCTGCACTAGTTGGGAGAGATAATTATCCTTAATATTTGTCAAGAACCTTTTTCCTTTTTGAGATCTACAGGTTTCTGTTTCCCAGTCAATATCCGGGTAGTTGAAGTCCCCCATAACAATCACTTCATTATGTTTTGCTACTTTGTCTAATTGTCCTAATAGCAGATTCTCATTCTTCCCTTAGTCTGGGCTTTAGACATGACTTTACATATAAGCAGACTCCTCCGCCTTTCCCCTGTATCCGGTCCCTTCTAAATAAACTATAATCTAATAAATATGTATGCCCCTGATCAATGGAATCTTACCCTTTATTATGATCTGACATAATTCCCTTTCAGCAGAGTTAATTAAATTAGGATAATTTGAAACCTGAAGAAAAAAGGGGGTTGAAAAAACAATTATATATAATCATTGCAGAAATAAATTGACTATGCAATGGGTCTTTAGAATAATAAAGGGAATAAATAGGAAAAGAAAGGTTAATATAGCACCTTTTTACTTTTTATTTACTTATTTTTTCACTTTTTCTTTTTTTTCTCTCTCACTCCTCATTTTAAAAAGGGTAATTTAAATAGTGCATTGGGGGTAGGTTGTAAACTTTAATAAAAATATTAATAATGTCACATAATACTACAAAAACTACACATAAAAAAACAAAAAGACTTATATGTGAATAAATTAGATTTCACATAAATACCTACTACTGTATTGTAACAAGAGTAAAAAAATATTCCTCTATTGTTTTTTTTTTTTGTTTCATTTTTATTGTAAACATATTGTCACAACTACGACTTTTTACAGATTACTTTTTCCATCATACTCTTTGGTGTGTATAGCATGTAGCAGGAACATATTATCACTCTTTTGAATATTTACAGGTGACTGACGCCCTTTGACATGGTGGGATTTGAAATGTTTCCTTGTGGACTCCAAGAAAAGAATGTGGAAAGTCACATAACAGGTAATTAATATTCATATTAATTACTGATAATAGTCAGTCTAGGCATAAGTTCTAGACCTGCGGAGGTGTGACAACACCTTTCTGATACATGAGAATATACTGTTAGTGGTTTACATATGTATATTTCCTATACACAACTCCTAGTATAACACAGCCATATCTTAGGTAGAGACATAAGGAACATTTCTTTTCCTTATCCTCTGTCTTCTAAAGTGAGGAATCCCTTATTCTGTTTCATAGAATAGCCTTGTAATCAGCGGTGTAACAATCAATACCGCGATTACAAGAGACTGACCACAGTATTAAGACTACACTGTGGACCAATTGACCCCAAAATTTACTAGGATTGAAAGTTCACAGCATTTAAACTAGTCTATGGATTGACTGGAAGATAGCAATTACTGGAAAAGGACATCATACTCGGAAGAATAGAAGGAAGAAGGCAAAGAGGAAGACCAGCAACCAATCCAAAGGATTGACACTATCAAGATAATGGTGAAGAAGACCTTAGTGGACCTATCTAGTTTTGCACAAGATTGATCTTCCTAAAGATCGCTAATTTAGCAAGTCGACAAGGCTCAAGTTTCAACCGAAGGTCATTAATTATAAAGAATGGACTGACTGACTGACCACAGCATATACACTAGATGTGGACTGCCTGACCACATTTACAGTAGACTAGACTGTGGGCCAACCTCTGTCTTCTAAAGTGAGGAATCCCCTATCCTATTACGACGCGCCCCCTGGCCCGTGGGGTACCCGGAGCCGGGCCTTTTGTAGATGTTGGGGGTGGTAGTCACCGTGGCGGTGACCCGGTCCGTGAACCAGGGCAGTCAAACCACGGGCGTATTATATGTGTACAGGTTAATGTCTGACTATGCCACCTGTGGATTGCGGTTATTAGTAACCGCCGCTGCGGAGCAGTCCGCTGAAGCTGGTGGTATGTGCAGCTAGGTGATGTGACTCCCCACAGGAGGAGTGTAGCTTCAGGGCAGCATGTAAGGATAATGATGGTAGAAGAGCAGGGTATCGGTAATAACAACACAGAGTCTTTGCAGTGCAGTCCCAGGGTCTTTACTGTTGGTAATTATATAGGCCCCAATGGGAGTACTGTGTGACCCGCCACTCGGTGTTTGAGTAGACACACACCAAAAATACGGGCTAGTTAAGGATGAGTGGTTAATTCGACTATGCCACCTGTGGTGTCTGGTGATGCTCCACCACCGCTGCTTGCAGTCCTCTGAGGCGGGATGTTATGGCAGACGACGGTATTACTACTCCCCACAGACAGGAGGATGGATGAGGGGAGTACTAGTAGGCGCAGTGGTGTGGTGCGGTGTCACGCTGCAATAATGGACCGGAGGCAATGGATGCAGTCTTCCAAGCTTTACTCACGTTAGTTAAGGTCAGCTGCAAGGCTTCTCCTTGCTCCTCACGTGAGTTGGGGTCCTGACAGGTGCACCATCCTTACCTGGGTGAGGAGATACCACACCTCCTGACAAGATGCAGTACCCCCCTGTGGCGACCGAACCCTCAGGGGAATTTTGAGGAGGCAAGATAATGTTTGAAGTGCTCTGTCACGGCCCAGACTATGGCAAGGAACTCCAACTTGAAAGAGCTGTAGTTTTCTGGGTTCCTTTCTGTGGGTCGGAGCTTCCTACTGGCGTAGGCTATCACCCTTTCTCTGCCTTGTTGGATCTGGCACCGCACCGCTCCTAGTCCCACGTTGCTCACTCGTTGCCAGTACCCACTAGTAAGATCCAAAGTAGAGAAGTAGTTAGCAGATTTTAAGGCAGCCAGTGACTCCTCTATCCTGGGTAGCGGGTATGCATCTTTATGTGTTATGCGGTTAATTTGCCTGTAGTCTACACACATTCTCATCGTGCCATCCTTTTTCTTTACAAGAACTAATGGAGCTGCCCAGGGGCTACAACTGTCTCTTATTACCCCAGCCTCTTTCATCTCTTGTAACATCCCTTTGGCATTTTGGTAGTGTGCTGGCGGTACAGGCCGGTACCTTTCTTTAATGGGTGGATGGTCTCCCGTGGGGTTATGGTGTTGAACCCCTTTTACCTGCCCGAAGTCAAGTGGGTGTTTACTGAAGACCCTTTCATACTCCTGTACCACCCGGTATACTCCTTGTTTTTGGTGTTGAAGGGTGGAGTCGGTGCCCACATGCAGCTTCTGGCACCAGTCCTCCAACTGTCCCTTGGAGCCATTACCCTCTGCCTGTTGGGATGGAGGTAAGGGTTCCACTGCCCTTATAGCATTTTGGCAGACGGTGAATATTTTAGCCACGGTAGCATACCGGGGCAAATGGACTTCTCTTTTCCCAATGTTCAGGATGCAGACTGGCATTCTCCCATGGCGGACATCAACCACCCCCCTGGCTGTCAAAATGGTGGGCCTACTATCTGAGTAGACGGGCTCTACCAGGGCCTGGTAATCTCTACCCCTTAGACCCATGGCTGCCCGGCACCATATCAGCATTTCACTTTTTGGGGGCATGGCAATAGGGAATGGGTCACTCATCCTAACACTGCCAATCTCACCACCAGACAGTTCTACCTGTTGTCTTTTCATCAGGGCTCTGATCTCCCTTTGTAGAACTCGCTGCAGGCTGGAACTGGTGGTCTCCGCAACCTGCTGTAACAAGACAATTATTTCTGCAAGACAATTTTCAATAACATTAGTGCCTAAAATTATCATGGGATGACTTTCTCGGCGATCAATGTCGACAATTATCAGTCCCTGTGCTGGCAGCTCGACTTTGCCAACTTTTATGGTCACTTCTTTAAACCCAACCTGGGGTACGGGTTGACCATTGCTAGCATATATACTCAAATGATCATCTGGACGGCGGGTAATGTCCGATTCAGTCCAGTACTGTTTGAAAAGAATGTAGGGAATGGTGGTCACCTGGGATCCAGTGTCCAGCAACGCGCTCATTGGAAAGCCGTGCAGCACGACAGGTAGGACCCGTTGTCCCCCACATATTTGCCTGGCCAGCTTGATGGGCCTGGTGGTCTTATGCCTGGGGGTTGGCCCTCTGCCCCAGGTTTTACTCATTTAAATGACAGTACCTTGCATAATGTCCTGGCTGGTTGCCGCGGCGGCAGATGGGTTGTCCGTCCTGGTCGTAGCGGTCGCTGTTCCTCCCTCTGGATGGTGGAATCCTCCTCTGTCATCGCCACGGGACGTCCTCTGGACTGGAAGCCAGCTGGACCTTTCCTCTGGGAGACACCTGCAAGGACTGTACAGTTTTGGTTAGTGCTGCTACACTTTTGTTTAGTTCCTGGACCTGATGATGCAGGTCTGTAGATGGGGCATTGTCCAGAGTCTGTGCATCAGCTCCTACAGGCTCTGGGGAAACGGGTGCCACCTTCTGGTGATAGGTGATAACTGGGCGCCGGTGATCTGTGGCGCCACCTGTTGTTGGTTCCCATAGCTCCCGGATGGCTCTGTCCTTAAATTGTGCAAAGTCCAAGTCAGGGTTTTGCAGAGCCATTATGCGCAGCTGGGTTCAGTGGGCGCTGGACAGTAAACACTCAATAAATTGCTCAGTTAACAGTCTGTTTTCATCACGCACACTGTCAGGGTCCACCTGTTTGATGGCCCTCAGCGCCTCCTGCAGGTTTAAAGCATAGTCCTGTACACTGTCCTGTGCCTGTTGTTTGCACCCATAAAACTTCATTTTGATCTCTGCTGTAGTGCTGGTGTCTAAAGTGTCCTTTAGTCGGGCCAGTATCTCTTTTACAGTCCTTTTTTCTCGAGCTGACCAGGACTTTACTTCTCTCTGGACTGCACCAATCAACTGGCCTATGAGGATGCTCACTTTCTGCTCCTCGGACAGGGGGTATACTTTAAATAAACTGTTTAGTCTCTCCTTGAAGTCACTCAGGGTGTGCGACTCTCCTGAGTACTGGGGCAACCACGCCGCCCGCGGTATATAAGGCATGGTGAATGGCATTACTGCGGCAGCGGCCGCGCCGGTGGCAGAAGTTCCCTCCATTTCGGGCGTCTTCCTCCCCCCTAGTGAACCGTGGCCTACCTTCCTCCTCTTTTCTTCCGTAGGCCGCAGTTCCGCAGGTGATGATCCCCATCGAGGACCTGGCGTTGCACGCGTCTGACGTCAGCGCTCGCTGGGCTCCTTCCAGGACCTGGCGTTGCTTCAGCGTGCGAGGTGGGGCTTTGAACTTTGCGCTTTTTCAGCGATCACGCCCCTCTTCTTCCCGCGCCGCGACCGGAAAATGGCGGACAATGGCGGGAAATCAGCTTAAAGTTTCTTAAAGGCGCGCAGTACCCTGTGGTAGCGGGCACGTAATATTGCCGACTACGCTATAGTTGACGCTCCCCCTGGGCTGTGGAGTACCCGGAGCCGGGCCTTTTGTAGATGTTGGGGGTGGTAGTCACCGTGGCGGTGACCCGGTCCGTGACCCAGGGCGGTCAAACCACGGGCGTATTATATGTGTATAGGTTATTGTCCGACTACGCCACCTGTGGATTGCGGTTATTAGTAACCGCCGCTGAGGAGCAGTCCACTGAAGCTGGTGGTATGTGTAGCTAGGTGATTTGACTCCCCACAGGAGGAGTGTAGCTTCAGGGCAGCGTGTAAGGATGATGATGGTAGTAGTGCAGGGTATCGGTAATAACAAAACGGAGTCTTTGCGGTGCAGTCCCAGGGTCTTTACTGTTGGTAATTATATAGGCCCCAATGGGAGTACTGGCTCGTGATGAAGGCCTGGTCAGTCTGGGAGCAATCCTAGAGTCCTCCTGGCCAGGTAGAGTTGTAGGCCTGCCGTTCTGACCATACTCTTTGGCTATCCCGCTTATAGTTGTGTTGTAGCCCACGTCCCTGAGTGCAACGTGCTGTGCTTCACCCGTATGGCTGGCGACTTGGACCCTGTATATTCCGCGCTCCTCTTTGGCGGTACTGGTCCTTTCGTGTGGCTGAGCCTCCGGGCTTCTAATGGGCCAGGAGACCTGCAATCTCCTGCCTTGCGGTATCTGCTGCTGGGTATACAATCCCCACAGCCTCGGACTCCGGTGTCCGGCTCTCTGTGTGAACTATCCAGGATGAGCTTTCTTCAGCTCCAGTCCCTGGCTTCTTGCTCCTGTGTCCTCAACTTGACTACTGGCTCTAACTGAGCCAACCCCGCCTCCAGATCTAGTTATAAAGGGCAGGATCCTCCCCTTTCTGGCCTGGGGCAGGAGGTGTTGCATGTAGTGTGTTCCCTGACCAGCAAACCCCTGTTTTGCTCCCAGACATGGTATTACTACCACTGTGGCAACCAGACCCTGTGGGGTGCCACATTTACATAGAATAGTAATCAGAGGTGTAACAATCAATACCGCGATTACAAGCGATTGACCACACTATTAAAATTACACTGTGGACTGAATGACCACAACATTTAAAAGGACTGAAAGTCCACTGCGTTTGAATAAGTTGTGGACTGACTGACAGCAGCATTTACACTAGTCTAAGGATTGAATGGAAGACAGCAATCAATGGAATCAGACATCATACTTTGAAGTATAGAAGGAAGAAAGCAAAGAGCAAGACCAGCAACCAATCCAATGGATTGATACTATCAAGATAATGGTGTCGAAGACCCTAGTGGACCTATCTAGTCTTCCACAAGATTGATCTTCCTAAAGATCATTAATTCATCAAGTCGTCATGGCTCGAGTTTCAACCGAAGGCCATTAATTATAAAGAATGGACTGACTGACCACAGCATTCACACTAGTTGTGGATTGCCTACTCATATTTTAGACTGTGCGCCAACCTTTGTGTTCTAAAGTGAGGAATCCCCTATTCTATTTCATACAATAGCCTTGTAATCAGCGGTGTAACAATCAATACCGCGATTACAAGAGACTGACCACACTATTAAGACTACACTGTGGACGGAATGACCACAGCATTTATAAGGACTGACAGTTCACAGCGTTTGAATTAGTTGTGGACTGACTAAGAACAGCATTTACACTAGTCTAAGGATTGACTGGATGACAGCAATCACTGGAAAAGAACATCATACATAGAATATAGAAGGAATAAAAGAAAGAGGAAGAACAGCAGCCAATCCAAAAGATTGACACTATCAAGATAACGGTGGAGAAGACCCTAGTGGACCTATCTAGTCTTGCACAAGATTGATCTTCCTAAAGATCGTTAATTTATCAAGTCGTCATGGCTCGAGTTTCAACCGAAGGCCGTTAATAATAAAAAATGGACTGACTGACCACAGCATTCACACTAGGTGTGGACTGCTTGACCACATTTACAGTAGACTAGACTTTGGGCCAACCTCTGTCTTCTAAAGTGAGGAATCCCCTGTTCTATTTCATAGAATAGCCTTGTAATCAGCGGTGTAACAATCAATACCGCAATTACAAGAGACTGACCACACTACTAAGACTACACTGTGGACTGAATGACCACAACATTTAAAAGGACTGACAGTCCACAGCGTTTGAATTAGTTGTGGACTGACTGACAACAGCATTTACACTAGTCTAAGGATTGAATGGAAGACCGCAATCAATGGAAAAGGACATCATACTTTGAAGTATAGAAGGAAGAAAGCAAAGAGCAAGACCAGCAACCAATCCATTGGATTGATACTATCAAGATAATGGTGAAGAAGACCCTAGTGGACCTATCTAGTCTTCCACAAGATTGATCTTCCTAAAGATCATTAATTCATCAAGTCGTCATGGCTCGAGTTTTAACCGAAGGCCATTAATTATAAAGAATGGACTGACTGACTGACCACAGCATATACACTAGATGTGGACTGCCTGACTACATTTACGGTAGACTGTGAACCGATTGAGCATAAAATTTAAAATAGACTGTGGACTGTCTGACTACAATTTTTAGAATAAAATGCAGACCGACTGACCACAGTCTTTATCTTTCAAATAAGTAATATTGGCCCTAGAGTGTTATACTTTTTGTTGTGTATAGCATGTAGCAGGAACATATTATCACTCTTTTGAATATTTACAGGTGACTGACGCCCTTTGACATGGTGGGATTTGAAATGTTTCCTTGTGGACTCCAAGAAAAGAATGTGGAAAGTCACATAACAGGTAATTAATATTCATATTAATTACTGATAATAGTCAGTCTAGGCATAAGTTCTAGACCTGCGGAGGTGTGACAACACCTTTCTGATACATAAGAATATATTGTTAGTGGTTTACATATGTATATTTTCTATACACATCTCCTAGTATAACACAACCATATCTTAGGTAGAGACATAAGGAACATTTCTTTTCCTTATCCTCTGTCTTCTAAAGTGAAGAATCTCTTATTCTATTTCATAGAATAGCCTTGTAATCAGCGGTGTAACAATCAATACCGCGATTACAAGAGACTGACCACAGCATTAAGACTACACTGTGGACCAATTGACCACAAAATTTATGAGGACTGACAACAGCATTTACACTAGTCTATGGATTGACTGGAAGACAGCAATTACTGGAAAGGGACATCATACTCGGAAGAATAAAAGGAAGAAGGAAAAGAGGAAGACCAGCAACCAATCCAAAGGATTGACACTATCAAGATATTGGTGAATAAAACCCTAGTGGACCTATCTAGTCTTGCACAAAATTGATCTTCCCAAAGATCGTTAATTCATCCAGTCGTCATTGCTAGAGTTTCAACCGAAGGCCGTTAATAATAAGAAATGGACTGACTGACCACAGCATTCACACTAGTTGTGGACTGCCTGATCATATTTACAGTAGACTGTGGGCCAACCTCTGTCTTCTAAAGTGAGGAATCCCCTATTCTATTTCATAGAATAGCCTTGTAATCAGCGGTGTAACAATCAATACAACGATTACAAGAGACTGACCACACTATTAAGACTACACTGTGGACTGAATGACCACAGCATTTAAAAGAACTGACAATCCACAGCGTTTGAATTAGTTGTGGCCTGACTAACAACAACATTTACACTAGTCTAAGGATTGAATGGAAAACAGCAATCACTGGAAAAGGACATCATACTTTGAAGTATAGAAGGAAGAAAGCAAAGAGGAAGACCAGCTGCCAATCCAAAGGATTGACACTATCAAAATAATGGTGGAGAAGACCCTAGTGGACCTAAGTAGTCTTTCACAAAATTGATCTTCCTAAAGATCGTTAATTCATCCAGTCGTCATGACTCGAGTTTCATCCGAAGGCCGTTAATAATAAAAAATGGGTGACTGACCACAGCATTCACAGAGGCTGTGGACTGCCTAACTACAGCATTAACACTAGGTGTGGACTGCTTGACCACTTTTACAGTAGACTAGACTGTGGGCCAACCGCTGTCTTTTAAAGGGAGGAATCCCCTATTCTATTTAATAGAATAGCCTTGTAATCAGCGGTGTAACAATCAATACCGCGATTACAAGAGATTGACCACAATATTAAAATTACACTGTGGACTGAATGACCACAACATTTAAAAGGACTGACAGTCCACAGCGTTTGAATTAGTTGTGGACTGACTAACAACAGCATTTACAATAGTCTAAGGATTGAATGGAAGACAGCAATCAGTGGAAAAGGACATCATACTTTGAAGTATAGAAGGAAGAAAGCAAAGAGGAAGACCAGCAACCAATCCAATGTATTGATACTATCAAGATAATGGTGAAGAAGACCCTAGCGGACCTATCTAGTCTTCCACAAGATTGATCTCCCTAAAGATAATTAATTCATCAAGTCGTCATGGCTCGAGTTTCAGCCGAAGTCCATTAATTATAAAGAATGGACTGACTGACTGACCACAGCATATATGACGCACCCCCTGGGTCGTGGAGTACTCGACAGCCGGGCCGATGGCTGCTGGTGGGGGTTATCACGGTGGCTGGCCCGGTATGTGACCCAGCGCGGTCAGTAAAAAGGGAGAAAACAAAAAGGGAATAGCTGGGCCGATGGCTGCTGGCGGGGGTTATCACAGTGGCTGGCCCGGTTCGTGACCCAGGGCGGTCAGTAAAAAGGGACAAAACAAAAAGGGAATAGTTTATATGGAAAGTTTGTGACACCACCTGTGGTATCTGGTGACAATCACCAGCGCTGCGGCAGTCCACTGAGGCCGGTGGTAAGGCAGCTTGATGGTACAGCTCCTCACAGGTAGAGCTAGGCCTCAGGGCAGCGGGGATGTAAGGATGCAGGACAGATGGGACCCGCCAGGTCAGAGCAAGAACAGGGCCAGACACGATAGTCACTTCAGTACCTTTTACTGGTGGAAATTCAGGCACATCCCGGAGCACTGTAGGGTGAAGGGTGCATTTCAGGATCCTCCCAAGTGAGCGGGTGTAGGGCCTCCTGTTTCTTGCTTTGCGTAGTAAGTTTCTGACCTGCCTGGAGCTAGGCCTAACTTTGTCTCTGTTCTGCACCTGCCGACCTTGTGGTAGGGCCTTCTGTTGGAGATCACTCTCCCTATTCTTTGGGGTCTCTGTGATTCCTGACCCTGGTATGTATCATCTTTTGGTGATCCTGGGACATGTAGTTCGCCAGGGGTTTCGGTAGTTTTCTACTGGTCATGAAGATCCACTTAGATTCGGACCCGGTGTCCGCTATAACTTCGGGGTGAGCTGGTTAAGCTTCTCTGCCCCCCTATGTTACTCACTTTCCACTCACCTTCGGCCCCGCTCGGACCCTTGACTAGCCCAGGGGGATGGGATGTACTCGGATCCTGGGCCTTGCTGCTGGGGATGTCGCGGTAGTCAGCTCCCGGGCCTGTACTCTGGTCCTCTCTTATTAATAGATGTTTGGTTCTTATTAATTATATGAAAGTTCGTGACGCCACCTGTGGTACCTGTTGAGATTCACCAGCGCTGCGACAGTCCGCTGAGGCTGGTGATAAGGCAGCTCGGTGGTATAGCTCCCCACAGGTGGAGCTAGGCCTCAGGGCAGCGTTTGTGAAAGGAGTGCAGGATGGCGAGGCCAGCCAGGCCTACGGAAAGACAGGCAAACTCACACAGTTCTCTTCAATACCTTTTACTGATGGAATTGCAGGCACATCCCGGAGCACTGTAGGGTGAAGGGTGTATTACCGGATACTCCCCCAAGGAGCAGGGATAGGGCCTCCTGTTTCCTGTCTTTGTATGGTAAGTTTCTGACCTGCCTGGAGCTAGGCCTAACTTTGTCTTTGTCCTGCACTGGCTGACGTTGTGGTAGGGCCTTCTCTTGGAGTGCACGCTCCCAGCTTGCGGGGCCCATGTGTCTCCTGGCTCTGTTACGTATCAGCACTTTAGTGGTCCTGGGACCTGTAGTCCTCCAGGGATTCCGGTTGAACTTTACTGGGTCATAGAGATCCCGGTAACTTCGGATCCGGTGTCCAGTAAACATTCGGGGTGAGCTGGTAAAGCTCCTCTGCCCCCACTGCTACTAACTCTCAACTCGCCTTGGGTCTACTCGGGGCCCTCACTAGGCTATACACACTGGCAGTTAGCTGGCTGCCTCTTCTGCAGCTCTTTGAGCGTCGGCAACGCTCCTAGCTCACTAACCTGAGATCACTCTACTCCGACTCCAACCGAACTCTCTCCTTCAAACTCTTCTCAGACTGCTCTGTACACTTGCTCTTTGTGCTCTCCAGTCTAAAACTAGTCTCTAACTGAACCAACCGACGAACTAGCTCCACCCCCCCTTTTATATCCCTAACGGGCTCCCTTTGGTTGTCTGAGGTGGGAGGTGAAGGTGTGTGTATGTGCTTAGAGAGCCCTCTGGTGGAGGAATCCATTAATACACTCTTCCAGGTCTGTGATCCTAAGCAGAGCTGGGCGCCACATTCCCCCCTAGTTAAGATCAGCACTCCCGGGCTGAAGTAATTTTACAAACAGTAATAAACATAAACAATAACAATAATCTTCCCTTTATGGGAGGCACCAATCTTAAACATTGCATAACAACACCAACAAATATAAAGCGTCCTCAGAATTCAAGTCTCCAGTTGTGAGGTTCCCAAGCAGGATGTCCATCTCACTGACTAGAGTACTTAGTAGCTTTGAGGGACTGTCCTAAACCCTCTACGTAGGCCCTGGGGTGGCTGCAGGGCATGAAGATCCGGTGTTGGACCTCCACAAAAGCCACTCCAGGCAGGTTTTACTTCTGAGGTCACCTAAAGGGAGTACTCCAGGGAGTACAAATATATACAAGAAATTGTTTTTGGGCTGCACACAGTCCTCAGCCACGCAGTTCATAGGTAATTAATTAACGAAATCATTAGGCAAAAAGTCCATTAATAAGGCAAAAATACATATCAAAACGCACAATCATAACATACAATACCCCAGGGGTAACTATCTACACTACTCAGATTTTTTTACTTTACTGAGTGTACCTGACAGGAGGTTTACCTCTCGTGCTACGTGTTGATCTACGTAGTGTAGTGGTCTGTGTGGTAGTAGTGTCTACATTGTCAGTTACTCTACCAGTTCTACGTGTGACTATGTTGTAAAACTGCCTTAACCTCTCTCTTGGACTGGCAAGTCTACCATTGGCTGGGCCCTCTTGCTCTTCTTCTGCCGGGGATCCTTCATCTGGGGATTCTTCTTGAGCTGGGTCTTCTGCAGCACTTACAGGTTCAACTTGCTGTTGAGGGTCTTCTGGCTGATTGTAGAAATGGAGTACTGGAACTATTACTGCTCCTCCTACTTGAGGCCAATCTGCTGGAAACTCTCCTAAGTCAGTGAGTATCACTGGTTCTTTTGGCTCTTCCGGTTTGGTGAAAGGCAATTCTTCTTGGGGTTTCAGTAATTCAGGACATAACTTTAGATGGTCCCTTGACACTGTTGCAGACGTTCTTCCTCCATCTTTGCTGATTAAGCATGTCTTTTTATTATCAAATCTTGATTCCAACACAGTGTAGGGTTCTTTTTCCCACTGGTCATCAAGTTTGTTGTTTCTTCTTTTTCTTTTTAATACTGTTTCACCAGGTGTGAAAGGTTCTGCTGGCGCATTTTTGTTGTATTGTGCTTCTTGTTTGTCTCTTGATTTAGTGAGACTATCTTCGACACAGGCTTGTACCCTTCTGTACTGCTCTTGTCTGGTCGTGTCCCAGTTTTCAGTGGTTACATCAGCTTCAGGCTCCACAACACCAAGCTCCAGATCCATGGGCAGCTTCCCAGGTCTTGCACGCATAAGATATGCCGGAGTACAATTGGTGGAACTGACAGGTATGTGATTATATAGATCTACTAGGTCTGGTAGTAGGTCTGGCCACTGGTTTCTCTCTTCAAGTGGGATGGTCTTCAGCAGATCGATGATGATGTTGTTCATCTTTTCACAGAGACCATTTGTTTGTGGGTGATATGGTGTAGTTCTTATTTTCTTACACCCATAAAGATGGCAGAACTCTGTGAACAATTCAGCCTCAAAGGACGGGACTTGGTCAGTCAGTACCTGCTCAGGGTATCCATGGGGTCTGCAGAAGTACGCTTGGAAAGTTTTTGCTGCTGTCTCTGCTGTCAGGTCTTTGACAGGGGCGACCACCAGGAACCTAGAGTAGTGATCCACCATGGTCAGTGCGTAGGAGTACCCTGACCTGCTGGGGGACAACTTGACATGGTCCAGGGCCACGATCTCCAGGGGCCGAGTTGTCTTGATTGGTTGCAGGGGTGCCTTCTGGGTGCTGTAGTCTTTTCTTCTGAGGCTACAGGGTCCACAGTTTCGGCACCACCGTTCAATGGAACTGCGCATTCCTACCCAGTAGAATCGACACTTCAGCAGGGTCTCTAGCTTTTTCCAGCCAAAGTGCCCCGCCTGAGCGTGGTAGGCCTCCAACACCATCTGGATGTCTGTCTTCGGGACTACTATCTGCCATACCATCTCATGGGTTTTTGGATTAACATACCTCCGGCACAGCTTCTCACGGTAGATAAACAGCCGACTTCTCTCGTTCCACAGCTGCTTTGCTTGAAGAGACGCTTCCTTCTCCAGGGAGGAACCTTCTTGGGTTATCAGTTCTTTAATACGGCTGACAACCGGGTCAGTGTCCTGTGTCTCTTTCCAGCTGTGGTGAGGCAGAGGGTTTAATGTCTTCCCACCCTGCCTCTTTGAGGCTCGTTGTTCGTGGATCATCCCATTCCGGTGAAAGGCAGGTAGCTCAATCTCTTCCAAATCATCCACTTCTTCTTCTGTGTCTGATTGGTGAGGCATCCTGGACAGGGCATCGGAGTTGGCGTTCTTGCGGCCCGCCCGGTATTTAATTGTAAATTGGTAGTTTGACAGCCGAGCCATCCATCGTTGTTCCATGGCTCCCAGCTTGGCAGTTTCAAGATGGGTCAAGGGGTTATTGTCAGTGGAGGCAGTGAACTTGCTGCAGGCCAAGTAGTGTTTAAACCTTTTGGTGATGGCCCAGACCAAGGCCAGGAACTCTAACGTAAAGCTGCTATAGTTCTCTGGGTTCCTCTCGGTTGGGTGGAGCTTCCTGCTTGCGTAGGCTATGACTTTCTCTTGGCCATTCTGCTTCTGACTTAGGACAGCGCCCAGCCCTTCGTTGCTCGCATCAGTATACAGCAGGAACGGTTGGCTATAGTCAGGATAGGCTAGAATCTCGTCTCCTGTCAGGATCTCCTTCATCTCCTGAAATGACTCGGCTTGCTCCTTACCCCAGTGGAATGGGGAGTTCTTGCCTTTGTGGGACTGCCCTACCAGGAGGTCTTGCAGGGGAGCTGCTTTCTTAGTATAGTCTTTTATGAACCTCCGGTAGTATCCTATTAGTCCCAGAAACTGATGCACCTCCTTCAGGTTCTTCGGCTCCGGCCACTTCTGGATGGCTGTAACCTTCTCCGGGTCTGGTGCTACCCCTTCCGGACTGACAATGTGCCCCAGGTACTGTACCTTTCTCTTGAGCAGGTGGCACTTCGATGGTTTCAACTTCATCCCGTACCGGGACAGTGACTCAAATACCTCTGCCAGGTGTTTCAAGTGGTCCTCGTACGTTCTGGAGTACACTATCACGTCATCCAGGTAGAGTAACACAGTCTCGAAGTTGCGGTGTCCCAGGCAGCACTCCATAAATCTCTGGAATATTCCGGGGGCATTGCAGAGTCCAATCGGCATACTATTGAACTCGCAGAGTCCCATCGGAGTGGTAAAAGCCGTCTTCTCCCGATCCTCCTCAGCCACAGCAACTTGCCAGTACCCACTAGTGAGGTCAAGTGTAGAAAAGTAATTTGCAGACTTTAAGACAGCCAGGGACTACTCTATGCGTGGTAAAGGGTATGCATCCTTATGTGTAATGCGATTTACTTGACGGTAATCTACACACATCCTCATGCTCCCATCCTTTTTCCTGACTAGCACTAGGGGAGCCACCCAGGGACTACAACTATCCCTTACTACCCCTGCCTTTTTCATGTCATGCAACATCTCTTTTGCCTTCTGGTAGTGTGCTGGTGGAATAGGCCTATAACGTTCTTTGATTGGTGGATGATCACCTGTGGGGATATGGTGTTGAACCCCCTTTATCCTCCCAAAATCAAGTGGATGTTTACTGAACACTTGCTGGTATTCCTGAACCACCCGGTGTACACCCTGTTTTTGATGGGCAGGAGTGGTGTCTGTCCCAACATGGAGCTGTTGACACCAGTCCTCCACCTGGGTAGCAGGGTCATTATCATCCACTTCGTCTGGTGAGGCTAAGGAGCAACAGTGGCATAACGTGGTAACTTTACCTCATCTTCCCCATAGTTGAGAAGACGGACGGGCACCCTCCCATTGCGTACGTCTACAACCCCTCTGGCGGTTAAGAGCGTGGGTCTGTGCTCTGAACTAAGGGGTTCTACTACCGCCTGGTAGTTTTGTCCCCTAAGACCTATGGCTGCTCTACACCAGAGAAGCATTTCTGTTATTGGAGGAATCACAATAGGTATGGGGTCTGTCACCCGCACATTACCAATTTCACCACCTGTTAACTTCGCTTTCTGTTGGTACATCAGGACGCGGATCTCCTTCTGCAGCGCCCTCCTCTGTCCTGGTCTGGCAGCGTCAGCAATCTGTTGGAGTAAGAACACAACCTCTCCCAAACAATTACCAACAATGTTAGTGCCTAGTACCATATATGGATTAGTGTCATCAGGATTAGTCTCTACTACAATTAGTCCCTGGTCCTTCAGCTCCACTCTCCCCACCTTTACAGTCACATTCTTAACCCCGATTAGCTTAAGGGGGAGTCCGTTTGAGGCATAAACAGAAAGATCTGGAGCTGGCGGACGTAGATCGTCCATGGACCAGAACCTTTTGTAGAGGACGTCAGGTATTACGGTTACCTGAGATCCTGTGTCCAGCAGAGCGTGCGTCGGGATCCCGTCCAGCACAATGGACAGGAAAGGTCTTCCCCCAACGAACCTGTTGTACCAATCTGATGGGCCTGGTGACTTTACTCCTGGGTGTTGGCCCTCGGACCCAGGGTTTTCTCGTTTAAAGGACAATTCTGGATGAGATGGCCAGTCTTTTGGCAACGGTAGCAGGCGTAGTCCCTCTGTGGACGGCATTGGTTACTGTTCCTCACAGCGGTTGGTGTTGTCCTACTCCTCCTCCGCATCCAGGGGACGTTCTCAGGGCTGTCGGCAAGCAGGATCTTCCCTTTGTCTTCAGGCTCCGTCCGCAGCTGCAGGGCACTCAGCACAGTGGTCAGGGTTTTACTCAACTGACGCACTTCAGAGCGCAGGCTGTCCAGCTCTCTAGGGGACGCTGCTGGAACCTTGGCGTCTTTCTGTGCCTCGGACATTCTGGCGCCCCCCTAGTTAACCGTGGCCTACCTTCTTTTGTTTTCTTCCGGTAGGCCGCAGCTCCGCAGGTGACGGTTTTCTTCAGGACCTTGCGTCGCTTGCATGCTACGTCAGAGCGCTCACCGCGGCTCCTTCCAGGACCTGGTATCACCGCAAGGCATTGGGCGTGTCCATGGCTTCGCGCTCTTTTGCAGTTACACCCACCGATTTCGCGCAGTTACGCCCTTCTTCTTGCCGCACTACTGAACGACAATGGCGGCCATCATCGCCACAGTTTATTAAAGGCACACAGTACTCGGTGGCAACGGGCAAAACACTTCTATGTTGCAGCAGGCACGTAATCCTGTTCGTAACGCCAGGAAAGAGATGACTAGCCGAGGGGGATGGGATGTACTCGGAGCCCGGGCCTTGCTGCTGGGGATGTTGCGGTAGTCGGCTCCCGGGCCCGTACTCTGGGCCTCTCTTTTAAAAGATGTTTGGTTCTTATTAATTATATGAAAGTTCGTGACGCCACCTGTGGTACCTGGTGAGATTCACCAGCGCTGCGACAGTCCGCTGAGGCCGGTGATAAGGCAGCTCGGTGGTATAGCTCCCCACAGGTGGAGCTAGGCCTCAGGGCAGCGTATGTAAAGGGGAATGCAGGATGGGGAGACCCAGCCGGGCCTACGGAAAGACAGGCAAACACACACTTCTCTTCAGTACCTTTTACTGGTGGAAATGCAGGCACATCCCTGAGCACTGTAGTGTGAAGGGTGCATTACCGGATTCTCCCCCAGGGAGCAGGGATAGGGCCTTCTCTTTCTTGCCTTTGCGTAGTAAGTTTCTGACCTGCCTGGAGCTAGGCCTAACTTTGTCTTTGTCCTGCACTGACTGACGCTGTGGTAATGAGTTCTCTTGGAGTGCACGCTCCCAGCTTGCGGGGCCTATGTGTCTCCTGGCTCTGTTACGTATCAGCACTTTAGTGGTCCTGGGACCTGTAGTCCTCCAGGGATTCCGGTTGAACTTTACTGGGTCGTAGAGATCCCGATAACTTTGGACCCGGTGTCCGGTAAACATTCGGGGTGAGCTGGTAAAGCTCCTCTGCCCCCACTGCTACTAACTCTCGACTCGCCTTCGGCCTACTCGGGGCCCTCACTAGGCTATACACACTGGCAGTTAGCTGGCTACCTCTTCTGCCGCTCTTTGAGCATCGGCAACGCTCCTAGCTCACTAACCTGAGATCACTCTACTCCGACTCCAACCGAACTCTCTCCTTCAAACTCTTCTCAGACTGCTCTGTACACTTGCTCTTTGTGCTCTCCAGTCTAAAACTAGTCTCTAACTGAACCAACCGACGAACTAGCTCCACCCCCCCTTTTATATCCCTAATGGGCTCCCTCTGGTGGTCTGAAGTGGGAGGTGAAGGTGTGTGTATGTGCTTAGAGAGCCCTCTGGTGGAGGAATCCATTAATACACTCTTCCAGGTCTTTGGTGATGAGCAGAGTTGGGCACCACACCCTCACTAGGCTACACACACTGCAGCCGTGACACTGCTCTTCTTCGCCACTCTCAGAGTGTCGGCACACTCCTAGCTCTCTATCCTGAGCTCTGTGAGTTCTAGTCTTGACTGAACTCTTTCTGCAGGAACAGCTAGGCTCTGGCTCGACTGCGCTGACTCCTTTTGTGTCTGAGCAGGAAACTGCTGAATCACTCACTGAGCTGCCTGGCTCCACCTTCCCTTTATATATCCCTGACGGGCTCCCTCTGGTGGTCTGAGGTGGAAGGTGGAGGTGTGTGAATGCTTAGAGAGCCCTCTGGTGGAGGAATCCTTTAATACACTCTTCCAGGATCTGTGGTGCTAAGCACAGCTGAGCGCCACATATACACTAGATGTGAACTGCCTGACCACATTTACAGTAGACTGTGAAATGATTGAGCATAAAATTTATAATAGACTGTGGACTGTCTGACTACAATTTTTATAATAAAATGCAGACCGACTGACCACAGTCTTTATGTTTGAAATAAGTAATTTTGGCCCTAGAGTGTTATACTTTTTGGTGTGCATAGCATGTAGCAGGAACATATTATCACTCTTTTGAATATTTACAGGTGACTGACGCCCTTTGACATGGTGGGATTTGAAATGTTTCCTTGTGGACTCCAAGAAAAGAATGTGGAAAGTCACATAACAGGTAATTAATATTCATATTAATTACTGATAATAGTCATTCTAGGCATAAGTTCTAGACCTGCGGAGATGTGACAACACCTTTCTGATACATGAGAATATACTGTTAGTGGTTTACATATGTATATTTTCTATACACAACTCCTAGTATAACACAACCATATCTTAGGTAGAGACATAAGGAACATTTCTTTTCCTTATCTTCTGTATTCTAAAGTGAGGAATCCCTTATTCTGTTTCATAGAATAGCCTTGTAATCAGCGGTGTAACAATCAATACAGCGATTACAAGAGACTGACCACAGCATTAAGACTACACTGTGGACCAATTGACCACAACATTTAAAAGGACTGACAGTCCACAGCATTTAAATGAGGTGTGAACTGACTGACAATTACACTAGTCTATGGATTGACTGGAAGACAGCAATTACTGGAGAGGGACATCATACTCGGACGAATAGAAGGAAGAAGGCAAAGAGGAAGACCAGCAAGCAATCCAAAGGATTGACACTATCAAGATAATGGTGAAGGAGACCCTAGTGGACCTATCTAGTCATGCACAAGATTGATCTTCCTAAAGATCGTTAATTTATCAAGTCGTCATGGCTCGAGTTTCAACCAAAGGTCATTAATTATAAAGAATGGACTGACTGACTGACCACAGCATATACACTAGATGTGGACTGCCTGACCGCATTTACAGTAGACTAGACTGTGGGCCAACCTCTGTCTTCTAAAGTGAGGAATCCCCTATCCTATTACAACGCGCCCCCTAGGCCATGGGGTACCCGGAGCCGGGCCTTTTGTAGATGTTGGGGGTGGTAGTCACCGTGGCTGTGACCCGCTCCGTGAACCAGGGCAGTCAAACCATGTCCGACTACGCCACCTGTGGATTGCGGTTATTAGCAACCGCAGCTGCGGAGCAGTCCGCTGAAGCTGGTGGTATGTGCAGCTAGGTGATGTGACTCCCCACAGGAGGAGTGTAGCCTCAGGGCAGCATGTAAGAATGATGATGGTAGTAGAGCAGGGTATCGGTAATAACAACACAGAGTCTTTGCGGTGCAGTCCCAGGGTCTTTTCTGTTGGTAATTATATAGGCCCCAACGGGAGTACTGTGTGACCCGCCACTCGGTGTTTGAGTAGCGGCTAGCCCTCCCTGAGAAGGTGTATACTCGGAAGATGGGCCGGTGATGGAGAGGGGATGCAGTCGCGGCCTTGGCCCGGTCCGTGCCCAGGGCGCACACACCAAAAATACGGGCTAGTTAAGGATGAGTGGTTAATTCGACTACGCCACCTGTGGTGTCTGGTGATGCTCCATCAGCGCTGCTTGCAGTCCTCTGAGGTGGGATGTTGTGGCAGACGACGGTATTACTACTCCCCACAGGCAGAGCAGGGCCTCAGGGCAGAGACAGACAGGAGGATGGATGAGGGGAGTAGTAGTAGGCGCAGTGGTGTGGTGCGGTGTCACGCTGCAATAATGGACCGGAGGCAATGGATGCAGTATTCCAAACTTTACTCACGTTAGTTAAGGTCAGCTGCAAGGCTTCTCCTTGCTCCTCACGGCTTGCTGCGGCCACCAGAGATGAGGGCCCGGAACACCCCGGTAGTTGAGGTGCTTTGATCAGGACCCCCGCACCTCCGCGTGTTCCTGAACTTTTCCCTTGGGCCTGTCCTGTCCGTGTGCGGTGCGTGTTACAAGACTGGGTCTCCCTTTGGCTATTCACAGAACAAGGGTACGGCGACAATTCCGTTCCATCCGTCACCCGGTGGGATCCACTTAGCCGCCTAGCTTCTCTGACAGAGACGTGAAGTAACAAAGTCAGATATCGGGGGCTGGTACCCCTTTTGCAGCAGGAGTCCCTCTGACTAGGCCAGAATGGAGAGTACAGGTGTCATATACCGCTCCGTCCATTTTCCCTGGGATCCTTTTGCCTGTGGAGCTCTTCTACTTTGCTCCCCTCCAGGCCTTTTCAAGTAGGGAACTTGACCGGGTAGAGGCAACCGTTAACTCTCACCCGATCCTCGCCTCAAGGCCAGAGCACGAGGACCGTGCATCTTCACAGGCTGCAGGTTCTATCCCAGAAAGCCACGTTCAGCAGTGAAGACCACAATCAAAGAACCTTGAACTTAAGATGGCTAGCTATTATATATTAAACTAGAAGTGCAACCTAAAGGTGTGTCCTCCACCCTGACCCACTACATGGTTCCCCCTAACTTTGGTTCCCCCATCTCCATTATCCTGCTGGGGCAGCACTCTGGTGCATATTAGCCCCCCATAGGACAGGAGTGTGCAGGGTTGAGTGTGAGTTGGGGTCCTGACAGGTGCACCATCCTTACCTGGGTGAGGAGATACCACACCTCCTGACAAGATCACCCTGTGGTGACCGAACCCTCAGGGGAGCCACAGTACTGGCTCGTGATGAAGGCCTGGTCAGTCTGGGAGCAATCCTAGAGTCCTCCTGGCCAGGTAGAGTTGTAGGCCTGCCGTTCTGACCGTACTCTTTGGCTATCCCGCTTATAGTCGTGTTGTAGCCCACGTCCCTGAGTGTAACGTGCTGTGCTCACCCGTATGGCTGGCGACTTGGACCCTATGTATTCCTCGCTCCTCTGTGGCGGTACTGGTCCTTTTGTATGGCTGAGCCTCCAGGCTTCTGATGGGCCAGGAGACCTGCAATCTACTGACTTGCGGTATCTGCTGCTGGGTATACAATCCCCACAGCCTCGGACTCCGGTGTCAGGCTCACTGTGTGAACTATCCAGGATGAGCTCTCTTCAGCTCCAGTCCCTGGCTTCTTGCTCCTGTGTCCTCAATTAGACTACAGGCTCTAAGTGAGCAAACCCCGCCTCCAGATCCAGTTATAAAGGGCAGGATCCTCCCCTTTCTGGCCTGGGGCAGGAGGTGTTGCATGTAGTGTTTTCCCTGACCAAGAAACCACTGTCTTGCTCCCAGACATGGTATTACTACCACTGTGGCAACCAGACGCTCTGGGGTGCCACATTTACATAGAATAGCCTTGTAATCAGCGGTGTAACAATCAATACCGCGATTACAAGCGATTGAGCACACTAAAAAAATTACACTGTGGACTGAATGACCACAACATTTAAAAGGACTGACAGTCCACAGCGTTTGAATTAGTTGTGGACTGACTAACAACAGCATTTACACTAGTCTAAGGATTGAATTGAAGACAGCAACCACTGGAAAAGGACATCATACTTTGAAGTATAGAAGGAAGAAAGCAAAGAGGAAGACCAGCAACCAATCCAATGGATTGACACTATGAAGATAACGGTGGAGAAGACCCTAGTGGACCTATTTAGTCTTCCACAAAATTGATCTTCCTAAAGATCGTTAATTCATCAAGTCGTCATGGCTTGAGTTTCATCCGAAGGCCGTTAATAATAAAAAAAGGGCTGACTGACCACAGCATTCACATTAGGTGTTGACTGCTTGACCACAGCATTCACACTACGTGTGGACTGCTTGACCACATTTACAGTAGACTAGACTGTGGGCCAAACTCTGTCTTCTAAAGTGAGGAATCCCCTATCCTATTTCAAAGAATAGCCTTGTAATCAGAGGTGTAACAATCAATACCTCAATACCGCAATTCCAAGAGATTGAACACACTATTAAAATTACACTGTGGACTGAATGACCACAACATTTAAAAGGACTGACAGTCCACAGCGTTTGAATTAGTTGTGGACTGACTGACACCAGCATTTACACTAGTCTAAGGATTGAACGGAAGACAGCAATCAATGGAAAAGGACATCATACTTTGAAGTGTAGAAGGAAGAAAGCAAAGAGCAAGACCAGCAACCAATCCAATTGATTGATACTATCAAGATAATGGTGAAGAAGACCCTAATGGACCTATCTAGTCTTGCACAAGATTGATCTTCCTTAAGATCATTAATTCATCAAGTCGTCATGGCTCGAGTTTCAACCGAAGGCAATTAATTATAAAGAATGGACTGACTGACTGACCACAGCATATACAATAGATGTGGACTGCCTGACCACATTTTCAGTAGACTGTGAAACGATTGAGCATAAAATTTAACATAGACAGTGGACTGTCTGACTTCAATTTTTATAATAAAATGCAGACCGACTGACCACAGTCTTTATCTTTGAAATAAGTAATTTTGGCACTAGAGTGTTATACTTTTTGGTGTGTACAGCATGTAGCAGGAACATATTATATCACTCTTTTGAATGTTTACAGGTGACTGACGCCCATTGACATAGTGGGATTTGAAATGTTTCCTTGTGGACTCGAATTTCAAACGAAGGCCGTTAATAATAAAAAATGGGCTGACTGACCACAGCATTCACACTAGGTGTGGATTGCCTGACTACAGTATTCACATTAGGTGTTTACTGCTTGACCACATTTACAGTAGACTCGACTGTGGACCAACCACTGTCTTTTAAAGGGAGGAATCCCCTATTCTATTTCATAGAATAGCCTTGTAATCAGCAGTGTAACAATCAATACCGCGATTACAAGAGATTGACCACAATATTAAAATTACACTGTGGACTGAATGACCACAACATTTAAAAGGACTGACAGTCCACTGCGTTTGAATTAGTTGTGGACTGACTGACAACAGCATTTACACTAGTCTAAGGATTGACTGGAAGACAGCAATCACTGGAAAAGGACATCATACTTTGAAGTATAGAAGGAAGAAAGCAAAGAGCAAGACCAGCAACCAATCCAATGTATTGATACTATCAAGTTAATGGTGAAGAAGACCCTAATGGACCTATCTTGTCTTCCACAAGATTAATCTTCCTAAAGATCATTAATTCATCAAGTCGTCATGGCTCAAGTTTCAACCGAAGGCCATTAATTATAAAGAATGGACTGACTGACTGACCACAGCATATACACTAGATGTGGACTGCCTGACAACATTTACAGTAGACTGTGAAACGATTGAGAATAAAATTTAAAATAGACTGTGGACTGTCTGACTACAGTTTTAATAATAAAATGCAGAACGACTGACCACAGTCTTTATCTTTGAAATAAGTAATTTTGGCCCTAGAGTGTTATACTTTTTGGTGTGTATATCATGTAGCAGGAACATATTATCACTCTTTTGAATATTTACAGGTGACTGGCGCCCAATTACATCGTGGGATTTGAAATGTTTCATTGTCGAATCCAAGAAAAGAATGTGGAAAGTCACATAACAGGTAATTAATTTTCATATTAATTATTTATAATAGTCATTCTAGGCATAAGTTCTAGACCTGCGGAGGTGTGACAACACCTTTCTGATACATGAGAATTTATTGTTAGTGGTTTACATATGTATATTTTCTATACACAACTCCTAGTATAACACAGCCATATCTTAGGTAGAGACATAAGGAACATTTCTTTTCCTTATTCTCTGTATTCTAAAGTGAGGAATCCCTTATTCTGTTTCATAGAATAGCCTTGTAATCAGCGGTGTAACAATCAATACCGCGATTACAAGAGACTGACCACAGCATTAAGCCTACACTGTGGACCAATTGAATACAAAATTTACGAGGACTGACAGTCCACAGCATTTAAATTAGGTGTGGACTGACTGACAACACCATTTATACTAGTCTATGGATTGACTGGAAGACAGCAATTACTGGAAAGGGACATCATACTCGGAAGAATAGAAGGAAGTAGGCAAAGAGGAAGACCAGCAACCAATCCAAAGGATTGACACTATCAAGATAATGGTGAAGAAAACCCTAGTGGACCTATCTAGTCTTGCACAAAATTGATCTTCCCAAAGATCGCTAATTCATCCAGTCATCAAGGCTAGAGTTTCAACCGAAGGCCGTTAATAATAAAAAATGGACTGACTGACCACAGCATTCACACTAGTTGTGGACTGCCTGATCATATTTACAGTAGACTGTGGGCCAACCTCTGTCTTCTAAAGTGAGGAATCCGCTATTCTATTTCATAGAATAGCCTTGTAATCAGCGGTGTAACAATCAATACCGCAAGTACAAGAGACTGACCACACTACTAAGACTACACTGTGGACTGAATGACCACAGCATTTAAAAGGACTGACAGTCCACAGCGTTTGAATTAGTTGTGGACTGACTGACAACAGCATTTACACTAGTCTAAGGATTGACTGGAAGACAGCAATCACAGGAAAAGGACATCATACTTTGAAGTATAGAAGGAAGAAAGCAAAGAGGAAGACCAGCAACCAATCCAATTGATTGATACTATCAAGATAATGGTGGAGAAGACCCTAGTGGACCTATGTAGTCTGTCACAAAATTGATCTTCCTAAAGATCAATAATTCATCCAATCGTCATTGCTCGAGTTTCAACTGAAGGCCGTTAATAATAAAAATGGGCTGACTGACCACAGCATTCACACTAGGTGTGGTCTGTCTGTATGCAGCATTCACACTAGGTGTGGACTGCTTGATCACATTTACAGTAGACTAGACTGTAGGCCAAATTCTGTCTTATAAAGTGAGGAATCCCCTATTCTATTTCATAGAATAGCCTTGTAATCAGCGGTGTAACAATCAATACCACGATTACAAGAGACTGACCACAGTATTAAAATTACACTGTGGATTGAATGACCACAACATTTAAAAGGACTGACAGTCCACAGCATTTGAATTAGTTGTGGACTGACTGACAACAGCATTTACACTAGTCTATGGATTGAGTGGAAGACAGCAATCAATGGAAAAGGACATCATACTTTGAAATATAGAAGGAAGAAAGCAAAGAGGAAGACCAGCAACCAATCCAATTGATTGATACTATCAAGATAATGGTGAAGAAGACCCTAGTGGACCTATCTAGTCTTGCACAAGATTGATCTTCCTAAAGATAATTAATTCATCAAATCGTCATGGCTCAAGTTTCAACTGAAGGCCATTAATTATAAAGAATAGACTGACTGACCACAGCATATACACTAGATGTGGACTGCCTGACCACATTTACAGTAGACTGTGAAACGATTGAGCATAAAATTTGTAATAGACTGTGGACTGTCTGACTACAATTTTTATAATAAAATGCAGACCGACTGACCACAGTCTTTAGCTTTGAAATAAGTAATATTGGCCCTAGAGTGTTATACTTTTTGGTGTGTATAGCATGTAGCAGGAACATATTATCACTGTTTTGAATATTTACAGGTGACTGACGCCCTTTGACATGGTGGAATTTGAAATGTTTCCATGTGGACTCCAAGAAAAGAATGTGGAAAGTCACATAACAGGTAATTAATATTCATATTAATTACTGATAATAGTCAGTCTAGGCATAAGTTCTAGACCTGCGGAGGTGTGGACTGACTGACAACAGCATTTACGCTAGTCTATGGATTGACTGGAAGACAGCAATCACTAGAAAGGAACATCATACTCGGAAGAATAGAAGGAAGAAGGCAAAGAGGAAGACCAGCAACCAATCCAAAGGATTGACACTATCAAGATAATGGTGAAGAAAACCCTAGTGGACCTATCTAGTCTTGCACAAAATTGATCTTCCCAAAGATCGTTAATTCATCCAGTCGTCATGGCTAGAGTTTCAACCGAAGGCCGTTAATAATAAAAAATGGACTGACTGACCACAGCATTCACACTAGTTGTGGACTGCCTGATCTTATTTACAGTAGACTGTAGGCCAACCTCTGTCTTCTAAAGTGAGGAATCCCCTATTTTATTTCATAGAATAGCCTTGTAATCAGCGGTGTATCAATCAATACCACAATTACAAGAGACTGACCACAGTATTAAGACTACACTGTGGACTGAATGACCACAGCATTTAAAAGGACTGACAGTCCACAGCGTTTGAATTAGTTGTGGACTGACTGACAACAGCATTTACACTAGTCTAAGGATTGACTGGAAGACAGCAATCACTGGAAAAGGACATCATACTTTGAAGTATAGAAGGAAGAAAGCAAAGAGGAAGACCAGCAGCCAATCCAAAGGATTGAAACTATCAATATAATGGTGGAGAAGACCGTAGTGGACCTATGTAGTCTTTCACAAAATTGATCTTCCTAAAGATCATTAATTCATCCAGTCGTCATGGCTCGAGTTTCAACCGAAGGCCGTTAATAATAAAAATGGGCTGGCTGACCACAGCATTCACACTAGGTGTGGACTGCTTGACCACATTTACAGTAGACTAGACTGTGGTCCACCTTCTTTCTTCTAAAGTGAGGAATCCCCTATTCTATTTCGTAGAATTGCCTTGTAATCAGCGGTGTAACAATCAATACCGCGATTAAAAGAGACTGACCACAGTATTAAAATTACACTGTGAACTGAGTGACCACAGCATTTAAAAGGACTGACAGTCCACAGCGTTTGAATTAGTTGTGGACTGACTGACAACAGCATTTACACTAGTCTAAGGATTGAATGGAAGACAGCAATCAATGGAAAAGGACATCATACCTTGAAGTATATAAGGAAGAAAGCAAAGAGGAAGACCAGCAACCAATCCAATGGATTGATACTATTATTATTATTATTATTATTTATTATTATTATTATTAATAATTTATATAGCGCCATTGATTCTGTGGCGCTGTACATAAGAAGGGGTTACATATCAAATACAGATATCACTTACAGTAAACAAGCTAACATTGATTGAACGGTACGGAGGGAAGAGGACCCTGCCCTTGCGGGCTTACATTCTACAGGAAAGTGGCAGAGACAGTATGTTGAGGGGTTGCAGTAGTTCTGGTGTTGTTGGTTGAGGTGGCAGCAAGCAAGGTCATGGCAGGCTTTAAGCTTGTTTGAAGAGATGGGTTTTCAGGTTCCGTCTGAAGGATCCAGGTGTGGTGGATAATCGGATGTGTTGAGGCACAGAATTCCATACGACGGGGGATATTCGGGAGAAATCTTGGAGGCGATTGCGTGAGGAACGAATAAGTGTGGAGAACAGAAGGAGGTCTTGTGAGGAACGGAGGTTACGTGAAGGAATATATCGGGAGATTAGTTCAGAGATGTACGGAGGAGAGAAGTTGTGGATGGCTTTGTAGGTCAGTGTTAGTAGTTTGAACTGGATACGCTGGGGGAATGGGAGCCAACGAAGGGATTTGCAAAGGGGGGTAGCAGAGAAGTAGCAAGGTGAGAGATGAATGAGTCGTGCAGCAGAGTTGAGGATGGACTGGAGGGGGGCGAGAGTGTTAGCAGGTAGGCCACAGAGGAGAATGTTGCAATAGTCGAGGTGGGAGATGATGAGGGCATGCACAAGCAGTTTAGTAGATTGAGGGTTGAGGAAAGGACGAATTCTGGAAATATTTTTGAGCTGGAGGCGACAAGAGGTGGCGAGCGCTTGGATGTGGGTTTTGAAGGACAGGGCAGAGTCAAGGATTACTCCGAGGCAGCGGATTGTCGTTACAGGGGAAAGAGTAATGTCATTTATTGTGATAGAAACATCAGGTGGGAAAGATATGTGAGATGGGGGAAAGATGATGAGTTCAGTTTTGTCCACATTGAGCTTGAGGTAGCGGGAGGAGAAGAAGGAGGATATGGCTGCTAGACATGCTGGGATTCTGGACAGCACAGAGGTGACATCTGGGCCAGAGAGGTAGATCTGGGTGTCATCTGCGTACAGATGGTACTGGAAGCCATGGGATTTTATGAGCTGTCCCAGGCCAAGGGTATAGATTGAGAAGAGTAGGGGTCCTAGGACAGAGCCTTGAGGGACTCCAACAGAGAGGGGGCGGGGTGAGGAGATAGTGTGGGAGTGGGAAACGCTAAATGTGCGGTTAGAAAGGTATGAGGAGATCCAGGATAGGGCAAGGTCTTTGACGCCAAAGGAAGAGAGGATCTGTAGTAGGAGGCAATGGTCAACTGTATCGAAAGCAGAGGACAGGTCAAGAAGAAGGAGTACAGAGAATTGTCTGTTAGCTTTGGCTGTAAGTAAGTCATTGGTGATTTTGGTAAGGGCAGTTTCGGTGGAATGGTGGGGGCAGAAGCCAGATTGTCGGTTGTCGAAGAGAGAGTTAGATGAAAAGTGGGAGGAAAGTTCAGCGTGAACGTGTTGCTCGAGGAGTTTGGAGGCAAATGGGAGCAGTGATATGGGGCGATAGCTGGACAAGGCGGTTGGGTCGAGGGATGGCTTTTTGAGGATGGGCGTGATTGTGGCATGTTTGAAGGCAGCGGGGAAAGTACCAGAAGATAGTGATAGGTTGAAGAGATGGGTTAGGGATGGGATGAGTGTGGGGGTGAGGTTGGGGAGGAGGTGGGATGGGATGGGGTCGAGTGCACATGTGGTGAGGTGTGATTTGGAGAGGAGACGAGTAAGGTCTTTTTCCGTGATGTTGGGAAGGGAGGTTATGGGGGTAGGGAAATGCTGTGGAAAGTAAAGGGGTTGTGGTGGTCGGACAGTAAAGACTTGCCGTGTTTGGTCAATCTTGTTTTTGAAGTGTGTGGCAAACTCCTCAGCAGAGATGACGGAGGTAGGAGGGGGCAGTGGAGGGCGGAGGAGAGAGTTAAAAGTGTTGAATAGCTGTTTGGGGTTGTAGGATAGGGAGGATATGAGGGTTGTGAAGTAGGCCTGTTTAGTAGAGGTGAGTGCTGATTTCAATGCAAATGTTGCTTGTTTGAGTGCAGTGAAGTCATCTTGCATGTGTGTTTTCTTCCAATGCTGCTCCGCAACCCTGGACGCTTGTCGAAGCTGTTTAGTGAGGTTGTTGTGCCAGGGTTGCCTGTTGACTCGTCGCACTCTGCCATGCACAAGAGGGGCGACCGAGTCAATAGCTGATGTGAGAGTGGCATTGTAGAAAGCGGTGGCACTGTCTGTGTCATGGAGTGAGGATATGGATGTCAGTGGCAGAACAGAGTCAGAGAGTGTGTGAGTGTCTAGATGTGCGAGGTTTCTGCGGGGGTGTGCTAGTTGCCTGACATGGGTGACAGGTGAGGAGCACAGGGATGAGTTCCCTGTGAGGCATAAGTTCTTGACCTGCGGAGGTGTGACACCTTTCTGATACATGAGAATATACTGTTAGTGGTTTACATATGTATATTTTCTATACACAACTCCTAGTATAACACAACCATATCTTAGGTAGAGACATAAGGAACATTTCTTTTCCTTATCCTCTGTATTCTAAAGTGAGGAATCCCTTATTCTGTTTCATAGAATAGCCTTGTAATCAGCGGTGTAACAATCAATACCGCGATTACAAGAGACTGAACACAGCATTAAGACTACACTGTGGACCAATTGACCACAAAATTTATGAGGACTGACAGTCCACAGCATTTAAATTATGTGTGGACTGACTGACAATAGCATTTACACTAGTCTATGGATTGACTGGAAGACAGCAATTACTGGAAAGGGACATCATACTCGGAAAAATAGAAGGAAGAAGGAAAAGAGGAAGACCAGCAACCAATCCAAAGGATTGACACTATCAAGATAATGGTGAAGAAAACCCTAGTGGACCTATCTAGTCTTGCACAAAATTGATCTTCCCAAAGATCGTTAATTCATCCAGTCGTCATTGCTAGAGTTTCAACCGAAGGCCGTTAATAATAAAAAATGGACTGACTGACCACAGCATTCACACTAGTTGTGGACTGCCTGATCATATTTATAGTACAGTCATGGCCAAAAGTTTTGAGAATGACACCAAAATTATATTTTCACATGATCTGCTGGCCTCTGGTTTTTATTAGTGTTTGTCTAATGTTTATATCACATACAGAAATATAATTGCAATCATATTATGAGTACCAATAGGTTATATTGACAGTTAGAATGAGTTAATGCAGCAAGTCAATATTTGCAGTGTTGCCCCTTCTTCTTCAAGACCTCTGTAATTCTCCCTGGCATGCTCTCAATCAACTTTTGGACCAAATCCTGACTGATAGCAGTCCATTCTTGCATAATCAATGCTTGCATTTTGCCAGAATTTGTTGGTTTTTGTTTGTTCACCCGTCTCTTGATGATTGACCACAAGTTCTCAATGGGATTAAGATCTGGGGAGTTTCCAGGCCATGGACCCAAAATCTCTATGTTTTGTTCCATGAGCCATTTAGTTATCACCTTTGCTTTATGGCAAGGTGCTCCATCATGCTGGAAAAGGCATTGTTGGGCGCCAAACTGCTCTTGGACGGTTCGGAGAAGTTGCTCTTGGAGGACATTCTGGTACCATTCTTTATTCATGGCTGTGTTTTTAGGCAAGACTGTGAGTGAGCTGATTCCCTTGGCTGAGAAGCAACCCCACACATGAATGGTTTCAGGATGCTTTACAGTTGGCATGAGACAAGACTGGTGGTAGCGCTCACCTCTTCTTCTCCGAATAAGCTGTTTTCCAGATGTCCCAAACAATCGAAAAGGGGATTCATCAGAGAAAATGACTTTGCCCCAGTCCTCAGCAGTCCACTCCCTGTACCTTTTGCAGAATATCAGTCGGTCCCTGATGTTTTTTCTGGAGAGAAGTGGCTTCTTTGCTGCCCTCCTTGAAACCAGCCCTTGCTCAAAGAGTCTCCGCCTCACAGTGCGTGCAGAAGCACTCACACCAGCCTGCTGCCATTCCTGAGCAAGCTCGGCACTGCTGGTAGTCTGATCCCGCAGCTGAAACAGTTTTAAGATACGGTCCTGGCGCTTGCTGGTCTTTCTTGGGCGCCCTGGAGCCTTTTTGACAACAATGGAAGCTCTCTCCTTGAAGTTCTTGATGATGCGATAGATTGTTGACTGAGGTGCAATCTTTGTAGCTGCGATACTCTTCCCTGTTAGGCCATTTTTGTGCAGTGCAATGATGGCTGCATGTGTTTCTTTAGAGATAACCATGGTTAACTGAAGAGAAACAATGATACCAAGAACCAGCCTCCTTTTAAAGTGTCCAGTGATGTCATTCTTACTTAATCATGACTGATTGATCGCCAGCCCTGTCCTCATCAACACCCACACCTGTGTTAATGGATCAATCACTAAAACGATGTTAGCTGCTCCTTTTAAGGCAGGACTGCAATGATGTTGAAATGTGTTTTGGGGGTTAAAGTTCATTTTCTGGGCAAATATTGACTTTGCAAGTACAGTAATTGCTGTTAAGCGGATCACTCTTTGACATTCAGGAGTATATGCAAATTGCCATTGCAAAAAATGAAGCAGTAAACTTTGGAAAAATTACTATTTGTCTCATTCTCAATACTTTTGGCCATGACTGTAGACTGTGGGCCAACCTCTGTCTTCTAAATTGAGGAATCCCCTATTCTATTTCATAGAACAGCCTTGTAATCAGCGGTATAAGAATCAATACCACAATTACAAGAGACTGACCACACTACTAAGACTACACTGTGGACTGAATGACCACAGCATTTAAAAGGACTGACAGTCCACAGCCTTTGAATTAGTTGTGGACTGACTGACAACAGCATTTACACTAGTCTAAGGATTGACTGGAAGACAGCAATCACTGGAAAAGGACATCATACTTTGAAGTATAGAAGGAAGAAAGCAAAGAGGAAGACCAGCAGCCAATCCAAAGGATTGACACTATCAAGATAATGGTGGAGAAGACCCTAGTGGACCTAAGTAGTCTTTCACAAAATTGATCTTCCTAAAGATCGTTAATTCATCCAGTCGTCATGGCTCGAGTTTCATCCGAAGGCCGTTAACAATAAAAAATGGGCTGACTGACCACAGCATTCATAGTGGGTGTGGACTGCCTGACTACAGTATTCACACTAGGTGTGGACTGCTTGACCTAAGTTACAGTAGACTAGACTGGGGGCTAACCTCTATCTTTTAAAGTGAGGAATTCCCTATCCTATTTCATAGAATAGCCTTGTAATCAGCGGTGTAGCAATCAATACCGCGATTACAAGAGATTGACCACAATATTAAAATTACACTGTGGACTGAATGACCACAACATTTAAAAGGACTGACAGTCCACAGCGTTTGAATTAGTTGTGGACTGACTGACAACAGCATTTACACTAGTCTATGGATTGCCTGGAAGACAGCAATTACTGGAAAGGGACATCATACTCGGAAGAATAGAAGGAAGTAGGCAAAGATGAAGACCAGCAACCAATCCAAAGGATGGACACTATCAAGATAATGGTGAAGAAAACCCTAGTGGACCTATGTAGTCTTGCACAAAATTGATATTCCCAAAGATCGTTAATTCATCCAGTCGTCATGGCTCGAATTTCAACCGAAGGCCATTAATAATAGAAAATGGACTGACTGACCACAGCATTCACACTAGTTGTGGACAGCCTGATCATATTTAGAGTAGACTGTGGGCCAACCTCTGTCTTCTAAAGTGAGGAATCCCCTATTCTATTTCATAGAAAAGCCTTGTAATCAGCAGTGTAACAATCAATACCGCGATTACAAGAGACTGACCACACTACTAAGACTACACTGTGGACTGAATGACCACTGCATTTAAAAGAACTGACAGTCCACTGCGTTTGAATAAGTTGTGGACTGACTAACAACAGCATTTACAATAGTCTAAGGATTTAATGGAAGACAGCAATCAATGGAAAAGGACATCATACTTTGAAGTATAGAAGGAAGATTGCAAAGAGGAAGACCAGCAACCAATCCAATATATTGATACTATCAAGATAATGGTGAAGAAGACCCTAGCGGATCTATCTAGTCTTCCACAAGATTGATCTCCCTAAAGATCATTAATTCATCAAGTCGTCATGGCTCGAGTTTCAGCCGAAGGCCATTAATTATAAAGAATGGATTGACTGACTGACCACAGCATATATGACGCGCCCCCTGGGCCGTGGGGTACTCGACAGCCGGGCCGATGGCTGCTGGCGGGGGTTATCACGGTGGCTGGCCCGGTTCGTGACCCAGGGCGGTCAGTAAAAAGGGACAAAACAAAAAGGGAATACTTTATATGGAAAGTTCGTGACGCCACCTGTGGTATCTGGTGAGAATCTCCAGCGCTGCGGCAGTCCGCTGAGGCCGGTGGTAAGGCAGCTTGATGGTACAGCTCCCCACAGGTAGAGCTAGGCCTCAGGGCAGCGGGGATGTAAGGATGCAGGACAGACGGGACCCGCCGGGTCAGAGCAAGAACAGGGACAGACACGATAGTCACTTCAGTACCTTTTACTGGTGGAAATTCAGGCACATCCCGAAGCACTGTAGGGTGAAGGGTGCATTTCAGGATCCTGCCCAGGGAGCGGGTGTAGGGCCTCCTGTTTCTTGCCTTTGCGTAGTAAGTTTCTGACCTGCCTGGAGCTAGGCCTAACTTTGTCTCTGTTCTGCACCTGCCTACCTTGTGGTAGGGCCTTCTGTTGGAGATCACTCTCCCTATTCTTTGGTTTCTCTGTGATTCCTGACCCTGGTACGTATCAGCTTTTGGTAATCCTGGGACATGTAGTTCACCAGGCGTTCCGGTAGTTTTCTACTGGTCATGAAGATCTACGTAGATTCCGACCCGGTGTCTGCTGTAACTTCGGGGTGTGCTGGTTAAGCTCCTCTGCACCCCCTATGTAACTCACTTTCCACTTGCCTTCGGCCCCGCTCGGACCCTCACTAGGCTACACACACTGCAGCCGTGACACTGCTCTTCTTCGCCGCTCTCAGTGTGTCGGCACACTCCTAGCTCTCTATCCTGAGCTCTGTGATTTCTAGTCTGGACTCACTCTACAGATTGTACTGAACTCTTTCTTCAGGAACAGCTAGGCTCTGGCTCGACTGCACTGACTCCTTCTGTGTCTGAGCAGGAAACTGCTGAATCACTCACTGAGCTGCCTGGCTCCACCTTCCCTTTATATATCCGTGACGGGCTCCCTCTGGTGGTCTGAGGTGGAAGGT
The DNA here is from genome assembly GCF_046119375.1 of Phyllobates terribilis. NCBI lineage: Eukaryota > Metazoa > Chordata > Amphibia > Anura > Dendrobatidae > Phyllobates > Phyllobates terribilis. Next base: position 384,358,519 of record NW_027362765.1, read on the forward strand.
GGAGGTGTGTGAATGCTTAGAGAGCCCTCTTGTGGAGGAATCGTTTAATACATTCTTCCAAGATCTGTGGTGCTAAGCACAGCTGGGCGCCACATTCCCCCCTAGCAAAGCTCAGCACTCCCGGGCTGAAGTACATTTTTATAACAATAATAAACAGTTACAATCTTCCCTTTATGGGAGGCACATTCTTAAACGTTGCATAACAAAAACATTATAACCATGTAAAACATTTTCAGCAGTTCAATAATGGTGCTCCTTCCGGGGAAGCACCTGTCCATGATAGGCTGGCCCAGCCGGGTCATCAGCCGTAGTTGGCGGGGGTTTGCTCTCCTCCCCCACCTTGTGGACATTCAGGGCCATGGGTATGACCGGAGATACAGGTCCTGCTGATGGGGCGGCCGCTTCGGCCTGCTCGGCGTCCAGCTCGTATTGAACATCAGGGTGGTGAACCGGTGCTCCGGCGCTGTGCTGTTCTTCGGACATACTGGAGCCCCCCGAGCGAACTGTGGCCTACCTTCTTCTCTTTTCTTCTGGTAGGCCGCAGCTCCGCAGGTGACGGTCTGCTTCAGGACCTTGCGTCGCTTGCATCCTACGTCAGAGCGCTCACCGCGTCTCCTTCCAGGACCTAGCGCTTCCTGGTATGACGTCAAGGCGTGGGGAGTGTCCGTGGCTTTGCGCTCTTTTGCAGTTACGCCCACCAGTTTCCCGTGGTTACGCCCTTTTTCTTGCCGCACTACAGAGCGACAATGGCTGCCATCTTCGCCACAGTATAATACACAGTCTTTATTACAGGCGCACAGTACCCGGTGGCAACGGGCACAACACTTCAACGTTGCAGCGGCCACGCAATCCTGTTCGTGACGCCAGGATCTGACGCGCCTCCTGGGCCGTGGGGTACTCGATAGCTGGGCCGATGGCTGCTGGCGGGGGTTATCACGGTGGCTGGCCCGGTTCGTGACCCAGGGCAGTCAGTAAAAAGGGACAAAACAAAAAGGGAATAGTTTATATGGAAAGTTTGTGATGCCACCTGTGGTATCTGGTGAGAATCACCAGCGCTGCGGCAGTCCACTGAGGCCGGTGGTAAGGCAGCTTGATGGTACAGCTCCCCACAGGTAGAGCTAGGCCTCAGGGCAGCGGGGATGTAAGGATGCAGTACAGACGGGACCCGCCGGGTCAGAGCAAGAACAGGGACAGACACGATAGTCACTTCAGTACCTTTTACTGGTGGAAATTCAGGCACATCCCGGAGCACTGTAGGGTGAAGGGTGCATTTCAGGATCCTCCCAAGTGAGCGGGTGTAGGGCCTCCTGTTTCTTGCTTTGCGTAGTAAGTTTCTGACCTGCCTGGAGCTAGGCCTAACTTTGTCTCTGTTCTGCACCTGCCAACCTTGTGGTAGGGCCTTCTGTTGGAGATCACTCTCCCTATTCTTTGGGGTCTCTGTGATTCCTGACCCTGGTACATATCAGCTTTTGATGATCCTGGGACATGTAGTTCGCCAGGGGTTCCGGTAGTTTTCTACTGGTCATGAAGATCCACGTAGATTCGGACCCGTTGTCCGCTATAACTTCGGGGTGAGCTGGTTAAACTCCTCTGCCCCCCTATGTTACTCACTTTCCACTCACCTTCAGCCCCGCTCGGGCCCTTGACTAGCCCAGGGGGATGGGATGTACTCGGAGCCCGGGCCTTGCTGCTGGGGATGTCGCGGTAGTCGGCTCCCGGGCCCGTACTCTGGGCCTCTCTTTTAAAAGATGTTTGGTTCTTATTAATTATATGAAAGTTCGTGACGCCACCTGTGGTACCTGGTGAGATTCACCAGCGCTGCGACAGTCCGCTTAGGCCGGTGTTAAGGCAGCTCGGTGGTATAGCTCCCCACAGGTGGAGCTAGGCCTCAGGGCAGCGTATGTGAAAGGAGTGCAGGTTGGCGAGGCCAGCCAGGCCTACGGAAAGACAGGCAAACTCACACAGTTCTCTTCAATACCTTTTACTGATGGAATTGCAGGCACATCCCGGAGCACTGTAGGGTGAAGGGTGTATTGCCGGATACTCCCCCAGGTCGCGGGGATAGGGCCTCCTGTTTCCTGTCTTTGTATGGTAAGTTTCTGACCTGCCTAGAGCTAGGCCTAAAGCCCCCGTCTCACATAACGATATCGCTAGTGACATCGCTGCTGAGTCACGGTTTTGGTGACTCACCAGCGACCTCACCAGCGATGTCGCTATGTGTGACACTTTGCAACGATCAGGCCCCTGCTGTGAGGTCGCTGATCGCTGCAAAGTGTCCTGGACCATTTTTTGGTCGTTGGCCTCCCGCTGGCCAGCACACATCGCTGTGTGTGACCAGCGGGACCAACGATCTGGCTAGTAACCATGGTAAACATCGGGTTACTAGGGGCACGCGCGCACTTAGTAACCCGCTGTTTACCATGGATACCACTCTGCTACGGTGCGCGGAGGCTCCCGCGCACCGTAGCAGAGTGGTATCCATGGTAAACAGCGGGTTACTAGGGGCACACGCGCACTTAGTAACCCGATGTTTACCATAGTTACCAGCCTGCTCCTGCTTAAGCAGCAGGCGCGTAACGGGAGCAGGACATTGTGGAACGATTCTTTCCACGATATCGCTGCTCCCCTGATCGCTGGTGAGCCTGCCTGTTTGACAGCTCACCAGCGATGTATTAGTGATGCAGCAAAGATCCCTGACAGCTCGTATCGTTGTCGGGATCGCTGCTGCATCGCTTAGTGTGACGGGGCCTTAACTTTGTCTTTGTCCTGCACTGGCTGACGTTGTGGTAGGGCCTTCTCTTGGAGTGCACGCTCCCAGCTTGCGGGGCCTATGTGTCTCCTGGCTCTGTTATGTATCAGCATTTTAGTGGTCCTGAGACCTGTAGTTCTCCAGGGATTCCGGTTGAACTTTACTGGGTCATAGAGATCCCAGTAACTTCGGACCCGGTGTCCGGTAAACATTCGGGGTGAGCTGGTAAAGCTCCTCTGCCCCCACTGCTACTAACTCTCGACTCGCCTTCGGTCTACTCGGGGCCCTCAGTAGGCTATGCACACTGGCAGTTAGCTAGCTGCCTCTTCTGCCGCTCTTTGAGCATCGGCAACGCTCCTAGCTCACTAACCTGAGATCACTCTACTCCGACTCCAACCGAACTCTCTCCTTCAAACTCTTCTCAGACTGCTCTGTACACTTCTCTTTGTGCTCTTCAGTCTAAAACTAGTCTCTAACTGAACCAACCAACGAACTAGCTCCACCCCCCCCTTTATATCCCTAGCGGGCTCTCTCTGGTGGTCTGAGGTGGGAGGTGAAGGTGTGTGTATGTGCTTAGAGAGCCCTCTGGTGGAGGAATCCATTAATACACTCATCCAGGTCTGTGGTGCTAAGCAGAGCTGGGCGCCACATTCCCCCCTAGTTAAGCTCAGCACTCCCGGGCTGAAGTAATTTTACAAACAGTAATAAACATAAACAATAACAATAATCTTCCCTTTATGGGAGGCACCAATCTTAAACATTGCATAACAACACCAACAAATATAAAGCGTCCTCAGAATTCAAGTCTCCAGTTGTGAGGTTCCAAAGCAGGATGTCCATCTCACTGACTAGAGTACTTAGTAGCTTTGAGAGACCTGTCCTAAACCCTCTACGTAAACCCTGGGGTGGCTGCAGGGCATGAAGATCCGGTGTTGGACCTCCACAAAAGCCACTCCAGGCAGGTTTTACTTCTGAGGTCACCTAAAGGGAGTACTCCAGGGAGTACAAATATATACAAGAAATTGTTTTTGGGCTGCACACAGTCCTCAGCCACGCAGTTCATAGGTAATTCATTAACGAAATCATTAGGCAAAAAGTCCATTAATAAGGCAAAAATACATATCAAAATGCACAATCATAACATACAATACCCCAGGGGTAACTATCTACACTACTCAGATTTTTTTACTTTACTGAGTGTACCTGACAGGAGGTTTACCTCTCGTGCTACGTGTTGATCTACGTAGTGTAGTGGTCTGTGTGGTAGTAGTGTCTACATTGTCAGTTACTCTACCAGTTCTACGTGTGACTATGTTGTAAAACTGCCTTAACCTCTCTCTTGGACTGGCAAGTCTACCATTGGCTGGGCCCTCTTGCTCTTCTTCTGCCGGGGATCCTTCATCCGGGGATTCTTCTTGAGCTGGGTCTTCTGCAGCACTTACACGTTCAACTTGCTGTTGAGGGTCTTCTGACTGATTGTAGAAATGGAGTACTGGAACTATTACTGCTCCTCCTACTTGAGGCCAATCTGCTGGAAACTCTCCTAAGTCAGTGTGTATCACTGGTTCTTTTGGCTCTTCCGGTTTGGTGAAAGGCACTTCTTCTTGTGGTTTCAGTAATTCAGGACATAACTTTAGATGGTCCCTTGACACTGTTGCAGACGTTCTTCCTCCATCTTTGCTGATTAAGCATGTCTTTTTATTATCAAATCTTGATTCCAACACAGTGTAGGGTTCTTTTTCCCACTGGTCATCAAGTTTGTTGTTTCTTCTTTTCCTTTTTAATACTGTTTCACCAGGTGTGAAAGGTTCTGCTGGCACATTTTTGTTGTATTGTGCTTCTTGTTTGTCTCTTGATTTAGTGAGACTATCTTCGACACAGGCTTGTACCCTTCTGTACTGCTCTTGTCTGGTCGTGTCCCAGTTTTCAGTGGTTACATCAGCTTCAGGCTCCACAACACCAAGCTTCAGATCCATGGTCAGCTTCCCAGGTCTTGCACGCATAAGATATGCCGGAGTACAATTGGTGGAACTGACAGGTATGTGATTATATAGATCTACTAGGTCTGGTAGTAGGTCTGGCCACTGGTTTCTCTCTTCAAGTGGGATGGTCTTCAGCAGATCGATGATGATGTTGTTCATCTTTTCACAGAGACCATTTGTTTGTGGGTGATATGGTGTAGTTCTTATTTTCTTACACCCGTAAAGATGGCAGAACTCTTTGAACAATTCAGCCTCAAAGGCCGGGACTTGGTCAGTCAGTACCTGCTCAGGGTATCCATGGGGTCTGCAGAAGTACGCTTGGAAAGTTTTTGCTGCTGTCTCTGTTGTCAGGTCTTTGACAGGAGCGACCACCAGGAACCTAGAGTAGTGATCCACCATGGTCAGTGCGTAGGAGTACCCTGACCTGCTGGGGGACAACTTGACATGGTCCAGGGCCACGATCTCCAGGAACCGAGTTGTCTTGATTGGTTGCAGGGGTGCCTTCTGGGTGCTGTAGTCTTTTCTTCTGAGGCTACAGGGTCCACAGTTTCGGCACCACCGTTCAATGGAACTGCGCATTCCTACCCAGTAGAATCGACACTTCAGCAGGGTCTCTAGCTTTTTCCAGCCAAAGTGCCCCGCCTGATCGTGGTAGGCCTCCAACACCATCTGGATGTCTGTCTTCGGGACTACTATCTGCCATACCATCTCATGGGTTTTTGGATTAACATACCTCCGGCACAGCTTCTCACGGTAGATAAACAGCCGGCTTCTCTCGTTCCACAGCTGCTTTGCTTGAAGAGACGCTTCCTTCTCCAGGGAGGAACCTTCTTGGGTTATCAGTTCTTTAATACGGCTGACAACCGGGTCAGTGTCCTATGTCTCTTTCCAGCTGTGGTGAGGCAGAGGGTTTAATGTCTTCCCACCCTGCCTCTTTGAGGCTCGTTGTTCGTGGATCATCCCATTCCGGTGAAAGGCAGGTAGCTCAATCTCTTCCAAATCATCCACTTCTTCTTCTGTGTCTTATTGGTGAGGCATCCTGGACAGGGAATCGGCGATGGCGTTCTTGCGGCCCGCCCGGTATTTAATTGTAAATTGGTAGTTTGACAGCCGAGCCATCCATCGTTGTTCCATGGCTCCCAGCTTGGCAGTTTCAAGATGGGTCAAGGGGTTATTGTCAGTGGAGGCAGTGAACTTGCTGGAGGCCAAGTAGTGTTTAACCCTTTTGGTGATGGCCCAGACCAAGGCCAGGAACTCTAACTTAAAGCTGCTATAGTTCTCTGGGTTCCTCTCGGTTGGGTGGAGCTTCCTGCTTGTGTAGGCTATCACTTTCTCTTGGCCATTCTGCTTCTGACTTAGGACAGCGCCCAGCCCTTCGTTGCTGGCATCAGAATACAGCTGAAACAGTTGGCTATAGTCAGGATAGGCTAGAATCTCGTCGCCTGTCAGGATCTCCTTCATCTCCTGAAATGACTCGGCTTGCTCCTTACCCCAGTGGAATGGGGGGTTCTTGCCTTTGGGGCACTGCCCTACCAGGAGGTCTTGCAGGGGAACTGCTTTCTTAGTATAGTCTTTTATGAACCTCCGGTAGTATCCTACTAGTCCCAGAAACTGACGCACCTACTTCAGGTTCTTCGGCCCCGGCCACTTCTGGATGGCTGTAACCTTATCCGGGTCTGGTGCTACCCCTTCCGGACTGACAATGTGCCCCAGGTACTGTACCTTTCTCTTGAGCAGGTGGCACTTCGAGGGTTTCAACTTCATCCCGTACCGGGACAGTGACTCAAATACCTCTGCCAGGTGTTTCAAGTGGTCCTCGTACGTTCTGGAGTACACTATCATGTCATCCAGGTAGAGTAACACAGTCTCGAAGTTGCGGTATCCCAGGCAGCACTCCATAAATCTCTGGAATGTTCCGGGGGCATTGCAGAGTCCAAACGGCATACTATTGAACTCGCAGAGTCCCATCGGAGTGGTAAAAGCCGTCTTCTCCCGATCCTCCTCAGCCACAGCTACTTGCCAGTACCCACTAGTGAGGTCAAGGGTAGAAAACTAATTTGCAGACTTTATGGCAGCCAGGGACTCCTCTATGCCTGGTAAAGGGTATGCATCCTTATGTGTAATGCGATTTACTTGACGGTAATCTACACACATCCTCATGCTCCCATCCTTTTTCCTGACTAGCACTAGGGGAGCCGCCCAGGGACTACAACTATCCCTTACTACCCCTGCCTTTTTCATGTCATGCAACATCTCTTTTGCCTTCTGGTAGTGTGCTGGTGGAATAGGCCTATAACGTTCTTTGATTGGTGGATGATCACCTGTGAGGATATGGTGTTGAACCCCCTTTATCCTCCCAAAATCAAGTGGATGTTTACTGAACACTTGCTGGTATTCCTGAACCACCCGGTGTACACCCTGTTTTTGATGGGCAGGAGTGGTGTCTGTCCCAACATGGAGCTGTTGACACCAGTCCTCCACCTGGGTAGCACGGTCATTATCCTTCACTTCGTCTGGTGAGGTTAAGGAGCAACAGTGGCATAACGTGGTAACTTTACCTCATCTTCCCCATAATTGAGAAGACGGACGGGCACCCTCCCATTGCGTACGTCTACAACCCCTCTGGCGGTTAAGAGCGTGGGTCTGTGCTCTGAGCTAAGGGGTTCTACTACCGCCTGGTAGATTTGTCCCCTAAGATCTATGGCTGCTCTACACCAGATAAGCATTTCTGTCATTGGAGGAATCACAATGGGTATGGGGTCTGTCACCCGCACATTACCAATTTCACCACCTGTTAACTTCGCTTTCTGTTGGTACATCAGGATGCGGGTCTCCTTCTGCAGCGCCCTCCTCTGTCCTGGTCTGGCAGCGTCAGCAATCTGTTGGAGTAAGAACACAACCTCTCCCAAACAATTACCAACAATGTTAGTGCCTAGTACCATATACGGATTAGTGTCATCAGGATTAGTCTCTACTACAATTAGTCCCTGGTCCTTCAGCTCCACTCTCCCCACCTTTACAGTCACATTCTTAACCCCGATTAGGTTAAGGGGGAGTCCGTTTGAGGCATAAACAGAAAGATCTGGAGCTGGCGGACGTAGATCGTCCATGGACCAGAACCTTTTGTAGAGGACGTCAGGTATTACGGTTACCTGAGATCCTGTGTCCAGCAGAGCGTGTGTCGGGATCCTGTCCAGCACAATGGACAGGAAAGGTCTTCCCCCAATGAACCTGTTGTACCAATCTGATGGGCCTGGTGACTTTACTCCTGGGTGCTGGCCCTCGGACCCAGGGTTTTCTCGTTTAAAGGACAATTCTGGATGAGATGGCCAGTCTTTTGGCAACGGTAGCAGGCGTAGTCCCTCTGTGGACGGCATTGGTTACTGTTCCTCACAGGGGTTGGTGTTGTCCTACTCCTTCTCCGCATCCAGGGGACGTCCTCAGGGCTGTCGGCAAGCAGGATCTTCCCTTTGTCTTCAGGCTCCGTCCGCAGCTGCAGGGCACTCAGCACAGTGGTCAGGGTCTTACTCAACTGACGCACTTCAGAGCGCAGGCTGTCCAGCTCTCTAGGGGACGCTGCTGGAACATTGACGTCTTTCTGTGCCTCGGACATTCTAGCGCCCCCCTAGTTAACCGTGGCCTACCTTCTTTTGTTTTCTTCCGGTAGGCCGCAGCTCCGCAGGTGACTGTTTTCTTCAGGACCTTGCGTCGCTTGCGTGCTACGACAGAGCGCTCACCGTGGCTCCTTCCAGGACCTGGTATCACCGCAAGGCGTTGGGCGTATCCATGGCTTCGTGCTCTTTTGCAGTTACGCCCACCGATTTCGCGCAGTTACGCCCTTCTTCTTGCCGCACTACAGAACGACAATGGCGGCTATCTTCGCCACAGTTTATTAAAGGACGCACAGTACCCGGTGGCAACGGGCAAAACACTTCTACGTTGCAGCGGGCACGTAATCCTGTTCATGACGCCAGGAAAGAGATGACTGGCCCAGGGGGATGGGATGTACTCGGAGCCCGGGCCTTGCTGCTGGGGATGTCGCGGTAGTCGGCTCCCGGGCCCGTACTCTGGGCCTCTCTTTTAAAAGATGTTTGGTTCTTATTAATTATATGAAAGTACGTGACGCCACCTGTGGTACCTGGTGAGATTCACCAGCGCTGCGACAGTCCGCTGAGGCCGGTGATAAGGCAGCTCGGTGGTATAGCTCCCCACAGGTGGAGCTAGGCCTCAGGGCAGCGTATGTGAAAGGAGTGCAGGATGGCGAGGCCAGCCAGGCCTACGGAAAGACAGGCAAACTCACACAGTTCTCTTCAATACCATTTACTGATGGAATTGCAGGCACATCCCGGAGCACTGTAGGGTGAAGGGTATATTACCGGATACTCCCCCAGGGAGCGGGGATAGGGCCTCCTGTTTCCTGTCTTTGTATGGTAAGTTTCTGACCTGCCTGGAGCTATGCCTAACTTTGTCTTTGTCCTGCACTGGCTGACGCTGTGGTAATGCGTTCTCCTGGAGTGCACGCTCCCAGCTTGCGGGGCCTATGTGTCTCCTGGCTCTGTTACGTATCAGCACTTTAGTGGTCCTGGGACCTGTAGTCCTCCAGGGATTCCGGTTGAACTTTACTGGGTCGTAGAGATCCCGGTAACTTCGGACCCGGTGTCCGGTAAACATTCAGGGTGAGCTGGTAAAGCTCCTCTGCCCCCACTGCTACTAACTCTCGACTCGCCTTCGGCCTACTCGGGGCCCTCACTAGGCTATACACACTGGCAGTTAGCTGGCTACCTCTTCTGCCGCTCTTTGAGCATCGGCGACGCTCCTAGCTCACTAACCTGAGATCACTTTACTCCGACTCCAACCGAACTCTCTCCTACAAACTCTTCTCAGACTGCTCTGTACACTTCCTCTTTGTGCTCTCCAGTCTAAAACTAGTCTCTAACTGAACCAACCGACGAACTAGCTCCACCCCCCCTTTTATATCCCTAACGGGCTCCCTCTGGTGGTCTGAGGTGGGAGGTGAAGGTGTGTGTATGTGCTTAGAGAGCCCTCTGGTGGAGGAATCCATTAATACACTCTTCCAGGTCTGTGGTGATAAGCAGAGTTGGTCGCCACACCCTCACTAGGCTACACACACTGCAGCCATGACACTGCTCTTCTTCGCCGCTCTCAGAGTATCGGCACACTCCTAGCTCTCTATCCTGAGCTCTGTGAGTTCTAGTCTGGACTGAACTCTTTCTGCAGGAACAGCTAGGCTATGGCTCGACTGCACTCACTCCTTCTGTGTCTGAGCAGGAAACTGCTGAATCACTCACTGAGCTGCCTGGCTCCACCTTCCCTTTATATATCCCTGACGGGCTCCCTCTGGTGGTCTGCGGTGGAAGGTGGAGGTGTGTGAATGCTTAGAGAGCCCTCTGGTGGAGGAATCCTTTAATACACTCTTCCAATATCTGTGGTGCTAAGCACAGCTGGGCGCCACATATACACTAGATTTGGACTGCCTGACCACATTTACAGTAGACTGTGAAATGATTGAGCATAAAATTTGTAAAAGACTGTGGACTGTCTGACTACAATTTTTATAATAAAATGCAGACCGACTGACCACAGTCTTTATGTTTGAAAAAAGTAATTTTGGCCCTAGAGTGTTATACTTTTTGGTGTGTATAGCATGTAGCAGGAACATATTATCACTCTTTTGAATATTTACAGGTGACTGACGCCCTTTGACATGGTGGGATTTGAAATGTTTCCTTGTGGACTCCAAGAAAAGAATGTGGAAAGTCACATAACATGTAATTAATATTCATATTAATTACTGATAATAGTCATTCTAGGCATAAGTTCTAGACCTGCGGAGGTGTGACAACACCTTTCTGATACATGAGAATATACTGTTAGTGGTTTACATATGTATATTTTCTATACACAACTCCTAGTATAACACAACCATATCTTAGGTAGAGACATAAGGAACATTTCTTTTCCTTATCTTCTGTATTCTAAAGTGAGGAATCCCTTATTCTGTTTCATAGAATAGCCTTGTAATCAGCGGTGTAACAATCAATACCGCGATTACAAGAGACTGACCACAGCATTAAGACTACATTGTGGACCAATTGACCACAAAATTTACGAGGACTGACAGTCCACAGCAATTGAATTAGTTGTGGACTGACTGACAACAGCATTTACACTAGTCTATGGATTGCCTGGAAGACAGGAATCACTGGAAAAAGACATCATACTCGGAAGAATAGAAGGAAGTAGGCAAAGAGGAAGACAAGTAGCCAATCCAAAGGATTGACACTATCAAGATAATGGTGAAGAAGACCCTAGTGGACCTATGTAGCCTTTCACAAAATTGATCTTCCAAAAGATCATTAATTCATCCAGTCGTCATGGCTCGAATTTCAACCGAAGGCCATTAATAATAAAAAATGGGCTGACTGACCACAGCATTCGCACTAGGTGTGGACTGCCTGATCATATTTACAGTAGACTGTGGGCCAACCTCTGTCTTTTAAAGTGAGGAATCCCCTATTCTATTTCATAGAATAGCCTTGTAATCCGCGGTGTAACAATCAATACTGCGATTACAAGAGACTGACCACAGCATTAAGACTACACTGTGACCACAACATTTAAAAGGACTGACACTGTGGACCAATTGACCACAAAATTTACGAGGACTGACAGTCCACAGCATTTAAATGAGGTGTGGACTGACTGACAACAGCATTTACACTAGTCTATGGATTGACTGGAAGACAGCAATTACTGGAGAGGGACATCATACTCGGACGAATAGAAGGAAGAAGGCAAAGAGGAAGACCAGCAAGCAATCCAAAGGATTGACACTATCAAGATAATGGTGAAGGAGACCCTAGTGGACCTATCTAGTCATGCACAAGATTGATCTTCCTAAAGATCGTTAATTTATCAAGTCGTCATGGCTCGAGTTTCAACCAAAGGTCATTAATTATAAAGAATGGACTGACTGACTGACCACAGCATATACATTAGATGTGGACTGCCTGACCATATTTACAGTAGACTAGACTGTGGGCCAACCTCTGTCTTCTAAAGTGAGGAATCCCCTATCCTATTACGACGCGCCCCCTAGGCCATGGGGAACCCGGAGCCGGGCCTTTTGTAGATGTTGGGGGTGGTAGTCACCGTGGCGGTGACCCGGTCCGTGACCCAGGGCAGTCAAACCATGGGCGTATTATTTGTGTATAGGTTAATGTCCGACTACGCCACCTGTGGATTGCGGTTATTAGTAACCGCCGCTGCGGAGCAGTCCGCTGAAGCTGGTGGTATGTGCAGCTAGGTGATGTGACTCCCCACAGGAGGAGTTTAGCCTCAGGGCAGCATGTAAGAATGATGATGGTTGTAGAGCAGGGTATCAGTAATAACAACACGGAGTCTTTGCGGTGCTGTCCCAGGGTCTTTTCTGTTGGTAATTATATAGGCCCCAATGGGAGTACTATTTGACCCGCCACTCGGTGTTTGAGTAGCGGCTAGCCCTCCCTGAGAAGGTGTATACTCGGAAGACGGGCCGGTGATGGAGAGGGGATGCAGTCGCGGCCTTGGCCCGGTCCGTGCCCAGGGCGCACACACCAGTAATACGGGCTAGTTAAGGATGAGTGGTTAATTCGACTACGCCACCTGTGGTGTCTGGTGATGCTCCACCAGCGCTGCTTGCAGTCCTCTGAGGCGGGATGTTGTGGCAGACGACGGTATTACTACTCCCCACAGGCAGAGCAGGGCCTCAGGGCAGAGACAGACAGGAGGATGGATGAGGGGAGTAGTAGTAGGCGCAGTGGTGTGGTGCGGTGTCACGCTGCAATAATGAACCGGAGGCAATGGATGCAGTATTCCAAGCTTTACTCACGTTAGTTAAGGTCAGCTGCAAGGCTTCTCCTTGCTCCTCACGGCTTGCTGCGGCCACCAGAGATGAGGGCCCGTAATACCCCGGTAGTTGAGGTGCTTTGATCAGGACCCCCGCACCTCCGCGTGTTCCTGAACTTTTCCCTTGGACCTGTCCTGTCCGTGTGCGGTGCGTGTTACAAGGCTGGGTCTCCCTCTGGCTATTCACAGAACAAGGGTACGGCGGCAATTCCGTTCCGTCCGTTACCCAGTGGGATTCACTTAGCCGCCGGGCTTCTCTGACAGAGACGTGAAGTAACAAAGTCAGATATCGGGGGCTGGTACCCCTTTTGCAGTAGGAGTCCCTCTAACTAGGCCAGAATGGATACTACAGGTGGCATATGCCGCTCCGTCAGTATTCCCTGGGATCCTTTTGCCTGTGGAGCTCTTCTACTTTGCTCCCCTCCAGGCCTTCTCAAGTAGGGAACTTGATCGGGTAGACGCAACCGTTAACTCTCACCCGCTCCTCGCCTCAAGGCCAGAGCACGAGGACCGTGCATCTTCACAGGCTGCAGGTTCTATCCCAGAAAGCCACGTTCAGCGGTGAAGACCACAATCAAAGAACCTTGAACTTAAGATGGCTGGCTATTATATATTAAACTAGAAGTGTAACCTAATGGTGTGTCCTCCACCCTCACCCACTACATGGTTCCCCCTAACTTTGGTTCCCCCATCTCCATTATCCTGCTGGGGCAGCACTCTGGTGCATATTAGCCACCCATAGGACAGGAGTGTGTAGTGTTGAGTGTGAGTTTGGGTCCTGACAGGTGCACCATCCTTACCTGGGGGAGGAGATACCACACCTCCTGACAAGATGCAGTACCCCCCTGTGGCGACCGAACCCTCAGAGGAATTTTGAGGAGGCAAGATAATGTTTGAAGTGCTCGGTCACGGCCCAGACGATGGCAAGGAACTCCAACTTGAAGGAGCTGTAGTTTTCTGGGTTCCTTTCTGTGGGCCGGAGCTTCCTACTGGCGTAGGCTATCACCCTTTCTCTGCCTTGTTGGATCTGGGACAGCACCGCTCCTAGTCCCACGTTGCTCGCTCGTTGCCAGTTCCCACTAGTAAGATCCAAAGTAGAGAAGTAGTTAGCAGATTTTAAGGCAGTCAGTGACTCCTCTATCCTTGGTAGCGGGTATGCATCTTTATGTGTTATGCGGTTAATTTGCCTGTAGTCTACACACATTCTCATCGTGCCATCCTTTTTCCTTACAAGAACTAATGGAGCTGCACAGGGGCTACAACTGTCTCTTATTACCCCAGCCTCCTTCATCTCTTGTAACATCCCTTTGGCATTTTGGTAGTGTGCTGGCGGTACAGGCCGGTGCCTTTCTTTAATGGGTGGATGGTCTCCCATGGGGATATGGTGTTGAACCCCTTTTACCTGCCCGAAGTCAAGTGGGTGTTTACTGAAGACCCTTTCATACTCCTGTACCACCCGGTATACTCCTTGTTTTTGGTGCTGAGGGGTGGAGTCGGTGCCCACATGCAGCTTCTGGCACCAGTCCTCCAACTGTCCCTTGGATCCATTACCCTCCGCCTGTTGGGATGGAGGTAAGGGTTCCACGGCCTTTATAGCATTTTGGCTGACGGTGAATAGTTTAGCCAGGGTAGCATACCGGGGCAAATGGACTTCTCTTTTCGCAATGTTAAGGATGCGGACTGGCACTCTCCCATGGCGGACATCAACCACCCCCCTGGCTGTCAAAATGGTGGGCCTACTTTCTGAGTAGACGGGCTCTACCAGGGCCTAGTAATCTCTACCCCTTAGACCGATGGCTGCCCGGCACCATATCAGCATTTCACTTTTTGGAGGCATGGCAATAGGGAATGGGTCACTCATCCTAACACTGCCAATCTCACCACCAGACAGTTCTACCTGTTGTCTTTTCATCAGGGCTCTGATCTCCCTTTGTAGAACCCGCTGCTGGCTGGAACTGGCGGTCTCCGCAACCTGCTGTAACAAGAAAATTATTTCTGCAAGACAATTTTCAATAGCATTAGAGCCTAAAATTATCATGGGATGACTTTCTCGGCGATCAATGTCGACAATTATCAGTCAATGTGCTGGCAGCTCGACTTTGCCAACTTTTATGGTCACTTTTTTAAACCCAACCTGGGTTACGGGTTGACCATTGCTAGCATATATACTCAAATGTTCATCTGGACGGCGGGTAATGTCCGAATCAGTCCAGTACTGTTTGAAAAGAATGTAGGGAATGGTGGTCACCTGGGATCCAGTGTCCAGCAACGCGCTCATTGGAAAGCCATCCAGCACGACAGGTAGGACCCGTCGTCCTCCCACATATTTGTCTCGCCAGCTTGATGGGCCTGATGGTCTTATGCCTGGGGGTTGACCCTCTGCCCCAGGTTTTACTCGTTTAAATGACAGTACCTTGCATAATGTCCTGGCTGGTTGCAGCGGCGGCAGATGGGTTGTCCGTCCTGGTCGTAGCGGTCGCTGTTCCTCCCTCTGGATGGTGGAATCCTCCTCTGTCGTCGCCACGGGATGTCCTCTGGACTGGAAGCCAGCTGGACCTTTTCTCTGGGAGACACGAGCAAGGACTGTACTGTTTTGGTTAGTGCTGCTACACTTTTGGTTAGTTCCTGGACCTGATGGTGCAGGTCTGTAGATAGGGCATTGTCCAGAGTCTGTGCATCAGCTCCTACAGGCTCTGGGGAAACGGGTGCCACCTTCTGGTGATAGGAGATAGCTGGGCGCCGGTGAGCTGTGGGGCCATCTGGTGCTGGTTCCCATAGCACCCGGATGGCTCTGTCCTTAAATTGTGCAAAGTCCAAGTCAGGGTTTTGCAGAGCCATTATGCGCAGCTGGGTTCGGTGAACGTTGGACAGTAAACCCTCAATAAATTGCTCAGTTAACAGTCTGTTTTTATCATGCACACTGTCAGGGTCTACCTGTTTGATGGCCCTCAGCGCCTCCTGCAGGTTTAAAGCATAATCCTGTACACTGTACTGTGCCCGTTGTTTGCACCCATAAAACTTCATTTTGATCTCTGCTGTAGTGCGGGTGTCAAAAGTGTCCTTTAGGCAGGCCAGTATCTCTTTTACAGTCCCTTTTTCTCGAGCTGACCAGGACTTTACTTCTCTCTGGGCTGCACCAATCAACTGGCCTATGAGGATGCTCACTTTCTGCTCCTCGGACAGGGGGAATACTTTAAATAAACTGTTTAGTCTCTCCTTGAAGTCACTCAGGGTGTGCGACTCTCCTGGGTACTGGGGAAACCATGCCGCCCCTGGTATATAAGGCATGGTGAATGTCTTTACTGCGGCAGCAACCGCGCCAGTGGCTGAAGTTCCCTCCATTTTGGGCGTCTTGCTCCCCCGTAGTGAACCGTGGCCTACCTTCCTCCTCTTTTCTTCCGTAGGCCGCAGTTCCGCAGGTGATGATCCCCGTCGAAGACCTGGTGTTGCACGCGTCTGACGTCAGCGCTCGCTGGGCTCCTTCCAGGACTTGCCGTTGCGTTAGCGTGCGGGGGGGGTTTGGACTTCACGTGTTTTCAGCGATCACGCCTCTCTTCTTCCCGCGCGGCGACCCGAAAATGGCAGACAATGCCGGGAAAATAGCGGATTTGGCGGGAAAACTTCACCACGGTATACGACACAGTTTCTTAAAGGCGCGCAGTATCCGGTGGTAGCGGGCACGTAATCCTGCCGACTACGCCAGAGTTGACGCTCCCTCTGGGCCGTGGAGTACCCGGAGCAGGGCCTTTTGTAGATGTTGGGGGTAGTAGTCACCGTGGCGGTGACCCGGTCCGTGACCCAGGTCGGTCAAACCACGGGTGTATTATATGTGTATAGGTTAATGTCCGACTGCGCCACTGGTGGATTGCGGTTATTAATAACCGCCGCTGCGGAGCAGTCCGCTGAAGCTGGTGGTATGTGCAGCTAGGTGATGTGACTCCCCAGAGGAGGAGTGTAGCTTCAGGGCAGCGTGTAAGGATGATGATGGTAGTAGTGCTGGGTATCGGTAATAACAAAACGGAGTCTTTGCAGTGCAGTCCCAGGGTCTTTACTGTTGGTAATTATATAGGCCCCAACGGGAGCACTGGCTCGTGATGAAGGCCTTGTCAGTCTGGGAGCAATCCTAGAGTCCTCCTGGCCTGGTAGAGTTGTAGGCCTGCCGTTCTGACCGTACTCTTTGGCTATCCCGCTTATAGTCGTGTTGTAGCCCACGTCCCTGAGTGTGACGTGCTGTGCTCACCCGTATGGCTGGCGACTTGGACCCTGTGTATTCCTCGCTCCTCTGTGGCGGTACTGGTCCTTTCGTGTGGCTGAGCCTCTGGGCTTCAGATGGGCCAGGAGACCTGCAATCTCCTGCCTTGCGGTATCTGCTGCTGGGTATACAATCCCCACAGCTTTGGACTCCGATGTCCGGCTCTCTGTGTGAACTATCCAGGAAGAGCTCTCTTCAGCTCCAGTCCCTGGCTTCTTTCTCCTGTGTCCTCAACTCGACTACAGGCTCTAACTGAGCTAACCCCGCCTCCAGATCCAGTTATAAAGGGCAGAATCCTCCCCTTTCTGGCCTGTGGCAGGAGGTGTTGCATGTAGTGTGTTCCCTGACCAGGAAACCCCTGTTTTGCTCCCAGACATGGTATTACCACCACTGTGGCAATCAGACCCTGTGGGGTGCCACATTTACATAGAATAGCCTTGGAATCAGCGGTGTAACAATCAATACCGCGATTACAAGCGATTGACCACACTATTTAAATTACACTGTGGACTGAATGACCACATCATTTAAAAGGACTGACAGTCCACAGCATTTAAATTAGTTGTGGACTGACTAATAACAGCATTTACACTAGTCTAAGGATTGAATGGAAGACAGCAATCAATGGAAAAGGACGTCATACTTTGAAGTATAGAAGGAAGAAAGCAAAGAGGAAGACCAGCAACCTATCGAATGGATTGATACTATAAAGATAATGGTGAAGAAGACCCTAGTGGACCTAGCTACTCTTGCACAAAATTGATCTTCCTAAAGATCATTAATTCATTAAGTCGTCATGGCTCGAGTTTCAACCGAATGCAATTAATTATAAAGAATGGACTGACTGACCACAGCATATACACTAGATGTGGACTGCCTGACCACATTTACAGTGGACTGTGAAACGATTGAGCATAAAATTTAAAATAGACTGTGGACTGTCTGACTACAATTTTTATAATAAAATGCAGACCGACTGACCACAGTCTTTATCTTTGAAATAAGTAATTTTGGCCCTAGAGTGTTATACTTTTTGGTGTGCATAGCATGTAGCAGGAACATAATATCACTCTGTTGAATATTTACAGGTGACTGACGCCCTTTGACATGGTGGGATTTGAAATGTTTCCTTGTGGATTCCAAGAAAAGAATGTGGAAAGTCACATGACAGGTAATTAATATTCATATAAATTACTGATAATAGTCAGTCTAGGCATAAGCTCTAGACCTGCGGAGGTGTGACAACACCTTTCTGATACATGAGAATATACTGTTAGTGGTTTACATATGAATATTTTCTATACACAACTCCTAGTATAACACAACCATATCTTAGTTAGAGACATAAGGAACATTTCTTTTCCTTATACTCTGTATTCTAAAGTGAGGAATCCCTTATTCTGTTTCATAGAATAGCCTTGTAATCAGCGGTGTAACAATCAATATCGCAATTACAAGAGACTGACCACAGTATTAAGACTACACTGTGGTCCAATTGACCTCAAAATTTACCAGGACTGACAGTCCACAGCATTTAAATTAGGTGTGGACTGACTGACAACAGCATTTACACTAGTCTATGGATTGACTGGAAGACAGCAATCACTGGAAAAGGACATCATACTTTGAAGTATAGAAGGAAGAAAGCAAAGAGGAAGACCAGCAGTCAATCCAAATGATTGACACTATCAACATTATGGTGGAGAAGACCGTAGTTGACCTATGTAGTCTTTCACAAAATTGATCTTCCTAAAGATCATTAATTCATCCAGTCGTCACGGCTCGAGTTTCATCCGAAGGCCATTAATAATAAAAAATGGACTGACTGACCACAGCATTCACACTAGTTGTGGACTGCCTGATCATATTTACAGTAGACTGTGGGCCAACCTCTGTCTTCTAAAGTGAGGAATCCCCTATTCTATTTCATAGAATAGCCTTGTAATCAGCGGTGTAACAATCAATACCGCGATAACAAGACACTGACCACACTACTAAGACTACACTGTGGACTGAATGACCACAACATTTAAAAGGACTGACAGTCCACAGCGTTTGAATTAGTTGTGGACTGACTGACAACAGCATTTACACTAGTCTAAGGATTCAATGGAAGAGAGCAATCACTGGAAAAGGACATCATACTTTGAAGTATAGAAGGAAGAAAGCAAAGAGGAAGACCAGCAACCAATTCAATGGATTGATACCATCAAGATAATGGTGAAGAAGACCCTAGTGGTCCGATCTAGTCTTGCACAAGATTGATCTTCCTAAAGATCGTTAATTCATCAAGTCGTCATTGTTATGATCTGCAACATGTACTAAGGAAAGATAGGGGAAAGCTGTCCCTACAGTAAGACTAAGCTGAATCCCTACGATGTAGCGGGCTGCCTGTTCCTACTGAACAGACCGGCCTTAGTCCTCGGCTAGTCTGAACGAAGACCTATAGAATTATGGGAGGGTCCCTAAAAGAACTAAGGACTAGGACAAAAATGGGACACCTCCTAAACAGAGAAATTGCTGCAGAACACAAAAAGACAAACTGACAAAAATGTACTATAGGTCCCAGAGGACCATGCGAACTTGACAGAGAAAGGCACCGAAGCACCAGGCTAGAGAAACAGTGAAACACTGAAATCCAGCACAGCCACAAGGGCGGAGCTGGAATATAAAAGCAGATGGTCATGTGACCGCAAAACACAAGATGGAAAAAACAAACAGGAGGGTTCTAACTGTACCCCCTCTTTTATGAGGATCATCCGGATCCTCCAGGCCCAGGCCTATCTGGAAACCTCCTGTGGAAAGCTTTATCAAACCTAGGAGCAGAGACATCATCCATCCTTACCCAGGAGTTGTCTTCGGGACCGAAACCCTTCCAGGAGACAAGATAGTGTAATCTCCCTCTATGCCATCTAGAATTCAAGATACGAGAAATTTCATATTCGCCGTCTTCCACCACAGGAGGAACTGTGACAGTGGCGTCCCTATCAGACACATCAGCCTTTTTCAACAAGGAAACATGAAACACAGGATTAATCTTCCAGGAAGTAGGGACATCCAACCTAACAGCAGACGGGTTAACAACCTGAAGCACTTTAAATGGACCCACAAACTTAGGACCCAGTTTTTTAGAGGGAATCCTCAACCACAGGTTCTTCTAGGACAACCAAACCATGTCACTCACAGTAAACAAAACCTCCTTACGTTTCCTGTCAAAATACTTCTTGGACTTCTTGTTAGCCTCTTGAAGGTTGCAACGTACATTAGTCCAAACTCTCTCCAAATCACCGGAAAAATTCTCCTCCTCCGGCACCGCCGACCCCAATTTGGAGAACGAACCAAAAGACGGATGTCTCCCAGTACAACAAAAAAAAGGAGAACACCCAGCAGAGGAGGATGTATGATTGTTAAGAGCAAATTCTGCGAGAGGCAGAAACTCAGACCACACCTCTTAATTGTCCACCACAAAACAATGCAAAAACTGTTCAACATCCTGGTTCTTTCTTTCAGTCTGTCCATTAGACTCAGGATGATAACCAGACGAAAATGACAAACGGACTCCCAACCTGTCACAAAAAGCACGCCAAAGCAAGCCACAAACTGAGGTCCTCTATCAGAAACAATATCCTTGGGAACGCCATGGAGCTTGACAATCTCCTTAACAAACACCTTAGTGAATGTCTTGGCGCAGGGCAACTTAATGAATGGAACCAAATGACACATTTTACTAAAACGGTCCACTACCACCCAGATGACAGTAAAACCCTTGGACACAGGAAGATCAGTAATAAAATCCATTGTGAGATGCGTCCAAGGCGCACTAGGAACCACCAGAGGGCAAAGCAACCCCGCAGCAGGAGTATGTGAAGCCTTTGACCTAGCACACACAGTACACTGACGCACCCACTTGATGACTTCCTTCTGCCATCCTGGCCACCAAAAACTGCGACTGAAAAGTCTCTTAGTCTCCGAAATTCCTGGATGACCTGCCAACCGAGACTCATGACACTCCACAAACAAATCTCTCCTAAAGGCTCTAGGCACGAACAACCTCCCATGGGGAGTGTTAGATGGAGCATCATCTTGAGCTTTCAGAATCCCATTCTCCAAAATGGAGTCCAATGCCGCCACCACAACTCCTTTCTGTAAAATGCTCTCCTCCTCCTCGGCACCGACCGTAGGAGAGAAGCTGCGAGATAAAGCATCGGCTTTAACATTCTTAGTACCAGGGATATAAGTAACAGAAAAATGAAACCGAGAAAAAAAAGTGCCCACCTAGTTTGACGGGCATTCCAGCGCTTGGCAGCATCCAGATAGATCAAATTCTTATGATCTGTGAAAACATGAATAGGAAATCTAGCGCCTTCCAAAAAATGACGCCAATGTTCAAACGCAAGTTTAATAGCCAGCAACTCCCGATTTCCAACACCATAATTCAATTCGGTTTCTGAAAATTTTTTCAAAAAGAAGGCACAAGGATGTACTCCACCCTTGTTCTCCTGAGACAAAACTGCTCCGACCCCCACTGATGAAGCATCGACTTCTACTAAAAAAGGCTTGGTGTCATCAGGCTGCATAAGGATAGGGGCATAACTGAACCTCTCTTTGAGATACTCAAACGCTTCAATGGCCTCAGTAGTCCACTGAGCCGTTTTCGCACCTTTCCTGGTGAGATCGGTTAGAGGTTTAACAATTACAGAAAAATTCTTAATGAATTTCCTGTAATAATTGGCAAAACCCAAAAATCTCTGTATAGATTTCAAACCAATAGGCCTAGGCCATTCTTGCACAGCCTGAACCTTCACAGGGTCCATCTCAAAGCCCTCGCTGGAGACAATGTAGCCCAAAAAACTAATTTTCTGCACAGCAAACTCACATTTCTCCAGCTTAGCAATGAGTGAATTATCACTCAATAAATGCAAAACTTCACATACACTCTGCCAATGGGAGTCTAGATCTGGTGAGTAAATCAAAATGTCATCCAAATACACAACCGCATTCTTACCAATCAAAGGTCTCAGGATGTCATTAATAAGGTTCTGAAAAAATGCAGGTGCATTGGTAAGACCAAAAGGCATCACCAAATTCTCAAAATGGCCTACCGAAGTGTTAAAAGCAGTTTTCCATTCATCACCCTCCTTCACTCGTAACAAATTGTATGCCCCCTGGAGATCAATTTTGGAGAACTACTTGGCCCCCACTAACTGGTTAAACAAGTCAGGAATTAACGGCAATGGGTAAGAATTGCGTACGGTAATCTTATTAATTTCACGAAAATCCAGACATGGACGTAAACCGACGTCCTTTTTTTTAACAAATAAAAATGCAACTGCCACAGGCGACTTAGAAGGTCTAATATGACCAGCAGCCAGGATAGTCTGTATGTACTCCTCCATGGCCTTTCTTTCAGGGATAGTCAGATTAAACTAGCGACTCTTGGGAAGAGTAGCTCCCGGAACAAACTCAATGGCGCAATCATAATCCCTATGAGGAGGTAAAACTTGCGACTCCTCCTCCGAAAAAACCTTCCAAAAAACTTGAATAGGTACCGGTAATTCCCCTTTTTCCACAGCCGCAATGCAACCATTACAACATTTATCATAGCACTTCAGACTCCAAGACTTAATCACATTAGTAGACCAGTCCAATAAAGGATTGTGCAGTTTTAACCAAGGCAATCCTAGAACAACTGGAGAGGGTAAATTATCTAAAATAACCAAATCCAAAATTTCTTGGTGAACTCCATTGATAGTGAGGGGAAATGCAGCAGTCTTGTGAGTAATACATTTCAAAGGAGTGTTATCAATTGCAACCACAGAAATAGGTGTGACAAAGGTTTGGATTTCAATTTAAGGTTTTCCAAAAACCCTTTATCAATCACATTAAGTGTTGAAGCACAATCCACAAATACTTGAAATTCAATCAAATCTCCCTGCAGAGTAGTACTCGCAGAAAGAAATACTCCTGCAGAGCGTAAACAACCTATATGGGTGTAACTGACCTTTTTTTTTTTTTTTTACTTAAACGACGCTCACAATACTTAATCAAATGGTCAGCTTTATCACAATAAAGACACAATCTCTCGGTAAACCTCCGGTTTCTTTCCTGAAAGCGGAGTGACATCGCCCCAACCTCCATTGGTTCTCCGCCGTCAGAGCAGATTTTCTGGGGACTAGGACCTGGCATTACAGGAGTTGATCTCACTGAGCCTGCTCCTCAGTCTCCTGTCTATACGAACAGCTAACTGCATAGCATCCTGCAGAGTCTCAGGTGCAGAGAATGCAATTAGCAAATCCTTAACCCTTTCACTCAGACCAGCAAGAAATAAACATCTCAGCGCAGGATCATTCCACTTAACTTCTGAAGCCCATCTCCTGAAGTGTGTGCAGTAATTTTCAACAACTTCTGACCCATGATTCAAACGCCTGAGTTCTGAGAAAAGGCCCATCCCTGTGGTTCATTGCGCAAAAGTGACGTAATAAAACCAATGCGCTGTGATTCATTCCCAGAGGACCTTGGTCTCAAACGAAAATATAAGAAACAAGCATTTTTAAAGGAAAAAAAATCTTGCTGTTTACCATAAAAAACATCAGGCAGTCCTACCTTGGGTTCGACAAAATGCGCTCCAGAACCCCTACTCACGTGTTTCTGAAGCTCGGCCACCTCCAGAGATAATCCCTGCAGGCCTTGAGCCAAATCCTGGACGGAAACCATACTGATCCCTGAATTTCTTTCCTTTTAGTTTTTTGGGCTGGACTTACTGTTATGATCTGCAACATGTACTAAGGAAAGATAGGGGAAAGCTGTCCCTACAGTAAGACTAAGCTGAATCCCTACGATGTAGCGGTCTGCCTGTTCCTAGTGAACAGACCCGCCTTAGTCCTCGGCTAGTCTGAACGAAGACCTATAGAATTAAGGGAGGGGTCCCTAAAAGAACTAAGGACTAGGACAAAAATGGGACACCTCCTAAAAGAGAAGTTGTTGCAGAACACAAAAAGACAAACTGACGAAAATGTACTAGAGGTCCCAGATGACCAAGCGAACTTGACAGAGAAAGGCACCGAAGCACCAGGCTAGAGAAACAGTGAAACACTGAAGTCCAGCACAGCCACAAGGGCAGAGCTGGAATATAAAGGCAGATGGTCACGTGACCACAAAACACAAGATGGAAAAAACAAACAGGAGAGTTCTAACAGTCATGGCTCGAGTTTCAACCGAAGGCCATTAATAATAAAGAATGGACTGAGTGACTGACCACTAGATGTGGACTGCCTGACCACATTTACAGTAGACTGTGAAACGATTGAGCATAAAATTTGTAATAGACTGTGGACTGTCTGACTACAATTTTTATAATAAAATGCAGACCGACTGACCACAGACTTTATCTTTGAAATAAGTAATTTTGGCCCTAGAGTGTTATACTTTTTGGTGTGTATAGCATGTAGCAGGAACATATTATCACTCTTTTGAATATTTACAGGTGACTGACGCCCTTTGACATGGTGGGATTTGAAATGTTTCCTTGTGGACTCCAAGAAAAGAATGTGGAAAGTCACATAACAGGTAATTAATATTCATATTAATTACTGGTAATAGTCAGTCTAGGCATAAGTTCTAGACCTGCGGAGGTGTGACAACACCTTTCTGATACATGAGAATATACTGTTAGTGGTTTACATATGTATATTTCCTATACACAACTCCTAGTATAACACAACCATATCTTAGGTAGAGACATAAGGATCATTTCTTTTCCTTATCCTCTGTATTCTAAAGTGAGGAATCCCTTATTCTGTTTCATAGAACAGCCTTGTAATCAGCGGTGTAACAATCAATACCGCGATTACAAGACACTGACCACAGTATGACCAATGGACCACAAAATTTACGAGGACTGACAGTCCATAGCATTTAAATTAGGTGTGGACTGACTGACAACAGCATTTACACTAGTCTATGGATTGACTGGAAGACAGCAATTACTGGAAAGGGACATCATACTCGGAAGAATAGAAGGAAGAAAGTAAAGAGGAAGACCAGCAACCAATCCAAAGGATTGACACTATCAAAATAATGGTGAAGAAAACCCTAGTGGACCTATGTGTTCTAAAGTGAGGAATCCCCTATCCTATTTCCTTGAATAGCCTTGTAATCAGCGGTGTAACAATCAATACCGCGATTACAAGAGACTGACCACACTATTAAAATTACACTGTGGACTGAATGACCGCGACATTTAAAAGGACTGACAGTCCACTGCATTTGAATTAGTTGTGGACTGACTGACAACAGCATTTACACTAGTCTAAGGATTGAATGGAAGACAGCAATCACTGGAAAAGGACATCATACTTTGAAGTATAGAAGGAAGAAAGCAAAGAGCAAGACCAGCAGCCAATCCAATGGATTGATACTATCAAGATTATGGTGAAGAAGACCCTAGTGGACCGATCTAGTCTTGCACAAGATTTATCTTTCTAAAGATCGTTAATTCATCAAGTCGTCATGGCTCGAGTTTCAACCGAAGGCAATTAATAATAAAGAATGGACTGACTGACCACAGGATATACACTAGATATGGACTGCCTGACCACATTTACAGTAGACGGTGAACCGACTGAGAATAAAATTGAAAATAGACAGAAGATCAATAAACAGAACTCAAGGCACAGAGCACAAACCTCACACTAGCTGAATGTACATCTGGCAGAGATCTGGGACAAACAGCTCAGTTAAGTAGCCAGGCATTCAACTGGAATAATGAACACCTGAAGATAGCCAGTGCCTCCCAGTCTCAAGTTGGACAGCCGAGCTGTCAATCACCACACTAACAGCTATTGCACGCCCATGTAGCAGATTGGATGGTCGAGCTGTCAATCACAGTACTGACAGCTCCAGCATGCCCCTGAACAAGATTGGACAGCTGAGCTGTCAGTAACTGCATCCCAGACACAGTGAGGTGTGGAACCGTGAAAATTATCCAAGCATGCTCAGGTGTTATCCGAGTATATTAGCTCTGCTAATATGCTCGAGTCCCTGTGGTAGCATGTTTTGTGGCAGCAGGCAGACACAACACATGCAGGAATTGCCTGTTTGTTAGGTAATCCCTACATGTGTTGCATCTGTCTACTGCAGCAAAACATGCTATCGCAGGGACTTGAGCGTATTAGCAGAGCACTACAAGATATTCGGATAACACCCGAGCACGCTTGGATAACACCTTATCTGACCATGCATGCTCAGCACTACTGGCAACTAGTGATGATCGAGCATGCTCGTTGCTCGAGATTTATGAGCATGCTCGGACGAGGAGATGTGTAGCCCAGGGGATGGGGGTTACTCGGAGCCCGGGCCTTGTTGCTGGGGATGTCGCGGTAGTCGGCTCCCGGGCCCGTACTCTGGGCCTCTCTTTTAAAAAAGGGGTTTGTTAAATATATGAAAGTTCGTGACGCCACCTGTGGTGTCTGGTGAGATTCACCAGCGCTGCGGCAGTCCGCTGAGGCCGGTGATAAGGCAGCTCGGTGGTATAGCTCCCCATAGGTGGAGCTAGACCTCAGGGCAGCGTCTGTAAAGGGGAATGCAGGATGGGGAGACCCAGCCGGGCCTACGGAAAGACAGGCAAACACACACTTCTCTTCAGTACCTTTTACTGGTGGAAATGCAGGCACATCCCGGAGCACTGTAGGGTGAAGGGTGCATTACCGGATTCTCCCCCAGGGAGCGGGGATAGGGCCTTCTGTTTCTTGCCATTGCGTAGTAAGTTTCTGACCTGCCTGGAGCTAGGCCTAACTTTGTCTCTGTCCTGCAGCGGCTGACTTTGTGGTAGGGCCTTCTCTTGGAGTGCACGCTCCCAGCTTGCGGGGCCTATGTGTCTCCTGGCTCTGTTACGTATCAGCTCTAAGGTGATCCTGGGACTTGTAGTTCTCCAGGGATTCTGGTTGTACCTTACTGGGTCATAGAGATCCCGGTAACCTCGGACCCGGTGTCCGGTATACGTTTCGGGGTGAGCTGGTTAAGCTCCTCTGCCCCCAATGCTTCTCACTCTCCACTAGCCTTTGGCCACGCTCGGGCCCCCACTCAGCTGTTCACACTAACGGCAGCTTGCCACGCTTCACCGCTCTTAATGGCGTCGGCACGCCACAGGCTCCCTACTTGAGCTACTTGAGTCTGGACTGGGCCTCAGGACTGCTGGACGCCTAGCTTACCTCACACAGCAACCTGGGTTCTGCTCTGCACACTCCGCTCCTCACTCCTTGTGCACTCCAGACCAGACTGACTACCTAGCTCCACCTCCCCTATTTAAATCCCTAACGGGCTTCCTCTGGTGGTCTGAGGTGGGAGGTGCAGGTGTGTGTATGCTGAGGGTCTCTGGTGGAGGAATCCTTGCATGCACCCTTCTAGGATCTGTGGTACCAAGCGCCACACACCTATTATCAGCGTGCTCGGGGGTTAAGTTTTCGTCGCTCAGTGAACATGATTTGCGACTGTTTGATAACTTTAACACATGTGAGGAATGCCTGTTTTTCCAGCATTCCTCACATGTATTAAAGGTGTCAAACAGTCGCAAATCATGTTCACGGAGCGACGAAAACGTAACCCCCGAGCACGCTGAAGATAATAGGTGCTTGCCCGAGCATGCTCGTAAATCTCGAGCAACGAGCATGCTCGATCATCACTACTCGCAACCCATCAGCAACCTGCAACTGCGTCACAGGGTGCTGAAGGAAGAAGGTGAGTGCATGCGCAGGCGATCGTGCTATCTAAATGCCGCTTTCAGTGATTGACAAGGGCACTTAAATACTTAAAACAGCAGCAATCAAGGCGAGCTCTGATCACTGCTGTTACAGGCAGACTCCGGTGATGAATCACAGCCGACATCTGCCCGGTATGGTGAAGGCTCAGCTCCTGATCCGGCTCCATAAAAGCACAACCCTAAGGTGACAGTTAAGGTTAGCAAATTTCACTTGTCTGTTCGTAAATATGGAAAGACAAATGGAATTCCCTAACACATGTGAAAGAGTCGTAATAGATTTAGTAAATGTGCCCCAAGTATGTGAATGTTATTACACACCACAATGCTCCATTACATACACGCATCTTACAAAAATACATATCATTTCAGATATGCAAACATGCACAAACACGCAGACGCGCACAAACACGCCAGTACATGAATACATCATCTGAACCACCATCTGTATCTGGTCCATCAATTGTAATGTCAAGTCAACCCCATATACCTTTGTATAGTATGAACCTACAACTGCCAGAATGTAATTAACAATAGAGATACTGGGAGTTGTTGTTACCAGTCATCATCAGACTGTGGACCATACAAGAACCACAGTACTGATGAGATGCAGGCAGGATGACAAATAAACATTTACATCCAGGTATCTTACCTGAGACGTCTTCTCTGATTAGAGTCGTTCTCTTTCTTTTCGTCTCCATCTTGTCGAGTCTCCATGATGACTTTTCCCATCCACAACTCGTCTCTGCAGACTTCCATCTTGTCCAGTCTTCTGCAGCACATCCCCACACGATGCCCTTAAAGATAGCAGTGTCATTATAATGCTCCTGAATAAAAATATCAGCCCTACACTGAGCCCCTGAATAAACTTAACTCTCACAATGCTCCCTGCACAAAATATGTCCCACACTCTACTCCTCTTATGGTACATGCCCTCCACACAGCCCCCTCCTTACCATACTGGGCCACCTCTTCATACTGTCCTCTCACACGGTGACTCCCCATATACTGCCCAGTCTCTATACTGTGCCCCTTCATCACACTCCCCCTCCTCAGCATACTGTTCCCTCCTTGCTGTGCCCTCACACTGTCCCCACCATACTGCCGCATCTCTATACCTTCTCTCACACTACCTAGTCTCTGTTCTGTGTCACCTCACAATTTTCTCCCTCCATGATGTCTCCTCACACCATTCCCCTACTCTCCATACTGTTTTCTCATACATCCCCCTTCCCCATGCTGTTCCCGCACCCATTCCCACCCCTCTACTCGTTCACCATACTGTTTCTTCACACATCTCCTCATACTGTCTCCTAAAATTTTTCTCCCATCTTTCCCCAAATATAATAAATCTTTGGAAGAGCACACAGACATGCACAAAGACACACACAAACATGCAGAAGCGTGCTTACATACACAAAAACATTCACACATACAGACACACACTAAGGCCTCTTTCACACGTCAGTATCTCCGGTACGTCTGATGACAGTTTCCACACGTCCCGGATACACTGACACACGTAGACCCATTCGAGTGAACCATATCATTCCAATGTGTTTCCACGGACCGTGTGTCAATGGGCAAAACACGCTGACATGTCTGTGTTTTACCTGCTGCACGGTCCACAAAATGTCCCACACTAATGACACATGGATGAGATCAGTACCGGCGCCTGGGAATCAGTGTACAGGTAGCGCTGTTCCCAAGCGCCGGGTGCCAAATGCTGCCCTCATCATTGTTTCCTGCCGTCGCTGCGATCAGCACTATCAGGGACAATGATGAGAGTAGTTGTGTCTGCTACTGCAGTGTCCAACTGTAAAAATAAAATAAAAAAAATCCTTATACTCACCTAAGTCTCCCTCTCTGTAATCCATGTGACCAATCACACCGAGGAGTCGGGGAGAAAGAAGCGCTGCAGCGAGCGGGCGAGCTGCGCTCAGTGAGTGACAGGACACTGCTCACTTAGCGCAGCTCCGGGGCTCATTCTGTTAGAACCCTTCTGTTAGTTTTTTTTCTATTTTGTGGTCACATGACTATCTGCCTATTTATTCCAGCTCCGCCCTTCTGGCTTTGCTGGACTTCAGTGTTACTTGACTCTTAATCTAGCCAGGTGCTTTGTACCGATCTCTATAGTTTGCTTGGTCCTTGGACCTCTAAGTACTTTTGTCTCTTTGTCTTTTGCTCCGCTACAACTTCTGCTAGGAGGTGTCCAACTTAATCCCAGTCCTTAGTTCTTGTAGGGACCCCTCCCTTATATCTATAGGTCTGCGTTCAGACTAGCCGAGGAAAAAGGCGGGTCTGTTCACAAGGAACAGGTTGCCCGCTGCATCGTAATCAGCTTAGTCCTATTGTAGGGACAGATTTTCTTTCTTTCCTTAGTTCTTGTAGCAGATCATAACACATTCACTGCAGGAGTCATTCTCCCCGGCTCCTCTGCTGAGCGGTTGCATGGATTGCAGCGGGGGATACTTACGACAGGTGAGTATAAGGATTTTTTTTATTTTATTCTTATTTTTACACCAGGACACTGCGGGAGCAGACACTACTACTCCCATCATGGTCACTGTTGATGCTGATTGCAGCTCCGGCAGGGAACCATGATGAGGGCAGTGTTTAGCACCTGGCGCTTGGTTACAGCATGAACTGTACACTGATTCCAAGGCGCCGGTACGTGTACGTGTACTCCTGATGCAGCACACGGGCGGCATACGGTTGTCACACAGGTGCACACGGACATCTCCGATACTGGTTTCTCCAGTACTGGAAATATCAGGATGTGTGAAAGAGCCCTAATATACACACACGCAGATACACACACTCACAGAAATGGGGACACGTATACATCCGTGTATACACTGGTATATACACAATGAGCCAAGCACACACAGAAATGCACATGCAGTCATGTACTCTCAGACAATCACATGCACAAAAATGACACATGCACACACGCAGGGAAGCACGCACACATGTGTGAAGACATATACACATGTAGACACGCACACGTAGACACACAGACATGCAGACACTCAAAGACATACATGCGCAGAAATGCACATGCTAACACGGATGCATGTGCAGAAATGCATGCGCAGACACGCAAAGACATACACACACAGAAATGCACACGTAAACACAGACACGTGCATGCAGACACATGCACAGAAATATGACTCGCCTCCTGGGCCGTGGGGCACTCGGATCCGGGCAATTAGGGAAACGGTGGGAGTAGTAGTGGCAACCCGGTTCCGTGGCTCAGGGTGGTCAGGCCAGTGGTAGTCCGTTATGTGCTATTGATAATGTCCGACTACACCACCCGTTGATTGCGGTTTTTAGGAACCACCGCTGCATGCAGACCGCTGGGGCTGATGAGGTGTGCAGCTAGGGTAGTGTGACTCCCCACGGGATGAGTGCAGCCCCAGGGCAGTATAATGGATGTTGGGAGTGATGGTAGTGAGAGTCCCAGTGCTGATAGTGCTGGAGGAGCAAGGAGCACGCAGACAACAGGTTGCAGTCCAGGGTCTTTACTAAAACAGGTAAATTGACCCACAAACAGTCCCAGCTAGGAGGGGACCTGGATGTCTGAGAGCAACGGGGAAATTGGCCCAGGTCAGGGTGAGGGTGTAGGCCTACCGTGCTTTCTGCGCTCCTTCTGGCTATCTCCTCGTTATAGGGTAACAGCCCACGTTTCCGAGCTTTCCGCGTATTCTCGCCTGTATGGCCTGCGACGTGCGTTCCTTTCTGCTCCCAGCCTTGTACGGCTTTGCTGGTCCCTTCTGTTGTGGCAGGGCCTCCAGGCTTCTTAGGCCAAGGAATACACAGTCCCTTGCGAACTGGTTATCTGCTGGAGGATGTAGAATCCTCCCAGCCTCAGACACCAATGTCTGGTAAATTAAGTCCTTTCTCTGCCAAGACAGGCTCTCTTCGCCTCTTGTCTCTGGCTTGTGGCTCTCCTCCTGCCACACTTCCTCTTAGGTGAAGTGCAACTGTCTGTCCCTGCTTTGCTCTGGGACCAGTCTCAGTGCTGAGACAGGCCATCAAGTTCTCTCTAACCCTGCCCCCAGCACCAGCTTTTATAGGGGCAGCCTGCTCCCCCTACTGACCTGAGACAGGAGGCATTGCATGCTAATGTTCCCCTGACCAGAGAACCTCCCCCTTGCTCTCAGACACAGCTTTAATTACACTTGTGGCATCCAGGCCAGGGTGACACAAATACATAAGCAGACACACAAAGGTACATACATAAAAATTCATACAAACACACACAAATATTACCCTACCTTGGCTTGTCTCCAGTCCGGCCCATATACTTTGTTGAAGCGCTCCTACAGCGGGAGACTGCAGCGCTGCGTGGTGAGTGACGTCACTTTTAGCAGATGTGACTGCGCCCGCGGCTGCTAAGTGTGATGCTGCCGTGCAGCCGCTGCTCTCCGGCTCTCCTGCTCCCTGGCCCCGCCCGCCACTGTCCTGGGCATCTCGGTGGTTAAAGGGCCCGCCGCCACTATGTCGTCCCCCCTTTTTTTTTAAATTCGAAGCTTACTCCTACTCTCCTCTTCAAGGGCCCACCGGGGATTTCCCCAGCACCCCGCTAGGCCCGTCCGACCCTGGTATGATGTTCCCCACAGCTCACCCACACTCAGTATGATGTCCCTCAAAGCCCACTCCCCACTCAGTATAATGTTCCCCACTACCTCCCACTCAGCAAGATGTTCTCCACAGCACAGCCCTCAGTCCCCACTGCTACTGACATTAAAAAAAAAAAACATTACTCACCTTGCTCCCATTCTCCCCGGCATACTGCTTTGTTCTAAGCAGTGCAAGTACTGAGGCACTGATCTTGTGAAGTCATCGCACGTGTAGTGCACTGCAGCTAATCCAGTTATGCAGACAACATCCAATACTAATATATACAGTTGAAACCAGAAGTTTAAATACACTATATAAGAAGACACATATGCACGTTTTTCTCATTATCTGACATGAAATCAGAATAAATCTTTCACATTTTAGGTCAATTAGGATTACCATTATTTTTAATATTTCCCAGATGCCAAAATAATGAGAAAGAGAGAATGTTTTAAGGCATTTTTATTACTTACTGCAAATTCAAAAGTTTACATACATTTCATTAGTATTTGGTACCATTGCCCTTAAACTGAAAGACTTGGGTCAAACGTTTGGGATATCCTTTCACAAGCTTCTCACAATAGTTGGTCGGAATTTGGGCCCATTCCTCCTGACAAAACTGGTGTAACTGATCCAGCTTTGTAGGTCGCCTTGTTCGCACTACTCTTAACTTAAGGTCTGCGGTAGAGCAGGGAGCTTGCTGTTCTGTAGATTGCAGGTCGGCCTATAGAACGGCAGGGTGATTCAGTGGATAAGACTCTGACGTCCTGTGAGTACGCCAATGCAATGACATCAACAGGTTGTTCCACCCACGCTTTGGTGGTGGACTCGTCAGGATCCTGGATTAGGTGAGTATGTGATGTTTTTTTTTTCATTTTAATTAGTGCTTGAAGTGTCGGGAAATCATATCATAATGTATGGGGGACCTTTATACTATGTGGGGACTACTGTGGTGGGCCCTCATACAGTGTGGGAGCTATTGTGAGGACCAGGATCAGCGTCAGCACCTAGCACCCCCGGGCAAGTGCCGAGGCCCTGAGCAAGTGGGGGGGCACTCGCGGTCGGGAACCCCGGCACTTGATGGGGCCAGTGAATCGAAAGAGCGCGATGCCTGCGCCCGTGAGTGGGCTCCCCTGCTGTGCTCAGGGCCCCCGCACATATACTTACCTCTCCCCGATCCTCCACAGCTCCAGTGTCTTCTGACACTGTGACATGTCAGGGACAGAGGGAGCGATGACATCAGTCAAGTGCGCTCTCTGTTCTGACAGTGCAGAGAGCCGGAAGACGCTGAGGAGTCCTGGCCTGCCACCAGCAAGGAGAGGTGAGTATTTGATTTTTTTTTTAAATGTATAGAGCTAGATATGGGGCCCATTCTGTATGGAGCATAATATGGGGCCTATTCTGTAATGAGCATAATATGCGGCCCATTCTCTATGGAGCATAATATGGGGCCCATTCTCTATGGAGCATTATATGGAGCCCATTCTATATGGAGCATAATATGGGGCCCTTTCTCTATGGAGCATAATATGGAGCCCATTCTCTATGGAGCATTATATGGGTCCCATACTGTATGGAGTAATATATGGGGCCCATACTGTATAGAGCTATATATGGGGCCCATTCTCTATGGAGCATTGTATAGGGCCTATTATTCTGTATGGATTATTATATGGGGTCCATTATTCTGTATGGAGCATTACATGGGGCCAATTATTCTGTATGGGGCATTATATTGGGCCCATTATTCTGCATGGAGTATTATATAGGGTCCATTATTCTGTATGGAGCATTATATGACGTTCATTATACTTTATGGAGCAATATATCTGACTCATTATTCTGTATGGAGCACTATATGGGGTCCATTCTTCTGTATGGAGCATTACATGGGGCACATTATACTGTATGAAGGACTATGTGGTGCCCATAATACTGTATGGAGGTCGATGGGGTGCCCAAAATACTATATGGAGGACTATACTGTCCGGTCTAAAATGAAAACATTTGAATCGCCGGTTTCTGAGCTGTTGTTGAATTTACAATAGATATCACTCATGTAAGAAGTAAGTGAAATCTTTGGTATTTTACTATCCAGGGCCGGCTCAAGGTTATTGTGGGCCCTGGGCGAAAGAGGGGGCTCTGTAAAAACAAAAACCACGGTCAGGTAGACCAACAAAGATTTTGGCCACAACTGCCAGGAAAATTGTTTGGGATGCAAAGAAAAACCCACAAATAACATCAGCTGAAATTCAGGACTCTCTGAAAATTACTGGTGTGGCTGTTTCAAGATGCACAATAAGGAAGGACTTAAAAAAAAATGAGCTGCATGGTCGAGTCACCAGAAGAAAGCCATTACTTGCAAATGCCACAAAGTATCTCGCCTACAATACGCCAAACAGCACAGAGACAAGCCTCAAAACTTCTGGAACAAGGTAATTTGGAGTGATGACACCAAAATTGAACTTTTTGGCCACAATCATAAACGTTACATTTGGAGAGAGGTCAACAAGGCCTATGATGAAAGGAACACCATTCCTATAGTAAAGCATGGAGGTGGATCACTGATGTTTTGGGGATGTGTGAGCTACAAAGACACCAGAAACTTGGTAAATGTTGAAGGAAAGATGAATGCAGCACGTTATCAGCAAATACTGGAGGCAAATTTGCACTCATCAGCCCGGAAGCTGCGCATGGGATGTACTTGGAGGTTCCAACATGACAACGATCCAAAACACAAGGCCAAGTCGACCTGTCATTGGCTACAGCTGAACAAAGTGAAGGTTCTGGAGTGGCCATCTCAGTCTCCTGACCTCAATATCATTGAGCCTCTCTGGGGAGATCTCAAGCGCGCAGTTCATGCTAGACAGCCCAGGAATTTACAGGAACTGGAGGCTTTTTTCCAAGAAGAATGAGCAGCTTTACCATCTGAGAAAATAAAGAACCTCATCCACAACTACCACAAAAGACTTCAAGATGTCATTGATGTTAGAGGGGGCAATAGACGGTATTAAGAACTGGGGTATGTGAACTTTTGATCAGGGTCATTTGGATGTTTTTGGTTGTCATTAAGATTTAAAAAGAGAAAACACAGTAGTTTGACAATAAATAGCTTTACCCAACCATTAACCATGAGTGGAGAAAAAGTTTTTTTTTTATCATTCATATTCTCTGAAACAAGGCCAAGAAAGGAAAAATTCTGCCATGGTATGTAAACTTTTGAACACAACTGTATATGTTTTGTGTGAGATGTTCCAGTTTTCAGTTGAAAAAAAAAGTGGATCCCTCCTCCTCTCCCTCCCTTGTAAAATCTGAGGGATTATATGGGTGGTGAGACTTTAGGAGTCCTTGGGGACTTACTTAGTTATGTTTGGAAAAAAATAATTACATTATAAAGATATAAAAATAAATAAATAAATGATAAGTGGCATGTGGATATATATGATGTCTTCTCTAGGTTTCGAGGATTGTAACACGGGTACAGGAAGGCGCTCCTTCACATAATATTTCACTTACTAATTTGATCAATTAATTACATTAAGGTTAAAACCTGATGGGTGATGTTCTGGTGCCGTGGAACAGGAGCCATTGTCCGCCTCTGAAGCTCTGAAGCTGGTTGGTGCTTTTACCGGGTACTGGTGGAGGCTAAGATTGCATTTATCTGAGTATGTTGTCCGTATATGTAGAAATGTATACCTGATTTCTCGGATCGTGGCATTGATGGCAGTGCTGTCATTGGCAAGGAATCTACATACAGGGTACTGTTAGAACCTATATAAAAATATCCGATAAATAGGTCTTTGATGTAAATAAAAGAGACCTTTATTATAACAAGTAGGGTACATGGTGATACAAAAAAGGAGCACACACACATAATACTGACATGTTAAAACATACGGTTGATAGTAGTATACAAACAGGATATCAGAGCTCAATGTCAATGGAAACACTCTAATGACGGGATCCTTGGTAACTACCACTAAAACCTGCTACATTGGCAGGGTATCAATCCCGAATAACTACCACTGAAACCTGCTATGCTAACAGGGTATTAGTCTCAGATACTGTACACTTATAGCCAATTAGGCACAACCAGGGATATAGCCAGTAGTCTCTGTCTCTATCAGGAATAAGTACCATTTAAAAATAGGTACATTTGTGTTGTCTAGTTGTTCTAAGATCACTGGTCTAAGGACGCACCGAAACGCGCATCGGGGTGAGAACCACACCAGCAACAGGACCATTGAATCCAGAGCCACTCTCCATATATGCATGCCCTTAGACCAATGATCTTAGAACAACTAGACAAAGCATATGTTTCATAAACCAGGTATGAACCATTTGAATATTATATAATCATGTACAATTAGATGTATGGATATTACAAGCAATTCATGCAATGTATCAATAATTAGTTCTATTTTTAAATGGTACTTATTCCTGATAGAGACAGAGACTACTGGCTATATCCCTGGTTGTGCCTAATTGGCTATAAGTGTACAGTATCTGAGACTAATACCCTGTTAGCATAGCAGGTTTCAGTGGTAGTTATTCGGGATTCGGACATTGCAGAGCTTTGATCTTAAGATTCAGTGAGGGTCCCAATGGCCAGGAAGTTCAAAAATCAGTACTGCCATTATAAATATGATGGTGCCACCAATAAAGCGTCCGGAGCGAGTAGACTTTTTGGTTGATTTTGAAAAACCTTCTACTTTTTTGTCGCAGACACATTTGATACATGGCGACCACAAGGCTTTATTCTGTGTTTCAGCCACCCACACAGTGCATGATATCATTGACTGCTCCTGTCTTCCCATAGCTGCTCTAACATGTCCTGCTCTTTCTGCTATTATTATGGTGACACGAGGCCTCATCACAGCCAATCACATATTTTACCAGTGTCAGAAACATTAAAGGTAAAATCTGACCAAATTTATGTAAAAATACTGCCAGACCTTGGGATGAATTTTTTCTTTTAATCATTTTTTTAAAAAAAATTGATAATTCTTTTTATTTTATACAAATTTATTTTAAAATTAAATAAGTTTCACTTTATTGAAAATTAAAATTTAGAGAGTTACTGGAGATTAGTAAATTGCTGGTAAGGTAACAGCAGGCTGGATGCCACCAACATACCACATCGTCCCCAGATTCCTTTGCTCATCTTCTTTTATGATGTCATAGAGGCGTGACATCATATTATGTTAGAACGTGGTGCTGTAGAGTCACAGTTCAGATCATTGCCATCACAGGGAGCACACACCGACAGGAGGAGGGAAAGAGGACAAGGTGACACAGAAGAGGTAATTCAATCCTATCGATCACAATAGATTTTAGTTCCAGGTCTCCATGTTCTGTAAAATCTCCATATTATAGATTACACGTGTCAAACTCCGGCCCGTGGGTCATATCTGGCCCGCAGGGTGGTTATATTTGGCCAGTAACACCAGAACCGCCATCGCTATATTGGGCCATTATTCTGTATGGAGGACTATGAGGCCCATTAGTCTGTATGGAGGACTATGTGGGGGCCCATTATTCTGTATGGAGGACTATGTGGGGCCCATTATTCTGTATGGAGGACTATGTGGGGCCCATTATACTGTATGGAGGACTATGTGGGGCACATTATTCTGTATGGAGGACTATGTGAGGCCCATTATTCTGTATGGAGGACTATGGGGGGCCCATTATTCTGTATGGAGGACTATTTGGGGCCCATTATACTGTATACTGGTTGGCCCACGACTATGGGGGGCCCATTATTCTGTATGGAGGACTATGTGAGGCCCATTATTCTGTATGGAGGACTATGTGGGACCCATTATTCTGTATGGAGGACTATGTGAGACCCATTATTCTGTATAGAGGACTATGTGAGGCCCATTATTCTGTATAGGAGGACTATGTGGGGCCCATTATACTGTATGGAGGACTATGTGAGGCACGTTATTCTGTATGGAGGACTATGTGGGCCCATTATTCTGTATGGAGGACTATGTGGGGCCCATTATTCTGTATGGAGGACTATGTGAGACCCATTATTCTGTATGGAGGACTATGTGGGGGCCCATTATTCTGTATGGAGGACTATGGGGGGCCCATTATTCTGTATGGAGGACTATGTGAGACCCATTATTCTGTATGGAGGACTATGGGGGGCCCATTATTCTGTATGGAGGACTATGTGAGGCCCATTATTCTGTATGGAGGACTATGTGGGGCCCATTATACTGTATACTGGTTGACCCGCGACTTTGTCCAAGTTTTTCACTTTGGCCCTCTGTGTGTTTAAGTTTGACATCCCTGTTATAAATACATACAGTAAGATGGAAGTGGGAGACCATTTGTCACATTTCTTTATATACAGTATAATCCCTAACTACTAAACTGGATATTTGTGTATCTGTATACATATTAGCCTTCATATTGCTAGCAATATATAATATTTTGCACAAGAACACGATTTATGAAAAAAAAAGTGTTGTCTCATATCAAGGAATAATTTTTCCCATCTACATAGCTGTATGAGGACATAGTTTTTGCAGAATTGAAACAAGTTTAAATTGGCATAGTATGATGTGATATGAAGCAGGAAACATTTGGCTTAAGCAGGAGTACTTATGTTTTTTGTGCAGTTTCAAGATGGGTGGGGTCTTCCAATGCAAAGTGGTACTTACCATCAATACCCACCCCTGCCCTCCCGGCATCACACTTTCAACTGTATCAGCATCCTGCATGCCAATACAGCTGAATGCAATGACAGAAGAGGGAGCTGTCCGTTATATTACATGGAAGGCTACGTGGGGCCCATTATACTATATGGGAGGCTATGTGGTGCCCGTTATTCTACAATACAAGGCTTTGTGGGGCCCATTATACTACAT
The DNA here is from genome assembly GCF_046119375.1 of Phyllobates terribilis. NCBI lineage: Eukaryota > Metazoa > Chordata > Amphibia > Anura > Dendrobatidae > Phyllobates > Phyllobates terribilis. The sequence goes on from NW_027362765.1 coordinate 384,397,679, forward strand.
GAAATGTTATGTGGGGCCCATTATACAACATGAAAGGCTATATGGGGTCCATTATACTATATGGAGGGTTACGTGGGGGCAATATTCTATGTGAAGGGCTACGTGGGAGCCATTATACTATTTGTAGGGCTATGTAGGGCCCATTATACTATATGGAGGGCTATGTGGGGTCCATTATAATATTTGGAGAGCTATGTGGGGGCCATTATACTATACAAAGGGCTATGTGTGGGCCATAATATTGTTTTCAGGGCTGTGAGGGGGGGAAATTATACTGTTAGCAGGGCTATGTGGGGGGCATTATACTGTCTGGAGGGCTAGTGGAGGCCATTATACTGTATACGAGCAATTATACAATGTGGAGGTTTGTGTGGGGTCCATCATACTGTATGGAGGGTTGTGTGGGGGCCATTATACTGTATGGAGGACTATGTGGGCCCATTATTCTGTTTGCAGGGCTATGTGAGGACCATTATACTGTGTGGGAGCTATGTGAGGGCCATTATACTATATGGAGGGCTATGTGTGAGCCATAATACTGTTTGCAGGGCTATGTGGGGGACCATTATAATGTTTGTATGGCTGTGTAGGGGCCAATATAATGTTTGAAGTGATAGTGGGCGTTATTATACTGTATACAAGCAATTATACAGTGTGGACCTTTGTGTGGGGTTCATCATACTGTTTTGAGGGTTGTGTGGGGGCTAAGATACTGTTTGGAGAACTATGTGATGGGCAATTATTTTGTTTGCAAGGCTATGCGAGGGCCATTATACTGTTTGGAGGGCGTTGTTGGGAATATTATACTTTTGGAGGGCTAGTATTGTCCATCATACTGTGTGGAGGATTGTGTGGGGGTCATTATGCTGTTTAGAGGGCTGTGTGGGGGTCATCATACTGTGTGGAGGGCCATTATACTGTATGGAGGGCTGGGTGGGGGCCATCATATTGTGCCTAGGGCTGTGTTGGGGCCATCCTACTATGTGGAGTATTGTGTTGGGGCCATCTTACTCTGTGGAGGGGTGTGGGATCATTATTCTGTATAGAGGGCTATGAGTGGGCCATCATATTGTATGGAGGGCTGTGTTGGGGTCACAGTTGGGGCATCATACTGTCTTGGGGGTCACCATGCTTTGTCAGGGAAGGGAGGGATAGCAGGGTTATTATACTGAGCATGAGGAGGAGACTGTGGAGGAATTCACTGTGGGGGTATCACTCTGTATTGGGGGGGGAGCACTTTTGTTGGTTTCATACTTTATGGTGGAATCTAGGGGCTTCAATGAGAAGAAAATAAATATGGAAGGGCTGCAAAATTGTAAGATATGCCCTTCTGTGATACTATCAATTTTTTTTGTGGAGTGAGGGGACTATTACAACTTCTGCTATGGGGCTCAGTGATTAATATGTATGCCCCTGGTCAATGGAATCTTACCCTTTATTATGATCTGACATAATTCCCTTTCAGCAGAGTTAATTAAATTAGGATAATTTGAAACCTGAAGAAAAAAGGGGGTTGAAAAAACAATTATATATAATCATTGCAGAAATAAATTGACTGTGCAATGGGTCTTTAGAATAGTAAAGGGAATAAATAGGAAAAGAAAGGTTAATATAGCACCTTTTTACTTTTTATTTACGTATTTTTTCACTTTTTCTTTTTTTTTCTCTCTCACTCCTCATTTTAAAAAGGGTAATTTAAATAGTGCATTGGGGGTCGGTTGTAAACTATAATAAAAATATTAATAATGTCACATAATACTACAAAAACTACACATAAAAAACCAAAAAGACTTATATTTGAATAAATTAGATTTCACATAAATACCTACTACTGTATTGTAACAAGAGTAAAAAAATATTCCTCTATTGTTTTGTTTTTTTCGTTTCATTTTTATTGTAAACATATTGTCACAACTACGACTTTTTACAGAATACTTTTTCCATCATACTCTTTGGTGTGTATAGCATGTAGCAGGAACATATTATCACTCTTTTGAATATTTACAGGTGACTGACGCCCTTTGACATGGTGGGATTTGAAATGTTTCCTTGTGGACTCCAAGAAAAGAATGTGGAAAGTCACATAACAGGTAATTAATATTCATATTAATTACTGGTGATAGTCAGTCTAGGCATAAGTTCTAGACCTGCGGAGGTGTGACAACACCTTTCTGATACATGAGAATATACTGTTAGTGGTTTACATATGTATATTTCCTATACACAACTCCTAGTATAACACAGCCATATCTTAAGTAGAGACATAAGGAACATTTCTTTTCCTTATCCTCTGTCTTCTAAAGTGAGGAATTCCTTATTCTGTTTCATAGAACAGCCTTGTAATCAGCGGTGTAACAATCAATACCGCGATCACAAGAGACTGACCACAGCATTAAGACTACACTGTGGACCAATTCACCACAAAATTTACGAGGACTGACAGTCCACAGCATTTAAATTAGGTGTGGACTGACTGACAACAGCATTTACGCTAGTCTATGGATTGACTGGAAGACAGCAATTACTGGAAAGGGACATCATACTCGGAAGAATAGAAGGAAGAAGGCAAAGAGGAAGACCAGCAACCAATCCAAAGGATTGACACTATCAAGATAATGGTGAAGAAGACCCTAGTGGACCTATCTAGTTTTGCACAAGATTGATCTTCCTAAAGATTGCTAATTTAGCAAGTCGTCAAGGCTCAAGTTTCAACCGAAGGTCATTAATTATAAAGAATGGACTGACTGACTGACCACAGCATATACACTAGATGTGGACTGCCTGACCACATTTACAGTAGACTAGACTGTGGGCCAACCTCTGTCTTCTAAAGTGAGGAATCCCCTATCCTATTACGACGCGCCCCCTAGGCCGTGGGGTACCCGGAGCCGGGCCTTTTGTAGATGTTGGGGGTGGTAGTCACCGTGGCGGTGACCCGGTCCGTGAACCAGGGCAGTCAAACCACGGGCGTATTATATGTGTACAGGTTAATGTCTGACTACGCCACCTGTGGATTGCGGTTATTAGTAACCGCCGCTGAGGAGCAGTCCGCTGAAGCTGGTGGTATGTGTAGCTAGGTGATGTGACTCCCCACAGGAGGAGTGTAGCTTCAGGGCAGCATATAAGGATAATGATGGTAGTAGAGCAGGGTATCGGTAATAACAACACGGAGTCTTTGCAGTACAGTCCCAGGGTCTTTACTGTTGGTAATTATATAGGCCCCAATGGGAGTACTGTGTGACCCGCCACTCGGTGTTTGAGTAGCGGCTAGCCCTCCCTGAGAAGGTGTATACTCGGACGACACACACCAAAAATACGGGCTAGTTAAGGATGAGTGGTTAATTCGACTATGCCACCTGTGGTGTCTGGTGATGCTCCACCAGCGCTGCTTGCAGTCCTCTGAGGCGGGATGTTATGGCAGACGACGGTATTACTACTCCCCACAGACAGGAGGATGGATGAGGGGAGTACTAGTAGGCGCAGTGGTGTGGTGCGGTGTCACGCTGCAATAATGGACCGGAGGCAATGGATGCAGTCTTCCAAGCTTTACTCACGTTAGTTAAGGTCAGCTGCAAGGCTTCTCCTTGCTCCTCACGTGAGTTGGGGTCCTGACAGGTGCACCATCCTTACCTGGGTGAGGAGATACCACACCTCCTGACAAGATGCAGTACACCCCCTGTGGCGACCGAACCCTCAGGGGAATTTTGAGGAGGCAAGATAATGTTTGAAGTGCTCTGTCAAGGCCCAGACGATGGCAAGGAACTCCAACTTGAAAGAGCTGTAGTTTTCTGGGTTCCTTTCTGTGGGCCGGAGCTTCCTACTGGCGTAGGCTATCACCCTTTCTCTGCCTTGTTGGATCTGGGACCGCACCGCCCCTAGTCCCACGTTGCTCACTTGTTGCCAGTACCCACTAGTAAGATCCAAAGTAGAGAAGTAGTTAGCAGATTTTAAGGCAGCCAGTGACTCCTCTATCCTGGGTAGCGGGTATGCATCTTTATGTGTTATGTGGTTAATTTGCCTGTAGTCTACACACATTCTCATCGTGCCATACTTTTTCTTTACAAGAACTAATGGAGCTGCCCAGGGGCTACAACTGTCTCTTATTACCCCAGCCTCTTTCATCTCTTGTAACATCCCTTTGGCATTTTGGTAGTGTGCTGGCGGTACAGGCCGGTACCTTTCTTTAATGGGTGGATGGTCTCCCGTGGGGTTATGGTGTTGAACCCCTTTTACCTGCCCGAAGTCAAGTGGGTGTTTACTGAAGACCCTTTCATACTCCTGTACCACCCGGTATACTCCTTGTTTTTGGTGTTGAGGGGTGGAGTCGGTGCCCACATGCAGCTTCTGGCACCAGTCCTCCAACTGTCCCTTGGAGCCATTACCCTCTGCCTGTTGGGATGGAGGTAAGGGTTCCACTGCCTTTATAGCATTTTGGCAGACGGTGAATAGTTTAGCCAGGGTAGCATACCGGGGCAAATGGACTTCTCTTTTCCCAATGTTCAGGATGTGGACTGGCACTCTCCCATGGCGGACATCAACCACCCCCCTGGCTGTCAAAATGGTGGGCCTACTATCTGAGTAGACGGGCTCTACCAGGGCCTGGTAATCTCTATCCCTTAGACCAGTGGTCCCCAACCTTTTTTGCACCAGGGACCGGCTTGAAGCAAGATCATTTTTCCATGGCCCAGCAAGGAAGGGGTGGGGTGGGCGGGGCTTTGGTCATATGGGGGCAGGGTAATGGAGGGATTTGGAGTTTAGTGCATACTTATCATATAGTGTAGACCAGGTCCCCGCCAGGAGCTATGCCAGGAGCCCCACATAATGTGCTGTGCCAGGAGCCGCATCACTGAGGCCCCATCACGCCCTGCAGCAGGACAGGGCAGCTGTCCTGACAGCTGCTGTTCAGCTGCATTTACTTCATCCCAGGGGCGGACACAGACTGTAGTGGGCCCCTGTGCAAGAAATTTTTGGGGGCCCCCCCCGCCCTTCATAAGGCAACAAAGTTATGTAAACATAACCCCCCCATGTGCATCTCTCACCCCCCCATGTGCAGCTCACCCCCGTGCATCTCTCATCCCCCTCCGTGCATCTCTCATCCCCCTCCGTGCATCTCTCATCCCCCTCCGTGCATCTCTCATCCCCCTCCGTGCATCTCTCATCCCCTCCGTGCATCTCTCATCCCCCCCGTGCATCTCTCACCCCCCCGTGCATCTCTCATCCACCCCCCGTGCATCTCTCATCCCCCCCGTGCATCTCTCACCCCCCCGTGCATCTCTCATCCACCCCCCGTGCATCTCTCACCCCCCCGTGCATCTCTCACCCCCCCGTGCATCTCTCATCTCTCCCCTCCCTCCCATGTGCATCTCTCATCTCTCCCCTCCCCCCATGTGCATCTCTCATCTCTCCCCTCCCCCCATGTGCATCTCTCATCTCTCCCCTCCCCCCATGTGGATCTCTCATCTCTCCCCTCCCCCATGTGCATCTCTCATCTCTCCCCTCCCCCCCATGTGGATCTCTCATCTCTCCCCTCCCCCATGTGCATCTCTCATCTCTCCCCTCCCCCCCATGTGGATCTCTCATCTCTCCCCTCCCCCATGTGCATCTCTCATCTCTCCCCTCCCCCCATGTGCATCTCCCATTCCCCCCACTGCTAGTTAATTGTATTTAAAAAAAAATAAAACTTGTTATACTTACCCCCATGCGATCCCTGCAGAATCCTGGCGCTCGTCCAAATCGCTGACACCAGGTTCTCCTGACTTCCGGCCATGTGACGGCGCCGTCACATGACCGGAAGTCAGGGGAATCATAAAGGTGCTGCCGCAGCAGCGCAGCGCTAAGATGTCCCGGACCCGGCGCTTAGCATGCGGCCGGGGGCCCCATGAGGAGAGAGACGCACAAGAGGGGGGCTCCGAGGGGGCTCCTACCGGCCGGGCCCCATACTGGAGTCAGGGCAGTCATGCCCTGATGGCGGCCCTGCTGGAGGCTGGAGGGGCCCCCTCTCCCCGCGGACCGGCTGAAAAACCCCAACGGCCCGGTCCTGGTCCGCGGACCGGCGGTTGGGGACCTCTGCCTTAGACCGATGGCACCATATCAGCATTTCACTTTTTGGGGGCATGGCAATAGGGAATGGGTCACTCATCCTAACACTGCCAATCTCACCACCAGACAGTTCTACCTGTTGTCTTTTCATCAGGGCTCTGATCTCCCTTTGTAGAACTCGCTGCAGGCTGGAACTGGTGGTCTCCGCAACCTGCTGTAACAAGACAATTATTTCTGCAAGACAATTTTCAATAACATTAGTGCCTAAAATTATCATGGGATGACTTTCTCGGCGATCAATGTCGACAATTATCAGTCCCTGTGCTGGCATCTCGACTTTGCCAACTTTTATGGTCACTTCTTTAAACCCAACCTGGGGTAGGGGTTGACCATTGCTAGCATATATACTCAAATGATCATCTGGATGGCGGGTAATGTCCGAATCAGTCCAGTACTGTTTGAAAAGAATGTAGGGAATGGTGGTCACCTGGGATCCAGTGTCCAGCAACGCGCTCATTGGAAAGCCGTCCAGCACGACAGGTAGGACCCGTCATCCCCCACATATTTGTCTGGCCAGCTTGATGGGCCTGGTGGTCTTATGCCTGGGGGTTGGCCCTCTGCCCCAGGTTTTACTCATTTAAATGACAGTGCCTTGCCTAATGTCCTGGCTGGTTGCAGCGGCGGCAGATGGGTTGTCCGTCCTGGTCGTAGCGGTCGCTGTTCCTCCCTCTGGATGGTGGAATCCTCCTCTGTCATTGCCACGGGACGTCCTCCGGACTGGAAGCCAGCTGGACCTTTCCTCTGGGAGACACCTGCAAGGACTGTACAGTTTTGGTTAGTGCTGCTACACTTTTGGTTAGTTCCTGGACCTGATGGTGCAGGTCTGTAGATGGGGCATTGTCCAGAGTCTGTGCATCAGCTCCTACAGGCTCTGGGGAAACGGGTGCCACCTTCTGGTGATAGGTGATAGCTGGGCGCCGGTGATCTGTGGCGCCACCTGTTGTTGGTTCCCATAGCTCCCGGATGGCTCTGTCCTTAAATTGTGCAAAGTCCAAGTCAGGGTTTTGCAGAGCCATTATGCGCAGCTGGGTTCAGTGGGCGCTGGACAGTAAACCCTCAATAAATTGCTCAGTTAACAGTCTTTTTTCATCACGCACACTGTCAGGGTCTACCTGTTTGATGGCCCTCAGCGCCTCCTGCAGATTTAAAGCGTAGTCCTGTACTCTGTCCTGTGCCTGTTGTTTGCACCCATAAAACTTCATTTTTATCTCTGCTGTAGTGCGGGTGTCTAAAGTGTCCTTTAGGCAGGCCAGTATCTCTTTTACAGTCCTTTTTTCTCGATCTGACCAGGACTTTACTTCTCTCTGGGCTGCACCAATCAACTGGCCTATGAGGATGCTCACTTTCTGCTCCTCGGACAGGGGGTATACTTTAAATAAACTGTTTAGTCTCTCCTTGAAGTCACTCAGGGTGTGCGACTCTCCTGAGTACTGGGGCAACCACGCCGCCCCCGGTATATAAGGCATGGTGAATGGCATTACTGCGGCAGCGGCCGCGCCGGTGGCAGAAGTTCCCTCCATTTCGGGCGTCTTCCTCCCCCCTAGTGAACCGTGACCTACCTTCCTCCTCTTTTCTTCCGTAGGCCGCAGTTCCGCAGGTGATGATCCCCATCGAGGACCTGGCGTTGCACGCGTCTGACGTCAGCGCTCGCTGGGTTCCTTCCAGGACCTGGCGTTGCGTCAGCGTGCGGGGCGGGGCTTTGAACTTTGCGCGTTTTCAGCGATCACGCCCCTCTTCTTCCCGCGCCGCGACCGGAAAATGGCGGACAATGGCGGGAAAACAGCTTAAAGTTTCTTAAAGGCGCGCAGTATACATAGTCTACATTATACATAGTTAGTAAAGCCGAATAAAGACTTGCGTCCATCAAGTTCGACCTGTTAGTTCTGTAATTGCTAAAGTTGATCCAGAGGAGGGCAAAAACCCCAAATGATTTAGCCAATCTTCACCTGAGGAAAAATTCCCTCCCGACTCTGAAACCAGCAGTCAGAATAAATCCCTGTATCAACCTACTATTTTATTTTATTTTTAAGTATATGCAGAAATCTGCCTGGTATCTAGAAATGCATCCAGTCCCCGCTTGAACTGGTGTAGTGAATCCAACATTACCATCTCCTCACTCAGTGAATTCCATATTCTCACTGCTCTTACCGTAAAGAACCCCTTCCTATGCTGGTGCTGAAACCTTTTCTCTTCCAGTCTTAGTGAATGCCCTCTTGTTACCGTAATATCCCTCCTTTTGAACAAATCCCGGCCAAGGTCTCTATACTGTCCCCTAACATATTTGTACACATTTATTATGTCCCCCCTCAACCTTCTCTTTTCCAGGCTGAATAGTCCTAGTTTTGCCAACCTCTCTGGGTATTGCAGTCCCTCCATTCCCTTTATTAATTTTGTTGCCCTCCTTTGTACCTTTTCAAGCTCATTTATATCCTTTCTATATAGTGGGACCCATAACTGAGCACAGTATTCCAAGTGTGGTCTGACCAGTGCTTTGTACAGTGGAAGAACAATGTTCTCCTCCTTTGCAGCTATACCTCTTCTGATACATCCCATTACCCTGTTTGCCCTTACAGCAGCCGCCTGACTTTGGGCACTCCAATTTAGTTTGCTATCAATCAAGATGCCCAAGTCCTTCTCCATCTCTGAATTCCCCAATGATTTCCCATTCAGTGAGTACTGGTGACTTCCATTTTTCCTTCCCATATGTATGACCTTACATTTCTCCTCGTTAAACCTCATTTGCCATTTAATGCTCCACCTACCCAGCTTATCCAAGTCCCTCTGTAGGTCTGCACTGTCCTCTTTTGTATTAATTGTTTTACATAACTTTTTGTGTCATCTGCAAATATTGATATTTTACTATTTATCCCGTTGACTATGTCGTTAATAAAGATATTAAATAACATTGGGCCTAGTACAGACCCCTGTGGTACCCCACTAGTGACGCTTACCCAATCTGAGTATATTCCATTTATAATCACCCTCTGCCTTCTATCCTTTAGCCAGTTAGCTACCCACTTGCAGACATTTTCCCCCAGCCCCATCATTCTCATTTTGTATACCAACCTATTATGTGGCACGCTATCGAACGCTTTTGAGAAGTCGAGATACACGACATCCACTGGTTCCCCCTGATCTACTCGAGAGCTAACCTCCTCGTAGAAGTCAATCAGGTTTGTTTGGCAGGAGCGGTTCCTCATGAATCCATGTTGGTTCGGGATTAAAAGATTATTAGCATCAAGATGCTCCGTAATTGCCTCTTTAATGAAGCTTTCAAAAATTTTGCCCACAACGGACGTCAGACTCACCGGCCGATAGTTTCCGGCGTCACTTTTCGCTCCCTTTTTGAATATTGGCACTACATTCGCCTGTCGCCAATCAAGTGGCACAGACCCAGTCTCAACAGAGTCCTTAAATATAAGATATAAGGGTCTGTCTATCACATTACTTAGTTCCCTTAGTACCCGTGGGTGTATGCCATCAGGTCCTGGTGATTTGTTTATTTTAATGTTACTGAGGCGTTTCTGTACCCCAGCTTGGGTTAGATTTGTCATACTTAGTGGAGGATTAAGTTTGTCACTTCTCATTTCGCCTGTTAGTTCTTTTTCCTTTGTGAAAGTTGACGAAAAAAATTTATTTAATAGATTAGCTTTATCCTCATCTTTCTCTATGATTTTGCCTTCCTCACTTTTTATCGGTCCAATATTATTCGATTTAATCCTTTTACTATTTATGTACGTAAAGAACAGTTTGGGATTTGATCTACTTTCCCTAGCAATACGTCTCTCTGTTTCCTCCTTTGCTATTTTTATTTGTTTTTTGCAGGTTCTCGTTTTTTCTTTGTAACACATTAGTGCCTCCTTACTGTTTTCCTGTTTTAATCTCTTGAATGCCTCTTTTTTGCTATTTAACGCCCCTTTTACGTTCTTGTTCAACCATATTGGTTTCCTCTTATTTCTGGCCCTTTTATTCCCATACGGTATATACCTCTCGCACTGAGTATTCAGAATTCTTTTGAAGGTTTCCCATTTACTAGTCGTATTTCCTTGATTAAGTACTTTGTCCCAGTCTATAAGTTGAAGGTTTTCTTTCAGCTGATCAAACTTCGCCCTCCTAAAGTTTAATGTTTTAGTTGTTCCCTTATTGATAACCCTACTGAAGGGCATTTTGAAATTGATAATATTATGATCACTATTACCTAGGTGCCCCCCTATCTGTACCTCAGTTATTCTATCAGGCCTATTAGTCAATATTAAGTCCAACACGGCCTTCCCTCTCGTTGGTTCCTGCACTAGTTGGGAGAGATAATTATCCTTGATATTTGTCAAGAACCTTTTTCCTTTCTGCGATCTACAGGTTTCTGTTTCCCAGTCAATATCCGGGTAGTTGAAGTCCCCCATTACAATCACCTCATTATGTTTTGCTACTTTGTCTATTTGTCCTAATAGCAGATTCTCATTCTCCTCTGTTATATTTGGTGGCTTATAGCAGACCCCCAGTAATATTTTATTATTATTTTTTGCCCCCTCTATCTCTACCCACATGGACTCGACCCCCTCTTCTCCCTCTCCTATATCTTCCCTTAGTCTGGGCTTTAGACGTGACTTTACATATAAGCAGACTCCTCCGCCCTTCCCCTGTTTCCTGTCCCTTCTAAATAAACTATAATCTGTTAAATTTACCGCCCAGTCGTAGCTATCGTCTAGCCAAGTCTCTGTTATACCTACGATGTCATACCTCTCCTCCGATATAAGCGCCTGCAGCTCATCCGCCTTATTGGTCAGGCTTCTTGCGTTGGTCAGCATGCAAGATAAAACTTTGGGGTTATTTAGCATCCTATTCTTCTCTAACGATCTAACTGTACTATCCCCACCCCCCTCTCCACCCTCATTATATTCACTTCTCCCCTTCCCCCTTGCTTGCCTCACATCCCACCTATTTCCTTGGTTTCCCCCCCCCCGTCTCTAGTTTAAAAACTCCTCCAACCTATTAGCCATCTTCTTCCCCAGAACCGCTGCACCCTCCCCATTGAGGTGCAGCCCGTCCCTACGGTAGAGCCTGTAGCCGACAGCGAAGTCAGCCCAGTTCTCCATGAACCCAAACCCTTCTGCCTTGCACCAACTCTTTAGCCACTTATTCACCTCCCTAACCTCCCGTTGGCGCTCCTGTGTGGCTCGCGGGATTGGTAGTATTTCTGAGAAAACTACCTTGGAGGTCCTTGCCCTAAGCTTCCTACCTAGATCCCTGAAATCATTTTTAAGGACCCTCCATCTTCCACTCACTTTGTCATTGGTGCCAATGTGGACCATGACCGCTGGGTCTTCGCCAGCCCCACCCAGTAACCTGTCAACCCGATCCGCGATGTGCCGGACTCGAGCGCCAGGGAGGCAGCACACCGTTCGGCGATCCCGGTCTTTGTGACAGATTGCCCTGTCTGTCCCCCTAATAATAGAGTCACCCACTACCAGGACCTGTCTAGCCTGCCCTACACTTCCCCCCTCCCCCTCATTACTGGAACATACACTCCCCCGGCGGTCAGAGGATCTGTCGTGCTCCAATAATGCCGGTTCTGAACCAGCCTTCCTATACTTCTTCCCTCTATCCCTTCTAACTGTTACCCAGCTCCCTGCCTGTTCAGTCTGCGCTTCCCCACTAAGCTCCACCCCCAGTGTTGACCCATTGAGTGTCTGCTCGGTGAGCAGCAAACTCCGTTCCATGTTGTCGATGCTCCTCAGTACCGCTATCTGAGCACTTAGATCCAGGATTTGGGCTTCCAAGTGCACGATATGCTCACATCTCTCGCAGCAGTATGGATCCCTGAGCGGTAGCTCAGGGAATGCATACATTGCGCAAGATGTACACTGCACGGCTCCGGCCAACATGGACGTCATTCTAAATATGGGGATACAGTCAGTATATATGTACAAGTACAAAACACAATTTTTTATATATAGGTGTATGGACGGGGATCAATTAGGCATGTGCAAGTTTATCGATTAGATATCGGCGCGGGATCAGTTAAGTATGGACGGTGGATCAATTAAGTATCAATTAAGTATGGACGGGGGATCAGCTGAGTGGGTCAGGTGGATTAATTAAGTATGGACGGTGTGTCAATTAACTATGGACTGGGATCAATAAGTATGAACTGGGGAAATAATTAATTGTGGACTAGGGAATCAATCAATTAATTATGGACAGGGGGTTTAATTAAATAGGATGGGGGGTAAAGCAAATAAATAGGTATGGACGGTGGGTCAACTAACTAAGGACTGGGGATCAATAAGTATCAATAATATCAATAAATATGGACTGGGGAAATAATTAATTGTGGTCTGGGGAATCAATCAATTAATTATGGACAGGGGTTAATTAAATATGGTGGGGGATAAGGCAAATAGATAGGGACTGGGGATGAGTAAAAGTGGACAAGGGGAATCTATTAAATAGGACAAGGGGGATCACTCAATTATGGGCTGGGGGGGTCAATCATTTAAATGTGGTCAGGGGGATCACTTTAATATGGACGGGGGGTGGTCGGGGATCAATTAAATGAGGACGGGGGGGTCAATTTAATGTGGTCAGAGGGATCAGTTAAATATGGACGGGGGTGTTCAGGGGAATCAATTTAAATATGGACGGGGGTGATCAATTAAATATGGACGGGGGGGTAATCAATTAAATATGGACTAGGGAATACAATACAATTACAATACAGATACAAATACAATACAGTACAGTACACACTTGGGTTCAGTAGGGCCGCTTATTGCGGCCTCCTGCCCCTCACTCACCTCCTCTAGGGACGCTGCACGCTATCACAGCGCGATTGTCCCTCCGGTCGCCTCTTACCGGTCCTCCTGATCACCTCCTGGTCACCACCACCTGGCACCCTCCGCTGGCCGGCACTGCACGCTGCCACAGCGCTCTCTTGCGCTCGTCCCTCCGGTCGCCTCCTACTGGTCCTCCCGGTCCGCTCGGTCACCTCCGCCTGGCTCTCCTCCCTTCCCAGGAGCTCTCTCCACACACAGCACAACTCTTGCAGCACACGGCAGGCTCCGCCTCCACCACTTCCTGTCAGGCCTCCTCCCACTTCCTGTCAGCACAGTATGAGGATACTGCAGACACCAGTACCCTGTGGTAGCGGGCACGTAATATTGCCGACTACGCTAAAGTTGACGCTTCCCCTGGGCCGTGGTGAACCCGGAGCCGGGCCTTTTGTAGATGTTGGGGGTGGTAGTCACCGTGGCGGTGACCCGATCCGTGACCCAGGGCGGTCAAACCACGGGCGTATTATATGTGTATAGGTTAATGTTCGACTACGCCACCTGTGGATTGCGGTTATTAGTAACCGCCGCTGAGGAGCAGTCCGCTGAAGCTGGTGGTATGTGTAGCTAGTTGATTTGACTCCCCACAGGAGGAGTGTAGCTTCAGCGCAGCGTGTAAGGATGATGATGGTAGTAGTGCAGGGTATCGGTAATAACAAAACGGAGTCTTTGCGGTGCAGTCCCAGGGTCTTTACTGTTGGTAATTATATAGGCCCCAACATGAGTACTGGCTCGTGATGAAGGCCTGGTCAGTCTGGGAGCAATCCTAGAGTCCTCCTGGCCAGGTAGAGTTGTAGGCCTGCCGTTCTGACCATACTCTTTGGCTATCCCGCTTATAGTCGTGTTGTAGCCCACGTCCCTGAGTGTAACGTGCTGTGCTCACCCGTATGGCTGGCGACTTGGACCCTGTGTATTCCTCGCTCCTCTGTGGCGGTACTGGTCCTTTCGTGTGGTTGAGCCTCCGGGCTTCTAATGGGCCAGGAGACCTGCAATCTCCTGCCTTGCGGTATCTGCTGCTGGGTATACATTCGCCACAGCCTCGGACTCCGGTGTCCGGCTCTCTGTGTGAACTATCCAGGATGAGCTTTCTTCAGCTCCAGTCCCTGGCTTCTTGCTCCTGTGTCCTCAACTCGACTACTGGCTCTAACTGAGCCAACCCCGCCTCCAGATCCAGTTATAAAGGGCAGGATCATCCCCTTTCTGGCCTGGGGCAGGAGGTGTTGCATGTAGTGTGTTCCCTGACCAGGAAACCCCTGTTTTGCTCCCAGACATGGTATTACTACCACTGTGGCAACCAGACCCTGTGGGGTGCCACATTTACATAGAATAGTAATCAGAGGTGTAACAATCAATACCGCGATTACAATCGATTGACCACACTATTAAAATTACACTGTGGACTGAATGACCACAATATTTAAAAGGACTGAAAGTCCACTGCGTTTGAATAAGTTGTGGACTGACTGACAGCAGCATTTACACTAGTCTAAGGATTGAATGGAAGAAAGCAATCAATGGAATCAGACATCATACTTTGAAGTATAGAAGGAAGAAAGCAAAGAGCAAGACCAGCAACCAATCCAATGGATTGATACTATCAAGATAATGGTGTCGAAGACCCTAGTGGACCTATCTAGTCTTCCACAAGATTGATCTTACTAAAGATCATTAATTCATCAAGTCGTCATGGCTCGAGTTTCAACCGAAGGCCATTAATTATAAAGAATGGACTGACTGACCACAGCATTCACACTAGTTGTGGATTGCCTACTCATATTTTAGACTGTGCGCCAACCTTTGTGTTCTAAAGTGAGGAATCCCCTATTCTATTTCATAGAATAGCCTTGTAATCAGCGGTGTAACAATCAATACCGCGATTACAAGAGACTGACCACACTATTAAGACTACACTGTCAACATATTCTATAGTCCAGCACATATTGTAACATTACTGTATGATTACTGTAATGCGGCTTTCCTTGTGCATGTAGTGTCACTTCAACCACAACTCTAATAAAGGTATTTAATCAATTGCTTTTGTTGTATTGGACCTATCATTCGGTGGTTCTCCTTAATTATGTGTCTTACCGAATGGTCTGCCATTCCACATTGGTCCATATAATAAGTACACGAGTATTTACCGGCCTGTTGATTTGCGGGTCTGAATATGGTCAGTGTCTTATACTGCTACATTCAGTGTTTTATATATCTATTTCACAGAATAGCCTTGTAATCAGCAGTGTAACAATCAATACCGCGATTACAAGAGACTGACCACACTATTAAAATTACACTGTGGACTGAATGACCACAACATTTAAAAGGACTGAAAGTCCACAGCATTTGAATTAGTTGTGGACTGACTGACAACAGCATTTACACTAGTCTAAGGATTGAATGGAAGACAGCAATCACAGGAAAAGACATCATACTTTGAAGTATAGAAGGAAGAAAGCAAAGAAGAAGACCAGCAGCCAATCCAAAGGATTGACACTATCAAGATAACGGTGGAGAAGACTCTAGTGGACCTAAGTAGTCTTTCACAAAATTGATCTTCCTAAAGATAGTTAATTCATCCAGTCGTCATGGCTCGAGTTTCAACCGAAGGCCGTTAATAATAAAAAATGGACTGACTGACCACAGCATTCACACTAGGTGTGGACTGCTTGACCACATTTACAGTAGACTAGACTGTGGGCCTAACTCTATCTTTTAAAGTGAGGAATCCCCTATTCTGTTTCATAGAATAACCTTGTAATCAGCGGTGTAACAATCAATACCGCGATTACAAGAGATTGACCATAATATTAAAATTACACTGTAGACTGAATGACCACAACATTTAAAAGGACTGACAGTCCACAGCGTTTGAATTAGTTGTGGACTGACTGACAACAGCATTTACACTAGTCTAAGGATTGAATGGAAGACAGCAATCAATGGAAAAGGACATCATACTTTGAAGTATAGAAGGAAGAAAGCAAAGAGCAAGACCAGCAACCAATCCAATGGATTGATACTATCAAGATAATGGTGAAGAAGACCCTAGTGGACCCATCTAGTATTCCACAAGATTGATCTTCCTAAAGATCATTAATTCATCAAGTCGTCATGGCTCGAGTTTCAACCGAAGGCAATTAATTATAAAGAATAGACTGACTGACTGACCACAGCATATACACTAGATGTGGACTGCCTGACCACATTTACATTAGACTGTGAACCGATTGAGCATAAAATTTCAAATAGACTGTGGACTGTCTGACTACAATTTTTATAATAAAATGCAGACCGACTGACCACAGTCTTTATCTTTGAAATAAGTAATATTGGCCCTAGAGTGTTATACTTTTTGGTGTGTATAGCATGTAGCAGGAACATATTATCACTCTTTCGAATATTTACAGGTGACTGACGCCCTTTGACATGGTGGGATTTGAAATGTTTCCTTGTGGACTCCAAGAAAAGAATGTGGAAGTCACATAACATGTAATTAATATTCATATTAATAACTGATAATAGTCAGTCTAGGCATAAGTTCTAGACCTGCGGAGGTGTGACAACATCTTTCTGATACATGAGAATATACTGTTAGTGGTTTACATATGTATATTTTCTATACACAACTCCTAGTATAACACAACCATATCTTAGGTAGAGACATAAGGAACATTTCTTTTCCTTATCCTCTGTCTTCTAAAGTAAGGAATCCCTTATTCTGTTTCATAGAATAGCCTTGTAATCAGCGGTGTAACAATCAATACCGCGATTACAAGAGACTGACCACAGCATTAAGACTGCACTGTGGACCAATTGACCACAAAATTTACGAGGACTGACAGTCCACAGCATTTAAATTAGGTGTGGACTGACTGACAACAGCATTTACACTAGTCTAAGGATTGACTGGAAGACAGCAATTACTGGAAAGGGACATCATACTCGGAACAATAGAAGGAAGAAGGAAAAGAGGAAGACCAGCAACCAATCCAAAGGATTGACACTATCAAGATATTGGTGAATAAAACCCTAGT
The DNA here is from genome assembly GCF_046119375.1 of Phyllobates terribilis. Classification (NCBI taxonomy): domain Eukaryota; kingdom Metazoa; phylum Chordata; class Amphibia; order Anura; family Dendrobatidae; genus Phyllobates; species Phyllobates terribilis. The sequence goes on from NW_027362765.1 coordinate 384,414,639, forward strand.
GGACCTGTCTAGTCCTGCACAAAATTGATCTTCCCAAAGATCGTTAATTCATCCAGTCGTCATTGCTAGAGTTTCAACCGAAGGCCGTTAATAATAAGAAATGGACTGACTGACCACAGCATTCACACTAGTTGTGGACTGCCTGATCATATTTACAGTAGACTGTGGGCCAACCTCTGTCTTCTAAAGTGAGGAATCCCCTATTCTATTTCATAGAATAGCCTTGTAATCAGCGGTGTAACAATCAATACAACGATTACAAGAGACTGACCACACTATTAAGACTACACTGTGGACTGAATGACCACAGCATTTAAAAGAACTGACAATTCACAGCGTTTGAATTAGTTGTGGACTGACTGAAAACAGCATTTACACTAGTCTAAGGATTGACTGGAAGACAGCAATCACTGGAAAAGGACATCATACTTTGAAGTATAGAAGGAAGAAAGCAAAGAGGAAGTCCAGCAGCCAATCCAAAGGATTGACACTATCAAGATAATGGTGGAGAAGACCCTAGTGGACCTAAGTAGTCTTTCACAAAATTGATCTTCCTAAAGATCGTTAATTCATCCAGTCGTCATGACTCGAGTTTTATCCGAAGGCCGTTAATAATAAAAAATGGGCTGACTGACCACAGCATTCACAGAGGCTGTGGACTGCCTAACTACAGCATTAACACTAAGTGTGGACTGCTTGACCTAATTTACAGTAGACTAGACTGTGGGCCAACCTCTATCTTTTAAAGGGAGGAATCCCATATTCTATTTCATAGAATAGCCTTGTAATCAGCGGTGTAACAATCAATACCGCGAATACAAGAGATTGACCACAATATTAAAATTACACTGTGGACTGAATGACCACAACATTTAAAAGGACTGACAGTCCACTGCTTTTGAATAAGTTGTGGACTGACTAACAACAGCATTTACAATAGTCTAAGGATTGAATGGAAGACAGCAATCAATGGAAAAGGACATCATACTTTGAAGTATAGAAGGAAGAAAGCAAAGAGGAAGACCAGCAACCAATCCAATGTATTGATACTATCAAGATAATGGTGAAGAAGACCCTAGCGGACCTATCTAGTCTTCCACAAGATTGATCTCCCTAAAGATAATTAATTCATCAAGTCGTCATGGCTCGAGTTTCAGCCGAAGGCCATTAATTATAAAGAATGGACTGACTGACTGACCACAGCATATATGACGCACCCCCTGGGTCGTGGGGTACTCGACAGCCGGGCCGATGGCTGCTGGTGGGGGTTATCCCGGTGGCTGGCCCGGTACGTGACCCAGGGTGGTCAGTAAAAAGGGACAAAACAAAAAGGGAATAGTTTATATGGAAAGTTCGTGACGCCACCTGTGGTATCTGGTGAGAATCACCAGCGCTGCTGCAGTCTGCTGAGGCCGGTGGTAAGGCAGCTTGATGGTACAGCTCCACACAGGTAGAGCTAGGCCTCAGGGCAGCGGGGATGTAAGGATGCAGGACAGACGGGACCCTCCGGGTCAGAGCAAGAACAGGGACAGACACGATAGTCACTTCAGTACCTTTTACTGGTGGAAATTCAGACACATCCCAGAGCACTGTAGGGTGAACTGTGCATTTCAGGATGCTCCCCAGGGAGCGGGTGTAGGGCCTCCTGTTTCATGCCTTAGCATAGTAAGTTTCTGACCTGCCTGGAGCTAGGCCTAACTTTGTCTCTGTTCTGCACCTGCCGACCTTGTGGTAGGGCCTTCTGTTGGAGATCACTCTCCCTATTCTTTGGTTTCTCTGTGATTCCTGACCCTGGTACTTATCAGCTTTTTGTGATCCTGGGACATGTAGTTCACCAGGGGTTCCGGTAGTTTTCTACTGGTCATGAAGATCCACGTAGATTCCGACCGGGTATCTGCTGTAACTTCGGGGTGAGCTGGTTAATCTCCTCTGCCCCCCTATGTAACTCACTTTCCACTTGCCTTCGGCCCTGCTCGGGCCCTCACTAGGCTACACACACTGCAGCCGTGACACTGCTCTTCTTCACCGTTCTCAGAGTGTCGGCACACTCCTAGTTCTCTATCCTGAGCTCTGTGAGTTCTAGTCTGGACTCACTCTACAGACTGTACTGAACTCTTTCTGCAGGAACAGCTAGGCTCTGGCTCGACTGCACTGACTCCTTCTGTGTCTGAGCAGGAAACTGCTGAATCACTCACTGAGCTGCCTGGCTCCACCTTCCCTTTATATATCCGTGACAGGCTCCCTCTGGTGGTCTGAGGTGGAAGGTGGAGGTGTGTGAATGCTTAGAGAGCCCTCTGGTGGAGGAATCCTTTAATACACTCTTCCAAGATCTGTGGTGCTAAGCACAGCTGGGTGCCACATTCCCCCCTAGCAAAGCTCAGCACTCCCAGGCTGAAGTACATTTTTATAACAATAATAAACAGTAACAATCCTCCCTTTATGGGAGGCACATTCTTAAACGTTGCATAACAAAAACATTATAACCATGTAAAACATTTTCAGCAGTTCAATAATGGTGCTCTCTCCGGGGAAGCACCTGTCCATGATAGGCTGGCCCAACCGGGTCACCAGCCATAGTTGGCGGGGGTTTGCTCTCCTCCCCCACCTTGTGGACATTCAGGGCCATGGGTATGACCAGAGATACAGGTCCTGCTGATGGGGCGGCCGCTTCGGCCTGCTCGGTGCCCAGCTCGTGTTGAACATCAGGGTGGTGAACCGGTGCTCCGGCGCTGTGCTGTTCTTCGGACATACTGGCGCCCCCCTAGCGAACCGTGGCCTACCTTCTTCTCTTTTCTTCTGGTAGGCCGCAGCTCCGCAGGTGACTTTCTGCTTCAGGACCTTCCGTCGCTTGCGTCCTACGTCAGAGCGCTCACCGCGTCTCCTTCCAGGACCTAGCGCATCCTGGTATGATGTCAAGGCGTGGGGCGTGTCCGTGGCTTTGCGCTCTTTTGCAGTTACGCCCATCAGTTTCCCGTTGTTACGCCCTTCTTCTTGCCCCACTACAGCGCGACAATGGCTGCCATCTTCGCCACAGTATAATACACAGTCTTTATTAAAGGCGCACAGTACCCGGAGGCAACAGGCACAACACTACAACGTTGCAGCGGGCACGCAATCCTGTTCGTGACGCCAGGATCTGACGCGCCTCCTGGGCCGTGGGGTACTCGACAGCTGGGCCGATGGCTGCTGGCGGGGGTTATCACGGTGGCTGGCCCGGTTCGTGACCCAGGGCGGTCAGTAAAAAGGGACAAAACAAAAAGGGAATAGTTTATATGGAAAGTTTGTGACGCCACCTGTGGTATCTGGTGACAATCACCAGCGCTGCGGCAGTCCGCTGAGGCCGGTGGTAAGGCAGCTTGATGGTACAGCTCCCCACAGGTAGAGCTAGGCCTCAGGGCAGCGTGGATGTAAGGATGCAGTACAGACGGGACCCGCCAGGTCAGAGCAAGAACAGGGACAGACACGATAGTCACTTCAGTACCTTTTACTGGTGGAAATTCAGGCACATCCCGGAGCACTGTAGGGTGAAGGGTGCATTTCAGGATCCTCCCAAGTGAGCGGGTGTAGGGCCTCCTGTTTCTTGCTTTACGTAGTAAGTTTCTGACCAGCCTGGAGCTAGGCCTAACTTTGTCTCTGTTCTGCACCTGCCGACCTTGTGGTAGGGCCTTCTGTTGGAGATCACTCTCCCTATTCTTTGGGGTCTCTGTGATTCCTGACCCTGGTACGTATCATCTTTTGGTGATCCTGGGACATGTAGTTCGCCAGGGTTTCCGGTAGTTTTCTACTGGTCATGAAGATCCACGTAGATTCGGACCCGGTGTCCGCTATAACTTCAGGGTGAGCTGGTTAAGCTCCTCTGCCCCCCTATGTTACTCACTTTCCACTCACCTTCGGCCTTGCTCGGGCCCTTGACTAGCCCAGGGGGATGGGATGTACTCGGAGCCTGGGCCTTGCTGCTGGGGATGTCGCGGTAGTCAGCTCCCAGGCCTGTACTCTGGGCCTCTCTTTTAATAGATGTTTGGTTCTTATTAATTATATGAAAGTTCGTGACGCCACCTGTGGTACCTGTTGAGATTCACCAGCGCTGTGACAGTCCGCTGAGGCCAGTGATAAGGCAGCTCAGTGGTATAGCTCCCCACAGGTGGAGCTAGGCCTCAGGGCAGCGTATGTGAAAGGAGTGCAGGATGGCGAGGCCAGCCAGGCCTACGGAAAGACAGGCAAACTCACACAGTTCTCTTCAATACCTTTTACTGATGGAATTGCAGGCACATCCCGGAGCACTGTAGGGTGAAGGGTGTATTGCCGGATACTCCCCCAGGGAGCGGGGATAGGGCCTCCTGTTTCCTGTCTTTGTATGGTAAGTTTCTGACCTGCCTGGAGCTAGGCCTAACTTTGTCTTTGTCCTGCACTGGCTGACGTTGTGGTAGGGCCTTCTCTTGCACTGCACGCTCCCAGCTTGCGGGGCCTATGTGTCTCCTGGCTCCGTTACGTATCAGCACTTTAGTGGTCCTGGGACCTGTAGTCCTCCAGGGATTCTGGTTGAACTTTACTGGGTCATAGAGATCCCAGTAACTTCGGACCCAGTGTCCGGTAAACATTCGGGGTGAGCTGGTAAAGCTCCTCTGCCCCCACTGCTACTAACTCTCGACTCGCCTTTGGTCTACTCGGGGCCCTCAGTAGGCTATACACACTGGCAGTTAGCTGGCTGCCTCTTCTGCCGCTCTTTGAGCGTCGGCAACGCTCCTAGCTCACTAACCTGAGATCACTCTACTCCGACTCCAACCGAACTCTCTCCTTCAAACTCTTCTCAGACTGCTCTGTACACTTCTCTTTGTGCTCTCCAGTCTAAAACTAGTCTCTAACTGAACCAACCGACGAACTAGCTCCACCCCCCCCTTTATATCCCTAACGGACTCCCACTGGTGGTCTGAGGTGGGAGGTGAAGGTGTGTGTATGTGCTTAGAGAGCCCTCTGGTGGAGGAATCCATTAATACACTCTTCCAGGTCTGTAGTGCTAAGCAGAGCTGGGCGCCACATTCCCCCCTAGTTAAGCTCAGCACTCCCGGGCTGAAGTAATTTTACAAACAGTAATAAACATAAACAATAACAATAATCTTCCCTTTATGGGAGGCACCAATCTTAAACATTGCATAACAACACCAACAAATATAAAGCGTCCTCAGAATTCAAGTCTCCAGTTGTGAGGTTCCAAAGCAGGATGTCCATCTCACTGACTAGAGTACTTAGTAGCTTTGAGGGACCTGTCCTAAACCCTCTACATAAACCCTGGGGTGGCTGCAGGGCATGAAGATCCGGTGTTGGACCTCCACAAAAGCCACTCCAGGCAGGTTTTACTTCTGAGGTCACCTAAAGGGAGTACTCCAGGGAGTACAAATATATACAAGAAATTGTTTTTGGGCTGCACACAGTCCTCAGCCACGCAGTTCATAGGTAATTCATTAACGAAATCATTAGGCAAAAAGTCCATTAATAAGGCAAAAATACATATCAAAATGCACAATCATAACATACAATACCCCAGGAGTAACTATCTACACTACTCAGATTTTTTTACTTTACTGAGTATACCTGACAGGAGGTTTACCTCTCGTGCTACGTGTTGATCTACGTAGTGTAGTGGTCTGTGTGGTAGTAGTGTCTACATTGTCAGTTACTCTACCAGTTCTACGTGTGACTATGTTGTAAAACTGCCTTAACCTCTCTCTTGGACTGGCAAGTCTACCATTAGCTGGGCCCTCTTGCTCTTCTTCTGCCGGGGATCCTTCATCCGGGGATTCTTCTTGAGCTGGGTCTTCTGCAGCACTTACAGGTTCAACTTGCTGTTGAGGGTCTTCTGGCTGATTGTAGAAATGGAGTACTGGAACTATTACTGCTCCTCCTACTTGAGGCCAATCTGCTGGAAACTCTCCTAAGTCAGTGTGTATCACTGGTTCTTTTGGCTCTTCCGGTTTGGTGAAAGGCACTTCTTCTTGAGGTTTCAGTAATTCAGGACATAACTTTAGATGGTCCCTTGACACTGTTGCAGACGTTCTTCCTCCATCTTTGCTGATTAAGCATGTCTTTTTATTATCAAATCTTGATTCCAACACAGTGTAGGGTTCTTTTTCCCACTGGTCATCAAGTTTGTTGTTTCTTCTTTTCCTTTTTAATACTGTTTCACCAGGTGTGAAAGGTTCTGCTGGCACATTTTTGTTGTATTGTGCTTCTTGTTTGTCTCTTGATTTAGTGAGACTATCTTCGACACAGGCTTGTACCCTTCTGTACTGCTCTTGTCTGGTCGTGTCCCAGTTTTCAGTGGTTACATCAGCTTCAGGCTCCACAACACCAAGCTCCAGATCCATGGGCAGCTTCCCAGGTCTTGCACGCATAAGATATGCCGGAGTTCAATTGGTGGAACTGACAGGTATGTGATTATATAGATCTACTAGGTCTGGTAGTAGGTCTGGCCACCGGTTTCTCTCTTCAATTGGGATGGTCTTCAGCAGATCGATGATGATGTTGTTCATCTTTTCACAGAGACCATTTGTTTGTGGGTGATATGGTGTAGTTCTTATTTTCTTACACCCGTAAAGATGGCAGAACTCTTTGAACAATTCAGCCTCAAAGGCCGGGACTTGGTCAGTCAGTACCTGCTCAGGGTATCCATGGGGTCTGCAGAAGTACGCTTGGAAAGTTTTTGCTGCTGTCTCTGCTGTCAGGTCTTTGACAGGGGCGACCACCAGGAACCTAGAGTAGTGATCCACCATGGTCAGTGCGTAGGAGTACCCTGACCTGCTGGGGGACAACTTGACATGGTCCAGGGCCACGATCTCCAGGAGCCGAGTTGTCTTGATTGGTTGCAGGGGTGCCTTCTGGGTACTGTAGTCTTTTCTTCTGAGGCTACAGGGTCCACAGTTTCGGCACCACCGTTCAATGGAACTGCGCATTCCTACCCAGTAGAATCGACACTTCAGCAGGGTCTCTAGCTTTTTCCAGCCAAAGTGCCCCGCCTGATCGTGGTAGGCCTCCAACACCATCTGGATGTCTGTCTTCGGGACTACTATCTGCCATACCATCTCATGGGTTTTTGGATTAACATACCTCCGGCACAGCTTCTCACGGTAGATAAACAGCCGGCTTCTCTCGTTCCACAGCTGCTTTGCTTGAAGAGACGCTTCCTTCTCCAGGGAGGAACCTTCTTAGGTTATCAGTTCTTTAATACGGCTGACAACCGGGTCAGTGTCCTGTGTCTCTTTCCAGCTGTGGTGAGGCAGAGGGTTTAATGTCTTCCCACCCTGCCTCTTTGAGGCTCGTTGTTCATGGATCATCCCATTCCGGTGAAAGGCAGGTAGCTCAATCTCTTCCAAATCATCCACTTCTTCTTCTGTGTCTGATTGGTGAGGCATCCTGGACAGGGCATCGACGTTGGCGTTCTTGCGGCCCGCCCAGTACTTAATTGTAAATTGGTAGCTTGACAGCCGAGCCATCCATCGTTGTTCCATGGCTCCCAGCTTGGCAGTTTCAAGATGGGTCAAGGGGTTATTGTCAGTGGAGGCAGTGAACTTGCTGCAGGCCAAGTAGTGTTTAAACCTTTTGGTGATGGCCCAGACCAAGGCCAGGAACTCTAACTTAAAGCTGCTATAGTTCTTTGGGTTCCTCTCGGTTGGGTGGAGCTTCCTGCTTGCGTAGGCTATCACTTTCTCTTGGCCATTCTGCTTCTGACTTAGGACAGCGCCCAGCCCTTCGTTGCTGGCATCAGAATACAGCTGGAACGGTTGGCTATAGTCAGGATAGGCTAGAATCTCGTCGCCTGTCAGGATCTCCTTCATCTCCTGAAATGACTCGGCTTGCTCCTTACCCCAGTGGAATGGGGGGTTCTTGCCTTTGGGGGACTTCCCTACCAGGAGGTCTTGCAGGGGAGCTGCTTTCTTAGTATAGTCTTTTATGAACCTCCGGTAGTATCCTACTAGTCCCAGAAACTGACGCACCTCCTTCAGGTTCTTCGGCTCCGGCCACTTCTGGATGGCTGTAACCTTCTCCGGGTCTGGTGCTACCCCTTCCGGACTGACAATGTGCCCCAGGTACTGTACCTTTCTCTTGAGCAGGTGGCACTTCGAGGGTTTCAACTTCATCCCGTACCGGGACAGTGACTCAAATACCTCTGCCAGGTGTTTCAAGTGGTCCTCGTACGTTCTGGAGTACACTATCACGTCATCCAGGTAGAGTAACACAGTCTCGAAGTTGCGGTGTCCCAGGCAGCACTCCATAAATCTCTGGAATGTTCCGGGGGCATTGCAGAGTCCAAACGGCATACAATTGAACTTGCAGAGTCCCATCGGAGTGGTAAAAGCCGTCTTCTCCCGATCCTCCTCAGCCACAGCTACTTGCCAGTACCCACTAGTGAGGTCAAGGGTAGAAAAGTAATTTGCTGACTTTAAGGCAGCCAGGGACTCCTCTATGCGTGGTAAAGGGTATGCATCCTTATGTGTAATGCGATTTACTTTACGGTAATCTACACACATCCTCATGCTCCCATCCTTTTTCCTGACTAGCACTAGGGGAGCCGCCCAGGGACTACAACTATCCCTTACTACCCCTGCCTTTTTCATGTCATGCAACATCTCTTTTGTCTTCTGGTAGTGTGCTGGTGGAATAGGCCTATAACATTCTTTGATTGGTGGATGATCACCTGTGGGGATAAGGTGTTGAACCCCCTTTATCCTCCCAAAATCAAGTGGATGTTTACTGAACACTTGCTGGTATTCCTGAACCACCCGGTGTACACCCTGTTTTTGATGGGCAGGAGTGGTGTCTGTCCCAACATGGAGCTGTTGACACCAGTCCTCCACCTGGGTAGCAGGGTCATTATCCTCCACTTCGTCTGGTGAGGCTAAGGAGCAACTGTGGCATAACGTGGAACCTTTACCTCATCTTCCCCATAGTTGAGAAGACGGAAGGGCACCCTCCCATTGCGTACGTCTACAACCCCTCTGGCGGTTAACAGCATGGGTTTGTGCTCTGAGCTAAGGGGTTCAACTACCGCCTGGTAGCTTTGTCCCCTAAGACCTATGGCTGCTCTACACCAGATAAGCATTTCTGTCATTGGAGGAATCACAATGTGTATGGGGTCTGTCACCCGCACATTACCAATTTCACCACCTGTTAACTTCGCTTTCTGTTGGTACATCAGGACGCGGATCTCCTTCTGCAGCGCCCTCCCCTGTCCTGGTCTGGCAGCGTCAGCCATCTGTTGGAGTAAGAACACAACCTCTCCCAAACAATTACCAACAATGTTAGTGCCTAGTACCATATACGGATTAGTGTCATCAGGATTAGTCTCTACTACAATTAGTCCCTGGTCCTTCAGCTCCACTCTCCGCACCTTTACAGTCACATTCTTAACCCTGATTAGGTTAAGGGGGAGTCCGTTTGAGGCATAAACAGAAAGATCTGGAGCTGGCGGACGTAGATCGTCCATGGACCAGAACCTTTTGAGAGGACGTCAGGTATTACGGTTACCTGAGATCCTGTGTCCAGCAGAGCGTGCGTCGGGATCCCATCCAGCACAATGGACAGGAAAGGTCTTCCCCCAAGGAACCTGTTGTACCAATCTGATGGGCCCGGTGACTTTACTCCTGGGTGTTGGCCCTCGGACCCAGGGTTTTCTCGTTTAAAAGACAATTCTGGATGAGATGGCTGGTCTTTTGGCAACGGTAGCAGGCGTAGTCCCTCTGTGGACGGCGTTGGTTACTGTTCCTAACTGGGGATGGTGTTGTCCTACTCCTCCTCCGCATCCATGGGACGTCCTCAGGGCTGTCGGCAAGCAGGATCTTCCCTTTGTCTTCAGGCTCCGTCCACAGCTGGAGGGCACTCAGCACAGTGGTCAGGGTTTTACTCAACTGACGCACTTCAGAGCGCAGGCTGTCCAGCTCTCTAGTAGACGCTGCTGGAACCTTGGCTTCAGCTGCCACTGGGGACAAGGTGGGTGTTGCAGGCACTGTGGTGATCCCACCCTGGTAACTTTGGATGGTATTTTTTTCCAGGGGCTGCAGTCCTTTTATTGCCATATCTTTAAGGTTGTCAAAGGTGGCATCGGGATGATCCAGGGACCACCAGCGCACAGTCCTGCTCTCCTCTGGAGATTTCAGTCCCCGGACAAACTGTTCCTTCAGCATTTTGTTTTCATTGTCTATGCTGGCTGGACTAACCTGTTGTAGAGCTCGCAGGGCCCCTTGTAGACGCCAGGCGTAGTCCCGAACATTGTCCTCCGGCTGCTGAGCACAGTTGTAGAACCTCATCCTGAGGTCCGTCTCAGTAAGATCCTCAAAGACAGCCTGTAACTTTGCAAAGATGGCGGTCACTGACTCTTGGTCTGCGGCCGACCAGTTTTCTACTTCCTGTTCCGCAGCACCAGTCAATTGTCCTAGTACCACCGCAGCCCTTTGCTTGCCTGTCATAGGGTACATATCCAGGATACTGCATATCCTCCGTTTAAATCCGGACAGGGTATCTGGTTTGCCGCTGTACTGGGGAAGCCACTTTGCTCCCGGGATGTACGGTAGAGTTATTGGAATGACAGGTGCGACAGGACCTGCTGATGGGGTGACTGCCTCCGCCTGCGCGGCATCGAGTGGAGGTCGAGGATCAGGGCGGTCAGCCGATACTCCGGCGTCTTTCTGTGCCTCGGACATTCTGGCGCCCCCCTAGTTAACCGTGGCCTACCTTCTTTTGTTTTCTTCCGGTGGGCCGCAGCTCCGCAGGTGACGGTTTTCTTCAGGACCTTGCGTCGCTTGCGTGCTACGTCAGAGCGCTCACCACGGCTCCTTCCAGGACCTGGTATCACGGCAAGGCGTGGGGCGTGTCCGTAGCTTCGCGCTCTTTTGCAGTTACACCCACCGATTTCGCGCAGTTACGCCCTTCTTCTTGCCGCACTACAGCACGACAATGGCGGCCATCTTCGCCACAGTTTATTAAAGGAGCACAGTACCCGGTGGCAACGGGCAAAACACTTCTACGTTGCAGCGGGCACGTAATCCTGTTCGTGACGCCAGGAAAGAGATGACTAGCCCAGGGGGGATGGGATGTGCTCGGAGCCCGGGCCTTGCTGCTGGGGATATCGCGGTAGTCGGCTCCCGGGCCCGTACTCTGGGCCTCTCTTTTAAAAGATGTTTGGTTCTTATTCATTATATGAAAGTTTGTGACGCCACCTGTGGTACCTGGTGAGATTCACTAGCGCTGCGACAGTCCGCTTAGGCCGGTGATAAGGCAGCTCGGTGGTATAGCTCCCCACAGGTGGAGCTAGGCCTCAGGGCAGCGTATGTGAAAGGAGTGCAGGATGGCGAGGCCAGCCAGGCCTACGGAAAGACAGGCAAACTCACACAGTTCTCTTCAATACCTTTTACTGATGGAATTGCAGGCACATCCCGGAGCACTGTAGGGTGAAGGGTGTATTGCCGGATACTCCCCCAGGGAGTGGGGATAGGGCCTCCTGTTTCCTGTCTTTGTATGGTAAGTTTCTGACCTGCCTGGAGCTAGGCCTAGCTTTGTCTTTGTCCTGCACTGGCTGACGTTGTGGTAGGGAGTTCTCTTGGAGTGCAAGCTCCCAGCTTGCGGGGCCTATGTGTCTCCTGGCTCTGTTACGTATCAGCACTTTAGTGGTCCTGGGACCTGTAGTCCTCCAGGGATTCCGGTTGAACTTTACTGGGTCACAGAGATCCCGGTAACTTCGGACCCGGTGTCCGGTAAACATTCGGGGTGAGCTGGTAAAGCTCCTCTGCCCCCACTGCTGCTAACTCTCGACTCGCCTTCGGCCTACTCGGGGCCCTCACTAGGCTATACACACTGGCAGTTAGCTGGCTGCCTCTTCTGCCGCTCTTTGAGCGTCGGCAACGCTCCTAGCTCACTAATCTAAGATCACTCTACTCCGACTCCAACCGAACTCTCTCCTTCAAACTCTTCTCAGACTGCTCTGTACACTTGCTCTTTGTGCTCTCCAGTCTAAAACTAGTCTCTAACTGAACCAACCGACGAACTAGCTCCACACCCCCCTTTTATATCCCTAAAGGGCTCCCTCTGGTGGTCTGAGGTGGGAGGTGAAGGTGTGTGTATGTGCTTAGAGAGCCCTCTGGTGGAGGAATCCATTAATACACTCTTCCAGGTCTGTCGTGCTAAGCAGAGTTGGGCGCCACACCCTCACTGGGCTACACACACTGCAGCCATGACACTGCTCTTATTCGCTGCTCTCAGAGTGTGGCATACTCCTAGCTCTCTATCCTGAGCTCTGTGAGTTCTAGTCTGGACTGAACACTTTCTGTAGGAACAGCTAGGCTCTGGCTCGACTGCACTGACTCCTTCTGTGTCTGAGCAGGAAACTGCTGAATCACTCACTGAGCTGCCTGGCTCCACCTTCCCTTTATATATCCCTGACGGGCTCCCTCTGGTGGTCTGAGGTGGAAGGTGGAGGTGTGTGAATGCTTAGAGAGCCCTCTGGTGGAGGAATCCTTTAATACACTCTTCCAGGATCTGTGGTGCTAAGCACAGCTGGGCGCCACATATACACTAGATGTGGACTGCCTGACCACATTTACAGTAGACTGTAAAACGATTGAGCATAAAATTTGTAATAGACTGTGGACTGTCTGACTACAATTTTTATAATAAAATGCAGACCAACTGACCACAGTCTTTATCTTTGAAATAAGTAATTTTGTCCCTAGAGTGTTATACTTTTTGGTGTGTATAGCATGTAGCAGGAACATATTATCACTCCTTTGAATATTTACAGGTGACTGACGCCCTTTGACATGGTGGGATTTGAAATGTTTCCTTGTGGACTCCAAGAAAAGAATGTGGAAAGTCACATAACAGGTAATTAATATTCATATTAATTACTGATAATAGTCATTCTAGGCATAAGTTCTAGACCTGCGGAGGTGTGACAACACCTTTCTGATACATGAGAATATACTGTTAGTGGTTTACATATGTATATTTTCTATACACAACTCCTAGTATAACACAACCATATCTTAGGTAGAGACATAAGGAACATTTCTTTTCCTTATCCTCTGGCTTCTAAAGTGAGGAATCCCTTATTCTGTTTCATAGAATAGCCTTGTAATCAGCGGTGTAACAATCAATACCGCGATTACAAGAGACTGACCACAGCATTACGACTACACTGTGGACCAATTGACCACAAAATTTACGAGGACTGACAGACCACAGCATTTGAATTAGTTGTAGACTGACTGACAACAGCATTTACACTAGTCTAAGGATTGACTGGAAGACAGCAATCACTGGAAAAAGACATCATACTCGGAAGAATAGAAGGAAGTAGGCAAAGAGGAAGACAAGTAGCCAATCCAAAGGATTGACACTATCAAGATAATGGTGAAGAAGACCCTAGTGGACCTATGTAGTCTGTCACAAAATTGATCTTCCCAAAGATCGTTAATTCATCCAGTCGTCATGGCTCGAATTTCAACCAAAGGCCATTAATAATAAAAAATGGGCTGACTCACCACAGCATTCACACTAGTCTCTGGATTGACTGGAAGACAGCAATTACTGGAGAGGGACATCATACTCGGAGGAGTAGAAGGAAGAAGGCAAAGAGGAAGACCAGCAACCAATCCAAAGGATTGACACTATCAAGATAATGGTGAAGAAGAACCTAGTGGACCTATCTACTCTTGCACAAGATTGATCTTCCTAAAGATCGCTAATTTATCAAGTCGTCATGGCTCGAGTTTCAACCGAAGGTCATTAATTATAAAGAATGGACTGACTGACTGACCACAGCATATACACTAGATGTGGACTGCCTGACCACATTTACAGTAGACTAGACTGTGGGCCAACCTCTGTCTTCTAAAGTGAAGAATCCCCTATACTATTACGACGCGCCCCCTGATCCATGGGGTACACGGAGCCGGGCCTTTTGTAGATGTTGGGGTTGTTAGTCACCCAGGGCAGTCAAACCACGGGCATATTATATGTGTATAGGTTAATGTCCGACTACGCCACCTGTGGATTGCGTTTATTAGTAACCGCCACTGCGGAGCAGTCCGCTGAAGCTGGTGGTATGTGCAGCTAGGTGATGTGACTCCCCACAGGAGGAGTGTAGCTTCAGGGCAGCATGTAAGGATGATGATGGTAGTAGTGCAGGGTATCGGTAATAACAACACGGAGTCTTTGCGGTGCAGTCCCAGGGTCTTTTCTGTTGGTAATTATATAGGCCCCAACGGGAGTACTGTGTGACCCGCCACTTGGTGTTTGAGTAGCGGCTAGCCCTCCCTGAGAAGGAGTATACTCGGACGACGGACCGGTGATGGAGAGGGGATGCAGTCGCGGCCTTGACCCGGTCCGTGCCCAGGGAGCACACACCAAAAATACGGGCTATTTAAGGATGAGTGGTTAATTCGACTACGCCACCTGTGGTGTCTGGTGATGCTCCACCAGCGCTGCTTGCAGTCATCTGATGCGGGATGTTGTGGCAGACGACGGTATTACTACTCCCCACAGGCGGAGCAGGGCCTCAGGGCAGAGACAGACAGGAGGATGGATGAGGGGAGTAGTAGTATGCTCAGTGGTGTGGTGCGGTGTCACGCTGCAATAATGGACCAGAGGCAATGGATGCAGTCTTCCAAGCTTTACTCACATTAGTTAAGGTCAGCTGCAAGGCTTCTCCTTGCTCCTCACGGCTTGCTGCGGCCATCATAGATGAGGGCCCGTAACACCGCGGTAGTTCAGGTGCTTTGATCAGGACCCCCGCACCTCCACGTGTTCCTGAACTTTTCCATTGGACCTGACCTGTTCGTGTGTGGTGCATGTTACAAGGCTGGGTCTACCTCTGGCTATTCACAGAACAAGGGTACGGAAGTAATTCCGTTTCGTCCGTCACCCGGTGGGATCCACTTAGCCACCGGGCTTCTCTGACAGAGACGTGAAGTAACAAAGTCAGATATCGGGGGCCGGTACCCCTTTTGCAGCAGGAGTCCCTCTGCCGCTCCGTCCGTATTCCCTGGGATCCTTTTGCCTGTGGAGCTCTTCTACTTTGCTCCCCTCCAGGCCTTCTCAAGTAGGGAACTTGACCGGGTAGAGGCAACTGTTAACTCTCACCCGCTCCTCGCCTCAAGGCCAGAGCACGAGGACCGTGCGTCTTCACAGGCTGCAGGTTGTATCCCAGAAAGCCACGTTCAGCGGTGAAGACCACAATCAAAGAACCTTAAACTTAAGATGGCTGGCTATTATATATTAAACTTGAAGTGAAACCTAAAGGTGTGTCCTCCACCCTGACCCACTACATGGTTCCCCCTAACTTTGGTTCCCCCATCTCCATTATCCTGCTGGGGCAGCACTCTGGTGCATATTAGCCCCCCATAGGACAGGAGTGTGTAGTGTTGAGTGTGAGTTGGGGTCCTGACAGGTGCACCATCCTTACCTGGGTGAGGAGATACCACACCTCCTGACAAGATGCAGTATCCCCCTGTGGCGACCGAACCCTCAGGGGCGCCACAGTACTGGCTCGTGATGAAGGCCTGGTCAGTCTGGGAGCAATCCTAGAGTCCTCCTGGCCAGGTAGAGTTGTAGACCTGCCATTCTGACTGTACTCTTTGGCTATCCCGCTTATAGTCGTGTGATAGCCCACGTCCCTGAGTGTAACGTGCTTTGCTCACCCGTATGGCTGTGTGAACTATCCAGGACGAGCTCTCTTCAGCTCCAGTCCCTGGCTTCTTGCTCCTGTGTCCTCAACTCAACTACAGGCTCTAACTGAGCTAACCCCACCTCCAGATCCAGTTATAAAGGGCAGGATACTCACCTTTCTGGCCTGGGGCAGGAGGTGTTGCATGTAGTGTGTTCCCTGACCAGGAAACCCCTGTTTTGCTCCCAGACATGGTATTACTACCACTGTGGCAACCAGACCCTGTGGGGTGCCACATTCCCCCTAGTAAATTTCAGTACTCCAGGACTGAGTATATTTTGCAAAAACACAACAGGTAACAATACATAAACATATTTACAATCATTAGAGTCTTTATAGGTCACGGTATCATCCGTAACCAGGTGTCCATTTTCCTTGGTAGATATGGGGACCTGTCCAAAGCAAACCCCAAACTTTGGCCTTGGGCATGGCTGCAAGGTCCCGTTGGACCACAAGGGGGCCACGCCAGACAGGTTTTTGTTCCGTGGTCTGCTGGAAAGGGGCACTTTACAGGTGCAACTATTTACAAGGCAAGTTTTTGGGTTACTCATCGTCCATAACCTGAAAGTCTTTTGTAACCTGTCAGGTAACTGGGCAAACATAGTTAACACACACATAAAACAATTCAACATTACAGTTATAGTTACATTTAGATTCTCCAGCGAGCAGGGATTTGACCTCTGGTGCTCCTGTTAGACCTGCGTAACACACTGTCAAGCTGTGTTCTACCTTAGTCCCCTGCATTTACCCCTGGTGTGGTGGGCTCTGTATGGACTGCACTACAGGTGTGTGAAGGTGTCTCTGGTAGGCTGGGCAGCTTCCTACGGATCCTTTGGCTTACCGTGGGCATGACAGGTACACTACTAGCAGAGGGTAGATTCTCCTGGTCTGCTGATGAGGAATCTTCTGTCTCCGGGGCCAATGATTCTTCCAACTCTACTGGGACTTCTTCAGCTTCCTGAGGAGCTGGCTGGAGGAATGTAAGGACTGGTACAACAATGGCGTTATTCACCTGTGTCCATGACCGTGGAAATTCTCCGAGTACCGTGCTGACCATTTCTTCCTTTTCCTCTGCGGGTTGAGGGATATCCTGGTCTTCTTCAGCATGCTGCAGCTGCTCGGGACATTTTTTTAGGTGTTTATGTGGTCTCTGTAAACTGTAGCTGTTGTTTCTCCTCCGTCCTTACTTATGAGGTACACCTTAGGGTTATCGTGGTTCGAGGGCAGAACGGTGTACGGCTCTTTTTCCCACTGGTCATCCAACTTGTGGAGTCACCTCTTCCTCTTCAGGACTTGCTCTCCAGGTGACAGGGGAACGGCAGGGGCATGTTGATTGTAAGTCTTCTCTTGCCTTTCTCTTGCTTGGGACAGACTTCTTTCAACACTTTCCTGTACCTTGCAGTATTGCTGCTGCCGCTCAGTATCCCAATCTGCATCTGGTGAGGCATCCTCTGGGGTCAGGACTCCCATATCCAGGTCAATGGGCAGCTTACCAGGTCTTACTCGCATCAGGTAAGCAGGGGTGCAGTTGGTGGAATTCACTGGGATGTGATTGTAGAGTTCCACCAGGTCTGGCAACTTTTCTGGCCACAGGCTTCGTTCCTCCAGGGGCAACGTCGTCAGTAAGTCTATCACCACCTGATTCATCTTTTCACACATCCCATTGGTCTGGGGGTGGTAAGGCGTTGTCCGGATCTTCTTGCAGCCGTACAGGTTGCATAACTCCTGGAATACCTCCGCTTCGAAGGCCGGACCTTGGTCAGTTAGCACACGTTCTGGGTAACCATGCGGGTAGCAGCAGTGCTGCTGGAAAGCTCTGGCTGCAGGCTGAGCCGTTTGGTCCTTGACTGGCACTACTACCAGGAACTGAGAGTAGTGGTCTACGATGGTGAGAGCGAAGACATAGCCTGACCTGCTCGTGGTTAGCTTCATATGGTCCAGGGCTACCAATTCGAGTGGCTGCTTGGTGATGATGGGCTGCAGGGGAGCCATCTGGCTGTCACAGTCTTTTCTTCTCAGATTGCATGGTCCGCATTCTCGACACCACCTCTCAATTGCTGTCCTCATGCCAACCCAATAGAACCGTTCACGTAGCAGGACTTCCAGCTTCTTCCACTCAAAATGCCCCGCTCCATCGAGGTACGCCTCCAGGACCATAGACGCATCTCGGCTCGGGATTACCACCTGCCAGACCAGCTCATGTGTCCAGGAGTTGACAGTTCTTCGAAACAGCTTCCCTTCATAGATGAACAGCTTGCTCTTTTCTTTCCACAGCTTTTTGGTCTCTTCAGGAGCATCTGAATCAGGGTATGAGTCCGCTTGTGTCAGCAACTCTTTGACTAGGCGGACAGCCGGGTCACTGTCTTGCGTTTCTGCCCATCTGTGGTGTGGCAGTGGATTGAATGTGGCCTCCCTGTTGGCAGAGCACTTGTTCTTCACACAATGGGAGCACTGCTTTATTCCATGGCGGTGGAAAGCGGGGATCTCTATCTCTTCCAATTCTTCTGGGTCTTCTCCCCCGTCTGGCAAGTTAGGCATTCTGGACAGCACATCTGCGTTTGCATTCTTGTGACCAGCCCGGTACTTGATGGTGAATTCTTAGTTGGACAGTCGAGCCATCCATCTTTGTTCGAGGGCACCAAGTTTTGTAGTGTCCAGGTGTGTCAGCTATTATCAGTAATCAGTTATTATCTGTTGTCAGTTATTATCCGTGAACACGGTGAATTTTGAGGAGGCAAGATAATGTTTGAAGTGCTCTGTCACGGCCCAGACGATGGCAAGGAACTCCAACTTGAAGGAGCTGTAGTTTTCTGGGTTCTTTTCTGTGGGCCGGAGCTTCCTACTGGCGTAGGCTGTCACCCTTTCTCTGCCTTGTTGGATCTGTGACAGCACCTCTCCTAGTCCCACGTTGCTCGCGTCCGTGTGAAGGATGAAGGGTTGGCCGTAATCAGGGTAGGCCAGGACCTCGTCTCCGGTGAGGGCCATCTTCAACCCGGTGAATGACTCTTCTTCTAGCTGGTCCCATTTGAACGGTGGTTTATGGCTCTTGGCTTTCCTGGACCGGCCTATCAGGAGATCCTGCATGGGTGCCGCCATCTTGGTAGAGCCTGGTATAAACCTTCGGTAGTAGCCTACTAACCCGAGGAACTGCCGTACTTCTTTGATGGTGGAGGGTCTTGGCCAGTCCTTGATTATGGTGATCTTGTCGGGGTCCGGCGCTACACTGTCAGCGCTCACCACATGTCCCAAATACTGTACTCTGGGCTTCAGCAGGTGGCACTTTGACAGCTTCACCTTGAGGCCAAAGCCAGCCAGGGCTGCAAACACATCCGCCAGGTGCTCGAGATGATCCTCATACGTCTTGGAATATACGATGACGTCATCCAGGTACAGCAGGACCATCTCGAAATTCTTATGTCCCAGACAGCACTCCATCAACCGCTGAAAGGTTCCTGGGGCGTTGCAGAGCCCGAACGACATGCAGTTGAACTCTCTGAGGCCCATCGGGGTAGTGAATGTGGTCTTTTCCTTATCCGCCTCTGCTACAGGAACCTGCCAGTGCCCACTAGTAAGATCCAAATTAGAGAAGTACTTAGCAGATTTTAAGGCAGCCAGTGACTCCTCTATCCTGGGTAGCAGGTATGCACCTTTATGTGTTATGCGGTTAATTTTCCTGTAGTCTACACACATTCTCATTGTGCCATCCTTTTTCTTTACTAGAACTAATGGAGCTGCCCAGGGGCTACAACTGTCTCTTATTACCCCAGCCTCCTTCATCTCTTGTAACATCACTTTGGCATATTGGTAGTGTGCTGGTGGTACAGGCCGGTACCTTTCTTTAATGGGTGGATGGTCTCCCGTGGGGATATGGTGTTGAACCCCTTTTACCTGCCCGAAGTCAAGTGGGTGTTTACTGAAGACCCTTTCATACTCCTGTACCACCCGGTATACTCCTTGTTTTGGTGTTGAGGGGTGGAGTCGGTGCCCACATGCAGCTTCTGGCACCAGTCCTCCAACTGTCCCTTGGAGCCATTACCCTCCACCTGTTGGGATGGAGGTAAGGGTTCCACTGCCTTTATAGAATTTTGGCTGACTGTGAATAGTTTAGCCAGGGTAGCATACCGAGGCAAATGGACTTCTCTTTTCCCAATGTTCAGGATTCGGACTGGCACTCTCCCATGGCGGACATCAACCACCCCCCTGGCTGTCAAAATGGTGGGCCTACTATCTGAGTAGACGGGCTCTACCAGGGCCTGGTAATCTCTACCCCTTAGACCGATGGCTGCCCGGCACCATATCAGCATTTCACTTTTTGGGGGCATGGCAATAGGGAATGGGTCACTCATCCTAACACTGCCAATCTCACCACCAGACAGTTCTACCTGTTGTCTTTTCATCATTGCTCTGACCTCCCTTTCTAGAACCCGCTGCAGGCTGGAACTGGTTTTCTCCGCAACCGCTGTAACAAGACAATTATTTCTGCAAGACAATTTTCAATAACATTAGTGCCTAAAATTATCATGGGATGACTTTCTCGGCGATCAATGTCGACAATTATCAGTCCCTGTGCTGGCAGCTCGACTTTGCCAACTTTTATGGTCACTTCTTTAAACCCAACCTGGGGTACGGGTTGACCATTGCTAGCATATATACTCAAATGTTCATCTGCACGGCGGGTAATGTCCGAATCAGTCCAGTACTGTTTGAAAAGAATGTAGGGAATGGTGGTCACCTGGGATCCAGTGTCCAGCAACGCGCTCATTGGAAAGCCGTCCAGCACGACAGGTAGGACCCGTCGCCCTCCTACATATTTGTCTCGCCAGCTTGATGGGCCTGGTCGTCTTATGCCTGGGGGTTGGCCCTCTGCCCCACGTTGTACTCATTTAAATGACAGTACCTTGCATAATGTCCTGGCTGGTTGCAGCGGCGGCAGATGGGTTGTCCGTCCTGGTCGTAGCGGTCGCTGTTCCTCCCTCTGGATGGTGGAATCCTCCTCTGTCATCGCCACGGGACGTCCTCCGGACTGGAAGCCAGCTGGACCTTTCCTCTGGGAGACACCTGCAAGGACTGTACAGTTTTGGTTAGTGCTGCTACACTTTTGGTTAGTTCCTGGACCTGATGGTGCAGGTCTGTAGATGGGGCATTGTCCAGAGTCTGTGCATCAGCTCCTACAGGCTCTGGGGAAATGGGTGCCACCTTCTGGTGATAGGTGATAGCTGGGCGCCGGTGAGCTGTGGCGCCACCTGGTGTTGGTTCCCATAGCTTCCGGATGGCTCTGTCCTTAAATTGTGCAAAGTCCAAGTCAGGGTTTTGCAGAGCCATTATGCGCAGCTGGGTTCGGTGGGCGCTGGACAGTAAACCCTCAATAAATTGCTCAGTTAACAGTCTGTTTTCATCACGCACACTGTCAGGGTCTACCTGTTTGATGGCCCTCAGCGCCTCCTGCAGGTTTAAAGCATAGTCCAGTACACTGTCCTGTGCCCGTTGTTTGCACCCATAAAACTTCATTTTGATCTCTGATGTAGTGCGGGTGTCTAAAGTGTCCTTTAGGCAGGCCAGTATCTCTTTTACAGTTCTTTTTTCTCGAGCTGACCAGGACTTTACTTCTCTCTGGGCTGCACCAATCAACTGGCCTATGAGGATGCTCACTTTCTGCTCCTCGGACAGGGGGTATACTTTAAATAAACTGTTTAGTCTCTCCTTGAAGTCACTCAGGGTGTGCGACTCTCCTGAGTACTGGGGCAACCACGCCGCCCCCGGTATATAAGGCATGGTGAATGGCATTACTGCGGCAGCGGCCGCGCCGATGGCTGTAGTTCCCTCCATTTCGGGCGTATTCCTCCCCCCTAGTGAACCGTGGCCTACCTTCCTCCTCTTTTCTTCCGTAGGCCGCAGTTCCGCAGGTGATGATCCCCATCAAGGACCTGGCATTGCACTCGTCTGGCGTCAGCGCTCGCTGGGCTCCTTCCAGGACCTGGCATTGCGTCAGCGTGCGGGGCCGGGCTTTGGACTTTGCGCATTTTCAGCGATCACGCCCCTCTTCTTCCCGCGCCGCGACCCGAAAATGGCGGACAATGTCGGGAAAACAGCTTAAAGTTTCTTAAAGGCGCGCAGTACCCGGTGGTAGCGGGCACGTAATATTGCCGACTACGCCAAAGTTGACGCTCCCCCTTGGCCGTGGAGTACCCGGAGCCGGGCCTTTTGTAGATGTTGGGGGTGGTAGTCACCATGGCGGTGACCCGGTCCATGACCCAGGGTGGTCAAACCACGGGCGTATTATATGTGTATAGGTTAATGTCCGCCTACGCCACCTGTGGATTGCGGTTATTAGTAACCGCCGCTGAGGAGCAGTCCGCTGAAGCTGGTGGTATGTGTAGCTAGGTGATGTGACTCCCCACAGGAGGAGTGTAGCTTCATGGCAGCGTGTAAGGATGATGATGGTAGAAGTGCAGGGTATCGTTAATAACAAAACGGAGTCTTTGCGGTGCAGTCCCAGGGTCTTTACTGTTGGTAATTATATAGGCCCCAACGGGAGTACTGGCTCGTGATGAAGGCCTGGTCAGTCTGGGAGCAATCCTAGAGTCCTCCTGGCCAGGTAGAGTTGTAGGCCTGCCGTTCTGACCATACTATTTGGCTATCCCGCTTATAGTCGTGTTGTATCCCACGTCCCTGAGTGTAATGCGCTGTGTTCACCCGTATGGCTGGCGACTTGGACCCTGTGTATTCCTCGCTCCTCTGTGGCGGTACTGGTCCTTTCGTGTGTCTGAGCCTCCAGGCTTCTAATGGGCCAGGAGACCTGCAATCTCCTGCCTTGCGGTATCTGCTGCTGGGTATACAATCCCCACAGCCTCGGACTCCGGTGTCCGGCTCTCTGTGTGAACTATCCAGGATGAGCTTTCTTCAGCTCCAGTCCCTGGCTTCTTGCTCCTGTGTCCTCAACTCGACTACAGGCTCTAACTGAGCCAACCCCGCCTCCAGATCCAGTTATAAAGGGCAGGATCCTCCCCTTTCTGGCCTGGGGCAGGAGGTGTTGCATGTAATGTGTTCCCTGACCAGGAAACCCCTGTTTTGCTCCCAGACATGGTATTACTACCACTGTGGCAACCAGACCCTGTGGGGTGCCACATTTACATAGAATAGTAATCAGAGGTGTAACAATCAATACCGCGATTACAAGCTATTGACCACACTATTAAAATTACACTGTGGACTGAATGACCACAACATTTAAAAGGACTGACAGTCCACAGCATTTGAATTAGTTGTGGACTGACTAACAACAGCATTTACACTAGTCTAAGGATTGAATGGAAGACAGCAATCAATGGAAAAGGACATCATAATTTGAAGTATAGAAAGAAGAAAGCAAAGAGCAAGACCAGCAACCAATCCAATGTATTGATACCATCAAGATAATGGTGAAGAAAACCCTAGCGGACCTATCTAGTCTTGCACAAGATTGATCTTCCTAAAGATCATTAATTCATCAAGTCGTCATGGCTCGAATTTCAACCGAAGGCCATTAATTATAAAGAATGGACTGACTGACCACAGCATATACACTAGATGTGGACTGCCTGACCACATTTACAGTAGACTGTGAACCGATTGAGCATAAAATTTAAAATAGACTGTGGACTGTCTGACTACAATTTTTATAATAAAATGCAGAGCGACTGACCACAGTCTTTATCTTTGAAATAAGTAATTTTGGCCCTAGAGTGTTATACTTTTTGGTGTGTATAGCATGTAGCAGGAACATATTATCACTCTTTTGAATATTTAAAGGTGACTGACGCCCAATTACATCGTGGGATTTGAAATGTTTCCTTGTGGACTCCAAGAAAAGAATGTGGAAAGTCACATAACAGGTAATTAATATTCATATTAATTACTGATAATAGTCATTCTAGGCATAAGTTCTAGACCTGCGGAGGTGTGACAACACCTTTCTGATACATGAGATTATACTGTTAATGGTTTACATATGTATATTTTTTATACACAACTACTAGTATAACACAACCATATCTTAGGTAGAGACATAAGGAACATTTCTTTTCCTTTTCCTCTGTCTTCTAAAGTGAGGAATCCCTTATTCTGTTTCATAGAATAGCCTTGTAATCAGCGGTGTAACAATCAATACCGCGATTACAAGAGACTGACCACAGCATAAAGACTACACTGTGGACCAATTGACCACAAAATTAATGAGGACTGACAGTCCACAGCATTTAAATTAGGTGTCGACTGACTGACAACAACATTTACACTAGTCTATGGATTGACTGGAAGACAGCAATAACTGGAAAGGGACATCATACTCGGAAGAATAGAAGGAAGAAGGCAAAGAGGAAAACCAGCAACCAATTGTCACGCTGTCTCTGTATACTGGAGGTAGGGGGCCTAAGCTAACCCTAAGCTGGGGCCCTGACTAGTCCCTCAACCTGGAGGTACTGTTAAAGGTACAGAGGTCCAGGCCGCCAGCGTAACCCCTACCTCCTGAGGATCCCTGCACCTAAGTAATCTAGTCCTGAGAAGGACCCCGATCACAACAAAAGGGGACAAGTAATAATATGCCCACACACAGTACTTAGACGAACGAGACAGTACAAGGGAAAAACCAAAACCACCTTGCATACAACAACTACACAACTACAACAGAGGGAACACCAACGGGAAAGGAGATAAATGATAAAGCGAGGAAGGGAAAAAACACTCCAAATACACTTATCTCAGAAACTCCAAACACCACGATCCGCTCTGTTAGTCTGAATGAAATGCTTTCACCGACACTTCCCAAACAGACCAGCAGGCATTTGAAGGAGTCTCACTACAGCAGTATTGATTGCAGCTGGGCGAGGCTGGACCTCGTCTAGCACAGAGAGAGAGAGAATTAACTCCCTCACTGCCGAAAAACACAAAGCACCAACAAGTCAGCTGCGAGAAGTCAGGCTGTGTACTCGTGACGATCTTCGTGGCGACACACCCGTGACAGTACCCCCCCTTCTACAAGGGGCCTCCGGACCCTCAGGGCCAGGTTTATCCGGTTGAGTCGTGTGGAAGGCCCGAACTAATCGGTCTGCGTTAATATCCGACGCAGGAACCCACATCCTCTCCTCAAGACCATACCCTTTCCAATGAACCAGGTACTGAAGGGACCGGCGATTAAAGCGTGAATCGATGACCCTCGATACCTGGAACTCCAAGTTACCATTGACCACCACTGGAGGGGGAGGTAAAGGTGACGGTACCACCGGCGCCACATACCTCTTAAGCAACGATCTGTGGAACACGTTGTGAATTTTAAACGTAGGGGGGAGGTCAAGACGGAATGCCACCGGATTAATAATAGAACTGATTCTGTACGGCCCGATGAACCTGGGACCCAGTTTCCAGGAGGGAACCTTAAGTTTAATATTCCTGGTAGACAACCATACCCGATCGTTCACACTTAGGTCCGGACCAGACACTCTCCTCCTATCAGCCATACGTTTGTATCGGTTCCCCATAGTTTTCAGATTCTTCAGCACCCCTCTCCATACTGAAGCGAGTGATGAGGAAAATCGTTCCTCCTCAGGAACCCCCGAAGAGCCCCCCTACTGAAAGTACAAAACTGGGGGTGAAAACCATATGCCCCAAAAAACGGGGACTTACCAGTGGACTCGCTCTGCCTAAACAAATAAAAATAGCAAAGGAGGAAACAGAGAGACGTATTGCTAGGGAAAGTAGATCAAATCCCAAACTGTTCTTTACGTATATAAATAGTAAAAGGATTAAATCGAATAATATTGGACCGATAAAAAGTGATGAAGGCAAAATCATAGAGAAAGATGAGGATAAAGCTAATCTATTAAATAAATTTTTTTCGTCAACTTTCACAAAGGAAAAAGAACTAACAGGCGAAATGAGAAGTGACAAGCTTAATCCTCCACTAAGTATGACAAATCTAACCCAAGCTGGGGTACAGAAACGCCTCAGTAACATTAAAATAAACAAATCACCAGGACCTGATGGCATACACCCACGGGTACTAAGGGAACTAAGTAATGTGATAGACAGACCGTTATATCTTATATTTAAGGACTCTGTTGACACTGGGTCTGTACCACTTGATTGGCGACAGGCGAATGTAGTGCCAATATTCAAAAAGGGAGCAAAAAGTGACGCCGGAAACTATCGGCCGGTGAGTCTGACGTCCGTTGTGGGCAAAATTTTTGAAGGCTTTATTAATGAGGCAATCATGGAGCATCTTGACGCTAATAATCTATTAACCCCGAACCAACATGGATTCATGAGGAATCGCTCCTGCCAAACAAACCTGATTGACTTCTACGAGGAGGTTAGCTCTCGAGTAGATCAGGGGGAACCAGTGGATGTCGTGTATCTCGACTTCTCAAAAGCGTTCGATAGCGTGCCACATAATAGGTTGGTATACAAAATGAGAATGATGGGGCTGGGGGAAAATGTCTGCAAGTGGGTAGCTAACTGGCTAAAGGATAGAAGGCAGAGGGTGGTTATAAATGGAATATACTCAGATTGGGTAAGCGTCACTAGTGGGGTACCACAGGGGTCTGTACTAGGCCCAATGTTATTTAATATCTTTATTAACGACATAGTCAACGGGATAAATAGTAAAATATCAATATTTGCAGATGACACAAAGTTATGTAAAACAATTAATACAAAAGAGGACAGTGCAGACCTTCAGAGGGATTTGGATAAGCTGGGTAGGTGGAGCATTAAATGGCAAATGAGGTTTAACGAGGAGAAATGTAAGGTCATACATATGGGAAGGAAAAATGGAAGTCACCAGTACTCACTGAATGGGAAATCATTGGGGAATTCAGAGATGGAGAAGGACTTGGGCATCTTGATTGATAGCAAACTAAATTGGAGTGCCCAAAGTCAGGCCGCTGCTGTAAGGGCAAACAGGGTAATGGGATTCCACTGTACAAAGCACTGGTCAGACCACACTTGGAATACTGTGCTCAGTTATGGGCCCCAATATATAGAAAGGATATAAATGAGCTTGAAAAGGTACAAAGTAGGGCAACAAAATTAATAAAGGGAATGGAGGGACTGCAATACCCAGAGAGGTTGGCAAAACTAGGACTATTCAGCCTGGAAAAGAGAAGGTTGAGGGGGGACATAATAAATGTGTACAAATGTGTACAAATGTGTACAAATATGTTAGGGGACAGTATAGAGACCTTGCCCGGGATTTGTTCAAAAGGAGGGATATTACGGTAACAAGAGGGCACTCACTAAGACTGGAAGAGAAAAGGTTTCAGCACCAGCATAGGAAGGGGTTCTTTACGGTAAGAGCAGTGAGAATATGGAATTCACTGAGTGAGGAGACGGTAATGTCGGATTCACTACACCAGTTCAAGCGGGGACTGGATGCTTTTCTAGATACCAGGCAGATTTCTGCATATACTTAAAAATAGAATAAAATAGTAGGTTGATACAGGGATTTATTCTGACTGCTGGTTTCAGAGTCGGGAGGGAATTTTTCCTCAGGTGAAGATTGGCTAAATCATTTGGGGTTTTTGCCCTCCTCTGGATCAACTTTAGCAACTACAGAACTTACAGGTCGAACTTGATGGACGCAAGTCTTTATTCGGCTTTACAAACTATGTACTATGTACTATTATTAAGAGCAAACTCTGCCAGAGGTAAGAAAGAAGCCCTGTCCTCCTGGTTCTCTGACACAAAACACCGGAGATATGTCTCCAAGCTCTGGTTCATACGTTCCGTCTGACCATTGGTCTGAGGATGAAAAGCCGATGAGAATGACAAATGCATCCCCCGCCGTGCACAAAACGCCTTCCAGAACTTGGACACAAACTGAGACCCCCGATCAGACACCACCTCGGAGGGTACCCCGTGAAGCCTCACAATCTCCCCAATGAACACCTGCGCAAGAGTTTTAGCATTAGGGAGAGCCGGAAGAGCGATAAAATGTGCCATCTTGCTGAACCTGTCCACTACAACGAGTATGACCGTTTTACCCGAAGACGGAGGGAGGTCCGTAATAAAGTCCATAGACAGATGAGTCCAAGGACGCTCCGGGATCTTCAAAGGTAAGAGGGCCCCAGACGGACGGGTATGTGAGGTCTTAGAGCGCGCACAAACCCCACAGGACGCGACAAAAGTTACCACCTCCTTATGTAAGTTAGGCCACCAAAACCGACGCGAGAGGAGATCCACAGTTGCTTTACTCCCCGGGTGTCCTGCAAAAACTGAGTTATGGTGTGCCTCGATCACCTTTTGTCGCAACTGATCTGGAACAAACAGTCTCCCCGGAGGTCCAACAGGGGCGTCCCCCTGAGCCTCCAATACCTCCTCCTCCAGCTCAGAGCATACTGCCGAAACCACCACCCCCTCCTGAAGGATAGGAATCGGGTCGTCCGTATTCCCGGCCCCAGGGAAACTACGAGATAAGGCATCCGCCTTTACATTTTTTGACCCAGGACGATATGTAACGACAAAATTAAACCTGGTAAAAAACAATGACCACCTAGCTTGTCTGGGATTCAGACGTTTCGCGGACTCCAGATATAGCAGGTTCTTGTGATCGGTGATGACGGTGACCGGATGGACTGCCCCCTCCAAAAAATGGCG
The DNA here is from genome assembly GCF_046119375.1 of Phyllobates terribilis. Classification (NCBI taxonomy): domain Eukaryota; kingdom Metazoa; phylum Chordata; class Amphibia; order Anura; family Dendrobatidae; genus Phyllobates; species Phyllobates terribilis. The sequence goes on from NW_027362765.1 coordinate 384,442,975, forward strand.
CCACTCCTCAAAAGCTAACTTAATGGCCAAGAGTTCCCTATTGCCGACATCGTAATTCCTCTCAGCGGACGACAATTTTTTAGAGAAAAAGGCGCACGGATGCCACTTACCAGGGGACGAACCCTGTGACAATACTGCTCCCACCCCTACCTCGGAAGCGTCTACCTCTACAATGAATGGCTGTGACGCATCAGGTTGAATGAGTATGGGTGCCGAGGCAAAACATTTTTTCAAGGAGGAGAATGCTTGACAAGCCTTGTCAGACCACCTAGAAAAATCCGTCCCCTTTTTAGTCATGTCTGTGAGAGGCTTAACCATGGACGAGAAATTACGAATGAACTTCCGGTAATAATTAGCAAACCCCAGGAAACGTTGTAGTGCCTTAAGATTCTCTGGCCGATCCCACTCAAGAACTGCCCGCACTTTCCCAGGGTCCATACGAAAACCGGACGCTGAAACCAGGAAGCCTAAAAACTGGAGTTCCTGTACGGCGAACACACACTTTTCCCATTTGGCATACAGTTTATTATCCCGCAAGATCTGTAACACCTGCCTAACGTGCTCCTGATGAGACACCAGATCCGGCGAGTAAATTAAGATATCATCCAGATATATGACAACAAACTGTCCCACCAGGCGGCGAAAAATGTCATTAACAAAGTGTTGGAACACCGCCGGGGCATTAGTCAGACTGAATGGCATGACAAGGTTCTCATAATGCCCCTCCGGAGTGTTAAACGCCGTCTTCCACTCATCCCCCTCCTTCATCCTAATCAGATTGTACGCCCCCCTGAGATCCAACTTAGAGAACCATTTGGCGCCCACGATCTGATTAAAGAGATCGGGAATAAGTGGGAGCGGATACGGATCTCGGACCGTAATCCGATTAAGTTCACGGAAATCCAGGCAAGGGCGTAGGCCTCCATCTTTCTTCTTAACAAAGAAGAACCCCGCAGCCACCGGTGAAGATGAAGGTCTAATATGCCCCTTAGCCAGACTTTCTGAAATATAATCCTTCATGGCCTGCCTCTCAGGACCAGAAAGGTTATACAACCTAGCTTTAGGTAACTTGGCCTCAGGGAGCAGTTTTACAGAACAGTCATACTCGCGATGAGGAGGTAGTTCCTGACACCCTTTCTCCGAGAATACATCCTCAAAGTCCGCCAGAAATGGAGGTAAGACCCAAGGAGTAACCGCACCGATGACCGTGTTCATGCAGTTTTTATTACAGAATTTACTCCATTGGCTTATCTCTCTGGTTTGCCAATTAATAACCGGGTTATGCTTAGCTAACCAAGGAAGGCCCAACACTATAGGAGTGGGAAGACCCTCCAACACGTAGCAAGACAACAGTTCTTTATGTATCGCCCCCACTTGAAGTTTTACGTCATGCACAGCTTGCAAAAAACTTCCCTGACCGAGAGGCCTGGCATCGATCGAGAATATGGGGATGGGTTTAGCCAACTCACTCAATCGCATACCTTGAACCCGGGCAAACCGAGCATCAACCAGATTAGCCCCGGCCCCACTATCCAGAAGAACAGATATCCTCTCAGTTCTCGTACCCACCACCACCTCCGCCGGTACGAGAAACTGAGACGAACCTAGGGACGAAATACCTACTCCCAGATTGCCGTCCACCACACAACCTGGGATCAACAGTTTTCCGACGACTCTTCACTCTGCAAGGGACGGGATGGACACCCCCCAATAAAATGTCCCTTTCTCCCGCAGAAGAAACACCTTCCTGTCTTATGGCGCACCACCGGTCGCCTCCCCCGAAATGATGTCCCTCCTAATTGCATAGGCTCCTCTGGACTGACCAGGGGAACCACCATATGAGGGGACCTTGTAGGAGGTGGAGTCATCACAGGGGGTAGAGTTATCCCGCACCTCTCCCGAAACCGTCTGTCAACGCGAATAGCAAGGGCCATAGCGGCTTCCAGTGACGCGGGAGAGTCATACTGTGCCAACACATCCTGTAATTTGTCGGATAAACCATGACAAAACTGGCTCCTAAGAGCCGGGTCATTCCACTGGGTGTCCGTGGCCCACCTACGGAACTCCGAACAGGATTCCTCCGCCGGACGATCTCCCTGCTGGATCCTACGTAACTTAGACTCAGCAAGGGAGATCCGATCTGGGTCATCATATATGAGTCCCAGAGCAGCGAAAAACCTATCCACTGACTGGAGAGCCGGGGAGCCCGGGGGAAGAGAGAACGCCCAAGATGGTGGGTCCCCTTGTAGGAGCGAGATGACAATTCCCACCCTTTGTTCTTCACTCCCCGATGACCGAGGCCGCAGCCGAAAGTACAACTTGCATGCCTCCCGGAAAACAAAAAACTTGTCCCGCCCCCCAGTGAACCTGTCAGGGAGAGCTACTTTAGGTTCTGGTCCGGCTTGCTCCTGAGGATGCAAAACCTTGGACCTAACGTCCGCCAGCTCCATGGACAAACTCTGCAACTGCCGAGCTAGACCGGCTACTGGATCCATGGTAGCTGGAGAAAAACTAAGTGGGTCGGTGAAAAAGTCACGCTGTCTCTGTATACTATAGGTAGGGGGCCTAAGCTGACCCTAAGCTGGGACCCTGACTAGTCCCTCAACCTGGAGGTACTGTTAAAGGTACAGAGGTCCAGGCCGCCAGCGTAACCCCTACCTCCTGAGGATCCCTGCACCTAAGTAATCTAGTCCTGAGAAGGACCCCGATCACAACAAAAGGGGACAAGTAATAATATGCCCACACACAGTACTTAGACGAACGAGACAGTACAAGGGAAAAACCAAAACCACCTTGCATACAACAACTACACAACTACAACAGAGGGAACACCAACGGGAAAGGAGATAAATGATAAAGCGAGGAAGGGAAAAAACACTCCAAATACACTTATCTCAGAAACTCCAAACACCACGATCCGCTCTGTTAGTCTGAATGAAATGCTTTCACCGACACTTCCCAAACAGACCAGCAGGCATTTGAAGGAGTCTCACTACAGCAGTATTGATTGCAGCTGGGCGAGACTGGACCTCGTCTAGCACAGAGAGAGAGAGAATTAACTCCCTCACTGCCGAAAAACACAAAGCACCAACAAGTCAGCTGCGAGAAGTCAGGCTGTGTACTCGTGACGATCTTCGTGGCGACACACCCGTGACACCAATCCAAAGGATTGACACTATCAAGATAATGGTGAAGAAAACCCTAGTGGACCTATCTAGTCTTGCACAAAAATGATCTTACCAAAGATCGTTAATTTATCCAGTCGTCATGTCTAGAGTTTCAACCGAAGGCCGTTAATAATAAAAAATGGACTGACTGACCACAGCATTCACACTAGTTGTGGACTGCGTAATCATATTTACAGTAGACTGTGGGCCAACCTCTGTCTTCTAAAGTGAGGAATCCCCTATACTATTTCATAGAATAGCCTTGTAATCAGCGGTGTAACAATCAATAACGCGATTACAATACAATGACCACACTATTAAGACTGGACTGAATGACCACAGCATTTAAAAGGACTGACAGTCCACTGCATTTGAATTAGTTGTGGACTGACTGACAATAGCATTTACAATAGTCTAAGGATTGACTGGAAGACAGCAATCGCTGGAAAAGGACGTCATACTTTGAAGTACAGAAGGAAGAAAGCAAAGAGGAAGACCAGCAGCCAATCCAAAGGACTGACACTATCAATATAACGGTGTCCAATTGCTCATCCTAATGCACAATTCCACTTGTTTTGGAGGTGGAAGTGGCCCCTTTACTTCTTGGGTCAATATGTAGCTGCACAGGTTGCACCAATGGGATGTCCACCCCTGCCTCTCTATGTGACAGCACCACTCTCTTCCAGGTGTGTTAGTGTTCCCCACCTGGGAAAACTACAATAACAGAAGTACAAGATGGAGCTTTCTTCTGATTTACTTTGGCCCATACTATAGCTCAGTATAGGTATTTTAATCTCTTTTTTTCAATATAAAATTCTGCACAACCCTTTAAGCACAGGTTGATCGATGAGCATGGTAGCACGGATCAGACAGAGTATAGGCACAGAGTGGGTATGACAGGATTGGGCAGGAAGGTGTTAATGATATTATGCTCAAGGAAAGAAAGGTCTGGATAGGTGGATGATATAGTCTGTGGGTCAGGTAGTAGAACAGAATATATATATATATATATATGACGCGCCCCCTGGGCCTGTGTTTGTGTAGGGGAATACCCGGAACTGGACCTTTTGTGGATGCTTGGGTTGTAGTCTTCGCGTGGCGGCGACCCGGTCCCGTGGCTCAGGGTGGTCAAACCAGTGGCGGATCTGTTTATAGGGTTTTGTTATTATAAATGTCCGACTACGCCTCCCGTGGATTGCGGTCAGAGTGAAGCGCCGCTGCAGGGCAGACCGCTGGGGCTGGTGTTGTGGGAGCAGCAGAGGATAGTATAACTCTCCACGGGAGGAGTATAGCCTCAGGGCAGTGAGTGCAAATGATGGAGGTGATGGTGCACGGGAGTAACGACTCAGAGTCCGTGCAGTGCAGTTCAGGGACTTTTCTGATGGTACAAGGCAGACCCTTCCGGGAGTACTGGCTAGCATTAGGGGCCTGGTCAGTCTGTGAGCCAAACAAGAGTCCCCCTGGCCAGGTGGAGTTATAGGCCTTCCCGTCTGACTGCACTCTTCCTGGCTACCTTGCTGAAGTCGTGTAGTAGCCCACGTCCCTGAGTGTACCGTGTGGTGCTCACCCGTTTGGCTAATGACTTGGACCCTCTGGTGGCTTCCGCTCCTCGATGGCGGTACCGGTCCCTTGTGTGTGACTGAGCCTCTGGGCTTCCTATGGCCAGAGAACCTGAAATCCCCTGCCAGGTGGTTTCTGCTTCTGGATTTAGATATCCTCACAGCCTCGGACTCCGGTGTCCGGTTCTTAGCGTCTTCTGCCAGGACGAGCTCTGCTTAGCTCCAGACCCTGGCCTTCAGCTCCTGGCTCCTACAGAGCTCCTTGCTGCTGTTCTGTCCCTTCCCCTGACTGTTCTCCAGGCTCTAACTTGTCTCTGCTCTCAGCTAACCCCGCCCCAGATCCAGTTTATAAAGGGCAGGTTCCTCCCCTCCCTGGACTGGAGCAGGAGGTGTTGCGTGTTAAGTGCTCCTGATCAGGAAACTCCCACTTGCTCTCAGACGTGATATTTCTATCACTGTGGCAACCAGACCCCTGGGGTGCCACATATATATATATTACAGTTGTGCTCAAAAGTTTACATACCCCGGCAGAATTTTTCCTTTTTTGGCCTTGTTTCAGATAATATGAATGATAACAAAAAAACTTTTTCTCCACTCATGGTTAATGGTTGGGTGAAGCCATTTATTGTCAAACTACTGTGTTTTCTCTTTTTAAATCTTAATGACAACCAAAAATATCTAAATGACCCTGATCAAAAGTTCACATACCCTGGTGATTTTGGCCTGATAACATGCACAGAATTTGACACAAATGGGTTTGAATGGCTACTAAACGTAACATCCTCACCTGTGACCTGTTTGCTTGCAATTAGTGTGTGTGCATAAAAGCTGAGTGAGTTTCTGGGATCCAGACAGACTCTTGCATCTTTCAACCAGCCACTGACATTTCTGGATTGTGAGTCATGGGGAAAGCAAAAGAATTGTCAACGAATCTACGGGAAAAGGTAGGTGAACTGTGTAACACAGGAAAGGGATACAAAAAAATATCCAAGGAATTGATAATGCCAGTCAGCAGCGTTCAAACTGTGATTAACAAATGGAAAATCAGGGGCTCTGTAGAAACAAAAACCATGGTCAGGTAGACCAACAAAGATTTTGGCCTCAACTGCCAGGAAAATTGTTTGGGATGCAAAGAAAAACCCACAAATAACATCAGCTGAAATTCAGGACTCTCTGAAAATTACTGGTGTGGCTGTTTCAAGATGCACAATAAGGAAGGACTTAAAGAAAAATGAGCTGCATGGTCGAGTCACCAGAAGAAAGCCATTACTGCTCAAATGCCACAAAGTATCTCGCCTACAATACGCCAAACAGCACAGAGACAAGCCTCAAAACTTCTGGAACAAGGTAATTTGGAGTGATGACACCAAAATTGAAGTTTTTGGCCACAATCATAAACGTTACATTTGGAGAGAGGTCAACAAGGCCTATGATGAAAGGAACACCATTCCTATAGTAAAGCATGGATGTGGATCGCTGATGTTTTGGGGATGTGTGAGCTACAAAGACACCGGAAACTTGGTAAATGTTGAAGGAAAGATGAATGCAGCACGTTATCAGCAAATACTGGAGGCAAATTTGCACTCATCAGCCCGGAAGCTGCGTATGGGATGTACTTGGAGGTTTCAACATGACAACGATCCAAAACACAAAAGTGAAGGTTCTGGAGTGGCCATCTCAATCTCCTGACCTCAATATCATTGAGCCACTCTGGGGAGATCTCAAGCGCGCAGTTCATGCTAGACAGCCCAGGAATTTATAGGAACTGGAGGCTTTTTGCCAAGAAGAATGGGCAGCTTTACCATCTGAGAAAATAAAGAACCTCATCCACAACTACCACAAAAGACTTCAAGATGTCATTGATGTTAGAGGGGGCAATAGACGGTATTAAGAACTGGGGTATGTGAACTTTTGATCAGGGTCATTTGGATGTTTTTGGTTGTCATTAAGATTTAAAAAGAGAAAACACAGTAGTTTGACAATAAATAGCTTCACCCAACCATTAACCATGAGTGGAGAAAAAGTTTTTTTGTTATAATTCATATTCTCTGAAACAAGGCCAAGAAAGGAAAAATTCTGCCGGGTTATGTAAACTTTTGAACACAACTGTATATGTTTGGTGTGAGATGTTCCAGTTTTCAGTTGAAAAATAAAATGTGTGTCCCACCTCCTCTCCCTCCCTTGTAAAATCTGAGGGATTATATGCGTGGTGAGACTTTAGGAGTCCTTGGGGAGTTATTTAGTTATGTTTGGAAAAAAATAATTACATTATAAAGATATAAAAATAAATAAATAAATGATAAGTAGCATGTGGATATATATGATGTCTTCTCTAGGTTTCGAGGATTGTAACACGGGTACAGGAAGGCGCTCCTTCACATAATATTTCACTTACTAATTTGATCAATTAATTGCATTAAGGTTAAAACCTGATCGGTGATGTTCTGGCGCCGTGGAACAGGAGCCATTGTCCGCCTCTGAAGCTCTGAAGCTAGTTGGTGCTTTTACCGGGTACTGGTGGAGGCTAACATTGCATTTATCTGAGTATGTTGTCCGTATATGTAGAAATGTATACCTGATTTTTCGGATCGTGGCATTGATGGCAGTGCTGTCATTGGCAAGGAATCTGCCTACAGGGTACTGTTAGAACCTATATAAAAATATCCGACAAATAGGTCTTTGATGTAAATAAAAGAGACCTTTATTATAACAAGTAGGGTACATGGTGATACAAAAAAGGAGCACACACACATAATACTGACATGTTAAAACATACGGTTGATAGTAGTATACAAACAGGATATCAGAGCTCAATGTCAATGGAAACACTCTAATGACAGGATCCTTGGTAACTACCACTAAAACCTGCTACATTGGCAGGGTATCAATCCCGAATAACTACCACTGAAACCTGCTATGCTAACAGGGTATTAGTCTCAGATACTGTATGTAACATGCCTGGCGGCGTCCTTGCATAGTGGTCCATCTCCCACTGTGCAGGAGCGCGCACTTGATCTTCAGTCCAGTCTGCTAGCCTGGCTTCCCTCCATGCTGTCTGTTTGCTTCTGTGTCTGCTGCTTAAGGGCGGCGCCCGATCACTTCCTGCTTTTTGTACCTGCTGCAGGCACACCCCTTGTGCGTCCTCAGCCTATTGCTGTCTGTCATCTGGTATTTAACCCAGCTGCTCCAATGAATCCCTGCCTGAGCATTGTGTTCTGTCAGTTGGCCTTTGGTCACTGATATGCCAGGTCCCGTTTATGTTTCCTGCCTTCGGTATCAGTTCCCGTGTCTGAACTGTGTCCTGTCTGTATTATCTTCTAGCCTGTTGTCTTCTGCCTATCCTGGAGGCTGTATTTCCAGGCCTGTGTGAACTCGCTCCTGCCTGTTCGTTCTGCCTTCTAGGGGCCGCTTACCTAGACCCGCTCCTGTATCTTGCTGCTGTGTCTGTTCTTGTCTGTATACTCTCCTAGCCTGTTTTGTTTTTCTCTATGTCCGTACTTTCCCTTTTTCTGCAGAGTCTGAACTCGTACCTAACTCCTGCTCGTTGTCACTGTACTTCCGTTTGTGAGTTTGTGGTCCACTCGCTACTTCTCTGCAAGTACCCTGTGGGTATCTGGTTCTGCCTTTCCCTTCTAGTCTGTTCCGTGTGAACAGAGCCCTGTCCCCACCGCGTCTGCGGTTTTCGCTTTGCTCAGCTCTGTCCACCGCGTCTGCGGTTTTCGCTTTGCTCAGCTCTGTCCACCGCGTCTGCGGTTTTCGCTTTGCTCAGCTCTGTCCACCGCGTCTGCGGTTTTCGCTTTGCTCAGCTCTGTCCACCGCGTCTGCGGTTTTCGCTTTGCTCAGCTCTGTCCACCGCGTCTGCGGTTTTCGCTTTGCTCAGCTCTGTCCACCGCGTCTGCTGTTTTCGCTTTGCTCAGCTCTGTCCACTGCGTCTGAGGTTTTCGCTTTGCTCAGCTCTGTCCACCGCGTCTGCGGTTTTCGCTTTGCTCAGCTCTGTCCACCGCGTCTGCGGTTTTCGCTTTGCTCTGCCCTGTCCACCGCGTCTGCGGTTTCGAATTTGTCTCCCAGTCTGTACTGGACCCTACCCAGCCTGCGCTCTAGTCTGCCTGTTCCTGTATTCCCCGGTGTGGGTCAACAGCCGTGTCCGGAGTCTGACCTGGAGTAGACCCTGGTTCCTCTGCTCGGTTCCTCCCTGGTGCACTGGCGTCGTATGCCGTCGTGCAACCTTGGTCGGATCGGGCAGATACTTAGTTACGCCCCTCCAGTCACTCTCCGGTTCATGGCACAGTGGAATCACTACATAAACACGCACACGCCAGTCAGTCCGGGCGTGTGCATTACACTGTACACTTATAGCCAATTAGGCACAACCAGGGATATAGCCAGTAGTCTCTGTCTCTATCAGGAATAAGTACCATTTAAAAATAGGTACATTTGCGTTGTCTAGTTGTTCTAAGATCACTGGTCTAAGGACGCACCGAAACGCGCTTCGAGGTGAGAACCACACCAACAACAGGACCATTGAATCCAGAGCCACTCTCCATATATGCATGCCCTTAGACCAGTGATCTTAGAACAACTAGACAACGCATATGTTTCATAAACCAGGTATGAACCATTTGAATATTATATAATCATGTACAATTAGATGTGTGGATATTACAAGCAATTAATGCAATGTATCAATAATTAGCTCTATTTTTAAATGGTACTTATTCCTGATAGAGACAGAGACTACTGGCTATATCCCTGGTTGTGCCTAATTGGCTATAAGTGTACAGTATCTGAGACTAATACCCTGTTAGCATAGCAGGTTTCAGTGGTAGTTATTCGGGATTGATACCCTGCCAATGTAGCAGGTTTTAGTGGTAGTTACCAAGGATCCCGTCATTAGAGTGTTTCCATTGACATTGAGCTCTGATATCCTGTTTGTATACTACTATCAACCGTATGTTTTAACATGTCAGTATTATGTTTGTATCACCATGTACCCTACTTGTTATAATAAAGGTCTCTTTTATTTACATCAAAGACCTATTTGTCGGATATTTTTATATAGGTTCTAATTCTGTTCCGATTGGTCGATCCAATCTAGTTAGCAGATATACATATTTCCACTATGTTGATGTTTATGACTATTAAGACTGTATGTAAATGGAAATGTGTATCATCTGCGTGCCCTCTGCAATTTTTTCGTAATCACTACAGGGTACTGTATTTTATACTTTTTTTTTAAATTAATTCTCATATTTGACATGTTGAATACATCATTCAATAAAGCTCTGATCAGACACCTTTCCAATTAAGAAGCTGTATGTAGTGAAGTATTGTTATTTTAAGGGAAGGTGGGTGGTTAGGTGGGTTTTATCAGCCCCTAAATATCTGTCCTTATAATGTCTTGAGCATTCTCCATCTTTATGACACTTTATGTGATCATCCAATGTCCTTTCCTGCATCCTTGGCTTGTACTCACTGATGATGTCATAGAGAGGTGATGTCACAATTACTTAGAACATTCGGCTCTCTACATTCCAATCACTTGTGCAGTTGATGTCATTGTGGTAAAGCATAAAGATGTGGAAGAGGTGACCGGGCACAGGTAATTACTATCATTAATTTATTAATTAGAATACATACTAATTCTAGACCAGCAAGTTAAACTAATGTAATTAGTGACTCTTATCCCCCAAAATAGCCTTGGATCAGATTGCACCCAAATATCATAATTCATTTTATACCATAGAAAAGGTGATAACTCCCTGATTGCTGGGGATCCAACCACTAGGACCCTCATCGATCAATAACGCAAAGCGGAGGTCCAGCATGTAAACCTCTGCTCCATTCATTGTCTACAGGACTGCCTGAGATACTGCTGAATTAATTTATCTCCAGCAGTCCCTTAGAGAATGAATGGAGCTGCGGTGCACAAGCTTGACCTCCTGACTGTTCGGACATTGCAGAGCTGTGATCTTAAGATTCAGTGAGGGTCCCAATGACCAGGAAGTTCAAAAATCAGTACTGCCATTATAAATATGATGGTGCCACCAATAAAGCGTCCGGAGCGAGTAGACTTTTTGGTTGATTTTGAAAAACCACTACTTTTTTGTCGCAGACACATTTGATACATGGCGACCACAAGGCTTTATTCTGTGTTTCAGCCACCCACACAGTGCATGATATCATTGACTGCTCCTGTCTTCCCATAGCTGCTCTAACATGTCCTGCTCTTTCTGCTATTATTATGGTGACACGAGGCCTCATCACAGCCAATCACATATTTTACCAGTGTCAGAAACATTAAAGGTAAAATCTGACCAAATTTATGTAAAAATACTGCCAGACCTTGGGATGAATTTTTTCTTTTAATCATTTTTTAAAAAAAATTGATAATTCTTTTTATTTTATACAAATTTATTTTAAAATTAAATAAGTTTCACTTTATTGAAAATTAAAATTTAGAGAGTTACTGGAGATTAGTAAATTGCTGGTAAGGTAACAGCAGGCTGGATGCCACCAACATACCACATCGTCCCCAGATTCCTTTGCTCATCTTCTTTTATGATGTCATAGAGGCGTGACATCATATTATGTTAGAACGTGGTGCTGTAGAGTCACAGTTCAGATCATTGCCATCACAGGGAGCACACACCGAGAGGAGGAGGGAAAGAGGACAAGGTGACACAGAAGAGGTAATTCAATCCTATCGATCACAATAGATTTTAGTTCCAGGTCTCCATGTTCTGTAAAATCTCCATATTATAGATTACACGTGTCAAACTCCGGCCCGTGGGTCATATCTGGCCCGCAGGGTGGTTATATTTGGCCAGTAACACCAGAACCGCCACCGCTATATTGAGCCATTAGTCTGTATGGAGGACTATGTGGGGGCCCATTATTCTGTATGGAGGACTATGGGGGGCCCATTATTCTGTATGGAGGACTATGTGGGGGCCCATTATTCTGTATGGAGGACTATGTGGGGCCCTTTATTCTGTATGGAGGACTATGTGAGGCCCATTATTCTGTATGGAGGACTATGGGGGGCCCATTATTCTGTATGGAGGACTATGAGGCCCATTATTCTGTATGGAGGACTATGTGGGGCCCATTATTCTGTATGGAGGACTATGGGGGGCCTATTATTCTGTATGGAGGACTATTTGGGGCCCATTATTCTGTATGGAGGACTATGTGGGGCCCATTATTCTGTATGGAGGACTATGAGGCCCATTATTCTGTATGGAGGACTATGGGGGGCCCATTATTCTGTATGGAGGACTATGTGAGGCCCATTATTCTGTATGGAGGACTATGTGGGGGCCCATTATTCTGTATGGAGGACTATGTGGGGCCCTTTATTCTGTATGGAGGACTATGTGAGGCCCATTATTCTGTATGGAGGACTATGGGGGGCCCATTATTCTGTATGGAGGACTATGTGAGGCCCATTATTCTGAATGGAGGACTTTGTGGGGCCCATTATTCTGTATGGAGGACTATGTGGGGCCCATTATTCTGTATGGGGGACTATGTGAGGCCCATTATTCTGTATGGAGGACTATGTGGGGGCCCATTATTCTGTATGGAGGACTATGTGGGGCCCATTATTCTGTATTGAGGACTATGGGGGGCCCATTATTCTGTATGGAGGACTATGGGGGGCCCATTATTCTGTATGGAGGACTATGTGAAGCCCATTATTCTGTATGGAGGACTATGTGGGGTCCCATTATTCTGTATGGAGGACTATGTGGGGCCCATTATTCTGTATGGAGGACTATGTGAGACCCATTATTCTGTATGGAGGACTATGGGGGGCCCATTATTCTGTATGGAGGACTATGTGAGTCCCATTATTCTGTATGGAGGACTATGTGGGGCCCATTATACTGTATACTGGTTGACCCGCGACTTTGTCCAAGTTTTTCACTTTGGCCCTCTGTGTGTTTAAGTTTGACCTCCCTGTTATAAATACATACAGTAAGATGGAAGTGGGAGGCCATTTGTCACATTTCTTTATATACAGTATAATCCCTAACTACTAAACTGGATATTTGTGTATCTGTATACATATTAGCCTTCATATTGCTAGCAATATATAATATTTTGCACAAGAACACGATTTATGAAAAAAAAAGTGTTGCCTCATATCAAGGAATAATTTTTCCCATCTACATAGCTGTATGAGGACATAGTTTTTGCAGAATTGAAACAAGTTTAAATTGGCATAGTATGATGTGATATGAAGCAGGAAACATTTGGCTTAAGCAGGAGTACTTATGTTTTTTGTGCAGTTTCAAGATGGGTGGGGTCTTCCAATGCAAAGTGGTACTTACCATCAATACCCACCCCTGCCCTCCCGGCATCACACTTTCAACTGTATCAGCATCCTGCATGCCAATACAGCTGAATGCAATGACAGAAGAGGGAGCTGTCCGTTATATTACATGGAAGGCTACGTGGGGCCCATTATACTACATGGAGGGCTATGTGGGGTCCATTATAATATTTGGAGAGCTATGTGGGGGCCATTATACTATACAGAGGGCTATGTGTGGGCCATAATATTGTTTTCAGGGCTGTGAGGGGGGGAAATTATACTGTTAGCAGGGCTATGTGGGGGGCATTATACTGTCTGGAGGGCTAGTGGAGGCCATTATACTGTATACGAGCAATTATACAATGTGGAGGTTTGTGTAGGCTGTGTTGGGGCCGGTATATTGTTTGGAGGCCTATGTGGGAGGCCATCATTCTACTGTTAGCATGGCTATTAGGGGGCCATTATACTGTCTGGAGGGCTAGTGGAGGCCATTATACTGTATACGAGCAATTAAGCAATGTGGAGGTTTGTGTGGGGTCCATCATACTGTATGGAGGGTTGTGTGGGGGCCATTATACTGTATGGAGGACTATGTGGGCCCATTATTCTGTTTGCAGGGCTATGTGAGGACCATTATACTGTGTGGGAGCTATGTGAGGGCCATTATACTATATGGAGGGCTATGTTGGGGCCATGATACTCTATAGACGTCTATGTGTGGGCCATAATACTGTTTGCAGGGCTATGTGGGGGACCATTATAATGTTTGTATGGCTGTGTAGGGGCCAATATAATGTTTGAAGTGATAGTGGGCGTTATTATACTGTATACAAGCAATTATACAGTGTGGACCTTTGTGTGGGGTTCATCATACTGTTTTGATGGTTGTGTGGGGGCTAAGATACTGTTTGGAGAACTATGTGATGGGCAATTATTTTGTTTGCAAGGCTATGCGAGGGCCATTATACTGTTTGGAGGGCGTTGTTGGGAATATTATACTTTTGGAGGGCTAGTATGGTCCATCATACTGTGTGGAGGATTGTGTGGGGGTCATTATGCTGTTTAGAGGGCTGTGTGGGGATCATCATACTGTGTGGATGGCCGTGCGTGTTGGGGCCATCATACTGTGTGGAAGGCCATTATACTGTATGGAGGGCTGGGTGGGGGCCATCATATTGTGCCTAGGGCTGTGTTGGGGCCATCCTACTATGTGGAGTATTGTGTTGGGGCCATCTTACTCTGTGGAAGGGTGTGGGATCATTATTCTGTATAGAGGGCTATGTGTGGGCCATTATATTGTATGGAGGGCTGTGTTGGGGTCACAGTTGGGGCATCATACTGTCTTGGGGGTCACCATGCTTTGTCAGGGAAGGGAGGGACAGCAGGGTTATTATACTGTGCATGAGGAGGGTACTGTGGAGGAATTCACAGTGGGGGTATCACTCTGTATTGGGGGGGAGCACTTTTGTTGGTTTCATACTTTATGGTGGAATCTAGGGGCTTCAATGAGAAGAAAATAAATTTGGAAGGGCTGCAAAGTTGTAAGATATGCTCTTCTGTGATACCACCAATTTTTTTTTTGTGGAGTGAGGGGACTATTAAAACTTCTGCTATGGGGCTCAGTGATTAATATACATAGTAACATAGTAACATAGTTTGTAAAGCCGAATAAAGACTTGCGTCCATCAAGTTCGACCTGTTAATTTTGTAATTCATAAAGTTGATCCAGAGGAGGGCAAAAAACCCAAATGATTTAGCCAATCTTCACCTGAGGAAAAATTCCCTCCCGACTCTGAAACCAGCAGTCAGAATAAATCCCTGTATCAACCTACTATTTTATTCTATTTTTAAGTATATGCTGAAATCTGCCTGGTATCTAGAAATGCATCCAGTCCCCGCTTGAACTGGTTTAGTGAATCCGACATTACCGTCTCCTCACTCAGTGAATTCCATATTCTCACTGCTCTTACCGTAAAGAACCCCTTCCTATGCTGGTGCTGAAACCTTTTCTCTTCCAGTCTTAGTGAATGCCCTCTTGTTACCGTAATATCCCTCCTTTTGAACAAATCCCTGGCAAGATCTCTATACTGTCCCCTAACATATTTGTACACATTTATTATGTCCCCCCTCAACCTTCTCTTTTCCAGGCTGAATAGTCCTAGTTTTACCAACCTCTCTGGGTATTGCAGTCCCTCCATTCCCTTTATTAATTTTGTTGCCCTCCTTTGTACCTTTTCAAGCTCATTTATATCCTTTCTATATATTGGGGCCCATAACTGAGCACAGTATTCCAAGTGTGGTCTGACCAGAGCTTTGTACAGTGGAAGAACAATGTTCTCCTCCTTTGCAGCTATACCTCTTCTGATACATCCCATTACCCTGTTTGCCCTTACAGCAGCGGCCTGACTTTGGGCACTCCAATTTAGTTTGCTATCAATTAAGATGCCCAAGTCCTTCTCCATCTCTGAATGCCCCAATGATTTCCCATTCAGTGAGTACTGGTGACTTCCATTTTTCCTTCCCATATGTATGACCTTACATTTCTCCTCATTAAACCTCATTTGCCATTTAGTGCTCCACCTACCCAGCTTATCCAAGTCCCTCTGTAGGTCTGCACTGTCCTCTTTTGTATTAATTGTTTTACATAACTTTGTGTCATCTGCAAATATTGACATTTAACTATTTATCCCGTTGACTATGTCGTTAATAAAGATATTAAATAACATTGGGCCTAGTACAGACCCCTGTGGTACCCCACTAGTGACGCTTACCCAATCTGAGTATATTCCATTTATAACCACCATCTGCCTTTTATCCCTTAGCCAGTTAGCTACCCACTTGCAGACATTTTCCCCTAAACCCATCATTCTCATTTTGTATACCAACCTATTATGTGGCACGCTATCGAACGCTTTTGAGAAGTCGAGATACACGACATCCACTGGTTCCCCCTGATCTAGTTGAGAGCTAACCTCCTCGTAGAAGTCAATCAGGTTTGTTTGGCAGGAGCGATTCCTCATGAATCCATGTTGGTTCGGGGTTAATAGATTATTAGCATCAAGATGCTCCGTAATTGCCTCTTTAATGAAACTCTCAAAAATTTTGCCCACAACGGACGTCAGACTCACCGGCCGATAGTTTCCGGCGTCACTTTTTGCTCCCTTTTTGAATATTGGTACTACATTCGCCTGTCGCCAATCAAGTGGTACAGACCCAGTCTCAACAGAGTCCTTAAATATAAGATATAACGGTCTGTCTATCACATTGCTTAGTTCCCTTAGTACCCGTGGGTGTATGCCATCAGGTCCTGGTGATTTGTTTATTTTAATGTTACTGAGGCGTTTCTGTACCCCAACTTGGGTTAGATTTGTCATACTTAGTGGAGGATTAAGTTTGTCACTTCTCATTTCGCCTGTTAGTTCTATTTCCTTTGTGAAAGTTGTCGAAAAAAAATTATTTAATAGATTAGCTTTATCCTCATCTTTCTCTACGATTTTGCCTTCATCACTTTTTATCGGTCCAATATTATCCGATTTAATCCTTTTACTATTTATATACGTAAAGAACAGTTTGGGATTTGATCTACTTTCCCTAGCAATACGTCTCTCTGTTTCCTCCTTCGCTATTTTTATTTGTTTTTTGCAAGTTCTCGTTTTTTCCTTGTAACACATTAGTGCCGCCTTACTGTTTTCCTGTTTTAATCTCTTGAATGCCTCTTTTTTGCTATTTAACGCCCCTTTTACGTTCTTGTTCAACCATATTGGTTTCCTCTTATTTCTGGCCCTTTTATTCCCATACGGTATATACCTGTCGCTCTGAGTATTCAGAATTCTTTTGAAGGTTTCCCATTTACTATTCGTATCCCTTTGATTAAGAACTTTGTCCCAGTCTATAAGTTGAAGGTTTTCTTTCAGCTGATCAAACTTCGCCCTCCTAAAGTGTAATGTTTTTCTTGTTCCCTTATTGATAACCCTACTGAAGGGCATTTTGAAATTGATAATATTATGATCGCTATTACCTAGGTGCCCCCCTATCTGTACCTCAGTTATTCTATCAGGCCTATTAGTCAATATTAAGTCCAACACGGCCTTCCCTCTCGTTGGTTCCTGCACTAGTTGGGAGAGATAATTATCCTTAATATTTGTCAAGAACCTTTTTCCTTTTTGAGATCTACAGGTTTCTGTTTCCCAGTCAATATCCGGGTAGTTGAAGTCCCCCATAACAATCACTTCATTATGTTTTGCTACTTTGTCTAATTGTCCTAATAGCAGATTCTCATTCTCCTCTGTTATATTGGGTGGCTTATAGCAGACCCCTAGTAATATTTTATTATTATTTTTTGCCCCCTCTATCTCTACCCACATGAACTCGACCCCCTCTTCTCCCTCTCCTATATCTTCCCTTAGTCTGGGCTTTAGACATGACTTTACATATAAGCAGACTCCTCCGCCTTTCCCCTGTATCCGGTCCCTTCTAAATAAACTATAATCTAATAAATATGTATGACCCTGATCAATGGAATCTTACCCTTTATTATGATCTGACATAATTCCCTTTCAGCAGAGTTAATTAAATTAGGATAATTTGAAACCTGAAGAAAAAAGGGGGTTGAAAAAACAATTATATATAATAATTGCAGAAATAAATTGACTATGCAATGGGTCTTTAGAATAGTAAAGGGAATAAATAGGAAAAGAAAGGTTAATATAGCACCTTTTTACTTTTTATTTACTTATTTTTTCACTTTTTCTTTTTTTTCTCTCTCACTCCTCATTTTAAAAAGGGTAATTTAAATAGTGCATTGGGGGTCGGTTGTAAACTATAATAAAAATATTAATAATGTCACATAATACTACAAAAACTACACATAAAAAAACAAAAAGACTTATATGTGAATAAATTAGATTTCACATAAATACCTACTACTGTATTGTAACAAGAGTAAAAAAATATTCCTCTATTGTTTTTTTTTTTTCGTTTCATTTTTATTGTAAACATATTGTCACAACTACAACTTTTTACAGATTACTTTTTCCATCATACTCTTTGGTGTGTATAGCATGTAGCAGGAACATATTATCACTCTTTTGAATATTTACAGGTGACTGACGCCCTTTGACATGGTGGGATTTGAAATGTTTCCTTGTGGACTCCAAGAAAAGAATGTGGAAAGTCACATAACAGGTAATTAATATTCATACTAATTACTGATAATAGTCAGTCTAGGCATAAGTTATAGACCTGCGGAGGTGTGACAACACCTCTCTGATACATGAGAATATACTGTTAGTGGTTTATATATGTATATTTTCTATACACAACTCCTAGTATAACACAACCATATCTTAGGTAGAGACATAAGGAACATTTCTTTTCCTTATCCTCTGTCTTCTAAAGTGAGGAATCCCTTATTCTGTTTCATAGAATAACCTTGTAATCAGCGGTGTAACAATTAATACCGTGATTACAAGAGACTGACCACAGCATTAAGACTACACTGTGGACCAATTGACCACAAAATTTACGAGGACTGACAGTCCACAGCATTTAAATTACGTGTGGACTGACTGACAACAGCATTTACACTAGTCTATGGATTGACAGGAAGACAGCAATTACTGGAAAGGGACATTATACTCGGAAGAATAGAAGGAAGTAGGCAAAGAGGAAGACCAGCAACCAATCTAAAGTATAGACACTATCAAGATAATGGTGAAGAAGACCCTAGTGGACCTATCTAGTCTTGCACAAAATTGATCTTCCCAAAGATCGTTAATTTATCCAGTCGTCATTGCTAGAGTTTCAACCGAAGGCCGTTAATAATAAAAAATGGACTGACTGACCACAGCATTCACACTAGTTGTGGACTGCCTGATCATATTTACAGTAGACTGTGGGCCAACCTCTGTCTTCTATACCAGAATTACAAGAGACTGACCACACTACTAAGACTACACTGTGGACTGAATGACCACAGCATTTAAAAGGACTGACAGTCCACAGCGTTTGAATTAGTTGTGGACTGACTAACAACAGCATTTACACTAGTCTAAGGATTGACTGGAAGACAGCAATCACTGGAAAAAGACATCATACTTTGAAGTATGGAAGGAAGAAAGCAAAGAGGAAGACAACTAGCCAATCCAAAGGATTGACACTATCAAGATAACGGTGGCGAAGACCCTAGTGGACCTATGTAGTCTTTCACAAAATTGATCTTCCTAAAGATCGTTAATGCATCTGTAGCACCCTGAGGATTCGGCTGCTACAGGGGTATTGCACCTCAACCCAGAGGTGTGATATTCCACTCCCGGGTAAGGATGGAGTGTGGAACTGAGCTCGGTAGGCTGCATGCACTACACACATCCCATTTCCGAGGAGCAGACCGACGGTACTCCCACTTAGAAATGTGCAGGTACGACCGAGTCTGTTCCTGGCTGGAGTGGGAGGGGGGTGGTACATCCCAAGTAGTGTAGGGGCAGATAGGGGGAGCAGCCTGGGTAAAGATAGGAGCTCATTGGGTGCTGGTCACCTGAGCTCACACATAGAGGGTGTATATAAGGTGGGCACCATCAAAGATCAGGGTCAGTCTGTGAGTCTTTGCAGAGAAGTCAGAGGAGGAAGAGGAGCAGAGAAGCCCCAGAGAGAGAGTGGAGCAGAGAAAGAAAGACCCAGAGGGGGAAACAGAAGAGAGGACTCTGAGAACCCAAATTCCATCCCCGGGTGAAGAGTCGGCATCAGGGTACCGGAACCCAAGCTGGTGGGGGCAAAAACACACCCTAGCCAGAGACCGGAGGCCGTGGGCAGCGTCTGCCACGGCCACCCACCACATCCACCCCGAAGGCATACCACGTGGAGGGTCAGGGAACCCAAGGCCAAGGGTCTCCCAACAGAAGGCCCGAGGGAGCTGGACCTGGGTGGATCACTAGTGGGGACGGCCAGAGAAAGGACAGAAGGAGAGCTCAGGGTCACGCTCCGGACTCGCTTGGGGGTTGGCTGGATCCAGGACCTGGTGGATGCAGCACGGCTCGGGAGGTCACTTGAAGCTGGAGTGACCGGAACATCAGCAGTGAGTAAATACCCTAAACTGCACAACCCGACTCTGTCTTCCTTTAACACCTATGCTGCACCACCACAACCCCCATCCTCTGCACCTGACCCCCTGAGGCTATACCCCACCCGTTGGGGGTTATACCACCAAAAGCTGCACCTACACCATCAGCCTCAGCGGACCCTGCTGCAGCGGCGGCCATAGTGACCGCAATACAACGGGTGGCGTAGTCGACAATAAAGAACTTAATAACATCTGTAGGACTGCCACATACAACTGAGTTTGACACCCTGGGCACGGACCGGGTCACAGCCACTCGGAAGACTACAACTCCCATCTGATCCGGCTCCGGATATTCCCCCTAAAGAATATGGCCCAGGGGGCGCGTCAACTTTGGCGTAGTCGGCAGGATTACGTGCCCGCAACACCCGGGTACTGCGTGCCTGAAGAAAAGAACAAGTTTACCTCAAAAAGAAGTCTCCTGCCGGTTCCGGAGGGTCCCCGCCATCGGACCCCATCACAGGTCGTTTCCCGCCGGTTGTCCGCCATTAACAGCTTTTTCCCGCCATCTGCAGAGTTTCCCGCCACTGGGAGACGATTCCCGCCATTTCCAAAGGTTTCCTGCCTTGTCAGAGCGGACGCCATTATGGGCGTGCCAGAGGATGGCGAGAGGCCACCTCCCATCGTGGGCCAGGACCGAAAATGGCGCCAAAAGTGGAAACCGCCCCCACCAACAGAGACTGTGATGCTAGAGGTGTCTGTCAGCGTGAAAGAACAGCCCCTGGAGCTGACAGTCACCAAGTGGCCCCGGGACCGCCCTCAAAGGGGGAGGAGACGAAAGGAGAGAGCAAAGATGGGTGTCGCTTGGAGCAGTCGAGAGCGAGCGCACCCGGAGGCAAGAAGCCTGGAGAAGAATATCGGAGGAGCTTACCCGGAGATGGCGAGAAAGCAGAGCAGCACCGGCCCGTTGGCCAGGAGCCTGCTAGAAACAGAGGAGGGAGAGCAGAGCAGCACCGGCCCGCTGGCCAGGAGCCTGCTGGAAGCAACTGTAGGAGAGCAGAGCAGCACCGACCCGCTGGTCAGGAGCCTGCTGGAAACAACGACCCCACTAGGACTAGTGGAGGTCCTAGCACAGCTCCCCCGAGACCGGGAGTGTGCACAGACCGCTCTGGAGGGCCTCGCAAGGAGGATGGCCCGGGTGCAGCGAGAGACGTTGGCGGAGTGGAGCCGTGAGATGGCCCAGCAGACCGAGACCTGTCAGCGGAGCACGCCACCCAAGACGAGGAGACAGACCGCCTCTGAGGATGGCGCGGGAGGATTGAAGGCCGGAGACGGCGCCGAGAAGGGAGCCGAACGAGTGGAGGCAGGTAAAGGGGACGTCTATACCCCAAACCGGGAAACCGCGTACCTGCCCCAGCTCCCCGTCGCAGAGCCCGAAGTCTATCCTGCCGTGCCCGTCGCTGCAACGTCACCGCCGCAGACTAGGCCTCAAACGGGAGCCGCGACCCCTGTGACGTCACACGCCTCGACCCCGAGCGTGACCAAGCAGGAAGTACCACCAGCCTGGTCGCAAGGCCTAGTACCCCCGGGCGCCGCAATACCAACAGCGCCCCCTACCTCCGCGGAGCCACCGGCCTGGTCGCAGGGCCAAGTAGCCCAGGGCGCCGCCGTCCTTACGGTGCCCTTCACCTTCCAGATACCCCAGGCCTGGCCGCAAGGCCCGGGCAACCCGGGCGCTAACACCACCGCGCCCATAAGACCAAGAGTGCCGCATCTGGGAGAGGACCTGTACGCCCAGCATACGTGCCCGGATGGGCAGCCATTTATATGGCCACCGGAGTTCCACCATCCCCGACTCCGGAGAGAGAGACCCCTGGATGAACCCCTGATCCCGGCTCCAAAGCCCGTAAAGAGGATCTCGCCCCCGCTAGCAGAAGCGCAGTTTGAGTGGGACCCCACCGGAGAAGATCTCATGGGGTTCACTCAAGAGACTCGGGCAGCTGCAGCGGAGCGTGCTGAGTGCTGCCGCCAACAGCTCGAGGACTTTGAGAGGGAGCGGAGAGAGAGGCGGGTCCGGGAACAGCAAGCTCAAGTAAGGAGCGCGGAGCAGAAGAGCCGGGCCAGGAGAGACCCCCGTGCAGCGCATAGTCCCCGCACCACCGGGACTGTGATAAAGTTTAATATGCAGCATGGGTGGGGCTTCATCCGAGACCACCGCACCCTAGGCGACGTCTTCGTGACCAGGAGAGACGTTGAGTCCCACCTACCGGAGGGACACAGAGGTCGTGACCTTTACATCGGGGACGAGGTCACCTTCACCCGGCACAAGTGTGCCAAAGGACTGCTGCTAATATAGTCCCCGTTGGGACCAGCATCTGTGAACTGTTTACCCGTTTATCCCTTTAATCCCACTGACCGAGGACTGAGAGCGGTCATCCCTATTCCCATTACCTGGCCGAGGACTGAGAGCGGCCACTACCCCTGTAAATAGTTGCGCGTCCTAAAGCGCCCCCTACCGCTTTTATAGGAAAACCATTTTTCTAAGAGACTGTCGCACTTTTCCCGGACACATGTTGCACAGTGTCCGCAGGAGGAACCAGAAAAAGATATGATGTTTTATTATGTTGTTTTATGAAAAAAAAATGTATGTTTGTGGATGTTTTGTCTTACAGCCCGAGGACGTGCTGTGATTTACCAGGGGGGAATGTAGCACCCTGAGGATTCAGCTGCTACAGGGGTATTGCACCTCAACCCAGAGGTGTGATATTCCACTCCCGGGTAAGGATGGAGTGTGGAACTGAGCTCGGTAGGCTGCATGCACTACACACATCCCATTTCCGAGGAGCAGACCGACGGTACTCCCACTTAGAAATGTGCAGGTACGACCGAGTCTGTTCCTGGCTGGAGTGGGAGGGGGGTGGTACATCCCAAGTAGCGTAGGGGCAGATAGGGGGAGCAGCCTGGGTAAAGATAGGAGCTCATTGGGTGCTGGTCACCTGAGCTCACACATAGAGGGTGTATATAAGGTGGGCACCATCAAAGATCAGGGTCAGTCTGTGAGTCTTTGCAGAGAAGTCAGAGGAGGAAGAGGAGCAGAGAAGCCCCAGAGAGAGAGTGGAGCAGAGAAAGAAAGACCCAGAGGGGGAAACAGAAGAGAGGACTCTGAGAACCCAAATTCCATCCCCGGGTGAAGAGTCGGCATCAGGGTACCGGAACCCAAGCTGGTGGGGGCAAAAACACACCCTAGCCAGAGACCGGAGGCCGTGGGCAGCGTCTGCCACGGCCACCCACCACATCCACCCCGAAGGCATACCACGTGGAGGGTCAGGGAACCCAAGGCCAAGGGTCTCCCAACAGAAGGCCCGAGGGAGCTGGACCTGGGTGGATCACTAGTGGGGACGGCCAGAGAAAGGACAGAAGGAGAGCTCAGGGTCACGCTCCGGACTCGCTTGGGGGTTGGCTGGATCCAGGACCTGGTGGATGCAGCACGGCTCGGGAGGTCACTTGAAGCTGGAGTGACCGGAACATCAGCAGTGAGTAAATACCCTAAACTGCACAACCCGACTGTGTCTTCCTTTAACACCTATGCTGCACCACCACAACCCCCATCCTCTGCACCTGACCCCCTGAGGCTATACCCCACCCGTTGGGGGTTATACCACCAAAAGCTGCACCTACACCATCAGCCTCAGCGGACCCTGCTGCAGCGGCGGCCATAGTGACCGCAATACAACGGGTGGCGTAGTCGACAATAAAGAACTTAATAACATCTGTAGGACTGCCACATACAACTGAGTTTGACACCCTGGGCACGGACCGGGTCACAGCCACTCGGAAGACTACAACTCCCATCTGATCCGGCTCCGGATATTCCCCCTAAAGAATATGGCCCAGGGGGCGCGTCACATCCAGTCGTCATGGCTCGAATTTCAATCGAAGGCCGTTAATAAGAAAAAATGGGCTGACTGACCACAGCATTCACATTAGGTGTGGACTGCCTGACTACAGCATTCACACTAGGTGTGGACTGCTTGACCACATTTACAGTAGACTAGACTGTGGGCCAACCTCTGTCTTTTAAAGGGAGGTATCCCCCTATTCTATTTCATAGAATAGACTTGTAATCCGCGGTGTAACAATCAATACCGCGATTACAATAGACTGAGCACAGTATTAAAATTACACTGTGGACTGAATGACGACAACATTTAAAAGGACTGACAGTTCACAGCGTTTGAATTAGTTGTGGACTGACTGACAACAGCATTTACACTAGTCTAAGGATTGAATGGAAGACAGCAATCAATGGAAAAGGACATCATACTTTGAAGTGTATAAGGAAGAAAGCAAAGAGGAAGACCAGCAACCAATCCAATGGATTGATACTATCAAGATAATGGTGAAGAAGACCCTAGTGGACCTATCTAGTCTTCCACAAGATTGATCTTCCTAAAGATAAGATTACTCATCAAGTCGTCATGGCTCGAGTTTCAACCGAATGCAATTAATTATAAAGAATGGACTGACTGACTGACCACAGCATATGCACTAGATGTTGACTGCCTGACCACATTTACACTATACTGTGAAACGATTGAGCATTAAATTTAGAATAGACTGTGGACTGTCTGACAACAATTTTTATAATAAAATGCAGACCGACTGACCACAGTCTTTATCTTTGAAATAAGTAATTTTGGCACTAGAGTGTTATACTTTTTGGTGTGTATAGCATGTAGCAGGAACATATTATATCACTCTTTTGAATATTTACAGGTGACTGACGCCCATTGACATGGTGGGATTTGAAATGTTTCGTTGTGGACTCCAAGAAAAGAATGTGGAAAGTCACATAACAGGTAATTAATATTCATATTAATTACTGATAATCGTCATTCTAGGCATAAGTTCTAGACCTGCGGAGGTGTGACAACACCTCTCTGATACATGAGAATATACTGTTAGTGGTTTTCATATGTATATTTTCTATACACAACTCCTAGTATAACACAACCATATCTTAGGTAGACACATAAGGAACATTTCTTTTCCTTATCCTCGGTCTTCTAAAGTGAGGAATCCCTTATTCTGTTTCATAGATTAGCCTTGTAATCAGCGGTGTAACAATCAATACCGCGATTACAAGAGACTGACCACAGTATTAAGACTACACTGTGGACCAATTGACCACAAAATTTACGAGGACTGACAGTCCACAGCATTTAAATTAGTTGTGGACTGACTGACAACAGCATTTACACTAGACTAAGGATTGACTGGAAGACAGCAATCACTGGAAAAGGACATCATGCTCGGAAGAATAGGAGGAAGAAGGCAAAGAGGAAGACCAGCAACCAATCCAAAGGATTGACACTATCAAGATAATAGTGAAGGAAACCCTAGTGGACCTATCTAGTCATGCACAAAATTGATCTTCCCAAAGATCGTTTTTTCATCCAGTCGTCATTGCTAGAGTTTCAACCGAAGGCCGTTAATAATAAAAAATGGACTGACTGGCCACAGCATTCACACTATGTGTGGACTGCCTGATCATATTTACAGTAGACTGTGGTCCAACCTCTGTCTTCTAAAGTGAGGAATCCCCTATTCTATTTCATAGAATAGCCTTGTAATCAGCGGTGTAACAATCAATACCGCAAGTACAAGAGAATGACCACAGTATTAAAATTACACTGTGGACTGAATGACCACAACATTTAAAAGAACTGACAGTCCACAGCATTTGAATTATTTGTGGACTGACTGACAACAACATTTACACTAGTCTAAGCATTGAATGGAAGACAGCAATCACTCGAAAAGGACATCATACTTTGAAGTATAGAAGGAATAAAGCAAAGAGGAAGACCAGCAGCCAATCCAAAGGATTGACACTATCAAGATTATGGTGAAGAAGACCCTAGTAGACCTATCTAGTCTTCCACAAGATTGATCTTCCTAAAGATCATTATTTCATCAAGTAGTCATGGCTGGAGTTTCAACCGAAGGCAATTAAGTATAAAGAATGGACTGAATGACTGAACACAGCATACACACTAGATGTGGACTGCCTGACCACATTTACAGTAGACTGTGAACCGATTGAGCATGAAATTTAAAATAGACTGTGGACTGTCTGACTACTATTTTTATAATAAAATGCAGACCGACTGACCACAGTCTTTATCTTTGAAAAAAGTAATTTTGGCCCTAGAGTGTTATACTTTTTGGTGTGTATAGCATGTAGCAGGAACATATTATCACTCTTTTGAATATTTACAGGTGACTGACGCCCTTTGACATGGTGGGATTTGAAATGTTTCCTTGTGGACTCCAAGAAAAGAATGTGGAAAGTCACATAACAGGTAATTAATATTCATATTAATTACTGATAATAGTCAGTCTAGGCATAAGTTCTAGACCTGCGGAGGTGTGACAACACCTTTCTGATACATGAGAACATACTGTTAGTGGTTTACATATGTATATTATCTATACACAACTCCTAGTATAACACAACCATATCTTAGGTAGAGACATAAGGAACATTTCTTTTCCTTATCCTCTGTCTTCTAAAGTGAGGAATCCCTTATTCTGTTTCATAGAATAGCCTTGTAATCAGCGGTGTAACAATCAATACCGCGATTACAAGAGACTGACCACAGCATTAAGACTACACTGTGGACCAACTGACCACAAAATTTACCAGGACTGACAGTCCACAGCATTTAAATTAGGTGTGGACTGACTGACAACAGCATTTACACTAGTCTATGGATTGACTGGAAGACAGCAATTACTGGAAATGGACATCATACTCGGAAGAATAGAAGTAAGTAGGCAAAGAGGAAGACCAGCAGCCAATCCAAAGGATTGACACTATCAAGATAATGGTGAAGAAAACCCTAGTGGACCTATCTAGTCTTGCACAAAATTGATCTTCCTAAAGATCGTTAATTCATCCAGTCGTCATTGCTAGAGTTTCAACCGAAGGCCGTTAATAATAAAAAATGGACTGACTGACCACAGCATTCACACTAGTTGTGGACTGCCTGATCATATTTATAGTAGACTGTGGGCCAACCTCTGTCTTCTAAAGTGAGGAATCCCCTATTTTATTTCATAGAATAGCCTTGTAATCAGCGGTGTATCAATCATTACCGCGATTACAAGACACTGACCACAACATTAAGACTACACTGTGGACAGAATGACCACAGCATTTAAAAGGACTGACAGTCCACAGCGTTTGAATTAGTTGTGGACTGACTGACAACAGCATTTACCCTAGTCTAAGGATTGACTGGAAGACAGCAATCACTGGAAAAGGACATCATACTTTGAAGTATAGAAGGAAGAAAGCAAAGAGGAAGACCAGCAGCCAATCCAAAGGATTGACACTATCAATATAATGGTGGAGAAGACCGCAGTGGACCTATGTAGTCTTTCACAAAATTGATCTTCCTAAAGATCATTAATTCATCAAATCGTCATGGCTCGAGTTTCAACCGAAGGCCGTTATTAATAAAAATGGGCTGACTGACCACAGCATTCACACTAGGTGTGGACTGCCTGACTATAGCATTCACACTAGGTGTGGACTGCTTGACCACATTTACAGTAGACTAGACTGTGGGACAATTTCTTTCTTCTAAAGTGAGGAATCCCCTATTCTATTTCATAGAATAGCCTTGTAATCAGCGGTGTAACAATCAATACCGCGATTAAAAGAGACTGACCACAGTATTAAAATTACACTGTGGAATGAATGACCACAACATTTAAAAGGACTGACAGTCCACAGCGTTTGAATTAGTTGTGGACTGACTGACAACAGCATTTACACTAGTCTAAGGATTGAATGGAAGACAGCAATCAATGGAAAAGGACATCATACTTTGAAGTATAGAAGGAAGAAAGCAAAGAGGAAGACCAGCAACCAATCCAATGGATTGATACTATCAAGATAATGGTGAAGAAGACCCTAGCGGACCTATCTAGTCTTCCACAAGATTGATCTTCCTAAAGATCATTAATTCATCAAGTCGTCATGGCTCGAGTTTCAACTGAATGCCATTAATTATAAAGAATGGACTGACTGACTGACCACAGCATATATGATGCGCCCCCTGGGCCGTGGGGTACTCAACAGCCGGGCCAATGGCTGCTGGCGGGGGTTATCACGGTGGCTGGCCCGGTTCGTGACCCAGGGCGGTCAGTAAAAAGGGACAAAACAAAAAGGGAATACTTTATATGGAAAGTTCGTGAAGCCACCTGTGGTATCTGGTGAGAATCACCAGCGCTGCGGCAGTCCACTGAGGCCGGTGGTAAGGCAGCTTGATGGTACAGCTCCCCACAGGTAGAGCTAGGCCTCAGGGGAGCGGGGATGTAAGGATGCAGGACAGACGGGACCCGCCGGGTCAGAGCAAGAACAGGGACAGACACAATAGTCACTTCAGAACCTTTTACTGGTGGAAATTCAGGCACATCCCGGAGCACTGTAGGGTGAAGGGTGCATTTCAGGATCCTCCCCAGTGAGCGGGTGTAGGGCCTCCTGTTTCTAGCCTTTGCGTAGTAAGTTTCTGACCTGCCTGGAGCTAGGCCTAACTTTGTCTCTGTTCTGCACCTGCCGACCTTGTGGTAGGGCCTTCTGTTGGAGATCACTCTCCCTATTCTTTGGGGTCTCTGTGATTCCTGACCCTGGTACGTATCATCTTTTGGTGATCCTGGGACATATAGTTCGCCAGGGGTTCCGGAAGTTTTCTACTGGTCATGCAGATCCACGTAGATTCCAACCCGGTGTTCGCTCTAACTTCGGAGTGAGCTGGTTAAGCTCCTCTGCCCCCCTATGTTACTCACTTTCCACTCGCCTTCGGCCCCGCTCGGGCCCTAACTAGGCTACACACACTGCAGCCGTGACACTGCTCTTCTTCGCCGCTCTCAGAGTGTCGGCACACTCCTAGCTCTCTATCCTGAGCTATGTGAGTTCTAGTCTGGACTCACTCTACAGACTGTACTGAACTCTTTCTGCAGGAACAGCTAGGCTCTGGCTCGACTGCACTCACTCCTTCTGTGTCTGAGCAGGAAACTGCTGAATCACTCACTGAGCTGCCTGGCTCCACCTTCCCTTTATTTATCCCTGACGGGCTCCCTCTGGTGGTCTTAGGTGGAAGGTGGAGGTGTGTGAATGCTTAGAGAGCCCTCTGGTGGAGGAATCTTTTAATAAACTCTTCCAGGATCTGTGGTGCTAAGCACAGCTGGGCGCCACATATACACTAGATGTGGACATTTACAGTAGACTGTGAAACAATTGAGCATAAAATTTAAAATAGACTGTGGACTGTCTGACTACAGTTTTAATAATAAAATGCAGACCGACTGACCACAGTCTTTATCTTTGAAATAAGTAATTTTGGCCCTAGAGTGTTATACTTTTTGGTGTGTATAGAATGTAGCAGGAACATATTATCACTCTTTTGAATATTTACAGGTGACTGACGCCCTTTGACATGGTGGGATTTGAAATGTTTCCTTGTGGACTCCAAGTAAAGAAATTGGAAAGTCACATAACAGGTAATTAATATTCATATTAATTACTGATAAAAGTCATTCTAGGCATAAGTTCTAGACCTGCGGAGGTGTGACAACACCTTTCTGATACATGAGAATATACTGTTAGTGGTTTACATATGCATATTTTCTATACACAACTCCTAGTATAACACAACCATATCTTAGGTAGAGACATAAGGAACATTTCTTTTCCTTATCCTCTGTATTCTAAATTGAGGAATCCCTTATTCTGTTTCATAGAATAGACTTGTAATCAGCGGTGTAACAATCAATACCGCGATTACAAGAGACTGACCACAGCATTAAGACTACACTGTGGACCAATTGACCACAAAATTTACGAGGACTGACAGTCCACAGCATTTAAATTAGGTGTGGACTGACTTACAACAGCATTTACACTAGTCTATGGATTGCCTGGAAGACAGCAATTACCGGAAAGGGACATCATACTCGGAAGAATAGAAGAAAGTAGGCAAAGAGGAAGACCAGCAACCAATCCAAAGGATGGACATTATCAAGATAATGGTGAAGAAAACCCTAGTGGACCTATGTAGTCTTGCACAAAATTGATATTCCCAAAGATCGTTAATTCATCCAGTCGTCATTGCTAGAGTTTCAACCGAAGGCCGTTAATAATAAAAAATGGACTGACTGACCACAGCATTCACACTAGTTGTGGACTGTCTGATCATATTTACAGTAGACTGTTGGCCAACCTCTGTCTTCTAAATTGAGGAATCCGCTATTCTATTTCATAGAATAGCCTTGTAATCAGCGTTGTAACAATCAATACCGCAAGTACAAGAGACTGATTACACTACTAAGACTACACTGTGGACTGAATGACCACAGCATTTAAAAGGACTGACAATTCACAGCGTTTGAATTAGTTGTGGACTGACTGACAACAGCATTTACACTAGTCTAAGGATTGACTGGAAGACAGCAATCACTGGAAAAGGACATCATACTTTGAAGTATAGAAGGAAGAAAGCAAAGAGGAAGACCAGCAGCCAATCCAAAGGATTGACACTATCAAGAAAATGGTGGAGAAGACCCTAGTGAACCTAAGTAGTCTTTCACAAAATTGATCTTCCTAAAGATCGTTAATTCATCCAGTTGTCATGACTCGAGTTTCATCCGAAGGCCTTAATAATAAAAAATGGGCTGACTGACCACAGTATTCACAGAGGCTGTGGACTGCCTAACTACAGCATTAACACTAGGTGTGGACTGCTTGACCTAATTTACAGTAGACTAGACTGTGGGCCAACCTCTATCTTTTAAAGGGAGGAATCCCCTATTCTATTTCATAGAATTGCCTTGTAATCAGCGGTGTAACAATCAATACCGCGATTACAAGAGATTGAACACAATATTAAAATTACACTGTGGACTGAATGACCACAACATTTAAAAGACTGACAGTCCACTGCGTTTGAATAAGTTGTGGACTGACTTATAACAGCATTTACAATAGTCTAAGGATTGAATGGAAGACAGCAATCAATGGAAAAGGACATCATACTTTGAAGTATAGAAGGAAGAAAGCAAAGAGGAAGACCAGCAACCAATCCAATGTATTGATACTATCAAGATAATGGTGAAGAAGACCCTAGCGGACCTATCTAGTCTTCCACAAGATTGATCTCGCTAAAGATCATTAATTCATCACATCAAGTCGTCATAGCTCGAGTTTCAGCCGAAGGCCATTAATTATAAAAATGGACTGACTGACTGACCACAGCATATATGACGCGCCCCCTGGACCGTGGGGTACTCGACAGCCGGGCCGATGGCTGCTGGCTGGGGTTATCACGGTGGCTGGCCCGGTTCGTGACCCAGGGCGGTCTGTAAAAAGGGACAAAACAAAAAGGGAATACTTTATGTGGAAAGTTCGTGATGCCACCTGTGGTATCTGGTGAGAATCACCAGCGCTGCGGTAGTCCGCTGAGGCCGGTGGTAAGGCAGCTTGATGGTACATCTCCCCACAGGTAGAGCTAGGCCTCAGGGGAGCGGGGATGTAAGGATGCAGGACAGCCGGGTCAGAGCAAGAACAGGGACAGACACGATAGTCACTTCAGTACCTTTTACTGGTGGAAATTCAGGCACATCCCGAAGCACTGTAGGGTGAAGGGTGCATTTCAGGATCCTCCCCAGGGAGCGGGTGTAGGGCCTCCTGTTTCTTGCCTTTGCGTAGTAAGTTTCTGACCTGCCTGGAGCTAGGCCTAACTTTGTCTCTGTTCTGCACCTGCCTACCTTGTGGTAGGGCCTTCTGTTGGAGATCACTCTCCCTATTCTTTTGTTTCTCTGTGATTCCTGACCCTGGTAAGTATCAGCTTTTGGTGATCCTGGGACATGTAGTTCACCAGGCGTTCCGGTAGTTTTCTACTGGTCATGAAGATCTACGTAGATTCCTACGCGGTGTCTGCTGTAACTTCGGGGTGTGCTGGTTAAGCTCCTCTGCCCCCCTATGTAACTCACTTTCCACTTGCCTTCGACCCCGCTCGGGCCCTCACTAGGCTACACACACTGCAGCCGTGACACTGCACTTCTTCGCCGCTCTCAGAGTGTCGGCACACTCCTAGCTCTCTATCCTGAGCTCTGTGAGTTCTAGTCTGGACTC
Source organism: Phyllobates terribilis (assembly GCF_046119375.1). Taxonomy (NCBI): domain Eukaryota; kingdom Metazoa; phylum Chordata; class Amphibia; order Anura; family Dendrobatidae; genus Phyllobates; species Phyllobates terribilis. Next base: position 384,475,274 of record NW_027362765.1, read on the forward strand.
ACTCTACAGATTGTACTGAACTCTTTCTGCAGGAACAGCTAGGCTCTGGCTTGACTGCATTGACTCCTTCTGTGTCTGAGCAGGAAACTGCTGAATCACTCACTGAGCTGCCTGGCTCCACCTTCCCTTTATATATCCGTGATGGGCTGCTTCTGGTGGTCTGAGGTGGAAGGTGGAGGTGTGTGAATGCTTAGAGAGCCCTCTGGTGGAGGAATCGTTTAATACACTCTTCCAAGATCTGTGGTGCTAAGCACAGCTGGGCGCCACATTCCCCCCTAGCAAATCTCAGCACTCCCGGGCTGAAGTACATTTTTATAACAATAATAAACATTTACCATCTTCCCTTTATGGGAGGCACATTCTTAAACGTTGCATAACAAAAACATTATAACCATGTAAAACATTTTCAGCAGTTCAATAATGGTGCTCCTTCCGGGGAAGCACCTGTCCATAATAGGCTGGCCCAGTCGGGTCATCAGCCGTAGTTGACGGGGGTTTGCTCTCCTCCCCAACCTTGTGGACATTCAGGGCCATGGGTATGACCGGAGATACAGGTCCTGCTGATGGGCGGCCGCTTCGGTCTGCTCGGCGCCCAGCTCGTGTTGAACATCAGGGTGGTGAACCGGTGCTCCGGCGCTGTGCTGTTCTTCTGACATACTGGCGCCCCCCTAGCGAACCGTGGCCTACCTTCTTCTCTTTTCTTCTGGTAGGCCGCAGCTCTGCAGGTGATGGTCTGCTTCAGGACCTTGCGTCGCTTGCGTCCTACGTCAGAGCGCTCACCGCGTCTCCTTCCAGGACCTAGCGCTTCCTGGTATGACGTCAAGGCGTGGGGCGTGTCCGTGGCTTTGCGCTCTTTTGCAGTTACGCCCACCAGTTTCCCTTGGTTATGCCCTTCTTCTTGCCGCACTACAGCACGAGAATGGCTGCCATCTTCGCCACAGTATAATACACAGTCTTCATTAAAGGCGCACAGTACCCGGTGGCAACGGGCACAACACTTCAACGTTGCAGCGGCCATGCAATCCTGTTCGTGACGCCAGGATCTGACGCACCTCTTGGGCAGTGGGGTACTCGATAGCTGGGCCGATGGCTGCTGGCGGGGGTTATCACGGTGGCTGGCCCGGTTCGTGACCCAGGGCGGTCAGTAAAAAGGGACAAAACAAAAAGGGAATAGCTTATATGGAAAGTTTGTGACGCCACCTGTGGTACCTGGTGAGAATCACCAGCCCTGCGGCAGTCCGCTGAGGCCGGTGGTAAGGCAGCTTGATGATACAGCTCCCCACAGGTAGAGCTAGGCCTCAGGGCAGCGGGGATGTAAGGATGCAGTACAGACGGGACTCGCCGGGTCAGAGCAAGAACAGGGACAGACACGATAGTCACTTCAGTACCTTTTACTGGTGGAAATTCAGGCACATTCGGGAGCACTGTAGGGTGAAGGGTGCATTTCAGGATCCTCCCAAGTGAGCGGGTGTAGGGCCTCCTGTTTCTTGCTTTGCGTAGTAAGTTTCTGACCTGCTTTGCGTAGTAAGTTTTCTCACCTTCGGCCCCGCTCGGGCCGTTGACTAGCCCAGGGGGATGGGATGTACTCGGAGCCCGGGCCTTGCTGCTGGGGATGTCGCGGTAGTCGGTTCCCGGGCCCGTACTCTGGGCCTCTCTTTTAATAGATGTTTGGTTCTTATTAATTATATGAAAGTTCGTGACGCCACCTGTGGTACCTGTTGAGATTCAACAGCGCTGCGACAGTCCGCTGAGGCCGGTGTTAAGGCAGCTCGGTGGTATAGCTCCCCACAGGTGGAGCTAGGCCTCAGGGCTGCATATGTGAAAGGAGTGCAGGTTGGCGAGGCCAGCCAGGCCTACAGAAAGACAGGTAAACTCACACAGTTCTCTTCAATACCTTTTACTGATGGAATTGCAGGGACATCCCGGAGCACTGTAGGGTGAAGGGTGTATTGCCGGATACTCTCCCAGGTCGCGGAGATAGGGCCTCCTGTTTCCTGTCTTTGTATGGTAAGTTTCTGACCTGCCTGGAGCTAGGCCTAACTTTGTCTTTGTCCTACACTGTCTGACGTTGTGGTAGGGAGTTCTCTTGGAGTGCACGCTCCCAGCTTGCGGGGCCTATGTGTCTCCTGGCTCTGTTACGTATCAGCACTTTAGTGGTCCTGGGACCTGTAGTCCTCCAGGGATTCCGGTTGAACTTTACTGGGTCATAGAGATCCCGGTAACTTCGGACCCGGTGTCCAGTAAACATTCGGGGTGAGCTGGTAAAGCTCCTCTGCCCCCACTGCTACTAACTCTCGACTCGCCTTCGGTCTACTCGGGGCCCTCACTAGGCTTTACACACTGGCAGTTAGCTGGCTGCCTCTTCTGCCGCTGTTTGAGTGTCGGCAACGCTCCTAGCTCACTAACCTGAGATCACTCTACTCCGACCGAACTCTTCTCAGACTGCTCTGTACACTTGCTCTTTGTGCTCTCCAGTCTAAAACTAGTCTCTAACTGAACCAACGGACGAACTAGCTCCACCCCCCCTTTTATATCCCTAACGGGCTCCCTCTGGTGGTCTGAGGTGGGAGGTGAAGGTGTGTGTATGTGCTTAGAGAGCCCTCTGGTGGAGGAATCCATTAATACACTCTTCCAGGTCTGTGGTGCTAAGCAGGGCTGGGCGCCACATTCCCCCCTAGTTAAGCTCAGCACTCCCAGGCTGAAGTAATTTTACAAACAGTAATAAACATAAACAATAACAATAATCTTCCCTTTATGGGAGGCACCAATCTTAAACATTGCATAACAACACCAACAAATATAAAGCGTCCTCAGAATTCAAGTCTCCAGTTGTGAGGTTCCCAAGCAGGATGTCCATCTCACTGACTAGAGTACTTAGTAGCTTTGAGGGACCTGTCCTAAACCCTCTACGTAGGCCCTGGGGTGGCTGCAGGGCATGAAGATCCGGTGTTGGACCTCCACAAAAGCCACTCCAGGCAGGTTTTACTTCTGAGGTCACCTAAAGGGAGTACTCCAGGGAGTACAAATATATACAAGAAATTGTTTTTGGGCTGCACACAGTCCTCAGCCACGCAGTTCATAGGTAATTAATTAACGAAATCATTAGGCAAAAAGTCCATTAATAAGGCAAAAATACATATCAAAATGCACAATCATAACATACAAAACCCCAGGGGTAACGATCTACACTACTCAGATTTTTTTACTTTACTGAGTGTACCTGACAGGAGGTTTACCTCTCGTGCTACGTGTTGATCTACGTAGTGTAGTGGTCTGTGTGGTAGTAGTGTCTACATTGTCAGTTACTCTACCAGTTCTACGTGTGACTATGTTGTAAAACTGCCTTAACCTCTCTCTTGGACTGGCAAGTCTACCATTGGCTGGGCCCTCTTGCTCTTCTTCTGCCGGGGATCCTTCATCCGGGGATTCTTCTTGAGCTGGGTCTTCTGCAGCACTTACAGGTTCAACTTGCTGTTGAGGGTCTTCTGGCTGATTGTAGAAATGGAGTACTGGAACTATTACTGCTCCTCCTACTTGAGGCCAATCTGCTGGAAACTCTCCTAAGTCAGTGTGTATCATTGGTTCTTTTGGCTCTTCCGGTTTGGTGAAAGGCACTTCTTCTTGGGGTTTCAGTAATTCAGGACATAACTTTATATGGTCCCTTGACACTGTTGCAGACGTTCTTCCTCCATCTTTGCTGATTAAGCATGTCTTTTTATTATCAAATCTTGATTCCAACACAGTGTAGGGTTCTTTTTCCCACTGGTCATCAAGTTTGTTGTTTCTTCTTTTTCTTTTTAATACTGTTTCACCAGGTGTGAAAGGTTCTGCTGGCGCATTTTTGTTGTATTGTGCTTCTTGTTTGTCTCTTGATTTAGTGAGACTATCTGCGACACAGGCTTGTACCCTTCTGTACTGCTCTTGTCTGGTCGTGTCCCAGTTTTCAGTGGTTACATCAGCTTCAGGCTCCACAACACCAAGCTCCAGATCCATGGGCAGCTTCCCAGGTCTTGCACGCATAAGATATGCCGGAGTACAGTTGGTGGAACTGACAGGTATGTGATTATATAGATCTACTAGGTCTGGTAGTAGGTCTGGCCACTGGTTTCTCTCTTCAAGTGGGATGGTCTTCAGCAGATCGATGATGATGTTGTTCATCTTTTCGCAGAGACTATTTGTTTGTGGGTGATATGGGGTAGTTCTTATTTTCTTACACCCGTAAAGATGGCAGAACTCTTTGAACAATTCAGCCTCAAAGGCCGGGATTTGGTCAGTCAGTACCTGCTCAGGGTATCCATGGGGTCTGCAGAAGTACGCTTGGAAAGTTTTTGCTGCTGTCTCTGCTGTCAGGTCTTTGACAGGGGCGACCACCAGGAACCTAGAGTAGTGATCCACCATGGTCAGTGCGTAGGAGTACCCTGACCTGCTGGGGGACAACTTGACATGGTCCAGAGCCACGATCTCCAGGGGTCGAGTTGTCTTGATTGGTTGTGGGGCTGCCTTCTGGGTGCTGTAGTCTTTTCTTCTGAGGCTACAGGGTCCACAGTTTTGGCACCACCGTTCAATGGAACTGCGCTTTCCTACCCAGTAGAATCGACACTTCAGCTGGGTCTCTAGCTTTTTCCAGCCAAAGTGCCCTGCCTGATCGTGGTAGGCCTCCAACACCATCTGGATGTCTGTCTTCGGGACTACTATCTGCCATACCATCTCATGGGTTTTTGGATTAACATACCTCCGGCACAGCTTCTCACGGTAGATAAACAGCCGGCTTCTCTCGTTCCACAGCTGCTTTGCTTGAAGAAACGCTTCCTTCTCCAGGGAGGAACCTTCTTGGGTTATCAGTTCTTTAATACGGCTGACAACCGGGTCAGTGTCCTGTGTCTCTTTCCAGCTGTGGTGAGGCAGAGAGTTTAATGTCTTCCCACCCTGCCTCTTTGAGACTCGTTGTTCGTGGATCATCCCATTCCGGTGAAAGGCAGGTAGCTCAATCTCTTCCAAATCATCAACTTCTTCTTCTGTGTCTGATTGGTGAGGCATCCTGGACAGGGCATCGGCGTTGGCGTTCTTGCGGCCTGCCCGTTATTTAATTGTAAATTGGTAGTTTGACAGCCGAGCCATCCATCATTGTTCCATGGCTCCCAGCTTGGCAGTTTCAAGATGGGTCAAGGGGTTATTGTCAGTGTAGGCAGTGAACTTGCTGGAGGCCAAGTAGTGTTTAAATCTTTTGGTGATGGCCCAGACCAAGGCCAGGAACTCTAACTTAAAGCTGCTATAGTTCTCTGGGTTCCTCTCGGTTGGGTGGAGCTTCCTGCTTGCATAGGCTATGACTTTCTCTTGGCCATTCTGCTTCTGACTTAGTACAGCGCCCAGCCCTTCGTTGCTGGCATCAGTATACAACAGGAACGGTTGGCTGTAGTCAGGATAGGCTAGAATCTCGTCGCCTGTCAGGATCTCCTTCATCTCCTGAAATGACTCGGCTTGCTCCTTACCCCAGTGGAATCGGGGGTTCTTGCCTTTGGGGGACTGCCCTACCAGGAGGTCTTGCAGGGGAGCTGCTTTCTTAGTATAGTCTTTTATGAACCTCCAGTAGTATCCTACTAGTCCCAGAAACTGACGCACCTCCTTCAGGTTCTTCGGCTCCGGCCACTTCTGGATGGCTGTAACCTTATCCGGGTCTGGTGCTACCCCTTCCGGACTGACAATGTGCCCCAGGTACTGTACCTTTCTCTTGAGCAGGTGGCACTTCGAGAGTTTCAACTTCATCCTGTACCGGGACAGTGACTCAAATACCTCTGCCAGGTGTTTCAAGTGGTCCTCGTACGTTCTGGAGTACACTATCACGTCATCCAGGTAGAGTAACACAGTCTCGAATTTGCGGTGTCCCAGGCAGCACTCCATAAATCTCTGGAATGTTTCGGGGGCATTGCAGAGTCCAAACTGCATACTATTGAACTCGCAGAGTCCCATCGGAGTGGTAAAAGCCGTCTTCTCCCGATCTTCCTCAGCCACAGCTACTTGCCAGTACCCACTAGTGAGGTCAAGGGTAGAAAAGTAATTTGCAGACTTTAAGGCAGCCAGGGACTCCTCTATGCGTAGTAAAGGGTATGCATCCTTATGTGTAATGCGATTTACTTGACGGTAATCTACACACATCCTCATGCTCCCATCCTTTTTCCTGACTAGCACTAGGGGAGCCGCCCAGGGACTACAACTATCCCTTACTACCCCTGCCTTTTTCATGTCATGCAACATCTCTTTTGCCTTCTGGTAGTGTGCTGGTGGAATAGGGCCTATAACGTTCTTTGATTGGTGGATGATCACCTGTGGGGATATGGTGTTGAACCCCCTTTATCCTCCCAAAATCAAGTGGATGTTTACTGAACACTTGCTGGTATTCCTGAACCACCCAGTGTACACCCTGTTTTTGATGGGCAGGAGTGGTGTGTGTCCCAACATGGAGCTGTTGACACTAGTCCTCCACCTGGGTAGCAGGGTCATTATCCTCCACTTCGTCTGGTGAGGCTAAGGAGCAACAGTGGCATAACGTGGTAACTTTACCTCATCTTCCCCATAGTTGAGAAGACGGACGGGCACCCTCCCATTGCGTACGTCTACAACCCCTCTGGCGGTTAAGAGCGTGGGTCTGTGCTCTGAGCTAAGGGGTTCTACTACCGCCTGGTAGCTTTGTCCCCTAAGACCTATGGCTGCTCTACACCAGACAAGCATTTCTGTCATTGGAGGAATCACAATGGGTATGGGGTCTGTCACCCGCACATTACCAATTTCACCACCTGTTAACTTCGCTTTCTGTTGGTACATCAGGATGCGGATCTCCTTCTGCAGCGCCCTCCTCTGTCCTGGTCTGGCAGCATCAGCAATTTGTTGGAGTAAGAACACAACCTCTCCCAAACAATTACCAACAATGTTAGTGCCTAGTACCATATACGTATTAGTGTCATCAGGATTAGTCTCTACTACAATTAGTCCCTGGTCCTTCAGCTCCACTCTCCCCACCTTTACAGTCACATTCTTAACCCCGATTAGGTTAAGGGGGAGTCCTTTTGAGGCATAAACAGAAAGATCTGGAGCTGGCGGACGTAGATCGTCCATGGACCAGAACCTTTTGTAGAGGACGTCAGGTATTACGGTTACCTGAGATCCTGTGTCCAGCAGAGCGTGCGTCGGGATCCCGTCCAGCACAATGGACAGGAAAGGTCTTCCCCCAACGAACCTGTTGTACCAATCTGATGGGCCTGGTGACTTTACTCCTGGGTGTTGGCCCTCGGACCCATGGTTTTCTCGTTTAAAGGACAATTCTGGATGAGATGGCCGGTCTTTTGGCAACGGTAGCAGGCGTAGTCCCTCTGTGGACGGCGTTGGTTACTGTTCCTCACAGGGGTTGGTGTTGTCCTACTCCTCCTCCACATCCAGGGGACGTCCTCAGGGCTGTCGGCAAGCAGGATCTTCCCTTTGTCTTCAGGCTCCGTCCGCAGCTGCAGGGCACTCAGCACAGTGGTCAGGGTTTTACTCAACTGACGCACTTCAGAGCGCAGGCTGTCCAGCTCTCTAGGGGACGCTGCTGGAACCTTGGCTTCAGCTGCCACTGGGGACAAGGTGGGTGTTGCAGGCACTGTGGTGATCCCACCCTGGTAACTTTGGATGGTATTTGTTTCCAGGGGCTGCAGTCCTTTTATTGCCATATCTTTAAGGTTGTCAAAGGTGGCATCGGGATGATCCAGGGACCACCAGCGCACAGTCCTGCTCTCCTCTGGAGATTTCAGTCCCCGGACAAACTGTTCCTTCAGCATTTTGTTTTCATTGTCTGGCTGGACTAACCTGCTGTAGAGCTCGCAGGGTCCCTTGTAGACACCAGGCGTAGTCCCGAACATTGTCCTCCAGCTGCTGAGCACAGTTGTAGAACCTCATCCTGAGGTCCGTCTCAGTAAGATCCTCAAAGACAGCCTGTAACATTACAAAGATGGCGGTCACTGACTCTTGGTCTGCGGCCGACCAGTTTTCTACTTCCCATTCCGCAGCACCAGTCAATTGTCCTAGTACCACCGCAGCCCTTTGCTTGCCTGTCATAGGGTACATATCCAGGATACTGCATATCCTCCATTTAAATCCGGACTGGGTATCTGGTTTGCCGCTGTAATGGGGAAGCCACTTTGCTCCCGGGATGTACGGTAGAGTTTTTGGAATGACAGGTGCGACAGGACCTGCTGATGGGGCGACTGCTTCCGCCTGCGCGGCATCCGATGGAGGTCGAGGATCAGGGCGGTCAGCCGATACTCCGGCGTCTTTCTGTGCCTCGAACATTCTGGCGCCCCCCTAGTTAACCGTGGCCTACCTTCTTTTGTTTTCTTCCGGTAGGCCGCAGCTCCGCAGGTGACGGTTTTCTTCAGGACCTTGCGTCGCTTGCGTGCTACGTCAGAGCGCTCACCGGGGCTCCTTCCAGGACCTGGTATCACGGCAAGGCATGGGGCGTATTCTTGGCTTCGCGCTCTTTTGCAGTTACGCCCACCGATTTCACGCAGTTACACCCTTCTTCTTGCCGCACTACAGCACGACAATGGCGGCCATCTTCGCCACAATTTATTAAAGGCGCACAGTACCCGGTGGCAACGGGCAAAACACTTCTACGTTGCAGCGGGCATTTAATCCTGTTCATGACGCCAGGAAAGAGATGACTAGCCCAGGGGGATGGGATGTACTCGGAGCCCGGGCTTTGCTGCTGGGGATGTCGCGGTAGTCGGTTCCCGGGCCTGTACTCTGGGCCTCTCTTTTAAAAGGTGTTTGGTTCTTATTAATTATATGAAAGTTCGTGACGCCACCTGTGGTACCTGGTGAGATTCACCAGCGCTGCGACAGTCCGCTGAGGCAGGTGATAAGGCAGCTCGGTGGTCTAGCTCCCCACAGGTGGAGCTAGGCCTCAGGGCAGCGAATGTGAAAGGAGTGCAGGATGGTGAGGCCAGCCAGGCCTACGGAAAGACAGGCAAACTCACACATCCCGGAGCACTGTAGGGTGAAGGGTGTATTACCGGATACTCCCCCAGGGAGCGAGGATAGGGCCTCCTGTTTCCTGTCTTTGTATGGTAAGTTTCTGACCTGCCTGGAGCTAGGCCTAACTTTGTCTTTGTCCTGCACTGGCTGACGTTGTGGTAGGGAGTTCTCTTGGAGTGCACGCTCCCAGCTTGCGGGGCCTATGTGTCTCCTGGCTCTGTTACGTATCAGCACTTTAGTGGTCCTGGGACCTGTAGTCCTCCAGGGATTCCGGTTGAACTTTACTGGGTCATAGAGATCCCGGTAACTTCGGACCCGGTGTCCGGTAAACATTCGGGGTGAGCTGGTAAAGCTCCTCTGCCCCCACTGCTACTAACTCTCGACTCGCCTTCGGCCTACTCGGGGCCCTCACTAGGCTATACACACTGGCAGTTAGCTGGCTGCCTCTTCTGCCACTCTTTGAGCGTCGGTAACGCTCCTAGCTCACTAACCTGAGATCACTCTACTCCGACTCCAACCGACTCTCTCCTTGAAACTCTTCTCAGACTGCTCTGTACACTTGCTCTTTGTGCTCTCCAGTCTAAAACTAGTCTCTAACTGAACCAACCGACGAACTAGCTCCACACCCCCTTTTATATCACTAACGGGATCCCTCTGGTGGTCTGAGGTGGGAGGTGAAGGTGTGTGTATGTGCTTAGAGAGCCCTCTGGTGGAGGAATCCACTAATACACTCTTCCAGGTCTGTGGTGCTAAGCAGAGTTGGGCGCCACACCCTCACAAGGCTACACACACTGCAGCCGTGACACTGCTCTTCTTCGCCGCTCTCAGAGTGTCGGCACACTCCTAGCTCTCTATCCTGAGCTCTGTGAGTTCTAGTCTGGACTGAACTCTTTCTGCAGGAACAGCTAGGCTCTGGCTCGACTGCACTGACTCCTTCTGTGTCTGAGCAGGAAACTGCTGAATCACTCACTGAGCTGCCTGGCTCCACCTTCCCTTTATATATCCCTGACGGCTCCCTCTGGTGGTCTGAGGTGGAAGGTGGAGTTGTGTGAATGCTTAGAAAGCCCTCTGGTGGAGGAATCCTTTAATACACTCTTCCAGGATCTGTGGTGGTAAGCACAACTGGGCGCCACATATACACTAGATGTGGACTGCCTGACCACATTTACAGTAGACTGTGAAATGATTGAGCATAAAATTTGTAATAGACTGTGGACTGTCTGACTACAATTATTATAATAAAATGCAGACCGACTGACCATAGTCTTTATGTTTGAAATAATTAATTTTGGCCCTAGAGTGTTATACTTTTTGGTGTGTATAGCATGTAGCAGGAACATATTATCACTCTTTTGAATATTTACAGGTGACTGACGCCCTTTGACATTGTGGGATTTGAAATGATTCCTTGTGGACTCCAAGAAAAGAATGTGGAAAGTCACATAACAGGTAATTAATATTCATATTAATTACTGGTAATAGTCAGTCTAGGCATAAGTTCTAGACTTGCGGAGGTGTGACAACACCTTTCTGATACATGAGAATATACTGTTAGTGGTTTACATATGTATATTTCCTATACACAACTCCTAGTATAACACAACCATATCTTAGGTAGAGACATATGGAACATTTCTTTTCCTTATCCTCTGTATTCTAAAGTGAGGAATCCCTAATTCTGTTTCATAGAATAGCCTTGTAATCAGCGGTGTAAGAATCAATACCGCGATTACAAGAGACTGACCACAGCATTAAGACTACACTGTGGACCAATTGACCACAAAATTTACGAGGACTGACAGTCCACAGCATTTGAATTAGTTGTCGACTGACTGACAACAGCATTTACACTAGTCTATGGATTGACTGGAAGACAGCAATCACTGGAAAAAGACATCATACTCGAAAGAATAGAAGGAAGTAGGCAAAGAGGAAGACAAGTAGCCAATCCAAAGGATTGACACTATCAAGATAATGGTGAAGAAGACCCTAGTGGACCTATGTAGTCTTTCCCAAAATTGATCTTCCAAAAGATCATTAATTCATCCAGTTGTCATGGCTCGAATTTCAACCAAAGGCCATTAATAATAAAAAATGGGCTGACTGACCACAGCATTCACACTAGGTGTGGACTGCCTGACCACAGCATTCACACTAGGTGTGGACTGCCTGACTACAACATTCACACTAGGTGTGGACTGCCTGATCATATTTACAGTAGACTGTGGGCCAACCTCTGTCTTTTAAAGTGAGGAATCCCCTATTCTATTTCATAGAATAGCCTTGTAATCCGCGGTGTAACAATCAGTACCGCGATTACAAGAGACTGACCACAGTATTAAAATTAGACTGTGGACTGAATGACCACAACATTTTGAAAGGACTGACAGTCCACAGCGTTTGAATTAGTTTTGGACTGACTGACAACAGCATTTACACTAGTCTAAGGATTGACTGGAAGACAGCAATCACTGGAAAAGGACATCATACTTTGAAGTATAGAAGGAAGAAAGCAAAGAGGAAGACCAGAAACCAATCCAATGGATTGATACTATCAAGATAATGGTGAAGAAGACCCTAGTGGACCTATGTAGTCTTCCACAAGATTGATCTTCTTAAAGATCATTAATTCATCAAGTCGTCATGGCTCGAGTTTCAACCGAATGGAATTAATTATAAAGAATGGACTGACTGACCACAGCATATACACTAGATGTGGACTGCCTCACCACATTTACAGTAGACTGTGAAACGATTGAGCATAAAATTTGTAATAGACTGTGGACTGTCTGACTACAATTTTTATAATAAAATGCAGACCGACTGACCACAGTCTTTATCTTTGAAATAAGTAATTTTGGCCCTAGAGTGTTATACTTTTTGGTGTGTATAGCATGTAGCAGGAAGATTTTATCACTCCTTTGAATATTTACAGGTGACTGATGCCCTTTGACATGGTGGGATTTGAAATGTTTCCTTGTGGACTCCAAGAAAAGAATGTGGAAAGTCACATAGCAGGTAATTAATATTCATATTAATTACTGATAATAGTCATTCTAGGCATAAGTTCTAGACCTGCGGAGGTGTGACAACACCTTTCTGATACATGAGAATATACTGTTAGTGGCTTACATATGTATATTTTCTATACACAACTCCTAGTATAACACAACCATATCTTAGGTAGAGACATAAGGAACATTTCTTTTCCTTATCCTCTGTCTTCTAAAGTGAGGAATCCCTTATTCTGTTTCATAGAATAGCCTTGTAATCAGCGGTGTAACAATCAATACCGCGATTACAAGAGACTGACCACAGTATTAAGACTACACTGTGGACCAATTGACCACAAAATTTACGAGGACTGACAGTCCACAGCATTTTAATTAGGTGTTGACTGACTGACAACAGCATTTACACTAGTGTATGGATTGACTGGAAGACAGCAATTACTGGAAAGGGACATCATACTCGGAAGAATAGAAGGAAGAAGGCAAAGAGGAAGACCAGCAACCAATCCAAAGGATTGACACTATCAAGATAATGGTGAAGAAGACCCTAGTGGACCTATCTAGTCATGCACAAGATTGATCTTCCTAAAGATCGTTAATTTATCAAGTCGTCATGGCTCGAGTTTCAACCAAAGGTCATTAATTATAAAGAATGTACTGACTGACTGACCACAGCATATACACTACATGTGGACTGCCTGACCACATTTACAGTAGACTAGACTGTGGGCCAACCTCTGTCTTCTAAAGTGAGGAATCCCCTATCCTATTATGACGCACCCCCTGGGCCATGGGGTACCCGGAGCCGGGCCTTTTGTAGATGTTGGGGGTGGTAGTCACCGTGGCAGGGACCCGGTCCGTGACCCAGGGCAGTCAAACAACGGGCGTATTATATGTGTATAGGTTAATGTCCGACTACGCCACCTGTGGATTGCGGTTATTAGTAACCGCCGCTGCGGAGCAGTCCGCTGAAGCTGGTGGTATGTGCAGCTAGGTGATGTGACTCTCCACAGGAGGAGTGTAGCCTCAGGGCAGCATGTAAGGATGATGATGGTAGTAGAGCAGGGTATCGGTAATAACAACACGGAGTCTTTGCGGTGCAGTCCCAGGGTCTTTTCTGTTGGTAATTATATAGGCCCCAATGGGAGTACTGTGTGACCCGCCACTCGGTGTTTGAGTAGCGGCTAGCCCTCCCTGAGAAGGTGTATACTCGGAAGACGGGCCGGTGATGGAGAGTGGATGCAGTCGCGGCCTTGGCCCGGTCCGTGCCCAGGGCGCACACACCAAAAATATGGGCTAGTTAAGGATGAGTGGTTAATTCGACTACGCAACCTGTGGTGTCTGGTGATGCTCTACCAGCGCTGCTTGCAGTCCTCTGAGGCGGGATGTTGTGGCAGACGATGGTATTACTACTCCCCACAGGCAGAGCAGGGCCTCAGGGCAGAGACAGACAGGAGGATGGATGAGGGGAGTAGTAGTAGGCGCAGTGGTGTGGTGCGGTGTCACGCTGAAATAATGGACCGGAGGCAATGGATGCAGTATTCCAAGCTTTACTCACGTTAATTAAGGTCAGCTGCAAGGCTTCTCCTTGCTCCTCACAGCTTGCTGCGGCCACCAGAGATGAGGGCCCGGAACACCCCGATAGTTGAAGTGCTTTGATCAGGACCCCCGCACCTCCGCGTGTTCCTGAACTTTTCCCTTAGACCTGTCCTGTTCGTGTGCGGTGCGTGTTACAAGGCTGGGTCTCCCTCTGGCTATTCACAGAACAAGGATATGGCGGCAATTCCGTTCCGTCCGTCACCCGGTGGGATCCACTTAGCCGCCTGGCTTCTCTGACAGAGACGTGAAGTAACAAAGTCAGATATCGGGGGCTGGTACCCCTTTTGCAGCAGGAGTCCCTCTGACTAGGCCAGAATGGAGAGTACAGGTGTCATATGCCGCTCCGTCCGTATTCCCTGGGATCCTTTTGCCTGTGGAGCTCTTCTACTTTGCTCCCCTCCAGGCTTTCTCAAGTAGGGAACTTGACCGGGTAGAGGCAACCGTTAACTCTCACCCGCTCCTCGCCTCAAGGCCAGAGCACGAGGACCGTGCGTCTTCACAGGCTGCAGGTTCTATCCCAGAAAGCCACGTTCAGCAGTGAAGACCACAGTCAAAGAACCTTGAACTGAAGATGGCTGGCTATTGTATATTAAACTAGAAGTGTAACCTAAAGGTGTGTCCTCCACCCTCACCCACTACATGGTTCCCCCTAACTTTGGTTCCCCCATCTCCATTATCCTGCTGGGGCAGCACTCTGATGCATATTAGCCCCCCATAGGACAGGAGTATGTAGTGTTGAGTGTGAGTTGGGGTCCTGACAGGTGCACCATCCTTACCTGGGTGAGGAGATACCACACCTCCTGACAAGATGCAATACCCCCCTGTGGTGACCGAACCCTCAGGGGCGCCACAGCACAGGCTCGTGATGATGGCCTGGTCAGTCTGGGAGCAATCCTAGAGTCCTCCTGGCCAGGTAGAGTTGTAGGCCTGCCGTTCTGACCGTACTCTTTGGCTATCCCGCTTATAGTCATGTTGTAGCCCACGTCCCTGAGTGTAACGTGCTGTGCTCACCCGTATGGCTGGCGACTCGGACCCTGTGTATTCCTCGCTCCTCTGTGGCGGTACTGGTCCTTTCGTGTGGCTGAGCCTCCGGGCTTCTGATGGGCCAGGAGACCTGCAATCTCCTGCCTTGTGGTATCTGCTGCTGGGTATACAATCCCCACAGCCTCGGACTCCGGTGTCCGGCTCTCTGTGTGAACTATCCAGGACGAGCTCTCTTCAGCTCCAGTCCCTGGCTTCTTGCTCCTGTGTCCTCAACTCGACTACAGGCTCTAACTGAGCTAACCCCGCCTCGAGATCCAGTTATAAAGGGCAGGATCCTCCCCTTTCTGGCCTGGGGCAAGAGGGGTTGCATGTAGTGTGTTCCCTGACCAGGAAACCCCTGTTTTGCTCCCAGACATGGTATTACTACCACTGTGGCAACCAGACCCTGTGGGGTGCCACATTACCCCCTAGTAAATTTCAGTACTCCGGGACTGAGCATATTTTGCAAAAACAGAACAGGTAACAATACATCAACATATTTACAATCATTAGAGTCTTTATATGTCACGGTATCATCCGTAACCAGGTGTCCATTTTCCTTGGTAGATATGGGGACCTGTCCAAAGCAAACCCCAAACGTTGGCCTTGGGCGTGGCTGCAAGGCTTAAGCAGTCCCTTTGGACCACAAGGTGGCCACGCCAGACAGGTTTTTGTTCCGTGGTCTGCTGGAAAGGGGCACTTTACAGGTGCAACTATTTACAAGGCAAGTTTTGGGTTACTCATCGTCCATAACCTGAAAGTCTTTTGTAACCTGTCGGGTAACTGGACAAACATAGTTAACACACACATAAAACAATTCAACATTACAGTTATAGTTACATTTAGATTCTCCAGCGAGCAGGGATTTGACCTCTGGTGCTCCTGGTAGACCTGCGTAACACACTGTCTAGCTGTGTTCTACCTTGGTCCCCTGCATTTACCCCTGGTGTGGTGGGCTCTGTATGGACTGCACTACAGGTGTGTGAAGGTGTCTCTGGTAGGTTGGGCATCTTCCTACGGAGCCTTTGGCTTACCGTGGGCATGACAGGTTCGCTACTAGCAGAGGGTAGATTCTCCTGGTCTGCTGATGGGGAATCTTCTGTCTCTGGGGCCAATGATTCTTCCAACTCTACTGGGACTTCTTCAGCTTCCTGAGGAGCTGGCTGGAGGAATGTAAGGACTGGTACAACAATGGCATTATTCACCTGTGTCCATGACTGTGGAAATTCTCTGAGTACCGTGCTGACCATTTCTTCCTTTTCCTCTGCGGGTTGAGGGATATCCTGGTCTTCTTCAGCATGCTGCAGCTGCTCGGAACATTTCTTTAGGTGGTCTCTGTAAACTGTAGCTGTTGTTTCTCCTCCGTCCTTACTTATGAGGTACACCTTAAGGTTATCGTGGTTCGAGGGCAGAACGGTGTACGGCTCTTTTTCCCACTGGTCATCCAACTTATGGAGTCGCCTCTTCCTCTTTAGGACTTGCTCTCCAGGTGACAGGGGAACGGCAGGGGCATGTTGATTGTACGTCTTCTCTTGCCTTTCTCTTGCTTGGGACAGACTTCTTTCAACACTTTCCTGTACCTTGCGGTATTGCTGCTGCCGCTCAGTATCCCAATCTGCATCTGGTGAGGCGTCCTCTGGGGTCAGGACTCTGATATCCAGGTCGATGGGCAGCTTACCAGGTCTTGCTCGCATCAGGTAAGCAGGGGTGCAGTTGGTGGAATTCACTGGGATGTGATTGTAGCGTTCCACCAGGTCTGGCAACTTTTCAGGCCACAGGCTGCGTTCCTCCAGGGGCAACGTCTTCAGTAAGTCTATCACCACCTGATTCATCTTTTCACAAATCCCATTGGTCTGGGGGTGGTAAGGCGTTGTCCGGATCTTCTTGCAGCCGTACAGGTTGCAGAACTCCTGGAATACCTCCGCTTCGAAGGCCGGACCTTGGTCAGTTAGCACACGTTCTGGGTAAACATGCGGGTGGCAGAAGTGCTGCTGGAAAGCTCTGGCTACAGTCTGAGCCCTTTGGTCCTTGACTGGCACTACTACCAGGAACCGGGAGTAGTGGTCTACGATGGTGAGAGATAAGACATAGCCTGACCTGCTCGGGGTTAGCTTCACATGGTCCAGGGCTACCAATTCGAGTGGCTGCTTGGTGATGATGGGCTGCAGGGGAGCCCTCTGGCTGTCACGGTCTTTTCTTCTCAGGTTGCATGGTCCACATTCTCGACACCACCTCTCAATTGCTGTCCTCATGCCAACCCAATAGAACCATTCACGTAGCAGGACTTCCAGCTTCTTCCACCCAAAATGCCCCGCTCTATCGTGGTACGCCTCCAGGACCATAGACGCATCTCGCCTCGGAATTACCACCTGCCAGACCAGCTCATGTGTCCAGGACTTGACAGTTCTTTGAAAAAGCTTCCCATCATAGATGAACAGCTTCCTCTTTCCTTTCCACAGCTGTTTGGTCTCTTCAGGAGCATCTGAATCAGGGTATGAGTCCGCTTGTGTCAGCAACTCTTTGACTAGGCGGACAGCCGGGTCACTGTCTTGCGTTTCTGCCCATCTGTGGTGTGGCAGTGGATTGAATGTGGCCTCCCTGTTGGCAGAGCACCTGTTCTTCACACAATGGGAGCACTGCTTTATTCCATGGCGGTGGAAAGCGGGGATCTCTATCTCTTCCAATTCTTCTGGGTCTTTCCCCCGTCTGGCAAGTTAGGCATTCTGGACAGCGCATCTGCGTTTGCATTCTTGTGACCAGCCCGGTACTTGAGGGTGAATTCGTAGTTGGACAGTCGGGCCATCCATCTTTGTTCCAGGGCACCAAGTTTTGCAGTGTCCAGGTGTGTCAGCGGGTTATTATCCGTGAACACGGTGAATTTTGAGGAGGCAAGATAATGTTTGAAGTGCTCTGTCACGGCCCAGACGATGGCAAGGAACTCCAACTTGAAGGAGCTGTAGTTTCTGGGTTCCTTTCTGTGGGCCGGAGCTTCCTACTGGCGTTGGCTGTCACCCTTTCTCTGCCTTGCTGGATCTGGGACAGCACCGCTCCTAGTCCCACGTTGCTCGCGTCCGTGTGAAGGATGAAGGGTTGGCCGTAATCAGGGTAGGCCAGGACCTCGTCTCCGGTGAGGGCCATCTTCAACCCAGTGAAGGGCTCATCTTCTAGCTTGTCCCATTTGAACGGTGGTTTCTGGCTCTTGGCTTTCCTGGACTGGCCTATCAGGAGATCCTGCATGGGCATTGCCATCTTGGTGAAGCCTGGTATAATCCTTCGGTAGTAGCCTACTAACCCGAGGAACTGCCGTATTTCTTTGATGGTTGAGGGTCTCGGCCAGTCCTTGATTATGGTGATCTTGTTGGGGTCCGGCGCTACACCGTCAGTGCTTACCACATGTCCCAAATACTGTACTCTGGGCTTCAGCAGGTGGCACTTTGACGGCTTCACCTTGAGGCCAAAGCCAGCCAGGGCTTCAAACACCTCCGCCAGGTGCTCCAGATGATCCTCATACGTCTTGGAATATACTATGATGTCATCCAGGTACAGCAGGACCATCTCGAAATTCTTATGTCCCAGACAGCACTCCATTAACCGCTGACAAGTTCCTGGGGCGTTGCAGAGCCCGAACGGCATGCAGTTGAACTCGCTGAGGCCCATCGGGGTGGTGAATGCGGTCTTTTCCTTATCCGCCTCTGCTACAGGAACCTGCCAGTTCCCACTAGTAAGATTCAAAGTAGAGAAGTAGTTAGCAGATTTTAAGGCAGCCAGTGACTCCTCTATCCTGGGTAGCGGGTATGCATCTTTATGTGTTATGCGGTTAATTTGCCTGTAGTCTGCACACATTCTCATCGTGCCATCCTTTTTCTTTACAAGAACTAATGGAGCTGCCCAGGGGCTACAACTGTCTCTTATTACCCCAGCCTCCTTCATCCCTTGTAACATCCCTTTGGCATTTTGGTAGTGTGCTGGCGGTACAGGCCGGTACCTTTCTTTAATGGGTGGATGGTCTCCCGTGGGGATATGGTGTTGAACCCCTTTTCCTGCCCGAAGTGAAGTGGGTGTTTACTGAAGACTCTTTCATAATCCTGTACCACCCGGTATACTCCTTGTTTTTGGTGTTGAGGGGTGGAGTCGGTGCCCACATGCAGCTTCTGGCACCAGTCCTCCAACTGTCCCTTGGAGCCATTACCCTCCGCCTGTTGGGATGGAGGTAAGGGTTCCACGGCCTTTATAGCATTTTGGCAGACGGTGAATAGTTTAGCCAGGGTAGCATACCGGGGCAAATGGACTTCTCTTTTCCCAATGTTCAGGATGCGGACTGGCATTCTCCTATTGCAGACATCAACCACCCACCTGGCTGTCAAAATGGTGGGCCTACTATCTGAGTAGACGGGCTCTGGTAATCTCTACCCCTTAGACCGATGGCTGCCCGGCACCATATCAGCATTTCACTTTTTGGGGGCATGGCAATAGGGAATGGGTCACTCATCCTAACACTGCCAATCTCACCACCAGACCGTTCTACCTGTTGTCTTTTCATCAGGGCTCTGATCTCCCTTTGTAGAACCCACTGCTGGCTGGAACTGGCGGTCTCCGCAACCTGCTGTAGCAAGACAATTATTTCTGCAAGACAATTTTCAATAACATTAGTGCCTAAAATTATCATGGGATGACTTTCTCGGCGATCAATGTCGACAATTATCAGTCCCTGTGCTGGTAGCTCGACTTTGCCACCTTTTATGGTCACTTCTTTAAACCCAACCTGGGGTACGGGTTGACCATTTCTAGCATATATACTCAAATGTTCATCTGGACGGCGGGTAATGTCCGAATTAGGCCAGTACTGTTTGAAAAGAATGTAGGGAATGGTGGTCACCTGGGATCCAGTGTCCAGCAACGCGCTCATTGGAAAGCCGTCCAGCACGACAGGTAGGACCCGTCGTTCTCCCACATATTTGTCTCGCCAGCTTGATGGGCCTGGTGGTCTTATGCCTGGGGGTTGGCCCTCTGCCCCAAGTTTTACTCGTTTAAATGACAGTACCTTGCGTAATGTCCTGGCTGGTTGCAGCGGCGGCAGATGGGTTGTCCGTCCTGGTCGTAGCGGTCGCTGTTCCTCCCTCTGGATGGTGGACTCCTCCTCTGTCGTCGCCACGGGACGTCCTCTTTACTGGAAGCCAGCTGGACCTTTCCTCTGGGAGACACCTGCAAGGACTGCACAGTTTTGGTTAGTGCTGCTACACTTTTGGTTAGTTCCTGGACCTGATGGTGCAGGTCTGTAGATGGGGCATTGTCCAGAGTCTGTGCATCAGCTCCTACAGGCTCTGGGGAAACCGGTGCCACCTTCTGGTGATAGGTGATAACTGGGCGCCGGTGAGCTGTGGCGCCACATGGTGTTGGTTCCCATAGCACCCGGATGGCTCTGTCCTTAAATTGTGCAAAGTCCAAGACAGGGTTTTGCAGAGCCATTATGCGCAGCTCGGTTCGGTGGGCGCTGGACAGTAAACCCTCAATAAATTGCTCAGTTAACAGTCTGTTTTCATCACGCACACTGTCAGGATCTACCTGTTTGATGGTCCTCAGCGCCTCCTGCAGGTTTAAAGCATAGTCCTGTACACTGTCCTGTGCCCGTTGTTTGCACCCATAAAACTTCATTTTGATCTCTGCTGTAGTGCGGGTGTCTAAAGTGTCCTTTAGGCAGGCCAGTATCTCTTTTACAGTCCCTTTTTCTCGAGCTGACCAGGACTTTACTTCTCTCTGGGCTGCACCAATCAACTGGCCTATGAGGATGCTCACTTTCTGCTCCTCGGACAGGGGGTATACTTTAAATAAACTGTTTAGTCTCTCCTTGAAGTCACTCAGGGTGTGCGACTCTCCTGAGTACTGGGGCAACCACGCCACCCCTGGTATATAAGGCATGGTGAATGGCATTACTGCGGCAGTAGCCGCGCCGGTGGCATTAGTTCTCTCCATTTCGGGCGTCTTCCTCCCCCCTAGTGAACCGTGGCCTACCTTCCTCCTCTTTTCTTCCGTAGGCCGCAGTTCCGCAGGTGATTATCCCTGTCGAGGACCTGGTGTTGCACGCATCTGACGTCAGCGCTCGCTGGGCACCTTCCAGGACCTGGCGTTGCGTCAGCGTGTGGGGCGGGGCTTTGGGCTTCGAGCGTTTTCAGCGATCACGCCCCTCTTCTTCCCGCGCAGCGACCCGAAAATGGCGGACAATGCCTGGAAAACAGCGGCTTTGGTGGGAAAACTTCTCCACGGTATACGATACAGTTTCTTAAAGGTGCGCAGTACCCGGTGGTAGCGGGCACGTAATCTTGCCGACTGCGCCAAAATTGACACTTCCCCTGGGGCGTGGAGAACCCGGAACCGAGCCTTTTGTAGATGTTGGGGGTGGTAGTCACCGTGGCGGTGACCCGGTCCATGACCCAGGGCGGTCAAACCACGGGCGTATTATATGTGTATAGGTTAATGTCCGACTACGCCACCAGTGGATTGCGGTTATTAGTAACCGCCGCAGAGGAGCAGTCCGCTGAAGCTGGTGGTATGTGTAGCTAGGTGATGTGACTGCCCAGAGGAGGAGTGTAGCTTCAGGGCAGCGTGTAAGGATGATGATGGTAGTAGTGCAGGGTATCGGTAATAACAAAACGGAGTCTTTGCGGTGCAGTCCCAGGGTCTTTACTGTTGGTAATTATATAGGCCCCAACGGGAGTACTGGCTCGTGATGAAGGCCTGGTCAGTCTGGGAGCAATCCTAGAGTCCTCCTGGCCAGGTAGAGTTGTAGGCCTGCCGTTCTGACCATACTCTTTGGCTATCCCGCTTATAGTCATGTTGTAGCCCACGTCCCTGAGTGTAACGTGCTGTGCTCACCCGTATGGCTGGCGACTTGGACCCTGTGTATTCCTCGCTCCTCTGTGGCGGTACTGGTCCTTTCGTGTGGCTGAGCCTCCGGGCTTCTAATGGGCCAGGAGACCTGCAATCTCCTGCCTTGCGGTATCTGCTGCTGGGTATACAATCCCCACAGCCTCGGACTCCGGTGTCCGGCTCTCTGTGTGAACTATCCAGGATGAGCTTTCTTCAGCTCCAGTCCCTGGCTTCTTGCTCCTGTGTCCTCAACTCGTCTACTGGCTCTAACTGAGCCAACCCCGCCTCCAGATCCAGTTATGAAGGGCAGGATCCTCCCCTTTCTAGCCTGGGGCAGGAGGTGTTGCATGTAGTGTGTTCCCTGACCAGGAAACCCCTGTTTTGCTCCCAGACATGGTATTACTACCACTGTGGCAACCAGACCCTGTGGGGTGCCTCATTTACATAGAATAGTAATCAGAGGTGTAACAATCAATACCCCGATTACAAGTGATTGACGACACTATGAAAATTACACTGTGGACTGAATGACCACAACATTTAAAAGGACTGACAGTCCACAGCATTTGAATTAGTTGTGGACTGACTAACAACAGCATTTACACTAGTCTAAGGATTGAATGGAAGACAGCAATCAATGGAAAAGGACATCATACTTTGAAGTATAGAAAGAAGAAAGCAAAGAGCAAGACCAGCAACCAATCCAATGGATTGATACCATCAAGATAATGGTGAAGAAAACCCTAGCGAACCTATCTAGTCTTGCACAAAAATGATCATACCAAAGATCGTTAATTCATCCAGTCGTCATGGCTAGAGTTTCAACCGAAGGCCGTTAATAATAAAAAATGGACTGACTGACCACAGCATTCACACTAGTTGTGGACTGCCTGATCATATTTACAGTAGACTGTGGGCCAACCTCTGTCTTCTAAAGTGAGGAATCCCCTATACTATTTCATAGAATAGCCTTGTAATCAGCGGTGTAACAATCAATACCGCGATTACAATACAATGACCACACTATTAAGACCACACTGTGGATTGAATGACCAAAACATTTAAAAGGACTGACAGTCCACAGCGTTTAAATTAGTTGTGGACTGACTGACAGCAGCATTTACACTAGTCTAAGGATTGACTGGAAGACAGCAATCGCTGGAAAAGGACGTCATACTTTGAAGTACAGAAGGAAGAAAGCAAAGAGGAAGACCAGCAGCCAATCCAAAGGACTGACACTATCAAGATAACGGTCGAGAAGACCCTAGTGGACCTATGTAGTCTTTCACAAAATTGTTCTTCCTAAAGATCATTAATTCATCCAGTCGTCAAGTCTCGAGTTTCAACCGAAGGCTGTTAATAAAAAAAATGGGCTGCCTGACAACAGCATTCACACTAGGTGTGAACTGCTAGACCACATTTACAGTAGACTAGACTGTGGGCCAACTTCTGTCTTTTAAAGGGAGGAATCCCCTGTTCTATTTCATAGAATAGCCTTGTAATCAGCGGTGTAACAATCAATACCGCGATTACAAGAGATTGACCACAATATTAAAATTACACTGTGGACTGAATGACCACAACATTTAAAAGGACTGACAGTCCACAGCGTTTGAATTAGTTGTGGACTGACTGACAACAGCATTTACACTAGTCTAAGGATTGAATGGAAGACAGCAATCAATGGAAAAGGACATCATACTTTGAAGTATAGAAGGAAGAAAGCAAAGAGCAAGACCAGCAACCAATCCAATTGATTGATACTATCAAGATATTAGTGAAGAAGACCCTAGTGGACCTATCTAGTCTTGCACAAGATTGATCTTCCTAAAGATATTTAATTCATCAAGTCGTCATGGCTCGAGTTCAACCAAAGGCAATTAATTATAAAGAATGGACTGACTGACCACAGCATATACACTAGATGTGGACTGCCTGACCACATTTACAGTAGACTGTAAAACGATTGAGCATAAAATTTAAAATAGACTGTGGACTTTCTGACTACAATTTTTATAATAAAATGCAGACCGACTGACCACAGTCTTTATCTTTGAAATAAGTAATTTTGGCCCTAGTGTGTTATACTTTTTGGTGTGTATAGTGACGCACCCCCTGGGCCATATTCTTTAGGGGAATACCCGGAGCCGGATCAGATGGGGGTTGTAGTCTCCGAGTGGCTGTGACCCGGTCCGTGCCCAGGGTGTCAAGCTCAGTGTGTGGCAGTCCTTACTGATGTTACTAAAGTTCTTTATGTCGACTACGCCACCCGTTGGATTGCGGTCACTACGGCCGCCGCTGCAGCAGGGTCCGCTGAGGCTGATGGTGTTGGTGCAGCTTTAGATAGTATAACCCCCAACGGGAGGGGTATGGCCTCAGGGGGTCAGGTGCAGAGGATGGGGGTTTTGGTGGTGCAGCGTAGATGATAATTAAAGACAGAGTCGGGTTGTGCAGTTCAGGGTGTTTACTTACTGCAGATATTCCGGTCACTCCGGCCTTGAGTGACCACCCGAGCCGTGCTGCGTCCACCAGGTCCTGGATTCAGCCAACCCCCAAGCAAGTCCGGAGCGTGTCCCTGAGCCCTCCTTCTTGTCCTTTCTTCTGGCCGTCCCCACCAGGGATCCACCTAGGTCCAGCTCCCTCGGGCCTTCTGTTGGGAGACCCTTGGCCTTGGGTTCCCTGACCCTACACGTGGTTTGCCTTCAGGGTGGATGTGGTGGGTGGCCGTGGCAGATCCTGCCCACGGCCTCCGGTCTCTGGCTGAGGTATGCTTTAGCCCCCACCAGTTTGGGATCCGGTACCCTGTTGCCAACTCTTCACCCTAGGGTTGTACTTGGGTTCTCAGAGTTCCTTCTGTCTCCCCCTCTCTGAGTCTTTCTTGTTCTCCTCTCTCACTCTCTCTGGGCCTGGGGCTGCTCTTCTCCTCTGCTTTCCTCCACTGCTCTGCAAAGTCTTCACTACAACAGGCTGACTGACCCTGATCTTAGATGGTGCCCACCTTAAATACTCCCTCTATGTGTGAGCTCAGGTGACCAGCACCCATTGAGCTCCTAACTTTACCCAGGCTGCTCCCCCTCTCTGCCCCTACACTACTGGGATGTACCACCCCCTTCCCACTCCAGCCAGGAACAGACTCGGTCGTACCTGCACATTTCTAAGTGGGAGTACCGTTGGTCTGCTCCTCGGAAATGGGATGTGTGTAGTGCATGCAGCTTTCTGAGCTCAGTTCCACACTCCATCCTTACCCGGGAGTGGAATATCACACCTCTGGGTTGAGGTGCAATACCCCTGTAGCAGCCGAATCCTCAGGGTGCTACAATAGCATGTAGCAGGAACATATTATATCACTCTTTTGAATATTTACAGGTGACTGACGCCCATTGACATGGTGGGATTTGAAATGTTTCGTTGTGGACTCCAAGAAAAGATTGTAGAAAGTCGCATAACAGGTAATTAATATTCATATTAATTACTGATAATAGTCAGTCTAGGCATAAGTTCTAGACCTGCGGAGGTGTGACAACACCTTTCTGATACATGAGAATATACTGTTAGTGGTTTACATATGTATATTTTCTTTATACAACTCCTAGTATAACACAACCATATCTTAGGTAGAGACATAAGGAACATTTCTTTTCCTTATCCTCTGTCTTCTAAAGTGAGGAATCCCTTATTCTGTTTCATAGAATAGCCTTGTAATCAGCGGTGTAACAATCAATACCGCGATTACAAGAGACTGACCACAGCATTAAGACTACACTGTGGACCAAATGACCACAAAATTTACGAGGACTGACAGTCCACAGCATTTAAATTAGGTGTGGACTGACTGACAACAGCATTTACACTAGTCTATGGATTGACTGTTAGACAGCAATTACTGGAAAGGGACATCATACTCGGAAGAATAGAAGGAAGTAGGCAAAGAGGAAGACCAGCAACCAATCCAAAGGATTGACACTATCAAGATAATGGTGAAGAAAACCCTAGTGGACCTATATAGTCTTGCACAAAATTGAACTTCCCAAAGATCGTTAATTCATCCAGTCGTCA
Organism: Phyllobates terribilis; assembly: GCF_046119375.1. Lineage (NCBI taxonomy): Eukaryota > Metazoa > Chordata > Amphibia > Anura > Dendrobatidae > Phyllobates > Phyllobates terribilis. The sequence goes on from NW_027362765.1 coordinate 384,500,830, forward strand.
TTGCTAGAGTTTCAACCGAAGGCAGTTAATAATAAAAAATGGACTGACTGACCACAGCATTCACACTAGGTGTGGACTGCCTGACTACAGCATTCACACTAGGTGTGGACTGCTTGACCACATTTACAGTAGACTAGACTGTGGGCCAACCTCAGTCTTCTAAAGTGAGGAATCCCCTATTTTATTTCATAGAATAGCCTTGTAATCAGCGGTGTAACAATCAATACAACGATTACAAGAGACTGACCACACTATTGTAGTGCCGGCGTCCCTGCCCTCTGCTAGGCAGGGACGCTGTTCCCCTCACCGCTCTGCTCCGTGCCCGGCGTCCCTCTCCCGCTCTGCTGGCAGCGCGCGCTCCTTCCCGTCCACTGTGCTTAGGGCGCGCGCGCGCCCTCCCTCCCTCTTAAAGGGGCCGCCGCGCGCGCCGTCCTAAGGAGTCCCCGGCCAATGGCCGGAGGACTTTACCATATATAAGGCACCTCCTCCAAAATGGAGGTGCCCGAGCAATGTTGTTGCACCGTTCTACTCTGCTTCAGCCCTCAGGTCCCGTTGCCAGTTACCTGCCAGTTACCTGCCAGATTCCTGCCAGCTTGCTGTCCTAATCCTGCCTGATTTCCTGTTACCTGCCTGCCTGCCTGAGGTCCGACAGTCTGCCTTACAACTCCGGTCAGTCTGTCTAAGGACCAACTTGCCCGCTCACCTGGGAGCGCACATCAGCTACCTGCCTGCTTGCCTGAGGTCCGACGGTCTGCCTTACAACTCCGGTCAGTCTGTCTATGGACCAGCTTGCCCGCTCACCTGGGAGCGCTTCTCCGCTACCTGCCTGCTTGCCTGCCCGGAGGCTCCGCTGTCACGTGCTGTGACCACCAGCTATTCCAGACTCTTGCCCGCTCACCTGGGAGTGCTTCTCCGCTACCTGCCTGCTTGCCTGCCCGGAGGCTCCGCTGTCACGTGCTGTGACCACCAGCTATTCCAGACTCTTGCCCGCTCACCTGGGAGCGCTTCTCCGCTACCTGCCTGCTTGCCTACCTGGAGGCTCCGCTGTCACGTGCTGTGACCACCTGCTATTCCAGAGACTCTCGCTAGCTCACCTGGGAGCACACATCCTCCATCTGCCTTGCTAGCCTACCTGGAGGTTCAGCCATCACAGGTCGTACCTACCCTTTACCTAGAGACTGCCCCGGTCACTTGCCGTGACCTCCAGCCCGTTCTTCCAGAGACTGCCCTGATCACTTGCCGTGACCTCCTGCCCGTACACCCAGAGACTGTCCCGGTCACCTGCTGTGACTGCCTGCCTGGTCGCCACCCGCTCCCTTACAAGGACCGCTCCCTTGTATAGTAGCCCAGAGGTTCCGCCTCCCAGACCCGTTACAGTTTGCTCGGGCCATGGAACCCGGTGGCACCCAAGCTCCCTCGCTCTCGGACCTGTGTCATGAACTGTCCCGTCAAAGGTCCCAACAGGAGTCCATCCTGGGTCACCTGCGGAATGTCAATACTCGCCTGGACACTCTGACTGTTCCACCAACAACCTCCGCCAGTGCCATGTCTCGCAATCCGGCAGCTCCGCTGTCCACTAACACCATGATATCCTACCCCGGACCTCGGCTTTCTGCACCTCCTCGCTTCGGAGGCGACTCAGCCCAGGCTCGGGGCTTCATAAATCAGTGCACCCTGCACTTTGAACTATTGTCCCACCAGTTTAACTCCGACCGAGCCAAAATTGCATTCATCATGTCCCATCTCACCGGGGAGGCCCTGGCCTGGCTAAATCCTCTATGGGAGAGAGGAGACCCCCTGGTGTCCAACTTGCCTGCTTTTCTCACGGCTTTCCGGAAAGTCTTCGACGAACCCGGACGGAAGACCTCATCCGCATCATCGTTGCTACGCCTCCGTCAGGAAAGTCTCACCGTGGGCCAATATGCCATACGGTTCCGTACCCTTGCCTCGGAGCTGGCCTGGGATAACGACGCTCTGGTTTCCGTCTTCTGGGAGGGTCTGTCCGGCCGTATTAAAGATGAACTTGCCGGTCGGGACATTCCTACCACTCTCGATGACTTAATAACTCTTGCCACCCGGATTGACCTACGGTTCCAGGAGCGTGCCAGAGAGGTCACCCGTGAGAGGAGGTTACCACGTCTAGCTCCTACTTTTCAGAAACCCGTCACTCCTTCTGTCTCTAACCAGGTACACCCTCCTGAGCCTATGCAGGTCGACCAGACCAAGATGGTCAAGACCCGTCAGGACTTACGCCGTGCCGAGGGGACCTGCTTCTACTGTGGCAGTAAGGAGCACCGGATCCGTGCCTGCCCGGAGAGGTCGGGAAACGCCTGTGTCTAGGTTCGCTCAGAGAGGTCCACCTAGACAAGAATAAATCCTCTCCATCCCTGCTGTTGTCAGTTTCAATCGTCTACGGGGAGAACTGTTATTTCGAACTAGCCCAACTGGACTCTGGAGCAGCCGGGAATCTTATTTCACAGTCCCTGGTAGAGAAATACCGCATCCCCACCAAACCTCTGGCTGTACCCTTGTCTGTTGCTGCCGTGGATGGGGGGCTCTTACCACGCCCCATCCAACTCATCACCGAATCCATTACTCTGCAGGTGGGAATGCTGCATTCTGAAAGTATCTCCTTCCATGTTCTGCCTGGACTCTCTCACGCCCTCTTGCTAGGCCTACCTTGGCTCCAGAAACATGCACCCGTTCTTGACTGGCAGACCGGAGAAGTCCTTCGCTGGGGACAGGGCTGCCATAAGACCTGTCTGGTTCCCGTTCATCCCGTCCGTCCTTCTCCTACCCCAGCTAATCTACCTGGACTTCCGATTCCTTATTGGTCTTATGCTGATGTCTTTAATAAAAAGGAGGCAGAGACACTACCCCCTCATAGACCATACGACTGCCCTATCGACCTGTTACCTGGTACTTCTCCTCCCCGTGGGCGTATTTATCCATTATCCGCTGCTGAGACCCGGTCGATGTCCGAATATATTGAGGAGAATCTGGCCAGGGGATTCATCCGAAAATCTACCTCCCCGGCGGGAGCAGGCTTCTTTTTCGTCAAAAAGAAGGACGGCTCTCTCCGTCCCTGTATAGACTATAGAGGCCTTAACCAGATCACGGTGAAGAATAAGTACCCCCTTCCGCTCATTCCGGAGTTATTTGATCGTCTGAGGGGGGCTAGAATCTTCACCAAACTGGACCTCCGTGGGGCGTACAACCTGGTTCGTATCCGTCAGGGGGATGAATGGAAGACGGCATTCAACACCCGGGACGGCCACTATGAATATCTGATAATGCCCTTTGGCCTCTGTAACGCTCCTGCCGTCTTTCAAGAGTTGGTCAATGACATCTTCCGGGACCTTCTCTACTCCTGCGTAGTGGTGTACCTGGACGACATCTTGGTCTTCTCTCCGGATCTCCAGACTCACCGGAGGGATGTTCGTCAGGTCCTGCTCAGGCTCAGGCAGAACCATCTCTACGCTAAATATGAGAAGTGCCTCTTTGAGCAGACCTCGCTTCCGTTTCTGGGCTAATTATCTCTCAGACCGGCCTACAAATGGATCCTGAGAAACTGTCTGCCATCGAGAAATGGCCCCGACCAGAGGGGTTGAAGGCTATTCAACGGTTCCTGGGCTTCGCCAACTATTACCGCCTCTTCATCCCGCACTTCTCTTCCCGGACTGCCCCAATTTCCGCGCTCACCCGTAAGGGTACTAATCCCAAAGAGTGGCCGCCCGAAGCAAAGGAGGCCTTTCTTTCCCTAAAACAGGCCTTCTCTTCCGCCCCGGTGCTGCATCGCCCGGACGGCAACAAGCAGTTCTTCCTGGAAGTTGACGCCTCCTCCTCTGGAGCCGGAGCGGTACTTACTCAAAAATCATCTTCCGGGAGAATGGTAACTTGTGGCTTCTTCTCCAAACTCTTCTCCTCTTCTGAGCGCAACTATTCCATAGGAGACCGAGAGTTATTGGCCATCAAGCTGGCGTTGGAGGAGTGGCGTTACCTACTCGAGGGGACTCTTCATCCGGTAATAATTTACACTGACCACAAGAACTTGGCTTACCTCCAGCATGCCCAGAGACTTAACCCGCGCCAAGCCCGGTGGTCCTTGTTTTTTGCTCGCTTTGATTTTGTTCTTCATTTTCACCCGGCTGACAAAAACGTCAAAGCAGACGCCTTGTCCCGATCCTTTCTGGTGTCCGATCTCGAGGAAGAACCTAAACATATCATCGATCCCGCCAGAGTAATGCAGGTGGCTCCCGTGAGTCTAAATCGTCTCCCTCCCGGTAAGACGTTTGTTTCAGTACCTGATCGGGAGAAGATCCTACACTGGGGCCATTCATCTAAACTAGCTGGCCACGCCGGTCAGAAAAAGACCCTCCAGCTTATTGCCCGGCACTATTGGTGGCCTACCCTGCACAAGGACATAATAGACTTTGTTTCTGCCTGTGTGTCCTGCGCCCGCAACAAAGTCCCGAGACATCTGCCAGCCGGACGCCTCCTTCCGCTTCCTGTACCTGCTGCCCCCTGGCAGCATATAGCAATGGACTTTATAACTGATCTCCCCGTCTCTGCCGGTTGTACGGTCATTTGGGTGGTCGCTGACCGCTTTTCCAAGATGGCTCACTTTATTCCCCTGCCAGGCCTTCCGTCTGCACCCGAGCTGGCTAAAGACTTTATCCACCACATCTTCCGTCTTCATGGCCTGCCCCTCCACATCGTGTCGGATCGTGGGGTACAGTTCACCTCACGTTTCTGGAGAGCCACTTGTAAACTACTAGACGTCACCCTGGACTTCTCTTCCGCTTACCACCCACAGTCCAATGGTCAAGTGGAGCGGATCAATCAGAACCTGACCAGTTACCTCCGGCACTTCGTTAATGCCCACCATTCTGACTGGGTGGATCTCCTACCATGGGCCGAGTTCTCTTATAATAATCACGAGAGCAAATCCTCCTCCAAATCCCCGTTTTTTGTAGTCTTTGGTAAGCATCCTCGGATTCCTTTTCCTGTCTCCACCTCTGTGGACAACCCGGCTGCGGAATCTCTCGTTAGCAAATTTTCCTCCATATGGGAGAGTACGCTGACAAAAAACGCCTGGATCCTCCACAATTTCGTCCAGGAGATAAAGTCTGGCTCTCTTCTAAATATGTTCGACTCAAGATACCTTCTTACAAGTTAGGGCCTCGGTTCATCGGTCCTCTGGAGGTCATCAGTCAGATCAACCCGGTGGCCTATAAATTGAAACTCCCGGCCAACTTACGGATCCCTAACTCCTTCCATGTATCTCTCCTCAAACCCGTGGTGCTTAACTCTTTTTCCAAGTCTACAGGTACGCCTCCTGCTCCGGTTTCTGCTGAGGACGAGTTTGAGGTAGAGAACATTCTTGCCACCAAAAGGGTAAGAGGAAAGACCTTTTTTCTGGTAGATTGGAAGGGGTTTGGTCCTGAGGAGAGAACGTGGGAGCCCCGGGAGAACATCCATGCCCCTCTCATCCTAGCTAAATTTCTATCTGGCCTAAAAAAGGGGGGGCCTAAAGGGGGGGGTACTGTAGTGCCGGCGTCCCTGCCCTCTGCTAGGCAGGGACGCTGTTCCCCTCACCGCTCTGCTCCGTGCCCGGCGTCCCTCTCCCGCTCTGCTGGCAGCGCGCGCTCCTTCCCGGCCACTGTGCTTAGGGCGCGCGCGCGCGCCCTCCCTCCCTCTTAAAGGGGCCGCGCTCGCCGTCCTAAGGAGTCCCCGGCCAATGGCCGGAGGACTTTACCATATATAAGGCACCTCCTCCAAAATGGAGGTGCCCGAGCAATGTTGTTGCACCGTTCTACTCTGCTTCAGCCCTCAGGTCCCGTTGCCAGTTACCTGCCAGTTACCTGCCAGATTCCTGCCAGCTTGCTGTCCTAATCCTGCCTGATTTCCTGTTACCTGCCTGCCTGCCTGAGGTCCGACGGTCTGCCTTACAACTCCGGTCAGTCTGTCTAAGGACCAACTTGCCCGCTCACCTGGGAGCGCACATCAGCTACCTGCCTGCTTGCCTGAGGTACGACGGTCTGCCTTACAACTCCGGTCAGTCTGTCTATGGACCAGCTTGCCCGCTCACCTGGGAGCGCTTCTCCGCTACCTGCCTGCTTGCCTGCCCGGAGGCTCCGCTGTCACGTGCTGTGACCACCAGCTATTCCAGACTCTTGCCCGCTCACCTGGGAGCGCTTCTCCGCTACCTGCCTGCTTGCCTGCCCGGAGGCTCCGCTGTCACGTGCTGTGACCACCAGCTATTCCAGACTCTTGCCCGCTCACCTGGGAGTGCTTCTCCGCTACCTGCCTGCTTGCCTACCTGGAGGCTCCGCTGTCACGTGCTGTGACCACCTGCTATTCCAGAGACTCTCGCTAGCTCACCTGGGAGCACACATCCTCCATCTGCCTTGCTAGCCTACCTGGAGGTTCAGCCATCACAGGTCGTACCTACCCTTTACCTAGAGACTGCCCCGGTCACTTGCCGTGACCTCCAGCCCGTTCTTCCAGAGACTGCCCCGGTCACTTGCCGTGACCTCCAGCCCGTTCTTCCAGAGACTGCCCTGATCACTTGCCGTGACCTCCTGCCCGTACACCCAGAGACTGTCCCGGTCACCTGCTGTGACTGCCTGCCTGGTCGCCACCCGCTCCCTTACAAGGACCGCTCCCTTGTATAGTAGCCCAGAGGTTCCGCCTCCCAGACCCGTTACAACTATTAAGACTACACTATGGACTGAATGACCACAGCATTTAAAAGGACTGACAGTCCACAGCATTTGAATTAGTTGAGGACTGACTGACAACAACATTTACACTAGTCTAAGGATTGACTGTAAGACAGCAATCACAGGAAAAGGACTTCATACTTTGAAGTATAGAAGAAAGAAAGCAAAGAGCAAGACCAGCAGCCAATCCAATGGATTGATACTATCAAGATAACGGTGGAGAAGACCCTAGTGGATCTATGTAGTCTTTCACAAAATTGATCTTCCTAAAGATCGTTAATTCATCCACTCGTCATAGATCGAATTTCAACCGAAGGCCGTTAATAATAAAAAATGGGCTGACTGACCACAGCATTCACACTAGGTGTTTACTGACTTACTACAGCATTCAAACTCGGTGTGGTCTGCTTCACCACATTTACAGTAGACTGTGGGCCAACCTCTGTCTTTTAAATGGAGCAATCCCCTATTCTATTTTATAGAATCGCCTTGTAATCAGCGGTGTAACAATCAATACAGTGATTACAAAAGATTGACCACACTATTAAAATTACACTGTGGACTGAATGACCACAACATTTAAAAGGACTGACAGTCCACAGCATTTGAATTAGTTGTGGATTGACTGACAACAGCATTTACAGTAGTCTAAGGATTGAATGGAAGACAGCAATCACTGGAAAAAGACATCATACTTTGAAGTATAGAAGCAAGAAAGCAAAGAGGAAGACCAGCAACCAATCCAATGGATTGATACCATCAAAATAATGGTGAAGAAGACCCTAGTGGACCGATCTAGTCTTGCACAAGATTGATCTTCCTAAAGATCTTAAATTCATCAAGTAGTCATTGTTATGATCTGCAACATGTACTAAGGAAAGATGGGGGAAAGCTGTCCCTACAGTAAGACTAAGCTGAATCCCTACGATGTAGCGCGCTGCCTGTTCCTAGTGAACAGACCGGCCTTAGTCCTCGGCTAGTCTGAATGAAGACCTATAGAATTAAGGGAGGGTCCCTAAAAGAACTAAGGACTAGGACAAAAATGGGACACCTCCTAAACATAGAAATTGTTGCAGAACACAAAAAGACAAACTGACAAAAATGTACTATAGGTCCCAGAGGACCATGCGAACTTGACAGAGAAAGGCACCGAAGCACCAGGCTAGAGAAACAGTGAAACACTGAAGTCCAGCGCAGCCACAAGGGCAGAGCTGGTATATAAAAGCAGATGGTCACGTGACCGCAAAACACAAGATGGAAAAAACAAACAGGAGGGTTCTAACAGTACCCCCTCTTTTATGAGGATCATCCGGATCCTCCAGGCCCAGGCCTATCTGGAAACCTCCTGTGGAAAGCTTTAACAAACCTAGGAGCAGAGACATCATCCATCCTTACCCAGGAGTTGTCTTCGGGACCGAAACCCTTCCAGGAGACAAGATAGTGTAATCTCCCTCTATGCCATCTAGAATTCAAGATACGAGAAATTTCATATTCGCCGTCTTCCACCACAGGAGGAACTGTGACAGTGGCGTCCCTATCAGACACATCAGCCTTTTTCAACAAGGAAACATGAAACACAGGATTAATCTTCCAGGAAGTAGGGACATCCAACCTAACAGCAGATGGGTTAACAACCTGAAGCACTTTAAATGGACCCACAAACTTAGGACCCAGTTTTTTAGAGGGAATCCTCAACCGCAGGTTCTTCTAGGACAACCAAACCATGTCACCCACAGTAAACAAAACCTCCTTATGTTTCTTGTCAAAATACTTCTTGGACTTCTTGTTAGCCTCTTGAAGGTTGCAACGTACATTAGTCCAAACTCTCTCCAAATCACCGGAAAAATTCTCCTCCTCCGGCACCACCGACCCCAATTTGGAGAACGAATCAAAAGATGGATGTCTCCCAGTACAACAAAAAAAAGGAGAACACCCAGCAGAGGAGGATGTATGATTGTTAAGAGCAAATTCTGCGAGAGGCAGAAACTCAGACCACACCTCTTAATTGTCCACCACAAAACAATGCAAAAACTGTTCAACATCCTGGTTCTTTCTTTCAGTCTGTCCATTAGACTCAGGATGATAACCAGACGAAAATGACAAATGGACTCCCAACCTGTCACAAAAAGGACGCCAAAGCAAGCCACAAACTGAGGTCCTCTATCAGAAACAATATCCGTGGGAACGCCATGGAGCTTGACAATCTCCTTAACAAACACCTTAGTGAGTGTCTTGGCGCAGGGCAACTTAATGAATGGAACCAAATGACACATTTTACTAAAACGGTCCACGACCACCCAGATGACAGTAAAACCCTTCGACACAGGAAGATCAGTAATAAAATCCATTGTGAGATGTGTCCAAGGCGCACTAGGAACCACCAGAGGGCAAAGCAACCCCGCAGCAGGAGTATGTGAAGCCTTTGACCTAGCACACACAGTACACTGACGCACCCACTTGATGACTTCCTTCTGCCATCCAGGCCACCAAAAACTGCGACTGATAAGTCTCTTAGTCTCCGAAATTCCTGGATGACCTGCCAACCGAGACTCATGACACTCCACAAACAAATCTCTCCTAAAGGCTCTAGGCACGAACAAACTCCCATGGAGAGTGTTAGATGGAGCATCATCTTGATCTTTCAGAATCCCATTCTCCAAAATGGAGTTCAATGTCGCCAACACAACTCCTTTCTGTAAAATGCTCTCCTCCTCCTCGGCACCGACCGTAGGAGAGAAGCTGCGAGATAAAGCATCGGCTTTAACATTCTTAGTACCAGGGATATAAGTAACAGAAAAATGAAACCGAGAAAAAAAAGTGCCCACCTAGTTTGACAGGCATTCAAGCGCTTGGCAGCATCCAGATAGATCAAATTCTTATGATCTGTGAAAACATGAATAGGAAATCTAGCACCTTCCAAAAAATGATGCCAATGTTCAAACGCAAGTTTAATAGCAAGCAACTCCCGATTTCCAACATCATAATTCAGTTCGGTTTCTGAAAATTTTTTCGAAAAGAAGGCACAAGGATGTACTCCACCCTTGTTCTCCTGAGACAAAACAGCTCTGACCCCCACTGATGAAGCATCGACTTTGACTAAAAAAGGCTTGGTCTCATCAGGCTGCATAAGGATAGGGGCATAACTGAAACTCTCTTTGAGATACTCAAACGCTTCAATGGCCTCAGTAGTCCACTGAGCCGCTTTCGCACCTTTCCTGGTGAGATCGGTTAGAGGTTTAACAATTACAGAAAAATTCTTAATGAATTTCCTGTAATAATTGGCAAAACCCAAAATTCTCTGTATAGATTTCAAACCAATAGGCCTAGGCCATTCCTGCACAGCCTGAACCTTCACAGGGTCCATCTCAAAGCCCTCGCTGGAGACAATGTAGCCCAAAAAACTAATTTTCTGCATAGCGAACTCACATTTCTCCAGCTTAGCAATGAGTGAATTATCACTCAATAAATGCAAAACTTCACATACACTCTGCCAATGGGACTCTAGATCTGGTGAGTAAATCAAAATGTCATCCAAATACACAACCGCATTCTTACCAATCAAAGGTCTCAGGATGTCATTAATAAGGTTCTGAAAAAATGCAGGTGCATTGGTAAGACCAAAAGGCATCACCAGATTCTCAAAATGGCCTACCGAAGTGTTAAAAGCAGTTTTCCATTCATCACCCTTTTTCACTCGTAACAAATTGTATGCCCCCCGGAGATCAATTTTGGAGAACTACTTGGCCCCCACTAACTGGTTAAACAAGTCAGGAATTAACGGCAATGGGTAAGAATTGCGTACGGTAATCTTATTAATTTCACGAAAATCCAGACATGGACGTAAACCGACGTCCTTTTTTTTAACAAATAAAAATGCAACTGCCACAGGCGACTTAGAAGGTCTAATATGACCAGCAGCCAGGCTAGTCTGTATGTACTCCTCCAAGGCCTTTCTTTCAGGGATAGTCAGATTAAACAAGCGACTCTTGGGAAGAGTAGCTCCCGGAACAAACTCAATGGTGCAATCATAATCCCTATGAGGAGATAAAACTTGCGACTCCTCCTCCGAAAAAACCCTCCAAAAATCTTGAATAGGTACCGGTAATTCCCCTTTTTCCACTGCCGCAATGCAACCATTAGAACATTTATCATAGCACTTCAGACTCCAAGACTTAATCACATTAGTAGACCAGTCCAATAAAGGATTGTGCAGTTTTAACCAAGGCAATCCTAGAACAACTGGAGAGGGTAAATTATCTAAAACAACCAAATCCAAAATTTCTTGGTGAACTCCATTGATAGTGAGGGGAAATGCAGCAGTCTTGTCAGTAATACATTTCAAAGTAGTGTTATCAATTGCAACCACAGAAATAGGTGATGACAAAGGTTTGGATTTCAATTTAAGGCTTTCCAAAAACCCTTTATCAATCACATTAAGTGTTGAACCACAATCCACAAATACCTGAAATTCAATCAAATCTCCCTGCAGAGTAGTACTCGCAGAAAGAAATACTCCTGCAGAGCGTAAACAACCTATATGGGTGTAACTGACCTTTTTTTTTTCTTTACTTAAACGACGCTCACAATACTTAATCAAATGGTCAGCTTTACCACAATAAAGACACAATCCCTCGGTAAACCTCCGGTCTCTTTCCTGAGAGCGGAGTGACATCGCCCCAACCTCCATCGGTTCTCCGCCGTCAGAGCAGATTTTCTGGGGACTAGGACCTGGCATTACAGGAGTCGTCACCTCTTTGAGCCTGCTCCTCAGTCTCCTGTCTATACGAACAGCTAACTGCATAGCATCCTGCAGAGTCTCAGGTGCAGGGAATGCAATTAGCAAATCCTTAACCCTTTCACTCAGACCAGCAAGAAATAAACATCTCAGCGCAGGATCATTCCATTTAACTTCTGAAGCCCATCTCCTGAAGTGTGTGCAATAATTTTCAACATCTTCTGACCCATGATTCAAACGCCTGAGTTCTGATTCAGCAGATGAGATTCGACCAGGATTGTCATATTATAGCCCCATAGCAGAAAAAAATTCTTCAACAGACCTTAAACACGGATCATTAGGCTGGAGAGAAACGGCCCATCCCTGTGGTTCATTGCGCAAAAGTGACATAATAAAACCAATGCGCTGTGATTCATTCCCAGAGGACCTTGGTCTCAAACGAAAATATAAGAAACAAGCATTTTTAAAGGAAAAAATATCTCGCTGTTTACCATTAAAAAACATCAGGCAGTCCTACCTTGGGTTCGACAAAATGCGCTCCAGAACCGCTACTCACGTGATGCTGAAGCTCGGCCACCTCCAGAGATAATCCCTGCAGGCCTTGAGCCAAATCCTGGATGGAAACCATACTGATCCCTGAATTTCTTTCCTTTTAGTTTTTTGGGCTGGACTTACTGTTATGATCTGCAACATGTACTAAGGAAAGATAGGGGAAAGCTGTCCCTACAGTAAGACTAAGCTGAATCCCTACGATGTAGCGGTCTGCCTGTTCCTAGTGAACAGACCCGCCTTAGTCCTCACCTAGTCTGAACGAAGACCTATAGAATTAAGGGAGGGGTCCCTAAAAGAACTAAGAACTGGGACAAAAATGGGACACCTCCTAAAAGAGAAGTTGTTGCAGAAAACATAAAGACAAACTGACGAAAATGTACTATAGGTCCCAGAGGACCAAGCAAACTTGACAGAGAAAGGCACTGAAGCACCAGGCTAGAGAAAGAGTGAAACACTGACGTCCAGCACAGCCACAAGGGCGGAGCTGGAATATAAAGGCAGATGGTCACGTGACCGCAAAACACAAGATGGAAATAACAAACAGGAGGGTTCTAACAGTCATGGCTCGAGTTTCAACCGAAGGCCATTAATAATAAAGAATGGACTGAGTGACTGACCACTAGAAGGCCACTGCCTGACCACATTTACAGTAGACTGTGAAACGATTGAGCATAAAATTTGTAATAGACTGTGGACTGTCTGACTACAATTTTTATAATAAAATGCAGAGCGACTGACCCCAGTCTTTATCTTTGAAATAAGTAATTTTGGCCCTAGAGTGTTATACTTTTTGGTGTGTATAGCATGTAGCAGGAACATATTATCACTCTTTTGAATATTTACAGGTGACTGACGCCCTTTGACATGCTGGGATTTGAAATGTTTCCTTGTGGACTCCAAGAAAAGAATGTGGAAAGTCACATAACAGGTAATTAATATTCATATTAATTACTGATAATAGTCATTCTAGGCATAAGTTCTAGACCTGCGGAGGTGTGACAACACCTTTCTGATACATGAGAATATGCTGTTAGTGGTTTACATATGTATATTTCCTATTCACAACTCCTAGTATAACACAGCCATATCTTAGGTAGAGACATAAGGAACATTTCTTTTCCTTTTCCTCTGTATTCTAAAGTGAGGAATCCCTTATTCTGTTTCATAGAATAGCCTTGTAATCAGCGGTGTAACAATCAATACCGCGATTACAAGACACTGACCACAGCATTAAGACTACACTGTGGACCAACTGACTACAAAATTTACGAGGACTGACAGTCCACAGCATTTAAATTAGGTGTGGACTGACTGACAACAGCATTTACACTAGTCTATGGATTGACTGGAAGACAGCAATTACTGGAAAGGGACATCATACTCGGAAGAATAGAAGGAAGAAGGCAAAGAGGAAGACCAGCAACCAATCCAAAGGATTGACACTATCAAGATAACGGTGGAGAAGACCCTAGTGGACCTATGTGTTCTAAAGTGAGGAATCCCCTATCCTATTTCATAGAATAGCCTTGTAGTCAGCGGTGTAACAATCAATACCGCGATTACAAGAGACTGACCACACTATTAAAATTACACTGTGGACTGAATGACCACAACATTTAAAATGACTGACAGTCCACAGCGTTTGAATTAGGTGTGGACTGACTGACAACAGCATTTACACTAGTCTAAGGATTGACTGGAAGACAGCAATCACTGGAAAAGGACATCATACTTTTAAGTATAGAAGGAAGAAAGCAAGGAGCAAGACCAGCAGCCAATCCAATGGATTGATACTATCAAGATTATGGTGAAGAAGACCCTAGTGGACCGATCTAGTCTTGCACAAGATTGATCTTTCTAAAGATCGTTAATTCATCAAGTCGTCATGGCTCGAGTTTCAAACGAAGGCAATTAATAATAAAGAATGGACTGAGTGACCACAGCATATACACTAGATGTGGACTGCCTGACCACATTTACAGTAGACTGTGAACCGATTGAGCATAAAATTTAAAATAGACAGAAGATCAATAAACAGAACTCAAGGCACAGAGCGCAAACCTCACACTAGCTGAATGTACATCTGGCAGAGATCTGGGACAAACAGCTCAGTTAAGTAGCCAGGCATTCAACTGGGATAATGAACACCTGAAGATAGCCAGTGCCTCCCAGTCTCAAGTTGGACAGCCGAGCTGTCAATCACCACACTAGCAGCTATTGCACGCCCATGTAGCAGATTGGATGGTCGAGCTGTCAATCACAGTACTGACAGCTCCAGCATGCCCCTGAACAAGATTGGACAGCTGAGCTGTCAGTAACTGCATCCCAGACACAGTGAGGGGTGGAACCGTGAAAATTATCCAAGCATGCTCAGGTGTTATCCGAGTATATTAGCTCTGCTAATATGCTCGAGTCCCTGTGGTAGCATGTTTTGTGGCAGTAGGCAGACACAACACATGCAGGAATTGCCTGTTTGTTAGGTAATCCCTACATGTGTTGCATCTGTCTACCGCAGCAAAACATACTATCGCAGGGACTTGAGCGTATTAGCAGAGCACTACAAGATATTCGGATAACACCCGAGCACGCTTGGATAACACCTTATCTGACCATGCATGCTCAGCACTACTGGCAACTAGTGATGATCGAGCATGCTCGTTGCTCGAGATTTATGAGCATGCTCGGACGAGGAGATGTGTAGCCCAGGGGATGGGGGTTACTCGGAGCCCGGGCCTTGTTGCTGGGGATGTCGCGGTAGTCGGCTCCCGGGCCCGTACTCTGGGCCTCTCTTTTAAAAAAGGGGTTTGTTAAATATATGAAAGTTCGTGACGCCACCTGTGGTGTCTGGTGAGATTCACCAGCGCTGCGGCAGTCCGCTGAGGCCGGTGATAAGGCAGCTCGGTGGTACAGCTCCCCACAGGTGGAGCTAGGCCTCAGGGCAGCGTATGTAAAGGGGAATGCAGGATGGGGAGACCCAGCCGGGCCTACGGAAAGACAGGCAAACACACACTTCTCTTCAGTACCTTTTACTGGTGGAAATGCAGGCACATCCCGGAGCACTGTAGTGTGAAGGGTATATTACCGGATTCTCCCCCAGAGAGCAGGGATAGGGCCTTCTGTTTCTTGCCTTTGCGTAGTAAGTTTCTGACCTGCCTGGAGCTAGGCCTAACTTTGTCTCTGTCCTGCACCGGCTGACTTTGTGGTAGGGCCTTCTCTTGGAGTGCACGCTCCCAGCTTGCGGGGCCTATGTGTCTCCTGGCTCTGTTACGTATCAGCTCTAAGGTGATCCTGGGACTTGTAGTTCTCCAGGGATTCCGGTTGTACCTTACTGGGTCATAGAGATCCCGGTAACCTCGGACCCAGTGTCCGGTATACGTTTTGGGGTGAGCTGGTTAAGCTCCTCTGCCTCCAATGCTTCTCACTCTCCACTAGCCTTCGGCCACGCTCGGGCCCTCTCTCGGCTGTTCAGACTAACGGCAGCTTGCCGCGCTTCACCGCTCTTAACGGCGTCGGCACGCCACAGGCTCCCTACTTGAGCTACTTGAGTCTGGACTGGGCCTCATGACTGCTGGAGGCCTAGCTTACCTCACACAGCAACCTGGGTTCTGCTCTGCACACTCCGCTCCTCACTCCTTGTGCACTCCAGACCAGACTGACTACCTAGCTCCACCTCCCCTATTTAAATCCCTAACGGGCTCCCTCTGGTGGTATGAGGTGGGAGGTGCAGGTGTGTGGATGCTGAGGGCCTCTGGTGGAGGAATCCTTTCATGCACCCTTCTAGGATCTGTGGTACCAAGCGCCACACACCTATTATCAGCGTGCTCGGGGGTTACGTTTTCGTCGCTCAGTGAACATGATTTGCGACTGTTTGATAACTTTAACACATGTGAGGAATACCTGTTTTTCCAGCATTCCTCACATGTATTAAAGCTGTCAAACAGTCGCAAATCATGTTCACGGAGCGACGAAAACTTAACCCCCGAGCACGCTGAAGATAATAGGTGCTTGCCCGAGCATGCTCGTAAATCTCGAGCAACGAGCATGCTCGATCATCACTACTCGCAACCCATCAGCAACTTGCAACTGTGTCACAGGGTGCTGAAGGAAGAAGGTGAGTGCATGCGCAGGCGATCGTGCTATCTTAATGCCGCTTTCAGTGATTGACAAGGGCACTTAAATACTTAAAACAGCAGCAATCAAGGCGAGCTCTGATCACTGCTGTTACAGGCAGACTCCGGTGATGAATCACAGCTGACATCTGCCCGGTATGGTGAAGGCTCAGCTCCTGATCCGGCTCCATAAAAGCACAACCCTAAGGTGACAGTTAAGGTTAGCAAATTTCACTTGTCTGTTCGTAAATATGGAAAGACAAATAGAATTCCCTAACACATGTGAAAGAGCCGTATTAGATTTAGTAAATGTGCCCCAAGCATGTGAATGTTATTACACACCACAATGCACCATTACATACACGCATCTTACAAAAATACATATAATTTCAGATATGCAAACGCGCACAAACACGCCAGTACATGAATACATCATCTGAACCACCATCTGTATCTGGTCCATCAATTGTAATGTCAAGTCAACCCCATATACCTTTGTATAGTATGAACCTACAACTGCCAGAATGTAATTAACAATAGAGATACTGGGAGTTGTTGTTACCAGTCATCATCAGACTGTGGACCATACAAGAACCACAGTACTGATGAGATGCAGGCAGGATGACAAATAAACATTTATATCCAGGTATCTTACCTGAGACGTCTTCTCTGATTAGAGTCGTTCTCTTTCTTTTCGTCTCCATCTTGTCCAGTCTCCATGATGACTTTTCCCATCCACAACTCGTCTCTGCAGACTTCCATCTTGTCCAGTCTTCTGCAGCACATCCCCACACGATGCCCTTAAAGATAGCAGTGTCATTATAATGCTCCTGAATAAAAATATCAGCCCTACACTGAGCCCCTGAATAAACTTAACTCTCACAATGCTCCCTGCACAAAATATGTCCCACACTCTACTCCTCTTATGGTACATGCCCTCCACACAGCCTCCTCCTTACCATACTGGGCCACCTCTTCATACTGTCCTCTCACACAGTGACTCCCCCTATACTGCCCAGTCTCTATACTGTGCCCCTTCATCACACTCCCCCTCCTCAGCATACTGTTCCCTCCTTGCTGTGCCCTCACACTGTCCCCACCATACTGCCGCATCTCTATACCTTCCCTCACACTACCTAGTCTCTGTTCTGTGTCACCTCACAATTTTCTCCCTCCATGCTGTCTCCTCACACCATTCCCCTACTCTCCATACTGTTTCCTCATACATCCCCCTTCCCCATTCTGTTCGCGCACCCATTCCCACCCCTCTACTCGTTCACCATACTGTTTCTTCACACATCTCCTCATACTGTCTCCTAAAATTTCTCTCCCATCTTTCCCCAAATATAATAAATCTTCGGAAAAGCACACAGACATGCACAAAGACACACACAAACATGCAGAAGCGTGCTTACATACACAAAAACATTCACACATACAGACACACACTAAGGCCTCTTTCACACGTCAGTATCTCCGGTACGTCTGATGACAGTTTCCACACGTCCCGGATACACTGACACACGTAGACCCATTCGAGTGAACCATGTCATTCCAATGTGTTTCCACGGACCGTGTGTCAATGGGCAAAACACGCTGACATGTCTGTGTTTTACCTGCTGCACGGTCCACAAAATGTCCGACACTAATGACACATGGATGAGATCAGTACCGGCGCCTGGGAATCAGTGTACAGGTAGCGCTGTTCCCAAGCGCCGGGTGCCAAATGCTGCCCTCATCATTGTTTCCTGCCGTCGCTGTGATCAGCACTATCAGGGACAATGATGAGAGTAGTTGCGTCTGCTACTGCAGTGTCCAACTGTAAAAATAAAATAAAAAAAATCCTTATACTCACCTAAGTCTCCCTCTCTGTAATCCATGTGACCAATCACACCGAGGAGTCGGGGAGAAAGAAGCGCTGCAGCGAGCGGGCGAGCTGCGCTCAGTGAGTGACAGGACACTGCTCACTTAGCGCAGCTCCGGGGCTCATTCTGTTAGAACCCTCCTGTTAGTTTTTTTTCTATTTTGTGGTCACATGATTATCTGCCTATTTATTCCAGCTCCGCCCTTCTGGCTTTGCTGGACTTCAGTGTTACTTGACTCTTAATCTAGCCAGGTGCTTTGTACCGATCTCTATAGTTTGCTTGGTCCTTGGACCTCTAAGTACTTTTGTCTCTTTGTCTTTTACTCCACTACAACTTCTGCTAGGAGGTGTCCAACTTAATCCCAGTCCTTAGTTCTTGTAGGGACCTCCCCCTTATATCTATAAGTCTGTGTTCAGACTAGCCGAGGACGAAGGCGGGTCTGTTCCCAAGGAACAGGTTGCCCGCTGCATTGTAGGAAATCAGCTTAGTCCTATTGTAGGGACAGATTTCCTTTCTTTCCTTAGTTCTTGTAGCAGATCATAACACATTCACTGCAGGAGTCATTCTCTCCGGCTCCTTTGCTGAGCGGTTGCATGGATTGCAGCGGGGGACACTTACGACAGGTGAGTATAAGGATTTTTTTATTTTATTCTTATTTTTACACCAGGACACTGCGGGAGCAGACACTACTACTCTCATCATGGTCCCTGTTGATGCTGATTGCAGCTCCAGCAGGGAACCATGATGAAGGCAGTGTTTAGCACCTGGCACTTGGGAACAGCATGAACTGTACACTGATTCCAAGGCGCCGGTACGTGTACGTGTACTTCTGATGCAGTACACGGGCGGCATACGGTTGTCACACAGGTGCACACGGACATCTCCGATACTGGTTTCTCCAGTACTGGAAATATCAGGATGTGTGAAAGAGCCCTAATATACACACACGCAGATACACACACTCACAGAAATGGGGACACGTATACATACGTATATACACTCGTGTATACACAATCAGCCAAGCACACACAGAAATGCACATGCAGTCATGTACTCTCAGACAATCACATGCACAAAAATGACACATGCACACACGCAGGGAAGCACGCACACATGTGTGAAGACATATATGACGCGCCCCTGGGCCTGCTGTGTCGCGCAGCGTCTCGCGCACGGGGGCTTACCCGGAACCGGATCAGATGAGGGTTGTAGTCTCCGAGTGGCGGGGACCCGGTCCGTGCCCAGGGAGTCAAACTCGATGTGTGGCAGTCTTGATAGATGTTATTTGAGTGTCGACTATGCCACCCGTTGATTTGCAGCTAAGGAGCTGCCGCTGCAGGGCAGACCGCTGAGGCCGGTGTAGAATTGTGCAGCGTGATAGTATAACCCCCAACGGGAGGGGTATGGCCTCAGGGCAGCCGACGTGGAAAATGGGGGTAGCAGGAACCACTCAGAGACGGTGCGGTGTAATTCAGGGTCTTTACTGGTAACAACGATAGACCCTCCCGGAGTACTTGCTAGCGAACGGGGCCTGGTCAGTCCTTGAGCAGATGGGATCTCCCCTGGCCAGGCGGAGTTGTAGGCCTCCCAAACTGACTGTACTCTTCTGGCTACCTTGCTAGAAGCGGATATAAGTAGCCCACGTCCCTGAGTGTACCGTGTGGTGCTCACCCGTATGGCCGGTGACTCGGGGCCTTCTAATGGCTTCCGCTCCACGATGGTGGTGCTGGTCCCATGCGTGTGACCGTGCCTTCGGGTTTCTGGGCCTGAGGACCTGAAATCCCCTGCCGGTCGGCTTCTGCTGCTGGGTAAGAGTTAGTCCCCACAGCCTCGGACGCCGGGTCCGGTAAGAAAGCTTCTCAGTCAGGGCGAGCTCTGCAGCTGCCAGCCCCTGACTCGTAGTAGTATTGCTCCCACTGAGCTTCTGCTGTTTCTTCCTATGACTGTTTCTTGTCTCTACTCTCCTAGACTCCTAACCCTGCTTCAGCCCCGGGTTTATATAGGGGAAGTTCTTCCCCTCCCAAGACTGGGCAGGAGGTGTGGCATGCACAGGATCCCTGACCAAAGGACCTCCCACCTGCTCTCAGACATAACATTACATTACTGTGGAAACCAGACCCCTGGGGTGCCACATTCCCCCCTAGTGAAATTTAGTACTCCGGGACTAAACACATTTTTGTAAACATAACAGAGTACAACCAAAACATTATAATAAAGAGACACATAACAATGGTCACGGCGTGTCCGCAACCGGGTGCAGTCTTTGAGGGGAAGCAAGGTGTCCATTTCACCAAAACAGGGAGACGTAACCAGGTAGGGGTCTGTCCTACCCCGAGTCCTTAACAGTCTCTAGTCCATCCTGGGTTACGCTCCAACTAATTGTACAAGGATTCCCGGTAGATCCACCAAGGATTCCTAAAAATAACTAGAAACACAAAATTATACACAAGCAACAATACACAGGTAAACATAAATAAAACAATTTATACACTTTAAATCCTCCAGCGTGCGGGTAACTGGCCTCTAGTGGCCCTAGTGGACCTACGGAGCTGACTGCCTAGCCCTGAACTACAGGGTGTAGGAGCTGTCAAGGGTAAACTGGGCAGCTGTCTACCGGCTCTTTGGCTCACTAGGGATATGGCAGGCTCACTGCAAGCAGAGGGTTGATCCTCCTGGTTTGCGGGTGTGGGGTCTTCTGCCTCCTGGACCGGCAGTTCTTCCAGCTCTACCTGTTGCTCCGTAGGTGCTTGGGATGCTGGTTGGAGGAAGGTGAGTACGGGTACCACAACTGCACCATTGACTTGAGTCCAAGACCGAGGGAAGTCCCCGAGCACAGTACTAACCATATCTTCCCTTTCCTCTACGGGTCGATGGTCTTCTTGTTCCTCCTCAGGGTTCCTCAGTTGTTCGGGACACTTCTTCAGGTGGTCCCGGGATACAATGGCTGTGGTTTCCCCTCCGTCTTTACTGATGGTACAAACCTTCGGGTTTTCGTGGCTTGAGGGCAGTACGGTGTACGGGTCCTTCTCCCACTGGTCGTCCAACTTGTGGAGCCGTCTCTTCCTCTTCAAGACCTGCTCTCCGGGTACCAGGGGAACAGCGGGAGCATACTGGTTGTAAGTTTTCTCTTGTCTTTCCCTAGCCTGACAGAGACTTCGCTCCACGCTCTCCTGTACTCTCCGGTACTGCTGCTGCCTCTCTGTGTCCCAGTCTGTTTCTGGTGAAGTGTCCTCGGGTGTCAGGACTCCCATTTCCAGGTCAACAGGTAACTTACCAGGTCTTGCCCTCATTAGGTAAGCCGGGGTACAGTTGGTGGAACCTACCTGGATGTGGTTGTATAGGTCCACCAGATCGGGCAACTTCTCAGGCCACAGACTGCGTTCTTCCAGGGGCAACGTTTTTAGAAGATCCATTACCACCTGGTTCATTTTCTCACAAAGTCCATTAGTTTGCGGATGGTAGGGTGTCGTCCTTATCTTCCGGCAGCCATACAGATTGCAGAATTCCTGGAAGACCTCCGCTTCAAAGGCAGGTCCCTGGTCCGTCAGCACTTGGTCCGGGTACCCGTGTGGACGGCAAAAGTGCTGCTGGAAGGCTCTAGCTGCTGTTTGAGCCGTTAAGTCCTTGACGGGGACGACAACCAAAAACCGGGAGTAATGATCCACGATGGTTAACGCGTAGACGTAGCCACTTCTGCTTGGGGTCAGTTTTACATGATCCAAGGCTACCAATTCCAACGGTTGCCGGGTGACGATGGACTGCAGGGGAGTCTTCTGGCTGGCACGGTCCTTCCTTCTCAGGTTGCACGGGCCACAGTCTCTGCACCACTTCTCAATGGTTCCCCTCATGCCTACCCAGTGGAATCGCTCGCGCAGCAGGAACTCCAGCTTCTTCCACCCGAAGTGTCCAGCTCCGTCATGGTATGCCTCCATCACCATGGCTGCGTCTCTTCGTGGCACCACTACTTGCCAGATTAGTTCATGCGTCCGGGAGTTAACCATTCTGCGGCACAACTTCCCCTTATAAAGGAACAGTCGACTCTTCTCTGCCCATAGTTGTTTGGCTTCCTCCGGAGCGTCTGGTTCAAGGCAAGCCTCCGGGCGAGTCAGCATCTCCTTCACCAGTCGGACGGCAGGGTCGCTGTCTTGCGTTTCCGCCCAGTTGTAGTGAGGTAAGGGGTTCAACGTAGCAGCCTGCTTACTCCTTACCCGGTGGGAATACTGGATAGTCCCATGACGGTGGAACGCAGGGAGTTCAACTTCTTCCAGTCCCTCCGGATCTTCTCCTTCGTCCGGCAGGTTGGGCATCCTGGACAGGGCGTCCGCGTTGGTATTGGAGCGTCCGGCCCGGTATTTGATTGTGAACTCGTAGTTGGACAGACGGGCCATCCACCTCTGCTCCAGGGCACCGAGTCTTGCCGTGTCCAGGTGTGTCAACGGGTTGTTATCCGTGTACACGGTGAACCGGGAAGAAGCGAGGTAATGCTTAAAGCGCTTGGTGACTGCCCATACTACGGCCAGGAACTCTAGCTTAAATGAGCTGTAATTCTCGGGGTTCCTTTTCGGTGGGTCGCAGTTTTCGGCTGGCGTAGGCGATTACTCGTTCCTTCCCCTGCTGGATCTGGGACAGTACGGCTCCTAGCCCGATGTTACTGGCGTCGGTGTAGAGGATAAAGGGCTGGCTATAATCCGGGTACGCCAGAATTTCGTCCCCCGTGAGGGCCATCTTCAGCTGGCGGAAGGACTCTTCTTCCAGCTCCTCCCATTTGAAGGGCGGCTTCTGGTTCTTGGCCTTCCGGGACTGGCCTATCAGGAGGTCCTGCATAGGTGCTGCCTTTTTGGTGAAACCGGGAATAAACCTTCGGTAGTAGCCTACCAACCCGAGGAACTGCCGCACTTCTTTTACGCTGGAGGGGCTTGGCCATTCCTTAATTGCGGTGATCTTATCAGGGTCGGGAGCCACTCCGTCAGCGCTGACCACGTGTCCCAGGTACTGCACCTTTGGTTTCAGGAGGTGACACTTGGAGGGTTTCACCTTTAGGCCGTAACTCGCCAGAGCTTCGAACACTTCCGCCAGGTGTTTCAGGTGGTCCTCATACGTCTTGGAATATACGATGACATCGTCCAGGTACAACAGGACCGTCTCGAAGTTTCTGTGGCCCAGACAACACTCCATTAGTCGTTGGAAGGTTCCTGGTGCGTTGCAGAGTCCGAACGGCATGCAGGTGAACTCGCTAAGTCCCATCGGGGTGGTGAATGCGGTCTTCTCCCGGTCCGCCTCTGCTACAGGAACCTGCCAGTACCCGCTAGTGAGATCCAAGGTAGAGAAGAAGTTAGCAGATCTTAAAGCAGCCAATGACTCCTCTATCCTTGGTAAGGGGTACGCATCCTTGTGTGTGATACGGTTGATTTTCCGGTAATCTACACACATCCTCATGGTGTTGTCTTTTTTTCTGACTAAGACTAGTGGAGCTGCCCAGGGGCTACAGCTATCCCTGATCACCCCAGCCTCCTTCATGTCTCTAAGCATCCCCTTGGCGTGTTGGTAGTGGGCAGGGGGTACGGGTCGATACCTCTCTTTTATAGGAGGATGGTCTCCCGTGGGGATGTGGTGTTCTACCCCCTTGACTCGCCCGAAGTCTAACGGGTGTTTACTGAACACTCTCTCGTACTCTTGAACCACCCGATAGACTCCTTGTTTCTGGTGTGCGGGGGTGGAGTCAGTACCCAGATGTAGTTGCTGACACCAGTCCTCCATGTTTTTCTTAGAGCCGTTACCTTCCTCCGGGTGAGATGGAGGCAAGGGTTCCACAGATTGTATAGAATTTTGGTTAATGGTATATAATTTGGCTAGCGTAGCATACCGGGGCAGGTACACTTCCCTCTCCCCGATATTTATTATGCGAACGGGCACCCTCCCATGGCGTACATCAACCACCCCCCGTGCTGTCAAAATGGTGGGCCTACTGTCCGAGTAAACTGGTTCTACCATTGCCTGGTAATCCCTACCTCTCAGACCAATAGCTGCCCGGCACCAAATCATCATTTCACTTTTTGGGGGCATGGCAATAGGAAAAGGGTCACACATTCTTACGCTACCAATCTAACCGCCGGAGAGTTCCACCTTTTGCCGTCGCATCAGTGCCCGGATCTCTTTCTGGAGCACCCGCTGCTCGCCGGAGCTGGCGTTCTTGGCAACCTGCTGTAAAAGGAAAATCACCTCTGCAAGACAATTTTCAATTACATTAGTTCCCAGAGTTATTTTTGGGTGACTCTCATGTTTGTCAATATCTACAATGATCAGTCCCTGTGCTGCCAGTTCGACTCTACCGATTTTGATGGTCACTTCTTTAAATCCGATCTGTGGCACGGGCTGGCCATTGCTGGCGATGATACTCAAGTCGTCGTCAGGGTAGCGGGTAATATCCGAGTCATTCCAGTACTGCTTAAAGAGCACGTACGGGATGGTGGTGACCTGTGACCCGGTGTCCAGTAGGGCACTCATGGGAATGCCATCCAGTACCACAGGCAAGACTGGACGTCCTCCCACATATCTGTCGCGCCAGTTCGATGGGCCTGGTGATCTTTTTCCTGGGGGTTGGCCCTCTACCCCAGGTTGTGCCCGTTTAAAGAACAGTACCTTGCCATATGTCCGGGTTGATTGCAGCGGCGGCAGATGGGTCGTCCGTCCTCACTGTATCGGTCACTGGGTCTTCCTCTGGCCGGTGGGGTCCTCCTTGGTCGACGCCACGGGATGTCCTCCGGTCCGGATGCCAGCTGGATCTTCCCTGGAGTGGAAACCTGTAAAGACTGCACAGTTCGGGTTAGCGCAGCAACGCTCTTAGCTAGCTCTTGGACCTGATGGTGTAGGTCTGGAGCCGGGTCATTGTCCAAAGCCTGCGCATCAGCTCCCACAGGCCCTGCCGACAAAGGCGCCGCCTCCTGGTGGTAAGTGATAGCAGGGCGCCTGTGGGTCACAACGCCACCTGGTGCCGGTTCTCGGAGCACCCGGATGGCTCTGTCCTTGAACTGTGCAAATCCCAGATGGGGATCCTGCAAGGCCATTGCCCGCAACTGGGTTCGGTGGGTATTACAATATAGTCCCTCTATAAACTGTTCGGTCAACAGCCTGTCCTCGTTTCCCACTCCATCAGGGTCGGTCTGCTTAATGGCCCTCAGGGCCTCTTGTAGGTTTAGTGCATAGTCCCTTATACTCTCATGCGCTCGCTGCTTGCACCCGTAGAATCTAAGCTTAATCTCGGCTGAGGTGCGGGTATCAAAGGTGTCCTTCAGCCGGGTTAGTATCCCTGCGACAGTCTTCCTCCCAGGTGGCCAGGATTTTACTTCCCTTTTGGCTGCCCCGGTTAGTTGGGCCACCAGGATGCTCACTTTTTGCTCTTCTGTGATGGGGTACACCTGGAAGAGGCTATCCAGCTTTTCTCTAAAGTCATGCAGGGTATGTGACTCCCCTGAGTACTGGGGTAGCCAAGCTGCTCCCGGGATATAGGGCATGGTGAAGGGCATAACTGCAGCAGCGGTAGCGCTGGCGGGGGTTGAGGCAGTGAAGCTCTCCTCCGTATCCGACATCTTCCTCCCCCCTAGTGGACCGTGGCCTACCTTGCGATGATCCTCTTCCGTAGACCGCGGCTCCGCAGTGGATGGTTGAGGACCTTCCGTCGCACTCCTGTGACGTCCGCGTCTGCTGGGCTCCTTCCAGGACCTTACGCAACGTCCGGACGTGAGGCGGGGCTTCAGTTCTCGCGCGCTTTCGGAGTCCACGCCCCTCTTCTTCCCGCGCGGCGTCCTCAAGATGGCGTCCAATGGCGGGAAAACTCCACGGATGGCGGGAAGAAGGCAGAAGATGGCGCCGGATGGCGGGAAACTTCACCGATGGCGGGAATCTTCACCACAGGTAAGTTTGAAAAGTCTCTTTTTCAGGCACGCAGTACCCGGTGGTTGCGGGCACGAAATCCTGCCGACTACGCCAAAGTTGACGCGCCCCTGGGCCTGCTGTGTCGCGCAGCGTCTCGCGCACGGGGGCTTACCCGGAACCGGATCAGATGAGGGTTGTAGTCTCCGAGTGGCGGGGACCCGGTCCGTGCCCAGGGAGTCAAACTCGATGTGTGGCAGTCTTGATAGATGTTATTTGAGTGTCGACTACGCCACCCGTTGATTTGCAGCTATGGAGCTGCCGCTGCAGGGCAGACCGCTGAGGCCGGTGTAGAATTGTGCAGCGTGATAGTATAACCCCCAACGGGAGGGGTATGGCCTCAGGGCAGCCGACGTGGAAAATGGGGGTAGCAGGAACCACTCAGAGACGGTGCGGTGTAATTCAGGGTCTTTACTGGTAACAACGATAGACCCTCCCGGAGTACTTGCTAGCGAACGGGGCCTGGTCAGTCCTTGAGCAGATGGGATCTCCCCTGGCCAGGCGGAGTTGTAGGCCTCCCAAACTGACTGTACTCTTCTGGCTACCTTGCTAGAAGCGGATATAAGTAGCCCACGTCCCTGAGTGTACCGTGTGGTGCTCACCCGTATGGCCGGTGACTCGGGGCCTTCTAATGGCTTCCGCTCCACGATGGCGGTGCTGGTCCCACGCGTGTGACCGTGCCTTCGGGTTTCTGGGCCTGAGGACCTGAAATCCGCTGCCGGTCGGCTTCTGCTGCTGGGTAAGAGTTAGTCCCCACAGCCTCGGACGCCGGGTCCGGTAAGAAAGCTTCTCAGTCAGGGCGAGCTCTGCAGCTGCCAGCCCCTGACTCGTAGTAGTATTGCTCCCACTGAGCTTCTGCTGTTTCTTCCTATGACTGTTTCTTGTCTCTACTCTCCTAGACTCCTAACCCTGCTTCAGCCCCGGGTTTAAATAGGGGAAGTTCTTCCCCTCCCAAGACTGGGCAGGAGGTGTGGCATGCACAGGATCCCTGACCAAAGGACCTCCCACCTGCTCTCAGACATAACATTACATTACTGTGGAAACCAGACCCATGGGGTGCCACATATACACATGTAGACACGCACACGTAGACACACAGACATGCAGACACTCAAAGACATACATGCGCAGAAATGCACATGCTAACACGGATGCACGTGCAGAAATGCATGCGCAGACACGCAAAGACAAACACACACAGAAATGCACACGTAAACACAGACACGTGCATGCAGACACATACACAGAAATACATAAGCAGACACACAAAGGTACATACATAAAAATTCATACAAACACACACAAATATTACCCTACCTTGGCTTGTCTCCAGTCCGGCCCATATACTTTGTTGAAGCGCTCCTACAGTGGGAGACTGCAGCGTTGCGTGGTGAGTGACGTCACTTTTAGCAGACGTGACTGCGCCCCCGGCTGCTAAGTGTGACGCTGCCGTGCAGCCGCTGCTCTCCGGCTCTCCTGCTCCCTGGCCCCGACCGCCACTGTCCTGGGCATCGCGGTGGTTAAAGGGCCCGCCGCCACTATGTTCCCCCCCCTTTTTTTTTTAATTCGATGCTTACTCCTACTCTCCTCTTCAAGGGCCCACCGGGGATTTCCCCAGCACCCCGCTAGGCCAGTCCGACCCTGGTATGATGTTCCCCACAGCTCACCCACACTCAGTATGATGTCCCTCAAAGCCCACTCCCCACTCAGTATAATGTTCCCCACTACCTCCCACTCAGCAAGATGTTCTCCACAGCACAGCCCTCAGTCCCCACTGCTACTGACATTAAAAAAAAAAACATTACTCACCTTGCTCCCATTCTCCCCGGCATACTGCTTTGTACTAAGCAGTGCAAGTACTGAGGCACTGATCTTGTGAAGTCATCGCACGTGCAGTGCACTGCAGCTAAGCCAGTTATGCAGACAACATCAAATACTAATATATACAGTTGAAACCAGAAGTTTAAATACACTATATAAGAAGACACATATGCGCGTTTTTCTCATTATCTGACATGAAATCAGAATAAATCTTTCACATTTTAGGTCAATTAGGATTACCATTATTTTTAATATTTGCCAGATGCCAAAATAATGAGAAAGAGAGAATGTTTTAAGGCATTTTTATTACTTAGTGCAAATTCAAAAGTTTACATACATTTCATTAGTATTTGGTCCCATTGCCCTTAAACTGAAAGACTTGGGTCAAATGTTTGGGATATCCTTCCACAAGCTTCTCACAATAGTTGGTCGGAATTTGGGCCCATTCCTCCTGACAAAACTGGTGCAACTGATCCAGGTTTGTAGGTCGCCTTGTTCGCACTACTCTTAACTTAAGTTCTGCGGTAGAGCAGGGAGCTTGCTGTTCTGTAGATTGCAGGTCGGCCTATAGAACGGCAGGGTGATTCAGTGGATAAGACTCTGACGTCCTGTGAGTACGCCAATGCAATGACATCAACAGGTTGTTCCACCCACGCTTTGGTGGTGGACTCGTCATGATCCTGGATTAGGTGAGTATATGATGTTTTTTTTTTTCATTTTAGTTAGTGCTTGAAGTGTCGGGAAATCATATCATAAAGTATGGGGGACCTTTATACTATGTGGGGACTACTGTGGTAGGCCCTCATACAGTGTGGGAGCTTTTGTGAGGACCAGGATCAGCGTCAGCACCCGGCACCCCCGGGCAAGTGCCGAGGCCCTGAGCAAGTGGGGGGGCACTCGCGGTCGGGAACCCCGGCACTTGATGGGGCCGGTGAATCGAGAGAGCGCGATGCCTGCGCCCGCGAGTGGGCTCCCCTGCTGTGCTCAGGGCCCCCGCACTTATACTTACCTCTCCCCGATCCTCCACAGCTCCAGTGTCTTCTGACACTGTGACATGTCAGGGACAGAGGGAGCGATGACATCAGTCAAGTGCGCTCTCTGCTCTGACAGTGCAGAGAGCCGGAAGACGCTGAGGAGTCCTGGCCTGCCACCAGCAAAGAGAGGTGAGTATTTGATTTTTTTTTAAATGTATAGAGCTAGATATGGGGCCCATTCTGTATGGAGCTTAATATGGGGCCCATTCTGTATGGAGCATAATATGGGGCCTATTCTGTATTGAGCATAATATGGGGCCCATTCTCTATGGAGCATAATATGGGGCCCATTCTCTATGGAGCATTATATGGAGCCCATTCTATATGGAGCATAATATGGAGCCCATTCTCTATATTATAAGTGAAATCTTTGGTATTGTACTATCCAGGGCCTGCTCCAGGTTTTTGTGGGCCCTGGGCGAAAGAGTCTCAGTGGGCCCCTTTAACACAAACCACGATTCATGATGCACAGATACCGCAGAGAAAAATATCTATAGTACAAGGCCAAAAATTTCACTTCTTACATTACATGAGTGATATCTATTGTAAATTCTACAATAGCTAAGAAACCAGAGAATCCTCGCAACGCACAGTGCAGACCGGACAGTATAGTCCTCCATACAGTATTATGGGCCCCATATATTGCTCCATACAGAATAATGGACCCCATATAACGCTCCATGCAGAACACTGGTCCCCATATAACTCTCCATACAGGATACTGGCCCCCATATAACACTCCATAGAGGATACTGGCCCCCTTATAACGCCCCATACAGAATACTGGCCCCCACATAATGCCCCATGCAGGCTGTGCCCCCACATAATGCCCCATGCAGGATGTCACTTCCCCCCCATATAATGCCCTATGCAGGCTGTGACCCCACATAATGCCCCATGCAGGATGTCACTTCCCCCCCATACAATGCCCCCTGCAGGATGTCACCCCCCCATATAATGCCCCATGCAGGATGTCACCTCTCTCCCCCATATAATGCCCCATGCAGGATGTCACTCCCCCCCATATAATGCCCCATGCAGGATGTCACTTCCCCCCATATAATGCCCCATGCAGGATGTCACCTCTCCCCCCATATAATGCCCCATGCTGGATGTCACTCCCCGCCCCTATATAATGCCCCATGCTGGATGTCACTTCCCCCCCATATAATGCCCCATGCAGGATGTCACCTCTCCCCCCCATATAATGCCCCATGCAGGATGTCACTTGCCCCCCCATATAATGCCCCATGCAGGATGTCACCTCTCCCCCCATATAATGCCCCATGCAGGATGTCACTCCCCGCCCCTATATAATGCCCCATGCAGGATGTCACTTGCCCCTATATAATGCCCCATGCAGGATGTCACTTGCCCCCCCCATATAATTCCCCATGCAGGATGTCACCTCTCCCCCATATAATGCCCCATGCAGGATGTCACTTGTCCCCCTCATATAATGCCCCATGCAGGATGTCACTTGTTCCCCCCCATATAATGCCCCATGCAGGATGTCACTTGTTCCCCCCATATAATGCCCCGTGCAGGATGTCACTTGTTCCCCCCCTCCCCATATAATGCCCCATGCAGGATGTCACTTGTTCCACCCTCCTCCCCATATAATGCCCCATGCCTCCGTACATATAAAAAAAAATCAAATTCTCACCTCACTTCTCACCTGCTGCCGCTGCTCCGGAATCCTCAGCCGCGCCGCCGGCGTCTTCCCACTCTGCGCTTTGACGGCTCAGGAGAGAGCGTGGTGTAAAGACGTCACCGCGCCTTCTGACCTGAGACGTCACAGTACAGCAGCCGCGGAAAGCACCGGACCTGCTGAGGAGGCACAGGGAGAGGTAAGTATTGTGCCGGGGCCCTGAGCAAGCGGGGGGCGGGCGGGCGCTGGCATCGGCACCGCACCGCTCACGGGTCCCATATCGCGGCGGGGTGCCCGACAGTGACTGGGCCCCCCTGCCTGCTTAGGGCCCTGACACTTGCCTGGGTGTGCCGGGTGCCGACGCCGGGTCTGGTACTATCCCTATATTTCTCTGTTATATCTGTGCATCATGAATCGTGGTATGTGTTAAAGGGGCCCACTGAAACACTTTCTCCCAGGGCCCAGAAAAACCTGGAGCCGGCAATGGTGGGGACCCTCATACAGTGTGAACATGTGAAAGACTGCAGTTACTTTTTAAGTGCAGAATCAAAGCTTTTCTGTATTATAAAAAAACACATTATAAACGCTCCTTCAAATCTGCACCAAAAAATCATCAAATAAAGGCATAAAATGCCGTAACAGTGCAATAACCAGAGAAGATTATTATTATTATTGTGTAGATTGGTGCGGCACCTGAAGAAAAGAAAAAAACACAGTATTTATGCAACGTGTGAACACAGCCTTACAGACACCAAAAAGCAACTTGTCATATAGTGAAGCTTACATAAAAATGAGAAAGTTCTGGCTGCTACGTCTATGAATAAATGAACAAAAAATAAATCCAAAAGGTCCCAACTAGAGATGAGCATGACGCAATGATGACATCGCACCGGCGCTGGATAATCCTGCTCTTCTTTCTTGACATGAGTACACTGCAATAACACATCTGCAATCTTGCACACTCCTGCAGCCTACTCACATTGCACTTATCAGACCCTCACACTCAGACACTAATCTGCCCCCTATCTCACCTGTGACAACCGTTTTCAAGCCCGTCTGCTACCCTTTGTAGTGGCAATCCTTGCCCTTTCTCCAGTGGTAGACACAGACAAAATATAGTCCCTATACAGGAACAGTATATGGGATGGGGACCCTTTGTTGTCCAATTGCTCATCCTAATGCACAATTCCACTTGTTTTGGAGGTGGAAGTGGCCCCTTTACTTCTTGGGTCAATATGTAGCTGCACAGGTTGCACCAATGGGATGTCCACCCCTGCCTCTCTATGTGACAGCACCACTCTCTTCCAGGTGTGTTAGTGTTCCCCACCTGGGAAAACTACAATAACAGAAGTACAAGATGGAGCTTTCTTCTGATTTACTTTGGCCCATACTATAGCTCAGTATAGGTATTTTAATCTCTTTTTTTCAATATAAAATTCTGCACAACCCTTTAAGCACAGGTTGATCGATGAGCATGGTAGCACGGATCAGACAGAGTATAGGCACAGAGTGGGTATGACAGGATTGGGCAGGAAGGTGTTAATGATATTATGCTCAAGGAAAGAAAGGTCTGGATAGGTGGATGATATAGTCTGTGGGTCAGGTAGTAGAACAGAATATATATATATATATATGATGCGCCCCCTGGGCCTGTGTTTGTGTAGGGGAATACCTGGAACCGGACCTTTGGTGGATGCTGGGGTTGTAGTCTTCGCATGGCGGCGACCCGGTCCCATGGCTCAGGGTGGTCAAACCAGTGGCAGATCTGTTTATAGGGTTTTCTTATTATAAATGTCCGACTACGCCACCCGTGGATTGCGGTCAGAGTGAACCGCCGCTGCAGGGCAGACCGCTGAGGCTGGTGTTGTGGGAGCAGCAGAGGATAGTATAACTCCCCACGGGAGGAGTATAGCCTCAGGGCAGTGAGTGCAGATGATGGGGGTGATGGTGCGCGGGAGTAACGACTCAGAGTCCGTGCAGTGCAGTTCAGGGTCTTTACTGGTGGTAATAAAGCAGACCCTCCCGGGAGTACTGGCTAGCATTAGGGGCCTGGTCAGTCTGTGAGCAAACAAGAGTCCCCCTGGCCAGGTGGAGTTGTAGGCCTTCCCGTCTGACTGCACTCTTCCTGGCTACCTTGCTGAAGTCGTGTAGTAGCCCACGTCCCTGAGCGTACCGTGTGGTGCTCACCCGTTTGGCTGATAATTTGGACCCTCTGGTGGCTTCCGCTCCTCGATGGCGGTACTGGTCCCTTGTGTGTGACTGAGCCTCTGGGCTTCCTATGGCCAGAGAACCTGAAATCCCATGCCAGGTGGTTTCTGCTGCTGGATTTAGATATCCTGACAGCCTTGGACTCCGGTGTCCGGTTCTTAGCGTCTTCTGCCAGGACGAGCTCTGCTTAGCTCCAGACCCTGGTCTTCAGCTCCTGGCTCCTACAGAACTCCTTGCTGCTGTTCTGTCCCTTCCTCTGACTGTTCTCCAGGCTCTAACTTGTCTCTGTTCTCAGCTAACCCCGCCCCAGATCCAGTTTATAAAGGGCAGGTTCCTCCCCTCCCTGGACTGGAGCAGGAGGTGTTGCCTGTTAAGTGCTCCTGATCAGGAAACTCCCACTTGCTCTCAGATGTGATATTTCTATCACTGTGGCAACCAGACCCCTGGGGTGCCACATATAAATATATATTACAGTTGTGCTCAAAAGTTTACATACCCCGGCAGAATTTTTCCTTTTTTGGCCTTGTTTCAGATAATATGAATGATAACAAAAAAACTTTTTCTCCACTCATGGTTAATGGTTGGGTGAAGCCATTTATTGTCAAACTACTGTGTTTTCTCTTTTTAAATCTTAATGACAACCAAAAATATCTAAATGACCCTGATCAAAAGCTCACATACCCTGGTGATTTTGGCCTGATAACTAGTGTTGAGCCACCCCCGTAGTGTTCGGGTTCGGTTCGGTTCGTCGAACACCGGGATGTTCGAGGAACTGTTCGTCGAACTGTTCGTCGAACACCTTAGAACACCGTCGAACACCGTTAAAACCAATGGCAGGCAAACAAAAACACATAGAAACACATAGAAAACACCTGCAAAGGTGTCCAAAAGCTGACAAACTGCTCAGAAGACGCTTTCTTTAAAAAAGCCGGCCGGCAAATTCAGCAGCGGCATACACCGGTACCCGACAATTTAGACAAGAAGGAATAGAGCATCACACATAGATTAGATAGATAGAAACATGTCAGTCACACATATAAGAAGCACAGTGACAGTGTTGGTTACTGCACTTGTCATTTAGTGTAAAGGATTTATTAAAAAAAATATTAGTGTTTTCATGCACCGTCTCTTTAAAAAAGCCGGCCGGCAATTCAGCATCTGTACCCGACAATTTAGAACAGAAAGAATAGAGCTTCACACATAGATTAGATAGATAGAAACAAGTCAGTCACATATATATGAAGTACAGTGACAGTGTTGGTTACTGTACTTGTCATTTAGTATTAAAATAAAGGATTTATTATTAAAAAAATTGGCGTGGGGTTCCCCTTAATTTTAGGCTCTAGCGGAGGTTAAGCAGACGGCTGGGGCAGATGTTTGAAGCCTGGGAAGGGGGTAATACCCACGGAGCTTCCCAGGCTACTAATATCAGCCCCCAGCTGAATACATAGCCTTTACTAGCTATTAAAATGGGGGACCCCCCAAAAAAAATGACGTGGGGTCCCCCCTAATTTAATAGCTAGCAAAGGCTAGGCAGACAGCTGGGGGCTGATATTAATAGCCCAGGAAGGGAGCCATGAATATTGGCCCCCTCCCAGGCTAGAAACACCAGCCGTCAGCCGCCCCAGAAATGGCGCATTCATAGGATGCGCCAATTCTGGCACTTAGCCTCGCTCTTCCACGCTGCCCTGGTGCGGTGGCAGGGGGTAATAGGGTTGGGGTTGATGTCAGCTTATAATGCCAGCTGACATCAAGCCCAGGTTAGTAATGGAGAGGCGTCTATAAGACACCCCCATTACTAACCCCATAGTCAAAGTTAAAAAAAACACAAACACCCAGAATAAAGTCCTTTAATTGAAATAAAGACACAATCCTTTATTGTTCTAAATTAAACCATACTTACCATCACGCCCATTCCAGCTGAAGCCAACGATCTCCTGCAATAAAAGAAAAATAATAAAGCAACCTCATCCTTACCTTTCCATGGTTCCCACGACAGCTTCAGCTCTGCTACATCGAGATGACAGGCTGGACCGCAGCAGAACGCTGCCATCCAGCCTGTCATCCCGCAGACACTGAGAAGCGCAGGCTTGCTTGCGCTGCTCAGCGTCTCTCTGTGACGACATCCAGATGAGCCGAGTTCATGTCCAATGAACTCGGCTCACCTCATGCACGTCACTGACAGCGTGGGAAAATTCTCACGCTGAAGCGCTGATTGCAGGAGAATTTTCCCACGCTGTCAGTGACGTGCAGGAGGTGAGCTGAGTTCATTGGACATGAGCTCACCTCATGCACATCACTGACAGCGTGGGAGAATTCTCCTGCACTCAGCACTTCAGCGTGAGAATTTTCCCACGCTGTCAGTGACGTGCATGAGGTGAGCCGAGTTCATTGGACATGACCTCGGCTCATCTGGATGCCGTCACAGCGAGACAGTGAGGAGCGCAAGCATGCCTGCGCTTCTCAGTGTCTGCGGGATGACAGACTGGATGGCAGCGTTCTGCTGCGGTCCAGCCAGTCATCTCGATGTAGCAGAGCTGAAGCTGTCTTGGGAACCATGGAAAGGTAAGGATGAGGTTGGTTTATTATTTTTCTTTTATTGCAGGAGATCGTTGGCTTCAGCTGGAATGGGTGTGATGGTAAGTATGGTTTAATTTAGAACAATAAAGAATTGTGTCTTTATTTCAATTAAAGGACTTTATTCTGGGTGTTGTGTTTTTTTTAAATACTTTACTAGAAATTCATGGCGGTCATGTCTAATACTGGCGTGACCCCATGAATTTTGGGCTTGGGGCCAGCTGATAATACCAAGCTGGCCCTAACCCCTTTATTACCCAGTGAGCCACCGCACCAGGGCCCTGGATGAGTTGGGTACAGCGCCAGAAGATGGCGCTTCTATGAACGCGCCATTTTCCGGGGTGGCTGCGGACTGCAATTTGTAGCGGGGGGGGGCCCAGAAAGCTTGGGCCTCCCTGCGCTGCAGATTCCAGCCCCCAGCTGCCTAGTTGTACCTGGCTGGACACAAAAATAGGGCGAAGCCCCACGTACTTTTTTTTTAATTATTTCATGAAATTCATGAAATAATTAAGAAAAAAAGGGCTTCCCTATATTGTTGTGTCCGGCCAGGTACAAATAGGCAGCTGGTGGTTGGGGGCAGCCCGTTCCTGCCTGCTGTACCTGGCTGGACACAAATATAGTGCGAAGCCCCACTTCAATTTTTTTTAATTATTTCATGAAATTCATGAAATAATTAAGAAAAAAAGGGCTTCCCTATATTGTTGTGTCCGGCCAGGTACAAATAGGCAGCTGGTGGATGGGGGCAGCCCGTTCCTGCCTGCTGTACCTGGCTGGACACAAATATAGTGCGAAGCCCCACTTCAATTTTTTTTAATTATTTCAGGAAATTCATGAAATAATTTAAAAAAAATTGATGTGGGGCTTCGCCCTATATTTGTGTCCAGCCAGGTACAGCAGGCAGGAACGGGCTGCCCCCATCCACCAGCTACCTATTTGTACCTGGCCGGACACAACAATATAGGGAAGCCCTTTTTTTCTTAATTATTTCATGAAATAATTTAAAGAAAATTGACGTGGGGCTTCGCCCTGTTTTTGTGTCCAGCCAGGTACAACTAGGCAGCTGGGGGCTGGAATCCGCAGCGCAGGGAGGCCCAAGCTTTCTGGGCCACCCCCGCTGCAAATTGCAGTCCGCAGCCACCCCGGAAAATGGCGCGTTCATAGAAGCGCCATCTTCTGGCGCTGTACCCAACTCATCCAGGGCCCTGATGCGGTGGCTCACTGGGTAATAAAGGGGTTAGGGCCAGCTTGGCATTATCAGCTGGCCCTAAGCCCGAAATTCATGGGGTCACGCCAATATTAGACATGACCACCATGAATTTCTAGTAAAGTATTTAAAAAAAACACAACACCCAGAAAAAAGTCCTTTAATTGAAATAAACACACAATTCTTTATTGTTCTAAATTAAACCATACTTACCATCACGCCCATTCCAGCTGAAGCCAACGATCTCCTGAAATAAAAGAAAAATAATAAAGCAACATCATCCTTACCTTTCCATGGTTCCCATGACAGCTTCAGCTCTGCTACATCGAGATGACAGGCTGGACCGCAGCAGAACGCTGCCATCCAGCCTGTCATCCCGCAGACACTGAGAAGCGCATGCTTGCTTGCGCTCCACAGTGTCTCTCTGTGAGGGCATCCAGATGAGCCGAGTTAATGTCCAATGAACTCGGCTCACCTCATGCACGTCACTGACAGCGTGGGAAAATTCTCCTGCACTCAGCGCTTCAGCGTGGGAGAATTCTCACACTGAAGCGCTGAGTGCAGGAGAATTCTCCCACGCTGTCAGTGACGTGCAGGAGGTGAGCTGAGTTCATTGGACATGAGCTCACCTTATGCACGTCACTGACAGCGTGGGAAAATTCTCCTGCACTCAGCGCTTCAGCGTGGGAGAATTCTCACGCTGAAGCGCTGAGTGCAGGAGAATTCTCCCACGCTGTCAGTGACGTGCAGGAGGTGAGCTGAGTTCATTGGACATGAGCTCACCTTATGCACGTCACTGACAGCGTGGGAGAATTCTCCTGCACTCACCGCTTCAGCTTGAGAATTTTCCCACGCTGTCAGTGACGTGCATGAGGTGAGCCGAGTTCATTGGACATGAACTCGGCTCATCTTGATGTCGTCACAGAGAGACGCTGAGGAGCGCAAGCATGCCTGCGCTTCTCAGTGTCTGCGGGATGAGAGGCTGGATGGCAGCGTTCTGCTGCGGTCCAGCCTGTCATCTCGATGTAGCAGAGCTGAAGCTGTCGTGGGAACCATGGAAAGGTAAGGATGAGGTTGCTTTATTATTTTTCTTTTATTGCAGGAGATCGTTGGCTTCAGCTGGAATGGGCGTGACGGTAAGTATGGTTTAATTTAGAACAATAAAGGATTGTGTCTTTATTTCAATTAAAGGACTTTATTCTGGGTGTTTGTGTTTTTTTTAACTTTGACTATGGGGTTAGTAATGGGGGTGTCTTATAGACGCCTCTCCATTACTAACCTGGGCTTGATGTCAGCTGGCATTATAAGCTGACATCAACCCCAACCCTATTACCCCCTGCCACCGCACCAAGG
The DNA here is from genome assembly GCF_046119375.1 of Phyllobates terribilis. Taxonomy (NCBI): domain Eukaryota; kingdom Metazoa; phylum Chordata; class Amphibia; order Anura; family Dendrobatidae; genus Phyllobates; species Phyllobates terribilis. Next base: position 384,538,593 of record NW_027362765.1, read on the forward strand.
CAGCGTGGAAGAGCGAGGCTAAGTGCCAGAATTGGCGCATCCTATGAATGCGCCATTTCTGGGGCGGCTGACGGCTGGTGTTTCTAGCCTGGGAGGGGGCCAATATTCATGGCTCCCTTCCTGGGCTATTAATATCAGCCCCCAGCTGTCTGCCTAGCCTTTGCTAGCTATTAAATTAGGGGGGACCCCACGTCATTTTTTTTGGGGGGTCCCCCATTTTAATAGCTAGTAAAGGCTATGTATTCAGCTGGGGGCTGATATTAGTAGCCTGGGAAGCTCCCTTCCCAGGCTTCAAACATCTGCCCCAGCCGTCTGCTTAACCTCCGCTAGAGCCTAAAATTAAGGGGAACCCCACGCCAATTTTTTTAATAATAAATCCTTTATTTTAATACTAAATGACAAGTACAGTAACGAACACTATCACTGTACTTCATATATATGTGACTGACATGTTTCTATCTATCTAATCTATGTGTGAAGCTCTTTTCTGTCTGTTATAAATTGTCGGGTACCGCTGCTGAATTGCCGGCCGGCTTTTTTAAAGAGACGGTGCATGAAAACACTAATATTTTTTTTGATAAATCCTTTACGCTAAATGACAAGTACAGTAAGCAGCACTGTCACTGTACTTCGTATATATGTGGCTGACATGTTTATATCTATCTAATCTATGTGTGAAGCTCTATTCTTTCGGTTCTAATTTGTCGGGTACAGGTGTATGCCGCTGCTGAATTGCCGGCTTTTCATGTTTCACTGTTGGCACTGTTCCCATCGATTTGGGCAATCACTGTAATGCCACAACCACCATGGCTGTGGCATTACAGTGAGTGGCAGACAATCCCTGCATGATTGGTGCTCTAAATAGCGCCAGACATGCAGGACACGCTTTTGGTGCACGAACAGTTATCGAACATAACCTCGAACAGCCGAATTTTTTGCAAATCGTTCGGGTTCGTCGAACAACTCGAACACCGCCCAAAACTGCTCGAATTTGAGATTGGCGAACAGTTCTAGTCGAACACCGCTCATCTCTACTGATAACATGCACAGAATTTGACACAAATGGGTTTGAATGGCTACTAATCGTAACATCCTCACCTGTGACCTGTTTGCTTGCAATTAGTGTGTGTGCATAAAAGCTGAGTGAGTTTCTGGGATCCAGACAGACTCTTGCATCTTTCAACCAGCCACTGACATTTCTGGATTGTGAGTCATGGGGAAAGCAAAAGAATTGTCAACGAATCTACGGGAAAAGGTAGGTGAAATGTGTAACACAGGAAAGGGATACAAAAAAATATCCAAGGAATTGATAATGCCAGTCAGCAGTGTTCAAACTGTGATTAACAAATGGAAAATCAGGGGCTCTGTAGAAACAAAAACCATGGTCAGGTAGACCAACAAAGATTTTGGCCACAACTGCCAGGAAAATTGTTTGGGATGCAAAGAAAAACCCACAAATAACATCAGCTGAAATTCAGGACTCTCTGAAAATTACTGGTGTGGCTGTTTCAAGATGCACAATAAGGAAGGACTTAAAGAAAAATGAGCTGCATGGTCGAGTCACCAGAAGAAAGCCATTACTGCTCAAATGCCACAAAGTATCTCGCCTACAATATGCCAAACAGCACAGAGACAAGCCTCAAAACTTCTGGAACAAGGTAATTTGGAGTGATGACACCAAAATTGAACTTTTTGGCCACAATCGTAAACGTTACATTTGGAGAGAGGTCAACAAGGCCTATGATGAAAGGAACACCATTCCTATAGTAAAGCATGGATGTGGATCGCTGATGTTTTGGGGATGTGTGAGCTACAAAGACACCGGAAACTTGGTAAATGTTGAAGGAAAGATGAATGCAGCACGTTATCAGCAAATACAGGAGGCAAATTTGCACTAATCAGCCCGGAAGCTGCGCATGGGATGTACTTGGAGGTTCCAACATGACAACGATCCAAAACACAAAAGTGATGGTTCTGGAGTGGCCATCTCAATCTCCTGACCTCAATATCATTGAGCCACTCTGGGGAGATCTCAAGCGCGCAGTTCATGCTAGACAGCCCAGGAATTTACAGGAACTGGAGACTTTTTGCCAAGAAGAATGAGCAGCTTTACCATCTGAGAAAATAAAGAACCTCATCCACAACTACCACAAAAGATTTCAAGATGTCATTGATGTTAGAGGGGGCAATAGACGGTATTAAGAACTGGGGTATGTGAACTTTTGATCAGGGTCATTTGGATGTTTTTGGTTGTCATTAAGATTTAAAAAGAGAAAACACAGTAGTTTGACAATAAATAGCTTCACCCAACCAATAACCATGAGTGGAGAAAAAGTTTTTTTTTTATCATTCATATTCTCTGAAACAAGGCCAAGAAAGGAAAAATTCTGCCAGGGTATGTAAACTTTTGAACACAACTGTATATGTTTGGTGTGAGATGTTCCAGTTTTCAGTTGAAAAATAAAGTGGATCCCTCCTCCTCTCCCTCCCTTGTAAAATCTGAGGGATTATATAGGTGGTGAGACTTTAGGAGTCCTTGGGGACTTACTTAGTTATGTTTGGAAAAAAATAATTACATTATAAAGATATAAAAATAAATAAATAAATGATAAGTGGCATGTGGATATATATGATGTCTTCTCTAGGTTTCGAGGATTGTAACACGGGTACAGGAAGGCGCTCCTTCACATAATATTTCACTTACTAATTTGATTAATTAATTACATTAAGGTTAAAACCTGATGGGTGATGTTCTGGTGCCGTGGAACAGGAGCCATTGTCCGCCTCTGAAGCTCTGAAGCTAGTTGGTGCTTTTACCGGGTACTGGTGGAGGCTAAGATTGCATTTATCTGAGTATGTTGTCCGTATATGTAGAAATGTATACCTGATTTTTCGGATCGTGGCATTGATGGCAGTGCTGTCATTGGCAAGGAATCTGCCTACAGGGTACTGTTAGAACCTATATAAAAATATCCGACAAATAGGTCTTTGATGTAAATAAAAGAGACCTTTATTATAACAAGTAGGGTACATGGTGATACAAAAAAGGAGCACACACACATAATACTGACATGTTAAAACATACAGTTGATAGTAGTATACAAACAGGATATCAGAGCGCAATGTCAATGGAAACACTCTAATGACAGGATCCTTGGTAACTACCACTAAAACCTGCTACATTGGCAGGGTATCAATCCCGAATAACTACCACTGAAACCTGCTATGCTAACAGGGTATTAGTCTCCGATACTGTACACTTATAGCCAATTAGGCACAACCAGGGATATAGCCAGTAGTCTCTGTCTCTATCAGGAATAAGTACCATTTAAAAATAGGTACAGTTGCGTTGTCTAGTTGTTCTAAGATCACTGGTCTAAGGACGCACCGAAACGCGCATCGGGGTGAGAACCACACCAACAACAGGACCATTGAATCCAGCGCCACTCTCCATATATGCATGCCCTTAGACCAGTGATCTTAGAACAACTAGACAACGCATATGTTTCATAAACCAGGTATGAACCATTTGAATATTATATAATCATGTACAATTAGATGTATGGATATTACAAGCAATTCATGCAATGTATCAATAATTAGCTCTATTTTTAAATGGTACTTATTCCTGATAGAGACAGAGACTACTGGCTATATCCCTGGTTGTGCCTAATTGGCTATAAGTGTACAGTATCTGAGACTAATACCCTGTTAGCATAGCAGGTTTCAGTGGTAGTTATTCGGGATTGATACCCTGCCAATGTAGCAGGTTTTAGTGGTAGTTACCAAGGATCCCGTCATTAGAGTGTTTCCATTGACATTGAGCTCTGATATCCTGTTTGTATACTACTATCAACCGTATGTTTTAACATGTCAGTATTATGTTTGTATCACCATGTACCCTACTTGTTATAATAAAGGTCTCTTTTATTTACATCAAAGACCTATTTGTCGGATATTTTTATATAGGTTCTAATTCTGTTCCGATTGGTCGATCCAATCTAGTTAGCAGATATACATATTTCCACTATGTTGATGTTTATGACTATTAAGACTGTATGTAAATGGAAATGTATATCATCTGCGTGCCCTCTGCAATTTTTTCGTAATCACTACAGGGTACTGTATTTTATACTTTTTTTTTAATTAATTCTCATATTTTACATGTTGAATACATCATTCAATAAAGCTCTGATCAGACACCTTTCCAATTAAGAAGCTGTATGTAGTGAAGTATTGCTATTTTAAGGGAAGGTGGGTGGTTAGGTGGGTTTTATTAACCCCTAAATATCTGTCCTTATAATGTCTTGAGCATTCTCCATCTTTATGACACTTTATGTGATCATCCAATGTCCTTTCCTGCATCCTTGGCTTGTACTCACTGATGATGTCATAGAGAGGTGATGTCACAATTACTTAGAACATTCGGCTCTCTACATTCCAATCACTTGTGCAGTTGATGTCATTGTGGTAAAGCATAAAGATGTGGAAGAGGTGGCCGGGCACAGGTAATTACTATCATTAATTTATTAATTAGAATACATACTAATTCTAGGCCAGCAAGTTAAACTAATGTAATTAGTGACTCTTATCCCCCAAAATGGCCTTGGATCAGATTGCACCCAAATATCATAATTCATTTTATACCATAGAAAAGGTGATAACTCCCTGATTGCTGGGGATCCAACCACTAGGACACTCATCGATCAATAACGCAAAGCGGAGGTCCAGCATGTAAACCTCTGCTCCATTCATTGTCTACGGGACTGCCTGAGATACCGCTGAATTAATTTATCTCCAGCAGTCCCTTAGAGAATGAATGGAGCTGCGGTGCACAAGCTTGACCTCCTGACTGTTCAGACATTGCAGAGCTGTGATCTTAAGATTCAGTGAGGGTCCCAATGACCAGGAAGTTCAAAAATCAGTACTGCCATTATAAATATGATGGTGCCACCAATAAAGCGTCCGGAGCGAGTAGACTTTTTGGTTGATTTTGAAAAACCACTACTTTTTTGTCGCAGACACGTTTGATACATGGCGACCACAAGGCTTTATTCTGTGTTTCAGCCACCCACACAGTGCATGATATCATTGACTGCTCCTGTCTTCCCATAGCTGCTCTAACATGTCCTGCTCTTTCTGCTATTATTATGGTGACACGAGGCCTCATCACAGCCAATCACATATTTTACCAGTGTCAGAAACATTAAAGGTAAAATCTGACCAAATTTATGTAAAAATACTGCCAGACCTTGGGATGAATTTTTTCTTTTAATCATTTTTTTAAAATAATTGATAATTCTTTTTATTTTATACAAATTTATTTTAAAATTAAATAAGTTTCACTTTATTGAAAATTTAAATTTAGAGAGTTACTGGAGATTAGTAAATTGCTGGTAAGGTAACAGCAGGCTGGATGCCACCAACATACCACATCGTCCCCAGATTCCTTTGCTCATCTTCTTTTATGATGTCATAGAGGCGTGACATCATATTATGTTAGAACATGGTGCTGTAGAGTCACAGTTCAGATCATTGCCATCACAGGGAGCACACACCGACAGGAGGAGGGAAAGAGGACAAGGTGACACAGAAGAGGTAATTCAATCCTATCGATCACAATAGATTTTAGTTCCAGGTCTCCATGTTCTGTAAAATCTCCATATTATAGATTACACGTGTCAAACTCCGGCCCGTGGGTCATATCTGGCCCGCAGGGTGGTTATATTTGGCCAGTAACACCAGAACCGCCACCGCTATATTGGGCCATTAGTCTGTATGGAGGACTATGAGGCCCATTATTCTGTATGGAGGACTATGGGGGGCCCATTATTCTGTATGGAGGACTATGTGGGGGCCCATTATTCTGTATGGAGGACTATGTGGGGCCCTTTATTCTGTATGGAGGACTATGTGAGGCCCATTATTCTGTATGGAGGACTATGGGGGGCCCATTATTCTGTATGGAGGACTATGAGGCCCATTATTCTGTATGGAGGACTATGTGGGGCCCATTATTCTGTATGGAGGACTATGGGGGGCCCATTATTCTGTATGGAGGACTATGGGGGGCCCATTATGCTGTATGGAGGACTATTTGGGGCCCATTATTCTGTATGGAGGACTATGTGGGGCCCATTATTCTGTATGGAGGACTATGGGGGGCCCATTATTCTGTATGGAGGACTATTTGGGGCCCATTATTCTGTATGGAGGACTATGTGGGGCCCATTATTCTGTATGGAGGACTATGTGAGGCCCATTATTCTGTATGGAGGACTATGTGGGGCCCATTATTCTGTATGGAGGACTATGTGAGGCCCATTATTCTGTATGGAGGACTATGTGGGGGCCCATTATTCTGTATGGAGGACTATGTGGGGCCCTTTATTCTGTATGGAGGACTATGTGAGGCCCATTATTCTGTATGGAGGACTATGGGGGGCCCATTATTCTGTATGGAGGACTATGTGAGGCCCATTATTCTGTATGGAGGACTTTGTGGGGCCCATTATTCTGTATGGAGGACTATGTGGGGCCCATTATTCTGTATGGGGGACTATGTGAGGCCCATTATTCTGTATGGAGGACTATGTGGGGGCCCCTTATTCTGTATGGAGGACTATGTGAGGCCCATTATTCTGTATGGAGGACTATGTGAGGCCCATTATTCTGTATGGAGGACTATGGGGGGCCCATTATTCTGTATGGAGGACTATGTGAGTCCCATTATTCTGTATAGAGGACTATGTGGGGCCCATTATACTGTATACTGGTTGACCCGCGACTTTGTCCAAGTTTTTCACTTTGGCCCTCTGTGTGTTTAAGTTTGACCTCCCTGTTATAAATACATACAGTAAGATGGAATTGGGAGGCCATTTGTCACATTTCTTTATATTCAGTATAATCCCTAACTACTAAACTGGATATTTGTGTATCTGTATGCATATTAGCCTTCATATTGCTAGCAATATATAATATTTTGCACAGGAACACGATTTATGAAAAAAAAAGTGTTGCCTCATATCAAGGAATAATTTTTCCCATCTACATAGCTGTATGAGGACATAGTTTTTGCAGAATTGAAACAAGTTTAAATTGGCATAGTATGATGTGATATGAAGCAGGAAACATTTGGCTTAAGCAGGAGTACTTATGTTTTTTGTGCAGTTTCAAGATGGGTGGGGTCTTCCAATGCAAAGTGGTACTTACCATCAATACCCACCCCTGCCCTCCCGGCATCACACTTTCAACTGTATCAGCATCCTGCATGCCAATACAGCTGAATGCAATGACAGAAGAGGGAGCTGTCCGTTATATTACATGGAAGGCTACGTGGGGCCCATTATACTATATGGGAGGCTATGTGGTGCCCATTATTCTACAATACAAGGCTTTGTGGGGCCCATTATACTACATGAAATGTTATGTGGGGCCCATTATACAACATGAAAGGCTATATGGGGTCCATTATACTATATGGAGGGTTACGTGGGGGCAATATTCTATATGAAGGGCTACGTGGGAGCCATTATACTATTTGTAGGGCTATGTAGGGCCCATTATACTATATGGAGGGCTATGTGGGGTCCATTATAATATTTGGAGAGCTATGTGGGGGCCATTATACTATACAGAGGGCTATGTGTGGGCCATAATATTGTTTTCAGGGCTGTGAGGGGGGGAAATTATACTGTCAGCAGGGCTATGTGGGGGGCATTATACTGTCTGGAGGGCTAGTGGAGGCCATTATACTGTATACGAGCAATTATACAATGTGGAGGTTTGTGTAGGCTGAGTTGGGGCCGGTATATTGTTTGGAGGCCTATGTGGGAGGCCATCATTCTACTGTTAGCATGGCTATTAGGGGGCCATTATACTGTCTGGAGGGCTAGTGGAGGCCATTATACTGTATACGAGCAATTAAGCAATGTGGAGGTTTGTGTGGGGTCCATCATACTGTATGGAGGGTTGTGTGGGGGCCATTATACTGTATGGAGGACTATGTGGGCCCATTATTCTGTTTGCAGGGCTATGTGAGGACCATTATACTGTGTGGGAGCTATGTGAGGGCCATTATACTATATGGAGGGCTATGTTGGGGCCATGATACTCTATAGACGTCTATGTGTGGGCCATAATACTGTTTGCAGGGCTATGTGGGGGACCATTATAATGTTTGTATGGCTGTGTAGGGGCCAATATAATGTTTGAAGTGATAGTGGGCGTTATTATACTGTATACAAGCAATTATACAGTGTGGACCTTTGTGTGGGGTTCATCATACTGTTTTGATGGTTGTGTGGGGGCTAAGATACTGTTTGGAGAACTATGTGATGGGCAATTATTTTGTTTGCAAGGCTATGCGAGGGCCATTATACTGTTTGGAGGGCGTTGTTGGGAATATTATACTTTTGGAGGGCTAGTATGGTCCATCATACTGTGTGGAGGATTGTGTGGGGGTCATTATGCTGTTTAGAGGGCTGTGTGGGGGTCATCATACTGTGTGGATGGCCGTGCGTGTTGGGGCCATCACACTGTGTGGAGGGCCATTATACTGTATGGAGGGCTGGGTGGGGGCCATCATATTGTGCCTAGGGCTGTGTTGGGGCCATCCTACTATGTGGAGTATTGTGTTGGGGCCATCTTACTCTGTGGAAGGGTGTGGGATCATTATTCTGTATAGAGGGCTATGTGTGGACCATCATATTGTATGGAGGGCTGTGTTAGGGTTCACAGTTTGGGCATCATACTGTCTTGGGGGTCACCATGCTTTGTCAGGGAAGGGAGGGACAGCAGGGTTATTATACTGTGCATGAGGAGGGTACTGTGGAGGAATTGACAGTGGGGGTATCACTCTGTATTGGGGGGGAGCACTTTTGTTGGTTTCATACTTTATGGTGGAATCTAGGGGCTTCAATGAGAAGAAAATAAATTTGGAAGGGCTGCAAAGTTGTAAGATATGCTCTTCTGTGATACCACCAATTTTTTTTTTGTGGAGTGAGGGGACTATTAAAACTTCTGCTATGGGGCTCAGTGATTAATATACATAGTAACATAGTTTGTAAAGCCGAATAAAGACTTGCGTCCATCAAGTTCGACCTGTTAATTTTGTAATTCCTAAAGTTGATCCAGAGGAGGGCAAAAAACCCAAATGATTTAGCCAATCTTCACCTGTGGAAAAATTCCCTCCCGACTCTGAAACCAGCAGTCAAAATAAATCCCTGTATCAACATACTATTTTATTCTATTTTTAAGTATATGCTGAAATCTGCCTGGTATCTAGAAATGCATCCAGTCCCCGCTTGAACTGGTTTAGTGAATCCGACATTACCGTCTCCTCACTCAGTGAATTCCATATTCTCACTGCTCTTACCGTAAAGAACCCCTTCCTATGCTGGTGCTGAAACCTTTTCTCTTCCAGTCTTAGTGAGTGCCCTCTTGTTACCGTAATATCCCTCCTTTTGAACAAATCCCTGGCAAGATCTCTATACTGTCCCCTAACATATTTGTACACATTTATTATGTCCCCCCTCAACCTTCTCTTTTCCAGGCTGAATAGTCCTAGTTTTGCCAACCTCTCTGGGTATTGCAGTCCCTCCATTCCCTTTATTAATTTTGTTGCCCTCCTTTGTACCTTTCAAGCTCATTTATATCCTTTCTATATATTGGGGCCCATAACTGAGCACAGTATTCCAAGTGTGGTCTGACCAGTGCTTTGTACAGTGGAAGAACAATGGTCTCATCCTTTGCAGCTATACCTCTTCTGATACATCCCATTACCCTGTTTGCCCTTACAGCAGCGGCCTGACTTTGGGCACTCCAATTTAGTTTGCTATCAATTAAGATGCCCAAGTCCTTCTCCATCTCTGAATTCCCCAATGATTTCCCATTCAGTGAGTACTGGTGACTTCCATTTCTCCTTCCCATATGTATGACCTTACATTTCTCCTCATTAAACCTCATTTGCCATTTAATGCTCCACCTACCCAGCTTATCCAAGTCCCTCTGTAGGTCTGCACTGTCCTCTTTTGTATTAATTGTTTTACATAACTTTGTGTCATCTGCAAATATTGACATTTAACTATTTATCCCGTTGAATATGTTGTTAATAAAGATATTAAATAACATTGGGCCTAGTACAGACCCCTGTGGTACCCCACTAGTGACGCTTACCCAATCTGAGTATATTCCATTTATAACCACCCTCTGCCTTCTATCCCTTAGCCAGTTAGCTACCCACTTGCAGACATTTTCCCCCAGACCCATCATTCTCATTTTGTATACCAACCTATTATGTGGCACGCTATCGAACGCTTTTGAGAAGTCGAAATACACGACATCCACTGGTTCCCCCTGATCTAGTCGAGAGCTAACCTCCTCGTAGAAGTCAATCAGGTTTGTTTGGCAGGAGCGATTCCTCATGAATCCATGTTGGTTCGGGGTTAATAGATTATTAGCATCAAGATGCTCCGTAATTGCCTCTTTAATGAAACTCTCAAAAATTTTGCCCACAACGGACGTCAGACTCACCGGCCGATAGTTTCCGGCGTCACTTTTTGCTCCCTTTTTGAATATTGGTACTACATTCGCCTGTCGCCAATCAAGTGGTACAGACCCAGTCTCAACAGAGTCCTTAAATATAAGATATAACGGTCTGTCTATTACATTACTTAGTTCCCTTAGTACCCGCGGGTGTATGCCATCAGGTCCTGGTGATTTGTTTATTTTAATGTTACTGAGTCGTTTCTGTACCCCAACTTGGGTTAGATTTGTCATACTTAGTGGAGGATTAAGTTTGTCACTTCTCATTTCGCCTGTTAGTTCAATTTCCTTTGTGAAAGTTGTCGAAAAAAAATTATTTAATAGATTAGCTTTATCCTCATCTTTCTCTATGATTTTGCCTTCATCACTTTTTATCGGTCCAATATTATCCGATTTAATCCTTTTACTATTTATATACGTAAAGAACAGTTTGGGATTTGATCTACTTTCCCTAGCAATACGTCTCTCTGTTTCCTCCTTCGCTATTTTTATTTGTTTTTTGCAAGTTCTCGTTTTTTCCTTGTAACACATTAGTGCCTCCTTACTGTTTTCCTGTTTTAATCTCTTGAATGCCTCTTTTTTGCTATTTAACGCCCCTTTTACGTTCTTGTTCAACCATATTGGTTTCCTCTTATTTCTGGCCCTTTTATTCCCATACGGTATATACCTCTCGCTCTGAGTATTCAGAATTCTTTTGAAGGTTTCCTATTTACTATTCGTATCCCTTTGATTAAGAACTTTGTCCCAGTCAATAAGTTGAAGGTTTTCTTTCAGCTTATTGATAACCCTACTGAAGGGCATTTCGAAATTGATAATATTATGATCGCTATTACCTAGGTGCCCCCCTATCTGTACCTCAGTTATTCTATCAGGCCTATTAGTCAATATTAAGTCCAACACGGCCTTCCCTCTCGTTGGTTCCTGCACTAGTTGGGAGAGATAATTATCCTTAATATTTGTCAAGAACCTTTTTCCTTTTTGAGATCTACAGGTTTCTGTTTCCCAGTCAATATCTGGGTAGTTGAAGTCCCCCATAACAATCACTTCATTATGTTTTGCTACTTTGTCTAATTGTCCTAATAGCAGATTCTCATTCTCCTCTGTTATATTGGGTGGCTTATAGCAGACCCCTAGTAATATTTTATTATTATTTTTTGCCCCCTCTATCTCTACCCACATGAACTCGACCCCCTCTTCTCCCTCTCCTATTTCTTCCCTTAGTCTGGGCTTTAGACATGACTTTACATATAAGCAGACTCCTCCGCCTTTCCCCTGTATCCGTTCCCTTCTAAATAAACTATAATCTAATAAATATGTATGCCCCTGATCAATGGAATCTTACCCTTTATTATGATCTGACATAATTCCCTTTCAGCAGAGTTAATTAAATTAGGATAATTTGGAACCTGAAGAAAAAAGGGGGTTGAAAAAACAATTATATATAATAATTGCAGAAATAAATTGACTATGCAATGGGTCTTTAGAATAGTAAAGGGAATAAATAGCAAAAGAAAGGTTAATATAGCACCTTTTTACTTTTTATTTACTTATTTTTTCACTTTTTCTTTTTTTTCTCTCTCACTCCTCATTTTAAAAAGGGTAATTTAAATAGTGCATTGGGGGTCGGTTGTAAACTATAATAAAAATATTAATAATGTCACATAATACTACAAAAACTACACATAAAAAAACAAAAAGACTTATATGTGAATAAATTAGATTTCACATAAATACCTACTACTGTATTGTAACAAGAGTAAAAAAATATTCCTCTATTGTTTTGTTTTTTTCGTTTCATTTTTATTGTAAACATATTGTCACAACTACGACTTTTTACAGATTACTTTTTCCATCATACTCTTTGGTGTGTGTAGCATGTAGCAGGAACATATTATCACTCTTTTGAATATTTACAGGTGACTGACGCCCTTTGACATGGTGGGATTTGAAATGTTTCCTTGTGGACTCCAAGAAAAGAATGTGGAAAGTCACATAACAGGTAATTAATATTCATATTAATTACTGATAATAGTCATTCTAGGCATAAGCTCTAGACCTGCGGAGGTGTGACAACACCTTTCTGATACATGAGAATATGCTGTTAGTGGTTTACATATGTATATTTTCTATACACAACTCCTAGTATAACACAACCATATCTTAGGTAGAGACATAAGGAACATTTCTTTTCCTTATCCTCTGTCTTCTAAAGTGAGGAATCCCTTATTCTGTTTCATAGAATAGCCTTGTAATCAGCGGTGTAACAATCAATACCGCGATTACAAAAGACTGACCACAGTATTAAGACTGCACTGTGGACCAACTGACTACAAAATTTACTAGGACTGAAAGTTCACATCATTTAAACTAGGTGTGGACTGACTGACAACAGCATTTACACTAGTCTATAGATGGACTGGAAGACAGCAATTACTGGAAAGGGACATCACACTCGGAAGAATAGAAGGAAGAAGGCAAAGAGGAAGACCAGCAACCAATCCAAAGGATTGACACTATCAAGATAATGGTGAAGAAGACCCTAGTGGACCTATCTAGTTTTGCACAAGATTGATCTTCCTAAAGATCGCTAATTTAGCAAGTCGTCAAGGCTCAAGTTTCAACCGAAGGTCATTAATTATAAAGAATGGACTGACTGACTGACCACAGCATATGCACTAGATGTGGACTGCCTGACCACATTTACAGTAGACTAGACTGTGGGCCAACCTCTGTCTTCTAAAGTGAGGAATCCCCTATCCTATTACGACGCGCCCCCTGGGCCGTGGGGTACCCGGAGCCAGGCCTTTTGTAGATGTTGGGGGTGGTAGTCACCGTGGCGGTGACCCGGTCCGTGAACCAGGGCAGTCAAACCACGGGCTTATTATATGTGTACAGGTTAATGTCTGACTACGCCACCTGTGGATTGCGGTTATTAGTAACGCCGCTGCGGAGCAGTCCGCTGAAGCTGGTGGTATGTGCAGCTAGGTGATGTGACTCCCCACAGGAGGAGTGTAGCTTCAGGGCAGCATGTAAGGATAATGATGGTAGTAGAGCAGGGTATCGGTAATAACAACACGGAGTCTTTGCAGTGCAGTCCCAGGGTCTTTACTGTTGGTAATTATATAGGCCCCAATGGGAGAACTGTGTGACCCACCACTCGGTGTTTGAGTAGCGGCTAGCCCTCCCTGAGAAGGTGTATACTCGGACGACACACACCAAAAATACGGGCTAGTTAAGGATGAGTGGTTAATTTGACTATGCCACCTGTGGTGTCTGGTGATGCTCCACCAGCGCTGCTTGCAGTCCTCTGAGGCGGGATGTTATGACAGACGACGGTATTACTACTCCCCACAAACAGGAGGATGGATGAGGGGAGTACTAGTAGGCGCAGTGGTGTGGTGCGGTGTCACGCTGCAATAATGGACCGGAGGCAATGGATGCAGTCTTCCAAGCTTTAATCACGTTAGTGAAGGTCAGCTGCAAGGCTTCTCCTTGCTCCTCACGGCTTACTGCGGCCACCAGAGATGAGGGCCCGGAACACCCCGGTAGTTGAGGTGCTTTGATCAGGACCCCCGCACCTCCGCGTGTTCCTGAACTTTTCCCTTGGACCAGTCCTGTCCGTGTGCGGTGCGTGTTACAAGGCTGGGTCTCCCTCTGGCTATTCACAGAACAAGGGTATGGCGGCAATTCCGTTCCGTCCGTCACCCGGTGGGATCCACTTAGCCGCCGGGCTTCTCTGACAGAGACGTGAAGTAACAAAGTCAGATATCGGGGGCCGGTACCCCTTTTGCAGCAGGAGTCCCTCTGACTAGGACAGAATGGAGAGTACAGATGGCATATGCCGCTCCGTCCGTATTCCCTGGGATCCTTTTGCCTGTGGAGCTCTTCTACTTTGCTCCCTTCCAGGCCTTCTCAAGTAGGGAACTTGACCGGGTAGAGGCAACCGTTAACTCTCACCCGCTCCTCGCCTCAAGGCCAGAGCACGAGGACCGTGCGTCTTCACAGGCTGCAGGTTCTATCCCAGAAAGCCACATTCAGCGGTGAAGACCACAATCAAAGAACCTTGAACTTAAGATGGCTGGCTATTATATATTAAACTAGAAGTGTAACCTAAAGGTGTGTCCTCCACCCTCAACCACTACATCGTTCCCCCTAACTTTGGTTCCCCCATCTCCATTATCCTGCTGGAGCAGCACTCTGGTGCATAGTAGCCCCCCATAGGACAGGAGTGTGTAGTGTTGAGTGTGAGTTGGGGTCCTGACAGGTGCACCATCCTTACCTGGGTGAGGAGATACCACACCTCCTGACAAGATGCAGTACCCCCCTGTGGCGACCGAACCCTCAGGGGAATTTTGAGGAGGCAAGATAATGTTTGAAGTGCTCTGTCACGGCCCAGACGATGGCAAGGAACTCCAACTTGAAAGAGCTGTAGTTTTCTGGGTTCCTTTCTGTGGGCCGGAGCTTCCTATTGGCGTAGGCTATCACCCTTTCTCTGCCTTGTTGGATCTGGGACCGCACCGCTCCTAGTCCCACGTTGCTCGCTCGTTGCCAGTACCCACTAGTAAGATCCAAAGTAGAGAAGTAGTTAGCAGATTTTAAGGCAGCCAGTGACTCCTCTATCCTGGGTAGCGGGTATGCATCTTTATGTGTTATGCGGTTAATTTGCCTGTAGTCTACACACATTCTCATCGTGCCATCCTTTTTCTTTACAAGAACTAATGGAGCTGCCCAGGGGCTACAACTGTCTCTTATTACCCCAGCCTCTTTCATCTCTTGTAACATCCCTTTGGCATTTTGGTAGTGTGCTGGCGGTACAGGCCGGTACCTTTCTTTAATGGGTGGATGGTCTCCCGTGGGGTTATGGTGTTGAACCCCTTTTACCTGCCCGAAGTCAAGTGGGTGTTTACTGAAGACCCTTTCATACTCCTGTACCACCCGGTATACTCCTTGTTTTTGGTGTTGAGGGGTGGAGTCGGTGCCCACATGCAGCTTCTGGCACCAGTCCTCCAACTGTCCCTTGGAGCCATTACCCTCCGCCTGTTGGGATGGAGGTAAGGGTTCCACGGCCTTTATAGCATTTTGGCAGACGGTGAATAGTTTAGCCAGGGTAGCATACCGGGGCAAATGGACTTCTCTTTTCCCAATGTTCAGAATGCGGACTGGCACTCTCCCATGGCGGACATCAACCACCCCCCTGGCTGTCAAAATGGTGGGCCTAGTATCTGAGTAGACGGGCTCTACCAGGGCCTGGTAATCTCTACCCCTTAGACCGATGGCTGCCCGGCAGCATATCAGCATTTCATTTTTTAGAGTCATGGCAATAGGGAATGGGTCACTCATCCTAACACTGCCAATCTCACCACCAGACAGTTCTACCTGTTGTCTTTTCATCAGGGCTCTGATCTCCCTTTGTAGAACCCGCTGCTGGCTGGAACTGGCGGTCTCCGCAACCTGCTGTAACAAGAAAATTATTTCTGCAAGACAATTTTCAATAACATTAGTGCCTAAAATTATCATGGGATGACTTTCTCGGCGATCAATGTCGACAATTATCAGTCAATGTGCTGGCAGCTCGACTTTGCCAACTTTTATGGTCACTTCTTTAAACCCAACCTGGGGTACAGGTTGACCATTGCTAGCATATATACTCAAATGTTCATCTGGATGGAGGGTAATGTCCGAATCAGTCCAGTACTGTTTGAAAAGAATGTAGGGAATGGTGGTCACCTGGGATCCAGTGTCCAGCAACGCGCTCATTGGAAAGCCGTCCAGCACAACAGGTAGGACCCGTAGTCCTCCCACATATTTGTCTCGCCAGCTTGATGGGCCTGGTGGTCTTATGCCTGGGGGTTGGCCCTCTGCCCCAGGTTTTACTCGTTTAAATGACAGTACCTTGCATAATGTCCTGGCTGGTTGCAGCGGCGGCAGATGGGTTGTCCGTCCTGGTCGTAGCGGTCGCTGTTCCTCCCTCTGGATGGTGGAATCCTCCTCTGTCGTCGCCACGGGATGTCCTCTGGACTGGAAGCCAGCTGGACCTTTCCTCTTGGAGACACCAGCAAGGACTGTACAGTTTTGGTTAGTGCTGCTACACTTTTGGTTAGTTCCTGGACCTGATGGTGCAGGTCTGTAGATGGGGCATTGTCCAGAGTCTGTGCATCAGCTCCTACAGGCTCTGGGGAAACTGGTGCCACCTTCTGGTGATAGGTGATAGCTGGGCACCGGTGAGCTGTGGGGCCACCTGGTGTTGGTTCCCATAGCACCCGGATGGCTCTGTCCTTAAATTGTGCAAAGTCCAAGTCAGGGTTTTGCAGAGCCATTATGCGCAGCTGGGTTCGGTGAACGTTGGACAGTAAACCCTCAATAAATTGCTCAGTTAACAGTCTGTTTTTATCATGCACACTGTCAGTGTCTACCTGTTTGATGGACCTCAGCGCCTCCTGCAGGTTTAAAGCATAGTCCTGTACACTGTCCTGTGCCCGTTGTTTGCACCCATAAAACTTCATTTTGATCTCTGCTGTAGTGCGGGTGTCAAAAGTGTCCTTTAGGCAGGCCAGTATCACTTTTACAGTCCCTTTTTCTCGAGCTGACCAGGACTTTACTTCTCTCTGGGCTGCACCAATCAACTGGCCTATGAGGATGCTCACTTTCTGATCCTCTGACAGGGGGTATACTTTAAATAAACTGTTTAGTCTCTCCTTGAAGTCACTCAGGGTGTGCGACTCTCCTGAGTACTGGAGCAACCACGCCGCCCCTGGTATATAAGGCATGGTGAATGGCTTTACTGCGGCAGCGGCCGCGCCAGTGGCTGAAGTTCCCTCCATTTCGTGCATCTTCCTCCACCCTAGTGAACCCTGGCCTACCTTCCTCCTCTTTTCTTCCGAAGGCCGCAGTTCCGCAGGTGATGATCCCCGTCGAGGACCTGGCGTTGCACACGTCTGACGTCAGCGCTCGCTGGGCTCCTTCCAGGACCTGGTGTTGCATCAGCGTGCGGGGCGGGGCTTTGGACTTCGCGCGTTTTCAGCAATCACGCCCTTCTTCTTCCCGCGCGGCGACCCGAAAATAGCGGACAATGGCGGGAAAACAGCGGATTTGGCGGGAAAACTTCACCACGGTATACGACACAGTTTCTTAAAGGCGCGCAGTACCCGGTGGTAGCGGGCACGTAATCCTGCCGACTACGCCAAAGTTGACGCTCCCCCTGGGCCATGGAGTACCCGGAGCCGGGCCTTTTGTAGATGCTGGGGGTGGTAGTCACCGTGGCGGTGACCCGTTCCGTGACCCAGGTCGGTCAAACCACGGGCGTATTATATGTGTATAGGTTAATGTCCGACTGCGCCACCGGTGGATTGCGGTTATTAGTAACCGTCGCTGCGGAGCAGTCCGCTGAAGCTGGTGGTATGTGCAGCTAGGTAATGTGACTCCCCACAGGAGGAGTGTAGCTTCAGGGCAGCGTGTAAGGATGATGATGGTAGTAGTGCTGGGTATCGGTAATAACAAAACGGAGTCTTTGCGATGCAGTCCCAGGGTCTTTACTGTTGGTAATTATATAGGCCCCAACGGGAGTACTGGCTCGTGATGAAGGCCTGGTCAGTCTGGGAGCAATCCTAGAGTCCTCCTGGCCTGGTAGAGTAGTAGGTCTGCCGTTCTGACCGTACTCTTTGGCTATCCTGCTTATAGTCGTGTTGTAGCACACGTCCCTGAGTGTAACGTGCTGTGCTCACCCGTATGGCTGGCGACTTGGACCCTGTGTATTCCTCGCTCCTCTGTGGCGGTACTGGTCCTTTCGTGTGGCTGAGCCTCCGGGCTTCAGATGGGCTAGGAGACCTGCAATCTCCTGCCTTGCGGTACCTGCTGCTGGGTATACAATCCCAACAGCTTCGGACTCTGGTGTTCGGCTCTCTGTGTGAACTACCAGGACGAGCTCTCTACAGCTCCAGTCCCTGGCTTCTTGCTCCTGTGTCCTCAACTCGACTACAGGCTCTAAGTGAGCAAACCCCGCCTCCAGATACAGTTATAAAGGGCAGGATCCTGACCAGGAAATCCCTGTTTTGCTCCCAGACATGGTATTACCACCACTGTGGCAACCAGACCCTGTGGGGTACCACATTTACATAGAATAGCCTTGGAATCAGCGGTGTAACAATCAATACCGCGATTACAAGAGACTGACCACAATATTAAAATTACACTGTGGACTGAATGACCGCAACATTTAAAAGGACTGACAGTCCACGGCGTTTGAATAAGTTGTGGACTGACTCTCAACAGCATTTACACTAGTCTAAGGATTGAATGGAAGACAGCAATCAATGGAAAAGGACATCATACTTTGAAGTATAGAAGGAAGAAAGCAAAGAGAAAGACCAGCAACCAATCGAATGGATTGATGCTATAAAGAAAATGGTGAAGAAGACCCTAATGGACCTATCTAGTCTTGCACAAGATAGATCTTCCTAAAGATCATTAATTCATTAAGTCGTCATGGCTCGAGTTTCAACCGAAGGCCATTAATTATAAAGAATGGACTGACTGACCACAGCATATACACTAGATGTGGACTGCCTGAGCACATTTACAGTAGACTGTGAACTGATTGAGCATAAATGTAAAATAGACTGTGGACTGTCTGACTACAATTTTTATAATAAAATGCAGACCGACTGACCACAGTCTTTATCTTTGAAAAAAGTAATTTTATCCCTAGAGTGTTATACTTTTTGGTGTGTATAGCATGAAGCAGGAACATATTATCACTCTTTTGGATATTTATAGGTGACTGACGCCCTTTGACATGGTGGGATTTGAAATGTTTCCTTGCGGACTCCAAGAAAAGAATGTGGAAAGTCACATAACAGGTAATTAATATTCATATTAATTATTGATAATAGTCATTCTAGGCATAAGTTCTAGACCTGCGGAGGTGTGACAACACCTTTCTGATACATGAGAATATACTGTTAGTGGTTTACATATGTATATTTTCTTTACACAACTCCTAGTGTAACACAACCATATCTTAGGTAGAGACATAAGGAACATTTCTTTTCCTTATCCTCTGTATTCTAAATTGAGGAATCCCTTATTCTGTTTCATAGAATAGCCTTGTAATCAGCGGTGTAACAATCAATACCGCGATTACAAGAGACTGACCACAGCATTAAGACTACACTGTGGACCAACTGACCACAAAATTTACCAGGAGTGACAGTCCACAGCATTTAAATTAGGTGTGGACTGACTGACAACAGCATTTACACTAGTCTATGGATTGACTGGAAGACAGCAATTACTGGAAAGGGACATCATACTCGGAAGAATAGAAGTAAGAAGAAAAAGAGGAAGACCAGCAACCAATCCAAAGGATTGACACTATCAAGATAATGGTGAAGAAAACCCTAGTGGACCTATCTAGTCTTGCACAAAATTGATCTTCCCAAAGATCGTTAATTCATCCAGTCGTCATGGCTAGAGTTTCAACCGAAGGCCGTTAATAATAAAAAATGGACTGACTGACCACAGCATTCACACTAGTTGTGGACTGCCTGATCATATTTATAGTAGACTGTGGGCCAACCTCTGTCTTCTAAAGTGAGGAATCCCCTATTTTATTTCATAGAATAGCCTTGTAATCAGTGGTGTATCAATCAATACCGCGATTACAAGACACTGACCACAGCATTTAAAAGGACTGACAGTACACAGCCTTTGAATTAGTTGTGGACTGACTGACAACAGCATTTACCCTAGTCTAAGGATTGACTGGAAGACAGCAATCACTGGAAAAGGACATCATACTTTGAAGTATAGAAGGAAGAACGCAAAGAGGAAGACCAGCAGCCAATCCAAAGGATTGACACTATCAATATAATGGTGGAGAAGACCGCAGTGGACCTATGTAGTCTTTCACAAAATTGATCTTCCTAAAGATCATTAATTCATCCAGTCGTCATGGCTCGAGTTTCAACCGAAGGCCGTTATTAATAAAAATGGGCTGACTGACCACAGCATTCACACTAGGTGTGGACTGCCTGACTATAGCATTCACACTAGGTTTGGACTGCTTGACCACATTTACAGTAGACTAGACTGTGGGACAACTTCTTTCTTCTAAAGTGAGGAATCCCCTATTCTATTTCATAGAATAGCCTTGTAATCAGCGGTGTAACAATCAATACCGCGATTACAAGAGATTGACCACAATATTAAAATTACACTGTGGACTGAATGACCACAACATTTAAAAGGACTGACAGTCCACAGCGTTTGAATTAGTTGTGGACTGACTGACAGCAGCATTTACACTAGTCTAAGGATTGAATGGAAGACAGCAATCACTGGAAAAAGACATCATACTTTGAAGTATAGAAGGATGAAAGCAAAGAGCAAGACCAGCAACAAATCCAATGGATTGGTACTATCAAGATAATGGTGAAGAAGACCCTAGCGGACCTATCTAGTCTTCCACAAGATTGATCTTCCTAAAGATCATTAATTCATCAAGTCATCATGGCTCGAGTTTCAACTGAATGCCATTAATTATAAAGAATGGACTGACTGACTGACTGACCACAGCATATATGATGCGCCCCCTGGGCCGTGGGGTACTCGACAGCCGGGCCGATGGCTGCTGGCGGGGGTTATCACGGTGGCTGGCCCGGTTCGTGACCCAGGGCGGTCAGTAAAAAGGGACAAAACAAAAAGGGAATACTTTATATGGAAAGTTCGTGACGCCACCTGTGGTATCTGGTGAGAATCACCAGCGCTGCGGCAGTCCGCTGAGGCCGGTGGTAAGGCAGCTTGATGGTACAGCTCCCCACAGGTAGAGCTAGGCCTCAGGGCAGCGGGGATGTAAGGATGCAGGACAGATGGGACCCGCCGGGTCAGAGCAAGAACAGGGACAGACACGATAGTCACTTCAGTACCTATTACTGGTGGAAATTCAGGCAAAAACCGGAGCACTGTAGGGTGAAGGGTGCATTTCAGAATCCTCCCCAGTGAGCGGGTGTAGGGCCTCCTGTTTCTAGCCTTTGCGTAGTAAGTTTCTGACCTGCCTGGAGCTAGGCCTAACTTTGTCTCTGTTCTGCACCTGCCAACCTTGTGGTAGGGCCTTCTGTTGGAGATCACTCTCCCTATTCTTTGGGGTCTCTGTGATTCCTGACCCTGGTACGTATCATCTTTTGGTGATCCTGGGACATATAGTTCGCCAGGGTTTCCGGAAGTTTTCTACTGGTCATGCAGATCCACGTAGATTCCGACCCGGTGTTCGCTCTAACTTCGGGGTGAGCTGGTTAAGCTCCTCTACCCCCCTATGTTACTCACTTTCCACTCGCCTTCGGCCCCGCTCGGGCCCTCACTAGGCTACACACACTGCAGCCGTGACACTGCTCTTCTTCGCCGCTCTCAGAGTGTCGGCACACTCCTAGCTCTCTATCCTGAGCTCTGTGAGTTCTAGTCTGAACTCACTCTACAGACTGTACTGAACTCTTTCTGCAGGAACAGCTAGGCTCTGGCTCGACTGCACTCACTCCTTTTGTGTCTGAGCAGGAAACGGCTGAATCACTCACTGAGCTGCCTGGCTCCACCTTCCCTTTATATATCCCTGACGGGCTCCATCTGGTGGTCTGAGGTGGAAGGTGGAGGTGTGTGAATGCGTAGAGAGCCCTCTGGTGGAGTAATCCTTTAATACACTCTTCCAGGATCTGTGGTGCTAAGCACAGCTGGGCGCCACATATACACTAGATGTGGACATTTACAGTAGACTGTGAAACAATTGAGCATAAAATTTAAAATAGACTGTGGACTGTCTGAATACAATTTTTATAATAAAATGCAGACCGACTGACCACAGTCTTTATCTTTGAAATAAGTAATTTTGGCCCTAGAGTGTCATACTTTTTTGTGTGTATAGCATGTAGCAGGAACATATTATCACTCTTTTGAATATTTACAGGTGACTGATGCCCTTTGACATGGTGGGATTTGAAATGTTTCCTTGTGGACTCCAAGAAAAGAATGTGGAAAGTCACATAACAGGTAATTAATATTCATATTAATTACTGATAAAAGTCATTCTAGGCATAAGTTCTAGACCTGCGGAGGTGTGACAACACTTTTCTGATACATGAGAATATATTGTTAGTGGTTTACATATGTATATTTTCTATACACAACTCCTAGTATAACACAACCATATCTTAGGTACAGACATAAGGAACATTTCTTTTCCTTATCCTCTGTATTCTAAATTGAGGAATCCCTTATTCTGTTTCATAGAATAGCCTTGTAATCAGCGGTGTAACAATCAATACCGCGATTACAAGAGACTGACCACAGCATTAAGACTACACTGTGGACCAATTGACCACAATATTTACGAGGACTGACAGTCCACAGCATTTAAATTAGATGTGGACTGACTGACAACTTTACTGAGTATACCTGACAGGAGGTTTACCTCTCGTGCTACGTGTTGATCTACGTAGTGTAGTGGTCTGTGTGGTAGTAGTGTCTACATTGTCAGTTACTCTACCAGTTCTACGTGTGACTATGTTCTAAAACTGCTTTAACCTCTCTCTTGGACTGGCAAGTCTACCATTGGCTGGGCCCTCTTGCTCTTCTTCTGCCGGGGATCCTTCATCCGGGGATTCTTCTTGAGCTGGGTCTTCTGCAGCACTTACAGGTTCAACTTGCTGTTGAGGGTCTTCTGGCTGATTGTAGAAATGGAGTACTGGAACTATTACTGCTCCTCCTACTTGAGGCCAATCTGCTGGAAACTCTCCTAAGTCAGTGTGTATCACTGGTTCTTTTGGCTCTTCCAGTTTGGTGAAAGGCACTTCTTCTTGGGGTTTCAGTAATTCAGGACATACTGTAACTTTAGATGGTCCCTTGACACTGTTGCTGACGTTCTTCCTCCATCTTTGCTGATTAAGCATGTCTTTTTATTATCAAATCTTGATTCCAACACAGTGTAGGGTTCTTTTTCCCACTGGTCATCAAGTTTGTTGTTTTTTCTTTTCCTTTTTAATACTGTTTCACCAGGTGTGAAAGGTTCTGCTGGCACACTTTTGTTGTATTGTGCTTCTTGTTTGTCTCTTGATTTAATGAGACTATCTTCAACACAGGCTTGTACCCTTCTGTACTGCTCTTGTCTGGTCGTGTCCCAGTTTTCAGTGGTTACATCAGCTTCAGGCCCCACAACACCAAGCCCCAGATCCATGGGCAGCTTCCCAGGTCTTGCACGCATAAGATATGCCGGAGTACAATTGGTGGAACTGACAGGTATGTGATTATATAGATCTACTAGGTCTGGTAGTAGGTCTGGCCACTGGTTTCTCTCTTCAAGTGGGATGGTCTTCAGCAGATCGATGATGATGTTGTTCATCTTTTCACAGAGAAAAGATGGCAGAACTCTTTGAACAATTCAGCCTCAAAGGCCGGGTCTTGGTCAGTCAGTACCTGCTCAGGGTATCCATGGGGTCTGCAGAAGTATGCTTGGAAAGTTTTTGCTGCTGTCTCTGCTGTCAGGTCTTTGACAGGGGCGACCACCAGGAACCTAGAGTAGTGATCCACCATGGTCAGTGCGTAGGAGTACCCTGACCTTCTGGGGAACAACTTGACATGGTCCAGAGCCACGATCTCCAGGAGCCGAGTTGTCTTGATTGGTTGCGGGGCTGCCTTCTGGGTGCTGTAGTCTTTTCTTCTGAGGCTACAGGGTCCACAGTTTTGGCACCACCATTCAATGGAACTGCGCTTTCCTACCCAGTAGAATCGACACTTCAGCAGGGTCTCTAGCTTTTTCCAGCCAAAGTGCCCCGCCTGATCGTGGTAGGCCTCCAACACCATCTGGATGTCTGTCTTCGGGACTACTATCTGCCATACCATCTCATGGGTTTTTGGATTAACATACCTCCGGCACAGTTTCTCTCGGTAGATAAACAGCCGGCTTCTCTCGTTCCACAGCTGCTTTGCTTGAAGAGACGCTTCCTTCTCCAGGGAGGAACATTCTTGGGTTATCACTTCTTTAATACGGCTGACAACCGGGTCAGTGTCCTGTGTCTCTTTCCAGCTGTGGTGAGGCAGAGGGTTTAATGTCTTCCCACCCCGTAAAATTTGTAATAGACTGTGGACTGTCTGACTACAATTTTTATAATAAAATGCAGACCGACTGACCATAGTGTTTATGTTTGAAATAAGTAATTTTGGCCCTAGAGTGTTATACTTTTTGGTGTGTATAGCATGTAGCAGGAACATATTATCAATCTTTTGAATATTTACAGGTGACTGATGCCCTTTGACATGGTGGGATTTGAAATGTTTCCTTGTGGACTCCAAGAAAAGAATGTGGAAAGTCACATAACAGGTAATTAATATTCATATTAATTACTGATAATAGTCATTCTAGGCATAAGTTCTAGACCTGCAGAGGTGTGACAACACCTTTCTGATACATGAGTATATACTGCTAGTGGTTTACATATGTATATTTTCTATACACAACTCCTAGTATAACACAACCATATCTTAGGTAGAGACATAAGGAACATTTCTTTTCCTTATCCTCTGTCTTCTAAAGTGAGGAATCCCTTATTCTGTTTCATAGAATAGCCTTGTAATCAGCGGTGTAACAATCAATACCGCGATTACAAGAGACTGACCACAGTATTAAGACTACACTGTGGACCAATTGACCACAAAATTTACGAGGACTGACAGTCCACAGCATTCAAATGAGGTGTGGACTGACTGACAACAGCATTTACAATAGTCTATGGATTGACTGGAAGACAGCAATTACTGGAGAGGGACATCATACTCGGACGAATAGAAGGAAGAAGGCAAAGAGGAAGACCAGCAAGCAATCCAAAGAATTGACACTATCAAGATAATGGTGAAGGAGACCCTAGTGGACCTATCTAGTCATGCACAAGATTGATCTTCCTAAAGATCGTTAATTTATCAAGTCGTCATGGCTCGACTTTCAACCAAAGATCATTAATTATAAAGAATGGACTGACTGACTGACCACAGCATATACACTAGATGTGGACTGCCTGACCACATTTACAGTAGACTAGACTGTGGGCCAACCTCTGTCTTCTAAAGTGAGGAATCCCCTATCCTATTACGACGCGCCCCCTAGGCCATGGGGTACACGGAGCCGGGCCTTTTGTAGATGTTGGGGGTGGTAGTCACCGTGGCGGTGACCCGATCCGTGACCCAGGGCAGTCAAACCACGGGCGTATTATAAGTGTACAGGTTAATGTCCGACTACGCCACCTGTGGATTGCGGTTATTAATAACCGCCGCTGCAGAGCAGTCCGCTGAAGCTGGTGGTATGTGCAGCTAGGTGATGTGACTCCCCACAGGAGGAGTGTAGCCTCAGGGCAGCATGTAAGAATGATGATGGTAGTAGAGCAGGGTATCGGTAATAACAACACGGAGTCTTTGCGGTGCAGTCCCAGGGTCTTTTCTGTTGGTAATTATATAGGCCCCAACGGGAGTACTGTGTGACCCGCCACTCGGTGTTTGAGTAGCGGCTAGCCCTCCCTGAGAAGGTGTATACTCGGAAGACGGGCCGGTGATGGAGAGAGGATGCAGTCGCGGCCTTGGCCCGGTCCGTGCCCAGGGCGCACAGACCAAAAATACGGGCTAGTTAAGGATGAGTGGTTAATTCGACTACGCCACCTGTGGTGTCTGGTGATGCTCCACCAGCGCTGCTTGCAGTCCTCTGAGGTGGGATGTTGTGGCAGACGACGGTATTACTACTCCCCACAGGCAGAGCAGGGCCTCAGGGCAGAGACAGACAGGAGGATGGATGAGGGGAGTAGTAGTAGGCGCAGTGGTGTGGTGCGGTGTCACGCTGCAATAATGGACCGGAGGCAATGGATGCAGTATTCCAAGCTTTACTCACGTTAGTTAAGGTCATCTGCAAGGCTTCTCCTTGCTCCTCACGGCTTGCTGCGGCCACCAGAGATGAGGGCCCGGAACACCCCGGTAGTTGAGGTGCTTTGATCAGGACCCCCGCACCTCCGCGTGTTCCTGAACTTTTCCCTTGGACCTGTCCTGTCCGTGTGCGGTGCGTGTTACAAGACTGCGTCTCCCTCTGGCTATTCACAGAACAAGGGTACGGCGACAATTCCGTTCCATCCATCACCTTAGCCGCCGGGCTTCTCTGACAGAGACGTGAAGTAACAAAGTCAGATATCGGGGGCTGGTACCCCTTTTGCAGCAGGAGTCCATCTGACTAGGCCAGAATGGAGAGTACAGGTGTCATATGCCGCTCCGTCCGTATTCCCTGGGATCCTTTTGCCTGTGGAGCTCTTCTACTTTGCTCCCCTCCAGGCCTTCTCAAGTAGGGAACTTGACCGGGTAGAGGCAACCGTTAACTCTCACCCGCTCCTCGCCTCAAGGCCAGAACACGAGGACCGTGCATCTTCACAGGCTGCAGGTTCTATCCCAGAAAGCCACGTTCAGCAGTGAAGACCACAATCAAAGAACCTTGAACTTAAGATGGCTGGCTATTATATATTAAACTAGAAGTGTAAGCTAAAGGTGTGTCCTCCACCCTGACCCACTACATGGTTCCCCCTAACTTTGGTTCCCCCATCTCCATTATCCTGCAGCACTCTGGTGCATATTAGCCCCCCATAGGTCAGGAGTGTGCAGTGTTGAGTGTGAGTTGGGGTCCTGACAGGTGCACCATCCTTACCTGGGTGAGGAGATACCACACCTCCTGACAAGATGCAGTACCCCCCTGTGGTGACCGAACCCTCAGGGGAGCCACAGTACTGGCTCGTGATGAAGGCCTGGTCAGTCTGGGAGCAATCCTAGAGTCCTCCTGGCCAGGTAGAGTTGTAGGCCTGCCGTTCTGACCGTACTCTTTGGCTATCCCGCTTTTAGTCGTGTTGTAGCCCACGTCCCTGAGTGTAACGTGCTGTGCTCACCCGTATGGCTGGCGACTCGGACCCTGTGTATTCCTCGCTCCTCTGTGGCGGTACTGGTCCTTTCGTGTGGCTGAGCCTCCGGGCTTCTGATGGGCCAGGAGACCGGCAATCTCCTGCCTTGTGGTATCTGCTGCTGGGTATACAATCCCCACAGCCTCGGACTCCTCGTGTCCGGCTCTCTGTGTGAACTATCCAGGACGAGCTCTCTTCAGCTCCAGTCACTGGCTTCTTGCTCCTGTGTCCTCAACTCGACTACAGGCTCTAACTGAGCTAACCCCGCCTCGAGATCCAGTTATAAAGGGCAGGATCCTCCCCTTTCTGGCCTGGGGCAAGAGGTGTTGCATGTAGTGTGTTCCCTGACAAGGAAACCCCTGTTTTGCTCCCAGACATGGTATTACTACCACTGTGGCAACCAGACCCTGTGGGGTGCCACATTCCCCCCTAGTAAATTAAAGTACTCCGGGACTGAGCATATTTTGCAAAAACACAACAGGTAACAATACATCAACATATTTACAATCATTAGAGTCTTTATAGGTCACGGTATCATCCGTAACCAGGTGTCCATTTTCCTTGGTAGATATGGGGACCTGTCCAAAGCAAACCCCAAACGTTGGCCTTGGGCGTGGCTGCAAGGCTTAGGCAGTCCCGTTGGACCACAAGGGGGCCACGCCAGACAGGTTTTTGTTCCTTGGTCTGCTGGAAAGGGGCACTTTACAGGTGCAACTATTTACAAGGCAAGTTTTTGGGTTACTCATCGTCCATAACCTGAAAGTCTTTTGTAACCTGTCGGGTAACTGGACAAACATAGTTAACACACACATAAAACAATTCAACATTACAGTTATAGTTACATTTAGATTCTCCAGCGAGCAGGGATTTGACCTCTGGTGCTCCTGGTAGACCTGCGTAACACACTGTCTAGCTGTGTTTTACCTTGGTCCCCTGCATTTACCCCTGGTGTGGTGGGCTCTGTATGGACTGCACTACAGGTGTGTGAAGGTGCCTCTGGTAGGTTGGGCAGCTTCCTACGGATCCTTTGGCTTACCGTGGGCATGACAGGTTCGCTACTAGCAGAGGGTAGATTCTCCTGGTCTGCTGATGAGGAATCTTCTGTCTCCGGGGCCAATGATTCTTCCAACTCTACTGGGACTTCTTCAGCTTCCTGAGGAGCTGGCTGGAGGAATGTAAGGACTGGTACAACAATGGCGTTATTCACCTGTGTCCATGACCGTGGAAATTCTCTGAGTACCGTGCTGACCATTTCTTCCTTTTCCTCTGCGGGTTGAGGGATATCCTGGTCTTCTTCAGCATGCTGCAGCTGCTCGGGACATTTCTTTAGGTGGTCTCTGTAAACTGTAGCTGTTGTTTCTCCTCCGTCCTTACTTATGAGGTACACCTTAGGGTTATCGTGGTTCGAGGGCAGAACGGTGTACGGCTCTTTTTCCCACTGGTCATCCAACTTGTGGAGTCGCCTCTTCCTCTTTAGGACTTGCTCTCCAGGTGACAGGGGAACGGCAGGGGCATGTTGATTGTAAGTCTTCTCTTGCCTTTCTCTTGCTTGGGACAGACTTCTTTCAACACTTTCCTGTACCTTGCGGTATTGCAGCTGCCGCTCAGTATCCCAATCTGAATCTGGTGAGGTATCCTCTGGGGTCAGGACTCCCATATCCAGGTTGATGGGCAGCTTACCAGGTCTTGCTCGCATCAGGTAAGCAGGGGTGCAGTTGGTGGAATTCACTGGGATGTGATTGTAGAGTTCCACCAGGTCTGGCAACTTTTCTGGCCACAGGCTGCGTTCCTCCAGGGGCAACGTCTTCGGTAAGTCTATCACGACCTGATTCATCTTTTCACAAATCCCATTGGTCTGGGGGTGGTAAGGCGTTGTCCGGATCTTCTTGCAGCTGTACAGGTTGCATAACTCCTGGAATACCTCTGCTTCGAAGGCTGGACCTTGGTCAGTTAGCACACGTTCTGGGTAACCATGCGGGTGGCAGAAGTGCTGCTGGAAAGCTCTCGCTGCAGTCTGAGCCGTTTGGTCCTTGACTGGCACTACTACCAGGAATCGAGAGTAGTGGTCTACGAAGGTGAGAGCGTAGACATAGCCTGATCTGCTCGGGGTTAGCTTCACATGGTCCAGGGCTACCAATTCGAGTGGCTGCTTGGTGATGATGGGCTGCAGGGGAGCCCTCTGGCTGTCACGGTATTTTCTTCTCAGGTTGCATGGTCCGCATTCTCGACACCACCTCTCAATTGCTGTCCTCATGCCAACCCAATAGAACCATTCATGAAGCAGGACTTCCAGCTTCTTCCACCCAAAATGCCCCGCTCCATCGTGGTACGCCTCCAGGACCATAGACGCATCTCGCCTCGGGATTACCACCTGCCAGACCAGCTCATGTGTCCAGGAGTTGACAGTTCTTCGAAACAGCTTCCCTTCATAGATGAACAGCTTCCTCTTTTCTTTCCACAGCTGTTTGGTCTCTTCAGGAGCATCTGAATCAGGGTATGAGTCCGCTTGTTTCAGCAACTCTTTGACTAGGCGGACAGCCGTGTCACTGTCTTGCGTTTCTGCCCATCCGTGGTGTGGCAGTGGATTGAATGTGGCCTCCCTGTTGGCAGAGCACCTGTTCTTCACACAATGGGAGCACTGCTTTATTCCATGGCGGTGGAAAGCGAGGATCTCTTTCTCTTCCAATTCTTCTGGGTCTTTCCCCCGTCTGGCAAGTTAGGCATCCTGGACAGCGCATCTGCGTTTGCATTCTTGTGACCAGCCCGGTACTTGATGGTGAATTCGTAGTTGGACAGTCGGGCCATCCATCTTTGTTACAGGCCACCAAGTTTTGCAGTGTCCAGGTGTGTCAGCGGGTTATTATCCGTGAACACGGTGAATTTTGAGGAGGCAAGATAATGTTTGAAGTGCTCTGTCACGGCCCAGACGATGGCAAGGAACTCCAACTTTAAGGAGCTGTAGTTTTCTGGGTTCCTTTCTGTGGGCCGGAGCTTCCTACTGGTGTAGGCTGTCACCCTTTCTCTGCCTTGTTGGATCTGGGACAGCACCGCTCCTAGTCCCACGTTGCTCGCGTCCATGTGAAGGATGAAGGGTTGGCCGTAATCAGGGTAGGCCAGGACCTCGTCTCCGGTGAGGGCCATCTTCAACCCGGTGAAGGACTCATCTTCTAGCTTGTCCCATTTGAACGGTGGTTTCTGGCTCTTGGCTTTCCTGGACTTGCCTACCAGGAGATCCTGCATGGGCGTCGCCATCTTGGTGAAGCCTGGTATAATCCTTCGGTAGTAGCCTACTAACCCGAGGAACTGCCGTACTTCTTTGATGGTGGAGGGTCTCGGCCAGTCCTTGATTATGGTGATCTTGTCGGGGTCCGGCGCTACACCGTCAGTGCTTACCACATGTACCAAATACTGTACTCTGGGCTTCAGCAGGTGGCACTTTGACGGCTTCACCTTGAGGCCAAAGCCAGCCAGGGCTTCAAACACCTCCGCCAGGTGCTCCAGATGATCCTCATACGTCTTGGAATATACTATGACGTCATCCAGGTACAGCAGGACCATCTCGAAATTCTTAGGTCCCAGACAGCACTCCATTAACCGCTGACAGGTTCCTGGGGCATTGCAGAGCCCGAACGGCATGCAGTTGAACTCGCTGAGGCCCATCGGGGTGGTGAATGCGGTCTTATCCTTATCTGCCTCTGCTACAGGAACCTGCCAGTTCCCACTAGTAAGATCCAAAGTAGAGAAGTAGTTAGCAGATTTTAAGGCAGCCAGTGACTCCTCTATCCTGGGTAGCGGGTATGCATCTTCATGTGTTATGCGGTTAATTTGCCTGTAGTCTACACACATTCTCATCGTGCCATCCTTTTTCTTTACAGAACTAATGGAGCTGCCCAGGGGCTACAACTGTCTCTTATTACCCCAGCTTCCTTCATCTCTTGTAACATCCCTTTGACATTTTGGTAGTGTGCTGGCGGTACAGGCCGGTACCTTTCTTTAATGGGTGGATGGTCTCCCGTGGGGATTTGGTGTTGAACCCCTTTTCCTGCCCGAAGTCAAGTGGGTGCTTACTGAAGACTCTTTCATACTCCTGTACCACACGGTATACTCCTTGTTTTTGGTTTTAAGGGGTGGAGTCAGTGCCCACATGCAGCTTCTGGCACCAGTCCTCCAACTGTCCCTTGGAGCCATTACCCTCCGCCTGTTGTGAAGGAGGTAAGGGTTCCACGGCCTTTATAGCATTTTGGCTGACGGTGAATAGTTTAGCCAGGGTAGCATACCGGGGCAAATGGACTTCTCTTTTCCCAATGTTCAGGATGCGGACTGGCACTCTCCCATGGCGGACATCAACCACCCCCCTGGCTGTCAAAATGGTGGGCCTACTATCTGAGTAGACGGGCTCTACCAGGGCCTGGTAATCTCTACCCCTTAGACCGATGGCTGCCCGGCACCATATCAGCATTTCACTTTTTGGGGGCATGGCAATAGGGAATGGGTCACTCATCCTAACACTGCCAATCTCACCACCAGACAATTCTACCTGTTGTCTTTTCATCAGGACTCTGATCTCCCTTTGTAGAACCCGCTGCTGGCTGGAACTGGCGGTCTCCGCAACCTGCTGTAGCAAGACAATTATTTATGCAAGACAATTTTCAATAACATTAGTGCCTAAAATTATCATGGGATGACTTTCTCGGTGATCAATGTCGACAATTATCAGTCCCTGTGCTGGCAGCTCGACTTTGCCAACTTTTATGGTCACTTCTTTAAACCCAACCTGGGTTATGGGTTGACCATTGCTAGCATATATACTCAAATGTTCACCTGGATGGTGTGTAATGTCCAAATTAGGCCAGTACTGTTTGAAAAGAATGTAGGGAATGGTGGTCACCTGGGATCCAGTGTCCAGCAACGCGCTCATTGCAAAAGCCGTCCAGCACGACAGGTAGGACCCGTCGTCCTCCCACATATTTGTCTCGCCAGCTTGATGGGCCTGGTGGTCTTATGCCTGGGGGTTGGCCCTCTGCCCCAGGTTTTACTCGTTTAAATGACAGTACCTTGCATAATGTCCTGGCTGGTTGCAGCGGCGGCAGATGGGTTGTCCGTCCTGGTCGTAGCGGTCGCTGTTCCTCCCCCATGGATGGTGGACTCCTCCTCTGTCGTCGCCACGGGACATCCTCCGGACTGGAAGCCAGCTGGACCTTTCCTGTGGGAGACACCTGCAAGGACTGCAAAGTTTTGGTTAGTGCTGCTACTCTTTTGGTTAGTTCCTGGACCTGATGGTGCAGGTCTGTAGATGGGGCATTGTCCAGAGTCTGTGCATCAGCTCCTACAGGCTCTGGGGAAACCGGTGCCACCTTCTGGTGATAGGTGATAACTGGGCGCCGGTGAGCTGTGGCGCCATATGGTGATGGTTCCCATAGCACTCGGATGGCTCTGTCCTTAAATTGTGCAAAGTCCAAGACAGGGTTTTGCAAACCCATTATGCGCAGCTGGGTTCAGTGGGCGCTGGACAGTAAACCCTCAATAAATTGCTCAGTTAACAGTCTGTTTTCATCATGCACACTGTCACGGTCTACCTGTTTGAAGGTCCTCAGCGCCTCCTGCAGGTTTAAAGCATAGTCCTGTACACTGTCCTGTGCCCGTTGTTTGCACCCATAAAACTTCATTTTGATCTCTGCTGTAGTGCGGGTGTCTAAAGTGTCCTTTAGGCAGGCCAGTATCTCTTTTACAGTCCCTTTTTCTCGAGCTGACCAGGACTTTACTTCTCTCTGGGCTGCACCAATCAACTGGCCTATGAGGATGCTCACTTTCTGCTCCTCGGACAGGGGGTATACTTTAAATAAACTGTTTAGTCTCTCCTTGAAGTCACTCAGGGTGTGCGCCTCCCCTGAGTGCTGGGGCAACCACGCCGCCCCCGGTATATAAGGCATGGTGAAAGGCATTACTGCGGCAGTGGACGCGTCGGTGGCATTAGTTCTCTCCATTTCGGGCGTCTTCCTTCCCCCCTAGTGAACCGTGGCCTACCTTCCTCCTCTTTTCTTCCGTAGGCCGCAGTTCTGCAGGTGATTATCCCCGTCGAGGACCTGGCGTTGCACGCGTCTGACATCAGCGCTCGCTGGGCACATTCCAGGACCTGGCGTTGCGTCAGCGTGCAGGGCGGGGCTTTGGACTTCGCGCGTTTTCAGCGATCACGCCCCTCTTCTTCCCGCGCAGCGACCCGAAAATGGCGGACAATGGCTGGAAAACAGCAGCTTTGGTGGGAAAACTTCACCACGGTATACGACACAGTTTCTTAAAGGTGCGCAGTACCCGGTGGTAGCAGGCACGTAATCTTGCCGACTACGCCAAAATTGACGCTTCCCCTGGGCCGTGGAGTATCCGGAGCCGTGCCTTTTGTAGATGTTGGGGGTGGTATTTACCGTGGCGGTGACCCGGTCCGTGTTCCAGGGTGGTCAAGCCACGGACGTATTATATGTGTATAGGTTAATGTCCGACTACGCCACCTGTGGATTGCGGTTATTAGTAACCGCCGCTGCGGAGCAGTCCGATGAAGCTAGTGGTATGTGAAGCTAGGTGATGTGACTCCCCACATGAGGAGTGTAACTTCAAGGCAGCGTGTAAGGATGATGATGATAGTAGTGCAGGGTATCGGTAATAACAAAACGGAGTCTTTGCGGTGCAGTCCCAGGGTCTTTACTGTTTGTAATTATATAGGCCCCAACGGGAGTACTGGCTCGTGATGAAGGCCTGGTCAGTCTGGGAGCAATCCTAGAGTCCTCCTGGCCAGGTAGAGTTGTAGGCCTGCCGTTCTGACCATACTCTTTGGCTATCCCGCTTATAGTCGTGTTGTAGCCCAAGTGCCTGAGTGTAACGAGCTGTGCTCACCCGTATGGCTGGCGACTTGGACCCTATGTATTCCTCGCTCCTCTGTGGCGGTACTGGTCCTTTTGTGTGGCTGAGCCTCCGGGCTTCTGATGGGCCAGGAGACCTGCAATCTACTGCCTTGCGGTATCTGCTGCTGGGTATACAATCCCCACAGCCTCGGACTCCGGTGTCAGGCTCACTGTGTGAACTATCCAGGATGAGCTCTCTTCAGCTCCAGTCCCTGGCTTCTTGCTCCTGTGTCCTCAACTCGACTACAGGCTCTAAGTGAGCAAACCCCGCCTCCAGATCCAGTTATAAAGGGCAGGATCCTCCCCTTTCTGGCCTGGGGCAGGAGGTGTTGCATGTAGTGTTTTCCCTGACCAAGAAACCACTGTCTTGCTCCCAGACATGGTATTAATACCACTGTGGCAACCAGACGCTGTGGGGTGCCACATTTACATAGAATAGCCTTGTAATCAGCGGTGTAACAACCAATACCACAATTACAAGCGATTGACCACACTAAAAAAATTACACTGTGGACTGAATGACCACAACATTTAAAAGGACTGACAGTCCACAGTGTTTTAATTAGTTGTGGACTGACTAACAACAGTATTTACACTAGTCTAAGGATTGAATTGAAGACAGCAGCCACTGGAAAAGGACATCATACTTTGAAGTATAGAAGGAAGAAAGCAAAGAGGAAGACCAGCAACCAATCCAATGGATTGACACTATCAAGATAACGGTGGAGAGGACCCTAGTGGACCTATTTAGTCTTCCACAAAATTGATCTTCCTAAAGATCGTTAATTCATCCAGTCTTCATGGCTTGAGTTTCATCCGAAGGCCGTTAATAATAAAAAAAAAGGGCTGACTGACCACAACATTCACATTAGGTGTTGACTGCTTGACCACAGCATTCACACTACGTGTGGACTGCTTGACCATATTTACAGTACACTAGACTGTGGGCCAAACTCTGTCTTCTAAAGTGAGGAATCCCCTATTCTATTTCAAAGAATAGCCTTGTAATCAGAGGCGTAACAATCAATACCGCGATTCCAAGAGATTGAACACACTATTAAAATTACACTGTGGACTGAATGACCACAACATTTAAAAGGACTGACAGTCCACAGCAGTTGAATTAGTTGTGGACTGACTGACAACAGCATTTACACTAGTCTAAGGATTGAATGGAAGACAGCAATCAATGGAAAAGGACATCATACTTTGAAGTATAGAAGGAAGAAAGCAAAGAGCAAGACCAGCAACCAATCCAAAGGATTGACACTATCAAGATAATGGTGAAGAAGACCCTAATGGACCTATCTAGTCTTGCACAAGATTGATCTTCCTTAAGATCATTAATTCATCAAGTCGTCATGGCTCGAGTTTCAACCGAAGGCAATTAATTATAAAGAATAGACTGACTGACTGACCACAGCATATACAATATATGTGGACTGCCTGACCACATTTTCAGTAGACTGTGAAACGATTGAGCATAAAATTTAACATAGACAGTGGACTGTCTGACTTCAATTTTTATAATAAAATGCAGACCGACTGACCACAGTCTTTATCTTTGAAATAAGTAATTTTGGCACTAGAGTGTTATACTTTTTGGTGTGTATAGCATGTAGCAGAAACATATTATCACTCTTTTGAATATTTACAGGTGACTGACGCCCATTGACATAGTGGGATTTGAAATGTTTCCTTGTGGACTCGAATTTCAACCGAAGGCCGTTAATAATAAAAAATGGGCTGACTGACCACAGCATTCACACTATGTGTGGACTGCCTGACTACAGTATTCACATTAGGTGTGGACTGCTTGACCACATTTACAGTAGACTAGACTGTGGGCCAACCTCTGTCTTCTAAAGTGAGGAATCACCTATTGTATTTCATAGAATAGCCTTGTAATCAGCAGTGTAACAATCAAGACCGCGATTACAAGAGAATGACCACAATATTAAAATTACACTGTGGACTGAATGACCACAACATTTAAAAGGACTGACAGTCCACAGCATTTGAATTAGTTGTGGACTGACTGACAACAGCATTTACACTAGTCTAAGGATTGACTGGAAGACAGCAATCACTGGAAAAGGAAATCATGCTTTGAAGTATAGAAGGAAGAAAGCAAAGAGCAAGACCAGCAACCAATCCAATGGATTGATACTATCAAGTTAATGATGAAGAAGACCCTAATGGACCTATCTAGTCTTCCACAAGATTGATCTTCCTAAAGATCATTAATTCATCAAGTCGTCATGGCTCAAGTTTCAACCGAAGGCCATTAATTATAAAGAATGGACTAACTGACCACAGCATATACACTAGATGTGGACTGCCTGACAACATTTACAGTAGACTGTGAACCGATTGAGCATAAAATTTAAAATAGACTGTGGACTGTCTGACTACAGTTTTAATAATAAAATGCAGACCGACTGACCACAGTCTTTATCTTTGAAATAAGTAATTTTGGCCCTAGAGTGTTATACTTTTTGGTGTGTATATCATGTAGCAGGAACATATTATCACTCTTTTGAATATTTACAGGTGACTGGCGCAGAATTACATCGTGGGATTTGAAATGTTTCATTGTCGAATCCAAGAAAAGAATGTGGAAAGTCACATAACAGGTAATTAATTTTCATATTAATTATTGATAATAGTCATTCTAGGCATAAGTTCTAGACCTGCGGAGGTGTGACAACACCTTTCTGATACATGAGAATATACTTTTAGTGGTTTACATATGTATATTTTCTATACACCACTCGTAGTATAACACAACCATATCTTAGGTAGAGACATAAGGAACATTTCTTTTCCTTATCCTCTGTATTCTAAAGTGAGGAATCCCTTATTCTGTTTCATAGAACAGCCTTGTAATCAGCGGTGTAACAATCAATACCGCGATTACAAGAGACTGACCACAGTGTTAAGACTACACTGTGGACCAATTGACCACAAAATTTACGAGGACTGACAGTCCACAGCATTTAAATTAGGTGTGGACTGACTGACAACAGCATTTACACTAGTCTAAGGATTGACTGGAAGACAGCAATCACTGGAAAAGAACATCATACTTTGAAATATAGAAGGAAGAAAGCAAAGAGGAAGACCAGCAACCAATCCAAAGGATTGACACTATCAAAATAATGGCGAAGAAGACCCTAGTGGACCGATCTAGTCTTGCACAAAACTGATCTTCCCAAAGATCGTTAATTCATCCAGTCATCATGGCTAGAGTTTCAACCGAAGGCCGTTAATAATAAAAAATGGACTGACTGACCACAGCATTCACACTAGTTGTGGACTGCCTGATCATATTTACAGTAGACTGTGGGCCAATCTCTGTCTTCTAAAGTGAGGAATCACCTATTGTATTTCATAGAATAGCCTTGTAATCAGCGGTGTAACAATCAATACCGCGATTACAAGACACTGACCACACTATTAAGACTACACTGTGGACTGAATGACCACAGCATTTAAAAGGACAGACAGTCCACAGCGTTTGAATTAGTTGTGGACTGACTGACAACAGCATTTACGCTAGTCTAAGGATTGACTGGAAGACAGCAATCACTGGAAAAGGACATCATACTTTGAAGTATAGAAGGAAGAAAGCAAAGAAGAAGACCAGCAGCCAATTCAAAGGATTGACACTATCAATATAACGGTGGAGAAGACCCTATGTGTGGACAGCCTGTATGCAGCATTCACACTAGGTGTGGACTGCTTGACCACATTTACAGTAGACTAGACTGTGGGCCAAATTCTGTCTTATAAAGTGAGGAATCCCCTATTCTATTTCATAGAATAGCCTTGTAATCAGCTGTGTAACAATCAATACCGCGATTACAAGAGACTGACCACAGTATTAAAATTACACTGTGGACTGAATGACCGCAACATTTAAAAGGACTGACAGTCCACAGCATTTGAATTAGTTGTGGACTGACTGACAACAGCATTTACGCTAGTCTATGGATTGACTGGAAGACAGCAATCACTAGAAAGGGACATCATACTCGGAAGAATAGAAGGAAGAAGGAAAAGAGGAAGACCAGCAACCAATCTAAAGGATTGACACTATCAAGATAATGGTGAAGAAAACCCTAGTGGACCTATCTAGTCTTGCACAAAATTGATCTTCCCAAAGATCGTTAATTCATCCAGTCGTCATTGCTAGAGTTTCAACCGAAGACCTTTAATAATAAAAAATGGACTGACTGACCACAGCATATTCACTAGATGTGGACTGCCTGATCATATTTACAGTAGACTGTGGCCCAACCTCTGTCTTCTAAAGTGAGGAATCCCCTATTCTATTTCATAGAATAGCCTTGTAATTAGCGGTGTAACAATCAATACCGCAATTACAAGAGACTGACCACACTACTAAGACTACACTGTGGAGTGAATGACCACTGCATTTAAAAGGACTGAAAGTCCACAGCGTTTGAATTAGTTGTTGACTGACTGACAACAGCATTTACACTAGTCTAAGGATTGACTGGAAAATAGCAATCACTGGAAAATGACATCATACTTTGAAGTATAGAAGGAAGAAAGCAAAGAGGAAGACAAGTAGCCAATCCAAAGGCTTGACACTATCAAGATAATGGTGAAGAAGACCCTAGTGGACCTATGTAGTCTTTCACAAGATTGATCTTCCTAAATGTAGCGTCGGCGTCCCTGCCTCCTGCTAGGCAGGGACGCCGTTCCCCTCACCTCTCCGCTCCGTACCCGGCGTCTTCCTCCCGCTCTGCTGGCAGCGCGCGCTGCTTCCCGGCCACTGTGGTTAATGGGGCCGCGCGCCGTCCTAAGGAGTCCCCGGTCAATGGCCGGAGGATCTCACCATATATAAGGCACCTCCTCCAAAATGGAGGTGCCCGAGCAATGTTGTTGCAAAGCCTATCAACTCTGCTTCAGCCCTCAGGTCCCGTTACCAGTTACCTGCCAGTCACCTGCCAGATTCCTGCCTGATACCTGCCTGATATCTGCCTACCTGCTTGCAATCCTGTGGTCCGACAGTCTGCCTACCAGCACCTGCCAGTCTGTCTATGGATCAGTCCGCCTGCGGACCAGGAAGTACCTGCCAGATACCTGCCTGATACCTGCCTGTCTGCCCAGAGACTCTCACCTGCTCACCTGGGAGCGCTCACCAGCTACCTGCCTGCTAGCCTACCTGGAGGCTCAGCCGTCACTTGCTGTGACCACCTGCCTGTCCAGAGACTCTTACTCGCTCACCTGGGAGCGCTCACCTGCTACCTGCCTGCTAGCCTACCTGGAGGCTTAGCCGTCACTTGCTGTGACCACCTGCCTGTCCATAGATTCTTACTCGCTCACCTGGGAGCGCTCACCTGCTACCTGCCTGCTAGCCTACCTGGAGGCTCTGCCGTCACTTGCCGTGACCACCCGCTTGTCCAGAGACTCTTACTCGCTCACCTGGGAGCGCTCACCTGCTACCTGCCTGCTAGCCTACCTGGAGGCTCTGCCGTCACTTGCCGTGACCACCCGCTTGTCTAGAGACTGTCCCCGTCACTTGCTGTGACCGTCCTGCCCTTCTACCCAGAGACTGTCCCTGTCACTTGCCGTGACTACCTGCCCGCCTTCCCTGGGAGCCACCCGCTTCCTTACAAGGACTGCCCCTTTGTATAGTTGCTCAGAGGTTCCACCTCCCAGACCCGTGACACTAAAGATCGTTAATTCATCCAGTCGTCATGGCTTGAATTTCAACCGAAGGCCGTTAATAATAAAAAGTGGGCTGACTGACCACAGCATTCACACTATGTATGGACTGCTTGACCACATTTACAGTAGACTAGACTGTGGGCCAACCGCTGTCTTTTAAAGGGAGGAATCCCCTATTCTATTTCATAGAATAGCCTTGTAATCAGCGGTGTAACAATCAATACCGCGATTACAAGAGATTGACCACAATATTAAAATTACACTGTGGACTGAATGACCACAACATTTAAAAGGACTGACAGTCCACTGCGTTTGAATAAGTTGTGGACTGACTAACAACAGCATTTACAGTAGTCTAAGGATTGAATGGAAGACAGCAATCAATGGAAAAGGACATCATACTTTGAAGTATAGAAGGAAGAAAGCAAAGAGGAAGACCAGCAACCAATCCAATGGATTGATACTATCAAGATAATGGTGAAGAAGACCCTAGCGGACCTATCTTGTCTTCCACAAGATTGATCTCCCTAAAGATCATTAATTCATCAAGTCGTCATGGCTCGAGTTTCAACCGAAGGCCATTAATTATAAAGAATGGACTGATTGACTGACCACAGCATATATGACGCGCCCCCTGGGCCGTGGGTTACTCGACAGCTGGGCCGATGGCTGCTGGTGGGGGTCATCACGGTGGCTTGCCCGATTCGTCACCCAGGGCGGTCAGTAAAAAGGAACAAAACAAAAAGGGAATAGTTTATATGGAATGCTCGTGACCCCACCTGTGGTATCTGGTGAGAATCACCAGCGCTGGGGCAGTCCGCTGAGGCCGGTGGTAAGGCTGCTTGATGGTACAGCTACCCACAGGTAGAGCTAGGCCTCAGGGCAGCGGGGATGTAAGGATGCAGGACAGACGGGACCCGCACGGTCAGAGCAAGAACAGGGACAGACACGATAGTCACTTCAGTACCTTTTACTGGTGGAAATTCAGGCACATCCCGGAGCACTGTAGGGTGAAGGGTGCATTTCAGGATCCTCCCCACTGAGCGGGTGTAGGGCCTCCTGTTTCTTGTCTTCGCGTATTAAGTTTCTGACCTGCCTGGAGCTAGGCCTAACTTTGTCTCTGTTCTGCACCTGCCGACCTTGTGGTAGGGCCTTCTGTTGGAGATCACTCTCCCTATTCTTTGGGGTGTCTGTGATTCCTGACCCTGGTACGTATCAGCTTTTGGTGATCCTGGGACATGTAGTTCGCCAGGGGTTCCAGTAGTTTTCTACTGGTCATGAAGATCCACGTAGATTCGGACCCGGTGTCCGCTATAACTTCGGGGTGAGCTGGTTAAGCTATTCTGCCCCCCTATGTTACTCACTTTCCACTCACCTTCGGCCCCGCTCGGGCCTTCACTAGGCTACACACACTGCAGCCGTGACACTGCTCTTCTTCGCCGCTCTCAGAGTGTCGGCACACTCCTAGCTCTCTATCCTGAGCTCTGTGAGTTCTAGTCTGGACTCTCTCTACAGACTGTACTGAACTCTTTCTGCAGGAACATCTAGGCTCTGGCTCGACTGCACTGACTCCTTCTGTGTCTGAGCAGGAAACTGCTGAATCACTCACTGAGCTGCCTGGCTCCACCTTCCCATTATATATCCCTGACGGGCTCACTCTGGTGGTCTGAGGTGGAAGGTGGAGGTGTGTGAATGCTTAGAGAGCCCTCTGGTGGAGGAAACCTTTAATTCACTCTTCCAGGATCTGTGGTGCTAAGCACAGCTAGGCGCCACATATACACTCGATGTTGACTGCCTGACCACATTTACAGTAGACTGTGAAACAAATGAGCATAAAATTTGTAATAGACTGTAGACTGTCTGACTACAATTTTTATAATAAAATGCAGACCGACTAACCACAGTCTTTATCTGTGAAATAAGTAATTTTGGCCCTAGAGTGTTATACTTTTTGGTGTGTATAGCATGTAGCAGGAACATATTATCACTCTTTTG
Source organism: Phyllobates terribilis (assembly GCF_046119375.1). Taxonomy (NCBI): domain Eukaryota; kingdom Metazoa; phylum Chordata; class Amphibia; order Anura; family Dendrobatidae; genus Phyllobates; species Phyllobates terribilis. The sequence goes on from NW_027362765.1 coordinate 384,580,684, forward strand.
AATATTTACAGGTGACTGACGCCCTTTGACATGGTGGGATTTGAAATGTTTCCTTGCGGACTCCAAGAAAAGAATGTGGAAAGTCACATAACAGGTAATTAATATCCATATTAATTACTGATAATAGTCATTCTAGGCATAAGATCTAGACCTGCGGAGGTGGGACAACACCTTTCTGATACATGAAAATATACTGTTAGTGGTTTACATATGTATATTTTCTTTACACAACTCCTAGTATAACACAACCATATCTTAGGTAGAGACATAAGGAACATTTCTTTTCCTTATCCTCTGTATTCTAAATTGAGGAGTCCCTTATTCTGTTTCATAGAATAGCCTTGTAATCAGCGGTGTAACAATCAATACCGCGATTACAAGAGACTAACCACAGCATTAAGACTACACTGTGGACCAATTGACCACAAAATTTACCAGGACTGACAGTCCACAGCAATTAAATTAGGTGTGGACTGACTGACAACAGCATTTACACTAGTCTATGGATTGACTGGAAGACAGCAATTACTGGAAAGGGACATCATACTCGGAAGAATAGAAGGAAGTAGGCAAAGAGGAAGACCAGCAACCAATCCAAAGGATTGACACTATCAAGATAATGGTGAAGAAAACCCTAGTGGAACTATCTAGTCTTGCACAAAATTGATCTTCCCAAAGATCGTTAATTCATCCAGTCGTCATGGCTAGAGTTTGAACCAAAGGCCGTTAATAATAAAAAATGGACTGACTGACCACAGCATTCACACCAGTTGTGGACTGCCTGATCATATTTATAGTAGACTGTGGGCCAACCTCTGTCTTCTAAAGTGAGGAATCCCCTATTTTATTTCATAGAATAGCCTTGTAATCAGCGGTGTATCAATCAATACCGCGATTACAAGACACTGACCACAGCATTAAGACTACACTGTGGACTGAATGACCACAGCATTTAAAAGGACTGACAGTCCACAGTCTTTGAATTAGTTGTGGACTGACTGACAACAGCATTTATACTAGTCTAAGGATTGACTGGAAGACAGCAATCACTGGAAAAGGACATCATACTTTGAAGTATAGAAGGAAGAAAGCAAAGAGGAAGACCAGCAGCCAATCCAAAGGATTGACACTATCAATTTAATGGTGGAGAAGACCGCAGTGGAGCTATGTAGTCTTTCACAAAATTGATCTTCCTAAAGATCATTAATTCATCCAGTCGTCATGGCTCGAGTTTCAACCGAAGGCCGTTATTAATAAAAATGGGCTGACTGACCACTGCATTCACACTAGGTGTGGACTGCCTGACTATAGCATTCACACTAGGTGTGGACTGCTTGACCACATTTACAGTAGACTAGACTGTGGGCCAACTTCTTTCTTCTAAAGTGAGGAATCCCCTATTCTATTTCATAGAATAGCCTTGTAATCAGCGGTGTAACAATCAATACCGCGATTAAAAGAGACTGACCACAGTATTAAAATTACACTGTGGACTGAATGACCACAACATTTAAAAGGACTGACAGTCCACAGCATTTGAATTAGTTGTGGACTGACTGACAACAGCATTTACACTAGTCTAAGGATTGAATGGAAGACAGCAATCACTGGAAAAGGACGTCATACTTTGAAGTATAGAAGGATGAAAGCAAAGAGCAAGACCAGCAACAAATCCAATGGATTGGTACTATCAAGATAATGGTGAAGAAGACCCTAGCGGACCTATCTAGTCTTCCACAAGATTGATCTTCCTAAAGATCATTAATTCATCAAGTCGTCATGGCTCGAGTTTCAACTGAATGCCATTAATTATAAAGAATGGACTGATTGACTGACCACAGCATATATGATGCGCCCCCTGGGCCGTGGGGTACTCGACAGCTGGGCCGATGGCTGCTGGCGGGGGTTATCACGGTGACTGGTCCGGTTCGTGACCCAGGGCGGTCAGTAAAAAGGGACAAAACAAAAAGGGAATACTTTATATGTAAAGTTTATGACGCCACCTGTGGTATCTGGTGAGAATCACCAGCGCTGCGGCAGTCCACTGAGGCCGGTGGTAAGGCAGCTTGATGGTACAGCTCCCCACAGGTAGAGCTAGGCCTCAGGGCAGCGGGGATGTAAGGATGCAGGACAGACGGGACCCGCCGGGTCAGAGCAAGAACAGGGACAGACACGATAGTCACTTCAGTACCTTTTACTGGTGGAAATTCAGGCACATCCCGGAGCACTGTAGGGTGAAGGGTGCATTTCAGGATCCTCCCCAGTGAGCGGGTGTAGGGCCTCCTGTTTCTAGCCTTTGCGTAGTAAGTTTCTGACCTGCCTGGAGCTAGGCCTAACTTTGTCTCTGTTCTGCACCTGCCGACCTTGTGGTAGGGCCTTCTGTTGGAGATCACTCTCCCTATTCTTTGGGGTCTGTGTGATTCCTGACCCTGGTACGTATCATCTTTTGGTGATCCTGGGACATATAGTTCGCCAGGGGTTCCGGAAGTTTTCTACTGGTCATGCAGATCCACGTAGATTCCGACCCGGTGTTCGCTCTAACTTCGGGGTGAGCTGGTTAAGCTCCTCTGCCCCCCTATGTTACTCACTTTCCACTCGCCTTCGGCCCCGCTCGGGCCCTCACTAGGCTACACACACTGCAGCCGTGACACTGCTCTTCTTCGCCGCTCTCAGAGTGTCGACACACTCCTAGCTCTCTATCCTGAGCTCTGTGAGTTCTAGTTTGGACTCACTCTACAGACTGTACTGAACTCTTTCTGCAGGAACAGCTAGGCTCTGGCTCGACTGCACTCACTCCTTCTGTGTCTGAGCAGTAAACTGCTGAAACACTCAATGAGCAGCCTGGCTCCACCTTCCCTTTATATATCCCTGACGGGCTCCCTCTGGTGGTCTGAGGTGGAAGGTGGAGGTGTGTGAATGCTTAGAGAGCCCTCTGGTGGAGGAATCCTTTAATGCACTCTTACAGGATCTGTGGTGCTAAGCACAGCTGGGCGCCACATATACACTAGATGTGGACATTTACATTAGACTGTGAAACAATTGAGCATAAAATTTAAAATAGACTGTGGACTGTCTGAATACAATTTTTATAATAAAATGCAGACCGACTGACCACAGTCTTTATCTTTGAAATAAGTAATTTTGGCCCTAGAGTGTTATACTTTTTGGTGTGTATTGAATGTAGCAGGAACATATTGTCACTCTTTTGAATATTTACAGGTGACTGACGCCCTTTGACATGGTAGGATTTGAAATGTTTCCTTGTGGACTCCAAGAAAAAATGTGGAAAGTCACATAACAGGTAATTAATATTCATATTAATTACTGATAAAAGTCATTCTAGGCATAAGTTCTAGACCTGCGGAGGTGTGACAACACCTTTCTGATACATGAGAATATACTGTTAGTGGTTTACATATGCATATTTTCTATACACAACTCCTACTATAACACAACCATATCTTAGGTAGGGACATAAGGAACATTTCTTTTCCTTATCCTCTGTATACTAAATTGAGGAATCCCTTATTCTGTTTCATAGAATAGCCTTGTAATCAGCGGTGTAACAATCAATACCGCGATTACTAGAGACTGACCACAGCATTAAGACTACACTGTGGACCAATTGACCACAAAATTTACGAGGACTGACAGTCCACAGCATTTAAATTAGGTGTGGACTGACTGACAACAGCATTTACACTAGTCTATGGATTGCCTGGAAGACAGCAATTACTGGAAAGGGACATCATACTCGGAAGAATAGAAGGAAGTATGCAAAGAGGAAGACCAGCAACCAATCCACAGGATGGACATTATCAAGATAATGGTGAAGAAAACCCTAGTGGACCTATGTAGTCTTGCACAAAATTGATATGCCGAAAGATCGTTAATTCATCCAGTCGTCATTGCTAGAGTTTCAAACGAAGGCCGTTAACAATAAAAAATGGACTGACTGACCACAGCATTCACACTAGTTGTGGACAGCCTGATCATATTTAGAGTAGACTGTGGGCCAACCTCTGTCTTCTAAAATGAGGAATCCCCTATTCTATTTCATAGAATAGCCTTGTAATCAGCGGTGTAACAATCAATACCGCAATTACAAGATGCTGACCACACTACTAAGACTACACTGTGGACTGAATGACCACAGCATTTAAAAGGACTGACAGTCCACAGCGTTTGAATTAGTTGTGGACTGACTGACAAGAGCATTTACACTAGTCTAAGGATTGACTGTAAGACAGCTATCACTGGAAAAGGACATCATACTTTGAAGTATAGAAGGAAGAAAGCAAAGAGGAAGACAAGTAGCCAATCCAAAGGATTGACACTATCAAGATAACGGTGGCGAAGACCCTAGTGGACCTATGTAGTCTTTCACAAAATTGATCTTCCTAAAGATCGTTAATTCATCCAGTCGTCTTGGCTCGAATTTCAACCGAAGGCCGTTAATAAGAAAAAATGGACTGACTGACCACAGCATTCACACTAGGTGTGGACTGCTTGACCACATTTACAGTAGACTAGACTGTGGGTTAACCTCTGTCTCTTAAAGGGAGGTATCCCCTATTCTATTTCATAGAATAGACTTGTAATCCGCGGTGTAACAATCAATACCGCGATTAGAAGAGACTGACCACAGTATTAAAATTACACTGTGGACTGAATGACCACAGCATTTAAAAGGACTGACAGTCCACAGCGTTTGAATTAGTTGTGGACTGACTGACAACAGCATTTACACTAGTCTAAGGATTGAATGGAAGACAGCAATCACTGGAAAGGGACATCATACTTTGAAGTATATAAGGAAGAAAGCAAAGAGGAAGACCAGCAACCAATCCAATGGATTGATACTATCAAGATAATGGTGAAGAAGACCCTTGTGGACCTATCTAGTCTTCCACAAGATTAATCTTCCTAAAGATGATTAATTCATCAAGTCGTCATGGCTCGAGTTTCAACCGAATGCAATTAATTATAAAGAATGGACTGACTGACTGACCACAGCATATGCACTAGATGAGGACTGCCTGACCACATTTACACTAGACTGTGAAACGATTGAGCATAAAATTTAAAATAGACTGTGGACTGTCTGACTACAATTTTTATAATAAAATGCAGACCGACTGCCCACAGTCTTTATCTTTGAAATAAGTAATTTTGGCCCTAGAGTGTTATACTTTTTGGTGTGTATAGCATGTAGCAGGAACATATTATCACTCTTTTGAATATTTACAGGTGACTGACGCCCTTTGACATGGTGGGATTTGAAATGTTTCATTGTGGACTCCAAGAAAAGAATGTGGAAAGTCACATAACAGGTAATTAATATTCATATTAATTACTGATAATAGTCATTCTAGGCATAAGTTCTAGACCTGCGGAGGTGTGATAACACCTCTCTGATACATGAGAATATACTGTTAGTGGTTTACATATGTATATTTTCTATACACAACTCCTAGTATAACACAGCCATATCTTAGGTAGAGACATAAGGAACATTTCTTTTCCTTATCCTCTGTCTTCTAAAGTGAGGAATCCCTTATTCTGTTTCATAGAATAGCCTTGTAATCAGCGGAGTAACAATCAATACCGCGATTACAAGAGACTTACCACAGTATTAAGACTACACTGTGGACAATTGACCACAAAATTTACGAGGACTGACAGTCCACAACATTTAAATTAGGTGTGGACTGAGTGACAGCAGCATTTACACTAGTCTAAGGATTGAATGGAAGACAGCAATCACTGGAAAAGAACATCATACTTTGAAGTATAGAAAGAAGAAAGCAAAGAGGAAGACCAGCAACCAATCCAATGGATTGATACTATCAAGATAATGGTGAAGAAGACCCTAGTGGACCTATCTTGTCTTGCACAAGATTGATCTTCCTAAAGATCATTAATTCATCAAGTCGTGATGGCTCGATTTTCAACTGAAGGCCATTAATTCTAAAGAATGGACTGAGTGACCACAGCATATACACTAGATGTGGACTGCCTGATCATATTTACAGTCGACTGTGGGCCAACCTCTGTCTTCTAAAGTGAGGAATCCCCTATTCTATTTCATAGAACAGCCTTGTAATTAGCGGTGTATCAATCAATACCGCAATTACAAGAGACTGACCACACTACTAAGACTACACTGTGGACTGAATGACGACAGCATTTAAAAGGACTGACAGTCCACAGCGTTTGAATTAGTTGTGGACTGACTGTCAACAGCATTTACACTAGTCTAAGGATTGAATGGAAGACCGCAATCACTGGAAATGGACATCATACTTTGTAGTATAGAAGGAAGAAAGCAAAGAGGAAGACCAGCAACCAATCCAATGGATTGATACTATCAAGATAATGGTGTAGAAGACCCTATTGGACCTATCTAGTCTTCCACAAGATTGATCTTCCTAAAGATCATTAATTCATTAAGTCGTCATGGCTCGAGTTTCAACCGAAGGCAATTAATTATAAAGAATGGACTGACTGACTGACCACAGCATATACACTAGATGTGGACTGCCTGACCACATTTACAGTAGACTGTGAACCGATTGAGCACTAAATTTAAAATAGACTGTGGACTGTCTGACTACAATTTTTATAATAAAATGCAAACCGACTGACCACAGTCTTTATGTTTGAAATAAGTAATTTTGGCCCTATAGTGTTATACTTTTTGGTGTGTATAGCATGTAGCAGGAACATATTATATCACTCTTTTGAATATTTACAGGTGACTGACGCCCATTGACATGGTGGGATTTGAAATGTTTCCTTGTGGACTCCAAGAAAAGAATGTGGAAAGTCACATAACAGGTAATTAATATTCATATTAATTACTGATAATAGTCAGTCTAGGCATAAGTTCTAGACCTGCGGAGGTGTGACAACACCTTTCTGATACATGAGAATATACTGTTAGTGGTTTACATATGTATATTTTCTATACACAACTCCTAGTATAACACAACCATATCTTAGGTAGAGACATAATCAACATTTCTTTTCCTTATCCTCTGTCTTCTAAAGTGAGGAATCCCTTATTCTGTTTCATAGAATAGCCTTGTAATCAGCAGTGTAACAATCAATACCGCGATTACAAGATACTGACCACAGCATTAAGTCTACACTGTGGACCTATTGACCACAAAATTTACGAGGACTGACAGTTCACAGCATTTAAATTAGGTGTGGACTGACCGACAACAGCATTTACACTGGTCTATCGATTGACTGGAAGAGAGCAATTACTGGAAAGGGACATCATACTCGGAAGAATAGAAGGAAGAAGGAAAAGAGGAAGACCAGCAACCAATCCAAAGGATTGACACTATCAAGATAATGGTGGAGAAGACCCTAGTGAACCTAAGTAGTCTTTCACAAAATTGATCTTCCTAAAGATCGTTAATTCATCCAGTTGTCATGACTCGAGTTTCATCCGAAGGCCTTAGTAATAAAAAATGGGCTGACTGACCACAGTATTCACAGAGGCTGTGGACTGCCTAACTACAGCATTAACACTAGGTGTGGACTGCTTGACCTAATTTACAGTAGACTAGACTGTGGGCCAACCTCTATCTTTTAAAGGGAGGAATCCCCTATTCTATTTCATAGAATTGCCTTGTAATCAGCGGTGTAACAATCAATACCGTGATTACAAGAGATTGAACACAAAATTAAAATTACACTGTGGACTGAATGACCACAACATTTAAAAGGACTGACAGTCCACTGCATTTGAATAAGTTGTGGACTGACAAACAACAGCATTTACAATAGTCTAAGGATTGAATGGAAGACAGCAATCAATGGAAAAGGACATCATACTTTGAAGTATAGAAGGAAGAAAGCAAAGAGGAAGACCAGCAACCAATCCAATGTATTGATACTATCAAGATAATGGTGAAGAAGACCCTAGCGGACCTATCTAGTCTTTCACAAGTTTGATCTCGCTAAAGATCATTAATTCATCAAGTCGTCATGGCTCGAGTTTCAGCCGAAGGCCATTAATTATATAGAATGGACTGACTGACTGACCACAGCATATATGACGCGCCCCCTGGGCCATGGGGTACTCGACAGCCAGGCCGATGGCTGCTGCCTGGGGTTATCACGGTGGCTGGCCCGGTTCGTGACCCAGGGCGGTCTGTAAAAAGGGACAAAACAAAAAGGGAATACTTTATGTGGAAAGTTCGTGACGCCACCTGTGGTATCTGGTGAGAATCACCAGCGCTGCGGCAGTCCGCTGAGGCCGGTGGTAAGGCAGCTTGATGGTACAGCTCCCCACAGGTAGAGCTAGGCCTCAGGGGAGCGGGGATGTAAGGATGCAGGACAGACGGGACCCGCCGGGTCAGAGCAAGAACAGGGACAGACACGATTGTCACTTCAGTACCTTTTACTGGTGGAAATTCAGGCACATCCCGAAGCACTGTAGGGTGAAGGGTGCATTTCAGGATGCTCCCCAGGGAGCGGGTGTAGGGCCTCCTGTTTCTTGCCTTTGCGTAGTAAGTTTCTGACCTGCCTGGAGCTAGGCCTAACTTTGTCTCTGTTCTGCACCTGCCGACCTTGTGGTAGGGCCTTCTGTTGGAGATCACTCTCCCTATTCTTTGGGGTCTCTGTGATTCCTGACCCTGGTACGTATCATCTTTTGGTGATCCTGGGACATATAGTTCGCCAGGGGTTCCGGAAGTTTTCTACTGGTCATGCAGATCCACGTAGATTCCAACCCGGTGTTCGCTCTAACTTCGGAGTGAGCTGGTTAAGCTCCTCTGCCCCCCTATGTTACTCACTTTCCACTCGCCTTCGGCCCCGCTCGGGCCCTAACTAGGCTACACACACTGCAGCCGTGACACTGCTCTTCTTCGCCGCTCTCAGAGTGTCGGCACACTCCTAGCTCTCTATCCTGAGCTCTGTGAGTTCTAGTCTGGACTCACTCTACAGACTGTACTGAACTCTTTCTGCAGGAACAGCTAGGCTCTGGCTCGACTGCACTCACTCCTTCTGTGTCTGAGCAGGAAACTGCTGAATCACTCACTGAGCTGCCTGGCTCCACCTTCCCTTTATATATCCCTGACGGGCTCCCTCTGGTGGTCTTAGGTGGAAGGTGGAGGTGTGTGAATGCTTAGAGAGCCCTCTGGTGGAGGAATCCTTTAATAAACTCTTCCAGGATCTGTGGTGCTAAGCACAGCTGGGCGCCACATATACACTAGATGTGGACTGCCTGACCACATTTACAGTAGACTGTGAAACAATTGAGCATAAAATTTAAAATAGACTGTGGACTGTCTGACTACAGTTTTAATAATAAAATGCAGACCGACTGACCACAGTCTTTATCTTTGAAATAAGTAATTTTGGCCCTAGAGTGTTATACTTTTTCGTGTGTATAGAATGTAGCAGGAACATATTATCACTCTTTTGAATATTTACAGGTGACTGACGCCCTTTGACATGGTGGGATTTGAAATGTTTCCTTGTGGACTCCAAGAAAAGAAAGTGGAAAGTCACATAACAGGTAATTAATATTCATATTAATTACTGATAAAAGTCATTCTAGGCATAAGTTCTAGACCTGCGGAGGTGTGACAACACCTTTCTGATACATGAGAATATACTGTTAGTGGTTTACATATGTATATTTTCTATACACAACTCCTAGTATAACACAACCATATCTTAGGTAGAGACATAAGGAACATTTCTTTTCCTTATCCTCTGTATTCTAAATTGAGGAATCCCTTATTCTGTTTCATAGAATAGACTTGTAATCAGCGATGTAACAATCAGTACCGCGATTACAAGAGACTGACCACAGCATTAAGACTACACTGTGGACCAATTGACCACAAAATTTACGAGGACTGACAGTCCACAGCATTTAAATTAGGTGTGGACTGACTGACAACAGCATTTACACTAGTCTATGGATTGCCTGGAAGACAGCAATTACCGGAAAGGGACATCATACTCGGAAGAATAGAAGAAAGTAGGCAAAGAGGAAGACCAGCAACCAATCCAAAGGATGGACATTATCAAGATAATGGTGAAGAAAACCCTAGTGGAACTATGTAGTCTTGCACAAAATTGATATTCCCAAAGATCGTTAATTCATCCAGTCGTCATTGCTAGAGTTTCAACCGAAGGCCGTTAATAATAAAAAATGGACTGACTGACCACAGCATTCACACTAATTGTGGACTGTCTGATCATATTTACAGTAGACTGTTGGCCAACCTCTGTCTTCTAAATTGAGGAATCCGCTATTCTATTTCATAGAATAGCCTTGTAATCAGCATTGTAACAATCAATACCGCAAGTACAAGAGACTGATTACACTACTAAGACTACACTGTGGACTGAATGACCACAACATTTAAAAGGACTGACAGTCCACAGCGTTTGAATTAGTTGTGGACTGACTGACAACAGCATTTACACTAGTCTAAGGATTGACTGGAAGACAGCAATCACTGGAAAAGGACATCATACTTTGAAGTATAGAAGGAAGAAAGCAAAGAGGAAGACTAGCAACCAATCCAAAGGATTGACACTATCAAGAAAATGGTGGAGAAGACCCTAGTGAACCTAAGTAGTCTTTCACAAAATTGATCTTCCTAAAGATCGTTAATTCATCCAGTTGTCATGACTAGAGTTTCATCCGAAGGCCTTAATAATAAAAAATGGGCTGACTGACCACAGTATTCACAGAGGCTGTGGACTGCCTAACTACAGCATTAACACTAGGTGTGGACTGCTTGACCTAATTTACAGTAGACTAGACTGTGGGCCAACCTCTATCTTTTAAAGGGAGGAATCCCCTATTCTATTTCATAGAATTACCTTGTAATCAGCGGTGTAACAATCAATACCGCGATTACAAGAGATTGAACACAATATTAAAATTACACTGTGGACTGAATGACCACAACATTTAAAAGGACTGACAGTCCACTGCGTTTGAATAAGTTGTGGACTGACTTATAACAGCATTTACAATAGTCTAAGGATTGAATGGAAGACAGCAATCAATGGAAAAGGACATCATACTTTGAAGTATAGAAGGAAGAAAGCAAAGAGGAAGACCAGCAACCAATCCAATGTATTGATACTATCAAGATAATGGTGAAGAAGACCCTAGCGGACCTATCTAGTCTTCCACAAGATTGATCTCGCTAAAGATCATTAATTCATCAAGTCGTCATAGCTCGAGTTTCAGCCGAAGGCCATTAATTATAAAGAATGGACTGACTGACTGACCACAGCATATATGACGCGCCCCCTGGACCGTGGGGTACTCGACAGCCGGGCCGATGGCTGCTGGCTGGGGTTATCACGGTGGCTGGCCCGGTTCGTGACCCAGGGCGGTCTGTAAAAAGGGACAAAACAAAAAGGGAATACTTTATGTGGAAAGTTCGTGATGCCACCTGTGGTATCTGGTGAGAATCACCAGCGCTGCGGCAGTCCGCTGAGTCCGGTGGTAAGGCAGCTTGATAGTACATCTCCCCACAGGTAGAGCTAGGCCTCAGGGGAGCGGGGATGTAAGGATGCAGGACAGACGGGACCCGCCGGGTCAGAGCAAGAACAGGGACAGACACGATAGTCACTTCAGTACCTTTTGCTGGTGGAAATTCAGGCACATCCCGAAGCACTGTAGGGTGAAGGGTGCATTTCAGGATCCTCCCCAGGGAGCGGGTGTAGGGCCTCCTGTTTCTTGCCTTTGCGTAGTAAGTTTCTGACCTGCCTGGAGCTAGGCCTAACTTTGTCTCTGTTCTGCACCTGCCTACCTTGTGGTAGGGCCTTCTGTTGGAGATCACTCTCCCTATTCTTTTGTTTCTCTGTGATTCCTGACCCTGGTAAGTATCAGCTTTTGGTGATCCTGGGACATGTAGTTCACCAGACGTTCCGGTAGTTTTCTACTGGTCATAAAGATCTACGTAGATTCCTACGCGGTGTCTGCTGTAACTTCGGGGTGTGCTGGTTAAGCTCCTCTGCCCCCCTATGTAACTCACTTTCCACTTGCCTTCGGCCCCGCTCGGGCCCTCACTAGGCTACACACACTTCAGCCGTGACACTGCACTTCTTCGCCGCTCTCAGAGTGTCGGCACACTCCTAGCTCTCTATCCTGAGCTCTGTGAGTTCTAGTCTGGACTCACTCTACAGATTGTACTGAACTCTTTCTGCAGGAACAGCTAGGCTCTGGCTCGACTGCATTGACTCCTTCTGTGTCTGAGCAGGAAACTGCTGAATCACTCACTGAGCTGCCTGGCTCCACTTTCCCTTTATATATCCGTGATGGGCTCCTTCTGGTGGTCTGAGGTGGAAGGTGGAGGTGTGTGAATGCTTAGAGAGCCCTCTGGTGGAGGAATCGTTTAATACACTCTTCCAAGATCTGTGGTGCTAAGCGCAGCTGGGCGCCACATTCCCCCCTAGCAAAGCTCAGCACTCCCGGGCTGAAGTACATTTTTATAACAATAATAAACATTTACCATCTTCCCTTTATGGGAGGCACATTCTTAAACGTTGCATAACAAAAACATTATAACCATGTAAAACATTTTCAGCAGTTCAATAATGGTGCTCCTTCCGGGGAAGCACCTGTCCATGATAGGCTGGCCCAGCCGGGTCATCAGCCGTAGTTGGCGGGGGTTTGCTCTCCTCCCCAACCTTGTGGACATTCCGGCCATGGGTATGACCGGAGATACAGGTCCTGCTGATGGGCGGCCGCTTCGGTCTGCTCGACGCCCAGCTCGTGTTGAACATCAGGGTGGTGAACCGGTGCTCCGGCGCTGTGCTGTTCTTCGGACATACTGGCGCCCCCCTAGCGAACCGTGGCCTACTTTCTTCTCTTTTCTTCTGGTAGGCCGCAGCTCTGCAGGTGACGGTCTGCTTCAGGACCTTGCGTCGCTTGTGTCCTACGTCAGAGCGCTCACCGCGGCTCCTTCCAGGACCTAGCGCTTCCTGGTATGACGTCAAGGCGTGGGGCGTGTCCGTGGCTTTGCGCTCTTTTGCAGTTACGCCCACCAGTTTCCCTTGGTTATGCCCTTCTTCTTGCCGCACTACAGCACGAGAATGGCTGCCATCTTCGCCACAGTATAATACACAGTCTTCATTAAAGGCGCACAGTACCCGGTGGCAACGGGCACAACACTTCAACGTTGCAGCGGCCATGCAATCCTGTTCGTGACGCCAGGATCTGACGCACCTCCTGGGCCGTGGGGTACTCGATAGCTGGGCCGATGGCTGCTGGCGGGGGTTATCACGGTGGCTGGCCCGGTTCGTGACCCAGGGCGGTCAGTAAAAAGGGACAAAACAAAAAGGGAATAGCTTATATGGAAAGTTTGTGACGCCACCTGTGGTATCTGGTGAGAATCACCAGCGCTGCGGCAGTCCGCTGAGGCCGGTGGTAAGGCAGCTTGATGATACAGCTCCCCACAGGTAGAGCTAGGCCTCAGGGCAGCGGGGATGTAAGGATGCAGTACAGACGGGACTCGCCGGGTCAGAGCAAGAACAGGGACAGACACGATAGTCACTTCAGTACCTTTTACTGGTGGAAATTCAGGCACATCCGGGAGCACTGTAGGGTGAAGGGTGCATTTCAGGATCCTCCCAAGTGAGCGGGTGTAGGGCCTCCTGTTTCTTGCTTTGCGTAGTAAGTTTCTGACCTGCCTGGAGCTAGGCCTAACTTTGTCTCTGTTCTGCACCTGCCGACCTTGTGGTAGGGCCTTCTGTTGGAGATCACTCTCCTTATTCTTTGGGGTCTCTGTGATTCCTGACCCTGGTACATATCAGCTTTTGGTGATCCTGGGACATGTAGTTCGCCAGGGTTCCGGTAGTTTTCTACTGGTCATGAAGATCCACGTAGATTCGGACCCGGTGTCCGCTATAACTTCGGGGTGAGCTTGTAAAACTCCTCTGCCCCCCTATGTTACTCACTTTCCACTCACCTTCGGCCCCGCTCGGGCCCTTGACTAGCCCAGGGGGATGGGATGTACTCGGAGCCCGGGCCTTGCTGCTGGGGATGTCGCGGTAGTCGGTTCCCGGGCCCGTACTCTGGGCCTCTCTTTTAATAGATGTTTGGTTCTTAATAATTATATGAAAGTTCGTGACGCCACCTGTGGTACCTGTTGAGATTCAACAGCGCTGCGACAGTCCGCTGAGGCCGGTGTTAAGGCATCTCGGTGGTATAGCTCCCCACAGGTGGAGCTAGGCCTCAGGGCTGCATATGTGAAAGGAGTGCAGGTTGGCGAGGCCAGCCAGGCCTACAGAAAGACAGGTAAACTCACACAGTTCTCTTCAATACCTTTTACTGATGGAATTGCAGGGACATCCCGGAGCACTGTAGGGTGAAGGGTGTATTGCCGGATACTCCCCCAGGTCGCGGAGATAGGGCCTCCTGTTTCCTGTCTTTGTATGGTAAGTTTCTGACCTGCCTGGAGCTAGGCCTAACTTTGTCTTTGTCCTGCACTGTCTGACGTTGTGGTAGGGAGTTCTCTTGGAGTGCACGCTCCCAGCTTGCGGGGCCTATGTGTCTCCTGGCTCTGTTACGTATCAGCACTTTAGTGGTCCTGGGACCTGTAGTCCTCCAGGGATTCCGGTTGAACTTTACTGGGTCATAGAGATCCCGGTAACTTCGGACCCGGTGTCCAGTAAACATTCGGGGTGAGCTGGTAAAGCTCCTCTGCCCCCACTGCTACTAACTCTCGACTCTCCTTCGGTCTACTCGGGGCCCTCACTAGGCTTTACACACTGGCAGTTAGCTGGCTGCCTCTTCTGCCGCTGTTTGAGTGTCGGCAACGCTCCTAGCTCACTAACCTGAGATCACTCTACTCCGACCGAACTCTTCTCAAACTACTCTGTACACTTGCTCTTTGTGCTCTCCAGTCTAAAACTAGTCTCTAACTGAACCAACCGACGAACTAGCTCCACCCCCCCTTTTATATCACTAACGGGCTCCCTCTGGTGGTCTGAGGTGGGAGGTGAAGGTGTGTGTATGTGCTTAGAGAGCCCTCTGGTGGAGGAATCCACTAATACACTCTTCCAGGTCTGTGGTGCTAAGCAGAGTTGGGCGCCACACCCTCACAAGGCTACACACACTGCAGCCGTGACACTGCTCTTCTTCGCCGCTCTCAGAGTGTCGGCACACTCCTAGCTCTCTATCCTGAGCACTGTGAGTTCTAGTCTGGACTGAACTCTTTCTGCAGGAACAGCTAGGCTCTGGCTCGACTGCACTGACTCCTTCTGTGTCTGAGCAGGAAACTGCTGAATCACTCACTGAGCTGCCTGGCTCTACCTTCCCTTTATATATCCCTGACGGGCTCCCTCTGGTGGTCTGAGGTGGAAGGTGGAGTTGTGTGAATGCTTAGAGAGCCCTCTGGTGGAGGAATCCTTTAATACACTCTTCCAGGATCTGTGGTGCTAAGCACAGCTGGGCGCCACATATACACTAGATGTGGACTGCCTGACCACATTTACAGTAGACTGTGAAATGATTGAGCATAAAATTTGTAATAGACTATGGACTGTCTGACTACAATTTTTATAATAAAATGCAGACCGACTGACCACAGTCTTTATCTTTGAAATAAGTAATTTTGGCCCTAGAGTGTTATACTTTTTGGTGTGTATAGCATGTAGCAGGAACATTTTATCACTCCTTTGAATATTTACAGGTGACTGATGCCCTTTGACATGGTGGGATTTGAAATGTTTCCTTGTGGACTCCAAGAAAAGAATGTGGAAAGTCACATAACAGGTAATTAGTAGTCATATTAATTACTGATAATAGTCAGTCTAGGCATAAGTTCTAGACCTGCGGAGGTGTGACAACACCTTTCTGATACATGAGAATATACTGTTAGTGGTTTACATATGTATATTTTCTATACACAACTCCTAGTATAACACAACCATATCTTAGGTAGAGACATAAGGAACATTTCTTTTCCTTATCCTCTGTCTTCTAAAGTGAGGAATCCCTTATTCTGTTTCATAGAATAGCCTTGTAATCAGCGGTGTAACAATCAATACCGCGATTACAAGAGACTGACCACAGTATTAAGACTACACTGTGGACCAATTGACCACAAAATTTACGAGGACTGACAGTCCACAGCATTTTAATTAGGTGTGGACTGACTGACAACAGCATTTACACTAGTGTATGGATTGACTGGAAGACAGCAATTACTGGAAAGGGACATCATACTCGGAAGAATAGAAGGAAGAAGGCAAAGAGGAAGACCAGCAACCAATCCAAAGGATTGACACTATCAAGATAATGGTGAAGAAGACCCTAGTGGACCTATCTAGTCATGCACAAGATTGATCTTCCTAAAGATCGTTAATTTATCAAGTCGTCATGGCTCGAGTTTCAACCAAAGGTCATTAATTATAAAGAATGTACTGACTGACTGACCACAGCATATACACTACATGTGGACTGCCTGACCACATTTACAGTAGACTAGACTGTGGGCCAACCTCTGTCTTCTAAAGTGAGGAATCCCCTATCCCATTATGACGCACCCCCTGGGCCATGGGGTACCCGGAGCCGGGCCTTTTGTAGATGTTGGGGGTGGTAGTCACCGTGGCAGGGACCCGGTCCGTGACCCAGGGCAGTCAAACAATGGGCGTATTATATGTGTATAGGTTAATGTCCGACTACGCCACCTGTGGATTGCGGTTATTAGTAACCGCCGCTGCGGAGCAGTCCGCTGAAGCTGGTGGTATGTGCAGCTAGGTGATGTGACTCTCCACAGGAGGAGTGTAGCCTCAGGGCAGCATGTAAGGATGATGATGGTAGTAGAGCAGAGTATCTGTAATAACAACACGGAGTCTTTGCGGTGCAGTCCCAGGGTCTTTTCTGTTGGTAATTATATAGGCCCCAATGGGAGTACTGTGTGACCCGCCACTCGGTGTTTGAGTAGCGGCTAGCCCTCCCTGAGAAGGTGTATACTCGGAAGACGGGCCGGTGATGGAGAGTGGATGCAGTCGCGGCCTTGGCCCGGTCCGTGCCCAGGGCGCACACACCAAAAATATGGGCTAGTTAAGGATGAGTGGTTAATTCGACTACGCAACCTGTGGTGTCTGGTGATGCTCTACCAGCGCTGCTTGCAGTCCTCTGAGGCAGGATGTTGTGGCAGACGACGGTATTACTACTCCCCACAGGCACAGCAGGGCCTCAGGGCAGAGACAGACAGGAGGATGGATGAGGGGAGTAGTAGTAGGCGCAGTGGTGTGGTGCGGTGTCACGCTGAAATAATGGACCGGAGGCAATGGATGCAGTATTCCAAGCTTTACTCACGTTAATTAAGGTCAGCTGCAAGGCTTCTCCTTGCTCCTCACAGCTTGCTGCGGCCACCAGAGATGAGGGCCCGGAACACCCCGATAGTTGAAGTGCTTTGATCAGGACCCCCGCACCTCCGCTTGTTCCTGAACTTTTCCCTTAGACCTGTCCTGTTCGTGTGCGGTGCGTGTTACAAGGCTGGGTCTCCCTCTGGCTATTCACAGAACAAGGATATGGCGGCAATTCCGTTCCGTCCGTTCTTTGCAGCAGGAGTCCCTCTGACTAGGCCAGAATGGAGAGTACAGGTGTCATATGCCGCTCCGTCCGTATTCCCTGGGATCCTTTTGCCTGTGGAGCTCTTCTACTTTGCTCCCCTCCAGGCTTTCTCAAGTAGGGAACTTGACCGGGTAGAGGCAACCGTTAACTCTCACCCGCTCCTCGCCTCAAGGCCAGAGCACGAGGACCGTGCGTCTTCACAGGCTGCAGGTTCTATCCCAGAAAGCCACGTTCAGCAGTGAAGACCACAGTCAAAGAACCTTGAACTGAAGATGGCTGGCTATTGTATATTAAACTAGAAGTGTAACCTAAAGGTGTGTCCTCCACCCTCACCCACTACATGGTTCCCCCTAACTTTGGTTCCCCCATCTCCATTATCCTGCTGGGGCAGCACTCTGGTGCATATTAGCCCCCCATAGGACAAGAGTATGTAGTGTTGAGTGTGAGTTGGGGTCCTGACAGGTGCACCATCCTTACCTGGGTGAGGAGATACCACACCTCCTGACAAGATGCAATACCCCCCTGTGGTGACCGAACCCTCAGGGGCGCCACAGCACAGGCTCGTGATGAAGGCCTGGTCAGTCTGGGAGCAATCCTAGAGTCCTCCTGGCCAGGTAGAGTTGTAGGCCTGCCGTTCTGACCGTACTCTTTGGCTATCCCGCTTATAGTCATGTTGTAGCCCACGTCCCTGAGTGTAACGTGCTGTGCTCATCCGTATGGCTGGCGACTCGGACCCTGTGTATTCCTCGCTCCTCTGTGGCGGTACTGGTCCTTTCGTGTGGCTGAGCCTTCGGGCTTCTGATGGGCCAGGAGACCTGCAATCTCCTGCCTTGTGGTATCTGCTGCTGGGTATACAATCCCCACAGCCTCGGACTCTGGTGTCCGGCTCTCTGTGTGAACTATCCAGGACGAGCTCTCTTCAGCTCCAGTCCCTGGCTTCTTGCTCCTGTGTCCTCAACTCGACTACAGGCTCTAACTGAGCTAACCCCGCCTCGAGATCCAGTTATAAAGGGCAGGATCCTCCCCTTTCTGGCCTGGGGCAAGAGGGGTTGCATGTAGTGTGTTCCCTGACCAGGAAACCCCTGTTTTGCTCCCAGACATGGTATTACTACCACTGCGGCAACCAGACCCTGTGGGGTGCCACATTACCCCCTAGTAAATTTCAGTACTCCGGGACTGAGCATATTTTGCAAAAACAGAACAGGTAACAATACATCAACATATTTACAATCATTAGAGTCTTTATATGTCACGGTATCATCCGTAACCAGGTGTCCATTTTCCTTGGTAGATATGGGGACCTGTCCAAAGCAAACCCCAAACGTTGGCCTTGGGCGTGGCTGCAAGGCTTAAGCAGTCCAATTGGACCACAAGGTGGCCACGCCAGACAGGTTTTTGTTCCGTGGTCTGCTGGAAAGGGGCACTTTACAGGTGCAACTATTTACAAGGCAAGTTTTTGGGTTACTCATCGTCCATAACCTGAAAGTCTTTTGTAACCTGTCGGGTAACTGGACAAACATAGTTAACACACACATAAAACAATTCAACATTACAGTTATAGCTACATTTAGATTCTCCAGCGAGCAGGGATTTGACCTCTGGTGCTCCTGGTAGACCTGCGTAACGCACTGTCTAGCTGTGTTCTACCTTGGTCCCCTGCATTTACCCCTGGTGTGGTGGGCTCTGTATGGACTGCACTACAGGTGTGTGAAGGTGTCTCTGGTACGTTGGGCATCTTCCTACGGAGCCTTTGGCTTACCGTGGGCATGACAGGTTCGCTACTAGCAGAGGGTAGATTCTCCTGGTCTGCTGATGAGGAATCTTCTGTCTCTGGGGCCAATGATTCTTCCAACTCTACTGGGACTTCTTCAGCTTCCTGAGGAGCTGGCTGGAGGAATGTAAGGAATGGTACAACAATGGCATTATTCACCTGTGTCCATGACTGTGGAAATTCTCTGAGTACCGTGCTGACCATTTCTTCCTTTTCCTCTGCGGGTTGAGGGATATCCTGGTCTTCTTCAGCATGCTGCAGCTGCTCGGGACATTTCTTTAGGTGGTCTCTGTAAACTGTAGCTGTTGTTTCTCCTCCGTCCTTACTTATGAGGTACACCTTAGGGTTATCGTGGTTCGAGGGCAGAACAGTGTACGGCTCTTTTTCCCACTGGTCATCCAACTTATGGAGTCGCCTCTTCCTCTTTAGAACTTGCTCTCCAGGTGACAGGGGAACGGCAGGGGCATGTTGATTGTACGTCTTCTCTTGCCTTTCTCTTGCTTGGGACAGACTTCTTTCAACACTTTCCTGTACCTTGCGGTATTGCTGCTGCCGCTCAGTATCCCAATCTGCATCTGGTGAGGCGTCCTCTGGGGTCAGGACTCCGATATCCAGGTCGATGGGCAGCTTACCAGGTCTTGCTCGCATCAGGTAAGCAGGGGTGCAGTTGGTGGAATTCACTGGGATGTGATTGTAGAGTTCCACCAGGTCTGGCAACTTTTCTGGCCACAGGCTGCGTTCCTCCAGGGGCAACGTCTTCAGTAAGTCTATCACCACCTGATTCATCTTTTCACAAATCCCATTGGTCTGGGGGTGGTAAGGCGTTGTCCGGATCTTCTTGCAGCCGTACAGGTTGCAGAACTCCTGGAATACCTCCGCTTCGAAGGCCGGACCTTGGTCAGTTAGCACACGTTCTGGGTAAACATGCGGGTGGCAGAAGTGCTGCTGGAAAGCTCTGGCTACAGTCTGAGCCCTTTGGTCCTTGACTGGCACTACTACCAGGAACCGGGAGTAGTGGTCTACGATGGTGAGAGATAAGACATAGCCTGACCTGCTCGGGGTTAGCTTCACATGGTCCAGGGCTACCAATTCGAGTGGCTGCTTGGTGATGATGGGCTGCAGGGGAGCCCTCTGGCTGTCACGGTCTTTTCTTCTCAGGTTGCATGGTCCACATTCTCGACACCACCTCTCAATTGCTGTCCTCATGCCAACCCAATAGAACCATTCACGTAGCAGGACTTCCAGCTTCTTCCACGCAAAATGCCCCGCTCTATCGTGGTACGCCTCCAGGACCATAGACGCATCTCGCCTCGGGATTACCACCTGCCAGACCAGCTCATGTGTACAGGACTTGACAGTTCTTTGAAAAAGCTTCCCATCATAGATGAACAGCTTCCTCTTTCCTTTCCACAGCTGTTTGGTCTCTTCAGGAGCATCTGAATCAGGGTATGAGTCCGCTTGTGTCAGCAACTCTTTGACTAGGCGGACAGCCGGGTCACTGTCTTGCGTTTCTGCCCATCTGTGGTGTGGCAGTGGATTGAATGTGGCCTCCCTGTTGGCAGAGCACCTGTTCTTCACACAATGGGAGCACTGCTTTATTCCATGGCGGTGGAAAGCGGGGATCTCTATCTCTTCCAATTCTTCTGGGTCTTTCCCCCGCCTGGCAAGTTAGGCATTCTGGACAGCGCATCTGCGTTTGCATTCTTGTGACCAGCCCGGTACTTGAGGGTGAATTCGTAGTTGGACAGTCGGGCCATCCATCTTTGTTCCAGGGCACCAAGTTTTGCAGTGTCCAGGTGTGTCAGCGGGTTATTATCCGTGAACACGGTGAATTTTGGGGAGGCAAGATAATGTTTGAAGTGCTCTGTCACGGCCCAGACGATGGAAAGGAACTCCAACTTGAAGGAGCTGTAGTTTCTGGGTTCCTTTCTGTGGGCCGGAGCTTCCTACTGGCATTGGCTGTCACCCTTTCTCTGTCTTGTTGGATCTGGGACAGCACCGCTCCTAGTCCCACGTTGCTCGCGTCCGTGTGAAGGATGAAGGGTTGGCCGTAATCAGGGTAGGCCAGGACCTCGTCTCCGGTGAGGGCCATCTTCAACCCAGTGAAGGGCTCATCTTCTAGCTTGTCCCATTTGAACGGTGGTTTCTGGCTCTTGGCTTTCCTGGACTGGCCTATCAGGAGATCCTTCATGTGCATTGCCATCTTGGTGAAGCCTGGTATAATCCTTCGGTAGTAGCCTACTAACCCGAGGAACTGCCGTATTTCTTTGATGGTTGAGGGTCTCGGCCAGTCCTTGATTATGGTGATCTTTTTGGGGTCCGGCGCTACACCGTCAGTGCTTACCACATGTCCCAAATACTGTACTCTGGGCTTCAGCAGGTGGCACTTTGATGGCTTCACCTTGAGGCCAAAGCCAGCCAGGGCTTCAAACACCTCCGCCAGGTGCTCCAGATGATCCTCATATGTCTTGGAATATACTATGATGTCATCCAGGTACAGGAGGACCGTCTCGAAATTCTTATGTCCCAGACAGCACTCCATTAACCGCTGACAAGTTCCTGGGGCGTTGCAGAGCCCGAACGGCATGCAGTTGAACTCGCTGAGGCCCATCGGGGTCGTGAATGCGGTCTTTTCCTTATCCGCCTCTGCTACAGGAACCTGCCAGTTCCCACTAGTAAGATCCAAAGTAGAGAAGTAGTTAGCAGATTTTAAGGCAGCCAGTGACTCCTCTATCCTGGGTAGCGGGTATGCATCTTTATGTGTTATGCGGTTAATTTGCCTGTAGTCTGCACACATTCTCATCGTGCCATCCTTTTTCTTTACAAGAACTAATGGAGCTGCCCAGGGGCTACAACTGTCTCTTATTACCCCAGCCTCCTTCATCCCTTGTAACATCCCTTTGGCATTTTGGTAGTGTGCTGGCGGTACAGGCCGGTACCTTTCTTTAATGGGTGGATGGTCTCCCGTGGTGATATGGTGTTGAACCCCTTTTCCTGCCCGAAGTGAAGTGGGTGTTTACTGAAGACTCTTTCATACTCCTGTACCACCCGGTATACTCCTTGTTTTTGGTGTTGAGGGGTGGAGTCGGTGCCCACATGCAGCTTCTGGCACCAGTCCTCCAACTGTCCCTTGGAGCCATTACCCTCCGCCTGTTGGGATGGAGGTAAGGGTTCCACGGCCTTTATAGCATTTTGGCAGACGGTGAATAGTTTAGCCAGGGTAGCATACCGGGGCAAATGGACTTCTCTTTTCCCAATGTTCAGGATGCGGACTGGCATTCTCCCATGGCAGACATCAACCATCCCCCTGGCTGTCAAAATGGTGGGCCTACTATCTGAGTAGACGGGCTCTACCAGGGCCTGGTAATCTCTACCCCTTAGACCGATGGCTGCCCGGCACCATATCAGCATTTCACTTTTTGGGGGCATGGCAATAGGGAATGGGTCACTCATCCTAGCACTGCCAATCTCACCACCAGACCGTTCTACCTGTTGTCTTTTCATCAGGGCTCTGATCTCCCTTTGTAGAACCCACTGCTGGCTGGAACTGGCGGTCTCCGCAACCTGCTGTAGCAAGACAATTATTTCTGCAAGACAATTTTCAATAACATTAGTGCCTAAAATTATCATGGGATGACTTTCTCGGCGATCAATGTCGACAATTATCAGTCCCTGTGCTGGTAGCTCGACTTTGCCAACTTTTATGGTCACTTCTTTAAACCCAACCTGGGGTACGGGTTGACCATTTCTAGCATATATACTCAAATGTTCATCTGGACGGCGGGTAATGTCCGAATTAGGCCAGTACTGTTTGAAAAGAATGTAGGGAATGGTGGTCACCTGGGATCCAGTGTCCAGCAACGCGCTCATTGGAAAGCCGTCCAGCACGACAGGTAGGACCCGTCGTTCTCCCACATATTTGTCTCGCCAGCTTGATGGGCCTGGTGGTCTTATGCCTGGGGGTTGGCCCTCTGCCCCAGGTTTTACTCGTTTAAATGACAGTACCTTGCATAATGTCCTGGCTGGTTGCAGCGGCGGCAGATGGGTAGTCCGCCCTGGTCGTAGCGGTCGCTGTTCCTCCCTCTGGATGGTGGACTCCTCCTCTGTCGTCACCACGGGACGTCCTCTTTACTGGAAGCCAGCTGGACCTTTCCTCTGGGAGACACCTGCAAGGACTGCACAGTTTTGGTTAGTGCTGCTACACTTTTGGTTAGTTCCTGGACCTGATGGTGCAGGTCTGTAGATGGGGCATTGTCCAGAGTCTGTGCATCAGCTCCTACAGGCTCTGGGGAAACCGGTGCCACCTTCTGGTGATAGGTGATAACTGGGCGCCGGTGAGCTGTGGCGCCACATGGTGTTGGTTCCCATAGCACCCGGATGGCTCTGTCCTTAAATTGTGCAAAGTTCAAGACAGGGTTTTGCAGAGCCATTATGCGCAGCTCGGTTCGGTGGGCGCTGGACAGTAAACCCTCAATAAATTGCTCAGTTAACAGTCTGTTTTCATCACGCACACTGTCAGGGTCTACCTGTTTGATGGTCCTCAGCGCCTCCTGCAGGTTTAAAGCATAGTCCTGTACACTGTCCTGTGCCCGTTGTTTGCACCCATAAAACTTCATTTTGATCTCTGCTGTAGTGCGGGTGTCTAAAGTGTCCATTAGGCAGGCCAGTATCTCTTTTAAAGTCCCTTTTTCTCGAGCTGACCAGGACTTTACTTCTCTCTGGGCTGCACCAATCAACTGGCCTATGAGGATGCTCACTTTCTGCTCCTCGGACAGGGGGTATACTTTAAATAAACTGTTTAGTCTCTCCTTGAAGTCACTCAGGGTGTGCGACTCTCCTGAGTACTGGGGCAACCACGCCACCCCTGGTATATAAGGCATGGTGAATGGCATTACTGCGGCAGTAGCCGCGCTGGTGGCATTACTTCTCTCCATTTCGGGAGTCTTCCTCCCCACTAGTGAACCGTGGCCTACCTTCCTCCTCTTTTCTTCCGTAGGCCGCAGTTCCGCAGGTGATTGTCCCCATCGAGGACCTGGTGTTGCACGCATCTGACGTCAGCGCTCGCTGGGCACCTTCCAGGACCTGGCGTTGCGTCAGCGTGCGGGGCGGGGATTTGTGCTTCGCGCGTTTTCAGCGATCACGCCCCTCTTCTTCCCGCGCAGCGACCCAAAAATGGCGGACAATGCCTGGAAAACAGCGGCTTTGGTGGGAAAACTTCTCCACGGTATACGACACAGTTTCTTAAAGGTGCGCAGTACCCGGTGGTAGCGGGCACGTAATCTTGCCGACTGCGCCAAAATTGACACTTCCCCAGGGGCGTGGAGAACCCGGAACCGAGCCTTTTGTAGATGTTGGGGGTGGTAGTCACCGTGGCGGTGACCCGGTCCATGACCCAGGGCGGTCAAACCACGGGCGTATTATATGTGTATAGGTTAATGTCCGACTACGCCACCTGTGGATTGCGGTTATTAGTAACCGCCGCAGAGGAGCAGTCCGCTGAAGCTGGTGGTATGTGTAGCTAGGTGATGTGACTCCCCAGAGGAGGAGTGTAGCTTCAGGGCAGCGTGTAAGGATGATGATGGTAGTAGTGCAGGGTATCGTTAATAACAAAACGGAGTCTTTGCGGTGCAGTCCCAGGGTCTTTACTTTTGGTAATTATATAGGCCCCAACGGGAGTACTGGCTCGTGATGAAGGCCTGGTCAGTCTGGGAGCAATCCTAGAGTCCTCCTGGCCAGGTAGAGTTGTAGGCCTGCCGTTCTGACCATACTCTTTGGCTATCCCGCTTATAGTCGTGTTGTAGCCCACGTCCCTGAGTGTAACGTGCTGTGCTCACCCGTATGGCTGGCGACTTGGACCCTGTGTATTCCTCGCTCCTCTGTGGCGGTACTGGTCCTTTCGTGTGGCTGAGCCTCCGGGCTTCTAATGGGCCAGGAGACCTGCAATCTCCTGCCTTGCGGTATCTGCTGCTGGGTATACAATCCCCACAGCCTCGGACTCCGGTGTCCGGCTCTCTGTGTGAACTATCCAGGATGAACTTTCTTCAGCTCCAGTCCCTGGCTTCTTGCTCCTGTGTCCTCAACTCGTCTACTGGCTCTAACTGAGCCAACCCCGCCTACAGATCCAGTTATGAAGGGCAGGATCCTCCCCTTTCTGGCCTGGGGCAGGAGGTGTTGCATGTAGTGTGTTTCCTGACCAGGAAACCCCTGTTTTGCTCCCAGACATGGTATTACTACCACTGTGGCAACCAGACCCTGAGGGGTGCCTCATTTACATAGAATAGTAATCAGAGGTGTAACAATCAATACCCCGATTACAAGCGATTGACTACACTATGAAAATTACACTGTGGACTGAATGACCACAACATTTAAAAGGACTGACAGTCCACAGCGTTTGAATTAGTTGTGGACTGACTGACAACAGCATTTACACTAGTCTAAGGATTGAATGGAAGACAGCAATCAATGGAAAAGGACATCATACTTTGAAGTATAGAAGGAAGAAAGCAAAGAGCAAGACCAGCAACCAATCCAATTGATTGATACTATCAAGATATTAGTGAAGAAGACCCTAGTGGACCTATCTAGTCTTGCACAAGATTGATCTTCCTAAAGATATTTAATTCATCAAGTCGTCATGGCTCGAGTTCAACCAAAGGCAATTAATTATAAAGAATGGACTGACTGACTGACCACAGCATATACACTAGATGTGGACTGCCTGACCACATTTACAGTAGACTGTAAAACGATTGAGCATAAAATTTAAAATAGACTGTGGACTTTCTGACTACAATTTTTATAATAAAATGCAGACCGACTGACCACAGTCTTTATCTTTGAAATAAGTAATTTTGCCCTACAGTGTTATACTTTTTGGTGTGTATAGCATGTAGCAGGAACATATTATCACTCTTTTGAATATTTACAAGTAACTGACGCCCTTTGACATGGTGGGATTTGAAATGTTTCCTTGTGGCCTCCAAGAAAAGAATGTGGAAAGTCACATAACAGGTAATTAATATTCATATTAATTACTGATAATAGTCAGTCTAGGCATAAGTTCTAGACCTGCGGAGGTGTGACAACACCTTTCTGATACATGAGAATATACTGTTAGTGGTTTACATATGTATATTTTCTATACACAACTCCTAGTATAACACAACCATATCTTAGGTAGAGACATAAGGAACATTTATTTTCCTTATCCTCTGTCTTCTAAAGTGAGGAATCCCTTATTCTGTTTCATAGAATAGCCTTGTAATCAGCGGTGTAACAATCAATACCGCGATTACAAGAGACTGACCACAGCATTAAGACTACACTGTGGACTGAATGACCACAAAATTTACGAGGACTGACAGTCCACAGCATTTAAATTAGATGTGGACTGACTGACAACAGCATTTACACTAGTCTATGGATTGACTGTTAGACAGCAATTACTGGAAAGGGACATCATACTCGGAAGAATAGAAGGAAGTAGGCAAAGAGGAAGACCAGCAACCAATCCAAAGGATTGACACTATCAAGATAATGGTGAAGAAAACCCTAGTGGACCTATCTAGTCTTGCACAAAATTGAACTTCCCAAAGATCGTTAATTCATCCAGTCGTCATTGCTAGAGTTTCAACCGAAGGCAGTTAATAATAAAAAATGGACTGACTGACCACAGCATTCACACTAGGTGTGGACTGCCTGACTACAGCATTCACACTAGGTGTGGACTGCTTGACCACATTTACAGTAGACTAGACTGTGGGCCAACCTCTGTCTTCTAAAGTGAGGAATCCCCTATTCTATTTCATAGAATAGCCTTGTAATCAGCGGTGTAACAATCAATACAACGATTACAAGAGACTGACCACACTATTAAGACTACACTATGGACTGAATGACCACAGCATTTAAAAGGACTGACAGTCCACAGCGTTTGAATTAGTTGAGGACTGACTGACAACGGCATTTACACTAGTCTAAGGATTGACTGTAAGACAGCAATCACAGGAAAAGGACTTCATACTTTGAAGTATAGAAGAAAGAAAGCAAAGAGCAAGACCAGCAGCCAATCCAATGGATTGATACTACCAAGATAACGGTGGAGAAGACCCTAGTGGATCTATGTAGTCTTTCACAAAATTGATCTTCCTAAAGATCGTTAATTCATCCACTCGTCATAGATCGAATTTCAACCGAAGGCCGTTAATAATAAAAAATGGGCTGACTGACCACAGCATTCACACTAGGTGTTTACTGACTTACTACAGCATTCACACTCGGTGTGGTCTGCTTCACCACATTTACAGTAGACTGTGGGCCAACCTCTGTCTTTTAAATGGAGCAATCCCCTATTCTATTTTATAGAATCGCCTTGTAATCAGCGGTGTAACAATCAATACCGTTATTACAAAAGATTGACCACACTATTAAAATTACACTGTGGACTGAATGACCACAACATTTAAAAGGACTGACAGTCCACAGCATTTGAATTAGTTGTGGATTGACTGACAACAGCATTTACAGTAGTCTAAGGATTGAATGGAAGAGAGCAATCACTGGAAAAAGACATCATACTTTGAAGTATAGAAGCAAGAAAGCAAAGAGGAAGACCAGCAACCAATCCAATGGATTGATACCATCAAGATAATGGTGAAGAAGACCCTAGTGGACCGATCTAGTCTTGCACAAGATTGATCTTCCTAAAGATCTTAAATTCATCAAGTAGTCATTGTTATGATCTGCAACATGTACTAGGAAAGATGGGGGAAAGCTGTCCCTACAGTAAGACTAAGCTGAATCCCTACGATGTAGCGCACTGCCTGTTCCTAGTGAACAGACCGGCCTTAGTCCTCGGCTAGTCTGAATGAAGACCTATAGAATTAAGGGAGGGTCCCTAAAAGAACTAAGGACTAGGACAAAAATGGGACACCTCCTAAACAGAGAAATTGTTGCAGAACACAAAAAGACAAACTAACAAAAATGTACTATAGGTCCCAGAGGACCATGCGAACTTGACAGAGAAAGGCACCGAAGCACCAGGCTAGAGAAACAGTGAAACACTGAAGTCCAGTGCAGCCACAAGGGCAGAGCTGGTTTATAAAAGCTGATGGTCACGTGACCGCAAAACACAAGATGGAAAAAACAAACAGGAGGGTTCTAACAGTACCCCCTCTTTTATGAGGATCATCCGGATCCTCCAGGCCCAGGCCTATCTGGAAACCTCCTGTGGAAAGCTTTAACAAACCTAGGAGCAGAGACATCATCCATCCTTACCCAGGAGTTGTCTTCGGGACCGAAACCCTTCCAGGAGACAAGATAATGTAATCTCCCTCTATGCCATCTAGAATTCAAGATACGAGAAATTTCATATTCGCCGTCTTCCACCACAGGAGGAACTGTGACAGTGGCGTCCCTATCAGACACATCAGCCTTTTTCAACAAGGAAACATGAAACACAGGATTAATCTTCCAGGAAGTAGGGACATCCAACCTAACAGCAGACGGGTTAACAACCTGAAGCACTTTAAATGGACCCACAAACTTAGGACCCAGTTTTTTAGAGGGAATCCTCAACCGCAGGTTCTTCTAGGACAACCAAACCATGTCACCCACAGTAAACAAAACCTCCTTATGTTTCCTGTCAAAATACTTCTTGGACTTCTTGTTAGCCTCTTGAAGGTTGCAACGTACATTAGTCCAAACTCTCTCCAAATCACCGGAAAAATTCTCCTCCTCCGGCACCACCGACCCCAATTTGGAGAACGAATCAAAATACGGATGTCTCCCAGTACAACAAAAAAAAGGAGAACACCCAGCAGAGGAAGATGTATGATTGTTAAGAGCAAATTCTGCGAGAGGCAGAAACTCAGACCACACCTTTTAATTGTCCACCACAAAACAATGCAAAAACTGTTCAACATCCTGGTTCTTTTTTTCAGTCTGTCCATTAGACTCAGGATGATAACCAGACGAAAATGACAAATGGACTCCCAACCTGTCACAAAAAGGACGCCAAAGCAAGCCACAAACTGAGGTCCTCTATCAGAAACAATATCCGTGGGAACGCCATGGAGCTTGACAATCTCCTTAACAAACACCTTAGTGAGTGTCTTGGCGCAGGGCAACTTAATGAATGGAACCAAATGACACATTTTACTAAAACGGTCCACGACCACCCAGATGACAGTAAAACCCTTCGACACAGGAAGATCAGTAATAAAATCCATTGTGAGATGCGTCCAAGGCGCACTAGGAACCACCAGAGGGCAAAGCAACCCCGCAGCAGGAGTATGTGAAGCCTTTGACCTAGCACACACAGTACACTGACGCACCCACTTGATGACTTCCTTCTGCCATCCAGGCCACCAAAAACTGCGACTGATAAGTCTCTTAGTCTCCGAAATTCCTGGATGACCTGCCAACCGAGACTCATGACACTCCACAAAGAAATCTCTCCTAAAGGCTCTAGGCACGAACAAACTCCCATGGAGAGTGTTAGATGGAGCATCATCTTGAGCTTTCAGAATCCCATTCTCCAAAATGGAGTTCAATGCCGCCAACACAACTCCTTTCTGTAAAATGCTCTCCTCCTCCTCGGCACCGACCGTAGGAGAGAAGCTGCGAGATAAAGCATTGGCTTTAACATTCTTAGTACCAGGGATATAAGTAACAGAAAAATGAAACCGAGAAAAAAAAGTGCCCACCTAGTTTGACAGGCATTCAAGCGCTTGGCAGCATCCAGATAGATCAAATTCTTATGATCTGTGAAAACATGAATAGGAAATCTAGCACCTTCCAAAAAATGATGCCAATGTTCTAACGCAAGTTTAATAGCAAGCAACTCCCGATTTCCAACATCATAATTCAGTTCAGTTTCTGAAAATTTTTTCGAAAAGAAGGCACAAGGATGTACTCCACCCTTGTTCTCCTGAGACAAAACAGCTCTGCCCCCCACTGATGAAGCATCGACTTTGACTAAAAAAGGCTTGGTCTCATCAGGCTGCATAAGGATAGGGGCATAACTGAACCTCTCTTTGAGATACTCAAACGCTTCAATGGCCTCAGTAGTCCACTGAGCCGCTTTCGCACCTTTCCTGGTGAGATCGGTTAGAGGTTTAACAATTACAGAAAAATTCTTAATGAATTTCCTGTAATAATTGGCAAAACCCAAAATTCTCTGTATAGATTTCAAACCAATAGGCCTAGGCCATTCCTGCACAGCCTGAACCTTCACAGGGTCCATCTCAAAGCCCTCGCTGGAGACAATGTAGCCCAAAAAACTAATTTTCTGCATAGCGAACTCACATTTCTCCAGCTTAGCAATGAGTGAATTATCACTCAATAAATGCAAAACTTCACATACACTCTGCCAATGGGACTCTAGATCTGGTGAGTAAATCAAAATGTCATCCAAATACACAACCGCATTCTTACCAATCAAAGGTCTCAGGATGTCATTAATAAGGTTCTGAAAAAATGCAGGTGCATTGGTAAGACCAAAAGGCATCACCAGATTCTCAAAATGGCCTACCGAAGTGTTAAAAGCAGTTTTCCATTCATCACCCTCTTTCACTCGTAACAAATTGTATGCCCCCCGGAGATCAATTTTGGAGAACTACTTGGCCCCCACTAACTGGTTAAACAAGTCAGGAATTAACGGCAATGGGTAAGAATTGCGTACGGTAATCTTATTAATTTCACGAAAATCCAGACATGGACGTAAACCGACGTCCTTTTTTTTAACAAATAAAAATGCAACT
This sequence comes from Phyllobates terribilis, assembly GCF_046119375.1. Taxonomy (NCBI): domain Eukaryota; kingdom Metazoa; phylum Chordata; class Amphibia; order Anura; family Dendrobatidae; genus Phyllobates; species Phyllobates terribilis. The sequence continues at coordinate 384,611,804 of NW_027362765.1, forward strand.
GCCACAGGCGACTTAGAAGGTCTAATATGACCAGCAGCCAGGCTAGTCTGTATGTACTCCTCCAAGGCCTTTCTTTCAGGGATAGTCAGATTAAACAAGCGACTCTTGGGAAGAGTAGCTCCCGGAACAAACTCAATGGTGCAATCATAATCCCTATGAGGAGGTAAAACTTGCGACTCCTCCTCCGAAAAAACCCTCCAAAAATCTTGAATAGGTACCGGTAATTCCCCTTTTTCCATAGCCGCAATGCAACCATTAGAACATTTATCATAGCACTTCAGACTCCAAGACTTAATCACATTAGTAGACCAGTCCAATAAAGGATTGTGCAGTTTTAACCAAGGCAATCCTAGAACAACTGGAGAGGGTAAATTATCTAAAACAACCAAATCCAAAATTTCTTGGTGAACTCCATTGATAGTGAGGGGAAATGCAGCAGTCTTGTCAGTAATACATTTCAAAGTAGTGTTATCAATTGCAACCACAGAAATAGGTGATGACAAAGGTTTGGATTTCAATTTAAGGCTTTCCAAAAACCCTTTATCAATCACATTAAGTGTTGAACCACAATCCACAAATACCTGAAATTCAATCAAATCTCCCTGCAGAGTAGTACTCGCAGAAAGAAATACTCCTGCAGAGCGTAAACAACCTATATGGGTGTAACTGACCTTTTTTTTTTCTTTACTTAAACGACGCTCACAATACTTAATCAAATGGTCAGCTTTACCACAATAAAGACACAATCCCTCAGTAAACCTCCGGTCTCTTTCCTGAGAGCGGAGTGACATCGCCCCAACCTCCATCGGTTCTCCGCCGTCAGAGCAGATTTTCTGGGGACTAGGACCTGGCATTACAGGAGTCGTCACCTCATTGAGCCTGCTCCTCAGTCTCCTGTCTATACGAACAACTAACTGCATAGCATCCTGCAGAGTCTCAGGTGCAGGGAATGCAATTAGCAAATCCTTAACCCTTTCACTCAGACCAGCAAGAAATAAACATCTCAGCGCAGGATCATTCCATTTAACTTCTGAAGCCCATCTCCTGAAGTGTGTGCAATAATTTTCAACATCTTCTGACCCATGATTCAAACGCCTGAGTTCTGATTCAGCAGATGAGATTCGACCAGGATTGTCATATTATAGCCCCATAGCAGAAAAAAATTCTTCAACAGACCTTAAACACGGATCATTAGGCTGGAGAGAAACGGCCCATCCCTGTGGTTCATTGCGCAAAAGTGACATAATAAAACCAATGCGCTGTGATTCATTCCCAGAGGACCTTGGTCTCAAACGAAAATATAAGAAACAAGCATTTTTAAAGGAAAAAATATCTTGCTGTTTACCATTAAAAAACATCAGGCAGTCCTACCTTGGGTTCGACAAAATGCGCTCCAGAACCGCTACTCACGTGATGCTGAAGCTCGGCCACCTCCAGAGATAATCCCTGCAGGCCTTGAGCCAAATCCTGGATGGAAACCATACTGATCCCTGAATTTCTTTCCTTTTAGTTTTTTGGGCTGGACTTACTGTTATGATCTGCAACATGTACTAAGGAAAGATAGGGGAAAGCTGTCCCTACAGTAAGACTAAGCTGAATCCCTACGATGTAGCGGTCTGCCTGTTCCTAGTGAACAGACCCGCCTTAGTCCTCACCTAGTCTGAACGAAGACCTATAGAATTAAGGGAGGGGTCCCTAAAAGAACTAAGTACTGGGACAAAAATGGGACACCTCCTAAAAGAGAAGTTGTTGCAGAACACATAAAGACAAAGTGACGAAAATGTACTATAGGTCCCAGAGGACCAAGCAAACTTGACAGAGAAAGGCACTGAAGCACCAGGCTAGAGAAAGAGTGAAACACTGAAGTCCAGCACAGCCACAAGGGCGGAGCTGGAATATAAAGGCAGATGGTCACGTGACCGCAAAACACAAGATGGAAATAACAAACAGGAGAGTTCTAACAGTCATGGCTCGAGTTTCAACCGAAGGCCATTAATAATAAAGAATGGACTGAGTGACTGACCACTAGAAGGGCACTGCCTGACCACATTTACAGTAGACTGTGAAACGATTGAGCATAAAATTTGTAATAGACTGTGGACTGTCTGACTACAATTTTTATAATAAAATGCAGAGCGACTGACCACAGTCTTTATCTTTGAAATAAGTAATTTTGGCCCTAGAGTGTTATACTTTTTGGTGTGTATAGCATGTAGCAGGAACATTTTATCACTCTTTTGAATATTTACAGGTGACTGACGCCCTTTGACATGGTGGGATTTGAAATGTTTCCTTGTGGACTCCAAGAAAAGAATGTGGAAAGTCACATAACAGGTAATTAATATTCATATTAATTACTGATAATAGTCAGTCTAGGCATAAGTTCTAGACCTGCGGAGGTGTGACAACACCTTTCTGATACATGAGAATATGCTGTTAGTGGTTTACATATGTATATTTCCTATTCACAACTCCAAGTATAACACAACCATATCTTAGGTAGAGACATAAGGAACATTTCTTTTCCTTATCCTCTGTATTCTAAAGTGAGGAATCCCTTATTCTGTTTCATAGAATAGCCTTGTAATCAGCGGTGTAACAATCAATACCGCGATTACAAGAGACTGACCACAGCATTAAGACTACACTGTGGACCAACTGACTACAAAATTTACGAGGACTGACAGTCCACAGCATTTAAATTAGGTGTGGACTGACTGACAACAGCATTTACACTAGTCTATGGATTGACTGGAAGACAGCAATTACTGGAAAGGGACATCATACTCGGAAGAATAGAAGGAAGAAGGCAAAGAGGAAGACCAGCAACCAATCCAATGGATTGATACCATCAAGATAACGGTGGAGAAGACCCTAGTGGACCTATGTGTTCTAAAGTGAGGAATCCCCTATCCTATTTCATAGAATAGCCTTGTAGTCAGCGGTGTAACAATCAATACCGCGATTACAAGAGACTGACCACACTATTAAAATTACACTGTGGACTGAATGACCACAACATTTAAAATGACTGACAGTCCACAGCGTTTGAATTAGGTGTGGACTGACTGACAACAGCATTTACACTAGTCTAAGGATTGACTGGAAGACAGCAATCAATGGAAAAGGACATCATACTTTTAAGTATAGAAGGAAGAAAGCAAGGAGCAAGACCAGCAGCCAATCCAATGGATTGATACTATCAAGATTATGGTGAAGAAGACCCTAGTGGACCGATCTAGTCTTGCACAAGATTGATCTTTCTAAAGATCGTTAATTCATCAAGTCGTCATGGCTCGAGTTTCAACCGAAGGCAATTAATAATAAAGAATGGACTGAGTGACCACAGCATATACACTAGATGTGGACTGCCTGACCACATTTACAGTAGACTGTGAACCGATTGAGCATAAAATTTAAAATAGACAGAAGATCAATAAACAGAACTCCAGGCACAGAGCACAAACCTCACACTAGCTGAATGTACATCTGGCAGAGATCTGGGACAAACAGCTCAGTTAAGTAGCCAGGCATTCAACTGGGATAATGAACACCTGAAGATAGCCAGTGCCTCCCAGTCTCAAGTTGGACAGTCGAGCTGTCAATCACCACACTAGCAGCTATTGCACGCCCATGTAGCAGATTGGATGGTCGAGCTGTCAATCACAGTACTGACAGCTCCAGCATGCCCCTGAACAAGATTGGACAGCTGAGCTGTCAGTAACTGCATCCCAGACACAGTGAGGGGTGGAACCGTGAAAATTATCCAAGCATGCTCAGGTGTTATCCGAGTATATTAGCTCTGCTAATATGCTCGAGTCCCTGTGGTAGCATGTTTTGTGGCAGTAGGCAGACACAACACATGCAGGAATTGCCTGTTTGTTAGGTAATCCCTACATGTGTTGCATCTGTCTACCGCAGCAAAACATACTATCGCAGGGACTTGAGCGTATTAGCAGAGCACTACAAGATATTCGGATAACACCCGAGCACGCTTGGATAACACCTTATCTGACCATGCATGCTCAGCACTACTGGCAACTAGTGATGATCGAGCATGCTCGTTGCTCGAGATTTATGAGCATGCTCGGACGAGGAGATGTGTAGCCCAGGGGATGGGGGTTACTCGGAGCCCGGGCCTTGTTGCTGGGGATGTCGCGGTAGTCGGCTCCCGGGCCCGTACTCTGGGCCTCTCTTTTAAAAAAGGGGTTTGTTAAATATATGAAAGTTCGTGACGCCACCTGTGGTGTCTGGTGAGATTCACCAGCGCTGCGGCAGTCCGCTGAGGCCGGTGATAAGGCAGCTCGGTGGTATAGCTCCCCACAGGTGGAGCTAGGCCTCAGGGCAGCGTATGTAAAGGGGAATGCAGGATGGGGAGACCCAGCCGGGCCTACGGAAAGACAGGCAAACACACACTTCTCTTCAGTACCTTTTACTGGTGGAAATGCAGGCACATCCCGGAGCACTGTAGTGTGAAGGGTAAATTACCGGATTCTCCCCCAGAGAGCAGGGATAGGGCCTTCTGTTTCTTGCCTTTGCGTAGTAAGTTTCTGACCTGCCTGAAGCTAGGCCTAACTTTGTCTCTGTCCTGCACCGGCTGACTTTGTGGTAGGGCCTTCTCTTGGAGTGCACGCTCCCAGCTTGCGGGGCCTATGTGTCTCCTGGCTCTGTTACGTATCAGCTCTAAGGTGATCCTGGGACTTGTAGTTCTCCAGGGATTCCGGTTGTACCTTACTGGGTCATAGAGATCCCGGTAACCTCGGACCCAGTGTCCGGTATACGTTTTGGGGTGAGCTGGTTAAGCTCCTCTGCCCCCAATGCTTCTCACTCTCCACTAGCCTTCGGCCACGCTCGGGCCCTCTCTCGGCTGTTCAGACTAACGGCAGCTTGCCGCGCTTCACCGCTCTTAACGGCGTCGGCACGCCACAGGCTCCCTACTTGAGCTACTTGAGTCTGGACTGGGCCTCATGACTGCTGGAGGCCTAGCTTACCTCACACAGCAACCTGGGTTCTGCTCTGCACACTCCGCTCCTCACTCCTTGTGCACTCCAGACCAGACTGACTACCTAGCTCCACCTCCCCTATTTAAATCCCTAACGGGCTCCCTCTGGTGGTATGAGGTGGGAGGTGCAGGTGTGTGGATGCTGAGGGCCTCTGGTGGAGGAATCCTTTCATGCACCCTTCTAGGATCTGTGGTACCAAGCGCCACACACCTATTATCAGCGTGCACGGGGGTTACGTTTTCGTCGCTCAGTGAACATGATTTGCGACTGTTTGATAACTTTAACACATGTGAGGAATGCCTGTTTTTCCAGCATTCCTCACATGTATTAAAGCTGTCAAACAGTCGCAAATCATGTTCACGGAGCGACGAAAACTTAACCCCCGAGCACGCTGAAGATAATAGGTGCTTGCCCGAGCATGCTCGTAAATCTCGAGCAACGAGCATGCTCGATCATCACTACTCGCAACCCATCAGCAACTTGCAACTGTGTCACAGGGTGCTGAAGGAAGAAGGTGAGTGCATGCGCAGGCGATCGTGCTATCTAAATGCCGCTTTCAGTGATTGACAAGGGCACTTAAATACTTAAAACAGCAGCAATCAAGGCGAGCTCTGATCACTGCTGTTACAGGCAGACTCCGGTGATGAATCACAGCTGACATCTGCCCGGTATGGTGAAGGCTCAGCTCCTGATCCGGCTCCATAAAAGCACAACCCTAAGGTGACAGTTAAGGTTAGCAAATTTCACTTGTCTGTTCGTAAATATGGAAAGACAAATGGAATTTCCTAACACATGTGAAAGAGTCGTAATAGATTTAGTAAATGTGCCCCAAGTATGTGAATGTTATTACACACCACAATGCACCATTACATACACGCATCTTACAAAAATACATATCATTTCAGATATGCAAACATGCACAAACACGCAGACGCGCACAAACACGCCAGTACATGAATACATCATCTGAACCACCATCTGTATCTGGTCCATCAATTGTAATGTCAAGTCAACCCCATATACCTTTGTATAGTATGAACCTACAACTGCCAGAATGTAATTAACAATAGAGATACTGGGAGTTGTTGTTACCAGTCATCATCAGACTGTGGACCATACAAGAACCACAGTACTGATGAGATGCAGGCAGGATGACAAATAAACCTTTACATCCAGGTATCTTACCTGAGACGTCTTCTCTGATTAGAGTCGTTCTCTTTCTTTTCGTCTCCATCTTGTCCAGTCTCCATGATGACTTTTCCCATCCACAACTCGTCTCTGCAGACTTCCATCTTCTCCGGTCTTCTGCAGCACATCCCCACACGATGCCCTTAAAGATAGCAGTGTCATTATAATGCTCCTGAATAAAAATATCAGCCCTACACTGAGCCCCTGAATAAACTTAACTCTCACAATGCTCCCTGCACAAAATATGTCCCACACTCTACTCCTCTTATGGTACATGCCCTCCACACAGCCCCCTCCTTACCATACTGGGCCACCTCTTCATACTGTCCTCTCACACAGTGACTCCCCCTATACTGCCCAGTCTCTATACTCTGCCCCTTCATCACACTCCGCCTCCTCAGAATACTGTTCCCTCCTTGCTGTGCCCTCACACTGTCCCCACCATACTGCCGCATCTCTATACCTTCTCTCACACTACCTTGTCTCTGTTCTGTGTCACCTCACAATTTTCTCCCTCCATGCTGTCTCCTCACACCATTCCCCTACTCTCCATACTGTTTCCTCATACATCCCCCTTCCCCATTCTGTTCGCGCACCCATTCCCACCCCTCTACTCGTTCACCATACTGTTTCTTCACACATCTCCTCATACTGTCTCCTAAAATTTCTCTCCCATCTTTCCCCAAATATAATAAATCTTCGGAAAAGCACACAGACATGCACAAAGACACACACAAACATGCAGAAGCGTGCTTACATACACAAAAACATTCACACATACAGACACACACTAAGGCCTCTTTCACACGTCAGTATCTCCGGTACGTCTGATGACAGTTTCCACACGTCCCGGATACACTGACACACGTAGACCCATTCGAGTGAACCATGTCATTCCAATGTGTTTCCACGGACCGTGTGTCAATGGGCAAAACACGCTGACATGTCTGTGTTTTACCTGCTGCACGGTCCACAAAATGTCCCACACTAATGACATATGGATGAGATCAGTACCGGCGCCTGGGAATCAGTGTACAGGTAGCGCTGTTCCCAAGCGCCGGGTGCCAAATGCTGCCCTCATCATTGTTTCCTGCCGTCGCTGTGATCAGCACTATCAGGGACAATGATGAGAGTAGTTGCGTCTGCTACTGCAGTGTCCAACTGTAAAAATAAAATAAAAAAAATCCTTATACTCACCTAAGTCTCCCTCTCTGTAATCCATGTGACCAATCACACCGAGGAGTCGGGGAGAAAGAAGCGCTGCAGCGAGCGGGCGAGCTGCGCTCAGTGAGTGACAGGACACTGCTCACTTAGCGCAGCTCCGGGGCTCATTCTGTTAGAACCCTCCTGTTAGTTTTTTTTCTATTTTGTGGTCACATGATTATCTGCCTATTTATTCCAGCTCCGCCCTTCTGGCTTTGCTGGACTTCAGTGTTACTTGACTCTTAATCTAGCCATGTGCTTTGTACCGATCTCTATAGTTTGCTTGGTCCTTGGACCTCTAAGTACTTTTGTCTCTTTGTCTTTTGCTCCGCTACAACTTCTGCTAGGAGGTGTCCAACTTAATCCCAGTCCTTAGTTCTTGTAGGGACCTCCCCCTTATATCTATAGGTCTGTGTTCAGACTAGCCGAGGACGAAGGCGGGTCTGTTCCCAAGGAACAGGTTGCCCGCTGCATCGTAGGGAATCAGCTTAGTCCTATTGTAGGGACAGATTTCCTTTCTTTCCTTAGTTCTTGTAGCAGATCATAACACATTCACTGCAGGAGTCATTCTCTCCGGCTCCTCTGCTGAGCGGTTGCATGGATTGCAGCGGGGGACACTTACGACAGGTGAGTATAAGGATTTTTTTATTTTGTTCTTATTTTTACACCAGGACACTGCGGGAGCAGACACTACTACTCTCATCATGGTCCCTGTTGATGCTGATTGCAGCTCCAGCAGGGAACCATGATGAAGGCAGTGTTTAGCACCTGGCGCTTGGGAACAGCATGAACTGTACACTGATTCCAAGGCGCCGGTACGTGTACGTGTACTCCTGATGCAGTACACGGGCGGCATACGGTTGTCACACAGGTGCACACGGACATCTCCGATACTGGTTTCTCCAGTACTGGAAATATCAGGATGTGTGAAAGAGCCCTAATATACACACACGCAGATACACACACTCACAGAAATGGGGACACGTATACATACGTGTATACACTCGTGTATACACAATCAGCCAAGCACACACAGAAATGCACATGCAGTCATGTACTCTCAGACAATCACATGCACAAAAATGATACATGCACACACGCAGGGAAGCACGCACACATGTGTGAAGACATATACACATGTAGACACGCACACGTAGACACACAGACATGCAGACACTCAAAGACATACATGCGCAGAAGTGCACATGCTAACACGGATGCACGTGCAGAAATGCATGCGCAGACACGCAAAGACATACACACACAGAAATGCACACGTAAACACAGACACGTGCATGCAGACTAGTGTTGAGCCACCCCCGTAGTGTTCGGGTTCGGTTCGGTTCGTCGAACACCGGGATGTTGGAGGAACTGTTCGTCGAACTGTTCGTCGAACACCTTAGAACACCGTCGAACACCGTTAAAACCAATGGCAGGCAAACAAAAACACATAGAAACACATAGAAAAAACCTGCAAAGGTGTCCAAAAGCTGACAAACTGCTCAGAAGACACTCTCTTTAAAAAAGCCGGCCGGCAAATTCAGCAGCGGCATACACCGGTACCCGACAATTTAGACAAGAAGGAATAGAGCATCACACATAGATTAGATAGATAGAAACATGTCAGTCACACATATAAGAAGCACAGTGACAGTGTTGGTTACTGCACTTGTCATTTAGTGTAAAGGATTTATTAAAAAAAATATTAGTGTTTTCATGCACTGTCTCTTTAAAAAAGCCGGCCGGCAATTCAGCAGCGGTACCCGACAATTTAGAACAGAAAGATAGAGCATCACACATAGATTAGATAGATAGAAACATGTCAGTCACATATATATGAAGTACAGTGATAGTGTTGGTTACTGTACTTGTCATTTAGTATTAAAATAAAGGATTTATTATTAAAAAAATTGGCGTGGGGTTCCCCTTAATTTTAGGCTCTAGCGGAGGTTAAGCAGACGGCTGGGGCAGATGTTTGAAGCCTGGGAAGGGGGTAATACCCACGGAGCTTCCCAGGCTACTAATATCAGCCCCCAGCTGAATACATAGCCTTTACTAGCTATTAAAATGGGGGACCCCCCCAAAAAATGACGTGGGGTCCCCCCTAATTTAATAGCTAGCAAAGGCTAGGCAGACAGCTGGGGGCTGATATTAATAGCCCAGGAAGGGAGCCATGAATATTGGCCCCCTCCCAGGCTAGAAACACCAGCCGTCAGCCGCCCCAGAAATGGCGCATTCATAGGATGCGCCAATTCTGGCACTTAGCCTCGCTCTTCCACGCTGCCCTGATGCGGTGGCAGGGGGTAATAGGGTTGGGGTTGATGTCAGCTTATAATGCCAGCTGACATCAAGCCCAGGTTAGTAATGGAGAGGCGTCTATAAGACACCCCCATTACTAACCCCATAGTCAAAGTTAAAAAAAACACAAACACCCAGAATAAAGTCCTTTAATTGAAATAAAGACACAATCCTTTATTGTTCTAAATTAAACCATACTTACCATCACGCCCATTCCAGCTGAAGCCAACGATCTCCTGCAATAAAAGAAAAATAATAAAGCAACCTCATCCTTACCTTTCCATGGTTCCCACGACAGCTTCAGCTCTGCTACATTGAGATGACAGGCTGGACCGCAGCAGAACGCTGCCATCCAGCCTGTCATCCCGCAGACACTGAGAAGCGCAGGCTTGCTTGCGCTGCTCAGCGTCTCTCTGTGACGACATCCAGATGAGCCGAGTTCATGTCCAATGAACTCGGCTCACCTCATGCACGTCACTGACAGCGTGGGAAAATTCTCACGCTGAAGCGCTGATTGCAGGAGAATTTTCCCACGCTGTCAGTGACGTGCAGGAGGTGAGCTGAGTTCATTGGACATGAGCTCACCTCATGCACATCACTGACAGCGTGGGAGAATTCTCCTGCACTCAGCACTTCAGCGTGAGAATTTTCCCACACTGTCAGTGACGTGCATGAGGTGAGCCGAGTTCATTGGACATGACCTTGGCTCATCTGGATGCCGTCACAGCGAGACAGTGAGGAACGCAAGCAAGCCTGCGCTTCTCAGTGTCTGCGGGATGACAGACTGGATGGCAGCGTTCTGCTGCGGTCCAGCCAGTCATCTCGATGTAGCAGAGCTGAAGCTGTCGTGGGAACCATGGAAAGGTAAGGATGAGGTTGGTTTATTATTTTTCTTTTATTGCAGGAGATCGTTGGCTTCAGCTGGAATGGGTGTGATGGTAAGTATGGTTTAATTTAGAACAATAAAGAATTGTGTCTTTATTTCAATTAAAGGACTTTATTCTGGGTGTTGTGTTTTTTTTAAATACTTTACTAGAAATTCATGGCGGTCATGTCTAATACTGGCGTGACCCCATGAATTTTGGGCTTGGGGCCAGCTGATAATACCAAGCTGGCCCTAACCCCTTTATTACCCAGTGAGCCACCGCACCAGGGCCCTGGATGAGTTGGGTACAGCGCCAGAAGATGGCGCTTCTATGAACGTGCCATTTTCCGGGGTGGCTGCGGACTGCAATTTGTAGCGGGGGGGGCCCAGAAAGCTTGGGCCTCCCTGCGCTGCAGATTCCAGCCCCCAGCTGCCTAGTTGTACCTGGCTGGACACAAAAATAGGGCGAAGCCCCACGTACTTTTTTTTTAATTATTTCATGAAATTCATGAAATAATTAAGAAAAAAAGGCCTTCCCTATATTGTTGTGTCCGGCCAGGTACAAATAGGCAGCTGGTGGTTGGGGGCAGCCCGTTCCTGCCTGCTGTACCTGGCTGGACACAAATATAGTGCGAAGCCCCACTTCAATTTTTTTTAATTATTTCATGAAATTCATGAAATAATTAAGAAAAAAAGGGCTTCCCTATATTGTTGTGTCCGGCCAGGTACAAATAGGCAGCTGGTGGATGGGGGCAGCCCGTTCCTGCCTGCTGTACCTGGCTGGACACAAATATAGTGCGAAGCCCCACTTCAATTTTTTTAAATTATTTCATGAAATTCATGAAATAATTAAGAAAAAAAGGGCTTCCCTATATTGTTGTGTCCGGCCAGGTACAAATAGGCAGCTGGTGGATGGGGGCAGCCCGTTCCTGCCTGCTGTACCTGGCTGGACACAAATATAGGGCGAAGCCCCACGTCAATTTTTTTTAAATTATTTCATGAATTTCCTGAAATAATTTAAAAAAATTGAAGTGGGGCTTCGCACTATATTTGTGTCCAGCCAGGTACAGCAGGCAGGAACGGGCTGCCCCCATCCACCAGCTGCCTATTTGTACCTGGCCGGACACAACAATATAGGGAAGCCCTTTTTTTCTTAATTATTTCATGAAATAATTTAAAGAAAATTGACGTGGGGCTTCGCCCTGTTTTTGTGTCCAGCCAGGTACAACTAGGCAGCTGGGGGCTGGAATCCGCAGCGCAGGGAGGCCCAAGCTTTCTGGGCCACCCCCGCTGCAAATTGCAGTCCGCAGCCACCCCGGAAAATGGCGCGTTCATAGAAGCGCCATCTTCTGGCGCTGTACCCAACTCATCCAGGGCCCTGATGCGGTGGCTCACTGGGTAATAAAGGGGTTAGGGCCAGCTTGGCATTATCAGCTGGCCCTAAGCCCGAAATTCATGGGGTCACGCCAATATTAGACATGACCACCATGAATTTCTAGTAAAGTATTTAAAAAAAACACAACACCCAGAAAAAAGTCCTTTAATTGAAATAAACACACAATTCTTTATTGTTCTAAATTAAACCATACTTACCATCACGCCCATTCCAGCTGAAGCCAACGATCTCCTGAAATAAAAGAAAAATAATAAAGCAACATCATCCTTACCTTTCCATGGTTCCCATGACAGCTTCAGCTCTGCTACATCGAGATGACAGGCTGGACCGCAGCAGAACGCTGCCATCCAGCCTGTCATCCCGCAGACACTGAGAAGCGCAGGCTTGCTTGCGCTCCACAGTGTCTCTCTGTGAGGGCATCTAGATGAGCCGAGTTCATGTCCAATGAACTCGGCTCACCTTATGCACGTCACTGACAGCGTGGGAAAATTCTCCTGCACTCAGCGCTTCAGCGTGGGAGAATTCTCACGCTGAAGCGCTGAGTGTAGGAGAATTCTCCCACGCTGTCAGTGACGTGCAGGAGGTGAGCTGAGTTCATTGGACATGAGCTCACCTTATGCACGTCACTGACAGCGTGGGAGAATTCTCCTGCACTCACCGCTTCAGCGTGAGAATTTTCCCACGCTGTCAGTGACGTGCATGAGGTGAGCCGAGTTCATTGGACATGAACTCGGCTCATCTGGATGTCGTCACAGAGAGACGCTGAGCAGCGCAAGCAAGCCTGCGCTTCTCAGTGTCTGCGGGATGAGAGGCTGGATGGCAGCGTTCTGCTGCGGTCCAGCCTGTCATCTCGATGTAGCAGAGCTGAAGCTGTCGTGGGAACCATGGAAAGGTAAGGATGAGGTTGCTTTGTTATTTTTCTTTTATTGCAGGAGATCGTTGGCTTCAGCTGGAATGGGCGTGACCTTAAGTATGGTTTAATTTAGAACAATAAAGGAATGTGTCTTTATTTCAATTAAAGGACTTTATTCTGAGTGTTTGTGTTTTTTTTAACTTTGACTATGGGGTTAGTAATGGGGGTGTCTTATAGACGCCTCTCCATTACTAACCTGGGCTTGATGTCAGCTGGCATTATAAGCTGACATCAACCCCAACCCTATTACCCCCTGCCACCGCACCAGGGCAGCGTGGAAGAGTGAGGCTAAGTGCCAGAATTGGCGCATCCTATGAATGCGCCATTTCTGGGGCGGCTGACGGCTGGTGTTTCTAGCCTGGGAGGGGGCCAATATTCATGGCTCCCTTCCTGGGCTATTAATATCAGCCCCCAGCTGTCTGCCTAGCCTTTGCTAGCTATTAAATTAGGGGGGACCCCACGTCATTTTTTTGGGGGGGTCCCCCATTTTAATAGCTAGTAAAGGCTATGTATTCAGCTGGGGGCTGATATTAGTAGCCTGGGAAGCTCCATGGGTATTACCCCCTTCCCAGGCTTCAAACATCTGCCCCAGCCGTCTGCTTAACCTCCGCTAGAGCCTAAAATTAAGGGGAACCCCACGCCAATTTTTTTAATAATAAATCCTTTATTTTAATACTGAATGACAAGTACAGTAACCAACACTATCACTGTACTTCATATATATGTGACTGACATGTTTCTATCTATCTAATCTATGTGTGAAGCTCTATTCTGTCTGTTATAAATTGTCGGGTACCGCTGCTGAATTGCCGGCCGGCTTTTTTAAAGAGACAGTGCATGAAAACACTATTATTTTTTTTGATAAATCCTTTACGCTAAATGACAAGTACAGTAAGCAGCACTTTCACTGTACTTCGTATATATGTGGCTGACATGTTTATATCTATCTAATCTATGTGTGAAGCTCTATTCTTTCGGTTCTAAATTGTCGGGTACCGGTGTATGCCGCTGCTGAATTGCCGGCTTTTCATGTTTCACTGTTGGCACTGTTCCCATCGATTTGGGCAATCACTGTAATGCCACAACCACCATGGCTGTGGCATTACAGTGAGTGGCAGACAATCCCTGCATGATTGGTGCTCTAAATAGCGCCAGACATGCAGGACACGCTTTTGGTGCACGAACAGTTATCGAACATAACCTCGAACAGCCGAATTTTTTGCAAATCGTTCGGGTTCGTCGAACAACTCGAACACCGCCCAAAACAGCTCGAATTTGAGATTGGCGAACAGTTCTAGTCGAACACCGCTCATCTCTAATGCAGACACATGCACAGAAATACATAAGCAGACACACAAAGGTACATACATAAAAATTCATACAAACACACACAAATATTACCCTACCTTGGCTTGTCTCCAGTCCGGCCCATATACTTTGTTGAAGCGCTCCTACAGCGGGAGACTGCAGCGCTGCGTGGTGAGTGACGTCACTTTTAGCAGACGTGACTGCGCCCGCGGCTGCTAAGTGTGACGCTGCCGTGCAGCCGCTGCTCTCCGGCTCTCCTGCTCCCTGGCCCCGCCCGCCACTGTCCTGGGCATCGCGGTGGTTAAAGGGCCCGCCGCCACTATGTTCCCCCCCTTTTTTTTTAATTCGACGCTTACTCCTACTCTCCTCTTCAAGGGCCCACCGGGGATTTCCCCAGCACCCCGCTAGGCCAGTCCGACCCTGGTATGATGTTCCCCACAGCTCACCCACACTCAGTATGATGTCCCTCAAAGCCCACTCCCCACTCAGTATAATGTTCCCCACTACCTCCCACTCAGCAAGATGTTCTCCACAGCACAGCCCTCAGTCCCCACTGCTACTGACATTAAAAAAAAAAACATTACTCACCTTGCTCCCATTCTCCCCGGCATACTGCTTTGTACTAAGCAGTGCAAGTACTGAGGCACTGATCTTGTGAAGTCATCGCACGTGCAGTGCACTGCAGCTAAGCCAGTTATGCAGACAACATCAAATACTAATATATACAGTTGAAACCAGAAGTTTAAATACACTATATAAGAAGACACATATGCGCGTTTTTCTCATTATCTGACATGAAATCAGAATAAATCTTTCACATTTTAGGTCAATTAGGATTACCATTATTTTTAATATTTGCCAGATGCCAAAATAATGAGAAAGAGAGAATGTTTTAAGGCATTTTTATTACTTACTGCAAATTCAAAAGTTTACATACATTTCATTAGTATTTGGTACCATTGCCCTTAAACTGAAAGACTTGGGTCAAACGTTTGGGATATCCTTCCACAAGCTTCTCACAATAGTTGGTCGGAATTTGGGCCCGTTCCTCCTGACAAAACTGGTGTAACTGATCCAGGTTTGTAGGTCGCCTTGTTCGCACTACTCTTAACTTAAGTTCTGCGGTAGAGCAGGGAGCTTGCTGTTCTGTAGATTGCAGGTCGGCCTATAGAACGGCAGGGTCATTCAGTGGATAAGACTCTGACGTCCTGTGAGTACGCCAATGCAATGACATCAACAGGTTGTTCCACCCACGCTTTGGTGGTGGACTCGTCAGGATCCTGGATTAGGTGAGTATATGATGTTTTTTTTTTCATTTTAGTTAGTGCTTGAAGTGTCGGGAAATCATATCATAAAGTATGGGGGACCTTTATACTATGTGGGGACTACTGTGGTAGGCCCTCATACAGTGTGGGAGCTATTGTGAGGACCAGGATCAGCGACAGCACCCGACACCCCCGGGCAAGTGCCGAGGCCCTGAGCAAGTGGGGGGGCACTCGCGGTCGGGAACCCCGGCACTTGATGGGGCCGGTGAATCGAGAGAGTGCGATGCCTGCGCCCGCGAGTGGGCTCCCCTGCTGTGCTCAGGGCCCCCGCACTTATACTTACCTCTCCCCGATCCTCCACAGCTCCAGTGTCTTCTGACACTGTGACATGTCAGGGACAGAGGGAACGATGGCATCAGTCAAGTGCGCTCTCTGCTCTGACAGTGCACAGAGCCGGAAGACGCTGAGGATTCCTGGCCTGCCACCAGCAAGGAGAGGTGAGTATTTGATTTTTTTTTTAAATGTATAGAGCTAGATATGGGGCCCATTCTGTATGGAGATTAATATGGGGCCCATTCTGTATGGAGCATAATATGGGGCCTATTCTGTATTGAGCATAATATGGGGCCCATTCTCTATGGAGCATAATATGGGGCCCATTCTCTATGGAGCATTATATGGAGCCCATTCTATATGGAGCATAATATGGAGCCCATTCTCTATATTATAAGTGAAATCTTTGGTATTGTACTATCCAGGGCCTGCTCCAGGTTTTTGTGGGCCCTGGGCGAAAGAGTCTCAGTGGGCCCCTTTAACACAAACCACGATTCATGATGCACAGATACCGCAGAGAAAAATATCTATAATACAAGGCCAAAGATTTCACTTCTTACATTACATGAGTGATATCTATTGTAAATTCTACAATAGCTAAGAAACCAGAGAATCCTCGCAACGCACAGTGCAGACCGGACAGTATAGTCCTCCATACAGTATTATTGGCCCCATATATTGCTCCATACAGAATAATGGACCCCATATAACGCTCCATGCAGAACACTGGTCCCTATATAACTCTCCATACAGGATACTGGCCCCCATATAACACTCCATAGAGGATACTGGCCCCCTTATAACGCCCCATACAGAATACTGGCCCCCACATAATGCCCCATGCAGGCTGTGCCCCCACATAATGCCCCATGCAGGATGTCACTTCCCCCCCATATAATGCCCTATGCAGGCTGTGACCCCAAATAATGCCCCATGCAGGATGTCACTTCCCCCCCATACAATGCCCCCTGCAGAATGTCACCCCCCCATATAATGCCCCATGCAGGATGTCACCTCTCTCCCCCATATAATGCCCCATGCAGGATGTCACTCCCCTCCATATAATGCCCCATGCAGGATGTCACTTCCCCCCATATAATGCCCCATGCAGGATGTCACCTCTCCCCCCATATAATGCCCCATGCTGGATGTCACCTCTCCCCCCATATAATGCCCCATGCTGGATGTCACTCCCCGCCCCTATATAATGCCCCATGCTGGATGTCACTTCCCCCCCATATAATGCCCCATGCAGGATGTCACCTCTCCCCCCCATATAATGCCCCATGCAGGATGTCACTTGCCCCCCCATATAATGCCCCATGCAGGATGTCACCTCTCCCCCAATATAATGCCCCATGCAGGATGTCACTCCCCGCACCTATATAATGCCCCATGCAGGATGTCACTTGCCCCTATATAATGCCCCATGCAGGATGTCACTTGCCCCCCCATATTATTCCCCATGCAGGATGTCACCTCTCCCCCATATAATGCCCCATGCAGGATGTCACTTGTCCCCCCCATATAATGCCCCATGCAGGATGTCACTTGTTCCACCCTCCGCCCCATATAATGCCCCATGCCTCCATACATATAAAAAAAAATCTAATTCTCACCTCACTTCTCACCTGCTGCCGCTGCTCCGGAATCCTCAGCCGCGTCGCCGGCGTCTTCCCACTCTGCGCTTTGACGGCTCAGGAGAGAGCGTGGTGTAAAGACGTCACCGCGCCTTCTGACCTGAGACGTCACAGTACAGCAGCCGCGGAAAGCACCGGACCTGCTGAGGAGGCACGGGGAGAGGTAAGTATTGTGCCGGGGCCCTGAGCAAGCGGGGGGCGGGCGGGCGCTGGCATCGGCACCGCACCGCTCACGGGTCCCATATCGCGGCGGGGTGCCCGACAGTGACTGGGCCCCCCTGCCTGCTCAGGGCCCTGACACTTGCCCGGGTGTGCCGGGTGCCGACGCCGGGTCTGGTACTATCCCTATATTTCTCTGTTATATCTGTGCATCATGAATCGTGGTATGTGTTAAAGGGGCCCACTGAAACACTTTCGCCCAGGGCCCAGAAAAACCTGGAGCCGGCAATGGTGGGGACCCTCATACAGTGTGAACATGTGAAAGACTGCAGTTACTTTTTAAGTGCAGAATCAAAGCTTTTCTGTATTATAAAAAAACACATTATAAACGCTCCTTCAAATCTGCACCAAAAAATCATCAAATAAAGGCATAAAATGCCGTAACAGTGCAATAACCAGAGAAGATTATTATTATTATTGTGTAGATTGGTGCGGGCACCTGAAGAAAAGAAAAAAACACAGTATTTATGCAACGTGTGAACACAGCCTTACAGACACCAAAAAGCAACTTGTCATATAGTGAAGCTTACATAAAAATGAGAAAGTTCTGGCTGCTACGTCTATGAATAAATGAACAAAAAATAAATCCAAAAGGTCCCAACTAGAGATGAGCATGACGCAATGATGACATCGCACCGGCGCTGGATAATCCTGCTCTTCTTTCTTGACATGAGTACACTGCAATAACACATCTGCAATCTTGCACACTCCTGCAGCCTACTCACATTGCACTTATCAGACCCTCACACTCAGACACTAATCTGCCCCCTATCTCACCTGTGACAACCTTTTTTCAAGCCCGTCTGCTACCCTTTGTAGTGGCAATCCTTGCCCTTTCTCCAGTGGTAGACACAGACAAAATATAGTCCCTATACAGGAACAGTATATGGGATGGGGACCCTTTGTTGTCCAATTGCTCATCCTAATGCACAATTCCACTTGTTTTGGAGGTGGAAGTGGCCCCTTTACTTCTTGGGTCAATATGTAGCTGCACAGGTTGCACCAATGGGATGTCCACCCCTGCCTCTCTATGTGACAGCACCACTCTCTTCCAGGTGTGTTAGTGTTCCCCACCTGGGAAAACTACAATAACAGAAGTACAAGATGGAGCTTTCTTCTGATTTACTTTGGCCCATACTATAGCTCAGTATAGGTATTTTAATCTCTTTTTTTCAATATAAAATTCTGCACAACCCTTTAAGCTCAGGTTGATCGATGAGCATGGTAGCACGGATCAGACAGAGTATAGGCACAGAGTGGGTATGACAGGATTGGGCAGGAAGGTGTTAATGATATTATGCTCAAGGAAAGAAAGGTCTGGATAGGTGGATGATATAGTCTGTGGGTCAGGTAGTAGAACAGAATATATATATATATATATGACGCGCCCCCTGGGCCTGTGTTTGTGTAGGGGAATACCCGGAACCGGACCTTTTGTGGATGCTGGGGTTGTAGTCTTCGCGTGGCGGCGACCCGGTCCCGTGGCTCAGGGTGGTCAAACCAGTGGCGGATCTGTTTATAGGGTTTTCTTATTATAAATGTCCGACTACGCCACCCGTGGATTGCGGTCAGAGTGAACCGCCGCTGCAGGGCAGACCGCTGAGGCTGGTGTTGTGGGAGCAGCAGAGGATAGTATAACTCCCCACGGGAGGAGTATAGCCTCAGGGCAGTGAGTGCAGATGATGGGGGTGATGGTGCGCGGGAGTAACGACTCAGAGTCCGTGCAGTGCAGTTCAGGGTCTTTACTGGTGGTAATAAAGCAGACCCTCCCGGGAGTACTGGCTAGCATTAGGGGCCTGGTCAGTCTGTGAGCAAACAAGAGTCCCCCTGGCCAGGTGGAGTTGTAGGCCTTCCCGTCTGACTGCACTCTTCCTGGCTACCTTGCTGAAGTCGTGTAGTAGCCCACGTCCCTGAGTGTACCGTGTGGTGCTCACCCGTTTGGCTGATGACTTGGACCCTCTGGTGGCTTCCGCTCCTCAATGGCGGTACTGGTCCCTTGTGTGTGACTGAGCCTCTGGGCTTCCTATGGCCAGAGAACCTGAAATCCCATGCCAGGTGGTTTCTGCTGCTGGATTTAGATATCCTCACAGCCTCGGATTCCGGTGTCTGGTTCTTAGCGTCTTCTGCCAGGACGAGCTCTGCTTAGCTCCAGACCCTGGTCTTCAGCTCCTGGCTCCTACAGAACTCCTTGCTGCTGTTCTGTCCCTTCCTCTGACTGTTCTCCAGGCTCTAATTTGTCTCTGTTCTCAGCTAACCCCGCCCCAGATCCAGTTTATAAAGGGCAGGTTCCTCCCCTCCCTGGACTGGAGCAGGAGGTGTTGCATGTTAAGTGCTCCTGATCAGGAAACTCCCACTTGCTCTCAGATGTGATATTTCTATCACTGTGGCAACCAGACCCCTGGGGTGCCACATATATATATATTACAGTTGTGCTCAAAAGTTTACATACCCCGGCAGAATTTTTCCTTTTTTGGCCTTGTTTCAGATAATATGAATGATAACAAAAAAACTTTTTCTCCACTCATGGTTAATGGTTGGGTGAAGCCATTTATTGTCAAACTACTGTGTTTTCTCTTTTTAAATCTTAATGACAACCAAAAATATCTAAATGACCCTGATCAAAAGCTCACATACCCTGGTGATTTTGGCCTGATAACATGCACAGAATTTGACACAAATGGGTTTGAATGGCTACTAAACGTAACATCCTCACCTGTGACCTGTTTGCTTGCAATTAGTGTGTGTGCATAAAAGCTGAGTGAGTTTCTGGGATCCAGACAGACTCTTGCATCTTTCAACCAGCCACTGACATTTCTGGATTGTGAGTCATGGGGAAAGCAAAAGAATTGTCAACGAATCTACGGGAAAAAGTAGGTGAAATGTGTAACACAGGAAAGGGATACAAAAAAATATCCAAGGAATTGATAATGCCAGTCAGCAGCGTTCAAACTGTGATTAACAAATGGAAAATCAGGGGCTCTGTAGAAACAAAAACCATGGTCAGGTAGACCAACAAAGATTTTGGCCACAACTGCCAGGAAAATTGTTTGGGATGCAAAGAAAAACCCACAAATAACATCAGCTGAAATTCAGGACTCTCTGAAAATTACTGGTGTGGCTGTTTCAAGATGCACAATAAGGAAGGACTTAAAGAAAAATGAGCTGCATGGTCGAGTCACCAGAAGAAAGCCATTACTGCTCAAATGCCACAAAGTATCTCGCCTACAATATGCCAAACAGCACAGAGACAAGCCTCAAAACTTCTGGAACAAGGTAATTTGGAGTGATGACACCAAAATTGAACTTTTTGGCCACAATCGTAAACGTTACATTTGGAGAGAGGTCAACAAGGCCTATGATGAAAGGAACACCATTCCTATAGTAAAGCATGGATGTGGATCGCTGATGTTTTGGGGATGTGTGAGCTACAAAGACACCGGAAACTTGGTAAATGTTGAAGGAAAGATGAATGCAGCACGTTATCAGCAAATACTGGAGGCAAATTTGCACTCATCAGCGCGGAAGCTGCGCATGGGATGTACTTGGAGGTTCCAACATGACAACGATCCAAAACACAAAAGTGATGGTTCTGGAGTGGCCATCTCAATCTCCTGACCTCAATATCATTGAGCCACTCTGGGGAGATCTCAAGCGCGCAGTTCATGCTAGACAGCCCAGGAATTTACAGGAACTGGAGGCTTTTTGCCAAGAAGAATGAGCAGCTTTACCATCTGAGAAAATAAAGAACCTCATCCACAACTACCACAAAAGACTTCAAGATGTCATTGATGTTAGAGGGGGCAATAGACGGTATTAAGAACTGGGGTATGTGAACTTTTGATCAGGGTCATTTGGATGTTTTTGGTTGTCATTAAGATTTAAAAAGAGAAAACACAGTAGTTTGACAATAAATAGCTTCACCCAACCATTAACCATGAGTGGAGAAAAAGTTTTTTTGTTATAATTCATATTCTCTGAAACAAGGCCAAGAAAGGAAAAATTCTGCCGGGTTATGTAAACTTTTGAACACAACTGCATATGTTTGGTGTGAGATGTTCCACTTTTCAGTTGAAAAATAAAATGTGTGTCCCACCTCCTCTCCCTCCCTTGTAAAATCTGAGGGATTATATGGGTGGTGAGACTTTAGGAGTCTTTGGGGAGTTATTTAGTTATGTTTGGAAAAAAATAATTACATTATAAAGATATAAAAATAAATAAATAAATGATAAGTGGCATGTGGATATATATGATGTCTTCTCTAGATTTCGAGGATTGTAACACGGGTACAGGAAGGCGCTCCTTCACATAATATTTCACTTACTAATTTGATCAATTAATTACATTAAGGTTAAAACCTGATGGGTGATGTTCTGGTGCCGTGGAACAGGAGCCATTGTCCGCCTCTGAAGCTCTGAAGCTAGTTGGTGCTTTTACCGGGTACTGGTGGAGGCTAAGATTGCATTTATCTGAGTATGTTGTCCGTATATGTAGAAATGTATACCTGATTTTTCGGATCGTGGCATTGATGGCAGTGCTGTCATTGGCAAAGAATCTGCCTACAGGGTACTGTTAGAACCTATATAAAAATATCCGACAAATAGGTCTTTGATGTAAATAAAAGAGACCTTTATTATAACAAGTAGGGTACATGGTGATACAAAAAAGGAGCACACACACATAATACTGACATGGTAAAATGACGCGCCCCTGGGCCTGAGTCGCGCAGCGTTGCGCACGCGGGAGCCTACCCGGAGCCGGATCTGATAGGGGTAGTAGTCTCGTGGCGGTGACCCGGTCCGTGCCCAGGGAGTCAAGCTGAGTGGCAGTTTTTAGCAGAAGATGGTACGGTGTTCGACTACACCACCCGTTGAATGCGGCTATGAAGCCGCCGCTGCAGGGCAGACCGCTGAGGCCGGTGGTAAGGTCGTGCAGCGTAGCTGGTAGAACCCCCAACGGGAGGGGTATGGCCTCAGGGCAACCGACGTGTTTGAAGCAGGAACCACTCAGAGACAGTGCGGTGTAGTTCTGGGTCTTTACTGGTGACAAAGTAGACAATCCCGGAGTACTGGCTAACGATCGGGGCCTGGTCAGTCCGTGAGCTGATGGAATCTCCCCTGGCCAGGCGGAGTTGTAGGCCTCCCCAACTAATCGTACTCTTCTGGCTACCTTGCTAGAGGCTGATAAAAGTAGCCCACGTCCCTGAGTGTACCGTGTGGTGCTCACCCGTATGGCCGGTGACTCGGGGCCTTTTGGTAGCTTCCGCTCCACGTCGCGGTGCTGGTCCCTTGCGTGTGACCGTGCCTTCGGGTTTCTTGGCCAGAGGACCTGAAATCCCCTGCCGGGCGGTTTCTGCTGCTGGGTAAGGATTAGTCCCCACAGCCTCGGACTCCGGGTCCGGTAAGAACTCTTCAATCAGGGCGAGCTCTACAGCTTCCAGCCCCTGACCTCTTTTAGTACAGCTCCCACAGAGCTCCTGATCTTTCTTTCCCTATAGCTGCTCCACTACAGACCAGACTGTGTCTCTGTCTGTGTTCTCTCACTCTACTCACTAACCCTGCCTCAGCCCCAGCTTTATATAGGGGAAGTTCTTCCCCTCCCAGGACTGGGCAGGAGGTGTGGCATGCATAGGATGTCTGACCAGGAAACCTCCCACCTGCTCACAGACGTAATATTGCTATTACTGTGGGAACCAGACCCCTGGGGTGCCACATTCCCCCCTAGTGAAATTTAGTACTCCGGGACTAAACATATTTTTGTAAAACATAACAAGTAAAAACAGAAACAGTACAATAAAGAAAAACACATTAGGATGGTCACGGCATGTCCGTAACCGGGTGCAGTCTTTGAAGAAAACAAAGGTGTCCATTTCACCAAGAGACAGGGAGCCGTAACCAGGTAGGGGTCTGTCCTACCCCGAGTCCTTAACAGTCTTTAGTCCATTCCTGGGTTACGCTCCAAACATATGTACAAAGGATTCCGGATAATCCATAAACGACACCTATAAAATAACTAAAAATACACAATTATTTACAGGTAACAGAAAACAGGTAAATACAAATAAACAGTCTAAACACTTAGATCCTCCAACGTACGGGTAACTGGCCTCTAGTGGCTCTAGTGGACCTACGGAGCTGACTGACTGGTCCTGAGCTACGGGGTGTAGGAGCTGTCAAATGTAAACTGGGCAGCTGTCTACGGGCTCTTTGGCTCACTAGGGGTATGGCAGGCTCACTATAAGCAGAGGGTTGATCCTCCTGGTCTGCTTGTGTGGGGTCTTCTGCCTCCTGGACCGGCTGCTCTTCCAGCTCTACCTGTTTCTCCGTAGGTACTTGAGATGCTGGTTGGAGGAAGGTGAGGACGGGTACCACAACTGCGCCATTGACTTGAGTCCAAGACCGAGGGAAGTCTCCGAGCACAGTACTAACCATATCTTCCCTTTCCTCTGCGGGTCGAGGGTCTTCTTGTTCTTCTTCAGAGCTTCGTAGCTGTTCGGGACACTTCTTCAGGTGATCTCGGGATACAATGGCTGTGGTTTCTCCTCCATCCTTACTGATTATGCAGACTTTCGGGTTCTCATGGCTTGAGGGCAGTACGGTGTACGGGTCCTTCTCCCACTGGTCGTCCAACTTGAGGAGGCGTCTCTTCCTCTTCAAGACCTGCTCTCCAGGCACCAGGGGAACAGCGGGAGCATACTGGTTGTAAGTCTTCTCCTGTCTTTCTCTAGCTTGACAGAGACTTCGCTCCACGCTCTCCTGTACTTTCCGGTACTGCTGCTGCCTTTCTGTGTCCCAGTCTGCTTCTGGTGAAGTGTCCTCGGGTGTCAGGACTCCCATCTCCAGATCAACAGGAAGCTTACCAGGTCTTGCTCTCATTAGGTAAGCCGGGGTACAGTTGGTAGAACCTACCGGGATGTGGTTGTATAGGTCCACCAGATCAGGCAGTTTCTCAGGCCACAGACTGCGTTCCTCCAGGGGCAATGTTTTCAGAAGATCTATCACCACCTGGTTCATTTTCTCGCAGAGCCCATTGGTTTGCGGATGATAGGGTGTTGTTCTTATCTTCCGGCAGCCATACAGAGTACAGAACTCCTGGAAGACTTCCGCTTCAAAGGCAGGTCCCTGGTCCGTCAGCACCTGCTCCGGGTATCCGTGTGGACGGCAGAAGTGCTGCTGGAAGGCTCTAGCTGCTGTTTGAGCCGTTAAGTCCTTGACCGGGACCACCACCAGGAACCGGGAGTAATGATCTACGATTGTGAGGGCGTAGACATACCCAGATCTGCTTGGAGCCAGTTTCACATGGTCCAGGGCTTCCAGTTCCAGTGGCTGTCGGGTGATGATGGGCTGCAAGAGAGTCTTCTGGCTGGCACGGTCCTTCCTTCTTAGGTGGCACGGTCCACAGTCTCTGCACCACCTTTCGATGGTTCCCCTCATGCCTACCCAGTGGAACCGCCCGCGCAGCAGGAACTCCAGCTTCTTCCACCCGAAGTGCCCAGCTCCGTCGTGGTATGCCTCCAGTACCATAGCCGCGTCTCTTCTTGGCACCACTACTTGCCAGATCAGTTCATGCGTCCGGGAGTTAACCATTCTGCGGCACAACTTCCCCTTGTAAAGGAACAGTCGACTCTTCTCAGCCCACAGTTGCTTGGTCTCCTCCGGAGCGTCTGGGTCAAGGCGGGCATCTGGCTGAGTCAGCATCTCCTTCACCAGTCGGACGGCGGGGTCACTGTCTTGCGTTTCCGCCCAGTTGTAATGAGGTAAGGGGTTGAACGTAGCAGATTGCTTACCCCTTACACGGTGGGAATACTGGATAGTCCCATGACGATGGAACGCGGGAAGTTCAACCTCCTCCAGTTCCTCTTCCCCCACGTCCGGTAGGTTTGGCATTCTGGACAAGGCATCCGCGTTGGTATTGGAGCGTCCTGCCCGGTATTTGATTGTGAACTCAAAGTTGGACAGGCGGGCCATCCATCTCTGCTCCAGGGCACCGAGTCTTGCTGTGTCCAGGTGTGTCAACGGGTTGTTATCCGTGTACACGGTGAACCGGGAAGAGGCGAGGTAGTGCTTAAAGCGTTCGGTGACTGCCCACACCACTGCCAGGAACTCTAGCTTGAATGAGCTGTAATTCTCAGGGTTTCTTTCGGTGGGTCGCAGTTTTCGGCTGGCGTAAGCAATTACTCGTTCTTTCCCCTGCTGGATCTGGGACAGTACGGCTCCTAGCCCGATGTTACTTGCGTCGGTGTAGAGGATAAAGGGCTGGCTGTAATCCGGGTACGCCAGGATTTCATCCCCCGTGAGGGCCATCTTCAGCTGGCGGAAGGACTCTTCTTCCAGCTTCTCCCATCTGAAGGGTGGCTTCTGGTTCTTGGCCTTCCTGGACTGGCCTATCAGGAGGTCCTGCATAGGAGCTGCCTTTTTGGTGAAACCGGGAATGAATCTTCGGTAGTAGCCTACCAACCCGAGGAACTGCCGCACTTCCTTTACGCTGGAGGGGCTTGGCCATTCCTTAATTGCGGTGATCTTATCAGGGTCGGGAGCCACTCCGTCAGCACTCACCACGTGTCCCAGGTACTGCACCTTTGGTTTCAGGAGGTGACACTTGGAGGGTTTCACCTTTAGGCCGTAGTTTGCCAGGGCTTCGAACACTTCTGCCAGGTGTTTCAGGTGGTCCTCGTAGGTCCTGGAGTAGACGATGACATCCAGGTATAACAAGACCGTCTCGAAGTTTCGGTGTCCCAGACAGCATTCCATCAACCGTTGGAAGGTTCCGGGTGCGTTGCAGAGTCCGAACGGCATGCAGGTAAACTCGCTAAGTCCCATCGGGGTGGTGAATGCGGTCTTCTCCCGGTCCGCCTCTGCTACAGGAACCTGCCAGTACCCACTAGTGAGATCCAAAGTAGAGAAGAAGTTAGCAGATTTTAAAGCAGCCAAAGACTCCTCTATCCTTGGTAAGGGGTACGCATCTTTGTGTGTGATACGGTTGATTTTCCGGTAATCTACACACATTCTCATGGTGTTGTCTTTCTTTTTAACCAAGACTAGTGGAGCTGCCCAGGGGCTACAGCTATCCCTGATTACCCCAGCCTCCTTCATGTCTCTAAGCATCCCCTTGGCGTGTTGGTAGTGTGCAGGGGGTACGGGTCGGTATCTCTCCTTTATGGGAGGATGGTCTCCCGTGGGGATGTGGTGTTCTACCCCCTTTACTCGCCCGAAGTCTAACGGGTGTTTACTAAACACTCTCTCGTACTCTTGAACCACCCGATAGACTCCCTGTTTCTGGTGTGAGGGAGTGGAGTCAGTACCCAAATGTAGTTGCTGACACCAGTCCTCTATTGTTTTCTTAGAGCCGTTACCTTCCTCTGGTTGAGATGGAGGCAAGGGTTCCACGGACTGTACAGAATTCTGGTTTATGGTGAACAATTTAGCTAGCGTAGCATACCGGGGCAGGTGTACTTCTCTCTTCCCGATGTTTATTATGCGAACGGGCACCCTCCCATGGCGTACATCAACCACCCCCCGTGCTGTCAAAATGGTGGGCCTACTGTCTGAGTAGACGGGTTCTACCATTGCTTGGTAGTCTCTACCTCTTAGACCAATAGCTGCCCGGCACCAAATCATCATTTCACTTTTTGGGGGCATGGCAATAGGGAAAGGGTCACACATTCTCACGCTTCCAATCTCACCACCGGAGTGTTCCACCTGTTGCCGTCGCATCAGTGCCCGGATCTCTTTTTGGAGCACTCGCTGCTGGCCGGAGCTGGCGTTCTTGGCAACCTGCTGTAAAATGAAAATCACCTCTGCAAGACAATTTTCAATCACATTAGTTCCTAGCGTTATCTTTGGGTGACTCTCGCGCTTGTCAATGTCTACAATGATCAGTCCCTGTGCTGCCAGTTCGACTCTACCGATTTTAATGGTCACCTCTTTGAATCCGATCTGTGGCACGGGTTGACCATTGCTGGCGATGATACTCAAGTCGTCGTCAGGGTAGCGGGTTATATCCGAGTCATTCCAGTAATGCTTAAAGAGCACGTACGGGATGGTGGTGACCTGTGACCCGGTGTCAAGTAGGGCACTCATAGGAATGCCATCCAGTACCACAGGCAAGACTGGACGTCCTCCCACATATTTGTCACGCCAGTTCGATGGGCCTGGTGATCTTATTCCTGGGGGTTGGCCCTCTACCCCAGGTTGTGCCAGTTTAAAGGACAGTACCTTGCCATATGTCCGGGTTGATTGCAGCGGCGGCAGATGGGTTGTCCGTCCTCGTTGTATCGGTCGCTGGGTCTTCCTCTGGCCGGTGGGGTCCTCTTTGGTCGACGCCATGGGATGTCCTCCGGTCCGGATGCCAGCTGGATCTTCCCTGGAGCAGAAACCTGTAGCGACTGCACAGTTCGGGTTAGCGCGGCAACGCTTTTAGCTAGCTCCTGGACCTGATGGTGCAGGTCTGGAGCCGGGTCATTGTTCAAAGCCTGCGCATCAGCCCCCACAGGCCCTGCCGACAAGGGCGCCGCCTCCTGGTGGTAAGCGGTAGTAGGGCGCCTGTGGGTCACAACGCCACCCGGTGCCGGTTCTCGGAGCACCCGGATGGCTCTGTCCTTGAACTGTGCAAAGTCCAGATGAGGATCCTGTAAGGCCAATGCCCGCAACTGGGTTCGGTGGGCATTGCAATATAGTCCCTCTATAAATTGTTCAGTCAACAGCCTGTCCTCGTTTCCCACGCCGTCAGGGTCGGTCTGCTTAATGGCTCTCAGGGCCTCTTGTAGATTTAAAGCATAGTCTCTTATATTCTCATGTGCTCGCTGTTTGCACCCGTAGAATCTAAGCTTAATCTCGGCTGAGGTGCGGGTATCAAAGGTGTCCTTCAGCCGGGTTAATATCCCTGCGACAGTCCTCCTCCCAGGTGGCCAGGACTTTACCTCCCTTTGGGCTGCCCCGGTTAGTTGGGCCACCAGGATGCTCACTTTTTGCTCTTCTGTGAGGGGGTACACCTGGAAGAGGCTATCCAGCTTTTCTCTAAAGTCATTCAGGGTATGTGACTCCCCTGAGTACTGGGGTAGCCAGGCTGCCCCCGGGATATAGGGCATAGTGAAAGGCATGACCGCAGCAGCGGTGGCGCTGGCGGTGGCTGCGTCAGTGAAGCTCTCCTCCGCATCCGACATCTTCCTCCTCCCTAGTGGACCGTGGCCTACCTTGCGATGATCCTCTTCCGTAGGCCGCGGCTCCGCAGTGGATCGTCAGGGTCGAGGACCTTCCGTCGCGCTCCTGTGACGTCGGCGTCTGCTGGGTTCCTTCCAGGACCTTACGCAACGTCCGGACGTGAGGCGGGGCTTCAGTTCTCGCGGGCTTTTCGGAGTCCACGCCCCTCTTCTTCCCGCGCGGCGCCCTCAAGATGGCGCCCAATGGCGGGAAAACTCCACGGATGGCGGGAAGAAGGCAGAAGATGGCGTCCAACGGCGGGAAAACTCCACGGATGGCGGGAAGAAGGTAGAAGATGGCGTCGGATGGCGGGAATCTTCACCACAGGTAAGTTTAAAAGTCTCTTTTTCAGGCACGCAGTACCCGGTGGTTGCGGGCACGAAATCCTGCCGACTACGCCAAAAGTTGACGCGCCCCTGGGCCTGAGTCGCGCAGCGTTGCGCACGCGGGAGCCTACCCGGAGCCGGATCTGATAGGGGTAGTAGTCTCGTGGCGGTGACCCGGTCCGTGCCCAGGGAGTCAAGCTGAGTGGCAGTTTTTAGCAGAAGATGGTACTGTGTTCGACTACGCCACCCGCTGAATGCGGCTATGAAGCCGCCGCTGCAGGGCAGACCGCTGAGGCCGGTGGTAAGGTCGTGCAGCGTAGCTGGTAGAACCCCCAACGGGAGGGGTATGGCCTCAGGGCAACCGACGTGTTTGAAGGGGGTAGCAGGAACCACTCAGAGACGGTGCGGTGTAGTTCTGGGTCTTTACTGGTGACAAAGTAGACCCTCCCGGAGTACTGGCTAACGATCGGGGCCTGGTCAGTCCGTGAGCTGATGGAATCTCCCCTGGCCAGGCGGAGTTGTAGGCCTCCCCAACTAATCGTACTCTTCTGGCTACCTTGCTAGAGGCTGATAAAAGTAGCCCACGTCCCTGAGTGTACCGTGTGGTGCTCACCCGTATGGCCGGTGACTCGGGGCCTTTTGGTAGCTTCCGCTCCACGTCGCAGTGCTGGTCCCTTGCGTGTGACCGTGCCTTCGGGTTTCTTGGCCAGAGGACCTGAAATCCCCTGCCGGGCGGTTTCTGCTGCTGGATAAGGATTAGTCCCCACAGCCTCGGACTCCGGGTCCGGTAAGAACTCTTCAATCAGGGCGAGCTCTACAGCTTCCAGCCCCTGACCTCTTTTAGTACAGCTCCCACAGAGCTCCTGATCTTTCTTTCCCTATAGCTGCTCCACTACAGACCAGACTGTGGCTCTGTCTGTGTTCTCTCACTCTACTCACTAACCCTGCCTCAGCCCCAGCTTTATATAGGGGAAGTTCTTCCCCTCCCAGGACTGGGCAGGAGGTGTGGCATGCATAGGATGTCTGACCAGGAAACCTCCCACCTGCTCACAGACGTAATATTGCTATTACTGTGGGAACCAGACCCCTGGGGTGCCACAAAAACATACGGTTGATAGTAGTATACAAACAGGATATCAGAGCGCAATGTCAATGGAAACACTCTAATGACAGGATCCTTGGTAACTACCACTAAAACCTGCTACATTGGCAGGGTATCAATCCCGAATAACTACCACTGAAACCTGCTATGCTAACAGGGTATTAGTCTCAGATACTGTACACTTATAGCCAATTAGGCACAACCAGGGATATAGCCAGTAGTCTCTGTCTCTATCAGGAATAAGTACCATTTAAAAATAGGTACATTTGCGTTGTCTAGTTGTTCTAAGATCACTGGTCTAAGGACGCACCGAAACGCGCGTCGAGGTGAGAACCACACCAACAACAGGACCATTGAATCCAGCGCCACTCTCCATATATGCATGCCCTTAGACCAGTGATCTTAGAACAACTAGACAAAGCATATGTTTCATAAACCAGGTATGAACCATTTGAATATTATATAATCATGTACAATTAGATGTGTGGATATTACAAGCAATTAATGCAATGTATCAATAATTAGCTCTATTTTTAAATGGTACTTATTCCTGATAGAGACAGAGACTACTGGCTATATCCCTGGTTGTGCCTAATTGGCTATAAGTGTACAGTATCTGAGACTAATACCCTGTTAGCATAGCAGGTTTCAGTGGTAGTTATTCGGGATTGATACCCTGCCAATGTAGCAGGTTTTAGTGGTAGTTACCAAGGATCCCGTCATTAGAGTGTTTCCATTGACATTGAGCTCTGATATCCTGTTTGTATACTACTATCAACCGTATGTTTTAACATGTCAGTATTATGTTTGTATCACCATATACCCTACTTGTTATAATAAAGGTCTCTTTTATTTACATCAAAGACCTATTTGTCGGATATTTTTATATAGGTTTTAATTCTGTTCCGATTGGTCGATCCAATCTAGTTAGCAGATATACATATTTCCACTATGTTGATGTTTATG
This sequence comes from Phyllobates terribilis, assembly GCF_046119375.1. Classification (NCBI taxonomy): domain Eukaryota; kingdom Metazoa; phylum Chordata; class Amphibia; order Anura; family Dendrobatidae; genus Phyllobates; species Phyllobates terribilis. Next base: position 384,643,024 of record NW_027362765.1, read on the forward strand.
ACTATTAAGACTGTATGTAAATGGAAATGTGTATCATCTGCGTGCCCTCTGCAATTTTTTCGTAATCACTACAGGGTACTGTATTTTATACTTTTTTTTTAAATTAATTCTCATATTTTACATGTTGAATACATCATTCAATAAAGCTCTGATCAGACACCTTTCCAATTAAGAAGCTGTATGTAGTGAAGTATTGTTATTTTAAGGGAAGGTGGGTGGTTAGGTGGGTTTTATTAACCCCTAAATATCTGTCCTTATAATGTCTTGAGCATTCTCCATCTTTATGACACTTTATGTGATCATCCAATGTCCTTTCCTGCATCCTTGGCTTGTACTCACTGATGATGTCATAGAGAGGTGATGTCACAATTACTTAGAACATTCGGCTCTCTACATTCCAATCACTTGTGCAGTTGATGTCAATGTGGTAAAGCATAAAGATGTGGAAGAGGTGACCGGGCACAGGTAATTACTATCATTAATTTATTAATTAGAATACATACTAATTCTAGACCAGCAAGTTAAACTAATGTAATTAGCGACTCTTATCCCCCAAAATGGCCTTGGGTCAGATTGCACCCAAATATCATAATTCATTTTATACCATAGAAAAGGTGATAACTCCCTGATTGCTGGGGATCCAACCACTAGGACCCTCGTTGATCAATAACACAAAGCGGAGGTCCAGCATGTAAACCTCTGCTCCATTCATTGTCTACGGGACTGCCTGAGATACCGCTGAATTAATTTATCTCCAGCAGTCCCTTAGAGAATGAATGGAGCTGCGGTGCACAAGCTTGACCTCCTGTCTGTTCGGACATTGCAGAGCTGTGATCTTAAGATTCAGTGAGGGTCCCAATGACCAGGAAGTTCAAAAATCAGTACTGCCATTATAAATATGATGGTGCCACCAATAAAGCGTCCGGAGCGAGTAGACTTTTTGGTTGATTTTGAAAAACCACTACTTTTTTGTCGCAGACACATTTGATACATGGCGACCACAAGGCTTTATTCTGTGTTTCAGCCACCCACACAGTGCATGATATCATTGACTGCTCCTGTCTTCCCATAGCTGCTCTAACATGTCCTGCTCTTTCTGCTATTATTATGGTGACACGAGGCCTCATCACAGCCAATCACATATTTTACCAGTGTCAGAAACATTAAAGGTAAAATCTGACCAAATTTATGTAAAAATACTGCCAGACCTTGGGATGAATTTTTTCTTTTAATCATTTTTTAAAAAAAATTGATAATTCTTTTTATTTTATACAAATTTATTTTAAAATTAAATAAGTTTCACTTTATTGAAAATTAAAATTTAGAGAGTTACTGGAGATTAGTAAATTGCTGGTAAGGTAAAAGCAGGCTGGATGCCACCAACATACCACATCGTCCCCAGATTCCTTTGCTCATCTTCTTTTATGATGTCATAGAGGCGTGACATCATATTATGTTAGAACGTGGTGCTGTAGAGTCACAGTTCAGATCATTGCCATCACAGGGAGCACACACCGACAGGAGGAGGGAAAGAGGACAAGGTGACACAGAAGAGGTAATTCAATCCTATCGATCACAATAGATTTTAGTTCCAGGTCTCCATGTTCTGTAAAATCTCCATATTATAGATTACACGTGTCAAACTCCGGCCCGTGGGTCATATCTGGACCGCAGGGTGGTTATATTTGGCCAGTAACACCAGAACCGCCACCGCTATATTGAGCCATTAGTCTGTATGGAGGACTATGAGGCCCATTATTCTGTATGGAGGACTATGTGGGGCCCATTATTCTGTATGGAGGACTATGGGGGGCCTATTATTCTGTATGGAGGACTATTTGGGGCCCATTATTCTGTATGGAGGACTATGTGGGGCCCATTATTCTGTATGGAGGACTATGAGGCCCATTATTCTGTATGGAGGACTATGGGGGGCCCATTATTCTGTATGGAGGACTATGTGAGGCCCATTATTCTGTATGGAGGACTATGTGGGGGCCCATTATTCTGTATGGAGGACTATGTGGGGCCCTTTATTCTGTATGGAGGACTATGTGAGGCCCATTATTCTGTATGGAGGACTATGGGGGGCCCATTATTCTGTATGGAGGACTATGTGAGGCCCATTATTCTGAATGGAGGACTTTGTGGGGCCCATTATTCTGTATGGAGGACTATGTGGGGCCCATTATTCTGTATGGGGGACTATGTGAGGCCCATTATTCTGTATGGAGGACTATGTGGGGGCCCATTATTCTGTATGGAGGACTATGTGGGGCCCATTATTCTGTATGGAGGACTATGGGGGGCCCATTATTCTGTATGGAGGACTATGGGGGGCCCATTATTCTGTATGGAGGACTATGTGAAGCCCATTATTCTGTATGGAGGACTATGTGGGGTCCCATTATTCTGTATGGAGGACTATGTGGGGCCCATTATTCTGTATGGAGGACTATGTGAGACCCATTATTCTGTATGGAGGATTATGGGGGGCCCATTATTCTGTATGGAGGACTATGTGAGTCCCATTATTCTGTATGGAGGACTATGTGGGGCCCATTATACTGTATACTGGTTGACCCGCGACTTTGTCCAAGTTTTTCACTTTGGCCCTCTGTGTGTTTAAGTTTGACCTCCCTGTTATAAATACATACAGTAAGATGGAAGTGGGAGGCCATTTGTCACATTTCTTTATATACAGTATAATCCCTAACTACTAAACTGGATATTTGTGTATCTGTATACATATTAGCCTTCATATTGCTAGCAATATATAATATTTTGCACAAGAACACGATTTATGAAAAAAAAAGTGTTGCCTCATATCAAGGAATAATTTTTCCCATCTACATAGCTGTATGAGGACATAGTTTTTGCAGAATTGAAACAAGTTTAAATTGGCATAGTATGATGTGATATGAAGCAGGAAACATTTGGCTTAAGCAGGAGTACTTATGTTTTTTGTGCAGTTTCAAGATGGGTGGGGTCTTCCAATGCAAAGTGGTACTTACCATCAATACCCACCCCTGCCCTCCCGGCATCACACTTTCAACTGTATCAGCATCCTGCATGCCAATACAGCTGAATGCAATGACAGAAGAGGGAGCTGTCCGTTATATTACATGGAAGGCTACGTGGGGCCCATTATACTATATGGGAGGCTATGTGGTGCCCGTTATTCTACAATACAAGGCTTTGTGGGGCCCATTATACTACATGAAATGTTATGTGGGGCCCATTATACAACATGAAAGGCTATATGGGGTCCATTATACTATATGGAGGGTTACGTGGGGGCAATATTCTATATGAAGGGCTACGTGGGAGCCATTATACTATTTGTAGGGCTATGTAGGGCCCATTATACTATATGGAGGGCTATGTGGGGTCCATTATAATATTTGGAGAGCTATGTGGGGGCCATTATACTATACAGAGGGCTATGTGTGGGCCATAATATTGTTTTCAGGGCTGTGAGGGGGGGCAATTATACTGTTAGCAGGGCTATGTGGGGGGCATTATACTGTCTGGAGGGCTAGTGGAGGCCATTATACTGTATACGAGCAATTATACAATGTGGAGGTTTGTGTAGGCTGTGTTGGGGCCGGTATATTGTTTGGAGGCCTATGTGGGAGGCCATCATTCTACTGTTAGCATGGCTATTAGGGGGCCATTATACTGTCTGGAGGGCTAGTGGAGGCCATTATACTGTATACGAGCAATTAAGCAATGTGGAGGTTTGTGTGGGGTCCATCATACTGTATGGAGGGTTGTGTGGGGGCCATTATACTGTATGGAGGACTATGTGGGCCCATTATTCTGTTTGCAGGGCTATGTGAGGACCATTATACTGTGTGGGAGCTATGTGAGGGCCATTATACTATATGGAGGGCTATGTTGGGGCCATGATACTCTATAGACGTCTATGTGTGGGCCATAATACTGTTTGCAGGGCTATGTGGGGGACCATTATAATGTTTGTATGGCTGTGTAGGGGCCAATATAATGTTTGAAGTGATAGTGGGCGTTATTATACTGTATACAAGCAATTATACAGTGTGGACCTTTGTGTGGGGTTCATCATACTGTTTTGATGGTTGTGTGGGGGCTAAGATACTGTTTGGAGAACTATGTGATGGGCAATTATTTTGTTTGCAAGGCTATGCGAGGGCCATTATACTGTTTGGAGGGCGTTGTTGGGAATATTATACTTTTGGAGGGCTAGTATGGTCCATCATACTGTGTGGAGGATTGTGTGGGGGTCATTATGCTGTTTAGAGGGCTGTGTGGGGGTCATCATACTGTGTGGATGGTCGTGCGTGTTGGGGCCATCATACTGTGTGGAAGGCCATTATACTGTATGGAGGGCTGGGTGGGGGCCATCATATTGTGCCTAGGGCTGTGTTGGGGCCATCCTACTATGTGGAGTATTGTGTTGAGGCCATCTTACTCTGTGGAAGGGTGTGGGATCATTATTCTGTATAGAGGGCTATGTGTGGGCCATTATATTGTATGGAGGGCTGTGTTGGGGTCACAGTTGGGGCATCATACTGTCTTGGGGGTCACCATGCTTTGTCAGGGAAGGCAGGGACAGCAGGGTTATTATACTGTGCATGAGGAGGGTACTGTGGAGGAATTCACAGTGGGGGTATCACTCTGTATTGGGGGGGAGCACTTTTGTTGGTTTCATACTTTATGGTGGAATCTAGGGGCTTCAATGAGAAGAAAATAAATTTGGAAGGGCTGCAAAGTTGTAAGATATGCTCTTCTGTGATACCACCAATTTTTTTTTTGTGGAGTGAGGGGACTATTAAAACTTCTGCTATGGGGCTCAGTGATTAATATACATAGTAACATAGTAACATAGTTTGTAAAGCCGAATAAAGACTTGCGTCCATCAAGTTCGACCTGTTAATTTTGTAATTCCTAAAGTTGATCCAGAGGAGGGCAAAAAACCCAAATGATTTAGCCAATCTTCACCTGTGGAAAAATTCCCTCCCGACTCTAAAACCAGCAGTCAGAATAAATCCCTGTATCAACATACTATTTTATTCTATTTTTAAGTATATGCTGAAATCTGCCTGGTATCTAGAAATGCATCCAGTCCCCGCTTGAACTGGTTTAGTGAATCCGACATTACCGTCTCCTCACTCAGTGAATTCCATATTCTCACTGCTCTTACCGTAAAGAACCCCTTCCTATGCTGGTGCTGAAACCTTTTCTCTTCTAGTCTTAGTGAATGCCCTCTTGTTACCGTAATATCCCTCCTTTTGAACAAATCCCTGGCAAGATCTCTATACTGTCCCCTAACATATTTGTACACATTTATTATGTCCCCCCTCAACCTTCTCTTTTCCAGGCTGAATAGTCCTAGTTTTGCCAACCTCTCTGGGTATTGCAGTCCCTCCATTCCCTTTATTAATTTTGTTGCCCTCCTTTGTACCTTTTCAAGCTCATTTATATCCTTTCTATATATTGGGGCCCATAACTGAGCACAGTATTCCAAGTGTGGTCTGACCAGTGCTTTGTACAGAGGAAGAACAATGTTCTCCTCCTTTGCAGCTATACCTCTTCTGATACATCCCATTACCCTGTTTGCCCTTACAGCAGCGGCCTGACTTTGGGCACTCCAATTTAGTTTGCTATCAATTAAGATGCCCAAGTCCTTCTCCATCTCTGAATTCCCCAATGATTTCCCATTCAGTGAGTACTGGTGACTTCCATTTTTCCTTCCCATATGTATGACCTTACATTTCTCCTCATTAAACCTCATTTGCCATTTAGTGCTCCACCTACCCAGCTTATCCAAGTCCCTCTGTAGGTCTGCACTGTCCTCTTTTGTATTAATTGTTTTACATAACTTTGTGTCATCTGCAAATATTGACATTTAACTATTTATCCCGTTGAATATGTTGTTAATAAAGATATTAAATAACATTGGGCCTAGTACAGACCCCTGTAGTACCCCACTAGTGACGCTTACCCAATCTGAGTATATTCCATTTATAACCACCCTCTGCCTTCTATCCCTTAGCCAGTTAGCTACCCACTTGCAGACATTTTCCCCCAGACCCATCATTCTCATTTTGTATACCAACCTATTATGTGGCACGCTATCGAACGCTTTTGAGAAGTCGAAATACACGACATCCACTGGTTCCCCCTGATCTAGTCGAGAGCTAACCTCCTCGTAGAAGTCAATCAGGTTTGTTTGGCAGGAGCGATTCCTCATGAATCCATGTTGGTTCGGGGTTAATAGATTATTAGCATCAAGATGCTCCGTAATTGCCTCTTTAATGAAACTCTCAAAAATTTTGCCCACAGCGGACGTCAGACTCACCGGCCCATAGTTTCCGGCGTCACTTTTTGCTCCCTTTTTGAATATTGGCACTACATTCGCCTGTCGCCAATCAAGTGGTACAGACCCAGTCTCAACAGAGTCCTTAAATATAAGATATAACGGTCTGTCTATCACATTACTTAGTTCCCTTAGTACCCGCGGGTGTATGCCATCAGGTCCTGGTGATTTGTTTATTTTAATGTTACTGAGTCGTTTCTGTACCCCAACTTGGGTTAGATTTGTCATACTTAGTGGAGGATTAAGTTTGTCACTTCTCATTTCGCCTGTTAGTTCAATTTCCTTTGTGAAAGTTGTCGAAAAAAAATTATTTAATAGATTAGCTTTATCCTCATCTTTCTCTATGATTTTGCCTTCATCACTTTTTATCGGTCCAATATTATCCGATTTAATCCTTTTACTATTTATATACGTAAAGAACAGTTTGGGATTTGATCTACTTTCCCTAGCAATACGTCTCTCTGTTTCCTCCTTCGCTATTTTTATTTGTTTTTTGCAAGTTCTCGTTTTTTCCTTGTAACACATTAGTGCCTCCTTACTGTTTTCCTGTTTTAATCTCTTGAATGCCTCTTTTTTGCTATTTATCGCCCCTTTTACGTTCTTGTTCAACCATATTGGTTTCCTCTTATTTCTGGCCCTTTTATTCCCATACGGTATATACCTCTCGCTCTGAGTATTCAGAATTCTTTTGAAGGTTTCCTATTTACTATTCGTATCCCTTTGATTAAGAACTTTGTCCCAGTCAATAAGTTGAAGGTTTTCTTTCAGCTTATTGATAACCCTACTGAAGGGCATTTCGAAATTGATAATATTATGATCGCTATTACCTAGGTGCCCCCCTATCTGTACCTCAGTTATTCTATCAGGCCTATTAGTCAATATTAAGTCCAACACGGCCTTCCCTCTCGTTGGTTCCTGCACTAGTTGGGAGAGATAATTATCCTTAATATTTGTCAAGAACCTTTTTCCTTTTTGAGATCTACAGGTTTCTGTTTCCCAGTCAATATCTGGGTAGTTGAAGTCCCCCATAACAATCACTTCATTATGTTTTGCTACTTTGTCTAATTGTCCTAATAGCAGATTCTCATTCTCCTCTGTTATATTGGGTGGCTTATAGCAGACCCCTAGTAATATTTTATTATTATTTTTTGCCCCCTCTATCTCTACCCACATGAACTCGACCCCCTCTTCTCCCTCTCCTATATCTTCCCTTAGTCTGGGCTTTAGACATGACTTTACATATAAGCAGACTCCTCCGCCTTTCCCCTGTATCCGGTCCCTTCTAAATAAACTATAATCTAATAAATATGTATGACCCTGATCAATGGAATCTTACCCTTTATTATGATCTGACATAATTCGCTTTCAGCAGAGTTAATTAAATTAGGATAATTTGGAACCTGAAGAAAAAAGGGGGTTGAAAAAACAATTATATATAATAATTGCAGAAATAAATTGACTATGCAATGGGTCTTTAGAATAGTAAAGGGAATAAATAGCAAAAGAAAGGTTAATATAGCACCTTTTAACTTTTTATTTACTTATTTTTTCACTTTTTCTTTTTTTTCTCTCTCACTCCTCATTTTAAAAAGGGTAATTTAAATAGTGCATTGGGGGTCGGTTGTAAACTATAATAAAAATATTAATAATGTCACATAATACTACAAAAACTACACATAAAAAAACAAAAAGACTTATATGTGAATAAATTAGATTTCACATAAATACCTACTACTGTATTGTAACAAGAGTAAAAAAATATTCCTCTATTGTTTTGTTTTTTTCGTTTCATTTTTATTGTAAACATATTGTCACAACTACGACTTTTTACAGAATACTTTTTCCATCATACTCTTTGGTGTGTATAGCATGTAGCAGGAACATATTATCACTCTTTTGAATATTTACAGGTGACTGACGCCCTTTGACATGGTGGGATTTGAAATGTTTCCTTGTGGACTCCAAGAAAAGAATGTGGAAAGTCACATAACAGGTAATTAATATTCATATTAATTACTGATAATAGTCATTCTAGGCATAAGCTCTAGACCTGCGGAGGTGTGACAACACCTTTCTGATACATGAGAATATACTGTTAGTGGTTTACATATGTATATTTTCTATACACAACTCCTAGTATAACACAACCATATCTTAGGTAGAGACATAAGGAACATTTCTTTTCCTTATCCTCTGTCTTCTAAAGTGAGGAATCCAATATTCTATTTCATAGAATAGCCTTGTAATCAGCGGTGTAACAATCAATACCGCGATTACAAAAGACTGACCACAGTATTAAGACTACACTGTGGACCAACTGACTACAAAATTTACTAGGACTGAAAGTTCACATCATTTAAATTAGGTGTGGACTGACTGACAACAGCATTTACACTAGTCTATGGATTGCCTGGAAGACAGCAATTACTTTAAAGGGACATCACACTCGGAAGAATAGAAGGAAGAAGGCAAAGAGGAAGACCAGCAACCAATCCAAAGGATTGACACTATCAAGATAATGGTGAAGAAGACCCTAGTGGATCTATCTAGTTTTGCACAAGATTGATCTTCCTAAAGATCGCTAATTTAGCAAGTCGTCAAGGCTCAAGTTTCAACCGAAGGTCATTAATTATAAAGAATGGACTGACTGACTGACCACAGCATATGCACTAGATGTGGACTGCCTGACCACATTTACAGTAGACTAGACTGTGGGCCAACCTCTGTCTTCTAAAGTGAGGAATCCCCTATCCTATTACGACGCGCCCCCTGGGCCGTGGGGTACCCGGAGCCAGGCCTTTTGTAGATGTTGGGGGTGGTAGTCACCGTGGCGGTGACCCGGTCCGTGAACCAGGGCAGTCAAACCACGGGCGTATTATATGTGTACAGGTTAATGTCAGACTACGCCACCTGTGGATTGCGGTTATTAGTAACGCCGCTGCGGAGCAGTCCGCTGAAGCTGGTGGTATGTGCAGCTAGGTGATGTGACTCCCCACAGGAGGAGTGTAGCTTCAGGGCAGCATGTAAGGATAATGATGGTAGTAGAGCAGGGTATCGGTAATAACAACACGGAGTCTTTGCAGTGCAGTCCCAGGGTCTTTACTGTTGGTAATTATATAGGCCCCAATGGGAGAACTGTGTGACCCACCACTCGGTGTTTGAGTAGCGGCTAGCCCTCCCTGAGAAGGTGTATACTCGGACGACACACACCAAAAATACGGGCTAGTTAAGGATGAGTGGTTAATTTGACTATGCCACCTGTGGTGTCTGGTGATGCTCCACCAGCGCTGCTTGCAGTCCTCTGAGGCGGGATGTTATGACAGACGACGGTATTACTACTCCCCACAGACAGGAGGATGGATGAGGGGAGTACTAGTAGGCGCAGTGGTGTGGTGCAGTGTCACGCTGCAATAATGGACCGGAGGCAATGGATGCAGTCTTCCAAGCTTTAATCACGTTAGTTAAGGTCAGCTGCAAGGCTTCTCCTTGCTCCTCACGGCTTACTGCGGCCACCAGAGATGAGGGCCCGGAACACCCCGGTAGTTGAGGTGCTTTGATCAGGACCCCCGCACCTCCGCGTGTTCCTGAACTTTTCCCTTGGACCAGTCCTGTCCGTGTGCGGTGCGTGTTACAAGGCTGGGTCTCCCTCTGGCTATTCACAGAACAAGGGTATGGCGGCAATTCTGTTCCGTCCGTCACCCGGTGGGATCCACTTAGCCGCCGGGCTTCTCTGACAGAGACGTGAAGTAACAAAGTCAGATATCGGGGGCCGGTACCCCTTTTGCAGCAGGAGTCCCTCTGACTAGGACAGAATGGAGAGTACAGATGGCATATGCCGCTCCGTCCGTATTCCCTGGGATCCTTTTGCCTGTGGAGCTCTTCTACTTTGCTCCCTTCCAGGCCTTCTCAAGTAGGGAACTTGACCGGGTAGAGGCAACCGTTAACTCTCACCCGCTCCTCGCCTCAAGGCCAGAGCACGAGGACCGTGCGTCTTCACAGGCTGCAGGTTCTATCCCAGAAAGCCACATTCAGCGGTGAAGACCACAATCAAAGAACCTTGAACTTAAGATGGCTGGCTATTATATATTAAACTAGAAGTGTAACCTAAAGGTGTGTCCTCCACCCTCAACCACTACATCGTTCCCCCTAACTTTACTTCCCCCATCTCCATTATCCTGCTGGAGCAGCACTCTGGTGCATAGTAGCCCCCCATAGGACAGGAGTGTGTAGTGTTGAGTGTGAGTTGGGGTCCTGACAGGTGCACCATCCTTACCTGGGTGAGGAGATACCACACCTCCTGACAAGATGCAGTACCCCCCTGTGGCGACCGAACCCTCAGGGGAATTTTGAGGAGGCAAGATAATGTTTGAAGTGCTCTGTCACGGCCCAGACGATGGCAAGGAACTCCAACTTGAAAGAGCTGTAGTTTTCTGGGTTCCTTTCTGTGGGCCGGAGCTTCCTATTGGCGTAGGCTATCACCCTTTCTCTGCCTTGTTGGATCTGGGACCGCACTGCTCCTAGTCCCACGTTGCTCGCTCGTTGCCAGTACCCACTAGTAAGATCCAAAGTAGAGAAGTAGTTAGCAGATTTTAAGGCAGCCAGTGACTCCTCTATCCTGGGTAGCGGGTATGCATCTTTATGTGTTATGCGGTTAATTTGCCTGTAGTCTACACACATTCTCATCGTGCCATCCTTTTTCTTTACAAGAACTAATGGAGCTGCCCAGGGGCTACAACTGTCTCTTATTACCCCAGCCTCTTTCATCTCTTGTAACATCCCTTTGGCATTTTGGTAGTGTGCTGGCGGTACAGGCCGGTACCTTTCTTTAATGGGTGGATGGTCTCCCGTGGGGTTATGGTGTTGAACCCCTTTTACCTGCCCGAAGTCAAGTGGGTGTTTACTGAAGACCCTTTCATACTCCTGTACCACCCGGTATACTCCTTGTTTTTATTGTTGAGGGGTGGAGTCGGTGCCCACATGCAGCTTCTGGCACCAGTCCTCCAACTGTCCCTTGGAGCCATTACCCTCCGCCTGTTGGGATGGAGGTAAGGGTTCCACGGCCTTTATAGCATTTTGGCAGACGGTGAATAGTTTAGCCAGGGTAGCATACCGGGGCAAATGGACTTCTCTTTTCCCAATGTTCAGAATGCGGACTGGCACTCTCCCATGGCGGACATCAACCACCCCCCTGGCTGTCAAAATGGTGGGCCTAGTATCTGAGTAGACGGGCTCTACCAGGGCCTGGTAATCTCTACCCCTTAGACCGATGGCTGCCCGGCAGCATATCAGCATTTCATTTTTTAGAGGCATGGCAATAGGGAATGGGTCACTCATCCTAACACTGCCAATCTCACCACCAGACAGTTCTACCTGTTGTCTTTTCATCAGGGCTCTGATCTCCCTTTGTAGAACCCGCTGCTGGCTGGAACTGGCGGTCTCCGCAACCTGCTGTAACAAGAAAATTATTTCTGCAAGACAATTTTCAATAACATTAGTGCCTAAAATTATCATGGGATGACTTTCTCGGCGATCAATGTCGACAATTATCAGTCAATGTGCTGGCAGCTCGACTTTGCCAACTTTTATGGTCACTTCTTTAAACCCAACCTGGGGTACAGGTTGACCATTGCTAGCATATATACTCAAATGTTCATCTGGATGGAGGGTAATGTCCGAATCAGTCCAGTACTGTTTGAAAAGAATGTAGGGAATGGTGGTCACCTGGGATCCAGTGTCCAGCAACGCGCTCATTGGAAAGCCGTCCAGCACAACAGGTAGGACCCGTAGTCCTCCCACATATTTGTCTCGCCAGCTTGATGGGCCTGGTGGTCTTATGCCTGGGGGTTGGCCCTCTGCCCCAGGTTTTACTCGTTTAAATGACAGTACCTTGCATAATGTCCTGGCTGGTTGCAGCGGCGGCAGATGGGTTGTCCGTCCTGGTCGTAGCGGTCGCTGTTCCTCCCTCTGGATGGTGGAATCCTCCTCTGTCGTCGCCACGGGATGTCCTCTGGACTGGAAGCCAGCTGGACCTTTCATCTTGGAGACACCAGCAAGGACTGTACAGTTTTGGTTAGTGCTGCTACACTTTTGGTTAGTTCCTGGACCTGATGGTGCAGGTCTGTAGATGGGGCATTGTCCAGAGTCTGTGCATCAGCTCCTACAGGCTCTGGGGAAACTGGTGCCACCTTCTGGTGATAGGTGATAGCTGGGCGCCGGTGAGCTGTGGGGCCACCTGGTGTTGGTTCCCATAGCACCCGGATGGCTCTGTCCTTAAATTGTGCAAAGTCCAAGTCAGGGTTTTGCAGAGCCATTATGCGCAGCTGGGTTCGGTGAACGTTGGACAGTAAACCCTCAATAAATTGCTCAGTTAACAGTCTGTTTTTATCATGCACACTCTCAGTGTCTACCTGTTTGATGGACCTCAGCGCCTCCTGCAGGTTTAAAGCATAGTCCTGTACACTGTCCTGTGCCCGTTGTTTGCACCCATAAAACTTCATTTTGATCTCTGCTGTAGTGCGGGTGTCAAAAGTGTCCTTTAGGCAGGCCAGTATCTCTTTTACAGTCCCTTTTTCTCGAGCTGACCAGGACTTTACTTCTCTCTGGGCTGCACCAATCAACTGGCCTATGAGGATGCTCACTTTCTGATCCTCTGACAGGGGGTATACTTTAAATAAACTGTTTAGTCTCTCCTTGAAGTCACTCAGGGTGTGCGACTCTCCTGAGTACTGGAGCAACCACGCCGCCCCTGGTATATAAGGCATGGTGAATGGCTTTACTGCGGCAGCGGCCGCGCCAGTGGCTGAAGTTCCCTCCATTTCGTGCATCTTCCTCCACCCTAGTGAACCCTGGCCTACCTTCCTCCTCTTTTCTTCCGAAGGCCGCAGTTCCGCAGGTGATGATCCCCGTCGAGGACCTGGCGTTGCACACGTCTGACGTCAGCGCTCGCTGGGCTCCTTCCAGGACCTGGTGTTGCATCAGCGTGCGGGGCGGGGCTTTGGACTTCGCGCGTTTTCAGCAATCACGCCCTTCTTCTTCCCGCGCGGCGACCCGAAAATAGCGGACAATGGCGGGAAAACAGCGGATTTGGCGGGAAAACTTCACCACGGTATACGACAGTTTCTTAAAGGCGCGCAGTACCCGGTGGTAGCGGGCACGTAATCCTGCCGACTACGCCAAAGTTGACGCTCCCCCTGGGCCATGGAGTACCCGGAGCCGGGCCTTTTGTAGATGCTGGGGGTGGTAGTCACCGTGACGGTGACCCGTTCCGTGACCCAGGTCGGTCAAACCACGGGCGTATTATATGTGTATAGGTTAATGTCCGACTGCGCCACCGGTGGATTGCGGTTATTAGTAACCGCCGCTGCGGAGCAGTCCGCTGAAGCTGGTGGTATGTGCAGCTAGGTGATGTGACTCCCCACAGGAGGAGTGTAGCTTCAGGGCAGCGTGTAAGGATGATGATGGTAGTAGTGCTGGGTATCGGTAATAACAAAACGGAGTCTTTGCGATGCATTCCCAGGGTCTTTACTGTTGGTAATTATATAGGCCCCAACGGGAGTACTGGCTCGTGATGAAGGCCTGGTCAGTCTGGGAGCAATCCTAGAGTCCTCCTGGCCTGGTAGAGTAGTAGGCCTGCTGTTCTGACCGTACTCTTTGGCTATCCTGCTTATAGTCGTGTTGTAGCACACGTCCCTGAGTGTAACGTGCTGTGCTCACCCGTATGGCTGGCGACTTGGACCCTGTGTATTCCTCGCTCCTCTGTGGCGGTACTGGTCCTTTCGTGTGGCTGAGCCTCCGGGCTTCAGATGGGCTAGGAGACCTGCAATCTCCTGCCTTGCGGTATCTGCTGCTGGGTATACAATCCCAACAGCTTCGGACTCTGGTGTCCGGCTCTCTGTGTGAACTACCAGGACGAGCTCTCTACAGCTCCAGTCCCTGGCTTCTTGCTCCTGTGTCCTCAACTCGACTACAGGCTCTAAGTGAGCAAACCCCGCCTCCAGATACAGTTATAAAGGGCAGGATCCTGACCAGGAAATCCCTGTTTTGCTCCCAGACATGGTATTACCACCACTGTGGCAACCAGACCCTGTGGGGTGCCACATTTACATAGAATAGCCTTGGAATCAGCGGTGTAACAATCAATACCGCGATTACAAGAGACTGACCACAATATTAAAATTACACTGTGGACTGAATGACCGCAACATTTAAAAGGACTGACAGTCCACGGCGTTTGAATACGTTGTGGACTGACTCTCAACAGCATTTACACTAGTCTAAGGATTGAATGGAAGACAGCAATCAATGGAAAAGGACATCATACTTTGAAGTATAGAAGGAAGAAAGCAAAGAGGAAGACCAGCAACCAATCGAATGGATTGATGCTATAAAGAAAATGGTGAAGAAGACCCTAATGGACCTATCTTGTCTTGCACAAGATAGATCTTCCTAAAGATCATTAATTCATTAAGTCGTCATGGCTCGAGTTTCAACCGAAGGCCATTAATTATAAAGAATGGACTGACTGACCACAGCATATACACTAGATGTGGACTGCCTGAGCACATTTACAGTAGACTGTGAACTGATTGAGCATAAATGTAAAATAGACTGTGGACTGTCTGACTACAATTTTTATAATAAAATGCAGACCGACTGACCACAGTCTTTATCTTTGAAAAAAGTAATTTTGGCCCTAGAGTGTTATACTTTTTGGTGTGTATAGCATGAAGCAGGAACATATTATCACTCTTTTGGATATTTATAGGTGACTGACGCCCTTTGACATGGTGGGATTTGAAATGTTTCCTTGCGGACTCCAAGAAAAGAATGTGGAAAGTCACATAACAGGTAATTAATATTCATATTAATTATTGATAAAAGTCATTCTAGGCATAAGTTCTAGACCTGCGGAGGTGTGACAACACCTTTCTGATACATGAGAATATACTGTTAGTGGTTTACATATGTATATTTTCTTTACACAACTCCTAGTGTAACACAACCATATCTTAGGTAGAGACATAAGGAACATTTCTTTTCCTTATCCTCTGTATTCTAAATTGAGGAATCCTTTATTCTGTTTCATAGAATAGCCTTGTAATCAGCGGTGTAACAATCAATACCGCGATTACAAGAGACTGACCACAGCATTAAGACTACACTGTGGACCAACTGACCACAAAATTTACCAGGAGTGACAGTCCACAGCATTTAAATTAGGTGTGGACTGACTGACAACAGCATTTACACTAGTCTATGGATTGACTGGAAGACAGCAATTACTGGAAAGGGACATCATACTCGGAAGAATAGAAGTAAGAAGAAAAAGAGGAAGACCAGCAACCAATCCAAAGGATTGACACTATCAAGATAATGGTGAAGAAAACCCTAGTGGACCTATCTAGTCTTGCACAAAATTGATCTTCCCAAAGATCGTTAATTCATCCAGTCGTCATGGCTAGAGTTTCAACCGAAGGCCGTTAATAATAAAAAATGGACTGACTGACCACAGCATTCACACTAGGTGTGGACTGCCTGACTATAGCATTCACACTAGGTGTGGACTGCTTGACCACATTTACAGTAGACTAGACTGTGGGACAACTTCTTTCTTCTAAAGTGAGGAATCCCCTATTCTATTTCATAGAATAGCCTTGTAATCAGCGGTGTAACAATCAATACCGCGATTACAAGACACTGACCACAGTATTAAGACTACAGTGTGGACTGAATGACCACAGCATTTAAAAGGACTGACAATCCACAGCCTTTGAATTAGTTGTGGACTGACTGACAACAGCATTTACACTAGTCTAAGGATTGACTGGAAGACAGCAATCACTGGAAAAGGACATCATACTTTGAAGTATAGAAGGAAGAACGCAAAGAGGAAGACCAGCAGCCAATCCAAAGGATTCACACTATCAATATAATGGTGGAGAAGACCGCAGTGGACCTATGTAGTCTTTCACAAAATTGATCTTCCTAAAGATCATTAATTCATCCAGTCGTCATGGCTCGAGTTTCAACCGAAGGCCGTTATTAATAAAAATGGGCTGACTGACCACAGCATTCACACTAGGTGTGGACTGCCTGACTATAGCATTCACACTAGGTGTGGACTGCTTGACCACATTTACAGTAGACTAGACTGTGGGACAACTTCTTTCTTCTAAAGTGAGGAATCCCCTATTCTATTTCATAGAATAGCCTTGTAATCAGCGGTGTAACAATCAATACCGCGATTACAAGAGATTGACCACAATATTAAAATTACACTGTGGACTGAATGACCACAACATTTAAAAGGACTGACAGTCCACAGCGTTTGAATTAGTTGTGGACTGACTGACAACAGCATTTACACTAGTCTAAGGATTGAATGGAAGACAGCAATCACTGGAAAAAGACATCATACTTTGAAGTATAGAAGGATGAAAGCAAAGAGCAAGACCAGCAACAAATCCAATGGATTGGTACTATCAAGATAATGGTGAAGAAGACCCTAGCGGACCTATCTAGTCTTCCACAAGATTGATCTTCCTAAAGATCATTAATTCATCAAGTCGTCATGGCTCGAGTTTCAACTGAATGCCATTAATTATAAAGAATGGACTGACTGACTGACTGACCACAGCATATATGATGCGCCCCCTGGGCTGTGGGGTACTCGACAGCCGGGCCGATGGCTGCTGGCGGGGGTTATCACGGTGGCTGGCCCGGTTCGTGACCCAGGGCGGTCAGTAAAAAGGGACAAAACAAAAAGGGAATACTTTATATGGAAAGTTCGTGACGCCACCTGTGGTATCTGGTGAGAATCACCAGCGCTGCGGCAGTCCGCTGAGGCCGGTGGTAAGGCAGCTTGATGGTACAGCTCCCCACAGGTAGAGCTAGGCCTCAGGGCAGCGGGGATGTAAGGATGCAGGACAGATGGGACCCGCCGGGTCAGAGCAAGAACAGGGACAGACACGATAGTCACTTCAGTACCTTTTACTGGTGGAAATTCAGGCAAAAAACGGAGCACTGTAGGGTGAAGGGTGCATTTCAGAATCCTCCCCAGTGAGCGGGTGTAGGGCCTCCTGTTTCTAGCCTTTGCGTAGTAAGTTTCTGACCTGCCTGGAGCTAGACCTAACTTTGTCTCTGTTCTGCACCTGCCAACCTTGTGGTAGGGCCTTCTGTTGCAGATCACTCTCCCTATTCTTTGGGGTCTCTGTGATTCCTGACCCTGGTACGTATCATCTTTTGGTGATCCTGGGACATATAGTTCGCCAGGGTTTCCGGAAGTTTTCTACTGGTCATGCAGATCCACGTAGATTCCGACCCGGTGTTCGCTCTAACTTCGGGGTGAGCTGGTTAAGCTCCTCTACCCCCCTATGTTACTCACTTTCCACTCGCCTTCGGCCCCGCTCGGGCCCTCACTAGGCTACACACACTGCAGCCGTGACACTGCTCTTCTTCGCCGCTCTCAGAGTGTCGGCACACTCCTAGCTCTCTATCCTGAGCTCTGTGAGTTCTAGTCTGGACTCACTCTACAGACTGTACTGAACTCTTTCTGCAGGAACAGCTAGGCTCTGGCTCGACTGCACTCACTCCTTTTGTGTCTGAGCAGGAAACGGCTGAATCACTCACTGAGCTGCCTTGCTCCACCTTCCCTTTATATATCCCTGACGGGCTCCATCTGGTGGTCTGAGGTGGAAGGTGGAGGTGTGTGAATGCTTAGAGAGCCCTCTGGTGGAGTAATCCTTTAATACACTCTTCCAGGATCTGTGGTGCTAAGCACAGCTGGGCGCCACATATACACTAGATGTGGACATTTACAGTAGACTGTGAAACAATTGAGCATAAAATTTAAAATAGACTGTGGACTGTCTGAATACAATTTTTATAATAAAATGCAGACCGACTGACCACAGTCTTTATCTTTGAAATAAGTAATTTTGGCCCTAGAGTGTTATACTTTTTGGTGTGTATAGCATGTAGCAGGAACATATTATCACTCTTTTGAATATTTACAGGTGACTGATGCCCTTTGACATGGTGGGATTTGAAATGTTTCCTTGTGGACTCCAAGAAAAGAATGTGGAAAGTCACATAACAGGTAATTAATATTCATATTAATTACTGATAAAAGTCATTCTAGGCATAAGTTCTAGACCTGCGGAGGTGTGACAACACTTTTCTGATACATGAGAATATACTGTTAGTGGTTTACATATGTATATTTTCTATACACAACTCCTAGTATAACACAACGATATCTTAGGTACAGACATAAGGAACATTTCTTTTCCTTATCCTCTGTATTCTAAATTGAGGAATCCCTTATTCTGTTTCATAGAATAGCCTTGTAATCAGTGGTGTAACAATCAATACCGCGATTACAAGAGACTGACCACAGCATTAAGACTACACTGTGGACCAATTGACCACAAAATTTACGAGGACTGACAGTCCACAGCATTTAAATTGGGTGTGGACTGACTGACAACAGCATTTACACTAGTCTATGGATTGCCTGGAAGACAGCAATTACTGGAAAGGGACATCATACTCGGAAGAATAGAAGGAAGTAGGCAAAGAGGAAGACCAGCAACCAATCCAAAGGATGGACATTATCAAGATAATGGTGAAGAAAACCCTAGTGGACCTATCTAGTCTTGCACAAAATTGATATTCCCAAAGATCGTTAATTCATCCAGTCGTCATTGCTAGAGTTTCAAACGAAGGCCGTTAACAATAAAAAATGGACTGACTGACCACAGCATTCACACTAGTTGTGGACAGCCTGATCATATTTAGAGTAGACTGTGGGCCAACTTCTGTCTTCTAAAGTGAGGAATCCCCTATTCTATTTCATAGAATAGCCTTGTAATCAGCGGTGTAACAATCAATACCGCAATTACAAGAGACTAACCACACTACTAAGACTACACTGTGGACTGAATGACCACAACATTTAAAAGGACTGACAGTCCACAGTATTTGAATTAGTTGTGGACTGACTGACAACAGCATTTACACTAGACTAAGGATTGACTGGAAGACAGCAATCACGGGAAAAGGACATCATACTTTGAAGTATAGAAGGAAGAAAGCAAAGAGGAAGACAAGTAGCCAATCCAAAGGATTGACACTATCAAGATAACGGTGGCGAAGACCCTAGTGGACCTATGTAGTCTTTCACAAAATTGATCTTCCTAAAGATCGTTAATTCTTCCAATCGTCATGGCTCGAATTTCAACCGAAGGCTGTTAATAAGAAAAAATAGGCTGACTGACCACAGCATTCACACTAGGTGTGGGCTGCTTGACCACATTTACAGTAGACTAGACTGTGGATTAACCTCTGTCTCTTAAAGGGAGGTATCCCCTATTCTATTTCATAGAATAGCCTTGTAATCAGCTGTGTAACAATCAATACCGCGATTAGAAGAGACTGAGCACAGTATTAAAATTACACTGTGGACTGAATGACCACTGCATTTAAAAGGACTGACAGTCCACAGCATTTGAATTAGTTGTGGACTGACTGACAACAGCATTTACACTAGTCTAAGGATTGAATGGAAGACAGCAATCACTGGAAAATGACATCATACTTTGAAGTATAGAAAGAACAAAGCAAAGAGGAAGACCAGCAACCAATCCAATGGATTGATACTATCAAGATAATGGTGAAGAAGACCCTAGTGGACCTATCTTGTCTTGCAAAGATTGATCTTCCAAAAGATCATTAATTCATCAAGTCGTCATGGCTCGAGTTTCAACCGAAGGCAATTAATTATAAAGAATGGACTGACTGACCACAGCATATACACTAGATGTGGACTGCCTGACCACATTTACACTAGACTGTGAAACGATTGAGCATAAAATTGAAAATAGACTGTGGACTGTCTGACTACAATTTTTATAATAAAATGCAGACCGACTGACCACAGTCTTTATCTTTGAAATAACTAATTTTTGGCCCTAGAGTGTTATACTTTTTGGTGTGTATAGCATGTAGCAGGAACATATTATCACTCTTTTGAATATTTACAGGTGACTGACGCCTTTTCACATAGTGGGATTTGAAATGTTTCGTTGTGGACTCCAAGAAAAGAATGTGGAAAGTCACATAACAGTTAATTAATATTCATATTAATTACTGATAATAGTCATTCTAGGCATAAGTTCTAGACCTGCGGAGGTGTGACAACACCTCTCTGATACATGAGAATATACTGCTAGTGTTTTTCATATGTATATTTTCTATACACAACTCCTAGTATAACACAACCATATCTTAGGTAGAGACATAAGGAACATTTATTTTCCTTATCCTCTGTCTTCTAAAGTGAGGAATCCCTTATTCTGTTTCATAGAATAGCCTTGTAATCAGCGGTGTAACAATCAATACCGCGATTACAAGAGACTGACCACAGTATTAAGACTACACTGTGGACAATTGACCACAAAATTTACGAGGACTGACAGTCCACAACATTTAAATTAGGTGTGGACTGAGTGACAACAGCATTTACACTAGTCTAAGAATTGAATGGAAGACAGCAATCACTGGAAAAGAACATCATACTTTGAAGTATAGAAAGAACAAAGCAAAGAGGAAGACCAGCAACCAATCCAATGGATTGATACTATCAAGATAATGGTGAAGAAGACCCTAGTGGACCTATCTTGTCTTGCACAAGATTGATCTTCCTAAAGATCATTAATTCATCAAGTCATCATGGCTCGATTTTCAACTGAAGGCCATTAATTATAAAGAATAGACTGACTGACTGACCACAGCATATACACTAGATGTGGACTGCCTGAACATATTTACAGTAGACTGTGGGCCAACCTCTGTCTTCTAAAGTGAGGAATCCCCTATTCTATTTCATAGAACAGCCTTGTAATTAGCGGTGTATCAATCAATACCGCAATTACAAGAGACTGACCACACTACTAAGACTACACTGTGGACTGAATGAACACAGCATTTAAAAGGACTGACAGTCCACAGCGTTTGAATTAGTTGTGGACTGACTGACAACAGCATTTACAATAGTCTAAGGATTGAATGGAAGACAGCAATCACTGGAAAAGGACATCACACTTTGTAGTATAAAAGGAAGAAAGCAAAGAGGAAGACCAGCAACCAATCCAATGGATTGATACTATCAAGATAATGGTGTAGAAGACCCTAGTGGACCTATCTAGTCTTCCACAAGATTGATCTTCCTAAAGATCATTAATTCATCAAGTCGTCATGGCTCGAGCTTCAACCGAAGGCAATTAATTATAAAGAATGGACTGACTGACCACAGGATATACACTAGATATGGACTGCCTGACCACATTTACAGTAGACTGTGAAAAGATTGAGCATAAAATTTGTAATAGACAGTGGACTGTCTGACTACAATTTTTATCATAAAATGCAGACCGACTGACCACAGTCTTTAGCTTTGAAATAAGTAATTTTGGCCCTAGAGTGTTATACTTTTTGGTGTGTGTAGCATGTAGCAGGAACATATTATCACTCTTTTGAATTTTTACAGGTGACTGACGCCCTTTGACATGGTGGGATTTGAATTGTTTCCTTGTGGACTCCAAGAAAAGAATGTGGAAAGTCACATAACAGGTAATTAATATTCATATTAATTACTGATTATAGTCATTCTAGGCATAAGTTCTAGACCTGCGGAGGTGTGACAACACCTTTCTGATACATGAGAATATACTGTTAGTGGTTTATATATGAATATTTTCTATACACAACTCCTAGTATAACACAACCATATCTTATTTAGAGACATAAGGAACATTTCTTTTCCTTATCCTCTGTATTCTCAAGTGAGGAATCCCTTATTCTGTTTCATAGAATAGCCTTGTAATCAGCGGTGTAACAATCAATACCGCGATTACAAGAGACTGACCACAGCATTAAGACTACACTGTGGACCAATTGACCACAATATTTACGAGGACTGACAGTTCACAGCATTTAAACTAGGTGTGGACTGACTGACAACAGCATTTACACTAGTCTAAGGATTGAATGGAAGACAGCAATCACTGGAAAAGGACATCATAATCGGAAGAATAGAAGGAAGAAGGCAAAGAGGAAGACCAGTAACCAATCCAAAGGATTGACACTATCATGATAATGGTGAAGAAGACCCTAGTGGACCTATCTTGTCTTGCACAAGATTGAACTTCCTAAAGATCATTAATTCATGAAGTCGTCATGGCTCGACTTTCAACTGAAGGCCATTAATTATAAAGAATAGACTGACTGACTGACCACAGCATATACACTAGATATGGACTGCCTGATCATATTTACAGTAGACTGTGGGCCAACCTCTGTCTTCTAAAGTGATTAATCCCCTATTTTATTTCATAGAACAGCCTTGTAATTAGCGGTGTAACAATCAATACCGTGATTACAAGAGACTGACCACACTACTAAGACTTCACTGTGGACTGAATGACCACAGCATTTAAAAGGACTGACAGTCCACAGCGTTTGAATTAGTTGAGGACTGACTGACAACAGCATTTACACTAGTCTAAGGATTGAATGGAAGACAGCAATTACTGGAAAGGGACATCATACTCGGAAGAATAGAAGGAAGTAGGCAAAGAGGAAGACCAGCAACCAATCCAAAGGATTGACACTATCAAGATAATGGTGAAGAAAACCCTAGTGGACCTATCTAGTCTTGCACAAAATTGATCTTCCCAAAGATCGTTTTTTCATCCAGTCGTCATGACTAGAGTTTGAACCGAAGGCCGTTAATAATAAAAAATGGACTGACTGACCACAGCATTCACACTAGTTGTGGACTGTCTGATCATATTTACAGTAGACTGTTGGCCAACCTCTGTCTTCTAAATTGAGGAATCCGCTATTCTATTGCATAGAATAGCCTTGTAATCAGCGTTGTAACAATCAATACCGCAAGTACAAGAGACTGATTACACTACTAAGACTACACTGTGGACTCAATGACCACAGCATTTAAAAGGACTGACAGTCCTCAGCGTTTGAATTAGTTGTGGACTGACTGACAACAGCATTTTGTCTAGTCTAAGGATTGACTGGAAGACAGCAATCACTGGAAAAGGACATCATACTTTGAAGTATAGAAGGAAGAAAGCAAAGAGGAAGACCAGCAGCCAATCCAAAGGATTGACACTATCAAGATAATGGTGGGGAAGACCCTAGTGAACCTAAATAGTCTTTCACAAAATTGATCTTCCTAAAGATCGTTAATTCATCCAGTTGTCATGACTCGAGTTTCATCCGAAGGCCTTAATAATAAAAAATGGGCTGACTGACCACAGTATTCACAGAGGCTGTGGACTGCCTAACTACAGCATTAACACTAGGTGTGGACTGCTTGACCTAATTTACAGTAGACTAGACTGTGGGCCAATCTCTATCTTTTAAAGGGAGGAATCCCCTATTCTATTTCATAGAATTGCCTTGTAATCAGCGGTGTAGCAATCAATACCGCGATTACAAGAGATTGAACACAATATTAAAATTACACTGTGGACTGAATGACCACAACATTTAAAAGGACTGACAGTCCACTGCTTTTAAATAAGTTGTGGACTGACTGACAACAGCATTTACAATAGTCTAAGGATTGAATGGAAGACAGCAATCAATGGAAAAGGACATCATACTTTGAAGTATAGAAGGAAGAAAGCAAAGAGGAAGACCAGCAACAAATCCAATGTACTGATACTATCAAGATAATGGTGAAGAAGACCCTAGCTGACCTATCTAGTCTTCCACAAGATTGATCTTGCTAAAGATCATTAATTCATCAAGTCATCATGGCTCGAGTTTCAGCCGAAGGCCATTAATTATAAAGAATGGACTGACTGACTGACCACAGCATATATGACGCGCCCCCTGGGCCGTGGGGTACTCGACAGCCGGGCCGATGGCTGCTGGCTGGGGTTATCACGGTGGCTGGCCTGGTTCGTGACCCAGGGCGGTCTGTAAAAAGGGACAAAACAAAAAGGGAATACTTTATGTGGAAAGTTCGTGACGCCACCTGTGGTATCTGGTGAGAATCACCAGCGCTGCGGCAGTCCGCTGAGGCCGGTGGTAAGGCAGCTTGATGGTACAGCTCCCCACAGGTAGAGCTAGGCCTCAGGGGAGCGGGGATGTAAGGATGCAGGACAGACGGGACCCGCCGGGTCAGAGCAAGAACAGGGACAGACACGATAGTCAACCTTTTACTGGTGAAAATTCAGGCACATCCCGAAGCACTGTAGGGTGAAGGGTGCATTTCAGGATCCTCCTCAGGGAGCGGGTGTAGGGCCTCCTGTTTCTTGCCTTTGCGTAGTAAGTTTCTGACCTGCCTGGAGCTAGGCCTAACTTTGTCTCTGTTCTGCACCTGCCTACCTTGTGGTAGGGCCTTCTGTTGGAGATCACTCTCCCTATTCTTTTGTTTCTCTGAGATTCTTGACCCTGGTACGTATCAGCTTTTGGTGATCCTGGGACATGTAGTTCACCAGGCGCTCCGGTAGTTTTCTACTGCTCATGAAGATCTACGTAGATTCCTACCCGGTGTCTGCTGTAACTTCGGGGTGTGCTGGTTAAGCTCCTCTGCCCCCCTATGTAACTCACTTTCCACTTGTCTTCGGCCCCGCTCGGGCCCTCACTAGGCTACACACACTGCAGCCGTGACACTGCTCTTCTTCGCCGCTCTCAGAGTGTCGGCACACTCCTAGCTCTCTATCCTGAGCTCTGTGAGTTCTAGTCTGGACTCACTCTACAGATTGTACTGAACTCTTTCTTCAGGAACAGCTAGGCTCTGGCTCGACTGCACTGACTCCTTCTGTGTCTGAGCAGGAAACTGCTGAATCACTCACTGAGCTGCCTGGCTCCACCTTCCCTTTATATATCCGTGACGGGCTCCCTCTGGTGGTCTGAGGTGGAAGGTGGAGGTGTGTGAATGCTTAGAGAGCCCTCTGGTGGAGGAATCGTTTAATACACTCTTCCAAGATCTGTGGTGCTAAGCACAGCTGGGCGCCATATTCCCCCCTAGCAAAGCTCAGCACTCCCGGGCTGAAGTACATTTTTATAACAATAATAAACAGTTACAATCTTCCCTTTATTGGAGGCACATTCCTAAACGATGCATAACAAAAACATTATAACCATGTAAAATATTTTCAGCAGTTCAATAATGGTGCTCCTTCCGGGGAAGCACCTGTCCATGATAGGCTGGCCTAGCCGGGTCATCAGCCGTAGTTGGCGGGGGTTTGCTCTCCTCCCCCACCTTGTGGACATTCAGGGCCATGGGTATGACCAGAGATACAGGTCCTGCTGATGGGCGGCCGCTTCGGCCTGCTCGGCGCCCAGCTCGTGTTGAACATCAGGGTGGTGAACCGGTGCTCCGGCGCTGTGCTGTTCTTCGGACATACTGGAGCCCCCCTAGCGAACCGTGGCCTACCTTCTTCTCTTTTCTTCTGGTAGGCCGCAGCTCTGCAGGTGACGGTCTGCTTCAGGACCTTGCGTCGCTTGCGTCCTACGTCAGAGCGCTCACCGCGTCTCCTTCCAGGACCTAGCGCTTCCTGGTATGACGTCAAGGCGTGCGGCGTGTCCGTGGCTTTGCGCTCTTTTGCAGTTACACTCACCAGTTTCCCGTGGTTACGCCCTTCTTCTTGCCGCACTGCAGCGCGACAATGGCTGCCATCTTCGCCACAGTATAATACACAGTCTTTATTAAAGGCGCACAGTACCCGGTGGCAACGGGCACAACACTTCAACGTTGCAGCGGCCACGCAATCCTGTTCGTGACGCCAGGATCTGACGCACCTCCTGGGCCGTGGGGTATTCGATAGCTGGGCCGATGGCTGCTGGCGGGGGTTATCACGGTGGCTGACCTGGTTCGTGACCCAGGGCGGTCAGTAAAAAGGGACAAAACAAAAAGGGAATAGTTTATATGGAAAGTTTGTGACGCCACCTGTGGTATCTGGTGAGAATCACCAGCGCTGCGGCAGTCCGCTGAGTCCGGTGGTAAGGCAGCTTGAAAATACAGCTCCCCACAGGTAGAGCTAGGCCTCAGGGCAGCGGGGATGTAAGGATGCAGTACAGACGGGACCCGCCGGGTCAGAGCAAGAACAGGGACAGACACGATAGTCACTTCAGTACCTTTTACTGGTGGAAATTCAGGCACATCCCGGAGCACTGTAGGGTGAAGGGTGCATTTCAGGATCCTCCCAAGTGAGCGGGTGTAGGGCCTCCTGTTTCTTGCTTTGCTTTGTAAGTTTCTGACCTACCTGGAGCTAGGCCTAACTTTGTCTCTGTTCTGCACCTGCCGACCTTGTGGTAGGGCCTTCTGTTGGAGATCACTCTCCCTATTCTTTGTGGTCTCTGTGATTCCTGACCCTGGTACATATCAGCTTTTGGTGATCCTGGGACATGTAGTTCGCCAGGGGTTCCAGTAGTTTTCTACTGGTCATGAAGATCCATGTAGATTCGGACCCGGTGTCCGCTATAACTTCGGGGTGAGCGTGTTAAACTCCTCTGCCCCCCTATGTTACTCACTTTCCACTCACCTTCGGCCCCGCTCGGGCCCTTGACTAGCCCAGGGGGATGGGATGTACTCGAAGCCCGGGCCTTGCTGCTGGGGATGTCGCGGTAGTCGGTTCCCGGGCCCGTACTCTGGGCCTCTCTTTTAATAGATGTTTGGTTCTTATTAATTATATGAAAGTTCGTGACGCCACCTGTGGTACCTGTTGAGATTCAACAGCGCTGCGACAGTCCGCTAAGGCCGGTGTTAAGGCAGCTCGGTGGTATAGCTCCCCACAGGTGGAGCTAGGCCTCAGGGCTGCGTATGTGAAAGGAGTGCAGGTTGGCGAGGCCAGCCAGGCCTACGGAAAGACAGGTAAACTCACACAGTTCTCTTCAATACCTTTTACTGATGGAATTGCAGGGACATCCCGGAGAACTGTAGGGTGAAGGGTGTATTGCCAGATACTCCCCCAGGTCGCGGAGATAGGGCCTCCTGTTTCCTGTCTTTGTATGGTAAGTTTCTGACCTGCCTGGAGCTAGGCCTAACTTTGTCTTTGTCCTGCACTGGCTGACGTTGTGGTAGGGAGTTCTCTTGGAGTGCACGCTCCCAGCTTGCGGGGCCTATGTGTCTCCTGGCTCTGTTACGTATCAGCACTTTAGTGGTCCTGGGACCTGTAGTCCTCCAGGGATTCCGGTTGAACTTTATTGGGTCATAGAGATCCCGGTAACTTCGGACCCGGTGTCCAGTAAACATTCGGGGTGAGCTGGTAAAGCTCCTCTGCCCCCACTGCTACTAACTCTCGACTTGCCTTCGGTCTACTCGGGGCCCTCACTAGGCTTTACACACTGGCAGTTAGCTGGCTGCCTCTTCTGCCGCTCTTTGAGTGTCGGCAACGCTCCTAGCTCACTAACCTGAGATCACTCTACTCCGACTCCAACCGAACTCTTCTCAGACTGCTCTGTACACTTGCTCTTTGTGCTCTCCAGTCTAAAACTAGTCTCTAACTGAACCAACCGACGAACTAGCTCCACCCCCCCTTTTATATCCCTAACGGGCTCCCTCTGGTGGTCTGAGGTGGGAGGTGAAGGTGTGTGTATGTGCTTAGAGAGCCCTCTGGTGGAGGAATCCATTAATACACTCTTCCAGGTCTGTGGTGCTAAGCAGAGCTGGGCGCCACATTCCCCCCTAGTTAAGCTCAGCACTCCCAGGCTGAAGTAATTTTACAAACAGTAATAAACATAAACAATAACAATAATCTTCCCTTTATGGGAGGCACCAATCTTAAACATTGCATAACAACACCAACAAATATAAAGCGTCCTCAGAATTCAAGTCTCCAGTTGTGAGGTTCCCAAGCAGGATGTCCATCTCACTGACTAGAGTACTTAGTAGCTTTGAGGGACCTGTCCTAAACCCTCTACGTAGGCCCTGGGGTGGCTGCAGGGCATGAAGATCCGGTGTTGGACCTCCACAAAAGCCACTCCAGGCAGGTTTTACTTCTGAGGTCACCTAAAGGGAGTACTCCAGGGAGTACAAATATATACAAGAAATTGTTTTTGGGCTGCACACAGTCCTCAGCCACGCAGTTCATAGGTAATTAATTAATGAAATCATTAGGCAAAAAGTCCATTAATAAGGCAAAAATACATATCAAAATGCACAATCATAACATACAATACCCCAGGGGTAACTATCTACACTACTCAGATTTTTTTACTTTACTGAGTGTACCTGACAGGAGGTTTACCTCTCGTGCTACGTGTTGATCTACGTAGTGTAGTGGTCTGTGTGGTAGTAGTGTCTACATTGTCAGTTACTCTACCAGTTCTACGTGTGACTATGTTCTAAAACTGCTTTAACCTCTCTCTTGGACTGGCAAGTCTACCATTGGCTGGGCCCTCTTGCTCTTCTTCTGCCGGGGATCCTTCATCCGGGGATTCTTCTTGAGCTGGGTCTTCTGCAGCACTTACAGGTTCAACTTGCTGTTGAGGGTCTTCTGGCTGATTGTAGAAATGGAGTACTGGAACTATTACTGCTCCTCCTACTTGAGGCCAATCTGCTGGAAACTCTCCTAAGTCAGTGTGTATCACTGGTTCTTTTGGCTCTTCCAGTTTGGTGAAAGGCACTTCTTCTTGGGGTTTCAGTAATTCAGGACATACTGTAACTTTAGATGGTCCCTTGACACTGTTGCTGACGTTCTTCCTCCATCTTTGCTGATTAAGCATGTCTTTTTATTATCAAATCTTGATTCCAACACAGTGTAGGGTTCTTTTTCCCACTGGTCATCAAGTTTGTTGTTTCTTCTTTTCCTTTTTAATACTGTTTCACCAGGTGTGAAAGGTTCTGCTGGCACACTTTTGTTGTATTGTGCTTCTTGTTTGTCTCTTGATTTAGTGAGACTATCTTCAACACAGGCTTGTACCCTTCTGTACTGCTCTTGTCTGGTCGTGTCCCAGTTTTCAGTGGTTACATCAGCTTCAGGCCCCACAACACCAAGCCCCAGATCCATGGGCAGCTTCCCAGGTCTTGCACGCATAAGATATGCCGGAGTACAATTGGTGGAACTGACAGGTATGTGATTATATAGATCTACTAGGTCTGGTAGTAGGTCTGGCCACTGGTTTCTCTCTTCAAGTGGGATGGTCTTCAGCAGATCGATGATGATGTTGTTCATCTTTTCACAGAGACCATTTGTTTGTGGGTGATATGGTGTAGTTCTTATTTTCTTACACCCATAAAGATGGCAGAACTCTTTGAACAATTCAGCCTCAAAGGCCGGGTCTTGGTCAGTCAGTACCTGCTCAGGGTATCCATGGGGTCTGCAGAAGTATGCTTGGAAAGTTTTTGCTGCTGTCTCTGCTGTCAGGTCTTTGACAGGGGCGACCACCAGGAACCTAGAGTAGTGATCCACCATGGTCAGTGCGTAGGAGTACCCTGACCTTCTGGGGAACAACTTGACATGGTCCAGAGCCACGATCTCCAGGGGTCGAGTTGTCTTGATTGGTTGCGGGGCTGCCTTCTGGGTGCTGTAGTCTTTTCTTCTGAGGCTACAGGGTCCACACTTTTGGCACCACCATTCAATGGAACTGCGCTTTCCTACCCAGTAGAATCGACACTTCAGCTGGGTCTCTAGCTTTTTCCAGCCAAAGTGCCCCGCCTGATCGTGGTAGGCCTCCAACACCATCTGGATGTCTGTCTTCGGGACTACTATCTGCCATACCATCTCATGGGTTTTTGGATTAACATACCTCCGGCACAGTTTCTCTCGGTAGATAAACAGCCGGCTTCTCTCGTTCCACAGCTGCTTTGCTTGAAGAGACGCTTCCTTCTCCAGGGAGGAACCTTCTTGGGTTATCAGTTCTTTAATACGGCTGACAACCGGGTCAGTGTCCTGTGTCTCTTTCCAGCTGTGGTGAGGCAGAGGGTTTAATGTCTTCCCACCCTGCCTCTTTGAGGCTCGTTGTTCGTGGATCATCCCATTCCGGTGAAAGGCAGGTAGCTCAATCTCTTCCAAATCATCAACTTCTTCTTCTGTGTCTGATTGGTGAGGCATCCTGGACAGGGCATCGGCGTTGGCGTTCTTGCGGCCCGCCCGGTATTTAATTGTAAATTGGTAGTTTGACAGCCGAGCCATCCATCGTTGTTCCATGGCTCCCAGCTTGGCAGTTTCAAGATGGGTCAAGGGGTTATTGTCAGTGTAGGCAGTGAACTTGCTGGAGGCCAAGTAGTGTTTAAACCTTTTGGTGATGGCCCAGACCAAGGCCAGGAACTCTAACTTAAACCTGCTATAGTTCTCTGGGTTCCTCTCGGTTGGGTGGAGCTTCCTGCTTGCATAGGCTATGACTTTCTCTTGGCCATTCTGCTTCTGACTTAGGACAGCGCCCAGCCCTTCGTTGCTGGCATCAGTATACAGCAGGAACGGTTGGCTATAGTCAGGATAGGCTAGAATCTCGTCGCCTGTCAGGATCTCCTTCATCTCCTGAAATGACTCGGCTTGCTCCTTACCCCAGTGGAATGGGGGGTTCTTGCCTTAGGGGGACTACCCTACCAGGAGGTCTTGCAGGGGAACTGCTTTCTTAGTATAGTCTTTTATGAACCTCCGGTAGTATCCTATTAGTCCCAGAAACTGACGCACCTCCTTCAGGTTCTTCGGCTCCGGCCACTTCTGGATGGCTGTAACCTTCTCCGGGTCTGGTGCTACCCCTTCCGGACTGACAATGTGCCCCAGGTACTGTACCTTTCTCTTGAGCCGGTGGCACTTCGAGGGTTTCAACTTCATCCCGTACCGGGACAGTGACTCAAATACCTCTGCCAGGTGTTTCAAGTGGTCCTCGTACGTTCTGGAGTACCCTATCACGTCATCCAGGTAGAGTAACACAGTCTCGAAGTTGCGGTGTCCCAGGCAGCACTCCATAAATCTCTGGAATGTTCCGGGGGCATTGCAGAGTCCAAACGGCATACTATTGAACTCGCAGAGTCCCATCGGAGTGGTAAAAGCCGTCTTCTCCCGATCCTCCTCAGCCACAGCTACTTGCCAGTACCCACTAGTGAGGTCAAGGGTAGAAAAGTAATTTGCAGACTTTAAGGCAGCCAGGGACTCCTCTATGCCTGGTAAAGGGTATGCATCCTTATGTGTAATGCGATTTACTTGACGGTAATCTACACACATCCTCATGCTCCCATCCTTTTTCCTGACTAGCACTAGGGGAGCTGCCCAGGGACTACAACTATCCCTTACTACCCCTGCCTTTTTCATGTCATGCAACATCTCTTTTGCCTTCTGGTAGTGTGCTGGTGGAATAGGCCTATAACGTTCTTTGATTGGTGGATGATCACCTGTGAGGATATGGTGTTGAACCCCCTTTATCCTCCCAAAATCAAGTGGATGTTTACTGAACACTTGCTGGTATTCCTGAACCACCCGGTGTACACCCTGTTTTTGATGGGCAGGAGTGGTGTCTGTCCCAACATGGAGCTGTTGACACCAGTCCTCCACCTGGGTAGCACGGTCATTATCCTTCACTTCGTCTGGTGAGGCTAAGGAGCAACAGTGGCATAACGTGGTAACTTTACCTCATCTTCCCCATAGTTGAGAAGACGGACGGGCACCCTCCCATTGCGTACGTCTACAACCCCTCTGGCGGTTAAGAGCGTGGGTCTGTGCTCTGAGCTAAGGGGTTCTACTACCGCCTGGTAGCTTTGTCCCCTAAGACCTATGGCTGCTCTACACCAGATAAGCATTTCTGTCATTGGAGGAATCACAATGGGTATGGGGTCTGTCACCCGCACATTACCAATTTCACCACCTGTTAACTTCGCTTTCTGTTGGTACATCAGGATGCGGATCTCCTTCTGCAGTTCCCTCCTCTGTCCTGGTCTGGCAGCGTCAGCAATCTGTTGGAGTAAGAACACAACCTCTCCCAAACAATTACCAACAATGTTAGTGCCTAGTACCATATACGGATTAGTGTCATCAGGATTAGTCTCTACTACAATTAGTCCCTGGTCTTTCAGCTCCACTCTCCCCACCTTTACAGTCACATTCTTAACCCCGATTAGGTTAAGGGGAAGTCCGTTTGAGGCATAAACAGAAAGATCTGGAGCTGGCGGACGTAGATCGTCCATGGACCAGAACCTTTTGTAGAGGATGTCAGGTATTACGGTTACCTGAGATCCTGTGTCCAGCAGAGCGTGCGTCGGGATTCCGTCCAGCACAATGGACAGGAAAGGTGTTCCCCCAACGAACCTGTTGTACCAATCTGATGGGCCTGGTGACTTTACTCCTGGGTGTTGGCCCTCGGACCCAGGGTTTTCTCGTTTAAAGGACAATTCTGGATGAGATGGCCAGTCTTTTGGCAACGGTAGCAGGCGTAGTCCCTCTGTGGACGGCATTGGTTACTGTTCCTCACAGGGGTTGGTGTTGTCCTACTCCTCCTCCGCATCCAGGGGACGTCCTCAGGGCTGTCCGCAAGCAGGATCTTCCCTTTGTCTTCAGGCTCCGTCCGCAGCTGCAGGGCACTCAGCACAGTGGTCAGGGTCTTACTCAACTGACGCACTTCAGAGCGCAGGCTGTCCAGCTCTCTAGGGGACGCTGCTGGAACATTGGCGTCTTTCTGTGTCTCGGACATTCTGGCGCCCCCCTAGTTAACCGTGGCCTACCTTCTTTTGTTTTCTTCCTGTAGGCCGCAGCTAAGCAGGTGACGGTTTTCTTCAGGACCTTGCGCCGCTTGCGTGCTACGTCAGAGCGCTCACCGTGGCTCCTTCCAGGACCTGGTATCACCGCAAGGCGTTGGGCATGTCCATGGCTTCGCGCTCTTTTGCAGTTACGCCCACCGATTTCGCGCAGTTACGCCCTTCTTCTTTCCGCACTACAGAACGACAATGGCGGCCATCTTCGCCACAGTTTATTAAAGGCGCACAGTACCCGGTGGCAACGGGCAAAACACTTCTACGTTGCAGCGGGCACGTAATCCTGTTCATGACGCCAGGAAAGAGATGACTAGCCCAGGGGGATGGGATGTACTCGGAGCCCGGGCCTTGCTGCTGGGGATGTCGCGGTAGTCGGCTCCCGGGCCCGTACTCTGGGCCTCTCTTTTAAAAGATGTTTGGTTCTTATTAATTATATGAAAGTTCGTGACGCCACCTGTGGTACCTGGTGAGATTCACCAGCGCTACGACAATCCGCTGAGGCCGGTGATAAGGCAGCTCGGTGGTATAGCTCCCCACAGGTGGAGCTAGGCCTCAGGGCAGCGTATGTGAAAGGAGTGCAGGATGGCGAGGCCAGCCAGGCCTACGGAAAGACAGGCAAACTCACACAGTTCTCTTCAATACCTTTTACTGATGGAATTGCAGGCACATCCCGGAGCACTGTAGGGTGAAGGGTGTATTACCGGATACTCCCCCAGGGAACGGGGATAGGGCCTCCTGTTTCCTGTCTTTGTATGGTAAGTTTCTGACTTGCCTGGAGCTATGCCTAACTTTGTCTTTGTCCTGCACTGGCTGACGCTGTGGTAATGAGTTCTCTTTGAGTGCACGCTCCCAGCTTGCAGGGCCTATGTGTCTCCTGGCTCTGTTACGTATCAGCACTTTAGTGGTCCTGGGACCTGTAGTCCTCCAGGGATTCCGGTTGAACTTTACTGGGTCGTAGAGATCCTGGTAACTTCGGACCCGGTGTCCGGTAAACATTCGGGGTGAACTGGTAAAGCTCCTCTGCCCCCACTGCTACTAACTCTCGACTCGCCTTCGGCCTACTCGGGGCCCTCACTAGGCTATACACACTGGCAGTTAGCTGGCTGCCTCTTCTGCCGCTCTTTGAGTGTCGGCAACGCTCCTAGCTCACTAACCTGAGATCACTCTACTCCGACTCCAACCGAACTCTTCTCAGACTGCTCTGTACACTTGCTCTTTGTGCTCTCCAGTCTAAAACTAGTCTCTAACTGAACCAACCGACGAACTAGCTCCACCCCCCCTTTTATATCCCTAATGGGCTCCCTCTGGTGGTCTGAGGTGGGAGGTGAAGGTGTGTGTATGTGCTTAGAGAGCCCTCTGGTGGAGAAATCCATTAATACACTCTTCCAGGTCTGTGGTGATAAGCAGAGTTGGGCGCCACACCCTCACTAGGCTACACACACTGCAGCCGTGACACTGCTCTTCTTCGCCGCTCTCAGAGTGTCGGCACACTCCTAGCTCTCTATCCTGAGCTCTGTGAGTTCTAGTCTGGACTGAACTCTTTCTGCAGGAACAGCTAGGCTCTGGCTCGACTGCACTGACTCCTTCTGTGTCTGAGCAGGAAAGTGCTGAATCACTCACTGAGCTGCCTGGCTCCACCTTCCCTTTATATATCCCTGACGGGCTCCCTCTGGTGGTCTGAGGAGGAAGGTGGAGGTGTGTGAATGCTTAGAGAGCCCTCTGGTGGAGGAATCCTTTAATACACTCTTCCAAGATCTGTGGTGCTAAGCACAGCTGGGCGCCACATATACACTAGATGTGGACTGCCTGACCACATTTACAGTAGACTGTGAAATGATTGAGCGTAAAATTTGTAATAGACTGTGGACTGTCTGACTACAATTTTTATAATAAAATGCAGACCGACTGACCATAGTGTTTATGTTTGAAATAAGTAATTTTGGCCCTAGAGTGTTATACTTTTTGGTGTGTGTAGCATGTAGCAGGAACATATTATCAATCTTTTGAATATTTACAGGTGACTGACGCCCTTTGACATGGTGGGATTTGAAATGTTTCCTTGTGGACTCCAAGAAAAGAATGTGGAAAGTCACATAACAGGTAATTAATATTCATATTAATTACTGATAATAGTCATTCTAGGCATAAGTTCTAGACCTGCAGAGGTGTGACAACACCTTTCTGATACATGAGTATATACTGCTAGTGGTTTACATATGTATATTTTCTATACACAACTCCTAGTATAACACAACCATATCTTAGGTAGAGACATAAGGAACATTTCTTTTCCTTATCCTCTGTCTTCTAAAGTGAGGAATCCCTTATTCTGTTTCATAGAATAGCCTTGTAATCAGCGGTGTAACAATCAATACCGCGATTACAAGAGACTGACCACAGTATTAAGACTACACTGTGGACCAATTGACCACAAAATTTACGAGGACTGACAGTCCACAGCATTCAAATGAGGTGTGGACTGACTGACAACAGCATTTACAATAGTCTATGGATTGACTGGAAGACAGCAATTACTGGAGAGGGACATCATACTCGGACGAATAGAAGGAAGAAGGCAAAGAGGAAGACCAGCAAGCAATCCAAAGAATTGACACTATCAAGATAATGGTGAAGGAGACCCTAGTGGACCTATCTAGTCATGCACAAGATTGATCTTCCTAAAGATCGTTAATTTATCAAGTCGTCATGGCTCGACTTTCAACCAAAGATCATTAATTATAAAGAATGGACTGACTGACTGACCACAGCATATACACTAGATGTGGACTGCCTGACCACATTTACAGTAGACTAGACTGTGGGCCAACCTCTGTCTTCTAAAGTGAGGAATCCCCTATCCTATTACGACGCGCCCCCTAGGCCATGGGGTACCCGGAGCCGGGCCTTTTGTAGATGTTGGGGGTGGTAGTCACCGTGGCGGTGACCCGATCCGTGACCCAGGGCAGTCAAACCACGGGCGTATTATAAGTGTACAGGTTAATGTCCGACTACGCCACCTGTGGATTGCGGTTATTAATAACCGCCGCTGCAGAGCAGTCCGCTGAAGCTGGTGGTATGTGCAGCTAGGTGATGTGACTCCCCACAGGAGGAGTGTAGCCTCAGGGCAGCATGTAAGAATGATGATGGTAGTAGAGCAGGGTATCGGTAATAACAACACGGAGTCTTTGCGGTGCAGTCCCAGGGTCTTTTCTGTTGGTAATTATATAGGCCCCAACGGGAGTACTGTGTGACCCGCCACTCGGTGTTTGAGTAGCGGCTAACCCTCCCTGAGAAAGTGTATACTCGGAAGACGGGCCGGTGATGGAGAGGGGATGCAGTCGCGGCCTTGGCCCGGTCCGTGCCCAGGGCGCACAGACCAAAAATACGGGCTAGTTAAGGATGAGTGGTTAATTCGACTACGCCACCTGTGGTGTCTGGTGATGCTCCACCAGCGCTGCTTGCAGTCCTCTGAGGTGGGATGTTGTGGCAGACGACGGTATTACTACTCCCCACAGGCAGAGCAGGGCCTCAGGGCAGAGACAGACAGGAGGATGGATGAGGGGAGTAGTAGTAGGCGCAGTGGTGTGGTGCGGTGTCACGCTGCAATAATGGACCGGAGGCAATGGATGCAGTATTCCAAGCTTTACTCACGTTAGTTAAGGTCAGCTGCAAGGCTTCTCCTTGCTCCTCACGGCTTGCTGCGGCCACCAGAGATGAGGGCCCGGAACACCCCGGTAGTTGAGGTGCTTTGATCAGGACCCCCGCACCTCCGCGTGTTCCTGAACTTTTCCCTTGGACCTGTCCTGTCCGTGTGCGGTGCGTGTTACAAGACTGCGTCTCCCTCTGGCTATTCACAGAACAAGGGTACGGCGACAATTCCGTTCCATCCGTCACCTTAGCCGCCGGGCTTCTCTGACAGAGACGTGAAGTAACAAAGTCAGATATCGGGGGCTGG
This sequence comes from Phyllobates terribilis, assembly GCF_046119375.1. Lineage (NCBI taxonomy): Eukaryota > Metazoa > Chordata > Amphibia > Anura > Dendrobatidae > Phyllobates > Phyllobates terribilis. The sequence continues at coordinate 384,680,065 of NW_027362765.1, forward strand.
TACCCCTTTTGCAGCAGGAGTCCATCTGACTAGGCCAGAATGGAGAGTACAGGTGTCATATGCCGCTCCGTCCGTATTCCCTGGGATCCTTTTGCCTGTGGAGCTCTTCTACTTTGCTCCCCTCCAGGCCTTCTCAAGTAGGGAACTTGACCGGGTAGAGGCAACCGTTAACTCTCACCCGCTCCTCGCCTCAAGGCCAGAGCACGAGGACCGTGCATCTTCACAGGCTGCAGGTTCTATCCCAGAAAGCCACGTTCAGCAGTGAAGACCACAATCAAAGAACCTTGAACTTAAGATGGCTGGCTATTATATATTAAACTAGAAGTGTAAGCTAAAGGTGTGTCCTCCACCCTGACCCACTACATGGTTCCCCCTAACTTTGGTTCCCCCATCTCCATTATCCTGCAGCACTCTGGTGCATATTAGCCCCCCATAGGTCAGGAGTGTGCAGTGTTGAGCGTGAGTTGGGGTCCTGACAGGTGCACCATCCTTACCTGGGTGAGGAGATACCACACCTCCTGACAAGATGCAGTACCCCCCTGTGGTGACCGAACCCTCAGGGGAGCCACAGTACTGGCTCATGATGAAGGCCTGGTCTCTCTGGGAGCAATCCTAGAGTCCTCCTGGCCAGGTAGAGTTGTAGGCCTGCCGTTCTGACCGTACTCTTTGGCTATCCCGCTTTTAGTCGTGTTGTAGCCCACGTCCCTGAGTGTAACGTGCTGTGCTCACCCGTATGGCTGGCGACTCGGACCCTGTGTATTCCTCGCTCCTCTGTGGCGGTACTGGTCCTTTCGTGTGGCTGAGCCTCCGGGCTTCTGATGGGCCAGGAGACCGGCAATCTCCTGCCTTGTGGTATCTGCTGCTGGGTATACAATCCCCACAGCCTCGGACTCCTCGTGTCCGGCTCTCTGTGTGAACTATCCAGGACGAGCTCTCTTCAGCTCCAGTCACTGGCTTCTTGCTCCTGTGTCCTCAACTCGACTACAGGCTCTAACTGAGCTAACCCCGCCTCGAGAACCAGTTATAAAGGGCAGGATCCTCCCCTTTCTGGCCTGGGGCAAGAGGTGTTGCATGTAGTGTGTTTCCTGACAAGGAAACCCCTGTTTTGCTCCCAGACATGGTATTACTACCACTGTGGCAACCAGACCCTGTGGGGTGCCACATTCCCCCCTAGTAAATTAAAGTACTCCGGGACTGAGCATATTTTGCAAAAACACAACAGGTAACAATACATCAACATATTTACAATCATTAGAGTCTTTATAGGTCACGGTATCATCCGTAACCAGGTGTCCATTTTCCTTGGTAGATATGGGGACCTGTCCAATGCAAACCCCAAACGTTGGCCTTGGGCGTGGCTGCAAGGCTTAGGCAGTCCCGTTGGACCACAAGGGGGCCACGCCAGACAGGTTTTTGTTCCTTGGTCTGCTGGAAAGGGGCACTTTACAGGTGCAACTATTTACAAGGCAAGTTTTTGGGTTACTCATCATCCATAACCTGAAAGTCTTTTGTAACCTGTCGGGTAACTGGACAAACATAGTTAACACACACATAAAACAATTCAACATTACAGTTATAGTTACATTTAGATTCTCCAGCGAGCAGGGATTTGACCTCTGGTGCTCCTGGTAGACCTGCGTAACACACTGTCTAGCTGTGTTTTACCTTGGTCCCCTGCATTTACCCCTGGTGTGGTGGGCTCTGTATGGACTGCACTACAGGTGTGTGAAGGTGTCTCTGGTAGGTTGGGCAGCTTCCTACGGATCCTTTGGCTTACCGTGGGCATGACAGGTTCGCTACTAGCAGAGGGTAGATTCTCCTGGTCTGCTGATGAGGAATCTTCTGTCTCCGGGGCCAATGATTCTTCCAACTCTACTGGGACTTCTTCAGCTTCCTGAGGAGCTGGCTGGAAGAATGTAAGGACTGGTACAACAATGGCGTTATTCACCTGTGTCCATGACCGTGGAAATTCTCTGAGTACCGTGCTGACCATTTCTTCCTTTTCCTCTGCGGGTTGAGGGATATCCTGGTCTTCTTCAGCATGCTGCAGCTGCTCGGGACATTTCTTTAGGTGGTCTCTGTAAACTGTAGCTGTTGTTTCTCCTCCGTCCTTACTTATGAGGTACACCTTAGGGTTATCGTGGTTCGAGGGCAGAACGGTGTACGGCTCTTTTTCCCACTGGTCATCCAACTTGTGGAGTCGCCTCTTCCTCTTTAGGACTTGCTCTCCAGGTGACAGGGGAACGGCAGGGGCATGTTGATTGTAAGTCTTCTCTTGCCTTTCTCTTGCTTGGGACAGACTTCTTTCAACACTTTCCTGTACCTTGCGGTATTGCAGCTGCCGCTCAGTATCCCAATCTGAATCTGGTGAGGTATCCTCTGGGGTCAGGACTCCCATATCCAGGTCGATGGGCAGCTTACCAGGTCTTGCTCGCATCAGGTAAGCAGGGGTGCAGTTGGTGGAATTCACTGGGATGTGATTGTAGAGTTCCACCAGGTCTGGCAACTTTTCTGGCCACAGGCTGCGTTCCTCCAGGGGCAACGTCTTCGGTAAGTCTATCACGACCTGATTCATCTTTTCACAAATCCCATTGGTCTGGGGGTGGTAAGGCGTTGTCCGGATCTTCTTGCAGCTGTACAGGTTGCATAACTCCTGGAATACCTCTGCTTCGAAGGCTGGACCTTGGTCAGTTAGCACACGTTCTGGGTAACCATGCGGGTGGCAGAAGTGCTGCTGGAAAGCTCTCGCTGCAGTCTGAGCCGTTTGGTCCTTGACTGGCACTACTACCAGGAATCGAGAGTAGTGGTCTACGAAGGTGAGAGCGTAGACATAGCCTGATCTGCTCGGGGTTAGCTTCACATGATCCAGGGCTACCAATTCGAGTGGCTGCTTGGTGATGATGGGCTGCAGGGGAGCCCTCTGGCTGTCACGGTATTTTCTTCTCAGGTTGCATGGTCCGCATTCTCGACACCACCTCTCAATTGCTGTCCTCATGCCAACCCAATAGAACCATTCATGTAGCAGGACTTCCAGCTTCTTCCACCCAAAATGCCCCGCTCCATCGTGGTACGCCTCCAGGACCATAGACGCATCTCGCCTCGGGATTACCACCTGCCAGACCAGCTCATGTGTCCAGGAGTTGACAGTTCTTCGAAACAGCTTCCCTTCATAGATGAACAGCTTCCTCTTTTCTTTCCACAGCTGTTTGGTCTCTTCAGGAGCATCTGAATCAGGGTATGAGTCCGCTTGTTTCAGCAACTCTTTGACTAGGCGGACAGCCGTGTCACTGTCTTGCGTTTCTGCCCATCCGTGGTGTGGCAGTGGATTGAATGTGGCCTCCCTGTTGGCAGAGCACCTGTTCTTCACACAATGGGAGCACTGCTTTATTCCATGGCGGTGGAAAGCGAGGATCTCTATCTCTTCCAATTCTTCTGGGTCTTTCCCCCGTCTGGCAAGTTAGGCATCCTGGACAGCGCATCTGCGTTTGCATTCTTGTGACCAGCCCGGTACTTGATGGTGAATTCGTAGTTGGACAGTCGGGCCATCCATCTTTGTTACAGGGCACCAAGTTTTGCAGTGTCCAGGTGTGTCAGCGGGTTATTATCCGTGAACACGGTGAATTTTGAGGAGGCAAGATAATGTTTGAAGTGCTCTGTCACGGCCCAGACGATGGCAAGGAACTCCAACTTGAAGGAGTTGTAGTTTTCTGGGTTCCTTTCTGTGGGCCGGAGCTTCCTACTGGTGTAGGCTGTCACCCTTTCTCTGCCTTGTTGGATCTGGGACAGCACCGCTCCTAGTCCCACGTTGCTCGCGTCCATGTGAAGGATGAAGGGTTGGCCGTAATCAGGGTAGGCCAGGACCTCGTCTCCGGTGAGGGCCATCTTCAACCTGGTGAAGGACTCATCTTCTAGCTTGTCCCATTTGAACGGTGGTTTCTGGCTCTTGGCTTTCCTGGACTGGCCTACCAGGAGATCCTGCATGGGCGTCGCCATCTTGGTGAAGCCTGGTATAATCCTTCGGTAGTAGCCTACTAACCCGAGGAACTGCCGTACTTCTTTGATGGTGGAGGGTCTCGGCCAGTCCTTGATTATGGTGATCTTGTCGGGGTCCGGCGCTACACCATCAGTGCTTACCACATGTACCAAATACTGTACTCTGGGCTTCAGCAGGTGGCACTTTGACGGCTTCACCTTGAGGCCAAAGCCAGCCAGGGCTTCAAACATCTCCGCCAGGTGCTCCAGATGATCCTCATACGTCTGGGAATATACTATGACGTCATCCAGGTACAGCAGGACCGTCTCGAAATTCTTAGGTCCCAGACAGCACTCCATTAACCGCTGACAGGTTCCTGGGGCATTGCAGAGCCCGAACGGCATGCAGTTGAACTCGCTGAGGCCCATCGGGGTGGTGAATGCGGTCTTTTCCTTATCTGCCTCTGCTACAGGAACCTGCCAGTTCCCACTAGTAAGATCCAAAGTAGAGAAGTAGTTAGCAGATTTTAAGGCAGCCAGTGACTCCTCTATCCTGGGTAGCGGGTATGCATCTTCATGTGTTATGCGGTTAATTTGCCTGTAGTCTACACACATTCTCATCGTGCCATCCTTTTTCTTTACAGAACTAATGGAGCTGCCCAGGGGCTACAACTGTCTCTTATTACCCCAGCTTCCTTCATCTCTTGTAACATCCCTTTGACATTTTGGTAGTGTGCTGGCGGTACAGGCCGGTACCTTTCTTTAATGGGTGGATGGTCTCCCGTGGGGATTTGGTATTGAACCCCTTTTCCTGCCCGAAGTCAAGTGGGTGCTTACTGAAGACTCTTTCATACTCTTGTACCACACGGTATACTCCTTGTTTTTGGTTTTAAGGGGTGGAGTCAGTGCCCACATGCAGCTTCTGGCACCAGTCCTCCAACTGTCCCTTGGAGCCATTACCCTCCGCCTGTTGTGATGGAGGTAAGGGTTCCACGGCCTTTATAGCATTTTGGCTGACGGTGAATAGTTTAGCCAGGGTAGCATACCGGGGCAAATGGACTTCTCTTTTCCCAATGTTCAGGATGCGGACTGGCACTCTCCCATGGCGGACATCAACCACCCCCCTGGCTGTCAAAATGGTGTGCCTACTATTTGAGTAGACGGGCTCTACCAGGGCCTGGTAATCTCTACCCCTTAGACCGATGGCTGCCCGGCACCATATCAGCATTTCACTTTTTGGGGGCATGGCAATAGGGAATGGGTCACTCATCCTAACACTGCCAATCTCACCACCAGACAATTCTACCTGTTGTCTTTTCATCAGGGCTCTGATCTTCCTTTGTAGAACCCGCTGCTGGCTGGAACTGGCGGTCTCCGCAACCTGCTGTAGCAAGACAATTATTTATGCAAGACAATTTTCAATAACATTAGTGCCTAAAATTATCATGGGATGACTTTCTCGGTGATCAATGTCGACAATTATCAGTCCCTGTGCTGGCAGCTCGACTTTGCCAACTTTTATGGTCACTTCTTTAAACCCAACCTGGGTTATGGGTTGACCATTGCTAGCATATATACTCAAATGTTCACCTGGATGGTGTGTAATGTCCAAATTAGGCCAGTACTGTTTGAAAAGAATGTAGGGAATGGTGGTCACCTGGGATCCAGTGTCCAGCAACGCGCTCATTGCAAAAGCCGTCCAGCACGACAGGTAGGACCCGTCGTCCTCCCACATATTTGTCTCGCCAGCTTGATGGGCCTGGTGGTCTTATGCCTGGGGGTTGGCCCTCTGCCCCAGGTTTTACTCGTTTAAATGACAGTACCTTGCATAATGTCCTGGCTGGTTGCAGCGGCGGCAGATGGGTTGTCCGTCCTGGTCGTAGCGGTCGCTGTTCCCCCCCCATGGATGGTGGACTCCTCCTCTGTCGTCGCCACGGGACATCCTCCGGACTGGAAGCCAGCTGGACCTTTCCTGTGGGAGACATCTGCAAGGACTGCAAAGTTTTGGTTAGTGCTGCTACTCTTTTGGTTAGTTCCAGGACCTGATGGTGCAGGTCTGTAGATGGGGCATTGTCCAGAGTCTGTGCATCAGCTCCTACAGGCTCTGGGGAAACGGGTGCCACCTTCTGGTGATAGGTGATAACTGGGCGCCAGTGAGCTGTGGCGCCATATGGTGATGGTTCCCATAGCACTCGGATGGCTCTGTCCTTAAATTGTGCAAAGTCCAAGACAGGGTTTTGCAAACCCATTATGCGCAGCTGGGTTCAGTGGGCGCTGGACAGTAAACCCTCAATAAATTGCTCAGTTAACAGTCTGTTTTCATCATGCACACTGTCAGGGTCTACCTGTTTGAAGGTCCTCAGCGCCTCCTGCAGGTTTAAAGCATAGTCCTGTACACTGTCCTGTGCCCGTTGTTTGCACCCATAAAACTTCATTTTGATCTCTGCTGTAGTGCGGGTGTCTAAAGTGTCCTTTAGGCAGGCCAGTATCTCTTTTACAGTCCCTTTTTCTCGAGCTGACCAGGACTTTACTTCTCTCTGGGCTGCACCAATCAACTGGCCTATGAGGATGCTCACTTTCTGCTCCTCGGACAGGGGGTATACTTTAAATAAACTGTTTAGTCTCTCCTTGAAGTCACTCAGGGTGTGCGACTCCCCTGAGTGCTGGGGCAACCACGCCGCCCCCGGTATATAAGGCATGGTGAAAGGCATTACTGCGGCAGTGGCCGCGCCGGTGGCATTAGTTCTCTCCATTTCGGGCGTCTTCCTTCCCCCCTAGTGAACCGTGGCCTACCTTCCTCCTCTTTTCTTCCGTAGGCCGCAGTTCTGCAGGTGATTATCCCCGTCGAGGACCTGGCGTTGCACGCGTCTGACATCAGCGCTCGCTGGGCACATTCCAGGACCTGGCGTTGCGTCAGCGTGCAGGGCGGGGCTTTGGACTTCGCGCGTTTTCAGCGATCACGCCCCTCTTCTTCCCGCGCAGCGACCCGAAAATGGCGGACAATTGCTGGAAAACAGCAGCTTTGGTGGGAAAACGTCACCACGGTATACGACACAGTTTCTTAAAGGTGCGCAGTACCCGGTGGTAGCAGGCACGTAATCTTGCCGACTACGCCAAAATTGACGCTTCCCCTGGGCCGTGGAGTATCCGGAGCCGTGCCTTTTGTAGATGTTGGGGGTGGTATTTACCGTGGCGGTAACCCGGTCCGTGTTCCAGGGCGGTCAAGCCACGGATGTATTATATGTGTATAGGTTAATGTCCGACTACGCCACCTGTGGATTGCGGTTATTAGTAACCGCCGCTGCGGAGCAGTCCGATGAAGCTAGTGGTATGTGAAGCTAGGTGATGTGACTCCCCACATGAGGAGTGTAACTTCAAGGCAGCGTGTAAGGATGATGATGGTAGCAGTGCAGGGTATTGGTAATAACAAAACGGAGTCTTTTCGGTGCAGTCCCAGGGTCTTTACTGTTTGTAATTATATAGGCCCCAACGGGAGTACTGGCTCGTGATGAAGGCCTGGTCAGTCTGGGAGCAATCCTAGAGTCCTCCTGGCCAGGTAGAGTTGTAGGCCTGCCGTTCTGACCATACTCTTTGGCTATCCCGCTTATAGTCGTGTTGTAGCCCACGTCCCTGAGTGTAACGTGCTGTGCTCACCCGTATGGCTGGCGACTTGGACCCTATGTATTCCTCGCTCCTCTGTGGCGGTACTGGTCCTTTTGTGTGGCTGAGCCTCCGGGCTTCTGATGGGCCAGGAGACCTGCAATCTACTGCCTTGCGGCATCTGCTGCTGGGTATACAATCCCCACAGCCTCGGACTCCGGTGTCAGGCTCACTGTGTGAACTATCCAGGATGAGCTCTCTTCAGCTCCAGTCCCTGGCTTCTTGCTCCTGTGTCCTCAACTCGACTACAGGCTCTAAGTGAGCAAACCCCGCCTCCAGATCCAGTTATAAAGGGCAGGATCCTCCCCTTTCTGGCCTGGGGCAGGAGGTGTTGCATGTAGTGTTTTCCCTGACCAAGAAACCACTGTCTTGCTCCCAGACATGGTATTAATACCACTGTGGCAACCAGACGCTGTGGGGTGCCACATTTACATAGAATAGCCTTGTAATCAGCGGTGTAACAACCAATACCACGATTACAAGCGATTGACCACACTAAAAAAATTACACTGTGGACTGAATGACCACAACATTTAAAAGGACTGACAGTCCACAGTGTTTTAATTAGTTGTGGACTGACTAACAACAGTATTTACACTAGTCTAAGGATTGAATTGAAGACAGCAGCCACTGGAAAAGGACATCATACTTTGAAGTATAGAAGGAAGAAAGCAAAGAGGAAGACCAGCAACCAATCCAATGGATTGACACTATCAAGATAACGGTGGAGAAGACCCTAGTGGACCTATTTAGTCTTCCACAAAATTGATCTTCCTAAAGATCGTTAATTCATCCAGTCTTCATGGCTTGAGTTTCATCCGAAGGCCGTTAATAATAAAAAAAAGGGCTGACTGACCACAACATTCACATTAGGTGTTGACTGCTTGACCACAGCATTCACACTACGTGTGGACTGCTTGACCACATTTACAGTAGACTAGACTGTGGGCCAAACTCTGTCTTCTAAAGTGAGGAATCCCCTATTCTATTTCAAAGAATAGCCTTGTAATCAGAGGCGTAACAATCAATACCGCGATTCCAAGAGATTGAACACACTATTAAAATTACACTGTGGACTGAATGACCACAACATTTAAAAGGACTGACAGTCCACAGCAGTTGAATTAGTTGTGGACTGACTGACAACAGCATTTACACTAGTTTAAGGATTGAATGGAAGACAGCAATCAATGGAAAAGGACATCATACTTTGAAGTATAGAAGGAAGAAAGCAAAGAGCAAGACCAGCAACCAATCCAATTGACTGATACTATCAAGATAATGGTGAAGAAGACCCTAATGGACCTATCTAGTCTTCCACAAGATTGATCTTCCTTAAGATCATTAATTCATCAAGTCGTCATGGCTCGAGTTTCAACCGAAGGCAATTAATTATAAAGAATGGACTGACTGACTGACCACAGCATATACAATATATGTGGACTGCCTGACCACATTTTCAGTAGACTGTGAAACGATTGAGCATAAAATTTAACATAGACAGTGGACTGTCTGACTTCAATTTTTATAATAAAATGCAGACCGACTGACCACAGTCTTTATCTTTGAAATAAGTAATTTTGGCACTAGAGTGTTTTACTTTTTGGTGTGTATAGCATGTAGCAGAAACATATTATCACTCTTTTGAATATTTACAGGTGACTGACGCCCATTGACATAGTGGGATTTGAAATGTTTCCTTGTGGACTCGAATTTCAACCGAAGGCCGTTAATAATAAAAAATGGGCTGACTGACCACAGCATTCACACTAGGTGTGGACTGCCTGACTACAGTATTCACATTAGGTGTGGACTGCTTGACCACATTTACAGTAGACTAGACTGTGGGCCAACCTCTGTCTTCTAAAGTGAGGAATCACCTATTGTATTTCATAGAATAGCCTTGTAATCAGCAGTGTAGCAATCAAGACCGCGATTACAAGAGAATGACCACAATATTAAAATTACACTGTGGACTGAATGACCACAACATTTAAAAGGACTGACAGTCCACAGCATTTGAATTAGTTGTGGACTGACTGACAACAGCATTTACACTAGTCTAAGGATTGACTGGAAGACAGCAATCACTGTAAAAGGAAATCATACTTTGAAGTATAGAAGGAAGAAAGCAAAGAGCAAGACCAGCAACCAATCCAATGGATTGATACTATCAAGTTAATGGTGAAGAAGACCCTAATGGACCTATCTAGTCTTCCACAAGATTAATCTTCCTAAAGATCATTAATTCATCAAGTCGTCATGGCTCAAGTTTCAACCGAAGGCCATTAATTATAAAGAATGGACTGACTGACCACAGCATATACACTAGATGTGGACTGCCTGACAACATTTACAGTAGACTGTGAACCGATTGAGCATAAAATTTAAAATAGACTGTGGACTGTCTGACTACAGTTTTAATAATAAAATGCAGACCGACTGACCACAGTCTTTATCTTTGAAATAAGTAATTTTGGCCCTAGAGTGTTATACTTTTTGGTGTGTATATCATGTAGCAGGAACATATTATCACTCTTTTGAATATTTACAGGTGACTGGCGCCCAATAACATCGTGGGATTTGAAATGTTTCATTGTCGAATCCAAGAAAAGAATGTGGAAAGTCACATAACAGGTAATTAATTTTCATATTAATTATTGATAATAGTCATTCTAGGCATAAGTTCTAGACCTGCGGAGGTGTGACAACACCTTTCTGATACATGAGAATATACTGTTAGTGGTTTACATATGTATATTTTCTATACACCACTCGTAGTATAACACAACCATATCTTAGGTAGAGACATAAGGAACATTTCTTTTCCTTATCCTCTGTATTCTAAAGTGAGGAATCCCTTATTCTGTTTCATAGAATAGCCTTGTAATCAGCGGTGTAACAATCAATACCGCGATTACAAGAGACTGACCACAGCATTAAGACTACACTGTGGACCAATTGACCACAAAATTTACGAGGACTGACAGTCCACAGCATTTAAATTAGGTGTGGACTGACTGACAACAGCATTTACACTAGTCTAAGGATTGACTGGAAAATAGCAATCACTGGAAAATGACATCATACTTTGAAGTATAGAAGGAAGAAAGCAAAGAGGAAGACAAGTAGCCAATCCAAAGGCTTGACACTATCAAGATAATGGTGAAGAAGACCCTAGTGGTCCTATGTAGTCTTTCACAAGATTGATCTTCCTAAATGTAGCGTCGGCGTCCCTGCCTCCTGCTAGGCAGGGACGCCGTTACCCTCACCTCTCCGCTCCGTGCCCGGCGTCTTCCTCCCGCTCTGCTGGCAGCGCGCGCTGCTTCCCGGCCACTGTGGTTAAAGGGGCCGCGCGCGCCGTCCTAAGGAGTCCCCGGCCAATGGCCGGAGGATCTCACCATATATAAGGCACCTCCTCCAAAATGGAGGTGCCCGAGCAATGTTGTTGCAAAGCCTATCAACTCTGCTTCAGCCCTCAGGTCCCGTTACCAGTTACCTGCCAGTCACCTGCCAGATTCCTGCCTGATACCTGCCTGATATCTGCCTACCTGCTTGCAATCCTGTGGTCCGACAGTCTGCCTACCAGCACCTGCCAGTCTGTCTATGGATCAGTCCGCCTGCGGACCAGGAAGTACCTGCCAGATACCTGCCTGATACCTGCCTGTCTGCCCAGAGACTCTCACCTGCTCACCTGGGAGCGCTCACCAGCTACCTGCCTGCTAGCCTACCTGGAGGCTCAGCCGTCACTTGCTGTGACCACCTGCCTGTCCAGAGACTCTTACTCGCTCACCTGGGAGCGCTCACCTGCTACCTGCCTGCTAGCCTACCTGGAGGCTTAGCCGTCACTTGCTGTGACCACCTGCCTGTCCATAGATTCTTACTCGCTCACCTGGGAGCGCTCACCTGCTACCTGCCTGCTAGCCTACCTGGAGGCTCTGCCATCACTTGCCGTGACCACCCGCTTGTCCAGAGACTCTTACTCGCTCACCTGGGAGCGCTCACCTGCTACCTGCCTGCTAGCCTACCTGGAGGCTCTGCCGTCACTTGCCGTGACCACCCGCTTGTCTAGAGACTGTCCCCGTCACTTGCTGTGACCGTCCTGCCCTTCTACCCAGAGACTGTCCCTGTCACTTGCCGTGACTACCTGCCCGCCTACCCTGGGAGCCACCCGCTTCCTTACAAGGACTGCCCCTTTGTATAGTTGCTCAGAGGTTCCACCTCACAGACCCGTGACACTAAAGATCGTTAATTCATCCAGTCGTCATGGCTTGAATTTCAACCGAAGGCCATTAATAATAAAAAATGGGCTGACTGACCACAGCATTCACACTATGTATGGACTGCTTGACCACATTTACAGTAGACTAGACTGTGGGCCAACCGCTGTCTTTTAAAGGGAGGAATCCCCTATTCTATTTCATAGAATAGCCTTGTAATCAGCGGTGTAACAATCAATACCGCGATTACAAGAGATTGACCACAATATTAAAATTACACTGTGGACTGAATGACCACAACATTTAAAAGGACTGACAGTCCACTGCGTTTGAATAAGTTGTGGACTGACTAACAACAGCATTTACAGTAGTCTAAGGATTGAATGGAAGACAGCAATCAATGGAAAAGGACATCATACTTTGAAGTATAGAAGGAAGAAAGCAAAGAGGAAGACCAGCAACCAATCCAATGGATTGATACTATAAAGATAATGGTGAAGAAGACCCTAGCGGTCCTATCTTGTCTTCCACAAGATTGATCTCCCTAAAGATCATTAATTCATCAAGTCGTCATGGCTGAGTTTCAACCGAAGGCCATTAATTATAAAGAATGGACTGATTGACTGACCACAGCATATATGACGCGCCCCCTGGGCCGTGGGGTACTCGACAGCTGGGCCGATGGCTGCTGGTGGGGGTCATCACGGTGGCTTGCCCGATTCGTCACCCAGGGCGGTCAGTAAAAAGGAACAAAACAAAAAGGGAATAGTTTATATGGAATGCTCGTGACCCCACCTGTGGTATCTGGTGAGAATCACCAGCGCTGGGGCAGTCCGCTGAGGCCGGTGGTAAGGCTGCTTGATGGTACAGCTCCCCACAGGTAGAGCTAGGCCTCAGGGCAGCGGGGATGTAAGGATGCAGGACAGACGGGACCCGCACGGTCAGAGCAAGAACAGGGACAGACACGATAGTCACTTCAGTACCTTTTACTGGTGGAAATTCAGGCACATCCCGGAGCACTGTAGGGTGAAGGGTGCATTTCAGGATCCTCCCCACTGAGCGGGTGTAGGGCCTCCTGTTTCTTGTCTTCGCGTGTTAAGTTTCTGACCTGCCTCGAGCTAGGCCTAACTTTGTCTCTGTTCTGCACCTGCCGACCTTGTGGTAGGGCCTTCTGTTGGAGATCACTCTCCCTATTCTTTGGGGTGTCTGTGATTCCTGACCCTGGTACGTATCAGCTTTTGGTGATCCTGGGACATGTAGTTCGCCAGGGGTTCCAGTAGTTTTCTACTGGTCATGAAGATCCACGTAGATTCGGACCCGGTGTCCGCTATAACTTCGGGGTGAGCTGGTTAAGCTATTCTGCCCCCCTATGTTACTCACTTTCCACTCACCTTCGGCCCCGCTCGGGCCTTCACTAGGCTACACACACTGCAGCCGTGACACTGCTCTTCTTCGCCGCTCTCAGAGTGTCGGCACACTCCTAGCTCTCTATCCTGAGCTCTGTGAGTTCTAGTCTGGACTCTCTCTACAGACTGTACTGAACTCTTTCTGCAGGAACATCTAGGCTCTGGCTCGACTGCACTGACTCCTTCTGTGTCTGAGCAGGAAACTGCTGAATCACTCACTGAGCTGCCTGGCTCCACCTTCCCATTATATATCCCTGACGGGCTCACTCTGGTGGTCTGAGGTGGAAGGTGGAGGTGTGTGAATGCTTAGAGAGCCCTCTGGTGGAGGAATCCTTTAATTCACTCTTCCAGGATCTGTGGTGCTAAGCACAGCTAGGCGCCACATATACACTCGATGTTGACTGCCTGACCACATTTACAGTAGACTGTGAAACAAATGAGCATAAAATTTGTAATAGACTGTAGACTGTCTGACTACAATTTTTATAATAAAATGCAGACCGACTGACCACAGTCTTTATCTGTGAAATAAGTAATTTTGGCCCTAGAGTGTTATACTTTTTGGTGTGTATAGCATGTAGCAGGAACATATTATCACTCTTTTGAATATTTACAGGTGACTGACGCCCTTTGACATGGTGGGATTTGAAATGTTTCCTTGCGGACTCCAAGAAAAGAATGTGGAAAGTCACATAACAGGTAATTAATATCCATATTAATTACTGAAAATAGTCATTCTAGGCATAAGTTCTAGACCTGCGGAGGTGTGACAACACCTTTCTGATACATGAGAATATACTGTTAGTGGTTTACATATGTATATTTTCTTTACACAACTCCTAGTATAACACAACCATATCTTAGGTAGAGACATAAGGAACATTTCTTTTCCTTATCCTCTGTATTCTAAATTGAGGAGTCCCTTATTCTGTTTCATAGAATAGCCTTGTAATCAGCGGTGTAACAATCAATACCGCGATTACAAGAGACTAACCACAGCATTAAGACTACACTGTGGACCAATTGACCACAAAATTTACCAGGACTGACAGTCCACAGCAATTAAATTAGGTGTGGACTCACTGACAACAGCATTTACACTAGTCTATGGATTGACTGGAAGACAGCAATTACTGGAAAGGGACATCATACTCGGAAGAATAGAAGGAAGTAGGCAAAGAGGAAGACCAGCAACCAATCCAAAGGATTGACACTATCAAGATAATGGTGAAGAAAACCCTAGTGGACCTATCTAGTCTTGCACAAAATTGATCTTCCCAAAGATCGTTAATTCATCCAGTCGTCATTGCTAGAGTTTCAACCGAAGGCCGTTAATAATAAAAAATGGACTGACTGACCACAGCATTCACACCAGTTGTGGACTGCCTGATCATATTTATAGTAGACTGTGGGCCAACCTCTGTCTTCTAAAGTGAGGAATCCCCTATTTTATTTCATAGAATAGCCTTGTAATCAGCGGTGTATCAATCAATACCGCGATTACAAGACACTGACCACAGCATTAAGACTACACTGTGGACTGAATGACCACAGCATTTAAAAGGACTGACAGTCCACAGTCTTTGAATTAGTTGTGGACTGACTGACAACAGCATTTATACTAGTCTAAGGATTGACTGGAAGACAGCAATCACTGGAAAAGGACATCATACTTTGAAGTATAGAAGGAAGAAAGCAAAGAGGAAGACCAGCAGCCAATCCAAAGGATTGACACTATCAATATAATGGTGGAGAAGACCGCAGTGGAGCTATGTAGTCTTTCACAAAATTGATCTTCCTAAAGATCATTAATTCATCCAGTCGTCATGGCTCAAGTTTCAACCGAAGGCCGTTATTAATAAAAATGGGCTGACTGACCACTGCATTCACACTAGGTGTGGACTGCCTGACTATAGCATTCACACTAGGTGTGGACTGCTTGACCACATTTACATTAGACTAGACTGTGGGCCAACTTCTTTCTTCTAAAGTGAGGAATCCCCTATTCTATTTCATAGAATAGCCTTGTAATCAGCGGTGTAACAATCAATACCGCGATTAAAAGAGACTGACCACAGTATTAAAATTACACTGTGGACTGAATGACCACAACATTTAAAAGGACTGACAGCCACAGCATTTGAATTAGTTGTGGACTGACTGACAACAGCATTTACACTAGTCTAAGGATTGAATGGAAGACAGCAATCACTGGAAAAGGACGTCATACTTTGAAGTATAGAAGGATGAAAGCAAAGAGCAAGACCAGCAACAAATCCAATGGATTGGTACTATCAAGATAATGGTGAAGAAGACCCTAGCGGACCTATCTAGTCTTCCACAAGATTGATCTTCCTAAAGATCATTAATTCATCAAGACGTCATGGCTCGAGTTTCAACTGAATGCCATTAATTATAAAGAATGGACTGATTGACTGACCACAGCATATATGATGCGCCCCCTGGGCCGTGGGGTACTCGACAGCTGGGCCGATGGCTGCTGGCGGGGGTTATCACGGTGACTGGTCCGGTTCGTGACCCAGGGCGGTCAGTAAAAAGGGACAAAACAAAAAGGGAATACTTTATATGTAAAGTTCTTGACGCCACCTGTGGTATCTGGTGAGAATCACCAGCGCTGCGGCAGTCCACTGAGGCCGGTGGTAAGGCAGCTTGATGGTACAGCTCCCCACAGGTAGAGCTAGGCCTCAGGGCAGCGGGGATGTAAGGATGCAGGACAGACGGGACCCGCCGGGTCAGAGCAAGAACAGGGACAGACACGATAGTCACTTCAGTACCTTTTACTGGTGGAAATTCAGGCACATCCCGGAGCACTGTAGGGTGAAGGGTGCATTTCAGGATCCTCCCCAGTGAGCGGGTGTAGGGCCTCCTGTTTCTTGCCTTTGCGTAGTAAGTTTCTGACCTGCCTGGAGCTAGGCCTAACTTTGTCTCTGTTCTGCACCTGCCGACCTTGTGGTAGGGCCTTCTGTTGGAGATCACTCTCCCTATTCTTTGGGGTCTGTGTGATTCCTGACCCTGGTACGTATCATCTTTTGGTGATCCTGGGACATATAGTTCGCCAGGGGTTCCGGAAGATTTCTACTGGTCATGCAGATCCACGTAGATTCCGACCCGGTGTTCGCTCTAACTTCGGGGTGAGCTGGTTAAGCTCCTCTGCCCCCCTATGTTACTCACTTTCCACTCGCCTTCGGCCCCGCTCGGGCCCTCACTAGGCTACACACACTGCAGCCGTGACACTGCTCTTCTTCGCCGCTCTCAGAGTGTCGACACACTCCTAGCTCTCTATCCTGAGCTCTGTGAGTTCTAGTTTGGACTCACTCTACAGACTGTACTGAACTCTTTCTGCAGGAACAGCTAGGCTCTGGCTCGACTGCACTCACTCCTTCTGTGTCTGAGCAGTAAACTGCTGAAACACTCAATGAGCAGCCTGGCTCCACCTTCCCTTTATATATCCCTGACGGGCTCCCTCTGGTGGTCTGAGGTGGAAGGTGGAGGTGTGTGAATGCTTAGAGAGCCCTCTGGTGGAGGAATCCTTTAATACACTCTTACAGGATCTGTGGTGCTAAGCACAGCTGGGCGCCACATATACACTAGATGTGGACATTTACATTAGACTCTGAAACAATTGAGCATAAAATTTAAAATAGACTGTGGACTGTCTGAATACAATTTTTATAATAAAATGCAGACCGACTGACCACAGTCTTTATCTTTGAAATAAGTAATTTTGGCCCTAGAGTGTTATACTTTTTGGTGTGTATTGAATGTAGCAGGAACATATTATCACTCTTTTGAATATTTACAGGTGACTGACGCCCTTTGACATGGTAGGATTTGAAATGTTTCCTTGTGGACTCCAAGAAAAGAATGTGGAAAGTCACATAACAGGTAATTAATATTCATATTAATTACTGATAATAGTCAGTCTAGGCATAAGTTCTAGACCTGCGGAGGTGTGACAACAACTTTCTGATACATGAGAATATACTGTTAGTGGTTTACATATGCATATTTTCTATACACAACTCCTAGTATAACACAACCATATCTTAGGTACAAACATAAGGAACATTTCTTTTCCTTATCCTCTGTATACTAAATTGAGGAATCCCTTATTCTGTTTCATAGAATAGCCTTGTAATCAGCGGTGTAACAATCAATACCGCGATTACTAGAGACTGACCACAGCATTAAGACTACACTGTGGACCAATTGACCACAAAATTTACGAGGACTGACAGTCCACAGCATTTAAATTAGGTGTGGACTGACTGACAACAGCATTTACACTAGTCTATGGATTGCCTGGAAGACAGCAATTACTGGAAAGGGACATCATACTCGGAAGAATAAAAGGAAGTATGCAAAGAGGAAGACCAGCAACCAATCCACAGGATGGACATTATCAAGATAATGGTGAAGAAAACCCTAGTGGACCTATCTAGTCTTGCACAAAATTGATATGCCGAAAGATCGTTAATTCATCCAGTCGTCATGGCTAGAGTTTCAAACGAAGGCCGTTAACAATAAAAAATGGACTGACTGACCACAGCATTCACACTAGTTGTGGACTGCCTGATCATATTTAGAGTAGACTGTGGGCCAACCTCTGTCTTCTAAAGTGAGGAATCCCCTATTCTATTTCATAGAATAGCCTTGTAATCAGCGGTGTAACAATCAATACCGCAATTACAAGAGACTGACCACACTACTAAGACTACACTGTGGACTGAATGACCACAGCATTTAAAAGGACTGACAGTCCACAGCGTTTGAATTAGTTGTGGACTGACTGACAACAGCATTTACACTAGTCTAAGGATTGACTGTAAGACAGCAATCACTGGAAAAGGACACCATACTTTGAAGTATAGAAGGAAGAAAGCAAAGAGGAAGACAAGTAGCCAATCCAAAGGATTGACACTATCAAGATAACGGTGGCGAAGACCCTAGTGGACCTATGTAGTCTTTCACAAAATTGATCTTCCTAAAGATCGTTAATTCATCCAGTCGTCATGGCTCGAATTTCAACCGAAGGCCGTTAATAAGAAAAAATGGGCTGACTGACCACAGCATTCACACTAGGTGTGGACTGCCTGACTACAGCATTCACACTAGTTGTGGACTGCTTGACCACATTTACAGTAGACTAGACTGTGGGTTAACCTCTGTCTCTTAAAGGGAGGTATCCCCTATTCTATTTCATAGAATAGACTTGTAATCCGCGGTGTAACAATCAATACCGCGATTAGAAGAGACTGACCACAGTATTAAAATTACACTGTGGACTGAATGACCACAGCATTTAAAAGGACTGACAGTCCACAGCGTTTGAATTAGTTGTGGACTGACTGACAACAGCATTTACACTAGTCTAAGGATTGAATGGAAGACAGCAATCACTGGAAAGGGACATCATACTTTGAAGTATATAAGGAAGAAAGCAAAGAGGAAGACCAGCAACCAATCCAATGGATTGATACTATCAAGATAATGGTGAAGAAGACCCTAGTGGACCTATCTAGTCTTCCACAAGATTAATCTTCCTAAAGATGATTAATTCATCAAGTCATCATGGCTCGAGTTTCAACCGAATGCAATTAATTATAAAGAATGGACTGACTGACCACAGCATATACACTAGATGTGGACTGCCTGACCACATTTACAGTAGACTGTGAAACGATTGAGCATAAAATTTAAAATAGACTGTGGACTGTCTGACTACAATTTTTATAATAAAATGCAGACCGACTGCCCACAGTCTTTATCTTTGAAATAACTAATTTTGGCCCTAGAGTGTTATACTTTTTGGTGTGTATAGCATGTAGCAGGAACATATTATCACTCTTTTGAATATTTACAGGTGACTGACGCCCTTTGACATGGTGGGATTTGAAATGTTTCCTTGTGGACTCCAAGAAAAGAATGTGGAAAGTCACATAACAGGTAATTAATATTCATATTAATTACTGATAATAGTCATTCTAGGCATAAGTTCTAGACCTGCGGAGGTGTGACAGCACCTCTCTGATACATGAGAATATACTGTTAGTGGTTTACATATGTATATTTTCTATACACAACTCCTAGTATAACACAGCCATATCTTAGGTAGAGACATAAGGAACATTTCTTTTCCTTATCCTCTGTCTTCTAAAGTGAGGAATCCCTTATTCTGTTTCATAGAATAGCCTTGTAATCAGCGGAGTAACAATCAATACCGCGATTACAAGAGACTGACCACAGTATTAAGACTACACTGTGGACAATTGACCACAAAATTTACGAGGACTGACAGTCCACAACATTTAAATTAGGTGTGGACTGAGTGACAACAGCATTTACAGTAGTCTAAGGATTGAATGGAAGACAGCAATCACTGGAAAAGAACATCATACTTTGAAGTATAGAAAGAAGAAAGCAAAGAGGAAGACCAGCAACCAATCCAATGGATTGATACTATCAAGATAATGGTGAAGAAGACCCTAGTGGACCTATCTTGTCTTGCACAAGATTGATCTTCCTAAAGATCATTAATTCATCAAGTCGTGATGGCTCGATTTTCAACTGAAGGCCATTAATTCTAAAGAATGGACTGAGTGACCACAGCATATACACTAGATGTGGACTGCCTGATCATATTTACAGTAGACTGTGAAACGATTGAGCATAAAATTTGTAATAGACAGTGGACTGTCTGACTACAATTTTTATCATAAAATGCAGACCGACTGACCACAGTCTTTATCTTTGAAATAAGTAATTTTGGCCCTAGAGTGTTATACTTTTTGGTGTGTGTAGCATGTAGCAGGAACATATTATCACTCTTTTGTATTTTTACAGGTGACTGACTCCCTTTGACATGGTGGGATTTGAAATGTTTCCTTGCGGACTCCAAGAAAAGAATGTGGAAAGTCACATAACTGGTAATTAATATTCATATTAATTACTGATTATAGTCATTCTAGGCATAAGTTCTAGACCTGCGGAGGTGTGACAACACCTTTCTGATACATGAGAATATACTGTTAGTGGTTTATATATGAATATTTTCTATACACAACTCCTAGTATAACACAACCATATCTTAGGTAGAGACATAAGGAACATTTGTTTTCCTTATCCTCAGTATTCTCAAGTGAGGAATCCCTTATTCTGTTTCATAGAATAGCCTTGTAATCAGCGGTGTAACAATCAATACCGCGATTACAAGAGACTGACCACAGCATTAAGACTACACTGTGGACTGAATGACCACAAAATTTACGAGGACTGACAGTCCACAGCATTTAAATTAGATGTGGACTGACTGACAACAACATTTACACTAGTCTATGGATTGACTGTTAGACAGCAATTACTGGAAAGGGACATCATACTCGGAAGAATAGAAGGAAGTAGGCAAAGAGGAAGACCAGCAACCAATCCAAAGGATTGACAGTATCAAGATAATGGTGAAGAAAACCCTAGTGGACCTATCTAGTCTTGCACAAAATTGAACTTCCCAAAGATCGTTAATTCATCCAGTCGTCATTGCTAGAGTTTCAACCGAAGGCAGTTAATAATAAAAAATGGACTGACTGACCACAGCATTCACACTAGGTGTGGACTGCCTGACTACAGCATTCACACTAGGTGTGGACTGCTTGACCACATTTACAGTAGACTAGACTGTGGGCCAACCTCTGTCTTCTAAAGTGAGGAATCCCCTATTTTATTTCATAGAATAGCCTTGTAATCAGCGGTGTAACAATCAATACAACGATTACAAGAGACTGACCACACTATTAAGACTACACTATGGACTGAATGACCACAGCATTTAAAAGGACTGACAGTCCACAGCATTTGAATTAGTTGAGGACTGACTGACAACAGCATTTACACTAGTCTAAGGATTGACTGTAAGACAGCAATCACAGGAAAAGGACATCATACTTTGAAGTATAGAAGGAAGATAGCAAAGAGCAAGACCAGCAGCCAATCCAATGGATTGATACTATCAAGATAACGGTGGAGAAGACCCTAGTGGATCTATGTAGTCTTTCACAAAATTGATCTTCCTAAAGATCGTTAATTCATCCACTCGTCATAGATCGAATTTCAACCGAAGGCCGTTAATAATAAAAAATGGGCTGACTGACCACAGCATTCACACTAGGTGTTTACTGACTTACTACAGCATTCACACTCGGTGTGGTCTGCTTCACCACATTTACAGTAGACTGTGGGCCAACCTCTGTCTTTTAAATGGAGCAATCCCCTATTCTATTTTATAGAATCGCCTTGTAATCAGCGGTGTAACAATCAATACCGTTATTACAAAAGATTGACCACACTATTAAAATTACACTGTGGACTGAATGACCACAACATTTAAAAGGACTGACAGTCCACAGCGTTTGAATTAGTTGTGGACTGACTGACAACAGCATTTACAGTAGTCTAAGGATTGAATGGAAGAGAGCAATCACTGGAAAAAGACATCATACTTTGAAGTATAGAAGCAAGAAAGCAAAGAGGAAGACCAGCAACCAATCCAATGGATTGATACCATCAAGATAATGGTGAAGAAGACCCTAGTGGACCGATCTAGTCTTGCACAAGATTGATCTTCCTAAAGATCTTAAATTTAGAGATGAGCGTTGTTCTACTCGAACTGTTCGCCAATCTCAAATTCGAGCTGTTTTGGGCGGTGTTCGAGCCGGTCGGCGAACACGAACAATTTGAGAAAAATTCGGCTGTTCGAGGTTATGTTCGATAACTGTTCGTGCACCAAAATCATAACTGGATTTTTTCTCAGTAATGATGAAAATTAATGTTAATACGCAGTTTGAGTGTACAGCGGGGTGGGGGGAGGGGCAGGGGATGGATCTCTGCAGGAACAATGAAGATCTCCATTTTTTTTTCTCTTTCCCGCATTTGCAGTGGGGAGGTGCAATCTGTCAGCCTATCAGCAGCGCACACACGGAGCGAAGTGCTTTTTTTCACACAAGCAAGGGCATGTGTGATTGGCAGTGTATGTCACATGTCCTTGCCCTATAAGACCAAGCCATTTTCCCCGTCGCCACCATTTTCTCACTGCTGCAGCTGCGTGTTAGACGGCACCGCTGTTGCTGTGTGCGCTATACCTTGTTAATTTCAAGCCAATTTTCGCACAAATCTACAGATAGCTTGGGAGTAGGGAATAGTTGTGATTGCAGTCCTTTTAAGGACTAGGTTACAGCATTTCCTACGACTTTTATCAGGGAGGTCTGTGCTCTTAAATAGATAGGTTGTGGGAGTAAAGACTAATTGTAATTGGAGTCCTTTTCAGGACTAGGTTACATGAGTTCCAATCAGTTTTTGCCAGGCAGGTCTGTGCCAGTGCTGTGCAAGTTTTTTTCACAGCATTTGGCTGAATCTAGCAAAGCTAATCCTTTTTGGCCTATTGCAGAGTGTGTTAGTCAGTGGAGTAGCCTATCTGTGTTGCAAGATATAACACCTGTGTATAGAATACCAATTTTTTTACTGCACCTAGTGAAGTAAAATCTTTTGGGCATAGCATCATTCTATTAGTCCATCTATACTGACCTCCATCAGGTTGCAAACTGAATATAATTTTTTTCTGCATCTAGCTCTGAAAAAATATTTGGGCTTCTAGCGGTGTGTGGGACTTGGTCTATTAGTCCATCTATACTGACCTCCATCAGGTTGCAAATTAAAAATAATTTTTTTCTGCATCTAGCTCTGAAAAAATATTTGGGCTTCTAGCAGTGTGTGGGACTTGGTCTATTAGTCCATCTATACTGACCTCCATCAGGTTGCAAATTAAAAATAATTTTTTTCTGCATCTAGCTCTGAAAAAATATTTGGGCTTCTAGCGGTGTGTGGGACTTGGTCTATTAGTCCATCTATACTGACCTCCATCAGGTTGCAAATTAAAAATAATTTTTTTCTGCATCTAGCTCTGAAAAAATATTTGGGCTTCTAGCAGTGTGTGGGACTTGGTCTATTAGTCCATCTATACTGACCTACAGCAGGTTGCAAATTAAAAATAATTTTTTTCTGCATCTAGCTCTGAAAAAATATTTGGGCTTCTAGCGGTGTGTGGGACTTGGTCTATTAGTCCATCTATACTGACCTCCATCAGGTTGCAAATTAAAAATAATTTTTTTCTGCATCTAGCTCTGAAAAAATATTTGGGCTTCTAGCGGTGTGTGGGACTTGGTCTATTAGTCCATCTATACTGACCTCCATCAGGTTGCAAATTAAAAATAATTTTTTTCTTCATTTATCTCTGAAAAAATATTTGGGCTTCTAGCAGCGTGTGGGACTTGTTCTATTAGTCCATCTATACTGACCTCCATCAGGTTGCAAATTAAAAATAATTTTTTTCTGCATCTAGCTCTGAAAAAATATTTGGGCTTCTAGCAGTGTGTGGGACTTGGTCTATTAGTCCATCTATACTGACCTCCATCAGGTTGCAAATTAAAAATAATTTTTTTCTGCATCTAGCTCTGAAAAAATATTTGGGCTTCTAGCAGTGTGTGGGACTTGGTCTATTAGTCCATCTATACTGACCTCCATCAGGTTGCAAATTGAATAAAAAAATTTTCTGCATCTAGCTCTGAAAAAATATTTGGGCTTCTAGCGGTGTGTGGGACTTGGTCTATTAGTCCATCTATACTGACCTCCATCAGGTTGCAAATTAAAAATAATTTTTTCTGCATCTAACCCAGCCAATAGTTTTGGCCTAATACCACAGTTTGGCCACTCAGCTCTGCTTGGTTACCATCCATTGTTTTTTTGTGCAAACAACTCCAGAGTTGTGAATTAGTTAACCACCAAAATGAGTGGAAAAAGGCCTGCTGCTGGTGGAAAGGGGAATAGGCGTGTTGGGAAGGGGAAAAAAGGTTGTGTCCGTGGGGTAGGTGCAGAAGAAAGACCATCTTCCAGCCAAACTAAAATGTCTACTTCTTTTAGCGGACAATGTGATAAGATCCCTTTCTTACGGCCACGCCAATCGCTACAAATTCCAGATGAGGCACAAAAACAGCAGGTGCTTCAACGGATATCAAGTGCTCCTTTAAGTGGGCTCTCCTCCACATCAACTTCAACATCACAAATACTCCAGTCCTCAAAGGTGTCACCCAAATCGCACTTGCTTCCTCACAGCTCCCAAATCTCCAGCTGCCCGTCTGAGTGTGAGGTAGAACAGATGGTTGAGTCTGCAGAGCTGTTTACTCATACTATAGCCTGGGAATCAGAGGTCGACTCCAGCGCTTCTGTGAATCCAGACGAGGAAATGATCTGCACTGATGCCCAGAATCTTTATGAGTCGGATCCAGGACCAGACGCAGAAGGTTCTGACCATAATGTAGACCCTCATTCCCAAACTGTAACTCCTGTTGGTGGAGACAATGAGGAAGACGATGATAAGACTCAAATACCTGATTGGAGCGACAACTTTAGTTTTTTGTCAGGGCAGGAACAGGTTGGCTCTGAGGACGACGGGTGTGATAACGCACAGGGTGATGATGATGAGGTCGGAGATCCCACTTACTGTCAACCCACAGTCAGCCAAGAGATGAGGTCAGCAGAGGAGGTGGAGGAAGATGCTAGTGACGACGAGGTCACGTTGCGCCTTCCTGGACAGAGACGTAGTACTGGAAGCACGTCAACAACTGCATCCTCAAACACAACTCTGCCTCTCACCACAAGTCGTGGTGGCTCTTCAGGTCGCATGGGTGCTAAGCCTTGCATAGCCTGGGCATTTTTTCAGATCGATAAAGATGACCCAACTCGTGTTATCTGTAACATTTGTCAGCAAAAGCTAAGTAGAGGCCAAAAAATACATAGTTTGAGTACTTCATGCATGAACCGGCACATGGACATGAAGCATAAGTTGCAGTGGGAAGCTCAGTGTGCTACAATGCGGCCTAGCCGGCCGGGCCAATCACCGTCTGCCATATCTTGTGCATCCGCGGCCTCTTCATCCTCTGTGACTGGGGGGACAGCAGTCACACCTGTTTTGGGGCGCAGACCTGCCACCTCTTTACCCGCAACAGCCAGCGTGATTGGCAGGTCATCATTTTCTTTGGAGGTGGTAACACCAGCTGGTGTTGAGCGCTGTCCGACATCGATAGCACCACCTTTGGATCAAGGCAACCTAACATGTCCGCCTGCATCTTCCTCACAGACCGGCAGTTTGCCGGGGACACCCTTATCAACCCCGTCTAAGCACAATAGCCAGCCCTCGGTCCCTCAGATGTGGACAAGTAAAAGACCATTTCCTCCTAGCCATGAGAAAGCTAAGAGGTTGAATTTCACCATCTGCAAGCTCTTGGCTACAGAAATGCTGCCTTTCCGCCTGGTGGACACAGAGGATTTTCGAGACCTTATGTCCGTCGCAGTGCCCCAGTACCAGATGCCCAGTCGGCACTACTTCTCAAAGAAAGGTGTGCCTGCGCTCCACCAGCATGTCGCACACAACATCACCGCTTCTTTGAGAAACTCTGTGTGTGACAGGGTGCATTTCACCACAGACACTTGGACGAGTAGGCATGGACAGGTGCGTTACATGTCGCTGACTGGGCACTGGGTAACTATGGTGACAGCAGGACAAGGGGCTGCTGTCCAAGTCTTGCCGTCCCCACGAGTTGTGCGTCAATCCTCTTTATGTCAAAGTTCCTCCACTGCTTCTGCCTCCTCAACCTCCTCTCGGTCTTCCACCTGCACCCAAAGCCTGTCTGGTCATGCCACAAGCTTTCTAACTGCGCAGAAGGGATCCTGCACACCTCCTTACTATGCTGGCAGTAGGGCTCAACGTCATCAGGCGGTTTTTACATTGAAATGTCTGGGAAATGTGAGTCACACAGCTGAGGAGTTGTGGTCAGCTCTGGAGAACCAATTTCATGAATGGTTATCTCCACTGGACCTGAAACCAGGGAAGGCCGTGTGCGACAATGCTGCAAACCTGGGTGCGGCCCTTCGCCGGGGCAATGTCACACACGTGCCTTGTATGGCTCACGTGTTGAACCTGGTTGTCCAGCAATTTTTAGCCCACTATCCCAGACTAGATGGCCTTCTGCAGAGGGCACGGTCGCTGTGTGCTCACTTCCGCCGTTCGCATCCCGCAGCTCAGCGACTTACATCTCTACAGAAGTCGTTGGGCCTGCCACTTCACCGGCTAAAATGCGATGTGCCTACCCGGTGGAATTCAACTCTGCACATGTTGCAGCGACTGTGGCAGCACCGACAAGCCCTGGTGCAATACGTTCTGACGTATAGCCTGGGCCAACGAGATTCAGAGGTGGGGCAAATCACGCTGGAGGAGTGGTCTCAGATCAGGGACCTATGCACCCTTCTGCACAGTTTTGAAATGGCGACGAAGATGTTTAGTGCTGACGATGCCATTATCAGCATGACTATTCCGGTGATTTACATGCTGGAGCACATGTTAAACAGAATTCGGAGTCAGGTGGTGGCACAAGAGGAGGTGGAGGAAGTAGAGGAGGAGGAGTTGTATGCGGAAGGGCTAACATCTGCAAGGTCCAGACGGTCGGCAGCACCAAGGCGGCAGGCATGTGAGGGTGGGGGAGATGGTTTTACCAGGGCGCATGGTAGCAGCCAAACTAGTGAGGAAGGTGCAGGAGCCCAGGAAGAAGTGGAGGACGAACTGATGGAAGACTCATCAGATGAGGGAGACCTTGATCACATTTCTGTTGTGCGAGGTTGGGGGGAGAGGACAGAGGAAGGAAGCATGATTGTTACCTCGCCACCAACACAACAGGGACTTGGTGCTCCTGGATGCGCAACACACATGAGTGCCTTCTTGCTGCACTACCTGCAACATGACCCTCGAATTGTGAGAATTAGAAATAATCCTGACTACTGGGTTGCCACACTGTTAGATCCCCGGTACAAAAGTAAATTTGCAGAAATTATTCCTGCCATAGGAAGGGATGCACGCATGCAGGAGTATCAGCAGAGACTGTTGCAGAATCTTACATGTGCTTTTCCACAAAATACCAGTGGTGCACGTAGTGAATCTCACAGTTCCAACTTGCCAACCGTGGGACTGTCAAGTGTTCAGCACTCAAACCGTGACAGAACCACAGTATCTGCTGGTAACATCAATTTTGCGGAATCATTTCACCACTTTTTTAGCCCATCCTTTGCAAGGCCACAGGAGACAAGAAGTCTGACACATAGTCAACGCCTAGAGACGATGGTACAGGAGTATCTCCAAGTAAACATTGAAGCCACGACTGTGTCACTGGACCCTTGCTCTTTTTGGGCTTCCAATCTGGATAAATGGCCGGAGCTAGCCACTTACGCCTTGGAGATCTTGTCATGCCCCGCAGCCAGCGTTCTGTCTGAACGTGTGTTCAGCGCTGCTGGTGGTGTGCTGACAGATAAGCGCACGCGGCTCTCCACTGATAATGTAGACAGACTCACGTTCATAAAGATGAACAAATCATGGATCCGAAACGACTTTTCTACCCCTGTGTCATCCTGGGGAGAGTAAAAGCTTGATGATTGGTTAAAATCACCCTACCAACCGTTTTAAGCTTTCAAATTACTAATCATGTTTATCTGTATCTTGACTGGAAAATAATTTGGGCTTTGTAGCAGTGTGCAGCACTGATCCTATTAGGCCATCTATACTAAAGCTTCACCAGATTTAAAATTAAAAATAATTTTTAGCTGCATCTAGCCCGGAAAATTATTTTGGGGCTCCGAGATGCGCAAGGCACATAAGTGCCTTCTTGCTGCACTACCTGCAGCATGACCCTCATATTGTCAGAATTCGAAGTAATCATGACTACTGGGTTGCCACACTCTTAGATCCCCCAAACTTTTCGATCAACCTTTTCATTTTAATAAAGACCAAAAAAATGGTCATTTTTGAAATTATAAGCATTAGCAGGTTGTTAGAAACTGAAATCAAACAGTTTTCAACTCAAAACTTTATTCTAGGTGATGTTACATTTTCACATAGGACCCCTTGTTCGAAAGGAGCTTCTGAACTCTCTCATCCATTGAATTTGTCAGGTTTTGGATGGTTTCTGCTTCAATTGTTTTGCATGAGGACAGAATACCCTCCCAGAGCTGTTGCTTAGATGTGAACTGCCTCCCGCCATCATAGACACTCCTTTTAATGATGCTCCAAAGGTTCTGAATGGGGTAGAGGTCAGGGGAGCATGGGGGTCACACCATAAGTTTGTCCCCTTTTATGCCCATATCAGCCAGAGATGCAGATGTTTTATGTGCAGCATGAGATGGTGCATTATCATGCAGAAAAATGATCTTGCTGTGAAATACACGGTTCTTCTTCTTGAACCATGGCAGGAAGTGCTGTTTGAGAAAATCCACATACATTATGGAGTTCATCTTTAGCGCCTTCAGGGATCCTAAAGGGGCCGACAATCTCTCTCCCCATGATTCCAGCCCAAAACATTACTCCACCTCCTCCTTGTTGGCACTGTAGCCGTGTTTGCGTGGGGTGTCCATCAACCAGCCATCCTCCACTCCATCCATCTGGACCATCGAGCGCTGCACGGCACTCATCCGTGAACAAAACAGTTTTGAAATCAGTCTTCATGTAATGTTTGGCCCACTGGAGCCGTTTCTGCTTGTGTGAAGTGGATAGAGGAGGTCGACAGGATGGCGCATGCACAGCTGCAAACCTCTGAAGGACCCTGCATCTTGTTGTTCGGGGGACGTTGGAGGCACAAGCAGCTTCAAAAACTTGTCTGCTGCTATGACAAGGCTTTTTTGCCGCTGCTCTTTCAACCTGACGTAATTGCCTGTAGGAAAGAGTCCTCAATTTGCCCTTATCAGCACGCACACGTGTGTACTGTGAATCAGCTACATACTTCTTGATTGCCAGGACACTTCATCCTGATCATCGCACAATGTTGATTGTAGTCATGCCTTGACCTAAACACTCCACAATTTGTTGCTTCTCAGCAGCCGACACATCCTTTTTCTTTCCCATTTTGGCAGAAAATGTAGGCTGCTTAATAATGTGAGAGAGCCTTCTTAAGTAGTCTTGCCTTTCATTGGACACACCTGCCAAACTAATTAGCACAGGTGTCTGCAATTGCTTACAGTGATATAAAGAGCCCTGACACACATCACCATCAATGAGTTTAACTGACAAACAAACAAATTCTTCCCTTATCACTCCTAAACACTTTTTGTATAATAATTTGGAACGCAGTGTACATGTGCTTTTCCACAAAACACCAGTGGTTCACGTAGTGAATCTTACAGTTCTAACTTGCCAACCGTGGTCTGTATGGAGTTGTTCAATAAAGGGCCCAAAATTAAGATAACATAGATGGGAGAGGTCTCTATGAATAGGAATTCCTAAGTATTTGATACCCTGTGAGGGCCAGGCAAAGGGAAAGTTGGACTGGATGGAATCCTATATGGATTTGGGGAGGGAGACATCGAGGGCCTCAGACTTTGCTGCATTGATTTTAAAATTTTACCATGTAACAAAGTGATCTATTTCAGCCATAACAGCATGGATGGATATATGTGATTGAGTGATATATACTAGGACATCATCAGCAAATAGAGAGCACTTGTACTCGGTGCCTCCCACCTCAATCCACCTAATATTGGGGTTATGGCGAATTGATGAGAGCAGGTGCTCCATCACTAGGATGTATAAGAGAGGGGACAGAGGACATCCCTGCCTTGTCCCATTGGTGATTGTGAAAGGTGATGAAAATGTTCTGACGCACCCCCTGGGCCTTGGGACACCCGGAGCCGGACCCTTTTTGGTGGATGCTGGTGGTTGTAGTCTTCGTGGCGGCGACCCAGTTCCGTGGCTCAGGGCGGTCAAACCAGTGGCGGAACTATTTATGTGGTTTTCATGTTTAAATGTCCGACTACGCCACCCGTGGATTGCGGTCAGAGTGAACCGCCGCTACAGGGCAGACCACTGAGGCTGGTGTTGTGGGTGCAGCAGAGCGTAGCATAACTCCCCACGGGAGGAGTATAGCCTCAGGGCAGTGTATGCGGAGGATGGGGGTGATGGTGCAGGGCAGCAGCAGTAACGACACGGAGTCAGTGATGCAGTTCAGGGCCTTTACTCACAGTTCTTATTATCCAGACCACGTCTGCAGGTAACGGCTGCCCACGTCGTACTGTGCTCACCAGGTGAGGGGCTCAGACAACTCCCAGATAACTTTGGAGCACTTCACAGGACCCCCTTTGTGTGTCCTTTGTCTGGCCTTTCTTACCAACACTTCTGTCCGGCTGCCTCGGGCCTCCTCTTGGTAAACTTGGCGCCAGTTTCCCTGACCCTATGTGGTGCCTTCCTAGCGGGTGTAGCGAGGGGCTGCGCCACATAAAATGTCAGAGCCTCCGGTTTCTAGCTGAGGGTCGTTTCCTGCCTCCACTAGTTCGGGGACCGGTCTCCCCCTTTGGCCTGACCCCTCCACGCAGGTGGATTCGGGCGTGCGGTGGCGACTCGCCCGTCCGCACCCCTGGGATCCCTTCATTCCTCGTTCCTGGAGCCTTCTCCGCTCCTCTTCCTTCCTTCTCCCTCTTCCAGGCCTGGGCCTCTGTTACTGGGCCCGCCTCCGGAGCAGAGCTCATGCAGAGCCCCTGCTCCCTGCCACTTCTGCTCAGACTTCTCTGCACTGAACTAAGATGGTGCCCACCTTTTATACTCCCTTCTCAATGCACCCAGGAACTGTTTCCTCCCTGCTCCTGCACTACAGGGTTCCCCTTCCTCAGTGTTCCCTCCCCCCACTCCAGCCAGGGACAGGGACTGTCGTGCCCATCTCAGGGGCATATTGGTCGCCCTGCCCTACGGCAATGTGGTGTAATGCATGCAGGTGTCGGGTCCTGATCCACACTCCATCCTTACCTGAGAGTGAGATATCACACCTCTGGGTGAGGTGCAATACGTCTTTAGCAACCGAGCCCTCAGGGTGCTACAGTTCCATTTATCTTCAGCCTAGGTGACGTATTGCGATACAGGGCCGTGATTTTGGCTATAAAAGGGTCCCCTAGACCCCTACCCCAAGCTTTTTAAGAGAATCATATATGGCGTGCCAGGAGACTCTATGGAATGCTTTCTCAGCATCCAACGAGAGTATCTAATTACAAATTTTTAACTGCATCTAGCCCAGGAAATACTTTGTGCCTAGTAGCAGTGTCTGCTAGTAAGCGGATTATCCCGGCTGTTAAGCAAGCTGCACCACCTATAGTTTAGACACTTAATTTTTTCAAAGGAAATGCTTCGGGACCATGGGATACTTAGTGAAGAGCATCAGGAGGCACCCCAAGGCATAGGGGCTGGGACTGGCAGTAGGATGCCTTGCGGTGGACAGCCGAGCTCGATCCTTATAAAAGCTTTTTAACTGCAGCAGCTTTAGTGGACGCTACTGGAGCTGGAATTACCGCGGCTGCTGGCATGAGACTTGCCCTCCAATAGATCCTTGTAAATTGATTTAAAGTGTATTCATTCAAATTAGAGAGACAATTTAAATTAAAAAGCTTAGAGCTGCCTCCACCACAGGGGGGCTCGCTCGACCCACCAGCGGACAGGCACCAGTATTGGGAGAGGGGGGCTGGCCATCAGGGTTCACCGCGGCTCTGGCACAAACCCGGCGACACGGAGGTGGCACGGGCAGGAGCGGACTGGCCGTGTCGGCTTCTCACTTTTTGGATTTTAGAAGGGCATGACATGCCTATATCTGTGTCTCCCCCTCCTTTTACTCCTCCACCTCTTTTATTTTCGCATGACTATATGTACTTGTCACTTTTCCATGTGTTAGTTATGTCTTCTGAGCAGTTTGTCAGCTTTTGGACACCTTTGAAGGTGTTTTCTATGTGTTTCTATGTGTTTTTGTTTGCCTGCCATTGGTTTTAACGGTGTTCGAAGGTGTTCGACGAACAGTTCGACGAACAGTTCGGCGAACACACGGGTGTTCGACGAACCGAACCGAACTCGAACACTACGGGGGTGGCTCAACACTACTTAAATTCATCAAGTAGTCATTGTTATGATCTGCAACATGTACTAAGGAAAGATGGGGGAAAGCTGTCCCTACAGTAAGACTAAGCTGAATCCCTACGATGTAGCGCGCTGCCTGTTCCTAGTGAACAGACCGGCCTTAGTCCTCGGCTAGTCTGAATGAAGACCTATAGAATTAAGGGAGGGTCCCTAAAAGAAGTAAGGACTAGGACAAAAATGGGACACCTCCTAAACAGAGAAATTGTTGCAGAACACAAAAAGACAAACTAACAAAAATGTACTATAGGTCCCAGAGGACCATGCGAACTTGACAGAGAAAGGCACTGAAGCACCAGGCTAGAGAAACAGTGAAACACTGAAGTCCAGCGCAGCCACAAGGGCAGAGCTGGTATATAAAAGCTGATGGTCACGTGACCGCAAAACACAAGATGGAAAAAACAAACAGGAGGGTTCTAACAGTACCCCCTCTTTTATGAGGATCATCCGGATCCTCCAGGCCCAGGCCTATCTGGAAACCTCCTGTGGAAAGCTTTAACAAACCTAGGAGCAGAGACATCATCCATCCTTACCCAGGAGTTGTCTTCGGGACCGAAACCCTTCCAGGAGACAAGATAATGTAATCTCCCTCTATGCCATCTAAAATTCAAGATACGAGAAATTTCATATTCGCCGTCTTCCACCACAGGAGGAACTGTGACAGTGGCGTCCCTATCAGACACATCAGCCTTTTTCAACAAGGAAACATGAAACACAGGATTAATCTTCCAGGAAGTAGGGACATCCAACCTAACAGCAGACGGGTTAACAACCTGAAGCACTTTAAATGGACCCACAAACTTAGGACCCAGTTTTTTAGAGGGAATCCTCAACCGCAGGTTCTTCTAGGACAACCAAACCATGTCACCCACAGTAAACAAAACCTCCTTATGTTTCCTGTCAAAATACTTCTTGGACTTCTTGTTAGCCTCTTGAAGGTTGCAACGTACATTAGTCCAAACTCTCTCCAAATCACCGGAAAAATTCTCCTCCTCCGGCACCACCGACCCCAATTTGGAGAACGAATCAAAAGACGGATGTCTCCCAGTACAACAAAAAAAAGGAGAACACCCAGCAGAGGAGGATGTATGATTGTTAAGAGCAAATTCTGCGAGAGGCAGAAACTCAGACCACACCTCTTAATTGTCCACCACAAAACAATGCAAAAACTGTTCAACATCCTGGTTCTTTTTTTCAGTCTGTCCATTAGACTCAGGATGATAACTAGACGAAAATGACAAATGGACTCCCAACCTGTCACAAAAAGGACGCCAAAGCAAGCCACAAACTGAGGTCCTCTATCAGAAACAATATCCGTGGGAACGCCATGGAGCTTGACAATCTCCTTAACAAACACCTTAGTGAGTGTCTTGGCGCAGGGCAACTTAATGAATGGAACCAAATGACACATTTTACTAAAACGGTCCACGACCACCCAGATGACAGTAAAACCCTTCGACACAGGAAGATCAGTAATAAAATCCATTGTGAGATGCGTCCAAGGCGCACTAGGAACCACCAGAGGGCAAAGCAACCCCACAGCAGGAGTATGTGAAGCCTTTGACCTAGCACACACAGTACACTGACGCACCCACTTGATGACTTCCTTCTGCCATCCAGGCCACCAAAAACTGCGACTGATAAGTCTCTTAGTCTCCGAAATTCCTGGATGACCTGCCAACCGAGACTCATGACACTCCACAAAGAAATCTCTCCTAAAGGCTCTAGGCACGAACAAACTCCCATGGAGAGTGTTAGATGGAGCATCATCTTGAGCTTTCAGAATCCCATTCTCCAAAATGGAGTTCAATGCCGCCAACACAACTCCTTTCTGTAAAATGCTCTCCTCCTCCTCGGCACCGACCGTAGGAGAGAAGCTGCGAGATAAAGCATCGGCTTTAACATTCTTAGTACCAGGGATATAAGTAACAGAAAAATGAAACCGAGAAAAAAAAGTGCCCACCTAGTTTGACAGGCATTCAAGCGCTTGGCAGCATCCAGATAGATCAAATTCTTATGATCT
Organism: Phyllobates terribilis; assembly: GCF_046119375.1. NCBI lineage: Eukaryota > Metazoa > Chordata > Amphibia > Anura > Dendrobatidae > Phyllobates > Phyllobates terribilis. The sequence goes on from NW_027362765.1 coordinate 384,714,391, forward strand.
GTGAAAACATGAATAGGAAATCTAGCACCTTCCAAAAAATGATGCCAATGTTCAAACGCAAGTTTAATAGCAAGCAACTCCCGATTTCCAACATCATAATTCAGTTCAGTTTCTGAAAATTTTTTCGAAAAGAAGGCACAAGGATGTACTCCACCCTTGTTCTCCTGAGACAAAACAGCTCTGACCCCCACTGATGAAGCATCGACTTTGACTAAAAAAGGCTTGGTCTCATCAGGCTGCATAAGGATAGGGGCATAACGGAACTTCTCTTTGAGATACTCAAACGCTTCAATGGCCTCAGTAGTCCACTGAGCCGCTTTCGCACCTTTCCTGGTGAGATCGGTTAGAGGTTTAACAATTACAGAAAAATTCTTAATGAATTTCCTGTAATAATTGGCAAAACCCAAAATTCTCTGTATAGATTTCAAACCAATAGGCCTAGGCCATTCCTGCACAGCCTGAACCTTCACAGGGTCCATCTCAAAGTCCTCGCTGGAGACAATGTAGCCCAAAAAACTAATTTTCTGCATAGCGAACTCACATTTCTCCAGCTTAGCAATGAGTGAATTATCACTCAATAAATGCAAAACTTCACATACACTCTGCCAATGGGACTCTAGATCTGGTGAGTAAATCAAAATGTCATCCAAATACACAACCGCATTCTTACCAATCAAAGGTCTCAGGATGTCATTAATAAGGTTCTGAAAAAATGCAGGTGCATTGGTAAGACCAAAAGGCATCACCAGATTCTCAAAATGGCCTACCGAAGTGTTAAAAGCAGTTTTCCATTCATCACCCTCTTTCACTCGTAACAAATTGTATGCCCCCCGGAGATCAATTTTGGAGAACTACTTGGCCCCCACTAACTGGTTAAACAAGTCAGGAATTAACGGCAATGGGTAAGAATTGCGTACGGTAATCTTATTAATTTCACGAAAATCCAGACATGGACGTAAACCGACGTCCTTTTTTTTAACAAATAAAAATGCAACTGCCACAGGCGACTTAGAAGGTCTAATATGACCAGCAGCCAGGCTAGTCTGTATGTACTCCTCCAAGGCCTTTCTTTCAGGGATAGTCAGATTAAACAAGCGACTCTTGGGAAGAGTAGCTCCCGGAACAAACTCAATGGCGCAATCATAATCCCTATGAGGAGGTAAAACTTGCGACTCCTCCTCCGAAAAAACCCTCCAAAAATCTTGAATAGGTACCGGTAATTCCCCTTTTTCCACAGCCGCAATGCAACCATTAGAACATTTATCATAGCACTTCAGACTCCAAGACTTAATCACATTAGTAGACCAGTCCAATAAAGGATTGTGCAGTTTTAACCAAGGCAATCCTAGAACAACTGGAGAGGGTAAATTATCTAAAACAACCAAATCCAAAATTTCTTGGTGAACTCCATTGATAGTGAGGGGAAATGCAGCAGTCTTGTCAGTAATACATTTCAAAGTAGTGTTATCAATTGCAACCACAGAAATAGGTGATGACAAAGGTTTGGATTTCAATTTAAGGCTTTCCAAAAACCCTTTATCAATCACATTAAGTGTTGAACCACAATCCACAAATACCTGAAATTCAATCAAATCTCCCTGCAGAGTAGTACTCGCAGAAAGAAATACTCCTGCAGAGCGTAAACAACCTATATGGGTGTAACTGACCTTTTTTTTTTCTTTACTTAAACGACGCTCACAATACTTAATCAAATGGTCAGCTTTACCACAATAAAGACACAATCCCTCGGTAAACCTCCGGTCTCTTTCCTGAGAGCGGAGTGACATCGCCCCAACCTCCATCGGTTCTCCGCCGTCAGAGCAGATTTTCTGGGGACTAGGACCTGGCATTACAGGAGTCGTCACCTCATTGAGCCTGCTCCTCAGTCTCCTGTCTATACGAACAGCTAACTGCATAGCATCCTGCAGAGTCTCAGGTGCAGGGAATGCAATTAGCAAATCCTTAACCCTTTCACTCAGACCAGCAAGAAATAAACATCTCAGCGCAGGATCATTCCATTTAACTTCTGAAGCCCATCTCCTGAAGTGTGTGCAATAATTTTCAACATCTTCTGACCCATGATTCAAACGCCTGAGTTCTGATTCAGCAGATGAGATTCGACCAGGATTGTCATATTATAGCCCCATAGCAGAAAAAAATTCTTCAACAGACCTTAAACACGGATCATTAGGCTGGAGAGAAACGGCCCATCCCTGTGGTTCATTGCGCAAAAGTGACATAATAAAACCAATGCGCTCTGATTCATTCCCAGAGGACCTTGGTCTCAAACGAAAATATAAGAAACAAGCATTTTTAAAGGAAAAAATATCTTGCTGTTTACCATTAAAAAACATCAGGCAGTCCTACCTTGGGTTCGACAAAATGCGCTCCAGAACCGCTACTCACGTGATGCTGAAGCTCGGCCACCTCCAGAGATAATCCCTGCAGGCCTTGAGCCAAATCCTGGATGGAAACCATACTGATCCCTGAATTTCTTTCCTTTTAGTTTTTTGGGCTGGACTTACTGTTATGATCTGCAACATGTACTAAGGAAAGATAGGGGAAAGCTGTCCCTACAGTAAGACTAAGCTGAATCCCTACGATGTAGCGGTCTGCCTGTTCCTAGTGAACAGACCCGCCTTAGTCCTCACCTAGTCTGAACGAAGACCTATAGAGTTAAGGGAGGGGTCCCTAAAAGAACTAAGAACTGGGACAAAAATGGGACACCTCCTAAAAGAGAAGTTGTTGCAGAACACATAAAGACAAACTGACGAAAATGTACTATAGGTCCCAGAGGACCAAGCAAACTTGACAGAGAAAGGCACTGAAGCACCAGGCTAGAGAAAGAGTGAAACACTGAAGTCCAGCACAGCCACAAGGGCGGAGCTGGAATATAAAGGCAGATGGTCACGTGACCGCAAAACACAAGATGGAAATAACAAACAGGAGAGTTCTAACAGTCATGGCTCGAGTTTCAACCGAAGGCCATTAATAATAAAGAATGGACTGAGTGACTGACCACTAGAAGGACACTGCCTGACCACATTTACAGTAGACTGTGAAACGATTGAGCATAAAATTTGTAATAGACTGTGGACTGTCTGACTACAATTTTTATAATAAAATGCAGAGCGACTGACCACAGTCTTTATCTTTGTAATAAGTAATTTTGGCCCTAGAGTGTTATACTTTTTGGTGTGTATAGCATGTAGCAGGAACATATTATCACTCTTTTGAATATTTACAGGTGACTGACGCCCTTTGACATGGTGGGATTTGAAATGTTTCCTTGTGGACTCCAAGAAAAGAATGTGGAAAGTCACATAACAGGTAATTAATATTCATATTAATTACTGATAATAGTCATTCTAGGCATAAGTTCTAGACCTGCGGAGGTGTGACAACACCTTTCTGATACATGAGAATATGCTGTTAGTGGTTTACATATGTATATTTCCTATTCACAACTCCTAGTATAACACAACTATATCTTAGGTAGAGACATAAGGAACATTTCTTTTCCTTTTCCTCTGTATTCTAAAGTGAGGAATCCCTTATTCTGTTTCATAGAATAGCCTTGTAATCAGCGGTGTAACAATCAATACCGCGATTACAAGAGACTGACCACAGCATTAAGACTACACTGTGGACCAACTGACTACAAAATTTACGAGGACTGACAGTCCACAGCATTTAAATTAGGTGTGGACTGACTGACAACAGCATTTACACTAGTCTATGGATTGACTGGAAGACAGCAATTACTGGAAAGGGACATCATACTCGGAAGAATAGAAGGAAGAAGGCAAAGAGGAAGACCAGCAACCAATCCAAAGGATTGACACTATCAAGATAATGGTGAAGAAGACCCTAGTGGACCTATGTGTTCTAAAGTGAGGAATCCCCTATCCTATTTCATAGAATAGCCTTGTAGTCAGCGGTGTAACAATCAATACCGCGATTACAAGAGACTGACCACACTATTAAAATTACACTGTGGACTGAATGACCACAACATTTAAAATGACTGACAGTCCACAGCGTTTGAATTAGGTGTGGACTGACTGACAACAGCATTTACACTAGTCTAAGGATTGACTGGAAGACAGCAATAACTGGAAAAGGACATCATACTTTTAAGTATAGAAGGAAGAAAGCAAAGAGCAAGACCAGCAGCCAATCCAATGGATTGATACTATCAAGATTATGGTGAAGAAGACCCTAGTGGACCGATCTAGTCTTGCACAAGATTGATCTTTCTAAAGATCGTTAATTCATCAAGTCGTCATGGCTCGAGTTTCAACCGAAGGCAATTAATAATAAAGAATGCACTGAGTGACCACAGCATATACACTAGATGTGGACTGCCTGACCACATTTACAGTAGACTGTGAACCGATTGAGCATAAAATTTAAAATAGACAGAAGATCAATAAACAGAACTCAAGGCACAGAGCACAAACCTCACACTAGCTGAATGTACATCTGGCAGAGATCTGGGACAAACAGCTCAGTTAAGTAGCCAGGCATTCAACTGGGATAATGAACACCTGAAGATAGCCAGTGCCTCCCAGTCTCAAGTTGGACAGCCGAGCTGTCAATCACCACACTAGCAGCTATTGCACGCCCATGTAGCAGATTGGATGGTCGAGCTGTCAATCACAGTACTGACAGCTCCAGCATGCCACTGAATAAGATTGGACAGCTGAGCTGTCAGTAACTGCATCCCAAACACAGTGAGGGGTGGAACCGTGAAAATTATCCAAGCATGCTCAGGTGTTATCCGAGTATATTAGCTCTGCTAATATGCTCGAGTCCCTGTGGTAGCATGTTTTGTGGCAGTAGGCAGACACAACACATGCAGGAATTGCCTGTTTGTTAGGTAATCCCTACATGTGTTGCATCTGTCTACCGCAGCAAAACATACTATCGCAGGGACTTGAGCGTATTAGCAGAGCACTACAAGATATTCGGATAACACCCGAGCGCGCTTGGATAACACCTTATCTGACCATGCATGCTCAGCACTACTGGCAACTAGTGATGATCGAGCATGCTCGTTGCTCGAGATTTATGAGCATGCTCGGACGAGGAAATGTGTAGCCCAGGGGATGGGGGTTACTCGGAGCCCGGGCCTTGTTGCTGGGGATGTCGCGGTAGTCGGCTCCCGGGCCCGTACTCTGGGCCTCTCTTTTAAAAAAGGGGTTTGTTAAATATATGAAAGTTCGTGGCGCCACCTGTGGTGTCTGGTGAGATTCACCAGCGCTGCGGCAGTCCGCTGAGGCCGGTGATAAGGCAGCTCGGTGGTATAGCTCCCCACAGGTGGAGCTAGGCCTCAGGGCAGCGTATGTAAAGGGGAATGCAGGATGGGGAGACCCAGCCGGGCCTACGGAAAGACAGTCAAACACACACTTCTCTTCAGTACCTTTTACTGGTGGAAATGCAGGCACATCCCGGAGCACTGTAGTGTGAAGGGTATATTACCGGATTCTCCCCCAGAGAGCAGGGATAGGGCCTTCTGTTTCTTGCCTTTGCGTAGTAAGTTTCTGACCTGCCTGGAGCTAGGCCTAACTTTGTCTCTGTCCTGCACCGGCTGACTTTGTGGTAGGGCCTTCTCTTGGAGTGCACGCTCCCAGCTTGCGGGGCCTATGTGTCTCCTGGCTCTGTTACGTATCAGCTCTAAGGTGATCCTGGGACTTGTAGTTCTCCAGGGATTCCGGTTGTACCTTACTGGGTCATAGAGATCCCGGTAACCTCGGACCCAGTGTCCGGTATACGTTTCGGGGTGAGCTGGTTAAGCTCCTCTGCCCCCAATGCTTCTCACTCTCCACTAGCCTTCGGCCATGCTCGGGCCCTCTCTCGGCTGTTCAGACTAACGGCAGCTTGCCGCGCTTCACCGCTCTTAATGGCGTTGGCACGCCACAGGCTCCCTACTTGAGCTACTTGAGTCTGGACTGGGCCTCATGACTGCTGGAGACCTAGCTTACCTCACACAGCAACCTGGGTTCTGCTCTGCACACTCCGCTCCTCACTCCTTGTGCACTCCAGACCAGACTGACTACCTAGCTCCACCTCCCCTATTTAAATCCCTAACGGGCTCCCTCTGGTGGTATGAGGTGGGAGGTGCAGGTGTGTGGATGCTGAGGGCCTCTGGTGGAGGAATCCTTTCATGCACCCTTCTAGGATCTGTGGTACCAAGCGCCACACACCTATTATCAGCGTGCTCGGGGGTTACGTTTTCGTCGCTCAGTGAGCATGATTTGCGACTGTTTGATAACTTTAACACATGTGAGGAATGCCTGTTTTTCCAGCATTCCTCACATGTATTAAAGCTGTCAAACAGTCGCAAATCATGTTCACGGAGCGACGAAAACTTAACCCCCGAGCACGCTGAAGATAATAGGTGCTTGCCCGAGCATGCTCGTAAATCTCGAGCAACGAGCATGCTCGATCATCACTACTCGCAACCCATCAGCAACTTGCAACTGTGTCACAGGGTGCTGAAGGAAGAAGGTGAGTGCATGCGCAGGCGATCGTGCTATCTAAATGCCGCTTTCAGTGATTGACAAGGGCACTTAAATACTTAAAACAGCAGCAATCAAGGCGAGCTCTGATCACTGCTGTTACAGGCAGACTCCGGTGATGAATCACAGCCGACATCTGCCCGGTATGGTGAAGGCTCAGCTCCTGATCCCGCTCCATAAAAGCACAACCCTAAGGTGACAGTTAAGGTTAGCAAATTTCACTTGTCTGTTCGTAAATATGGAAAGACAAATGGAATTCCCTAACACATGTGAAAGAGTCGTAATAGATTTAGTAAATGTGCCCCAAGCATGTGAATGTTATTACACACCACAATGCTCCATTACATACACGCATCTTACAAAAATACATATAATTTCAGATATGCAGACGCGCACAAACACGCCAGTACATGAATACATCATCTGAACCACCATCTGTATCTGGTCCATCAATTGTAATGTCAAGTCAACCCCATATACCTTTGTATAGTATGAACCTACAACTGCCAGAATGTAATTAACAATAGAGATACTGGGAGTTGTTGTTACCAGTCATCATCAGACTGCGGACCATGCAGGAACCACAGTACTGATGAGATGCCGGCAGGATGACAAATAAACATTTACATCCAGGTATCTTACCTGAGACGTCTTCTCTGATTAGAGTCGTTCTCTTTCTTTTCGTCTCCATCTTGTCCAGTCTCCATGATGACTTTTCCCATCCACAACTCGTCTCTGCAGACTTCCATCTTGTCCAGTCTTCTGCAGCACATCCCCACACGATGCCCTTAAAGATAGCAGTGTCATTATAATGCTCCTGAATAAAAATATCAGCCCTACACTGAGCCCCTGAATAAACTTAACTCTCACAATGCTCCCTGCACAAAATATGTCCCACACTGTACTCCTCTTATGGTACATGCCCTCCACACAGCCCCCTCCTTACCATACTGGGCCACCTCTTCATACTGTCCTCTCACACAGTGACTCCCCCTATACTGCCCAGTCTCTATACTCTGCCCCTTCATCACACTCCCCCTCCTCAGCATACTGTTCCCTCCTTGCTGTGCCCTCACACTGTCCCCACCATACTGCCGCATCTCTATACCTTCTCTCACACTACCTAGCCTCTGTTCTATGTCACCTCACAATTTTCTCCCTCCATGCTGTCTCCTCACACCATTCCCCTACTCTCCATACTGTTTCCACATACATCCCCCTTCCCCATTCTGTTCCCACACCCATTCCCACCCCTCTCCTCATTCACCATACTGTTTCTTCACACATCTCCTCATACTGTCTCCTAAAATTTCTCTCCCATCTTTCCCCAAATACAATAAATCTCACACTACCTAGTCTCTGTTCTGTGTCACCTCACAATTTTCTCCCTCCATACTGTCTCCTCACACCATTCCCCTACTCTCCATACTGTTTCCTCATACATCCCCCTTCCCCATTCTGTTCCCGCACCCATTCCCACCCCTCTACTCGTTCACCATACTGTTTCTTCACACATCTCCTCATACTGTCTCCTAAAATTTCTCTCCCATCTTTCCCCAAATATAATAAATCTTCGGAAAAGCACACAGACATGCACAAAGACACACACAAACATGCAGAAGCGTGCTTACATACACAAAAACATTCACACATACAGACACACACTAAGGCCTCTTTCACACGTCAGTATCTCCGGTACGTCTGATGACAGTTTCCACACGTCCCGGATACACTGACACACGTAGACCCATTCGAGTGAACCATGTCATTCCAATGTGTTTCCACAGACCGTGTGTCAATGGGCAAAACACGCTGACATGTCTGTGTTTTACCTGCTGCACGGTCCACAAAATGTCCCACACTAATGACACATGGATGAGATCAGTACCGGCGCCTGGGAATCAGTGTACAGGTAGCGCTGTTCCCAAGCGCCGGGTGCCAAATGCTGCCCTCATCATTGTTTCCTGCCGTCGCTGTGATCAGCACTATCAGGGACAATGATGAGAGTAGTTGCGTCTGCTACTGCAGTGTCCAACTGTAAAAATAAAACAAAAAAAATCCTTATACTCACCTAAGTCTACCTCTCTGTAATCCATGTGACCAATCACACCGAGGAGTCGGGGAGAAAGAAGCGCTGCAGCGAGCGGGCGAGCTGCGCTCAGTGAGTGACAGGACACTGCTCACTTAGCGCAGCTCCGGGGCTCATTCTGTTAGAACCCTCCTGTTAGTTTTTTTTCTATTTTGTGGTCACATGATTATCTGCCTATTTATTCCAGCTCCGCCCTTCTAGCTTTGCTGGACTTCAGTGTTACTTGACTCTTAATCTAGCCAGGTGCTTTGTACCGATCTCTATAGTTTGCTTGGTCCTTGGACCTCTAAGTACTTTTGTCTCTTTGTCTTTTGCTCCGCTACAACTTCTGCTAGGAGGTGTCCATCTTAATCCCAGTCCTTAGTTCTTGTAGGGACCTCCCCCTTATATCTATAGGTCTGTGTTCAGACTAGCCGAGGACGAAGGCGGGTCTGTTCCCAAGGAACAGGTTGCCCGCTGCATTGTAGGAAATCAGCTTAGTCCTATTGTAGGGACAGATTTCCTTTCTTTCCTTAGTTCTTGTAGCAGATCATAACACATTCACTGCAGGAGTCATTCTCTCCGGCTCCTCTGCTGAGCGGTTGCATGGATTGCAGCGGGGGACACTTACGACAGGTGAGTATAAGGATTTTTTTATTTTATTCTTATTTTTACACCAGGACACTGCGGGAGCAGACACTACTACTCTCATCATGGTCCCTGTTGATGCTGATTGCAGCTCCAGCAGGGAACCATGATGAAGGCAGTGTTTAGCACCTGGCGCTTGGGAACAGCATGAACTGTACACTGATTCCAAGGCGCCGGTACGTGTACGTGTACTCCTGATGCAGTACACGGGCGGCATACGGTTGTCACACAGGTGCACACGGACATCTCCGATACTGGTTTCTCCAGTACTGGAAATATCAGGATGTGTGAAAGAGCCCTAATATACACACACGCAGATACACACACTCACAGAAATGGGGACACGTATACATACGTATATACACTCGTGTATACACAATGAGCCAAGCACACACAGAAATGCACATGCAGTCATGTACTCTCAGACAATCACATGCACAAAAATGATACATGCACACACGCAGGGAAGCACGCACACATGTGTGAAGACATATACACATGTAGACACGCACACGTAGACACACAGACATGCAGACACTCAAAGACATACATGCGCAGAAGTGCACATGCTAACACGGATGCACGTGCAGAAATGCATGCGCAGACACGCAAAGACATACACACACAGAAATGCACACGTAAACACAGACAAGTGCATGCAGACACATGCACAGAAATACATAAGCAGACACACAAAGGTACATACATAAAAATTCATACAAACACACACAAATATTAACCTACCTTGGCTTGTCTCCAGTCCGGCCCATATACTTTGTTGAAGCGCTCCTACAGCGGGAGACTGCAGCGCTGCGTGGTGAGTGACGTCACTTTTAGCAGACGTGACTGCGCCCGCGGCTGCTAAGTGTGACGCTGCCGTGCAGCCACTGCTCTCCGGTTCTCCTGCTCCCTGGCCCCGCCCGCCACTGTCCTGGGCATCGCGGTGGTTAAAGGGCCCGCCGCCACTATGTTCCCCCCCTTTTTTTTTTAATTCGACGCTTACTCCTACTCTCCTCTTCAAGGGCCCACCGGGGATTTCCCCAGCACCCCGCTAGGCCAATCCGACCCTGGTATGATGTTCCCCACAGCTCACCCACACTCAGTATGATGTCCCTCAAAGCCCACTCCCCACTCAGTATAATGTTCCCCACTACCTCCCACTCAGCAAGATGTTCTCCACAGCACAGCCCTCAGTCCCCACTGCTACTGACATTAAAAAAAAAAAGATTACTCACCTTGCTCCCATTCTCCCCGGCATACTGCTTTGTTCTAAGCAGTGCAAGTACTGAGGCACTGATCTTGTGAAGTCATCGCACGTGCAGTGCACTGCAGCTAAGCCAGTTATGCAGACAACATCAAATACTAATATATACAGTTGAAACCAGAAGTTTAAATACACTATATAAGAAGACACATATGCACGTTTTTCTCATTATCTGACATGAAATCAGAATAAATCTTTCACATTTTAGGTCAATTAGGATTACCATTATTTTTAATATTTGCCAGATGCCAAAATAATGAGAAAGAGAGAATGTTTTAAGGCATTTTTATTACTTACTGCAAATTCAAAAGTTTACATACATTTCATTAGTATTTGGTACCATTGCCCTTAAACTGAAAGACTTGGGTCAAACGTTTGGGATATCCTTCCACAAGCGTCTCTCAATAGTTGGTCGGAATTTGGGCCCATTCCTCCTGACAAAACTGGTGTAACTGATCCAGGTTTGTAGGTCGCCTTGTTCGCACTACTCTTAACTTAAGTTCTGCGGTAGAGCAGGGAGCTTGCTGTTCTGTAGATTGCAGGTCGGCCTATAGAACGGCAGGGTGATTCAGTGGATAAGACTCTGACGTCCTGTGAGTACGCCAATGCAATGACATCAACAGGTTGTTCCACCCACGCTTTGGTGGTGGACTCGTCAGGATCCTGGATTAGGTGAGTATATGATGTTTTTTTTTTCATTTTAGTTAGTGCTTGAAGTGTCGGGAAATCATATCATAAAGTATGGGGGACCTTTATACTATGTGGGGACTACTGTGGTAGGCCCTCATACAGTGTGGGAGCTATTGTGAGGACCAGGATCAGCGACAGCACCCAGCACCCCCGGGCAAGTGTCGAGGCCCTGAGCAAGTGGGGGGGGCACTCGCGGTCGGGAACCCCGGCACTTGATGGGGCCGGTGAATCGAGAGAGTGCGATGCCTGCGCCGGCCAGTGGGCTCCCCTGCTGTGCTCAGGGCCCCCGCACTTATACTTACCTCTCCCCGATCCTCCACAGCTCCAGTGTCTTCTGACACTGTGACATGTCAGGGACAGATCGAGCGATGACATCAGTCAAGTGCGCTCTCTGCTCTGACAGTGCACAGAGCCGGAAGACGCTGAGGATTCCTGGCCTGCCACCAGCAAGGAGAGGTGAGTATTTGATTTTTTTTTTAAATGTATAGAGCTAGATATGGGGCCCATTCTGTATGGAGCTTAATATGGGGCCCATTCTGTATGGAGCATAATATGGGGCCTATTCTGTATTGAGCATAATATGGGGCCCATTCTCTATGGAGCATAATATGGGGCTCATTCTCTATGGAGCATTATATGGAGCCCATTCTATTTGGAGCATAATATGGAGCCCATTCTCTATATTATAAGTGAAATCTTTGGTATTGTACTATCCAGGGCCTGCTCCAGGTTTTTGTGGGCCCTGGGCGAAAGAGTCTCAGTGGGCCCCTTTAACACAAACCACGATTCATGATGCACAGATACCGCAGAGAAAAATATCTATAGTACAAGGCCAAAGATTTCACTTCTTACATTACATGAGTGATATCTATTGTAAATTCTACAATAGCTAAGAAACCAGAGAATCCTCGCAACGCACAGTGCAGACCGGACAGTATAGTCCTCCATACAGTATTATGGGCCCCATATATTGCTCCATACAGAATAATGGACCCCATATAACGCTCCATGCAGAACACTGGTCCCCATATAACTCTCCATACAGGATACTGGCCCCCATATAACACTCCATAGAGGATACTGGCCCCCTTATAACGCCCCATACAGAATACTGGCCCCCACATAATGCCCCATGCAGGCTGTGCCCCCACATAATGCCCCATGCAGGATGTCACTTCCCCCCCCATATAATGCCCTATGCAGGCTGTGACCCCACATAATGCCCCATGCAGGATGTCACTTCCCCCCCATACAATGCCCCCTGCAGAATGTCACCCCCCCATATAATGCCCCATGCAGGATGTCACCTCTCTCCCCCATATAATGCCCCATGCAGGATGTCACTCCCCTCCATATAATGCCCCATGCAGGATGTCACTTCCCCCCATATAATGCCCCATGCAGGATGTCACCTCTCCCCCCATATAATGCCCCATGCTGGATGTCACTCCCCGCCCCTATATAATGCCCCATGCTGGATGTGACTTCCCCCCCATATAATGCCCCATGCAGGATGTCACCTCTCCCCCCCATATAATGCCCCATGCAGGATGTCACTTGCCCCCCCATATAATGCCCCATGCAGGATGTCACCTCTCCCCCCATATAATGCCCAATGCAGGATGTCACTCCCCGCCCCTATATAATGCCCCATGCAGGATGTCACTTGCCCCTATATAATGCCCCATGCAGGATGTCACTTGCCCCCCCCCCATATTATTCCCCATGCAGGATGTCACCTCTCCCCCATATAATGCCCCATGCAGGATGTCACTTGTCCCCCCCATATAATGCCCCATGCAGGATGTCACTTGTTCCCCCCCATATAATGCCCCATGCAGGATGTCACTTGTTCCCCCCATATAATGCCCCGTGCAGGATGTCACTTGTTCCCCCCCTCCCCATATAATGCCCCATGCAGGTTGTCACTTGTTCCACCCTCCTCCCCATATAATGCCCCATGCCTCCATACATATAAAAAAAAATCAAATTCTCACCTCACTTCTCACCTGCTGCCGCTGCTCCGGAATCCTCAGCCGCGTCGCCGGCGTCTTCTCACTCTGCGCTTTGACGGCTCAGGAGAGAGCGTGGTGTAAAGACGTCACCGCGCCTTCTGACCTGAGACGTCACAGTACAGCAGCCGCGGAAAGCACCGGACCTGTTGAGGAGGCACGTGGAGAGGTAAGTATTGTGCCGGGGCCCTGAGCAAGCGGGGGGCGGGCGGGCGCTGGCATCGGCACCGCACCGCTCACGGGTCCCATATCGCGGCGGGGTGCCCGACAGTGACTGGGCCCCCCTGCCTGCTCAGGGCCCTGACACTTGCCCGGGTGTGCCGGGTGCCGACGCCGGGTCTGGTACTATCCCTATATTTCTCTGTTATATCTGTGCATCATGAATCGTGGTATGTGTTAAAGGGGCCCACTGAAACACTTTCACCCAGGGCCCAGAAAAACCTGGAGCCGGCAATGGTGGGGACCCTCATACAGTGTGAACATGTGAAACACTGCAGTTACTTTTTAAGTGCAGAATCAAAGCTTTTCTGTATTATAAAAAAACACATTATAAATAGTGTTGAGCATTCCGATACTGAAATATCGGGTATCGGCCGATATTCGCGGTATCGGAATTCCGATACTTAATTCCGATACTATTGCAATATCGTATACCGGAATCGGAAGTTCCCATAATGCAATGAGACATTTTCATTTTATTCAGCCAATGAGGATCCTAAGAAGTGTGGGCACATCCTGTTAGGCATGTAGGCATCTTAACTAATGGCATGGCTGTGATTGGCTGCTGAAATGATGTCATGATGCACTGTAAAAGCCACCGCCGCCATTTTGAGCTCACTCTGCTGTGAATTCAGTTAGGGATAGGACGCTGTTGTTCTGAGGGACAGTTTTAGCTACCTATTTGCTCTATACTGCTTTACCCAAGCTACTTTCTAAATCACTGTGCCTTGCAGTGCTAGTGCACAGTTCCCTGTGCTGTTCACCGCTATCTGCAAGGTCTGTGTGTGTGAGTGCAGCTCACCCTGTAGTGTGTGCTTCAGCCAAGTCTGGTTGTAGTGCACTCAGTGTGTGTCACTGCCTCATACATTGTCCTTTTTTGCCAATTCATAATTTTTCCTGATATCTCCTATTAGTGTGGTGGTTCCATCTGTATTCAGCTAAATTGGTTCCAAACACACTATATAGGAGTAGATAGAGAAATTTTTTTCCGTCTTGCAGCACTAGTGCACAGTGCTCTGCATCTGTACTGTTCACCGCTGTCTGCAAGGTCTGGTGTGTGAGTGCAGCTCACCCTGTAGTGTGTGCTTCAACCCCGTCTGGTTGTAGTGCACTCAGTGTGTGTCACTGCCTCATACATTGTCCTTTATTGCCAATTCATAATTTTTCCTGATATCTCCTATTAGTGTGGTGGTTCCATCTGTATTCAGCTAAATTGGTTCCAAACACACTATATAGGAGTAGATAGAGAATTTTTTTCCGTCTTGCAGCACTAGTGCACAGTGCTCTGCATCTGTACTGTTCACCGCTGTCTGCAAGGTCTGGTGTGTGAGTGCAGCTCACCCTGTAGTGTGTGCTTCAACCCCGTCTGGTTGTAGTGCACTCAGTGTGTGTCACTGCCTCATACATTGTCCTTTATTGCCAATTCATAATTTTTCCTGATATCTCCTATTAGTGTGGTGGTTCCATCCATATTCAGCTAAATTGATTCCAAACACACTATATAGGAGTAGATAGAGGAGCCTTTCTGCAGCATTGGGCCCTGCAGCCCCAGCCAGATTAGTATTAGCCTATTTTTTGCAGCCTCATCTATTGCATTGTAGGTTACCTTCCTACATTGTAATAGCTACAAAAAGTTTGTGATACTATCGTTATTACATCTTTAGGCACATCCAGTGTCTTTTTGTGACAAAAAAAACCTAAATAAAGTTCACCAAACACTCCACTTTACAGTTGTGTAGGCCACATTAGCTCATATTAAAGTCTAGTCCACACTTTATAAAATTAGTGTTTCTTATACCTGTTAGCAGCTGTTCAGGAATAAGCACACTAAGCCCTTAGTACTTTTCTGCCTATCTTTATCAGTCTACCAAGATGAAGAAGGCAGGGAGTAAGGCATGTGGTCGTGGTCGTGGGCGTGGGCGTGGAGTTTCTGCAGGGAGAGGACGTGAGGATTCTGTGCCTGCAGGGAGAGGACGTGGGGATTCTGTGCCTGCTGCGGGCACCAGTGACTCAGCATCCCCCAGTTTTACCAGGGAACAGTCCTTTATGCGCAGCTTTGTAGGAGCTAGCCGTACCCCACTGCTGCGCGAGGACCAAATTGAAGCCGTTGTCGGATGGATGGCAGCTAACGCATCGACTTCAATTAGTTCCAGATCCTCTCAGGTCCTGAGCACTGAAGAGCACCCATCTGTCTCTTCACCACCTGCCAAATTGCCCAGGCAGTCAGAGAGCCCTGGACAGGAGCCATCTCTACTTCTGTTCTCTGAATCTCTTGGCTTGGAAAGAGGGGGCCAGCCAAGCAGAATTCGAGAATTTGAAGAAGAGGTAGTATGCAGTGATGCGCAACCGTTTTGTCTCTCTGAATCTGAAGAGGCGGGTGGGCCAGTGCCTATGGTCAGCAGCACACCTCAGTACGCATCTGATGATGAGACTCAGGTGCCACTTTCTGGTGCGTACTGTGCTGTCGAGACTACCCAGGAGAAGCAGTTGTTTGAAGAGGGTGGTGTAGATGATGAGGTCCTTGACCCATCATGGCGTGAGGGACAGGAAGGTGGTGGGAGCAGCTCTGTGGAAGAGATTCCCCGAACGGCCCAAAAAGGAGGGAGAGGGAGGGGGCAGAATTGGTTGCCTGTAGCCTCCACTTCGGCACCCATTAGGAGCATGGCTCTTCCAAAATCCAAAGCGGGCGCTCCCAAGACTTGCAGTGCCTGGTCCTTTTTTGACACAGTTGCAGATGACATTTGCTTTGTCAAATGCAAGCTGTGTAATCAGAAGGTGAAAAGAGGGAAAAGTGTCAGCAACCTCAATACCACAAATATGTGGAAACATGTGCGGACCAAGCACGTGGTGGAGTTACACAAACACACTGAAGACCTAGGCCAACCTACAGCGCCACCTACCACCTCTTCAGCTCGTGTTGTAGCCTCTTCCTCCAGCTCACACACAGCTGGTTCGGCTTCCTCACAGGATCGCCATGGAAGAATCTCTGGCACTGTTGTACAGAGACACAGTGTAATTCCACCCACAGCACCACTTTCCCAGTCATCCTCACACTCCCAGGCCAGTCTACAGCCATCGTTAGCACAGGCATGGGAGAAAAGGCGCCCATACTCGGCAAACCACCCCCGAGCACAGGCTCTGAATGCTGGCATTGCTAAACTACTGGCCCTTGAAATGCTATCATTCAGGCTGGTGGAGACTGACACATTCCGTAACTTTATGGCATTGGCAGTCCCACAATACAACGTGCCCAGCCGCTTTTATTTCAGCAGGCAAGCCGTCCCTGCCCTGCAACATCATGTGGAGGGAAAAATTAAACATGCGCTACAAAACGCCGTCAGTAGCAAGGTCCACCTGACCACTGATGCGTGGACCAGTAAGCATGGACAGGGACGATACCTTTCCCTCACTGCCCATTGGGTAAATGTTGTGGAGCCGGGTACAGATCTTGAGAGTGGCGCTGTACGTGTTCTGCCAACTCCAAGGATTGCAGGAATCCAGTCTGTACACATTGACTCCTCCTCATACTCCAGTTCCTCTGAATCAGCGCTGCAGGAGCCGTCACGGTCTACCTCCACATCGACCCGTGAACGGTTACCTGTTATGATGACCGATATGAGCACAGCCGTGGCCAAACGTCAACAGGCCGTATTAAAATTAATTTCTTTGGGGAATCGAAGCCACACAGCGCAGGAGCTCTGGAATGCCATCAAGCAGCAGAGTGACGTGTGGTTTGTGCCAGCGAATCTCCAGCCAGGCATGGTAGTGTGTGACAATGGCCGAAATCTGGTGGCAGCTCTGGGCCTAGGCAACCTCACTCACATCCCATGTCTGGCACATGTGCTCAACTTGGTCGTGCAGAGTTTTTTGAGGGACTATCCGGATCTTGATGCACTGCTTCACAAGGTCCGCATAGAGTGCGCTCACTTGCGGCGTTCCAGCAATGCAAGATCACGCATTGCAGCTCTGCAGCGCCGATTATGTCTTCCGGAACATCGCATCATATGTGACCTACCCACCAGGTGGAATTCAACGTTACATATGTTGGAGAGGTTGTGTGAGCAGCAGGCAGCAGTAATGGAGTACCAGCTGCAGCAGGCGCAAACAAGTCGCAGTGCGCGCCGTTCACACTTCACCACCACTGAGTGGGCCTCTATGAAGGACATTTGCCACGTTTTGCGTGCCTTCGATTATTCCACGCGGATGGCGAGTGCAGATGATGCACTAGTCAGCATGACTATCCCCCTTATCTGCCTGCTTGAAAAAACACTGCAAGCACTAAGGGACGAGGTTTTGGAAGAGGTGGAGGATGAGGAGTCACAAATGCCATCTGCTTCTCTACAGTCTGCGCAACGTGGTTCCTCACAAAGGCCTAGGCAGGGGACACTTTGTGAGGAGGATGAGGAGGAGTCAATGGATGAGGAAGACATCTGTCCAGAGGAGGGAGGTACACAATGCTCTAGTAGTCAGTATCTAGAGCGAGGGTGGGGTGATGCAGAGCAGGCAGAGATCACGCCTCAAGCAGGGGACAGCGTTTCTTGGCCAGTTGGCAGTCTGCAGCACATGGTTGATTTCATGCTGCAGTGCCTCAGAAACGACCGCCGCATCGCCCACATTCTCAACACGGCTGATTATTGGGTGTCCACCCTCCTAGATCCTCGCTACCGGGACAACTTACAAAGCCTCATAACACCATTGAACCGGGAGCGTAAAATGCGGGAGTACCAAGACGCACTGGTGCATTCCATCATGTTCTCCATTCCAACCGAGAGCAGTGCTGCTAGTGCTTTACAAAGCAGCTCAGTGCGTCGAGGCAGTGGAGGAAGCTCTGCACAAAGAGGGAGCAGAAGCAGCGCCTCAGCACAAGGCAAGACCAGTATGGCCGAAATGTGGCAAAGTTTTGTGTCCCCGCCGCCACAAATGTCTACACCATCACAGACAGCTCCAGTCAGCAGGAGGCAACGTTTCCGTCAGATGGTGACAGACTACATGTCTTGCCCTCTTAGTGTACTCCCAGACGGCTCTTCTCCCTTCAAGTTTTGGGTCTGTAAGCTGGATACATGGCCAGAGCTTAGTCAGTATGCACTGGAGGTGCTAGCTTGCCCTGCTGCTAGTGTATTATCGGAACGCGTCTTTAGTGCCGCAGGTGGTGTACTAACAGACCGTCGCATGCGACTATCCTCCGATAACGTTGACCGGCTTACTTTTCTCAAAATGAACAAGGCCTGGATCTCTCATGAATTTGCCAGTCCTCTTCCAGAATAAATAATTGGTTGGCAACAGTATCCAGGTCTCCTGTTCTGTTCATGTTTCTACCACCTGAACTGTAATCCCTGAGCTCCAACACCGCCAGTTGGCGCTCGGAAGTGCCGTCTGCACAGTCAACACTTGCTGCCGTGTTATTGGGGTTCAGTAACGTCAGCTGTTCTCCTGCTGTGCGGACGGCAATTTCTCCTGATTTGTCCACATCCACTGTACTACACATTTTAAAGTTGCTCCAATTACTCCTCTGGCTCCTCTGTTTTCATTCTTATCCCTGGGCTCCAGCACCGCCAGTTGGCGCTCGGAAGTGCTGTCTGCACAGTCAACACTTGCTACCATGTTATTGGGGTTCAGTAACGTCAGCTGTTCCCCTGCTGTGCGGACGGCAATTTCTCCTGCTCTGTCCACATTCTCACTACTACAGATTTTAAAGTTGCTCCAATTACACCTCTGGCTCCTCTGTTTTCATTCTTATCCCTGGGCTCCAGCACCGCCAGTTGGCGCTCGGAAGTGCCGTCTGCACAGTCAACACTTGCTGCGGTGTTATTGGGGTTCGGTAACGTCAGCTGTTCCCCTGCTGTGTTCACGGCAATTTCTCCTGCTCTGTCCATATTCACTGTGCTACTTATTTAAAACTTGCTCCAATTACACCTCTGGCTCCTCCGTTTTTAGTATTTACCCTGGGCTCCAACACCGCCAGTTGGCGCTCGGAAGTGCTGTCTGCACAGTCAACACTTGCTGCCGTGTTATTGGGGTTCAGTAACGTCAGCTGTTCCCCTGCTGTGCGGACGGCAATTTCTCCTGCTCTGTCCACATTCTCACTACTACAGATTTTAAAGTTGCTCCAATTACACCTCTGGCTCCTCTGTTTTCATTCTTATCCCTGGGCTCCAGCACCGCCAGTTGGCGCTCGGAAGTGCCGTCTGCACAGTCAACACTTGCTGCCGTGTTATTGGGGTTCAGTAACGTCAGCTGTTCTCCTGCTGTGCGGACGGCAATTTCTCCTGATTTGTCCACATCCACTGTACTACACATTTTAAAGTTGCTCCAATTACTCCTCTGGCTCCTCTGTTTTCATTCTTATCCCTGGGCTCCAGCACCGCCAGTTGGCGCTCGGAAGTGCTGTCTGCACAGTCAACACTTGCTACCATGTTATTGGGGTTCAGTAACGTCAGCTGTTCCCCTGCTGTGCGGACGGCAATTTCTCCTGCTCTGTCCACATTCTCACTACTACAGATTTTAAAGTTGCTCCAATTACACCTCTGGCTCCTCTGTTTTCATTCTTATCCCTGGGCTCCAGCACCGCCAGTTGGCGCTCGGAAGTGCCGTCTGCACAGTCAACACTTGCTGCGGTGTTATTGGGGTTCGGTAACGTCAGCTGTTCCCCTGCTGTGTTCACGGCAATTTCTCCTGCTCTGTCCATATTCACTGTGCTACTTATTTAAAACTTGCTCCAATTACACCTCTGGCTCCTCCGTTTTTAGTATTTACCCTGGGCTCCAACACCGCCAGTTGGCGCTCGGAAGTGCTGTCTGCACAGTCAACACTTGCTGCCGTGTTATTGGGGTTCAGTAACGTCAGCTGTTCTCCTGCTGTGCGGACGGCAATTTCTCCTGCTTTGTCCACATCCACTGTACTACACATTTTAAAGTTGCTCGAATTACACCTCTGGCTCCTCTGTTTTCATTCTTATCCCTGGGCTCCAGCACCGCCAGTTGGCGCTCGGAAGTGCCGTCTGCACAGTCAACACTTGCTGCGGTGTTATTGGGGTTCGGTAACGTCAGCTGTTCCCCTGCTGTGTTCACGGCAATTTCTCCTGCTCTGTCCATATTCACTGTGCTACTTATTTAAAACTTGCTCCAATTACACCTCTGGCTCCTCCGTTTTTAGTATTTACCCTGGGCTCCAATACCGCTAGTTGCTGCTCAGAAGTGCCGTCTGCACAGTCAACGCTTGCTCCAGTGTTATTGGGATTCAGTAACGTCAGCTGATCCCCAGCTGTGTGTCCGGCAAATTCTCCTGCTTTGTCCACATCCACTGTAGTACGGATTTAAAACCTCCTCCAAATACACCTCTGGCTCTTCTGTTTTTAGTATTTACCCTGGGCTCCAGCACCGCCAGCTGGTTCTCGGCAGTTCCATTGGCTCTTGTACCTTCTGCTACCCATCCGGGTTCCAGTACCGTCAGCTGGTTCTCGGCAGTGTCTTTGGCACGGGTACTCCCTCCTGCCCAGCCTGGTTCCAGCACGCCAGCTGTTTCCGGGTAGTGTCAACGTCACTTTGCCTCCAATGCGTTGTCCTGTCGTGTTGCGGTCGGGTTAGCCGACTCTATGGTGCCTGCAGTTTAGGTGACTCCTATGTGGGCTGCGGGATCTGGCAATGAAGGCTGGTTCCATAGTGCCAATAGGACAAGCACCCTCTGTAGGACTGTGGGTTTTGGTAACTGCGGCCGGCTCGCGGCCTTGAACTTTTTTTTTACATGGGTACCTTCTGCTACCCATCCGGGTTCCAGTACCGTCAGCTGGTTCTCGGCAGTGCCTTTGGATTAGGTGCCTCCTTCTCGGTATCCAAGTTCCACCAACGTCTGCTGGTCCTTGGTAGTGCTTTCTGGCACAGGTACCTCCTGCTTAGTAACCGAGTTCCAGTAACATCAGCTGGTCCTCGGTAGTTCCATTGGCTCTTGTACCTTCTGCTACCCATCCGGGTTCCAGTACCGTCAGCTGGTCCTCGGTAGTTCCATTTGCTCTTGTATCTTCTGCTACCCATCCGGGTTCCAGTACCGTCAGCTGGTCCTCGGTAGTTCCATTTGCTCTTGTATCTTCTGCTACCCATCCGGGTTCCAGTACCGTCAGCTGGTTCTCGGCAGTGCCTTTGGATTAGGTGCCTCCTTCTCGGTATCCAAGTTCCACCAACGTCTGCTGGTCCTTGGTAGTGCTTTCTGGCACAGGTACCTCCTGCTTAGTAACCGAGTTCCAGTAACATCAGCTGGTCCTCGGTAGTTCCATTGGCTCTTGTACCTTCTGCTACCCATCCGGGTTCCAGTACCGTCAGCTGGTCCTCGGTAGTTCCATTTGCTCTTGTATCTTCTGCTACCCATCCGGGTTCCAGTACCGTCAGCTGGTTCTCGGCAGTGCCTTTGGATTAGGTGCCTCCTTCTCGGTATCCAAGTTCCACCAACGTCTGCTGGTCCTTGGTAGTGCTTTCTGGCACAGGTACCTCCTGCTTAGTAACCGAGTTCCAGTAACATCAGCTGGTCCTCGGTAGTTCCATTGGCTCTTGTACCTTCTGCTACCCATCCGGGTTCCAGTACCGTCAGCTGGTCCTCGGTAGTTCCATTTGCTCTTGTATCTTCTGCTACCCATCCGGGTTCCAGTACCGTCAGCTGGTCCTCGGTAGTTCCATTTGCTCTTGTATCTTCTGCTACCCATCCGGGTTCCAGTACCGTCAGCTGGTTCTCGGCAGTGCCTTTGGATTAGGTGCCTCCTTCTCGGTATCCAAGTTCCACCAACGTCTGCTGGTCCTTGGTAGTGCTTTCTGGCACAGGTACCTCCTGCTTAGTAACCGAGTTCCAGTAACATCAGCTGGTCCTCGGTAGTTCCATTGGCTCTTGTACCTTCTGCTACCCATCCGGGTTCCAGTACCGTCAGCTGGTCCTCGGTAGTTCCATTTGCTCTTGTATCTTCTGCTACCCATCCGGGTTCCAGTACCGTCAGCTGGTTCTCGGCAGTGTCTTTGGCACGGGTACTCCCTCCTGCCCAGCCTGGTTCCAGCACGCCAGCTGTTTCCGGGTAGTGTCAACGTCACTTTGCCTCCAATGCGTTGTCCTGTCGTGTTGCGGTCGGGTTAGCCGACTCTATGGTGCCTGCAGTTTAGGTGACTCCTATGTGGGCTGCGGGATCTGGCAATGAAGGCTGGTTCCATAGTGCCAATAGGACAAGCACCCTCTGTAGGACTGTGGGTTTTGGTAACTGCGGCCGGCTCGCGGCCTTGAACTTTTTTTTTACATGGGTACCTTCTGCTACCCATCCGGGTTCCAGTACCGTCAGCTGGTTCTCGGCAGTGCCTTTGGATTAGGTGCCTCCTTCTCGGTATCCAAGTTCCACCAACGTCTGCTGGTCCTTGGTAGTGCTTTCTGGCACAGGTACCTCCTGCTTAGTAACCGAGTTCCAGTAACATCAGCTGGTCCTCGGTAGTTCCATTGGCTCTTGTACCTTCTGCTACCCATCCGGGTTCCAGTACCGTCAGCTGGTCCTCGGTAGTTCCATTTGCTCTTGTATCTTCTGCTACCCATCCGGGTTCCAGTACCGTCAGCTGGTTCTCGGCAGTGTCTTTGGCACGGGTACTCCCTCCTGCCCAGCCTGGTTCCAGCACGCCAGCTGTTTCCGGGTAGTGTCAACGTCACTTTGCCTCCAATGCGTTGTCCTGTCGTGTTGCAGTCGGGTTAGCCGACTCTATGGTGCCTGCAGTTTAGGTGACTCCTATGTGGGCTGCGGGATCTGGCAATGAAGGCTGGTTCCATAGTGCCAATAGGACAAGCACCCTCTGTAGGACTGTGGGTTTTGGTAACTGCGGCCGGCTCGCGGCCTTGAACTTTTTTTTTACATGGGTACCTTCTGCTACCCATCCGGGTTCCAGTACCGTCAGCTGGTTCTCGGCAGTGCCTTTGGATTAGGTGCCTCCTTCTCGGTATCCAAGTTCCACCAACGTCTGCTGGTCCTTGGTAGTGCTTTCTGGCACAGGTACCTCCTGCTTAGTAACCGAGTTCCAGTAACATCAGCTGGTCCTCGGTAGTTCCATTGGCTCTTGTACCTTCTGCTACCCATCCGGGTTCCAGTACCGTCAGCTGGTCCTCGGTAGTTCCATTTGCTCTTGTATCTTCTGCTACCCATCCGGGTTCCAGTACCGTCAGCTGGTTCTCGGCAGTGTCTTTGGCACGGGTACTCCCTCCTGCCCAGCCTGGTTCCAGCACGCCAGCTGTTTCCGGGTAGTGTCAACGTCACTTTGCCTCCAATGCGTTGTCCTGTCGTGTTGCGGTCGGGTTAGCCGACTCTATGGTGCCTGCAGTTTAGGTGACTCCTATGTGGGCTGCGGGATCTGGCAATGAAGGCTGGTTCCATAGTGCCAATAGGACAAGCACCCTCTGTAGGACTGTGGGTTTTGGTAACTGCGGCCGGCTCGCGGCCTTGAACTTTTTTTTTACATGGGTACCTTCTGCTACCCATCCGGGTTCCAGTACCGTCAGCTGGTTCTCGGCAGTGCCTTTGGATTAGGTGCCTCCTTCTCGGTATCCAAGTTCCACCAA
Organism: Phyllobates terribilis; assembly: GCF_046119375.1. NCBI lineage: Eukaryota > Metazoa > Chordata > Amphibia > Anura > Dendrobatidae > Phyllobates > Phyllobates terribilis. The sequence continues at coordinate 384,738,379 of NW_027362765.1, forward strand.
CGTCTGCTGGTCCTTGGTAGTGCTTTCTGGCACAGGTACCTCCTGCTTAGTAACCGAGTTCCAGTAACATCAGCTGGTCCTCGGTAGTTCCATTGGCTCTTGTACCTTCTGCTACCCATCCGGGTTCCAGTAACATCAGCTGGTCCTCGGTAGTTCCATTTGCTCTTGTATCTTCTGCTACCCATCCGGGTTCCAGTACCGTCAGCTGGTTCTCGGCAGTGTCTTTGGCACGGGTACTCCCTCCTGCCCAGCCTGGTTCCAGCACGCCAGCTGTTTCCGGGTAGTGTCAACGTCACTTTGCCTCCAATGCGTTGTCCTGTCGTGTTGCGGTCGGGTTAGCCGACTCTATGGTGCCTGCAGTTTAGGTGACTCCTATGTGGGCTGCGGGATCTGGCAATGAAGGCTGGTTCCATAGTGCCAATAGGACAAGCACCCTCTGTAGGACTGTGGGTTTTGGTAACTGCGGCCGGCTCGCGGCCTTGAACTTTTTTTTTACATGGGTACCTTCTGCTACCCATCCGGGTTCCAGTACCGTCAGCTGGTTCTCGGTAGTGCCTTTGGATTAGGTGCCTCCTTCTCGGTATCCAAGTTCCACCAACGTCTGCTGGTCCTTGGTAGTGCTTTCTGGCACAGGTACCTCCTGCTTAGTAACCGAGTTCCAGTAACATCAGCTGGTCCTCGGTAGTTCCATTGGCTCTTGTACCTTCTGCTACCCATCCGGGTTCCAGTAACATCAGCTGGTCCTCGGTAGTTCCATTGGCTCTTGTACCTTCTGCTACCCATCCGGGTTCCAGTACCGTCAGCTGGTTCTCGGCAGTGCCTTTGGATTAGGTGCCTCCTTCTCGGTATCCAAGTTCCACCAACGTCTGCTGGTCCTTGGTAGTGCTTTCTGGCACAGGTACCTCCTGCTTAGTAACCGAGTTCCAGTAACATCAGCTGGTCCTCGGTAGTTCCATTGGCTCTTGTACCTTCTGCTATCCATCCGGGTTCCAGTACCGTCAGCTGGTCCTCGGTAGTTCCTCAGCTTTCTTGTACCTTCTGCTACATTTCCAAGTTCAAGCTTTTTGAAATGGTTCTTGGTAATCACTCTGGATCTCCCTGACGAGGACCCTGAAGACGAGGACCCTGAAGACCAACCCTAAGAAGACGAGGACCCCGAAGACAATGACCCTGAAGACGAGGACCCTGAAGACCACCCCGAAGAAGACGAGGACCCTGAAGACCACCCCGAAGAAGACGAGGACCCTGAAGACCACCCCGAAGAAGACGAGGACCCCGAAGACGAGGACCCAGAAGACCAACCCGAAGAAGACGAGGACCCCGAAGACGAGGACCCCCGAAGACGACGACCCTGAAGACCACCCCGAAGAAGACCAAGAAGATGACCCTGAAGAAGTTGACCAAGAAGACAAAGAAGAGAAGACAAGCACCAAGATACAGAAAAACAAGAGACAGAAAACCAAGAAGCAGAAATACAAGAAGCTGCAGAACAAAAAGCGGAAGAACATTAAGCATAAGACTAAAAATCAGAGCAAAAGATAATATCTAAATTATAAGCAGAAGATGACTAAGCAGTGTATGGGGGTGAGTCCGTTCCTCCTCGTGGTGCCCCTGGAAAAGACCTGCTGCTGCAGGCCAAACTGAACGCGGACAAATCCTGTTGTAAATCTTTTGTGACGGGCAGAACGAAAGGTGTAATGTCCAACCTTTTATAGATAACAACTACAGGAATGCCTGTCACAAATAAGAATATGATGAAGAAGAAGAATATGAAGAAGATGAAGAAGTAGAATATGAAGAATGTAAAAAAAAGAATAATACGAAGAAGGTGAAGAAGAAGAAGGTGAAGAAGAAGTGGATGAAAAAGATGCTGAGGATGATGAAGGAGAAAGTGTGGGAGAAGTAAAAAAGAAGGTGAAGAGCATGGAAGTAGTGAAACATAAATATCTGACAAAATATAAAAATACTTAACATAGTTAATATTTCCGTAACTCAGAACATAATAAAAAAATATTAATTCCTGCTATTCCATTTGACTGGGCTAAACCTCTATGCCTTTATTGTCTCCCCCACCTCCCCCAATACATTCTACATTATTCTTAGTTGTTGTCCTTCATGTAGAAATAACCTACAAGGAAAGAAAGGGTTTATTTTAATTCCGATATTTATGTCCCATTGACTTGCATTGGTTTCCGGTATCGGAATCGGCGATATCCGATACTTTTTCGGTATCGGTCCGATCCAATCCGATCCGATATTTCCCGATATCGGAAGGTATCGCTCAACACTAATTATAAACGCTCCTTCAAATCTGCACCAAAAAATCATCAAATAAAGGCATAAAATGCCGTAACAGTGCAATAACCAGAGAAGATTATTATTATTATTGTGTAGATTGGTGCGGGCACCTGAAGAAAAGAAAAAAACACAGTATTTATGCAACGTGTGAACACAGCCTTACAGACACCAAAAAGCAACTTGTCATATAGTGAAGCTTACATAAAAATGAGAAAGTTCTGGCTGCTACGTCTATGAATAAATGAACAAAAAATAAATCCAAAAGGTCCCAACTAGAGATGAGCATGACGCAATGATGACATCGCACCGGCGCTGGATAATCCTGCTCTTCTTTCTTGACATGACTACACTGCAATAACACATCTGCAATCTTGCACACTCCTGCAGCCTACTCACATTGCACATATCAGACCCTCACACTCAGACACTAATCTGCCCCCTATCTCACCTGTGACAACCGTTTTCAAGCCCGTCTGCTACCCTTTGTAGTGGCAATCCTTGCCCTTTCTCCAGTGGTAGACACAGACAAAATATAGTCCCTATACAGGAACAGTATATGGGATGGGGACCCTTTGTTGTCCAATTGCTCATCCTAATGCACAATTCCACTTGTTTTGGAGGTGGAAGTGGCCCCTTTACTTCTTGGGTCAATATGTAGCTGCACAGGTTGCACCAATGGGATGTCCACCCCTGCCTCTCTATGTGACAGCACCACTCTCTTCCAGGTGTGTTAGTGTTCCCCACCTGGGAAAACTACAATAACAGAAGTACAAGATGGAGCTTTCTTCTGATTTACTTTGGCCCATACTATAGCTCTTTATAGGTATTTTAATCTCTTTTTTTCAATATAAAATTCTGCACAACCCTTTAAGCACAGGTTGATCGATGAGCATGGTAGCACGGATCAGACAGAGTATAGGCACAGAGTGGGTATGACAGGATTGGGCAGGAAGGTGTTAATGATATTATGCTCAAGGAAAGAAAGGTCTGGATAGGTGGATGATATAGTCTGTGGGTCAGGTAGTAGAACAGAATATATATATATATATATGACGCGCCCCCTGGGCCTGTGTTTGTGTAGGGGAATACCCGGAACCGGACCTTTTGTGGATGCTGGGGTTGTAGTCTTCGCGTGGCGGCGACCCGGTCCCGTGGCTCAGGGTGGTCAAACCAGTGGCGGATCTGTTTATAGGGTTTTCTTATTATAAATGTCCGACTACGCCACCCGTGGATTGCGGTCAGAGTGAACCGCCGCTGCAGGGCAGACCGCTGAGGCTGGTGTTGTGGGAGCAGCAGAGGATAGTATAACTCCCCACGGGAGGAGTATAGCCTCAGGGCAGTGAGTGCAGATGATGGGGGTGATGGTGCGTGGGAGTAACGACTCAGAGTCCGTGCAGTGCAGTTCAGGGTCTTTACTGGTGGTAATAAAGCAGACCCTCCCGGGAGTACTGGCTAGCATTAGGGGCCTGGTCAGTCTGTGAGCAAACAAGAGTCCCCCTGGCCAGGTGGAGTTGTAGGCCTTCCCGTCTGACTGCACTCTTCCTGGCTACCTTGCTGAAGTCGTGTAGTAGCCCACGTCCCTGAGTGTACCGTGTGGTGCTCACCCGTTTGGCTGATGACTTGGACCCTCTGGTGGCTTCCGCTCCTCGATGGCGGTACTGGTCCCTTGTGTGTGACTGAGCCTCTGGGCTTCCTATGGCCAGAGAACCTGAAATCCCATGCCAGGTGGTTTCTGCTGCTGGATTTAGATATCCTCACAGCCTCGGACTCCGGTGTCCGGTTCTTAGCGTCTTCTGTCAGGACGAGCTCTGCTTAGCTCCAGACCCTGGTCTTCAGCTCCTGGCTCCTACAGAACTCCTTGCTGCTGTTCTGTCCCTTCCTCTGACTGTTCTCCAGGCTCTAACTTGTCTCTGTTCTCAGCTAACCCCGCCCCAGATCCTGTTTATAAAGGGCAGGTTCCTCCCCTCCCTGGACTGGAGCAGGAGGTGTTGCATGTTAAGTGCTCCTGATCAGGAAACTCCCACTTGCTCTCAGATGTGATATTTCTATCACTGTGGCAACCAGACCCCTGGGGTGCCACATATATATATATTACAGTTGTGCTCAAAAGTTTACATACCCCGGCAGAATTTTTCCTTTTTTGGCCTTGTTTCAGATAATATGAATGATAACAAAAAAACTTTTTCTCCACTCATGGTTAATGGTTGGGTGAAGCCATTTATTGTCAAACTACTGTGTTTTCTCTTTTTAAATCTTAATGACAACCAAAAATATCTAAATGACCCTGATCAAAAGCTCACATACCCTGGTGATTTTGGCCTGATAACATGCACAGAATTTGACACAAATGGGTTTGAATGGCTACTAAACGTAACATCCTCACCTGTGACCTGTTTGCTTGCAATTAGTGTGTGTGCATAAAAGCTGAGTGAGTTTCTGGGATCCAGACAGACTCTTGCATCTTTCAACCAGCCACTGACATTTCTGGATTGTGAGTCATGGGGAAAGCAAAAGAATTGTCAACGAATCTACGGGAAAAGGTAGGTGAAATGTGTAACACAGGAAAGGGATACAAAAAAATATCCAAGGAATAGATAATGCCAGTCAGCAGCGTTCAAACTGTGATTAACAAATGGAAAATCAGGGGCTCTGTAGAAACAAAAACCATGGTCAGGTAGACCAACAAAGATTTTGGCCACAACTGCCAGGAAAATTGTTTGGGATGCAAAGAAAAACCCACAAATAACATCAGCTGAAATTCAGGACTCTCTGAAAATTACTGGTGTGGCTGTTTCAAGATGCACAATAAGGAAGGACTTAAAGAAAAATGAGCTGCATGGTCGAGTCACCAGAAGAAAGCCATTACTGCTCAAATGCCACAAAGTATCTCGCCTACAATATGCCAAACAGCACAGAGACAAGCCTCAAAACTTCTGGAACAAGGTAATTTGGAGTGATGACACCAAAATTGAACTTTTTGGCTACAATCGTAAACGTTACATTTGGAGAGAGGTCAACAAGGCCTATGATGAAAGGAGCACCATTCCTATAGTAAAGCATGGATGTGGATCGCTGATGTTTTGGGGATGTGTGAGCTACAAAGACACCGGAAACTTGGTAAATGTTGAAGTAAAGATGAATGCAGCACGTTATCAGCAAATACTGGAGGCAAATTTGCACTCATCAGCCCGGAAGCTGCGCATGGGATGTACTTGGAGGTTCCAACATGACAACGATCCAAAACACAAAAGTGATGGTTCTGGAGTGGCCATCTCAATCTCCTGACCTCAATATCATTGAGCCACTCTGGGGAGATCTCAAGCGCGCAGTTCATGCTAGACAGCCCAGGAATTTACAGGAACTGGAGGCTTTTTGCCAAGAAGAATGAGCAGCTTTACCATCTGAGAAAATAAAGAACCTCATCCACAACTACCACAAAAGACTTCAAGATGTCATTGATGTTAGAGGGGGCAATAGACGGTATTAAGAACTGGGGTATGTGAACTTTTGATCAGGGTCATTTGGATGTTTTTGGTTGTCATTAAGATTTAAAAAGAGAAAACACAGTAGTTTGACAATAAATAGCTTCACCCAACCATTAACCATGAGTGGAGAAAAAGTTTTTTTGTTATAATTCATATTCTCTGAAACAAGGCCAAGAAAGGAAAAATTCTGCCGGGTTATGTAAACTTTTGAACACAACTGTATATGTTTGGTGTGAGATGTTCCAGTTTTCAGTTGAAAAATAAAGTGGATCCCACCTCCTCTCCCTCCCTTGTAAAATCTGAGGGATTATATGGGTGGTGAGACTTTAGGAGTCTTTGGGGAGTTATTTAGTTATGTTTGGAAAAAAATAATTGCATTATAAAGATATAAAAATAAATAAATAAATGATAAGTGGCATGTGGATATATATGATGTCTTCTCTAGATTTCGAGGATTGTAACACGGGTACAGGAAGGCGCTCCTTCACATAATATTTCACTTACTAATTTGATCAATTAATTACATTAAGGTTAAAACCTGATGGGTGATGTTCTGGTGCCGTGGAACAGGAGCCATTGTCCGCCTCTGAAGCTCTGAAGCTAGTTGGTGCTTTTACCGGGTACTGGTGGAGGCTAAGATTGCATTTATCTGAGTATGTTGTCCGTATATGTAGAAATGTATACCTGATTTTTTGGATCGTGGCATTGATGGCAGTGCTGTCATTGGCAAAGAATCTGCCTACAGGGTACTGTTAGAACCTATATAAAAATATCCGACAAATAGGTCTTTGATGTAAATAAAAGAGACCTTTATTATAACAAGTAGGGTACATGGTGATACAAAAAAGGAGCACACACACATAATACTGACATGTTAAAACATACGGTTGATAGTAGTATACAAACAGGATATCAGAGCGCAATGTCAATGGAAACACTCTAATGACAGGATCCTTGGTAACTACCACTAAAACCTGCTACATTGGCAGGGTATCAATCCCGAATAACTACCACTGAAACCTGCTATGCTAACAGGGTATTAGTCTCAGATACTGTACACTTATAGCCAATTAGGCACAACCAGGGATATAGCCAGTAGTCTCTGTCTCTATCAGGAATAAGTACCATTTAAAAATAGGTACATTTGCGTTGTCTAGTTGTTCTAAGATCACTGGTCTAAGGACGCACCGAAACGCGCGTCGAGGTGAGAACCACACCAACAACAGGACCATTGAATCCAGAGCCACTCTCCATATATGCATGCCCTTAGACCAGTGATCTTAGAACAACTAGACAAAGCATATGTTTCATAAACCAGGTATGAACCATTTGAATATTATATAATCATGTACAATTAGATGTGTGGATATTACAAGCAATTAATGCAATGTATCAATAATTAGCTCTATTTTTAAATGGTACTTATTCCTGATAGAGACAGAGACTACTGGCTATATCCCTGGTTGTGCCTAATTGGCTATAAGTGTACAGTATCTGAGACTAATACCCTGTTAGCATAGCAGGTTTCAGTGGTAGTTATTCGGGATTGATACCCTGCCAATGTAGCAGGTTTTAGTGGTAGTTACCAAGGATCCCGTCATTAGAGTGTTTCCATTGACATTGAGCTCTGATATCCTGTTTGTATACTACTATCAACCGTATGTTTTAACATGTCAGTATTATGTTTGTATCACCATGTACCCTACTTGTTATAATAAAGGTCTCTTTTATTTACATCAAAGACCTATTTGTCGGATATTTTTATATAGGTTCTAATTCTGTTCCGATTGGTCGATCCAATCTAGTTAGCAGATATACATATTTCCACTATGTTGATGTTTATGACTATTAAGACTGTATGTAAATGGAAATGTGTATCATCTGCGTGCCCTCTGCAATTTTTTCGTAATCACTACAGGGTACTGTATTTTATACTTTTTTTTTTAATTAATTCTCATATTTGACATGTTGAATACATCATTCAATAAAGCTCTGATCAGACACCTTTCCAATTAAGAAGCTGTATGTAGTGAAGTATTGTTATTTTAAGGGAAGGTGGGTGGTTAGGTGGGTTTTATTAACCCCTAAATATCTGTCCTTATAATGTCTTGAGCATTCTCCATCTTTATGACACTTTATGTGATCATCCAATGTCCTTTCCTGCATCCTTGGCTTGTACTCACTGATGATGTCATAGAGAGGTGATGTCACAATTACTTAGAACATTCGGCTCTCTACATTCCAATCACTTGTGCAGTTGATGTCATTGTGGTAAAGCATAAAGATGTGGAAGAGGTGACCGGGCACAGGTAATTACTATCATTAATTTATTAATTAGAATACATACTAATTCTAGACCAGCAAGTTAAACTAATGTAATTAGTGACTCATATCCCCCAAAATAGCCTTGGGTCAGATTGCACCCAAATATCATAATTCATTTTATACCATAGAAAAGGTGATAACTTCCTGATTGCTGGGGATCCAACCACTAGGACCCTCATTGATCAATAACGCAAAGCGGAGGTCCAGCATGTAAACCTCTGCTCCATTCATTGTCTACGGGACTGCCTGAGATACCGCTGAATTAATTTATCTCCAGCAGTCCCTTAGAGAATGAATGGAGCTGCGGTGCACAAGCTTGACCTCCTGTCTGTTCGGACATTGCAGAGCTGTGATCTTAAGATTCAGTGAGGGTCCCAATGACCAGGAAGTTCAAAAATCAGTACTGCCATTATAAATATGATGGTGCCACCAATAAAGCGTCCGGAGCGAGTAGACTTTTTGGTTGATTTTGAAAAACCACTACTTTTTTGTCGCAGACACATTTGATACATGGCGACCACAAGGCTTTATTCTGTGTTTCAGCCACCCACACAGTGCACGATATCATTGACTGCTCCTGTCTTCCCATAGCTGCTCTAACATGTCCTGCTCTTTCTGCTATTATTATGGTGACACGAGGCCTCATCACAGCCAATCACATATTTTACCAGTGTCAGAAACATTAAAGGTAAAATCTGACCAAATTTATGTAAAAATACTGCCAGACCTTGGGATGAATTTTTTCTTTTAATCATTTTTTTAAAAAAAATTGATAATTCTTTTTATTTTATACAAATTTATTTTAAAATTAAATAAGTTTCACTTTATTGAAAATTAAAATTTAGAGAGTTACTGGAGATTAGTAAATTGCTGGTAAGGTAACAGCAGGCTGGATGCCACCAACATACCACATCGTCCCCAGATTCCTTTGCTCATCTTCTTTTATGATGTCATAGAGGCGTGACATCATATTATGTTAGAACGTGGTGCTGTAGAGTCACAGTTCAGATCATTGCCATCACAGGGAGCACACACCGACAGGAGGAGGGAAAGAGGACAAGGTGACACAGAAGAGGTAATTCAATCCTATCGATCACAATAGATTTTAGTTCCAGGTCTCCATGTTCTGTAAAATCTCCATATTATAGATTACACGTGTCAAACTCCGGCCCGTGGGTCATATCTGGCCCGCAGGGTGGTTATATTTGGCCAGTAACACCAGAACCGCCACCGCTATATTGGGCCATTATTCTGTATGGAGGACTATGTGGGGCCCATTATTCTGTATGGAGGACTATGTGAGGCCCATTATTCTGTATGGAGGACTATGTGAGGCCCATTATTCTGTATGGAGGACTATGTGGGGCCCTTTATTCTGTATGGAGGACTATGTGAGGCCCATTATTCTGTATGGAGGACTATGGGGGGCCCATTATTCTGTATGGAGGACTATGTGAGGCCCATTATTCTGTATGGAGGACTATGTGGGGCCCATTATTCTGTATGGAGGACTATGTGGGGCCCATTATTCTATATGGAGGACTATGTGGGGCCCATTATTCTGTATGGAGGACTATGTGGGGGCCCATTATTCTGTATGGAGGACTATGTGGGGCCCTTTATTCTGTATGGAGGACTATGTGAGGCCCATTATTCTGTATGGAGGACTATGGGGGGCCCATTATTCTGTATGGAGGACTATGTGAGGCCCATTATTCTGAATGGAGGACTTTGTGGGGCCCATTATTCTGTATGGAGGACTATGTGGGGCCCATTATTCTGTATGGGGGACTATGTGAGGCCCATTATTCTGTATGGAGGACTATGTGGGGGCCCATTATTCTGTATGGAGGACTATGTGGGGCCCATTATTCTGTATGGAGGACTATGTGAGGCCCATTATTCTGTATGGAGGACTATGGGGGGCCCATTATTCTGTATGGAGGACTATGTGAGTCCCATTATTCTGTATGGAGGACTATGTGGGGCCCATTATACTGTATACTGGTTGACCCGCGACTTTGTCCAAGTTTTTCACTTTGGCCCTCTGTGTGTTTAAGTTTGACCTCCCTGTTATAAATACATACAGTAAGATGGAAGTGGGAGGCCATTTGTCACATTTATTTATATACAGTATAATCCCTAACTACTAAACTGGATATTTGTGTATCTGTATACATATTAGCCTTCATATTGCTAGCAATATATAATATTTTGCACAAGAACACGATTTATGAAAAAAAAAGTGTTGCCTCATATCAAGGAATAATTTTTCCCATCTACATAGCTGGATGAGGACATAGTTTTTGCAGAATTGAAACAAGTTTAAATTGGCATAGTATGATGTGATATGAAGCAGGAAACATTTGGCTTAAGCAGGAGTACTTATGTTTTTTGTGCAGTTTCAAGATGGGTGGGGTCTTCCAATGCAAAGTGGTACTTACCATCAATACCCACCCCTGCCCTCCCGGCATCACACTTTCAACTGTATCAGCATCCTGCATGCCAATACAGCTGAATGCAATGACAGAAGAGGGATCTGTCCGTTATATTACATGGAAGGCTACGTGGGGCCCATTATACTATATGGGAGGCTATGTGGTGCCCATTATTCTACAATACAAGGCTTTGTGCGGCCCATTATACTACATGAAATGTTATGTGGGGCCCATTATACAACATGAAAGGCAATATGGGGTCGATTATACTATATGGAGGGTTACGTGGGGGCAATATTCTATATGAAGGGCTACGTGGGAGCCATTATACTATTTGTAGGGCTATGTAGGGCCCATTATACTATATGGAGGGCTATGTGGGGTCCATTATAATATTTGGAGAGCTATGTGGGGGCCATTATACTATACAGAGGGCTATGTGTGGGCCATAATATTGTTTTCAGGGCTGTGAGGGGGGGGAATTATACTGTTAGCAGGGCTATGTGGGGGGCATTATACTGTCTGGAGGGCTAGTGGAGGCCATTATACTGTATACGAGCAATTATACAATGTGGAGGTTTGTGTAGGCTGTGTTGGGGCCGGTATATTGTTTGGAGGCCTATGTGGGAGGCCATCATTCTACTGTTAGCATGGCTATTAGGGGGCCATTATACTGTCTGGAGGGCTAGTGGAGGCCATTATACTGTATACGAGCAATTAAGCAATGTGGAGGTTTGTGTGGGGTCCATCATACTGTATGGAGGGTTGTGTGGGGGCCATTATACTGTATGGAGGACTATGTGGGCCCATTATTCTGTTTGCAGGGCTATGTGAGGACCATTATACTGTGTGGGAGCTATGTGAGGGCCATTATACTATATGGAGGGCTATGTTGGGGCCATGATACTCTATAGACGTCTATGTGTGGGCCATAATACTGTTTGCAGGGCTATGTGGGGGACCATTATAATGTTTGTATGGCTGTGTAGGGGCCAATATAATGTTTGAAGTGATAGTGGGCATTATTATACTGTATACAAGCAATTATACAGTGTGGACCTTTGTGTGGGGTTCATCATACTGTTTTGATGGTTGTGTGGGGGCTAAGATACTGTTTGGAGAACTATGTGATGGGCAATTATTTTGTTTGCAAGGCTATGCGAGGGCCATTATACTGTTTGGAGGGCGTTGTTGGGAATATTATACTTTTGGAGGGCTAGTATGGTCCATCATACTGTGTGGAGGATTGTGTGGGGGTCATTATGCTGTTTAGAGGGCTGTGTGGGGGTCATCATACTGTGTGGATGGTCGTGCGTGTTGGGGCCATCATACTGTGTGGAGGGCCATTATACTGTATGGAGGGCTGGGTGGGGGTCATCATATTGTGCCTAGGGCTGTGTTGGGGCCATCCTACTATGTGGAGTATTGTGTTGGGGCCATCTTACTCTGTGGAAGGGTGTGGGATCATTATTCTGTATAGAGGGCTATGTGTGGGCCATCATATTGTGTGGAGGATTGTGTGGGGGTCATTATGCTGTTTAGAGGGCTGTGTGGGGGTCATCATACTGTGTGGATGGCCGTGCGTGTTGGGGCCATCATACTGTGTGGAGGGCCATTATACTATATGGAGGGCTGGGTGGGGGCCATCATATTGTGCCTAGGGCTGTGTTGGGGCCATCCTACTATGTGGAGTATTGTGTTGGGGCCATCTTACTCTGTGGAAGGGTGTGGGATCATTATTCTGTATAGAGGGCTATGTGTGGGCCATCATACTGTGTGGAGGATTGTGTGGGAGTCATTATGCTGTTTAGAGGGCTGTGTGGGGGTCATCATACTGTGTGGATGGCCGTGCGTGTTGGGGCCATCATACTGTGTGGAGGGCCATTATACTGTATGGAGGGCTGGGTGGGGGCCATCATATTGTGCCTAGGGCTGTGTTGGGGCCATCCTACTATGTGGAGTATTGTGTTGGGGCCATCTTACTCTGTGGAAGGGTGTGGGATCATTATTCTGTATAGAGGGCTATGTGTGGGCCATCATATTGTATGGAGGGCTGTGTTGGGGTCACAGTTGGGGCATCATACTGTCTTGGGGGTCACCATGCTTTGTCAGGTAAGGGAGGGACAGCAGGATTATTATACTGTGCATGAGGAGGGTACTGTGGAGGAATTCACAGTGGGGGTATCACTCTGTATTGGGGGGGAGCACTTTTGTTGGTTTCATACTTTATGGTGGAATCTAGGGGCTTCAATGAGAAGAAAATAAATTTGGAAGGGCTGCAAAGTTGTAAGATATGCTCTTCTGTGATACCACCAATTTTTTTTTTGTGGAGTGAGGGGACTATTAAAACTTCTGCTATGGGGCTCAGTGATTAATATACATAGTAACATAGTAACATAGTTTGTAAAGCCGAATAAAGACTTGCGTCCATCAAGTTCGACCTGTTAATTTTGTAATTCCTAAAGTTGATCCAGAGGAGGGCAAAAAACCCAAATGATTTAGCCAATCTTCACCTGTGGAAAAATTCCCTCCCGACTCTAAAACCAGCAGTCAGAATAAATCCCTGTATCAACATACTATTTTATTCTATTTTTAAGTATATGCTGAAATCTGCCTGGTATCTAGAAATGCATCCAGTCCCCGCTTGAACTGGTTTAGTGAATCCGACATTACCGTCTCCTCACTCAGTGAATTCCATATTCTCACTGCTCTTACCGTAAAGAACCCCTTCCTATGCTGGTGCTGAAACCTTTTCTCTTCCAGTCTTAGTGAATGCCCTCTTGTTACCGTAATATCCTTCCTTTTGAACAAATCCCTGGCAAGATCTCTATACTGTCCCCTAACATATTTGTACACATTTATTATGTCCCCCCTCAACCTTCTCTTTTCCAGGCTGAATAGTCCTAGTTTTGCCAACCTCTCTGGGTATTGCAGTCCCTCCATTCCCTTTATTAATTTTGTTGCCCTCCTTTGTACCTTTTCAAGCTCATTTATATCCTTTCTATATATTGGGGCCCATAACTGAGCACAGTATTCCAAGTGTGGTCTGACCAGTGCTTTGTACAGTGGAAGAACAATGGTCTCATCCTTTGCAGCTATACCTCTTCTGATACATCCCATTACCCTGTTTGCCCTTACAGCAGCGGCCTGACTTTGGGCACTCCAATTTAGTTTGCTATCAATTAAGATGCCCAAGTCCTTCTCCATCTCTGAATTCCCCAATGATTTCCCATTCAGTGAGTACTGGTGACTTCCATTTTTCCTTCCCATATGTATGACCTTACATTTCTCCTCGTTAAACCTCATTTGCCATTTAATGATCCACCTACCCAGCTTATCCAAGTTCCTCTGTAGGTCTTCACTATCCTCTTTTGTATTAATTGTTTTACATAACTTTGTTTCATCTGCAAATATTGACATTTAACTATTTATCCCGTTGCATACGTTGTTAATAAAGATATTAAATAACATTGGGCCTAGTACAGACCCCTGTGGTACCCCACTAGTGACGCTTACCCAATCTGAGTATATTCCATTTATAACCACCCTCTGCCTTCTATCCCTTAGCCAGTTAGCTACCCACTTGCAGACATTTTCCCCCAGACCCATCATTCTCATTTTGTATACCAACCTATTATGTGGCACGCTATCGAATGCTTTTGAGAAGTCGAAATACACGACATCCACTGGTTCCCCCTGATCTAGTTGAGAGCTAACCTCCTCGTAGAAGTCATTCAGGTTTGTTTGGCAGGAGCGATTCCTCATGAATCCATGTTGGTTCGGGGTTAATAGATTATTAGCATCAAGATTGCCTCTTTAATGAAACTCTCAAAAATTTTGCCCACAGCGGACGTCAGACTCACCGGCCGATAGTTTCCGGCGTCACTTTTCGCTCCCTTTTTGAATATTGGCACTACATTCGCCTGTCGCCAATCAAGTGGTACAGACCCAGTCTCAACAGAGTCCTTAAATATAAGATATAACGGTCTGTCTATCACATTACTTAGTTCCCTTAGTACCCGTGGGTGTATGCCATCAGGTCCTGGTGATTTGTTTATTTTAATGTTACTGAGTCGTTTCTGTACCCCAACTTGGGTTAGATTTGTCATACTTAGTGGAGGATTAAGTTTGTCACTTCTCATTTCGCCTGTTAGTTCAATTTCCTTTGTGAAAGTTGTCGAAAAAAAAATTATTTAATAGATTAGCTTTATCCTCATCTTTCTCTGTGATTTTGCCTTCATCACTTTTTATCGGTCCAATATTATCCGATTTAATCCTTTTACTATTTATATACGTAAAGAACAGTTTGGGATTTGATCTACTTTCCCTAGCAATACGTCTCTCTGTTTCCTCCTTCGCTATTTTTATTTGTTTTTTGCAAGTTCTCGTTTTTTCCTTGTAACACATTAGTGCCTCCTTACTGTTTTCCTGTTTTAATCTCTTGAATGCCTCTTTTTTGCTATTTAACGCCCCTTTTACGTTCTTGTTCAACCATATTGGTTTCCTCTTATTTCTGGCCCTTTTATTCCCATACGGTATATACCTCTCGCTCTGAGTATTCAGAATTCTTTTGAAGGTTTCCTATTTACTATTCGTATCCCTTTGATTAAGAACTTTGTCCCAGTCAATAAGTTGAAGGTTTTCTTTCAGCTTATTGATAACCCTACTGAAGGGCATTTCGAAATTGATAATATTATGATCGCTATTACCTAGGTGCCCCCCTATCTGTACCTCAGTTATTCTATCAGGCCTATTAGTCAATATTAAGTCCAACACGGCCTTCCCTCTCGTTGGTTCCTGCACTAGTTGGGAGAGATAATTATCCTTAATATTTGTCAAGAACCTTTTTCCTTTCTGAGATCTACAGGTTTCTGTTTCCCAGTCAATATCCGGGTAGTTGAAGTCCCCCATAACAATCACTTCATTATGTTTTGCTACTTTGTCTAATTGTCCTAATAGCAGATTCTCATTCTCCTCTGTTATATTGGGTGGCTTATAGCAGACCCCTAGTAATATTTTATTATTATTTTTTGCCCCCTCTATCTCTACCCACATAGACTCGACCCCCTCTTCTCCCTCTCCTATATCTTCCCTTAGTCTGGGCTTTAGACATGACTTTACATATAAGCAGACTCCTCCGCCTTTCCCCTGTATCCGGTCCCTTCTAAATAAACTATAATCTAATAAATATGTATGCCCCTGATCAATGGAATCTTACCCTTTATTATGATCTGACATAATTCCCTTTCAGCAGAGTTAATTAAATTAGGATAATTTGAAACCTGAAGAATAAAGGGGGTTGAAAAAACAATTATATATAATCATTGCAGAAATAAATTGACTATGCAATGGGTCTTTAGAATAATAAAGGGAATAAATAGGAAAAGAAAGGTTAATATAGCACCTTTTTACTTTTTATTTACTTATTTTTTCACTTTTTCTTTTTTTTCTCTCTCACTCCTCATTTTAAAAAGGGTAATTTAAATAGTGCATTGGGGGTCGGTTGTAAACTACAATAAAAATATTAATAATGTCACATAATACTACAAAAACTACACATAAAAAAACAAAAAGACTTATATGTGAATAAATTAGATTTCACATAAATACCTACTACTGTATTGTAACAAGAGTAAAAAAATATTCCTCTATTGTTTTTTTCGTTTCATTTTTATTGTAAACATATTGTCACAACTACGACTTTTTACAGATTACTTTTTCCATCATACTCTTTGGTGTGTATAGCATGTAGCAGGAACATATTATCACTCTTTTGAATATTTACAGGTGACTGACGCCCAATTACATCGTGGGATTTGAAATGTTTCCTTGTGGACTCCAAGAAAAGAATGTGGAAAGTCACATAACAGGTAATTAATATTCATATTAATTACTGATAATAGTCATTCTAGGCATAAGTTCTAGACCTGCGGAGGTGTGACAACACCTTTCTGATACATGAGAATATACTGCTAGTGTTTTTCATATGTATATTTTCTATACACAACTCCTAGTATAACACAACCATATCTTAAGTAGAGACATAAGGAACATTTCTTTTCCTTATCCTCTGTCTTCTATAGTGAGGAATCCCTTATTCTGTTTCATAGAATAGCCTTGTAGTCAGCGGTGTAACAATCAATACCGTGATTACAAGAGACTGACCACAGTATTAAGACTACACTGTGGACCAACTGACTACAAAATTTACTAGGATTGAAAGTTCACAGCATTTAAACTAGGTGTGGACTGACTGACAACAGCATTTACACTAGTCTATGGATTGACTGGAAGACAGCAATCACTGGAAAAGGACATCATACTCGGAACAATAGAAGGAAGAAGGCAAAGAGGAAGACCAGCAACCAATCCAAAGGATTGACACTATCAAGATAATGGTGAAGAAGACCCTAGTGGACCTATCTAGTTTTGCACAAGATTGATCTTCCCAAGGCTCAAGTTTCAACCGAAGGTCATTAATTATAAAGAATGGATTGACTGACCACAGCATATACACTAGATGTGGACTGCCTGACAACATTTACAGTAGACTAGACTGTGGGCCAACCTCTGTCTTCTAAAGTGAGGAATCCCCTATCCTATTACGATGCGCCCCCTGGGCCGTGGGGTACCCGGAGCCGGGCCTTTTGTAGATGTTGGGGGTGGTAGTCACCGTGGCTGTTACCCGGTCCGTGAACCAGTGCAGTCAAACCACGGGCGTATTATATGTGTACAGGTTAATGTCTGACTATACCACCTGTGGATTGCGGTTATTAGTAACCGTCGCTGCGGAGCAGTCCGCTGAAGCTGGTGGTATGTGCAGCTAGGTGATGTGACTCCCCACAGGAGGAGTGTAGCTTCAGGGCAGCATGTAAGGATAATGATGGTAGTAGAGCAGGGTATCGGTAATAACAACACGGAGTCTTTGCAGTGCAGTCCCAGGGTCTTTACTGTTGGTAATTATATAGGCCCCAAAGGGAGTACTGTGTGACCCGCCACTCGGTGTTTGAGTAGCGGCTAGCTCTCCCTCAGAAGGTGTATACTCGGACGACACACACCAAAAATACGGGCTAGTTAAGGATGAGTGGTTAATTCGACTATGCCACCTGTGGTGTCTGGTGATGCTCCACCAGCGCTGCTTGCAGTCCTCTGAGGCGGGATGTTATGGCAGACGACGGTATTACTACTCCCCACAGACAGGAGGATGGATGAGGGGAGTACTAGTAGGCGCAGTGGTGTGGTGCGGTGTCACGCTGCAATAATGGACCGGAGGCAATAGATGCAGTCTTCCAAGCTTTACTCACGTTAGTTAAGGTCAGCTGCAAGGCTTCTCCTTGCTTCTCACGTGAGTTGGGGTCCTGAGAGGTGCACCATCCCTACCTGGGTGAGGAGATACCACACCTCCTGACAAGATGCAGTACCCCCCTGTGGCGACCGAACCCTCAGGGGAATTTTGAGGAGGCAAGATAATGTTTGAATTGCTCTGTCACGGCCCAGACGATGGCAAGGAACTCCAACTTGAAAGAGCTGTAGTTTTCTGGGTTCCTTTCTGTGGGCCGGAGCTTCCTACTGGCATAGGCTATCACCCTTTCTCTGCCTTGTCGGATCTGGGACCGCACCGCTCCTAGTCCCACGTTGCTCACTCGTTGCCAGTACCCACTAGTAAGATCCAAAGTAGAGAAGTAGTTAGCAGATTTTAAGGCAGCCAGTGACTCCTCTATCCTGGGTAGCGGGTATGCATCTTTATGTGTTATGCGGTTAATTTGCCTGTAGTCTACACACCTTCTCATCGTGCCATACTTTTTCTTTACAAGAACTAATGGAGCTGCCCAGGGGCTACAACTGTCTCTTATTACCCCAGCCTCTTTCATCTCTTGTAACATCCCTTTGGCATTTTGGTAGTGTGCTGGCGGTACAGGCCGGTACCTTTCTTTAATGAGTGGATGGTCTCCCGTGGGGTTATGGTGTTGAACCCCTTTTACCTGCCCGAAGTCAAGTGGGTGTTTACTGAAGACCCTTTCATACTCCTGTACCACCTGGTATACTCCTTGTTTTTGGTGTTGAGGGGTGGAGTCGGTGCCCACATGCAGCTTCTGGCACCAGTCCTCCAACTGTCCCTTGGAGCCATTACCCTCTGCCTGTTGGGATGGAGGTAAGGGTTCCACTGCCTTTATAGCATTTTGGCAGACGGTGAATAGTTTAGCCAGGGTAGCATACCGGGGCAAATGGACTTCTCTTTTCCCAATGTTCAGGATGTGGACTGGCACTCTCCCATGGCGGACATCAACCACCCCCCTGGCTGTCAAAATGGTGTGCCTACTATCTGAGTAGACGGGCTCTACCAGGGCCTGGTAATCTCTACCCCTTAGACCGATGGCTGCCCGGCACCATATCAGCATTTCACTTTTTGGGAGCATGGCAATAGGGAATGGGTCACTCATCCTAAAACTGCCAATCTCACCACCAGACAGTTCTACCTGTTGTCTTTTCATCAGGGCTCTGATCTCCCTTTGTAGAACCCCCTGCTGGCTGGAACTGGTGGTCTCCGCAACCTGCTGTAACAAGACAATTATTTCTGCAAGACAATTTTCAATAACATTAGTGCCTAAAATTATCATGGGATGACTTTCTCGGCGATCAATGTCGACAATTATCAGTCCCTGTGCTGGCAGCTCGACTTTGCCAACTTTTATGGTCACTTCTTTAAACCCAACCTGGGGTACGGGTTGACCATTGCTAGCATATATACTCAAATGATCATCTGGACGGTGGGTAATGTTCGAATCAGTCCAGTACTGTTTGAAAAGAATGTAGGGAATGGTGGTCACCTGGGATCCAGTGTCCAGCAACGCGCTCATTGGAAAGCCGTCCAGCACGACAGGTAGGACCCGTCGTCCCCCACATATTTGTCTGGCCAGTTTGATGGGCCTGGTGGTCTTATGCCTGGGGGTTGGCCCTCTGCCCCAGGTTTTACTCATTTAAATGACAGTACCTTGCATAATGTCCTGGCTGGTTGCAGCGGCGGCAGATGGGTTGTCCGTCCTGGTCGTAGCGGTCGCTGTTCGTCCCTCTGGATGGTGGAATCCTCCTCTGTCATTGCCACGGGACGTCCTCCAGACTGGAAGCCAGCTGGAACTTTCCTCTGGGAGACACCTGCAAGGACTGTACAGTTTTGGTTAGTGCTGCTACACTTTTGTTTAGTTCCTGGACCTGATGGTGCAGGTCTGTAGATGGGGCATTGTCCAGAGTCTGTGCATCAGCTCCTACAGGCTCTGGGGAAACGGGTGCCACCTTCTGGTAATAGGTGATAGCTGGGCGCCGGTGATCTGTGGCGCCACCTGTTGTTGGTTCCCATAGCTCCCGGATGGCTCTGTCCTTAAATTGTGCAAAGTCCAAGTCAGGGTTTTGCAGAGCCATTATGCGCAGCTGGGTTCAGTGGGCGCTGGACAGTAAACCCTCAATAAATTGCTGAGTTAACAGTCTGTTTTCATCACGCACACTGTCAGGGTCTACCTGTTTGATGGCCCTCAGCGCCTCCTGCAGGTTTAAAGCATAGTCCTGTACACTGTCCTGTGCCTGTAGTTTGCACCCATAAAACTTCATTTTGATCTCTGCTGTAGTGCGGGTGTCTAAAGTGTCCTTTAGGCAGGCCAGTATCTCTTTTACAGTCCTTTTTCTCGAGCTGACCAGGACTTTACTTCTCTCTGGGCTGCACCAATCAACTGGCCTATGAGGATGCTCACTTTCTGCTCCTCGGACAGGGGGTATACTTTAAATAAACTGTTTAGTCTCTCCTTGAAGTCACTCAGGGTGTGCGACTCTCCTGAGTACTGGGGCAACCACGCCGCCCCCGGTATATAAGCCATGGTGAATGGCATTACTGCGGCAGCGGCCGCGCCGGTGGCAGAAGTTCCCTCCATTTCGGGCGTCTTCCTCCACCCTAGTGAACCGTGGCCTACCTTCCTCCTCTTTTCTTCCGTAGGCCGCAGTTCCGCAGGTGATGATCCCCATCGAGGACCTGGCGTTGCACGCGTCTGACGTCAGCGCTCGCTGGGTTCCTTCCAGGACATGGCGTTGCGTCAGCGTGCGGGGTGGGGATTTGAACTTTGCGCGTTTTCAGCGATCACGCCCCTCTTCTTCCCGCGCCGCGACCGGAAAATGGCGGACAATGGCGGGAAAACAGCTTAAAGTTTCTTAAAGGCGCCCAGTACACTGTGGTAGCGGGCACGTAATATTGCCGACTACGCTAAAGTTGACGCTCCCCCTGGGCCGTGGAGGACCCAGAGCCGGGCCTTTTGTAGATGTTGGGGGTGGTAGTCACCATGGCGGTGACCCGGTCCGTGACCCAGGGCGGTCAAACCACGGGCGTATTATATGTGTATAGGTTAATGTCCGACTACGCCACCTGTGGATTGCGGTTATTAGTAACCGCCGCTGAGGAGCAGTCCGCTGAAGCTGGTGGTATGTGTAGCTAGTTGATTTGACTCCCCACAGGAGGAGTGTAGCTTCAGGGCAGCGTGTAAGGATGATGATGGTAGTAGTGCAGGGTATCGGTAATAACAAAACGGAGTCTTTGCGGGGCAGTCCCAGGGTCTTTACTGTTGGTAATTATATAGGCCCCAACGGGAGTACTGGCTCGTGATGAAGGCCTGGTCAGTCTGGGAGCAATCCTAGAGTCCTCCTGGCCAGGTAGAGTTGTAGGCCTGCCGTTCTGACCATACTCTTTGTCTATCCCGCTTATAGTTCTGTTGTAGCCCACGTCCCTGAGTGTAACGTGCTGTGCTCACCCGTATGGCTGGCGACTTGGACCCTGTGTATTCCGCGCTCCTCTGTGGCGGTACTGGTCCTTTCGTGTGGCTGAGCCTCCGGGCTTCTAATGGGCCAGGAGACCTGCAATCTCCTGCCTTGCGGTATCTGCTGCTGGGTATACAATCCCCACAGCCTCGGACTCCGGTGTCCGGCTCTCTGTGTGAACTATCCAGGATGAGCTTTCTTCAGCTCCAGTCCCTGGCTTCTTGCTCCTGTGTCCTCAACTCAACTACAGGCTCTAAGTGAGCCAACCCCGCCTCCAGATCCAGTTATGAAGGGCAGGATCCTCCCCTTTCTGGCCTGGGGCAGGAGGTGTTGCATGTAGTGTGTTCCCTGACCAGGAAACCCCTGTTTTGCTCCCAGACATGGTATTAATACCACTATGGCAACCAGACCCTGTGGGGTGCCACATTTACATAGAATAGTAATCAGAGGTGTAACAATCAATACCGCGACTACAAGCGATTGACCACACTATTAAAATTACACTGTGGACTGAATGACCACAATATTTAAAAGGACTGAAAGTCCACAGCGTTTGAATAAGTTGTGGACTGACTGACAGCAGCATTTACGCTAGTCTAAGGATTGAATGGAAGACAGCAATCAATGGAATCAGACATCATACTTTGAAGTATAGAAGGAAGAAAGCAAAGAGCAAGACCAGCAACCAATCCAATGGATTGATACTATCAAGATAATGGTGTCGAAGACCCTAGTGGACCTATCTAGTCTTCCACAAGATTGATCTTACTAAAGATCATTAATTCATCAAGTCGTCATGGCTCGAGTTTCAACCGAAGGCCATTAATTATAAAGAATGGACTGACTGACCACAGCATTCACACTAGTTGTGGATTGCCTACTCATATTTTAGACTGTGCGCCAACCTTTGTGTTCTAAAGTGAGGAATCCCCTATTCTATTTCATAGAATAGCCTTGTAATCAGCGGTGTAACAATCAATACCGTGATTACAAGAGACTGACCACACTATTAAGACTACACTGTGGACGGAATGACCAAAGCATTTATAAGGACTGACAGTCCACAGCAATTGAATTAGTTGTGGACTGACTAACAACAGCATTTACACTAGTCTAAGGATTGACTGGATGACAGCAATCACTGGAAAAAGACATTATACTTTGAATTATAGAAGGAATAAAGGAAAGAGGAAGACCAGCAGCCAATCCAAAAGATTGACACTATCAAGATAATGGTGAAGAAGACCCTAGTGGACCTATCTAGTCTTGCACAAGATTGATCTTCCTAAAGATCGTTAATTTATCAAGTCGTCATGGCTCGAATTTCAACCGAAGGTCATTAATTATAAAGAATGGACTGACTGACTGACCACAGCATATACACTAGATGTGGACTGCCTGACCAAATTTACAGTAGACTAGACTGTGGGCCACCCTCTGTTTTCTAAAGTGTGGAATCCCCTATTCTATTTCATAGAATAGCCTTGTAATCAGCGGTGTAACAATCAATACCGCAATTACAAGAGACTGACCACACTACTAAGACTACACTGTGGACTGAATGACCACAGCATTTAAAAGGACTGACAGTCCACAGCGTTTGAATTAGTTGTGGACTGACTGACAACAGCATTTACACTAGTCTAAGGATTGAATGGAAGACAGCAATCACAGGAAAATGATATCATACTTTGAAGTATAGAAGGAAGAAAGCAAAGAGCAAGACCAGCAACCAATCAAATTGATTTATACTATCAAGATATTGGTGAAGAAGACCCTAGTGGACCTATCTAGTCTTGCACAAGATTGATCTACCTAAATATCTTTAATTCATCAAGTCGTCATGGCTCGAGTTCAACAGAAGGCAATTAATTATAAAGAATGGACTGACTGACTGACCACATTTACAGTAGACTGTGAAACAATTGAGCATAAAATTTAAAATAGACTGTGGACTGTCTGAATACAATTTTTATAATAAAATGCAGACCGACTGACCACAGTCTTTATGTTTGAAATAAGTAATTTTGGCCCTAGAGTGTTATACTTTTTGGTGTGTATAGAATGTAGCAGGAACATATTATCACTCTTTTGAATATTTACAGGTGACTGACGCCCATTGACATGGTGGGATTTGAAATGTTTCCTTGTGGACTCCAAGAAAAGAATGTGGAAAGTCACAGAACAGGTAATTAATATTCATATTAATTACTGATAATAGTCATTCTAGGCATAAGTTCTAGACCTGCGGAGGTGTGACAACACCTTTCTGATACATGAGAATATACTGTTCGTGGTTTACATATGTATATTTTCTTTACACAACTCCTAGTATAACACAACCATATCTTAGGTAGAGACATAAGGAACATTTCTTTTCCTTATCCTCTGTCTTCTAAAGTGAGGAATCCCTTATTCTGTTTCATAGAATAGCCTTGTAATCAGCAGTGTAACAATCAATACAGCGATTACAAGAGACTGACCACAGCATTAAGACTACACTGTGGACCAATTGACCACAAAATTTACTAGGATTGAAAGTTCACAGCATTTAAATTAGGTGTGGACTGACTGAAAACAGCATTTACACTAGTCTATGAATTGACTGGAAGACAGCAATTACTGGAAAGGGACATCATACTCGGAAGAATAGAAGGAAGTAGGCAAAGAGGAAGACCAGCAACCAATCCAAAGGATCGACACTATCAAGATAATGGTGAAGAAAACCCTACTGGACCTATCTAGTCTTGCACAAAATTGAACTTCCCAAAGATCGTTAGTTTATCTAGTCGTCATTGCTAGAGTTTCAACCGAAGGCCGTTAATAATAAAAAATGGACTGACTGACCACAATATTTAAAAGGACTGAAAGTCCACAGCGTTTGAATTAGTTGTGGACTGACTGACAACAGCATTTACACTAGTCTAAGGATTGACTGGAAGACAGCAATCACTGGAAAAGGACATCATACTTTCAAGTATAGAAGGATGAAAGCAAAGAGGAAGACCAGCAACAAATCCAATGGATTGGTACTATTATTATTATTATTTATTATTATTATTATTAATAATTTATATAGCGCCATTGATTCTATGGCGCTGTACATAAGAAGGGGTTACATACCAAATACAGATATCACTTACAGTAATCAAGCTAACATTAATTGAGCGGTATGGAGGGAAGAGGACCCTGCCCTTGCGGGCTTACATTCTACAAGAAAGGGGCAGAGACAGTAGGTTGAGGGGTTGCAGTAGTTCTGGTGTTGTTGGTTGAGGTGGCAGCAAGCAAGGTCATGGCAGGCTGTAAGCTTGTTTGAAGAGATGGGTTTTCAGGTCCCGTCTGAAGGATCCAGGTGTGGTGGATAATCGGATGTGTTGAGGCACAGAATTCCATAGGACGGGGGATATTCGGGAGAAATCTTGGAGGCGATTGCGTGAGGAACGAATAAGTGTGGAGAACAGAAGGAGGTCTTGTGAGGAACGGAGGTTACGTGAAGGAATATATCGGGAGATTAGTTCAGAGATGTACGGAGGAGAGAGGTTGTGGATGGCTTTGTAGGTCAGTGTTAGTAGTTTGAACTGGATACGCTGGGGGAATGGGAGCCAATGAAGGGATTTGCAAAGGGGGGTAGCAGAGGAGTAGCGAGGTGAGAGATGAACGAGTCGTGCAGCAGAGTTGAGGATGGACTGGAGGGGTGCGAGAGTGTTAGCAGGTAGGCCACAGAGGAGAATGTTGCAATAGTCGAGGTGGGAGATGATGAGGGCATGCACAAGCAGTTTAGTAGATTGAGGGTTGAGGAAAGGACGAATTCTGGAAATATTTTTGAGCTGGAGGCGACAAGAGGTGGCGAGAGCTTGGATGTGGGGTTTGAAGGACAGGGCAGAGTCCAGGGTTACTCCGAGGCAGTGGATTGTCGGTAAAGGGGAAAGAGTAATGTCATTCATTGTGATAGAAACATCAGGTGGGAAAGATATGTGAGATGGGGGAAAGATGATGAGTTCAGTTTTGTCCACATTGAGCTTGAGGTAGCGGGAGGAGAAGAAGGAGGATATGGCTGCTAGACATGCTGGGATTCTGGACAGCAGAGAGGTGACATCTGGGCCAGAGAGGTAGATCTGGGTGTCATCTACGTACAGATGGTACTGGAAGCCATGGGATTTTATGAGCTGTCCCAGGCCAAGGGTATAGATTGAGAAGAGTAGGGGTCCTAGGACAGAGCCTTGAGGGACTCCAACAGAGAGGGGGCGGGGTGAGGAGATAGTGTGGGAGTGGGAAACGCTAAATGTGTGGTTAGAAAGGTATGAGGAGATCCAGGATAGGGCAAGGTCTTTGACGCCAAAGGAAGAGAGGATCTATAGTAGGAGGCAATGGTCAACTGTATCGAAAGCAGAGGACAGGTCAAGAAGAAGGAGTACAGAGAATTGTCTGTTAGCTTTGGCTGTAAGTAAGTCATTGGTGATTTTGGTAAGGGCAGTTTCAGTGGAATGGTGGGGGCAGAAGCCAGATTGTCGGTTGTCGAAGAGAGAGTTAGATGAAAAGTGGGAGGAAAGTTCAGCGTGAACGTGTTGCTCGAAGATTTTGGAGGCAAATGGGAGCAGTGATATGGGGCGATAGCTGGACAAGGCGTTTGGGTCGAGGGATGGCTTTTTGAGGATGGGCGTGATTGTGGCATGTTTGAAGGCAGCGGGGAAAGTACCAGAAGATAGTGATAGGTTGAAGAGATGGGTTAGGGATGGGATGAGTGTGGGGGTGAGGTTCGGGAGGAGGTGGGATGGGATGGGGTCGAGTGCACATGTGGTTAGGTGTGATTTGGAGAGGAGACGAGTAAGGTCTTTTTCCGTGATGTTGGGAAGGGAGGTTATGGGGGTAGGGAAATGCTGTGGAAAATAAAGGGGTTGTGGTGGTCGGACAGTAAAGACTTGCCGTGTTTGGTCAATCTTGTTTTTGAAGTGTGTGGCAAACTCCTCAGCAGAGATGACGGAGGTCGGAGGGGGCAGTGGAGGGCGAAGGAGAGAGTTAAAAGTGTTGAATAGCTGTTTGGGGTTGTAGAAAAGGGATGATATGAGGGTTGTGAAGTAGGCCTGTTTAGCAGAGGTGAGTGCTGATTTGAATGCAAATGTTGCTTGTTTGAATGCAGTGAAGTCATCTTGCGTGTGTGTTTTCTTCCAACGCCGCTCTGCAACCCTGGACGCTTGTCGAAGCTGTTTAGTGAGGTTGTTGTGCCAGGGTTGCCTGTTGACTCGTCGCTCTCTGCCATGAACAAGAGGGGCGACCGAGTCAATAGCTTATGTGAGAGTGGCATTGTAGAAAGCGGTGGCGCTGTCTGTGTCATGGAGTGAGTATATGGATGTCAGTGGCAGAACAGAGTCAGAGAGTGTGTGAGTGTCTAGATGTGCGAGGTTTCTGCGGGGGTGTGCTAGTTGCCTGACATGGGTGACAGGTGAGGAGCACAGGGATGAGTTCCCTGTGAGGTATAAGTTCTTGACCTGCGGAGGTGTGACACCTTTCTGATACATGAGAATATACTGTTAGTGGTTTACATATGTATATTTTCTATACACAACTCCTAGTATAACACAACCATATCTTAGGTAGAGACATAAGGAACATTTCTTTTCCTTATCCTCTGTCTTCTAAAGTGAGGAATCCCTTATTCTGTTTCATAGAATAGCCTTGTAATCAGCGGTGTAACAATCAATACCGCGATTACAAGAGACTGAACACAGCATTAAGACTACACCGTGGACCAATTGACCACAAAATTTATGAGGACTGACAGTCCACAGCATTTAAATTATGTGTGGACTGACGGACAACAGCATTTACACTAGTCTATGGATTGACTGGAAGACAGCAATTATTGGAAAGGGACATCATACTCGGAAGAATAGAAGGAAGAAGGAAAAGAGGAAGACCAGCAACCAATCCAAAGGATTGACACTATCAAGATAATGGTGCAGAAAACCCTAGTGGACCTATCTAGTCTTGCACAAAATTGATCTTCCCAAAGATCGTTAATTCATCCAGTCATCATTGCTAGAATTTCAACCGAAGGCCGTTAATAATAAAAAATGGACTGACTGACCACAGCATTCACACTAGTTGTGGACAGCCTGATCATATTTAGAGTAGACTGTGGGCCAACTTCTGTCTTCTAAAATTAGGAATCCCCTATTCTATTTCATAGAATAGCCTTGTAATCAGCGGTGTAACAATCAATACCGCGATTACAAGAGACTGACCACACTACTAAGACTACACTGTGGACTGAATGACCACTGCATTTAAAAGGACTGACAGTCCACAGGGTTTGAATTAGTTGTGGACTGACTGACAACAGCATTTACACTAGTCTAAGGATTGACTGGAAGACAGCAATCACTGGAAAAGGACATCATACTTTGAAGTATAGAAGGAAGAAAGCAAAGAGGAAGGCCAGCAGCCAATCCAAAGGATTAACACTATCAAGATAACGGTGGAGAATACCCTAGTGGACCTAAGTAGTCTTTCACAAAATTGATCTTCCTAAAGATCGTTAATTCATCCAGTCGTCATGGCTCGAGTTTCATCCGAAGGCCGTTAATAATAAAAAATGGGCTGACTGACCACAGCATTCATAGTGGGTGTGGACTGCCTGACTACAGCATTCACACTGGGTGTGGACTGCTTGACCTAATTTACAGTAGACTAGACTGGGGGCTAACCTCTATCTTTTAAAGGGAGGAATCCCCTATTCTGTTTCATAGAATAGCCTTGTAATCAGCGGTGTAACAATCAATACCGCGATTACAAGAGATTGACCACAATATTAAAATTACACTGTGGACTGAATGACCACAACATTTAAAAGGACTGACAGTCCACTGCGTTTGAATAAGTTGTGGACTGACTAGCAACAGCATTTACACTAGTCTGAGGATTGAATGGAAGACAGCAATCAATGGAAAAGGACATCATACTTTGAAGTATAGAAGGAAGAAAGCAAAGAGCAAGACCAGCAACCAATCCAATGGATTGATACTATCAAGATAATGGTGAAGAAGACCCTTGCTGACCTATCTAGTCTTCCACAAGATTGATCTTCCTAAAGATCATTAATTCATCAAATCGTCATGGCTCGAGTTTCAACTGAATGCCATTAATTATAAAGAATGGACTGACTTACTGACCACAGCATATAAGACGCGCCCCCTGGGCCGTCGGGTACTGGACAGCCTGGCCGATGGCTGCTGACGGGGGTTATCACGGTGGCTGGCCCGGTTCGTGACCCAGGGCGGTCAGTAAAAAGGGACAAAACAAAAAGGGAATACTTTATATGGAAAGTTCGTGACGCCACCTGTGGTATCTGGTGAGAATCACCAGCGCTGCGGCAGTCCGCTGAGGACGGTGGTAAGGCAGCTTGATGGTACAGCTCCCCACAGGTAGATCTAGGCCTCAGGGCAGCGGGGATGTAAGGATGCAGGACAGACGGGACCCGCCGGGTCAGAGCAAGAACAGGGACAGACACGATAGTCACTTCAGTAACTTTTACTGGTGGAAATTCAGGCACATCCCGGAGCACTGTAGGGTGAAGGGTGCATTTCAGGATCCTCCCCAGTGAGCGGGTGTAGGGCCTCCTGTTTCTTGCCTTTGCGTAGTAAGTTTCTGACCTGCCTGGAGCTAGGCCTAACTTTGTCTCTGTTCTGCACCTGCCGACCTTGTTGTAGGGCCTTCTGTTGGAGAGCACTCTCCCTATTCTTTGGGGTCTCTGTGATTCCTGACCCTGGTACGTATCATCTTTTGGTGATCCTGGGACATATAGTTCGCCAGGGGTTCCGGAAGTTTTCTACTGGTCATGCTGATCCACGTAGATTCCGACCTGGTGTTCGCTATAACTTCGGGGTGAGCTGGTTAAGCTCCTCTGCCCCCCTATGTTACTCACTTTCCACTCGCCTTCGGCCCCGCTCGGGCCCTCACTAGGCTACACACACTGCAGCCGTGACACTGCTCTTCTTCGCCGCTCTCAGAGTGTCGGCACACTCCTAGCTCTCTATCCTGAGCTCTGTGAGTTCTAGTCTGGACTCATTCTACAGACTGTACTGAACTCTTTCTGCAGGAACAGCTAGGCTCTGGCTCGACTGCACTGACTCCTTCTGTGTCTGAGCAGGAAACAGCTGAATTACTCACTGAGCTGCCTGGCTCGACCTTCCCTTTATATATCTCTGACGGGCTCCCTCTGGTGGTCTGAGGTGGAAGGTGGAGGTGTGTGAATGCTTAGACAGCCCTCTGGTGGAGGAATCCTTTAATACACTCTTCCAGGATCTGTGGTGCTAAGCACAGCTGGGCGCCACATATACACTAGATGTGGACTGCCTGACCACATTTACAGTAGACTGTGAAACAATTGAGCATAAAATTTAAAATAGACTGTGGACTGTCTGAATAGAATTTTTATAATAAAATGCAGACCGACTGACCACAGTCTTCATCTTTGAAATAAGTATTTTTGTCCCTAGAGTGTTATACTTTTTGGTGTGTATAGAATGTAGCAGGAACATATTATCACTCTTTTGAATATTTACAGGTGACTGACGCCCTTTGACATGGTGGGATTTGAATTGTTTCCTTGTGGACTCCAAGAAAAGAATGTGGAAAGTCACATAACAGCTAATTAATATTCATATTAATTACTGATAAAAGTCAATCTAGGCATAAGTTGTAGACCTGCGGAGGTGTGACAACACCTTTCTGATACATGAGAATTTACGGTTAGTGGTTTACATATGTATATTTTCTATACACAACTCCTAGTATAACACAACCATATCTTAGGTAGAGACATAAGGAACATTTCTTTTCCTTATCCTCTGTCTTCTAAAGTGAGGAATCCCTTATTCTGTTTCATAGAATAGGCTTGTAATCGGCGGTGTAACAATCAATACCGCGATTACAAGAGACTGACCACAGCATTAAGACTACACTGTGGACTAATTGACCACAAAATTTACGAGGACTGACAGTCCACAGCATTTAAATTAGGTGTGGACTGACTGACAACAGCATTTACACTAGTCTAACCATTGAATGGAAGACAGCAATTACTGGAAAAGGACATCATACTTTGAAGTATAGAAAGAAGAAAGCAAAGAGGAAGACCAGCAACCAATCCAATGGATTGATACTATCAAGATAATGGTGAAGAAGACCCTAGTGGACCTATCTTGTCTTGCACAAGATTGATCTTCCTAAAGATCATTAATTCTTCAAGTCGTCATGGCTCTATTTTCAACTGAAGGCCATTAATTATAAAGAATAGACTGACTGACTGACCACAGCATATACACTAGATGTGGACTGCCTGATCATATTTACAGTAGACTGTGGGCCAACCTCTGTCTTCTAAAGTGAGGAATCCCCTATTCTATTTCATAGAACAGCCTTGTAATTAGCAATGTAACAATCAATACCGCAATTACAAGAGACTGACCACAACATTTAAAAGGACTGACAGTCCACAGCGTTTGAATTAGTTGTGGACTGATTGACAACAGCATTTACACTAGTCTAAGGATTGACTGGAAGATAGCAATCACTGGAAAATGACATCATACTTTGAAGTATAGAAGGAAGAAAGCAAAGAGGAAGACCAGCAGCCAATCCAAAGGATTGACACTATCAAGATAATGGAGGAGAAGACCGTAGTGGACCTATGTAGTCTTTCACAAAATTGATCATCCTAAAGATCGTTAATTCATCCAGTCTTCATGGCTCGAGTTTCATCCGAAAGCCGTTAATAATAAAAAATGGGCTGGCTGACCACAGCATTCACACTAGGTGTGGACTGCCTGACTACAGCATTCACACTAGGTTTGGACCTCTTGACCAAATTTACAGTAGACTAGACTGTGGGCCAACCTCTGTCTTTTAAAGGGAGGAATCCCCTATCTTATTTCATAGAATAGCCTTGTAATCAGCGGTGTAACAATCAATACCGTGATTACAAAATATTGACCACAGTATTAAAATTACACTGTGGACTGAATGACCACAACATTTAAAAGAACTGACAGTCCACAGCGTTTGAATTAGTTGTGGACTGACTGACAACAGCATTTACACTAGTCTAAGGATTGAATGGAAGACAGCAATCACTGGAAAAGGACATCATACTTTGAAGTATAGAAGGAAGAAAGCAAAGAGGAAGACCAGCAACCAATCCAATGGATTGATACTATCAAGATAATGGTGTAGAAGACCCTAGTGGACCTATCTAGTCTTCCACAAGATTGATCTTCCTAAAGATCATTAATTCATGAAGTCGTCATGGCTCGAGTTTCAACCGAAGGCAATTAATTATCAAGAATGGACTGACTGACCACAGCAGATACACTAGATGTGGACTGCCTGACCACATTTACAGTAGACTGTGAAACGATTGAGCATAAAATTTGTAATAGACTGTGGACTGTCTGACTACAATTTTTATAATAAAATGCAGACCGACTGACCACAGTCTTTATCTTTGAAATAAGTAATTTTGGCCCTAGAGTGTTATACTTTTTGGTGTGTATAGCATGTAGCAGGAACATATTATCATTCTTTTGAATTTTTACAGGTGACGGATGCCCTTTGACATGGTGGGATTTGAATTGTTTCCTTGTCGACTCCAAGAAAAGAATGTGGAAAGTCACATAACAGGTAATTAATATTCATATTAATTACTGATAATAGTCAGTCTAGGCATAAGCTCTAGACCTGCGGAGGTGTGACAACACCTTTCTGATACATGAGAATATGCTGTTAGTGGTTTTCATATGTATATTTTCTATACACAACTCCTAGTATAACACAACCATATCTTAGGTAGAGACATAAGGAACATTTCTTTTCCTTATCTTCTGTATTCTAAAGTGAGGAATCCCTTATTCTGTTTCATAGAATAGCCTTGTAATCAGCGGTGTAACAATCAATACCGCGATTACAAGAGACTGACCACAGCATTAAGACTACACTGTGGACCAATTGACCACAAAATTTACGAGGACTGACAGTCCACAGCATTTGAATTAGTTGTGGACTGACTGACAACAGCATTTACACTAGTCTAAGGATTGACTGTAAGACAGCAATCACAGGAAAAGACTTCTTACTTTGAAGTATAGAAGGAAGAAAGCAAAGAGGAAGACCAGCAGCCAATCCAAAGGATTGACACTATCAAGATAACGGTGGAGAAGACCCTAGTGGATCTATGTATTCTTTCACAAAATTGATCTTCCTAAAAATCATTAATTCATCAAGTCGTCCTGGCTCGAGTTTCAACTGAAGGCCATTAATTATAAAGAATGGACTGACTGACCACAGCATTCACACTAGTTGTGGATTGCCTACTCATATTTTAGACTGTGCGCCAACCTTTGTGTTCTAAAGTGAGGAATCCCCTATTCTATTTCATAGAATAGCCTTGTAATCAGCGGTGTAACAATCAATACCGCGATTACAAGAGACTGACCACACTATTAAGACTACACTGTGGACTGAATGACCACAGCATTTATAAGGACTGACAGTCCACAGCATTTGAATTAGTTGTGGACTGACTAACAACAGCATTTACACTAGTTTAAGGATTGACTGGATGACAGGAATCACTGGAAAAGGACATCATACTTTGAAGTATAAAAGGAATAAAGGAAAGAGGAAGACCAGCAGCCAATCCAAAAGATTGACACTATCAAGATAATGGTGAAGAAGACCCTAGTGGACCTATCTAGTCTTGCACAAGATTGATCTTCCTAAAGATCGTTAATTTATCAAGTCGTCATGGCTCGAGTTTCAACCGAAGGTCATTAATTATAAAGAATGGACTGACTCACTGACCACAGCATATACACTAGATGTGGACTGCCTGACCACATTTACAGTAGACTAAACTGTGGGCCAACCTCTGTCTTCTAAAGTGTGGAATCCCCTATCCTATTTCATACAATAGCCTTGTAATCAGCGGTGCAACAATCAATACCGCGATTACAAGAGATTGACCACACTATTAAAATTACACTGTGGACTGAATGACCACAACATTTAAATGGACTGACAGTCCATTGCGTTTGAATTAGTTGTGGCCTGACTAACAACAGCATTTACAATAGTCTAAGGATTGAATGGAAGACAGCAATCAATGGAAAAGGACATCATACTTTGAAGTATAGAAGGAAGAAAGCAAAGAGGAAGACCAGCAACCAATCCAATGTATTGATACTATCAAGATAATGGTGAAGAAGACCCTAGTGGACCTATCTTGTCTTGCACAAGATTGATCTTCCTAAAGATCATTAATTCTTCAAGTCGTCATGGCTCGATTTTCAACTGAAGGCCATTAATTATAAAGAATAGACTGACTGACTGACCACAGCATATACACTAGATGTGGACTGCCTGATCATATTTACAGTAGACTGTGGGCCAACCTCTGTCTTCTAAAGTGAGGAATCCCCTATTCTATTTCATAGAACAGCCTTGTAATTAGCAATGTAACAATCAATACCGCAATTACAAGAGACTGACCACACTACTAAGACCACACTGTGGACTGAATGACCACAACATTTAAAAGGACTGACAGTCCACAGCGTTTGAAGTAGTTGTGGACTGATTGACAACAGCATTTACACTAGTCTAAGGATTGACTGGAAGATAGCAATCACTGGAAAATGACATCATACTTTGAAGTATAGAAGGAAGAAAGCAAAGAGGAAGACCAGCAGCCAATCCAAAGGATTGACACTATCAAGATAATGGAGGAGAAGACCGTAGTGGACCTATGTAGTCTTTCACAAAATTGATCATCCTAAAGATCGTTAATTCATCCAGTCTTCATGGCTCGAGTTTCATCCGAAGGCCGTTAATAATAAAAAATGGGCTGGCTGACCACAGCATTCACACTAGGTGTGGACTGCCTGACTACAGCATTCACACTAGGTTTGGACTTCTTGACCAAATTTACAGTAGACTAGACTGTGGGCCAACCTCTGTCTTTTAAAGGGAGGAATCCCCTATCTTATTTCATAGAATAGCCTTGTAATCAGCGGTGTAACAATCAATACCGTGATTACAAAATATTGACCACAGTATTAAAATTACACTGTGGACTGAATGACCACAACATTTAAAAGAACTGACAGTCCACAGCGTTTGAATTAGTTGTGGACTGACTGACAACAGCATTTACACTAGTCTAAGGATTGAATGGAAGACAGCAATCACTGGAAAAGGACATCATACTTTGAAGTATAGAAGGAAGAAAGCAAAGAGGAAGACCAGCAACCAATCCAATGGATTGATACTATCAAGAAAATGGTGTAGAAGACCCCAGTGGACCTATCTAGTCTTCCACAAGATTGATCTTCCTAAAGATCATTAATTCATGAAGTCGTCATTGCTCGAGTTTCAAACGAAGGCAATTAATTATCAAGAATGGACTGACTGACCACAGCAGATACACTAGATGTGGACTGCCTGACCACATTTACAGTAGACTGTGAAACGATTGAGCATAAAATTTGTAATAGACTGTGGACTGTCTGACTACAATTTTTATAATAAAATGCAGACCGACTGACCACAGTCTTTATCTTTGAAATAAGTAATTTTGGCCCTAGAGTGTTATACTTTTTGGTGTGTATAGCATGTAGCAGGAACATATTATCACTCTTTTGAGTTTTTACAGGTGACGGATGCCCTTTGACATGGTGGGATTTGAATTGTTTCCTTGTCGACTCCAAGAAAAGAATGTGGAAAGTCACATAACAGGTAATTAATATTCATATTAATTACTGATAATAGTCAGTCTAGGCATAAGCTCTAGACCTGCGGAGGTGTGACAACACCTTTCTGATACATGAGAATATACTGTTAGTGGTTTTCATATGTATATTTTCTATACACAACTCCTAGTATAACACAACCATATCTTAGGTAGAGACATAAGGAACATTTCTTTTCCTTATCTTCTGTATTCTAAAGTGAGGAATCCCTTATTCTGTTTCATAGAATAGCCTTGTAATCAGCGGTGTAACAATCAATACCGCGATTACAAGAGACTGACCACAGCATTAAGACTACACTGTGGACCAATTGACCACAAAATTTACGAGGACTGACAGTCCACAGCATTTGAATTAGTTGTGGACTGACTAACAACAGCATTTACACTAGTCTAAGGATTGACTGTAAGACAGCAATCACAGGAAAAGACTTCTTACTTTGAAGTATAGAAGGAAGAAAGCAAAGAGGAAGACCAGCAGCCAATCCAAAGGATTGACACTATCAAGATAACGGTGGAGAAGACCCTAGTGGATCTATGTATTCTTTCACAAAATTGATCTTCCTAAAAATCATTAATTCATCAAGTCGTCCTGGCTCGAGTTTCAACTGAAGGCCATTAATTATAAAGAATGGACTGACTGACCACAGCATTCACACTAGTTGTGGATTGCCTACTCATATTTTAGACTGTGCGCCAACCTTTGTGTTCTAAAGTGAGGAATCCCCTATTCTATTTCATAGAATAGCCTTGTAATCAGCGGTGTAACAATCAATACCGCGATTACAAGAGACTGACCACACTATTAAGACTACACTGTGGACCAATTGACCATAAAATTTACGAGGACTGACAGTCCACAGCTTTTAAATTAGGTGTGGACTGACTGACAACAGCATTTACACTAGTCTAAGGATTGAATGGAAGACAGCAATTACTGGAAAGGGACATCATACTCGGAAGAAGAGAAGGAAGAAGGCAAAGAGGAAGACCAGCAACCAATCCAATGGATTGATACTATCAAGATAATGGTGAAGAAGACCCTAGTGGACCTATCTTGTCTTGCACAAGATTGATCTTCCTAAAGATCATTAATTCTTCAAGTCGTCATGGCTCGATTTTCAACTGAAGGCCATTAATTATAAAGAATAGACTGACTGACTGACCACAGCATATACACTAGATGTGGACTGCCTGATCATATTTACAGTAGACTGTGGGCCAACCTCTGTCTTCTAAAGTGAGGAATCCCCTATTCTATTTCATAGAACAGCCTTGTAATTAGCGGTGTAACAATCAATACCGCAATTACAAGAGACTGACCACACTACTAAGACTACACTGTGGACTGAATGACCACAGCTTTAAAAGGACTGACAGTCCACAGCGTTTGAATTAGTTGTGGACTGACTGACAACAGCATTTACACTAGTCTAAGGATTGACTGGAAGACAGCAATCACTGGAAAATGACATCATACTTTGAAGTATAGAAGGAAGAAAGCAAAGAGGAAGACCAGCAGCCAATCCAAAGGATTGACACTATCAAGATAATGGAGGAGAAGACCGTAGTGGACCTATGTAGTCTTTCACAAAATTGATCATCCTAAAGATCGTTAATTCATCCAGTCTTCATGGCTCGAGTTTCATCCGAAGGCCGTTAATAATAAAAAATGGGCTGGCCGACCACAGCATTCACACTGGGTGTGGACTGCCTGACTACAGCATTCACACTAGGTTTGGACTTCTTGACCAAATTTACAGTAGACTAGACTGTGGGCCAACCTCTGTCTTTTAAATGGAGCAATCCCCTATTCTATTTTATAGAATCGCCTTGTAATCAACGATGTAACAATCAATACCGTGATTACAAGATATTGACCACACTATTAAAATTACACTGTGGACTGAATGACCACAACATTTAAAAGAACTGACAGTCCACAGCGTTTGAATTAGTTGTGGACTGACTGACAACAGCATTTACACTAGTCTAAGGATTGAATGGAAGACAGCAATCACTGGAAAAGGACATCATACTTTGAAGTATAGAAGGATGAAAGCAAAGAGGAAGACCAGCAGCAAATCCAATGGATTGGTACTATTATTATTATTATTATTTATTATTATTATTATTATTAATAATTTATATAGCGCCATTGATTCTGTGCGCTGTACATAAGAAGGGGTTACATATCAAATACAGATATCACTTACAGTAAACAAGCTAACATTGATTGAACTGTACGGAGGGAAGAGGACCCTGCCCTTGCGGGCTTACATTCTACAGGAAAGGGGCAGAGACAGTAGTTTGAGGGGTTGCAGTAGTTCTGGTGTTGTTGGTTGAGGTGGCAGCAAGCAAGGTCATGGCAGGCTGTAAGCTTGTTTGAAGAGATGGGTTTTCAGGTCCCGTCTGAAGGATCCAGGTGTGGTGGATAATCGGATGTGTTGAGGCACAGAATTCCATAGGATGGGGGATATTCGGGAGAAATCTTGGAGGCGATTGCGTGAGGAACGAATAAGTGTGGAGAACAGAAGGAGGTCTTGTGAGGAAGGGAGGTTACGTGAAGCAATATATCGGGAGATTAGTTCAGAGATGTACGGAGGAGAGAGGTTGTGGATGGCTTTGTAGGTCAGTGTTAGTAGTTTGAACTGGATACGCTGGGGGAATGGGAGCCAACGAAGGGATTTGCAAAGGGGGGTAGCAGAGAAGTAGCAAGGTGAGAGATGAATGAGTCGTGCAGCAGAGTTGAGGATGGACTGGAGGGGGGCGAGAGTGTTAGCAGGTAGGCCACAGAGGAGAATGTTGCAATAGTCGAGGTGGGAGATGATGAGGGCATGCACAAGCAGTTTAGTAGATTGAGTGTTGAGGAAAGGACGAATTCTGGAAATATTTTTGAGCTGGAGGCGACAAGAGGTGGCGAGCGCTTGGATGTGCGTTTTGAAGGACAGGGCAGAGTCAAGGATTACTCTGAGGCAGCGGATTGTCGGTACAGGGGAAAGAGTAATGTCATTTATTGTGATAGAAGCATCAGGTGGGAAAGATATGTGAGATGGGGGAAAGATGATGAGTTCAGTTTTGTCCACATTGAGCTTGAGATAGCGGGAGGAGAAGAAGGAGGGTATGGCTGCTAGACATGCTGGGATTCTGGACAGCAGAGAGGTGACATCTGGGCCAGAGAGGTAGATCTGGGTGTCATCTGCATACAGATGGTACTGGAAGCCATGGGATTTTATGAGCTGTCCCAGGCCAAGGGTATAGATTGAGAAGAGTAGGGGTCTAGGACAGAGCCTTGAGGGACTCCAACAGAGAGGGGGCGGGGTGAGGAGATAGTGTGGGAGTGGGAAACGCTAAATGTGCGGTTAGAAAGGTATGAGGAGATCCAGGATAGGGCAAGGTCTTTGACGCCAAAGGAAGAGAGGATTTGTAGTAGGAGGCAATGGTCAACTGTATCGAAAGCAGAGGACAGGTCAAGAAGAAGGAGTACAGAGAATTGTCTGTTAGCTTTGGCTGTAAGTAAGTCATTGGTGATTTTGGTAAGGGCAGTTTCGGTGGAATGGTGGGGGCAGAAGCCAGAGTGTCGGTTGTCGAAGAGAGAGTTAGATGAAAAGTGGGAGGAAAGTTCAGCGTGAACGTGTTGCTCGAGGAATTTGGAGGCAAATGGGAGCAGTGATATGGGGCGATAGCAGGACAAGGCGGTTGGGTCGAGGGATGGCTTTTTGAGGATGGGCGTGATTGTGGCATGTTTGAAGGCAGCGGGGAAAGTACCAGAAGATAGTGATAGGTTGAAGAGATGTACTGAACTCTTTCTGCAGGAACAGCTAGGCTCTGGCTCGACTGCACTCACTCCTTCTGTGTCTGAGCAGGAAACCGCTGAATCACTCACTGAACTGCCTGGCTCCACCTTCCCTTTATATATCCCTGACGGGCTCCCTCTTGTGGTCTGAGGTGGAAGGTGGAGGTGTGTGAATGCTTAGAGAGCCCTCTGGTGGAGGAATCCTTTAATACACTCTTCCAGGATCTGTGGTGCTAAGCACAGCTGGGCGCCACATACAGTACAGACCAAAAGTTTGGACACACCTTCTCATTTAAAGATTTTTCTGTATTTTCATGACTATGAAAATTGTACATTCACACTGAAGGCATCAAAACTATGAATTAACACATGTGGAATTACATACTTAACAAAAAAGTGTGAAACAACTTAAAATATGTCTTATATTCTAGGTTCTACAAAGTAGCCACCTTTTGCTTTGATGACGGCTTTGCACACTCTTGGCATTCTCTTGATGAGCGTCAAGAGGTAGTCACCAGAAGTGGTCATCCAACAATCTTGAAGGAGTTCCCAGAGATGCTTAGCACTTGTTGGCCCTTTTGCCTTCACTCTGCGGTCCAGCTCACCCAAACCATCTCGATTGGGTTCAGGTCTGGAGATTGTGGAGGCCAGGTCATCTGGCGTAGCACCCCATCACTCTCCTTCTTGGTCAAATAGCCCTTACACAGCCTGGAGGTGTGTTTGGGGTCATTTTCCTGTTGAAAAATAAATGATGGTCCAACTAAACGCAAACCGGATGGAATAGCATGCCACTGCAAGATGCTGTGGTAGCCATGCTGGTTCAGTATGCCTTCAATTTTGAATAAATTCCCAACAGTGTCACCAGCAAAGCACCCGCACACCATCACACCTCCTCCTCCATGCTTCCCGGTGGGAACGAGGCATGTAGGGTCCATCCGTTCACCTTCTCTGCATCACACAAAGACACGGTGGTTGGAATCAAAGATCTCAAATTTGGACTCATCAGACCAAAGCACAGATTTCCACTGGTCTAATGTCCATTCCTTGTGTTCTTTAGCCCAAACAAATCTCTTCTGCTTGTTGCCTGTCCTTAGCAGTGGTTTCCTAGCAGCTATTTTACCATGAAGGCCTGCTGCACAAAGTCTCCTCTTAACAGTTGTTGTAGAGATGTGTCTGCTGCTAGAACTCTGAGTAGCATTGACCTGGACTCTAATCTGAGCTGCTGTTAACCTGCGATTTCTGAGGTTGGTGACTCGTATAAACTTATCCTCAGAAGCAGAGGTGACTCTTGGTCTTCCTTTCCTGGGGCGGTCCTCATGTTAGCCTGTTTCTTTGTAGCGCTTGATGATTTTTGCAATTGCACTTGGGGACACTTTCAAAGTTTTCCCAATTTTTCGCACTGACTGACCTTCATTTCTTAAAGTAATGATGGCCACTCATTTTCCTTTACTTAGCTGTTTTTTTCTTGCCATAATACAAATTCTAACAGTCTATTCAGTAGGACTATCAGCTGTGTATCCACTAGACTTCTGCACAACACAACTGATGGTCCCAACCCCATTTACAAGGCAAGAAATCCCACTTATTAAACCTGACAGGGCACACCTGTGAAGTGAAAACCATTTCCGGTGACTACCTCTTGTAGCTCATCAAGAGAATGCCAAGTGTGCAAAGCAGTCATCAAAGCAAAAGGTGGCTACTTTGAAGAACCTAGAATATAAGACATATTTTCAGTTGTTTCACACTCTTTTGTTAAGTATATAATTCCACATGTGTTAATTCATAGTTTTGATGCCTTCAGTGTGAATGTACAATTTTCATAGTAAAGAAAATACAGAAAAATCTTTAAACGAGAAGGTGTGTCCAAACTTTTGGTCTGTACTGTATACACTAGATGTGGACTGCCTGACCACATTTACAGTAGACTGTGAAACAATTGAGCATAAAATTTAAAATAGACTGTGGACTGTCTGAATACAATTTTTATAATAAAATGCAGACCGACTGACCACAGTCTTTATCTTTGAAATAAGTAATTTTGTCCCTAGAGTGTTATACTTTTTGGTGTGTATAGAATGTAGCAGGAACATATTATCACTCTTTTGAATATTTACAGGTGACTGACGCCCTTTGACATGGTGGGATTTGAAATGTTTCCTTGAGAACTCCAAGAAAAGAATGTGGAAAGTCACATAACAGCTAATTAATATTCATATTAATTACTGATAATAGTCAGTCTAGGCATAAGTTCTAGACCTGCGGAGGTGTGACAACACCTTTCTGATACATGAGAATATACTGTTAGTGGTTTACATATGCATATTTTCTATACACAACTCCTAGTATAACACAACCATATCTTAGGTAGAGACATAAGGAACATTTCTTTTCCTTATCCTCTGTATT
This sequence comes from Phyllobates terribilis, assembly GCF_046119375.1. Taxonomy (NCBI): domain Eukaryota; kingdom Metazoa; phylum Chordata; class Amphibia; order Anura; family Dendrobatidae; genus Phyllobates; species Phyllobates terribilis. Next base: position 384,779,722 of record NW_027362765.1, read on the forward strand.
CTCAAGTGAGGAATCCCTTATTCTGTTTCATAGAATAGCCTTGTAATCAGCGGTGTAACAATCAATACCGCGATTACAAGAGACTGACCACAGCATTAAGACTACACTGTGGACCAATTGACCACAAAATTTACGAGGACTGACAGTCCACAGCATTTAAATTAGGTGTGGACTGACTGACAACAGCATGTACACTAGTCTATGGATTGACTGGAAGAAAGCAATCACTGGAAAGGGACATCATACTTGGAAGAATAGAAGGAAGAAGGAAAAGAGGAAGACCAGCAACCAATCCAAAGGATTGACACTATCAAAATAATGGTGAAGAAAACCCTAGTGGACCTATCTAGTCTTGCACAAAATTGATCTTCCCAAAGATCGTTAATTCATCCAGTCGTCATTGCTAGAGTTTCAACCGAAGGCCGTTAATAATAAGAAAATGGACTGACTGACCACAGCATTCAGACTAGTTGTGGACTGCCTGATCATATTTGCAGTAGACTGTGGGCCAACCTCTGTCTTCTAAATTGAGGAATCCGCTATTCTTTTTCATAGAATAGCCTTGTAATCAGCGTTGTAACAATCAATACCGCAAGTACAAGAGACTGACCACACTATTAAGACTACACTGTGGACTGAATGACCACAGCATTTAAAAGGACTGACAGTCCACAGCGTTTGAATTAGTTGTGGACTGACTGACAACAGCATTTACAATAGTCTAATGATTGAATGGAAGACAGCAATCAATGGAAAAGGACATCATACTTTGAAGTATAGAAGGAAGAAAGCAAAGAGGAAGACCAGCAACCAATCCAATGCATTGATACTATCAAGATAATGGTGAAGAAGACCCTAGCGGACCTATCTAGTCTTCCACAAGATTGATCTCCCTAAAGATCATTAATTCATCAAGTCGTCATGGCTCGAGTTTCAGCCGAAGGCCATTAATTATAAAGAATGGACTGACTGACTGACCACAGCATATATGACGCGCCCCCTGGGCCGTGGGGTACTCGACAGCCGGGCCGATGGCTGCTGGCGGGGGTTATCACAGTGGCTGGCCCGGTTCGTGACCCAGGGCGGTCAGTAAAAAGGGACAAAACAAAAAGGGAATACTTTATATGGAAAGTTCGTGACGCCACCTGTGGTATCTGGTGAGAATCACCAGCGCTGCGGCAGTCCGCTGAGGCCGGTGGTAAGGCAGCTTGATGGTACAGCTCCCCACAGGTAGAGCTAGGCCTCAGGGCAGCGGGGATGTAAGGATGCAGGACAGACGGGACCCGCCGGGTCAGAGCAAGAAAAGGGACAGACACGATAGTCACTTCAGTACCTTTTACTGGTGGAAATTCAGGCACATCCCGAAGCACTGTAGGGTGAAGGGTGCATTTCAGGATCCTCCCCAGGGAGCGGGTGTAGGGCCTCCTGTTTCTTGCCTTTGCGTAGTAAGTTTCTGACCTGCCTGGAGCTAGGCCTAACTTTGTCTCTGTTCTGCACCTGCCTACCTTGTGGTATGGCCTTCTGTTGGAGATCACTCTACCTATTCTTTGGTTTCTCTGTGATTCCTGACCCTGGTACGTATCAGCTTTTGGTGATCCTGGGACATGTAGTTCACCAGGCGTTCCGGTAGTTTTCTACTGGTCATGAAGATGTACGTAGATTCCGACCCGGTGTCTGCTGTAACTTCGGGGTGTGCTGGTTAAGCTCCTCTGCCCACCTATGTAACTCACTTTCCACTTGCCTTCGGCCCCGCTCGGACCCTCACTAGGCTACACACACTGCAGCCGTGACACTGCTCTTCTTCGCCGCTCTCAGTGTGTCGGCACACTCCTAGCTCTCTATCCTGAGCTCTGTGATTTCTAGTCTGGACTCACTCTACAGATTGTACTGAACTCTTTCTGCAGGAACAGCTAGGCTCTGGCTCGACTGCACTGACTCCTTCTGTGTCTGAGCAGGAAACTGCTGAATCACTCACTGAGCTGCCTGGCTCCACCTACCCTTTATATATCCGTGACGGGCTCCCTCTGGTGGTCTGAGGTGGAAGGTGGAGGTGTGTGAATGCTTAGAGAGCCCTCTTGTGGAGGAATCGTTTAATACACTCTTCCAAGATCTGTGGTGCTAAGCACAGCTGGGCGCCACATTCCCCCCCTAGCAAAGCTCAGCACTCCCGGGCTAAAGTACATTTTTATAACAATAATAAACAGTTACAATCTTCCCTTTATGGGAGGCACATTCTTAAACGTTGCATAACAAAAACATTATAACCATGTAAAACATTTTCAGCAGTTCAATAATGGTGCTCCTTCCGGGGAAGCACCTGTCCATGATAGGCTGGCCCAGCCGGGTCATCAGCCGTAGTTGGCGGGGGTTTGCTCTCCTCCCCCACCTTGTGGACATTCAGGGCCATGGGTATGACCGGAGATACAGGTCCTGCTAATGGGGCAGCCGCTTCGGCCTGCTCGGCGCCCAGCTCGTGTTGAAATCAGGGTGGTGAACCGGTGCTCCGGCGCTGTGCTGTTCTTCGGACATACTGGAGCCCCCCTAGCGAACCGTGGCCTACCTTCTTCTCTTTTCTTCTGGTAGGCCGCAGCTTCGCAGGTGACGGTCTGCTTCAGGACCTTGCGTCGCTTGCGTCCTACGTCAGAGCGCTCACCGAGTCTCCTTCCAGGACCTAGCGCTTCTTGGTATGACGTCAAGGCGTGGGGCGTGTCCGTGGCTTTGCGCTCTTTTGCAGTTACGCCCACCAGTTTCCCGTGGTTATGCCCTTCTTCTTGCCGCACTACAGCGCGACAATGGCTGCCATCTTCGCCACAGTATAATACACAGTCTTTATTAAAGGCGCACAGTACCCGGTGGCAACGGGCACAACACTTTAACGTTGCAGCGGCCACGCAATCCTGTTCGTGACGCCAGGATCTTACGCGCCTCCTGGGCCGTGGAGTACTCGATAGCTGGGCCGATGGCTGCTGGCGGGGGTTATCACGGTGGCTGGCCCGGTTCGTGACCCAGGGCGGTGAGTAAAAAGGGACAAAACAAAAAGGGAATAGTTTATATGGAAAGTTTGTGACGCCACCTGTGGTATCTGGTGAGAATCACCAGCGCTGCGGCAGTCCGCTGAGGCCGGTGGTAAGGCAGCTTGATGGTACAGCTCCCCACAGGTAGAGCTAGGCCTCAGGGCAGCGGGGATGTAAGGATGCAGTACAGAAGGGACCCGCCGGGTCAGAGCAAGAAAAGGGACAGACACGATAGTCACTTCAGTACCTTTTACTGGTGGAAATTCAGGCACATCCCGGAGCACTGTAGGGTGAAGGGTGCATTTCAGGATCCTCCCAAGGGAGCGGGTGTAGGGCCTCCTGTTTCTTGCTTTGCGTAGTAAGTTTCTGACCTGCCTGGAGCTAGGCCTAACTTTGTCTCTGTTCTGCACCTGCCGACCTTGTGGTAGGGCCTTCTGTTGGAGATCACTCTCCCTATTCTTTGGGGTCTCTGTGATTCCTGACCCTGGTACATATCAGCTTTTGGTGATCCTGGGACATGTAGTTCGCCAGGGGTTCCGGTAGTTTTCTACTGGTCATGAAGATCCACGTAGATTCGGACCCGGTGTCCGCTATAACTTTGGGGTGAGCTGGTTAAACTCCTCTGCCCCCCTATGTTACTCACTTTCCACTCACCTTCGGCCCCGCTCGGGCCCTTGACTAGCCCAGGGGGATGGGATGTACTCGGAGCCCGGGCCTTGCTGCTGGGGATGTCGCGGTAGTCGGTACTCTGGGCCTCTCTTTTAATAGATGTTTGGTTCTTATTAATTATATGAAAGTTCGTGACGCCACCTGTGGTACCTGTTGAGATTCACCAGCGCTGCGACAGTCTGCTTAGGCCGGTGTTAAGGCAGCTCGGTGGTATAGCTCCCCACAGGTGGAGCTAGGCCTCAGGGCTGTGCATGTGAAAGGAGTGCAGGTTGGCGAGGCCAGCCAGGCCTACGGAAAGACAGGCAAACTCACACAGTTCTCTTCAATACCTTTTACTGATGGAATTGCAGGCACATCCCGGAGCACTGTAGGGTGAAGGGTGTATTGCCGGATACTCCCCCAGGGCGCGGGGATAGGGTCTCCTGTTTCCTGTCTTTGTATGGTAAGTTTCTGACCTGCCTGGATCTAGGCCTAACTTTGTCTTTGTCCTGCACTGGCTGACGTTGTGGTAGGGAGTTCTCTTGGAGTGCACGCTCCCAGCTTGCGGGGCCTATGTGTCTCCTGGCTCTGTTACGTATCAGCACTTTAGTGGTCCTGGGACCTGTAGTCCTCCAGGGATTCCGGTTGAACTTTACTGGGTCATAGAGATCCCGGTAACTTCAGACCCGGTGTCCAGTAAACATTCGGGGTGAGCTGGTAAAGCTCCTCTGCCCCCACTGCTACTAACTCTCGACTCGCCTTCGGTCTACTCGGGGCCCTCACTAGGCTATACACACTGGCAGTTAGCTGGCTGCCTCTTCTGCCGCTCTTTGAGTGTCGGCAACGCTCCTAGCTCACTAACCTGAGATCACTCTACTCCGACTCCAACCGAACTCTCTCCTTCAAACTCTTCTCAGACTGCTCTGTACACTTGCTCTTTGTGCTCTCCAGTCTAAAACTAGTCTCTAACTGAACCAACCGACGAACTAGCTCCACCCCCCCCTTTTATATCCCTAACGGGCTCCCTCTGGTGGTCTGAGGTGGGAGGTGAAGGTGTGTGTATGTGCTTAGAGAGCCCTCTGGTGGAGGAATCCATTAATACACTCTTCCAGGTCTGTGGTGCTAAGCAGAGCTGGGCGCCACATTCCCCCCTAGTTAAGCTCAGCACTCCCGGGCTGAAGTCATTTTACAAACAGTAATAAACATAAACAATAACAATAATCTTCCCTTTATGGGAGGCACCAATCTTAAACATTGCATAACAACACCAACAAATATAAAGCGTCCTCAGAATTCAAGTCTCCAGTTCTGAGGTTCCCAAGCAGGATGTCCATCTCACTGACTAGAGTACTTAGTAGCTTTGAGGGACCTGTCCTAAACCCTCTACGTAGGCCCTGGGGTGGCTGCAGGGCATGAAGATCAGGTGTTGGACCTCCACAAAAGCCACTCCAGGCAGGTTTTACTTCTGAGGTCACCTAAAGGGAGTACTCCAGGGAGTACAAATATATACAAGAAATAGTTTTTGGGCTGCACACAGTCCTCAGCAATGCAGTTCATAGGTAATTAATTAACGAAATCATTAGGCAAAAAGTCCATTAATAAGGCAAAAATACATATCAAAATGCACAATCATAACATACAATACCCCAGGGGTAACTATCTACACTACTCAGATTTTTTTACTTTACTGAGTGTACCTGACAAGAGGTTTACCTCTCGTGCTATGTGTTGATCTACGTAGTGTAGTGGTCTGTGTGGTAGTAGTGTCTACATTGTCAGTTACTCTACCAGTTCTACGTGTGACTATGTTGTAAAACTGCCTTAACCTCTCTCTTGGACTGGCAAGTCTACCATTTGCTGTGCCCTCTTGCTCTTCTTCTGCATCCTTCATCCGGGGATTCTTCTTGAGCTGGGTCTTCTGCAGCACTTACAGGTTCAACTTGCTGTTGAGGGTCTTCTGGCTGATTGTAGAAATGGAGTACTGGAACTATTACTGCTCCTCCTACTTGAGGTCAATATGCTGGAAACTCTCCTAAGGCAGTGTGCATCATTGGTTCTTTTGGCTCTTCCGGTTTGGTGAAAGGCACTTCTTCTTGGGGTTTCAGTAATTCAGGACATAACTTTAGATGGTCCCTTGACACTGTTGCAGACGTTCTTCCTCCATCTTTGCTGATTAAGCATGTCTTTTTATTATCAAATCTTGATTCCAACACAGTGTAGGGTTCTTTTTCCCACTGGTCATCAAGTTTGTTGTTTCTTCTTTTTCTTTTTAATACTGTTTCACCAGGTGTGAAAGGTTCTGCTGGTGCATTTTTGTTGTATTGTGCTTCTTGTTTGTCTCTTGATTTAGTGAGACTATCTTCGACACAGGCTTGTACCCTTCTGTACTGCTCTTATCTGGTCGTGTCCCAGTTTTCAGTGGTTACATCAGCTTCAGGCTGCACAACACCAAGCTCCAGATCCATGGGCAGCTTCCCAGGTCTTGCACGCATAAGATATGCCGGAGTACAGTTGGTGGAACTGACAGGTATGTGATTATATAGATCTACTAGGTCTGGTAGTAGGTCTGGCCACTGGTTTCTCTCTTCAAGTAGGATGGTCTTCAGCAGATCGATGATGATGTTGTTCATCTTTTCGCAGAGACCATTTGTTTGTGGGTGATATGGGGTAGTTCTTATTTTCTTACACCCGTAAAGATGGCAGAACTCTTTGAACAATTCAGCCTCAAAGGCCAGGACTTGGTCAGTCAGTACCTGCTCAGGGTATCCATGGGGTCTGCAGAAGTACGCTTGGAAAGTTTTTGCTGCTGTCTCTGCTGTCAGGTCTTTGACAGGGGCGACCACCAGGAACCTAGAGTAGTGATCCACCATGGTCAGTGCATAGGAGTACCCTGACCTGCTGGGGGACAACTTGACATGGTCCAGAGCCACGATCTCCAGGGGTCGAGTTGTCTTGATTGGTTGCAGGGGTGCCTTCTGGGTGCTGTAGTCTTTTCTTCTGAGGCTACAGGGTCCACAGTTTCGGCACCACCGTTCAATGGAACTGCGCTTTCCTACCCAGTAGAATCGACACTTCAGCAGGGTCTCTAGCTTTTTCCAGCCAAAGTGCCCCGCCTGATCGTGGTAGGCCTCCAACACCATCTGGATGTCTGTCTTCGGGACTACTATCTGCCATACCATCTCATGGGTTTTTGGATTAACATACCTCCGGCACAGCTTCTCACGGTAGATAAACAGCCGGCTTCTCTCGTTCCACAGCTGCTTTGCTTGAAGAGACGCTTCCTTCTCCAGGGAGGAACCTTCTTGGGTTATCAGTTCTTTAATACTGCTGACAACCGGGTCAGTGTCCTGTGTCTCTTTCCAGCTGTGGTGAGGCAGAGGGTTTAATGTCTTCCCACCCTGTCTCTTTGAGGCTCGTTGTTCGTGGATCATCCCATTCCGGCGAAAGGCAGGTAGTTCAATCTCTTCCAAATCATCCACTTCTTCTTCTGTGTCTGATTGGTGAGGCATCCTGGACAGGGCATCGGCGTTGGCGTTCTTGCGGCCCGCCCGGTATTTAATTGTAAATTGGAAGTTTGGCAGCCGAGCCATCCATCGTTGTTCCATGGCTCCCAGCTTGGCAGTTTCAAGATGGGTCAAGGGGTTATTGTCATTGCAGGCAGTGAACTTGCTGGAGGCCAAGTAGTGTTTAAATCTTTTGGTGATGGCCCAGACCAAGGCCAGGAACTCTAACTTAAAGCTGCTATAGTTCTCTGGGTTCCTCTCGGTTGGGTGGAGCTTCCTGCTTGCGTAGGCTATGACTTTCTCTTGGCCATTCTGCTTCTGACTTAGGACAGCTCCCAGCCCTTCGTTGCTGGCATCAGTATACAGCAGGAACGGTTGGCTGTAGTCAGGATAGGCTAGAATCTCGTCGCCTGTCAGCATCTCCTTCATCTCCTGAAATGACTCGGCTTGCTCCTTACCCCAGTGGAATGGGGGGTTCTTGCCTTTGGGGGACTGCCCTACCAGGAGGTCTTGCAGGGGAGCTGCTTTCTTAGTATAGTCTTTTATGAACCTCCGGTAGTATCCTACTAGTCCCAGAAACTGACACACCTCCTTCAGGTTCTTCGGCCCCGGCCACTTCTGGATGGCTGTAACCTTATCCGGGTCTGGTGCTACCCCTTCCGGACTGACAATGTGCCCGAGGTACTGTACCTTTCTCTTGAGCAGGTGGCACTTCGAGAGTTTCAACTTCATCCTGTACCGGGACAGTGACTCAAATACCTCTGCCAGGTGTTTCAAGTGGTCCTCGTACGTTCTGGAGTACACTATCACGTCATCCAGGTAGAGTAACTCAGTCTCGAATTTGCGGTGTCCCAAGCAGCACTCCATAAATCTCTGGAATGTTCCGGGGGCATTGCAGAGTCCAAACGGCATACTATTGAACTCGCAGAGTCCCATCGGAGTGGTAAAAGCCGTCTTCTCCCGATCCTCCGCAGCCACAGCTACTTGCCAGTACCCACTAGTGAGGTCAAGGGTAGAAAAGTAATTTGCAGACTTTAAGGCAGCCAGGGACTCCTCTATGCGTGGTAAAGGGTATGCATCCTTATGTGTTATGCGATTTACTTGACGGTAATCTACACACATCCTCATGCTCCCATCCTTTTTCCTGACTAGCACTAGGGGAGCCGCCCAGGGACTTCAACTATCCCTTACTACCCCTGCCTTTTTCATGTCATGCAACATCTCTTTTGCCTTCTGGTAGTGTGCTGGTGGAATAGGCCTATAACGTTCTTTGATTGGTGGATGATCACCTGTGGGGATATGGTGTTGAACCCCCTTTATCCTCCCAAAATCAAGTGGATGTTTACTGAACACTTGCTGGTATTCCTGAACCACCCGGTGTACACCCTGTTTTTAATGGGCAGGAGTGGTGTCTGTCCCAACATGGAACTGTTGACACCAGTCCTCCACCTGGGTAGCAGGGTCATTATCCTCCACTTCGTCTGGTGAGGCTAAGGAGCAACAGTGGCATAACGTGGTAACTTTACCTCATCTTCCCCATAGTTGAGAAGACGGACGGGCACCCACCCATTGCGTACGTCTACAACCCCTCTGGCGGTTAAGAGCGTAGGTTTGTGCTCTGAGCTAAGGGTTTCTACTACCACGTGATAGCTTTGTTCCCTAAGACCTATGGCTGCTCTACACCAGACAAGCATTTCTGTCATTGGAGGAATCACAATGGGTATGGGGTCTGTCACTCGCACATTACCAATTTCACCACCTGTTAACTTCGCTTTCTGTTGGTACATCAGGACGCGGATCTCCTTCTGCAGCGCCCTCCTCTGTCCTGGTCTGGCAGCGTCAACAATCTGTTGGAGTAAGAACACAACCTCTCCCAAACAATTACCAACAATGTTAGTGCCTAGTACCATATACGTATTAGTGTCATCAGGATTAGTCTCTACTACAATTAGTCCCTGGTCCTTCAGCTCCACTTTCCCCACCTTTACAGTCACATTCTTAACCCCGATTAGGTTAAGGGGGAGTCCTTTTGAGGCATAAACAGAAAGATCTGGAGCTGGCGGACGTAGATCGTCCATGGACCAGAACCTTTTGTAGAGGACGTCAGGTATTACGGTTACCTGAGATCCTGTGTCCAGCAGACCGTGCGTCGGGATCCCATCCAGCACAATGAACAGGAAAGGTCTTCCCCCAACGAACCTGTTGTACCAATCTGATGGGCCTGGTGACTTTACTCCTGGGTGTTGGCCCTCGGACCCAGGGTTTTCTCGTTTAAAGGACAATTCTGGATGAGATGGCCGGTCTTTTGGCAACGGTAGCAGGCGTAGTCCCTCTGTGGACGGCGTTGGTTACTGTTCCTCACAGGGGTTGGTGTTGTCCTACTCCTCCTCCGCATCCAGGGGACGTCCTCAGGGCTGTCGGCAAGCAGGATCTTCCCTTTGTCTTCAGGCTCCGTCCGCAGCTGCAGGGCACTCAGCACAGTGGTCAGGGTTTTACTCAACTGACGCACTTCAGAGCGCAGGCTGTCCAGCTCTCTAGGGGACGCTGCTGGAACCTTGGCTTCAGCTGCCACTGGGGACAAGGTGGGTGTTGCAGGCACTGTGGTGATCCCACCCTGGTAACTTTGGATGGTATTTGTTTCCAGGGGCTGCAGTCTTTTTATTGCCATATCTTTAAGGTTGTCAAAGGTGGCATCGGGATGATCCAGGGACCACCAGCGCACAGTCCTGCTCTCCTCTGGAGATTTCAGTCCCCGGACAAACTGTTCCTTCAGCATTTTGTTTTCATTGTCTGGCTGGACTAACCTGTTGTAGAGCTCGCAGGGCCCCTTGTAGACACCATGCGTAGCCCCGAACATTGTCCTCCAGCTGCTGAGCACAGTTGTAGAACCTCATCCTGAGGTCCGTCTCAGTAAGATCCTCAAAGACAGCCTGTAACTTTGCAAAGATGGCGGTCACTGACTCTTGGTCTGCGGCCGACCAGTTTTCTACTTCCCATTCCGCAGCACCAGTCAATTGTCCTAGTACCACCACAGCCCTTTGCTTGCCTGTCATAGGGTACATATCCAGGATACTGCATATCCTCCATTTAAATCCGGACAGTGTATCTGGTTTGCCGCTGTAATGGGGAAGACACTTTGCTTCCGGGATGTACGGTAGAGTTATTGGAATGACAGGTGCGACAGGACCTGCTGATGGGGCGACTGCTTCCGCCTGCGCGGCATCGGATGGAGGTCGAGGATCAGGGAGGTCAGCCGATACTCCGGCGTCTTTCTGTGCCTCGGACATTCTGGCGCCCCCTAGTTAACCGTGGCCTACCTTCTTTTGTTTTCTTCCGGTAGGCCACAGCTCCGCAGGTGACGGTTTTCTTCAGGACCTTGCGTCGCTTGCGTGCTACGTCAGAGCGCTCACCGGGGCTCCTTCCATGACCTGGTATCACGGCAAGGCATGGGGCGTGTTCTTGGCTTCGCGCTCTTTTGCAGTTACGCCCACCGATTTCGCGCAGTTACGCCCTTCTTCTTGCCGCACTACAGCACGACAATGGCGGCCATCTTCGCCACAATTTATTAAAGGCGCACAGTACCCGGTGGCAACGGGCAAAACACTTCTACCTTGCAGAGGGCACGTAATCCTGTTCATGACGCCAGGAAAGAGATGACTAGCCCAGGGGGATGGGATGTACTCGGAGCCCGGGCCTTGCTGCTGGGGATGTCGCGGTAGTTGGCTCCCGGGCCCGTACTCTGGGCCTCTATTTTAAAAGATGTTTGGTCCTTATTAATTATATGAAAGTTCGTGACGCCACCTGTGGTACCTGGTGAGATTCACCAGCGCTGCGACAGTCCGCTGAGGCCAGTGATAAGGCAGCTCGGTGGTATAGCTCCCCACAGGTGGAGCTAGGCCTCAGGGCAGCGAATGTGAAAGGAGTGCAGGATGGTGAGGCCAGCCAGGCCTACGGAAAGACAGGCAAACTCACACAGTTCTCTTCAATACCTTTTACTGATGAAATTGCAGGCACATCCCGGAGCACTGTAGGGTGAAGGGTGTATTACCGGATACTCCACCAGGGAGCGGGGATAGGGCCTCCTGTTTCCTGTCTTTGTATGGTAAGTTTCTGACCTGCCTGGAGCTAGGCCTAACTTTGTCTTTGTCCTGCACTGGCTGACGTTGTGGTAGGGAGTTCTCTTGGAGTGCACGCTCCCAGCTTGCGGGGCCTATGTGTCTCCTGGCTGTGTTACGTATCAGCACTTTAGTGGTCCTGGGACCTGTAGTCCTCCAGGGATTCCGGTTGAACTTTACTGGGTCAGAGAGATCCCGGTAACTTCAGACCCGGTGTCCGGTAAACATTCGAGGTGAGCTGGTAAAGCTCCTCGGCCCCCACTGCTACTAACTCTCGACTCGCCTTCGGCCTATTCGGGGCCCTCACTAGGCTATACACACTGGCAGTTAGCTGGCTGCCTCTTCTGCCGCTCTTTGAGCGTCGGCAACGCTCCTAGCTCACTAACCTGAGATCACTCTACTCCGACTCCAACCGAACTCTCTCCTTCAAACTCTTCTCAGACTGCTCTGTACACTTGCTCTTTGTGCTCTCCAGTCTGAAACTAGTCTCTAACTGAACCAACCGACGAACTAGCTCCACCCCCCCTTTTATATCACTAATGGGCTCCCTCTGGTGGTCTGAGATGGGAGGTGAAGGTGTGTGTATGTGCTTAGAGAGCCCTCTGGTGGAGGAATCCATTAATACACTCTTCCAGGTCTGTGGTGCTAAGCAGAGTTGGGCGCCACACCCTCACTACGCTACACACACTGCAGCCGTGACACTGCTCTTCTTTGCCGCTCTCAGAGTGTCGGCACACTCCTAGCTCTCTATCCTGAGCTCTGTGAGTTCTAGTCTGGACTGAACTCTTTCTGCAGGAACAGCTAGGCTCTGGCTCGAATGCACTGACTCCTTCTGTGTCTGAGCAGGAAACTGCTGAATCACTCACTGAGCTGCCTGGCTACACTTTCCCTTTATATATCCCTGACGGGCTCCCTCTGGTGGTCTGAGGTGGAAGGTGGAGGTGTGTGAATGCTTAGAGAGCCCTCTGGTGGAGGAATCCTTTAATACTCTCTTCCAGGATCTGTGGTGCTAAGCACAGCTGGGCGCCACATATACACTAGATGTGGACTGCCTGACCACATTTACAGTAGACTGTGAAATGATTGAGCATAAAATTTGTAATAGACTGTGGACTGTCTGACTACAATTTTTATATTAAAATGCAGACCGACTGACCATAGTCTTTATGTTTGAAATAATTAATTTTGGCCCTAGAGTGTTATACTTTTTCGTGTGTATAGCATGTAGCAGGAACATATTATCACTCTTTTGAATATTTACAGGTGACTGACGCCCTTTGACGTGGTGGGATTTGAAATGTTTCCTTGTGGACTCCAAGAAAAGAATGTGGAAAGTCACATAACAGGTAATTAATATTCATATTAATTACTGATAATAGTCATTCTAGGCATAAGTTCTAGACCTGCGAAGGTGTGACAACACCTTTCTGATACATGATAATATACTGTTAGTGGTTTACATATGTATATTTTCTATACACAACTCCTAGTATAACACAACCATATCTTAGGTAGAGACATAAGGAACATTTCTTTTCCTTATCCTCTGTATTCTAAAGTGAGGAATCCCTTATTCTGTTTCATAGAATAGCCTTGCAATCAGCGGTGTAACAATCAATACCGCAATTTCAAGAGACTGACCACAGCATTAAGACTACACTGTGGACCAATTGACCCCAAAATTTACGAAGACTGACAATCCACAGCATTTAAATTAGGCGTGGACTGACTGACAACAGCATTTACACTAGTCTATGGATTGACTGGAAGACAGCAATTACTGGAAAGGGACATCATACTCGGAAGAATAGAAGGAAGTAGGCAAAGAGGAAGACCAGCAACCAATCCAAAGGATTGACATTATCAAGATAATGGTGAAAAAAACCCTAGTGGACCTATCTAGTCTTGCACAAAATTGATCTTCCCAAAGATCGTTAATTCATCCAGTCGTCATGGCTAGAGTTTCAACCGAAGGCCGTTAATAATAAAAAATGGAGTGACTGACCACAGCATTCACAATAGTTGTGGACTGCCTGATCATATTTACCGTAGACTGTGGGCCAACCTCTGTTTTCTAAAGTGAGGAATCCCCCATACTATTTCATAGAATAGCCTTGTTATCAGCGGTGTAACAATCAATACAACGATTACAAGAGACTGACCACACTATTAAGACTACACTGTGGACTGAATGACCACAGCATTTAAAAGGACTGACAGTCCACAGCGTTTGAATTAGTTGTGGACTGACTGACAACAGCATTTACACTAGTCTAAGGATTGACTGGAAGACAGCAATCGCTGGAAAAGGACATCATACTTTGAAGTATAGAAGGAAGAAAGCAAAGAGGAAGACCAGCAGCCAATCCAAAGGATTGACACTATCAATATAATGGAGGAGAAGACCCTAGTTGACCTATGTAGTCTGTCAAAAAATTGATCTTCCTAAAGATCATTAATTCATCCAGCCGTCATGGCTCGAGTTTCAACCGAAGGCCGTTAATAATAAAAAATGGGCTGACTGACCACAGCATTAACACTAGGTGTGGACTGCCTGACTACAGCATTCACAATAGGTGTGGACTGCCTGACTACAGCATTCACACTAGGTGTGGACTGCTTGTCCACATTTACAGTAGACTAGACTGTGGGCCAACCTCTGTCTTCTAAAGTGAGGAATCCCCAATACTATTTCATAGAATAGCCTTGTAATCAGCGGTGTAACAATCAATACCGCAAGTACATGAGACTGACCACACTACTAAGACTACACTGTGGACTGACTGACAACAGCATTTACACTAGTCTAAGGATTGACTGGAAGACAGCAATCACTGGAAAAGGACATCATACTGTGAAGTATAGAAGGAAGAAAGCAAAGAGGAAGACCAGCAACCAAACCAATGGATTGATACTATCAAGATAATGGTGAAGAAGACCCTAGTGGACCTATCTAGTCTTCCACAAGATTGATCTTCCTAAAGATCATTAATTCATTAAGTCGTCATGGCTCGAGTTTCAACCGAAGGCAATTAATTATAAAGAATGGACTGACTGACTGACCACAGCATATACACTAGATGTGGACTGCCTGACCACATTTACAGTAGACTGTGAACCGATTGAACATAAAATTTAAAATAGACTGTGGACTGTCTGACTACAATTTTTATAATAAAATGCAGACCGACTGACCACAGTCTTTATCTTTGAAAAAAGTAATTTTGGCCCTAGAGTGTTATACTTTTTGGTGTGTATAGCATGTAGCAGGAACATATTATCACTCTTTTGAATATTTACAGGTGACTGACGCCCTTTGACATGGTGGAATTTGAAATGTTTCCTTGTGGACTCCAAGAAAAGAATGTGGAAAGTCACATAACAGGTAATTAATATTCATATTAATTACTGATAATAGTCATTCTAGGCATAAGTTCTAGACCTGCGGAGGTGTGACAACACCTTTCTGATACATGAGAATATACTGTTAGTGGTTTACATATGTATATTTTCTATACACAACTCCTAGTATAACACAACCATATCTTAGGTAGAGACATAAGGAACATTTCTTTTCCTTATCCTCTGTCTTCTAAAGTGAGGAATCCCTTATTCTGTTTCATAGAATAGCCTTGTAATCAGCGGTGTAACAATCAATACCGCAATTTCAAGAGACTGACCACAGCATTCACAGAGGCTGTGGACTGCCTAACTACAGCATTAACACTAGGTGTGGACTGCTTGACCTAATTTATAGTAGACTAGACTGTGGGCCAACCTCTATCTTTTAAAGGGAGGAATCCCATATCCTATTTCATAGAATAGCCTTGTAATCAGCTGTGTAACAATCAATACCGCGATTACAAGAGATTGACCACAATATTAAAATTACACTGTGGACTGAATGACCCCAACATTTTAAAGGACTGACAGTTCACTGTGTTTGAATAAGTTGTGGACTGACTGACAACAGCATTTACACTAGTCTAAGGATTGAATGTAAGACAGCAATCAATGGAAAAGGACATCATACTTTGAAGTATAGAAGGAAGAAAGCAAAGAGGAGGACCAGCAACCAATCCAATGGATTGATACTATCAAGATAATGGTGAAGAAGACCCTAGCGGACCTATCTAGTCTTCCACAAGATTGATCTCCCTGAAGATCATTAATTCATCAAGTCGTCATGGCTCGAGTTTCAGCCGAAGGCCATTAATTATAAAGAATGGACTGACTGACTGACCACAGCATATATGACGCGCCCCCTGGGCCATGGGGTACTCGACAGCCGGGCCAATGGCTGCTGGCGGGCGTTATCAGGGTGGCTAGCCCGGTGCGTGACCCAGGGCGGTCAGTAAAAAGGGACAAAACAAAAAGCGAATAGTTTATATGGAAAGTTCGTGATGCCACCTGTGGTATCTGGTGAGAATCACCAGCGCTGCGGCAGTCCGCTGAGGCCGGTGGTAAGACAGCTTGATGGTACAGCTCCTCACAGGTAGAGCTAGGCCTCAGGGCAGCGGGGATGTAAGGATGCAGGACAGACGGGACCCTCCGGGTCAGAGCAAGAAGAGGGACAGACACGATAGTCACTTCAGTATCTTTTACTGGTGGAAATTCAGGCACATCCCGAAGCACTGTAGGGTGAAGGGTGCATTTCAGGATCCTCCCCAAGGAGCGGGTGTAGGGCCTCCTGTTTCTTGCCTTTGCGTAGTAAGTTTCTGACCTGCCTGGAGCTAAGCCTGACTTTGTCTCTGTTCTGCACCTGCCGACCTTATGGTAGGGCCTTCTGTTGGAGATCACTCTCCCTATTCTTTGGTTTCTCTGTGATTCCTGACCCTGGTACGTATCAGCTTTTGGTGATCCTGGGACATGTAGTTCCCCAGGACTTCCGGTAGTTTTCTACTGGTCATGAAGATCCACGTAGATTCCGACCCGGTGTCTGCTGTAACTTCGGGGTGAGCTGGTTAAGCTCCTCTGCCCCCCTATGTAACTCACTTTCCACTTGCCTTCGGCGCCGCTCGGGCCCTCACTAGGCTACACACACTGCAGCCGTGACACTGCTCTTCTTCGCTGCTCTCAGAGTGTCGGCACACTCCTAGCTCTCTATCCTGAGCTCTGTGAGTTCTAGTCTGGACTCACTCTACAGACTGTACTGAACTCTTTCTGCAGGAACAGCTAGGCTCTGGCTCGACTGCACTGACTCCTTCTGTGTCTGAGCAGGTAACTGCTGAATCACTCACTGAGCTGCTTGGCTCCACCTTCCCTTTATATATCCGTGACGGGCTCCCTCTGGTGGTCTGAGGTGGAAGGTGGAGGTGTGTGAATGCTTAGAGAGCCCTCTGGTGGAGGAATCCTTTAATACACTCTTCCAAGATCTGTGGTGCTAAGCACAGCTGGGCGCCACATCCCCCCCTAGCAAAGCTCAGCACTCCCGTGCTGAAGTACATTTTTATAACAATAATAAACAGTAACAATCTTCCCTTTATGGGAGGCACATTCTTAAACATTGCATAACAAAAACATTATAACCATGTAAAACATTTTCAGCAGTTCAGTAATGGTGCTCCTTCCGGGGAAGCACCTTTCCATGATAGGCTGGCCCAGCCGGGTCATCAGCCGTAGTTGGCGGGGGTTTGCTCTCCTCCCCCACCTTTTGGACATTCAGGGCCATGGGTATGACCGGAGATACAGGTCCTGCTGAAGGGGCGGCCGCTTCGGCCTGCTCGGCGCCCAGCTCGTGTTGAACATCAGGGTGGTGAACCGGTGGTCCGGCGCTGTGCTGTTCTTCGGACATACTGGCGCCCCCCTAGCGAACCGTGGCCTACCTTCCTCTCTTTTCTTCTGGTAGGCCGCAGCTCCACAGGTGACGGTCTGCTTCAGGACCTTGCGTCGCTTGCGTCCTACGTCAGAGCGCTCACCGCGTCTCCTTCCAGGACCTAGCGCTTCCTGGTATGACGTCAAGGCGTGGGGCGTGTCCGTGGCTTTGCGCTCTTTTGCAGTTACGTCCACCAGTTTCCCGTGGTTACGCCCTTCTTCTTGCCGCACTACAGCGCGACAATGGCTGCCATCTTCGCCACAGCATAATACACAGTCTTTATTAAAGGCGCACAGTACCCGGTGGCAACGGGCACAACACTTCAACGTTGCAGCGGGCACGCAATCCTGTTCGTGACGCCAGGATCTGACGCGCCTCCTGGGCCGTGGGGTACTCGAAAACTGGGCCGATGGCTGTTGGCGGGGGTTATCACAGTGGCTGGCCCGGTTCGTGACCCAGGGTGGTCAGTAAAAAGGGACAAAACAAAAAGGGAATAGTTTATATGGAAAGTTTGTGACGCCACCCGTGGTATCTGGTGAGAATCACCAGCGCTGCGTCGGTCCGCTGAGGCCGGTGGTATGGCAGCTTGATGGTACAGCTCCCCACAGGTAGAGCTAGGCCTCAGGGCAGCGGGGATGTAAGGATGCAGTACAAACGGGACCCGCCGGGTCAGAGCAAGAACAGGGACAGACACGATAGTCACTTCAGTACCTTTTACTGGTGGAAATTCAGGCACATCCCGGAGCACTGTAGGGTGAAGGGTGCATTTCAGGATCCTCCCAAGTGAGCGGGTGTAGGGCCTCCTGTTTCTTGCTTTGCGTAGTAAGTTTCTGACCTGCCTGGAGCTAGGCCTAACTTTGTCTCTGTTCTGCACCTGCCGACCTTGTGGTAGGGCCTTCTGTTGGAGATCACTCTCCCTATTCTTTGGGGTCTCTGTGATTCCTGACCCTGGTACGTATCAGCTTTTGGTGATCCTGGGACATGTAGTTCGCCAGGGGTTCCGGTAGTTTTCTACTGGTCATGAAGATCCACGTAGATTCGGACCCGGTGTCCGCTATAATTTCGGGGTGAGCTGGTTAAGCTCCTTTGCCCCCCTATCTTACTCACTTTCCACTCACCTTCGGCCCCACTCGGGCCCTTGACTAGCCCAGGGGGATGGGATGTACTCGGAGCCTGGGCCTTGCTGCTGGGGATGTCGCGGTAGTCGGCTCCCGGGCCTGTACTCTGGGCCTCTCTTTTAAAAGATGTTTGGTTCTTATTAATTATATGAAAGTTCGTGACGCCACCTGTGGTACCTGTTGAGATTCACCAGCGCTGCGACAGTCCGCTGAGGTCGGTGATAAGGCAGCTCGGTGGTATAGCTCCCCACAGGTGGAGCTAGGCCTCAGGGCAGCGTATGTGAAAGGAGTGCAGGAAGGCGAGGCCAGCCAGGCCTACGGAAAGACAGGAAACTCACACAGTTCTCTTCAATACCTTTTACTGATGGAATTGCAGGCACATCCCAGAGCACTGTAGGGTGAAGGGTGTATTGCCGAATACTCCACCAGGGAGCGGGGATACGGCCTCCTGTTTCCTGTGTTTGTATCGTAAGTTTCTGACCTGCCTGGAGCTAGGCCTAACTTTGTCTTTGTCCTGCACTGGCTGACGTTGTGGTAGGGCCTTCTCTTGGAGTGCACGCTCCCAGCTTGCGGGGCCTATGTGTCTCCTGGCTCTGTTACGTATCAGCATTTTAGTGGTCCTGAGACCTGTAGTCCTCCAGGGATTCCGGTTGAACTTTACTGGGTCATAGAGATCCCGGTAACTTCGGACCCGGTGTCCGGTAAACATTCGGGGTGAACTGGTAAAGCTCCTCTGCCCCCACTGCTACTAACTCTCGACTCGCCTTCGGTCTACTCGGGGCCCTCACTAGGCTATACACACTGGCAGTTAGCTGGCTGCCTCTTCTGCCGCTCTTTGAGCGTCGGCAACGCTCCTAGCTCACTAACCTGAGATCACTCTACTCCGACTCCAACTGAACTCTCTCCTTCAAACTCTTCTCAGACTGCTCTGTACACTTGCTCTTTGTGCTCTCCAGTCTAAATCTAGTCTCTAACTGAACCAACCGACGAACTAGCTCCACCCCCCCTTTTATATCCCTAACGGGCTCCCTCTGGTGGTCTGAGGTGGGAGGTGAAGGTGTGTGTATGTGCTTAGAGAGCCCTCTGGTGGAGGAATCCATTAATACACTCTTCCAGGTCTGTGGTGCTAAGCAGAGCTGGGCGCCACATTCCCCCCTAGTTAAGCTCAGCACTCCCGGGCTGAAGTAATTTTACAAACAGTAATAAACATAAACAATAACAATAATCTTCCCTTTATGGGAGGCACCAATCTTAAACATTGCATAACAACACCAACAGATATAAAGCGTCCTCAGAATTCAAGTCTCCAGTTGTGAGGTTCCCAAGCAGGATGTCCATCTCACTGACTAGAGTACTTAGTAGCTTTGAGGGACCTGTCCTAAACCCTCTACGTAGGCCCTGGGGTGGCTGCAGGGCATGAAGATCCGGTGTTGGACCCCCACAAAAGCCACTCCAGGCAGGTTTTACTTCTGAGGTCACCTAAAGGGAGTACTCCAGGGAGTACAAATATATACAAGAAATAATTTTTGGGCTGCACACAGTCCTCAGCCACGCAGTTCATAGGTAATTAATTAACGAAATCATTAGGCAAAAAGTCCATTAATAAGGCAAAAATACATATCAAAATGCACAATCATAACATACAATACCCCAGGGGTAACTATCTACACTACTCAGATTTTTTTACTTTACTGAGTGTACCTGACAGGAGGTTTACCTCTCGTGCTACGTGTTGATCTACATAGTGTAGTGGTCTGTGTGGTAGTAGTGTCTACATTGTCAGTTACTCTACCAGTTCTACGTGTGACTATGCTGTAAAACTGCCTTAACCTCTCTCTTGGACTGGCAAGTCTACCATTGGCTGGGCCCTCTTGCTCTTCTTCTGCCGGGGATCCTTCATCCGGGGATTCTTCTTGAGCTGGGTCTTCTGCAGCACTTACAGGTTCAACTTGCTGTTGAGGGTCTTCTGGCTGATTGTAGAAATGGAGTACTGGAACTATTACTGCTCCTCCTACTTGAGGCCAATCTGCTGGAAACTCGCATAAGTCAGTGTGTATCACTGGTTCTTTTGGCTCTTCCGGTTTGGTGAAAGGACCTTCTTCTTGGGGTTTCAGTAATTCAGGACATAACTTTAGATGATCCCTTGACACTGTTGCAGACGTTCTTCCTCCATCTTTGCTGATTAAGCATGTCTTTTTATTATCAAATCTTGATTCCAACACAGTGTAGGGTTCTTTTTCCCACTGGTCATCAAGTTTGTTATTTCTTCTTTTTCTTTTTAATACTGTTTCACCAGGTGTGAAAGGTTCTGCTGCCGCATTTTTGTTGTATTGTGCTTCTTGTTTGTCTCTTGCTTTAGTCAGGCTATCTTCGACACAGGCTTGTACCCTTCTGTACTGCTCTTGTCTGGTCGTGTCCCAGTTTTCAGTGGTTACATCAGCTTCAGGCTCCACAACACCAAGCTCCAGAACCATGGGCAGCTTCCCAGGTCTTGCTCGCATAAGATATGCCCGAGTACAATTGGTGGAACTGACAGGTATGTGATTATATAGATCTACTAGGTCTGGTAGTAGGTCTGGCAACTGGTTTCTCTCTTCAAGTGGGATGGTCTTCAGCAGATCAATGATGATGTTGTTCATCTTTTCACAGAGACCATTTGTTTGTGGGTGATATGGTGTAGTTCTTATTTTCTTACACCCGTAAAGATGGCAGAACTCTTTGAACAATTCAGCCTCAAAGGCCGGGCCTTGGTCAGTCAGTACCTGCTCAGGGTATCCATGGGGTCTGCAGAAGTACGCTTGGAAAGTTTTTGCTGCTGTCTCTGCTGTCAGGTCTTTGACAGGGGCGACCACCAGGAACCTAGAGTAGTGATCCACCATGGTCAGTGCGTAGGAGTACCCTGACCTGCTGGGGGACAACTTGACATGGTCCAGGGCCACGATCTCCAGGGGCCGAGTTGTCTTGATTGGTTGCAGGGGTGCCTTCTGGGTGCTGTAGTCTTTTCTTCTGAGGCTACAGGGTCCACAGTTTCGGCAACACCGTTCAATGGAACTGCGCATTCCTACCCGGTAGAATCGACACTTTAGCAGGGTCTCTAGCTTTTTCCAGCCAAAGTGCCCCGCCTAATCGTGGTAGGCCTCCAACACCATCTGGATGTCTGTCTTCGGGACTACTATCTGCCATACCATCTCATGGGTTTTCGGATTAACATACCTCCGGCACAGCTTCTCACGGTAGATAAACAGCCGGCTTCTCTCGTTCCACAGCTGCTTTGCTTGAAGAGACGCTTCCTTCTCCAGGGAGGAACCTTCTTGGGTTATCAGTTCTTTAATACGGCTAACAACCGGGTCAGTGTCCTGTGTCTCTTTCCAGCTGTGGTGAGGCAGAGGGTTTAATGTCTTCCCACCCTGCCTCTTTGAGGCTCGTTGTTCGTGGATCATCCCATTCCAGTGAAAGGCAGGTAGCTCAATCTCTTCCAAATCATCCACTTCTTCTTCTGTGTCTGATTGGTGAGGCATCCTGGACAGGGCATCGGCGTTGGCGTTCTTGTGGCCTGCCCGGTACTTAATTGTAAATTGGTAGTTTGACAGCCGAGCCATCCATCGTTGTTCCATGGCTCCCAGCTTGGCAGTTTCAAGAAGGGTCAAGGGGTTATTGTCAGTGTAGGCAGTGAACTTGCTGGAGGCCAAGTAGTGTTTAAACCTTTTGGTGATGGCCCAGACCAAGGCCAGGAACTCTAACTTAAAGCTGCTATAGTTCTCTGGGTTTCTTTCGGTTGGGTGGAGCTTCCTGCTTGCGTAGGCTATGACTTTCTCTTGGCCATTCTGCTTCTGACTTAGGACAGCGCCCAGCCCTTCGTTGCTGGCATCAGTATACAGCAGGGAAGTTTGGCTGTAGTCAGGATAGGCTAGAATCTCGTCGCCTGTCAGGATCTCCTTCATCTCCTGAAATGACTCGGCTCGCTCCTTACCCCAGTGGAATGGGGGGTTCTTGCCTTTGGGGGACTGCCCTACCAGGAGGTCTTGCAGGGAAGCTGCTTTCTTAGTATAGTCTTTTATGAACCTCCGGTAGTATCCTACTAGTCCCAGAAACTGACGCACCTCCTTCAGGTTCTTCGGCCCCGGCCACTTCTGGATGGCTGTAACCTTCTCCGGGTCTGGTGCTACCCCTTCCGGACTGACAATGTGCCCGAGGTACTGTACCTTTCTCTTGAGCAGGTGGCACTTCGAGGGTTTCAACTTCATCCCGTACCGGGACAGTGACTCAAATACCTCTGCCAGGTGTTTCAAGTGGTCCTCGTACTTTCTGGAGTACACTATCACATCATCCAGGTAGAGTAACACAGTCTCGAAGTTGCAGTGTCCCAGGCAGCACTCCATAAATCTCTGGAATGTTCCGGGGGCTTTGCAGAGTCCAAACGGCATACTATTGAACTTGCAGAGTCCCATCGGAGTGGTAAAAGCCGTCTTCTCCCGATCCTCCTCAGCCACAGCTACTTGCCAGTACCCACTAGTGAGGTCAAGGATAGAAAAGTAATTTGCAGACTTTAAGGCAGCCAGGGACTCCTCTATGCGTGGTAAAGGGTATGCATCCTTATGTGTAATGCGATTTACTTGACGGTAATCTACACACATCCTCATGCTCCCATCCTTTTTCCTGACTAGCACTAGGGGAGCCGCCCAGGGACTACAACTATCCCTTACTACCCCTGCCTTTTTCATGTCATGCAACATCTCTTCTGCCTTCTGGTAGTGTGCTGGTGGAATAGGCCTATAACGTTCTTTGATTGGTGGATGATCACCTGTGGGGATAAGGTGTTGAACCCCCTTTATCCTCCCAAAATCAAGTGGATGTTTACTGAACACTTGCTGGTATTCCTGAACCACCCGGTGTACACCCTGTTTTTGATGGGCAGGAGTGGTGTCTGTCCCAACATGGAGCTGTTGACACCAGTCCTCCACCTGGGTACCAGGGTCATTATCCTCCTCTTCGTCTGGTGAGGCTAAGGAGCAACAGTGGCATAACGTGGTAACTTTACCTCATCTTCCCCATAGTTGAGAAGACGGACGGGCACCCTCCCATTGCGTACATCTACAACTCCTCTGGCGTTAAGAGCATGGGTCTGTGTTCTGAGCTAAGGGGTTCTACTACCGCCTGGTAGCTTTGTCCCCTAAGACCTATGGCTGCTCTACACCAGATAAGCATTTCTGTCATTGGAGGAATCACAATGGCTATGGGGTCTGTCACCCGCACATTACCAATTTCACCACCTGTTAACTTCGCTTTCTGTTGGTACATCAGGACGCGGATCTCCTTCTGCAGCGCCCTCCTCTGTCCTGGTCTGGCAGCGTCAGCAATCTGTTGGAGTAAGAACACAACCTCTCCCAAACAATTACCAACAATGTTAGTGCCTAGTACCATATACGGATTAGTGTCATCAGGATTAGTCTCTACTACAATTAGTCCCTGGTCCTTCAGCTCCACTCTCCCCACCTTTACAGTCACATTCTTAACCCCGATTAGGTTAAGGGGGAGTCCGTTTGAGGCATAAACAGAAAGATCTGGAGCTGGCGTACGTAGATCGTCCATGGACCAGAACCTTTTGTAGAGGACGTCAGGTATTACGGTTACCTGAGATCCTGTGTCCAGCAGAGCGTGCGTCGGGATCCCATCCAGCACAATGGACAGGAAAGGTCTCCCCCAATGAACCTGTTGTACCAATCTGATGGGCCTGGTGACTTTACTCCTGGGTGTTGGCCCTCGGACCCAGGGTTGTCTCGTTTAAAGGACAATTCTGGATGAGATGGCTGGTCTTTTGGCAACGTTAGCAGGCGTAGTCCCTCTGTGGACGGCGTTGGTTACTGTTCCTCACAGGGGTTGGTGTTGTCCTACTCCTCCTCCGCATCCAGGGGACGTCCTCAGGGCTGTCGGCAAGCAGGATCTTCCCTTTGTCTTCAGGCTCCGTCCGCAGCTGCAGGGCACTCAGCACAGTGGTCAGGGTTTTACTCAACTGACGCACTTCAGAGCACAGGCTGTCCAGCTCTCTAGGGGACGCTGCTGGAACCTTGGCTTCAGCTGCCACTGGGGACAAGGTGGGTGTTGCAGGCACTGTGGTGATCCCACCCTGGTAACTTTGGATGGTATTTGTTTCCAGGGGCTGCAGTCCTTTTATTGCCATATCTTTAAGGTTGTCAAAGGTGGCATCGGGATGATCCAGGGACCACCAGCGCACAGTCCTGCTCTCCTCTGGAGATTTCAGTCCCCGGAAAAACTGTTCCTTCAGCATTTAGTTTTCATTGTCTATGCTGGCTGGACTAACCTGTTGTAGAGCTCGCAGGGCCCCTTGTAGACGCCAGGCGTAGTCCCGAACATTGTCCTCCTACTGCTGAGCACAGTTGTAGAACCTCATCCTGAGGTCCGTCTCAGTAAGATCCTCAAAGACAGCCTGTAACTTTGCAAAGATGGCGGTCACTGACTCTTGGTCTGCGGCCGACCAGTTTTCTACTTCCTGTTCCGCAGCACCAGTCAATAGTCCTAGTACCACCGCAGCCCTTTGCTTGCCTGTCATAGGGTACATATCCAGGATACTGCATATCCTCCGTTTAAATCCGGACAGGGTATCTGGTTTGCCGCTGTACTGGGGAAGCCACTTTGCTCCCGGGATGTACGGTAGAGTTATTGGAATGACAGGTACGACAGGACCTGCTGATGGGGCGACTGCCTCCGCCTGCGCGGCATCGAGTGGAGGTCGAGGATCAGGGCGGTCAGCCGATACTCCGTCGTCTTTCTGTGCCTCGGACATTCTGGCGCCCCCCTTGTTAACCGTGGCCTACCTTCTTTTGTTTTCTTCCGGTGGGCCGCAGCTCCGCAGGTGACGGTTTTCTTCAGGACCTTGCGTCGCTTGCGTGCTACGTCAGAGCGCTCACCGCGGCTCCTTCCAGGACCTGGTATCACGGCAAGGCATGGGGCGTGTCCGTGGCTTCGCGCTCTTTTGCAGTTACGCCCACCGATTTCGCGCAGTTACGCCCTTCTTCTTGCCGCACTACAGCACGACAATGGCGGCCATCTTCGCCACAGTTTATTAAAGGCGCACAGTACCCGGTGGCAACGGGCAAAACACGTCTACGTTGCAGCGGGCACGTAATCCTGTTCATGACGCCAGGACAGAGATGACTAGCCCAGGGGGATGGGTTGTGCTCGGAGCCCGGGCCTTGCTGCTGGGGATGTCGCTGTAGTCGGCTCCCGGGCCTGTACTCTGGGCCTCTCTTTTAAAAGATGTTTGGTTCTTATTAATTATATGAAAGTTTGTGACGCCACCGGTGGTACCTGGTGATATTCACCAGCGCTGCGACAGTCTGCTGAGGCCGGTGATAAGGCAGCTCGGTGGTATAGCTCCCCACAGGTGGAGCTAGGCCTCAGGGCAGCGTATGTGAAAGGAGTGCAGGATGGCGAGGCCAGCCAGGCCTACGGAAAGACAGGCAAACTCACACAGTTCTCTTCAATACCTTTTACTGATGGAATTGCAGGCACATCCCGGAGCACTGTAGGGTGAAGGGTGTATTGCCGGATACTCCCCCAGGGAGCGGGGATAGGGCATCCTGTTTCCTGTCTTTGTATGGTAAGTTTCTGACCTGCCTGGAGCTAGGCCTAACTTTGTCTTTGTCCTGCACTGGCTGACGTTGTGGTAGGGAGTTCTCTTGGAGTGCACGCTCCCAGCTTGCGGGGCCTATGTGTCTCCTGGCTCTGTTACGTATCAGCACTTTAGTGGTCCTGGGACCTGAAGTCCTCCAGGCATTCTGGTTGAACTTTACTGGGTCATATAGATCCCGGTAACTTCGGACCCGGTGTCCGGTAAACATTCGAGGGTGAGCAGGTAAAGCTCCTCTGCCCCCACTGCTACTAACTCTCGACTCGCCTTCGGCCTACTCGGGGCCCTCACTAGGCTATACACACTGGCAGTTAGCTGGCTGCCTCTTCTGCCGCTCTTTGAGCGTCGGCAACGCTCCTAGCTCACTAACCTAAGATCACTCTACTCCGACTCCAACCGAACTCTCTCCTTCAAACTCTTCTCAGACTGCTCTGTACACTTGCTCTTTGTGCTCTCCAGTCTAAAACTAGTCTCTAACTGAACCAACCGACGAACTAGCTCCACCCCCCCTTTTATATCACTAATGGGCTCCCTCTGGTGGTCTGAGATGGGAGGTGAAGGTGTGTGTATGTGCTTAGAGAGCCCTCTGGTGGAGGAATCCATTAATACACTCTTCCAGGTCTGTGGTGCTAAGCAGAGTTGGGCGCCACACCCTCACTGGGCTACACACACTGCAGCCGTGACACTGCTCTTCTTCGCTGCTCTCAGAGTGTGGCATACTCCTAGCTCTCTATCCTGAGCTCTGTGAGTTCTAGTCTGGACTGAACTCTTTCTGCAGGAACAGCTAGGCTCTGGCTCGACTGCACTGACTCCTTCTGTGTCTGAGCAGGAAACTGCTGAATCACTCACTGAGCTGCCTGGCTCCACCTTCCCTTTATATATCCCTGATGGGCTCCCTCTGGTGGTCTGAGGTGGAAGGTGGAGGTGTGTGAATGCTTAGAGAGCCCTCTGGTGGAGGAATCCTTTAATACACTCTTCCAGGATCTGTGGTGCTAAGCACAGCTGGGCACCACATATACACTAGATGTGGACTGCCTGACCACATTTATAGTAGACTGTAAAACAATTGAGCATAAAATTTGTAATAGACTGTGGACTGTCTGACTACAATTTTTATAATAAAATGCAGACCGACTGACCACAGTCTTTATCTTTGAAATAAGTAATTTTGGCCCTAGAGTGTTATACTTTTTGGTGTGTATAGCATGTAGCAGGAACATATTATCACTCTTTTGAATATTTACAGGTGACTGACGCCCTTTGACATGGTGGGATTTGAAATGTTTCCTTGTGGACTCCAAGAAAAGAATGTGGAAAGTCACATAACAGGTAATTAATATTCATATTAATTACTGGTGATAGTCAGTCTAGGCATAAGTTCTAGACTTACGGAGGTGTGACAACACCTTTCTGATACATGAGAATATACTGCTAGTGGCTTACATATGTATATTTCCTATACACAACTCCTAGTATAACACAACCATATCTTAGGTAGAGACATAAGGAACATTTCTTTTCCTTATCCTCTGTATTCTAAAGTGAGGAATCCCTTATTCTGTTTCATAGAATAGCCTTGTAATCAGCGGCGTAACAATCAATACCGCGATTACAAGAGACTGACCACAGCATTAAGACTACACTGTGGACTAATTGACCACAAAATTTACGAGGACTGACAGTCCACAGCATTTGAATTAGTTGTGGACTGACTGACAACAGCATTTACACTAGTCTAAGGATTGACTGGAAGACAGCAATCACTGGAAAAAGACATCATACTCGGAAGAATAGAAGGAAGTAGGCAAAGAGGAAGACAAGTGGCCAATCCAAAGGATTGACACTATCAAGATAATGGTGAAGAAGACCCTAGTGGACCTATGTAGTCTTTCACAAAATTGATCTTCCAAAAGATCGTTAATTCATCCAGTCGTCATGGCTCGAATTTCAACCGAAGGCCATTAATAATAAAAAATGGGCTGACTGACCTTAGCATTCACACTAGTCTATGGATTGACTGGAAGACAGCAATTACTGGAGAGGGACATCATACTCGGACGAGTAGAAGGAAGAAGGCAAAGAGGAAGACCAGCAAGCAATCCAAAGGATTGATACTATCAAGATAATGGTGAAGAATGCCCTAGTGGACCTATCTAGTCATGCACAAGATTGATCTTCCTAAAGATCGTTAATTTATCAAGTCGTTATCTCTCGAGTTTCAGCCAAAGGTCATTAATTATAAAGAATGGACTGACTGACTGTCCACTGCATATACACTAGATGTGGACTGCCTGACCCCATTTACAGTAGACTACACTCTCCCATGGCGGACATCAACCACCCCCCTGGCTGTCAAAATGGTCGGCCTATTATCTGAGTAGACGGGTTCTACCAGGGCCTGGTAATCTCTCCCTCTTAGACCGATGGCTGCCCGGCACCATATCAGCATTTCACTTTTTGGGGGCATGGCAATAGGAAATGGGTCACTCATCCTAACACTGCCAATCTCACCACCAGACAGTTCTACCTGTTGTCTTTTCATCAGGGCTCTGATCTCCCTTTGTAGAACCCCCTGCTGGCTGGAACTGGCGGTCTCCGCAACCTGCTGTAGCAAGACAATTATTTCTGCAAGACAATTTTCAATAACATTAGTGCCTAAAATTATCATGGGATGACTTTCTCGGCGATCAATGTCGACAATTATCAGTCCCTGTGCTGGCAGCTCGACTTTGCCAACTTTTATGGTCACTTCTTTAAACCCAACCTGGGGTATGGGTTGACCATTGCTAGCATATATACTCAAATGTTCATCTGGATAGCGGGTAATGTCCGAATTAGGCCAGTACTGTTTGAAAAGAATGTAGGGAATGGTGGTCACCTGGGATCCAGTGTCCAGCAACGCGCTCATTGGAAAGCCGTCCAGCACGACAGGTAGGACCCGTCGTCCTCCCACATATTTGTCTCGCCAGCTTGATGGGCCTGGTGGTCTTATGCCTGGGGGTTGGCCCTCTGCCCCAGGTTTTACTCGTTTAAAGGACAGTACCTTGCATAATGTCCTGGCTGGTTGCAGCGGCGGCAGATGGGTTGTCCGTCCTGGTCGTAGCGGTCGCTGTTCCTCCCTCTGGATGGTGGACTCCTCCTCTGTCGTCGCCACGGGACGTCCTCCGGACTGGAAGCCAGCTGGACCTTTCCTCTGGGAGACACCTGCAAGTACTGCACAGTTTTGGTTAGTGCTGCTACACTTTTGGTTAGTTCCTGGACCTGATGGTGCAGGTCTGTAGATGGGGCATTGTCCAGAGTCTGTGCATCAGCTCCTACAGGCTCTGAGGAAACGGGTGCCACCTTCTGGTGATAGGTGATAACTGGGCGCCGGTGAGCTGTGGCGCCACATGGTGTTGGTTCCCATAGCAACCGGATGGCTCTGTCCTTAAATTGTGCAAAGTCCAAGTCAGGGTTTTGCAGAGCCATTATGCGCAGCTGGGTTCGGTGGGCGCTGGACAGTAAACCCTCAATAAATTGCTCAGTTAACAGTCTGTTTTCATCACGCACACTGTAAGGGTCTACCTGTTTGATGGTCCTCAGCGCCTCCTGCAGGTTTAAAGCATAGTCCTGTACACTGTCCTGTGCCCGTTGTTTGCACCCATAAAACTTCATTTTGATCTCTGCTGTAGTGCGTGTGTCAAAAGAGTCCTTTAGGCGGGCCAGTATCTCTTTTACAGTCCCTTTTTCTCGAGCTGACCAGGAATTTACTTCTCTCTGGGCTGCACCAATCAACTGGCCTATGAGGATGCTCACTTTCTGCTCCTCGGACAGGGGGTATACTTTAAATAAACTGTTTAGTCTCTCCTTGAAGTCACTCAGGGTGTGCGACTCTCCTGAGTACTAGGGCAACCACGCCGCCCCCGGTATATAAGGCATGTTGAATGGCATTACTGTGGCAGCGGCCGCGCCGGTGGCTGAAGTTCCCTCCATTTCGGGCGTCTTCCTCCCCCCTAGTGAACCGTGGCCTACCTTCCTCCTCTTTTCTTCCGTAGGCCGCAGTTCCGCAGGTGATGATCCCCATCGAGGACCTGGCGTTGCACGCGTCTGACGTCAGCGCTCGCTGGGCTCTTTCCAGGACCTGGCGTTGCGTCAGCGTGCGGGGCGGGGCTTTAGACCTTGCACGTTTTCAGCGATTACGCCCCTCTTCTTCTCGCGCCGCGACCCGAAAATGGCGGAAAATGGTGGGAAAAGAGCTTAAAGTTTATTAAAGGCGCGCAGTACCCGGTGGTAGCGGGCACATAATATTGCCGACTACGCCAAAATTGACGCTTCCCCTGGGCCGTGGAGTACCCGGAGCCGAGCCTTTTCTAGATGTTGGGGGTGGTAGTCACCGTGGCGGTGACCCTGTCCGTGTCCCAGGGCGGTCAAGCCACGGACGTATTATATGTGTATAGGTTAATGTCCGACTACGCCACCTGTGGATTGCGGTTATTAGTCACCGCCGCTGCGTAGCAGTCCGCTGAAGCTAGTAGTATGTGCAGCTAGGTGATGTGACTCCCCATAGGAGGAGTGTAGCTTCAAGGCAGCGTGTAAGGATGATGATGGTAGTAGTGCAGGGTATCGGTAATAACAAAACGGAGTCTTTGCGGTGCAGTCCCAGGGTCTTTACTGTTGGTAATTATATAGGCCCCAATGGGAGTACTGGCTCGTGATGAAGGCCTGGTCAGTCTGGGAGCAATCCTAGAGTCCTCCTAGCCAGGTAGAGTTGTAGGCCTGCCGTTCTGACCATACTCTTTGGCTATCCCGCTTATAGTCGTGTTGTAGCCCACGTCCCTGAGTGTAACGTGCTGTGCTCACCCGTATGGCTGGCGACTTGGACCCTATGTATTCCTCGCTCCTCTGTGGCGGTACTGGTCCTTTTGTGTGGCTGAGCTTCCGGGCTTCTGATGGGCCAGGAGACCTGCAATCTACTGCCTTGCGGTATCTGCTGCTGGGTATACAATCCCCACAGCCTCGGACTCCGGTGTCAGGCTCACTGTGTAAACTATCCAGGACGAGCTTTCTTCAGCTCCAGTCCCTGGCTTCTTGTTTCTGTGTCCTCAACTCGACTACAGGCTCTAAGTGAGCAAACCCCGCCTCCAGATCCAGTTATAAAGGGCAGGATCCTTCCCTTTCTGGCCTGGGGCAGCAGGTGTTGCATGTAGTGTGTTCCCTGACCAAGAAACCACTGTTTTGCTCCCAGACATGGTATTACTACCACTGTGGCAACCAGACGCTGTGGGGTGCCAAATTTACATAGAATAGCCTTGTAATCAGCGGTGTAACAATCAATACCGCGATTACAAGCGATTGACCACACTAAAAAAATTACACTGTGGAATGAAAGACCACAACATTTTAAAGGACTGACAGTCCACAGTGTTTGAATTAGTTGTGGACTGACTAACAACAGCATTTACACTAGTCTAAGGATTGAATGGAAGACAGCAACCACTGGAAAAGGACATCATACTTTGAAGTATAGAAGGAAGAAAGCAAAGAGGAAGACCAGCAACCAATCCAATGGATTGACACTATCAAGATAATGGAGAAGAAGACCCTAATGGACCTATCTAGTCTTGCACAAGATTGATCTTCCTTAAGATCATTAATTCATCAAGTCGTCATGGCTCGAGTTTCAACCGAAGGCAATTAATTATAAAGAATGGACTGACTGACTGACCACAGCATGTAAAATAGATGTGGACTGCCTGACCACATTTTCAGTAGACTGTGAAACGATTGAGCATAAAATTTAAAATAGACAGTGGACTGTCTGACTTCAATTTTTATAATAAAATGCTGAACGACTGACCACAGTCTTTATCTTTGAAATAAGTAATTTTGGCCCTAGAGTGTTATACTTTTTGGTGTGTATAGCATGTAGCAGGAATATATTATATCACTCTTTTGAATATTTACAGGTGACTGATGCCCTTTGACATGGTGGGATTTGAAATGTTTCCTTGTGGACTCGAATTTCAACCGAAGGCCGTTAATAATAAAAAATGGACTGCCTGACTACAGTATTCACATTAGGTGTGGACTGCTTGACAACAATTACAGTAGACTAGACTGTGGGCCAACCACTGTCTTTTAAAGGGAGGAATCCCCTATTCTATTTTATAGAATAGCCTTGTAATCAGCAGTGTAACAATCAATACCGCGATTACAAGAGAATGACCACAATATTAAAATTACACTGTGGACTGAATGACCACAACATTTAAAAGGACTGACAGTCCACAGCGTTTGAATTAGTTGTGGACTGACTGACAGCAGCAGCATTTACACTAGTCTAAGGATTGACTGGAAGACAGCAATCACTGGAAAAGGACATCATACTTTGAAGTATAGAAGGAAGAAAGCAAAGAGCAAGACCAGCAACCAATCCAATGGATTGATACTATCAAGATAATGGTGAAGAAGACCCTAGTGGACCTATCTAGTCTTCCACAAGATTGATCTTCCAAAAGATCATTAATTCATCAAGTCGTCATGGCTCGAGTTTCAACCGAAGGCCATTAATTATAAAGAATTGACTGACTGTCCACAGAATTCACACTAGTTGTGGATTGCCTACTCATATTTACAGTAGACTGTGCGCCAACCTTTGTGTTCTAAAGTGAGGAATCCCCTATTCTATTTCAGAGAATAGCCTTGTAATCAGCGGTGTAACAATCAATACCGCGATTACAAGAGACTGACGACACTATTAAGTCTACACTGTGGACTGAATGACCACAACATTTAAAAGGACTGACAGTCCACAGCGTTTGAATTAGTTGTGGACTGACTAACAACAGCATTTACACTAGTCTAAGGATTGACTGGATGACAGCAATCACTGTAAAAGGACATTATACTTTGAAGTATAGAAGTAATAAAGGAAAGAGGAAGACCAGCAGCCAATCCAAAAGATTGACACTATCAAGATAATGGTGAAGAAGACCCTAGTGGACCTATCTAGTCTTGCACAAGATTGATCTTTCTAAAGATCGTTAATTTATCAAGTCGTCATGGCTCGAGTTTCAACCGAAGGTCATTAATTATTATGAATGGACTGACTGACTGACCACAGCATATACACTAGATGTGGACTGCCTGACCACATTTACGGTAGACTGTGAACCGGTTGAGCATAAAATTTAAAATAGACTGTGGACTGTCTGACTACAATTTTTATAATAAAATGCAGACCGACTGACCACAGTCTTTATCTTTGAAATAAGTAATTTTGGCCCTAGAGTGTTATACTTTTTGGTGTGTATAGCATGTAGCAGGAACATATTATCACTCTTTTGAATATTTACAGGTGACTGACGCCCTTTGACATGGTGGGATTTGAAATGTTTCCTTGTGGACTCCAAGAAAAGAATGTGGAAATTCACATAACAGGTAATTAATATTCATATTAATTACTGATAATAGTCAATCTAGGCATAAGTTCTAGACCTGCGGAGGTGTGACAACACCTTTCTGATACATGAGAATATACTGTTAGTGGTTTACATATGTATATTTCCTATACACAACTCCTAGTATAACACAACCATATCTTAGGTAGAGACAGAAGGAACATTTCTTT
Source organism: Phyllobates terribilis (assembly GCF_046119375.1). NCBI lineage: Eukaryota > Metazoa > Chordata > Amphibia > Anura > Dendrobatidae > Phyllobates > Phyllobates terribilis. Next base: position 384,813,192 of record NW_027362765.1, read on the forward strand.
TCCTTATCCTCTGTATTCTAAAGTGAGGAATCCCTTATTCTGTTTCATAGAATAGCCTTGTAATCAGCGGTGTAACAATCAATACCGCGATTACAAGACACTGACCACAGCATTAAGACTACACTGTGGACCAATTGACCATAAAATTTGCGAGGACTGACAGTCCACAGCATTTAAATTAGGTGTGGACTGACTGACAACAGCATTTACACTAGTCTATGGATTGACTGGAAGACAGCAATCACTGGAAAGGGACATCATACTCGGAAGAATAGAAGGAAGAAGGAAAAGAGGAAGACCAGCAACCAATCCAAAGGATTGACACTATCAAGATAATGGTGAAGAAAACCCTGGTGGACCTATGTGTTCTAAAGTGAGGAATCCCCTATCCTATTTCATAGAATAGCCTTGTAATCAGCGGTGTAACAATCAATACCGCGATTACAAGAGACTGACCACACTATTAAAATTACACTGTGGACTAGTGTTGAGCGATACCTTCCGATATCAGGAAATATCGGATCGGATTGGATCGGGCCGATACTCAAAAACTATCGGATATCGCCGATTTCGATACCGGAAACCAATGCAAGTCAATGGGACACAAATATCGGAATGAAAATAAACCCTTTCTTTCCTTGTAGGTTAATTCTACATGAAGGAAAACAACTAACAATAATGTAGAATGTATTGGGGGAGGTGGTTGCCCAAATTGATGGGAACAGTGCTCACAGTGAAACATCAAAAGCCCGCAATTCAGCAGCGGCATACACCGGTACCCGACAATTTAGAACAGAAAGAATAGAGCTTCACACATAGATTAGATAGATAGAAACATGTCAGTCACATATATAAGAAGTACAGTGACAGTGTTGCTTACTGTACTTGTCATTTAGTGTAAAGGATTTATTTACAAAAATAATAATGTTTTCATGCACTGTCTCTTTAAAAAAGCCGGCCGGCAATTCAGCAGCGGTACCCGACAATTTAGAACAGAAAGATAGAGCATCACACATAGATTAGATAGATAGAAACATGTCAGTCACATATATAAGAAGTACAGTGACAGTGTTGGTTACTGTACTTGTCATTTAGTGTTAAAATAAAGGATTTATTAAAAAAAAATTGGCGTGCGGTTCCCCGTAATTTTAGTCTCTAGCAGAGGTTAAGCAGACTGCTGCGGCAGATGTTTGGAGCCTGGGAAGGGGGTAATACCCATGGAGCTTCACAGGCTACTAATATCAGCCCCCAGCTGAATACCTAGCCTTTACTAGCTATTAAAATGGGGGACCCCAAAAAAAAAATGACGTGGGGTCCCCCCTATTTTAATAGCTAGCAAAGGCTAGGCAGACAGCTGGGGTTGATATTAATAACCCAGGAAGGGTGCCATGAATATTGGTCCCCTCCCAGGCTAGAAACACCAGCCGTCAGCCGTCCCAGAAATGGCTCATCCATAGGATGCGCCAATTCTGGCACTTAGCCTCACTCTTCCCACTGCCCTGTAGCGGTGGCAGTGGGGTAATAGGGCTGGGGTTGATGTCAGCTTATAATGCCAGCTGACATCAAGCCCAGGTTAGTAATGGAGAGGCGTCTATAAGACACCCCCATTACTAACCCCATAGGCAAAGTTAAAAAAAAACACAAACACCCAGAATAAAGTCCTTTAATTGAAATAAACACACAATTCTTTATTGTTCTAAATTAAACCATACTTACCGTCACGCCCATTCCAGCTGAAGCCAACGATCTCCTGCAATAAAAGAAAAATAATAAAGCAACATCATCCTTACCTTTAGATGGTTCCCAGGACAGCTCCAGCTCTGCTATATCGAGATGATAGGCTGGACCGCAGCAGAACGCTGCCATCCAGCTTGTCATCCCGCACACACTGAGAAGCGCAGGCATGCTTGCGCTCCTCAGTGTCTGGCTGTGACGGCATCCAGATGAGCCGAGGTCATGTCCAATGAACTCAGCTCACCTCATGCACGTCACTGACAGCGTGGGAGAATTCTCCTGCGCATGCGGTGAACGTGAGAGAATTCTCCTGCTGAAGCGCTGAGCGCAGGAGAATTTTCCCACGCTGTCAGTGACGTGCATGAGGTGAGTTGAGTTCATTGGACATGACCTCGGCTCATAGAATCATAGAATAGAATCATAGAATGGTAGAGCTGGAAGGGACCTCCTGGGTCATCTGGTCCAACCCCCTGCTCAAAGCAGGATTCACTAGATCATCTCAGACAGATGTCTGTCCAGCCTCTGTTTGAAGACGTCCATTGAAGGGGAACTCACCACCTCTCGTGGCAGCCTGTTCCACTCATTAATCACCCTAACTGTCAAAAAGTTTTTTCTAATATCTAATCTGTGTCTCCTCCCATTTAGTTTCATCCCATTGCTTCTAGTCTTTCCTTGTGCAAATGAGAATAAAGATGATCCTTCTACAATGTGACAGCCCTTGACATATTTGTAGACAGCTATTAAGTCTCCTCTCAGTCTTCTTTTTTGCAAGCTAAACATTCCCAAATCCTGCAACCGTTCCTCATAGGACATGGTTTGCAGACCAGTCACCATTCTGGTCGCTCTTCTCTGAACTTGCTCCAGTTTGTCTATGTCTTTTTTAAAATGTGGTGCCCAAAACTGTACACAGTATTCCAGATGAGGTCTGACCAAAGAGGAGTAAAGACCGATAATGACTTCACGTGATCTAGACTGTATGCTTCTGTTAATACATCCCAGAATTGTATTTGCCTTTTTTGCTGCTGCATCACACTGTTGACTCATGTTCAGTCTATGATCTATTAGTATACCTAAGTCTTTTTCACATGTACTGTTGCTTAGCTCTATTTCTCCCATTCTGTATATGCTTTTTTCATTTTTATTGCCCAGATGTAGTACTTTGCATTTTTCCCTGTTAAAAACCATTCTGTTGGTTGCTGCCCACTGCTCCAGTTTATTTAGGTCTTTTTGAATCCTCTCTCTCTCTTCTCTAGTATTAGCTATCCCTCCTAGCTTTGTGTCATCAGCAAATTTAATCAGTTTACCCTCAATTCCTTCATCTAAATCATTGATAAAGATGTTGAACAATACAGGTCCCAGGACGGAGCCCTGTGGTACCCCACTTGAGACATTCATCCAGCTGGATGTGAAGCCATTTACAACCACCCTTTGAGTCCGATCACTAAGCCAGTTATGAATCCACCTAACAGTTGCCTGGTCCATTGCATACTTGGTCATTTTTTCAATAAGGATGATGTGAGATACTTTGTCAAATGCTTTGCTGAAGTCAAGATATACTATATCTACAGCATTTCCCTGATCCACCCAGTCAGTGATTCTGTCATAGAAGGAAATTAAGTTAGTCTGACATGACTTGTTAGTTACAAACCCATGCTGACTCTGGTTAATCACTTCATTCTTATCCATGTACTTACATACATGTTGTTTAATAATTTGTTCAAAGATCTTTCCTGGTATAGAAGTCAGACTCACCGGCCTATAGTTCCCTGGGTCCACCTTCTTCCCCTTTTTGAAGATAGGAACAACATTTGCTCTTCTCCAGTCTTCTGGGACTTCTCCTGTTCTCCAAGAATTTTCAAAGATTATGGAGAGTGGTTCTAAAATTTCTTCTACAATCTCCTTCAGTACTCTGGGGTGTAATTCATCTGGACCTGGAGACTTGAACTCATTTATGTTAGCTAAATATTCCCTCACAATCTTTCTGTTTACTGATAACTTGGATTCCTCTATTCCTTTAAAAGGACAGTGAAGATCAGTTGATGTTACATTTTCTTTCTGAGAGAAAACAGATGCAAAATAGGAATTAAAAAGTTCGGCCTTCTCAACATCCTCTCTTACCATTTCTCCATTTTCATCCTGTAAAAATCCTATAGCATCTTTGACTTTTCTTTTACTTTTGACATACCCCCAAAATCCTTTTTTATTGCTTTTGACATCTCTTGCAAGCCTTAATTCATTGTCAGCTTTAGCTAACCTGATACGTGCCCTACAGGATCTGCAGACTGCATTATAATCTTCTTTAGATATGCCTCCCTCTTTCCATTTAATAAACATTTCTTTCTTTCTTTTTAGCATGTGTTTAAGTTCTGTGTTCATCCATCCTGGTTTCCTTAAATGCTTCCCATTCTTCCTACTTTTCGGGATTGTTAACGATTGTGCTTTGAGAATCTCATTTTTAAAAATTTCCCATCCTTCCTGGACATTTTTGTCCTTAAGGACATCCAGCCATTGGATCCCTCCTATTCTCTTTCTGAGTCTCTTAAAATCTGCCTTTCTAAAATCTAACCTTGAAGTTTGAGTCTTCACATGTCTTCCTCCTCTAGTTATCCAAAATTCTATAATAGCATGATCGCTGCCTCCTAGGGTCCCAGCCACCTTTACCTCCTCAACCATTTCCTCCCTGTTTATAAGAATTAGATCCAAAGTAGCAGATCCCCTTGTTTTCTCCCCTACCTTTTGGAAGATAAAGTTGTCAGCAAGAGAGGATAAGAATTTGCTTGACCTGTTAGTTTTACTTGAGAGAGATTCCCAACAAATGTCTGGATAGTTGAAATCTCCCATGACCACTACGTCATATTTTTTGGAGAACTTGGTCATTTGATACATAAAGAGTTCATCCATATCTTCAGCTTGCCCAGGTGGCCTGTAGTAAATGCCTACAATGGTGTCCTTTCCGTTGTTCTCTCCTTGTATTCTTACCCAAACAGTTTCCACAGAACTCCCAGTCTCTGAAGCTTCAATCTCTGTGCAGATATACGCTTTTCTAACATACAATGCAACACCTCCTCCTCGTTTATCAAGTCTGTTTCTTGCAAATAAGTTGTATCCTTTTAGCCTTTTATTCCAATCATGTGTATCGTCCCACCAAGTTTCAGTGATTCCAATGACATCATATTCCTTTTCCTGCATTAGTAGTTCCAATTCTCCTTGTTTGTTGCCCATGCTTTGTGCATTTGTATAAAAACATTTTAGTTTGTGATTGGTTTCTCTTCCTCCCATATTTTTATTATTTAGATTTTTTTGTCTTTGTTCTTCTTTTCCACTTCCAGTAGCAGAGATCTCAATAGTATTTGTCAGCTGTATGGCTTTTTCTGGCCTTTTGCTTCCCTTCCCACATTGTTCTAGTTTAAAGCTCTTCTGATGAGTGTAGCAAGGCGACTTCCAAATACATGTTTTCCAGTCTTCGTAAGGTGCACCCCATCTCTAGCAAGTAGTCCATCGTATAGGTAATTCATTCCGTGATCCAGAAATCCAAATCCTTGTTGACGGCACCATCGACGTAGCCAGTTGTTCACCTGTAGAATCTTATTCCACCTCATTGTTCCATGGCCATCCACTGGGAGGATGGATGAGAAGACCACCTGCGCTCCCAATTTTTTCACTTTCTTGCCTAAGTCTTCAAAGTCACTGCAGATGGTTTCCAGGTCCTTTCTTGCGGTGTCATTTGTCCCCACATGTATTAGCAGGAATGGGTAGTGATCTGTAGGTCTGAAGAGTCTTGATATCCTGTCAGACACATCTTTAATTTTTGCTCCTGGAAGACAGCACATTTCTCTTGAGGTTATGTCTGGTCTGCAGATAGCGGCCTCTGTTCCTCTTAACAGGGAATCCCCCATGACCACCACTCTCCGTTTTTTCTTCACAACATTCTTCTTTCTCCATCCAGGAGGATTCTGAGGGCTTACAAGGTTATTCATTACTGGCAAAGTCTTATCTTGCTGTATTTCTTCATGGTTCTCCTGTGTGAAAGCCTGGTACTGGTTCCTGAGCAGTATGGGTGCTGACTGCCTCTCGATCCTCCTGCTTCTGTGGGTCACATGCTTCCATTCCTCTGTTTCGTCAGGTGCAGTTCGAATTTCTTCTCTTTCTGAATCATGAAGAGATAATTCTGCTCTGTCTAAGAACTCTTCACCTTCCTTAATGATTTTCAAGGTAGTTAACCTCTCTTCTAGATTTCGCAACTTTTCCTCCAACAGGGACACAAGCTTGCATTTCTGGTATGTGAAGTCTGGCTTTTCCACTGGCAAGTCTGTGAACATGTAGCAGGATATGCAGCTCACCAAATGGCTCCTGGACTCTTCCATGTTCTTATTGTTAATGTTCTGAAAAAAGCTTAAAAAAAAAGCTTTAAAATGCGCGCGCCGGTAGGCGCGCAGTTTACCGATGTCCTCTTTTCAGCTCCAACAGCCAAAATCCAGTGTTCTTTGAGCTCGCGGAGACTCTTCACTTACCCCAAAATGCAGTGGGAATATGCAAATTATCTCCTCAGGACTCCTCCCCTGGTTTACCGATGTCCTCTTTTCAGCTCCAACAGCCAATATCCAGTGTTCTTTGAGCTCGTGGAGACTCTTCACTTACCCCAAAATGCAGTGGGAATATGCGAATTATCTCCTCAGGACTCCTCCCCTGGTTTACCGATGTCCTCTTTTCAGCTCCAACAGCCAAAATCCAGTGTTCTTTGAGCTCGCGGAGACTCTTCACTTACCCCAAAATGCAGTGGGAATATGCAAATTATCTCCTCAGGACTCCTCCCCTGGTTTACCGATGTCCTCTTTTCAGCTCCAACAGCCAAAATCCAGTGTTCTTTGAGCTCACGGAGACTCTTCACTTACCCCAAAATGCAGTGGGAATATGCAAATTATCTCCTCAGGACTCCTCCCCTGGTTTACCGATGTCCTCTTTTCAGCTCCAACAGCCAAAATCCAGTGTTCTTTGAGCTCACGGAGACTCTTCACTTACCCCAAAATGCAGTGGGAATATGCAAATTATCTCCTCAGGACTCCTCCCCTGGTTTACCGATGTCCTCTTTTCAGCTCCAACAGCCAAAATCCAGTGTTCTTTGAGCTCACGGAGACTCTTCACTTACCCCAAAATGCAGTGGGAATATGCAAATTATCTCCTCAGGACTCCTCCCCTGGTTTACCGATGTCCTCTTTTCAGCTCCAACAGCCAAAATCCAGTGTTCTTTGAGCTCACGGAGACTCTTCACTTACCCCAAAATGCAGTGGGAATATGCAAATTATCTCCTCAGGACTCCTCCCCTGGTTTACCGATGTCCTCTTTTCAGCTCCAACAGCCAAAATCCAGTGTTCTTTGAGCTCACGGAGACTCTTCACTTACCCCAAAATGCAGTGGGAATATGCAAATTATCTCCTCAGGACTCCTCCCCTGGTTTACCGATGTCCTCTTTTCAGCTCCAACAGCCAAAATCCAGTGTTCTTTGAGCTCACGGAGACTCTTCACTTACCCCAAAATGCAGTGGGAATATGCAAATTATCTCCTCAGGACTCCTCCCCTGGTTTACCGATGTCCTCTTTTCAGCTCCAACAGCCAAAATCCAGTGTTCTTTGAGCTCGCGGAGACTCTTCACTTACCCCAAAATGCAGTGGGAATATGCAAATTATCTCCTCAGGACTCCTCCCCTGGTTTACCGATGTCCTATTTTCAGCTCCAACAGCCAAAATCCAGTGTTCTTTGAGCTCGCGGAGACTCTTCACTTACCCAAAAATGCAGTGGGAATATGCAAATTATCTCCTCAGGACTCCTCCCCTGGTTTACCGATGTCTTCTTTTCAGCTCCAACAGCCAAAATCCAGTGTTCTTTGAGCTCGCGGAGACTCTTCACTTACCCCAAAATGCAGTGGGAATATGCAAATTATCTCCTCAGGACTCCTCCCCTGGTTTACCGATGTCCTCTTTTCAGCTCCAACAGCCAAAATCCAGTGTTCTTTGAGCTCGCGGAGACTCTTCACTTACCCCAAAATGCAGTGGGAATATGCAAATTATCTCCTCAGGACTCCTCCCCTGGTTTACCGATGTCCTCTTTTCAGCTCCAACAGCCAAAATCCAGTGTTCTTTGAGCTCGCGGAGACTCTTCACTTACCCCAAAATGCAGTGGGAATATGCAAATTATCTCCTCAGGACTCCTCCCCTGGTTTACCGATGTCCTCTTTTCAGCTCCAACAGCCAAAATCCAGTGTTCTTTGAGCTCACGGAGACTCTTCACTTACCCCAAAATGCAGTGGGAATATGCAAATTATCTCCTCAGGACTCCTCCCCTGGTTTACCGATGTCCTCTTTTCAGCTCCAACAGCCAAAATCCAGTGTTCTTTGAGCTCGCGGAGACTCTTCACTTACCCCAAAATGCAGTGGGAATATGCAAATTATCTCCTCAGGACTCCTCCCCTGGTTTACCGATGTCCTCTTTTCAGCTCCAACAGCCAAAATCCAGTGTTCTTTGAGCTCGCGGAGACTCTTCACTTACCCCAAAATGCAGTGGGAATATGCAAATTATCTCCTCAGGACTCCTCCCCTGGTTTACCGATGTCCTCTTTTCAGCTCCAACAGCCAAAATCCAGTGTTCTTTGAGCTCGCGGAGACTCTTCACTTACCCCAAAATGCAGTGGGAATCTGCAAATTATCTCCTCAGGACTCCTCCCCTGGTTTACCGATGTCCTCTTTTCAGCTCCAACAGCCAAAATCCAGTGTTCTTTGAGCTCGCGGAGAGTCTTCACTTACCCAAAAATCCAGTGGGAATATGCAAATTATCTCCTCAGGACTCCTCCCCTGGTTTACCGATGTCCTCTTTTCAGCTCCAACAGCCAAAATCCAGTGTTCTTTGAGCTCGCGGAGACTCTTCACTTACCCCAAAATGCAGTGGGAATATGCAAATTATCTCCTCAGGACTCCTCCCCTGGTTTACCGATGTCCTCTTTTCAGCTCCAACAGCCAAAATCCAGTGTTCTTTGAGCTCGCGGAGACTCTTCACTTACCCCAAAATGCAGTGTGAATATGCAAATTATCTCCTCAGGACTCCTCCCCTGGTTTACCGATGTCCTCTTTTCAGCTCCAACAGCCAAAATCCAGTGTTCTTTGAGCTCGCGGAGACTCTTCACTTACCCCAAAATGCAGTGGGAATATGCAAATTATCTCCTCAGGACTCCTCCCCTGGTTTACCGATGTCCTCTTTTCAGCTCCAACAGCCAAAATCCAGTGTTCTTTGAGCTCGCGGAAACTCTTCACTTACCCCAAAATGCAGTGGGAATCTTCAAATTATCTCCTCAGGACTCCTCCCCTGGTTTACCGATGTCCTCTTTTCAGCTCCAACAGCCAAAATCCAGTGTTCTTTGAGCTCGCGGAGACTCTTCACTTACCCCAAAATGCATTGGGAATATGCAAATTATCTCCTCAGGACTCCTCCCTTGGTTTACCGATGTCCTCTTTTCAGCTCCAACAGCCAAAATCCAGTGTTCTTTGAGCTCGCGGAGACTCTTCACTTACCCCAAAATGCAGTGGGAATATGCAAATTATCTCCTCAGGACTCCTCCCATCTGAATGCCGTCACAGCCAGACACTGAGGAGCGCAAGCATGCCTGCGCTTCTCAGTGTCTGCGGCATGGCAAGCTGGATGGCAGCTTTCTGCTGTGGTCCAGCCTGTCATGTCAATGTAGCAGAGCTAGAGCCGTCGTGGGAACCATGGAAAGGTAAGGATGATGTTGCTTTATTATTTTACTTTTATTGCAGGAGATCGTTGGCTTCAGCTGGAATGGGCGTGACGGTAAGTATGGTTTAATTTAGAACAATAAAGAATTGTGTGTTTATTTCAATTAAAGGACTTTATTCTGGGTGTTTGATGTTTTTTTAACTTTGACTATGGGGTTAGTAATGGGGATGTCTTATAGACGCCTCTCCATTACTAACCTGGGCTTGATGTCAGTTGGCATTATAAGCCGACATCAACCCCAGCCCTATTACCCCACTGCCACCGCTACAGGGCAGTGGGAAGAGCGAGGCTAAGTGCCAGAATTGGCGCAACCTATGGATGCGCCATTTCTTGGGCGGCTGACGGCTGGTGTTTCTAGCCTGGGAGGGGGCCAATATTCATGGCACCCTTCCTGGGCTATTAATATCAGCCCCCAGCTGTCTGCCTAGCCTTTGCTAGCTATTAAAATAGGGGGGACCCCACGTCATTTTTTTGGGGGGTCCCCCATTTTAATAGCTAGTAAAGGCTAGGTATTCAGCTGGGGGCTGATATTAGTAGCCTGGGAAGCTCCGTGCGTATTACCCCCTTCCCAGGCTTCAAACATCTGCCCCAGCTGTCTGCTTAACCTCCCCTAGAGACTAAAATTACGGGGAACCGCACGCCAATTTTTTTTTTAATAAATCCTTTATTTTAACACTAAATGACAAGTACAGTAACCAACACTGTCACTGTACTTCTTGTATATGTGACTGATATGTTTCTATCTATCTAATCTATGTGTGATGCTCTATCTTTCTGTTCTAAATTGTCGGGTACCGCTGCTGAATTGCCGGCCGGCTTTTTTAAAGAGACGGTGCATGAAAACACTATTATTTTTTTAAATAAATCCTATACACTAAATGACAAGTACAGTAAGCAACACTGTCACTGTACTTATTATATATGTGACTGACATGTTTCTATCTATCTAATCTATGTGTGAAGCTCTATTCTTTCTGTTCTAAATTGTCGGGTACCGGTGTATGCCGCTGATGAATTGCCGGCTTTTCATGTTTCACTGTGAGCACTGTTCCCATCGATTTGGGCAACCACTGTAATGCCACAACCACCATGGCTGTGGCATTAACGTCTTAAAAAATATTAATTCCTGCTATTCCATTTATTTGTAATGTAAGGGAGAATTCTCTCACGCTTGGATGGCATTCTTATGACAGGCTGGATCGCAGCTGAGCGCTGCCATCCAGCTTGTCATCCTTCAGAGACACTGCAGAGCGCAGGCATTATGTGAACTTCCGATTCTGGTATTCGATATTGTAAAAGTATCGGAACTCAGTATCGGAACTCCGATACAGCGAATATCGGTCGATACCCGATATTTCAGTATCGGAATGCTCAACACTACTGTGGACTGAATGACCACAACATTTAAAAGGACTAACAGTCCACAGCGTTTGAATTAGTTGTGGACTGACTGACAGCAGCATTTACACTAGTCTAAGGATTGACTGGAAGACAGCAATAACTGGAAAAGGACATCTTACTTTGAAGTATAGAAGGAAGAAAGCAAAGAGCAAGACCAGCATCCAATCCAATGGATTGATACCATCAAGATTATGGTGAAGAAGACCCTAGTGGACCGATCTAGTCTTGCACAAGATTAATCTTTCTAAAGATCGTTAATTCATCAAGTCGTCATGGCTCGAGTTTCAACCGAAGGCAATTAATAATAAAGAATGGACTGAGTGACCACAGCATATACACTAGATGTGGACTGCCTGACCACATTTACAGTAGACTGTGAACCGATTGAGCATAAAATTTAAAATAGACATAAGATCAATAAACAGAACTCAAGGCACAGAGCACAAACCTCACACTAGCTGAATGTACATCTGGCAGAGATCTGGGACAAACAGCTCAGTTAAGTAGCCAGGCATTCAACTGGAATAATGAACACCTGAAGATAGCCAGTGCCTCCCAGTCTCAAGTTGGACAGCCGAGCTGTCAATCTCCACACTAGCAGCTATTGCACGCCCATGTAGCAGATTGGATGGTCGAGCTGTCAATCACAGTACTGACAGCTCCAGCATGCCCCTGAACAAGATTGGACAGATGAGCTGTCAGTAACTGCATCCCAGACACAGTGAGGGGTGGAACCGTGAAAATTATCCAAGCATGCTCAGGTGTTATCCGAGTATATTAGCTCTGCTAATATGCTCGAGTCCCTGTGGTAGCATGTTTTGTGGCAGTAGGCAGACACAACACATGCAGGAATTGCCTGTTTGTTAGGTAATCCCTACATGTGTTGCATCTCTCTACCGCAGCAAAACATGCTATCGCAGGGACTTGAGCGTATTAGCAGAGCACTACAAGATATTTGGATAACACCCGAACATGCTTGGATAACACCTTATCTGACCATGCATGCTCAGCACTACTGGCAACTAGTGATGATCAAGCATGCTCGTTGCTCGAGATTTATGAGCATGCTCGGACGAGGAGATGTGTAGCCCAGGGGATGGGGGTTACTCGGAGCCCGGGCCTTGTTGCTGGGGATGTCGCGGTAGTCGGCTCCCGGACCCGTACTCTGGGCCTCTCTTTTAAAAAAGGGGTTTGTTAAATATATGAAAGTTCGTGACGCCACCTGTGGTGTCTGGTGAGATTCACCAGCGCTGCGGCAGTCCTCTGAGGCCGGTGATAAGGCAGCTCGGTGGTATAGCTTCCCACAGGTGGAGCTAGGCCTCAGGGCAGCATATGTAAAGGGGAATGCAGGATGAGGAGACCCAGCCAGGCCTACGGAAAGACAGGCAAACACACACTTCTCTTCAGTACCTTTTACTGGTGGAAATGCAGGCACATCCCGGAGCACTGTAGTGTGAAGGGTGCATTACCGGATTCTCCCCCAGGGAGCAGGGATAGGGCCTTCTGTTTCTTGCCTTTGCGTAGTAAGTTTCTGACCTGCCTGGAGCTAGGCCTAACTTTGTCTCTGTCCTGCACCGGCTGACTTTGTGGTAGGGCCTTCTCTTGGAGTGCACGCTCCCAGCTTGCGGGGCCTTTGTGTCTCCTGGCTCTGTTACGTATCAGCTCTAAGGTGATCCTGGGACTTGTTGTTCTCCAGGGATTCTGGTTGTACCTTACTGGTTCATAGAGATCCCGGTAACCTCGGACCCAGTGTCCGGTATACGTTAAGGGGTGAGCTGGTTAAGCTCCTCTGCCCCCAATGCTTCTCACTCTCCACTAGCCTTCGGCCATGCTCGGGCCCTCACTCGGCTGTTCAGACTAACGGCAGCAAGCCGCGCTTCACCGCTCTTAACGGCGTCGGCACGCCACAGGCTCCCTACTTGAGCTACTTGAGTCTGGACTGGGCCTCAGGACTGCTGGAGGCCTAGCTTACCTCACACAGCAACCTGGGTTCTGCTCTGCACACTCCGCTCCTCACTCCTTGTGCACTCCAGACCAGACTGACTACCTAGCTCCACCTCCCCTATTTAAATCCCTAACGGGCTCCCTCTGGTGGTCTGAGGTGGGAGGTGCAGGTGTGTGTATGCTGAGGGCCTCTGGTGGAGGAATCCTTTCATGCACCCTTCTAGGATCTGTGGTACCAAGCGCCACACACCTATTATCAGCGTGCTCGGGGGTTACGTTTTCGTCGCTCAGTGAACATGATTTGCGACTGTTTGATAACTTTAACACATGTGAGGAATGCCTGTTTTTCCAGCATTCCTCACATGTATTAAAGCTGTCAAGCAGTCGCAAATCATGTTCACGGAGCGACGAAACCTTAACCCCCGAGCACGCTGAAGATAATAGGTGCTTGCCCGAGCATGCTCGTAAATCTCGAGCAACAAGCATGCTCGATCATCACTACTCGCAACCCATCAGCAACCTGCAACTTGGTCACAGGGTGCTGAAGGAAGAAGGTGAGTGCAAGCGCAGGCGATCGTGCTATCTAAATGACGCTTTCAGTGATTGACAAGGGCACTTAAATACTTAAAACAGCAGCAATCAAGGCGAGCTCTGATCACTGCTGTTACAGGCAGACTCCGGTGATGAATCACAGCCGACATCTGCCTGGTATGGTGAAGGCTCAGCTCCTGATCCCGCTCCATAAAAGCACAACCCTAAGGTGACAGTTAAGGTTAGCAAATTTCACTTGTCTGTTCGTAAATATGGAAAGACAAATGGAATTCCCTAACACATGTGAAAGAGTCGTAATAGATTTAGTAAATGTGCCCCAAGCATGTGAATGTTATTACACACCACAATGCTCCATTACATACACGCATCTTACAAAAATACATATAATTTCAGATATGCAAACATGCACAAACACGCAGACGCGCACAAACACGCCAGTACATGAATACATCATCTGAACCACCATCTGTATCTGGTCCATCAATTGTAATGTCAAGTCAACCCCATATACCTTTGTATAGTATGAACCTACAACTGCCAGAATGTAATTAACAATAGAGATACTGGGAGTTGTTGTTACCAGTCATCATCAGACTGTGGACCATACAAGAACCACAGTACTGATGAGATGCAGGCAGGATGACAAATAAACATTTACATCCAGGTATCTTACCTGAGACGTCTTCTCTGATTAGAGTCGTTCTCTTTCTTTTCGTCTCCATCTTGTCCAGTCTCCATGATGACTTTTCCCATCCACAACTCGTCTCTGCAGACTTCCATCTTGTCCAGTCTTCTGCAGCACATCCCCACACGATGCCCTTAAAGATAGCAGTGTCATTATAATGCTCCTGAATAAAAATATCAGCCCTACACTGAGCCCCTGAATAAACTTAACTCTCACAATGCTCCCTGCACAAAATATGTCCCACACTCTACTCCTCTTATGGTACATGCCCTCCACACAGCCCCCTCCTTACCATACTGGGCCACCTCTTCATACTGTCCTCTCACACAGTGACTCCCCCTATACTGCCCAGTCTCTATACTGTGCCCCTTCATCACACTCCCCCTCCTTAGCATACTGTTCCCTCCTTGCTGTGCCCTCACACTGTCCCCACCATACTGCCGAATCTCTATACCTTCCCTCACACTACCTAGTCTCTGTTCTATGTCACCTCACAATTTTCTCCCTCCATGCTGTCTCCTCACACCATTCCCCTACTCTCCATACTGTTTCCTCATACATCCCCCTTCCCCATTCTGTTCCCACACCCATTCCCACCCCTCTCCTCGTTCACCATACTGTTTCTTCACACATCTCCTCATACTGTCTCCTAAAATTTCTCTCCCATCTTTCCCCAAATACAATAAATCTCACACTACCTAGTCTCTGTTCTGTGTCACCTCACAATTTTCTCCCTCCATACTGTCTCCTCACACCATTCCCCTACTCTCCATACTGTTTCCTCATACATTCCCCTTCCCCATTCTGTTCCCGCACCCATTCCCACCCCTCTCCTCATTCACCATACTGTTTTTTCACACATCTCCTCATACTGTCTCCTAAAATTTCTCTCCCATCTTTCCCGAAATATAATAAATCTTCGGAAGAGCACACAGACATGCACAAAGACACACACAAACATGCAGAATTGTGCCTACATACACAAAAACATTCACACATACAGACACACACTAAGGCCTCTTTCACATGTCAGTATCTCCGGTACGTCTGATGACAGTTTCCACAAGTCCCGGATACACTGACACACGTAGACCCATTCGAGTGAACCATGTCATTCCAATGTGTTTCCATGGACCGTGTGTCAATGGGCAAAATACGCTGACATGTCTGTGTTTTACCTGCTGCACGGTCCACAAAATGTCCCACACTAATGACACATGGATGAGATCAGTACCGGCGCCTGGGAATCAGTGTACAGGTAGCGCTGTTCCCAAGCACCGGGTGCCAAATGCTGCCCTCATCATTGTTTCCTGCCGTCGCTGCGATCAGCACTATCAGGGACAATGATGAGAGTAGTTGTGTCTGCTACTGCAGTGTCCAACTGTAAAAATAAAATAAAAAAAATCCTTATACTCACCTAAGTCTCCCTCTCTGTAATCCATGTGACCAATCACACCGAGGAGTCGGGGAGAAAGAAGCGCTGCAGCGAGCGGGCGAGCTGCGCTCAGTGAGTGACAGGACACTGCTCACTTAGCGCAGCTCCGGGGCTCATTCTGTTAGAACCCTCCTGTTAGTTTTTTTTCTATTTTGTGGTCACATGATTATCTGCCTATTTATTCCAGCTCCGCCCTTCTGGCTTTGCTAGACTTCAGTGTTACTTGACTCTTAATCTAGCCAGGTGCTTTGTACCAATCTCTAAAGTTTGCTTGGTCCTTGGACCTCTAAGTAATTTTGTCTCTTTGTCTTTTGCTCCACTACAACCTCTGCTAGGAGGTGTCCAACTTAATCGTAGTCCTTAGTTCTTGTAGGGACCCCTCCCTTATATCTATAGGTCTGTGTTCAGACTAGCCGAGGACGAAGGGTGGTCTGTTCACAAGGAACAGGTTGCCCGCTGCATCGTAGGGAATCAGCTTAGTCCTATTGTAGGGACAGATTTCCTTTCTTTCCTTAGTTCTTGTAGCAGATCATAACACATTCACTGCAGGAGTCATTCTCTCCGGCTCCTCTGCTGAGCGGTTGCATGGATTGCAGCGGGGGACACTTACGACAGGTGAGTATAAGGATTTTTTTTATTTTATTCTTATTTTTACACCAGGACACTGCGGGAGCAGACACTACTACTCTCATCATGGTCCCTGTTGATGCTGATTGCAGCTCCGGCAGGGAACCATGATGAGGGCAGTGTTTAGCACCTGGCGCTTGGTTACAGCATGAACTGTACACTGATTCCAAGGCGCCGGTACGTGTACGTGTACTCCTGATGCAGTACACGGGCGGCATATGGTTGTCACACAGGTGCACACGGACATCTCCGATACTGGTTTCTCCAGTACTGGAAATATCAGGATGTGTGAAAGAGCCCTAATATACACACACGCAGATACACACACTCACAGAAATCGGGACACGTATACATCCGTGTATAGACTCGTGTATACACAATGAGCCAAGCACACACAGAAATGCACATGCAGTCATGTACTCTCAGACAATCACATGCACAAAAATGATACATGCACACACGCAGGGAAGCACGCACACATGTGTGAAGACATATACACATGTAGACACGCACACGTAGACACACAGACATGCAGACAATCAAAGACATACATGCGCAGAAATGCACATGCTAACACGGATGCACGTGCAGAAATGCATGCGCAGACACGCAAAGACATACACACACAGAAATGCACACGTAAACACAGACACGTGCATGCAGACACATACACAGAAATACATAAGCAGACACACAAAGGTACATACATAAAAATTCATACAAACACACACAAATATTACCCTACCTTGGCTTGTCTCCAGTCCGGCCCATATACTTTGTTGAAGCGATCCTACAGTGGGAGACTGCAGCGTTGCGTGGTGAGTGACGTCACTTTTAGCAGACGTGACTGCGCCCGCGGCTGCTAAGTGTGACGCTGCCGTGCAGCCGCTGCTCTCCGGCTCTCCTGCTCCCTGGCCCCGCCCGCCACTGTCCTGGGCATTGCGGTGGTTAAAGGGCCCGCCGCCACTATGTTCCCCCCCCTTTTTTTTTTAATTCGATGCTTACTCCTACTCTCCTCTTCAAGGGCCCACCGGGGATTTCCCCAGCACCCCGCTAGGCCAGTCCGACCCTGGTATGATGTTCCCCACAGCTCACCCACACTCAGTATGATGTCCCTCAAAGCCCACTCCCCACTCAGTATAATGTTCCCCACTTCCTCCCACTCAGCAAGATGTTCTCCACAGCACAGCCCTCAGTCCCCACTGCTACTGACATTAAAAAAAAAAACATTACTCACCTTGCTCCCATTCTCCCCGGCATACTGCTTTGTTCTAAGCAGTGCAAGTACTGAGGCACTGATCTTGTGAAGTCATCGCACGTGCAGCGCACTGCAGCTAAGCCAGTTATGCAGACAACATCAAATACTAATATATACAGTTGAAACCAGAAGTTTAAATACACTATATAAGAAGACACATATGCACGTTTTTCTCATTATCTGACATGAAATCAGAATAAATCTTTCACATTTTAGGTCAATTAGGATTACCATTATTTTTAATATTTGCCAGATGCCAAAATAATGAGAGAGAGAATGTTTTAAGGCATTTTTATTACTTACTGCAAATTCAAAAGTTTACATACATTTCATTAGTATTTGGTACCATTGCCCTTAAACTGAAAGACTTGGGTCAAACGTTTGGGATATCCTTCCACAAGCGTCTCTCAATAGTTGGTCGGAATTTGGGCCCATTCCTCCTGACAAAACTGGTGTAACTGATCCAGCTTTGTAGGTCGCCTTGTTCGCACTACTCTTAACTTAAGGTCTGCGGTAGAGCAGGGAGCTTGCTGTTCTGTAGATTGCAGGTCGGCCTATAGAACGGCAGGGTGATTCAGTGGATAAGACTCTGACGTCCTGTGAGTACGCCAATGCAATGACATCAACAGGTTGTTCCACCCACGCTTTGGTGGTGGACTCGTCAGGATCCTGGATTATGTGAGTATATGATGTTTTTTTTTTCATTTTAATTAGTGCTTGAAGTGTCGGGAAATCATATCATAAAGTATGGGGGACCTTTATACTATGTGGGGACTACTGTGGTAGGCCCTCATACAGTGTGAGAGCTATTGTGAGGACCAGGATCAGCGTCAGCACCCGGCACCCCCGCGCAAGTGCCGAGGCCCTGAGCAAGTGGGGGGGCACTCGCGGTCGGGAACCCCGGCACTTGATGGGGCCGGTGAATCGATGCCTGCGCCCGCGAGTGGGCTCCCCTGCTGTGCTCAGGGCCCCCGCACTTATACTTACCTCTCCCCGATCCTCCACAGCTCCAGTGTCTTCTGACACTGTGACATGTCAGGGACAGAGGGAGCGATGGCATCAGTCAAGTGCGCTCTCTGCTCTGACAGTGCACAAAGCCGGAAGACGCTGAGGATTCCTGGCCTGCCACCAGCAAGGAGAGGTGAGTATTTGATTTTTTTTTTAAATGTATAGAGCTAGATATGGGGCCCATTCTGTATGGAGCTTAATATGGGGCCCATTCTGTATGGAGCATAATATGGGGCCTATTCTGTATTGAGCATAGAACCATAGAATCATAGAATCATAGAATGGTAGAGTTGGAAGGGACCTCCTGGGTCATCTGGTCCAACCCCCTGCTCAAAGCAGGATTCACTAAATCATCTCAGACAGATGTCTGTCCAGCCTCTGTTTGAAGACGTCCATTGAAGGGGAACTCACCACCTCTTGTGGCAGCCTGTTCCACTCATTAATCACCCTAACTGTCAAAAAGTTTTTTCTAATATCTAATCTGTGTCTCCTCCCATTTAGTTTCATCCCATTGCTTCTAGTCTTTCCTTGTGCAAATGAGAATAAAGATGATCCTTATACAATGTGACAGCCCTTGACATATTTGTAGACAGCTATTAAGTCTCCTCTCAGTCTTCTTTTTTGCAAGCTAAACATTCCCAAATCCTGCAACCGTTCCTCATAGGACATGGTTTGCAGACCAGTCACCATTCTGGTCGCTCTTCTCTGAACTTGCTCCAGTTTGTCTATGTCTTTTTTAAAATGTGGTGCCCAAAACTGTACACAGTATTCCAGATGAGGTCTGACCAAAGAGGAGTAAAGACCGATAATGACTTCACGTGATCTAGACTGTATGCTTCTGTTAATACATCCCAGAATTGTATTTGCCTTTTTTGCTGCTGCATCACACTGTTGACTCATGTTCAGTCTATGATCTATTAGTATACCTAAGTCTTTTTCACATGTACTGTTGCTTAGCTCTATTCCTCCCATTCTGTATATGCTTTTTTCATTTTTATTGCCCAGATGTAGTACTTTGCATTTTTCCCTGTTAAAAACCATTCTGTTGGTTGCTGCCCATTGCTCCAGTTTATTTAGGTCTTTTTGAATCCTCTCTCTCTCTTCTCTAGTATTAGCTATCCCTCCTAGCTTTGTGTCATCAGCAAATTTAATCAGTTTACCCTCAATTCCTTCATCTAAATCATTGATAAAGATGTTGAACAATACAGGTCCCAGGACGGAGCCCTGTGGTACCCCACTTGAGACATTCATCCAGCTGGATGTGAAGCCATTTACAATCACCCTTTGAGTCCGATCACTAAGCCAGTTATGAATCCACCTAACAGTTGCCTGGTCCATTGCATACTTGGTCATTTTTTCAATAAGGATGGTGTGAGATACTTTGTCAAATGCTTTGCTGAAGTCAAGATATACTATATCTACAGCATTTCCCTGATCCACCCAGTCAGTGATTCTGTCATAGAAGGAAATTAAGTTAGTCTGACATGACTTGTTAGTTATAAACCCATGCTGACTCTGGTTAATCACTTCATTCTTATCCAGGTACTTACATACATGTTGTTTAATAATTTGTTCAAAGATCTTTCCTGGTATAGAAGTCAGACTCACCGGCCTATAGTTCCCTGGGTCCACCTTCTTCCCCTTTTTGAAGATAGGAACAACATTTGCTCTTCTCCAGTCTTCTGGGACTTCTCCTGTTCTCCAAGAATTTTCAAAGATTATGGAGAGTGGTTCTAAAATTTCTTCTACGATCTCCTTCAGTACTCTGGGGTGTAATTCATCTGGACCTGGAGACTTGAACTCATTTATGTTAGCTAAATATTCCCTCACAATCTTTCTGTTTACAGATAACTTGGATTCTTCTATTCCTTTAAAAGGACAGTGAAGATCAGCATAATATGGGGCCCATTCTCTATGGAGCATAATATGGGGCCCATTCTCTATGGAGCATTATATGGAGCCCTTTCTATATGGAGCATAATATGGAGCCCATTCTCTATGGAGCATTATATGGGTCCCATACTGTATGGAGTAATATATGGGGCCCATTCTCTATGGAGCATTATATGGGGCCCATTATTCTGTATGGATCATTATATGGGGTCCATTATTCTGTTTGGAGCATTATATGGGGCCCATTATTCTGTATGGGGCATTATATTGGGCCTATTATTCTGTATGGAGTATGATATAGGGTCCATTATTCTGTATGGAGCATTATATGGGGTTCATTATACTTTATGGAGCAATATATATGACTCATTATTCTGTATGGAGCACTATATGGGGTCCATTATTCTGTATGGAGCAATATATGGGGCCCATTATTTACTATATGGGGCTCATTATTATGTATGGAGCATTATATGGGTCCATTATCCTGTATGGAGCATTATATGGGGTTCATTATTCTGTATGGAGCATTACATGGGGCACATTATACTGTATGAAGGACTATATGGTGCCCATAATACTGTATGGAGGTCGATGTGGTGCCCAAAATACTATATGGAGGACTATACTGTCCGGTCTAAAATGAAAACATTTGAATCGTCGGTTTCTGAGCTGTTGTAGAATTTACAATAGATATCACTCATGTAAGAAGTAAGTGAAATCTTTGGTATTGTACTATCCAGGGCCAGCTCCAGGTTTTTGTGGGCCCTGAGCGAAAGAGTCTCAGTGGGCCCCTATAACACAAACCACGATTCATGATGCACAGATACCGCAGACAAAAATATCTATAGTACAAGGCCAAAGATTTCACTTCTTACATTACATGAGTGATATCTATTGTAAATTCTACAATAGCTAAGAAACCAGAGAATCCTCGCAACGCACAGTGCAGACCGGACAGTATAGTCCTCCATACAGTATTATGGGCTCCATATATTGCTCCATACAGAATAATGGACCCCATATAACGCTCCATGCAGAACACTAGTTCCAATATAACGCTCCATACAGGATACTGGCCCCCATATAACACTCCATAGAGGATACTGGCCCCCTTATAACGCCCCATACAGAATACTGGCCCCACATAATGCCCCATGCAGGCTGTGCCCCCACATAATGCCCCATGCAGGATGTCACTTCCCCCCCATACAATGCCCCCTGCAGGATGTCACCCCGCCATATAATGCCCCATGCAGGATGTCACCTCTCTCCCCCATATAATGCCCCATACAGGATGTCACCTCCCCCCCATATAATGCCCCATGCAGGATGTCACTTCCCCCCATATAATGCCCCATGCAGGATGTCACCTCTCCCCCCATATAATGCCCCATGCTGGATGTCACTCCCCGCCCCTATATAATGCCCCATGCAGGATGTCACTTCCCCCCCATACAATGCCCCCTGCAGGATGTCACCCCGCCATATAATGCCCCATGCAGGATGTCACCTCTCTCCCCCATATAATGCCCCATGCAGGATGTCACCTCCCCCCCATATAATGCCCCATGCAGGATGTCACTTCCCCCCATATAATGCCCCATGCAGGATGTCACCTCTCCCCCCATATAATGCCCCATGCTGGATGTCACTCCCCGCCCCTATATAATGCCCCATGCAGGATGTCACTTCCCCCCCATATAATGCCCCATGCTGGATGTCACCCCCCCCCCATATAATGCCCCATGCAGGATGTCACTTGCCCCCCCATATAATGCCCCATGCAGGATGTCACCTCTCCCCCCATATAATGCCCCATGCAGGATGTCACTCCCTGCCCCTATATAATGCCCCATGCAGGATGTCACTTCCCCCCTATATAATGCCCCATGCAGGATGTCATCTATCACCCCATATAATGCCCTATGCAGCATGTCACCTCCCCCCCCATATAATGCCCCATGCAGGATGTCACTTGCCCCCCCTATATAATTCCCCGTGCAGGATGTCACCTCTCCCCCATATTGCTGGCATCGGCACCACACCGCTCACGGGTCCCATATCGCGGCGGGGTGCCCTACGGTGACTGGGCCCCCCTGCCTGCTCAGGGTCCTGACACTTGCCCGGGTGTGCCGGGTGCCGACGCCGGGTCTGGTACTATCCCTATATTTCTCTGTTATATCTGTGCATCATGAATCGTGGTATGTGTTAATGGGGCCCACTGAAACACTTTCGCCCAGGGCCCACAAAATCCTGGAGCCGGCAATGGTGGGGACCCTCATACAGTGTGAACATGTGAAAGACTGCAGTTACTTTTTAAGTGCAGAATCAAAGCTTTTCTGTACTATAAAAAAAGACATTAAAAACGCTCCTTCAAATCTGCACCAAAAAATCATCAAATAAAGGCATAAAATGCCGTAACAGTGCAATAACCAGAGAAGATTATTATTATTATTGTGTAGATTGGTGCGGGCACCTGAAGAAAAGAAAAAAACACAGTATTTATGCAACGTGTGAACACAGCCTTACAGACACCAAAAAGCAACTTGTCATATAATGAAGCTTACATAAAAATGAGAAAGTTCTGGCTGCTACGTCTATGAATAAATGAACAAAAAATAAATCCAAAAGGTCCCAACTAGAGATGAGCATGACGCAATGATGACATCGCACCGGCGCTGGATAATCCTGCTCTTCTTTCTTGACATGAGTACACTGCAATAACACATCTGCAATCTTGCACACTCCTGCAGCCTACTCACATTGCACATATCAGACCCTCACACTCAGACACTAATCTGCCCCCTATCTCACCTGTGACAACCGTTTTCAAGCCCGTCTGCTACCCTTTGTAGTGGCAATCCTTGCCCTTTCTCCAGTGGTAGACACAGACAAAATATAGTCCCTATACAGGAACAGTATATGGGATGGGGACCCTTTGTTGTCCAATTGCTCATCCTAATGCACAATTCCACTTGTTTTGGAGGTGGAAGTGGCCCCTTTACTTCTTGGGTCAATATGTAGCTGCACAGGTTGCACCAATGGGATGTCCACCCCTGCCTCTCTATGTGACAGCACCACTCTCTTCCAGGTGTGTTAGTGTTCCCCACCTGGGAAAACTACAATAACAGAAGTACAAGATGGAGCTTTCTTCTGATTTCCTTTGGCCCATACTATAGCTCAGTATAGGTATTTTAATCTCTTTTTTTCAGTATGAAATGCTGCACAACCCTTTAAGCACAGGTTGATCTATGAGCATGGTAGCACGGATCAGACAGAGTATAGGCACAGAGTGGGTATGACAGGATTGGGCAGGAAGGTGTTAATGATATTATGCTCAAGGAAAGAAAGGTCTGGATAGGTGGATGATATAGTCTGTGGGTCAGGTAGTAGAACAGAATATATATATATATATATATGACGCGCCCCCTGGGCCTGTGTTTGTGTAGGGGAATACCCGGAACCGGACCTTTTGTGGATGCTGGGGTTGTAGTCTTCGCGTGGCGGCGACCCAGTCCCGTGGCTCAGGGTGGTCAAACCAGTGGCGGATCTGTTTATAGGGTTTTGTTATTATAAATGTCCGACTACGCCACCCGTGGATTGCGGTCAGAGTGAACCGCCGCTGCAGGACAGACCGCTGAGGCTGGTGTTGTGGGAGCAGCAGAGGATAGTATAACTCCCCACGGGAGGAGTATAGCCTCAGGGCAGTGAGTGCAGATGATGGGGGTGATGGTGCGCGGGAGTAACGACTCAGAGTCCGTGCAGTGCAGTTCAGGGTCTTTACTGGTGGTAATAAAGCAGACCCTCCCGGGAGTACTGGCTAGCATTAGGGGTCTGGTCAGTATGTGAGCAAACAAGAGTCCCCCTGGCCAGGTGGAGTTGTAGGCCTTCCCGTCTGACTGCACTCTTCCTGGCTACCTTGCTGAAGTCGTGTAGTAGCCCATGTCCCTGAGTGTACCGTGTGGTGCTCACCCGTTTGGCTCATGACTTGGACCCTCTGGTGGCTTCCGCTCCTCGATGGCGGTACCGGTCCCTTGTGTGTGACTGAGCCTCTGGGCTTCCTATGGCCAGAGAACCTGAAATCCCCTGCCAGGTGGTTTCTGCTGCTGGATTTAGATATCCTCACAGCCTCGGACTCCGGTGTCCGGTTCTTAGCGTCTTCTGCCAGGACGAGCTCTGCTTTGCTCCAGACCCTGGTCTTCAGCTCCTGGCTCCTACAGAGCTCCTTCCTGCTGTTCTGTCCCTTCCTCTGACTGTTCTCCAGGCTCTAACTTGTCTCTGTTCTCAGCTAACCCCACCCCAGATCCAGTTTATAAAGGGCAGGTTCCTCCCCTCTCTGGACTGGAGCAGGAGGTGTTGTGTGTTAAGTGCTCCTGATCAGGAAACTCCCACTTGCTCTCAGACGTGATATTTCTATCACTGTGGCAACCAGACCCCTGGGGTGCCACATATATATATATTACAGTTGTGCTCACAAGTTTACATACCCCGGCAGAATTTTTCCTTTTTTGGCCTTGTTTCAGATAATATGAATGAAAACAAAAAAACTTTTTCTCCACTCATGGTTAATGGTTGGGTGAAGCCATTTCTTGTCAAACTACTGTGTTTTCTCTTTTTAAATCTTAATGACAACCAAAAATATCTAAATGACCCTGATCAAAAGTTCACATACCCTGGTGATTTTGGCCTGATAACATGCACAGTATTTGACACAAATGGGTTTGAATGGCTACTAAAGGTAACATCCTCACCTGTGACCTGTTTGCTTGCAATTAGTGTGTGTGCATAAAAGCTGAGTGAGTTTCTGGGATCCAGACAGACTCTTGCATCTTTCAACCAGCCACTGACATTTCTGGATTGTGAGTCATGGGGAAAGCAAAATAATTGTCAACGAATCTACGGGAAAAGGTAGGTGAACTGTGTAACACAGGAAAGGGATACAAAAAAATATCCAAGGAATTGATAATGCCAGTCAGCAGCGTTCAAACTGTGATTAACAAATGGAAAATCAGGGGCTCTGTAGAAACAAAAACCATGGTCAGGTAGACCAACAAAGATTTTGGCCTCAACTGCCAGGAAAATTGTTTGGGATGCAAAGAAAAACCCACAAATAACATCAGCTGAAATTCAGGACTCTCTGAAAATTACTGGTGTGGCTGTTTCAAGATGCACAATAAGGAAGGACTTAAAGAAAAATGAGCTGCATGGTCGAGTCACCAGAAGAAAGCCATTACTGCTCAAATGCCACAAAGTATCTCACCTACAATACGCCAAACAGCACAGAGACAAGCCTCAAAACTTCTGGAACAAGGTAATTTGGAGTGATGACACCAAAATTGAAGTTTTTGGCCACAATCATAAACGTTACATTTGGAGAGAGGTCAACAAGGCCTATGATGAAAGGAACACCATTCCTATAGTAAAGCATGGATGTGGATCGCTGATGTTTTGGGGATGTGTGAGCTACAAAGACACCGGAAACTTGGTAAATGTTGAAGGAAAGATGAATGCAGCACGTTATCAGCAAATACTGGAGGCAAATTTGCACTCATCAGCCCGGAAGCTACACATGGGATGTCCTTGGAGGTTCCAACATGACAACGATCCAAAACACAAAAGTGAAGGTTCTGGAGTGGCCATCTCAATCTCCTGACCTCAATATCATTGAGCCACTCTGGGGAGATCTCAAGCGCGCAGTTCATGCTAGACAGCCCAGGAATTTACAGGAACTGGAGGCTTTTTGCCAAGAAGAATGGGCAGCTTTACCATCTGAGAAAATAAAGAACCTCATCCACAACTATCACAAAAGACTTCAAGATGTCATTGATGTTAGAGGGGGCAATAGACGGTATTAAGAACTGGGGTATGTGAACTTTTGATCAGGGTCATTTGGATGTTTTTGGTTGTCATTAAGATTTAAAAAGAGAAAACACAGTAGTTTGACAATAAATAGCTTCACCCAACCATTAACCATGAGTGGAGAAAAAGGTTTTTTGTTATAATTCATATTCTCTGAAACAATGCCAAGAAAGGAAAAATTCTGCCGGGTTATGTAAACTTTTGAACACAACTGTATATGTTTGGTGTGAGATGTTCCAGTTTTCAGTTGAAAAATAAAATGTGTGTCCCACCTCCTCTCCCTCCCTTGTAAAATCTGAGGGATTATATGGGTGGTGAGACTTTAGGAGTCCTTGGGGAGTTATTTAGTTATGTTTGGAAAAAAATAATTACATTATAAAAATATAAAAATAAATAAATAAATGATAAGTGGCATGTGGATATATATGATGTCTTCTCTAGGTTTCGAGGATTGTAACACGGGTACAGGAAGGCGCTCCTTCATATAATATTTCACTTACTAATTTGATCAATTA
Organism: Phyllobates terribilis; assembly: GCF_046119375.1. Taxonomy (NCBI): domain Eukaryota; kingdom Metazoa; phylum Chordata; class Amphibia; order Anura; family Dendrobatidae; genus Phyllobates; species Phyllobates terribilis. The sequence continues at coordinate 384,839,888 of NW_027362765.1, forward strand.
ATTACATTAAGGTTAAAACCTGATGGGTGATGTTCTGGTGCCGTAGAACAGGAGCCATTGTCCGCCTCTGAAGCTCTGAAGCTAGTTGGTGCTTTTACCGGGTACTGGTGGAGGCTAACATTGCATTTATCTGAGTATGTTGTCCGTATATGTAGAAATGTATACCTGATTTTTCGGATCGTGGCATTGATGGCAGTGCTGTCATTGGCAAGGAATCTACCTACAGGGTACTGTTAGAACCTATATAAAAATATCCGACAAATAGGTCTTTGATGTAAATAAAAGAGACCTTTATTATAACAAGTAGGGTACATGGTGATACAAAAAAAGGAGCACACACACATAATACTGACATGTTAAAACATACGGTTGATAGTAGTATACAAACAGGATATCAGAGCTCAATGTCAATGGAAACACTCTAATGACAGGATCCTTGGTAACTACCACTAAAACCTGCTACATTGGCAGTGTATCAATCCCGAATAACTACCACTGAAACCTGCTATGCTAACAGGGTATTAGTCTCAGATACTGTATGTAACATACCTGGCGGCATCCTTGCATCGTGGTCCATCTCCCACTGTGCAGGAGCGCGCACATGATCTTCAGTCCAGTCTGCTAGTCTGGCTTCCCTCCATGCTGTCTGTTTGCCTCTGTGTCTGCTGCTTAAGGGCGGCGCCCGATCACTTCCTGCTTTTTGTACCTGCTGCAGGCACACCCCTTGTGCGTCCTCAGCCTATTGCTGTCTGTCATCTGGTATTTAACCCAGCTGCTCCAATGAATCCCTGCCTGAGCACTGTGTTCTGTCAGTTGGCCTTTGGTCACTGATATGCCAGGTCCCGTTTATGTTCCCTGCCTTCGGTATCAGTTCCCGTGTCTGAACTGTGTCCTGTCTGTATTATCTTCTAGCCTGTTGTCTTCTGCCTATCCTGGAGGCTGTATTTCCAGGCCTGTGTGAACTCGCTCCTACCTGTTCGTTCTGCCTTCTAGGGGCCGCTTTTCTAGACCCGCTCCTGTATCTTGCTGCTGTGTCTGTTCTTGTCTGTATACTCTCCTAGCCTGTTTTGTTTTTCTCTATGTCCGTACTTTCCCTTTTTCTGCAGTCTGAACTCGTACCTAACTCCTGCTCGTTGTCACTGTACTTCCGTTTGTGAGTTTGTGGTCCACTCACTACTTCTCTGCCAGTACCCTGTGGGTATCTGGTTCTGCCTTTCCCTTCTAGTCTGTTCCGTGTGAACAGAGCCCTGTCCCACCGCGTCTGCGGTTTTCGCTTTGCTCAGCTCTGTCCACCGCGTCTGCGGTTTTCGCTTTGCTCAGCTCTGTCCACCGCGTCTGCGGTTTTCACTTTGCTCAGCTCTGTCCACCACGTCTGCGGTTTTCGCTTTGCTCAGCTCTGTCCACCGCGTCTGCGGTTTTCGCTTTGCTCAGCTCTGTCCACCGCGTCTGCGGTTTTCGCTTTGCTCAGCTCTGTCCACCGCGTCTGCGGTTTTCGCTTTGCTCAGCTCTGTCCACTGCGTCTGCTGTTTTCGCTTTGCTCAGCTGTGTCCACCGCGTCTGCGGTTTTCGCTTTGCTCTGCCCTGTCCACCGCGTCTGCGGTTTCGAATTTGTCTCCCAGTCTGTACTGGACCCTACCCAGCCTGTGCTCTAGTCTGCCTGTTCCTGTATTCCCCGGTGTGGGTTAACAGCCGTGTCCGGAGTCTGACCTGGAGTAGACCCTGGTTCCTCTGCTCGGTTCCTCCCTGGTGCACTGGCGTCGTACGCCGTCGTGCGACCTTGGTCGAATCGGGCAGATACTTAGTTACGCCCCTCCAGGCACTCTCCAGTTCATGGCACAGTGGAATCACTACATAAACACGCACACGCCAGTCAGTCCGGGCGTGTGCATTACACTGTACACTTATAGCCAATTAGGCACAACCAGGGATATAGCCAGTAGTCTCTGTCTCTATCAGGAATAAGTACCATTTAAAAATAGGTACATTTGCGTTGTCTAGTTGTTCTAAGATCACTGGTCTAAGGACGCACCGAAACGCGTGTCGAGGTGAGAACCACACCAATAGTGTTGAGCAAACATGCTCGACACTGCTCGGTACTCGCCCGAGCATCACGCTACTCGGGATGTTCGGCGAGCACCAAGCATTTCCGGGTTACTCAGGTGGGAGCTCGAGTCTCCGCCCTGCATGTTTGGCGCTCTTTACAGAGCCAATGAAGATGCAGGGATTGCCAGCCGGTCACTGTAATGCCGCAGCCATGTTGTTTGTGGGCATTACAGTGATTGGCTGGCCGCACAGCGTCACCTCGAGTATTTAAAACCGGGCGCCGCCATCTTGGACACAGTCGCTCCGGATCAGACAGTGTAGGGACAGCGCTGCTGATTTAGGGAGAGATATATCCTGCAAAATAGTTAGTGTAGGGTCTGTAAAGGCTGCCAGATCAAACAAACAGTCCTTCTCAGGACTAATATCCATCCCAGGTATATCAGGCTGGCAGGCAGGCAGGCTGTATAGGAGACACAGTGGTTATAGCAGCAAACGCTGCATTACAGTCCTGTGTGCTGCTCCTGTTGCTGAAAATGCTGGACTTAGCTCCAGGTCCCGGGGGCCAGGAAAAATCCTTTTTTTTAATCAAAATCCTCTTTTTTTTTTTCCTCCTTCACAATGTGCAAATACCCATCTTATTAACCTTTTGGTGTCCCCCCCCCCCCAAAAAAAAAAAGTGTGCCTCTGATTTTTCAGACACAAATATATCTGTTGAAAATAGTCTGGTGTAGGCCATAGAAACAGAAGTGTGGTTTTGCAGTTCTATGGGCCATTTGTATCTAAAAAAAACAGTTTGAGTGTGTCGCTCACTGTTCAGCCGCAAATATATATATATTTTAAAAAGCCTGGTATACACCAGTAAATTATTACTGTGGTTTTGATGTCCCACGGTAAAATATCTCTATTATCCTGTTTTTGGCATTTTTTGCTGTATAAAAATAATAATAGTGTCTCCCTGATTTTTCAGACACAAATATATGTGTTGAAAATAGTCTGGTGTAGGCCAGAGAGACAGAAGTGTGCTTTTGCTGTTCCACGGTAAAAAATCTCTATTATCCTGCTTTTTGCATTTTTTGCTGTAAAAAAAAAAATAATAGTGTCTCCCTGATTTTTCAGACACAAATATATCTGTTGAAAATAGTCTGGTGTAGGCCCAAGAAATACAAGTGTGGTTTTGCAGTTCCACGGTACAAACCTCTGTATTATCCACTTTTGGGCCATTTGTATCTAAAAAAAACAGTTTGAGTGTGTCGCTCACTGTTCAGCCGCAAATATATATATATTTTAAAAAGCCTGGTATACACCAGTAAATTATTACTGTGGTTTTGATGTTCCACGGTAAAACATCTCTATTATCCTGTTTTTGGCATTTTTTGCTGTATAAAAATAATAATAGTGTCTCCCTGATTTTTCAGACACAAATATATGTGTTGAAAATAGTCTGGTGTAGGCCAGAGAGACAGAAGTGTGCTTTTGCTGTTCCACGGTAAAAAATCTCTATTATCCTGCTTTTTGCATTTTTTGCTGTAAAAAAAAAAATAATAGTGTCTCCCTGATTTTTCAGACACAAATATATCTGTTGAAAAAAGTCTGGTGTAGGCCCAAGAAATACAAGTGTGGTTTTGCAGTTCCACGGTACAAACCTCTGTATTATCCACTTTTGGGCCATTTGTATCTAAAAAAAACAGTTTGAGTGTGTCGCTCACTGTTCAGCCGCAAATATATATATATTTTAAAAAGCCTGGTATACACCAGTAAATTATTACTGTGGTTTTGATGTTCCACGGTAAAACATCTCTATTATCCTGTTTTTGGCATTTTTTGCTGTATAAAAATAATAATACTGTCTCCCTGATTTTTCAGACACAAATATATCTGTTGAAAATAGTCTGGTGTAGGCCAGAGAGACAGAAGTGTGCTTTTGCTGTTCCACGGTAAAAAATCTCTATTATCCTGCTTTTTGCATTTTTTGCTGTAAAAAAAAAAATAATAGTGTCTCCCTGATTTTTCAGACACAAATATATCTGTTGAAATTAGTCTGGTGTAGGCCAGAGAGACAGAAGTGTGCTTTTGCTGTTCCACGGTAAAAAATCTCTATTATCCTGCTTTTTGCATTTTTTGCTGTAAAATTAAAAAATAATAGTGTCTCCCTGATTTTTCAGACACAAATATATCTGTTGAAAATAGTCTGGTGTAGGCCCAAGAAATACAAGTGTGGTTTTGCAGTTCCACGGTACAAACCTCTGTATTATCCACTTTTGGGCCATTTGTATCTAAAAAAAACAGTTTGAGTGTGTCGCTCACTGTTCAGCCGCAAATATATATATATTTTAAAAAGCCTGGTATACACCAGTAAATTATTACTGTGGTTTTGATGTTCCACGGTAAAACATCTCTATTATCCTGTTTTTGGCATTTTTTGCTGTATAAAAATAATAATAGTGTCTCCCTGATTTTTCAGACACAAATATATCTGTTGAAAATAGTCTGGTGTAGGCCAGAGAGACAGAAGTGTGCTTTTGCTGTTCCACGGTAAAAAATCTCTATTATCCTGCCTTTTGCATTTTTTGCTGTAAAAAAAAAATAATAATAGTGTCTCCCTGATTTTTCAGACACAAATATATCTGTTGAAAATAGTCTGGTGTAGGCCCAAGAAATACAAGTGTGGTTTTGCAGTTCCACGGTACAAACCTCTGTATTATCCACTTTTGGGCCATTTGTATCTAAAAAAAACAGTTTGAGTGTGTCGCTCACTGTTCAGCCGCAAATATATATATATTTTAAAAAGCCTGGTATACACCAGTAAATTATAACTGTGGTTTTGCTGTTCCACGGTAAAAAATCTCTATTATTCAGGTTTTGGTAGTTTTTTCCGTAAAGAAAAACAGTAGTGTCTCCTGACTGTTGTGACACAAAAATATATCTGTTGAAAATAGTCTTGTGTAGGCCCGACATCCCAGTGTGGTTTCGCAGTTCCACGGGTCAAATCGCTGTACTATCCAGTTTTGGGCCTTTGGTATCTAAAAAAAAAGCAGTTTGAGTGTGTCGCTCACTGTTCAGCCGCAAATATCTCTATTTAAAAAAGTGTGGTATACCCCAGTAAACAATAACTGTGGTTTTCCTCTTCCACGGTTCTAATCTACTCTTTATTACCCTTTTTACATTGATATTGCAAGTGTAAGCTATTTTACTTCATTTACAATGGGCAAGGCGCGTGGCAAGGGACGTGGAAGTGGACGTTCTGGTGATGGTTCGTGCAGAGGACGGGGCCGTGGCCAAGGTGAAAATGTGCCACAACCAACAGCCACATCTTCTCGCTCCCACTTCTTGACCGAATTACTAGGGAAGCACAGAACAACACCAGTATTGAGAACTGATCAGTGTGAACAGGTTATTAATTGGATAGCAGACAATACTTCCAGTTACCTGGGCACCACCACCTCCGGTCTGTCTTCCACACGGTCAACTCTTAGTAGCCGTGAGTCTCGACCGCATACTCCTCCTCACCCTGATGCTCCTTCCTCCCACCATGCCGAGTGTCGTCATACAGCAAGTCATCCCACACTTGGACACTCTGAAGAGCTGTTCACTGGTCCATTTCCATATTTGGGCCCCTCGCCTGATAAGCTTGAAGTGGTGGCAGAGGAGATCCCATGTTGCGATGCCCAAATATTTGAACAGCCACGGCCACAGGAAGTCGACGTTGGCAATCTGTCACAAGAGGTGGACGATGACGAGACACAATTGCCAGGAAGTGAGGAGGAGGATCGTGGTGCGCAAGTGGAAGAGGAGGAGGTGGTGGATGATCTAGTAACTGACCCAACGTGGAAGGAGGACATGCAGAGTGAGGCCAGCAGCACACAGGGGGAGGGAGGCAGAGTACCCCAACAGGCAGGATGAAGCAGTGTGGTGGCCGCAGACAGAAGGCAGGCAACCGTTCCCCGTAACACAAACACGAGGGACGTTGCCAGTACAAGCGGTAGGTCTTCCAGAGTCTGGAATTTTTTTAAAGACTCTGCTGATAACCCCAAAAAGGCCATATGTTCCACCTGCCATGCCAGCATCAGCAGGGGTGACAAAACTACCAGCCTGACCACCACCAGCATGATCAGCCACATGGCAGCAAATCACCCGACTTTGTGGGGCGAAACCCAGGGTCGACGACCAGTGTCAGCGGGTGTCACCACTGCTTCTTCCACTGTTGTGCGTGCAATAGAACCCCCTGTTGTGTGTGCAAGGCAATCCCCTGTCCATACTGCATGTAAAAATGCCCCCTCCTCTCAGTCTTCACTTGTTATGGCAGTTTCTCAAGAAACAGCATCAACGTCCACGTCCACGTCCCACCGCAGCGTTCAATTGTCCATATCCCAGACCTTTGAACGAAAGCGGAAATTCGCAGCTAACGCCCCACAGGCCACAGTCCTAAATTCGCACATTTCACGACTGCTTGCATTGGAAATGCTGCCTTTTAGGCTGGTGGAGACGGAATCCTTCTGCAATCTTATGGCGGTGGCCGTCCCTCGGTACTCGGTCCCCAGCCGACACTATTTTGCCCGGTGTGCCATCCCCGCACTACACAAGCACGTGTCCCAAAGCATCTGCCGTGCCCTCAACAACGCAGTTACTGGGAGAGTCCACCTGACAACGGACACGTGGACAAGTGCTTGTGGCCAGGGACGGTACATCTCTCTGACTGCACACTGGGTAAACATAGTGGAAGCCGGGACCCAGTCGGACCTTGGGACGGAACACATCCTCCCCACACCGAGGATTGCGGGCCCTATGTCAGTCAGAGTTGCCCCCACAGTGTACAGCTCCTGCGCATCCTCCTCCTCCTCCTCATGTTCAGCCTCCATCTCAGATATCACCACATCAGTTACAAGCTGGAAGCATTGCAGTACTGCCTCCGCCAAGCGGCAACAGGCTGTGCTGAAACTCGTAAGCTTAGGTGATAAACCTCACACTGCTTGTGAGTTGTGGACAGCTGTGAAAGAGCAGGCAGATCTGTGGCTGAGACCGCTGAACCTACATCCCGGCATGGTCGTGTGTGACAATGGCCGTAACCTGGTGGCGGCTCTGAGGCGAGGTGAGATCACACACGTACCATGCCTGGCTCATGTGCTTAACCTCGTGGTTCAGCGGTTTCTTAAATCATACCCCGAGTTGCCAGATCTGCTCGTGAAAGTACGCCGCCTGTCAGCTCATTTTCGCAAGTCGGCTACAGCTTCCGCCGCCCTTGCTGTGTTGCAGCAGCGTTTGCAGCTTCCGGCACACCGACTGGTGTGTGATGTCCCCACACGTTGGAACTCTACCCTCCACATGTTGCAAAGAATTTGTGAGCAGAAGAGAGCAGTTGTGAAGTACCAGCTGCAACAAGGCCGTCGATATTCAGGTCAGACTCCACACATAAGACCTCAGGAGTGGACCTGGATGTCTGACATATGTACCATCCTGACAAACTTTGAGGAGGCCACCAAGATGGTGAGTGGCGATGACGCCATCATTAGTGTCAGCATCCCACTTGTCTGTCTTTTGCAACGCTCTCTGCAGAGAATTAAAGAGGAGGCATTGCAGCCAGAGTATGATGAGATGGATCAAGAAGCCGTAGCGGGCGATTACACACAGCCCAGCCTCATCTCATCCCAACGTGCATTGGGGGACAATGAGGGAGAGGAGGAGGAGGAGGAGGAGGAGGAAGAACAGGAGCTGCTATCATGCGTTGTAGACGGTAGTACCTGTACAAGTGTCATACCGTCGGTTCAGCGTGGGTGGCCTGAGGACAGGGGGGAGGAGGAAGAGGAGGAGGAGAAGGAGAGCATGGTCAGTTGTCATCTTGGTGAGGACACGGAAATCTTGCCCGTTACCAGTCTGGCACGCATGGCTGACTTTATGTTACGCTGCCTTAACCGTGACCCTCGCGTTGTCAAAATGTTGGGTGACAGTCATTACTGGTTGGTGACACTTGTAGACCCCCGCTACAAGGAGAACTTTCACTCTCTTATTCCTGAGGTGGAGAGGTCTACAAAAATGGGGCAATACCAGAAGGCCCTTGCTGCAGAACTCTTAAAAAAATTCCCATCTGAACACGCTAGCGGCAGAGGTCACAGTTCGTTGCCCAACCAAGGCGTACAGGCGAGAGAGATGCAACTCCAATCCAGCAGAGGCAGGGGAACACTGTCAATGTTCTGGGACAGTTTTCTGACACCCGCCCAGCTTACAGGCCCTGAGGCGCGGGGTACTCTCACAAGGAGTGGAAAGTTTCAAAAGATGGTGAGGGAGTACCTTGCCGATCGTACCAGCGGCCTCCATGATTCCTCTGTGCCTTTTAATTATTGGGTATCCAAGCTGGACACTTGGAATGAACTCGCTCTGTACGCCTTGGAGGTCCTGGCCTGCCCTGCCGCTAGCGTGTTATCGGAGCGTGTTTTTAGTGCCGCTGGGGGAATTATAACTGATAAGCGCACTCGCCTGTCAACTGACAATGCTGACAAGCTGACCCTTATCAAAATGAACAAGGGCTGGATTGGGCCAGACTTCTCATCACCACCAAATGACAGCAGAGTAACATAAAGTCAAATCCACTGTGTTATTTCGGGAGGTGTATTCACATGCACCGCTTCACACCCACACATGGGTATACGCTTCCTCGTTTCGGCTGTTTAATCTTCTTCTCCTTATCCTCAGCCTCCACCACCACTATACCACCAGGGTGCCAGCATTGCAAGTTCCTCCGTCCTAATTTTTGGCAGCTTTTGCTGGGAAAGCATAAGCGAATACCATGGGACACCCACTCCCCAATAATGGGACTTATGTTTGTAATATGCTGTACTGCATGGCTCTTGTAAGGGGCATTGCAAGTTGCTCCGTCCTAATTTTTGGCAGCTTTTGCTTGGAAAGCATAAGCAAATACCATGGGACACCCACTCCCCAATAATGGGACTTATGTTTGTATTGCATGGCTCTTGTAAGGGGCATTGCAAGTTGCTCCGTCCTAATTTTTGGCAGCTTTTGCTGGGAAAGCATAAGCAAATACTATGGGAGACCCACTCCCCAATAATGAGACTTATGTTTGTAATATGCTGTACTGCAAGGCTCTTTTAAGGGGCTTTGCAGTGCAGTTCAGGGTCTTTACTGATGATTATAAGGTAGACCCTCCCGAGAGTACTGGCTAGCATAAGAGGCCTGGTCAGTCTGTGAGCAAGCAGGAGTTCCCCTGGCCAGGTGGAGTTGTGCGTCTGTCTGCACTCTTCCTGGCTACCTTGCTGTAAGCGGGTAGAAGTAGCCCACGTACCTGAGTGTACCATGTAGTGCTCACCCGTATGGCTGGTCACTTGGGGCCTTCTGTTAGCCTCCGCTCCACGACGGCGGTGCTTATCCCTTGCTTGTGACTGAGCCTCCGGGCTTCTATGGCCAGAGGACCTGAAATCCCCTGCCGGCTGGTTTCTGCTGCTGGATATATAAGTCCTCACAGCTTCGGACTCCTGTGTCCGGTTCCTATTGTCTTCTGCCAGGGCAAGCTCTGCTCAGCTTCCAGCCCCTCGTCTTTAGCTCCTAGCTCCTACAGAGCTCCTTGCTGTTACTTTCCCTTGCTCTCACTCTGACTCTGACTGTTCTCTGTTCTCTGACTCACTCAACCCCACCCCAGATCCAGTTTATAAGGGCAGAATTCTCCCCTCCCAGGACTGGGGCAGGAGGATGTTGCATGTTTAAGGGATCCTGACCAGGAAACATCCCACTTGCTCTCCGGCGTAATCTCTATTACTGTGGTGACCAGACCCCTGGGGTGCCACACATGGCTCTTGTAAGGGGCATTGCAGTACCTCATAATTTTTGGAAAGCCTTCCATTCACTGCTTAGGCCAACAGTGCACAGGAGACCCAGTTGCTATAAATGGAAAAAAAGGTTTAGTTAACGCCCTCTGACCTCCATGTCATTTCCAAGGGGCATTGGAGTGCCTCAAAATTTTTGGTAGGCATTGCACTCACTGTATGCCCTATAACTGTGTAGCCGAACTGCTCCTTTTGTTACAGAAACATATCCTACAAGACATATCTGGTTGACTGGCCTGATATTGATGTGAATGGTCCCTGTTCCTCCTGCTCTTTCTCCTTTGCCACTACCTCATCCATCATTTATCACCTGAAGCTTTGTTTTAATAGGAGTCATAGAACTTGGATAGTAGCAGGAAAACATCCAGCAATCCTCGGAGGAGGTAGGATATGCGCCAAAACGCTGACCTCCTCAGGCCTAGCCGCTACTACATACATGCGCTTGCATTACAACAAAACAAAGCAGATGCTAACTTCTATCATCCTCATCATGCTCCTCACCTTGGCACTCTCAACTCCCCTGATGGAGAAGCCAGGGCCCACCGGAGGAGTCTGATAGTCCGGTGGGCTCGGCCAATGCTGCCCTAAAGCAGGCCAGGCTAAGAAAAGTGTGGGAAAGGTTACCGGTACAAATAGGGGTGGCTGGGGACCGAGTATGGACACCCGGCCACCCCCTGGAGGCTGGGGAGCAAGCGGGGACACCCGGCCACTAGTCGGCTGGGGACTGAGTATGGCCGACACAGCCATGGCGTGGTGGCCAGATTCCGCCTCCACATGCCTAAAAGGCCCAATTTAAAGTGCAAGAAAGCAAGCAGTATGGTAGTGCAGCCTGGGGGTGGGTGGGTGGCAGGCTGCATACTTGCGCTTGTATTGCAAGGAATGGGGGAGGTACAATTGAACACTGCCCTGGGACTAGAACTTGCATGGGGATAGTTGCAAGTCTGCATCTTCTGATGCGGCAAGGATCACTTATGATGGGCACACTTTTAGACAGTGACCTGGGAGCCAGAGATGCTTCCAGGGGTCTTCCCCATGCTGTTCCCATGTCAGCACTTTATGCATGTGTCACACAGCACATGGCCAGATAAGGTTGTAAAATGTTAAAATGACATTTCCCGGTGAATGCATTTGTCATAGTTGAAAGCAATACAAAAGTGCAAAAACGCATAAAAAATGCTACTTGTGAACATAGCCGAAAGTGTGGAGGAGTATTTTTGTTTTTGGTCATTTATTTTAACTTATACACAAGTCTTTTCCCTGGAAAGGATGTTCCTTAACATATTTCACAGGAAAAAAGTTTCACTTTCGTTTTATTGTGAGCCTGTAAAAGTGGCTTAATACCTCTGACCACGTTGTTGACAGCAGTGACCTGGGGGTCAGAAATGCTTCCTGGGATGATCCCCATGCTGTCACCATGTCATTTGAGCACTGTCACTATCATTTTGGGCACTTGTTAGACTTTTAAAAGACTGCCGGGGATGCCACCGCAAAAATGCTCGAGTCTCCCATAGACTAACACTGGGCTCGTTGCTCGGGTCGAGCACCTGAGTATCACGGCGAGCTCGGCCCGAGCTTCAAGCACCCGAGCATTTTAGTGCTCGCTCAACACTACACACTAACAACAGGACCATTGAATCCAGAGCCACTCTCCATATATGCATGCCCTTAGACCAGTGATCTTAGAACAACTAGACAAAGCATATGTTTCATAAACCAGATATGAACCATTTGAATATTATATAATCATGTACAATTAGATGTATGGATATTACAAGCAATTAATGCAATGTATCAATAATTAGCTCTATTTTTAAATGGTACTTATTCCTGATAGAGACAGAGACTACTGGCTATATCCCTGGTTGTGCCTAATTGGCTATAAGTGTACAGTATCTGAGACTAATACCCTGTTAGCATAGTGTAGCACCCCGAGGACTCGGCTGCTACAGGGGTATTGCACCTCAGACCAGAGGTGTGGTATTCCACTCCCGGGTAAGGATGGAGCGTGGAACTGGGCTCAGATAGCTGCATGCACCACACTCACCCCATTTCCGGGGGACAGATCAACAGTACTCCCACCAGATAGATGTGCAGGTACGACAGCTTCTGTCCCTGGCTGGAGTGGGGAGGGGGGAGGAACATCCTAGTGGTGTAGGAGCAGACAGGGGAGGGACTCTGGGCATAGGTAGGAGCCCATTGGTTGCTCGTCACCTGGGCTCGGGTGTCAGAAGGGAGCATATAAGGTGGGCACCATCTTAGGACAGGGTCTGTTCTGTGCAGAGAGGAGCTCAGCCAGAGAGGGCTGACTAGTGTTGAGCCACCCCCGTAGTGTTCGAGTTCGGTTCGGTTCGTCGAACACCCGTGTGTTCGCCGAACTGTTCGTCGAACTGTTCGTCGAACACCTTCGAACACCGTTAAAACCAATGGCAGGCAAACAAAAACACATAGAAACACATAGAAAACACCTTCAAAGGTGTCCAAAAGCTGACAAACTGCTCAGAAGACACAACTAACACATGGAAAAGTGACAAGTACATATAGTCATGCGAAAATAAAAGAGGTGGAGGAGTAAAAGGAGGGGGAGACACAGATATAGGCATGTCATGCCCTTCTAAAATCCAAAAAGTGAGAAGCCGACACGGCCAGTCCGCTCCTGCCCGTGCCACCTCCGTGTCGCCGGGTTTGTGCCAGAGCCGCGGTGAACCCTGATGGCCAGCCCCCCTCTCCCAATACTGGTGCCTGTCCGCTGGTGGGTCGAGCGAGCCCCCCTGTGGTGGAGGCAGCTCTAAGCTTTTTAATTTAAATTGTCTCTCTAATTTGAATGAATACACTTTAAATCCATTTACAAGGATCTATTGGAGGGCAAGTCTCATGCCAGCAGCCGCGTAATTCCAGCTCCAGTAGCGTCCACTAAAGCTGCTGCAGTTAAAAAGCTTTTATAAGGATCGAGCTCGGCTGTCCACCGCAAGGCATCCTACTGCCAGTCCCAGCCCCTATGCCTTGGGGTGCCTCCTGATGCTCTTCACTGAGTATCCCATGGTCCCGAAGCATTTCCTTTGAAAAAATTAAGTGTCTAAACTACAGGTGGTGTAGCTTGCTTAACAGCCGGGATAATCCGCTGACTAGCAGACACTGCTACTAGGCACAAAGTATTTCCTGGGCTAGATGCAGTTAAAAATTTGTAATTAGATACTCTCGTTGGATGCTGAGAAAGCATTCCATAGAGTCTCCTGGCACGCCATATATGATTCTCTTAAAAAGCTTGGGGTAGGGGTCTAGGGGACCCTTTTATAGCCAAAATCACGGCCCTGTATCGCAATACGTCACCTAGGCTGAAGATAAATCGAACTGTAGCACCCTGAGGGCTCGGTTGCTACAGACGTATTGCACCTCACCCAGAGGTGTGATATCTCACTCTCAGGTAAGGATGGAGTGTGGATCAGGACCCGACACCTGCATGCATTACACCACATTGCCGTGGGGCAGGGCGACCAATATGCCCCTGAGATGGGCACGACAGTCCCTGTCCCTGGCTGGAGTGGGGGGAGGGAACACTGAGGAAGGGGAACCCTGTAGTGCAGGAGCAGGGAGGAAGCAGTTCCTGGGTGCATTGAGAAGGGAGTATAAAAGGTGGGCACCATCTTAGTTCAGTGCAGAGAAGTCTGAGCAGAAGTGGCAGGGAGCAGGGGCTCTGCATGAGCTCTGCTCCGGAGGCGGGCCTAGTAACAGAGGCCCAGGCCTGGAAGAGGGAGAAGGAAGGAAGAGGAGCGGAGAAGGCTCCAGGAACGAGGAATGAAGGGATCCCAGGGGTGCGGACGGGCGAGTCGCCACCGCACGCCCGAATCCACCTGCATGGAGGGGTCAGGCCAAAGGGGGAGACCGGTCCCCGAACTAGTGGAGGCAGGAAACGACCCTCAGCTAGAAACCGGAGGCTCTGACATTTTATGTGGCGCAGCCCCTCGCTACACCCGCTAGGAAGGCACCACATAGGGTCAGGGAAACTGGCGCCAAGTTTACCAAGAGGAGGCCCGAGGCAGCCGGACAGAAGTGTTGGTAAGAAAGGCCAGACAAAGGACACACAAAGGGGGTCCTGTGAAGTGCTCCAAAGTTATCTGGGAGTTGTCTGAGCCCCTCACCTGGTGAGCACAGTACGACGTGGGCAGCCGTTACCTGCAGACGTGGTCTGGATAATAAGAACTGTGAGTAAAGGCCCTGGACTGCATCACTGACTCCGTGTCGTTACTGCTGCTGCCCTGCACCATCACCCCCATCCTCCGCATACACTGCCCTGAGGCTATACTCCTCCCGTGGGGAGTTATGCTACGCTCTGCTGCACCCACAACACCAGCCTCAGCGGTCTGCCCTGTAGCGGCGGTTCACTCTGACCGCAATCCACGGGTGGCGTAGTCGGACATTTAAACATCAAAACCACATAAATAGTTCCGCCACTGGTTTGACCGCCCTGAGCCACGGAACCGGGTCGCCGCCACGAAGACTACAACCACCAGCATCCACCAAAAAGGGTCCGGCTCCGGGTGTCCCAAGGCCCATGGGGTGCGTCAGAACATTTTCATCACCTTTCACAATCACCAATGGGACAAGGCAGGGATGTCCTCTGTCCCCTCTCTTATACATCCTAGTGACGGAGCACCTGCTCTCATCAATTCGCCATAACCCCAATATTAGGTGGATTGAGGTGGGAGGCACCGATTACAAGTGCTCTCTATTTGCTGATGATGTCCTAGTATATATCACTCAATCACATATATCCATCCATGCTGTTATGGCTGAAATAGATCACTTTGTTACATGGTAAAATTTTAAAATCAATGCAGCGAAGTCTGAGGCCCTCGATGTCTCCCTCCCCAAATCCATATAGGATTCCATCCAGTCCAACTTTCCCTTTGCCTGGCCCTCACAGGGTATCAAATACTTAGGAATTCCTATTCATAGAGACCTCTCCCATCTATGTTATCTTAATTTTGGGCCCTTTATTGAACAATTCCATACAGACCACGGTTGGCAAGTTAGAACTGTAAGATTCACTACGTGAACCGCTGGTGTTTTGTGGAAAAGCACATGTACACCGCGTTCCAAATTATTATGCAAAAAGTGTTTAGGAGTGATAAGGGAAGAATTTGTTTGTTTGTCAGTTAAACTCATTGATGGTGATGTGTGTCAGGGCTCTTTATATCACTGTAAGCAATTGCAGACACCTGTGCTAATTAGTTTGGCAGGTGTGTCCAATGAAAGGCAAGACTACTTAAGAAGGCTCTCTCACATTATTAAGCAGCCTACATTTTCTGCCAAAATGGGAAAGAAAAAGGATGTGTCGGCTGCTGAGAAGCAACAAATTGTGGAGTGTTTAGGTCAAGGCATGACTACAATCAACATTGTGCGATGATCAGGATGAAGTGTCTTGGCAATCAAGAAGTATGTAGCTGATTCACAGTACACACGTGTGCGTGCTGATAAGAGCAAATTGAGGACTCTTTCCTACAGGCAATTACGTCAGGTTGAAAGAGCAGCGGCAAAAAAGCCTTGTCATAGCAGCAGACAAGTTTTTGAAGCTGCTTGTGCCTCCAGCGTCCCCCGAACAACAAGATGCAGGGTCCTTCAGAGGTTTGCAGCTGTGCATACGCCATCCTGTCGACCTCCTCTATCCACTTCACACAAGCAGAAACGGCTCCAGTGGGCCAAACATTACATGAAGACTGATTTCAAAACTGTTTTGTTCACGGATGAGTGCCGTGCAGCGCTCGATGGTCCAGATGGATGGAGTGGAGGATGGCTGGTTGATGGACACCCCACGCAAACACGGCTACAGCGCCAACAAGGAGGAGGTGGAGTAATGTTTTGGGCTGGAATCATGGGGAGAGAGATTGTCGGCCCCTTTAGGATCCCTGAAGGCGCTAAAGATGAACTCCATAATGTATGTGGATTTTCTCAAACAGCACTTCCTGCCATGGTTCAAGAAGAAGAACCGTGTATTTCACAGCAAGATCATTTTTCTGCATGATAATGCACCATCTCATGCTGCACATAAAACATCTGCATCTCTGGCTGATATGGGCATAAAAGGGGACAAACTTATGGTGTGACCCCCATGCTCCCCTGACCTCTACCCCATTCAGAACCTTTGGAGCATCATTAAAAGGAGTGTCTATGATGGCGGGAGGCAGTTCACATCTAAGCAACAGCTCTGGGAGGGTATTCTGTCCTCATGCAAAACAATTGAAGCAGAAACCATCCAAAACCTGACAAATTCAATGGACGAGAGAGTTCAGAAGCTCCTTTTGAACAAGGGGTCCTATGTGAAAATGTAACATCACCTAGAATATAGTTTTGAGTTGAAAACTGTTTGATTTCAGTTTCTAACAACCTGCTAATGCTTATAATTTCAAAAATGACCATTTTTTTGGTCTTTATTAAAATGAAAAGGTTGATCGAAAAGTTTGGGGGATCTAAGAGTGTGGCAACCCAGTAGTCATGATTACTTCGAATTCTGACAATATGAGGGTCATGCTGCAGGTAGTGCAGCAAGAAGGCACTTATGTGTCTTGCGCATCTCGGAGCCCCAAAATTATTTTCCGGGCTATATGCAGCTAAAAATTATTTTTAATTTTAAATCTGGTGGAGCTTATTATAGATGGCCTAATAGGATCAGTGCTGCACACTGCTACAAAGCCCAAATTATTTTCCAGTCAAGATACAGATAAACATGATTAGTAATTTGAAAGCTTAAAACGTTTGGTAGGGTGATTTTAACCAATCATCAAGCTTTTACTCTCCCCAGGATGACACAGGGGTAGAAAAGTCGTTTCGGATCCATGATTTGTTCATCTTTATGAACGTGAGTCTGTCTACATTATCAGTGGAGAGCCGCATGCGCTTATCTGTCAGCACACCACCAGCAGCGCTGAACACACGTTCAGACAGAACGCTGGCTGCGGGGCATGACAAGATCTCCAAGGCGTAAGTGGCTAGCTCCGGCCATTTATCCAGATTGGAAGCCCAAAAAGAGCAAGAGTCCAGTGACACAGTCGTGGCTTCAATGTTTACTTGGAGATACTCCTGTACCATCGTCTCTAGGCGTTGACTATGTGTCAGACTTCTTGTCTCCTGTGGCCTTGCAAAGGATGGGCTAAAAAAGTGGTGAAATGATTCCGCAAAATTGATGTTACCAGCAGATACTGTGGTTCTGTTACGGTTTGAGTGCTGAACACTTGACGGTCCCACGGTTGGCAAGTTGGAACTGTGAGATTCACTACGTGCACCACTGGTATTTTGTGGAAAAGCACATGTAAGATTCTGCAACAGTCTCTGCTGATACTCCTGCATGCGTGCATCCCTTTCTATGGCAGGAATAATTTCTGCAAATTTACTTTTGTACCGGGGATCTAACAGTGTGGCAACCCAGTAGTCAGGATTATTTCTAATTCTCACAATTCGAGGGTCATGTTGCAGGTAGTGCAGCAAGAAGGCACTCATGTGTGTTGCGCATCCAGGAGCACCAAGTCCCTGTTGTGTTGGTGGCGAGGTAACAATCATGCTTCCTTCCTCTGTCCTCTCCCCCCAACCTCGCACAACAGAAATGTGATCAAGGTCTCCCTCATCTGATGAGTCTTCCATCAGTTCGTCCTCCACTTCTTCCTGGGCTCCTGCACCTTCCTCACTAGTTTGGCTGCTACCATGCGCCCTGGTAAAACCATCTCCCCCACCCTCACATGCCTGCCGCCTTGGTGCTGCCGACCTTCTGGACCTTGCAGATGTTAGCACTTCCGCATACAACTCCTCCTCCTCTACTTCCTCCACCTCCTCTTGTGCCACCACCTGACTCCGAATTCTGTTTAACATGTGCTCCAGCATGTAAATCACCGGAATAGTCATGCTGATAATGGCATCGTCAGCACTAAACATCTTCGTCGCCATTTCAAAACTGTGCAGAAGGGTGCATAGGTCCCTGATCTGAGACCACTCCTCCAGCGTGATTTGCCCCACCTCTGAATCTCGTTGGCCCAGGCTATACGTCAGAACGTATTGCACCAGGGCTTGTCGGTGCTGCCACAGTCGCTGCAACATGTGCAGAGTTGAATTCCACCGGGTAGGCACATCGCATTTTAGCCGGTGAAGTGGCAGGCCCAACGACTTCTGTAGAGATGTAAGTCGCTGAGCTGCGGGATGCGAACGGCGGAAGTGAGCACACAGCGACCGTGCCCTCTGCAGAAGGCCATCTAGTCTGGGATAGTGGGCTAAAAATTGCTGGACAACCAGGTTCAACACGTGAGCCATACAAGGCACGTGTGTGACATTGCCCCGGCGAAGGGCCGCACCCAGGTTTGCAGCATTGTCGCACACGGCCTTCCCTGGTTTCAGGTCCAGTGGAGACAACCATTCATGAAATTGGTTCTCCAGAGCTGACCACAACTCCTCAGCTGTGTGACTCACATTTCCCAGACATTTCAATGTAAAAACCGCCTGATGACGTTGAGCCCTACTGCCAGCATAGTAAGGAGGTGTGCAGGATCCCTTCTGCGCAGTTAGAAAGCTTGTGGCATGACCAGACAGGCTTTGGGTGCAGGTGGAAGACCGAGAGGAGGTTGAGGAGGCAGAAGCAGTGGAGGAACTTTGACATAAAGAGGGTTGACGCACAACTCGTGGGGACGGCAAGACTTGGACAGCAGCCCCTTGTCCTGCTGTCACCATAGTTACCCAGTGCCCAGTCAGCGACATGTAACGCCCCTGTCCATGCCTACTCGTCCAAGTGTCTGTGGTGAAATGCACCCTGTCACACACAGAGTTTCTCAAAGAAGCGGTGATGTTGTGTGCGACATGCTGGTGGAGCGCAGGCACACCTTTCTTTGAGAAGTAGTGCCGACTGGGCATCTGGTACTGGGGCACTGCGACGGACATAAGGTCTCGAAAATTCTCTGTGTCCACCAGGCGGAAAGGCAGCATTTCTGTAGCCAAGAGCTTGCAGATGGTGAAATTCAACCTCTTAGCTTTCTCATGGCTAGGAGGAAATGGTCTTTTACTTGTCCACATCTGAGGGACCGAGGGCTGGCTATTGTGCTTAGACGGGGTTGATAAGGGTGTCCCCGGCAAACTGCCGGTCTGTGAGGAAGATGCAGGCGGACATGTTAGGTTGCCTTCATCCAAAGGTGGTGCTATCGATGTCGGACAGCGCTCAACACCAGCTGGTGTTACCACCTCCAAAGAAAATGATGACCTGCCAATCACGCTGGCTGTTGCGGGTAAAGAGGTGGCAGGTCTGCGCCCCAAAACAGGTGTGACTGCTGTCCCCCCAGTCACAGAGGATGAAGAGGCCGCGGATGCACAAAATATGGCAGACGGTGGTTGGCCCGGCCGGCTAGGCCGCATTGTAGCACACTGAGCTTCCCACTGCAACTTATGCTTCATGTCCATGTGCCGGTTCATGCATGAAGTACTCAAACTATGTATTTTTTGGCCTCTACTTAGCTTTTGCTGACAAATGTTACAGATAACACGAGTTGGGTCATCTTTATCGATCTGAAAAAATGCCCAGGCTATGCAAGGCTTAGCACCCATGCGACCTGAAGAGCCACCACGACTTGTGGTGAGAGGCAGAGTTGTGTTTGAGGATGCAGTTGTTGACGTGCTTCCAGTACTACGTCTCTGTCCAGGAAGGCGCAACCTGACCTCGTCGTCACTAGCATCTTCCTCCACCTCCTCTGCTGACCTCATCTCTTGGCTGACTGTGGGTTGACAGTAAGTGGGATCTCCGACCTCATCATCATCACCCTGTGCGTTATCACACCCGTCGTCCTCAGAGCCAACCTGTTCCTGCCCTGACAAAAAACTAAAGTTGTCGCTCCAATCAGGTATTTGAGTCTTATCATCGTCTTCCTCATTGTCTCCACCAACAGGAGTTACAGTTTGGGAATGAGGGTCTACATTATGGTCAGAACCTTCTGCGTCTGGTCCTGGATCCGACTCATAAAGATTCTGGGCATCAGTGCAGATCATTTCCTCGTCTGGATTCACAGAAGCGCTGGAGTCGACCTCTGATTCCCAGGCTATAGTATGAGTAAACAGCTCTGCAGACTCAACCATCTGTTCTACCTCATACTCAGACGGGCAGCTGGAGATTTGGGAGCTGTGAGGAAGCAAGTGCGATTTGGGTGACACCTTTGAGGACTGGAGTATTTGTGATGTTGAAGTTGATGTGAAGGAGAGCCCACTTAAAGGAGCACTTGATATCCGTTGAAGCACCTGCTGTTTTTGTGCCTCATCTGGAATTTGTAGCGATTGGCGTGGCCGTAAGAAAGGGATCTTATCACATTGTCCGCTAAAAGAAGTAGACATTTTAGTTTGGCTGGAAGATGGTCTTTCTTCTGCAGATGTTACTGTTGCTTTAACACCTACCACACGGACACAACCTTTTTTCCCCTTCCCAACACGCCTATTCCCCTTTCCACCAGCAGCAGGCCTTTTTCCACTCATTTTGGTGGTTAACTAATTCACAACTCTGGAGTTGTTTGCACAAAAAAACAATGGATGGTAACCGAGCAGAGCTGAGTGGCCAAACTGTGGTATTAGGCCAAAACTATTGGCTGGGTTAGATGCAGAAAAAAATTATTTTGAATTTGCAACCTGATGGAGGTCAGTATAGATGGACTAATAGAGAAAGTCCGACACACTACTAGAAGGCCAAATATTTTTTCAGAGGTAGATGCAGAAAAAAATATATTCAGTTTGCAACCTGATGGAGGTCAGTATAGATGGACTAATACAGCAAGTCCCACACACAGCTAGAAGCCCAAATATTTTTTCAGAGGTACTGTAGATGCAGATAAAAATTAGTTTTAATTTGCAACCTGATGGAGGTCAGTATAGATGGACTAATAGAGAAAGTCCGACACACTACTAGAAGGCCAAATATTTTTTCAGAGCTAGATGCAGAAAAAAATTATATTCAGTTTGCAACCTGATGGAGGTCAGTATAGATGGATTAATAGAACAAGACCCACACACAGCTAGAAGCCCAATATTTTTTCAGAGTTAGATGCAGAAAAAAATATATTCAGTTTGCAACCTGATGGAGGTTAGTATAGATGGACTAATAGAACAAGTCCCACACACTGCTAGAAGCCCAAATATTTTTTCAGAGGTACTGTAGATGCAGATAAAAATTAGTTTTAATTTGCAACCTGATGGAGGTCAGTATAGATGGACTAATAGAGAAAGTCCGACACACTACTAGAAGGCCAAATATTTTTTCAGAGGTAGATGCAGAAAAAAATATATTCAGTTTGCAACCTGATGGAGGTCAGTATAGATGGATTAATAGAACAAGACCCACACACAGCTAGAAGCCCAATATTTTTTCAGAGGTAGATGCAGAAAAAAATATATTCAGTTTGCAACCTGATGGAGGTCAGTATAGATGGACTAATAGAACAAGTCCCACACACTGCTAGAAGCCCAAATATTTTTTCAGAGGTACTGTAGATGCAGATAAAAATTAGTTTTAATTTGCAACCTGATGGAGGTCAGTATAGATGGACTAATAGAGAAAGTCCGACACACTACTAGAAGGCCAAATATTTTTTCAGAGGTAGATGCAGAAAAAAATATATTCAGTTTGCAACCTGATGGAGGTCAGTATAGATGGATTAATAGAACAAGACCCACACACAGCTAGAAGCCCAATATTTTTTCAGAGGTAGATGCAGAAAAAAATATATTCAGTTTGCAACCTGATGGAGGTCAGTATAGATGGACTAATAGAACAAGTCCCACACACTGCTAGAAGCCCAAATATTTTTTCAGAGGTACTGTAGATGCAGATAAAAATTAGTTTTAATTTGCAACCTGATGGAGGTCAGTATAGATGGACTAATAGTGAAAGTCCGACACACTACTAGAAGGCCAAATTTTTTTTCAGAGGTAGATGCAGAAAAAAAATATATTCAGTTTGCAACCTGATGGAGGTCAGTATAGATGGATTAATAGAACAAGACCCACACACAGCTAGAAGCCCAATATTTTTTCAGAGGTAGATGCAGAAAAAAATATATTCAGTTTGCAACCTGATGGAGGTCAGTATAGATGGACTAATAGAACAAGTCCCACACACTGCTAGAAGCCCAAATATTTTTTCAGAGGTACTGTAGATGCAGATAAAAATTAGTTTTAATTTGCAATCTGATGGAGGTCAGTATAGATGGACTAATAGAGAAAGTCCGACACACTACTAGAAGGCCAAATATTTTTTCAGAGGTAGATGCAGAAAAAAATATATTCAGTTTGCAACCTGATGGAGGTCAGTATAGATGGACTAATACAACAAGTCCCACACACAGCTAGAAGCCCAAATATTTTTTCAGAGGTACTGTAGATGCAGATAAAAATTAGTTTTAATTTGCAACCTGATGGAGGTCAGTATAGATGGACTAATAGAGAAAGTCCGACACACTACTAGAAGGCCAAATATTTTTTCAGAGCTAGATGCAGAAAAAAATTATATTCAGTTTGCAACCTGATGGAGGTCAGTATAGATGGATTAATAGAACAAGACCCACACACAGCTAGAAGCCCAATATTTTTTCAGAGGTAGATGCAGAAAAAAATATATTCAGTTTGCAACCTGATGGAGGTCAGTATAGATGGACTAATAGAACAAGTCCCACACACAGCTAGAAGCCCAAATATTTTTTCAGAGGTACTGTAGATGCAGATAAAAATTAGTTTTAATTTGCAACCTGATGGAGGTCAGCATAGATGGACTAATAGAATGATGCTATGCCCAAAAGGTTTTACTTCACTAGGTGCAGTAAAAAAATTGGTATTCTATACACAGGTGGTATATCTTGCAACACAGATAGGCTACTCCTCTGACTAACACACTCTGCAATAGGCCAAAAAGGATTAGCTTTGCTAGATTCAGCCAAATGCTGTGAAAAAAACTTGCACAGCACTGGCACAGACCTGCCTGGCAAAAACTGATAGGAACTGATGTAACCTAGTCCTGAAAAGGACTCCAATTACAATTAGTCTTTACTCCCACAACCTATCTATTTAAGAGCACAGACCTCCCTGATAAAAGTCGTAGGAAATGCTGTAACCTAGTCCTTAAAAGGACTGCAATCACAACTATTCCCTACTCCCAAGCTATCTGTATATTTGTGCGAAAATTGGCTTGAAATTAACAAGGTATAGCGCACACAGCAACAGCGGTGCCGTCTAACACGCAGCTGCAGCAGTGAGAAAATGGTGGCGACGGGGAAAATGGCTTGGTCTTATAGGGCAAGGACATGTGACATACACTGCCAATGACACATGCCCTTGCTTGTGTGAAAAAAAGCACTTCGCTCCGTGTGTGCGCTGCTGATAGGCTGACAGATTGCACCTCCCCACTGTAAATGCGGGAAAGAAAAAAAAAATGGAGGTCTTCATTGTTCCTGCAGAGATCCATCCCCTGCCCCTCCCCCCACCCCGCTGTACACTCAAACTGCGTATTAACATTAATTTTAATCATTACTGAGAAAAAATCCAGTTATGATTTTGGTGCACGAACAGTTATCGAACATAACCTCGAACAGCCGAATTTTTCTCAAATTGTTCGTGTTCGCCGAACGGCTCGAACACCGCCCAAAACAGCTCGAATTTGAGATTGGCGAACAGTTCGAGTAGAACAACGCTCATCTCTAGGGCTGACAGGGAGCTGTGGCTCAGTCTGGGCCCAGCTCCAGAGTCAGGCCTGGAGTGGAGGCCTGAAGCTGAGAGAGGGAGAGAGAGAGAAGTAAGAGGAAGAAGGAACAGAAACACCAGGAAAGGCCCAGAGACGCAAGAGAGAGGGAACCCTGAGATCCCACGAAATAACGGGTGAAGGGTTGGCAGAACAGGGTGCCGGATCCCAAACTGGTGAAGGCCAATTATCCTTAGCCAGGAACCGGAGGTCGTGGACAAGTTTTGGCGCGACCCCTCGCCATATCTACCAGGAAGGCATACCATATAGGGTCAGGGAAACCGGGAAAGGTTTCACCACTAGAAGGCCCGAGGGAGCTGGACAAAGGTGGATCCCTGGTGGGGACGGCCAGTAGAAAGGAAGAGAGGGGAGCTCAGGACCACGCTCTGGAACTGCCTGGGAGTTGGCCGAGTCCCGCACCTGGTGGACGCAGCACGGCTCGGGTGGTCCTAGCTGTACACAAGGGACCTGATAAAGAACTGTGAGTAAAGCTGTGAAAACTGCAATTGCACGTCTCTGAGCTTCCTTGTCACACCACCACTCCACTGTCATCTTTTCCTGCTTCACCATCTGCCCTGAGGCCATACCCCTCCCGTTGGGGGTTATACCATCCACGCTGCACATCCGTACCACCGGACTGCCCTGCAGCGGCGGCTTCATAGCCGCATTCAGCGGGTGGCGTAGTCGGACACTATTACCATCATACCAATAACGCCACTTAGTTTGACACCCTGGGCACGGACCGGGTCACCGCCACGAGGACTACTACCCCTATCGGATCCGGCTCCGGGTATTCCCCGCGTGCGCAACGCTACACAACATGGCCCAGGGGGCGCGTCAACAGCAGGTTTCAGTGGTAGTTATTCGGGATTGATACCCTGCCAATGTAGCAGATTTTAGTGGTAGATACCAAGCATCCCGTCATTAGAGTGTTTCCATTGACATTGAGCTCTGATATCCTGTTTGTGTACTACTATCAACCGTATGTTTTAACATGTCAGTATTATGTTTGTATCACCATGAACCCTACTTGTTATAATAAAGGTCTCTTTTATTTACATCAAAGACCTATTTGTCGGATATTTTTATATAGGTTTTAATTCTGTTCCGATTGGTCGATCCAATCTAGTTAGCAGATATACATATTTCCACTATGTTGATGTTTATGACTATTAAGACTGTATGTAAATGGAAATGTGTATCATCTGCGTGCCCTCTGCAATTTTTTCGTAATCACTACAGGGTACTGTATTTTATACTTTTTTTTTAAATTAATTCTCATATTTTACATGTTGAATACATCATTCAATAAAGCTCTGATCAGACACCTTTCCAATTAAGAAGCTGTATGTAGTGAAGTATTGTTATTTTAAGGGAAGGTGGGTGGTTAGGTGGGTTTTATTAACCCCTAAATATCTGTCCTTATAATGTCTTGAGCATTCTCCATCTTTATGACACTTTATGTGATCATCCAATGTCCTTTCCTGCATCCTTGGCTTGTACTCACTGATGATGTCATAGAGAGGTGATGTCACAATTACTTAGAACATTCGGCTCTCTACATTCCAATCACTTGTGCAGTTGATGTCATTGTGGTAAAGCATAAAGATGTGGAAGAGGTGACCGGGCACAGGTAATTACTATCATTAATTTATTAATTAGAATACATACTAATTCTAGGCCAGCAAGTTAAACTAATGTAATTAGCGACTCTTATCCCCCAAAATAGCCTTGGGTCAGATTGCACCCAAGTATCATAATTCATTTTATACCATAGAAAAGGTGATAACTCCCTGATTGCTGGGGATCCAACCACTAGGACCCTCATTGATCAATAACGCAAAGCGGAGGTCCAGCATGTAAACCTCTGCTCCATTCATTGTCTACGGGACTGCCTGAGATACCGCTGAATTAATTTATCTCCAGCAGTCCCTTAGAGAATGAATGGAGCTGCGGTGCACAAGCTTGACCTCCTGTCTGTTCGGACATTGCAGAGCTGTGATCTTAAGATTCAGTGAGGGTCCCAATGACCAGGAAGTTCAAAAATCAGTACTGCCATTATAAATATGATGGTGCCACCAATAAAGCGTCCGGAGCGAGTAGACTTTTTGGTTGATTTTGAAAAACCACTACTTTTTTGTCGCAGACACATTTGATACATGGCGACCACAAGGCTTTATTCTGTGTTTCAGCCACCCACACAGTGCATGATATCATTGACTGCTCCTGTCTTCCCATAGCTGCTCTAACATGTCCTGCTCTTTCTGCTATTATTATGGTGACACGAGGCCTCATCACAGCCAATCACATATTTTACCAGTGTCAGAAACATTACAGGTAAAATCTGACCAAATTTATGTAAAAATACTGCCAGACCTTGGGATGAATTTTTTCTTTTAATCATTTTTTTTAAAAAAAATTAATAATTCTTTTTATTTTATACAAATTTATTTTAAAATTAAATAAGTTTCACTTTATTGAAAATTAAAATTTAGAGAGTTACTGGAGATTAGTAAATTGCTGGTAAGGTAACAGCAGGCTGGATGCCACCAACATACCACATCGTCCCCAGATTCCTTTGCTCATCTTCTTTTATGATGTCATAGAGGCGTGACATCATATTATGTTAGAACGTGGTGCTGTAGAGTCACAGTTCAGATCATTGCCATCACAGGGAGCACACACCGACAGGAGGAGGGAAAGAGGACAAGGTGACACAGAAGAGGTAATTCAATCCTATCGATCACAATAGATTTTAGTTCCAGGTCTCCATGTTCTGTAAAATTTCCATATTATAGATTACACGTGTCAAACTCCGGCCCGTGGGTCATATCTGGCCCGCAGGGTGGTTATATTTGGCCAGTAACACCAGAACCGCCACCGCTATATTGAGCCATTAGTCTGTATGGAGGACTATGAGGCCCATTATTCTGTATGGAGGACTATGTGGGGCCCATTATTCTGTATGGAGGACTATGTGGGGCCCATTATTCTGTATGGAGGACTATGTGGGGCCCATTATTCTGTATGGAGGACTATTTGGGGCCCATTATTCTGTATGGAGGACTATTTGGGGCCCATTATTCTGTATGGAGGACTATGTGAGGCCCATTATTCTGTATGGAGGACTATGTGAGGCCCATTATTCTGTATGGAGGACTATGTGGGGCCCATTATTCTGTATGGAGGACTATGTGGGGCCCATTATTCTGTATGGAGGACTATGTGAGGCCCATTATTCTGTATGGAGGACTATGTGAGGGCCATTATTCTGTGTGGAGGACTATGGGGGGCCCATTATTCTGTATGGAGGACTATGTGGGGCCCATTATTCTGTATGGAGGACTATGTGAGGGCCATTATTCTGTGTGGAGGACTATGGGGGGCCCATTATTCTGTATGGAGGACTATGTGGGGCCCATTATTCTGTATGGAGGACTATGTGAGGCCCATTATTCTGTATGGAGGACTATGTGGGGCCCATTATTCTGTATGGAGGACTATGTGGGGCCAATTATTCTGTATGGAGGACTATGTGGGGCCCATTATTCTGTATGGAGGACTATGTGAGGCCCATTATTCTGTATGGAGGACTATGTGGGGGCCCATTATTCTGTATGGAGGACTATGGGGGGCCCATTATTCTGTATGGAGGACTATGTGGGGGCCCATTATTCTGTATGGAGGACTATGGGGGGCCCATTATTCTGTATGGAGGACTATGTGGGGCCCATTATACTGTATACTGGTTGGCCCACGGCTATGGGGGGCCCATTATTCTATATGGAGGACTATGTGAGGCCCTTTATCCTGTATGGAGGACTATGAGGCCCATTATTCTGTATGGAGGACTATTTGGGGCCCATTATACTGTATACTGGTTGGCCCACGACTATGGGGGGCCCATTATTCTGTAGGGAGGACTATGTGAGGCCCATTATTCTGTATGGAGGACTATGTGGGGCCCATTATTCTGTATGGAGGACTATGTGGGGCCCATTATTCTGTATGGAGGACTATGTGGGGCCCATTATTCTGTATGGAGGACTATGTGAGGCCCATTATTCTGTATGGAGGACTATGTGGGGGCCCATTATTCTGTATGGAGGACTATGGGGGGCCCATTATTCTGTATGGAGGACTATGTGGGGCCCATTATTCTGTATGGAGGACTATGTGGGGCCCATTATTCTGTATGGAGGACTATGTGAGGCCCATTATTCTGTATGGAGGACTATGTGGGGGCCCATTATTCTGTATGGAGGACTATGTGAGGCCCATTATTCTGTATGGAGGACTATGTAAGGGGCCCATTATTCTGTATGGAGGACTATGTGGGGCCCATTATTCTGTATGGAGGACTATGTGAGGCCCATTAGTCTGTATGGAGGACTATTTGGGGCCCATTATACTGTATACTGGTTGGCCCATGACTATGGGGGGCCCATTATTCTGTATGGAGGACTATGTGAGGCCCATTATTCTGTATGGAGGACTATGTGGGGCCCATTATTCTGTATGGAGGACTATGTGGGGCCCATTATTCTGTATGGAGGACTATGTGAGGCCCATTATTCTGTATGGAGGACTATGTGGGGGCCCATTATTCTGTATGGAGGACTATGTGGGGCCCTTTATTCTGTATGGAGAACTATGTGAGGCCCATTATTCTGTATGGAGGACTATGGGGGGCCCATTATTCTGTATGGAGGACTATGTGAGGTCCATTATTCTGTATGGAGGACTTTGTGGGGCCCATTATTCTGTATGGAGGACTATGTGGGGGCCCATTATTCTGTATGGAGGACTATGGGGGGCCCATTATTCTGTATGGAGGACTATGTGGGGGCCCATTATTCTGTATGGAGGACTATGGGGGGCCCATTATTCTGTATGGAGGACTATGTGGGGCCCATTATACTGTATACTGGTTGGCCCACGGCTATGGGGGGCCCATTATTCTATATGGAGGACTATGTGAGGCCCATTATCCTGTATGGAGGACTATGAGGCCCATTATTCTGTATGGAGGACTATTTGGGGCCCATTATACTGTATACTGGTTGGCCCACGACTATGGGGGGCCCATTATTCTGTAGGGAGGACTATGTGAGGCCCATTATTCTGTATGGAGGACTATGTGGGGCCCATTATTCTGTATGGAGGACTATGTGGGGCCCATTATTCTGTATGGAGGACTATGTGGGGCCCATTATTCTGTATGGAGGACTATGTGAGGCCCATTATTCTGTATGGAGGACTATGTGGGGGCCCATTATTCTGTATGGAGGACTATGGGGGGCCCATTATTCTGTATGGAGGACTATGTGGGGCCCATTATTCTGTATGGAGGACTATGTGGGGCCCATTATTCTGTATGGAGGACTATGTGAGGCCCATTATTCTGTATGGAGGACTATGTGGGGGCCCATTATTCTGTATGGAGGACTATGTGAGGCCCATTATTCTGTATGGAGGACTATGTAAGGGGCCCATTATTCTGTATGGAGGACTATGTGGGGCCCATTATTCTGTATGGAGGACTATGTGAGGCCCATTAGTCTGTATGGAGGACTATTTGGGGCCCATTATACTGTATACTGGTTGGCCCATGACTATGGGGGGCCCATTATTCTGTATGGAGGACTATGTGAGGCCCATTATTCTGTATGGAGGACTATGTGGGGCCCATTATTCTGTATGGAGGACTATGTGGGGCCCATTATTCTGTATGGAGGACTATGTGAGGCCCATTATTCTGTATGGAGGACTATGTGGGGGCCCATTATTCTGTATGGAGGACTATGTGGGGCCCTTTATTCTGTATGGAGAACTATGTGAGGCCCATTATTCTGTATGGAGGACTATGGGGGGCCCATTATTCTGTATGGAGGACTATGTGAGGTCCATTATTCTGTATGGAGGACTTTGTGGGGCCCATTATTCTGTATGGAGGACTATGTGGGGCCCATTATTCTGTATGGAGGACTATGTGAGGCCCATTATTCTGTATGGAGGACTATGTGGGGGCCCATTATTCTGTATGGAGGACTATGTGGGGCCCATTATTCTGTATGGAGGACTATGTGAGGCCCATTATTCTGTATGGAGGACTATGGGGGGCCCATTATTCTGTATGGAGGACTATGTGAGTCCCATTATTCTGTATGGAGGACTATGTGGGGCTCATTATACTGTATACTGGTTGACCCGCGACTTTGTCCAAGTTTTTCACTTTGGCCCTCTGTGTGTTTAAGTTTGACCTCCCTGTTATAAATACATACAGTAAGATGGAAGTGGGAGGCCATTTGTCACATTTCTTTATATTCAGTATAATCCCTAACTACTAAACTGGATATTTGTGTATCTGTATACATATTAGCCTTCATATTGCTAGCAATATATAATATTTTGCACAAGAACACGATTTATGAAAAAAAAAGTGTTGTCTCATATCAAGGAATAATTTTTCCCATTTACATAGCTGTATGAGGACATAGTTTTTGCAGAATTGAAACAAGTTTAAATTGGCATAGTATGATGTGATATGAAGCAGGAAACATTTGGCTTAAGCAGGAGTACTTATGTTTTTTGTGCAGTTTCAAGATGGGTGGGGTCTTCCAATGCAAAGTGGTACTTACCATCAATACCCACCCCTGCCCTCCCGGCATCACACTTTCAACTGTATCAGCATCCTGCATTCCAATACAGCTGAATGCAATGACAGAAGAGGGAGCTGTCCGTTATATTACATGGAAGGCTACGTGGGGCCCATTATACTATATGGGAGGCTATGTGGTGCCCGTTATTCTACAATACAAGGCTTTGTGGGGCCCATTATACTACATGAAATGTTATGTGGGGCCCATTATACAACATGAAAGGCTATATGGGGTCCATTATACTATATGGAGGGTTACGTGGGGGCAATATTCTATATGAAGGGCTACGTGGGAGCCATTATACTATTTGTAGGGCTATGTAGGGCCCATTATACTATATGGAGGGCTATGTGGGGCCCATTATAATATTTGGAGAGCTATGTGGGGGCCATTATACTATACAGAGGGCTATGTGTGGGCCATAATATTGTTTTCAGGGCTGTGAAGGGGGGAAATTATACTGTTAGCAGGGCTATGTGGGACGGCATTATACTGTCGGGAGGGCTAGTGGAGGCCATTATACTGTATACGATCAATTATACAATGTGGAGGTTTGTGTAGGCTGTGTTGGGGCCGGTATATTGTTTGGAGGCCTATGTGGGAGGCCATCATTCTACTGTTAGCATGGCTATTAGGGGGCCATTATACTGTCTGGAGGGCTAGTGGAGGCCATTATACTGTATACGAGCAATTAAGCAATGTGGAGGTTTGTGTGGGGTCCATCATACTGTATGGAGGGTTGTGTGGGGGCCATTATACTGTATGGAGGACTATGTGGGCCCATTTTTCTGTTTGCAGGGCTATGTGAGGTCCATTATACTGTGTGGGAGCTATGTGAGGGCCATTATACTATATGGAGGGCTATGTTGGGGCCATGATACTCTATAGACTTCTATGTGTGGGCCATAATACTGTTTGCAGGGCTATGTGGGGGACCATTATAATGTTTGCATGGCTGTGTAGGGGCCAATATAATGTTTGAAGTGATAGTGGGCGTTATACTGTATACAAGCAATTATACAGTGTGGACCTTTGTGTGGGGTTCATCATACTGTTTTGAGGGTTGTGTGGGGGCTAAGATACTGTTTGGAGAACTATGTGATGGGCAATTATTTTGTTTGCAAGGCTATGCGAGGGCCATTATACTGTTTGGAGGGCGTTGTTGGGAATATTATACTTTTGGAGGGCTAGTATGGTCCATCATACTGTGTGGAGGATTGTGTGGGGGTCATTATGCTGTTTAGAGGGCTGTGTGGGGGTCATCATACTGTGTGGCTGGTCGTGCGTGTTGGGGCCATCATACTGTGTGGAGGGCCATTATACTGTATGGAGGGCTGGGTGGGGGCCATCATATTGTGCCTAGGGCTGTGTTGGGGCCATCCTACTATGTGGAGTATTGTGTTGGGGCCATCTTACTCTGTGGAAGGGTGTGGGATCATTATTCTGTATAGAGGGCTATGTGTGGGCCATCATATTGTATGGAGGGCTGTGTTGGGGTCACAGTTGGGGCATCATACTGTCTTGGGGGTCACCATGCTTTGTCAGGGAAGGGAGGGACAGCAGGGTTATTATACTGTGCATGAGGAGGGTACTGTGGAGGAATTCACAGTGGGGGTATCACTCTGTATTGGGGGGGAGCACTTTTGTTGGTTTCATACTTTATGGTGGAATCTAGGGGCTTCAATGAGAAGAAAATAAATTTGGAAGGGCTGCAAAGTTGTAAGATATGCTCTTCTGTGATACCACCAATTTTTTTTTTGTGGAGTGAGGGGACTATTAAAACTTCTGCTATGGGGCTCAGTGATTAATATACATAGTAACATAGTAACATAGTTTGTAAAGCCGAATAAAGACTTGCGTCCATCAAGTTCGACCTGTTAATTTTGTAATTCCTAAAGTTGATCCAGAGGCGGGCAAAAACCCCAAATGATTTAGCCAATCTTCACCTGTGGAAAAATTCCCTCCGGACTCTGAAACCAGCAGTCAGAATAAATCCCTGTATCAACATACTATTTTATTCTATTTTTAAGTATATGCTGAAATCTGCCTGGTATCTAGAAATGCATCCATTCCCCGCTTGAACTGGTTTAGTGAATCCGACATTACCGTCTCCTCACTCAGTGAATTCCATATTCTCACTGCTCTTACCGTAAAGAACCCCTTCCTATGCTGGTGCTGAAACCTTTTCTCTTCCAGTCTTAGTGAATGCCCTCTTGTTACCGTAATATCCCTCATTTTGAACAAATCCCTGGCAAGATCTCTATACTGTCCCCTAACATATTTGTACACATTTATTATATCCCCCCTCAACCTTCTCTTTTCCAGGCTGAATAGTCCTAGTTTTGCCAACCTCTCTGGGTATTGCAGTCCCTCCATTCCCTTTATTAATTTTGTTGCCCTCCTTTGTACCTTTTCAAGCTCATTTATATCCTTTCTATATATTGGGGCCCATAACTGAGCACAGTATTCCAAGTGTGGTCTGACCAGTGCTTTGTACAGAGGAAGAACAATGGTCTCATCCTTTGCAGCTATACCTCTTCTGATACATCCCATTACCCTTTTTGCCCTTACAGCAGCGGCCTGACTTTGGGCACTCCAATTTAGTTTGCTATCAATCAAGATGCCCAAGTCCTTCTCCATCTCTGAATGCCCCAATGATTTCCCATTCAGTGAGTACTGGTGACTTCCATTTTTCCTTCCCATATGTATGACCTTACATTTCTCCTCATTAAACCTCATTTGCCATTTAATGCTCCACCTACCCAGCTTATCCAAGTCCCTCTGTAGGTCTGCACTGTCCTCTTTTGTATTAATTGTTTTACATAACTTTGTGTCATCTGCAAATATTGACATTTAACTATTTATCCCGTTGACTATGTCGTTAATAAAGATATTAAATAACATTGGGCCTAGTACAGACCCCTGTAGTACCCCACTAGTGACGCTTACCCAATCTGAGTATATTCCATTTATAACCACCCTCTGCCTTCTATCCCTTAGCCAGTTAGCTACCCACTTGCAGACATTTTCCCCCAGACCCATCATTCTCATTTTGTATACCAACCTATTATGTGGCACGCTATCGAACGCTTTTGAGAAGTCGAGATACACGACATCCACTGGTTCCCCCTGATCTACTCGAGAGCTAACCTCCTCGTAGAAGTCAATCAGGTTTGTTTGGCAGGAGCGATTCCTCATGAATCCATGTTGGTTCGGGGTTAATAGATTATTAGCATCAAGATGCTCCGTAATTGCCTCTTTAATGAAACTCTCAAAAATTTTGCCCACAACGGACGTCAGACTCACCGGCCGTTAGTTTCCGGCGTCACTTTTTGCTCCCTTTTTGAATATTGGCACTACATTCGCCTGTTGCCAATCAAGTGGTACAGACCCAGTCTCAACAGAGTCCTTAAATATAAGATATAACGGTCTGTCTATCACATTGCTTAGTTCCCTTAGTACCCGTGGGTGTATGCCATCAGGTCCTGGTGATTTGTTTATTTTAATGTTACTGAGGCGTTTCTGTACCCCAACTTGGGTTAGATTAGTCATACTTAGTGGAGGATTAAGTTTGTCACTTCTCATTTCGCCTGTTAGTTCAATTTCCTTTGTGAAAGTTGTCGAAAAAAATTTATTTAATAGATTAGCTTTATCCTCATCTTTCTCTATGATTTTGCCTTCATCACTTTTTATCGGTCCAATATTATCCGATTTAATCCTCTTACTATTTATATACGTAAAGAACAGTTTGGGATTTGATCTACTTTCCCTAGCAATACGTCTCTCTGTTTCCTCCTTCGCTATTTTTATTTGTTTTTTGCAAGTTCTCGTTTTTTCCTTGTAACACATTAGTGCCTCCTTACTGTTTTCCTGTTTTAATCTCTTGAATGCCTCTTTTTTGCTATTTAACGCCCCTTTTACGTTCTTGTTCAACCATATTGGTTTCCTCTTATTTCTGGCCCTTTTATTCCCATACGGTATATACCTCTCGCTCTGAGTATTCAGAATTCTTTTGAAGGTTTCCTATTTACTATTCGTATCCCTTTGATTAAGAACTTTGTCCCAGTCAATAAGTTGAAGGTTTTCTTTCAGCTGATCAAACTTCGCCCTCCTAAAGTCTAATGTTTTTGTTGTTCCCTTATTGATAACCCTACTGAAGGGCATTTCAAAATTGATAATATTATGATCGCTATTACCTAGGTGCCCCCCTATCTGTACCTCAGTTATTCTATCAGGCCTATTAGTCAATATTAAGTCCAACACGGCCTTCCCTCTCGTTGGTTCCTGCACTAGTTGGGAGAGATAATTATCCTTGATATTTGTCAAGAACCTTTTTCCTTTCTGAGATCTACAGGTTTCTGTTTCCCAGTCAATATCCGGGTAGTTGAAGTCCCCCATAACAATCACTTCATTATGTTTTGCTACTTTGTCTAATTGTCCTAATAGCAGATTCTCATTCTCCTCTGTTATATTGGGTGGCTTATAGCAGACCCCTAGTAATATTTTATTATTATTTTTTGCCCCCTCTATCTCTACCCACATAGACTCGACCCCCTCTTCTCCCTCTCCTATATCTTCCCTTAGTCTGGGCTTTAGACATGACTTTACATATAAGCAGACTCCTCCGCCTTTCCCTTGTATCCGGTCCCTTCTAAATAAACTATAATCTAATAAATATGTATGCCCCTGATCAATGGAATCTTACCCTTTATTATGATCTGACATAATTCCCTTTCAGCAGAGTTAATTAAATTAGGATAATTTGAAACCTGAAGAATAAAGGGGGTTGAAAAAACAATTATATATAATCATTGCAGAAATAAATTGACTATGCAATGGGTCTTTAGAATAATAAAGGGAATAAATAGGAAAAGAAAGGTTAATATAGCACCTTTTTACTTTTTATTTACTTATTTTTTCACTTTTTCTTTTTTTTCTCTCTCACTCCTCATTTTAAAAAGGGTAATTTAAATAGTGCATTGGGGGTCGGTTGTAAACTACAATAAAAATATTAATAATGTCACATAATACTACAAAAACTACACATAAAAAAACAAAAAGACTTATATGTGAATAAATTAGACTTCACATAAATACCTACTACTGTATTGTAACAAGAGTAAAAAAATATTCCTCTATTGTTTTGTTTTTTTCGTTTCATTTTTATTGTAAACATATTGTCACAACTACGACTTTTTACAGATTACTTTTTCCATCATACTCTTTGGTGTGTATAGCATGTAGCAGGAACATATTATCACTCTTTTGAATATTTACAGGTGACTGACGCCCAATTACATCGTGGGATTTGAAATGTTTCCTTGTGGACTCCAAGAAAAGAATGTGGAAAGTCACATAACAGGTAATTAATATTCATATTAATTACTGATAATAGTCATTCTAGGCATAAGTTCTAGACCTGCGGAGGTGTGACAACACCTTTCTGATACATGAGAATATACTGTTAGTGGTTTACATATGTATATTTTCTATACACAACTCCTAGAATAACACAACCATATCTTAGGTAGAGATAAGGAACATTTCTTTTCCTTATCCTCTGTCTTCTAAAGTGAGGAATCCCTTATTCTGTTTCATAGAATAGCCTTGTAATCAGCGGTGTAACAATCAATACCGCGATTACAAGAGACTGACCACAGCATTAAGACTACACTGTGGACCAACTGACTACAAAATTTACTAGGACTGAAAGTTCACATCATTTAAACTAGGTGTGGACTGACTGACAACAGCATTTACACTAGTCTATAGATTGACTGGAAGACAGCAATTACTGGAAAGGGACATCACACTCGGAAGAATAGAAGGAAGAAGGCAAAGAGGAAGACCAGCAACCAATCCAATGGATTGACACTATCAAGATAATGGTGAAGGAGACCCTAGTGGACCTATCTAGTTTTGCACAAGATTGATCTTCCTAAAGATCGCTAATTTAGCAAGTCGTCAAGGCTCAAGTTTCAACCGAAGGTCATTAATTATAAAGAATGGACTGACTGACTGACCACAGCATATGCACTAGATGTGGACTGCCTGACCACATTTACAGTAGACTAGACTGTGGGCCAACCTCTGTCTTCTAAAGTGAGGAATCCCCTATCCTATTACGACGCGCCCCCTGGGCCGTGGGGTACCCGGAGCCAGGGCTTTTGTAGATGTTGGGGGTGGTAGTCACCGTGGTGGTGACCCGGTCCGTGAACCAGGGCAGTCAAACCACGGGCGTATTATATGTGTACAGGTTAATGTCTGACTACGCCACCTGTGGATTGTGGTTATTAGTAACCGCCGCTGCGGAGCAGTCCGCTGAAGCTGGTGGTATGTGCAGCTAGGTGATGTGACTCCCCACAGGAGGAGTGTAGCTTCAGGGCAGCATGTAAGGATAATGATGGTAGTAGAGCAGGGTATCGGTAATAACAAAACGGAGTCTTTGCAGTGCAGTCCCAGGGTCTTTACTGTTGGTAATTATATAGGCCCCAACGGGAGTACTGGCTCGTGATGAAGGCCTGGTCAGTCTGGGAGCAATCCTAGAGTCCTCCTGGCCTGGTAGAGTAGTAGGCCTGCCGTTCTGACCGTACTCTTTGGCTATCCCGCTTATAGTCGTGTTGTAGCCCACGTCCCTGAGTGTAACGTGCTGTGCTCACCCGTATGGCTGGCGACTTGGACCCTGTGTATTCCTCGCTCCTCTGTGGCGGTACTGGTCCTTTCGTGTGGCTGAGCCTCCGGGCTTCAGATGGGCTAGGAGACCTGCAATCTCCTGCCTTGCGGTATCTGCTGCTGGGTATACAATCCCAACAGCTTCGGACTCCGGTGTCCGGCTCTCTGTGTGAACTACCAGGACGAGCTCTCTACTGCTCCAGTCCCTGGCTTCTTGCTCCTGTGTCCTCAACTCGACTACAGGCTCTAAGTGAGCAAACCCCGCCTCCAGATACAGTTATAAAGGGCAGGATCCTGACCAGGAAACCCCTGTTTTGCTCCCAGACATGGTATTACCACCACTGTGGCAACCAGACCCTGTGGGGTGCCACATTTACATAGAATAGCCTTGGAATCAGTGGTGTAACAATCAATACCGCGATTACAAGAGACTGACCACAATATTAAAATTACACTGTGGACTGAATGACCGCAACATTTAAAAGGACTGACAGTCCACGGCGTTTGAATACGTTGTGGACTGACTCTCAACAGCATTTACACTAGTCTAAGGATTGAATGGAAGACAGCAATCAATGGAAAAGGACATCATACTTTGAAGTATAGAAGGAAGAAAGCAAAGAGGAAGACCAGCAACCAATCGAATGGATTGATGCTATAAAGATAATGGTGAAGAAGACCCTAATGGACCTATCTAGTCTTGCACAAGATAGATCTTCCTAAAGATCATTAATTCATTAAGTCGTCATGGCTCGAGTTTCAACCGAAGGCCATTAATTATAAAGAATGGACTGACTGACCACAGCATATACACTAGATGTGGACTGCCTGAGCACATTTACAGTAGACTGTGAACTGATTGAGCTTAAATGTAAAATAGACTGTGGACTGTCTGACTACAATTTTTATAATAAAATGCAGACCGACTGACCACAGTCTTTATCTTTGAAAAAAGTAATTTTGGCACTAGAGTGTTATACTTTTTGGTGTGTATAGCATGTAGCAGGAACATATTATCACTCTTTTGAATATTTACAGGTGACTGACGCCCAATTACATCGTGGGATTTGAAATGTTTCCTTGCGGACTCCAAGAAAAGAATGTGGAAAGTCACATAACAGGTAATTAATATTCATATTAATTACTGATAATAGTCATTCTAGGCATAAGTTCTAGACCTGCGGAGGTGTGACAACACCTTTCTGATACATGAGAATATACTGTTAGTGGTTTACATATGTATATTTTCTTTACACAACTCCTAGTATAACACAACCATATCTTAGGTAGAGACATAAGGAACATTTCTTTTCCTTATCCTCTGTATTCTAAATTGAGGAATCCCTTATTCTGTTTCATAGAATAGCCTTGTAATCAGCGGTGTAACAATCAATACCGCGATTACAAGAGACTGACCACAGCATTAAGACTACACTGTGGACCAACTGACCACAAAATTTACCAGGACTGACAGTCCACAGCATTTAAATTAGGTGTGGACTGACTGACAACAGCATTTACACTAGTCTATGGATTGACTGGAAGACAGCAATTACTGGAAAGGGACATCATACTCGGA
Organism: Phyllobates terribilis; assembly: GCF_046119375.1. Classification (NCBI taxonomy): domain Eukaryota; kingdom Metazoa; phylum Chordata; class Amphibia; order Anura; family Dendrobatidae; genus Phyllobates; species Phyllobates terribilis. Next base: position 384,878,405 of record NW_027362765.1, read on the forward strand.
AGAATAGAAGTAAGAAGAAAAAGAAGAAGACCAGCAACCAATCCAAAGGATTGACACTATCAAGATAATGGTGAAGAAAACCCTAGTGGACCTATCTAGTCTTGCACAAAATTGATCTTCCCAAAGATCGTTAATTCATCCAGTCGTCATTGCTGACCACAGCATTCACACTAGTTGTGGACTGCCTGATCATATTTAGAGTAGACTGTGGGCCAACCTCTGTCTTCTAAAGTGAGGAATCCCCTATTTTATTTCATAGAATAGCCTTGTAATCAGCGGTGTATCAATCAATACCGCGATTACAAGACACTGACCACAGCATTAAGACTACACTGTGGACTGAATGACCACAGCATTTAAAAGGACTGACAGTCCACAGCCTTTGAATTAGTTGTGGACTGACTGACAACAGCATTTACACTAGTCTAAGGATTGACTGGAAGACAGCAATCACTGGAAAAGGACATCATACTTTGAAGTATAGAAGGAAGAACGCAAAGAGGAAGACCAGCAGCCAATCCAAAGGATTGACACTATCAATATATTGGTGGAGAAGACCGCAGTGGACCTATGTAGTCTTTCACAAAATTGATCTTCCTAAAGATCATTAATTCATCCAGTCGTCATGGCTCGAGTTTCAACCGAAGGCCATTATTAATAAAAATGGGCTGACTGACCACAGCATTCACACTAGGTGTGGACTGCCTGACTATAGCATTCACACTAGGTGTGGACTGCTTCACCACATTTACAGTAGACTAGACTGTGGGCCAACTTCTTTCTTCTAAAGTGAGGAATCCCCTATTCTATTTCATAGAATAGCCTTGTAATCAGCGGTGTAACAATCAATACCGCGATTACAAGAGATTGACCACAATATTAAAATTACACTGTGGACTGAATGACCACAACATTTAAAAGGACTGACAGTCCACAGCGTTTGAATTAGTTGTGGACTGACTGACAACAGCATTTACACTAGTCTAAGGATTGAATGGAAGACAGCAATCACTGGAAAAAGACATCATACTTTGAAGTATGGAAGGATGAAAGCAAAGAGCTAGACCAGCAACAAATCCAATGGATTGGTACTATCAAGATAATGGTGAAGAAGACCCTAGCGGACCTATCTAGTCTTCCACAAGATTGATCTTCTTAAAGATCATTAATTCATCAAGTCGTCATGGCTCGAGTTTCAACTGAATGCCATTAATTATAAAGAATGGACTGACTGACTGACCATAGCATATATGATGCGCCCCCTGGGCCGTGGGGTACTCGACAGCCGGGACGATGGCTGCTGGCGGGGGTTATCACGGTGGCTGGCCCGGTTCGTGACCCAGGGCGGTCAGTAAAAAGGGACAAAACAAAAAGGGAATACTTTATATGGAAAGTTCGTGACGCCACCTGTGGTATCTGGTGAGAATCACCAGCGCTGTGGCAGTACGCTGAGGCCGGTGGTAAGGCAGCTTGATGGTACAGCTCCCCATAGGTAGAGCTAGGCCTCAGGGCAGCGGGGATGTAAGGATGCAGGACAGATGGGACCCGCCGGGTCAGAGCAAGAACAGGGACAGACACGATAGTCACTTCAGTACCTTTTACTGGTGGAAATTCAGGCACATCCCGGAGCACTGTAGGGTGAAGGGTGCATTTCAGAATCCTCCCCAGTGAGCGGGTGTAGGGACTCCTGTTTCTAGCCTTTGCGTAGTAAGTTTCTGACCTGCCTGGAGCTAGGCCTAACTTTGTCTCTGTTCTGCACCTGCCAACCTTGTGGTAGGGCCTTCTGTTGGAGATCACTCTCCCTATTCTTTGGGGTCTCTGTGATTCCTGACCCTGGTACGTATCATCTTTTGGTGATCCTGGGACATATAGTTCGCCAGGGGTTCCGGAAGTTTTCTACTGGTCATGCAGATCCACGTAGATTCCGACCCGGTGTTTGCTCTAACTTCGGGGTGAGCTGGTTAAGCTCCTCTACCCCCCTATGTTACTCACTTTCCACTCGCCTTCGGCCCCGCTCGGGCCCTCACTAGGCTACACACACTGCAGCCATGACACTGCTCTTCCTCGCCGCTCTCAGAGTGTCGGCACACTCCTAGCTCTCTATCCTGAGCTCTGTGAGTTCTAGTCTGGACTCACTCTACAGACTGTACTGAACTCTTTCTGCAGGAACAGCTAGGCTCTGGCTCGACTGCACTCACTCCTTCTGTGTCTGAGCAGGAAACTGCTGAATCACTCACTGAGCTGCCTGGCTCCACCTTCCCTTTATATATCCCTGACGGGCTCCATCTGGTGGTCTGAGGTGGAAGGTGGAGGTGTGTGAATGCTTAGAGAGCCCTCTGGTGGAGGAATCCTTTAATACACTCTTCCAGGATCTGTGGTGTTAAGCACAGCTGGGCGCCACATATACACTAGATGTGGACATTTACAGTAGACTGTGAAACAATTGAGCATAAAATTTAAAATAGACTGTGGACTGTCTGAATACAATTTTTATAATAAAATGCAGACCGACTGACCACAGTCTTTATCTTTGAAATAAGTAATTTTGGCTCTAGAATGTTATACTTTTTGGTGTGTATAGAATGTAGCAGGAACATATTATCACTCTTTTGAATATTTACAGGTGACTGACGCCCTTTGACATGGTGGGATTTGAAATGTTTCCTTGTGGACTCCAAGAAAAGAATGTGGAAAGTCACATAACAGGTAATTAATATTCATATTAATTACTGATAAAAGTCATTCTAGGCATAAGTTCTAGACCTGCGGAGGTGTGACAACACCTTTCTGATACATGAGAATATACTGTTAGTGGTTTACATATGCATATTTTCTATACACAACTCCTAGTATAACACAACCATATCTTAGGTACAGACATAAGGAACATTTCTTTTCCTTATCCTCTGTATTCTAAATTGAGGAATCCCTTATTCTGTTTCATAGAATAGCCTTGTAATCAGCGGTGTAACAATCAATACCTCGATTACAAGAGACTGACCACAGCATTAAGACTACACTGTGGACCAATTGACCACAAAATTTACGAGGACTGACAGTCCACAGCATTTAAATTAGGTGTGGATTGACTGACAACAGCATTTACACTAGTCTATGGATTGCCTGGAAGACAGCAATTACTGGAAAGGGACATCATACTCGGAAGAATAGAAGGAAGTAGGCAAAGAGGAAGACCAGCAACCAATCCAAAGGATGGACATTATCAAGATAATGGTGAAGAAAACCCTAGTGGACCTATGTAGTCTTGCACAAAATTGATATTCCCAAACATCGTTAATTCATCCAGTCGTCATTGCTAGAGTTTCAAACGAAGGTCGTTAACAATAAAAAATGGACTGACTGACCACAGCATTCACACTAGTTGTGGACAGCCTGATCATATTTAGAGTAGACTGTGGGCCAACCTCTGTCTTCTAAAGTGAGGAATCCCCTATTCTATTTCATAGAATAGCCTTGTAATCAGCGGTGTAACAATCAATACCGCAATTACAAGAGACTGACCACACTACTAAGACTACACTGTGGACTGAATGACCACAGCATTTAAAAGGACTGACAGTCCACAGCATTTGAATTAGTTGTGGACTGACTGACAACAGCATTTACACTAGTCTAAGGAATGACTGGAAGACAGCAATCACTGGAAAAGGACATCATACTTTGAAGTATAGAAGGAAGAACGCAAAGAGGAAGACCAGCAGCCAATCCAAAGGATTGACACTATCAAGATAACGGTGGCGAAGACCCTAGTGGACCTATGTAGTCTTTCACAAAATTGATCTTCCTAAAGATCGTTAATTCTTCCAATCGTCATGGCTCGAATTTCAACCGAAGGCCGTTAATAAGAAAAAATAGGCTGACTTACCACAGCATTCACACTAGGTGTGGACTGCTTGACCACATTTACAGTAGACTAGACTGTGGGTTAACCTCTGTCTCTTAAAGGGAGGTATCCCCTATTCTATTTCATAGAATAGACTTTTAATCCGCGGTGTAACAATCAGTACCGCGATTAGAAGAGACTGACCACAGTATTAAAATTACACTGTGGACTGAATGACCACAGCATTTAAAAGGACTGACAGTCCACAGCGTTTGAATTAGTTGTGGACTGACTGACAACAGCATTTACACTAGTCTAAGGATTGAATGGAAGACAGCAATCACTGGAAAAAGACATCATACCTTGAAGTATAGAAGGCAGAAAGCAAAGAGGAAGACCAGCAACCAAACCAATGGATTGAAACTATCAAGATAATGGTGAAGAAGACCCTAGTGGACCTATCTAGTTTTCCACAAGATTGATCTTCCTAAAGATCATTAATTCATTAAGTCGTCATGGCTCGAGTTTCAACCGAAGGCAATTAATTATAAAGAATGGACTGACTGACCACAGTATTCACAGAGGCTGTGGACTGCCTAACTACAGCATTAACACTAGGTGTGGACTACTTGACCTAATTTAAAGTAGACTAGACTGTGGGCCAACCTCTATCTTTTAAAGGGAGGAATCCCCTATTCTATTTCATAGAATTGCCTTGTAATCAGCGGTGTAACAATCAATACCGCGATTACAAGAGATTGAACACAATATTAAAATTACACTGTGGACTGAATGACCACAACATTTAAAAGGACTGATAGTCCACTGCTTTTGAATAAGTTGTGGACTGACAAACAACAGCATTTACAATAGTCTAAGGATTGAATGGAAGACAGCAATCAATGGAAAAGGACATCATACTTTGAAGTATAGAAGGAAGAAATCAAAGAGGAAGACCAGCAACCAATCCAATGTACTGATACTATCAAGATAATGGTGAAGAAGACCCTAGCTGACCTATTTAGTCTTCCACAAGATTGATCTTGCTAAAGATCATTAATTCATCAAGTCATCATGGCTCGAGTTTCAGCCGAAGGCCATTAATTATAAAGAATGGACTGACTGACTGACCACAGCATATATGACGCGCCCCCTGGGCCGTGGGGTACTCGACAGCCGGGCCGATGGCTGCTGGCTGGGGTTATCACGGTGGCTGGCCTGGTTCGTGACCCAGGGCGGTCTGTAAAAAGGGACAAAACAAAAAGGGAATACTTTATGTGGAAAATTCGTGACGCCACCTGTGGTATCTGGTGAGAATCACCAGCGCTGTGGCAGTCCGCTGAGGCCGGTGGTAAGGTACAGCTCCCCACAGGTAGAGCTAGGCCTCAGGGGAGCGGGGATGTAAGGATGCAGGACAGACGGGACCCGCCGGGTCAGAGCAAGAACAGGGACAGACACGATAGTCACTTCAGTACCTTTTACTGGTGGAAATTCAGGCACATCCCGAAGCACTGTAGGGAGAAGGGTGCATTTCAGGATCCTCCCCAGGGAGCGGGTGTAGGGCCTCCTGTTTCTTGCCTTTGCGTAGTAAGTTTCTGACCTGCCTGGAGCTAGGCCTAACTTTGTCTCTGTTCTGCACCTGCCTACCTTGTGGTAGGGCCTTCTGTTGGAGATCACTCTCCCTATTCTTTTGTTTCTCTGTGATTCCTGACCCTGGTACGTATCAGCTTTTGGTGATCCTGGGACATGTAGTTCACCAGGCGTTCCGGTAGTTTTCTACTGGTCATGAAGATCTACGTAGATTCCTACCCGGTGTCTGCTGTAACTTCGGGGTGTGCTGGTTAAGCTCCTCTGCCCCCCTATGTAACTCACTTTCCACTTGCCTTCGGCCCCGCTCGGGCCCTCACTAGGCTACACACACTGCAGCCGTGACACTGCTCTTCTTCGCCGCTCTCAGACTGTCGGCACACTCCTAGCTCTCTATCCTGAGCTCTGTGAGTTCTAGTCTGGACTCACTCTACAGATTGTACTGAACTCTTTCTTCAGGAACAGCTTGGCTCTGGCTCGACTGCACTGACTCCTTCTGTGTCTGATCAGGAAACTGCTGAATCACTCACTGAGCTGCTTGGCTCCACCTTCCCTTTATATATTCGTGACGGGCTCCCTCTGGTGGTCTGAGGTGGAAGGTGGAGGTGTGTGAATGCTTAGAGAGCCTTCTGGTGGAGGAATCGTTTAATACACTCTTCCAAGATCTGTGGTGCTAAGCACAGCTGGGCGCCATATTCCCCCCTAGCAAAGCTCAGCACTCCCGGGCTGAAGTACATTTTTATAACAATAATAAACAGTTACAATCTTCCCTTTATTGGAGGCACATTCCTAAACGATGCATAACAAAAACATTATAACCATGTAAAACATTTTCAGCAGTTCAATAATGGTGCTCCTTCCGGGGAAGCACCTGTCCATGATAGGCTGGCCTAGCCGAGTCATCAGCCGTAGTTGGCGGGGGTTTGCTCTCGTCCCCCACCTTGTGGACATTCAGGGCCATGGGTATGACCGGAGATACAGGTCCTGCTGATGGGCGGCCGCTTCGGCCTGCTCGGCGCCCAGCTCGTGTTGAACATCAGGGTGGTGAACCGGTGCTCCGGCGCTGTGCTGTTCTTCGGACATACTGGAGCCCCCCTAGTGAACCGTGGCCTACCTTCTTCTCTTTTCTTCTGCTAGGCCGCAGCTCTGCAGGTGACGGTCTGCTTCAGGACCTTGCGTCGCTTGCGTCCTACGTCAGAGCGCTCACCGCGTCTCCTTCCAGGACCTAGCGCTTCCTGGTATGACGTCAAGGCGTGGGGCGTGTCCGTGGCTTTGCGCTCTTTTGCAGTTACGCCCACCAGTTTCCCGTGGTTACGCCCTTCTTCTTGCCGCACTACAGCGCGACAATGGCTGCCATCTTCGCCACAGTATAATACACAGTCTTTATTAAAGGCGCACAGTACCCGGTGGCAACGGGCACAACACTTCAACGTTGCAGCGGCCACGTAATCCTGTTCGTGACGCCAGGATTTGACGCACCTCCTGGGCCGTGGGGTACTCGATAGCTGGGCCGATGGCTGCTGGCGGGGGTTATCACGGTGGCTGACCCGGTTCGTGACCCAGGGCGGTCAGTAAAAAGGGACAAAACAAAAAGGGAATAGTTTATATGGAAAGTTTGTGACGCCACCTGTGGTATCTGGTGAGAATCACCAGCGCTGCGGCAGTCCGCTGAGGCCGGTGGTAAGGCAGCTTGAAAATACAGCTCCCCACAGGTAGAGCTAGGCCTCAGGGCAGCGGGGATGTAAGGATGCAGTACAGACGGGACCCGCCGTGTCAGAGCAAGAACAGGGACAGACACGATAGTCACTTCAGTACCTTTTACTGGTGGAAATTCAGGGACATCCCGGAGCACTGTAGGGTAAAGGGTGCATTTCAGGATCCTCCCAAGTGAGCGGGTGTATGGCCTCCTGTTTCTTGCTTTGCGTAGTAAGTTTCTGACCTACCTGGAGCTAGGCCTAACTTTGTCTCTGTTCTGCACCTGCCGACCTTGTGGTAGGGCCTTCTGTTGGAGATCACTCTCCCTATTCTTTGGGGTCTCTGTGATTCCTGACCCTGGTACATATCAGCTTTTGGTGATCCTGGGACATGTAGTTCGCCAGGGGTTCCGGTAGTTTTCTACTGGTCATGAAGATCCACGTAGATTCGGACCCGGTGTCCGCTATAACTTCGGGGTGAGCGTGTTAAACTCCTCTGCCCCACTATGTTACTCACTTTCCACTCACCTTCGGCCCCGCTCGGGCCCTTTACTAGCCCAGGGGGATGGGATGTACTCGAAGCCCGGGCCTTGCTGCTGGGGATGTCGTGGTAGTCGGTTCCCGGGCCCGTACTCTGGGCCTCTCTTTTAATAGATGTTTGGTTCTTATTAATTATATGAAAGTTCGTGACGCCACCTGTGGTACCTGTTGAGATTCAACAGCGCTGCGACAGTCCACTAAGGGCGGTGTTAAGGCAGCTCGGTGGTATAGCTCCCCACAGGTGGAGCTAGGCCTCAGGGCTGCGTATGTGAAAGGAGTGCAGGTTGGCGAGGCCAGCCAGGCCTACAGAAATACAGGTAAACTCACACAGTTCTCTTCAATACCTTTTAATGATGGAATTGCAGGGACATCCCGGAGCACTGTAGGGTGAAGGGTGTATTGCCGGATACTCCCCCAGATCGCGGAGATAGGGCCTCCTGTTTCCTGTCTTTGTATGGTAAGTTTCTGACCTGCCTGGAGCTAGGCCTAACTTTGTCTTTGTCCTGCACTGGCTGACGTTGTGGTAGGGAGTTCTCTTGGAGTGCACGCTCCCAGCTTGCGGGGCCTATGTGTCTCCTGGCTCTGTTACGTATCAGCACTTTAGTGGTCCTGGGACCTGTAGTCCTCCAGGGATTCCGGTTGAACTTTACTGGGTCATAGAGATCCCGGTAACTTCGGACCCGGTGTCCAGTAAACATTCGGGGTGAGCTGGTAAAGCTCCTCTGCCCCCACTGCTACTAACTCTCGATTCGCCTTCGGTCTACTCGGGGCCCTCACTAGGCTTTACACACTGGCAGTTAGCTGGCTGCCTCTTCTGCCGCTCTTTGAGTGTCGGCAACGCTCCTAGCTCACTAACCTGAGATCACTCTACTCCGACTCCAACCGAACTCTTCTCAGACTGCTCTGTACACTTGCTCTTTGTGCTCTCCAGTCTAAAACTAGTCTCTAACTGAACCAACCGACGAACTAGCTCCACCCCCCCTTTTATATCCCTAACGGGCTCCCTCTGGTGGTCTGAGGTGGGAGGTGAAGGTGTGTGTATGTGCTTAGAGAGCCCTCTGGTGGAGGAATCCATTAATACACTCTTCCAGGTCTGTGGTGCTAAGCAGAGCTGAGCGCCACATTCCCCCCTAGTTAAGCTCAGCACTCCCAGGCTGAAGTAATTTTACAAACAGTAATAAACATAAACAATAACAATAATCTTCCCTTTATGGGAGGCACCAATTTTAAACATTGCATAACAACACCAACAAATATAAAGCGTCCTCAGAATTCAAGTCTCCAGTTGTGAGGTTCCCAGGCAGGGTGTCCATCTCACTGACTAGAGTACTTAGTAGCTTTGAGGGACCTGTCCTAAACCCTCTACGTAGGCCTGGGGTGGCTGCAGGGCATGAAGATCCGGTGTTGGACCTCCACAAAAGCCACTCCAGGCAGGTTTTACTTCTGAGGTCACCTAAAGGGAGTACTCCAGGGAGTACAAATATATACAAGAAATTGTTTTTGGGCTGCACACAGTCCTCAGCCACACAGTTCATATGTAATTAATTAACGAAATCATTAGGCAAAAAGTCCATTAATAAGGCAAATATACATATCAAAATGCACAATCATAACATACAATACCCCAGGGGTAACTATCTACACTACTCAGATTTTTTTACTTTACTGAGTGTACCTGACAGGAGGTTTACCTCTCGTGCTACGTGTTGATCTACGTAGTGTAGTGGTCTGTGTGGTAGTAGTGTCTACATTGTCAGTTACTCTACCAGTTCTACGTGTGACTATGTTCTAAAACTGCCTTAACCTCTCTCTTGGACTGGCAAGTCTACCATTGGCTGGGCCCTCTTGCTCTTCTTCTGCCGGGGATCCTTCATCCAGGGATTCTTCTTGAGCTGGGTCTTCTGCAGCACTTACAGGTTCAACTTGCTGTTGAGGGTCTTCTGGCTGATTGTAGAAATGGAGTACTGGAACTATTACTGCTCCTCCTACTTGAGGCCAATCTGCTGGAAACTCTCCTAAGTCAGTGTGTATCACTGGTTCTTTTGGCTCTTCCAGTTTGGTGAAAGGCACTTCTTCTTGGGGTTTCAGTAATTCAGGACATACTGTAACTTTAGATGGTCCCTTGACACTGTTGCTGACGTTCTTCCTCCATCTTTGCTGATTAAGCATGTCTTTTTATTATCAAATCTTGATTCCAACACAGTGTAGGGTTCTTTTTCCCACTGGTCATCAAGTTTGTTGTTTCTTCTTTTCCTTTTTAATACTGTTTCACCAGGTGTGAAAGGTTCTGCTGGCACACTTTTGTTGTATTGTGCTTCTTGTTTGTCTCTTGATTTAGTGAGACTATCTTCAACACAGGCTTGTACCCTTCTGTACTGCTCTTGTCTGGTCGTGTCCCAGTTTTCAGTGGTTACATCAGCTTCAGGCCCCACAACACCAAGCTCCAGATCCATGGGCAGCTTCCCAGGTCTTGCACGCATAAGATATGCCAGAGTACAATTGGTGGAACTGACAGGTATGTGATTATATAGAACTACTAGGTCTGGTAGTAGGTCTGGCCACTGGTTTCTCTCTTCAAGTGGGATGGTCTTCAGCAGATCGATGATGATGTTGTTCATCTTTTCACAGAGACCATTTGTTTGTGGGTGATATGGTGTAGTTCTTATTTTCTTACACTCATAAAGATGGCAGAACTCTTTGAACAATTCAGCCTCAAAGGCCGGGCCTTGGTCAGTCAGTACCTGCTAAGGGTATCCATGGGGTCTGCAGAAGTACGCTTGGAAAGTTTTTGCTGCTGTCTCTGCTGTCAGGTCTTTGACAGGGGCGACCACCAGGAACCTAGAGTAGTGATCCACCATGGTCAGTGTGTAGGAGTACCCTGACCTTCTGGGGGACAACTTGACATGGTCCAGAGCCACGATCTCCAGGGGTCGAGTTGTCTTGATTGGTTGCGGGGCTGCCTTCTGGGTGCTGTAGTCTTTTCTTCTGAGGCTACAGGGTCCACAGTTTTGGCACCACCATTCAATGGAACTGCGCTTTCCTACCCAGTAGAATCGACACTTCAGCTGGGTCTCTAGCTTTTTCCAGCCAAAGTGCCCCGCCTGATCGTGGTAGGCCTCCAACACCATCTGGATGTCTGTCTTCGGGACTACTATCTGCCATACCATCTCATGGGTTTTTGGATTAACATACCTCCGGCACAGTTTCTCTCGGTAGATAAACAGCCGGCTTCTCTCGTTCCACAGCTGCTTTGCTTGAAGAGACGCTTCCTTCTCCAGGGAGGAACCTTCTTGGGTTATCAGTTCTTTAATACGGCTGACAACCGGGTCAGTGTCCTGTGTCTCTTTCCAGCTGTGGTGAGGCAGAGGGTTTAATGTCTTCCCACCCTGCCTCTTTGAGGCTCGTTGTTCGTGGATCATCCCATTCCGGTGAAAGGCAGGTAGCTCAATCTCTTCCAAATCATCAACTTCTTCTTCTGTGTCTGATTGGTGAGGCATCCTGGACAGGGCATCGGCGTTGGCGTTCTTGCGGCCTGCCCGGTATTTAATTGTAAATTGGTAGTTTGACAGCCGAGCCATCCATCGTTGTTCCATGGCTCCCAGCTTGGCAGTTTCAAGATGGGTCAAGGGTTATTGTCAGTGTAGGCAGTGAACTTGCTGGAGGCCAAGTAGTGTTTAAACCTTTTGGTGATGGCGCAGACCAAGGCCAGGAACTCTAACTTAAACCTGCTATAGTTCTCTGGGTTCCTCTCGGTTGGGTGGAGCTTCCTGCTTGCGTAGGCTATGACTTTCTCTTGGCCATTCTGCTTCTGACTTAGGACAGCGCCCAGCCCTTCGTTGCTGGCATCAGTATACAGCAGGAACGGTTGGCTATAGTCAGGATAGGCTAGAATCTCGTCGCCTGTCAGGATCTCCTTCATCTCCTGAAATGACTCTGCTTGCTCCTTACCCCAGTGGAATGGGGGGTTCGTGCCTTAGGGGGACTGCCCTACCAGGAGGTCTTGCAGGGGAGCTGCTTTCTTAGTATAGTCTTTTATGAACCTCCGGTAGTATCCTATTAGTCCCAGAAACTGACGCACCTCCTTCAGGTTCTTCGGCTCCGGCCACTTCTGGATGGCTGCAACCTTCTCCGGGTCTGGTGCTACCCCTTCCGGACTGACAATGTGCACCAGGTACTGTACCTTTCTCTTGAGCAGATGGCACTTCGAGGGTTTCAACTTCATCCCGTACCGGGACAGTGACTCAAATACCTCTGCCAGGTGTTTCAAGTGGTCCTCGTACGTTCTGGAGTACCCTATCACGTCATCCAGGTAGAGTAACACAGTCTCGAAGTTGCGGTGTCCCAGGCAGCACTCCATAAATCTCTGGAATGTTCCAGGGGCATTGCAGAGTCCAAACGGCATACTATTGAACTCGCAGAGTCCCATCGGAGTGGTAAAAGCCGTCTTCTCCCGATCCTCCTCAGCCACAGCTACTTGCCAGTACCCACTAGTGAGGTCAAGGGTAGAAAAGTAATTTGCAGACTTTAAGGCAGCCAGGGACTCCTCTATGCCTGGTAAAGGGTATGCATCCTTATGTGTAATGCAATTTACTTGACGGTAATCTACACACATCCTCATGCTCCCATCCTTTTTCCTGACTAGCACTAGGGGAGCCGCCCAGGGACTACAACTATCCCTTACTACCCCTGCCTTTTTCATGTCATGCAACATCTCTTTTGCCTTCTGGTAGTGTGCTGGTGGAATAGGCCTATAACGTTCTTTGATTGGTGGATGATCACCTGTGAGGATATGGTGTTGAACCCCCTTTATCCTCCCAAAATCAAGTGGATGTTTACTGAACACTTGCTGGTATTCCTGAACCACCCGGTGTACAGCCTGTTTTTGATGGGCAGGAGTGGTGTCTGTCCCAACATGGAGCCGTTGACACCAGTCCTCCACCTGGGTAGCACGGTCATTATCCTTCACTTCGTATGGTGAGGCTAAGGAGCAACAGTGGCATAACGTGGTAACTTTACCTCATCTTCCCCATAGTTGAGAAGACGGACGGGCACCCTCCCATTGCGTACGTCTACAACCCCTCTGGCGGTTAAGAGCGTGGGTCTGTGCTCTGAGCTAAGGGGTTCTACTACTGCCTGGTAGCTTTGTCCCCTAAGACCTATGGCTGCTCTACACCAGATAAGCATTTCTGTCATTGAAGGAATCACAATGGGTATGGGGTCTGTCACCCGCACATTACCAATTTCACCACCTGTTAACTTCGCTTTCTGTTGGTACATCAGGACGCGGATCTCCTTCTGCAGCGCCCTCCTCTGTCCTGGTCTGGCAGCGTCAGCAATCTGTTGGAGTAAGAACACAACCTCTCCCAAACAATTACCAACAATGTTAGTGCCTAGTACCATATACGGATTAGTGTCATCAGGATTAGTCTCTACTACAATTAGTCCCTGGTCCTTCAGCTCCACTCTCCCCACCTTTACAGTCACATTCTTAACCCCGATTAGGTTAAGGGGAAGTCCGTTTGAGGCATAAACAGAAAGATCTGGAGCTGGCAGACGTAGATCGTCCATGGACCAGAACCTTTTGTAGAGGATGTCAGGTATTACGGTTACCTGAGATCCTGTGTCCAGCAGAGCGTGCGTCGGGATCCCGTCCAGCACAATGGACAGGAAAGGTCTTCTCCCAACGAACCTGTTGTACCAATCTGATGGGCCTGGTGACTTTACTCCTGGGTGTTGGCCCTCGGACCCAGGGTTTTCTCGTTTAAAGGACAATTCTGGATGAGATGGCCAGTTTTTGGCAACGGTAGCAGGCGTAGTCCCTCTGTGGACGGCATTGGTTACTGTTCCTCACAGGGGTTGGTGTTGTCCTACTCCTCCTCCGCATCCAGGGGACGTCCTCAGGGCTGTCGGCAAGCAGGATCTTCCCTTTGTCTTCAGGCTCCGTCCGCAGCTGCAGGGCACTCAGCACAGTGGTCAGGGTCTTACTCAACTGACGCACTTCAGAGCGCAGGCTGTCCAGCTCTCTAGGGGACGCTGCTGGAACATTGGCGTCTTTCTGTGCCTCGGACATTCTGGCGCCCCCCTAGTTAACCATGGCCTACCTTCTTTTGTTTACTTCCGGTAGGCCGCAGCTAAGCAGGTGACGGTTTTCTTCAGGACCTTGCGTCGCTTGCGTGCTAAGTCAGAGCGCTCACCGTGGCTCCTTCCAGGACCTGGTATCACCGCAAGGCGTTGGGCATGTCCATGGCTTCGCGCTCTTTTGCAGTTACGCCCACCGATTTCGCGCAGTTACGCCCTTCTTCTTGCCGCACTACAGAACGACAATGGCGGCCATCTTCGCCACAGTTCATTAAAGGCGCACAGTACCCGGTGGCAACGGGCAAAACACTTCTACGTTGCAGCGGGCACGTAATCCTGTTCATGACGCCAGGAAAGAGATGACTAGCCCAGGGGGATGGGATGTACTCGGAGCCCGGGCCTTGCTGCTGGGGATGTCGCGATAGTCGGCTCCCAGGCCCGTACTCTGGGCCTCTCTTTTAAAAGATGTTTGGTTCTTATTAATTATATGAAAGTTCGTGACGCCACCTGTGGTACCTGGTGAGATTCACCAGCGCTACGACAATCCGCTGAGGCCGGTGATAAGGCAGCTCGGTGGTATAGCTCCCCACAGGTGGAGCTAGGCCTCAGGGCAGCGTATGTGAAAGGAGTGCAGGATGGCGAGGCCAGCCAGGCCTATGGAAAGACAGGCAAACTCACACAGTTCTCTTCAATACCTTTTACTGATGGAATTGCAGGCACATCCCGGAGCACTGTAGGGTGAAGGGTGTATTACCGGATACTCCCCCAGGGAGCGGGGATAGGGCCTCCTGTTTCCTGTCTTTGTATGGTAAGTTTCTGACCTGCCTGGAGCTATGCCTAACTTTGTCTTTGTTCTGCACTGGCTGACGCTGTGGTAATGAGTTCTCTTGGAGTGCACGCTCCCAGCTTGCGGGGCCTATGTGTCTCCTGGCTCTGTTACGTATCAGCACTTTAGTGGTTCTGGGACCTGTAGTCCTCCAGGGATTCCGGTTGAACTTTACTGGGTCGTAGAGATCCCGGTAACTTCGGACCCGGTGTCCGGTAAACATTCGGGGTGAGCTGGTAAAGCTCCTCTGCCCCCACTGCTACTAACTCTCGACTCGCCTTCGGCCTACTCGGGGCCCTCACTAGGCTATACACACTGGCAGTTAGCTGGCTGCCTCTTCTGCCGCTCTTTGAGTGTCGGCAACGCTCCTAGCTCACTAACCTGAGATCACTCTACTCCGACTCCAACCGAACTCTTCTCAGACTGCTCTGTACACTTGCTCTTTGTGCTCTCCAGTCTAAAACTAGTCTCTAACTGAACCAACCGACGAACTAGCTCCACCCCCCCTTTTATATCCCTAATGGGCTCCCTCTGGTGGTCTGAGGTGGGAGGTGAAGGTGTGTGTATGTGCTTAGAGAGCCCTCTGGTGGAGGAATCCATTAATACACTCTTCCTGGTCTGTGGTGATAAGCAGAATTGGGCGCCACACCCTCACTAGGCTACACACACTGCAGCCGTGACACTGCTCTTCTTCGCCGCTCTCAGAGTGTCGGCACACTCCTAGCTCTCTATCCTGAGCTCTGTGAGTTCTAGTCTGGACTGAACTCTTTCTGCAGGAACAGCTAGGCTCTGGCTCGACTGCACTGACTCCTTCTGTGTCTGAGCAGGAAACTGCTGAATCACTCACTGAGCTGCCTGGCTCCACCTTCCCTTTATATATCCCTGACGGGCTCCCTCTGCTGGTCTGAGGTGGAAGGTGGAGGTGTGTGAATGCTTAGAGAGCCCTCTGGTGGAGGAATCCTTTAATACACTCTTCCAAGATCTGTGGTGCTAAGCACAGCTGGGCGCCACATATACACTAGATGTGGACTGCCTGACCACATTTACAGTAGACTGTGAAATGAATGAGCGTAAAATTTGTAATAGACTGTGGACTGTCTGACTACAATTTTTATAATAAAATGCAGACCGACTGACCATAGTGTTTATGTTTGAAATAAGTAATTTTGGCCCTAGAGTGTTATACTTTTTGGTGTGTATAGCATGTAGCAGGAACATATTATCAATCTTTTGAATATTTACAGGTGACTGACGCCCTTTGACATGGTGGGATTTGAAATGTTTCCTTGTGGACTCCAAGAAAAGAATGTGGAAAGTCACATAACAGGTAATTAATATTCATATTAATTACTGGTAATAGTCAGTCTAGGCATAAGTTCTAGACCTGCGGAAGTGTGACAACACCTTTCTGATACATGAGAATATACTGTTAGTGGTTTACATATGTATATTTTCTATACACAACTCCTAGTATTACACAACCATATCTTAGGTAGAGACATAAGAAACATTTCTTTTCCTTATCCTCTGTCTTCTAAAGTGAGGAATCCCTTATTCTGTTTCATAGAATAGCCTTGTAATCAGCGGTGTAACAATCAATACCGCGATTACAAGAGACTGACCACAGCATTAAGACTACACTGTGGACCAACTGACCACAAAATTTACGAGGACTGACAGTCCACAGCATTTAAATGAGGTGTGGACTGACTGACAACAGCATTTACACTAGTCTACTTATGAGGTACACCTTAGGGTTATCGTGGTTCGAGGGCAGAACGGTGTACGGCTCCTTTTCCCACTGGTCATCCAACTTGTGCAGTCGCCTCTTGAATGTGGCCTCCCTGTTGGCAGAGCACCTGTTCTTCACACAATGGGAGCACTGCTTTATTCCATGGCGGTGGAAAGCGAGGATCTCTATCTCTTTCAATTCTTCTGGGTCTTTCCCCCGTCTGGCAAGTTAGGCATCCTGGACAGCGCATCTGCATTTGCATTCTTGTGACCAGCCCGGTACTTGATGGAGACTTCGTAGTTGGACAGTCGGGCCATCCATCTTTGTTACAGGGCACCAAGTTTTGCAGTGTCCAGGTGTGTCAGCGGGGTATTATCCGTGAACACGGTGAATTTTGAGGAGGCAAGATAATGTTTGAAGTGCTCTGTCACGGCCCAGACGATGGCAAGGAACTCCAACTTGAAGGAGCTGTAGTTTTCTGGGTTCCTTTCTGTGGGCCGGAGCTTCCTACTGGCGTAGGCTGTCACCCTTTCTCTGCCTTGTTGGATCTGGGACAGCACCGCTCCTAGTCCCACGTTGCTCGCGTCCATGTGAAGGATGAAGGGTTGGCCGTAATCAGGGTAGGCCAGGACCTCGTCTCCGGTGAGGGCCATCTTCAACCCGGTGAAGGACTCATCTTCTAGCTTGTCCCATTTGAACGGTGGTTTCTGGCTCTTGGCTTTCCTGGACTGGCCTACCAGGAGATCCTGCATGGGCGTCGCCATCTTGGTGAAGCCTGGTATAATCCTTCGGTAGTAGCCTACTAACCCGAGGAACTGCCGTACTTCTTTGATGGTGGAGGGTCTCGGCCAGTCCTTGATTATGGTGATCTTGTCGGGGTCCGGCGCTACACCGTCAGTGCTTACCACATGTACCAAATACTGTACTCTGGGCTTCAGCAGGTGGCACTTTGACGGCTTCACCTTGAGGCCAAAGCCAGCCAGGGCTTCAAACACCTCCGCCAGGTGCTCCAGATGATCCTCATACGTCTTGGAATATACTATGACGTCATCCAGGTACAGCAGGACCGTCTCGAAATTCTTAGGTCCCAGACAGCACTCCATTAACCGCTGACAGGTTCCTGGGGCGTTGCAGAGCCCGAACGGCATGCAGTTGAACTCGCTGAGGCCCATCGGGGTGGTGAATGCGGTCTTTTCCTTATCTGCCTCTGCTACAGGAACCTGCCAGTTCCCACTAGTAAGATCCAAAGTAGAGAAGTAGTTAGCAGATTTTAAGGCAGCCAGTGACTCCTCTATCCTGGGTAGCGGGTATGCATCTTCATGTGTCATGCGGTTAATTTGCCTGTAGTCTACACACATTCTCATCGTGCCATCCTTTTTCTTTACAAGAACTAATGGAGCTGCCCAGGGGCTACAACTGTCTCTTATTACCCCAGCTTCCTTCATCTCTTGTAACATCCCTTTGACATTTTGGTAGTGTGCTGGCGGTACAGGCCGGTACCTTTCTTTAATGGGTGGATGGTCTCCCGTGGGGATTTGGTGTTGAACCCCTTTTCCTGCCCGAAGTCAAGTGGGTGTTTACTGAAGACTCTTTCATACTCCTGTACCACACGGTATACTCCTTGTTTTTGGTTTTAAGGGGTGGAGTCGGTGCCCACATGCAGCTTCTGGCACCAGTCCTCCAACTGTCCCTTGGAGCCATTACCCTCCGCCTGTTGTGATGGAGGTAAGGGTTCCACGGCCTTTATAGCATTTTGGCTGACGGTGAATAGTTTAGCCAGGGTAGCATACCGGGGCAAATGGACTTCTCTTTTCCCAATGTTCAGGATGCGGACTGGCACTCTCCCATGGCGGACATCAACCACCCCCCTGGCTGTCAAAATGGTGGGCCTACTATCTGAGTAGATGGGCTCTACCAGGGCCTGGTAATCTCTACCCCTTAGACCGATGGCTGCCCGGCACCATATCAGCATTTCACTTTTTGGGGGCATGGCAATAGGGAATGGGTCACTCATCCTAACACTGCCAATCTAACCATCAGACAATTCTACCTGTTGTCTTTTCATCAGGGCTCTGATCTCCCTTTGTAGATCCCGCTGCTGGCTGGAACTGGCGGTCTCCGCAACCTGCTGTAGCAAGACAATTATTTCTGCAAGACAATTTTCAATAACATTAGTGCCTAAAATTATCATGGGATGACTTTCTCGGCGATCAATGTCGACAATTATCAGTCCCTGTGCTGGCAGCTCGACTTTGCCAACTTTTATGGTCACTTCTTTAAACCCAACCTGGGTTATGGGTTGACCATTGCTAGCATATGTACTCAAATGTTCACCTGGACGGTGTGTAATGTCCAAATTAGGCCAGTACTGTTTGAAAAGAATGTAGGGAATGGTGGTCACCTGGGATCCAGTGTCCAGCAACGCGCTCATTGGAAAGCCGTCCAGCACGACAGGTAGGACCCGTCGTCCTCCCACATATTTGTCTCGCCAGCTTGATGGGCCTGGTGGTCTTATGCCTGGGGGTTGGCCCTCTGCCCCAGCTTTTACTCGTTTAAATGACAGTACCTTGCATAATGTCCTGGCTGGTTGCAGCGGCGGCAGATGGGTTGTCTGTCCTGGTCGTAGCGGTCGCTGTTCCTCCCCCATGGATGGTGGACTCCTCCTCTGTCGTCGCCACGGGACGTCCTCCGGACTGGAAGCCAGCTGGACCTTTCCTCTGGGAGACACCTGCAAGGACTGCAAAGTTTTGGTTAGTGCTGCTACTCTTTTGGTTAGTTCCTGGACCTGATGGTGCAGGTCTGTAGATGGGGCATTGTCCAGAGTCTGTACATCAGCTCCTACAGGCTCTGGGGAAACGGGTGCCACCTTCAGGTGATAGGTGATAACTGGGCGCCGGTGAGCTGTGGCGCCATATGGTGATGGTTCCCATAGCACCCGGATGGCTCTGTCCTTAAATTGTGCAAAGTCCAAGACAGGGTTTTGCAGACCCATTATGCGCAGCTGGGTTCAGTGGGCGCTGGACAGTAAACCCTCAATAAATTGCTCAGTTAACAGTCTGTTTTCATCACGCACACTGTCAGGGTCTACCTGTTTGATGGTCCTCAGCGCCTCCTGCAGGTTTAAAGCATAGTCCTGTACACTGTCCTGTGCCCGTTGTTTGCACCCATAAAACTTCATTTTGATCTCTGCTGTAGTGCGGGTGTCTAAAGTGTCCTTTAGGCAGGCCAGTATCTCTTTTACAGTCCCTTTTTCTCGAGCTGACCAGGACTTTACTTCTCTCTGGGCTGCACCAATCAACTGGCCTATGAGGATGCTCACTTTCTGCTCCTCGGACAGGGGGTATACTTTAAATAAACTGTTTAGTCTCTCCTTGAAGTCACTCAGGGTGTGCAACTCCCCTGAGTACTGGGGCAACCACGCCGCCCCCGGTATATAAGGCATGGTGAATGGCATTACTGCGGCAGTGGCCGCGCCGGTGGCATTACTTCTCTCCATTTCGGGCGTCTTCCTTCCCCCCTAGTGAACCGTGGCCTACCTTCCTCCTCTTTTCTTCCGTAGGCCGCAGTTCTGCAGGTGATTATCCCCGTCGAGGACCTGGCGTTGCACGCGTCTGACATCAGCGCTCGCTGGGCACATTCCAGGACCTGGCGTTGCGTCAGCATGCAGGGCGGGGCTTTGGACTTCGCGCGTTTTCAGCGATCACGCCCCTCTTCTTCCCGCGCAGCGACCCGAAAATGGCGGACAATGGCTGGAAAACAGCAGCTTTGGCGGGAAAGCTTCACCACGGTATACGACACAGTTTCTTAAAGGTGCGCAGTACCCGGTGGTAGCAGGCACGTAATCTTGCCGACTACGCCAAAATTGACGCTTCCCCTGGGCCGTGGAGTATCCGGAGCCGTGCCTTTTGTAGATGTTGGGGGTGGTAGTTACCGTGGCGGTGACCCGGTCCGTGTTCCAGGGCGGTCAAGCCACGGACGTATTATATATGTATAGGTTAATGTCCGACTACGCCACCTGTGGATTGCGGTTATTAGTAACCGCCGCTGCGGAGCAGTCCGCTGAAGCTAGTGGTATGTGCAGCTAGGTGATGTGACTCCCCACATGAGGAGTGTAACTTCAAGGCAGCGTGTAAGGATGATGATGGTAGTAGTGCAGGGTATCGGTAATAACAAAACGGAGTCTTTGCGGTGCAGTCCCAGGGTCTTTACTGTTTGTAATTATATAGGCGCCAACGGGAGTACTGGCTCGTGATGAAGGCCTGGTCAGTCTGGGAGCAATCCTAGAGTCCTCCTGGCCAGGTAGAGTTGTAGGCCTGCCATTCTGACCATACTTTTTGGCTATCCCGCTTATAGTCGTGTTGTAGCCCACGTCCCTGAGTGTAACGTGCTGTGCTCACCCGTATGGCTGGCAACTTGGACCCTATGTATTCCTCGCTCCTCTGTGGCGGTACTGGTCCTTTTGTGTGGCTGAGCCTCCGGGCTTCTGATGGGCCAGGAGACCTGCAATCTACTGCCTTGCGGTATCTGCTGCTGGGTATACAATCCCCACAGCCTCGGACTCCGGTGTCAGGCTCACTGTGTGAACTATCCAGGATGAGCTCTCTTCAGCTCCAGTCCCTGGCTTCTTGCTCCTGTGTCCTCAACTCGACTACAGGCTCTAAGTGAGCAAACCCCGCCTCCAGATCCAGTTATAAAGGGCAGGATCCTCCCCTTTCTGGCCTGGGGCAGGAGGTGTTGCATGTAGTGTTTTCCCTGACCAAGAAACCACTGCCTTGCTCCCAGACATGGTATTAATACCACTGTGGCAACCAGACGCTGTGGGGTGCCACATTTACATAGAATAGCCTTGTAATCAGCGGTGTAACAACCAATACCACGATTACAAGCGATTGACCACACTAAAAAAATTACACTGTGGACTGAATGACCACAACATTTAAAAGGACTGACAGTCCACAGCGTTTGAATTAGTTGTGGACTGACTAACAACAGCATTTACACTAGTCTAAGGATTGAATTGAAGACAGCAGCCACTGGAAAAGGACATCATACTTTGAAGTATAGAAGGAAGAAAGCAAAGAGGAAGACCAGCAACCAATCCAATGGATTGACACTATCAAGATAACGGTGGAGAAGACCCTAGTGGACCTATTTAGTCTTCCACAAAATTGATCTTCCTAAAGATCGTTAATTCATCCAGTCTTCATGGCTTGAGTTTCATCCGAAGGCCGTTAATAATAAAAAAAAAGGGCTGACTGACCACAACATTCACATTAGGTGTTGACTGCTTGACCACAGCATTCACACTACGTGTGGACTGCTTGACGACATTTACAGTAGACTAGACTGTGGGCCAAACTCTGTCTTCTAAAGTGAGGAATCCCCTATTCTAGTTCAAAGAATAGCCTTGTAATCAGAGGCGTAACAATCAATACCGCGATTCCAAGAGATTGAACACACTATTAAAATTACACTGTGGACTGAATGACCACAACATTTAAAAGGACTGACAGTCCACAGCAGTTGAATTAGTTGTGGACTGACTGACAACAGCATTTACACTAGTCTAAGGATTGAATGGAAGACAGCAATCAATGGAAAAGGACATCATACTTTGAAGTATAGAAGGAAGAAAGCAAAGAGCAAGACCAGCAACCAATCCAATTGATTGATACTATCAAGATAATGGTGAAGAAGACCCTAATGGACCTATCTAGTCTTGCACAAGATTGATCTTCCTTAAGATCATTAATTCATCAAGTCGTCATGGCTCGAGTTTCAACCGAAGGCAATTAATTATAAAGAATGGACTGACTGACTGACCACAGCATATACAATATATGTGGACTGCCTGACCACATTTTCAGTAGACTGTGAAACGATTGAGCATAAAATTTAACATAGACAGTGGACTGTCTGACTTCAATTTTTATAATAAAATGCAGACCGACTGACCACAGTCTTTATCTTTGAAATAAGTAATTTTGGCACTAGAGTGTTATACTTTTTGGTGTGTATAGCATGTAGCAGGAACATATTATCACTCTTTTGAATATTTACAGGTGACTAACGCCCATTGACATAGTGGGATTTGAAATATTTCCTTGTGGACTCGAATTTCAACCGAATGCCGTTAATAATAAAAAATGGGCTGACTGACCACAGCATTCACACTAGGTGTGGACTGCCTGACTACAGTATTCACATTAGGTGTGGACTGCTTGACCACATTTACAGTAGACTAGACTGTGGGCCAACCACTGTCTTTTAAAGGGAGGAATCCCCTATTCTATTTCATAGAATAGCCTTGTAATCAGCAGTGTTCCAATCAATTCCGCGATTACAAGAGAATGACCACAATATTAAAATTACACTGTGGACTGAATGACCACAACATTTAAAAGGACTGACTGTCCACAGCATTTGAATTAGTTGTGGACTGACTGACAACAGCATTTACACTAGTCTAAGGATTGAATGGAAGACAGCAATCACTGGAAAAGGACATCATACTTTGAAGTATAGAAGGAAGAAAGCAAAGAGCAAGACCAGCAACCAATCCAATGGATTGATACTATCAAGTTAATGGTGAAGAAGACCCTAGTGGACCTATCTAGTCTTCCACAAGATTAATCTTCCTAAAGATCATTAATTCATCAAGTCGTCATGGCTCAAGTTTCAACCGAAGGCCATTAATTATAAAGAATGGACTGACTGACCACAGCATATACACTAGATGTGGACTGCCTGACAACATTTACAGTAGACTGTGAACCGATTGAGCATAAAATTTAAAATAGACTGTGGACTGTCTGACTACAGTTTTAATAATAAAGTGCAGACCGACTGACCACAGTCTTTATCTTTGAAATAAGTAATTTTGGCCCTAGAGTGTTATACTTTTTGGTGTGTATATCATGTAGCAGGAACATATTATCACTCTTTTGAATATTTACAGGTGACTGGCGCCCAATTACATCGTGGGATTTGAAATGTTTCATTGTCGAATCCAAGAAAAGAATGTGGAAAGTCACATAACAGGTAATTAATTTTCATATTAATTATTGATAATAGTCATTCTAGGCATAAGTTCTAGACCTGCGGAGGTGTGACAACACCTTTCTGATACATGAGAATATACTTTTAGTGGTTTACATATGTATATTTTCTATACACCACTCCTAGTATAACACAACCATATCTTAGGTAGAGACATAAGGAACATTTCTTTTCCTTATCCTCTGTATTCTAAAGTGAGGAATCCCTTATTCTGTTTCATAGAATAGCCTTGTAATCAGCGGTGTAACAATCAATACCGCGATTACAAGAGACTGACCACAGCATTAAGACTAAACTGTGGACCAATTGACCACAAAATTTACGAGGACTGACAGTCCACAGCATTTAAATTAGGTGTGCACTGACTGACAACAGCATTTACACTAGTCTAAGGATTGACTGGAAGACAGCAATCACTGGAAAAGGACATCATACTTTGAAATATAGAAGGAAGAAAGCAAAGAGGAAAACCAGCAACCAATCCAAAGGATTGACACTATCAAAATAATGGCGAAGAAAACCCTAGTGGACCTATCTAGTCTTGCACAAAACTGATCTTCCCAAAGATAGTTAATTCATCCAGTCATCATGGCTAGAGTTTCAACCGAAGGCCATTAATAATAAAAAATGGACTGACTGACCACAGCATTCACACTAGTTGTGGACTGCCTGATCATATTTAGAGTAGACTGTGGGCCAATCTCTGTCTTCTAAAGTGAGGAATCACCTATTGTATTTCATAGAATAGCCTTGTAATCAGCGGTGTAGCAATCAATACCGCGATTACAAGACACTGACCACACTATTAAGATTACACTGTGGACTGAATGACCACAGCATTTATAAGGACTGACAGTCCACAGCGTTTGAATTAGTTGTGGACTGACTGACAACAGCATTTACGCTAGTCTAAGGATTGACTGGAAAATATCAATCACTGGAAAAGGACATCATACTTTGAAGTATAGAAGGAAGAAAGCAAAGAAGAAGACCAGCAGCCAATTCAAAGGATTGACACTATCAATATAACGGTGGAGAAGACCCTAGTGGACCTATGTAGTCTTTCACAAAATTAATCTTCCTAAAGATCATTAATTCATCCACTCGTCATGGCTCGAGTTTCAACTGAAGGCCGTTAATAATAAAAATTGGGCTGACTGACCACAACATTCACACTAGGTGTGGACAGCCTGTATGCAGCATTCACACTAGGTGTGGACTGCTTGACCACATTTACAGTAGACTAGACTGTGGGCCAAATTCTGTCTTATAAAGTGAGGAATCCCCTATTCTATTTCATAGAATAGCCTTGTAATCAGCTGTGTAACAATCAATACCGCGATTACAAGAGACTGACCACAGTATTAAAATTACACTGTGGACTGAATGACCGCAACATTTAAAAGGACTGACAGTCCACAGCATTTGAATTAGTTGTGGACTGACTGACAACAGCATTTACGCTAGTCTATGGATTGACTGGAAGACAGCAATCACTAGAAAGGGACGTCATACTCAGAAGAATAGAAGGAAGAAGGAAAAGAGGAAGACCAGCAACCAATCTAAAGGATTGACACTATCAAGATAATGGTGAAGAAAACCCTAGTGGACCTATCTAGTCTTGCACAAAATTGATCTTCGCAAAGATCGTTAATTCATCCAGTCGTCATTGCTAGAGTTTCAACCGAAGGCCGTTAATAATAAAAAATGGACTGACTGACCACAACATTCACACTAGTTGTAGACTGCCTGATCATATTTACAGTAGACTGTGGGCCAACCTCTGTCTTCTAAAGTGAGGAATCCCCTATTCTATTTCATAGAATAGCCTTGTAATTAGCGGTGTAACAATCAATACCGCAATTACAAGAGACTGACCACACTACTAAGACTACACTGTGGAGTGAATGACCACTGCATTTAAAAGGACTGACAGTCCACAGCGTTTGAATTAGTTGTGGACTGACTGACAACAGCATTTACACTAGTCTAAGGATTGACTGGAAAATAGCAATCACTGGAAAATGACATCATACTTTGAAGTATAGAAGGAAGAAAGCAAAGAGGAAGACAAGTAGCCAATCCAAAGGCTTGACACTATCAAGATAATGGTGAAGAAGACCCTAGTGGACCTATGTAGTCTTTCACAAAATTGATCTTCCTAAATGTAGCGTCGGCGTCCCTGCCTCCTGTTAGGCAGGGACGCCGTTCCCCTCACCTCTCCGCTCCGTGCCCGGCGTCTTCCTCCCGCTCTGCTGGCAGCGCGCGCTGCTTCCCGGCCACTGTGGTTAAAGGGGCCGCGCGCGCCGTCCTAAGGAGTCCCCGGCCAATGGCCGGAGGATCTCACCATATATAAGGCACCTCCTCCAAAATGGAGGTGCCCGAGCAATGTTGTTGCAAAGCCTATCAAGTCTGCTTCAGCCCTCAGGTCCCATTACCAGTTACCTGCCAGTCACCTGCCAGATTCCTGCCTGATACCTGCCTGATATCTGCCTACCTGCTTGCAATCCTGTGGTCCGACAGTCTGCCTACCAGCACCTGCCAGTCTGTCTATGGATCAGTCCGCCTGCGGACCAGGAAGTACCTGCCAGATACCTGCCTGATACCTGCCTGTCTGCCCAGAGACTCTCACCCGCTCACCTGGGAGCGCTCACCAGCTACCTGCCTGATAGCCTACCTGGAGGCTCAGCCGTCACTTGCTGTGACCACCTGCCTGTCCAGAGACTCTTACTCGCTCACCTGGGAGCGCTCACCTGCTACCTGCCTGCTAGCCTACCTGGAGGCTCTGCCGTCACTTGCCGTGACCACCCGCTTGTCTAGAGACTGTCCCCGTCACTTGCTGTGACCATCCTGCCCTTCTACCCAGAGACTTTCCCTGTCACTTGCCGTGACTACCTGCCCACCTTCCCTGGGAGCCACCCGCTTCCTTACAAGGACTGCCCCTTTGTATAGTTGCTCAGAGGTTCCACCTCCCAGACCCGTTACAGTTTGCTCGGGCCATGGAACTCAGTGGCACTCAAGCTCCCTTGCTCTCGGACCTATGTCATGAACTTTCCCGTCATAGGTCCCAACTGGACTCCATCCTGAGTCACCTGCGTAGTGTTAACTCCCGCCTGGACACTTTGTCTGCCTCATCGGGAGCGGCCTCCACTCGCACACTTACTACCCCGGCGCCGCCGCTGCCCATCAATACCATGGCATCTCTTCCTGGTCCCCGCCTCTCTGCCCCGCCTCGTTTTGGCGGAGATCCCGGCCAGGCACGGGGCTTCATTAACCAGTGCACTCTGCACTTCGAACTGTTGGCACCGCAGTTTTCCACCGACCGAGCCAAAGTAGCCTTCATCATGTCCCATCTCACGGTGGAGGCGCTGGCTTGGCTAAATCCTCTTTGGGAGAGAGGAGACCCCCTGGTGTCCAACCTCCCAGCCTTTCTTACGGCTTTCCGGAAAGTCTTCGACGAACCAGGACGGAAGACCTCATCCGCCTCATCTCAGCTACGCCTCCGCCAAGGAAGTCTCACCGTGGGCCAATATGCCATACGGTTCCGTACCCTTGCTTCGGAGCTTGCCTGGGATAACGACGCCCTGGTGTCCGTCTTCTGGGAGGGTCTGTCCAGCCGTATTAAAGATGAACTCGCCGGTCGGGACATTCCTACCACTCTCGACGACTTAATTACACTTGCCACCCGGATTGACATCCGGTTCCAGGAGCGCACCAAAGAGGTCACCCATGAGAGGAGGTTTCCACGCCATGCCCCTACCTTCCAGAGACCCGTCACTTCCTCCGTTACTCCCCAGGCGCACTCACCCGAGCCTATGCAGGTCGACCAGACCAAGATGGTCAAAACCCGTCAAGAATTACGCCGTGCCGAGGGGAGCTGCTTCTACTGTGGCAGTAAGGAGCACCGGATCCGTTCCTGCCCGGAGAGGTCGGGAAACGCCTGTGTCTAGGATCCCTCAGAGAGGTCGCCCTAGACAAAAGTAAACCCTCTCCATCTCTGATGCTGTCGGTCTCTATCATTTGCGGGGAGAACCGTTATTTTGAACTGGCTCAACTTGACTCTGGAGCTGCTGGAAATCTCATTTCTCAGTCCCTGGTAGAAAAATACCGCATTCCCACCAAACCTCTGGCTGTACCCTTATCTGTCGCCGCCGTGGATGGGGGTCTCTTACCACATCCCATCCAACTCATCACCGAATCCATAACTCTGCAGGTGGGAATGCTGCACTCTGAAAGCATCTTCTTCCATGTTCTGCCTGGACTCTCTCACGCCCTCTTGCTAGGCCTACCTTGGCTTCAGAAACATGCACCCTTGCTTGATTGGCAGACCGGAGAGGTCCTTCGCTGGGGACAGGACTGCCATAAGACTTGTTTAGTTCCCGTTCATCCTGCTCATCCTTCTCCTACTCCAGCCAATCTACCTGGCCTACCGGTTCCCTATTGGTCTTATGCGGACGTCTTTAATAAAAAAGAAGCAGAAACATTACCCCCTCATAGACCATATGACTGCCCAATCGACCTGATACCCGGCGCTACTCCTCCCCGTTGGCGTATCTACCCTTTGTCCACTGCTGAGACCCGATCCATGTCTGAATATATTGAGGAGAATCTGGCCCGGGGATTTATCCGGAAATCTACCTCCCCGGCGGGAGCAGGCTTCTTCTTCGTCAAAAAGAAGGACGGCTCACTCCGTCCCTGTATAGACTATAGAGGCCTTAACCAGATCACATTGAAAAATACATACCCCCTTCCGCTCATTCCTGAATTATTTGACCGTCTGAGGAGGGCTGGAATCTTCACCAAGCTGGACCTCCGTGGGGCGTATAACCTGGTCCGTATCCGTCAGGGGGATGAGTGGAAGACGGCATTCAACACCCGGGGCGGCCACTATGAATACCTTGTAATGCCCTTCGGTCTCTGTAACGCTCCCGCCGTCTTTCAAGAGTTGGTCAATGACATCTTCCGTGACCTTCTCTACTCCCGCGTGGTGGTGTACCTGGACGACATCCTGGTCTTCTCTCCGGATCTTCCCACTCACCGGAGGGACGTTCGACAGGTCCTGCTCAGGCTCAGGCAGAACCACCTCTACGCTAAATATGAGAAGTGCCTCTATGAGCAGACCTCACTTCCGTTTCTGGGCTACATAAACTCTCAGACTGGCCTACGAATGGATCCTGAGAAACTGTCTGCCATCCAGAAGTGGCCCCGACCAGAGGGGTTGAAGGCTACTCAGCGGTTCCTGGGCTTCGCCAACTACTATCGCCTCTTCATACTGCACTTCTCTACCCGGACTGCCCCTATCTCTGAGCTCACCCGTAAGGGCGCTCATCCCAGAGAATGGCCGCCCGAAGCAGAGGAAGCCTTCCTTTCCTTAAAACAAGCTTTCTCCTCCGCTCCGGTGCTGCATCGTCCGGACGGCAACAAACAATTCTTCCTAGAAGTTGACGCTTCCACCTCCGGAGCCGGAGCGGTACTTACCCAAAAGTCGTCTTCCGGAAGAATGGTAACCTGCGGCTTCTTCTCAAAACTTTTCTCCTCTTCTGAGCGCAATTATTCTATAGGAGACCGAGAATTATTGGCTATTAAGCTGGCACTGGAGGAGTGGCGTTACCTGCTCGAGGGGGCTCTTCACCCGGTAATAATTTACACGGACCACAAGAACTTGGCTTACCTCCAGAGCGCCCAGAGACTTAACCCGCGCCAAGCCCGGTGGTCCTTGTTTTTCGCCCGCTTTGATTTCATTCTTCATTTTCGCCCGGCAGACAAAAACATCAAAGCTGATGCCTTGTCCCGATCCTTTCTGGTCTCTGATCTAGAGGAGGAGCCTAAGCACATCATTGACCCCGCCAGAGTAATGCAGGTGGCCCCCCTGAATCTAAATCGTCTTCCTCCCGGTAAGACGTTCGTAACAGTACCTGACCGTGAGAAGGTCCTACACTGGGGTCACTCGTCTAAGCTAGCTGGCCACGCTGGTCAGAAAAAGACCCTCCAGCTTGTTACCCGGCATTACTGGTGGTCTACCCTGCACGAGGACGTAATAGACTTTGTTTCAGCCTGTGTGTCCTGCGCCCGCAACAAGGTTCCGAGACTCCTGCCAGCCGGTCACCTCCTTCCTCTTCCTGTACCTGCTGCCCCGTGGCAGCATATAGCTATGGACTTTATAACGGATCTCCCTGTCTCTGCTGGTTGTACGGTCATTTGGGTGGTCGCTGACCGCTTTTCCAAGATGGCTCACTTCATTCCCCTGCCGGGTCTCCCATCTGCATCTGAGTTAGCTAAAGACTTTATCCATCATGTTTTCCGTCTTCATGGTCTACCTCTCCACATTGTATCCGACTGAGGGGTTCAATTCACCTCTCTCTTTTGGCGAGACGTGTAAATTGCTGGGGGTCACCTTGGACTTTTCTTCTGCCTATCACCCACAGTCCAATGGCCAACTAGAGCGGATCAACCAAATTTTAACCAGTTTCCTCCGGCACTTTGTTAATGCTCACCATTCTGACTGGGTGGATCTTTTACCGTGGGTCGAATTTTCCTACAATAATCACGAGAGCGAATCTTCCTCCAAATCCCCGTTTTTTGTAGTCTTCGGTCAGCATCCTCGGATCCCGTTTCCCGTCTCCACCTCGGTGGACAATCCGGCTGCGGAATCTCTCGTTAGTGAATTTTCCTCCATTTGGGAGAGTACCCGATCCGCACTTCTTCGGTCATCCGAGCGGATGAAAAAACAGGCTGACAAAAGACGTCTGGATCCACCACAATTCCGCCCTGGAGATAAAGTCTGGCTCTCGTCCAAATATGTCCGGCTCAAGATTCCTTCCTACAAGTTAGGGCCTCGGTTCATCGGCCCACTGGAAGTTATCAAACAAATCAACCCGGTGGCCTATAAATTGAAACTCCCGGCCAACTTGCGGATTCCTAACTCCTTCCATGTATCTCTACTCAAACCCGTGGTACTTAACTCTTTTTCCAAATCTACAGGTACGCCTCCTGCTCAGGTTTCCGCTGAAAACGAGTTTGAGGTAGAGAACATTCTGGCCACCAAAAGGGTAAGAGGAAAGACCTTTTTTCTAGTAGATTGGAAGGGGTTTGGTCCCGAGGAGAGAACGTGGGAGCCCCGGGAGAACATCCATGCCCCTCTTATCCTTGATAAATTTCTCTCTGGCCTAAAAAAAGGGGGGCCTAAAGGCGGGGGTACGGTAGCGTCGGCGTCCCTGCCTCCTGCTAGGCAGGGACGCCGTTCCCCTCACCTCTCCGCTCCGTGCCCGGCGTCTTCCTCCCGCTCTGCTGGCAGCGCGTGCTGCTTCCCGGCCACTGTGCTTAGGGCGCACGCGCGCGCACTCCCCCTCTCTTAAAGAGGCCGCGCGCGCCGTACTAAGGAGTCCCTGGCCAATGGCCGGAGGATCTCACCATATATAAGGCACCTCCTCCAAAATGGAGGTGCCCGAGCAGTGTTGTCGCAAAGCCTATCAACTCTGCTTCAGCCCTCAGGTCCCGTTACCAGTTACCTGCCAGTCACCTGCCAGATTCCTGCCTGATACCTGCCTGATATCTGCCTACCTGCTTGCAATCCTGTGGTCCGACAGTCTGCCTACCAGCACCTGCCAGTCTGTCTATGGATCAGTCCGCCTGCGGACCAGGAAGTACCTGCCAGATACCTGCCTGATACCTGCCTGTCTGCCCAGAGACTCTCACCCGCTCACCTGGGAGCGCTCACCAGCTACCTGCCTGCTAGCCTACCTGGAGGCTCAGCCGTCACTTGCTGTGACCACCTGCCTGTCCAGAGACTCTTACTCGCTCACCTGGGAGCGCTCACCTGCTACCTGCCTGCTAGCCTACCTGGAGGCTCTGCCGTCACTTGCCGTGACCACCCCTTGTCTAGAGACTGTCCCCGTCACTTGCTGTGACCGTCCTGCCCTTCTACCCAGAGACTGTCCCTGTCACTTGCCGTGACTACCTGCCCGCCTTCCCTGGGAGCCACCCGCTTCCTTACAAGGACTGCCCCTTTGTATAGTTGCTCAGAGGTTCCACCTCCCAGACCCGTGACACTAAAGATCGTTAATTCATCCAGTCGTCATGGCTTGAATTTCAACCGAAGGCCGTTAATAATAAAAAATGGGCTGACTGACCACAGCATTCACACTATGTATGGACTGCTTGACCACATTTACAGTAGAATAGACTGTGGGCCAACCGCTGTCTTTTAAAGGGAGGAATCCCCTATTCTATTTCATAGAATAGCCTTGTAATCAGCGGTGTAACAATCAATACCGCGATTACAAGAGATTGACCACAATATTAAAATTACACTGTGGACTGAATGACCACAACATTTAAAAGGACTGACAGTCCACTGCGTTTGAATAAGTTGTGGACTGACTAACAACAGCATTTACAGTAGTCTAAGGATTGAATGGAAGACAGCAATCAATGGAAAAGTACATCATACTTTGAAGTATAGAAGGAAGAAAGCAAAGAGGAAGACCAGCAACCAATCCAATGGATTGATACTATCAAGATAATGGTGAAGAAGACCCTAGCGGACCTATCTTGTCTTCCACAAGATTGATCTCCCTAAAGATCATTAATTCATCAAGTCGTCATGGCTCGAGTTTCAACCGAAGGCCATTAATTATAAAGAATGGACTGATTGACTGACCACAGCATATATGACGCGCCCCCTGGGCCGTGGGGTACTCGACAGCTGGGCCGATGGCTGCTGGCGGGGGTCATCACGGTGGCTTGCCCGATTCGTCACCCAGGGCGGTCAGTAAAAAGGAACAAAACAAAAGGGAATAGTTTATATGTAATGCTCGTGACCCCACCTGTGGTATCTGGTGAGAATCACCAGCGCTGCGGCAGTCCGCTGAGGCCGGTGGTAAGGCTGCTTGATGGTACAGCTCCCCACAGGTAGAGCTAGGCCTCAGGGCAGCGGGGATGTAAGGATGCAGGACAGACGGGACCCGCATGGTCAGAGCAAGAACAGGGACAGACACGGTAGTCACTTCAGTACCTTTTACTGGTGGAAATTCAGGCACATCCCGGAGCACTGTAGGGTGAAGGGTGCATTTCAGGATCCTCCCCACTGAGCGGGTGTAGGGCCTCCTGTTTCTTGTCTTCGCGTATTAAGTTTCTGACCTGCCTGGAGCTAGGCCTAACTTTGTCTCTGTTCTGCACCTGCCGACCTTGTGGTAGGGCCTTCTGTTGGAGATCACTCTCCCTATTCTTTGGGGTGTCTGTGATTCCTGACCCTGGTACGTATCAGCTTTTGGTGATCCTGGGACATGTAGTTCGCCAGGGGTTCCAGCAGTTTTCTACTGGTCATGAAGATCCACGTAGATTCGGACCCGGTGTCCGCTATAACTTCGGGGTGAGCTGGTTAAGCTACTCTGCCCCCCTATGTTACTCACTTTACACTCACCTTCGGCCCCGCTCGGGCCTTCACTAGGCTACACACACTGCAGCCGTGACACTGCTCTTCTTCGCCGCTCTCAGAGTGTCGGCGCACTCCTAGCTCTCTATCCTGAGCTCTGTGAGTTCTAGTCTGGACTCACTCTACAGACTGTACTGAACTCTTTCTGCAGGAACATCTAGGCTCTGGCTCGACTGCACTGACTCCTTCTGTGTCTGAGCAGGAAACTGCTGAATCACTCACTGCGCTGCCTGGCTCCACCTTCACATTATATATCCCTGACGGGCTCCCTCTGGTGGTCTGAGGTGGAAGGTGGAGGTGTGTGAATGCTTAGAGAGCCCTCTGGTGGAGGAATCCTTTAATTCACTCTTCCAGGATCTGTGGTGCTAAGCACAGCTGGGCGCCACATATACACTCGATGTTGACTGCCTGACCACATTTACAGTAGACTGTGAAACAAATGAGCATAAAATTTGTAATAGACTGTAGACTGTCTGACTACAATTTTTATAATAAAATGCAGACCGACTGACCACAGTCTTTATCTGTGAAATAAGTAATTTTGGCCCTAGAGTGTTATACTTTTTGGTGTGTATAGCATGTAGCAGGAACATATTATCACTCTTTTGAATATTTACAGGTGACTGACGCCCTTTGACATGGTGGGATTTGAAATGTTTCCTTGCGGACTCCAAGAAAAGAATGTGGAAAGTCACATAACAGGTAGTTAATATCCATATTAATTACTGATAAAAGTCATTCTAGGCATAAGTTCTAGACCTGCGGAGGTGTGACAACACCTTTCTGATACATGAGAATATACTGTTAGTGGTTTACATATGCATATTTTCTATACACAACTCCTAGTATAACACAACCTTATCTTAGGTACAAACATAAGGAGCATTTCTTTTCCTTATCCTCTGTATTCTAAATTGAGGAATCCCTTATTCTGTTTCATAGAATAGCCTTGTAATCAGCGGTGTAACAATCAATACCGCGATTACAAGAGACTGACCACAGCATTAAGACTACACTGTGGACCAATTGACCACAAAATTTACGAGGACTGACAGTCCACAGCATTTAAATTAGGTGTGGACTGACTGACAACAGCATTTACACTAGTCTATGGATTGCCTGGAAGACAGCAATTACTGGAAAGGGACATCATACTCGGAAGAATAGAAGGAAGTAGGCAAAGAGGAAGATCAGCAACCAATCCAAAGGATGGACATTATCAAGATAATGGTGAAGAAAACCCTAGTGGACCTATGTAGTCTTGCACAAAATTGATATGCCGAAAGATCGTTAATTCATCCAGTCGTCATTGCTAGAGTTTCAAACGAAGGCCGTTAACAATAAAAAATGGACTGACTGACCACAGCATTCACACTAGTTGTGGACAGCCTGATCATATTTAGAGTAGACTGTGGGCCAACCTCTGTCTTCTAAAGTGAGGAATCCCCTATTCTATTTCATAGAATAGCCTTGTAATCAGCGGTGTAACAATCAATACCGCAATTACAAGAGACTGACCACACTACTAAGACTACACTGTGGACTGAATGACCACAGCATTTAAAAGGACTGACAGTCCACAGCATTTGAATTAGTTGTGGACTGACTGACAACAGCATTTACACTAGTCTAAGGATTGACTGGAAGACAGCAATCACTGGAAAAGGACATCATACTTTGAAGTATAGAAGGAAGAAAGCAAAGAGGAAGACAAGTAGCCAATCCAAAGGATTGACACTATCAAGATAACGCTGGCGAAGACCCTAGTGGACCTATGTAGTCTTTCACAAAATTGATCTTCCTAAAGATCGTTAATTCATCCAGTCGTCATGGCTCGAATTTCAACCGAAGGCCGTTAATAAGAAAAAATGGGCTGACTGACCACAGCATTCGCACTAGGTGTGGACTGCCTGACTACAGCATTCACACTAGTTGTGGACTGCTTGACCACATTTACAGTAGACTAGACTGTGGGTTAACCTCTGTCTCTTAAAGGGAGGTATCCCCTATTCTATTTCATAGAATAGACTTGTAATCCGCGGTGTAACAATCAATACCGCGATTAGAAGAGACTGACCACAGTATTAAAATTACACTGTGGACTGAATGACCACAGCATTTAAAAGGACTGACAGTCCACAGCGTTTGAATTAGTTGTGGACTGACTGACAACAGCATTTACACTAGTCTAAGGATTGAATGGAAGACAGCAATCACTGGAAAAGGACATCATACTTTGAAGTATATAAGGAAGAAAGCAAAGAGGAAGACCAGCAACCAATCCAATGGATTGATACTATCAAGATAATGGTGAAGAAGACCCTAGTGGACCTATCTAGTCTTCCACAAGATTAATCTTCCTAAAGATGATTAATTTATCAAGTCGTCATGGCTCGAGTTTCAACCGAATGCAATAAATTATAAACAATGGACTGACTGACCACAGCATATGCACTAGATGTGGACTGCCTGACCACATTTACACTAGACTGTGAAACGATTGAGCATAAAATTTAAAATAGACTGTGGACTGTCTGACTTCAATTTTTATAATAAAATGCAGACCGACTGCCCACAGTCTTTATCTTTGAAATAAGTAATTTTGGCCCTAGAGTGTTATACTTTTTGGTGTGTATAGCATGTAGCAGGAACATATTATCACTCTTTTGAATATTTACAGGTGACTGACGCCCTTTGACATGGTGGGATTTTAAATGTTTCGTTGTGGACTCCAAGAAAAGAATGTGGAAAGTCACATAACAGGTAATTAATATTCATATTAATAACTGATAATAGTCATTCTAGGCATAAGTTCTAGACCTGCGGAGGTGTGACAACACCTTTCTGATACATGAGAATATACTGTTAGTGGTTTACATATGTATATTTTCTATACACAACTCCTAGTATAACACAACCATATCTTAGGTAGAGACATAAGGAACATTTCTTTTCCTTATCCTCTGTCTTCTAAAGTGAGGAATCCCTTATTCTGTTTCATAGAAAAGCCTTGTAATCAGCGGAGTAACAATCAATACCGCGATTACAAGAGACTGACCACAGCATTAAGACTACACTGTGGACAATTGACCACAAAATTTACGAGGACTGACAGTCCACAACATTTAAATTAGGTGTGGACTGAGTGACAACAGCATTTACACTAGTCTAAGGATTGAATGGAAGACATCAATCACTGGAAAAGAACATCATACTTTGAAGTATAGAAAGAAGAAAGCAAAGAGGAAGACCAGCAACCAATCCAATGGATTGATACTGTTGCGCCGGCGTCCCTGCCCTCTGCTAGGCAGGGACGCTGTTCCCCTCACCTCTCTGCTCCGTGCCCGGCGTCCTCCTCCCGCTCTGCTGGCAGCGCGCGCTCCTTCCCGGCCACTGTGCTTAGGGCGCGCGCGCGCGCTCTCCCTCCCTCTTAAAGGGGCCGCGCGCGCCGTCCTAAGGAGTCCCCGGCCAATGGCCGGAGGACTTCACCATATATAAGGCACCTCCTCCAAAATGGAGGTGCCCGAGCAATGTTGTTGCACTGTTCACTACTCTGCTTCAGCCCTCAGGTCCCGTTGCCAGTTACCTGCCAGATACCTGCCAGATTCCTGCCAGCTTGCTGTCTTATTCCTGCTTGATATTCTGCTACCTGCCTGCTAGCCTGAGGTCCGACGGTCTGCCTTACTACTCCTGTCAGTCTGTCTAAGGACCAGCTTGCCCGCTCACCTGGGAGCGCACATCAACTACCTGCCTGCTTGCCTGAGGTCCGACGGTCTGCCTTCCAACTCTTGTCAGTCTGTCTATGGACCAGCTTGCCCGCTCACCTGGGAGCGCACATCTGCTACCTGCCTGCTAGCCTACCTGGAGGCTCTGCCGTCACGTGCTGTGACCACCTGCCTGTCCAGTGACTCCTGCCCGCTCACCTGGGAGCGCTCATCTGCTGCCTGTCTGCTAGCCTACCTGGAGGCTCTGCCGTCACGTGCTGTGACCACCCGCCTGTCCAGAGACTTCTGCCCGCTCACCTGGGAGCGCTCATCTGCCGCCTGTCTGTTGGTCTTCCTGGAGGCTCCGCCGTCACATGCTGTGACCACCCGTTTATCCAGAGACTCTCGCCTGCTCACCTGGGAGCTCACGTCTACCATCAGCCACCACAGGTCGTACCAACCCTTTACCCAGAGACTGCCCCGGTCACTTGCCATGACCATCTGCCCGTTCACCCAGAGACTGCCCCGGTCACTTGCCGTGACCATCTGCCCGTTCACCCAGAGACTGCCCCGGTCACTTGCCGTGACCATCTGCCCGTTCATCCAGAGACTGCCCCGGTCACTTGCCGTGACCTCCTGCCCGTTCTTCTAGAGACTGTCCCGGTCACCTGCTGTGACTGCCTGCCTGGTCGCCTCCCGCTCCCTTACAAGGACCGCCCCCTTGTATAGTAGCTCAGAGGTTCCGCCTCCCAGACCCGTTACAGTTTGCTCGGGCCATGGAACCCGGTGGCACCCAAGCTCCCTCGCTCTCGGACCTGTGTCATGAACTGTCCCGTCAGAGGTCCCAACAGGAGTCCATCCTGGGTCACCTGCGGAATGTCAATTCTCGCCTGGACACTCTGACTGCTCCGCCAGCAACCTCCGCCAGTGCCATGACTCGCAATCCGGCAGCTCCGCTGTCCACTAATACCATGGTATCCTACCCCGGACCCCGGCTTTCTGCACCTCCTCGCTTCGGAGGCGACTCCGTCCAGGCTCGGGGCTTCATAAATCAGTGCACCCTGCACTTTGAACTCCTGTCCCACCAGTTTAACTCCGACCGGGCCAAAATTGCCTTCATCATGTCCCATCTCACCGGGGAGGCCCTGGCCTGGCTAAATCCTCTATGGGAGAGAGGAGACCCCCTGGTGTCCGACTTGCCTGCCTTTCTCATGGCTTTCCGGAAAGTCTTCGACGAACCCGGACGGAAGACCTCATCCGCACCATCGTTGCTACGCCTCCGTCAGGGAAGTCTCACCGTGGGCCAATATGCCATACGGTTCCGTACCCTTGCCTCGGAGCTGGCCTGGGATAACGACGCTCTGGTATCCATCTTCTGGGAGGGTCTGTCCGGCCGTATTAAAGATGAACTTGCCGGTCGGGACATTCCTACCACTCTCGATGACCTAATAACTCTTGCCACCCGGATTGACCTACGGTTCCAGGAGCGTGCCAAAGAGGTCACCCGTGAGAGGAGGTTTCCACGTCTAGCTCCTACTTTTCAGAATTCCGTCTCTCCCCAGGTACACTCTCCTGAGCCTATGCAGGTCGACCAGACCAAGATGGTCAAAACCCGTCAGGACTTACGCCGTGCCGAGGGGAGCTGCTTCTACTGTGGCAGTAAGGAGCACCGGATCCGTGCCTGCCCGGAGAGGTCGGGAAACGCCTGTGTCTAGGTTCGCTCAGAGAGGTCGACCTAGACAAGAATAAATACTCTCCATCTCTGCTGCTGTCAGTCTCAATCGTCTGCGGGGAGAACCGTTATTTTGAACTAGCCCAACTTGACTCTGGAGCAGCCGGGAATCTTATTTCACAGTCCCTGGTAGAGAAATACCGCATCCCCACCAAACCTCTGGCTGTACCCTTGTCTGTTGCTGCCATGGATGGGGGTCTCTTACCACGCCCCATCCAACTCATCACCGAATCCATTACTCTGCAGGTGGGAATGCTGCATTCTGAGAGTATCTCCTTTCATGTTCTGCCTGGACTCTCTAAAGCCCTCTTGCTAGGTCTACCTTGGCTCCAGAGACATGCACCCGTGCTTGACTGGCAGACCGGAGAAGTCCTTCGCTGGGGACAGGACTGCCATAAGACCTGTCTGGTTCCCGTCCATCCCGTCCGTCCTTCTCCTACCCCAGCTAATCTACATGGACTTCCGATTCCTTATTGGTCTTATGCTGATGTCTTTAATAAAAAGGAGGCAGAGACACTACCCCCTCATA
Source organism: Phyllobates terribilis (assembly GCF_046119375.1). Lineage (NCBI taxonomy): Eukaryota > Metazoa > Chordata > Amphibia > Anura > Dendrobatidae > Phyllobates > Phyllobates terribilis. The sequence goes on from NW_027362765.1 coordinate 384,917,163, forward strand.
GACCATACGACTGCCCTATCGACCTGTTACCTGGTACTACTCCTCCCCGTGGGCGTATTTATCCATTATCCGCTGCTGAGACCCGGTCGATGTCCGAATATATTGAGGAGAATCTGGCCAGGGGATTCATCCGGAAATCTACCTCCCCGGCGGGAGCAGGCTTCTTTTTCGTCAAAAAGAAGGACGGCTCTCTCCGTCCCTGTATAGACTATAGAGGCCTTAACCAGATCACGGTGAAGAATAAGTACCCCCTTCCGCTCATTCCTGAGTTATTTGATCGTCTGAGGGGGGCTAGAATCTTCACCAAACTGGACCTCCGTGGGGCGTACAACCTGGTTCGTATCCGTCAGGGGGATGAATGGAAGACGGCATTCAACACCCGGGACGGCCACTATGAATATCTGGTAATGCCCTTTGGTCTCTGTAACGCTCCTGCCGTCTTTCAAGAGTTGGTCAATGACATCTTCCGGGACCTTCTCTACTCCTGTGTAGTGGTGTACCTGGACGACATCTTGGTCTTCTCTCCGGATCTCCAGACTCACCGGAGGGACGTTCGTCAGGTCCTGCTCAGGCTCAGGCAGAATCACCTCTTCGCTAAATACGAGAAGTGCCTCTTTGAGCAGACCTCGCTTCCGTTTTTGGGCTACATTATTTCTCAGACCGGCCTACGAATGGATCCAGAGAAACTGTCTGCCATTGAGAAATGGCTTCGACCGGAGGGGTTGAAGGCCATTCAGCGGTTCCTGGGCTTCGCCAACTACTACTGCCTCTTCATACCGCACTTCTCTTCCCGGACTGCCCCAATTTCCGCGCTCACCCGTAAGGGTACTAATCCCAAAGAGTGGCCGCCCGAAGCAGAGGAGGCCTTTCTTTCCTTAAAACAGGCCTTCTCTTCCGCCCCGGTGCTGCATCGCCCGGACGGCAACAAGCTGTTCTTCCTGGAAGTTGACGCCTCCTCCTCTGGAGCCGGAGCGGTACTTACTCAAAAATCATCTTCCGGGAGGATGGTAACTTGCGGCTTCTTCTCTAAACTCTTCTCCTCCTCAGAGCGCAATTATTCCATAGGAGACCGAGAGTTATTGGCCATCAAACTGGCATTGGAGGAGTGGCGTTACCTGCTCGAGGGGGCTCTTCACCCGGTAATAATTTACACTGACCACAAGAACTTGGCTTACCTCCAGCATGCCCAGAGACTTAACCCGCGCCAAGCCCGGTGGTCCTTGTGTTTTGCTCGCTTTGATTTTGTTCTTCATTTTCGCCCGGCTGACAAAAACGTCAAGGCGGACGCCTTGTCTCGATCCTTTCTGGTGTCTGATCTCGAGGAAGATCCGAAACACATCATCGATCCCGCCAGAGTAATGCAGGTGGCTCCCGTGAGTCTAAATCGTCTCCCTCCCGGAAAGACGTTCGTATCAGTACCTGATCGGGAGAAGATCCTTCACTGGGGTCACTCGTCTAAACTGGCTGGCCACGCCGGTCAGAAAAAGACCCTCCAGCTTATTACCCGGCACTACTGGTGGCCTACCCTGCACAAGGACGTAATAGACTTTGTTTCTGCCTGTGTGTCCTGCGCCCGCAACAAGGTTCCGAGACATCTGCCAGCCGGTCGCCTCCTTCCGCTTTCTGTACCTGCTGCCCCCTGGCAGCATATAGCAATGGACTTTATAACTGACCTCCCAGTCTCTGCCGGTTGTACGGTCATTTGGGTGGTCGCTGACCGCTTCTCCAAGATGGCTCATTTCGTTCCCCTGCCAGGCCTCCCGTCTGCACCCGAGCTAGCTAAAGACTTTATTCGTCACATCTTTCGTCTTCATGGCCTGCCCCTCCACATCGTGTCGGATCGTGGGGTACAGTTCACCTCACGCTTCTGGAGAGCCACTTGTAAACTGCTAGACGTCACCCTGGACTTCTCTTCCGCTTACCACCCACAGTCCAATGGTCAAGTGGAGCGGATCAATCAGAACCTGACCAGTTACCTCCGGCACTTCGTTAATGCCCATCATTTAGACTGGGTGGATCTCCTACCATGGGCCGAGTTCTCTTATAACAATCACGAGAGCGAATCCTCCTCCAAATCCCCGTTTTTTGTAGTCTTCGGTCAGCATCCTCGGATTCCTTTTCCTGTCTCCACCTCTGTGGACAACCCGGCTGCGGAATCTCTCGTTAGCAAATTTTCCTCCATTTGGGAGAGTACCCGATCCGCACTCCTTCAGTCGTCCGAACGGATGAAAAGACACGCTGACAAAAAACGCCTGGATCCTCCACAATTTCGTCCTGGAGATAAAGTCTGGCTCTCATCTAAATATGTCCGACTCAAGATACCTTCTTACAAGTTAGGGCCTCGGTTCATCGGTCCTCTGGAGGTCATCAGTCAGATCAACCCGGTGGCCTATAAATTGAAACTCCCGGCCAACTTACGGATCCCTAACTCCTTCCATGTATCTCTCCTCAAACCTGTGGTACTTAACTCTTTTTCCAAGTCTACAGGTACGCCTCCTGCTCCGGTTTCTGCTGAGGACGAGTTTGAGGTAGAGAACATTCTTGCCACCAAAAGGGTAAGAGGAAAGACCTTTTTTCTAGTAGATTGGAAGGGGTTTGGTCCTGAGGAGAGAACGTGGGAGCCCTGGGAGAACATCCATGCCCCGCTCATCCTTGCTAAATTTCTGTCTGGCCTAAAAAAGGGGGGGCCTAAAGGGGGGGGGTACTGTAGCGCCGGCGTCCCTGCCCTCTGCTAGGCAGGGACGCTGTTCCCCTCACCTCTCTGCTCCGTGCCCGGCGTCCTCCTCCCGCTCTGCTGGCAGCGCGCGCTCCTTCCCGGCCACTGTGCTTAGGGCGCGCGCGCGCGCTCTCCCTCCCTCTTAAAGGGGCCGCGCGCGCCGTCCTAAGGAGTCCCCGGCCAATGGCCGGAGGACTTCACCATATATAAGGCACCTCCTCCAAAATGGAGGTGCCCGAGCAATGTTGTTGCACTGTTCACTACTCTGCTTCAGCCCTCAGGTCCCGTTGCCAGTTACCTGCCAGATACCTGCCAGATTCCTGCCAGCTTGCTGTCTTATTCCTGCCTGATATTCTGCTACCTGCCTGCTAGCCTGAGGTCCGACGGTCTGCCTTACTACTCCTGTCAGTCTGTCTAAGGACCAGCTTGCCCGCTCACCTGGGAGCGCACATCAACTACCTGCCTGCTTGCCTGAGGTCCGACGGTCTGCCTTCCAACTCTTGTCAGTCTGTCTATGGACCAGCTTGCCCGCTCACCTGGGAGCGCACATCTGCTACCTGCCTGCTAGCCTACCTGGAGGCTCTGCCGTCACGTGCTGTGACCACCTGCCTGTCCAGTGACTCCTGCCCGCTCACCTGGGAGCGCTCATCTGCTGCCTGTCTGCTAGCCTACCTGGAGGCTCTGCCGTCACGTGCTGTGACCACCCGCCTGTCCAGAGACTTCTGCCCGCTCACCTGGGAGCGCTCATCTGCCGCCTGTCTGTTGGTCTTCCTGGAGGCTCCGCCGTCACATGCTGTGACCACCCGTTTATCCAGAGACTCTCGCCTGCTCACCTGGGAGCTCACGTCTACCATCAGCCACCACAGGTCGTACCAACCCTTTACCCAGAGACTGCCCCGGTCACTTGCCATGACCATCTGCCCGTTCACCCAGAGACTGCCCCGGTCACTTGCCGTGACCATCTGCCCGTTCACCCAGAGACTGCCCCGGTCACTTGCCGTGACCATCTGCCCGTTCATCCAGAGACTGCCCCGGTCACTTGCCGTGACCTCCTGCCCGTTCTTCTAGAGACTGTCCCGGTCACCTGCTGTGACTGCCTGCCTGGTCGCCTCCCGCTCCCTTACAAGGACCGCCCCCTTGTATAGTAGCTCAGAGGTTCCGCCTCCCAGACCCGTTACAGATACTATCAAGATAATGGTGAAGAAGACCCTAGTGGACCTATCTTGTCTTGCACAAGATTGATCTTCCAAAAGATCATTAATTCATCAAGTCATCATGGCTCGATTTTCAACTGAAGGCCATTAATTCTAAAGAATGGACTGAGTGACCACAGCATATACACTAGATGTGGACTGCCTGATCATATTTACAGTAGACTGTGGGCCAACCTCTGTCTTCTAAAGTGAGGAATCCCCTATTCTTTTTCATAGAACAGCCTTGTAATTAGCGGTGTATCAATCAATACCGCAATTACAAGAGACTGACCACACTACTAAGACTACACTGTGGACTGAATGACCACAGCATTTAAAAGGACTGACAGTCCACAGCATTTGAATTAGTTGTGGACTGACTGTCAACAGCATTTACACTAGTCTAAGGATTGACTGGAAGACAGCAATCACTGGAAAAGGACATCATACTTTGTAGTATAGAAGGAAGAAAGCAAAGAGGAAGACCAGCAACCAATCCAATGGATTGATACTATCAAGATAATGGTGTAGAAGACCCTAGTGGACCTATCTAGTCTTCCACAAGATTGATCTTCCTAAAGATCATTAATTCATCAAGTCGCCATGGCTCGAGTTTCAACCGAAGGCAATTAATTATAAAGAATGGACTGACTGACCACAGCATATACACTAGATGTGGACTGCCTGACCACATTTACAGTAGACTGTGAAACGATTGAGCATAAAATTTGTAATAGACAGTGGACTGTCTGACTACAATTTTTATCATAAAATGCAGACCGACTGGCCACAGTCTTTATCTTTGAAATAAGTAATTTTGGCCCTAGAGTGTTATACTTTTTGGTGTGTGTAGCATGTAGCAGGAACATATTATCACTCTTTTGAATTTTTACAGGTGACTGACTCCCTTTGACATTGTGGGATTTGAATTGTTTCCTTATGGACTCCAAGAAAAGAATGTGGAAAGTCACATAACAGGTAATTAATATTCATATTAATTACTGATTATAGTCATTCTAGGCATAAGTTCTAGACCTGCGGAGGTGTGACAACACCTTTCTGATACATGAGAATATACTGTTAGTGGTTTATATATGAATATTTTCTATACACAACTCCTAGTATAACACAACCATATCTTAGGTAGAGACATAAGGAACATTTCTTTTCCTTATCCTCTGTATTCTCAAGTGAGGAATCCCTTATTCTGTTTCATAGAATAGCCTTGTAATCAGCGGTGTAACAATCATTACAGCGATTACAAGAGACTGACCACAGCATTAAGACTACACTGTGGACCAATTGACCACAATATTTACGAGGACTGACAGTCCACAGCATTTAAATTAGGTGTGGACTGACTGACAACATCATTTACACTAGTCTATGGATTCACTGGAAGACAGCAATTACTGGAAAGGGACATCATACTCGGAAGAATAGAAGGAAGTAGGCAAAGAGGAAGACCAGCAACCAATCCAAAGGATGGACATTATCAAGATAATGGTGAAGAAAACCCTAGTGGACCTATCTAGTCTTGCACAAAATTGATCTTCCCAAAGATCGTTTTTTCATCCAGTCGTCATGGCTAGAGTTTGAACCGAAGGCCGTTAATAATAAAAAATGGACTGACTGACCACAGCATTGACACTAGTTGTGGACTGTCTGATCATATTTACAGTAGACTGTGGGCCAACCTCTGTCTTCTAAAGTGAGGAATCCCCTATTCTATTTCATAGAATAGCCTTGTAATCAGCGGTGTAACAATCAATACCGTGATTACAAGATATTGACCACACTTAAAATTACACTGTGGACTGAATGACCACAACATTTAAAAGGACTGACAGTCCACAGCATTTGAATTAGTTGTGGACTGACTGACAACAGCATTTACACTAGTCTAAGGATTGACTGGAAGACAGCAATCACTGGAAAAAACATCATACCTTGAAATATAGAAGGCAGAAAGCAAAGAGGAAGACGAGCAACCAAACCAATGGATTGAAACTATCAAGATAATGGTGAAGACGACCCTAGTGGACCTATCTAGTTTTCCACAAGATTGATCTTCCTAAAGATCATTAATTCATTAAGTCGTCATGGCTCGAGTTTGAACCGAAGGCAATTAATTATAAAGAATGGACTGACTGACTGACCACAGCATATACACTACATGTGGACTGCCTGACCACATTTACAGTAGACTGTGAACCGATTGAGCACTAAATTTAAAATAGACTGTGGACTGTCTGACTACAATTTTTATAATAAAATGCAAACCGACTGACCACAGTCTTTATGTTTGAAATAAGTAATTTTGGCCCTATAGTGTTATACTTTTTGGTGTGTATAGAATGTAGCAGGAACATATTATCACTCTTTTGAATTTTTACAGGTGACTGACGCCCTTTAACATGGTGGGATTTGAAATGTTTCCTTGTGGACTCCAAGAAAAGAATGTGGAAAGTCACATAACAGGTAATTAATATTCATATTAATTACTGATAATAGTCAGTCTAGGCATAAGTTATAGACCTGCGGAGGTGTGGCAACACCTTTCTGATACATGAGAATATACTGTTAGTGGTTTACATATGTATATTTTCTATACACAACTCCTAGAATAACACAACCATATCTTAGGTAGAGACATAAGGAACATTTCTTTTCCTTATCCTCTGTCTTCTAAAGTGAGGAATCCCTTATTCTGTTTCATAGAACAGCCTTGTAATCAGCAGTGTAACAATCAATACCGCGATTACAAGATACTGACCACAGCATTAAGACTACACTGTGGACCTATTGACCACAAAATTTACGAGGACTGACAGTTCACAGCATTTAAATTAGGTGTGGACTGACCGACAACAGCATTTACACTGGTCTATCGATTGACTGGAAGACAGCAATTACTGGAAAGGGACATCATACTCGGAAGAATAGAAGGAAGAAGGAAAAGAGGAAGACCAGCAACCAATCCAAAGGATTGACACTATCAAGATAATGGTGAAGAAAACCCTAGTGGACCTATCTAATCTTGCACAAAATTGATCTTCCCAAAGATCGTTAATTCATCCAGTCGTCATTGCTAGAGTTTCAACCGAAGGCCGTTAATAATAAAAAATGGACTGACTGACCACAGCATTCACACTAGTTGTGGACTGTCTGATCATATTTACAGTAGACTGTTGGCCAACCTCTGTCTTCTAAATTGAGGAATCCGCTATTCTATTTCATAGAATAGCCTTGTAATCAGCGTTGTAACAATCAATACCGCAAGTACGAGAGACTGATTACACTACTAAGACTACACTGTGGACTGAATGACCACAGCATTTAAAAGGACTGACAGTCCACAGCGTTTGAATTAGTTGTGGACTGACTGACAACAGCATTTACACTAGTCTAAGGATTGACTGGAAGACAGCAATCACTGGAAAAGGACATCATACTTTGAAGTATAGAAGGAAGAAAGCAAAGAGGAAGACCAGCAGCCAATCCAAAGGATTGACACTATCAAGATAATGGTGGAGAAGACCCTAGTGAACCTAAGTAGTCTTTCACAAAATTGATCTTCCTAAAGATCGTTAATTCATCCAGTTGTCATGACTCGAGTTTCATCCGAAGGCCTTAATAATAAAAAATGGGCTGACTGACCACAGTATTCACAGAGGCTGTGGACTGTCTAACTACAGCATTAACACTAGGTGTGGACTGCTTGACCTAATTTACAGTAGACTAGACTGTGGGCCAACCTCTATCTTTTAAAGGGAGGAATCCCCTATTCTATTTCATAGAATTGCCTTGTAATCAGCGGTGTAACAATCATTACCGCGATTACAAGAGATTGAACACAATATTAAAATTACACTGTGGACTGAATGACCACAACATTTAAAAGGACTGACAGTCCACTGCATTTGAATAAGTTGTGGACTGACAAACAACAGCATTTACAATAGTCTAAGGATTGAATGGAAGACAGCAATCCATGGAAAAGGACATCATACTTTGAAGTATAGAAGGAAGAAAGCAAAGAGGAAGACCAGCAACCAATCCAATGTATTGATACTATCAAGATAATGGTGAAGAAGACCCTAGCGGACCTATCTAGTCTTCCACAAGATTGATCTCGCTAAAGATCATTAATTCATCAAGTCGTCATGGCTCGAGTTTCAGCCGAAGGCCATTAATTATAAAGAATGGACTGACTGATTGACCACAGCATATATGACGCGCCCCCTGGGCCGTGGGGTACTCGACAGCCAGGCCGATGGCTGCTGCCTGGAGTTATCACGGTGGCTGGCCCGGTTCGTGACCCAGGGCGGTCTGTAAAAAGGGACAAAACAAAAAGGGAATACTTTATGTGGAAAGTTCGTGACGCCACCTGTGGTATCTGGTGAGAATCACCAGCGCTGCGGCAGTCCGCTGAGGCCGGTGGTAAGGCAGCTTGATGGTACAGCTCCCCACAGGTAGAGCTAGGCCTCAGGGGAGCGGGGATGTAAGGATGCAGGACAGACGGGACCCGCCGGGTCAGAGCAAGAACAGGGACAGACACGATAGTCACTTCAGTACCTTTTACTGGTGGAAATTCAGGCACATCCCGAAGCACTGTAGGGTGAAGGGTGCATTTCAGGATCCTCCCCAGGGAGCGGGTGTAGGGCCTCCTGTTTCTTGCCTTTGCGTAGTAAGTTTCTGACCTGCCTGGAGCTAGGCCTAACTTTGTCTCTGTTCTGCACCTGCCTATCTTGTGATAGGGCCTTCTGTTTGAGATCACTCTCCCTATTCTTTTGTTTCTCTGTGATTCCTGACCCTGGTACGTATCAGCTTTTGGTGATCCTGGGACATGTAGTTCACTAGGCGTTCCGGTAGTTTTTTACTGGTCATGAAGATCTACGTAGATTCCTACCCGGTGTCTGCTGTAACTTCGGGGTGTGCTGGTTAAGCTCCTCTGCCCCCCTATGTAACTCACTTTCCACTTGCCTTCGGCCCCGCTCGGGCCCTCACTAAGCTACACACACTGCAGCCGTGACACTGCTCTTCTTCGCCGCTCTCAGAGTGTCGGCACACTTCTAGCTCTCTATCCTGAACTCTGTGAGTTCTAGTCTGGACTCACTCTACAGATTGTACTGAACTTTTTCTGCAGGAACAGCTAGGCTCTGGCTCGACTGCACTGACTCCTTCTGTGTCTGAGCAGGAAACTGCTGAATCACTCACTGAGCTGCCTGGCTCCACCTTCCCTTTATATATCCATGACGGGCTCCCTCTGGTGGTCTGAGGTGGAAGGTGGAGGTGTGTGAATGCTTAGAGAGCCCTCTGGTGGAGGAATCGTTTAATACACTCTTCCAAGATCTGTGGTGCTAAGCACAGCTGGGCGCCACATTCCCCCCTAGCAAAGCTCAGCACTCCCGAGCTGAAGTACATTTTTATAACAATAATAAACAGTTACAATCTTCCCTTTATGGGAGGCACAGTCTTAAACGTTGCATAACAAAAACATTATAACCATGTAAAACATTTTCAGCAGTTCAATAACGGTGCTCCTTCCGGGGAAGCACCTGTCCATGATATGCTGGCCCAGCCGGGTTATCAGCCGTAGTTGGCAGGGGTTTGCTCTCCTCCCCCACCTTGTGGATATTCAGGGCCATGGGTATGACCGGAGATACAGGTCCTGCTGATGGGCGGCCGCTTCGGCCTGCTCGGAGCCCAGCTCATGTTGAACATCAGGGTGGTGAACCGGTGCTCCGGCGCTGTGCTGTTCTTCGGACATACTGGAGCCCCCCTAGCGAACCGTGGCCTACCTTCTTCTCTTTTCTTCTGGTAGGCCGCAGCTCTGCAGGTGACGGTCTGCTTCAGGACCTTGCGTCGCTTGCGTCCTATGTCAGAGCGCTCACCGCGTCTCCTTCCAGAACCTAGCGCTTCCTGGTATGACGTCAAGGCGTGGGGCGTGTCCGTGGCTTTGCGCTCTTTTGCAGTTACGCCCACCAGTTTCCCGTGGTTACACCCTTCTTCTTGCCGCACTACAGCGCGACAATGGCTGCCATCTTCGCCACAGTATAATACACAGTCTTTATTAAAGGCGCACAGTACCCGGTGGCAACGGGCACAACACTTCAACGTTGCAGCGGCCACGCAATCCTTTTCGTGACGCCAGGATCTGATGCACCTCCTGGGCCGTGGGGTACTCGATAGCTGGGCCGATGGCTGCTGGCGAGGGTTATCACGGTGGCTGGCCCGGTTCGTGACTCAGGGCGGTCAGTAAAAAGGGACAAAACAAAAAGGGAATAGTTTATATGGAAAGTTTGTGACGCCACCTGTGGTATCTGGTGAGAATCACCAGTGCTGCGGCAGTCCGCTGAGGCCGGTGGTAAGGCAGCTTGATGATACAGCTCCCCACAGGTAGAGCTAGGCCTCAGGGCAGCGGGGATGTAAGGATGCAGTACAGACGGGACCCGCCGGGTCAGAGCAAGAACAGGGACAGACACGATAGTCACTTCAGTACCTTTTACTGGTGGAAATTCAGGCACATCCCGGAGCACTGTAGGGTGAAGGGTGCATTTCAGGATCCTCCCAAGTGAGCGGGTGTAGGGCCTCCTGTTTCTTGCTTTGCGTTGTAAGTTTCTGACCTGCCTGGAGCTAGGCCTAACTTTGTCTCTGTTCTGCACCTGCCGACCTTGTGGTAGGGCCTTCTGTTGGAGATCACTCTCCCTATTCTTTGGGGTCTCTGTGATTCCTGACCCTGGTACATATCATCTTTTGGTGATCCTGGGACATGTAATTTGCCAGGGGTTCCGGTAGTTTTCTACTGGTCATGAAGATCCACGTAGATTCGGACCCGGTGTCCGCTATAACTTCGGGGTGAGCTTGTTAAACTCCTCTGCCCCCCTATGTTACTCACTTTCCACTCACCTTCGGCCCCGCTCGGGCCCTTGACTAGCCCAGGGGGATGGGATGTACTCGGAGCACGGGCATTGCTGCTGGGGATGTCGCGGTAGTCGGTTCCCGGGCCCGTACTCTGGGCCTCTCTTTTAATAGATGTTTGGTTCTTATTAATTATATGAAAGTTCGTGACGCCACCTGTGGTACCTGTTGAGATTCAACAGCGCTGCGACAGTCCACTGAGGCCGGTGTTAAGGCAGCTCGGTGGTATAGCTCCCCACAGGTGGAGCTAGGCCTCAGGGCTGCGTATGTGAAAGGAGTGCAGGTTGGCGAGGCCAGCCAGGCTTACGGAAAGACAGGTAAACTCACACAGTTCTCTTCAATACCTTTTACTAATGGAATTGCAGGGACATCCCGGAGCACTGTAGGGTGAAGGGTGTATTACCGGATACTCCCCCAGGGAGCGAGGATAGGGCCTCCTGTTTCCTGTCTTTGTATGGTAAGTTTCTGACCTGCCTGGAGCTAGGCCTAACTTTGTCTTTGTCCTGCACTGGCTGACGTTGTGGTAGGGAGTTCTCTTGGAGTGCACGTTCCCAGCTTGCGGAGCCTATGTGTCTCCTGGCTCTGTTACGTATCAGCACTTTAGTGGTCCTGGGGCCTGTAGTCCTCCAGGGATTCCGGTTGAACTTTACTGGGTCATAGAGATCCCGGTAACTTCGGACCCGGTGTCCGGTAAACCTTCGGGGTGAGCTGGTAAAGCTCCTCTGCCCCCACTGCTACTAACTCTCGACTCGCCTTCGGCCTACTCGGGGCCCTCACTAGGCTATACACACTGGCAGTTAGCTGGCTGCCTCTTCTGCCGCTCTTTGAGCGTCGGTAACGCTCCTAGCTCACTAACCTGAGATCACTCTACTCCAACTCCAACTGAGCTCTCTCCTTCAAACTCTTCTCAGACTGCTCTGTACACTTGCTCTTTGTGCTCTCCAGTCTAAAACTAGTCTCTAACTGAACCAACCGACGAACTAGCTCCACCCCCCCTTTTATATCACTAACGGGCTCCCTCTGGTGGTCTGAGGTGGGAGGTGAAGGTGTGTGTATGTGCTTAGAGAGCCCTCTGGTGGAGGAATCCACTAATACACTCTTCCAGTTCTGTGGTGCTAAGCAGAGTTGGGCGCCACACCCTCACTAGGCTACACACACTGCAGCCGTGACACTGCTCTTCTTCGCCGCTCTCAGAGTGTCGGCACACTCCTAGCTCTCTATCCTGAGCTCTTTGAGTTCTAGTCTGGACTGAACTCTTTCTGCAGGAACAGCTAGGCTCTGGCTCGACTGCACTGACTCCTTCTGTGTCTGAGCAGGAAACTGCTGAATCACTCACTGAGCTGCCTGGCTCCATCTTCCCTTTATATATCCCTTACGGGCTCCCTCTGGTGGTCTGAGGTGGAAGGTGGAGTTGTGTGAATGCTTAGAGAGCCCTCTGGTGGAGGAATCCGTTAATACACTCTTCCAGGATCTGTGGTGCTAAGCACAGCTGGGCGCCACATATACACTAGATGTGGACTGCCTGACCACATTTACAGTAGACTGTGAAATGATTGAGCATAAAATTTGTAATAGACTGTGGACTGTCTGACTACAATTTTTATAATAAAATGCTGACCGACTGACCATAGTGTTTATGTTTGAAATAATTAATTTTGGCCCTAGAGTGTTATACTTTTTCGTGTGTATAGCATGTAGCAGGAACATATTATCACTCTTTTGAATATTTACAGGTGACTGACGCCCTTTGACATGGTGGGATTTGAAATGTTTCCTTGTGGACTCCAAGAAAAGAATGTGGAAAGTCACATAACAGGTAATTAATATTCATATTAATTACTGATAATAGTCATTCTAGGCATAAGTTCTAGACCTGCGGAGGTGTGACAACACCTTTCTGATACATGAGAATATACTGCTAGTGGTTTACATATGTATATTTCCTATACACAACTCCTAGTATAACACAACCATATCTTAGGTAGAGACATAAGGAACATTTCTTTTCCTTATCTTCTGTATTCTAAAGTGAGGAATCCCTAATTCTGTTTCATAGAATAGCCTTGTAATCAGCGGTGTAAGAATCAATACCGCGATTACAAGAGACTGACCACAGCATTAAGACTACACTGTGGACCAATTGACCACAAAATTTACGAGGACTGACAGTCCACAGCATTTGAATTAGTTGTCGACTGACTGACAACAGCATTTACACTAGTCTATGGATTGACTGGAAGACAGCAATCACTGGAAAAGGCATCATACTCGGAAGAATAGAAGGAAGCAGGCAAAGAGGAAGACAAGTAGCCAATCCAAAGGATTGACACTATCAAGATAATGGTGAAGAAGACCCTAGTGGACCTATGTAGTCTTTCCCAAAATTGATCTTCCAAAAGATCATTAATTCATCCAGTCGTCATGGCTCGAATTTCAACCGAAGGCCATTAATAATAAAAAATGGGCTGACTGATTACAGCATTCACACTAGGTGTGGACTGCTTGACCACATTTACAGTAGACTAGACTGTGGGCCTACCTCTGTCTTTTAAAGTGAGGAATCCCCTATTCTATTTCATAGAATAGCCTTGTAATCCGCGGTGTAACAATCAATACCGCGATTTCAAGAGACTGACCACAGTATTAAAATTACACTGTGGACTGAATGACCACAACATTTTGAAAGGACTGACAGTCCACAGCATTTTAATTAGGTGTGCACTGACTGACAACAGCATTTACACTAGTCTATGGATTGACTGGAAGACAGCAATTACTGGAAAGGGACACCATACTCGGAAGAATAGAAGGAAGAAGGCAAAGAGGAAGACCCTCAACCAATCCAAAGGATTGACACTATCAAGATAATGGTGAAGAAGACCCTAGTGGACCAATCTAGTCATGCACAAGATTGATCTTCCTAAAGATTGTTAATTTATCAAGTCCTCATGGCTCGAGTTTCAACCAAAGGTCATTAATTATAAAGAATGGACTGACTGACTGACCACATCATATACACTAGATGTGGACTGCCTGACCACATTTACAGTAGACTAGACTGTGGGCCAACCTCTGTCTTCTAAAGTGAGGAATCCCCTATCCTATTACGACGCACCCCCTGGGCCATGGGGTACCCGGAGCCGGGCCTTTTGTAGATGTTGGGGGTGGTAGTCACCGTGGCAGGGACCCGGTCCGTGACCCAGGGCAGTCAAACAACGGGCGTATTATATGTGTATAGGTTAATGTCCGACTACGCCACCTGTGGATTGCAGTTATTAGTAACCGCCGCTGCGGAGCAGTCCGCTGAAGCTGGTGGTATGTGCAGCTAGGTCATGTGACTCTCCACAGGAGGAGTGTAGCCTCAGTGCAGCATGTAAGGATGATGATGGTAGTAGAGCAGGGTATCGGTAATAACAACACGGAGTCTTTGCGGTGCAGTCCCAGGGTCTTTTCTGTTGGTAATTATATAGGCCCCAATGGGAGTACTGTGTGACCCGCCACTCGGTGTTTGAGTAGCGGCTAGCCCTCCCTGAGAAGGTGTATACTCGGAAGACAGGCCGGTGATGGAGAGGGGATGCAGTCGCGGCCTTGGCCCGGTCCGTGCCCAGGGCGCACACACCAAAAATATGGGCTAGTTAAGGATGAGTGGTTAATTCGACTACGCAACCTGTGGTGTCTGGTGATGCTCTACCAGCGCTGCTTGCAGTCCTCTGAGGCGGGATGTTGTGGCAGACGATGGTATTACTACTCCCCACAAGCAGAGCAGGGCCTCAGGGCAGAGACAGACAGGAGGATGGATGAGGGGAGTAGTAGTAGGCGCAGTGGTGTGGAGCGGTGTCACTCTGCAATAATGGACCGGAGGCAATGGATGCAGTATTCCAAGCTTTACTCACGTTAATTAAGGTCAGCTGCAAGGCTTCTCCTTGCTCCTCACAGCTTGCTGCGGCCACCAGAGATGAGGGCCCGGAACACCCCGGTAGTTGAGGTGCTTTGATCAGGACCCCCGCACCTCCGCGTGTTCCTGAACTTTTCCCTTGGACCTGTCCTGTTCGTGTGCGGTGCATGTTACAAGGCTGGGTCTCCCTCTGGCTATTCACAGAACAAGGATATGGCGGCAATTCCGTTCCGTCCGTCACCCGGTGGGATCCACTTAGCCGCCTGGCTTCTCTGACAGAGACGTGAAGTAACAAAGTCAGATATCGGGGGCTGGTACCCCTTTTGCAGCAGGAGTCCCTCTGACTAGGCCAGAATGGAGAGTACAGGTGTCATATGCCGCTCCGTCCGTATTCCCTGGGATCCTTTTGCCTGTGGAGCTCTTCTACTTTGCTCCCCTCCAGGCTTTCTCAAGTAGGGAACTTGACCGGGTAGAGGCAACCGTTAACTCTCACCCGCTCCTCGCCTCAAGGCCAGAGCACGAGGACCGTGCGTCTTCACAGGCTGCAGGTTCTATCCCAGAAAGCCACATTCAGCAGTGAAGACCACAATCAAAGAACCTTGAACTGAAGATGGCTGGCTATTATATATTAAACTAGAAGTGTAACCTAAAGTTGTGTCCTCCACCCTAACCCACTACATGGTTCCCCCTAACTTTGGTTCCCCCATCTCCATTATCCTGCTGGGGCAGCACTCTGGTGCATATTAGCCCCCCAAAGGACAGGAGTATGTAGTGTTGAGTGTGAGTTGGGGTCCTGACAGGTGCACCATCCTTACCTGGGTGAGGAGATACCACACCTCCTGACAAGATGCAGTACCCCCCTGTGGTGACCGAACCCTCAGGGGCGCCACTGTACAGGCTCGTAATGAAGGCCTGGTCAGTCTGGGAGCAATCCTAGAGTCCTCCTGGCCAGGTAGAGTTGTAGGCCTGCCATTCTGACCGTACTCTTTGGCTATCCCGCTTATAGTCATGTTGTAGCCCACGTCCCTGAGTATAACGTGCTGTGCTCACCCATATGGCTGGCGACTCGAACCCTGTGCATTCCTCGCTCCTCTGTGGCGGTACTGGTCCTTTCGTGTGGCTGAGCCTCCGGGCTTCTGATGGGCCAGGAGACCTGCAATCTCCTGCCTTGTGGTATCTGCTGCTGGGTATACAATCCCCACAGCCTCGGACTCCGGTGTCCGGCTCTCTGTGTGAACTATCCAGGACGAGCTCTCTTCAGCTCCAGTCCCTGGCTTCTTGCTCCTGTGTCCTCAACTCGACTACAGGCTCTAACTGAGCTAACCCCGCCTCGAGATCCAGTTATAAAGGGCAGGATCCTCCCCTTTCTGGCCTGGGGCAAGAGGTGTTGCATGTAGTGTGTTCCCTGACCAGGAAACCCCTGTTTTGCTCCCAGACATGGTATTACTACCACTGTGGCAACCAGACCCTGTGGGGTGCCACATTACCCCCTAGTAAATTTCAGTACTCCGGCACTGAGCATATTTTGCAAAAACAGAACAGGTAACAATACATCAACATATTTACAATCATTAGAGTCTTTATATGTCACGGTATCATCCGTAACCAGGTGTCCATTTTCCTTGGTAGATATGGGGACCTGTTCAAAGCAAACCCCAAACGTTGGCCTTGGGCGTGGCTGCAAGGCTTAAGCAGTCCCGTTGGACCACAAGGGGGCCACACCAGACAGGTTTTTGTTCCGTGGTCTGCTGGAAAGGGGCACTTTACAGGTGCAACTATTTACAAGGCAAGTTTTTGGGTTACTCATCGTCCATAACCTGAAAGTCTTTTGTAACCTGTCGGGTAACTGGACAAACATAGTTAACACACACATAAAACAATTCAACATTACAGTTATAGTTACATTTAGATTCTCCAGCGAGCAGGGATTTGACCTCTGGTGCTCCTGGTAGACCTGCGTAACACACTGTCTAGCTGTGTTCTACCTTGGTCCCCTGCATTTACCCCTGGTGTGGTGGGCTCTGTATGGACTGCACTACAGGTGTGTGAAGGTGTCTCTGGTAGGTTGGGCAGCTTCCTACGGATCCTTTGGCTTACCGTGGGCATGACAGGTTCGCTACTTGCAGAGGGTAGATTCTCCTGGTCTGCTGATGAGGAATCTTCTGTCTCCGGGGCCAATGATTCGTCCAACTCTACTGGGACTTCTTCAGCTTCCTGAGGAGCTGACTGGAGGAATGTAAGTACTGGTACAACAATGGCATTATTCACCTGTGTCCATGACTGTGGAAATTCTCTGAGTACCGTGCTGACCATTTCTTCCTTTTCCTCTGCGGGTTGAGGGATATCCTGGTCTTCTTCAGCATGCTGCAGCTGCTTGGGACATTTCTTTAGGTGGTCTCTGTAAACTGTAGCTGTTGTTTCTCCTCCGTCCTTACTTATGAAGTACACCTTAGGGTTATCGTGGTTCGAGGGCAGAACGGTGTACGGCTCTTTTTCCCACTGGTCATCCAACTTATGGAGTCGCCTTTTCCTCTTTAGGACTTGCTCTCCAGGTGACAGGGGAACGGCAGGGGCATGTTGATTGTACGTCTTCTCTTGCCCTTCTCTTGCTTGGGACAGACTTCTTTCAACACTTTCCTGTACCTTGCGGTATTGCTGCTGCCGCTCAGTATCCCAATCTGCATCTGGTGAGGCGTCCTCTGGGGTCAGGACTCCCATATCCAGGTCGATGGGCAGCTTACCAGGTCTTGCTCGCATCAGGTAAGCAGGGGTGCAGTTGGTGGAATTCACTGGGATGTGATTGTAGAGTTCCACCAGGTCTGGCAACTTTTCTGGCCACAGGCTGCGTTCCTCCAGGGGCAACGTCTTCAGTAAGTCTATCACCACCTGATTCATCTTTTCACAAATCCCATTGGTCTGGGGGTGGTAAGGCGTTGTCCGGATCTTCTTGCAGCCGTACAGGTTGCAGAACTCCTGGAATACCTCCGCTTCGAAGGCCGGACCTTGGTCAGTTAGCACACGTTCTGGGTAAACATGCGGGTGGCAGAAGTGCTGCTGGAAAGCTCTGGCTACAGTCTGAGCCCTTTGGTCCTTCACTGGCACTACTACCAGGAACTGGGAGTAGTGGTCTACGATGGTGAGAGCGTAGACATAGCCTGACCTGCTCGAGGTTAGCTTCACATGGTCCAGGGCTACCAATTCGAGTGGCTGCTTGGTGATGATGGGCTGCAGGGGAGCCCTCTGGCTGTCATGGTCTTTTCTTCTCAGGTTGCATGGTCCACATTCTCGACACCACCTCTCAATTGCTGTCCTCATGCCAACCCAATAGAACCATTCACGTAGCAGGACTTCCAGCTTCTTCCACCCAAAATTCCCCACTCTATCGTGGTACGCCTCCAGGACCATAGACGCATCTCGCCTCGGGATTACCACCTGCCAGACCAGCTCATATGTCCAGGACTTGACAGTTCTTTGAAACATCTTCCCATCATAGATGAACAGCTTCCTCTTTTCTTTCCACAGCTGTTTGGTCTCTTCAGGAGCATCTGAATCAGGGTATGAGTCCGCTTGTGTCAGCAACTCTTTGACTAGGCGGACAGCCGGGTCACTGTCTTGCGTTTCTGCCCATCTGTGGTGTGGCAGTGGATTGAATGTGGCCTCCCTGTTGGCAGAGCCCCTGTTCTTCACACAATGGGAGCACTGCTTTATTCCATGGCGGTGGAAAGCGGGGATCTCTATCTCTTCCAATTCTTCTGGGTCTTTCCCCGGTCTGGCAATTTAGGCATTCTGGACAGCGCATCTGCGTTTGCATTCTTGTGACCAGCCCGGTACTTGATGGTGAATTCGTAGTTGGACAGTCGGGCCATCCATCTTTGTTCCAGGGCACCAAGTTTTGCAGTGTCCAGGTGTGTCAGCGGGTTATTATCCGTGAACACGGTGAATTTTGAGGAGGCAAGATAATGTTTGAAGTGCTCTGTCACGGCCCAGACGATGGCAAGGAACTCCAACTTGAAGGAGCTGTAGTTTCTGGGTTCCTTTCTGTGGGCCGGAGCTTCCTACTGGCGTAGGCTGTCACCCTTTCTCTGCCTTGTTGGATCTGGGACAGCACCGCTCCTAGTCCCACGTTGCTCGCGTCCATGTGAAGGATGAAGGGTTGGCCGTAATCAGGGTAGGCCAGGACTTCGTCTCCGGTGAGGGCCATCTTCTACCCGGTGAAGGGCTCATCTTCTAGCTTGTCCCATTTGAACGGTGGTTTCTGGCTCTTGGCTTTCCTGGACTGGCCTATCAGGAGATCCTGAATGGGCGTTGCCATCTTGGTGAAGCCTGGTATAATCCTTCGGTAGTAGCCTACTAACCCGAGGAACTGCCGTATTTCTTTGATGGTGGAGGGTCTCGGCCAGTACTTTATTATGGTGATCTTGTCGGGGTCCGGCGCTACACCGTCAGTGCTTACCACATGTCCCAAATACTGTACTCTGGGCTTCAGCAGGTGGCACTTTGACGGCTTCACCTTGAGGCCAAAGCCAGCCAGGGCTTCAAACACCTCCGCCAGGTGCTCCAGATGATCCTCATACGTCTTGGAATATACTATGACGTCATCCAGGTACAGCAGGACCGTCTCGAAATTCTTATGTCCCAGACAGCACTCCATTAACCGCTGACAAGTTCCTGGGGCGTTGCAGAGCCCGAACGGCATGCAGTTGAACTCGCTGAGGCCCATCGGGGTGGTGAATGCGGTCTTTTCCTTTTCCGCCTCTGCTACAGGAACCTGCCAGTTCCCACTAGTAAGATCCAAAGTAGAGAAGTAGTTAGCAGATTTTAAGGCAGCCAGTGACTTCTCTATCCTGGGTTGCGGGTATGCATCTTTATGTGTTATGCGGTTAATTTGCCTGTAGTCTGCACACATTCTCATCGTGCCATCCTTTTTCTTTACAAGAACTAATGGAGCTGCCCAGTGGCTACAACTGTCTCTTATTACCCCAGCCTCCTTCATCCCTTGTAACATCCCTTTGGCATTTTGGTAGTGTGCTGGCGGTACAGGCCGGTACCTTTCTTTAATGGGTGGATGGTCTCCCGTGGGGATATGGTGTTGAACCCCTTTTCCTGCCCGAAGTGAAGTGGGTGTTTACTGAAGACTCTTTCATACTCCTGTACCACCCGGTATACTCCTTGTTTTTGGTGTTGAGGGGTGGAGTCGGTGCCCACATGCAGCTTCTGGCACCAGTCCTCCAACTGTCCCTTGGAGCCATTACCCTCCGCCTGTTGGGATGGAGGTAAGGGTTCCACGGCCTTTATAGCATTTTGGCAGACGGTGAATAGTTTAGCCAGGGTAGCATACCGGGGCAAATGGACTTCTCTTTTCCCAATGTTCAGGATGCGGACAGGTACTCTCCCATGGCGGACATCAACCACCCCCCTGGCTGTCAAAATGGTGGGCCTACTATCTGAGTAGACGGGCTCTACCAGGGCCTGGTAATCTCTACCCCTTAGACCGATGGCTGCCCGGCACCATATCAGCATTTCACTTTTTGGGGGCATGGCAATAGGGAATGGGTCACTCATCCTAACACTGCCAATCTCACCACCAGACCGTTCTACCTGTTGTCTTTTCATCAGGGCTCTGATCTCCATTTGTAGAACCCACTGCTGGCTGGAACTGGAGGTCTCCGCAACCTGCTGTAGCAAGACAATTATTTCTGCAAGACAATTTTCAATAACATTAGTGCCTAAAATTATCATGGGATGACTTTCTCGGCTATCAATGTCGACAATTATCAGTCCCTGTGCTGGTAGCTCGACTTTGCCAACTTTTATGGTCACTTCTTTAAACCCAACCTGGGGTACGGGTTGACCATTTCTAGCATATATACTCAAATGTTCATCTGGACGGCAGGTAATGTCCGAATTAGGCCAGTACTGTTTGAAAAGAATGTAGGGAATGGTGGTCACCTGGGATCCAGTGTCCAGCAACGCGCTAATTGGAAAGCCGTCTAGCACGACAGGTAGGACCCGTCGTCCTCCCACATATTTGTCTCACCAGCTTGATGGGCCTGGTGGTCTTATGCCTGGGGGTTGGCCCTCTACCCCAGGTTTTACTCGTTTAAATGACAGTACCTTGCATAATGTCCTGGCTGGTTGCAGTGGCGGCAGATGGGTTGTCCGTCCTGGTCGTAGCGGTCGCTGTTCCTCCCTCTGGATGGTGGACTCCTCCTCTGTTGTCGCCACGGGACGTCCTCTGGACTGGAAGCCAGCTGGACCTTTCCTCTGGGAGACACCTGCAAGGACTGCACAGTTTTGGTTAGTGCTGCTACACTTTTGGTTAGTTCCTGGACCTGATGGTGCAGGTCTGTAGATGGGGCATTGTCCAGAGTCTGTGCATCAGCTCCTACAGGCTCTGGGGAAACCGGTGCCACCTTCTGGTGATAGGTTATAACTGGGCGCCGGTGAGCTGTGGTGCCACATGGTGTTGGTTCCCATAGCACCCGGATGGCTCTGTCCTTAAATTGTGCAAAGTCCAAGACAGGGTTTTGCAGAGCCATTATGCGCAGCTGGGTTCGGTGGGCGCTGGACAGTAAACCCTCAATAAATTGCTCAGTTAACAGTCTGTTTTCATCACGCACACTGTCAGGGTCTACCTGTTTGATGGTCCTCAGCGCCTCCTGCAGGTTTAAAGCATAGTCCTGTACACTGTCCTGTGCCCGTTGTTTGCACCCATAAAACTTCATTTTGATCTCTGCTGTAGTGCGGGTGTCTAAAGTGTCCTTTAGGCAGGCCAGTATCTCTTTTACAGTCCCTTTTTCTCGAGCTGACCAGGACTTTACTTCTCTCTGGGCTGCACCAATCAACTGGCCTATGAGGATGCTCACTTTCTGCTCCTCGGACAGGGGGTATACTTTAAATAAACTGTTTAGTCTCTCCTTGAAGTCACTCAGGGTGTGCGACTCTCCTGAGTACTGGGGCAACCACGCCGCCCCTGGTATATAAGGCATGGTGAATGGCATTACTGCGGCAGTAGCCGCGCCGGTGGCATTAGTTCTCTCCATTTCGGGCGTCTTCCTCCCCCTTAGTGAACCGTGGCCTACCTTCCTCCTCTTTTCTTCCGTAGGCCGCAGTTCCGCAGGTGATTATCCCCGTCGAGGATCTGGTGTTGCACGCATCTGACGTCAGCGCTCGCTGGGCACCTTCCAGGACCTGGCGTTGCGTCAGCGTGCTGGGCGGGGCTTTGGACTTCACGCGTTTTCAGCGATCACACCCCTCTTCTTCCCGCGCAGCGACCCGAAAATGGCGGACAATGCCTGGAAAACAGCGGCTTTGGCGGGAAAACTTCACCTCGGTATACGACACAGTTTCTTAAAGGTGTGCAGTACCCGGTGGTAGCGGGCACGTAATCTTGCCGACTGCGCCAAAATTGACTCTTCCCCTGGAGCTTGGAGAACCCGGAACCGAGCCTTTTGTAGATGTTGGGGGTGGTAGTCACCGTGGCGGTGACCCGGTCCATGACCCAGGGCGGTCAAACCACGGGCGTATTATATGTGTATAGGTTAATGTCCGACTACGCCACCTGTGGATTGCGGTTATTAGTAACCGCCGCAGAAGAGCAGTCCGCTGAAGCTGGTGGTATGTGTAGCTAGGTGATGTGACTCCCCAGAGGAGGAGTGTAGCTTCAGGGCAGCGTGTAAGGATGATGATGGTAGTAGTGCAGGGTATCGGTAATAACAAAACGGAGTCTTTGTGGTGCAGTCCCAGGGTCTTTACTGTTGGTAATTATATAGGCCCCAACGGGAGTACTGGCTCGTGATGAAGGCCTGGTCAGTCTGGGAGCAATCCTAGAGTCCTCCTGGCCAGGTAGAGTTGTAGGCCTGCCGTTCTGACCATACTCTTTGGCTATCCCGCTTATAGTCGTGTTGTAGCCCACGTCCCTGAGTGTAACGTGCTGTGCTCACCCGTATGGCTGGCGACTTGGACCCTGTGTATTCCTCGCTCCTCTGTGGCGGTACTGGTCCTTTCGTGTGGCTGAGCCTCCGGGCTTCTAATGGGCCAGGAGACCTGCAATCTCCTGCCTTGCGGTATCTGCTGCTGGGTATACAATCCCCACAGCCTCGGACTCCGGTGTGCGGCTCTCTGTGTGAACTATCCAGGATGAGCTTTCTTCAGCTCCAGTCCCTGGCTTCTTGCTCCTGTGTCCTCAACTCGTCTACTGGCTCTAACTGAGCCAACCCCGCCTCCAGATCCAGTTATGAAGGGCAGGATCCTCCCCTTTCTGGCCTGGGGCAGGAGGTGTTGCATGTAGTGTGTTCCCTGACCAGGATACCCCTGTTTTGCTCCCAGACATGGTATTACTACCACTGTGGCAACTAGACCCTGTGGGGTGCCTCATTTACATAGAATAGTAATCAGAGGTGTAACAATCAATACCGCGATTACAAGCGATTGACGACACTATTAAAATTACACTGTGGACTGAATGACCACAACATTTAAAAGGACTGACAGTCCACAGCATTTGAATTAGTTGTGGACTGACTAACAACAGCATTTACACTAGTATAAGGATTGAATGGAAGACAGCAATCTCTGGAAAAGGACATCATACTTTGAAGTATAGAAATAAGAAAGCAAAGAGGAAGACCAGCAACCAATCCAATGGATTGATGCTATCAAGATAATGGAGAAGAAGCCCCTAGTGGACCTATCTAGTCTTCCATAAGATTGATCTTCCTAAAGATCATTAATTCATCAAGTCGTCATCGCTCGAGTTTCAACCGAAGGCAATTAATTATAAAGAATGGACTGACTGACTGACCACAGCATATACACTAGATGTGGACTGCCTGACCACATTTACGGTAGACTGTGAACCGATTGAGCATAAAATTTGTAATAGACTGTGGACTGTCTGACTACAATTTTTATAATAAAATGCAGACCGAATGACCATAGTCTTTATCTTTGAAATAAGTAATTTTAGCCCTAGATTGTTATACTTTTTGGTGTGTATAGCATGTAGCAGGAACATATTATCACTCTTTTGAATATTTACAGGTGACTGACGCCTTTTCACATGGTGGGATTTGAAATGTTTCCTTGCGGACTCCAAGAAAAGAATGTGGAAAGTCACATAACCGGTAATTAATATTCATATTAATTACTGATAATAGTCAGTCTAGGCATAAGTTCTAGACCTGCGGAGGTGTGACAACACCATTCTGATACATGAGATTATACTCTTAGTGTTTTACATATGTATATTTTCTATACATAACTCCTAGTATAACACAACCATATCTTAGGTAGAGACATAAGGAACATTTCTTTTCCTTATCCGCTGTATTCTAAAGTGAGGAATCCCTTATACTGTTTCATAGAATAGCCTTGTAATCAGCGGTGTAACAATCAATACCGCGATTACAAGAGACTGACCACAGTATTAAGACTACACTGTGGACCAATTGACCACAAAATTTACGAGGACTGACAGTCCACAGCATTTAAATTAGGTGTGGACTGACTGACGACAGCATTTACACTAGTCTATGGATTGACTGGAAGACAGCAATTACTGGAAAGGGACATCATACTCGGAAGAATAGAAGGAAGAAGGAAAAGAGGAAGACGAGCAACCAATCCAAAGGATTGACACTATCAAGATAATGGTGAAGAAAACCCTAGTGGATCTATCTAGTCTTGCACAAAAGTGATCTTCCCAAAGATCGTTAATTCATCCAGTCATCATGGCTAGAGTTTCAACCGGAGGCCGTTAATAATAAAAAATGGACTGACTGACTACAGCATTCACAATAGGTGTGGACTGCCTGACTACAGCATTCACACTAGGCGTGGACTGCTTGACCAAATTTACAGTAGACTAGACTGTGGGCCAACCTCTGTCTTTTAAAGGGAGGAATCCCCTATCCTATTTCATAGAATAGCCTTGTAATCAGCGGTGTAACAATCAATACCGCGATTACAAGAGATTGACCACAATATTAAAATTACACTGTGGACTGAATGACCATAACATTTAAAAGGACTGATAGTCCACAGCATTTAAATTAGGTGTGTACTGACTAACTACAGCATTTACACTAGTCTGTGGATTGACTGGAAGACAGCAATCACTGGAAAGGGACATCATACTCGGAAGAATAGAAGGAAGTAGGCAAAGAGGAAGACCAGCAACCAATCCAAAGGATTGACACTATCAAGATATTGGTGAAGAAAACCCTAGTGGACCTATCTAGTCTTGCACAAAATTGATCTTCCCAAAGATCGTTAATTCATCCACTCGTCATTGCTAGAGTTTCAACCGAAGGCCGTTAATAATAAGAAATGGACTGACTGACCACAGCATTCACACTAGTTGTGGACTGCCTCATCATATTTACAGTAGACTGTGGGCCAACCTCTGTCTTCTAAAATGAGGAATCCCCTATTCTATTTCATAGAATAGCCTTGTAATCAGCGGTGTAACAATCAATACAACGATTACAAGAGACTGACCACACTATTAAGACTACACTGTGGACTGAATGACCACAGCATTTAAAAGGACTGAAAAGTCCACAGCGTTTGAATTAGTTGTGGACTGACTGACAACAGCATTTACACTAGTCTAAGGATTGACTGTAAGACAGCAATCACTTGAAAAGGACTTCATACTTTGTAGCATAGAAGGAAAAAAGCAAAGAGAAAGACCAGCAGCCAATCCAAAGGATTAACACTATCAAGATAACGGTGGAGAAGACCCTAGTGGATCTATGTAGTCTTTCACAAATTTGATCTTCCTAAAGATCGTTAATTCATCCACTCGTCATGGATCGAATTTCAACCGAAGGCCGTTAATAATAAAAAATGGGCTGACTTACCACAGCATTCACACTAGGTGTGGACTGACTTACTACAGCATTCACACTAGGAGTGGTCTGCTTCACCACATTTACAGTAGACTGGATGGTGGTCCAACCTCTGTCTTTTAAATGGAGCAATCCCCTATTCTATTTCATAGAATCGCCTTGTAATCAGCGGTGTAACAATCAATACCGTGATTACAAGAGATTGACCACACTATTAAAATTACACTGTGGACTGAATGACGACAACATTTAAAAGGACTGACAGTCCACAGCATTTGAATTAGTTGTGGACTGACTGACAACAGCATTTACACTAGTCTAAGGATTGAATGGAAGAGAGCAATCAATTGAAAAGGACATCATACTTTGAAGTATAGAAGGAAGAAAGCAAAGAGGAAGACCAGCAACCAATCCAATGGATTGATACCATCAAGATAATGGTGAAGAAGACCCTAGTGGACCGATGTAGTCTTGCACAAGATTGATCTTCCTAAAGATCGTTAATTCATCAAGTCGTCATTGTTATGATCTGCAACATGTACTAAGGAAAGATAGGGGAAAGCTGTCCCTACAGTAAGACTTAGCTGAATCCCTACAATGTAGCGGGCTGCCTGTTCCTAGTGAACAGACCGGCCTTAGTCCTCGGCTTGTCTGAACGAAGACCTATAGAATTAAGGGAGGGTCCCTAAAAGAACTAAGGACTAGGACAAAAATGGGACACCTCCTAAACAGAGAAATTGTTGCAGAACACAAAAAGACAAACTGACCAAAATGTACTATAGGTCCCAGAGGACCATGCGAACTTGACAGAGAAAGGCACTGAAGCACCAGGCTAGAGAAACAGTGAAACACTGAAGTCCAGCACAGCCATAAGGGCGGAGCTGGAATATAAAAGCAGATGGTCACGTGACCGCAAAACACAAGATGGAAAAAACAAACAGGAGGGTTTTAACAGTACCCCATCTTTTATGAGGTTCATCCGGATCCTCCAGGCCCAGGCCTATCTGGAAACCTCCTGTGGAAAGCTTTAACAAGCCTAGGAGCAGAGACATCATCCATCCTTACACAGCAGTTGTCTTCGGGACCGAAACCCTTCCAGGAGACAAGATAGTGTAATCTCCCTCTATGCCATCTAGAATTCAAGATCCGAGAAATTTCATATTCGCCGTCTTCCACCAGAGGAGGAACTGTGACAGTGGCGTCCCTATCAGACACATCAGCCTTTTTCAACAAGGAAACATGAAACACAGTATTAATCTTCCAGGAAGTAGGGACATCCAACCTAACAGCAGACGGGTTAACAACCTGAAGCACTTTAAATGGACCCACAAACTTAGGACCCAGTTTTTTAGAGGGAATCCTCAACCGCAGGTTCTTCTAGGACAACCAAACCATGTCACCCACAGTAAATAAAACCTCCTTACGTTTCCTGTCAAAATACTTCTTGGACTTCTTGTTAGCCTCTTGAAGGTTGCAACGTACATTAGTCCAAACACTCTCCAAATCACCGGAAAAATTCTCCTCCTCCGGCACCGCCAACCCCAATTTGGAGAACGAACCAAAAGACGGATGTCTCCCAGTACAACAAAAAAAAGGAGAACACCCAGCAGAGGAGGATATATGATTGTTAAGAGCAAATTCTGCGAGAGGCAGAAACTCAGACCACACCTCTTAATTGTCCACCACAAAACAATGCAAAAACTGTAAAACATCCTGGTTCTTTCTTTCAGTCTGTCCATTAGACTCAGGATGATAACCAGACGAAAATGACAAATGGACTCCCAACCTGTCACAAAAAGCATGCCAAAGCAAGCCACAAACTGAGGTCCTCTATCAGAAACAATATCCGTGGGAACGCCATGGAGCTTGACAATCTCCTTAACAAACACCTTAGTGAGTGTCTTGGCGCAGGGCAACTTAATGAATGGAACCAAATGACACATTTTACTAAAACGGTCCACGACCACCCAGATGACAGTAAAACCCTTGGACACAGGAAGATCAGTAATAAAATCCATTGTGAGATGCGTCCAAGGCGCACTAGGAACCACCAGAGGGCAAAGCAACCCCGCAGCAGGAGTATGTGAAGCCTTTGACCTAGCACACACAGTACACTGACGCACCCACTTGATGACTTCCTTCTGCCATCCAGGCCACTAAAAGCTGCAACTGATAAGTCTCTTAGTCTCCGAAATTCCTGGATGACCTGCCAACCGAGACTCATGACACTCCACAAACAAATCTCTCCTAAAGGCTCTAGGCACGAACAACCTCCCATGGGGAGTGTTAGATGGAGCATCATCTTGAGCTTTCAGAATCCCATTCTCCAAAATGAAGTCCAATGCCGCCACCACAACTCCTTTCTGTAAAATGCTCTCCTCCTCCTCGGCACCGACCGTAGGAGAGAAGCATCGGCTTTAACATTCTTTAACATTCTTAGTACCAGGGATAAATGTAACAGAAAAATGAAACCGAGTAAAAAAAGTGCCCACCTAGTTTGACGGGCATTCAAGCGCTTGGCAGCATCAAGATAGATCAAATTCTTATGATCTGTGAAAACATGAATAGGAAATCTAGCATCTTCCAAAAAATGACGCCAATGTTCAAACGCAAGTTTAATAGCCAGCAGCTCCCGATTTCCAACACCATAATTCAGTTTGGTTTCTGACATTTTTTTCGAAAAGAAGGCACAAGGATATACTCCACCCTTGTTCTCCTGAGACAAAACTGTTCCGACCCCCACTGATGAAGCATCGACTTCGACTAAAAAAGGCTTGGTCTCATCAGGCTGCATAAGGATAGGGGCATAAATGAACCTCTCTTTGAGATACTCAAACGCTTCAATGGCCTCAGTAGTCCACTGAGCCATTTTCGCACCTTTCCTGGTGAGATCGGTTAGAGGTTTAACAATTACAGAAAAATTCTTAATGAATTTCCTGTAATAATTGGCAAAACCCAAAAATCTCTGTATAGATTTCAAACCAATAGGCCTAGGCCATTCCTGCACAGCCTGAACCTTCACAGTGTCCATCTCAAAGCCCTCGCTGGAGACAATGTAGCCCAAAAAACTAATTTTCTGCACAGCGAACTCACATTTCTCCAGCTTAGCAATGAGTGAATTATCACTCAATAAATGTAAAACTTCACATACACTCTGCCAATGGGACTCTAGATCTGGTGAGTAAATCAAAATGTCATCCAAATACACAACCGCATTATTACCAATCAAAGGTCTCAGGATGTCATTAATAAGGTTCTGAAAAAATGCAGGTGCATTGGTAAGACCAAAAGGCATCACCAGATTCTCAAAATGGCCTACCGAAGTGTTAAAAGCAGTTTTCCATTCATCACCCTCCTTCACTCGTAACAAATTGTATGCCCCCCGGAGATCAATTTTGGAGAACCACTTGGCCCCCACTAACTGGTTAAACAAGTCAGGAATTAACGGCAATGGGTAAAAATTGCGTACGGTAATCTTATTAATTTCACGAAAATCCAGACATGGACATAAACCGACGTCCTTTTTTTAACAAATAAAAATGCAACTGCCACAGACGACTTAGAAGGTCTAATATGACCAGCAGCCAGGCTAGTCTGTATGTACTCCTCCAAGGCCTTTCTTTCAGGGATAGTCAGATTAAACAAGCGACTCTTGGGAAGAGTAGCTCCCGGAACAAACTCAATGGCGCAATCATAATCCCTATGAGGAGGTAAAACTTGCGACTCCTCCTCCGAAAAAACCCTCCAAAAATCTTGAATAGGTACCGGTAATTCCCCTTTTTCCACAGCCGCAATGCAATCATTACAACATTTATCATAGCACTTCAGACTCCAAGACTTAACGACATTAGTAGACCAGTCCAAAAAAGGATTGTGCAGTTTTAACCAAGTCAATCCTAGAACAACTGGAGAGGGTAAATTATCTAAAACAACCAAATCCAAAATTTGTTGGTGAACTCCATTGATAGTGAGGGGAAATGCAGCAGTCTTGTGAGTAATACATTTCAAAGTAGTGTTATCAATTGCAATCACAGAAATAGGTGATGACAAAGGTTTGGATTTCAATTTAAGGTTTTCCAAAAACCCTTTATCAATCACATTAAGTGTTGAACCACAATCCACAAATACCTGAAATTCAATCAAATCTCCCTGCAGAGTAGTACTCGCAGAAAGAAATACTCCTGCAGAGCGTAAACAACCTATATGGGTATAACTGACCTTTTTTTTTTCTTTATTTAAACGACGCTCAAAATACTTAATCAAATGGTCAGATTTACCACAATAAAGACACAATCCCTCTGTAAACCTCCGGTCTCTTTCCTGAGAGCGGAGTGACATCGCCCCAACCTCCATCGGTTCTCCGCCATCAGAGCAGATTTTCTGGGGACTAGGACCTGGCATTACAGGAGTCGTCACCTCATTGAGCCTGCTCCTCAGTCTCCTGTCTAGACGAACAGCTAACTGCATAGCATCCTGCAGAGTCTCAGGTGCAGGGAATGCAATTAGCAAATCCTTAACCCTTTCACTCAGACCAGCAAGAAATAAACATCTCAGCACAGGATCATTCCACTTAACTTCTGAAGCCCATCTCTTGAAGTGTGTGCAATAATTTTCAACATCTTCTGACCCATGATTCAAACGCCTGAGTTCTGATTCAGCAGATGAGATTCGACAAGGATTATCATATTATAGCCCCATAGCAGAAAAAAATTCTTCAACAGACCTTAAACACGGATCATTAGGCTGGAGAGAAAAGGCCCACCCCTGTGGTTCATTGCGCAAAAGTGACATAATAAAACCAATGCGCTGTGATTCATTCCCAGAGGACCTTGGTCTCAAATGAAAATATAAGAAACAAGCATTTTTAAAGGAAAAAAAATCTTGCTGTTTACCATAAAAAACATCGGGCAGTCCTACCTTGGGTTCGACAAAATGCGCTCCAGAACTGCTACTCACGTGTTGCTGAAGCTCGGCCACCTCCAGAGATAATCCCTACAGGCCTTGAGCCAAATCCTGGACGGAAACCATACTGATCCCTGAATTTCTTTCCTTTTAGTTTTTTGGGCTGGACTTACTGTTATGATCTGCAACATGTACTAAGGAAAGATAGGGGAAAGCTGTCCCTACAGTAAGACTAAGCTGAATCCCTACGATGTAGCGGGCTGCCTGTTCCTAGTGAACAGACCCGCCTTAGTCCTCGGCTAGTCTGAACGAAGACCTATAGAATTAAGGGAGGGGTCCCTAAAAGAACTAAGGACTGTGACAAAAATGGGACACCTCCTAAAAGAGAAGTTGTTGCAGAACACAAAAAGACAAACTGACGAAAATGTACTAGAGGTCCCAGAGGACCAAGCGAACTTGACAGAGAAAGGCACCGAAGCACCAGGCTAGAGAAACAGACAAACACTGAAGTCCAGCACAGCCACAAGGGCGGAGCTGTAATATAAAGGCAGATGGCCACGTGACCACAAAACACAAGATGAAAAAAACAAATAGGAGAGTTCTAACAGTCATGGCTCGAGGTTCAACAGAAGGCCATTAATAATAAAGAATGGACTGAGTGACTGACCACTAGATGTGGACTGCCTGACCACATTTACAGTAGACTGTGAAACGATTGAGCATAAAATTTGTAAAAGACTGTGGACTGTCTGACTACAATTTTTATAATAAAATGCAGAGCGACTGACCACAGTCTTTATCTTTGAAATAAGTAATTTTGGCCCTAGAGTGTTATACTTTTTGGTGTGTATAGCACGTAGCAGGAACATATTATCACTCTTTTGAATATATACAGGTGACTGACTCCATTTGACATGGTGGGATTTGAAATGCTTCCTTGTGGATTCCAAGAAAAGAATGTAGAAAGTCACATAACAGGTAATTAATATTCATATTAATTACTGGTAATAGTCAATCTAGGCATAAGTTCTAGACCTGCTGAGGTGTGACAACACCTTTCTGATACATGAGAATATACTGTTAGTGGTTTACATATGTATATTTTCTATACACAACTCCTAGTATAACACAACCATATCTTAGGTAGAGACATAAGGAACATTTCTTTTCCTTATCCTCTGTATTCTAAAGTGAGGAATCCCTTATTCTGTTTCATAGAACAGCCTTTGTAATCAGCGGTGTAACAATCAATACCGCTATTACAAGACACTGACCACAGTATTAAGACTACACTGTGGACCAATTGACCACAAAATTTACGAGGACTGACAGTCCATAGCATTTAAATTAGGTGTGGACTGACTGACAACAGCATTTACACTAGTCTATAGATTGACTGGAAGACAGCAATTACTGGAAAGGGACATCATACTCGGAAGAATAGAAGGTAGAAGGCAAAGAGGAAGACCAGCAAGCAATCCAAAGGATTGACACTATCAAGATAACGGTGAAGAAGACCCTAGTGGACCTATGTATTCTTTCACAAAATTGATCTTCCTAAAGATCTTTAATTCATCCAGTCGTCATGGCTCAAGTTTCAACCGAAGGCCGTTATTAATTAAAAATGGACTGACTGACCACAGTATTCAGACTAGTTGTGGACTGCCTGATCATATTTACAATAGACTGTGGGCCAACCTCTGTGTTCTAAAGTGAGTAATCCCCTATCCTATTTCATAGAATAGCCTTGTAATCAGCGGTGTAACAATCAATACCGCTATTACAAGAGACTGACCACACTATTAAGACTACACTGTGGACTGAATGACCACAGCATTTAAAAGGACTGACAGTACACAGAGTTTGAATTAGTTGTGGACTGACTGACAACAACATTTACACTAGTCTAAGGATTGACTGGAAGACAGCAATTACTGGAAAGGGACATCATACTCGGAAGAATAGAAGGAAGAAGGCAAAGAGGAAGACCAGCAACCAATCCAAAGGATTGACACTATCAGGATAATGGTGAAGAAGACCCTAGTCGACCTATCTAGTTTTGCACAAAATTGATCTTCCTAAAGATCGTTAATTTAGCAAGTCGTCAAGGCTCGAGTTTCAACCGAAGGTCATTAATTATAAAGAATGGACTGACTGACTGACCACAGCATATACAATAGATGTGGACTGCCTGACCACATTTACAGTAGACTAGACTGTGGGCCAACCTCTGTCTTCTAAAGTGAGGAATCCCCTATCCTACTACGACGCGCCCCCTGGGCGGTGGGGTACCCGGAGCCGGGCCTTTTGTAGATGTTGGGGGTGGTGGTCACCCTGGCGGTGACCGGGTCCGTGAACCAGGGCAGTCAACCCAAGGGCGTATTATATGTGTACAGGTTAATGTCTGACTACGCCACCTGTGGATTGCGGTTATTAGCAACCGCCGCTGCGGAGCAGTCCGCTGAAGCTGGTGGTATGTGCAGCTAGGTGATGTGACTCCCCACAGGAGGAGTGTAGCTTCAGGGCAGCATGAAAGGATAATGATGGTAGTAGAGCAGGGTATCGGTAATAACAACACGGAGTCTTTGCAGTGCAGTCCCAGGGTCTTTACTGTTGGTAATTATATAGGCCCCAACGGGAGTACTGTGTGACCCACCACTCGGTGTTTGAGTAGCGGCTAGCCCTCCCTGAGAAGGTGTATACTCGGACGACACGCACCAAAAATACGGGCTAGTTAAGGATAAGTGGTTAATTCGACTATGCCACCTGTGGTGTCTGGTGATGCTCCACCAGCGCTGCTTGCAGTCCTCTGAGGCGGGATGTTGTGGCAGACGACGGTATTACTACTCCCCACAGACAGGAGGATGGATGAGGGGAGTACTAGTAGGCGCAGTGGTGTGGTGCGGTGTCACGCTGCAATAATGGACCGGAGGCAATGGATGCAGTCTTCCAAGCTTTACTCACGTTAGTTAAGGTCAGCTGCAAGGCTTCTCCTTGCTCTTCATGGCTTGCTGCGGCCACCAGAGATGAGGGCCCGGAACACCCCGGTAGTTGAGGTGCTTTGATCAGGACCCCCGCACCTCCGCGTGTTCCTGAACTTTTCCCTTAGACCTGTCCTGTCCGTGTGTGGTGCATGTTAAAAGGCTGGTTCTCCCTCTGGCTATTCACAGAACAAGGGTACTGCGGCAATTCCGTTCCGTCCATCACCCGGTGGGATCCACTTAGCCGCCGGGCTTCTCTGACAGAGACGTGAAGTAACAAAGTCAGATATTGGGGGCCGGTACCCCTTTTGCAGCAGGAGTCCCTCAGACTAGGCCAGAATGGAGAGTACAAGTGGCATATGCCGCTCCGTCCGTATTCCCTGAGATCCTTTTGTCTGTGGAGCTCTTCTACTTTGCTCCCCTCCAGGCCTTCTCAAGTAGGGAACTTGACCGGGTAGAGGCAACCGTTAACTCTCACCCTCTCCTCGCCTCAAGGCCAGAGCACGAGGACCGTGCGTCTTCACAGGCTGCAGGTTCTATCCCAGAAAGCCACGTTCAGCGGTGAAGACCACAATCAAAGAACCTTGAACTTAAGATGGCTGGCTATGATATATTAAACTAGAAGTGTAACCTAAAGGTGTGTCCTCCACCCTCACCCACTACATGGATCCCCCTAACTTTGGTTCCCCCATCTCCATTATCCTGCTGGGGCAGCACTCTGGTGCATATTAGCCCCCTATAGCACAGGAATGTGTAGTGTTGAGTGTGAGTTGGGGTCCTGACAGGTGCACGATACTTACCTGGTTGAGGAGATACCACACCTCCTGACAAGATGCAGTACCCCCCTGTGGCGACCGAACCCTCAGGGGAATTTTGAGGAGGCAAGATAAAGTTTGAAGTGCTCTGTCACGGCCCAGACGATGGCAAGGAACTCCAACTTAAAGGAGCTGTAGTTTTCTGGGTTCCTTTCTGTGGGCCTGAGCTTCCTACTCGCGTAGGCTATCACCCTTTCTCTGCCTTGTTGGATCTGGGACAGCACCGCTCCTAGTCCCACGTTGCTCACTCGTTGCCAGTACCCACTAGTAAGATCCAAAGTAGAGAAGTAGTTAGCAGATTTTAAGGCAGCCAGTGACTCCTCTATCCTGGGTAGCGGGTATGCATCTTTATGTGTTATGCGGTTAATTTGCCTGTAGTCTACACACATTCTCATCGTGCCATCCTTTTTCTTTACAAGAACTAATGGAGCTGCCCAGGGGCTACAACTGTCTCTTATTACCCCAGCCTCCTTCATCTCTTGTAACATCCCTTTGGCATTTTGGTAGTGTGCTGGCGGTACAGGCCGGTACATTTCTTTAATGGGTGGATGATCTCCCGTGGGGATATGGTGTTGAACCCCTTTTTCCTGCCCGAAGTCAAGTGGGTGTTTACTGAAGACCCTTTCATACTCCTGTACCACCCGGTATACTCCTTGTTTTTGGTGTTGAGGGGTGGAGTCGGTGCCCACATGCAGCTTCTGGCACCAGTCCTCCAACTGTCCCTTGGAGCCATTACCCTCCGCCTGTTGGGATGGAGGTAAGGGTTCCACGGCCTTTATAGCATTTTGGCTGACGGTGAATAGTTTAGCCAGGGTAGCATACCGGGGCAAATGGACTTCTCTTTTCCCAATGTTCAGGATGCGGACTGGCACTCTCCCATGGCGGACATCAACCACCCCCTGGCTGTCAAAATGGTGGGCCTACTATCTGAGTAGACGGGCTCTACCAGGGCCCGGTAATCTCTACCCCTTAGACCGATGGCTGCCCGGCACCATATCAGTATTTCACTTTTTGGAGGCATGGCAATAGGGAATGGGTCACTCATCCTAACACTGCCAATCTCACCACCAGACAGTTCTACCTGTTGTCTTTTCATCAGGGCTCTGATCTCCCTTTGTAGTACCTGCTGCTGGCTGGAACCGCAATCTGCTGTAACAAGAAAATTATTTCTGCAAGACAATTTTCAATAACATTAGTGCCTAAAATTATCATGGGATGACTTTCTCGGCGATCAATGTCGACAATTATCAGTCAATGTGCTGGTAGCTCGACTTTGCCAACTTTTATGGTCACTTCTTTAAACCCAACCTGGGGTACGGGTTGAACATTGCTAGCATATATACTCAAATGCTCATCTGGACGGCGGGTAATGTCCGAATCAGTCCAGTACTGTTTGAAAAGAATGTAGGGAATGGTGGTCACCTGGGATCCAGTGTCCAGCAGCGCGCTCATTGGAAAGCCGTCCAGCATGACAGGTAGGACCCGTTGTCCTCCCACATATTTGTCTCGCCAGCTTGATGGGCCTGGTGGTCTTATGCCTGGGGGTTGGCCCTCTGCCCCAGGTTTTACTCATTTAAAGGACAGTACCTTGCATAATGTCCTGGCTGGTTGCAGCGGCGGCAGATGGGTTGTCCGTCCAGGTCGTAGCGGTCGCTGTTCCTCCCTCTGGATGGTGGAATCCTCCTCTGTCATCGCCACGGGATGTCCTCTGGACTGGAAGCCAGCTGGACCTTTCCTCTGGGAGACACCAGCAAGGACTGTACAGTTTTGGTTAGTGCTGCTACACTTTTGGTTAGTTCCTGGACCTGATGGTGCAGGTCTGTAGTTGGGGCATTGTCCAGAGTCTGTGCATCAGCTCCTACAGGCTCTAGGGAAACAGGTGCCACCTTCTGGTGATAGGTGATAGCCGGGTGCCGGTGAGCAGTGGGGCCACCTGGTACTGGTTCCCATAGCGCCCGGATGGCTCTGTCCTTAAATTGTGCAAAGTCCAAGTCAGGGTTTTGCAGAGCCATTATGCGCAGCTGGGTTCAGTGAACGTTGGACAGTAAACCCTCAATAAATTGCTCAGTTAACAGTCTGTTTTTATCATGCACACTGTCAGGGTCTACCTGTTTGATGGTCCTCATCGCCTCCTGCAGGTTTAAAGCATAGTCCTGTACACTGTCCTGTGCCCGTTGTTTGCACCCATGAAACTTCATTTTGATCTCTGCTGTAGTGCGGGTGTCAAAAGGGTCCTTTAGGCAGGCCCGTATCTCTTTTACAGTCCCTTTTTCTCGAGCTGACCAGGACTTTACTTCTCTCTGGGCTGCACCAATCAACTGGCCTATGAGGATGCTCACTTTCTGCTCCTCGGACAGGGGGTATACTTTAAATAAACTGTTTAGTCTCTCCTTGAAGTCACTCAGGGTGTGCGACTCTCCTGAGTACTGGGGCAACCAAGCCGCCCCTGGTATATAAGGCATGGTGAATGGCTCTACTGCGGCAGCGGCCGCGCCAGTGGCTGAAGTTCCCTCCATTTCGGGCGTCTTCCTCCCCCCTAGTGAACCATGGCCTACCTTCCTCCTCTTTTCTTCCGTAGGCCGCAGTTCCGCAGGTGATGATCCCCATCGAGGACCTGGCGTTGCACACGTCTGACGTCAGCGCTCGCTGGGCTCCTTCCAGGACCTGGCGTTGCGTCAGTGTGCGGGGCGGGGCTTTGGACTTCGCTCGTTTTCAGCGATCATGCCCCTCTTCTTCCCACGCAGCGACCCGAAAATGGCACACAATGGCGGGAAAACAGCGGATTTGGCGGGAAAACTTCACGGTATACGACACAGTTTCTTAAAGGCGCGCAGTACCCGGTGGTAGCGGGCACGTAATCCTGCCGACTACGCCAAAGTTGACGCTCCCTCTGGGCCGTGGAGTACCGGGAGCCGGGCCTTTTGTAGATGTTGGGGGTGGTAGTCACCGTGGCGGTGACCCGGTCCGTGACCCAGGTCGGTCAAACCACGGGCGTATTATATGTGTATAGGTTAATGTCCGACTGCGCCACCGGTGGATTGCGGCTATTAGTAACCGCCGCTGCGGAGCAGTCCGCTGAAGCTGGTGGAATGTGCAGCTAGGTGATGTGACTCTCCACAGGAGGAGTGTAGCTTCAGGGCAGCGTGTAAGGATGATGATGGTAGTAGTGCTGGGTATCGGTAATAACAAAACAGAGTCTTTGCAGTGCAGTCCCAGGGTCATTACTGTTGGTAATTATATAGGCCCCAACGGGAGTAGTGGCTCGTGATGAAGGCCTGGTCAGTCTGGGAGCAATCCTAGAGTCCTCCTGGCCAGGTAGAGTTGTAGGCCTGCCGTTCTGACCGTACTCTTTGGCTATCCCGCTTATAGTCGTGTTGTAGCCCACGTCCCTGAGTGTAACGTACTGTGCTCACCCGTATGGCTGGCGACTTGGACCCTGTGTATTCCTCGTTCCTCTGTGGCGGTACTGGTCCTTTCGTGTGGCTGAGCCTCCGGGCTTCAGATGGGCCAGGAGACCTGCAATCTCCTGCCTTGCGGTATCTGCTGCTGGGTATACAATCCCCACAGCTTCGGACTCCGGTGTCCGGCTCTCTGTGTGAACTATCCAGGACGAGCTCTCTTCAGCTCCTGTCCCTGGCTTCTTGCTCCTGTGTCCTCAACTTGACTACAGGCTCTAACTGACCTAACCCTGCCTCCAGATCCAGTTATAAAGGGCAGAATCCTCCCCTTTCTGGCCTGTGGCAGGAGGTGTTGCATGTAGTGTGTTCCCTGACCAGGAAACCCCTGTTTTGCTCCCAGACATGGTATTACCACCACTGTGACAACCAGACCCTGTGGGGTACCACATTTACATAGAATAGCCTTGGAATCAGCGGTGTAACAATCAATACCGCGATTACAAGCGATTGACCACAGTTACACTGTGGACTGAATGACCACAACATTTAAAAGAACTGACAGTCCACAGCGTTTAAATTAGTTGTGGACTGACTAATAACAGCATTTACACTAGTCTAAGGATTGAATGGAAGATAGCAATCAATGGAAAAGGACATCATACTTTGAAGTATAGAAGGAAGAAAGCAAAGGAAGACAAGCAACCAATCGAATGGATTGATGCTATAAAGATAAAGGTGAAGAAGACCCTAATGGACCTATCTAGACTTGCACAAGATTGATCTTCCTAAAGTTCATTAATTCATTAAGTCGTCATGACTCGTGTTTCAACCGAAGGCAATTAATTATAATGAATGGACTGACTGACCACAGCATATACACTAGATGTGGACTGCCTGACAACATTTACAGTAGACTGTGAAACAATTGAGCATAAAATTTAAAATAGACTGTTGACTGTCTGACTACAATTTTTATAATAAAATGCAGACCGACTGACCACAGTCTTTATCTTTGAAATAAGTAACAATCAATACTACGATTACAAGAAACTGACCACAGCATTAAGACTACGCTGTGGACCAATTGACCACAAAATTTACGAGGACTGACAGTCCACAGCGTTTAAATTAGGCGTGGACTGACTGACAACAGCATTTACACTAGTCTATGGATTGACTGGAAGACAGCAATTACTGGAAAGGGACATCATACTCGGAAGAATAGAAGGAAGAAGGAAAAGAGGAAGACCTGCAACCAATCCAAAGGATTGACACTATCAAGATAACGGTGGAGAAAACCCTAGTGGACCTAAGTAGTCTTTCACAAAATTGATCTTCCTAAAGATCGTTAATTCATCCAGTCGTCATGGCTTGAGTTTCATCCGAAGGCCGTTAATAATAAAAAATGGGCTGACTGACCACAGCATTCATAGTGGGTGTGGACTGCCTGACTACAGCATTCACACTAGGTGTGGACTGCTTGACCTAATTTACAGTAGACTAGACTGTGGGTCAACCTCTATCTTTTAAAGGGAGGAATCCCCTATTCTATTTCATAGAATAGCCTTGTAATCAGCGGTGTAACAATCAATACAGCGATTACAAGAGATTGACCGCAATATTAAAATTACACTGTGGACTGAATGACCCCAACATTTTAAAGGACTGACAGTCCACTGCGTTTGAATAAGTTGTGGACTGACAAACAACAGCATTTACACTAGTCTAAGGATTGAATGGAAGACAGCAATCAATGGAAAAGGACATCATACTTTGAAGTATAGAAGGAAGAAAGCAAAGAGCAAGACCAACAACCAATCCAATGGATTGATACTATCAAGATAATGGTGAAGAAGACCCTAGCGGACCTATCTAGTCTTCCACAAGATTGATCTTCCTAAAGATCATTAATTCATCAAGTTGTCATGGCTCGAGTTTCAACTGAATGCCATTAATTATAAAGAATGGACTGACTGACCACAGCATATATGACGCGCCCCCTGGGCCGTGGGGTACTCGACAGCCGGGCCGATGGCTGCTGGCGGGGGTTATCACGGTGGCTAGCCCGGTACGTGACCCAGGGCGGTCAGTAAAAAGGGACAAAACAAAAAGAGAATAGTTTATATGGAAAGTTCGTGACGCCACCTGTGGTATCTGTTGAGAATTACCAGCGCTGCGGCAGTCCGCTGAGGCCGGTGGTAAGACAGCTTGATGGTACAGCTCCCCACAGGTAGAGATAGGCCTCAGGGCAGCGGGGATGTAAGGATGCAGGACAGACGGGACCCTCCGGGTCAGAGCAAGAACAGGGACAGACACGATAGTCACTTCAGTATCTTTTACTGGTGGAAATTCAGGCACATCCCGGAGCACTGTAGGGTGAAGGGTGCATTTCAGGATCCTCCCCAGGGAGCGGGTGTAGGGCCTCCTGTTTCTTGCCTTTGCGTAGTAAGTTTCTGACCTGCCTGGAGCTAGGCCTAACTTTGTCTCTGTTCTGCACCTGCCGACCTTGTGGTAGGGCCTTCTGTTGGAGATCACTCTCCCTATTCTTTGGTTTCTCTGTGATTCCTGACCCTGGTACGTATCAGCTTTTGGTGATCCTGGGACATGTAGTTCACCAGGGGTTCCGGTAGTTTTCTACTGGTCATGAAGATCCACGTAGATTCCGACCCGGTGTCTGCTGTAACTTCGGGGTGAGCTGGTTAAGCTCCTCTGCCCCCCTATGTAACTCACTTTCCACTTGCCTTCGGCGCCGCTCGGGCCCTCACTAGGCTACTCACACTGCAGCCGTGACACTGCTCTTCTTCGCCGCTCTCAGAGTGTCGGCACACTCCTAGCTCTCTATCCTGAGCTCTGTGAGTTCTAGTCTGGACTCACTCTACAGACTGTACTGAACTCTTTCTGCAGGAACAGCTAGGCTCTGTCTCGACTGCACTGACTCCTTCTGTGTCTGAGCAGGAAACTGCTGAATCACTCACTGAGCTGCTATGCTCCACCTTCCCTTTATATATCCGTGACGGGCTCCCTCTGGTGGTCTGAGGTGGAAGGTGGAGGTGTGTGAATGCTTAGAGAGCCCTCTGGTGGAGGAATCCTTTAATACACTCTTCCAAGATCTGTGGTGCTAAGCACAGCTGGGCGCCACATTCCCCCCTAGCAAAGCTCAGCACTCCCGGGCTGAAGTACATTTTTATAACAATAATAAACAGTAACAATCTTCCCTTTATGGGAGGCACATTCTTAAACGTTGCATAACTAAAACAATATAACTATGTAAAACATTTTCAGCAGTTCAATAATGGTGCTCCTTCTGGGGAAGCACCTTTCCATGATAGGCTGGCCCAGCCGGGTCATCAGCCGTAGTTGGCGGGGGTTTGCTCTCCTCCCCCACCTTGTGGACATTCAGGGCCATGGGTATGACCGGAGATACAGGTCCTGCTGAAGGGGCGGCCGCTTCGGCCTGCTCGGCGCCCAGCTCGTGTTGAACATCAGGGTGGTGAACCGGTGCTCCGGCGCTGTGCTGTTCTTCGGACATACTGGCGCCCCCCTAGCGAACCGTGGCCTACCTTCTTCTCTTTTCTTCTGGTAGGCCGCAGCTCCACAGGTGACAGTCTGCTTCAGGACCTTGCGTCGCTTGCGTCCTACGTCAGAGCGCTCACCGCGTCTCCTTCCAGGACCTAGCGCTTCCTGGTATGACGTCAAGCCGTGCGGCGTGTCCGTGGCTTTGCGCTCTTTTGCAGTTGCGCCCACCAGTTTCCCGTGGTTTCGCCCTTCTTCTTGCCGCACTACAGCGCGACAATGGCTGCCATCTTCGCCACAGTATAATAGACAGTCTTTATTAAAGGCGCACAGTACCCGGTGGCAACGGACACAACACTTCAACGTTGCCGCGGGCACGCAATCCTGTTCGTGACAAAACAAAAAGGGAATAGTTTATATGGAAAGTTTGTGACGCCACCCGTGGTATCTGGTGAGAATCACCAGCGCTGCGTCAGTCCGCTGAGGCCGGTGGTAAGGCAGCTTGATGGTACAGCTCGCCACAGGTAGAGCTAGGCCTCAGGGCAGCGGGGATGTAAGGATGCAGTACAAACGGGACCCGCCGGGTCAGAGCAAGAACAGGGACAGACACGATAGTCACTTCAGTACCTTTTACTGGTGGAAATTCAGGCACATCCCGGAGCACTGTAGGGTGAAGGGTGCATTTCAGGATCCTCCCAAGTGAGCGGGTGTAGGGCCTCCTGTTTCTTGCTTTGCGTAGTATGTTTCTGACCTGCCTGGAGCTAGGCCTAACTTTGTCTCTGTTCTGCACCTGCCGACCTTGTGGTAGGGCCTTCTGTTGGAGATCACTCTCCCTATTCTTTGGGGTCTCTGTGATTCCTGACCCTGGTACATATCAGCTTTTGGTGATCCTGGGACATGTAGTTCGCCAGGGGTTCCGGTAGTTTTCTACTGGTCATGAAGATCCACGTAGATTCGGACCCGGTGTCCGCTATAACTTCGGGGTGAGCTGGTTAAGCTCCTCTGCCCCCCTATCTTACTCACTTTCCACTAACCTTCGGTCCCACTCGGGCACTTGACTAGCCCAGGGGGATGGGATGTACTCGGAGCCTGGGCTTTCCTGCTGGGGATGTCGCGGTAGTCGGCTCCCGTTCCTGTACTCTGGGCCTCTCTTTTAAAAGATGTTTGGTTCTTATTAATTATATGAAAGTTTGTGACGCCACCTGTGGTACTTGTTGAGATTCACCAGCGCTGCGACAGTCCGCTGAGGCCGGTGATAAGGCAGCTCGGTGGTATAGCTCCCCACAGGTGGAGCTAGGCCTCAGGGCAGCGTATGTGAAATGAGTGCAGGATGGCGAGGCCAGCCAGGCCTACGGAAAGACAGGCAAACTCACACAGTTCTCTTCAATACCTTTTACTGATGGAATTGCAGGCACATCCCGGAGCACTGTAGGGTGAAGGGTGTATTGCCGGATACTCCCCCAGGGAGCGGAGATAGGGCCTACTGTTTCCTGTCTTTGTATGGTAAGTTTCTGACCTGCCTGGAGCTAGGCCTAACTTTGTCTTTGTCCTGCACTGGCTGACGTTGTGGTAGGGCCTTCTCTTGAAGTGCACGCTCCCAGCTTGCGGGGCCTATGTGTCTCCTGGCTCTGTTACGTATCAGCACTTTAGTGGTCCTGGGACCTGTAGTCCTCCAGGGATTCCGGTTGAACTTTACTGGGTCATAGAGATCCCGGTAACTTCGGACCCGGTGTCCGGTAAACATTCGGGGTGAACTGGTAAAGCTCCTCTGCCCCCACTGCTGCTAACTCTCGACTCGCCTTCGGTCTACTCGGGGCCCTCACTAGGCTATACACACTGGCAGATAGCTGGCTGCCTCTTCTGCCGCTCTTTGAGCATCGGCAACGCTCCTAGCTCACTAACCTGAGATCACTCTACTCCGACTCCAACCGAACTCTCTTCTTCAAACTCTTCTCAGACTGCTCTGTACACTTGCTCTTTGTGCTCTCCAGTCTAAAACTAGTCTCTAAGTGAACCAACCGACGAACTAGCTCCACCCCCCCTTTTATATCCCTAACGGGCTCCCTCTGGTGGTCTGAGGTGGGAGGTGAAGGTGTGTGTATGTGCTTAGAGAGCCCTCTGGTGGAGGAATCCATTAATACACTCTTCCAGGTCTGTGGTGCTAAGCAGAGCTGGGCGCCACATTCCCCCCTAGTTAAGCTCAGCACTCCCGGGCTGAAGTAATTTTACAAACAGTAGTAAACATAAACAATAACAATAATCTTCCCTTTATGGGAGTCACCAATCTTAAACATTGCATAACAACACCAATAAATATAAAGCGTCCTCAGAATTCAAGTCTCCAGTTGTGAGGTTCCCAAGCAGGATGTCCATCTCACTGACTAGAGTACTTAGTAGCTTTGAGGGACCTGTCCTAAACCCTCTACGTAGGCCCTGGGGTGGCTGCAGGGCATGAAGATCCGGTGTTGGACCTCCACAAAAGCCACTCCAGGCAGGTTTTACTTCTGAGGTCACCTAAAGGGAGTACTCCAGGGAGTACAAATATATACAAGAAATAATTTTTGGGCTGCACACAGTCCTTAGTCACGCAGTTCATAGGTAATTAATTAACGAAATCATTAGGCAAAAATTCCATTAATAAGGCAAAAATGCATATCAAAATGCACAATCATAACATACAATACCCCAGGGGTAACTATCTACACTACTCAGATTTTTTTACTTTACTGAGTGTACCTGACAGGAGGTTTACCTCTCGTGCTACGTGTTGATCTACGTAGTGTAGTGGTCTGTGTGGTAGTAGTGTCTACATTGTCAGTTACTCTACCAGTTCTACGTGTGACTATGTTGTAAAACTGCCTTAACCTCTCTCTTGGACTGGCAAGTCTACCATTGGCTGGGCCCTCTTGCTCTTCTTCTGCCGGGGATCCTTCATCCGGGGATTCTTCTTGAGCTGGGTCTTCTGCAGGACTTACAGGTTCAACTTGCTGTTGAGGGTCTTCTGGCTGATTGTAGAAATGGAGTACTGGAACTATTACTGCTGCTCCTACTTAAGGCCAATCTGCTGGAAACTCGCCTAAGTCAGTGTGTATCACTGGTTCTTTTGGCTCTTCCGGTTTGGTGAAAGGCACTTCTTCTTGGGGTTTCAGTAATTCAGGACATAACTTTAGATGGTCCCTTGACACTGTTGCAGACGTTCTTCCTCCATCTTTGCTGATTAAGCATGTCTTTTTATTATCAAATCTTGATTCCAACACAGTGTAGGGTTCTTTTTACCACTGGTCATCAAGTTTGTTGTTTCTTCTTTTTCTTTTTAATACTGTTTCACCAGGTGTGAAAGGTTCTGCTGCCGCATTTTTATTGTATTGTGCTTCTTGTTTGTCTCTTGCTTTAGTTAGGCTATCTTCGACACAGGCTTGTACCCTTCTGTACTGCTCTTGTCTGGTCGTGTCCCAGTTTTCAGTGGTTACATCAGATTCAGGCTCCACAACACCAAGCTCCAGATCCATGGGCAGCTTCCCAGGTCTTGCACGCATAAGATATGAGGGAGTACAATTGGTGGAATTGACAGGTATGTGATTATATAGATCTACTAGGTCTGGTAGTAGGTCTGGCCACTGGTTTCTCTCTTCAAGTGGGACGGTCTTCAGCAGATCGATGATGATGTTGTTCATCTTTTCA
The DNA here is from genome assembly GCF_046119375.1 of Phyllobates terribilis. Lineage (NCBI taxonomy): Eukaryota > Metazoa > Chordata > Amphibia > Anura > Dendrobatidae > Phyllobates > Phyllobates terribilis. The sequence goes on from NW_027362765.1 coordinate 384,962,034, forward strand.
CAGAGACCATTTGTTTGTGGGTGATATGGTGTAGTTCTTATTTTCTTACACCCGTAAAGATGGCAAAACTCTTTGAACAATTCAACCTCAAAGGCCGGGCCTTGATCAGTCAGTACCTGCTCAGGGTATCCATGGGGTCTGCAGAAGTACGCTAGGAAAGTTTTTGCTGCTGTCTCTGCTGTCAGGTCTTTGACAGGGGCGACCACCAGGAACCTAGAGTAGTGATCCACCATGGTCAGTGCGTAGGAGTACCCTGACCTGCCTGGGGACAACTTGACATGTTCCAGGGCCACGATCTCCAGGGGCCGAGTTGTCTTCATTGGTTGCAGGGGTGCCTTCTGGGTGCTGTAGTCTTTTCTTCTGAGGCTACAGGGTCCACAGTTTCGGCACCACCGTTCAATGGAACTGCGCATTCCTACCCAGTAGAATCGACACTTCAGCAGGGTCTCTAGCTTTTTCCAGCCAAAGTGCCCCGCCTGATCGTGGTAGGCCTCCAACACCATCTGGATGTCTGTCTTAGGGACTACTATCTGCCATACCATCTCATGGGTTTTTGGATTAACATACCTCCGGCACAGCTTCTCACGGTAGATAAACAGCCGGCTTCTCTCGTTCCACAGCTGCTTTGCTTGAAGAGACTTCTCCAGGGAGGAACCTTCTTGGGTTATCAGTTCTTTAATACGGCTGACAACCGGGTCAGTGTCCTGTGTCTCTTTCCAGCTGTGGTGAGGCAGAGGGTTTAATGTCTTCCCACCCTGCCTGTTTGTGGCTCGTTGTTTGTGGATCATCCCATTCCAGTGAAAGGCAGGTAGCTCAATCTCTTCCAAATCATCCACTTCTTCTTCTGTGTCTGATTGGTGAGGCATCCTGGACAGGGCATCGGCGTTGGCGTTCTTGCGGCCTGCCCTGTATTTAATTGTAAATTGGTAGTTTGACAGCCGAGCCATCCATCGTTGTTCCATGGCTCCCAGCTTGGCAGTTTCAAGATGGGTCAAGGGGTTATTGTCAGTGTAGGCAGTGAACTTGCTGGAGGCCAAGTAGTGTTTAAACCTTTTGGTGATGGCCCAGACCAAGGCCAGGAACTCTAACTTAAAGCTGCTATAGTTCTCTGGGTTCCTCTCGGTTGGGTGGAGCTTCCTGCTTGCGTAGGCTATGACTTTCTCTTGGCCATTCTGCTTCTGACTTAGGACAGCGCCCAGCCCTTCGTTGCTGGCATCAGTATACAGCAGGAAAGGTTGGCTGTAGTCAGGATAGGCTAGAATCTCGTCGCCTGTCAGGATCTCCTTCATCTCCTGAAATGACTCGGCTTGCTCCTTACCCCAGTGGAATGGGGGGTTCTTACCTTTGGGGGTCTGCCCTACCAGGAGGTCTTGCAGGGGAGCTGCTTTCTTAGTATAGTCTTTTATGAACCTCCGGTAGTATCCTACTAGTCCCAGAAACTGACGCACCTCCTTCAGGTTCTTCGCTCCGGCCACTTCTGGATGGCTGTAACCTTCTCCGGGTCTGGTGCTACCCCTTCCGGACTGACAATGTGCCCCAGGTACTGTACCTTTCTCTTGAGCAGGTGGCACTTCGAGGGTTTCAACTTCATCCCGTACCGGGACAGTGACTCAAATACCTCTGCCAGGTGTTTCAAGTGGTCCTCGTACGTTCTGGAGTACACTATCACGTCATCCAGGTAGAGTAACACAGTCTCGAAGTTGCAGTGTCCCAGGCAGCACTCCATAAATCTCTGGAATGTTCCGGGGGCATTGCAGAGTCCAAACGGCATACAATTGAACTCGCAGAGTCCCATCGGAGTGGTAAAAGCCGTCTTCTCCCAATCCTCCTCAGCCACAGCTACTTGCCAGTACCCACTATTGAGGTCAAGGGTAGAAAAGTAATTTGCAGACTTTAAGGCAGCCAGGGACTCCTCTATGCGTGGTAAAGGGTATGCATACTTATGTGTAATGCGATTTACTTGACGGTAATCTACACACATCCTCATGCTCCCATCCTTTTTCCTGACTAGCACTAGGGGAGCCGCCCAGGTACTACAACTATCCCTTACTACCCCTGCCTTTTTCATGTCATGCAACATCTCTTTTGCCTTCTGGTAGTGTGCTGGTGGAATAGGCCTATAACGTTCTTTGATTGGTGGATGATCACCTGTGGGGATAAGGTGTTGAACCCCCTTTATCCTCCCAAAATCAAGTGGATGTTTACTGAACACTTGCTGGTATTCCTGAACCACCCGGTGTACACCCTGTTTTTGATGGGCAGGAGTGGTGTCTGTCCCAACATGGAGCTGTTGACACCAGTCCTCCACCTGGGTAGCAGTGTCATTATCCTCCACTTCGTCTGGTGAGGCTAAGGAGCAACAGTGGCATAACGTGGTAACTTTACCTCATCTTCCCCATAGTTGAGAAGACGGACGGGCACCCTCCCATTGCGTACGTCTACAACTCCTCTGGCGGTTAACAGCATGGGTCTGTGCTCTGAGCTAAGGGGTTCTACTACCGCCTGGTAGCTTTGTCCCCTAAGACCTATGGCTGCTCTACACCAGATAAGCATTTCTGTCATTGAAGGAATCACAATGGGTATGGGGTCTGTCACCCGCACATTACCAATTTCACCACCTGTTAACTTCGCTTTCTGTTGGTACATCAGGACGCGGATCTCCTTCTGCAGCGCCCTCCTCTGTCCTGGTCTGGCAGCGTCAGCAATCTGTTGGAGTAAGAACACAACCTCTCCCAAACAATTACCAACAATGTTAGTGCCTAGTACCATATACGGATTAGTGTCATCAGGATTAGTCTCTACTTCAATTAGTCCCTGGTCCTTCAGCTCCACTCTCCCCACCTTTACAGTCACATTCTTAACCCCGATTAGGTTAAGGGGGAGTCCGTTTGAGGCATAAACAGAAAGATCTGGAGCTGGCGGACGTAGATCGTCCATGGACCAGAACCTTTTGTAGAGGACGTCAGGTATTACGGTTACCTGAGATCCTGTGTCCAGCAGAGCGTGCGTCGGGATCCCATCCAGCACAATGGACAGGAAAGGTCTTCCCCCAATGAACCTGTTGTACCAATCTGATGGGCCCAGTGACTTTACTCCTGGGTAGTGTTGAGCCACCCCCGTAGTGTTCGGGTTCGGTTCCGTTCGTCGAACACCGGGATGTTCGAGGAACTGTTCGTCGAACTGTTCGTCGAACACCTTAGAACACCGTCGAACACCGTTAAAACCAATGGCAGGCAAACAAAAACACATAGGAACACATAGAAAACACCTTCAAAGGTGTCCAAAAGCTGACAAACTGCTCAGAAGACGCTTTCTTTAAAAAAGCCGGCCGGCAATTCAGCAGCGGCATACACCGGTACCCGACAATTTAGACATGAAGGAATAGAGCATCACACATAGATTAGATAGATAGAAACATGTCAGTCACATATATATGAAGTACAGTGACAGTGTTGCTTACTGTACTTGTCATTTAGTGTAAAGGATTTATTAAAAAATATAATAGTGTTTTCGTGCACCGTCTCTTTAAAAAAGCCGGCCGGCAATTCAGCATCTGTACCCGACAATTTATAACAGACAGAATAGAGCTTCACACATAGATTAGATAGATAGAAACATGTCAGTCACATATATATGAAGTACTGTGACAGTGTTGCTTACTGTACTTGTCATTTACTGCAAAGAATTTATTTAAAAAAATAATAGTGTTTTCATGCACCGTCTCTTTAAAAAAGCCGGCCGGCAATTCAGCATCTGTACCCGACAATTTATAACAGAAAGAATAGAGAATCACACATAGATTAGATAGATAGAAACATGTCAGTCACATATATACGAAGTACAGTGACAGTGTTGCTTACTGTACTTGTCATTTAGTGTAAAGGATTTATTAAAAAATATAATAGTGTTTTCGTGCACCGTCTCTTTAAAAAAGCCGGCCGGCAATTCAGCAGCGGTACCCGACAATTTATAACAGACAGAATAGAGCTTCACACATAGATTAGATAGATAGAAATATGTCAGTCACATATATATGAAGTACTGTGACAGTGTTGCTTACTGTACTTGTCATTTACTGCAAAGGATTTATTAAAAAAAATAATAGTGTTTTCATGCACCGTCTCTTTAAAAAAGCCGGCCGGCAATTCAGCATCTGTACCCGACAATTTATAACAGACAGAATAGAGCTTCACACATAGATTAGATAGATAGAAACATGTCAGTCACATATATAATAAGTACAGTGACAGTGTTGGTTACTGTACTTGTCATTTAGTATTAAAATAAAGGATTTATTATTAAAAAAAATTGGCGTGGGGTTCCCCGTAATTTTAGTCTCTAGTGGAGGTTAAGCAGACAGCTGGGGCAGATGTTTGAAGCCTGGGAAGGGGGTAATACCCACGGAGCTTCCCAGGCTACTAATATCAGCCCCCAGCTGAATACCTAGCCTTTACTAGCTATTAAAATGGAGGACCCCCCAAAAAAATGACGTGGGGTCCCCCCTAATTTAATAGCTAGCAAAGGCTAGGCAGACAGCTGGGGGCTGATATTAATAGCCCAGGAAGGGAGCCATGAATATTGGCCCCCTCCCAGGCTAGAAACACCAGCCCTCAGCCGCCCCAGAAATGGCGCATCCATAGGATGCGCCAATTCTGGCACTTAGCCTCGCTCTTCCACGCTGCCCTGGTGCGGTGGCAGGGGGTAATAGGGTTGGGGTTGATGTCAGCTTATAATGCCAGCTGACATCAAGCCCAGGTTAGTAATGGAGAGGCGTCTATAAGACACCCCCATTACTAACCCCATAGTCAAAGTTAAAAAAAAAACACAAACACCCAGAATAAAGTCCTTTAATTGAAATAAAGACACAATTCTTTATTGTTCTAAATTAAACCATACTTACCGTCACGCCCATTTCAGCTAAAGCCAACGATCTCCTGCAATAAAAGAAAAATAATAAAGCAACCTCATCCTTACCTTTCCATGGTTCCCAGGACAGCTCCAGCTCTGCTACATCGAGATGACAGGCTGGACCGCAGCAGAACGCTGCCATCCAGCTTGCCATGCCGCACACACTGAGAAGCGCAGGCATGCTTGCGCTCCTCAGTGTCTGACTGTGACGGCATCCAGATGAGCCGACAATGAACTCGGCTCACCTCATGTACGTCACTGACAGCGTGGGAAAATTCTCCTGCACTCAGCGCTTCAGCGTGAGAATTTTCCCACGCTGTCAGTGACCTGCATGAGGTGAGCTGAGTTCATTGGACATGACCTCGGCTCATCTGGATGCCGTCACAGCCAGACACTGAGTAGCGCAAGCATGCCTGCGCTTCTCAGTGTCTGCGGGATGACAGGCTGGATGGCAGCGTTCTGCTGCGGTCCAGCCTGTCATCTCGATGTAGCAGAGCTGAAGCTGTCGTGGGAGCCATGGAAAGGTAAGGATGATGTTGCTTTATTATTTTACTTTTATTGCAGGAGATCATTGGCTTCAGCTGGAATGGGCGTGGCGGTAAGTATGGTTTAATTTAGAACAATAAAGAATTGTGTGTTTATTTCAATTAAAGGACTTTTTTCTGGGTGTTTGTGTTTTTTTTAAATACTTTACTAGAAATTCATGGTGGTCATGTCTAATATTGGCATGACCCCATGAATTTCGGGCTTAGGGCCAGCTGATAATGCCAAGCTGGCCTTAACCCCTTTATTACCCAGTGAGCCACCGCACCAGGGCCCTGGATGAGTTGGGTACAGCGCCAGAAGATGGCGCTTCTATGAACGCGCCATTTTCCGGGGCGGCTGCGGACTGCAATTTGCAGCGGGTGGGGCCCAGAAAGCTTGGGCCTCCCTGCGCTGCAGATTCCAGCCCCCAGCTGCCTAGTTGTACCTGGCTGGACACAAAAATAGGGCGAAGCTCCACGTATTTTTTTTTTAAATTCATGAAATTCATGGAATAATTAAGAAAAAAAGGGCTTCCCTATATTGTTGTGTCCGGCTAGGTACAAATAGGCAGCTGGTGGTTAGGAGCAGCCCGTTCCTGCCTGCTGTACCTGACTGGACACAAATATAGGGCGAAGCCCCACATCAATTTTTTTTTCATTATTTCATGAATTTCCTGAAATAATTAAAAAAAAATTGACGTGGGGCTTCGCACTATATTTGTGTCCAGCCAGGTACAGCAGGCAGGGACGGGCTGCCCCCAACCACCAGCTGCCTATTTGTACCTGGTTGGACACAACAATATAGGGAAGCCCTTTTTTTCTTAATTATTCCATGAATTTCATGAAATAATTTAAAAAAAAAATGCGTAGGGCTTCGCCCTATTTTTGTGCCCAGCCAGGTACAACTAGGCAGCTGGGGGCTGGAATCTGCAGCGCAGGGAGGCCCAAGCTTTCTGGACCCCACCCGCTGCATATTGCAGTCCGCAGCCGCCCCGGAAAATGGCGCGTTCATAGAAGCGCCATCTTCTGGCGCTGTACCCAACTCATCCAGGGCCCTGGTGCGGTGGCTCACTGGGTAATAAAGGGGTTAAGGCCAGCTTGGCATTATCAGCTGGCCCTAAGCCCGAAATTCATGGGGTCACGCCAATATTAGACATGACCACCATGAATTTCTAGTAAAGTATTTAAAAAAACACAACACCCAGAATAAAGTCCTTTAATTGAAATAAACACACAATTCTTTATTGTTCTAAATTAAACCATACTTACCGTCACGCCCATTCCAGCTGAAGCCAATGTCTTCTGCAATAAAAGTAAAATAATAAAGCAACCTCATCCTTACCTTTCCATGGTTCCCACGACAGCTTCAGCTCTGCTACATCGAGATAACAGGTTGGACCGCAGCAGAACGCTGCCATCCAGCCTGTCATCCCGCGGACACTCAGAAGCGCAGGCATGCTTGCGCTCCTCAGTGTCTCGCTGTGACGGCATAAAGATGAGACAAGCTCATGTCCAATGAACTCGGCGCACCTCATGCACGTCACTGACAGCGTGGGAGAATTCTCCTGCACTCAGCACTTCAGCGTGAAAATTCTCCCACGCTGTCAGTGACGTACATGAGGTCAGCTGAGTTCATTGGACATGAATGAGCTCACCTCATGCACTTCACTGACAGCGTGGGAGAATTCTCACGCTGAAGTGCTGAGTGCAGGAGAATTCTCCCACGCTGTCAGTGACGTGCATGAGGTGCGCCGAGTACATTGGACATGAACTCGTCTCATCTTTATGCCGTCACAGCCAGACACTGCAGAGCGCAAGCATGCCTGCGCTTCTCAGTGTCTGCAGGATGACAGGCTGGATGGCAGCGTTCTGCTGCGGTCCAGCCTGTTATCTCGATGTAGCAGAGCTGAAGCTGTCGTGGGAACCATGGAAAGGTAAGGATGAGGTTGCTTTATTATTTTTCTTTTATTGCAGGAGATCGTTGTCTTCAGCTGGAATGGGCGTGACGGTAAGTATGGTTTAATTTAGAACAATAAAGGAATGTGTCTTTATTTCAATTAAAGGACTTTATTCTGGGTGTTTGTGTTTTCTTTTAACTTTGACTATGGGGTTAGTAATGGGGGTGTCTTATAGACGCCTCTCCATTACTAACCTGGGCTTGATGTCAGCTGGCATTATAAGCTGACATCAACCCCAACCCTATTACCCCCTGCCACCGCACCAGGGCAGCGTGGAAGAGCGAGGCTAAGTGCCAGAATTGGCGCATCCTATGGATGCGCCATTTCTGGGGCGGCTGACGGCTGGTGTTTCTAGCCTGGGAGGGGGCCAATATTCATGGTTCCCTTCCTGGGCTATTAATATCAGCCCCCAGCTGTCTGCCTAGCCTTTGCTAGCTATTAAATTAGGGGGGACCCCACGTCATTTTTTTGGGGGGTCCCCCATTTTAATAGCTAGTAAAGGCTAGGTATTCAGCTGGGGGCTGATATTAGTAGTCTGGGAAGCTCCGTGGGTATTACCCCCTTCCCAGGCTTCAAACATCTGCCCCAGCTGTCTGCTTAACCTCCGCTAGAGACTAAAATTACGGGGAACCCCACGCCAATTTTTTTTAATAATAAATCCTTTATTTTAATACTAAATGACAAGTACAGTAACCAACACTGTCACTGTACTTATTATATATGTGACTGACATGTTTCTATCTATCTAATCTATGTGTGAAGCTCTATTCTGTCTGTTATAAATTGTCGGGTACAGATGCTGAATTGCCGGCCGGCTTTTTTAAAGAGACGGTGCATGAAAACACTATTATTTTTTTTAATAAATCCTTTGCAGTAAATGACAAGTACAGTAAGCAACACTGTCACAGTACTTCATATATATGTGACTGACATGTTTCTATCTATCTAATCTATGTGTGAAGCTCTATTCTGTCTGTTATAAATTGTCGGGGACCGCTGCTGAATTGCCGGCCGGCTTTTTTAAAGAGACGGTGCACGAAAACACTATTATATTTTTTAATAAATCCTTTACACTAAATGACAAGTACAGTAACCAACACTGTCACTGTACTTCGTATATATGTGGCTGACATGTTTCTATCTATCTAATCTATGTGTGATTCTCTATTCCTTCTATTCTAAATTGTCGGGTACAGATGCTGAATTGCCGGCCGGCTTTTTTAAAGAGACGGTGCATGAAAACACTATTATTTTTTTTGATAAATCCTTTACACTAAATGACAAGTACAGTAAGCAACACTGTCACTGTGCTTCTTATATGTGTGACTGACATGTTTCTATCTATCTAATCTATGTGTGATTCTCTATTCTTTCTGTTCTAAATTGTCGGGTACCGGTGTATGCCGCTGCTGAATTGCCGGCTTTTCATGTTTCACTGTGAGCACTGTTCCCATCGATTTGGGCAATCACTGTAATGCCACAACCACCATGGCTGTGGCATTACAGTGAGTGGCAGACAATCCCTGCATGATTGGTGCTCTAAATAGCGCCAGACATGCAGGACACGCTTTTGGTGCACGAACAGTTATCGAACATAACCTCGAACAGCCGAATTTTTTGCAAATCGTTCGGGTTCGTCGAACAACTCGAACACCGCCCAAAACAGCTCGAATTTGAGATTGGCGAACAGTTCTAGTCGAACACCGCTCATCTCTACTCCTGGGTGTTGGCCCTCGGACCCAGGGTTTTCTCGTTTAAAGGACAATTCTGGATGAGATGGCTGGTCTTTTGGCAACGGTAGCAGGCGTAGTCCCTCTGTGGACGGCGTTGGTTACTGTTCCTCACAGGGGTTGGTGTTGTCCTACTCCTCCTCCGCATCCAGGGGACGTCCTCAGGGCTGTCGGCAAGCAGGATCTTCCCTTTGTCTTCAGGCTCCGTCCGCGGCTGCAGGGCACTCAGCACAGTGGTCAGGGTTTTACTCAACTGACGCACTTCAGAGCGCAGGCTGTCCAGCTCTCTAGTGGACGCTGCTGGAACCTTGGCTTCAGCTGCCACTGGGGACAAGGTGGGTGTTGCAGGCACTGTGATGATCCCACCCTGGTAACTTTGGATGGTATTTGTTTCCAGGGGCTGCAGTCCTTTTATTGCCATATCTTTAAGGTTGTCAAAGGTGGCATCGGGATGATCCAGGGACCACCAGCGCACAGTCCTGCTCTCCTCTGGAGATTTCAGTCCCCGGACAAACTGTTCCTTCAGCATTTTGTTTTCATTGTCTATGCTGGCTGGACTAACCTGTTGTAGAGCTCGCAGGGCCCCTTGTAGACTCCAGGCGTAGTCCCGAACATTGTCCTCCGGCTGCTGAGCACAGTTGTAGAACCTCATCCTGAGGTCCGTCTCAGTAAGAGCCTCAAAGACAGCCTGTAACTTTGCAAAGATGACGGTCACTGAGTCTTGGTCTGCGGCCGACCAGTTTTCTACTTCCTGTTCCGCAGCACCAGTCAATTGTCCTAGTACCACCGCAGCCCTTTGCTTGCCTGTCATAGGGTACATATCCAGGATACTGCATATCCTCCGTTTAAATCCGGACACGGTATCTGGCTTGCCGCTGTACTGGGGAAGCCACTTTGCTCCCGGGATGTACGGTAGAGTTATTGAAATGACAGGTGCGACAAGACCTGCTGATGGGGCGACTGCCTCCGCCTGTGCGGCATCGAGTGGAGGTCGAGGAACAGGGCGGTCAGCCGATACTCCGGCGTCTTTCTGTGCCTCGGACATTCTGGCGCCCCCCTAGTTAACCCTGGCCTACCTTCTTTTGTTTTCTTCCGGTGGGCCGCAGCTCCGCAGGTGACGGTTTTCTTCAGGACCTTGCGTCGCTTGCGTGCTACGTCAGAGCGCTCAACACGGCTCCTTCCAGGACCTGGTATCACGGCAAGGCGTGGGACGTGTCCGTGGCTTCGCGCTCTTTTGCAGTTACGCCCACCGATTTCGCGCAGTTTCGCCCTTCTTCTTGCCGCACTACAGCACGACAATGGCGGCCATCTTCGCCACAGTTTATTAAAGGCGCACAGTACCCGGTGGCAACGGGCAAAACACTTCTACTTTGCAGCAGGCACGTAATCCTGTTCGTGACCCCACGAAAGAGATGACTAGCCCAGGGGGATGGGATGTGCTCGGAGCCCGGGCCTTGCTGCTGGGGATGTCGCGGTAGTCGGCTCCCGGGCCCGTACTCTGGGCCTCTCTTTTAAAAGATGTTTGGTTCTTATTAATTATATGAAAGTTTGTGACGCCACCTGTGGTACCTGGTGAGATTCACCAGCGCTGCGACAGTCCGCTGAGGCGGGTGATAAGGCAGCTCGGTGGTATAGCTCCCCACAGGTGGAGCTAAGCCTCAGGGCAGCGTATGTGAAAGGAGTGCAGGATGGCGAGGCCAGCCAGGCCTACGGAAAGACAGGCAAACTCACACAGTTCTCTTCAATACCTTTTACTGATGGAATTGCAGGCACATCCCGGAGCACTGTAGGGTGAAGGGTGTATTGCCGGATACTCCCCCAGGGAGCGGGGATAGGGCCTCCTGTTTCCTGTCTTTGTATGGTAAGTTTCTGACCTGCCTGGAGCTAGGCCTAACTTTGTCTTTGTCCTGCACTGGCTGACGTTGTGGTAGGGAGTTCTCTTGGAGTGCACGCTCCCAGCTTGCGGGGCCTATGTGTCTCCTGGCTCTGTTACGTATCAGCACTTTAGTGGTCCTGGGACCTGTAGTCCTCCAGGGATCCCGGTTGAACTTTACTGGGTCACAGAGATCCCGGTAACTTCGGACCCGGTGTCCGGTAAACATTCGGGGTGAGCTGGTAAAGCTCCTCTGCCCCCACTGCTACTAACTCTCGACTTGCCTTCGGCCTACTCGGGGCCCTCACAAGGCTATACACACTGGCAGTTAGCTGGCTGCCTCTTCTGCCGCTCTTTGAGCGTTGGCAACGCTCCTAGCTCACTAACCTAAGATCACTCTACTCCGACTCCAACCGAACTCTCTCCTTCAAACTCTTCTCAGACTGCTCTGTACACTTGCTCTTTGTGCTCTCCAGTCTAAAACTAGTCTCTAACTGAACCAACCGACGAACTAGCTCCACCCCCCCTTTTATATCCCTAACGGGCTCCCTCTGGTGGTCTGAGGTGGGAGGTGAAGGTGTGTGTATGTGCTTAGAGAGCCCTCTGGTGGAGGAATCCATTAATACACTCTTCCAGGTCTGTGGTGCTAAGCAGAGTTGGGCGCCACACCCTCACTGGGCTACACACACTGCAGCCGTGACACTGCTCTTCTTCGCCGCTCTCAGAGTGTGGCATACTCCTAGCTCTCTATCCTGAGGTCTGTGAGTTCTAGTCTGGACTGAACACTTTCTGCAGGAACAGCTAGGCTCTGGCTCGACTGCACTGATTCCTTCTGTGTCTGAGTAGGAAACTGCTGAATCACTCACTGAGCTGCCTGGCTCCACCTTCCCTTTATATATCCCTGAAGGGCTCCCTCTGGTGGTCTGAGGTGGAAGGTGGAGGTGTGTGAATGCTTAGAGAGCCCTCTGGTGGAGGAATCCTTTAATACACTCTTCCAGGATCTGTGGTGCTAAGCACAGCTGGGCGCCACATATACACTAGATGTGGACTGCCTGACCACATTTACAGTAGACTGTAAAACGATTGAGCATAAAATTTGTAATAGACTGTGGACTGTCTGACTACAATTTTTATAATAAAATGCAGACCGACTGACCACAGTCTTTATCTTTGAAATAAGTAATTTTGGCACTAGAGTGTTATACTTTTTGGTGTGTATAGCATGTAGCAGGAACATATTATCACTCTTTTGAATATTTACAGGTGACTGACGCCCTTTGACATGGTGGGATTTGAAATGTTTCCTTGTGGGCTCAAAGAAAAGAATGTGGAAAGTCACATAACAGGTAATTAATATTCATATTAATTACTGATAATAGACATTCGAGGCATAAGTTCTAGACCTGCGGAGGTGTGACAACACCTTTCTGATACATGAGAATATACTGTTAGTGGTTTACATATGTATATTTTCTATACACAACTCCTAGTATAACACAACCATATCTTAGGTAGAGACATAAGGAACATTTCTTTTCCTTATCCTCTGTCTTCTAAAGTGAGGAATCCCTTATTCTGTTTCATAGAATAGCCTTGTAATCAGCGGTGTAACAATCAATGCCGCGATTACAAGAGACTGACCACAGCTTTAAGACTGCACTGTGGCCCAATTGACCTCAAAATTTACGAGGACTGACAGTCCACAGCATTTGAATTAGTTGTGGACTGACTGACAACAGCATTTACACTAGTCTAAAGATTGACTGGAAGACAGCAATTACTGGAAAAAGACATCATACTCGGAAGAATAGAAGGAAGTAGGCAAAGAGGAAGACAAGTAGCCAATCCAAAGGATTGACACTATCAAGATAATGGTGAAGAAGACCCTAGTGGACCTATGTAGTCTGTCACAAAATTGATCTTCCAAAAGATCGTTAATTCATCCAGTCGTCATGGCTCGAATTTCAACCGAAGGCCATTAATAATAAAAAATGGGCTGACTGACCACAGCATTCACACTAGTCTTTGGATTGACTGGAAGACAGCAATTACTGGAGAGGGACATCATACTCGGACGAGTAGAAGGAAGAAGGCAAAGAGGAATACCAGCAAGCAATCCAAAGGATTGATACTATCAAGATAATGGTGAAGAAGACCCTAGTGGACCTATCTAGTCATGCACAAGATTGATCTTCCTAAAGATCGTTAATTTATCAAGTCGTTATCGCTCGAGTTTCAACCAAAGGTCATTAATTATAAAGAATGGACTGACTGACTGACCACAGCATATACACTAGATGTGGACTGCCTGACCACATTTACAGTAGACTAGACTGTGGGCCAACCTCTGTCTTCTAAAGTGAGGAATCCCCTATCCTATTACGACGCGCCCCCTGGGCCATGGGGTACCCGGATGCCGGGCTTTTTGTAGATGTTGGGGGTGGTAGTCACCGTGGCGGTGACCCGGTCCGTGACCCAGGGGAGTCAAACCACGGGCGTATTATATGTGTATAGGTTAATGTCCGACTACGCCACCTGTGGATTGCAGTTATTAGTAACCGCCGCTGCGGAGCAGTCCGCTGAAGCTGGTGGTATGTGCAGCTAGGTGATGTGACTCCCCACAGGAGGAGTGTAGCCTCAGGGCAGCATGTAAGGATGATGATGGTAGTAGAGCAGGGTATCGGTAATAACAACACGGAGTCTTTGCACTGCAGTCCCAGGGTCTTTTCTGTTGGTAATTATATAGGCCCCAACGGAAGTACTGTGTGACCCGCCACTCGGTGTTTGAGTAGCGGCTAGCCCTCCCTGAGAAGGTGTATACTCGGAAGACGGGCCGGTGATGGAGAGGGGATGCAGTCGCGGCCTTGGCCCGGTCCGTGCCCAGGGCGCACACACCAAAAATACGGGCTAGTTAAGGATGAGTGGTTAATTCGACTACGCCACATGTGGTGTCTGGTGATGCTCCACCAGCGCTGCTTGCAGTCCTCTGAGGCGGGATGTTGTGGCTGACGACGGTATTACTACTCCCCACAGGCAGAGCAGGGCCTCAGGGCAGAGACAGACAGGAGGATGGATGAGGGGAGTAGTAGTAGGCCCAGTGGTGTGGTGCGGTGTCACGCTGCAATAATGGACCGGAGGCAATGGATTCAGTATTCCAAGCCTTACTCACGTTAGTTAAGGTCAGCTGCAAGGCTTCTTCTTGCTCCTCACGGCTTGCTGCGGCCACCAGAGGTGAGGGCCCAGAACACCCCGGTAGTTGAGGTGCTTTGATCAGGACCCCCGCACCTCCGCGTGTTCCTGAACTTTTCCCTTGGACCTGTCCTGTCCGTGTGCGGTGCGTGTTACAAGGCTGGGTCTCCCTCTGGCTATTCACAGAACAAGGGTACGGCGGCAATTCCGTTCCGTCCGTCACCCGGTGGGATCCACTTAGCCGCCTGGCCTCTCTGACAGAGACCTGAAGTAACAAAGTCAGATATCGGGGGCTGGTACCCCTTTTGCAGCAGGAGTCCCTCTGACTAGGCCAGAATGGAGAGTACAGGTGACATATGCCGCTCCGTCCGTATTCCCTGGGATCCTTTTGCCTGTGTAGCTCTTCTACTTTGCTCCCCTCCAGGCCTTCTCAAGTAGGGAACTTGACCGGGTAGAGGCAACCGTTAACTCTCACCCGCTCCTCGCCTCAAGGCCAGAGCACGAGGACCGTGCATCTTCACAGGCTGCAGGTTCTATCCCAGAAAGCCACGTTCAGCAGTGAAGACCACAATCAAAGAATCTTAAACTTAAGATGGCTGGCTATTATATATTAAACTAGAAGTGTAACCTAAAGGTGTGTCCTCCACCCTGACCCACTACATGGTTCCCCCTAACTTTGGTTCCCCCATCTCCATTATACTGCTGGGGCAGCACTCTGGTGCATATTAGCCCCCCATAGGACAGGAGTGTGTAGTGTTGAGTGTGAGTTGGGGTCCTGACAGGTGCACCATCCTTACCTGGGTGAGGAGATACCACACCTCCTGACAAGATGCAGTACCCCCCTGTGGCGACCGAACACTCAGGGGCCCCACAGTACTGGCTCGTGATGAAGGCCTGGTCAGTCTGGGAGCAATCCTAGAGTCCTCCTGGCCAGGTAGAGTTGTAGGCCTGCCGTTCTGACCGTACTCTTTGGCTATCCCGCTTATAGTCATGTTGTAGCCCACGTCCCTAAGTGTAACGTGCTGTGCTCACCCTTATGGCTGGCGACTCGGACCCTGTGTATTCCTCGCTCCTCTGTGGTGGTACTGGTCCTTTCGTGTGGCAGAGCCTCCGGGCTTCTGATGGGACAGGAGACCTGCAATCTCTTGCCTTGTGGTATCTGCTGCTGGGTATACAATCCCCACAGCCTCGGACTCCGCTGTCCGGCTCTCTGTGTGAACTAACCAGGACTAGCTCTCTTCACCTCCAGTCCCTGGCTTCTTGCTCCTGTGTCCTCAACTCGACTACAGGCTCTAACTGAGCTAACCCCGCCTCGAGATCCAGTTATAAAGGGCAGGATCCTCCCCTTTCTGGCCTGGGGCAAGAGGTTTTGCATGTAGTGTGTTCCCTGACCAGGAAACCCCTGTTTTGCTCCCAGACATGGTATTACTACCACAGTGGCAACCAGACCCTGTGGGGTGTCACATTCCCCCCTAGTAAATTTCAGTACTCCGGGACTGAGCATATTTTGCAAAAACACAACAGGTAACAATACATTAACATATTTAAAATCATTAGAGTCTTTATAGGTCACGGTATCATCCGTAACCAGGTGTCCATTTTCCTTGGTAGATATGGGGACCTGTCCAAAGCAAAGCCCAAACGTTATCCTTGGGCATGGCTGCAAGGCTTAGGCAGTCCCGTTGGACCACAAGGGGGCCACACCAGGCAGGTTTTTATTCCGTGGTCTGCTGGAAAGGGGCACTTTACAGGTGCAACTATTTACAAGGCAAGTTTTTGGGTTACTCATCGTCCATAACCTGAAAGTCTTTTGTAACCTGTCGGGTAACTGGACAAACATAGTTAACACACACATAAAACAATTCAACATTACAGTTATAGTTACATTTAGATTCTCCAGCGAGCAGGGATTTGACCTCTGGTGCTCCTGGTAGACCTGCGTAACACACTGTCTAGCTGTGTTCTACCTTGGTCCCCTGCATTTACCCCTGGTGTGGTGGGCTCTGTATGGACTGAACTACAGGTGTGTGAAGGTGTCTCTGGTAGGTTGGGCAGCTTCCTATGGATCCTTTGGCTTATCGTGGGCATGACAGGTTCGCTACTAGCAGAGGGTAGATTCTCCTGGTCTGCTGATGAGGAATCTTCTGTTTCCGGGGCCAATGATTCTTCCAACTCTACTGGGACTTCTTCAGCTTCCTGAGGAGCTGGCTGGAGGAATGTAAGGACTGGTACAACAATGGCATTATTCACCTGTGTCCATGACCGTGTAAATTCTCTGAGTACCGTGCTGACCATTTCTTCCTTTTCCTCTGCGGGTTGAGGGATATCCTGGTCTTCTTCAGCATGCTGCAGCTGCTTGGAACATTTCTTTAGGTGGTCTCTGTAAACTGTAGCTGTTGTTTCTCCTCCGTCCTTACTTATGAGGTACACCTTAGGGTTATCGTGGTTCGAGGGCAGAACGGTGTACGGCTCTTTTTCCCACTGGTCATCCAACTTGTGGAGTCGCCTCTTCCTCTTTAGGACTTGCTCTCCAGGTGACAGGGGAATGGCAGGGGCATGTTGATTGTAAGTCTTCTCTTGCCTTTCTCTTGCTTGGGACAGACTTCTTTCAACACTTTCCTGTACCTTGCAGTATTGCTGCTGCCGCTCAGTATCCCAATCTGCATCTGGTGAGGTGTCCTCTGGGGTCAGGACTCCCATATCCAGGTCGATGGGCAGCTTACCAGGTCTTGCTCGCATCAGGTAAGCAGGGGTGCAGTTGGTGGAATTCACTGGGATGTGATTGTAGAGTTCCACCAGGTCTGGCAACTTTTCTGGCCACAGGCTGCATTCCTCCAGGAGCAACGTCTTCAGTAAGTCTATCACCAACTGATTCATCTTTTCACAAATCCCATTGGTCTGGGGGTGGTAAGGCGTTGTCCGGATCTTCTTGCAGCCGTACAGGTTGCATAACTCCTGGAATACCTCCGCTTCGAAGGCCGGACCTTGGTCAGTTAGCACACGTTCTGGGTAACCATGCGGGTGGCAGAAGTGCTGCTGGAAAGCTCTGGCTGCAGTCTGAGCCGTTTGGTCCTTGACTGGCACTACTACCAGGAACCGGGAGTAGTGGTCTACGATGGTGAGAGCGTAGACATAGCCTGATCTGCTCGGGGTTAGCTTCACATGGTCCAGGGCTACCAATTCGAGTGGCTGCTTGGTGATGATGGGCTGCAGGGGAGCCCTCTGGCTGTCACTGTCTTTTCTTCTCAGGTTGCATGGTCCGCATTCTCGACACCACCTCTCAATTGCTGTCCTCATGCCAAACCAATAGAACCATTCACGTAGCAGGACTTCCAACTTCTTCCACCCAAAATTCCCCGCTCCATCGTGATACGCCTCCAGGACCATAGACGCATCTCGCCTCGGGATTACCACCTGCCAGACCAGCTCATGTGTCCAGGAGTTGACAGTTCTTCGAAACAGCTTCCTTTCATAGATGAACAGCTTCCTCTTTTCTTTCCACAGCTGTTTGGTCTCTTCAGGAGCATCTGAATCAGGGTATGAGTCCGCTTGTGTCAGCAACTCTTTGACTAGGCGGACAGCCGGGTCACTGTCTTGCGTTTCTGCCCATCCGTGGTGTGGCAGTGGATTGAATGTGGCCTCCCTGTTGGCAGAGCACCTGTTCTTAAAACAATGGGAGCACTGCTTTATTCCATGGCGGTGGAAAGCGGGGATCTCTATCTCTTCCAATTCTTCTGGGTCTTTCCCCGGTCTGGCAAGTTAGGCATTCTGGACAGCGCATCTGCGTTTGCATTCTTGTGACCAGCCCGGTACTTGATGGTGAATTCGTAGTTGGACAGTCGGGCCATCCATCTTTGTTCCAGGGCACCACGTTTTGCAGTGTCCAGGTGTGTCAGCGGGTTATTATTCGTGAACACGGTGAATTTTGAGGAGGCAAGATAATGTTTGAAGTGCTCTGTCACAGCCCCGATGATGGCAAGGAACTCCAACTTGAAGGAGCTGTAGTTTTCTGGGTTCCTTTCTGTGGGCCGGCGCTTCCTACTGGCGTATGCTGTCACCCTTTCTCTGCCTTGTTGGATCTGGGACAGCACCGCTCCTAGTCCCACGTTGCTCGCGTCCGTGTGAAGGATGAAGGGTTGGCCGTAATCAGGGTAGGCCAGGACCTCGTCTCCGGTGAGGGCCATCTTCAACCCGGTGAAGGACTCATCTTCTAGCTTGTCCCATTTGAACGGTGGTTTCTGACTCTTGGCTTTCCTGGACTGGCCTATCAGGAGATCCTGCATGGGCGTCCCCATCTTGGTGAAGCCTGGTATAATCCTTTGGTAGTAGTCTACTAACCCGAGGAACTGCCGTACTTCTTTGATGGTGGAGGGTCTCGGCCAGTCCTTGATTATGGTGATCTTGTCGGGGTCCTGCGCTACACCGTCAGCGCTTACCACATGTCCCAAATACTGTACTCTGGGCTTCAGCAGGTGGCACTTTGACGGCTTCACCTTGAGGCCAAAGCCAGCCAGGGCTTCAAATACCTCCGCCAGGTGCTCCAGATGATTCTCATATGTCTTGGAATATACTATGACATCATCCAGGTAGAGCAGGACCATCTCGAAATTCTTATGTCCCAGACAGCACTCCATCAACCGCTGACAGTTTCCTGGGGCGTTGCAGAGCCCGAACGGCATGCAGTTGAACTCGCTGAGGCCCATCGGGGTGGTGAATGCGGTCTTTTCCTTATCCGCCTCTGCTACAGGAACCTGCCAGTTCCCACTAGTAAGATCCAAAGTAGAGAAGTAGTTAGCAGATTTTAAGGCAGCCAGTGACTCTTCTATCCTGGGTAGCGGGTATGCATCTTTATGTGTAATGCGGTTAATTTGCCTGTAGTCTACACACATTCTCATCGTGCCATCCTTTTTCTTTACAAGAACTAATGGAGCTGCCCAGGGGCTACAACTGTCTCTTATTACCCCAGTCTCCTTCATCTCTTGTAACATCCCTTTGGCATTTTGGTAGTGTGCTGGCGGTACAGGCCGGTACCTTTCTTTAATGGGTGGATGGTCTCCCGTGGGGATATGGTGTTGAACCCCTTCTCCTGCCCGAAGTCAAGTGGGTGTTTACTGAAGACCCTTTCATACTCCTGTACCACCCGGTATACTCCTTGTTTTTGGTGTTAAGGGGTGGAGTCGGTGCCCACATGCAGCTTCTGGCACCAGTCCTCCAACTGTCCCTTGGATCCATTACCCTCCGCCTGTTGGGATGGAGGTAAGGGTTCCACGGCCTTTATAGCATTTTGGCTGACGGTGAATAGTTTAGCCAGGGTAGCATACCGGCGAAAATGGACTTCTCTTTTCCCAATGTTCAGGATGCGGACTGGCACTCTCCCATGGCGGACATCAACCACCCCCCTGGCTGTCAAAATGGTGGGCCTACTATCTGAGTAGACGGGCTCTACCAGGGCCTGGTAATCTCTACCTCTTAGACCGATGGCTGCCCGGCACCATATCAGCATTTCACTTTTTGGGGGCATGGCAATAGGGAATGGGTCACTCATCCTAACACTGCCAATCTCACCACCAGACAGTTCTACCTGTTGTCTTTTCATCAGGGCTCTGATCTCCCTTTGTAGAACCCGCTGCTGGCTGGAACTGGCGGTCTCCGCAACCTGCTGTAGCAAGAAAATTATTTCTGCAAGACAATTTTCAATAACATTAGTGCCTAAAATTATCTTGGGATGACTTTCTCGGCGATCAATGTCAACAATTATCAGTCCCTGTGCTGTCAGCTCGACTTTGCCAACTTTTATGGTCACTTCTTTAAACGCAACCTGGGGTACGGGTTGACCATTGCTAGCATATATACTCAAATGTTCATCTGCACGGCGGGTAATGTCCGAATCAGTCCAGTACTGTTTGAAAAGAATGTAGGGAATGGTGGTCACCTGGGATCCAGTGTCCAGCAACGCGCTCATTGGAAAGCCGTCCAGCACGACAGGTAGGACCCGTCGTCCTCCTACATATTTGTCTCGCCAGCTTGATGGGCCTGGTGGTCTTATGCCTGGGGGTTGGCCCTCTGCCCCACGTTGTACTCATTTAAATGACAGTACCTTGCATAATGTCCTGGCTGGTTGCAGCGGCGGCAGATGGGTTGTCCGTCCTGGTCGTAGCGGTCGCTGTTCCTCCCTCTGGATGGTGGAATCCTCCTCTGTCATCGCCACGGGACGTCCTCCGGACTGGAAGCCAGCTGGACCTTTCCTCTGGGAGACACCTGCAAGGACTGTACAGTTTTGGTTAGTGCTGCTACACTTTTGGTTAGTTCCTGGACCTGATGGTGCAGGTCTGTAGATGGGGCATTGTCCAGATTCTGTGCATCAGCTCCTACAGGCTCTGGGGAAATGGGTGCCACCTTCTGGTGATAGGTGATAGCTGGGCGCCAGTGAGCTGTGGCGCCACCTGGTGTTGGTTCCCATAGCTCCCGGATGGCTCTGTCCTTAAATTGTGCAAAGTCCAAGTCAGGGTTTTGCAGAGCCATTATGCGCAGCTGGGTTCGGTGGGCGCTGGACAGTAAACCCTCAATAAATTGCTCAGTTAACTGTCTGTTTTCATCACGCACACTGTCAGGGTCTACCTGTTTGATGGCCCTCAGCGCCTCCTGCAGGTTTAAAGCATAGTCCTGTACACTGTCCTGTGCCCGTTGTTTGCACCCATAAAACTTCATTTTGATCTCTGCTGTAGTGCGGGTGTCTAAAGTGTCCTTTAGGCAGGACAGTATCTCTTTTACAGTCCTTTTTTCTCGAGCTGACCAGGACTTTACTTCTCTCTGGGCTGCACCAATCAACTGGCCTATGAGGATGCTCACTTTCTGCTCCTCGGACAGGGGGTATACTTTAAATAAACTGTTTAGTGTCTCCTTGAAGTCACTCAGGGTGTGCGACTCTCCTGAGTACTGGGGCAACCACGCCGCCCCCGGTATATAAGGCATGGTGAATGTCATTACTGCGGCAGCGGCCGCGTCAATGGCTGAAGTTCCCTCCATTTCGGGCGTCTTCCTCCCCCTTAGTGAACCGTGGCCTACCTTCCTCCTCTTTTCTTCCGTAGGCCGCAGTTCCGCAGGTGATGATCCCCATCAAGGACCTGGCGTTGCACGCGTCTGGCGTCAGCGCTCGCTGGGCTCCTTCCAGGACCTGGCATTGCGTCAGCGTGCGGGGCGGGGCTTTGGACTTTGCGCATTTTCAGCGATCACGCCCCTCTTCTTCCCACGCTGCGACCCGAAAATGGCGGACAATGTCGGGAAAACAGCTTAAAGTTTCTTAAAGGCGCGCAGTACCCGGTGGTAGCGGGCATGTAATATTGCCGACTACGCCAAAGTTGACGCTCCCTCTTGGTCGTGGAGTACCCGGAGCCGGGCCTTTTGTAGATGTTGGGGGTGGTAGTCACCATGGTCCGTGACCCAGGGCGGTCAAACCACGGGTGTATTATATGTGTATAGGTTAATGTCCGCCTACGCCACCTGTGGATTGCGGTTATTAGTAACCGCCGCTGAGGAGTAGTCCGCTGAAGCTGGTGGTATGTGTAGCTAGGTGATGTGACTCCCCACAGGAGGAGTGTAGCTTCAGGGCAGCGTGTAAGGATGATGATGGTAGAAGTGCAGGGTATCGTTAATAACAAAACAGAGTCTTTGCGGTGCAGTCCCAGGGTCTTTACTGTTGGTAATTATATAGGCCCCAACGGGAGTACTGGCTCGTGATGAAGGCCTGGTCAGTCTGGGAGCAATCCTAGAGTCCTCCTGGCCAGGTAGAGTTGTAGGCCTGCTGTTCTGACCATACTCTTTGGCTATTCCGCTTATAGTCGTGTTGTAGCCCACGTCCCTGAGTGTAACGTGCTGTGCTCACCCGTATGGCTGGCGACTTGGACCCTGTGTATTCCTCGCTCCTCTGTGGCGGTACTGGTCCTTTCGT
Source organism: Phyllobates terribilis (assembly GCF_046119375.1). Lineage (NCBI taxonomy): Eukaryota > Metazoa > Chordata > Amphibia > Anura > Dendrobatidae > Phyllobates > Phyllobates terribilis. Next base: position 384,984,164 of record NW_027362765.1, read on the forward strand.
GTGTCTGAGCCTCCAGGCTTCTAATGGGCCAGGAGAACTGCAATCTCCTGCCTTGCGGTATCTGCTGCTGGGTATACAATCCCCACAGCCTCGGACTCCGGTGTCCGGCTCTCTGTGTGAACTATCCAGGATGAGCTTTCTTCAGCTCCAGTCCCTGGCTTCCTGCTCCTGTGTCCTCAACTCGACTACAGGCTCTAACTGAGCCAACCCCGCCTCCAGATCCAGTTATGAAGGGCAGGATCCTCCCCTTTCTGGCCTGGGGCAGGAGGTGTTGCATGTAGTGTGTTCCCTGACCAGGAAACCCCTGTTTTGCTCCCAGACATGGTATTACTACCACTGTGGCAACCAGACCCTGTGGGGTGCCACATTTACATAGAATAGTAATCAGAGGTGTAACAATCAATACCGCGATTACAAGCGATTGACCACACTATTAAAATTACACTGTGGACTGAATGACCACAACATTTAAAAGGACTGACAGTCCACAGCATTTGAATTAGTTGTGGACTGACTAACAACAGCATTTACACTAGTCTAAGGATTGAATGGAAGACAGCAATCAATGGAAAAGGACATCATATTTTGAAGTATAGAAAGAAGAAAGCAAAGAGCAAGACCAGCAACCAATCCAATGGATTGATACCATCAAGATAATGGTGAAGAAAACCCTAGCGGACCTATCTAGTCTTGCACAAGATTGATCTTCCTAAAGATCATTAATTCATCAAGTCGTCATAGCTCGAATTGCAACCGAAGGCCATTAATTATAAAGAATGGACTGACTGACTGACCACAGCATATACACTAGATGTGGACTGCCTGACCGCATTTACAGTAGACTGTGAACCGATTGAGCATAAAATTTAAAATAGACAGAAGATCAATAAACAGAACTCAAGGCACAGAGCACAAACCTCACACTAGCTGAATGTACATATTGCAGAGATCTGGGACAAACAGCTCAGTTAAGTAGCCAGGCATTCAACTGGGATAATGAACACCTGAAGATAGCCAGTGCCTCCCAGTCTCAAGTTGGACAGCCGAGCTGTCAATCACCACACCAACAGCTATTGCACGCCCATGTAGCAGATTGGATGGTCGAGCTGTCAATCACAGTACTGACAGCTCCAGCATGCCCCTGAACAAGATTGGACAGCTGAGCTGTCAGTAACTGCATCCCAGACACAGTGAGGGGTGGAACCGTGAAAATTATCCAAGCATGCTCAGGTGTTATCCGAGTATATTAGCTCTGCTAATATGCTCGTGTCCCTGTGGTAGCATGTTTTGTGGCAGCAGGCAGACACAACACATGCAGGAATTGCCTGTTTGTTAGGTAATCCCTACATGTGTTGCATCTGTCTACCGCAGGAAAACATGCTATCGCAGGGACTTGAGCGTATTAGCAGAGCACTACAAGATATTCGGATAACACCCGAGCACGCTTGGATAACACCTTATCTGACCATGCATGGTCAGCACTACTGGCAACTAGTGATGATCGAGCATGCTCGTTGCTCGAGATTTATGAGCATGCTCGGACGAGGAGATGTGTAGCCCAGGGGATGGGGGTTACTGGGAGCCCGGGCCTTGTTGCTGGGGATGTCGCGGTAGTCGGCTCCCGGGCCCGTACTCTCTTTTAAAAAAGGGGTTTGTTAAATATATGAAAGTTCGTGACGCCACCTGTGGTGTCTGGTGATAAGGCAGCTCGGTGGTATAGCTCCCCACAGGTGGAGCTAGGCCTCAGGGCAGCGTATGTAAAGGGGAATGCAGGATGGGGAGACCCAGCCGGGCCTACGGAAAGACAGGCAAACACACACTTCTCTTCAGTACCTTTTACTGGTGGAAATGCAGGCACATCCCGGAGCACTGTAGTGTGAAGGGTACATTACCGGATTCTCCCCCAGGGAGCAGGGATAGGGCCTTCTGTTTCTTGCCTTTGCGTAGTAAGTTTCTGACCTGCCTGGAGCTAGGCCTAACTTTGTCTCTGTACTGCACCGGCTGACTTTGTGGTAGGGCCTTCTCTTGGAGTGCACGCTCCCAGCTTGCGGGGCCTATGTGTCTCCTGGCTCTGTTACGTATCAGCTCTAAGGTGATCCTGGGACTTGTAGTTCTCCAGGGATTCCGGTTGTACCTTACTGGGTCATAGAGATCCCGGTAACCTCGGACCCAGTGTCCGGTATACGTTTCGGGGTGAGCTGGTTAAGCTCCTCTGCCCCCAATGCTTCTCACTCTCCACTAGCCTTCGGCCACGCTCGGGCCCTCTCTCGGCTGTTCAGACTAACGGCAGCTTGCCGCGCTTCACCGCTCTTAACGGCGTCGGCACGCCACAGGCTCCCTACTTGAGCTACTTGAGTCTGGACTGGGCCTCATGACTGCTGGAGGCCTAGCTTACCTCACACAGCAACCTGGGTTCTGCTCTGCACACTCCGCTCCTCACTCCTTGTGCACTCCAGACCAGACTGACTACCTAGCTCCACCTCCCCTATTTAAATCCATAACGGGCTCCCTCTGGTGGCATGAGGTGGGAGGTGCAGGTGTGTGTATGCTGAGGGCCTCTGGTGGAGGAATTTGCGACTGTTTGATAACTTTAACACATGTGAGGAATGCCTGTTTTTCCAGCATTCCTCACATGTATTAAAGCTGTCAAACAGTCGCAAATCATGTTCACGGAGCGACGAAAACTTAACCCCCGAGCACGCTGAAGATAATAGGTGCTTGCCCGAGCATGCTCGTAAATCTCGAGCAACGAGCATGCTCGATCATCACTACTCGCAACCCATCAGCAACTTGCAACTGTGTCACAGGGTGCTGAAGGAAGAAGGTGAGTGCATGCGCAGGCGATCGTGCTATCTAAATGCCGCTTTCAGTGATTGACAAGGGCACTTAAATACTTAAAACAGCAGCAATCAAGGCGAGCTCTGATCACTGCTGTTACAGGCAGACTCCGGTGATGAATCACAGCCGACATCTGCCCGGTATGGTGAAGGCTCAGCTCCTGATCCCGCTCCATAAAAGCACAACCCTAAGGTGACAGTTAAGGTTAGCAAATTTCACTTGTCTTTTCGTAAATATGGAAAGACAAATGGAATTCCCTAACACATGTGAAAGAGTCGTAATAGATTTAGTAAATGTGCCCCAAGTTTGTGAATGTTATTACACACCACAATGCACCATTACATACACGCATCTTACAAAAATACATATCATTTCAGATATGCAAACATGCACAAACACGCAGACGAGCACAAACACGCCAGTACATGAATACATCATCTGAACCACCACCTGTATCTGGTCCATCAATTGTAATGTCAAGTCAACCCCATATACCTTTGTATAGTATGAACCTACAACTGCCAGAATGTAATTAACAATAGAGATACTGGGAGTTGTTGTTACCAGTCATCATCAGACTGTGGACCATACAAGAACCATAGTACTGATGAGATGCAGGCAGGATGACAAATAAACATTTACATCCAGGTATCTTACCTGAGACGTCTTCTCTGATTAGAGTCGTTCTCTTTCTTTTCGTCTCCATCTTGTCCAGTCTCCATGATGACTTTTCCCATCCACAACTCGTCTCTGCAGACTTCCATCTTGTCCAGTCTTCTGCAGCACATCCCCACACGATGCCCTTAAAGATAGCAGTGTCATTATAATGCTCCTGAATAAAAATATCAGCCCTACACTGAGCCCCTGAATAAACTTAACTCTCACAATGCTCCCTGCACAAAATATGTCCCACACTCTACTCCTCTTATGGTACATGCCCTCCACACAGCCCCCTCCTTACCATACTGGGCCACCTCTTCATACTGTCCTCTCACACAGTGACTCCCCCTATACTGCCCAGTCTCTATACTCTGCCCCTTCATCACACTCCCCCTCCTCAGCATACTGTTCCCTCCTTGCTGTGCCCTCACACTGTCCCCACCATACTGCCGCATCTCTATACCTTCTCTCACACTACCTAGTCTCTGTTCTGTGTCACCTCACAATTTTCTCCCTCCATGCTGTCTCCTCACACCATTCCCCTACTCTCCATACTGTTTCCTCATATATCCCCCTTCCCCATTCTGTTCCCGCACCCATTCCCACCCCTCTACTCGTTCACCATACTGTTTCTTCACACATCTCCTCATACTGTCTCCTAAAATTTCTCTCCCATCTTTCCCCAAATATAATAAATCTTCGGAAAAGCACACAGACATGCACAAAGACACACACAAACATGCAGAAGCGTGCTTACATACACAAAAACATTCACACATACAGACACACACTAAGGCCTCTTTCACACGTCAGTATCTCCGGTACGTCTGATGACAGTTTCCACACGTCCCGGATACACTGACACACGTAGACCCATTCGAGTGAACCATGTCATTCCAATGTGTTTCCACGGACCGTGTGTCAATGGGCAAAACACGCTGACATGTCTGTGTTTTACCTGCTGCACGGTCCACAAAATGTCCCACACTAATGACACATGGATGAGATCAGTACCGGCGCCTGGGAATCAGTGTACAGGTAGCGCTGTTCCCAAGCGCCGGGTGCCAAATGCTGCCCTCATCATTGTTTCCTGCCGTCGCTGTGATCAGCACTATCAGGGACAATGATGAGAGTAGTTGTGTCTGCTACTGCAGTGTCCAACTGTAAAAATAAAATAAAAAAAATCCTTATACTCACCTAAGTCTCCCTCTCTGTAATCCATGTGACCAATCACACCGAGGAGTCGGGGAGAAAGAAGCGCTGCAGCGAGCGAGCGAGCTGCGCTCAGTGAGTGACAGGACACTGCTCACTTAGCGCAGCTCCGGGGCTCATTCTGTTAGAACCCTCCTGTTAGTTTTGTTTCTATTTTGTGGTCACATGATTATCTGCCTATTTATTCCATCTCCGCCCTTCTGGCTTTGCTGGACTTCAGTGTTACTTGACTCTTAATCTAGCCAGGTGCTTTGTACCGATCTCTATAGTTTGCTTGGTCCTTGGACCTCTAAGTACTTTTGTCTCTTTGTCTTTTGCTCCGCTACAACTTCTGCTAGGAGGTGTCTAACTTAATCCCAGTCCTTAGTTCTTGTAGGGACCCCTCCCTTATATCTATAGGTCTGTGTTCAGACTAGCCGAGGACGAAGGCGGGTCTGTTCCCAAGGAACAGGTTGCCCGCTGCATCGTAGGAAATCAGCTTAGTCCTATTGTAGGGACAGATTTCCTTTCTTTCCTTAGTTCTTGTAGCAGATCATAACACATTCACTGCAGGAGTCATTCTCTCCGGCTCCTCTGCTGAGCGGTTGCATGGATTGCAGCGGGGGACACTTACGACAGGTGAGTATAAGGATTTTTTTTATTTTATTCTTATTTTTACACCAGGACACTGCGGGAGCAGACACTACTACTCTCATCATGGTCCCTGTTGATGCTGATTGCAGCTCCGGCAGGGAACCATGATGAGGGCAGTGTTTAGCACCTGGCGCTTGGGAATAGCATGAACTGTACACTGATTCCAAGGCGCCGGTACGTGTACGTGTATTCCTGATGCAGTACACGGGCAGCATACGGTTGTCACACAGGTGCACACGGACATCTCCGATACTGGTTTCTCCAGTACTGGAAATATCAGGATGTGTGAAAGAGCCCTAATATACACACACGCAGATACACACACTCACAGAAATGGGGACACGTATACATACGTATATACACTCGTGTATACACAATCAGCCAAGCACACACAGAAATGCACATGCAGTCATGTACTCTCAGACAATCACATGCACAAAAATGACACATGCACACACGCAGGGAAGCACGCACACATGTGTGAAGACATATACACATGTAGACACGCACACGTAGACACACAGACATGCAGACACTCAAAAAAAAAACATGCGCAGAAATGCACGTGCAGAAATGCATGCGCAGACACGCAAAGACATACACACACAGAAATGCACACGTAAACACAGACACGTGCATGCAGACACATGCACAGAAATACATAAGCAGACACACAAAGGTACATACATAAAAATTCATACAAACACACACAAATATTACCCTACCTTGGCTTGTTTCCAGTCCGGCCCATATACTTTGTTGAAGCGCTACTACAGCGGGAGACTGCAGCGCTGCGTGGTGAGTGACGTCACTTTTAGCAGACGTGACTGCGCCCGCGGCTGCTAAGTGTGACGCTGCCGTGCAGCCGCTGCTCTCCGGCTCTCCTGCTCCCTGGCCCCGCCCGCCACTGTCCTGGGCATCGCGGTGGTTAAAGGGCCCGCCGCCACTATGTTCCCCCCCTTTTTTTTTTAATTCGATGCTTACTCCTACTCTCCTCTTCAAGGGCCCACCGGGGATTTCCCCAGCACCCCGCTAGGCCAGTCCGACCCTGGTATGATGTTCCCCACGGCTCACCCACACTCAGTATGATGTCCCTCAAAGCCCACTCCCCACTTAGTATAATGTTCCCCACTACCTCCCACTCAGCAAGATGTTCTCCACAGCACAGCCCTCAGTCCCCACTGCTACTGACATTAAAAAAAAAACATTACTCACCTTGCTCCCATTCTCCCCGGCATACTGCTTTGTTCTAAGCAGTGCAAGTACTGAGGCACTGATCTTGTGAAGTCATCGCACGTGCAGTGCACTGCAGCTAAGCCAGTTATGCAGACAACATCAAATACTAATATATACAGTTGAAACCAGAAGTTTAAATACACTATATAAGAAGACACATATGCGCGTTTTTCTCATTATCTGACATGAAATCAGAATAAATCTTTCACATTTTAGGTCAATTAGGATTACCATTATTTTTAATATTTGCCAGATGCCAAAATAATGAGAGAGAGAGAATGTTTTAAGGCATTTTTATTACTTACTGCAAATTCAAAAGTTTACATACATTTCATTAGTATTTGGTCCCATTGCCCTTAAACTGAAAGACTTGGGTCAAACGTTTGGGATATCCTTTCACAAGCTTCTCACAATAGTTGGTCGGAATTTGGGCCCGTTCCTCCTGACAAAACTGGTGTAACTGATCCAGGTTTGTAGGTCGCCTTGTTCGCACTACTCTTAACTTAAGTTCTGCGGTAGAGCAGGGAGCTTGCTGTTCTGTAGATTGCAGGTCGGCCTATAGAACGGCAGGGTGATTCAGTGGATAAGACTCTGACGTCCTGTGAGTACGCCAATGCAATGACATCAACAGGTTGTTCCACCCACGCTTTGGTGGTGGACTCGTCAGGATCCTGGATTAGGTGAGTATATGATGTTTTTTTTTCATTTTAGTTAGTGCTTGAAGTGTCGGGAAATCATATCATAAAGTATGGGGGACCTTTATACTATGTGGGGACTACTGTGGTAGGCCCTCATACAGTGTGGGAGCTATTGTGAGGACCAGGATCAGCGTCAGCACCCGGCACCCCCGGGCAAGTGGCGAGGCCCTGAGCAAGTGGGGGGGCACCCCGGCACTTGATGAGGCCGGTGAATCGAGAGAGCGCGATGCCTGCGCCCGCGAGTGGGCTCCCCTGCTGTGCTCAGGGCCCCCGCACTTATACTTACCTCTCCCCGATCCTCCACAGCTCCAGTGTCTTCTGACACTGTGACATGTCAGGGACAGAGGGAGCGATGACATCAGTCAAGTGCGCTCTCTGCTTTGACAGTGCACAGAGCCGGAAGACGCTGAGGAGTCCTGGCCTGCCACCAGCAAGGAGAGGTGAGTATTTGATTTTTTTTTAAATGTATAGAGCTAGATATGGGGCCCATTCTGTATGGAGCTTAATATGGGGCCCTTTCTGTATGGAGCATAATATGGGGCCTATTCTGTATTGAGCATAATATGGGGCCCATTCTCTATGGAGCATAATATGGGGCCCATTCTCTATGGAGCATAATATGGGGCCCATTCTCTATGTAGCATTATATGGAGCCCATTCTATATGGAGCATAATATGGAGCCCATTCTCTATATTATAAGTGAAATCTTTGGTATTGTACTATCCAGGGCCAGCTCCAGGTTTTTGTGGGCCCTGGGCGAAAGAGTCTCAGTGGGCCCCTATAACACAAACCACGATTCATGATGCACAGATACCGCAGAGAAAAATATCTATAGTACAAGGCCAAAGATTTCACTTCTTACATTACATGAGTGATATATATTGTAAATTCTACAATAGCTAAGAAACCAGAGAATCCTCGCAACGCACAGTGCAGACCGGACAGTATAGTCCTCCATACAGTATTATGGGCCCCATATATTGCTCCATACAGAATAATGGACCCCATATAACACTCCATGCAGAACACTGGTCCCCATATAACGCTCCATACAGGATACTGGCCCCCATATAACACTCCATAGAGGATACTGGCCCCCTTATAACGCCCCATACAGAATACTGGCCCCCACATAATGCCCCATGCAGGCTGTGCCCCCACATAATGCCCCATGCAGGATGTCACTTCCCCCCCATATAATGCCCTATGCAGGCTGTGACCCAACATAATGCCCCATGCAGGATGTCACTTCCCCCCCATACAATGCCCCCTGCAGGATGTCACCACCCCATATAATGCCCCATGCAGGATGTCACCTCTCTCCCCCATATAATGCCCCATGCAGGATGTCACTCCCCCCCCCATATAATGCCCCATGCAGGATGTCACTTCCCCCCATATAATGCCCCATGCAGGATGTCACCTCTCCCCCCATATAATGCCCCATGCTGGATGTCACTCCCCGCCCCTATATAATGCCCCATGCTGGATGTCACTTCCCCCCCATATAATGCCCCATGCAGGATGTCACTTGCCCCCCCATATAATGACCCATGCAGGATGTCACCTCTCCCCCCATATAATGCCCCATGCAGGATGTCACTCCCCGCCTCTATATAATGCCCCATGCAGGATGTCACTTCCCCCTATATAATGCCCCACGCAGGATGTCATCTATCACCCCATATAATGCCCTATGCAGCATGTCACCTTCCCCCCCATATAATGCCCCATGCAGGATGTCACTTGCCCCCCCCATATAATTCGGCACCGCACCGCTCACGGGTCCCATATCGCGGCGGGGTGCCCGACGGTGACTGGGCCCCCCTGCCTGCTCAGGGCCCTGACACTTGCCCGGGTGTGCCGGGTGCCGACGCCGGGTCTGGTACTATCCCTATATTTCTCTGTTATATCTGTGCATCATGAATCATGGTATGTGTTAAAGGGGCCCACTGAAACACTTTCGCCCAGGGCCCACAAAAACCTGGAGCCGGCAATGGTGGGGACCCTCATACAGTGTGAACATGTGAAAGACTGCAGTTACTTTTTAAGTGCAGAATCAAAGCTTTTCTGTACTATGAAAAAAGACATTAAAAACGCTCCTTCAAATCTGCACCAAAAAATCATCAAATAAAGGCATAAAATGCCATAACAGTGCAATAACCAGAGATGATTATTATTATTATTATTGTGTAGATTGGTGCGGGCACCTGAAGAAAAGAAAAAAACACAGTATTTATGCAACGTGTGAACACAGCCTTACAGACACCAAAAAGCAACTTGTCATATAGTGAAGCTTACATAAAAATGAGAAAGTTCTGGCTGCTACGTCTATGAATAAATGAACAAAAAATAAATCCAAAAGGTCCCAACTAGAGATGAGCATGACGCAATGATGACATCGCCCCGGCGCTGGATAATCCTGCTCTTCTTTCTTGACATGAGTACACTGCAATAACACATTTGCAATCTTGCACACTCCTGCAGCCTACTCACATTGCACATATCAGACCCTCACACTCAGACACTAATCTGCCCCTATCTCACCTGTGACAACCGTTTTCAAGCCCGTCTACTACCCTTTGTAGAGGCAATCCTTGCCCTTTCTCCAGTGGTAGACATAGACAAAATATAGTCCCTATACAGTAACAGTATATGGGATGGGGACCCTTTGTTGTCCAATTGCTCATCCTAATGCACAATTCCACTTGTTTTGGAGGTGGAAGTGGCCCCTTTACTTCTTGGGTCAATATGTAGCTGCACAGGTTGCACCAATGGGATGTCCACCCCTGCCTCTCTATGTGACAGCACCACTCTCTTCCAGGTGTGTTAGTGTTCCCCACCTGGGAAAACTACAATAACAGAAGTACAAGATGGAGCTTTCTTCTGATTTACTTTGGCCCATACTATAGCTCAGTATAGGTATTTTAATCTCTTTTTTCAATGTAAAATTCTGCACAACCCTTTAAGCACAGGTTGATCGATGAGCAAGGTAGCACGGATCAGACAGAGTATAGGCACAGAGTGGGTATGACAGGATTGGGCAGGAAGGTGTTAATGATATTATGCTCAAGGAAAGAAAGGTCTGGATAGGTGGATGATATAGTCTGTGGGTCAGGTAGTAGAACAGAATATATATATATATATATATATGACGCGCCCTCTGGGCCTGTGTGTGTGTAGGGGAATACCCGGAACCGGACCTTTTGTGGATGCTTGGGTTGTAGTCTTCGCGTGGCGGCGACCCGGTCCCGTGGCTCAGGGTGGTCAAACCAGTGGCGGATCTGTTTATAGGGTTTTGTTATTATAAATGTCCGACTACGCCTCCCGTGGATTGCGGTCAGAGTGAAGCGCCGCTGCAGGGCAGACCACTGAGGCTGGTGTTGTGGGAGCAGCAGAGGATAGTATAACTCCCCACGGGAGGAGTATAGCCTCAGGGCAGTGAGTGCAGATGATGGAGGTGATGGTGCGCGGGAGTAACGACTCAGAGTCCGTGCAGTGCAGTTCAGGGTCTTTACTGATGGTACAAGGCAGACCCTCCCGGGAGTACTGGCTAGCATTAGGGGCCTGGTCAGTCTGTGAGCCAAACAAGAGTCCCCCTGGCCAGGTGGAGTTGTAGGCCTTCCCGTCTGACTGCACTCTTCCTGGCTACCTTGCTGAAGTCGTGTAGTAGCCCACGTCCCTGAGTGTACCGTGTGGTGCTCACCCGTTTGGCTGATGACTTGGACCCTCTGGTGGCTTCCGCTCCTCGATGGCGGTACCGGTACCGGTCCCTTGTGTGTGACTGAGCCTCTGGGCTTCCTATGGCCAGAGAACCTGAAATCCCCTGCCAGGTGGTTTCTGCTGCTGGATTTAGATATCCTCACAGCCTCGGACTCCGGTGTCCGGTTCTTAGCGTCTTCTGCCAGGACGAGCTCTGCTTAGCTCCAGACCCTGGTCTTCAGCTCCTGGCTCCTACAGAGCTCCTTGCTGCTGTTCTGTCCCTTCCTCTGACTGTTCTCCAGGCTCTAACTTGTCTCTGCTCTCAGCTAACCCCGCCCCAGATCCAGTTTATAAAGGGCAGGTTCCTCCCCTCCCTGGACTGGAGCAGGAGGTGTTGCAAACTGAAGTACAGTGACAACGAGCAGGAGTTAGGTACGAGTTCAGACTCTGCAGAAAAAGGGAAAGTACGGACATAGAGAAAAACAAAACAGGCTAGGAGAGTATACAGACAAGAACAGACACAGCAGCAAGATACAGGAGCGGGTCTAGGTAAGCGGCCCCTAGAAGGCAGAACGAACAGGCAGGAGCGAGTTCACACAGGCCTGGAAATACAGCCTCCAGGATAGGCAGAAGACAACAGGCTAGAAGATAATACAGACAGGACACAGTTCAGACACGGGAACTGATACCGAAGGCAGGAAACATAAACGGGACCTGGCATATCAGTTAACAAAGGCCAACTGACAGAACACAATGCTCAGGTAGGGATTCATTGGAGCAGCTGGGTTAAATACCAGACGACAGACAGCAATAGGCTGAGGACGCACAAGGGGTGTGCCTGCAGCAGGTACAAAAAGCAGGAAGTGATCGGGCGCCGCCCTTAAGCAGCAGACACAGAAGCAAACAGACAGCATGGAGGGAAGCCAGGCTAGCAGACTGGACTGAAGATCAAGTGCGCGCTCCTGCACAGTGGGAGATGGACCACTATGCAAGGACGCCGCCAGGTATGTTACATACAGTATCTGAGACTAATACCCTGTTAGCATAGCAGGTTTCAGTGGTAGTTATTCTGGATTGATACCCTGCCAATGTAGCAGGTTTTAGTGGTAGTTACCAAGGATCCCGTCATAAGAGTGTTTCCATTGACATTGAGCTCTGATATCCTGTTTGTATACTACTATCAACCGTATCTTTTAACATGTCAGTATTATGTTTGTATCACCATGTACCCTACTTATTATAATAAAGGTCTCTTTTATTTACATCAAAGACCTATTTGTCGGATATTTTTATATAGGTTTTAATTCTGTTCCGATTGGTCGATCCAATCTAGTTAGCAGATATACATATTTCCACTATGTTGATGTTTATGACTATTAAGACTGTATGTAAATGGAAATGTATATCATCTGCGTGCCCTCTGCAATTTTTTCGTAATCACTACAGGGTACTGTATTTTATACTTTTTTTTTTAATTAATTCTCATATTTTACATGTTGAATACATCATTCAATAAAGCTCTGATCAGACACCTTTCCAATTAAGAAGCTGTATGTAGTGAAGTATTGTTATTTTAAGGGAAGGTGGGTTGTTAGGTGGGTTTTATTAACCCCTAAATATCTGTCCTTATAATGTCTTGAGCATTCTCCATCTTTATGACACTTTATGTGATCATCCAATGTCCTTTCCTGCATCCTTGGCTTGTACTCACTGATGATGTCATAGAGAGGTGATGTCACAATTACTAAGAACATTCAGCTCTCTACATTCCAATCACTTGTGCAGTTGATGTCATTGTGGTAAAGCATAAAGATGTGGAAGAGGTGACCGGGCACAGGTAATTACTATCATTAATTTATTAATTAGAATATATACTAATTCTAGGCCAGCAAGTTAAACTAATGTAATTAGCGACTCATATCCCCCAAAATGGCCTTGGGTCAGATTGCACCCAAATATCATAATTCATTTTATACCATAGAAAAGGTGATAACTCCCTGATTGCTGGGGATCCAACCACTAGGACCCTCATCGATCAATAACGCAAAGCGGAGGTCCAGCATGTAAACCTCTGCTCCATTCATTGTCTACGGGACTGCCTGAGATACCGCTGAATTAATTTATCTCCAGCAGTCCCTTAGAGAATGAATGGAGCTGCGGTGCACAAGCTTGACCTCCTGTCTGTTCGGACATTGCAGAGCTGTGATCTTAAGATTCAGTGAGGGTCCCAATGACCAGGAAGTTCAAAAATCAGTACTGCCATTATAAATATGATGGTGCCACCAATAAAGCGTCCGGAGCGAGTAGACTTTTTGGTTGATTTTGAAAAACCACTACTTTTTTGTCGCAGACACGTTTGATACATGGCGACCACAAGGCTTTATTCTGTGTTTCAGCCACCCACACAGTGCACGATATCATTGACTGCTCCTGTCTTCCCATAGCTGCTCTAACATGTCCTGCTCTTTCTGCTATTATTATGGTGACACGAGGCCTCATCACAGCCAATCACATATTTTACCAGTGTCAGAAACATTAAAGGTAAAATCTGACCAAATTTATGTAAAAATACTGCCAGACCTTGGGATGAATTTTTTCTTTTAATCATTTTTTTAAAAAAAATTGATAATTCTTTTTATTTTATGCAAATTTATTTTAAAATTAAATAAGTTTCACTTTATTGAAAATTAAAATTTAGAGAGTTACTGGAGATTAGTAAATTGCTGGTAAGGTAACAGCAGGCTGGATGCCACCAACATACCACATCGTCCCCAGATTCCTTTGCTCATCTTCTTTTATGATGTCATAGAGGCGTGACATCATATTATGTTAGAACGTGGTGCTGTAGAGTCACAGTTCAGATCATTGCCATCACAGGGAGCACATACCGACAGGAGGAGGGAAAGAGGACAAGGTGACACAGAAGAGGTAATTCAATCCTATCGATCACAATAGATTTTAGTTCCAGGTCTCCATGTTCTGTAAAATCTGTATATTATAGATTACACGTGTCAAACTCCGGCCCGTGGGTCATATCTGGCCCGCAGGGTGGTTATATTTGGCCAGTAACACCAGAACCACCACCGCTATATTGGGCCATTATTCTGTATGGAGGACTATGAGGCCCATTATACTGTATACTGGTTGGCCCACGACTATGGGGGGCCCATTATTCTGTATGGAGGACTATGTGAGGCCCATTATTCTGTATGGAGGACTATGTGGGGCCATTATTCTGTATGGAGGACTATGAGGCCCATTAGTCTGTATGGAGGACTATTTGGGGCCCATTATACTGTATACTGGTTGGCCCACGACTATGGGGGGCCCATTCTGTATGGAGGACTATGTGAGGCCCATTATTCTGTATGGAGGACTATGTGAGGCCCATTATTCTGTACGGAGGACTATGTGGGGTCCCATTATTCTGTATGGAGGACTATGTGGGCCCATTATTCTGTATGGAGGACTATGTGAGGCCAATTATTCTGTATGGAGGACTATGGGGGGCCCATTATTCTGTATGGAGGGCTATGTGGAGGCCATTATAATATTTGGAGAGCTATGTGGGGGCCATTATACTATACAAAGGGCTATGCGTGGGCCATAATATTGTTTTCAGGGCTGTGAGGGGGGGCAATTATACTGTTAGCAGGGCTATGTGGGGGGGCATTATACTGTCTGGAGGGCTAGTGGAGGCCATTATACTGTATACGAGCAATTATACAATGTGGAGGTTTGTGTAGGCTGTGTTGGGGCCGGTATATTGTTTGGAGGCCTATATGGGAGGCCATCATTCTACTGTTAGCATGGCTATTAGGGGGCCATTATACGGTCTGGAGGGTTAGTGGAGGCCATTATAATGTATACGAGCAATTAAGCAATATGGAGGTTTGTGTGGGGTCCATCATACTATATGGAGGGTTGTGTGGGGGCCATTATACTGTATGGAGGACTATGTGGGCCCATTATTCTGTTTGCAGGGCTATGTGAGGACCATTATACTGTGTGGGAGCTATGTGAGGGCCATTATACTATACGGAGGGCTATTTGGGGCTATGATACTCTATAGACGGCTATGTGTGGGCCATAATACTGTTTGCAGGGCTATGTGGGGGACCATTATAATGTTTGTATGGCTGTGTAGGGGCCAATATAATGTTTGAAGTGATAGTGGGCGTTATTATACTGTATACAAGCAATTATACAGTGTGGACCTTTGTGTGGGGTTCATCATACTGTTTTGAGGGTTGTGTGGGGGCTAAGATACTGTTTGGAGAACTATGTGATGGGCAATTATTTTGTTTGCAAGGCTATGCGAGGGCCATTATACTGTTTGGAGGGCGTTGTTGGGAATATTATACTTTTGGAGGGCTAGTATGGTCCATCATACTGTGTGGAGGATTGTGTGGGGGTCATTATGCTGTTTAGAGGGCTGTGTGGGGGTCATCATACTGTGTGGATGGTCATGCGTGTTGGGGCCATCATACTGTGTGGAGGGCCATTATACTGTATGGAGGGCTGGGTGGGGGCCATCATATTGTGCCTAGGGCTGTGTTGGGGCCATATGGGAGGCCATCATTCTACTGTTAGCATGGCTATTAGCGGGCCATTATACTGTCTGGAGGGTTAGTGGAGGCCATTATACTGTATACGAGCAATTAAGCAATGTGGAGGTTTGTGTGGGGTCCATCATACTATATGGAGGGTTGTGTGGGGGCCATTATACTGTATGGAGGACTATGTGGGCCCATTATTCTGTTTTCAGGGCAATGTGAGGACCATTATACTGTGTGGGAGCTATGTGAGGGCCATTATACTATATGGAGGGCTATTTGGGGCTATGATACTCTATAGACGGCTATGTGTGGGCCAAAATACTGTTTGCAGGGCTATGTGGGGGACCATTATAATGTTTGTATGGCTGTGTAGGGGCCAATATAATGTTTGAAGTGATAGTGGGCGTTATTATACTGTATACAAGCAATTATACAGTGTGGACCTTTGTGTGGGGTTCATCATACTGTTTTGAGGGTTGTGTGGGGGCTAAGATACTGTTTGGAGAACTATGTGATGGGCAATTATTTTGTTTGCAAGGCTATGCGAGGGCCATTATACTGTTTGGAGGGCTTTGTTGGGAATATTATACTTTTGGAGGGCTAGTATGGTCAATCATACTGTGTGGAGGATTGTGTGGGGGTCATTATGCTGTTTAGAGGGCTGTGTGGGGGTCATCATACTGTGTGGATGGTCATGCGTGTTGGGGCCATCATACTGTGTGGAGGGCCATTATACTGTATGGAGGGTTGGGTGGGGGCCATCATATTGTGCCTAGGGCTGTGTTGGGGCCATCCTACTATGTGGAGTATTGTGTTGGGGCCATCTTACTCTGTGGAGGGGTGTGGGATCATTATTCTGTATAGAGGGCTATGAGTGGGCCATCATATTGTATGGAGGGCTGTGTTGGGGTCACAGTTGGGGCATCATACTGTCTTGGGGGTCACCATGCTTTGTCAGGGAAGGGAGGGACAGCAGGGTTATTATACTCTGCATGAGGAGGGTACTGTGGAGGAATTCACTGTGGGGGTATCACTCTGTAGCACTTTTGCTGGTTTCATACTTTTTGGTGGAATCTAGGGGATTCAATGAGAAGAAAATAAATTTGGAAGGGCTGCAAAGTTGTAAGATATGCTCTTCTGTGATACTATCAATTTTTTTTGTGTAGTGAGGGGACTATTAAAACTTCTGCTATGGGGCTCAATGATTAATATGTATGCCCCTGGTCAATGGAATCTTACCCTTTATTATGATCTGACATAATTCCCTTTCAGCAGAGTTAATTAAATTAGGATAATTTGAAACCTGAAGAAAAAAGGGGGTTGAAAAAACAATTATATATAATCATTGCAGAAATAAATTGACTGTGCAATGGGTCTTTAGAATAGTAAAGGGAATAAATAGGAAAAGAAAGGTTAATATAGCACCTTTTTACTTTTTATTTACGTATTTTTTCACTTTTTCTTTTTTTTCTCTCTCACTCCTCATTTTAAAAAGGGTAATTTAAATAGTGCATTGGGGGTAGGTTGTAAACTATAATAAAAATATTAATAATGTCACATAATACTACAAAAACTACACATAAAAAAACAAAAAGACTTATATGTGAATAAATTAGATTTCACATAAATACCTACTACTGTATTGTAACAAGAGTAAAAAAATATTCCTCTATTGTTTTTTTTTTTCGTTTCATTTTTATTGTAAACATATTGTCACAACTACAACTTTTCACAGATTACTTTTTCCATCATACTCTTTGGTGTGTGTAGCATGTAGCAGGAACATATTATCACTCTTTTGAATATTTACAGGTGACTGACGCCCTTTGACATGGTGGGATTTGAAATGTTTCCTTGTGGACTCCAAGAAAAGAATGTGGAAAGTCACATAACAGGTAATTAATATTCATATTAATTACTGATAATAGTCATTCTAGGCATAAGTTCTAGACCTGCGGAGGTGTGACAACACCTTTCTGATACATGAGAATATACTGTTAGTGGTTTACATATGTATATTTTCTATACACAACTCCTAGTATAACACAACCATATCTTAGGTAGAGACATAAGGAACATTTCTTTTCCTTATCCTCTGTCTTCTGAAGTGAGGAATCCCTTATTCTGTTTCATAGAATAGCCTTGTAATCAGCGGTGTAACAATCAATACCGCGATTACAAGAGACTGACCACAGCAATAAGACTACACTGTGGACCAAATGACCACAAAATTTACGAGGACTGACAGTCCACAGCATTTAAATTAGGTGTGGATTCACTGACAACAGCATTTACACTCTTCTATGGATTGACTGGAAGACAGCAATTACTGGAAAGGGACATCATACTCGGAAGAATAGAAGGAAGAAGGCAAAGAGGAAGACCAGCAACCCAATCCAAAGGATTGTCACTATCAAGACAATGGTGAAAAAAACCCTAGTTTACCTGTCTAGTCTTGCACAAAATTGATCTTCCTAAAGATCGCTAATTTAGCAAGTCGTCAAGGCTCAAGTTTCAACCGAAGGTCATTAATTATAAAGAATGGACTGACTGACTGACCACAGCATATACACTAGCTGTGGACTGCCTGACCACATTTACAGTAGACTAGACTGTGGGCCAACCTCTGTCTTCTAAAGTGAGGAATCCCCTATCCTATTACGACGCCCCCCCTGGGCCGTGGAGTACCCGGAGCCGAGCCTTTTGTAGATGTTGGGGGTGGTAGTCACCGTGGCAGGGACTCGGTCCGTGAACCAGGGCAGTCAAACCACGAGTGTATTATATGTGTACAGGTTAATGTCTGACTACGCCACCTGTGGATTGCGGTTATTAGTAACCGCCGCTGCGGAGCAGTCCGCTGAAGCTGGTGGTATGTGCAGCTAGGAGGAGTAAAGCTTCAGGGCAGCATGTAAGGATAATGATGGTAGTAGAGCAGGGTATCGGTAATAAAAACACGGAGTCTTTGCAGTGCAGTCCCAGGGTCTTTACTGTTGGTAATTATATAGGCCCCAATGGGAGTACTGTGTGACCCGCCACTCGGTGTTTGAGTAGCGGCTAGCCCTCCCTGAGAAGGTGTATACTCGGACGACACACACCAAAAATACGGGCTAGTTAAGGATGAGTGGTTAATTCGACTATGCCACCTGTGGTGTCTGGTTATGCTCCACCAGCGCTGCTTGCAGTCCTCTGAGGCGGGATGTTATGGCAGACGACGGTATTACTACTCTCCACAGACAGAAGGATGGATGAGGGGAGTACTAGTAGGCGCAGTGGTGTGGTGCGGTGTCACGCTGCAATAATGGACCGGAGGCAATGGATGCAGTCTTCCAAGCTTTACTCACGTTAGTTAAGGTCAGCTGGAAGGCTTCTGCTTGCTCCTCACGGCTTGCTGCGGCCACCAGAGATGAGGGCCCGGAACACCCCGGTAGTTGAGGTGCTTTGATCAGGACCCTCTCACCTCCACGTGTTCCTGAACTTTTCCCTTGGACCTGTCCTGTCCGTGTGCGGTGCGTGTTACAAGGCTGGGTCTCCCTCTGGCTATTCACAGAACAAGGTTATGGCGGCAATTCCGTTCCATCCCTCACGCGGTGGGATCCACTTAGCCGCCGGGCTTCTCTGACAGAGACGTGAAGTAACAAACTCAGATATCGGGGGCCGGTACCCCTTTTGCAGCTGGAGTCCCTCTGACTAGGCCAGAATGGAGAGTACAGTTGGCATATGCCGCACCGTCCGTATACCCTGGGATCCTTTTGCCTGTGGAGCTCTTCTACTTTGCTCCCCTCCAGGCCTTCTCAAGTAGGGAACTTGACCGGGTAGAGGCAACCGTTAACTCTCACCCGCTCCTCGCCTCAAGGCCAGAGCACGAGGACCGTGCGTCTTCACAGGCTGCAGGTTCTATCCCAGAAAGCCACGTTCAGCGGTGAAGACCACAATCAAAGAACCTTGAACTTAAGATGGCTGGCTATTATATATTAAACTAGAAGTGTAACCTAAAGGTGTGTCCTCCACCCTCAACCACTACATGGTTCCCCCTAACCTTGGTTCCCCCATCTCCATTATCCTGCTGGGGCAGCACTCTGGTGCATATTAGCCCCCCATAGGACAGGAGTGTGTAGTGTTGAGTGTGAGTTGGGGTCCTGACAGGTGCACCATCCTTACCTGGGTGAGGAGATACCACATCTCCTGACAAGATGCAGTACCCCCCTGTGGCGACCGAACCCTCAGGGGAATTTTGAGGAGGCAAGATAATGTTTGAAGTGCTCTGTCACGTCCCAGACGATGGCAAGGAACTCCAACTTGAAGGAGCTGTAGTTTTCTGGGTTCCTTTCTGTGTGCCGGAGCTTCCTACTGGCGTAGGCTATCACCCTTTCTCTGCCTTGTTGGATCTGGGACAGCACCGCTCCTAGTCCCACGTTGCTCGCTCGTTGCCAGTACCCACTAGCAAGATCCAAAGTAGAGAAGTAGTTAGCAGATTTTAAGGCAGCCAGTGACTCCTCTATCCTGTGTAGCGGGTATGCATCTTTATGTGTTATGCGGTTAATTTACCTGTAGTCTACACACATTCTCATCGTGCCATCCTTTTTCTTTACAAGAACTAATGGAGCTGCCCAGGGGCTACAACTGTCTCTTATTACCCCAGCCTCTTTCATCTCTTGTAACATCCCTTTAGCATTTTAGTAGTGTGCTGGCGGTACAGGCCGGTACCTTTCTTTAATGGGTGGATGGTCTCCCGTGGGGATATGGTGTTGAACCCATTTTACCTGCCTGGAGTCAAGTGGGTGTTTACTGAAGACCCTTTCATACTCCTGTACCACCCGGTATACTCCTTGTTTTTGGTGTTGAGGGGTGGAGTCGTGCCCACATGCAGCTTCTGGCACCAGTCCTCCAACTGTCCCTTGGAGACATTACTCTCCGCCTGTTGGGATGGAGGTAAGGGTTCCACGGCCTTTATAGCATTTTGGCAGACGGTGAATAGTTTAGCCAGGGTAGCATACCGGGGCAAATGGACTTCTCTTTTCCCAATGTTCAGGATGCGGACTGGCACTCTCCCATGGCGGACATCAACCACCCCCCTGGCTGTCAAAATGGTGGGCCTACTATCTGAGTAGACGGGCTCTACCAGGACATGGTAATCTCTACCCCTTAGACCGATGGCTGCCCGGCACCATATCAGCATTTCACTTTTTGGAGGCATGGCAATAGGGAATGGGTCACTCATCCTAACACTGCCAATCTCACCACCAGACAGTTCTATCTGTTGTCTTTTCATCAGGGCTCTGATCTCCCTTTGTAGAATCCTCTGCTGGCTGGAACTGGCGGTCTCCGCAACCTGCTGTAACAAGAAAATTATTTCTGCAAGACAATTTTCAATAACATTAGTGCCTAAAATTATCATGGGATGACTTTCTCGGCGATCAATGTCGACAATTATCAGTCAATGTACTGGCAGCTCGACTTTGCCAACTTTTATGGTCACTTCTTTAAACCCAACCTGGGGTACAGGTTGACCATTGCTAGCATATATACTCAAATGTTTATCTGGACGGCGGGTAATGTCCGAATCAGTCCAGTACTGTTTGAAAAGAATGTAGGGAATGGTGGTCACCTGGGATCCAGTGTCCAGCAACGCGCTCATTGGAAAGCCGTCCAGCACAACAGGTAGGACCCGTCGTCCTCCCACATATTTGTCTCGCCAGCTTGATGGGCCTGGTGGTCTTATGCCTGGGGGTTGGCCCTCTGCCCCAGGTTTTACTCGTTTAAATGACAGTACCTTGCATAATGTCCTGGCTGGTTGCAGCGGCGGCAGATGGGTTGTCCGTCCTGGTCGTAGTGGTCGCTGTTCCTCCCTCTGGATGGTGGAATCCTCCTCTGTCGTCGCCACGGGATGTCCTCTGGACTGGAAGCCAGCTGGACCTTTCCTCTGGGAGACACCAGCAAGGACTGTACAGTTTTGGTTAGTGCTGCTACACGTTTGGTTAGTTCCTGGACCTGATGGTGCAGGTCTGTAGATGGGGCATTGTCCAGAGTCTGTGCATCAGCTCCTACAGGCTCTGGGGAAACTGGTGCCACCTTCTGGTGATAGGTGATAGCTGGGCGCCGGTGAGCTGTGGGGCCACCTGGTGTTGGTTCCCATAGCACCCGGATGGCTCTGTCCTTAAATTGTGCAAAGTCCAAGTCAGGGTTTTGCAGAGCCATTATGCGCAGCTGGGTTCGGTGAACGTTGAACAGTAAACCCTCAATAAATTGCTCAGTTAACAGTCTGTTTTTATCATGCACACTGTCAGGGTCTACCTGTTTGATGGCCCTCAGCGCCTCCTGCAGGTTTAAAGCATAGTCCTGTACACTGTCCTGTGCCCGTTGTTTGCACCCATAAAACTTCATTTTGATCTCTGCTGTAGTGCGGGTGTCAAAAGTGTCCTTTAGGCGGGCCAGTATCTCTTTTACAGTCCCTTTTTCTTGAGCTGACCAGGACTTTACTTCTCTCTGGGCTGCACCAATCAACTGGCCTATGAGGATGCTCACTTTCTGCTCCTCGGACAGGGGGTATACTTTAAATAAACTGTTTAGTCTCTCCGTGAAGTCACTCAGGGTGTGCGACTCTCCTGAGTACTGGAGCAACCACGCCGCCCCTGGTATATAAGGCATGGTGAATGGCTTTACTGCGGCAGCGGCCGCGCCAGTGGCTGAAGTTCCCTCCATTTCGTGAGTCTTACTCCCCCCTAGTGAACCCTGGCCTACCTTCTTCCTCTTTTCTTCCGCAGGCCGAAGTTCCGCAGGTGATGTTCCCCGTCGAGGACCTGGCGTTGCTCGCGTCTGACGTCAGCGATCGCTGGGCTCCTTCCAGGACCTGGTGTTGCATCAGCGTGCGGGGCGGGGCTTTGGACTTCGCACGTTTTCAGCGATCACGCCCCTCTGATTCCCGCACGGCGACCCGAAAATGGCAGACAATGGCGGGAAAACAGCGGATTTGGCGGGAAAACTTCACCACGGTATACGACACAGTGGCGGTGACCCGGTCCGTGACCCAGGTCGGTCAAACCACGGGCGTATTATATGTGTATAGGTTAATGTCCGACTGCGCCACCGGTGGATTGCGGTTATTAGTAACCACCGCTGCGGAGCAGTCCGCTGAAGCTGGTGGTATGTGCAGCTAGGTGATGTGACTCCCCACAGGAGGAGTGTAGCTTCAGGGCAGCGTGTAAGGATGATGATGGTAGTAGTGCTGGGTATCGGTAATAACAAAACGGAGTCTTTGCTATGCAGTCCCAGGGTCTTTACTGTTGGTAATTATATAGGCCCTAACGGGAGTACTGGCTCGTGATGAAGGCCTGGTCAGTCTGGGAGCAATCCTAGAGTCCTCCTGGCCAGGTAGAGTAGTAGGCCTGCCGTTCTGACCGTACTCTTTGGCTATCCCGCTTATAGTCGTGTTGTAGCCCACGTCCCTGAGTGTAACGTGCTGTGCTCACCCATATGGCTGGCGACTAGGACCCTGTGTATTCCACGCTCCTCTGTGGCGGTACTGGTCCTTTCGTGTGGCTGAGCCTCCGGGCTTCAGCTGGGCTAGGAAACCTGCAATCTCCTGCCTTGCGGTATCTGCTGCTGGGTATACAATCCCCACAGCTTCGGACTCCGGTGTCCGGCTCTCTGTGTGAACTACCTGGACGAGCTCTCTTCAGCTCCATTCCCTGGCTTCTTGCTCCTGTGTCCTCAACTCGACTACAGGCTCTAACTGAGCTAATCCCGCCTCCAGATCCAGTTACAAAGGGCAGAATCCTCCCCTTTCTGGCCTGGGGCAGGAGGTGTTGCATGTAGTGTGTTCCCTGACCAGGAAACCCCTGTTTTGCTCCCAGACATGGTATTACCACCTCTGTGGCAACCAGACCCTGTGGGGTGCCACATTTACATAGAATAGCCTTGGAATCAGAGGTGTAACAATCAATACCGCGATTACAAGCGATTGACCAGACTATTAAAATTACACTGTGGACTGAATGACCACAACATTTAAAAGAACTGACAGTCCACAGTGCTTAAATTAGTTGTGGACTGACTAATAACAGCATTTACACTAGTCTAAGGATTGAATGGAAGACAGCAATCACTGGAAAATTTGTAATAGACTGTGGACTGTCTGACTACAATTTTTATAATAAAGTGCAGACCGACTGACCACAGTCTTTATCTTTGAAATAAGTAATTTTGGCCCTAGAATGTTATACTTTTTGGTGTGTATAGCATGTAGCAAGAACATATTATCACTCTTTTGAATTTTTACAGGTGACTGACGCCCTTTGACATGGTGGGATTTGAATTGTTTCCTTGTGGACTCCAAGAAAAGAATGTGGAAAGTCACATAACAGGTAATTAATATTCATATTAATTACTGATAATAGTCAGTCTAGGCATAAGTTCTAGACCTGCGGAGGTGTGACAACACCTTTCTGATACATGAGAATATACTGTTAGTGGTTTACATATGTATATTTTCTATACACATCTCCTAGTATAACACAACCATATCTTAGGTAGAGACATAAGGAACATTTCTTTTCCTTATCCTCTGTATTCTAAAGTGAGGAATCCCTTATTCTGTTTCATAGAATAGCCTTGTAATCAGCGGTGTAACAATCAATACCGCGATTACAAGAGACTGACCACAGTAATAAGACTACACTGTGGACCAATTGACCACAAAATTTACGAGGACTGACAGTCCACAGCATTTAAATTAGGTGTGGACTGACTGACAACAGCATTTACACTAGTCTAAGGATTGAATGGAAGACAGCAATCACTGGAAAAGGACATCATAATCGGAAGAATAGAAGTCATCATGGCTAGAGTTTGAACCGAAGGCCGTTAATAATAAAAAATGGACTGACTGACCACAGCATTCACACTAGTTGTGGACTGCCTGATCATATTTACAGTAGACTGTGGGCCAACCTCTGTCTTCTAAAGTGAGGAATCTCCCATACTATTTCATAGAATAGAATTATAATCAGCATTGTAACAATCAATACCTCGATTACAAGAGACTGACCACACTATTTAGACTACACTGTGGACTGAATGACCACAGCATTTAAAAGGACTGACAGTCCACAGCATTTGAATTAGTTGTGGACTGACTGACAACAGCATTTACACTAGTCTAAGGATTGAATGGAACACAGCAATCACTGGAAAAGGACATCCTACTTTGAAGTATAGAAGGAAGAAAGCAAAGAGGAAGACCAGCAACCAATCCAATGGATTGATACTATCAAAATAATGGTGAAGAAGACCCTAGCGGACCTATCTAGTCTTCCACTAGATTGATCTCCCTAAAGATCATTAATTCATCATGTCGTCATGGCTCGAGTTTCAGCCGAAGGCCGTAAATTATAAAGAATGGACTTACTGACTGACCACAGCATATATGACGCGCCCCCTGGGCCGTGGGGTACTCGACAGCTGGGCCGATGGCTGCTGGCGGGGGTTATCACGGTGGCTGGCACGGTTCGTGACCCAGGGCGGTCAGTAAAAAGGGACAAAACAAAAAGGGAATACTTTACATGGAAAGTTTGTGACGCCACCTGTGGTATCTGGTGAGAATCACCAGCGCTGCAGCAGTCCGCTGAGGCCGGTGGTAAGGCAGCTTGATGGTACAGCTTCCCACAGGTAGAGCTAGGCCTCAGGGCAGCAGGGATGTAAGGATGCAGTACAGACGGGACCCACCTGGTCAGAGCAAGAACAGGGACAGACACGATAGTCACTTCAGTACCTTTTACTGGTGGAAATTCAGGCACATCCCGGAGCACTGTAGGGTGAAGGGTGCATTTCAGGATCCTCCCAAGTGAGCGGGTGTAGGGCCTCCTGTTTCTTGCTTTGCTTAGTAAGTTTCTGACCTGCCTGGAGCTAGGCCTAACTTTGTCTCTGTTCTGCACCTGCCGACCTTGTGGTAGGGCCTTCTGTTGGAGATCACTCTCCCTATTCTTTGGGGTCTCTGTGATTCCTGACCATGGTACGTATCAGCTTTTGGTGATCCTGGGACATGTAGTTCGCCAGGGGTACCGGTAGTTTTCTACTGGTCATGAATATCCACGTAGATTCGGACCCGGTGTCCGCTATAACTTCGGGGTGAGCTGGTTAAGCTCCTCTGCCCCCCTATGTTACTCACTTTCCACTCACCTTCGGCCCCGCTCGGGTCCTTGACTAGCCCAGGGGGATGGGATGTACTCGGAGCCTGGGCCTTGCTGCTGGGGATGTCGCGGTAGTCTTCTCCCGGGCCCGTACTCTGGGCCTCTATTTTAATAGATGTTTGGTTCTTATTAATTATATGAAAGTTCGTGACGCCACCTGTGGTACCTGGTGAGATTCACCAGCGCTGCGACAGTCCGCTGAGGCCGGTGATAAGGCAGCTTGGTGGCAGAGCTCCCCACAGGTGGAGCTAGGCCTCAGGGCAGCGTATGTGAAAGGAGTGCAGGATGGCGAGGCCAGCCAGGCCTACGGAAAGACAGGGAAACTCACACAGTTCTCTTCAATACCTTTTACTGATAGAATTGCAGGCACATCCCGGAGCACTGTAGGGTGAAGGGTGTATTGCCGGATACTCCCCCAGGGAGCGGGGATAGGGCCTCCTGTTTCCTGTCTTTGTATGGTAAGTTTCTGACCTGCCTGGAGCTAGGCCTAACTTTGTCTTTGTCCTGCACTGGCTGACGTTGTGGTAGGGCCTTCTCTTGGAGTGCACGCTCCCAGCTTGTGGGGCCTATGTGTCTCCTGGCTCTGTTACGTATCAGCACTTTAGTGGTCCTGGGACCTGTAGTCCTCCACGGATTCCGGTTGAACTTTACTGGGTCATAGAGATCCCAGTAACTTCCGACCCGGTGTCCGGTAGGCATTCCGGGTGAGCTGGTAAAGCTCCTCTACCCCCACTGCTACTAACTCTCGACTCACCTTCAGTCTACTCGGGGCCCTCACTAGGCTATACACACTGGCAGTTAGCTGGCTGACTCTTCTGCCGCTCTTTGAGCGTCGGCAACGCTCCTAGCTCACTAACCTGAGATCACTCTACTCCGAGTCCAACCGAACTCTCTCCTTCACACTCTTCTCAGACTGCTCTGTACACTTGCTCTTTGTGCTCTCCAGTCTAAAACTATCTCTAACTGAACCAACCGACGAACTAGCTCCACCCCCCCCTTTTATATCCCTAACGGGCTCCCTCTGGTGGTCTGAGGTGGGAGGTGAAGGTGTGTGTATGTGCTTAGAGAGCCCTCTGGTGGAGAAATCCATTAATACACTCTTCCAGGTCTGTGGTGCTAAGCAGAGCTGGGCGCCACATTCCCCCCTAGTTAAGCTCAGCACTCCCTGGCTGAAGTAATTTTACAAACAGTAATAAACATAAACAATAGCAATAATCTTCCCTTTATGGGAGGCACCAATCTTAAACATTGCATAACAACACCAACAAATATAAAGCGTCCTCAGAATTCAAGTCTCCAGTTGTGAGGTTCCCAAGCAGGATGTCCATCTCACTGACTAGAGTACTTAGTAGCTTTGAGCGACCTGTCCTAAACCCTCTACATAGGCCCTGGGGTGGCTGCAGGACATGAAGATCTGGTGTTGGACCTCCACAAAAGCCACTCCAGGCAGGTTTGACTTCTGAGGTCACCTAAAGTGAGTACTCCAGGGAGTACAAATATATACAAGAAATAGTTTTTGGGCTGCACACAGTCCTCATAGGTAATTAATTAACGAAATCATTAGGCAAAAAGTCCATTAATAAGGCAAAAATACATATCAAAATGCACAATCATAACATACAATACCCCAGTGGTAACTATCTACACTACTTACATTTTTTTACTTTACTGAGTGTACCTGACAGGAGGTTTACCTCTCGTGCTACGTGTTGATCTACGTAGTGTAGTGGTCTGTGTGGTAGTAGTGTCTACATTGTCAGTTACTCTACCAGTTCTACGTGTGACTATGTTGTAAAACTGCCTTAACCTCTCTCTTGGACTGGCAAGTCTACCATTGGCTGGGCCCTCTTGCTCTTCTTCTGCCGGGGATCCTTCATCCGGGGATTCTTCTTGAGCTGGGTCTTCTGCAGCACTTACAGGTTCAACTTGCTGTTGAGGGTCTTCTGGCTGATTGTAGAAATGGAGTACTGGAACTATTACTGCTCCTCCTACTTGAGGCCAATCTGCTGGAAACTCTCCTAAGTCAGTGTGTATCACTGGTTCTTTTGGCTCTTCCGGTTTGGTGAAAGGCACTTCTTCTTGGGGTTTCAGTAATTCAGGACATAACTTTAGATGGTCCCTTGACATTGTTGCAGACGTTCTTCCTCCATCTTTGCTGATTAAGCATGTCTTTTTATTATCAAATCTTGATTCCAACACAGTGTAGGGTTCTTTTTCCCACTGGTCATCAAGTTTGTTGTTTCTTCTTTTCCTTTTTAATACTGTTTCACCAGGTGTGAAAGGTTCTGCTGGCACATTTTTGTTGTATTGTGCTTCTTGTTTGTCTCTTGAGTTAGTGAGACTATCTTCGACACAGGCTTGTACCCTTCTGTACTGCTCTTGTCTGGTCGTGTCCCAGTTTTCAGTGGTTACATCAGCTTCATGCTCCACAACACCAAGCTCCAGATCCATGGGCAGCTTCGCAGGTCTTGCACGCATAAGATATGCCGGAGTACAATTGGTGGAACTGACAGGTATGTGATTATATAGATCTACTAGGTCTGGTAGTAGGTCTGGCCACTGGTTTCTCTCTTCAAGTGGGATGGTCTTCAGCAGATCGATGATGATGTTGTTCATCTTTTCACAGAGACCATTTGTTTGTGGGTGATATGGTGCAGTTCTTATTTTCTTACACCCGTAAAGATGGCAGAACTCTTTGAACAATTCAGCCTCAAAGGCCGGGACTTGGTCAGTCAGTACCTGCTCAGGGTATCCATGGGGTCTGCACAAGTACGCTTGGAAAGTTTTTGCTGCTGTCTCTGCTGTCAGGTCTTTGACAGGGGTGACCACCAGGAACCTACAGTAGTGATCCACCATGGTCAGTGCGTAGGAGTACCCTGACCTGCTGGGGGACAACTTGACATGGTCCAGGGCCACGATCTCCAGGGGCCGAGTTGTCTTGATTGGTTGCAGGGGTGCCTTCTGGGTGCTGTAGTCTTTTCTTCTGAGGCTACAGGGTCCACAGTTTCGGCACCACCGTTCAATGGAACTGCGCATTCCTACCCAGTAGAATCGACACTTCAGCAGGGTCTCTAGCTTTTTCCAGCCAAAGAGCCCCGCCTGATCGTGGTAGGCCTCCAACACCATCTGGATGTCTGTCTTCGGGACTACTATCTGCCATACCATCTCATGGGTTTTTGGATTAACATACCTCCGGCACAGCTTCTCACGGTAGATAAACAGCCGGCTTCTCTCGTTCCACCGCTGCTTTGCTTGAAGAGACGCTTCCTTCTCCAGGGAGGAACCTTCTTGGGTTATCAGTTGTTTAATGACGGTCAGTGTCCTGTGTCTCTTTCCTGCTGTGGTAAGGCAGAGGGTTTAATGTCTTCCCACCCTGCCTCTTTGAGGCTCGTTGTTCGTGGATCATCCCATTCCGGTGAAAGGCAGGTAGCTCAATCTCTTCCAAATCATCCACTTCTTCTTCTGTGTCTGATTGGTGAGGCATCCTGGACAGGGCATCGGCGTTGGCGTTCTTGCGGCCCGCCCGGTATTTAACTGTAAATTGGTAGTTTGACAGCCGAACCATCCATCGTTGTTCCATGGCTCCCAGCTTGGCAGTTTCAAGATGGGTCAAGGGGTTATTGTCAGTGTAGGCAGTGAACTTGCTGCAGGCCAAGTAGTGTTTAAACCATTTGGTGATGGCCCAGACCAAGGCCAGGAACTCTAACTTAAAGCTGCTATAGTTCTCTGGGTTCCTCTCGGTTGGGTGGAGCTTCCTGCTTGCGTAGGCTATGACTTTCTCTTGGCCATTCTGCTTATGACTTAGGACAGCGCCCAGCCCTTCGTTGCTGGCATCAGTATACAGCAGGAACGGTTGGCTGTAGTCAGGATAGGCTAGAATCTCGTCGCCTGTCAGGATCTCCTTCATCTCCTGAAATGACTCGGCTTGCTCCTTACCCCAGTGGAATGGAGGGTTCTTGCCTTTGGGGGACTGCCCTACCAGGAGGTCTTGCAGGGGAGCTGCTTTCTTAGTATAGACTTTTATGAACCTCCGGTAGTATCCTACTAGTCCCAGAAACTGACGCACCTCCTTCAGGTTCTTCGGCTCCGGCCACTTCTGGATGGCTGTAACCTTCTCCGGGTCTGGTGCTACCCCTTCCAGACTGACAATGTGCCCCAGGTACTGTACTTTTCTCTTGAGCATGTGGCACTTCGAGGGTTTCAACTTCATCCCGTACCGGGACAGTGACTCAAATACCTCTGCCAGGTGTTTCAAGTGGTCCTCGTACGTTCTGGAGTACACTATCACGTCATCCAGGTAGAGTAACACAGTCTCGAAGTTGCGGTGTCCCAGGCAGCACTCCATAAATCTCTGGAATGTTCCGGGGGAATTGCAGAGTCCAAACGGCATACTTTTGAACTCGCAGAGTCCCATCGGAGTGGTAAAAGCCGTCTTCTCCCGATCCTCCTCAGCCACAGCTACTTGCCAGTACCCACTAGTGAGGTCAAGGGTAGAAAAGTAATTTGCAGACTTTAAGGCAGCCAGGGACTCCTCTATGCGTGGTAAAGGGTATGCATCCTTATGTGTAATGCGATTTACTTAACGGTAATCTACACACATCCTCATGCTCCCATCCTTTTTCCTGACTAGCACTAGGGGAGCCGCCCAGGGACTACAACTATCCCTTACTAAACCTGCCTTTTTCATGTCATGCAACATCTCTTTTGCTTTCTGGTAGTGTGCTGGTGGAATAGGCCTATAACGTTCTTTGATTGGTGGATGATCACATGTGGGGATATGGTGTTGAACCCCCTTTATCCTCCCAAAATCAAGTGGATGTTTACTGAACACTTGCTGGTATTCCTGAACCACCCGGTGTACACCCTGTTTTTGATAGGCAGGAGTGGTGTCTGTCCCAACATGGAGCTGTTGACACCAGTTCTCCACCTGGGTAGCAGGGTCATTATCCTCCACTTCGTCTGGTGAGGCTAAGGAGCAACAGTGGCATAACGTGGTAACTTTACCTCATCTTCCCCATAGTTGAGAAGACGGACGGGCACCCTCCCATTGTGTACGTCTACAACCCCTCTGGCGGTTAAGAGCGAGGGGCTGTGCTCTGAGCTAAGGGGTTCTACTACTGCCTGGTAGCTTTGTCCCCTAAGACCTATGGCTGCTCTACATCAGATAAGCATTTCTGTCATTGGAGGAATCACAATGGGTATGGGCTCTGTCACCCGCACATTACCAATTTCACCACCTGTTAACTTCGCTTTCTGTTGGTACATCAGGACGTGGATCTCCTTCTGCAGCGCCCTCCTTTGTCCTGGTCTGGCAGTGTCAGCAATCTGTTGGAGTAAGAACACAACCTCTCCCAAACAATTACCAACAATATTAGTGCCTAGTACCATATACAGATTAGCGTCATCAGGATTAGTCTCTACTACAATTAGTCCCTGGTCCTTCAGCTTCACTCTCCCCACCTTTACAGTCACATTCTTAACCCCAATTAGGTTAAGGAGGAGTCCGTTTGAGGCATAAACAGAAAGATCTGGAGCTGGTGGACGTAGATCGTCCATGGACCAGAACCTTTTGTAGAGGACGTCAGGTATTACGGTTACCTGAGATCCTGTGTCCAGCAGAGCGTGCGTCGGGATCCCGTCCAGCACAATGGACAGGAAAGGTCTTCCCCCAACGAACCTGTTGTACCAATCTGATGGGCCTGGTGACTTTACTCCTGGGTGTTGGCCCTCGGACCCAGGGTTTTCTCGTTTAAAGGACAATTCTGGATGAGATAGCCGGTCCTTTGGCAACGGTAGCAGGCGTAGTCCCTCTGTGGACGGCGTTGGTTACTGTTCCTCACAGGGGTTGGTGTTGTCCTACTCCTCCTCCGCATCCAGGGGACGTCCTCAGGGCTGTCGGCAAGCAGGATCTTCCCTTTGTCTTCAGGCTCCGTCCGCAGCTGCAGGGCATTCAGCACAGTGGTCAGGGTTTTACTCAACTGACGCACTTCAGAGCGCAGGCTGTCCAGCTCTCTAGTGGACGCTGCTGGAACCTTGACTTCAGCTGCCACTGGGGACAAGGTGGGTGTTGCAGGCACTGTGGTGATCCCTGATCCCACCCTGGTAACTTTGAATGGTATTTGTTTCCAGGGGCTGCAGTCCTTTTATTGCCATATCTTTAAGGTTGTCAAAGGTGGCATCGGGATGGTCCAGGGACCACCAGCGCACAGTCCTGCTCTCCTCTGGAGATTTCAGTCCCCGGACAAACTGTTCCTTCAGCATTTTGTTTTCATTGTCTATGCTGGCTGGACTAACCTGTTGTAGAGCTCACAGGGCCCCTTGTAGACACCAGGCGTAATCCCGAACATTGTCCTCCTTCTGCTGAGCACAGTTGTAGAACCTCATCCTGAGGTCCGTCTCAGTAAGATCCTCAAAGACAGCCTGTAACTTTGCAAAAATGGCGGTCACTGACTCTTGGTCTGCGGCCGACCAGTTTTCTACTTCCCGTTCCGCAGCACCAGTCAATTGTCCTAGTACCACCGCAGCCCTTTGCTTGCCTGTCATAGGGTACATATCCAGGATACTGCATATCCTCCGTTTAAATCCGGACAGGGTATCTGGTTTGCCACTGTACTGGGGAAGCCACTTTGCTCCTGGGATGTACGGTAGAGTTATTGGAATGACAGGTGCGACAGGACCTGCTGATGGGGCGACTACTTCCGCCTGCGCGGCATCGGGTGGAGGTTGAGGATCAGGGCGGTCAGCCAATACTCCGGCGTCTTTCTGTGCCTCGGACATTCTGGCGCCCCCCTAGTTAACCGTGGCCTACCTTCTTTTGTTTTCTTCCGGTAGGCCGCAGCTCCGCAGGTGACGGTTTTCTTCAGGACCTTGCGTCGCTTGCGTGCTATGTCAGAGCTCTCACCGGGGCTCCTTCCAGGACCTGGTATCACGGCAAGGCGTGGGGCGTGTCCGTGGCTTCACGCTCTTTTGCAGTTACGCCCACCGATTTCGCGCAGTTACGCCCTTCTTCTTGCCGCACTACAGCACGACAATGGCGGCCATCTTCGCCACAGTTTATTAAAGGCGCACAGTACCCGGTGGAAACGGGCAAAACACTTCTACAATGCAGCGGGCACGTAATCCTGTTCGTGACGCCAGGAAAGAGATGACTAGCCCAGGGGGATGGGATGTACTCGGAGCCCGGGCCTTGCTGCTGGGAATGTCGCGGTAGTAGGCTCCCGGGCCCGTACTCTGGGCCTCTCTTTTAAAAGATGTTTGGTTCTTATTAATTATATGAAAGTTTGTGACGCCACCTGTGGTACCTGGTGAGATTCACCAGCGCTGCGACAGTCCGCTGAGGCCGGTGATAAGGCAGCTCGGTGGTATAGCTCCCCACAGGTGGAGCTAGGCCTCAGGGCAGCGTATGTGAAAGGAGTGCAGGATGGCGAGGCCAGCCAGGCCTACGGAAAGACAGGCAAACTCACACAGTTCTCTTCAATACCTTTTACTGATGAAATTGCAGGCACATCCCGGAGCACTCTAGGGTGAAGGGTGTATTACCGGATACTCTCCCAGGGAGCGGGGATAGGGCCTCGTGTTTCCTGTCTTTGTATGGTAAGTTTCTGACCTGCCTGGGGCTAGGCCTAACTTTGTCTTTGTCTTGCACTGGCTGACGCTGTGGTAGGGAGTTCTCTTGGAGTGCACGCTCCCAGCTTGCGGGGCCTATGTGTCTCCTGGCTCTGTTACGTATCAGCACTTAAGTGGTCCTGGGACCTGTAGTCCTCCAGGGATTCCGGTTGAACTTTACTGGGTCATAGAGATCCCGGTAACTTCGGACCCGGTGTCCGGTAAACATTCGGGGTGAGCTGGTAAAGCTCCTCTGCCCCCACTGCTACTAACTCTTGACTCGCCTTCGGCCTACTCGGGGCCCTCACTAGGCTATACACACTGGCAGTTAGCTGGCTGCCTCTTCTGCCGCTCATTGAGCGTCTGCAACGCTCCTAGCTCACTAACCTGAGATCACTCTACTCCAACCGAACTCTCTCCTTCAAACTCTTCTCAGACTGCTCTGTACACTTGCTCTTTGTGCTCTCCAGTCTAAAACTAATCTCTAACTGAACCAACCGACGAACTAGCTCCAACCCCCGTTTTATATCCCTAACGGGCTCCCTCTGGTGGTCTGAGGTGGGAGGTGAAGGTGTGTGTATGTGCTTAGAGAGCCCTCTTAGAGAGGTCTGTGGTGCTAAGCATAGTTGGGCGCCACACCCTCACTAGGCTACACACACTGCAGCCGTGACACTGCTCTTCTTCGCCACTCTCAGAGTGTCGGCACACTCCTAGCTCTCTATCCTGAGCTCTGTGAGTTCTAGTCTGGACTGAACTCTTTCTGGAGGAACAGCTAGGCTCTGGCTCGACTGCACTGACTCCTTCTGTGTCTGAGCAGGAAACTGCTGACTCACTCACTGAGCTGCCTGGCTCCACCTTCCCTTTATTTATCCCTGACCGGCTCCCTCTGGTGGTCTGAGGTGGAAGGTGGAGGTGTGTGAATGCTTAGAGAGCCCTCTGGTGGAGGAATCCTTTAATACACTCTTCCCGGCTTTGTGGTTCTAAGCACAGCTGGGCGCCACATATACACTTGATGTGGACTGCCTGACCACATTTACAGTAGACTGTGAAATGATTGAGCATAAAATTTGTAATAGACTGTGGACTGTCTGACTACAATTTTTATAATAAAATGCAGACCGACTGACCACAGTCTTTATGTTTGAAATAAGTAATTTTGACCCTAGAGTGTTATACTTTTTGGTGTGTGTAGCATGTAGCAGGAACATATTATCACTCTTTTGAATATTTATAGGTGACTGACGCCCTTTGACATGGTGGGATTTGAAATGTTTCCTTGTGGACTCCAAGAAAAGAATGTGGAAAGTCACATAACAGGTAATTAATATTCATACTAATTACTGATAATAGTCATTCTAGGCATAAGTTCTAGACCTGCGGAGGTGTGACAACACCTTTCTGATACATGAGAATATACCGTTAGTGGTTTACATATGTATATTTTCTATACACAACTCCTAGTATAACACAACCATATCTTAGGTAGAGACATAAGGAACATTTCTTTTCCTTATCCTCTGTATTCTAAAGTGAGGAATCCCTAATTCTGTTTCATAGAATAGCCTTGTAATCAGCGGTGTAACAATCAATACCGCGATTACAAGAGACTGACCACAGCATTAAGACTACACTGTGGACCAATTGACCACAAAATTTACGAGGACTGACAGTCCACAGCATTTAAATGAGTTGTGGACTGACTGACAACCGCATTTACACTAGTCTATGGATTGACTGGAAGACAGCAATCACTGGAAAAAGACATCATACTCGGAAGAATAGAAGGAAGTAGGCAAAGAGGAAGACAAGTAGTCAATTCAAAGGATTGACACTATCAAGATAATGGTAAAGAAGACCCTAGTGGACCTATGTAGTCTTTCACAACATTGATCTTCCAAAAGATCGTTAATTCATCCAGTCGTCATGGCTCGAATTTCAACCGAAGGCCATTAATAATAAAAAATGGGCTGACTGACCACAGCATTCACACTAGGTGTGGACTGCCTGACTACAGCATTCACACTAGGTGTGGACTGCTTGACCACATTTACAGTAGACTAGACTGTGGGCCAACCACTGTCTTCTAAAGTGAGGAATCCCCTATCCTATTACTACGCGCCCCCTGGGCTATGGGGTACCCAGAGCCGGGCCTTTTGTAGATGTTGGGGGTGGTAGTCACCGTGGCCGTGACCCGGTCCGTGACCCAGGGCAGTCAAACCACGGGCGTATTTTATGTGTATAGGTTAATGTCCGACTACGCCACCTGTGGATTGCGGTTATTAGTAACCGCCGCTGCGGAGCAGTCTGCTGAAGCTGGTGGTATGTGCAGCTAGGTGATGTGACTCCCCACTGGAGGAGTGTAGCTTCAGGGTCGCATGTAAGGATGATGATGGTAGTACAGCAGGGTATCGGTAATAACAACACGGAGTCTTTGCGGTAAAGTCCCAGGGTCTTTTCTGTTGGTGATTATATAGGCCCCAATGGGAGTACTGTGTGACCCGCCACTCGGTGTTTGAGTAGCGGCTAGCCCTTCCTGAGAAGGTGTATACTCGGAAGACGGGCCGCTGATGGAGAGGGGATGCAGTCGCGGCCTTGGCCCGGTCCATGACTGGGGCGCACACACCAAAAATACGGGCTAGTTAAGGATGAGTGGCTAATTCGACTACGCCACCTGTGGTGTCTGGTGATGCTCCACCAGGGCTGCTTGCAGTCCTCTGAGGCGGGATGTTGTGGCAGACGACGGTATTACTACTCCCCACAGGCAGAGCAGGGCCTCAGGGCAGAGACAGACAGGAGGATGGATGAGGGGAGTAGTAGTAGGCGCAGTGGTGTGGTGCGGTGTCACGCTGCAATAATGGACCGGAGGCAATGGATGCAGTATTCCAAGCTTTACTCACTTTAGTTAAGGTCAGCTGCAAGGCTTCTCCTTGCTCCTCACGGCTTGCTGCGGCCACCAGAGATGAGGGCCCGGAACACCCCGGTAGTTGAGGTGTGTTGATCAGGACCCCCGCACCTCCGCGTGTTCCTGAACTTTTCCCTTGGACCTGTCCTGTCCGTGTGCGGTGCATGTTACAAGGCTGGGTCTCCCTCTGGCTATTCACAGAACAAGGGTACGGTGGCAATTCCGTTCCGTCCGTCACCCAGTGGGATCCACTTAGCCGCCTGGCTTCTCTGACAGAGACGTGAAGTAACAAAGTCAGATATCGGGGGCTGGTACCCCTTTTGCAGCAGGAGTCCCTCTGACTAGGCCAGAATGGAGAATACAGGTGTTATATGCCGCTCCATCCATATTCCCTGGGATCCTTTTGCCTGTGTAGCTCTTCTACTTTGCTCCCCTCCAGGCCTTCTCAAGTAGGGAACTTGACCGGGTAGAGGCAACCGTTAACTCTCACCCGCTCCTCGCCTCAAGGCCAGAGGACAAGGACCGTGCGTCTTCACATGCTGCAGGTTCTATCCCAGAAAGCCACGTTCAGCAGTGAAGACCACAATCAAAGAACCTTGAACTTAAGATGGCTGGCTATTATATATTAAACTAGAAGTGTTACCTAAAGGTGTGTCCTCCACCCTGACCCACTACATGGTTCCCCCTATCTTTGGTTCCCCCATCTCCATTATCCTGCTGGGGCAGCGCTCTGGTGCATTTTAGCCCCCCATAGGACAGGAGTGTGTAGTGTTGAGTGTGAGTTGGGGTCCTGACAGGTGCACCATCCTTACCTGGGTGAGGAGATACCACACCTCCTGACAAGATGCAGTACCCCCCCTTGGCGACCGAACCCTCAGGGGCACCACAGTACTGGCTCGTGATGAAGGCCTGGTCAGTCTGGGAGAAATCCTAGAGTCCTCCTGGTAGAGTAGTAGGCCTGCCGTTCTGACCGTACTCTTTGGCTATCCCGCATTTAGTCGTGTTGTAGCCCACGTCCCTAAGTGTAACGTGCTGTGCTCACCCGTATGGCTGGCGACTCGGACCCTGTGTATTCCTCGCTCCTCTGTGGCGGTACTGGTCCTTTCGTGTGGCTGAGCCTCCGGGCTTCTGATGGGCCAGGAGACCTGCAATCTCCTGCCTTGTGGTATCTGCTGCTGGGTATACAATCCCCACAGCCTCGGACTTCTGATGTCCGGCTCTCTGTGAGAACTATCCAAGACGAGCTCTCTTCAGCTCCAGTCCCTGGCTTCTTGCTCCTGTGTCCTCAACTCGACTACAGGCTCTAACTGAGCTAACCCAGCCTCGAGATCCAGTTATAAAGGGCAGGATCCTCCCCTTTCTGGCCTGGGGCAAGAGGTGTTGCATGTAGTGTGTTCCCTGACCAGGAAACCCCTGCTTTGCTCTCAGACATGGTATTACTACCACTGTGGCAACCAGACCCTGTGGGGTGCTACATTCCCCCCTAGTAAATTTCAGTACTCCGGGACTGAGCATATTTTGCAAAAACACAACAGGTAACAATACATCAACATATTTACAATCATTAGAGTCTTTATAGGTCACGGTATCATCCGTAACCAGGTGTCCATTTTCCTTGGTAGATATGGGGACCTGTCCAATGAAAACCCCAAACGTTGGCCTTGGGCGTGGCTGCAAGGCTTAGGCAGTCCCATTGGACCACAAGGGGGCCACGCCAGACAGGTTTTTGTTCCGTGGTCTGCTGGAAAGGGGCACTTTACAGGTGCAACTATTTACAAGGCAAGTTTTTGGGTTACTCATCGTCCATAACCTGAAAGTCTTTTGTAACCTGTCGGGTAACTGGACAAACATAGTTAACACACACATAAAACAATTCAACATTACAGTTATAGTTACATTTAGATTCTCCAGCGAGCAGGGATTTGACCTCTGGTGCTCTTGGTAGACCTGCGTAACACACTGTCTAGCTGTGTTTTACCTTGGTTCCCTGCATTTACCCCTGGTGTGGTGGGCTCTGTATGGACTGCACTACAGGTGTGTGAAGGTGTCTCTGGTAGGTTGGGCAGCTTCCTACGGATCCTTTGGCTTACCATGGGCATGACAGGTTCGCTACTAGCAGAGGGTAGATTCTCCTGGTCTGCTGATGAGGAATCTTCTGTCTCCGGGGCCAATGATTCTTCCAACTCTACTGGGACTTCTTCAGCTTCCTGAGGAGCTGGCTGGAGGAATGTAAGGACTGGTACAACAATGGCATTATTCACCTGTGTCCATGACCGTGGAAACTCTCTGAGTACCGTGCTGACCATTTCTTCTTTTTCCTCTGCGGGTTGAGGGATATCCTGGTCTTCTTCAGCATGCTGCAGCTGCTCGGGACATATGTTTAGGTGGTCTCTGTAAACTGTAGCTGTTGTTTATCCTCCGTCCTTACTTATGAGGTACACCTTAGGGTTATCGTGGTTCGAAGGCAGAACGGTGTATGGCTCTTTTTCCCACTGGTCATCCAACTTGTGGAGTCGCCTCTTCCTCTTTAGGACTTGCTCTCCAGGTGACAGGGGAACGGCAGGGGCATGTTGATTGTAAGTCTTCTCTTGCCTTTCTCTTGCCTGGGACAGACTTCTTTCAACACTTTCCTGTACCTTGCGGTATTGCTGCTGCCGCTCAGTATCCCAATCTGCATCTGGTGAGGTGTCCTCTGGGGTCAGGACTCCCATATCCAGGTCGATGGGCAGCTTACCAGGTCTTGCTCGCATCAGGTAAGCAGGGGTTTAGTTGGTGGAATTCACTGGGATGTGATTGTAGAGTTCCAGCAGGTCTGGCAACTTTTCTGGCCACAGGCTGCGTTCCTCCAGGGGCAACGTCTTCAGTAAGTCTATCACCACCTGATTCATCTTTTCACAAATCCCATTGGTCTGGGGGTGGTAAGGCATTGTCCGGATCTTCTTGCAGCCGTACAGGTTGCATAACTCCTGGAATACCTCCGCTTCGAAGGCCGGACCTTGGTCAGTTAGCACACGTTCTGGGTAACCATGCGGGTGGCAGAAGTGCTGCTGGAAAGCTCTGGCTGCAGTCTGAGCCGTTTGGTCCTTGACTGGCACTACTACCAGGAACCGAGAGTAGTGGTCTACGATGGTGAGAGCGTAGACATAGCCTGATCTGCTCGGGGTTAGCTTCACATGGTCCAGGGCTACCAATTCGAGTGGCTGCTTGGTGATGATGGGCTGCAGGGGAGCCCTCTGGCTATCACGGTCTTTTCTTCTCAGGTTGCATGGTCCGCATTCTCGACACCACCTCTCAATTGCTATCCTCATGCCAACCCAATAGAACCATTCACATAGCAGGACTTCCAGCTTCTTCCACCCAAAATGCCCCGCTCCATCGTGGTACGCCTCCAGGACCATAGACGCATCTCGCCTCGGGATTACCACCTGCCAGACCAGCTCATGTGTCCAGGAGTTGACAGTTCTTCGAAACAGCTTCCCTTCATAGATGAACAGCTTCCTCTTTTCTTTCCACAGCTGTTTGGTCTCTTCAGGAGCATCTGAATCAGGGTACGAGTCCGCTTGTGTCAGCAACTCTTTGACTAGGCGGACAGCCGGGTCACTGTCTTGCGTTTCTGCCCATCCGTGGTGTGGCAGTGGATTGAATGTGGCCTCCCTGTTGGCAGAGCACCTGTTCTGCACACAATGGGAGCACTGCTTTATTCCATGGCGGTGGAAAGCGGGGATCTCTATCTCTTCCAATTCTTCTGGGTCTTTCCCCCGTCTGGCAAGTTAGGCATTCTGGACAGCGCATCTGCGTTTGCATTCTTGTGGCCAGCCTGGTACTTGATGGTGAATTCGTAGTTGGACAGTCGGGCCATCCATCTTTGTTACAGGGCACCAAGCTTTGCAGTGTCCAGGTGTGTCAGAGGGTTATTATCCGTGAACACGGTGAATTTTGAGGAGGCAAGATAATGTTTGAAGTGCTCTGTCACGGCCAAGACGATGGCAAGGAACTCCAACTTGAAGGAGCTGTAGTTTTCTGGGTTCCTTTCTGTGGGCCGGAGCTTCCTACTGGCATAGGCTGTCACCCTTTCTCTGCCTTGTTGGATCTGGGACAGCACCGCTCCTAGTCCCACATTGCTCGCGTCCATGTGAAGGATGAAGGGTTGGCCGTAATCAGGGTAGGCCAGGACCTCGTCTCCGGTGAGGGCCATCTTCAACCCGGTGAAGGACTCATCTTCTAGCTTGTCCCATTTGAACGGTGGTTTCTGGCACTTGGCTTTCCTGGACTGGCCTACCAGGAGATCCTGCATGGGCGTCGCCATCTTGATGAAGCCTGGTATAATCCTTCTATAGTAGCCTACTAACCCGAGGAACTGCCGTACTTCTTTGATGGTGGAGGGTCTCGGCCAGTCCTTGATTATGGTGATCTTGTCGGGTGCGGCGCAACACCGTCAGTGCTTACCACATGTCCCAAATACTGTACTCTGGGCTTCAGCAGGTGGCACTTTGACGGCTTTACCTTGAGGCCAAAGCCAGCCAGGGCTTCAAACACCTCCGCCAGGTGCTCCAGATGATCCTCATACTTCTTGGAATATACTATGACATCATCCAGGTACAGCAGCACCGTCTCGAAATTCTTATGTCCCAGACAGCACTCCATTATTCGCTGACAGGTTCCTGGGGCGTAGCAGAGCCCGAACGGCATGCAGTTGAACTCGCTGAGGCCCATCGGGGTGGTGAATGCGGTCTTTTCCTTATCCGCCTCTGCTACAGGAAACTGCCAGTTCCCACTAGTAAGATCCAAAGTAGAGAAGTAGTTAGCAGATTTTAAGGCAGCCAGTTACATAGTTACATAGTTTATAAGGCCGAAAAAAGACAAGTGTCCATCCAGTTCAGCCTATTTCTTGTGCACTGCAGCTATTCCGCAGCGTTGATCCAGGGGAAGGCAAAAAAAAACCATGCGGTATAGGCCAATTTACATCATTGAGGAAAAATTCACTTCCCGACACCAATCTGGCAGTCAGATTAAATCCCTGGATTAATTAACTATCACTAAGCATAAGATGTTATTTTATTTTTCTCAAGAAAGGCGTCCAGGCCTCTCTTGAACTCATTAAGTGAGTTGGACATCACCACTTCCTCTCCCAGAGAGTTCCAGAGTCTCACGGCTCTGACCGTAAAGAATCCCCTTCTATGCTGGTGCAGGAACCTCCTTTCCTCCAGACGCATAGTGTGCCCCCTCGTCTTTGTCACCATCCTTGGTATAAACAGGTCATGGGAGAGATCTCTGTACTGCCCCCTGATGTATTTATACATGTTTATGAGGTCTCCCCTAAGCCTTCTCTTTTCCAACGTAAATAGGCCCAATTTTGACAACCTCTCTGGGTATTCTAGTCCCTCCATTCCCTTTATTACCTTAGTCGCCCTCCTTTGTACCCTCTCTAGCTCCAATATGTCTTTCCTGAGCACCGGAGCCCAGAACTGTGCACAATATTCTAAGTGCGGCCTTACCAGCGCTTTATACAGAGGAAGAACAATGTTCTCATCATATGTCCCTATTCCCCTTCTGATGCATGCCATGACTCTATTTGCCTTCGCAGCTGCTGCCTGACACTGGGCACTCCAATTTAATTTGCTATTAACCAAGACGCCCAGGTCCTTCTCCATGTCAGATTTCCCCAACGGTTTCCCATTTAATATGTATGGGTGACTGCTGTTTTTCTTTCCCATGTGCATGACCTTACATTTATCGTCATTGAACCCCATTTGCCATTTTTTGGCCCAACTCCCCAATTTATCTAAATCCTCCTGCAGCTGTGCCCTATCCTCATCTGTATTAACTACTTTACAAAGTTTAGTATCATCTGCAAATATTGCTATTTTACTATGCAACCCTTCCACTAGATCATTAATAAATATATTAAATAATATAGGGCCCAAGACAGACCCTTGAGGCACCCCGCTAGTAACCCTGACACCCCCTGAGCTTACTCCATTGATAACCACCCTCTGCTTCCTATCACTCAGCCAGCTATTTACCCACTTGCACACATTATCCCCCAGACCAAGCATTCTCATTTTATATACCAACCTTTTGTGTGGCACGGTATCAAACGCTTTGGAGAAGTCAAGGTATACAACATCCATTGACTCTCCCCGGTCCAGCTGTGAGCTCACCTCCTCGTAGAAGGCCATCAGGTTTGTTTGGCAGGAGCGATCTCTCATGAATCCATGTTGATATGGAGTTAGACAGTTATTATCATTAAGATATTCTACAATAGCATCTCTAAGAAATCCTTCAAACAATTTACCCACAACAGACGTTAAGCTGACTGGTCTATAGTTCCCAGGGTCACTTTTAGTCCCCTTTTTGAATATTGGTACCACATTTGCTTGGCGCCAGTCTAGTGGGACAGTCCCTGTCCATAAAGAGTGCTTGAATATAAGATACAGCGGTCTGTCTATCACATTACTTAATTCTTTTAGTACCCGGGGGTGTATGCCATCTGGGCCTGGTGACTTGTCTATTTTGATATTATTTAGGCGTTCCTGAACTTCCTCCTGGGTTAGGTGGGTGATATTTAGCGGAGGGTTTACTTTATCACTCTGCATTTCCTCCGATAAATTGTTTTCTTTTGTGAAAACAGTGGAGAAGAAGCTATTGAGTAGGTTTGCTTTACCCTCATCGCCCTCTAGGATTTTACCCAGGTTATTTTTCAATGGGCCAACTCCATCAGTCTTAATCCTTTTACTGTTTATATAGTTAAAGAACAGTTTGGGATTCGTTTTACTTTCCTTGGCAATTAGTCTCTCTGTCTCCTCTTTTGCTATTCTTATTTGTTTCTTACAGATTTTCTTTTTTCCCTATAAGATATTAGCGCTTCCTCGCTGCCTTCTTGTTTAAGTTTACCGAAAGCCCTTTTTTTGTTTTTCATTGCCCTCTT
The DNA here is from genome assembly GCF_046119375.1 of Phyllobates terribilis. Taxonomy (NCBI): domain Eukaryota; kingdom Metazoa; phylum Chordata; class Amphibia; order Anura; family Dendrobatidae; genus Phyllobates; species Phyllobates terribilis. Next base: position 385,027,322 of record NW_027362765.1, read on the forward strand.
GACTTCCTTATTTAGCCACATTGGCTTCCTCCTATTCCTAGCCCTTTTATTCCCATAAGGTATGTACCTTCTACAGTGACTATGTAGGACTGTTTTGAAAATTTCCCATTTTCTATCCGTGCTCCTATTACTAAAGATACTATCCCAGTCTATAAGGTGAAGGGCATCTCTTAGCTGATCAAACTTTGCCCTCCTGAAGTTCAGTGTTTTTGTGACTCCCTTGCTGGGCACCCTACTGAAGCACATGTGGAATTGTATAATGTTGTGGTCACTATTTCCCAGGTGCCCCCGACCTGCACCTCTGTTATTCTGTCTGGCCTGTTAGTTAATATTAAGTCTAAAAGGGCCGTCCCTCTAGTTGGTTCCTGCACAAGTTGTGACAAATAATTGTCTTTGATAATTGACAGAAACCTGTTTCCTTTCTGAGATCTACAGCTTTCGGTTTCCCAGTCTATATCGGGGTAGTTGAAGTACCCCATAATAATCACCTCGTTATTTTTTGCTACTTCGTCTATTTGTCTCATTAATCGACTTTCCGTGGCTTCTGCTATATTTGGCGGTTTATAACAGACTCCTATGATAATTTTATTATTGTTTTTTGCCCCATGTATCTCCACCCATAAGGACTCGACCTCGTCATTTCCCTCCCATACATCCTCCTGTATTATAGGCTTTAGACACGTCTTTACATATAGACAGACTCCACCCCCTTTCCGATTTCTTCGATCCCTTCTAAACAGACTGTAACCCTGTAAGTTAACTGCCCAGTCATAGCTTTCATCTAACCATTTCTCGGTTATTCCCACTATGTCATAGTGACTCCTCTATCCTGGGTAGCGGGTTTGCATCTTTATGTGTTATGCGGTTAATTTGCCTGTAGTCTACACACATTCTCATCGTGCCATCCTTTTTCTTTGCAAGAACTAATGGAGCTGCCCAGGGGCTACAACTGTCTCTTATTACCCCAGCTTCCTTCATCTCTTGTAACATCCCTTTGGCATTTTGGTAGTGTGCTGGCGGTACAGGCCGGTACCTTTCTTTAATGGGTGGATGGTCTCCCGTGGGGATATGGTGTTGAACCCCTTTTCCTGCCCCAAGTCAAGTGGGTGTTTACTGAAGACTCTTTCATACTCCTGTACCACACGGTATACTCCTTGTTTTTGGTTTTAAGGGGTGGAGTCGGTGCCCACATGCAGCTTCTGGCACCAGTCCTCCAACTGTCCCTTGGAGCCATTACCCTCCGCCTGTTGGGATGAAAGTAAGGGTTCCACGGCCTTTATAGCATTTTGGCTGACGGTGAATAGTTTAGCCACGGTAGCATACCGGGGCAAATGGACTTCTCTTTTCCCAATGTTCAGGATGCGGACTGGCACTCTCCCATGGCGGACATCAACCACCCCCCTGGCTGTCAAAATGGTGGGCCTACTATCTGAGTAGACTGGCTCTACCAGGGTCTGGTAATCTCTACCCCTTAGACCGATGGCTGCCCGGCACCATATCAGCATTTCACTTTTTGGGGGCATGGCAATAGGGAATGGGTCACTCATCCTAACCCTGCCAATCTCACCACCAGACAGTTCTACCTGTTGTCTTTTCAACAGGGCTCTGATCTCCCTTTGTAGAACCCGCTGCTGGCTGGAACTGGCGGTCTCCGCAACCTGCTGTAACAAGACAATTATTTCTGCAAGACAATTTTCAATAACATTAGTGCCTAAAATTTTCATGGGATGACTTTCTCGGCGATCAATGTCGACAATTATCAGTCCCTGTGCTGGCAGCTCGACTTTGACAACTTTTATGGTCACTTCTTTAAACCCAACCTGGGGTATGGGTTGACCATTGCTAGCATATATACTCAAATGTTCACCTGGACGGCGGGTAATGTCCGAATTAGGCCAGTACTGTTTGAAAAGAATGTAGGGAATGGTGGTCTCCTGGGATCCAGAGTCCAGCAACGCCTTCATTGAAAACCCGTCCAGCACGACAGGTAGGACCCGTCGTCCTCCCACATATTTGTCTCACCAGCTTGATGGGCCTGGTGGTCTTATGCCTGGGGTTGGCCCTCTGCCCCAGGTTTTACTCGTTTAAATGACAGTACATTGCATAATGTCCTGGCTGGTTGCAGCGGCGGCAGATGGGTTGTCTGTCCTGGTCGTAGCGGTCGCTGTTCCACCCTCTGGATGGTGGACTCCTCCTCTGTCGTCACCATGGGACGTCCTCCTGACTGGAAGCCAGCTGGACCTTTCCTCTGGGAGACACCAGCAAGGACTGCAAAGTTTTGGTTAGTGCTGCTACACTTTTGGTTAGTTCCTGGACCTGATGGTGTAGGTCTGTAGGTGGAGCATTGTCCAGAGTCTGTGCATCAGCTCCTACAGGCTCTGGGGAAACGGGTGCCACATTCTGGTGATAGGTGATAACTGGGCGCCGGTGAGCTGTGGCGCCACCTGGTGTTGGTTCCCATAGCACCCGGATGGCTCTGTCCTTAAATTGTGCAAAGTCCAAGACAGGGTTTTGCGGAGCCATTATGCGCAGCTGGGTTCAGTGGGCTCTGGACAGTAAACCCTCAATAAATTGCTCAGTTAACAGTCTGTTTTCATCACGCACACTGTCAGGGTCTACCTGTTTGATGGTCCTCAGCGCCTCCTGCAGGTTTAAAGCATAGTCCTGTACACTGTCCTGTGCCCGTTGTTTGCACCCATAAAACTTCATTTTGATCTCTGCTGTAGTGCGGGTGTATAAAGGGTCCTTTAGGCGGGCCAGTATCTCTTTTACAGTCCCTTTTTCTCGAGCTAACCAGGACTTTACTTCTCTCTGGGCTGCACCAATCAACTGGCCTATGAGGATGCTCACTTTCTGCTCCTCGGACAGGGGGGATACTTTAAATAAACTGTTTAGTCTCTCCTTGAAGTCACTCAGGGTGTGCGACTCCCTTGAGTACTGGGGCAACCACGCCGCCCCCGGTATATAAGGCATGGTGAATGGCATTACTGCGGCAGTGGCCGCGCCGGTGGCATTAGTTCTCTCCATTTCGGGCGTCTTCTTTCCCCCCTAGTGAACCGTGGCCTACCTTCCTCCTCTTTTCTTCCGTAGGCAGCAGTTCTGCAGGTGATTATCCCCGTCGAGGACCTGGCGTTGCACGCGTCTGACGTCAGCGCTCGCTGAGCACATTCCAGGACCTGGCGTTGCGTCAGCGTGCAGGGCGGGGTTTTGGACTTCACGCGTTTTCAGCAATCACGCCCCTCTTCTTCCCGCGCAGCGACCCGAAAATGGCGGACAATGGCTGGAAAACAGCGGCTTTGGCGGGAAAACTACACCACGGTATACGACACAGTTTCTTAAAGGCGCGCAGTACCCGGTGGTAGCGGGCACTTAATCTTGCCGACTACGCCAAAATTGACGCTTCCCCTGGGCCGTGGAGTCCCCGGAGCCGAGCCTTTTGTAGATGTTGGGGGTGGTAGTCACTGTGGCGGTGACCCGGTCCGTGTCCCAGGGCGGTCAAGCCACGGACTTATTATATGTGTATAGGTTAATGTCCGACTACGCCACCTGTGGATTGCGGTTATTAGTAACCGCCGCTGCGGAGCAGTCCGCTGAAGCTAGTGGTATGTGCAGCTAGGTGATGTGACTCCCCACAGGAGGAGTGTAGCTTCAAGGCAGCATGTAAGGATGACCACAGCATATACACTAGATGTGGACTGCCTGACCACATTTACAGGAGACTGTGGAACGATTGAGCATAAAATTTGTAATAGACTGTGGACTGTCTGACTACAATTTTTATAATAAAATGCAGACCGACTAACCACAGTCTTTATCTTTGAAATAAGTAATTTTGGCCCTAGAGTGTTATGCTTTTTGGTGTGTATAGCATGTAGCAGGAACATATTATCACTGTTTTGAATATTTACAGGTGACTGACGCCCTTTGACATGGTGGGATTTGAAATGTTTCCTTGTGGACTCCAAGAAAAGAATGTGGAAAGTCACATAACAGGTAATTAATATTCATATTAATTACTGATAATAGTCATTCTAGGCATAAGTTCTAGACCTGCGGAGGTGTGACAACACCTTTCTGATACAGGAGAATATACTGTTAGTGGTTTATATATGTATATTTTCTATACACAACTCCTAGTATAACACAACCATATCTTAGGTAGAGACATAAGGAACATTTCTTTTCCTTATCCTCTGTATTCTAAAGTGAGGAATCCCTTATTTTGTTTCATAGAATAGCCTTGTAATCAGCGGTGTAACAATCAATACCGCGATTACAAAAGACTGACCACAGCATTAAGACTACACTGTGGACCAATTGACCACAAAATTTACGAGGACTGACAGTCCACAGCATTTAAATTAGGTGTGGACTGACTGACAACAGCATTTACACTAGTCTATGGATTGACTGGAAGACAGCAATTACTGGAAAGTGACATCATACTCGGAAGAATAGAAGGAAGTAGGCAAAGAGGAAGACCAGCAACCAATCCAAAGGATTGACACTATCAAGATAATGGTGAAGAAAACCCTAGTGGACCTATCTAGTCTTGCACAAAATTGATCTTCCCAAAGATCTTTTTTTCATCCAGTCGACATGGCTGGAGTTTCAACCGAAGGCCGTTAATAATAAAAAATGGACTGACTGACCACAGCATTCACACTAGTTGTGGACTGCCTGATCATATTTACAGTAAACTGTGGGCCAACCTCTGTCTTCTAAAGTGAGGAATCCCCTATTCTATTTCATACAATAGCCTTGTAATCAGCGGTGTAACAATCAATACCGCGATTAAAAGACACTGACCACAGTATTAAAATTACACTGTAGACTGAATGACCACAACATTTAAAAGAACTGACAGTCCACAGCATTTGAATTAGGTGTGGACTGACTGACAACAGCATTTACACTAGTCTATGGATTGACTGGAAGACAGCAATCACTGGAAAAAGACATCATACTCGGAAGAATAGAAGGAAGAAGGCAAAGAAGAAACCAGCAACCAATCCAAAGGATTGACACTATCAAGATAATGGTGAAGAAGACCCTAGTGGACCTATCTAGTCTTGCACAAAATTGCCTAACTACAGCATTAACACTAGGTGTGGACTGCTTGACCTAATTTACAGTAGACTAGACTGTTGTGGACTGACTGACAACAGCATTTACAATAGTCTATGGATTGAATGGAAGACAGCAATCAATGGAAAAGGACATCATACTTTGAAGTATAGAAGGAAGAAAGCAAAGAGGAAGACCAGCAACCAATCCAGTGGATTGATGCTATCAAGATAATGGTGAAGAACACCCTAGCGGACCTATCTAGTCTTCCACAAGATTGATCTCCCTAAAGATCATTAATTCATCAAGTCGTCATGGCTCGAGTTTCAGCCGAAGGCCATTAATTATAAAGAATGGACTGACTGACTGACCACAGCATATATGACGTGCCCCCTGGGCCGTGGGGTACTCGACAGCTGGGCCGATGGCTGCTGGCGGGGGTTATCACGGTGACTGTCCCGGTACGTGACCCAGGGCGGTCAGTAAAAAGGGACAAAACAAAAAGGGAATAGTTTATATGGAAAGTTCGTGATGCCACCTGTGCAAGAACAGGGACAGACACGATAGTCACTTCAGTACCTTTTACTGGTGGAAATTCAGGCACATCCCGGAGCACTGTACGGTGAAGGGTGCATTTCAGGATCCTCCCCAGGGAGCGGGTGTAGGGCCTCCTGTTTCTTGCCTTTGCGTAGTAACTTTCTGACCTGCCTGGAGCTAAGCCTTACTTTGTCTCTGTTCTGCACCTGCCGACCTTGTGGTAGGGCCTTCTGTTGGAGATTACTCTCCCTATTCTTTGGTTTCTCTGTGATTCCTGACCCTGGTACGTATCAGCTTTTGGTTATCCTGGGACATGTAGTTCACCAGGGGTTCCGGTAGTTTTCTACTGGTCATGAAGGTCCACGTAGATTCCGACCCGGTGTCTGCTGTAACTTCGGGGTGAGCTAGTTAAGATCCTCTGCCCCCCTATGTAACTCACTTTCCACTTGCCTTCGGCCCCACTCGGGCCCTCACTAGGCTACACACACTGCAGCCGTGACACTGCTCTTCTTCGCCGCTCTCAGAGTGTCGGCACACTTCTAGCTCTCTATCCTGAGCTCTGTGAGTTCTAGTCTGGACTCACTCTACAGACTGTACTGAACTCTTTCTGCAGGAACAGCTAGGCTCTGGCTCGACTGCACTGACTCCTTCTGTGTCTGAGCAGGAAACTGCTGAATCACTCACTGAGCTGCCTGGCTCCACCTTCCCTTTATATATCCGTGACAGGCTCCCTCTGGTGGTCTGAGGTGGAAGGTGGGGGTGTGTGAATGCTTAGAGAGCCCTCTGGTGGAGGAATACTTTAATACACTCTTCCAAGATCTGTGGTGCTAAGCACAGCTGGGCGCCACATTCCCCCCTAGCAAAGCTCAGCACTCCCGGCCTGAAGTACATTTTTATAACAATAATCAACAGTAACAATCTTCCCTTTAAGGGAGGCACATTCTTAAACATTGCATAACAAAAACATTATAACCATGTAAAACATTTTCAACAGTTCAATATTGGTGCTCCTTCCGCGGAAGCACCTGTCCATGATAGGCTGGCCCAGCCGGGTCATCAGCCGTAGTTGGCGGGGGTTTGCTCTCCTCCCCCACCTTGTGGACATTCAGGGCCATGGGTTTGACCGGAGATACAGGTCCTGCTGATGGGGCGGCTGCTTCGGCCTGCTCAGCGCCCAGCTCGTGTTGAACATCAGGGTGGTGAACCGGTGCTCCGGCGCTGTGCTGTTCTTCGGACATACTGGCGCCCCCCTAGCAAACCGTGGCCTACCTTCTTCTCTTTTCTTCTGGTAGGCCGCAGCTCCGCAGGTGACGGTATGCTTCAGGACCTTGCGTCGCTTGCGTCCTACGTCAGAGCGCTCACCGCGTCTCCTTCCAGGACCTAGTGCTTCCTGGTATGACGTCAAGGCGTGGGGCGTGTCCGTGGCTTTGCGCTCTTTTGCAGTTACGCCCACCAGTTTCCCGTGGTTACGCCCTTCTTCTTGCCGCACTACAGCGCGACAATGGCTGCCATCTTCGCCACAGTATAATACACAGTCTTTATTAAAGGCGCACAGTACCCGGTGGCAACGGGCACAACACTTCAACGTTGCAGCGGGCACGCAATCCTGTTCGTGGCTCCAGGATCTGACGCGCCTCCTGGGCCGTGGGGTACTCGACAGCTGGGCCGATGGCTGCTGGCGGGGGTTATCACTGTGGCTGGCCCGGTTCGTGACCCAGGGCGGTCAGTAAAAGGGACAAAACAAAAAGGGAATAGTTTATTTGGAAAGTTTGTGACGCCACCTGTGGTATCTGGTGAGAATCACCAGCGCTGCGGCAGTCTGCTGAGGCCGGTGGTAAGGCAGCTTGATGGTACAGCTCCCCACAGGTAGAGCTAGGCCTCAGGGCAGCGGGGATGTAAGGATGCAGTACAGACGGGACCCGCCGGGTCAGAGCAAGAACAGGGACAGACACGATAGTCACTTCAGTACCTTTTACTGGTGGAAATTCAGGCACATCCTGGAGCACTGTAGGGTGAAGGGTGCATTTCAGGATCCTCCCAAGTGAGCGGGTGTAGGGCCTCCTGTTTCTTGCCTTTGCGTAGTAAGTTTCTGACCTGCCTGGAGCTAGGCCTAACTTTGTCTCTGTTCTGCACCTGCCGACCTTGTGGTAGGGCCTTCTGTTGGAGATCACTCTCCCTATTCTTTGCGGTCTCTGTGATTCCTGATCCTGGTATGTATCAGCTTTTGGTGATCCTGGGACATGTAGTTCGCCAGGGGTTCCGGTAGTTTTCTACTGGTCATGAAGATCCACGTAGATTCGGATCCGGTGTCCGCTATAACTTCGGGGTGAGCTGGTTAAGCTCCTCTGCCCCCCTATGTTACTCACTTTCCACTCAGGTTCGGCCCCTCTTGGGCACTTGACTATCCCAGGGGGATGGGATGTACTTGGAGCCTGGGCCTTGCTACTGGGTATGTCGCGGTAGTCGGCTCCCGGGCCCATACTCTGGGCCTCTCTTTTAATAGATGTTTGGTTCTTATTAATTAAATGAAAGTTCATGACGCCACCTGTGGTACCTGTTGAGATTCACCAGCGCTGCGACAGTCCGCTGAGGTCGGTGATAAGGCAGCTCGGTGGTATAGCTCCCCACTGGTGGAGCTAGGCCTCAGGGCAGCGTATGTGAAAGGAGTGCAGGATGGCGAGGCCAGCCAGGCCTACGGAAAGACAGGCAAACTCACACAGTTCTCTACAATACCTTTTACTGATGGAATTGCAGGCACATCCCGGAGCACTGTAGGGTGAAGGGTGTATTGCCGGATACTCCCCCAGGGAGCGGGGATAGGGCCTCCTGTTTCCTGTCTTTGTATGGTAAGTTTCTGACCTGCCTGGAGCTAGGCCTAACTTTGTCTTTGTCCTGCACTGGCTGACGTTGTGGTAGGGCCTTCTCTTGGAGTGCACGCTCCCAGCTTGCGGGGCCTATGTGTCTCCTGGCTCTGTTACGTATCAGCACTTTAGTGGTCCTGGGACCTGTAGTCCTCCAGGGATTCCGGTTGAACTTTACTGGGTCATAGAGATCCCGGTAACTTCGGACCCGGTGTCTGGTAAACATTCGGGGTGAACTGGTAAAGCTCCTCTGCCCCCACTGCTACTAACTCTCGACTCGCCTTTGGTCTACTCGGGGCCCTCACTAGGCTATACACACTGGCAGTTAGCTGGCTGCCTCTTCTGCCGCTTTTTGAGCGTCAGCAACGCTCCTAGCTCACTAACCTGAGATCACTCTACTCCGACTCCAACCGAACTCTCTCCTTCAAACTCTTCTCAGACTGCTCTGTACACTTGCTCTTTGTGCTCTCCAGTCTAAAACTAGTCTCTAACTGAACCAACCGACGAACTAGCTCCACCCCCCCTTTTATATCCCTAACGGGCTCCCTGTGGTGGTCTGAGGTGGGAGGTGAAGGTGTGTGTATGTGCTTAGAGAGCCCTCTGGTGGAGGAATCCATTAATACACTCTTCCAGGTCTGTGGTGCTAAGCAGAGCTGGGCGCCACATTCCCCCCTAGTTAAGCTCAGCACTCCCGGGCTGAAGTAATTTTACAAACAGTAATAAACATAAACAATAACAATAATCTTCCCTTTATGGGAGGCTCCAATCTTAAACATTGCATAACAACACCAACTAATATAAAGCGTCCTCAGAATTCAAGTCTCCAGTTGGGAGGTTCGCAAGCAGGATGTCCATCTCACTGACTAGAGTACTTAGTAGCTTTGAGGGACCTGTCCTAAACCCTCTACGTAGGCCCTGGGGTGGCTGCAGGGCATGAAGATCCGGTGTTGGACCTCCACAAAAGCCACTCCAGGCAGGTTTTACTTCTGAGGTCACCTAAAGGGAGTACTCCAGGGAGTACAAATATATACAAAAAATAATTTTTGCGCTGCACACAGTCCTCAGCCACGCAGTTCATAGGTAATTAATTAACGAAATCATTAGCAAAAAGTCCATTAATAAGGCAAAAATACATATCAAAATGCACAATCATAACATACAATACCCCAGGGGTAACTATCTACTCTACTCAGATTTTTTTACTTTACTGAGTGTACCTGACAGAAGGTTTACCTCTCGTGCTACGTGTTGATCTACGTAGTGTAGTGGTCTGTGTGGTAGTAGTGTCTACATTGTCAGTTACTCTACCAGTTCTACGTGTGACTATGTTGTAAAACTGCCTTAACCTCTCTCTTGGACTGGCAAGTCTACCATTGGCTGGGCCCTCTTGCTCTTCTTCTGCCGGGGATCCTTCATCCGGGGATTCTTCTTGAGCTGGGTCTACTGCAGCACTTACAGGTTCAACTTGCTGTTGAGGGTCTTCTGGCTGATTGTAGAAATGGAGTACTGGAACTATTACTGCTCCTCCTACTTGAGGCCAATCTGCTGGAAACTCTCCTAAGTCAGTGTGTATCACTGGTTCTTTTGGCTTTTCCGGTTTGGTGAAAGGCACTTCTTCTTGGGGTTTCAGTAATTCAGGACATAACTTTAGATGGTCCCTTGACACTGTTGCTGACGTTCTTCCTCCATCTTTGCTGATTAAGCATGTCTTTTTATTATCAAATCTTGATTCCAACACAGTGTAGGGTTCTTTTTCCCACTGGTCATCATGCTTGTTGTTTCTTCTTTTTCTTTTTAATACTGTTTCACCAGGTGTGAAAGGTTCTGCTGGCGCATTTTTGTTGTATTGTGCTTCTTGTTTGTCTCTTGCTTTAGTGAGACTATCTTCGACACAGGCTTGTACCCTTCTGTACTGCTCTTGTCTGGTCGTGTCCCAGTTTTCAGTGGTTACATCAGCTTCAGGCTCCACAACACCAAGCTCCAGATCCATGGGCAGCTTCCCAGGTCTTGCACGCATAAGATATGCCGGAGTACAATCGGCAGAACTGACAGGTATGTGATTATATAGATCTACTAGGTCTGGTAGTAGGTCTGGCCACTGGTTTCTCTCTTCAAGTGGGATGGTCTTCAGCAGATCGATGATGACGTTGTTCATCTTTTCACAGAGACCATTTGTTTGTGGGTGATATGGTGTAGTTCTTATTTTCTTACACCCGTAAAGATGGCAGAACTCTTTGAACAATTCAGCCTCAAAGGCCGGGCCTTGGTGAGTCAGTACCTGCTCAGGGTATCCATGGGGTCTGCAGAAGTACGCTTGGAAAGTTTTTGCTGCTGTCTCTGCTGTCAGGTCTTTGACAGGGGCGACCACCAGGAACCTAGAGTAGTGATCCACCATGGTCAGTGCGTAGGAGTACCCTGACCTGCTGGGGGACAACTTGACATGGTCCAGGGCCACGATCTCCAGGGGCTGAGTTGTCTTGATTGGTTGCAGGGGTGCCTTCTGGGTGCTGTAGTCTTTTCTTCTGAGGCTACAGGGTCCACAATTTCGGCACCACCGTTCAATGGAACTGCGCATTCCTACCCAGTAGAATCGACACTTCAGCAGGGTCTCTAGCTTTTTCCAGCCAAAGTGCCCCGCCTGATCGTGGTAGGCCTCCAACACCATCTGGATGTCTGTCTTCAGGACTACTATCTGCCATACCATCTCATGGGTTTTTGGATTAACATACCTCCGGCACAGCTTCTCACGGTAGATAAACAGCCGGCTTCTCTCATTCCACAGCTGCTTTGTTTGAAGAGACGCTTCCTTCTCCAGGTAGGAACCTTCTTGGGTTATCAGTTCTTTAATACGGCTGACAACCGGGTCAGTGTCCTGTGTCTCTTTCCAGCTGTGGTGAGGCAGAGGGTTTAATGTCTTCCCACCCTGCCTCTTTGAGGCTCGTTGTTCGTGGATCATCCCATTCCGGTGAAAGGCAGGTAGCTCAATCTCTTCCAAATCATCCACTTCTTCTTCTGTGTATGATTGGTGAGGCATCCTAGACAGGGCATCGGCGTTGTCGTTCTTGCGGCCCACCCGGTATTTAATTGTAAATTGGTAGTTTGACAGCCGAGCCATCCATCGTTGTTCCATGGCTCCCAGTTTGGCAGTTTCAAGATGGGTCAAGGGGTTATTGTCAGTGTAGGCAGTGAACTTGCTGGAGGCCAAGTAGTGTTTAAACCTTTTGGTGATGGCCCAGACCAAGGCCTGGAACTCTAACTTAAAGCTGCTCTAGTTCTCTGGGTTCCTCTCGGTTGGGTGGAGCTTCCTGCTTGCGTAGGCTATGACATTCTCTTGGCCATTCTGCTTCTGACTTAGGACAGCGCCCAGCCCTTCGTTGCTGGCATCAGTATACAGCAGGAACGTTTTGCTGTAGTCAGGATAGGCTAGAATCTCGTCGCCTGTCAGGATCTCCTTCATCTCCTGAAATGACTCGTCTTGCTCCTTACCCCAGTGGAATGGGGGGTTCTTGCCTTTGGGGGACTGCCCTACCAGGAGGTCTTGCAGGGGAGCTGCTTTCTTAGTATAGTCTTTTATGAACCTCCGGTAGTATCCTACTAGTCCCAGAAACTGACGCACCTCCTTCAGGTTCTTCGGCTTCGGCCACTTCTGGATGGCTGTAAACTTCTCCAGGTCTGGTGCTACCCCTTCCGGACTGACAATGTGCCCCAGGTACTGTACCTTTTTCTTGAGCAGGTGGCACTTCGAGGGTTTCAACTTCATCCCGTACCGGGACAGTGACTCAAATACCTCTGCCAGGTGTTTCAAGTGGTCCTCGTACGTTCTGGAGAACACTATCACGTCATCCAGGTAGAGTAACACAGTCTCGAAGTTGCGGTGTCCCAGGCAGCACTCCATAAATCTCTGGAATGTTCCGGGGGCATTGCAGAGTCCAAACGGCATACTATTGAACTCACAGAGTCCCATCGGAGTGGTAAAATCCGTCTTCTCCCGATCCTCCTCAGCCACAGCTACTTGCCAGTACCCACTGGTGAGGTCAAGGGTAGAAAAGTAATTTGCAGACTTTAAGGCAGCCAGGGACTCCTCTATGCGTGGTAAAGGGTATGCATCCTTATGTGTAATGCGATTTACTTGACGGTAATCTACACACATCCTCATGCTCCCATCCTTTTTCCTGACTAGCACTAGGGGAGCCGCCCAGGGGCTACAACTATCCCTTACTACCCCTGCCTTTTTCATGTCATGCATGTAACACCCCTTTTGGGCTACCACGGTACGCTGGGTGTTATGGGGGGGTCTCACCTCTCTAGGGCGCAGTGCCTCCACCCGAATCTTGATTGGAGCTCTCACTGGGACTGCAGAAGGACTGGTATCTTCTGCCAGGGGCTGATTCGGGAAGCCCCTGCCACAGCTCAGTACACACTCATCCGAGACAGGAGTAAAACGGTTTAACAGGTTTATTGCTATGCAGCAGAAATGAGGTGGATTTAGAGAATTAACATACAATACAGGTAACGGTGCTCTATAAAGATCATATACACATCACAACCTAATTCTTCCCCGACCCTGCAAATATAAAGTAGCAGGGTTTCCCTTTTATACGTATTAACTCAGTCCAAACGTTGGGGCCCAGTTGCCGCGGATGTTGGCGCGCAAATTCATAACCGTTGGTGCACTTAGATGAACATTAACGTAAAAGTCGGGGGAGTAGTGTACTCACTGTAACTGGCGCTGGTAGAACCACAAGTCTCAAAAGGGCACTCACTATGCGTCTCAACCGGTTGTATGTTTCCCTGGACACCAGCTGATGGTGGCAGGATTCAGGCCTTTATACGGTGGGAGTGCCGGCAGAACCCTCCGAATCCTTGATGTCACTTGCTTTATGGGGTGACAGGGCCGCACTCTCTCCAGCGGCGCGGGTATATCAGAGGGGACGGCAGCGCTCCGCAGCGTAGAGAGATACAAGTCCACAGCGCTCCGTCTTTCACAACAACAAGCTGCCACACTTCCTTTCCTCTCTAGTTTTACTTTCACTTTCTCTCCAGCTCCCTCCCCCAAGTCCCTCCTCCCTCCTATCCTTCCAGGCTGTGTCATCTGACTGAAACAAGGGTCCATGGGAATTGCAGTCCACTGCAGCTCAGGGAAAGAACGATTAATGTCTGTAGGTCCCTGTTTAACAGCAGCTGCAAAGCTCTTCTTAGTGTCTGTAAGTCCCAGTATACCAGTAGCTGCTCTGACAGTTCCATGTGCAGGTGTTACATTCTCCCCCTGGTGGGTCATCGAAAGTGTCCCATCACGAGATGAGGACTCACGACCTGAAACATGAATGGGGGTTAAGACATCCTGACTAACACCAAATTTACATGCATACAAACCACCTCCTGGACACATGGAAGATACCGGGAAATAAGGCCAAACAGAATTTGAATTAGGGTGTATCAACCTGGGGACCTCAGTGGTATGTCCCATTCTATCATAGGTCAACATCATGGGTGGCCTAGTGTCCCGCTTGGGACGAGTGTGTACTGAGGGGCCCCCCTCCTCAGTCCCCGACTCTTGTCTCTCAAGAACGGGCTCCTCCAGATGGATCTCTTCATTCAATATATGTCCCTCTTCTGAACTTTCCCCCAATTGTGGGCAGGGTGCACTCGCCTTCTGACAAATGTCCCTTTTCTTTGTTTCTACTTCAGGAGTCTGGTTTGCAGGGTCTACGCCCATGGGGCATGGGTCCTCGGTCCACCTGTAGCTCCATTGACCGTCAGGTCCCCATTCATCCCCAGACTCGCTGTCACTTCCTCCTGAGGCAACTCCAGTCTGGGGTGGTTTTTTACACCTTCGACTTCTCCTATTGCACGGAAGAGTTGTATGACCTCCTTAAGTTGGCAATGGGGGTAAAGGGATGTTTTTCCCACAGGCAACAGATGGTGTCGATGATAGGTTTTAACAGCTCCGCCCCCTTTCTCAGGCTTCACTCTGTAGGCCGGGACACCGGGCAACTTCTCCATCACCACGTAAGGGTCGGGACACCACCGATCAGCAAGCTTGTGCTTCCCAGGAAGGCCCAGAAGTTGGATAAGGACTCTATCTCCAGGCAGTAAAACTTGTTCTCGAACCCTACAGTCGTAGCGAGTCTTATTACGCTTCCCTGACCGACCAGAGGCCTGCTCTGCCAATCTGTAAGCTTTTGTCAAATCTTCTTTCAACTGGGACACATATTTTAAGTAGGTATTCCCATTAGAACGGTCAATGGATGTCCCAAAACTAATATCCATTGGTGGTCGGGCTTATCTTCCAAACATGAGGAAATAAGGAGAGTATCCAGTTGACTCATTTGTGGTGCAATTGTAGGCATGAACCAACTGGCTCACATGCCTGCTCCATTGTCCCTTCTTCCTGGGATCCAAAGTGCCTAACATGTTCAGAAGGGTACGATTGAATCTCTCAGGTTGAGGATCCCCTTGGGGGTGATATGGTGTGGTTCTGGATTTCTTGATCCCACAGAGAGCGCATAGCTCCTGGATTAGTCTACTTTCGAAACCTCTTCTTTGATCGGTATGGATGCGGGCAGGCAGCCCGTAATGTACGAAGAACTTCTCCCATAATGTTTTTGCCACAGTAATTGCCCTTTGATCTTTAGTGGGGTAGGCCTGGGCATATCGGGTGAAATGGTCAGTGACCACTAACACATTACTGACATTGCTTTCATCAGGCTCGATGGAGAGGAAATCAATGCACACTAGTTCAAGTGGGCCATCACTGGTAATGTTCACAAGGGGGGCTGTTCTCAAAGGCAAGGTTTTTCTCAACACACACCGGGAGCATGATTTGCAGTATTCTTCAA
Source organism: Phyllobates terribilis (assembly GCF_046119375.1). Lineage (NCBI taxonomy): Eukaryota > Metazoa > Chordata > Amphibia > Anura > Dendrobatidae > Phyllobates > Phyllobates terribilis. The sequence goes on from NW_027362765.1 coordinate 385,042,626, forward strand.
TATCCGCTTCCGTGCGAGGCCAGTAAAATCGGTCAGCCACAAGACTCGTGGTCTTTTCGATGCCAAGATGTCCATGGTCATCATGCAGGGACTTCATGACCATCTTCCGAAATCGGGTGGGTAACACCAGCTGTCTGCGGTCTCCTCCCTTCTGGCCCTTTGCCTCCCGGTATAGTAGTCCATTTCTTACTACTAGCGACTCTAGCTGCCGAGTCAGCAGGACAGACTCCTCTGTTCTTAATGCATTCTTTTCGGGCCTCCAGCCCCTCTTCACCCACCATCGAACTACCCCCACTGACTGATCATCCTGCTGTGCCGTTCTGACTTGATTACGAGTCAGTTGAGGGAGAGAGTCTGGGGTTACATTTGTCACTCGGCAGTACGACAACGGGAGCGCTTCACTAGATGCTACAAAGAATTTAGCACAGCACTGCATAGGGAGGGCATCAGTTTGATGTCTATGGCACAGAGTCTTCACCTCAGGGGCAGGGACCTCTATCCATCCTCCTTCTTCTTCCTCATTTAAGGGTTCACTAGGCAGGCGAGAGAGTGTGTCTGCATCAATGTTACTGATCCCTGGTCGATATTTTAAGCTGAAATCATACAGAGAGAGTGCGGCAAGCCACCGGTACCCCGTGGCATCCAGTTTTGCTGTGGTTCTCACGTAGGTTAATGGATTGTTGTCGGTATGAACCATGAAGTGTACCCCATAGAGGTAGTCATGCAGCGTGTCCACTACAGCCCATTTCAGAGCCAGAAACTCCAGTTTGTGAGCTGGGTAGTTGCGTTCACTGGGAGTCAATCCTCGACCAAAGTAGTAAACGGGACGTAGACAGCCATCATGGTCCTGATAGAGAATCCCTCCTAGTCCGTCGAGAGAAGCATCTATATGTAACACATATGGTTTACTGGGGTCTGCATAGGCCAACACTGGAGTTTGGGTCAAACATGACTTCAGTTTCTCGAATGCCTCGTCGCATAAAGGTGTCCATCTTTTCCCAAAAAATTCATTAACTCGGAAGTAGTCTCTCTTTCCTGACCTTGAGGGGTGGGCTGTCCCGCCGGAAGGGGGATACCCATGGGTAAGGGCAGTTAACGGCTTCGCAATCCGAGAGTACTGGGGTACAAATCTTCGGTAGTATCCACAAAATCCTAAAAAGGACCTAAGCTCCCTCAGCTTGGTGGGTTTAGGCCAGTTTACCACAGCCTCCACTTTGGCGGGGTCGGTGGAAATTCCTTCTCTGCTAACTATGTGCCCCACATATTTCACAGTCGTCTGGCAAATCCGGCACTTATCAAGGGACAACTTCAACCCAGCCTCCTTCAAGCGATCCAGCACCTTGAACAACCGCTGGTTGTGTTCTTCCAGAGTCTTCCCAGAAACAATAAGATCATCTAGATAAACCAAGACCTCACATAAGTGCATGTCCCCCACTACTTTGTCCATACATCTCTGAAAAGTGGCCGGAGCACCTGCCAGTCCTTGAGGCAGTCTCTGAAACTCGAAGAACCCAATGGGGCAGATAAAAGCGGTCTTCTCTTGATCTTCCTTTGACATGGGTATCTGATAATAGCCACTCCGGAGATCTAACACAGAAAACCATTGGCTCCCTTGCAGGCAATCTAGAGCTTCATCGATTCGGGGCACAGTGTACTGGTCAGGAACAGTACGTTTGTTCAAGGTACGATAATCCACACACATCCGAATAGCTCCATTTTTCTTCCGAGCTATCATGATGGGGGAAGCATAGGGGCTACTAAGACTCTATGATGACTCCTGTGTCTAACATACCGCGTAGATGCTGCCTAACATCTTCGATATCCGCCGGGGCCAATCTTCGGGATCTCTCTCGGAAAGGCCTTTGATCTTTCAACCGAATGCGATGCTCTACTCCTTGGGCGAGGCCCATGTCCCATTCGCCTAAAGAGAACGCCGCCCCCCGCATCATCATGCCGTCGATGACTAGCCTCCTCTCTTCTCCTTTCAGCTCACTTCCTTCAAAACAAGGGTCAAAGCTTTCAGGCTGCAGTTCCCTCTTCTCCTCTTCCGTCCTCACATAGGCTTCCAGACAGACTGGGTGGATGGATAGGGTCTGCGAGTAATTTTCTCCCCCAACTTCACGACACCACTGAGCTAACGTACGGAAGATGTTGGCATTTGTTCCCACTATGACAGGTGTTGGTCTCTCATCTGCCTCTGCCTCCGGGCAGATTAGCGCTATGATGGGTATCTCTTTATCCACTCCAACAACAGTCTTTGGGAATCGTAGTGTCACGGACACGTATCCTCGGTAGGGATAGCTGTGCTCACTCAGTCCCCACACCACGAGTCCAGACAGCGGTTTCAGAGGCACATTGGATAAATATCTCTTATACCATCCTTCGAAGATGATGGACACTTGAGATCCGCTATCCAGCAATACTGAACAAGGTTGACCATTGATATATGCGGGGACATGTGGGGCTGGTCCCACTAACCCTTCAGGCAGAGTTTTCGATGAGGCACTATTGGATGGGGAGGTAGAGTAGGTCTTAGTTGCTGATGGGGGCTCAGTATGGGGTTCTACTGGCCCCCCTTTCCCGTTTCCCGACTGCCTCTGAGGGTGATGGGGAAAGTGTGAAGAGTTCTTTGAGCTCCAGCTTTTTGGACACTGACGGGCTATATGGCCTGGACTCCCACAGACAAAGCACCCTTCTGGTTTCCTACTCTCCACTCTACACAGGTCATCATTCTCTCTTCCTGAAGCCAGGGTTTGCTTCTCAGCTACCTCTGCAGCACTTTGTAGCCGCTGTATTGTCTTGGCCTGAGCACTTAACAATTGTGTAATCTGCTCCCCCTGTTTCTCGATGACTTTCAACAGTTCCATCTCTCGGCAGTCGGCTGCTGGCTTCAGGGCAACAGTAGTCACCCGAGGGGATGTCTTCTCTCTTGGGGCCAAAATAACCTCCTCCTTGCGAACTTCCTTAAGCAACTCATGAAAAGAACCAGGAATCTTCTCTTTATCACAAGACCTCATCCGCTGGGCAATTGGATCATGCGTGAGAGCTCCTCTGAGCACTTGGTCCAGACGACACTGATCAACTTCTTTAGGGCTGACTCCACCTTTAGATACTGTTCTATGAACCAGCTTATCTAGTCGGTATAGATAGTCAGACATCTTCTCATCTGGCAGTTGGTAGGTGGTACGGAGTTTATAGAGTAGATCAGTAGCATCTTCAGGGGATCCAAAAGCATCTTCTAAAGCACTCATATAATCTTGATAAGTTGCTAGTGGCTTGCTCCGCCAAGCAGCCTGCACCACTTCCATAGCAGTACCCTTCAAACTTTCTACTATTCTCTGCTTACTTACGGCATCAGTGCACTGCCACTCTTCTAAGCACAGTAAAGTGACATCCCTCCAAGTATCATATCCTTCTTCTCCAGCAGGGCTGAGGAGGGCACCCGAGAAAGTTCTTAGACGACGGTAGTTCCCTTCTGGCTGCATCTTTGCAAACTGACTGACTAACTTTTCCTTAGCTGTCATAAGCACATCAGCAGGGGCCGCTGTCTCTTCAGGACTGGCTCTAAGTGGAGTAAAGGGCGGACATATACTAGTCTTCCTAGGCTGAGTGGCTGATTCCTGTTGCCGGGTCTCAACTTCGGACTCAGTAGGCCACGTGATCTTCCATTGTCGACCATATTCTGGGGACACGGCTATCATGGATGGGAAGTATTCTTTCCTCAAGATCTGCCCGGTTGAGATCAGGGCTATGGGTACCTGTGGGGATATGGTGTTGAACCCCCTTTATCCTCCCAAAATCAAGTGGATGTTTACTGAACACTTGCTGGTATTCCTGAACCACCCGGTGTACACCCTGTTTTTGATGGGCAGGGTGGTGTCTGTCCCAACATGGAGCTGCTGACACCAGTCCTCCACCTCGGTAGCAGGGTCATTATCCTCCACTTCGTCTGGTGAGGCTAAGGAGCAACAGTGGCATAGCGTGGTAACTTTACCTCATCTTCCCCATAGTTGAGAAGACGGACGGGCACCCTCCCATTGCGTACGTCTACAACCCCTCTGGTGGTTAAGAGCGTGGGTCTGTGCTCTGAGCTAAGGGGTTCTACTACCGCCTGGTAGCTTTGTCCCCTAAGACCTATGGCTGCTCTACACCAGACAAGCATTTCTGTCATTGGAGGAATCACAATGGGTATGGGGTCTGTCACCCGCACATTACCAATTTCACCACCTGTTAACTTCGTTTTCTGTTGGTACATCAGGACGCGGATCTCCTTCTGCAGTGCCCTCCTCTGTCCTGGTCTGGCAGCGTCAGCAATCTGTTGGAGTAAGAACACAACCTCTCCCAAACAATTACCAACAATGTTAGTGCCTAGTACCATATACGGATTAGTGTCATCAGGATTAGTCTCTACTACAATTAGTCCCTGGTCCTTCAGCTCCACTCTCCCCACCTTTACAGTCACATTCTTAACCCCGATTAGGTTAAGGGGGAGTCCTTTTGAGGCATAAACAGAAAGATCTGGAGCTGGTGGGCGTAGATCGTCCATGGACCAGAACCTTTTGTAGAGGATGTCAGGTATTACGGTTACCTGAGCTCCTGTGTCCAGCAGAGCGTGCGTCGGGATCCCGTCCAGCACAATGGACAGGAAAGGTCTTCCCCCAACGAACCTGTTGTACCAATCTGATGGGCCTGGTGACTTTACTCCTGGGTGTTGGCCCTCGGACCCAGGGTTTTCTCGTTTAAAGGACAATTCTGGATGAGATGGCCGGTCTTTTGGCAACGGTAGCAGGCGTAGTCCCTCTGTGGACGGCGTTGGTAACTGTTCCTCACAGGGGTTGGTGTTGTCCTACTCCTCCTCCGCATCCAGGGGACGTCCTCAGGGCTGTCGGCAAGCAGGATCTTCCCTTTGTCTTCAGGCTCCGTCCGCAGCTGCAGGGCACTCAGCACAATGGTCAGGGTTTTACTCAACTGACGCACTTCAGAGCGCAGGCTGTCCAGCTCTCTAGGGGACGCTGCTGGAACCTTGGCTTCAGCTGCTACTGGGGACAAGGTGGGTGTTGCAGGCACTGTGGTGATCCCACCCTGGTAACTTTGGATGGTATTTGTTTCCAGGGGCTGCAGTCCTTTTATTGCCATATCTTTAAGGTTGTCAAAGGTGGCATCGGGATGATCCAGGGACCACCAGCGCACAGTCCTGCTCTCCTTGGAGATTTCAGCCCCCGGACAAACTGTTCCTTCAGCATTTTGTTTTCATTGTCTTTGCTGGCTGGACTAACCTGTTGTAGAGCTCGCAGGGCCCCTTGTAGATGCCAGGCGTAGTCCCGAACATTGTCCTCCGGTGGCTGAGCACAGTTGTAGAACCTCATCCTGTGGTCCGTCTCAGTAAGATCCTCAAAGACAGCCTGTAACTTTGCAAAGATGGCGGTCACTGACTCTTGGTCTGCGGCCGACCAGTTTTCTACTTCCCGTTCCGCAGCACCAGTCAATTGTCCTAGTACCAGCACAGCCCTTTGCTTGCCTGTCATAGGGTACATATCCAGGATACTGCATATCCTCCGTTTAAATCCGGACAGGGTATCTGGTTTGCCGCTGTACTGGGGAAGCCACTTTGCTCCCGGGATGTACGGTAGAGTTATTGGAATGACAGGTGCGACAGGACCTGCTGATGTTGGCATCGGGTGGAGGTCGAGGATCAGGGCGGTCAGCCGATACTCCGGCGTCTTTCTGTGCCTTGTACATTCTGGCGCCCCCCTAGTTAACCGTGGCCTACCTTCTTTTGTTTTCTTCCGGTAGGCCGCAGCTCCGCACGTGACGGTTTTCTTCAGGACCTTGCGTCGCTGGCATGCTACGTCAGAGCGCTCACCGCGGCTCCTTCCAGGACCTGGTATCACGGCAAGGCGTTGGGCGTGTCCATGGCTTCGCGCTCTTTTGCAGTTACGCCCACCGATTTCGCGCAGTTACGCCCTTCTTCTTGCCGCACTACAGCACGACAATGGCGGCCATCTTCGCCACAGTTTATTAAAGGCGCACAGTACCCGGTGGCAACGGGCAAAACACTTCTACGTTGCAGCGGGCACGTAATCCTGTTCGTGACGCCAGGAAAGAGATGACTAGCCCAGGGGGATGGGATGTACTCGGAGCCCAGGCCTTGCTGCTGGGGATGTCGCGGTAGTCGGCTCCCGGGCCCGTACTCTGCGCCTCTCTTTTAAAAGATGTTTGATTCTTACTAATTATATGAAAGTTCGTGACGCCACCTGTGGTACCTGGTGAGATTCACCAGCGCTGCGACAGTCCGCTGAGGCCGGTGATAAGGCAGCTCGGTGGTATAGCTCCCCAAAGGTGGAGCTAGGCCTCAGGGCATCGTATGTGAAAGGAGTGCAGGATGGCGAGGCCAGCCAGGCCTACGGAAAGACAGGCAAACTCATACAGTTCTCTTCAATACCTTTTACTGATGGAATTGCAGGCACATCCCGGAGCACTGTAGGGTGAAGGGTGTATTACCGGATACTCCCCCAGGGAGCGGGGATAGGGCCTCCTGTTTCCTGTCTTTGTATGGTAAGTTTCTGACCTGCCTGGAGCTAGGCCTAACTTTGTCTTTGTCCTGCACTGGCTGACGTTGTGGTAGGGAGTTCTCTTGGAGTGCACGCTCCCAGCTGGCGGGGCCTATGTGTCTCCTGGCTCTGTTACGTATCAGCACTTTAGTGGTCCTGGGACCTGTAGTCCTCCAGGGATTCCGGTTGAACTTTACTGGGTCATAGAGATCCCGGTAACTTCGGACCCGGTGTCCCGTAAACATTCGGGGTGAGCTGGTAAAGCTCCTCTGCCCCCACTGCTACTAACTCTCGACTCGCCTTCAGCTTACTCGGGGCCCTCACTAGGCTATACACACTGGCAGTTAGCTGGCTGCCTCTTCTGCCGCTCTTTGAGCGTCGGCAACGCTCCTAGCTCACTAACCTGAGATCACACTACTCCGACTCCAACCGAACTCTCTCCTTCAATCTATTCTCAGACTGCTCTGTACACTTGCTCTTTGTGCTCTCCAGTCTAAAACTAGTCTCTAACTGAACCAACCGACGAAATAGCTCCACCCCCCCTTTTATATCCCTAACGGGCTCCCTGTGGTGGTCTGAGGTGGGAGGTGAAGGTGTGTGTATGTGCTTAGAGAGCCCTCTGGTGGAGCAATCCATTAATACACTCTTCCAGGTCTGTGTTGCTAAGCAGAGTTGGGCGCCACACCCTCACTAGGCTACACACACTGCAGCCGTGACACTGCTCTTCTTCGCCGCTCTCAGAGTGTCGGCACACTCCTAGCTCTCTATCCTGAGGTCTGTGAGTTCTAGTCTGGACTGAACTCTTTCTGCAGGAACAGCTAGGCTCTGGCTCGACTGCACTGACTCCTTCTGTGTCTGAGCAGGAAACTGCTGAATCACTCACTGAGCTGCCTGGCTCCACCTTCCCTTTATATATCCCTGACGGGCTCCCTCTGGTTGTCTGAGGTGGAAGGTGGAGGTGTGTGAATGCTTAGAGAGCCCTCTGGTGGAGGAATCCTTTAATATACTCTTCCAGGATCTGTGGTGCTAAGCACAGCTGGGCGCCACATATACACTAGATGTGGACTGTCTGACCACATTTACAGTAGACTGTGAAACGATTAACCATAAAATTTTTAATAGACTGTGGACTGTCTGACTACAATTTTTATAATAAAATGCAGACTGACTGACCACAGTCTTTATGTTTGAAATAAGTAATTTTTGCCCTAGAGTGTTATACTTTTTGGTGTATATAGCATGTAGCAGGAACATATTATCACTCTTTTGAATATTTACAGGTGACTAACGCCCTTTGACATGGTGGGATTTGAAATGTTTCCTTGTGGACTCCAAGAAAAGAATGTGGAAAGTCACATAACAGGTAATTAATATTCATATTAATTACTGATAATAGTCATTCTAGGCATAAGCTCTAGACCTGCGGAGGTGTGACAACACCTTTCTGATACATGAGAATATACTGTTAGTGGTCTACATATGTATATTTTCTATACACAACTCCTAGTATAACACAACCATATCTTAGGTAGGGACATAAGGAACATTTCTTTTCCTTATCCTCTGTATTCTAAAGTGAGGAATCCCTAATTCTGTTTCATAGAATAGCCTTGTAATCAGCGGTGTAACAATCAATACCTCGATTACAAGAGACTGACCACAGCATTAAGACTACACTGTGGACCAATTGATCACAAAATTTACGAGGACTGACAGTCCACAGCATTTAAATTAGTTGTGGACTGACTGACAACAGCATTTACACTAGTCTAAGGATTGACTGGAAGACAGCAATTACTGGAGAGGGACATCATACTCGGACGAATAGAAGGAAGAAAGCAAAGACCAGCAAGCAATCCAAAGTATTGACACTATCAAGATAATGGTGAAGAAGACCCTAGTGGACCTATCTAGTCATGCACAAGATTGATCTTCCTAAAGATCGTTAATTTATCAAGTCGTCATGGCTCGAGTTTCAACCAAAGGTCATTAATTATAAAGAATGGACTGACTGACTGACCACAGCATATACACTAGATGTGGACTGCCTGACCACATTTACAGTAGACTAGACTGTGGTCCAACCTCTGTCTTCTAAAGTGAGGAATCCCCTATCCTATTACGACGCGCCCCCTGGGCCATGGGGTACCCGGAGCCGGGCCTTTTGTAGATGTTGGGGGTGGTAGTCACCGTGGCGGTGACCCGGTCCGTGACCCAGGGCAGTCAAACCACGGGCGTATTATATGTGCATAGGTTAATGTCCGACTACACCACCTGTGGATTGCGGTTATTAGTAACCGCCGCTGCGGAGCAGTCCGCTGAAGCTGGTGGTATGTGCAGCTAGGTGATGTGACTCCCCACAGGAGGAGTGTAGCCTCAGGGCAGCATGTAAGGATGATGATGGTAGTAGAGCAGGGTATCGGTAATAACAACACGGAGTCTTTGCAGTGCAGTCCCAGGGTCTTTTCTGTTGGTAATTATATAGGCCCCAACGGGAGTACTGTGTGACCCGCCACTCGGCGTTTGAGTAGTGGCTAGCCCTCCCTGAGAAGGTGTATACTCGGTAGACGGGCCGGTGATGGAGAGGGGATGCAGTCGCGGCCTTGGCCCGGTCCGTGCCCAGGGCGCACACACCAAAAATACGGGCTAGTTAAGGATGAGTGGTTAATTCGACTCGCCACCTGTGGTGTCTGGTGATGCTCCACCAGTGCTGCTTGCAGTCCTCTGAGGCGGGATGTTGTGGCAGACGACGGTATTACTACTCCCCACAGGCAGAGCAGGGCCTCAGGGCAGAGACAGACAGGAGGATGGATGAAGGGAGTAGTAGTAGGCGCAGTGGTGTGGTGCGGTGTCACGCTTCAAGAATGGACCGGAGGCAATGGATGCAGTATTCCAAGCTTTACTCACGTTAGTTAAGGTCAGCTGCATGGCTTCTCCTTGCTCCTCACGGCTTGCTGCGGCCACCAGAGATGAGGGCCCAGAACACCCCGGTAGTTGAGGTGCTTTGATGAGGACCCCCGCACCTCCGCGTGTTCCTGAACTTTTTCCTTGGACCTGTCCTGTCCGTGTGCAGTGCGTGTTACAAGGCTGGGTCTCCCTCTGGCTATTCACAGAACAAGGGTACGTCGGCAATTCCGTTCCGTCCGTCACCGGGTGGGATCCACTTAGCCGCCTGGCTTCTCTGACAGAGACGTGAAGTAACAAAGTAAGATATCGGGGGCTGGTACCCCTTTTGCAGCAGGAGTCCCTCTGACTAGGCCAGAATGGAGAGTACAGGTGGCATATGCCGCTCTGTCCATATTCCCTGGGATCCTTTTGCCTGTGGAGCTCTTCTACTTTGCTCCCCTCCAGGCCTTCTCAAGTAGGGAACTTGACCGGGTAGAGGCAACCGTTAACTCTCACCCGCTCCTCGCCTCAAGGCCAGAGCATGAGGACCGTGCGTCTTCACAGGCTGCAGGTTCTATCCCAGAAAGCCACATTCAGCAGTGAAGACCACAATCAAAGAACCTTGAACTTAAGATGGCTGGCTATTATATATTAAACTAGAAGTGTAACCTAAAGGTGTGTCCTCCACCCTGACCCAATACATGGTTCCCCCTAACCTTGGTTCCCCCATCTCCATTATCCTGCTGGGGCAGCACTCTGGTGCATATTAGCCCCCCATATGACAGGAGTGTGTAGTGTTGAGTGTGAGTTGGGGTCCTGACAGGTGCACCATCCTTACCTGGGTGAGGAGATACCACACCTCCTGACAAGATGCAGTACCCCCCTGTGGCGACCGAACCCTCAGGGGCACCACAGTACTGGCTCGTGATGAAGGCCTGGTCAGTCTGGGAGCAATCCTAGAGTCCTCCTGGCTAGGTAGAGTTGTAGGCCTGCCGTTCTGACCGTAATCTTTGGCTATCCCGCTTATAGTCGTGTTGTAGCCCACGTCCCTGAGTGTAACGTGCTGTGCTCACCCGTATGGCTGGCGACTCAGACCCTGTGTATTCCTCGCTCCTCTGTGGCGGTACTGGTCCTTTCGTGTGGCTGAGCCTCCGGGCTTCTGATGGGCCAGGAGACCTGCAATCTCCTGCCTTGTTGTATCTGCTGCTGGGTATACAATCCCCATAGCCTCGGACTCCGGTGTCCGGCTCTCTGTGTGAACTATCCAGGACGAGTTCTCTTCAGCTCCAATCCCTGGCTTCTCGCTCCTGTGTCCTCAACTCGACTACAGGCTCTAACTGAGCTAACCCCGCCTCCAGATCCAGTTATAAAGGGCAGGATCCTCCCCTTTCTGGCCTGGGGCAAGAGGTGTTGCATTTAGTTGTTCCCTGACCAGGAAACCCCTGTTTTGCTCCCAGACATGATATTACTACCACTGTGGCAACCAGACCCTGTGGGGTGCCACATTCCCCCCTAGTAAATTTCAGTACTCCGGGACTGAGCATATTTTGCAAAAACACAACAGGTACAATACATCAACATATTTACAATCATTAGAGTCTTTATAGGTCACGGTATCATCTGTAACCAGGTGTCCATTTTCCTTGGTAGATATGGGGATCTGTCCAAAGCAAACCCCAAACGTTGGCCTTGGGCGTGGCTGCAAGGCTTAGACTGTCCCGCTGGACCACAAGTGGGCAACACCAGACAGGTTTTTGTTCCGTGGTCTGCTGGAAAGGGGCACTTTACAGGTGCAACTATTTACAAGGCAAGTTTTTGGGTTACTCATCGTCCATAACCTGAAAGTCTTTTGTAACCTGTCGGGTAACTGGACAAACATAGTTAACACACGCATAAAACAATTCAACATTACAGTTATAGTTACATTTAGATTCTCCAGCGAGCAGGGATTTGACCTCTGGTGCTCCTGGTAGACCTGCGTAACACACTGTCTAGCTGTGTTCTACCTTGGTCCCCTGCATTTACCCCTGGTGTGGTGGGCTCTATATGGACTGCACTACAGGTGTGTGAAGGTGTCTCTGGTAGGTTGAGCAGCTTCCTACGGATCCTTTGGCTTACCGTGGGCATGACAGTTTCGCTACTAGCAGAGGGTAGATTCTCCTGGTCTGTTGATGAGGAATCTTCTGTCTCCGGGGCCAATGATTCTTCCAACTCTACTGGGACTTCTTCAGCTTCCTGAGGAGCAGGCTGGAGGAATGTAAGGACTGGTACAACAATGGCATTATTCACCTGTGTCCATGACCGTGGAAATTCTCTGAGTACCGTGCTGACCATTTATTCCTTTTCCTCTGCGGGTTGAGGGATATCCTGGTCTTCTTCAGCATGCTGCAGCTGCTCGGGACATTTCTTTAGGTGGTCTCTGTAAACTGTAGCTGTTGTTTCTCCTCCGTCCTTACTTATGAGGTACACCTTAGGGTTATCGTGGTTCGAGGGCAGAACGGTGTACGGCTCTTTTTCCCACTGGTCATCCAACTTGTGGAGTCGCCTCTTCCTCTTTAGGACTTGCTCTCCAGGTGACAGGGGAACGGCAGGGGCATGTTGATTGTAAGTCTTCTCTTGCCTTTCTCTTGCTTGGGACAGACTTCTTTCAACACTTTCCTGTACCTTGCGGTATTGCTGCTGCCGCTCAGTATCCCAATCTGCATCTGGTGAGGCGTCCTCTGGGGTCAGGACTCCCATTTCCTGGTCGATGGGCAGCTTACCAGGTCTTGCTCGCATCTGGTAAGCAGTTGGTGGAATTCACTGGGATGTGATTGTAGAGTTCCACCAGGTCTGGCAACTTTTCTGGCCACAGGCTGCGTTCCTCCAGGGGCAACGTCTTCAGTAAGTCTATCACCACCTGATTCATCTTTTCACACATCCCATTGGTCTGGGGGTGGTAAGGCATTGTCCGGATCTTCTTGCAGCTGTACAGGTTGCAGAACTCCTGGAATACCTCCACTTCGAAGGCCGGACCTTGGTCAGTTAGCACACGTTCTGGGTAACCATGCGGGTGGCAGAAGTGCTGCTGGAAAGCTCTGGCTGCAGTCTGAGCCGTTTGGTCCTTGACTGGCACTACTACCAGGAACCGGGAGTAGTGGTCTACGATGGTGAGAGCGCATACATAGCCTGATCTGCTCGGGGTTAGCTTCACATGGTAAAGGGCTACCAATTCGAGTGGCTGCTTGGTAATGATGGGCTGCAGGGGAGCCCTCTGGCTGTCACGGTCTTTGCTTCTCAGGTTGCATGGTCCGCATTCTCGACACCACCTCTCAATTGCTGTCCTCATACCAACCCAATAGAACCATTCACGTAGCAGGACTTCCAGCTTCTTCCACCCAAAATGCCCCGCTCCATCGTGGTACTACTCCAGGACCATAGACGCATCTCGCCTCGGGATTACCACCTGCCAGACCAGCTCATGTGTCCAGGAGTTGACAGTTCTTCGAAACAGCTTCCCTTCATAGATGAACAGATTCCTCTTTTCTTTCCACAGCTGTTTGGTCTCTTCAGGAGCATCTGAATCAGGGTGTGAGTCCGCTTGTGTCAGCAACTCTTTGACTAGGCGGACAGCCGGGTCACTGTCTTGCATTTCTGCCCATCCGTGGTGTGGCAGTGGATTGAATGTGTCCTCCCTGTTGGCAGAGCACCTGTTCTGCACACAATGGGAGCACTGCTTTATTCCATGGCGGTGGAAAGCGGGGATCTCTATCTCTTCCAATTCTTCTGGGTCTTTCCCCCGTCTGGCAAGTTAGGCATTCTGGGCAGCGCATCTGCGTTTGCATTCTTGTGACCGGCCCGGTACTTGATGGTGAATTCGTAGTTGGACAGTCGGGCCATCCATCTTTGTTCCAGGGCACCAAGCTTTGCAGTGTCCAGGTGTGTCAGCGGGTTATTATCCGTGAACACAGTGAATTTTGAGGAGGCAAGATAATGTTTAAAGTGCTCTGTCACGGCCCAGACGATGGCAAGGAACTCCAACTTGAAGGAGCTGTAGTTTTCTGGGTTCCTTTCTGTGGGCCGGAGCTTCCTACTGGCGTAGGCTGTCACCCTTTCTCTGCCTTGTTGGATCTGGGACAGCACCGCTCCTAGTCCCACGTTGCTCGCGTCCTTGTGAAGGATGAAGGGTTGGCCGTAATCAGGGTAGGCCAGGACCTCGTCTCCGGTGAGGGCCATCTTCAACCCGGTGAAGGACTTATCTTCTAGCTTGTCCCATTTGAACGGTGGTTTCTGGCTCTTGGCTTTCCTGGACTGGCCTATCAGGAGATCCTGCATGGCCGTCGCCATCTTGGTGAAGCCTGGTATAATCCTTCGGTAGTAGCCTACTAACCTGAGGAACTGCCGTACTTCTTTGATGGTGGAGGGTCTCGGCCAGTCCTTGATTATGGTGATCTTGTCGGGGTCCGGTGCTACACCGTCAGTGCTTACCACATGTTCCAAATACTGTACTCTGGGCTTCAGCAGGTGGCACTTTGACGGCTTCACCTTGAGGCCAAAGCCAGCCAGGACTTCAAACACCTCCGCCAGGTGCTCCAGATGAACCTCATACGTCTTGGAATATACGATGACGTCATCCAGGTACAGCAGGACCGTCTCGAAATTCTTATGTCCCAGACAGCACTCCATTAACCGCTGACAGTTTCCTGGGGCGTTGCAGAGCCCGAACGGCATGTAGTTGAACTCGCTGAGGCCCATCGGGGTGGTGAATGCGGTCTTTTCCTTATCCGCCTATGCTACAGGAACCTGTCAGTTCCCACTAGTAAGATCCAAAGAAGAGAAGTAGTTAGCAGATTTTAAGGCAGCCAGTGACTCCTCTATCCTGGGTAGCAGGTATGCATCTTTATGTGTTATGCGGTTAATTTGCCTGTAGTCTACACACATTCTCATCGTGCCATCCTTTTTCTTTACAAGAACTAATGGAGCTGCCCAGGGGCTACAACTGTCTCTTATTACCCCATCCTCCTTCATCTCTTGTAACATCCCTTTGGCATTTTGGTAGTGTGCTGGCGGTACAGGCCGGTACCTTTCTTTAATGGGTGGATGGTCTCCCGTGGGGATATGGTGTTGAACCCCTTTTCCTGCCCGAAGTCAAGTGGGTGTTTACTGAAGACCCTTTCATACTCCTGTACCACCCGGTATACTCCTTGTTTTTGGTGTTGAGGGGTGGAGTCGGTGCCCACATGCAGCTTCTGGCACCAGTCCTCCAACTGTCCCTTGGAGCCATTACCCTCCGCCTGTTGGGATGGAGGTAAGGGTTCCACGGCCTTTATAGCATTTTGGCTGACGGTGAATAGTTTAGCCAGGGTACCATACCCTGGCTGTCAAAATGGTGGGCCTACTATCTGAGTAGACGGGCTCTACCAGGGCCTGGTAATCTCTACCCCTTAGACCGATGGCTGCCCGGCACCATATCAGCATTTCACTTTTTGGGGGCATGGCAATAGGCAATGGGTCACTCATCCTAACACTGCCAATCTCGCCACCAGACAGTTCTACCTGTTGTCTTTTGATCAGGGCTCTGATCTCCCTTTGTAGAACCCGCTGCTGGCTGGAACTGGCGGTCTCCGCAACCTGCTGTAGCAAGACAATTATTTCTGCAAGACAATTTTCAATAACATTAGTGCCTAAAATTATCATGGGATGACTTTCTCGGCGATCCATGTCGACAATTATCAGTCCCTGTGCTGGCAGCTCGACTTTGCCAACTTTTATGGTCACTTCTTTAAACCCAACCTGGGGTACGGGTTGACCATTGCTAGCATATATACTCAAATGTTCATCTGGACAGCGGGTAATGTCCGAATTAGGTCAGTACTGTTTGAAAAGAATGTAGGGAATGGTGGTCACCTGGGATCCAGTGTCCAGCAACGCGCTCATTGGAAAGCCGTCCAGCACGACAGGTAGGACCCGTCGTCCTCCCACATATTTGTCTCGCCAGCTTGATGGGCTTGGTGGTCTTATGCCTGGGGGTTGGCCCTCTGCCCCAGGTTTTACTAGTTTAAATGACAGTACCTTGCATAATGTCCTGGCTGGTTGCAGCGGCGGCAGATGGGTTGTCCATCCTGGTCGTAGCGGTCGCTGTTCCTCCCTCTGGATGGTGGACTCCTCCTCTGTCGTCACTGCGAGACGTCCTCCAGACTGGAAGCCAGCTGGACCTTTCCTCTGGGAGACACCTGCAAGGAGTGCACAGTTTTCTTTAGTGCTGCTACACTTTTGGTTAGTTCCTGGACCTGATGGTGCAGGTCTGTAGATGGGGCATTGTCCAGAGTCTGTGCATCAGCTCCTACAGGCTCTGGTGAAATGGGTGCCACCTTCTGGTGATAGGTGATAACTGGGCGCCGGTGAGCTGTGGCGCCACATGGTGTTGGTTCCCATAGCACCCGGATGGCTCTGTCCTTAAATTGTGCAAAGTCCAAGTCAGGGTTTTGCAGAGCCATTATGCGCAGCTGGGTTCGGTGGGCGCTGGACAGTAAACCCTCAATAAATTGCTCAGTTAACAGTCTGTTTTCATCACGCACACTGTCAGGGTCTACCTGTTTGATGGTCCTCAGCGCCTCCTGCAGGTTTAAAGCATAGTACTGTACACTGTCCTGTGCCGTTGTTTGCACCCATAAAACTTCATTTTGATCTCTGCTGTAGTGCGGGTGTCTAAAGTGTCCTTTATGTGGGCCAGTATCTCTTTTACAGTCCCTTTTTCTCGAGCTGACCAGGACTTTACTTCTCTCTGGGCTGCACCAATCAACTGGCCTATGAGGATGCTCACTTTCTGCTCCTCGGACAGGGGGTGTACTTTAAATAAACTGTTTAGTCTCTCCTTGAAGTCACTCAGGGTGTGCGACTCTCCTGAGTGCTGGGGCAACCACGCCGCCCCCGGTATTTAAGGAATGGTGAATGGTATTACTGCGGCAGTGGCCGCGCCGGTGGCATTATTTCTCTTCATTTCGGGTGTCTTCCTCCCCCCTAGTGAACCTTGGCCTACCTTCCTCCTCTTTTCTTCCTTAGGCCGCAGTTCCGCAGGTGATTATCCCCATCGAGGACCTGGCGTTGCACGCGTCTGACTTCAGCGCTCGCTGGGCTCCTTCCAGGACCTGGCGTTGCGTCAGCGTGCGGGGCTTTGGACTTCGCGCGTTTTCAGCGATCACGCCCCTCTTCTTCCCAAGCAGCGACCCGAAAATGGTGGACAATGGCTGGAAAACAGCTGCTTTGGCGGGAAAACTTCACCACGGTATACGACACAGTTTCTTAAAGGTGCGCAGTACCCGGTGGTAGCGGGCACGTAATCTTGCCGACTACGCCAAAATTGACGCTTCCCCTGGGCTGTGGAGTACCCGGAGCCGAGCCTTTTGTAGATGCTGGGGGTGGTAGTCACCGTGGCGGTGACCCGGTCCGTGACCCAGGGCGGTCAAGCCACGGACTTATTATATGTGTATAGGTTAATGTCCGACTACGCCACCTGTGGATTGCGGTTATTAGTAACCGCCACTGCGGAGCAGTCCGCTGAATCTAGTGGTATGTGCAGCTAGGTGATGTGACTCCCCACAGGAGGAGTGTAGCTTCAGGGCAGCGTGTAAGGATGATGATGGTAGTAGTGCAGGGTATCGGTAATAACAAAACGGAGTCTTTGCAGTGCAGTCCCAGGGTCTTTACTGTTGGTAATTATATAGGCCCCAACGGGAGTACTGGCTCGTGATGAAGGCCTGGTCATTCTGGGAGCAATCCTAGAGTCCTCCTGGCCAGGTAGAGTTGTAGGCCTGCCGTTCTGACCATACTCTTTGGCTATCCCGCTTTTAGTCGTGTTGTAGCCCACATCCCTGAGTGTAACGTGCTATGCTCACCCGTATGGCTGGCGACTTGGACCCTATGTATTCCTCGCTCCTCTGTGGCGGTACTGGTCCTTTTGTGTGGCTGAGCCTCCGGGCTTCTGATGGGCCAGGAGACCTGCAATCTACTGCCTTGCGGTATCTGCTGCTGGGTATACAATCCCCACAGCCTCGGACTCCGGTGTCAGGCTCACTGTGTGAACTATCCAGGACGATCTCTCTTCAGCTCCAGTCCCTGGCTTCTTGCTCCTGTGTCCTCAACTCGAATACCGGCTCTAAGTGAGCAAACCCCCCTCCAGATCCAGTTATAAAGGGCAGGATCCTCCCCTTTCTGGTCTGGGGCAGGAGGTGTTGCAGGTAGTGTGTTCCCTGACCAAGAAACCCCTGTTTTGCTCCCAGACATGGTATTACTACCACTGTGGCAACCAGACGCTGTGGGGTGCCACATTTACATAGAATAGCCTTGTAATCAGCGGTGTAACAATCAATACCGCGATTACAAGCGATTGACTACACTAAAAAAATTACACTGTGGACTGAATGACCACATCATTTAAAAGGACTGAAAGTCCACAGCGTTTGAATTAGTTGTGGACTGACTAACAACAGCATTTACTCTAGTCTAAGGATTGAATGGAAGACAGCAATCACTGGAAAAGGACATCATACTTTGAGGTATAGAAGGAAGAAAGCAAAGTGGAAGACTAGCAGCCAATCCAAAGGATTAACACTATCAAGATAATGGTGAAGAAGACCCTAGTGGACCTATCTAGTCTTTCACAAAATTGATCTTCCTAAAGATCGTTAATTCATCCAGTCGTCATGGCTTGAGTTTCATCCGAAGGCAATTAATTATAAAGAATGGACTGACTGACTGACCACAGCATATACAATAGATGTGGACTGCCTGACCACCGATTGAGCATAAAATTTAAAATAGACTGTGGACTGTCTGACTACAGTTTTAATAATAAAATGCAGACGGATTGACCACAGTCTTTATCTTTGAAATAAGTAATTTTGGCCCTAGAGTGTTATACTTTTTGGTGTGTATAACATGTAGCAGGAACATATTATCACTCTTTTGAATATTTACAGGTGACTGACGCCCTTTGACATGGTGGGATTTGAATTGTTTCCTTGTGGACTCCAAGAAAAGAATGTGGAAAGTCACATAACAGGTAATTAATTTTCATATTAATTATTGATAATATTCATTCAAGGCATAAGTTCTAGACCTGCGGAGGTGTGACAACACCTTTCTGATACATGAGAATATACTCTTAGTGGTTTCCATATGTATAATTTCTATACACAACTCCTAGTATAACACAACCGTATCTTAGGTAGAGACATAAGGAACATTTCTTTTCCTTATCGTCTGTCTTCTAAAGTGAGGAATCCCTTATTCTGTTTCATAGAATAGACTTGTAATCAGCGGTGTAACAATCAATACCGCGATTACAAGAGACTAACCACAGCATTAAGACTACACTGTGGACCAAGTGACCACAAAATTTATGAGGACTGACAGTCCACAGCATTTAAAATAGGTGTGGACTGACTGACACCAGCATTTACATTAGTCTATGGATTGACTGGAAGACAGCAATTACTGGAAAGGGACATCATACTCGGAAGAATAGAAGGAAGTAGGCAAAGAGGAAGACCAGCAACGAATCCAAAGGATTGACACTATCAAGATAATGTTGAAGAAAACCCTAGTGGACCTATCTAGTCTTGCACAAAATTGATCTTCCTAAAGATCGTTAATTCATCCAGTCGTCATTGCTAGAGTTTCAACCGGAGGCCGTTAATAATAAAAAATGGACTGACTGACCACAGCATTCACACTAGTTGTGGACTGCCTGATCATATTTACAGTAGACTGTGGACCAACTTCTGTCTACTAAAGTGAGGAATCCCATATTCTGTTTCATAGAATAGCCTTGTACTCAGCGGTGTAACAATCAATACCGTGATTACAAGAGATTGACCACACTATTAAAATTACACTGTGGACTGAATGACCACAACATTTAAAAGGACTGACAGTCCACAGCGTTTGAATTAGTTGTGGACTGACTGACAACGGCATTTACACTAGTCTAAGGATTGAATGGAAAACAGCAATCACTGGAAAAGGACATCATACTTTGAAGTATAGAAGGAAGAAAGCAAAGAGGAAGACCAGCAACCAATCCAATTGATTGATACTATCAAGATAATAATGAAGAAGACCCTAGTGGACCTATCTAGTCTTCCACAAGATTGATCTTCCAAAAGATCATTAATTCATCAAGTCGTCATGGCTTGAGTTTCAACCGAAGGGAATTAATTATAAAGAATAGACTGACTGACTGACCACAGCATATACACTAGATGTGGACTGCCTGACCACATTTACAGTAGACTGTGAAACGATTGAGCATAAAATTTGTAATAGACTGTGGACTGTCTGACTACAATTTTTATAATAAAATTCAGACCGTCTGACCACAGTCTTTTTCTTTGAATTAAGTAATATTGGCCCTAGAGTGTTATACTTTTTGGTGTGTATAGCATGTAGCAGGAACATATTATCACTGTTTTGAATATTTACAGGTGACTGACGCCCATTGACATGGTGGGATTTGAAATTTTTCCATATGGACTCCAAGAAAAGAATGTGGAAAGTCACATAACAGGTAATTAATATTCATATTAATTACTGATAACAGTCAGTCTAGGCATAAGTTCTAGACCTGCGGAGGTGTGACAACAACTTTCTGATACATGAGAATATACTCTTAGTGTTTTACATATGTATATTTTCTATACACAACTCCTAGTATAACACAACCATATCTTAGGTAGAGACATAAGGAACATTTCCTTTCCTTATCGACTGTAATCTAATGTGAGGAATCCCTTATTCTGTTTCATAGAATAGCCTTGTAATCAGCGGTGTAACAATCAATACCGCGATTACAAGAGACTGACCACAGTATTAAGACTACACTGTGGACCAATTGACTACAAAATTTACGAGGACTGACAGTCCACAGCATTTAAATTTGGTGTGGACTGACTGACAACAGCATTTACACTAGTCTATGGATTGACTGGAAGACAGCAATCACTAGAAAGGGACATCATACTCGGAAGAATAGAAGGAAGAAGGAAAAGAGGAAGACATGCAACCAATCTAAAGGATTGACACTATCAAGATAATGGTGAAGAAAACCCTAGTGGACCTATCTAGTCTTGCACAAAATTGATCTTCCCAAAGATCGTTAATTCATCCAGTCGCCATTGCTAGAGTTTCAACCGAAGGCCGTTAACAATATAAAATGGACTGACTGAGCACAGCATTCACACTAGTTGTGAACTGCCTGATCATATTTACAGTAGACTGTGGGCCAACCTCTGTCTTATAAAGTGAGAAATCCCCTATTCTATTTCATAGAATAGCCTTGTAATCAGCGGTGTAACAATCAATACCGCGATTACAAGAGATTGACCACACTACTAAAATTACACTTTGGACTGAATGACCACAACATTTAAAAGGACTGACAGTCCACAGCCTTTGAATTAGTTGTGGACTTACTGACAACAGCATTTACACTAGTCTAAGGATTGAATGGAAGACAGCATTAACTGGAAAAGGACATCATACTTTGAAGTATAGAAGGAGGAAAGCAAAGAGGAAGACAAGTAGCCAATCCAAAGGATTGACACTATCAAGATAATGGTGGAGAAGACCCTAGTGGACCTTTGTAGTCTTTCACAAAATTGATCTTCCTAAAGATCGTTAATTCATCCAGTCGTCATGGCTCGAATTTCAACCCGAAGGCCGTTAATAATAAAAAATGGGCTGACTGACCACAGCATTCACACTAGGTGTGGACTGCCTGACCACATTTACAGTAGACTAGACTGTGGGCCAACCGCTGTCTTTTAAAGGGAGGAATACCCTATTCTATTTCATAGAATAGCCTTGTAATCAGCGGTGTAACAATCAATACCACGATTACAAGAGATTGACCACAATATTAAAATTACACTGTGGACTGAATGACCACAACATTTAAAAGGACTGACAGTCCACTGCGTTTGAATAAGTTGTGGACTGACTAACAACTGCATTTACACTAGTCTAAGGATTGAATGGAAGACAGCAATCAATGGAAAAGGACATCATACTTTGAAGTATAGAAGGAAGAAAGCAAAGAGGAAGACCAGCAGCCAATCCAAGGATTGATACTATCAAGATAATGGTGAAGAAGACCCTAGCGGACCTATCTAGTCTTCCACAAGAGTGATCTCCCTAAAGATCATTAATTCATCAAATCGTCATGGCTCGAGTTTCAATCGAAGGCCATTAATTATAAAGAATGGACTGATTGACTGACCACAACATATATGACGCGCCCCCTAGGCCGTGGGGTAATCGACAGCTGGGCCGATGGCTGCTGGCGGGGGTTATCACGGTGGCTGGCCCGGTTCGTGTCCCAGGGCGGTCAGTAAAAAGGGACAAAACAAAAAGGGAATAGTTTATATGGAAAGCTCGTGACGCCACCTGTGGTATCTGGTGAGAATCACCAGCGCTGCGGCAGTCCGCTGAGGCCGGTGGTAAGGCATCTTGATGGTACAGCTCCCCACAGGTAGAGCTAGGCCTCAGGGCAGCGGGGATGTAAGGATGCAGGACAGACGGGACCCTCCGGGTCAGAGCAAGAACAGGGACAGACACGATAGTCACTTCAGTACCTTTTACTGGTGGAAATTCAGGCACATCCTGGAGCACTGTAGGGTGAAGGGTGCATTTCAGGATCCTCTCCAGTGAACGGGTGTAGGGCCTCCTGTTTCTTGCCTTTGCGTAGTAAGTTTCTGACCTGCCTGGAGCTAGGCCTAACTTTGTCTCTGTTCTGCACCTGCCGACCTTGTGGTAGGGCCTTCTGTTGGAGATCACTCTCCCTATTCTTTGGGGTCTCTGTGATTCCTGACCCTGGTACGTATCATCTTTTGGTGATCCTGGGACATGTAGTTCGCCAGGGGTTCCGGTAGTTTTCTACTGGTCATGAAGATCCACGTAGATTCAGTCCCGGTGTCCGCTATAACTTCGGGGTGAGCTGGTTAAGCTCCTCTGCCCCCCTATGTAACTCACTTTCCACTCACCTTCGGCCCTGCTTGGGCCCTTGACTAGCCCAGGGGGATGGGATGTACTCGGAGCCCGGGCCTTGCTGCTGGGGATGTCGCGGTAGTCGGCTCCCGGGCCCGTACTCTGGGCCTCTCTTTTAATAGATGTTTGGTTCTTATTAATTATATGAAAGTTCGTGACACCACCTGTGGTACATGTTGAGATTCACCAGCGCTGCGACAGTCCGCTGAAGCCGGTGATAAGGCAGCTCGGTGGTATAGCTCCCCACAGGTGAAGCTAGGCCTCAGGGCAGCGTATGTGAAAGGAGTGTAGGTTGGCGAGGCCAGCCAGGCCTACGGAAAGACAGGCAAGCTCACACAGTTCTCTTCAATAACTTTTACTGATGGAATTGCAGGGACATCCCGGAGCACTGTAGGGTGAAGGGTGTATTGCCGGATACTCCCCCAGGGTGCGGGGATAGGGCTTCCTGTTTCCTGTCTTTGTATGGTAAGTTTCTGACCTGCCTGGAGCTAGGCCTAACTTTGTCTTTGTCCTGCACTGGCTGACGTTGTGGTAGGGCCTTCTCTTGGAGTGCACGC
This sequence comes from Phyllobates terribilis, assembly GCF_046119375.1. Classification (NCBI taxonomy): domain Eukaryota; kingdom Metazoa; phylum Chordata; class Amphibia; order Anura; family Dendrobatidae; genus Phyllobates; species Phyllobates terribilis. Next base: position 385,065,643 of record NW_027362765.1, read on the forward strand.
TCCCAGCTTGCGGGGCCTATGTGTCTCCTGGCTCTGTTACGTGTCAGCACTTTAGTGGTCCTGGGACCTGTAGTCCTCCAGGGATTCCGGTTGAACTTTACTGGGTCATAGAGATCCCGGTAACTTCGGACCCGGTGTCCAGTAAACATTTGGGGTGAGCTGGTAAAGCTCCTCTGCCCCCACTGCTACTAACTCTCGACTCGTCTTCGGTCTACTCGGGGCCCTCACTTGGCTATACACTCTGGCAGTTAGCTGGCTGCCTCTTCTGCCGCTCTTTGAGCGTCGGCAACGCTCCTAGCTCACTAACCTGAGATCACTCTACTCCGACTCCAACCGAACTCTCTCCTTCAAACTCTTCTCAGACTGCTCTGTACACTTGCTCTTTGTGCTCTCCAGTCTAAAACTAGTCTCTAACTGAGCCAACCGACGAACTAGCTCCACCCCCCCTTTTATATCCCTAATGGGCTCCCTCTGGTGGTCTGAGGTGGGAGGTGAAGGTGTGTGTATGTGCTTAGAGAGCCTTCTGGTGGAGGAATCCATTAATACACTCTTCCAGGTCTGTGGTGCTAAGCAGAGCTGGGCGCCACATTCCCCCCTAGTTAAGCTCAGCACTCCCTGGCTGAAGTAATTTTACAAACAGTAATAAACATAAACAATAACAATAATCTTCCCTTTATGGGAGGCACCAATCTTAAACATTGCATAACAACACCAACAAATATAAAGCGTCCTCAGAATTCAAGTCTCCAGTTGTGAGGTTCCCAAGCAGGATGTCCATCTCACTGACTAGAATACTTAGTAGCTTTGAGGGACATGTCCTAAACCCTCTACGTAGGCCCTGGGGTGGCTGAAGGGCATGAAGATCCGGTGTTGGACCTCCACAAAAGCCACTCCAGGCAGGTTTTACTTCTGAGGTCACCTAAAGGGAGTACTCCAGGGAGTACAAATATATACAAGAAATTGTTTTTGGGCTGCACACAGGCCACGCAGTTCATAGGTAATTAATTAACGAAATCATTAGGCAAAAAGTCCATTAATAAGGCAAAAATACATATCAAAATGCACAATCATAACATACAATACCCCAGGGGTAACTATCTACACTATTCAGATTTTTTTACTTTACTGAGTGTACCTGACAGGAGGTTTACCTCTCGTGCTACGTGTTGATCTACGTAGTGTAGTGGTCTGTGTGGTAGTAGTGTCTACATTGTCAGTTACTCTACCAGTTCTACGTGTGACTATGTTGTAAAACTGCCTTAACCTCTCTCTTGGACTGGCAAGTCTACCATTGGCTGGGCCCTCTTGCTCTTCTTCTGCCGGGGATCCTTTATCCGGGGATTCTTCTTGAGCTGGGTCTTCTGCAGCACTTACAGGTTCAACTTGCTGTAGAGGGTCTTCTGGCTGATTGTAGAAATGGAGTACTGGAACTATTACTGCTCCTCCTACTTGAGGCCAATCTGCTGGAAACTCTCCTAAGTCAGTGTGTATCACTGGTTCTTTTGGCTCTTCCGGTTGGGTGAAAGGCACTTCTTCTTGGGGTTTCAGTAATTCAGGACATAACTTTAGATGGTCCCTTGACACTGTTGCAGACGTTCTTCCTCCATCTTTGCTGATTAAGCATGTCTTTTTATTATCAAATCTTGATTCCAACACAGTGTAGGGTTCTTTTTCCCACTGGTCATCAAGTTTGTTGTTTCTTCTTTTTCTTTTTAATACTGTTTCACCAGGTGTGAAAGGTTCTGCTGGCGCATTTTTGTTGTATTGTGCTTCTTGATTGTCTCTTGATTTAGTGAGACTATCTTCGACACAGGCTTGTACCCTTCTGTACTGCTCTTGTCTGGTCGTGTCCCAGTTTTCAGTGGTTACATCAGCTTCAGGCTCCACAACACCAAGCTCCAGATCCATGGGCAGCTTCCCAGGTCTTGCACGCATAAGATATGCCGGAGTACAGTTGGTGGAACTGACAGGTATGTGATTATATAGATCTACTAGGTCTGGTAGTAGGTCTGGCCACTGGTGTCTCTCTTCAAGTGGGATGGTCTTCAGCAGATCGATGATGATGTTGTTCATCTTTTCACAGAGACCATTTGTTTGTGGGTGATATGGGGTAGTTCTTATTTTCTTACACCCGTAAAGATGGCAGAACTCTTTGAACAATTCAGCCTCAAAGGCCGGGACTTGGTTAGTCAGTACCTGCTCAGGGTATCCATGGAGTCTGCAGAAGTACGCTTGGAAAGTTTTTGCTGCTGTCTCTGCTGTCAGGTCTTTGACAGGGGCGACCACCAGGAACCTAGAGTAGTGATCCACCATGGTCAGTGCGTAGGAGTACCCTGACCTGCTGGGGGACAACTTGACATGGTCCAGAGCCACGATCTCCAGGGGCCGAGTTGTCTTGATTGGTTGCAGGGGTGCCTTCTGGGTGCTGTAGTCTTTTCTTCTGAGGCTACAGGGTCCACAGTTTCGGTACCACCGTTCAATGGAACTGCGCATTCCTACCCAGTAGAATCGACACTTCAGCAGGGTCTCTAGCTTTTTCCAGCCAAAGTGCCCCGCCTGATCGTGGTAGGCCTCCAACACCATCTGGATGTCTGTCTTCGGGACTACTATCTGCCATACCATTTCATGGGTTTTTGGATTAACATACCTCCGGCACAGCTTCTCACGGTAGATAAACAGCCGGCTTCTCTTGTTCCACAGCTGCTTTGCTTGAAGAGACGCTTCCTTCTCCAGGGAGGAACCTTCTTGGGTTATCAGTTCTTTAATACGGCTGACAACCGGGTCAGTGTCCTGTGTCTCTTTCCAGCTGTGGTGAGGCAGAGGGTTTAATGTCTTCCCACCCTGCCTCTTTGAGGCTCGTTGTTCGTGGATCATCCCATTCCGGTGAAAGGCAGGTAGCTCAATCTCTTCCAAATCATCCACTTGTTCTTCTGTGTCTGATTGGTGAGGCATCCTGGACAGGGCATCGGCGTTGGCGTTCTTGCGGCCCTCCCGGTATTTAATTGTAAATTGGTAGTTTGACAGCCGAGCCATCCATCGTTGTTCCATGGCTCCCAGCTTGGCAGTTTCAAGATGGGTCAAGGGGTTATTGTCAGTGTAGGCAGTTAACTTGCTGGAGGCCAAGTAGTGTTTAAACCTTTTGGTGATGGCCCAGACCAAGGCCAGGAACTCTAACTTAAAGCTGCTACAGTTCTCTGGGTTCCTCTCGGTTGGGTGGAGCTTCCTGCTTGCGTAGGCTATGACTTTCTCTTGGCCATTCTGCTTCTGACTTAGGACAGCACCCAGCCCTTCGTTGCTGGCATCAGTATACAGCAGGAACGGTTGGCTGTAGTCAGGATAGGCTAGAATCTCGTCGCCTGTTAGGATCTCCTTCATCTCCTGAAATGACTCGGCTTGCTCCTTACCCCAGTGGAATGGGTTCTTGCCTTTGGGGGACTGCACTACCAGGAGGTCTTGCAGGGGAGCTGCTTTCTTAGTATAGTCTTTTATGAACCTCCGGTAGTATCCTACTAGTCCCAGAAACTGACGCACCTCCTTCAGATTCTTCGGCTCCGGCCACTTCTGGATGGCTGTAACCTTCTCCGGGTCTGGTGCTACCCCTTACGGACTGACAATGTGCCCCAGGTACTGTACCTTTCTCTTGAGCAGGTGGCACTTTGAGGGTTTCAACTTCATCCCGTACCGGGACAGTGACTCAAATACCTCTGCCAGGTGTTTCAAGTGGTCCTCGTACGTTCTGGAGTACACCATCAAGTCATCCAGGTAGAGTAACACAGACTCGAATTTGCGGTGTCCCAGGCAGCACTCCATAAATCTCTGGAATGTTCCGGGGGCATTGCAGAGTCCAAACGGCATACTATTGAACTCGCAGAGTCCCATCGGAGTGGTAAAAGCTGTCTTCTCCCGATCCTCCTCAGCCACAGCTACTTGCCAGTACCCACTAGTGAGGTCAAGGGTAGAAAAGTAATTTGCAGACTTTAAGGCAGCCAGGGACTCCTCTATGCGTTTTAAAGGGTATGCATACTTATGTGTAATGCGATTTACTTGACGGTAATCTACACACATCCTCATGCTCCCATCCTTTTTCCTGACTAGCACTAGGGGAGCCGCCCAGGGACTACAACTATCCCTTACTACCCCTGCCTTTTTCATGTCATGCAACATCTCTTTTGCCTTCTGGTAGTGTGCTGGTGGAATAGGCCTATAACGTTCTTTGATTGGTGGATGATCACCTGTGGGGATATCGTGTTGAACCCCCTTTATCCTCCCAAAATCAAGTGGATGTTTACTGAACACTTGCTGGTATTCCTGAACCACCCGGTGTACACCCTGTTTTTGATGGGCAGGAGTGGTGTCTGTCCCAACATGGAGCTGTTGACACCAGTCCTCCACCTGGGTAGCAGGGTCATTATCCTCCACTTCGTCTGGTGAGGCTAAGGAGCAACAGTGGCATAACGTGGTAACTTTACCTCATCTTCCCCATAGTTGAGAAGACGGACGGGCACCCTCCCATTGCATACGTCTACAACCTCTCTGGCGATTAAGAGCGTGGGTCTGTGCTCTGAGCTAAGGGGTTCTACTACCGCCTGGTAACTTTGTCCCCTAAGACCTATGGCTGCTCTACACCAGACAAGCATTTCTGTCATTGGAGGAATCACAATGGGTATGGGGTCTGTCACCCGCACATTACCAATTTCACCACCTGTTAACTTCGCTTTCTGTTGGTACATCAGGACTCGGATCTCCTTCTGCAGCGCCCTCCTCTGTCCTGGTCTGGCAGCGTCAGCAATCTGTTGGAGAAAGAACACAACCTCTCCCAAACAATTACCAACAATGTTAGTGCCTAGTACCATATACGGATTAGTGTCATCAGGATTAGTCTTTACTACAATTAGTCCCTGGTCCTTCAGCTCCACTCTCGCCACCTTTACAGTCACATTCTTAACCCCAATTAGGTTAAGGGGGAGTCCTTTTGAGGCATAAACAGAAAGATCTGGAGCTGGCGGAGGTAGATCGTCCATGGACCAGAAACTTTTGTAGAGGACGTCAGGTATTACGGTTACCTGAGATCCTGTGTCCAGCAGAGCATGCGTCGGGATCCCGTCCAGCACAATGGACAGGAAAGGTCTTCCCCCAACGAACCTGTTGTACCAATCTGATGGGCCTGGTGACTTTACTCCTGGGTATTGGCCCTCGGACCCAGGGCTTTCTCGTTTAAAGGACAATTCTGGATGAGATGGCCGGTCTTTTGGCAATGGTAGCAGGCGTAGTTCCTCTGTGGACGGCGTTGGTTACTGTTCCTCACAGGGGTTGGTGTTGTCCTACTCCTCCTCCGCATCCAGGAGACGTCCTCAGAGCTGTCGGCAAGCAGGATCTTCCCTTTGTCTTCAGGCTCCGTCCGCAGCTGCAGGGCACTCAGCACAGTGGTCAGGGTTTTACTCAACTGACGCACTTCAGAGCGCAGGCTGTCCAGCTCTCTAGGGAACGCTGCTGGAACCTTGGCTTCAGCTGCCACTGGGGACAAGGTGGGTGTTGCAGGCACTGTGGTGATCCCACCCTGGTAACTTTGGATGGTATTTGTGTCCAGGGGCTGCAGTCCTTTTATTGCCATATCTTTAAGGTTGTCAAAGGTGGCATCGGGATGATCCAGGGACCACCAGCGCACAGTCCTGCTCTCCTCTGGAGATTTCAGTCCCCGGACAAACTGTTCCTTCAGCATTTTGTTTTCATTGTCTGGCTGGACTAACCTGTTGTAGAGCTCGCAGGGCCCCTTGTAGACGCCAGGCGTAGTCCCGAACATTGTCCTCCGGCTGCTGAGCACAGTTGTAGAACCTCATCCTGAGGTCCGTCTCAGTAAGATCCTCAAAGACAGCCTGTAACTTTGCAAAGATGGCGGTCACTGACTCTTGGTCTGCGGCCGACCAGTTTTCTACTTCCCATTCTGCAGCACCAGTCAATTGTCCTAGTACCACCGCAGCCCTTTGCTTGCCTGTCATAGGGTACATATCCAGGGTACTGCATATCCTCCGTTTAAATCCGGAAAGGATATCTGGTTTGCCGTTGTAATGGGGAAGCCACTTTGCTCCCGGGATGTATGGTAGAGTTATTGGAATGACAGGTGCGACAGGACCTGCTGATGGGGCGACTGCTTCCGCCTATGCGGCATCGGGTGGAGGTCGAGTATCAGGGCGGTCAGCCGATACTCCGGCGTCTTTCTGTGCCTCGGACATTCTGGCGCCCCCCTAGTTAACCGTGGCCTACCTTCTTTTGCTTTCTTCCGGTAGGCCGCAGCTCCGCAGGTGACGGTTTTTTTCAGGACCTTGCGTCGCTTGCGTGCTACGTCAGAGCGCTCACCGCGGCGCCTTCCAGGACCTGTTATCACGGCAAGGCACGGGGCGTGTTCGTGGCTTCGCGCTCTTTTGCAGTTACGCCCACCGATTTCACGCAGTTACGCCCTTCTTCTTGCCGCACTACAGCACGACAATGGCGGCCATCTTCGCCACAGTTTATTAAAGGCGCACAGTACCCGGTGGCAACGGGCAAAACACTTCTACGTTGCAGCGGGCATGTAATCCTGTTCATGACGCCAGGAAAGAGATGACTAGACCAGGGGAATGGGATGTACTCGGAGCCCGGGCCTTGCTGCTGGGGATGTAGCGGTAGTCGGCTCCCGGGCCCGTACTCTGGGCCTCTCTTTTAATAGATGTTTGGTTCTTATTAATTATATGAAAGTTCGTGACGCCACCTGTGGTACCTGGTGAGATTCACCAGCGCTGCGACAGTCCGCTGAGGCCGGTGATAAGGCAGCTCGGTGGTATAGCTCCCCACAGGTGGAGCTAGGCCTCAGGGCAGCATATGTGAAAGGAGTGCAGGATGGTGAGGCCAGCCAGGCCTACGGAAAGACAGGCAAACTCACACAGTTCTCTTCTATACCTTTTACTGATGGAATTGCAGGCACATCCCGGGGCACTGTAGGGAGAAGCGTGTATTACCGGATACTCCCCCAGGGAGCGGGGATAGGGCCTCCTGTTTCCTGTCTTTGTATGGTAAGTTTCTGACCTGCCTGGAGCTAGGCCTAACTTTGTCTTTGTCCTGCACTGGCTGACGTTGTGGTAGGGAGTTCTCTTGGAGTGCACGCTCCCAGCTTGCGGGGCCTATGTGTCTCCTGGCTCTGTTACGTATCAGCACTATAGTGGTCCTGGGACCTGTAGTCCTCCAGGGATTCCGGTTGAACTTTACTGGGTCATAGAGATCCTGGTACCTTCGGACCCGGTGTCCGGTAAACATTCGGGGTGAGCTGGTAAAGCTCCTCTGCCCCCACTGCTACTAACTCTCGACTCGTCTTCGGCCTACTCAGGGCCCTCACTAGGCTATACACACTGGCAGTTAGCTGGCTGCCTCTTCTGCCGCTCTTTGAGCGTCAGCAACGCTCCTAGCTCACTAACCTGAGATCACTCTATTCCGACTCCAACCGACCTCTCTCCTTCAAACTCTTCTCAGACTGCTCTGTACACTTGCTCTTTGTGCTCTCCAGTCTAAAAATAGTCTCTAACTGAACCAACCGACGAACTAGCTCCACCTCCCCTTTTATATCCCTAACGGGCTCCCTCTGGTGGTCTGAGGTGGGAGGTGAAGGTGTGTGTATGTGCTTAGAGAGCCCTCTGGTGGAGGAATCCATTAATACACTCTTCCAGGTCTATGGTGCTAAGCAGAGTTGGGCGCCACACCCTCACTAGGCTACACACACTGCAGCCGTGACACTGCTCTTCTTCGCCGCTCTCAGAGTGTCGGCACACTCCTAGCTCTCTATCCTGAGCTCTGTGAGTTCTAGTCTGGACTGAACTTTTTCTGCAGGAACAGCTAGGCTCTGGCTCGACTGCACTGACTCCTTTTGTGTCTGAGCAGGAAACTGCTGAATCACTCACTGAGCTGCCTGGCTCCACCTTCCCTTTATAAATCCCTGACGGGCTCCCTCTGGTGGTCTGAGGTGGAAGGTGGAGGTGTGTGAATGCTTAGAGAGCCCTCTGGTGGAGGAATCCTTTAATACACTCTTCCAGGATCTGTGGTGCTAAGCACAGCTGGGCGCCACATATACACTAGATGTGGACTGCCTGACCACATTTACAGTAGACTGTGAAATGATTGAGCATAAAATTTGTAATAGACTGTGGACTGTCTGACTACAATTTTTATAATAAAATGCAGACCGACTGACCACAGTCTTTATCTTTGAAATAAGTAATTTTGGCCCTAGAGTGTTATACTTTTTGGTGTGTATAGCATGTAGCAGGAACATATTATCACTCTTTTGAATATTTACAGGTGACTGACGCCCTTTGACATGGTGGGATTTGAAATGTTTCCTTGTGGACTCCAAGAAAAGAATGTGGAAAGTCACATAACAGGTAATTAATATTCATATTAATTACTGATAATAGTCATTCTAGGCATAAGTTCTAGACCTGCGGAGGTATGACAACACCTTTCTGATACATGAGAATATGCTGTTAGTGGTTTACATATGTATATTTTCTATACACAACTCCTAGTATAACACAACCATATCTTAGGTAGAGACATAAGGAACATTTCTTTTCCTTATCCTCTGTCTTCTAAAGTGAGGAATCCCTTATTCTGTTTCATAGAATAGCCTTGTAATCAGCAGTGTAACAATCAATACCGCGATTACAAGAGACTGACCACAGCATTAAGACTACACTGTGGACCAACTGACCACAAAATTTACGAGGACTGACAGTCCACAGCATTTGAATTAGTTGTGGACTGACTGACAACAGCATTTACACTAGTCTATGGATTGACTGAAAGACAGCAATTACTGGAGAGGGACATAATACTCGGAAGAATAGAAGGAAGTAGGCAAAGAGGAAGACCAGCAACCAATCCAAAGGATTGACACTATCAAGATAATGGTGAAGAAGACCCTAGTGGACTTATGTAGTCTTTCACAACATTGATCTTCCAAAAGATCGTTAATTCATCCAGTCGTCATGGCTCGAATTTCAACCGAAGGCCATTAATAATAAAAAATGGGCTGACTGACCACAGCATTCACACTAGGTGTGAACTGCTTGACCACATTTACAGTAGACTAGACTGTGGGCCAACCTCTGTCTTTTAAAGTGAGGAATCCCCTATTCTATTTGATAGAATAGCCTTGTAATTTCGCGGCGTAACAATCAATACCGCGATTACAAGAGACTGACCACACTATTAAAATTACACTGTGGACTGAATGACCACAACATTTAAAAGGACTGACAGTCCACTGCGTTTGAATTTGGTGTGGACTGACTGACAACAGCATTTACACTAGTCTAAGGATTGACTGGAAGACAGCAATCACTGGAAAAGGACATCATACTTTGAAGTATAGAAGGAAGAAAGCAAAGAGGAAGATCAGCAACCAATCCAATGGATTGATACTATCAAGATAATGGTGAAGAAGACCCTAGTGGACCTATGCAGTCTTCCACAAGATTGATCTTCCTAAAGATCATTAATTCATCAATTTGTCATGGCTCGAGTTTCAACCGAATGCAGTTAATTATAAAGAATAGACTGACTGACTGACCACAGCATATACACTAGATGTGGACTGCCTGATGACATTTACAGTAGACTGTGAACCGATTGAGCATAAAATTTGTTATAGACAGTGGACTGTCTGACTACAATTTTTATAATAAAATGCAGACCGACTGACCACAGTCTTTATCTTTGAAAAAAGTAATTTTGGCCCTAGAGTGTTATACTTTTTGGTGTGTATAGCATGTAGCAGGAACATATTATCACTCCTTTGAATATTTACAGGTGACTGACGCCCTTTGACATGGTGGGATTTGAAATGTTTCCTTGTGGACTCCAAGAAAAGAATGTGGAAAGTCACATAACAGGTAATTAATATTCATATAAATTACTGATAATAGTCAGTCTAGGCATAAGTTCTAGACCTGCGGAGGTGTGACAACATCTTTCTGATACATGAGAATATACTGGTAGTGGTTTACATATGTATATTTTCTATACACAACTCCTAGTATAACACAACCATATCTTTTCTTTTCCTTATCCTCTGTCTTCTAAAGTGAGAAATCCCTTATTCTGTTTCATAGAATAGCCTTGTAATCAGTGGTGTAACAATACCGTGATTACAAGAGACTGACTACAGTATTAAGACTACACTGTGGACCAATTGACCACAAAATTTACGAGGACTGACAGTCCACAGCATTTAAATTAGGTGTGGACTGACTGACAACAGCATTTACACTAGTCTATGGATTCACTTGAAGACAGCAATTACTGGAGAGGGACATCATACTCGGACGAAGAGAAGGAAGAAGGCAAAGAGGAAGACCAGCAAGCAATCCAATGGATTGATACTATCATTCCACTTAACTTCTGAAGCCCATCTCCTAAAGTGTGTGCAATAATTTTCAACATCTTCTGACCCATGATTCAAACGCCTGAGTTCTGATTCAGCAGATGAGATTCGACAAGGATTGTCATATTATAGCCCCATAGCAGAAAAAAATTCTTCAACAGACCTTAAACACGGATCATTAGGCTGGAGAGAAAAGGCCCACCCCTGTGGTTCATTGCGCAAAAGTGACATAATAAATTCAATGCGCTGTGATTTATTCCCAGAGGACCTTGGTCTCAAACGACGAAAATATAAGAAACAAGCATTTTTAAAGGAAAAAAAATCTTGCTGTTTACCATAAAAAACATCAGGCAGTCCTACGTTGGGTTCGACAAAATGCGCTCCAGAACCGCTACTCACGTGTTGCTGAAGCTCGGCCACCTCCAGAGATAATCCCTGCAGGCCTTGAGCCAAATCCTGGATGGAAACCATACTGATCCCTGAATTTCTTTCCTTTTAGTTTTTTGGGCTGGACTTACTGTTATGATCTGCAACATGTACTAAGGAAAGATAGGGGAAAGCTGTCCCTACAGTAAGACTAAGCTGAATCCCTACGATGTAGCGGTCTGCCTGTTCCTAGTGAACAGACCCGACTTAGTCCTCGGCTAGTCTGAACGAAGACCTATAGAATTAAGGGAGGGGTCCCTAAAAGAACTAAGGACTGGGACAAAAATGGGACACCTCCTAAAAGAGAAGTTGTTGCAGAACACAAAAAGACAAACTGACGAAAATGTACTAGAGGTCCCAGAGGACCAAGCGAACTTGACAGAGAAAGGCACCGAAGCACCAGGCTAGAGAAACAGTCAAACACTGAAGTCCAGCACAGCCACAAGGGCGGAGCTGTAATATAAAGACAGATGGTCACGTGACCGCAAAACACAAGATGGAAAAAACAAACAGGAGAGTTCTAACAGTCATGGCTCGAGTTTCAACCGAAGGCCATTAATTATAAAGAATGGACTGACTGACTGACCACAGCATATACACTAGATGTGGACTGCCTGACCACATTTACAGTAGACTAGACTGTGGGCCAACCTCTGTCTTCTAATGTGAGGAATCCCCTATCCTATTACGATGCGTCCCCTGGGCCGTTTGGTACCCTGAGCCGGGCCTTTTGTAGATGTTGGGGGTGGTAGTCACCGTGGCGGTGACCCGGTCCGTGAACCAGGGCAGTCAAACCACGGACGTATTGTATGTGTACAGGTTAATGTCTGACTACGCCACCTGTGGATTGCGGTTATTAGTAACCGCCGCTGTGGAGCAGTCCGCTGAAGCTGGTGGTATGTGCAGCTAGGTGATGAGACTCCCCACAGGAGGAGTGTAGCTTCAGGGCAGCATGTAAGGATAATGATGGTAGTAGAGCAGGGTATCGGTAATAACAACTCGGAGTCTTTGCAGTGCAGTCCCAGGGTCTTTACTGTTGGTAATTATATAGGCCCCAACGGGAGTACTGTGTGACCCGCCACTCAGTGTTTGAGTAGCGGCTAGCCCTCCCTGAGAAGGTGTATACTCGGACGACACACACCAAAAATACGGGCTAGTTAAGGATGAGTGGTTAATTCGACTATGCCACCTGTGGTGTCTGGTGATGTTCCACCAGCGCTGCTTGCAGTCCTCTGAGGCGGGATGTTGTGGCAGACGACGGTATTACTACTCCCCACAGACAGGAGGATGGATGAGGGGAGTACTAGTAGGCGCAGTGGTGTGGTACGGTGTCATGCTGCAATAATGGACCGGAGGCAATGGATGCAGTCTTCCAAGCTTTACTCACGTTAGTTAAGGTCAGCTGCAAGGCTTCTCCTTGCTCCTCACGGCTTGCTGCGGCCACCAGAGATGAGGGCCCGGAACACCCCGGTAGTTGAGGTGCTTTGATCAGGACCCACGCACCTCCGCGTGTTCCTGAACTTTTCCCTTGGACCTGTCCTGTCCGTGTGCGGTGCGTGTTACAAGGCAGGTTCTCCCTCTGGCTATTCACAGAACAAGGGTACGGCGGCAATTCCGTTCCGTCCGTCACCCGGTGGGATCCACTTAGCCGCCGGGCTTCTCTGACAGAGCCGTGAAGTAACAAAGTCAGATATTGGGAGCCGGTACCCCTTTTGCAGCAGGGGTCCCTCTGACTAGGCCAGAATGGAGAGTACAGGTGGCATATGCCGCTCCATCCGTATTCCCTGGGATCCTTTTGCCTGTGGAGCACTTCTACTTTGCTCCCCTCCAGGCCTTCTCAAGTAGGGAACTTGACCGGGTAGAGGCAACCGTTAACTCTCACCCGCTCCTTGCCTCAAGGCCAGAGCATGAGGACCGTGCGTCTTCACGGGCTGCGGGTTCTATCCCAGAAAGCCACGTTCAGCAGTGAAGACCACAATCAAAGAACCTTGAACTTAAGATGGCTGGCTATTATATATTAAACTAGAAGTGTAACCTAAAGGTGTGTCCTCCACCCTCACCCACTACATGGTTCCCCCTAACTTTGGTTCCCCCATCTCCATTATCCTGCTGGGGCAGCACTCTGGTGCATATTAGCCCCCCATAGGACAGGAGTGTGTAGTGTTGAGTGTGAGTTGGGGTCCTGACAGGTGCACCATCCTTACCTGGGTGAGGAGATACCACACCTCCTGACAAGATGCAGTACCCCCCTGTGGCGACCGAACCCTCAGAGGCGCCACATTCCCCCCTGGTGAAACACAGCACGTCCGCGGGCTGCAAAGAGAGCAAAGCATGGTACACACTTTTTATATATGCTTTATAACAAATAACAATCTTCCCTTTATGGGAGGTTCGGACTCTTAAACGTTGCAATATAAATATAAATAGTACAAAAATATAAAAGTATAAAACATTGAAGAGACACTGTGCTAATAGACAGATCAGTAGAAAATGTAGCAGAAAAGAAGTCAGTTCAGCAGCAAGAGGGACCTGTCCCAAACCCTCAAAGTAGGCCCTGGGGAGGCTGCAGGGCATGGAGATCCTGTGTTGGACCTCCAGGAGAGCCTCTCCAGACAGGTTTTGCTTCTGAGGTCTGAGGTAGAAGTAGAAGTGGGTTTTGCATAAAACCAATAGGAAGCACCTAAATAGATGCATAAACTATATACAGGTAGAGTCTGTCTACTGCAAGTCCGCAGGGACAAGGGTCTCTAAATCCGGGAGGAATAATTCAACACAAACATAACAATCAACTTAAAGGCACAGCCTCCGTGGGCCGCTCAGTCCAGGAACCTCCATTTTGGAAAAGGCTCGTTTTTGCTAACCGAGCCAGACCGATCCTCCACCAGGAGGTGCGCAGGGGCGTCACCCTGGAACACACGATGTACGTCCAGGGCGTACCAGCCACGCACCCCGTGATGATGGGTGTAAGAAACCAAGTCAACCGCGTAGAGGTTCCGGCTAGGGTGATCTCTCCGCAGCTGGGGCTCGACGTCTCTGCGCATCACAAAGACGTCCTGGGAGAACTGGGGACTCCGGATGAAGCCCCATCCCGCCTCCTGGTGGAAGCGAACGATCACCCCTTCCTCTCTGGGACCCGGATGCACGGCCTCCTCCTGGCGGGCCCTGGATTTGGCGGCATTGGCGCGCACCTCGAGGCGCTCACAGCGGATGCGCCTCTCCCGCCGCTCCTTATCCAGCTGGAGGAGCTCCTTGTGGCAGAAGTCCTTCCTCCGCCGTTCTTCTGCCCGGGTCTCCTGGGGGAAGCCCATTAAGTCCCCCCCCTGGTTGTCCCAGGCCATCTCCTCCGCCGCCAGACAGGTAACCACTGGTGCTGGCAGCGGCGTTAGGGGGCGCTGCTGCGGGTGCTCCGAGGATGCGGACCAGTGCGGGTTGGGGGCGGTGGTAATTTCCCCCATTAACGCAGGCTCTCCTGAACCGGGAGTGGGGAGGCAATGCAGGCCTCCGCCGGTGACTGCTACGGGGGCCTCCAGTTCTGGGGCGAAAAGCCGCTCCCACTTTACGGCGCCCGGGGACAGGGGTGCCGGCATGAGATCCACCAGGGCCTCCGTGCGTCTCACGCCTGGGACAGGGGCTTGTTGCTTTCCCCATCCTGGGCTGCACGCATCCTCCGCGGCTCCCTCCTCCTGGGTTGCTGCTCCGGTAACGTGGATTGCAGCCCCTTGGCGGCGTGACCGGATCTTCTCCAGGACCTCCCCTCTCCAAGCTGCGGACGCCGTACGCTGGGCCTCTGCGACCCTCCTGGTCAGGTCCTGCGCCTCCACATGTAGGAACTCGGCCTCCTCCGGGGTTAAGCAAATTCCACGGATCCCGAGCGGAACAGCAGTTGGTAGGGCGGCTTCGGAGTGACTCTCCTGTGCTGCTTCCATGATGACTGCTGGGTGTGGAGTCTCAGGGACTGTTGCGGCCACACCTCGTTGCTGCTTTCTCCTCCTCCTTTTGGGGCGGCTCCTGGGCGGCTGGCTGACTGACACTCCTTGGGACGTCCCTTCCGTGTTGACGGACACTACCATGCGGACAGTCTCTAATGCAAAGGGCGGTCTGCACTTTTGGCACCATGGGGAAGCCAGGCCCACGATGGGAGTTGCTGAGGTGGTTGTCTTTTTTGCACATAATGGCGTCCGTTCTTCTTGGGCGGGCGCCATCTTAAGTGTTAAAGACAGTCTGTTGTTAAGGCGTGCAGTACCCGGTAGCAATGGGGATGACTTCTTCCGTTGCTGTGGGCACGCAATCCTGCCGACTACGCCAGTTTGCATGTGTGACCCGCCACTCGGTGTTTGAGTAGCAGCTAGCCCTCCCTGAGAAGGTGTATACTCGGATGACGGGCCGGTGATGGAGAGGGGATGCAGTCGCCGCCTTGGCCCGGTCCGTGCCCAAGGGCGCACACACAAAAAATACGGGCTAGTTAAGGATGAGTGGTTAATTCGACTACGCCACCTGTGGTGTCTGCTGATGCTCCACCAGCTCTGATTGCAGTCCTCTGAGGCGGGATGTTGTGGCAGCTGACGGTATTACTACTCCCAACAGGCGTAGCAGGGCCTCAGGGCTGAGACAGACAGGAGGATGGATGAGGGGAGTAGTAGTAGGCGCAGTGGTGTGGTGCGGTGTCGCGCTGCAATAATGGACCGGAGGCAATGGATGCAGTCTTCCAAGCTTTACTCACATTAGTTAAGGTCAGCTGCAAGGCTTCTCCTTGCTCCTCACGGCTTGCTGCGGCCACAGAGATGAGGGCCCAGAACACCCTGGTACTTGAGGTGCTTTGATCAGGACCCCCGCACCTCCGCGTGTTCCTGAACTTTTCCCTTGGACCTGTCCTGTCCGTGTGCGGTGCGTGTTACAAGGCTGGGTCTCCCTCTGGCTATTCACAGAACAAGGGTACGGCGGCAATTCCGTTCCGTCCGTTACCCAGTGGGATCCACTTAGCCGCCGGGCTTCTCTGACAGAGACGTGAAGTAACAAAGTCAGATATCGGGGGCTGGTACCCCTTTTGCAGTAGGAGTCCCTCTAACTAGGCCAGAATGGAGACTACAGGTGGCATATGCCGCTCCGTCAGTATTCCCTGGGATCCTTTTGCCTGTGGAGCTCTTCTACTTTGCTCCCCTCCAGGCCTTCTCAAGTAGGGAACTTGATCGGGTAGACGCAACCGTTAACTCTCACCCGCTCCTCGCCTCAAGGCCAGAGCACGAGGACCGTGCATCTTCACAGGCTGCAGGTTCTATCCCAGAAAGCCACGTTCAGCGGTGAAGACCACAATCAAAGAACCTTGAACTTAAGATGGCTGGCTATTATATATTAAACTAGAAGTGTAACCTAATGGTGTGTCCTCCACCCTCACCCACTACATGGTTCCCCCTAACTTTGGTTCCCCCATCTCCATTATCCTGCTGGGGCAGCACTCTGGTGCATATTAGCCACCCATAGGACAGGAGTGTGTAGTGTTGAGTGTGAGTTTGGGTCCTGACAGGTGCACCATCCTTACCTGGGGGAGGAGATACCACACCTCCTGACAAGATGCAGTACCCCCCTGTGGCGACCGAACCCTCAGAGGAATTTTG
This sequence comes from Phyllobates terribilis, assembly GCF_046119375.1. NCBI lineage: Eukaryota > Metazoa > Chordata > Amphibia > Anura > Dendrobatidae > Phyllobates > Phyllobates terribilis. The sequence goes on from NW_027362765.1 coordinate 385,082,089, forward strand.
AGGAGGCAAGATAATGTTTGAAGTGCTCGATCACGGCCCAGACGATGGCAAGGAACTCCAACTTGAAGGAGCTGTAGTTTTCTGGGTTCCTTTCTGTGGGCCGGAGCTTCCTACTGGCGTAGGCTATCACCCTTTCTCTGCCTTGTTGGATCTGGGACAGCACCGCTCCTAGTCCCACGTTGCTCGCTCGTTGCCAGTACCCACTAGTAAGATCCAAAGTAGAGAAGTAGTTAGCAGATTTTAAGGCAGTCAGTGACTCCTCTATCCTTGGTAGCGGGTATGCATCTTTATGTGTTATGCGGTTAATTTGCCTGTAGTCTACACACATTCTCATCGTGCCATCCTTTTTCCTTACAAGAACTAATGGAGCTGCACAGGGGCTACAACTGTCTCTTATTACCCCAGCCTCCTTCATCTCTTGTAACATCCCTTTGGCATTTTGGTAGTGTGCTGGCGGTACAGGCCGGTGCCTTTCTTTAATGGGTGGATGGTCTCCCATGGGGATATGGTGTTGAACCCCTTTTACCTGCCCGAAGTCAAGTGGGTGTTTACTGAAGACCCTTTCATACTCCTGTACCACCCGGTATACTCCTTGTTTTTGGTGCTGAGGGGTGGAGTCGGTGCCCACATGCAGCTTCTGGCACCAGTCCTCCAACTGTCCCTTGGATCCATTACCCTCCGCCTGTTGGGATGGAGGTAAGGGTTCCACGGCCTTTATAGCATTTTGGCTGGCGGTGAATAGTTTAGCCAGGGTAGCATACCGGGGCAAATGGACTTCTCTTTTCGCAATGTTAAGGATGCGGACTGGCACTCTCCCATGGCGGACATCAACCACCCCCCTGGCTGTCAAAATGGTGGGCCTACTTTCTGAGTAGACGGGCTCTACCAGGGCCTAGTAATCTCTACCCCTTAGACCGATGGCTGCCCGGCACCATATCAGCATTTCACTTTTTGGAGGCATGGCAATAGGGAATGGGTCACTCATCCTAACACTGCCAATCTCACCACCAGACAGTTCTACCTGTTGTCTTTTCATCAGGGCTCTGATCTCCCTTTGTAGAACCCGCTGCTGGCTGGAACTGGCGGTCTCCGCAACCTGCTGTAACAAGAAAATTATTTCTGCAAGACAATTTTCAATAGCATTAGAGCCTAAAATTATCATGGGATGACTTTCTCGGCGATCAATGTCGACAATTATCAGTCAATGTGCTGGCAGCTCGACTTTGCCAACTTTTATGGTCACTTTTTTAAACCCAACCTGGGTTACGGGTTGACCATTGCTAGCATATATACTCAAATGTTCATCTGGACGGCGGGTAATGTCCGAATCAGTCCAGTACTGTTTGAAAAGAATGTAGGGAATGGTGGTCACCTGGGATCCAGTGTCCAGCAACGCGCTCATTGGAAAGCCATCCAGCACGACAGGTAGGACCCGTCGTCCTCCCACATATTTGTCTCGCCAGCTTGATGGGCCTGATGGTCTTATGCCTGGGGGTTGACCCTCTGCCCCAGGTTTTACTCGTTTAAATGACAGTACCTTGCATAATGTCCTGGCTGGTTGCAGCGGCGGCAGATGGGTTGTCCGTCCTGGTCGTAGCCGTCGCTGTTCCTCCCTCTGGATGGTGGAATCCTCCTCTGCCGTCGCCACGGGATGTCCTCTGGACTGGAAGCCAGCTGGACCTTTTCTCTGGGAGACACCAGCAAGGACTGTACAGTTTTGGTTAGTGCTGCTACACTTTTGGTTAGTTCCTGGACCTGATGGTGCAGGTCTGTAGATAGGGCATTGTCCAGAGTCTGTGCATCAGCTCCTACAGGCTCTGGGGAAACGGGTGCCACCTTCTGGTGATAGGAGATAGCTGGGCGCCGGTGAACTGTGGGGCCATCTGGTGCTGGTTCCCATAGCACCCGGATGGCTCTGTCCTTAAATTGTGCAAAGTCCAAGTCAGGGTTTTGCAGAGCCATTATGCGCAGCTGGGTTCGGTGAACGTTGGACAGTAAACCCTCAATAAATTGCTCAGTTAACAGTCTGTTTTTATCATGCACACTGTCAGGGTCTACCTGTTTGATGGCCCTCAGCGCCTCCTGCAGGTTTAAAGCATAATCCTGTACACTGTACTGTGCCCGTTGTTTGCACCCATAAAACTTCATTTTGATCTCTGCTGTAGTGCGGGTTTCAAAAGTGTCCTTTAGGCGGGCCAGTATCTCTTTTACAGTCCCTTTTTCTCGAGCTGACCAGGACTTTAGTTCTCTCTGGGCTGCACCAATCAACTGGCCTATGAGGATGCTCACTTTCTGCTCCTCGGACAGGGGGAATACTTTAAATAAACTGTTTAGTCTCTCCTTGAAGTCACTCAGGGTGTGCGACTCTCTGCCGCCCCTGGTATATAAGGCATGGTGAATGTCTTTACTGCGGCAGCAACCACGCCAGTGGCTGAAGTTCCCTCCATTTCGGGCGTCTTGCTCCCCCCTAGTGAACCGTGGCCTACCTTCCTCCTCTTTTCTTCCGTAGGCCGCAGTTCCGCAGGTGATGATCCCCGTCGAAGACCTGGTGTTGCACGCGTCTGACGTCAGCGCTCGCTGGGCTCCTTCCAGGACTTGCCGTTGCGTTAGCATGCGGGGGGGATTTGGACTTCGCGTGTTTTCAGCGATCACGCCTCTCTTCTTCCCGCGCGGCGACCCGAAAATGGCAGACAATGCCGGGAAAATAGCGGATTTGGCGGGAAAACTTCACCACGGTATACGACACAGTTTCTTAAAGGCGCGCAGTATCCGGTGGTAGCGGGCACGTAATCCTGCCGACTACGCCAGAGTTGACGCTCCCTCTGGGCCGTGGAGTACCCGGAGCAGGGCCTTTTGTAGATGTTGGGGGTAGTAGTCACCGTGGCGGTGACCCGGTCCGTGACCCAGGTCGGTCAAACCACGGGTGTATTATATGTGTATAGGTTAATGTCCGACTGCGCCACTGGTGGATTGCGGTTATTAAAAACCGCCGCTGCGGAGCAGTCCGCTGAAGCTGGTGGTATGTGCAGCTAGGTGATGTGACTCCCCAGAGGAGGAGTGTAGCTTCAGGGCAGCGTGTAAGGATGATGATGGTAGTAGTGCTGGGTATCGGTAATAACAAAACGGAGTCTTTGCAGTGCAGTCCCAGGGTCTTTACTGTTGGTAATTATATAGGCCCCAACGGGAGCACTGGCTCGTGATGAAGGCCTTGTCAGTCTGGGAGCAATCCTAGAGTCCTCCTGGCCTGGTAGAGTTGTAGGCCTGCCCTTCTGACCGTACTCTTTGGCTATCCCGCTTATAGTCGTGTTGTAGCCCACGTCCCTGAGTGTGACGTGCTGTGCTCACCCGTATGGCTGGCGACTTGGACCCTGTGTATTCCTCGCTCCTCTGTGGCGGTACTGGTCCTTTCGTGTGGCTGAGCCTCCGGGCTTCAGATGGGCCAGGAGACCTGCAATCTCCTGCCTTGCGGTATCTGCTGCTGGGTATACAATCCCCACAGCTTCGGACTCCGATGTCCGGCTCTCTGTGTGAACTATCCAGGAAGAGCTCTCTTCAGCTCCAGTCCCTGGCTTCTTTCTCCTGTGTCCTCAACTCGACTACAGGCTCTAACTGAGCTAACCCCGCCTCCAGATCCAGTTATAAAGGGCAGAATCCTCCCCTTTCTGGCCTGTGGCAGGAGGTGTTACATGTAGTGTGTTCCCTGACCAGGAAACCCCTGTTTTGTTCCCAGACATGGTATTACCACCACTGTGGCAACCAGACCCTGTGGGGTGCCACATTTACATAGAATAGCCTTGGAATCAGCGGTGTAACAATCAATACCGCGATTACAAGCGATTGACCACACTATTAAAATTACACTGTGGACTGAATGACCACATCATTTAAAAGGACTGACAGTCCACAGCATTTAAATTAGTTGTGGACTGACTAATAACAGCATTTACACTAGTCTAAGGATTGAATGGAAGACAGCAATCAATGGAAAAGGACGTCATACTTTGAAGTATAGAAGGAAGAAAGCAAAGAGGAAGACCAGCAACCTATCGAATGGATTGATACTATAAAGATAATGGTGAAGAAGACCCTAGTGGACCTAGCTAGTCTTGCACAAAATTGATCTTCCTAAAGATCATTAATTCATTAAGTCGTCATGGCTCGAGTTTCAACCGAATGCAATTAATTATAAAGAATGGACTGACTGACCACAGCATATACACTAGATGTGGACTGCCTGACCACATTTACAGTGGACTGTGAAACGATTGAGCATAAAATTTAAAATAGACTGTGGACTGTCTGACTACAATTTTTATAATAAAATGCAGACCGACTGACCACAGTCTTTATCTTTGAAAAAAGTAATTTTGGCCCTAGAGTGTTATACTTTTTGGTGTGTATAGCATGTAGCAGGAACATATTATCACTCTGTTGAATATTTACAGGTGACTGACGCCCTTTGACATGGTGGGATTTGAAATGTTTCCTTGTGGATTCCAAGAAAAGAATGTGGAAAGTCACATAACAGGTAATTAATATTCATACTAATTACTGATAATAGTCATTCTAGGCATAAGTTCTAGACCTGCGGAGGTGTGACAACATCTTTCTGATACATGAGAATATACTGTTAGTGGTTTACATATGTATATTTTCTATACACAACTCCTAGTATAACACTACCATATCTTAGTTAGAGACATAAGGAACATTTCTTTTCCTTATACTCTGTATTCTAAAGTGAGGAATCCCTTATTCTGTTTCATAGAATAGCCTTGTAATCAGCGGTGTAACAATCAATATCGCAATTACAAGAGACTGACCACAGTATTAAGACTACACTGTGGTCCAATTGACCTCAAAATTTACCAGGACTGACAGTCCACAGCATTTAAATTAGGTGTGGACTGACTGACAACAGCATTTACACTAGTCTATGGATTGACTGGAAGACAGCAATCACTGGAAAAGGACATCATAATTTGAAGTATAGAAGGAAGAAAGCAAAGAGGAAGACCAGCAGCCAATCCAAATGATTGACACTATCAATATAATGGTGGAGAAAACCCTAGTGGACCTATGTAGTCTTTCACAAAATTGATCTTCCTAAAGATCATTAATTCATCCAGTCGTCACGGCTCGAGTTTCATCCGAAGGCCGTTAATAATAAAAAATGGACTGACTGACCACAGCATTCACACTAGTTGTGGACTGCCTGATCATATTTACAGTAGACTGTGGGCCAACCTCTGTCTTCTAAAGTGAGGAATCCCCTATTCTATTTCATAGAATAGCCTTGTAATCAGCGGTGTAACAATCAATACCGCGATTACAAGACACTGACCACACTACTAAGACTACACTGTGGACTGAATGACCACAACATTTAAAAGGACTGACAGTCCACAGCGTTTGAATTAGTTGTGGATTGACTGACAACAGCATTTACACTAGTCTAAGGATTCAATGGAAGAGAGCAATCAATGGAAAAGGACATCATACTTTGAAGTATAGAAGGAAGAAAGCAAAGAGGAAGACCAGTAACCAATCCAATGGATTGATACCATCAAGATAATGGTGAAGAAGACCCTAGTGGTCCGATCTAGTCTTGCACAAGATTGATCTTCCTAAAGATCGTTAATTCATCAAGTCGTCATTGTTATGATCTGCAACATGTACTAAGGAAAGATAGGGGAAAGCTGTCCCTACAGTAAGACTAAGCTGAATCCCTACGATGTAGCGGGCTGCCTGTTCCTACTGAACAGACCGGCCTTAGTCCTCGGCTAGTCTGAACGAAGACCTATAGAATTATGGGAGGGTCCCTAAAAGAACTAAGGACTAGGACAAAAATGGGACACCTCCTAAACAGAGAAATTGCTGCAGAACACAAAAAGACAAACTGACAAAAATGTACTATAGGTCCCAGAGGACCATGCGAACTTGACAGAGAAAGGCACCGAAGCACCAGGCTAGAGAAACAGTGAAACACTGAAATCCAGCACAGCCACAAGGGCGGAGCTGGAATATAAAAGCAGATGGTCATGTGACCGCAAAACACAAGATGGAAAAAACAAACAGGAGGGTTCTAACTGTACCCCCTCTTTTATGAGGATCATCCGGATCCTCCAGGCCCAGGCCTATCTGGAAACCTCCTGTGGAAAGCTTTATCAAACCTAGGAGCAGAGACATCATCCATCCTTACCCAGGAGTTGTCTTCGGGACCGAAACCCTTCCAGGAGACAAGATAGTGTAATCTCCCTCTATGCCATCTAGAATTCAAGATACGAGAAATTTCATATTCGCCGTCTTCCACCACAGGAGGAACTGTGACAGTGGCGTCCCTATCAGACACATCAGCCTTTTTCAACAAGGAAACATGAAACACAGGATTAATCTTCCAGGAAGTAGGGACATCCAACCTAACAGCAGACGGGTTAACAACCTGAAGCACTTTAAATGGACCCACAAACTTAGGACCCAGTTTTTTAGAGGGAATCCTCAACCACAGGTTCTTCTAGGACAACCAAACCATGTCACTCACAGTAAACAAAACCTCCTTACGTTTCCTGTCAAAATAGTTCTTGGACTTCTTGTTAGCCTCTTGAAGGTTGCAACGTACATTAGTCCAAACTCTCTCCAAATCACCGGAAAAATTCTCCTCCTCCGGCACCGCCGACCCCAATTTGGAGAACGAACCAAAAGACGGATGTCTCCCAGTACAACAAAAAAAAGGAGAACACCCAGCAGAGGAGGATGTATGATTGTTAAGAGCAAATTCTGCGAGAGGCAGAAACTCAGACCACACCTCTTAATTGTCCACCACAAAACAATGCAAAAACTGTTCAACATCCTGGTTCTTTCTTTCAGTCTGTCCATTAGACTCAGGATGATAACCAGACGAAAATGACAAACAGACTCCCAACCTGTCACAAAAAGCACGCCAAAGCAAGCCACAAACTGAGGTCCTCTATCAGAAACAATATCCTTGGGAACGCCATGGAGCTTGACAATCTCCTTAACAAACACCTTAGTGAATGTCTTGGCGCAGGGCAACTTAATGAATGGAACCAAATGACACATTTTACTAAAACGGTCCACTACCACCCAGATGACAGTAAAACCCTTGGACACAGGAAGATCAGTAATAAAATCCATTGTGAGATGCGTCCAAGGCGCACTAGGAACCACCAGAGGGCAAAGCAACCCCGCAGCAGGAGTATGTGAAGCCTTTGACCTAGCACACACAGTACACTGACGCACCCACTTGATGACTTCCTTCTGCCATCCAGGCCACCAAAAACTGCGACTGAAAAGTCTCTTAGTCTCCGAAATTCCTGGATGACCTGCCAACCGAGACTCATGACACTCCACAAACAAATCTCTCCTAAAGGCTCTAGGCACGAACAACCTCCCATGGGGAGTGTTAGATGGAGCATCATCTTGAGCTTTCAGAATCCCATTCTCCAAAATGGAGTCCAATGCCGCCACCACAACTCCTTTCTGTAAAATGCTCTCCTCCTCCTCGGCACCGACCGTAGGAGAGAAGCTGCGAGATAAAGCATCGGCTTTAACATTCTTAGTACCAGGGATATAAGTAACAGAAAAATGAAACCGAGAAAAAAAAGTGCCCACCTAGTTTGACGGGCATTCAAGCGCTTGGCAGCATCCAGATAGATCAAATTCTTATGATCTGTGAAAACATGAATAGGAAATCTAGCGCCTTCCAAAAAATGACGCCAATGTTCAAACGCAAGTTTAATAGCCAGCAACTCCCGATTTCCAACACCATAATTCAATTCGGTTTCTGAAAATTTTTTCAAAAAGAAGGCACAAGGATGTACTCCACCCTTGTTCTCCTGAGACAAAACTGCTCCGACCCCCACTGATGAAGCATCGACTTCTACTAAAAAAGGCTTGGTGTCATCAGGCTGCATAAGGATAGGGGCATAACTGAACCTCTCTTTGAGATACTCAAACGCTTCAATGGCCTCAGTAGTCCACTGAGCCGTTTTCGCACCTTTCCTGGTGAGATCGGTTAGAGGTTTAACAATTACAGAAAAATTCTTAATGAATTTCCTGTAATAATTGGCAAAACCCAAAAATCTCTGTATAGATTTCAAACCAATAGGCCTAGGCCATTCTTGCACAGCCTGAACCTTCACAGGGTCCATCTCAAAGCCCTCGCTGGAGACAATGTAGCCCAAAAAACTAATTTTCTGCACAGCAAACTCACATTTCTCCAGCTTAGCAATGAGTGAATTATCACTCAATAAATGCAAAACTTCACATACACTCTGCCAATGGGAGTCTAGATCTGGTGAGTAAATCAAAATGTCATCCAAATACACAACCGCATTCTTACCAATCAAAGGTCTCAGGATGTCATTAATAAGGTTCTGAAAAAATGCAGGTGCATTGGTAAGACCAAAAGGCATCACCAGATTCTCAAAATGGCCTACCGAAGTGTTAAAAGCAGTTTTCCATTCATCACCCTCCTTCACTCGTAACAAATTGTATGCCCCCTGGAGATCAATTTTGGAGAACTACTTGGCCCCCACTAACTGGTTAAACAAGTCAGGAATTAACGGCAATGGGTAAGAATTGCGTACGGTAATCTTATTAATTTCACGAAAATCCAGACATGGACGTAAACCGACGTCCTTTTTTTTAACAAATAAAAATGCAACTGCCACAGGCGACTTAGAAGGTCTAATATGACCAGCAGCCAGGATAGTCTGTATGTACTCCTCCATGGCCTTTCTTTCAGGGATAGTCAGATTAAACTAGCGACTCTTGGGAAGAGTAGCTCCCGGAACAAACTCAATGGCGCAATCATAATCCCTATGAGGAGGTAAAACTTGCGACTCCTCCTCCGAAAAAACCTTCCAAAAAACTTGAATAGGTACCGGTAATTCCCCTTTTTCCACAGCCGCAATGCAACCATTACAACATTTATCATAGCACTTCAGACTCCAAGACTTAATCACATTAGTAGACCAGTCCAATAAAGGATTGTGCAGTTTTAACCAAGGCAATCCTAGAACAACTGGAGAGGGTAAATTATCTAAAATAACCAAATCCAAAATTTCTTGGTGAACTCCATTGATAGTGAGGGGAAATGCAGCAGTCTTGTGAGTAATACATTTCAAAGGAGTGTTATCAATTGCAACCACAGAAATAGGTGTGACAAAGGTTTGGATTTCAATTTAAGGTTTTCCAAAAACCCTTTATCAATCACATTAAGTGTTGAAGCACAATCCACAAATACTTGAAATTCAATCAAATCTCCCTGCAGAGTAGTACTCGCAGAAAGAAATACTCCTGCAGAGCGTAAACAACCTATATGGGTGTAACTGACCTTTTTTTTTTAACTTAAACGACGCTCACAATACTTAATCAAATGGTCAGCTTTATCACAATAAAGACACAATCCCTCGGTAAACCTCCGGTTTCTTTCCTGAAAGCGGAGTGACATCGCCCCAACCTCCATTGGTTCTCCGCCGTCAGAGCAGATTTTCTGGGGACTAGGACCTGGCATTACAGGAGTTGACCTCATTGAGCCTGCTCCTCAGTCTCCTGTCTATACGAACAGCTAACTGCATAGCATCCTGCAGAGTCTCAGGTGCAGAGAATGCAATTAGCAAATCCTTAACCCTTTCACTCAGACCAGCAAGAAATAAACATCTCAGCGCAGGATCATTCCACTTAACTTCTGAAGCCCATCTCCTGAAGTGTGTGCAGTAATTTTCAACAACTTCTGACCCATGATTCAAACGCCTGAGTTCTGAGAAAAGGCCCATCCCTGTGGTTCATTGCGCAAAAGTGACGTAATAAAACCAATGCGCTGTGATTCATTCCCAGAGGACCTTGGTCTCAAACGAAAATATAAGAAACAAGCATTTTTAAAGGAAAAAAAATCTTGCTCTTTACCATAAAAAACATCAGGCAGTCCTACCTTGGGTTCGACAAAATGCGCTCCAGAACCCCTACTCACGTGTTTCTGAAGCTCGGCCACCTCCAGAGATAATCCCTGCAGGCCTTGAGCCAAATCCTGGACGGAAACCATACTGATCCCTGAATTTCTTTCCTTTTAGTTTTTTGGGCTGGACTTACTGTTATGATCTGCAACATGTACTAAGGAAAGATAGGGGAAAGCTGTCCCTACAGTAAGACTAAGCTGAATCCCTACGATGTAGCGGTCTGCCTGTTCCTAGTGAACAGACCCGCCTTAGTCCTCGGCTAGTCTGAACGAAGACCTATAGAATTAAGGGAGGGGTCCCTAAAAGAACTAAGGACTGGGACAAAAATGGGACACCTCCTAAAAGAGAAGTTGTTGCAGAACACAAAAAGACAAACTGACGAAAATGTACTAGAGGTCCCAGATGACCAAGCGAACTTGACAGAGAAAGGCACCGAAGCACCAGGCTAGAGAAACAGTGAAACACTGAAGTCCAGCACAGCCACAAGGGCAGAGCTGGAATATAAAGGCAGATGGTCACGTGACCACAAAACACAAGATGGAAAAAACAAACAGGAGAGTTCTAACAGTCATGGCTCGAGTTTCAACCGAAGGCCATTATTAATAAAGAATGGACTGAGTGACTGACCACTAGATGTGGACTGCCTGACCACATTTACAGTAGACTGTGAAACGATTGAGCATAAAATTTGTAATAGACTGTGGACTGTCTGACTACAATTTTTATAATAAAATGCAGACCGACTGACCACAGACTTTATCTTTGAAATAAGTAATTTTGGCCCTAGAGTGTTATACTTTTTGGAGTGTATAGCATGTAGCAGGAACATATTATCACTCTTTTGAATATTTACAGGTGACTGACGCCCTTTGACATGGTGGGATTTGAAATGTTTCCTTGTGGACTCCAAGAAAAGAATGTGGAAAGTCACATAACAGGTAATTAATATTCATATTAATTACTGGTAATAGTCAGTCTAGGCATAAGTTCTAGACCTGCGGAGGTGTGACAACACCTTTCTGATACATGAGAATATACTGTTAGTGGTTTACATATGTATATTTTCTATACACAACTCCTAGTATAACACAACCATATCTTAGGTAGAGACATAAGGAACATTTCTTTTCCTTATCCTCTGTCTTCTAAAGTGAGGAATCCCTTATTTTGTTTCATAGAATAGCCTTGTAATCAGCGGTGTAACAATCAATACCGCGATTACAAGAGACTGACCACAGTATTAAGACTACACTGTGGACCAAATGACCACAAAATTTACTAGGATTGAAAGTTCACAGCATTTAAACTAGGTGTGGACTGACTGACAACAGCATTTACACTAGTCTATGGATTGACTGGAAGATAGCAATTACTGGAAAAGGACATCATACTCGGAAGAATAGAAGGAAGAAGGCAAAGAGGAAGACCAGCAACCAATCCAAAGGATTGACACTATCAAGATAATGGTGAAGAAGACCCTAGTGGACCTATCTAGTTTTGCACAAGATTGATCTTCCTAAAGATCGCTAATTTAGCAAGTCGACAAGGCTCAAGTTTCAACCGAAGGTCATTAATTATAAAGAATGGATTGACTGACTGACCACAGCATATACACTAGATGTGGACTGCCTGACCACATTTACAGTAGACTAGACTGTGGGCCAACCTCTGTCTTCTAAAGTGAGGAATCCCCTATCCTATTACGACGCGCCCCCTGGGCCGTGGGGTACCCGGAGCCGGGCCTTTTGTAGATGTTGGGGGTGGTAGTCACCGTGGCGGTGACCCGGTCCATGAACCAGGGCAGTCAAACCACGGGCGTATTATATGTGTACAGGTTAATGTCTGACTATGCCACCTGTGGATTGCGGTTATTAGTAACCGCCGCTGCGGAGCAGTCCGCTGAAGCTGGTGGTATGTGCAGCTAGGTGATGTGACTCCCCACAGGAGGAGTGTAGCTTCAGGGCAGCATGTAAGGATAATGATGGTAGAAGAGCAGGGTATCGGTAATAACAACACGGAGTCTTTGCAGTGCAGTCCCAGGGTCTTTACTGTTGGTAATTATATAGGCCCCAATGGGAGTACTGTGTGACCCGCCACTCGGTGTTTGAGTAGACACACACCAAAAATACGGGCTAGTTAAGGATGAGTGGTTAATTCGACTATGCCACCTGTGGTGTCTGGTGATGCTCCACCACCGCTGCTTGCAGTCCTCTGAGGCGGGATGTTATGGCAGACGACGGTATTACTACTCCCCACAGACAGGAGGATGGATGAGGGGAGTACTAGTAGGCGCAGTGGTGTGGTGCGGTGTCACGCTGCAATAATGGACCGGAGGCAATGGATGCAGTCTTCCAAGCTTTACTCACGTTAGTTAAGGTCAGCTGCAAGGCTTCTCCTTGCTCCTCACGTGAGTTGGGGTCCTGACAGGTGCACCATCCTTACCTGGGTGAGGAGATACCACACCTCCTGACAAGATGCAGTACCCCCCTGTGGCGACCGAACCCTCAGGGGAATTTTGAGGAGGCAAGATAATGTTTGAAGTGCTCTGTCACGGCCCAGACGATGGCAAGGAACTCCAACTTGAAAGAGCTGTAGTTTTCTGGGTTCCTTTCTGTGGGCCGGAGCTTCCTACTGGCGTAGGCTATCACCCTTTCTCTGCCTTGTTGGATCTGGCACCGCACCGCTCCTAGTCCCACGTTGCTCACTCGTTGCCAGTACCCACTAGTAAGATCCAAAGTAGAGAAGTTGTTAGCAGATTTTAAGGCAGCCAGTGACTCCTCTATCCTGGGTAGCGGGTATGCATCTTTATGTGTTATGCGGTTAATTTGCCTGTAGTCTACACACATTCTCATCGTGCCATCCTTTTTCTTTACAAGAACTAATGGAGCTGCCCAGGGGCTACAACTGTCTCTTATTACCCCAGCCTCTTTCATCTCTTGTAACATCCCTTTGGCATTTTGGTAGTGTGCTGGCGGTACAGGCCGGTACCTTTCTTTAATGGGTGGATGGTCTCCCGTGGGGTTATGGTGTTGAACCCCTTTTACCTGCCCGAAGTCAAGTGGGTGTTTACTGAAGACCCTTTCATACTCCTGTACCACCCGGTATACTCCTTGTTTTTGGTGTTGAGGGGTGGAGTCGGTGCCCACATGCAGCTTCTGGCACCAGTCCTCCAACTGTCCCTTGGAGCCATTACCCTCTGCCTGTTGGGATGGAGGTAAGGGTTCCACTGCCCTTATAGCATTTTGGCAGACGGTGAATATTTTAGCCACGGTAGCATACCGGGGCAAATGGACTTCTCTTTTCCCAATGTTCAGGATGCAGACTGGCATTCTCCCATGGCGGACATCAACCACCCCCCTGGCTGTCAAAATGGTGGGCCTACTATCTGAGTAGACGGGCTCTACCAGGGCCTGGTAATCTCTACCCCTTAGACCCATGGCTGCCCGGCACCATATCAGCATTTCACTTTTTGGGGGCATGGCAATAGGGAATGGGTCACTCATCCTAACACTGCCAATCTCACCACCAGACAGTTCTACCTATTGTCTTTTCATCAGGGCTCTGATCTCCCTTTGTAGAACTCGCTGCAGGCTGGAACTGGTGGTCTCCGCAACCTGCTGTAACAAGACAATTATTTCTGCAAGACAATTTTCAATAACATTAGTGCCTAAAATTATCATGGGATGACTTTCTCGGCGATCAATGTCGACAATTATCAGTCCCTGTGCTGGCAGCTCGACTTTGCCAACTTTTATGGTCACTTCTTTAAACCCAACCTGGGGTACGGGTTGACCATTGCTAGCATATATACTCAAATGATCATCTGGACGGCGGGTAATGTCCGAATCAGTCCAGTACTGTTTGAAAAGAATGTAGGGAATGGTGGTCACCTGGGATCCAGTGTCCAGCAACGCGCTCATTGGAAAGCCGTCCAGCACGACAGGTAGGACCCGTTGTCCCCCACATATTTGCCTGGCCAGCTTGATGGGCCTGGTGGTCTTATGCCTGGTGGTTGGCCCTCTGCCCCAGGTTTTACTCATTTAAATGACAGTACCTTGCATAATGTCCTGGCTGGTTGCCGCGGCGGCAGATGGGTTGTCCGTCCTGGTCGTAGCGGTCGCTGTTCCTCCCTCTGGATGGTGGAATCCTCCTCTGTCATCGCCACGGGACGTCCTCTGGACTGGAAGCCAGCTGGACCTTTCCTCTGGGAGACACCTGCAAGGACTGTACAGTTTTGGTTAGTGCTGCTACACTTTTGTTTAGTTCCTGGACCTGATGATGCAGGTCTGTAGATGGGGCATTGTCCAGAGTCTGTGCATCAGCTCCTACAGGCTCTGGGGAAACGGGTGCCACCTTCTGGTGATAGGTGATAACTGGGCGCCGGTGATCTGTGGCGCCACCTGTTTTTGGTTCCCATAGCTCCCGGATGGCTCTGTCCTTAAATTGTGCAAAGTCCAAGTCAGGGTTTTGCAGAGCCATTATGCGCAGCTGGGTTCAGTGGGCGCTGGACAGTAAACACTCAATAAATTGCTCAGTTAACAGTCTGTTTTCATCACGCACACTGTCAGGGTCCACCTGTTTGATGGCCCTCAGCGCCTCCTGCAGGTTTAAAGCATAGTCCTGTACACTGTCCTGTGCCTGTTGTTTGCACCCATAAAACTTCATTTTGATCTCTGCTGTACTGCTGGTGTCTAAAGTGTCCTTTAGTCGGGCCAGTATCTCTTTTACAGTCCTTTTTTCTCGAGCTGACCAGGACTTTACTTCTCTCTGGGCTGCACCAATCAACTGGCCTATGAGGATGCTCACTTTCTGCTCCTCGGACAGGGGGTATACTTTAAATAAACTGTTTAGTCTCTCCTTGAAGTCACTCAGGGTGTGCGACTCTCCTGAGTACTGGGGCAACCACGCCGCCCGCGGTATATAAGGCATGGTGAATGGCATTACTGCGGCAGTGGCCGCGCCGGTGGCAGAAGTTCCCTCCATTTCGGGCGTCTTCCTCCCCCCTAGTGAACCGTGGCCTACCTTCCTCCTCTTTTCTTCCGTAGGCCGCAGTTCCGCAGGTGATGATCCCCATCGAGGACCTGGCGTTGCACGCGTCTGACGTCAGCGCTCGCTGGGCTCCTTCCAGGACCTGGCGTTGCTTCAGCGTGCGAGGTGGGGCTTTGAACTTTGCGCTTTTTCAGCGATCACGCCCCTCTTCTTCCCGCGCCGCGACCGGAAAATGGCGGACAATGGCGGGAAATCAGCTTAAAGTTTCTTAAAGGCGCGCAGTACCCTGTGGTAGCGGGCACGTAATATTGCCGACTACGCTAAAGTTGACGCTCCCCCTGGGCCGTGGAGTACCCGGAGCCGGGCCTTTTGTAGATGTTGGGGGTGGTAGTCACCGTGGCGGTGACCCGGTCCGTGACCCAGGGCGGTCAAACCACGGGCGTATTATATGTGTATAGGTTAATGTCCGACTACGCCACCTGTGGATTGCGGTTATTAGTAACCGCCGCTGAGGAGCAGTCCACTGAAGCTGGTGGTATGTGTAGCTAGGTGATTTGACTCCCCACAGGAGGAGTGTAGCTTCAGGGCAGCGTGTAAGGATGATGATGGTAGTAGTGCAGGGTATCGGTAATAACAAAACGGAGTCTTTGCGGTGCAGTCCCAGGGTCTTTACTGTTGGTAATTATATAGGCCCCAATGGGAGTACTGGCTCGTGATGAAGGCCTGGTCAGTCTGGGAGCAATCCTAGAGTCCTCCTGGCCAGGTAGAGTTGTAGGCCTGCCGTTCTGGCCATACTCTTTGGCTATCCCGCTTATAGTTGTGTTGTAGCCCACGTCCCTGAGTGCAACGTGCTGTGCTTCACCCGTATGGCTGGCGACTTGGACCCTGTATATTCCGCGCTCCTCTTTGGCGGTACTGGTCCTTTCGTGTGGCTGAGCCTCCGGGCTTCTAATGGGCCAGGAGACCTGCAATCTCCTGCCTTGCGGTATCTGCTGCTGGGTATACAATCCCCACAGCCTCGGACTCCGGTGTCCGGCTCTCTGTGTGAACTATCCAGGATGAGCTTTCTTCAGCTCCAGTCCCTGGCTTCTTGCTCCTGTGTCCTCAACTTGACTACTGGCTCTAACTGAGCCAACCCCGCCTCCAGATCTAGTTATAAAGGGCAGGATCCTCCCCTTTCTGGCCTGGGGCAGGAGGTGTTGCATGTAGTGTGTTCCCTGACCAGCAAACCCCTGTTTTGCTCCCAGACATGGTATTACTACCACTGTGGCAACCAGACCCTGTGGGGTGCCACATTTACATAGAATAGTAATCAGAGGTGTAACAATCAATACCGCGATTACAAGCGATTGACCACACTATTAAAATTACACTGTGGACTGAATGACCACAACATTTAAAAGGACTGAAAGTCCACTGCGTTTGAATAAGTTGTGGACTGACTGACAGCAGCATTTACACTAGTCTAAGGATTGAATGGAAAACAGCAATCACTGGAAAAGGACATCATACTTTGAAGTATAGAAGGAAGAAAGCAAAGAGGAAGACCAGCTGCCAATCCAAAGGATTGACACTATCAAAATAATGGTGGAGAAGACCCTAGTGGACCTAAGTAGTCTTTCACAAAATTGATCTTCCTAAAGATCGTTAATTCATCCAGTCGTCATGACTCGAGTTTCATCCGAAGGCCGTTAATAATAAAAAATGGGCTGACTGACCACAGCATTCACAGAGGCTGTGGAATGCCTAACTACAGCATTAACACTAGGTGTGGACTGCTTGACCACTTTTACAGTAGACTAGACTGTGGGCCAACCGCTGTCTTTTAAAGGGAGGAATCCCCTATTCTATTTAATAGAATAGCCTTGTAATCAGCGGTGTAACAATCAATACCGCGATTACAAGAGATTGACCACAATATTAAAATTACACTGTGGACTGAATGACCACAACATTTAAAAGGACTGACAGTCCACAGCGTTTGAATTAGTTGTGGACTGACTAACAACAGCATTTACAATAGTCTAAGGATTGAATGGAAGACAGCAATCAATGGAAAAGGACATCATACTTTGAAGTATAGAAGGAAGAAAGCAAAGAGGAAGACCAGCAACCAGTCCAATGTATTGATACTATCAAGATAATGGTGAAGAAGACCCTAGCGGACCTATCTAGTCTTCCACAAGATTGATCTCCCTAAAGATAATTAATTCATCAAGTCGTCATGGCTCGAGTTTCAGCCGAAGTCCATTAATTATAAAGAATGGACTGACTGACTGACGACAGCATATATGACGCACCCCCTGGGTCGTGGGGTACTCGACAGCCGGGCCGATGGCTGCTGGTGGGGGTTATCACGGTGGCTGGCCCGGTATGTGACCCAGCGCGGTCAGTAAAAAGGGAGAAAACAAAAAGGGAATAGCTGGGCCGATGGCTGCTGGCGGGGGTTATCACAGTGGCTGGCCCTGTTCGTGACCCAGGGCGGTCAGTAAAAAGGGACAAAACAAAAAGGGAATAGTTTATATGGAAAGTTTGTGACGCCACCTGTGGTATCTGGTGACAATCACCAGCGCTGCGGCAGTCCACTGAGGCCGGTGGTAAGGCAGCTTGATGGTACAGCTCCTCACAGGTAGAGCTAGGCCTCAGGGCAGCGGGGATGTAAGGATGCAGGACAGATGGGACCGGCCAGGTCAGAGCAAGAACAGGGCCAGACACGATAGTCACTTCAGTACCTTTTACTGGTGGAAATTCAGGCACATCCCGGAGCACTGTAGGGTGAAGGGTGCATTTCAGGATCCTCCCAAGTGAGCGGGTGTAGGGCCTCCTGTTTCTTGCTTTGCGTAGTAAGTTTCTGACCTGCCTGGACCTAGGCCTAACTTTGTCTCTGTTCTGCACCTGCCGACCTTGTGGTAGGGCCTTCTGTTGGAGATCACTCTCCCTATTCTTTGGGGTCTCTGTGATTCCTGACCCTGGTACGTATCATCTTTTGGTGATCCTGGGACATGTAGTTCGCCAGGGGTTTCGGTAGTTTTCTACTGGTCATGAAGATCCACTTAGATTCGGACCCGGTGTCCGCTATAACTTCGGGGTGAGCTGGTTAAGCTTCTCTGCCCCCCTATGTTACTCACTTTCCACTCACTTTCGGCCCCGCTCGGGCCCTTGACTAGCCCAGGGGGATGGGATGTACTCGGATCCTGGGCCTTGCTGCTGGGGATGTCGCGGTAGTCAGCTCCCGGGCCTGTACTCTGGTCCTCTCTTATTAATAGATGTTTGGTTCTTATTAATTATATGAAAGTTCGTGACGCCACCTGTGGTACCTGTTGAGATTCACCAGCGCTGCGACAGTCCGCTGAGGCTGGTGATAAGGCAGCTCGGTGGTATAGCTCCCCACAGGTGGAGCTAGGCCTCAGGGCAGCGTATGTGAAAGGAGTGCAGGATGGCGGGGCCAGCCAGGCCTACGGAAAGACAGGCAAACTCACACAGTTCTCTTCAATACCTTTTACTGATGGAATTGCAGGCACATCCCGGAGCACTGTAGGGTGAAGGGTGTATTACC
Organism: Phyllobates terribilis; assembly: GCF_046119375.1. Lineage (NCBI taxonomy): Eukaryota > Metazoa > Chordata > Amphibia > Anura > Dendrobatidae > Phyllobates > Phyllobates terribilis. The sequence continues at coordinate 385,100,614 of NW_027362765.1, forward strand.
GGATACTCCCCCAAGGAGCAGGGATAGGGCGTCCTGTTTCCTGTCTTTGTATGGTAAGTTTCTGACCTGCCTGGAGCTAGGCCTAACTTTGTCTTTGTCCTGCACTGACTGACGTTGTGGTAGGGCCTTCTCTTGGAGTGCACGCTCCCAGCTTGCGGGGCCTATGTGTCTCCTGGCTCTGTTACGTATCAGCACTTTAGTGGTCCTGGGACCTGTAGTCCTCCAGGGATTCCGGTTGAACTTTACTGGGTCGTAGAGATCCCGATAACTTTGGACCCGGTGTCCGGTAAACATTCGGGGTGAGCTGGTAAAGCTCCTCTGCCCCCACTGCTACTAACTCTCGACTCGCCTTCGGCCTACTCGGGGCCCTCACTAGGCTATACACACTGGCAGTTAGCTGGCTACCTCTTCTGCCGCTCTTTGAGCATCGGCAACGCTCCTAGCTCACTAACCTGAGATCACTCTACTCCGACTCCAACCGAACTCTCTCCTTCAAACTCTTCTCAGACTGCTCTGTACACTTGCTCTTTGTGCTCTCCAGTCTAAATCTAGTCTCTAACTGAACCAACCGACGAACTAGCTCCACCCCCCCTTTTATATCCCTAATGGGCTCCCTCTGGTGGTCTGAAGTGGGAGGTGAAGGTGTGTGTATGTGCTTAGAGAGCCCTCTGGTGGAGGAATCCATTAATACACTCTTCCAGGTCTTTGGTGATGAGCAGAGTTGGGCACCACACCCTCACTAGGCTACACACACTGCAGCCGTGACACTGCTCTTCTTCGCCACTCTCAGAGTGTCGGCACACTCCTAGCTCTCTATCCTGAGCTCTGTGAGTTCTAGTCTTGACTGAACTCTTTCTGCAGGAACAGCTAGGCTCTGGCTCGACTGCGCTGACTCCTTTTGTGTCTGAGCAGGAAACTGCTGAATCACTCACTGAGCTGCCTGGCTCCACCTTCCCTTTATATATCCCTGACGGGCTCCCTCTGGTAGTCTGAGGTGGAAGGTGGAGGTGTGTGAATGCTTAGAGAGCCCTCTGGTGGAGGAATCCTTTAATACACTCTTCCAGGATCTGTGGTGCTAAGCACAGCTGATCGCCACATATACACTAGATGTGAACTGCCTGACCACATTTACAGTAGACTGTGAAATGATTGAGCATAAAATTTATAATAGACTGTGGACTGTCTGACTACAATTTTTATAATAAAATGCAGACCGACTGACCACAGTCTTTATGTTTGAAATAAGTAATTTTGGCCCTAGAGTGTTATACTTTTTGGTGTGCATAGCATGTAGCAGGAACATATTATCACTCTTTTGAATATTTACAGGTGACTGACGCCCTTTGACATGGTGGGATTTGAAATGTTTCCTTGTGGACTCCAAGAAAAGAATGTGGAAAGTCACATAACAGGTAATTAATATTCATATTAATTACTGATAATAGTCATTCTAGGCATAAGTTCTAGACCTGCGGAGGTGTGACAACACCTTTCTGATACATGAGAATATACTGTTAGTGGTTTACATATGTATATTTTCTATACACAATTCCTAGTATAACACAACCATATCTTAGGTAGAGACATAAGGAACATTTCTTTTCCTTATCTTCTGTATTCTAAAGTGAGGAATCCCTTATTCTGTTTCATAGAATAGCCTTGTAATCAGCGGTGTAACAATCAATACCGCGATTACAAGAGACTGACCACAGCATTAAGACTACACTGTGGACCAATTGACCACAACATTTAAAAGGACTGACAGTCCACAGCATTTGAATTAGTTGTGGACTGACTGACAACAGCATTTACACTAGACTAAGGATTGACTGGAAGACAGCAATCACTGGAAAAAGACATCATACTCGGAAGAATAGAAGGAAGTAGGCAAAGAGGAAGACAAGTAGCCAATCCAAAGGATTGACACTATGAAGATAATGGTGAAGAAGACCCTAGTGGACCTATGTAGTCTTTCACAAAATTGATCTTCCAAAAGACCGTTAATTCATCCAGTCGTCATGGCTCGAATTTCAACCTAAGGCCATTAATAATAAAAAATGGGCTGACTGACCACAGCATTCGCACTAGGTGTGGACTGCCTGACTAGAGCATTCACACTAGGTGTGGACTGCTTGACCACATTTACAGTAGACTAGACTGTGGGCCAACTTCTGTCTTCTAAAGCGAGGAATACCCTATTCTATTTCATAGAATAGCCTTGTAATCCGCGGTGTAACAATCAGTACCGCGATTACAAGAGACTGACCACAGTATTAAAATTACACTGTGGACTGAATGACCACAACATTTAAAAGGACTGACAGTCCACAGCGTTTGAATTAGTTGTGGACTGACTGACAACAGTATTTACACTAGTCTAAGTATTGACTGGAAGACAGCAATCACTGAAAAGGACATCATACTTTGAAGTATAGAAGGAAGAAAGCAAAGAGGAAGACCAGCAACCAATCCAATGGATTGATGCTATCAAGATAATGGTGAAGAAGACCGTAGTGGACCTATGTAGTCTTCCACAAAATTGATCTTCCTAAAGATCGTTAATTCATCAAGTCGTCATGACTTGAGTTTCATCCGAAGGCCGTTAATAATAAAAAAAGGGCTGACTGACCACAGCATTCACATTAGGTGTTGACTGCTTGACCACAGCATTCACACTACATGTGGACTGCTTGACCACATTTACAGTAGACTAGACTGTGGGCCAAACTCTGTCTTCTAAAGTGAGGAATCCCCTATCCTATTTCAAAGAATAGCCTTGTAATCAGAGGTGTAACAATCAATACCTCAATACCGCGATTCCAAGAGATTGAACACACTATTAAAATTACACTGTGGACTGAATGACCACAACATTTAAAAGGACTGACAGTCCACAGCGTTTGAATTAGTTGTGGACTGACTGACAACAGCATTTACACTAGTCTAAGGATTGAACGGAAGACAGCAATCAATGGAAAAGGACATCATACTTTGAAGTGTAGAAGGAAGAAAGCAAAGAGCAAGACCAGCAACCAATCCAATTGATTGATACTATCAAGATAATGGTGAAGAAGACCCTAATGGACCTATCTAGTCTTGCACAAGATTGATCTTCCTTAAGATCATTAATTCATCAAGTCGTCATGGCTCGAGTTTCAACCGAAGGCAATTAATTATAAAGAATGGACTGACTGACTGACCACAGCATATACAATAGATGTGGACTGCCTGACCACATTTTCAGTAGACTGTGAAACGATTGAGCATAAAATTTAACATAGACAGTGGACTGTCTGACTTCAATTTTTATAATAAAATGCAGACCGACTGACCACAGTCTTTATCTTTGAAATAAGTAATTTTGGCACTAGAGTGTTATACTTTTTGGTGTGTACAGCATGTAGCAGGAACATATTATATCACTCTTTTGAATGTTTACAGGTGACTGACGCCCATTGACATAGTGGGATTTGAAATGTTTCCTTGTGGACTCGAATTTCAAACGAAGGCCGTTAATAATAAAAAATGGGCTGACTGACCACAGCATTCACACTAGGTGTGGACTGCCTGACTACAGTATTCACATTAGGTGTCTACTGCTTGACCACATTTACAGTAGACTCGACTGTGGGCCAACCACTGTCTTTTAAAGGGAGGAATCCCCTATTCTATTTCATAGAATACCCTTGTAATCAGCAGTGTAACAATCAATACCGCGATTACAAGAGATTGACCACAATATTAAAATTACACTGTGGACTGAATGACCACAACATTTAAAAGGACTGACTGTCCACTGCGTTTGAATTAGTTGTGGACTGACTGACAACAGCATTTACACTAGTCTAAGGATTGACTGGAAGACAGCAATCACTGGAAAAGGACATCATACTTTGAAGTATAGAAGGAAGAAAGCAAAGAGCAAGACCAGCAACCAATCCAATGTATTGATACTATCAAGTTAATGGTGAAGAAGACCCTAATGGACCTATCTTGTCTTCCACAAGATTAATCTTCCTAAAGATCATTAATTCATCAAGTCGTCATGGCTCAAGTTTCAACCGAAGGCCATTAATTATAAAGAATGGACTGACTGACTGACCACAGCATATACACTAGATGTGGACTGCCTGACCACATTTACAGTAGACTGTGAAACGATTGAGAATAAAATTTAAAATAGACTGTGGACTGTCTGACTACAGTTTTAATAATAAAATGCAGACCGACTGACCACAGTCTTTATCTTTGAAATAAGTAATTTTGGCCCTAGAGTGTTATACTTTTTGGTGTGTATAGCATGTAGCAGGAACATATTATCACTCTTTTGAATATTTACAGGTGACTGGCGCCCAATTACATCGTGTGATTTGAAATGTTTCATTGTGGACTCCAAGAAAAGAATGTGGAAAGTCACATAACAGGTAATTAATTTTCATATTAATTATTTATAATAGTCATTCTAGGCATAAGTTCTAGACCTGCGGAGGTGTGACAACACCTTTCTGATACATGAGAATATACTGTTAGTGGTTTACATATGTATATTTTCTATACACAACTCCTAGTATAACACAACCATATCTTAGGTAGAGACATAAGGAACATTTCTTTTCCTTATCCTCTGTATTCTAAAGTGAGGAATCCCTTATTCTGTTTCATAGAATAGCCTTGTAATCAGCGGTGTAACAATCAATACCGCGATTACAAGAGACTGACCACAGCATTAAGACTACACTGTGAACCAATTGAATACAAAATTTACGAGGACTGACAGTCCACAGCATTTAAATTAGGTGTGGACTGACTGACAACATCATTTATACTAGTCTATGGATTGACTGGAAGACAGCAATTACTGGAAAGGGACATCATACTCGGAAGAATAGAAGGAAGTAGGCAAAGAGGAAGACCAGCAACCAATCCAAAGGATTGACACTATCAAGATAATGGTGAAGAAAACCCTAGTGGACCTATCTAGTCTTGCACAAAATTGATCTTCCCAAAGATCGCTAATTCATCCAGTCATCAAGGCTAGAGTTTCAACCGAAGGCCGTTAATAATAAAAAATGGACTGACTGACCACAGCATTCACACTAGTTGTGGACTGCCTGATCATATTTACAGTAGACTGTGGGCCAACCTCTGTCTTCTAAAGTGAGGAATCCGCTATTCTATTTCATAGAATAGCCTTGTAATCAGCGGTGTAACAATCAATACCGCAAGTACAAGAGACTGACCACACTACTAAGACTACACTGTGGACTGAATGACCACAACATTTAAAAGGACTGACAGTCCACAGCGTTTGAATTAGTTGTGGACTGACTGACAACAGCATTTACACTAGTCTAAGGATTGACTGGAAAATATCAATCACTGGAAAAGGACATCATACTTTGAAGTATAGAAGGAAGAAAGCAAAGAAGAAGACCAGCAGCCAATTCAAAGGATTGACACTATCAATATTATGGTGGAGAAGACCCTAGTGGACCTATGTAGTCTGTCACAAAATTGATCTTCCTAAAGATCAATAATTCATCCAGTCGTCATGGCTCGAGTTTCAACTGAAGGCCGTTAATAATAAAAATGGGCTGACTGACCACAGCATTCACACTAGGTGTGGACTGTCTGTATGCAGCATTCACACTAGGTGTGGACTGCTTGATCACATTTACAGTAGACTAGACTGTAGGCCAAATTCTGTCTTATAAAGTGAGGAATCCCCTATTCTATTTCATAGAATAGCCTTGTAATCAGCGGTGTAACAATCAATACCACGATTACAAGAGACTGACCACAGTATTAAAATTACACTGTGGATTGAATGACCGCAACATTTAAAAGGACTGACAGTCCACAGCATTTGAATTAGTTGTGGACTGACTGACAACAGCATTTACACTAGTCTAAGGATTGACTGGAAGATAGCAATCACTGGAAAATGACATCATACTTTGAAGAATAGAAGGAAGAAAGCAAAGAGGAAGACAAGTAGCCAATCCAAAGGCTTGACACTATCAAGATAATGGTGAAGAAGACCCTAGTGGACCTATGTAGTCTTTCACAAAATTGATCTTCCTAAAGATCGTTAATTCATCCAGTCGTCATGGCTTGAATTTCAACCGAAGGACGTTAATAATAAAAAATTGGACTGACTGACCACAGCATTCACACTAGGTGTGGACTGCTTGACCACATTTACAGTAGACTAGACTGTGGGCCAACTGCTGTCTTTTAAAGGGAGGAATCCCCTATTCTATTTCATAGAATAGCCTTGTAATCAGCGGTGTAGCAATCAATACCGCGATTACAAGAGATTGACCACAATATTAAAATTACACTGTGGACTGAATGACCACAACATTTAAAAGGACTGACAGTCCACTGCGTTTGAATAAGTTGTGGACTGACTAACAACAGCATTTACAGTAGTCTAAGGATTGAATGGAAGACAGCAATCAATGGAAAAGGACATCATACTTTGAAGTATGGAAGGAAGAAAGCAAAGAGGAAGACAAGCAACCAATCCAATGGATTGATACTATCAAGATAATGGTGAAGAAGACCCTAGCGGACCTATCTAGTCTTTCACAAGATTGATCTCCCTAAAGATCATTAATTCATCAAGTCGTCATGGCTCGAGTTTCAACAGAAGGCCATTAATTATAAAGGATGGACTGATTGACTGACCACAGCATATATGACGCGCCCCCTGGGCCGTGGGGTACTCGACAGCTGGGCCGATGGCTGCTGGCGGGGGTCATCACGGTGGCTTGCCCGGTACGTGACCCAGGGCGGTCAGTAAAAAGGGACAAAATAAAAAGGGAATAGTTTATATGGAAAGCTCGTGACGCCACCTGTGGTATCTGGTGAGAATCACCAGCGCTGCGGCAGTCCGCTGAGGCTGGTGGTAAGGCAGCTTGATGGTACAGCTCCCCACAGGTAGAGCTAGGCCTCAGGGCAGCGGGGATGTAAGGATGCAGGACAGACGGGACCCACCGGGTCAGAGCAAGAACAGGGACAGACACGATAGTCACTTCAGTACATTTTACTGGTGGAAATTCAGGCACATCCCGGAGCACTGTAGGGTGAAGGCTGCATTTCAGGATCCTCCCCAGTGAGCGGGTGTAGGGCCTCCTGTTTCTTGGTTTGCGTAGTAAGTTTCTGACCTGCCTGGAGCTAGGCCTAACTTTGTCTCTGTTCTGCACCTGCCGACCTTGTGGTAGGGCCTTCTGTTGGAGATCACTCTCCCTATTCTTTGGGGTCTCTGTGATTCCTGACCCTGGTACGTATCATCTTTTGGTGATCCTGGGACATGTAGTTCGCCAGGGGTTCCGGTAGTTTTCTACTGGTCATGAAGATCCACGTAGATTCGGACCCGGTGTCTGCTATAACTTCGGGGTGAGCTGGTTAAGCTCCTCTGCCCCCCTATGTTACTCACTTTCCACTCGCCTTCTGCCCCGCTCGGACCCTCACTAGGCTACACACACTTCAGCCGTGACACTGCTCTTCTTCGCCGCTCTCAGAGTGTCGGCACACTCCTAGCTCTCTATCCTGAGCTCTGTGAGTTCTAGTCTGGACTCACTCTACAGACTGTCCTGAACTCTTTCTGCAGGAACAGCTAGGCTCTGGCTCGACTGCACTGACTCCTTCTGTGTCTGAGCAGGAAACTGCTGAATCACTCACTGAGCTGCCTGGCTCCACCTTCCCTTTATATATCTCTGACGGGCTCCCTCTGGTGGTCTGAGGTGGAAGGTGGAGGTGTGTGAATGCTTAGAGAGCACTCTGGTGGAGGAATCCTTTAATACACTCTTCCAGGATCTGTGGTGCTAAGCACAGCTGTGCGCCACATATACACTAGATGTGGACTGCCTGACCACATTTACAGTAGACTGTGAAACAATTGAGCTCAAAATTTAAAATAGACTGTGTAGTGCCTGACTACAATTTTTATAATAAAATGCAGACCGACTGACCACAGTCTTTATCTTTGAAATAAGTAATTTTGGCCCTAGAGTGTTATACTTTTTGGTGTGTATAGCATGTAGCAGGAACATATTATCACTCTTTTGAATATTTACAGGTGACTGACGCCCTTTGACATGGTGGGATTTGAAATGTTTCCTTGTGGACTCCAAGAAAAGAATGTGGAAAGTCACATAATAGGTAATTAATATTCATACTAATTACTGATAATAGTCAGTCTAGGCATAAGTTCTAGACCTGCTGAGGTGTGACACCTTTCTGATACATGAGAATATACTGTTAGTGGTTTACATATGTATATTTTCTATACACAACTCCTAGTATAACACAACCATATCTTAGGTAGAGACATAAGGAATATTTATTTTCCTTATCCTCTGTCTTCTAAAGTGAGGAATCCCTTATTCTGTTTCATAGAATAGCCTTGTAATCAGCGGTGTAACAATTAATACCGCGATTACAAGAGACTGACCACAGCATTAAGACTACACTGTGGACCAATTGACCTCAATATTTACGAGGACTGACAGTCCACAGCAGTTAAATTAGGTGTGGAGTGACTGACAACAGCATTTACACTAGTCTATGGATTGACTGGAAGACAGAAATTACTGGAAAGGGACATCATACTCGGAAGAATAGAAGGAAGTAGGCAAAGAGTAAGACCAGCAACCAATCCAAAGGAATGACACTATCAAGATAATGGTGAAGAAAACCCTAGTGGATCTATCTAGTCTTGCACAAAATTGATTTTCCCAAAGATCGTTAATTCATCCAGTCGTCATGGCTAGAGTTTCAACCGAAGGCCGTTAATAATAAAAAATGGACTGACTGACCACAGCATTCACACTATTTGTGGACTGCCTGATCTTATTTACAGTAGACTGTAGGCCAACCTCTGTCTTCTAAAGTGAGGAATCCCCTATTTTATTTCATAGAATAGCCTTGTAATCAGCGGTGTATCAATCAATACCACAATTACAAGAGACTGACCACAGTATTAAGACTACACTGTGGACTGAATGACCACAGCATTTAAAAGGACTGACAGTCCACAGCGTTTGAATTAGTTGTGGACTGACTGACAACAGCATTTACACTAGTCTATGGATTGACTGGAAGACAGCAATCACTGGAAAAGGACATCATACTTTGAAGTATAGAAGGAAGAAAGCAAAGAGGAAGACCAGCAGCCAATCCAAAGGATTGAAACTATCAATATAATGGTGGAGAAGACCGTAGTGGACCTATGTAGTCTTTCACAAAATTGATCTTCCTAAAGATCATTAATTCATCCAGTCGTCATGGCTCGAGTTTCAACCGAAGGCCGTTAATAATAAAAATGGGCTGACTGACCACAGCATTCACACTAGGTGTGGACTGCTTGACCACATTTACAGTAGACTAGACTGTGGGCCAACTTCTTTCTTCTAAAGTGAGGAATCCCCTATTCTATTTCATAGAATTGCCTTGTAATCAGCGGTGTAACAATCAATACCGCGATTAAAAGAGACTGACCACAGTATTAAAATTACACTGTGGACTGAATGACCACAGCATTTAAAAGGACTGACAGTCCACAGCGTTTGAATTAGTTGTGGACTGATTGACAACAGCATTTACACTAGTCTAAGGATTGAATGGAAGACAGCAATCAATGGAAAAGGACATCATACCTTGAAGTATATAAGGAAGAAAGCAAAGAGGAAGACCAGCAACCAATCCAATGGATTGATACTATTATTATTATTATTATTTATTATTATTATTATTATTATTATTAATAATTTATATAGCGCCATTGATTCTGTGGCGCTGTACATAAGAAGGGGTTACATATCAAATACAGATATCACTTACAGTAAACAAGCTAACATTGATTGAACGGTACGGAGGGAAGAGGACCCTGCCCTTGCGGGCTTACATTCTACAGGAAAGGGGCAGAGACAGTATGTTGAGGGGTTGCAGTAGTTCTGGTGTTGTTGGTTGAGGTGGCAGCAAGCAAGGTCATGGCAGGCTTTAAGCTTGTTTGAAGAGATGGGTTTTCAGGTTCCGTCTGAAGGATCCAGGTGTGGTGGATAATCGGATGTGTTGAGGCACAGAATTCCATACGACGGGGAATATTCGGGAGAAATCTTGGAGGCGATTGCGTGAGGAACGAATAAGTGTGGAGAACAGAAGGAGGTCTTGTGAGGAACGGAGGTTACGTGAAGGAATATATCGGGAGATTAGTTCAGAGATGTACAGAGGAGAGAAGTTGTGGATGGCTTTGTAGGTCAGTGTTAGTAGTTTGAACTGGATACGCTGGGGGAATGGGAGCCAACGAAGGGATTTGCAAAGGGGGGTAGCAGAGGAGTAGCGAGGTGAGAGATGAATGAGTCGTGCAGCAGAGTTGAGGATGGACTGGAGGGGGGCGAGAGTGTTAGCAGGTAGGCCACAGAGGAGAATGTTGCAATAGTCGAGGTGGGAGATGATGAGGGCATGCACAAGCAGTTTAGTAGATTGAGGGTTGAGGAAAGGACGAATTCTGGAAATATTTTTGAGCTGGAGGCGACAAGAGGTGGCGAGCGCTTGGATGTGGGTTTTGAAGGACAGGGCAGAGTCAAGGATTACTCCGAGGCAGCGGATTGTCGGTACAGGGGAAAGAGTAATGTCATTTATTGTGATAGAAACATCAGGTGGGAAAGATATGTGAGATGGGGGAAAGATGATGAGTTCAGTTTTGTCCACATTGAGCTTGAGGTAGCGGGAGGAGAAGAAGGAGGATATGGCTGCTAGACATGCTGGGATTCTGGACAGCACAGAGGTGACATCTGGGCCAGAGAGGTAGATCTGGGTGTCATCTGCGTACAGATGGTACTGGAAGCCATGGGATTTTATGAGCTGTCCCAGGCCAAGGGTATAGATTGAGAAGAGTAGGGGTCCTAGGACAGAGCCTTGAGGGACTCCAACAGAGAGGGGGCGGGGTGAGGAGATAGTGTGGGAGTGGGAAACGCTAAATGTGCGGTTAGAAAGGTATGAGGAGATCCAGGATAGGGCAAGGTCTTTGACGCCAAAGTAAGAGAGGATCTGTAGTAGGAGGCAATGGTCAACTGTATCGAAAGCAGAGGACAGGTCAAGAAGAAGGAGTACAGAGAATTGTCTGTTAGCTTTGGCTGTAAGTAAGTCATTGGTGATTTTGGTAAGGGCAGTTTCGGTGGAATGGTGGGGGCAGAAGCCAGATTGTCGGTTGTCGAAGAGAGAGTTAGATGAAAAGTGGGAGGAAAGTTCAGCGTGAACGTGTTGCTCGAGGAGTTTGGAGGCAAATGGGAGCAGTGATATGGGACGATAGCTGGACAAGGCGGTTGGGTCGAGGGATGGCTTTTTGAGGATGGGCGTGATTGTGGCATGTTTGAAGGCAGCGGGGAAAGTACCAGAAGATAGTGATAGGTTGAAGAGATGGGTTAGGGATGGGATGAGTGTGGGGGTGAGGTTGGGGAGGAGGTGGGATGGGATGGGGTCGAGTGCACATGTGGTGAGGTGTGATTTGGAGAGGAGACGAGTAAGGTCTTTTTCCGTGATGTTGGGAAGGGAGGTTATGGGGGTAGGGAAATGCTGTGGAAAGTAAAGGGGTTGTGGTGGTCGGACAGTAAAGACTTGCCGTGTTTGGTCAATCTTGTTTTTGAAGTGTGTGGCAAACTCCTCAGCAGAGATGACGGAGGTAGGAGGGGGCAGTGGAGGGCGGAGGAGAGAGTTAAAAGTGTTGAATAGCTGTTTGGGGTTGTAGGATAGGGAGGATATGAGGGTTGTGAAGTAGGCCTGTTTAGTAGAGGTGAGTGCTGATTTCAATGCAAATGTTGCTTGTTTGAGTGCAGTGAAGTCATCTTGCGTGTGTGTTTTCTTCCAATGCCGCTCCGCAACCCTGGACGCTTGTCGAAGCTGTTTAGTGAGGTTGTTGTGCCAGGGTTGCCTGTTGACTCGTCGCACTCTGCCATGCACAAGAGGGGCGACCGAGTCAATAGCTGATGTGAGAGTGGCATTGCAGAAAGCGGTGGCACTGTCTGTGTCATGGAGTGAGGATATGGATGTCAGTGGCAGAACAGAGTCAGAGAGTGTGTGAGTGTCTAGATGTGCGAGGTTTCTGCGGGGGTGTGCTAGTTGCCTGACATGGGTGACAGGTGAGGAGCACAGGGATGAGTTCCCTGTGAGGCATAAGTTCTTGACCTGCGGAGGTGTGACACCTTTCTGATACATGAGAATATACTGTTAGTGGTTTACATATGTATATTTTCTATACACAACTCCTAGTATAACACAACCATATCTTAGGTAGAGACATAAGGAACATTTCTTTTCCTTATCCTCTGTCTTCTAAAGTGAGGAATCCCTTATTCTGTTTCATAGAATAGCCTTGTAATCAGCGGTGTAACAATCAATACTGCGATTACAAGAGACTGAACACAGCATTAAGACTACACTGTGGACCAATTGACCACAAAATTTATGAGGACTGACAGTCCACAGCATTTAAATTATGTGTGGACTGACTGACAATAGCATTTACACTAGTCTATGGATTGACTGGAAGACAGCAATCACTGGAAAAGGACATCATACTTTGAAGTATAGAAGGAAGAAGGCAAAGAGGAAGACCAGCAACCAATCCAAAGGATTGACACTATCAAGATAATGGTGGAGAAGACCCTAGTGGACCTAAGTAGTCTTTCACAAAATTGATCTTCCTAAAGATCGTTAATTCATCCAGTCGTCATGGCTCGAGTTTCATCCGAAGGCCGTTAACAATAAAAAATGGGCTGACTGACCACAGCATTCATAGTGGGTGTGGACTGCCTGACTACAGCATTCACACTAGGTGTGGACTGCTTGACCTAAGTTACAGTAGACTAGACTGGGGGCTAACCTCTATCTTTTAAAGTGAGGAATTCCCTATCCTATTTCATAGAATAGCCTTGTAATCAGCGGTGTAGCAATCAATACCGCGATTACAAGAGATTGACCACAATATTAAAATTACACTGTGGACTGAATGACCACAACATTTAAAAGGACTGACAGTCCACAGCGTTTGAATTAGTTGTGGACTGACTGACAGCAGCATTTACACTAGTCTAAGGATTGCCTGGAAGACAGCAATTACTGGAAAGGGACATCATACTCGGAAGAATAGAAGGAAGTAGGCAAAGATGAAGACCAGCAACCAATCCAAAGGATGGACACTATCAAGATAATGGTGAAGAAAACCCTAGTGGACCTATGTAGTCTTGCACAAAATTGATATTCCCAAAGATCGTTAATTCATCCAGTCGTCATGGCTCGAATTTCAACCGAAGGCCATTAATAATAGAAAATGGACTGACTGACCACAGCATTCACACTAGTTGTGGACAGCCTGATCATATTTAAAGTAGACTGTGGGCCAAGCTCTGTCTTCTAAAGTGAGGAATTGTTATGTTCTGCTACCAAAGCTAAGGAAAGAGAGGAGATCTGTCCCTACTATGAGACTCAGCTGAATCCCTACGATGTAACAGGGAACCTGATCCTGCGATCAGACCTGCTAAAGTCCTAATCTAGTCTGTACGAAGACCTATAGATGTGGGGAGGGAATCCCTACAAGTACTAAGGACTGGGAGGAATATGGGACACCTCCTAACAGAAATAGTAGCAGACAGACGAACAAACAAAATAGATAGAACATAGAGGTCCGTAGACCAAGCAAACTAACAGAGTTAGATACAGAGCACAGGCTAGCTAGAAAGTAGATATACAATGAAGTCCAGCAAAGCCAGAAGGGCGGAGCAGGACTAAATAGGCCAACAAGGTCATGTGACCAGCAAAGGAAAAAAAACCTAACAGCAAGGTTCTAACAGGAATCCCCTATTCTATTTCATAGAAAAGCCTTGTAATCAGCAGTGTAACAATCAATACCGCAATTACAAGAGACTGACCACACTACTAAGACTACACTGTGGACTGAATGACCACTGCATTTAAAAGAACTGACTGTCCACTGCGTTTGAATAAGTTGTGGACTGACTAACAACAGCATTTACAATAGTCTAAGGATTTAATGGAAGACAGCAATCAATGGAAAAGGACATCATACTTTGAAGTATAGAAGGAAGATTGCAAAGAGGAAGATCAGCAACCAATCCAATATATTGATACTATCAAGATAATGGTGAAGAAGACCCTAGCGGATCTATCTAGTCTTCCACAAGATTGATCTCCCTAAAGATCATTAATTCATCAAGTCGTCATGGCTCGAGTTTCAGCCGAAGGCCATTAATTATAAAGAATGGATTGACTGACTGACCACAGCATATATGACGCGCCCCCTGGGCCGTGGGGTACTCGACAGCCGGGCCGATGGCTGCTGGCGGGGGTTATCACGGTGGCTGGCCCGGTTCGTGACCCAGGGCGGTCAGTAAAAAGGGACAAAACAAAAAGGGAATACTTTATATGGAAAGTTCGTGACGCCACCTGTGGTATCTGGTGAGAATCACCAGCGCTGCGGCAGTCCGCTGAGGCCGGTGGTAAGGCAGCTTGATGGTACAGCTCCCCACAGCTAGAGCTAGGCCTCAGGGCAGCGGGGATGTAAGGATGCAGGACAGACGGGACCCACCGGGTCAGAGCAAGAACAGGGACAGACACGATAGTCACTTCAGTACCTTTTACTGGTGGAAATTCAGGCACATCCCGAAGCACTGTAGGGTGAAGGGTGCATTTCAGGATCCTGCCCAGGGAGCGGGTGTAGGGCCTCCTGTTTCTTGCCTTTGCGTAGTAAGTTTCTGACCTGCCTGGAGCTAGGCCTAACTTTGTCTCTGTTCTGCACCTGCCTACCTTGTGGTAGGGCCTTCTGTTGGAGATCACTCTCCCTATTCTTTGGTTTCTCTGTGATTCCTGACCCTGGTACGTATGAGCTTTTGGTAATCCTGGGACATGTAGTTCACCAGGCGTTCCGGTAGTTTTCTACTGGTCATGAAGATCTACGTAGATTCCGACCCGGTGTCTGCTGTAACTTCGGGGTGTGCTGGTTAAGCTCCTCTGCACCCCCTATGTAACTCACTTTCCACTTGCCTTCGGCCCCGCTCGGACCCTCACTAGGCTACACACACTGCAGCCGTGACACTGCTCTTCTTCGCCGCTCTCAGTGTGTCGGCACACTCCTAGCTCTCTATCCTGAGCTCTGTGATTTCTAGTCTGGACTCACTCTACAGATTGTACTGAACTCTTTCTTCAGGAACAGCTAGGCTCTGGCTCGACTGCACTGACTCCTTCTGTGTCTGAGCAGGAAACTGCTGAATCACTCACTGAGCTGCCTGGCTCCACCTTCCCTTTATATATCCGTGACGGGCTCCCTCTGGTGGTTGAGGTGGAAGGTGGAGGTGTGTGAATGCTTAGAGAGCCCTCTTGTGGAGGAATCGTTTAATACATTCTTCCAAGATCTGTGGTGCTAAGCACAGCTGGGCGCCACATTCCCCCCTAGCAAAGCTCAGCACTCCCGGGCTGAAGTACATTTTTATAACAATAATAAACAGTTACAATCTTCCCTTTATGGGAGGCACATTCTTAAACGTTGCATAACAAAAACATTATAACCATGTAAAACATTTTCAGCAGTTCAATAATGGTGCTCCTTCCGGGGAAGCACCTGTCCATGATAGGCTGGCCCAGCCGGGTCATCAGCCGTAGTTGGCGGGGGTTTGCTCTCCTCCCCCACCTTGTGGACATTCAGGGCCATGGGTATGACCGGAGATACAGGTCCTGCTGATGGGGCGGCCGCTTCGGCCTGCTCGGCGTCCAGCTCGTATTGAACATCAGGGTGGTGAACCGGTGCTCCGGCGCTGTGCTGTTCTTCGGACATACTGGAGCCCCCCGAGCGAACTGTGGCCTACCTTCTTCTCTTTTCTTCTGGTAGGCCGCAGCTCCGCAGGTGACGGTCTGCTTCAGCACCTTGCGTCGCTTGCATCCTACGTCAGAGCGCTCACCGCGTCTCCTTCCAGGACCTAGCGCTTCCTGGTATGACGTCAAGGCGTGGGGAGTGTCCGTGGCTTTGCGCTCTTTTGCAGTTACGCCCACCAGTTTCCCGTGGTTACGCCCTTTTTCTTGCCGCACTACAGAGCGACAATGGCTGCCATCTTCGCCACAGTATAATACACAGTCTTTATTACAGGCGCACAGTACCCGGTGGCAACGGGCACAACACTTCAACGTTGCAGCGGCCACGCAATCCTGTTCGTGACGCCAGGATCTGACGCGCCTCCTGGGCCGTGGGGTACTCGATAGCTGGGCCGATGGCTGCTGGCGGGGGTTATCACGGTGGCTGGCCCGGTTCGTGACCCAGGGCGGTCAGTAAAAAGGGACAAAACAAAAAGGGAATAGTTTATATGGAAAGTTTGTGATGCCACCTGTGGTATCTGGTGAGAATCACCAGCGCTGCGGCAGTCCACTGAGGCCGGTGGTAAGGCAGCTTGATGGTACAGCTCCCCACAGGTAGAGCTAGGCCTCAGGGCAGCGGGGATGTAAGGATGCAGTACAGACGGGACCCGCCGGGTCAGAGCAAGAACAGGGACAGACACGATAGTCACTTCAGTACCTTTTACTGGTGGAAATTCAGGCACATCCCGGAGCACTGTAGGGTGAAGGGTGCATTTCAGGATCCTCCCAAGTGAGCGGGTGTAGGGCCTCCTGTTTCTTGCTTTGCGTAGTAAGTTTCTGACCTGCCTGGAGCTAGGCCTAACTTTGTCTCTGTTCTGCACCTGCCAACCTTGTGGTAGGGCCTTCTGTTGGAGATCACTCTCCCTATTCTTTGGGGTCTCTGTGATTCCTGACCCTGGTACATATCAGCTTTTGGTGATCCTGGGACATGTAGTTCGCCAGGGGTTCCGGTAGTTTTCTACTGGTCATGAAGATCCACGTAGATTCGGACCCGGTGTCCGCTATAACTTCGGGGTGAGCTGGTTAAACTCCTCTGCCCCCCTATGTTACTCACTTTCCACTCACCTTCAGCCCCGCTCGGGCCCTTGACTAGCCCAGGGGGATGGGATGTACTCGGAGCCCGGGCCTTGCTGCTGGGGATGTCGCGGTAGTCGGCTCCCGGGCCCGTACTCTGGGCCTCTCTTTTAAAAGATGTTTGGTTCTTATTAATTATATGAAAGTTCGTGACGCCACCTGTGGTACCTGGTGAGATTCACCAGCGCTGCGACAGTCCGCTTAGGCCGGTGTTAAGGCAGCTCGGTGGTATAGCTCCCCACAGGTGGAGCTAGGCCTCAGGGCAGCGTATGTGAAAGGAGTGCAGGTTGGCGAGGCCAGCCAGGCCTACGGAAAGACAGGCAAACTCACACAGTTCTCTTCAATACCTTTTACTGATGGAATTGCAGGCACATCCCGGAGCACTGTAGGGTGAAGGGTGTATTGCCGGATACTCCCCCAGGTCGCGGGGATAGGGCCTCCTGTTTCCTGTCTTTGTATGGTAAGTTTCTGACCTGCCTAGAGCTAGGCCTAAAGCCCCCGTCTCACATAACGATATCGCTAGCGACATCGCTGCTGAGTCACGGTTTTGGTGACTCACCAGCGACCTCACCAGCGATGTCGCTATGTGTGACACTTTGCAACGATCAGGCCCCTGCTGGACCATTTTTTGGTCGTTGGCCTCCCGCTGGCCAGCACACATCGCTGTGTGTGACCAGCGGGACCAACGATCTGGCTAGTAACCATGGTAAACATCGGGTTACTAGGGGCACGCGCGCACTTAGTAACCCGCTGTTTACCATGGATACCACTCTGCTACGGTGCGCGGAGGCTCCCGCGCACCGTAGCAGAGTGGTATCCATGGTAAACAGCGGGTTACTAGGGGCACACGCGCACTTAGTAACCCGATGTTTACCATAGTTACCAGCCTGCTCCTGCTTAAGCAGCAGGCGCGTAACGGGAGCAGGACATTGTGGAACGATTCTTTCCACGATATCGCTGCTCCCCTGATCGCTGGTGAGCCTGCCTGTTTGACAGCTCACCAGCGATGTATTAGCGATGCAGCAAAGATCCCTGACAGCTCGTATCGTTGTCGGGATCGCTGCTGCATCGCTTAGTGTGACGGGGCCTTAACTTTGTCTTTGTCCTGCACTGGCTGACGTTGTGGTAGGGCCTTCTCTTGGAGTGCATGCTCCCAGCTTGCGGGGCCTATGTGTCTCCTGGCTCTGTTATGTATCAGCATTTTAGTGGTCCTGAGACCTGTAGTTCTCCAGGGATTCCGGTTGAACTTTACTGGGTCATAGAGATCCCAGTAACTTCGGACCCGGTGTCCGGTAAACATTCGGGGTGAGCTGGTAAAGCTCCTCTGCCCCCACTGCTACTAACTCTCGACTCGCCTTCGGTCTACTCGGGGCCCTCAGTAGGCTATACACACTGGCAGTTAGCTAGCTGCCTCTTCTGCCGCTCTTTGAGCATCGGCAACGCTCCTAGCTCACTAACCTGAGATCACTCTACTCCGACTCCAACCGAACTCTCTCCTTCAAACTCTTCTCAGACTGCTCTGTACACTTCTCTTTGTGCTCTTCAGTCTAAAACTAGTCTGTAACTGAACCAACCAACGAACTAGCTCCACCCCCCCCTTTATATCCCTAACGGGCTCTCTCTGGTGGTCTGAGGTGGGAGGTGAAGGTGTGCGTATGTGCTTAGAGAGCCCTCTGGTGGAGGAATCCATTAATACACTCTTCCAGGTCTGTGGTGCTAAGCAGAGCTGGGCGCCACATTCCCCCCTAGTTAAGCTCAGCACTCCCGGGCTGAAGTAATTTTACAAACAGTAATAAACATAAACAATAACAATAATCTTCCCTTTATGGGAGGCACCAATCTTAAACATTGCATAACAACACCAACAAATATAAAGCGTCCTCAGAATTCAAGTCTCCAGTTGTGAGGTTCCAAAGCAGGATGTCCATCTCACTGACTAGAGTACTTAGTAGCTTTGAGGGACCTGTCCTAAACCCTCTACGTAAACCCTGGGGTGGCTGCAGGGCATGAAGATCCGGTGTTGGACCTCCACAAAAGCCACTCCAGGCAGGTTTTACTTCTGATGTCACCTAAAGGGAGTACTCCAGGGAGTACAAATATATACAAGAAATTGTTTTTGGGCTGCACACAGTCCTCAGCCACGCAGTTCATAGGTAATTCATTAACGAAATCATTAGGCAAAAAGTCCATTAATAAGGCAAAAATACATATCAAAATGCACAATCATAACATACAATACCCCAGGGGTAACTATCTACACTACTCAGATTTTTTTACTTTACTGAGTGTACCTGACAGGAGGTTTACCTCTCGTGCTACGTGTTGATCTACGTAGTGTAGTGGTCTGTGTGGTAGTAGTGTCTACATTGTCAGTTACTCTACCAGTTCTACGTGTGACTATGTTGTAAAACTGCCTTAACCTCTCTCTTGGACTGGCAAGTCTACCATTGGCTGGGCCCTCTTGCTCTTCTTCTGCCGGGGATCCTTCATCCGGGGATTCTTCTTGAGCTGGGTCTTCTGCAGCACTTACACGTTCAACTTGCTGTTGAGGGTCTTCTGGCTGATTGTAGAAATGGAGTACTGGAACTATTACTGCTCCTCCTACTTGAGGCCAATCTGCTGGAAACTCTCCTAAGTCAGTGTGTATCACTGGTTCTTTTGGCTCTTCCGGTTTGGTGAAAGGCACTTCTTCTTGTGGTTTCAGTAATTCAGGACATAACTTTAGATGGTCCCTTGACACTGTTGCAGACGTTCTTCCTCCATCTTTGCTGATTAAGCATGTCTTTTTATTATCAAATCTTGATTCCAACACAGTGTAGGGTTCTTTTTCCCACTGGTCATCAAGTTTGTTGTTTCTTCTTTTCCTTTTTAATACTGTTTCACCAGGTGTGAAAGGTTCTGCTGGCACATTTTTGTTGTATTGTGCTTCTTGTTTGTCTCTTGATTTAGTGAGACTATCTTCGACACAGGCTTGTAGCCTTCTGTACTGCTCTTGTCTGGTCGTGTCCCAGTTTTCAGTGGTTACATCAGCTTCAGGCTCCACAACACCAAGCTCCAGATCCATGGTCAGCTTCCCAGGTCTTGCACGCATAAGATATGCCGGAGTACAATTGGTGGAACTGACAGGTATGTGATTATATAGATCTACTAGGTCTGGTAGTAGGTCTGGCCACTGGTTTCTCTCTTCAAGTGGGATGGTCTTCAGCAGATCGATGATGATGTTGTTCATCTTTTCACAGAGACCATTTGTTTGTGGGTGATATGGTGTAGTTCTTATTTTCTTACACCCGTAAAGATGGCAGAACTCTTTGAACAATTCAGCCTCAAAGGCCGGGACTTGGTCAGTCAGTACCTGCTCAGGGTATCCATGGGGTCTGCAGAAGTACGCTTGGAAAGTTTTTGCTGCTGTCTCTGCTGTCAGGTCTTTGACAGGAGCGACCACCAGGAACCTAGAGTAGTGATCCACCATGGTCAGTGCGTAGGAGTACCCTGACCTGCTGGGGGACAACTTGACATGGTCCAGGGCCACGATCTCCAGGAGCCGAGTTGTCTTGATTGGTTGCAGGGGTGCCCTCTGGGTGCTGTAGTCTTTTCTTCTGAGGCTACAGGGTCCACAGTTTCGGCACCACCGTTCAATGGAACTGCGCATTCCTACCCAGTAGAATCGACACTTCAGCAGGGTCTCTAGCTTTTTCCAGCCAAAGTGCCCCGCCTGATCGTGGTAGGCCTCCAACACCATCTGGATGTCTGTCTTCGGGACTACTATCTGCCATACCATCTCATGGGTTTTTGGATTAACATACCTCCGGCACAGCTTCTCACGGTAGATAAACAGCCGGCTTCTCTCGTTCCACAGCTGCTTTGCTTGAAGAGGCGCTTCCTTCTCCAGGGAGGAACCTTCTTGGGTTATCAGTTCTTTAATACGGCTGACAACCGGGTCAGTGTCCTATGTCTCTTTCCAGCTGTGGTGAGGCAGAGGGTTTAATGTCTTCCCACCCTGCCTCTTTGAGGCTCGTTGTTCGTGGATCATCCCATTCCGGTGAAAGGCAGGTAGCTCAATCTCTTCCAAATCATCCACTTCTTCTTCTGTGTCTTATTGGTGAGGCATCCTGGACAGGGAATCGGCGATGGCGTTCTTGCGGCCCGCCCGGTATTTAATTGTAAATTGGTAGTTTGACAGCCGAGCCATCCATCGTTGTTCCATGGCTCCCAGCTTGGCAGTTTCAAGATGGGTCAAGGGGTTATTGTCAGTGGAGGCAGTGAACTTGCTGCAGGCCAAGTAGTGTTTAAACCTTTTGGTGATGGCCCAGACCAAGGCCAGGAACTCTAACTTAAAGCTGCTATAGTTCTCTGGGTTCCTCTCGGTTGGGTGGAGCTTCCTGCTTGTGTAGGCTATCACTTTCTCTTGGCCATTCTGCTTCTGACTTAGGACAGCGCCCAGCCCTTCGTTGCTGGCATCAGAATACTGCTGAAACAGTTGGCTATAGTCAGGATAGGCTAGAATCTCGTCGCCTGTCAGGATCTCCTTCATCTCCTGAAATGACTCGGCTTGCTCCTTACCCCAGTGGAATGGGGGGTTCTTGCCTTTGGGGGACTGCCCTACCAGGAGGTCTTGCAGGGGAGCTGCTTTCTTAGTATAGTCTTTTATGAACCTCCGGTAGTATCCTATTAGTCCCAGAAACTGACGCACCTCCTTCAGGTTCTTCGGCTCCGGCCACTTCTGGATGGCTGTAACCTTCTCGGGGTCTGGTGCTACCCCTTCCGGACTGACAATGTGCCCCAGGTACTGTACCTTTCTCTTGAGCAGGTGGCACTTCGAGGGTTTCAACTTCATCCCGTACCGGGACAGTGACTCAAATACCTCTGCCAGGTGTTTCAAGTGGTCCTCGTACGTTCTGGAGTACACTATCATGTCATCCAGGTAGAGTAACACAGTCTCGAAGTTGCAGTATCCCAGGCAGCACTCCTTAAATCTCTGGAATGTTCCGGGGGCATTGCAGAGTCCAAACGGCATACTATTGAACTCGCAGAGTCCCATCGGAGTGGTAAAAGCCGTCTTCTCCCGATCCTCCTCAGCCACAGCTACTTGCCAGTACCCACTAGTGAGGTCAAGGGTAGAAAACTAATTTGCAGACTTTATGGCAGCCAGGGACTCCTCTATGCCTGGTAAAGGGTATGCATCCTTATGTGTAATGCGATTTACTTGACGGTAATCTACACACATCCTCATGCTCCCATCCTTTTTCCTGACTAGCACTAGGGGAGCCGCCCAGGGACTACAACTATCCCTTACTACCCCTGCCTTTTTCATGTCATGCAACATCTCTTTTGCCTTCTGGTAGTGTGCTGGTGGAATAGGCCTATAACGTTCTATGATTGGTGGATGATCACCTGTGAGGATATGGTGTTGAACCCCCTTTATCCTCCCAAAATCAAGTGGATGTTTACTGAACACTTGTTGGTATTCCTGAACCACCCGGTGTACACCCTGTTTTTGATGGGCAGGAGTGGTGTCTGTCCCAACATGGAGCTGTTGACACCAGTCCTCCACCTGGGTAGCACGGTCATTATCCTTCACTTCGTCTGGTGAGGTTAAGGAGCAACAGTGGCATAACGTGGTAACTTTACCTCATCTTCCCCATAATTGAGAAGACGGACGGGCACCCTCCCATTGCGTACGTCTACAACCCCTCTGGCGGTTAAGAGCGTGGGTCTGTGCTCTGAGCTAAGGGGTTCTACTACCGCCTGGTAGATTTGTCCCCTAAGATCTATGGCTGCTCTGCACCAGATAAGCATTTCTGTCATTGAAGGAATCACAATGGGTATGGGGTCTGTCACCCGCACATTACCAATTTCACCACCTGTTAACTTCGCTTTCTGTTGGTACATCAGGATGCGGGTCTCCTTCTGCAGCGCCCTCCTCTGTCCTGGTCTGGCAGCGTCAGCAATCTGTTGGAGTAAGAACACAACCTCTCCCAAACAATTACCAACAATGTTAGTGCCTAGTACCATATACGGATTAGTGTCATCAGGATTAGTCTCTACTACAATTAGTCCCTGGTCCTTCAGCTCCACTCTCCCCACCTTTACAGTCATATCCTTAACCCCGATTAGGTTAAGGGGGAGTCCGTTTGAGGCATAAACAGAAAGATCTGGAGCTGGCGGACGTAGATCGTCCATGGACCAGAACCTTTTGTAGAGGACGTCAGTTATTACGGTTACCTGAGATCCTGTGTCCAGCAGAGCGTGTGTCGGGATCCCGTCCAGCACAATGGACAGGAAAGGTCTTCCCCCAATGAACCTGTTGTACCAATCTGATGGGCCTGGTGACTTTACTCCTGGGTGCTGGCCCTCGGACCCAGGGTTTTCTCGTTTAAAGGACAATTCTGGATGAGATGGCCAGTCTTTTGGCAACGGTAGCAGGCGTAGTCTCTCTGTGGACGGCATTGGTTACTGTTCCTCACAGGGGTTGGTGTTGTCCTACTCCTTCTCCGCATCCAGGGGACGTCCTCAGGGCTGTCGGCAAGCAGGATCTTCCCTTTGTCTTCAGGCTCCGTCCGCAGCTGCAGGGCACTCAGCACAGTGGTCAGGGTCTTACTCAACTGACGCACTTCAGAGCGCAGGCTGTCCAGCTCTCTAGGGGACGCTGCTGGAACATTGACGTCTTTCTGTGCCTCGGACATTCTAGCGCCCCCCTAGTTAACCGTGGCCTACCTTCTTTTGTTTTCTTCCGGTAGGCCGCAGCTCCGCAGGTGACGGTTTTCTTCAGGACCTTGCGTCGCTTGCGTGCTACGTCAGAGCGCTCACCGTGGCTCCTTCCAGGACCTGGTATCACCGCAAGGCGTTGGGCGTATCCATGGCTTCGCGCTCTTTTGCAGTTACGCCCACCGATTTCGCGCAGTTACGCCCTTCTTCTTGCCGCACTACAGAACGACAATGGCGGCTATCTTCGCCACAGTTTATTAAAGGACGCACAGTACCCGGTGGCAACGGGCAAAACACTTCTACGTTGCAGCGGGCACGTAATCCTGTTCATGACGCCAGGAAAGAGATGACTGGCCCAGGGGGATGGGATGTACTCGGAGCCCGGGCCTTGCTGCTGGGGATGTCGCGGTAGTCGGCTCCCGGGCCCGTACTCTGGGCCTCTCTTTTAAAAGATGTTTGGTTCTTATTAATTATATGAAAGTTCGTGACGCCACCTGTGGTACCTGGTGAGATTCACCAGCGCTGCGACAGTCCGCTGAGGCCGGTGATAAGGCAGCTCGGTGGTATAGCTCCCCACAGGTGGAGCTAGGCCTCAGGGCAGCGTATGTGAAAGGAGTGCAGGATGGCGAGGCCAGCCAGGCCTACGGAAAGACAGGCAAACTCACACAGTTCTCTTCAATACCATTTACTGATGGAATTGCAGGCACATCCCGGAGCACTGTAGGGTGAAGGGTGTATTACCGGATACTCCCCCAGGGAGCGGGGATAGGGCCTCCTGTTTCCTGTCTTTGTATGGTAAGTTTCTGACCTGCCTGGAGCTATGCCTAACTTTGTCTTTGTCCTGCACTGGCTGACGCTGTGGTAATGCGTTCTCCTGGAGTGCACGCTCCCAGCTTGCGGGGCCTATGTGTCTCCTGGCTCTGTTACGTATCAGCACTTTAGTGGTCCTGGGACCTGTAGTCCTCCAGGGATTCCGGTTGAACTTTACTGGGTCGTAGAGATCCCGGTAACTTCGGACCCGGTGTCCGATAAACATTCAGGGTGAGCTGGTAAAGCTCCTCTGCCCCCACTGCTACTAACTCTCGACTCGCCTTCGGCCTACTCGGGGCCCTCACTAGGCTATACACACTGGCAGTTAGCTGGCTACCTCTTCTGCCGCTCTTTGAGCATCGGCGACGCTCCTAGCTCACTAACCTGAGATCACTTTACTCCGACTCCAACCGAACTCTCTCCTACAAACTCTTCTCAGACTGCTCTGTACACTTCCTCTTTGTGCTCTCCAGTCTAAAACTAGTCTCTAACTGAACCAACCGACGAACTAGCTCCACCCCCCCTTTTATATCCCTAACGGGCTCCCTCTGGTGGTCTAAGGTGGGAGGTGAAGGTGTGTGTATGTGCTTAGAGAGCCCTCTGGTGGAGGAATCCATTAATACACTCTTCCAGGTCTGTGGTGATAAGCAGAGTTGGTCGCCACACCCTCACTAGGCTACACACACTGCAGCCATGACACTGCTCTTCTTCGCCGCTCTCAGAGTGTCGGCACACTCCTAGCTCTCTATCCTGAGCTCTGTGAGTTCTAGTCTGGACTGAACTCTTTCTGCAGGAACAGCTAGGCTATGGCTCGACTGCACTCACTCCTTCTGTGTCTGAGCAGGAAACTGCTGAATCACTCACTGAGCTGCCTGGCTCCACCTTCCCTTTATATATCCCTGACGGGCTCCCTCTGGTGGTCTGCGGTGGAATGAGGAGGTGTGTGAATGCTTAGAGAGCCCTCTGGTGGAGGAATCCTTTAATACACTCTTCCAATATCTGTGGTGCTAAGCACAGCTGGGCGCCACATATACACTAGATTTGGACTGCCTGACCACATTTACAGTAGACTGTGAAATGATTGAGCATAAAATTTGTAAAAGACTGTGGACTGTCTGACTACAATTTTTATAATAAAATGCAGACCGACTGACCACAGTCTTTATGTTTGAAATAAGTAATTTTGGCCCTAGAGTGTTATACTTTTTGGTGTGTATAGCATGTAGCAGGAACATATTATCACTCTTTTGAATATTTACAGGTGACTGACGCCCTTTGACATGGTGGGATTTGAAATGTTTCCTTGTGGACTCCAAGAAAAGAATGTGGAAAGTCACATAACATGTAATTAATATTCATATTAATTACTGATTATAGTCATTCTAGGCATAAGTTCTAGACTTGCGGAGGTGTGACAACACCTTTCTGATACATGAGAATATACTGTTAGTGGTTTACATATGTATATTTTCTATACACAACTCCTAGTATAACACAACCATATCTTAGGTAGAGACATAAGGAACATTTCTTTTCCTTATCTTCTGTATTCTAAAGTGAGGAATCCCTTATTCTGTTTCATAGAATAGCCTTGTAATCAGCGGTGTAACAATCAATACCGCGATTACAAGAGACTGACCACAGCATTAAGACTACATTGTGGACCAATTGACCACAAAATTTACGAGGACTGACAGTCCACAGCAATTGAATTAGTTGTGGACTGACTGACAACAGCATTTACACTAGTCTATGGATTGCCTGGAAGACAGGAATCACTGGAAAAAGACATCATACTCGGAAGAATAGAAGGAAGTAGGCAAAGAGGAAGACAAGTAGCCAATCCAAAGGATTGACACTATCAAGATAATGGTGAAGAAGACCCTAGTGGACCTATGTAGCCTTTCACAAAATTGATCTTCCAAAAGATCATTAATTCATCCAGTCGTCATGGCTCGAATTTCAACTGAAGGCCATTAATAATAAAAAATGGGCTGACTGACCACAGCATTCGCACTAGGTGTGGACTGCCTGATCATATTTACAGTAGACTGTGGGCCAACCTCTGTCTTTTAAAGTGAGGAATCCCCTATTCTATTTCATAGAATAGCCTTGTAATCCGCGGTGTAACAATCAATACTGCGATTACAAGAGACTGACCACAGCATTAAGACTACACTGTGACCACAACATTTAAAAGGACTGACACTGTGGACCAATTGACCACAAAATTTACGAGGACTGACAGTCCACAGCATTTAAATGAGGTGTGGACTGACTGACAACAGCATTTACACTAGTCTATGGATTGACTGGAAGACAGCAATTACTGGAGAGGGACATCATACTCGGACGAATAGAAGGAAGAAGGCAAAGAGGAAGACCAGCAAGCAATCCAAAGGATTGACACTATCAAGATAATGGTGAAGGAGACCCTAGTGGACCTATCTAGTCATGCACAAGATTGATCTTCCTAAAGATCGTTAATTTATCAAGTCGTCATGGCTCGAGTTTCAACCAAAGGTCATTAATTATAAAGAATGGACTGACTGACTGACCACAGCATATACATTAGATGTGGACTGCATGACCATATTTACAGTAGACTAGACTGTGGGCCAACCTCTGTCTTCTAAAGTGAGGAATCCCCTATCCTATTACGACGCGCCCCCTAGGCCATGGGGAACCCGGAGCCGGGCCTTTTGTAGATGTTGGGGGTGGTAGTCACCGTGGCGGTGACCCGGTCCGTGACCCAGGGCAGTCAAACCATGGGCGTATTATTTGTGTATAGGTTAATGTCCGACTACGCCACCTGTGGATTGCGGTTATTAGTAACCGCCGCTGCGAAGCAGTCCGCTGAAGCTGGTGGTATGTGCAGCTAGGTGATGTGACTCCCCACAGGAGGAGTTTAGCCTCAGGGCAGCATGTAAGAATGATGATGGTTGTAGAGCAGGGTATCAGTAATAACAACACGGAGTCTTTGCGGTGCAGTCCCAGGGTCTTTTCTGTTGGTAATTATATAGGCCCCAATGGGAGTACTGTGTGACCCGCCACTCGGTGTTTGAGTAGCGGCTAGCCCTCCCTGAGAAGGTGTATACTCGGAAGACGGGCCGGTGATGGAGAGGGGATGCAGTCGCGGCCTTGGCCCGGTCCGTGCCCAGGGCGCACACACCAATAATACGGGCTAGTTAAGGATGAGTGGTTAATTCGACTACGCCACCTGTGGTGTCTGGTGATGCTCCACCAGCGCTGCTTGCAGTCCTCTGAGGCGGGATGTTGTGGCAGACGACGGTATTACTACTCCCCACAGGCAGAGCAGGGCCTCAGGGCAGAGACAGACAGGAGGATGGATGAGGGGAGTAGTAGTAGGCGCAGTGGTGTGGTGCGGTGTCACGCTGCAATAATGAACCGGAGGCAATGGATGCAGTATTCCAAGCTTTACTCACGTTAGTTAAGGTCAGCTGCAAGGCTTCTCCTTGCTCCTCAAGGCTTGCTGCGGCCACCAGAGATGAGGGCCCGGAATACCCCGGTAGTTGAGGTGCTTTGATCAGGACCCCCGCACCTCCGCGTGTTCCTGAACTTTTCCCTTGGACCTGTCCTGTCCGTGTGCGGTGCGTGTTACAAGACTGGGTCTCCCTCTGGCTATTCACAAAACAAGGGTACGGCGACAATTCCGTTCCATCCGTCACCTTAGCTGCCTGGCTTCTCTGACAGAGACGTGAAGTAACAAAGTCAGATATCGGGGGCTGGTACCCCTTTTGCAGCAGGAGTCCCTCTGACTAGGCCAGAATGGAGAGTACAGGTGTCATATGCCGCTCCGTCCGTATTCCCTGGGATCCTTTTGCCTGTGGAGCTCTTCTACTTTGCTCCCCTCCAGGCCTTCTCAAGTAGGGAACTTGACCGGGTAGAGGCAACCGTTAACTCTCACCCGCTCCTCGCCTCAAGGCCAGAGCACGAGGACCGTGCATCTTCACAGGCTGCAGGCTCTATCCCAGAAAGCCACGTTCAGCAGTGAAGACCACAATCAAAGAACCTTGAACTTAAGATGGCTGGCTATTATATATTAAACTACAAGTGTAACATAAAGGTGTGTCCTCCACCCTGACCCACTACATGGTTCCCCCTAACTTTGGTTCCCCCATCTCCATTATCCTGCTGGGGCAGCACTCTGGTGCATATTAGCCCCCCATAGGACAGGAGTGTGCAGTGTTGAGTGTGAGTTGGGGTCCTGACAGGTGCACCATCCTTACCTGGGTGAGGAGATACCACACCTCCTGACAAGATGCAGTACCCCCCTGTGGTGACCGAACCCTCAGGGGAGCCACAGTACTGGCTCGTGATGAAGGCCTGGTCAGTCTGGGAGCAATCCTAGAGTCCTCCTGGCCAGGTAGAGTCGTAGGCCTGCCGTTCTGACCGTACTCTTTGGCTATCCCGCTTTTAGTCGTGTTGTAGCCCACGTCCCTGTGTGTAACGTGCTGTGCTCACCCGTATGGCTGGCGACTCGGACCCTGTGTATTCCTCGCTCCTCTGTGGCGGTACTGGTCCTTTCGTGTGGCTGAGCCTCCGGGCTTCTAATGGGCCAGGAGACCGGCAATCTCCTACCTTGTGGTATCTGCTGCTGGGTATACAATCCCCACAGCCTCGGACTCCTCGTGTCCGGCTCTTTGTGTGAACTATCCAGGATGAGCTCTCTTCAGCTCCAGTCCCTGGCTTCTTGCTCCTGTGTCCTCAACTCGACTACAGGCTCTAACTGAGCTAACCCCGCCTCGAGATCCAGTTATAAAGGGCAGGATCCTCCCCTTTCTGGCCTGGGGCAAGAGGTATTGCATGTAGTGTGTTCCCTGACAAGGAAACCCCTGTTTTGCTCCCAGACATGGTATTACTACCACTGTGGCAACCAGACCCTGTGGGGTGCCACATTCCACCCTAGTAAATTAAAGTACTCTGGGACTGAGCATATTTTGCAAAAACACAACAGGTAACAATACATGAACATATTTACAATCATTAGAGTCTTTATAGGTCACGGTATCATCCGTAACCAGGTGTCCATTTTCCTTGGTAGATATGGGGATCTGTCCAATGCAAACCCCAAACGTTGGCCTTGGGCGTGGCTGCAAGGCTTATGTAGTCCCGTTGGACCACAAGGGGGCCACGCCAGACAGGTTTTTGTTCCTTGGTCTGCTGGAAAGGGGCACTTTACAGGTGCAACTATTTACAAGGCAAGTTTTTGGGTTACTCATCGTCCATAACCTGAAAGTCTTTTGTAACCTGTCGGGTAACTGGACAAACATAGTTAACACACACATAAAACAATTCAACATTACAGTTATAGTTACATTTAGATTCTCCAGCGAGCAGGGATTTGACCTCTGGTGCTCCTGGTAGACCTGCGTAACACACTGTCTAGCTGTGTTTTACCTTGGTCCCCTGCATTTACCCCTGGTGTGGTGGGCTCTGTATGGACTGCACTACAGGTGTGTGAAGGTGTCTTTGGTAGGTTGGGCAGCTTCCTACGGATCCTTTGGCTTAACGTGGGCATGACAGGTTCGCTACTAGCAGAGGGTAGATTCTCCTGGTCTGCTGATGAGGAATCTTCTGTCTCCGGGGCCAATGATTCTTCCAACTCTACTGGGACTTCTTCAGCTTCCTGAGGAGCTGGCTGGAGGAATGTAAGGACTGGTACAACAATGGCGTTATTCACCTGTGTCCATGACCGTGGGAATTCTCTGAGCACCGTGCTGACCATTTCTTCCTTTTCCTCTGTGGGTTGAGGGATATCCTGGTCTTCTTCAGCATGCTGCAGCTGCTCGGGACATTTTTTTAGGTGTTTATGTGGTCTCTGTAAACTGTAGCTGTTGTTTCTCCTCCGTCCTTACTTATGAGGTACACCTTAGGGTTATCGTGGTTCGATGGCAGAACGGTGTACGGCTCTTTTTCCCACTGGTCATCCAACTTGTGGAGTCGCCTCTTCCTCTTTAGGACTTGCTCTCCAGGTGACAGGGGAACGGCAGGGGCATGTTGATTGTAAGTCTTCTCTTGCTTTTCTCTTGCTTGGGACAGACTTCTTTCAACACTTTCCTGTACCTTGCGGTATTGCTGCTGCCGCTCAGTATCTCAATCTGCATCTGGTGAGGTATCCTCTGGGGTCAGGACTCCCATATCCAGGTCGATGGGCAGCTTACCAGGTCTTGCTCGCATCAGGTAAGCAGGGGTGCAGTTGGTGGAATTCACTGGGATGTGATTGTAGGTTCCACCAGGTCTGGCAACTTTTCTGGCCACAGGCTGCGTTCCTCCAGGGGCAACGTCTTCGGTAAGTCTATCACGACCTGATTCATCTTTTCACAAATCCCATTGGTCTGGGGGTGGTAAGGCGTTGTCCGGATCTTCTTGCAGCCGTACAGGTTGCATAACTCCTGGAATACCTCTGCTTCGAAGGCCGGACCTTGGTCAGTTAGCACACGTTCTAGGTAACCATGAGGATGGAAGAAGTGCTGCTGGAAAGCTCTGGCTGCAGTCTGAGCCGTTTGGTCCTTGACTGGCACTACTACCAGGAATCGAGAGTAGTGGTCTACGAAGGTGAGAGCGTAGACATAGCCTGATCTGCTCGGGGTTAGCTTCACATGGTCCAGGGCTACCAATTCGAGTGGCTGCTTGGTGATGATGGGCTGCAGGGGAGCCCTCTGGCTGTCACGGTATTTTCTTCTCAGGTTGCATGGTCCGCATTCTCGACACCACCTCTCAATTGCTGTCCTCATGCCAACCCAATAGAACCATTCATGTAGCAGGACTTCCAGCTTCTTCCACCCAAAATGCCCCGCTCCATCGTGGTACGCCTCCAGGACCATAGACGCATCTCGCCTCGGGATTACCACCTGCCAGACCAGCTCATGTGTCCAGGAGTTGACAGTTCTTCGAAACAGCTTCCCTTCATAGATGAACAGCTTCCTCTTTTCTTTCCACAGCTGTTTGGTCTCTTCAGGAGCATCTGAATCAGGGTATGAGTCCGCATGTTTCAGCAACTCTTTGACTAGGCGGACAGCCGGGTCACTGTCTTGCGTTTCTGCCCATCCGTGGTGTGGCAGTGGATTGAATGTGGCCTCCCTGTTGGCAGAGCACCTGTTCTTCACACAATGGGAGCACTGCTTTATTCCATGGCGGTGGAAAGCGGGGATCTCTATCTCTTCCAATTCTTCTGGGTCTTTCCCCCGTCTGGCAAGTTAGGCATTCTGGACAGCGCATCTGCGTTTGCATTCTTGTGACCAGCCCGGTACTTGATGGTGAATTCGTAGTTGGACAGTCGGGCCATCCTTCTTTGTTACAGGGCACCAAGTTTTGCAGTGTCCAGGTGTGTCAGCGGGTTATTATCCGTGAACACGGTGAATTTTGAGGAGGCAAGATAATGTTTGAAGTGCTCTGTCACGGCCCAGACGATGGCAAGGAACTCCAACTTGAAGGAGCTGTAGTTTTCTGGGTTCCTTTCTGTGGGCCGGAGCTTACTACTGGCGTAGGCTGTCACCCTTTCTCTGCCTTGTTGGATCTGGGACAGCACCGCTCCTAGTCCCACGTTTCTCGCGTCCATGTGAAGGATGAAGGGTTGGCCGTAATCAGGGTAGGCCAGGACCTCGTCTCCGGTGAGGGCCATCTTCAACCCGGTGAAGGACTCATCTTCTAGCTTGTCCCATTTGAACGGTGGTTTCTGGCTCTTGGCTTTCCTGGACTGGCCTACCAGGAGATCCTGCATGGGCGTTGCCATCTTGGTGAAGCCTGGTATAATCCTTCGGTAGTAGCCTACTAACCCGAGGAACTGCCGTACTTCTTTGATGGTGGAGGGTCTCGGCCAGTCCTTGATTATGGTGATCTTGTCGGGGTCCGGCGCTACACCGTCAGTGCTTACCACATGTCCCAAATACTGTACTCTGGGCTTCAGCAGGTGGCACTTTGACGGCTTCACCTTGAGGCCAAAGCCAGCCAGGGCTTCAAACACCTCCGCCAGGTGCTCCAGATGATCCTCATACGTCTTGGAATATACTATGACGTCATCCAGGTACAGCAGGACCGTCTCGAAATTCTTAGGTCCCAGACAGCACTCCATTAACCGCTGACAGGTTCCTGGGGTGTTGCAGAGCCCGAACCGCATGCAGTTGAACTCGCTGAGGCCCATCGGGGTGGTGAATGCGGTCTTTTCCTTATCCGCCTCTGCTACAGGAACCTGCCAGTTCCCACTTGTAAGATCCAAAGTAGAGAAGTAGTTAGCAGATTTTAAGGCAGCCAGTGACTCCTCTATCCTGGGTAGCGGGTATGCATCTTCATGTGTTATGCTGTTAATTTGCCTGTAGTCTACACACATTCTCATCGTGCCATCCTTTTTCTTTACAAGAACTAATGGAGCTGCCCAGGGGCTACAACTGTCTCTTACTACCCCAGGTTCCTTCATCTCTTGTAACATCCCTTTGACATTTTGGTAGTGTGCTGGCGGTACAGGCCGGTACCTTTCTTTAATGGGTGGATGGTCTCCCGTGGGGATATGGTGTTGAACCCCTTTTCCTGCCCGAAGTCAAGTGGGTGTTTACTGAAGACTCTTTCATACTCCTGTACCACACGGTATACTCCTTGTTTTTGGTTTTAAGGGGTGGAGTCAGTGCCCACATGCAGCTTCTGGCACCAGTCCTCCAACTGTCCCTTGGAGCCATTACCCTCCGCCTGTTGGGATGGAGGTAAGGGTTCCACGGCCTTTATAGCATTTTGGCTGACGGTGAATAGTTTAGCCAGGGTAGCATACCGGGGCAAATGGACTTCTCTTTTCCCAATGTTCAGGATGCGGACTGGCACTCTCCCATGGCGGACATCAACCACCCCCCTGGCTGTCAAAATGGTGGGCCTACTATCTGAGTAGACGGGCTCTACCAGGGCCTGGTAATCTCTACCCCTTAGACCGGTGGCTGCCCAGCACCATATCAGCATTTCACTTTTTGGGGGCATGGCAATAGGGAATGGGTCACTCATCCTAACACTGCCAATCTCACCACCAGACAGTTCTACCTGTTGTCTTTTCATCAGGGCTCTGATCTCCCTTTGTAGAACCCGCTGCTGGCTGGAACTGGCGGTCTCCGCAACCTGCTGTAGCAAGACAATTATTTCTGCAAGACAATTTTCAATAACATTAGTGCCTAAAATTATCATGGGATGACTTTCTCGGCGATCAATGTCGACAATTATCAGTCCCTGTGCTGGCAGCTCGACTTTGCCAACTTTTATGGTCACCTCTTTAAACCCAACCTGGGGTATGGGTTGACCATTGCTAGCATATATACTCAAATGTTCACCTGGACGGCGGGTAATGTCCAAATTAGGCCAGTACTGTTTGAAAAGAATGTAGGGAATGGTGGTCACCTGGGATCCAGTGTCCAGCAACCCGCTCATTGGAAAGCCGTTCAGCACGACAGGTAGGACCCGTCGTCCTCCCACATATTTGTCTCGCCAGCTTGATGGGCCTGGTGGTCTTATGCCTGGGGGTTGGCCCTCTGCCCCAGGTTTTACTCGTTTAAATGACAGTACCTTGCATAATGTCCTGGCTGGTTGCAGCGGCGGCAGATGGGTTGTCGGTCCTGGTCGTAGCGGTCGCTGTTCCTCCCTCTGGATGGTGGACTCCTCCTCTGTCGTCGCCACGGGACGTCCTCCGGACTGGAAGCCAGCTGGACCTTTCCTCTGGGAGACACCTGCAAGGACTGCAAAGTTTTGGTTAGTGCTGCTACTCTTTTGGTTAGTTCCTGGACCTGATGTTGCAGGTCTGTAGATGGGGCATTGTCCAGAGTCTGTGCATCAGCTCCTACAGGCTCTGGGGAAACGGGTGCCACCTTCTGGTGATAGGTGATAACTGGGCGCCGGTGAGCTGTGGCGCCACATGGTGATAGTTCCCATAGCACCCGGATGGCTCTGTCCTTAAATTGTGCAAAGTCCAAGACAGGGTTTTGCAGAGCCATTATACGCAGCTGGGTTCAGTGGGCGCTGGACAGTAAACCCTCAATAAATTGCTCAGTTAACAGTCTGTTTTCATCACGCACACTGTCAGGGTCTACCTGTTTGATGGTCCTCAGCGCCTCCTGCAGGTTTAAAGCATAGTCCTGTACACTGTCCTGTGCCCGTTGTTTGCACCCATAAAACTTCATTTTGATCTCTGCTGTAGTGCGGGTGTCTGAAGTGTCCTTTAGGCAGGCCAGTATCTCTTTTACAATCCCTTTTTCTCGAGCTGACCAGGACTTTACTTCTCTCTGGGCTGCACCAATCAACTGGCCTATGAGGATGCTCACTTTCTGCTCCTCGGACAGGGGGTATACTTTAAATAAACTGTTTAGTCTCTCCTTGAAGTCACTCAGGGTGTGCGACTCCCCTGAGTACTGGGGCAACCACGCCCCCCCGGTATATAAGGCATGGTGAATGGCATTACTGCGGCAGTGTCCGCGCCGGTGGCATTAGTTCTCTCCATTTCGGGCGTCTTCCATCCCCCCTAGTGAACCGTGGCCTACCTTCCTCCTCTTTTCTTCCGTAGGCCGCAGTTCTGCAGGTGATTATCCCCGTCGAGGACCTGGCGTTGCACGCGTCTGACATCAGCGCTCGCTGGGCACATTCCAGGACCTGGCGTTGCGTCAGCGTGCAGGGCGGGGCTTTGGACTTCGCGCGTTTCCAGCGATCACGCCCCTCTTCTTCCCGCGCAGCGACCCGAAAATGGCGGACAATGGCTGGAAAACAGCGGCTTTGGCGGGAAAACTTCACCACGGTATATGACACAGTTTCTTAAAGGTGCGCAGTACCCGGTGGTAGCGGGCACGTAATCTTGCCGACTACGCCAAAATTGACGCTTCCCCTGGGCCGTGGATTACCCGGAGCAGAGCCTTTTGTAGATGTTGGGGGTGGTAGTTACCGTGGCGGTGACCCGGTCCGTGTTCCAGGGCGGTCAAGCCACAGACGTATTATATGTGTATAGGTTAATGTCCGACTACGCCACCTGTGGATTGCGGTTATTAGTAACCGCCGCTGCGGAGCTGTCCGCTGAAGCTAGTGGTATATGCAGCTTGGTGATGTGACTCCCCACAGGAGGAGTGTAGCTTCAAGGCAGCGTGTAAGGATGATGATGGTAGTAGTGCAGGGTATCGGTAATAACAAAACGGAGTCTTTGCGGTGCAGTCCCAGGGTCTTTACTGTTGGTAATTATATAGGCCCCAACGGGAGTACTGGCTCGTGATGAAGGCCTGGTCAGTCTGGGAGCAATCCTAGAGTCCTCCTGGCCAGGTAGAGTTGTAGGCCTGCCGTTCTGACCATACTCTTTGGCTATCCCGCTTATAGTCGTGTTGTAGCCCACGTCCCTGAGTGTAACGTGCTGTGCTCACCCGTATGGCTGGCGACTTGGACCCTATGTATTCCTCGCTCCTCTGTGGCGGTACTGGTCCTTTTGTGTGGCTGTGCCTCCGGGCTTCTGATGGGCCAGGAGACCTGCAATCTACTGCCTTGCGGTATCTGCTGCTGGGTATACAATCCCCAATGCCTCGGACTCCGGTGTCAGGCTCACTGTGTGAACTATCCAGGATGAGCTCTCTTCAGCTCCAGTCCCTGGCTTCTTGCTCCTGTGTCCTCAACTCGACTACAGGCTCTAAGTGAGCAAACCCCGCCTCCAGATCCAGTTATAAAGGGCAGGATCCTCCCCTTTCTGGCCTGGGGCAGGAGGTGTTGCATGTAGTGTTTTCCCTGACCAAGAAACCACTGTCTTGCTCCCAGACATGGTATTACTACCACTGTGGCAACCAGACGCTGTGGGGTGCCACATTTACATAGAATAGCCTTGTAATCAGCGGTGTAACAATCAATACCACGATTACAAGCGATTGACCACACTAAAAAAATTACACTGTGGACTGAATGACCACAGCATTTAAAAGAACTGACAGTCCACAGCGTTTGAATTAGTTGTGGACTGACTAACAACAGCATTTACACTAGTCTATGGATTGAATTGAAGACAGCAACCACTGGAAAAGGACATCATACTTTGAAGTATAGAAGGAAGAAAGCAAAGAGGAAGACCAGCAACCAATCCAATGGATTGACACTATCAAGATAACGGTGGAGAAGACCCTAGTGGACCTATTTAGTCTTCCACAAAATTGATCTTCCTAAAGATAGTTAATTCATCCAGTCTTCATGGCTTGAGTTTCATCCGACGGCCGTTAATAATAAAAAAAGGGCTGACTGACCACAGCATTCACATTAGGTGTTGACTGCTTGACCACAGCATTCACACTACGTGTGGACTGCTTGACCACATTTACAGTAGACTAGACTGTGGGCCAAACTCTGTCTTCTAAAGTGAGGAATCCCCTATCCTATTTCAAAGAATAGCCTTGTAATCAGAGGTGTAACAATCAATACCGCGATTCCAAGAGATTGAGCACACTATTAAAATTACACTGTGTACTGAATGACCACAACATTTACAAGGACTGACAGTCCACAGCAGTTGAATTAGTTGTGGACTGACTGACAACAGCATTTACACTAGTCTAAGGATGGAATGGAAGACAGCAATCAATGGAAAAGGACATCATACTTTGAAGTATAGAAGGAAGAAAGCAAAGAGCAAGACCAGCAACCAATCCAATTGATTGATACTATCAAGATAATGGTGAAGAACACCCTAATGGACCTATCCAGTCTTGCACAAGATTGATCTTCCTTAAGATCATTAATTCATCAAGTCGTCATGGCTCGAGTTTCAACCGAAGGCAATTAATTATAAAGAATGGACTGACTGACTGACCACAGCATATACAATAGATGTGGACTGCCTGACCACATTTTCAGTAGACTGTGAAACGATTGAGCATAAAATTTAACATAGACAGTGGATTGTCTGAATTCAATTTTTATAATAAAATGCAGACCGACTGACCACAGTCTTTATCTTTGAAATAAGTAATTTTGGCACTAGAGTGTTATACTTTTTCGTGTGTATAGCATGTAGCAGGAACATATTATATCACTCTTTTGAATATTTACCGGTGACTGATGCCCATTGACATAGTGGGATTTGAAATGTTTCCTTGTGGACTCGAATTTCAACCGAAGGCCGTTAATAATAAAAAATGGGCTGACTGACCACAGCATTCACACTAGGTGTGGACTGCCTGACTACAGTATTCACACTAGGTGTGGACTGCTTGACCACATTTACAGTAGACTAGACTGTGGGCCAACCACTGTCTTTTAAAGGGAGGAATCCCCTATTCTATTTCATAGAATAGCCTTGTAATCAGCAGTGTAACAATCAATACCGCGATTACAAGAGAATGACCACAATATTAAAATTACACTGTGGACTGAATGACCACAACATTTAAAAGGACTGACAGTCCACAGCATTTGAATTAGTTGTGGACTGACTGACAACAGCATTTACACTAGTCTAAGGATTGACTGGAAGACAGCAATCACTGGAAAAGGACATCATACTTTGAAGTATAGAAGGAAGAAAGCAAAGAGCAAGACCAGCAACCAATCCAATGGATTGATACTATCAAGTTAATGGTGAAGAAGACCCTAATGGACCTAGCTAGTCTTCCACAAGATTAATCTTCCTAAAGATCATTAATTCATCAAGTCGTCATGGCTCGAGTTTCAACCGAAGGCCATTAATTATAAATAATGGACTGACTGACCACAGCATATACACTAGATGTGGACTGCCTGACAACATTTACAGTAGACTGTGAACCGATTGAGCATAAAATTTGAAATAGACTGTGGAATGTCTGACTACAGTTTTAATAATAAAATACAGACCGACTGACCACAGTCTTTATCTTTGAAATAAGTAATTTTGGCCCTATAGTGTTATACTTTTTGGTGTGTATATCATGTAGCAGGAACATATTATCACTCTTTTGAATATTTACAGGTGACTGGCGTCCAATTACATCGTGAGATTTGAAATGTTTCATTGTGGACTCCAAGAAAAGAATGTGGAAAGTCACATAACAGGTAATTAATTTTCATATTAATTATTGATTATAGTCAGTCTAGGCATAAGTTCTAGACCTGCGGAGGTGTGACAACACCTTTCTGATACATGAGAATATACTTTTAGTGGTTTACATATGTATATTTTCTATACACCACTCCTAGTATAACACAACCATATCTTAGGTAGAGACATAAGGAACATTTCTTTTCCTTATCCTCTGTATTCTAAAGTGAGGAATCCCTTATTCTGTTTCATAGAATAGCCTTGTAATCAGCGGTGTAACAATCAATACCGCGATTACAAGAGACTGACCACAGCATTAAGACTACACTGTGGACCAATTGACCACAAAATTTACGAGGACTGACAGTCCACAGCATTTAAATTAGGTGTGGACTGACTGACAACATCATTTACACTAGTCTATGGATTGACTGGAAGATAGCAATTACTGGAAAGTGACATCATACTCGGAAGAATAGAAGGAAGTAGGCAAAGAGGAAGACCAGCAACCAATCCAAAGGATTAACACTATCAAGATAATGGTGAAGAAAACCCTAGTGGACCTATCTAGTCTTGCACAAAATTGATCTTCCCAAAGATCGTTAATTCATCCAGTCGTCGTGGCTAGAGTTTCAACCGAAGGCCGTTAATAATAAAAATGGACTGACTGACCACAGCATTCACACTAGTTGTGGACTGCCTGATCATATTTACAGTAGACTGTGGGCCAACCTCTGTCTTCTAAAGTGAGGAATAACCTATTCTATTTCATCGAATAGCCTTGTAATTAGCGGTGTAACAATCAATACCGCAATTACAAGAGACTGACAACACTACTAAGACTAAGGAAGAAAGCAAAGAGGAAGACAGGTAGCCAATCCAAAGGCTTGACACTATCAAGTTAATGGTGAAGAAGACCCTAATGGACCTATCTAGTCTTTCACAAAATTGATCTTCCTAAATGTAGCGTCGGCGTCCCTGCCTCCTGCTAGGCAGGGACGCCGTTCCCCTCACCTCTCCGCTCCGTGCCCGGCGTCTTCCTCCCGCTCTGCTGGCAGCGCGCTCTGCTTCCCAGCCACTGTGCTTAGGGCGCGCGCGTGCGCGCTCCCGCTCTCTTAAGTGGGCCGAGCGCGCCGTCCTAAGGAGTCCCCGGCCAATGGCCGGAGGATCTCACCATATATAAGGCACCTCCTCCAAAATGGAGGTGCCCGAGCATTGTTGTTGCAAAGCCTATCAACTCTGCTTCAGCCCTCAGGTCCCGTTACCAGTTACCTGCCAGTCACCTGTCAGATTCCTGCCTGATACCTGCCTGATATCTGCCTACCTGCTTGCAATCCTGTGGTCCGACAGTCTGCCTACCAGCACCTGCCAGTCTGTCTATGGATCAGTCCGCCTGCGGACCAGGAAGTACCTGCCAGATACCTGCCTGATACCTGCCTGTCTGCCCAGAGACTCTCACCCGCTCACCTGGGAGCGCTCACCAGCTACCTGCCTGCTAGCCTACCTGGAGGCTCAGCCGTCACTTGCTGTGACCACCTGCCTGTCCAGAGACTCTTACTCACTCACCTGGGAGCGCTCACCAGCTACCTGCCTGCTAACCTACCTGCAGGCTTAGCCGTCACTTGCTGTGACCACCTGCCTGTCCAGAGACTCTTACTCGCTCACCTGGGAGCGCTCACCTGCTACCTGCCTGCTAGCCTACCTGGAGGCTCAGCCGTCACTTGCCGTGACCTCCCGCTTGTCTAGAGACTGTCCCCGTCACTTGCTGTGACCATCCTGCCCTTCTACCCAGAGACTGTCCCTGTCACTTGCCGTGACTACCTGCCCGCCTTCCCTGGGAGCCACCCGCTTCCTTACAAGGACTGCCCCTTTGTATAGTTGCTCAGAGGTTCCACCTTCCAGACCCGTTACAGTTTGCTCGGGCCATGGCACCCGGTGGCACCCAAGCTCCCTCGCTCTCGGACCTATGTCATGAACTTTCCCATCAAAGGTCCCAACTGGACTCCATCCTGAGTCACCTGCGTAGTGTTAACTCCCGCCTGGACACATTGTCTGCCTCATCGGGAGCGGCCTCCACTAGCACACTTACTACCCCGGCGCTGCCGCTGCCCATCAATACCATGGCATCTCTTCCCGGTCCCCGCCTCTCCGCCCCGCCTCGTTTTGGCGGAGATCCCGGCCAGGCACGGGGCTTCATTAACCAGTGCACTCTGCACTTCGAACTTTTGGCACCGCAGTTTTCCACCGACTGAGCCAAAGTAGCCTTCATCATGTCCCATCTCACGGGGGAGGTGCTGGCTTGGCTAAATCCTCTTTGGGAGAGAGGAGACCCCCTGATGTCCAACCTGCCAGCCTTTCTTACGGCTTTCCGGAAAGTCTTCGACGAACCAGGACGGAAGACCTCATCCGCCTCATCTCTTCTACGCCTCCGCCAAGGAAGTCTCACCGTGGGCCAATATGCCATACGGTTCCGTACCCTTGCTTCGGAGCTTGCCTGGGATAACGACGCCCTGGTGTCCGTCTTCTGGGAGGGTCTGTCCAGCCGTATTAAAGATGAACTCGCCGGTCGGGACATTCCTACCACTCTCGACGACTTAATTACACTTGCCACCCGGATTGACATCCGGTTCCAGGAGCGCACCAAAGGGGTCACCCGTGAGAGGAGGTTTCCACGCCTTGCCCCTACCTTCCAGAGACCCGTCACTTCCTCCGTTACTCCCCAGGCGCACTCACCCGAGCCTATGCAGGTCGACCAGACCAAGATGGTCAAAACCCGTCAAGAATTACGCCGTGCCGAGGGGAGCTGCTTCTACTGTGGCAGTAAGGAGCACCGGATCCGTTCCTGCCCGGAGAGGTCGGGAAACGCCTGTGTCTAGGATCGCTCAGAGAGGTCGCCCTAGACAAAAGTAAACCCTCTCCATCTCTGATGCTGTCAGTCTCTATCATCTGCGGGGAGAACCGTTATTTTGAACTGGCTCAACTTGACTCTGGAGCTGCTGGAAATCTCATTTCTCAGTCCCTGGTAGAAAAATACCGCATTCCCATCAAACCTCTGGCTGTACCCTTATCTGTCGCCGCCGTGGATGGGGGTCTCTTACCACATCCCATCCAACTTATCACCGAATCCATAACTCTGCAGGTGGGAATGCTGCACTCTGAGAGCATCTTCTTCCATGTTCTGCCTGGACTCTCTCACGCCCTCTTGCTAGGCCTACCTTGGCTTCAGAAACATGCACCCGTGCTTGATTGGCAGACCGGAGAGGTCCTTCGCTGGGGACAGGACTGCCATAAGACTTGTTTAGTTCCCGTTCATCCTGCTCGTCCTTCTCCTACCCCAGCCAATCTACCCGGCCTACCGGTTCCCTATTGGTCTTATGCGGACGTCTTTAATAAAAAAGAAGCAGAGACATTACCCCCTCATAGACCATATGACTGCCCAATCGACCTGATACCCGGCGCTACTCCTCCCCGTGGGCGTATCTACCCTTTGTCTGCTGCTGAGACCCGATCCATGTCTGAATATATTGAGGAGAATCTGGCCCGGGGATTTATCCGGAAATCTACCTCCCCGGCGGGAGCAGGCTTCTTCTTCGTCAAAAAGAAGGACGGCTCACTCCGTCCCTGTATAGACTATAGAGGCCTTAACCAGATCACAGTGAAAAATAAATACCCCCTTCCGCTCATTCCTGAATTATTTGACCGTCTGAGGGGAGCTAGAATCTTCACCAAGCTGGACCTCCGTGGGGCGTATAACCTGGTCCGTATCCGTCAGGGGGATGAGTGGAAGACGGCATTCAACACCCGGGACGGCCACTATGA
Organism: Phyllobates terribilis; assembly: GCF_046119375.1. NCBI lineage: Eukaryota > Metazoa > Chordata > Amphibia > Anura > Dendrobatidae > Phyllobates > Phyllobates terribilis. Next base: position 385,142,966 of record NW_027362765.1, read on the forward strand.
ATACCTTGTAATGCCCTTCGGTCTCTGCAACGCTCCCGCCGTCTTTCAAGAGTTGGTCAATGACATCTTCCGTGACCTTCTCTACTCCTGCGTGGTGGTGTACCTGGACGACATCCTAGTCTTCTCTCCGGATCTTCACACTCACCGAAGGGACGTTCGTCAGGTCCTGCTCAGGCTCAGGCAGAACCACCTCTACGCTAAATATGAGAAGTGCCTCTATGAGCAGACCTCACTTCCGTTTCTGGGCTACATAAACTCTCAGACCGGCCTACGAATGGATCCTGAGAAACTGTCTGCCATCAAGAAGTGGCCCCGACCAGAGGGGTTGAAGGCTATTCAGCGGTTCCTGGGCTTCGCCAACTACTACCGCCTCTTCATACCGCACTTCTCTACCCGGACTGCCCCTATCTCTGCACTCACCCATAAGGGCGCTCATCCCAGAGAATGGCCGCCCGAAGCAGAGGAAGCCTTCCTTTCCTTAAAACAAGCTTTCTCCTCCGCTCCGGTGCTGCATCGTCCGGACGGCAACAAACAATTCTTCCTAGAAGTTGACGCTTCCTCCTCTGGAGCCGGAGCGGTACTTACCCAAAAGTCGTCTTCCGGAAGAATGGTAACCTGCGGCTTCTTCTCAAAACTTTTCTCCTCTTCTGAGCGCAATTATTCTATAGGAGACCGAGAATTATTGGCTATTAAGCTGGCACTGGAGGAGTGGCGTTACCTGCTCGAGGGGGCTCTTCACCCAGTAATAATTTACACGGACCACAAGAACTTGGCTTACCTCCAGAGCGCCCAGAGACTTAACCCGCGCCAAGCCCGGTGGTCCTTGTTTTTCGTCCGCTTTGATTTCATTCTTCATTTTCGCCCGGCAGACAAAAACATCAAAGCTGATGCCTTGTCCCGATCCTTTCTGGTCTCTGATCTAGAGGAGGAGCCTAAGCACATCATTGACCCCGCCAGAGTAATGCAGGTGGCCCCCGTGAATTTAAATCGTCTTCCTCCCGGTAAGACGTTCGTAACAGTACCTGACCATGAGAAGGTCCTACACTGGGGTCACTCGTCTAAGCTAGCTGTCCACGCTGGTCAGAAAAAGACCCTCTAGCTTATTACCCGGCATTACTGGTGGTCTACTCTGCACAACGACGTAACAGACTTTGTTTCAGCCTGTGTGTCCTGCGCCCGCAACAAGGTTCCGAGACACCTGCCAGCCGGTCGCCTCCTTCCTCTTCCTGTACCTGCTGCCCCATGGCAGCATATAGCTATGGACTTTATAACGGATCTCCCTGTCTCTGCTGGTTGTACGGTCATTTGGGTGTTCGCTGACCGCTTTTCCAAGATGGCTCACTTCATTCCCCTGCCGGGTCTCCCGTCTGCATCTGAGTTAGCTAAAGACTTTATCCATCATGTTTTCCGTCTTCATGGTCTACCTCTCCACATTGTATCCGACCGAGGGGTTCAATTCACCTCTCTCTTTTGGCGAGACATGTGTAAATTGCTGGGGGTCACCTTGGACTTTTCTTCTGCCTATCACCCACAGTCCAATGGCCAACTAGAGCGGATCAACCAAATTTTAACCAGTTTCCTCTGGCACTTTGTTAATGCTCACCATTCTGACTGGGTGGATCTTTTACCGTGGGCCGAATTTTCCTACAATAATCACGAGAGCGAATCTTCCTCCAAATCCCCGTTTTTTGTAGTCTTCGGTCAGCATCCTCGGATCCCGTTTCCCGTCTCCACCTCGGTGGACAATCCGGCTGCGGAATCTCTCGTTAGTGAATTTTCCTCCTTTTGGGAGATTACCCGATCCGCACTTCTTCGGTCATCCGAGCGGATGAAAAAACAGGCTGACAAAAGACGTCTGGATCTACCACAATTCCGCCCTGGAGATAAAGTCTGGCTCTCGTCCAAATATGTCCAGCTCAAGATTCCTTCCTACAAGTTAGGGCCTCGGTTCATCGGCCCACTGGAAGTTATCAAACAAATCAACCCGGTGGCCTATAAATTGAAACTCCCGGCCAACTTGCGGATTCCTAACTCCTTCCATGTATCTCTACTCAAACCCGTGGTACTTAACTCTTTTTCCAAGTCTACAGGTACGCCTCCTGCTCTGGTTTCCGCTGAAAACGAGATTGAGGTAGAGAACATTCTGGCCACCAAAAGGGTAAGAGGAAAGACCTTTTTTCTAGTAGATTGGAAGGGGTTTGGTCCTGAGGAGAGAACGTGGGAGCCCCGGGAGAACATCCATGCCCCTCTTATCCTTGATAAATTTCTCTCTGGCCTAAAAAAGGGGGGGCCTAAAGGGGGGGGTACTGTAGCGTCGGCGTCCCTGCCTCCTGCTAGGCAGGGACGCCGTTCCCCTCACCTCTCCGCTCCGTGCCCGGCGTCTTCCTCCCGCTCTGCTGGCAGCGCGCTCTGCTTCCCAGCCACTGTGCTTAGGGCGCGCGCGTGCGCGCTCCCCCTCTCTTAAATGGGCCGCGCGTGCCGTCCTAAGGAGTCCCCGGCCAATGGCCGGAGGATCTCACCATATATAAGGCACCTCCTCCAAAATGGAGGTGCCCGAGCAGTGTTGTTGCAAAGCCTATCAACTCTGCTTCAGCCCTCAGGTCCCGTTAACAGTTACCTGCCAGTCACCTGCCAGATTCCTGCCTGATAGCTGCCTGATATCTGCCTACCTGCTTGCAATCCTGTGGTCCGACAGTCTGCCTACCAGCACCTGTCAGTCTGTCTATGGATAAGTCCGCCTGCGGACCAGGAAATACCTGCCAGATACCTGCCTGTCTGCCCAGAGACTCTCACCCGCTCACCTGGGAGCGCTCACCAGCTACCTGCCTGCTAGCCTACCTGGAGGCTCAGCCGTCACTTGCTGTGACCACCTGCCTGTCCAGAGACTCTTACTCGCTCACCTGGGAGCGCTCACCAGCTACCTGCCTGCTAGCCTACCTGGAGGCTCAGCCGTCACTTGCTGTGACCACCTGCCTGTCCAGAGACTCTTACTCGCTCACCTGGGAGCGCTCACCTGCTACCTGCCTGCTAGCCTACCTGGAGGCTTAGCCGTCACTTGCTGTGACCACCTGCCTGTCCAGAGACTCTTACTCGCTCACCTGGGAGCGCTCACCTGCTACCTGCCTGCTAGCCTACCTGGATGCTCTGCCGTCACTTGCCCTGACCACCCGCTTGTCTAGAGACTGTCCCCGTCACTTGCTGTGACCGTCCTGCCCTTCTACCCAGAGACTGTCCCTGTCACTTGCCGTGACTACCTGCCCGCCTTCCCTGGGAGCCACCCGCTTCCTTACAAGGACTGCCCCTTTGTATAGTTGCTCAGAGGTTCCACCTCCCAGACCCGTTAAACTAAAGATCGTTAATTCATCCAGTCATCATGGCTTGAATTTCAACCGAAGGCCGTTAATATTAAAAAATGGGCTGACTGACCACAGCATTCACACTAGGTATGGACTGCTTGACCACTTTTACAGTAGACTAGACTGTGGGCCAACCGCTGTCTTTTAAAGGGAGGAATCCCCTATTCTATTTCATAGAATAGCCTTGTAATCAGCGGTGTAACAATCAATACCGCGATTACAAGAGATTGACCACAATATTAAAATTACACTGTGGACTGAATGACCACAACATTTAAAAGGACTGACAGTCCACTGCGTTTGAATAAGTTGTGGACTGACTAACAACAGCATTTACAGTAGTCTAAGGATTGAACGGAAGACAGAAATCAATGGAAAAGGACATCATACTTTGAAGTATAGAAGGAAGAAAGCAAAGAGGAAGACCAGCAACCAATGCAATGGATTGATACTATCAAGATAATGGTGAAGAAGACCCTAGCGAACCTATCTTGTCTTCCACAAGATTGATCTCCCTAAAGATCATTAATTCATCAAGTCGTTTCAACCGAAGGCCATTAATTATAAAGAATGGACTGATTGACTGACCACAGCATATATGACGCGCCCCCTAGGCCGTGGGGTACTCGACAGCTGGGCTGATGGCTGCTGGCGGGGGTCATCACGGTGGCTTGCCCGGTTCGTGACCCAGGGCGGTCAGTAAAAAGGGACAAAACAAAAAGGGAATACTTTATATGGAAAGCTCGTGACGCCACCTGTGGTATCTGGTGAGAATCACCAGCGCTGCGGCAGTCCGCTGTGGCCGGTGGTAAGGCTGCTTGATGGTACAGCTCCCCACAGGTAGAGCTAGGCCTCAGGGCAGCGGGGATGTAAGGATGCAGGACAGACAGGACCCGCAGGGTCAGAGCAAGAACAGGGACAGACACGATAGTCACTTCAGTACCTTTTACTGGTGGAAATTCAGGCACATCCCGGAGCACTGTAGGGTGAAGGGTGCATTTCAGGATCCTCCCCAGTGAGCGGGTGTAGGGCCTCCTGTTTTTTGTCTTCGCGTAGTAAGTTTCTGACCTGCCTGGACCTAGGCCTAACTTTGTCTCTGTTCTGCACCTGCCGACCTTGTGGTAGGGCCTTCTGTTGGAGATCACTCTCCCTATTCTTTGGGGTGTCTGTGATTCCTGACCCTGGTACGTATCAGCTTTTGGTGATCCTGGGACATGTAGTTCGCCAGGGGTTCCAGTAGTTTTCTACTGGTCATGAAGATCCACGTAGATTCGGACCCGGTGTCCGCTATAACTTCGGGGTGAGCTGGTTAAGCTACTCAGCCCCCCTATGTTACTCACTTTCCACTCACCTTCGGCCCCGCTCGGGCCTTCACTAGGCTACACACACTGCAGCCGTGACACTGCTCTTCTTCGCCGCTCTCAGAGTGTCGGCACTGTTAGAACCTTGCTCTTAGGTTTTTTTTCCTTTGCTGGTCACATGACCTTGTTGGCCTATTTAATCCTGCTCCGCCCTTCTGGCTTTGCTGGACTTCATTGTATATCTACTTTCTAGCTAGCCTGTGCTCTGTGTCTTGCTCTGTTAGTTTGCTTGGTCTTCTGACCTCTATGTTCTATATATTTTGTTTGTTCGTCTGTCTGCTACTATTTCTGTTAGGAGGTGTCCCATATTCCTCCCAGTCCTTAGTACTTGTAGGGATTCCTTCCCCACATCTATAGGTCTCCGTACAGACTAGCTTAGGACTTTAGCAGGTCTGATCGCAGGATCAGGTTCCCTGTTACATCGTAGGGATTTAGCTGAGTTCTATCGTAGGGACAGATCTCCTCTCTTTCCTTAGCTCTGGTAGCAGAACATAACAGTAAGTCCAGCCAGCAAATTCTCTAAGGAAAGATTTTTCTGTTCCATCATGGTGTCGGTTCAGGATTTGGTTCATCGCCTGCAGGGACTCTCTCTGGAGGTGGCCGAGCTCCGTCAGCACGTGAGTAACTGTCCTGGAGCACATTTCTTGGAGCCTAAGGTATGTTTGCCGGATTTATTTTTTGGTGAACACCGAGAATTTTTTTCATTCAAAAATGCTTGCTTATTGTATTTTCGTTTGAGACCTAAGTCCTCTGGGGATGAATCCCAGCGCGTAGGGTTCATAATGTCACTTTTGCGCAAAGAGCCTCAGGAGTGGGCCTTTTCTTTGCAACCTAGTGATACATGCTTCAGATCAGTGGATAGTTTTTTTTCTGCTTTGGGACTATTATATGATGATCCTGACCGTGTCGCATCAGCTGAGACTGAGTTGAGACGTTTAAAACAAGGATCAGGTAATGTGGAAAAATATTGTACTCATTTCCGTCGTTGGTCTACTCAAACAGGGTGGAACGATTCTGCTCTGAAAAGTCTATTTCTTGCTGGGCTCAGTGAAAGGGTTAAAGACCTGCTAATTGCTTATCCTACACCTGAAGATTTGCAACAGGCTATGCAATTAGCTATACGGGTGGATAGAAGACTGCGTGCAAGGGTTAATGAGAGCAAATCCTCTGCTATGTCAGTTTCTGGTTATGAGAATGTGTGTACTAACAGTGGTGAACCGATGGAGATTGGATCGGTGGCACCTCGCTCTCAAGCAAAAGACCGTCGATTTTTTGAAGGCTTGTGTTTCTATTGCGGAAAATCTGGTCATTTGATTAAAGGCTGTGATCTTCGTATGAAGAAAGAAAAAAAAATGGTCAGTCATGCCCGTATTGCCTGTTTAAATTCCAAGGGTGTATTTTTAGCTGCTTCCACGATTGCTCAGGAAAAATTAATGGAATTTCGGGTGTTTGTCGATTGTGGGTCTACTCTGAATGTTATTGATGGGGGATTCGTGGAAAGACTCAATTTAAAACCTGAACCTTTATCATCCCCCATTGCTGTGGTTTCTGTGGATGGTTCCCCTTTGAAGAATATTACTCTCAAGGTCTGTGAATTTCCTCTCACTATTAATGGTGTTCACCATGAGAAATTGGATTTGGTAGTGTTGAATAACTTGCCTTCTCCAGTAATATTGGGATTGCCCTGGTTAAAATTTCACAATCCTGTACTGGATTGGTCTACCAGTGAAATTAAATCCTGGAGCCATAAATGTTATGACAAGTGTTGTAATGGGCGTATTGCAGCTTTGGATAGGGGAGAATTGCCTGTTCCTATTCAGGATTTTTGGAGAGTTTTTTCTGAGAAGGAATCGCAGGTTTTGCCTCCTCATAGAGACTATGATTGTTCTATTGAATTTGTCCCTGGAGCGACTTTTCCTAAAAGTCGTTTATTTAACCTTACTATTCCTGAGAGGAAGGCTTTGGAGGAATACATACAGACAAGTTTGGCCGCCGGTCACATTAGGCCCTCTAAGTCTCCTGTGGCGGTTGGATTTTTTTTTGTAAAAAAAAAGGACGGCGGTTTACGTCCTTGTCTGGATTTTCGTGAGATTAACAAAATTACTGTACGCAATCCTTACCCACTGCCATTGATTCCTGATCTGTTTAACCAGTTAATGGGGGCCAAGTGGTTCTCTAAAATTGACCTTAAGGGGGCATACAATCTGTTGCGCATGAAGGAGGGTGACGAATGGAAGACTGCTTTTAACACTCCTGTGGGTCATTTTGAGAATCTGGTTATGCCTTTTGGTCTTACTAATGCTCCTGCATTTTTTCAGAATCTGATTAATGACATCCTTAGACCTTTGATCGGTAAAAATGTGGTTGTGTATTTGGATGACATTTTGATTTATTCGCCGGATCTGGAGTCTCATTGGCGGAGCGTGCGTGAGGTATTACAGTTATTAATGGACAATTCGCTTTTTGCTAAGCTGGAGAAATGTGAGTTCGCTGTACAGAGAATTAGTTTTTTGGGCTACATTATCTCCAGCAAAGGTTTTGAGATGGATCCGGTTAAGGTTCAGGCTGTGCAGGAATGGCCTAGGCCTATTGGTTTGAAATCGATACAGAGGTTTTTGGGTTTCGCCAATTACTATAGAAAATTCATAAAAATTTTTTCTAGTATTGTCAAACCTCTGACTGATCTCACCAGGAAAGGTGCTGATGCGGTTCAGTGGTCTTCTGAGGCCATTGAAGCTTTTGTGTATCTCAAGGAGAGGTTCACCTCTGCTCCCATCCTTATGCAGCCTGATGTTACTAGGCCGTTTTTGGTTGAGGTTGATGCTTCCTCTGTGGGGGTTGGCGCAGTATTGTCTCAGGATAACGGGGATGGATTACATCCCTGTGCCTTTTTTTCAAAAAAAATTTCGGAGACTGAACTGAATTACCATATTGGTAATCGGGAATTATTGGCTATTAAACTCGCATTTGAACACTGGCGCCACTTCTTGGAAGGTGCGGAATTTCCCGTTCAGGTTCTTACGGATCATAAAAATCTGATATATCTTGATGCTGCCAAGCGCCTGAATGCCCGTCAGGCTAGGTGGGCACTGTTTTTCTCGCGGTTTAATTTCTCCGTTACTTACATCCCTGGTACTAAGAATGTTAAGGCGGATGCCTTGTCTCGCAGTTTTTCTCCCATAGTCGGTGCTGAGAAAGAGGAGAACATTTTACAAGAAGGTGTTGTGATAGCTGCTTTGGACTCCGTTTTGGAAAATGAGATTCTTAAAGCACAGGAGAAGGCCCTTCTAACACTCCTCATGGGAGGTTGTTTGTGCCTGGGACCTTTAGGAGAGATTTGTTTGTTGAGTGTCACGAATCTCGGTTGGCAGGTCATCCCGGAATCTCTGAGACCAAGAGACTGGTGGGTCGCAGTTTTTGGTGGCCTGGATGGCAGAAGGAAGTCATTAAGTGGGTGTGTCAATGTACTATATGTGCTAGATCTAAGTCCTCACATACTCCTGCTGCGGGGTTGCTTTGTCCTTTTTAGGTTCCCAGTGCTCCTTGGACACATTTGGCTATGGACTTTATAACTGACCTTCCCCCCTCTGAGGGTTTTACTGTCATCTGGGTGGTCGTGGACCGTTTTAGCAAGATGTGTCACTTGGTTCCTTTCGTCAAACTGCCCTGCGCTAAAACTCTCGCTAAGGCCTTTGTCAAGGAAATTGTCAGACTTCATGGCGTTCCTACTGACATTGTTTCTGATAGGGGTCCTCAGTTCGTGGCTTGTTTTTGGCGTGCCTTTTGTGATAGGTTGGGAGTTCATTTGTCGTTCTCGTCCGGATATCATCCTGAATCTAATGGCCAGACAGAAAGGAAAAACCAGGATGTTGAGCAGTTCTTGCGTTGTTTTGTGGCAGACAATCAAGAGGGGTGGTCTGAGTTTCTGCCACTTGCTGAATTTGCTCTGAACAATCATACATCTTCTTCTGCTGGTTGTTCGCCTTTTTTTTTGTTGTTCTGGGAGACATCCGTCGTTTGGGTCGTTCTCCAAGTTGGGATCTGCCGTGCCTGAGGAGGAGAATTTTTCCTTTGATTTGGAGAGAGTTTGGACGGATGTGCGTGGTAATCTTCAGGAGGCCAACAGAAAATCTAAAGACTACTTTGATAGGAAACGACAGGAGGTTTTGTTCGCTGTTGGTGACATGGTTTGGTTGTCCTCTAGGAATCTGCGGTTGAGGATTCCTTCAAAGAAATTGGGTCCCAAGTTTGTAGGGCCCTTTAAGGTGCTTCAGGTTGTCAACCAATCTGCTGTTAGCTTGGAGGTTCCTACCTCCTGGAGAATTAATCCGGTATTTCATGTCTCTCTGTTGAAAAAAGCTGTTGTATCGGATTGTGACGCCTCTGCCTCTGTTCCTCCGGTGGTGGAGGACGGGGAATATGAAATTTCTCGCATCCTTAACTCTAGACAGTATAGAGGTAGTTTGCAGTATCTTGTGGCCTGGAAAGGTTTCGGTCCCGAGGATAACTCTTGGGTGAGGTCGGATGATGTTTCCGCGTCCAGACTTATCAGAGCGTTTCACAGGAGATTTCCTGATAAGCCTGGTCCTAGGGGATCCCGAGGATCCTCTTAGAAGGGTGGGTACTGTTAGAACCTTGCTCTTAGGTTTTTTTTCCTTTGCTGGTCACATGACCTTGTTGGCCTATTTAATCCTGCTCCGCCCTTCTGGCTTTGCTGGACTTCATTGTATATCTACTTTCTAGCTAGCCTGTGCTCTGTGTCTTGCTCTGTTAGTTTGCTTGGTCTTCTGACCTCTATGTTCTATAGATTTTGTTTGTTCGTCTGTCTGCTACTATTTCTGTTAGGAGGTGTCCCATATTCCTCCCAGTCCTTAGTACTTGTAGGGATTCCTTCCCCACATCTATAGGTCTCCGTACAGACTAGCTTAGGACTTTAGCAGGTCTGATCGCAGGATCAGGTTCCCTGTTACATCGTAGGGATTTAGCTGAGTTCTATCGTAGGGACAGATCTCCTCTCTTTCCTTAGCTCTGGTAGCAGAACATAACAGGCACACTCCTAGCTCTCTATCCTGAGCTCTGTGAGTTCTAGTCTGGACTCACTCTACAGACTGTACTGAACTCTTTCTGCAGGAACATCTAGGCTCTGGCTTGACTGCACTGACTCCTTCTGTGTCTGAGCAGGAAACTGCTGAATCACTCACTGAGCTGCCTGGCTCCACCTTCCCATTATATATCCCTGACGGGCTCCCTCTGGTGGTCTGAGGTGGAAGGTTTAGGTGTGTGAATGCTTAGAGAGCCATCTGGTGGAGGAATCCTTTAATTCACTCTTCCAGGATCTGTGGTGCTGATCACATCTGGGCGTCACATATACACTAGATGTGGACTGCCTGACCACATTTACAGTAGACTGAGAAACAAATGAGCTCAAAATTTAAAATAGACTGTGGACTGTCTGACTACAATTTTTATAATAAAATGCAGACCGACTGACCACAGTCTTTATCTTTGAAATAAGTAATTTTGGCCCTAGAGTGTTATACTCTTTGTTGTGTATAGCATGTAGCAGGAACATATTATCACTCTTTTGAATATTTACAGGTGACTGATGCCCTTTGACATGGTGGGATTTGAAATGTTTCCTTGTGGACTCCAAGAAAAGAATGTGGAAAGTCACATAACAGGTAATTAATATTCATATTAATTACTGATAATAGTCAGTCTAGGCATAAGTTCTAGACCTGCGGAGGTGTGACAACACCTTTCTGATACATGAGAATATACTGTTAGTGGTTTACATATGTATATTTTCTATTTTCAACTCCTAGTATAACACAACCATATCTTAGGTAGAGACATAAGGAATATTTCTTTTCCTTATCCTCTGTCTTCTAAAGTGAGGAATCCCTTATTCTGTTTCATAGAATAGCCTTGTAATCAGCGGTGTAACAATCAATACCGCGATTACAAGAGACTGACCACAGCATTAAGACTACACTGTGGACCAAATGACCACAAAATTTACGAGGACTGACAGTCCACAGCATTTAAATTAGGTGTGGACTGACTGACAACAGCATTTACACTAGTCTATGGATTGCCTGGAAGACAGCAATTACTGGAAAGGGACATCATACTCGGAAGAATAGAAGGAAGTAGACAAAGAGTAAGACCAGCAACTAATCCAAAGGATTGACATTATCAAGATAATGGTGAAGAAAACCCTAGTGGACCTATCTAGTCTTGCACAAAATTGATCTTCCCAAAGATCGTTAATTCATCCAGTCGTCATTGCTAGAGTTTCAACCGAAGGCCGTTAATAATAAAAAATGGACTGATTGACCACAGCATTCACACTAGTTGTGGACTGCCTGATCATATTTACAGTGAACTATGGGCCAAACTTTGTCTTCTAAAGTGAGGAATCTCCTATTCTGTTTCATAGAATAGCCTTGTAATCAGCGGTGTAACAATCAATACCGCAATTACAAGAGACTGACCATACTATTAAAATTACACTGTGGACTGAATGACCACAACATTTAAAAGGACTGACAGTCCACAGCGTTTGAATTAGTTGTGGACTGACTGACAACAGCATTTACACTAGTCTAAGGATTGAATGGAAGACAGCAATCACTGGAAAAGGACATCATACTTTGAAGTATAGAAGGATGAAAGCAAAGAGCAAGACCAGCAACAAATCCAATGGATTGGTACTATCAAGATAATGGTGAAGAAGACCCTAGCGGACCTATCTAGTCTTCCACAAGATTGATCTTCCTAAAGATCATTAATTCATCAAGTCGTCATGGCTCGAGTTTCAACTGAATGCCATTAATTATAAAGAATGGACTGACTGACTGACCACAGCATATATGACGCGCCCCCTGGGCCGTGGGGTACTCGACAGCCGGGCCGATGGCTGCTGGCGGGGGTTATCACGGTGGCTGGCCCGGTTCGTGACCCAGGGCGGTCAGTAAAAAGGGACAAAACAAAAAGGGAATACTTTATATGGAAAGTTCGTGACGCCACCTGTGGTATCTGGTGAGAATCACCAGCGCTGCGGCAGTCCGCTGAGGCCGGTGGTAAGGCAGCTTGATGGTACAGCTCCCCACAGGTAGAGCTAGGCCTCAGGGCAGCGGGGATGTAAAGATGCAGGACAGACGGGACCCGCCGGGTCAGAGCAAGAACAGGGACAGACACGATAGTCACTTCAGTACCTTTTACTGGTGGAAATTCAGGCACATCCCGAAGCACTGTAGGGTGAAGGATGCATTTCAGGATCCTCCCCAGTGAGAGGGTGTAGGGCCTCCTGTTTCTAGCCTTTGCGTAGTAAGTTTCTGACCTGCCTGGAGCTAGGCCTAACTTTGTCTCTGTTCTGCACCTGCCGACCTTGTGGTAGGGCCTTCTGTTGGAGATCACTCTCCCTATTCTTTGGGGTCTCTGTGATTCCTGACCCTGGTACGTATCATCTTTTGGTGATCCTAGGACATATAGTTCGCCAGGGGTTCCAGTAGTTTTCTACTGGTCATGCAGATCCACGTAGATTCCGACCCGGTGTTCGCTCTAACTTCGGGGTGAGCTGGTTAAGCTCCTCTGCCCCCCTATGCTACTCACTTTCCACTCGCCTTCGGCTCCGTTCAGGCCCTCACTAGGCTGCACACACTGCAGCCGTGACACTGCTCTTCTTCGCCGCTCTCAGAGTGTCGGCACACTCCTAGCTCTCTATCCTGAGCTCTGTGAGTTCTAGTCTGGACTCACTCTACAGACTGTACTGAACTCTTTCTGCAGGAACAGCTAGGCTCTGGCTCGACTGCACTCACTCCTTCTGTGTCTGAGCAGGAAACTGCTGAATCACTCACTGAGCTGCCTGGCTCCACCTTCCCTTTATATATCCCTGACGGGCTCCCTCTGGTGGTCTGAGGTGGAAGGTGGAGGTGTGTGAATGCTTAGAGAGCCCTCTGGTGGAGGAATCCTTTAATACACTCTTCCAGGATCTGTGGTGCTAAGCACAGCTGGGCGCCACATATACACTAGATGTGGACTGCCTGACCACATTTACAGTAGACTGTAAAACAATTGAGCATAAAATTTAAAATAGACTGTGGACTGTCTGAATACAATTTTTATAATAAAATGCAGACCGACTGACCACAGTCTTTATCTTTGAAATAAGTAATTTTGGCCCTAGAATGTTATACTTTTTGGTGTGTATAGCATGTAGCAGGAACATATTATCACTCTTTTGAATATTTACAGGTGACTGACGCCCTTTGACATGGTGGGATTTGAAATGTTTCCTTGTGGATTCCAAGAAAAGAATGTGGAAAGTCACATAATAGGTAATTAATATTCATATTAATTACTGATAAAAGTCATTCTAGGCATAAGTTCTAGACCTGCGGAGGTGTGACAACACCTTTCTGATACATGAGAATATACTGTTAGTGGTTTACATATGCATATTTTCTATGCACAACTCCTAGTATAACACAACCATATCTTAGGTACAGACATAAGGAACATTTCTTTTCCTTATCCTCTGTTTTCTAAAGTGAGGAATCCCTGATTCTGTTTCATAGAATAGCCTTGTAATCAGTGGTGTAACAATCAATACCGCGATTACAAGAGACTGACCACAGCATTAAGACTACACTGTGGACTAATTGACCACAAAATTTACGAGGACTGACAGTCCACAGCATTTAAATTAGGTGTGGACTGACTGACAGCAGCATTTATACTAGTCTATGGATTGCCTGGAAGACAGCAATTACTGGAAAGGGACATCATACTCGGAAGAATAGAAGGAAGTAGGCAAAGAGTAAGACCAGCAACCAATCCAAAGGATGGAAAATTATCAAGATAATGGTGAAGAAAACCCTAGTGGACCTATGTAGTCTTGCACAAAATTGATATTCCCAAAGATCGTTAATTCATCCAGTCGTCATTGCTAGAGTTTCAAACGAAGGCCGTTAACAATAAAAAATGGACTGACTGACCACAGCATTCACACTAGATGTGGACAGCCTGATCATATTTAGAGTAGACTGTGGGCCAATCTCTGTCTTCTAAATTGAGGAATCCCCTATTCTATTTCATAGAACAGCCTTGTTATCAGCGGTGTAACAATCAATACCGCAATTACAAGAGACTGACCACACTACTAACACTACACTGTGGACTGAATGACCACAGCATTTAAAAGGACTGACAGTCCACAGCATTTGAATTAGTTGTGGACTGACTGACAACAGCATTTACACTAGTCTAAGGATTGACTGTAAGACAGCAATCACAGGAAAAGGACTTCATACTTTGAACAATAGAAGGAAGAAAGCAAAGAGGAAGACAAGTAGCCAATCCAAAGGATTGACACTATCAAGATAACGGTGGCGAAGACCCTAGTGGACCTATGTAGTCTTTCACAAAATTGATCTTCCTAAAGATCGTTAATTCATCCAGTCGTCATGGCTCGAATTTCAACCGAAGGCCGTTAATAAGAAAAAATGGGCTGACTGACCACATTTACAGTAGACTAGACTGTGGGTTAACCTCTGTCTCTTAAAGGGAGGTATCCCCTATTCTATTTCATAGAATAGACTTGTAATCCGCGGTGTAACAATCAATACCGCGATTACAAGAGACTGACCACAGTATTAAGACTACACTGTGGACAATTGACCACAAAATTTACGAGGACTGACAGTCCACAGCATTTAAATTAGGTGTGGACTGACTAATAACAGCATTTACACTAGTCTGAGGATTGAATGGAAGACAGCAATCAATGGAAAAGGACATCATACTTTGAAGTATAGAAGGAAGAAAGCAAAGAGGAAGACAAGCAACCAATCGAATGGATTGATACTATAAAGATAATGGCGAAGAAGACCCTAATGGACCTATCTAGTCTTGCACAAGATTGATCTTCCTAAAGATCATTAATTCATTAAGTCGTCATGGCTCGAGTTTCAACCGAAGGCAATTAATTATAAAGAATGGACTGACTGACTGACCACAGCATATACACTAGATGTGGACTGCCTGACCACATTTACAGTAGACTGTGAAACAATTGAGCATAAAATTTGTAATAGACTGTGGACTGTCTGACTACAATTTTTATAATAAAATGCAGACCGACTAACCACAGTCTTTATCTTTGAAATAAGTAATTTTGGCCCTAGAGTGTTATACTTTTTGGTGTGTATAGCATGTAGCAGGAACATATTATCACTCTTTTAAATATTTGCAGGTGACTGACGCCCATTGACATGGTGGGATTTGAAATGTTTCCTTGTGGACTCCAAGAAAAGAATGTGGAAAGTCACATAACAGGTAATTAATATTCATATTAATTACTGATAATAGTCATTCTAGGCATAAGTTCTAGACCTGCGGTGGTGTGACAACACCTTTCTGATACATGAGATTATACTGTTAGTGGTTTACATATGTATATTTTCTTCACACAACTCCTAGTATAACACAACCATATCTTAGGTAGAGACATAAGGAACATTTCTTTTCCTTATCCTCTGTCTTCTAAAGTGAGGAATCCCTTATTCTGTTTCATAGAATAGACTTGTAATCAGCGGTGTAACAATCAATACTACGATTATAAGAGACTGACCACTGCATTAAGACTACACTGTGGACCAATTGACCACAAAATTTATGAGGACTGACAGTCCACAGCATTTAAATTAGGCGTGGACTGACTGACAACAACATTTACACTAGTCTATGGATTGACTGGAAGACAGCAATCTCTGGAAAGGGACATCATACTCGGAAGAATAAAAGGAAGAAGGAAAAGAGGAAGACCTGCAACCAATCCAAAGGATTGACACTATCAAGATAATGGTGAAGAAAACCCTAGTGGACCTATCTAGTCTTGCACAAAATTGATCTTCCCAAAGATCGTTAATTCATCCAGTCGTCATTGCTAGAGTTTCAACCGAAGGCCGTTAATAATAAAAAATGGACTGACTGACCACAGCATTCACACTAGTTGTGGACTGCCTGATCATATTTATAGTAGACTGTGGGCCAATCTCTGTCTTCTAAATTGAGGAATCCCCTATTCTATTTCATAGAACAGCCTTGTTATCAGCGGTGTAACAATCAATACCACAATTACAAGAGACTGACCACACTATTAAGACTACACTGTGGACTGAATGACCACAGCATTTAAAAGGACTGACAGTCCACTGCGTTTGAATAAGTTGTGGACTGACTAACAACAGCATTTCCACTAGTCTAAGGATTGAATGGAAGACAGCAATCACTGGAAAAGGACATCATACTTTGAAGTATAGAAGGAAGAAAGCAAAGAGGAAGACCAGCAACAAATCCAATGGATTGATACTATCAAGATAATGGTGAAGAAGACCCTAGCGGACCTATCTAGTCTTCCACAAGATTGATCTTCCTAAAGATCATTAATTCATCAAGTTGTCATGGCTCGAGTTTCAACTGAATGCCATTAATTATAAAGAATGGACTGACTGACCACAGCATATATGACGCGCCCCTTGGGCCGTGGGGTACTCGACAGCCTGGCCGATGGCTGCTGGCGGGGGTTATCACGGTGGCTGGCCCGGTTCGTGACCCAGGGTGGTCAGTAAAAAGGGACAAAACAAAAAGGGAATAGTTTATATGGAAAGTTTGTGACGCCACCCGTGGTATCTGGTGAGAATCACCAGCGCTGCGTCAGTCCGATGAGGCCGGTGGTAAGGCAGCTTGATGGTACAGCTCCCCACATGTAGAGCTAGGCCTCAGGGCAGCGGGAATGTAAGGATGCAGTACAAACGGGACCCGCAGGGTCAGAGCAAGAACAGGGACAGACACGATAGTCACTTCAGTACCTTTTACTGGTGGAAATTCAGGCACATCCCGGAGCACTGTAGGGTGAAGGGTGCATTTCAGGATCCTCCCAAGTGAGCGGGTGTAGGGCCTCCTGTTTCTTGCTTTGCGTAGTAAGTTTCTGACCTGTCTGGAGCTAGGCCTAACTTTGTCTCTGTTCTTCACCTGCCGACCTTGTGTTAGGGCCTTCTGTTGGAGATCACTCTCCCTATTCTTTGGGGTCTCTGTGATTCCTGACCCTGGTACGTATCAGCTTTTGGTGATCCTGGGACATGTAGTTCGCCAGGGGTTCCGGTAGTTTTCTACTGGTCATGGAGATCCACGTAGATTCAGGCCCGGTGTCCGCAATAACTTCGGGGTGAGCTGGTTAAGGTCCTCTGCCTCCCTATCTTACTCACTTTCCACTCACCTTCGGCCCCATTCGGGCCCTTGACTAGCCCAGGGGGATGGGATGTACTCGGAGCCTGGGCCTTGCTGCTGGGGATGTCGCGGTAGTCGGCTCCCGGGCCCGTACTCTGGGCCTCTCTTTTAAAAGATGTTTGGTTCTTATTAATTATATGAAAGTTTGTGATGCCACCTGTGGTACCTGTTGAGATTCACCAGCGCTGCGACAGTCCGCTGAGGCCGGTGATAAGGCAGCTCGGTGGTATACCTCCCCACAGGTGGAGCTAGGCCTCAGGGCAGCGTATGTGAAAGGAGTGCAGGATGGCGAGGCCAGCCAGGCCTACAGAAAGACAGGCAAACTCACACAGTTCTCTTCAATACCTTTTACTGATGGAATTGCAGGCACATCCCGGAGCACTGTAGGGTGAAGGGTGTATTGCCGGATACTCCACCAGGGAGCGGGGATACGGCCTCCTGTTTCCTGTCTTTGTATGGTAAGTTTCTGACCTGCCTGGAGCTAGGCCTAACTTTGTCTTTGTCCTGCACTGGCTGACGTTGTGGTACGGAGTTCTCTTGGAGTGCACGCTCCCAGCTTGCGGGGCCTATGTGTCTCCTGGCTCTGTTACGTATCAGCACTTTAGTGGTCCTGGGACCTGTAGTCCTCTAGGGATTCCGGTTGAACTTTACTGGGTCATAGAGATCCCGGTAACTTCGGACCCGGTGTCCGGTAAACATTCGGGGTGAGCTGGTAAAGCTCCTCTGCCCCCACTGCTACTAACTCTCGACTCGCCTTCGGCCTACTCGGGGCCCTCACTAGGCTATACACACTGGCAGTTAGCTGGCTGCCTCTTCTGCCGCTCTTTGAGCGCCGGCAACGCTCCTAGCTCACTAACCTAAGATCACTCTACTCCGACTCCAACCGAACTCTCTCCTTCAAACTCTTCTCAGACGGCTCTGTACGCTTGCTCTTTGTGCTCTCCAGTCTAAAACTAGTCTCTAACTGAACCAACCGACGAACTAGCTCCACCCCCCCTTTTATATCCCTAAAGGGCTCCCTCTGGTGGTCTAAGGTGGGAGGTGAAGGTGTGTGTATGTGCTTAGAGAGCCCTCTGGTGGAGGAATCCATTAATACACTCTTCCAGGTCTGTGGTGCTAAGCAGAGTTGGGCGCCACACCCTCGCTGGGCTACACACACTGCAGCCGTGACACTGCTCTTCTTCGCCGCTATCAGAGTGTGGCATACTCCTAGCTCTCTATCCTGAGCTCTGGGAGTTCTAGTCTGGACTGAACTCTTTCTGCAGGAACAGCTAGGCTCTGGCTCGACTGCACTGACTCCTTCTGTGTCTGAGCAGGAAACTGCTGAATCACTCACTGAGCTGCCTGGCTCCACCTTCCCTTTATGTATCCCCGACGGGCTCCCTCTGGTGGTCTGAGGTGGAAGGTGGAGGTGTGTGAATGCTTAGAGAGCCCTCTGGTGGAGGAATCCTTTAATACACTCTTCCAGGATCTGTGGTGCTAAGCACAGCTGGGCGCCACATATACACTAGATGTGGATTGCCTGACGACATTTACAGTAGACTGTAAAACGATTGAGCATAAAATTTGTAATAGACTGTGGACTGTCTGACTACAATTTTTATAATAAAATGCAGACCGACTGACCACAGTCTTTATCTTTGAAATAAGTAATTTTGGCCCTAGAGTGTTATACTTTTTGGTGTGTATAGCATGTAGCAGGAACATATTATCACTCTTTTGAATATTTACAGGTGACTGACGCCCTTTGACATGGTGGGATTTGAAATGTTTCCTTGTGGACTCCAAGAAAAGAATGTGGAAAGTCACATAACAGGTAATTAATATTCATATTAATTACTGATCATAGTCATTCTAGGCATAAGTTTTAGACCTGCGGAGGTGTGACAACACCTTTCTGATACATGAGAATATACTGTTAGAGGTTTACATATGTATATTTTTTATACACAACTACTAGTATAACACAACCATATCTTAGGTAGAGACATAAGGAACATTTCTTTTCCTTATCCTCTGTCTTCTAAAGTGAGGAATCCCTTATTCTGTTTCATAGAATAGCCTTGTAATCAGCGGTGTAACAATCAATACCGCGATTACAAGAGACTGACCACAGCATTAAGACTACACTTTGGACCAATTGACCACAAAATTTACGAGGACTGACAGTCCACAGCATTTGAATTAGTTGTGGACTGACTGACAACAGCATTTACACTAGTCTAAGGATTGACTGGAAGACAGCAATCACTGGAAAAGACATCATACTCGGAAGAATAGAAGGAAGTAGGCAAAGAGAAAGACAAGTAGCCAATCCAAAGGATTGACACTAACAAGATAATGGTGAAGAAGACCCTATTGGACCTATGTAGTCTTTCACAAAATTGATCTTCCATAAGATCGTTAATTCATCCAGTCGTCATGGCTCGAATTTCAACCGAAGGCCATTAATAATAAAAAATGGGCTGACTGACCACAGCATTCACACTAGTCTATGGATTGACTGGAAGACAGCAATTACTGGAGAGGGACATCCTACTCGGACGAGTAGAAGGAAGAAGGCAAAGAGGAAGACAAGCAAGCAATCCAAAGGATTGATACTATCAAGATAATGGTGAAGAAGACCCTAGTGGACCTATCTAGTCATGCACAAGATTGATCTTCCTAAAGATCGTTAATTTATCAAGTCGTTATCGCTCGAGTTTCAACCAAAGGTCATTAATTATAAAGAATGGACTGACTAACTGACCACAGCATATACACTAGATGTGGACTGCCTGACCACATTTACAGTAGACTAGACTGTGGGCCAACCTCTGTCTTCTAAAGTGAGGGATCCCCTATCCTATTACGACGCGCCCCCTGGGCCATGGGGTACCCGGAGCCGGGCCTTTTGTAGATGTTGGGGGTGGTAGTCACCGTGGCGGTGACCCGGTCCGTGACCCAGGGGAGTCAAACCACGGGCGTATTATTTGTGTATAGGTTAATGTCTGACTACGCCACCTGTGGATTGCGGTTATTAGTAACCGCCGCTGCGGAGCAGTCCGCTGAAGCTGGTGGTATGTGCAGCTAGGTGATGTGACTCCCCACAGGAGGAGTGTAGCCTCAGGGCAGTATGTAAGGATGATGATGGTAGTAGAGCAGGGTATCGGTAATAACAACACGGAGTCTTTGCAGTGCAGTCCCAGGGTCTTTTCTGTTGATAATTATATAGGCCTCAACGGAAGTACTGTGTGACCCGCCACTCGGTGTTTGAGTAGCGGCTAGCCCTCCCTGAGAAGGTGTATACTCGGAAGACGGGCCGGTGATGGAGAGG
This sequence comes from Phyllobates terribilis, assembly GCF_046119375.1. Classification (NCBI taxonomy): domain Eukaryota; kingdom Metazoa; phylum Chordata; class Amphibia; order Anura; family Dendrobatidae; genus Phyllobates; species Phyllobates terribilis. Next base: position 385,163,293 of record NW_027362765.1, read on the forward strand.
GGATGCAGTCGCGGCCTTGGCCCGGTCCGTGCCCAGGGCGCACACACCAAAAATGCGGGCTAGTTAAGGATGAGTGGTTAATTCGACTACGCCACCTGTGGTGTCTGGTGATGCTCCACCAGCGCTGCTTGCAGTCCTCTGAGGCGGGATGTTGTGGCAGACTACGGTATTACTACTCCCCACAGGCAGAGCAGGGCCTCAGGGCAGAGACAGACAGTAGGATGGATGAGGGGAGTAGTAGTAGGCGCAGTGGTGTGGTGCGGTGTCACGCTGCAATAATGGACCGGAGGCAATGGATTCAGTATTCCAAGCTTTACTCACGTTAGTTAAGGTCAGCTGCAAGGCTTCTCGTTGCTCCTCACGGCTTGCTGCGGCCACCAGAGATGAGGGCCAGGAACACCCCGGTAGTTGAAGTGCTTTGATCTGGACCCCCGCACCTCCGCATGTTCCTGAACTTTTCCCTTGGACCTGACCTGTCTGTGTCCGGTTCGTGTTACAAGGCTGGGTCTCCCTCTGGCTATTCACAGAACAAGGGTACAGCGGCAATTCCGTTCCGTCCGTCACCCGGTGGGATCCACTTAGCTGCCTGGCTTCTCTGACAGAGACCTGAAGTAACAAAGTCAGATATCGGGGGCTGGTACCCCTTTTGCAGCAGGAGTCCCTCTGACTAGGCCAGAATGGAGAGTACAGGTGGCATTCAGGGTGAACAGGTAAAGCTCCTCTGCCCCCACTGCTACTAACTCTCGACTTGCCTTCAGTCTACTCGGGGCCCTCACTAGGCTATACACACTGGCAGTTAGCTGGCTGCCTCTTCTGCCGCTCTTTGAGCATCGGCATTGCTCCTAGCTCACTAACCTGAGATCACTCTACTCCGACTCCAACCGAGCTCTCTCCTTCAAACTCTTCTCAGACTGCTCTGTACACTAGCTCTTTGTGCTCTCCAGTCTAAAACTAGTCTCTAACTGAACCAACCGATGAACTAGCTCCACCCCCCCCTTTTATATCCCTAACGGGCTCCCTCTGGTGGTCTGAGGTGAGAGGTGAAGGTGTGTGTATGTGCTTAGAGAGCCCTCTGGTGGAGGAATCCATTAATACACTCTTCCAGGTCTGTGGTGCTAAGCAGAGCTGGGCGCCACATTCCCCCCTAGTTAAGCTCAGCACTCCCGGGCTGAAGTAATTTTACAAACAGTAATAAACATAAACAATAACAATAATCTTCCCTTTATGGGAGGCACCAATCTTAAACATTGCATAACAACACCAACAAATATAAAGCGTCCTCAGAATTCAAGTCTCCAGTTGTGAGGTTCCCAAGCAGGATGTCCATCTCACTGACTAGAGTACTTAGTAGCCTTGAGGGACCTGTCCTAAACCCTCTACGTAGGCCCTGGGGTGGCTGCAGGGCATGAAGATCCGGTGTTGGACCTCCACAAAAGCCACTCCAGGTCACTCTGAGGTCACCTAAAGGGAGTACTCCAGGGAGTACAAATATATATAAGAAATAATTTTTGGGCTGCACACAGTCCTCAGCCACGCAGTTCATAGGTAATTAATTAACGAAATCATTAGGCAAAAAGTCCATTAATAAGGCAAAAATACATATCAAAATGCACAATCATAACATACAATACCCCAGGGGTAACTATCTACACTACTCAGATTTTTTTACTTTACTGAGTTTACCTGACAGGAGGTTTGCCTCTCGTGCTACATGTTGATCTACGTAGTGTAGTGGTCTGTGTGGTAGTAGTGTCTACATTGTCAGTTACTCTACCAGTTCTACGTGTGACTATGTTGTAAAACTGCCTTAACCTCTCTCTTGGACTGGCAAGTCTACCATTGGCTGGGCCCTCTTGCTCTTCTTCTGCCGGGGATCCTTCATCCGGGGATTCTTCTTGAGCTGGGTCTTCTGCAGCACTTACAGGTTCAACTTGCTGTTGAGGGTCTTCTGGCTGATTGTAGAAATGGAGTACTGGAACTATTACTGCTCCTCCTACTTGAGGCCAATCTGCTGGAAACTCTCCTAAGTCAGTGTGTATCACTGGTTCTTTTGGCTCTTCCGGTTTGGTGAAAGGCACTTCTTCTTGGGGTTTCAGTAATTCAGGACATAACTTTAGATGGTCCCTTGACACTGTTGCAGACGTTCTTCCTCCATCTTTGCTGATTAAGCATGTCTTTTTATTATCAAATCTTGATTCCAACACAGTGTAGGGTTCTTTTTCCCACTGGTCATCAAGTTTGTTGTTTCTTCTTTTTCTTTTTAATACTGTTTCACCAGGTGTGAAAGGTTCTGCTGCCGCATTTTTGTTGTATTGTGCTTCTTGTTTGTCTCTTGCTTTAGTGAGGCTATCTTCGACACAGGCTTGTACCCTTCTGTACTGCTCTTGTCTGGTCGTGTCCCAGGTTTCAGTGGTTACATCAGCTTCAGGCTCCACAACACCAAGCTCCAGATCCATGGGCAGCTTCCCAGGTCTTGCACGCATAAGATATGCCGGAGTACAATTGGTGGAACTGACAGGTATGTGATTATATAGATCTACTAGGTCTGGTAGTAGGTCTGGCCACTGGTTTCTCTCTTCAAGTGGGATGGTCTTCAGCAGATCGATGATGATGTTGTTCATCTTTTCGCAGAGACCATTTGTTTGTGGGTGATATGGTGTAGTTCTTATTTTCTTACACCCGTAAAGATGGCAGAACTCTTTGAACAATTCAGCCTCAAAGGCCGGGCCTTGGTCAGTCAGTACCTGCTCAGGGTATCCATGGGGTCTGCAGAAGTACGCTTGGAAAGTTTTTGCTGCTGTCTCTGCTGTCAGGTCTTTGACAGGGGCGACCACCAGGAACCTAGAGTAGTGATCCACCATGGTCAGTGCGTAGGAGTACCCTGACCTGCTGGGGGACAACTTGACATGGTCCAGGGCCACGATCTCCAGGGGCCGAGTTGTCTTGATTGGTTGCAGGGGTGCCTTCTGGGTGCTGTAGTCTTTTCTTCTGAGGCTACAGGGTCCACAGTTTCGGCACCACCGTTCAATGGAACTGCGCATTCCTACCCAGTAGAATCGACACTTCAGCAGGGTCTCTAGCTTTTTCCAGCCAAAGTGCCCCGCCTGATCGTGGTAGGCCTCCAACACCATCTGGATGTCTGTCTTCGGGACTACTATCTGCCATACCATCTCATGGGTTTTTGGATTAACATACCTCCGGCACAGCTTCTCACGGTAGATAAACAGCCGGCTTCTCTCGTTCCACAGCTGCTTTGCTTGAAGAGACGCTTCCTTCTCCAGGGAGGAACCTTCTTGGGTTATCAGTTCTTTAATACGGCTGACAACCGGGTCAGTGTCCTGTGTCTCTTTCCAGCTGTGGTGAGGCAGAGGGTTTAATGTCTTCCCACCCTGCCTCTTTGAGGCTCGTTGTTCGTGGATCATCCCATTCCAGTGAAAGGCAGGTAGCTCAATCTCTTCCAAATCATCCACTTCTTCTACTGTGTCTGATTGGTGAGGCATCCTGGACAGGGCATCGGCGTTGGCGTTCTTGCGGCCCGCCCGGTATTTAATTGTAAATTGGTAGTTTGACAGCCGAGCCATCCATCGTTGTTCCATGGCTCCCAGCTTGGCAGTTTCAAGATGGGTCAAGGGGTTATTGTCAGTGGAGGCAGTGAACTTGCTGGAGGCCAAGTAGTGTTTAAACCTTTTGGTGATGGCCCAGACCAAGGCCAGGAACTCTAACTTAAAGCTGCTATAGTTCTCTGGGTTCCTCTCGGTTGGGTGGAGCTTCCTGCTTGCGTAGGCTATGACTTTCTCTTGGCCATTCTGCTTCTGACTTAGGACAGCGCCCAGCCCTTCGTTGCTGGCATCAGTATACAGCAGGAAAGGTTGGCTGTAGACAGGATAGGCTAGAATCTCGTCGCCTGTCAGGATCTCCTTCATCTCCTGAAATGACTCGGCTTGCTCCTTACCCCAGTGGAATGGGGGGTTCTTGCCTTTGGGGGACTGCCCTACCAGGAGGTCTTGCAGGGGAGCTGCTTTCTTAGTATAGTCTTTTATGAACCTCCGGTAGTATCCTACTAGTCCCAGAAACTGACGCACCTCCTTCAGGTTCTTCGGCTCCGGCCACTTCTGGATGGCTGTAACCTTCTCCGGGTCTGGTGCTACCCCTTCCGGACTGACAATGTGCCCCAGGTACTGTACCTTTCTCTTGAGCAGGTGGCACTTTGAGGGTTTCAACTTCATCCCGTACCGGGACAGTGACTCAAATACCTCTGCCAGGTGTTTCAAGTGGTCCTCGTACGTTCTGGAGTACACTATCACGTCATCCAGGTAGAGTAACACAGTCTCGAAGTTGCAGTGTCCCAGGCAGCACTCCATAAATCTCTGGAATGTTCCGGGGGCATTGCAGAATCCAAACGGCATACTATTGAACTCGCAGAGTCCCTTCGGAGTGGTAAAAGCCATCTTCTCCCGATCCTCCTCAGCCACAGCTACTTGCCAGTACCCACTAGTGAGGTCAAGGGTAGAAAAGTAATTTGCAGACTTTAAGGCAGCCAGGGACTCCTCTATGCGTGGTAAAGGGTATGAATCCTTGTGTGTAATGCGATTTACTTGACGGTAATCTACACACATCCTCATGCTCCCATCCTTTTTCCTGACTAGCACTAGGGGAGCCGCCCAGGGACTACAACTATACCTTACTACCCCTGCCTTTTTCATGTCATGCAACATCTCTTTTGCCTTCTGGAAGTCTGCTGGTGGAATAGGCCTATAACGTTCTTTGATTGGTGGATGATCACCTGTGGGGATAAGGTGTTGAACCCCCATTATCCTCCCAAAATCAAGTGGATGTTTACTGAACACTTGCTGGTATTTCTGAACCACCCGGTGTACACCCTGTTTTTGATGGGCAGGAGTGGTGTCTGTCCCAACATGGAGCTGTTGACACCAGTCCTCCACCTGGGTAGCAGGGTCATTATCCTCCACTTCGTCTGGTGAGGCTAAGGAGCAACAGTGGCATAACGTGGTAACTTTACCTCATCTTCCCCATAGTTGAGAAGACGGACGGGCACCCTCCCATTGCGTACGTCTACAACTCCTCTGGCGGTTAAGAGCATGGGTCTGTGCTCTGAGCTAAGGGGTTCTACTACCACCTGGTAGCTTTGTCCCTTAAGACCTATGGCTGCTCTACACCAGATAAGCATTTCTGTCATTGGAGGAATCACAATGGGTATGGGGTCTGTCACCCGCACATTACCAATTTCACCACCTGTTAACTTCGCTTTCTGTTGGTACATCAGGACGCGGATCTTCTTCTGCAGCGCCCTCCTCTGTCCTGGTCTGGTAGCGTCAGCAATCTGTTGGAGTAAGAACACAACCTCTCCCAAACAATTACCAACAATGTTAGTGCCTAGTACCATGTACGGATTAGTGTCATCAGGATTAGTCTCTACTACAATTAGTCCCTGGTCCTTCAGCTCCACTCTCCCCACCTTTACAGTCACATTCTTAACCCCGATTAGGTTAAGGGGGAGTCCGTTTGAGGCATAAACAGAAAGATCTGGAGCTGGCGGACGTAGATCGTCCATGGACCAGAACCTTTTGTAGAGGACGTCGGGTATTACGGTTACCTGAGATCCTGTGTCCAGCAGAGCGTGCGTCGGGATCCCATCCAGCACAATGGACAGGAAAGGTCTTCCCCCAATGAACCTGTTGTACCAATCTGATGGCCTGGTGACTTTACTCCTGGGTGTTGGCCCTCGGACCCAGGGTTTTCTCGTTTAAAGGACAATTCTGGATGAGATGGCTGGTCTTTTGGCAACGGTAGCAGGCGTAGTCCCTCTGTGGATGGCGTTGGTTACTGTTCCTCACAGGGGTTGGTGTTGTCCTACTCCTCCTCCGAATCCAGGGGACATCCTCAGGGCTGTCGGCAAGCAGGATCTTCCCTTTGTCTTCAGGCTCCGTCCACAGCTGCAGGGCACTCAGCACAGTGGTCAGGGTTTTACTCAACTGACGCACTTCAGAGCGCAGGCTGTCCAGCTCTCTAGGGGACGCTGCTGGAACCTTGGCTTCAGCTGCCACTGGGGACAAGGTGGGTGTTGCAGGCACTGTGGTGATCCCACCCTGGTAACTTTGGATGGTATTTGTTTCCAGGGGCTGCAGTCCTTTTATTGCCATATCTTTAAGGTTGTCAAAGGTGGCATCGGGATGATCCAGGGACCACCAGCGCACAGTCCTGCTCTCCTCTGGAGATTTCAGTCCCCGGACAAACTGTTCCTTCAGCATTTTGTTTTCATTGTCTATGCTGGCTGGACTAACCTGTTGTAGAGCTCGCAGGGCCCCTTGTAGACGCCAGGCATAGTCCCGAACATTGTCTTCCGGCTGCTGAGCACAGTTGTAGAACCTCATCCTGAGGTCCGTCTCAGTAAGATCATCAAAGACAGCCTGTAACTTTGCAAAGATGGCGGTCACTGACTCTTGGTCTGCGGCCGACCAGTTTTCTACTTCCTGTTCCGCAGCACCAGTCAATTGTCCTAGTACCACCGCAGCCCTTTGCTTGCCTGTCATAGGGTACATATCCAGGATACTGCATATCCTCCGTTTAAATCCGGACAGGGTATCTGGTTTGCCGCTGTACTGGGGAAGCCACTTTGGTCCCGGGATGTACGGTAGAGTTATTGGAATGACAGGTGCGACAAGACCTGCTGATGGGGCGACTGCCTCCGCCTGCGCGGCATCGAGTGGAGGTCGAGGATCAGGGCGGTCAGCTGATACTCCGGCGTCTTTCTGTGCCTCGGACATTCTGGCGCCCCCCTAGTTAACCGTGGCCTACCTTCTTTTGTTTTCTTCCGGTGGGCCGCAGCTCCGCAGGTGACGGTTTTCTTCAGGACCTTGCGTCGCTTGCGTGCTACGTCAGAGCGCTCACCACGGCTCCTTCCAGGACCTGGTATCACGGCAAGGCGTGGGGCGTGTCCGTGGCTTCGAGCTCTTTTGCAGTTACGCCCACCGATTTCGCGCAGTTACGCCCTTCTTCTTGCCGCACTACAGCACTACAATGGCGGCCATCTTCGCCACAGTTTATTAAAGGCGCACAGTACCCGGTGGCAACGGGCAAAACACTTCTACGTTGCAGCGGGCACGTAATCCTGTTCGTGACCCCAGAAAAGAGATGACTAGCCCAGGGGGATGGGATGTGCTCGGAGCCCGGGCCTTGCTGCTGGGGATGTCGCGGTAGTCGGCTCCCGGGCCCGTACTCTGGGCCTCTCTTTTAAAAGATGTTTGGTTCTTATTAATTATATGAAAGTTTGTGACGCCACCTGTTGTACCTGGTGGGATTCACCAGCGCTGCGACAGTCCGCTGAGGCCGGTGATAAGGCAGCTCGGTGGTATAGCTCCCCACAGATGGAGCTAGGCCTCAGGGCAGCGTATGTGAAAGGAGTGCAGGATGGCGAGGCCAGCCAGGCCTACGGAAAGACAGGCAAACTCACACAGTTCTCTTCAATACCTTTTACTGATGGAATTGCAGGCACATCCCGGAGCACTGTAGGGTGAAGGGTGTATTGCCGGATACTCCCCCAGGGAGCGGGGATAGGGCCTCCTGTTTCCTGTCTTTGTATGGTAAGTTTCTGACCTGCCTGGAGCTAGGCCTAACTTTGTCTTTGTCCTGCACTGGCTGACGTTGTGGTACGGAGTTCTCTTGGAGTGCACGCTCCCAGCTTGCGGGGCCTATGTGTCTCCTGGCTCTGTTACGTATCAGCACTTTAGTGGTCCTGGGACCTGTAGTCCTCTAGGGATTCCGGTTGAACTTTACTGGGTCATAGAGATCCCGGGAACGTCGGACCCGGTGTCCGGTAAACATTCGGGGTGAGCTGGTAAAGCTCCTCTGCCCCCACTGCTACTAACTCTCGACTCGCCTTCGGCCTACTCGGGGCCCTCACTAGGCTATACACACTGGCAGTTAGCTGGCTGCCTCTTCTGCCGCTCTTTGAGCGTCGGTAACGCTCCTAGCTCACTAACCTAAGATCACTCTACTCCGACTCCAACCGAACTCTCTCCTTCAAACTCTTCTCAGACTGCTCTGTACACTTGCTATTTGTGCTCTCCAGTCTAAAACTAGTCTCTAACTGAACCAACCGACGAACTAGCTCCACCCCCCCTTTTATATCCCTAAAGGGCTCCCTCTGGTGGTCTGAAGTGGGAGGTGAAGGTGTGTGTATGTGCTTAGAGAGCCCTCTGGTGGAGGAATCCATTAATACCCTCTTCCAGGTCTGTGGTGCTAAGCAGAGTTGGGCGCCACACCCTCACTGGGCTACACACACTGCAGCCGTGACACTGCTCTTCTTCGCCGCTATCAGAGTGTGGCATACTCCTAGCTCCCTATCCTGAGCTCTGTGAGTTCTAGTCTGGACTGAACTCTTTCTGCAGGAACAGCTAGGCTCTGGCTCGACTGCACTGACTCCTTCTGTGTCTGAGCAGGAAACTGCTGAATCACTCACTGAGCTGCCTGGCTCCACCTTCCCTTTATATATCCCTGACGGGCTCCCTCTGGTGGTCTGAGGTGGAAGGTGGAGGTGTGTGAATGCTTAGAGAGCCCTCTGGTGGAGGAATCCTTTAATACACTCTTTCAGGATCTGTGGTGCTAAGCACAGCTGGGCGCCACATATACACTAGATGTGGACTGCCTGACCACATTTACAGTAGACTGTAAAACGATTGAGCATAAAATTTGTAATAGACTGTGAACTGTCTGACTACAATTTTTATAATAAAATGCAGACCGACTGACCACAGTCTTTATCTTTGAAATAAGTAATTTTGGCCCTAGAGTGTTATACTTTTTGGTGTGTATAGCATGTAGCAGGAACATATTATCACTCTTTTGAATATTTACAGGTGACTGACGCCCTTTGACATGGTGGGATTTGAAATGTTTCCTTGTGGACTCCAAGAAAAGAATGTGGAAAGTCACATAACAGGTAATTAATTTTCATATTAATTACTGATCATAGTCATTCTAGGCATAAGTTTTAGACCTGCGGAGGTGTGACAACACCTTTCTGATACATGAGAATATACTGTTAGTGGTTTACATATGTATATTTTTTATACACAACTCCTAGTATAACACAACCATATCTTAGGTAGAGACATAAGGAACATTTCTTTTCCTTATCCTCTGTCTTCTAAAGTGAGGAATCCCTTATTCTGTTTCATAGAATAGCCTTGTAATCAGCGGTGTAAGAATCAATACCGCGATTACAAGACACTGACCACAGCATTAAGACTACACTGTGGACCAATTGATCACAAAATTTACGAGGACTGACAGTCCACAGCATTTGAATTAGTTGTGGACTGACTGACAACAGCATTTACACTAGTCTAAGGATTGACTGGAAGACAGCAATCACTGGAAAAAGACATCATACTCGGAAGAATAGAAGGAAGTAGGCAAAGAGGAAGACAAGTAGCCAATCCAAAGGATTGACACTATCAAGATAATGGTGAAGAAGACCCTATTGGACCTATGTAGTCTTTCACAAAATTGATCTTCCATAAGATCGTTAATTCATCCAGTCGTCATGGATCGAATTTCAACCGAAGGCCATTAATAATAAAAAATGGGCTGACTGACCACAGCATTCACACTAGTCTATGGATTGACTGGAAGACAGCAATTACTGGAGAGGGACATCCTACTCGGACGAGTAGAAGGAAGAAGGCAAAGAGGAAGACCAGCAAGCAATCCAAAGGATTGATACTATCAAGATAATGGTGAAGAAGACCCTAGTGGACCTATCTAGTCATGCACAAGATTGATCTTCCTAAAGATCGTTAATTTATCAAGTCGTTATCGCTCGAGTTTCAACCAAAGGTCATTAATTATAAAGAATGAACTGACTGACTGACCACAGCATATACACTAGATGTGGACTGCCTGACCACATTTACAGTAGACTAGACTGTGTGCCAACCTCTGTCTTCTAAAGTGAGGAATCCCCTATCCTATTACGACGCGCCCCCTGGGCCATGGGGTACCCGGAGCCTTTTGTAGATGTTGGGGGTGGTAGTCACCGTGGCGGTGACCCGGTCCGTGACCCAGGGGAGTCAAACCACGGGCGTATTATATGTGTATAGGTTAATGTCCGACTACGCCACCTGTGGATTGCGGTTATTAGTAACCGCCGCTGCGGAGCAGTCCGCTGAAGCTGGTGGTATGTGCAGCTAGGTGATGTGACTCCCCACAGGAGTGTAGCCTCAGGGCAGCATGTAAGGATGATGATGGTAGTAGAGCAGGGTATCGGTAATAACAACACGGAGTCTTTGCAGTGCAGTCCCAGGGTCTTTTCTGTTGGTAATTATATAGGCCCCAACGGAAGTACTGTGTGACCCGCCACTCGGTGTTTGAGTAGCGGCTAGCCCTCCCTGAGAAGGTGTATACTCGGAAGACGGGCCGGTGATGGAGATGGGATGCAGTCGCGGCCTTGGCCCGGTCCGTGCCCAGGGCGCACACACCAAAAATGCGGGCTAGTTAAGGATGAGTGGTTAATTCGACTACGCCACCTGTGGTGTCTGGTGATGCTCCACCAGCGCTGCTTGCAGTCCTCTGAGGCGGGATGTTGTGGCAGACTACGGTATTACTACTCCCCACAGGCAGAGCAGGGCCTCAGGGCAGAGACAGACAGTAGGATGGATAAGGGGAGTAGTAGTAGGCGCAGTGGTGTGGTGCGGTGTCACGCTGCAATAATGGACCGGAGGCAATGGATTCAGTATTCCAAGCTTTACTCACGTTAGTTAAGGTCAGCTGCAAGGCTTCTCCTTGCTCCTCACGGCTTGCTGCGGCCACCAGAGATGAGGGCCAGGAACACCCCGGTAGTTGAGGTACTTTGATCAGGACCCCCGCACCTCCGCATGTTCCTGAACTTTTCCCTTGGACCTGACCTGTCCGTGTGCGGTGCGTGTTACAAGGCTGGGTCTCCCTCTGGCTATTCACAGAACAAGGGTACGGCGGCAATTCCGTTCCGTCCGTCACCCGGTGGGATCCACTTAGCTGCCTGGCTTCTCTGACAGAGACCTGAAGAAACAAAGTCAGATATCGGGGGCTGGTACCCCTTTTGCAGCAGGAGTCCCTCTGACTAGGCCAGAATGGAGAGTACAGGTGGCATATGCCGCTCCGTCCATATTCCCTGGGATCCTTTTCCTGTGTAGCTCTTCTACTTTGCTCCCCTCCAGGCCTTCTCAAGTAGGGAACTTGACCGGGTAGAGGCAACCGTTAACTCTCACCCGCTCCTCGCCTCAAGGCCAGAGCACGAGGACCGTGCGTCTTCACAGGCTGCTGGTTCTATCCCAGAAAGCCACGTTCAGCAGTGAAGACCACAATCAAAGAACCTTGAACTTAAGATGGCTGGCTATTATATATTAAACTAGAAGTGTAACCTAAAGGTGTGTCCTCCACCCTGACCCACTACATGGTTCCCCCTAACATTGGTTCCCCCATCTCCATTATCCTGCTGGGGCAGCACTCTGGTGCATATTAGCCCCCCATAGGACAGGAGTGTGTAGTGTTGAGTGTGAGTTGGGGTCCTGACAGGTGCACCATCCTTACCTGGGTGAGGAGATACCACACCTCCTGACAAGATGCAGTACCCCCCTGTGGCGACCGAATCCTCAGGGGCCCCACAGTACTGGCTCGTGATGAAGGCCTGGTCAGTCTGGGAGCAATCCTAGAGTCCTCCTGGCCAGGAAGAGTTGTAGGCCTGCCGTTCTGACCGTACTCTTTGGCTATCCCGCTTATAGTCATGTTGTAGCCCACGTCCCTGAGTGTAACGTGCTGTGCTCACCCGTATGGCTGGCGACTCGGACCCTGTGTATTCCTCGCTCCTCTGTGACGGTACTGGTCCTTTCATGTGGCTGAGCCTCCTGGCTTCTGATGGGCCAGAAGACCTGCAATCTCTTGCCTTGTGGTATCTGCTGCTGGGTATACAATTCCCACAGACTCGGACTCCGGTATCCGGCTCTCTGTGTGAACTAACCAGGACGAGTTCTCTTCAGCTCCAGTCCCTGGCTTCTTGCTCCTGTGTCCTCAACTCGACTACAGGCTCTAACTGAGCTAACCCCGCCTCGAGATCCAGTTATAAAGGGCAGGATCCTCCCCTTTCTGGCCTGGGGCAAGAGGTGTTGCATGTAGTGTGTTCCCTGACCAGTAAACCCCTGTTTTGCTCCCAGACATGGTATTACTACCACTGTGGCAATCAGACCCTGTGGGGTGCCACATTCCCCCCTAGTAAATTTCAGTACTCTGGGACTGAGCATATTTTGCAAAAACACAACAGGTAACAATACATTAACATATTTACAATCATTAGAGTCTTTATAGGTCACGGTATCATCCGTAACCAGGTGTCCATTTTCCTTGGTAGATATGGGGACCTGTCCAAAGCAAACCCCAAACGTTGGCCTTGGGCATGGCTGCAAGGCTTAGGCAGTCCCGTTGGACCACAAGGGGGCCACGCCAGGCAGGTTTTTGTTCCGTGGTCTGCTGGAAAGGGGCACTTTACAGGTGCAACTATTTACAAGGCAAGTTTTTGGGTTACTCATCGTCCATAACCTGAAAGTCTTTTGTAACCTGTCGGGTAACTGGACAAACATAGTTAACACACACATAAAACAATTCAACATTACAGTTATAGTTACATTTAGATTCTCCAGCGAGCAGGGATTTGACTTCTGGTGCTCCTGGTAGACCTGCGTGACACACTGTCTAGCTGTGTTCTACCTTGGTCCCCTGCATTTACCCCTGGTGTGGTGGGCTCAGTATGGACTGCACTACAGGTGTGTGAAGGTGTCTCTGGTAGGTTGGGCAGCTTCCTACGGATCCTTTGACTTATCGTGGGCATGACAGGTTCGCTACTAGCAGAGGGTAGATTCTTCTGTTCTGCTGATGAGGAATCTTCTGTCTCTGGGGCCAATGATTCTTCCAACTCTACTGGGACTTCTTCAGCTTCCTGAGGAGCTGACTGGAGGAATGTAAGGACTGGTACAACAATGGCGTTATTCACCTGTGTCCATGACCGTGGAAATTCTCTGAGTACCGTGCTGACCATTTCTTCCTTTTCCTCTGCGGGTTGAGGGATATCCTGGTCTTCTTCAGCATGCTGCAGCTGCTCGGAACATTTCTTTAGGTGGTCTCTGTAAACTGTAGCTGTTGTTTCTCCTCCGTCCTTACTTATGAGGTACACCTTAATGTCATCGTGATTCGAGGGCAGAACGGTGTACGGCTCTTTTTCCCACTGGTCATCCAACTTGTGGAGTCTCCTCTTCCTCTTTAGGACTTGCTCTCCAGGTGACAGGGGAACGGCAGGGGCATGTTGATTGTAAGTCTTCTCTTGCCTTTCTCTTGCTTGGTACAGACTTCTTTCAACACTTTCCTGTACCTTGCAGTATTGCTGCTGCCGCTCAGTATCCCAATCTACATCTGGTGAGGCGTCCTCTGGGGTCAGGACTCCCATATCCAGGTCGATGGGCAGCTTACCAGGTCTTGCTCGCATCAGGTAAGCAGGGGTGCAGTTGGTGGAATTCACTGGGATGTGATTGTAGAGTTCCACCAGGTCTGGCAACTTTTCTGGCCACAGGCTGCATTCCTCCAGGGGCAACGTCTTCAGTAAGTCTATCACCACCTGATTCATCTTTTCACAAATCCCATTGGTCTGGGGGTGGTAAGGCGTTTTCCGGATCTTCTTGCAGCCGTACAGGTTGCAGAACTCCTGGAATACCTCCGCTTCGAAGGCCGGACCTTGGTCAGTTAGCACACGTTCTGGGTAACCATGCGGGTGGCAGAAGTGCTGCTGGAAAGCTCTGGCTGCAGTCTGAGCCGTTTGGTCCTTGACTGGCACTACTACCAGGAACCGGGAGAGTAGTGGTCTACAATGGTGAGAGCGTAGACATAGCCTGACCTGCTCGGGGTTAGCTTCACATGGTCCAGGGCTACCAATTCAAGTGGCTGCTTGGTGATGATGGGCTGCAGGGGAGCCCTCTGGCTGTCACGGTCTTTTCTTCTCAGGTTGCATGGTCCGCATTCTCGACACCACCTCTCAATTGCTGTCCTCATGCCCACCCAATAGAACCATTCACGTAGCAGGATTTCCAGCTTCTTCCACCCAAAATGCCCCGCTCCATCGTGGTACGCCTCCAGGACCATAGACGCATCTCGCCTCGGGATTACCACCTGCCAGACCAGCTCATGTGTCCAGGAGTTGACAGTTCTTCGAAACAGCTTCCCTTCATAGATGAACAGCTTCCTCTTTTCTTTCCTCAGCTGTTTGGTCTCTTCAGGAGCATCTGAATCAGGGTATGAGTCCGCTTGTGTCAGCAACTCTTTGACTAGGCGGACAGCCGGGTCACTGTCTTGCGTTTCTGCCCATCCGTGGTGTGGCAGTGGATTGAATGTGGCCTCCCTGTTGGCAGAGCACCTGTTCTTCACACAATGGGAGCACTGCTTTATTCCATGGTGGTGGAAAGCGGGGATCTCTATCTCTTCCAATTCTTCTGGGTCTTTCCCCGGTCTGGCAAGTTAGGCATTCTGGACAGCGCATCTGCGTTTGCATTCTTGTGACCAGCCCGGTACTTGATGGTGAATTCGTAGTTGGACAGTCGGGCCATCCATCTTTGTTCCAGGGCACCACGTTTTGCAGTGTCCAGCTGTGTCAGCGGGTTATTATTCGTGAACACGGTGAATTTTGAGGAGGCAAGATAATGTTTGAAGTGCTCTGTCATGGCTCCGACGATGGCAAGGAACTCCAACTTGAAGGAGCTGTAGTTTTCTGGGTTCCTTTCTGTGGGCCGGAGCTTCCTACTGGCGTATGCTGTCACCCTTTTTCTGCCTTGTTTTATCTGGGACAGCACCGCTCCTAGTCCCACGTTGCTCGCGTCCGTGTGAAGGATGAAGAGTTCCCGTAATCAGGGTAGGCCAGGACCTCGTCTCCGGTGAGGGCCATCTTCAACCCGGTGAAGGACTCATCTTCTAGCTTGTCCCATTTGAACGGTGGTTTCTGGCTCTTGGCTTTCCTGGACTGGCCTATCAGGAGATCCTGCATGGGCGTCGCCATCTTGGTGAAGCCTGGTATAATCCTTCGGTAGTAGCCTACTAACCCGAGGAACTGCCGTACTTCTTTGATGGTGGAGGGTCTCGGCCAGTCCTTGATTATGGTGATCTTGTCGGGGTCCGGCGCTACACCGTCAGCGCTTACCACATGTCCCAAATACTGTACTCTGGACTTCAGCAGGTGGTACTTTGACGGCTTCACCTTGAGGCCAAAGCCAGCCAGGGCTTCAAACACCTCCACCAGGTGCTCCAGATGATCCTCATACGTCTTGGAATATACTATGACATCATCCAGGTAGAGCAGGACCGTCTCGAAATTCTTATGTCCCAGACAGCACTCCATCAACCGCTGACAGGTTCCTGGGGCGTTGCAGAGCCCGAACGGCATGCAGTTGAACTCGCTGAGGCCCATCGGGGTGGTGAATGCGGTCTTTTCCTTATCCGCCTCTGCTACAGGAACCTGCCAGTTCCCACCAGTAAGATCCAAAGTAGAGAAGTAGTTAGCAGATTTTAAGGCAGCCAGTGACTCCTCTATCCTGGGTAGCGGGTATGCATCTTTATGTGTTATGCGGTTAATTTGCCTGTAGTCTACACACATTATCATCGTGCCATCCTTTTTCTTTACAAGAACTAATGGAGCTGCCCAGGGGCTACAACTGTCTCTTATTACCCCAGCCTCCTTCATCTCTTGTAACATCCCTTTGGCATTTTGGTAGTGTGCTGGCGGTACAGGCCGGTACCTTTCTTTAATGGGTGGATGGTCTCCTGTGGGGATATGGTGTTGAACCCCATTTCCTGCCCGAAGTCAAGTGGGTGTTTACTGAAGACCCTTTCATACTCCTGTACCACCCGGTATACTCCTTGTTTTTGGTGTTGAGGGGTGGAGTCGGTGCCCACATGCAGCTTCTGGCACCAGTCCTCCAACTGTCCCTTGGAGCCATTACCCTCCGCCTGTTGGGATGGAGGTAAGGGTTCCACGGCCTTTATAGCATTTTGGCTGACGGTGAATAGTTTAGCCAGGGTAGCATACCGGGGAAAATGGACTTCTCTTTTCCCAATGTTCAGGATGCGGACTGGCACTCTCCCATGGCGGACATCAACCTCCCCCCTGGCTGTCAAAATGGTGGGCCTACTATCTGAGTAGACGGGCTCTACCAGGGCCTGGTAATCTCTACCTCTTAGACCGATGGCTGCCCGGCACCATATCAGCATTTCACTTTTTGGGGGCATGGCAATAGGGAATGGGTCACTCATCCTAACACTGCCAATCTCACCACCAGACAGTTCTACCTGTTGTCCTTTCATCAGGGCTCTGATCTCCCTTTGTAGAACCCGCTGCTGGCTGGAACTGGCGGTCTCCGCAACCTGCTGTAGCAAGACAATTATTTCTGCAAGACAATTTTCAATAACATTAGTGCCTAAAATTATCATGGGATGACTTTCTCGGCGATCAATATCGACAATTATCAGTCCCTCTGCTGGCAGCTCGACTTTGCCAACTTTTATGGTCACTTCTTTAAACCCAACCTGGGGTACGGGTTGTCCATTGCTAGCATATATACTCAAATGTTCATCTGGACAGCGGGTAATGTCCGAATTAGGCCAGTACTGTTTGAAAAGAATGTAGGGAATGGTGGTCACCTGGGATCCAGTGTCCAGCAACGCGCTCATTGTTAAGCCGTCCAGCACGACAGGTAGGACCCGTCGTCCTCCCACATATTTGTCTCGCCAGCTTGATGGGCCTGGTGGTCTTATGCCTGGGGGTTGGCCCTCTGCCCCAGGTTTTACTCGTTTAAATGACAGTACCTTGCATAATGTCCTGGCTGGTTGCAGCGGCGGCAGATGGGTTGTCCGTCCTGGTCGTAGCGGTCGCTGTTCCTCCTTCTGGATGGTGGAATCCTCCTCTGTCGTCGCCACGGGATGTCCTCTGGACTGGAAGCCAGCTGGACCTTTCCTCTTGGAGACACCAGCAAGGACTGTACAGTTTTGGTTAGTGCTGCTACACTTTTCGTTAGTTCCTGGACCTGATGGTGCAGGTCTGTAGATGGGGCATTGTCCAGAGTCTGTGCATCAGCTCCTACAGGCTCTGGGGAAACTGGTGCCACCTTCTGGTGATAGGTGATAGCCGGGCGCCGGTGAGCTGTGGGGCCACCTGGTGTTGGCTCCCATAGCACCCGGATGGCTCTGTCCTTAAATTGTGCAAAGTCCAAGTCAGGGTTTTGCAGAGCATTATGCGCAGCTGGGTTCGGTGAACGTTGAACAGTAAACCCTCAATAAATTGCTCAGTTAACAGTCTGTTTTTATCATGCACACTGTCAGGGTCTACCTGTTTGATGGCCCTCAGCGCCTCCTGCAGGTTTAAAGCATAGTCCTGTACACTGTCCTGTGCCCGTTGTTTGCACCCATAAAACTTCATTTTGATCTCTGCTGTAGTGCGGGTGTCAAAAGTGTCCTTTAGGCAGGCCAGTATCTCTTTTACAGTCCCTTTTTCTCGAGCTGACCAGGACTTTACTTCTCTCTGGGCTGCACCAATCAACTGGCCTATGAGGATGCTCACTTTCTGATCCTCTGACAGGGGGTATACTTTAAATAAACTGTTTAGTCTCTCCTTGAAGTCACTCAGGGTGTGCGACTCTCCTGAGTACTGTAGCAACCATGCCACACCTCTGGTATATAAGGCATGGTGAATGGCTTTACAGCGGCAGCGGCCGCGCCAGTGGCTGAAGTTCCCTCCATTTCGTGCATCTTCCTCTTCCTTCACCACGGTATACGACACAGTTTCTTAAAGGCGCGCAGTACCCGGTGGTAGCGGACACGTAATCCTGCCAACTACACCAAAGTTGACGCTCCCCCTGGGCCATGGAGTACCCGGAGCCGGGCCTTTTGTAGATGCTGGGGGTGGTAGTCACCGTGGCGGTGACCCGGTCCGTGACCCAGGTCGGTCAAACCACGGGCGTATTATATGTGTACAGGTTAATGTCCGACTGCGCCACCGGTGGATTGCGGTTATTAGTAACCGCCGCTGCAGAGCAGTCCGCTGAAGCTGGTGGTATGTGCAGCTAGGTGATGTGACTCCCCACAGGAGGAGTGTAGCTTCAGGACAGCGTGTAAGGATGATGATGGTAGTAGTGCTGGGTATCGATAATAACAAAACGGAGTCTTTGCGATGCAGTCCCAGGGTCTTTACTGTTGGTAATTATATAGGCCCCAACGGGAGTACTGGCTCGTGATGAAGGCCTGGTCAGTCTGGGAGCAATCCTAGAGTCCTCCTGGCCAGGTAGAGTAGTAGGCCTGCCGTTCTAACCGTACTCTTTGGCTATTCCGCTTATAGTCGTCTTGTAGCCCACGTCCCTGAGTGTAACGTGCTGTGCTCACCCGTATGGCTGGCGACTTGGACCCTGTGTATTCCTCGCTCCTCTGTGGCGGTACTGGTCCTTTCGTGTGGCTGAGCTTCCGGGCTTCAGATGGGCTAGTAGACGTGCAATCTCCTGCCTTGCGGTATCTGCTGCTGGGTATACAATCCCCACAGCTTCGGACTCCGGTGTCCGGCTCTCTGTGTGAACTACCAGGACGAGCTCTCTACAGCTCCAGTCCCTGGTTTCTTGCTCCTGTGTCCTCAACTCGACTACAGGCTCTAAGTGAGCAAACCCCGCCTCCAGATACAGTTATAAAGGGCAGGATCCTGACCAGGAAACCCCTGTTTTGCTCCCAGACATGGTATTACCACCACTGTGGCAACCAGACCCTGTGGGGTGCCATATTTACATAGAATAGCCTTGGAATCAGCGGTGTAACAATCAATACCGCGATTACAAGAGATTGACCACAATATTAAAATTACACTGTGGACTGAATGACCGCAACATTTAAAAGGACTGACAGTCCACGGCGTTTGAATACGTTGTGGACTGACTCTCAACAGCATTTACACTAGTCTAAGGATTGAATGGAAGACAGCAATCAATGGAAAAGGACATCATACTTTGAAGTATAGAAGGAAGAAAGCAAAGAGGAAGACCAGCAACCAATCCAATGGATTGATGCTATAAAGATAATGGTGAAGAAGACCCTAATGGACCTATCTAGTCTTGCACAAGATAGATCTTCCTAAAGATCATTAATTCATTAAGTCGTCATGGCTCGAGTTTCAACCGAAGGCCATTAATTATAAAGAATGGACTGACTGACCACAGCATATACACTAGATGTGGACTGCCTGACCACATTTACAGTAGACTGTGAACTGATTGAGCATAAAATTTAAAATAGACTGTGGACTGTCTGACTACTATTTTTATAATAAAATGCAGACCGACTGACCACAGTCTTTATCTTTGAAATAAGTAATTTTGGCCCTAGAGTGTTATACTTTTTGGTGTGTATAGCATGTAGCAGGAACATATTATCACTCTTTTGAATATTTACAGGTGACTGACGCCCTTTGGCATGGTGGGATTTGAAATGTTTCGTTGTGGACTCCAAGAAAAGAATGTGGAAAGTCACATAACAGGTAATTAATATTCATATTAATTACTGATAATCGTCATTCTAGGCATAAGTTCTAGACCTGCGGAGGTGTGGCAACACCTCTCTGATACATGAGAATATACTGTTAGTGGTTTTTATATGTATATTTTCTATACACAACTCCTAGTATAACACAACCATATCTTAGGTAGAGACATAAGGAACATTTCTTTTCCTTATCCTCGGTCTTCTAAAGTGAGGAATCCCTTATTCTGTTTCATAGAATAGCCTTGTAATCAGCGGTGTAACAATCAATACCGTGATTACAAGACACTGACCACAGTATTAAGACTACATTGTGGACCAATTGACCACAAAATTTACGAGGACTGACAGTCCATAGCATTTAAATTAGTTGTGGACTGACTGACAACAGCATTTGCACTAGTCTAAGGATTGAATGGAAGACAGCAATCACTGGAAAAGGACATCATACTCGGAAGAATAGAAGGAAGAAGGCAAAGAGGAAGACGAGCAACCAATCCAAAGGATTGACACTATCAAGATAATGGTGAAGAAGACCCTAGTGGACCTATCTTGTCTTCCACAAGATTGATCTTCCTAAAGATCATTATTTCATCAAGTCGTCATGGCTCGAGTTTCAACCGAAGGCAATTAAGTATAAAGAATGGACTGAATGACTGAACACAGCATACACACTAGATATGGACTGCCTGACCACATTTACAGTAGACTGTGAACCGATTGAGCATGAAATTTAAAATAGACTGTGGACTGTCTGACTACTATTTTTATAATAAAATGCAGACCGACTGACCACAGTCTTTATCTTTGAAAAAAGTAATTTTGGCCCTAGAGTGTTATACTTTTTGGTGTGTATAGCATGTAGCAGGAACATATTATCACTCTTTTGAATATTTACAGGTGACTGACGCGCTTTGACATGGTGGGATTTGAAATATTTCCTTGTGGACTCCAAGAAAAGAATGTGGAAAGTCACATAACAGGTAATTAATATTCATATTAATTACTGATAATAGTCAGTCTAGGCATAAGTTCTAGACCTGCGGAGGTGTGACAACACCTTTCTGATACATGAGAACATACTGTTAGTGGTTTACATATGTATATTATCTATACACAACTCCTAGTATAACACAACCATATCTTAGGTAGAGACATAAGGAACATTTCTTTTCCTTATCCTCTGTCTTCTAAAGTGAGGAATCCCTTATTCTGTTTCATAGAATAGCCTTGTAATCAGCGGTGTAACAATCAATACCGCGATTACAAGAGACTGACCACAGCATTAAGACTACACTGTGGACCAATTGACCACACAATTTACGAGGACTGACAGTCCACAGCTTTTAAATTAGGTGTGGACTGACTGACAACAGCATTTACACTGGTCTATGGATTGACTGGAAGACAGCAATTACTGGAAATGGACATCATACTCGGAAGAATAGAAGGAAGAAGGAAAAGAGGAAGACCAGCAACCAATCCAAAGGATTGACACTATCAAGATAATGGTGAAGAAAACCCTAGTGGACCTATCTAATCTTGCACAAAATTGATCTTCCCAAAGATTGTTAATTCATCCAGTCGTCATTGCTAGAGTTTTAACCGAAGGCCCTTAATAATAAAAAATGGACTGACTGACCACAGCATTCACACTAGTTGTGGACTGCCTGATCATATTTACAGTAGACTGTGGGCCAGCCTCTGTCTTCTAAATTGAGGAATCCGCTATTCTATTTCATAGGATAGCCTTGTAATCAGCTGTGTAACAATCAATACCACGATTACAAGAGATTGACCACCATATTAAAATTACACTGTGAACTGAATGACCACAACATTTAAAAGGACTGACAGTCCACTGCGTTTGAATAAGTTGTGGACTGACTAACAACTGCATTTACAATAGTCTAAGGATTGAATGGAAGACAGCAATCAATGGAAAAGGACATCATACTTTGAAGTATAGAAGGAAGAAAGCAAAGAGGAAGACCAGCAACCAATCCAATGGATTGATACTATCAAGATAATGGTGAAGAAGACCCTAGAGGACCTATCTAGTCTTCCACAAGATTGATCTCCCTAAGGATCATTAATACATCAAGTCGTCATGGCTCGAGTTTCTGCCGAAGGCCATAAATTATGAAGAATGGACTGACTGACTGACCACAGCATATATGACGCGCCCCCTGGGCCGTGGGGTACTCGACAGCCGGGCCGATGGCTGCTGGCGGGGGTTATCACGGTAGCTGGCCCGGTACGTGACCCGGAGCGGTCAGTAAAAAGGGACAAAACAAAAAGGGAATAGTTTATATGGAAAGTTCGTGACGCCACCTGTGGTATCTGGTGAGAATCACCAGCGCTGCGGCAGTCCGCTGAGGCTGGTGGTAAGGCAGCTTGATGGTACAGCTCCCCACAGGTAGAACTAGGCCTCAGGGCAGCGGGGATGTAAGGATGCAGGACAGACGGGACCCTCCGGGTCAGAGCAAGAACAGGGACAGACACGATAGTCACTTCAGTACCTTTTACTGGTGGAAAATCAGGCACATCCCTGAGCACTGTAGGGTGAAGGGTGCATTTCAGGATCATCCCAAGTGAGCGGGTGTAGGGCCTCCTGTTTCTTGCTTTGCGTAGTAAGTTTCTGACCTGCCTGGAGCTAGGCCTAAGTTTGTCTCTGTTCTGCACCTGCCGACCTTGTGGTAGGGCCTTCTGTTGGAGATCACTCTCCCTATTCTTTGGGGTCTCTGTGATTCCTGACCCTGGTATGTATCAGCTTTTGGTGATCCTGGGACATGTAGTTCGCCAGGGGTATCGGTAGTTTTCTACTGGTCATGAAGATCCACGTAGATTCGGACCTGGTGTCCGCTATAATTTCGGGGTGAGCTGGTTAAGCTCCTCTGCCCCCCTATGTTACTCACTTTCCACTCACCTTCGGCCCCGCTCGGGCCCTTGACTAGCCCAGGGGGATGGGATGTACTCGGAGCCTGGGCCTTGCTGCTGGGGATGTCGCGGTAGTCGGCTCCCGGGCCCGTACTCTGGGCCTCTCTTTTAATAGATGTTTGGTTCTTATTAATTATATGAAAGTTCGTGACACCACCTGTGGTACCTGGTGAGATTCACCAGCGCTTCGACAGTCCGCTGAGGCCGGTGATAAGGCAGCTCGGTGGTATAGCTCCCCACAGGTGGAGCTAGGCCTCAGGGCAGCGTATGTGAAAGGAGTGCAGGATGGCGAGGCCAGCCAGGCCTACAGAAAGACAGGCAAACTCACACAGTTCTCTTCAATACCTTTTACTGATGGAATTGCAGGCACATCCCGGAGTACTGTAGGGTGAAGGGTGTATTGCTGGATACTCCCCCAGGGAGCGGGGATAGGGCCTCCTGTTTCCTGTCTTTGTATGGTAAGTTTCTGACCTGCCTGGAGCTAGGCCTAAAGCCCCCGTCTCACATAGCGATATCGCTAGCGAGATCGCTGCTGAGTCACGGTTTTGGTGACTCACCAGCGACCTCACTAGCGATGTCGCTATGTGTGACACTTTGCAACGATCAGGCCCCTGCTGTGAGGTCGCTGATCGCTGCAAAGTGTCCTGGACCATTTTTTGGTCGTTGGCCTCCCGCTGGCCAGCACACATCGCTGTGTGTGACCAGCGGGACCAACGATCTGCCTGGTAACCATGGTAAACATCGGGTTACTAGGGGCACACGCGCACTTAGTAACCCGCTGTTTACCATGGATACCACTCTGCTACGGTGCACGGAGGCTCCCGCGCACCGTAGCAGAGTGGTATCCATGGTAAACAGCGGGTTACTAGGGGCACACGCGCACTTAGTAACCCGATGTTTACCATAGTTACCAGCCTGCTCCTGCTTAAGCAGCAGGCTGGTAACGGGAGCAGGACATCGTGGAACGATTCTTTCCACGATATCGCTGCTCCCCTGATCGCTGGTGAGCCTGCCTGTTTGACAGCTCACCAGCGATGTATTAGCGATGCAGCAACGATCCCTGACAGGTCATATCGTTGTCGGGATCGCTGCTGCATCGCTTAGTGTGACGGGGCCTTAACTTTGTCTTTGTCCTGCACTGGCTGACGTTGTGGTAGGGCCTTCTCTTGGAGTGCACGCTCCCAGCTTGCGGGGCCTATGTGTCTCCTGGCTCTGTTATGTATCAGCATTTTAGTGGTCCTGAGACCTGTAGTCCTCCAGGGATTCCGGTTGAACTTTACTGGGTCATAGAGATCCCAGTAACTTCGGACCCGGTGTCTTGTAAACATTCGGGGTGAGCTGGTAAAGCTCCTCTGCCCCCACTGCTACTAACTCTCGACTCGCCTTCGGTCTACTCGGGGCCCTCAATAGGCTATACACACTGGCAGTTAGCTGGCTGCCTCTTCTGCCGCTCTTTGAGCGTCGGCAACGCTCCTAGCTCACTAACCTGAGATCACTCTACTCCGACTCCAACCGAACTCTCTCCTTCAAACTCTTCTCAGACTGCTCTGTACACTTCTCTTTGTGCTCTCCAGTCTAAAACTAGTCTCTAACTGAACCAACCGACGAACTAGCTCCACCCCCCCCTTTTATATCCCTAACGGGCTCCCTCTGGTGGTCTGAGGTGGGAGGTGAAGGTGTGTGTATGTGCTTAGAGAGCCCTCAGGTGGAGGAATCCATTAATACACTCTTCCAGGTCTGTGGTGCTAAGCAGAGCTGGGCGCCGCATTCCCCCCTAGTTAAGCTCAGCACTCCCGGGCTGAAGTAATTTTACAAACAGTAATAAACATAAACAATAACAATAATCTTCCCTTTATGGGAGGCACCAATCTTAAACATTGCATAACAACACCAACAAATATAAAGCGTCCTCAGAATTCAAGTCTCCAGTTGTGAGCTTCCAAAGCAGGATGTCCATCTCACTGAATAGAGTACTTAGTAGCTTTGAGGGACCTGTCCTAAACCCTCTACGTAGGCCCTGGGGTGGCTGCAGGGCATGAAGATCCGGTGTTGGACCTCCACAAAAGCCACTCCAGGCAGGTTTTACTTCCGAGGTCACCTAAAGGGAGTACTCCAGGAAGTACAAATATATACAAGAAATTGTTTTTGGGCTGCACACAGTCCTCAGCTACGCAGTTCATAGATAATTCATTAACGAAATCATTAGGCAAAAAGTCCATTAATAAGGCAAAAATACATATCAAAATGCACAATTATAACATACAATACCCCAGGGGTAACTATCTACACTACTCAGATTTTTTTACTTTACTGAGTGTACCTGACAGGAGGTTTACCTCTCGTGCTACGTGTTGATCTACGTAGTGTAGTGGTCTGTGTGGTAGTAGTGTCTACATTATCAGTTACTCTACCAGTTCTACGTGTGACTATGTTGTAAAACTGCCTTAACCTCTCTCTTGGACTGGCAAGTCTACCATTGGCTGGGCCCTCTTGCTCTTCTTCTGCCGGGGATCCTTCATCCGGGGATTCTTCTTGAGCTGGGTCTTCTGCAGCACTTACAGGTTCAACTTGCTGTTGAGGGTCTTCTGGCTGATTGTAGAAATGGAGTACTGGAACTATTACTGCTCCTCCTACTTGAGGCCAATCTGCTGGAAACTCTCCTAAGTCAGTGTGTATCACTGGTTCTTTTGGCTCTTCCGGTTTGGTGAAAGGCACTTCTTCTTGGGGTTTCAGTAATTCAGGACATAACTTTAGATGGTCCCTTGACACTGTTGCAGACGTTCTTCCTCCATCTTTGCTGATTAAGCATGTCTTTTTATTATCAAATCTTGATTCCAACACAGTGTAGGGTTCTTTTTCCCACTGGTCATCAAGTTTGTTGTTTCTTCTTTTCCTTTTTAATACTATTTCACCAGGTGTGAAAGGTTCTGCTGGCACATTTTTGTTGTATTGTGCTTCTTGTTTGTCTCTTGATTTAGTGAGACTATCTTCGACACAGGCTTGTACCCTTCTGTACTGCTCTTGTCTGGTCGTGTCCCAGTTTTCAGTGGTTACATCAGCTTCAGGCTCCACAACACCAAGCTCCAGATCCATGGGCAGCTTCCCAGATCTTGCACGCATAAAATATGCCGGAGTACAATTGGTGGAACTGACAGGTATGTGATTATATAGATCTACTAGGTCTGGTAGTAGGTCTGGCCACTGGTTTCTCTCTTCAAGTGGGATGGTCTTCAGCAGATCGATGATGATGTTGTTCATCTTTTCACAGAGACCATTTGTTTTTGGGTGATATGGTGTAGTTCTTATTTTCTTACACCCGTAAAGATGGCAGAACTCTTTGAACAATTCAGCCTCAAAGGCCGGGACTTGGTCAGTCAGTACCTGCTCAGGGTATCCATGGGGTCTGCAGAAGTACGCTTGGAAAGTTTTTGCTGCTGTCTCTGCTGTCAGGTCTTTGACAGGGGCGACCACCAGGAACCTAGAGTAGTGATCCACCATGGTCAGTGCGTAGGAGTACCCTGACCTGCTGGGGGACAACTTGACATGGTCCAGGGCCACGATCTTCAGGAGCCGAGTTGTCTTGATTGGTTGCAGGGGTGCCTTCTGGGTGCTGTAGTCTTTTCTTCTGAGGCTACAGGGTCCACAGTTTCGGCACCACCGTTCAATGGAACTGCGCATTCCTACCCAGTAGAATCGACACTTTAGCAGGGTCTCTAGCTTTTTCCAGCCAAAGTGCCCTGCCTGATCGTGGTAGGCCTCCAACACCATCTGGATGTCTGTCTTCGGGACTACTATCTGCCATACCATCTCATGGGTTTTTGGATTAACATACCTCCGGCACAGCTTCTCACGGTAGATAAACAGCCGGCTTCTCTCGTTCCACAGCTGCTTTGCTTGAAGAGACGCTTCCTTCTCCAGGGAGGAACCTTCTTGGGTTATCAGTTCTTTAATACGGCTGACAACCGGGTCAGTGTCCTGTGTCTCTTTCCAGCTGTGGTGAGGCAGAGGGTTTAATGTCTTCCCACCCTGCCTCTTTGAGGCTCGTTGTTCGTGGATCATCCCATTCCGGTGAAAGGCAGGTAGCTCAATCTCTTCCAAATCATCCACTTCTTCTTCTGTGTCTGATTAGTGAGGAATCCTGGACAGGGCATCGGCATTGGCGTTCTTGCGGCCCGCCCGGTATTTAATTGTAAATTGGTAGTTTGACAGCCGAGCCATCCATCGTTGTTCCATGGCTCCCAGCTTGGCAGTTTCAAGATGGGTCAAGGGGTTATTGTCAGTGGAGGCAGTGAACTTGCTGCAGGCCAAGTAGTGTTTAAACCTTTTGGTGATGGCCCAGACCAAGGCCAGGAACTCTAACTTAAAGCTGCTATAGTTCTCTGGGTTCCTCTCGGTTGGGTGGAGCTTCCTGCTTGCGTAGGCTATCACTTTCTCTTGGCCATTCTGCTTCTGACTTAGGACAGCGTCCAGCCCTTCGTTGCTGGCATCAGTATACAGCAGGAACGGTTGGCTATAGTCAGGATAGGCTAGAATCTGGTTGCCTGTCAGGATCTCCTTCATCTCCTGAAATGACTCGGCTTGCTCCTTACCCCAGTGGAATGGGGGGTTCTTGCCTTTGGGGGACTGCCCTACCAGGAGGTCTTGCAGGGGAGCTACTTTCTTAGTATAGTCTTTTATGAACCTCCGGTAGTATCCTATTAGTCCCAGAAACTGACGCACCTCCTTCAGGTTCTTCGGCTCCGGCCACTTCTGGATGGCT
This sequence comes from Phyllobates terribilis, assembly GCF_046119375.1. NCBI lineage: Eukaryota > Metazoa > Chordata > Amphibia > Anura > Dendrobatidae > Phyllobates > Phyllobates terribilis. The sequence goes on from NW_027362765.1 coordinate 385,190,588, forward strand.
GTAACCTTCTCCGGGTCTGGTGCTACCCCTTCCGGACTGACAATGTGCCCCAGGTACTGTACCTTTCTCTTGAGCAGGTGGCACTTTGAGGGTTTCAACTTCATCCCGTACCGGGACAGTGACTCAAATACCTCTGCCAGGTGTTTCAAGTGGTCCTCGTACGTTCTGGAGTACACTATCACGTCATTCAGGTAGAGTAACACAGTCTCGAAGTTGCGGTGTCCCAGGCAGCACTGCATAAATCTCTGGAATGTTCCGGGGCATTGCAGAGTCCAAACGGCATACTATTGAACTCGCAGAGTCCCATCGGAGTGGTAAAAGTCGTCTTCTCCCGATCCTTCTCAGCCACAGCTACTTGCCAGTACCCACTAGTGAGGTCAAGGGTAGAAAAGTAATTTGCAGACTTTAAGGCAGCCAGGGACTCCTCTATGCCTGGTAAAGGGTATGCATCCTTATGTGTAATGCGATTTACTTGACGGTAATCTACACACATCCTCATGCTCCCATACTTTTTCCTGACTAGCACTAGGGGAGCCGCCCAGGGACTACAACTATCCCTTACTATCCCTGCCTTTTTCATGTCATGCAACATCTCTTTTGCCTTCTGGTAGTGTGCTGGTGGAATAGGCCTATAACGTTCTTTGATTGGTGGATGATCACCTGTGGGGATATGGTGTTGAACCCCCTTTATCCTCCCAAAATCAAGTGGATGTTTACTGAACACTTGCTGGTATTCCTGAACCACCCGGTGTACACCCTGTTTTTGATGGGCAGGAGTGGTGTCTGTCCCAACATGGAGCTGTTGACACCAGTCCTCCACCTGGGTAGCATGGTCATTATCCTTCACTTCGTCTGGTGAGGCTAAGGAGCAACAGTGGCATAACGTGGTAACTTTACCTCATCTTCCCCATAGTTGAGAAGACGGACGGGCACCCTCCCATTGCGTACGTCTACAACCCCTCTGGCGGTTAAGAGCGTGGGTCTGTGCTCTGAGCTAAGGGGTTCTACTACCACCTGGTAGCTTTGTCCCCTAAGACCTATGGCTGCTCTACACCAGATAAGCATTTCTGTCATTGGAGGAATCACAATGGGTATGGGGTCTGTCACCCGCACATTACCAATTTCACCACCTGTTAACTTCGCTTTCTGTTGGTACATCAGGATGCGGATCTCCTTCTGCAGCGCCCTCCTCTGTCCTGGTCTGGCAGCGTCAGCAATCTGTTGGAGTAAGAACACAACCTCTCCCAAACAATTACCAACAATGTTAGTGCCTAGTACCATATACGGATTAGTGTCATCAGGATTAGTCTCTACTACAATTAGTCCCTGGTCCTTCAGCTCCACTCTTCCCACCTTTACAGTCACATTCTTAACCCCGATTAGGTTAAGGGGGAGTCCGTTTGAGGCATAAACAGAAAGATCTGGAGCTGGCGGACGTAGATCGTCCATGGACCAGAACCTTTTGTAGAGGACGTCAGGTATTACGGTTACCTGAGATCCTGTGTCCAGCAGAGCGTGCGTCGGGATCCCGTCCAGCACAATGGACAGGAAAGGTCTTCCCCCAACGAACCTGTTGTACCAATCTGATGGGCCTGGTGACTTTACTCCTGGGTGTTGGCCCTCGGACCCAGGGTTTTCTCGTTTAAAGGACAATTCTGGATGAGATGGCCAGTCTTTTGGCAACGGTAGCAGGCGTAGTCCCTCTGTGGACGGCATTGGTTACTGTTCCTCACAGGGGTTGGTGTTGTCCTACTCCTCCTCCGCATCCAGGGGACGTCCTCAGGGCTGTCGGCAAGCAGGATCTTCCGTTTGTCTTCAGGCTCTGTCCGCAGCTGCAGGGCACTCAGCACAGTGGTCAGGGTCTTACTCAACTGACGCACTTCAGAGCGCAGGCTGTCCAGCTCTCTTGGGGACGCTGCTGGAATCTTGGCGTCTTTCTGTGCCTCGGACATTCTGGCGCCCCCCTAGTTAACCGTGGCCTACCTTCTTTTGTTTTCTTCCGGTAGGCCGCAGCTCCGCAGGTGACGGTTTTCTTCAGGACCTTGCGTCGCTTGCGTGCTACGTCAGAGCGCTCACCGGGGCTCCTTCCAGGACCTGGTATCACCGCAAGGCGTTGGGCGTGTCCATGGCTTCGCGCTCTTTTGCAGTTACGCCCACCGATTTCGCGCAGTTACGCCCTTCTTCTTGCCGCACTACAGAACGACAATGGCGGCCATCTTCGTCACAGTTTATTAAAGGCGCACAGTACCCGGTGGCAACGGGAAAAACACTTCTACGTTGCAGCGGGCACGTAATCCTGTTCATAACGCCAGGAAAGAGATGACTAGCCCAGGGGGATGGGATGTACTCGGAGCCCGGGCCTTGCTGCTGGGGATGTCGCGGTAGTCGGCTCCCGGGCCCGTACTCTGGGCCTCTCTTTTAAAAGATGTTTGGTTCTTATTAATTATATGAAAGTTTGTGACGCCACCTGTGGTACCTGGTGAGATTCACCAGCGCTGCGACAGTCCGCTGAGGCCGGTGATAAGGCAGCTCGGTGGTATAGCTCCCCACAGGTGGAGCTAGGCCTCAGGGCAGCGTATGTGAAAGGAGTGCAGGATGGCGAGGCCAGCCAGGCCTACGGAAAGACAGGCAAACTCACACAGTTCTCTTCAATACCTTTTACTGATGGAATTGCAGGCACATCCCGGAGCACTGTAGGGTGAAGGGTGTATTACCGGATACTCCCCTAGGGAGCGGGGATAGGGCCTCCTGTTTCCTGTCTTTGTATGGTAAGTTTCTGACCTGCCTGGAGCTATGCCTAACTTTGTCTTTGTCCTGCACTGGCTGACGCTGTGGTAAGGAGTTCTCTTGGAGTGCACGCTCCCAGCTTGCGGGACCTATGTGTCTCCTGGCTCTGTTACGTATCAGCACTTTAGTGGTCCTGGGACCTGTAGTCCTCCAGGGATTCCGGTTGAACTTTACTGGGTCGTAGAGATTCCGGTAACTTCGGACCCGGTGTCCGGTAAACATTCGGGGTGAGCTGCTAAAGCTCCTCTGCCCCCACTGCTACTAACTCTCGACTCGCCTTCGGCCTACTCGGGGCCCTCACTAGGCTATACACACTGGCAGTTAGCTGGCTACCTCTTCTGCCGCTCTTTGAGCATTGGCAACGCTCCTAGCTCACTAACCTGAGATCACTCTACTCCGACTCCAACCGAACTCTCTCCTTAAAACTCTTCTCAGACTGCTCTGTACACTTGCTCTTTGTGCTCTCCAGTCTAAAACTAGTCTCTAACTGAACCAACCGACGAACTAGCTCCACCCCCCCTTTTATATCCCTAATGGGCTCCCTCTGGTGGTCTGAGGTGGGAGGTGAAGGTGTGTGTATGTGCTTAGAGAGCCCTCTGGTGGAGGAATCCATTAATACACTCTTCCAGGTCTGTGGTAATAAGCAGAGTTGGGCGCCCCACCCTCACTAGGCTACACACACTGCAGCCGTGACACTGCTCTTCTTCACCGCTCTCAGTGTAACGGCACACTCCTAGCTCTCTATCCTGAGCTCTGTGAGTTCTTGTCTGGACTGAACTCTTTCTGCAGGAACAACTAGGCTCTGGCTCGACTGCACTGACTCCTTCTGTGTCTGAGCAGGAAACTGCTGAATCACTCACTGAGCTGCCTGGCTCCACCTTCCCTTTATATATACCTGACGGGCTCCCTCTGGTGGTCTGATGTGGAAGGTGGAGGTGTGTGAATGCTTAGAGAGCCCTCTGGTGGAGGAATCCTTTAATACACTCTTCCAAGATCTGTGGTGCTAAGCACAGCTGGGCGCCACATATACACTAGATGTGGACTGCCTGACCACATTTACAGTAGACTGTGAAACGATTGAGCATAAAATTTGTAATAGACTGTGGACTGTCTGACTACGATTTTTATAATAAAATGCAGACCGACTGACCACAGTCTTTATCTTTGAAATAAGTAATTTTGGCCCTAGAGTGTTATACTTTTTGGTGTGCATAGCATGTAGCAGGAACATATTATCACTCTTTTGAATATTTACAGGTGACTGACGCCCTTTGACATGGTGGGATTTGAAATGTTTCCTTGTGGAGTCCAAGAAAAGAATGTGGAAAATCACATAACAGGTAATTAATATTCATATTAATTACTGATAATAGTCAGTCTAGGCATAAGTTCTAGACCTGCGGAGGTGTGACAACACCTTTCTGATACATGAGAATATACTGTTAGTGGTTTACATATGTATATTTTCTATACACAACTCCTAGTATAACACAACCATATCTTAGGTAGAGACATAAGGAACATTTCTTTTCCTTATCCTCTGTCTTCTAAAGTGAGGAATCCCTTATTCTGTTTCATAGAATAGCCTTGTAATCAGCGGTGTAACAATCAATACCGCGATTACAAGAGACTGACCACAGTATTAAGACTACACTGTGGACCAATTGACCACAAAATTTACGAGGACTGACAGTCCACAACATTTAAATGAGGTGTGGACTGACTGACAACAGCATTTACACTAGTCTATGGATTGACTGGAAGACAGCAATTACTGGAGAGGGACATCATACTCGGACGTATAGAAGGAAGAAGGCAAAGAGGAAGACCAGCAAGCAATCCAAAGTATTGACACTATCAAGATAATGGTGAAGGAGACCCTAGTGGACCTATCTAGTCATGCACAAGATTGATCTTCCTAAAGATCGTTAATTTATCAAGTCGTCATGGCTCGAGTTTCAACCAAAGGTCATTAATTATAAAGAATGGACTGACTGACTGACCACAGCATATACACTAGATGTGGACTGCCTGACCACATTTACAGTAGACTAGACTGTGGGCCAACCTCTGTCTTCTAAAGTGTGGAATCCCCTATCCTATTACGACGCGCCCCCTAGGCCATGGGGTACCCGGAGCCGGGCCTTTTGTACATGTTGGGGGTGGTAGTCACCGTGGCGGTGACCCGCTCCGTGACCCAGGGCAGTCAAACCACGGGCGTATTATATGTGTATAGGTTAATGTCCGACTACGCCACCTGTGGATTGCGGTTATTAGTAACCGCCGCTGCGGAGCAGTCCGCTGAAGCTGGTGGTATGTGCAGCTAGGTGATGTGAGTCCCCACAGGAGGAGTGTAGCCTCAGGGCAGCATGTAAGAATGATGATGGTAGTAGAGCAGGGTATCGGTAATAACAACACGGAGTCTTTGCGGTGCAGTCCCAGGGTCTTTTCTGTTGGTAATTATATAGGCCCCAACGGGAGTACTGTGTGACCCGCCACTCGGTGTTTGAGTAGTGTCTAGCCCTCCCTGAGAAGGTGAGGGGAAGACGGGCCGGTGAAGGAGAGGGGATGCAGTCGCGGCCTTAGCCCGGTCCGTGCCCAGGGCGCACACACCAAAAATACGGGCTAGTTAAGGATGAGTGGTTAATTCGACTACGCCACCTGTGGTGTCTGGTGATGCTCCACCAGCGCTGCTTGCAGTCCTCTGAGGCGGGATGTTGTGGCAGACGACGGTATTACTACTCTCCACAGGCAGAGCAGGGACTCAGGGCAGAGACAGACAGGAGGATGGATGAGGGGAGTAGTAGTAGGCGCAGTGGTGTGGTGCGGTGTCACGCTGCAATAATGGACCGGAGGCAATGGATGCAGTATTCCAAGCTTTACTCACGTTAGTTAAGGTCAGTTGCAAGGCTTCTCCTTGCTCCTCACAGCTTGCTGCGGCCACCAGAGATGAGGGCCCGGAACACCCCGGTAGTTGAGGTGCTTTGATCAGGACCCCCGCACCGCCGCATGTTCCTGAACTTTTCCCTTGGACCTGTCCTGTCCGTGTGCGGTGCGTGTTACAAGACTGGGTCTCCCTCTGGCTATTCACAGAACAAGGGTACGGCGACAATTCCGTTCCATCCGTCACCTTAGCCGCCTGGCTTCTCTGACAGAGACGTGAAGTAACAAAGTCAGATATCGGGGGCTGGTACCCCTTTTGCAGCAGGAGTCCCTCTGACTAGGCCAGAATGGAGAGTACAGGTGTCATATGCCGCTCCGTCCGTATTCCCTGGGATCCTTTTGCCTGTGGAGCTCTTCTACTTTGCTCCCCTCCAGGCCTTCTCAAGTAGGGAACTTGACCGGGTAGAGGCAACCGTTAACTCTCACCCACTCCTCGCCTCAAGGCCAGAGCACGAGGACCATGCATCTTCACAGGCTGCAGGTTCTATCCCAGAAAGCCACGTTCAGCAGTGAAGACCACAATCAAAGAACCTTGAATTTAAGATGGCTGGCTATTATATATTAAACTAGAAGTGTAACCTAAAGGTTTGTCCTCCACCCTGACCCACTACATGGTTCCCCCTAACTTTGGTTCCCCCATCTCCATTATCCTGCTGGGGCAGCACTCTGGTGCATATTAGCCCCCCATAGGACAGGAGTGTGCAGTGTTGAGTGTGAGTTGGGGTCCTGACAGGTGCACCATCCTTACCTGGGTGAGGAGATACCACACCTCCTGACAAGATGCAGTTCCCCCCCTGTGGTGACCGAACCCTCAGGGGAGCCACAGTACTGGCTCGTGATGAAGGCCTGGTCAGTCTGGGAGCAATCCTAGAGTCCTCTTGGCCAGGTAGAGTTGTAGGCCTGCCGTTCTGACCGTACTCTTTGGCTATCCCGCTTTTAGTCGTGTTGCAGCCCACGACCCTGAGTGTAACATGCTGTGCTCACCCGTATGGCTGGCGACTCGGACCCTGTGTATTCCTCGCTCCTCTGTGGCGGTACTGGTCCTTTCGTGTGGCTGAGCCTCCGGGCTTCTGATGGGCCAGGAGACCGGCAATCTCCTGCCTTGTGGTATCTGCTGCTGGGTATACAATCCCCACAGCCTCGGACTCCTGGTGTCCGGCTCTCTGTGTGAACTATCCAGGACGAGCTCTCTTCAGCTCCAGTCCCTGGCTTCTTGCTCCTGTGTCCTCAACTCGACTACAGGCTCTAACTGAGCTAACCCCGCCTCGAGATCCAGTTATAAAGGGCAGGATCCTTCCCTTTCTGGCCTGGGGCAAGAGGTGTTGCATGTAGTGTGTTCCCTGACAAGGAAACCCCTGTTTTGCTCCCAGACATGGTATTACTACCACTGTGGCAACCAGACCCTGTGGGGTGCCACATTACCCCCTAGTAAATTAAAGTACTCCGGGACTGAGCATATTTTGCAAAAACACAACAGGTAACAATACATCAACATATTTACAATCATTAGAGTCTTTATAGGTCACGGTATCATCCGTAACCAGGTGTCCATTTTCCTTGGTAGATATGGGGACCTGTCCAATGCAAACCCCAAACGTTGGCCTTGGGCGTGGCTGCAAGGCTTAGGCAGTCCCGTTGGACCACAAGGGGGCCACGCCAGACAGGTTTTTGTTCCTTGGTCTGCTGGAAAGGGGCACTTTACAGGTGCAACTATTTACAAGGCAAGTTTTTGGGTTACTCATTGTCCACAACCTGAAAGTCTTTTGTAACCTGTCGGGTAACTGGACAAACATAGTTAACACACACATAAAACAATTCAACATTACAGTTATAGTTACATTTAGATTCTCCAGCGAGCAGGGATTTGACCTCTGGTGCTCCTGTTAGACTTGCGTAACACACTGTCTAGCTGTGTTTTACCGTGGTCCCCTGCATTTACCCCTGGTGTGGTGGGCTCTGTATGGACTGCACTACAGGTGTGTGAAGGTGTCTCTGGTAGGTTGGGCAGCTTCCTACGGATCCTTTGGCTTACCGTGGGCACGACAGGTTCGCTACTAGCAGAGGGTAGATTCTCCTGGTCTGCTGATGAGGAATCTTCTGTCTCCGGGGCCAATGATTCTTCCAACTCTACTGGGACTTCTGAGGAGCTGGCTGGAGGAATGTAAGGACTGGTACAACAATGGCGTTATTCACCTGTGTCCATGACCGTGGAAATTCTCTGAGTACCGTGCTGACCATTTCTTCCTTTTCCTCTGCGGGTTGAGGGATATCCTGGTCTTCTTCAGCATGCTGCAGCTGCTCGGGACATTTCTTTAGGTGGTCTCTGTAAACTGTAGCTGTTGTTTCTCCTCCGTCCTTACTTATGAGGTACACCTTAGGGTTATCGTGGTTCGAGGGCAGAACGGTGTACGGCTCTTTTTCCCACTGGTCATCCAACTTGTGGAGTCGCCTCTTCCTCTTTAGGACTTGCTCTCCAGGTGACAGGGGAACGGCAGGGGCATGTTGATTGTAAGTCTTCTCTTGCCTTTCTCTTGCTTGGGACAGACTTCTTTCAACACTTTCCTGTACATTGCGGTATTGCTGCTGCCGCTCAGTATCCCAATCTGCATCTGGTGAGGCGTCCTCTGGGGTCAGGACTCCCATATCCAGGTCGATGGGCAGCTTACCAGGTCTTGCTCGCATCAGGTAAGCAGGGGTGCAGTTGGTGGAATTCACTGGGATGTGATTGTAGAGTCCACCAGGTCTGGCAACTTTTCTGGCCACAGGCTGCGTTCCTCCAGGGGCAACGTCTTCAGTAAGTCTATCACCACCTGATTCATCTTTTCACAAATCCCATTGGTCTGGGGGTGGTAAGGCATTGTCCGGATCTTCTTGCAGCCGTACAGGTTGCATAACTCCTGGAATCCCTCCACTTCGAAGGCCGGACCTTGGTCAGTTAGCACACGTTCTGGGTAACCATGTGGGTGGCAGAAATGCTGCTGGAAAGCTCTGGCTGCAGTCTGAGCCGTTTGGTCCTTGACTGGCACTACTACCAGGAACCGAGAGTAGTGGTCTACGATGGTGAGAGCGTAGACATAGCCTGATCTGCTCGGGGTTAGCTTCACATGGTCCAGGGCTACCAATTTGAGTGGCTGCTTGGTGATGATGGGCTGCAGGGGAGCCCTCTGGCTGTCACGGTCTTTTCTTCTCAGGTTGCATGGTCCGCATTCTCGACACCACCTCTCAATTGCTGTCCCCATGCCAACCCAATAGAACCATTCACGTAGCAGGACTTCCAGCTTCTTCCACCCAAAATGCCCGGCTCCATCGTGGTATGCCTCCAGGACCATAGATGCATCTCGCCTCGGGATTACCACCTGCCAGACCAGCTCATGTGTCCAGGAGTTGACAGTTCTTCGAAACAGGTTCCCTTCATAGATGAACAGCTTCCTCTTTTCTTTCCACTGCTGTTTGGTCTCTTCAGGAGCATCTGAATCAGGGTATGAGTCCGCTTGTGTCAGCAACTCTTTGACTAGGCGGACAGCCGGGTCACTGTCTTGTGTTTCTGCCCATCCGTGGTGTGGCAGTGGATTGAATGTGGCCTCCCTGTTGGCAGAACACCTGTTCTTCACACAATGGGAGCACTGCTTTATTCCATGGCGGTGGAAAGCGGGGATCTCTATCTCTTCCAATTCTTCTGGGTCTTTCCCCCGTCTGGCAAGTTAGGCATTCTGGACAGCGCATCTGCGTTTGCATTCTTGTGACAAGCTCGGTACTTGATGGTGAATTCGTAGTTGGACAGTCAGGCCATCCATCTTTGTTATAGGGCACCAAGTTTTGCAGTGTCCAGGTGTGTCAGCGGGTTATTATCCGTGAGCACGGTGAATTTTGAGGAGGCAAGATAATGTTTGAAGTGCTCTGTCACGGCCTAGACGATGGCAAGGAACTCCAACTTGAAGGAGCTGTAGTTTTCTGGGTTCCTTTCTGTGGGCCGGAGCTTCCTACTGGCGTAGGCTGTCACCCTTTCTCTGCCTTGTTGGATCTGGGACAGCACCGCTCCTAGTCCCACGTTGCTCACGTCCATGTGAAGGATGAAGGTTTGGCCGTAATCAGGGTAGGCCAGGACCTCGTCTCCGGTGAGGGCCATCTTCAACCCGGTGAAGGACTCATCTTCTAGCTTGTCCCATTTGAATGGTGGTTTCTGGCTCTTGACTTTCCTGGACTGGCCTACCAGGAGATCCTGCATGGGTGTCGCCATCTTGGTGAAGCCTGGTATAATCCTTCGGTAGTAGCCTACTAACCCGAGGAACTGCCGTACTTCTTTGATGGTGGAGGGTCTCGGCCAGTCCTTGATTATGGTGATCTTGTCGGGGTCCGGCGCTACACCGTCAGTGCTTACCACATGTCCCAAATACTGTACTCTGGGCTTCAGCAGGTGGCACTTTGACGGCTTCACCTTGAGGCCAAAGCCAGCCAGGGCTTCAAACACCTCCGCCAGGTGCTCCAGATGATCCTCATATGTCTTGGAATATACTATGACGTCATCCAGGTACAGCAGGACCGTCTCGAAATTCTTATGTCCCAGACAGCACTCCATTAACTGCTGACAGGTTCCTGGGGCGTTGCAGAGCCCGAACGGCATGAGGTTGAACGCTCTGAGGCCCATCGGGGTGGTGAATGCGGTCTTTTCCTTATCCGCCTCTGCTACAGGAACCTGCCAGTTCCCACTAGTAAGATCCAAAGTAGAGAAGTAGTTAGCAGATTTTAAGGCAGCCAGTAACTCCTCTATCCTGGGTAGCGGGTATGCATCTTCATGTGTTATGCGGTTAATTTGCCTGTAGTCTACACACATTCTCATCGTGCCATCCTTTTTCTTTACAAGAACTAATGGAGCTGCCCAGGGGCTACAACTGTCTCTTATTACCCCAGCTTCCTTCATATCTTGTAACATCCCTTTGGCATTTTGGTAGTGTGCTGGCGGTACAGGCCGGTACCTTTCTTTAATGGGTGGATGGTCTCCCGTGGGGATATGGTGTTGAACCCCTTTTCCTGCCCGAAGTCAAGTGGGTGTTTACTGAAGACTCTTTCATACTCCTGTACCACACGGTATACTCCTTGTTTTTGGTGTTAAGGGGTGAAGTTGGTGCCCACATGCAGCTTCTGGCACCAGTCCTCCAACTGTCCCTTGGAGCCATTACCCTCCGCCTGTTGGGATGGAGGTAAGGGTTCCACGGCCTTTATAGCATTTTGGCTGACGGTGAATAGTTTAGCCAGGGTAGCATACCGGGCAAATGGACTTCTCTTTTCCCAATGTTCAGGATGCGGACTGGCACTCTCCCATGGCGGACATCAACCACCCCCCTGGCTGTCAAAATGGTGGGCCTACTATCTGAGTAGACGGGCTCTACCAGGGCCTGGTAATCTCTACCCCTTAGACCGATGGCTGCCCGGCACCATATCAGCATTTCACTTTTTGGGGGCATGGCAATAGGGAATGGGTCACTCATCCTAACACTGCCAATCTCACCACCAGACAGTTCTACCTGTTGTCTTTTCATCAGGGCTCTGAACTCCCTTTGTAGAACCCGCTGCTGGCTGGAACTGGCGGTCTCCGCAACCTGCTGTAGCAAGACAATTATTTCTGCAAGACAATTTTCAATAACATTAGTGCCTAAAATTATCATGGGATGACTTTCTCGGCGATCAATGTCGACAATTATCAGTCCCTGTGCTGGCAGCTCGACTTTGCCAACTTTTATGGTCACTTCCTTAAACCCAACCTGGGGTATGGGTTGACCATTGCTAGCATATATACTCAAATGTTCACCTGGACGGCGGGTAATGTCCGAATTAGGCCAGTACTGTTTGAAAAGAATGTAGGGAATGGTGGTCACCTGGGATCCAGTGTCCAGCAACGCGCTCATTGGAAAACCGTCCAGCACGACAGGTAGGACCCATCGTCCTCCCACATATTTGTCTCTTCAGCTTGATGAACCTGGTGGTCTTATGCCTGGGGGTTGGCCCTCTGCCCCAGGTTTTACTCGTTTAAATGACAGTACCTTGCATAATGTCCTGGCTGGTTGCAGCGGCGGCAGATGGGTTGTCCGTCCTGGTCGTAGCGGTCGCTGTTCCTCCCTCTGGATGGTGGACTCCTCCTCTGTCGTCGCCACGGGATGTGCTCCGGACTGGAAGCCAGCTGGACCTTTCCTCTGGGAGACACCTGCAAGGACTGCAAAGTTTTGGTTAGTGCTGCTACACTTTTGGTTAGTTCCTGGACCTGATGGTGCAGGTCTGTAGATGGGGCATTGTCCAGAGTCTGTGCATCAGCTCCTACAGGCTCTGGGGAAACGGGTGCCACCTTCTGGTGATAGGTGATAACTGGGCGCCGGTGAGCTGTGGCACCACATGGTGTTGGTTCCCATAGCACCCGGATGGCTCTGTCCTTAAATTGTGCAAAGTCCAAGACAGGGTTTTGCAGAGTCATTATGCGCAGCTGGGTTCAGTGGGCGCTGGACAGTAAACCCTCAATAAATTGCTCAGTTAACAGTCTGTTTTCCTCACGCACACTGTCAGGGTCTACCTGTTTGATGGTCCTCAGCGCCTCCTGCAGGTTTAAAGCATAGTCCTGTACACTGTCCTGTGCCCATTGTTTGCACCCATAAAACTTCATTTTGATCTCTGCTGTAGTGCGGGTGTCTAAAGTGTCCTTTAGGTGGGCCAGTATCTCTTTTACAGTCCCTTTTTCTCGAGCTGACCAGGACTTTACTTCTCTCTGGGCTGCACCAATCAACTGGCCTATGAGGATGCTCACTTTCTGCTCCTCGGACAGGGGGTATACTTTAAATAAACTGTTTAGTCTCTCCTTGAAGTCACTCAGGGTGTGCGACTCCCCTGAGTACTGGGGCAACCACGGTATATAAGGCATGGTGAATGGCATTACTGCGGCAGTGGCCGCGCCGGTGGCATCAGTTCTCTCCATTTCGGGCGTCTTCCTTCCCCCCTAGTGAACCGTGGCCTACCTTCCTCCTCTTTTCTTCCATAGGCCGCAGTTCTGCAGGTGATTATCCCCGTCGAGGACCTGGCGTTGCACGCGTCTGACGTCAGCGCTCGCTGGGCACATTCTAGGACCTGGCGTTGCGTCAGCGTGCGGGGCGGGGCTTTGGACTTCGCGCGTTTTCAGCGATCACGCCCCTCTTCTTCCCGCGCAGTGACCCGAAAATGGCAGACAATGGCTGGAAAACAGCGGCTTTGGCGGGAAAACTTCACCACGGTATACGACACAGTTTCTTAAAGGTGCGCAGTACCCGGTGGTAGCGAGCACGTAATCTTGCCGACTACGCCAAAATTGACGCTTCCCCTGGGCCGTAGAGTACCCGGAGCCGAGCCTTTTGTAGATGTTGGGGGTGGTAGTCACCGTGGCGGTCCGTGTCCCAGGGCGGTCAAGCCACGGACGTATTATATGTGTATAGGTTAATGTCCGACTACGCCACCTGTGGATTGCGGCTATTAGTAACCGCCGCTGCGGAGCAGTCCGCTGAAGCTAGTAGTATGTGCAGCTAGGTGATGTGACTCCCCACAGGAGGAGTGTAGCTTCATGGCAGCGTGTAAGGATGATGATGGTAGTAGTGCAGTGTATCGGTAATAACAAAACGGAGTCTTTGCGGTGCAGTCCCAGGGTCTTTACTGTTGGTAATTATATAGGCCCCAACGGGAGTACTGGCTCGTGATGAAGGCCTGGTCAGTCTGGGAGCAATCCTAGAGTCCTCCTGGCCAGGTAGAGTTGTAGGCCTGCCGTTCTGACCATACTCTTTGGCTATCCCGCTTATATTCGTGTTGTAGCCCACGTCCCTGAGTGTAACGTGCTGTGCTCACCCGTATGGCTGGCGACTTGGACCCTATGTATTCCTCGCTCCTCTGTGGCGGTACTGGTCCTTTTGTGTGGCTGAGCCTCCGGGCTTCTGATGGGCCAGGAGACCTGCAATCTACTGCCTTGCGGTATCTGCTGCTGGGTATACAATCCCCACAGCCTCGGACTCCGGTGTCAGGCTCACTGTGTGAACTATCCAGGACGAGCTTTCTTCAGCTCCAGTCCCTGGCTTCTTGCTCCTTTGTCCTCAACTCGACTACAGGCTCTAAGTGAGCAAACCCCGCCTCCAGATCCAGTTATAAAGGGCAGGATCCTTCCCTTTCTGGCCTGGGGCAGGAGGTGTTGCATGTAGTGTGTTCCCTGACCAAGAAACCACTGTTTTGCTCCCAGACATGGTATTACTACCACTGTGGCATCCAGACGCTGTGGGGTGCCAAATTTACATAGAATAGCCTTGTAATCAACGGTGTAACAATCAATACCGCGATTACAAGCGATTGACCACACTAAAAAAATTACACTGTGGAATGAATGACCACAACATTTTAAAGGACTGACAGTCCACAGCGTTTGAATTAGTTGTGGACTGACTAACAACAGCATTTACACTAGTCTAAGGATTGAATGGAAGACAGCAACCACTGGAAAAGGACATCATACTTTGAAGTATAGAAGGAAGAAAGCAAAGAGGAAGACCAGCAACCAATCCAATGGATTGACACTATCAAGATAATGATGAAGAAGACCCTAATGGACCTATCTAGTCTTGCACAAGATTGATCTTCCTTAAGATCATTAATTCATCAAGTCGTCATGGCTCGAGTTTCAACCGAAGGCAATTAATTATAAAGAATGGACTGACTGACTGACCACAGCATATAAAATAGATGTGGACTGCCTGACCACATTTTCAGTAGACTGTGAACCGATTGAGCATAAAATTTAAAAAAGACAGTGGACTGTCTGACTTCAATTTTTATAATAAAATGCAGACCGACTGACCACAGTCTTTATCTTTGAAATAAATAATTTTGGCCTTAGAGTGTTATACTTTTTGGTGTGTATAGCATGTAGCAGGAACACATTATATCACTCTTTTGAATATTTACAGGTGACTGACGCCCTTTGACATGGTGGGATTTGAAATGTTTCCTTGTGGACTCGAATTTCAACCGAAGGCCGTTAATAATAAAAAATGGACTGCCTGACTACAGTATTCACATTAGGTGTGGACTGCTTGACCACAATTACAGTAGACTAGACTGTGGGCCAACCTCTGTCTTTTAAAGGGAGGAATCCCCTATTCTGTTTCATAGAATAGCCTTGTAATCAGCAGTGTCACAATCAATACCGCGATTACAAGAGAATGACCACAATATTAAAATTACACTGTGGACTGAATGACCACAACATTTAAAAGGACTGACAGTCCACAGCATTTGAATTAGTTGTGGACTGACTGACAGCAGCATTTACACTAGTCTAAGGATTGACTGGAAGATAGCAATCACTGGAAAAGGACATCATACTTTGAAGTATAGAAGGAAGAAAGCAAAGAGCAAGACCAGCAACCAATCCAATGGATTGATACTATCAAGTTAATGGTGAAGAAGACCCTAATGGACCTCTCTAGTCTTCCACAAGATTAATTTTCCTAAAGATCATTAATTCATCAAGTCGTCATTGCTCAAGTTTCAACCGAAGGCCATTTATTATAAAGAATGGACTGACTGACCACAACATATACACTAGATGTGGACTGCCTGACAACATTTACAGTAGACTGTGAACCGATTGAGCATAAAATTTAAAATAGACTGTGGACTGTCTGACTACAGTTTTAATAATAAAATGCAGAGCGACTGACCAAAGTCTTTATCTTTGAAATAAGTAATTTTGGCCCTAGAGTGTTATACTTTTTGGTGTGTATAGCATGTAGCAGGAACATATTATCACTCTTTTGAATATTTACAGGTGACTGATGCCCAATTACATCGTGGGATTTGAAATGTTTCATTGTCGACTCCAAGAAAAGAATGTGGAAAGTCACATAACAGGTAATTAATTTTCATATTAATTATTGATAATAGTCATTCTAGGCATAAGTTCTAGACCTGCGGAGGTGTGACAACACCTTTCTGATACATGAGAATATACTGTTAGTGGTTTACATATGTATATTTTCTATACACCACTCCTAGTATAACACAGCCATATCTTAGGTACAGACATAAGGAACATTTCTTTTCCTTATCCTCTGTCTTCTAAAGTGAGGAATCCCTTATTCTGTTTCATAGAATAGACTTGTAATCAGCGGTGTAACAATCAATACCACGATTACAAGAGACTGACCACAGCATTAAGACTACACTGTGGACCAATTGACCACAAAATTTACGAGGACTGACAGTTGAAATTAGGTGTGGACTGACTGACAACAGCATTTACACTAGTCTAAGGATTGACTGGAAGACAGCAATTACTGGAAAGGGACACCATACTCGGAAGAATAGAAGGAAGAAGGAAAAGAGGAAGACCAGCAACCAATCCAAAGGATTGACACTATCAAAATAATGGTGAAGAAAACCCTAGTGGACCTATCTAGTCTTGCACAAAATTGATCTTCCCAAAGATCGTTAATTCATCCAGTCATCATGGCTAGAGTTTCAACCGAAGGCCGTTAATAATAAAAAATGGACTGACTGACCACAGCATTCACACTAGTTGTGGACTGCCTGATCATATTTACAGTAGACTGTGGGCCAACCTCTGTCTTCTAAAGGGAGGAATCACCTATTGTATTTCATAGAATAGACTTGTAATCAGCGGTGTAACAATCAATACCGCGATTACAAGACACTGACCACACTATTAAGATTACACTGTGGACTGAATGATCACAGCATTTATAAGGACTGACAGTCCACAGCGTTTGAATTAGTTGTGGACTGACTGACAACAGCATTTACACTAGTCTAAGGATTGCCTGGAAAATATCAATCACTGGAAAAAGACATCATACTTTGAAGTATAGAAGGAAGAAAGCAAAGAAGAAGACCAGCAGCCAATTCAAAGGATTGACACTATCAATATAACGGTGGAGAAGACCCTAGTGGACCTATGTAGTCTTTCACAAAATTGATCTTCCTAAAGATCATTAATTCATCCACTCGTCATGGCTCGAGTTTCAACCGAAGGCCGTTAATAATAAAAATGGGCTGACTGACCACAGCATTCACACTAGGTGTGGACAGCCTGTATGCAGCATTCACACTAGGTGTGGACTGCTTGACTACATTTACAGTAGACTAGACTGTGGGCCAAATTCTGTCTTATAAAGTGAGGAATCCCCTATTCTATTTCATAGAATAGCCTTGTAATCAGCGGTGTAACAATCAATACCGCGATTACAAGAGACTGACCACAGTATTAAAATTACACTGTGAACTGAATGACCGCAACATTTAAAAGGACTGACAGTCCACAGCGTTTTAATTAGTTGTGGACTGACTGACAACAGCATTTACACTAGTCTATGGATTGACTGGAAGACAGCAATCACTGGAAAATGACATCATACTTTGAAGTATAGAAGGAAGAAAGCAAAGAGGAAGACAAGTAGCCAATCCAAAGGCTTGACACTATCAAGATAATGGTGAAGACCCTAGTGGACCTATGTAGTCTTTCACAAAAGTGATCTTCCTAAATGTAGCGTCGGCGTCCCTGCCTCCTGCTAGGCAGGGGCGCCGTTCCCCTCACCTCTCTGCTCCGTGCCAGGCGTCTTCCTCCCGCTCTGCTGGCAGCGCGCGCTACTTCCCGGCCACTGTGCTTAGGGCGCGCGCGCGCGCGCTCCCCCTCTCTTAAAGGGGCCGCGCTCGCCGTCCTAAGGAGTCCCCGGCCAATGGCCGGAGGATCTCACCATATATAAGGCACCTCCTCCAAAATGGAGGTGCCCGAGCAATATTGTTGCAAAGCCTATCAACTCTGCTTCAGCCCTCAGGTCCCGTTACCAGTTACCTGCCAGTCACCTACATGATTCCTGCCTGATACCTGCCTGATATATGCCTACCTGCTTACAATCCTGTGGTCCGACAGTCTGCCTACCAGCACCTGCCAGTCTGTCTATGGATCAGTCCGCCTGCGGACCAGGAAGTACCTGCCAGATACCTGCCTGATACCTGCCTGTCTGCCCAGAGACTCTCACCCGCTCACCTGGGAGCGCTCACCAGCTACCTGCCTGCTAGCCTACCTGGAGGCTCAGCCGTCACTTGCTGTGACCACCTGCCTGTCCAGAGACTCTTACTCGCTCACCTGGGAGCGCTCACCAGCTACCTGCCTGCTAGCCTACCTGGAGGCTCAGCCGTCACTTGCTGTGACCACCTGCCTGTCCAGAGACTCTTACTCGCTCACCTGGGAGCGCTCACCTGCTACCTGCCTGCTAGCCTACCTGGAGGCTTAGCCATCACTTGCTGTGACCACCTGCCTGTCCAGAGACTCTTACTCGCTCACCTGAGAGCGCTCACCTGCTACCTGCCTGCTAGCCTACCTGGAGGCTCTGCCGTCACTTGCCGTGACCACCCGCTTGTCCAGAGACTGTCCCTGTCACTTGCTGTGACCATCCTGCCCTTCTACCCAGAGACTGTCCCTGTCACATGCCATGACTACCTGCCCGCCTTCCCTGGGAGCCACCCGCTTCCTTACAAGGACTGCCCCTTTGTATAGTTGCTCAGAGGTTCCACCTCCCAGACCCGTTACAGTTTGCTCGGGCCATGGAACCCGGTGGCACCCAAGCTCCCTCGCTCTCGGACCTATGTCATGAACTTTCCCGTCAGAGGTCCCAACTGGACTCCATCCTGAGTCACCTGCGTAGTGTTAACTCCCGCCTGGACACATTGTCTGCCTCATCGAGAGCGGCCTCCACTCGCACACTTACTACCCCGGCGCCGCCGCTGCCCATCAATACCATGGCATCTCTTCCCGGTCCCCGCCTCTCCGCCCCGCCTCGTTTTGGCGGAGATCCCGGCCAGGCACGGGGCTTCATTAACCAGTGCACTCTGCACTGCGAACTGTTGGCACCGCAGTTTTCCACCGACCGAGCCAAAGTAGCCTTCATCATGTCCCATCTCACGGGGGAGGTGCTGGCTTGGCTAAATCCTCTTTGGGAGAGAGGAGACCCCCTGGTGTCCAACCTGCCAGCCTTTCTTACGGCTTTCCGGAAAGTCTTCGACGAACCAGGACGGAAGACCTCATCCGCCTCATCTCTGCTACGCCTCCGCCAAGGAAGTCTCACCGTGGGCCAATATGCCATACGGTTCCGTACCCTTGCTTCGGAGCTTGCCTGGGATAACGACGCCCTGGTGTCCGTCTTCTGGGAGGGTCTGTCCAGCCGTATTAAAGATGAACTCGCCGGTAGGGACATTCCTACCACTCTCAACGACTTAATTACACTTGCCACCCGGATTGACATCCGGTTCCAGGAGCGCACCAAAGAGGTCACCCGTGAGAGGAGGTTTCCACGCCTTGCCCCTACCTTCCAGAGACCCGTCACTTCCTCCGTTACTCCCCAGGCGCACTCACCCGAGCCTATGCAGGTCGACCAGACCAAGATGGTCAAAACCCGTCAAGAATTACGCCGTGCCGAGGGGAGCTGCTTCTACTGTGGCAGTAAGGAGCACCGGATCCGTTCCTGCCCGGAGAGGTCGGGAAACGCCTGTGTCTAGGATCGCTCAGAGAGGTCGCCCTAGACAAAAGTAAACCCTCTCCATCTCTGATGCTGACGGTCTCTATCATCTGCGGGGAGAACCGTTATTTTGAACTGGCTCAACTTGACTCTGGAGCTGCTGGAAATCTCATTTCTCAGTCCCTGGTAGAAAAATACCGCATTCCCACCAAACCTCTGGCTGTACCCTTATCTGTCGCCGCCGTGGATGGGGGTCTCTTACCACATCCCATCCAACTCATCACCGAATCCATAACTCTGCAGGTGGGAATGCTGCACTCTGAGAGCATCTTCTTCCATGTTCTGCCTGGACTCTCTCACGCCCTCTTGCTAGGCCTACCTTGGCTTCAGAAACATGCACCCGTGCTTGATTGGCAGACCGGAGAGGTCCTTCGCTGGGGACAGGACTGCCATAAGACTTGTTTAGTTCCCGTTCATCCTGCTCGTCCTTCTCCTACCCCAGCCAATCTACCCGGCCTACCGGTTCCCTATTGGTCTTATGCGGACGTCTTTAATAAAAAAGAAGCAGAGACATTACCCCCTCATAGACCATATGACTGCCCAATCGACCTGATACCCGGCGCTACTCCTCCCCGTGGGCGTATCTACCCTTTGTCCGCTGCTGAGACCCGATGCATGTCTGAATATATTGAGGAGAATCTGGCCGGGGATTTATCCGGAAACCTACCTCCCCGGCGGGAGCAGGCTTCTTCTTCGTCAAAAAGAAGGACGGCTCACTCCGTCCCTGTATAGACTATAGAGGCCTTAACCAGATCACAGTGAAAAATAAATACCCACTTCCGCTCATTCCTGAATTATTTGACCATCTGAGGGAGGCTAGAATCTTCACCAAGCTGGACTTCCGTGGGGCGTATAACCTGGTCCGTATCCGTCAGGGGGATGAGTGGAAGACGGCATTCAACACCCGGGACGGCCACTATGAATACCTTGTAATGCCCTTCGGTCTCTGTAACGCTCCCGCCGTCTTTCAAGAGTTGGTCAATGACATCTTCCGTGACCTTCTCTACTCCTGCGTAGTGGTGTACCTGGACGACATCCTGGTCTTCTCTCCGGATCTTCCCACTCACCGGAGGGACGTTCGTCAGGTCCTGCTCAGGCTCAGGCAGAAAAACCTCTACACTAAATATGAGAAGTGCCTCTATGAGCAGACCTCACTTCCGTTTCTGGGCTACATAAACTCTCAGACCGGCCTACGAATGGATCCTGAGAAACTGTCTGCCATCCAGAAGTGGCCCCAACCAGAGGGGTTGAAGGCTATTCAGCGGTTCCTGGGCTTCGCCAACTACTACCGCCTATTCATACCGCACTTCTCTACCCGGACTGCCCCTATCTCTGCGCTCACCCGTAAGGGCGCTCATCCCAGAGAATGGACGCCCGAAGCAGAGGAAGCCTTCCTTTCCTTAAAACAAGCTTTCTCCTCCGCTCCGGTGCTGCATCGTCCGGACGGCAACAAACAATTCTTCCTAGAAGTTGACGCTTCCTCCTCCGGAGCCGGAGTGGTACTTACCCAAAAGTCGTCTTCCGGAAGAATGGTAACCTGCGGCTTCTTCTCAAAACTTTTCTCCTCTTCTGAGCGCAATTATTCTATAGGAGACCGAGAATTATTGGCTATTAAGCTGGCACTGGAGGAGTGGCGTTACCTGCTCGAGAGGGCTCTTCACCCGGTAATAATTTACACGGACCACAAGAACTTGGCTTACCTCCAGAGCGCCCAGAGACTTAACCCGCGCCAAACCCGGTGGTCCTTGTTTTTCGCCCGCTTTGATTTCATTCTTCATTTTCGCCCGGCAGACAAAAACATCAAAGCTGATGCCTTGTTCTGATCCTTTCTGGTCTCTGATCTAGAGGAGGAGCCTAAGCACATCACTGACCCCGCCAGAGTAATGCAGGTGGCCCCCGTGAATCTAAATCGTCTTCCTCCCGCTAAGACGTTCGTAACAGTACCTGACCGTGAGAAGGTCCTACACTGGGGTCACTCGTCTAAGCTAGCTGGCCACGCTGGTCAGAAAAAGACCCTCCAGCTTATTACCCGGCATTACTGGTGGTCTACACTGCACAAGGACGTAATAGACTTTGTTTCAGCCTGTGTGTCCTGCGCCCGCAACAAGGTTCCGAGACACCTGCCAGCTGGTCACCTCCTTCCTCTTCCTGTACCTGCTGCCCCGTGGCAGCATATAGCTATGGACTTTATAACGGATCTCCCTTTCTCTGCTGGTTGTACGGTCATTTGGGTGGTCGCTGACTGCTTTTCCAAGATGGCTCACTTCATTCCCCTGCCGGGTCTCCCATCTGCATCTGAGTTAGCTAAAGACTTTGTCCATCATGTTTTCCGTCTTCATGGTCTACCTCTCCACATTGTATCCGACCGAGGGGTTCAATTCACCTCTCTCTTTTGGCGAGCCATGTGTAAATTGCTGGGGGTCACTTTGGACTTTTCTTCTGCCTATCACCCACAGTCCAATGGCCAACTAGAGCGGATCAACCAAATTTTAACCAGTTTCCTCCGGCACTTTGTTAATGCTCACCATTCTGACTGGGTGGATCATTTACCGTGGGCCGAATTTTCCTACAATAATCACGAGAGCGAATCTTCCTCCAAATCCCCGTTTTTTGTAGTCTTCGGTCAGCATCCTCGGATCGCGTTTCCCGACTCCACCTCGGTGGACAATCCGGCTGCGGAATCTCTCGTTAGTGAATTTTCCTCCATTTGGGAGAGTACCCGATCCGCACATCTTCGGTCATCCGAGCGGATGAAAAAACAGGCTGACAAAAGACGTCTGGATCCACCACAATTCCGCCCTGGAGATAAAGTCTGGCTCTCTTCCAAATATGTCCGGCTCAAGATTCCTTCCTACAAGTTAGGGCCTCGGTTCATCGGCCCACTGGAAGTTATCAAACAAATCAACCCGGTGGCCTATAAATTGAAACTCCCAGCCAACTTGCGGATTCCTAACTCCTTCCATGTATCTCTACTCAAACCCGTGGTACTTAACTCTTTTTCCAAGTCTACAGGTACGCCTCCTGCTCAGGTTTCCGCTGAAAACGAGTTTGAGGTAGAGAACATTCTGGCCACCAAAAGGGTAAGAGGAAAGACATTTTTTCTAGTAGATTGGAAGGGGTTTGGTCCCGAGGAGAGAACGTGGGAGCCCCGGGAGAACATCCATGCCCCTCTTATCCTTGATAAATTTCTCTCTGGCCTAAAAAAGGGGGGGCCTAAAGGGGGGGGTACTGTAGCGTCGGCATCTCTGCCTCCTGCTAGGCAGGGACGCCGTTCCCCTCACCTCTCCGCTCCGTGCCCGGCGTCTTCCTCCCGCTCTGCTGGCAGCGCGCGCTGCTTCCCGGCCACTTGGCTTAGGGCGCATGCGCGCGCACTCCCCCTCTCTTAAAGAGGCCGCGCGTGCCGTCCTAAGGAGTCCCTGGCCAATGGCCGGAGGATCTCACCATATATAAGGCACCTCCTCCAAAATGGAGGTGCCCGAGCAGTGTTGTTGCAAAGCCTATCAACTCTGCTTCAGCCCTCAGGTCCCGTTACCAGTTACCTGCCAGTCACCTGCCAGATTCCTGCCTGATACCTGCCTGATATCTGCCTACCTGCTTGCAATCCTGTGGTCCGACAGTCTGCCTACCAGCACCTGTCAGTCTGTCTATGGATCAGTCCGCCTGTGGACCAGGAAGTACCTGCCAGATACCTGCCTGATACCTGCCTGTCTGCCCAGAGACTCCCACCCGCTCACCTGGGAGCGCTCACCAGCTACCTGCCTGCTAGCCTACCTGGAGGCTCAGCCGTCACTTGCTGTGACCACCTGCCTGTCCAGAGACTCTTACTCGCTCACCTGGGAGCGCTGACCAGCTACCTGCCTGCTAGCCTACCTGGAGGCTCAGCCGTCACTTGCTGTGACCAGAGACTCTTACTCGCTCACCTAGGAGCGATCACCTGCTGCCTGCCTGCTAGCCTACCTGGAGGCTTAGCCGTCACTTGCTGTGACCACCTGCTTGTCCAGAGACTCTTACTCGCTCACCTGGGAGCGCTCACCTGCTACCTGCCTGCTAGCCTACCTGGAGGCTCTGCCGTCACTTGACGTGACCACCCGCTTGTCTAGAGACTGTCCCCGTCAATTGCTGTGACCGTCCTGCCCTTCTACCCAGAGACTGTCCCTGTCACTTGCCGTGACTACCTGCCCGCCTTCCCTGGGAGCCACCCGCTTCCTTACAAGGACTGCCCCTTTGT
This sequence comes from Phyllobates terribilis, assembly GCF_046119375.1. Classification (NCBI taxonomy): domain Eukaryota; kingdom Metazoa; phylum Chordata; class Amphibia; order Anura; family Dendrobatidae; genus Phyllobates; species Phyllobates terribilis. Next base: position 385,214,132 of record NW_027362765.1, read on the forward strand.
ATAGTTGCTCAGAGGTTCCACCTCCCAGACCCGTGACACTAAAGATCGTTAATTCATCCAGTCGTCATGGCTTGAATTTCAACCGAAGGCCGTTAATAATAAAAAATGGGCTGACTGACCACAGCATTCACACTAGGTATGGACTGCTTGACCACATTTACAGTAGACTAGACTGTGGGCCAACCGCTGTCTTTTAAAGGGAGGAATCCCCTATTCTATTTCATAGAATAGCCTTGTAATCAGCGGTGTAACAATCAATACCGCGATTACAAGAGATTGACCACAATATTAAAATTACACTGTGGACTGAATGACCACAACATTTAAAAGGACTGACAGTCCACTGGGTTTGAATAAGTTGTGGACTGACTAACAACAGCATTTACAGTAGTCTAAGGATTGAATGGAAGACAGCAATCAATGGAAAAGGACATCATACTTTGAAGTATAGAAGGAAGAAAGCAAAGATGAAGACCAGCAACCAATCCAATGGATTGATACTATCAAGATAATGGTGAAGAAGACCCTAGCGAACCTATCTTGTCTTCCACAAGATTGATCTCCCTAAAGATCATTAATTCATCAAGTCGTCATGGCTCGAGTTTCAACCGAAGGCCATTAATTATAAAGAATGGACTGATTGACTGACCACAGCATATATGACGCGCCCCCTGGGCAGTGGGGTACTTAACAGCTGGGTCGATGGCTGCTGGCGGGGGTCATCACGGTGGCTTGCCCGGTTCGTGACCCAGGGCGGTCAGTAAAAAGGGACAAAACAAAAAGGGAATAGTTTATATGGAAAGCTCGTGATACCACCTGTGGTATCTGGTGAGAATCACCAGCGCTGCGGCAGCCGCTGAGGCCGGTGGTAAGGCTGCTTGATGGTACAGCTCCCCACAGGTAGAGCTAGGCCTCAGGGCAGCGGGGATGTAAGGATGCAGGACAGACGGGACCCGCACGGTCAGAGCAAGAACAGGGACAGACACGATAGTCACTTCAGTACCTTTTACTGGTGGAAATTCAGGGACATCCCGGAGCACTGTAGGGTGAAGGGTGCATTTCAGGATCCTCCCCAGTGAGCGGGTGTAGGGCCTCCTGTTTCTTGTCTTCGCGTAGTAAGTTTCTGACCTGCCTGGAGCTAGGCCTAACTTTGTCTCTGTTCTGCACCTGCCGACCTTGTGGTAGGGCCTTCTGTTGGAGATCACTCTCCCTATTCTTTGGGGTGTCTGTGATTCCTGACCCTGGTACGTATCAGCTTTTGGTGATCCTGGGACATGTAGTTCGCCAGGGGTTCCAGTAGTTTTCTACTGGTCATGAAGATCCACGTAGATTTGGACCCGGTGTCCGCTATAACTTCGGGGTGAGCTGGTTAAGCTACTCTGCCCCCCTATGTTACTCACTTTCCACTCACCTTCGGCCCCGCTCGGGCCTTCACTAGGCTACACACACTGCAGCCGTGACACTGCTCTTCTTCGCCGCTCTCAGAGTGTCGGCACACTCCTAGCTCTCTATCCTGAGCTCTGTGAGTTCTAGTCTGGACTCACTCTACAGACTGTACTGAATTCTTTCTGCAGGAACATCTAGGCTCTGGCTCGACTGCACTGACTCCTTCTGTGTCTGAGCAGGAAACTGCTGAATCACTCACAGAGCTGCCTGGCTCCCCCTTCCCATTATATATCCCTGACGGGCTCCCTCTGGTGGTCTGAGGTGGAAGGTTTAGGTGTGTGAATGCTTAGAGAGCCCTCTGGTGGAGGAATCCTTTAATTCACTCTTCCAGGATCTGTGGTGCTAAGCACAGCTGGGCGCCACATATACACTAGATGTGGACTGCCTGACCACATTTACAGTAGACTGTGAAACAAATGAGCTCAAAATTTGTAATAGACTGTGGACTGTCTGACTACAATTTTTATAATAAAATGCAGAGCGACTGACCAGGGTCTTTATCTTTGAAATAAGTAATTTTGGCCCTAGAGTGTTATACTTTTTGGTGTGTATAGCATGTAGCAGGAACATATTATCACTCTGTTGAATATTTACAGGTGACTGACGCCCTTTGCCATGGTGGGATTTGAAATGTTTCCTTGTGGACTCCAAGAAAAGAATGTGGAAAGTCACATAACAGGTAATTAATATTCATATTAATTACTGATAATAGTCAGTCTAGGCATAAGTTCTAAACTTGCGGAGGTGTGACAACACCTTTCTGATACATGAGAATATACTGTTAGTGGTTTACATATGTATATTTTCTATACACAACTCCTAGTATAACACAACCATATCTTAGGTAGAGACATAAGGAACATTTCTTTTCCTTATCCTCTGTCTTCTAAAGTGAGGAATCCCTTATTCTGTTTCATAGAACAGCTTTTTAATCAGTGGTGTAACAATCAATACCGCGATTACAAGAGACTGACCACAGCATTAAGACTACACTGTGGACCAAATGACCACAAAATTTACGAGGACTGACAGTCCACAGCATTTAAATTAGGTGTGGACTGACTGACAACAGCATTTACACTAGTCTATGGATTGACTGGAAGACAGCAATTATTGGAAAGGGACATCATACTTGGAAGAATAGAAGGAAGTAGGCAAAGAGTAAGACCAGCAACCAATCCAAAGGATTGACATTATCAAGATAATGGTGAAGAAAACCCTAGTGGACCTATCTAGTCTTGCACAAAATTGATCTTCCCAAAGATCGTTAATTCATCCAGTCGTCATTGCTAGAGTTTCAACTGAAGGCCGTTAATAACAAAAAATGCACTTATTGACCATAGCATTCACACTAGTTGTGGACTGCCTGATCATATTTACAGTAGACTGTGGGCCAAACTTTGTCTTCTAAAGTGAGGAATCTCCTATTCTGTTTCATAGAATAGCCTTGTAATCAGCGGTGTAACAATCAATACCGCAATTACAAGAGACTGACCACACTATTAAAATTACACTGTGGACTGAATGACCACTGCATTTGAATTAGTTGTGGACTGACTGACAACAGCATTTACACTAGTCTAAGGATTGACTGGAAGACAGCAATTACTGGAAAGGGACATCATACTTTGAAGTATAGAAGGAAGAAAGCAAAGAGGAAGACCAGCAGCCAATCCAAAGGATTGACTCTATCAATATAACGGTGGAGAAGACCCTAGTGGACCTATCTAGTCTTTCACAAAATTGATCTTCCTAAAGATCATTAATTCATCAAGTCGTCATGGCTCGAGTTTCAACCGAATGTAATTAATTATAAAGAATGGACTGACTGACTGACCACAGCATATACACTAGATGTGGACTGCCTGACCACATTTACAGTAGACTGTGAAACGATTGAGCATAAAATTTGTAATAGACTGTGGACTGTCTGACTACAATTTTTATAATAAAATGCAGAGCGACTGACCACAGTCTTTATCTTTGAAATAAGTAATTTTGGCCCTAGAGTGTTATACTTTTTGGTGTGTATATCATGTAGCAGGAATATATTATCACTCTTTTGAATATTTACAGGTGACTGACGCCCTTTGACATGGTGGGATTTGAAATGTTTCCTTGTGGACTCCAAGTAAAGATTGTAGAAAGTCACATAACAGGTAATTAATATTCATATTAATTACTGATAAAAGTCATTCTAGGCATAAGTTCTAGACCTGCGGAGGTGTGACAACACCTTTCTGGTACATGAGGATATACTGTTAGTAGTTTACATATGAATATTTTCTATACACAACTCCTAGTATAACACAACCATATCTTAGGTACAGACATAAGAAACATTTCTTTTCCTTATCCTCTTTATTCTAAAGTGAGGAATCTCTGATTCTGTTTCATAGAATAGCCTTGTAATCAGCGGTGTAACAATCAATACCGCGATTACAAGAGACTGACCACAGCATTAAGACTACACTGTGGACTAATTGACCACAAAATTTACCAGGACTGACAGTCCACAGCATTTAAATTAGGTGTGGACTGACTGACAACCGCATTTACACTAGTCTATGGATTGCCTGGAAGACAGCAATTACTGGAAAGGGACATCATACTCGGAAGAATAGAAGGAAGTAGGCAAAGAGGAAGACCAGCAACCAATCCAAAGGATGGACATTATCAAGATAATGGTGAAGAAAACCCTAGTGGACCTATGTAGTCTTGCACAAAATTGATATTCCCAAAGATCGTTAATTCATCCAGTCGTCATTGCTAGAGTTTCAAACAAAGGCCGTTAACAATAAAAAATGGACTGACTGACCACAGCATTCACACTAGTTGTGGACAGCCTGATCATATTTAGACTAGACTGTGGGCCAATCTCTGTCTTCTAAAGTGAGGAATCCCCTATTCTATTTCATAGAATAGCCTTGTAATCAGCGGTGTAACAATCAATACCGCAATTACAAGAGACTGACCACACTACTAAGACTACACTGTGGACTGAATGACCACTGCATTTAAAAGGACTGACAGTCCACAGCATTTGAATTAGTTGTGGACTGACTGACAACAGCATTTACACTAGTCTAAGGATTGACTGGAAGACAGCAATCACTGGAAAAGGACATCATACTTTGAAGTATAGAAGGAAGAAAGCAAAGAGGAAGACAAGTAGCCAATCCAAAGGATTGACACTATCAAGATAACGGTGGCGAAGACCCTAGTGGACCTATGTAGTCTTTCACAAAATTGATCTTCCTAAAGATCGTTAATTCATCCAGTCGTCATGGCTCGAATTTCAACCTAAGGCCGTTAATAAGAAAAAATGGGCTGACTGACCAAAGCATTCACACTAGGTGTGGACTGCTTGACCACATTTACAGTAGACTAGACTGGGGGTTAACCTCTGTCTCTTAAAGGGAGGTATCCCCTATTCTATTTCATAGAATAGACTTGTAATCCGCGGTGTAACAATCAATACCGCGATTAGAAGAGACTGACCACAGTATTAAAATTACACTGTGGACTGAGTGACCACAGCATTTAAAAGGACTGACAGTCCACAGCGTTTGAATTAGTTGTGGACTGACTGACAACAGCATTTACACTAGTCTAAGGATTGAATGGAAGACAGCAATCACTGGAAAAGGACATCATACTTTGAAGTATATAAGGAAGAAAGCAAAGAGGAAGACCAGCAACCAATCCAATGGATTGATACTATCAAGATAATGGTAAAGAAGACCCTAGTGGACCTATCTAGTCTTCCACAAGATTGATCTTCCTAAAGATGATTAATTCATCAAGTCGTCATGGCTCGAGTTTCAACCGAATGCAATTAATTATAAAGAATGGACTGACTGACTGACCACAGCATATGCACTAGATGTGGACTGCCTGACCACATTTACACTAGACTGTGAAACGATTGAGCATAAAATTTAAAATAGACTGTGGACTGTCTGACTACAATTTTTATAATAAAATGCAGACCGACTGTCTTTATCTTTGAAATAAGTAATTTTGGCCCTAGAGTGTTATACTTTTTGGTGTGTATAGCATGTAGCAGGAACATATTATCACTCTTTTGAATATTTACAGGTGACTGACGCCCTTTGACATGGTGGGATTTGAATTGTTTCCTTGTGGACTCCAAGAAAAGAATGTGGAAAGTAACATAACAGGTAATTAATATTCATATTAATTACTGATTGTAGTCATTCTAGGCAGAAGTTCTAGACCTGCGGAGGTGTGACAACACCTTTCTGATACATGAGAATATACTGTTAGTGGTTTATATATGAATATTTTCTATACAGAACTCCTAGTATAACACAACCATATCTTAGGTAGAGACATAAGGAACATTTCTTTTCCTTATCCTCTGTATTCTAAAGTGAGGAATCCCTAATTCTGTTTCATAGAATAGCCAGCGGTGTAACAATCAATACCGCGATTACAAGAGACTGACCACAGCATTAAGACTACACTGTGGACCAATTGACCACAATATTTACGAGGACTGACAGTCCACAGCATTTAAATTAGGTGTGGACTGACTGACAACAGCATTTACACTAGTCTATGGATTGACTGGAAGACAGCAATTACTGGAAAGGGACATCTTACTCGGAAGAATAGAAGGAAGTAGGCAAAGAGGAAGACCAGCAACCAATCCAAAGGATTGACACTATCAAGATAATGGTGAAGAAAACCCTAGTGGACCTATCTAGTCTTGCACAAAATTGATCTTCCCAAAGATCGTTTTTTCATCCAGTCGTCATGGCTAGAGTTTGAACCAAAGGCCGTTAATAATAAAAATGGACTGACTGACCACAGCATTCACACTAGTTGTGGACTGCCTGATCATATTTACAGTAGACTGTGGGCCAACCTCTGTCTTCTAAAGTGAGGAAGTGAGGAATCCCCTATTCTATTTCATAGAATAGCCTTGTAATCAGCGGTGTAACAATCAATACCGTGATTACAAGATATTGACCACACTATTAAAATTACACTGTGGACTGAATGACCACAACATTTAAAAGGACTGACAGTCCACAGCATTTGAATTAGTTGTGGACTGACTGACAACAGCATTTACACTAGTCTAAGGATTGACTGGAAGACAGCAATCACTAGAAAAGGACATCATACCTTGAAGTATAGAAGGCAGAAAGCAAAGAGGAAGACCAGCAACCAAACCAATGGATTGAAACTATCAAGATAATGGTGAAGAAGACCCTAGTGGACCTATCTAGTTTTCCACAAGATTGATCTTCCTAAAGATCATTAATTCATTAAGTCGTCATGGCTCGAGTTTCAACCGAAGGCAATTAATTATAAAGAATGGACTGACTGACTGACCACAGCATATTGTTAGAACCTTGCTCTTAGGTTTTTTCCTTTGCTGGTCACATGACCTTGTTGGCCTATTTAATCCTCCTCCGCCCTTCTGGCTTTGCTGGACTTCATTGTATAACTACTTTCTAGCTAGCCTGTGCTCTGTATCTATCTCTGTTAGTTTGCTTGGTCTACGGACCTCAGTGTTCTATTTATTTTGTTTGTTTGTCTGTCTGCTACTATTTCTGTTAGGAGGTGTCCCATTTTCCTCCCAGTCCTTAGTACTTGTAGGGATTCCTTCCCCACATCTATAGGTCTCCGTACAGACTAGCTTAGGACTTTAGCAGGTCTGATCGCAGGATCAGGTCCCCTGTTACATCGTAGGGATAAAGCTGAGTTCTATCGTAGGGACAGATCTCCTCTCTTTCCTTAGCTCTGGTAGCAGAACATAACAGTAAGTCCAGCCTGCAAATTCTCTAAAGAAAGATTTTTCTGTTCCATCATGGTGTCGGTTCAGGATTTGGCTCATCGCCTGCAGGGACTCTCTCTGGAGGTGGCCGAGCTCCGTCAGCACGTGAGTAACTGTCCTGGAGCACATTTCTTGGAGCCTAAGGTATGTTTGCCGGATTTATTTTTTGGTGAACACCGAGAATTTTTTTCATTTAAAAATGCTTGCTTATTGTATTTTCGTTTGAGACCCAAGTCCTCTGGGGATGAATCCCAGCGCATAGGGTTCATAATGTCACTTTTGCGCAAAGAGCCTCAGGAGTGGGCCTTTTCTTTGCAACCTAGTGATACATGCTTCAGATCAGTGGATAGTTTTTTTTCTGCTTTGGGGCTATTATATGATGATCCTGACCGTGTCGCATCAGCTGAGACTGAGTTGAGACGTTTGAAACAGGGATCAGGTAATGTGGAAAAATATTGTACTCATTTCCGTCGTTGGTCTACTCAAACAGGGTGGAACGATTCTGCTCTGAAAAGTCTATTTCTTGCTGGGCTCAATGAAAGGGTTAAAGACCTGCTAATTGCTTATCCTACACCTGAAGATTTGCAACAGGCTATGCAATTAGCTATACGGGTGGATAGGAGACTGCGTGCAAGGGTTAATGAGAGCAAATCCTCTGCTATGTCAGTTTCTGGTTATGAGAATGTGTGTACTAACAGTGGTGAACCGATGGAGATTGGATCGGTGGCACCTCGCTCTCAAGAAAAAGATCGCAGATTTTCTGAAGGCTTGTGTTTCTATTGCGGAAAATCTGGTCATTTGATTAAAGGCTGTGAGCTTCGTATGAAGAAAGAAAAAAAAATGGTCAGTCATGCCCGTATTGCCTGTTTAAATTCCAAGGGTGTATTTTTAGCTGCTTCCACGATTGCTCAGGAAAAATTAATGGAATTTCGGGTGTTTGTTGATTGTGGGTCTACTCTGAATGTAATTGATGGGGGATTCTTGGAAAGATTCAATTTAAAACCCGAACCTTTATCATCCCCCATTGCTGTGGTTTCTGTGGATGGTTCCCCTTTGAAGAATATTACTCTCAAGGTCTGTGAATTTCCTCTCACTATTAATGGTGTTCACCATGAGAAATTGGATTTGGTAGTTTTGAATAACTTGCCTTCTCCAGTAATATTGGGATTGCCCTGGTTAAAATTTCACAATCCTGTACTGGATTGGTCTACCAGTGAAATTAAATCCTGGAGCCATAAATGTTATGACAAGTGTTGTAACGGGCGTATTGCAGCTTTGGATAGGGTAGAATTGCCTGTTCCTATTCAGGATTTTTGGAGACTTTTTTCTGAGAAGGAATCGCAGGTTTTGCCTCCCCATAGAGACTATGATTGTTCTATTGAATTTGTCCCTGGAGCGACTCTTCCTAAAAGTCGTTTATTTAACCTTACTATTCCTGAGAGGAAAGCTTTGGAGGAATACATACAGACAAGTTTGGCCGCCGGTCACATTAGGCCCTCTAAGTCTCCTGTGGCGGTTGGATTTTTTTTTGTAAAAAAAAAGGACGGCGGTTTACGTCCTTGTCTGGATTTTCGTGAGATTAACAAAATTACTGTACGCAATCCTTGCCCACTGCCATTGATTCCTGATCTGTTTAACCAGTTAATGGGGGCCAAGTGGTTCTCTAAAATTGACCTTAAGGGGGCATACAATCTGTTGCGCATGAAGGAGGGTGACGAATGGAAGACTGCTTTTAACACTCCTGTGGGTCATTTTGAGAATCTGGTTATGCCTTTTGGTCTTACTAATGCTCCTGCATTTTTTCAGAATCTTATTAGAGACATCCTTAGACCTTTGATCGGCAAAAATGTGGTTGTGTATTTGGATGACATTTTGATTTATTCGCCGGATCTGGAGTCTCATTGGCGGAGCGTACGTGAGGTATTACAGTTGTTAATGGACAATTCGCTTTTTGCTAAGCTGGAGAAATGTGAGTTCGCTGTACAGAGAATTAGTTTTTTGGGTTACATTATCTCCAGCGAAGGTTTTGAGATGGACCCGGTTAAAGTTCAAGCTGTACAGAAATGGCCTAGGCCTATTGGTTTGAAATCGATACAGAGGTTTTTAGGTTTCGCCAATTATTACAGAAAATTCATAAAAAAATTTTCTATTATTGTCAAACCTCTGACCGATCTCACCAGGAAAGGTGCTGATGCGGTTCAGTGGTCTTCTGAGGCCATTGAAGCTTTTGTGTATCTCAAGGAGAGGTTCACCTCTGCTCCCATCCTTATGCAGCCTGATGTGACTAAGCCGTTTTTGGTTGAGGTTGATGCTTCCTCTGTGGGGGTTGGCGCAGTATTGTCTCAGGATAACGGGGATGGATTACATCCCTGTGCCTTTTTTTCAAAAAAAATTTCGGAGACTGAACTGAATTACGATATTGGTAATCGGGAATTATTGGCTATTAAACTCGCATTTGAACACTGGCGCCACTTCTTGGAAGGTGCGGAATTTCCCGTTCAGGTTCTTACGGATCATAAAAATCTGATTTATCTTGATGCTGCCAAGCGCCTGAATGCCCGTCAGGCTAGGTGGGCACTGTTTTTCTCGCGGTTTAATTTCTCCGTTACTTACATCCCTGGTACTAAGAATGTTAAGGCGGATGCCTTGTCTCGCAGTTTTTCTCCCATAGTCGGTGCTGAGAAAGAGGAGAACATTTTACAAGAAGGTGTTGTGATAGCTGCTTTGGACTCCGTTTTGGAAGATGAGATTCTTAAAGCACAGGAGAATGCCCCATCTAACACTCCTCATGGGAGGTTGTTTGTGCCTGGGACCTTTAGGAGAGATTTGTTTGTTGAGTGTCACGAATCTCGGTTGGCAGGTCATCCCGGAATCTCTGAGACCAAGAGACTGGTGGGTCGCAGTTTTTGGTGGCCTGGATGGCAGAAGGAAGTCATTAAGTGGGTGCGTCAATGTACTATATGTGCTAGATCTAAGTCCTCACATACTCCTGCTGCGGGGTTGCTTTGTCCTTTGGAGGTTCCCAGTGCTCCTTGGACACATTTGGCTATGGACTTTATAACTGACCTTCCCCCCTCTGAGGGTTTTACTGTCATCTGGGTGGTCGTGGACCGTTTTAGCAAGATGTGTCACTTGGTTCCCTTCGTCAAACTGCCCTGCGCTAAAACTCTCGCTAAGGCCTTTGTCAAGGAAATTGTCAGACTTCATGGCGTTCCTACTGACATTGTTTCTGATAGGGGTCCTCAGTTCGTGGCTCGTTTTTGGCGTGCCTTTTGTGACAGGTTGGGAGTTCATTTGTCGTTCTCGTCCGGATATCATCCTGAATCTAATGGCCAGACAGAAAGGAAAAACCAGGATGTTGAGCAGTTCTTGCGTTGTTTTGTGGCAGACAATCAAGAGGGGTGGTCTGAGTTTCTGCCACTTGCTGAATTTGCTCTGAACAATCATACATCTTCTTCTGCTGGTTGTTCGCCTTTTTTTTGTTGTTCTGGGAGACATCCGTCGTTTGGGTCGTTCTCCAAGTTGGGATCTGCCGTGCCTGAGGAGGAGAATTTTTCCGGTGATTTGGAGAGAGTTTGGACGGATGTGCGTGGTAATCTTCAGGAGGCCAACAGAAAATCTAAAGACTACTTTGATAGGAAACGACAGGAGGTTTTGTTCGCTGTTGGTGACATGGTTTGGTTGTCCTCTAGGAATCTGCGGTTGAGGATTCCTTCTAAGAAATTGGGTCCCAAGTTTGTAGGGCCCTTTAAGGTGCTTCAGGTTGTCAACCAATCTGCTGTTAGGTTGGAGGTTCCTACCTCCTGGAGAATTAATCCGGTATTTCATGTCTCTCTGTTAAAAAAAGCTGTTGTGTCGGATGGTGACGCCTCTGCCTCTGTTCCTCCGGTGGTGGAGGACGGGGAATATGAAATTTCTCGCATCCTTAACTCTAGACGGTATAGAGGTAGTTTGCAGTATCTTGTGGCCTGGAAAGGTTTCGGACCCGAGGATAACTCTTGGGTGAGGTCAGATGATGTTTCCGCGTCCAGACTTATCAGAGCGTTTCACAGGAGATTTCCTGATAAGCCTGGTCCTAGGGGATCCGGAGGATCCTCTTAGAAGGGGGGGTACTGTTAGAACCTTGCTCTTAGGTTTTTTCCTTTGCTGGTCACATGACCTTGTTGGCCTATTTAATCCTGCTCCGCCCTTCTGGCTTTGCTGGACTTCATTGTATAACTACTTTCTAGCTAGCCTGTGCTCTGTATCTATCTCTGTTAGTTTGCTTGGTCTACGGACCTCAGTGTTCTATTTATTTTGTTTGTTTGTCTGTCTGATACTATTTCTGTTAGGAGGTGTCCCATTTTCCTCCCAGTCCTTAGTACTTGTAGGGATTCCTTCCCCACATCTATAGGTCTCCATACAGACTAGCTTAGGACTTTAGCAGGTCTGATCGCAGGATCAGGTCCCCTGTTACATCGTAGGGATAAAGCTGAGTTCTATCGTAGGGACAGATCTCCTCTCTTTCCTTAGCTCTGGTAGCAGAACATAACACATATACACTAGATGTGGACTGCCTGACCACATTTACAGTAGACTGTGAACCGATTGAGCACTAAATTTAAAATAGACTGTGGACTGTCTGACTACAATTTTTATAATAAAATGCAGACCGACTGACCACAGTCTTTATCTTTGAAAAAAGTAATTTTGGCCTTAGAGTGTTATACTTTTTGGTGTGTATATCATGTAGCAGGAACATATTATCACTCTTTTGAATTTTTACAGGTGACTGACGCCCTTTGACATGGTGGGATTTGAAATGTTTCCTTGTGGACTCCAAGAAAAGAATGTGGAAAGTCATATAACAGGTAATTAATATTCATATTAATTACTGATAATAGTCATTCTAGGCATAAGTTCTAGACCTGCGGAGGTGTGACAACACCTTTCTGATACATGAGAATATACTGTTAGTGGTTTACATATGTATATTTTCTATACACAACTCCTAGTATAACACAACCATATCTTAGGTAGAGACATAAGGAACATTTCTTTTCCTTATCCTCTGTCTTCTAAAGTGAGGAATCCCATATTCTGTTTCATAGAATAGCCTTGTAATCAGCGGTGTAACAATCAATAGCGCGATTACAAGAGACTAACCACAGCATTAAGACTACACTGTGGACCTATTGACCACAAAATTTACGAGGACTGACAGTTCACAGCATTTAAATTAGGTGTGGACTGACTGACAACAGCATTTACACTGGTCTATCGATTGACTGGAAGACAGCAATTACTGGAAAGGGACATCATACTCGGAAGAATAGAAGGAAGAAGGAAAAGAGGAAGACCAGCAACCAATCCAAAGGATTGACACTATCAAGATAATGGTGAAGAAAACCCTAGTGGACCTATCTAATCTTGCTCAAAATTGATCTTCCCAAAGATCGTTAATTCATCCAGTCGTCATTGCTAGAGTTTGAACCGAAGGCCGTTAATAATAAAAAATGGACTGACTGACCACAGCATTCACACTAGTTGTGGACTGTCTGATCATATTTACAGTAGACTGTGGGCCAACCTCTGTCTTCTAAATTGAGGAATCCGCTATTCTATTTCATAGAATCGCCTTGTAATCAGCCGTGTAACAATCAATACCGCAAGTACAAGAGACTGACCACACTACTAAGACTACACTGTGGACTGAATGACCACAGCATTTAAAAGGACTGACAGTCCACAGCGTTTGAATTAGTTGTGGACTGACTCACAACAGCATTTACACTAGTCTAAGGATTGACTGGAAGACAGCAATCACTGGAAAAGGACATCATACTTTGAAGTATAGAAGGAAGAAAGCAAAGAGGAAGACCAGCAGCCAATCCAAAGGATTGACACTATCAAGATAATGGTGGAGAAGACCCTAGTGAACCGAAGTAGTCTTTCACAAAATTGATCTTCCTAAAGATCGTTAATTCATCCAGTTGTCATGACTCGAGTTTCATCCGAAGGCCTTAATAATAAAAAATGGGCTGACTGACCACAGCATTCACAGAGGCTGTGGACTGCCTAACTACAGCATTAACACTAGGTGTGGACTGCTTGACCTAATTTACAGTAGACTAGACTGTGGGCCAACCTATATCTTTTAAAGGGAGGAATCCCCTATTCTATTTCATAGAATTGCCTTGTAATCAGCGGTGTAACAATCAATACCGCGATTACAAGAGATTGACCACAATATTAAAATTACACTGTGGACTGAATGACCACAACATTTAAAAGGACTGACAGTCCACTGCGTTTGAATACGTTGTGGACTGACTCTCAACAGCATTTACCCTAGTCTAAGGATTGACTGGAAGACAGCAATCAATGGAAAAGGACATCATACTTTGAAGTATAGAAGGAAGAAAGCAAAGAGGAAGACCAGCAACCAATCCAATGTATTGATACTATCAAGATAATGGTGAAGAAGACCCTAGCGGACCTATCTAGTCTTCCACAAGATTGATCTCGCTAAAGATCATTAATTCATCAAGTCGTCATGGCTCGAGTTTCAGCCGAAGGCCATTAATTATACAGAATGGACTGACTGACTGACCACAGCATATATGACGCGCCCCCTGGGCCGTGGGGTACTCGACAGCCGGGCCGATGGCTGCTGCCTGGGGTTATAACGGTGGCTGGCCCGGTTCGTGACCCAGGGCGGTCTGTAAAAAGGGACAAAACAAAAAGGGAATACTTTATGTGGAAAGTTCGTGACGCCACCTGTGGTATCTGGTGAGAATCACCAGCGCTGCGGCAGTCCGCTGAGGCCGGTAGTAAGGCAGCTTGATGGTACAGCTCCCCACAGGTAGAGCTAGGCCTCAGGGCAGCGGGGATGTAAGGATGCAGGACAGACGGGACCCGCCGGGTCAGAGCAAGAACAGGGACAGACACGATAGTCACTTCAGTACATTTTACTGGTGGAAATTCAGGCACATCCCGAAGCACTGTAGGGTGAAGGGTGCATTTCAGGATCCTGCCTAGGGAGCGGGTGTAGGGCCTCCTGTTTCTTGCCTTTGCGTAGTAAGTTTCTGACCTGCCTGGAGCTAGGCCTAACTTTGTCTCTGTTCTGCACCTGCCTACCTTGTGGTAGGGCCTTCTGTTGGAGATCACTCTCCCTATTCTTTTGTTTCTCTGTGATTCCTGACCCTGGTACGTATCAGCTTTTGGTGATCCTGGGACATGTAGTTCACCAGGCGTTCCGGTAGTTTTCTACTGGTCATGAAGATCTACGTAGATTCCTACCCGGTGTCTGCTGTAACTTCGGGGTGTGCTTTTTAAGCTCCTCTGCCCCCCTATGTAACTCACTTTCCACTTGCCTTCGGCCCCGCTCGGGCCCTCACTAGGCTACACACACTGCAGCCGTGACACTGCTCTTCTTCGCCGCTCTCAGAGTGTCGGCACACTCCTAGCTCTCTATCCTGAGCTCTGTGAGTTCTAGTCTGGACTCACTCTACAGATTGTACTGAACTCTTTCTGCAGGAACAGCTAGGCTCTGGCTCGACTGCACTGACTCCTTCTGTGTCTGAGCAGGAAACTGCTGAATCACTCACTGAGCTGCCTGGCTCCACCTTCCCTTTATATATCCGTGACGGGCTCCCTCTGGTGGTCTAAGGTGGAAGGTGGAGGTGTGTGAATGCTTAGAGAGCCCTCTGGTGGAGGAATCGTTTAATACACTCTTCCAAGATCTGTGGTGCTAAGCACAGCTCGGCGCCACATTCCCCCCTAGCAAAGCTCAGCACTCCCGGGCTGAAGTACATTTTTATAACAATAATAAACAGTTACAATCTTCCCTTTATGGGAGGCACATTCTTAAACGTTGCTTAACAAAAACATTATAACTATGTAAAACATTTTCAGCAGTTCAATAATGGTGCTTCTTCCGGGGAAGCACCTGTCCATGATAGGCTGGCCCAGCCGGGTCATCAGCCGTAGTTGGCGGGGGTTTGCTCTCCTCCCCCACCTTGTGGACAATCAGGGCCATGGGTATGACCGGAGATACAGGTCCTGCTGATGGGCGGCCGCTTCGGCCTGCTCGGCGCCCAGCTCGTGTTGAACATCAGGGTGGTGAACCGGTGCTCCGGCGCTGTGCTGTTCTTCGGACATACTGGAGCCCCCCTAGCAAACCGTGGCCTACCTTCTTCTCTTTTCTTCTGGTAGGCCGCTGCTCTGCAGGTGACGGTCTGCTTCAGGACCTTGCGTCGCTTGCGTCCTACGTCAGAGCGCTCACCGCGTCTCCTTCCAGGACCTAGCACTTCCTGGTATGACGTCAAGGCGTGGGGCGTGTCCGTGGCTTTGCGCTCTTTTGCAGTTACGCCCACCAGTTTCCCGTGGTTACGCCCTTCTTCTTGCCGCACTACAGCGAGACAATGGCTGCCATCTTCGCCACAGTATAATACACAGGCTTTATTAAAGGCGCACAGTACCCAGTGGCAACGGGCACAACACTTCAACGTTGCAGCGGCCACGCAATCCTGTTCGTGACGCCAGGATCTGATGCACCTCCTGGGCCGTGGGGTACTCGATAGCTGGGCCGATGGCTGCTGGCGGGGGTTATCACGGTGGCTCGCCCGGTTCTTGACCCAGGGCGGTCAGTAAAAAGGGACAAAACAAAAAGGGAATAGTTTATATGGAAAGTTTGTGACGCTACCTGTGGTATCTGGTGAGAATCACCAGCGCTGCGGCAGTCCGCTGAGGCCGGTGGTAAGGCAGCTTGATGGTACAGCTCCCCACAGGTAGAGCTAGGCCTCAGGGCAGCGGGGATGTAAGGATGCAGTACAGACGGGACCCGCCGGGTCAGAGCAAGAACAGGGACAGATACGATAGTCACTTCAGTACCTTTTACTGGTGGAAATTCAGGCACATCCCGGAGCACTGTAGGGTGAAGGGTGCATTTCAGGATCCTCCCAAGTGAGCGGGTGTAGGGCCTCCTGTTTCTTGCTTTGCGTAGTAAGTTTCTGACCTGCCTGGAGCTAGGCCTAACTTTGTCTCTGTTCTGCACCTGCCGACCTTGTGAAAGGGCCTTCTGTTGGAGATCACTCTCCCTATTCTTTGGGGTCTCTGTGATTCCTGACCCTGGTACATATCAGATTTTGGTGATCCTGGGACATGTAGTTCGCCAGGGGTTCCGGTAGTTTTCTACTGGTCATGAAGATCCACGTAGATTCGGACCCGGTGTCGCTATAACTTCGGGGTGAACTTGTTAAACTCCTCTGCCCCCCTATGTTACTCACTTTCCACTCACCTTCGGCCCCGCTCGGGCCCTTGACTAGCCCAGGGGGATGGGATGTACTCGGAGCCCGGGCCTTGCTGCTGGGGATGTCGCGGTAGTCGGTTCCCGGGCCCGTACTCTGGGCCTCTCTTTTAATAGATGTTTGGTTCTTATTAATTATATGAAAGTTCGTGACGCCACCTGTGGTACCTGTTGAGATTCAACAGCGCTGCGACAGTCCGCTGAGGCCGGTGTTAAGGCAGCTCGGTGGTATAGCTCCCCACAGGTGGAGCTAGGCCTCTGGGCCGCGTATGTGAAAGGAGTGCAGGTTGGCGAGGCCAGCCAGGCCTACGGAAAGACAGGTAAACTCACACAGTTCTCTTCAATACCTTTTACTGATGGAATTGCAGGGACATCCCGGAGCACTGTAGGGTGAAGGGTGTATTGCCGGATACTCCCCCAGGTCGCGGAGATAGGGCCTCCTGTTTCCTGTCTTTGTATGGTAAGTTTCTGACCTGCCTGGAGCTAGGCCTACCTTTGTCTTTGTCCTGCACTGACTGACGTTGTGGTAGGGAGTTCTCTTGGAGTGCACGCTCCCAGCTTGCAGGGCCTATGTGTCTCCTGGCTCTGTTACGTATCAGCACTTTAGTGGTCCTGGGACCTGTAGTCCTCCAGGGATTCCGGTTGAACTTTACTGGGTCATAGACATCCCGGTAACTTCGGACCCGGTGTCCAGTAAACATTCGGGGTGAGCTGGTAAAGCTCCTCTGCCCCCACTGCTACTAACTCTCGACTCGCCTTCGGTCTACTCGAGGCCCTCACTAGGCTATACACACTGGCAGTTAGCTGGCTGCCTCTTCTGCCGCTCTTTGAGTGTCGGCAACGCTCCTAGCTCACTAACCTGAGATCACTCTACTCCGACTCCAACCGAACTCTCTCCTTCAAACTCTTCTCAGACTGCTCTGTACACTTGCTCTTTGTGCTCTCCAGTCTAAAACTAGTCTCTAACTGAACCAACCGACGAACTAGCTCCACCCCCCTTTTATATCCCTAACGGGCTCCCTCTGGTGGTCTGAGGTGGGAGCTGAAGGTGTGTGTATGTGCTTAGAGAGCCCTCTGGTGGAGGAATCCATTAATACACTCTTCCAGGTCTGTGGTGCTAAGCAGAGCTGGGCACCACATGCCCCCCTAGTTAAGCTCAGCACTCCCAGGCTGAAGTAATTTTACAAACAGTAATAAACATAAACAATAACAATAATCTTCCCTTTATGGGAGGCACCAATCTTAAACATTGCATAACAACACCAACAAATATTAAGCGTCCTCAGAATTCAAGTCTCCAGTTGTGAGGTTCCCAAGCAGGATGTCCATCTCACTGACTAGAGTACTTAGTAGCTTTGAGGGACCTGTCCTAAACCCTCTACGTAGGCCCTGGGGTGGCTGCAGGGCATGAAGATCCGGTGTTGGACCTCCACAAAAGCCACTCCAGGCAGGCTTTACTTCTGAGGTCACCTAAAGGGAGTTCTCCAGGGAGTACAAATATATACAAGAATTTGTTTTTGGGCTGCACACAGTCCTCAGCCACGCAGTTCATAGGTAATTAATTAACGAAATCATTAGGCAAAAAGTCCATTAATAAGGCAAAAATGCATATCAAAATGCACAATCATAACATACAATACCCCAGGGGTAACTATCTACACTACTCAGATTTTTTTACTTTACTGAGTGTACCTGACAGGAGGTTTACCTCTCGTGCTACGTGTTGATCTACATAGTGTAGTGGTCTGTGTGGTAGTAGTGTCTACATTGTCAGTTACTCTACCAGTTCTACGTGTGACTATGTTGTAAAACTGCCTTAACCTCTCTCTTGGACTGGCAAGTCTACCATTGGCTGGGCCCTCTTGCTCTTCTTCTGCCGGGGATCCTTCATCCGGGGATTCTTCTTGAGCTGGGTCTTCTGCAGCACTTACAGGTTCAACTTGCTATTGAGGGTCTTCTGGCTGATTGTAGAAATGGAGTACTGGAACTATTACTGCTCCTCCTACTTGAGGCCAATCTGCTGGAAACTCTCCTAAGTCAGTGTGTATCATTGGTTCTTTTGGCTCTTCCGGTTTGGTGAAAGGCACTTCTTCTTGGGGTTTCAGTAATTCAGGACATAACTTTAGATGGTCCCTTGACACTGTTGCAGACGTTCTTCCTCCATCTTTGCTGATTAAGCATGTCTTTTTATTATCAAATCTTGATTCCAACACAGTGTAGGGTTCTTTTTCCCACTGGTCATCAAGTTTGTTGTTTCTTCTTTTTCTTTTTAATACTGTTTCACCAGGTGTGAAAGGTTCTGCTGGCGCATTTTTGTTGTATTGTGCTTCTTGTTTTTCTCTTGATTTAGTGAGACTATCTTTGACACAGGCTTGTACCCTTCTGTACTGCTCTTGTCTGGTCGTGTCCCAGTTTTCAGTGGTTACATCAGCTTCAGGCTCCACAACACCAAGCTCCAGATCCATGGGCAGCTTCCCAGGTCTTGCACGCATAAGATATGCCGGAGTACAGTTGGTGGAACTGACAGGTATGTGATTATATAGATCTACTAGGTCTGGTAGTAGGTCTGGCCACTGGTTTCTCTCTTCAAGTGGGATGGTCTTCAGCAGATCGTTGATGATGTTGTTCATCTTTTCGCAGAGACAATTTGTTTGTGGGTGATATGGGGTAGTTCTTATTTTCTTACACCCGTAAAGATGGCAGAACTCTTTGAACAATTCAGCCTCAAAGGCCGGGACTTGGTCAGTCAGTACCTGATCAGGGTATCCATGGGGTCTGCAGAAGTACGCTTGGAAAGTTTTTGCTGCTGTCTCTGCTGTCAGCTCTTTGACAGGGGCGACCACCAGGAACCTAGAGTAGTGATCCACCATGGTCAGTGCGTAGGAGTACCCTGACCTGCTGGGGGACAACTTGACATGGTCCAGAGCCACGATCTCCAGGGGTCGAGTTGTCTTGATTGGTTGCGGGGCTGCCTTCTGGGTGCTGTAGTCTTTTCTTCTGAGGCTACAGGGTCCACAGTTTTGGCACCACCGTTCAATGGAACTGCGCTTTCCTACCCAGTAGAATCGACACTTCAGCAGGGTCTCTAGCTTTTTCCAGCCAAAGTGCCCCGCCTGATCGTGGTAGGCCTCCAACACCATCTGGATGTCTGTCTTCGGGACTACTATCTGCCATACCATCTCATGGGTTTTTGGATTAACATACCTCCGGCACAGCTTCTCACGGTAGATAAACAGCCGGCTTCTCTCGTTCCATAGCTGCTTTGCTTGAAGAGACGCTTCCTTCTCCAGGGAGGAACCTTCTTGGGTTATCAGTTCTTTAATACGGCTGACAACCGGGTCAGTGTCCTGTGTCTCTTTCCAGCTGTGGTGAGGCAGAGGGTTTAATGTCTTCCCACCCTGCCTCTTTGAGGCTCATTGTTCGTGGATCATCCCATTCCGGTGAAAGGCAGGTAGCTCAATCTCTTCCAAATCATCAACTTCTTCTTCTGTGTCTGATTGGTGAGGCATCCTGGACAGGGCATCGGCGTTGGCGTTCTTGCGGCCCGCCCGGTATTTAATTGTAAATTGGTAGTTTGACAGCCGAGCCATCCATCGTTGTTCCATGGCTCCCAGCTTGGCAGTTTCAAGATGGGTCAAGGGGTTATTGTCAGTGTAGGCAGTGAACTTGCTGGAGGCCAAGTAGTGTTTAAACCTTTTGGTGATGGCCCAGACCAAGGCCAGGAACTCTAACTTAAAGCTGCTATAGTTCTCTGGGTTCCTCTCAGTTGGGTGGAGCTTCCTGCTTGCGTAGGCTATGACTTTCTCTTGGCCATTCTGCTTCTGACTTAGTACAGCGCCCAGCCCTTCGTTGCTGGCATCAGTATACAGCAGGAACGGTTGGCTGTAGTCAGGATAGGCTAGAATCTCGTCGCCTGTCAGGATCTCCTTCATCTCCTGAAATGACTCGGCTTGATCCTTACCCCAGTGGAATGGGGGGTTCTTGCCTTTGGGGGACTGCCCTACCAGGAGGTCTTGCAGGGGAGCTGCTTTCTTAGTATAGTCTTTTATGAACCTCCGGTAGTATCCTACTAGTCCCAGAAACTGACGCACCTCCTTCTGGTTCTTCAGCTCCGGCCACTTCTGGATGGCTGTAACCTTATCCGGGTCTGGTGCTACCCCTTCCGGACTGACAATGTGCCCCAGGTACTGTACCTTTCTCTTGAGCAGGTGGCACTTCGAGAGTTTCAACTTCATCCTGTACCGGGACAGTGACTCAAATACCTCTGCCAAGTGTTTCAAGTGGTCCTCGTACGTTCTGGAGTACACTATCACGTCATCCAGGTAGAGTAACACAGTCTCGAATTTGCGGTGTCCCAGGCAGCACTCCATAAATCTCTGGAATGTTTCGGGGGCATTGCAGAGTCCAAACGGCATACTATTGAACTCGCAGAGTCCCATCGGAGTGGTAAAAGCCGTCTTCTCCCGATCCTCCGCAGCCACAGCTACTTGCCAGTACCCACTAGTGAGGTCAAGGGTAGAAAAGTAATTTGCAGACTTTAAGGCAGCCAGGGACTCCTCTATGCATGGTAAAGGGTATGCATCCTTATGTGTAATGCGATTTACTTGATGGTAATCTACACACATCCTCATGCTCCCATCCTTTTTCCTGACTAGCACTAGGGGAGCCGCCCAGGGACTACAACTATCCCTTACTACCCCTGCCTTTTTCATGTCATGCAACATCTCTTTTGCCTTCTGGTAGTGTGCTGGTGGAATAGGCCTATAAGGTTCTTTGATTGGTGGATGATCACCTGTGGGGATATGGTGTTGAACCCCCTTTATCCTCCCAAAATCAAGTGGATGTTTACTGAACACTTTCTGGTATTCCTGAACCACCCAGTGTACACCCTGTTTTTGATGGGCAGGAGTGGTGTCTGTCCCAACATGGAGCTGTTGACACCAGTCCTCCACCTGGGTAGCAGGGTCATTATCCTCCACTTCGTCTGGTGAGGCTAAGGAGCAACAGTGGCATAACGTGGTAACTTTACCTCATCTTCCCCATAGTTGAGAAGACGGACGGGCACCCTCCCATTGCGTACGTCTACAACCCCTCTGGCGGTTAAGAACGTGGGTCTGTGCTCTGAGCTAAGGGGTTCTACTACCGCCTGGTAGCTTTGTCCCCTAAGACCTATGGCTGCTCTACACCAGACAAGCATTTCTGTCATTGGAGGAATCACATTGGGTATGGGGTCTGTCACCCGCACATTACCAATTTCACCACCTGTTAACTTCGCTTTCTGTTGGTACATCAGGACTCGGATCTCCTTCTGCAGCGCCCTCCTCTGTCCTGGTCTGGCAGCATCAGCAATCTGTTGGAGTAAGAACACAACCTCTCCCAAACAATTACCAACAATGTTAGTGCCTAGTACCATATACGTATTAGTGTCATCAGGATTAGTCTCTACTACAATTAGTCCCTGGTCCTTCAGCTCCACTCTCCCCACCTTTACAGTCACATTCTTAACCCCGATTAGGTTAAGGGGGAGTCCTTTTGAGGCATAAATAGAAAGATCTGGAGCTGGCGGACGTAGATCGTCCATGGACCAGAACCTTTTGTAGAGGACGTCAGGTATTACGGTTACCTGAGATCCTGTGTCCAGCAGAGCGTGCGTCGGGATCCCGTCCAGCACAATGGACAAGAAAGGTCTTCCCCCAACGAACCTGTTTTACCAATCTGATGGGCCTGGTGACTTTACTCCTGGGTGTTGGCCCTCGGACCCAGGGTTTTCTCGTTTAAAGGACAATTCTGGATGAGATGGCCGGTCTTTTGGCAACGGTAGCAGGCGTAGTCCCTCTGTGGATGGCGTTGGTTACTGTTCCTCACAGGGGTTGGTGTTGTCCTACTCCTCCTCCGCATCCAGGGGACGTCCTCAGGGCTGTCGGCAAGCAGGATCTTCCCTTTGTCTTCAGGCTCCGTCCGCAGCTGCAGGCCACTCAGCACAGTGGTCAGGGTTTTACTCAACTGACGCACTTCAGAGCGCAGGCTGTCCAGCTCTCTAGGGGACGCTGCTGGAACCTTGGCTTCAGCTGCCACTGGGGACAAGGTGGGTGTTGCAGGCACTGTGGTGATCCCACCCTGGTAACTTTGGATGGTATTTGTTTCCAGGGGCTGCAGTCTTTTTATTGCCATATCTTTAAGGTTGTCAAAGGTGGCATCGGGATGATCCAGGGACCACCAGCGCACAGTACTGCTCTCCTCTGGAGATTTCAGTCCCCGGACAAACTGTTCCTTCAGCATTTTGTTTTCATTGTCTGGCTGGACTAACCTGTTGTAGAGCTCGCAGGGTTCCTTGTAGACACCAGGCGTAGTCCCGAACATTGTCCTCCAGCTGCTGAGCCCAGTTGTAGAACCTCATCCTGAGGTCCGTCTCAGTAAGATCCTCAAAGACAGCCTGTAACATTGCAAAGATGGCGGTCACTGACTCTTGGTCTGCGGCCGACCAGTTTTCTACTTCCTATTCCGCAGCACCAGTCAATTGTCCTAGTACCACCGCAGCCCTTTGCTTGCCTGTCATAGGGTACATATCCAGGATACTGCATATCCTCCATTTAAATCCGGACTGGGTATCTGGTTTGCCGCGGTAATGGGGAAGCCACTTTGCTCCCGGGATGTACGGTAGAGTTTTTGGAATGACAGGTGCGACAGGACCTGCTGATGGGGCGACTGCTTCCGCCTGCGCGGCATCGGATGGAGGTCGAGGATCAGGGCGGTCAGCCGATACTCCGGCGTCTTTCTGTGCCTCGAACATTCTGGCGCCCCCCTAGTTAACCGTGGCCTACCTTCTTTTGTTTTCTTCCGGTAGGCCGCAGCTCCGCAGGTGACGGTTTTCTTCAGGACCTTGCGTCGCTTGCGTGCTACGTCAGAGCGCTCACCGGGGCTCCTTCCAGGACCTCGTATCACGGCAAGGCATGGGCCGTGTTCTTGGCTTCGCGCTCTTTTGCAGTTACGCCCACCGATTTCGCGCAGTTACGCCCTTCTTCTTGCCGCACTACAGCACGACAATGGCGGCCATCTTCGCTACAATTTATTAAAGGCGCACAGTACCCGGTGGCAACGGGCAAAACACTTCTACATTGCAGCGGGCACGTAATCCTGTTCATGACGCCAGGAAAGAGATGACTAGCCCAGGAGGATGGGATGTACTCGGAGCCCGGGCTTTGCTGCTGGGGATGTCGCGGTAGTCGGTTCCCGGGCCCGTACTCTGGGCCTCTCTTTTAAAAGATGTTTGGTTCTTATTAATTATATGAAAGTTCGTGACGCCACCTGTGGTACCTGGTGAGATTCACCAGCGCTGCGACAGTCCGCTGAGGCCGGTGATAAGGCAGCTCGGTGGTCTAGCTCCCCACAGGTGGAGCTAGGCCTCAGGGCAGCGAATGTGAAAGGAGTGCAGGATGATGAGGCCAGCCAGGCCTACAGAAAGACAGGCAAACTCACACAGTTCTCTTCAATACCTTTTACTGATGGAATTGCAGGCACATCCCGGAGCACTGTAGGGTGAAGGGTAGCGGGGATAGGGCCTCCTGTTTCCTGTCTTTGTATGGTAAGTTTCTGACCTGCCTGGAGCTAGGCCTAACTTTGTCTTTGTCCTGCACTGGCTGACGTTGTGGTAGGGAGTTCTCTT
This sequence comes from Phyllobates terribilis, assembly GCF_046119375.1. NCBI lineage: Eukaryota > Metazoa > Chordata > Amphibia > Anura > Dendrobatidae > Phyllobates > Phyllobates terribilis. Next base: position 385,238,342 of record NW_027362765.1, read on the forward strand.
GGAGTGCACGCTCCCAGCTTGCGGGGCCTATGTGTCTCCTGGCTCTGTTACGTATCAGCACTTTAGTGGTCCTGGGACCTGTAGTCCTCCAGGGATTCCGGTTGAACTTTACTGGGTCATAGAGATCCCGGTAACTTCGGACCCGGTGTCCGGTAAACATTCGGGGTGAGCTGGTAAAGCTCCTCTGCCCCCACTGCTACTAACTTTCGACTCGCCTTCGGCCTACTCGGGGCCCTCACTAGGCTATACACACTGGCAGTTAGCTGGCTGCCTCTTCTGCCGCTCTTTGAGCGTCGGCAACGCTCCTAGCTCACTAACCTGAGATCACTCTACTCCGACTCCAACCGAACTCTCTCCTTCAAACTCTTCTCAGACTGCTCTGTACACTTGCTCTTTGTGCTCTCCAGTCTAAAACTAGTCTCTAACTGAACCAACCGACGAACTAGCTCCACCCCCCCTTTTATATCACTAACGGGCTCCCTCTGGTGGTCTGAGGTGGGAGGTGAAGGTGTGTGTATGTGCTTAGAGAGCCCTCTGGTGGAGGCATCCACTAATACACTCTTCCAGGTCTGTGGTGCTAAGCAGAGTTGTGCGCCACACCCTCACTAGGCTACACACACTGCAGCCGTGACACTGCTCTTCTTCGCCGCTCTCAGAGTGTCGGCACACTCCTAGCTCTCTATCCTGAGCTCTGTGAGTTCTAGTCTGGACTGAACTCTTTCTGCAGGAACAGCTAGGTTCTGGCTCGACTGCACTGACTCCTTCTGTGTCTGAGCAGGAAACTGCTGAATCACTCACTGAGCTGCCTGGCTCCACCTTCCCTTTATATATCCGTGACGGGCTCCCTCTGGTGGTCTGAGGTGGAAGGTGGAGTTGTGTGAATGCTTAGAGTGCCCTCTGGTGGAGGAATCCTTTAATACACTCTTCCAGGATCTGTGGTGCTAAGCACAGCTGGGCGCCACATATACACTAGATGTGGACTGCCTGACCACATTTACAGTAGACTGTAAAACGATTGAGCATAAAATTTGTAATAGACTGTGGACTGTCTGACTACAATTTTTATAATAAAATGCAGACCGACTGATCATAGTCTTTATGTTTGAAATAATTAATTTTGGCCCTAGAGTGTTATACTTTTTCGTGTGTATAGCATGTAGCAGTAACATATTATCACTCTTGAATATTTACAGGTGACTGACGCCCTTTGACATGGTGGGATTTGAAATGTTTCCTTGTGGACTCCAAGAAAAGAATGTGGAAAGTCACATAACAGGTAATTAATATTCATATTAATTACTGATAATAGTCATTCTAGGCATAAGTTCTAGACCTGCGGAGGTGTGACAACACCTTTCTGATACATGAGAATATACTGCTAGTGGTTTACATACAGTGGGTACGGGAAGTATTCAGACCCCTTTAAATTTTTCACTCTTTGTTTCATTGCAGCCATTTGGTAAATTCTAAAAAGTTCATTTATTTTTCTCATTAAAGTACACTCTGCACCCCATTTTGACTGAAAAAAAGCAGAAATGCAGACAATTTTGCAAATTTATTAAAAAAGAAAAACTGAAATATCACATGGTCATAAGTATTCAGACCCTTTGCTCAGACAATCATATTTAATTCACGTGCTGTCCATTTCCTTGTGATCCTCCTTGATATGGTTCTATTCCTTCATTGGAGTCCAGCTGTGTTTAATAGAGATGAGCGTTGTTCTACTCGAACTGTTCGCCAATCTCAAATTCGAGCTGTTTTGGGCGGTGTTCGAGCCGTTCGGCGAACACGAACGATTTGAGAAAAATTCGGCTGTTCGAGGTTATGTTCGATAACTGTTCGTGCACCAAAATCATAACTGGATTTTTTCTCAGTAATGATGAAAATTAATGTTAATACGCAGTTTGAGTGTACAGCGGGGTGGGGGGAGGGGCAGGGGATGGATCTCTGCAGGAATAATGAAGATCTCCATTTTTTTTTCTCTTTCCCACATTTGCAGTGGGGAGGTGCAGTCTGTCAGCCTATCAGCAGCGCACACACGGAGCGAACTGCTGTTTTTCACACAAGCAAGGGCATGTGTCATTGGCAGTGTATGTCACATGTCCTTGCCCTATAAGACCAAGCCATTTTCCCCGTCGCCACCATTTTCTCACTGCTGCAGCTGCGTGTTAGACGGCACCGCTGTTGCTGTGTGCACTATACCTTGTTAATTTCAAGCCAATTTTCGCACAAATCTACAGATAGCTTGGGAGTAGGGAATAGTTGTGATTGCAGTCCTTTTAAGGACTAGGTTACAGCATTTCCTACGACTTTTATCAGGCAGGTCTGTGCTCTTAAATAGATAGATTGTGAGGAGTAAAGACTAATTGTAATTGCAGTCCTTTTCAGGACTAGGTTACATCAGTTCCTATCAGTTTTTGCCAGGCAGGTCTGTGCCAGTGCTGTGCAAGTTTTTTTCACAGCATTTGGCTGAATCTAGCAAAGCTAATCCTTTTTGGCCTATTGCAGAGTGTGTTAGTCAGTGGAGTAGCCTATCTGTGTTGCAAGATATCCCACCTGTGTATAGAATACCAATTTTTTTACTGCACCTAGTGAAGTAAAATCTTTTGGGCATAGCATCATTCTATTAGTCCATCTATACTGACCTCCATCAGGTTGCAAATTGAATATAATTTTTTTCTGCATCTAGCTCTGAAAAAATATTTGGGCTTCTAGCAGTGTGTGGGACTTGTTCTATTAGTCCATCTATACTGACCTCCATCAGGTTGCAAACTGAATATAATTTTTTTCTGCATCTAGCTCTGAAAAAATATTTGGCCTTCTAGCAGTGTGTGGGACTTTCTCTATTAGTCCATCTATACTGACCTCCATCAGGTTGCAAATAAAAAATAATTTTTATCTGCATCTAGCTCTGAAAAAATATTTGGCCTTCTAGCAGTGTGTGGGACTTTCTCTATTAGTCCATCTATACTGACCTCCATCAGGTTGCAAATTGAAAATAATTTTTATCTGCATCTACCTCTGAAAAAATATTTGGGCTTCTAGCTGTGTGTGGGACTTGTTCTATTAGTCCATCTATACTGACCTCCATCAGGTTGCAAACTGAATATAATTTTTTTCTGCATCTATCTCTGAAGAAATATTTGGCCTTCTAGCAGTGTGTGGGACTTTCTCTATTAGTCCATCTATACTGACCTCCATCAGGTTGCAAATTAAAAATATTTTTTTTTCTGCATCTACCTCTGAAAAAATATTGGGCTTCTACCTGTGTGTGGGACTTGTTCTATTAATCCATCTATACAGACCTCCATCAGGTTGCAAACTGAATATAATTTTTTTCTGCATCTACCTCTGAAAAAATATTTGGGCTTCTAGCTGTGTGTGGGACTTGTTCTATTAGTCCATCTATACTGACCTCCATCAGGTTGCAAACTGAATATAATTTTTTTCTGCATCTAGCTCTGAAAAAATATTTGGCCTTCTAGCAGTGTGTGGGACTTGTTCTATTAGTCCACCTATACTGACCTCCATCAGGTTGCAAATTCAAAATAATTTTTTGTCTGCATCTAGCTCTGAAAAAATATTTGGCCTTCTAGCAGTGTGTGGGACTTTCTCTATTAGTCCATCTATACTGACCTCCATCAGGTTGCAAACTGAATATATTTTTTTTCTGCATCTACCTCTGAAAAAATATTTGGGCTTCTAGCTGTGTGTGGGACTTGTTCTATTAGTCCATCTATACTGACCTCCATCAGGTTGCAAATCGAATATAATTTTTTCTCCATCTAACCCAGCCAATAGTTTTGGCCTAATACCACAGTTTGGCCACTCAGCTCTGCTCGGTTCCCATCCATTGTTTTTTTGTGCAAACAACTCCAGAGTTGTGAATTAGTTAACCACCAAAATGAGTGGAAAAAGGCCTGCTGCTGGTGGAAAGGGGAATAGGTGTGTTGGGAAGGGGAAAAAAGGTTGTGTCCGTAGGGTAGGTGTTAAAGCAACAGTAACATCTGCAGAAGAAAGACCATCTTCCAGCCAAACTAAAATGTCTACTTCTTTTAGCGGACAATGTGATAAGATCCCTTTCTTACGGCCACGCCAATCGCTACAAATTCCAGATGAGGCACAAAAACAGCAGGTGCTTCAACGGATATCAAGTGCTCCTTTAAGTGGGCTCTCCTCCACATCAACTTCAACATCACAAATACTCCAGTCCTCAAAGGTGTCACCCCAATCGCACTTGCTTCCTCACAGCTCCCAAATCTCCAGCTGCCCGTCTGAGTATGAGGTAGAACAGATGGTTGAGTCTGCAGAGCTGTTTACTCATACTATAGCCTGGGAATCAGAGGTCGACTCCAGCACTTCTGTGAATCCAGACGAGGAAATGATCTGCACTGATGCCCAGAATCTTTATGAGTCGGATCCAGGACCAGACGCAGAAGGTTCTGACCATAATGTAGACCCTCATTCCCAAACTGTAACTCCTGTTGGTGGAGACAATGAGGAAGACGATGATGAGACTCAAATACCTGATTGGAGCGACAACTTTAGTTTTTTGTCAGGGCAGGAACAGGTTGGCTCTGAGGACGACGGGTGTGATAATGCACAGGGTGATGATGATGAGGTTGGAGATCCCACTTACTGTCAACCCACAGTGAGCCAAGAGATGAGGTCAGCAGAGGAGGTGGAGGAAGATGCTAGTGACGACGAGGTCAGGTTGCGCCTTCCTGGACAGAGACGTAGTACTGGAAGTACGTCAACAACTGCATCCTCAAACACAACTCTGCCTCTCACCACAAGTCGTGGTGGCTCTTCAGGTCGCATGGGTGCTAAGCCTTGCATAGCCTGGGCATTTTTTCAGATCGATAAAGATGACCCAACTCGTGTTATCTGTAACATTTGTCAGCAAAAGCTAAGTAGAGGCCAAAAAATACATAGTTTGAGTACTTCATGCATGAACCGGCACATGGACATGAAGCATAAGTTGCAGTGGGAAGCTCAGTGTGCTACAATGCGGCCTAGCCGGCCGGGCCAACCACCGTCTGCCATATCTTGTGCATCCGCGGCCTCTTCATCCTCTGTGACTGGGGGGACAGCAGTCACACCTGTTTTGGGGCGCAGACCTGCCACCTCTTTACCCGCAACAGCCAGCGTGATTGGCAGGTCATCATTTTCTTTGGAGGTGGTAACACCAGCTGGTGTTGAGCGATGTCCGACATCGATAGCACCACCTTTGGATCAAGGCAACCTAACATGTCCGCCTGCATCTTCCTCACAGACCGGCAGTTTGCCGGGGACACCCTTATCAACCCCGTCTAAGCACAATAGCCAGCCCTCGGTCCCTCAGATGTGGACAAGTAAAAGATTATTTCCTCCTAGCCATGAGAAAGCTAAGAGGTTGAATTTCACCATCTGCAAGCTCTTGGCTACAGAAATGCTGCCTTTCCGCCTGGTGGACACAGAGGATTTTCGAGACCTTATGTCCGTCGCAGTGCCCCAGTACCAGATGCCCAGTCGGCACTACTTCTCAAAGAAAGGTGTGCCTGCGCTCCACCAGCATGTCGCACACAACATCACCGCTTCTTTGAGAAACTCTGTGTGTGACAGGGTGCATTTCACCACAGACACTTGGACGAGTAGGCATGGACAGGGGCGTTACATGTCGCTGACTGGGCACTGGGTAACTATGGTGACAGCAGGACAAGGGGCTGCTGTCCAAGTCTTGCCGTCCCCACGAGTTGTGCGTCAATCCTCTTTATGTCAAAGTTCCTCCACTGCTTCTGCCTCCTCAACCTCCTCTTGGTCTTCCACCTGCACCCAAAGCCTGTCTGGTCATGCCACAAGCTTTCTAACTGCGCAGAAGGGATCCTGCACACCTCCTTACTATGCTGGCAGTAGGGCTCAACGTCATCAGGCGGTTTTTACTTTGAAATGTCTGGGAAATGTGAGTCACACAGCTGAGGAGTTGTGGTCAGCTCTGGAGAACCAATTTCATGAATGGTTGTCTCCACTGGACCTGAAACCAGGGAAGGCCGTGTGCGACAATGCTGCAAACCTGGGTGCGGCCCTTCGCCGGGGCAATGTCACACACGTGCCTTGTATGGCTCACGTGTTGAACCTGGTTGTCCAGCAATTTTTAGCCCACTATCCCAGACTAGATGGCCTTCTGCAGAGGGCACGGTCGCTGTGTGCTCACTTCCGCCGTTCGCATCCCGCAGCTCAGCGACTTACATCTCTACAGAAGTCGTTGGGCCTGCCACTTCACCGGCTAAAATGCGATGTGCCTACCCGGTGGAAATCAACTCTGCACATGTTGCAGCGACTGTGGCAGCACCGACAAGCCCTGGTGCAATACGTTCTGACGTATAGCCTGGGCCAACGAGATCCAGAGGTGGGACAAATCACGCTGGAGGAGTGGTCTCAGATCAGGGACCTATGCACCCTTCTGCACAGTTTTGAAATGGCGACGAAGATGTTTAGTGCTGACGATGCCATTATCAGCATGACTATTCCGGTGATTTACATGCTGGAGCACATGTTAAACAGAATTCGAAGTCAGGTGGTGGCACAAGAGGAGGTGGAGGAAGTAGAGGAGGAGGAGTTGTATGCGGAAGGGCTAACATCTGCAAGGTCCAGACGGTCGGCAGCACCAAGGCGGCAGGCATGTGAGGGTGGGGGAGATGGTTTTACCAGGGCACATGGTAGCAGCCAAACTAGTGAGGAATGTGCAGGAGCCCAGGAAGAAGTGGAGGACGAACTGATGGAAGACTCATCAGATGAGGGAGACCTTGATCACATTTCTGTTGTGCGAGGTTGGGGGGAGAGGACAGAGGAAGGAAGCATGATTGTTACCTCGCCACCAACACAACAGGGACTTGGTGCTCCTGGATGCGCAACACACATGATTGCCTTCTTGCTGCACTACCTGCAACATGACCCTCGAATTGTGAGAATTAGAAATAATCCTGACTACTGGGTTGCCACACTGTTAGATCCCCGGTACAAAAGTAAATTTGCCGAAATTATTCCTGCCATAGAAAGGGATGCACGCATGCAGGAGTATCAGCAGAGACTGTTGCAGAATCTTACATGTGCTTTTCCACAAAACACCAGTGGTGCACGTAGTGAATCTCACAGTTCCAACTTGCCAACTGTGGGACCGTCAAGTGTTCAGCACTCAAACCGTAACAGAACCACAGTATCTGCTGGTAACATCAATTTTGCGGAATCATTTCACCACTTTTTTAGCCCATCCTTTGCAAGGCCACAGGAAACAAGAAGTCTGACACATAGTCAACGCCTAGAGACGATGGTACAGGAGTATCTCCAAGTAAACATTGAAGCCACGACTGTGTCACTGGACCCTTGCTCTTTTTGGGCTTCCAATCTGGATAAATGGCCGGAGCTAGCCACTTACACCTTGGAGATCTTGTCATGCCCCGCAGCCAGCGTTCTGTCTGAACGTGTGTTACATAGTTACATAGTTTATAAGGCCGAAAAAAGACAAGCGTCCATCCAGTTCAGCCTATTTCTTGTGCACTGCAGCTATTCCGCAGCGTTGATCCAGGGGAAGGCAACAAAAAACCATGAGGTATAGGCCAATTTACATCACTGAGGAAAAATTCACTTCCTGACACCAATCTGGCAGTAAGATTAAATCCCTGGATTAATTAACTAAGCATAAGATGTAATTTTATTGTTCTCAAGAAAGGCGTCCAGGCCTCTCTTGAACTCTTTAAGTGAGTTGGACATCACCACTTCCTCTCCCAGAGAGTTCCAGAGTCTCACGGCTCTGACCGTAAAGAATCCCCTTCTATGCTGGTGCAGGAACCTCCTTTCCTCCAGACGCATAGTGTGCCCCCTCGTCTTTGTCACCATCCTTGGTATAAACAGGTCATGGGAGAGATCTCTGTACTGCCCCCTGATGTATTTATACATGTTTATGAGGTCTCCCCTAAGCCTTCTCTTTTCCAATGTAAATAGGCCTAATTTTGACAACCTCTCTGGGTATTCTAGTCCCTCCATTCCCTTTATTACCTTAGTCGCCCTCCTTTGTACCCTCTCTAGCTCCAATATGTCTTTCCTGAGCACCGGAGCCCAGAACTGTGCACAATATTCTAAGTGCGGCCTTACCAGCGCTTTATACAGAGGAAGAACAATGTTCTCATCATATGCCCCTATTCCTCTTCTGATGCATGCCATGACTCTATTTGCCTTCGCAGCTGCTGCCTGACACTGGGCACTCCAATTTAATTTGCTGTTAACCAAGACGCCCAGGTCCTTCTCCATGTCAGATTTCCCCAACGGTTTCCCATTTAATATGTATGGGTGACTGCTGTTTTTCTTTCCCATGTGCATGACCTTACATTTATCGGCATTGAACCCCATTTGCCATTTTTTGGCCCAACTCCCCAATTTATCTAAATCCTCCTGTAGCTGTGCCCTGTCCTCATCTGTATTAACTACTTTACAAAGTTTAGTATCATCTGCAAATATTGCTATTTTACTATGCAACCCTTCCACTAGATCATTAATAAATATATTAAATAATATAGGGCCCAAGACAGACCCTTGAGGCACCCCGCTAGTAACCCTGACACACCCTGAGCTTACTCCATTGATAACCACCCTCTGCTTTCTATCACTCAGCCAGCTATTTACCCACTTGCACACATTATCCCCCAGACCAAGCATTCTCATTTTATATACCAACCTTTTGTGTGGCATGGTATCAAACGCTTTGGAGAAGTCAAGGTCTACAACATCCACTGACTCTCCCCGGTCCAGCTGTGAGCTCACCTCCTCGTAGAAGGCGATCAGGTTTGTTTGGCAGGAGCGATCCCTCATGAATCCATGTTGATATGGAGTTAGACAGTTATTATCATTAAGATATTCTACAATAGCATCTCTAAGAAATCCTTCAAACAATTTACCCACAACAGACGTTAAGCTGACTGGTCTATAGTTCCCAGGGTCACTTTTAGACCCCTTTTTGAATATTGGTACCACATTTGCTTGGCGCCAGTCTAGTGGGACAGTCCCTGTCCATAAAGAGTGCTTGAATATAAGATACAGCGGCCTGTCTATCACATTACTTAATTCTTTTAGTACCCGGGGGTGTATGTCATCTGGGCCTGGTGACTTGTCTATTTTGATATTATTTAGGCGTTTCTGAACTTCCCCCTGGGTTAGGTGGGTGATATTTAGCGGAGGATTTACTTTATCACTCTGCATTTCCTCCGATAAATTGTTTTCTTTTGTGAAAACAGTGGAGAAGAAGCTATTGAGTAGGTTTGCTTTACCCTCATCGCCCTCTATGATTTTACCCAGGTTATTTTTCAATGGGCCAACGCCATCAGTTTTAATCCTTTTACTGTTTATATAGTTAAAGAACAGTTTGGGATTCGTTTTACTTTCCTTGGCAATTAGTCTCTCTGTCTCCTCTTTTGCTATTCTTATTTGTTTCTTACAGATTTTGTTTTTTTCCCTATAAGATATTAGCGCTTCCTCGCTGCCTTCTTGTTTAAGTTTACCGAAAGCCCTTTTTTTGTTTTTCATTGCCCTCTTGACTTCCTTATTTAGCCACATTGGCTTCCTCCTATTCCTAGCCCTTTTATTCCCATAAGGTATGTACCTTCTACAGTGACTATGTAGGACTGTTTTGAAAATGTCCCATTTTCTATCCGTGCTCCTATTACTAAAGATACTATCCCAGTCTATAAGGTGAAGGGCATCTCTTAGCTGATCAAACTTTGCCCTCCTAAAGTTCAGTGTTTTTGTGACTCCCTTGCTGGGCACCCTACTGAAGCACATGTGGAATTGTATAATGTTGTGGTCACTATTTCCCAGGTGCCCCCCGACCTGCACCTCAGTTATTCTGTCTGGCCTGTTAGTTAATATTAAGTCTAAAAGGGCCGTCCCTCTAGTTGGTTCCTGCACAAGTTGTGACAAATAATTGTCTTTGATAATTGACAGAAACCTGTTTCCTTTCTGAGATCTACAGCTTTCGGTTTCCCAGTCTATATCGGGGTAGTTGAAGTCCCCCATAATAAGCACCTCATTATTTTTTGCTACTTCGTCTATTTGTCTCATTAATAGAGTTTCCGTGGCTTCTGCTATATTTGGTGGTTTATAACAGACTCCTATGATAATTTTATTATTGTTTTTTGCCCCATGTATCTCCACCCATAAGGACTCGACCTCCTCATTTCCCTCCCATACATCCTCCCGTATTGTAGGCTTTAGACACATCTTTACATATAGACAGACTCCACCCCCTTTCCGACTTCTTCGATCCCTTCTAAACAGACTGTAACCCTGTAAGTTAACTGCCCAGTCATAGCTTTCATCTAACCATGTCTCGGTTATTCCCACTATGTCATAGTTACCTGTAGATATTTCTGCTTCCAGTTCATCCATCTTGTTTGTCAAGCTCCTGGCATTTGCTAGCACGCAGTTTTCACGATTTTGTTTTGTTCCAATCTTCTCCCTGTGGATTGTATTAGAAATTTTCTTACCTCCCTTCCAAGTATCTTGTCTTGGACCTTCTTTGTCGCACTTCATATCTTTCATTAGTATGTTCTCTGGTTGCATGATCGTGTCCGACGTTTTTCTTCCCATCCCCTCTTCTTCTAGTTTAACGCCCTCCTGATGAGTGTTGCGAGTCTCCTGGCGAATGTGTGTTTCCTGGGTTTGTTGAGGTGTAGTCCGTCTCTGGCAAGGAGTCCGTCATAGAGGTAATTCACACCGTGGTCCAGGAATCCAAATCCTTGTTGTCTGCACCATCGTCTCAGCCAGTTGTTCACCTCAAGGATCCTGTTCCATCTCCTGACGCCATGCCCGTCTACTGGAAGGATAGAAGAAAAAACTACCTGCGCATCCAGTTCTTTTACTTTCTTCCCCAATGCTTCAAAGTCCTTGCAGATTGTCGGTAGGTCCTTCTTTGCCGTGTCATTGGTGCCAACATATATCAGAAGAAATGGGTGGACATCCTTGGAACTGATGAGCTTCGGTATCCTATCGGTAACATCCTTGATCTTCGCCCCTGGGAGGCAGCATACTTCTCTTGCGGTTATGTCCGGTCTGCAGATAGCTGCTTCTGTTCCTCTCAGTAGTGAGTCTCCCACCACCACCACTCTTCTTCCCTTCTTGGCTGTCCTTTTTCTTGTCGCTTCTGGGTGTTTCTGGGTGCTCTTTCCTTTTTTGCTTGCTGGTAGTTCCTCATCCATAGGTGTGCCATCTTCGTCCTCCACTAGTCCTTGGAATCTGTTTCTCAGTTGTGTGGTTGGTGGTGTCTCCATGGTCTTCTTGCTTCTTTTGGTCACTTGCCTCCACTTGTCTGCCTCTGGAGGTTCTCTGATGCTTCCTTGACTTTCCGTGACCAGTAGTGACGCTTCTGTTCTGTCCAGGAAGTCTTCATTTTCCTTGATGAGTTTTAATGTCGCAATTCTTTCTTCCAGTCCCCGCACCTTTTCTTCTAAAAGAGCCAGTAGTCTACACTTCTGGCAGGTGAAGTTGGTTTCAGCTTCTGGTCGATCTGTGAACATGTAGCACATGTTGCAGCTCACCATGTAGGTTGTCACATCTGCCATGCTGCTCCTTGTCCCTGCTGACTTGATGTCTGTCTTCTTTCTTGTGATACCCTAGGACAAACAAATTAAACAAATTCGCGCGCCGTCAGGCGTGCGGTTTGGCGATGCTTTCCAAGCAGCTGGTCCCGGCTGTACCCAACGATCTTCTAGCTGAAGGAGACTCTTCGCTTTTCCCAGAAGGCACCTGGAATATGCAAATTGTCCTCTTCAAGCGTCAATCCCTGGTTCAATCCGCTGCTGGTGGTGTGCTGACAGATAAGCGCACGCGGCTCTCCACTGATAATGTAGACAGACTCACGTTCATAAAGATGAACAAATCATGGATCCGAAACGACTTTTCTACCCCTGTGTCATCCTGGGGAGAGTAAAAGCTTGATGATTGGTTAAAATCACCCTACCAACCGTTTTAAGCTTTCAAATTACTAATCATGTTTATCTGTATCTTGGCTGGAAAATAATTTGGGCTTTGTAGCAGTGTGCAGCACTGATTCTATTAGGCCATCTATAATAAGCTCCACCAGATTTAAAATTACTAATCATGTTTATCTGTATCTTGGCTGGAAAATAATTTGGGCTTTGTAGCAGTGTGCAGCACTGATCCTATTAGGCCATCTATACTAAGCTCCACCAGATTTAAAATTAATAATAATTTTTAGCTGCATCTAGCCCGGAAAATAATTTTGGGGCTCCGAGATGCGCAAGACACATAAGTGCCTTCTTGCTGCACTACCTGCAACATGACCCTCATATTGTCAGAATTCGAAGTAATCATGACTACTGGGTTGCCACACTCTTAGATCCCCCAAACTTTTCGATCAACCTTTTCATTTTAATAAAGACCAAAAAAATGGTCATTTTTGAAATTATAAGCAGTAGCAGGTTATTAGAAACTGAAATCAAACAGTTTTCAACTCAAAACTTTATTCTAGGTGATGTTACATTTTCACATAGGACCCCTTGTTCGAAAGGAGCTTCTGAACTCTCTCGTCCATTGAATTTGTCAGGTTTTGGATGGTTTCTGCTTCAATTGTTTTGCATGAGGACAGAATACCCTCCCAGAGGTGTTGCTTAAATGTGAACTGCCTCCCGCCATCATAGATACTCCTTTTGATGATGCTCCAGAGGTTCTGAATGGGGTAGAGGTCAGGGGAGCATGGGGGTCACACCATAAGTTTGTCCCCTTTTATGCCCATATCAGCCAGAGATGCAGATGTTTTATGTGCAGCATGAGATGGTGCATTATCATGCAAAAAAATGATCTTGCTGTGAAATACATGGTTCTTCTTCTTGAACCATGGCAGGAAGTGCTGTTTGAGAAAATCCACATACATTATGGAGTTCATCTTTAGCGCCTTCAGGGATCCTAAAGGGGCCGACAATCTCTCTCCCCATGATTCCAGCCCAAAACATTACTCCACCTCCTCCTTGTTGGCGCTGTAGCCGTGTTTGCGTGGGGTGTCCATCAACCAGCCATCCTCCACTCCATCCATCTGGACCATCGAGCGCTGCACGGCACTCATCCGTGAACAAAACAGTTTTGAAATCAGTCTTCATGTAATGTTTAGCCCACTGGAGCCGTTTCTGCTTGTGTGAAGTGGATAGAGGAGGTCGACAGGATGGCGTATGCACAGCTGCAAACCTCTGAAGGACCCTGCATCTTGTTGTTCGGGGGACGTTGGAGGCACCAGCAGCTTCAAAAACTTGTCTGCTGCTATGACAAGGCTTTTTTGCCGCTGCTCTTTTAACCTGACGTAATTGCCTGTAGGAAAGAGTCCTCAATTTGCCCTTATCAGCACGCACACGTGTGTACTGTGAATCAGCTACATACTTCTTGATTGCCAAGACACTTCATCCTGATCATCGCACAATGTTGATTGTAGTCATGCCTTGACCTAAACACTCCACAATTTGTTGCTTCTCAGCAGCCGACACATCCTTTTTCTTTCCCATTTTCGCAGAAAATGTAGGCTGCTTAATAATGTGAGACAGCCTTCTTAAGTAGTCTTGCCTTTCATTGGACACACCTGCCAAACTAATTAGCACAGGTGTCTGCAATTGCTTACAGTGATATAAAGAGCCCTGACACACATCACCATCAATGAGTTTAACTGACAAACAAACAAATTCTTCCCTTATCACTCCTAAACACTTTTTGCATAATAATTTGGAACACAGTGTACATGTGCTTTTCCACAAAACACCAGTGGTTCACGTAGTGAATCTTACAGTTCTAACTTGCCAACCGTGGTCTGTATGGAGTTGTTCAATAAAGGGCCCAAAATTAAGATAACATAGATGGGAGAGGTCTCTATGAATAGGAATTCCTAAGTATTTGATACCCTGTGAGGGCCAGGCAAAGGGAAAGTTGGACTGGATGGAATCCTATATGGATTTGGGGAGGGAGACATCGAGGGCCTCAGACTTCGCTGCATTGATTTTAAAATTTGACCATGTAACAAAGTGATCTATTTCAGCCATAACAGCATGGATGGATATATGTGATTGAGTGATATATACTAGGACATCATCAGCAAATAGAGAGCACTTGTACTCGGTGCCTCCCACCTCAATCCACCTAATATTGGGGTTATGGCGAATTGATGAGAGCAGGTGCTCCGTCACTAGGATGTATAAGAGAGGGGACAGAGGACATCCCTGCCTTGTCCCATTGGTGATTGTGAAAGGTGATGAAAATGTTCTGATGCACCCCCTGGGCCTTGGGACACCCGGAGCCGGACCCTTTTTGGTGGATGCTGGTGGTTGTAGTCTTCGTGGCGGCGACCCTGTTCCGTGGCTCAGGGTGGTCAAACCAGTGGCGGAACTATTTATGTGGTTTTGATGTTTAAATGTCCGACTACGCCACCCGTGGATTGCGGTCAGAGTGAACCGCCGCTGCAGGGCAGACCGCTGAGGCTGGTGTTGTGGGTGCAGCAGAGCGTAGCATAACTTCCCAAGGGAGGAGTATAGCCTCAGGGCAGTGTATGCGGAGGATGGGGGTGATGGTGCAGGGCAGCAGCAGTAACGACACGGAGTCAGTGATGCAGTCCAGGGCCTTTACTCACAGTTCTTATTATCCAGACCACGTCTGCAGGTAACAGCTGCCCACGTCGTACTGTGCTCACCAGGTGAGGGGCTCAGACAACTCCCAGATAACTTTGGAGCGCTTCACAGGACCCCCTTTGTGTGTCCTTTGTCTGGCCTTTCTTACCAACCCTTCTGTCCGGCTGCCTCGGGCCTCCTCTTGGTAAACTTGGCGCCAGTTTCCCTGACCCTATGTGGTGCCTTCCTAGCGGGTGTAGTGAGGGGCTGCGCCACATAAAATGTCAGAGCCTCCGGTTTCTAGCTGAGGGTCGTTTCCTGCCTCCACTAGTTTCAAGGACCGGTCTCCCCCTTTGGCCTGACCCCTCCACGCAGGTGGATTCGGGCGTGCGGTGGCGACTCGCCCGTCCGCACCCCTGGGATCCCTTCATTCCTCGTTCCTGGAGCCTTCTCCGCTCCTCTTCCTTCCTTCTCCCTCTTCCAGGCCTGGGCCTCTGTTACTAGGCCCGCCTCCGGAGCAGAGCTCTTGCAGAGCCCCTGCTCCCTGCCACTTCTGCTCAGACTTCTCTGCACTGAACTAAGATGGTGCCCACCTTTTATACTCCCTTCTCAATGCACCCAGGAACTGCTTCCTCCCTGCTCCTGCACTACAGGGTTCCCCTTCCTCAGTGTTCCCTCCCCCCACTCCAGCCAGGGACAGGGACTGTCGTGCCCATCTCAGAGGCATATTGGTCGCCCTGCCCCACGGCAATGTGGTGTAATGCATGCAGGTGTCGGGTCCTGATCCACACTCCATCCTTACCTGAGAGTGAGATATCACACCTCTGGGTGAGGTGCAATACCTCTGTAGCAACCGAGCCCTCAGGGTGCTACAGTTCCATTTATCTTCAGCCTAGGTGACGTATTGTGATACAGGGCCGTGATTTTGGCTATAAAAGGGTCCCCTAGACCCCTACCCCAAGCTTTTTAAGAGAATCATATATGGCGTGCCAGGAGACTCTATGGAATGCTTTCTCAGCATCCAATGAGAGTATCTAATTACAAATTTTTAACTGCATCTAGCCCAGGAAATACTTTGTGCCTAGTAGCAGTGTCTGCTAGTCAGCGGATTATCCCGGCTGTTAAGCAAGCTACACCACCTGTAGTTTGGACACTTAATTTTTTCAAAGGAAATGCTTCGGGACCACGGGATACTCAGTGAAGAGCATCAGGAGGCACCCCAAGGCATAGGGGCTGGGACTGGCAGTAGGATGCCTTGCGGTGGACAGCCGAGCTCGATCCTTATAAAAGCTTTTTAACTGCAGCAGCTTTAGTGGACGCTACTGGAGCTGGAATTACGCGGCTGCTGGCATGAGACTTGCCCTCCAATAGATCCTTGTAAATGGATTTAAAGTATATTCATTCAAATTAGAGAGACAATTTAAATTAAAAAGCTTAGAGCTGCCTCCACCACAGGGGGGCTCGCTCGACCCACCAGCGGACAGGCACCAGTATTGGGAGAGGGGGGCTGGCCGTCAGGGTTCACCGCGGCTCTGGCACAAACCCGGCGACACGGAGGTGGCACGGGCAGGAGAGGACTGAACGTGTCGGCTTCTCACTTTTTGGATTTTAGAAGGGCATGACATGCCTATATCTGTGTCTCCCCCTCCTTTTACTCCTCCACCTCTTTTCTTTTCGCATGACTATATGTACTTGTCACTTTTCCATGTGTTAGTTGTGTCTTCTGAGCAGTTTGTCAGCTTTTGGACACCTTTGAAGGTGTTTTCTATGTGTTTCTATGTGTTTTTGTTTGCCTGCCATTGGTTTTAACGGTGTTCGAAGGTGTTCGACGAACAGTTCGACGAACAGTTCGGCGAACACACGGGTGTTCGACGAACCGAACCGAACTCGAACACTACGGGGGTGGCTCAACACTAGTGTTTAATTAAACTGATAGGACTTGATTTGGAAAGTCACACACCTGTCTATATAAGACCTCACCACTCACAGTGCATGTCAGACCAAATGAGAATCATCAGCTCAAAGGAACTGCCCAAGGAGCTCAGAGACAGAATTGTGGCAAGGCACAGATCTGGCCAAGGCTACAAAAGAATTTCTGCATTACTCAAGGTTCCTAAGAGCACAGTGGCCTCCATAATCCTTAAATGCAAGAAGTTTGGGACCACCAGAAGTCTTCCTTGACCTGGCCGTCCAGCCAAACTGAGCAATCATGGGAGAGGAGCATTGGTGAGAGAGGTAAAGAAGAACCCCAAGATCACTGTGGCTGAGCTCCAGCGATGCAGTAGGGAGATGGGAGATGGGAGAAAGTTCCACAAAGTCAACGCTCACTGCAGCCCTCCACCAGTCGGGCCTTTATGGCAGAGTGGCCAGATGGAAGCCTCTACTCAGTGCAAGACATATGAAAGCCCGCATAGAGTTTGCTCAAAAACACATGAAGGACTCACAGACTATGAGAAATAAGATTCTCTGGTCTGATGAGACGAAGATAGAACTTTTTGGTGATCATTCTAAGCGGTATGTGTGGAGAAAACCAGGCACTGCTCATCACCTGCCCAATACAATCCCTACAGTGAAACATGGTGGTGGCAGCATCATGCTGTGGGGGTGTTTTTGAGCTGCAGAGACAGAATGACTGGTTACAATTGAAGGAAACATGAATGCAGCAAAGTACATAGAGATACTGGATGAAAACCTCTTCCAGAGTCCTCTTGACCTCAGACTTGGCCGAAGGTTCACCTTCCAACAAGACAATGACCCTAAGCACACAGCTAAAATGACAAAGGAGTGGCTTCAAAACAACTCTGTGACCATTCTTGACTGGCCCAGCCAGAGCCCTGACCTAAACCCAATTGAGCATCTCTGGAGAGACCTGAAAATGGCTGTCCACCAACGTTCACCATCCAACCTGATGGAACTGGAGAGGATCTGCAAGGAAGAATGGGGGAGGATCCCAAATCCAGGTGTGAAAAACTTGTTGCATCATTCCCAAGAAGATTCATGGCTGTACTAGCTCAAAAGGGGGCTTCTACTCAATACTGAGCAAAGGGTCTGAATACTTATGACCATGTGATATTGCAGTTTTTCTTGTTTAATAAATTTGCAAAAATGTCTACATTTCTGTTTTTTTCAGTCAAGATGGGGTGCAGAGTGTA
Organism: Phyllobates terribilis; assembly: GCF_046119375.1. Classification (NCBI taxonomy): domain Eukaryota; kingdom Metazoa; phylum Chordata; class Amphibia; order Anura; family Dendrobatidae; genus Phyllobates; species Phyllobates terribilis. Next base: position 385,256,121 of record NW_027362765.1, read on the forward strand.
CATTAATGAGAAAAAAAAATGAACTTTTTAGAACTTACCGAATAACTGCAATGAAACAAAGAGTGAAAAATGTAAAGGGGTCTGAATACTTTCCGTACCCACTGTATGTATATTTCCTAGACACAACTCCTAGTATAACACAACCATATCTTAGATAGAGACATAAGGAACATTTCTTTTCCTTATCCTCTGTATTCTAAAGTGAGGAATCCCTAATTCTGTTTCATAGAATAGCCTTGTAATCAGCGGTGTAAGAATCAATACCGCGATTACAAGAGACTGACCACAGCATTAAGACTACACTGTGGACCAATTGACCACAAAATTTACGAGGACTGACAGTCCACAGCATTTGAATTAGTTGTCGACTGACTGACAACAGCATTTACACTAGTTTATGGATTGACTGGAAGACAGAAATCACTGGAAAAAGACATCATACTCGGAAGAATAGAAGGAAGTAGGCAAAGAGGAAGACAAGTAGCCAATCCAAAGGATTGACACTATCAAGATAATGGTGAAGAAGACCCTAGTGGACCTATGTAGTCTTTCCCAAAATTGATCTTCCAAAAGATCATTAATTCATCCAGTCGTCATGGCTCGAATTTCAACCGAAGGCCATTAATAATAAAAAGTGGGCTGACTGACCACAGCATTCACACTAGGTGTGGACTGCCTGACTACAGCATTCACACTAGGTGTGGACTGCTTGACCACATTTACAGTAGACTAGACTGTGGGCCTACCTCTGTCTTTTAAAGTGAGGAATCCCCTATTCTATTTCATAGAATAGCCTTGTAATCCGCGGTGTAACAATCAATACCGCGATTACAAGAGACTGACCACAGTATTAAAATTACACTGTGGACTGAATGACCACAACATTTTGAATGGACTGACAGTCCACAGCGTTTGAATTAGTTGTGGACTGACTGACAACAGCATTTACCCTAGTCTAAGGATTGACTGGACAGCAATCACTGGAAAAGGACGTCATACTTTGAAGTATAGAAGGAAGAAAGCAAAGAGGAAGACCAGCAACCAATCCAATGGATTGATACTATCAAGATAATGGTGAAGAAGACCCTAGTGGACCTATGTAGTCTTCCACAAGATTGATCTTCCTAAAGATCATTAATTCATCAAGTCGTCATGGCTCGAGTTTCAACCGAATGCAATTAATTATAAAGAATGGACTGACTGACCACAGCATATACACTAGATGTGGACTGCCTCACCACATTTACAGTAGACTGTGAAACGATTGAGCATAAAATTTGTAATAGACTGTGGACTGTCTGACTACAATTTTTATAATAAAATGCAGACCGACTGACCACAGTCTTTATGTTTGAAATAAGTAATATTTACCCTAGAGTGTTATACTTTTTGGTGTGTCTAGCATGTAGCAGGAACATATTATCACTCCTTTGAATATTTACAGGTGACTGACGCCCTTTGACATGGTGGGATTTGAAATGTTTCCTTGTGGACTCCAAGAAAAGAATGTGGAAAGTCACATAACAGGTAATTAGTATTCATATTAATTACTGATAATAGTCAGTCTAGGCATAAGTTCTAGACCTGCGGAGGTGTGACAACACCTCTCTGATACATGAGAATATACTGTTAGTGGTTTACATATGTATATTTTCTATACACAACTCCTAGTATAACACAACCATATCTTAGGTAGAGACATAAGGAACATTTCTTTTCCTTATCCTCTGTCTTCTAAAGTGAGGAATCCCTTATTCTGTTTCATAGAATAGCCTTGTAATCAGCGGTGTAACAATCAATACCGCGATTACAAGAGACTGACCACAGTATTAAGACTACACTGTGGACCAATTGACCACAAAATTTACGAGGACTGACAGTCCACAGCATTTTAATTAGGTGTGGACTGACTGACAACAGCATTTACACTAGTCTATGGATTGACTGGAAGACAGCAATTACTGGAAAGGGACATCATACTCGGAAGAATAGAAGGAAGAAGGCAAAGAGGAAGACCAGCAACCAATCCAAAGGATTGACACTATCAAGATAATGGTGAAGAAGACCCTAGTGGACCTATCTAGTCATGCACAAGATTGGTCTTCCTAAAGATCGTTAATTTATCAAGTCGTCATGGCTCGAGTTTCAACCAAAGGTCATTAATTATAAAGAATGGACTGACTGACTGACCACAGCATATACACTAGATGTGGACTGCCTGACCACATTTACAGTAGACTAGATTGTGGGCCAACCTTTGTCTTCTAAAGTGAGGAATCCCCTATTCTATTACGACGCACCCTCTGGGCCATGGGGTACCCGGAGCAGGGCCTTTTGTAGATGTTGGGGTGGTAGCCACCGTGGCAGGGACCCGGTCCGTGACCCAGGGCAGTCAAACAACGGGCGTATTGTATGTGTATAGGTTAATGTCCGACTACGCCACCTGTGGATTGCGGTTATTAGTAACCGCAGCTGTGGAGCAGTCCGCTGAAGCTGGTGGTATGTGCAGCTAGGTGATGTGACTCTCCACAGGAGGAGTTTAGCCTCAGGGTAGCATGTAAGGATGATGATTGTAGTAGAGCAGGGTATCGGTAATAACAACACGGAGTCTTTGCGGTGCAGTCCCAGGGTCTTTTCTGTTGGTAATTATATAGGCCCCAATGGGAGTACTGTGTGACCCGCCACTCGGTGTTTGAGTAGCGGCTAGCCCTCCCTGAGAAGGTGTATACTCGGAAGACGGGCCGGTGATGGAGAGGGGATGCAGTCGCGGCCTTGGCCCGGTCCTTGCCCAGGGCGCACACACCAAAAATATGGGCTAGTTAAGGATGAGTGGTTAATTCGACTACGCAACCTGTGGTGTTTGGTGATGCTCTACCAGCGCTGCTTGCAGTCCTCTGAGGCGGGATGTTGTGGCAGACGATGGTATTACTACTCCCCACAGGCAGAGCAGGGCCTCAGGGCAGAGACAGACAGGAGGATGGATGAGGGGAGTAGTAGTAGGCGCAGTGGTGTGGTGCGGTGTCACGCCGCAATAATGGACCGGAGGCAATGGATGCAGTATTCCAAGCTTTACTCACGTTAATTAAGGTCAGATGCAAGGCTTCTCCTTGCTCCTCACAGCTTGCTGCGGCCACCAGAGATGAGGGCCCGGAACACCCCGGTAGTTGAGGTGCTTTGATCAGGACCCCCGCACCTCCGCGTGTTCCTGAACTTTTCCCATGGACCTGTCCTGTTCATGTGCGGTGCGTGTTACAAGGCTGGGTCTCCCTCTGGCTATTCACAGAACAAGGATATGGCGGCAATTCCGTTCCGTCCGTCACCCGGTGGGATCCACTTAGCCGCCTGGCTTCTCTGACAGAGACGTGAAGTAACAAAGTCAGATATCGGGGGCTGGTACCCCTTTTGCAGCAGGAGTCCCTCTGACTAGGCCATAATGGAGAGTACAGGTGTCATATGCCGCTCCGTCCGTATTCCCTGGGATCCTTTTGCCTGTGGAGCTCTTCTACTTTGCTCCCCTCCAGGCTTTCTCAAGTAGGGAACTTGACCGGGTAAAGGCAACCGTTAACTCTCACCCGCTCCTCGCCTCAAGGCCAGAGCACGAGGACCGTGCGTCTTCACAGGCTGCAGGTTCTATCCCAGAAAGCCACGTTCAGCAGTGAAGACCACAATCAAAGAACCTTGAACTGAAGATGGCTGGCTATTACATATTAAACTAGAAGTGTAACCTAAAGGTGTGTCCTCCACCATGACCCACTACATGGTTCCCCCCATCTCCATTATCCTGCTGGGGCAGCACTCTGGTGCATATTAGCCCCCCATAGGACAGGAGTATGTAGTGTTGAGTGTGAGTTGGGGTCCTGACAGGTGCACCATCCTTACCTGGGTGAGGAGATACCACACCTCCTGACAAGATGCAGTACCCCCCTGTGGTGACCGAACCCTCAGGGGCGCCACAGTACAGGCTCGTGATGAAGGCCTGGTCAGTCTGGGAGCAATCCTAGAGTCCTCCTGGCCAGGTAGAGTTGTAGACCTGCCGTTCTGACCGTACTCTGTGGCTATCCCGCTTATAGTCATGTTGTAGCCCACGTCCCTGAGTGTAACGTGCTGTGCTCACCCGTATGGCTGGCGACTCGGACCCTGTGTATTCCTCGCTCCTCTGTGGCGGTACTGGTCCTTTCGTGTGGCTGAGCCTCCGGGCTTCTGATGGGTCAGGAGACCTGCAATCTCCTGCCTTGTGGTATCTGCTGCTGGGTATACAATCCCCACAGCCTCGGACTCTGGTGTCCCGCTCTCTGTGTGAACTATCCAGGACGAGCTCTCTTCAGCTCCAGTCCCTGGCTTCTTGCTCCTGTGTCCTCAACTCGACTACAGGCTCTAACTGAGCTAACCCCGCCTCGAGATCCAGTTATAAAGGGCAGGATCCTCCCCTTTCTGGCCTGGGGCAAGAGGTGTTGCATGTAGTGTGTTCCCTGACCAGGAAACCCCTGTTTTGCTCCCAGACATAGTATTACTACCACTGTGGCAACCAGACCCTTTGGGGTGCCACATTACCCCCTAGTAAATTTCAGTACTCCGGGACTGAGCATATTTTGCAAAAACAGAACAGGTAACAATACATCAACATATTTACAATCATTAGAGTCTTTATATGTCACGGAATCATCCATAACCAGGTGTCCATTTTCCTTGGTAGATATGGGGACCTGTCCAAAGCAAACCCCAAACGTTGGCCTTGGGCGTGGCTGCAAGGCTTAGGCAGTCCTGTTGGACCACAAGGGGGCCACGCCAGACAGGTTTTTGTTCCGTGGTCTGCTGGAAAGGGGCACTTTACAGGTGCAACTATTTACAAGGCAAGTTTTTGGGTTACTCATCGTCCATAACCTGAAAGTCTTTTGTAACCTGTCGGGTAACTGGACAAACATAGTTAACACACACATAAAACAATTCAACATTACAGTTATAGTTACATTTAGATTCTCCAGCGAGCAGGGATTTGACCTCTGGTGCTCCTGGTAGACCTGCGTAACACACTGTCTAGCTGTGTTCTACCTTGGTCCCCTGCATTTACCCCTGGTGTGGTGGGCTCTGTATGGACTGCACTACAGGTGTGTGAAGGTGTCTCTGGTAGGTTGGGCAGCTTCCTACGGATCCTTTGGCTTACCGTGGTCATGACAGGTTCGCTACTAGCATAGGGTAGATTCTCCTGGTCTGCTGATGAGGAATCTTCTGTCTCTGGAGCCAATGATTCTTCCAACTCTACTGGGACTTCTTCAGCTTCCTGAGGAGCTGGCTGGAGGAATGTAAGAACTGGTACAACAATGGCATTATTCACCTGTGTCCATGACTGTGGAAATTCTCTGAGTACCGTGCTGACCATTTCTTCCTTTTCCTCTGCGGGTTGAGGGATATCCTGGTCTTCTTCAGCATGCTGCAGCTGCTCGGGACATTTCTTTAGGTGGTCTCTGTAAACTGTAGCTGTTGTTTCTCCTCCGTCCTTACTTATGAGGTACGCCTTAGGGTTATCGTGGTTCGAGGGCAGAACGGTGTACGGCTCTTTTTCCCACTGGTCATCCAACTTATGGAGTCGCCTCTTCCTCTTTAGGACTTGCTCTCCAGGTGACAGGGGAACGGCAGGGGCATGTTGTTTGTACGTCTTCTCTTGCCTTTCTCTTGCTTGGGACAGACATCTTTCAACACTTTCCTGTACCTTGTGGTATTGCTGCTGCCGCTCAGTATCCCAATCTGCATCTGGTGAGGCGTCCTCTGGGGTCAGGACTCCCATATCCAGGTCGATGGGCAGCTTACCAGGTCTTGCTCGCATCAGGTAAGCAGGGGTGCAGTTGGTGGAATTCACTGGGATGTGATTGTAGAATTCCACCAGGTCTGGCAACTTTTCTGGCCACAGGCTGCGTTCCTCCAGGGGCAACGTCTTCAGTAAGTCTATCACCACCTGATTCATCTTTTCACAAATCCCATTGGTCTGGGGGTGGTAAGGCATTGTCCAGATCTTCTTGCAGCCGTACAGGTTGCAGAACTCCTGGAATACCTCCGCTTTGAAGGCCGGACCTTGGTCAGCTAGCACACGTTCTAGGTAAACATGCGGGTGGCAGAAGTGCTGCTGGAAAGCTCTGGCTACAGTCTGAGCCCTTTGGTCCTTGACTGGCACTACTACCAGGAAACGGGAGTAGTGGTCTACGATGGTGTGAGCGTAGACATAGCCTGACCTGCTCGGGGTTAGCTTCACATGGTCCAGGGCTACCAATTCGAGTGGCTGCTTGGTGATGATGGGCTGCAGGGGAGCCCTCTGGCTGTCACGGTCTTTTCTTCTCAGGTTGCATGGTCCACATTCTCGACACCACCTCTCAATTGCTGTCCTCATGCCAACCCAATAGAACCATTCACGTAGCAGGACTTCCAGCTTCTTCCACCCAAAATGCCCCGCTCCATCGTGGTACGCCTCCAGGACCATAGACGCATCTCGGCTCGGGATTACCACCTGCCAGACCAGCTCATGTGTCCAGGAGTTAACAGTTCTTCGAAACAGCTTCCCTTCATAGATGAACAGCTTCCTCTTTTCTTTCCACAGCTGTTTGGTCTCTTCAGGAGCATCTGAATCAGGTTATGAGTCCGCTTGTGTCAGCAACTCTTTGACTAGGCGGACAGCCGGGTCACTGTCTTGCGTTTCTGCCCATCTGTGGTGTGGCAGTGGATTGAATGTGGCCTCCCTGTTGGCAGAGCACCTGTTCTTCACACAATGGGAGCACTGCTTTATTCCATGGCGGTGGAAAGCGGGGATCTCTATCTCTTCCAATTCTTCTGGGTCTTTCCCCCGTCTGGCAAGTTAGGCATTCTGGACAGCGCATCTGCGTTTGCATTCTTGTGACCAGCCCGGTACTTGATGGTGAATTCATAGTTGGACAGTCGGGCCATCCATCTTTGTTCCAGGGCACCAAGGTTTGCAGTGTCCAGGTGTGTCAGCAGGTTATTATCCGTGAACACGGTGAATTTTGAGGAGGCAAGATAAGGTTTGAAGTGCTCTGTCATGGCCCAGACAATGGCAAGGAACTCCAACTTGAAGGAGCTGTAGTTTCTGGGTTCCTTTCTGTGGGCCGGAGCTTCCTACTGGCGTAGGCTGTCACCCTTTCTCTGCCTTGTTGGATCTGGGACAGCACCGCTCCTAGTCCCACGTTGCTCGCGTCCGTGTGAAGGATGAAGGGTTGGCCGTAATCAGGGTAGGCCAGGACCTCGTCTCCGGTGAGGGCCATCTTCAACCCGGTGAAGGGCTCATCTTCTAGCTTGTCCCATTTGAATGGTGGTTTCTGGCTCTTGGCTTTCCTGGACTGGCCTATCAGGAGATCCTGCATGGGCGTTGCCATCTTGGTGAAGCCTGGTATAATCCTTCGGTAGTAGCCTACTAACCCGAGGAACTGCCGTATTTCTTTGATGGTGGAGGGTCTCGGCCAGTCCTTGATTATGGTGATCTTGTCGGGGTCCGGCGCTACACCGTCAGTGCTTACCACATGTCCCAAATACTGTACTCTGGGCTTCAGCAGGTGGCACTTTGACGGCTTCACCTTGAGGCCAAAGCCAGCCAGGGCTTCAAACACCTCCGCCAGGTGCTCCAGATGATCCTCATACGTCTTGGAATATACTATGACGTCATCCAGGTACAGCAGGACCGTCTCGAAATTCTTATGTCCCACAGGACCGTCTCGAAATTCTTATGTCCCAGACAGCACTCCATTAACCGCTGACAAGTTCCTGGGGCGTTGCAGAGCCCGAACGGCATGCAGTTGAACTCGCTGAGGCCCATCGGGGTGGTGAATGCGGTCTTTTCCTTATCCGCCTCTGCTACAGGAACCTGCCAGTTCCCACTAGTAAGATCCAAAGTAGAGAAGTAGTTAGCAGATTTTAAGGCAGCCAGTGACTCCTCTCTCCTGGGTAGCGGGTATGCATCTTTATGTGTTATGCGGTTAATTTGCCTGTAGTCTGCACACATTCTCATCGTGCCATCCTTTTTCTTTACAAGAACTAATGGAGCTGCCCAGGGGCTACAACTGTCTCTTATTACCCCAGCCTCCTTCATCCCTTGTAACATCCCTTTGGCATTTTGGTAGTGTGCTGGCGGTACAGGCCGGTACCTTTCTTTAATGGGTGGATGGTCTCCCGTGGGGATATGGTGTTGAACCCCTTTTCCTGCCCGAAGTGAAGTGGGTGTTTACTGAAGACTCTTTCATACTCCTGTACCACCCGGTATACTCCTTGTTTTTGGTTTGAGGGGTGGAGTCGGTGCCCACATGCAGCTTCTGGCACCAGTCCTCCAACTGTCCCTTGGAGCCATTACCCTCCGCCTGTTGGGATGGAGGTAAGGGTTCCACGGCCTTTATAGCATTTTGGCAGACGGTGAATAGTTTAGCCAGGGTAGCATACCGGGGCAAATGGACTTCTCTTTTCCCAATGTTCAGGATGCGGACTGGCACTCTCCCATGGCGGACATCAACCACCCCCCTGGCTGTCAAAATGGTGGGCCTACTATCTGAGTAGACGGGCTCTACCAGGGCCTTGTAATCTCTACCCCTTAGACCGATGGCTGCCCGGCACCATATCAGCATTTCACTTTTTGGGGGCATGGCAATAGGGAATGGGTCACTCATCCTAACACTGCCAATCTCACCACCAGACCGTTCTACCTGTTGTCTTTTCATCAGGGCTCTGATCTCCCTTTGTAGAACCCACTGCTGGCTGGAACTGGCGGTCTCCGCAACCTGCTGTAGCAAGACAATTATTTCTGCAAGACAATTTTCAATAACATTAGTGCCTAAAACTATCATGGGATGACTTTCTCGGCGATCAATGTCGACAATTATCAGTCCCTGTGCTGGTAGCTCGACTTTGCCAACTTTTATGGTCACTTCTTTAAACCCAACCTGGGGTACGGGTTGACCATTTCTAGCATATATACTCAAATGTTCATCTCGACGGCGGGTAATGTCCGAATTAGGCCAGTACTGTTTGAAAAGAATGTAGGGAATGGTGGTCACCTGGGATCCAGTGTCCAGCAACGCGCTCATTGGAAAGCCGTCCAGCACGACAGGTAGGACCCGTCATCCTCCCACATATTTGTCTCGCCAGCTTGATGAGCCTGGTGGTCTTATGCCTGGGGGTTGGCCCTCTGCCCCAGGTTTTACTCGTTTAAATGACAGTACCTTGCATAATGTCCTGGCTGGTTGCAGTGGCGGCAGATGGGTTGTCCGTCCTGGTCGTAGCGGTCGCTGTTTCTCCCTCTGGATGGTGGACTCCTCCTCTGTCGTCGCCACGGGACGTCCTCTGGACTGGAAGCCAGCTGGACCTTTCCTCTGGGAGACACCTGCAAGGACTGCACAGTTTTGGTTAGTGCTGCTACACTTTTGGTTAGTTCCTGGACCTGATGGTGCAGGTCTGTAGATGGGGCATTGTCCAGAGTCTGTACATCAGCTCCTACAGGCTCTGGGGAAACCGGTGCCACCTTCTGGTGATAGGTGATAACTGGGCGCCGGTGAGCTGTGGCGCCACATGGTGTTGGTTCCCATAGCACCCGGATGGCTCTGTCCTTAAATTGTGCAAAGTTCAAGACAGGGTTTTGCAGAGCCATTATGCACAGCTGGGTTCGGTGGGCGCTGGACAGTAAACCCTCAATAAATTGCTCAGTTAACAGTCTGTTTTCATCACGCACACTGTCAGGGTCTACCTGTTTGATGGTCCTCAGCGCCTCCTGCAGGTTTAAAGCATAGTCCTGTACACTGTCCTGTGCCCGTTGTTTGCACCCATAAAACTTCATTTTGATCTCTGCTGTAGTGCGGGTGTCTAAAGTGTCCTTTAGGCAGGCCAGTATCTCTTTTACAGTCCCTTTTTCTCGAGCTGACCAGGACTTTACTTCTCTCTGGGCTGCACCAATCAACTGGCCTATGAGGATGCTCACTTTCTGCTCCTCGGACAGGGGGTATACTTTAAATAAACTGTTTAGTCTCTCCTTGAAGTCACTCAGGGTGTGCGACTCTCCTGAGTACTGGGGAAACCACGCCGCCCCTGGTATATAAGGCATGGTGAATGGCATTACTGCGGCAGTAGCCGCGCCGGTGGCATTAGTTCTCTCCATTTCGGGTGTCTTCCTCCCCCCTAGTGAACCGTGGCCTACCTTCTTCCTCTTTTCTTCCGTAGGCCGCAGTTCTGCAGGTGATTATCCCCGTCGAGGACCTGGTGTTGCACGCATCTGACGTCAGTGCTCGCTGGGCACATTCCAGGACCTGGCGTTGCGTCAGCGTGCAGGGCGGGGCTTTGGACTTCGCGCATTTTCAGCGATCACGCCCCTCTTTTTCCCGCGCAGCGACCCGAAAATGGCGGACAATGCCTGGAAAACAGCGGCTTTGGAGGGAAAACTTCACCACGGTATACGACACAGTTTCTTAAAGGTGCGCAGTACCCGGTGGTAGCGGGCACGTAATCTTGCCGACTGCGCCAAAACTGACGCGTCCCCTGGGGCCTGGAGAACCCGGAACCAAGCCTTTTGTAGATGTTGGGGGTGGTAGTCACCGTGGCGGTGACCTGGTCCATGACCCAGGGCGGTCAAACCACGGGCGTATTATATGTGTATAGGTTAATGTCCGACTACGCCACCTGTGGTTTGCGGTTATTAGTAACCGCCGCAGAGGAGCAGTCCGCTGAAGCTGGTGGTATGTGTAACTAGGTGATGTGACTCCCCAGAGGAGGAGTGTAGCTTCAGGGCAGCGTGTAAGGATGATGATGGTAGTAGTGCAGGGTATCGGTAATAACAAAACGGAGTCTTTGCGGTGCAGTCCCAGGGTCTTTACTGTTGGTAATTATATAGGCCCCAACGGGAGTACTGGCTCGTGATGAAGGCCTGGTCAGTCTGCGAGCAATCCTAGAGTCCTCCTGGCCAGGTAGAGTTGTAGGCCTGCCGTTCTGACCATACTCTTTGGCTATCCCGCTTATAGTCGTGTTGTAGCCCACGTCCTTGAGTGTAACGTGCTGTGCTCACCCGTATGGCTGGCGACTTGGACCCTGTGTATTCCTCGCTCCTCTGTGGCGGTACTGGTCCTTTTGTGTGGCTGAGCCTCCGGGCTTCTAATGGGCCAGGAGACCTGCAATCTCCTGCCTTGCGGTATCTGCTGCTGGGTATACAATCCCCACAGCCTCGGACTCCGGTGTCCGGCTCTCTGTGTGAACTATCCAGGATGAGCTTTCTTCAGCTCCAGTCCCTGGCTTCTTGCTCCTGTGTCCTCAACTCGTCTACTGGCTCTAACTGAGCCAACCCCGCCTCCAGATCCAGTTATGAAGGGCAGGATCCTCCCCTTTCTGGCCTGGGGCAGGAGGTGTTGCATGTAGTGTGTTCCCTGACCAGGAAACCCCTGTTTTGCTCCCAGACATGGTATTACTACCATTGTGGCAACCAGACCCTGTGGGGTGCCTCATTTACATAGAATAGTAATCAGAGGTGTAACAATCAATACCGCGATTACAAGCGATTGACGACACTATTAAAATTACACTGTGGACTGAATGACTACAACATTTAGAAGGACTGACAGTCCACAGCATTTGAATTAGTTGTGGACTGACTAACAACAGCATTTACACTAGTATAAGGATTGAATGGAAGACAGCAATCTCTGGAAAAGGACATCATGCTTTGAAGTATAGAAAGAAGAAAGCAAAGAGGAAGACCAGCAACCAATCCAATGGATTGATACTATCAAGATAATGGAGAAGAAGATCCTAGTGGACCTATCTAGTCTTCCACAAGATTAATCTTCCCAAAGATCATTAATTCATCAAGTCGTCATCGCTCGAGTTTCAACCGAAGGCAATTAATTATAAAGAATGGACTGACTGACTGACCACAGCATATACACTAGATGTGGACTGCCTGACCACATTTACGGTAGAGTGTGAACCGATTGAGCATAAAATTTGTAATAGACTGTGGACTGTCTGACTACAATTTTTATAATAAAATGCAGACCGAATGACCATAGTCTTTATCTTTGAAATAAGTAATTTTTACCCTAGAGTGTTATACTTTTTGGTGTGTGTAGCATGTAGCAGGAACATATTATCACTGTTTTGAATATTTACAGGTGACTGACGCCTTTTCACATGGTGGGATTTGAAATGTTTCCTTGCGGACTCCAAGAAAAGAATGTGGAAAGTCACATAACAGGTAATTAATATTCATATTAATTACTGATAATAGTCATTCTAGGCATAAGTTCTAGACCTGCGGAGGTGTGACAACACCTTTCTGATACATGAGAATATACTCTTAGTGTTTTACATATGTATATTTTCTATACACAACTCCTACTATAACACAACCATATCTTAGGTAGGGACATAAGGAACATTTCTTTTCCTTATCCTCTGTATTCTAAAGTGAGGAATCCCTTATACTGTTTCATAGAATAGCCTTGTAATCAGCGGTGTAACAATCAATACCGCGATTACAAGAGACTGACCACAGCATTAAGACTACACTGTGGACCAATTGACCACAAAATTTACGAGGACTGGCAGTCCACAGCATTTAAATTAGGTGTGGACTGTCTGACGACAGCATTTACACTAGTCTATGGATTGACTGGAAGACAGCAATTACTGGAAAGGGACATCATACTCGGAAGAATAGAAGGAAGAAGGAAAAGAGGAAGACCAGCAATCAATCCAAAGGATTGACACTATCAAGATAATGGTGAAGAAAACCCTAGTGGACCTCTCTAGTCTTGCACAAAAGTGATCTTCCCAAAGATCGTTAATTCATCCAGTCATCATGGCTAGAGTTTCAACCGGAGGCCGTTAATAATAAAAAATGGGCTGACTGACCACAGCATTCACACTAGTTGTGGACTGCCTGATCATATTTACAGTAGACTGTGGGCCAACCTCTGTGTTCTAAAGTGAGGAATCCCCTATTCTATTTAATAGAATAGCCTTGTAATCAGCGGTGTAACAATCAATACAACGATTACAAGAGACTGACCACACTACTAAGACTACACTGTGGACTGAATGACCACAACATTTAAAAGGACTGAAAAGTCCACAGCTTTTGAATTAGTTGTGGATTGACTGACAACAGCATTTACACTAGTCTAAGGATTGACTGTAAAACAGCAATCACAGGAAAAGGCCTTCAAACTTTGAAGTATAGAAGTAAGAAAGCAAAGAGGAAGACCAGCAGCCAATCCAAAGGATTGACACTATCAAGATAACAGTGGAGAAGACCCTAGTGGACCTATGTAGTCTTTCACAAAATTGATCTTCCTAAAGATCGTTAATTCATCCAGTCTTCATGGCTCGAGTTTCAATCGAAGGCCGTTAATAATAAAAACTGGGCTGGCTGACCACAGCATTCACACTGGGTGTGGACTGCCTGACTACAGCATTCACACTAGGTGTGGTCTGCTTCACCACATTTACAGTAGACTGGATGGTGGGCCAACCTCTGTCTTTTAAATGGAGCAATCCCCTATTCTATTTCATAGAATCGCCTTGTAATCAGCAGTGTAACAATCATACCGTGATTACAAGAGATTGACCACACTATTAAAATTACACTGTGGACTGAATGACCACAACATTTAAAAGGACTGACAGTCCACTGCGTTTGAATTAGTTGTGGACTGACTGACAACAGCATTTACACTAAAGGATTGAATGGAAGAGAGCAATCAATTGAAAAGGACATCATACTTTGAAGTATAGAAGGAAGAAAGCAAAGAGGAAGACCAGCAACCAATCCAATGGATTGATACCATCAAGATAATGGTGAAGAAGACCCTAGTGGACCGATCTGGTCTTGCACAAGATTGATCTTCCTAAGGATCGTTAATTCATCAAGTCGTCATTGTTATGATCTGCAACATGTACTAAGGAAAGATAGGGGAAAGCTGTCCCTACAGTAAGACTTAGCTGAATCCCTACGATGTAGTGGGCTGCCTGTTCCTAGTGAACAGACCGGCCTTAGTCCTCGGCTAGTCTGAACGAAGACCTATAGAATTAAGGGAGGGTCCCTAAAAGAACTAAGGACTAGGACAAAAATGGGACACCTCCTAAACAGAGAAATTGTTGCAGAACACAAAAAGACAAACTGACAAAAATGTACTATAGGTCCCAGAGGACCATGCGAACTTGACAGAGAAAGGCATCGAAGCACCAGGCTAGAGAAACAGTGAAACACTGAAGTCCAGCACAGCCACAAGGGCGGAGCTGGAATATAAAAGCAGATGGTCACGTGACCGCAAAACACAAGATGGAAAAAACAAACAGGAGGGTTCTAAGAGTACCCCATCTTTTATGAGGTTCATCCGGATCCTCCAGGCCCAGGCCTATCTGGAAACCTCCTGTGGAAAGCTTTAACAAGCTTAGGAGCAGAGACATCATCCATCCTTACCCAGGAGTTGTCTTCGGGACCGAAACCCTTCCAGGAGACAAGATAGTGTAATCTCCCTCTATGCCATCTAGAATTCAAGATACGAGAAATTTCATATTCGCCGTCTTCCACCAGAGGAGGAACTGTGACAGTGGCATCCCTATCAGACACATCAGCCTTTTTCAACAAGGAAACATGAAACACAGGATTAATCTTCCAGGAAGTAGGGACATCCAACCTAACAGCAGACGGGTTAACAACCTGAAGCACTTTAAATGGACCCACAAACTTAGGACCCAGTTTTTTAGAGGGAATCCTCAACCGCAGGTTCTTCTAGGACAACCAAACCATGTCACCCACCGTAAACAAAACCTCCTTACGTTTCCTGTCAAAATACTTCTTGGACTTCTTGTTAGCCTCTTGAAGGTTGCAACGTACATTAGTCCAAACTCTCTCCAAATCACCGGAAAAATTCTCCTCCTCCGGCACCGCCGACCCCAATTTGGAGAACGAACCAAAAGACGGATGTCTCCCAGTACAACAAAAAAAAGGAGAACACCCAGCAGAGGAGGATATATGATTGTTAAGAGCAAATTCTGCGAGAGGCAGAAACTCAGACCACATCTCTTAATTGTCCACCACAAAACAATGCAAAAACTGTAAAACATCCTGGTTCTTTCTTTCAGTCTGTCCATTAGACTCAGGATGATAACCAGACGAAAATGACAAATGGACTCCCAACCTGTCACAAAAAGCACGCCAAAGCAAGCCACAAACTGAGGTCCTCTATCAGAAACAATATCCGTGGGAACGCCATGGAGCTTGACAATCTCCTTAACAAACACCTTAGTGAGTGTCTTGGCGCAGGGCAACTTAATGAATGGAACCAAATGACACATTTTACTAAAACGGTCCGCGACCACCCAGATGACAGTAAAACCCTTGGATACAGGAAGATCAGTAATAAAATCCATTGTGAGATGCGTCCAAGGCGCACTAGGAACCACCAGAGGGCAAAGCAACCCCGCAGCAGGAGTATGTGAAGCCTTTGACCTAGCACACACAGTACACTGACGCACCCACTTGATGACTTCCTTCTGCCATCCAGGCCACCAAAAGCTGCAACTGATAAGTCTCTTAGTCTCCGAAATTCCTGGATGACCTGCCAACCGAGACTCATGACACTCCACAAACAAATCTCTCCTAAAGGCTCTAGGCACGAACAACCTCCCATTGGGAGTGTTAGATGGAGCATCATCTTGAGCTTTCAGAATCCCATTCTACAAAATGAAGTCCAATGCCGCCACCACAACTCTTTTCTGTAAAATGCTCTCCTCCTCCTCGGCACCGACCGTAGGAGAGAAGCATCAGCTTTAACATTCTTTAACATTCTTAGTACCAGGGATATAAGTAACAGAAAAATGAAACCGAGTAAAAAAAGTGCCCACCTAGTTTGACGGGCATTCAAGCGCTTGGCAGCATCAAGATAGATCAAATTCTTATGATCTGTGAAAACATGAATAGGAAATCTAGCACCTTCCAAAAAATTACGCCAATGTTCAAACGCAAGTTTAATAGCCAGCAGCTCCCGATTTCCAACACCATAATTCAGTTCGGTTTCTGAAATTTTTTTCGAAAAGAAGGCACAAGGATATACTCCACCCTTGTTCTCCTGAGACAAAACTGCTCCGACCCCCACTGATGAAGCATTGACTTCGACTAAAAAAGGCTTGGTCTCATCAGGCTGCATAAGGATAGGGGCATAAATGAACCTCTCTTTGAGATACTCAAACGCTTCAATGGCCTCAGTAGTCCACTGAGCCGTTTTCGCACCTTTCCTGGTGAGATCGGTTAGAGGTTTAACAATTACAGAAAAATTCTTAATGAATTTCCTGTAATAATTGGCAAAACCCAAAAATCTCTGTATAGATTTCAAACCAATAGGCCTAGGCCATTCCTGCACAGCCTGAACCTTCACAGGGTCCATCTCAAAGCCCTCGCTGGAGACAATGTAGCCCAAAAAACTAATTTTCTGCACAGCGAACTCACATTTCTCCAGCTTAGCAATGAGTGAATTATCACTCAATAAATGCAAAACTTCACATACACTCTGCCAATGGGACTCTAGATCTGGTGAGTAAATCAAAATGTCATCCAAATACACAACCGCATTCTTACCAATCAAAGGTCTCAGGATGTCATTAATAAGGTTCTGAAAAAATGCAGGTGCATTGGTAAGACCAAAAGGCATCACCAGATTCTCAAAATGGCCTACCGAAGTGTTAAAAGCAGTTTTCCATTCATCACCCTCCTTCACTCGTAACAAATTGTATGCCCCCCGGAGATCAATTTTGGAGAACCACTTGGCCCCCACTAACTGGTTAAACAAGTCAGGAATTAACGGCAATGGGTAAAAATTGCGTACGGTAATCTTATTAATTTCACGAAAATCCAGACATGGACGTAAACCGACGTCCTTTTTATTAACAAATAAAAATGCAACTGCCACAGGCGACTTAGAAGGTCTAATATGACCAGCAGCCAGGCTAGTCTGTATGTACTCCTCCAAGGCCTTTCTTTCAGGGATAGTCAGATTAAACAAGCGACTCTTGGGAAGAGTAGCTCCTGGAACAAACTCAATGGCGCAATCATAATCCCTATGAGGAGGTAAAACTTGCGACTCCTCCTCCGAAAAAACCCTCCAAAAATCTTGAATAGGTACCGGTAATTCCCCTTTTTCCACAGCCGCAATGCAACCATTACAACATTTATCATAGCACTTCAGACTCCAAGACTTAATGACATTAGTAGACCAGTCCAATAAAGGATTGTGCAGTTTTAACCAAGGCAATCCTAGAACAACTGGAGAGGGTAAATTATCTAAAACAACCAAATCCAAAATTTCTTGGTGAACTCCATTGATAGTGAGGGGAAATGCAGCAGTCTTGTGAGTAATACATTTCAAAGTAGTGTTATCAATTGCAATCACAGAAATAGGTGATGACAAAGGTTTGGATTTCAATTTAAGGTTTTCCAAAAACCCTTTATCAATCACATTAAGTGTTGAACCACAATCCACAAATACCTGAAATTCAATCAAATCTCCCTGCAGAGTAGTACTCGCAGAAAGAAATACTCCTGCAGAGCGTAAACAACCTATATGGGTATAACTGACCTTTTTTTTTTCTTAACTTAAACGACGCTCACAATACTTAATCAAATGGTCAGATTTACCACAATAAAGACACAATCCCTCTGTAAACCTCCAGTCTCTTTCCTGAGAGCGGAGTGACATCGCCCCAACCTCCATCGGTTCTCCGCCGTCAGAGCAGATTTTCTGGGGACTAGGACCTGGCATTACAGGAGTCGTCACCTCATTGAGCCTGCTCCTCAGTCTCCTGTCTATACAAACAGCTAACTGCATAGCATCCTGCAGAGTCTCAGGTGCAGGGAATGCAATTAGCAAATCCTTAACCCTTTCACTCAGACCAGCAAGAAATAAACATCTCAGCACAGGATCATTCCATTTAACTTCTGAAGCCCATCTCCTGATGTGTGTGCAATAATTTTCAACATCTTCTGACCCATGATTCAAACGCCTGAGTTCTGATTCAGCAGATGAGATTCGACCAGGATTGTCATATTATAGCCCCATAGCAAAAAAAAATTCTTCAACAGACCTTAAACACAGATCATTAGGCTGGAGAGAAAAGGCCCACCCCTGTGGTTCATTGTGCAAAAGTGACATAATAAAACCAATGCGCTGTGATTCATTCCCAGAGGACCTTGGTCTCAAATGAAAATATAAGAAACAAGCATTTTTAGAGGAAAAAAAATCTTGCTGTTTACCATAAAAAACATCGGGCAGTCCTACCTTGGGTTCGACAAAATGCGCTCCAGAACCGCTACTCACGTGTTGCTGAAGCTCGGCCACCTCCAGAGATAATCCCTACAGGCCTTGAGCCAAATCCTGGACGGAAACCATACTGATCCCTGAATTTCTTTCCTTTTAGTTTTTTGGGCTGGACTTACTGTTATGATCTGCAACATGTACTAAGGAAAGATAGGGGAAAGCTGTCCCTACAGTAAGACTAAGCTGAATCCCTACGATGTAGCGGGCTGCCTGTTCCTAGTGAACAGACCCGCCTTAGTCCTCGGCTAGTCTGAACGAAGACCTATAGAATTAAGGGAGGGGACCCTAAAAGAACTAAGGACTGGGACAAAAATGGGACACCTCCTAAAAGAGAAGTTGTTGCAGAACACAAAAAGACAAACTGACGAAAATGTACTAGAGGTTCCAGAGGACCAAGCGAACTTGACAGAGAAAGGCACCGAAGCACCAGGCTAGAGAAACAGTCAAACACTGAAGTCCAGCACAGCCACAAGGGCGGAGCTGTAATATAAAGGCAGATGGTCACGTGACCGCAAAACACAAGATGGAAAAAACAAACAGGAGAGTTCTAACAGTCATGGCTCGAGTTTCAACAGAAGGCCATTAATAATAAAGAATGGACTGAGTGACTGACCACTAGATGTGGACTGCCTGACCACATTTACAGTAGACTGTGAAAAGATTGAGCATAAAATTTGTAAAAGACTGTGGACTGTCTGACTACAATTTTTATAATAAAATGCAGAGCGACTGACCACAGTCTTTATCTTTGAAATAAGTAATTTTGGCAGTAGAGTGTTATACTTTTTGGTGTGTATAGCATGTAGCAGGAACATATTATCACTCTTTTGAATATTTACAGGTGACTGACGCAATTTGACATGGTGGGATTTGAAATGTTTCCTTGTGGACTCCAAGAAAAGAATGTAGAAAGTCACATAACAGGTAATTAATATTCATATTAATTACTGGTAATAGTCAGTCTAGGCATAAGTTCTAGACCTGCTGAGGTGTGACAACACCTTTCTGATACATGAGAATATACTGTTAGTGGTTTACATATGTATATTTCCTATACACAACTCCAAGTATAACACAACCATATCTTAGGTAGAGACATAAGGAACATTTCTTTTCCTTATCCTCTGTATTCTAAAGTGAGGAATCCCTTATTCTGTTTCATAGAATAGCCTTGTAATCAGCGGTGTAACAATCAATACCGCTATTACAAGAGACTGACCACACTATTAAGACTACACTGTGGACCAATTGACCACAAAATTTAAAAGGACTGACAGTCCACAGCGTTTGAATTAGTTGTGGACTGACTGACAACAGCATTTACACTAGTCTAAGGATTGACTGGAAGACAGCAATTACTGGAAAGGGACATCATACTCGGAAGAATAGAAGGAAGAAGGCAAAGAGGAAGACCAGCAACCAATCCAAAGGATTGACACTATCAAGATAATGGTGAAGAAGACCCTAGTCGACCTATCTAGTTTTGCACAAAATTGATCTTCCTAAAGATCGTTAATTTAGCAAGTCGTCAAGGCTCGAGTTTCAACCGAAGGTCATTAATTATAAAGAATGGACTGACTGACTGACCACAGCATATACACTAGATGTGGACTGCCTGACCACATTTACAGTAGACTAGACTGTGGGCCAACCTCTGTCTTCTAAAGTGAGGAATCCCCTATCCTACTACGACGCGCCCCCTGGGCGGTGGGGTACCCGGAGCAGGGCCTTTTGTAGATGTTGGGGGTGGTAGTCACCGTGGCGGTGACCCGGTCCGTGAACCAGGGCAGTCAACCCAAGGGCATATTATATGTGTACACTTTAATGTCTGACTACGCCACCTGTGGATTGCGGTTATTAGCAACCGCCGCTGCGGAGCAGTCCGCTGAAGCTGGTGGTATGTGCAGCTAGGTGATGTGACTCCCCACAGGAGGAGTGTAGCTTCAGGGCAGCATGAAAGGATAATGATGGTAGTAGAGCAGGGTATCGGTAATAACAACACGGAGTCTTTGCAGTGCAGTCCCAGGGTCTTTACTGTTGGTAATTATATAGGCCCTAACGGGAGTACTGTGTGACCCGCCACTCGGTGTTTGAGTAGCGGCTAGCCCTCCCTGAGAAGGTGTATACTCGGACGACACACACCAAAAATACGGGCTAGTTAAGGATAAGTGGTTAATTCGACTATGCCACCTGTGGTGTCTGGTGATGCTCCACCAGCGCTGCTTGCAGTCCTCTGAGGCAGGATGTTGTGGCAGACGACGGTATTACTACTCCCCACAGACAGGAGGATGGATGAGGGGAGTACTAGTAGGCGCAGTGGTGTGGTGCGGTGTCACACTGCAGTAATGGACCGGAGGCAATGGATGCAGTCTTCCAAGCTTTACTCACGTTAGTTAAGGTCAGCTGCAAGGCTTCTCC
Organism: Phyllobates terribilis; assembly: GCF_046119375.1. Taxonomy (NCBI): domain Eukaryota; kingdom Metazoa; phylum Chordata; class Amphibia; order Anura; family Dendrobatidae; genus Phyllobates; species Phyllobates terribilis. The sequence goes on from NW_027362765.1 coordinate 385,276,877, forward strand.
TTGCTCCTCACGGCTTGCTGCGGCCACCAGAGATGAGGGCCCGGAACACCCCGGTAGTTGAGGTGCTTTGATCAGGACCCCCGCACCTCCGCGTGTTCCTGAACTTTTCCCTTAGACCTGTCCTGTCCGTGTGTGGTGCGTGTTACAAGGCTGGGTCTCCCTCTGGCTATTCACAGAACAAGGGTACGGCGGCAATTCCGTTCTGTCCGTCACCCGGTGGGATCCACTTAGCCGCCGGGCTTCTCTGACAGAGACTTGAAGTAACAAAGTCAGATATTGGGGGCCGGTACCCCTTTTGTAGCAGGAGTCCCTCTGACTAGGCCAGAATGGAGAGTACAGGTGGCATATGCCGCTCCGTCCGTATTCCCTGAGATCCTTTTGCCTGTGGAGCTCTTCTACTTTGCTCCCCTCCAGGCCTTCTCAAGTAGGGAACTTGACCGGGTAGAGGCAACCGTTAACTCTCACCCGCTCCTCGCTTCAAGGCCAGAGCACGAGGACCGTGCGTCTTCACAGGCTGCAGGTTCTATCCCAGAAAGCCACGTTCAGCAGTGAAGACCACAATCAAAGAACCTTGAACTTAAGATGGCTGGCTATTATATATTAAACTAGAAGTGTAACCTAAAGGTGTGTCCTCCACCCTCACCCACTACATGGTTCCCCCTAACTTTGGTTCCTCCATCTCCATTATCCTGCTGGGGCAGCACTCTGGTGCATATTAGCCCCCCATAGGACAGGAATGTGTAGTGTTGAGTGTGAGTTGGGGTCCTGACAGGTGCACCATACTTACCTGGGTGAGGAGATACCACACCTCCTGACAAGATGCAGTCCCCCCTGTGGCGACCGAACCCTCAGGGGAATTTTGAGGAGGCAAGATAATGTTTGCAGTGCTCTGTCACGGCCCAGACGATGGCAAGGAACTCCAACTTGAAGGAGCTGTAGTTTTCTGGGTTCCTTTCTGTGGGCCGGAGCTTCCTACTCGCGTAGGCTATCACCCTTTCTCTGCCTTGTTTGATCTGGGACAGCACCGCTCCTAGTCCCACGTTGCTCACTCGTTGCCAGTACCCACTAGTAAGATCCAAAGTAGAGAAGTAGTTAGCAGATTTTAAGGCAGCCAGTGACTCCTCTATCCTGGGTAGCGGGTATGCATCTTTATGTGTTATGCGGTTAATTTGCCTTTAGTCTACACACATTCTCATCGTGCCATCCTTTTTCTTTACAAGAACTAATGGAGCTGCCCAGGGGCTACAACTGTCTCTTATTACCCCAGCCTCTTTCATCTCTTGTAACATCCCTTTGGCATTTTGGTAGTGTGCTGGCGGTACAGGCCGGTACCTTTCTTTAATGGGTGGATGGTCTCCCGTGGGGATATGGTGTTGAACCCCTTTTCCTGCCCGAAGTCAAGTGGGTGTTTACTGAAGACCCTTTCATACTCCTGTACCACCCGGTATACTCCTTGTTTTTGGTGTTGAGGGGTGGAGTCGGTGCCCACATGCAGCTTCTGGCACCAGTCCTCCAACTGTCCCTTGGAGCCATTACCCTCCGCCTGTTGGGATGGAGGTAAGGGTTCCACAGCCTTTATAGCATTTTGGCTGACGGTGAATAGTTTAGCCAGGGTAGCATACCGGGGCAAATGGACTTCTCTTTTCCCAATGTTCAGGATGCGGACTGGCACTCTCCCATGGTGGAAATCAACCACCCCCCTGGCTGTCAAAATGGTGGGCCTACTATCTGAGTAGACGGGCTCTACCAGGGCCCGGTAATCTCTACCCCTTAGACCGATGGCTGCCCGGCACCATATCAGCATTTCACTTTTTGGAGGCATGGCAATAGGGAATGGGTCACTCATTCTAACACTGCCAATCTCACCACCAGACAGTTCTACCTGTTGTCTTTTCATCAGGGCTCTGATCTCCCTTTGTAGAACCCGCTGCTGGCTGGAACTGGCGGTCTCCGCAACCTGCTGTAACAAGAAAATTATTTCTGCAAGACAATTTTCAATAACATTAGTGCCTAAAATTATCATGGGATGACTTTCTCGGCGATCAATGTCGACAATTATCAGTCAATGTGCTGGCAGCTCGACTTTGCCAACTTTTATGGTCACTTCTTTAAACCCAACCTGGGGTACGGGTTGACCATTGCTAGCATATATACTCAAATGTTCATCTGGACGGCGGGTAATGTGCGAATCAGTCCAGTACTGTTTGAAAAGAATGTAGGGAATGGTGGTCACCTGGGATCCAGTGTCCAGCAACGCGCTCATTGGAAAGCCGTCCAGCTCGACAGGTAGGACCCGTTGTCCTCCCACATATTTGTCTCGCCAGCTTGATGGGCCTGGTGGTCTTATGCCTGGGGGTTGGCCCTCTGCCCCAGGTTTTACTCATTTAAATAACAGTACCTTGCATAATGTCCTGGCTGGTTGCAGCGGCGGCAGATGGGTTGTCCATCCAGGTCGTAGCGGTCGCTGTTCCTCCCTCTGGATGGTGGAATCCTCCTCTGTCGTCGCCACGGGATGTCCTCTGGACTGGAAGCCAGCTGGACCTTTCCTCTGGGAGACACCAGCAAGGACTGTACAGTTTTGGTTAGTGCTGCTACTCTTTTGGTTAGTTCCTGGACCTGATGGTGCAGGTCTGTAGTTGGGGCATTGTCCAGAGTCTGTGCATCAGCTCCTACAGGCTCTGGGGAAACGGGTGCCACCTTCTGGTGATAGGTGATAGCTGGGTGCCGGTGAGCAGTGGGGCCACCTGGTGCTGGTTACCATAGCACCCGGATGGCTCTGTCCTTAAATTGTGCAAAGTCCAAGTCAGGGTTTTGCAGAGCCATTATGCGCAGCTGGGTTCAGTGAACGTTGGACAGTAAACCCTCAATAAATTGCTCAGTTAACAGTCTGTTTTTATCATGCACACTGTCAGGGTCTACCTGTTTGATGGTCCTCATCGCCTCCTGCAGGTTTAAAGCATAGTCCTGTACACTGTCCTGTGCCCGTTGTTTGCACCCATAAAACTTCATTTTGATCTCTGCTGTAGTGCGGGTGTCAAAAGGGTCCTTTAGGCAGGCCAGTATCTCTTTTACAGTCCCTTTTTCTCGAGCTGACCAGGACTTTACTTCTCTCTGGGCTGCACCAATCAACTGGCCTATGAGGATGCTCACTTTCTGCTCCTCGGACAGGGGGTATACTTTAAATAAACTGTTTAGTCTCTCCTTGAAGTCACTCAGGGTGTGCGACTCTCCTGAGTACTGGGGCAACCACGCCGCCCCTGGTATATAAGGCATGGTGAATGGCTCTACTGCGGCAACGGCCGCGCCAGTGGCTGAAGTTCCCTCCATTTCGGGCTTCTTCCTCCCCCCTAGTGAACCATGGCCTACCTTCCTCCTCTTTTCTTCCGTAGGCCGCAGTTCCGCAGGTGATGATCCCCATCGAGGACCTGGCGTTGCACACGTCTGACGTCAGCGCTCGCTGGGCTCCTTCCAGGACCTGGCGTTTCGTCAGTGTGCGGGGCGGGGCTTTGGACTTCGCTCGTTTTCAGCGATCATGCCCCTCTTCTACCCGCGCAGAGACCCGAAAATGGCAGACAATGGCGGGAAAACAGCGGATTTGGCGGGAAAACTTCACGGTATACGACACAGTTTCTTTAAGGCGTGCAGTACCCGGTGGTAGCGGGCACGTAATCCTGCCGACTACGCCAAAGTTGACGCTCCCTCTGGGCCGTGGAGTACCGGGAGCCGGGCCTTTTGTAGATGTTGGGGGTGGTAGTCACCGTGGCAGTGACCCGGTCCGTGACCCAGGTCGGTCAAACCACGGGCGTATTATATGTGTATAGGTTAATGTCCGACTGCGCCACCGGTGGATTGCAGCTATTAGTAACCGCCGCTGCGGAGTAGTCCGCTGAAGCTGGTGGAATGTGCAGCTAGGTGATGTGACTCCCCACAGGAGGAGTGTAGCTTCAGGGCAGCGTGTAAGGATGATGATGGTAGTAGTGCTGGGTATCGGTAATAACAAAACGGAGTCTTTGCAGTGCAGTCCCAGGGTCATTACTGTTGGTAATTATATAGGCCCCAACGGGAGTACTGGCTCGTGATGAAGGCCTGGTCTGTCTGGGAGCAATCCTAGAGTCCTCCTGGCCAGGTAGAGTTGTAGGCCTGCCGTTCTGACCGTACTCTTTGGCTATCCCGCTTATAGTCGTGTTGTAGCCCACGTCCCTGAGTGTAACGTACTGTGCTCACCCGTATGGCTGGCGACTTGGACCCTGTGTATTCCTCGTTCCTCTGTGGCGGTACTGGTCCTTTCGTGTGGCTGAGCCTCCGGGCTTCAGATGGGCCAGGAGACCTGCAATCTCCTGCCTTGCGGTATCTGCTGCTGGGTATACAATCCCCACAGCTTCGGACTCAGGTGTCCGGCTCTCTGTGTGAACTATCCAGGACGAGCTCTCTTCAGCTCCTGTCCCTGGCTTCTTGCTCCTGTGTCCTCAACTCGACTACAGGCTCTAACTGAGCTAACCCCGCCTCCAGATCCAGTTATAAAGGGCAGAATCCTCCCCTTTCTGGCCTGTGGCAGGAGGTGTTGCATGTAGTGTGTTCCCTGACCAGGAAACCCCTGTTTTGCTCCCAGACATGGTATTACCACCACTGTGACAACCAGACCCTGTGGGGTGCCACATTTACATAGAATAGCCTTGGAATCAGCGGTGTAACAATCAATACCGCGATTACAAGCGATTGACCACAGTTACACTGTGGACTGAATGACCACAACATTTAAAAGAACTGACAGTCCACAGCGTTTAAATTAGTTGTTGACTGACTAATAACAGCATTTACACTAGTCTAAGGATTGAATGGAAGACAGCAATCAATGGAAAAGGACATCATACTTTGAAGTATAGAAGAAAGAAAGCAAAGAGGAAGACAAGCAACCAATCGAATGGATTGATACTATAAAGATTATGGTGAAGAAGACCCTAATGGACCTATCTAGACTTGCACAAGATTGATCTTCCTAAAGATCATTAATTCATTAAGTCGTCATGACTCGAGTTTCAACCGAAGGCAATTAATTATAAAGAATGGACTGACTGACCACAGCATATACACTAGATGTGGACTGCCTGACAACATTTACAGTAGACTGTGAAACAATTGAGCATAAAATTTAAAATAGACTGTGGACTGTCTGACTACAATTTTTATAATAAAATGCAGACCGACTGACCACAGTCTTTTTCTTTGAAATAAGTAACAATCAATACTACGATTACAAGAAACTGACCACAGCATTAAGACTACGCTGTGGACCAATTGACCACAAAATTTACGAGGACTGACAGTCCACAGCATTTAAATTAGGCGTGGACTGACTGACAACAGCATTTACACTAGTCTATGGATTGACTAGAAGACAGCAATTACTGGAAAGGGACATCATACTCGGAATAATAGAAGGAAGAAGGAAAAGAGGAAGACCTGCAACCAATCCAAAGGATTGACACTATCAAGATAATGGTGAAGAAAACCCTAGTGGACCTATCTAGTCTTGCACAAAATTGATCTTCCCAAAGATCATTAATTCATCCAGTCGTCATTGCTAGAGTTTCAACCGAAGGCCGTTAATAATAAAAAATGGACTGACTGACCACAGCATTCACACTAGTTGTGGACTGCCTGATCATATTTATAGTAGACTGTGGGCCAATCTCTGTCTTCTAAATTGAGGAATCCCCTATTCTATTTCATAGAATAGCCTTGTAATCAGCGGTGTAACAATCAATTCCACAATTACAAGAGACTGACCACACGACTAAGACTACACTGTGGACTGAATGACCACAGCATTTAAAAGGACTGACAGTCCACAGTGTTTGAATTAGTTGTGGACTGACTGACAACAGCATTTACACTAGTCTAAGGATTGACTGGAAGACAGCAATCACTGGAAAAAGACATCATACTTTGAAGTATAGAAGGAAGAAAGTAAAGAGGAAGACCAGCAGCCAATCCAAAGGATTGACACTATCAAGATAACGGTGGAGAAAACCCTAGTGGACCTAAGTAGTCTTTCACAAAATTGATCTTCCTAAAGATCGTTAATTCATCCAGTCGTCATGGCTTGAGTTTCATCCGAAGGCCGTTAATAATAAAAAATGGGCTGACTGACCACAGCATTCATAGTGGGTGTGGACTGCCTGACTACAGCATTCACACTAAGTGTGGACTGCTTGACCTAATTTACAGTAGACTAGACTGTGGGCCAACCTCTATCTTTTCAAGGGAGGAATCCCCTATTCTATTTCATAGAATAACCTTGTAATCAGCGGTGTAACAATCAATACCGCGATTACAAGAGATTGACCACAATGTTAAAATTACTCTGTGGACTGAATGACCACCATCCAATGGATTGATACTATCAAGATAATGGTGAAGAAGACCCTAGCAGACCTATCTAGTCTTCCACAAGATTGATCTTCCTAAAGATCATTAATTCATCAAGTTGTCATGGCTCGAGTTTCAACTGAATGCCATTAATTATAAAGAATGGACTGACTGACCACAGCATATATGACGCGCCCCCTGGGCCGTGGGGTACTCGACAGCCTGGCCGATGGCTGCTGGCGGGGGTTATCACGGTGGCTGGCCCGGTTCATGACCCAGGGCAGTCAGTAAAAAGGGACAAAACAAAAAGGGAATAGTTTATATGGAAAGTTCGTGACGCCACCTGTGGTATCTGGTGAGAATCACCAGCGCTGCGACAGTCCGCTGAGGCCGGTGGTAAGGCATCTTGATGGTACAGCTCCCCACAGGTAGAGCTAGGCCTCAGGGCAGCGGGGATGTAAGGATGCAGGACCCGCCGGGTCAGAGCAAGAACAGGGACAGACACGATAGTCACTTCAGTACCTTTTACTGGTGGAAATTCAGGCACATCCCGGAGCACTGTAGGGTGAAGGGTGCATTTCAGGATCCTCCCCAGTGAGCGGGTGTAGGGCCTCCTGTTTCTAGCCTTTGCGTAGTAAGTTTCTGACCTGCCTGGAGCTAGGCCTAACTTTGTCTCTGTTCTGCACCTGCCGAACTTGTGGTAGGGCCTTCTGTTGGAGATCACTCTCCCTATTCTGTGGGGTCTCTGTGATTCCTGACCCTGGTACGTATCATCTTTTGGTGATCCTGGGACATGTAGTTCGCCAGGGGTTCCGGTAGTTTTCTACTGGTCATGAAGATCCACGTAGATTCCGACCCGGTGTTCGCTAAAACTTCGGGGTGAGCTGGTTAAGCTCCTCTGCCCCCCTATGTTACTCACTTTCCACTCACCTTCGGCCCCGCTCGGGCCCTCACTAGGCTACACACACTGCAGCCGTGTCACTGCTCTTCTTCGCCGCTGTCAGAGTGTCAGCACACTCCTAACTCTCTATCCTGAGCTCTGTTAGTTCTAGTCTGGACTCACTCTACAGACTGTACTGAACTCTTTCTGCAGGAACAGCTAGGCTCTGGCTCGACTGCACTGACTCCTTCTGTGTCTGAGCAGGAAACTGCTGAATCACTCACTGAGCTGCCTGGCTCCACCTTCCCTTTATATATCCCTGACGGGCTCCCTCTGGTGGTCTGAGGTGGAAGGTGGAGGTGTGTGAATGCTTAGAGAGCCCTCTGGTGGAGGAATCCTTTAATACACTCTTCCGGGATCTGTGGTGCTAAGCACAGCTGGGCGCCATATATACACTAGATGTGGACTGCCTGACCACATTTACAGTAGACTGTGAAACAATTGAGCATAAAATTTAAAATAGACTGTGGACTGTCTGACTACAATTTTTATAATAAAATGCAGACCGACTGACCACAGTCTTTATCTTTGAAATAAGTAATTTTGGCCCTAGAGTGTTATACTTTTTGGTGTGTATAGCATGTAGCAGGAACATATTATCACTCTTTTGAATATTTACAGGTGACTGACGCCCTTTGACATGGTGGGATTTGAAATGTTTCCTTGTGGACTCCAAGAAAAGAATGTGGAAAGTCACATAACAGGTAATTAATATTCATATTAATTACTGATAATAGTCATTCTAGGCATAAGTTCTAGACCTGCGGAGGTGTGACAACACCTTTCCGATACATGAGAATATACTGTTAGTGGTTTACATATGTATATTTTCTATACACAACTCCTAGTATAACACTACCATATCTTAGGTAGAGACATAAGGAACATTTCTTTTCCTTATCCTCTGTCTTCTAAAGTGCGGAATCCCTTATTCTGTTTCATAGAATAGCCTTGTAATCAGCGTTGTAACAATCAATACCGCGATTACAAGAGACTGACCACAGTATTAAGACTACAGTGTGGACTAATTGACCACAAAATTTACGAGGACTGACAGTCCACAGCATTTAAATTAGGTGTGGACTGACTGACAACAGCATTTACACTGGTCTATGGATTGCCTGGAAGACAGCAATTACTGGAAAGGGACATCATACTCGGAATAATAGAAGGAAGAAGGAAAAGAGGAAGACCTGCAACCAATCCAAAGGATTGACACTATCAAGATAATGGTGAAGAAAACCCTAGTGGACCTATCTAGTCTTGCACAAAATTGATCTTCCCAAAGATCGTTAATTCATCCAGTCGTCATTGCTAGAGTTTCAACCGAAGGCCGTTAATAATAAAAAATGGACTGACTGACCACAGCATTCACACTAGTTGTGGACTGCCTGATCATATTTATAGTAGACTGTGGGCCAATCTCTGTCTTCTAAATTGAGGAATCCCCTATTCTATTTCATAGAATAGCCTTGTAATCAGCGGTGTAACAATCAATACCACAATTACAAGAGACTGACCACACGACTAAGACTACACTGTGGACTGAATGACCACAGCATTTAAAAGGACTGACAGTCCACAGCGTTTGAATTAGTTGTGGACTGACTGACAACAGCATTTACACTAGTCTAAGGATTGACTGGAAGACAGCAATCACTGGAAAAAGACATCATACTTTGAAGTATAGAAGGAAGAAAGTAAAGAGGAAGACCAGCAGCCAATCCAAAGGATTGACACTATCAAGATAACGGTGGAGAAAACCCTAGTGGACCTAAGTAGTCTTTCACAAAATTGATCTTCCTAAAGATCGTTAATTCATCCAGTCGTCATGGCTTGAGTTTCATCCGAAGGCCGTTAATAATAAAAAATGGGCTGACTGACCACAGCATTCATAGTGGGTGTGGACTGCCTGACTACAGCATTCACACTAAGTGTGGACTGCTTGACCTAATTTACAGTAGACTAGACTGTGGGCCAACCTCTATCTTTTAAAGGGAGGAATCCCCTATTCTATTTCATAGAATAACCTTGTAATCAGCGGTGTAACAATCAATACCGCGATTACAAGAGATTGACCACAATGTTAAAATTACTCTGTGGACTGAATGACCACCATCCAATGGATTGATACTATCAAGATAATGGTGAAGAAGACCCTAGCAGACCTATCTAGTCTTCCACAAGATTGATCTTCCTAAAGATCATTAATTCATCAAGTTGTCATGGCTCGAGTTTCAACTGAATGCCATTAATTATAAAGAATGGACTGACTGACCACAGCATATATGACGCGCCCCCTGGGCCGTGGGGTACTCGACAGCCTGGCCGATGGCTGCTGGCGGGGGTTATCACGGTGGCTGGCCCGGTTCATGACCCAGGGCAGTCAGTAAAAAGGGACAAAACAAAAAGGGAATAGTTTATATGGAAAGTTCGTGACGCCACCTGTGGTATCTGGTGAGAATCACCAGCGCTGCGACAGTCCGCTGAGGCCGGTGGTAAGGCATCTTGATGGTACAGCTCCCCACAGGTAGAGCTAGGCCTCAGGGCAGCGGGGATGTAAGGATGCAGGACCCGCCGGGTCAGAGCAAGAACAGGGACAGACACGATAGTCACTTCAGTACCTTTTACTGGTGGAAATTCAGGCACATCCCGGAGCACTGTAGGGTGAAGGGTGCATTTCAGGATCCTCCCCAGTGAGCGGGTGTAGGGCCTCCTGTTTCTAGCCTTTGCGTAGTAAGTTTCTGACCTGCCTGGAGCTAGGCCTAACTTTGTCTCTGTTCTGCACCTGCCGAACTTGTGGTAGGGCCTTCTGTTGGAGATCACTCTCCCTATTCTGTGGGGTCTCTGTGATTCCTGACCCTGGTACGTATCATCTTTTGGTGATCCTGGGACATGTAGTTCGCCAGGGGTTCCGGTAGTTTTCTACTGGTCATGAAGATCCACGTAGATTCCGACCCGGTGTTCGCTAAAACTTCGGGGTGAGCTGGTTAAGCTCCTCTGCCCCCCTATGTTACTCACTTTCCACTCACCTTCGGCCCCGCTCGGGCCCTCACTAGGCTACACACACTGCAGCCGTGTCACTGCTCTTCTTCGCCGCTGTCAGAGTGTCAGCACACTCCTAGCTCTCTATCCTGAGCTCTGTTAGTTCTAGTCTGGACTCACTCTACAGACTGTACTGAACTCTTTCTGCAGGAACAGCTAGGCTCTGGCTCGACTGCACTGACTCCTTCTGTGTCTGAGCAGGAAACTGCTGAATCACTCACTGAGCTGCCTGGCTCCACCTTCCCTTTATATATCCCTGACGGGCTCCCTCTGGTGGTCTGAGGTGGAAGGTGGAGGTGTGTGAATGCTTAGAGAGCCCTCTGGTGGAGGAATCCTTTAATACACTCTTCCGGGATCTGTGGTGCTAAGCACAGCTGGGCGCCATATATACACTAGATGTGGACTGCCTGACCACATTTACAGTAGACTGTGAAACAATTGAGCATAAAATTTAAAATAGACTGTGGACTGTCTGACTACAATTTTTATAATAAAATGCAGACCGACTGACCACAGTCTTTATCTTTGAAATAAGTAATTTTGGCCCTAGAGTGTTATACTTTTTGGTGTGTATAGAATGTGGCAGGAACATATTATCACTCTTTTGAATATTTACAGGTGACTGACACCCTTTGACATGGTGGGATTTGAAATGTTTCCTTGTGGACTCCAAGAAAAGAATGTGGAAAGTCACATAACAGGTAATTAATATTCATATTAATTACTGATAATAGTCATTCTAGGCATAAGTTCTAGACCTGCGGAGGTGTGACAACACCTTTCTGATACATGAGAATATACTGTTAGTGGTTTACATATGTATATTTTCTATACACAACTCCTAGTATAACACTACCATATCTTAGGTAGAGACATAAGGAACATTTCTTTTCCTTATCCTCTGTCTTCTAAAGTGCGGAATCCCTTATTCTGTTTCATAGAATAGCCTTGTAATCAGCGTTGTAACAATCAATACCGCGATTACAAGAGACTGACCACAGTATTAAGACTACACTGTGGACTAATTGACCACAAAATTTACGAGGACTGACAGTCCACAGCATTTAAATTAGGTGTGGACTGACTGACAACAGCATTTACACTCGTCTATGGATTGCCTGGAAGACAGCAATTACTGGAAAGGGACATCATACTCGGAAGAATAGAAGGAAGTAGGCAAAGAGGAAGACCAGCAACCAATCCAAAGGATTGACATTATCAAGATAATGGTGAAGAAAACCCTAGTGGACCTATGCAGTCTTGCACAAAATTGATATTCCCAAAGATCGTTAATTCATCCAGTCGTCATTGCTAGAGTTTCAACCGAAGGCCGTTAATAATAAAAAATGGACTGACTGAGCACAGCATTCACACTAGTTGTGGACTGCCTGATCATATTTGCAGTAGACTGTGGGCCAACCTCTGTCTTCTAAAGTGAGGAATCCCCTATCCTATTTCATAGAATAGCCTTGTAATCAGCGATGTAACAATCAATACCGCAATTACAAGAGACTGACCACACTACTAAGACTACACTGTGGACTGAATGACCACAGCATTTGAAAGGACTAACAGTCCACAGCATTTGAATTAGTTGTGGACTGACTGACAACAGCATTTACACTAGTCTAAGGATTGACTGGAAGACAGCAATCACTGGAAAAGGACATCATACTTTGAAGTATAGAAGGAAGAAAGCAAAGAGGAAGACCAGCAGCCAATCCAAAGGATTGACACTATCAAGATAATGGTGGAGAAGACCCTAGTGGACCTAAGTAGTCTTTCACAAAATTGATCTTCCTAAAGATCGTTAATTCATCCAGTTGTCATGACTCGAGTTTCATCCGAAGGCCGTTAATAATAAAAAATGGGCTGACTGACCACAGCATTCACAGAGGCTGTGGACTGCCTAACTACAGCATTAACACTAGGTGTGGACTGCCTAACTACAGCATTAACACTAGGTGTGGACTGCTTGACCTAATTTACAGTAGACTAGACTGTGGGCCAAACTCTATCTTTTAAAGGGAGGAATCCCATATTCTATTTCATCGAATAGCCTTGTAATCAGCGGTGTAACAATCAATACCGCGATTACAAGAGATTGACCACAATATTAAAATTACACTGTGGACTGAATGACCACAACATTTAAAAGGACTGACAGTCCACAGTGTTTGAATAAGTTGTGGACTGACTAACAACAGCATTTACACTAGTCTAAGGATTGAATGGAAGACAGCAATCAATGGAAATGGACATCATACTTTGAAGTATAGAAGAAAGAAAGCAAAGAGCAAGACCAGCAACCAATCCAATGGATTGGTACTATCAAGATAATGGTGAAGAAGACCCTAGCGGACCTATCTAGTCTTCCACAAGATTGATCTCCCTAAAGTTTATTAATTCATCAAGTCGTCATGGCTCGAGTTTCAGCCGAAGGCCATTAATTATAAAGAATGGACTGACTGACCACAGCATATATGACGCACCCCCTGGGCCGTGGAGTACTCGACAGCCGGGCCGATGGCTGCTGGCGGGGGTTATCACGGTGGCTGGCCCGGTTCGTGACCCAGGGCGGTCAGTAAAAAGGGACAAAACAAAAAGGGAATCGTTTTTATGAAAAGTTTGTGACGCCACCTGTGGTATCTGGTGAGAATCACCAGCGCTGCGGCAGTCCGCTGAGGCCGGTAGTAAGGCAGCTTGATGGTACAGCTCCCCACAGGTAGAGCTAGGCCTCAGGGCAGCGGGGATGTAAGGATGCAGTACAGACGGGACCCGCCGGGTCAGAGCAAGAACAGGGACAGACACGATAATCACTTCAGTACCTTTTACTTGTGGAAATTCAGGCACATCCCGGAGCACTGTAGGGTGAAGGGTGCATTTCAGGATCCTCCCCAGGGAGCGGGTGTAGGGCCTCCTGTTTCCTGCTTTGCGTAGTAAGTTTCTGACCTGCCTGGAGCTAGGCCTAACTTTGTCTCTGTTCTGCACCTGCCGACCTTGTGGTAGGGCCTTCTGTTGGAGATCGCTCTCCCTATTCTTTGGGGTCTCTGTGATTCCTGACCCTGGTACGTATCAGATTTTGGTGATCCTGGGACATGTAGTTCGCCAGGGGTTCCGGTAGTTTTCTACTGGTCATGAAGATCCACGTAGATTCGGACTCGGTGTCCGCTATAACTTCGGGGTGAGCTGGTTAAGCTCCTCTGCCCCTCTATGTTATTCACTTTCCACTCACCTTCGGCCCCGCTCGGGCCCTTGACTAGCCCTGGGGGATGGGATGTACTCGGAGCCTGGTCCTTGCTGCTGGGGATGTCGCGGTAGTCGGCTCCCGGGCCCGTACTCTGGGCCTCTCTTTTAAAAGATGTTTGGTTCTTATTAATGATATGAAAGTTCGTAACTGTTATGTTCTGCTACCAAAGCTAAGGAAAGAGAGGAGATCTGTCCCTACTATAGGACTCAGCTGAATCCCTACGATGTAACAGGGAACCTGATCCTGCGATCAGACCTGCTAAAGTCCTAATCTAGTCTGTACGGAGACCTATAGATGTGGGGAGGGAATCCCTACAAGTACTAAGGACTGGGAGGAATATGGGACACCTCCTAACAGAAATAGTAGCAGAAAGACGAACAAACAAAATAGATAGAACATAGAGGTCCGTAGACCAAGCAAACTAACAGAGTTAGATACAGAGCACAGGCTAGCTAGAAAGTAGATATACAATGAAGTCCAGCAAAGCCAGAAGGGCGGAGCAGGATTAAATAGGCCAACAAGGTCATGTGACCAGCAAAGGAAAAAAAACCTAACAGCAAGGTTCTAACAGTACCCCCCCTTCTAAGAGGATCCTCCGGATCCCCTAGGACCAGGCTTATCAGGAAATCTCCTGTGAAACGCTCTGATAAGTCTGGACGCGGAAACATCATCTGACCTCACCCAAGAGTTATCCTCGGGTCCGAAACCTTTCCAGGCCACAAGATACTGCAAACTACCTCTATACCGTCTAGAGTCAAGGATGCGAGAAATTTCATATTCCCCGTCCTCCACCACCGGAGGAACAGAGGCAGAGGCGTCACCATCCGACACAACAGCTTTTTTTAACAGAGAGACATGAAAGACCGGATTAATTCTCCAGGAGGTAGGAACCTCCAACCTAACAGCAGATTGGTTGACAACCTGAAGCACCTTAAAGGGCCCTACAAACTTGGGACCCAATTTCTTAGAAGGAATCCTCAACCGCAGATTCCTAGAGGACAACCAAACCATGTCACCAACAGCGAACAAAACCTCCTGTCGTTTCCTATCAAAGTAGTCTTTAGATTTTCTGTTGGCCTCCTGAAGATTACCACGCACATCCGTCCAAACTCTTTCCAAATCACCGGAAAAATTCTCCTCCTCAGGCACGGCAGATCCCAACTTGGAGAACGACCCAAACGACGGATGTCTCCCAGAACAACAAAAAAAAGGCGAACAACCAGCAGAAGAAGATGTATGATTGTTCAGAGCAAATTCGGCAAGTGGCAGAAACTCCGACCACCCCTCTTGATTGTCTGCCACAAAACAACGCAAGAACTGCTCAACATCCTGGTTTTTCCTTTCTGTCTGGCCATTAGATTCAGGATGATATCCGGACGAAAACGACAAATGAATTCCCAACCTGTCACAAAAGGCACGCCAAAAACGAGCCACGAACTGAGGACCCCTATCAGAAACAATGTCAGTAGGAACGCCATGAAGTCTGACAATTTCCTCGACAAAGGCCTTAGCGAGAGTTTTAGCGCAGGGCAGTTTGACGAAGGGAACCAAGTGACACATCTTGCTAAAACGGTCCACGACCACCCAGATGACAGTAAAACCCTCAGAGGGGGGAAGGTCAGTTATAAAGTCCATAGCCAAATGTGTCCAAGGAGCACTGGGGACCTCCAAAGGACAAAGCAACCCCGCAGCAGGAGTATGTGAGGACTTAGATCTAGCACATATAGTACATTGGCGCACCCACTTAATGACTTCCTTCTGCCATCCAGGCCACCAAAAACTGCGACCCACCAGTCTCTTGGTCTCAGAGATTCCGGGATGACCTGCCAACCGAGATTCGTGACACTCAACAAACAAATCTCTCCTAAAGGTCCCAGGCACAAACAACCTCCCATGAGGAGTGTTAGATGGGGCATTCTCCTGAGCTTTAAGAATCTCATCTTCCAAAACGGAGTCTAAAGCAGCTATCACAACACCTTCTTGTAAAATGTTTTCCTCTTTCTCAGCACCGACTATGGGAGAAAAACTGCGAGACAAGGCATCCGCCTTAACATTCTTAGTACCAGGGATGTAAGTAACGGAGAAATTAAACCGCGAGAAAAACAGTGCCCACCTAGCCTGACGGGCATTCAGGCGCTTGGCAGCATCAAGATATATCAGATTTTTATGATCCGTAAGAACCTGAACGGGAAATTCCGCACCTTCCAAGAAGTGGCGCCAGTGTTCAAATGCGAGTTTAATAGCCAATAATTCCCGATTACCAATATCGTAATTCAATTCAGTCTCCGAAAAATTTTTTGAAAAAAAGGCACAGGGATGTAATCCATCCCCGTTATCCTGAGACAATACTGCGCCAACCCCCACAGAGGAAGCATCAACCTCAACCAAAAACGGCCTAGTAACATCAGGCTGCATAAGGATGGGAGCAGAGGTGAACCTCTCCTTGAGATACACAAAAGCTTCAATGGCCTCAGAAGACCACTGAACCGCATCAGCACCTTTCCTGGTGAGATCAGTCAGAGGTTTGACAATACTAGAAAAAATTTTTATGAATTTTCTATAGTAATTGGCGAAACCCAAAAACCTCTGTATAGATTTCAAACCAATAGGCCTAGGCCATTCCTGCACAGCCTGAACCTTAACCGGATCCATCTCAAAACCTTTGCTGGAGATAATGTAGCCCAAAAAACTAATTCTCTGTACAGCGAACTCACATTTCTCCAGCTTAGCAAAAAGCGAATTGTCCATTAATAACTGTAATACCTCACGCACGCTCCGCCAATGAGACTCCAGATCTGGCGAATAAATCAAAATGTCATCCAAATACACAACCACATTTTTACCAATCAAAGGTCTAAGGATGTCATTAATCAGATTCTGAAAAAATGCAGGAGCATTAGTAAGACCAAAAGGCATAACCAGATTCTCAAAATGACCCACAGGAGTGTTAAAAGCAGTCTTCCATTCATCACCCTCCTTCATGCGCAACAGATTGTATGCCCCCTTAAGGTCAATTTTAGAGAACCACTTGGCCCCCAATAACTGGTTAAACAGATCAGGAATCAATGGCAGTGGGTAAGGATTGCGTACCGTAATTTTGTTAATCTCACGAAAATCCAGACAAGGACGTAAACCGCCGTCCTTTTTTTTTACAAAAAAAAATCCAACCGCCACAGGAGACTTAGAGGGCCTAATGTGACCGGCGGCCAAACTTGTCTGTATGTATTCCTCCAAAGCCTTCCTCTCAGGAATAGTAAGGTTAAATAAACGACTTTTAGGAAGAGTCGCTCCAGGGACAAATTCAATAGAACAATCATAGTCTCTATGGGGAGGCAAAACCTGCGATTCCTTCTCAGAAAAAACTCTCCAAAAATCCTGAATAGGAACAGGCAATTCTCCCCTATCCAAAGCTGCAATACGCCCGTTACAACACATGTCATAACATTTATGGCTCCAGGATTTAATTTCACTGGTAGACCAATCCAGTACAGGATTGTGAAATTTTAACCAGGGCAAACCCAATATTACTGGAGAAGGCAAGTTATTCAACACTACCAAATCCAATTTCTCATGGTGAACACCATTAATAGTGAGAGGAAATTCACTGACCTTGAGAGTAATATTCTTCAAAGGGGAGCCATCCACAGAAACCACAGCAATGGGGGATGATAAAGGTTCAGGTTTTAAATTGAGTTTTTCCACGAATCCCCCATCAATTACATTCAGTGTAGACCCGCAATCAACAAACACCCGAAATTCCATTAATTTTTCCTGAGCAATCGTGGAAGCAGCTAAAAATATACCCTTGGAATTTAAACAGGCAATACGGGCGTGACTGACCATTTTTTTTTTCTTTCTTCATACGAAGCTCACAGCCTTTAATCAAATGACCAGATTTTCCGCAATAGAAACACAAGCCTTCCGAAAAACGACGGTCTTTTTCTTGAGAGCGAGGTGCCACCGATCCAATCTCCATCGGTTCACCCCTGTTAGTACACACATTATCATAACCAGAAACTGACATAGCAGAGGATTTGCTCTCATTAACCCTAGCACGCAGTCTTCTATCCACCCGTATAGCTAATTGCATAGCCTGTTGCAAATCCTCAGGTGTAGGATAAGCAATTAGCAGGTCTTTAACCCTTTCACTGAGCCCAGCAAGAAATAGACTTTTCAGAGCAGAATCGTTCCACCCTGTTTGAGTGGACCAACGACGAAAATGAGTACAATATTTTTCTACATTACCTGATCCTTGTTTTAAACGTCTCAACTCAGTCTCAGCTGATGCCACACGGTCAGGATCATCATATAATAGTCCTAAAGCAGAAAAAAAACTATCCACTGATCTGAAGCATGTATCACTAGGTTGCAAAGAAAAGGCCCACTCCTGAGGCTCTTTGCGCAAAAGTGACATTATGAACCCTACGCGCTGGGATTCATCCCCAGAGGACTTGGGTCTTAAACGAAAATACAATAAGCAAGCATTTTTAAATGAAAAAAATTCTCGATGTTCACCAAAAAATAAATCCGGCAAACATACCTTAGGCTCCAAGAAATATGCTCCAGGACAGTTACTCACGTGCTGACGGAGCTCGGCCACTTCCAGAGAGAGTCCCTGCAGGTGTTTAGCCAAATCCTGAACCGACACCATGATGGAACAAAAAAAATCTTTCCTTAGAGAATTTGAAGGCTGGACTTACTGTTATGTTCTGCTACCAAAGCTAAGGAAAGAGAGGAGATCTGTCCCTACTATAGGACTCAGCTGAATCCCTACGATGTAACAGGGAACCTGATCCTGCGATCAGACCTGCTAAAGTCCTAATCTAGTCTGTACGGAGACCTATAGATGTGGGGAGGGAATCCCTACAAGTACTAAGGACTGGGAGGAATATGGGACACCTCCTAACAGAAATAGTAGCAGAAAGACGAACAAACAAAATAGATAGAACATAGAGGTCCGTAGACCAAGCAAACTAACAGAGTTAGATACAGAGCACAGGCTAGCTAGAAAGTAGATATACAATGAAGTCCAGCAAAGCCAGAAGGGCGGAGCAGGATTAAATAGGCCAACAAGGTCATGTGACCAGCAAAGGAAAAAAAACCTAACAGCAAGGTTCTAACAGTAAAGCCATCTGTGGTACCTGGTGAGATTCACCTGCGCTGCGACAGTCCGCTGAGGCCGGTGATAAGGCAGCTCGGTGGTATAGCTCCCCACAGTTGGAGCTAGACCTCAGGGCAGCGTTTCTGAAAGAAGTGCAGGATGGCGAGGCCAGCCAGGCCTAAGGAAAGACAGGCAAACTCACACAGTTCTCTTCAATACCTTTAACTGATGGAATTGCAGGCACATCCCAGAGCACTGTAGGGTGAAGGGTGTATTGCCGGATACTCCCCCACGGAGCGAGGATAGGGCCTCCTGTTTCCTGTCTTTGTATGGTAAGTTTCTGACCTGCCTGGAGCTAGGCCCCACTTTTTTCTTTGTCCTGCACTGTCTGACATTGTGGTAGGGCCTTCTCTTGGAGTGCACTGCTACTAACTCTCGACTCTCCTTCGGTCTACTGGGGGCCCTCACTAGGCTATACACACTGGCAGTTAGCTGGCTGCCTCTTCTGCCGCTCTTTGAGCGTCGACAACGCTCCTAGCTCACTAACCTGACATCACTCTACTCCGACTCCAACCGAACTCTCTCCTTCAAACTCTTCTCAGACTGCTCTGTACACTTGCTCTTTGTGCTCTCCAGTCTAAAACTAGTCTCTAACTGAACCAACCGACGAACTCGCTCCGCCCCCCCCCTTTTATATCCCTAACTGGCTCCCTTTGGTGGTCTGAGGTGGGAGGTGAAGGTGTGTGTATGTGCTTAGAGAGCCCTCTGGTGGAGGAATCCATTAATACACTCTTCCAGGTCTGTGGTGCTAAGCAGAGCTGGGCGCCACATTCCCCTCTAGTTAAGCTCAGCACTCCCGGGCTGAAGTAATTTTACAAACAGTAATAAACATAAACAATAACAATAATCTTCCCTTTATGGGAGGCACCAATCTTAAACATTGCATAACAACACCAACAAATATAAAGCGTCCTCAGAATTCAAGTCTCCAGTTGTGAGGTTCCCAAGCAGGATGTCCATCTCACTGACTAGAGTACTTAGTAGCTTTGAGGGACCTGTCCTGAACCCTCTACGTAGACCCTGGGGTGGCTGCAGGGCATGAAGATCCGGTGTTGGAACTCCACAAAAGCCACTCCAGGCAGGTTTTACTTCTGAGGTCACCTAAAGGGAGTACTCCAGGGAGTACAAATATATACAAGAAATAGTTTTTGGGCTGCACACAGGCCACGCAGTTCATAGGTAATTAATTAACGAAATCATTAGGCAAAAAGTCCATTAATAAGGCAAAAATACATATCAAAATGCACAATCATAACATACAATACCCCAGGGGTAACTATCTACACTACTCAGATTTTTTTACTTTACTGAGTGTACCTGACAGGAGGTTTACCTCTCGTGCTACGTGTTGATCTACGTAGTGTAGTGGTCTGTGTGGTAGTAGTGTCTACATTGTCAGTTACTCTACCAGTTCTACGTGTGACTATGTTGTAAAACTGCCTTAACCTCTCTCTTGGACTGGCAAGTCTACCATTGGCTGTGCCCTCTTGCTCTTCTTCTGCCGGGGATCCTTCATCCGGGGATTCTTCTTGAGCTGGGTCTTCTGCAGCACTTACAGGTTCAACTTGCTGTTGAGGGTCTTCTGGCTGATTGTAGAAATGGAGTACTGGAACTATTACTGCTCCTCCTACTTGTGGCCAATCTGCTGGAAACTCTGCTAAGTCAGTATGTATCACTGGTTCTTTTGGCTCTTCCGGTTTGGTGAAAGGCACTTCTTGGGGTTTCAGTAATTCAGGACATAACTTTAGATGGTCCCTTGACACTGTTGCAGACGTTCTTCCTCCATCTTTGCTGATTAAGCATGTCTTTTTATTATCAAATCTTGATTCCAACACAGTGTAGGGTTCTTTTTCCCACTGGTCATCAAGTTTGTTGTTTCTTCTTTTTCTTTTTAATACTGTTTCACCAGGTGTGAAAGGTTCTGCTGACACATTTTTGTTGTATTGTGCTTCTTGTTTGTCTCTTGCTTTAGTGAGACTATCTTCGACACAGGCTTGTACCCTTCTGTACTGCTCTTGTCTGGTCGTGTCCCAGTTTTCAGTGGTTACATCAGCTTCAGGCTCCACAACACCAAGCTCCAGTCCATGGGCAGCTTCCCAGGTCTTGCACGCATAAGATATGCCGGAGTACAATTGGTGGAACTGACAGGTATGTGATTATATAGATCTACTAGGTCTGGTAGTAGGTCTGGCCACTGGTTTCTCTCTTCAAGTGGGATGGTCTTCAGCAGATCGATGATGATGTTGTTCATCTTTTCACAGAGACCATTCGTTTGTGGGTGATATGGTGTAGTTCTTATTTTCTTACACCCGTAAAGATGGCAGAACTCTTTGAACAATTCAGCCTCAAAGGCCGGGCCTTGGTCAGTCAGTACCTGCTCAGGGTATCCATGGGGTCTGCAGAAGTACGCTTGGAAAGTTTTTGCTGCTGTCTCTGCTGTCAGGTCTTTGACAGGGGCGACCACCAGGAACCTAGAGTAGTGATCCACCATGGTCAGTGCGTAGGACTACCCTGACCTGCTGGGGGGCAACTTGACATGGTCCAGGGCCACGATCTCCAGGGGCCGAGTTGTCTTGGTTTGTTGCAGGGGTGCCTTCTGGGTGCTGTAGTCTTTTCTTCTGAGGCTACAGGGTCCACAGTTTCGGCACCACCGTTCAATGGAACTGCGCATTCCTACCCAGTAGAATCGACACTTCAGCAGGGTCTCTAGCTTTTTCCAGCCAAAGTGCCCCGCCTGATCGTGGTAGGCCTCCAACACCATCTGGATGTCTGTCTTCGGGACTACTATCTGCCATACCATCTCATGGGTTTTTGGATTAACATACCTCCGGCACAGCTTCTCACGGTAGATAAACAGCCGGCTTCTCTCGTTCCACAGCTGCTTTGCTTGAAGAGACGCTTCCTTCTCCAGGGAGGAACCTTCTTGGGTTATCAGTTCTTTAATACGGCTGACAACCGGGTCAGTGTCCTGTGTCTCTCTCCAGCTGTGGTGAGGCAGAAGGTTTAATGTCTTCCCACCCTGCCTCTTTGAGGCTCGTTGTTCGTGGATCATCCCATTCCGGTGAAAGGCAGGTAGCTCAATCTCTTCCAAATCATCCACTTCTTCTTCTGTGTCTGATTGGTGAGGCATCCTGGACAGGGCATCGGCATTGGCGTTCTTGCGGCCCGCCCGGTATTTAATTGTAAATTGGTAGTTTGACAGCCGAGCCATCCATCGTTGTTCCATGGCTCCCAGCTTGGCAGTTTCAAGATGGGTCAAGGGGTTATTGTCAGTGTAGGCAGTGAACTTGCTGGAGGCCAAGTAGTGTTTAAACCTTTTGGTGATGGCCCAGACCAAGGCCAGGAACTCTAACTTAAAGCTGCTATAGTTCTCTGGGTTCCTCTCGGTTGGGTGGAGATTCCTGCTTGCGTAGGCTATGACTTTCTCTTGGCCATTCTGCTTCTGACTTAGGACAGCGCCCAGCCCTTTGTTGCCGGCATCAGTATACAGCAGGAACGGTTGGCTGTAGTCAGGATAGGCTAGAATCTCGCCGCCTGTCAGGATCTCCTTCATCTCCTGAAATGACTCGGCTTGCTCCTTACCCCAGTGGAATGGGGGGTTCTTGCCTTTGGGGGACTGCCCTACCAGGAGGTCTTGCAGGGGAGCTGCTTTCTTAGTATAGTCTTTTATGAACCTCCGGTAGTATCCTACTAGTCCCAGAAACTGACGCACCTCCTTCAGGTTCTTCGGCTCCGGCCACTTCTGGATGGCTGTAACCTTCTCCGGGTCTGGTGCTACCCCTTCCGGACTGACAATGTGCCCCAGGTACTGTACCTTTCTCTTGAGCAGGTGGCACTTCGAGGGTTTCAACTTCATCCCGTACGGGGACAGTGACTCAAATACCTCTGCCAGGTATTTCAAGTGGTCCTCGTACGTTCTGGAGTACACTATCACGTCATCCAGGTAGAGTAACACAGTCTCGAAGTTGCGGTGTCCCAGGCAGCACTCCATAAATCTCTGGAATGTTCCGGGGGCATTGCAGAGTCCAAACGGCATACTATTGAACTCGCAGAGTCCCATCGGAGTGGTAAAAGCCGTCTTCTCCCGATCCTCCTCAGCCACAGCTACTTGCCAGTACCCACTAGTGAGGTCAAGGGTAGAAAAGTAATTTGCAGACTTTAAGGCAGCCAGGGACTCCTCTATGCGTGGTAAAGGGTATGCATCCTTATGTGTAATGCGATTTACTTGACGGTAATCTACACACATCCTCATGCTCCCATCCTTTTTCCTGACTAGCACTAGGGGAGCCGCCCAGGGACTACAACTATCCCTTACTACCCCTGCCTTTTTCATGTCATGCAACATATCTTTTGCCTTCTGGTAGTGTGCTGGTGGAATAGGCCTATAACGTTCTTTGATTGGTGGATGATCACCTGTGGGGATATGGTGTTGAACCCCCTTTATCCTCCCAAAATCAAGTGGATGTTTACTGAACACTAGCTGGTATTCCTGAACCACCCGGTGTACACCCTGTTTTTGATGGGCAGGAGTGGTGTCTGTCCCAACATGGAGCTGTTGACACCAGTCCTCCACCTGGGTAGCAGGGTCATTATCCTCCACTTCGTCTGGTGAGGCTAAGGAGCAACAGTGGCATAACGTGGTAACTTTACCTCATCTTCCCCATAGTTGAGAAGACGGACGGGCACCCTCCCATTGCGTATGTCTATAACCCCTCTGGCGGTTAAGAGCATGGGTCTGTGCTCTGAGCTAAGGGGTTCTACTACCACCTGGTAGCTTTGTCCCCTAAGACCTATGGCTGCTCTACACCAGATAAGCATTTCTGTCATTGGAGGAATCACAATGGGTATGGGGTCTGTCACCCGCACATTACCAATTTCACCACCTGTTAACTTTGCTTGCTGTTGGTACATCAGGACGCGGATCTCCTTCTGCAGCGCCCTCCTCTGTCCTGGTCTGGCAGTGTCAGCAATCTGTTGGAGTAAGAACACAACCTCTCCCAAACAATTACCAACAATGTTAGTGCCTAGTACCATATACGGATTAGTGTCATCAGGATTAGTCTCTACTACAATTAGTCCCTGGTCCTTCAGCTCCACTCTCCCCACCTTTACAGTCACATTCTTAACCCCGATTAGGTTAAGGGGGAGTCCGTTTGAGGCATAAACAGAAAGATCTGGAGCTGGCGGACGTAGATCGTCCATGGACCAGAACCTTTTGTAGAGGACGTCAGGTATTACGGTTACCTGAGATCCTGTGTCCAGCAGAGCGTGCGTCAGGATCCCGTCCAGCACAATGGACAGGAAAGGTCTTCCCCCAACGAACCTGTTGTACCAATCTGATGGGCCTGGTGAATTTACTCCTGGGTGTTGGCCCTCGGACCCAGGGTTTTCTCGTTTAAAGGACAATTCTGGATGAGATGGCCGGTCTTTTGGCAACGGTAGCAGGCGTAGTCCGTCTGTGGACGGCGTTGGTTACTGTTCCTCACAGGGGTTGGTGTTGTCCTACTCCTCCTCCGCATCCAGGGGACGTCCTCAGGGCTGT
This sequence comes from Phyllobates terribilis, assembly GCF_046119375.1. Lineage (NCBI taxonomy): Eukaryota > Metazoa > Chordata > Amphibia > Anura > Dendrobatidae > Phyllobates > Phyllobates terribilis. Next base: position 385,301,184 of record NW_027362765.1, read on the forward strand.
CGGCAAGCAGGATCTTCCCTTTGTCTTCAGGCTCCGTCCGCAGCTGCAGGGCACTCAGCACAGTGGTCAGGGTTTTACTCAGCTGACGCACTTCAGAGCGCAGGCTGTCCAGCTCTCTAGGGGACGCTGCTGGAACCTTGGCTTCAGCTGCCACTGGGGACAAGGCGGGTGTTGCAGGCACTGTGGTGATCCCACCCTGGTAACTTTGGATGGTATTTGTTTCCAGGGGCTGCAGTCCTTTTATTGCCATATCTTTAAGGTTGTCAAAGGTGGCATCGGGATGATCCAGGGACCACCAGCGAACAGTCCTGCTCTCCTCTGGAGATTTCAGTCCCCGGACAAACTGTTCCTTCAGCATTTTGTTTTCATTGTCTATGCTGGTGGACTAACCTGTTGTAGGGCTCGCAGGGCCCCTTGTAGATGCCAGGCTTAGTCCCGAACATTGTCCTCCGGCTGCTGAGCACAGTTGTAGAACCTCATCCTGAGGTCCGTCTCAGTAAGATCCTCAAAGACAGCCTGTAACTTTGCAAAGATGGCGGTCACTGACTCTAGGTCTGCGGCCGACCAGTTTTCTACTTCCTGTTCCGCAGCACCAGTCAATTGTCCTAGTACCACCTCAGCCCTTTGCTTGCCTGTCATAGGGTAGATATCCAGGATACTGCATATCCTCCATTTAAATCAGGACAGGGTATCTGGTTTGCCGCTGTACTGGGGAAGCCACATTGCTCCCGGGATGTACGGTAGAGTTATTGGAATGACAGGTGCGACAGGACCTGCTGATGGGGCGACTGCTTCCACCTGCGCGGCAACGGGTGGAGGTGGAGGATCAGGGCGGTCAGCCGATACTCCGGCGTCTTTCTGTGCCTCGGACATTCTGGCGCCCCCCTAGTTAACCGTGGCCTTCCTTCTTTTGTTTTCTTCCGGTAGGCCGCAGCTCCGCAGGTGACGGTTTTCTTCAGGACCTTGCGTCGCTTGCGTGCTACGTCAGAGCGCTCACCGCGTCTCCTTCCAGGACCTGGTATCACGTCAAGGCGTGGGGCGTGTCCGTGGCTTCGTGCTCTTCTGCAGTTACGCCCACCGATTTCGCGCAGTTACGCCCTTCTTCTTGCCGCACTACAGCACGACAATGGCGGCCATCTTCACCACAGTTTATTAAAGGCACACAGTACCCGGTGGCAACAGGCAAAACACTTCTACGTTGCAGCGGGCACGTAATCCTGTTCGTGACGCCAGTAAAGAGATGACTAGCCCAGGGGGATGGGATGTACTCGGAGCACGGGCCTTGCTGCTGAGGATGTCACGGTAGTCGGCTCCCGGGCCCGTACTCTGGGCCTCTCTTTTAAAAGATGTTTGGTTCTTATTAATGATATGAAAGTTCGTAACGCCACCTGTGGTACCTGGTGAGATTCACCAGCGCTGCGACAGTCCGCTGAGGCCGGTGATAAGGCAGCTCGGTGGTATAGCTCCCCACAGGTGGAGCTAGGCCTCAGGGCAGCGTATGTGAAAGGAATGCAGGATGGCGAGGCCAGCCAGGCCTACGGAAAGACAGGCAAACTCACACAGTTCTCCCGGAGCACTGTAGGGTGAAGGGTGTATTGCTGGATACTCCCCCAGGGAGCGGGGATAGGTCCTCCTGTTTCCTGTCTTTGTATGGTAAGTTTCTGACCTGCCTGGAGCTAGGCCTAACTTTGTCTTTGTCCTGCACTGGCTGAGGTTGTGGTACGGAGTTCTCTTGGAGTGCACTCTCCCAGCTTGCGGGGCCTATGTGTCTCCTGGCTTTGTTACATATCAGCACTTTAGTGGTCCTGGGACCTGTAGTCCTCCAGGGATTCCGGTTGAACTTTACTGGGTCATAGAGATCCCGGTAACTTCGGACCCGGTGTCCGGTAAACATTCGGGGTGAGCTGATAAAGCTCCTCTGCCCCCACTACTACTAACTCTCGACTCGCCTTCGGCCTACTCGGGGCCCTCACTAGGCTATACACACTGGCAGTTAGCTGGCTGCCTCTTCTGCCTCTCTTTGAGCGTCGGCAACGCTCCTAGCTCACTAACCTGAGATCACTCTACTCCGACTCCAACCGAACTCTCTCCTTCAAACTCTTCTCAGACTGCTCTGTACACTTGCTCTTTGTGCTCTCCAGTCTAAAACTAGTCTCTAACTGAACCAACCGACGAACTCGCTCTGCCCCCCCCCTTTTATATCCCTAACTGGCTCCCTTTGGTGGTCTGAGGTGGGAGGTGAAGGTGTGTGTATGTGCTTAGAGAGCCCTCTGGTGGAGGAATCCATTAATACACTCTTCGAGGTCTGTGGTGCTAAGCACACCCTCACTAGGCTACACACACTGCAGCCGTGACACTGCATTTCTTTGCCGCTCTCAGAGTGTCGGCACACTCCTAGCTCTCTATCCTGAGCTCTGTGAGTTCTAGTCTGGACTGAACTCTTTCTGCAGGAACAGCTAGGCTCTGGCTCGACTGCACTGACTCCTTCTGTGTCTGAGCAGGAAACTGCTGAATCACTCACTGAGCTGCCTGGCTCCACCTTCCCTCTATATATCCCTGACGGGCTCCCTCTGGTGGTCTGAGGTGGAAGGTGGAGGTGTGTGAATGCTTAGAGAGCCCTCTGGTGGAGGAATCCTTTAATACACTCTTCCAGGATCTGTGGTGCTAAGCACAGCTGGGCGCCACATATACACTAGATGTGGACTGCCTGACCACATTTACAGTAGACTGTGAAACAATTGAGCATAAAATTTAAAATAGACTGTAGACTGTCTGACTACAATTTTTATAATAAAATTCAGACCGACTGACCACAGTCTTTATCTTTGAAATAAGTAATTTTGGCCCTAGAGTGTTATACTTTTTGGTGTGTATAGCATGTAGCAGGAACATATTATCACTCTTTTGAATATTTACAGGTGACTGACGCCCATTGACATGGTGGGATTTGAAATGTTTCCTTGTGGACTCCAAGAAAAGAATGTGGAAAGTCACATAACAGGTAATTAATATTCATATTAATTACTGATAATAGTCATTCTAGGCATAAGTTCTAGACCTGCGGAGGTGTGACAACACCTTTCTGATACATGAGAATATACTCTTAGTGTTTTACATATGTATATTTTCTATACATAAGTTCTAGTATAACACAACCATATCTTAAGTAGAGATATAAGGAACATTTCTTTTCCTTATCCTCTGTATTCTAAAGTGAGGAATCCCTTACTCCGTTTCATAGAATAGCCTTGTAATCAGTTGTGTAACAATCAATACCGCGATTACAAGAGACTGACCACAGTATTAAGACTACACTGTGGACTAATTGACCACAAAATTTACGAGGACTGACAGTCCACAGCATTTAAATTAGGTGTGGACTGACTGACAACAGCATTTACACTAGTCTAAGGATTGACTGGAAGACAGCAATTACTGGAAAGGGACATCATACTCGGAGCAATAGAAGGAAGAAGGAAAAGAGGAAGACCAGCAACCAATCCAAAGGATTGACACTATCAAGATAATGGTGAAGAAAACCCTAGTGGACCTATCTAGTTTTGCACAAAATTGATCTTCCCAAAGATCGTTAATTCATCCAGTCGTCATGGCTAGAGTTTCAACCGAAGGCCGTTAATAATAAAAAATGGACTGACTGACCACAGCATTCACACTAGTTGTGGACTGCCTGATCATATTTACAGTAGACTGTGGGCCAACCTCTGTCTTCTAAAGTGAGGAATCCCCTATTCTATTTCATAGAATAGCCTTGTAATCAGCGGTGTAACAATCAATACCGCAAGTACAAGAGACTGACCACACTACTAAGACTACACTGTGGACTGAATGACCACAGCATTCAAAAGGACTGACAGTCCACAGCATTTAAATTAGTTGTGGACTGACTGACAACAGCATTTACACTAGTCTAAGGATCGACTGGAAGACAGCAATCACTGGAAAAGGACATCATACTTTAAAGTATAGAAGGAAGAAAGCAAAGAGGAAGACCAGCAGCCAATCCACAGGATTGACACTATCAAGATAACGGAGGAGAAGACCCTAGTGGACCTATGCAGTCTTTCACAAAATTGATCTTCCTAAAGATCATTAATTCATCCAGTCGTCATGGCTCGAGTTTCATCCGAAGGCCATTAATTATAAAGAATGGACTGACTAACTGACCACAGCATATATGACGCGCCCCCTGGGCCGTGGGGTTCTCGACAGCCGGGCCGATGGCTGCTGGCGGGGGTTATCACGGTGGCGGGCCTGGTTCGTGACCCAGGGCGGTCAGTAAAAAGGGACAAAACAAAACGGGAATAGTTTATATGGAAAGCTCGTGACGACACCTGTGGTATCTGGTGAGAATCACCAGCGCTGCGGCAGTCCGCTGAGGCCGGTGGTAAGGCAGCTTGATGTTACAGCTCCCCACAGGTAGAGCTAGGCCTCAGGGCAGAGGGGATGTAAGGATGCAGGACAGACGGGACCCGCCGGGTCAGAGCAAGAACAGGGACAGACACGATAGTCACTTCAGTACCTTTTACTGGTGGAAATTCAGGCACATCCCGGAGCACTGTAGGGTGAAGGGTGCATTTCAGGATCCTCCCCAGTGAGCGGGTGTAGGGCCTCCTGTTTCTTGCCTTTGCGTAGTAAGTTTTTGACCTGCCTGGAGCTAGGCCTAACTTTGTCTCTGTTCTGCACCTGCCGACCTTGTGGTAGGGCCTTCTGTTGGAGATCACTCTCCCTATTCTTTGGGGTCTCTGTGATTCCTGATCCTGGTACGTATCAGCTTTTGGTGATCCTGGGACATGTAGTTCGCCAGGGGTTCCGGTAGTTTTCTACTGGTCATGAAGACCCACGTAGATTCGGACCCGGTGTCCGCTATAACTTCGGGGTGAGCTGGTTAAGCTCCTCTGCCCCCCTATGTTACTCACTTTCCACTCGCCTTCGGCCCCGCTCGGGCCCTGACTAGGCTACACACACTGCAGCCAGGGCCGGCCTTAGGGTATATGGCGCCCTGTGCGAAATCCCTCTTGGCGCCCCCCCCCAAAGAAAAAAAATTAAACTCATGTAGGTGAAAACAACAAGTGCATTTTTTATTAATCAAATGATCAAGTAATAACAAGCAACAAAAGTTGAACAGACGGTCATTATAAAGTATAAAGTGTTTTGAACAGGTACAATTTTTATTTCTGAAACAATCAATTTCAACCATAAAATACACATTCAAAGTGCATTGCAAAGAGTCCCAAATGAATGTGCTTAGAAAATAACTTTTCGGGCTTTTGTTCTTGCAAACTCATCGATAGTGGTGGTCATGTCCAGACTCTGAAGAATGTCATTTTCAATGGACAGGACTGCTAAAGCTGTTAGTCTGTCATCTGACATTGACGACCTCAAGTAAGTTTTTATCAGTTTTAATTTGGAAAAGCTACGTTCTCCTGAAGCCACCGTGACAGGAATTGTCAGCAAAATACGAAGTGCTACCCACAGATTGGGGAAAGTGTCAGTCAGACTATTTTTGTTTATGAAGTTTAGCACATCAAGAGGATTTATGGTATCACTAGGTAAAAGACTTTGAATGTGGTAGAATTCCTGGGCCAACTCTTCTCCGTTTACGTCAGATTCAGTTCCACTAACCAATGCAGCTTGTAGATTTAGGCAACTTCTTGTCAGGTCTTCTCTAGAAAAACTATTATTTTTTATGTTGTATAAGAATCCCCATACTCCGTTATGGTTTTCTAATTGTTTGAAGCGCTCCTCCAATGATGCTGACGCTGTGTCTACTAAAACGAAAAAAAAATCTACCTTGAATTTAGATTGCGGGTCTGTTATTGCTTCGTCCCGTCCTTCATAACTAAAACTAGCTTTCTTCACTCTGATGCGCTTTTCTGGCCTAAACACTGGCTCCAAATTCAAATTCTCAGCAATCTCCTTTGCACTCTGCAGTGCCATGTCAAATCCTTTTTCACGAAAGTTTCTAATAAATTCTAGACACTTGTGAATTAGTTCTGTCACTGTACTGAGATCAGAAGTTTGTCTTTGCATGGCTTTACTTACGATATTTATTTGAAACAATATGTCATACCAAATGATAAACGACATGATAAACTTAAAGTCCGTAATCTTCTGAGCAAGAGTCTTGGCTTCAAAAGATACATTTGGCTCAACTCTCTCTTCCTCAGATAGTGCAATTAGTGCCTCATGTATGTCTCCTAAATGATAACGAAAGGGTTTAAGGCAGTCTATTCTGCATTCCCATCTTGTAGTAGACATGGGTTTCAAAGTCAGACCTGAAATATGGTCAGTCAAGATTTTCCACCTTTTAACAGAGCCAGAAAAAAGAACATAAATACACTGGATTAAACCAAAAAGGTCCTTTGAGTCTTTACTAGATCTTGCTGCATCTCCAACCACAAGATTAAGACAATGGCATCCACATGGTACAAAGACAGCACGAGAATTTTTCTCTAAAATTTGAACTTGAACACCGTTGTGTTTTCCTGCCATATTGGCACCATTATCGTAGCCTTGACCACGACAATTAGTAATATCTAAATTTTTCTCACTCAGAAAGTCAAGAAGGGCATCGGTCAATCCCTTTCCTGTTGTGTCTACAACATTTTTGTATCCAATAAAATGTTCCTTAATTGTGTATATGCCACATACTTCATCCAAAAAGCGAATGGTAAATGACATTTGCTCCTTGTGGCTTAAATCAGGGGTGCAGTCTAGTATTATAGAGTAATATTTAGCCTGGTTGCAGCGCGTTACAATGTGGTTAATGACTTGGCTTGCCATCAGAGCAATAATTTCATTTTGAATAGTTTTACCACAATAGTGGTCTGATATTTCTTTGGAGACAACACGATGCAGGTGTTCTGACATCACTCTATCAAACTTTCCAAGTACCTGCACAAACCCCAAAAAGTTTCCATTATTGGGGGTAAAAAGACGATCAGAACTTCCTCTGAATGCCAAATTGCGTTCTGCAAGAAATTGAATAATACATACAAGCCTTTCCAACACTCCTCTCCAGTGTTGTCTTTCTCTATTCATAAGAGTTTGCATGTTGGAATCTATTGTTGTATTCGTCTTGAGCCGAACCTGAGTCTCCAACCATTTACGTTCTGCTAAAAAATGATTTGGTGAGGACTCGTGTGATTTTAATATAGATGATATATGTTGCCAGTCTTGAGATCCATCTAAAGCAAGAGATGACCTTGGTTTTCTATCAAATAATTTACAACAAAAGCAGAATACTTTGTTTGCAGATTTTGAGTAAACCAACCACTGTCTCTTGCAGTGTTGTCCATTAACCAAAACTCTCTTATAGAATTTAGCAGAAAAGTGACGGTCATTTGAATCTTTTTTAAACTCCATATCTGTTATATGAACAGGCCCAGTTTCCACAACATGATCTATAACTTTGGTAGTCAATGAAGGCCATAGAGCGGGATCAGTGTCAATCAGTATTAGATCTTGATTGCTTGGAAATTCTGGGATATCAGTTTCCTGGTGACCAGTGCCTGTGTCAGCTGCAGAATGTTCCTCTGGATTTTCAACATTTTCAGTTAAATTTTCTAAAAATTGAGGATCCTCTGCTATCTCTGATTCATCGTTTAGAGAGCCATCAGGGTTTGAAAATTGTCCTGACGTGGAAGGTTCATCCAAATCGATTTCTATTGGACCTTCTCTATGTGTCGCTACACTTTCATATTGTTCTGCAGCTGTCTCTTTAGAAGAGCATTGGTCGCTGGATTTCTGAAAAAGCTTTTTGAAAGACTCTGCACATTTTTTGTCTTCAACTTCTTTAAGTGCTTTTCGTTTTCGATTTTGTGCTCCTGATAGTTTTTTGGGGCCCATAATTAAACTGAAAAATGTATATAATAATAACACTATTATTATTGAAACTTAAATATTCTAAATATTCTTCATCTTTTTATTATAATGCAGCAACAAAGAACAGATAGTCAGGGAACTGATCTTCTACCAACAAAGGCTGTCCATTTATGATGGGAGTCGTAGTTTTGCAATGGCTGACTCACAGGGTGGCAATGGGGACATTGGGGGGATGTCTGTCTGTCTGCACCTTATTGTTAACGTCTTTATTCAAGTTTGTTCATCATATCAGGCTCAGCAGCACAGCACTCACCAGTCACCACCACTTTGTAGCTGAGCTGCCTGCAGCATCCCCGGCGCGGCACTGTGTCTGAGCTGTGTGACGTCACAGTGCCGTGCCCGGGCCGCGCCAATGGAAGGAGACGAGAGATGCTGCAGGCGGCGCCTCCCGCACTGTCTCCAGCGCTGGGGGTAAGTGTGTGAGGAGGAGAGAGTGCAGCGCGCCCGGGTCCCGGCCGGACATTTCAGAGCAGAGAGGGGGCGCCGGCGCCTGAGCACAGAAGAAACGCTGGGCGCTCCCTCTCTGCTCTTCCATAAGAAAAATACCGACGGGGAGGGAGCCAGCGCAGCGCCCCCCTTCACTCTCAAGTTTGAGGCGCCCTGTGCAGTTGCACAGCTGGCACGCCCCAAAGGCCGGCCCTGACTGCAGCCGTGACACTGCTCTTCTTCACCGCTCTCAGAGTGTCGGCACATATACAGTACAGGCCAAAAGTTTGGACATACCTTCTCATTTAAAGATTTTTCTGTATTTTCTGCCTCTTGAAGCTCATCAAGAGAATGCCAAGAGTGTGCAAAGCAGTCATCAAAGCAAAAGGTGGCTAGTTTGAAGAACCTAGATTATAAGACATATTTTCATTTGTTTCACACTTTTTTGTTAAGTATATAATTCCACATGTGGTAATTCATAGTTTTGATGCGTTCAGTGTGAATGTACAATTTTCATAGTCATGAAAATACAGAAAAATCTTTAATGAGAAGGTGTGTCCAAACTTTTGGTCTGTACTGTACACTAGATGTGGACTGCCTGACCACATTTACAGTAGACTGTGAAACAATTGAGCTCAAAATTTAAAATAGACTGTGGACTGTCTGACTAAAATATTTATAATAAAATGCAGACCGACTGACCACAGTCATTATGTTTGAAATAAGTAATTTTGGCCCTAGAGTGTTATACTTTTTGGTGTGTATAGCATGTAGCAGGAACATATTATCACTCTTTTGAATATTTACAGGTGACTGACGCCCTTTGACATGGTGGGATTTGAAATGTTTCTTTGTGGACTCCAAGAAAAGAATGTGGAAAGTCACATAACAGGTAATTAATATTCATATTAATTACTGATAATAGTCAGTCTAGGCATAAGTTCTAGACCTGCTGAGGTGTGACAACACCTTTCTGATACATGAGAATATACTGTTAGTGGTTTACATATGTATATTTTCTATACACAACTCCTAGTATAACACAACCATATCTTAGGTAGAGAAATAAGGAACATTTCTTTTCCTTATCCTCTGTATTCTAAAGTGAGGAATCCCTTATTCTGTTTCATAGAATAGCCTTGTAATCAGCGGTGTAACAATCAATACCGCGATTACATGAGACTGACCACAGCATTAAGACTACACTGTGGACCAATTGACCACAAAATTTACGAGGACTGACAGTCCACAGCATTTAAATTAGGTGTGGACTGACTGACAACAGCATTTACACTAGTCTATGGATTGACTGGAAGACAGCAATTACTGGAAAGGGACATCATACTCGGAAGAATAGAAGGAAGAAGGCAAAGAGGAAGACCAGTAACCAATCCAAAGGATTGACACTATCAAGATAATGGTGAAGAAAACCCTAGAGGACCTATCTAGTCTTGCACAAAATTGATCTTCCCAAAGATCATTAATTCATCCAGTCGTCATTGCTAGAGTTTCAACCGAAGGCCGTTAATAATAAAAAATGGACTGACTGACCACAGCATTCACACTAGTTGTGGATAGGCTGATCATATTTACAGTAGACTTTGGGCCAACCTCTGTCTTCTAAAGGGAGGAATCCCCTATTCTGTTTCATAGAATAGCCTTGTAATCAGCGGTGTAACAATCAATACAGCAATTACAATAGACTGACCACACTGCTAAGACTACACTGTGGACTGAATGACCACAGCATTTAAAAGGACTGACAGTCCACAGCGTTTGAATTAGTTGTGGATTGACTAACAACAGCATTTACAGTAGTCTAAGGATTGAATGGAAGACAGCAATCACTGGAAAAGGACATCATACTTTGAAGTATAGAAGAAAGAAAGCAAAGAGGAAGACCAGCAACCAATCCAATGGATTGATACTATCAAGATAATGGTGAAGAAGACCCTAGTGGACCGATCTAGTCTTGCACAAGATTGATCTTCCTAAAGATCTTTAATTCATCAAGTCGTCATTGTTATGATCTGCAACATGTACTAAGGAAAGATAGGGGAAAGCTGTCCCTATAGTAAGACTAAGCTGAATCCCTACTATGTAGGGGGCTGCCTGTTCCTAGTGAACAGACCGGCCTTAGTCCTCGGCTAGTCTGAACGAAGACCTATAGAATTAAGGGAGGGTCCCTAAAAGAACTAAGGACTGGGACAAAAATGGGACACCTCCTAAACAGAGAAATTGTTGCAGAACACAAAAAGACAAACTGACAAAAATGTACTATAGGTCCAAGAGGACCATGCGAACTTGACAGAGAAAGGCACCGAAGCACCAGGCTAGAGAAACAGTGAAACACTGAAGTCCAGCACAGCCACAAGGGCGGAGCTGGATTATAAGAGCAGATGGTCACGTGACCGCAAAACACAAGATGGAAAAAACAAACAGGAGGGTTCTAACAGTACCCCCTCTTTTATGAGGATCATCCGGATCCTCCTGGCCCAGGCCTATCTGGAAACCTCCTGTGGAAAGCTTTAACAAGCCTAGAAGCAGAGACATCATCCATCCTTACCCAGGAGTTGTCTTCGGGACCGAAACCCTTCCAGGAGACAAGATAGTTTAATCTCCCTCTATGCCATCTAGAATTCAAGATACAAGAAATTTAATATTCGCCGTCTTCCACCACAGGAGGAACTGTGATAGTGGCGTCCCTATCAGACACATCAGCCTTTTTCAACAAGGAAACATGAAACACAGGATTAATCTTCCAGGAAGTAGGGACATCCAACCTAACAGCAGACGGGTTAACAACCTGAAACACTTTAAATGGACCCACAAACTTAGGACCCATTTTTTTAGAGGGAATCCTCAATCGCAGGTTCTTCTAGGACAACCAAACCATGTCACCCACAGTAAACAAAACCTCCTTACGTTTCCTGTCAAAATACTTCTTGGACTTCTTGTTAGCCTCTTGAAGGTTGCAACGTACATTAGTCCAAACTCTCTTCAAATCACTGGAAAAATTCTCCTCTTCAGGCACCGCCGACCCCAATTTGGAGAACGAACCAAAAGACGGATGTCTCCCAGTACAACATAAAAAAAGGAGAACACCCAGCAGAGGAGGATGTATAATTGTTAAGAGCAAATTCTGCGAGAGGCAGAAACTCATACCACACCTCTTAATTGTCCACCACAAAACAACACAAAAACTGTTCAACATCCTGGTTCTTTCTTTCAGTCTGTCTATTAGACTCAGGATGATAACCAGACGAAAATGACAAATGGACTCCCAACCTGTCACAAAAAGCACGCCAAAGCAAGCCACAAACTGAGGTCCTCTATCAGAAACAATATCCGTGGGAACGCCATGGAGCTTGTCAATTTCCTTAACAAACACCTTAGTGAGTGTCTTGGCGCAGGGCAACTTAATGAATGGAACCAAATGACACATCTTACTAAAACGGTCCACGACCACCCAGATGACAGTAAAACCCTCGGACACAGGAAGATCAGTAATAAAATCCATTGTGAGATGCGTCCAAGGCACACTAGGAACCTCCAGAGGGCAAAGCAACCCCGCAGCAGGAGTATGTGAAGCCTTTGACCTAGCACACACAGTACACTGACGCACCCACTTGATGACTTCCTTCTGCCATCCAGGCCACCAAAAACTGCGACTGATAAGTCTCTTAGTCTCTGAAATTCCTGGATGACCTGCCAACCGAGACTCATGACACTCCACAAACAAATCTCTCCTAAAGGCTCTAGGCACGAACAACCTCCCATGGGGAGTGTTAGATGGAGCATCATCTTGAGCTTTCAGAATCCCATTCTCCAAAACGGAGTCCAATGCCGCCACCACAACTCCTTTCTGTAAAATGCTCTCCTCCTCCTCGGCACCGACCGTAGGAGAGAAGCTGCGAGATAAAGCATCGGCTTTAACATTCTTAGTACCAGGGATATAAGTAACAGAAAAATGAAACCGAGAAAAAAAAGTGCCCACCTAGTTTGACGGGCATTCAAGCGCTTGGCAGCATTATTATTATTATTATTATTATTATTATTTATTATTATAGCGCCATTTATTTCATGGCACTTTACATGTGAAAAAGGGGTATAATACAAGAACAATGACAATAATCTTGAACACAATGTGACAGCGACTGGTACAGGATGAGCGAGGACCCTGCCCGCGAGGGCTCACAATCTACGAGGGATGGGTGAGGATACAGTAGGTGAGGGTAGAGCTGATTGTGCAGCGGTATGGTGGAGCGGTGGTTACTGCAGGTTGTAGTCTTGTCGGAAGAGGTGGGTCTTCAGGTTCCTTTTGAAGGTTTCCACAGTAGGCGAGAGTCTGATACGTTGGGGTAGAGAGTTCCAGAGTAGGGGGGAAGCACGGGAGAAATCTTGTATACGGCTGTGGGAGGAGGAGATAAGAGGGGAGTAGAGCAGGAGATCTTGTGAGGATCGGAGGTTGTGTGCTGGTATGTAACGGGAGACTAGGTCGGAGATATATGGAGGAGACAGGTTGTGAATGGCTTTGTATGTCATGGTTAGGGTTTTGAACTGGAGTCTCTGAGCAATGGGGAGCCAGTGAAGAGATTGACAGAGAGGAGAGGCCGGGGAATAGCGGGGGGACAGGTTGATTAGTCGAGCAGCAGAGTTTAGGATAGATTGGAGGGGTTCGAGAGTGTTAGAGGGGAGGCCACAGAGCAGGAGGTTGCAGTAGTCAAGGCGGGAGATAATGAGGGCGTGCACTAGTGTTTTTGCAGATTCATGGTTGAGGAATGTGCGGATCCGGGAGATATTCTTGAGTTGGAGTCGGCAGGAAGTGGAAAGGGCTTGGATATGTGGTTTGAAGGAGAGTTCCGAATCCAGGGTTACCCCAAGGCAGCGAGCTTGAGGGACTGGGGAGAGTGGGCAGCCATTGACGTTGATAGATAGGTCAGTTGGGAGGGTTGAATGAGATTGCGGAAAGATGATGAATTCTGTTTTGTCCATGTTAAATTTTAGAAATCTGGCAGAGAAGAAGGATGAAATAGCAGACAGACATTGTGGGATTTTGGTTAGTAAGGAAGTGATATCGGGTCCAGAGAGGTAGATCTGTGTGTCATCAGCATAGAGGTGATAATGAAAGCCATGAGACTCTATGAGCTGTCCCAGGCCTAAGGTGTAGATGGAGAAGAGCAGGGGTCCTAGAACTGAACCTTGGGGGACACCGACAGATAGGGGGCGAGATGAGGAGGTGGTCTGTGAGTGGGAGACACTGGATGTCCGGTCTGTTAGGTATGAGGAGATCCAGGATAGGGCCAAGTCTGTGATGCCGAGAGATGAGAGAGTCTGGAGTAAGAGGGAATGGTCCACTGTGTCAAAGGCAGATGACAGGTCTAGGAGGAGGAGGACAGAGTAGTGTCGCTTAGATTTGGCAGTTAGTAGGTCGTTTGTGACTTTAGTCAGTGCAGTTTCAGTAGAATGGTTCAGTCGGAAACCAGATTGTAGGCGGTCAAAGAGGGAGCAGGAGGAGAGGTGGGAGGACAGTTCAGAATGGACATGTTATTCCAGTAGTTTTGAGGCAAAGGGGAGAAGTGATATGGGGCGATAGCTAGACACGGAGGATGGGTCAAGGGAGGGCTTTTTGAGGATGGGTGTGATTGAGGCATGTTTGAAGCATGAGGGGAAGACACCAGTTATTAGTGACAGGTTGAAGAGGTGGGCTAGGGCTGGGATGAAGATGGTGGTAAGGTTTGGGATGAGGTGGGACGGGATTGGGTCAAGTTTACATGTGGTGAGGTGTGATTTGGAGAGTAAGGAGTAGTGTTGAGCCACCCCCGTAGTGTTCGAGTTCGGTTCGGTTCGTCGAACACCCGTGTGTTCGTCGAACTGTTCGTCGAACACCTTCGAACACCGTTAAAACCAATGGCAGGCAAACAAAAACACATAGAAACACATAGAAAACACCTTCAAAGGTGTCCAAAAGCTGACAAACTGCTCAGAAGACACAACTAACACATGGAAAAGTGACAAGTACATATAGTCATGCGAAAAGAAAAGAGGTGGAGGAGTAAAAGGAGGGGGAGACACAGATATAGGCATGTCATGCCCTTCTAAAATCCAAAAAGTGAGAAGCCGACACGTTCAGTCCGCTCCTGCCCGTGCCACCTCCGCGTCGCCGGGTTTGTGCCAGAGCCGCGGTGAACCCTGACGGCCAGCCCCCCTCTCCCAATACTGGTGCCTGTCCGCTGGTGGGTCGAGCGAGCCCCCCTGTGGTGGAGGCAGCTCTAAGCTTTTTAATTGGAATTGTCTCTCTAATTTGAATGAATACACTTTAAATCCATTTACAAGGATCTATTGGAGGGCAAGTCTCATGCCAGCAGCCGCGTAATTCCAGCTCCAGTAGCGTCCACTAAAGCTGCTGCAGTTAAAAAGCTTTTATAAGGATTGAGCTCGGCTGTCCACCGCAAGGCATCCTACTGCCAGTCCCAGCCCCTATGCCTTGGGGTGCCTCCTGATGCTCTTCACTGAGTATCCCGTGGTCCCGAAGCATTTCCTTTGAAAAAATTAAGTGTCCAAACTACAGGTGGTGTAGCTTGCTTAACAGCCGGGATAATCCGCTGACTAGCAGACACTGCTACTAGGCACAAAGTATTTCCTGGGCTAGATGCAGTTAAAAATTTGTAATTAGATACTCTCGTTGGATGCTGAGAAAGCATTCCATAGAGTCTCCTGGCACGCCATATATGATTCTCTTAAAAAGCTTGGGGTAGGGGTCTAGGGGACCCTTTTATAGCCAAAATCACGGCCCTGTATCGCAATACGTCACCTAGGCTGAAGATAAATGGAACTGTAGCACCCTGAGGGCTCGGTTGCTACAGAGGTATTGCACCTCACCCAGAGGTGTGATATCTCACTCTCAGGTAAGGATGTAGTGTGGATCAGGACCCGACACCTGCATGCATTACACCACATTGCCGTGGGGCAGGGCGACCAATATGCCCCTGATATGGGCACGACAGTCCCTGTCCCTGGCTGGAGTGGGGGGAGGGAACACTGAGGAAGGGGAACCCTGTAGTGCAGGAGCAGGGAGGAAGCAGTTCCTGGGTGCATTGAGAAGAGAGTATAAAAGGTGGGCACCATCTTAGTTCAGTGCAGAGAAGTCTGAGCAGAAGTGGCAGGGAGCAGGGGCTCTGCATGAGCTCTGCTCCGGAGGCGGGCCTAGTAACAGAGGCCCAGGCCTGGAAGAGGGAGAAGGAAGGAAGAGGAGAGGAGAAGGCTCCAGGAACGAAGGGATCCCAGGGGTGCGGACGGGCGAGTCGCCACCGCACGCCCGAATCCACCTGCGTGGAGGGGTCAGGCAAAGGGGGAGACCGGTCCCTGAAACTAGTGGAGGCAGGAAACGACCCTCAGCTAGAAACAGGAGGCTGTGACATTTTATGTGGCGCAGCCCCTCGCTACACCCGCTAGTAAGGCACCACATAGGGTCAGGGAAACTGGCGCCAAGTTTACCAAGAGGAGGCCCGAGGCAGCCGGACAGAAGGGTTGGTAAGAAAGGCCAGACAAAGGACACACAAAGGGGGTCCTGTGAAGCGCTCCAAAGTTATCTGGGAGTTGTCTGAGCCCCTCACCTGTTGAGCACAGTACGACGTGGGCAGCCGTTACCTGCAGACGTGGTCTGGATAATAAGAACTGTGAGTAAAGGCCCTGGACTGCATCACTGACTCCGTGTCGTTACTGCTGCTGCCCTGCACCATCACCCCCATCCTCCGCATACACTGCCCTGAGGCTATACTCCTCCCGTGGGGAGTTATGCTACGCTCTGCTGCACCCACAACACCAGCCTCAGCGGTCTGCCCTGGAGCGGCGGTTCACTCTGACCGCAATCCATGGGTGGCGTAGTCGGACATTTAAACATCAAAACCACATAAATAGTTCCGCCACTGGTTTGACCGCCCTGAGCCACGGAACCGGGTCGCCGCCACGGAGACTACAACCACCAGCATCCACCAAAAAGGGTCCGGCTCCGGGTGTCCCAAGGCCCAGGGGGCGCGTCAGAACATTTTCATCACCTTTCACAATCACCAATGGGACAAGGCAGGGATGTTCTCTGTCCCCTCTCTTATACATCCTAGTGACGGAGCACCTGCTCTCATCAATTCGCCATAACCCCAATATTAGGTGGATTGAGGTGGGAGGCACCGAGTACAAGTGCTCTCTATTTGCTGATGATGTCCTAGTATATATCACTCAATCACATATATCCATCCATGCTGTTATGGCTGAAATAGATCACTTTGTTACATGGTCAAATTTTAAAATCAATGCAGCGAAGTCTGAGGCCCTCGATGTCTCCCTCCCCAAATCCATATAGGATTCCATCCAGTCCAACTTTCCCTTTGCCTGGC
Source organism: Phyllobates terribilis (assembly GCF_046119375.1). NCBI lineage: Eukaryota > Metazoa > Chordata > Amphibia > Anura > Dendrobatidae > Phyllobates > Phyllobates terribilis. The sequence continues at coordinate 385,317,908 of NW_027362765.1, forward strand.
CCTCACAGGGTATCAAATACTTAGGAATTCCTATTCATAGAGACCTCTCCCATCTATGTTATCTTAATTTTGGGCCCTTTATTGAACAACTCCATACAGACCACGGTTGGCAAGTTAGAACTGTAAGATTCACTACGTGAACCACTGGTGTTTTGTGGAAAAGCACATGTACACTGTGTTCCAAATTATTATGCAAAAAGTGTTTAGGAGTGATAAGGGAAGAATTTGTTTGTTTGTCAGTTAAACTCATTGATGGTGATGTGTGTCAGGGCTCTTTATATCACTGTAAGCAATTGCAGACACCTGTGCTAATTAGTTTGGCAGGTGTGTCCAATGAAAGGCAAGACTACTTAAGAAGGCTGTCTCACATTATTAAGCAGCCTACATTTTCTGCCAAAATGGGAAAGAAAAAGGATGTGTCGGCTGCTGAGAAGCAACAAATTGTGGAGTGTTTAGGTCAAGGCATGACTACAATCAACATTGTGTGATGATCAGGATGAAGTGTCTTGGCAATCAAGAAGTATGTAGCTGATTCACAGTACACACGTGTGCATGCTGATAAGGGCAAATTGAGGACTCTTTCCTACAGGCAATTACGTCAGGTTGAAAGAGCAGCAGACAGTACTACGTCTCTGTCCAGGAAGGCGCAACCTGGCCTCGTCGTCACTAGCATCTTCCTCCACCTCCTCTGCTGACCTCATCTCTTGGCTGACTGTGGGTTGACAGTAAGTGGGATCTCCAACCTCATCATCATCACCCTGTGCGTTATCACACCCGTCGTCCTCAGAGCCAACCTGTTCCTGCCCTGACAAAAAAACTAAAGTTGTCGCTCCAATCAGGTATTTGAGTCTTATCATCGTCTTCCTCATTGTCTCCACCAACAGGAGTTACAGTTTGGGAATGAGGGTCTACATTATGGTCAGAACCTTCTGCGTCTGGTCCTGGATCCGACTCATAAAGATTCTGGGCATCAGTGCAGATCATTTCCTCGTCTGGATTCACAGAAGCGCTGGAGTCGACCTCTGATTCCCAGGCTATAGTATGAGTAAACAGCTCTGCAGACTCAACCATCTGTTCTACCTCATACTCAGACGGGCAGCTGGAGATTTGCGAGCTGTGAGGAAGCAAGTGCGATTGGGGTGACACCTTTGAGGACTGGAGTATTTGTGATGTTGAAGTTGATGTGGAGGAGAGCCCACTTAAAGGAGCACTTGATATCCGTTGAAGCACCTGCTGTTTTTGTGCCTCATCTGGAATTTGTAGCGATTGGCGTGGCCGTAAGAAAGGGATCTTATCACATTGTCCGCTAAAAGAAGTAGACATTTTAGTTTGGCTGGAAGATGGTCTTTCTTCTGCAGATGTTACTGTTGCTTTAACACCTACCCCACGGACACAACCTTTTTTCCCCTTCCCAACACGCCTATTCCCCTTTCCACCAGCAGCAGGCCTTTTTCCACTCATTTTGGTGGTTAACTAATTCACAACTCTGGAGTTGTTTGCACAAAAAAACAATGGATGGGAACCGAGCAGAGCTGAGTGGCCAAACTGTGGTATTAGGCCAAAACTATTGGCTGGGTTAGATGGAGAAAAAATTTATATTCAATTTGCAACCTGATGGAGGTCAGTATAGATGGACTAATAGAACAAGTCCCACACACAACTAGAAGCCCAAATATTTTTTCAGAGGTAGATGCAGAAAAAAATATATTCAGTTTGCAACCTGATGGAGGTCAGTATAGATGGACTAATAGAGAAAGTCCCACACACTGCTAGAAGGCCAAATATTTTTTCAGAGCTAGATGCAGACAAAAAATTATTTTGAATTTGCAACCTGATGGAGGTCAGTATAGGTGGACTAATAGAACAAGTCCCACACACTGCTAGAAGGCCAAATATTTTTTCAGAGCTAGATGCAGAAAAAAATTATATTCAGTTTGCAACCTGATGGAGGTCTGTATAGATGGATTAATAGAACAAGTCCCACACACAGCTAGAAGCCCAAATATTTTTTCAGAGGTAGATTCAGATAAAAATTATTTTTAATTTGCAACCTGATGGAGGTCAGTATAGATGGACTAATAGAGAAAGTCCCATACACTGCTAGAAGGCCAAATATTTTTTCAGAGCTAGATGCAGATAAAAATTATTTTTAATTTGCAACCTGATGGAGGTCAGTATAGATGGACTAATACAACAAGTCCCACACACAGCTAGAAGCCCAATATTTTTTCAGAGGTAGATGCAGAAAAAAATATATTCAGTTTGCAACCTGATGGAGGTCAGTATAGATGGAGTAATAGAACAAGTCCCACACACAGCTAGAAGCCCAAATATTTTTTTAGAGGTAGATGCAGATAAAAATTATTTTTAATTTGCAACCTGATGGAGGTCAGTATAGATGGACTAATAGAGAAAGTCCCACACACTGCTAGAAGGCCAAATATTTTTTCAGAGCTAGATGCAGATAAAAATTATATTCAATTTGCAACCTGATGGAGGTCAGTATAGATGGACTATTAGAACAAGTCCCACACACAGCTAGAAGCCCAAATATTTTTTCAGAGGTACTGTAGATGCAGATAAAAATTATTTTTAATTTGCAACCTGATGGAGGTCAGTATAGATGGACTAATAGAGAAAGTCCCACACACTGCTAGAAGGCCAAATATTTTTTCAGAGCTAGATGCAGAAAAAAATTATATTCAGTTTGCAACCTGATGGAGGTCTGTATAGATGGATTAATAGAACAAGTCCCACACACAGCTAGAAGCCCAATATTTTTTCAGAGGTAGATGCAGAAAAAAATATATTCAGTTTGCAACCTGATGGAGGTCAGTATAGATGGACTATTAGAACAAGTCCCACACACAGCTAGAAGCCCAAATATTTTTTCAGAGGTACTGTAGATGCAGATAAAAATTATTTTTAATTTGCAACCTGATGGAGGTCAGTATAGATGGACTAATAGAGAAAGTCCCACACACTGCTAGAAGGCCACATATTTTTTCAGAGGTAGATGCAGAAAAAAATATATTCAGTTTGCAACCTGATGGAGGTCTGTATAGATGGATTAATAGAACAAGTCCCACACACAGCTAGAAGCCCAATATTTTTTCAGAGGTAGATGCAGAAAAAAATATATTCAGTTTGCAACCTGATGGAGGTCAGTATAGATGGACTAATACAACAAGTCCCACACACAGCTAGAAGCCCAATATTTTTTCAGAGGTAGATGCAGAAAAAAATATATTCAGTTTGCAACCTGATGGAGGTCAGTATAGATGGACTAATACAACAAGTCCCACACACAGCTAGAAGCCCAATATTTTTTCAGAGGTAGATGCAGAAAAAAATATATTCAGTTTGCAACCTGATGGAGGTCTGTATAGATGGATTAATAGAACAAGTCCCACACACAGCTAGAAGCCCAATATTTTTTCAGAGGTAGATGCAGAAAAAAATATATTCAGTTTGCAACCTGATGGAGGTCAGTATAGATGGACTAATACAACAAATCCCACACACAGCTAGAAGCCCAATATTTTTTCAGAGCTAGATGCAGAAAAAAATTATATTCAATTTGCAACCTGATGGAGGTCAGTATAGATGGACTAATAGAATGATGCTATGCCCAAAAGATTTTACTTCACTAGGTGCAGTAAAAAAATTGGTATTCTATACACAGGTGGTATATCTTGCAACACAGATAGGCTACTCCACTGACTAACACACTCTGCAATAGGCCAAAAAGGATTAGCTTTGCTAGATTCAGCCAAATGCTGTGAAAAAAACTTGCACAGCACTGGCACAGACCTGCCTGGCAAAAACTGATAGGAACTGATGTAACCTAGTCCTGAAAAGGACTCCAATTACAATTAGTCTTTACTCCCACAATCTATCTATTTAAGAGCACAGACCTGCCTGATAAAAGTCGTAGGAAATGCTGTAACCTAGTCCTTAAAAGGACTGCAATCACAACTATTCCCTACTCCCAAGCTATCTGTAGATTTGTGCGAAAATTGGCTTGAAATTAACAAGGTATAGCGCACACAGCAACAGCGGTGCCGTCTAACACGCAGCTGCAGCAGTGAGAAAATGGTGGCGACGGGGAAAATGGCTTGGTCTTATAGGGCAAGGACATGTGACATACACTGCCAATGACACATGCCCTTGCTTGTGTGAAAAAAAGCACTTCGCTCCGTGTGTGCGCTGCTGATAGGCTGACAGATTGCACCTCCCCACTGTAAATGCGGGAAAGAGAAAAAAAAAATGGAGATCTTCATTGTTCCTGCAGAGATCCATCCCCTGCCCCTCCCCCCACCCCGCTGTACACTCAAACTGCGTATTAACATTAATTTTCATCATTACTGAGAAAAAATCCAGTTATGATTTTGGTGCACGAACAGTTATCGAACATAACCTCGAACAGCCGAATTTTTCTCAAATTGTTCGTGTTCGCCGAACGGCTCGAACACCGCCCAAAACAGCTCGAATTTGAGATTGGCGAACAGTTCGAGTAGAACAATGCTCATCTCTAGTAAGGAGGAAAGTTGATCTTCAGAAATGGTGGAGAATGTGGTTTTGGAGGAGGAGGGTTGAGTAGGTGTGGGGAAGGGCTGTGGGGGCTTTAGGCAAAAACTTTGCCTGATGGTGTCAATCTTCTTCTTGAAGAATGAGGCAAAGTCTTCGGCTGAAATAAGAGGAGAGGGAGGAGGCACTAGGGGACGGAGGAGAGAATTGAAGGTGTTGAATAGTTGTTTAGGGTTGTGAGACAGGGAGGATATGAGAGATGCAAAGTATGTTTGTTTTGCTGCAGTGAGTGTGGACTTGAAGGTAGTGAGGGACTGTTTGAATGCGATGAAGTGCTCATGGGAGTGGGACCTTTTCCATCTACGCTCAGCAACCCTGGAGGCCCGTCGCAGTTCTTTAGTTAGGCTGGTGTGCCATGGTTGTCTGTTGATTGTGCGAGCTTTGGTATGTGTGAGAGGGGCGACCAAATCGAGAGCTGCAGCTGTTGTGGTGTTGTATAAAGTGGCAGCAGCATCTGCATCATGTAAGGAACTAATGTCTGTAAGAGGGAGGAGGGATTCAGAGAGTGAGTGTAGGTCAAGGTGTTTGAGATTTCTATGAGGGTATGCAAGTTTGTGGAGTAGGGATTGTTGCCCCGGGGGGGAGAGAGAAGAGAATGTGAGTAGGTTGTGGTCAGAAAGAGGGAGAGGTGAGTTAGAGAGATTAGATAGGGAACAGAGGCGGGTGAAGATGAGGTCCAGCATGTGGCCATCTTTGTGGGTGGGTGTGGAAGACCACTGAGTAAGACCGAAGGAGGAAGTGAGGGATAGAAGCTTAGAGGCAGCTGAGAGGGAAGTGTCAAAGGGGATGTTAAAGTCGCCCATGAGGATAGTGGGGATGTCAACGGAGAGGAAATGAAGTAGCCAGGTGGTGAAGTGGTCAAAGAAAGTGGTGGTTGATCCTGGGGGGCGGTAGATGACAGCCAGTTGGAGGTTGGAGGGGGAGTAGATGCGCACGCAGTGCACTTCAAAAGAGGGGAGAGTAATTGAGGGCGGCAGTGGGACATGGGTGAAGGAGCAGTTATCTGAGAGGAGGAAACCTATTCCTCCACCATGCTTGCCGGTGGGGCAGGGGGTATGGGAGAGGTGGAATCTGCCATACGAAAGTGCAGCAGGAGAGGCTGTGTCGGAGGGGGTGAGCCAGGTTTCAGTGATGCCGAGGAAGGAAAGCTTGTGAGTGATGAAGAGATTGTGAATGTAGGAAAGTTTATTGCGGACAGAGCGAGCGTTCCATAGAGCTCCTGTTAGTGGAACTGGAGAAGCGGGGGCTGGGCGTATGGGTATAAGGTTAGAAGGGTTACGAGAGTTTGGGATAGATTGTGGGTAGGAGGTGGAAGTGATTGTAGGGATGTGGTGAGGAGGGCCGGGATTTGGAGAGATGTCGCCGGCAGTAAGGAGGAGCAGAGAAAGCGTTATTAGGTGGGAGCAGGAGAGGGCATGAGGTGGCTGTCTGTGTTTGGAGACAAAGGATTGTATGTTGTGGAATAGCTCTGAGGAGGAGATGAGATGAGTGGGGAGAATGGAGGGAGAGATGAAGAGTTCCTTACTAGGTGTAGGGATTAGGGGTGGTTGAAAGAAGTGAAGGATTAAGGGGGTGAGAGTGAAAACAAAGACAAACATTGTTTACTGTGACTTAGTATCCAGTTCCCTTCAGGTTCAATTCAGGATTAATTCAAATTTGTCATACTTCAGCTAATGACCATACTTAAGGTAATGGCCACAGACTAGAGTCTGACACAGACTCATGGCTCACAATATATTTGTAACAGAATGCATTCAGCTGTGAACCAGGGGGGAGTGGTCTGTGCTCATCTTGATCAGCTGATTAGGCTGAGATAGATGCTGTATAGTCAAAGACTAAGTAAACAAGGTCATAAATTAAAGTGGGGGGTAGCTGGGGTAGCAGGGTCACATACCATTAGGAAATAGGAGTAGAGAAGTATAGAGAAATCTGCATGGGAGTCAAGACGGAAAAGCTGGGTCACATACCATTAGGAAATAGGAGTAGAGAAGTATAGAGAAATCTGCATGGGAGTCAAGACGGAAAAGCTGGGTCACATACCTGTGAGAAGAATGGATAAACAGAGATGTTGATTAGAGTGCGGTGGTGGCAAGTAAGGTACAGTCTGCATGCATCATATTAATCAGGATTAATTCAAATTTGTCATACTTCAGCTAATGACCATACTTAAGGTAATGGCCACAGACTAGAGTCTGACACCTGTCACAGGATCTGTAACAGGATCTGTAACAGGATAGTGAGTTCTCCAACTTCTTACAACCTGTTTCTTCATGAACCCCACTGCCAATGCTGAACTGTCCAGGACAATGTTCACCATTACTGGCAGCTCTGTATCACCATTACAGATGAGCGCATCGAGCAAGATTCAAATCTACCAAATCGCTCGGACTTTGCAGGGAGATTCGATTTGCAGTGAAGTTATTCTCTACAAATTTATTGTCCCTTATCATGCTCCAGACCTCAGAGCATAATAAATGTAGGATGGAAAAAATAAATAATACTTCACCGCTCACTTGTTCCACCTCCTCCACAGCCCGCCGCATGGTCCCCGGCGCCTCTTCTTTTCTCCACCCCTCTCTGCGCACATCGTCTTCGGCCTCATTCACTTCAAGCACTGATTTTGGATTGAGCATGCCACTGACTGATGTCACTGCACGGTGCGCAGAGGCCTTGTCAACCCAGACGTCAAGTGAGGAAGACCCAGGAGAATGTGCATGACGGGAAGGGCTGCAGGGACGGTGGAATAGGTGAGCGGCGAGGTTTTGCCATCAATGGCCGGTATTTTGCTAAATTCAAGTGCAGCAAATTCCAAACATCCGTATTCTGAAAAATATGGATTTTTGAAAAATTTTTGAAATATTAAATTCCAGTGGAATAAATTCACCCTTTTTTGGTTTCCATAAATCCTCTTGTGGTTGCCTAAAATACTGGTTCACTGTGCTAATGCCATATTACCATATTACCATGCTGTCAGATGTGTGGCAATGTTAGTATACTGCAACATTTATTTTACCATTTATTCATTACATATGAGAAAACTTTTACAATTCATACAAAGTGTGGAATGAAGAGTCTCAGCTCTTCTGTGGTTTGTGGAGCGATTTCATTTTTCAACTTAAAAACACTAATGTAATCCTGGCATGTGAATAATGTCTAAGATATCAGAGAATCGAGAGCAGGAGGAGGAAGAAGAAGATTAGCTGAGCGGAGGGCAGAGCTACAACTTCTGTCCTGAGGTTGAATAAAAATGCAAAAAAATGTGAAAAAGGGATAGGGAGAGTCAGCTCACCCATAGACAATGCATCCTTCCTTCTCAGGAAACCATCGCAAGGAACCGCCCTGGTACCGGTCGAGTGAGGCACAGCAGAAAAAAGAGGTATTTCCAGCGAAGCTAAAAATAAAATCCATTTTTTCTTTATTTAGTTCACTAAAAACAAAAGCAACCACCGAACACCTTCCAATAGGATCGACGCATTTCGAGTTAGTCATGATGTAACATACTATGAGACTGGGTCTGATTTATAGCGCTGTGGGCCCTCCTGCCTGTAAAGGTGTATTATGTTGTAAATTAAGAACTCCTGCTATGTCATTATAATCTAGCAAAATCAGGGTGGAAAAAACCCACAGAACACTATTTAGAAGACCTCAATAGAAAGATCCCATAAAAACTTTACATATAAAGAAAAAAATACACATAAAACAATTCAATAAACAAGAAAAATAGAAATAAAAAAGAAGAAACTGATCATATGTAAGAACAGGAAAAAAGTGCACGTTAATAAAATCATACATAATATGTTGGGAAAAAAATCATGCTAGCTGTACTGTAATATCGGGTCTTGTCTTATATTAAGACCATGTGGGACCCTACTCTGTAATCTGAAGACCCAAAAACTTTCCCTGTTTTAGGATTTTTCTTTTCATGTCTCCTCCACCTAAAGGTCTGGAAACCTTTTCTATTCCCATGAAGCGCAGATTATGTGTTTCTCCCTGATGTTTTTGGGCAAAGTGTCTTGAGACTGCTGAGATATTTAACGCGGTGGAGCTTGCACTGTCTGAAAGGTGTCTACGGATGCGTTTTTTGAGTGGACCTGTAGTACACCCTACATACCGAATTTTACATTCATTGCATTCTATTAAACGACTCCGGTCGTATTACAGTAAATAAAGCTGTTCACTGAGGATTGTTGGCCATTCGCAGAAGAGCTGAAAGTGGAAGAAACAATAATATGTTTGCAAGATTTGCAGACATTATGTCCACATTTAAAAGAACCTCTACATGATAGCCAGGTAGAAGTGCTTTGTATGGTTTTATGCAAATTGTCTCTTCAGAGAGGAAGAGAACCAGAACTCTACTGCCACCTACAGGAAATAGCAATCCTAAAAGTCAATAGTGGCCCTTTAATGAGCCTTATCACATGACTTAAGATATAAGCCTGAACCATGGTCACTACTGACTTTTAGGATTGCTTCTTCCTGTAGGTGGCACTAGAGTTCTGGTCCTCTTCCTCTCTGAAGAAACATTTTGCATATTTCCCAGAAGAGCATTGCGGATATAAAAGTCTCCTCACCGTGACATGCTTAACATGTCACTCTCCACAGGAGAAAAGTTACCCCTTGGATACTTGTTTGGTTTTGTCACAGAACAAACTGGGGGAAACAATATTACCCAGGGTGCAAGCTTTTTTTGCTACAAATCTCACTTGGGAGTTTTGTAGGATATTTGGCATCTTGATTAAGCATCGGAAGATGTTTTTTAATTACTGATATAATCCTATGATATTCCGGGCTATATTGAGTGGAAAAAGCAATACATCTTTTATCAGATTGAGAATTACTGTTATTTATTACTGTCTTTTTATGATTTTTTCCTTTTACTTGGAAGCAATAAATCCCCTCTTTTGATATTATTCACAATAGATTCAGCTCTCCACAAATGTCCATTCAGGATATCCTCTTTGTCGTAGTCTATCTTTGACAGTAGATACTTCCACCTCGTAATCTTCCCTAGTGGAGCAGTTTCTCTTCATTCTAATTAACTATAACATTCTTGATTGAGTTGAATGACAAGACTGAGCCTGTAGGATTGAGTTCAGTTCTGTGGGTTTTCTGTACGTTTTACTATTAATTTTATGCGTTTTAATATCTCCAACCAGAGTTATATCCAAAAAATTAATAGATGATGGAGCAGAAAAAAAGGTGAACTTCAGATTATATTCATTGTTATTAATGTAGGAAATAAAATTTGGAATCTCTTTTTCTTCCCCCTCCCAAATAAGTAGTGTGTCTATATAAAGGGTGTAAAAGGCAATCCTATTAGAGAAGGGGTTATGTGCTGTGAATATAAATTCTTCTTCCCATATTCCTACAACAATATTAGCTAAAGAGGGGAAAATTCCACCCCCCCCCTAATGCTGACACCTTGTTTTTCCCCCCAAAAAATAAACTATCAAATGAAAAAAAATTATGACCCAATAAGGAAGAAAACTGCCATCACAATAAATCACTGTCGCAATTACGTATCGATCCTATTGGAAGGTGTTCGGTGGCTGCTTTTGTACGTATACTTAGGATTGTTTTTAGTGAACTAAATAAAGAAAAACGGATTTTATCTTTATCATCGCTGGAAATACCTCTTTTTTCAGAGGTTGAATAAAACAAGACAAAGGAGAGGAAAAATGCCAAAAACGAGTGCTAAAAGATTCCCTTCTCTTGAAGTGAGGTTTGTATTGTGCAGTCTGTAGGTAACACAGGGCCTCGATAGTCCTGTCCGACAGGTTTAGACTTATTATGCACTGTATCCTGGAGATCCGGTTATTCTTAGCATGATTAGTAATCAGGGGGGATTGCCGCTTTGAACTGGTTATTCCGAGTCTCTTGGTAGCGCCCCCTGGTGTCTGTGCCAGATAACATCACTGCTGCCTGCATGTAACAGGATAGTGGGTTCTCCAACTTCTTCCAGCCTGTTTCTTCGTGAACCCCACTGCCAGTGCTGAACTGTCCAGGACGATGTTCACCATTACTGGCAGCTCTGTATCACCATTACAGATGAGCGGATCGAGCAAAATTCAAATCTATCAAATGTTTCGGACTTTGCAGGGAGATTCAATTTGCAGTGAAGTTATTCTCTACAAATTTATTGTCCCTTATCAGGCTTCAGACCCCAGAGCATAATAAATGTAGGATGAAATAAATAAATAATACTCCCCCGCTCACCTGTTCCACCTCCTCCACAGCCCGCCGCCCGATCCCCGGCGCCTCTTCTTTTCTCCACCCCTCTCTGCGCACATCGTCTTCGGCCTCATTCACTTCAAGCACTGATTTTGGGTTGAGCACGCGACTGACTGATGTCACTGCACGGTGCGCAGAGGCCTTGTCAACCCAGACGCCAAGTGAGGAAGACCGAGGAGAATGTGCACGACGGGAAGGGCTGCAGGGACGGTGGGATAGGTGAGCGGTGAGGTTTTTTCCATCAATGGCCGGCATTTTGCTAAATTCAAGTGCAGCAAATTCCAAACATCCGTATTCTGGAAAATATGGATTTTTGAAACCTTTTTGAAATATTAAATTCCAGTGGAATAAATTCATCCTTTTTTGGTTTCCATAAATCCTCTTGTGGTTGCCTAAAATACTGGTTCACTGTGCTAATACCATATTACCATATTACCATGCTGTCAGATGTGTGGCAATGTTGGTATACTGTGTCTTATTTTTATACATGACAATAAAGCAAAAAAAGTTTCAAGGAACTAATATGGAAGGTTTATAAATCCCCCAAGATTCTGGGCTCACAATATTCATATACATACAAGCAATTAGTTAGTTTGGTAAGTTAAAACTTAATATCAAATTCTAAAACTATTACTAATACCTATAGGCAAAAAGACACCCCACATAATGACACAGACAAATATAAAATGTGGATTCTATACAGATATTCCACAACAGATCCTAAAGGTGCTAGATTTCGTTGTGACAGTGGTCACATATTCTCACTGCACCTCACTTAACCCCTTCATCCCCAAAGGTGGTTTGCACATTAATGACCAGGCCAATTTTTACAATTCTTACCACTGTCACTTTATGAGGTAATTACTCTGGAACGCTTCAACGGATCCCCCTGATTCTGAGATTGTTTTTTCGTGACATATTGTACTTCATGATAGTGGTAAAATTTCTTCAATATGACTTGCGTTTATGTGGCGCCCCTGAGGGTTCAGTTGCCACAGGGGTACTGCACCTCACCCAGAGGTGTGGCATCTCCTCTCAGGTAAGGAGGGAGTACTGCCCGGGACCCCAACACCTGCACTCAACATTACACTACTCCAGGCCGGCTGGAAGGGCGTTATGCACTTCTTCTGCTGCCCTGTCCCCGGCTGGAGTCGGGGGAACCAAAGAGAGTGGGAACCAGTAGTGGGTATGGGTGGAGGATAGTGTTGAGCGATACCTTCCGATATCAGGAAATATCGTATCGGATTGGATCGGGCCGATACCCAAAAAGTATCGGATATCGCCGATTCCGATACCGGAAACCAATGCAAGTCAATGGGACACAAATATCGGAATGAAAATAAACCCTTTCTTTCCTTGTAGGTTAATTCTACATGAAGTAAAACAACTAAGAATAATGTAGAATGACATGAAAAGCCGGCAATTCATCAGCGGCATACACCGGTACCCGACAATTTACAACAGAAAGAATAGAGCTTCACACATAGATTAGATAGATAGAAACATGTCAGTCACATATATATGAAGTACAGTGACAGTGTTGCTTACTGTACTTGTCATTTAGTGTAAAGGATTTATTAAAAAAAATATTAGTGTTTTCGTGCACCGTCTCTTTAAAAAAGCCGGCCGGCAATTCAGCAGCGGTACCCGACAATTTATAACAGACAGAATAGAGCTTCACACATAGATTAGATAGATAGAAACATGTCAGTCACATATATAAGAAGTACAGTGACAGTGTTGCTTACAGAACTTGTCATTTAGTGTAAAGGATTTATTAAAAAAAATATTAGTGTTTTCGTGCACCGTCTCTTTAAAAAAGCCGGCCGGCAATTCAGCAGCGGTACCCGACAATTTATAACAGAAAGAATAGAGCTTCACACATAGATTAGATAGATAGAAACATGTCAGTCACATATATATGAAGTACAGTGACAGTGTTGCTTACTGTACTTGTCATTTAGTGTAAAGGATTTATTTAAAAAAATAATAGTGTTTTCATGCACCGTCTCTTTAAGAAAGCCGGCCGGCAATTCAGCATCTGTACCCGACAATTTAGAATAGAAGGAATAGAGAATCACACATAGATTAGATAGATAGAAACATGTCAGTCACATATATATGAAGTACAGTGACAGTGTTGATTACTGTACTTGTCATTTAGTGTTAAAATAAAGGATTTATTTAAAAAAAAATTGGCGTGGGGTTCCCCTTAATTTTAGGCTCTAGCGGAGGTTAAGCAGACAGCTGGGGCAAATGTTTGAAGCCTGGGAAGGGGGTAATACCCACGGAGCTCCCCAGGCTACTAATATCAGCCCCCAGCTGAATACCTAGCCTTTACTAGCTATTAAAATGGGGGAACCCCCCCAAAAAAATAACGTGGGGTCCCCCCTAATTTAATAGCTAGCACAGGCTAGGCAGACAGCTGGGGGCTGATATTAATAGCCCAGGAAGGGTGCCATGAATATTGGCCCCCTCCCAGGCTAGAAACACCAGCCGTCAGCCGCCCCAGAAATGGCGCATCCATAGGATGCGCCAATTCTGGCACTTAGCCTCGCTCTTCCACGCTGCCCTGGTGCGGTGGCAGGGGGTAATAGGGTTGGGGTTGATGTCAGCTTATAATGCCAGCTGACATCAAGCCCAGGTTAGTAATGGAGAGGCGTCTATAAGACACCCCCATTACTAACCCCATAGTCAAAGTTAAAAGAAAACACAAACACCCAGAGTAAAGTCCTTTAATTGAAATAAAGACACAATTCTTTATTGTTCTAAATTAAACCATACTTACCATCACGCCCATTCCAGCTGAAGCCAACTATCTCCTGCAATAAAAGAAAAATAATAAAGCAACCTCATCCTTACCTTTCGATGGTTCCCAGGACAGCTCCAGCTCTGCTACATCGAGATGACAGGCTGGACCGCAGCAGAAAGCTGCCATCCAGCCTGTCATCCCGCAGACACTGAGAAGCGCAGGCATGCTTGCGCTCCTCAGTGTCTCTCTGTGACGTCATCCAGATGAGCCGAGTTCATGTCCAATGAACTCAGCTCACCTCATGCACGTCACTGACAGCGTGGGAAAATTCTCCTGCACTCAGCGCTTCAGCGTGAGAATTCTCCCACGCTGTCATTGACATACATGAGGTGAGGTCATGTCCAATGAACTCAGCTCACCTCATGCACGTCACTGACAGCGTGGGAAAATTCTCACGCTGAAGTGCTGAGTGCAGGAGAATTTTCCCACGCTGTCAGTGACGTACATGAGGTGAGCTGAGTTCATTGGACATGACCTCGGCTCATCTGGATGCCGTCACAGAGAGACACTGAGGAGTGGAAGTATGCCTGCGCTTCTCAGTGTCTGTGGGATGACAGGATGGATGGCAGCGTTCTGCTGCGGTCCAGCCTGTCATCTCGATGTAGCAGAGCTGAAGCTGTCGTGGGAGCCATGGAAAGGTAAGGATGATGTTGCTTTATTATTTTACTTTTATTGCAGGAGATCGTTGGCTTCAGCTGGAATGGGCGTGGTGGTAAGTATGGTTTAATTTAGAACAATAAAGAATTGTGTGTTTATTTCAATTAAAGGACTTTTTTCTGGGTGTTGTGTTTTTTTAAATACTTTACTAGAAATTCATGGTGGTCATGTCTAATATTGGCGTGACCCCATGAATTTTGGGCTTAGGGCCAGCTGATAATGCCAAGCTGGCCGTAACCCCTTTATTACCCAGTGAGCCACCGCACCAGGGCCCTGGATGAGTTGGGTACAGCGCCAGAAGATGGCGCTTCTATGAACGCGCCTTTTTCTGGGGCGGCTGCGGACTGCAATTTGCAGCGGGGGTGGCCCAGAAAGCTTGGGTCTCCCTGCGCTGCGGATTCCAGCCCCCAGCTGCCTAGTTGTATCTGGCTGGGCACAAAAATAGGGCGAAGCCCCACGCATTTTTTTTTTAAATTATTTCATGAAATTCATGGAATAATTAAGAAAAAAAGGGCTTCCCTATATTGTTGTGTCCAACCAGGTACAAATAGGCAGCTGGTGGTTGGGGGCAGCCCATTACTGCCTGCTGTACCTGGCTGGACACAAATATAGTGCGAAGCCCCACGTCAATTTTTTTTTAATTATTTCATGAAATAATTTTTTTAAAAAAGGGCTTCCCTATATTGTTGTGTCCGGCCAGGTACAAATAGGCAGCTGGTGGTTGGGGGCAGCCTGTTCCTGCCTGCTGTACCTGGCTGGACACAAATATAGGGCGAAGCCCCACGTCAATTTTTTTTAAAATAAATCCTTTATTTTAACACTAAATGACATTTGAGGAGTTAATAAAGATGCAGTCCCTAAATTATTATTTATTTTTTAATTAATTTTTCCCAAAACTTTTGACGTGGGCTTCGCCATATTTTTGTATGCCTGCCAGGTACAGCATCCAGCTTCTATGAACGCGCCATTTTCCGGGGCGGCTGCGGACTGCAATTTTCAGCGGGGGGCAGAAAGCTTGGGCCTCCCTGCGCTGCAGATTCCATCCCCCAGCTGCCTAGTTGTACCTGGCTGGACACAAAAATAGGGAGAAGCTTCACGTATTTTTTTTTTTAAATTATTTCATGAAATTCATGAAATAATTAAGAAAAAAAGGGCGTCCCTATATTGTTGTGTCCAACCAGGTACAAATAGGCAGCTGGTGGTTGGGGGCAGCCCGTTCCTGCCTGCTGTACCTGGCTGGACACAAATATAGTGCGAAGCCCCACGTCAATTTTTTTTAAATCATTTCAGGAAATTCATGAAATAATTAAAAAAAATTGATGTGGGGCTTCGCCCTATATTTGTGTCCAGTCAGGTACAGCAGGCAGGAACGGGCTGCCCCCAACCACCAGCTGCCTATTTGTACCTAGCCGGACACAACAATATAGGGAAGCCCTTTTTTTCTTAATTATTCCATGAATTTCATGAATTTAAAAAAAAAAAACGTGAAGCTTCGCCCTATTTTTGTGTCCAGCCAGGTACAACTAGGCAGCTGGGGGCTGGAATCTGCAGCGCAGGGAGGCCCAAGCTTTCTGGGCCCCACCCGCTACAAATTGCAGTCCGCAGCCGCCCCGGAAAATGGCGCATTCATAGAAACGCCATCTTCTGGCGCTGTACCCAACTCATCCAGGGCCCTGGTGCGGTGGCTCACTGGGTAATAAAGGGGTTAAGGCCAGCTTGGCATTATCAGCTGGCCCTAAGCCCGAAATTCATGGGGTCACGCCAATATTAGACATGACCACCATGAATTTCTAGTAAAGTATTTAAAAAAAACACAAACACCCAGAAAAAAGTCCTTTAATTGAAATAAACACACAATTCTTTATTGTTCTAAATTAAACCATACTTACCATCACGCCCATTCCAGCTGAAGCCAACGATCTCCTGCAATAAAAGAAAAATAATAAAGCAACCTCATCCTTACCTTTCCTGGCTCCCACGACGGCTCCAGCTCTGCTACATCGAGATGACAGGCTGGACCGCAGCAGAAAGCTGCCATCCAGCCTGTCATCCCGCAGACACTGAGAAGCGCAGGCATACTTCCACTCCTCAGTGTCTGGCTGTGACGGCATCCAGATGAGCCGACAATGAACTCGGCTCACCTCATGTACGTCACTGACAGCGTGGGAGAATTCTCCTGCACTCAGCGCTTCAGCGTGAGAATTTTCCCACGCTGTCAGTGACGTGCATGAGGTGAGGTCATGTCCAATGAACTCGGCGCACCTCATGCACATCACTGACAGCGTGGGAGAATTCTCACGCTGAAGCGCTGAGTGCAGGAGAATTTTCCCACGCTGTCAGTGACGTGCATGAGGTGAGCTGAGTTCATTGGACATGACCTCGGCTCATCTGGATGACGTCACAGAGAGACACTGAGGAGCGCAAGCATGCCTGCGCTTCTCAGTGTCCGCGGGATGACAGGCTGGATGGCAGCGTTCTGCTGCGGTCCAGCCTGTCATCTCGATGTAGCAGAGCTGAAGCTGTCCTGGGAACCATGGAAAGGTAAGGATGAGGTTGCTTTATTATTTTACTTTTATTGCAGGAGATCGTTGGCTTCAGCTGGAATGGGCGTGGCGGTAAGTATGGTTTAATTTAGAACAATAAAGAATTGTGTCTTTATTTCAATTAAAGGACTTTTTTCTGGGTGTTTGTGTTTTTTTTAAATACTTTACTAGAAATTCATGGCGGTCATGTCTAATATTGGCGTGACCCCATGAATTTCGGGCTTAGGGCCAGCTGATAATGCCAAGCTGGCCTTAACCCCTTTATTACCCAGTGAGCCACCGCACCAGGGCCCTGGATGAGTTGGGTACAGCACCAGAAGATGGCGCTTCTATGAACGCGCCATTTTCCGGGGCGGCTGCGGACTGCAATTTGCAGCAGGTGGGGCCCAGAAAGCTTGGGTCTCCCTGCGCTGCAGATTCCAGCCCCCAGCTGCCTAGTTGTACCTGGCTGGACACAAAAATAGGGCGAAGCCCCACGTTTTTTTTTTTTTAATTATTTCATGAAATTCATGGAATAATTAAGAAAAAAAGGGCTTCCCTATATTGTTGTGTCCGGCTAGGTACAAATAGGCAGCTGGTGGTTGGGGGCAGCCCGTTCCTGCCTGCTGTACCTGGCTGGACACAAATATAGGGCGAAGCCCCACATAATTTTTTTTTAATTATTTCATGAATTTCCTGAAATAATTAAAAAAAAATTGACGTGGGGCTTCACACTATATTTGTGTCCAGCCATGTACAGCAGGCAGGAACGGGCTGCCCCCAACCACCAGCTGCCTATTTGTACCTGGCCAGACTCAACAATATAGGGAAACCCTTTTTTTCTTAATTATTCCATGAATTTCATGAAATAATTAAAAAAAAAAAAACGTGGAGCTTCTCCCTATTTTTGTGTCCAGCCAGGTATAACTAGGCAGCTGGGGGATGGAATCTGCAGCGCAGGGAGGCCCAAGCTTTCTGCCCCCCCCCCCCCGCTGAAAATTGCAGTCCGCGGCCGCCCCGGAAAATGGCGCGTTCATAGAAGCTGGATGCTGTACCTGGCTGGCATACAAAAATATGGCGAAGCCCACGTCAAAAGTTTTGGGAAAAATTTATTAAAAAATAAATAATAATTTAGGGACTGCATCTTTATTAAGTCCTCAAATGTCATTTAGTGTTAAAATAAAGGATTTATTTAAAAAAAAAATGGCGTGGGATCCCCCATAATTTTAGTCTCTAGCGGAGGTTAAGCAGACGGCTGGGGCAGATGTTTGAAGCCTGGGAAGGGGGTAAAACCCACGGAGCTTCCCAGGCTACTAATATCAGCCCCCAGCTGAATACCTAGCCTTTACTAGCTATTAAAATGGGGGACCCCCCCAAAAAAAATGACGTGGGGTCCCCCCTATTTTAATAGCTAGCAAAGGCTAGGCAGACAGCTGGGGGCTGATATTAATAACTCAGGAAGGGTGCCATGAATATTGGCCCCCTCCCAGGCTAGAAACACCAGCCGTCAGCCGCCCCAGAAATGGCGCATCCATAGGATGCGCCAATTCTGGCACTTAGCCTCGCTCTTCCACGCTGCCCTGGTGCGGTGGCAGGGGGTAATAGTGGTGGGGTTCATGTCAGCGCCAGCTGCCATGAAGCCCAGGTTAGTAATGATGGCCGTCTATATGACACCCCCATTACTAACCTACAAAGTGTTAAAAAGAAAAAACACACTACACCCAGAAAAAAATAATTTATTTGAAATAAAACACCATTTTATTTAATTCTTAGTTTACTAAAAAAAAAATAGTTACCTGTCCACGTTCCTGCGCTGATCTCCCATGCACAGCTGTCACATCTGGAGATGGTGACAGCTGTGCATGGCTGCTGTAAGCTCACGCTGCCGGGAACACATCCGCTCCCGGCAGCGGGAGCCACTGACTGAGGTCACCGGAGTGCATTCAGGCAGCGCAGCTCCGGAGACCTCCTTTACGGCAATGCTGTACCGTGGGAATTTCTCACGATACAGCAGTGCCGTAAAGGAGCTAACCGGAGCAGCGCTGCCTGAACTCCGGTGAACCCTTACGGCCCCGTCATTCTAGCGGCGGCAGCGGTTCAGAGCGGTCACATTCTATGTGGCTGCTCTGAACTGGAGATCATCGTGGGACACTCGTGGACTGCTACGGAGGGGTAAGGATAAGGTTGTGGTTTATTATTTTATATTTTATTACAGGAGATCGATGGCTTCGGGGAATTAGGTGTCTAGGTGAGTATAGGTGTAGTTTTTTATTTTTTACTTTATTTTAGGTGGTGATCGGCGGGGACAGGTAATGTATGAACTAATTTCTTTTAGGTAACCACTGGCCACCAATGACATGTATTTAAAATTTATTGGGGACACAGTAGGGCAATTTATATAGCAGGATCAGGCTGATGGGAACTACTGCTCCCATCGAGCTGATCCTGCTGGCACGAGTGGACGGGGGACAGACATAGGCCGATGGGAGTAGTAGTGTCACATCGGCCTATGTCTGCCTGCACGCACAGACACCCCGCACACACACCCGCACACACACACACCCCGCACACACACACACCCCGCACACACACACACCCCGCACACACACACACCCCGCACACACTAATCATGACGGGTCTGGGAGGAGTGGCTGACCTGTGCGGCCGTGGGAAAGTTGATGTGAGTTCATGCAGTCAAGCATGAACTCACATGAACCCTCTGAGGGCACCGCGGCTACTTCAAATGAACAGCTGATCGGCATCACCTGATACCTCAGCTGTTCATTTGAAATAACCGGCGGGAAAGCGCAGCACAGAACGGGAAAGCCGGCGGTGAAGTCTTTTCACTGCTGACTTCCCCGCCCGGGTCCTTCACTCCTTGGTGCTGCGCTCCCCGCCCGGTCCTAATTTACGATTGGGATTGGAGGTGGCGAGGGGAGCGGAGGATCGGGGTGGGAGGCTGCGGGGAAGCAGTATGGGGCTGCGTGATTGTTTAAAAGCCGGCGGCTTTTTACCGCGCGCCGGCTTTTAAACAATCAGGAGAATTCTCTCACGCTGGGATGGCATTCTGATGACAAGCTGGATCGCAGCTGAGCGCTGCCATCCAGCTTGTCATCCTTCACAGACACTGCAGAGCGCAGGCATTATGGGAACTTCCGATTCCGGTATTCGATATTATAAAAGTATCGGAATTAAGTATCGGAATTCCGATACAGTGAATATCGGCCGATACCCGATATTTCAGTATCGGAATGCTCAACACTAGTGGAGGACGTAGAACAGGGGAGCACTTGGAGAATAGATATAAAAAGGGAAGCCATCTTAATGAGCAGTTCAGTGCAGTTCAGTCAGTGAGTAGCAAGGAGAAGAGGAGAGCAGAGTCTCTTCAGGAGCTCTGCTCCATTGTGGGCCTAGTGAGAGAGGCCCAGGAGAGGAGTGGGAGCAAGGGAGGAATGCTCCGGGAACAGAAGGGATCCCAGGGGGTATGGTGAGTGCAGGACGGCACCCGTATGGCCGAATCTGCCGAAAGTCAGAGGGATCGGGCCGCAGGAAGGGAATCGGTCCCTGGACCAGCCATGTTACTCCAGGTCTCCGCTGGAAAAACCGGAGGCTTCTGCACTTCCATAGTGCAGTTGCCACAGCCTCACCCTAGTCGCCTTGAAGGGCATCAAGTAGGTCCGGGAACTCCAGGTTACCCAGAAGGGACTTCAGAGTACCCGATCGGGACTGTGTGTGGGGAGCGCAGGGCAGGAGGGAGAAGACCCAGTGCGTGAAGTCGGTCAAGGAAGGAACATAAGACAGGGGGTCCCGTTAAGTGCTTCTAATCTACCTGAAGGAGTGCTGAACCCCTGCCTGGCAAACGCAGTGCGGCGCGGGAGTCTGACACCTGGACAGTGTACCCGAGGAACCTAAAAAGAACTGTGAGTAAACTCGGATGACTGCACTCCAATGTCTCTGTCAGTTATTTCCATCACGTTACCGCGCCTGCACTACAACGCCCAGCATTACCATCTGCAACAACCCTGCCCCGGGTGGCCCGCTCCGCCTGTGGGGAGCAGAAACATCCCAGCAGCCATCCCTTCACCCTCGGCGGTCTGCAGCAGCGCCGGTATTCATTACCGGGAACCACAGGTGGCGTCACGAGACAAACTGTTAACAAAAAACCCCTTTTAAAGAGTGACCCCAGGGTACGGGCCCGGGAGCCGACTGCCGTGACATCCTACAAAGAAGGTAAAGGCCTGGGTACCGAGTCCCCCATATCCCCCTGGGCGAGTCATTTATATGTGAAAAAATCGGAAATTTGATGAAAATTTAGCAATTTTCAAAATTTTAATTTTCATACCCTTAAATCAGAGAGATATGTCACACAAAATAGTTAATAAATAACATTTCCCACATGTCTACTTTACATCAGCACAATTTTGGAACCAAATTTTTTTTTTGTTAAGAAGTTATAAGGGTTAAAAGTTAACCAGTGATTTCTCATTTTTCCAACAAATTTTACAAAACCATTTTTTAGGGACCACATCATATTTGAAGTGACTTTGAGGCTCCTTTATGCGATACTCAGTGCATACTCGAGCACCTGATGCAAATTCAAGTAGCGAGCACTTGCGCTCAACACTAGTCACCATATCGTCATCATTTTTTTTTCTTTACTTTCGAAAAAATCCCAACCCCAACACAATCCTAACCCCACCTAACCCCAACCCTAGCACAACCCCAACCCTAGCACAACCCTAACCCTAGCACAACCCCAACCCTAGCACAACCCCAACCCTAGCACAACCCTAACCCTGGCACAACCCTAACCCTGGCACAACCCTAACCCTGGCACAACCCTAACCCTGGCACAACCTTAATCCTAACACTAGCACAACCCTAACCCTAGATTTTATTTTTTGCTCCTTTCCTCGTGTAGTATACAGTGGTGGCCAAAAGTATTGGCACCCCTGAAATTCTGTCAGATAATACTCAGTTTCTTCCTGAAAATGATTGCAATCACAAATTCTTTGGTATTATTATCTTCATTTAATTTGCTTGCAAGGAAAAAACACAAAAGAGAATGAAGCAAAAATCAAATCATTGATCATTTCACACAAAACTCCAAAAATGGGCCAGACAAAAGTATTGGCACCCTCAGCCTAATACTTGGTTGCACAACCTTTAGCCAAAATAACTGCGAACAACCGCTTCCGGTAACCATCAATGAGTTTCTTACAATGCTCTGCTGGAATTGTAGACCATTCTTCTTTGGCAAACTGCTCCAGGTCCCTGATATTTGAAGGGTGCCTTCTCCAAGCTGCCATTTTGAGATCTCTCCACAGGTGTTCTATGGGATTCAGGTCTGGACTCATTGCTGGCCACCTTAGAAGTCTCCAGTGCTTTCTCTCAAACCATTTTATAGTGCTTTTGGAAGTGTGTTTTGGGTCATTGTCCTGCTGGAAGACCCATGACCTCTGAGGGAGACCCAGCTTTCTCACACTGGGCCCTACATTACGCTGCAAAATTTGTTGGTAGTCTTCAGACTTCATAATGCCATGCACACGGTCAAGCAGTCCAGTGCCAGAGGCTGCCAAGCAACCTCAAAACATCAGGGAACCTCCGCCATGTTTGTCTGTAGGGACCGTGTTCTTTTCTTTGAATGCCTCTTTTTTTTCCTGTATACTCTATGTTGATGCTTTTTCCCAAAAAGCTCTACTTTTGTCTCATCTGACCAGAGAACATTCTTCCAAAACGTTTTAGGCTTTCTCGGGTAAGTTTTGGCAAACTCTAGCCTGGCTTTTTTATGTCTCGGGGTAAGAAGTGGGGTCTTCCTCGGACTGCAGGGCAGCTTGAACTTATTTGGATGTTAGTCGAGGTTCTTTATCCACCATCCGCACAATCTTGCGTTGAAATCTCTCGTCAATTTTTCTTTTTCGTCCACATCTAGGGAGGTTAGCCACAGTGCCATGGGCTTTACACTTCTTGATGACACTGCGCACGGAAGACACAGGAACATTCAGGTCTTTGGAGATGGACTTGTAGGCTTGAGATTGCTCATGCTTCCTCACAATTTGGTTTCTCAAGTCCTCAGACAGTTCTTTGGTCTTCTTTCTTTTCTCCATGCTCAATGTGGTACACACAAGGACACAGGACAGAGGTTGAGTCAACTTTAATCCATGTTAACTGGCTGCAAGTGTGATTTAGTTATTGCCAACACCTGTTAGGTGCCACAGGTAAGTTACAGGTGCTGTTAATTACACGAATTAGAGAAGCATCACATGATTTTTCAAACAGTGCCAATACTTTTGTCCACCCCCTTTTTTAGGTTTGGTGTGGAATTGTATCCAATTTGGCTTTAGGACAATTCTTTTTGTGTTTTTTCATTGAAGACAAATTAAATGAAGATAATAATACCAAAGAATTTGTGATTGCAATCATTTTCAGGAAGAAACTGAGTATTATCTGACAGAATTGCAGGGGTGCCAATACTTTTGGCCACCACTGTAAGTGATTAGACAACTTTATTCTTTGGGTCGGTGCGATTACAGCGATATCAGATTTATATCGGGTTTTTATGATTGACAGCTGTCACAAACTAAAAAACCCTTTTTTTTGCAAAGACTAGTTTTTGCATCGCCATATTTTGAGAGATATCATTTTTTCATATTTCGGCTACAGAGTCATGTGATGGCTTGTTTTTTGCGGGATAAGTTGATGTTTTTATTGGTACCATTTTTGGGCACGTGACATTTTTTGATCGCTTTCTATTCTCATTTTTGGGAGGCAGAATAAACAAAAACCAACAATTAAGCAATTGGGGTCTTTTTAGTTTTTTTTATGCCGTTCTGCGTGTGGCAAAATTGATAAGGCAGCATTATTCTTCGGGTCAGTACGTTTACAGCGGTACTACATTTATATAATTTTTTTATGTTTTGGCGCTGTTACACAATAAAAACAATTTTATAGAAAAAATAATTTTTTGTATCGCTTTATTCTGAGAGCTATAACTTTTTTACTTTTTGGCTGATGGAGCTGTATGGCGGCTTGTTTTTGCGGGACAAGATGATGTTTTCAGCGGTACCATTTTTATTTACATTTCTAATTTTGATCTTGTTTTATTCCATTTTATGTTTGGAGCTATGATGATAAATAAAAAACGAAGCAAAAAACTATCGTTTTTACCGTGTTCACTAAAGGGGTTAACTAGTGGGACAGTTTTATAGGTCAGATCGTTCTGGACGCGGCGATACCAAATATGTGTACTTTTATTGGTTGTTTGTTGTTTTTTTCATAATATTTATTTATGGGTACAGTATATATTTTTTTTATTATAATATTTTTCTTTTCTTTTTTTAGTATTTTTTAAAAAAATATATATATATTTTTTCACTTTCTGATACTTTTTTTTACTTTTACACTTTGTCCAACTATGGGACTTTCATTCTTTACACGCTGATCACTTGCATAGCATAGAGATGCAGCACCATCCCTGTGCTATGCAGCCTGTCAGCGCTGCACAGACAGAAGTTACTTTGATCGCGCACTGCGCATGAGCAAAGTAACTTCCTGATGCCTGGTGACCCAGATATCGTCATGACGACATCAGGTCACCATGACAACTACCGGGACCCGGCACAAACAGCCCAGGACGCCGGAAAGGAGGTAAGTAAGTCGCGCTTGACTCCCCTTGCTCTCGAAATGCTTCGATCGCATCATTTCTGGGGTTAATGTGCTGGGAGTGGTGCTGGCCTGCTCGACTGGCACATTAGCACCGTGTGTCAGCTGTGACATCAGTTGACACCCGGCGGCGATCGCCCCGCACCGCTTGTGTGCGGGCACGATCGCAGTGCGCGTAATAGTATGTACCTGGTCCAATAGGCCCAGGCCAGTGCGACGTACTATTACTGACCGCATCAGAAAGTGGTTAAATATATCAAGGAAAACTGGTTGATCTCACCCAATCCTTTGTGTTCAGGTGTAGATGGGGATGATCATCATTTCCAGCACACTTGAAATAAAAAACAGTCAGGTGGAGCAAATCGAGAGGCCTGTTATGCCCTACACTATGGCCCTAGAACACCATAGCTCCCGCCCTGACAAGGGCAGTCCACATCTGTCCCTTCTCATGGAAATGCCCTAATATATCTTGTGCGTCTCCCGAATCGCAAGATATATTGTAACCTCTCGCCCTTTCCTTCAACCAATCATGTAGACAGGGCCTCAATCATCAGTTAATTTCACATAGTTGTGCATCACTAGTTATGTGTCACTCGGCGATTCATACCTCATGTCACACAGTGGACCACACAATTTCAGTGACCTTCCAGTGTAATCTCTTCTTCATAAAATGCAGCTACCCTGCTACATAACTTCCTGTGCGCGGTTCCACTTAGTGGAGCACACGCGTCGCACACAATGCATCCTCTAAGGACACCTTAGTCTCAGCGGAACGTGTACTCGGCGTTGCCCACTTCAATGGAACGTATGCACCATATTCTGCAAATGTTGTAATCTGGTGGACCACGCTAATCTTCACTGCGTATCAGACACCCCTTGTCAAGCATGCACACAAAGCACCGATCATTTATGATGTTCCCTATTCCCCATATATAGGATTAACCCTTTCTTGAACATGGGGTCATAGAATTATCTTTATATCCCATTCCTCTTCACTATATGCATCACACAGTGAGATTGTCCATTTGTGATTATGGGTCCTATTAACAGGGTACCCACATAACTACACAAACATGACCCCTATTATCTCTCATATCATAGGAGACATATTATTTTCATATTGTAAGAGATATGTACCTATTGAACTAAATTATGCTACTGGATTGACGACCCTGTATTGCCTCCTGGTAGATGTAATCAATTTAAAGATTAGAGGACAGTATAGTAACATTTATTTTTCTCACTTATATAGCGTGATTAATTCCTCAGCGCTTTACAGACATTATCATCACTGTCCCCATTGGGGCTCACAATCTAAATTCCCTATCAGTAGGTCTTTTGGAATGTGGGAGGAAACCGGAGAACACGGAGGAAACCCACACAAACACAGGGAGAACATACAAACTCCTTGCAGATGTTGTCCTTGGTGAGACTCAAACCCAAGACCCCAGCGCTGCAAGGCTGCAGTGCTAACCACTGAGCCGCCGGGCTGCCCTAACATGTAACAAAACTTTCAGCTCTTTTCCTAGCTCCATTCTGTATCCTATCTGACATATATAGTCAAAATTAAAGGAATCACAAGTTAACCATTGGCTTGACAATTAGTTGGCCTCAATTAGAATCATGGTCAAGGGTTTTATGGCAACCTTCACTGCAAGTTGAGCGAGTATCATTCAGATGAAGCAGATGTAATTAAGTTGTTCATTTAATCTGGTGGGGGCCATTATGTTAAGGCGAAATATCCATCTCGCCTCACTCTGCAAAATCAGACGATCCAGGTCCCCCCCTCTAACGGGTTTCTCTATTTTATCAATACCGCATTTTTTTGACCCCCACATTTTTGCTGTTAATATGTAATCAGTCATTTCAGTGTATAGTGCTGAGCTGCTGGGAGTGAGGTCACTGGAGTTCAATCAGCTGAGAGCTCCGGTGACCTCACTTACTGCATCAGTGTTGTGTGAGAAAATTCTTACGCAGCGGTGCCGTGAGATAACCAGAGCTTGTCAGCTGATCTTCAGCTGATTGAACTCCAGTGACCTCAGCCCCGACAGCTCGACGCTATACACTGCCAGGAGGGATCACGTTCCCGTCAGTGTATTGCCGGCTGCCGGGTGATCGGATCGCCGTGGGACATCAGGATTACGGCGGATAGGTGAGTATGAAGGATTTTTATTTTAATATTGAGTTATCTTAACTTTTTTTTTTCTACACTGCACATGGACGCCGGCTGAGGAGACTACTTCTCCCCTCAGCCGCGTCCACTCCCGCTATTATCAGCGGGAGCGGCCGTAGGATGATGGGAGGAGTAGTCTCCCACGGGCAATTCTTTGCGAGTTTTTGCCGCGTTTTTGACTACATTTTTGAATATGCAGCAAACATTTGACCGACTCAGTTCAATTCTATGGGTGAAAAACGCTGCAGAATCGCACAAAGAATTGACATGCTGCAGATCTAAACGCAATGACAATCCTGACAGGAAAATTACTGTTCATGTGCACAGCACTTCAGGATTGTTATTGCATTAGCTGGTACACGGATTACCTAGAGTTTTTTGGCCCATTTCTCTGCGGAAAAAGCGCAGCAAAAACGCACAGTGTGCACATAACCTTAGGGTCCGCAGCTAAATTTTATTCTGTTGTGGATTTCAAACAGAAACTCCCTGCGAATAAAAAAAATGAAATAAATATTTTGGTATCACCGCATTTGTAAAAGTCCACTCTAGTAAAATACATTATCTAGCGAGCACAGTTAACACCATCCACAAAAAAAAACACAAAATGACAAAATTGCTTTTTGGAGGGGGTCAATTCTTCTGCAAGAAAAACATTTAGTAAAAAGAATACAGAATATGTCATTGATTATCACAGATGGAGCGTCCTTAAATACAGGTGAAAAGGCAGGACTGTGGTTCCTACTGGAAGAATTAGCAAGGTCAAGCAGTCTGACAAATGCCCAAGGCAGTATGCCTCCACCCCTTCTGAAGATATGGTGCTGCACTTGCAGACACAGATAGAAAAGGGCCCCTGTGCAAGAACAATATATGGGCCCTTTGCAGCCCAAGAGCTCCTAACAATGCAAAACTGCACCTGCTTTGGAGGTATAAATGGGCCCCCTTACCTCTTGGGCCCCTGTGCGCCACACAGGTTGCACCAATGATATGTCCGCCCCTGTGGTGCTGCGTATACAGGTCAAACCTAGCATGGAGAAGTATCTGCAATAAAGTTCCAAAACTGAATATCATGCTTCAGAATCGATCTTCAATTTTCAGTTTTTTCCACGTGTCTGGACTCAGAACCAGGGACCTGCGCACGATAGCTAAGGAGAATAATGTTGATTTAGTCAGTCCTTTGAAATGTTCGAGGTTCGCTGGACTGAATTTATGTACGCACTGGTGGAGGCAATGCTACAGTCTTGGCCGGCTTTAGTACTTCACAAAAAAAAACATAACCATAGCTGTGGCTAAGGTCACCTGAAATTTCTCTGCGCAGAGGATAACTTGAGATTCTTGGCATTTCTGGCCGATGTACTGTCAGTCTTCAGCAGGTATCAGAAAGCACTTCACTCAAATCCAATCAATATCGTTGACTGACTGAATCTGTGAAGTCCAAAAATATCATCTTTGCTTGAAGATTCCATCTTGGGAGGTTTGAAACATTTTGCCAATTCAACAAACTACAAAAACCTAGCAACTCTTTTTGGTGGTATCCTTGCGGCTAATCCTCACAGTACTGATGTGGAGCGGCTCGTGAGCTCAGATATCTCCTTGAAGAGCACAAAACGTGCCAGAATGAGTACTGAAACAGAGAATCTTTATTTCTTTGTTCACTATAACATGCCACCTCTAGCTGAATGGAATCCTCAGGTAGCAATACTTTTCTGGCTCTGGAAGTGTGACCGACGTGCCCGCAATTGTCCGAAGCCATTACAAGGGTACTTCACTGGCATATTCAGCCGTACTGAGAAACGTCAAGGAGACAGCCCACAGGAGGATAACGCCACAAAAACAAAGAAAAAGACATTCTAAGATACTGTTGACTGTTACGAGATAATTTTGCATAATTATTCCACAATTGTTTACATTACTTGTACTTGTTTTATGTAATTGTAACTTATACAAAGTTTCCATGAAAACAAGGCTATTGCTTTCAACTTGCTGTCTGTAGTTGTCTTTTAACTTTTATTAATGCCCAAAATTTGTTTTATTGCTGCACAATAAAAAATACTCTGTAGTAGATTGCATCACATACCTTTTGTTTCAGTCATAGGGGTGGCACTTTTGACCCCTTCAGTCACGATCAGTCATGGTCCTATTCAAAATTTTTCACTCCAACTGCATTATGATTGATTGGAAATAGGTGCAATATACTGGCATAAAAAGTGTTGGATAACTATCACTGGCGGTATCTATATCTTTAGAATCAGTAAAAAGGTCAGCAAATGATAGCTTAGTGTATATATAGAAAGTAATTGTGTTTTAAGTTATTTTGTCTTAATATTACTGAAATAAAATTGGTTGTTTATTTTAAAACTGTTGGATATCTTCCTATATAAAACTGGTATGAATGATTCAGTTTTTTTGTGGGAAGTTGCAATTGTGAATTGACCTTTTGTGAGTATATTATGTACACAGCAGAACAAAGTGAAGGTTCTGGAGTGGCCATCTCAGTCTCCTGACCTCAATATCATTGAGCCATAGAGATGAGCGTTGTTCTACTCGAACTGTTCGCCAATCTCAAATTCGAGCTGTTTTGGGCGGTGTTCGAGCCGTTCGGCGAACACGAACGATTTGAGAAAAATTCGGCTGTTCGAGGTTATGTTCGATAACTGTTCGTGCACCAAAATCATAGCTGGATTTTTTCTCAGTAATGATGAAAATTAATGTTAATACGCAGTTTGAGTGTACAGCGGGGTGGGGGGAGGGGCAGGGGATGGATCTCTGCAGGAACAATGAAGATCTCCATTTTTTTTTCTCTTTCCCGCATTTGCAGTGGGGAGGTGCAATCTGTCAGCCTATCAGCAGCGCACACACGGAGCGAAGTGCTTTTTTTCACACAAGCAAGGGCATGTGTCATTGGCTGTGTATGTCACATGTCCTTGCCCTATAAGACCAAGCCATTTTCCCCGTCGCCACCATTTTCTCACTGCTGCAGCTGCGTGTTAGACGGCACCGCTGTTGCTGTGTGCGCTATACCTTGTTAATTTCAAGCCAATTTTCGCACAAATATACAGATAGCTTGGGAGTAGGGAATAGTTGTGATTGCAGTCCTTTTAAGGACTAGGTTACAGCATTTCCTACGACTTTTATCAGGGAGGTCTGTGCTCTTAAATAGATAGGTTGTGGGAGTAAAGACTAATTGTAATTGCAGTCCTTTTCAGGACTAGGTTACATCAGTTCCTATCAGTTTTTGCCAGGCAGATCTGTGCCAGTGCTGTGCAAGTTTTTTTCACAGCATTTGGCTGAATCTAGCAAAGCTAATCCTTTTTGGCCTATTGCAGAGTGTGTTAGTCAGTGGAGTAGCCTATCTGTGTTGCAAGATATACCACCTGTTTATAGAATACCAATTTTTTTACTGCACCTAGTGAAGTAAAATCTTTTGGGCATAGCATCATTCTATTAGTCCATCTATACTGACCTCCATCAGGTTGCAAATTGAATATAATTTTTTTCTGCATCTAGCTCTGAAAAAATATTTGGCCTTCTAGCAGTGTGTGGGACTTTCTCTATTAGTCCATCTATACTGACCTCCATCAGGTTGCAAACTGAATATATTTTTTTCTGCATCTACCTCTGAAAAAATATTGGGCTTGTAGCTGTGTGTGGGACTTGTTCTATTAATCCATCTATACAGACCTCCATCAGGTTGCAAACTGAATATAATTTTTTTCTGCATCTACCTCTGAAAAAATATTTGGGCTTCTAGCTGTGTGTGGGACTTGTTCTATTAGTCCATCTATACTGACCTCCATCAGGTTGCAAACTGAATATATTTTTTTCTGCATCTACCTCTGAAAAAATATTGGGCTTCTAGCTGTGTGTGGGACTTTCTCTATTAGTCCATCTATACTGACCTCCATCAGGTTGCAAACTAAATATAATTTTTTTCTGCATCTAGCTCTGAAAAAATATTTGGCCTTCTAGCAGTGTGTGGGACTTTCTCTATTAGTCCATCTATACTGACCTCCATCAGGTTGCAAATTAAAAATAATTTTTATCTGCATCTAGCTCTGAAAAAATATTTGGGCTTCTAGCTGTGTGTGGGACTTGTTCTATTACTCCATCTATACTGACCTCCATCAGGTTGCAAATTGAATATAATTTTTTTCTGCATCTAGCTCTGAAAAAATATTGGGCTTCTAGCTGTGTGTGGGACTTGTTGTATTAGTCCATCTATATTGACCTCCATCTGGTTGCAAACTGAATATATTTTTTTCTGCATCTACCTCTGAAAAAATATTGGGCTTCTAGCTGTGTGTGGGACTTGTTCTATTAATCCATCTATACAGACCTCCATCAGGTTGCAAACTGAATATAATTTTTTTCTGCATCTATCTCTGAAACAATATTTGGCCTTCTAGCAGTGTGTGGGACTTTCTCTATTAGTCCAACTATACTGACCTCCATCAGGTTGCAAACTGAATATAATTTTTTTCTGCATCTAGCTCTGAAAAAATATTTGGCCTTCTAGCAGTGTGTGGGACTTTCTCTATTAGTCCATCTATACTGACCTCCATCAGGTTGCAAACTGAATATAATTTTTTTCTGCATCTAGCTCTGAAAAAATATTTGGCCTTCTAGCAGTGTGTGGGACTTGTTCTATTAGTCCACCTATACTGACCTCCATCAGGTTGCAAATTCAAAATAATTTTTTGTCTGCATCTAGCTCTGAAAAAATATTTGGCCTTCTAGCAGTGTGTGGGACTTTCTCTATTAGTCCATCTATACTGACCTCCATCAGGTTGCAAACTGAATATATTTTTTTCTGCATCTACCTCTGAAAAATATTTGGGCTTCTAGCTGTGTGTGGGACTTGTTCTATTAGTCCATCTATACTGACCTCCATCAGGTTGCAAATTGAATATAATTTTTTTCTGCATCTAACCCAGCCAATAGTTTTGGCCTAATACCACAGTTTGGCCACTCAGCTCTGCTCGGTTCCCATCCATTGTTTTTTTGTGCAAACAACTCTAGAGTTGTGAATTAGTTAACCACCAAAATGAGTGGAAAAAGGCCTGCTGCTGGTGGAAAGGGGAATAGGCGTGTTGGGAAGGGGAAAAAAGGTTGTGTCCGTGGGGTAGGTGTTAAAGCAACAGTAACATCTGCAGAAGAAAGACCATCTTCCAGCCAAACTAAAATGTCTACTTCTTTTAGCGGACAATGTGATAAGATCCCTTTCTTACGGCCACGCCAATCGCTACAAATTCCAGATGAGGCACAAAAACAGCAGGTGCTTCAACGGATATCAAGTGCTCCTTTAAGTGGGCTCTCCTCCACATCAACTTCAACATCACAAATACTCCAGTCCTCAAAGGTGTCACCCCAATCGCACTTGCTTCCTCACAGCTCCCAAATCTCCAGCTGCCCGTCTGAGTATGAGGTAGAACAGATGGTTGAGTCTGCAGAGCTGTTTACTCATACTATAGCCTGGGAATCAGAGGTCGACTCCAGCACTTCTGTGAATCCAGACGAGGAAATGATCTGCACTGATGCCCAGAATCTTTATGAGTCGGATCCAGGACCAGACGCAGAAGGTTCTGACCATAATGTAGACCCTCATTCCCAAACTGTAACTCCTGTTGGTGGAGACAATGAGGAAGACGATGATGAGACTCAAATACCTGATTGGAGCGACAACTTTAGTTTTTTGTCAGGGCAGGAACAGGTTGGCTCTGAGGACGACGGGTGTGATAACGCACAGGGTGATGATGATGAGGTTGGAGATCCCACTTACTGTCAACCCACAGTCAGCCAAGAGATGAGGTCAGCAGAGGAGGTGGAGGAAGATGTTAGTGACGACGAGGTCAGGTTGCGCCTTCCTGGACAGAGACGTAGTACTGGAAGCACGTCAACAACTGCATCCTCAAACACAACTCTGCCTCTCACCACAAGTCGTGGTGGCTCTTCAGGTCGCATGGGTGCTAAGCCTTGCATAGCCTGGGCATTTTTTCAGATCGATAAAGATGACCCAACTCGTGTTATCTGTAACATTTGTCAGCAAAAGCTAAGTAGAGGCCAAAATATACATAGTTTGAGTACTTCATGCATGAACCGGCACATGGACATGAAGCATAAGTTGCAGTGGGAAGCTCAGTGTGCTACAATGCGGCCTAGCCGGCCGGGCCAACCACCGTCTGCCATATCTTGTGCATCCGCGGCCTCTTCATCCTCTGTGACTGGGGGGACAGCAGTCACACCTGCTTTGGGGCGCAGACCTGCCACCTCTTTACCCGCAACAGCCAGCGTGATTGGCAGGTCATCATTTTCTTTGGAGGTGGTAACACCAGCTGGTGTTGAGCGCTGTCCGACATCGATAGCACCACCTTTGGATCAAGGCAACCTAACATGTCCGCCTGCATCTTCCTCACAGACCGGCAGTTTGCCGGGGACACCCTTATCAACCCCGTCTAAGCACAATAGCCAGCCCTCGGTCCCTCAGATGTGGACAAGTAAAAGACCATTTCCTCCTAGCCATGAGAAAGCTAAGAGGTTGAATTTCACCATCTGCAAGCTCTTGGCTACAGAAATGCTGCCTTTCCGCCTGGTGGACACAGAGGATTTTCGAGACCTTATGTCCGTCGCAGTGCCCCAGTACCAGATGCCCAGTCGGCACTACTTCTCAAAGAAAGGTGTGCCTGCGCTCCACCAGCATGTCGCACACAACATCACCGCTTCTTTGAGAAACTCTGTGTGTGACAGGGTGCATTTCACCACAGACACTTGGACGAGTAGGCATGGACAGGGGCGTTACATGTCGCTGACTGGGCGCTGGGTAACTATGGTGACAGCAGGACAAGGGGCTGCTGTCCAAGTCTTGCCGTCCCCACGAGTTGTGCGTCAATCCTCTTTTTGTCAAAGTTCCTCCACTGCTTCTGCCTCCTCAACCTCCTCTCGGTCTTCCACCTGCACCCAAAGCCTGTCTGGTCGTGCCACAAGCTTTCTAACTGCGCAGAAGGGATCCTGCACACCTCCTTACTATGCTGGCAGTAGGGCTCAACGTCATCAGGCGGTTTTTACTTTGAAATGTCTGGGAAATGTGAGTCACACAGCTGAGGAGTTGTGGTCAGCTCTGGAGAACCAATTTCATGAATGGTTGTCTCCACTGGACCTGAAACCAGGGAAG
This sequence comes from Phyllobates terribilis, assembly GCF_046119375.1. Lineage (NCBI taxonomy): Eukaryota > Metazoa > Chordata > Amphibia > Anura > Dendrobatidae > Phyllobates > Phyllobates terribilis. Next base: position 385,351,720 of record NW_027362765.1, read on the forward strand.
GCCGTGTGCGACAATGCTGCAAACCTGGGTGCGGCCCTTCGCCGGGGCAATGTCACACACGTGCCTTGTATGGCTCACGTGTTGAACCTGGTTGTCCAGCAATTTTTAGCCCACTATCCCAGACTAGATGGCCTTCTGCAGAGGGCACGGTCGCTGTTTGCTCACTTCCGCCGTTCGCATCCCGCAGCTCAGCGACTTACATCTCTACAGAAGTCGTTGGGCCTGCCACTTCACCGGCTAAAATGCGATGTGCCTACCCGGTGGAATTCAACTCTGCACATGTTGCAGCGACTGTGGCAGCACCGACAAGCCCTGGTGCAATACGTTCTGACGTATAGCCTGGGCCAACGAGATCCAGAGGTGGGGCAAATCACGCTGGAGGAGTGGTCTCAGATCAGGGACCTATGCACCCTTCTGCACAGTTTTGAAATGGCGACGAAGAAGTTTAGTGCTGACGATGCCATTATCAGCATGACTATTCCGGTGATTTACATGCTGGAGCACATGTTAAACAGAATTCGGAGTCAGGTGGTGGCACAAGAGGAGGTGGAGGAAGTAGAGGAGGAGGAGTTGTATGCGGAAGGGCTAACATCTGCAAGGTCCAGACGGTCGGCAGCACCAAGGCGGCAGGCATGTGAGGGTGGGGGAGATGGTTTTACCAGGGCGCATGATAGCAGCCAAACTAGTGAGGAAGGTGCAGGAGCCCAGGAAGAAGTGGAGGACGAACTGATGGAAGACTCATCAGATGAGGGAGACCTTGATCACATTTCTGTTGTGCGAGGTTGGGGGCAGAGGACAGAGGAAGGAAGCATGATTGTTACATCGCCACCAACACAACAGGGACTTGGTGCTCCTGGATGCGCAACACACATGAGTGCCTTCTTGCTGCACTACCTGCAACATGACCCTCGAATTGTGAGAATTAGAAATAATCCTGACTACTGGGTTGCCACACTGTTAGATCCCCGGTACAAAAGTAAATTTGCAGAAATTATTCCTGCCATAGAAAGGGATGCACGCATGCAGGAGTATCAGCAGAGACTGTTGCAGAATCTTACATGTGCTTTTCCACAAAACACCAGTGGTGCACGTAGTGAATCTCACAGTTCCAACTTGCCAACCGTGGGACCGTCAAGTGTTCAGCACTCAAACCGTAACAGAACCACAGTATCTGCTGGTAACATCAATTTTGCGGAATCATTTCACCACTTTTTTAGCCCATCCTTTCCAAGGCCACAGGAGACAAGAAGTCTGACACATAGTCAACGCCTAGAGATGATGGTACAGGAGTATCTCCAAGTAAACATTGAAGCCATGACTGTGTCACTGGACCCTTGCTCTTTTTGGGCTTCCAATCTGGATAAATGGCCGGAGCTAGCCACTTACGCCTTGGAGATCTTGTCATGCCCCGCAGCCAGCGTTCTGTCTGAACGTGTGTTCAGCGCTGTTGGTGGTGTGCTGACAGATAAGCGCACGCGGCTCTCCACTGATAATGTAGACAGACTCACGTTCATAAAGATGAACAAATCATGGATCCGAAATGACTTTTCTACCCCTGTGTCATCCTGGGGAGAGTAAAAGCTTGATGATTGGTTAAAATCACCCTACCAACCGTTTTAAGCTTTCAAATTACTAATCATGTTTATCTGTATCTTGGCTGGAAAATAATTTGGGCTTTGTAGCAGTGTGCAGCACTGATTCTATTAGGCCATCTATAATAAGCTCCACCAGATTTAAAATTACTAATCATGTTTATCTGTATCTTGACTGGAAAATAATTTGGGCTTTGTAGCAGTGTGCAGCACTGATCCTATTAGGCCATCTATACTAAGCTCCACCAGATTTAAAATTAATAATAATTTTTAGCTGCATCTAGCCCGGAAAATAATTTTGGGGCTCCGAGATGCGCAAGACACATAAGTGCCTTCTTGCTGCACTACCTGCAACATGACCCTCATATTGTCAGAATTCGAAGTAATCATGACTACTGGGTTGCCACACTCTTAGATCCCCTAAACTTTTCGATCAACCTTTTCATTTTAATAAAGACCGAAAAAAATGGTCATTTTTGAAATTATAAGCATTAGCAGGTTATTAGAAACACATGAGTGCCTTCTTGCTGCACTACCTGCAACATGACCCTCGAATTGTGAGAATTAGAAATAATCCTGACTACTGGGTTGCCACACTGTTAGATCCCCGGTACAAAAGTAAATTTGCAGAAATTATTCCTGCCATAGAAAGGGATGCACGCATGCAGGAGTATCAGCAGAGACTGTTGCAGAATCTTACATGTGCTTTTCCACAAAATACCAGTGGTGCACGTAGTGAATCTCACAGTTCCAACTTGCCAACCGTGGGACCGTCAAGTGTTCAGCACTCAAACCGTAACAGAACCACAATATCTGCTAGTAACATCAATTTTGCGGAATCATTTCACCACTTTTTTAGCCCATCCTTTGCAAGGCCACAGGAGACAAGAAGTCTGACACATAGTCAACGCCTAGAGATGATGGTACAGGAGTATCTCCAAGTAAACATTGAAGCCATGACTGTGTCACTGGTAGAGATGAGCGGTGTTCGACTAGAACTGTTCGCCAATCTCAAATTCGAGCTGTTTTGGGTGGTGTTCGAGTTGTTCGACGAACCCGAACGATTTGCAAAAAATTCGGCTGTTCGAGGTTATGTTCGATAACTGTTCGTGCACCAAAAGCTTGTCCTGCATGTCTGGCGCTATTTAGAGCACCAATCATGCAGGGATTGTCTGCCACTCACTGTAATGCCACAGCCATGTTGGTTGTGGCATTACAGTGATTGCCCAAATCGATGGGAACAGTGCTCACAGTGAAACATGAAAAGCCGGCAATTCATCAGCGGCATACACCGGTACCCGACAATTTAGAACCGAAAGAATAGAGCTTCACACATAGATTAGATAGATAGAAACATGTCAGTCACACATATAAGAAGCACAGTGACAGTGTTGCTTACTGTACTTGTCATTTAGTGTAAAGGATTTATCAAAAAAAATAATAGTGTTTTCATGCACCGTCTCTTTAAAAAACCGGCCGGCAATTCAGCATCTGTACCCGACAATTTAGAATAGAAGGAATAGAGAATCACACATAGATTAGATAGATAGAAACATGTCAGCCACATATATACGAAGTACAGTGACAGTGTTGCTTACTGTACTTGTCATTTAGTGTAAAGGATTTATTAAAAAATATAATAGTGTTTTCGTGCACCGTCTCTTTAAAAAAGCCGGCCGGCAATTCAGCATCTGTACCCGACAATTTATAACAGAAAGAATAGAGAATCACACATAGATTAGGTAGATAGAAACATGTCAGTCACATATATATGAAGTACTGTGACAGTGTTGCTTACTGTACTTGTCATTTACTGCAAAGGATTTATTAAAAAAAATAATAGTGTTTTCATGCACCGTCTCTTTAAAAAAGCCGGCCGGCAATTCAGCATCTGTACCCGACAATTTATAACAGACAGAATAGAGCTTCACACATAGATTAGATAGATAGAAACATGTCAGTCACATGTATAATAAGTACAGTGACAGTGTTGGTTACTGTACTTGTCATTTAGTATTAAAATAAATGATTTATTATTAAAAAAAATTGGCGTGGGGTTCCCCGTAATTTTAGTCTCTAGCGGAGGTTAAGCAGACAGCTGGGGCAGATGTTTGAAGCCTGGGAAGGGGGTAATACCCACGGAGCTTCCCAGGCTACTAATATCAGCCCCCAGCTGAATACCTAGCCTTTACTAGCTATTAAAATGGAGGACCCCCCCAAAAAAAATGACGTGGGGTCCCCCCTAATTTAATAGCTAGCAAAGGCTAGGCAGACAGCTGGGGGCTGATATTAATAGCCCAGGAAGGGTGCCATGAATATTGGCCCCCTCCCAGGCTAGAAACACCAGCCGTCAGCCGCCCCAGAAATGGCGCATCCATAGGATGCGCCAATTCTGGCACTTAGCCTCGCTCTTCCACGCTGCACTGGTGCGGTGGCAGGGGGTAATAGGGTTGGGGTTGATGTCAGCTTATAATGCCAGCTGACATCAAGCCCAGGTTAGTAATGGAGAGGCGTCTATAAGACACCCCCATTACTAACCCCATAGTCAAAGTTAAAAGAAAACACAAACACCCAGAATAAAGTCCTTTAATTGAAATAAAGACACAATCCTTTATTGTTCTAAATTAAACCATACTTACCATCACGCCCATTCCAGCTGAAGCCAACGCTCTCCTGCAATAAAAGAAAAATAATAAAGCAACCTCATCCTTACCTTTCCATGGTTCCCAGGACAGCTTCAGCTCTGCTACATCGAGATGACAGGCTGGACCGCAGCAGAAAGCTGCCATCCAGCCTGTCATCCCGCAGACACTGAAAAGCGCAGGCATGCTTGCGCTCCTCAGTGTCTCTCTGTGACGGCATCCAGATGAGCCGAGGTCATGTCCAATGAACTCAGCTCACCTCATGCACGTCACTGACAGCGTGGGAAAATTCTCACGCTGAAGCGCTGAGTGCAGGAGAATTTTCCCACGCTGTCAGTGACGTGCATGAGGTCAGCTGAGTTCATTGGACATGAATGAGCTCACCTCATGCACGTCACTGACAGTGCATGAGGTGAGCTCATTCATGTCCAATGAACTCAGCTGACCTCATGTACGTCACTGACAGCGTGGAAGAATTTTCACGCTGAAGTGCTGAGTGCTGGAGAATTCTCCCACGCTGTCAGTGACGTGCATGAGGTGCGCCGAGTTCATTGGACATGAGCTTGTCTCATCTTTATGCCGTCACAGCGAGACACTGAGGAGCGCAAGCATGCCTGCGCTTCTGAGTGTCCGCGGGATGACAGGCTGGATGGCAGCGTTCTGCTGCGGTCCAGCCTGTCATCTCGATGTAGCAGAGCTGAAGCTGTCGTGGGAACCATGGAAAGGTAAGGATGAGGTTGCTTAATTATTTTACTTTTATTGCAGAAGACATTGGCTTCAGCTGGAATGGGCGTGACGGTAAGTATGGTTTAATTTAGAACAATAAAGAATTGTGTGTTTATTTCAATTAAAGGACTTTATTCTGGGTGTTGTGTTTTTTTAAATACTTTACTAGAAATTCATGGTGGTCATGTCTAATATTGGCGTGACCCCATGAATTTCGGGCTTAGGGCCAGCTGATAATGCCAAGCTGGCCTTAACCCCTTTATTACCCAGTGAGCCACCGCACCAGGGCCCTGGATGAGTTGGGTACAGCGCCAGAAGATGGCGCTTCTATGAACGCGCCATTTTCCGGGGCGGCTGCGGACTGCAATTTGCAGCGGGTGGGGCCCAGAAAGCTTGGGCCTCCCTGCGCTGCGGATTCCAGCTCCCAGCTGCCTAGTTGTACCTGGCTGGGCACAAAAATAGGGCGAAGCCCCACGCATTTTTTTTTTAAATTATTTCATGAAATTCATGGAATAATTAAGAAAAAAAGGGCTTCCCTATATTGTTGTGTCCAACCAGGTACAAATAGGCAGCTTGTGGTTGGGGGCAGCTCGTCCCTGCCTGCTGTACCTGGCTGGACACAAATAATGAAAAAAAAATTGATGTGGGGCTTTGCCCTATATTTGGGTCCAGTCAGGTACAGCAGGCAGGAACGGGCTGCTCCCAACCACCAGCTGCCTATTTGTACCTAGCCAGACACAACAATATAGGGAAGCCCTTTTTTTCTTAATTATTCCATGAATTTCATGAATTAAAAAAAAAAATACGTGGAGCTTCACCCTATTTTTGTGTCCAGCCAGGTACAACTAGGCAGCTGGGAGCTGGAATCTGCAGCGCAGGGAGGCCCAAGCTTTCTGGGCCCCACCCGCTGCAAATTGCATTCCGCAGCCGCCCCGGAAAATGGCGCGTTCATAGAAGCGCCATCTTCTGGCGCTGTACCCAACTCATCCAGGGCCCTGGTGCGGTGGCTCACTGGGTAATAAAGGGGTTAAGGCCAGCTTGGCATTATCAGCTGGCCCTAAGCCCGAAATTCATGGGGTCACGCCAATATTAGACATGACCACCATGAATTTCTAGTAAAGTATTTTAAAAAAACACAAACACCCAGAAAAAAGTCCTTTAATTGAAATAAACACACAATTCTTTATTGTTCTAAATTAAACCATACTTACCGCCACGCCCATTCCAGCTGAAGCCAATGATCTCCTGCAATAAAAGTAAAATAATAAAGCAACATCATCCTTACCTTTCCATGGCTCCCACGACAGCTTCAGCTCTGCTACATCGAGATGACAGGCTGGACCGCAGCAGAAAGCTGCCATCCAGCCTGTCATCCCGCAGACACTGAGAAGCGCAGGCATGCTTGCGCTACTCAGTGTCTGGCTGTGACGGCATCCAGATGAGCCGAGGTCATGTCCAATGAACTCGGCTCACCTCATGCACGTCACTGACAGCGTGGGAAAATTCTCACGCTGAAGCGCTGAGTGCAGGAGAATTTTCCCACGCTGTCAGTGACGTACATGAGGTGAGCCGAGTTCATTGTCGGCTCATCTGGATGCCGTCACAGTCAGACACTGAGGAGCGCAAGCATGCCTGCGCTTCTCAGTGTCTGCGGGATGACAGGCTGGATGGCAGCGTTCTGCTGCGGTCCAGCCTGTCATCTCGATGTAGCAGAGCTGAAGCTGTCCTGGGAACCATGGAAAGGTAAGGATGATGTTGCTTTATTATTTTTCTTTTATTGCAGGAGATCGTTGGCTTCAGCTGGAATGGGCGTGACGGTAAGTATGGTTTAATTTAGAACAATAAAGAATTGTGTCTTTATTTCAATTAAAGGACTTTATTCTGGGTGTTTGTGTTTTTTTTTTTAACTTTGACTATGGGGTTAGTAATGGGGGTGTCTTATAGACTCCTCTCCATTACTAACCTGGGCTTGATGTCAGCTGGCATTATAAGCTGACATCAACCCCAACCCTATTACACCCTGCCACCGCTACAGGGCAGCGTGGAAGAGCGAGGCTAAGTGCCAGAATTGGCGCATCCTATGGATGCGCCATTTCTGGGGCGGCTGACGGCTGGTGTTTCTAGCCTGGGAGGGGGCCAATATTCATGGCTCCCTTCCTGGGCTATTAATATCAGCCTCCAGCTGTCTGCCTAGCCTTTGCTAGCTATTAAATTAGGGGGGACCCCACGTCATTTTTTGGGGGGGGTCCTCCATTTTAATAGCTAGTAAAGGCTAGGTATTCAGCTGGGGGCTGATGTTAGTAGCCTGGGAAGCTCCGTGGGTATTACCCCCTTCCCAGGCTTCAAACATCTGCCCCAGCTGTCTGCTTAACCTCCGCTAGAGACTAAAATTACGGGGAACCCCACGCCAATTTTTTTTAATAATAAATCCTTTATTTTAATACTAAATGACAAGTACAGTAACCAACACTGTCACTGTACTAATTATATATGTGACTGACATGTTTCTATCTATCTAATCTATGTGTGAAGCTCTATTCTGTCTGTTATAAATTGTCGGTTACAGATGCTGAATTGCCGGCCGGCTTTTTTAAAGAGATGGTGCATGAAAACACTATTATTTTTTTTAATAAATCCTTTGCAGTAAATGACAAGTACAGTAAGCAACACTGTCACAGTACTTCATATATATGTGACTGACATGTTTCTATCTATCTAATCTATGTGTGAAGCTCTATTCTGTCTGTTATAAATTGTCGGGTACCGCTGCTGAATTGCCGGCCGGCTTTTTTAAAGAGACGGTGCACGAAAACACTATTATATTTTTTAATAAATCCTTTACACTAAATGACAAGTACAGTAAGCAACACTGTCACTGTACTTATTATATATGTGACTGACATGTTTCTATCTATCTAATCTATGTGTGATGCTCTATTCCTTCATGTCTAAATTGTCGGGTACCGGTGTATGCCGCTGATGAATTGCCGGCCGGCTTTTTTAAAAAAAAGCGTCTTCTGAGCAGTTTGTCAGCTTTTGGACACCTTTGAAGGTGTTTTCTATGTGATCCTATGTGTTTTTGTTTGCCTGCCATTGGTTTTAACGGTGTTCGACGGTGTTCTAAGGTGTTCGACGAACAGTTCGACGAACAGTTCCTCGAACATCCCGGTGTTTGACGAACCAAACCGAACCCGAACACTACGGGGGTGGCTCAACACTAGTCACTGGACCCTTCCTCTTTTTGGGCTTCCAATCTGGATAAATGGCCGGAGCTAGCCACTTACGCCTTGGAGATCTTGTCATGCCCCGCAGCCAGCGTTCTGTCTGAACGTGTGTTCAGCGTTGCTGGTGGTGTGCTGACAGATAAGCACACGCGGCTCTCCACTGATAATGTAGACAGACTCACGTTCATAAAGATGAACAAATCATGGATCCGAAACGACTTTTCTACCCCTGTGTCATCCTGGGGAGAGTAAAAGCTTGATGTTTGGTTAAAATCACCCTACCAACCGTTTTAAGCTTTCAAATTACTAATCATGTTTATCTGTATCTTGGCTGGAAAATAATTTGGGCTTTGTAGCAGTGTGCAGCACTGATTCTATTAGGCCATCTATAATAAGCTCCACCAGATTTAAAATTACTAATCATGTTTATCTGTATCTTGACTGGAAAATAATTTGGGCTTTGTAGCAGTGTGCAGCACTGATCCTATTAGGCCATCTATACTAAGCTCCACCAGATTTAAAATTAATAATAATTTTTAGCTGCATCTAGCCCGGAAAATAATTTTGGGGCTCCGAGATGCGCAAGACACATAAGTGCCTTCTTGCTCCACTGCCTGCATCATGACCCTCATATTGTCAGAATTCGAAGTAATCGTGACTACTGGGTTGCCACACTCTTAGATCCCCCAAACTTTTCGATCAACCTTTTCATTTTAATAAAGACCAAAAAATGGTCATTTTTGAAATTATAAGCATTAGCGGGTTATTAGAAACTGAAATCAAACAGTTTTCAACTCAAAACTTTATTCTAGGTGATGTTACATTTTCACATAGGACCCCTTGTTCGAAAGGAGCTTCTGAACTCTCTCGTCCATTGAATTTGTCAGGTTTTGGATGGTTTCTGCTTCAATTGTTTTGCATGAGGACAGAACACCCTCCCAGAGCTGTTGCTTAGATGTGAACTGCCTCCCGCCATCATAGACACTCCTTTTGATGATGCTCCAGAGGTTCTGAATGGGGTAGAGGACAGGGGAGCATGGGGGTCACACCATAAGTTTGTCCCCTTTTATGCCCATATCAGCCAGAGATGCAGATGTTTTATGTGCAGCATGAGATGGTGCATTGTCATGCAAAAAAATGATCTTGCTGTGAAATACACGGTTCTTCTTCTTGAACCATGGCAGGAAGTGCTGTTTGAGAAAATCCACATACATTATGGAGTTCATCTTTAGCGCCTTCAGGGATCCTAAAGGGGCCGACAATCTCTCTCCCCATGATTCTAGCCCAAAACATTACTCCACCTCCTCCTTGTTGGCGCTGTAGCCGTGTTTGCGTGGGGTGTCCATCAACCAGCCATCCTCCACTCCATCCATCTGGACCATCGAGCGCTGCACGGCTCTCATCCTTGAACAAAACAGTTTTGAAATCAGTCTTCATGTAATGTTTGGCCCACTGGAGCCGTTTCTGTTTGTGTGAAGTGGATAGAGGAGGTCGACAGGATGGCGTATGCACAGCTGCAAACCTCTGAAGGACCCTGCATCTTGTTGTTCGGGGGACGTTGGAGGCACCAGCAGCTTCAAAAACTTGTCTGCTGCTATGACAAGGCTTTTTTGCCGCTGCTCTTTTAACCTGACATAATTGCCTGTAGGAAAGAGTCCTCAATTTGCCCTTATCAGCACGCACACGTGTGTACTGTGAATCAGCTACATACTTCTTGATTGCCAAGACACTTCATCCTGATCATCGCACAATGTTGATTGTAGTCATGCCTTGACCTAAACACTCCACAATTTGTTGCTTCTCAGCAGCCGACACATCCTTTTTCTTTCCCATTTTGGCAGAAAATGTAGGCTGCTTAATAATGTGAGACAGCCTTCTTAAGTTGTCTTGCCTTTCATTGGACACACCTGCCAAACTAATTAGCACAGGTGTCTGCAATTGCTTACAGTGTTATAAAGAGCCCTGACACACATCACCATCAATGAGTTTAACTGACAAACAAACAAATTCTTCCCTTATCACTCCTAATCACTTTTTGCATAATAATTTGGAACACAGTGTACATGTGCTTTTCCACAAAACACCAGTGGTTCACGTAGTGAATCTTACAGTTCTAACTTGCCAACCGTGGTCTGTATGGAGTTGTTCAATAAAGGGCCCAAAATTAAGATAACATAGATGGGAGAGGTCTCTATGAATAGGAATTCCTAAGTATTTGATACCCTGTGAGGGCCAGGCAAAGGGAAAGTTGGACTGGATGGAATCCTATATGGATTTGGGGAGGGAGACATCGAGGGCCTCAGACTTCGCTGCATTGATTTTAAAATTTGACCATGTAACAAAGTGATCTATTTCAGCCATTACAGCATGGATGGATATATGTGATTGAGTGATATATACTAGGACATCATCAGCAAATAGAGAGCACTTGTACTCGGTGCCTCCCACCTCAATCCACCTAATATTGGGGTTATGGCGAATTGATGAGAGCAGGTGCTCCGTCACTAGGATGTATAAGAGAGGGGACAGAGGACATCCCTGCCTTGTCCCATTGGTGATTGTGAAAGGTGATGAAAATGTTCTGATGCACCCCCTGGGCCTTGGGACACCCGGAGCCGGACCCTTTTTGGTGGATGCTGGTGGTTGTAGTCTTCGTGGCGGCGACCCGGTTCCGTGGCTCAGGGTGGTCAAACCAGTGGCGGAACTATTTATGTGGTTTTGATGTTTAAATGTCCGACTACGCCACCCGTGGATTGCGGTCAGAGTGAATCGCCGCTGCAGGGCAGACCGCTGAGGCTGGTGTTGTGGGTGCAGCAGAGCGTAGCATAACTCCCCACGGAAGGAGTATAGCCTCAGGGCAGTGTATGCCGAGGATGGGGGTGATGGTGCAGGGCAGCAGCAGTAACGACACGGAGTCAGTGATGCAGTCCAGGGCCTTTACTCACAGTTCTTATTATCCAGACCACGTCTGCAGGTAACGGCTGCCCACGTCGTACTGTGCTCACCAGGTGAGGGGCTCAGACAACTCCCAGATAACTTTGGAGCGCTTCACAGGACCCCCTTTGTGTGTCCTTTGTCTGGCCTTTCTTACCAACCCTTCTGTCCGGCTGCCTCGGGCCTCCTCTTGGTAAATTTGGCGCCAGTTTTCCTGACCCTATGTGGTGCCTTCCTAGCGGGTGTAGCGAGGGGCTGCGCCACATAAAATGTCACAGCCTCCGGTTTCTAGCTGAGGGTCATTTCCTGCCTCCACTAGTTTCGGGGACCGGTCTCCCCCTTTGGCCTGACCCCTCCACGCAGGTGGATTCGGGCGTGCGGTGGCGACTCGCCCGTCCGCACCCCTGGGATCCCTTCATTCCTCGTTCCTGGAGCCTTCTCCGCTCCTCTTCCTTCCTTCTCCCACTTCCAGGCCTGGGCCTCTGTTACTAGGCCCGCCTCCGGAGCAGAGCTCATGCAGAGCCCCTGCTCCCTGCCACTTCTGCTCAGACTTCTCTGCACTGAACTAAGATGGTGCCCACCTTTTATACTCCCTTCTTAATGCACCCAGGAACTGCTTCCTCCCTGCTCCTGCACTACAGGGTTCCCCTTCCTCAGTGTTCCCTCCCCCCACTCCAGCCAGGGACAGGCACTGTCGTGCCCATCTCAGAGGCATATTGGTCGCCCTGCCCCACGGCAATGTGGTGTAATGCATGCAGGTGTCGGGTCCTGATCCACACTCCATCCTTACCTGAGAGTGAGATATCACACCTCTGGGTGAGGTGCAATACCTCTGTAGCAACCGAGCCCTCAGGGTGCTACAGTTCCATTTATCTTCAGCCTAGGTGACGTATTGTGATACAGGGCCGTGATTTTGGCTATAAAAGGGTCCCCTAGACCCCTACCCCAAGCTTTTTAAGAGAATCATATATGGCGTGCCAGAAGACTCTATGGAATGCTTTCTCAGCATCCAACGAGAGTATCTATTTACAAATTTTTAACTGCATCTAGCCCAGGAAATACTTTGTGCCTAGTAGCAGTGTCTGCTAGTCAGCGGATTATCCCGGCTGTTAAGCAAGCTACACCACCTGTAGTTTGAACACATAATTTTTTCAAAGGAAATGCTTCGGGACCACGGGATACTCAGTGAAGAGGATCAGGAGGCACCCCAAGGCATAGGGGCTCGGACTGGCACTAGGATGCCTTGCGGTGGACAGCCGAGCTCGATCCTTATAAAAGCTTTTTAACTGCAGCAGCTTTAGTGGACGCTACTGGAGCTGGAATTACGCGGCTGCTGGCATGAGACTTGCCCTCCAATAGATCCTTGTAAATGGATTTAAAGTGTATTCATTCAAATTAGAGAGACAATTTAAATTAAAAAGCTTAGAGCTGCCTCCACCACAGGGGGGCTCGCTCGACCCACCAGCGGACAGGCACCAGTATTGGGAGAGGGGGGCTGGCCGTCAGGGTTCACCGCGGCTCTGGCACAAACCCGGCGACACGGAGGTGGCACGGGCAGGAGCGGACTGAACGTGTCGGCTTCTCACTTTTTGGATTTTAGAAGGGCATGACATGCCTATATCTGTGTCTCCCCCTCCTTTTACTCCTCCACCTCTTTTCTTTTCGCATGACTATATGTACTTGTCACTTTTCCATGTGTTAGTTGTGTCTTCTGAGCAGTTTGTCAGCTTTTGGACACCTTTGAAGGTGTTTTCTATGTGTTTCTATGTGTTTTTGTTTGCCTGCCATTGGTTTTAACGGTGTTCGAAGGTGTTTGACGAACAGTTCGACGAACAGTTCGGCGAACACACGGGTGTTCGACGAACCGAACCGAACTCGAACACTACGGGGGTGGCTCAACACTAATAAAAAGGTGTCTCATTACCAAAGTGCCACTCGAAATATCTCATGATGGGTTAAACCAGTGAGCTGTCTCAAGACCTTGGAAACCTTATTGTTGCAAAATTTACTGATTGCATTGGGTAAAGAATAATTTTAAAATACTGAAGGTTCCAGTGAGCACTGTTTGAGCCATAATTCAGAAGTGGAAAGAACATAATTTTACCATAAACTGGCCACAACCAGGTGCTCCCAGGAAGATTTCAGATAGAAGAGTGAAAAGAATTATCAGAAGAGTTTTGCAGGAGCCAAGGACCAACTGTGGAGAGCTACAGAAAGACCTGAAATCAGCAGGTACAATTGTTTAAAAATAAAATAAGTTATGCACTCAACCTCCATTGTCTGTATGCACGCTCACCATGCAAGACTCTACTGATGAACAAAAAGCATGTTCAAGCGCGTTTAAAGTTTGTTCAACAACATTTAGATAAGCCTGTGAAATACTTGAAGAATATAGTCTGATAGTCTGGTCAGATGTGACCAAAATTTAAAGTTTTGGATGCCATAATACATACCATATTTGAAGGTCAAAAGGCACTGCATAGCACCCCCAAAACAACATACCAACAGTGAAGTTTGGAGGTGGGAAATATTAATGATGGTTATTAATTTTTACTCTCATCTCTCTACGGAGTATATTTGCTGACATGACATTTAGGTTATTCTAGTACATTTAACACTGGTGGATGTACACCATATGGACATCCATGAATGGACACAACAGGTGTTATGTGAAACATACTTATTGCTGCAGGACACTTAGGAAGGAGCTCATCACTCTTCACTTGTAACTCTCGCCAATCATGGTTCTCTACTATTTCCTGGACTTTGACATACGTAAATAGATAAGCAGCTGACAAGTTCTTCTGCAACCTACTGTAACTTGGACGGACACTCATGGACAAGCAGCTTAAAAAATGTCTACACAGGATCCAGAGAAAGATGGATGAATGAACCACAACCAATTTAATTAGCTAACCATTGGACTAATTCACATATTTTGTATTTTGCTCCTTTGAGGGGGTGGTCGAGGATTCCCATGCCCCTCTAAATCTATTTTATTGAATGTGATCATAAAATGTGTTATTTATGATATGACCATTAGATGGCAGCAATGTGTTTCAGTGAATACCAGTTTTATATAGATGTCCTGTTAGTTGTACACAGGGTAAACCAGTTTAGGCTGGCCTCAATGGGTGACAGATAGAGATTAAGGTCCCCAAATTTCTGTAACGGGATGAGGTGAAGAATTAGTGACACTCATCCATGACTTCTGTCCTGCCCCCCCGATAAACTGCTATGATTCTTTTTGATGACAATACAAATAAACCACTACATTTTTTAATCATCATGATATTTTCTTTAGAGCATCGCATCTGGTAACAAGTCCTGAATAAATAAATAAATAAATATAGACAGAAAATGTATATTTAACAGGCTGTCTTTCAGTATACAGCACTGGCAAACTTCATATAGTTAAAGGAAGGATGAATGGACAAATGTACCGAGACTTTCTTGATAAAAAAAAAACTGCTGCCACGTACCAGAATGATGAAGATGAAACAAGGGTGGATATTTCAGCAAGACAATGATCCCAAACACACAGCAAAGGAAACTCTTAATTGGTTTCAGAGAAGGAGAATAAAGCTGCTAGAATGGCAGAGCCGATCACCTGACCTGAAGCCAATAGAAAATTATATGGAAGGAATAAAAGCTCAGAGTTCATAGAAGAAGCCCACGGGATCTTCAGGATGTGACGAATGCTTATGTGGAAGAATGGGCCAAAATCACACCCGAGCAATGCATGCAACTAGTTTCTCCATACCTGAGGCATCTTGAAGCTGTCATCACCAGCAAAGGCTTTTTTACGAAGTATTAAATTTCATTAAGCATGTTCAATACTTTTTCCCTGTGTCATTTCTCATTATTACACATAAATTAATTTATGGACATCTACTGTATGGTTTGATTTATTTGCCTTTGTGGATTGGATGAGTTGCTACCGAGGTCTGCTGAGAAGTTTTGATGTGTTCAATGCTCATTTTACGCAATATATATATATATATATATATATATATATATATATGCGCACCCACACACACACACACATACACAGTTATGGCAGTTATGGCCGAAAGTGTTGGCACTAGTGGTGAGCGAGCATGAATTGCTAACCCTTTTGGCGAGCACACCTGGGTGCTCGCCGAGTATTTGCGGTGTACTCCGCAGCGATGTTAGTGTCGCCGCGGCGGCATGTGTCACGGCTGTTAGACATCTGTGACACTTGCAGGGATTGCCTATTTGACAAATTTTAATTTGTTAAAAATTAATCTAAATCTCACAAGAAAAGGAAAAAAAATAATCTTTAAAATTCGTTATTTCAAATGGTGAAATTACTTTCTAGGCATAAAAGTAAAAAATACCCTTCGCCCTTAAAGGATTACGTAGTAGAAACATTTATCCAAGTTCATTTTGCACAGTGGAAAGTCGAGTAATAAACATCAGCACCAATGATCTCTACCTCCAACTATTAGATCTACTGCTGCCGCACTAATTCAGATCATCCCTTAAATCAATCATCCCACAAATCATAGCAATGGACCATGTGGCCGCTATGGGACCCATGAATCATGAGCCTGGTGCTGAGAAGCACCCCCTCCACACATACATCCTCACGATGGAGATACAGTTGGATACAATGTACAATGGTAGAACAGAGAGCTGTCACCTCCTTCTTCCACCATTCAGCCTGTGTGTCTGAGACTCGGTGCAGCAGACAATATGACTTCACTAAATCGCCCCTGCTGTTCAGAGCCTCAGTCCACATTGATATGCACACGCCCGGACTGACTGGCGTGTGCGTGTTTAGAGATCCCACTGGACCATGAACCGGAGAGTGCCTGGAAGGGCGTAACTAAGTATCTACCCGATCCGACGAAGGTCGCACAATGGCTAACGATGCCTGTGCACCAGGGAGGAACCGAGCAGAGGGACCAGGTGCGACTCCAGGTCAGACCCCGGACACAGCTGTTGACCCACACCGGGGAATACAGGAACAGGCAGGTTAGAGCACAGACTGGGTAGGGTCCAGTACAGACTAGGAGACGGGTTCAGAGCCGCAGATGCTGTAATCAAGCAGAGTAAAGCGAAACCGCAAGTGCTGTGAACAAGGCTGAACAGAGCGAAACCGCAAGTGCGGTGGACAAGGCTGAGCAGAGCAAAACCGCAAGTGCGGTGGACAGGGCTGAGCAGAACGAAACTGCAGATGTGGTGGACAAGGCTGAGCAGAGCAAAACCGCAGATGCTGTGAACAAGGCTGAGCAAAGCGAAACAGCAAGTGCGGTGGACAGGGCTGAGCAGAGCGAAACCGCAGATGCGGTGGACAAGGCTGAGCAGAGCGAAACCGCAGATGCGGTGGACAAGGCTGAGCAGAGCGAAACCGCAGATGCTGTGGACAAGGCAGAGCAGAGCGAAACCACAGATGCGGTGGACAGGGCTGAGCAGAGCGAAACCGCAAGTGCGGTGGACAGGGCTGAGCAGAGCGAAACCGCAAGTGCGGTGGACAGGGCTGAGCAGAGCGAAACAACAGATGCGGTGGACAAGGCTGAGCAGAGCGAAACCGCAAGTGCGGTAGACAAGGCTGAGCAGAGCGGGCAGAAACCGCCAAAGCGGTAAGTAAGGCAGAGCAGAGATAAACCGCCAAAGCGGTGAGCAAAGACAGAGCAGAGGGGACAGGGCTCTGTTCACACGGAACAGACTGGAAGGGAAAGGCAGAACCAGATACACACAAGGTACTTGCAAGGAAGTAGCGAGTGGACTCCAACTCACAAACAGAAGTACAGCGACAACGAGTAGGAGTTAGGTGCAGGTTCAGACTCTGCAGAAAAAGAGAGGAAACGGACACAGAGACAAAACAGGTAAGAGGCCAGGAGACAGTTCAGACAAGAACTGTACTGCAACGTAATACAGGAATGAGCCTAGGTAAAGCCAAGTGCTGGTTCAGACACTGCAGCAAAAGGGAGGAAACGGACATAGAGACAAAACAAGTAACAGGTTAGTAGACAGTTCAGACAGGAACTGTTACTGCAACGAAATACAGGAATGAGCCTAGGTAAAGCCAAGTGCTGGTTCAGACACTGCAGCAAAAGGGAGGAAACGGACATAGAGACAAAACAAGTAACAGGTTTGGAGACAGTTCAGACAGGAACTGTTACTGCAGCGAAATACAGGAACGACCTGGGTATACGGCTCCCAGAGGCAGAAACAAACAGGCAAGGAGCGTGTTCAGACTGGCCTGGAAATGCAGCCTCCAGGAAGGTGGACAGACAGGCAAGAAAACACAGATAACAGATCTAGGTATGCGGCCCCTAGAAGGCGGGACAAACAGGCTAGGAGCGTGTTCAGACAGGCCTGGAAATACAGCCTCCAGGAAGGCGGACAGGCAGGGAAAAACAGAACAGGACCTGGCACATTCAGAGTCACAGAGCACACTGAATGTTAAAGTTGCTCAGGCATCAGCTTCCAGGTGAAGCTGGTTTAAATATCCAGTGACAGACAGCAATAGGCTGAGGACGCATTAGGGGTGTGCCCACAGCAGCTACAAGAATCAGGAAGTAACCGGGCCGCCGCCCTAAGCAGTCAGAACAGAGACGAACAGACAGCATGAATAGAAGCCAGGCTGGTAGACTGAGCTGAAGATCAAGTTTGCGATATTGCATAGTGAGAGATGGTGCACTATGCAAGCCCACCACCAGGTATGTTACACACATGTTGTCAGATTGTTATGTATCAATGGACTGCGTCCTCTTTTAGATGCGGTATATTGATGACATTTTTTTGATCTGGCAGGACTCCGTTGAAAACCTCCATGCTTTCATGGCCAATTTATATCAGGATATGTAGAACATTCATCCGACGTATCACTTTGATAGGGACAGCTGTGTTCCTAGATGTAAAGATAAAGAGAGATTGCCATACGATGGACTTCTATATGGGCCTTAATCAATGATACCTTCACATGTTGGTATTTAGAGAAATCAAAATATTTATCATTGTGTCCTATATATATTGTATATGTGATTTTTCACATATAATTTTGGAAATATATTTGTTATACCATCATGCCATCTAGTGGATACTGTTGGTATTGGAGTAAATGAAGTATCTTTATCTAATTCACCAATTTTCTCTGTAGTGGGATATACTTTTAACGCAAGCTATCCATTACGTACATGACCCCATGGGGACTACAAAGGTATAAAATATTCTAACCAGACACCAGTTTAAATTATCTACTTTGTACCTCCTGTGTTTTTTTTTTTTAAATATTATGACATATAACACCTTTTCATCTTATTACTATTAGTCCGGATTTGTATTAATATTTTTGTGTATTTTCTCATGTTTAAATACATTCATTTAAATGCTGTTTTTAATGGTGTGTGTGCACCCATTCTGTTCAGTGCCACCGCATAACCATTGGTTGCTTAAATAAAGTTTTTTTATATCCAATTCTTTGGTTTTGACTTGTCCTGTGATCATCAGTTTTTGGTATATATAGCTTATAAACAAAGTTATGGCTGAAACAAAAAAAGTCATTAACAAACAGCATAAGGAATAATACAAATAACAACATCAGGCAATGAAATGTTAGTACAAGTAATAACTACCGAAGAGTCACTGTTTGGGATCTTTATGTCTCCATGCGTTTCGCCACTTAGCTTCCTCAGGGGATAATTGGTAATGCTATCTTAAATAGCGAAAGTATATCAGATGTATGAACTTGGAGGCATGTTTCTAGTGTGGAATAGTACAAAAACTACCGCACTACTGGAGTGGGTTGGTGAACAAATAGAGTCCAAAGCCAGTAGTATATAAAGAAAACCTGACACTCTCTTAAGACTCAATAGATTTTTTATAAAGTTTTAATAGGGGGAAATAGTACATAAACACAAACTTTTCGGTCACAATTGACCTTCAACAGTGTATGGTATTGTGTAGCAAACGAACTTGTGCAGGACAAATGTCCAGCTGGTGTGATAGCTCCAGTGCGGTATGGTGCTGTGTGGGTGATCCTGACGGTGAGCACACGGTGTCCACCGTTAGTTCCTTTTGGCGCCAAAAGAAACTATTTTTTCTTTGAACATTCTACTGAATTTATAAATTAAAAATGTAAAACCCCTTAAAACTCGTGGCCAGCGAGCCTCACTGCTTTGTAAGGGTGGATCACGGTCACTGACCACTGCACTAATTTCCTGTGTGACATGAAGTTCTTCTGAGACCTTCCACAGGAAGAACCGACCCGATAGACCACAGTCACTATACTCCGAGAAGGACCCGAACGTTTACAGCTCACGGAGAATTACATTGTGCTGCTACATACATGGAGACATCAGGTAAGAACAAAGGAAAATGATCAGATTTTGCAATCACATAAATATCCACAAAATCAGAAACCAAAAATCTAAAGCTTGTTCACATTCTGCAGCATTTTACATGTTTGTGAAAGGTCGTGATATCTAATATTCAATTAGAACAAATGACCAAGATTTTGGATAATTTTATTTGAGCAACACAAAGTCAAGGGATTTATTAATCGGATTCAACTGAAAATAAACATAATACGTAGAATCAATAAATATTTTATATCCACATTTTTTCATTCTTGCGAAAATTGTAAATGCATTTTTCAAGTTGCGAAACTTAATTTCTATTTGGATTCTTAAATCTATGTTCACACGTTGCATTTTTGCTGTTGTTTTTTAATGCAAATTTTAAGCTGCATTTTACAGGACCAGCAAAATCTATGAGATTTCAGAAATCTCATGCACATTGTTTTTTTTTTTTCCTGACTGAATTGGAAACCTCCTGCGTTTTTGCAAACTGCAGCATGTCACTTCTTTCAGCGTTTTTTCACCCAAAGAAAGCAATGAATAACTGCAAAAACACAGCAAAAAACGCATAAAAAAACGTCTTTTAGTAAGCAGCTTCTTTACTGCCAAGAGAGCAGGTTTTGCCTGCAGAAAAAAAAACACAGCGAAAACACATGCGAACATGGTCTTAAACTGGTTTAAATTATGACGAATATCAGGATTAATAAATTAGATCTAAGAGAAAATAATTAAAAAAATATAAAAATAACATTTTGGAATACAGTATATAAATCTATATGATACAGTATTGTACAAATAGTGAACAGTTTACAATTAGATTTTTAATTAAAGCAAATGTATTAGTTTTAATTCGTTAAAATTAATCAATAATATTTATAGCATCTTTTGATCTGATCACATGGAGGATGACATAGCTTTTTTTTTTATTTGAATTAATTCACATATTTACAGATTTTTACAATAAAAAAAAACAAATTGCGTTCGTTTTTTATTGCTTTTTATGAAATGATTACGACAATATAATTCATTTATCATAATACAATGTTTAAACTGTGTTAATAAAAACAAATTTAATAAAATGCACTTTTGTAAATGGAGCAAAATAATCATAATTTGGATTCTTTTAATTGATCAAGAAAGAATGATGAGATTAGGAATCATTGGATTACAGGATTAACTGCAATTTAAAAAAAAAAAAAAAATCAGATTGTTGATTTAATTGTAGACTTAAACTTTATAATTAGCTGAAAGACATCCTGAAAAAAAAGGAAATCCATTTTCTTCAGTATTTGCGAAGATCATGATCTTTAAAGGAAATCTGTCACCAGGTTGTTGCTATTTAATACAAGAGCAGTGTTATAGAGTGGCTGATATCCTGACTGCAGCGATTTGTCACTTGCTGGGCTGCTTGCTGTCATTTTGATGCAATCATTATTTTCTCTGCTGCAAATCCAGCAGAGCTCGGAATGCTGAGCTTAGTATAACCCTGCCCACACCTCCTGAGTGGCAGCTTCCTGTGTGCACTGTGCATAGGCAGAAGGCTGATAAGCAGTAGTGGGGCTGGGCTATACAGCTGTTGATGACGAGGTGTGAGACATCTAGTCCTGTAGTGATAATCTCCTGTGAATAATGAAACAGCAACACACAGCCTAGTAAGTGATACATTGCTGGAATCAGGGTCTCTGCCCCTACTTCATGCTGTTCTCATATAATGTAGCAAAAGCCTTCTGACAGATTCTCTTTAACTGGAAAAAAAATGAATTTGATTTTGGATGTTCTTTATCAGTTTCCAAGAATAAAAAAATATTTGTGGGTGATCAAGGAACCCCTGACCCTTAATGATTGGATCTGAGACTATCATCAGAGATATATCCCCTGGAATATGAGCTGGATGGAAATATAAGATAATAAATGTTTCATGTGATTGTGTCTTCTCCATAATCCTCACAGATAAGCAGAGAATCTGGACGCCTTCCTGGAAAGGTGTGACTATTACTGTGCTCGTAGGAGTCATTATCATTCTCATCCGCACTATTGAAGCGCTTGCTAAGTATGACAGTCTTGGGCTATGTTCACACTGAATTTTTTTGAGTTTTTTTTTATGGATTCTCTCTAGAATCCTCCTTAAAAACTGTTTCAAAATTTCTTGGAAAACTCATTCAATTCATGTCTATGGTAAATCATAATGGGGGTTTTTGACCTTCCCTTTTCCTTGAAGAGCTTTTGAAAAACGTCTGGTTTGAAGAAAAGTGCATTTCTTAGAAGAGGATGATAAAGAAACCTTTTCAGGAACGCTTCAGGTAAATAAACTCCTCTAAAGTTATGTGCGCACGTTGAGTATTTGCTTGGAGAAATTTCTGCAGCGTTTCTGCATCTCTTGGCAGCAAAAACTACAGAAATTCCGTGCAGATTTGGTGCGTTTTTGCCCTGTGTATTTGCATTGCGTTTTTGACTGATTTAGAGTGTACTCAATGGTAAATTCGCAGGGCTAAAATGCACAAAGAATTGACATACTGCAGATTAAACACACACTAGATCGAGAAATGTACTCACCATGTGCACAGCACTTCAGAATTGTCATAGACCTTGCAGGTATAAGGATTCCTTTGCATTTTTGGCCCAATTCCGCACAGAAAAAAAGCATCAAATACCCAGCAAAAATGCACCATGTGAACATGGCCTAAGGCTATGTTCACAAACAGCGTTTTTACAAATTTTTTTTCCAATCAAAACCTGCTGTTTTCGCAGTAAAACGCTGTGTTCAAAATTCCCATTTTTCAGAATTTTAGTAGTGCTTTTTGCAGCGTTTTTCAGGTTTAGATTACATGTGTGTTTTGATGTTGTTGTGTTTTTTGCAACATTTTTTTCACTTTCTCATTGTTTTCTACGGGTTAAAAAGATTTGCAAAAACCCTGAAAGAATTGACGTGCTGCAGATTTAAAAAACGCTGCAGTTTTCCAATTCCGTCAGAAGAAAACTAGTGTGTGCAGGAGATTTCTGAAATCTTATAGGTTTTATCTGGAACTGCAAAAATCAGCTTTTAATTTACATTAAAAAAGCTGAAACGAAAATCAGCAAAAATGAAATGTGCGAATGGAGCCTTAGACTCCTAAGAAAAAAAGGAAAGGAAACTTTGCAAAAAGAAAAACACCACCAAAACCTTCCCCAAATAGGAACATTTCCTGAAGCATTTTCTGCTTGAAAAACTTGTAGTTTTTGAAAGCCTCAAAAACTTCACCAAAACCTGGACATTGTCACAGATATCATCAGAACCTCTTATATATGTGGGACTTTTAGCACTTCTGTTATAACTTGAGCTTCTGTAACTACTGTCTTGTACATGTGTAAGGTGCCCCAGCGAGGTAGTCGTGGGCGAGCTGTAGACTCCTTTTGCTCTGGCACCCTACAGACAATTTGTGTCCTCCCTCTGATGTGTGGCTGTGTATGTGGGGCTCTCCACTTACTTCAAACCATCCGATCGCGGCTGTCTCCAGGCATTGCTCTTCTGGGACCAGGGCAGCAATAAATTCAGAGGACACGAGGTTCTTAACCATAACTTGGACTTTACTTGGGGAAGAGGAATATGTACAGTATTTACAGGCAGATATAATGGATAAGGCCCGACAGGTTATTATCTCCCTCACAGGTGCTGGCAACATCTTCTGCCCTGGTTCCCTCTTTAAGTGAAGCATCTCTGTGACTCTAATCTCTAGCCCAAGAGACTCATCTGCAATACCAACAGTGTTCTGGATCCGATATCTCCCCCACGTCTTAGCCTGGAGTCCTATTTATCTTCCTCTGCTTCCTGCAGACTAGAAGTGCCCCGGGTCCTCAATACCTCTGTTGAGTTTCTTTGGCCGGCTAACAGGACTCTTGCGTATGGAGACTTTTACACTGGTGATCCCACTGTCTGAGGGTATGGAGCTCCCGTCTACCCTAGCAGCCACCATATAGACAGGCTGCCCATACAGTTCACTGTCCTATCTCTTACTACTCATCACTTCCTGCTTCTGGAAACTAAGCAGAGATTTTCCTAATGTGCCCACTCTCTGTGGACTGTCATCACACAGCATTAACCCCATCACTGTCTGTAACACTGCTAGCAGACTCAACCTAACATCTGCACCCAGGACAGTGGCATCTTGTGGCTGATTACAGGTACTGCAGCCCACAAGGCATTATGCCAGGAACAAGCTCTATAACACTCAAGGCTTGGTCAGGGCACTAAGTTCCTCCTCTACTCTACTGACTGGACCACTGATGCTAATCTCTTAGCTTGGCCTACCAACAGTTCTGAGAGGTTTAACTACGGGAACACTCCCTTTAACTACTTCAGTGCCAAAAGGAAGGCTATGTCCTTCCCCATTATTACATTCCCCCACACTTTAATGTTGGTTGTCCCGACTAGTGTTGAGCCACCCCCGTAGTGTTCGAGTTCGGTTCGGTTCGTCGAACACCCATGTGTTCGCCGAACTGTTCGTCGAACACCTTCGAACACTGTTAAAACCAATGGCAGGCAAACAAAAACACATAGAAACACATAGAAAACACCTTCAAAGGTGTCCAAAAGCTGACAAACTGCTCAGAAGACACAACTAACACATGGAAAAGTGACAAGTACATATAGTCATGCGAAAAGAAAAGAGGTGGAGGAGTAAAAGGAGGGGGAGACACAGATATAGGCATGTCATGCCCTTCTAAAATCCAAAAAGTGAGAAGCCGACACGTTCAGTCCGCTCCTGCCCGTGCCACCTCCGTGTCGCCGGGTTTGTGCCAGAGCCGCGGTGAACCCTGACGGCCAGCCCCCCTCTCCCAATACTGGTGCCTGTCCGCTGGTGGGTCGAGCGAGCCCCCCTGTGGTGGAGGCAGCTCTAAGCTTTTTAATTTAAATTGTCTCTCTAATTTGAATGAATACACTTTAAATCCATTTACAAGGATCTATTGGAGGGCAAGTCTCATGCCAGCAGCCGCGTAATTCCAGCTCCAGTAGCGTCCACTAAAGCTGCTGCAGTTAAAAAGCTTTTATAAGGATCGAGCTCGGCTGTCCACCGCAAGGCATCCTACTGCCAGTCCCAGCCCCTATGCCTTGGGGTGCCTCCTGATGCTCTTCACTGAGTATCCCGTGGTCCCGAAGCATTTCCTTTGAAAAAATTAAGTGTCCAAACTACAGGTGGTGTAGCTTGCTTAACAGCCGGGATAATCCGCTGACTAGCAGACACTGCTACTAGGCACAAAGTATTTCCTGGGCTAGATGCAGTTAAAAATTTGTAATTAGATACTCTCGTTGGATGCTGAGAAAGCATTCCATAGAGTCTCCTGGCACGCCATATATGATTCTCTTAAAAAGCTTGGGGTAGGGGTCTAGGGGACCCTTTTATAGCCAAAATCACGGCCCTGTATCGCAATACGTCACCTAGGCTGAAGATAAATGGAACTGTAGCACCCTGAGGGCTCGGTTGCTACAGAGGTATTGCACCTCACCCAGAGGTGTGATATCTCACTCTCAGGTAAGGATGTAGTGTGGATCAGGACCCGACACCTGCATGCATTACACCACATTGCCGTGGGGCAGGGCGACCAATATGCCCCTGAGATGGGCACGACAGTCCCTGTCCCTGGCTGGAGTGGGGGGAGGGAACACTGAGGAAGGGGAACCCTGTAGTGCAGGAGCAGGGAGGAAGCAGTTCCTGGGTGCATTGAGAAGGGAGTATAAAAGGTGGGCACCATCTTAGTTCAGTGCAGAGAAGTCTGAGCAGAAGTGGCAGGGAGCAGGGGCTCTGCATGAGCTCTGCTCCGGAGGCGGGCCTAGTAACAAAGGCCCAGGCCTGGAAGAGGGAGAAGGAAGGAAGAGGAGCGGAGAAGGCTCCAGGAACGAGGAACGAAGGGATCCCAGGGGTGCGGACGGGCGAGTCGCCACCGCACGCCCGAATCCACCTGCGTGGAGGGGTCAGGCCAAAGGGGGAGACCGGTCCCCGAAACTAGTGGAGGCAGGAAACGACCCTCAGCTAGAAACAGGAGGCTGTGACATTTTATGTGGCGCAGCCCCTCGCTACACCCGCTAGGAAGGCACCACATAGGGTCAGGGAAACTGGCGCCAAGTTTACCAAGAGGAGGCCCGAGGCAGCCGGACAGAAGGGTTGGTAAGAAAGGCCAGACAAAGGACACACAAAGGGGGTCCTGTGAAGCGCTCCAAAGTTATCTGGGAGTTGTCTGAGCCCCTCACCTGGTGAGCACAGTACGACGTGGGCAGCCGTTACCTGCAGACGTGGTCTGGATAATAAGAACTGTGAGTAAAGGCCCTGGACTGCATCACTGACTCCGTGTCGTTACTGTTGCTGCCCTGCACCATCACCCCCATCCTTCGCATACACTGCCCTGAGGCTATACTCCTCCCGTGGGGAGTTATGCTACGCTCTGCTGCACCCACAACACCAGCCTCAGCGGTCTGCCCTGGAGCGGCGGTTCACTCTGACCGCAATCCACGGGTGGCGTAGTCAGACATTTAAACATCAAAACCACATAAATAGTTCCGCCACTGGTTTGACCGCCCTGAGCCATGGAACCGGGTCGCCGCCACGGAGACTACAACCACCAGCATCCACCAAAAAGGGTCCGGCTCCGGGTGTCCCAAGGCCCAGGGGGCGCGTCAGAACATTTTCATCACCTTTCACAATCACCAATGGGACAAGGCAGGGATGTTCTCTGTCCCCTCTCTTATACATCCTAGTGACGGAGCACCTGCTCTCATCAATTCGCCATAACCCCAATATTAGGTGGATTGAGGTGGGAGGCACCGAGTACAAGTGCTCTATATTTGCTGATGATGTCCTAGTATATATCACTCAATCACATATATCCATCCATGCTGTTATGGCTGAAATAGATCACTTTGTTACATGGTCAAATTTTAAAATCAATGCAGCGAAGTCTGAGGCCCTCGATGTCTCCCTCCCCAAATCCATATAGGATTCCATCCAGTCCAACTTTCCCTTTGCCTGGCCCTCACAGGGTATCAAATACTTAGGAATTCCTATTCATAGAGACCTCTCCCATCTATGTTATCTTAATTTTGGGCCCTTTATTGAACAACTCCATACAGACCACGGTTGGCAAGTTAGAACTGTAAGATTCACTACGTGAACCACTGGTGTTTTGTGGAAAAGCACATGGACACTGTGTTCCAAATTATTATGCAAAAAGTGTTTAGGAGTGATAAGGGAAGAATTTGTTTGTTTGTCAGTTAAACTCATTGATGGTGATGTGTGTCAGGGCTCTTTATATCACTGTAAGCAATTGCAGACACCTGTGCTAATTAGTTTGGCAGGTGTGTCCAATGAAAGGCAAGACTACTTAAGAAGGCTGTCTCACATTATTAAGCAGCCTACATTTTCTGCCAAAATGGGAAAGAAAAAGGATGTGTCGGCTGCTG
The DNA here is from genome assembly GCF_046119375.1 of Phyllobates terribilis. Classification (NCBI taxonomy): domain Eukaryota; kingdom Metazoa; phylum Chordata; class Amphibia; order Anura; family Dendrobatidae; genus Phyllobates; species Phyllobates terribilis. The sequence continues at coordinate 385,378,597 of NW_027362765.1, forward strand.
AGAAGCAACAAATTGTGGAGTGTTTAGGTCAAGGCATGACTACAATCAACATTGTGTGATGATCAGGATGAAGTGTCTTGGCAATCAAGAAGTATGTAGCTGATTCACAGTACACACGTGTGCGTGCTGATAAGGGCAAATTGAGGACTCTTTCCTACAGGCAATTACGTCAGGTTGAAAGAACAGCGGCAAAAAAGCCTTGTCATAGCAGCAGACAAGTTTTTGAAGCTGCTGGTGCCTCCAACGTCCCCCGAACAACAAGATGCAGGGTCCTTCAGAGGTTTGCAGCTGTGCATACGCCATCCTGTCGACCTCCTCTATCCACTTCACACAAGCAGAAACGGCTCCAGTGGGCCAAACATTACATGAAGACTGATTTCAAAACTGTTTTGTTCACGGATGAGTGCCGTGCAGCGCTCGATGGTCCAGATGGATGGAGTGGAGGATGGCTGGTTGATGGACACCCCACGCAAACACGGCTACAGCGCCAACAAGGAGGAGGTGGAGTAATGTTTTGGGCTGGAATCATGGGGAGAGAGATTGTCGGCCCCTTTAGGATCCCTGAAGGCGCTAAAGATGAACTCCATAATGTATGTGGATTTTCTCAAACAGCACTTCCTGCCATGGTTCAAGAAGAAGAACCGTGTATTTCACAGCAAGATCATTTTTTTGCATGATAATGCACCATCTCATGCTGCACATAAAACATCTGCATCTCTGGCTGATATGGGCATAAAAGGGGACAAACTTATGGTGTGACCCCCATGCTCCCCTGACCTCTACCCCATTCAGAACCTTTGGAGCATCATTAAAAGGAGTGTCTATGATGGCGGGAGGCAGTTCACATCTAAGCAACAGCTCTGGGAGGGTATTCTGTCCTCATGCAAAACAATTGAAGCAGAAACCATCCAAAACCTGACAAATTCAATGGACGAGAGAGTTCAGAAGCTCCTTTCGAACAAGGGGTCCTATGTGAAAATGTAACATCACCTAGAATAAAGTTTTGAGTTGAAAACTGTTTGATTTCAGTTTCTAACAACCTGCTAATGCTTATAATTTCAAAAATGACCATTTTTTTGGTCTTTATTAAAATGAAAAGGTTGATCGAAAAGTTTGGGGGATCTAAGAGTGTGGCAACCCAGTAGTCATGATTACTTCGAATTCTGACAATATGAGGGTCATGCTGCAGGTAGTGCAGCAAGAAGCCACTTATGTGTCTTGCGCATCTCGGAGCCCCAAAATTATTTTCTGGGCTAGATGCAGCTAAAAATTATTATTAATTTTAAATCTGGTGAAGCTTTAGTATAGATGGCCTAATAGGATCAGTGCTGCACACTGCTACAAAGCCCAAATTATTTTCCAGTCAAGATACAGATAAACATGATTAGTAATTATAAATCTGGTGGAGCTTATTATAGATGGCCTAATAGAATCAGTGCTGCACACTGCTACAAAGCCCAAATTATTTTCCAGCCAAGATACAGATAAACATGATTAGTAATTTGAAAGCTTAAAACGGTTGGTAGGGTGATTTTAACCAATCATCAAGCTTTTACTCTCCCCAGGATGACACAGGGGTAGAAAAGTCGTTTCGGATCCATGATTTGTTCATCTTTATGAACGTGAGTCTGTCTACATTATCAGTGGAGAGCCGCGTGCGCTTATCTGTCAGCACACCACCAGCAGCGCTGAACACACGTTCAGACAGAACGCTGGCTGCGGGGCATGACAAGATCTCCAAGGCGTAAGTGGCTAGCTCCGGCCATTTATCCAGATTGGAAGCCCAAAAAGAGCAAGGGTCCAGTGACACAGTCATGGCTTCAATGTTTACTTGGAGATACTCCTGTACCATCGTCTCTAGGCGTTGACTATGTGTCAGACTTCTTGTCTCCTGTGGCCTTGCAAAGGATGGGCTAAAAAAGTGGTGAAATGATTCCGCAAAATTGATGTTACCAGCAGATACTGTGGTTCTGTTACGGTTTGAGTGCTGAACACTTGACGGTCCCACGGTTGGCAAGTTGGAACTGTGAGATTCACTACGTGCACCACTGGTATTTTGTGGAAAAGCACATGTAAGATTCTGCAACAGTCTCTGCTGATACTCCTGCATGCGTGCGTCCCTTTCTATGGCAGGAATAATTTCTGCAAATTTACTTTTGTACCGGGGATCTAACAGTGTGGCAACCCAGTAGTCAGGATTATTTCTAATTCTCACAATTCCAGGGTCATGTTGCAGGTAGTGCAGCAAGAAGGCACTCATGTGTGTTGCGCATCCAGGAGCGCCAAGTCCCTGTTATGTTGGTGGCGAGGTAACAATCATGCTTCCTTCCTCTGTCCTCTCCCCCCAACCTCGCACAACAGAAATGTGATCAAGGTCTCCCTCATCTGATGAGTCTTCCATCAGTTCGTCCTCCACTTCTTCCTGGGCTCCTGCACCTTCCTCACTAGTTTGGCTGCTACCATGCGCCCTGGTAAAACCATCTCCCCCACCCTCACATGCCTGCCGCCTTGGTGCTGCCGACCGTCTGGACCTTGCAGATGTTAGCCCTTCCGCATACAACTCCTCCTCCTCTACTTCCTCCACCTCCTCTTGTGCCACCACCTGACTCCGAATTCTGTTTAACAAGTGCTCCAGCATGTAAATCACCGGAATAGTCATGCTGATAATGGCATCGTCAGCACTAAACATCTTCGTCGCCATTTCAAAACTGTGCAGAAGGGTGCATAGGTCCCTGATCTGAGACCACTCCTCCAGCGTGATTTGCCCCACCTCTGGATCTCGTTGGCCCAGGCTATACGTCAGAACGTATTGCACCAGGGCTTGTCGGTGCTGCCACAGTCGCTGCAACATGTGCAGAGTTGAATTCTACCGGGTAGGCACATCGCATTTTAGCCGGTGAAGTGGCAGGCCCAACGACTTCTGTAGAGATGTAAGTCGCTGAGCTGCGGGATGAGAACGGCGGAAGTGAGCACACAGTGACCGTGCCCTCTGCAGAAGGCCATCTAGTCTGGGATAGTGGGCTAAAAATTGCTGGACAACCAGGTTCAACACGTGAGCCATACAAGGCACGTGTGTGACATTGCCCCGGCGAAGGGCCGCACCCAGGTTTGCAGCATTGTCGCACACGGCCTTCCCTGGTTTCAGGTCCAGTGGAGACAACCATTCATGAAATTGGTTCTCCAGAGCTGACCACAACTCCTCAGCTGTGTGACTCACATTTCCCAGACATTTCAATGTAAAAACCGCCTGATGACGTTGAGCCCTACTGCCAGCATAGTAAGGAGGTGTGCAGGATCCCTTCTGCGCAGTTAGAAAGCTTGTGGCATGACCAGACAGGCTTTGGGTGCAGGTGGAAGACCGAGAGGAGGTTGATGAGGCAGAAGCAGTGGAGGAACTTTGACATAAAGAGGATTGACGCACAACTCGTGGGGACGGCAAGACTTGGACAGCAGCCCCTTGTCCTGCTGTCACCATAGTTACCCAGTGCCCAGTCAGCGACATGTAACGCCCCTGTCCATGCCTACTCGTCCAAGTGTCTGTGGTGAAATGCACCCTGTCACACACAGAGTTTCTCAAAGAAGCGGTGATGTTGTGTGCGACATGCTGGTGGAGCGCAGGCACACCTTTCTTTGAGGTGGCAGGTCTGCGCCCCAAAACAGGTGTGACTGCTGTCCCCCCAGTCACAGAGGATGAAGAGGCCGCGGATGCACAAGATACGGCAGACGGTGGTTGGCCCGGCCGGCTAGGCCGCATTGTAGCACACTGAGCTTCCCACTGCAACTTATGCTTCATGTCCATGTGCCGGTTCATGCATGAAGTACTCAAACTATGTATTTTTTGGCCTCTACTTAGCTTTTGCTGACAAATGTTACAGATAACACAAGTTGGGTCATCTTTATCGATCTGAAAAAATGCCCAGGCTATGCAAGGCTTAGCACCCATGCGACCTGAAGAGCCACCACGACTTGTGGTGAGAGGCAGAGTTGTGTTTGAGGATGCAGTTGTTGACGTGCTTCCAGTACTACGTCTCTGTCCAGGAAGGCGCAACCTGACCTCGTCGTCACTAGCATCTTCCTCCACCTCCTCTGCTGACCTCATCTCTTGGCTGACTGTGGGTTGACAGTAAGTGGGATCTCCAACCTCATCATCATCACCTTGTGCGTTATCACACCCGTCGTCCTCAGAGCCAACCTGTTCCTGCCCTGACAAAAAACTAAAGTTGTCGCTCCAATCAGGTATTTGAGTCTTATCATCGTCTTCCTCATTGTCTCCACCAACAGGAGTTACAGTTTGGGAATGAGGGTCTACATTATGGTCAGAACCTTCTGCGTCTGGTCCTGGATCCGACTCATAAAGATTCTGGGCATCAGTGCAGATCATTTCCTCGTCTGGATTCACAGAAGCGCTGGAGTCGACCTCTGATTCCCAGGCTATAGTATGAGTAAACAGCTCTGCAGACTCAACCATCTGTTCTAACTCATACTCAGACGGGCAGCTGGAGATTTGGGAGCTGTGAGGAAGCAAGTGCGATTGGGGTGACACCTTTGAGGACTGGAGTATTTGTGATGTTGAAGTTGATGTGGAGGAGAGCCCACTTAAAGGAGCACTTGATATCCGTTGAAGCACCTGCTGTTTTTGTGCCTCATCTGGAATTTGTAGCGATTGGCGTGGCCGTAAGAAAGGGATCTTATCACATTGTCCGCTAAAAGAAGTAGACAATTTAGTTTGGCTGGAAGATGGTCTTTCTTCTGCAGATGTAACTGTTGCTTTAACAGCTACCCCACGGACACAACCTTTTTTCCCCTTCCCAACACGCCTATTCCCCTTTCCACCAGCAGCAGGCCTTTTTCCACTCATTTTGGTGGTTAACTAATTCACAACTCTGGAGTTGTTTGCACAAAAAAACAATGGATGGGAACCGAGCAGAGCTGAGTGGCCAAACTGTGGTATTAGGCCAAAACTATTGGCTGGGTTAGATGCAGAAAAAAATTATATTCAATTTGCAACCTGATGGAGGTCAGTATAGATGGACTAATAGAACAAGTCCCACACACAGCTAGAAGCCCAAATATTTTTTCAGAGGTACTGTAGATGCAGATTAAAATTATTTTTAATTTGCAACCTGATGGAGGTCAGTATAGATGGACTAATAGAGAAAGTCCCACACACTGCTAGAAGGCCAAATATTTTTTCAGAGCTAGATGCAGATAAAAATTATATTCAATTTGCAACCTGATGGAGGTCAGTATAGATGGACTAATAGAACAAGTCCCACACACAGCTAGAAGCCCAAATATTTTTTCAGAGGTACTGTAGATGCAGATTAAAATTATTTTTAATTTGCAACCTGATGGAGGTCAGTATAGATGGACTAATAGAGAAAGTCCCACACACTGCTAGAAGGCCAAATATTTTTTCAGAGCTAGATGCAGAAAAAAATTATATTCAGTTTGCAACCTGATGGAGGTCAGTATAGATGGACTAATAGAGAAAGTCCCACACACTGCTAGAAGGCCACATATTTTTTCAGAGGTAGATGCAGAAAAAAATATATTCAGTTTGCAACCTGATGGAGGTCTGTATAGATGGATTAATAGAACAAGTCCCACACACAGCTAGAAGCCCAATATTTTTTCAGAGGTAGATGCAGAAAAAAATATATTCAGTTTGCAACCTGATGGAGGTCAGTATAGATGGACTAATACAACAAGTCCCACACACAGCTAGAAGCCCAATATTTTTTCAGAGGTAGATGCAGAAAAAAATATATTCAGTTTGCAACCTGATGGAGGTCTGTATAGATGGATTAATAGAACAAGTCCCACACACAGCTAGAAGCCCAATATTTTTTCAGAGGTAGATGCAGAAAAAAATATATTCAGTTTGCAACCTGATGGAGGTCAGTATAGATGGACTAATACAACAAGTCCCACACACAGCTAGAAGCCAATATTTTTTCAGAGGTAGATGCAGAAAAAAATATATTCAGTTTGCAACCTGATGGAGGTCTGTATAGATGGATTAATAGAACAAGTCCCACACACAGCTAGAAGCCCAATATTTTTTCAGAGGTAGATGCAGAAAAAAATATATTCAGTTTGCAACCTGATGGAGGTCAGTATAGATGGACTAATACAACAAGTCCCACACACAGCTAGAAGCCCAATATTTTTTCAGAGCTAGATGCAGAAAAAAATTATATTCAATTTGCAACCTGATGGAGGTCAGTATAGATCGACTAATAGAATGATGCTATGCCCAAAATATTTTACTTCACTAGGTGCAGTAAAAAAATTGGTATTCTATACACAGGTGGTATATCTTGCAACACAGATAGGCTACTCCACTGACTAACACACTCTGCAATAGGCCAAAAAGGATTAGCTTTGCTAGATTCAGCCAAATGCTGTGAAAAAAACTTGCACAGCACTGGCACAGACCTGCCTGGCAAAAACTGATAGGAACTGATGTAACCTAGTCCTGAAAAGGACTCCAATTACAATTAGTCTTTACTCCCACAACCTATCTATTTAAGAGCACAGACCTGCCTGATAAAAGTCATAGGAAATGCTGTAACCTAGTCCTTAAAAGGACTGCAATCACAACTATTCCCTACTCCCAAGCTATCTGTAGATTTGTGCGAAAATTGGCTTGAAATTAACAAGGTATAGCGCACACAGCAACATCGGTGCCGTCTAACACGCAGCTGCAGCAGTGAGAAAATGGTGGCGACGGGGAAAATGGCTTGGTCTTATAGGGCAAGGACATGTGACATACACTGCCAATGACACATGCCCTTGCTTGTGTGAAAAAAAGCACTTCGCTCCGTGTGTGCGCTGCTGATAGGCTGACAGATTGCACCTCCCCACTGTAAATGCGGGAAAGAGAAAAAAAAAATGGAGATCTTCATTGTTTCTGCAGAGATCCATCCCCTGCCCCTCCCCCCACCCCGCTGTACACTCAAACTGCGTATTAACATTAATTTTCATCATTACTGAGAAAAAATCCAGTTATGATTTTGGTGCACGAACAGTTATCGAACATAACCTCGAACAGCCGAATTTTTCTCAAATTGTTCGTGTTCGCCGAACGGCTCGAACACCGCCCAAAACAGCTCGAATTTGAGATTGGCGAACAGTTCGAGTAGAACAACGCTCATCTCTTGTCCCGACCACACTAAACAGTCAATACTGATCAGTAATTATGACATCATAACACATTACTATATTACTAAAACATTTTAGTACAAGACTGGTCCTGAAGTCTTCTTCTTGGGTGGGAGACCAGCCCTTCTCGGTTAAGGGCCCCGGAACTGCAATTCAGGACAGTCCATTATCAACTTTCAAACTTCTCAAAAGTACCGGTCCTTCTTGGTAAGGACCCTGGAAACACAATGTCCATGTCCATATTGCTAAGACAGGTCACACACCAATAGCCCTCAATCTCCTTTGAAGGCTGCATTCTGAGGCACACGGTCACAGGGAACACCCCGTGAGTCACTTTCTTCTTGGCCCTAGCGGGGGTCACCAGTTCTTCCTGCTAGGCCGCAAGTCTCTTATATTTAGAGGACAGTCATTCCTCACAGTGTGCCTCAGTGTTTCAAATTCCAGCAGAAAAAGGCGCAACAAGCGCAACAAAAATAAAAATAAAAGTAAAAACAAAAAGAGCAGCTCTCTTGGGCACACAACTTCAGTGCTGCTTAGGGCCTTCCTGGCCTGGGAGGTAGGGGAACAGTCCTCCATTTTTCTTTTTCTTTCTTTTTTTTTAACTTAACTCATCATGGGGCATTCCGCCCCCATTGAGAAACAGTTCCGAAAACAGGACCACAACTGGTGAATCCTTGTAGAGGAAGAAGTAGAAGGTCAACGGACCTTTCAGCCAACTATCTCACTTCTTCCGGGCCTCCTTCCGCTCCTTCATAAAGGCGGCCCATGCTGTAAACGAAGGTGGATTTTTCCACTTCCAGGGCTAATCAAGATACCTACTGGGCTCAGGGTCCTCATCCGAGGACGTGGCACTGCCGCAACCAACCTGAGTAGGGCTATAGCTGGTAACTGTAAAATTGTGCACCACATTACTGGCGCCAGCCTGAAATATTCCAGCAGCTCCCTGCTCAACTGCCTCAGCCCCTCCTGGATATTTAATTGCTGAATCAGCATCAGGCGTCTAACTGGGAGAGTCGGCTCTACTGCAGCTCGTGAAGTCTTCCTCCTCTTCACTTACAATGTCTCCCCACTGCTGTTTCCTGGATTCATCCTCCTGCAGGACTCCGGCCTTGGGAGGGGGCAAGAATCCTTTAGGGGCTTCTCTAGCCCAGCGCTGCAGGGCCTCTCTCTTGGCCCTTCGCCGAAAGACCTCCTCATCCTTCTCAAGGACATCTTCCCACTTATACGGTCGGGTGAGTGCAGCCGCATACCACCCTCTAGAGCATTCACACTTTACAAAGTGTACGATGTCTCCCACAAGCAGGTTGTGGAGACGGTCGGGCAGATAGTCCCGCTTAATCACTTCACGGGCCACGAACACCTCGTGCCCGGTCCACTCCTCTTCTAGAAACCCGTACCCCTCACGGATACGGAACTCTATGACCCACCCCCAGGTCTGGGAAGTCTCCACCGACTCCCTCCGCGCCACGTTGGACCCCTCCAGCCAGCCTCTCAGGAAGGTATCAGTCCAACGCCGCTGTTCTCGTGGCGTCATCAGGGGGTTGCGGGTAGTCCACTTCAGACTACTGAGCTCGGCGTAACGCTTTTCCGAGGGGGCGTTTAAGGCCTCTAATGCCAACTGCCAGAAATTTTCCCCTGTGGCCTTCCTTCTAGGAGGCCTCACCCCCGCAACAGCTTCTTCAGGTCTAGGGGCCCCCTCTGCTGCCCCAGAAGTAGTCGTTAGCAGCTCCGCAAGTGGTTCCAGCCACCGGGGTATGGGCCTCTCACCTTCATCAGACGATGCTGTGGCAGCTGCTTCGGCCCCACCGGGATGTCCTTCGCCCTCCGTTAAGGAGGAAGCATCTTCCGGCATCTGGCTTCAACTCCACACACGCAATTCATGGATGAGCAGACCCATCTCCGGGTCAGGCCTAGTGGACCACTGGATGGCCACTGGGGGAAAGGCGAAGACTCACGGGCAGCGTCTGCGGGTGAGTGACTTCCGATTGCGGCCCCTGGGGTAATCAGCTTTAGGATTTCCTCCTCACCGCTCATCCCGGACAGGTCATCCGATCCTCCGGCTGCCATCTTCTTAGAGCGTCCACTGCAGCACCTCCTTCCTCTTGTGCGCTGGACAGAAAATGGCACTGGTCGCTTACCAGTGACGCGCGTCCTGCACGTCCAACTCCTCCTCTTTCTGGGCCGGCCTTCTGACACGACCGCCGCGTCACTCGTCACTCTCGGCAGCTCCGACTTCAACCGCGCCTCTTCTCTGTGCGTGCTGATACTCACTGGGCTGGACTTCGCTTTACGCCGCGCCCTCTTCCTCACTGGACGTCCCATCCTGGGACGCATTTTCACTGCTGGGCCCATCCTTCTTTGGGCCGGAACTCGTAGGGGCTGGACATCTTTTTGCGCTCTCCGGCGCCGTCCACTCCCACGATAGGCTGTTCTTCTCCTAGACTTTACTGCCATTGTCACCATCTTGGAATCCATGCTTCGGGCCGCCATCTTGGGCCACATGCCTTCCAACACTTTCTCCTCAGTGTTCTGCGTCGGCTCTTCCCCGCTTTCTTCATGCGAGGAGCTCGCATCCTGCCGACTACGCCAAATGTAAGGTGCCCCAGCGAGGTAGTCGTGGGCGAGCTGTAGCCCCCTCTTGCTCTGGCACCCTACAGACAATTCGTGTCCTCCCTCTGATGTGTGGCTGTGTATGTGGGGCTCTCCACTTACTTCAAGCCATCTGATCGCGGCTGTCTCCAGGCGTTGCTCTTCTGGGACCAGGGCAGCAATAAATTCAGAGGACACAAGGTTCTTAACCATAACTTGGACTTTACTTGGAGAAGAGGAATATGTACAGTATTTACAGGCAGATATAATGGATAAGGCCCGACAGGTTATTATCTCCCTCACAGGCGCTGGCAACATCTTCAGCCCTGGTTCCCTCTTTAAGTGAAGCATCTCTGTGATTCTAATCTCTAGCCCAAGAGACTCTTCTGCAATACCAACAGTGTTCTGGATCCGATATCTCCCCCACGTCTTAGCCTGGAGTCCTATTTATCTTCCTCTGCTTCCTGCAGACTAGAAGTGCCCCGGGTCCTCAATACCTCTGTTTAGTTTCTCCAGCCGGCTAACAGGACTCTTGCGTAGGGAGACTTTTACACTGGTGATCCCACTGTCTGAGGGTATGGAGCTCCCGTCTACCCTAGCAGCCACCATATAGACAGGCTGCCCATACAGTTCACTGTCCTATCTCTTACTACTCATCACTTCCTGCTTCTGGAAACTAAGCAGAGATTTTCCTAATGTGCCCACCCTCTGTGGACTGTCATCACACAGCATTAACCCCATCACTGTCTGTAACACTGCTAGCAGACTCAACCTAACATCTGCACCAAGGACAGTGGCATCTTGTGGCTGATTACAGGTACTGCAGCCCACAAGGCATTATGCCAGGACCAAGCTCTATAACACTCAAGGCTTGGTCAGGGCACTAAATTCCCCCTCTACTCTACTGACTGGACCACTGATGCTAACCTCTTAGCTTGGCCTACCAACAGTTCTGAGAGGTTTAACTACAAGAACGCTCCCTTTAACTACTTCAGTGCCAAAAGTAAGGCTACATCCTTCCCCACTCTTACACATGACTTCATGCAACTTGTTATTTGTTCTTCACACCATCTATTTCTAATTGCTGCAAAATACTAACATGAATCTCTCAGAAAAGTTTCACCCACAAGAAGACAATATGGCCACAGCTTATATTACCAGATTCTGTTTTTTTTCTTCTTCCCCAAGTTTATAATCGGATATGTGAACACCCGGCAATTATGAAGGAGCTCTGCATAAACCGCGCAGACATCTCCGGAGGTAAATGCATAAAGATCTCCTTCAGGATGTATCGATGTTTCCTTTGTATTATTTCAGTATTTTTTCATCCATTATTTGTTTGGGACAAAACACTGCAACAAAAATCCCCTGTGTGAGTCCAGCCTCGCTCCTCACCTGCAGATTTAAGTCTGATCTGTGTTATATTCCCGTTCTACAATGTATATCTTGATGGATTGGATATGATACTGTTGGAATTCTGAAAATTTAGACCCAAACAACGTCCTTGAGTTTCCTCTTTTCCATCAACTTGTTACAAAATTCTATTTTGATGCAGTTTTGGTTCTTTTGGTGTTTTATGGTTTAGGGGGAACTGAGTGTCAATTGTCATGGCCTCTGATACAGTCCCAGAGTGATTGTTACCTGTAGATGGTTCTAGACACCATATTTACCAAGCAAAGTCTTCTATCCCGAGATTTGATAACCCAATAGTGGGGCAATAGTGATGGTAAAATATAGAACAAGGAACACAAAGAAATAATTTTGTAATAACTTGACAAAGTCATATAGATATTTGGAAGACTTCTTCAAAGGACTAGAGACCGACATGAGGAAGGGAGGAGGATTATCTCCTATTAATTACTTTTATTTCTTTTTGTATTTGTGGTGGGGGTGGGGGGTATTTTTAGTTGTATTAATTTGCTGATTGAACTTAGTTTCTGCTACACTACATCATCACTATAACACCTGAGAAGACATTTTCTATCCCACCTCTGACCGGCTGTATGAGATCTGTAATCAGCAAACTGTAACGCTGCATCGATCTGACTAATCACCTCTTTCACATGTACTGTAGACACTTACACACGTAGAAGCATTCAAATGAATGGGTCTGCATATATGTCAGTGTGTTTCCATGAACCTTGTGTCCATGGGCAAAACTCACTGACATGTTCATTTTTTTCACGCAGCTTATTCCCCCAAATGTCCTCAAAATGTGCACACTGACACACGGATAACATCCATGTGTCATCAGTATCACACGCACCGGCACCTGGAAATCAGTGGTACAGGTAGCGCTGTTTCCAAGCTAGTGCTGAAGGAATCTCTCATCCTTGTCCCCTGCTCGCGCTGCGATCCGTGCCAGCAGGGGACAATGTTGAGAGTAGTGTGTCTGCTCCCGCTCTCTCCAGGTGTAAAACTACAAATAAAATGAAAAAATCCATGTACTCACCTGTCCCAAGATGAAATAAGTGTCTCATGCTGTAATCTATCTGAATGCACACTCTGAGGAGCCGGGGAGAATGACTTGCTACAGTGAGTGGGCCTCTGCACTGTGCTGAGCTCACTGAGTGGTGTCCTGTCACTCAATGAGCTCAGCACAGTTCAGGATCCTGCCCAGTGAGCTCAGCGCAGTTCAGGAACCCGCTCGCAGCATCGAGTCATTCTCCTCTGCTCCTCCTCCTGTGCGGTCTGATGGATTACAGGGTGGGACACTTATTTCATCTTCAGGCAGGTGAGTATAAGGATTTTTTTAATTTTATTTTTACACTTGGAGACAGCAGGAGCAGACACACTACTTTCATCATTGTCCCCTGCTGGCACTGATCGTAGCTGAAGCAGGGGACAATGATGAGGCCAGAGTTCAGCACCCGGTGCTTGGGAACAACGCTACCTATACCGCTGATTCCCAAGCGACGGTACGTGTCACACTGATGCGACACACGGTTGCCACACATATCAGACACGGATTTCTCCGGTACTGTTTTTTCCAGTACCTGAAATATCAGGACGTGTAAAACTGGCCTAAGTTGGATATCGTCTAATCATTGCAGTAAAGAGAATGTGAAAAAATTTATGGTTGTTGTATTTCAGGTTGTCTTCTGTGTCCTTATCATTGGCGGCTACATGGAGATCACTGTTATTACTACTCAGATGTAACAGAAAGAACATGGAGCCAGAGCCGGGATGATTGTAAGATGATGGGAGCCGATCTACTGGTCATAAAGGACAAGGAACAGCAGGTAAGATGTCTATATATAAGGATAATATAGGACTGGATAACCGGCTCCATATATAAGGATAATATAGGACTAGATGATCAGCCCCATATATAAGGATAATATACTACTAGATGACAGGCCGCACATATAAGGATAATATAGGACTAGATGACCGACCTCATATATAAGGATAATATAGGACTAGATGACAGGCTGCATATATAAGGATAACATAGGACTAGGTGACCGGCCCCATATATAAGGATAATATAGGACTAGGTGACCGGCCCCATATATAAGGATAATATAGGACTAGATGATCAGCCCCATACATAAGGATAATACAGGACTAGATGACCGACCCCATATATAAGGATAATATAGGACTAGATAACCGACCCCATATAGAAGGATGATATAGGACTAGATGACAGGCCGCATATATAAGGATAATATAGGACTAGATGACCGACCCCATATATAAGGATAATATAGGACTAGATGACAGGCCGCATATATAAGGATAATATAGGACTAGGTGACTGGCCCCATATATAAGGATAATATAGGACTAGATGACCGACCACATTTATAAGGATAATATAGGACTAGATGACCGGCCATATATAAGGACAATGTAAGGCTAAATTACCTGCCCCGGTCTGCTGTATCCTCATATCTATTACATATCTGATATGATGGACATTCTTCATTTGTTACAGGAGTTTATAAATAAGATATCTATCACACAGTACGGAGATGACACATGTTGGATAGGACTTCATCGTGATGGAGACGTCTGGAGATGGGTGGATGGAGAACATTATTCCGGCAGCTTGTAAGTGACTCCTGACACCAGCACACACCGGTCATTACTGTGACTGTGATACATCCGATCACCGGGGTCTGGACCTCCCTTATAATTACTGATTTATCATCATTTCCTCTTGTTTTATCTTCTTGTTACTCAGGTTCGAGATAAAGACACAGAAATCGGGAGGCTGCATATCAAAGACCAGATCTGATTATTATCAGGATGACTGTAGTACTACAAAAAGATGTATCTATGTGAAGAAAGCTGTGAGGATCTGACATCGCCATTACTAACACAATTGATTTAACATAGTAACATAGTTTTTAAGGTTGAAGGAAGACTAAGTCCATCTAGTTCAACCCATAGCCTAACATGTTGACCCAGAGGAAGGCAAAAGAAAACCATGTGGCAAACACTAAGCTCCACATTGGGGAAAAAAATTCCTTCCTGACTCCACATACGGCAATCAGACTAGTTCCCTGGATCAACGCCCTATCAAGGAATCTAGTATATATAACCTGTAATATTATACTTTTCAAGAAAGGCATCCAGGCCCTTCTTAAATGTTAGTAGTGAATCACTCATTGCGACATCATGCGGCAGAGAGTCCCATAGTCTCACTGCTCTTACAGTAAAGAATCCGCGTCTGTGATCATGATTAAACCTACTTTCCTCCAGACGACGAAGATGCCCCCTTGTCCCCGTCTCAGGCCTCAGAGTAAAAAGATCAGTAGAAAGGTCTTTGTACTGTCCCCTCATATACTTGTACAAAGTAATAAGATCACTCCTAAGCCTTCGTTTTTCTACAGTAAATAACCCCAAGTGTAATAACCTGTCTTGGTATTGCAGACCCCCCAGTCCTCTAATAACCTTGGTTGCTCTTCTCTGCACCCCCTCTAGTTCAGCTATGTCTTTCTTATACATCGGAGACCAGAACTGTACACAGTATTCTAAGTGTGGTCGCACTAGTGACTTGTATAGAGGTAAAATTATGTTCTCCTCATGAGCATCTATGCCTCTTTTAATGCATCCCATTATTTTATTTGCCTTTGCAGCAGCTGCCTGACACTGGCCACTAAACGTGAGCTTGTCGGCCACCAATACACCCAGGTCTTTTTCAGTTACAGTTTTGCCCAGTGTTTTACAATTAAGCATATAATTATACATTTTATTTCCTCTGCCCAAGTGTATTACCTTACATTTGTATTTTTACTTTCTCTGGCAATGAGTCTCTCTGTCTCAATCTTTGCTGCCTTGATTTGGTTTTTACAGAATTTATTTAATTTTCTGTATTCATTTAATGCCTCATCACTACCTACTTGCTTTAGTTCTCTAAATGCTTTCTTTTTGTCACTTATTGCGCCCCTTACAGCTCTATTTAGCCATAGTGGTTTCCTCCTATTTCTAGCATGTAGGATTGAATGTGGTAATGTCCTTGTGCTTAGACACCAGCAGTGAGGTGCGTGCAATGAAATGGGCTTTTAGAATGGCACCATAGAACATTAGGCAATTATGGTTGGTTCATTGAGCATGACCTCTTGTACAGGCTATCAAACATGATGAAATTAAAAGCTCATGACACTAAACTGATTGTAGGATTTTTTTGCTTTAGACCCCAAAGATTCTCTTTATCCCTCATCAGTTTTCAGTTTTAAAAAAGCAAAGAAAGTAACAACCCTATCAATGTCCAATGGCGGAAGGCCACGCCACTGCTATGGGGCCCATGAGTGGGGGGGGCCCAGTTTCAGTGCCCACACCGGGCCCCTGCTCCATCCGTCAGCACCCAACTGGGCCCCCCTGTATCTGACCGCGCCCTTATCTCCCACCCGCACAGAATGATTGGTGCAGGCGTTTGCTGACGCTTCCTCCTCCATCATCATTGGTCACGCTGACGGCCAGAGGGGAGCTCTGGCCATCAACGCTCAATGCTAAAGGAGGAGAGAGCTTCAGCTGACGCTTCCTCCTCATCATTATGCCTTGGTGTATGACGTGTCAGAGCAGCAGGCATGATGACATCATTACAGGGCGCCCACTGTTATGAGATGTGCGTCGTTTCTAACTACAGGTGCAGCAGAGGGGACCTGAGTATTGTATTTATTTAAATCAGAGAGTGGTGGCCATAATAGTGTATTATAATGTATGGAGGACTATGGGGGTGCATTATACTGTATGGCGGACCATGGGGGGTGTATTATACTGTATGGAGGACCATGGGGGTGCATTTTATTGTATGGATGACCTTGGGGGGGTGACTTATATTATATGGAGAGCCATTGGGGGTGCATTATATTGCATGGAGGACCATTGGGGGTGCATTATATTGTGTGGAGGACCATGGGGGATGCATTATATTGTATGGAGGACCATGGGGAGTGCATTATATTGTATGGAGGACCATTGGGGAATGCATTATATTGTGTGGTGGACCATGGGTGGTGCATTATATTGTATGGAGGACCATGAGGGGTGCATTACATTGTACACAGGACCATGGGGGTGCATTATATTGTATACAGACCCGTGGGGCATTATATTGTATGGAGGACCATGGGGGGGTGCATTATATTGTGTGGAGGACCATTGAGGGTGCATTATATTGTATGGAGGACCATGGGGTGCATTATATTGTATGGGGGACATGGGGTTTGCATTATATTGTATGGAGGACCATGGGGGTGCATTATATTGTATGGAGGACCATGGGGGTGCATTATACTATATGGAGGATTATGAGGGCCCATTATACTATATGGAAGGCTATGTGGGGGACCATTATACTGTATGCAAGCAATTATACCATGTGACGGTTTGGGTGGGGTCCACCATACTGTTTGGAGGGCTAGATTGGGCCATTATACAGTGTGGGGCCATTATACTGCATGGAGGGTTGTGTGGAGGGCACAATACTTTGCCGGGGGAGTTGAGGAGGGGTACAGTAGAGTCATTATACTGTGCATGTGAAGTAATTCATCATGGGGGCTTCATACTGTGTTTGGGGGGCACTTTTGTTGGCATCATACTTTATGGGGCCGATGAAAGAGGAATCTAGGACTTCAGTAGGAGGAAAATTAAAGGCGGGAAAGTTGTAAGATCTGCTCTTCTGTGACCTTAACAAATATTTACTTTTTTTTTTTGGGGGGGGGGGTTGGGGCCCAATTAGAACTTTTGCCATGGGGTCATCATTTCTATATACGCCCCTGCCATTGTCGGTGAACAATTGTTTCCTCTGTGTATGTTGTAAAGGCTTTTGTGCCCCCTTTATGGATTGTTACAGTACAGTCTCTACATTATAGCAACCAGTTACTGTCGCCATTTATCTCTATGACATATTTCCCTCCACATCACCCACACAGATAATTATTGTCAGACACTGCACTCTCTTTGATCTTTTCTTATAGTATTATTGAATGTACAATATCTTCGCCATAAATAAAGTGTACAAGAAATAAATGCCAAAGAGTCACTTGAGGCTTTGGGGTCTTTATGTGTGTATGCGTTTCGCCACTTAGCTTCCTCAGCTTCCTCAGGGGATAATTGGTAATGCTGTCTTATATAGAGAAAGTACATCACATGTATGGACTTGGAGGCATGTTTCTTATAAGGAAGCATTACTTTATTGCAAATACAAATGTGCAGCATAAACTACTCATTTGATAGCAGTGCCCTCCATTACTAGCATGTCTCTTTCATAAGTGACAACATGCTCTCTAGTAGAAGCACACAGGGGGCAGATTACTAATAATCTAGTGCTGACACCACAGGCTCTCAATCTAATATACTCATTTGACTATTACAGCAAGTGTCAAAGGTATTTTTGAACTAATGGCTCCTTCAATGTCAGTTACTATATTGCTATACAGTAATGTGTATTCAAGATGATTTGTGAATATCTTGGTAAATGAGAAGTCAGAGAAGGTCACAAAACTTTTTCTTTGAACGTTCTACTGAGTTTATAAATTAAAAAGGTAAAACCCCTTAAAACTTGTGACCAGCGAGTCTCAATGCTTTGTAAGGGTGGATCATGGTCACTGACCACTGCACTAATTTCCTGTGTGACATGAAGTTATTCTGAGACCTTCAACAGGAAGAACCGACCCGATAGACCACAGTCACTATACTCCAAGAAGGACCAGAACATTTACAGCTCATGGAGAATTACATTGTGCTGCTACATACATGGAGACATCGGGTAAGAACAAAGGAAAATGATCAGATTTTGCAATCATATAAATATCCACAAAATCCAAAAACAAAATCTAAAGCTTGTTCACATTCTGCAGCATTTTACATGTTTGTGCAACGTCGTGATATCTAATATTCAATTAGAACAAATGACCAAGATTTTGGATGGTTTTATTTGAGCAACACGAAGTCAAGGGATTTATCAATTGGATTAAACAGAAGATAAAGATAAAACGTAGAATCAATAAGTATTTGATATCCACATGTTTTCATTCTTGTGAAAACTAAATGAGATTTTCAAGTTGTGAAACTTATTCTCTATTTGGATTTTTTAGACTGATTTCAATTATAGCGAATATTTAGATTTATAAATTAGATCTCAGAGGAGAAAAGTAAAAAATATAAAAAAATATATTTTGGAAGATAGTATATAAATCCATATGATACAGTATTATACAGATTGTGAACAGTTTACAGTTTGATTTTCAATGATGCAAATGTATTAGTGTTAATTAGTTAAAATGAATCAATAAAGAACTTTTTAATCAGATCACATAATTTATTATGTTGAATTAATTCAGATATTTGCATATTTTTACAAATTCAACAAAAAACAAGTTGCGTGATTGTTGACGTCTTTTTATGCAATGATACCGACAATATGATTTATTTATCAAAATACAAATTTCTAAATTGTGGTAATGATAACTCATTTAATAAAATGCAGTTTTGGAAATGGAGCAAAATAATCATGATTTGGATTGTTTAAATTGATCAAGAAAGAATTATGAGATTAGGAATCATCGGATTACAGGATTAATTGCAATTTTTTTAAAAAAATGAGATTGTTGATTTAATTGTACACTTAAACTTTATAATTAGTTGAAAGACATCCTGAAAAAAAAAAATAAATAAATCCATTTTCTTCAGTATTTGTGAAGATCATGAACTTTAGAGGGAATCAGTCACCAGATTGTTGCTATTTAATACAAGAGCAGCATGATACAGGACCTGAAATCCTGATTCCAGCGATGTGGCTGCTTGCTGTCATTTTGATACAATCATTATTTTCTCTGCGCAGATCTAGCAGAGATCAAATGCTGAGCTTTGTATAACCCCGCTCACATCTCTGATTGGCAGCTTCCTGTGTGCACTGTGCATAGGCAGAAAGCTGATATGCAGTGGTGGGGCTGGGCTATACAGCATTGACGAGGAGGCGTGAAACACCTAGTCTTGTATGATAATCTCATGCGAACAAAACATTGATGTTATTGAAACACACAGCTTAGTAAGTGACACATCACTGGAATCAGGGTATCTGCCTCTACATCATTCTGCTCTTAGATTATGTAACAAAAACCTGCTGGCAGATGTCCTTTATCTGGCAAAAATGAATTCGATTTTGGATGTTCTTTATCAGTTTCCAATCCAAAAAATGTATGTTGTGGCAGGTTAAGGAACCCCTGACCCTTAATGATTGGAGCTGAGACTATCATCAGAGATACAGTACAGACCAAAAGTTTGGACACACCTTCTCATTTAAAGATTTTTCTGTATTTTCATGACTATGAAAATTGTACATTCACACTGAAGGCATCAAAACTATAAATTAACACATGTGGAATTATATACTTAACAAAAAAGTGTAAAACAACTGAAAATATGTCTTATATTCTAGGTTCTTCAAAGTAGCCGCCTTTTGCTTTGATGACTGCTTTGCACACTCTTGGCATTCTCTTGATGAGCTTCAAGAGGTAGTCACCGGAAATGGTTTTCACTTCACAGGTGTGCCCTGTCAGGTTTAATAAGTGGGATTTCTTGCCTTATAAATGGGGTTGGGACCATCAGTTGTGTTGTGCAGACGTCTGGTGGATACACAGCTGATAGTCCTCCTGAATAGACTGTTAGAATTTGTATTATGGCAAGAAAAAAGCAGCTAAGTAAAGAAAAACGAGTGGCCATCATTACTTTAAGAAATGAAGGTCAGTCAGTGCGAAAAATTGGGCAAACTTTGAATGTGTCCCCAAGTGCAGTTGCAAAAACGATCAAGCGCTACAAAGAAACTGTCTCACATGAGGACCGCCCCAGGAAAGGAAGACCAAGAGTCACCTCTGCTTCTGAGGATAAGTTTATCCGAGTCACCAGCCTCAGAATTCGCAGGTTAACAGCAGCTCAGATTAGAGACCAGGTCAATGCCAGACAGAGGTCTAGCAGCAGACACATCTCTACAGCAACTGTTAAGAGGAGACTTTGTGCAGCAGGCCTTCATGGTAAAATAGCTGCTAGGAAACCACTGCTAAGGACAGGCAACAAGCAGAAGAGACTTGTTTGGGCTAAAGAACACAAGGAATGGACATTAGACCACTGGAAATCTGTGCTTTGGTCTGATAAGTCGAAATTTGAGATCTTTGGTTCCAACCACCGTGTCTTTGTGCGACGCAGAAAAGGTGAACGGATGGACTCTACATGCCTGGTTCCCACCGTGAAGCATGGAGGAGGTGTGATGGTGTAGGGGTGCTTTGCTGGTGACACTCTTGGGAATTTATTCAAAATTGAAGGCATACTGAACCAGCATGGCGACCACAGCATCTTGCAGCAGCATGCTATTCCATCCGGTTTGCATTTAGTTGGACCATCATTTATTTTTCAACAGAACAATGACCCCAAACACACCTCCAGGCTGTGTAAGGGCTATTTGACCAAGAAGGAGAGTGATGGGGTGCTACGCCAGATGACCTGGCCTCCACAGACACGAGACCTGAACCCAATCGAGATGGTTTGGGGTGAGCTGGACCGCAGAGTGAAGGCAAAAGGGCCAACAAGTGCTAAGCATCTCTGGGAACTCCTTCAAGATTGTTGGAAGACCATTTCCGGTGACTACCTCTTGAAGCTCATCAAGAGAATGCCAAGAGTGTGCAAAGCAGTCATCAAAGCAAAAGGTGGCTACTTTGAAGAACCTAGAATATAAGACATATTTTCAGTTGTTTCACACTTTTTTGTTAAGTATATAATTCCACATGTGTTAATTCATAGTTTTGATGCCTTCAGTGTGAATGTACAATTTTCATAGTCATGAAAATACAGAAAAATCTTTAAATGAGAAGGTGTGTCCAAACTTTTGGTCTGTACTGTATATCCCCCGGAATATGAGTTGGATGGAAATATAAGATAATGAATGTTTACAATAGATTTTATAATGATTGTGTCTTCTCTATAATCCTCACAGATAAGCGGAGGATCTGGACTCCTTCCTGGAAAGGTGTGATTATCACTGTGCTCGTAGGAGTCATTATCATTCTCATCCGCATTATTGAAGCGCTTGGTAAGTATGTCAGTCTTGAGCTATGTTCACACTGAATTTTTTCTCTCCAAAATCTACCTTAAAAACTGCTTCAAAAACTCTTGGAAAACTCATCCAATTCAGTTATATGGTAAATCCACTATGCCGTTCAGAATAAAGGTTTTTGAGCTTCCCTTTTCCTTGAAAAATGTCTGGTTTGAAGAAAAGTCCATTTCTTTGAAGAGGATGATAAAGGAACGTCTCCAAAATAGGCACTGTCCAATCAGAAGGCTGCAGAGAACGCTTCAGGAAAATAAACTGCTCTAAGGCTGTGTTCACAAGCTGCGTTTTTACTGTGTTTTTCTTTACAGCCAAAACCTGCTCTCTTCGCAGTAAAACGCTGTGTTCAAAACACACATTTTTCAGAATTTTCGCAGCCGTTTTACAGCATTTTTCAGTTGTGGATTAGATATATGCTTTGTCCATAATACATGATTAATACATTTTATTCACCAAATACGCCATGAAAATGTTGTTGCGTTTTTTGCAGCATTTTTTCACTTTCTCATTCCTTTCTATGGGTCAAAAAAAGCTGCAAAAATGCTGAAAGAATTGACGTGCTGCAGATTTCAAAAACGCTGCAGTTTTTTTCCAATTTAGTCAGAAAAAAACTAGTGTGTGATAAGATTTCTGAAATCTTATACTGCAAAAGTGGCTTTTAATTTACATTAAAAAAAAGTGGAAAAAAGCAGCAAAATGCAATGTGTGAACGGAGCCTTGGACCGCTAAGAAACACATCTAAAAAAAACTGCTTCAGGAAAATTTTTAGGAAAACAAAAACTTTTAGCACTTCAATTAAAACTTCAGCTTCAGTAATGATTGTTTTGTACATGACTTTATGCAACTTATTTGTTCTTCACGCCATCTATTTCTAATTGTTGCAAAATACTAACATGAATATTTCAGAAACGTTTCACCTACAAGAAGACAATATGGCCGCAGCTTATATTACCAGATTCTGTTTTTTTCTTCCTCCCAAGTTTATAATCGGATATTTGAACACCCCGCAATTATGAAGGAGCTCTGCATAAACCGCACAGACATCCCCGGAGGTAAATGCATAAAGATCTCCTTCAGGATGCATTGATATTTCCTCTGCATTGTTTCATTGTTTTTTCATCCATTATTTGTTTGGGACAAAACACTGCAACAAAAATCCCCGGTGTGATTCCAGCCTCGCTCCTCACCTGCAGATTTAGTCTGATCTGTGTTATATTCCCCTTCTACAATGTATATCTTGATGGATTGGATATGATACTGTTGGAATTCTGAAAATTTAGACCCAAATAACGTCCTTGAGTTTCCTCTTTTCCATCAACTTGTTACAGAATTCTATTTTGATGCAGTTTTGGTTCTTTTGGTGTTTTGTGGTTTAGGGAGAACTGAGTGTCAATTGTCATGGCCTCTGATACAGTCCCAGAGTGATTGTTACCTGTAGATGGTTCTAGACACCAGATTTACCAAGCAAAGTCTCCTATCCCGAGATTTGATAACCCAATAGTGCGGAAATAGTGATGGTAAAATATAGAACAAGGAAAAGAAAGAAAAGATTTTTTAATAGTTTGACTTCTTCAAAGAACTAGAGACCGACATGAGGAAGGGAGGAGGATTATCTCCTATTAATTACTTGTATTTCTTTTTGACAAATGGTAAGGGTTTTAATATTAAATATTAGAGTTAGGGCTGTCGGGATGGCTTTTACATTATTTTGATCAAAATTTATGTTAACTAAATACCGTTTATTATTTATTATTATTTTTATGCACTGTGCAATTAATTCATATACTTTCAGGTATTTGTATATTTTGCCCTTGTCTTTGTTTTTTGTTTTTCTTTTTGTATTTGTGGTGGGGGTGGGGGGTGTTTTTAGTTGTATTGATTTGCTGATTGATTAGTTTATACTTTCCTACATCATCACTGACCGGCTGTATGAGATCTGTAATCCGGCTCTGAATGACGAACTGTAAAGCTGCTCCAATCTGACTAATCAACTGTTAATATCATTCATTTTACGTCTAAGTTGGAAATCTTGTAATCATTGCACTAAACAGAAAGTCATACACTTTATGGTTGTATTTCAGGTTGTCTTCTGTGTCCTTATCATTGGCGACTACATGGAGATCACTGTTATTACTACACAGAGATAACAGAAAGAACATGGCACCAGAGCCGGGATTATTGTAAGATAATGGGAGCCGATCTACTGGTCATAAAGGACCAGGAACAGCAGGTGTGATGTCTATACCATATATAAGGATAATATGGGCCGTGGGGTACCCGGAGCCGGGCCTGTAGATGCTGGGGGTTGTAGTCACCGTGGCGGTGACCCGGTCCGTAACCCAGGTGGTCAATCCAAGAGTAGTTTATGTATAGGTTTATTATGTCCGACTACGCCACCTGTGGAGTGCGGCTAATGAGGCCGCCGCTGCGGAACAGTCCTCTGAAGCTGATGAGTTGGCAGCAAGGGTGGTATAACTCCCCACAGGAAGAGTGTAGCTTCAGGGCAATGTGTGTGAATGATAGTGGTTGTGCAGGGTGTCGCGGTGCAGAAATAACCACAGAGTCCGTATAGTGCAGTCTCAGGGTCTTTACTGGTGGCAATTAGACAGGCCTGGACTGGAGTACTGGCTAGAGATAAGAATCTGGTCAGTCTGGGAGCAAGCATAGAGTCCTCCTGGCCAGGTGGAGTTGTAGGCCTGCCGTGCTCACTATTCTCTTTGGCTATTCTGCTTGTAGCTGTGATGTAGCCCACGTCCCTGAGTGTAACATGCGGTGCTCACCCGTATGGCTGGCAGCTCGGGCCTTGTGGATGCCTCGCTCCTCCTTGGCGGTACTGGTCCCTCGGCGCTGCTGAGCCTCCGGGCATCTGATGGGGCCAGGAGACCTGCAATCTCCTGCCCTACGGTATCTGCTGCTGGGCCTGAAGGGTCCCACAGCCTCGGACTCCCGTTCTCGGTGTAGTCCAGCTAGGATGAGCTATCTCCAGCTCCAGTCCCTAGCTCCTCTCTCTTCAGTGTCCTAAACTCGACTCCTTGCACTAAACTAAACTAACCCCACCTCCAGATCCAGTTGCCAAGGGGAGGAGCTCCCCTTGCTGGCCTGGAGCCAGGAAGTGTTGAATGTATTGTGTTCCTGACCTGGAAACCCCTGCTTGCCTCCAGACATGGCATTACCTCTTTTGAGGAAGCAATACCACTGTGGCAACCAGACCCTTGGGGTGCCACATTCCCTCCTAGTTAATTTCAGTACTCCGGGACTGAACATATTTTTGTAAAATAACAGGTAACAATAACAATAGCAATAACAAGGTACATTAGAATATTTACAAGCATTATAGTCTTTTACAGGTTACAGTATGATCTGCAACCAGGTGTCCATTCCACTGAAACAAGGTGCAAATTTGAGGGACCCGTCCAAAACCCTCCACGGAGGCCCTGGGGCGGCTGCAGGGCATAGATGATCCAGGTGTTGGACAACGTCTTCGGCCACCTCCAACGGGTTTTTGTACAGTGGTCTGTCACAAGGGGGCACTTTTACAAGTGCAACTATTTACAATGGAGAGTTCTTGGTTATTCACTATCCATAACCTAAAAGTCTCTGAATCCCTTTCGGGTAACTGAATAAACACGTTAAATGAACGCATATAAAACATTTAAATACGTTTATACTTTCAATTTCTGCAGTTTAAATTCTCCAACGAGCAGGGAGCTGACCTCTTTTACTTCTGGTAGATCTACGGAGTATACTATCTGTCAGTGCTCTACCCTGGTCCCTTGTGTCTACCCCTGGTGTGGTGGGTTCAGTGTGAACTTCATCACTAGTATTTTGAGGTCACACTGGTAGGTTGGGCAACTTCTTACGGATTCTTTGGCTCACCGTGGTACGACAGGTTCACTATTAGCAGAGGGTTGATTCTCCTGGTCTGCTGTTGATGAAACTTCTGCCTCCGGGGCCAACTGTTCTTCCAACTCTTCTGGGACTTCTGCAGCTTCCTGAGGAGCTGGTTGGAGAAAGGTGAGGACTGGCACAACAATTGCATTGTTCACTTGCGTCCACGACCGGGGAAATTCTCCGAGTACTGTTTTGACCATTTCTTTCACTTCCTCTGTGGGTTGAGGGCTATCTTGGTCTTCTTTAGGGTATTGCAGTTGCTCGGGACATTTCTTCAAGTGGTCTCTCGAAACTGTTGCTGATGTTTCTCCTCCATCCTTACTAATGAGGCACACTTTGGTGTTATCATGACTCGAGGGTAGGATGGTGTACGGCTCTACCTCCCACTGGTCATCCAATTTGTGGAGTCGCCTCTTCCTCTTAAGGACTTGCTCTCCAGGTGACAAGGGAACTGCAGGTGCGTGTTGATTGTAAGTCTTCTCTTGTCTTTGTCTTGCTTGGGACAGACTTCTTTCAACACTGTCTTACACTTTGCGGTATTCTTGTTGCCGCTCAGTGTCCCAATCTGCATCTGGGGAGGCTGTCTCTGGTGTTAGGACTCCCATTTCCAGGTCGATGGGCAGCTTACCAGGTCTTGCTATCATCAGGTAAGCAGGTGTGCAGTTGGTAGAGTTCACTGGGATATGGTTGTATAGGTCCACCACATCCGGTAGCTTTTCTGGCCACAGGCTGTGTTCATCCAGGGGCAACGTCTTCAGCAGGTCTATCACCACCTGGTTCATCTTCTCGCACAACCCGTTGGTTTGGGGGTGGTACGGCGTTGTCCTGATTTTCTTGCAGCTGTACAGGTTGCAGAATTCCTGGAACACCTCCGCTTCGAAGGCTGGACGTTGGTCAGTAAGCACATGTTCAGGGTAACCATGCGGGCGGCAGAAGTGCTGCTGGAAAGCTTTGGCTGCTGTCTGAGCCTTCTGGTCCTTTACTGGCACTACTACCAGGAACCGGGAGTAGTGGTCTACGATGGTGAGAGCGTAGACATAGCCTGACCAGCTTGGGGCTAGCTTCACGTGGTCCAAGGCTACCAGTTCAAGTGGCTGCTTGGTGATGATGGGCTGCAGGGGAGCCCGCTGGCTGTCACGGTCTTTTCTTCTCAGGTTGCATGGTCCGCATTCTCAACACCGCCTCTCGATTGCTTTCCTCATGCCAGCCCAGTAGAACAGTTCACGCAGCAGGACTTCCAACTTCTTCCAGCCAAAGTGTCCTGCTCCATCGTGGTACGCTTCCAAGACCATTGACACATCCCACCTCGGGACTACCACCTGCCAGACCAGTTCCTGTGTCCGGGAGTTGATGGCTCTTCGACACATCTTCCCTTCATAGATGAATAGGTTGCCCTTCTCCTTCCACAGCTGTTTGGTCTCCTCTGGAGCATCTGGATCAGGGTATGAGTCAGCTCGTGTCAGCAACTCCTTGACTAGGCGGACAGCCGGGTCACTATCTTGCGTTTCTGTCCATCCATGGTGGGGCAATGGATTGAACGTGGCTTCTCTGTTGGCATAGCACCTGTTCTTCACACAATGGGAGCACTGGGTTACTCCATGACGGTGGAAATCGGGGATCTCTACCTCCTCCAGCTCTTCTGGGTCTTCTCCCCCATCTGGCAAGTTAGGCATCCTGGACAGCGCATCGGAGTTTGCATTCTTGCGCCCAGCCTGATACTTGATGGTGAACTCATAATTAGACAGTCGGGCCATCCATCTTTGTTCCAGGGCACCAAGTTTCACAGTGTCCAGGTGCATCAGCGGGTTATTATCCTTGAAGATGGTGAATTTGGAGGAGGCGAGATAATGCTTTAAGCGTTCTGTCACAACCCAGACTACGGCGAGGAACTCCAACTTGAAGGAACTGTAGTTTTCGGGGTTCCTTTCTGTGGGCCGGAGCTTCCTGCTGGCATAGGCAATCACTCTTTCTCTGCCTTGCTGTATTTGGGACAGCACCGCTCCTAGCCCCACGTTACTTGCGTCTGTATGGAGTATGAAGGGTTGGCCATAGTCAGGGTAGGCCAGGATCTCATCTCCCGTGAGAGCCATCTTCAGCCTACTGAAGGATTCGTCTTCCTGCTTATCCCATTTGAATGGAGGCTTTGGGATTTTGGCCTTCCTGGACTGGCCTACTAGGAAGTCCAGCATGGGTGCCGCCATCTTGGTGAAGCCTTGGATAAATCTTCGGTAGTAGCCCACCAACCCGAGGAACTGCCGCACTTCCTTGATAGTGGAGGGTCTTGGCCAGTCCTTGATTACTGTGACCTTGTCAGGGTCTGGTGCTACACCTTCAGCGCTTACCACATGACCTAGGAACTGTACCTTGGGCTTCAACAGGTGGCATTTTGATGGCTTCACCTTTAGGCCAAAACCAGCTAGGGCTTCAAACACCTCTGCCAGGTGCTTCAGGTGATCTTCATAGGACTTGGAGTATACTATGACGTCATCCAGGTACAGCAGGACTGTCTCGAAGTTCTTATGTCCTAGACAGCACTCCATCAACCGCTGGAAGGTTCCTGGGGCGTTGCAGAGCCCGAATGGCATGCAGTTGAACTCGCTGAGGCCCATCGGGGTTGTGAATGCGGTCTTTTCTTTATCCGCCTCCGCTACAGGAACCTGACAATACCCACTAGTGAGATCCAAAGTAGAGAAATAATTAGCAGATCTTAATGCAGCTAGTGACTCCTCAATCCTGGGTAATGGGTATGCATCTTCATGTGTAATGCAGTTAATTTGCCTGTAGTCTACACACATTCTCATTGTGCCATCTTTTTTCCTTACGAGAACTAATGGAGCTGCCCAGGGGCTACAACTGTGTCTTATCACCCCAGCCTCCTTCATCTCTCGTAACATCCCTTTGGCATTTTGGTAGTGAGCTGGTGGTACAGGCCGGTACCTTCCTTTAATGGGTGGATGGTCTCCCGTGGGGATATGGTGTTGAACCCCTTTCACCTGCCCGAAGTCGAGTGGGTGTTTGCTGAATACCCTTTTATACTCCTGGACCACCCGGTATACTCCATATTTTTGGTGCTGAGGGGTGGAGTCATTGCCCACGTGTAGCTTCTGACACCAGTCCTCCATCTGTCCCTTGGAGCCATTATCCTCCGCCGGTTTGGATGGAGGTAAGGGTTCCACTGTTTTTATAGAATTGTTGCTGACGGTGAATAATTTGGCAAGGGTAGCATACCGGGGCAAATTAACTTCTTTCTCCCCAATATTTAGGATGCAGACCGGCACTCTCCCACGGCGGACATCAACTACCCCCCGGGCTGTCAAGATGGTGGGCCTACTGTCAGAGTATACGGGCTCTAGCAGGGCCTGGTAATCTCCACCCCTGAGACCGATTGCTGCCCGGCACCATATCAACATTTCACTTCTTGGGGGCATGGCAATGGGGAACGGGTCACTCATCCTGACACTGCCAATTTCACCACCAGACAGTTCTACCTGTTGTCTTCTCATCAGGGCTCTGATTTGTCTCTGCAGAACCCGCTGCTGACTGGAACTGGCAGTCTCCTCAACCTGCTGTAAGAAGGCAATAATTTCTGAAAGACAATTTTCAATGACATTAGTGCCTAAGGTTATCATGGGATGACTTTCTTGGCGATCAATGTCAACAATTATCATTCCTTGCGCCGGCAATTCCACTTTGCCAACCTTTATGGTCACTTCTTTAAACCCCACTTGAGGTACGGGCTGACCATTGCTGGCATAGATGCTTAAATGTTCATCTGGATGGCGGGTAATGTCCGAGTCAGTCCAGTATCGCTTGTAAAGAATGTAGGGGATAGTGGTCACCTGGGATCCAGTGTCCAGCAACGCGCTCATCGGGATGCCGTCAAGCACGACAGGTAGAACCGGTCGTCCCCCCACATACTTGTCTCGCCAGTTGCGTGGGCCTGGTGGTCTTATGCCTGGGGGTTGGCCCTCTGCCCCAGGTTTTGCTTGTTTAAATTATAGTACCTTGCATAATGTCCTGGCTGGTGACAGCGGCGGCAGTTGGGTTGTCCGTCCTGGTCGTAGTGGTCACTGTTCCTCCCTCTGGTTGGTGGAATCCTCCTCTGTTGTCGCCACGGGACGTCCTCCGGACTGGAAGCCAGCTGGATCTTCCCTTTGGGTGACACCTGCAAGGACTGCACAGTTTTGGTAAGTGCAGCTACACTTGTAGTCAGCTCTTGGAGCTGAAGGTGCAGGTCTGTAGAATGATCATTGTCCAGAGTCTGTGCATCAGCTCCCACAGGCTCTGGGGAAAAGGGTGCCACCTCCTGGTGGTAGGTGATAGCTGGGCGCCGGTGAGATGTAGCGCCACCTGGTGTTGGTTCTCGCAGCACCCAGATGGCTCTGTCTTTAAATTGTGCAAAGTCCAGATCGGGATTTTGCAGACCCATTATGCGCAGCTGTGTCAGGTGAGCGCTGGACAGGAGCCCCTCAATAAACTCCTCAGTTAGCAATCTGTTCTCATCATGCACACTGTCGGGGTCTACCTGTTTGATGGCCCTCAGCGCCTCCTGCAAGTTTAAAGCATAGTCCCGTACACTGCCCTGCGCCCGTTGTTTGCACCCATAAAACTTCATTTTTATCTCAGCTGTAGTACGGGTGTCAAAGGTGTCCTTTATGCGGGCCAGTATCTCTTTCACAGTCCCTTTGTCTCTGGCTGACCAGGACTTTACTTCTCTCTGGGCTGCACCAATCAACTGGCCTATGAGGATGCTCACTTTCTGCTCCTCGGACAGGGGATACACTTTAAATAAGCTGCTCAGTCTTTCTTTAAAGTTACTCAGGGTGTGTGACTCTCCTGAGTACTGGGGCAACCACGCCGCCCCCGGTATATATGGCATAGAGAGTGGCATTACTGAGGCAGCGGCCGCGCCTGCGGCTGAAGTTCCCTCCATATTGGGCGTCTTCCTCCCCCCTAGTGAACCGTGGCCTACCTTCTTTCACTTTGTCTCCGTAGGCCTCAGTTCCGCAGGCGATGGTCTCCTTTGAGGACCTGGCGTCGCTTGCTTCTGACGTCAGCGCTTGCTGGGGCTCCTTCCAGGACCTGGCACTGCGTCGGTGCATGGGGCGGAGCTTAGGCTTCGCGTGCTTTCAGCGGTTACGCCCCTCTTCTTCCCGCGCGGCGACCCGGAAATGGCGGACAATGGCGGGAAACAGAGGTAATTGGCGGGAAAACTTCACCACGGTATGCGACACAGTTCGTGAAGGCACACAGTACCCAGTGGTAACGGGCACGTAATCCTGCCGACTACGCAAAAGTTGACGCACCCCCTGGGCCGTGGGGTACCCGGAGCCGGGCCTGTAGATGCTGGGGGTTGTAGTCACCGTGGCGGTGACCCGGTCCGTGACCCAGGTGGTCAATCCAACCGTAGTTTATGTATAGGTTTATTATGTCTGACTACGCCACCTGTGGAGTGCGGCTAATGAGGCCGCCGCTGCGGAACAGTCCTCTGAAGCTGATGGGTTGGCAGCAAGGGTGGTATAACTCCCCACAGGAAGAGTGTAACTTCAGGGCAATGTGTGTGGATGATGGTGGTTGTGCAGGGTGTCGCGGTGCAGAAATAACCACAGAGTCCGTATAGTGCAGTCCCAGGGTCTTTACTGGTGGCAATTAGACAGGCCTGGACTGGAGTACTGGCTAGAGATAAGAGTCTGGTCAGTCTGGGAGCAAGCATAGAGTCCTCCTGGGCAGGTGGAGTTGTAGGCCTGCCGTGCTCACTATTGTCTTTGGCTATTCTGCTTGTAGCTGTGATGTAGCCCACGTCCCTGAGTGTAACGTCCTGTGCTCACCCGTATGGCTAGCAGCTCGGGCCTTGTGGATGCCTCGCTCCTCCTTGGCGGTACTGGTCCCTCGGCACTGCTGAACCTCCGGGCTTCTGATGGGGCCAGGAGACCTGCAATCTCCTGCCCTACGGTATCTGCTGCTGGGCCTGAAGGGTCCCACAGCCTCGGACTCCGGTGTCCGGTTCTCCGTGTAGTCCAGCTAGGACGAGCTATCTCCAGCTCCAGTCCCTAGCTCCTCTCTCTTCAGTGTCCTTAACTCAACTCCTTGCACTAAAATAAACTAACCCCGCCTCCAGATCCAGTTGCCAAGGGGAGGAGCTCCCCTTGCTGGCCTGGAGCCAGGAAGTGTTGCATGTATTGTGTTCCTGACCAGGAAACCCCTGCTTGCCTCCAGACATGGCATTACCTCTTTTGAGGGAAGCAATACCACTGTGGCAACCAGACCCTTTGGGTGCCACAATAGGACTAGGTGACCGGCCCCATATAAAGATAATATAGACTAGAGGACCGGCCCCATATATAAGAATAAAATAGGACTAGATGACCGACCCCATATATAAGGATAATATAGACTAGATGACCGGCCCCATATATAAGGATAATATAGACTAGATGACCGGCCCCATGTATAATGATAATATAGACTAGATGACCGACCTCATTAATAAGGATAATATAGGACTAGATGACCGGTCCCATATATAAGGATAATTTAGGACTAGATGACTGGCCTCATATATAAGGATAATATAGGACTAGATTATGGCCCCGTATATTAGGATAATATAGGACTAGATGACTGGCCCCATATATAAGGATAATATAGGACCTGATTATCACAGTGTGTTATATCTATTATATATCTGATATGATGGACGTTCTTCATTTATTACAGGAGATTATACAGAGATCTATCACATAGCAGGTAGAGAAAGCATATTGGATAGGACTTCATCGTGATGGAGATGGGTGGATGGAGAACATTATTCCGGCAGCTTGTAAGTGTCTCCTGACACCAGCACACACCGGTCATTACTGTGACTGTGATACATCCGATCACTGCGGTCTGGACCTCCCTTATAATTACTGATTTCTCATCATTTCTTCTTGTTTTATCTTCTTGTTACTCAGGCTCGGGAGAACGTTACAATCACAAGGATCAGGACGCTGCGTATTAATGACCGGATCTGATTATTATCAGAATAACTGTGATACTGCAAGAAGATGGATCTGTGTGAAGAAAGCTGTGAGGATCTGACATCGCCATTACTGACACAATTGATTTAAGATTGAACGTGGTAATGTCCTTGTGTTTGGACACCAGCAGTGAGGTGCGTGCGAGGAAATGGGCTTTTAGCATGGCACCATAGAACATTGGGCAATTATGGTTGGTTCATGGCCAGGATCTCTTGTACAGACAATCAAACATGATGAAATTGAAAGCTCATGACACTAAACTGATTGTTGGGTTTTTCTGCTTTAGACCCCAAAGATTCTCTTTATCCCTCATCAGTTTTCAGTTTTAAAAAAGTAAAGAAATTAACAACCCTACCAATGTCCAGAGGCGGCAAGCCACGCCACTGCTATGGGACCCGTGAGCGTGGGGGTAGGGCACGGTGTCAGCACCCGCATCGGGCTTCTGGTCCGCCCATCAACACCCAAACCGTGCTCCCTCCACCCATCAGCACCCGCACCGGGACTCCCCCTACTCCCATACCACCCACACAGAATGATGGGGGTGGAGGTGTCAGGTGACGCTTCCTCCCCATTACTCTGCCTTTGCCTGACGGGTCAGATCAGCCGGCGCAATGATGTCATTACAGGATGCCCACTGTTCTGAGATGGGCAGCGCTTCTCACTACAGGCTCAACAGAGGAGAGGTGAGTATTGTATTTGTTTAAATCAGTGACTGGTGGCCATACAGTGCTGGCCAAAAGTATTGGCACCCCTGCAATTCTGTCAGATAATACTCAGTTTCTTCCTGAAAATGATTGCAATCACAAATTGTTTGGTATTATTCTCTTCATTTAATTTGTCTTCAATGAAAAAAACACAAAAAGAATTGTCCTAAAGCCAAATTGGATATAATTCCACACCAAACCTAAAAAAGGGGGTGGACAAAAGTATTGGCACCCTTTGAAAAATCATGTGATGCTTCTCTAATTCGTGTAATTAACAGCACCTGTAACTTACCTGTGGCACCTAACAGGTGTTGGCAATAACTAAATCACACTTGCAGCCAGTTAACATGGATTAAAGTTGACTCAACCTCTGTCCTGTGTCCTTGAGTGTACCACATTGAGCATGGAGAAAAGAAAGAAGACCAAAGAACTGTCTGAGGACTTGAGAAACCAAATTGTGAGGAAGCATGAGCAATCTCAAGGCTACAAGTCCATCTCCAAAGACCTGAATGTTCCTGTGTCTTCCGTGCGCAGTGTCATCAAGAAGTGTAAAGCCCATGGCACTGTGGCTAACCTCCCTAGATGTGGACGGAAAAGAAAAATTGACGAGAGATTTCAACGCAAGATTGTGCGGATGGTGGATAAAGAACCTCGACTAACATCCAAACAAGTTCAAGCTGCCCTGCAGTCCGAGGGTACAACAGTATCAACCCGTACTATCCGTCGACGTCTGAATGAAAAGGGACTGTATGGTAGGATACCCAGGAAGACCCCACTTCTTACCCCGAGACATAAAAAAGCCAGGCTGGAGTTTGCCAAAACTTACCTGAGAAAGCCTAAAACGTTTTGGAAGAATGTTCTCTGGTCAGATGAGACAAAAGTAGAGCTTTTTGGGAAAAAGCATCAACATAGAGTGTACAGGAAAAAAAAAGAGGCATTCAAAGAAAAGAACACGGTCCCTACAGTCAAACATGGCGGAGGTTCCCTGATGTTTTGGGGTTGCTTTGCTGCCTCTGGCACTGGACTGCTTGACCGTGTGCATGGCATTATGAAGTCTGAAGACTACCAACAAATTTTGCAGCATAATGTAGGGCCCAGTGTGAGAAGCTGGGTCTCCCTCAGGGGTCATGGGTCTTCCAGCAGGACAATGACCCAAAACACACTTCCAAAAGTACTATAAAATGGTTTTAGAGAAATCACTGGAGACTTCTAAGGTGGCCAGCAATGAGTCCAGACCTGAATCCCATAGAACACCTGTGGAGAGATCTCAAAATGGCAGTTTGGAGAAGGCACCCTTCAAATATCAGGGACCTGCAGCAGTTTGCCAAAGAAGAATGATCTACAATTCCAGCAGAGCATTGTAAGAAACTCATTGATGGTTACCGGAAGTGGTTGTTCCCAGTTATTTTGGCTAAAGATTGTGCAACCAAGTATTAGTTAGTTTTTGGAGTTTTGTGTGAAATGATCAATGATTTGATTTTTGCTTCATTCTCTTTTGTGTTTTTTCCTTGCAAGCTAATTAAATGAAGAGAATAAGACCAAAGAATTTGTGATTGCAATCATTTTCAGGAAGAAACTGAGTATTATCTGACAGAATTGCAGGGGTGCCAATACTTTTGGCTAGCACTATAATAGCTTATGGGGGTGCATTATATTGTGTGGAGGACCATTGGGGGTGCATTATATTGTGTGGAGCACCATGAGGGGAGTATTATACTGTAAGGAGGACCATGTGGGGTGCATTATATTGTATACAGGCCCAGTGGGGGCATTATATTGTGCGGAGGACCATTGGGGGTGCATGATATTGTATGGAGGACCATGGGGGCTATTATATTGTATGGAGGACCATGGGGGGTATTAAATTGTATAGAGGACCATGGGGGGTGCATTATATTGTATGGAGGACCATGGGGGGTGCATTATTCTATATGGAGGATTATGGGGGGCGCATTATACTATATAGAAGGCTATGTGGGTGGCCATTATACTGTATGCAAGCAATTATATGGTGTGAAGGTTTGTGTGGGGCCATTATACTGCATGGAGAGCTGTGTGGGGGTCACAGTTGGAGGATCATACTGTGTTGGGGTCACCATACTTTGCCGGAGGAGATGAGGTAGGGTACAGTAGGGTCATTATACTGTGCATTTGAAGGAATTCACCATGGGGGTATCATTCTGTGTTTGGGGGACACTTTTGTTGGCATCAAACTTTATGGGGAAAATGAAAGAGGAATCTAGGACTTCAGCAGGAGGAAAATTAAAGGCTGGAAAGTTGTAAGATCTGCTCTTCTGTGACCTTGACAAATATTTTATTTTTTTTGGGGGGTGGGGCCCAATTAGAACTTCTGCTATGCAGCCCCATCATTTCTATGTACGCCCTTGCCAATGTCGGTGAACAATTGTTTCCTCTGTGTATGTTGTAAAGGCTTTTGTGCTCGCTGTATGAATTGGTATAGTACAGTGTAAGGCGGCGGTGTTCACACCGTGCAGTAACTAAGGCAGTGACCCAAGCAAGTCCAACATAAACAGCTTTTATTTCATCAACTTACGGGTTAACAGAAAGTCCTCCGGTTCGCAGCCGGGTTAACAGAAAGTCCATACACAATGGTTGCCGTGGGCAACGGCCGCGCCGGGCCGCTCAGAGCCTGACAGGTGCAGAGGCTTCCCAGGCGTGGGTTCAGCCACCCTCAATCCTGCTGATTTTTCCTGCTGTGCTCCTAGTAGGTTCCAACATAGAACAACACTAATCCTTAATACAGGGTTTTTAAAGGACCTGTGGCAAGAGCCACTGGAAAACCCGGGTTGGAGGGAGGAGGCTGCCCCACTGCCTAATGTGACCTCATCCCAGAAATAAAGGCCCTGCCAGGTTTTTACTAATCTACCTTAGTCAGATAGCCTGACTAGGTCCATGCTCACCTTCATTCCTGCATTGCAGCCGCAGGTGTGTCTGTGACTGCAATGCACTCCAATGGTTTTAATAGGTCTCTGTACACATTCTGGGGGAGATATAACGTCCCTCGTATACGATCCCGGTCATTGCCTCACATATCCCCCCCCCTCTGTTCAAACTTGTGGGGTTGAACATTTGCCATCATACAGGGTGTCCGGGACAGGGCATCCGCCTTTCCCTGTGAATTCCCAGGGCGATGTTCTACAGAGAAATTTAAATTTTGCAGTGACAGGAACCACCTGGTGACTCGCGCATTCCTCTCCTTGGCATTCCTCATCCATACCAAGGGTGAGTGGTCCATCACGAAGCGGAACTGACACCCAAGTAAATAATAACGTAGCGATTCCAAGGCCCACTTAATAGCCAAACACTCCTTCTCTACCACGCTATAGTTTTTCTCTGCCGGGACAAGTTTTCTACTCAAGTAGGTGACCGGGTGCTCTTCACCATTCACTTTTTGTGACAATACCGCTACTAGGCCTACCTCTGAGGCATCTGTCTGTACAATGAAGGTTTCCTTGAAGTTGGTACTGATGAGGATCGGCTTGTCCACACAGGGCCAACTTCATGGACTGAAAAGCTTCTTCTGCCTGAGGGTTCCACCGAACCATTACCGATTTTTTTCCCTTTCAAGAGATCAGTCAGGGCTGCCGTTTGCCCAGCAAAATTAGGTATAAACCGGCGGTAATACCAAAGGATGCCAAGAAACGCCCTCACCTGCTTTGTACTTGAT
Source organism: Phyllobates terribilis (assembly GCF_046119375.1). Classification (NCBI taxonomy): domain Eukaryota; kingdom Metazoa; phylum Chordata; class Amphibia; order Anura; family Dendrobatidae; genus Phyllobates; species Phyllobates terribilis. The sequence continues at coordinate 385,415,212 of NW_027362765.1, forward strand.
GGTTTAGGCCAGTTTTTTATGGCCTCCACATTATTGATTTGGGGCTTAATAGCTCCTCGGCCTATCACATACCCCAAATATCGGGCTTCCTCTAGCCCTATCGCACATTTTTTTTGATTTGCCGTTAACCCCGTGGCTCTGAGAGAATCCAGCACCGCTTGTACCTGTGATAGGTGCGTATGCCAGTCGGTGCTAAAGATGATAATATCATCTAGATACACGGATGCGCACTCCTGATGAGGCTTGAGCACTATGTCCATAAACCTCTGGAATGTAGCCGGGGCCACATCTAACCCAAAAGGTAAGAACACATAGTGGTATAGACCCTCCGGAGTTACAAAGGCGGTCTTTTCCTTCGCCGAATCTGTGAGAGGTACTGTACCTGCCAGTAACCCTTGGTGAGATCGAGCGTGGTAAAGTACTGGGCCTGCCCCAGTCTCTCAATCAAATCGTCCACCCATGGCATTGGATAGAGGTCAAACTTTGACACTTCATTCAATTTTCGGAAATCGTTACAGAAGCGTAACGATCCGTCTGGTTTTGGAATCAGTATGATGGGGCTAGCCCACTCACTCTGTGACTCCTCTATGACGCCTAACTGGAGCATTTGTTTTACCTCAGCCGTGATGGCTTGTCTCCGGGCTTCGGGTACCCGGTACGGTCTCATTCGCACTCTTACCCCAGGTTCGGTGACAATGTCATGTTGGAGAACTGTAGTCATACCCGGTAGCTCTGAGAACACGTCGGTATTGTGCTGCACCAGCGAGCAAGCCTCCCGTCGCTGCTGTTTAGTGAGGGCATCACTTATCCTGACATTCCCCTCGGACGCTTCCCTGGCTGAAGGTAGAGTACTCTCTGGCGATATGCTTGGGGTGACGTCTGTAACTAAACACTCTCGATCTTTCCAAGACTTTAGCAGGTTTACATGGTAAAGCTGCTCAGGTTTCCTCCTTCCGGGCTGATACACCCGGTAATTTACCTCCCCCACTTTTTCTCGAACCTCATATGGCCCTTGCCACTTGGCCATGAGTTTACTCTCGGCTGTGGGTACCAGTACTAACACCCGATCGCCCTTGTTAAAAGACCTGACTCTGGCTCTTTTATTATATTTTGCGCCTCTGGGCTGCCTGGGCATCTAACAGATGTTCTTTCACGATGGGCATGACCGCCGCGATCCGGTCCTGCATACTAGCCACGTGTTCAATTATACTCCTATGTGGAGTCGGCTCTTGTTCCCATGTCTCTTTGGCTACGTCCAACAGACCCCTAGGGTATCTGCCGTACAATAACTCAAAGGGAGAGAACCCTGTGGAAGCCTGGGGTACCTCACGGACGGCGAACATCAAATAGGGTAGCAACATGTCCCAATTCCTTCCGTCCTTAGAAACCACCTTTTTTAACATGGATTTGAGGGTTTTATTGAACCATTCTACTAGCCCGTTAGTTTGAGGGTGGTACACCGAGGTGCGCAATTGTTTAATTTTTAGCAATTTGCACAGTTCCCTTGTCACTTTGGAAATAAAAGGGGTCCCCTGATCCGTAAAGATCTCCTTAGGTAGTCCAAGGCAACAGAACATGGCAAACAGCTCCCGTGCAATCAGTTTTGCTGAGGTGTGGCATAGTGGTATAGCCTCCGGGTACAGGGTGGCATAGTCGACGACCACCAGTATATGTTGGTGGCCACGGGCGGATTTTACAATGGGCCCTACCAAGTCCATTGCAATCTGTTCAAAAGGCAGGAGTACCAATGGGCTACATAAACTTGCGGTGGGTGTGGTCAACTGACATTCGGGGCAGGATTCGCAGTACCTTTTGACCTCCGCGTAAACCCCAGGCCAAAAGAACCGCTGCAAGATACGTTCTAGCGTCTTTTTTACCCCTAAGTGTCCACCCAGCAGGTTTGTGTGTGCCAAATCTAGAACCACCCGACGGTACCACTGAGGTACCACCAACTGTTCCACGACTTCGTTCCTCATCTTATCTATCCTATAGAGCAACTCACCGTTGATTACCATGCGTGGAAATACAGTATCTGCACCGGGCTGTTGGGCTACGCCGTTTACCTCTACCACCCTTTCCCGTGCCTGAGTCAGGGTGGGATCCTGTAGCTGAGCCGTCCCAAACGTGTCCCAGGACACTTCCAGCTCGGGGATCAATGGGGTCTCCTCGACCTCTCCTGCCAGCACCTCTAAGGGAAACCTATCGGGGTCACACTCTGTCCCTATGTTGGACACCCCTACGGCAGGTTCCCCTGACTCGGGTTTGTCGGGTACAACGCCTGTAATACATTTTACCGGGGAGAGTCGATTTTGTTTTTCCACAGAGTCCAGAACAGGGGCAAGTCTCTTCCCAACACAGTCCCATAGGGAAGAGTTTTTACCACCCCCACCACATGTTTTATATCTCCACATGGCATGGACAAGACTACCTCCGTAGTTGGGTACTCTCGGAGGTCCCCATAGATACACACAACCCCGACTAGCCGTCCACTGGGGTTATCTACTGTCACCAGCGACCAATGTGCCAAAGTCACAAGGCTCCCTGAGTCCAGGAGGGCGTCCGTGGGGTACCCATTAACCAGTACCTGGCATAGTTGGAGTTCACTGTCCCGGGGGACAGCGCTTGCCGTGCAGATGGTCTGGGCATACATTGAGACCCGGCGGCTATATCCGCAGTCCATTGGTTCCGTAGTCAGGGGACAATTAGCAACCACATGTCCCGGCCCCTGACACCGCCAGCACCTAAGGGTGGAGGTACTGTTAGGTCTTATGACTGTTTGAGAGGGAACCGCGGTCTCCTGCCACTCTCACTCCGGGGTTCCCCTTCAGCACGGGTACGGTGCTGACTGTCCCGAGCAGAGGGACGCGATCCCTTTCCCGACTCCTGGGTTGGCAGGGATCGGCGTGACAGCCGCGAGGGGGCAGAGTCCCGGATAAGTCCTGAGTGGCCAAGTAGCGCTTGATCAAGCTGACCACCTGGTCAAGTGTGCCGGGGTCCCCTTGCCCCACCCAATGTAGGACAGTGGCTGGCAGAGTCCTCACCAGCCGGTCAACCACCACCCTCTCCACCATCTGGGCTGGAGTGAAAGTCTCAGGCTGGAGCCACCTCTTTACCAGCTGCAGGAGGTCATAAGCCTGAGACCAGGCGGGTCGGGTCTCCACATAGGCCCACGAAAACACACGCTGAGCCCTCAAGTATGTATTGACCCCCAGTCGGGCAAGAATCTCACCTTTGAGCTTCTGGTAGTCCTGGGCGTCCTCCCGACTGAGGTCGAAGTAGGCCTTTTGGGCATCTCTGACGAGAAACGGAGCCACCACTTTTGCCCACTGGCCGGCCGGTAGGTTTTCCCGCTCTGCAGTGCGCTCATAAATGGTCAGGAAGGCTTCCACGTCGTCCTCCGGTCCCATCTTCCTCAGCGCTGAGCGATCCTTGTCCCGGGCCTCGCGACGTTCCGGGACTGGCGCCATCGACGTCTCCCGCAAGGCAGCATCTGTTGCGGCAACAATTCGTTGGTTTGTTGCGGCTGCTGCTGGGTGAGTACCAGCTGCTTTAACAGTTCCATTTTGTCCATGGGGTTGAACTGAAAGGAGGCAGGCTGGATTGTGGTCATGCAGCTGCCGGTGGGGTATGCCTCAGTCACTATGCCCGCATTCTCCACCAAGCTGTAAGGCGGCGGTGTTCACACCGTGCAGTAACTGAGGCAGTGACCCAAGCAAGTCCAACATAAACAGCTTTTATTTCAGCAACTCACGGGTTAACAGAAAGTTCTGCGGTTCGCAGCCGGGTTAACATAAAGTCCATATATAATGGTTGCCATGGGCAACGGCCGCGGCGGTCCGCTCAGAGCCTGACAGGTGCAGAGGCTTCCCAGGCGTGGGTTCAGCCACCCTCAATCCTGATGAGCTTTCCTGCTATGCTCCTAGTATGTTCCAACATAAAACAACACTAATCCTTAATGCTGGGTTTTAAAGGACCTGTGGCAAGAGCCCCTGGAAAACCCGGGTTGGAGGGAGGAGGCCGCCCCACTGCCTCCGGTGACCTCCTCCGAGAAATGAAGGCCCTGCCAGGTTTTTACTAATCTACCTTAGTCAGATAGCCTGACTAGGTCCATGCTCACCTTCATTCCTGCATTGCAGCCGCAGATGTGTCTGTGACTGCAATGCACTCCAATGGTTTTAATAGGTCTCTGTACACATTCTGGGGGAGATATAATGTCCCTCGTATACGATCCCGGTCACTGCCTCACAACAGTCTCTACATTATAGCAAACAGTTACTCTCGACATTTATCTCTATGACATATTTCCCCCCACATCACCCACACAGATAATTACTGTCAGACACAGCACACTGCTCTTTGATCTTTTCATATAGTATTATTGAATGTACAATATCTTCATCATAAATAAAGTGTTAGTACAAGAAATAAATACCAAAGAATCACTTGAGGGTTTGGGGTCTTTATGTCCATATGCGTTTCGCCACTTAGCTTCCTCAGGGGATAATTGGTAATGCTGTCTTATATAGAGAAAGTACATCACATGTATGGACTTGGAGGCATGTTTCTTATGAGGAAGCATTACTTTATTGCGAAAACAAATGTGCAGCATAAACTACTCATTTGATAGCAGTGCCCTCCATTACTAGCATGTCTCTTTCATAAGTGACCACACACTCTCTAGTAGAAGCACACAGGGGGCAGATTACTATAATCTAGTGCTGACACACCACAGGCTCTCAGTCTAATATACTCATTTGACTATTGCAGCAACTGTCAAAGGTATTTTTGGATTAATGGCTCCTTCAATGTCAGTTACTATTTTGCTATACAGTAATGTGTATTCAAGATGATTTGTAAAGGGGGAGCGTGTCTAGGCACTGAAGGAGCAAGACACACATCTGAGAGCTCCCTGCCTTGCTGCTTAAAATCCCTCCAAATCACTGGATTTTACTCACCATCCAGCATCCTATATCCTTTTAAAAGGATCTTCTAGACTGTATAACCCTGAGACTTTTTCCCCTGGAGCCAATTTGTCTCATTTGAGATCAAGGCCTAATCAGGGCCTACATGTTGGCCCGAAGCCTCGGCCTAGATTTTCTCTCCACCGCACACCCGACCCTTCCTGGTGCAGGATCCTGCCACGGAGACCACCCGGGCCCTGAGAACGTATCCGGAGCAGCTTGGTCTTGAAAATCCTGCAGACCGGAACACCGGACCCACGCCACACAGCGCTTACCTGATCTTGAGCCTGGCACTGCAAGACCCGCCCACCGGAGCCGCTGCATCACTTGTCCAGGGTCACCAGAGAGGAGAAAACAGCGAGGTAATGTCTGGTTCCTGCGGTCTGCTCCCTCACACGCCGGCTGGTGCTCGTGTTCAGGGATTCCCTGGAGGCCGTGCGCTGCATGCTGCACGCGGCGCTGCCTCTCTCACACACCGGACCGCTGACCGCCGGACGCCTGGAGACGGCAAGAGAAAGGGGAGTCCAGAGACTGTCCTGCCCTAGAGACGTGGTGTGACCGCAGGCGCTCCGTGACCACGGTGAGTGGTGGTGGACCCTGACGCTGCAAGGCAGGGAGATTGGGTCTGAGGACGTGGCGGCCATTTTTTGGACGCTCCCGGGGCCCTCCACGCGTGGCTGTGGAGCTGGGACTGTGGGGTGTGACGGCAGGACACCAGATGAGACCTGGTGTGTACCTGTAACGGTGGGACAGGGTGGCAGTCAGTGGCGAGTGGCATGTCAGTTTCAGTGATTAAATTCTCACCCTGGCCCGCTACAGAAAAAGGGGACTCTGAGAATCCCTGGGTGTGTGTGTGTTGTGGTGTCTCCGTGGAGGATACCTCCATACTCACTTCTGTCTCGCCGTCCCGGAAGTTGAGTCTTTTAGCCTTCAGAAGAAGAAAACCAGACCAGCTTAAACATGTAAAAACTTCTTTACTCGCAGCCACAGTCACATACAGGGAGTAACAGGTGATACAGTCTCTTTGTGATCTCTTTACATACAGCGGCACTTTACCAGCAATGAAAGACACAGACACCGATTTGGACATGAAGACCAACGCCGAGCGCACCAGCTCTCTGGGCAATTCCATTCTCTGTCCCACTTCCTGACCTGCTTGGATCCACCTCCCAGATGAGGCTGTCCTGTCTTGGCACGTAAGGTGAAGTTCCCGCGTTGACCTCTCCATGTACATCTGTTCCTGTTGTCCCCGCTGACTAGACTGTTCAGATTCGCCTTCCAGATAAAGTTGTCCAAAACTCCCAGACTGTGACACACACACACTTTTCTCCTGTACTTTCTCCTGTGTCCTCCTGACACGTCCTCACTAGTCACTGTCCCTCTCTCAACTAAACTGTCTGCAATCAGGAAGTGTCTCAGTGTCTCAGTTCTTCACTGAACCTGCTCCTCCCACACTGAAGCAGCTCCTAAACCCCTTAACTCTTTCACTTAATACAGAAAGACATATAGAAACCTCCCCCTTAATAGATCAATTACTGAAGGATGGCTCCTTCATCACCTTCCAAGAAATGAAAACCTTGCCTACAATGTCAAACTTTAATTTTCTCCATTACGAATCCTTAAAAAAGGCAATTCATCAAGCCTTGATAAAGGGAGATCCCTCTAGACCACTCACTGCTTATGAATCTCTATGCGCACAAACAAACCCGCCAAAGAAAATCCTCTCTTCTCTCGATAACATCTTACTCTTGAAGGATATTTCTCGGAAGAGAGCATTCTTGTTAAAATGGGAAAAAGCGTTGGGTATCTCTTTTACTGATTCCCAAATCAAACAAATATACAATTTCTCACATGGTCCTTCACAATGTGTCAGGGTTCAAGAGAATTCCTATAAAATAATCTCTCAATGGTGCACAACACCCATCCAGACTTATAAATGGTTTTCTACTACCTCGGACCTTTGTTGGAGGTGTGAAAAAGATAAAGGATCATAGTTACCCATATGGTGAAATTGCCCGGTTATTCAAAGATTCTGGAAAATGATAGCTCAAACCCTATTTGAATTACTACACATACGCCTGACCTTAACCCCTGAACACATATTCTTAAATCTCCTAATTAAATCAGACAAAAAGTCTCCATCTAAATTAGTCTCTTTGGTTCTATCGGCGGGTAAGCTGCTCATACCACCTCTTTGGCGTACACCTGGTTTACCAAGCAAGAAGCAATTGCTTCTAAAAATCAACCGATTATTCCAAACTGAACAACTGGCAGCCTTGTCAATGCAAAATCTCATCTCCTTTTATCGGGTTTGGACTCCTTGGCAGAAATTTAGAAACTCCACCTCCTACCTATCCTCTATCACATAAACTGTCTCAACATTTTAATAAATGCTATTTTTAACCTCTTCATACAGTGACTGGATCCCCCCCTTCCCTCACCTCTCCCCCCTCTTCACTTTCCCCTTTCACTCTCCTCCTACCTTGTCTGTCCCCCCCTTTTATATCCAAGTTTTCTCTCTCCTCATTACCCAATTGATTTTTTCATTCACTTATTTCTTTTTAACGCATCCTTATCCTTGTTTTTCTTATATTGTCATTACTTATATATAGAGACAATTACGTCTCTACATTGATCATATGTTCAAATTGCTTCATCTGTATTACTATGTTTTGCTGCAATCTTCAGGACAAATCCGTGTACCTACATTTTAAATATTTAAAATTTGTTATACACTTTTCTTTATGTGATTTGATTCTGATTGAAAAATGTGTGTATGTTATTTATCTGTTACGTCTATTTCTTCAATCAATAAAACATTGAAAACAAAACAAGATGATTTGTGAATATCTTGGTAAATGAGAAGCCAGGGAAAGTCATAACATTTTTTCTTTGAACGTTCTACTGAGTTTATAAATGAAAAATGTAAAACCCCTTAAAACTCGTGGCCAGCGAGCCTCACTGCTTTGTAAGGGTGGATCACGGTCACTGACCACTGCACTAATTTCCTGTGTGACATGAAGTTATTCTGAGACCTTCAACAGGAAGAACCGACCGATAGACCACAGTCACTATACTCCGAGAAGGACCAGAACGTTTACAGCTCACAGAGAATTACATTGTGCTGCTACATACATGGAGACATCAGGTAAGAACAATGGAAAATGATCAGATTTTGCAATCATATAAATATCCACAAAATCAGAAACCAAAAATCTAAAGCTTGTTCACATTCTGCAGCATTTTACATATTTGTGAAAGGTCGTGATATCTAATATTTAATTAGAACAAATGACCAGGATTTTGGATGGTTTTATCTGAGCAACACGAAGTCAAGGGATTTATCAATTGGATTAAACAGAAGATAAAGATAAAACGTAGAATCAATAAGTATTTGATATCCACATGTTTTCATTTTTGTGAAACCTAAATGCGTTTTTCAAGTTGTGAAACTTATTCTCTATTTGGATTTTTTTGACTGATTTCAATTATAACGAATATTTAGATTAATAAATTAGATCTCAGAGGAGATAAGTAAAAAATATAAAAAAAAATATTTCGGAAGATAGTATATAAATCCATATGATACAGTATTGTACAGATTGTGAACAGTTTACAGTTTGATTTTCAATGATGCAAATGTATTAGTGTTAATTAGTTAAAATGAATCAATAAAGCACTTTTTGATCAGATCACATAATTTATTAAGTTGAATTAATTCAGATATTTACATATTTTTACAAATTTAAAAAAAACAAGTTGCGTGATTGTTGACGGCTTTTTATGCAATGATACCGACAATATGATTTATTTAGCAAAATACAAATTTTAAATTGTGGTAATGATAACTCATTTAATAAAATGCAGTTTTGGAAATGGAGCAAAATAATCATGATTTGGATTGTTTAAATTGATCAAGAAAGAATTATAAGATTAGGAATCATCGGATTACAGGATTAATTGCAGGGTTTTTTTTTAAATCACATTGTTGATTTAATTGTAAACTTAAATTTTATAATTAGTTGAAAGACATCCTGAAAAAAAAAAAGTAAATCCATTTTCTTCAGTATTTGTGAAGATTGTGATCTTTAAAGGGAATCAGTCACCAGATTGTTGCTATTTAATACAAGAGCAGCATGATACAGGACCTGAAATCCTGATTCCAGCGATGTGGCTGCTTGCTGTCATTTTGATACAATCATTATTTTCTCTGCTGCAGATCTAGCAGAGATCAAATGCTGAGCTTTGTATAACCCCGCTCACCTCTCTGATTAGCAGCTTCCTGTGTGCACTGTGCATAGGCAGAAAGCTGATATGCAGTGGTGGGGCTGGGCTATACAGCATTGACGAGGAGGCGTGAAACACCTAGTCTTGTATGATAATCTCATGCGAACAAAACATTGATTTTATTGAAACACACAGCTTAGTAAGTGACACATACTGGAATCAGGGTATCTGCCTCTACATCATTCTGCTCTTAGATTATGTAACAAAAGCCTGCTGACAGATGTCCTTTATCTGGCAAAAATTATTTCGATTTTGGATGTTCTTAATCAGTTTCCAATCCAAAAAATGTATGTTGTGGGAGGTTAAGGAACCCCTGACCCTTAATGATTGGAGCTGAGACTATCATCAGAGATACAGTACAGATCAAAAGTTTGGACACACCTTCTCATTTAAAGATTTTTCTGTATTTTCATGACTATGAAAATTGTACATTCACACTGAAGGCATCAAAACTATGAATTAACACATGTGGAATTATATACTTAACAAAAAAGTGTGAAACAACTGAAAATATGTCTTTTATTCTAGGTTCTTCAAAGTAGCCACCTTTTGCTTTGATGACTGCTTTGCACACTCTTGGCATTCTCTTGATGAGCTTCAAGAGGTAGTCACCGGAAATGGTCTTCCAACAATCTTGAAGGAGTTCCCAGAGATGCTTAGCACTTGTTGGCCCTCTTGCCTTCACTCTACGGTCCAGCTCACCCTAAACCATCTCGATTGGGTTCAGATCTGGTGACTGTCGTGGCCAGGTCATCACTCTCCTCCTTGGTCAAATAGCCCTTACACAGCCTGGAGGTGTGTTTGTGGTCATTGTCCTGTTGAAAAATAAATGATGGTCCAACTAAACGCAAACCGGATGGAATAGCATGCCACATGCCATAGTCATGAAAAATCTTTTAATGAGAAGGTGTGTCCAAACTTTTGGTCTGTACTGTATATCCCCCGGAATATGAGCTATATGGTAATATAAGATAATAAATGTTTACAATAGATTTAATAATGATTGTATCTTCTCTATAATCCTTACAGATAAGCGGAGGGTCTGGACTCCTTCCTGGAAAGGTGTGATTATCACTGTGCTCGTAGGAGTCATTATCATTCTCATCCGCATTATTGAAGCGCTTGGTAAGTATGTCAGTCTTGAGCTATGTTCACACTGAATTTTTTTTTTAACGGATTCTCTCCAAAATCTACCTTAAAAACTGCTTCAAAAACTGTTGGAAAACTCATCCAATTCAGTTATATGGTAAATCCACTATGCGGTTCAGAATAAAGGTTTTTGAGCTTCCCTTTTTCCTTGAAAAATGTCTGGTTTGAAGAAAAGTCCATTTGTTTGAAGAGGATGATAAAGGAACGTCTCCAAAATAGGCACTGTCCAATCAGAAGGCTGCAGAGAACGCTTCAGGAAAATAAACTGCTCTAAGGCTGTGTTCACAAGCTGCGTTTTTACTGTGTTTTTCTTTACAGCCAAAACTTGCTCTCTTCGCAGTAAAACGCTGTGTTCAAAACACCCATTTTTCAGAATTTTCGCAGCCATTTTGCCGCGTTTTTCAGTTGTGGATTAGATATATGCTTTGTCCATAATACATGATTAATACATTTTATTCACCAAATACGCCATGAAAATGTTGTTGCGTTTTTGCAGCATTTTTTCACTTTCTCATTCCTTTCTATGGGTCAAAAAAAGCTGCAAAAATGCTGAAAGAATTGACGTGCTGCAGATTTCAAAAACGCTGCAGTTTTTTTCCAATTTAGTCAGAAAAAAACTAGTGTGTGATAAGATTTCTGAAATCTTATACTGCAAAAGTGGCTTTTAATTTACATTAAAAATGGTGGAAAAAAGCAGCAAAATGCAATGTGTGAACGGAGCCTTGGACCGCTAAGAAACACATCTAAAAAAAAACTGCTTCAGGAAACTTTTTAGGAAAACAAAAACTTTTATCACTTCAATTACAACTTCTGCTTCAGTAACTGCGGGAGGATATAGGTGAATCTAATGTAAATATAGAGTCCCTGTGGGTGGAGATAAGGGGAGGGGGAAAAAATAATAAATTACTGATAGGAGTTTGTTATAAGTCTCCAAAAATAATGGCAGTAGCGGAGAATATCCTCGTAAAGCAAATAGATGAAGCAGCGACTCAAGGAGAAGTCATTATTATGGGGGACTTCAACTACCCTAAAATACATTGGGGGACAGAAACATGTAGTTCAAGCAAAGGAAATAGGTTTTTGACAACTATGAGAGACAATTACCTTTCACAACTGGTTCAGGACCCAACAAGAAGGGGGGCACTGCTAGACCTAATATTAACCAATAGGCCAGACCGCATATCAAATATACGAGTTGGGGGTCACTTGGGTAATAGTGATCACAAAATAATACGTTTTCATGTAACCTTTAATAAGATGTGTAGTAGAGGGGTTACAAGGACACTAAACTTCAGGAAGGCAAATTTCCAACGGTTGAGAGATGATCTTAGTGCAATAAACTGGGACGATATCCTGAGACATAAAACTACACAAAGCAAATGGGAGACATTTATTAACATCCTGAATAGGACCTGTGCACAATATATACCCTATGGGAATAAACATGCTAGAAATAGGAGGAAACCACTATGGCTAAATAGAGCTGTAAGGGGCGCAATAAGTGACAAAAAGAAAGCATTTAGAGAACTAAAGCAAGTAGGTAGTGATGAGGCATTAAATAAATATAGAAAATTAAATAAATTATGTAAAAAACAAATCAAGGCAGCAAAGATTGAGGCAGAGAGAATCATTGCCAGAGAAAGTAAAAATAACCCCAAAATATTCTTTAACTACATAAATAGTAAAAAACTAAAAAATGATAGTGTTGGCCCCCTTAAAAATAGTCTGGGTGAAATGGTGGATGAGGATGAGGAAAAAGCCAATATGCTAAATGATTTTTTTTCAACCGTATTTACACAAGAAAATCGCATGACAGAAAACATGATCAGTGATGACAAAAATTCTCCAGTAAATGTCACTTGCTTAACCCAGCAGGAAGTACGGCGTCATCTAAAAACCACTAAAGTGGACAAATCCCCGGGCCCGGATGGGATACACCCGCGAGTACTGCAGGAATTAAGTAACGTCATAGATAGACCATTGTTTTTAATCTTTAAAGATTCCATAATAACAAGGTCTGTACCACAGGACTGGCGTATAGCAAATGTGGTGCCAATATTCAAAAAGGGGACAAAAACTGAACTTGGAAATTATAGGCCGGTAAGCTTAACCTCTACTGTGGGTAAAATCCTGGAGGCTTTCCTAAGAGATGCTATACTAGAGTATCTGAAGAAGAATAACCTCATGACCCAATATCAACATGGGTTTACGAGGGACCGTTCCTGTCAAACTAATCTGATCAGTTTTTATGAGGAGGCAAGTTCTGGACTGGACCAGGGAAATGCAGTGGGTTGTGTATATGGACTTTTCAAAAGCTTTTGATACGGTTCCACACAAAAGGTTGATACATAAAATGAGAACAATGAGGATAGGGGAAAATATATGTATGTGGGTTAAGAATTGGCTCAGTGATAGGAAACAAAGGGTGGTTATTAATGGAAAACACTCAGACTGGGTCTCAGTTAACAGTGGGGTACCACAGGGGTCAGTATTGGGCCCCCTTCTTTTTAACATATTTATTAATGACCTTGTAGGGGGCATACAGAGTAATATATCAATATTTGCAGATGACACTAAACTCTGCAGGGTAATCAATACAGAGGAGGACAATTTTATATTACAGGAGGATCTATGTAAACTAGAAGCTTGGGCTGATAAATGGCAAATGAGCTTTAATGGGGATAAATGTAAGGTAATGCACTTGGGCAGAGGAAATAAAATGTATAATTATATGCTTAATTGTAAAACACTGGGCGAAACTGTAACTGAAAAAGACCTGGGTGTATTGGTGGACGACAAGCTCACGTTTAGTGGCCAGTGTCAGGCAGCTGCTGCAAAGGCAAATAAAATAATGGGATGAATTAAAAGAGGCATAGATGCTCATGAGGAGAACATAATTTTACCTCTATACAAGTCACTAGTGCGACCACACTTAGAATACTGTGTACAGTTCTGGTCTCCGGTGTATAAGAAAGACATAGCTGAACTAGAGAGGGTGCAGAGAAGAGCGACCAAGGTTATTAGAGGACTGGGGGGTCTGCAATACCAAGACAGGTTATTACACTCGGGGTTATTTAGTGTGGAAAAAAGAAGGCTTAGGGGTGATCTTATTACTATGTACAAGTATATGAGGGGACAGTACAAAGACCTTTCTACTGATCTTTTTACTCTGAGGCCTGAGACGGGGGACAAGGGGGCATCTTCTACATCTGGAGGAAAGAAGGTTTAATCATAATCACAGACGGGGATTCTTTACTGTAAGAGCAGTGAGACTATGGAACTCTCTGCCGCATGATGTTGTAATGAGTGATTCATTACTAACATTTAAGAAGGGCCTGGATGCCTTTCTTGAAAAGTATAATATTACAGGTTATATATACTAGATTCCTTGATAGGGCGTTGATCCAGGGAACTAGTCTGATTGTCGTATTGAGTCGGGAAGGAATTTTTTTCCCCAATGTGGAGCTTAGTGTTTGCCACATGGGGTTTTTGCCTTCCTCTGGGTCAACATGTTAGGCTATGGGTTGAACTAGATGGACTTAGTCTTCCTTCAACCTTAAAAACTATGTTACTATGTAACTGCTGTCTTGTACATGACTTCATGCAACTTGCTATTTGTTCTTCACACCATCTATTTCTAATTGTTGCAAAATACTAACATGAATATTTCAGAAACGTTTCACCTACAAGAAGACAATATGGCCGCAGCTTATATTACCAGATTCTGTCTTTTTCTTCCTCCCAAGTTTATAATCTGATATGTGAACACCCCGCAATTATGAAGGAGCTCTGCATAAACCGCACAGACATCTCCGGAGGTAAATGCATAAAGATCTCCTTCAGGATGCATTGATATTTCCTCTGCATTGTTTCATTGTTTTTTCATCCATTATTTGTTTGGGACAAAACACTGCAACAAAAATCCCCGGTGTGATTCCAGCCTCGCTCCTCACCTGCAGATTTAAGTCTGATCTGTGTTATATTCCCCTTCTACGATGTATATCTTGATGGATTGGATATGATACTGTTGGAATTCTGAAAATTTAGACCCAAACAATGTCCTTGAGTTTCCTTTTTTCCATCAACTTGTTACAGAATTCTATTTTGATGCAGTTTTGGTTCTTTTGGTGTTTTATGGTTTAGGGGAAACTGAGTGTCAATTGTCATGGCCTCTGATACAGTCCCAGAGTGATTGTTACCTGTAGATGGTTCTAGACACCAGATTTACCAAGTAAACTCTCCTACCCCGAGATTTGATAACCCAATAGTGCGGAAATAGTGATGGTAAAATATAGAACAAGGAAAAGAAAGAAAAGATTTTTTAATAACTTGACAAAGTCTTATAGATATTTAGAAGACTTCTTCAAAGGACTAGAGACCGACACGAGGAAGGGAGGAGGATTATCTCCTATTAATTACTTTTATTTAGTTTTGTATTTGTGGTGGGGGTGGGGGGTATTTTTAGTTGTATTGATTTGCTGATTGAATTTAGTTTCTGCTTTCCTACATCATCACTGACCGGCTGTATGAGATCTGTAATCCGGCTCTGAATGACGAACTGTAAAGCTGCTCCGATCTGACTAATCACCCGCTAATATCATTCATTTTACGTCCAAGTTGGAAACCTTGTAATCATTGCACTAATGGGAAAGTCATACACTTTATGGTTGTATTTCAGGTTGTCTTCTGTGTCCTCCTGATTGGCGACTACATGGAGATCACTGTTATTACTACTCAGATGTAACAGAAAGAACATGGAACCAGAGCCGGGATGATTGTAAGATGATGGGAGCCGATCTACTGGTCATAAAGGACCAGGAACAGCAGGTGTGATGTCTATACCATATACAGTGCCTACAAGTAGTATTCAACCCCCTGCAGATTTAGCTGGTTTGATAAGATGCAAATAAGTTAGAGCCTTCAAACTGCAAAAGAGAGTAGGTTTTATGAACAGAAGCATAAATCATACAAACCAAAAAGTTAGGTTGCTCAGTTGAATTTTATTAAATTTTAAACATAAAAGTGTGGGTCAATTATTATACAACCCCTATGTTTAATATTTTGTGGAATAACCCTTGTTTGCAATTACAGCTAATAATCGTCTTTTATAAGACCTGATCAGGCCGGCACAGGTCTGTGGAGTTATCTTGGCCCACTCCTCCATGCAGATCTTCTCCAAGTTATCTAGGTTCTTTGGGTGTCTCATGTGGACTTTATTCTTGAGCTCCTTCAACAAGTTTTCAATTGGGTTAAGGTCAGGAGACTGACTAGGCCACTCCAACACCTTGACTTTTTCCCTCTTGAACCAGGCCTTGGCTTTCTTAACTGTGTGCTTTGGGTCGTTGTCTTGTTGGAAGATGAAATTACGACCCATCTTAAGATCCTTGATGGAGGAGCGGAGGTTCTTGGCCAAAATCTCCAGGTAGGCCGTGCTATCCATCTTCCCATGGATGCGGACCAGATGGCAAGGCCCCTTGGCAGAGAAACAGCCCCACAGCATGATGCTGCCACCACCATGCTTGACTGTAGGGATGGTATTCTTGGGGTCGTATGCAGTGCCATCCAGTCTCCAAACGTCACGTGTGTGGTTGGCACCAAAGATCTCGATCTTGGTCTCATCAGACCATAGAACCTTGAACCAGTCTGTCTCAGAGTCCTCCAAGTGATCATGAGCAAACTGTAGACGAGCCTTGACATGACGCTTTGAAAGTAAAGGTACCTTACGGGCTCGTCTGGAACGGAGACCATTGCGGTGGAGTACGTTACTTATGGTATTGACTGAAACCAATGTCCCCACTGCCATGAGATCTTCCCGGAGCTCCTTCCTTGTTGTCCTTGGGTTAGCCTTGACTCTTCGGACAAGCCTGGCCTCGGCACGGGAGGACACTTTCAAAGGCTGTCCTGGCCGTGGAAGGCTAACAGTAGTTCCATAAGCCTTCCACTTACGGATGATGCTCCCAACAGTGGAGACAGGTAGGCCCAACTCCTTGGAAAGGGTTTTATACCCCTTGCCAGCCTTGGGACCCTCCACGATCTTGTCTCTGATGGCCTTGGAATGCTCCTTTGTCTTTCCCATGTTGACCATGTCTGAGTGCTGTTCACAAGTTTGGGGAGGGTCTTAAATAGTCAGAAAAGTCTGGCAAAAGAGATCTTTAATCCACACATGTGAAGCTCATTATTCTTGGTGACTGAACTACTTCTTAATACTTTAGGGGGACCAAACAGAATTCTTGTGGTTTGAGGGGTTGAATAATAAATGACACTCTGAATTAACTTTTAATGTTTTTAAAAAAAAAAAAAAAAAAATTTGCTGCAGGGCATTTCCCACTTCCAGGCTGATCTACAGCAGAGGTCCCCAACCGCCGGTCCGCGGACCAGGACCGGGCCGTTGGGGTTTTTCAGCCGGTCCGCAGGGAGAGGGGGCCCCTCCAGCCTCCAGCAGGGCCGCCATCAGGGCATGACTGCCCTGACTCCATTATGGGGCCCGGCCGGTAGGAGCCCCCTCAGAGCCCCCCTCTTGTGCGTCTCTCTCCTCATGGGGCCCCCGGCCGCATGCTAAGCGCCGGGTCCGGGACATCTTAGCGCTGCGCTGCTGCGGCAGCACCTTCATGATTCCCCTGACTTCCGGTCATGTGACGGCGCCGTCACATGGCCGGAAGTCAGGAGAACCTGGTGTCAGCGATTTGGACGAGCGCCAGGATTCTGCAGGGATCGCATGGGGGTAAGTATAACAAGTTTTATTTTTTTTTAAATACAATTAACTAGGAGTGGGGGGAATGGGAGATGCACATGGGGGGAGGGGAGAGATGAGAGATGCACATGGGGGAGGGGAGAGATGAGAGATCCACATGGGGGGGAGGGGAGAGATGAGAGATGCACATGGGGGAGGGGAGAGATGAGAGATCCACATGAGGGGAGGGGAGAGATGAGAGATGCACATGGGAGGGAGGGGAGAGATGAGAGATGCACGGGGGGGTGAGAGATGCACGGGGGGGATGAGAGATGCACGGGGGGATGAGAGATGCACGGGGGGTGGATGAGAGATGCACAGGGGTGAGAGATGCACGGGGGGGATGAGAGATGCACGGGGGGTGGATGAGAGATGCACGGAGGGGGATGAGAGATGCACGGAGGGGGATGAGAGATGCACGGGGGTGAGCTGCACATGGGGGGGTGAGAGATGCACATGGGGGGGTTATGTTTACATAACTTTGTTGCCTTATGAAGGGCGGGGGGGGCCCCCAAAAATTTCTTGCACAGGGGCCCACTACAGTCTGTGTCCGCCCCTGGGATGAAGTAAATGCAGCTGAACAGCAGCTGTCAGGACAGCTGCCCTGTCCTGCTGCAGGGCGTGATGGGGCCTCAGTGATGCGGCTCCTGGCACAGCACATTATGTGGGGCTCCTGGCATAGCTCCTGGCGGGGACCTGGTCTACACTATATGATAAGTATGCACTAAACTCCAAATCCCTCCATTACCCCGCCCCCATATGACCAAAGCCCCGCCCACCCCACCCCCTCCTTGCTGGGCCATGGAAAAATGATCTTGCTTCAAGCCGGTCCCTGGTGCAAAAAAGGTTGGGGACCACTGATCTACAGTACAAATGTCACAATGCCAAGTTAATTCCGCATGTGTCAACCAGATAAATCTGCAGGGGGTTGAATACTACTTGTAGGCACTGTATAAGGATAATATAGGACTAGATGACCGGCCCCATATATAAGGAGACTATAGAACTAGATGACCGGCCCCATGTATAAGGATAATATAGGACTAGATGACCGGGCCCATATATAAGGATAATATAGGACTAGATGACCGACCCCATATATAAGGATAATATAGGACTAGATGACCAGCCTAATATATAAGGATAATATAGACTAGATGACCGGCCCCATATATAAGGAGACTATAGAACTAGATGACCGGCCCCATATAAAAGGATAATATAGGACTAGATGACCGGGCCCATATATAAGGATAATATAGGACTAGATGACCGACCCCATATATAAGGATAATTTAGGACTAGATGACCGTCTCCATGTATAAGGATAATATAGGACTAGATGAGGGCCCATATAAAAGGATAATATAGGACTAGATGACTGGCCCCATATATAAGGATGATATAGGACTAGATGACCAGCCTAATATATAAGGATAATATAGACTAGATGACCGGCCCCATATATAAGGAGACTATAGAACTAGATGACCGGCCCCATATATAAGGATAATATAGGACTAGATGACAGGGCCCATATATAAGGATAATATAGGACTAGATGACCGACCCCATATATAAGGATAATATAGGACTGGATGACCAGCCCCATATATAAGGATAATATAGGACTAGATGACCGGCTCCATGTATAAGGATAATATAGGACTAGATGACTGGCCCCATATATAAGGAGACTATAGAACTAGATGACCGGCCCCATATATAAGGATAATATAGGACTAGATGACCGGGCCCATATATAAGGATAATATAGGACTAGATGACCGACCCCATATATAAGGATAATATAGGACTAGATGACCGGCCCCATATATAAGAATAATATAGGACTAGATGACCGGGCCCATATATAAGGATAATATAGGACTAGATGACCGGCTCCATGTATAAGGATAATATAGGACTAGATGACTGGCCCCATATATAAGGATAATATAGGACTAGATGAGGGCCCCATATATAAGGATAATATAGGACTAGATGACTAGCCCCATATATAAGGATAATATAGGAATAGATGACCGGCCCCATATATAAGGATAATGTAGGACTAGATGACCAGCCCCATATATAAGGATAATATAGGACTGGATGACCAGCCCCATATATAAGGATAATATAGGAATAGATGACTGGCCCCATATATAAGGATAATATAGGACTAGATGACCGGCCCCATATATAAGGATAATATAGGACTGGATGACCAGCCCCATATATAAGGATAATATAGGACTAGATGACCGGCTCCATGTATAAGGATAATATAGGACTAGATGACTGGCCCCATATATAAGGATAATATAGGACTAGATGACCAGCCCCATATATAAGGATAATATAGGACTGGATGACCAGCCCCATATATAAGGATAATATAGGAATAGATGACTGGCCCCATATATAAGGATAATATAGGACTAGATGACCGGCCCCATATATAAGGATAATATAGGACTGGATGACCAGCCCCATATATAAGGATAATATAGGACTAGATGACCGGCTCCATGTATAAGGATAATATAGGACTAGATGACTGGCCCCATATATAAGGATAATATAGGACTAGATGAGGGCCCCATATATAAGGATAATATAGGACTAGATGACTAGCCCCATATATAAGGATGATATAGGACTAGATGACCGGCCCCATATATAAGGATAATGTAGGACTAGATGACCAGCCCCATATATAAGGATAATATAGGACTAGATGACCGGGCCCATATATAAGGAGACTATAGGACTAGATGACTGGCCCCATATATAAGGATAATATAGGACTACATGACCGGCCCCATACATAAGGATAATATAGGAGTAGATGACCGGACCCATATATAAGGATAATATAGGACTGGATGACTGGCCCCATATATAAGGATAATATAGGACTAGATGACCGGCCCCATATATAAGGATAATATAGGACTACATGACCGGCCCCATATATAAGGATAATATAGGACTAGATGACCGGCCTCATATATAAGGATAATATAGGACTGGATGACGGGCCCCATATATAAGAATAATATAGGACTGGATGACCGGCCTCATATATAAGGATAATATAGGACTGGATGACCGGCCCTATATATAAAGATAATATAGGACTGGATGACCGGCCCCATATATAAGGATAATATAGGACTGGATGACTGGCCCCATATATAAGGATAATATAGGACTAGATGACCGGCCCCAAATATAAGGATTATATAAGCCCTGATGACCCTGGTCTGCTGTATCCTCATATCTATTATATATCTGATATGATGAATGTTTTTCATTTGTTACAGGAGATTATACAGAGATCTATCACACAGCAGGTAGAGAAAGCATATTGGATAGGACTTCACCGTGATGGAGACGTCTGGAGATGGGTGGATGGAGAACATTATTCCGGCAGCTTGTAAGTGTCTCCTGACACCAGCACACACCGGTCATTACTGTGACTGTGATACATCCGATCACCGGGGTCTGGACCTCCCTTATAATTACTGATTTCTCATCATTTCCTCTTGTTTTATCTTCTTGTTACTCAGGCTCGGGAGAATGTTACAATCACAAGGACCAGGATGCTGCGTATTAATGACCGGATCTGATTATTATCAGAATAACTGTGATACTGCAAGAAGATGGATCTGTGTGAAGGAAGCTGTGAGGATCTGACATCGCCATTACTGACACAATTGATTTAAGATTGAATGTGGTAATGTCCTTGTGTTTGGACACCAGCAGTGAGGTGCGTGCAAGGAAATGGGCTTTTAGCATGGCACCATAGAACATTGGGCAATTATGGTTGGTTCATGGCCAGGATCTCTTGTACGGGCAATCAAACATGATGAAATTAAAAGCTCATGACACTAAACTGATTGTTGGGTTTTTCTGCTTTAGACCCCAAAGATTCTCTTTATCCCTAATCAGTTTTCAGTTTTAAAAAAGTAAAGAAAATAACAACCCTACCAATGTCCAGAGGCGGCAAGCCACGCCACTGCTATGGGACCCGTGAGCGGGGGGGTGGGGGTGGGGGCCATGGTGTCAACACCCTCACCGGGCTTCTGGTCCGCCCATCAACACCCGCACCGCGCCCCCGCCACCCCGCCACCCATCAGCACCCGCACCAGGACCCCCCCTACTTCCATACCACCCGCAAAGGATGATGGGGGTGGAGGTGTCAGGTGACGCTTCCTCCCCATCATTCTGCCTTTGTCTGTCGGGTCAGAGGAGCAGGCGTGATGACATCATTACAGGATGCCCGCTGTTCACGATGTGCTGCGCTTCTCACTACAGGCTCAGCAGAGGGAGGTGAGTATTGTATTTATTTAAATCAGTGGCTGGTGGCCATAATAGCATATGGGGGTGCATTATATTGTGTGGAGGACCATGTGGGGTGCATTATATTGTATGGAGGACCATGGGTGCATTATATTGTATACAGCACCATGTGGGTGCATTATATTGTATACAGCCCCGGGGAGGGGCATTTTATTGTGTGGAGGACCATTGGGGGTGCATTATATTGTGTGGAGGACCATGGGGGGAGTATTAAACAGTAAGGAGGACCATGTGGGGTCCATTATATTGTATACATGCCCAGGGGGGGGCATTATATTGTGTGGAGGACCATTGGGGGTATTATATTGTATAGAGGACCATGGGGGGTGCATTATATTGTATGGAGGACCATGGGGGGTGCATTATACTATATGGAGGATTATGGGGGGGCGCATTATGCTATATAGAAGGCTATGTGGGGGGCCATTATACTGTATGCAAGGAATTATACGGTGTGGAGGTTTGTGTGGGGCCATTACACTGCTTGGTAGGCTTTGTGGGGGTCACAATTGGAGGATCATACTGTGTTGGGGTCTCAATACTTTGCCGGGGGAGTTGAGGTGGGGTTCAGTAGGGTCATTATACAGTGCATATGAAGGTATTCACCATGGGGGTATCACACTTTTGTTAGCATCATACTTTATGGGGGAAATGAAATAGGAATCTAGGACTTCAGCAGGAGGAAAATTAAAGGCTGGAAAGGTGTAAGATCTGCTCTTCTGAGACCTTGACAAATATTTTATTTTTTTGGGGGGGGTTTGCCCAATTAGAACTTCTTCTATGGGGCCCCATCAGTTCTATATACGCTCCTGCCAATGTCGGTGAACAATTGTTTCCTCTGTGTATGTTGTAGCGGCTTTTGTGCCCCCTTTATAGATTGTTACAGTACAGTCTCTACATTATAGCAAACAGTTACTCTCGACATTTATCTCTATGACATATTTCCCCCCACATCACCCACACAGATAATTATTGTCAGACACAGCAAACTGCTCTTTGATCTTTTCATATAGTATTATTGAATGTACAATATCTTCGTCATAAATAAAGTGTTAGTACAAGAAATAAATACCAAAGAATCACTTGAGAGTTTTGGGTCTTTGAGTCCGTATGCGTTACGCCACTTAGCTTCCTCAGCTTCCTCAGGGGATAATTGGTAATGCTGTCTTATATAGAGAAAGTACATCACATGTATGGACTTGGAGGCATGTTTCTTATGAGGAGGCGTTACTTTATTGCAAATACAAATGTGCAGCATAAACTACTCATTTGATAGCCGTGCCCTCCATTACTAGCATGTCTCTTTCATAAGTGACCACACACTCTCTAGTAGAAGCACACAGGGGGCAGATTACTAATAATCTAGTGCTGACACACCACAGGCTCTCTGTCTAATATACTCATTTGACTATTACAGCAAGTGTCAAAGGTATTTTTGAACTAATGACTCCTTCAATGTCAGTTGCTGTATTGCTATACAGTAATGTGTATTCAAGATGATTTGTGAATATCTTGGTAAATGAGAAGTCAGAGAAGGTCACAAAACTTTTTCTTTGAACATTCTACTGAGTTTATAAATAGAGATGAGCGGTGTTCGACTAGAACTGTTCGCCAATCTCAAATTCGAGCTGTTTTGGGTGGTGTTCGAGTTGTTCGACGAACCCGAACGATTTGCAAAAAATTCGGCTGTTCGAGGTTATGTTCGATAACTGTTCGTGCACCAAAAGCGTGTCCTGCATGTCTGGCGCTATTTAGAGCACCAATCATGCAGGGATTGTCTGCCACTCACTGTAATGCCACAGCCATGGTGGTTGTGGCATTACAGTGATTGCCCAAATCGATGGGAACAGTGCTCACAGTGAAACATGAAAAGCCGGCAATTCAGCAGCGGCATACACCGGTACCCGACAATTTAGAACCGAAAGAATAGAGCTTCACACATAGATTAGATAGATAGAAACATGTCAGTCACATATATAAGAAGTACAGTGACAGTGTTGGTTACTGTACTTGTCATTTAGTGTAAAGGATTTATCAAAAAAAATAATAGTGTTTTCATGCACTGTCTCTTTAAAAAAGCCGGCCGGCAATTCAGCAGCGGTACCCGACAATTTATAACAGACAGAATAGAGCTTCACACATAGATTAGATAGATAGAAACATGTCAGTCACATATATAATAAGTACAGTGATAGTGTTGGTTACTGTACTTGTCATTTACTATTAAAATAAAGGATTTATTATTAAAAAAAATTGGCGTGGGGTTCCCCGTAATTTTAGTCTCTAGCGGAGGTTAAGCAGACAGCTGGGGCAGATGTTTGAAGCCTGGGAAGGGGGTAATACCCACGGAGCTTCCCAGGCTACTAATATCAGCCCCCAGCTGAATACCTAGCCTTTACTAGCTATTAAAATGGAGGACCCCCCCCAAAAAAATGACGTGGGGTCCCCCCTAATTTAATAGCTAGCAAAGGCTAGGCAGACAGCTGGGGGCTGATATTAATAGCCCAGGAAGGGAGCCATGAATATTGGCCCCCTCCCAGGCTAGAAACACCAGCCGTCAGCCGCCCCAGAAATGGCGCATCCATAGGATGCGCCAATTCTGGCACTTAGCCTCGCTCTTCCACGCTGCCCTGGTGCGGTGGCAGGGGGTATTAGGGTTGGGGTTGATGTCAGCTTATAATGCCAGCTGACATCAAGCCCAGGTTAGTAATGGAGAGGCGTCTATAAGACACCCCCATTACTAACCCCATAGTCAAAGTTAAAAGAAAACACAAACACCCAGAATAAAGTCCTTTAATTGAAATAAAGACACAATTCTTTATTGTTCTAAATTAAACCATACTTACCATCACGCCCATTCCAGCTGAAGCCAACGATCTCCTGCAATAAAAGAAAAATAATAAAGCAACCTCATCCTTACCTTTCCATGGTTCCCACGACAGCTTCAGCTCTGCTACATCGAGATAACAGGCTGGACCGCAGCAGAACGCTGCCATCCAGCCTGTCATCCCGCAGACACTGAGAAGAGCAGGCATGCTTGCGCTCTGCAGTGTCTGGCTGTGACGGCATAAAGATGAGACGAGTTCATGTCCAATGAACTCGGCGCACCTCATGCACGTCACTGACAGCGTGGGAGAATTCTCCTGCACTCAGCACTTCAGCGTGAGAATTCTCCCACGCTGTCAGTGACGTGCATGAGGTCAGCTGAGTTCATTGGACATGAGCTTGTCTCATCTTTATGCCGTCACAGCGAGACACTGAGGAGCGCAAGCATGCCTGCGCTTCTCAGTGTCTGCGGCATGACAGGCTGGATGGCAGCGTTTTGCTGCGGTCCAGCCTGTCATCTCGATGTAGCAGAGCTGAAGCTGTCGTGGGAACCATGGAAAGGTAAGGATGAGGTTGCTTAATTATTTTACTTTTATTGCAGAAGACATTGGCTTCAGCTGGAATGGGCGTGACGGTAAGTATGGTTTAATTTAGAACAATAAAGAATTGTGTGTTTATTTCAATTAAAGGACTATATTCTGGGTGTTGTGTTTTTTTAAATACTTTACTAGAAATTCATGGTGGTCATGTCTAATACTGGCGTGACCCCATGAATTTTGGGCTTGGGGCCAGCTGATAATACCAAGCTGGCCCTAACCCCTTTATTACCCAGTGAGCCACCGCACCAGGGCCCTGGATGAGTTGGGTACAGCGCCAGAAGATGGCGCTTCTATGAACGCGCCATTTTCTGGGGCGGCTGCTGACTGCAATTTGCAGCGGGTGGGGCCCAGAAAGCTTGGGCCTCCCTGCGCTGCGGATTCCAGCTCCCAGCTGCCTAGTTGTACCTGGCTGGACACAAAAATAGGGCGAAGCCCCACGCATTTTTTTTTTAAATTATTTCATGAAATTCATGGAATAATTAAGAAAAAAAGGGCTTCCCTATATTGTTGTGTCCAACCAGGTACAAATAGGCAGCTGGTGGTTGGGGGCAGCCCGTCCCTGCCTGCTGTACCTGGCTGGACACAAATATAGTGCGAAGCCCCACGTCAATTTTTTTTTAATTATTTCATGAAATAATTTTTTTAAAAAAGGGCTTCCCTATATTGTTGTGTCTGGCCAGGTACAAATAGGCAGCTGGTGGTTGGGGGCAGCCCGTTCCTGCCTGCTGTACCTGACTGGACACAAATATAGGGCGAAGCCCCACGTCAATTTTTTTAAAATTATTTCAGGAAATTCATGAATTTAAAAAAAAAATACGTGGAGCTTCGCCCTATTTTTGTGTCCAGCCAGGTACAACTAGGCAGCTGGGGGCTGGAATCTGCAGCGCAGGGAGGCCCAAGCTTTCTGGGCCCCACCCGCTGCAAATTGCAGTCAGCAGCCGCCCCGGAAAATGGCGCGTTCATAGAAGCGCCATCTTCTGGCGCTGTACCCAACTCATCCAGGGCCCTGGTGCGGTGGCTCACTGGGTAATAAAGGGGTTAAGGCCAGCTTGGCATTATCAGTTGGCCCTAAGCCCGAAATTCATGGGGTCACGCCAATATTAGACATGACCACCATGAATTTCTAGTAAAGTATTTAAAAAAAACACAAACACCCAGAAAAAAGTCCTTTAATTGAAATAAACACACAATTCTTTATTGTTCTAAATTAAACCATACTTACCGCCACGCCCATTCCAGCTGAAGCCAATGATCTCCTGCAATAAAAGTAAAATAATAAAGCAACATCATCCTTACCTTTCCATGGCTCCCACGACAGCTTCAGCTCTGCTACATCGAGATGACAGGCTGGACCGCAGCAGAACGCTGCCATCCAGCCTGTCATCCCGCAGACACTGAGAAGCGCAGGCTTGCTTGCGCTACTCAGTGTCTGGCTGTGACGGCATCCAGATGAGCCGAGGTCATGTCCAATGAACTCGGCTCACCTCATGCACGTCACTGACAGCGTGGGAAAATTCTCACGCTGAAGCGCTGAGTGCAGGAGAATTTTCCCACGCTGTCAGTGACGTACATGAGGTGAGCCGAGTTCATTGTCGGCTCATCTGGATGCCGTCACAGTCAGACACTGAGGAGCGCAAGCATGCCTGCGCTTCTCAGTGTCTGCGGGATGACAGGCTGGATGGCAGCGTTCTGCTGCGGTCCAGCCTGTTATCTCGATGTAGCAGAGCTGAAGCTGTCCTGGGAACCATGGAAAGGTAAGGATGAGGTTGCTTTATTATTTTTCTTTTATTGCAGGAGATCGTTGGCTTCAGCTGGAATGGGCGTGATGGTAAGTATGGTTTAATTTAGAACAATAAAGAATTGTGTCTTTATTTCAATTAAAGGACTTTATTCTGGGTGTTTGTGTTTTTTTTTTAACTTTGACTATGGGGTTAGTAATGGGGGTGTCTTATAGACGCCTCTCCATTACTAACCTGGGCTTGATGTCAGCTGGCATTATAAGCTGACATCAACCCCAACCCTATTACCCCCTGCCACCGCACCAGGGCAGCGTGGAAGAGCGAGGCTAAGTGCCAGAATTGGCGCATCCTATGGATGCGCCATTTTTGGGGCGGCTGACGGCTGGTGTTTCTAGCCTGGGAGGGGGCCAATATTCATGGCTCCCTTCCTGGGCTATTAATATCAGCCCCCAGCTGTCTGCCTAGCCTTTGCTAGCTATTAAATTAGGGGGGACCCCACGTCATTTTTTTTGGGAGGGTCCTCCATTTTAATAGCTAGTAAAGGCTAGGTATTCAGCTGGGGGCTGATATTAGTAGCCTGGGAAGCTCCGTGGGTATTACCCCCTTCCCAGGCTTCAAACATCTGTCCCAGCTGTCTGCTTAACCTCCGCTAGAGACTAAAATTACGGGGAACCCCACGCCAATTTTTTTTAATAATAAATCCTTTATTTTAATACTAAATGACAAGTACAGTAAGCAACACTGTCACAGTACTTCATATATATGTGACTGACATGTTTCTATCTATCTAATCTATGTGTGATTCTCTATTCTTTCTGTTATAAATTGTCGGGTACAGATGCTGAATTGCCGGCCGGCTTTTTTAAAGAGACGGTGCATGAAAACACTAATATTTTTTTTAATAAATCCTTTGCAGTAAATGACAAGTACAGTAAGCAACACTGTCACAGTACTTCATATATATGTGACTGACATGTTTCTATCTATCTAATCTATGTGTGAAGCTCTATTCTGTCTGTTATAAATTGTCGGGTACAGATGCTGAATTGCCGGCCGGCTTTTTTAAAGAGACGGTGCATGAAAACACTATTATTTTTTTTAATAAATCCTTTGCAGTAAATGACAAGTACAGTAAGCAACACTGTCACAGTACTTCATATATATGTGGCTGACATGTTTCTATCTATCTAATCTAGGTGTGATTCTCTATTCCTTCTATTCTAAATTGTCGGGTACAGATGCTGAATTGCCGGCCGGCTTTTTTAAAGAGACGGTGCATGAAAACACTATTATTTTTTTTAATAAATCCTTTACACTAAATGACAAGTACAGTAAGCAACACTGTCACTGTACTTCATATATATGTGACTGACATGTTTCTATCTATCTAATCTATGTGTGATTCTCTATTCCTTCTATTCTAAATTGTCGGGTACAGATGCTGAATTGCCAGCCGGCTTTTTTAAAGAGACGGTGCATGGAAACACTAATATTTTTTTTAATAAATCCTTTGCAGTAAATGACAAGTACAGTAAGCAACACTGTCACAGTACTTCATATATATGTGGCTGACATGTTTCTATCTATCTAATCTAGGTGTGATTCTCTATTCCTTCTATTCTAAATTGTCGGGTACAGATGCTGAATTGCCGGCCGGCTTTTTTAAAGAGACGGTGCATGAAAACACTATTATTTTTTTTAATAAATCCTTTACACTAAATGACAAGTACAGTAAGCAACACTGTCACTGTACTTCATATATATGTGACTGACATGTTTCTATCTATCTAATCTATGTGTGATGCTCTATTCCTTCATGTCTAAATTGTCGGGTACCGGTGTATGCCGCTGCTGAATTGCCGGCCGGCTTTTTTAAAGAAAGCGTCTTCTGAGCAGTTTGTCAGCTTTTGGACACCTTTGAAGGTGTTTTCTATGTGTTCCTATGTGTTTTTGTTTGCCTGCCATTGGTTTTAACGGTGTTCGACGGTGTTCTAAGGTGTTCGACGAACAGTTTGACGAACAGTTCCTCGAACATCCCGGTGTTCGACGAACCGAACCGAACCCGAACACTACGGGGTGGCTCAACACTATTTATAAATTAAAAATGTAAAACCCCTTAAAACTTGTGACCAGCGAGCCTCACTGCTTTGTAAGGGTGGATCATGGTCACTGACCACTGCACTAATTTCCTGTGTGACATGAAGTTCTTCTGAGACCTTCAACAGGAAGAACCGACCCGATAGACCACAGTCACTATACTCCAAGAAGGACCAGAACATTTACAGCTCACGGAAAATTACATTGTGCTGCTACATACATGGAGACATCGGATAAGAACAAAGGAAAATGATCAGATTTTGCAATCATATAAATATCCACAAAATCCAAAAACAAAATCTAAAGCTTGTTCACATTCTGCAGCATTTTACATGTTTGTGCAACGTCGTGATATCTAATATTCAATTAGAACAAATGACCAAGATTTTGGATGGTTTTATTTGAGCAACACAAAGTCAAGGGATTTATCAATTGGATTAAACAGAAGATAAAGATAAAACGTAGAATCAATAAGTATTTGATATCCACATGTTTTCATTTTTGTGAAAACTAAATGCGTTTTTCAAGTTGTGAAACTTAATCTCTATTTGGATTTTTTAGAATGATTTCAATTGTAGCGAATATTTAGATTTATAAATTAGATCTCAGAGGAGATAAGTAAAAAATATAAAAATATATATTTTGGAAGATAGTATATAAATCCATATGATACAGTATTGTACAGATTGTGAACAGTTTACAGTTTGATTTTCAATGATGCAAATGTATTAGTGTTAATTAGTTAAAATGAATCAATAAAGCACTTTTTGATCAGATCACATAATTTATTAAGTTGAATTAATTCAGATATTTACATATTTTTACAAATTCAAAAAAACAAGTTGCGTGATTGTTGACGTCTTTTTATGCAATGATACCGACAATATGATTTATTTATCAAAATACAAATTTCTAAATTGTGGTAATGATAACTCATTTAATAAAATGCAGTTTTGGAAATGGAGCAAAATAATCATGATTTGGATTGTTTAAATTGATCAAGAAAGAATTATGAGATTAGGAATCATCGGATTACAGGATTAATTGCAATTTTTTTTAAAATCAGATTGTGGATTTAATTGTACACTTAAATTTTATAATTAGTTGAAAGACATCCTGAAAAAAAAAAAATAAATAAATCCATTTTCTTCAGTATTTGTGAAGATCATGATCTTTAAAGGGAATCAGTCACCAGATTGTTGCTATTTAATACAAGAGCAGCATGATACAGGACCTGAAATCCTGATTCCAGTGATGTGTCACTTGCTGGGCTGCTTGCTGTCATTTAATACAATCATTATTTTCTCTGCTGCAGATCTAGCAGAGATCAAATGCTGAGCTTTGTTTAACCCCGCCCACACCTCTGATTGGCAGCTTCCTGTGTGCACTGTGCATAGGCAGAAAGCTGATATGCAGTGGTGGGGCTGGGCTATACAGCAGTTGATGAGGAGGCGTGAGACACCTATTCCTGTATGATAATCTC
The DNA here is from genome assembly GCF_046119375.1 of Phyllobates terribilis. Taxonomy (NCBI): domain Eukaryota; kingdom Metazoa; phylum Chordata; class Amphibia; order Anura; family Dendrobatidae; genus Phyllobates; species Phyllobates terribilis. The sequence goes on from NW_027362765.1 coordinate 385,445,454, forward strand.
ATGTGAACAAAAAATTGATTTTATTGAAATATACAACTTAGTAAGTGGCACATAACTGGAATCAGGGTATCTGCCTCTACATCATTCTGCTCTTAGATTATGTAACAAAAACCTGCTGACAGATTCCCTTTATCTGGCAAAAATTTATTTGATTTTGGATGTTCTTTATCAGTTTCCAGGTCAAAAAAAATACGTTGTGGGAGGTTAAGGAATCCCTGACCCTTAATGATTGGAGCTGAGACTATCATCAGAGATATATCCCCCGGAATATGAGCTGGATGGAAATATAAGATAATGAATGTTTACAATAGATTTTATAATGATTGTGTCTTCTCTATAATCCTGACAGATAAGCGGAGGATCTGGACGCCTTCCTGGAAAGGTGTGATTATTACTGTGCTCGTAGGAGTCATTATCATTCTCATCCGCACTATTGAAGCGCTTGGTAAGTATGAGTCATGGGCTATGTTCACACTGAATTTTTTTTTTAATGGATTCTCTCCAAAATCTACCTTAAAAACTGCTTAAAAAAAACTCTTTTATTCACAAAATACGCCATGAAAATGTTGTTGCTTTTTTTGCAGCATTTTTTCACTTTCTCATTCCTTTCTATGGGTCAAAAAAAGCTGCAAAAATGCTGAAAGAATTGACGTGCTGCAGATTTCAAAAACGCTGCAGTTTTTTCCAATTTAGTCAGAAAAAAACTAGTGTGTGCAGGAGATTTGTGAAATCTTATACTGCAAAAGTGGCTTTTAATTTACATTAAAAAGGTGGAAAAAAAGCAGCAAAATGCAATGTGTGAACGGATCCTTGTACCGCTAAGAAACACATCTAAAAAAACTGCTTCAGGAAACTTTTTAGGAAAACAAAAACTTTTAGCACTTCAATTACAACTTCAGCTTCAGTAACTATTGTTTTGTACATGACTTCATGTAATTTATTTGTTCTTCACACCATCTATTTCTAATTCTTTCAAAATACTAACATGAATATTTCAGAAAAGTTTCACCCACAAGAAGACAATATGGCCGCAGCTTATATTACCAGATTCTGTCTTTTTATTCCTCACAAGTTTATAATCGGATACGTGAACACCCCGCAATTATGAAGGAGCTCTGCATAAACCGCACAGACATCTCCGGAGGTAAATGCAAAAAGATCTCCTTCAGGATGTATCGATGTTTCCTCTGCATTGTTTCAGTCTTTTTTCATCCATTATTTGTTTGGCACAAAACACTGCAACAAAAATCCCCGGTGTGATTCCAGCCTCGCTCCTCACCTGCAGATTTAGTCTGATCTGTGTTATATTCCCGCTCTACAATGTATATCTTGATGGATTGGATATGATACTGTTGGAATTCTGAAAATTTAGACCCAATAACGTCCTTGAGTTTCCTCTTTTCCATCAACTTGTTACAGAATTCTATTTTGATGCAGTTTTGGTTCTTTTGGTGTTTTATGGTTTAGGGAGAACTGAGTGTCAATTGTCATGGCCTCTGATACAGTCCCAGAGTGATTGTTACCTGTAGATGGTTCTAGACACCAGATTTACCAAGCAAAGTCTCCTATCCTGAGATTTGATAACCCAATAGTGGGGCAATAGTGATAGTAAAATATAGAACAAGGAAAAGAAAGAAAAGATTTTTTAATAACTTGACAAAGTCTTATAGATATTTGGAAGACTTCTTCAAAGGACTAGAGACCGACATGAGGAAGGGAAGAGGATTATCTCCTATTTATTACTTTTATTTAGTTTTGTATTTGTGGTGGGGGTGGGGGGTATTTTTAGTTGTATTGATTTGCTGATTGAATTTAGTTTCTACTTTACAACATCATCACTGACCGGCTGTGTGAGATCTGTAATCCGGCTCTGAATGACGAACTGTAAAGCTGCTCCAATCTGACTGATCACCTGTTAATATCATTCATTTTACGTCTAAGTTGGAAAGCTTGTAATCATTGCACTAATGGGAAAGTCATACACTTTATGGTTGTGTAGCACCCTGAGGGTTCGGCTGCTACAGGGGTATTGCACCTCAACCCAGAGGTGTGATATTCCACTCCCGGGTAAGGATGGAGTGTGGAACTGAGCTCAGAAAGCTGCATGCACTACACACATCCCATTTCCGAGGAGCAGACCAACGGTACTCCCACTTAGAAATGTGCAGGTACGACCGAGTCTGTTCCTGGCTGGAGTGGGAGGGGGGTGGTACATCCCAGTAGTGTAGGGGCAGATAGGGGGAGCAGCCTGGGTAAAGATAGGAGCTCATTGGGTGCTGGTCACCTGAGCTCACACATAGAGGGAGTATATAAGGTGGGCACCATCTTAGATCAGGGTCAGTCTGTGAGGAGCCAGAGAGACATCAGTCTTGGCAGAGCAGTCAGAGGAAGAGAGCAGAGCAGCCCCAGAGCAAGAGTGAGAGAGGAGAAAGAAAGACCCAGAGGGGGAGAAAGAAGGAACTCTGAGAGCCCAAACTAAACCAAAGGGTGAAGAGTTGGCAACAGGGTACCGGATCCCAAGCTGGCAGAGGCTACAGCACACCTTAGCCAGGAACCGGAGGTCGTGGGCAGGACTGATCTGCCACGGCCACCCACTATATCCACCCGGAAGGCAGACCACGAATAGGGTCAGGGAACCCAGAGACAAGGGTTTACCACCAAGAGGCCCGAGGGAGCCGGACATAGGTGGATCCCTGGTGGGGAAGGCCAGAGACGAGGACAGGTCAGAACGGGAGCTCAGAACCACGCTCCAGAACTACTTGGGGGTTGGCCGAGTCCAGGACCTGGTGGACGCAGCACGACTCGGGTGGTCACTCAAGGCCGGAGTGACCGGAACATCTGCAGTAAGTAAAGAACCCTGAACTGCACAACCCGACTCTGTCTCTGATTACCATCATCCCTGCACTTCCACAACCACCATCCTCTGCACCTGACCCCCTGAGGCTATACCCCTCCCGTTGGGGGTTATACTACCTGGGCTGCACAAACACCATCAGCCTCAGCGGACCCTGCTGCAGCGGCGGCCGTAGTGACCGCAATTCAACGGGTGGCGTAGTCGACATAAAGAACTTTAGTAACATCAGTAAGGACTGCCACACACTGAGCTTGACACCCTGGGCACGGACCGGGTCACAGCCACTCGGAGACTACAACCCCCATCTGATCCGGCTCCGGGTATTCCCCTAAAGAATATTGACGCGCCCCCTGGGCCATATTCTTTAGGGGAATACCCGGAGCCGGATCAGATGGGGGTTGTAGTCTCCGAGTGGCTGTGACCCGGTCCGTGCCCAGGGTGTCAAGCTCAGAGTATGTGGCAGTCCTACAGATGTTACAAAGTTCGTTATGTCGACTACGCCACCCGTTGGATTGCGGTCACTACGGCCGCCGCTGCAGCAGGGTCCGCTGAGGCTGATGGTGTTGGTGCAGCTTTAGATAGTATAACCCCCAACGGGAGGGGTATGGCCTCAGGGGGGTCAGGTGCAGAGGATGGGGGTTGTGGTGGTGCAGCGTAGATGATAATTAAAGACAGAGTCGGGTTGTGCAGTTCAGGGTGTTTACTTACTGCAGATATTCCGGTCACTCCGGCCTTAAGTGACCACCCGAGCCGTGCTGCGTCCACCAGGTCCTGGATTCAGCCAACCCCCAAGCAAGTCCGGAGCGTGTCCCTGAGCCCTCCTTCTTGTCCTTTCTTCTGGCCGTCCCCACCAGGGATCCACCTAGGTCCAGCTCCCTCGGGCCTTCTGTTGGGAGACCCTTGGCCTTGGGTTCCCTGACCCTACACGTGGTTTGCCTTCAGGGTGGATGTGGTGGGTGGCCGTGGCAGATCCTGCCCACGGCCTCCGGTCTCTGGCTGAGGTATGCTTTAGCCCCCACCAGTTTGGGATCCGGTACCCTGTTGCCAACTCTTCACCCTAGGGTTGTACTTGGGTTCTCAGAGTTCCTTCTGTTTCCCCCTCTGGGTCTTTCTTTCTTCTCCTCTCTCACTCTGGGCCTGGGGCTGCTCTGCTCCTCTGCTCTCCTCCTCTGACTTCTCTGCAAAGACTGGCTGATTGACTGACTCCTCTCTGCAAAAGACTCTGTCCTAAGATGGTGCCCACCTTAAATACTCCCTCTATGTGTGAGCTCAGGTGACCAGCACCCAATGAGCTCCTAACTTTACCCAGGCTGCTCCCCCTATCTGCCCCTACACTACTGGGATGTACCACCCCCCTCCCACTCCAGCCAGGAACAGACTCGGTCGTACCTGCACATTTCTAAGTGGGAGTACCGTTGGTCTGCTCCTCGGAAATGGGATGTGTGTAGTGCATGCAGCTTTCTGAGCTCAGTTCCACACTCCATCCTTACCCGGGAGTGGAATATCACACCTCTGGGTTGAGGTGCAATACCCCTGTAGCAGCCGAATCCTCAAGGTGCTACATTCCCCCCTGGTAAATCACAGCACGTCCTCGGGCTGTAAGATATAAAAACACCAAAACATACAATTTTTGCATAAACAACATAATAAACACATATAAAACATATATATCAGCAATAAAACTTTTTTTTTTTTTCATAAATAACATTCTCGTAGACTTCTCTTGCTTCTAGCTCCTCCTCCGGACACTGTGCAACGTGTGCCCGGGAAAAGTGCAACAGTTTCTCTAGAAAAATGGTTTTCCTATAAAACCGGTAGGGGGCGCTTTAGGAAGCGCAACTATATACAAGGGGATATGGCCGCTCTCAGTCCTCGGCCAGGTAATGGGAATAGGGATGACCGCTCTCAGTCCTCGGTCAGAGGGATTAAGGGAAATACGGGTAACAGTTCAATTCTCTGGTCCCAACGGGGACTATAATAGCAGCAACGGTTCACTGTACCCCGATGGGTAACTATTTACAGCTTCTACTCCGCTATACTCAACGACGACGTCCTCCTGCTCTTTCTTTGTGATTACCTTTAGCTTCAGATCTTCTCCCAGATGCGGCACTCTTGATCTTATGGGCGCGGTGGTGTTAGCGCCCGGGTTGCCCGGGCCTTGCGGCCAGGCCGGGGGTATCTGGAAGGTGAAGGGCACCGTAAGGACGGCGGCGCCCTGGGCTACTTGGCCCTGCGACCAGGCCGGGGGCTCCGCGGAGGTAGGGGGCGCTGTTGGTATTGCGGCGCCCGGGGGTACTAGGCCTTGCGACCAGGCTGGTGGTACTTCCTGCTTGGTCACGCTCGGGGTCGAGGCGTGTGACGTCACAGGGGTCGCGGCTCCCGTTTGAGGCCTAGTCTGCGGCGGTGACGTTGCAGCGACGGGCACGGCAGGATAGACTTCGGGCTCTGCGACGGGGAGCTGGGGCAGGTACGCGGTTTCCCGGTTTGGGGTATAGACGTCCCCTTTACCTGCCTCCACTCGTTCGGCTCCCTTCTCGGCGCCGTCTCCGGCCTTGAGTCCTCCCGCGCCATCCTCAGAGGCGGTCTGTCTCCTCGTCTTGGGTGGCGTGCTCCGCTGACGGGTCTCGGTCTGCTGGGCCATCTCTCGGCTCCACTCCGCCAACGTCTCTCGCTGCACCCGGGCCATCCTCCTTGCGAGGCCCTCCAGAGCGGTCTGCGCACACTCCCGATCTCGGGGGAGCTGTGCTAGGACCTCCACTAGGCCTAGTGGGGTCGTTGCTTCCAGCAGGCTCCTGACCAACGGGTCGGTGCTGCTCTGCTCTCCTCCTGTTGTCTCCAGCAGGCTCCTGGCCAGCGGGCCGGTGCTGCTCTGCTCTCCCTCCTCTGTTTCTAGCAGGCTCCTGGCCAACGGGCCGGTGCTGCTCTGCTTTCTCGCCATCTCCGGGTAAGCTCCTCCGATACTCTTCTCCAGGCTTCTTGCCTCCGGGTGCGCTCGCTCCAGACTGCTCCAGGCGACACCCATCTTTGCTCTCTCCTTCTCAGTCCTCCCACTTCGAGGGCGGTCCCGGGGCCACTTGGTGATTGTCAGCTCCAGGGGCAGTTCTTTCACGCTGACAGACACCTCTAGCATCACAGTCTCTGTTGGTGGGGGCGGTTTCCACTTTTGGCGCCATTTTCGGTCCTGGCCCACGATGGGAGGTGGCCTCTTGCCACCCTCTGGCACGCCCATAATGGCGTCCGCTCTTCCAAGGCGGGAAACCTTTGGAAATGGCGGGAATCGTCTCCCAGTGGCGGGAAACTCTGCAGATGGCGGGAAAAAGCTGTTAATGGCGGACAACCAGCGGGAATCGATCTGTGACGGAGTCCGATGGCGGGGACCCTCCGGAACCGGCAGGAGACTTCTTTTTGAGGTAAACTTGTTCTTTTCTTCAGGCACGCAGTACCCGGGTGTTGCGGGCACGTAATCCTGCCGACTACGCCAAAGTTGACGCGCCCCCTGGGCCATATTCTTTAGGGGAATACCCGGAGCCGGATCAGATGGGGGTTGTAGTCTCCGAGTGGCTGTGACCCGGTCCGTGCCCAGGGTGTCAAGCTCAGAGTATGTGGCAGTCCTACAGATGTTACAAAGTTCGTTATGTCGACTACGCCACCCGTTGGATTGCGGTCACTACGGCCGCCGCTGCAGCAGGGTCCGCTGAGGCTGATGGTGTTGGTGCAGCTTTAGATAGTATAACCCCCAACGGGAGGGGTATGGCCTCAGGGGGGTCAGGTGCAGAGGATGGGGGTTGTGGTGGTGCAGCGTAGATGATAATTAAAGACAGAGTCGGGTTGTGCAGTTCAGGGTGTTTACTTACTGCAGATATTCCGGTCACTCCGGCCTTAAGTGACCACCCGAGCCGTGCTGCGTCCACCAGGTCCTGGATTCAGCCAACCCCCAAGCAAGTCCGGAGCGTGTCCCTGAGCCCTCCTTCTTGTCCTTTCTTCTGGCCGTCCCCACCAGGGATCCACCTAGGTCCAGCTCCCTCGGGCCTTCTGTTGGGAGACCCTTGGCCTTGGGTTCCCTGACCCTACACGTGGTTTGCCTTCAGGGTGGATGTGGTGGGTGGCCGTGGCAGATCCTGCCCACGGCCTCCGGTCTCTGGCTGAGGTATGCTTTAGCCCCCACCAGTTTGGGATCCGGTACCCTGTTGCCAACTCTTCACCCTAGGGTTGTACTTGGGTTCTCAGAGTTCCTTCTGTTTCCCCCTCTGGGTCTTTCTTTCTTCTCCTCTCTCACTCTGGGCCTGGGGCTGCTCTGCTCCTCTGCTCTCCTCCTCTGACTTCTCTGCAAAGACTGGCTGATTGACTGACTCCTCTCTGCAAAAGACTCTGTCCTAAGATGGTGCCCACCTTAAATACTCCCTCTATGTGTGAGCTCAGGTGACCAGCACCCAATGAGCTCCTAACTTTACCCAGGCTGCTCCCCCTATCTGCCCCTACACTACTGGGATGTACCACCCCCCTCCCACTCCAGCCAGGAACAGACTCGGTCGTACCTGCACATTTCTAAGTGGGAGTACCGTTGGTCTGCTCCTCGGAAATGGGATGTGTGTAGTGCATGCAGCTTTCTGAGCTCAGTTCCACACTCCATCCTTACCCGGGAGTGGAATATCACACCTCTGGGTTGAGGTGCAATACCCCTGTAGCAGCCGAATCCTCAGGGTGCTACAATATGGCCCAGGGGGCGCGTCAACTTTGGCGTAGTCGGCAGGATCACGTGCCCGCAACACCCGGGTACTGCGTGCCTGAAGAAAAGAACAAGTTTACCTCAAAAAGAAGTCTCCTGCCGGTTCCGGAGGGTCCCCGCCATCGGACTCCGTCACAGATCGATTCCCGCCGGTTGTCCGCCATTAACAGCTTTTTCCCGCCATCTGCAGAGTTTCCCGCCACTGGGAGACGATTCCCGCCATTTCCAAAGGTTTCCCGCCTTGGAAGAGCAGACGCCATTATGGGCGTGCCAGAGGGTGGCAAGAGGCCACCTCCCATCGTGGGCCAGGACCGAAAATGGCGCCAAAAGTGGAAACCGCCCCCACCAACAGAGACTGTGATGCTAGAGGTGTCTGTCAGCGTGAAAGAACTGCCCCTGGAGCTGACAATCACCAAGTGGCCCCGGGACCGCCCTCGAAGTGGGAGGACTGAGAAGGAGAGAGCAAAGATGGGTGTCGCCTGGAGCAGTCTGGAGAGAGCGCACCCGGAGACAAGACGTCTGGAAGAGAGTCCAGAAAGAGCCTACCCGGAGATGGAGGGAGAGCCAGGCAGCACCGATCCAGCGGTCAGGAGCCTGATGCGGGCCGCTACTCCAGGCAGCACCGACCCAGTGGTCAGGAGCCTGTTGCCGGTCGCCATTCCAGAAGGCCGGCTGGAGACAGCGGGAGGAGAGCAGAGCAGCACCGACCCGTTGGTCAGGAGCCTGCTAGAAGCAACGACCCCACTAGGCTTAGTGGAGGTCTTGGCACAGCTCCCCCGAGATCGGGAGTGTGCACAGACTGCGCTGGAGGGCCTCGCACGGAGGATGGCCCGGGTGCAACGAGAGACGTTGGCGGAGTGGAGCCGAGAGATGGCCCAGCGGACCGAGACTCGTCAGCGGAGCACGCCACCCGAGACGAGGAGACAGACCACCTCTGAGGATGGCGCAGGAGGACTGAAGGCCGGAGACGGCGCCGAGAAGGGAGCCGAACGAAAGGAGGCAGGTAAAGGGGACGTCTCTACCCCAAACCGGGAAACCGCGTACCTGCCCCAGCTCCCCGTCGCAGAGCCCGAAGTACCCCCTGCCGTGCCCGTAACCGCAACGTCACCGCCACAGACTAGGCCTCAACCGGAAGCCGCGGCCGCGACCCCTGTGACGTCATACGCCTCGACCCCGAGCGTGACCAAGCAGGAAGTACCACCAGCCTGGTCGCAGGGCCTAGTACCCCCGGGCGCCGCAATACCAACAGCGCCCCCTACCTCCGCGGAGCCCCCGGCCTGGTCGCAGGGCCAAGTAGCCCAGGGCGCCGCCGTCCTTACGGTGCCCTTCACTTTCCAGGTGCCCCAGGCCTGGCCGCAAGGCCTGGGCAACCCGGGCGCCACCACCACCGCGCCCATAAAACCAAGAGTGCCGCATCTGGGAGAAGATCTGTTCGCCCAGCATACGTGCCCGGACGGGTCTGAAGCTAAAGTCAATCACAAAGAAAGAGCAGGAGGACGTCGTCGTTGAGTACAGCGGAGTAGAGACTGTAAATAGTTGCCCGTCGGGGCACAGTGAACCGTTGCTGCTATTATAGTCCCCGTTGGGACCAGAGAATTGAACTGTTACCCGTATTTCCCTTAATCCCTCTGACCGAGGACTGAGAGCGGTCATCCCTATTCCCATTACCTGGCCGAGGACTGAGAGCGGCCATATTCCCTTGTAAATAGTTGCGCTTCCTAAAGCGCCCCCTACCGGTTTTATAGGAAAACCATTTTCTTCAAGAGACTGTCGCACTTTACCCGGTCACAAGTTGCACCGTGACCGGAGGTACCAGAGACAAGAGTGTTATTTATGAAAAGTTTTATATGATGTTTTATTATGTTGTTTATGCAAAAATTGTATGTTTTGGTGTTGTTTTTGTCTTACAGCCCGAGGACGTGCTGTGATTTACCAGGGGGGAATGTAGCACCCTGAGGGTTCGGCTGCTACAGGGGTATTGCACCTCAACCCAGAGGTGTGATATTCCACTCCCGGGTAAGGATGGAGTGTGGAACTGAGCTCAGGAAGCTGCATGCACTACACACATCCCATTTCCGAGGAGCAGACCAACGGTACTCCCACTTAGAAATGTGCAGGTACGACCGAGTCTGTTCCTGGCTGGAGTGGGAGGGGGGTGGTACATCCCAGTAGTGTAGGGGCAGATAGGGGGAGCAGCCTGGGTAAAGATAGGAGCTCATTGGGTGCTGGTCACCTGAGCTCACACATAGAGGGAGTATATAAGGTGGGCACCATCTTAGATCAGGGTCAGTCTGTGAGGAGCCAGAGAGACATCAGTCTTGGCAGAGCAGTCAGAGGAAGAGAGCAGAGCAGCCCCAGAGCAAGAGTGAGAGAGGAGAAAGAAAGACCCAGAGGGGGAGAAAGAAGGAACTCTGAGAGCCCAAACTAAACCAAAGGGTGAAGAGTTGGCAACAGGGTACCGGATCCCAAGCTGGCAGAGGCTACAGCACACCTTAGCCAGGAACCGGAGGTCGTGGGCAGGACTGATCTGCCACGGCCACCCACTATATCCACCCGGAAGGCAGACCACGAATAGGGTCAGGGAACCCAGAGACAAGGGTTTACCACCAAGAGGCCCGAGGGAGCCGGACATAGGTGGATCCCTGGTGGGGAAGGCCAGAGACGAGGACAGGTCAGAACGGGAGCTCAGAACCACGCTCCAGAACTACTTGGGGGTTGGCCGAGTCCAGGACCTGGTGGACGCAGCACGGCTCGGGTGGTCACTCAAGGCCGGAGTGACCGGAACATCTGCAGTAAGTAAAGAACCCTGAACTGCACAACCCGACTCTGTCTCTGATTACCATCATCCCTGCACTTCCACAACCACCATCCTCTGCACCTGACCCCCTGAGGCTATACCCCTCCCGTTGGGGGTTATACTACCTGGGCTGCACAAACACCATCAGCCTCAGCGGACCCTGCTGCAGCGGCGGCCGTAGTGACCGCAATTCAACGGGTGGCGTAGTCGACATAAAGAACTTTAGTAACATCAGTAAGGACTGCCACACACTGAGCTTGACACCCTGGGCACGGACCGGGTCACAGCCACTCGGAGACTACAACCCCCATCTGATCCGGCTCCGGGTATCCCCAACAACACTGGCCCAGGGGGCGCGTCAGTTGTATTTCAGGTTGTCTTCTGTGTCCTTATCATTGGCGACTACATGGAGATCACTGTTATTACTACTCAGAGATAACAGAAAGAACATGGAGCCAGAGCCGGGATGATTGTATGATGATGGGAGCCGATCTTCTGGTCATAAAGGACCAGGAACAGCAGGTAAGATGTCTATACCATATATAAGGATAATATAGGACGAGATGACCAGCCCCATATATAAGGATAATATAGACTAGATGACTGGCCCCATATATAAGGATAATATAGGATTAGATGACCGGCCCCATATATAAGGATAATATAGGACTAGATGACCGGCCTCATATATAAGGATAATATAGACTAGATGACCGGCCCCATATATAAGGATAATATAGACTAGATGACTGGCCCCATATATAAGGATAATATAGACTAGATGACCGGCCCCATATATAAGGATAATATAGACTAGATGACCGACCCCATATATAAGGATAATATAGGACTAGATGACCGGCCCCATATATAAGGATAATATAGACTAGATGACCGGCCCCATATATAAGGATAATATAGACTAGATGACTGGCCCCATATATAAGGATAATATAGGACTAGATGACCGACCCCATATATAAAGATAATATAGGACGAGATGACCGGCCCCATATATAAGGATAATATAGGACTAGATGACCGGCCCCATATATAAGGATAATGTAGGACTAGATGACCGACCCAATATATAAGGATAATATAGACTAGATGACTGGCCCCATATATAAGGATAATATAGACTAGATGACCGACCCCATATATAAGGATAATATAGACTAGATGACCGACCCCATATATAAAGATAATATAGGACTAGATGACCGACCCCATATATAAAGATAATATAGGATGAGATGACCGGCCCCATATATAAGGATAATATAGGACTAGATGACCGGCCCCATATATAAGGATAATATAGGACAAGATGACCGACCCCATATATAAGGACAATATAGGACTAGATCACTGGCCCCATATGTAAGAATAATATATGACTGGATGACTGGCCCTATATATAAGGATAATATAGGACTAGATGACCGGCCTCATATAAGGATAATATAGGACTAGATGACCGACCCCATATATAAGGACAATATAGGACTAGATGACTGGCCCCATATATAAGAATAATATATGACTGGATGAGTGGCCCTATATATAAGGATAATATAGGACTAGATGACCGGCCTCATATAAGGATAATATAGGACTAGATGACCGACCCCATACATAAGGATAATATAGGACTAGATGACCGGCCCCATATATTAGGATAATATAGGACTAGATGATTGGCTCCATATATAAGGATAATATAGGACTAGATGACCGGCCCCATATATAAGGATAATATAGACTAGATGACAGGCCGCATATATAAGGATAATATAGACTAGATGACTGGCCCCATATATAAGGATAAAATAGGACTAGACGACCGGCCCCATATATAGGGATAATATAGGACTAGATGACTGGCCCCATATATAAGAATAATGTAGGACTAGATGACTGACCCATATATAAGGATAATATAGACTAGATAACTGACACCATATATAAGGATAATATAGGACTAGATGACCGGCCCCATATATAAGGATAAAATAGGACTAGACGACCGGCCCCATATATAGGGATAATATAGGACTAGATGACCGGCCCCATATATAAGGATAAAACAGGACTAGCTGACCGGTCTCATATATAAGGATAATATAGGACTAGATGACCGGCCCCATATATAAGGATAATATAGACTAGATGTCTGGCCCCATATATAAGGATAATATAGACTAGATGACCGACCCCATAAGGATAATATAGGACTAGATGACCGACCCATATATAAGGATAATATAGACTAGATAACTGACACAATATATAAGGATAATATAGGACTAGATGACCGGCCCCATATATAAGGGTAAAATAGGACTAGACGACCGGCCTCATATATAAGGATAACATAGGACTAGATGACCGGCCCCATATATAAGGATAATATAGGACTAGATGACTAGCCCCATATATAAGGATAAAATAGGACTAGCTGACCGACTCCATATATAAGGATAATATAGACTAGATGACCGGCCCCATATATAAGGATAAAATAGGACTAGACGACCGACCCCATATATAGGGATAATATAGGACTAGATGACCGGCCCCATATATAAGGATAATATAGGACTAGATGACCGGCCCCATATATAAGGATAAAATAGGACTAGCTGACTGGTCCCATATATAAGGATAATATAGGACTAGATGAGGGCCCCATATATAAGGATAATATAGGACTAGATGACCGGCCCCATATATAAAGACAATATAGGACGAGATGACTGGCCCCATATATAAGGATAATATAGACTAGATGACTGGCCCCATATATAAGGATAATATAGGACTATATGACCGACCCCATATATAAAGATAATATAGGACTAGATGACGGACCCCATATATAAAGATAATATAGGACTAGATGACCGACCCCATATATAAGGATAATTTAGAACTAGATGACCGGTCCCATATGTAAGGATAATATAGGACTAGATTATGGCCCCATATATAAGGATAATTTAGGACTAGATGACTGGGCCCATATATAAGGATATTATAGGACTAGATGACTGGCCCCATATATAAGGATAATATAGGACTAGATTATGGCCCCATATATAAGGATAATATAGGCCCTGATGACCCTGGTCTGCTGTATCCTCATATCTATTATATATCTGATATGATGGATGTTCTTCATTTGTTACAGGAGATTATACAGAGATCTATCACACAGCAGGTAGAGAAACCATATTGGATAGGACTTCATCGTCATGGAGACGTCTGGAGATGGGTGGATGGAGAACATTATTCCGGCAGCTTGTAAGTGTCTCCTGACACGAGCACACACCGGTCATTACTGTGACTGTGATACATCCGATCACCGGGGTCTGGACCTCCCTTATAATTACTGATTTATCATCATTTCCTCTTGTTTTATCTTCTTGTTACTCAGGATCGAGATAAAGACACTGACATCAGGACGCTGCGTATTAATGACCGGATCTGATTATTATCAGGATTACTGTGATAATGAAAGAAGATGGCTCTGTGTGAAGAAAGCTGTGGGGATCTGACATCGCCATTACTGATTTCAGATTTCAGATTGAATGTGGTAATGTCCTCGTGTTTGGACACCAGCAGTGAGGTGCGTGCGAGGAAATGGGCTTTATATGATAGACAATTGGCATGGTATCATATTAAATTGGACAATTATTGTTGGTTCATGGAGCAGGACCTCTTGTACGGGCCATCAAACATGACAAAATTAATAGCTCATGACACTAAACTGATTGTAGGATTTTCTTGTTTTAGACCCCAAAAATTCTCCCTCATCAGTTTTCAGTTTTAAACAAGCAAAGAAAGTAACAACCCTACCAATGTCGGTGAGCTGTACAGTTTCCTCTCTGTAAGTTGTAGCGGCTTTTGTTCCCCCTTTATTGATTGTTACAGTACAGTCTCCACTAGTGTTGAGCATTCCGATACTGAAATATCGGGTATCGGCCGATATTCGCGGTATCGGAATTCCGATACTTAATTCCGATACTATTGCAATATCGTATACCGGAATCGGAAGTTCCCATAATGCAATGAGACATTTTCATTTTATTCAGCCAATGAGGATCCTAAGAAGTGTGGGCACATCCTGTTAGGCATGTAGGCATCTTAACTAATGGCATGGCTGTGATTGGCTGCTGAAATGATGTCATGATGCACTATAAAAGCCACCGCCGCCATTTTGAGCTCACTCTGCTGTGAATTCAGTTAGGGATAGGACGCTGTTGTTCTGAGGGACAGTTTTAGCTACCTATTTGCTCTATACTGCTTTACCCAAGCTACTTTCTAAATCACTGTGCCTTGCAGTGCTAGTGCACAGTTCCCTGTGCTGTTCACCGCTATCTGCAAGGTCTGTGTGTGTGAGTGCAGCTCACCCTGTAGTGTGTGCTTCAGCCAAGTCTGGTTGTAGTGCACTCAGTGTGTGTCACTGCCTCATACATTGTCCTTTTTTGCCAATTCATAATTTTTCCTGATATCTCCTATTAGTGTGGTGGTTCCATCTGTATTCAGCTAAATTGGTTCCAAACACACTATATAGGAGTAGATAGAGAAATTTTTTTCCGTCTTGCAGCACTAGTGCACAGTGCTCTGCATCTGTACTGTTCACCGCTGTCTGCAAGGTCTGGTGTGTGAGTGCAGCTCACCCTGTAGTGTGTGCTTCAACCCCGTCTGGTTGTAGTGCACTCAGTGTGTGTCACTGCCTCATACATTGTCCTTTATTGCCAATTCATAATTTTTCCTGATATCTCCTATTAGTGTGGTGGTTCCATCTGTATTCAGCTAAATTGGTTCCAAACACACTATATAGGAGTAGATAGAGAATTTTTTTTCCGTCTTGCAGCACTAGTGCACAGTGCTCTGCATCTGTACTGTTCACCGCTGTCTGCAAGGTCTGGTGTGTGAGTGCAGCTCACCCTGTAGTGTGTGCTTCAACCCCGTCTGGTTGTAGTGCACTCAGTGTGTGTCACTGCCTCATACATTGTCCTTTATTGCCAATTCATAATTTTTCCTGATATCTCCTATTAGTGTGGTGGTTCCATCCATATTCAGCTAAATTGATTCCAAACACACTATATAGGAGTAGATAGAGGAGCCTTTCTGCAGCATTGGGCCCTGCAGCCCCAGCCAGATTAGTATTAGCCTATTTTTTGCAGCCTCATCTATTGCATTGTAGGTTACCTTCCTACATTGTAATAGCTACAAAAAGTTTGTGATACTATCGTTATTACATCTTTAGGCACATCCAGTGTCTTTTTGTGACAAAAAAAACCTAAATAAAGTTCACCAAACACTCCACTTTACAGTTGTGTAGGCCACATTAGCTCATATTAAAGTCTAGTCCACACTTTATAAAATTAGTGTTTCTTATACCTGTTAGCAGCTGTTCAGGAATAAGCACACTAAGCCCTTAGTACTTTTCTGCCTATCTTTATCAGTCTACCAAGATGAAGAAGGCAGGGAGTAAGGCATGTGGTCGTGGTCGTGGGCGTGGGCGTGGAGTTTCTGCAGGGAGAGGACGTGAGGATTCTGTGCCTGCAGGGAGAGGACGTGGGGATTCTGTGCCTGCTGCGGGCACCAGTGACTCAGCATCCCCCAGTTTTACCAGGGAACAGTCCTTTATGCGCAGCTTTGTAGGAGCTAGCCGTACCCCACTGCTGCGCGAGGACCAAATTGAAGCCGTTGTCGGATGGATGGCAGCTAACGCATCGACTTCAATTAGTTCCAGATCCTCTCAGGTCCTGAGCACTGAAGAGCACCCATCTGTCTCTTCACCACCTGCCAAATTGCCCAGGCAGTCAGAGAGCCCTGGACAGGAGCCATCTCTACTTCTGTTCTCTGAATCTCTTGGCTTGGAAAGAGGGGGCCAGCCAAGCAGAATTCGAGAATTTGAAGAAGAGGTAGTATGCAGTGATGCGCAACCGTTTTGTCTCTCTGAATCTGAAGAGGCGGGTGGGCCAGTGCCTATGGTCAGCAGCACACCTCAGTACGCATCTGATGATGAGACTCAGGTGCCACTTTCTGGTGCGTACTGTGCTGTCGAGACTACCCAGGAGAAGCAGTTGTTTGAAGAGGGTGGTGTAGATGATGAGGTCCTTGACCCATCATGGCGTGAGGGACAGGAAGGTGGTGGGAGCAGCTCTGAGGAAGAGATTCCCCGAACGGCCCAAAAAGGAGGGAGAGGGAGGGGGCAGACTTGGTTGCCTGTAGCCTCCACTTCGGCACCCATTAGGAGCATGGCTCTTCCAAAATCCAAAGCGGGCGCTCCCAAGACTTGCAGTGCCTGGTCCTTTTTTGACACAGTTGCAGATGACATTTGCTTTGTCAAATGCAAGCTGTGTAATCAGAAGGTGAAAAGAGGGAAAAGTGTCAGCAACCTCAATACCACAAATATGTGGAAACATGTGCGGACCAAGCACGTGGTGGAGTTACACAAACACACTGAAGACCTAGGCCAACCTACAGCGCCACCTACCACCTCTTCAGCTCGTGTTGTAGCCTCTTCCTCCAGCTCACACACAGCTGGTTCGGCTTCCTCACAGGATCGCCATGGAAGAATCTCTGGCACTGTTGTACAGAGACACAGTGTAATTCCACCCACAGCACCACTTTCCCAGTCATCCTCACACTCCCAGGCCAGTCTACAGCCATCGTTAGCACAGGCATGGGAGAAAAGGCGCCCATACTCGGCAAACCACCCCCGAGCACAGGCTCTGAATGCTGGCATTGCTAAACTACTGGCCCTTGAAATGCTATCATTCAGGCTGGTGGAGACTGACACATTCCGTAACTTTATGGCATTGGCAGTCCCACAATACAACGTGCCCAGCCGCTTTTATTTCAGCAGGCAAGCCGTCCCTGCCCTGCAACATCATGTGGAGGGAAAAATTAAACATGCGCTACAAAACGCCGTCAGTAGCAAGGTCCACCTGACCACTGATGCGTGGACCAGTAAGCATGGACAGGGACGATACCTTTCCCTCACTGCCCATTGGGTAAATGTTGTGGAGCCGGGTACAGATCTTGAGAGTGGCGCTGTACGTGTTCTGCCAACTCCAAGGATTGCAGGAATCCAGTCTGTACACATTGACTCCTCCTCATACTCCAGTTCCTCTGAATCAGCGCTGCAGGAGCCGTCACGGTCTACCTCCACATCGACCCGTGAACGGTTACCTGTTATGATGACCGATATGAGCACAGCCGTGGCCAAACGTCAACAGGCCGTATTAAAATTAATTTCTTTGGGGAATCGAAGCCACACAGCGCAGGAGCTCTGGAATGCCATCAAGCAGCAGAGTGACGTGTGGTTTGTGCCAGCGAATCTCCAGCCAGGCATGGTAGTGTGTGACAATGGCCGAAATCTGGTGGCAGCTCTGGGCCTAGGCAACCTCACTCACATCCCATGTCTGGCACATGTGCTCAACTTGGTCGTGCAGAGTTTTTTGAGGGACTATCCGGATCTTGATGCACTGCTTCACAAGGTCCGCATAGAGTGCGCTCACTTGCGGCGTTCCAGCAATGCAAGATCACGCATTGCAGCTCTGCAGCGCCGATTATGTCTTCCGGAACATCGCATCATATGTGACCTACCCACCAGGTGGAATTCAACGTTACATATGTTGGAGAGGTTGTGTGAGCAGCAGGCAGCAGTAATGGAGTACCAGCTGCAGCAGGCGCAAACAAGTCGCAGTGCGCGCCGTTCACACTTCACCACCACTGAGTGGGCCTCTATGAAGGACATTTGCCACGTTTTGCGTGCCTTCGATTATTCCACGCGGATGGCGAGTGCAGATGATGCACTAGTCAGCATGACTATCCCCCTTATCTGCCTGCTTGAAAAAACACTGCAAGCACTAAGGGACGAGGTTTTGGAAGAGGTGGAGGATGAGGAGTCACAAATGCCATCTGCTTCTCTACAGTCTGCGCAACGTGGTTCCTCACAAAGGCCTAGGCAGGGGACACTTTGTGAGGAGGATGAGGAGGAGTCAATGGATGAGGAAGACATCTGTCCAGAGGAGGGAGGTACACAATGCTCTAGTAGTCAGTATCTAGAGCGAGGGTGGGGTGATGCAGAGCAGGCAGAGATCACGCCTCAAGCAGGGGACAGCGTTTCTTGGCCAGTTGGCAGTCTGCAGCACATGGTTGATTTCATGCTGCAGTGCCTCAGAAACGACCGCCGCATCGCCCACATTCTCAACACGGCTGATTATTGGGTGTCCACCCTCCTAGATCCTCGCTACCGGGACAACTTACAAAGCCTCATAACACCATTGAACCGGGAGCGTAAAATGCGGGAGTACCAAGACGCACTGGTGCATTCCATCATGTTCTCCATTCCAACCGAGAGCAGTGCTGCTAGTGCTTTACAAAGCAGCTCAGTGCGTCGAGGCAGTGGAGGAAGCTCTGCACAAAGAGGGAGCAGAAGCAGCGCCTCAGCACAAGGCAAGACCAGTATGGCCGAAATGTGGCAAAGTTTTGTGTCCCCGCCGCCACAAATGTCTACACCATCACAGACAGCTCCAGTCAGCAGGAGGCAACGTTTCCGTCAGATGGTGACAGACTACATGTCTTGCCCTCTTAGTGTACTCCCAGACGGCTCTTCTCCCTTCAAGTTTTGGGTCTGTAAGCTGGATACATGGCCAGAGCTTAGTCAGTATGCACTGGAGGTGCTAGCTTGCCCTGCTGCTAGTGTATTATCGGAACGCGTCTTTAGTGCCGCAGGTGGTGTACTAACAGACCGTCGCATGCGACTATCCTCCGATAACGTTGACCGGCTTACTTTTCTCAAAATGAACAAGGCCTGGATCTCTCATGAATTTGCCAGTCCTCTTCCAGAATAAATAATTGGTTGGCAACAGTATCCAGGTCTCCTGTTCTGTTCATGTTTCTACCACCTGAACTGTAATCCCTGAGCTCCAACACCGCCAGTTGGCGCTCGGAAGTGCCGTCTGCACAGTCAACACTTGCTGCCGTGTTATTGGGGTTCAGTAACGTCAGCTGTTCTCCTGCTGTGCGGACGGCAATTTCTCCTGATTTGTCCACATCCACTGTACTACACATTTTAAAGTTGCTCCAATTACTCCTCTGGCTCCTCTGTTTTCATTCTTATCCCTGGGCTCCAGCACCGCCAGTTGGCGCTCGGAAGTGCTGTCTGCACAGTCAACACTTGCTACCATGTTATTGGGGTTCAGTAACGTCAGCTGTTCCCCTGCTGTGCGGACGGCAATTTCTCCTGCTCTGTCCACATTCTCACTACTACAGATTTTAAAGTTGCTCCAATTACACCTCTGGCTCCTCTGTTTTCAGTATTATCCCTGAGCTCCAACACCGCCAGTTGGCGCACGGAAGTGCCGTCTGCACAGTCAACACTTGCTGCCGTGTTATTGGGGTTCAGTAACGTCAGCTGTTCTCCTGCTGTGCGGACGGCAATTTCTCCTGCTTTGTCCAAATCCACTGTACTACACATTTTAAAGTTGCTCGAATTACACCTCTGGCTCCTCTGTTTTCATTCTTATCCCTGGGCTCCAGCACCGCCAGTTGGCGCTCGGAAGTGCCGTCTGCACAGTCAACACTTGCTGCCGTGTTATTGGGGTTCAGTAACGTCAGCTGTTCTCCTGCTGTGCGGACGGCAATTTCTCCTGCTTTGTCCACATCCACTGTACTACACATTTTAAAGTTGCTCGAATTACACCTCTGGCTCCTCTGTTTTCATTCTTATCCCTGGGCTCCAGCACCGCCAGTTGGCGCTCGGAAGTGCCGTCTGCACAGTCAACACTTGCTACCATGTTATTGGGGTTCAGTAACGTCAGCTGTTCCCCTGCTGTGTTCACGGCAATTTCTCCTGCTCTGTCCATATTCACTGTGCTACTTATTTAAAACTTGCTCCAATTACACCTCTGGCTCCTCCGTTTTTAGTATTTACCCTGGGCTCCAACACCGCCAGTTGGCGCTCGGAAGTGCTGTCTGCACAGTCAACACTTGCTGCTGTGTTATTGGGGTTCAGTAACGTCAGCTGTTCCCCTGCTGTGCGGACGGCAATTTCTCCTGCTCTGTCCACATTCTCACTACTACAGATTTTAAAGTTGCTCGAATTACACCTCTGGCTCCTCTGTTTTCATTCTTATCCCTGGGCTCCAGCACCGCCAGTTGGCGCTCGGAAGTGCCGTCTGCACAGTCAACACTTGCTGCGGTGTTATTGGGGTTCGGTAACGTCAGCTGTTCCCCTGCTGTGTTCACGGCAATTTCTCCTGCTCTGTCCATATTCACTGTGCTACTTATTTAAAACTTGCTCCAATTACACCTCTGGCTCCTCCGTTTTTAGTATTTACCCTGGGCTCCAATACCGCTAGTTGCTGCTCAGAAGTGCCGTCTGCACAGTCAACGCTTGCTCCAGTGTTATTGGGATTCAGTAACGTCAGCTGATCCCCAGCTGTGTGTCCGGCAAATTCTCCTGCTTTGTCCACATCCACTGTAGTACGGATTTAAAACCTCCTCCAAATACACCTCTGGCTCTTCTGTTTTTAGTATTTACCCTGGGCTCCAGCACCGCCAGCTGGTTCTCGGCAGTTCCATTGGCTCTTGTACCTTCTGCTACCCATCCGGGTTCCAGTACCGTCAGCTGGTTCTCGGCAGTGTCTTTGGCACGGGTACTCCCTCCTGCCCAGCCTGGTTCCAGCACGCCAGCTGTTTCCGGGTAGTGTCAACGTCACTTTGCCTCCAATGCGTTGTCCTGTCGTGTTGCGGTCGGGTTAGCCGACTCTATGGTGCCTGCAGTTTAGGTGACTCCTATGTGGGCTGCGGGATCTGGCAATGAAGGCTGGTTCCATAGTGCCAATAGGACAAGCACCCTCTGTAGGACTGTGGGTTTTGGTAACTGCGGCCGGCTCGCGGCCTTGAACTTTTTTTTTACATGGGTACCTTCTGCTACCCATCCGGGTTCCAGTACCGTCAGCTGGTTCTCGGCAGTGCCTTTGGATTAGGTGCCTCCTTCTCGGTATCCAAGTTCCACCAACGTCTGCTGGTCCTTGGTAGTGCTTTCTGGCACAGGTACCTCCTGCTTAGTAACCGAGTTCCAGTAACATCAGCTGGTCCTCGGTAGTTCCATTGGCTCTTGTACCTTCTGCTACCCATCCGGGTTCCAGTACCGTCAGCTGGTCCTCGGTAGTTCCATTTGCTCTTGTATCTTCTGCTACCCATCCGGGTTCCAGTACCGTCAGCTGGTTCTCGGCAGTGTCTTTGGCACGGGTACTCCCTCCTGCCCAGCCTGGTTCCAGCACGCCAGCTGTTTCCGGGTAGTGTCAACGTCACTTTGCCTCCAATGCGTTGTCCTGTCGTGTTGCGGTCGGGTTAGCCGACTCTATGGTGCCTGCAGTTTAGGTGACTCCTATGTGGGCTGCGGGATCTGGCAATGAAGGCTGGTTCCATAGTGCCAATAGGACAAGCACCCTCTGTAGGACTGTGGGTTTTGGTAACTGCGGCCGGCTCGCGGCCTTGAACTTTTTTTTTACATGGGTACCTTCTGCTACCCATCCGGGTTCCAGTACCGTCAGCTGGTTCTCGGCAGTGCCTTTGGATTAGGTGCCTCCTTCTCGGTATCCAAGTTCCACCAACGTCTGCTGGTCCTTGGTAGTGCTTTCTGGCACAGGTACCTCCTGCTTAGTAACCGAGTTCCAGTAACATCAGCTGGTCCTCGGTAGTTCCATTGGCTCTTGTACCTTCTGCTACCCATCCGGGTTCCAGTAACATCAGCTGGTCCTCGGTAGTTCCATTGGCTCTTGTACCTTCTGCTACCCATCCGGGTTCCAGTACCGTCAGCTGGTTCTCGGCAGTGCCTTTGGATTAGGTGCCTCCTTCTCGGTATCCAAGTTCCACCAACGTCTGCTGGTCCTTGGTAGTGCTTTCTGGCACAGGTACCTCCTGCTTAGTAACCGAGTTCCAGTAACATCAGCTGGTCCTCGGTAGTTCCATTGGCTCTTGTACCTTCTGCTACCCATCCGGGTTCCAGTAACATCAGCTGGTCCTCGGTAGTTCCATTGGCTCTTGTACCTTCTGCTACCCATCCGGGTTCCAGTACCGTCAGCTGGTTCTCGGCAGTGCCTTTGGATTAGGTGCCTCCTTCTCGGTATCCAAGTTCCACCAACGTCTGCTGGTCCTTGGTAGTGCTTTCTGGCACAGGTACCTCCTGCTTAGTAACCGAGTTCCAGTAACATCAGCTGGTCCTCGGTAGTTCCATTGGCTCTTGTACCTTCTGCTATCCATCCGGGTTCCAGTACCGTCAGCTGGTCCTCGGTAGTTCCTCAGCTTTCTTGTACCTTCTGCTACATTTCCAAGTTCAAGCTTTTTGAAATGGTTCTTGGTAATCACTCTGGATCTCCCTGACGAGGACCCTGAAGACGAGGACCCTGAAGACCAACCCTAAGAAGACGAGGACCCCGAAGACAATGACCCTGAAGACGAGGACCCTGAAGACCACCCCGAAGAAGACGAGGACCCTGAAGACCACCCCGAAGAAGACGAGGACCCTGAAGACCACCCCGAAGAAGACGAGGACCCCGAAGACGAGGACCCAGAAGACCAACCCGAAGAAGACGAGGACCCCGAAGACGAGGACCCCCGAAGACAACGACCCTGAAGACCACCCCGAAGAAGACCAAGAAGATGACCCTGAAGAAGTTGACCAAGAAGACAAAGAAGAGAAGACAAGCACCAAGATACAGAAAAACAAGAGACAGAAAACCAAGAAGCAGAAATACAAGAAGCTGCAGAACAAAAAGCGGAAGAACATTAAGCATAAGACTAAAAATCAGAGCAAAAGATAATATCTAAATTATAAGCAGAAGATGACTAAGCAGTGTATGGGGGTGAGTCCGTTCCTCCTCGTGGTGCCCCTGGAAAAGACCTGCTGCTGCAGGCCAAACTGAACGCGGACAAATCCTGTTGTAAATCTTTTGTGACGGGCAGAACGAAAGGTGTAATGTCCAACCTTTTATAGATAACAACTACAGGAATGCCTGTCACAAATAAGAATATGATGAAGAAGAAGAATATGAAGAAGATGAAGAAGTAGAATATGAAGAATGTAAAAAAAAGAATAATACGAAGAAGGTGAAGAAGAAGAAGGTGAAGAAGAAGTGGATGAAAAAGATGCTGAGGATGATGAAGGAGAAAGTGTGGGAGAAGTAAAAAAGAAGGTGAAGAGCATGGAAGTAGTGAAACATAAATATCTGACAAAATATAAAAATACTTAACATAGTTAATATTTCCGTAACTCAGAACATAATAAAAAAATATTAATTCCTGCTATTCCATTTGACTGGGCTAAACCTCTATGCCTTTATTGTCTCCCCCACCTCCCCCAATACATTCTACATTATTCTTAGTTGTTTTCCTTCATGTAGAAATAACCTACAAGGAAAGAAAGGGTTTATTTTAATTCCGATATTTATGTCCCATTGACTTGCATTGGTTTCCGGTATCGGAATCGGCGATATCCGATACTTTTTCGGTATCGGTCCGATCCAATCCGATCCGATATTTCCCGATATCGGAAGGTATCGCTCAACACTAGTCTCCACATTATAGCAACCAGTTACTGTCGCCATTTACCTCTATGACATATTTCCCCCACACAGATAATTATTGTCAGACATTGCACTGTCTTGATGTTTTCATGTAGTATTATAATCGTTATATACCACATTTTAATTTGATATTTGAAACATCAAATGACGTTAATACATGAAAGTTTGCTACATCTTGTTGTGTAATTTTTTTATCTGTCATGTTAAAGTTTCCTACCTCTGTGTGAAAGGGAACTAAATACCTAAATGTGTGCCATGTCGCAGGTGTAAACAGTCAGATGACGGAGGCAGAGCTGTAGAAAATGGAAGTGGACAAATCTTAAAGGGGTTGTCCACTACTTTCACATTTATGCCCCATCAGTAGAATAGAGCATCAATGTATGATTGGCCGGGGTCCCGCACCCGGCACCCCCTCCGATCAGCTATTATCGGTGCCAGCGTCGGCCGCCGGCCGGAAGTCCTTGCCTGCGGTGCTTGGCCGTCCATCTGTAGCGGCCGCCGCCATTCAATTGAAGAGGAGGCGGATGTGCAGTAACAAGCTCCGGCTACTGCAACTTGACGGCTGAGCATCGCAGGTAAGGACTTCCGGCCGGCTGCCGACGCTGGCACCGATAATAGCTGATCGGAGGGGGTGCCGGGTGTGGGACCCCGGCCGATCATACATTGGTGCCCTATCCTATGGATAGGGCACCAATGTCAAAGTAGTGGACAACTTCTTTAATTTTAGTGTTTGACAAACAATGTCTACATTCCTACATACCTCATGCGGTTATACATCGAACTTGACAATCATGCAGTATTAGATATAATTACAAATTACCACACACGGCATTATTGTAGCTAAACATAAAGACACAAATTATGCCAAAGGGTTCTACATGGATAGCCTACATGGTTCTGTACACAAAAAGCATATATCCTATAGAAAGTAGTGTAAATCAGAACAAACCAAGCAGAAAAAAATGAAAAAACCAACAGACAAGTATATTACTTAATAAGACTAATTTTTATTGTGAAAATTTGCAGATATAAAAAACACGAAGCATAAAAAATGAGAAACCACTAGGTGGCACCACAGCCCACAATGTCATAGACGTAGTCTATCACACATGAAAATCACAGTGGTTCATGAGTAGATTGTCACCACTATATCAGGGTGATGGATTTCATGTACATCCTAAATGTTCTACTCTAAGTAACGGCTTAAATGTGATAAACCGTATTGAAACCTACTGCATGCAAAGTGTCAGGTTGTTAGACCATATCGCATCTAGAAACCATACTACATATAGAAACCAGGGAGATTACCTGACAGGGGGCTGGGTGTGACCATGTTTTTATACCTTTGCAAATTTTCACAAGAAAAAATTTGTCTAATTAAGTAATATACTTGTCTGTTGTATTTTTTCAGTATTAGAGATTAGCAGATTTGGCAAGCATTGAATTGGCTAAATCGTTGAAAATTAAAATTTCCTTATAAAATGCATGTGAAGTTATTCTCTGCAAAATGAATGTTACTTATTATACTCCGTAAGCTACTAGAACTGTTTGCAATGACATTGGACTTTGCAGCACTGCCCCTCTCCCCTAACTGACTGCCAGAGATGAGAGCTGACAGCTGTCATTTAATCACACATGGGTCTCCTGAGCTCCATCACATGTTATTACACAGCAGTGAAGAAAGCTCATTGTTTGTCAATACATGTCTCACACTGAGCCTGTTCTAAGCTTTTGTGGGGGCGTGTCCTTCTTTCCCCAGTGTGTTGCTGCCTGCTTATGATTGGTCAGCAACATACATGAGGAAGAAGTACACTCCCCCAGTGATGTCCCTTTGGCTATACCCACTTGGGCTTATTATTTTTTTAACTGTTTAGTTGTCAAATACTTTGATTGCTAAAGTCTCTGCAATGAAGAGGTGAATTAAAAAAATGTAATAAAAAATGTTTTATTTGGCTCTGCAGCCATTATTAAATTATGTGTTCAGTTCAACGTGAAACATTTGGTGAAAAGTCGTCTTTAACTATAAGTCTGTAAATGTACTTGGGGTTTGGTATTGCGAAAAGAGGGTCCAGTCACCGGAAATGTTATTTAGTAAAGAACTTTGTACCTAAAACAGCAATATATCAAATGGAGATCATTCACTTTATGGTCAACCGTATCAAACTCAGTACACTATGGCCTTGACTCATGAAGACTGGCAAAGTTCATGCCGGTCTTGATCATGGGGTGTTCTAGAGTCAGACACTCCTGATTCATTAAGAGTTGCATTCATTAGGAGGACTGTTGGACTTCACCACAAATCATAATAATATGATTTGTAGCCAAATGAATACCATGGCTCGTCATGATTTCTTGTCTTTGGGATTTTAACTCAATACGTAAGAACTGCAAAGCAACAATGCGAACCACTGAGCCACCTTTGCTTTTAGTATAAAAGGAAAAACTACAAATATTTTTGGATTCAAGTCGTATAATGGACATAGTGTTAATTCTCATGTACACATAAAACAGCTTATTCATAAAATTAAAAAATAACACAGAAATTGGAAAAGAAGGGTAGATAATATATCTAAACCTAAATTGGTACCCCCCATAAAGGACATATAGACAGACGTGATGAGGACTAACGAAGCAAGGTAAATTACATAGAAAAAAGGAGAGCAAAAAAACTTCGAAAAACGTCCTGAATCGTAAAATTACAAAATTTTATTGGTGAAGATAAATCAGAAAAGAGAATCACAAACTCAGACATCAAAAATTAAAATAAAATAATGGAGAAGCACCAGTGTGGAACAAAAAAAACATTTGTCAAACAGAGAAAATAGGCTGCCAAGCCTGAGTATGTTCAATATCAAAAATAATAGGACATTAGAATGTAATGAAATTACTAAAAAGGTAAGTCCTTTTTTTCTGTAAAATTAAAAAAGCATAGTTACTCCATGAAGGCAGCATAGAACTTTTGGTGGCATTTCCATATTTGTGAACAAATTTTATTCCTTTGTACTTGTTGGATGGGTGGATGATGAATCTTGTATTAACCATCATTGCTGTATTATATCCTGTTCATTATACTGCCACTTGAATGTTCAATATTTTTGTCACTTTCTCCATTGAGATAGCTTTAAAGTTGAAAATAAATGAAACTGTTGCATTCTCAATATTTTTATATTTTCTATTTTGTTTTTACATGTTTATTGTAAAATTTGAAAATCCTAAATAAAAACTCCCCAAAATAATCCTGCACATTCTCTGTAGAATTGATGCATTATAGGGATGATGGAGAAGTATAGAAACCGGGTTGAAAAAATTGATTGCTATGATGCAAATAAAGGGGTTGTCCAGGAATAAACAATTAATGAGCTGATCGATGGGGGGTCCAGCATCTGGCATCCCCACTCTTCCAGTAAAATCTTCTCTGGGCGGGTCATCAATAAAAAAATGAATAAATGAATTAATAAATAAAAGATACCCTCCTTCTTCTAAAAGGCGAATACTCTTCCAAACTTATGTGCACCATTGTAAGATATTCTACATTAGATAAATGTACAGGAGTAATTAATACTTGGGTATGAATGTGGGTGGTGGTCCTACGTCAACCACACAGTGTCCACCAATCATGCTCCTGTACAGATGTACTTTGCTTTGCCCCGCTGAGATCAGAGCAAAGTACTGTAGCGCACCCATCAGACCGGACCGCTCCGTCTGTGAATATAATAAAAGGTTGTTTTATGCCGAATGGATTGGGCACATACAAAGGCATACTTATATTCTGTAAAAGCAGCCTTAAAGGTGGTGGCCGTACTTTATATTGGGAAACCTGGTGACAGGTTCCCTTTAAACATACCATATATTTTTATTCACGTTTGATTTTTTGGCCTCACTGACGTATCTGCTTTTGTTGCTTCACTAATAACATCCATGCCTGGATGATTGTTATGTACAGTAAGGAAAAGGTTAATTTATGTGGTGCTTTTGACCATTTCTGACAAATAAATTCTGCAAATTTCAAAGATTTGAGGATTCATCTAAATCTCACAGCAGAAGGAAAACAAATAATCTTTAAAATTCATTATTTCAAATGGTAAAATTACTTTCTAGGCATAAAAGTACAAGATACCCTTAGCCCTGAAAGGATTAAGTAGTAGATACATTTATCCAAGTTCATTTTGTATAGTGGAAAGTCTTGTCTAGTAATATACATAAGCACCCATGATCTCTATCTCCAATTATTAGATCTATCCAAAAAGTTAATCTTTTTGACCTTATGCTTATAGGTGAGCCTTATGTTAAATGGACTTAAGATAAGTTGTTCCATAAAGAGTTCAAGCTGTCCCGCCATGCCCTGCCACAAAATAAGATCTTTTATATATCTAAACCAACACTGCACATGTTCCACAGCCCCCACACCCTCGTCACCAAAAACATATCTCTCCCAAAACCCTAAGAATAAGTTGGCATATGAGGGTGCACAGGTCGTGCCCATTGCAGTGCCGCATTTCTGTTAATAGAAACAATCTTTAAACACAAAAAAATGATGCTTGAGGACAAAGCGTAGCAGCTTAAGTATAAGCTCACACATATGGCTGTCCGGGTTGCCTGTCCTCAGGAAAAAGCATCCTCATGTCGAATGCAAGTATATAGCGACTCGATGTCTACTATTAAAATAATAATCATAATAATAATAATCATGTCTTTTCCATAAAGATACTGTCAACCCTATTGAGGACATTTGTTGTGTCTTTAACAAATGAAGGTAAAGCCTCTACAAGAGGTCTCAAGTAAAAATCAATGAGTTTTCATATCAGGTCACATAGACCCTCCATACCTGACACAACTGGACGTCCCAGGGGGTTGACAGCACCCTTATGGACTTTTGGGGAAGAGGTAGAGGGTAGGTATTTTGGGAAATTTCACCGTTAGTCCTTCAAGAACCTTTTTATCAATAATGCCCTGGTCATAAACCATTAGTATTGCTTGAAGCTATTCTGAGAAAGATGTCAGTGGGTTGGAATGAAGTTTTACATAAGTACTGTAACGCGGGCGTCCTTGAATGATTCCTCTCCTTCCTCCCAGCAGGGACGCAGACAATCACTGCCACGTCTGCTCAGCAGCATCCCCTGCTCTGTCTCCTTCTGCAGCTTCGAGCGCTCATGCACGTCGTGCAGGTCTCCCGGCAGCTTACTTAGGGTGTGCATGCACATGCTTCTTAAAGGGGCAGCATGCACTCTAGAAATGTCTACAATCTATAGCTGGGAGGCATTAGGTATTTAAGGTGCCTGAGCAACTTCAGTAGCTAGTTAGTCTTGTATCCACTAGTTTGTTGTCAGGTCCCTGTTCTTGAACCCATTCTGCTACTCTGTACTAGAGTCTGTCCAGTTATCCTGAAGTCTCTCTGCCAGAACCTAATCCTGTACCTGAACCCATCCTGTCTGTATTAGTTTTGTCTGAACCTGTACCCGCTCTGTCTGAACCTGGCACCAGTATTCATATCGTTATTGGCTCTGTCCCTATCCTGCCTGACACTCTGAGTTCGTATATGCTCCCCTAACTTCTGGGATCAGCTGCTGAAGTACTGGGGACTGCCCTGGAGTGGTACTTGGCGGCTGCCTGCAGCTCAAGCCTAACCTCACCATCAGACGCTCTAATGAAGAGCAGGTAGCTGCTTAGTTATGCCCCTCCAGGGTAAGCCCAGCCTGTGGCACAGTATCTTTATTTTTAAGTTGGCAAAATTACTCTTTCTCATATTTCTCAATGGGCCAGATCACAATCTTCCCCACCTTGTCCGCTGTCTTGAAAACTACATCATCCAAGGATTGCTATTCATTGAGGGCTGTTCCCTGTTGGCAGTTAAGATTATCAAACTTACATCTCATAGACACATTTTTTAAATCTTCTCCTTCCAGTTTTGTGAAGATTTCAACCGCAGGGCAGAGGGACAAGGGGGGAAACCTCGCTGATCTGGGAATTATAGACTTGGGAAAGCTACCTTGGGAATAAGGCATTTGTTCCTTCAATAATTCATCCAAAGCCAAAAGAGCCTCTCTCTTAGTACTGCTCCTCAGGTCATAAAATTTGTTCTTCATTGAATTTCTTTAGGACATCATTAGAAAGTTTGTTTCTTATAGCTGTCTGTAAATTCTCTATCTCAGTTTCCATCACAATAAGGGAGATAACGTTGAGAACACAGAGCAGCTCAAGAAACCCTTTGGAACAGGTATTAGATAAGTCCTCCTATTTAGTTTTGAATATTTCGTCTTCCACCACAAAAGATGAGAAAGCCTGTACCCTCAGGCCCTGGGTGTTAGGCCTTTCTGTATGTATTTTTGTAAAAATGCACGGTTCCACCAAATTTTTGTCCTTTTCCTCAGGAGGTCCATAAATTTGATGGTAGCTTCCTGTAGACATCCACCCCTAATCTCTGTTTTCCTCCTTAAAAACATAATTTAATTGCAAGAGTCACGCCTCATGGGCCCTGAAATACATGTGGCCTGTGGGATCAACTGTGAATAACACAGAAATAACAACATAAAATGCCTAATTCAGAAGAAAAATTGAGCCATTTAGCAAGTATCTCAAATGCTTATATAGCTCAAAGCGACTCCAACAATTTAGATACGAAAGAAGAACACAAGGCGTTAATGGTCACACTGAATTTTATTACATATTATAAAGTGCCAAGTGATATAGAAAATAGCTCATCATGCAAGGAGAAAACGTAGTACAAAAAAAGTGGGCCACATCAATTGGCACAAACAGATTGATAGACGTATATACATAGCCTTGAATTGTCCTAGACCAAATGTATGTATAGCACAGGTTATATATCGTGACATAGGTCCATTGATCAAGTATAACATATAGGTATAAAAAAAATATAGAAACCCCCGAAGCACTAAGCAGAGAGGGACATGACTTTGGGAGGGGTGGATTTTTAACTCCTGCAGCTTTGTTTGTATAGCTGTGTAGACTTTAAACAAGAGAGATTCAGCTTCAGGAGGAAGGATCACAGAATTGTCTGTGCCTGCTGTCTGATCTCTCTCTCTCACGGGAAGATCTGGAGGAAACATCAACCGCCCTCCCACCCTGTTATAATCACTGTCCTTCAATGCTTTATTTAAAAATGACTTGTATAATGATGAATGCTTTAGTGTATTTGTTTAATTAGCCATTGTGTATCTTGTACCATGTCCAAATTTTATCATGGCTATAAAGAGATAAAGAGTTAACGTTAGCATTAACCGTCTAAGCCCAAGGGAAGGGCAACCCTTCAGCCATGGTTCCCTAGAGATTTCCTACACAGGGAGTTTTCCCTCTCCTGAGTGGGGTAGGATGACTCTTTGTGGGTCGGAGGTTTGCCAAGCTTAAACCCCTTAATGCTTTTGCAGGGGCATCTACTTTATAATTTTACTGAAGTGAAATAGGTGTTTCATTTATTTTAAAAAATGGCTAAAAGTATCATATGTGGCTTGGAATTTATAACTCGTCACAGCTTTGTGGTTTATGAGTCAGGTGGAAGTTGTAGACAAGTTAAGGTGGACTCATTTTAACTAATAGAGAATGTAAAACCTTATGGTGGTGAAGAGGCTTGGCTTTGGTGGCAGGCAGGCACGGTGGTTAAGCACAGAAGTTAGAATAATAGGGTCATTAATGCCCTGAAAGTTTACGGGCTCTGCTTAAATTGCAAGCCAGTGCGTGTCGCCCCTTTATGGCTGTCTGTCCTGGTGCTGTAAGTCAGACAGCTGGGGATATCACAGTACTGGTGATTCCCAATGTACTAGCACTTTATCTGACTCATACTATGATTGTTTTAATCCTGTGATTTAAATGAAGCTGTGGCCAATTTGACAACCAAGGTTTACAAGGTGTCGAGGTTTACTGTAGTTATGGTTGTTTTAAGATGGAGTGGGGGTTCGTCCCATATACAAAAGTCTTGCCACTGAGTGTTCAGATTTTCTATATCAGAGCATGGAGAGTATGGGCCAAAATCAAGGTCAGGGATAGAAGATGACAAAAAAAGGGGGCATATGGTTAACAGATAAAGATAAGAACAAACAATTATAATATAGTAGAAAAGTTAAAAAAGTGTTAAGAAAAGAAAAAATATATACAAAAATTAGACAAACAAAATAGACTGGGAATCAAGATATGAAGCTAAGTGTCTCATTCAATCAATTTTTGCAGTGTTTTTTCACTTTCTCATTGCTTTCTATGGGTGAAAAACTGCTGCAAAAACACTGAAAGAATTGACGAGCTGCAGATTTAAAAAATGCTGCAAATATCAAATTCAGCCAGAACAAAGATAAGCGTGTGCATGAGATTTCTGAAAACTTCTACCTTTTGCTGGTACTGTAAAAAGCAGCTTTTTTGTGCATAAAAAAATCACAGCAAAAAAAGCTACATGTGAACATAGCCTTATTCTAGTGTTTGATAACAGCAGCACCAAATATTTCTCCTTTTAACCTGAACCATCTCCTCTACATTTTTTAGATCAGTTGATTCGTTCAGCCATTATCATAAAGTCAGGTCAGCCCCCACATTGGAAGCGATTACCACTCACAGGTAAAAATTGCCAGACATAATGATATAGATGCTAAACACATACGGTAATTTAAACCTTTTATTGAAACTTCTAATGCTTTTTTAACTAAATAATAGAAATGAGAGAATCAAATTGAGGAGAGCGAAATTCGCCGTAAATGTTACCAAAAAATGTGAATTGTACCGAATTCAAATTTTTTGTGACTTCTTCATGGAAATTCAACAAAATATGTCCCCATCCATCGATTTGTTGATTTGGAGAGAGAGGAGGAAAGAAAAATAATACCTTGCTTCTCCATTGTCCCACAGCCACAGACCCCCATTCAGCCCTCTGCACAGCTCCTGGTGGCCTCTTCTTTTCGTCTTCATGGCTCAGAACATTCTTTTCCTCCATCTTAACTGAACATTTAATGCCACTTAAAACATTGTGGTCACTGCTTTGTAACGGCAGATCATGGTCACTGACCACTAGTGTTGAGCCACCCCCGTAGTGTTCGAGTTCGGTTCGGTTCGTCGAACACCCGTGTGTTCGCCGAACTGTTCGTCGAACTGTTCGTCGAACACCTTCGAACACCGTTAAAACCAATGGCAGGCAAACAAAAACACATAGAAACACATAGAAAACACCTTCAAAGGTGTCCAAAAGCTGACAAACTGCTCAGAAGACATAACTAACACATGGAAAAGTGACAAGTACATATAGTCATGCGAAAATAAAAGAGGTGGAGGAGTAAAAGGAGGGGGAGACACAGATATAGGCATGTCATGCCCTTCTAAAATCCAAAAAGTGAGAAGCCGACACGGCCAGTCCGCTCCTGCCCGTGCCACCTCCGTGTCGCCGGGTTTGTGCCAGAGCCGCGGTGAACCCTGACGGCCAGCCCCCCTCTCCCAATACTGGTGCCTGTCCGCTGGTGGGTCGAGCGAGCCCCCCTGTGGTGGAGGCAGCTCTAAGCTTTTTAATTTAAATTGTCTCTCTAATTTGAATGAATACACTTTAAATCCATTTACAAGGATCTATTGGAGGGCAAGTCTCATGCCAGCAGCCGCGGTAATTCCAGCTCCAGTAGCGTCCACTAAAGCTGCTGCAGTTAAAAAGCTTTTATAAGGATCGAGCTCGGCTGTCCACCGCAAGGCATCCTACTGCCAGTCCCAGCCCCTATGCCTTGGGGTGCCTCCTGATGCTCTTCACTAAGTATCCCATGGTCCCGAAGCATTTCCTTTGAAAAAATTAAGTGTCTAAACTACAGGTGGTGCAGCTTGCTTAACAGCCGGGATAATCCGCTCACTAGCAGACACTGCTACTAGGCACAAAGTATTTCCTGGGCTAGATGCAGTTAAAAATTTGTAATTAGATACTCTCGTTGGATGCTGAGAAAGCATTCCATAGAGTCTCCTGGCACGCCATATATGATTCTCTTAAAAAGCTTGGGGTAGGGGTCTAGGGGACCCTTTTATAGCCAAAATCACGGCCCTGTATCGCAATACGTCACCTAGGCTGAAGATAAATGGAACTGTAGCACCCTGAGGGCTCGGTTGCTACAGACGTATTGCACCTCACCCAGAGGTGTGATATCTCACTCTCAGGTAAGGATGGAGTGTGGATCAGGACCCGACACCTGCATGCATTACACCACATTGCCGTGGGGCAGGGCGACCAATATGCCCCTGAGATGGGCACGACAGTCCCTGTCCCTGGCTGGAGTGGGGGGAGGGAACACTGAGGAAGGGGAACCCTGTAGTGCAGGAGCAGGGAGGAAGCAGTTCCTGGGTGCATTGAGAAGGGAGTATAAAAGGTGGGCACCATCTTAGTTCAGTGCAGAGAAGTCTGAGCAGAAGTGGCAGGGAGCAGGGGCTCTGCATGAGCTCTGCTCCGGAGGCGGGCCTAGTAACAGAGGCCCAGGCCTGGAAGAGGGAGAAGGAAGGAAGAGGAGCGGAGAAGGCTCCAGGAACGAGGAATGAAGGGATCCCAGGGGTGCGGACGGGCGAGTCACCACCGCACGCCCGAATCCACCTGCGTGGAGGGGTCAGGCCAAAGGGGGAGACCGGTCCCCGAACTAGTGGAGGCAGGAAACGACCCTCAGCTAGAAACCGGAGGCTCTGACATTTTATGTGGCGCAGCCCCTCGCTACACCCGCTAGGAAGGCACCACATAGGGTCAGGGAAACTGGCGCCAAGTTTACCAAGAGGAGGCCCGAGGCAGCCGGACAGAAGTGTTGGTAAGAAAGGCCAGACAAAGGACACACAAAGGGGGTCCTGTGA
Source organism: Phyllobates terribilis (assembly GCF_046119375.1). Lineage (NCBI taxonomy): Eukaryota > Metazoa > Chordata > Amphibia > Anura > Dendrobatidae > Phyllobates > Phyllobates terribilis. The sequence continues at coordinate 385,480,247 of NW_027362765.1, forward strand.
AGTGCTCCAAAGTTATCTGGGAGTTGTCTGAGCCCCTCACCTGGTGAGCACAGTACGACGTGGGCAGCCGTTACCTGCAGACGTGGTCTGGATAATAAGAACTGTGAGTAAAGGCCCTGAACTGCATCACTGACTCCGTGTCGTTACTGCTGCTGCCCTGCACCATCACCCCCATCCTCCGCATACACTGCCCTGAGGCTATACTCCTCCCGTGGGGAGTTATGCTACGCTCTGCTGCACCCACAACACCAGCCTCAGTGGTCTGCCCTGTAGCGGCGGTTCACTCTGACCGCAATCCACGGGTGGCGTAGTCGGACATTTAAACATGAAAACCACATAAATAGTTCCGCCACTGGTTTGACCGTCCTGAGCCACGGAACTGGGTCGCCGCCACGAAGACTACAACCACCAGCATCCACCAAAAAGGGTCCGGCTCCGGGTGTCCCAAGGCCCAGGGGGTGCGTCAGAACATTTTCATCACCTTTCACAATCACCAATGGGACAAGGCAGTGATGTCCTCCGTCCCCTCTCTTATACATCCTAGTGACGGAGCACCTGCTCTCATCAATTCGCCATAACCCCAATATTAGGTGGATTGAGGTGGGAGGCACCGAGTACAAGTGCTCTCTATTTGCTGATGATGTCCTAGTATATATCACTCAATCACATATATCCATCCATGCTGTTATGGCTGAAATAGATCACTTTGTTACATGGTAAAATTTTAAAATCAATGCAGCGAAGTCTGAGGCCCTCGATGTCTCCCTCCCCAAATCCATATAGGATTCCATCCAGTCCAACTTTCCCTTTGCCTGGCCCTCACAGGGTATCAAATACTTAGGAATTCCTATTCATAGAGACCTCTCCCATCTATGTTATCTTAATTTTGGGCCCTTTATTGAACAACTCCATACAGACCACGGTTGGCAAGTTAGAACTGTAAGATTCACTACGTGAACCACTGGTGTTTTGTGGAAAAGCACATGTACACTGCGTTCCAAATTATTATACAAAAAGTGTTTAGGAGTGATAAGGGAAGAATTTGTTTGTTTGTCAGTTAAACTCATTGATGGTGATGTGTGTCAGGGCTCTTTATATCACTGTAAGCAATTGCAGACACCTGTGCTAATTAGTTTGGCAGGTGTGTCCAATGAAAGGCAAGACTACTTAAGAAGGCTCTCTCACATTATTAAGCAGCCTACATTTTCTGCCAAAATGGGAAAGAAAAAGGATGTGTCGGCTGCTGAGAAGCAACAAATTGTGGAGTGTTTAGGTCAAGGTATGACTACAATCAACATTGTGCGATGATCAGGATGAAGTGTCTTGGCAATCAAGAAGTATGTAGCTGATTCACAGTACACACGTGTGCGTGCTGATAAGGGCAAATTGAGGACTCTTTCCTACAGGCAATTACGTCAGGTTGAAAGAGCAGCGGCAAAAAAGCCTTGTCATAGCAGCAGACAAGTTTTTGAAGCTGCTTGTGCCTCCAACGTCCCCCGAACAACAAGATGCAGGGTCCTTCAGAGGTTTGCAGCTGTGCATGCGCCATCCTGTCGACCTCCTCTATCCACTTCACACAAGCAGAAACGGCTCCAGTGGGCCAAACATTACATGAAGACTGATTTCAAAACTGTTTTGTTCACGGATGAGTGCCGTGCAGCGCTCGATGGTCCAGATGGATGGAGTGGAGGATGGCTGGTTGATGTACACCCCACGCAAACACGGCTACAGCGCCAACAAGGAGGAGGTGGAGTAATGTTTTGGGCTGGAATCATGGGGAGAGAGATTGTCGGCCCCTTTAGGATCCCTGAAGGCGCTAAAGATGAACTCCATAATGTATGTGGATTTTCTCAAACAGCACTTCCTGCCATGGTTCAAGAAGAAGAACCGTGTATTTCACAGCAAGATCATTTTTCTGCATGATAATGCACCATCTCATGCTGCACATAAAACATCTGCATCTCTGGCTGATATGGGCATAAAAGGGGACAAACTTATGGTGTGACCCCCATGCTCCCCTGACCTCTACCCCATTCAGAACCTTTGGAGCATCATTAAAAGGAGTGTCTATGATGGCGGGAGGCAGTTCACATCTAAGCAACAGCTCTGGGAGGGTATTCTGTCCTCATGCAAAACAATTGAAGCAGAAACCATCCAAAACCTGACAAATTCAATGGACGAGAGAGTTCAGAAGCTCCTTTCGAACAAGGGGTCCTATGTGAAAATGTAACATCACCTAGAATAAAGTTTTGAGTTGAAAACTGTTTGATTTCAGTTTCTAACAACCTGCTAATGCTTATAATTTCAAAAATGACCATTTTTTTGGTCTTTATTAAAATGAAAAGGTTGATCGAAAAGTTTGGGGGATCTAAGAGTGTGGCAACCCAGTAGTCATGATTACTTCGAATTCTGACAATATGAGGGTCATGCTGCAGGTAGTGCAGCAAGAAGGCACTTATGTGCCTTGCGCATCTCGGAGCCCCAAAATTATTTTCCGGGCTAGATGCAGCTAAAAATTATTTTTAATTTTAAATCTGGTGAAGCTTTAGTATAGATGGCCTAATAGGATCAGTGCTGCACACTGCTACAAAGCCCAAATTATTTTCCAGTCAAGATACAGATAAACATGATTAGTAATTTGAAAGCTTAAAACGGTTGGTAGGGTGATTTTAACCAATCATCAAGCTTTTACTCTCCCCAGGATGACACAGGGGTAGAAAAGTCGTTTCGGATCCATGATTTGTTCATCTTTATGAACGTGAGTCTGTCTACATTATCAGTGGAGAGCCGCGTGCGCTTATCTGTCAGCACACCACCAGCAGCGCTGAACACACGTTCAGACAGAACGCTGGCTGCGGGGCATGACAAGATCTCCAAGGCGTAAGTGGCTAGCTCCGGCCATTTATCCAGATTGGAAGCCCAAAAAGAGCAAGGGTCCAGTGACACAGTCGTGGCTTCAATGTTTACTTGGAGATACTCCTGTACCATCGTCTCTAGGCGTTGACTATGTGTCAGACTTCTTGTCTCCTGTGGCCTTGCAAAGGATGGGCTAAAAAAGTGGTGAAATGATTCCGCAAAATTGATGTTACCAGCAGATACTGTGGTTCTGTTACGGTTTGAGTGCTGAACACTTGACGGTCCCACGGTTGGCAAGTTGGAACTGTGAGATTCACTACGTGCACCACTGGTATTTTGTGGAAAAGCACATGTAAGATTCTGCAACAGTCTCTGCTGATACCCCTGCATGCGTGCATCCCTTTCTATGGCAGGAATAATTTCTGCAAATTTACTTTTGTACCGGGGATCTAACAGTGTGGCAACCCAGTAGTCAGGATTATTTCTAATTCTCACAACTCGAGGGTCATGTTGCAGGTAGTGCAGCAAGAAGGCACTCATGTGTGTTGCGCATCCAGGAGCACCAAGTCCCTGTTGTGTTGGTGGCGAGGTAACAATCATGCTTCCTTCCTCTGTCCTCTCCCCCCAACCTCGCACAACAGAAATGTGATCAAGGTCTCCCTCATCTGATGAGTCTTCCATCAGTTCGTCCTCCACTTCTTCCTGGGCTCCTGCACCTTCCTCACTAGTTTGGCTGCTACCATGCGCCCTGGTAAAACCATCTCCCCCACCCTCACATGCCTGCCGCCTTGGTGCTGCCGACCGTCTGGACCTTGCAGATGTTAGCCCTTCCGCATACAACTCCTCCTCCTCTACTTCCTCCACCTCCTCTTGTGCCACCACCTGACTCCAAATTCTGTTTAACATGTGCTCCAGCATGTAAATCACCGGAATAGTCATGCTGATAATGGCATCGTCAGCACTAAACATCTTCGTCGCCATTTCAAAACTGTGCAGAAGGGTGCATAGGTCCCTGATCTGAGACCACTCCACCAGCGTGATTTGCCCCACCTCTGAATCTCGTTGGCCCAGGCTATACGTCAGAACGTATTGCACCAGGGCTTGTCGGTGCTGCCACAGTCGCTGCAACATGTGCAGAGTTGAATTCCACCGGGTAGGCACATCGCATTTTAGCCGGTGAAGTGGCAGGCCCAACGACTTCTGCAGAGATGTAAGTCGCTGAGCTGCGGGATGCGAACGGCGGAAGTGAGCACACAGCGACCGTGCCCTCTGCAGAAGGCCATCTAGTCTGGGATAGTGGGCTAAAAATTGCTGGACAACCAGGTTCAACACGTGAGCCATACAAGGCACGTGTGTGACATTGCCCCGGCGAAGGGCCGCACCCAGGTTTGCAGCATTGTCGCACACGGCCTTCCCTGGTTTCAGGTCCAGTGGAGACAACCATTCATGAAATTGGTTCTCCAGAGCTGACCACAACTCCTCAGCTGTGTGACTCACATTTCCCAGACATTTCAATGTAAAAACCGCCTGATGACGTTGAGCCCTACTGCCAGCATAGTAAGGAGGTGTGCAGGATCCCTTCTGCGCAGTTAGAAAGCTTGTGGCATGACCAGACAGGCTTTGGGTGCAGGTGGAAGACCGAGAGGAGGTTGAGGAGGCAGAAGCAGTGGAGGAACTTTGACATAAAGAGGATTGACGCACAACTCGTGGGGACGGCAAGACTTGGACAGCAGCCCCTTGTCCTGCTGTCACCATAGTTACCCAGTGCCCAGTCAGCGACATGTAACGCCCCTGTCCATGCCTACTCGTCCAAGTGTCTGTGGTGAAATGCACCCTGTCACACACAGAGTTTCTCAAAGAAGCGGTGATGTTGTGTGCGACATGCTGGTGGAGCGCAGGCACACCTTTCTTTGAGAAGTAGTGCCGACTGGGCATCTGGTACTGGGGCACTGCGACGGACATAAGGTCTCGAAAATCCTCTGTGTCCACCAGGCGGAAAGGCAGCATTTCTGTAGCCAAGAGCTTGCAGATGGTGAAATTCAACCTCTTAGCTTTCTCATGGCTAGGAGGAAATGGTCTTTTACTTGTCCACATCTGAGGGACCGAGGGCTGGCTATTGTGCTTAGACGGGGTTGATAAGGGTGTCCCCGGCAAACTGCCGGTCTGTGAGGAAGATGCAGGCGGACATGTTAGGTTGCCTTGATCCAAAGGTGGTGCTATCGATGTCGGACAGCGCTCAACACCAGCTGGTGTTACCACCTCCAAAGAAAATGATGACCTGCCAATCACGCTGGCTGTTGCGGGTAAAGAGGTGGCAGGTCTGCGCCCCAAAACAGGTGTGACTGCTGTCCCCCCAGTCACAGAGGATGAAGAGGCCGCGGATGCACAAGATATGGCAGACGGTGATTGGCCCGGCCGGCTAGGCCGCATTGTAGCACACTGAGCTTCCCACTGCAACTTATGCTTCATGTCCATGTGCCGGTTCATGCATGAAGTACTCAAACTATGTATTTTTTGGCCTCTACTTAGCTTTTGCTGACAAATGTTACAGATAACACGAGTTGGGTCATCTTTATCGATCTGAAAAAATGCCCAGGCTATGCAAGGCTTAGCACCCATGCGACCTGAAGAGCCACCACGACTTGTGGTGAGAGGCAGAGTTGTGTTTGAGGATGCAGTTGTTGACGTGCTTCCAGTACTACGTCTCTGTCCAGGAAGGCGCAACCTGACCTCGTCGTCACTAGCATCTTCCTCCACCTCCTCTGCTGACCTCATCTCTTGGCTGACTGTGGGTTGACAGTAAGTGGGATCTCCGACCTCATCATCATCACCCTGTGCGTTATCACACCCGTCGTCCTCAGAGCCAACCTGTTCCTGCCCTGACAAAAAACTAAAGTTGTCGCTCCAATCAGGTATTTGAGTCTTATCATCGTCTTCCTCATTGTCTCCACCAACAGGAGTTACAGTTTGGGAATGAGGGTCTACATTATGGTCAGAACCTTCTGCGTCTGGTCCTGGATCCGACTCATAAAGATTCTGGGCATCAGTGCAGATCATTTCCTCGTCTGGATTCACAGAAGCGCTGGAGTCGACCTCTGATTCCCAGGCTATAGTATGAGTAAACAGCTCTGCAGACTCAACCATCTGTTCTACCTCATACTCAGACGGGCAGCTGGAGATTTGGGAGCTGTGAGGAAGCAAGTGCGATTTGGGTGACACCTTTGAGGACTGGAGTATTTGTGATGTTGAAGTTGATGTGGAGGAGAGCCCACTTAAAGGAGCACTTGATATCCGTTGAAGCACCTGCTGTTTTTGTGCCTCATCTGGAATTTGTAGCGATTGGCGTGGCCGTAAGAAAGGGATCTTATCACATTGTCCGCTAAAAGAAGTAGACATTTTAGTTTGGCTGGAAGATGGTCTTTCTTCTGCAGATGTTACTGTTGCTTTAACACCTACCCCACGGACATAACCTTTTTTCCCCTTCCCAACACGCCTATTCCCCTTTCCACCAGCAGCAGGCCTTTTTCCACTCATTTTGGTGGTTAACTAATTCACAACTCTGGAGTTGTTTGCACAAAAAAACAATGGATGGTAACCGAGCAGAGCTGAGTGGCCAAACTGTGGTATTAGGCCAAAACTATTGGCTGGGTTAGATGCAGAAAAAAATTATTTTGAATTTGCAACCTGATGGAGGTCAGTATAGATGGACTAATACAAATAGTCCCACACACTGCTAGAAGCCCAAATATTTTTTCAGAGGTACTGTAGATGCAGATAAAAATTATTTTTAATTTGCAACCTGATGGAGGTCAGTATAGATGGACTAATAGACCAAGTCCCACACACTGCTAGAAGCCCAAATATTTTTTCAGAGCTAGATGCAGAAAAAAATTATTTTTAATTTGCAACCTGATGGAGGTCAGTATAGATGGACTAATAGACCAAGTCCCACACACCGCTAGAAGCCCAACTATTTTTTCAGAGCTAGATGCAGAAAAAAATTATATTCAATTTGCAACCTGCTGGAGGTCAGTATAGAAGGACTAATAGAACAAGTCCCACACACTGCTAGAAGCCCAAATATTTTTTCAGAGCTAAATGAAGAAAAAAATTATTTTTAATTTGCAACCTGATGGAGGTCAGTATAGATGGACTAATAGACCAAGTCCCACACACTGCTAGAAGCCCAAATATTTTTTCAGAGCTAGATGCAGAAAAAAATTATTTTTAATTTGCAACCTGATGGAGGTCAGTATAGATGAACTAATAGACCAAGTCCCACACACCGCTAGAAGCCCAAATATTTTTTCAGAGCTAGATGCAGAAAAAAAATATTTTTAATTTGCAACCTGATGGAGGTCAGTATAGATGGACTAATAGACCAAGTCCCACACACTGCTAGAAGCCCAAATATTTTTTCAGAGCTAGATGCAGAAAAAAATTATTTTTAATTTGCAACCTGATGGAGGTCAGTATAGATGGACTAATAGACCAAGTCCCACACACCGCTAGAAGCCCAAATATTTTTTCAGAGCTAGATGCAGAAAAAAATTATTTTTAATTTGCAACCTGATGGAGGTCAGTATAGATGGACTAATAGACCAAGTCCCACACACTGCTAGAAGCCCAAATATTTTTTCAGAGCTAGATGCAGAAAAAAATTATTTTTAATTTGCAACCTGATGGAGGTCAGTATAGATGGACTAATAGACCAAGTCCCACACACCGCTAGAAGCCCAACTATTTTTTCAGAGCTAGATGCAGAAAAAAATTATATTCAATTTGCAACCTGCTGGAGGTCAGTATAGAAGGACTAATAGAACAAGTCCCACACACTGCTAGAAGCCCAAATATTTTTTCAGAGCTAAATGAAGAAAAAAATTATTTTTAATTTGCAACCTGATGGAGGTCAGTATAGATGGACTAATAGACCAAGTCCCACACACTGCTAGAAGCCCAAATATTTTTTCAGAGCTAGATGCAGAAAAAAATTATTTTTAATTTGCAACCTGATGGAGGTCAGTATAGATGGACTAATAGACCAAGTTCCACACTCCGCTAGAAGCCCAAATATTTTTTCAGAGCTAGATGCAGAAAAAAATTATTTTTAATTTGCAACCTGATGGAGGTCAGTATAGATGGACTAATAGACCAAGTCCCACACACTGCTAGAAGCCCAAATATTTTTTCAGAGCTAGATGCAGAAAAAAATTATTTTTAATTTGCAACCTGATGGAGGTCAGTATAGATGGACTAATAGACCAAGTCCCGCACACCGCTAGAAGCCCAAATATTTTTTCAGAGCTAGATGCAGAAAAAAATTATTTTTAATTTGCAACCTGATGGAGGTCAGTATAGATGGACTAATAGACCAAGTCCCACACACTGCTAGAAGCCCAAATATTTTTTCAGAACTAGATGCAGAAAAAAAATATTTTTAATTTGCAACCTGATGGAGGTCAGTATAGATGGACTAATTGACCAAGTCCCACACACCGCTAGAAGCCCAACTATTTTTTCAGAGCTAGATGCAGAAAAAAATTATATTCAATTTGCAACCTGCTGGAGGTCAGTATAGAAGGACTAATAGAACAAGTCCCACACACTGCTAGAAGCCCAAATATTTTTTCAGAGCTAAATGAAGAAAAAAATTATTTTTAATTTGCAACCTGATGGAGGTCAGTATAGATGGACTAATAGACCAAGTTCCACACACTGCTAGAAGCCCAAATATTTTTTCAGAGCTAGATGCAGAAAAAAATTATTTTTAATTTGCAACCTGATGGAGGTCAGTATAGATGGACTAATAGACCAAGTCCCACACACTGCTAGAAGCCCAAATATTTTTTCAGAGCTAGATGCAGAAAAAAATTATTTTTAATTTGCAACCTGATGGAGGTCAGTATAGATGGACTAATAGACCAAGTCCCACACACTGCTAGAAGCCCAAATATTTTTTCAGAGCTAGATGCAGAAAAAAATTATTTTTAATTTGCAACCTGATGGAGGTCAGTATAGATGGACTAATAGACCAAGTCCCACACAACGCTAGAAGCCCAACTATTTTTTCAGAGCTAGATGCAGAAAAAAATTATATTCAATTTGCAACCTGCTGGAGGTCAGTATAGAAGGACTAATAGAACAAGTCCCACACACTGCTAGAAGCCCAAATATTTTTTCAGAGCTAAATGAAGAAAAAAATTATTTTTAATTTGCAACCTGATGGAGGTCAGTATAGATGGACTAATAGACCAAGTCCCACACACTGCTAGAAGCCCAAATATTTTTTCAGAGCTAGATGCAGAAAAAAATTATATTCAGTTTGCAACCTGATGGAGGTCAGTATAGATGGACTAATAGAATGATGCTATGCCCAAAAGATTTTACTTCACTAGGTGCAGTAAAAAAATTGGTATTCTATACATAGGTGTTATATCTTGCAACACAGATAGGCTACTCCACTGACTAACACACTCTGCAATAGGCCAAAAAGGATTAGCTTTGCTAGATTCAGCCAAATGCTGTGAAAAAAACTTGCACAGCACTGGCACAGACCTGCCTGGCAAAAACTGATAGGAACTCATGTAACCTAGTCCTGAAAAGGACTCCAATTACAATTAGTCTTTACTCCCACAACCTATCTATTTAAGAGCACAGACCTCACTCATAAAAGTCGTAGGAAATGCTGTAACCTAGTCCTTAAAAGGACTGCAATCACAACTATTCCCTACTCCCAAGCTATCTGTAGATTTGTGCGAAAATTGGCTTGAAATTAACAAGGTATAGCGCACACAGCAACAGCGGTGCCGTCTAACACGCAGCTGCAGCAGTGAGAAAATGGTGGCGACGGGGAAAATGGCTTGGTCTTATAGGGCAAGGACATGTGACATACACTGCCAATGACACATGCCCTTGCTTGTGTGAAAAAAAGCACTTCGCTCCGTGTGTGCGCTGCTGATAGGCTGACAGATTGCACCTCCCCACTGCAAATGCGGGAAAGAGAAAAAAAAATGGAGATCTTCATTGTTCCTGCAGAGATCCATCCCCTGCCCCTCCCCCCACCCCGCTGTACACTCAAACTGCGTATTAACATTAATTTTCATCATTACTGAGAAAAAATCCAGTTATGATTTTGGTGCACGAACAGTTATCGAACATAACCTCGAACAGCCGAATTTTTCTCAAATTGTTCGTGTTCGCCGAACGGCTCGAACACCGCCCAAAACAGCTCGAATTTGAGATTGGCGAACAGTTCGAGTAGAACAACGCTCATCTCTACTGACCACTGCACTCAGTTCCTGTGTAACATGATGTTTTTCTGAGGTTTTACACAAGAAGAGCCGACACTCTGAGCACCCACCGATAGACCACAGTCGCTAGACACCAAGAAGGACCAGAACATTTTCAGCACACGGAGAATTACATTCATGGAGGCACGAGGTATGTTAACAATAAATGTATTTATCTTTAGCCTTTAGTACAATATTAAAGATATACAAAAACATACAGTCATTATGCAAAATAAAAAGATATATACAGCGCTAAGTACTTACGAGTTAAAAAAGTTATAAATGAGTTTCTTGCCCTTTTCGGCCTCTTCGTCAAGCTTGTGAGGATGAAAGGAGTGAGTCCATTTTTTAATCTGAAAATAAGCCACTAAATCTGTTCCAAGGGGTAAAGGGTGATGCTTCTTTTCAGATAAATCCATTGTAGATACAACTTGCCAATTATTAGATACACTATATTTCTCACCACGGGTAGATAAGTAGTGTTGACTATAGATGACAAAGCAGTATAGATCAAAAAAGAAAAAAATATGTGTGCCCTTTTTGAAGAGGTAAAATATAAAAAAATATATTTTTTTAAGAAGAAAGTTCATTACATGCTATCTAAGGCGGAGGTAACATTACCATACAAAATGGACGTCCAATGTACGAGGGTCAATAAACGCGGATAGGAAGGCTGGTGGGAATTTACTGATGGAGGGAAAGGATGGGGATAATCAAGGGCAATGTTGACAGACATTTTGGCTTAGGGATTGAAAACCACTTGAAACAACTATTCAGTCATTTCTATGAAAGTTCACTCTACAGTATGTTCTTATACCTCATATTTAAGTCAACAATTCATGAACAATTACCATGTTACAAGTCGGCCCTCGCCAGTTGATTTAAGCCGAATAGTTGTTTTTTGTTTTCAATCTTGTAAATTCAGATCTATCTACTATATAATTTTTTAAATAGATTTTTTTGTGTGTGTCCTACGTCCTATTCACTACTGCTGGCAATCACATGTCATCATATAAATCACGTATTCTCTTCTCATCCACTGTTGGATTTAAAATATATCACATTTTTCGATTATTCGATTTGTGGATCGTGAGTTTTAACTTCTTCTTCCGAAGACAATTTACATTTTTGCACTTTCTTTTTTCCTTCCCAGAACAGGAAACTTTTTTTTTAAATCTTTCCATCGATAAAATCACATGAGAGCTTTGATTTTAACAGGATGAGTTGTAGTTTTGAATGAAAACATTCATTTTACCATAAAATGTACTGGAAATCGAGAAAATAAAAATCAAAGGGCAGTGAAATACTGTAAAAAGAAGAAAAAAAAAAGAATTTTGCAATTGTTTTTGTGTTCTGTTTATTATGCAGTAAAATTGACCGGACAATGTAATTCTGCAGGTAACTATGATACGGTGATGCCAAACTTGCAGTTTTTTTCTTCTTTTTTTCTTTACTTAAATGGTCAAAAATTTTGTAATAAAAAAGTTCATTGTGCCTTTTTCCGGGAACCAAAATCTTTTAATTTTTCAGTTGATGAGCCTGTGTGACGGCTTCTTTTTTGCGAGCAAGCTGAAGTATTAGGGCTCATGTACATGACCATTTTTTCAGTCCGAATATGACCCAACAAAACATCAGTTCGCACTCAGACCCGTGTTATTCTATGGGGCCGCTCACGTCTGATTATTTCCTCGGATAGAGTTTGCATCCAATATTCAGATCACCCTTGGCCATGCAAGTCAATGAGTCGGTACAAAAAAATTGGGCTGTACTCGATTGACAGAGAATCGGATGACACTGTGATCACACTCTGATCAAACTCTGACCAGTGTGATTAGTATGATCAGACCAATTCTATCAGATGAGAGAAAATACCGTGCTGTAAACCTAGCCTAGTTGATATTATTTTGGATTACATAAGATGTTTTGATTCCTTTTATCGTTATGACAGCTGAAAAATATGGCAATTTTTTGCGTTTTGATTTTATTTTTTGTTTTATGGTATTTTTTATTTTGATACTTTGAAACTTTTACAGATACGACAATACAAGATATGTTTGTTGTTTTTTTTTTTTAATGTCTTTTATTTTTAAAGATGGTGATTTAAATTAATATTTTTTATTTATTTAATCATTTTTTTAGTTTTTTGAGGGGGAGGGTGGGTTTAACCTTAAAATGATGCTGTCAGTGATACCATATCTGTTGTTTCAGGAGACATTTCATTATAATGTGCCTTACATGTCCTCAAGAAGAGCAACACTGTTTCTGGCCATTATATAACTTGTATCCTGCATTTTTTATCAGTTTTTACCCTCTGTTACTAATTTTCAGTTGTCTCTGAGCTGCTGGGTGAATACTACCAGATGGCGTCTCCTATACACAGAGCACAAAGCTATGAGAGATTCCTGCTCCTCTATCCTTATGTAGCATAAGCTCAAAATAAGCAGCAGCAGCATGGAGGATATTATATAGCAGCAATGAGCAGAGTAACTGTGAATCCAGCATTACAGATTTCATAATGATTGTGTTCTTTTCTTACAGATAAGACTAAAATTTGGGACACGTTTCTGGAGACTTGTCATTGTTACTGTCCTCTTTGGAGTCATCATTATTATCATCCGCATGACTGAAGCATTTGGTACGTATGACAATTCTTATAGGCTGCCAGGACCTGGTCATTGTCACAGGTATTATTGCTATGTTCTGTGCACCTAGGACTTACGTACAAATCTTTTAGCACAGCAGCTTTGTTAAATGTCCTGCACATGACTTGCATATACAGTGTGGGGGAATAAGTATTTGATCCCTTGCTGTTTTTGTAGGTTTGCCCACTGACAAAGACATGAACAGTCTGTAATTTTAAGGGTAGGTTAATTTTAACATTGAGAGATAGAATATTCAAAAAAAAATCAAGAAAATCACAATGTATGAATTAGATAATTTTTTTTGCATTTTGCAGTGAGAAATAAGTATTTGATCCCATTGGCAAACAACACCTAATACTTGGTGTTAAAACCCTTGCCGGCAGCACATCAGTCAGAGTATTTTTGTAGTTGATGATGAGGGTTGCGCACATGTCAGGAGGAATTTTGGTCCACTCCTCTTTTCAGATCATCTCTAAATCATTCAGATTTTGAGGCTGTCGCTTGGCAACTCGGAGCTTCAACTCCCTCCATAAGTTTTCTATGGGATTAAGGTCTGGAGACTGGCTAAGCCACTCCATGACCTTACTGTGCTTCATTTTGAGCCACTCCTTTGTTGCCCTACTGGCCCAGTTTCTGTAATGTGATCCCCCTTCCCCTCCTCTCACAGGGCACAGTCTATCTAATGTGACCCCTCACCTCTCACAATACATAGTCTATGTAATGTGATCCCTCCTCCTCCCCTCCCACAGTGCACAGTATCTGCAATGTGATCCCTCACCTCTCACATTGCGCAGTCTATGTAATGTGATCCCTCACCTCTCACAGTGCACAATATCTGTAATGTGATCCCTCACCTCTCACAGTGCACAGTATCTGTAATGTGATCCCTCACCTCTCACAGTGCACAGTATCTGTAATGTGATCCCTCACCTCTCACAGTGCACAGTCTATGTAATGGGATCCCTCACCTCTCACAGTGCATAGTCTATGTAACATGATCCCTCACCTCTCACAGTACACAGTATTTATAATGTGATCCCTCACCTCTCACAGTGCACAGTATCTGTAATGTGATCCCCCACCTCTCACATTGCACAGTATCTCTAATGTGATCTCTCACCTCTCACAGTGCACAGTATCTGTAATGTGATCCCCCACCTCTCACAGTGCACAGTCTATGTAATATGATCCCTCACCTCTCGCAGTGCATAGTCTATGTAACGTGATCCCTCACATCTCACAGTGCACAGTATCTGTAATGTGATCCCCCACCTCTCACAGTGCACAGTATCTGTAATGTGATCCCTCACCTCTCACAGTGCACAGTCTATGTAATATGATCCCTCACCTCTCACAGTGCATAGTCTATGTAACGTGATCCCTCACCTCTCACAGTGCACAGTATCTGTAATGTGATCCCCCACCTCTCACAGTGCACAGCATCTGTAATGTGATCCCTCACCTCTCACAGCGCACAGTATCTGTAAGTGATCCCTCTTCCTCCCCTCTCACAGCACAAAGTCTCTGTAACATGAACCCTCCTCCTCTCACAGTGAACAGTCTCACTGCTGCATCCCCGTCCTCGCCCTCTTCCTGTCATACTTTTCTATTATCTACTGTTCTAATAGAGAGGTTTGGGGATGAATAAAGAGGTTTACAGAACCTTGTCTCCTGTTTTCTCAAGCATTACTAATTTATGAAAAGAATATAATGAGAGGTAAGCTTCTGTCACCCATTTATCTCGCTGGAAAGAAAAATACACGAGCAAAAATTGTCTACTGTGGGAAGGGGTTATGTCACTCAGTCTTTGCCAGTTATAGAATTATAGCTCTGGTGCATTATTACCTGATTTCTGATTCTGATACCTGTCCCAGCTTGCAATCATGTCCCCTTTTGTCTGACCGTTGGATTGCTACCTGTTGCTGACCCTGCTCAATATTATCCCCTTTCTTGCTTGATAATTCTGCACTCCTGTTTCTGACCCCACTATTCTCTTGATCTCATTATTGCCTGCTGATATATCATTGTGGTTTGATCCTGATGAAGAGGTTGAAAACCTTGAAACGCGTTGACAAAATAATCCACAATCATGCTTCACCTTCGGGTATATTTGAACCATTGGCAGCGCGGACTCTGAACCGCCACATTCCTCATTTATTGCAACTTATGTTCTTGGTGGTCCTGTCGCAGCCTTTACATGCTTCTATAGGAGTTGTGACTGTCACAACTAGAGATGAGCGTTGTTCTACTCGAACTGTTCGCCAATCTCAAATTCGAGCTGTTTTGGGCGGTGTTCGAGCCGTTCGGCGAACACGAACGATTTGAGAAAAATTCGGCTGTTCGAGGTTATGTTCGATAACTGTTCGTGCACCAAAATCATAACTGGATTTTTTCTCAGTAATGATGAAAATTAATGTTAATACGCAGTTTGAGTGTACAGCGGGGTGGGGGGAGGGGCAGGGGATGGATCTCTGCAGGAATAATGAAGAACTCCATTTTTTTTTCTCTTTCCCGCATTTACAGTGGGGAGGTACAATCTGTCAGCCTATCAGCAGCGCACACACGGAGCGAACTGCTTTTTTTCACACAAGCAAGGGCATGTGTCATTGGCAGTGTATGTCACATGTCCTTGCCCTATAAGACCAAGCCATTTTCCCCGTCGCCACCATTTTCTCACTGCTGCTGCTGCGTGTTAGACGGCACCGTTGTTGCTGTGTGCGCTATACCTTGTTAATTTCAAGCCAATTTTCGCACAAATCTACAGATAGCTTGGGAGTAGGGAATAGTTGTGATTGCAGTCCTTTTAAGGACTAGGTTACAGCATTTCCTACGACTTTTATCAGGCAGGTCTGTGCTCTTAAATAGATAGATTGTGAGAGTAAAGACTAATTGTAATTGCAGTCCTTTTCAGGACTAGGTTACATCAGTTCCTATCAGTTTTTGCCAGGCAGGTCTGTGCCAGTGCTGTGCAAGTTTTTTTCACAGCATTTGGCTGAATCTAGCAAAGCTAATCCTTTTTGGCCTATTGCAGAGTGTGTTAGTCAGTGGAGTAGCCTATCTGTGTTGCAAGATATACCACCTGTGTATAGAATACCAATTTTTTTACTGCACCTAGTGAAGTAAAATCTTTTGGGCATAGCATCATTCTATTAGTCCATCTATACTGACCTCCATCAGGTTGCAAACTGAATATAATTTTTTTCTGCATCTAGCTCTGAAAAAATATTTGGGCTTCTAGCAGTGTGTGGGACTTGGTCTATTAGTCCATCTATACTGACCTCCATCAGGTTGCAAACTGAATATAATTTTTTTCTGCATCTAGCTCTGAAAAAATATTTGGCCTTCTAGCAGTGTGTGGGACTTTCTCTATTAGTCCATCTATACTGACCTCCATCAGGTTGCAAATTAAAAATAATTTTTATCTGCATCTACCTCTGAAAAAATATTTGGGCTTCTAGCTGTGTGTGGGACTTGTTCTATTAGTCCATCTATACTGACCTCCATCAGGTTGCAAACTGAATATATTTTTTTTCTGCATCTACCTCTGAAAAAATATTGGGCTTCTAGCTGTGTGTGGGACTTGTTCTATTAATCCATCTATACAGACCTCCATCAGGTTGCAAACTGAATATAATTTTTTTCTGCATCTACCTCTGAAAAAATATTTGGGCTTCTAGCTGTGTGTGGGACTTGCTCTATTAGTCCATCTATACTGACCTCCATCAGGTTGCAAACTGAAAATAATTTTTTGTCTCCATCTAGCTCTGAAAAAATATTTGGCCTTCTAGCAGTGTGTGGGACTTTCTCTATTAGTCCATCTATACTGACCTCCATCAGGTTGCAAATTAAAAATAATTTTTATCTACATCTACCTCTGAAAAAATATTTGGGCTTCTAGCTGTGTGTGGGACTTGTTCTATTAGTCCATCTATACTGACCTCCATCAGGTTGCAAACTGAATATAATTTTTTTCTTCATCTAGCTCTGAAAAAATATTTGGCCTTCTAGCAGTGTGTGGGACTTTCTCTATTAGTCCATCTATACTGACCTCCATCAGGTTGCAAATTAAAAATAATTTTTATCTGCATCCAGCTCTGAAAAAATATTTGGCCTTCTAGCAGTGTGTGGGACTTTCTCTATTAGTCCATCTATACTGACCTCCATCAGGTTGCAAATTAAAAATAATTTTTTGTCTGCATCTAGCTCTGAAAAAATATTTGGCCTTCTAGCAGTGTGTGGGACTTTCTCTATTAGTCCATCTATACTGACCTCCATCAGGTTGCAAATTAAAAATAATTTTTATCTGCATCTACCTCTGAAAAAATATTTGGGCTTCTAGCTGTGTGTGGGACTTTCTCTATTAGTCCATCTATGCTGACCTCCATCAGGTTGCAAATTAAAAATAATTTTTTGTCTGCATCTAGCTCTGAAAAAATATTTGGCCTTCTAGCAGTGTGTGGGACTTTCTCTATTAGTCCATCTATACTGACCTCCATCAGGTTGCAAATTAAAAATAATTTTTATCTGCATCTACCTCTGAAAAAATATTTGGGCTTCTAGCTGTGTGTGGGACTTGTTCTATTAGTCCATCTATACTGACCTCCGTCAGGTTGCAAACTGAATATATTTTTTTTCTGCATCTACCTCTGAAAAATTATTGGGCTTCTAGCTGTGTGTGGGACTTGTTCTATTAATCCATCTATACAGACCTCCATCAGGTTGCAAACTGAATATAATTTTTTTCTGCATCTACCTCTGAAAAAATATTTGGGCTTCTAGCTGTGTGTGGGACTTGTTCTATTAGTCCATCTATACTGACCTCCATCAGGTTGCAAACTGAAAATAATTTTTTGTCTGCATCTAGCTCTGAAAAAATATTTGGCCTTCTAGCAGTGTGTGGGACTTTCTCTATTAGTCCATCTATACTGACCTCCATCAGGTTGCAAATTAAAAATTATTTTTATCTGCATCTACCTCTGAAAAAATATTTGGGCTTCTAGCTGTGTGTGGGACTTGTTCTATTAGTCCATCTATACTGACCTCCATCAGGTTGCAAACTGAATATAATTTTTTTCTTCATCTAGCTCTGAAAAAATATTTGGCCTTCTAGCAGTGTGTGGGACTTTCTCTATTAGTCCATCTATACTGACCTCCATCAGGTTGCAAATTAAAAATAATTTTTATCTGCATCCAGCTCTGAAAAAATATTTGGCCTTCTAGCAGTGTGTGGGACTTTCTCTATTAGTCCATCTATACTGACCTCCATCAGGTTGCAAATTAAAAATAATTTTTTGTCTGCATCTAGCTCTGAAAAAATATTTGGCCTTCTAGCAGTGTGTGGGACTTTCTCTATTAGTCCATCTATACTGACCTCCATCAGGTTGCAAACTGAATATATTTTTTTTCTGCATCTACCTCTGAAAAAATATTGGGCTTCTAGCTGTGTGTGGGACTTGTTCTAGTAATCCATCTATACAGACCTCCATCAGGTTGCAAACTGAATATAATTTTTTTCTGCATCTACCTCTGAAAAAATATTTGGGCTTCTAGCTGTGTGTGGGACTTGTTCTATTAGTCCATCTATACTGACCTCCATCAGGTTGCAAACTGAATATAATTTTTTTCTGCATCTAGCTCTGAAAAAATATTTGGCCTTCTAGCAGTTTGTGGGACTTGTTCTATTAATCCATCTATACTGACCTCCATCAGGTTGCAAACTGAATATAATTTTTTTCTGCATCTACCTCTGAAAAAATATTTGGGCTTCTAGCTGTGTGTGGGACTTTCTCTATTAGTCCATATATACTGACCTCCATCAGGTTGCAAATTAAAAATAATTTTTTGTCTGCATCTAGCTCTGAAAAAATATTTGGCCTTCTAGCAGTGTGTGGGACTTTCTCTATTAGTCCATCTATACTGACCTCCATCAGGTTGCAAACTGAAGATATTTTTTTTCTGCATCTACCTCTGAAAAAATATTGGGCTTCTAGCTGTGTGCGGGACTTGTTCTATTAATCCATCTATACAGACCTCCATCAGGTTGCAAACTGAATATAATTTTTTTCTGCATCTAGCTCTGAAAAAATATTTGGCCTTCTAGCAGTGTGTGGGACTTTCTTTATTAGTCCATCTATACTAACCTCCATCAGGTTGCAAATTAAAAATAATTTTTATCTGCATCCAGCTCTGAAAAAATATTTGGCCTTCTAGCAGTGTGTGGGACTTTCTTTATTAGTCCATCTATACTAACCTCCATCAGGTTGCAAATTAAAAATAATTTTTATCTGCATCCAGCTCTGAAAAAATATTTGGCCTTCTAGCAGTGTGTGGGACTTTCTCTATTAGTCCATCTATACTGACCACCATCAGGTTGCAAATTAAAAATAATTTTTATCTGCATCTACCTCTGAAAAAATATTTGGGCTTCTAGCTGTGTGTGGGACTTGTTCTATTAGTCCATCTATACTGACCTCCATCAGGTTGCAAACTGAATATCATTTTTTTCTGCATCTACCTCTGAAAAAATATTGGGCTTCTAGCTGTGTGTGGGACTTGTTCTATTAATCCATCTATACAGACCTCCATCAGGTTGCAAACTGAATATAATTTTTTTCTGCATCTACCTCTGAAAAAATATTTGGCCTTCTAGCAGTGTGTGGGACTTTCTCTATTAGTCCATCTATACTGACCTCCATCAGGTTGCAAATTAAAAATAATTTTTTGTCTGCATCTAGCTCTGAAAAAATATTTGGCCTTCTAGCAGTGTGTGGGACTTTCTCTATTAGTCCATCTATACTGACCTCCATCAGGTTGCAAATTAAAAATAATTTTTTGTCTGCATCTAGCTCTGAAAAAATATTTGGCCTTCTAGCAGTGTGTGGGACTTTCTCTATTAGTCCATCTATACTGACCTCCATCAGGTTGCAAACTGAAAATAATTTTTTGTCTGCATTTAGCTCTGAAAAAATATTTGGGCTTCTAGCTGTGTGTGGGACTTGTTCTATTAGTCCATCTATACTGACCTCCATCAGGTTGCAAATTAAAAATATTTGTTATCTGCATCTAGCTCTGAAAAAATATTTGGGCTTCTAGCAGTGTGTGGAACTTGGTCTATTAGTCCATCTATACTGACCTCCATCAGGTTGCAAATTAAAAATAATTTTTATCTGCATCTAGCTCTGAAAAAATATTTGGGCTTCTAGCAGTGAGTGGGACTTGTTCTATTAGTCCATCTATACTGACCTCCATCAGGTTGCAAATTGAATATAATTTTTTTCTGCATCTAGCTCTGAAAAAATATTTGGGCTTCTAGCAGTGTGTGGGACTTGGTCTCTTAGTTCATCTATACTGACCTCCATCAGGTTGCAAATTAAAAATAATTTTTATCTGCATCTAGCTCTGAAAAAATATTTGGGCTTCTAGCAGTGTGTGGGACCCATTGTATTAGGCCATCTATACCAAGCTCCACCAGCTTTGAAATTAATAATAATTTTTAGCTGCATCTAGCCCTGAAAATAATTTTTCCCAATAGTGGTAGCAATAGAAATATGGGGCGCACGCCTGGCTAACAAAAATATACGCTTCATAACACAAAACACCAGCCTAGCGCACTGCATTAATAAGATGGCATCATCGTCTCTCCCAGTGCTAGGCCTACTACGCAGGCTAGCATTCCTGTGCCTAAAACACAATGTATGGGTCCGCGCTAGCCACTATGCTGAGGGGTATAAAGCTGCTGTTAACGCTTTATAACAATTCAATTGGCAGATTTTCACAGAGCTCTTCCACAACGCCCACCCATCGGGCAACAGTTGCCCACCCTCCCTATGGGATCTAGTGGCGAATAGTTGATGCCATTAATCAGAGCGTCAGTTGCCCCGTCAACGTGGCAAGCATACGGTAAGGCATGGGAAGAGTGGACACGACTAGTAGCAGGCAGACGGGTTGACCAATGTGAACAAGCCAGATCACAAGTCACCATAGAATTTCTCCACCAGCTAATGATGAGGGGCATATCAGGGGCGTCAGCGCAGCGGTGTCTGACCGGAGTAGCATTTCACTTCCAACTACTGAATTGGGGAGATGTGACAAAGATTCATCATCAGACAATCCATAAAAGGGTGGAAAAGGGGTCAGCCAAGTCAGGAATGTAGACGTCCCGTCCCGTGTCACTAAAACTGATTTCTCACATCTTATCCCTAACACCATTAACATGACACTCACAATTTGAAGCAACACTAATGTCTACTGCATTTGTGATCGCCTTCTTCGGGGCGCTATGTATAAGCGAATTAGTCCCTCAATCCAAAATTACCACCAGTGGAGGCTTATTACACCAGGACGTAGTCATAGCCAATAATGCAATACGTCTGCGCATACACCAATCGAAAACGGTTCCAGCGGGCAGGGGTACTTGGGTACTTCTACAACCCACAAACGGTACACTGAGTCAGGTAACAATAGTAAAAACATATCTAACCATCAGATCACAAAGTAATTTCTTCCTATCACACATTGATGGAACGCCATTATCAATATACCTGTTCCAAGCTATATTTAATAAATGCATAACATCGGCAGGGAACCACCCCAAAGATTACGGGACACACTCATTCCGCATAGGTGCGGCCACGGAAGCAGCAAGAGCAGGACTGTCAGAAACGGAAGTTCAGAGGATAGGGAGATGGCGATCCACGTGTTTGGCGAGATACATAAGACCGGACTTGTTATCCTAACGTGGTTTGTTTCTTTTACAGGTGACGCTAAGCCAACAGTGTGAGTGATAGGCCACTCGTATATATATTGGGCACAAAAAAGGGTGAAAGTCCGCCCAGGTGGGAGGAAATTAGAGTTTCATAACACATATTTCAACTGGAGAGGTATTAGAGGCCTGCTATGGCCACAGGTACTAATGGAGGTAATCAAGGTAGGGAGAGAGGCAAGAGGTCCGGTCATCTTAGTTATACAGGCCGGGGGAAACAACCTAGGTCATCACAAGAGCGCATAACTAATGGCAATAATGAAACTAGACACTGAGCGCTTCAGAGAATTTTTCACAAAATTAGCTATAGTATGGTCAGAGATTGTGCCGATAGCGGTATGGCAAGGTGCGCGAGACATCACGGCCATCGAATGGACAAGGCGGGTAATAAATATTCGGATGGCAAAATTTAGAAGAGACAGAGGCGGTGTAGTGATACGACACCGACAACTGGAAGGAGATAAAGCAGGCCTCATACGGCCCGACGGTGTTCACTTAATAGATATTGGACTGGACATATTCCTGTCAGGACTCCAGGACGGAGTGGAACAAGCGTTAAGAGTGATGGGTGGGGGTCAGAGTCCTGCATACGAGTACGCTGGATCCTCCGTGGCCTTGAAATAGAAAGGACATGTTGGAGAGTTACACTTGTTGGCCAACTTGCCGGAGTGGGGACCCAGGGCATGCTGCAACAAGCTGAATTATTTTACAAATAAAATGCCTTTCTAATGGAATGAGTATAAAGAGTTAATAAAGCTGTGACCGATCCTCACCCATCCAGTTGTAAGAGTTACATTATTGTATTGTCCATGAAAGGGGGGCGGTAGGGGGGCTGAGCGTCTGGGTTTGGTTGGGGGTCCCCACAGTCTGCCAAGGCTAGATTCATTTAAAAATTCTTATTAGATACACAGGCGGTGCAGTTTGCTTCGCAGCTGGGCTACTACGCCCAAAGTATTGCCTAGGCTAGAAGCAGTTAAAAATTCTACGCTGACTAGCAGACACTGAAGATTTGGAGCAGACCTCTGAGTAAACAGCTCTTCAGACTCAACCATCTGTGTTACCCCAAGACATAGTGTATGTAGTTTCTTACAGTTAAAAGGGGGGGGGTGCGTCCCAACCCACCTGGAATTGACGATGCCAACGTCACGTAAGACACAGCAAGTGGACTCCCAAAATTGTGGCACAGACACCACTTAACCCTAGAACGCATACCTGTGGCCTTGCAGGCCCGCCCAGTTAATTGTTTTCTATTTTCTGCAAGATTACTTTAGGTAGAATTTTGAAACTCTAGGTATTCTTCATGTATATAGTTGTTTGTCATTTGAGTTTGAGTTATTCCATGTTATTTGCACACGGGCCTAAAGGGCCCCAGGTATGTGAAAGTGTAGATTTTTATGGTCATGCGTTCTAGGGTTAAGTGGCATCAATTACCCCACTGTTGCTTAAAACGGTTGGTGAGGTGATTTTACCAAATACCCAAGCTTTTAGTCTCCCAAGTATGACACAGGGGTAGAAATGTCCTTGCGAATCCATGATTTGTTCATCTTTATGAACGTGAGTCTGTCTACATTCTCAGTGGACAGCCGCGTGCGCTTATCTGTCAGCACACCACCAGCAGCGCTGAACACACGTTCAGACAGAACGCTGGCTGCATGGCATGACAAGATCTCCAAGGCGTGAGTGGCGAGCTCCGGCGATTTTTCCAGATTGGAATACCAAAATGAGCAAGGGTCCAGTGACACAGTCATGGCTTCGATGTTCACTTGGAGATTCTCCTGTACCATCCTCTCTAGGCATTGACTATGTGTCAGACTTCTTGTCTCCTGTGGCCTTGCAAAGGATGGTCTAAAAAAGTGGTGAAACGATTCCACAAAATTGCTGTTACCAGCAGATACTGTGTTACTGTTACTGTTTGAGTGATGAAGACTCAACAGTCCCACCGTTGGCAAGTTAGAACTGTGAGATTCACTACGTGCACCACTGGTGTTTTGTGGAAAAGCACATGTAAGATTCTGCAACAGCGTCTGCAGATACTCCTGCATTCGTCAATACCTTTTTATGGCAGGAATTATTTCGGCAAATATACTTTTGTACCGGGGATCTAAGAGTGTGGCAACCCAGTAGTCGGGATTACTTCGAATTCTGACAATCCGGGGGTCATGTTGCAGGTAGTGCAGCAAGAAGGCACTCATGTGTCTTGCGCATCCAGAAGGACCAAGTCCTTGTTGTGTTGGTAGCGAGGTAAGAATCATGCTTCCTTGCTCTGCCCTCTCCCTCCAACCTCGCACAACAGAAATGTGATCAAGGTCTCCCTCATCTAATGAGTCTTCCATGCCCATCGCCAGTTCGTCCTCCACTTCTAACTCGGCTCCTGCACCTTCCTCAACAGTTTGGCTGCTACCATGCGCCCTGGTTAATCCCTCTCCCCCACCATCCCATGCCTGCCGCCTTGGTGCTGCCAACCGTCTGGACCTTGTAGATGTTATTCCTTCCGCATACGACTCCTCCTCTACTTCCTCCACCTCCTCTTGTCCCACCACCTGACTCTGAATTCTGTTTAATGTGTGCTCCAGCATGTAAATCACCGGAATAGTCATGCTGATAATGGCATCGTCGTCAGCACTAAACATCTTCGTCGCCATTTTAAAACTGTGCAGAAGGGTGTGTGGCGCCCCTGAGGGTTCAGTCACCACAGAGTTACTGCATCTCACCCAGAGGTGTGGTATTTCACCCTCAGGTAAGGAAGGCGTATGGCTCGGGACCCTAACTCCTGCATCCAACACATACCTGCAGTGGGGGTAGGGCGAGATTGCTCCTAAGGGAGAGCACAGTCCCAGGTCCCTAGCTGGTTTGAGGGTGCTTAGGGGAGCAGCTTAGGGGAGCACATGACAAGGAGAGTATAAATAGGAAGCCATCTTAGAAAGAGCAAGCCAGACAGAGGAGGAAAAGTGACAGGAGCAGAGACTAGGCATGAGCTCTGCTCCGGAGGCGGGCCTAGCCTGGGAGGCCCAGGACTGAAGGAGAGAAGAGAGGAGTGGGAGCTGGAAGGCTCCAGGAACCGAAGGGACCCTACGGCTACGGGCCGTGCAGAAGGCCACCCGTACTCCCGCTGCTACCAGGAGGTAGAGGGGTCAGGCCAGATAAGGGGAACCGGTCCCTCAACTAGCGGAGAAACAGCAAGGCTCAACTAGAAACCGGAGGCTGCTGCATTTCATGTACTGCAGGCCAAAGTCCACACCAGTCTCACTAAGAAGGTAGCCACATAGGACCCAGGGGACGGAACACACGTCACCCGCCAAGGCCCGAGGATACCGGATGTAGCATACCTGGCGGCGTTCTTGCATGGTGTTCCATCTCTCATCATGCAAGATCGCAAACTTCATCTCCCGCCCAGCTTCCTGGTCTGGCTTCTTTCCTTGTGCTCTGCTCTGCTCCACTTTGGCTGCATAGGGCGACGCCCGCTGAACTTCCTGTTTCTTGTACCTGCTGCGGACACGCCCCTGTTGCACCTTCAGCCTATTGCTGTCCATCTTTGGGTATTTATACCACCTTCTTCCTCAAGATGGCGCCTGAGCATTGTTTCTTGTCAGTTGGCTTTTTGTCTCTGACATGCCAGGTCCTATCCTGTTTTCCTGCCTGTTTTCCAGTTCTGTGTCTGAACTGTGGTCTGTTCTTGTGAACACGCTTCTTGCCTGTTCTTTCGCCTTCTAGGGGCCGTATTCCTAGATCTGCCTGTCTGTGCCTTTCGGTATCTGTTCCCGTCTGAACAGAGTCCTGTTTGTGTCCCTGCCTTGCGGTATCTGTTCCCGTCTGAACAGAGTCCTGTTTGTGTTCCTGCCTTGCGGTATCTGTTCCCGTCTGAACAGAGTCCTGTTTGTGTTCCTGCCTTGCTGTCTCTGTTCCCGTTCCTCTGTTCCCTGTTGTCTGTGCCTCGTTTCTACTTTAACCTTGTCTCCCTTTTCCCTCTATGTCTGTTTTCTGCGTCTTTCTGCAGAGTCTGAACCCGCTCCTAAATTCCTTCTCGTCGTCTCTGTACCTCTGTTGTGAATTTACTGTACGCTCGCTACTTCTATGTAAGTACTGTGCGTGCTTCTGGTTCTGCCTTTCCTTCTCCGTCTGTTCTTTCTGAACAGAGTCCTATCCCCTTGCCTTGTTTACCGCTCTGCGGTGTCCGCTCTGCTCCTGCTTAGCTTGCCGCTCTTGCGGTTTCTGCTCTGCTCCTGCCTTGTTTACCGCTCTGCGGCGTCCGCTCTGCTCCTGCTTAGCTTGCCGCTCTTGCGGTTTCTGCTCTGCTCCTGCCTTGTTTACCGCTCTGCGGTGTCCGCTCTGCTCCTGCTTAGCTTGCCGATCTTGCGGTTTCTGCTCTGCTCCTGCCTTGTTTACCGCTCTGCGGTGTCCGCTCTGCTCCTGCTTAGCTTGCCGCTCTTGCGGTTTCTACTCTGCTCCTGCCTTGTTTACCGCTCTGCGGTGTCCGCTCTGCTCCTGCTTAGCTTGCCGCTCTTGCGGTTTCTGCTCTGCTCCTGCCTTGTTTACCACTCTGCGGTGTCCGCTCTGCTCCTGCTTAGCTTGCCGCTCTTGCGGTTTTCACTCTGCTCTTGCCTTGCTTGCCGCTCCTGCGGTTTCTGCTCTGCTCTTATCTTGCTTACTGCTTCTGCGGTTTCCGCCCTGCCCTGCTTCTGCCCGCTGCTCCGGCAGTCCTGTCCTGCCCTGCTTGTGCTCGCTGCTCCTGCAGCCCCATCCTGCTCTGTTCTTGCCCACCTCTTCGGGCGTTCCCTCTCTGCTGTGGTTGTCTACCGCATCTGCGGTTCTGTGACCCAGTCTGTACTGGGTCTTAACCTCTCTGTGCTCCAGCCCGTCCTTTCGGCCAGTACCTCCCTGCCTGCATACTCGCCTGTATCCACCCATCTGCATACCTGCCGTGTTTGCTTACATCCACCAGTCTGTGCCAGCCTAACCTGCCTGTTCCAGTAATCCCAGTGTGGGTCAACCCCCGTGTCCGGAGTTTGACCTGGAGTAGCACCTGGTCCCTCTGCCCGGTTTCTCCCTGGTGCACTGGCGTCGTATGCCGTCGTGCCACCTTGGTCGGATCGGCCAGATACTTAGTCACGCCCCTCCAGGCACTCTCCGGTCCATGGTCCAGTGGAACCACAACACCCGCACACGCCAGTCAGTCCGGGCGTGTGCATAACAGCATGCTCAGGCCATGGTTCCCGTTGAGCCCCACGGCCTTCGCTCTCTGAGACGTTTTCCAGCTAATACGTGCATTAAAAATAAATAAATATTTTTTTTTTTTCTCTAGCTGAGTTCCAGGCTAATTTCGCACCCGTCCAGATGGAGCTTTCTGCACCCGTTCCTGCGGATCTGCCCCAGTACTATGGGGATCCAAAACAAAGTCGTGCATTTGTGGAGCAATGCATGCTGCACTTCAAGTTCTACCCTCTTTCTTTTCCTTCTGATTGGTCTAAAGTGGCATTTATAATTGACTACCTAGCGGGGGATGCCTTGAAGTGGGTCACCCCCCTATGGGAAGCTTGGGATCCTATTGTCCTTGACCTGCAGGCCTTCCTGGTGGCCTTCCTAATGGTCTTCGATGACCCCAACCCTGGAGTCCCTGCTGAAGCTGCACCTGCTCCCGCGGATCCACCACGGTACTACGGGGATCCAAAACAATGCCGTGCGTTTGTGTGGCAATGCTTGCTGCAGTTCCGGTTCTATGCTAATGCTTATTCTTCTGATCGGGTTAAGGTGGGATTTATAATGTCCAACCTAGCGGGTGATGCCTTGGAATGGATCAACCCCCTATGGGAAGCACAGGATCCTATCGTTCTTGACCTACAGGCCTTCCTGGTGGCCTTCCTTTTGGCTTTCGATGATCCTAACCCTGAAGCCCCTGCTGAAGCTTCACTTCCCTGTATCCCGGAGCAGCCCCGACGGGTAATGTGCATAGGTAGCGCACAAGTTCTCCTGTCCGAAAAGACTGTTGCTTGCCCTGAATCCTCTCAGGATGACTACACTCTCCGGAATACTGCTCCCAACCTCAAGAGGCAGTCCAGACGTGCTAGACGCAGAGGCAAGCCGTCACGCCAGGGTCTGTCCTCCCTGAGACCTCCTGACCCCAACCTTGAAGTCCCTACTGAAGCTTCATCTTCCTGTATCCCGGAGAAGCCCCAGCGGGTGATGTGCGTGGGTGGTGCACCAGTTCTCCAGCCAGAAGAGACTGCTACCCATCCAGAGTCCACACAGGAGAGCTTCCTGCACCTGGCATCAGATTCTACACCCACTTTAACCAGTGTGCATGTCCAAGGATGCTCCGAAGCTGTGTTTACCTCCGAGTCTGTACACCTCTACTACCTGGCGGAGGACCCCTTGTTGCCTCCTGAATCCTCCGGGATACCACTCGATGACAATTGGAGAGAGACTTCCCTACACCAGGTACCCGATACTTAGTCCGCTCAGTCCTGTGGGCCTGACAATGGGTGCCTCAAAGTGGTAGTTACTCCCGAGTCTCTACACCCCTCTGACCAGGCGGAGGACCTCCAGTTGTCTCCAGAACCCTTCGGGGTGCTACCTGGTAGCGAAAGGACAGAGACTCTCCTATTCTCTGTACCTGATACCTCGCCCGCTTCTTCCAGTGAGTCCGACCTAGTGTACTCCGAAGCAGAGGTTACCCCCGAGTCTCTACACCCCTCCGACCAGGCGGAGGACCTCCAGTCGTCTCCTGAACCCTTCGGGGTGCTACCTGATAGCGAATGGACTGAGACTCTCCTTTACTCGGTACCTGATACCTCGCCCGCTTCTTCCAGTGAGTACGACCTAGTGTACTCCGAAGCAGAGGTTACCCCCGAGTTTCTACACCCCTCCGACCAGGCGGAGGACCTCCAGTCGTCTCCTGAACCCTCCGGGGTGCTACCTGATAGCGAATGGACAGAGACTCTCCTTTACTCGGTACCTGATACCTCGCCCGCTTCTTTCAGTGAGTCTGACCTTGTGTACTCCGAAGCAGAGGTTACCCTCGAGTCTCGGTATCCCTCCAACCTGGCGGAGGACCCCCAGTTGTTTCCTGAATCCTCCGGGGTACCACCACATAACAAAGAGGCAGTGTCTTCTCTACAACTTGTACCTGATACTTTGCCCATTTCATCCTGTGAGCTTGACAAGATGTACCCCGAAGCAGAGGCTACCCCCGAGTCTCTGCACCCCTCCAACCCGGCAGAGGACCTCCAGTTGTCTCCTGAACTTTTTGGGGTGCTGCCTAAAAATAAATGTAGAGAGACTTTTTTGTGTGCTGTTTCTGGTACTTCACCCGTTTCATCTGTTGCTGAAGATGGTTGGATGGGAAGTCGCATCCCAGCCATCCAGATTATGAGACCAGTTTTGTCTCCTCCTGTGGACAATAGAAGTAATCTCCTTGAAGAGAGGGATTGGCCCCCAAATTCCCTGCAGAAGATCCTTGCAGGCCTGAAGAAGAGGGGGCGTAAGGGAGGGGGTACTGTAGCATACCTGGCGGCGTTCTTGCATGGTGTTCCATCTCTCATCATGCAAGATCGCAAACTTCATCTCCCGCCCAGCTTCCTGGTCTGGCTTCTTTCCTTGTGCTCTGCTCTGCTCCACTTTGGCTGCATAGGGCGACGCCCGCTGAACTTCCTGTTTCTTGTACCTGCTGCAGACACGCCTCTGTTGCACCTTCAGCCTATTGCTGTCCATCTTTGGGTATTTATACCACCTTCTTCCTCAAGATGGCGCCTGAGCATTGTTTCTTGTCAGTTGGCTTTTTGTCTCTGACATGCCAGGTCCTATCCTGTTTTCCTGCCTGTTTTCCAGTTCTGTGTCTGAACTGTGGTCTGTTCTTGTGAACACGCTTCTTGCCTGTTCTTTCGCCTTCTAGGGGCCGTATTCCTAGATCTGCCTGTCTGTGCCTTTCGGTATCTGTTCCCGTCTGAACAGAGTCCTGTTTGTGTCCCTGCCTTGCGGTATCTGTTCCCGTCTGAACAGAGTCCTGTTTGTGTTCCTGCCTTGCGGTATCTGTTCCCGTCTGAACAGAGTCCTGTTTGTGTTCCTGCCTTGCTATCTCTGTTCCCGTTCCTCTGTTCCCTGTTGTCTGTGCCTCGTTTCTACTTTAACCTTGTCTCCCTTTTCCCTCTATGTCTGTTTTCTGCGTCTTTCTGCAGAGTCTGAACCCGCTCCTAAATTCCTTCTCGTCGTCTCTGTACCTCTGTTGTGAATTTACTGTACGCTCGCTACTTCTATGTAAGTACTGTGCGTGCTTCTGGTTCTGCCTTTCCTTCTCCGTCTGTTCTTTCTGAACAGAGTCCTATCCCCTTGCCTCGTTTACCGCTCTGCGGTGTCCGCTCTGCTCCTGCTTAGCTTGCCGCTCTTGCGGTTTCTGCTCTGCTCCTGCCTTGTTTACCGCTCTGCGGCGTCCGCTCTGCTCCTGCTTAGCTTGCCGCTCTTGCGGTTTCTGCTCTGCTCCTGCCTTGTTTACCGCTCTGCGGTGTCCGCTCTGCTCCTGCTTAGCTTGCCGCTCTTGCGGTTTCTGCTCTGCTCCTGCCTTGTTTACCGCTCTGCGGTGTCCGCTCTGCTCCTGCTTAGCTTGCCGCTCTTGCGGTTTCTGATCTGCTCCTGCCTTGTTTACCGCTCTGCGGTGTCCGCTCTGCTCCTGCTTAGCTTGCCGCTCTTGTGGTTTCTGCTCTGCTCCTGCCTTGTTTACCGCTCTGCGGTGTCCGCTCTGCTCCTGCTTAGCTTGCCGCTCTTGCGGTTTCTACTCTGCTCCTGCCTTGTTTACCGCTCTGCGGTGTCCGCTCTGCTCCTGCTTAGCTTGCCGCTCTTGCGGTTTCTGCTCTGCTCCTGCCTTGTTTACCGCTCTGCGGTGTCCGCTCTGCTCCTGCTTAGCTTGCCGCTCTTGCGGTTTTCACTCTGCTCTTGCCTTGCTTGCCGCTCCTGCGGTTTCTGCTCTGCTCTTATCTTGCTTACTGCTTCTGCGGTTTCCGCCCTGCCCTGCTTCTGCCCGCTGCTCCGGCAGTCCTGTCCTGCCCTGCTTGTGCTCGCTGCTCCTGCAGCCCCATCCTGCTCTGTTCTTGCCCACCGCTTCGGGCGTTCCCTCTCTGCTGTGGTTGTCTACCGCATCTGCGGTTCTGTGACCCAGTCTGTACTGGGTCTTAACCTCTCTGTGCTCCAGCCCGTCCTTTCGGCCAGTACCTCCCTGCCTGCATACTCGCCTGTATCCACCCATCTGCATACCTGCCGTGTTTGCTTACATCCACCAGTCTGTGCCAGCCTAACCTGCCTGTTCCAGTAATCCCAGTGTGGGTCAACCCCCGTGTCCGGAGTTTGACCTGGAGTAGCACCTGGTCCCTCTGCCCGGTTTCTCCCTGGTGCACTGGCGTCGTATGCCGTCGTGCCACCTTGGTCGGATCGGCCAGATACTTAGTCACGCCCCTCCAGGCACTCTCTGGTCCATGGTCCAGTGGAACCACAACACCCGCACACGCCAGTCAGTCCGGGCGTGTGCATAACACCGGATAGAAGTGTCACTGGGTGTGAGGTGCAGGGAGAAGGCCAGAGAAAGGACACACAGAAGGGGGTCCTGCTAAGTACTCCGGAGCTATCTGGGGGTGGACTGAGCCCCTCACTGAGTATGCACAGCACGACGGGGGAGATTGCTCTGGTACCTGTAATCTGGACTACAACAACTGTGAGTAATATCTTGAGACGGCATCACACGGACTCTGTGTTCATTACTGACTCCCTACACTACAACCACCATCATCCACCCACACTGCCCTGAAGCTACACTCTTCCTGTGGTGAGTAATAATACCGTTGCTGCAAAACCACCAGCTTCAGAGGACTGTTCCGCAGCGGCGGCCCCTTTGGCCGCACTCCACAGGTTGCGTAGTCAGACATTATAAAATCCATATATACAAATTACCCTTGGATTGACCGCCCTGGGTCACGGACTGGGTCACCACCACAGTGACTACAACCCCCAGCGTCTACCGGCCCGGCTCAGGGTACCCCATGGCCCAGGGGGCGCGTCAACTTCATAGGTCCCTGATCTGAGACCACTCCTGCAGCGTGATTTGCCCCACCTCTGGATCTCGTTGGCCCAGGCTATACGTCAGAACGTATTGCACCAGGGCTTGTCGGTGCTGCCACAGTCGCTGCAACATGTGCAGAGTTGAATTCCACCGTGTCGGCACATCGCATTTCAGCCGGTGAACTGGCAGGCCCAACGACTTCTGTAGAGATGTAAGTCGTTGAACTGCGGGATGCGAACGGCGGAAGTGAGCACACAGCGACCGTGCCCTCTGCAGAAGGCCATCTAGTCCGGGATAGTGGGCTAAAAATTGCTGGACAACCAGGTTCAACACGTGAGCCATACAAGGCACGTGTGTGACATTGCCCCGGCGAAGGGCCGCACCCAGGTTTGCAGCATTGTCGCACATGGCCTTCCCTGGTTGCAGGTCCAGTGGAGACAACCTTTCATGAAACTGGGTCTCCAGAGCTGACCACAACTCCTCAGCTGTGTGACTCACATTTCCCAGACATTTCAAAGTAAACACTGATGCCGTTGAACCCTGCTGCCAGCATAGTAAGGAGGTGTGCAGGATTCCTTCTGCGCAGTTAGAAAGCAGGTGGCATTACCAGACAGGCTTTGGGTGCAGGTGGAGGACCGAGAGGAGGTTGAGGAGGCAGAAGCAGTGGAGGAACTTCGAGATAAAGAGGATTGACGCACAACTCGTGGGGACGGTAAGACTTGGACAGCAGCCACTTGTCCTGCTGTCACCATAGTTACCCAGTGCCCAGTCAGCGACATGTAACGCCCCTGTCCATGCCTTCTCGTCCAAGTGTCTGTGGTGAAGTGCACCCTGTCACACACAGAGTTTCTTAAAGAAGCGGTGATGTTGTGTGCGACATGCTAGTGGAGCGCAGGCACACCTTTCTTTGAGAAGTA
Source organism: Phyllobates terribilis (assembly GCF_046119375.1). Taxonomy (NCBI): domain Eukaryota; kingdom Metazoa; phylum Chordata; class Amphibia; order Anura; family Dendrobatidae; genus Phyllobates; species Phyllobates terribilis. The sequence continues at coordinate 385,512,748 of NW_027362765.1, forward strand.
GTGCCGACTGGGCATCTGGTACTGGGGCACTGTGACGGACATAAGGTCTTGAAAATCCTCTGTGTCCTCCAGGTGGAAAGGCAGCATTTCTGTAGCCAACAGCTTGCAGATGGTGAAATTCAACCTCTTAGCTTTCTCATGGCTAGGAGGAAATGGTCTTTTACTTTTCCACATCTGAGGGACCGAGGGCTGGCTGTTGTGCTTAGACGGTGTTGAGTAGGGTGTCCCCGGCAAACTGCCGGTCTGTGAGGAAGATGCAGGCGGACATGTTAGGTTGCCTTGATCCAAAGGTGGTGCTCTCGATGTCGGAGAGCGCTCAACACTAGCAGGTGTTTCCACTTCCCAATGAACTGACGACCTGCCAATCACACTGGCTGTTGCGGGTAAAGAGGTGGCAGGTCTGCGTCCAAAAACATGTGTGACTGCTGTCCCCCCAGTCACAAAGGATGAAGAGGCTGCGGATGCACAAGATGGGGCAGACGGTGGTTGGCCCAGCCGGCTAGGCCGCATTGTAGCACAGTGAGCTTCCCACTGCAACTTATGCTTCATTTCCATGTGACGGTACATGCATGAAGTACTCAAACTATGGATTTTTTGGCCTCTACTTAGCTTTTGCTGACAAATATTACAGATAACACGAGTTGGGTCATCCTTATCGATCTGAATAAATGCCCAGGCTATGCAAGGCTTAGAGCCCATGTGACCTGAAGAGCCACTGCGACTTGTGGTCAGAGGCAGAGTTGTGGTTGAGGATGCAGTTGTTGACGTGCTTCCAGTACTCCGTCTCTGTTCAGGAAGGCGCAACCTAACCTCGTCGTCAATAGCATCTGTGATGCCCCGCTGCGCTTGGTATCACAGATCCTAGAAGAGTGCATTAATGGAATCCTCCACAAGAGGCCCCCATAAACATTCACACATCTCCACCTTCCACCTCAGACCAGCAGAGGGAGCCCGTTAGGGATATAAATAGGGAAGGTGGAGCTAGGCAGTTCAGTTCCTCTGAAGAGTTCCTGCAGTAGAGAAGCCTAAGAGAGGTCAGTCTGCAGTGGAGCTCAGTCTAGTCTAGAGAACGCAGTTAATAGTTCAGCAGTGGAGCACGAGGCTCCTGCTTGCTAGATTCAGGGAGCCCAGATAGAGCTTAAGGTGTGCCGGTGCCGTAAGATCAGTGAAGCGCGGCAAGCTGCCGTTAGTGTGTATAGCCTAGTGAGGGCCCGAGTAGGCCGAAGGCGAGTGGCGAGTTAGTACATAAGGGGCAGAGGAGCTTAACCAGCTCACCCCGAAGCATTTACCGGACACAGGATCCGAGCTTACCGGTATCTCTATGACCCAGTAAGGCATAACCGGAATCCCTGGAGAACTACAAGTCCCAGGATTGCTAAGGTGCTGATATGTAACAGAGCCAGGAGACGCTTAGGCCCCGCATACTGGGAGCGTGAACTCCAAGAGAAGGCCCTACCACAAGGCCAGCCAGCGCAGGACAGAGACAAAGTTAGGCCTAGCTCCAGGCAGGTCAGAAACTTACTACGCAGAGGCAAGAAACAGGAGGCCCTACACCCGCTCATTGGGGAGGATCCTGATATGCACCCTTCACCCTACAGTGCTCCGGGATGTGCCTGAATTTCCACCAGTAAAAGGTACTGAAGTGACTACCGTGTCCGATCCCGTTCTTGCTCTGACCCAGCTGGGTCTCGCCTGTCCTGCATTCCCCCTGCATACGCTGCCTTGAGACCTAGCTCCACCTGTGGGGAGCTATACCATCGAGCTGCCTTATCACCGGCCTCAGTGGACTGCTGCAGCGCTGGTGCTTGTCACCAGATACCACAGGTGGCGTCATGAACTCTTATAAAATTAACAATTATCCACCCTTTTAAAGAGAGACCCCAGGGTACGGGCCAGGGAGCCGACCACTGCGACATCCCCAAGGCCAGGCAAATGCCCGGGTACCGAGTCATCCCCATCCCCAGGGCTAGTCACATCCTCCTCCACCTCCTCTGCTGACCTCATTGACTGGCTGACTGTGGGTTGACAGTAAGTGGGATCTCCAACCTCGTCATCATCACCCTGTGTGTTATCACACCCGTCGTCCTCAGAGCCAACCTCTTCCTGCCCTGACCGAAAAGTCAAGTTGTCGCTCCAATCAGGTATTTGAGTCTCATCATCGTCTTCATCATTGTCTCCACCAACAGGAGTTACAGTTTGGAAACAAGGGTCTACATTATGCTCAGAACCTTCTTCATCTGGTCCTGGATCCGACTTATAAAGATTCTGGGCATCAGATCAGATCATTTCCTCATCTGGATTAACAGAAGCTCTGGAGCAGACCTCCATTTCCCAGGCTATAGTATGAGTAAACAGCTGTGCAGACTCAACCATCTGTGTTACCCCATACTCAGACGGGCAGCTGGAGACTTGGGAGCTGTGAGGAAGTAAGTGCGATTGGGGTTACACCTCTGAGGACTGGAGTATTTGTGATGTTGAAATTGAGGTGATGGAGAGCCCACTTGAAGGAGCACTTGATATCCGTTGAAGCACCTGCTGTTTTTGTGCCTCATCTAGAATTTGTAGCGATGGGCGTGTCCGTAAGAATGGGATCGTATCACATTGTCCACGAAAAGAAGTCGACATCTTAGTTTGGCTGGAAGATGGTCTTTCTTCTGCAGATGTTACTCCCCCCCCCACCGTGGGGGGCCTCGACCTACCGGCGGACAGGCACCAGTATTGGGATAGGGGGGCTGGCCGTCAGGGTCCACCGCGGCTTTGGCACAAACCCGGCGACACAGAGGTGGCACGGGCAGGAACGGACTGGCCGTGTCGGCTTCTCATTTTTTGGATTTTAGAAGGGCATGACATGCCTATATCTGTGTCTCCCCCTCCTTTTACTCCTCCACCTCTATTCTTTTCGCATGACTATATGTACTTGTCACTTTTCCATGTGTTAGTTGTGTCTTCTGAGCAGTTTGTCAGCTTTTGGACACCTTTGAAGGTGTTTTCTATGTGTTTCTATGTGTTTTTGTTTGCCTGCCATTGGTTTTAACGGTGTTCGAAGGTGTTCGACGAACAGTTCGACGAACAGTTCGGCGAACACACGGGTGTTCGACGAACCGAACCGAACTCGAACACTACGGGGGTGGCTCAACACTAGTCACAACCCTATCAGGTGAGCGCACCTATAACATTTCATATCACTTGGTTATCACATAAGACCCTATTTGCGCTTTTTGTCTTTCCAGTTTGATTTAGTTTGGTCATTTTGAAACAATCTCACTTTTTTATGCTCAGATTTATTTTGTTTCTTGAAGTTTATCACATCGAGAAAGAAAACAAAATGAGAACTGACTTCTATCAGGAAAACAAGACTGACGGACCTTCTGGTAAGTAAATCATTTTGTGTATAAGCGCTCATCAGTATTCATATTAATTAATAAAGTAGTACTTTACTTTAGTGTAACACCTGAGAAACAGTCATTTTCACTTTTTTCATGTTCAGATTTACTTTGTTTCTTTCAGTTCATCAGCACACGGACATAGAGAAATATAGAAAAGAATTACTTAAAGAGCTCTGTGTAGACAAGACTGACAGTTCTCCAGGTAAGTAATAATTATCTCTGTCACCGCTCATAAATACTCTGTGAGCTGATAAACTTTAGTGATAAGAAAAGAGATTCACTAGAAACTGTTCTACAAGAAATCACAGATGTAGAAAGTTAGAAAGTGTCACCTGTACCCTGGAGCCGGTGCTATTTGTGTAGTGTGACTACTCTCTTACAAAAGACATGAGCGGCTGCAGAGCAAACAACAGAGATGAGATACTACAACTGTATAGCGCTGATAAAGTAATGCTACATCTCTATATCACAGATAAAGTATAAAGTCGAAGGAGAATGCAAAAAAAACTTGTGCATGAAAGGATTTTCTCAATACATTTATGAACTCCTAGAATGAAATTACAGATTATCTGATAATAATATATATTACAGTATCAACTTGATACTACTGACTTAAGCAAAATTAAATGATAAAAATTAAGTTAAAGTTACAGATAATTTCCTTTCAAAGGGGCTCTCCATTACGATTTTGATAAATTGTAATTAGAGATGAGCAGATATTTTGAAATTTGAAGTGATAAATTTGCTCAAATCTCCATAATAGAAAGCTTGTGGGAGAGAGTCGAGAGAGTGCGAGGACCACTGATCATAAGAGCTTGCACTCTACAGGAGAGAGAGGGGACCCCGCTGACCATAAGAGCTTACACTCTACAGGATAGAGAGAGAGGACCCCACTGACTATAAGAGCTTATACTCTACAGAAGAGAGAGAGAACCCCACTGACCATAAGAGCTTGCACTCTACAGGAGAGAGAGAGGACCCCCTTGACCATAAGAGCTTACACTCTACAGGAGAGAGAGAGGACCCCACTGACCATAAGAGCTTACACTCTACAGAAGAGAGAGAGGGCCCCGCAGACCATAAGAGCTTACACTCTAAAGGAGAGAGAGAGGACCCCACTGACCATAAGAGCTTACACTCAACAGGAGAGAGAGAGAGGACCCTGCTGACCATGAGAGCTTACACTCTAAAGGAGAGAGAGAGGACCCCGCTGACCATAAGAGCTTACACTCTACAGGAGAGAGAGAGAGAGGACCCCGCTAACCATAAGAGCATACACTCTACAGGAAAAGAGAGAGGACCCCCCTGACAATAAGAGCTTACGCCCTACAGTAGAGAGAGAGAGGACCCTGCTGACCATAAGAGCTTACACTATACAGGAGAGAGAGAGGACCCTGCTGACCATAAAAGCTACACTATACAGGAGAGAGAGGACCCCGCTGACCATAAGAGCTTACACTATACAGGAGAGAGAGAGACCATGCTGACCATAAGAGCTTACACTATACAGGAGAGAGAGGACACTGCTGACCATAAGAGCTTACACTCTACATGAGAGAGAGAGGACCCTGCTGACCATAAGAGCTTACACTATACAGGAGAGAGAGGACCCCGCTGACCATAAGAGCTTACACTCTACAGGAGAGAGAGGACCCCGCTGACCATAAGAGCTTACACTCTACAGGAGTGAGAGGACCCCGCTGACCATAAGAGCTTACACTCTACAGGAGAGAGACTTACCCAGTGACTCTGGAGATGGAAAACGACTCTGCCGTACAAACTGTGCTCCACTGGGAACCGCTTATGAGGAAGCCCACATGGCCGCATAAAAATACATTAGTCCACTCTCTGATGCTTCAGCAGTATGGGAAATGGTGCGGGCAAGTTTTGTTTTTTCTTTCTGCGAACCATGAATCGAATCTCAAAGTGTTTTAATTTGCATAAAACCGCGATCTTTAATTATAATTGGCTCCTAGTATTCTAAGAAAAATAAAACTATACTTACTGTCCAGGGCAGCGCAGCTCCTCTCTAATATATACTGTATAATCTATACTTTTTGGTCCTGGAGGCGTCACATGATCACTGCAGACAATATTTGAAGCAGTAAAAAATGTTTGCTAGATTGTACAAAGCATGAATAATACACATAATCATATACAGGGGTAATAATTAATACTTGTTTTTGACATGTTTCTTACCAGGTGATATAATTAGTACAGTTACCTTATTGCTTGCATTTATTTTCAATTAATTCACTCTAATCCACCATTCATCCGTCAATGTCAGTAATATTATATTCAGGGGCATATGTAGGGGAGGCACGCAGGGCAAGGGGGCGCCATCAGGCTGCCTGGTGTGACAGTATGAGGTGTCTCCCCGGCTGCTGCATTTTGCTGCGTCCCACCCCGTAGTGGGATTCAGCCATTCACTGAGCCAGCTGTCAAACTGACTGCCAAATCAGAGAAGGTGTAGCGCACCGGCTCCCAGCAATCAATTGTTCCTGCGTCTTTCAGGCATGAGTACAATTGAAGCCCTGATCACTGGCACTTCCGGGTTAGGGTGATGTCAGCTGCGTGATCAAATCATCTGATCAGGTTGCTGACATCACTCTCTGGCGCCACATATGCGTGAAGAATGTTCGTTCATTGTAAGCGCTCCAATTGAGCTGAAGAAACCGAAGAGTTATTGATTTATTGTAATTGAGAGGAAGTGAAATTTGGGGAGTATGGGGAGAATGTATGAGGAAACAGTCTGTGGAGCAGGGGGGGGGTTCAGAAACAGTATGGTGAGGAGGTATGTATGAGGAGACATTATGGAGAGTAAGGGGGGAATGTGTTAGGAGATAGTATGATGAGCAGGGGGAAATGTTTGAGAAGATAGCATGATGATTGGTGGGAATGTGTGAGGAGATGATGGGGGTGTTGTAGCTGTTTTGCTCTGACCCAAAGTCAGATTACAGGATCACCAATGAAGCCAAATTAAGAGACTAGACCCTCCAAATGTATGGAGAGTGAGGGGGAATGTGTGAGGCGATAGAATAATGAGCAAAGGGGAACGCAAGAGGAGATAAAATGGGGAGGGAGTGGGGAATGTGTGAAGATACATTATGAGGAGCAGGGGGAATGGGTGTGGGAAAAGTATGGGGAGAGGAGAGAATGTGTGAGGAGATAGTATGAGAGAGGGGGTAAATGTGTTAGGAGACAGTATGAGAGAGAGGGAAAATGTTTGAGGAGACATTGTAGGAGGAGAAAAGTGTGATGGACTACAGAAAGGAGAATAGTGGGGGTAGCAGTATAAAGAGGAGGCAGAATGGGGGAACAATGTGAGAACATCAAGGAGGGGGCAGTATGCCAAGGCAGGGGAGTGTGATAAGGGGCACAGTATAGAGACTGGGTGATATCGGGGGGAGGGAGAGACACAGTGTGAGAGGACATTGTGAAGCGGAAGCACAGCATGGAAAATAGGGCATTTACCATAACAGGGACAAGGTGAGTGATATTGTGTGCAAGGAATACAGTGAGAGGCAATTATTTATTCAAGGACCCAGCATAGGGCAAATATTTTTGTACCGGAGCATTATAATCACTCTTCTATTTTTAAGGGCATTGTGTGGGAATGTGCTGCAGAAGACCAGAGAAGATGGAAGTCTGCAGAGACGAGTATGGGTATTAAAAGTCATCATGTCATCTGGACAAGATGAGGAAGAAAAGAAAGAGAACGACTCCATATAACCTCAAAGGGTTTGAATATAAATATTTATTTGTTATACTAATTCTCATCATCACTGACTTTTATCAGGAGAACAAGACTGACAGTCCTTCTGGTAAGTAAAGAATTTTGTGTATAAGCGCTCATCAATATTCATATTAGTTAATTAACTGGTATTGTACATGTGAGTGATTGTAACACCTGAGAAACAGTCGTTTTAACCTTTTCATGTTCAGATTTACTTTGTTTCTTTCAGCTAATAATCAGCACACGGACATAGAGAAATATAGAAAAGAATTACTTAAGGAGCTCTGTGTAAACAAGACTGAGAGTTCTCCAGGTAAGGAAATACTTATCTCTGTCACAGCTTAATAAATACTGATAACTTATTTTAGTGTTAAGGTAAGAGATTTGTTAAAAACTGGTATACAAGACATCACAAATATAGAGAGTGTCACCTGTACCATTCGCTATTTGTGTAGCATAAAACCAAGCAATGTGAACTGAGGTCTAAGATGGTAGACATGCAAGAAATAGGAGCATGTTTTTTTGTCTTTTGTAGGTTTTGTTTCTTTTTTGCTAGTGTGAACATGCTCCTATTTCTTGCATGTCTACCATCTTAGACCTCAGTTCACATTGCTTGGTTTTTTGTCTTGTTTGCATTCTGTGCAATTTAAGGGTGTGGCATCCCCTTTGTTGAGCTGACTGGTATATATGTAGCTTACCACGGGCCTGGGTGGTCTGGAGTTGGGACCCGGTCCTATTTGTCTACCCTTTTATATGCATTACTTCAACTTTGATATACAGTAAGGTTTTTAATATAGGCAGTATAGGTACCGTCCCAATTTAGGGTCACCTTGACGCTGGTGGGACGGCTTGTATACTTTTTTTTGATTAAAAATAGTTCACTAAGTACCCTATATTTATTATGCAACTTTGCTTTACATTTATATATAATGATGGTAGGGTATGAGATATATTTTTGTCTTTTGTCTTTTGTAGGTTTTGTTTCTTTTTTGCTAGTGTGAACATGCTCCTATTTCTTGCATGTCTACCATCTTAGACCTCAGTTCACATTGCTTGGTTTTTTGTCTTGTTTGCATTCTGTGCAATTTAAGGGTGTGGCATCCCCTTTGTTGAGCTGACTGGTATATATGTAGCTTACCACGGGCCTGGGTGGTCTGGAGTTGGGACCCGGTCCTATTTGTCTACCCTTTTATATGCATTACTTCAACTTTGACATACAGTAAGGTTTTTAATATAGGCAGTATAGGTACCGTCCCAATTTAGGGTCACCTTGCCGCTGGTGGGACGGCTTGTATACTTTTTTTGATTAAAAATAGTTCACTAAGTACCCTATATTTATTATGCAACTTTGCTTTACATTTATATATAATGATGGTAGGGTATGAGATATATTTTTGTCTTTTGTCTTTTGTAGGTTTTGTTTCTTTTTTGCTAGTGTGAACATGCTCCTATTTCTTGCATGTCTACCATCTTAGACCTCAGTTCACATTGCTTGGTTTTTTGTCTTGTTTGCATTCTGTGCAATTTAAGGGTGTGGCATCCCCTTTGTTGAGCTGACTGGTATATATGTAGCTTACCACGGGCCTGGGTGGTCTGGAGTTGGGACCCGGTCCTATTTGTCTACCCTTTTATATGCATTACTTCAACTTTGATATACAGTAAGGTTTTTAATATAGGCAGTATAGGTACCGTCCCAATTTAGGGTCACCTTGCCGCTGGTGGGACGGCTTGTATACTTTTTTTGATTAAAAATAGTTCACTAAGTACCCTATATTTATTATGCAACTTTGCTTTACATTTATATATAATGATGGTAGGGTATGAGATATATTTTTGTCTTTTGTCTTTTGTAGGTTTTGTTTCTTTTTTGCTAGTGTGAACATGCTCCTATTTCTTGCATGTCTACCATCTTAGACCTCAGTTCACATTGCTTGGTTTTTTGTCTTGTTTGCATTCTGTGCAATTTAAGGGTGTGGCATCCCCTTTGTTGAGCTGACTGGTATATATGTAGCTTACCACGGGCCTGGGTGGTCTGGCGTTGGGACCCGGTCCTATTTGTCTACCCTTTTATATGCATTACTTCAACTTTGATATACAGTAAGGTTTTTAATATAGGCAGTATAGGTACCGTCCCAATTTAGGGTCACCTTGCCGCTGGTGGGACGGCTTGTATACTTTTTTTGATTAAAAATAGTTCACTAAGTACCCTATATTTATTATGCAACTTTGCTTTACATTTATATATAATGATGGTAGGGTATGAGATATATTTTTGTCTTTTGTCTTTTGTAGGTTTTATTTGTGTAGCATGTAGTGATGAGCGAGCATGCTCGTCACTACTCGTCACTCGCTCGAGCATCACAATGCTCGGGATGCTCATTCTGCGGCAAGTATTTTTTGAATGTTCGGGAGCTCGGGTCCCTGCATATTTGGCGCTTTTTAGACAGCCAATTAACATGCAGAGATTGCCTGCCAGTCACTGTAATGCCTAAGCCATGTTGGTTGTGGGCATTACAGTGATTGGCTTTATAGCATTGCTGTATAGTGCAAGCAGAGAAACTTGTCCATCATCTCAGGTGGTCAAATATTACTGTGGTAATAATCGTGACTTTTTTTGGAAGCTGCAAAATATTATACTCCATTTAACTCCAAGTCTGCCAGTTGTGCGTTCAAAACATATATCCAGATTTGGCCGCTAACCAATAGCATCACTATACTGCTATTGTAAAGAAACTTGGTCATCAGAGGTGATCACATATTACTGCAGTAATAATCCCATAATTTTTTGGAAGCAGAAAAATATTATACTCCATTTAAAGTGTGCCAGTTCTGCATTTACGAGTAAAACATATATCGAGACATGGCTGCTGATAATGCTTCCAGTCAGTTTGCTACCACCATGTCTTCCACATGGTCCAGTCTCAGTAGCCATGAGTGGTGTTGAGCCACCCCCGTAGTGTTCGAGTTCGGTTCGGTTCGTCGAACACCCGTGTGTTCGCCGAACTGTTCGTCGAACTGTTCGTCGAACACCTTCGAACACCGTTAAAACCAATGGCAGGCAAACAAAAACACATAGAAACACATAGAAAACACCTTCAAAGGTGTCCAAAAGCTGACAAACTGCTCAGAAGACACAACTAACACATGGAAAAGTGACAAGTACATATAGTCATGTGAAAATAAAAGAGGTGGAGGAGTAAAAGGAGGGGGAGACACAGATATAGGCATGTCATGCCCTTCTAAAATCCAAAAAGTGAGAAGCCGACACGGCCAGTCCGCTCCTGCCCGTGCCACCTCCGTGTCGCCGGGTTTGTGCCAGAGCCGCGGTGAACCCTGATGGCCAGCCCCCCTCTCCCAATACTGGTGCCTGTCCGCTGGTGGGTCGAGCGAGCCCCCCTGTGGTGGAGGCAGCTCTAAGCTTTTTAATTTAAATTGTCTCTCTAATTTGAATGAATACACTTTAAATCTATTTACAAGGATCTATTGGAGGGCAAGTCTCATGCCAGCAGCCGCGTAATTCCAGCTCCAGTAGCGTCCACTAAAGCTGCTGCAGTTAAAAAGCTTTTATAAGGATCGAGCTCGGCTGTCCACCGCAAGGCATCCTACTGCCAGTCCCAGCCCCTATGCCTTGGGGTGCCTCCTGATGCTCTTCACTGAGTATCCCATGGTCCCGAAGCATTTCCTTTGAAAAAATTAAGTGTCTAAACTACAGGTGGTGTAGCTTGCTTAACAGCCGGGATAATCCGCTGACTAGCAGACACTGCTACTAGGCACAAAGTATTTCCTGGGCTAGATGCAGTTAAAAATTTGTAATTAGATACTCTCGTTGGATGCTGAGAAAGCATTCCATAGAGTCTCCTGGCACGCCATATATGATTCTCTTAAAAAGCTTGGGGTAGGGGTCTAGGGGACCCTTTTATAGCCAAAATCACGGCCCTGTATCGCAATACGTCACCTAGGCTGAAGATAAATGGAACTGTAGCACCCTGAGGGCTCGGTTGCTACAGACGTATTGCACCTCACCCAGAGGTGTGATATCTCACTCTCAGGTAAGGATGGAGTGTGGATCAGGACCCGACACCTGCATGCATTACACCACATTGCCGTGGGGCAGGGCGACCAATATGCCCCTGAGATGGGCAAGACAGTCCCTGTCCCTGGCTGGAGTGGGGGGAGGGAACACTGAGGAAGGGGAACCCTGTAGTGCAGGAGCAGGGAGGAAGCAGTTCCTGGGTGCATTGAGAAGGGAGTATAAAAGGTGGGCACCATCTTAGTTCAGTGCAGAGAAGTCTGAGCAGAAGTGGCAGGGAGCAGGGGCTCTGCATGAGCTCTGCTCCGGAGGCGGGCCTAGTAACAGAGGCCCAGGCCTGGAAGAGGGAGAAGGAAGGAAGAGGAGCGGAGAAGGCTCCAGGAACGAGGAATGAAGGGATCCCAGGGGTGCGGACGGGCGAGTCGCCACCGCACGCCCGAATCCACCTGCGTGGAGGGGTCAGGCCAAAGGGGGAGACCGGTCCCCGAACTAGTGGAGGCAGGAAACGACCCTCAGCTAGAAACCGGAGGCTCTGACATTTTATGTGGCGCAGCCCCTCGCTACACCCGCTAGGAAGGCACCACATAGGGTCAGGGAAACTGGCGCCAAGTTTACCAAGAGGAGGCCCGAGGCAGCCAGACAGAAGTGTTGGTAAGAAAGGCCAGACAAAGGACACACAAAGGGGGTCCTGTGAAGTGCTCCAAAGTTATCTGGGAGTTGTCTGAGCCCCTCACCTGGTGAGCACAGTACGACGTGGGCAGCCGTTACCTGCAGACGTGGTCTGGATAATAAGAACTGTGAGTAAAGGCCCTGGACTGCATCACTGACTCCGTGTTGTTACTGCTGCTGCCCTGCACCATCACCCCCATCCTCCGCATACACTGCCCTGAGGCTATACTCCTCCCGTGGGGAGTTATGCTACGCTCTGCTGCACCCACAACACCAGCCTCAGCGGTCTGCCCTGTAGCGGCGGTTCACTCTGACCGCAATCCACGGGTGGCGTAGTCGGACATTTAAACATCAAAACCACATAAATAGTTCCGCCACTGGTTTGACCGCCCTGAGCCACGGAACCGGGTCGCCGCCACGAAGACTACAACCACCAGCATCCACCAAAAAGGGTCCGGCTCCGGGTGTCCCAAGGCCCAGGGGGTGCGTCACAACATTTTCATCACCTTTCACAATCACCAATGGGACAAGGCAGGGATGTCCTCTGTCCCCTCTCTTATACATCCTAGTGACGGAGCACCTGCTCTCATCAATTCGCCATAACCCCAATATTAGGTGGATTGAGGTGGGAGGCACCGAGTACAAGTGCTCTCTATTTGCTGATGATGTCCTAGTATATATCACTCAATCACATATATCCATCCATGCTGTTATGGCTGAAATAGATCACTTTGTTACATGGTAAAATTTTAAAATCAATGCAGCGAAGTCTGAGGCCCTCGATGTCTCCCTCCCCAAATCCATATAGGATTCCATCCAGTCCAACTTTCCCTTTGCCTGGCCCTCACAGGGTATCAAATACTTAGGAATTTCTATTCATAGAGACCTCTCCCATCTATGTTATCTTAATTTTGGGCCCTTTATTGAACAATTCCATACAGACCACGGTTGGCAAGTTAGAACTGTAAGATTCACTACGTGAACCGCTGGTGTTTTGTGGAAAAGCACATGTACACCGCGTTCCAAATTATTATGCAAAAAGTGTTTAGGAGTGATAAGGGAAGAATTTGTTTGTTTGTCAGTTAAACTCATTGATGGTGATGTGTGTCAGGGCTCTTTATATCACTGTAAGCAATTGCAGACACCTGTGCTAATTAGTTTGGCAGGTGTGTCCAATGAAAGGCAAGACTACTTAAGAAGGCTCTCTCACATTATTAAGCAGCCTACATTTTCTGCCAAAATGGGAAAGAAAAAGGATGTGTCGGCTGCTGAGAAGCAACAAATTGTGGAGTGTTTAGGTCAAGGCATGACTACAATCAACATTGTGCGATGATCAGGATGAAGTGTCTTGGCAATCAAGAAGTATGTAGCTGATTCACAGTACACACGTGTGCGTGCTGATAAGGGCAAATTGAGGACTCTTTCCTACAGGCAATTACGTCAGGTTGAAAGAGCAGCGGCAAAAAAGCCTTGTCATAGCAGCAGACAAGTTTTTGAAGCTGCTTGTGCCTCCAACGTCCCCCGAACAACAAGATGCAGGGTCCTTCAGAGGTTTGCAGCTGTGCATACGCCATCCTGTCGACCTCCTCTATCCACTTCACACAAGCAGAAACGGCTCCAGTGGGCCAAACATTACATGAAGACTGATTTCAAAACTGTTTTGTTCACGGATGAGTGCCGTGCAGCGCTCGATGGTCCAGATGGATGGAGTGGAGGATGGCTGGTTGATGGACACCCCACGCAAACACGGCTACAGCGCCAACAAGGAGGAGGTGGAGTAATGTTTTGGGCTGGAATCATGGGGAGAGAGATTGTCGGCCCCTTTAGGATGCCTGAAGGCGCTAAAGATGAACTCCATAATGTATGTGGATTTTCTCAAACAGCACTTCCTGCCATGGTTCAAGAAGAAGAACCGTGTATTTCACAGCAAGATCATTTTTCTGCATGATAATGCACCATCTCATGCTGCACATAAAACATCTGCATCTCTGGCTGATATGGGCATAAAAGGGGACAAACTTATGGTGTGACCCCCATGCTCCCCTGACCTCTACCCCATTCAGAACCTTTGGAGCATCATTAAAAGGAGTGTCTATGATGGCGGGAGGCAGTTCACATCTAAGCAACAGCTCTGGGAGGGTATTCTGTCCTCAAGCAAAACAATTGAAGCAGAAACCATCCAAAACCTGACAAATTCAATGGACGAGAGAGTTCAGAAGCTCCTTTCGAACAAGGGGTCCTATGTGAAAATGTAACATCACCTAGAATAAAGTTTTGAGTTGAAAACTGTTTGATTTCAGTTTCTAACAACCTGCTAATGCTTATAATTTCAAAAATGACCATTTTTTTTGGTCTTTATTAAAATGAAAAGGTTGATCGAAAAGTTTGGGGGATCTAAGAGTGTGGCAACCCAGTAGTCATGATTACTTCGAATTCTGACAATATGAGGGTCATGCTGCAGGTAGTGCAGCAAGAAGGCACTTATGTGTCTTGCGCATCTCTGAGCCCCAAAATTATTTTCCGGGCTAGATGCAGCTAAAAATTATTTTTAATTTTAAATCTGGTGGAGCTTATTATAGATGGCCTAATAGGATCAGTGCTGCACACTGCTACAAAGCCCAAATTATTTTCCAGTCAAGATACAGATAAACATGATTAGTAATTTGAAAGCTTAAAACGTTTGGTAGGGTGATTTTAACCAATCATCAAGCTTTTACTCTCCCCAGGATGACACAGGGGTAGAAAAGTCGTTTCGGATCCATGATTTGTTCATCTTTATGAACGTGAGTCTGTCTACATTATCAGTGGAGAGCCGCGTGCGCTTATCTGTCAGCACACCACCAGCAGCGCTGAACACACGTTCAGACAGAACGCTGGCTGCGGGGCATGACAAGATCTCCAAGGCGTAAGTGGCTAGCTCCGGCCATTTATCCAGATTGGAAGCCCAAAAAGAGCAAGGGTCCAGTGACACAGTCGTGGCTTCAATGTTTACTTGGAGATACTCCTGTACCATCGTCTCTAGGCGTTGACTATGTGTCAGACTTCTTGTCTCCTGTGGCCTTGCAAAGGATGGGCTAAAAAAGTGGTGAAATGATTCCGCAAAATTGATGTTACCAGCAGATACTGTGGTTCTGTTACGGTTTGAGTGCTGAACACTTGACGGTCCCACGGTTGGCAAGTTGGAACTGTGAGATTCACTACGTGCACCACTGGTATTTTGTGGAAAAGCACATGTAAGATTCTGCAACAGTCTCTGCTGATACTCCTGCATGCGTGCATCCCTTTCTATGGCAGGAATAATTTCTGCAAATTTACTTTTGTACCGGGGATCTAACAGTGTGGCAACCCAGTAGTCAGGATTATTTCTAATTCTCACAATTCGAGGGTCATGTTGCAGGTAGTGCAGCAAGAAGGCACTCATGTGTGTTGCGCATCCAGGAGCACCAAGTCCCTGTTGTGTTGGTGGCGAGGTAACACTCATGCTTCCTTCCTCTGTCCTCTCCCCCCAACCTCGCACAACAGAAATGTGATCAAGGTCTCCCTCATCTGATGAGTCTTCCATCAGTTCGTCCTCCACTTCTTCCTGGGCTCCTGCACCTTCCTCACTAGTTTGGCTGCTACCATGCGCCCTGGTAAAACCATCTCCCCCACCCTCACATGCCTGCCGCCTTGGTGCTGCCGACCTTCTGGACCTTGCAGATGTTAGCCCTTCCGCATACAACTCCTCCTCCTCTACTTCCTCCACCTCCTCTTGTGCCACCACCTGACTCCGAATTCTGTTTAACATGTGCTCCAGCATGTAAATCACCGGAATAGTCATGCTGATAATGGCATCGTCAGCACTAAACATCTTCGTCGCCATTTCAAAACTGTGCAGAAGGGTGCATAGGTCCCTGATCTGAGACCACTCCTCCAGCGTGATTTGCCCCACCTCTGAATCTCGTTGGCCCAGGCTATACGTCAGAACGTATTGCACCAGGGCTTGTCGGTGCTGCCACAGTCGCTGCAACATGTGCAGAGTTGAATTCCACCGGGTAGGCACATCGCATTTTAGCCGGTGAAGTGGCAGGCCCAACGACTTCTGTAGAGATGTAAGTCGCTGAGCTGCGGGATGCGAACGGCGGAAGTAAGCACACAGCGACCGTGCCCTCTGCAGAAGGCCATCTAGTCTGGGATAGTGGGCTAAAAATTGCTGGACAACCAGGTTCAACACGTGAGCCATACAAGGCACGTGTGTGACATTGCCCCGGCGAAGGGCCGCACCCAGGTTTGCAGCATTGTCGCACACGGCCTTCCCTGGTTTCAGATCCAGTGGAGACAACCATTCATGAAATTGGTTCTCCAGAGCTGACCACAACTCCTCAGCTGTGTGACTCACATTTCCCAGACATTTCAATGTAAAAACCGCCTGATGACGTTGAGCCCTACTGCCAGCATAGTAAGGAGGTGTGCAGGATCCCTTCTGCGCAGTTAGAAAGCTTGTGGCATGACCAGACAGGCTTTGGGTGCAGGTGGAAGACCGAGAGGAGGTTGAGGAGGCAGAAGCAGTGGAGGAACTTTGACATAAAGAGGATTGACGCACAACTCGTGGGGACGGCAAGACTTGGACAGCAGCCCCTTGTCCTGCTGTCACGATAGTTACCCAGTGCCCAGTCAGCGACATGTAACGCCCCTGTCCATGCCTACTCGTCCAAGTGTCTGTGGTGAAATGCACCCTGTCACACACAGAGTTTCTCAAAGAAGCGGTGATGTTGTGTGCGACATGCTGGTGGAGCGCAGGCACACCTTTCTTTGAGAAGTAGTGCCGACTGGGCATCTGGTACTGGGGCACTGCGACGGACATAAGGTCTCGAAAATCCTCTGTGTCCACCAGGCGGAAAGGCAGCATTTCTGTAGCCAAGAGCTTGCAGATGGTGAAATTCAACCTCTTAGCTTTCTCATGGCTAGGAGGAAATGGTCTTTTACTTGTCCACATCTGAGGGACCGAGGGCTGGCTATTGTGCTTAGACGGGGTTGATAAGGGTGTCCCCGGCAAACTGCCGGTCTGTGAGGAAGATGCAGGCGGACATGTTAGGTTGCCTTGATCCAAAGGTGGTGCTATCGATGTCGGACAGCGCTCAACACCAGCTGGTGTTACCACCTCCAAAGAAAATGATGACCTGCCAATCACGCTGGCTGTTGCGGGTAAAGAGGTGGCAGGTCTGTGCCCCAAAACAGGTGTGACTGCTGTCCCCCCAGTCACAGAGGATGAAGAGGCCGCGGATGCACAAGATATGGCAGACGGTGGTTGGCCCGGCCGGCTAGGCCGCATTGTTGCACACTGAGCTTCCCACTGCAACTTATGCTTCATGTCCATGTGCCGGTTCATGCATGAAGTACTCAAACTATGTATTTTTTGGCCTCTACTTAGCTTTTGCTGACAAATGTTACAGATAACACGAGTTGGGTCATCTTTATCGATCTGAAAAAATGCCCAGGCTATGCAAGGCTTAGCACCCATGCGACCTGAAGAGCCACCACGACTTGTGGTGAGAGGCAGAGTTGTGTTTGAGGATGCAGTTGTTGACGTGCTTCCAGTACTACGTCTCTGTCCAGGAAGGCGCAACCTGACCTCGTCGTCACTAGCATCTTCCTCCACCTCCTCTGCTGACCTCATCTCTTGGCTGACTGTGGGTTGACAGTAAGTGGGATCTCCGACCTCATCATCATCACCCTGTGCGTTATCACACCCGTCGTCCTCAGAGCCAACCTGTTCCTGCCCTGACAAAAAACTAAAGTTGTCGCTCCAATCAGGTATTTGAGTCTTATCATCGTCTTCCTCATTGTCTCCACCAACAGGAGTTACAGTTTGGGAATGAGGGTCTACATTATGGTCAGAACCTTCTGCGTCTGGTCCTGGATCCGACTCATAAAGATTCTGGGCATCAGTGCAGATCATTTCCTCGTCTGGATTCACAGAAGCGCTGGAGTCGACCTCTGATTCCCAGGCTATAGTATGAGTAAACAGCTCTGCAGACTCAACCATCTGTTCTACCTCATACTCAGACGGGCAGCTGGAGATTTGGGAGCTGTGAGGAAGCAAGTGCGATTTGGGTGACACCTTTGAGGACTGGAGTATTTGTGATGTTGAAGTTGATGTGGAGGAGAGCCCACTTAAAGGAGCACTTGATATCCGTTGAAGCACCTGCTGTTTTTGTGCCTCATCTGGAATTTGTAGCGATTGGCGTGGCCGTAAGAAAGGGATCTTATCACATTGTCCGCTAAAAGAAGTAGACATTTTAGTTTGGCTGGAAGATGGTCTTTCTTCTGCAGATGTTACTGTTGCTTTAACACCTACCCCCCGGACACAACCTTTTTTCCCCTTCCCAACACGCCTATTCCCCTTTCCACCAGCAGCAGGCCTTTTTCCACTCATTTTGGTGGTTAACTAATTCACAACTCTGGAGTTGTTTGCACAAAAAAACAATGGATGGTAACCGAGCAGAGCTGAGTGGCCAAACTGTGGTATTAGGCCAAAACTATTGGCTGGGTTAGATGCAGAAAAAAATTATTTTGAATTTGCAACCTGATGGAGGTCAGTATAGATGGACTAATAGAGAAAGTCCGACACACTACTAGAAGGCCAAATATTTTTTCAGAGCTAGATGCAGAAAAAAATTATATTCAGTTTGCAACCTGATGGAGGTCAGTATAGATGGACTAATAGAGAAAGTCCGACACACTACTAGAAGGCCAAATATTTTTTCAGAGGTAGATGCAGAAAAAAATATATTCAGCTTGCAACCTGATGGAGGTCAGTATAGATGGATTAATAGAACAAGACCCACACACAGCTAGTAGCCCAATATTTTTTCAGAGGTAGATGCAGAAAAAACTATATTCAGTTTGCAACCTGATGGAGGTCAGTATAGATGGACTAATAGAACAAGTCCCACACACTGCTAGAAGCCCAAATATTTTTTCAGAGGTACTGTAGATGCAGATAAAAATTAGTTTTAATTTGCAACCTGATGGAGGTCAGTATAGATGGACTAATAGAGAAAGTCCGACACACTACTAGAAGGCCAAATATTTTTTCAGAGGTAGATGCAGAAAAAAATATATTCAGTTTGCAACCTGATGGAGGTCAGTATAGATGGATTAATAGAACAAGACCCACACACAGCTAGAAGCCCAATATTTTTTCAGAGGTAGATGCAGAAAAAAATATATTCAGTTTGCAACCTGATGGAGGTCAGTATAGATGGACTAATACAACAAGTCCCACACACAGCTAGAAGCCCAAATATTTTTTCAGAGGTACTGTAGATGCAGATAAAAATTAGTTTTAATTTGCAACCTGATGGAGGTCAGTATAGATGGACTAATAGAGAAAGTCCGACACACTACTAGAAGGCCAAATATTTTTTCAGAGCTAGATGCAGAAAAAAATTATATTCAGTTTGCAACCTGATGGAGGTCAGTATAGATGGATTAATAGAACAAGACCCACACACAGCTAGAAGCCCAATATTTTTTCAGAGGTAGATGCAGAAAAAAATATATTCAGTTTGCAACCTGATGGAGGTCAGTATAGATGGACTAATAGAACAAGTCCCACACACTGCTAGAAGCCCAAATATTTTTTCAGAGGTACTGTAGATGCAGATAAAAATTAGTTTTAATTTGCAACCTGATGGAGGTCAGTATAGATGGACTAATAGAATGATGCTATGCCCAAAAGATTTTACTTCACTAGGTGCAGTAAAAAAATTGGTATTCTATACACAGGTGGTATATCTTGCAACACAGATAGGCTACTCCACTGACTAACACACTCTGCAATAGGCCAAAAAGGATTAGCTTTGCTAGATTCAGCCAAATGCTGTCAAAAAAACTTGCACAGCACTGGCACAGACCTGCCTGGCAAAAACTGATAGGAACTCATGTAACCTAGTCCTGAAAAGGACTGCAATTACAATTAGTCTTTACTCCCACAACCGATCTATTTAAGAGCACAGACCTCCCTGATAAAAGTCGTAGGAAATGCTGTAACCTAGTCCTTAAAAGGACTGCAATCACAACTATTCCCTACTCCCAAGCTATCTGTATATTTGTGCGAAAATTGGCTTGAAATTAACAAGGTATAGTGCACACAGCAACAGCGGTGCCGTCTAACACGCAGCTGCAGCAGTGAGAAAATGGTGGCGACGGGGAAAATGGCTTGGTCTTATAGGGCAAGGACATGTGACATACACTGCCAATGACACATGCCCTTGCTTGTGTGAAAAAAAGCACTTCGCTCCGTGTGTGCGCTGCTGATAGGCTGACAGATTGCACCTCCCCACTGTAAATGCGGGAAAGAGAAAAAAAAATGGAGATCTTCATTGTTCCTGCAGAGATCCATCCCCTGCCCCTCCCCCCACCCCGCTGTACACTCAAACTGCGTATTAACATTAATTTTCATCATTACTGAGAAAAAATCCAGTTATGATTTTGGTGCACGAACAGTTATCGAACATAACCTCGAACAGCCGAATTTTTCTCAAATTGTTCGTGTTCGCCGAACGGCTCGAACACCGCCCAAAACAGCTCGAATTTGAGATTGGCGAACAGTTCGAGTAGAACAACGCTCATCTCTAGCCATGAGTCTGGACCAAATAAAAGTCACCCTGATCATCCATCCTCCCACCATGCCCTGAGACAAGTGATCCCACAATTAGACACTCCAAAGAGCTGTTCACATTTCCATTTATAGATTCTAGCCTCTCGCCATGACCCCTTCAAACGGGACATGAGGAGATTGCATATAGCGATGCCCAAATATTTGAGCAGCCCTGGTCACACAAAGGCGATGGTGGGAAAGTGCAATTACTGTCGCAAGAGGTGGATCATAATGAGACAAAATTGCCAGAAAGCCAGGAGGAGGACCGGGGTGTATACATGGAGACGAGATGGTGGATGATGAAATCACTGACCCAACCTGGGAAGGTGCCATGCATAGTGAGGATCTTATGGCGCCGACACAACTTAAGCTCACTATTCTATGCTATAACTGAGTCTAGACTGGGCTTACTTCTGCAGACAAACTTCTGCAAGAACCGAACTGAGAACTCTGTCCCTCTCTGGCTGTGAGCAGGAACTCTGTTCTGGCTAGACTAAACTGCCTAGTTCCACCTTCCCTATTTATATCCCTAACGGGCTCCCTCTTGTGGTCTGAGGTGGAAGGTGGAGCTGTGTGAATGTTTATGGGGGCCTCTTGTGGAGGATTCCATCAATACACCCTTCTAGGATCTGTGGTACCAAGCGCAGCTGGGCGCCACACAGGCATGGTCGTGTATAACAATGGCCGTAACCGGGTGGCGGCTCTGAAGTTTGGCAACCTCGCACACGTACCATGCCTGGCCCACATGCTCAACTTAGTGATTCATCAGTTTCTCAAAACCTACCCTGTTCTGCCTGAGCTACTTGTGAAAGTACACTGCGTGTGTGCCCATTTCCAAAAGTCAGCTACAGCTTCCGCCACCCTGGCAGTGCTTCAGCAGCGTTTGCAGCTTCCAGCTCACCGACTGGTGTGCGATGTCACCAAGCGTTGGAATTCAATGTTGTATATGTTGACAAGGATTTGTGAGCAGCAGAGGGCAGTTGTTGAGTACCAGCTCCAACATGCCCTTCGGTATTCCGGTCAGCATACGCACATAAGAGCTAATGATTGCGCATGGATGTCTGACATCTGTGCGGTTCTCCAAAACTTTGAGGACTCCACCAAGATGGTGAGCGGTGATGACACCATAATTAGCATCACCATCCCACTTCTCTGTATACTGAAATACTCTCTGCTCATAATTAAAGAGGAGTCTTTGCTGGTGGATCACGATGAGATGGAGCCAGGAACTATACAGGGTGATGCTACACAGCCCAGCCTCATCTCATCTCAAGGTGGATTGGGTGATAATGAAGAGGAGGAGGAGGAGTAACAGGAACTGGTTTCCTGCACTACAGATGGTACTACCCACACAACATTCATCCCGTCTGTTCAGAGTGGATGGCCTGAAGAAGGGGGGGAGAGGGAGGATGAGGAAGAGGACCAGGAGGAAGATGAGGAGGGGAACATAGACAGCCGTCCTCTTGGTGGGGACAGGGAAGTCTTGGTTGTTGACAGTCTGACACACATGACTGAATTTACTTTCCGCTGCCTTTCCCGTGACCCACACATAGTACGCATTTTGGGCAACAGTAATTACTGGTTGGTCACACTTCTAGACCCATGCTACAAGAAGAACTTTCTATCTCTCCTTCCTGTGGCGCAGAGGTATAATAAAATGTTGCAGTTCCAGAAGGCCCTTGTTGAAAAATTATTTAAAAAATTCCTATCTTACAACGCTGGTGACAGAGGTCACAGTTCCTTGGACAACCAAGACAGGTGGAGACACAAATACGATGCTGCAGAGGCAGTGGAACATTGTCAAAGATTTGGGACAGTTTTCTCAGACCCTCCCAACACCCAGGCCCTGGCGGGGTACTTTGACAAGGAGGGAAAAGTTTTTGAAGATGCTGAAGGAGTACTTTGGCTACCGTGCTGCTAGGAATATTATAACTGATAGGCACATCCATCTGTCAAATGAAAAGGCTGACAAGCTGACTCTTATCAAAATGAACAAGGGGTGGATTGGCTCAGACTTCTCAACACCACCGGATGGTAGCAGCGGATCATAATCTCAAATCCAGTGTTTGTTTGTTTTTTGTCTATTCCCTTCCCATGCACCTCTTCACACCCAGACATGGGTATACACTTCAGGATTTTGTCTTTTTATGTCATGCTCCTCCTTCTCCTTATACTCCACCACCATGTCAACAGGGTGACCATCATGCAGTAGCCCCATTCATTTTTTAACCCTCCGTCAGGGGCAATATGTTTCATAACGAGTTTAGGGGCATTGCGCCTGTCAGGCACAGGCTAGAAAATTGGCTATATTTTCCTTTTTTTAAAATTTCAATGCTCTAAAAGTGATCAGTTACCTTAATAGGAATGTAATAAATGAGAATACACATAATCAGGTGAAAAAAAAAATGTTTACTAACCAGAAAAGTAACACTAGCCAGACAAACCACTGAAAATAGAGAAATGAAACTAAGTGAGCTGCACCTGTCAGATCAGTTGCCCCTGTGTTGTGCAGAAGTCAGGTGGATACACAGCTGATAGTCCTACTGAATAGACTGTTAGAATTTGTATTATGGCAAGAAAAAAGGAGCTAAGTAAAGAAAAACGAATGGCCATCATTACTTTAAGAAATGAAGGTCAGTCAGTGCGAAAAATTGGAAAAACTTTGAAAGTGTCCCCAAGTGCAGTTGCAAAAACCATCAAGCGCTACAAAGAAACTGGCTCACATGAGGACCGCCCCAGGAAAGGAAGACCAAGAGTCACCTCTGCTTCTGAGAATAAGTTTATCCGAGTCACCAGCCTCAGAAATCGCAGGTTAACAGCAGCTCAGATTAGAGACCAGGTCAATGCCACACAGAGTTCTAGCAGCAGACACATCTCTTCAACAACTGTTAAGAGGAGACTTTGTGCAGCAGGCCTTCATGGTAAAATAGCTGCTAGGAAACCACTGCTAAGGGCAGGCAACAAGTAGAAGAGACTTGTTTGGGCTAATGAACACAAGGAATGGACATTAGACCAGTGGAAATCTGTGCTTTGGTCTGATGAGTCCAAATTGGAGATCTTTGGTTCCAACCACCGTGTCTTTGTGTGATGCAGAAAAGGTGAACGGACGGACTCTACATGCCTGGTTCCCACCGTGAAGCATGGAGGAGGAGGTGTGATGGTGTGGGGGTGCTTTGCTGGTGACACTGTTGGGGATTTATTCAAAATTGAAGACATACTGAACCAGCATGGCTACCACAGCATCTTGCAGCGTTTAGTTGGACCATCATTTATTTTTCAACAGCACAATGACCCCAAACACACCTCCAGGCTGAGTAAGGGCTATGTGACCAAGAAGGAGAGTGATGGGGTGCTACGCCAGATGACCTGGCCTCCACAGTCACCAGACCTGAACCCAATCGAGATGGTTTGGGGTGAGCTGGACCGCAGAGTGAAGGCAAAAGGGCCAACAAGTGCTAAGCATCTCTGGGAACTCCTTCAAGATTGTTGGAAGACCATTTCCGGTGACTACCTCTTGAAGCTCATCAAGAGAATGGCAAGAGTGTGCAAAGCAGTCATCAAAGCAAAAGGTGGCTACTTTGAAGAACCTAGAATATAAGACATATTTTTAGTTGTTTCCCACTTTTTTGTTAAGTATATAATTCCACATGTGTTAATTCATAGTTTTGATGCCTTCAGTGTGAATGTACAATTTTCAAAGTCATGAAAATACAGAAAAATCTTTAAATGTGAAGGTGTGTCCAAACTTTTGGTCTGTGCTGTATGTATGTATATATATATATATATATATACACTGCTCAAAAAAAGAAAGGGAACACTTAAATAAAACATCCTAGATCTGAATGAATGAAATATTCTCATTGAATACTTTGTTCTGTACAAAGTTGAATGTGCTGACAACAAAATCACACAAAAATCATCAATGGAAATCAAATTTATTAACCAATGGAAGCCTGGATTTGGAGTCACCCCCAAAATTAAAGTGGAAAAACACACTACAGGCTGATCCAACTTTGATGTAATGTCCTTAAAGCAAGTTAAAATGAGGCTCAGTATTGTGTGTGGCCTCCACGTGCCTGTATGACCTCCCTACAATGCCTAATTCGTGTTGGCAATAACTAAATCACACTTGCAGCCAGTTAACATGGATTAAAGTTGGCTCAACGTCTGTCCTGTGTCCTTGTGTGTACCACATTGAGCATGGAGAAAAGAAAGAAGACCAAAGAACTGTCTGAGGACTTGAGAAACCAAATTGTGAGGAAGCATGAGCAATCTCAAGGCTACAAGTCCATCTCCAAAGAACTGAATGTTCCTGTGTCTTCTGTGCACAGTGTTATCAAGAAGTTTAAAGCCCATGGCACTGTGGCTAACCTCCCTAGATGTGGACGAAAAAGAAAAATTGACGAGAGATTTCAACACAAGATTGTGCGGATGGTGGATAAAGAACCTCGACTAACATCCAAACAAGTTCAAGCTGTCCTGCAGTCTGAGGGTACAGCAGTGTCAACCAGTACTATCCGTCGGCGTCTGAATGAAAAGGGACTGTATGATAGGATACCCAGGAAGACCCCACTTCTTACCCCGAGACATAAAAAAGCCAGGCTGGAGTTTGCCAATACTTACCTGAGAAAGCCTAAAACGTTTTGGAAGAATGTTCTCTGGTCAGATGAGACAATAGTAGAGCTTTTTGGGAAAAAGCATCAACATAGAGTGTACAGGAAAAAAAAAGAGGCATTCAAAGAAAAGAACACGGTCCCTACAGTCAAACATGGCGGAGGTTCCCTGATGTTTTGGGGTTGCTTTGCTGCCTCTGGCACTGGACTGATTGACCGTGTGCATGGCATTATGAAGTCTGAATACTACCAACAAATTTTGCAGCATAATGTAGGGCCCAGTGTGAGAAAGCTGGGTCTCCCTCAGAGGTCATGGGTCTTCCAGCAGGACAATGACCCAAAACACATTTCCAAAAGCACTATAAAATGGTTTGAGAGAAAGCACTGGAGACTTCTAAGGTGGCCAGCAATGAGTCCAGACCTGAATCCCGTAGAACACCTGTGGAGAGATCTCAAAATGGCAGTTTGGAGAAGGCACCCTTCAAATATCAGGGACCTGGAGCAGTTTGCCAAAGAATAATGGTCTACAATTCCAGCAGAGCATTGTAAGAAACTCATTGATGGTTACCGGAAGCAGTTGTTCGCAGTTATTTTGGCTAAAGGTTGTGCAACCAAGTATTAGGCTGAGGGTGCCAATACTTTTGTCTGGCCCATTTTTGGAGTTTTGTGTGAAATTATCAATGATTTGATTTTTGTTTCATTCTCTTTTGTGTTTTTTCCTTGCAAGCAAATTAAATGAAGATAATAATACCAAAGAATTTGTGATTGCAATCATTTTCAGGAAGAAACTGAGTATTATCTGACAGAATTGCAGGGGTGCCAATACTTTTGGCCACCACTGTATTGTCTATTCCATTAGCACAACAGCATGTGAAATTGATTGTCAATCAGTGTTGCTTCCTAAGTGGACAGTTTGATTTCACAGAAGTTTGATTTACTTGGAGTTATATTCTGTTGTTTAAGTGTTCCCTTTATTTTTTTGAGAAGTATATATATATATATATATATATATATATATATATATATATATATATATATATATATATATACTCTCAGGGGTAAATGGGCATTACCAGTCTAGGAGACCCATTCCTTAATGATGGAAAAATAAATTTTTACTGAGCCCCTCCACTACATCTTCGCAAAGTGGAGTGCATCCTAATTTTTGGCAGCCTTTGCACTTACAGCATATGCAATAGTATAGGAGACCCACCTATTTATCATTTTGAATACAATTTTTCTGAGGCCCTTCACTATGTCTCTTTAAAGTGGAATGGGAGTGCGTCCTAATTTTTGGCAGCCTTGCACTTACTGCATACGCATTAACAATACAGGAGACCCACTCCTTAATAATCGGAAGGCCAATTCAAATAGATTCTATATTCTACAATATTACCTCTCCTATCTGCAATTCGTGTACTGGTGGTGAGCTATTACACGCATCCAGCCAGGGATTATTGCCTTATAGACCTTGCTGCTGCAACCAAATAAAAAAAATATGTATATATATGTATGTATGTATGTATGTATATATATATATATATATATATATATATATATATATATATATATGTATATGTAGCACCCTGAGGATTCGGCTGCTACAGGGGTATTGCACCTCAACCCAGAGGTGTGATATTCCACTCCCGGGTAAGGATGGAGTGTGGAGCTGAGCTCGGTAGGCTGCATGCACTACACACATCCCATTTCCGAGGAGCAGGCCGACGGTACTCCCACTTAGAAATGTGCAGGTACGACCGAGTCTGTTCCTGGCTGGAGTGGGAGGGGGGTGGTACATCCCAAGTAGTGTAGGGGCAGATAGGGGGAGCAGCCTGGGTAAAGATAGGAGCTCATTGGGTGCTGGTCACCTGAGCTCACACATAGAGGGAGTATATAAGGTGGGCACCATCAAAGATCAGGGTCAGTCTGTCAGAGTCAGTAAGAAGCAGAGGTCCAGATGAGCCTGCAGAGAGAGAGTGGAGCAGAGAAGGAAAGACCCAGAGAGGGAAAAAGAAACGACTCTGAGAACCCAAATTCAATCCCCGGGTGAAGAGTCGGCAATAGGGTACCGGATCCCAAACTGGTGGGGGCAAAAGCACACCCTAGCCAGAGACCGGAGGCCGTGGGCAGCGTCTGCCACGGCCACCCACCACATCCACCCCGAAGGCAAACCACGTGGAGGGTCAGGGAACCCAAGGCCAAGGGTCTACCAACAGAAGGCCCGAGGGAGCTGGACCTAGGTGGATCACTAGTGGGGAAGGCCAGAGGAAAGGACAGAAGGAGAGCTCAGGGTCACGCTCTGGACTTGTTTGGGGGTTTGCTGAATCCAGGACCTGGTGGACGCAGCACGGCTCGGGTGGTCACTTGAAGCTGGAGTGACCGGAACATCAGCAGTGAGTAAATACCCTAAACTGCACAACCCGACTCTGTCTTCACTTAACATCTATGCTGCACCACCACAACCCCCATCCTCTGCACCTGACCCCCTGAGGCTATACCCCACCCGTTGGGGGTTATACTATCAAAAGCTGCACCAACACCATCAGCCTCAGCGGACCCTGCTGCAGCGGCGGCCATAGTGACCGCAATACAACGGGTGGCGTAGTCGACATTAAGAACTTTATAACATCTGTAGGACTGCCACATACTCTGAGCTTGACACCCTGGGCACGGACCGGGTCACAGCCACTCGGAAGACTACAACTCCCATCTGATCCGGCTCCGGGTATTCCCCTAAAGAATATGGCCCAGGGGGTGCGTCAACTTTGGCGTAGTCGGCAGGATAACGTGCCCGCAACACCCGGGTACTGCGTGCCTGAAGAAAAGAACGAGTTTACCTCAAAAAGAAGTCTCCTGCCGGTTCCGCAGGGTCCCCGCCATCGGACTCCATCACAGGTCGATTCCCGCCGGTTGTCCGCCATTAACAGCTTTTTCCCGCCATCTGCAGAGTTTCCCGCCACTGGGAGACGATTCCCGCCATTTCCAAAGGTTTCCCGCCTTGGAAGAGCGGACGCCATTATGGGCGTGCCAGAGGGTGGCAAGAGGCCACCTCCCATCGTGGGCCAGGACCGAAAATGGCGCCAAAAGTGGAAACCGCCCCCACCAACAGAGACTGTGATGCTAGAGGTGTCTGTCAGCGTGAAAGAACTGCCCCTGGAGCTGACAATCACCAAGTGGCCCCGGGACCGCCCTCGAAGTGGGAGGACTGAGAAGAAGAGAACAAAGATGGGTGTCGCTTGGGTCAGTCTGGAGCGAGCGCACCCGGAGGCAAGAAGCCTGGAGAAGAGTATCGGAGGAGCTTACCCGGAGATGGCGAGAAAGCAGAGCAGCACCGGCCCGTTGGCCAGGAGCCTGCTAGAAACAGAGGAGGGAGAGCAGAGCAGCACCGGCCCGCTGGCCAGGAGCCTGCTGGAGACAACAGAAGGAGAGCAGAGCAGCACCGACCCGTTGGTCAGGAGCCTGCTGGAAGCAACGACCCCACTAGGCCTAGTGGAGGTCCTAGCACAGCTCCCCCGAGACCAGGAGTGTGCGCAGACCGCTCTGGAGGGCCTCGCAAGGAGGATGGCCCGGGTGCAGCGAGAGACGTTGGCGGAGTGGAGCCGTGAGATGGCCCAGCAGACCGAGACCCGTCAGCGGAGCACGTCGCCCGAGACGAGGAGACAGACCGCCTCTGAGGATGGCGCAGGAGGACTGAAGGCCGGAGACGGCGCCGAGAAGGGAGCCGAACGAATGGAGGCAGGTAAAGGGGACGTCTATACCCCGAGCCGGGAAACCGTGTGCCTGCCCCAGCTCCCCGTCGCAGAGCCCGAAGTATCCCCTGCCGTGCCCGTCGCTGCAACGTCACCGCCGCAGACTAGGCCTCAAACGGGAGCCGCGACCCCTGTGACGTCACACGCCTCGACCCCGAGCGTGACCAAGCAGGAAGTACCACCAGCCTGGTCGCAAGGCCTAGTACCCCCGGGCGCCGCAATACCAACAGCGCCCCCTACCTCCGCGGAGCCCCCGGCCTGGTCGCAGGGCCAAGTAGCCCAGGGTGCCGCCGTCCTTACGGTGCCCTTCACCTTCCAGATACCCCAGGCCTGGCCGCAAGGCCCGGGCAACCCGGGCGCTAACACCACTGCGCCCATAAGACCAAGGGTGCCGCATCTGGGAGAGGACCTGTTTACCCAACACACGTGCCCGGATGGGCAGCCTGTCATCTGGCCCCAGGAATATCATGAACTGGAACGGCAGAGGAAGGCAGGGGCCATGTGTGCACCCCTGATCCCGGCTCCAAAGCCCGTAAAGAGGATCTCGCCCCCGCTAGAAGAGGCCCAATTTGAGTGGGACCCCACCGGAGAAGATCTCATGGGGTTCACTCAGGAGACTCGGGCAGCTGCAGCGGAGCGTGCTGAGTGCTGCCGCCAACAACTCGAGGTCTTTGAGAGGGAGCGGAGAGAGAGGCGGGTCCGGGAACAACAAGCCCAGATAAGGAGCGCGGAGCAGAAGAGCCGGGCCAGGAGAGACCCCCGTGCAGCGCATAGTCCCCGCACCACCGGGACTGTGATCAAGTTTAACATGCAGCATGGGTGGGGCTTCATCCGAGACCACCGCACCCCAGGCGACGTCTTTGTGACCAGGAGAGACGTTGAGTCCCACCTACCGGAGGGACACAGAGGTCGTGACCTTTACATCGGGGACGAGGTCACCTTCACCCGGCACAAGTGTGCCAAAGGACCCTACGCCCTCCATGTGCATCGCCTGACGGAGGAAGAGCTGCGGTGTGAGGAAGAACAAGAGGACCCGGACGGGTCTGAAGCTAAAGGTAACAATAAAGAAAGAGCAGGAGGACGTCGTCGTTAAGTACAGCAGAGTACAAGCTGTATATAGTTGCCCGTCGGGGCACAGTGAACTGTTGCTAATATAGTCCCCGTAGGGACCAGTGTGTGTGAACTGTTTACCCGTTTATCCCTTAAATCCCACTGACCGAGGACTGAGAGCGGTCATTCCTCCCTAATACCTGGCCGAGGACTGAGAGCGGCCACCTTCCCTTTTGTATATAGTTGCGCGTCCTAAAGCGCTCCCTACTGGTTTTACAGGAAAGCCACGAGTTTTTCAAGAGAAGACTGTCGCACTTTACCCGGTCACACGTTGCACAGTGACCGGAGGAGGAGCCAGAGGCGACGAGAATGTTATTTATATGAAAAGTTTTATTGATGTACATATATATAATGTTTTATATGATGTTTTATATGTTTATGCAAAAATTGTATGTTGTGGATGTTTATCTCTTACAGCCCGAGGACGTGCTGTGATTTACCAGGGGGGAATGTAGCACCCTGAGGATTCGGCTGCTACAGGGGTATTGCACCTCAACCCAGAGGTGTGCTATTCCACTCCCGGGTAAGGATGGAGTGTGGAGCTGAGCTCGGTAGGCTGCATGCACTACACACATCCCATTTCCGAGGAGCAGGCCGACGGTACTCCCACTTAGAAATGTGCAGGTACGACCGAGTCTGTTCCTGGCTGGAGTGGGAGGGGGGTGGTACATCCCAAGTAGTGTAGGGGCAGATAGGGGGAGCAGCCTGGGTAAAGATAGGAGCTCATTGGGTGCTGGTCACCTGAGCTCACACATAGAGGGAGTATATAAGGTGGGCACCATCAAAGATCAGGGTCAGTCTGTCAGAGTCAGTAAGAAGCAGAGGTCCAGATGAGCCTGCAGAGAGAGAGTGGAGCAGAGAAGGAAAGACCCAGAGAGGGAAAAAGAAAGGACTCTGAGAACCCAAATTCAATCCCCGGGTGAAGAGTCGGCAATAGGGTACCGGATCCCAAACTGGTGGGGGCAAAAGCACACCCTAGCCAGAGACCGGAGGCCGTGGGCAGCGTCTGCCACGGCCACCCACCACATCCACCCCAAAGGCAAACCACGTGGAGGGTCAGGGAACCCAAGGCCAAGGGTCTCCCAACAGAAGGCCCGAGGGAGCTGGACCTAGGTGGATCACTAGTGGGGACGGCCAGAGGAAAGGACAGAAGGAGAGCTCAGGGTCACGCTCCGGACTTGTTTGGGGGTTTGCTGAATCCAGGACCTGGTGGACGCAGCACGGCTCGGGTGGTCACTTGAAGCTGGAGTGACCGGAACATCAGCAGTGAGTAAATACCCTAAACTGCACAACCCGACTCTGTCTTCACTTAACATCTATGCTGCACCACCACAACCCCCATCCTCTGCACCTGACCCCCTGAGGCTATACCCCACCCGTTGGGGGTTATACTATCAAAAGCTGCACCAACACCATCAGCCTCAGCGGACCCTGCTGCAGCGGCGGCCATAGTGACCGCAATACAACGGGTGGCGTAGTCGACATTAAGAACTTTATAACATCTGTAGGACTGCCACATACTCTGAGCTTGACACCCTGGGCACGGACCGGGTCACAGCCACTCGGAAGACTACAACTCCCATCTGATCCGGCTCCGGGTATTCCCCTAAAGAATATGGCCCAGGGGGTGCGTCAACTTTGGCGTAGTCGGCAGGATAACGTGCCCGCAACACCCGGGTACTGCGTGCCTGAAGAAAAGAACGAGTTTACCTCAAAAAGAAGTCTCCTGCCGGTTCCGGAGGGTCCCCGCCATCGGACTCCATCACAGGTCGATTCCCGCCGGTTGTCCGCCATTAACAGCTTTTTCCCGCCATCTGCAGAGTTTCCCGCCACTGGGAGACGATTCCCGCCATTTCCAAAGGTTTCCCGCCTTGGAAGAGCGGACGCCATTATGGGCGTGCCAGAGGGTGGCAAGAGGCCACCTCCCATCGTGGGCCAGGACCGAAAATGGCGCCAAAAGTGGAAACCGCCCCCACCAACAGAGACTGTGATGCTAGAGGTGTCTGTCAGCGTGAAAGAACTGCCCCTGGAGCTGACAATCACCAAGTGGCCCCGGGACCGCCCTCGAAGTGGGAGGACTGAGAAGAAGAGAACAAAGATGGGTGTCGCTTGGAGCAGTCTGGAGCGAGCGCACCCGGAGGCAAGAAGCCTGGAGAAGAGTATCGGAGGAGCTTACCCGGAGATGGCGAGAAAGCAGAGCAGCACCGGCCCGTTGGCCAGGAGCCTGCTAGAAACAGAGGAGGGAGAGCAGAGCAGCACCGGCCCGCTGGCCAGGAGCCTGCTGGAGACAACAGAAGGAGAACAGAGCAGCACCGACCCGTTGGTCAGGAGCCTGCTGGAAGCAACGACCCCACTAGGCCTAGTGGAGGTCCTAGCACAGCTCCCCTGAGACCGGGAGTGTGCGCAGACCGCTCTGGAGGGCCTCGCAAGGAGGATGGCCCGGGTGCAGCGAGAGACGTTGGCGGAGTGGAGCCGTGAGATGGCCCAGCAGACCGAGACCCGTCAGCGGAGCACGTCGCCCGAGACGAGGAGACAGACCGCCTCTGAGGATGGCGCAGGAGGACTGAAGGCCGGAGACGGCGCCGAGAAGGGAGCCGAACGAATGGAGGCAGGTAAAGGGGACGTCTATACCCCGAGCCGGGAAACCGCGTGCCTGCCCCAGCTCCCCGTCGCAGAGCCCGAAGTATCCCCTGCCGTGCCCGTCGCTGCAACGTCACCGCCGCAGACTAGGCCTCAAACGGGAGCCGCGACCCCTGTGACGTCACACGCCTCGACCCCGAGCGTGACCAAGCAGGAAGTACCACCAGCCTGGTCGCAAGGCCTAGTACCCCCGGGCGCCGCAATACCAACAGCGCCCCCTACCTCCGCGGAGCCCCCGGCCTGGTCGCAGGGCCAAGTAGCCCAGGGTGCCGCCGTCCTTACGGTGCCCTTCACCTTCCAGATACCCCAGGCCTGGCCGCAAGGCCCGGGCAACCCGGGCGCTAACACCACTGCGCCCATAAGACCAAGGGTGCCGCATCTGGGAGAGGACCTGTTTACCCAACACACGTGCCCGGATGGGCAGCCTGTCATCTGGCCCCAGGAATATCATGAACTGGAACGGCAGAGGAAGGCAGGGGCCATGTGTGCACCCCTGATCCCGGCTCAAAAGCCCGTAAAGAGGATCTCGCCCCCGCTAGAAGAGGCCCAATTTGAGTGGGACCCCACCGGAGAAGATCTCATGGGGTTCACTCAGGAGACTCGGGCAGCTGCAGCGGAGCGTGCTGAGTGCTGCCGCCAACAACTCGAGGTCTTTGAGAGGGAGCGGAGAGAGAGGCGGGTCCGGGAACAACAAGCCCAGATAAGGAGCGCGGAGCAGAAGAGCCGGGCCAGGAGAGACCCCCGTGCAGCGCATAGTCCCCGCACCACCGGGACTGTGATCAGATTTAACATGCAGCATGGGTGGGGCTTCATCCGAGACCACCGCACCCCAGGCGACGTCTTTGTGACCAGGAGAGACGTTGAGTCCCACCTACCGGAGGGACACAGAGGTCGTGACCTTTACATCGGGGACGAGGTCACCTTCACCCGGCACAAGTGTGCCAAAGGACCCTACGCCCTCCATGTGCATCGCCTGACGGAGGAAGAGCTGCGGTGTGAGGAAGAACAAGAGGACCCGGACGGGTCTGAAGCTAAAGGTAACAATAAAGAAAGAGCAGGAGGACGTCGTCGTTAAGTACAGCAGAGTACAAGCTGTATATAGTTGCCCGTCGGGGCACAGTGAACTGTTGCTAATATAGTCCCCGTTGGGACCAGTGTGTGTGAACTGTTTACCCGTTTATCCCTTAAATCCCACTGACCGAGGACTGAGAGCGGTCATTCCTCCCTAATACCTGGCCGAGGACTGAGAGCGGCCACCTTCCCTTTTGTATATAGTTGCGCGTCCTAAAGCGCTCCCTACTGGTTTTACAGGAAAGCCACGAGTTTTTCAAGAGAAGACTGTCGCACTTTACCCGGTCACACGTTGCACAGTGACCGGAGGAGGAGCCAGAGGCGACGAGAATGTTATTTATATGAAAAGTTTTATTGATGTACATATATATAATGTTTTATATGATGTTTTATATGTTTATGCAAAAATTGTATGTTGTGGATGTTTATCTCTTACAGCCCGAGGACGTGCTGTGATTTACCAGGGGGGAATGTAGCACCCTGAGGATTCGGCTGCTACAGGGGTATTGCACCTCAACCCAGAGGTGTGATATTCCACTCCCGGGTAAGGATGGAGTGTGGAGCTGAGCTCGGTAGGCTGCATGCACTACACACATCCCATTTCCGAGAAGCAGGCCGACGGTACTCCCACTTAGAAATGTGCAGGTACGACCGAGTCTGTTCCTGGCTGGAGTGGGAGGGGGGTGGTACATCCCAAGTAGTGTAGGGGCAGATAGGGGGAGCAGCCTGGGTAAAGATAGGAGCTCATTGGGTGCTGGTCACCTGAGCTCACACATAGAGGGAGTATATAAGGTGGGCACCATCAAAGATCAGGGTCAGTCTGTCAGAGTCAGTAAGAAGCAGAGGTCCAGATGAGCCTGCAGAGAGAGAGTGGAGCAGAGAAGGAAAGACCCAGAGAGGGAAAAAGAAAGGACTCTGAGAACCCAAATTCAATCCCCGGGTGAAGAGTCGGCAATAGGGTACCGGATCCCAAACTGGTGGGGGCAAAAGCACACCCTAGCCAGAGACCGGAGGCCGTGGGCAGCGTCTGCCACGGCCACCCACCACATCCACCCCGAAGGCAAACCACGTGGAGGGTCAGGGAACCCAAGGCCAAGGGTCTCCCAACAGAAGGCCCGAGGGAGCTGGACCTAGGTGGATCACTAGTGGGGACGGCCAGAGGAAAGGACAGAAGGAGAGCTCAGGGTCACGCTCCGGACTTGTTTGGGGGTTTGCTGAATCCAGGACCTGGTGGACGCAGCACGGCTCGGGTGGTCACTTGAAGCTGGAGTGACCGGAACATCAGCAGTGAGTAAATACCCTAAACTGCACAACCCGACTCGGTGTCTTCACTTAACATCTATGCTGCACCACCACAACCCCCATCCTCTGCACCTGACCCCCTGAGGCTATACCCCACCCGTTGGGGGTTATACTATCAAAAGCTGCACCAACACCATCAGCCTCAGCGGACCCTGCTGCAGCGGCGGCCATAGTGACCGCAATACAACGGGTGGCGTAGTCGACATTAAGAACTTTATAACATCTGTAGGACTGCCACATACTCTGAGCTTGACACCCTGGGCACGGACCGGGTCACAGCCACTCGGAAGACTACAACTCCCATCTGATCCGGCTCCGGGTATTCCCCTAAAGAATATGGCCCAGGGGGTGCGTCATATATATATATATATATATATATATATATATATATATATATATTCTATTCCCTATTGATACCACTGTTAGCTGCATTTACAATAGGGACAGGGGCTAGATGTTAACATCTGTTGGAAATGAGTGTTCATTGTAGTCACATAAATCTCTTACACTGTTTATAACTTGATTGCTTTTTTCCAAAAATTATTGACATATTCATGTTTTTAAAATATAATCTGCACTCAGAATTTCATCAAAGCAGGCAGGTTTGCTTGCGTTCCTCCGCAAACTGGTGCTGCCACGTATCAAAAAAAACCCCTTTGGGGCCAGTTAAATTCTATTTTTTATTCTACAATATTACCTCTCTTATCTTAAATTTGTGTATGGGTAAGCAATCGCTCTAAGGATAGTGTATTTCACACATCCAGATATGGATTATTGCCTTTTAGTCCATGCTGCTGCAACCGGAAAAAAACAAAAAAAAATTATATTCTATTCCCTATTAATACCGCTGTTAACTGCATTTGGAATAGGGACAGGTGCTAGGTATCATCAGCTGGAAATGAGTATTCTTTCTGGTCGCATGCATCTCCAGTTGCAGTAAAACAACACCTAAATATCTTTGAACCTCCACATATTTGACTGTAAATACTGTGTGCTTTTATTTGTAGGCCTCATTCCATTTACAGTAAACAGTTCAATGATGTGCTTTACCAACAAGCTCTATCTTGGTCTCATCTGTCCCCAAGATGCCTGCAAGCTCTCTAAAAATAGTGGAGGCCGGCTGCTGGTGCTCTATAAATTGTGAGGGCCGCCTGCTGGACATCCAAGTGTCAAACTTTACAGAATATATACGAAAAATAAAATTTGACCACCTCAGAAGGATATGTTACATTGCAGTAGCAATATGTAGCCATGCAAAGAATAGGCGCCTGCTGACCCTCAAAATTTACATATTAATACGAAAAAGAAAATTTGCCCACCTCAGCTAAATTATAATGCAGTACCAATATATGGCTATTCAAAGCATAGCCAGCTGCTGGCCCCCTAACAATAGTAAGGGCCGCCTGATGGCCCTCTACAAATAGCGAGTACCACCTGATGGCCCTGTAAAAATAGGCTTTATGACTTTCAGAATCCCTCCTTCATAAATGAAACAAGATGTGTTTGATCATGTCTCACACACCACATGGCTAGATAGATTTACTGCTAAATGTATTTTTCACTGTTGAAAGCAATGCAAACGTGCAAAAATGCAGCAAAAGCACTACGTGTGAACATAACCCAAGGTTTGAAGGAGCATTTTTTTTCTGTTATTTATTTTGCCTTATATACAAGTCATCTTAGTTTTTATATGTTTATTGTCAGTCCGTAAAAGTGATGTTATACTCTGACAACATTATTCACAACAGCGACCTGGGAGTCAGAAATGCTTCCATAGGTCTTCCCCATGCTGTTCCCATGTCATTTGAGCACTGTTTCAATCAATTTGGGCAGCCAGAGATGCTTCCAGGGGTGTTCTCCATGCTGTTCCCATGCCATTTCATCGCTGTTTCCATCGATTTGAGCAATTCTTAGACCCCTCCAGACCTTTGGGGGGGCCGCCGGAAAAATGCTCCAGTTTCCCATTGACTTGCATTATACTCATTACTCAGGTCGGGCACCCGAGCATTACTATTTGCTCAACCCGAGTAACGAGCACCCGAAGATTTTAGTGCTCGTTCATCACTAGTAGTGCGACTACTCCCTTACAAAACACAT
Source organism: Phyllobates terribilis (assembly GCF_046119375.1). Lineage (NCBI taxonomy): Eukaryota > Metazoa > Chordata > Amphibia > Anura > Dendrobatidae > Phyllobates > Phyllobates terribilis. The sequence goes on from NW_027362765.1 coordinate 385,549,795, forward strand.
GATCGGCTGCAGGGCAAACAGCAGATATGAGATACCACAATCGCACAACACCGATAAAGTAATGCTACATGAATCACAGATATAGTATACAGTCAAAGGAAAATTTAAAATATCTGTGCATTTAAGGGTTTTCTCATTACATTCATAGACTCCTAGAATGAAATTACATATGAGCTACAGTACTATATGATAAGATATATTACAATTAGTGATGAGCAAGTATGTTCAGTAGTAATGAGTGAACATGTTCGCTACTGCTTGACATGCTCGGCGCTCGCCGAGTATTTCCGGGGTTGCTTGGTGGGAGCTCGGGTCTCCTCCCTCCATGTTTGCCACTCTTACAGAGGCAATGAGCATGCAGGGAATGCCTGCCACTCACTGTAATGCCGTAGCCATGTTGGTTGTGGCATTACAGTGATTGGCTGGCCGCACAGCGTCATCAGGTCTATATCAGACCTGGCGCCGCCATGCTCGTCACAGTCACTCCAGAATCAAACAGTGTAGGGAGAGCTGCTGCTGAGCTAGGGAGAGATTTGCTTCTGTCTAGTTAGTGTAGATGTACTAAACTATATTAGAGACACATATCCATCTCAATAAACAGTCCTTCTGAGGACTAATCCATCTGCAGAGATATCAGGCAGGCAGTGTATATAGGCAGGCAGGGTATATAACAGACGGAAGTGCACATAGGACAAGAGGCTCCATTCCAATTCTGCCTTCTGCTGCTGTTATATTTCTAGAAATAGGCCCAGGTCTCTGGGGCCAGGAATAATTTTTTTTTTTGTTTTAATCCTCATTATTTGCTTAAAAAGCAATCCAGAGAACACCGTTTTTCTGCGCCATTTGCTTGTTGGCACTGCAGAATACATCCAGGTCCTTTCCATATTACAGCGCTAAAAATCCAACAATTTAAAACTGTGTTTTCTCCGTCACATGGATCACATATACGTTTTCAGAAAATACTGCCATTTCTGGCCTCCATTAATTTTTTTTTTCAGTGTGTCAGGAAAGTTTTTGACAACGGTTTGCTGTTCAAAATAGTTACCTACAGGCCAGGTATTTAACACTGTGGTTTGTCCGTCACATGGATCACATATAAGTTCGCTCCAAATTCAACCATTTGTAGTGAGCGTGGAAGATATTGTCCTCCATTTAAAATGGGCAAGGCAAGTGGCAAGGGATGGGGAACTGGACGTGATGGTGATTATGGGGCATGTAGAGGCCGAGGCCGTGGGCAAGCTGAAATTGTGCCACAACAAACACCCACATCTTCTCGCTCGACCTTTCTGTCCCAATTAATAGGGGACCGCAGAACACCACTATTGAACACAGAGCAGTGTGAAGAGGTTATTGGTTGGATAGAAGATAATGCTTCCAGTCACTTAGCCACCACCACCTTGTCTTCCACAAGGTCAAGTCTCAGTAGCTGTGAGTCTGGACCGCATATTCCTCACCCTCAACTTCCTTTCTCCCACCATGCCAAGTGCCCAGAGACAACTGATCCCACACTTGGACACTCCGAAGAGCTGTTCACTTTCCCATTTATAGATTTCGGCCTCTCGCCCGGTCCACTTGAAGCGGGGCAAGAGTATATCGCATGTAGCAATGCCCAAATATTTGAGCAGCCAAGGTCACACAAAGGTGACAATGGGAAAGTGTCACAAGAGGTGGACGATGATGAGACACAATTGCCAGAAAGTCATGAGGAGGACCAGAGTGCGGAAGTGTAAGACGAGGTGGTGGATGATATAGTAATTGACCCAACCTGGCAGGAGGACATGCACAGCGAGGACAGCAGCACACAGGGGGAGGGAGGCAGAGCACCCCAACAGGCAGGAAGAAGCAGTGTGGTGGCCGCGGAAAGAAGGCAGGCAACCGTTCCCCGTAACACACCAACACAAAGGAAGTTGCCAGTACAACTGTTAGGTCTTTCCAAGTCTGGTTGTTTTTTTAAAGACTCTGCCGATAACCCCAAAAAGGCCATTTGCACCACCTGCCATGCCAGCATCAGCAGGGGTGGCAAAACAACCAGCCTGACCACCACCAGCATGATCAGGTACATGGCAGCAAAGCACCCGACTTTGTGGGCCGAACCCCAGGGTCCAGGAACAGTGTCTGCGGGTCGCACCATTGCTTCTACCGCTGTTGTGCATGCAAGCCAATCCCCTGTCCATGGTGCATGCAAAGATGCCTCCTGCCCTGCACCTGTCGTTGCACACTCTCAAGTAGCAGCATTAGGAAGCACGTCCACGTCCTTGTCCCAGCGCAGTGTTCAGGTGTCCATACCCCAGTCATTGGAATGCAAGTGCAAATACGCAGCCAACGCCCCACAGGCCACAGCACTAAATTTCAACATTTCACGACTGCTTGCACTCAAAATGTTGCCTTTTAGGCTCATGGAGATGAAAGCATTCCCAAACCTGATGGCAGCAGCCGACCCTCGGTACTCGGTCCCCAGCTGCCACTATTTCTCCCGGTGTGCTGTCCCCACATTACACATGCACGTGTCCCAAAAATTAGCCATGCCCTCAACAACGCAGTTACCGGGAAAGTCCACCTAACCACGGACACGTGAACAAGTGCTTGTGGGCAGGGGCAGTACAGCTCGCTGACGGCACACTGGGTTAACATAGTGGAAGCCGGGACCCAGTCGGACCTTGGGACGGAACACTTCCTCCCAATGCTGAGGATTGCGGGCCCTAAGTCAATTAGGGTTGCCCCCACAGTCTACAGCTCCTGCACCTCATCCTCCTCAGCCACTGCAGCAATGCCTCGGCCAAGCAGCAACAGGCTGTGCTGAAGCTAATATGCTTAGGTGACAAACCGCACAATGCTGAAGAGTTGTGAACAGCTCTGAAAGAGCAGGAAGATCTGTGTCTGACACGGCTGAACCTACAGTCAGGCATGGTCATGTGTGACAATTGCTGGAACCGGGTTGCAGCTCTGAGGCGAGGCGAGCACACACACGTACCATGCCTGGCCCATGTGCTTAACCTCGTGATTCAGTGGTTTCTCAAAATCTACCCAGAGCTGCCGGATCTGCTTGTTAAAGTACGTCGCCTGTGTGCCCATTTTAGAAAGTCACCTACAGCTTCCGCCGCCCTTGCCGTGTTTCAGCAGCATTTGCAGCTTCCGGCTCACAAACTGGTATGTGATGTCCCTATGTGTTGGAACTCTACACTGCAGATGTTGGGAAGGATTTGTGAGCAGAAGAGGGCAGTTGTTGAGTACCAGCATCAACAAGGCCGTCGGTATTCAGTTCAGACTTTACACATAAGACCTCAGGAGTGGACATGGATGTCAGAGATATGTACCATCCTCCAAAACTTTGAGGACTCCACCAAGATGGTGAGCGGCGATTAGCGTCACGATCCCGCTTCTCTGTCTTCTGAAACGCTCTCTGCTCACAATCAAAGAGGATGCTTTGCAGGCGGAGCACGATGACATGGAGCAAGGAACCATACAGGGTGATTACACACAGCCCAGCCTCATCTCATCCCAACGCCTCCCAATTTTTGGCAGCCATTGCATTCACTGCATAGGCCAACACTATGGGAGACCCTCTCCTTTCTAATGAGAATTTGTCATTGCTGTGACCCTGCTCTATGTGTCTTTAAATTCTTAGTGGGGCTTTTCCTAAATTTGGTCTGCCGTTGGACTCACTGCATACCCTATAACTGTATAGCAGACCCTCTCCTTTCTAATGGGAACATGTTGTACTTGTTACTGTGGCTCTGTTCTATGTGTCTTTAAATTCTTAGTGGGGTTTTTCCTAAATTTGGTTAGCCGTTGGACTCACTGCATACCCTATAACTGTATAGCAGACCCTCTCCTTTCTAATGGGAACATGTTGTACTTATTACTGTGGCCCTGCTCTATGTGTATTTAAATTCTTAGTGGGGTTTTTCCTAAAATTGGTCAGCTGTTGGACTCACTGCATACCCTATAACTGTATAGCAGACTCTCTCCTTTCTAATGGGAATTTGTCGTTATTGTGGCCCTGCTCTATGTGTCTTTAAATTCTTAGTGGGGTTTTTCCCAAATTTTGGCAGCCCTTGCAGTCACAGCATGGGCATTGCCACTATAGGAGACCCGCTCCTTTATAATGGGAACATTTATTTTACTGAGACCCTCCTCTATGTCTCTTCAAAGGGGTATTGGTTGCGTCTAAAGCCCTTGCAGTCACTGCATAAGCAATAACAGTATAGGAGACCCACTTGTTAATAATAGGAACAACAAAGCATAACCGGCTGATGGCTCTCTAACAATAGCGAGGGCCGACTGCTGGCCTTTTAAGAATAGTAAGGGCCGTCTGATGGCCCTATATAAATAGGCTTTATGACTTTCAGAGTCCCTCCATCATAAAAAAAACAGGATATATCTGATGATGTGTCACACACCACATTGCCAGATAAGGTTGTAAAATGTTAAAATTACATTTCCCGGTGAATGCATTTGTCTTAAAAAATAACGTAAAAAACCCCAAAACAATAGGATCTTTCTTTCTATTATAAAAAACAGAGTCACCAATTTAACCTCGATGTAATCACATTGTTCAGCTCCTGCACCTCCTCCTCCATCACCGAAATTACAACATCAGTCACAAGCTGACAGCACTGCAGCACTGCCTTGGCCAAGCGGCAACATGCTGTGCTGAAGATAAGATGCTTAATGCTTAGGTGACAAACCACCCAGCGCTGCAGAGTTGTTGAAAGCTGTAACTGTCATGGTTGTGTCGCTACGAAGATCGTCACGATTGCACAGCCTGACTTCTCGCAGCTGAGTTTTTGGTGTTTTGTGCTTTTCGGCAGTGAGGGAGTTAACTCTCTCTCTCTGTGCTAGACAAGGTCCAGCCTCACCCAGCTGCAATCAATTCTGCAGTAGTGAGATTCCTTCATATGTCTGCTGCTCTGTTAGGGAAGTTGTCGGTGAAAGCATTTCATGCAGACTAACAGAGCGGATCGTGGTATTTGAAGTTTCAGAGCTAAGTGTATTTGGAGTGTTTTTTCCCTTCCTCGCTTTATCATTTATCTCCTTTCCCGTTGGTGTTCCCTCTGTTGTAGTTGTGTAGTTTTTGTATGCAAGGTGGTTTTGGTTTTACCCTTGTACTGTCTCGTTCGTCTAAGTACTGAGTGTTGGCATATTATTACCTGTCCCCTTTTGTTGTGATCGGGGTCCTTCTCAGGACTAGATTACTTAGGTGCAGGGATCCTCAGGAGGTAGGGGTTACGCTGGTAGCCTGGACCTCTGTACCTTTAACAGTACCTCCAGGTAGAGGGATTAGTCAGGGCCCCAGCTTAGGGTCAGCTTAGGCTCCCTACCTCCAGTACACAGAGACAGCGTGACAGTAACACAGCAGCCTGATCTGTGGCTCTCACCGCTGAACATACAGCCAGGCATGGTCGTGTGTGACAATGGGCGGAACATGGTGACGGAGAAATGACAGCCGGAGTAGATAGGGTTTCCCTCTATGCCAGTCTTTTCACCAAGTTAAAGAATATGGCTGTGGTGAAATACAACTCCCACTGAGAAGCTGTTTCAGATTGAAAAACATTGTACCCATCAGAGGATTTGATTCTGAGGGCTCACCTTTCTCCCCTACTCAAGAGCCCCATAACAGCTGCAAAGTTAGTGCTATCATGAACTCTCCTGAGGTAGAAGCCAGGGCACACCAGAGGATTCTCTGGTGGGACCGTCCAACCCTGCCGAGAAGCAGTCCTGGCTAAGAAAAGTGTGTGGAAAGGATCCTGGACACTCTATGGCTGCATTTTTAATGTGGATCGGACGTGCTTATGCTTGTTATTTCTCAAACTGCATTGCAGATCAGGCCAACCTCTATCAGGTTTCCCTCTATGCCAGTCCTTTTACAGAGCTAAATACAACTCAACAAAAAAAGCTGTGGACTGTCTCCGTACCGTCCCTGGCCACATTCACCTGTCCATGTGTTTGTGGTTAGGAGGTCCTTCCCAGTAAGTGCACTGGGGAGGGCACGGGTAATGTTGTGGGACCCGTGCTTGTGGAAGGCGGAGACGATACCGGGAGAAATAGTGTCTGCTGGGGACCGAGTATTGAAACCCGGTCACCGCCGGCATGAGGTTATGAAAAGCTTCCACCTCCACGAGCCTAAAAGGCCACATTTCAAGTGAAAGCAGCTTTAGAGGACTTCCTGTGAGAAATGACAGCTGGGTAGATATGGCTTCCCAAGTCCTTTCACCAAGCTAAAGAATATGGCTGTGGTGAAATACAACTCAGTAATAAAAAGCTGTGGACTGGCTCCGTACCGTCCCTGGCCACATTCACCTGTCTACGTGTTTGTGGTTAGGCGGTCCTTCACAGTAAGTGCACTGGGGAGGGCACGGGTAATGTTATGGGACCCGTGCTTGTGGAAGGTGCAGACGATACCAGGAAAAATAGTGGTGGCTGGGGACCAAGTATGGATACCCGGTCGCCGCCGCCATAAGATTGTGGACAGCTTCCACCTCCACGAGCCTAAAAGGCCACACTTCAAGTGCAAGCAGCTGCCCAGAAATCTGACAGTTTAGTATTACAGCCTGTGGGTGGACGGCTGCCTGCATACTTGCGCTTGCATTCCAAGTAACAGAAAACTAAGCAGATGGTGGTCTCTATTTTCATCATGGCCTCACCTCGGCACTATGAAATCTCCTGAAGGAGTAGCCAGGGCCCACCGGAGGAGTCTCCGGTTTTCTGGTGGGTCCGTCCATTCCTGCCGAGAAGCAGCCCTGGCTAAGAAAAGTGTGGGGGGAAGGTTCCCGGACACTCTATGGCTGCTTTTTTAATGTGGATTGGACGTGCTTATGCATGTTATTTCTCAAACTGCATTGCAGATCAGGCCATTGCCCAACTCTGTAGTCATTAAATTAAATGCGCAAAGAAAGATGTTTGTGTGTCAAAGCACCACCGACAAGTGTGAGTTGATGTTGGACGTGCTGCCATTGCTTATGCAACAAGCTCAATTACACGACTTCCTGGGAGAAATGACACTCAGAGTAGATACGGTTTCCCTCTCTGCCAGTCCTTTCACCGAGCTAAATACAACTCAGCATAAAAAGCTGTGGACTGGCTCCATACCATTCCTGGCCACATTCACCTGTCCACGTCTTTGTGGTTAGGCGGTACTTCCCAGTAAGTGCACTGGGGAGGGCATGGGTAATGTTGTGGGACCCGTGCTTGTGGAAGACGCAGACGATACCGGGAAAAATAGTGGCGGCTGGAGACCAAGTATGGATACCCGGTCGCCGCCGCCAAAAGATTGTGGACAGCTTCTGCCTCCACGAGCCTAAAAGGCCACATTTCAAGTGCAGGCAGCTGTCAAAAATTTGGCAGTGTAGTATTGCAGCCTGTGGGAGGGTGGGTGGCTGGCTGCATACTTGCGCTTGCATTCCAAGGAATGGGGTAGGGACAACTGAAGGCTGCACTGGGACAAGGACGTGGACGGTGATTGTTGCAAGTCTACAACGACAGGTGCATGGTGGGAGGCATCTTCGCATGTGCCAAGGATCACTTATGATGGGCACACTTTTAGGCAGTGACCTGGGAGTCAGAAATGCTTCCAGAGGTCTTCCCCATGCTGTTCCCTTGTCTTTTCAGCACTGTATGCATGTGTCTAATGATGTGTCACACACCACATGGCCAGATAAGGTTGTAAAATGTTAAAATTACATTTCCCAGTGAATGCATTTGTCTTGGTTGAAAGCAATGCAAAAGTCCAAAAACGCATCAAAAACACTACGTGTGAACATAGCCCAAGGTGTGGAGGAGTATTTGGTTATTTATTTTGCCTTATATACACGTCATTACCCTGGAAAAGATGTTCCTTAACATATTTCCCAGGAAAATCTATTTTGGTTTCTTTTTGTATGTTTTAGTGTGAGTCGGTAAAAGTGGCATAATACCTCTGACAACGTTGTTGACAGCAGTGACCTGGGAGTCAGAAATGCTTCCAGGGGTCTTCCCCATGCTGTTCCCATGTCATTTGAGCACTGTTCCCGTTGATTTGGGCAGTTTTTAGGCCCTCTGCAGAACGCCGGGGGGAGCCGCCTGAAAAATACTCGTGTTTCCCATAGACTTACATTTGTCTCGTTGCTCGCGTCGAGCACCCGAGTATTCCAGTGTCCTCGACCCAAGCAACGAGAACCCGAATATTTTAGTGCTCGCTCATCACTAATGTTCAGTTAACACTTTTGGTCAGTATGCTCGAGTGAGTACCGAGTATCTTCAGTGTACTCGGTGATATGTTTGAATCACTCCCGTGTGCATGTGTTCTGTCCCATGATTGGGACATCTACAGTTTATCCTGGACATTTTAATTGCTGTATTGCATTTCTTCTATTTCCATGTATTATTAGGTTTGCTATGTACTGCTGTGTATTGCATAGCTATAAGGTTCACTTTCCTTGACGTTTGCCCCTTCTCTCTCCCTGTCTCCCTTTGTTGGCTGTGATGTCACTATCTCTTTCTTCCTCCTGCTTTGCCTCATTCTCCATCTTGGCACCATAGGAAGCTCATGTGTTTTCAGCCTGTCTGAATAAAGACTTTTTTAACTGCTGCTGCTATGTATGCATTTAACAAGAGTTCTTAAACAAATCAAAGTCTCTTCTGAATTCTTCTGAATAGTAAAAAAAGACTTTCCAGATTCATCTGTAAAGCCAGCCACAGCTTCTATAAAGCTACAGAACTCTCACCAGAGAATCTTCGCTCATCATATAAGATACTATACAGCTTCCCCTGAAGCATATTTTTTACGCTTCTCCCTGGCAGGAAAATCGCATGCGGATATTACATGCGGTTTTCCCGCCAGGTAGAAGCGTTTGTGAGGCGTCTTTGCATGCATTTCCGCATGCGGGTTATCAAGCACTTCTCCAAGCATCACAAATAAAAAAATAAACTTTATACTCAACTTCTGATGCATTCTCTGCCCCGTCCGGAGTCTTGAGCGGCTCACGCTGTTGTGTGCAGGACCTGCGGTGACGTCATTGAGTCATGTGATGGGTCACATGACTCAATGACGTGGCAGGTCCTTCAGACAGCAGCGCGACGGAGGGAAAACATCAGAAGATAAGTATAAACTTTATTTTATTCTTTTTTTTACAGGTTCTTTGGTAGCCAGGTCTGGATGAGAGTCTCCTCTCATCCAGACTTGGGTACCATCCGCACATTGATTCCGCAGCGCTTCCGCAAAATTAATGAACATGCTGCGGATTTTTGACCGCAGCATATTCGCTGCGGAAAAATCCGCAGCATGGGCATTGACATTGCGGAATGCCATTGGGGACCATGGGGTGCGGATATACATGCGTTTTTCAAGCGTTTCCGCTGCGGAAATTCCGCAGCATATACGCTTGAAAAACGCTACGTGGGCACACAGCCTTAGTCACTCTCTTCAAAATCCTCAACCCTCAGCGAACAGCTTATAAGAGCACGTGCAGAAGCTGAGGCAACTAAAGTACAAGCCGCCTTTGTGCAAAGGAGACTGAAATGGAAGCGAGCGCAGCGGCCGAAGCAGCATGCAAGAAGGCAGAAATTTAAGCCAATGCAACACGCAAGAAGGCAGAATTAGAGATCCTAGAGAAGGAATGTGAACAAGCCACTGCCATGGCAAGGTGAAAGGTCCTGGAACAAGCCATAAATAGGAGCCAAGCAGACAGCATCAGTTTAAGGGACACTGATACTGAAGACCCTCTTAGGCTGTGTGCCCACGTAGCGTTTTTCAAGCGTATATGCTGCGGAATTTCCGCAGCGTAAACGCTTGTAAAACGCATGTATATCCGCACCCCATGGTCCCCAATGGCATTCCGCAATGTCAATGCCCATGCTGCGGATTTTTCCGCAGCATATATGCTGCGGTCAAAAATCCGCAGCATGTTCATTAATTTTGCGGAAGCGCTGCGGGATCAATGTGCGGATGGTACCCAAGTCTGGATGAGAGGAGACTCTCCTCCAGACCTGGCTACCAAAGAACCTGTAAAAAAAAGAATAAAATAAAGTTTATACTTATCTTCTGATGTTTTCCCTCCGTCGCGCTGTTGTATGAAGGACCTGCCACGTCATTGAGTCATGTGACCCAACCAGCAAGTCCTAGCACAATATCTTCTTCATGTACAGAAGTCTGCTCAGAAGACCTGTTGTGACAAGTCCTGTGCGAAGATATGTCTGGTGAACGTGCATCCTAAGGACCATCCAGAGAAGACCATAAAGATGTACGCCGTTCTGGACGATCAGAGCAACCGATCCCTTGCAAGGTCAGAACTCCTGTTTGACTTAAAGGGAAACGCTCCACCTGTAGTGGTGTTACAGAGGTCTCAGGGAGAAGAGTCAATGGACTCATAGTACCTTCTCTTGAGAACAACGTGAAGCTACCCCTACTCACTTTGGTCGAGTGCAACCAGATACCATCCAGCAGAGAGAAGATTCCTACTCCAGAGGCTGCTCTTCGTCACCCCCATCTGAAGACTATAGCCAACAAGATTCCAGCTCTTGACAACAGCGTGCACATCCTGATTCTGCTTGGCAGAGATATTCTGCGAGTACACAAGGTACGCTGGCAAATCAACGGGCCACATGATGCTCCATTTGCTCAACGCTTTGATCTAGGCTGGGTTATCATAGGTGATGTCTCCATGGAAAGGACGAAGAGACTTGCAAGGATCTTCTCATTTAAGACTCATGTCTTGCCAAATGGTTGCAGCACTCCCTCTTTACCATGACCACATCAGTACTTGGTGAAAGAGAAGCCGAGTAACAGTAAGTGACAGCAAGAAACCTCTGACAACGTGAACATGTTCCTGTCCTGTGATGACAACCTCGGGTCAACAAGCGAAGACAACTGGCTGGTACCTGCAAGAGGAGACAGTGGAAACTATCTCAGGTTCCAAGGACACAAGGGCAATGTCATCCACAACGAGGTCATAGACTACAGGACGAAGAACTACTATTTAGATGTTGTGCTTAAATCTCTACCTACAAGTGAAGAGACAATTGATCTGCTCTCTAGAACACATTAGCAATGGAGCAAACCTTAGAACTCACAGGATTGTCTCCATCAGCTAGGAGGTAATGAAGACATCTCCATCTGAGTACATCTCCGTACAACGAGCATAAAGGATCTTGATCTGGGTTCCAACTTTCCTTCTATGCAACGCAGCCTTGGTCTGCTCTGGGACATTAAACAGGACACGTTCTCATTCCAGGTGTCAGTCTGCATTAAACCCTTCACCAAACGAGGAGTCTTACCTGTTGTGAACAGCATCTACGATCTTCTCGGGTTTATAGCATCCATCACCATTCAAGGCAAGATTCTGTTGAAACAGTTGACCGCTGAGAACACGGATTGGAACACTCCACTACAGTCCCAGAAAACACAAAGGTGGGAAATATTGAAAACGTCTCCAAAGATCTTGGATCATCCTATCTCGTTTCTATCTGGCTCTGCCTTAAGGTCTCTTTCAGCCGCCACAAGAAGAGAAGTTCACATTCTCTCTGATGCATTTACAAGGGTCATATCTGCAGTGGCCTACCTGAAGAGCTCAGAAGCCATCAACAAGGTACATAGTGAATTTGTCCTGGACAGGGTCAAACTAGCCTCAAGGCCTGCTCACACTGCACCAAGACTTGGTCCTTGTGCTGCTGCACTAGTGATGGAGGTCGCAGAAGTTGCCCCTGAACAGTGGCACCACCTCTCCACTAACTTGCATCCAACTCACCCAGAAACAGGACTCATTGCTGTACCCAGCTTTCGTGACAACACCCGGTTGTCATTTCCAAGTTTTTTTCCTGAGGAACCTTGTTCTGTCAATGCTGGCAGCACATTTCAACTTGACAAACCAGTCACTGACAGAGACTAGACCTGTCATCTCCACACGCTGCATACCTGTGACTCCTAAGTTGAAGGTGAGGCCTCACCTCTTTGGACTCTACTTGAGTTGGTCACCGATTGTGCAGGCTGGTATTCACCTGACATACACCGCCAAGTATTTCATGGGAGATGGCATCACATGAAGGACATTGCCTCTGGACACAGCTTATGGTGGGGAGCCTACCACCATATTCCTCCAGCTGTGTTAAGACATTGAATTTTCTCCAGCGGATTGTTTGGGTTGGTGGAAGTGTTTGCATGTTGCAGCTTCCCCAATCCAAAGATGGGTTTCCATTTGGACTTGGACTATCCTGCTGTTGAGGACTTCAGGCCTCCAACTGAATATTGGACTACACCAATTGACTACAACTGTTATTGTTGCATGCTTGTTTTCTCTTTTGTCTTTCAGGTCTACAATGACATCTCCAGAAGACATCACGTCATAGAAATCATTGAAATCTAAAGATTTCAGACGGGGAGTGTTCTGTCCCATGATTTGGACATTTACAGTTTATCCTGGACATTTTAAATGCTTTATTGCATTTCTTCTATTTCTATGAATTCTTAGGTTTGCTATGTACTGCTGTGTATTGCATAGCTGTAAGGTTCACTTTCCTTGAAGTTTGTCCCTTCTCTCTCCCTGTCTCCCTTTGTTGGCTGTGATGTCACTATCTCTTTCTTCTTCCTGCTTTGCCTCATTCTCCATCTTGGCACCATAGGAAGCTCATTTGTTTTCAGCTTTTTACCTGCTGCTGCTATGTATGCATTTAACAAGAGTTCTTTAAGAAATCAAAGTCACTTCGTAATTCTTCACAATGTGTGTGCCTGCAGCTGAGTTAAGCTATCTGCGACTGTCGCCAATTGTATGTACACATAAAGAGATCCAGCATCTCACAGAGCCATATTTACAGCCACAGGCCATGGGGACAGAAAAGCATGATTTGCGACTGTTTGACAGCTTTAATACATGTAAGGAATACTTGTTTCTTATGCATTCCTCACATGTATTAAAGCTGTCAAACAGTCGCAAATCAAGCACACGGGAGTGATTCAAACATATCACAGAGTACGCTGAAGATACTCGGTACTCGCCTGAGCATACTCGTCGAAAGGGTTAACCGAACATACTCGCTCATCACTAATTACCGTATCAACTACACTGCTCAAAAAAATAAAGAGAACACTTAAACAACTGAATGTAACTCCAAGTAAATCAAACTTTTGTGAAATCAAACTGTCCACTTAGGAAGCAACACTGATTGACAATCAATTTCACATGCTGTTGTGCAAATGGAATAGACAATAGATGGAAATTATTGGCAATTATCAAGACACCCTCAATAAAGGAGTGGTTCTGCAGGTGGGGACAACCGACCACATCTCAGTACCAATGCTTTCTGGCTGATGTTTTGGTCACTTTTGAATGTTGTTTGTGCTTTCACACTCGTGGTAGCATGACACGGACTCTACAACCCACAGAATTTGCTCAGGTAGTACAGCTCATCCAGGATGGCACATCAATGCGAGCTGTGGCAAGAAGGTTTGCTGTGTCTGTCAGCGTAGTGTCCAGAGGCTGGAGGCGCTACCAGGAGACAGGCCAGTACACCAGGAGATGTGGAGGGGGCCGTTGGAGGGCAACAACTCAGCAGCAGGACCGCTACCTCCGCCTTTGTGCAAGGAGGAACAGGAGGAGCACTGCCACAGCCCTGCAAAATGACCTCCAGCAGGCCACAAATGTGCATGTGTCTGCACAAACGGTTAGAAACCGACTCCGTGAGGGTGGTATGAGGGCCTGACGTCCGCAGATGGGGGTTGTGCTCACAGCCCAACACCATGCAGGATGCTTGGCATTTGCCACAGAACACCAGGATTGGCAAAGTCGCCACTGGCACCCTATGCTCTTCACAGATGAAAGGTTCACACTGGGCACATGTGACAGACGTGTCAGAGCCTGGAGACGCCTTGGAGAGCGATCTGCTGCCTGCAACATCCTTCAGCATGACTGGTTTGGCAGTGGGTCAGTAATGGTGTGGGGTGGCATTTCTTTGGAGGGCCGCACAGCCCTCCATGTGCTCACCAGAGGTAGCCTGACTGCCATTAGGTACCGAGATGAGATCCTCAGACCACTTGTGAGACCATATTCTGGTGCGATTGGCCCTGGGTTCCTCCTAATGAAGGACAATGCCAGACCTCATGTGGCTGGAGTGTGTCAGCAGTTCCTGCAAGATGAAGGCATTGAAGCTATGGACTGGCACGCCCATTCCCAGACCTGAATCCGATTGAGCACATCTGGGACATCATGTCTCGCTCCATCCACCAACATCACGTTGCACCACAGACTGTCCAAGAGTTGGCAGATGCTTTAGTCCAGGTCTGGGAGGAGATCCCACAGGAGACCATCTGCAACCTCATCAGGAGCATGCCCAGGCATTGTAGGGAGGTCATACAGGCACGTGGAGGCCACACACAATACTGAGCCTCATTTTGACTTGTTTTAAGAACATTACATCAAAGTTGGATCAGCCTGTAGTGTGTTTTTCCACTTTAATTTTGGGGGTGACTCCAAATCCAGGCCTCCATTGGTTAATAAATTTAATTTCCATTGATGATTTTTGTGTGATTTTGTTGTCAGCACATTCAACTTTGTACAGAACAAAGTATTCAATGAGAATATTTCATTCATTCAGATCTAGGATGTGTTATTTGAGTGTTCCCTTTATTTTTTTGAGCAGTGTATATACTACTGACTTAAGCAAAATTAAACTATAACATTAAGTTCTAGTTACAAATAATTTCCTTTCAAGGGGCTCTCCATTACAATTTTGATAAAATGCAATTAGAGATGAGCGGATCTTTTGAAATTTAATTTGTGGTGATAAATTTGCATAGAAGATACAGGAGAGAGAGGACCCCCTGACCATAAGAGCTTACACTCTACAGGAGAGTGAGGACCCCGCTGACCATAAGAGCTGAAACGCTACAGTAGATAGAGACTTACTGTCATGGCTAGATTCTGGTTCTCGATCCGGTGAGCTCTGATTGTGGTCAGCCTGTGTTGTCTCATTCCAACTGCTGATAATGCTCTTGCCTTTGCTTTGCTGTTGCTTCTGTGCAGGTGTTTTCACTTCCTCGTTTTGGCTTGTCCTGTCATATCTTGAGAGAGGCTATTTATACTTTCCTGGCACATTCAGTCTTTGCTGGATATATTCCAAGTTAGATGGATGTTTGGAGTCCCAGCTCCCCAGTTAAGGATTATCTTGCTAAGGTTTTCTCTATAGCTTCTCCTGCGATTTGTTTGTGTGTTCCCCTTCTCAGCACTTTTCCCATTTTGTTGCATTTAGGGTCTGAGGATTTTCACATATACCAAAGGTAGTTTTGGGTTCCTTTCTTTTTCTTCCCTCTTTCATATAGGACTGTATGAACATGTTCTTAGCCGTGTGACTCAACCTCTGTGTGCACTACATTCTGTTGTTGTTTTGGGGTACACTCTGTGTATAATTGAGGGTGCAATTAAGGACACTCAGGGTCAGCCGACGTTGAGTGGGAGTGCCACTCCATATTTGTATGTTGCCAACCTACGCGGTCAGCCAAGGACAAATCAGGATTGGCTTAGGTATTTGTCTATTCTTTATATGAACCTGTGGTGTGTAGGTTTAACATCATATCTGGTTTGTTCATCCCAGGGTGAGTGTTAGGCTATGTGCCCATGATGCGGAAATGCTCCGGATTTTTTCCTGAGCGTTTCTGAATCTCCCTGGCAGAAAAAATGCATGCGGATTTTACATGCGTTTTTCCTGCCAGGGACAAGCGGAAGTGAAGCGTTCTTACAATGCATTTCCGCATGCAGGTTGTCAAACGCTTTCCAAGCGATTTTAGCATCACTTGGAAAGTGCTTGACAACTTGGTCACACTATATAAATCCATGCAACCGGAAAGAATGGTAAAAAATAAAAAAATATATATATACTTAACTTCTGATGGCCCCCGGTGTCTTTATTCGATGCGTCTTGGCTTGCCGGCAGCTCGCAGTACACTAAAGGACCTGCCGACATCAGCGGTCGCGTGACCCGTCACATGATTAAATGACGTCAGTGCAGGTCCTTTAGTCTACCGCGAGCTGCCAGCAAGCCAAGACAAAGACACTGGGGGCCATCAGAAGGTAAGTATAATATTTATTTTTTATTTTATTCGTTTTTTTACAGGTTCTATGGTACCCGGGTCTGGATGAGAGTCTCCTCTTCTCCAGACCCGAGTACCATCCGCACATTGAAACACATGGATTCCGCATGTACAGATGCAGTGATGCGGATTCCATGCGTTCCAATGCAAGTCAATGGCAGCGAAAACGCCGCGATTCCACAAAATAATTGGTAGTGCTGTGGATTTTTCCGCAATGATAATCCGGAGCGGAAATTTGTGCACAGCACATGCGGATTATCATTGGGGAACATAGCAGACCTTCTACCAAGCGTTTTTTAAAAAACGCATCGTGGGCACACAACCTTAGGGTTCAGTCATAACAGTTACCTAATTACTCTGTTGATGGAAAATAACTGTGCTCCATTGGGCAACCGCTGATCTTATGGGGAAGCCCACGCGGCCACATAAATTACATTAGCCTATTCTCTGATGCTTCAACAGTGTGGGAAAAGATGCAGGGCAAGTTTTTTTTTTTCTTTCTACGAACCGCAAATTGAATCTCAAAGTGTTTGAATTTGTGTGAAATCACAAATTTCAGGGAAAGTGGATCGATCCGCTCATCTCTAATTGTAATGGGTTCTAGTATCCTAAGAAAAATAAAACTATAATCACTGTCCAGAATGGTGCCGCTCCTCTCTAATATATACTGTGCCACTGCAGCCAATATTTGGAGCAATAAAAAATATTTATAAATTTGTACAAAGACTGAATAAGGCTATGTGCCCACAATGCAGAAATGAAGCAGAAAATTTCCGCTTCATTTCTGCATGTCCTTGGCCGTAAAAACGCATGCGGAATTTGACACGCGTTTTTGAAGCGTTTTGCACATGCGGAATTGCCTTGCGTTTCGCATTCCGCATGCGTAAATGCACAAATAATGGACATGCTGCGGAATTTTCCGCACATCAAAAATGCTGCGGAAAATTCTGCAGCATGGGCATTGAAATTGCTGATTTACATTGGGGACCATGGGGGACGTATTACCAAGCGTTTTACAAGCATGTACGCTGCAAAATTTCCACAGCAAAAACACTTGAAAAATGCATCGTGGGCACGTACCCTAATACAATAATCATATACAGAGGTGATAATTAATAATTGTTTTTGTCATGTTTACTACCAGGTGATATAATGGGTGCAATTTACCTTGTTATCTGCATTTATTTTCAATTAATTCACTAAAATTTCATGAACATCAATATTCACCACTCACTGTAAATGTCAGTAATTGTAGATTTATTTCTTTATTGTATATTCACAATTATATACAGAAACTAATACATGGAAGCTTCTGAACTGCTTGTTGTATTTCAGGTTGTCTTCTGTGTCCTCCTGATTGGCAACTACATGGGGATCACTGTTATTACTACTCAGATGTAATAGGCGGAACATGGAGCTGGAGTCGGGATTATTGTAAGATGGTGGGAGGCGAGCTACTGGTTGTAAAGAACCAGGAACAGCAGGTGTGATGTCTATACCATATATACGGATAATATAGGACTAGATGACCGGCCCCACATAGAGTTATATGAAAAAGTTTGGGCACCCCTTTTAATCTTAAGCTTAATGTTTTATAAAATTGGTGTTTTTGCAACAGCTATTTCAGTTTGATATATTTAATAACTGTTGGACACAGTAATGTTTCTGC
This sequence comes from Phyllobates terribilis, assembly GCF_046119375.1. NCBI lineage: Eukaryota > Metazoa > Chordata > Amphibia > Anura > Dendrobatidae > Phyllobates > Phyllobates terribilis. The sequence continues at coordinate 385,567,515 of NW_027362765.1, forward strand.
CTTGAAATGAGGTTTATTGTACTAACAGAAAATGTGCAATCTGCATTCAAAAAAAATTTGACAGGTGCATAAGTATGGGCACCCTTATCATTTTCTTGTTTTAAATACTCCTACCTACTTTTTACTGACTTACTAAAGCACTTTTTTTGGTTTTATAACCTCATTCAGCTTTGAACTTCATAGGCAGGTGTATGCAATCATGAGAAAAGCTACTTAAAGTGGCCACTTGCAAGTTGTTCTCCTGTTTGAATCTCCTCTGAAGAGTGGCATCATGGGCTCCTCAAAACAACTGTCAAATGATCTGAAAACAAAGATTATTCAACATAGTTGTTCAGGGGAAGGATACAAAAAGCTGTCTCAGAGATTTAACCTGTCAGTTTCCACTGTGAGGAACATAGGAAGGAAATGGAAGAACACAGGGACAGTTCTTGTTAAGGCCAGAAGTGGCAGGCCAAGAAAAACATCAGAAAGGCAGAGAAGAAGAATGGTGAGATCAGTCAAGGACAATCCTCAGACCACCTCCAGAGAGCTGCAGCATCAACTTGCTGCAGATGGTGTCACTGTGCATCGGTCAACTATACAACGCACTTTGCACAAGGAGAAGCTGTATGGGAGAGTGATGTGAAAGAAGCCGTTTCTGCAAGCACGCCACAAACAGTCGGCTGAGGTATGCAAAAGCACATTTGGAGAAGCCAATTTCTTTTTTGGAAGAAGGTCCTGTGGACTGATGAAACCAAGATTGAGTTGTTTGGTCATACAAAAAGGCGTTATGCATGGCGGCAAAAAAACACAGCATTCCAAGAAAAACACTTGCTACCCACAGTAAAATTTGGTGGAGGTTCCATCATGTTTTGGGGCTGTGTGGCCAATGCCGGCACCGGGAATCTTGTTAAAGTTGAGGGACGCATGGATTCCACTCAGTATCAGCAGATTCTTGACAATAATGTTCAAGAATCAGTGACAAAGTTGAAGTTACGCAGGGGATGGATCTTTCAGCAAGACAATGATCCAAAACACCGCTCCAAATCTACTCAGGCATTCATGCAGAGGAACAATTACAATGTTCTGGAATGGCCATCCCAGTCCTCAGACCTGAATATCATTGAACATCTGTGGGATCATTTGAAGAGGGCTGTCCATGCTCGGCGACCATCAAACTTAACTGAACTGGAATTGTTTTGTAAAGAGGAATGGTCAAAAATGCCTTCATCCAGGATCCAGGATCCAGGAACTCATTAAAAGCTACAGGAAGCGACTAGAGGCTGTTATTTTTGCAAAAGGAGGATCTACTAAATATTAATGTCACTTTTCTGGTGAGGTGCCCATACTTATGCACCTGTCAAATTTTGTTTGAATGCAGATTGCACATTTTCTGTTAGCACAATAAACCTCATTTCAAGGCAGAAACATTACTGTGTCCAACAGTTATTACATATATCAAACTGAAATAGCTGTTGCAAAAACACCAATTTTTATAAAACAATAAGCTTAAGATTAATAGGGGTGCCCAAACTTTTTCATATAACTGTATATGGATAATATAGGACTAGATGACTGACCCTATACACACGTGGTCAAAATTGTTGGTACCCCTCGTTTAATGAAAGAAAAACCCACAATGGTCATAAGTTGAATATGACAAAAGTAATAGTAAATTAAAAATCTATGAAAATGAACAAATGAAAGTCAGACATTGCTTTTCTGCTTCCACAGAATTAAAAAAAAAATAAACTCATGAAATGACCTGGACAGAAATTTTGGTATTCTTAACTTAATATTTTGAAACAATCACTGCAATCAAACGATTCCTGTAACTGTCAATGAGACTTCTGCACCTCTCGACAGGTATCTTGGCCCACTCCTCATGAGCAAACTGCTCCAGCTGTCTCGTGTTTGAAGGTTGCCTTTTCCAGATGCCATGTTTCAGCTCTTTCCAAAGATGCTCAATAGGATTTAGGTCAGGGCTCATAGAAGGCCACTTCAGAATAGTGCAATGTTTTCCTCTTAGCCATTCTTGGGTGTTTTTAGCTGAGTGTTTTTGGTCATTATTAGTGTTGAGTGAGCATGCTCGACACTGCTCGGTACTCGCCCGAGCATCACGCTACTCGGGATGTTCGGCGAGCACCGAGCATTTCCATGTTACTCGGGCGGGAGCTCGGGTCTCCGCCCTGCATGTTTGGCACTCTTTACAGAGCCAATGAACATGCAGGGATTGCCAGCCAGTCACTGTAATGCCGCAGCCATGTTGTTTGTGGGCATTACAGTGATTGGCTGGCCGCACAGCGTCACCTCAAGCATTTAAAACTGGGCGCGGCCATCATGGACACAGTCGCTCCGGATCAGCTAGTGTAGGGAAAGCGCTGCTGAGCTAGGGAGAGATTTATACTGTGAAATAGTTAGTGTATGGTCAGTAAAGGTTTCCAAATCAAACAAACAGTCCTTCTCAGGACTACTATCCATCCCAGATATCAGGCAGGCAGGCTGTATAGGAGACGCAGTGGTTATACCAGCAAACGCTGCATTACAGTTCTGTGTGCTCCTGTTGCTGAAATTGCTGGACCTAGCTCCAGGTCTCGGGGGGCCAGGAAAAATCCTTTTTTTTCCATCTAAATCCTCTTTTTTTTTTCCCTCCTTCACACTGTACAAATACCCGTCTTATTAACCATTTGGCGTCCCCCCCCCCCCAAAAAAAAGTGTGTCACAAATATATCTGTTGAAAATAGTCTGGTATACACCAGTAAATTATAACTGTGGTTTTGCTGTTCCACGGTAAAAAATCTCTATTATCCTGCTTTTGGCATTTTTTGCCGTAAAAAAAATAATAATAGTGTCTCCCTGATTTTTCAGACACAAGTATATCTGTTAAAAATAGTCTGGTATACACCAGTAAATTATAAGGGTATGTGCCCACGTAGCATTTTTCAAGCGTATATGCTGCGGAATTTCCGCAGCGTAAACGCTTGTGAAATGCTATGTAATCCGCCCCCATGGTCCCCAAGGGGATTCCGCAAGTTCAATGCCCATGCTGGGAAAAATCCGCAGCATGTCCATTAATTTTGCGTTTCTGCAAGTGGAATTGCCTTTGCAATACAATAAAAAATGCAAGGCAATTCCGCATGTGGAAATCGCGCGATAAACGCACGATAAACGCGTGCGGAATTCGACATGCGTTTATCCGGGAGAGGACATGCAGAAATAAAGCAGAAAATGTCTGCTTCATTTCCGCAGCGTGGGCACGTAGCCTAACTGTGGTTTTGCTGTTCCATAGTAAAAAATCTCTGTTATCCTGCTTTTGGCATTTTTTGCCGTAAAAAAAAATGAATAGTGTCTCCTGGTTGTTCAGACACAAATATATCTGTTGAAAATAGTCTGGTATACATCAGTAATTTATAACTGTGGTTTTGCTGTTCCACGGTAAAAAATCTCTATTATCCTGCTTTTGGCATTTTTTTGGCGTAAAAAATCTGTTATCCTGCTTTTGGCATTTTTTGCCGTAAAAAATAATAGTGTCTCCTGATTGTTCAGACACAAATATATCTGTTGAAAATAGTCTGGTATACACCAGTAATTTATAACTGTGGTTTTGCTGTTCCACGGTAAAAAATCTATATTATCCTGCTTTTGGCATTTTTTTGCTGTAAAAAATCTCTGTTCTCCTGCTTTTGGCATTTTTTGCCGTAAAAAAATAATAGTCTCTCCTGATTGTTCAGACACAAATATATCTGTTGAAAATAGTCTGGTATACACCAGTAAATTATAACTGTGGTTTTGCTGTTCCATGGTAAAAAATCTCTATTATCCTGCTTTTGGCATTTTTTGCCGTAAAAAAAAAACTAATAGTGTCTCCCTGATTTTTCAGACACAAATATATCTGTTGAAAATAGTCTGTTGTAGGCCCGAGAAATACAAGTGTGGTTTTCCAGTTCCACGGGTCAAATCTCTGTATTATCCTGCTTTTTTGCCGTAAAGAAAAACAGTACTGTCTCCTGATTGTTCAGACACAAATATATCTGTTGAAAATAGTTTGGTGTAGGCCCGAGAAATACAAGTGTGGTTTTGCAGTTCCACAGGTCAAATCTCTGTATTTTCCTGCTTTTGGCATTTTTTTCTGTAAAGAAAAATAGTAGTAGTGTCTCCTGATTGTTCAGACACAAATATATCTGCTGAAAATAGTCTGGTATACACCAGTAAATTATAACTGTGGTTTTGCTGTTCCACGGTAAAAAATCTCTATTATCCTACTTTTGGCATTTTTTTGCTGTAAAAAAAAATAATAGTGTCTCCTGATTGTTCAGACACAAATATATCTGTTGAAAATAGTCTGGTGTAGGCCCGAGAAATACAAGTGTGGTTTTACAGTTCCACGGGTCAAATCTCTGCATTATTCTGCTTTTTTGTATGTTTTGCTGTAAAGAAAAACAGTAGTGTCTCCTGATTGTTCAGACACAAATATATCTGTTGAAAATAGTCTGGTATACACCAGTAATTTATAACTGTGGTTTTGCTGTTCCACGGTAAAAAATCTCTATTATCCTGCTTTTGGCATTTTTTGCCGTAAAAAAAAAATAATAGTGTCTCCTGATTGTTCAGACACAAATATATTTGTTGAAAATAGTCTGGTATACACCAGTAAATTATAACTGTGGTTTTGCTGTTCCACGGTAAAAAATCTCTGTTATCCTGCTTTTGGCATTTTTTGCTGTAAAGAAAAACAGTAGTGTCTCCTGATTGTTCAGACACAAATATATCTGTTGAAAATTGTCTGGTGTAGGCCCGAGAAATACAAGTGTGCTTTTGCAGTTCCACGGGTCAAATCTCTGTATTATCCTGCTTTTTTGCATTTTTTCTGTAAAGAAAAGCAGTAGTGTCTCCTGATTGTTCAGACACAAATATATCTGTTGAAAATTGTCTGGTGTAGGCCCGAGAAATACAAGTGTGGTTTTGCAGTTCCACGGGTCAAATCTCTGTATTATCCACTTTTGGGCCATTTTTACCTAAAAAAAAAACCAGTTTGAGTGTGTCGCTCACTGTTCAGCCGCAAATATATCTATTTAAAATTTTCTGGTAAACCCCAGTAAATAATAACTGTGGTTTTGCCATTCCATGGTAAAAAATCTCTATTATTCAGCTTTTGGTATTTTTTCCGTAAAGAAAAACAGTAATAGTTTCTCCCTGATTGTTCAGATTGTTTAAAAGAGTCGGGTGTAGGCCAGAGAAATAGAACTGTGGTTTTCCTCTTCCACGGTTCTAATCTACTTTTTATTACCCTTTTTCCATTGATAGTCCGAGTGTAAGCTGTTTTACTTCCTTTACAATGGGCAAGGCGCGTGGAAAGGGACGTGGAACTGGACGTTCTGGTGATGGTGCGTGCAGAGGACGGGGCCGTGGCCAAGGTGAAAATGTGCCACAACCAACAGCCACATCTTCTCGCTCCCATTTCTTGACCGAATTACTAGGGAAGCACAGAACAACACAAGTATTGCCAACTGATCAGTGTTAACAGGTTATTAATTGGATAGCAGATAATACTTCCAGTTACCTGGGCACCACCACCTCCGTTCTGTCTTCCACATGGTCAACTCTTAGTAGCCGTGAGTCTCGACCGCATATGTAGCACCCTGAGGATTCGGCTGCTACAGGGGTATTGCACCTCAACCCAGAGGTGTGATATTCCACTCCCGGGTAAGGATGGAGTGTGGATCTGAGCTCGGTAGGCTGCATGCACTACACACATCCCATTTCCGAGGAGCAGACCGACGGTACTCCCACTTAGAAATGTGCAGGTACGACCGAGTCTGTTCCTGGCTGGAGTGGGAGGGGGGTGGTACATCCCAAGTAGTGTAGGGGCAGATAGGGGGAGCAGCCTGGGTAAAGATAGGAGCTCATTGGGTGCTGGTCACCTGAGCTCACACATAGAGGGTGTATATAAGGTGGGCACCAACTAAGAACAGGGTCAGTTGCAGAGAGAAAGTCAGGAGCAGAGGAGAAGAGAGACCCAGAGTGAGAGAGGAGAGAGAGAGACCCAGAGGGGGAAACAGCAGAAAAGGACTCCAAGATCCCAACTTAAATCCCCGGGTGAAGAGTCGGCATCAGGGTACCGGAACCCAAGCTGGTGGGGGTAAAAACACTCCCCAGCCAGAGACCGGAGACCGTGGGCAGCGTTTGCCACGGTCACCCACCACATCCACCACGAAGGCATACCACGAGGAGGGTCAGGGAACCCAAGGCCAAGGGTCTCCCAACAGAAGGCCCGAGGGAGCTGGACCTGGGTGGATCAATAGTGGGGACGGCCAGAGAAAGGACAGAAGGAGAGCTCAGGGTCACGCTCCAGACTTATTTGGGAGTTGGCTGGATCCAGAACCTGGTGGACGCAGCACGGCTCGGGAGGTCACTCGAAGCTGGAGTGACCAGAACATCAGCAGTGAGTAAAACATCCTAAACTGCATAACCCGACTCTGTCTCTGATTGCCGTCTACACTGCATCACCACAACTCCCATCCTCTGCACCTGATCCCCCTGAGGCTATACCCCACCCGTTGGGGGTTATATCACCAAAGCTGCACCTGCACCACCAGCCTCAGCGGACCCTGCTGCAGCGGCGGCCACAGTGACCGCAACACAACGGGTGGCGTAGTCGACAAATAAAGAACTTATAACATCTGTAGGACTGCCACATACAACTCAGTTTGACACCCTGGGCACGGACCGGGTCACAGCCACTCGGAAGACTACAACCCCCATCTGATCCGGCTCCGGATATTCCCCCTAAAAGAATATGGCCCAGGGGGCGCGTCAACTTTGGCGTAGTCGGCAGGATTACGTGCCCGCAACACCCGGGTACTGCGTGCCTGAAGAAAAGAACAAGTTTACCTCAGAAAGAAGTCTCCTGCCGGTTCCGGAGGGTGCCCGCCATCGGACCCCATCACCAGTCGATTCCAGCCGGTTGTCCGCCATTAACAGCGTTTTCCCGCCATCTGCAGAGTTTCCCGCCACTGGGAAGCGATTCCCGCCATTTCCAAAGGTTTCCCGCCTTGGAAGAGCGGACGCCATTATGGGCGTGCCAGAGGGTGGCAGGAGGCCACCTCCCATCGTGGGCCAGGACCGAAAATGGCGCCAAAAGTGGAAACCGCCCCCACCAACAGAGACTGTGATGCTAGAGGTGTCTGTCAGCGTGAAAGAACCGCCCCTGGAGCTGACAGTCACCCAGTGGCCCCGGGACCGCCCTCGAAGGGGGAGGAGACGAAAGAAAAGAACGAAGATGGGTGCCGCCTGGAGCAGTCTGGAGCGAGCGCACCCGGAGGCAAGAAGCCTGGAGAGGAGTAGCAGAGAAGCTCACCCGGAGATGGCCAGAGAGCAGAGCAGCACCGGCCCGCTGGCCAGGAGCCTGCTGGAAGAAGAGCAGAGCAGCACCGACCCGTTGGTCAGGAGCCTGCTGGAAACCACGACCCCACTAGGCCTAGTGGAGGTCCTCGCACAGCTCCCCCGAGACCGGGAGTGTGCACAGACTGCCCTGGAGGGCCTCGCACGGAGGATGGCCCGGGTACAGCGAGAGACATTGGCGGAGTGGAGCCGAGAGATGGCCCAGCAAACCAAGACCCGGAGCACGCCAGCCAAGATGAGGAGACAGACCGCCTCTGAGGATGGCGCGGGAGGACCCAAGGCCGGAGACGGCGCCGAGAAGGGAGCCGAACGCATGGAGGCAGGTAAAGGGGACGTCTATACCCCAAACCAGGAAACCGCTTACCTGCCCCAGCTCCCCGTCGCAGAGCCCGAAAGTCCCCCTGCTGTGCCCGAAAACGCCATGTCACCGACGCAGACTAGGCCCCAACCGGAAGCCGCCGCCGCGACCCCTGTGACGTCACACGCCTCGACCCCGAGCGTGACCAAGCAGGAAGTACCACCAGCCTGGTCGCAAGGCCTAGTACCCCCGGGCGTCGCATCACCAACAGCGCCCCCTACCTCCGCGGAGCCTCCGGCCTGGCCGCAAGGCCAGGTAGCCCAGGGTGCCGCCGTCCTGACGGTGCCCTTCACCTTCCAGGTGCCCCAGGCCTGGCCGCAAGGCCTGGGCAACCCGGGCGCCACCACCACCGCGCCCGCACCCGTAAAACCAAGGGTGCCGCGTCTGGGAGAGGACTTGTTTGCCCAGCACACGTGGCCGGACGGGCAGCCTTTCATCTGGCCCCAGAAATATTATGAACTGGAGCACCAGAGGAGAGTTGGGGCCATGTGTGCACCCCTGATTCCGGCTCCGAAGCCCGTGATAAGGATCTCGCCCCCGCTTGAAGAGACCCAATTTGAGTGGGACCTCACCGGAGAAGATCTAATGGGGTTCACTCAAGAAACCAGGGCAGCTGCAGCGGAGCGTGCTGAGTGCTGCCGACAGCAGCTCGAGGAGTTTGCGAGGGAGCGGAGAGAGAGGCGGGTCCGGGAACAACAGGCCCAAATAAGGAGCGCCGAGCAGAAGAGCCGAACCAGGAGAGACCCCCGTGCAGCGCACAGTCCCCGCACCACCGGGACTGTAATTAAGTTCAACATGCAGCATGGGTGGGGCTTCATCAGAGACCACAACACCCCCGGCGACGTCTTTGTCACGCGCAGAGATGTGGAGTCCCATCTGCCGGAGGGGCACAGAGGTCGTGACCTTTATATCGGGGACGAGGTCACCTTTACCCGGCACAAGTGTGCCAAAGGACCTTACGCCCTCCATGTGCATCGCCTGACAGAGGAGGAGCTGCGATGTGAGGAGGAAGAGCAAGAGGATCCGGACGGGTCTGAAACTAGAGTTAGAGGTAACCATAAAGCAAGAGCAGGAGGACGCCGTCGTTAAGTACAGCGGAGCCGAAGCTGTATATAGTTGCCCGTCGGGGCACAGTGAACTGAAACTGTAACTGTTGCTAATATAGTCCCCGTTGGGACCAGCAAGTGTGAACTGTTACCCGTTTTTCCCTTAATCCCACTGACCGAGGACTGAGAGCGGTCATTCCTCCCCAATAACTGGCCGAGGACTGAGAGCGGCCACCTTCCCTGTATATAGTTGCGCGTCCTAAAGCGCCCCCTACCGGTTTTATAGGAAAACCATTTTTCTAGAAAGACTGTCGCACTTTGCCCGGTCAACAGTTGCACAGTGACCGGAGGAGAAACCAGAGGCGACGAGAATGTTTTATGCTAATATATATAATGTTTTTATATGTTTTATATGTTTATGAAAAAAAAAAAATTTGTATGTTTTGGTGTTTTGTCTTACAGCCCGAGGACGTGCTGTGATTTACCAGGGGGGAATGTAGCACCCTGAGGATTCGGCTGCTACAGGGGTATTGCACCTCAACCCAGAGGTGTGATATTCCACTCCCGGGTAAGGATGGAGTGTGGATCTGAGCTCGGTAGGCTGCATGCACTACACACATCCCATTTCCGAGGAGCAGACCGACGGTACTCCCACTTAGAAATGTGCAGGTACGACCGAGTCTGTTCCTGGCTGGAGTGGGAGGGGGGTGGTACATCCCAAGTAGTGTAGGGGCAGATAGGGGGAGCAGCCTGGGTAAAGATAGGAGCTCATTGGGTGCTGGTCACCTGAGCTCACACATAGAGGGTGTATATAAGGTGGGCACCAACTAAGAACAGGGTCAGTTGCAGAGAGAAAGTCAGGAGCAGAGGAGAAGAGAGACCCAGAGTGAGAGAGGAGAGAGAGAGACCCAGAGGGGGAAACAGCAGAAAAGGACTCCAAGATCCCAACTTAAATCCCCGGGTGAAGAGTCGGCATCAGGGTACCGGAACCCAAGCTGGTGGGGGTAAAAACACTCCCCAGCCAGAGACCGGAGACCGTGGGCAGCGTTTGCCACGGTCACCCACCACATCCACCACGAAGGCATACCACGAGGAGGGTCAGGGAACCCAAGGCCAAGGGTCTCCCAACAGAAGGCCCGAGGGAGCTGGACCTGGGTGGATCAATAGTGGGGACGGCCAGAGAAAGGACAGAAGGAGAGCTCAGGGTCACGCTCCGGACTTATTTGGGAGTTGGCTGGATCCAGAACCTGGTGGACGCAGCACGGCTCGGGAGGTCACTCGAAGCTGGAGTGACCAGAACATCAGCAGTGAGTAAAACATCCTAAACTGCATAACCCGACTCTGTCTCTGATTGCCGTCTACACTGCATCACCACAACTCCCATCCTCTGCACCTGATCCCCCTGAGGCTATACCCCACCCGTTGGGGGTTATATCACCAAAGCTGCACCTGCACCACCAGCCTCAGCGGACCCTGCTGCAGCGGCGGCCACAGTGACCGCAACACAACGGGTGGCGTAGTCGACAAATAAAGAACTTATAACATCTGTAGGACTGCCACATACAACTCAGTTTGACACCCTGGGCACGGACCGGGTCACAGCCACTCGGAAGACTACAACCCCCATCTGATCCGGCTCCGGATATTCCCCCTAAAAGAATATGGCCCAGGGGGCGCGTCACATACTCCTCCTCACCCTGATGCTCCTTCCTCCCACCATGCCGAGTGTCGTCAGACAGCAACTGATCCTACACTTAGACACTCTGAAGAGCTGTTCACTGGTCCATTTCCAGATTTGTGCCCCTCGCATGCTCTGCTTGAAGTGGTGGAAGAGGAGATCCCATGTAGCGATGCCCAAATATTTGAACAGCCACGGCCACAGGAAGTCGACGCTGGCTATTTGTCACAAGAGGTGGACGATGACGAGACACAATTGCCAGGAAGTGAGGAGGAGGATCGTGGTGCGCAAGTGGAAGAGGAGGAGGTGGTGGATGATCTAGTAACTGACCCAACGTGGCAGGAGGACATCCAGAGCGAGGCCAGCAGCACACATGGTGAGGGAGGCAGAGTACCCCAACAGGCAGGAAGAAGCAGTGTGGTGGTCGCACACAGAAGGCGGGCAACAGTTCCCCGTAACACCAACACGAGGGACGTTGCCAGTACAACCTGTAGGTCTTCGAGAGTCTGGAATTTTTTTAAAGACTCTGCTGATAACCCCAAAAAGGCCATTTGTACCACCTGCCATGCCAGCAACAGCAGGGGTGACAAAACTACCAGCCTGACCACCACCAGCATGATCAGGCACAGGGCAGCAAAGCACCCGACTTTGTGGGGCAAACCCCAGCGTCCACGACCAGTGTCAGCGGGTGTCACCACTGCTTCTTCCGCTGTTCTGCATGCAATAGAACCCCCTGTTGTGTGTGCAAGGCAATACCCTGTCCATACTGCATGCAAAGATGCCCCGTCCTCTCAGTCTTCACTTGTTATGGCAGTTTCTCAAGAAACAGCATCAACGTCCACGTCCTACCACAGCATTCAATTGTCCATATCCCAGACCTTTGACCGAAAGCGGAGATTCGCAGCTAACGCCCCACAGGACACAGTCCTAAATTCGCACATTTCACGACTGCTTGCATTGGAAATGCTGCCTTTTAGGCTGGTGGAGACAGAATCCTTCTGCAACCTTATGGTGGTGGCCGTCCCTCGGTACTCGGTCCCCAGCCGACACTATTTTGCCCGGTGTGCCATCCCCGCACTACACAAGCATGTGTCCCAAAACATCTGCCGTGCCCTCAACAACGCAGTTACTGGGAGAGTCCACCTGACAACGGACACGTGGACAAGTGCTTGTGGTCAGGGATGGTACATCTCCCTGACGGCATACTGGGTAAACATAGTGGAAGCTGGGACCCAGTCGAACCTTGGGATGGAACACATCCTTCCCACACCGAGGATTGCGGGCCCTATGTCAGCCAGAGTTGCCCTCACAGTTTTCAGCTCCTGCGCATCATCCTCCTCCTCCTCCTCATGTTCAGCCTACATCTCAGATATCACCACATCGGTTACAAGCTGGAAGCACTGCAGTACTGCCTCCGCCAAGCGGCAACAGGCTGTACTGAAACTCATAAGCTTAGATGAGAAACCTCACACTGCTTGTGAGTTGTGGACAGCTGTGAAAGAGCAGGCAGATCTGTGGCTGAGACCGCTGAACCTACATCCAGGTATGGTCGAGAATGACAATGGCCGTAACCTGGTGGCGGCTCTGAGGCAAGGCGAGGTAACACACGCACCATGCCTGGCTCATGTGCTTAACCTCGTGCTTCAGCGGTTTCTTAAATCGTACCCCGAGTTGCCAGATCTGCTCGTCAAAGTACGCCGCCTGTCAGCTCATTTTTGCAAGTCTGCTACAGCTTCCGCCGCCCTTGCTGTGTTGCAGCAGCGTTTGCAGCTTCCGTCACACCGACTGGTGTGTGATGTCCCCACACGTTGGAACTCTACCCTCCACATGTTGCAAAGGATTTGTGAGCAGAAGAGAGCAGTTGTGGAGTACCAGCTGCAACAAGGCCATCGATATTCAAGTCAGACTCCACACATAAGACCTCAGGAGTGGACCTGGATGTCTGACATATGTACCATCTTGACAAACTTTGAGGAGTCCACCAAGATGGTGAGTGGCGATGATGCCATCATTAGCGTCAGCATTCCACTTGTCTGTCTTTTGCAACGCTCTCTGCAGAGAATTAAAGAGGAGGCATTGCAGCCAGAGTTTGATGAGATCGATGAAGAAGCCATAGCGGTCGATTACACACAGCTCAGCCTCATCTCATCTCAACGTGCATTGGGGGACAATGAGGGAGAGGAGGAGGAGGAGGAAAAACAGGAGCTTGTATCATGCGCTGTAGACGGTAGTACCTGTACAACTGTCATACCGTCGGTTCAGCGTGTTTGGCCTGAGGACAGGGGGGAGAAGGAGGAGGAGAGCATGGTCAGTCGTCATCTTGGTGAGGACACGGAAGTCTTGCCCGTTACCAGTCTGGCATGCATGGCTGACTTCATGTTACGCTGCCTTAACTGTGACCCTCGCGTTGTCAAAATGTTGGGTGACAGTCATTACTGGTTGGTGACACTTTCAGACCCCCGCTACAAGGAGAACTTTCACTCTCTTATTCCTGTGGTGGAGAGGTCTACAAAAATGGGGCAGCACCAGAAGGCCCTTGCTGCAGAACTGTTAAAAAAATTCCCATCTGAACACGCTAGCGGCAGAGGTCACAGTTCGTTGCCCAACCAAGGCGTACATGCGAAAGAGACGCAACTCCAATCCAGCAGAGGCAGGGGAACACTGCAAACATTCTGGGACAGTTTTCTCAGGCCCTCCCTTCGGACAGACCCTGAGGCGCAGGGTACTCTCACAAGGAGTGGAAAGTTTCAAAAGATGGTGAGGGACTACCTTGCCGACCGTACCAGCATCCTCCGTGATTCCTCTGTGCCTTTTAATTATTGGGTATCCAAGCTGGACACTTGGAATGAACTCGCTCTGTACGCCTTGGAGGTCCTGGCCTGCCCTGCCGCTAGCGTGTTGTCGGAGCGTGTTTTTAGTGCCGCTGGGAGAATTATAACTGATAAGCACACTCTGTCAACTGACAAGCTGACCCTTATCAAAATGAACAAGGGCTGGATTGGGCCAGACTTCTCATCACCACCAAATGACAGCAGAGTAACATAAAGTCAAATCCACTGTGTTATTTCGGAAGGTGTATTCACATGCACCGCTTCACACCTACACATGGGTATATGCTTCCTCATTTCGGCTGTTTTATGTTCTTCTCCTTATCCTCAGCCTCCACCACCACTATACCACCAGGGTGACCGTGGTCCATGTTGCCATTATTGAAAGTTCCTCCGTCCTTATTTTTGTCAGCTTTTGCTTGGAAGGCATAAGCAAAGACTGTGGGAGACCCACTCCCCAATAATGGGAATAATATTTTTAAGATGCTGTACTGTATGGCTCTTGTAAGGGGCATTAAAACCGTCTTGTTAAGCTACTGGGACTTCCACGTCTCTTCCAAGGGGCATTCAAACCGTCTTGTTAAGCTACTGGGACCTCCATCACTTTTGCAAGGGGCATTAAAACCATCTTGTTAAGCTACTGGGACCTCCACGTCTCTTCTGAGGGGCATTAAAAGCGTCTTGTTAAGCTACTGTGAACTCCACAGCTCTTCCAAGGGGCATTAAAACAGTCTTGTTAAGCTACTGGGACCTCCACCACTTTTCCGAGGGGCATTAAAACAGTCTTGTTAAGCTGCTGGGACATCTCTTCTGAGGGGCATTAAAAGCGTCTTGCTAAACCACTCTGAACTACACAGCTCTTCCAAGGGGCATTGAAATGTTGTTTTTAATTAACTCTAACCTCCACGACTCTTCGAACGGGCATTGCATTTCCTCCTAACTTTTGGCAGCTTTTTCTTGGAAGGCATAAGCAAATACTGTGGGAGACCCACTCCCCAATAGTGGGAATAATGTTTGTAATATGCTGTACTCCATGGCTCTTGTAAGGGGCATTAAAAGCGTCTTGTTAAGCTACTGCGACCTCCACCACTTTTCCGAGGGGCATTAAAACCACCTTGCTAAGCTACTGTGACTTCCACGTCTCTTCCAAGGGGCATTCAAACCATCTTGTTAAGCTACTGGGATCTCCACATCTCTTCTGAGGGGCATTAAAACCATCTTGTTAAGCTACTCTGACCTCCACCACTTTTCTGAGAGGCATTAAAACCATCTTGTTAAGCTACTGGGACCTCCACGTCTCTTCAGAGGGGCATTAAAGAGTCTTGTTAAGCTACTGTGACCTCCACCACTTTTCCAAGGGGCATTAAAACCGTCTTGATAAGCTACTGGGACCTCCACGTCTCTTCTGAGGGGCATTAGAAGCATCTTGTTAAACCACTCTGAAATCCACAGCTCTTCCAAGGGGCATTGAAATGTTGTTTTTAATTACCTCTAACCTCCACGACTCTTCCAAAGGGCATTGCATTTCCTCCTAATTTTAGTCAGCTTTTGCTTTTCAATGCAAAGGCGAAAACTAAGGGAGACCCACTCCCCAATAATGGGTAGAAGGTTTTTAGTACGCTGTAATCCACGTCTGTTTCAAGGGGCATTGCAGTTCCTCATAATTTTTGGAAAGCCTTCCATTCACTGCTTAGGCCAACAGTGTACAGGAGACCCAGTTGCTATAAATGGAAAAAACGGTTTAGTTAAGGCCCTCTGACCTCCATGTCATTTCCGAGGGGCATTGGAGTGCCTCAAAATTTTTGGTAGGCATTGCACTCACTGTATGCCCTATAACTGTGTAGCCGAACCACTCCTTTTGTTACAGAAACATATCCTACAAGACATATGTGGTTGACTGGCCTGATATTGATGTGAATGGTCCCTGTTCCTCCTGCTCTTTCTCCTTTGCCACTACCTCATCCATCATTTATCACTTGAAGCTTTGTTTTAACGGGAGTCATAGAACTGGGATAGTAGCAGGAAAACATCCAGCAATCCTCGGAGGAGGTAGGATATGCGCCAAAACGCTGACCACCTCAGGCCTAGCCACTACTACATACATGCGCTTGCATTCCAAGAAAACAAAGCAGATGCTAACTTCTATCATCATCATCATGCTCCTCACGTTGGCACTCTCAACTCCCCCGATGGAGAAGCCAGGGCCCACCGGAGGAGTCTGGTTCTCTGATGGGCTCGTCCAATGCTGCCCTAAAGCAGGCCGGGCTAAGAAAAGTGTGTGGGGGAAGGTGACAGGAGAAATAGGGGCGGCTGGGGACCGTTTATGGACACCCGGTTGCCCCCAGGCGGCTGGGGACCGAGTGTGGACACCCGGCCACCCCCTGGCGCTGGGGACCGAGTGTGGACACCCGGCCGCCGGGTGGCTGGGGACTGAGTATGGATACCAGGCCGCCAACGCAGCCATGATGTGGTGGCCAGATTCCGCCTCCACATGCATAAAAGTCCCAATTTCAAGTGCAAGCAAGCAGTATGGTATTGCTGCCTGGGGGTAGGTGGGTGGTTGACTGCATATTTGTGCTTGCATTGCAAGGAATGGGGGAGGTACAATTGAACACTGCCCTGGGACAAGAACTTGCATGGGGATAGTTGCAAGTCTGCATCTTCTGATGCGGCAAAGATGACTTCTGATGGGCACTCTTTTAGGCAGTGACCTGGGTGTCAGAGATTCTTCCAGGGGTCTTCCCCATGCTGTTCCCATGTCTTTTCAGCACTGTATGCATGTGTCACACAGCACATGGCCAGATTAGGTTGTAAAATGTTAAAATGACATTTCCCGGTGAATGCATTTGTCACGGTTGAAAGCAATACAAAAGTGCAAAAACGCATAAAAATGCTACCTGTGAACATAGCCCAAGGTGTGGAGGAGTATTTTTTGGGGGGGTTATTTATTTTACCTTATACACAAGTCTTTACCCTGGAAAGGAACTTCCTTAACATATTTCACAGGAAATCAGTTTCAGTTTAGTTTTTGAATGTTTTATTGTGAGCACTTAAAAGTGGCTTAATACCTCTGACCACGTTGTTGACAGCAGTGACCTGGGGGTCAGAAATGCTTCATGGGGCGATCCCCATGCTGTCCCCATGTCATTTGAGCACTGTCACTATCGTTTTGGGCACTTGTTAGGCTTTTAAAAGACTGCCGGGGGTGCAGACGCAAAAATGCTCGGGTCTCCCATAGACTAACATTGGGTTCATTGCTCTGGTCGAGCACCCGAGTATCACGGCGAGCTCAGCCCGATCTTCGAGCACCCAAGCATTTTAGTGCTCTCTCAACACTAGGGGGGAGCGGTCCGGTGGCCCCCCCACCACTGTCTGCCGGTATGTGCCGCGGTGCCGCGGCGCCGCACATATAATGAGTGCAATCTGACCATAGACACCCCAGAGCCCTGGACCCCATGGAGGCCCGGGGCCCCAGGCGGTAGCCCAGATTGCCCTCATTATAATCCGCCTATGTCTCCAATTTTTTTTGTCCATTAAAAGCCCAAGGTCAGACATATGGCTTCATATTAATGGATCCTATAGATGTGGAGGCACTAAGTGTAATATTTGCAAATTTATGTTTAAGACCCAAACATTTACTGACAGTGCAGGCAAAATATATAATATCAAACACTTTATTAATTACTCTAGTACATATGTCATTTATCAAGCACTGTGCACATCTTGCAAAAAATTTTCTGTGGGTTGCACTAGCCGCATGCTCAAAAGACATATCGCAGAGCATGTTGCTAGAGCAACTCTGAATCCTAATGCAGAGAGTCGCTCCATGTCAGGGCTCAGCAAACACTTTGCTGATTTTCACTGTGGTGATCTTTCCACACTTTGGCTATGTGCCCACGTTGCGGACCTGAAGCATATTATTTACGCTTCTCCCTGGCGGGAAAATCGCATGCGGATATTACATGCGGTTTTCCCGCCAGGTAGAAGCGTTTGTGAGGCGTCTTTGCATGCATTTCCGCATGCGGGTTATCAAGCACTTCTCCAAGCATCACTTGGAAAAGTGCTTGACAACTTGTTCAGAATGGTAAAAAATAAACTTTATACTCACCTTCCGATGCATTCTCTGCCCCGTCCGGAGTCTTGAGCGGCTCACGCTGTTGTGTGCAGGACCTGCGGTGACATCATTGAGTCATGTGGTGGGTCACATGACTCAATGACGTGGCAGGTCCTTCAGACAACAGCGCGACGGAGGGAAAACATCAGAAGATAAGTATAAACTTTATTTTATTCTTTTTTTTACAGGTTCTTTGGTACCCAGGTCTGGATGAGAGTCTCCTCTCATCCAGACTTGGGTACCATCCGCACATTGATTCCGCTGCGCTTCCGCAAAATTAATGAACATGCTGCGGATTTTTGACCGCAGCATATACGCTGCGGAAAAATCCACAGCATGGGCATTGACATTGCGGAATGCCATTGGGGACCATGGGGTGCGGATATACATGCGTTTTTCAAGCGTTTACGCTGCGGAAATTCCGCAGCATATACGCTTGAAAAATGCTACGTGGGCACATAGCCTTAGGCTATGTGCCCACGTTGCATTTATGAAGCAGAAAATTTCTGCAACATTTCTGCATGTCCCTTGCCAGAAAATCGCGTGCGTTTTTTGGTCGCGTTTTTGACGCGTTTTTGTATGCGGATTTTACATGCGTTTTTGTAAGCTTATTTCATGCGTTTTTGAGCACAAATAAAGTTATTGAAAAAAAAAAAAAAAAAAGATGGAAATCCTGATGTCATTTCCTAGTTCAACCCCTCTTCACCATTTTGTTTTTTGCAAAAGACAGTATGCCACAGGAATTGCAGCCCCTGCGGGTCAGCAGACCATGCCTAAACCTTCTGCTAATGACTTGCTTAAATCTCCTGCACTACAACGTTGAGCAGGTAATATAAACTAAGTTTTTTTGGGGTACATTATTTTTATGTAGTGTGTGTACTAACCTATTATTGTTTTATAGGAGCGTTTAAGGAGGAGAAGACGACCAAAAAAAATTTGGGTGCACCCTATCTTGCAGGAGCGGACGGACAAGGGCCACTTTAATGTTCTCTACCAGGATTTAAGGAGGTAAGATATATGTGAAGAAAGTATAATGTCACCCGTCTATGCTGTTTTTTTAAGGTTTTGTTTGTATACTATGTTACAAAATTATCTTTTAATATTTTTTTTTTCTCTGTTTACTATAGTTTTCCTGAAAAATTTAAACAGTTCTGCCGTCTGAACATTATTGCATTTGATCGGCTGCTGAGCCTTATGTCTCCTGACCTGGACTTCCAAGACACTGTAATGCGAAGGGCCATCTCTGCTGAGGAAAGGCTGCTCATCACCTTGCGGTAAGTTGAATGTTGATTTATATGTACCTGGTTTTGTTCGCCACCCTGCGGTGATGGCTGGTGTACCTGGTTTTGTTACCCTGTGGTGATGGCTCCACTGTGTCTGTCTTTGTGTACATATTTTTGGCTTGACCATGAGATCACCATGCACAGAGATCAGATTGAAAAGGTCACTGATGTGTAAACTCTAGAGCAAACATCGTAGGCAAACACAGACACAAAGTCAAAACACATTATAAATTGATATGTGTGAACTCAAGAGAAAACAAAAGATGACCAAAAAAGATTGAAAATGTGGAGCCCCCCCCCCCAAAAAAAAAAAACGCGCCCTTTGTTGGAATAGTTTTTTGTAATAAAGACCTTAATTTTTTAAAAGATGAATCAATAATGGATAATTACTGTTGGCTTGTATTTCTTTTTATGGCTTTTCTAATTATCTATTTTTCCTTTTCAGGTTTTTGGCCACAGGAGAGAGCTATACATCACTGCACCTCCAATTTAGGGTTGGTAAATCCACCATTTCAGGAATTGTGAGGTGCACATGTACCGTCATCTGGCAGAAGTTGCAGCCCATCGTGATGCCTTCTCCAACCGAGGAGACTTGGCTGCAGGTCGCAGCAAGCTTTCAAACTGTGGCCAATTTCCCAAACTGCATTGGTGCTGTCGATGGCAAACATGTGAGAGTTCAGCAGCCACCACGATCAGGATCACACTTCTTTAATTATAAGAAATATTTTTCTGTGGTCCTGATGGCGGTGGCTGATGCACATTTCAAATTTGTTGCCATTGACGTTGGTGCTTATGGCAGTACTGGGGACTCTCGGGTGTTTAGATCATCACAGATTGGGCTGCAAATTCTTCAAGATGGCGTAACGCTCCCAGCCCCAAGACCTTTGCCGGGTTCCACACATCCAGTTCCTTTTGTGATGGTATCGGATGAGGCATTTTCCTTACAGACCAACCTGCTGCGCCCATACCCACGAAGGGCACTGAATGCCCGGCGGAGGATTTTCAATTATCGGCTGAGTCGTGCACGCAGATATGTGGAATGCACCTTCGGAATCATGTGTAGTCAGTGGAGGATCTTTCACACTGCCATCCAGTTGGATACGGAGACCGTTGACACTGTAATTAAGGCATGCTGTGTACTCCACAACTATGCTCGTGAGTACAGCACCGAGCAAGATGAGGAGTCACAGCTATCTGAATTAATTCCAGTTGTCAACTCCGGTCAGGGAAGGCCATCCAACTCTTGTGCCAGGGTGCGAGAAACCTTCGCTGACTACTTCATGAGTCCTGAAGGTGCCGTGCACTGGCAATACTCCTGTGCTGGTGTTGAGCAGCCTGACCAGCAGAGAAGATCTGATGAACAATAAAAGAAGAACTTCCTCCTTTTTTTTTTAAATAAAAATGTAAAAAAAAATGTTTCTAAAAAAAATAAATTTTGGTTAAACTTAAATTTGTCCAAAATATTTCTTGAATTGCAACCTTCTACATTTTGTTTTCCGACAATACGTCAACGCAAAAGTGAACAACCCACAAAGACCAGAGCCTGTAAATTGGCATTACTACCTAGAGCGCTCTTCACAAGTACTGTCTGCTAAAGTCAACCCTCACCATTGTTATTTGCTTGCGCTAAGAACAGAACTAGCAAATAACAGTGTTGAGAGTAGTATTCATCCAAAAAATAGTTGTGGTCCAAAATATCAAAGTATATTTCTAATTTAAAAACGACTGTATACAGCCGACCACATACGTAGATTAGTTTGAACAAATTTCAAAAATGTAGAGTTCCTCTGACCTGCGCTATGGTGATCGCAGATCAGGGGAACACTTTTTCATTACAACCCAATCCAACCACATATACACTTGAAAAGAAAAATTAACAGATAGTTTAAATAATTTTTTTAATACGTAATATAGAATAACTGTAAAAAACTTTGTAAAAACAACAAACTTCTAGAAAATTTAATCGGACAAACATTGCCCATAACTTGGGAAGAAATTACACACTGTGTACAGCACACCTGTCCTGTAATCAGTTTTGGGCCCTAAAATACGGGCAGCACCTGTAGGTTGTTTAATTATATAAAAAGAAAGACCTTTTCTTACAGTCCCCTACGCCTGATGCCTGGTATAGGTGACCATAAGAAAAGGTCTTTGTTAATTGTCTGATTCTCTAAAACATTGTGTATCTATCGACCTACAGGTGCTGTCTGTATTTGCTAGGGTCCAAAAATGCTGACAGGGAGGGGTAAAATTATTTAACTACAGGTTTTGAAGGTCTTCTTCAAAGCTGTACCCAGGAAACATTTCTTGAGAAAAAGTCGAGTTGGGGGATGGTCCTCTGACAAATGATGATGCACCATGAGCCATTTGCCGTCCATAACTTGGTTGCATATCTTCTGGACGGTATGCTGCAGCAACCTGCCCAAAACGCTGGGTTGCAGCTGCTGGTCGTGGTGGAGGCACACTGGGTTTGAAACAATCAAATATTCCGCATACTACGGCTGGGGGCGAGGGCATTACTGCTGCCTCTTCAATTGCCATGACCATAGCGCCTGCTGCAGTCATGTACATGTTCTGCCTATCTCGTGGCAGAGATCTGATGCGGGCAGCTTGGGCTGACCAAAATTTATCGATGGCATCTTCCTGGGATGCCCTTTCCACAAGGCTGAGGGTTCGATTTGTGAGTGCTTCAAGCACAATAGTCCCACCCCCGTGGCTTTTGGCCTTTTTTTTGCCTGCCCTTCTCGATGCCACGAGATGAGCAGAACCAGACCCCCTCCCAGTGGGCCTCAACACATCACCAGCAGAGCTTCCAGCGTCACTTGGAGCAGGAGCAGGAGAATCAGTCACCAAACCCGTCCCGATGTCCGCTGGATTGGACAAAGAATGTGAGGGACAACCAGATGCTGAAGATGCCGAAGCAGATGGATCCGGTGAGGAAAGCTGGAAAAAGTCCTCGGATTCCTCCTCTGCTTGCTCTGTGTTTGTGTCCTCTTCTGCTGTTGGGGCCATGATGTTTCCTTCAGTTCTGTATATAATAAAAGGTAAATCCCAATGTAAATACAACATTTTTGGAAACATTTCAATTAATATGTTTTGGGAATTTACCTCCGCAAACTCCTACTGGTTAGTATGAAGGCCAGCTCGTCCGCAAAAGGAAATTTTCTTTTTTTTGGTGATGAGCCACTTTGCACCGACTGGTGATACTTCACCAGCCGGTCGGTGACCGATCTCCACCGATTTTTAATATCATACACTGCAATGACAAAACCAAAACAATTTATGAACTGCTTTAACACCAAAAAGTGCAATTATAAATAGATATAAAAATAAATGTAAAAATCAAAACTTACTAATTTCCTCTTGGGCATCACGTTCCGCATTCAGCCACTGGGGATACATTTGGCTCAACACAGAGGCCCAGGCATCTTTTTTCTTCTGCTTGTCTTTGTATTCAGGACTAGCTCGGTCCCATATTTCGGGATATTTTTCAATCTACAGTGAATAATAACGTGTGTGAATATTATTTTAAAAACAAAATGGAGGAATAAAAGATTAACCCCAAAAAAAAAATTAAATAAACATATGGAGATATGTACGCACACACACCAACACTAACCCCTCACCTATATTGTACGGTTCTTTCACACGTCAATCTCCGGGACGAGTGTTGATGCCATTTTCCACACACAGCGGAGACCCACACACAGACCCATTGCAAAGCATGCTCGGTCACACTTATCTGTACTAACGTGGATATGTGGACGTGAGAAATCAACCTTACAGCGTATGCAGGAGCTTTCAGTGAATGAACCTACATACACTGTACAATAATCTTTCACTTTAATAAAATCTTTTAACCAAAAAAAATAAGTGGGCTCACGCATAGTTTTAATAACTAGCAAAGGGAAAGCAGACGGTTGTTGGCTGATGTTATAGTCTGTGAAGTAGCCAATAACCATGGACCCTTCCTTTGCTATTAATACCAGGCCGCAGCAGTTAGCTTAGCCTTTACTGGCTACTATATAGGAAGCCCCCCCCCCAAAAAAGTGACATGGGGTCCCCCTATAAATTGTAGCCAGCAAAGGCTAGCCACTTTGCCTTTTCTGGCTACTATATATGAAGACCCCCCCAAAAAAAAGTGACATGGGGTCCCCCTATAAATTGTAGCCAGCAAAGGCTAGCCACTTTGCCTTTTCTGGCTACTATATATGAAGACCCCCCCCCCCCAAAAAAGTGACATGGGGTCCCCCTATAAATTGTAGCCAGCAAAGGCTAGCCACTTTGCCTTTTCTGGCTACTATATATGAAGACCCCCCCCCCAAAAAAGTGACATGGGGTCCCCCTATAAATTGTAGCCAGCAAAGGCTAGCCACTTTGCCTTTTCTGGCTACTATATATGAAGACCCCCCCAAAAAAAAGTGACATGGGGTCCCCCTATAAATTGTAGCCAGCAAAGGCTAGCCGCTTTGCCTTTTCTGGCTACTATATAAGAAGACCCCCCCCCCAAAAAAAATTACATGGGGTCCCCCTATAAATTGTAGCCAGCAAAGGCTAGGCGGACAGCTGCGACCTGATATTAATAGCCTAGAAAGGGGCCATGGTTATAGGCCCCCTCCCAGGCTATAATATCAGCCCTCAGCTGCCCCAGATTTGGCGCATCATATTTGTGCGCCAAATCTGGCACTTAGCCTCGCTCTTCCACGCTGCCCTGGTGCGGTGGCAGGGGGTAATAGTGGTGGGGTTTATGTCAGCGCCAGCTGACATGAAGCCCAGGTTAGTAATGATGGGCGTCAATCAGACACCCCCATTACTAACCTACAAAGTGTTAAAAATAAAAAAGACAAACACCCAGAAAAAAATAATTTATTTGAAATAAAACACAATTTTATTTAATTCTAATTTTACTAAAAAAAAAAAATAGTTACCTGTCCACTTTCCTGCGCTGATCTCCCATGCACAGCTGTCACATCTGGAGATGTGACAGCTGTCATGGCTGCTGTAAGCTCACGCTGCCGGGAACACGTCCGCTCCCAGCAGCATGAGCCCCTGACTGAGGTCACCGGAGTGCATTCAGTCAGCGCTGCTCCGGTGACCTCCTTTACAGCCCTGTTGTACCGTGGGAATTTCTCACGATACAGCGGGGCCGTAAAGCAGCTAACCGGAGCAGCGCTGCCTGAACTCCGGCGAACCCGTTCATTCTAGCGGCGGCAGCGGTTCAGAGCGGTCACATTCTATGTGGCTGCTCTGAACTGGAGATCATCGTGGGACACTCGTGGACTACTACGGAGGGGTAAGGATAAGGTTGTGGTTTATTATTTTATATTTTATTACAGGAGATCGATGGCTTCGGGGAATTAGGTGTCTAGGTGAGTATAGGTGTAGTTTTTTATTTTTTACTTTATTTTAGGTGGCGATCGGCGGGGACAGGTAATGTATGAACTTTTTTTTAGGTAACCACTGGCCACCAATGAAAAAAAGGGGGCAGTAGATTACATATTATTGGGGCCAACCAATAAACAAAAAACTTTAATAATGATAGCACCCCCCCCAAAAAAAATAAAAAAAAAAAAAAATAGGGGGGGGGGGGGGGATAGGGTCAATAATATATGGAGGCACATATGGGGGCTATTAAATTTAATTTTGGGACACATTTTACAGCAGGATCAGTCTGATGGGAACTACCGCTCCCATCGAGCTGATCCTGCCTGCACGAGTGGACGGGGGACAGACATAGGCCGATGGGAGTAGTAGTGTCACATCGGCCTATGTCTGCCTGCTGACACCCGCGCACACAGACCCCACACAGACCCCACACAGACCCCACACAGACCCCACATGCACACCACACAGACACATACAGACCACATACACACCACACAGACACATACAGACACTTACCACACTAATCATGAATCCCACGTTGACATTCATCCGCTTGTACCATCCCACGTTAGCAGCCATGATCCTGAGAGACGGGAATATTATGGGATTCTCGTCTTCCTGGATTATGGGATGCTCATGGGATGGATGGATGGAACGCCCAATTGTGACGTCACTTCCTATTTGCTGCGGTTTTGAGGTACAAGACCGCAGCAAATGCGCTTCACTTCCGCAATTATTTTTACATATTTGCGGATTTGAAGCGGCCCAATGCAAGTCAATGGCGGCGATTACGCCGCGCTTCCGCAAAATTAAATGACATGCTGCGGATTTTTCCGCGGAGCATAAACACAGCGGAAAAAACCGCAGCGTGGGCATTGACAGTGCGGCTTCTCATTGAGGACCATGGGGGGCGGATTACCAAGCGTTTTTGGAGCGTTTATGCTGCGGAAATTCCGCAGCATAAACGCTTGTAAAACGCTACGTGGGCACACAGCCTTACATGCGTTTTCGCATGCATTTTTTCAAGCACTTTTCCAAGTGATTTTGAGCATCACTTGGAAAAGTGCTTGACAAGTTGGTCACACAAAATAAATCCATGCAACCGGCATGGATTTACTGTATATTGTATGACCAACTTAGATGCTTTAAATGCTGCATCTATAGTAAAAAAAAAAGAATTAAAAGGTTAAAAATAAAAAAAACCTGTATACTCACCTCTTCAGTCTCCTCCCGGCGGCGATCCTCTCTTCTCGGCGTCCCGCGGTGTACTTGCAGGACCTGCGGTGACGTCATTTAGTCAGCTGATGGTCATGCGACCATCACCTCACCACTGACGTCAGCGGTCACGTGACCATCAGCTGACTAAATGACGTCACAACAGGTCCTGCTAGTACACCGCGGGATGCCGAGGAGAGAGGACGTGGCCGGGAGCAGACCAGAGAGTTGAGTATACAGGTTTTTTTTATTTTTAACTTTTTTATTTCTTTTTTTTCACCGCGTGGTAGCCGGGATGAAGAGGATTTGTAGTCTCCTCTTCATCCCGGGTACCACACGCATCACGATTACGCTGCAAATTCGTGGCCATTGAATTTAATTGAAACGCAGCAAATCCACATATACTTGCGGGTTTGCTGTGTTTCAATGTTCCTCAATGGCTGCGAATTTGCAGCATAATCGTGGTAGAAATGGTCATGCTGCGTTTTGCAATGCAATGCGAATTTGGCGCGCTAATTAACGCATCATGTGCACAGCACACCCGAATTCACATTGCTTTGCATGGCAGACTGTTTTACAAGCGTTTTCGCGGCATTTTTACGACCATAAAAACGCCGCAAAAACGCTACGTGGGCACATGGCCTTAAGGTTATTGGTATAGATAAGTTGCAAAGACAAATACGTGGAGGAGATAGAGGCAAGCTTCTCTTAGCCAGAGAAGCATCATGGATTCTTAAACTTAAACTTAAACTAACTCTCGCATTCCCAATGGTCTCAATTTTTGCAATGATCTAATGTACATTTTTTGATACTTTTTTCTAATGGTGTACATAATTTGCCAGCATACCATGCACATAAGGTTAATTTATGCATATTACTGAGCAATTATCCTCAGGAGGATTTTCATTCACTAATGAACTTCCTGTTCTTTGTTGTCTGCACCCTATTTTCTCTTTTGTTTTCAGTCCATATGTATATACAGTGGTGGCCAAAAGTATTGGCACCACTGCAATTCTGTCAGATAATACTCAGTTTCTTCCTGAAAATGATTGCAATCACAAATTCTTTGGTATTATTATCTTCATTTAATTTACTTACAAGGAAAAAACACAAAAGTGAATGAAGCAAAAATCAAATCATTGATCATTTCACACAAAAATCCAAAAATGGGCCGGACAAAAGTACTGGCACCCTCAGCCTAATACTTGGTTGCACAACCTTTAGCCAAAATAACTGCGAACAACCGCTTCCGGTAACCATCAATGAGTTTCTTACAATGCTCTGCTGGAATTGTAGACCATTCTTCTTTGGCAAACTGCTCCAGGTCCCTGATATTTGAAGGGTGCCTTCTCCAAACTGCCATTTTGAGATCTCTCCACAGGTGTTCTATGGGATTCAGGTCTGGACTCATTGCTGGCCACCTTAGAAGTCTCCAGTGCTTTCGTTCAAACCATTTTATAGTGCTTTTGGAAGTGTGTTTTGGGTCATTGTCCTGCTGGAAGATCCATGACCTCTGAAGGAGACCCAGCTTTCTCACACTGGGCCCTACATTATGCTGCAAAATTTGTTGGTAGTCTTCAGACTTCATACTGCCATGCACACGGTCAAGCAGTCCAGTGCCAGAGGCAGCAAAGCAACCCCAAAACATCAGGGAACCTCCGCCATGTTTGACTGTAGGGACCGTGTTCTTTTCTTTGAATGCCTCTTTTTTTTTCCTGTACACTCTATGTTGATGCTCATTGCCAAAAAGCTCTACTTTTGTCTCATCTGACCAGAGAACATTCTTCCAAAACGTTTTAGGCTTTCTCAGGTAAGTTTTGGCAAACTCCAGCCTGGCTTTTTTATGTCTCGGGGTAAGAAGTGGGGTCTTCCTGGGTATCCTACCATACAGTCCCTTTCATTCAGACACCGACGGATAGTACGGGTTGACACTGTCGTACCCTCGGACTGCAGGGCAGCTTGAACTTGTTTGGATGTTAGTCGAGGTTCTTTATCCACCATCCGCACAATCTTGCGTTGAAATCTCTCGTCAATTTTTCTTTTCCGTCCACATCTAGGGAGGTTAGCCACAGTGCCATGGGCTTTAAACTTTTTGATGACACTGCGCACGGTAGACACAGGAATATTCAGGTCTTTGGAGATGGACTTGTAGCCTTGAGATTGCTCATGCTTCCTCACAATTTGGTTTCTCAAGTACTCAGACAGTTCCTTGGTCTACTTTCTTTTCTCCATGCTCAATGTGGTACACACAAGGACACAGGACAGAGGTTGAGTCAACTTTAATCCATGTTAACTGGCTGCAAGTGTGATTTAGTTATTGCCAACACCTGTTAGGTGCCACAGGTAAGTTACAGGTGCTGTTAATTACACGAATTAGAGAAGCATCACATGATTTTTCAAACAGTGCCAATACTTTTGTCCACCCCCTTTTTTAGGTTTGGTGTGGAATTGTATCCAATTTGGCTTTAGGACAATTCTTTTTGTGTTTTTTCATTGAAGGCAAATTAAATGAAGATAATAATACCAAAGAATTTGTGATTGCAATCATTTTCAGACAGAAACTGAATATTATCTGACAGAATTGCAGGGGTGCCAATACTTTTGGACACCACTGTATATGTCTTTTAACTATAGCAATGTAACCTATGATTAAGAACCCCTGTTTGGTTTGAAACACGTAAGCTCTGCCTTACATATGGCGCTTTTTTAATGGAACTAATAAAATGGACGTTTTACTTCTTACTGCTTCTCATCCCTGAATTTGCTACCAAGGATTTCCGTGCACCAGTGGACCCTTATGGCATATGCATGGTAGGCTGAAATTTTCCCTTTTTTTTCCTTATACTCCCATGAAGTCCACTTTAGATCAAACAGCGACTGATGGTGTGATCTGACACTGATGTTCCTTGAGCTTAAAGTTCACCTTTAATCTCTTTAGAAGTTATCCTGGGCTCTTTCGTTACCATTCGTATTAACCGTCTCCTTGATTTGTCATCAATTTTCCTCCAGCTGCCACGTCCAGGGGGATTGGCTACAGTCCCATGGATCTTACATTTCTGAATAATATGTGCAACTGTAGTCACAGGAACATCAAGCTGCTTGGAGATGGTCTTTTATCCTTTACCTTTAACATGCTTGTCTATAATTTTCTTTCTAATCTCCTGAGACAACTCTTTCCTTTGCTTCCTCTAGTCCATGTTTAGTGTGGTACACACCATGTCACCAAACAGCACAGTGAGTATTTGTAGCCCTATATACAGGCCGAATGACTGATTACAAGATTGTAGACATCGGTGATGCTAATTATTGGACACAACTTGATTTAACATGTCCTTTTTGTCACATTATTTTCAGGGGTACCATCATTTCTGTCCAGGCCTATTTCATCAATTTAATTTTTTAAAAAAATCTGTGGTGGCAGGGTTGAAAAGCAATGTCTGACTTTCATTTGTTAATTTTCTTAGATTTTTAATCTTTTGTTTTTCTGTTTTAATTACTTTTGTCAGATTCAAGTTATTTCTGTGACCATTGTGGGTTTTTCTTTCATTAAACGAGGGGTACCAACAATTTTATTAATAATAATAATAATATAGGACTAGATGACTGGCCCTATATATAAGGATAATATAGGACTGGATGACCGGCCCCATATATAAGGATAATTTGGACTGGATGACCAGCCTCATATATAAGGATAATATACAGTAGGACTGGATGACCCCGGTCTGCTGTATAATCATATCTATTATATTTTTGATATGATGGACGTTCTTCATTTGTTATAGGAGTTTATACAGAAATCTATGACACAGCGGGGAGAGAACAGATATTGGATAGGACTTCACCGTGATGGAGATGTCTGGAGATGGCTGGATGGAGAACATTATTCCGGCAGCTTGTAAGTGACTCCTGACACCAGCACACACCGGTCATTACTGTGACTGTGATACATCCGATCACCGGGGTCTGGACCTCCCTTATAATTATTGATTTCTCATCATTTCCTCTTGTTTTATTCTCCTTTTTTAGGTTCAAGATAAAGACACCAACATCAGGGGGCTGCATATCAATGGTTGGATCTGAATTTTATCATTTCCCCTGTAGCTTTACTCACAGATGGATATGTGTAAAGAAAGCTGTAAGGATCTGACAGCAGTATTATTGTCACAATGTGAAATATAGAAGATGGTCTATAGTAATGTTCACATTAGGGTAACAAAAGCATGGTGCATACCAGGAGAATGGGTATTATACCATAGAGAATGGGCATAAATGGTGCATACCATACCTTACCTCTGCTCCTACAAACACATGGTTTGTTTTTTAACTAACAACTGCTACCCCCACTTTTATTTATGACCTCCTTGTTTATTCTGCCATGAATATCCAGCATCTGGCTAAACCTTAATCAGCTGATCAAGATGAACACAGACCACTCCCCTCTGGTTCACACCTGAAAGCATTGTGTAGCAAATATATTGTAAGCAAGCAGTCTGCCATAGACTTTAGTCTGCAGTTCATCGCCTTAAGTGTTTCATCGCTTAAGTGTGAGAACTATGAATTATGCCTGAATTGAACCTAAAGGGAACTGAAGGTAACTGGATACTTGGACACTGTAAACAATGTTTGTGTTTGTTTTCACTCTAACCCCCGTAATCCTTAACTTTTTACAACCACCCCTAATCCCTACACCTAGTAAGGAACTGGTCATCTCTCCCTCCATCCTCCCCATTCATCTCACCTCCTCAGAACTATTCCTCAGCATTCAATCCTGTGTCTCAAAACACAAACAGCCACCTCATGCTCTCTCCTGCTCCTACCTACTAACACTTTCTCTGCTCCTCCTCACTGCTGGCGATATCTCCCCAAATCCTGGCCCTCCTCACCAAATCTACACAGTTAATTCCACCTCCTATCAACAAACTCTCACAACCCTTCTAACCTCATACACATCTGCCCAGCCCCTTCTTCACTAGTCCCACTAACAGGAGCTCTATGGAACGTGCACTCCGTCTACAACAAACTTTCCTACATCCATGATCTTTTCATCACTAACAAACTTTCCTTCCTTGGCATCATGGAAACCTGTCTCACCCCGTCTGACACGGCCTCTCCAGCTGCACTTTTGTATGGTGGATTCCACCTTTCCGACACCCCCCGCCCAATTGGCAAGCATGGTGGAGGAGTAGGTTTTCTCCTGCCAGATAACTGCTCCTTCACCCAAATCCCACTGCCACCCTCCATTATTCTCCCCTCTTTTGAGGTGCACTGTGTGCGCATCTACTCCCCCTCCAACCTCCAATTGACTGTCATTTACCGTCCCCCAGGACCAGCCACCACCTTCTTAGACCATTTCACCACCTGGCTACTTCATTTCCTTTCCGCTGACATCCCCAATATCACCATGGGCGACTTCAACATCCCCATTAACACTTTCCACTCACCTCTCTCTAAGCTTCTATCCCTCACTTCCTCCTTCGGCCTTACTCAATGGTCTTCAGCAGCCACTCACAAAGATGGCCACACTCTGGACCTCATCTTCACCTGCCTCTGTTCCCTATCTAACCTCTCTAACTCACCCCTCCCTCTTTCTGACCACAACCTACTTACATTCTCTACCCTCTCCACTCCAGGGCCACAATCCCCACTCCACAAACTTGCACACCCTTGCAGAAATCTTAAACACCTTGACCTACACTCACTTTTTGAATCCCTTCTCCCTCTTCCAGACATTAGTGCCTTACATGATGCCGATGCTGCTGCTTTATACAACACCACAACAGCTGCAGCTCTCAATTCTGTCACCCC
This sequence comes from Phyllobates terribilis, assembly GCF_046119375.1. Lineage (NCBI taxonomy): Eukaryota > Metazoa > Chordata > Amphibia > Anura > Dendrobatidae > Phyllobates > Phyllobates terribilis. Next base: position 385,598,610 of record NW_027362765.1, read on the forward strand.
CCTCACACATACCAAAGCTCACAAAATCAACAGGCAACCCAGGCACATGAGCCTAACCAAAGAACTGTGATGGGCCTCCAGGGTTGCTGAGCATATATGGAAAAGGTCCCACTCCAATGAGCACTTCATCACATTCAAACAGTCACTCATTACCTTCAAGTCCACACTCACTGCAGCAAAGCTAACATACTTCTCATCTCTCATATCCTCCCTGTCTCACAACCCTAATCTGTTATTCAACACCTTCAATTCTCTCCTCCACCCTCCAGCGCCTCCTCCCTCTCCTCTCATCTCAGCTGAAGACTTTGCCTCGTTCTTCAAGCAGACGATTGACACCATCAGACAAAGCTTTTGCCTAAGTCCCCCCCAGACCCTTCTCACACCTACTTAATCCTCCTCCTCCAAAACCAGCTTCTCCACCATTATGGAAGATCAACTTTCCTCTTTACTCTCCAAATCACACTTCACTACCTGTGAACTTGACCCTATCGCATCCCACCTCATCCCCAACCTTATCACTATATTCATCCCAACCCTAACCGACCTTTTCAACCTGTCACTAACAACCGGTGTCTTCCCCTCATGCTTCAAACATGCCTCCATCACACCCATCCTCAAAAAGCCCTCCCTTGACCCATCCTGCCTGAATATCTACTGCCCCATATTACTTCTTCCCCTATGCCTCAAAACTACTGGAACAACATGTCCACTTTGGACTGTCCTCCCACCTCTCCTCCTGCTCCCTCTTTGACTGACTCCAATCTGGCTTCCGACCGCACCATTATACTGAAACTGCCCTGACTAAAGTCACCAACGACCTACTAACAGCCAAATCCTAGCAACACTACTCTGTCCTCCTCCTCCTAGATCTGTCATCAGCCTTTGACACAGTGGACCATTCCTTCTTATTACAGACTCTCTCATCTCTTGGCATCACAGACTTGACCCTATCTTGGATCTCTTCATACCTAACAGACAGGACATTCAGTCTCTCCCACTCACACACCACCTCCTCATCTTGACCCCTATCTGTCGGTGTCCCCCAAGTTTCAGTTCTAGGACCACTGCTCTTCTCCATCTACACCTTCGGCCTGGGACAGCTCATAGAGTCCCACAGCTTTCAGTTTCACCTCTAGGCTGATGACACACAGATCTAACTCTCTGGACCTGATATCTCCTCCTTACTAACCAAAATCCCACAATGCCTCTCTGCTATTTCATCCTTCTTTACTGCTGGATTTCTAAAACGTAACATGGATAAAACAGAATTCATAATCTTTCCACCATCTCATTCAATGTATCTATCAACATCAATGTCTGTTCACTCTCCCCAGTCCCGCAAGCTCGCTGCCTTGGGGTAACCCTGGACTCTGATCTCTCTTTCAATCCACATATTCAAATCTTTTCCTCTTCCTGCCAACTCCAACTCAAAAATATCTCCCGGATCCGCACATTCCTCTACCACAAATCTGCAAAAACACTAGCGCACGCCCTCATCATCTCCCGCCTCGACTACTGCAACCTCCTACTCTGTGGCCTCCCCTCCAACACTCTCGCACCCCTCCAATCTATCCTAAACTCTGCTGCCCGACTAATTCACCTGTCCCCCTGCTATTCCATGGCCTCTCTGTCAATCCCTTCACTGGCTCCCCATTGCCCAAAGACTCCAGTTCAAAACTCTAACCATGGCATACAAAGCCATCCACAACCTGACTCCTTCATATATCTGTGACCTAGTCTCCCAGTACTTACCTACACGCAATCTCCGATCCTCACAAGATCGCCTGCTCTACTCCCCTCTTATCTCCTATTCCCACAATCGCATACAAGATTTCTCCCATACATCCCGCCTACTCTGGACCTCTCTACCCCAACATATCAGACTCTCGCCCACTGTGGAAACCTTCAAAAGGAATATGAAGACCCACCTCTTCCGACAAGCCTTCAACCTGCAGTAACCATCGCTCCACCATACCGCTGCACAATCAGCTCTACCCTCACCTAATGTATCCTCACCCATCGCTTGTAGACTGTGAACCCTCGCGGGCTGGGTCCTCGCTCCTCCTGTAACAGTCACCGTCACGTTTTGTTCAAGATTATTGTAATTGTTTTTGTATGTATACCCCCTTTTCACATGTAAAGCACCATGGAATAAATGGCGCTTTAATAATAAATAATAATAATACCACGAGAAAGGGCATTGTACCATAGAAAATGGGTATAACACCATGGAAATATGGCATCTATGCTTAGTGTAGGGCATAGCTTTTATATATGGGGCTTTTCTTCTGCTGAGGTTTATACTTTAAGCAAGAGATCGCAAATGTAGAAAAATCCGAAAATAAAAAAGGAACAATTTAGTTTATACAGTTCGACAAGCATAGAAAATGGCAATCCTTCTGCTTATGGTGCTGTGAACCACATGTCACATGAAGAGATTGTTCACTTCATAGTCAACTTTATCCATCTCAGGACACTTTTTTTGGACTCGTCTATATCTGGGTACCCTTATAGTCTATGTGGTTTTAACTCTTGCCTTAATAAAAATGTTCCCTCTAACTTTTTTTTCATAGTTTTCCTTTTATTTTTTAATTTAAAAAAAAATCAATAGCACTAGTGAAGTTAAGAAAATTCTGCAATGTAACTCTTTTTTTCCCACTTATCAGTGACTTCTTCTTGTCCTGGATTGAACACTCACTCTCAAAAACTTCTCAAATCTGACTGCAGTAAAAAGATTAAATTAAACTTGCTGCCTTTAGAAGTCTGTGGAGAGGTGGTGAGAGCTAAAGAGAGACAGGGGCAACAGCTGGGGCTTATTTTTATTTTTGTATTTTAGTCACATATTTAGCGCCATCATATTCCACAGTGCTGTTCAAACATCTTCATTAGTATCTCTTTGGAGTGCGGGAGAAAACTGGAGAACCTTGAGGAAACCCTCGCAAACATGGGGAGAACATACAAACTCCTTGTCGATTGGGGGGATTTGAACCTAGGACCCCAGGGGCTGCAGTGCTAACCACTGAGACACCAAGACTTCTAGTGTAAAAAAGAAAAACGTCTAAAAATGTTGGATACAATTTGGATAATGGCCAAAAATAGTGTTATTTCTTTTATGCACACACAACAGTTATTTTGTAAAGTTCCAAGTTCAGTTCCTCTTTCAAGGAAGTTTATAGTTTCTGATGACGTTCCCACATTTGGGACCAAATTTTAATTTTATGTACTTGTTGGGTGATGAATCTTCTATTAAACATCATTCCTGTGTTACATCATGGTCTAGAACATTGGACTGTCTCCAGAATGAATTTCTCCATTGTGATGACTCTCAAATTGAAAAAATAATGAAGCACTTGGCCATTCTTAATGTTTTCATGATTTAGGATTTTTGTTGCAGTGTTTATTGCAAAATTGTAAAACTCCAAATCAGTCCTACCAAAAATAATCCCGCCCCTTCTCTGAAGTACTGATTCATTATGGAGATGATGGAGAAGAACATAACAGAAAAAGACGATCACATATAGAAATTTAGTTGTTAAAATTATTGCTATGATATGAATAAAGGAGTTTTCCAGGACTAAACAATTGATGACCTGATCGGTGGGGGTCCAACGCTCAGCAACCTCATCGATCAGCAGAAATCTGCTCCCTAAAGGTCATCAATTGTTTAGTGATGGACAACACCATTAAGCATTTTCTCTCGCAGTCCACATGATGATCTTAGCTGTCTGGCAATGTTGGAAAACTATAACAGCATCATCTTCCCACCTCAGGATGACATATACACATCTAAGCTTTTATTTTGAGAACTTTGGCCCTCAAGCGTGTGGTTATTACCGAAGTCAATGACATCATAAATTATATTATAGGGAACGGCTGTGCAGAGGAGACCCAGGTCCGTGCAGAGAAGACCCAGGACCACGCAGAGAAGACCCAGGACCATGCAGAGAAGACCCAGGTCCGCGCAGAGAAGACCCAGGACCGTGCAGAGAAAACCCAGGACCGTGCAGAGAAAACCCAGGACCGTGCAGATAAGACCCAGGACCGTGCAGATAAGACCCAGGACCATGCAGAGAAGACCTAGAACCATGCAGAGAAGACCAAGCTCCGCGCAGAGAAGACCCAGGTCCGCGCAGAGAAGACCCAGGTCCACGCAGAGAAGACCCAGGTCCACGCAGAGAAGACCCAGGTCCACGCAGAGAAGACCCAGGTCCGCGCAGAGAAGACCCAGGACCGCGCAGAGAAGACCCAGGACCGCGCAGAGAAGACCCAGGACCGCGCAGAGAAGACCCAGGACCGCGCAGAGAAGACCCAGGTCCACGCAGAGAAGACCCAGGTCTGCACAGAGAAGACCCAGGTCCGCGCAGAGAAAACCCAGGACCATGCAGAGAAGACCCAGGTCCGCGCAGAGAAGACCCAGTTCCGCGCAGAGAAGACCCAGGACCGTGCAGAGAAGACGCCATCTGCTCTTACTATTTATTTGCTGTTATCATTGGTCTATATGTAGGGTCATCATGGGTAACATGATTCCTGCTCAGCTGAGCACCAATAGTGGCATATTAAAAAATTAGGTTCTTCTAATTGATAAAAAAAACACCTCCTTCCAAAATGCGCATGCTTTTCCCAACGTATGTGCACCAGAGTAGGACATCCTACATAAGACAAAGGCATCTTACATGGAAGGCATATGTGTTCAGATGTTAATGTGGGAGGAATTTTTCCCCAGCTATGATTTTTTTTTCTGCACTGGTGTTACTGCTTGTTTTGCTCCTTCATTAAAAATATCTATCCATACGGTTGATGACTGTCATGTACAGTATAGAAAAGGTTAAATGATATTACAAATAGTGACATTCTGCTTTAGACGAAAAGGTCAAAATACCCTTGACCTTAAAACAGTTAGGTATAACTTTATTTGGACTATTTAGTAATTTTACACTTTGTGGCCAGCGAGCACCACTGATTTGTAAGGGCGGATCACGGTCACTGACCACTGCATTAATTTCCTGTGTATCATAAAGCTTTTCTGAGACTTTATATAGGAAAAGCAGATATTCTGAGCACTGATCATAGACCACAGTCACTATTCTCCAAGAAGGACGACACCATTTACAGTATACCAAGAATGATATTGTGCTGCTACATACATGGAGGCAGGAGTTAAGTATCATAGAGAAAAATTGTAAAATCCATAAAGATATCTCCAGAGAGGGGACATATCACCCTCACATTGAACATGTGGGATTAATTATAACTGGGGAAGTGAGAAAGTACCGACATGTCAACCTCCATTGAAGTAGGATCTCCTGCTGTGAACAGGTGGGGGATTTGTGTACTCAGAGGCGGAGAAGTACAGGGACTTCCTCTATTCAAAGGAATCAGCTTCCTGTGGTCAAAGGATTTATCTCAGATTTTTCTAGAGCCAGTGGTCAGTAATGAATATTGGGAATTGCATAGATTCTATATTTATGGGAGATATATTTTCAGCGTCATAGCGAAAGGGCCAACATAACGCATTCATTCACATCACCGTAACACCGAAGACCTCCAACTCAATATCGGGAAAATGGATGATGCTATCCAAGCCATGTTTCTTCTCTATAGAAAGGTAAAATCGTGATAGGAAACAAAACAATTATATCTCCCACCTGGGACCTCCAGAGGCAAACATATCCTGAAAGTTGGGGATCTCAGAAACTACGAAAAGACCTAGCATATTCCACGACCAGCCCCCACATGTGGTAGTTCCTTTTGTTACTGTATATATATATTCCATGCATTGGAATCTGAGGTGTATATACTAAACGCTTACTGAGAGTTCAACAATAACCGGTCTGGTAGGTGAAGCAGCCACGGCCTCGTCAATCACTCGACAGTCATTGTCCTGATAATTGGAGACAGGAGAGTTGCATCTCCCTGACAAATTGGAGGCAGCGGTGGGATCTGCGTGATCTCTCCGACCTTGACAGTAAGAATAATATAAATTGGTGGCATTTTATGATCAGATAAATAGTGAAAATCATCTAAAAAGAGAAATTTAGTGTTAGTCCACAATCTACAGTTCTTTGTGAAGGTTGTAAAATAGGGCAAATGAAGTAGATTTTGGATGTTTTTATTTGAGCAATACAAAGTCATGGGATTTCTTAATTAGAATACACAGGAAACAAATGTAATCAGTAAAATGACTCAGTATTTTTTTTAAATAAATTTACATGAAACTTGATCACTGTCAAAAACAATTAAAAGACATGATATAATATTAATTTTTCATGACAGAGTAATGTAAAGTTTGTGAACAACAGACAAGTTCAGATATAGTTGGAGCCAGTGAATTAGATTTAAATTAATAATTTAATTAATAAAGATTAATGGGATTTATTGGTTAGATAAAATGGGGAGACCATTGCATTTCCTTAGTTTATTTAAACCATATTTTTACAATTTCAAAAAAATATAAAACCTGTATTATCAAGTGCACGTTTATCAGACTTTCTATGGCAACAATAAGATTTATTTATATACACACGGTATATATTTTTTTTATGAAGACAATAAAAATCAGTTTTATTTTTGCAATCCTCATAGAAAAGCGGAGGATCTGGACACGTGATAATTATTTTCCTTTTAGGAGTCAATATTATTCATATCTTCATGTTTGCTGCATTTGGTAAGTCTAATAAAGTGTTGGATAGCGCATATTCTCTATTCAGTCCAGTGTCTTCACTACTACTCCTCTCCTCTTTGCCTGATGCAGTTTCACAGTCACAGGTTGCTACACATATACATTCATGTGATCCCTCCGAATCCCCTTTCACAGCGTACAGTCATTGTAATGTGATCCATCCTGCTTTCCTCACACAACACCCAATCTCTGCAACGTGACCCCTCTTATTCCCCTCTCACAGCGCGGTCTGTACAATGATCCCTCCTCCCCTTACACAGTGCACAGTTCTGTAACGTGATCCCTTCTGTTCCCTTCTCCCAGTGCACAGTTTCTATGATGTAGTACCCCTCCTCCCCTTCCCACAGCACAGTCTCTGTAATGTGATTGCTCTTCCTCCCCTCTCACAGCGCGCTGTCACTGTAACATGATCTCTCCTCCTCCCTTTTCACAGTGTGCAGTCTCTGTAACGTGATCCCTCATCTATTAGGTGATCTCTCCTCTTCCCCTCACACAGCACACAGTCTCTGTAATGTTGTCCCTCCTCCTCATCTCTCACAGAGCAATCTCTATCACGTGATCCCTCCTCTTAGGCCTAGTGCCCACGAAGCAGAAATGCTCTGTATTTTTTCTGCATCTCCCTGGCAGGAAAAACGCGTGCGGATTTTACATGCTTTTTTTCTGCCAGGTAGAAGCGTTTGTCAAGCGTTTTTGGATGCATTTCTGCATGCGGGTTATCAAGTGCTTTTCCAAGCGATTTTAGCATCACTTGGAAAAGTGATTGACAACTTGGTCACACTATATAAATCCATGCAACCGGCATGTATTTATATAGTGTGACCAAGTTAACAGTTAATAAAAGAATAAAAATGGTAAAAAAAAATTTTAAAAAAACATTATACTCCCCTTCCGATGGCCCCCGGTCTCCTCTCCGGTGCGTCCGGTGTCTTGGGCAGCTCGCGGTGGTGTAAAAGGACCTTCCATGACGCCATATAGTCATGTGACAGGTCATGCGACTGCCAACATCAGCGGTCGCGTGACCTGTCACGTGACTAAATGACATCATGGAAGGTCATTTTACACCATCGCGAGCCACCGGGGAGCCAGGACCAGGGTCGGCTCCAGGTTTTTCTGGGCCCCGGGTGAAAAAGTCTCAGTGGGCCCTTTTAACACATACCACGATTCATGATGCACAGATACGGCGGAGAAATATATATATAGTACACAGGGCCCAGCCTGTCCCCTCATCCTTCACATATGCAGACATGCGCACACACACGGTACACAGACATGCGCACGCACACACGGTATGCAGACACATGCACGCACACACACGGTACGCAGACATGCGCACGCACACACATGGTACGCAGACACATGCACGCACCCACGTTACTCAGATATGCGCACACACGGTAAGCAGACACATGCACGCACACACGGTACGCAGACACATGCACGCACACACGGTACGCAGACATATGCACGCACACACGGTACGCAGACATATGCACGCACACACGGTACGCAGACATATGCACGCACCCACGGTACGCAGACATGCGCACGCACCCACGGTACGCAGACATATGCATGCACCCACGGTACGCAGACATATGCACGCACCCAAGGTACGCAGACATATGCACGCACCAACGGTACGCAGACATGCGCACGCACCCATGGTATGCAGACACATGCACGCACACACGGTACGCAGACATATGCGCGCACACACGGTACGCAGACATATGCACGCACACACGGTACACAGATATGTACACATACAGACATACAGATATTTTTACACAAATTCTTAAAGACATATATAAAACAGACAAATATATATACACAGTCATATACACTGACATTCACATACATGCACTCACACAGACCCATTACAAATATTTTTAATATGGGGATTGGGGAGGCCTCACTCACCTGTCCCCGGTCCAGTGTCCTGTCCAGCAGCTCCTCAGGTATGAGGCAGTGCAGGGCCCTGGACCATCAGAGGGGCCCACTTGCGGTTGGGTCCGGGTCCGGGTCCAGGCCGCTCCCCCCCATCTGTGCAGGACCTCCGACGGTGTTTGGTTGACGGCACTCCCCCCAGACACGGCCGCGCGCTGTGCGGCTGTGTCTGCTAGTAATGACGCGGCAGGGGCGACACACAAGCACAATTAAAGGTGCAGTGCCGTCGACACTGCCGCGTCATTACTAGCAGACACAGCCGCACAACGCGCGGCCATGTCTGGGGGGAGTGCCGGAAATCAAGCTGAACCTGTGTCACTGAACAGGTGCCGAAGAAAAGGCCAGGGCCCCGACAGTGAGTGGGTGGGTGGGTGGGCCCCGACAGTGAGTGGGCGGGTGGGCCCCTCTGATTTTCCAGGGCCCCGGCACTTGCCCGGGTACGCAGGGTGCTGACGCCAGCCCTGGCCAGGACGCACCGTACAGGAGACCGGGGGCCATCAGAATGTGAGTATAATGTACAGTGGTGGCCAAAAGTATTGGCACCCCTGCAATTCTGTCAGATAATACTCAGTTTCTTCCTGAAAATGATTGCAATCACAAATTCTTTGGTCTTATTATCCTCATTTAATTTGCTTGCAAGGAAAAAACACAAAAGAGAATGAAGCAAAAATCAAATCATTGATCATTTCACACAAAACTCCAAAAATGGGCCAGACAAAAGTATTGGCACCCTCAGCCTAATACTTGGTTGCACAACCTTTAGCCAAAATAACTGCGAACAACCGCTTCCGGTAACCATCAATGAGTTTCTTACAATGCTCTGCTGGAATTGTAGACCATTTTTCTTTGGCAAACTGCTCCAGGTCCCTGATATTTGAAGGGTGCCTTTTCCAAACTGCCATTTTGAGATCTCTCCACAGGTGTTCTATGGGATTCAGGTCTGGACTCATTGCTGGCCACCTTAGAAGTCTCCAGTGCTTTCTCTCAAACCATTTTATAGTGCTTTTGGAAGTGTGTTTTGGGTCATTGTCCTGCTGGAAGACCCATGACCTCTAAAGGAGACCCAGCTTTCTCACACTGGGCCCTACATTATGCTGCAAAATTTGTTGGTAGTCTTCAGACTTCATAATGCCATGCACACAGTCAAGCAGTCCAGTGCCATAGGCAGCAAAGCAACCCCAAAACATCAGGGAACCTCCGCCATGTTTGACTGTAGGGACCGTGTTCTTTTCTTTGAATGCCTCTTTTTTTTTTCCTGTACACTCTATGTTGATGCTTTTTCCCAAAAAGCTCTACTTTTGTCTCATCTGACCAGAGAACATTCTTCCAAAACGTTTTAGGCTTTCTCAGGTAAGTTTTGGCAAACTCCAGCCTGGCTTTTTTATGTATCGGGGTAAGAAGTGGGGTCTTCCTGGGTATCCTACCATACAGTACCTTTTCATTCAGACGTCGACGGATAGTACGGGTTGATGCTGTTGTACCCTCGGACTGCAGGGCAGCTTGAACTTGTTTGGATGTTAGTCGAGGTTCTTTATCCACCATCCGCACAATCTTGCGTTGAAATCTCTCGTCAATTTTTCTTTTCCGTCCACATCTAGGGAGGTTAGCCACAGTGCCATGGGCTTTAAACTTCTTGAAGACACTGCGCACGAAAGACACAGGAACATTCAGTTCTTTGGAGATGGACTTGTAGCCTTGAGATTGCTCATGCTTCCTCACAATTTGGTTTCTCAAGTTCTCAGACAGTTCTTTGGTCTTCTTTCTTTTCTCCATGCTCAATGTGGTACACACAAGGACACAGGACAAAGGTTGAGTCAACTTTAATGCATGTTAACTGGCTGCAAGTGTGATTTAGTTATTGCCAACACCTGTTAGGTGCCACAGGTAAGTTACAGGTGCTGTTAATTACACGAATTAGAGAAGCATCACATGATTTTTCAAACAGTGCCAATACTTTTGTCCACCCCCTTTTTTAGGTTTGGTGTGGAATTATATCCAATTTGGCTTTAGGACAATTCTTTTTGTGTTTTTTCATTGAAGACAAATTAAATGAAGATAATAATGCCAAAGAATTTGTGATTGCAATCATTTTCAGGAAGAAACTGAGTATTATCTGACAGAATTGCAGGGGTGCCAATACTTTTGGCCACCACTATATATTTTTTATTTTAAATTCTTTTTTTTAACAGGTACTATGGTACCCGGGTCTGGAGGAGAGTCTCCTCTTCTCCAGACCCGGGTACCATCCGCGCATTGAATCGCTTAATATCAGCATGTGCACATGTAGTTATGCGGATATTAAAGTGATTCAATGCAAGTCAATGGTGGCAATTAAGCAGCGTATCCGACATGCTGTGGATTTTTCCGCAATGATAATCTGCAGCGGAAATTTCCGCAGCATGTGCACAGCACATGCGGATTATCATTGGGGACCATGGGGCACGTATTACCAAGCTTTTTTTAAGCGTTTTCGCTGCGGGATTCCGTGGCAAAAACGCTTGAAAAATGCATAGTGGGCACGCAGCCTCAACCTCTTACAGTGCAGATTCCATAGCATAATCCCTCCTTCTCCCCTCTCACAGTGCACAGTTTCTGTTACATGATCTCTTCACCTCCCTTCACTCAGCATGTAGTCTCTGTAATGTGATCCCTCCTCTTCCTCTCCTACAGTGCACAGTTGCTGTAATGTGATCCCTCCTTCTTCCCTCTTAGGCTGAGTTCACACGATGCGTATTTCATGCGTTTCCGCGGCGTTTTTGCAGTTGCGTAAACGCCGCGGAAACGCATGAAAAACGCATGGTAGAAGGGAAGCAATGTTCCCCAATGGAAATCCGCATGTGCTGTGCACATGATGCGGATTTTTCCGCAGCGTTAACGCTGCGGTCAAAAATCCGCAGCATGTCAATTAATTTTGCGGAAACGCGGCGATTTCGCCGCCATTGACTTGCATTAGAACGCGCCAATTCCGCAAGACAGCATTTGTACTTGCGTTATTGGCGCGTTCTAATATGCGGATGGTACCCGGGTGTGGAGGAGAGGAGAGTCTCATCCACACCCAGGTACCATTAAAAAAGCTGAAAAAAAAGAATAAAATAAAAAATAAATGTATTCTTACCTTCTGTCGGCCCGCGCAGCGCTCCCGCTTGGTTCCCGGCACTTGCAGTGAGTTGTAGGACCTGCGGTGACGTCGGCAGGTCTTTCAATTCAAAGTTGCCGGCAGCCGGGAACTTTAAAGCAGGACAGCGCGGGCCATCGGAGGTAAGTATATACACTCTCTCGGGTCACACTATATAAATCCATGCTGTTTGCATGGATTTATATAGTGTGACCTAGTTGTCAAGCACTTTCCAGGTGATGCTAAAATCGCCTGGAAAGCGCTTGTCAATCTGCATGCGGAAACGCATGTCAATCTGCATGTGGATCCGCATGTATTCTGCAGGAAAAACGCATGCACAATCTGCATGCGTTTTTTCTGCCAGGGAGATGCAGAAATGATGCAGAAATTTTCTGCTTCATTTCTGCATCGTGTGCACATACCCTTATAGTACGTAGGCTCTAAAATGTGAGCTCTCCTCCTCCCTCTCTCACAGCACACCATCTCTGTAAAATGAACCCTCTTCCTCCCCTTCCACAGTGCAGTCTCTTGTATGTCATAGCTCCTCTTCTCCTCTCTCAGCACAGTCTCTGTTCTATGCCCCCTACTCTTCCCCTCTCACAGCTCACAGTCTCTGTAACGTGATCCCTCCTCTTCCCCTCTCACAGCATACAGTGTCACTGTTGCGTCTCCCTCCTCCACAGTCATCCCTGTCTACTATCTAATGAAAAGATAGATTCCCTTTAAGGTGTGGACCTGTCACCCCCTGGCATTTATCTGACCTCTAATATGGGCATACAGGTGATAAGAATAGATTCACATTTGTACCTGTATGCCTCATATTACACGTCTTGTTGCTGTGAAATGTATTTATTCCTACAAGTTTCTGATCTTTCCAGGGTTGGGGACTGTAAGAAATCCCACCTCCTCTGTGCACTATAATGTTTCCTTCCTCCACTGCACATCACAGTGCCTGAATTTGGCTGCTGCAACTGCACATCACAGGGCACTGTGGCATGCAGGGGAGTGGAGAAAAATGGTAATTCATACAAGAGATGTGGATTTCTTCCAGCTCTGCAAGCATCAGTAACTTAATTGAATAAAAAGTTATTTCACAGCAACAAGACCTCTAATATGAGGCATACAGGTAGGTATAGATTTACATTTCTATCACCTGTATCCTCATTTTAGAGGTCAGAAAAGTGCCGGGGGTGATAGATTCCCTTTATTGTGCTAGGTAAACAGTCTTACATTTTTCTATATCAGTTTAGCACCACACAGAGAAATATAGAAATGAATTTAAGGAGCTCTGTTTGAACTCTTCTCCAGGTAAGAAAATAATTGTAATTATAATCTCTTTATAATCCTGCATTCACCACCAATTGGCAGTTTTCCGCCTATGCACAGTGTATGTAGAAATCCGCCAATAAGGAGTATGGGCGGGGTTATACATCTATGCACACCGATCATCTGTCAATGTCAAGAATTGTAGCTTCATTATTTAGCTGTATATATTTATATTACAGTAGTAAAAGATTAGAAACTTCTGTACTTTATGGTTTTAGCATCTTAGATTGTCTTCTGTGTTGTCCTGATTGGCGGCTACATGGAGATCACTGTTATTACTACTCAGATGTAACCAGAAGAACATGGAACCAGACCCAGGCTAATTGTATGATGATGGGAGCCGATCTACTGGTCATAAAGGACCAGGAACAGCAGGTATGAGGTCTGACCATATAAAAGAATAATATAGGACCAGATAACTGGTCCCATATATAAGAATAATATAGGACTAGATGACCGGCCCCATATGTATGGATAATACAGTACTAGATGACCAGCCCCATATAGAAGGATAATATAGGACTAGATGACCGGTCCAGGGCTGGCGTCAGCACCCGGGGAAGTGCCGGGGCCCTGAGCAGGTGGGGGGACCCACTCGCCATTGAGCACCCTGGCGAGCTATGGCACCCATGAGCGGTGCGGTGCCGATGTCAGCACCCACTTCCTCCCCGCTTGCTCAGGGCCCCGGCACAATTAAAAGAGGGAGGGGGGGAAGGGACATCCTGATTGGGGCATTATATGGGAGGGGAGAGGGACATCCTGCATGGGGCATTACAAGGGAGGGGGGTGGTGTGACATCCTGCATGGGGCATTAGCTTGCATGGGGCATTATAAGGGGGGGGGGGGGGACAGCCTGCATTGAGCATTATATGGGGGGCCAGTATGCTGTATGGAGCAATTTGCCAGTTTCTGAGCTATTGTGGAATTTACAATAGATATCGATCATGTAATGTAAGAAGTGAAATAGTCGGCAATGTACTATATATATATATATATATATAACTATATATATATATAACTATATAACTATATATAACTATATAACTATATATATATATATATATATAACTATATATATATATATATATATAACTATATATATATATATATATATAACTATATATATATATATATATATATATATATATAACTATATATATATCTATATATATATAACTATATATATAACTATATATATATCTATATATATATAACTATATATGTATATAACTATAACTATATATATATATCTATAACTATATATATATATAACTATATATATAACTATATAACTATATATATATATATATATATATATATAACTATATATATATATATATATCTATATATATATATATAACTATATATATATATATCTATCTATATATCTATCTATATATCTATCTATCTATTATATATCTATATATCTATTATATATCTATATCTATATATATCTATATATCTATATATATATATATATATATCTATATATATATATCTATATATATATATATATATATATATATATATATATATATATATATATATATATTCTCTGTGGTATCTGTGCATCATGAATCGTGGTATGTGTTGAAGGGGCCCACTGAGACTCTTTCGCCCTGGGCCCTAGTCTGTTTCAGTAGGCTCCACAATTATAGGGAAGACTGCTGACTTGACAGATGTCCAGAAGGCAGTCAGTGACACTCCACAAGGTGGCTAAGCCACAAAAGGTCATTGCTAAAGAAGTTGGCTGTTCACAGAGTGCTGTATCCAAGCATATTAATGGAAAGTTGAGTGGAAGGAAAAAGTGTGGTGGAAAAAGGTGCACAAGCAACGGGGATAACCGCAGCCTTAAAAGGATTAAGAAAAGGTCATCCAAAAATTTGGGGGAGATTCACAAGGAGTGGACTGCTGCTGGAGTCATTGCTTCAAGAGCCACCACACACAGACGTATCCAGGACATGGGCTACAAGTGTCACATTCCTGGTGTCAAGCCACTCATGACCAATAGACAACGCCAGAAGCGTCTTACCTGGGCCAAGGAGAGAAAGACCTGGACTGTTCTCAGTGGTCCAAGGTGTTGTTTTCAGATGAAAGTAAATTCTGCATTTCATTTGGAAATCAAGGTCCCAGAGTCTGGAGGAAGAGTGGAGAGGCCACAATCCAAGCTGCTGGAGGTCTAGTGTGAAGTCTCCACAATCAGTGATGGTTTGGGGAGCCATGTCATCTGCTGGTGTAGCTCCACTGTGTTTTATCAAGACCAAAGTCAGCACAGCCGTTTACCAGGACATTTTAGAGCACTTCATGCTTCCCTCTGCCGACAAGCTTTTTGAAGATGGAAATGTCATTCTCCAGCAGGACTTGGCCCCTGTCCACACGGCCAAAAGTACCAATACCTGGTTTACACACAACAGTATCACTGTGCTTGATTGGCAGCAAACTCGCCTGACCTTAACCCCATAGAGAATCTATGGGGTATTGTCAAGAGGAAGATGAGAGACACTAGACCCAACAATGCAGACGAGGTGAAGGCTGCTATCAAAGCCACCTGGGCTTCCATAACACCTGAGCAGTGCCACAGGCTGATCGCCTCCATGCCACATTGATGCAAAAGGAGTCCCGACCAAGTATTGAGGCATTTACTGACCATACATTTCAGTAGGACAACATTTCGGATTTTAAAAACATTTTTTCAAGCTGTTGTTATAAAGTATTCTAATTTACTGAGATAATGACTGTTGTGTTTTCATAGGCTGTAAGCCATAATCAACATTAACAGAAATATACACTTGAAATATTATAGTCATTACACACAGTGATCTATGAGTTTCACATTTTGTATTGAAATGAAATAAGTTAACTTTTTGATGATATGCTAATTTTGTGAGAGGCACCTGTAGATTTTAGCGTAGACTGCAGGAATGTGCAAACTCTGATAAGATATTGCAGGGCCAGATAGAGGGGCGTCAGAGGCGAGGATCAGACAACATTCTAATTCACCTGTTCATACTTTTTTCCCCAGGGAAATTTTTTTTTTTTTTTTGCAGAGAAGTTATTAATTGAATGCCCCTTATTGTGCTCTACAGACCCCAGGGCATAAATGTAAATAGAAAAAAAAAATTTAGATAGAAAAAACTCCCTGTCTGCTCACCTCTCTGGCCCCTCCATTCCTCACCACATTTTCCGTTTCCTCGCCGCTCGTGTTGGAGTCCTCGGGTTCTGCGCATGCACATGGAAGCTTATGGCGCATGTCATGAGGTCTTTATGGAGACATTAAATTTGCATAGAACAACTTCTCTGCAAATTGAATTTCCTGGGAAAAATCTGTAAAAACAGGCGAATTCAAAGTTTTGCTGGATCTGCTCATCTCTCAGTGATACAAAGACACTGGCAGAGTGACAAGACTGGTGCTGGGGATTGTAGCAAGTGTGAACCAAACATCGCCAATTGCCATGAATAGAGGTAGATAGCGGCCATCTGCTGCCTCTTATAAGACTGGTAAAACCATCAAGCATTTGTGTATTTCTGCATCTATCCACCACGGATTGAGAACATCAACCCTTTACACGCTACTGCTGACAATGACTGCATGTATCTGATCGGTTTCTGAGATTAGTATTTACATTGTAGCAACTTGCTGTTTTAATCTCCATAACTTATTTTGCCATACAACACAAAAATGAATAATGTGTCAGACATTGCACCCTTGTTTCCATATTGTGTAATATGCTGTCATTATATTAATACCCGTATGAGTGTGTGGCACCCTGCTGCGCATTGGTGCCACAGAACCCAGAACGGTGCAGGGATAGACTTCTCCACAAGAGGCCCTCACACATTCACACACCTCCACCCTACCACTTCAGACCAGCAGAGGGAGCCAGTTCGGGATATATAAAGGGAAGGTGGAGCAAGGCTGCTCAGTGATTCAGCAGTGAGTGTTCAGAGAGGAACACAGCTCAGAGGGAGCCGAGAGCGTGCCGATGCTTAGAGCGGTGAAGACGCAGCACACCAGCTGCCAAGTAGTGAGGGCCCTGAGTGTGGTCGACGGTGAGGAGAAAATAAAGAGAGTGGAGCCAAGGGGGCAGAGGAGCCTAGAAAGCTCATCCGGATTTATATACTGGACACCGGGTCCGTGCCTACAGGGACTCTACACCCAGTAGGAACCACCGGAACCCCTGGAGGACTATAGGTCCCAGGTCCACTTAATGCCGATTGTAGTACCAGGGCTAGGAGTCAGGGGTCCTAGTGTCCAGGGAGAGTGATCTCCAAAGAGAAGGCCCTACCACCAGGTCAGCAGGTGCAGAGAGACAGTAACCAAGCTAGGCCCAGCTCCAGGAAGGCCAGAAGCTTAGAGAGTAAGGCAATGGATCAGGAGGCCCTATACCCACTCACTGGGGAGAGTCCAGAAGTGCACCCTTCACCTGGAGTACCCTGGACCGTGCCTGCAGCATCACCAGTAAAGGTACTGAAGCTTACCCCTGTGCGATTGTCCATCCTTCCTCTGGGACCATCCTGCAGTCTCTCCCCTACATCCCCCATACTGCTCTGAGGCCCGCTCCACCTGTGGGGAGCTGTCCCATCATTTGCTGCCCTAACATCTGCCTCAGAGGACTGTTGCAGCGCTGGTGATCCTCAGACACCACAGGTGGCGTCACGAATAATACCAAAAACCCAAAATAGAAGTTTCCCCATTTCACTGACGGCCCTGGGTCACAGACCGGGCCAGCCACCATGATATCCCCCGGCAACTAGAGGCCCGGCTGCCGAGTACCCCACGGCCCTGGGGGCGCGTCAAGTGTGATTTAGTGTATTTTTTGACAAAGTGAACGAAAAGCTTTAGAAAATGGAAGTTTATAAATTAAATTATAGGAGTATAAGAAAAAAAAGTTGTCCTCATTAGTATATGCAGGTTCCTATAACACTGTATACATTATGCTCCTAAGCTCCCTCTAGTGGTGACTGCAGACAGAAAAAAAGTGTTTTATATTTATTTCATTACAGGGAATCAGGTGTATTTCACATATTTTATACTCTATTGTGGAGTATTTACATGCAATTTTATCGAGCATTAATAATGTCTTTTTTTGATAGATCGAGTTTGTATTATCTGGGTGTTTATCATCTCAAGGTGTCCCACATACCGGAATGATTCCTCTCTAGTCAGCCCCATTGGCTGAATACTAAATAATGGGAAAGATCTGGGCTCTATACATAGTCATGCAAAAATTAACAAAAGGAGTTGTCCCATCTCAGACAAATAATGGCATATCTGTATAGGTCATAAATGTTTAATACATGCAGGTCCCAACATAATGACCCACGGCTGCGGTGTAACATGTGCAATTTCTATATGAGGCCCCAAAACCAAAATGGTATGTACGGCCTCTTCATTCACAGCGGCCATGATATAGGAGTGGGGGGGGGGGGGGGGGGGGGGTCTTTTCTCAAGATGGGTGTAAGTCTTGGATGATTGTCTCGCATCTATCCAAAATTGTTGCCATTAATGTCTCGGATGGGAATTCTCCTTTTAGTACAATAGGTGCTGAATATATTCTCTGTAATTAGCTCCCTCTAGTGGTGGTTGATGGCAGACAAGTTTATTATTCTTCTCTTTGCCCATAATAATGTCATGTGGCTCTATCTTCCATTGAGGGGGTAAAAAGGGTAACGCCAAGAAAACGAAACACTGAGGATTCAGTCCGCTCAGACAAGTCTTATTCCTACAGTATAAAATCCGAGGACACAAAATACAATAAAAACACTGAGTATTTATTAAGGATACAATGAGCATTTATTAAGGATACAGTTATTATACACAAGTTTACAGAAGATGATGGCCATCGAGGTGAGAGTAACGGAGGTTTATGTATAAGGTAAGAAAATTCTAGAAGAGAAGATGCTTAATGTTCATCTGTGGGCAGAAACAGAAACAAATGATTTAGTACTAATAAGCAGAAGAACATTCCCACAGGTATTGCAAACAGAATTCTGTCACATTTGTCCCCTAAATGCACCAAAAAATAAATTGTACATACCCGAAAAATGGCAATGAAAAGTAAAAGGGTTCCATAAAAAAAAAAAAGGAGTGAAGGAATTGAGTATTTTTCATTGCGCTTAGAATTTTTCAGAATATATCTTATGGTAAAATAAAAATCATTAAAACTACAACTAAACCTGCAAAAAATGAGACTGTCTAAATAATAAAAAAAAAAAAGAAGTATATAGCTCTTGGAAAGAGTTGAGGAAAGTACATGCAAATATTGGAATATTTATCACGGGACCTCACCTCCAAACCGATCTATTGATGTAGCAGGGGTGCTGCACAAATCCTATAGCGTTCTCCTCTGTAACGGGAAATAGAAGATAAAAACATGGAGAGTAACATATCCAGAGGATCGGTCAGCTCTACTGACGGGGGTTTTAGCAGATTCCTTGTGAGATATGTCATTTATGTTCCTCCTGGAATTTTATAAACTGACAACTGGGTGTTACAAGTTAGGGGTGTGTCCCTGCACACGCTGACACTGTCCAATCAGTGATGACTGAATAGGGACACGCCTCTGACTACTGGGCATTGCCATTCCCCTTCTCAATTTTTAATTTTGCAAGAGGAATAAGAGGAACAGCGCAATGCAAAGTCATCAATAGAGATCATTCAGAATTGTAATTTTAGGCTTGTATTTACTAAAGCTGCACTTTATGATGTTCTGCAGCAGCTGAGGTCAGCAATGGGGGGGTGGCCCTTACCTTTCTCATAGTAGTCCCAGACTAGGACAGATTTCGGTTGGTAATTCTGCACCCGTGCGGTCATCTCCAGCTTTAGTGTCAAAGAGATTATCTCTGCGGAGACCTGTCCCCAGATAGAAGAGAGTTGTCAGCACTGTGTACAGTGCATGCTGAAGAGTGACAGGCGGCGTTACAGAGGAGGATTCAACGTCCATACGAGGTCAGGATGGAACATAAGTCAATGTAGATGAGAAAAGAACAGCGCCACCGATGTCCAGTGACTGGTATTGCACCTCAGCAACATTGGCTTAAAATGTTGCAATACCAGACACTGGGAAAAAAAAAAAAAAAAAAGTCGCATCATAAAAGCAAACCCCTTTTCATATATCCAATTTGGAAAAAAAATTATTTACCAATCAGGTGTTAATGATTTTAAAAGGAATATTAGAACAGTAATAAACATATAATATTTATTACACACATTTGAATAGTCCGTCTTATTCATATACAATAAAGCAAGCAATAGGAACAAAAATTATTAAAAAAAAAAAAAGGGAAATATGCTACATATTCTTTCTATACATCAATCCTTCCTGGATTTCAAGATCTGTGCTTGAGCTCAGAAGCTATGGCTTTCCTGCTAATAGGAAAAAGAAGGCAACTTACGCTGTTCAAATAGATGATGACAAGGTTGTTGCTCACTTCCACTTTGGGCACAAGGCTTCTCAGCTGTAAGAAAAGAAATATAGAAAATGTCTGATGAGAAACGAATACAAAATGTAGTAAATCTCCCTCACTGGTAGAGTCTATGCAATCAGCTCATTGGCATCAAGTATATGTTGGTGGCGCCCGCTGCTGGACACTTGTAGTAATGACTAAAGATGAGCAAATCAGTAAAAATTCAATATTATGCACTAGAGTTTCCTTCTTTCTGGAGAAGAGCTCATTTGCATACTTTCCCCCCCCAGGATTCATTGCTTGTATAGACCTCCAGATTGGCTCTTTCCAGGAGTTATAGGTGATACTTTACAGAACAACCCATTAGTAAATTGAAGCCCTTTCCCTGGGTCACAATGAATTGGTGAAGCTAGTAAATTCTGCTACATCTGCCCCTGTATCATGTCGGTTATGTGGACCGTTCACGGCCTGGATCTGTACCTGTGTTAGAGACTGATATTCCGGCTTGTATCCAGACGGCAGCGATAACGATATAAGAGCCATGTTGGACTGATTGCGGGCGCCATTATAACTGCAGAGAGAAGAAATATTGGAAAAAGTTGAACATTTGACCCATATAAAAAATCCAAAATTTTCCTGCTCTAATGAAGTCAAACTTTCCCACATAGACCTTTCTTGGCCTAGTAAGTGTTCACCAAAGAAAGTAACAGAATAATTTAGCACACAGTTTCTGAAGGATCTAATCCGCACATAGATGACAAGTTAACATCAATGCCAGTAGGGTGCTGCCAAAGCTCCACCTAATAATGTGGTGTTAATAAAAATAAAAAAAAAAGACATTTTTATATTATAAGACTCCAACTTCTCCAATTTGCAATCAATGGAGCCAGACTGAGAAGTATATGCAAGAATAGTATACTGAAGAGAAAGAAGGATGCTGGTAAACCTCATCATGCTCAATCCCTCAGTAAGGTGATGCAAAGTCACCCAGTCCAAGAAACCATTTAGGCCATTGCATACATATAATAATGGGGAGTGATAGCATCTAAAATAGGTGCAAAACACTCCAAAACGTAATTCCACGTTTTGACTCTCGCAGGAGGTCTATCTCAAAAGATACCAAACACCTCAATATATCGAATTAATAGATATTATGTTTAGCCAATTTACTCATGCATCAATGAAGGGGTGTGATATGAAGTTATCAGCACGATTGAACAAGGTCTTAGGTGATCTGTGCAATAGGTTCCATCTACACACACACATCATTTCTGAGTTACTTGAAGAGGAACTGTCTCCAAGACAGAAATGTTAGTTTTTCATTTTATTCCTGCTGCTCCACTGAATATTCTTTTTTTTTTATTTTTGCAAATCCATCATACAGCTTCAGAAAAATGGGCCTTTTTATTTTCTGCAAATTGTTAAGATTATGTGGAGAACCCCTTTTAAGATATTGCCATTTGAAAGTGTTGGATGGAAGTCCTTTATAAATGTCCACCTCTGAGATCTCCCTGATGGGGATCCTCTTGTATTCGGAGGTCATTTCCCCCCCCCCCCATTCCGGTCTATGGCCACAGATGTGCAGGTCTATTTGGTTCCATAACTTCTATTGACAGAGCTAAATGAGAGAGTCCATGCTAGGATGTGGCCGTTAACGTCCGACACAACGAGATGCACAAGAGTCAAGAGAACTCTGCGCTCCCAATTGGGACATGGATCTTATAGAACCTGATGGATGTGTCTTATCTGTCTACAATAAGAAGGTATGTTACATACCTGACATTCAAGTTTACAGGGAAGGTATAGGCCACCCCATTCACACAGCTCTCAGGAGGGGTATTTACCGACAGAAGGAAAGCAGAGTCTTGCTCATCTATAGGAATATTGAATTTCACAGTGGTCTGCAGGAGAAAACAGAACATTAGTGACTCGCTTGCTAGATATTTTTCAAACTTTTTCAGCTATTTCCTTGAGATTATTTGTTGGTCCATATCAGATCACCAAGCTATGACTTGCCTACTTTGGACACATCATACAAAGAGCAATCACTGGAGAAGGACATCATGGTTGGAAGAATAGAAGGAACAAGACGAAGAGGAAGACCAGCAACCCGATGGCTTGATACCATCAAGATAACAGTGGAGAAGACCCTGGTGGACTTATCTAGGCTTACACAAGATTGATCTTTCTACAGAGAGTTCATCCATCAAGTTGCTATGGCTGAAGATCGAGCTGAAGGCCATTAATAATTAGAATTAAGCAAGCATACAGAACGACCAGTCTAGTGCAATGTACAGTGTATAGTCTTCTGGAGTAGTCAGCTGAAAACATCACAAAAGGAACAGTTCCCATAGAGGAGGTCTCAGTCCATTCAAATTGGTTAATAAATTAACCTTTTTTCTTGTTGCATCAAATGGACCTTCTAGTCCATCTTCTCCAAAATAATTGTAAGGTCAAAAAAGAAAAAAAGTAATCCTCACAGTCCCCACCTCCTCAGTTCAGCTCCCTGCCTGATCCTCAGTCATAGCAGGACTTCTGTTCTTCATAAAGAGTCCACTCTTCAAGCCCCCCGCTCACTTGGCCTCGCAATACCATGACTTCACAAGGCCTAGACCATGCTGGAAGCATCAAACTCTGGGCGGGATGTGTGAAGACCGAAGAGCTACTATGGCTGAAGACTAGATGTACTGAGGATCGGTCAGAAGCTGCACGGAAAATGTGAGGGCCATTGGAGCATTATTTTTTTTTTCTTTTTACTTTTTTTAGACCCAAGGTGTATTCAATTTGAATAAATTCGATGCAAACCGAATGTGCACAGAGAAGGCGACTACTCAGGAGAGGCAAGTATAATTTTTTTTTTTTTTTTTTTTTTTTTTAATTTTAATTTTTTGGTCCTTTTGAATGCAGCAAAATTGCTGCCGACCCACCAGAATGTCAGATTTCAGGCAAATATTTTTGTAAAATTTAATGACATTTGTTTTAAAATAGACATTGCTCTTTTGTACTACAGACATTACAAGAACACTTGGAGAGGGGTCTGTTTGACCAATTACTGGCAGTAACAAGTAGAACATTTCAGTGCACATCATTACTTGCACTATAATTTGCGATATCACACTTCTCTTTTTAAAAAAAAAAGTTTGAGAAAAGTGGTCAGGGTCTAGTGGAATGGATGGATCCACTATTGGACAGACTTTAATACATAAATGGGAACAAAGACGTCAGCTCAGAGATGTGAAAAATGTATTACGATGCATGAAGATCAATAAATTTCGAGCATTATACTTTAATTTCTTTAATGTGGGCGAATGGGAAGACAGTTGTAGTACAGTGTCCCACAGACTCCATGCTTGCTGAAAGGGCGGCCAGGACCCTATTTTTACTAACCACTGAGCCACCAGACCGGCCGACATTGTAATGGCCTAAGACGTGTCTTATGCCTTATGACATCTTGATCTTGTTTCTTCATTGAGGACCACAAATGACGACATTACCTGCAGCAGGACACAGCCATTCCCACCGACGTTCAGGCTGTAATCTCCAGGGATATGGGGCAGATCTTGGGTCTGCAGCAAGAGCTGATTGTCGTAGTTAATGGTGAACTCTTCGACCACTTCATCTCCATATTTGACCTCCACTGTATTGTTGAAATCTTTTCTGTGCACCAAGGCTCCATAACTACACAAGGCTTGTAGAACCGCCACAGTATCCTGAGGAAGACAAAAGTAAGAATGTAACAAGAGCCAAGGTAGACTTATACATTAGGCTAAAAAAGTCAGCCGAGCCTACGGCATGACTGGCAGCCATCCAAAGTGCATCAGCCGACATATGTAAGGATTGGACAAGTTGACCTTAAAAGGGGTTGTCTGGAGAAAACAAGTCTCAACTAGAATGGAGCAAGGTTCATGCTCAACTGCAGCACCATTCATTACCTATGGACAATAGTATGAGGAGAACCCCTTTAAATTGAGATACTAATTCTCAATCCTTTGTTTCCAAGTGAGATAAACTGTCAGAGGGGTCTGGAATCTGCTAAATTCCCTTTTACTATTAAAAACAAACATTCAGCCAAACCGAGAGTGCATGTATACAGGACTATATGCATGTGGACTAAAGTGTCTGAGGAAGGTCTTCAGTCTGCAGAACTTGAAAATGGAGAATTGCAACAAAACAAACAAGGTTGTTTAACATCCCAAACTGGAGAGTCAAGTAATTGATTACCGTTTAAAAGGGGCAGTCCAGGCATACAATATTGATGACCTATCTGCAGGGTAGGTGGGGGTTGTTAGACACTTGGAACTAACAATAATCAGGTGTTTAATATCCGGCCAACGTTGGGGGGAAAACACTTGAATGGAACTGCAGCACAGCTTTTATGCAAAAAAATAGAGACTATACTGCAGAAGCAGCTAATCAGGTGTTGGACAACCCCGATCTGCTATTGAGGACTTTAATGATAAAATTCTGTCTGCCAGTAGCCACTAGGGGGAGCTCACTTCACAGTGTGTACACTTACAACTCAGTGTGTAATAAGCTCCCCCTGATGGTGGATAAAGGAAGCTTAAATCTATACATATGAAAGTAATTTGCAGCTTTGTAAGCCTTAAATGCTGAACAAATTACTTCGTATAGAACTCTGGGCTTAAATTATTTAATACACTAAATGGAGCAACTTGATGCCAACAAAACTTAAGGGCAGGAAATAAATGTTTAGGCTTTAAAAGGTTTTTTTCTTATCATAAATTGGTCAAATTTCAAAGGGATTGTAAAAACAAACATTATAATTTACCAGTTCTCAAAAAAAAAAAAAAAAAAAAAGTTTATTGTAGAATGTACTGCTTGTTGCCTACGTAACGTCCCCCTCTGCAGTCTATCAGCGGTGTCCGGTTTCAACTTGCTTCCCAGTTCTATGCTATAGAGCTTGTAAGTGCTGCTCTGAAGCTGGCTGGATCACTAGCTCCAGATAGCTTCAGGGCCCCAGAGCTCATTTGAGAGGCAGCTGCCGTCTGATTGCAGCATGAGAGAGATTGCATGGTTTGAGATGTTGTTTCAACCACGCTTCTGGTTTGAATCATCAGAAGTACAAAGCCCCCCAGCAATCAGGAGGTAGAGAAGCTGTGTGCTCCAGAAGAACGATCATGAGAACAACCCTTTAATAATCTGTATATTCAGGCTATATATTTATTTTAATTAACATTATAAGATTAACACGTCAACCCTCCTCAAGCTCCTATATTACCGCTGTAGTGCTGTATGATCCTTGTGCATTCTGCTGCCTTGGGAACCAGTTAGCGACCTGAGATATGTAGTCAAGATCCGCAAGTGGAGGAGATTTCCCTGAGGTTAAGCCGAGTAGCACAAGGGCCGAGATCTCTATATCTGCAGATGCAGCGCGTGCAGGGAAAATGTAGGACGTTGGCTTGTTTGGCTTGATGGGACGCTCCCAGTGAATGGTGCCTCCTGTTATATACAAAATAAATTTGAGAATATCCCTCTGTTTAACCGTTTATAACACTTTTGACCATTATACTCCATGAACATTAACATTCTGTCTATAGAAAAGTCCTTAAAGAGTCACCGAAATGTTCATTTTAATTTCCTAAATCAATAATACATATTAAAAATAAGCAACTTTGTAATACATATCTTATCAGAAAAATCTGCTTCTTTCTCCTTCTGGACTGATCTTACATTCTCAATTCATGGATAAAATCTGTATTCAGTGAAGACAGATTTTCCCATTACTGAAAAAGGAAACTACAATTGCTCCGCAATGAAGAGGAGAGGTGGGAGGAGCTAGCGGAACAGACATTCTGCTGCAAGTTCTCTTGAAAACAGTTGCAGTTTAAATCTATACATTAAAAAAAGTTACAATGCAACTGTCATTTCAGGAGAACTTGCAGCAGAGTGTCTGTGCTTGCCTCTAGCTCCTCCTCACCTTACCATAGAATCTTATAAGCACTAACTGTCATCTCAGTAATGGGAAATCTGTCTTCACTGAATACAGATTTTACACCTGAATTGAGAGTGAAAAATCAGTCTAGGAGGCGAAAGAAACAGATTCCTCTGAGAAGCTAAATAACAAAGTTGTTTTCACACGTACTATTAATTTTATTAAATAGTTAAAACGACGGTTACCCCTTATGTTGTACAACTCCTTGATAAAATATGACAATTCTTTTAATCTATTGAACCCTATAGTCTGGTTAATATTTCCACCATGGAAATTTCTGTTAATTGAGAATGTTGAAATCAAACTTGTAGCCCTGGGTGCTGGACTCCAATAGAAGCCAAAAAGCTAACGCCAGAAATTTTAGATACAGGGAACCAGATCTTTGCCCCAGGTGAAGGAAAGTCGTCTACAAATAGGTCCTGGCAATGGACTGTTCGGTGACAGTAATTTCCAACGTACCTTCCACAATCTGCAGGTCTTTCAGCTTGTCAAACATAGCATTGCTCCTCTCCTCATTTCCAACCACCCGGAAGACATAGAGCAGCAAAGCCAAATTGTAGACACTTTGTTCTTTCTGAGATGCGGTGACCAGGTAATTCATGGCATCACGAAGCAAAGTAGGCTTCATAAAAAAAAAAAAAAAAAAAGAAATTCAGTGCCATGGTGTAAATATCTATACTGTAATAAAAATATATCCCATCTATGATGCAATCATTAAGGGGTTATGTCAGAAAGCACTTGTAAAAATAAGCACTTTTGCAATTTACTGCTTGTTAATATCTTACAAACAGCTGTAAATTTTAACATTTTCATTTTCTCTTGTTTAAAGCTCGTTGTCTAGGAGACCGACCACCACTGCTGTCTGGTTTGTAAGCCCTTCGTTATAACTAGATTGGGAACTGACAGCTTACTCTAGTGATCCTGGACAGCTTCAAAACAGTGCTTACAAGATCAATGAAAAGGAGCTTTTAAATGCTGTGCATGTTCTGCTATATAGCATCAGTGGTCAGTCTACAAGGCAATGAGCTCTAAGCAAAAGAAAAAAAAAGTTTTAATATCTCAAGAATGGCTGAAAATTTGAATAAGCAGTACATTACAAAATTGGTTAAATTTACAAGCACTCTGACAGTATCCATCTAAGATGGGAATAATCCTTTAAATAGGTACGATCACAAACTCCTGCAGGGCGCATCTATACTACTACATAATGGTCAAGATGAACAGGGACCATAAAATTGCTATACCTTCCAATCTCATAATTTATTGTATGCCTTCATCTCTGGAGTTTGGCCGTTGGCCAACTTTATGGAAATTTGCCTCAATGATTTTGAATGTAAACCAAGCGGAAATATTATACAATTTCCAGGCAGATTAAAGATCGTAGGATTTGAACTCCGGGTTCTAGAACCTTTGTTTTACCAAAGTCAAAATACGAAAGATCCACAAACCAGGGAAAATATAAAACTTACAGTGGCGCTATATTCGGTCTGGAGCAGGAAAGCAGCCAATGCCGCGGTAAAGCTGACATAATCTTCAGCACCGCCCTGAAAAAAAATACATAAAAGTAAGATACGGTAACACTCTGGTGCCCTGTGCCGAGATAGAACAGTAACTGGAACTCAAACGACGGCCCCGGAATATGGGCATTGTTACGGATTTATCTGCAAAGAACCTTCCCTCATTCCATCCTAAGATCAGGATTACTGTATCATTACCCTCAGTCCATTGTTAAAGAGAGTTCCTTGGGGTTTGAAGGCCCCGGTTCTTCGGTCCCTTAGGTTTTCCAGGTACACCAAGGCTCCCTGTAATATTCTGTCTTCTACAGGGTAGTACTTCTTAATACGCAGCAAGGTTTCCAGTACCTTAAGAGTCAACCTAAGACAAACCAAACAGACTTGAGAGGACTGGATTTAGGTGGTAACTCCATCAAAAGTTACATATTCAAAATAAATGTCTCATCTGCATCTTTAAAGAGGACCGCTCACTTGTCAGGAATATGTCATTTTTTATTTGAACCTGGTGTAAAAGCCGCTGTCCTCCTGTATCTGGTGTTGCTTTAGTTCATAAACCTCTGTTCCTGAAATGTTACCTCCTCTTCCTGATATTTAAAGCCATGTTTTTTAGCCAGTTAGGTGTGGTGTCTATAAAAGACACCCACAGAGAAGAGTTGAGGACCACACCCACTTGACTAAAAAGAATATATATATATTTTTTTAATGTAAGACCTCTTAGGAATGAAGGGGAGCAGGAACAAAAGAAAAAAAAAAAAAGGATGCCAGATACAGAAAAAGTGGCATTTACGGTATGTTTGTTCTGCTTTTTATAATTTTCCAGCTTTATATACTGCCATGAAGAATAAGATGACCATATTAAAGATATCCATTTCCTGACTGTACAGTCTTTATTAGCAATATAGCAGTGGAAATAAATTGGAGTCAACTGACTGAGAAGGTTATAGATATTATTAGTTTCCAGGACGTGATGGAGTACCTCCACTTCCCCAGAGCTTTATCAATGGATTTAATGTAGCATATTCTATGCAGTATAAACTATTACTATCCTGCCATATCTGAGCCTCCAGCAATACAATAGGAGCTGTCTCATCTCCTCTGGCCTATAAAAAATAAAAAAAAATAAGTAAAAAAAAAATATATTGTGATGACTCTGCTCATGCTGCACAAGTCTATACAGCAAAGCTGATCTGATGAAAAAAAAAAAAAAAAAAAAAAAAAAGGAAAGTGTCATTCTATTTTGAGTTCTCTAGTGGCCAGTGTAAAATGTTGAAGTTCTTGGGGAGATAGATAACCATCTAAAAAGCAAGGGGTAAGGTCCAGCATGGACCTGATGGATAGATGTGTCAGTATTACAAGCTATCAGTACCACTAGGTTACTGAGAAGGTTTGATGTGACTGAATTTTGGGTCTGGATTTTTGGAGTAACCAAAAGAGCCTGGCTTCAAAAAGTCAATCCAGTTCAGGGTTTACAAGCCTTTTAACAGCAGCTGGGTTAACTTAGCAGAAAGGATTGAGTTGAGACTGGAGATAGGCAGAGCTACTTGTTAGTCTGCTCTGCAAAGAGATGTGTTTGAGCCAGAGACTTGTTTGGTGAACGCATTTTATACAAGGTGTGAGCTGCTGCTGGGAATATTGAGGTTGGCGATGCTGCCATATTAATGTCATTATGATCTCCTGGTGGTTCACAGGGTCTACCAAAAGTTTCTTCCTGAAGAACTCCATAGGTAAAGTTACATTTCTTCACCAAGCTGGAGAATCTACTTTCCATTTTATACTCACCATGAACTCGGTTGACCGCCTGAAAAAGCACTGAAACTTCCATCCCAATTTCGGTAGCGAAGCTGCCTCCTGTAACCTACAATAGAGGAGGAAGGAACAGTCATTTTGTGTCATGACAAGTGGCGATGCATCACTTGTTGCCTTTTTTTAATATATATGAATGAAATCCCGTTGGTGATTTATTCCATCCACTGTAATGGTTTCATCTCAACCCACCAGTCATTTTGAAACTATTTTGTAGACCATCATAGAAACTCCCTTTACTGTCCCATTGAATAATCCGATGCCAAACAAGAAAACAAAACCTGAAATTGAATAAGAAATTTCTATCGCTCTAGTGGTCAGATTACATTGCTCAAGTGATTGCTATATCTACGGTCGATATGATGCAAAGTGTAACGCATCCCATTAGATCACCGTTTGCATAAATAAGGGTGAAATTCAAGGTTCTTTTTTTTTATAATTTATTTGAATATTAAAAAGACAGGAGGAGTGGACAGATCATAACTTTGATAAGCCATAGTTATATAGGTCATTGCAAATTGTGTCCAAGATCGTGGAGAGGCACGTATGAAGGTCACAGGCCCAGGAGAGGAGAGGCTGCAGAATGTGCCTATGCAGCTGCACTCCTGTCGCAAGCCTTGTAGAAATGCCAGCCCACTATGGGACAAGTCAGAGCCAATTGGAAGGAGATTGTAGATTATCATATACAGAAACCAGGAAAAGGCCTAGAGAAGGTTCAGTGCTAACTAGTGTTGAGCCACCCCCGTAGTGTTAGAGTTCGGTTCGGTTCGTCGAACACCCGTGTGTTCGCCGAACACCTTCGAACACCATTAAAACCAATGGCAGGCAAACAAAAACACATAGAAACACATAGAAAACACCTTCAAAAGGTGTCCAAAAGCTGACAAACTGCTCAGAAGACACAACTAACATGGAAAAGTGACAAGTACATATAGTCATGCGAAAATAAAAGGTGGAGGAGTAAAAGGAGGGGGAGACACAGATATAGGCATGTCATGCCCTTCTAAAATCCAAAAAGTGAGAAGCCGACACGGCCAGTCCGCTCCTGCCCGTGCCACCTCCGTGTCGCCGGGTTTGTGCCAGAGCCGCGGTGAACCTTGATGGCCAGCCCCCCTCTCCCAATACTGGTGCCTGTCCGCTGGTGGGTCGAGCGAGCCCCCCCTGTCGTGGAGGCAGCTCTAAGCTTTTTAATTTAAATTGTCTCTCTAATTTGAATGAATACACTTTAAATCCATTTACAAGGATCTATTGGAGGGCAAGTCTCATGCCAGCAGCCGCGTAATTCCAGCTCCAGTAGCGTCTACTAAAGCTGCTGCAGTTAAAAAGCTTTTATAAGGATCGAGCTCGGCTGTCCACCGCAAGGCATCCTACTGCCAGTCCCAGCCCCTATGCCTTGGGGTGCCTCCTGATGCTCTTCACTGAGTATCCCATGGTCCCGAAGCATTTCCTTTGAAAAAATTAAGTGTCTAAACTACAGGTGGTGTTGCTTGCTTAACAGCCGGGATAATCCGCTGACTAGCAGACACTGCTACTAGGCACAAAGTATTTCCTGGGCTAGATGCAGTTAAAAATTTGTAATTAGATACTCTCGTTGGATGCTGAGAAAGCATTCCATAGAGTCTCCTGGCACGCCATATATGATTCTCTTAAAAAGCTTGGGGTAGGGGTCTAGGGGACCCTTTTATAGCCAAAATCACGGCCCTGTATCGCAATACGTCACCTAAGCTGAAGATAAATGGAACTGTAGCACCCTGAGGGCTCGGTTGCTACAGACGTATTGCACCTCACCCAGAGGTGTGATATCTCACTCTCAGGTAAGGATGGAGTGTGGATCAGGACCCGACACCTGCATGCATTACACCACATTGCCGTGGGGCAGGGCGACCAATATGCCCCTGAGATGGGCACGACAGTCCCTGTCCCTGGCTGGAGTGGGGGGAGGGAACACTGAGGAAGGGGAACCCTGTAGTGCAGGAGCAGGGAGGAAGCAGTTCCTGGGTGCATTGAGAAGGGAGTATAAAAGGTGGGCACCATCTTAGTTCAGTGCAGAGAAGTCTGAGCAGAAGTGGCAGGGAGCAGGGGCTCTGCATGAGCTCTGCTCCGGAGGCGGGCCTAGTAACAGAGGCCCAGGCCTGGAAGAGGGAGAAGGAAGGAAGGGGAGCGGAAAAGGCTCCAGGAACGAGGAATGAAGGGATCCCAGGGGTGCGGACGGGCGAGTCGCCACCGCACGCCCGAATCCACCTGCGTGGAGGGGTCAGGCCAAAGGGGGAGACCGGTCCCCGAACTAGTGGAGGCAGGAAACGACCCTCAGCTAGAAACCGGAGGCTCTGACATTTTATGTGGCGCAGCCCCTCGCTACACCCGCTAGGAAGGCACCACATAGGGTCAGGGAAACTGGCGCCAAGTTTACCAAGAGGAGGCCCGAGGCAGCCGGACAGAAGTGTTGGTAAGAAAGGCCAGACAAAGGACACACAAAGGGGGTCCTGTGAAGTGCTCCAAAGTTATCTGGGAGTTGTCTGAGCCCCTCACCTGGTGAGCACAGTACGACGTGGGCAGCCGTTATCTGCAGACGTGGTCTGGATAATAAGAACTGTGAGTAAAGGCCCTGGACTGCATCACTGACTGTGTCGTTACTGCTGCTGCCCTGCACCATCACCCCCATCCTCCGCATACACTGCCCTGAGGCTATACTCCTCCCGTGGGGAGTTATGCTACGCTCTGCTGCACCCACAACACCAGCCTCAGCGGTCTGCCCTGGAGCGGCGGTTCACTCTGACCGCAATCCACGGGTGGCGTAGTCGGACATTTAAACATCAAAACCACATAAATAGTTCCGCCACTGGTTTGACCGCCCTGAGCCACGGAACCGGGTCGCCGCCACGAAGACTACAACCACCAGCATCCACCAAAAAGGGTCCGGCTCCAGGTGTCCCAAGGCCCAGGGGGTGCATCAGAACATTTTCATCACCTTTCACAATCAATGGGACAAGGCAGGGATGTCCTCTGTCCCCTCTCTTATACATCCTAGTGACGGAGCACCTGCTCTCATCAATTCGCCATAACCCCAATATTAGGTGGATTGAGGTGGGAGGCACCGAGTACAAGTGCTCTCTATTTGCTGATGATGTCCTAGTATATATCACTCAATCACATATATCCATCCATGCTGTTATGGCTGAAATAGATCACTTTGTTACATGGTCAAATTTTAAAATCAATGCAGCGAAGTCTGAGGCCCTCGATGTCTCCCTCCCCAAATCCATATAGGATTCCATCCAGTCCAACTTTCCCTTTGCCTGGCCCTCACAGGGTATCAAATACTTAGGAATTCCTATTCATAGAGACCTCTCCCATCTATGTTATCTTAATTTTGGGCCCTTTATTGAACAATTCCATACAGACCACGGTTGGCAAGTTAGAACTGTAAGATTCACTACGTGAACCGCTGGTGTTTTGTGGAAAAGCACATGTACACCGCGTTCCAAATTATTATGCAAAAAGTGTTTAGGAGTGATAAGGGAAGAATTTGTTTGTTTGTCAGTTAAACTCATTGATGGTGATGTGTGTCAGGGCTCTTTATATCACTGTAAGCAATTGCAGACACCTGTGCTAATTAGTTTGGCAGGTGTGTCCAATGAAAGGCAAGACTACTTAAGAAGGCTCTCTCACATTATTAAGCAGCCTACATTTTCTGCCAAAATGGGAAAGAAAAAGGATGTGTCGGCTGCTGAGAAGCAACAAATTGTGGAGTGTTTAGGTCAAGGCATGACTACAATCAACATTGTGCGATGATCAGGATGAAGTGTCTTGGCAATCAAGAAGTATGTAGCTGATTCACAGTACACACGTGTGCGTGCTGATAAGAGCAAATTGAGGACTCTTTCCTACAGGCAATTACGTCAGGTTGAAAGAGCAGCGGCAAAAAAGCCTTGTCATAGCAGCAGACAAGTTTTTGAAGCTGCTTGTGCCTCCAGCGTCCCCCGAACAACAAGATGCAGGGTCCTTCAGAGGTTTGCAGCTGTGCATACGCCATCCTGTCGACCTCCTCTATCCACTTCACACAAGCAGAAACGGCTCCAGTGGGCCAAACATTACATGAAGACTGATTTCAAAACTGTTTTGTTCACGGATGAGTGCCGTGCAGCGCTCGATGGTCCAGATGGATGGAGTGGAGGATGGCTGGTTGATGGACACCCCACGCAAACACGGCTACAGCGCCAACAAGGAGGAGGTGGAGTAATGTTTTGGGCTGGAATCATGGGGAGAGAGATTGTCGGCCCCTTTAGGATCCCTGAAGGCGCTAAAGATGAACTCCATAATGTATGTGGATTTTCTCAAACAGCACTTCCTGCCATGGTTCAAGAAGAAGAACCGTGTATTTCACAGCAAGATCATTTTTCTGCATGATAATGCACCATCTCATGCTGCACATAAAACATCTGCATCTCTGGCTGATATGGGCATAAAAGGGGACAAACTTATGGTGTGACCCCCATGCTCCCCTGACCTCTACCCCATTCAGAACCTTTGGAGCATCATTAAAAGGAGTGTCTATGATGGCGGGAGGCAGTTCACATCTAAGCAACAGCTCTGGGAGGGTATTCTGTCCTCATGCAAAACAATTGAAGCAGAAACCATCCAAAACCTGACAAATTCAATGGACGAGAGAGTTCAGAAGCTCCTTTTGAACAAGGGGTCCTATGTGAAAATGTAACATCACCTAGAATATAGTTTTGAGTTGAAAACTGTTTGATTTCAGTTTCTAACAACCTGCTAATGCTTATAATTTCAAAAATGACCATTTTTTTGGTCTTTATTAAAATGAAAAGGTTGATCGAAAAGTTTGGGGGATCTAACAGTGTGGCAACCCAGTAGTCAGGATTATTTCTAATTCTCACAATTCGAGGGTCATGTTGCAGGTAGTGCAGCAAGAAGGCACTCATGTGTGTTGCGCATCCAGGAGCACCAAGTCCCTGTTGTGTTGGTGGCGAGGTAACAATCATGCTTCCTTCCTCTGTCCTCTCCCCCCAACCTCGCACAACAGAAATGTGATCAAGGTCTCCCTCATCTGATGAGTCTTCCATCAGTTCGTCCTCCACTTCTTCCTGGGCTCCTGCACCTTCCTCACTAGTTTGGCTGCTACCATGCGCCCTGGTAAAACCATCTCCCCCACCCTCACATGCCTGCCGCCTTGGTGCTGCCGACCTTCTGGACCTTGCAGATGTTAGCCCTTCCGCATACAACTCCTCCTCCTCTACTTCCTTCACCTCCTCTTGTGCCACCACCTGACTCCAAATTCTGTTTAACATGTGCTCCAGCATGTAAATCACCGGAATAGTCATGCTGATAATGGCATCGTCAACACTAAACATCTTCGTCGCCATTTCAAAACTGTGCAGAAGGGTGCATAGGTCCCTGATCTGAGACCACTCCTCCAGCGTGATTTGCCCTACCTCTGAATCTCGTTGGCCCAGGCTATACGTCAGAACGTATTGCACCAGGGCTTGTCGGTGCTGCCACAGTCGCTGCAACATGTGCAGAGTTGAATTCCACCAGGTAGGCACATCGCATTTTAGCCGGTGAAGTGGCAGGCCCAACGACTTCTGTAGAGATGTAAGTCGCTGAGCTGCGGGATGCGAACGGCGGAAGTGAGCACACAGCG
This sequence comes from Phyllobates terribilis, assembly GCF_046119375.1. Classification (NCBI taxonomy): domain Eukaryota; kingdom Metazoa; phylum Chordata; class Amphibia; order Anura; family Dendrobatidae; genus Phyllobates; species Phyllobates terribilis. The sequence continues at coordinate 385,634,016 of NW_027362765.1, forward strand.
ACCGTGCCCTCTGCAGAAGGCCATCTAGTCTGGGATAGTGGGCTAAAAATTGCTGGACAACCAGGTTCAACACGTGAGCCATACAAGGCACGTGTGTGACATTGCCCCGGCGAAGGGCCGCACCCAGGTTTGCAGCATTGTCGCACACGGCCTTCCCTGGTTTCAGGTCCAGTGGAGACAACCATTCATGAAATTGGTTCTCCAGAGCTGACCACAACTCCTCAGCTGTGTGACTCACATTTCCCAGACATTTCAATGTAAAAACCGCCTGATGACGTTGAGCCCTACTGCCAGCATAGTAAGGAGGTGTGCAGGATCCCTTCTGCGCAGTTAGAAAGCTTGTGGCATGACCAGACAGGCTTTGGGTGCAGGTGGAAGACCGAGAGGAGGTTGAGGAGGCAGAAGCAGTGGAGGAACTTTGACATTAAGAGGATTGACGCACAACTCGTGGGGACGGCAAGACTTGGACAGCAGCCCCTTGTCCTGCTGTCACCATAGTTACCCAGTGCACAGTCAGCGACATGTAACGCCCCTGTCCATGCCTACTCGTCCAAGTGTCTGTGGTGAAATGCACCGTCACACACAGAGTTTCTCAAAGAAGCGGTGATGTTGTGTGCGACATGCTGGTGGAGCGCAGGCACACCTTTCTTTGAGAAGTAGTGCCGACTGGGCATCTGGTACTGGGGCACTGCGACGGACATAAGGTCTCGAAAATCCTCTGTGTCCACCAGGCGGAAAGGCAGCATTTCTGTAGCCAAGAGCTTGCAGATGGTGAAATTCAACCTCTTAGCTTTCTCATGGCTAGGAGGAAATGGTCTTTTACTTGTCCACATCTGAGGGACCGAGGGCTGGCTATTGTGCTTAGACGGGGTTGATAAGGGTGTCCCCGGCAAACTGCTGGTCTGTGAGGAAGATGCAGGCGGACATGTTAGGTTGGCTTGATCCAAAGGTGGTGCTATCGATGTCGGACAGCGCTCAACACCAGCTGCTGTTACCACCTCCAAAGAAAATGATGACCTGCCAATCACGCTGGCTGTTGCGGGTAAAGAGGTGGCAGGTCTGCGCCCCAAAGCAGGTGTGACTGCTGTCCCCCCAGTCACAGAGGATGAAGAGGCCGCGGATGCACAAGATATGGCAGAAGGTGGTTGGCCCGGCCGGCTAGGCCGCATTGTAGCACACTGAGCTTCCCACTGCAACTTATGCTTCATGTCCATGTGCCGGTTCATGCATGAAGTACTCAAACTATGTATTTTTTGGCCTCTACTTAGCTTTTGCTGACAAATGTTACAGATAACACGAGTTGGGTCATCTTTATCGATCTGAAAAAATGCCCAGGCTATGCAAGGCTTAGCACCCATGCGACCTGAAGAGCCACCACGACTTGTGGTGAGAGGCAGAGTTGTGTTTGAGGATGCAGTTGTTGACGTGCTTCCAGTACTACGTCTCTGTCCAGGAAGGCGCAACCTGACCTCGTCGTCACTAGCATCTTCCTCCACCTCCTCTGCTGACCTCATCTCTTGGCTGACTGTGGGTTGACAGTAAGTGGGATCTCCGACCTCATCATCATCACCCTGTGCGTTATCACACCCGTCGTCCTCAGAGCCAACCTGTTCCTGCCCTGACAAAAAACTAAAGTTGTCGCTCCAATCAGGTATTTGAGTCTCATCATCGTCTTCCTCATTGTCTCCACCAACAGGAGTTACAGTTTGGGAATGAGGGTCTACATTATGGTCAGAACCTTCTGCGTCTGGTCCTGGATCCGACTCAAAGATTCTGGGCATCAGTGCAGATCATTTCCTCGTCTGGATTCACAGAAGTGCTGGAGTCGACCTCTGATTCCCAGGCTATAGTATGAGTAAACAGCTCTGCAGACTCAACCATCTGTTCTACCTCATACTCAGATGGGCAGCTGGAGATTTGGGAGCTGTGAGGAAGCAAGTGCGATTTGGGTGACACCTTTGAGGACTGGAGTATTTGTGATGTTGAAGTTGATGTGGAGGAGAGCCCACTTAAAGGAGCACTTGATATCCGTTGAAGCACCTGCTGTTTTTGTGCCTCATCTGGAATTTGTAGCGATTGTGGCCGTAAGAAAGGGATCTTATCACATTGTCCACTAAAAGAAGTAGACATTTTAGTTTGGCTGGAAGATGGTCTTTCTTCTGCAGATGTTACTGTTGCTTTAACACCTACCCCACGGACACAACCCTTTTTCCCCTTCCCAACACGCCTATTCCCCTTTCCACCAGCAGCAGGCCTTTTTCACTCATTTTGGTGGTTAACTAATTCACAACTCTGGAGTTGTTTGCACAAAAAAACAATGGATGGTAACCGAGCAGAGCTGAGTGGCCAAACTGTGGTATTAGGCCAAAACTATTGGCTGGGTTAGATGCAGAAAAAAATTATTTTGAATTTGCAACCTGATGGAGGTCAGTATAGATGGACTAATAGAGAAATTCCAACACACTACTAGAAGGCCAAATATTTTTTCAGAGGTAGATGCAGAAAAAACTATATTCAGTTTGCAACCTGATGGAGGTCAGTATAGATGGATTAATAGAATGATGCTATGCCCAAAAGATTTTACTTCACTAGGTGCAGTAAAAAAAAATTGTTATTCTATACACAGGTGGTATATCTTGCAACACAGATAGGCTACTCCACTGACTAACACACTCTGCAATAGGCCAAAAAGGATTAGCTTTGCTAGATTTAGCCAAATGCTGTGAAAAAAAACTTGCACAGCACTGGCACAGACCTGCCTGGCAAAAACTGATAGGAACTGATGTAACCTAGTCCTGAAAAGGACTGCAATTACAATTAGTCTTTACTCCCACAATCTATCTATTTAAGAGCACAGACCTCCCTGATAAAAGTCGTAGGAAATGCTGTAACCTAGTCCTTAAAAGGACTGCAATCACAACTATTCCCTACTCCCAAGCTATCTGTAGATTTGTGCGAAAATTGGCTTGAAATTAACAAGGTATAGCGCACACAGCAACAGCGGTGCCGTCTAACACGCAGCTGCAGCAGTGAGAAAATGGTGGCGACGGGGAAAATGGCTTGGTCTTATAGGGCAAGGACATGTGACATACACTGCCAATCACACATGCCCTTGCTTGTGTGAAAAAAGCCCTTCGCTCCGTGTGTGCGCTGCTGATAGGCTGACAGATTGCACCTCCCCACTGTAAATGCAGGAAAGAGAAAAAAAAATGGAGATCTTCATTGTTCCTGCAGAGATCCATCCCCTGCCCCTCCCCCCGCCCCGCTGTACACTCAAAGTGCGTATTAACATTAATTTTCATCATTACTGAGAAAAAATCCAGTTATGATTTTGGTGCATGAACAGTTATCGAACATAACCTCGAACAGCCGAATTTTTCTCAAATTGTTCGTGTTCGCCGAACGGCTCGAACACCGCCCAAAACAGCTCGAATTTGAGATTGGCGAACAGTTCGAGTAGAACAACGCTCATCTCTAGTGCTAACAGCAGACCACATTGACCTGTGACCAACAAGATACTGCAGGGATATCAGACATTGCTACATATAACAAATGAGAATATGGTTCTCTTTCTAGTTTCCTTTCCATTACTTCAAGTTGAAAACTAAGGTTTTAGACATTGGGATTACAAGCTGATAGACCGCGAGAATAAACTAACTTTAGGAGCTGTATTTGTAAAACCGATATTACCATTTCCAATATATTGGATGCCTTTGGATCTGGTCTCCTCCGACAGGCGACCGGTTAAGTCTAGGTAATCAAGGACCAAACCTATTGGTGACAGAGTGCCGAGATTCTGTTCACCACATCCTGTGGGGTCATTGATCAAAGATTCTGGGTTCAACAGTGCACGACCCAAAATGTCCCCTGTGAAAGGGATAGAAATAATATTTTATAATTTATAATGGCCAAGACCAATATGGTAGTTAATAACAATCATAATATAAACAAAGCTAAGGACTACAATACCAAAAGACACCATGCTTCTAATGCCTAGGGCCATGTTCACACTGAGTTTTTGAAGACTTTATTTGGAGTGGATGCTTTCCAAAATCCTCCCTTTGAGAAAGCCAAGGGCGAAACTTATGGCAAAGTCCTGGGATCTTGATTTTTCATTGCAGTTTCTCTTTTACGGTATGTTTCTTAATGAATATGTGCAGTCTATCCATATTAGACCTAATTATTCATTTATTTGCCCATTTGATATATGTCTGCCATATATCTAATTTTACATATTAACATATCTATGCATCACACACACACCTATTACGGTGACTTTTGCTGACACTGAATCAGTCACAGAATTTTCGGGAAGTGAAATGCTGATCGGAATCTCTTCAGTTGTATCTGAAAAAAAGCCAATAAGCAAAGTAAATCCTCTAGTAGTGTAGAAGTATGGTGACTACAGGGGCTGACAGGAGAGGGGGCTTCTCTCATTTAATGGGGTCTCCAAGATGAGGTTAATTAGGTTGGGTATGGGAAAAAAAAAAGTGAATGGAGTAGGACTAGAAAAACCAGACACCTTTGGACAGACCGTGCCATTTGCTGAAAAAACCTCTGATGGTCATCCATAAAGTATCCTACTAGTTTTGCTATGGGGCCTCCATACTAGAGTGAAAGTCATATCAAGTCACTGTAAATCAGTTTTGTTTCCCTTACAAAGTCATAATCTTACCATTTACACATACTAGGGAGCTCCAAGTTACTTCTTTGCGAATGCCCTCCGGCTTAAATAAAAGGGAAAAAAAAAAAAAAAAAAAACACACACTGTTTAAAGATGCAAAAATGTGTATGTTATGAACAAAAAGACATTTTTTTAACTTTACATCCCATCTGAGGCAGCATAATATAGGATAGTATCAAAAACTCTATAAGTGGGAGGGAGAAGCAGGACTCACAGGCTTTAAGAGTGGTGGGGGATGCTGGACTCAAGCTTTGAGTATTGGCAGCTGCGCAATTTTTACATGAAAATATACTGAATCAAATGATTGAAAACTGGACATCCCAAAGTATCGCACCTCTCCCTAGAACTCAATTAGGAGGCCTGATAGAACCAGCACTTTCAGAATGTCCAAAAATCTTAATTCATAGGAAGAATAGAGGAAAGTGCCATTTTATCCTTGAGATGGAATCTTTATAATCTGAGACACGCCAAGTAAAAACCTGTTCTAATACTAAAGCTATTTTATCCCTTCACCTAAAAAACAGGGCAGGAATCATACCAGGCCCTGGTGCTCGAGGGAACCAAAACAATTTCTGCCAGACGTAGATGACACCAGCATCATAAATGGCAGGTGGTGGCTCTAATACTAGTTTTGCTCTGGAATGTTAAGTTATGCGTCTGAATAGAAGAGAGAAGAGGAAGCTTAGTTGCAAAATTATTAATTAGAAACAAAATACCTCTATAATGATTGATCGTATGATGGTATCCTTGTAAGAGTCCCCATCTTGGTCAGCAGGACCTTCGCATGCGTCTCCGTTACTCCAAAACTGGAGAGTTTCACCTGTTATATTGATGTTCACCGTTCCTGCAGCAAGTTGAAGCATATATATTGACAGGTTGAGTAGACTTCAGTGCAATCATCAATAGTAAGTGAACTACGTTCAAGTGGATAACTTTCCAGATTAAATAGGGAAAGGCGGGATAAATCACATCATGGAACATGTTTTCTAGCAGCTCTTCACCTTCTGTCTTACAGACAGAAGTCCTTACTCCCCACTATAATGTCCATTTCGAATCAATCATAAGGATTTGTGCCGGTCTGGTCCGGCGACCAGTTTGATCCTTGTTGGCAGCCAACCGTGGCTTCCTTGACCTGGCTTCCTGGGAACTTCTTGTGCTCATGACATCACACGATACAGCATGACATGTGAAGGGTTAGTAAATGCAAGAAGCGCCCAAGATGTCAGGCCAAGGATGTCAGACAAAGTAGACTGCCTTGGCAGTCAGACTGGAAGCTGGGTCAAGGCCCATTTCTAGAAAGAGGTTGTTTCCTGCTCTCGTTATGGGCCGCCAATATAAGAATTTCAGATCTGATCCAAGTTATATTGAAATCAGGTGACAGTGATGGAGCATTAGGGATAAGATTATGCATTTTACATAACCAGATTTGACCTCAACTTACCTACTGATATGGCTTCCAAACTAAAGGAGTAAGAGGCCCTTTCCCCAGAGCAAACACATTTCTCGGTGTCATTATCCAATGCATTTACTGTGTAGTCAGTGGAAGGTTGCAGTGTTACACGGACCTGCACAGATGGGATATGTCAGAATTTTAATGAATAGATTGAGAAAATAACTAAAAGTTTGCAGTACAGAACGGTATAGCTACATTCTATAAACAGCAATACATATAGAAGGGACGAACCCATGCACTACGCCAAAGACAGCCATGTTTCTGTGATCCAGGTCACAAGTACGGATCTGACCATTCGTGCAGAATTGCCTATCTCCACCTTTCTGCTTTTCTATTGGCACCCCCAAAAAAAAAAAAAAAAAAAAAAAAAAAAAAAAACACAGCAAGTGCCCCATCAGCCCCCTAGCTGCAGTCTTGCCTTTCTAGTGTTTTCTGGCTTTACGTAAAATTAATCTTTAAACTTTGTATGTATAAATAAAAAAATAAAAAGTTTCTTAAAGCGTAAAAGTTTGTTATTGCATGGAAAGAACGCATGCAAGGCTAGGGCAGGGTCAGATTATTCACCCATATGCCCAGGAGGTGCCAAGGTATGTAGACAGATAGGATTTTTCACTGAGGCAAAGAGTATTGCCCTTTGTATAACTGCCAGACAAATCCCATAATTCATAATGAAAGATCTATAGTGTGTAAGCCACTCAACTTTTTCTTTTACTTCTTTTCCTACCCCTTGGATCCAGAAAAATAAAGATATATGTTCTGCAAACCCCATCCCCCTTAGCTACCACCCTGAGGATTAAGAAACGCACAACATGTGTCAAATCCTCACCTTGGCACACTTGCCCAAGTAATTGGATATCGCAACTTTTAATATCAGAGTCTCTCCTCTGACAAAAGAGTACGGAAGAAAGTCGGATACAAAGAACTCCTGGAAAGAGGTGAAGTTGGCCGGGTTCTTGCTCATTCCAAACCCAAGGCCCCAAGCAAAACAGACCATGTCAGCTTTCCATTCAGTGATGGTTCCTGGCACTACCAGAGGGATTTCTCCGTGGCCATTTTCACTAGGAGAGATTACAAAAATAAAATTACTTCATGCAGAAAAATCCCCCAAAACAAAATTAGATACAATAGATCCCACTACAGTGTCTTCTGCACTTAACACAGATGCACAGGGAAATTGCCTTCAACGTAGTCAGGTGGCGTTGTGTCAGACTAACACAACACCATCTGGTCCCCCAACGTATAAAGCAATGCGCTTCAATGTGAAGCAAGGGTGTAGTCATCCTGTATAAAGATGGACCTTTTAATTCCAGCAGAATTCCTTTAATTCTTTAGCGCATACTTAACCTTATTTTTTTATTCTGTATGCAAGTAGCCTATTCAGAGAAGAATAGGTCTAGTGCCAAATTCACAGGAAAACATTGCATTGTCTAAAAGTTTTCCTATGCAGACCAAGGAGAAACTTTAGAGCCCTTTTTTTTTCTTAAGTAAAAAATATGTAATAAGAGGCATAAATAATAAAGTCCTGTTCCCCCTGCCTGCAACTGCCTCATAAGAGTTCAGAAATCTTTTCAGTCCCCCCAAATACAAGTCTACAGTAAAGCCTCCCACTACAAATTAGATAAAAGGTTGGTCGAATGATCATTTGACTGACAGCGGTCTCTCCCGAAACCCCCCGTATACAGCAAGACTGGTCACCTGTGTTCCCTATGAGAGACGTTGACAGACTCATCTGGCAGTGGCTTATCTTCTGCAGAATTAAAGTGTGGACCGCTGAAATTCAGCAGACCGGATACTTCTCTACCCCAACACCTTTATGAGGAGAGTCAAGACGACCCTATACATATTAGACTGCCAGGGGGTTAGGCTAACTTTAGTCTAAGGTTTATAGGGGCCCCAGAAAAAAAAAAAAACATTCTCTTTATCTTCAAGAGCTCACCTCTCCTCTGCCTTAATTGCCAAGGTGGTGCACTCCTGAAGATTGACAGTTTGGACCAGCGGCATGGTTGCACCCTTGGTCTGAACGGAGCACTCTCCCATCATACTAGCAGATGTAGCTTTGCTTCTGCAGCACTGGAGAAGCACAGGGAGACTGGCCGATACGGACAGACTAAGGGCACTTGCAGGCTCTAAAGCACAGAACCTGTATGCTATATGCACTCATTGCCTGGGTTACCGGCCACTCTGAGGACTATTGGTGGCCTGTAACGTAGGCAATTGGCTGCATATATAATTAGAGATTATATATATATATATATATATATATATATATATAATCTGTTAGTGAGAAAGTCATGTCATGTTCCTCATGTCAACGAGCGGCCAAGAAAGATCATGTTCGCCCGTACAGAGTCACGGTCGTTCAGGACTTGAAAGTGCCCAGATCAAGAGAAAAGAATTCAGCATTGCCAGATATTATCCTTTAGGGCCAGGTGTACAGTAACAAGCCATAACATTACAGCCACTCTGAGAGAACAGACAGCGAGAAATTCAGGCTATGACCCCAGACGTCCAACAGAATGCATTGAATAATATGGAACGGCTTGTTCAGGCGTGCTTTGCTTGAATGTGAACAGTGGAGATTTTCAACATCTGCTTTAAAATATCATTTTCTCATGAACCAAGGAATGTACAGTCCGAATTACAGTATGATAGATCTTCTCTTTTAGAAGTTAAGGCAGTTTTTCTGGGTAAAGTAATAAATAATCATCTTTATTTATATAGCACCAACATATTCTGCAGCGCTTTACAAGTCAGACAATTTACAGACATTATTGGCACCGTCCCCATTGGGGCTCACAATCTACATTCCCTATCAGTATGTCTTTGGAGCGTGGGAGGAAACCGGAGAACCCGGATTAAACCCACACAAACACGGGGAGAACATGCAAACTCCTTGCAGATGTTGTCCTTGGTGGGAGTTGAACCCAGGACCCCAGCGCTGCAAGGCTGCCGTGCTAACCACTGAGCCACCGTGCTGCCCGAGTGAATTACCCAGTAGAAGTGGAATCCGGCAGAAGAGAGGACGGTCACTTTTTATCCACTTCACAACTTTCAAAGCTTAATAGGATAAAGGAAGTGAAAAAAAGACAGATCATGTGCACAGCAAGTTGTTTTGATGTTACTGTGAATAATTGTGTGTTTTTTTTCCAGGCATTTTTCACGTGAAATCTACCTGAAAAAAAAATAAGACATTGTGCGCACATGCCTTTACAGACTATCTGAAAGAGGAAAAGTCAGCCAGTAGAAGATGGAGGTTACAACTGCAGTCTCTCTCACACTAAAGTGTGGAGGCATCTGAGGGCCTCTGAATCTGATTGCTAAATCCAAAATTCACCCACCATTGCTTAAAAGGATTTTTTTTTAATTCTGTAAAATCCATGATAGGACAAGACCAGCCAAGGGCCAGTGTTTGGTCCTGAGCCTCAATTGAAATTATGGGCAATACTTTTAAATACTTTTCTATTTCAGGGATATTAAAAAAAACAAAAAAAAAAAAACCCACACTGATTTTTATCAGTTATTAAAGTCTTACCTAATAAACAGTTTATCAAAGTACCATACTTCAAGAAAACTTTTTCGCAGACTTTCGATCTGAGTGGTAGCACTATTATCGTTAGGAGGACCTACCACTGATTCGGCTGTAAAAAACAAAAAAACACACACATTAGGAATAAGTTGTCAATCATTCCTATACCTTTGAATTAACTACATGTATTTTTCTTTATTATAAAGCTTTTTTGTAGTAGGATTTCAGGAAGAAGCTTCGATTGTTTGGATTCTACATGCTCTACACATCACAGTGCATAGCAGACTGCAAGATGAGTTACCAGTGAATCCATCAGTGAGCTCCTCTGACAGCAGGATCTAGAACCCTCATCTCTTTCCAGAAAGCTAAGCAGATATATAACCAGATCAGCTCAAACTATAGGTCAAGAGAGAAGAGATAAGGTCTCAGACCCTGCCATTAGCCAAGGATATGCAATAAAATGTCTTCTAGATGTGGGTTCCACCTTTGACACCTGCATCTTTCTCAAGAACATGGGTCCATGATCCCCACCAACTCACTGCCGCTGTCAGTGGAGAGGTTCTCTCCATTCACTTCTGGGAGTTCCAAGTATAGTTGAGTAAGCCTGCTCGGCCATTTTAGGAACAGCCATAGAAGTCAGTAGGGAAAACCATGAGTGCTACAACCTCTCAATTGACAGTCTATGGGACAGAGGATCTCCATTTTTGAGCTAGGCATTTCCCAAAGATTAGGATGCGGGTCCTACAGACATTTATGGCATGTCCTATGGAAACAATGACCCCAAAGACATCCATATTCTTTAAGCAATAAAGGCAATCACTTGTTTCTGTAACAATTGTATTACCTGTCATGCTAAAAAAGGCTTCGGTATTTGAACTAGAGACACCACCATCCCAAAGCGTTGGTCTTGTAAAACTAGAAGGCTGTCCACAAAGTGTAGGTTTCTTTAACGTTGTATTTATAGCAAAAATCAAGCCAATATCCTGAAAGAGGCAGAAAGAAATGCATATCACCATGACATATGGATGATAAATAGGCAATACATGTTACCATCTGCCCGAAGGAGGGGCACACACCCCCACACACTTTAGTGCCTTGTTGTTTTCCCACAATGATGAGGATCCATGCAATATAAATATGTATATCCTTCTGTGCAGGTGGTCAGCCCTTACTGGACATTGAATGACATTGGCTTTAAGAGACCATGCTTCCCTCTTATTATTGCTCTTGGAATAGTCGCCTCTTCCCCCTGTTTTGGTGTGTGCTGTTGAAGGGAGATGAACCAGAAAGTGAAGGAGACCTAGTGTGTGCATGAGGTAACAGACAAGACATTTGCCTGTGTCCAGATAAGGAGAGCTAATAAGAGGACTTGTTGCTCTCTGGGGAAAAAAAAAATAAAATAAAAAAAAATAATGACAGGACTATTGCAAGATTACTTGTGGACACAGTCCTGACAACCAAAGAGCTGCATTGTTCCTCTGGAACAGCTTCCCTGAAGATTGGTGACCTGAGGTAACAGATAATACAGTGCGCCAGCCTAGTCATTGAGGGGTATAAAACTTGCCTGACTAGGAGAGAAAGACCAAGTCTACAGGAGAGGGAACTCAAGCATAACTCATCCGGCTCAGCTACAACAGAACCAAGCAGCAGCTGCCTATCTATTCCTCAACTGCACAGTTGTGAGTGAAACACTGATACAGAGTGAGGGTGTAGCTCAGTTTTCCCTTTAGTTAGGACACTGTAGCAGCGTGGCCTGATTAGCGGAAAAGCCAGGTCGTGAATTAGCCGATTTATACTGTTCATATTGTGCTGTCATTACCATAGCTGGAGCATAGTTTTGGGACACACTTCAGCTATTTCTCCTTATATTCATGTTAACATCATTGTTATAAAAACGTATTCCCATCTTCAGGCATATATCCTCTTACTTAATAAAGCCGATTTTTTGTTTCGGCCTTCTCGTCTGCTGTGCAGAACTTGAATCCTGTGCTACAATATATGGGCACTTTGCAGTCCAATAGTTCTTCATAATGCACAACTGCACCCGCTTTGTATGTAAAAACGGACCCCCTTTACCTTTTGAGTCCCTGCTTGGCTGCACAGGTTGCATCAATGGTATGTTTGCCCCTGGCTGGTACAACATGTGATCATGTACCCCCCTTTTTACTCACAAACATGCTCCATGTGGCCAACTCAACTTGTTCCATGCAAGCTTGCTAACAACGCTTCTTTTCAAAAACTGCACCAAAAGTTGTGCACCAAATTTATTATGAGTTTTAAACTTTTTTTGGGGGGGATGGCCAAGTCTTGTTATGCTCTAGCTTTTTTAATCATATGCACCATTTTTCTGGGCAAAATTATGATGTGAAATAAACCAGCAGGTGCATGAAGGAAGAGAAAAAATAACTAACTTGTCCAGCTGCATGTACCAAATGTATTATGCTGTGCGCTCCACTGACTAATTTAGGACTGTTTATGCCTGTCCAGAAATGGTGCAATACTCACGTTCAACTGCTGAGTGGTGTCTCCTTCATAGGGGTAGCCAACAGGTGAATAGTACAAACCATCAACCTTGATTTGCCTATTAGAATCAGTGCAAGGAGGATCAGGTGGAGCCACATTGTATCCTTCGTAGTAGTATCCATTCAAACTATTGAATCGTTGAGCTGAATATACCTAAAAAAAAAAAAATAAATAAATAAAGATAGTTTAATAAACCATAAGACAATTGGAGGCAACTGAGCACAGGGTCAACCAGAAGAAAAATTTCCTTCCATCTATGTGGACCAGGCAGGCACATGACCGCTTTGTTTTTTTGTTATGCAGGATATATCTCACCATTAAGATCCTGACAATTGACTTAAAATGCAGTTCCCTTTTGCCTGATTTGTGTGTGCCATTATTATGTCAGAAGGTGGACTCACTGGAAGATCCTTTGATACTCTGGTGGCCAGTTTGACCCCGTCTGTCCTGTGAAATTTAAGCTTCTTGCAAGCAAAGTCCTCATTGCACTCTCCAAGATCAGGTTATGCCCTACCTATATCAATTGAGGCAACGAGAACCTCAACTGCAAAACATTTCAGGAGGTGGTGGCCAACCCATGAACATCAGGTCTCCATTGGAGAAAGGATCACTGTTGCAGCAGTCTCCATTACATGATGCAACTTTGCAGACCAGAGACCAATTGGGAAGTTTTGGTATTGAGTAGTGTTGAGCATTCCGATACTGAAATATCGGGTATCGGCCGATATTCGCGGTATTGGAATTCCGATATTGTAAAAGTATCGAATACTGGAATCGGAAGTTCCCATAATGCCTGCGCTCTGCAGTGTCTCTGAAGGATGACAAGCTGGATGGCAGCGCTCAGCTGAGATCCAGCCTGTCATCAGAATGCCATCCCAGCGTGGGAGAATTCTCCTGATCTTTTAAAAGCCGGCGGGCGGTAAAAAGCTGCCGGCTTTTAAACAATCACACAGCCCCATACTGCTTCCCCGCAGCCTCCCACACCGATCCTCCGCTCCCCTCGCCACCTCCCATCCTGATCGTAAGTTAGGACTGGGCGGGGAGCACAGCACCAAGGAGCGGGGAGCGAAGGACCCGGGCGGGGAAGCCGGCAGTGAAAAGACTTCACCGCCGGCTTTCCCGTTCTGTGCTGCGCTTTCCCGCCGGTTATTTCAAATGAACAGCTGAGGTATCAGCTGATGCCGATCAGCTGTTCATTTAAAGTAGCCGCGGTGCCCTCAGAGGGTTCATGCGAGTTCATGCTTGACTGCATTGTATGACCTCACATGAACTTTCCCACGGTCGCACAGGTCAGCCTCACCTCCCAGACCCGTCATGATTGGTGTGTGTGGGTGTTTGTGCGCGTGTCTGCGAGTGTGTGTGCGGTGTCTGTGCGATGTGTGCGGGTGTGTGCAGGGTGTCTGTGCGGGTGTGTGCGTGCAGGCAGACAGGCTGATGGCAGTAGTAGTGTCACATTGGCCTATGTCTGTCCCCCGTCCACTCGTGCCAGCAGGATCAGCTTGATGGGAGCAGTAGTTCCCATCAGCCTGATCCTGCTATTTAAATTGCCCTACTGTGTCCCCAATAAATTTTAAATACATGTCATTGGTGGCCAGTGGTTACCTGCAATAAATTAGTTTATACATTACCTGTCCCCGCCGATCGTCACCTAAAATAAAGTAAAAAATAAAAAACTACACCTATACTCACCTAGACACCTAATTCCCCGAAGCCATCGATCTCCTGTAATAAAATATAAAATAATAAACCACAACCTTATCCTTACCCCTCCGTAGTAGTCCACGAGTGTCCCACGAAGATCTCCAGTTCAGAGCAGCCACATAGAGTGACCGCTCTGAACCGCCGCTAGAATGACAGGGCCGTAAGGCAGCCCCGTCATTCCATAAGTGGGTTCGCCGGAGTTCAGGCAGCGCTGCGCCGGTTAGCTCCTTTACGGCCCTGCTGTATCATGAGAAATTCCCACGGTACAGCAGTGCCGTAAAGGAGGTCTCCGGAGCTGCGCTGCCCGAATGCACTCCGGTGACCTCAGTCAGTGGCTCCCGCTGCCGGGAGCAGACGTGTTCCCGGCAGTGTGAGCTTACAGCAGCCATGCACAGCTGTCACCATCTCCAGATGTGACAGCTGTGCATGGGAGATCAGCGCTGGAACGTGGACAGGTAACTTTTTTTTTTTAGTAAACTAAGAATTAAATAAAATGGTGTGTTTTATTTCAAATAAATTTTTTCTGGGTGTAGTGTGTTTTTTCTTTTTAACACTTTGTAGGTTAGTGATGGGGTGTCTTATAGACGCCCATCATTACTAACCTGGGCTTCATGGCAGCTGGCGCTGACATGAACCCCACCACTATTACCCCCTGCCACCGCACCAGGGCAGCGTGGAAGAGCGAGGCTAAGTGCCAGAATTGGCGCATCCTATGGATGCGCCATTTCTGGGGCGGCTGACGGCTGGTGTTTCTGGCCTGGGAGGGAGATAATATTCATGCCACCCTTCCTGGGCTATTAATATCAGCCCCCAGCTGTCTGCCTAGCCTTTGCTAGCTATTAAATAGGGGGTACCCCACGTCATTTTTTTTGGGGGGGGTCCCCCATTTTAATAGCTAGTAAAGGCTAGGTATTCAGCTGGGGGCTGATATTAGTAGTTTGGGAAGCTCCGTGGGTATTACCCCCTTCCCAGGCTTCAAACATCTGCCCCAGCCGTCTGCTTAACCTCCGCTAGAGTAAAATTATGGGGGATCCCACGCCAATTTTTTTTTTTAAATAAATCCTTTATTTTAACACTAAATGACATTTGAGGAGTTAATAAAGATGCAGTCCCTAAATTATTTATTTTTAAATTAATTTTTCCCAAAAATTGATGTGGGCTTTGCCATATTTTTGTATGCCAGCCAGGTACAGCATCCAGCTTATGAACGCGCCATTTTTTGGGGTGGCTGCGTACTGCAATTTGCACCGGGGGGGGCAGAAAGCTTGGGCCTCCCTGGGCTGCAGATTCCAGCCCCCAGCTGCCTAGTTGTACCTGGCTGGACACAAAAATAGGGCGAAGCTCCACATTTTTTTTTTTTTTTTTTTTTTTAATTATTTCAGGAAATAATTTTTTAAAAAAAGGGCTTCCCTATATTGTTGTGTCTGGCCAGGTACAAATAGGCAGCTGGTGGTTGGGGGCAGCCCGTCCCTGCCTGCTGTACCTGGCTGGACACAAATATAGTGCAAAGTCCCACGTCATTTTTTTTTTAATTTCAGGAAATTCATTAAATAATTTAAAAAAAAATGTGGGGCTTCGCCCTATTTTTGTGTCCAGCCAGGTACAACTAGGCAGCTGGGGGCTGGAATCCGCAGCGCAGGGAGGCCCAAGCTTTCTGGGCCCCACCCGCTGCAAATTGCAGTCAGCAGCCGCCCCAGAAAATGGCGCATTCATAGAAGCGCCATCTTCAGGCGCTGTACCCAACTCATCCAGGGCCCTGGTGCGATGGCTCACTGGGTAATAAAGGGGTTAAGGCCAGCTTGGCATTATCAGCTGGCCCCAAGCCCAAAATTCATGGGGTCATGCCAATATTAGACATGACCACCATGAATTTCTAGTAAAGTATTTAAAAAAAACACAAACACCCAGAATAAAGTCCTTTAATTGAAATAAAGACACAATTCTTTATTGTTCTAAATTAAACCATACTTACCATCACGCCCATTCCAGCTGAAGCCAACGATCTCCTGCAATAAAAGAAAAATAAAGCAACCTCATCCTTACCTTTCCATGGTTCCCACGACAGCTCCAGCTCTGCTACATTGAGATGACAGGCTGGACCACAGCAGAACGCTGCCATCCAGCCTGTCATCCCGCAGACACTAAGCGCAGGCATGCTTGCGCTCCTCAGCGTCTCTGTGACGGCATCCAGATGAGCCGAGGTCATGTCCAATGAACTCAGCTCACCTCATGCACGTCACTGACAGCGTGGGGAAATTCTCACGCTGAAGCGCTGAGTGCAGGAGAATTTTCCCACGCTGTCAGTGACGTGCATGAGGTGAGCCGAGTTCATTGGACATGACCTCGGCTCATCTTTATGCCGTCACAGAGAGACACTGAGGAGCGCAAGCATGCCTGCGCTTCTCAGAGTCTGCGGGATGACAGGCTGGATGGCAGCGTTCTGCTGCGGTCCAGCCTGTCATGTGAATGTAGCAGAGCTGGAGCCGTCGTGGGAACCATGGAAAGGTAAGGATGAGGTTGCTTTATTATTTTTCTTTTATTGCAGGAGATCGTTGGCTTCAGCTGGAATGGGCGTGATGGCAAGTATGGTTTAATTTAGAACAATAAAGAATTGTGTGTTTATTTCAATTAAAGGACTTTATTCTGGGTGTTTGTGTTTTCTTTTAACTTTGACTATGGGGTTAGTAATGGGGGTGTCTTATAGACGCCTCTCCATTACTAACCTGGGCTTGATGTCAGCTGGCATTATAAGCCGACATCAACCCTAGCCCTATTACCCCACTGCCACCGCTACAGGGCAGTGGGAAGAGCGAGGCTAAGTGCCAGAATTGGCGCATCCTATGGATGCGCCATTTCTGGGGCGGCTGACGGCTGGTGTTTCTAGCCTGGGAGGGGGCCAATATTCATGGCTCCCTTCCTGGGCTATTAATATCAGCCCCCAGCTGTCTGCCTAGCCTTTGCTAGCTATTAAAATAGGGGGGACCCCACGTCTTTTTTTGGGGGGGGGGTCCCCCATTTTAATAGCTAGTAACGGCTAGGTATTCAGCTGGGGGCTGATATTAGTAGCCTGGGAAGCTCCGTGGGTATTACCCCCTTCCCAGGCTTCAAACATCTGCCCCAGCTGTCTGCTTAACCTCCGCTAGAGACTAAAATTACGGGGAACCCCACGCCAATTTTTTTTTTTTTAAAATAAATCCTTTAACACTAAATGACAAGTACAGTAATCAACACTGTCACTGTACTTCTTATATATGTGACTGACATGTTTCTATCTAATCTATGTGTGAAGCTCTATTCTGTCTGTTATAAATTGTCGGGTACCGGTGTATGCCGCTGATGAATTGCCGGCTTTTCATGTCATTCTACATTATTCTTAGTTGTTTTACTTCATGTAGAATTAACCTACAAGGAAAGAAAGGGTTTATTTTCATTCCGATATTTGTGTCCCATTGATTTGCATTGGTTTCCGGTATCGGAATCGGTGATAGCCGATACTTTGAGTATCGGTCCAATCCGATACGATATTTCCTGATATCGGAAGGTATCGCTCAACACTAGTATTGAGTTTTCAAACCATGGACATGAAGATTCTTACGTTTGGTTGGAAAGAAGCTCATCTCAGTCTTCATTTATTGCCCAGCAAATTTCAAACATTTTGAAAGGCGACATGAGGATTGAGCAGATTGGATGGAGATTTTTTTTTATAGTATACATACCATAAAGGTACCCCAGGGGGAGATATTCCAAAAAGGTATCACCGAGGTTACATAGGGTATTTTTTGGCTCTGAGACCTTGCAAACCATGGAGTAACGTGCAGGGGAAGGATGCAAAAAAACAATTGAATTTGCTAATCTCTTGACCATGTTGGATTTCACACTGCTCCATCCTTTGTTCTCATTGATATAAGCTGCCTGCAGAGGTGTCTGGCAGAGGCGTATGTGATGCGCCCCCGGGGCGTGGGGTACTCGGCAGCCGGGCCTATGGATGCCGGTGGGGGATATCACGGTGGCTGGCCTGGTCCGTGCCCCAGGGCGGTCAACCAAAAAGGGGATTGTAACTTGGATAGAAAATAAAAACAAAGTAAATAGTTTGTGACACTACCTGTGGTACCTGGTAAGGATTACCAGCGCTGCTACAGACCTCCGGGGGCAGTGTGGAGTTTGATGGTGGGTGGTGATGCTGGGACTTTTAGTGCAGGCAGGATGGCGCAGCAGGAGTAACTGACAGCGGATTCGCTTCAATACCTTTACTGGTGCGGATGTCAGGTACGGTCCAGGGTACTCAGTAGCATGGGTGCACTTCAGGACTTCTCCCCAGTGAGCGGGTATAAGGCCTCCTGGTCCGTGTCTGCCTCTGAATGCTCCTGGCCAGTCTGAAACTAGGCCTAGCTTATGTGTCATGCTGTTCCTTCACCTGTTGCTTGGTAGTAGGACCTTCCGCTGGCAACCACTCTCCTTGGGCACTGGGGCCTTGTGGTTCCTGGTCCTGTAATGGGTCTAGCTTCAGGTCAGCCAGGGACTTTAGTCCTCCTGGGATGCCGGTGATTCCTACTGGGTATAAAGGGACCCTGTAGGTGCGGACCCGTTGTCCGGTTTGTATATCGGGGTGAGCCTATGATGCTCCTCTGCCCCCTCAACTCCTCTTTGCCATCGGCCACACTCGGGGCCCTCAGAACTGAGCAGCAGACAAGCTGTGTCTTTGCTGCTCTCAGCGTCAGTACGCTCTCAGACTCTCAGTCTGACTACTCACAACTAACTGACTGGCTGGCTCCACCCTCCATATATATCCCTAACGGGCTCCCTCTGGTGGTGTGAGGTGGAAGGGTGGAGGTGTTTGTATGTAATGAGGGCCTCTTGTGGAGGAGTCCATCCATGCACCCTTGGTCCTGTGGTACCTGTGCACAGCAGGGTGCCACATATGCCTCTCCCTATTGGGAGCATGAGCATGCATGCCTGACTCAAGAGATATAGCATAAATGCATGGCCCCTTTAAGATCTCATCGATAGTTTACTCCATGAAACTTTTGGAGCCTCTGAGATGAAAGTTTTAAAAAGCTGCATTATATAATAAAAGGTTGTTTTTTTTTTTTTTTTTTTTTTTTTAATATCTTATTTTATGTATCGATAGCAATGTCAATGTAGGAAGTTACTGACAGATGGTAAGAAGAACTTGCAGAAGGGAAGATTAGGCTTAATATGAGAAATGTAGAGTTTTCAATATAAATACTCTGCTTTTACATCTATTCCTACCGTTTCACGCTTAAGAGACTGGTCTGGGCCTAGAAGCAGGAGACTTGCATCGTAAATCCTCACATGACACATGGAACGATGTGCTGATTCAATATTCAAATTAATAGAGGAACCGGGTGTTGCCCTTTGTGCTGAAAATTGCAAGAAAGCCTAAGAAAAAAAAAAAAAAAAAACCAGGTTATCATTTTTCTTATAGCCACTATGACATCTCCATGTTGGGTTGGAGACAATTTGGTAAAAATTCTCAGCCCTACCCTCTAAGTAACGCTGCCTAAGCCAGAGATGAGATGTAGCCAAGTGAGCTAAAAAAAAAAAAAAAAAAAAAAAATTATGATAAAAAAAATAAAAATTTAGTGGAAGAGATGCTTCACCCATCAACTACGTACTAGCGGTGTTAACAGGTCACCGAATCAAACTTAACTGATTTTACGTGACTTATTTTGAAGGGTACTAGGTCATTGCAAAAAAAAAAAAAAAAAAAAAAAGGGGGGGGGGGGATCATATAAATCTATCCATCTTAAAAAGAACCTACAGTGCACCTTACATCCTTTATCACCCGTGTCAGATTCCAAGAAATACAATGTGTAGTAGAACTAAATAGCAGACATGGTACTGTTCAATACTGTAATTTATAGAACAATTTGCAGAAGAAGCTAAATAGGTTCAAATTAAGGAAAGCATTTAAAGGGAATCTGACACTGGCTTTTTGCTGCATTCTCTACATGATGCTACTCCGATTAAGACACAGTTTCCAGTGACATATCACTTACTGGGCTGCTTGATAAAATCCCAGTTCTCTGCTGCAGATCCAGCAGAGCTCAGAATGCTGAGCTGTGTATAACCCGGCCCCCACCACTGATTAGTAGCTTTCTGACTGGTGCCAATCAGTGGTGGGTGCATGGTTACACAGAGCTAAAACATGGCATGATACAGTTTGTCCTTTAGCCTATGCGCTCACTTAGCGTTTTTGTAGCGCTTGTAAAACAGTCTGCCATGCAAAGCAGTGTGACGTCGGATGTGCTGTGCACATGATGCGCTAACTTGCGCGCCAAATTCGCATTACTTTGCAAAACGCAGCATGACCATTTCTACTGCAATTATGCTGCAGCGTAATCGCAGTGCGTGTGGTACCGAGGATGAAGATGAGACTACAACTCCTCATCCTGGCTACCACATGGTTTAAAAAAAAAAAAAAAAAAAAAAAAAAAAAAAGTTAAAAATAAACAAAACCTGTATATTCACCTCTCCGGCAGACCCCAGTCTGCTCTCCGGTCTCCTCCGGTCTGCTCCCGGCCGTGTCTTCTCTTCAGCGTCCCCCGCGGTGTACTGTCAGGACCTGCGGTGATGTCATTTAGTCACCTGATGGTCACGCGACTGCTGTCATAGGCGGTCAGGTGATGGTCGCGTGACCATCAGTGACTAAATGATGTTACCGCAGGTCCTGACAGTACACCACGGGACGCTGAAGAGAGAAGACGCAGCCAGGAGCAGACTGGGGGCTGCCGGAGAGGCGCCTATACAGGTTTGTTTTTTTTAACGTTTTTTAATTTTTTTTTACTATAGATGCTCCATTTAAAGCATCTAAGTTGTTCACACATTATAAATCCATGCCGGTTGCATGGATTTATATTGTGTGATCAACTTGTCAAGCTCTTTTCCAAGTGATGCTCAAAATCGCTTGGAGAAGTGCTTGAAAAAACACATGCAAAAACGGTGGGGGGGGGGGGAATTTTAAATCTGCATGTGTTTTTTTCTGCCAGAGAGGCAAAAACGCTCTGCATAAAATCTGCTGTGGGCACATAGCCTAAGTGATAGTTTCCTGCTGATAAAACAGTGATCTTATTAAAGCTACAGCAAGCACTGGAATCAAGCTCTCTGCTCCTACATCAATAGCATAAACCTGCTGACAGATTCCCTTTAAATTAAGCAGCTATATGCCATGACGTTATTGCTTTTTTCACCCTAATGTTCAAGTAGGCAATTCCATTTATATTAATTTTTACTAAAATATTTTCCCTTAAAGGCGAAGACATTCTTTACATTTTTGGCTAAAAAAAAATAAATAAGTAATAGACAGGTTTCTACTTTGGCTTGGATTATCAATTCTGAAAATATTTAGGGGCTGATGCAGCAAAGTGTTTGTGCCAGAATACTTTGCGCAAACATTCAGTGACTTTATCCCGCCAGTTTGAAGTAGCTCTGCTGGGGAGGACACCGGACTGGATGTGGCTTGGCTGAGCCTGCCAGTCAAATTCAGCAAAATGTGGCAGCATTTCTTTTGCTAGAAATGTTACTCTAGCCCCTGACTGGAGTAAATTTCTACCAAGGCTCACTAAGGCAGACGCCACTGAATACATTAAGCGGCGTGCATTCCCATAATTAAGACTTGCGCAAGAAACGGCAGACCCCTAAGGCCCCGATTCATCATTGCCTTTGAGACTGTTTGTCTTGGTCTGTTTTGTTTTCTTGTGATTTTTTTTTTTTTTTTTTTTTTTTTTTTTTTTTTTTTATTTGTTTTTATTCATTTATTCCATTTGTGCCTTTTTAAAGTCTAAAATTATAAGTTGTTTTTTTTTGGCCCCACCCCACTTTGTGGGCTGATTCTAACAATTCCAGAGGTTTTAGCCAAATTGATCAATTGCAACTTTAAAAAAGTTGCAAAAATTTGGAACAAATTCCCTCTAGGATCCCCCCTGATCCACGAATCGCATGCACCATTTTGATGAATTTGATGCCAAAAAAAAAAAAAACCCACAAATTATGAATCGGACCCTAAGACTTTACTGCGGATAAAGACAGTTGTGTTCTATAAAAGTCTCCAATGAGACCTTCAATAGCACTAAAAGTTGACTGATCACTTATGGAATACATGGTAATATGAAATACTCTTTACCGGTGTGTGGAAACATTTCTCAGTTTCAAGGTTGATCTTATGTAGCACAACCTCTTCCTTCAAGATGTTGTAGACAACAACGTCAATCGCTGGAGCGTGGTCTGGAGTTACATCTAGTGTGATATTGAATTCTCCTTGCAGAGCTGAAATGTTGGGTAGAATGAAGCAGTCAGTGCTGTACATATAGAGGCTAGACAGATTCATTGACCCATGTACGAATCCCCCTTTCATATTGCATTTCTACACATCAGAAAATGGCGATACTCACAGTTGGTCAGATCTACCGGCATTCTGCCTGAGTCTATGATATTTGCTTTTGATATTACCTACAGAAAAAAGAAAAAAAAATTGAACTAACAGCAAGACTTAAGGGTTCTAACGATGAGAGCGATGCAAATTCATTAGTCTAATTTTTTTTTTTTTTTTTTTTTTTTTTTTTTTTTTTTTTTTTTTTTAGAGATTTATTGAATCTGGTAAATTTAAATCCTGGTGCAAATTGCCAAAAAATGCCAGAGGCCACATTGCAGAAGATTGCATAAGCCAGAGAAGGTCCACATGTTCTTATGTGCTGCCAGGAGAATCTTAATATTTGACTGAAGTTCTAATTTTGCAAGAAGAATTTAATCATTTCTAGTTTTAACGAAATCTTCAGCCAAAAGAAGTCCAATTTCTTAGGCCTTTGTAAACTAGCCATCTGCCATGCTGGATTTCTTTGGTCATTGTTAAATGAAGATATTGGGGCAAACGATCAACTCTTTGATGCCTAAATTTATGCCTTTTTTGTCCAGAATGCAAGCTTTCAGAAACCAAGAGTGAACATGTGCCTTCAGAAATGGCCATCTGGAAACCAAACTGTGCAGCCAGCTCTTGAATTAAGAAGACCGACAATAAAGAACTTCATTTCTCCTGTGAGCCGCCGGCTTTCAGTCACACAGGTGTGTCGACGTGACTTCAGTTACAGCTCACAGTAATTCCAGGACTTTGACAGCCAATTTTACTGATGTTCTGCAGAGCAAACTCTTAGTCAAAGTCCAAGGGCAAGCATACAACTGCTGCTCAAAGTGCGGTGATCGATAACTGAAGCCGCATTGACACAACTGTATGACTGAAAGCCGGCAGCTCCCAGACGGAACAAAGCACATTTTTTCCCGGGAGCCACACTTTCAATACTGTGGCCGGGCACCTTCTTAACGCCATTTACCTGCAGATCAACCCTATATCTGCAAATAAATAGCATTATCCGATGTAACAGGTTCCCTTTAAAAGGTTTTTCTTGTAGAACTAGAACATTTGTGTTCATTTATAAGATGTTTGAACTCCGAAACATCCACCAAAGAATGAATGTTCTACAGTACTCCTTTGAGAACTGTCATAGTGTCTCGTTCTCACATATCTTTTGAACATGCAGTAACTGATACAAATGTATAGCTAAGCCTCAATTGTCTATAATGGGACAAAAACAGATCCAAAATAAAATATTGAAGCTTCATAATGATTTGAGTGTCTTAATTATATGTTCTTACAATGATTTGAATGTTGCAGTTAATGTCATCTCCATGATCATTATCTGACCCCTTTAGCTGTTAATACTCACCATGTAGCTGAAATTTGTGGAGGTTTCGCCTACTTCAAGGCCTGATTTATCAAATATGTATCTGACTCTAAGATCGTATGTTTGTCCACATTGAAGCTCGTCTTTAGGCCCTTCTATCTGCACGAAGCTCGCAGATCGAGAGTAGAAGCGTGTGATTGAATAGTAGTCATTGGAATAAGTGGGCACGATATAGTTGGCATCGTAACATTGTTCAGATTTTTTGTAAATGACCTGGAAAGAACAGAAAGCAAATTCGAGGCCATGAAAAATAAACTTAAGTTTACAGAGAGTCCACAGAATTAAAAGTATTGTTCCTTTGTATCATGAGGACTTGTCATACACGTCATCATTCGTGACAAGTCATAGGTTGGTCATTGCTGTGCAATAACTTCCATGGTCTCCCTCTTTATTTCTTCCTAAACCCTGTCCATGGGTAATTGAGCTCATTGCTATTGAAGTGAATGGTGGAGAGCTTCAATACACAATCTACTGACAGGTGTGGTGCCATTCCAGCAAATTTAGGGATGATAGTTTTCAAATATCAAAGTGTGGGTGTTTTGTCTGGTTTTGAAGAGCAGGACTAGGGGAGGTCTTAACCAGTCCCAATTTTTCGGGAATGGTACAGGTGGGAAGCTTTTAGAAATATTGAACTATGGTCCAGGGGATTTAAATGATGTCCCTGAAACTTACAAACAAAAGATTGAGCAGATGAATATATTAGGACAATTTACCTTCAATCCTGGGGGTGATATTCCACTCACCTGGATATTGACCACGGATTCCTCCAGTTTCGATGTATCAATGTAGTCCTGGACTTTGCCATTGGCATCTGTGGTCAAATTTTTAACAGTTATCCCATTGACTTGCAGTTCTATTATCTGGTCACTCAGTGGATTTCCAGCACCGTCTATTGCTGCAGCCTAGAAAATGACATGCACGCAATGAAGAAGGTGAAAAACCATAAAACTATAGTTAGTTTAAAATGTAACACACACACACACACACACACACACACTGTCCTCATAGGTTTGGATGGTTGTGGAATCTGGGTAGAGTGGGATGAAATGTGTTCCAATAAAAGTCTTTCAGAAGAATTTTGGAATTTGTCTTCAGCTACTCCTCCCCCCACAGAATTATGAAGGCACCAACAGGATCTACCATCTCAATAATGTGAAAAAAAATTAAAAAAAAAAAAAAAATCTGTCTTCACTGAATACAGAAGGTACAGATTTTACTCATGAATTGAGAGTGAAAGATCAATTCAGAGAAAGAAGCAGATTTCTTTGATAGAGTAAGCAGCTTTGTAATACATCTTAACATGTACTATTGATTTACGAAATAAAGATCAAGATGGCAGTTACTCTATGTAGATTATTTTCACAATTTCAAAAAGTTGACCGTACATTTCCAAAGCTGGGAGGTAAAGGACCAGCAGGACGGACATTGTACCCCTAAAACAGAGAATTTAAGAACTGACTCACCTCTACATAAAATGGAAGTCCTAACATGTAAAACCTCTCCATATTTTGAGGAACAAAACGCACCGCACCCATCTGGTTGGTAATGCTGATGACCTTTGTCTCCTTTGTTTGGATTCCTGTTGAAGAGCAGGGAGAAATATAGGTCATTAATATGATAGGTGACTGTTACAATACACAAGCGGACATCTATAGAGCTCCCCCACAAAAGCTAGCAAATGTAAATACGTAGTATAAGATAATGTTAATCTCATTATCCTAGATTATATGACCCAAAATCAACATTGAAAGTCACATTTACCTGAGCCTTCTTCAGTCGCAATTATTTCCATAACAAGTGTCATATAGTATCCTGACCGATCAAATTGGAAAGTGGTCAGGTCAAGTTCTCCACTGAATATTCCATTAGAATCAAACTGCAAGGCAGAAAATGTCATCAATATATTGCCAACAGCAATAGAGCATGTGGCTCAGTGGTTAGCACTGCAGTCTTGGAGTGCTGGGGTCTTGGGTTCAAATCCCACCAAGGACAACATCTGCAAGGAGTTCGTATGTTCTGTGTATGCGTGGGTTTCCTCCCACATGCCAAAGACATACTGATTGGGGCTGGCAATCTAGATTCTCTATGGGGACAGTGCCAATAATATCTGTAAAGTTGTCTGAATTGTAAAGCGTTGCAGAGTATGTTGGCGCTAAATAAATAGAAATTATATATATTTCATTCTAGAACGCTGCGCTCACATCAGTCCCTGTCTTCCTAGGTGGTAAAACTATACTTCATGATGGTGGTGCTGTGGTCAAAAAAAAAAAAAAAAAAAAACAGTAATACGGCTAGTCTTAGGTTGCTCTTCTCTGTGCACTACTTTATTGGAATGAATTCTTTGAGTTATAGTAATATTAACTTTACCAGGACTACCCCAAAATTATGGTAATAGTATCAGCAGTCTTCAGCATGTTTGAGTATGCAAGGATCAGGTTGTGTGTTTATATGGACTCCTCCCAAAAGTGGGTATTCTCACTGTGTTCGTTGAGACCTCCCTGGGAGGGGCACCTGAAATATCCCAATTTTGACAACCAAGATGTTGATAAGTACAAGAATGTCCCTTTATGGTGCCATCATACAGTGCCTAATTAGCACCACCATACCACGTCCAGATAAAAGGACTGCAGACCCAGTTCATCAAGACGGGCATTTTGTCTTAGTGATTGCCATGCAGGGGTAAGCAAGAGATGAACAAATGTGTACTTTTTATTTACAATGAGAATCAATAGGCACATGTCACTTAATAAAGTTTGCACATCCCATCAGTGGTATGCGCCTCTATGCACCTAGCTAGTTATTCCAGAGATATTTCATTTATGGCATAAGAAATTCCACCATTTGTCAGGATTTTGATGCAATTCTATAAAGTGTTTCATGCCAGTTTATTAAATCAGCCCCCAAGTGATCATTTTTTGTGAGTATGCACATGGAAAACCCTTTACCACCCATTGCACCCAAAAGAGTGCCTTGTGCTTTTCTACACAGAACAAAACATTTGTTATTTTTTTGGGTTTATAAACGAGCATCCATAAGCGATGTAGGCCACTCTCCGCTTATATCACGGTATACGAGAAGTAAAAGCTCCAGACGTAGAGTTAGAACAGCCACTAATATGATGGCTATTCCACCAATTATGGTTAGAATTAATATGGAATATTTGTGTGGAGATTTTTCATAAATGTCTTTTGCGCCTGAAATGCTGAGTTATTTGTTACCATGAGGCCTTATTTTGTTATAATTAGGACTTACTTCTCCAGTGATCGGAACGCACAGTCCATCTGGATTTCGGTTGCAGGCATTCCCATAGTAATAGTTGAGCGGCGCTCTGCAAACTCTGCCCGAGACCTTCCCAGGCATTCCCTGGCCATAGGTGTACCTAGGACAGAAGACAGGAAGCTTCAACACTAGTCCCCACTTTGTACCGTACGTCTACACTGGAAGCGACAGCCCACATGAACATCCCTCTGCCCCGACTCTGCTCACTCAGCTCTGGTCTCAATTCTTTTACTCGGCCCTAGTCTCTCTTGGGTCTTTACTCAGGTCTGGTCTCTTGTAATGGCGGCTATAAGCCAACTCCACTGCTCACACAATGGTCTTGATAGAGGTCCAGATGCTGACTCCTCGGTGTAACTGGCCAGAGTATATCCCGTCCAGATTAAACCCGGGTATAGTTTGTCCCAGGCCAATCTATACCCCTCGTAAATGAGAGATTTTAGATGCCATTTTTTAACCCTCCAGGCTACAATATACCCATCTATTTGATGAGCCCTTGTAAAATGCCACTTTTTTTATTAATTAAAACTGACTTAGACGTAGTGGGAAGGTATGTGTTAATCACATGATGAAGATTGATCCTATAATACATTTCATTTCCAGTCACATTGTATCATGTTTAACATCTCATTACAACAGAGTCTGTGTGTTTGGAACTTTAGGATTTAAGTCAGTTATCTTCTAACATAACTTACCTGACAAACCTGAACCCCCATTAAGATGTTGAAAAATTAAGTAATTCTTGTGTATGTCACGCAATGCTGCTGCTATCAAGGGGAGGGGTATAATATGACCTAGGCCAATTTATACCCCGGAATATAAATTGGCCTAGGTCATATTATACCCATGGTATAATCAAGCCTAGGCCACTTGTACCCCAGGTATAGTCTGAACTCGAGGTATACTCTGGCCTGTTACACCAGACTTGTCTGCTGACCTGGCATCTCCTCCAATCTCTTCTCTGAGGGAACGTGTATTTTACTCTTGAGGTCCTGCTAATTTAATAGGAGGCAGTAAGATTTCAGAAGAACTCTTGAAGGATGTGCCATTAGTTAGGCAAAATTAAGCGGAACCAAGTTGTGCTAAAAGATTTGAAGGGGGGAGTAAATTCAGATGCTGGACCTGATCAGGTGACCCACAGAAGGGATTTCCAAGTCATGCTTGCCACACCGCAGGCATATTTGGTGCCAAGCTTCAGAGCAGAGAAGACATGCTCTAGAGGTACCACAGAGCCTGGTGTGACAGGTCTCAGCCGGAGTCTGATGAGATTGGGACCACTCACAGAAGTGTCCCGAGTTCTGCACATGTTGATCAGGGACAGGACCCGCGCTCTGCACCGATTAAGTTCCTGGGATCTGATGTCGCCTGTCAAGAGCCAAGGTCTGGACCCCCTTGCCCCAAGCCCGAGAGACTACCGTTGACGGTCATGCCGAGATGAGGTGAAAGAAGACTGCGACCAGAGAGGCGTACCAATGATAGCAGAGGAACAGTACGAGTGAGCAGGGCCGTCACTTCCAGCTTTCAACTATGGTATCGGGGACAGTTGGGATTAGGACTTCAGGTTGGGAGGGGGCTGGTTGGTGCGTGGGAGCCTCAGTGGGGCTTTATTGCTTATATCCGAAAGACTTGTGGCGTAGCGCAAACTAGTGACCCCTGCTATGGCCATATAAAGAGAAGGCGAACCAACGTGGTGACTCCCACGACTGGGTGCACTGCATCACAGAAAAGATCTTTACTGCTAACAAAAATAAGTCTTTCAGCATTGTTTCAAGTTATGGTTAATTTTCATTGCTACCAACTCCTTAAAGATAGTTGTTTTATATAAAATGGTTATATCAACCCCTGACTGTTTGAGCTTCATGGTCTCTGTGCATTGCATTCCAGCACCTGTGTTACACTAATATAATTCTGCTTTTCCCTTCTCTATCATTTTTTGACCAGCAGATGGCGGTGTTTGCTTGCATACACTGAGGCATTAACTGTGTGCGTCTTCTCACTTGTCCATTTCCTTACAGCTATAGGCTCTGCTGTTCATAAGGCATGAGGGCGAGCATACACAGTAAATGGAGGTTAGCCGAACGATCATTCAGCCGACAGTTAAGGCAAGACTCCCTCATAGGAGGAAGGCTCGGCTCTTTTTATTCTAGAGGTAGTTTTAATCGGTCCGAGAGGTTCTACCTCCCGAAAAACAAAGAATTGGCCATTGAAATTCAAGAGGCAAGATCTTTGTATCCCCTCATTGGTTGAGGAAGAGTCCATAAACTTTAGTTGGAACTCCCTGAAATTTATGCCATTGGGTGACTTATCTAAAGTGTATGGGGGGGGGGTTTAAACTCCACTGCAATTTTTAGTTATGGAGTCAAGGAACACAGCCAATGTGTGCACCAAAGTTTAGAGAAGGACAGAAATGTTCTAACCCCTACACCTAAATGGTCAAGTGCAGTGTTAGAGGTGGAGTTCCTGGATCCCAATGCAAAATTTTTAACATGTCCCACCTATGAGCCATTGATAATAATGATGTCTTAGGTGGTAGATGGGCCTTTTGGGCATCCTCAGCTACTAGACCATTTAGATGAGTCAATACTTGGGGGGGGGGGGGGACAAATGTTTACACTTCAATGGCAGGAGTTGATGGGTGGTCATTTAGGGCTGCGGTTTGGCCATTTAAAATCCAATTAAAGTGTCAGAGGATATCAATCATTATGGAAATACTCCATCTTACAAACAGATGGGACCCATCTTATGAATAATGTAGAAGAGCACATAAGGGGCATTGCCCAAGTACAAAATGTTTTAGAAAATTTGACAACAGAATAAAATATCAACATGGAGCTTTGGATTAACAGCATGTGTCGGCTTTATAAAAGGCACCTACTTGGCATCGGCTGTATATGACATGGTCTTATCCAGGATGGTTATGGATCTCGGAGCCGATATTTCTAACTTAATGTTGGGCAAAACTGGAAGACAAGAAGTTGGACAATGTTGTGATAATTCTTTACAAATTGCCTATTAGCCAAAAAAAAAAAAAAAAAATCTAACGCCCGCTTCCGAAATGGCCCCAAGGTCATGACTATAATAAGCAGGTACATACCATATTCAGCAACACTGAATGATTTGGTAACGGTGTAACCAGACTCCTTTTCAATGTTTATTATGTAATCTCCAAATTCTGGCTCTTCAGGTAAAATAAATGATAAATCAAGTAAGGTAATCTCTGTCTTCTGGTCCGTCCACTGATAGAGACGGTTTCCAGTGGGATCCTGTTTACAAAATGTTTAAGTTAAAAAAATAAATAAAATAGATATACCACCACTACTGAAGAATAGCACGCTATGGTAAAATCTGTATTCAGTAAAGACAGATTTCCACATTACCGAGACAGGATATGACAATTGGTGCTCATAAAGTTCATTTTCACATCTATTATTGATTTATGAAATTAGAAATAAAATGGTTACGAGAA
The DNA here is from genome assembly GCF_046119375.1 of Phyllobates terribilis. NCBI lineage: Eukaryota > Metazoa > Chordata > Amphibia > Anura > Dendrobatidae > Phyllobates > Phyllobates terribilis. The sequence goes on from NW_027362765.1 coordinate 385,664,400, forward strand.
TATATTTGTCGCATGATTCTGAACACGTACATGCAATAACAAAATATAAAGAAAACAAGCATATACTCTACATGCGCAAAGCTCAAAGACCACTAAATGTTCTTACCGTTATGTAGATAATCGGATACTAGGAAGGAAAAATAAAAATTACAATACAAGAATATAACTACTATAACACTGCTCCTATGTACAAGAATATAATTACTATAATACTGCCCCTATATACAAGAATATAACTACTATAATACTGCCCTCTATGTACAAGAATATAACTACTATAATACTGCCCTCAATGTACAAGAATATAACTACTATAATACTGCTCCTATGTACAAGAATATAACTACTATAATACTGCCCCTATGTACAGGAATATAACTACTATAATACTGCCCCCCTATGTACAAGAATATAACTACTATAATACTGCACTGACATGTAAAATCTGTACTCCAAGAAGTAGATTGAACTATCAGAGCCAGTGTAACACACAAAGCAGACTTTTCTGCATAATAACACCACGTCTACAAGTCCCATCCCTTTCCATGCCCTGCTCTCAGACGAATAACTAAGCTTTCTGGTGCCTCAATCAGTAAAGGAACACTACCTTTCAGGAGGTAAAGGGAGACATGTAGTAGAGTTGCCAACCTTTCTGGGAGCCTGAAAGATTCCCAGAATATGGGAAGACCTAACAGAAAATCTAGGATAAGTGGCAAGTGTCATAACTTGTCTTCATCAGGGCCAGCACCAGCATCAAGCCAACCTGGGCAGATTTGAGGGGCCCTTGATGTAGATAGTCATGTATTATTCTAGGCAAGCCTGGGCTTGAGTTGACCCACTCAAACCTGAAGCTGGTTTTGGCCCCTTAAGTGACCAGTCACCTCTGGGGGGGGGGGGGGGGGGACTTTGAAAATGTACACAAATGTGAACACTGCGTACAATTTAGTCCTCCAGGGCAAGAGCTAAGACATGTCCACAGCAGAAAGCTGCTTGAATTTCTATTAAACAGTTTACAGATATTTTAGACATTCCTAGCGTATACTCACATATTCTTCCACCATTTCTAAACGATTAGTCAAAGAAATCACAATAAAGTTCACTATAAAACAAACAAGGAAAAAATAAAATACATAAGACCCCTGATGAAGCAGTGGTGAAACACATGTCAGGTCTATTGATGGGTGAGCTGTTATATTTCTTATGATCGACGCATATAAATAAAATGTTGAACCTTATTGTCTAAACTGCATCCTAAAAGCACTAATATTTTCTAATGCTTGAATAGACTTCTGAATAGTAAATCTGACTAGCTATATGGTCTTTTAACCCCACTATGGCATAGAGGGGTGCAGCTCAGGGGAGGATCTTGTGGGGCACCAACCAGCCTGGTCTTATTTAGATAAACAGATATAAATTACACATTTTGCCAGATTTTCTTTTGCAGATCTCTGGCATGTCCTGCAAGAAACAGACCTCTCAAAATTTGAGCCTGCACACAAATGTATTAGTATGCAAGTTATGTAACAATGATGAATACTTAAATATTATGCAAAATGTAAATGCAAAATATTTACTGATACATCTCTAGTAACCCAAATTATAGGTTCCCTTAGGACACAGGATTATACAAATAGCTGGAACAAAAAAAAAAAAAGCCAGGAACAAAGTACACCAATATTGATAAAGTTAATTTTAAGTTTACCAGATTAAAAAAAAGTTATATAGATAATGTGAATGAACAAACTCCAAAAAAGACCCCTGATGAAGCAGTGGTGAAACACATGTCGGGTCTATGGTGGGTGAGCTGATTAGGAATTCAGTCAGTGCATATAGATCTAATGTGCATTTTATATTTTCCTTGACTCACTGGACTTTTCATATAATTAGATATCACACATTAAAAAAGGGGAATTACCTTTGCACTGACAGATTAAGTACACGCATATATGCATTATTGAATTAACCAGCATACATACAGTGTTATTGTATGGCTACTTGGGAATTGTGCATTCATGCACATGTGGAACTTTCTTGATTATCTCAACCTCTAATTTTTAGTTGTCCATGTCTGTCTTTTTCAGTGTTTGTTCATTCATTTTGTCTATATAAAACTTTTAATCTGTTAAATAAAAATTAACCATTTGTCATTATTGGTGTACTTTGTTCCTGGCAGTTTTTCTTTTGGATATTTAAATGTAATATAGTAGTAAAGTATTTTACATTCACTTTCTCATGGAGTGCAATATGTGTATGCATCCATGTCTAGGAAGAAGCCAAAAGAAGGCGAAACCTCAGAATCTGACATGCCACATGGTTTTTATGATAAAGCACCATTTAATTCTGCGCTTGTGAAGCTCGAGAAAAACTTTCCTCGACATCTGACATTAAAGGCTTGCTGCGCTATGTTGGTGTCTTGTTCATGCATTCCTAGGATCACAGTTACAGCTTTTTGTTGAAGACTTGAGTAATAGTGAACAGGATTGTAGAACAGAAGCTCTTTTGATGTGAAAACTTTCGTCATGTGACTAGGCACAGGTCTAGAAGAAAATGGGACTTGTGAGGCATCACATACCAGCTGCACATCCACACCAAAATCTGTAGGTGTTACATGTATACAAGTTTTGCTGAGGATTTTCTACAAATAATTTTGTTTGCATCCATATGTTTGATACAATAAGGTCTGCAATAAATCTACCCAACCCTTAAACCTTAGAAAAATGGGCAAAGTTTGCAAATTATGTTTTAAATAACATGCTGCAATTTTCTGTTTTGTTTCTCAAGAAGCGCAACCATCTTGGTTGTCATTTAGATATAATTCTCCTAGGGAAGCATGCATTATATATAGCTTATAATTTAATGGTGACACCTGTTATTACCCTTGGAAGAAGGGTGCAGTTATAAAAGATGACAAATCAAATATAAAACATACCCTTCTCTCTGGGTTTATAAGTGGACTTTTCCAGCTGAATTAATGTAATTTTCCCAGTTGGAGCTACCACCACAGCCCTACGTGCTGTATAGTTATAGTTGGTGGCCACTGCATTGATTGTCAGAAATACAGGAGCAGGTTTAGGAATATCAGGCACCTAAAGAAAACAAACACAAAAGTTTACTTTGGAGATGTCTTAAAGTGTGAAATCTGAAATTTGAGGACTTTTTTTGTAAATCCGGGAACAAGATTTAAAGGGCTCCCCGCATTAGGACAACACACAAGAAGTTTGTGGTTTAAAAACGTGTAGAAGAGTTTAGTCCCCGGACGATGGAGGAGCCTCTAGCTCTCCTTCCCTTTCCCATTAAACTGATTGATAGAGCATTAGTGAACATAATTCCTCAGATTATAGGGCTAGGATAAGAGAAGACACGAGCAAATTTTGGCAAATTTGCTCATCGATAGTGATTTGCCAGATTTGCTCAAATTTGATTTTACTTGGTAATCTACTTACTGATAAAAGCCATTTATTATGCTCTGCAATATGTACAGACCCCAGAACATAAATGGAGGGGTTAAAGTATTTTATTAAGGTCACCTCCCTCTCACCTATGCGGACACCACAATTTCCCACCCGGTGCTCCACCGACTCTTTTCTATCTTAAGTCTCCTCTACTCTTTGGCATTTCCAGCACTGGTTAGGGCTCACACAGTGTCAGGATATGCATTTTCCCCACGATATCACTTGTGGCCTAGTTAGCGCTCAAAATGCCGAAGAGTGAAAATGGAGGTGAAGACTGGAGCTAAACTGTCATACTAAGGCAGGTTAAGGGTGAGGTGACCATGTTTTTCTTTAGTTTTTAACCCTTTCTCAGCCCTGAAAAAGATTTAAGCAAAATGTCACCATTTTGTGATTCGAATTGCAAAAAATTTGAGTTCTAGTGAATCAAAGTATTTTATAAAATCGAAGAGACTTCAGTGTACCTTTAATCAATTGTCTCATCTCTACCTTTGACCAGGGACCCATGTATCATTGGTCCTACCTGTGCAGCCGCACAGGGTCCGAAGAGGAAATCGGGTCCATTTTCACCTCCAAAACAGGTGGGATTGTGCATTATGAGGGGCTAGTAGACTGCACAGGGCCCATATATTGTTCTTGCACATAGGCCATCTTCTGCCCGTGTCTGCTACTGCCCTTGACGAAATGTGTCGTGATAAGAACAGGGACAAAGTAGGGCTACGATTTCTTTTGTTTTGGTACCACGATAGTCAAGATATTAATAAACCAAGGGTAGGGTTGGTATTACAAGTACCAACCTATTAGGGCTAAATGTGGGGTCTATGCAGGTCAATGGAGAGCAATATGTGGTGCAACAGGGATAGACACTAAACAATCACATGAATGATGAGCTCCCAATAATAATGGTCCAGTTTCCATGATTTGGATGAGTTTACACCCTCTTTAAAATTTTACAGTTTATATATCAATCTGCTACTTTCAATGACCCAAACAACATGTACTAAGTCCTTATCTCTCTGATATTTCACAAAACTTGTAATAAAGATTGATGGTATAAATTGTTGATAATCTAATGAGAATCTAAACCTTAGACCAACCTCGAATTCCGGACACTTGAAGATGTCACCAACTGGGAACTGCTCGCTGAGGATTATGTGAGTCACGCCGTTGACCTCGAGGGTGATATCAACATTAACTGGTTGCGAGTGGCGTTTGACCTCCAAGCATCCTTTGACCAACTCCCCACTCTTCAGCAGAGCAGGGATGGAAAAGGCACATTGTCTGAAGAGAAACAATAAGAAATATAAAATGGTTTGGGTTAGAATGAGTCACCATTTGCCTTCATGAACTTTTGGTTATAAAAGTTCTAAAAACGTTGTGGTCTCCAGGATAATCTCCACCTTCTGGCAACTACACTACTCTAAGGGGAGGTTGATGCTTTGCCAAAAGGCACTGTCCTGGTTGGCATCCTCAGTCCAGCATCATGGGTGCCTATTGCACTTACTAGGCCTTGCAATGGCACGACATTGATTGAGGACTGACCCAACATCATAACACCATGGGATCTATTAAGGTTTAGCGGTGCCCAGAATGCCAAGCCAAAGATGCCAGATACAGAAGTGAAGATGTCTCAGGAACAGCAGTCACAGAGGACCATTCTGGATGCTGGAACAAGGCAGCACAAATCTTTTTGCACCATTGAAGTAGAACCCAGAAATGGTTAGGAAGAAGTCACAAAGATTGAGCAGAGTTGGGATGTTAACATTCAAGAAGCGCTAACAAAACACGAGGCAGGAGCAGAATAGGCCAGAGCCAAGAACACTCAGATATACAATGAATGGAAGTACAAAGATGGTCAAAGCCGATCAATGCTTGATGCCGCCATAAATGAGCACCACTGGAACTACATAGGTTGAAAAGAGACAAAAAAGGTCCATCAATAGCCATCTCTCTCCTCAGATTTATAATCCACAATGCTATTTGTTGTGAGAAAATCATCCGGCCCTTTAAGAATTGCTGTTATAGTGTCAGCCATTACTACCTCTTGCTTTCAGGCATTCCACAGTCTGACTGCTCTGACTGTAAAGAACCCTTTCCTATTTAGCCGCTGGAATCGCCTTTCCTCCACCCATAATGAATGTTGCAATATAATTAATCAGGCCATAGTGCATTGCTTTACATTTATTAATATTAAACCTCTTCGGCCATGTGTTTGTCCGGATCGCTTTGTAAATTGTCAAGCTTAGTTTTTATTACATGACCCAGTTAGAAAATCTCATGCACCATTGGTAAATTCTCTGCGTACTCCGCATGACCAGGTCAAGAAAACAGCAAAGGGTAACTTTAGTAGTCCTTAAAATAGCAAAGAAACAATAAAAAGACAATGTTTACCAGGACTCATCTACCTTGTCTTTATTGTTGCCATGCTATTTTAAAGGTTGGAATAAAAGTTAAGTAATTTTTGGTGCCTCAGATTCCTTGAAACCCTTTTCAGTTTTTATTATACTACATTGTTTTGTGTCACCAGCAAAGACTGACACTTTACTCTCAATCCCATCCACAAGGTCATCTATGAAGAGATTAAAAAGAATTTGGCCTAAATCAGATCTTTGTGGCCCCCACTGCTCTCTATAATGATCCTAGTGCCCCCCAATGCTTTTAGTACCCATCCTTGTAGTCCCCACTGCTCTCAGTAATGATCCTAATTGTCCCCCAATGCTTTTAGTACCCATCCTTTTAGTCCCCACTGCTCCTGGTACTTATTATTGGGGGTCCCCAGTGCTACTAAGACATATCCATGTGGCCCCCAAGGACACATCATGTGATGCCCACTGCTCCCAGTACCAGAACTTTGTGGACCCCACTGCTCCTAGTACAAATCCTTGTGGTCTCCATTGCTTACATGATCCCATTTAGAGAATGTACCATTTAGAACGACTCTTGGTTTTCTGTCCCTTAACCAGTTTTTTTACCCATCCGCACATAGTGTCCCTTAGTCCCAGCTTCTGTAGCTTCAGTATAAGTCTGTTATGGTGGTACAGTATCTAATGCCTTTGCAAAGTCCAGATAAATCACATCAGCCGCATGACCAACATGCAGATTGGCCAGTACTTAAGGGTTATCTTGGACAATGGTGGTTACCATCCACTTCTATGGTGAGGTCACATTGACATTACTAAGGCTGTGTTTGTGTTAAAGAGATTGAAAGGGGTTGGATGCAGTCCTAGAGGACCCAAAAAGGTGTTACATATTACTTTCCAGGGTAATTGGAGGTTTTGCTGTATTGCAATTTGTGGGGGAATTAAATCTATAGTATAGCCAAGTCATTTAGGGATATAAAAAAATAAAATAATTGGTCAAATCTGTTAAAATTTGAAAGTCAAAAGATTTGATCATCATTACTATTCCCATATGTAAATCTAGTGAACCAGTTATAAAAGGATGGGATACCATGTAATTAGAGCGATTTCCACCAAGTCAGTAAAATCCAGCATAATATTAATAAAAGCTGTGCGGAAGAACAGGATTTCCACTTGTAGGTTGCATCATTTGTCAATTCTTCTGCAATTATAAGTTTTTTATTGCACAGTAACAAATAACAAATGCGGAATAAAAAAGGAGACTGATCGCAAAGACTTCACTGCATTCCCCCTTTTCCTATGTGACAGTCCCCAAAAATCTGACCCATAGACTTGCATTGCCGATTCTGATCTGACACTCGGATCAAAATTGGACATGTTCTCACAATTTTTGCAAAGACTACTCTGATCGTGCAAAATCATGGACATGCGAACAGCCCCATAGACCATCACAAGTACGAGAGCTAGCCATTAAAAACACAGATAGCATTATTTCTTATTATGGGGGCACTCATAGCAATATTACAGGACACTTGGGGCATTAATACTCAGTACGGGACATTTGGGGCACTCAGGCTTTTACTACTTTAAAGAGGACTTTTAAGTACAAAGAGGCAACTAAGGCATTATAAGGGGGCACTCGCACCATTATTACTTTATAGGGGAACATTCTGCTAATTATAACCATTAAAGGCGACTTTATTTCTTCACATGCAACATGACCATTTGTCAGAGATGAATTCACCCCTTAATATAAGAAAGTTGGGGAACCTGAAATACACCAATTATATATGATACCGCTCAATGTGCCACTTAAGTGAGATACTGTTTGCTTATCTTGAGTATCTAAGCCCGTGTACTACTCAGAGTATCACTACATTTACTATCATACAATATAAAGTGACAGAATTCCCCTTGATTTGAATGGATGTAACCTGTGCCTGTCTAGCAGGTTGGACATTCTGGGACTTCTGGTTCCACACCTCCTTCCGCTCTATGAAGTATCCCATTATCAGAATGTCCGATAACTTACGGCTCTGCTGTCCCTCCAGCAATGAGGCTCAGGAGCGCCAGGCTAAGGCTGATCCCCGTCAGGTACATGCCAACACACAGGTAGAGCTCTCACCTGCTGCACCTCAGTGCACTCCACCTGTCTATATACACCTGAGATCGGGGCGGAGACTTCCTCGTTCCTTAGGGCGTAAATCCTGCACGTGGCAAAAGAAACTTGTCAGCACATATCTTGTCAGTACACAAGGAGCCTTGTCAGTAAAGAAAGGATCTGTTCATAAGACTTCTGATCACGAGCTAGAAGCTGCAATTATCCCAAAAAAAAAAAAAACCCAAATATCAGGAATTTGCTTTTGTCAGTGCAAAAAAATGTATTAGATCTGATATTGGAAAAAACCAAACCAGTATGAGGGGTTCATTCACACATACTGTGAAATTCCTAAATTTGTGCATCCAATTTTCCAGAAATGTTGACTTGTGTGCGGGGATTTTCGGGACATTGATTGATTCGTAACATTCGCTTACACTTTGTCACCTTATTTTTGGATGTGGTGTCTGCGATCACAGCACTAATATAGGGGTGTAGAATCAGACTGGGGGATATTGGTCCCAGACGGTGGGGGGGGGGGTTATTCTAATGTCCCATTCGTCATTTATATGGGATATGTGGAAGTCCCCTTTAAGTGATAAAGTAACACTTAAAGGGCTATTACTGCATGTGCCAGTCATAATTGGAAAGGAATAAGTTGATTATATTTCTTCTCCTTCTAGAATACAACTTTTTTTTTTTCTTCCTATAAAATTACTAAAAAAAAAATAATGAAAAACAATTACATAAATGTCATTATTAAAGCATTTTTTAAAAAAAAAATAAATAAACATGACAAGTGAACAAATAACACGGATATATTTGGTGTCCCTGTAATCGTAACGACCCGCACAACACAGCGATCAGATTTATGAAGATCAGTAAATGATGTAAAAAATGTCCTGATTGATATTTTCTCTTTATTAAACCCATAAAAAAAGTAACAAAAATGTAACACTGAGGTTGTGTTCACATATAGCGTAAGTGCTGCTTTTTTTCCCATTGTTTTTTTTCCTGCAGGTGTCTGCACCGCATTGCAGAACCCATGGACTTCAGTGCTAATCCCATATTTGGGCTAGAGACAGTATTTTAGAGAAGGATTTTATTGCTATTGTTATTGTGATGTATTGTGTGTTATTGCTATTGTGATATTGTTCTCATTACTAACCCCTGTTGCAACCCCTGTCAGCTTATTTAATATATATATATATATATATATATATATATATATATATATATATATTCTGCACTTAAAAATGCAACAGCGTTTTTTTTTCAGGCTCCATATAGAAGCCTATAGAAGAAAAAAATGTAGCACCGTCTTTAGGGCGGAGATTTCATGAAATAACATACACATTTCTAACATACACATTTAGACCGTGTTCACATGTAGAGTAAATGCTGCGTTTTTTCTGCTGCCTTTTTGCACAGACATTCTGCCGTGTTTAGCCGTCCTAGCAAAGTGGATGTAATTTCATGAAAACTGCGCCCCCTGTGGTCTAAATGAGCATCATGCAGTATTTGCACATTTTTACTTGCGCATCCATCCTGACTCCTCACAAACAATTCCATGGACGATGAACAAGCGTTATTTTGACTTGTCATTTACCCCAATTACATTATGTAATTATTGTGCTTAATGAGTGGTAAATATTGAATCTGAGAGATTATCGCCTATCGGTTCTAAATCACCCATTTTAGCATGTGTACCCCACACAGTACATGATTTATGCATGTGAATGCAGCACTATGAGCAAAACAGTTAGAATTGGAGGTGTAATACAAACACAAACTCCTGTTATAATTTTAAGGATTAGTTAATTAAAAGAATAAAAAAAATAAACAATGTAAAAAAAAATAATAAAAAGGAATGAAGAACAGAAGCAGGGAATGTTCCAACCCAAGGAAAAACAATGGACCATTATTAAAGTAAACATGTCCTTCAGGAGTGAAATTAGTCTCCCGAGAAAACAGGTACAAATAGTATCATTCATCCAATTATTCTTGAACTTTTCCTGAGCAACAAATTTACCCATTGTTTGGAGACATTTCAAAGTTTCTGGCTCAGAAACGGAACTGGTCTAGTTAGACAAACAATAGACTGTTTTGTCTTAAAAAAAAAAAATCAAATTATTTTTCGTGTAAATTTGATACTGCTCCCCTTCTAGGGTCATCAATGTACCCCTCCACTTCACCTATTCTCCAAAATTTGTTGTCCTTGTCTATAATATTTTTTTTTCAACATTTGAAGTACCTGGTGGCTCTAAGCGACCACCGATCAGCTACTTGTTTGCACAGGTCTACCCAGCTTCAGTGACCAGTGATAGATCGTTCAGTGCTCATTGGATGCCATTGTTCTTGGCAGCACAGGACTAGAGAAGAGAAAACCCGAACTTAAGTTCTGGATTCGTACCGGACAATTAGTCCAACACCAAACACTGACTTCTCCAAGAAGTTCATTGCAATGTTCAGAGTTTCGAAGGGAAGTCCGTTGCAGAGCGGAGTAAGAGAAACATTTTTTTTCCCAAATCCAAAGTTCTCTTGTTTTCTTTGGAAGTCATTATTGATCCCTTATACAAAACTCAGTTAATACCCTGTATAGTAGATATTGTTCTACAAGATTGTGAAATTAGGTTGCATAACTTTAGATGTGTTCATCCTATTAGCAAATGGTATTGGATTTTTTTTTTGAGTTTAGCAATATAGTCTCTGGGAAAACACCTGAGCAATTAGACATCAATCATTTCCTCATCTCCATGTTTTGTAGAGGACAATCTGTACCCAAGGCACTTGACAATGTAATTGATTTGTGACACTGGTGGCAATGAGACATCATAAGGGAAAATGCCCTCTAAATCCATTGATTTGTTTTTGGTACAATCTTTATTAGACTTTCCCACTTCTATCAAACAGGTGAATTGCTAAAGGGTGCTGATTCTTAAAGGGGCCCAAATGGCTAGTAGCCAAATAAGAAGATCCCAATATCACAAATTTCACATGGTAGGAGGGGGCTCTGTTACATATTGTGCACTGGCACATTGATGTTCAAGCTGCTTGTCTGTTCTGTAGTATTTGCAGGTCTTGAAAAATGGCGGCTATATAGGCTTACAAGGTTTCCATAGAGCTTTCCAATGCTGCCAAGAATTACACATTTAGTAAACTATATGGAAATCAAGGCTGTATTGCTGAATAGCTGGAGAGATTTGTTCTTCAAGACTCCAGAAAAAAAGAGAAGTTATTGGTTGCAAGAGCTGTAATAAGGACTGTAATAGTTGTCATTGTCACAACTGTCAAAGGCTAAAAATTAATCTTGGAAGATTAATCTTAGAAGAGCCCTACTTACAAAGTATCCTGCTCTCTTGTTGGCTGCTTCTTCTGAACTAAAAGAGAAAGATCAGTCACTATCTTTATAGCGGCTCCCTTTTCTTGATTTGCAGACCCTCTACGATGTCCATACATGGAGATGGTTCATACCCCCATATTACAACACCAAAAATATTTAGTTCTTTAGTACATCTTGTATGATCCCTAATTAAAACGAAATAATGACGACCGATCTTAGGTTCTTGTACCTCCGTAATCCAATAAACTCATCTACTACATGGATGTTAAAAAAAATATGGGAGCAGAATGACTCTCTAAAGTCACCAGAGATGTAGGGTACTCTGCAAAGGTGTTAGACAAGCATGGAAAAAAATGTTGCAGAGAAAGAATGCTTTCAAAAATAGACGAGTTCATAGTTTATTTTTGTCACTTATAGGCAAAGTGAATGAACAAAAGAGAAATGTAAATCCCATCCATATTTAATGACCATCCATTGCCTTCAAATCATCAATTCTTCTTGGGACACTTGTCACTTGCACAGTTTTTGAAGGAGCTCAGCAGGTAGATTGCGCAAACATGTTGGAGAACTGAGCCCAGATCTCCTGTATATGAGATTTGTGGAAATCCTTCTGTCTCCTCATGTGATCCCAGACAGACTGGATGATGTGAGATCAGGGCTCTGTAGGGGCCGGATCATCACTTCCAAGAGTTCTTTTTTTATTCCTATTGATATTGGCCAAATGTTTTTGGTCATTGTCCTGCTGCAAAATAAATTTGGAGTCCATTAGATGCCTCCCTGATGGTATTACATGATGGATAAATATCTGTCTGTATTTCTCATCAATGAGGACCCCATTAATCTTGACTAAATTCCCAACTCCGTTTGCTGAATAAAAGCCTCAAACTTGCAAGGACCGTCCATCGTGCTTCACTGTTCCTGGAGACACTTATTACTGTGTTGTTCTCCAGTCCTCTGGCAATCAAATTGTATTCTTTAACAGACAGACAAATAGTTCACTACTTTGACTCTTCAATCGAGAGCACCTTGTGCCATTTTTTGTGCACCCCTAGGTTTTCAGGCATAGTTGAGCTACTTGGCCTTGTTTCCTTGAAGAACGTTTGGTTTTTGGCCAAAATTCTTCCATAAAGATCACATCTGGTCAGACTTCCCTGCAATAGATGGGTGTAGCTGAGTCCCTCTGGTTGCTGCCAGTTCTGAGTTGACAGGACATCTTCCGATTTTGTAGGGAAGTAATGTGGCGCCCCTGCGGGTTCAGTCGCCACAGAGGTACTGCATCTCACCCAGAGGTGTGGTATCTCACTCTCAGGTAAGGATAGAGTGCTGCCCGGGACCCTAACACCTGCATCCAACACTACACTATTCCAGACCGGCAGGAGGGGCAAGATGCATCGCTTTCCTGCTGAGCCCTGTCCCTGGCTGGAGTGGGGGGAACCAAAAGAGGGGGAACCATGTAGTGGGTGTGGGTGGAGGAAGTAAATCAGGGGAGCATTGGAAGAAGTGATATAAATAGAGAAGCCATCTTGAAAGGACAGAGCAGTCTGGGAGGAGAAGTAGAGGGAGCAGGAGCTCTGCTCAGGAGGAGGAGGGCCTAGCCAGAGAGGCCCAGGACAGACTGAAGAGGAGAGGAGCAGGAGGAAGGCTCTAGGAATGAAGAAGGGATCCCAGGGGTACGGGCAGTGCTGGAGGCCACCCGTACGCCCGAATCTGCCAGGCGGTGGAGGGGTCGAGCCGCAGAGGGGATCGGCCCCTAATCAGTGAGAATTACAAAGTTCAACTGGAAACCGGAGGCTTCTGTACTTTCAGGGTGCAGTTGCCACATCCGCACTCAAGTCGCCAAAAAGGTAACCACATAGGATCCAGGAAACGCCAGGTTGCCCAGAAAGATCCGAGGATACCTACTTGGGACATTGTTTGGCAAGGCGCAGGGCAAGAAGGGTGAGGGCCAGCGCAGGAAGACGGCTGAGAAGGGCATATAGAACGGGGTCCTGTCAGGCACTCTTGAAACACCTGGGAGTTTTCTGAACCCCTGCCTGGTGAACGCAGCGCGACGTGGGAGGTCGTAATCCGGAAAGTGCAACCTGAGGAACTTAACAACTTTGAGTATACCCTGAGGACTGCACCCCACTGTCTCTGTGAAATTATTGCTGCGCCGTCACCCCCTGCACTACACTGCACCACGAGTGCTACTCCCATAACAGCAACATCTACACTGCCCTGGAGCTAAGCTCTACCTGTGGAGAGCTAAACCAACTCTGCTGCATTCACACCAGCTCCAGAGGACCTGCTCCGCAGCAGCGGCTCTATATAGACGCATGCCACAGGTGGAGTCACAAACTGTATATAAGAACTTTAATTCCCCTGTAAATATTCCCCTTTTGATTGACCGCCCTGGGTCACGGACCGGGTCAGCGCCACTGTGACATCTCCCCTAGCAACGACCGGCCCGGCACCGAGTACCCCACTGCCCAGGGGGCGCGTCACCTCCCTGATGGTATTACATGATGGATAAATATCTGTCTGTATTTCTCATCAATGAGGACACTATTAATCTTGACTAAATTCCCAACTCCGTTTGCTGAATAAAAGCCTCAAACTTGCAAGGACCGTCCATCGTGCTTCACTATTCCTGCAGACACTCATTACTGTGTCGCTCTCCAGTCCTCTGGCAATCAAATTGTATTCTTTACCAGACAGACAAATAGTTCACTACTTTGACTCTTCAATCGAGAGCACCTTGTGCCATTTTTTGTGCACCCCTAGGTTTTCAGGCATGGTTGAGCTACTTGGCCTTGTTTCCATGAAGAACGTTTGGTTTTTGGCCAAAATTCTTCCATAAAGATCACATCTGTTCAGACTTCCCTGCAATAGATGGGTGTAGCTGAGTCCCACTGGTTGCTGCCAGTTCTGAGTTGACAGGACATCTTCCGATTTTGTAGGGAAGTAACATGAGGTGTCTTTCCGCTGCTACACTAACTTTCCTTGGCTGATCAATGTATGTACAGTCCTCAACATTGCCCATTTCTTGGTGTCCTCAAAGCTGAAAAATACAGGCCGATACTTATCCCATTGTAGTGTCGGCGTCCCTGCCTCCTGCTAGGCAGGGACGCCATTCCCCTCACCTCTCCGCTCCGTGCCCGGCGGCTTCCTCCCGCTCTGCTGGCAGCGCGCGCTGCTTCCCGGCCTCTGTGCTTAGGGCGTGCGCGCGCCCCCCTCACTTAAAGGGGACGTGCGCGCCGTCCTAAGGAGTCCCCGGCCAATGGCCGGAGGACCTCACCATATATTAGGCACCTCCTCCAAAATGGAGGTGCCCGAGCAATGTTGTTGCAAAGCCTTTCAACTCTGCTTCAGCCCTCAGGTCCCGTTACCAGTTACCTGCCAGTTACCTGCCAGTCACCTGCCAGTCACCTGCCAGATTCCTGCCTGTTACTTATCTATCTGCGGTCCGACAGTCTGCCTACCAGCCCTGCCAGTCTGTCTATGGATCAGTCTGCCCGCTCACCTGGGAGCGCTCACCTACTACCTGTCTGCTAGCCTACCTGGAGGCTCCGCCGTCACGTGCTGCGACCACCTGCCTGTCCAGAGACTTTTGCCAGCTCACCTGGGAGCGCTCACCTGCTACCTGCCTGTTAGCCTACCTGGAGGCTCCGCCGTCACGTGCTGTGACCATCTGCCCGTCCAGAGACTCTTGCCCGCTCACCTGGGAGCGCTCACCTGCTACCTGCCTGTTAGCCTACCTGGAGGCTCTGCCGTCACCTGCTGTGACTACCTGCCTGTTCAGAGACTCTTGCCCGCTCACCTGGGAGCGCTCACCTGCTACCTGCCTGCTAGCCTACCTGGAGGCTCTGCCGTCACGTGCCGTGACCACCTGCCTGTCCAGAGACTCTTGCCCGCTCACCTGGGAGCGCTCCTCTGCTACCTGCCTGCTAGCCTACCTGGAGCCGTCACTTGCTGTGACCACCGGCCTGTCCAGAGACTCTTGCCCGCTCACCTGGGAGCGTCCACCTGCTACCTGCCTGCTTAGCCTACCTGGAGGCTCTGCCGTCACTTGCCGTGACCACCCGCCTGTCAAGAGACTGTCCCCATCACTTGCCGTGACCTCCTGCCCTTCTACCCAGAGACTGTCCCCGTCACTTGCCGTGACCTCCTGCCCTTCTACCCAGAGACTGTCCCCGTCACCTGCCGTGACTACCTGCCCTTCTACCCAGAGACTGTCCCCGTCACCTGCCGTGTCCTCCTGCCCTTCTACCCAGAGACTGTCCCCGTCACCTGCCGTGTCCTCCTGCCCTTCTACCCAGAGACTGTCCCCGTCACTAGCCGTGACTACCTGCCTGCCTTCCCTGGGAGCCACCCGCTTCCTTACAAGGACTGCCCCCTTGTATAGTTGCTCTGAGGTTCCACCTCCCTGACCCGTTACACCCATCATGTAATACCATCAGGGAGATTTCTGATTGACTCCAAATTTATTCCGCAGCAGGAGAATGACCCCCAAACATACTGCCAATATCATTAAGAAAGTTCTTAATCCTGCAAGTAATGATACGACCCCACAAAGCTCTGATCTCAACATCATCCACAGAAGATCTGTGGTTAGTACTCCAACATATTTGAAACAACCTCGATGCTGAGTTTCTTCAAAAACTGTGTGCAAGTACAAATGTACCTAGAAGAATTGATGAAGGCAAAGGGCGGTCACCAAATATTGATTTGATTTTGTTTTCTCTTTTATTCATTCATTTTGCATTTTGTTAATTGATAAAAATAAACTTAACACTTCAGCTTCTTATAGCATTCTTGATTTGCAATGTTTTTTTCACAGCACTGTACAAATCAAAATGTAACCTCTACTATTTTCCCATGGCAGCAGATAGGACTGCTACAAAAGTAGTTGCGCCCCTGAAGCCACCAGAAAAGAAGGTTTTTGCTAATGACTAGTATTGAGCGAGCATGGTCGACACTGCTCGGTACTCTCCCGAGCATCACGCTACTCGGGATGTTCGGCGAGCACCGAGCATTTCCGGGTTACCCGGGCGGGAGCTCGGGTCTCCGCCCTGCATGTTTGGCGCTCTTTACAGAGCCAATGAACATACAGGGATTGCCAGCCAGTCACTGTAATGCCGCAGCCATGTTGTTTGTGGGCATTACAGTGATTGGCTGGCCGCACAGCGTCACCTCGAGTATTTAAAACTGGGCGCCGCCATTTTGGACACAGTCGCTCCAGATTAGACAGTGTAGGGACAGCGCTGCTAATTTAGGGAGAGATTTATCCTGCGAAATAGTTAGTGTAGGGTCTGTAAAGGCTGCCAGAACAAACAAACAGTCCTTCTCAGGACTAATATCCATCCCAGATATCAGGCAGGCAGGCAGTCTGTATAGGAGACGCAGTGGTTATACCAGCAAACGCTGCATTACAGTCCTGTGTACTCCTGTTTCTGAAATTGCTGAACTTAGCTCCAGGTCTCGGGGGCCAGGAAAAATCCATTTTTTTCATCTAAATCCTCTTTTTTTTTCCTCCTTCACACTGTACAAATACCCGTCTTATTAACCTATTGGTGTCCCCCCCCCAAAAAAAAAAAAAGTGTGTCTCTGATTTTTCAGACACAAATATATCTGTTGAAAAGAGTCTGGTATAGGCCACAGAAACAGAAGTGTGGTTTTGCAGTTCAACTGGTGAAATCTCTGTATTATCCAGTTTTATGCCTTTTGTATCTAAAAAAAACCAGTTTGAGTGTGTCGCTCACTGTTCAGCCGCAAATATATATATATTTAAAAAAGTCTGGTATACACCAGTAAATTTTAACTGTGGTTTTGCTGTTCCACGGTAAAAAATCTCTATTATCCTGCTTTTGGCATTTTTTGCCGTAAAAAATAAATAATAGTGTCTCCTGATTGTTCAGACACAAATACACTGTGTTCAGAATTATTAGGCAAATGAGTATTTTGATCACATGATACTTTTTATACATGTTGTCCTACTCCAAGCTGCATAGGCTTGAGAGACAACTACCAATTAAGTAAATCTGGTGATGTGCATCTCTGTAATGAGGAGGGGTGTTGACTAATGACATCAACACCCTATGTAAGGTGTGCTTAATTATTAGGCAACTTCCTTTCTTTGGCAAAATGGGTCAGAAGAGAGTTTTGACGGGCTCTGAAAAGTCCAAAATTGTGAGATGTCTTGCAGAGGGATGCAGCAGTCTTGAAATTTCCAAACTTTTGAAGCGTGATCACCGAACAATCAAGCGTTTCATGGAAAATAGCCAACAAGGTCGCAAGAAGCGTGTTGGCCAAAAAAGGCACAAAATAACTGCCCATGAATTGAGGAAAATTAACCGTGAAGCTGCCAAGATGCCATTCACCACCAGTTTTGCCATATTTCAGAGCTGCAACGTTACTGGAGTATCAAAAAGCACAAGGTGTGCAATACTCAGGGACATGGCCAAGGTAAGGAAGGCTGAAAAACGACCACCTTTGAACAAGAAACATAAGATAAAACTTCAAGAATGGTTCAAGAAATATCTTAAGACTGATTTTTCAAAGGTTTTATGGACTGATGAAATGAGAGTGACTCGTGATGGGCCAGAGGCTGGATCAGTAAAGGGCAGAGAGCTCCACTCCGACACAGAAGCCAGCAAGGTGGAGGTGGGGTACTGGTATGAGCTGGTATCATCAAAGATGAACTTGTGGGACCTTTTCGGGTTGAGGATGGAGTGAAGCTCAACTCCCAGACCTACTGCCAGTTTCTGGAAGACAACTTCTTCAAGCAGTGATACAGGAAGAAGTCAGTATTGTTCAAGAAAAACATGATTTTCATGCAGGACAATGCGCCATCACATGCATCCAACTACTCCACAGCGTGGCTGGCCAGTAAAGGTCTAAAAGAAGAAAAAATAATGACATGGGCCCCTTGTTCACCTGATCTGAACCCCATAGAGAACCTATGGTCCATCATAAAATGTGAGATCTACAGGGAGGGAAAACAGTACACCTCTCGGAACAGTGTCTGGGAGGCTGTGGTGGCTGCTGCACGCAATGTTGATCAAAAACAGATCAAGCAACTGACAGAATCTATGGATGGAAGGCTGCTGAGTGTCATCATAAAGAAAGGTGGCTATATTGATCACTATTTTTTTTGTTTTTTGTTTTTGCATGTCAGAAATGTTTATTTCTAAATTTTGTGCACTGATATTGGTTTACCTGGTGAAAATAAACAAGTGAGATGGGATTATATTTGTTTTTTATTAAGTTGCCTAATAATTCGGGACAGTAATAATTACCTGCACAAACAGATATCCTCCTAAGATAGCCAAATCTAAAAAAAACCACTCCAACTTCCAAAAATATTAAGCTTGGATATTTATGAGTCTTTTGGGTTGATTGAGAACATAGTTGTTGATCAATAATAAAAATAATCCTCTAAAATACAACTTCCCCTAATAATTCGGCACACAGTGTATATCTGTTGAAAATAGTCTGGTATACATCAGTAAATTATAAGGCTGTGTGCCCATGATGCGTTTTTAATGCGTTTCTGCAGCGTTTTTGCAGCTGCGGAAACGCTGCAGAAACGCATTAAAAACGCATGGTAGAAGGGCAGCAATGTTCCCCAATGATAATCCGCATGTGCTGTGCATTGATTTATATAGTGTGACCTAGTTGTCACAAGCACTTTCCAAGTGATGCTAATCGCTTGGAAAGCGATTGTCAATCCGCATGCGGAAATTTCAGTGAATAACGCTCCATTTCCGCATGTCCCTGGCAGGAAAATGCATGTACAATCCGCATGCGTTTTTTTCTGCCAGGGAGATGCAGAAATGCTCAGGAGAAAATCCTGAGCACTTCTGTATCGTGGGCACATAGCCTAACTGTGGTTTTACTGTTCCACGGTAAAAAATCTCTATTATCCTGCTTTTGGCATTTTTTGCCGTAAAAAATAAATAGTGTCTCCTGATTGTTCAGACACAAATATATCTGTTGAAAATAGTCTGGTGTAGGCCCGAGAAATACAAGTGTGGTTTTGCAGTTCCACGGTTCAAACCTCTGTATTATCCACTTTTGGGGCATTTGTATCTAAAAAAAACAGTTTGAGTGTGTCGCTCACTGTTCAGCCGCAAATATATATATATTTAAAAAAGTCTGGTATAAATACACAAGTAAATTATAACTGTTGTTTTGCTGTTCCACGGTAAAAAATCTCTATTATTCAGCTTTTGGTATTTTTTCCGTAAAGAAAAACACTAATATTTTCTCCCTGATTGTTCAGATTGTTTAAAAGAGTCGGGTGTAGGCCAGAGAAATAGAACTGTGGGTTTCCTCTTCCACGGTTCTAATCTACTTTTTATTACCCTTTTTCCATTGATAGTGCGAGTGTAAGCTATTTTACTTCCTTTACAATGGGCAAGGCGCGTGGCAAGGGACGTGGAAGTGGACGTTCTGGTGATGGTGCATGCAGAGGACGGGGCCGTGGCCAAGGTGAAAATGTGCCACAACCAACAGCCACATCTTCTCGCTCCCACTTCTTGACCGAATTACTAGGGAAGCACAGAACAACACCAGTATTGCGAACTGATCAGTGTGAACAGGTTATTAATTAATCTGTCTTCCACACGGTCGACTCTTAGTAGAAGTGAGTCTCGACCGCATACTCCTCCTCACTCTGATGCTCCTTCCTCCCACCATGCCGAGTGTCTTCAGACAGCAACTGATCCCACACTTGGACACTCTGAAGAGCTGTTCACTGGTCCATTTCCAGATTTGTGCCCCTCGCCTGTTCCGCTTGAAGTGGTGGAAGAGGAGATCCCATATAGCGATGCACAAATATTTGAACAGCCACGGCCACAGGAAGTCGTCGCTGGCAATTTGTCACAAGAGGTGGACGATGACGAGACACAATTGCCAGGAAGTGAGGAGGAGGATCGTGGTGCGCAAGTGGAAGAGGAGGAGGTGGTGGATGATCTAGTAACTAACCCAACGTGGCAGGAGGACATGCAGAGTGAGGCCAGCAGCACACAGGGGGAGGGAGGCAGAGTACCCCAACAGGCAGGAAGAAGCAGTGTGGTGGCCGCAGACAGAAGGCGAGCAACCGTTCCCCGTAACACCAACACGAGGGACGTTGCCAGTACAAGCGGTAGGTCTTCCAGAGTCTGGAATTTTTTTAAAGACTCTGCTGATAACCCCAAAAAGGCCATTTGTACCAACTGCCATGCCAGCATCAGCAGGGGTGACAAAACTACCAGCCTGACCACCACCAGCATGATCAGACACATGGCAGCAAAGCACCACGACCAGTGTCAGCGGGTGTCACCAGTGCTTCTTCCGCTGTTGTGCGTGCAATAGAACCCCCAGTTGTGTGTGCAAGGCAATCCCCTGTCCATACTGCATGCAAAGATGCCCCCTCCTCTCAGTCTTCACTTGTTATGGCAGTTTCTCAAGAAACAGCATCAACGTCCACGTCCCACCGCAGCGTTCAATTGTCCATATCCCAGACCTTTGAACGAAAGAGGAAATTCGCAGCTAACGCCCCACAGGCCACAGTCCTAAATTCGCACATTTCACGACTGCTTGCGTTTGAAATGCTGCCTTTTAGGCTGGTGGAGACGGAATCCTTCCGCAACCTTATGGCGGTGGCCGTCCCTTGGTACTCGGTCCCCAGCCGACACTATTTTGCCCGGTGTGCCATCCCCGCACTACACAAGCACGTGTCCCAAAACATCTGCCGTGCCCTCAACAACGCAGTTACTGGGAGAGTCCACCTGACAACGGACATGTGAACAAGTGCTTGTGGCCAGGGACGGTATATCTCCCTGACGGCACACTGGGTAAACATAGTGGAAGCCGGGACCCAGTTGGACCTTGGGACGGAACACATCCTCCCCACACCGAGGATTGCGGGCCCTATGTCAGTCAGAGTTGCCCCCACAGTGTACAGCTCCTGCGCATCATCCTCCTCCTCCTCCTCATGTTCAGCCTCCATCTCAGATATCAACACATCAGTTACAAGCTGGAAGCACTGCAGTACTGCCTCCGCCAAGCAGCAACAGGCTGTGCTGAAACTCATAAGCTTAGGTGAGAAACCTCACACTGCTTGTGAGTTGTGGACAGCTGTGAAAGAGCAGGCAGATCTGTGGCTGAGACCGCTGAACCTACATCCAGGCATGGCTGTGTGTGACAATGGCCGTAACCTGGTGGAGGCTACGAGGCGAGGCGAAATCACACACGTACCATGCCTGGCTTATGTGCTTAACCTCGTGGTTCAGCAGTTTCTTAAATCGTACCCCGAGTTGCCAGATCTGCTCGTCAAAGTACGCCACCTGTCAGCTCATTTTCGCAAGTCGGCTACAGCTTCCGCCGCCCTTGCTGTGTTGCAACAGCGTTTGCAGCTTCCGTCACACCGACTAGTGTGTGATGTCCCCACACGTTGGAACTCTACCCTCCACATGTTGCAAAGGATTTGTGAGCAGAAGAGAGCAGATGTGGAGTACCAGCTGCAACAAGGCCGTCGATATT
The DNA here is from genome assembly GCF_046119375.1 of Phyllobates terribilis. Classification (NCBI taxonomy): domain Eukaryota; kingdom Metazoa; phylum Chordata; class Amphibia; order Anura; family Dendrobatidae; genus Phyllobates; species Phyllobates terribilis. The sequence goes on from NW_027362765.1 coordinate 385,686,156, forward strand.
CAGGTCAGACTCCACACATAAGACCTCAGGAGTAAATCCTGGATGTCTGACATCTGTACCATCTTGACAAACTTTGAGGAGTCCACCCAGATGGTGAGTGGCGATGATGCCATCATTAGCGTCAGCATTCCACTTGTCTGTCTTTTGCAACGCTCTCTGCAGAGAATTAAAGAGGAGGCATTGCAGCCAGAGTATGATGAGATGGATCAAGAAGCCGTAGCGGTCAATTACACACAGCCCAGCCTCATCTCATCCCAACGTTCATTGGGGGACAATGAGGGAGAGGAGGAGGAGGAAGAAGAACAGGAGCTTGTGTCATGCTCTGTAGACGGTAGTACCTGTACAACTGTCATACCGTTGGTTCAGCGTGGGTGGCCTGAGGACAGGGGGGAGGAGGAGGAGGAGGAGAGCATGGTCAGTCGTCATCTTGGTGAGGACACGGAAGACTTGACCGTTACCAGTCAGGCACGCTGTAGCATCAGCGTCTCTGCCCCCTGCTAGGCAGAGACACCGTCCCTCTCACCTTCCTGCTCCGGGCGCGGCGTCCTCCAGCGCTCCTTCCCTCGCTGCTGCCGGCGCGTGCTCCTTCCCGGGCACTTTGCTTAGGGAGCGCGCGCTCCCCCTCTCTTAAAGGGACCGCGCGCGCCGTCCTAAGGAGCCCCCAGCCAATTGCCGGAGGACCTCCCATATTTAAGGCACCTCCTCCAAAATGGAGGTGCCCGAGCAAAGTTGTTGCAAAGCATACTCACCTCTGCTTCAGCCCTCAGGTCCCGTTGCCAGCCTGACTACCAGTCCTGTCTGCCTGCTTGTCTTCTCTTCAGCCCGACAGTCTGTCTCCTGCATCCGCCAGTCTGTCTATGGGCAAGTCCACCTGCGGACCAGGAAGCACCTGCCAGTTACCTGCCTGCTACCTGCCGTACCTGTTAGCCCGCTCACCTGGGAGCGCTCACTTGCTACCCGCTTGCTAGCCTACCTGGAGGCTCCGCCGTCACTTGCCGTGACCACCTGCCTGCCAGCCAAGAGACTATTACCTGCTCTGCCGTCACTTCCCGTGACCACGTGCCTGCCTGCCAAGAGACTCTTACCCGTTCTGCCGTCACTTCCCGTGACCATCTGCCTGCCAGCCAAGAGACTCTTACCCGCTCAGCCGTCACTTGCCGTGACCACCTGCCTGCCAGCCAAGAGACTCTTACCTGCTCTTCCGTCACTTCCCGTGACCACCCGCCTACTCACCCAGAGACTGCTACCTACCTGTTGTGTCCACCCGCTACTCCGGTCAGTCCCAGCTATCTGACCCGTGGGAGCCATCTGCTCTATTACAAGGTCGTCCCCAAAATAACACCTGCCCCTCGGGGTCCCTCCTTGTTCCAAGGCACAGAGGTTCCACCACCCGGCCCCGTTACAGTTTGCTCGGGCCATGGAACCCGGTGGCACCCAAGCTCCCTCACTCTCTGACTTATTCCACGAAGTCTCCCGTCAGAGATCCCAACAGGAATCCATCCTGAACCACCTGCGTAATGTCTTCTCCCGCCTGGACACACTTACTGCTCCACCAGGACATGCCTCCAGTCACACGACTCACGCCCCGGCAGCGCCGCTGCCCATCAACACCATGGTACCCGGTCCTGGCCCCCGGCTTTCTGCACCGCCTCGCCTTGGCTCGAGGCTTCATTAACCAGTGCACCCTGCACTTTGAACTCTTGGCACATCATTTTGCCTCCGACCGGGCCAAAGTGGCTTTCATCATGTCCCATCTCACTGGAGAAGCACTGGCTTGGCTAAATCCCCTGTGGGAGAGAGGGGATCCCCTGGTATCCAACTTGCCGGCTTTCCTCACTGCTTTCCGGAAAATCTTCGACGAACCGGGACGTAAGGCCTCATCAGCCTCCTCTCTGCTACGTCTCCGCCAAGGGAGTCTCACCGTGGGCCAATATGCCATACGGTTCCGTACCCTCGCTTCTGAGCTTGCCTGGGATAACGAGGCCCTGGTGTCCGTCTTCTGGGAGGGCCTTTCCGGTCGGATTAAAGACGAACTTGCCGGTCGGGACATTCCAAGCACCCTGGATGACTTGGTGACACTAGCTACCCGGATTGACATCCGGTTCCAGGAACGTACCAAGGAGACCACCCGTGAGAAGAGGTTTCCCCGCCTTGCTCCTACTTTCCAGAGACCTGTCTCCTCATCTGTCACTCCCCAGGCGCACTCACCCGAGCCCATGCAGATCGACCTCGCCAAGAGTCACGCCGAGCTGTTTCTACTATGGCAGTAAGGAGCACCTGATCCGTTCCTGCCCGGAGAAGCCAGGAAACTCCAGTGTCTAGGACCACTCGGAGAGGTCCTCCTAGACAAAAGTAAACCCTCTCCATCTCTAACCTTGTCTGTCTCTATCTCCTGGGGAGAGAATAGGCCCACCTGGACTCTGGAGCTGCTGGAAACCTCATCTCCCAGTCTCTGGTAGAAAAATACCGTATTCCCACCAAGTCTCTGGCTGAACCATTGTCAGTTGCCTCCGTGGATGGAAGACTCCTTCCGATGACCATCCTGCTCGTCACTGAACCCTTAACCTTGCAGGTGGGAATGCTGCACTCTGAGAAAATCTCATTCCATGTGCTGTCCGGACTCTCTCACTCCCTGTTGCTAGGTCTACCCTGGCTCCAGAGACATGAACCAGTATTGAACTGGCGATCCGGTGAAGTACTCCGGTGGGGTCCAGACTGCCATAAGACCTGCCTGGTTCCGGTTCGCCCAGCTCGCCCTCCGCCTACTCCAGCTAATTTACCCGGTCTTCCAGCTCCTTACTGGTCCTATGCGGACGTCTTTGGTAAAAAGAAAGCAGACACGTTGCCACCCCATAAGCCATATGATTGCCGGATCGACCTGGTACATGGCGCCACTCCACCCCGTGGGTGTATTTACCCGTTGTCAGCGGCTGAAACCGGGCCATGTCTGAGTACATTGAAGAGAATCTGGCTAAGGGATTTATCCAAAAATCTACCTCCCCGGCTGGGGCCGGATTCTTCTTTGTCAAAAAGAAAGATGGCTCGCTTCGTCCCTGTATCGAATATAGAGGACTTAATCAGATTACGGTAAAAAACAAATACCCCCTGACGCTCATCTCTGAGTTGTTTGACCGCCTCAAAGGCGCCAGGATCTTCTCCAAACTAGATCTACGTGGTGCATATAACCTGGTCCGTATCCGTCAAGGAGACGAGTGGAAGACAGCATTCAATACCCGGGACGGTCACTATGAGTACCGTGTGATGCCTTTCGGTCTCTGCAATGCCCCCCGCCGTCTTCCAAGAACTGGTCAACCACATCTTCCATGACCTCCTTTACTCCTGCATGGTGGTATACCTGGACGATATCTTGGTCTTCTCTCCGGATTTGCCCACACACCGGAGGGATGTTCGTCAGGTCCTGCTTAGGCTCAGGCAGAACCACCTTTATGCCAAATATGAGAAGTGCCTCTTCGAACAGACCTCCCTTCCATTCTTGGGCTATGTTATCTCCTGGACAGGCCTGCGAATGGATCCCGAGAAGCTCTCTGCTGTTCTAAAGTGGCCCCGTCCAGAGGGGTTGAAGGCGATACAGCGATTTCTGGGCTTCGCCAATTACTATCATCTCTTTATCCCACACTTCTCGTCCCGGACTGCTCCCATATCTGCGCTCACCCGTAAGGGGGCAAATCCCAAGGTATGGTCGCCCGAAGCCGAGGAAGCCTTTCTTTCCTTAAAGCAAGCCTTCGCCTCTGCCCCAGTCCTGCACCGTCCGGACTGCAATAAACAATTCTACCTGGAGGTTGATGCCTCCTCCTCCGGAGTTGGAGCGGTACTCACCCAAAAATCTTCTTCCAGGAGAATGGTAACCTGCGGCTTCTTCTCCAAAATCTTCTCCTCTTCTCAGCGCAACTACTCGAATTGCTAGCCGTCAAATTGGCACTGGAGGAGTGGCGCTATCTGCTTGAAGGGGCTCTATACCCGGTGATCATCTACACGGATCACAAAAATCTGGCATATCTCCAAAATGCCCAGAGACTTAATCCGCGTCAGGCCCGACGGTCCTTGTTTTTTGCCCGCTTCGACTTCATCCTACATTTCCGCCCGGCGGACAAGAATGTTAAAGCTGATGCCTTGTCCCGATCCTTCCTGTCCTCCGATCAAGAGGAGGAGCCTATGCACATCATCGATCCCTACAAGGTGATGAATGTGGCCCCCTTGGATCTGACTCGTCTTCCACCCGGAAAAACGTTTGTAGCAGTTCCTGATCATGAGAAGGTTCTTCACTGGGGTCATTCTTCTAAACTAGCTGGCCATGCTGGCCAAAAGAAGACCTTCCTGCTCATCACCCGGCATTACTGGTGGCCTACCCTGCGTAAGGACGTTGTAGACTTCGTCACGGCCTGTTCATCCTGCGCCCGCAACAAAGTTCCCAGACATCTAGCAGCCGGCCATCTCCTGCCCCTTCCCGTACCTGCTGCTCCATGGCAGCACATAGCAATGGACTTTATCACCGATCTTCCTGTTTCTGCCGGGTGTACAGTCATTTGGGTGACACAGATATAGGCATGTCATGCCCTTCTAAAACCAAAAAAGTGCAAAGCCGACACGGCCAGTCCGTTCCTGCCCGTGCGACCTCCGTGTCGCCGGGTTTGTGCCCGAGCCGCGGTGGACCCTGACGGCCAGCCCCCCTCTCCCAATACTGGTGCCTGTCCGCTGGTGGGTCGAGACCCCCCGAGGTGGGGGGGGGGGTAACATCTGCAGAAGAAAGATCATCTTCCAGTCAAACTAAGATGTCTACTTCTTTTCGTGGACAATGTGATATGATCCCTTTCTTACGGACACGCCCATCGCTACAAATTCCAGATGAGGCACAAAAACAGCAGGTGCTTCAACGGATATCAAGTGCTCCTTCAAGTGGGCTCTCCTCCACCTCAACTTCAACATCACAAATACTCCAGTCCTCAGAGGTGTCACCCCAATCGCACTTGCTTCCTCACAGCTCCCAAGTCTCCAGCTGCCCGTCTGAGTATGGGGTAACACAGATGGTTGAGTCTGCACAGCTGTTTACTCATACTATAGCCTGGGAAACGGAGGTCTGCTCCAGAGCTTCTGTTAATCCAGACGAGGAAATGATCTGCACTGATGCCCAGAATCTTTATAAGTCGGATCCAGGACCAGACGCAAAAGGTTCTGAGCATAATGTAGACCCTCGTTCCCAAACTGTAACTCCTGTTGGTGGAGACAATGATGAAGACGATGATGAGACTCAAACACCTGATTGGAGCGACAACTTGACTTTTCGGTCAGGGCAGGAAGAGGTTGCTCATAGTTTGAGTACTTCAGGCATGCTGTCCCCACGAGTTGTGCGTCAATCCTCTTTATCTCGAAGTTCCTCCACTGCTTCTGCCTCCTCAACCTCCTCTCGGTCCTCCACCTGCACCCAAAGCCTGTCTGGTAATGCCACCTGCTTTCTAACTCCGCAGAAGGAATCCTGCACACCTCCTTACTATGCTGGCAGCAGGGCTCAACGGCATCAGTGTTTACTTTGAAATGTCTGGGAAATGTGAGTCACACAGCTGAGGAGTTGTGGTCAGCTCTGGAGACCCAGTTTCATGAATGGTTGTCTCCACTGGACCTGCAACCAGGGAAGGCCATGTGCGACAATGCTGCAAACCTGGGTGCGGCCCTTCACCGGGGCAATGTCACACACGTGCCTTGTATGGCTCACGTGTTGAACCTGGTATTCCAGCAATTTTTAGCCCACTATCCCGGACTAGATGGCCTTCTGCAGAGGGCACGGTCTCTGTGGGCTCACTTCCACCGTTCGCATCCCGCAGCTCAACGACTTACATCTCTACAGAAGTTGTTGGGCCTGCCACTTCACCGGCTGAAATGCGATGTGCCGACACGGTGGATTTCAACTCTGCACATGTTGCAGCGACTGTGGCAGCACCGACAAGCCCTGGTGCAATACGTTCTGACGTATAGCCTGGGCCAACGAGATCCAGAGGTGGGGCAAATCACGCTGCAGGAGTGGTCTCAGATCAGGGACCTATGAAGTTGACGCGCCCCCTGGGCCGTGGGGTACCCGGAGCCGGGCCGGTAGACGCTGGGGGTTGTAGTCACTGTGGCGGTGACCCTGTCCGTGACCCAGGGCGGTCAATCCAAGGGTAATTTGTATATATGGGTTTTATAATGTCCGACTACGCCACCTGTGGAGTGCGGCCAAAGGGGCCGCCGCTGCGGAACAGTCCTCTGAAGCTGGTGGTTTTGCAGCAATGGTATTTTTACTCCCCACAGGAAGAGTGTAGCTTCAGGGCAGTGTGGGTGGATGATGGTGGTTGTAGTGCAGGGAGTCAGTAATGAACACAGAGTCCTTGTGATGCAGTCCCAAGATCTTTACTCACAGTTGTTGCAGTCCAGATTACAGGTACCAGAGCAATCTCCCCCGTCGTGCTGTGCGTACTCAGTGAGGGGCTCAGTCCACCCCCAGATAGCAGGACCCCCTTCTGTGTGTCCTTTCTCTGGCCTTCTCCCTGCACCTCACACCCAGTGACACTTATATCCGGTATCCTCGGGCCTTGGCGGGCGACGTGTGTTCCGTCCCTTGGTCCTATGTGGCTACCTTCTTAGTGAGACTGGTGTGGACTTTGGCCTGCAATACATGAAATGCTGCAGCCTCCGGTTTCTAGTTGAGCCTTGCTGTTTCTCCGCTTGTTGAGGGACCGGTTCCCCTTATCTGGCCTGACCCCTCTACCTCCTGGTAGCAGCAGGAGTACGGGTGGCCTTCTGCACGGCCCGTACCCCTAGGGTCCCTTTGGTTCCTGGAGCCTTCCTGCTCCCACTCCTCTCTTCTCTCCTTCAGTCCTGGGCCTCCCAGGCTAGGCCCGCCTCCGGAGCAGAGCTCATGCAGAGCCTCTGCTCCTGTCACTTTTCCTCCTCTGACTGGCTTGCTCTTTCTAAGATGGCTTCCTATTTATACTCTCCCTGTCATGTGCTCCCCTAAGCTGCTCCCCTAAGCATCCACTACATAGGACCCTCCCGCCAGCTAGGGACCTGGGACTGTGCTCTCCCTTAGGAGCAATCTCGCCCTACCCCCACTGCGGGTATGTGTTGGATGCAGGTGTTAGGGTCCCGAGCCATACGCCTTCCTTACCTGAGGGTGAGATACCACACCTCTGGGTGAGATGCAGTAACTCTGTGGCGACTGAACCCTCAGGGGCGCCACACACCCTTCTGCACAGTTTTGAAATGGCGACGAAGATGTTTAGTGCTGACGACGATGCCATTATCAGCATGACTATTCTGGTGATTTACATGCTGGAGCACACATTAAACAGAATTCAGAGTCAGGTGGTGGGACAAGAGGAGGTGGAGGAAGTAGAGGAGGAGTCGTATGCGGAAGGGATAACATCTTCAAGGTCCAGACGGTCGGCAGCACCAAGGCGGCAGGCATGGGAGGGTGGGGGAGAGGGATTAACCAGGGCGCATGGTAGCAGCCAAACTGTTGAGGAAGGTGCAGGAGCCGAGGAAGAAGTGGAGGACGATCTGGCGATGGGCATGGAAGACTCATCAGATGAGGGAGACCTTGATCACATTTCTGTTGTGCGAGGTTGGGGGGAGAGGGCAGAGGAAGGAAGCATGATTCTTACCTCGCTACCAACACAACAAGAACTTGGTCCTCCTGGATGCGCAAGACACATGAGTGCCTTCTTGCTGCACTACCTGCAACATAACCCTCGGATTGTCAGAATTCGAAGTAATCCCGACTACTGGGTTGCCACACTCTTAGATCCCCGGTTCAAAAGTAAATTTGCCGAAATAATTCCTGCCATAAAAAGGGATTCACGCATGCAGGAGTATCTGCAGACGCTGCTGCAGAATCTTACATGTGCTTTTCCTCAAAACAACAGTGGTGCACGTAGTGAATCTCACAGTTCTAACTTGCCAACCGTGGGACTGTCGAGTCTTCATCACTCAAACCGTAACAGTAACACAGTATCTGCTGGTAACAGCAATTTTGTGCAATCGTTTCACCACTTTTTTAGACCATCCTTTGCAAGGCCACAGGAGACAAGAAGTCTGACACATAGTCAACGCCTAGAGAGGATGGTACAGGAGTATCTCCAAGTGAACATCGAAGCCATGACTGTGTCACTGGACCCTTGCTCATTTTGGGATTCCAATCTGGAAAAATGGCCGGAGCTCGCCACTCATGCCTTGGAGATCTTGTCATGCCATGCAGCCAGCGTTCTCTCTGAACGTGTGTTCAGCGCTGCTGGTGGTGTGCTGACAGATAAGCGCACGCGGCTGTCCACTGAGAATGTAGACAGACTCACGTTCATAAAGATGAACAAATCATGGATTCGCAAGGACTTTTCTACCCCTGTGTCATCCTGGGGAGACTAAAAGCTTGAGGATTAGGTAAAATCACCTCACCAACCGTTTTAAGCAACTGTGGGGCAATTGATGCCACTTAACCCTAGAACGCATGACCATAAAAATCTACACTTTCACATACCTGGGGCCTTTTAGGCCCGTGTGCAAATAACATGGAATAACTCAAACTCAAATGACAAACAACTATATACATGAAGAATACCTAGCGTTTCAAAATTCTAACTAAAGTAATCTTGCAGAAAATAGATAACAATTAACAGGGCGGGCCTGCGAGGCCCCAGGTATGCGTTCTAGGATTAAGTGGTGTCTGTGCCACAATTTTGGGAAAAAATGGAGACTCTTTTTGGAGTCCCCTTGCTGTGTCTTACGTGACGTTGGCATCGTCAATTCGAGGTGGGTTGGGTGCTCTCCCCCCCCCTTTTAACTGTAAGAAACTACATACACTATGGCTTGGGGTAACACAGATGGTTGAGTCTGAAAAGCTGTTTACTCAGAGGTCTGCTCCAAAGCTTCAGTGTCTGCTAGTCAGCGTAGAATTTTTAACTGCATCTAGCCTAGGCAATACTTTGGGCGTAGTAGCCCAGCTGCGAAGCAAGCTGCACCGCCTGTGTATCTAATAAGAATTTGTAAATGCATCTAGCCTAGGCAGACTGTGGGGACCCCCAACCAAACCCAGACGCTCAGCCCCCCTACCGACCCCCTTTCCTTGACAATACAATAATGTAACTCTTACAACTGGATGGGTGAGGATCAGTCACAGCTTTATTAACTCTTTATACTCATTCCATTAGAAAGGCATTTTATTTCTAAAATAATTCAGCTTGTTGCAGCATGCCCTGGGTCTCCACTCCGGCAAGTTGGCCAACAAGTGTAACTCTCCAACATGTCCTTTCTATTTCCAGGCGACGGAGGATCCTGCGTACTCGTATGCAGGACTCTGACCCCCACCCATCACTCTTAACGCTTGTTCCACTCCGTCCTGGAGTCCTCACAGGAATATGTCCAGTCCAATATCCATTAAGTGAACACCGTCGGGCCGTATGAGGCCTGCTTTATCTCCTTCCAGTTGTCGGTGTTGTATCACTACACCGCCTCTGTCTCTTCTAAATTTTGCCATCCGAATATTTATTACCCGCCTTGTCCGTTCGATGGCCGTGATGTCTCGCGCACCTTCCCATACCGCTATCGGCACAATCTCTGACCATACTATAGCTAGTTTTGTGAAAAATTCTCTGAAGCGCTCAGTGTCTAGTTTCATTATTTCCATTAGTTATGCTCTCTTGTGATGACCTAGGATGTTTCCCCCGGTCTGTATAACTAAGATGACCGGACCTCTTGCCTCTCTCCCTACCTTGATTACCTCCATTAGTACCTGTGGCCATAGCAGGCCTCTAATACCTCTCCAGTTGAAATATGTGTTATGAAACTCTAATTTTCTCCCGCCTGGGCGGACTTTCGCCCTTTTTTCTGCCCAATATATATATGAGTGGCCTATCACCCACACTGTTGGCTTAGCGTCACCTGTAAAAGAAACAAACCACGTTAGGATAACAAGTCCGGTCTTATGTATCTCACCAAACACGTGGATTGCCATCTCCCTATCCTCTGCACTTCCGTTTCTGACAGTCCTGCTCTTGCTGCTTCTGTGGCCGCGCCTATGCGGAATGAGTGTGTCCCGTAATCTTTGGAGTGGTTCCCTGCCGATGTTATGCATTTATTAAATATAGCTTGGAACTGGTATCTTGATAATGGCGTTCCATCAATGTGTGATAGGAAGAAATTACTTTGTGATCTGATGGTTAGATAAGTTTTTACTATTGTTACCCGACTCAGTGTACCGTTTGTGAGTTGTAGAAGTACCCAAGTGCCCCTGCCCGCTGGAACCATTTTCGATTGGCGCATGCGTAGACGTATTGCATTATTGCCTATGACTACGTCCTGGTGTAATAAGCCTCCACTGGTGGTAATTTTGGATTGAGGGACTAATTCGCTTATGCATAGCGCCCCGAAGAAGGCGATCACAAATGCAGTAGACAGTAGTGTTGCTTCAAATTGTGAGTGTCATGTTAATGGTGTTAGGGATATGATGTGAGAAATCAGTTTTAGTGACACGGGACAGGACGTCTACACTCCTGACTTGGCTGACCCCTTTTCCACCCTTTTATGGATTGTCTGATGATGAATCTTTGTCACATCTCCCCAATTCAGTAGTTGGAAGTGAAATGCTACTCCGGTCAGACACCGCTGCACTGACGCCCCTGATATGCCCCTCATCATTAGCTGGTGGAGAAATTCTATGGTGACTTGTGATCTGGCTTGTTCACATTGGTCAACCCGTCTGCCTGCTACTAGTCGTGTCCACTCTTCCCATGCCTTACTGTATGCTTGCCACGTCGACGGGGCAACTGACGCTCTTATTAATAGCATCAACTATTCGCCACTAGATCCCATAGGGAGGGTGGGCAACTGTTGCCCGATGGGTGGGCGTTGAGGAAGAGCTCTGTGAAAATCTGCCAATTGAATTGTTATAAAGCGTTAGCAGCAGCTTTAGACCCCTCAGCATAGTGGCTAGCGCGGACCCATACATTGTGTTTTAGGCACAGGAATGCTAGCCGGCATAGTAGGCCTAGCACTGGGAGAGACGATGATGCCATCTTATTAATGCAATGCGCTAGGCTGGTGTTTTTTGTTATGAAGCGAATATTTTTGTTAGCCAGGTGCGCGCCCCATATTTCTATTGCTACCACTATTGGGAAGAAAAATTATTTTCAGGGCTAGATGCAGCTAAAAATTATTATTAATTTCAAAGCTGGTGGAGCTTGGTATAGATGGCCTAATACAATGAGTCCCACACACTGCTACAAGCCCAAATATATTTTCAGAGCTAGATGCAGATAAAAAATATTTTTAATTTGCAACCTGGTGGAGGTTAGTATAGATGGACTAATAGACCAAGTCCCACACACTGCTAGAAGCCTAAATATTTTTTCAGAGCTAGATGCAGATAAAAATTATTTTTAATTTGCAACCTGGTGGAGGTCAGTATAGATGGACTAATAGAATGATGCTATGTCCAAAAGATTTTACTTCACTAGGTGCAGTAAAAAAATTTGTATTCTATACACAGGTGGTGTAGCTTGCAACACAGATAGGCTTCTCCACTGACTAACACACACTGCAAGAGACCAAAAAGGATTTGCTTTGCTAGATTTAGCCAAATGCTGTGAAAAAAACTTGCACAGCACTGGCACAGACCTGCCTGGCAAAAACTGATAGGAACTGATGTAACCTAGTCCTGAAAAGGACTGCAATTACAATTAGTCTTTACTCCCAACCTATCTATTTAAGAACACAGACCTGCCTGATAAAAGTCGTATGAAATGATGTAACCTAGTCCTTAAAAGGACTGCAATCACAACTCTTCAATACTCCCAAGCTATCTGTAGATTTGTGCGAAAATTGGCTTGAAATTAACAAAGTATAGCGCACACAGCAACAGCGGTGCCGTCTAACACGCAGCTGCAGCAGTGAGAAAATGGTGGCGACGGGGAAAATGGCTGGGTCTTATAGGGCAAGGACATGTGACATACACTGCCAATGACACATGCCCTTGCTTTTGTGAAAAAAAGCAGTTCGCTCCGTGTGTGCGCTGCTGATAGGCTGACAGATTGCACCTCCCCACTGTAAATGCGGGAAAGAGAAAAAAAAATGGAGATCTTCATTATTCCTGCAGAGATCCATCCCCTGCCCCTCCCCCCGCCCCGCTGTACACTCAAACTGTGTATTAACATTAATTTTCAGCATTACTGAGAAAAAATCCAGTTATGATTTTGGTGCACGAACAGTTATCGAACATAACCTCGAACAGCCGAATACAAGCCCCATACAAGAGCCATGCAGTACAGCATATTACAAACATTATTCCCATTATTGGGGAGTGGGTCTCCCATAGTCTTTGCTTATGCCTTCCAAGCAAAAGCTGCCAAAAATTAGGATAGAGGAACTTGCAATGCCCCTTACAAGAGCCATACAGTACAGCATCTTAAAAACATTATTCCCATTATTGGGGAATGTGTCTCCCATAGTCTTTGCTTATGCGTTCCAAGCAAAAGCTGCCAAAAATTAGGACGGAGGAACTTGCAATGCCCCTTACAACAGCCATGCAGTACAGCATATTACAAACATTATTCCCATTATTGAGGAGTGGGTCTCCCATAGTATTTGCTTAAGGGGCAGGTGTTATTCTGGGGACGACCTTGTAATAGAGCATGTGGCTCCCACTGGTCAGATAGCTGGGACTGACCGGAGTAGCGGGTGGACACAACAGGTAGGTAGCAGTCTCTGGGTGAGTAGGCGGGTGGTCACGGGAAGTGACGGAAGAGCAGGTAAGAGTCTCTTGGCTGGCAGGCAGGTGGTCACGGCAAGTGACGACTGAGCGGGTAAGAGTCTCTTGGCTGGCAGGCAGATGGTCACGGGAAATGACGGAAGAGCAGGTAAGAGTCTCTTGGCTGGCAGGCAGGTGGTCATGGCAAGTGACGGCAGAGCAGGTAAGAGTCTCTTGGCTGGCAGGTTGGTGGTCACGGCAAGTGACGGCGGAGCCTCCAGGTAGGCTAGCAGGCGGGTAGCAGGTGAGCGCTCCCAGGTGAGCAGGCTAGCAGGTACGGCAAGTAGCAGGCAGGTAACTGGCAGGTGCTTCCTGGTCCGCAGGTGGACTTGCCCATAGACAGACTGGCGGATGCAGGAGACAGATTGTCGGGCTGAAGAGAAAACACGCAGGCAGACAGGACTGGTAGTCAGGCTGGCAACGGGACCTGAGGGCTGAAGCAGAGGTGAGTATGCTTTGCAACAACTTTGCTCGGGCACCTCCATTTTGGAGGAGGTGCCTTATATATGGGAGGTCCTCCGGCTATTGGCCGGGGACTCCTTAGTACGCCGCGTGCGGTCCCTTTAAGAGAGGGGGAGCGCGCGCGTGCCCTAAGCACAGTGCCCGGGAAGAAGCGCGCCTGCAGCAGTGAGGGATGGAGCTCTGGAGGACGCCGTGCGCTGAACACGAAGGTGAGAGGGACGGCGTCTCTGCCTAGCAGGGGGCAGAGACGCCGATGCTACACACATCTCTTCTGAGGGGCATTAAAAGCGTGTTGTTATACCACTCTGACCTCCACGTCTCTTCCAAGGGGCATTAAAAGCGTGTTGTTATACCACTCTGACCTCCACGTCTCTTCTGAAGGGCATTAAAAGCGTGTTGTTATACCACTGTGACCTCCACATCTCTTCTGACGGGCATTAAAAGCGTCTTGTTAAGCTACTGCAACCTCCATGTCTCTTCCGAGGGGCATTAAAACCGTCTTGTTAAACTACTGCGACCTCCACCACTTTTCCAAGGGGCATTAAAAGCATGTTGTTATACCTCTCTGACCTCCTCGTCTCTGAGGGGCATTAAAAGCGTGTTGTTATACCACTCTGACCTCCAGGTCTCTTCTGAGGGGCATTAAAAGCATGTTGTTATACCACTCTGACCTCCACGTCTCTTCTGAGGGGCATTAAAAGCGTGTTGTTATACCACTCTGACCTCCAGGTCTCTTCTGAGGGGCATTAAAAGCGTCTTGTTATATCACTCTGACCTCCACGCCTGTTCTGAGGGGCATTAAAACTGTCTTGTTATACCACTCTGACCTCCATGTCTCTTCTGAGGGGCATTAAAAGAGTGTTGTTATACCACTCTGACCTCCATGTCTCTTCTGAGGGGCATTAAAAGCATGTTATTATACCACTCTGACCTCCACGTCTCTTCCAAGGGGCATTAAAAGCGTGTTGTTATACCACTGTGACCTCCATGTTTCTTCTGAGGGGCATTAAAAGCGTCTTGTTAAGCTACTGTGACCTCCATGTCTCTTCCGAGGGGCATTAAAACCATCTTGTTAAACTACTGCGACCTCCACCACTTTTCCAAGGGGCATTAAGAGCATCTTGTTATACCACTCTGACCTCCACGTCTCTTCTGAGGGGCATTAATACGGTCTTGTTAAGCTACTGGGACCTCCACGACTCTTCGAACGGGCATTGCATTTCCTCATAATTTTTGGCAGCTTTTGCTTGGAAGGCATAAGCAAATACTATGGGAGACCCACTCCCCAATCATGGGAATAATGTTTGTAATATGCTGTACTGCATGGCTCTTGTAAGGGGCATTGCAAGTTCCTCCATCCTAATTTTTGGCAGCTTTTGCTTGGAAGGCATAAGCAAATACTATGGGGGACCCACTTCCCAATAATGAGAATAATGTTTGTAATATGCTGTACTGCATGGCTCTTGTATGGGGCATTGCAAGTTCCTCCGTCCTAATTTTTGGCAGCTTTTGCTTGGAAGGCATAAGCAAAGACTATGGAAGACACACTCCCCAATAATGGGAATAATGTTTGTAATATGCTGCACTGCAGGGCTCTTGTAAGGGGTATTGCAAGTTCCTCCGTCCTCATTTTTGGCAGCTTTTGCTTGGAAGGCATAAGCAAATACTATGGGAGACCCACTCCCCAATCATGGGAATAATGTTTGTAATATGCTGTACTGCATGGCTCTTGTAAGGGGCATTGCAAGTTCCTCCGTCCTAATTTTTAGCAGCTTTTGCTTGGAAGGCTTAAGCAAAGACTATGGGAGACCCACTCCCCAATAATGGGAATAATGTTTGTAATATGCTGTACTGTATGACTCTTGTAAGGGGCATTAAAACCGTCTTGTTAAGCTACTGCAACCTCCACGTCTCTTCTGAGGGGCATTAAAAGCGTCTTGTTAAGCTACTGGGACCTCCACGTCTCTTCTGAGAGGCATTAAAAGCGTGTTGTTATACCACTCTGACCTCCACGTCTCTTCCAAGGGGCATTAAAACCGTCTTGTTATTCCACTCTGACCTCCACATCTCTTCTGAGGGGCATTGAAATGTTGTTTTTAATTACCTCTAACCTCCACGACTCTTCCAACGGGCATTGCATTTCCTCCTAATTTTAGTCAGCTTTTGCTTTTCAATGCATAGACGAAAACTAACGGAGACCCACTCCCCAATAATGGGTAGAAGGTTTGTAGTACGCTGTAATCCACGTCTGTTTAAAAGGGCATTGCAGTTCCTCATAATTTTTGGAAAGCCTTCCATTCACTGCTTAGGCCAACAGTGTACAGGAGACCCAGTTGCTATAAATGGAAAAAACAGTTTAGTTAAGGCCCTCTGACCTCCATGTCACTTCCAAGGGGCATTGGAGTGCCTCGAAATGTTTGGTAGGCATTGCACTCGCTGCATGCCCTATAACTGTGTAGCAGAACCGCTCCTTTTGTTACAGAAACATATCCTACAAGACATGTGTGGCTGACTGGCCTGATATTGTTGTGAATGGTCCCTGTTCCTCCTGCTCTTTGTCCGTTGCCACCACCTCATCCATCATTTATCACCTGAAGCTTTGTTTTAACAGGAGTCATAGAACTGGGATAGTAGCAGGAAAACATCCAGCAATCCTCGTAGGAGGTAGGATATGCGCCAAAACGCTGACCACCTAAGGCCTAGTTACTACTACATACATGTGCTTGCATTCCAAGAAAACAAAGCAGATGCTAACTTCTATCATCATCATGCTCCTCACCTTGGCACTCTCAACTCCCCTGATGGAGAAGCCAGGGCCCACCGGAGGAGTCTGGTTCTCTGGTGGGCTCGTCCAAATAAAGCAGGCCAGTCTAAGAAAAGTGTGTGGGTCGGTAGCAGGCGAAATCGGGGCGGCTGGGGACCGTTTATGGACACCCGGCCGCGGGGCGGCTGGGGACCGAGTGTGGACACTCGGCCGCCCCCTTGTGGCTGGGGACCAAGCGTGGACACCCGGCCGCCGGGCAGCTGGGGACTGAGTATGGATAAAAGGGCCGCCAACGCAGCCATGACATGGTGTCCGGCGTATGGCTCCACTTGCCTAAAAGGCCCAATTTCAAGTGCAAGCAAGCTAGCAGTATGGTATTGCAGCCTGGGGGTGGGTGGATGGCAGGTTGCACACTTAGGTTTGCATTCCAACAAAACAAAGCAGATGCTAACTTCTATCATCATCATCATGCTCCTCACCTTGGCACTCTCAACTGCCCTGATGGAGAAGCCAGGGCCCACCGGAGGTGTCTGGTTCTCTGGTGGGCTCGTCCAATGCTGCCCTAAAGTAGG
This sequence comes from Phyllobates terribilis, assembly GCF_046119375.1. Lineage (NCBI taxonomy): Eukaryota > Metazoa > Chordata > Amphibia > Anura > Dendrobatidae > Phyllobates > Phyllobates terribilis. The sequence goes on from NW_027362765.1 coordinate 385,702,738, forward strand.
CCGGGCTAAGAAAAGTCTGTGGGGATGTTCTGCGGAGATATCGGGCCGGCTGGGGACCGTTTATGGACACCCGGTCGCCCCCAGGCGGCTGGGGACCGTGTGTGGACACCCGGCCGCAGGGCGGCTGGGGACTGAGTGTGGACACCCGGCCGCCCCCTGACAGCTGGGGACCAAGCGTGGACTCCCGGCCGCCGGGCGGCTGGGGACTGAGTATGGATACTTCGCTGCCGAAGCAGCCATGAGGTAGTGGCCAGCTTCGGCCTCCTCAAAACTAAAAGGCCCCATTTCAAGTGCAAGCTAGCAGTATAGTATTGCAGCCTGCAGATGAGTGGGTGGTTGGCTGCATATTTGCGCTTGCATTGCAAGGAATGGGGGAGGTACAATTGAACACTGCTCTGGGACAAGGACTTGCACGGGGATAGTTGCAAGTCTGCATCTTCTGATGCGGCAAGGATCACTTCTGATGGGCACACTTTTAGGCAGTGACCTGGGAGTCAGAGATGCTTCCAGGGGTCTTCCCCATGCTGTTCCCATGTCTTTTCAGCACTGTATGCATGTGTCACACAGCACATGTCCAGATAAGGTTGTAAAATGTTAAAATGACATTTCCCGGTGAATGCATTTGTCACAGTTGAAAGCAATACAAAAGTGCAAAAACGCATAAAAAATGCTACTTGTGAACATAGCCCAAGGTGTGGAGGAGTATTTTTGTTTTTGGTTATTTATTTTACCTTATACACAAGTCTTTACCCTGGAAAAGAAATTCCTTAACATATTTCACAGGAAAAAAGTTTCACTTTCATTTTTGAACGTTTTATTAGGAGCCCGTAAAAGTGGCTTAATACCTCTGACCATGTTGTTGACAGCAGTGACCTGGGGGTCAGAAATGCTTCCTGGGACGATCCCCATGCTGTCCCCATGTCATTTGAGCACTGTCACTATCGTTTTGGGCACTTGTTAGGCTTTTAAAAGACTGCCGGGGGTGCCGCCGCAAAAATGCTCGGGTCTCCCATAGACTAACATTGGGCTCGTTGCTCCGGTCGAGCACTCGAGTATCACGGCGAGCTCGGCCCGAGCTTCGAGCACCCGAGCATTTTAGTGCTCGCTCAACACTACTAATGACCCCTTTTCTTTTGAAGACTTTTAGCTTCTCTGACCTCAGTTTATGCACCACCTAGTAGAAGAAACTGCAATGTAGATCCGTCTAAAGTTGCGTGCCAATGTTGAAGAGTTGAATGGACAAATTGCTTAACGTAGATATTCAAGATTCCCAAGTAAAGGAAACAATGACTCCTTAAAGCGGTGATTAAGCACAAGGAAGCAAGTAGGGATTTCCTTGTTCCATCCGACTTTTATTAGGAGATGACTCCTAAACAATTATACTGGAGGATATTCATTAAGTTTTTAACATAATTGGTAAGTATAGCTTTTCTAAAGGTCATTGAACAGGTGGATTGGTGAATTCTGTCTCATTGCTATAGATTGTACAGTGAATTCAAGAAGCGATGAGAGGTCCTGTTATAGGATTATCTGCTCCTACTGAACTTCCAGCTCTGCAGTCTGAGCAGCCCATCAAACAGCCCCCCAATCTTAGCTTCCCATATGAGAATGTCTTCTGACATCCAGTTTTTGGTCTTATTTTATTCCAGTTGCTCCCTGAGTACTTTTTTTTTTTAAATCCGCCATATGGTTTCAGACATATGGGCCTTTTTAGTGCTAATATTTATTATCTTTACCAAAGAGGTGTGGTTCATAGGGTAATAACGCAAAGCTGCCTAAAGACCCGCCCCTGAGGATCCTGTGATAGACTATAAAATTAGCACTAAAATAAAAAGATGCAGATTTCTGGAACCATATGGGGGATTTAAAGGGAATCTGTCACCACTTTATATTTATCAGACCTCTACTATGGGCATACAGGGTATAGAAAAGTAAATCTATACATACCTGTATGGCCCATAGTTGAGGTTTGATTCCAGAGAAATCTGCTTTTATAAACCCCATTTTTCACAGGCTTGACGTCCGGGGGAAAGCCAAGAAATCCCTCCTATGTGCTTATTATTCCCCTATATCCCCACCTATCTGCTTAATTATCATGTTCCCCCCTCCCCTGCACATCACAGGGCCCTGTGACGTGCACTGTGCTCCCTGACTTCCCGGGCATGCGCAAAGTGCCGCTCACATAGAGCCGTTCACATAGAGCGCGCTTTGCTTCATCCCGGCCCCATCTGCCTGTGCTCTGCACCTCAGGTTTCTATTGCACAGGCGCCGGGGAGTCACTGTCATTTCCCGGCGCCTGCACAATAGAACCCTACAGTGCAGTGCACGGGCAGATGGGGCCGGGGTGAAGCAAACCGCGCTCTATGTGAGAGGCTCTATGTGGGCGGCTCTATGTGGGCGGCTCTATGTGGGCGGCTCTATGTGGGCGGCTCTATGTGGGCGGCTCTATGTGAGCGGCTCTATGTGGGCGGCTCTATGTGGGCGGCTCTATGTGGGCGGCTCTATGTGAGCGGCACTTTGTGCATGCCCGGCACAAGAGGGAGCACATTGCCTGTCACAGGGCTCTGTGATGTGCAGGGGAGGGGGGATATGATAATTAAGCAGATAGGCGGGGATATAGGGGAATAATAAGCACATAGGCGGGGAATGCTTGGTCTCCAGGGGACTCCAAGCCTGTGAGAAACTGAGTTTATAAAAACAGATTTCTCTGCAATCAGACCTCTACTATGGGCCATACAGGTTGGTATAGATTTACTTTTCTATACCCTGTATGCCCATAGTAGAGGTCTGATAACTCTAAAGTGGTGACAGATTCCATTTAATAAAAATAAATAAACAGCTCAAAGGAACAGTGGGATGAAATAAAAGTACAAACTGGCCACCTTTGACCTGTGACAGGTTCTCTTTTAACCTTTTGTAAGATGCATTGTACAGTGGCATGTAAAAGTTTGGGCACCCTTGGTCAAAGTTAGTGTTATTGTGAACAGTTAAGCAAGTTGAAGATGAAATGATCTCTAAAAGGCCTGAAGTTAAAGATAACAGATTTCCTTTGTATTTTAGGCAAAAAATATATTTTTTTTAATCTTTTACATTTTAAAAATGACGAAAAAGGAAAATGGACCAATGCAAAAGTTTGGGCATCCTGCATGGTTAGTACTTAGTAGCACCCCCTTTTGAAAGTATCACAGCTTGTAAAAGCTTTTTGTAGCAAGACAAGAGTCTTTCAATTCTTGTTTGAGGGATTTTCATCCATTCTTCCTTGGAAAATCCTTCCAGTTCTGTGAGATTCCTTGGTCATCTTGCATGCACTGCTATTTTGAGGTCTAGCCACAGATTTTCATTGATGTTCAGAAGAGGGGACTGTGAGGGCCATTGTAAAACCTTCAGCTTGCACCATTTGAGGTAGCCTATTGTGGATTTTGATGTTTGTTTAGGATCATTAACCATTTGTAGAAGCCATCCTCTTTTCAACTTCAGTTTTTTTACAGATGGTGTTATGTTTGCATCAAGAATTTGTGAAATTTCATTGAATCCATTGTTCCCTCTACCCGTGAAACGTCCTCTGTACCATCGGCTGCAACACAACCCCAAAGCATGATTGATCCACCCCCATGCTTAATAGTTGGCGAGATGTTATTTTCCTGAAATTTGGTGGCCCTTTTTCTCCACATGATTTTTTCTCCACATGATCATTGTGGCCAAAGACTTCTATTTTAACCTTTTCGGTCGACAGAACTTGTTTCCAAAATGTATCAGGCTTGTTTAGATGTTCTTTTGCATACTTCTGATGCTGAATTTTATGGTGAGGCTGCAGGAGAGGTTTTCTTCTGATGACTCTTCCATGAAGACTCTTCCATGAAGGTCATATTTGTGTAGGTGTCTCTGAACAGTAGAACAATGAACCACAAAGCTAGAGTCTGCTAAATCTTTCTGTAGGTCTTTTGAGGTTAAGCGGGGGTTCTGATTTGCCTCTCTAGCAATCGTACGAACAGCTCTCACTGAAATTTTGCTTGGTCTTCCAGACCTTATCTTGACCTTTACTGTTCCTGTTAACTGCCATTTCTTAATTACATTTCAAACTGAGGAAAGGGCAACTTGAAGACACTTTGCTATCTTCTTTTAGCCTTCTCCTGCTTTATGGGTCTCCACCATTTTCATTTTCAGAGTGCTAGGCAGCTGCTTAGAAGAACCCATAGCTGCTGTTTTTTTTGGCATAAAGTTAGAGGAGGCTTGGTTTTTATAAAGCTGGGAAATTTTTATCACCTGGCATTTCCTAACGATGGTAGTGAACAAGCCATAACCCTAACAGGCTAATTAAGGTCAGAAACCTTGGTCAAAATTATCAAAGCACACAAATCTCCAAGGGTGCCCAAACTTTTGCATAGGCCCATTTCCCTTATTGTAATTTTTTAAAATGAAAAAAAAAAGACAATATATATATTTATTTGCCTAAAATACAACTGAAATATGTCATCTTTAACAATATGCCTTTTAGAGATCATTTCATCTTCAACTTGCTTAACTGTTCACAATAACAGTGATTTTGACAAGGGGTGCCCAAACTTTTACATGCCACTGTATATTTATACACATTGTGTTATCATCCTGTAACACTCAATGTCAACACCAAACCATGTATATTGCAGTTTGCTAGAACTGGAAAGTATGGAAATTGCCCAGCAGAAGAGTGGTGTGCTTCTGTGAATGAGGCCGTGCTTACATCAGCCTCAGTTATCACAATATGCCATGTGTATACACACACAACACTTCTGACCTGCAGAGAGAAACACCTGACGACGGGACTAAGTCGTCTTTTACACTGCTGCGCTCTGATTAGATGGAAGTTGATCCCATCGGTTGCTCTGATAAAAATGGAAGCTGAGCTCTGATTTTTTTCCTCAGGTAAAATGGGGAGCGGCGCTACCAATGTACAGGTCTGCAATCGTCAGTTTTGCTAAATAAAGACTGACAAAAAAAAGAATTCCTTTACAATCGAGATTCAAAGATTTAATAAATCTCAATTAACAATTTAATTTTAAAAAATTGACAGATTTACCCACATAAACAGTAAAGAAAATCTAATGCCAGCCAATAAATCAGGGCGTGTGAGTGCAGGCTTCACCACATCGTACTACACTACCACCCGCTGTGACACATTACACCATTACATAATTTTTGACCATTATGAGAAAAACTGACCAACACCATAAAGGAACCGCCATACTTTTGGGCAGGAAGAGCAAGAGAAACTCCTGTGGAAAGGTTGCTGCCTCAGGGAAGCCTCACATTACATAGACCCCAGCTTCTATAGCATCACCTGTCCTGAATATGCATTATGCCGTATGGAGGACTGTGGGGAGTGCATTATGCCGTATGGAGGACTGTGGGGAGTGCATTATACCGTATGGAGGACTGTGGGGAGTGCATTATGCCGTATGGAGGACTGTGGGGAGTGCATTATGCCGTATGGAGGACTGTGGGGAGTGCATTATACCGTATGGAGGACTGTGGGGAGTGCATTATACCGTATGGAGGACTGTGGGGAGTGCATTATGCCGTATGGAGGACTGTGGGGAGTGCATTATGCCGTATGGAGGACTGTGGGGAGTGCATTATACCGTATGAAGGACTGTGGGGAGTGCATTATGCCGTATGGAGGACTGTGGGGAGTGCATTATACCGTATGGAGGACTGTGGGGAGTGCATTATACCGTATGGAGGACTGTGGGGAGTGCATTATGCTGTATGGAGGACTGTGGGGAGTGCATTATACCGTATGGAGGACTGTGGGGAGTGCATTATGCCGTATGGAGGACTGTGGGGAGTGCATTATACCGTATGGAGGACTGTGGGGAGTGCATTATGCCGTATGGAGGACTGTGGGGAGTGCATTATGCTGTATGGAGGACTGTGGGGAGTGCATTATGCTGTATGGAGGACAGTGGGGAGTGCATTATGCCGTATGGAGGACTGTGGGGAGTGCATTATGCCGTATGGAGGACTGTGGGGAGTGCATTATGCCATATGGAGGACTGTGGGGAGTGCATTATACCGTAAGGAGGACCTTGGGGAGTGCATAATGCTGTATGGAGGACTGTGGGGAGTGCATTATGCTGTATAGAGGACTGTGGGGAGTGCATAATGCCGTATGGAGGACTGTAGGGAGTGCATTATGCCGTATGGAGGACTGTGGGGAGTGCATTATGCCATATGGAGGAATGTGGGGAGTGCATTATGCCGTATGGAGGACAGTGGGGAGTAAATTATGCTGTATGGAGGACTGTGGGGAGTGCATTATGCCATATGGAGGACTGTGGGGAGTGCATTATGCCATATGGAGGACGGTGGGGAGTGCATTATGCTGTATGGAGCACTGTGGGGAGTGCATTATGCCGTATGGAGGACAGTTGGGAGTAAATTATGCTGTATGGAGGACTGTGGGGAGTGCATTATGCCATAGGGGGGACTGTGGGGAGTGCATTATGCCGTATGGAGCACTGTGGGGAGTGCATTATGCCGTATGGAGGACTTTGGGGAGTGCATTATGCCGTATGAAGGACTGTGGGGAGTGCATTATGCTGTATGGAGGACTGTGGGGAGTGCATTATGCCGTATGGAGGACTGTGGGGAGTGCATTATACCGTATGGAGGACTGTGGGGAGTGCATTATACCGTATGGAGGACTGTGGGGAGTGCATTATGCCGTATGGAGCACTGTGGGGAGTGCATTATGCCGTATGGAGGACTTTGGGGAGTGCATTATGCCGTATGGAGGACTGTGGGGAGTGCATTATGCCGTATGGAGGACTGTGGGGAGTGCATTATGCCGTATGGAGGACTGTGGGGAGTGCATTATGCCATATGGAGGACTGTGGGGAGTGCATTATGCCGTATGGAGGATTGCGGGGAGTGCATTATGCCGTATGGAGGACTGTGGGGAGTGCATTATGCCGTATGGAGGACTGTGGGGAGTGCATTATGCCGTATGGAGGACTGTGGGGAGTGCATTATGCCGTATGGAGGACGGTGGGGAGTGCATTATGCTGTATGGAGGACTGTGGGGAGTGCATTATGCTGTATGGAGGACAGTGGGGAGTGCATTATGCCGTATGGAGGACTGTGGGGAGTGCATTATGCCGTATGGAGGACTGTGGGGAGTGCATTATGCCATATGGAGGACTGTGGGGAGTGCATTATACCGTAAGGAGGACCTTGGGGAGTGCATAATGCTGTATGGAGGACTGTGGGGAGTGCATTATGCTGTATGGAGGACTGTGGGGAGTGAATAATGCCGTATGGAGGATTGTGGGGAGTGCATTATGCCATATGGAGGACTGTGGGGAGTGCATTATGCCGTATGGAGGACAGTGGGGAGTGAATTATGCTGTATGGAGGACTGTGGGGAGTGCATTATGCCATATGGAGGACTGTGGGGAGTGCATTATGCCATATGGAGGACGGTGGGGAGTGCATTATGCTGTATGGAAGACTGTGGGGAGTGCATTATGCCGTATGGAGGACTGTGGGGAGCGCATTATGCCATATGGAGGACTGTGGGGAGTGCATTATGCTGTATGGAGGACAGTGGGGAGTGCATTATGCCGTATGGAGGACTGTGGGGAGTGCATTATGCCATATGTAGGACTGTAGGGGGGGCATTATGCCATATGGAGGACAGTGGGGAGTGAATTATGCTGTATGGAGGACCGTGGGGAGTGCATTATGCCGTATGGAGGACTGTAGGGAGTGCATTATGCCGTATGGAGGACGGTAGGGAGTGCATTATGCCGTATGGAGGACTGTGGGGAGTGCATTATGCCGTATGGAGGACTGTGGGGAGTGCATTATGCCGTATGGAGGACTGTAGGGAGTGCATTATGCCATATGGAGCACTGTGGGGAGTGCATTATGCCGTATGGGGGACTGTGGGGAGTGCATTATGCCTTATGGAGGACTGTGGGGAGTGCATTATGCCATATGGAGGACTGTGGGAAGTGCATTATGCCGTATGGAAGCTAATTGGTGGCCATCATACAGTGAGTGGCCTAATAAGGGATCAGAATACTGTGTGGGGGGTACTGTGCCGTCTCAGGTAACGGTACTGGCGTGGCGCATGGCGGTCCGACTGCTGGTCAGGTCCAACCTGGGGCGCGCGCCAGTCATTATCAATTGTGGGGTTAATAATAGAATAATTAAAAGGTTTGTGATGTATGTTCTGCCTGGTACGGCCGAGCACTCATGAAGGTCCCAGGGAATTCGGTGGTGATGAACAGCGCTAGATTAACTCTTCCCAACCAGAGCTGGATCCCAGGGGGAGTTGGAACAGCGATGGTGCAGCAGAGAATAATCAGTGTTAGACAGGGTAATAATTAGTGATGAGCGAGCACTAAAATGCTTGGGTGCTCGATGCTCGGGTCGAGCACATTGGAATACTCAGGTGTTCGACCCGAGCAACGAGCCCAATGTAAGTCTATGGGAAACTCGAGCATTTTTCAGGCGGCTCCCCCCGGCGGTCTGCAGAGGGACTGGAAATTGCAGAAATCGGTGGGAACAGTGCTCAAATGACATGGGAACAGCATGGGGAAGACCCCTGGAAGCATTTCTGACTCCCAGGTCACTGCTGTGAACAACTTTGTCAGAGGTATTACACCACTTTTACGGACTCACAATAAAACATACAAAAACAAAACCAAAATGTTAAGGAATATCCTTTGCAGGGCAATGACTTGTATATAAGGTAAAATAAATAACCAAAAACAAAAATGCTCCTCCACACCTTGGGCTATGTTCACACATAGCGTTTTTGATGCGTTTTTGCACTTTTTCATTGCTTTCGACCAAGACAAATGCATTCACAAGGAAATGTCATTTTAACATTTTACAACCTTATCTGGCCATGTGGTGTGTGACACATCATCAGACACATGCATACAGTGCTGAAAAGACATGAGAACAGCATGGGGAGGACCCCTGGAAGCATCTCTGACTTCCAGGTCACTGCATAAAAGTGTGCGCATCATAAGTGAACCTTGGCGCATTCTAAGATGCCTCCCACCATGCAGCTGTCATTGCAGACTTGCAACAATCACTGTTCACGTCCTTGTCCCACTGCAACGTTCAGTTATCCATACTCCATTCCTTGGAATGCAAGCGCAAGTATGCAGGCAGCCACCCACCCACCCACAGGCTGCAATACTATACTGCCAAATTTTTGACAGCTGCTTGCACTTGAAATGTGGCCTTTTCGGCTCATGAAGGCAGAAGCTTTTCACAATCTCATGCCGGTGGTGGCCGGGTGTCCATGCTCGGTCCCCAGCCACCACTATTTCTCCTGGTATCGTCTCCCCCTTCCACAAGCACGGGTCCTACAACATTACCTGTGCCCTCCCCAGTGAACTTACTGGGAAGGACCGTCTAACCACAAACACGTGGACAAGTGAATGTGGCCAGGGACGGTACGGAGCCAGTTCACAGCTCGTTGGTGAGAGTTGTATTTCACCACAGCCATATTCTTTAACTCGGTGAAAGGACTTGGGAAACCGTATCTACTCCAGCTGTCATTTCTCCCAGCAAGTCCTCTAATGCATCTTCTTGCATAAGCAATGGAGCCCATACAACATCAGCTCACACTTCTTGGTGGTGCTTCGACACACAAACTTCTTTCTTTGCGCCTTTAATTTCATGACTACAGAGTTGGGCAATGGCCTGTTCTGCAATGCGGTTTGAGAAATAACATGCATAAGCCCGTCCAATCCACAGTGAAAAAGTAGCCATAGAGTGTCTGGGAACCTTCCCACACACTTTTCTTAGCCAGGACTGATTCTTGGCAGGGTTGGACGGTCCCACCAGAGAATACTCGGGTAGGCCCTGGCTTCTCCATCAGGAGAGTTCATGATGATAGCGCAAACTTTGCAGCTGCTATGGGGCTCTTGAGAGGGGGAGAAAAGTGGGCCCTCAGAATCAAATCCTCTGGTGGGCCCAATGTTTTTCAGTCTGAAACTACTTCTCAGTGGAAGTTGTATTTCACCACAGCCATATTCTTTAGCTCGGCGAAAGGATTGGCATAGAGGGAAACCGTATCTACTCCGGCTGTCATTTCTCTGTCACCAGGTTCCGCCCATTGTCACACACTACCATGCCTCGCTGTATGTTCAGCGGTAAGAGGAACAAAGCAGGCTGCTGTGTTACAGCTTTCAACAACTCTGCAGCAGTGGGCAGTTTGTCACCTAAGCGCAGCATTAAGCATGTTATCTTCAGCACAGCCTGTTGCCGCTTGGCTGAGGCAGTGCTGCAGTGCTTCCAGCTTGCAACTGATGTGGTCATTTCAGAGATGGATGCTGAAGAGGAGGAAGAGGTGCAGGAGCTGTAGAATGTGGGGGTGACCCTGATTGACCCAGGGCCCACAACCTTGACTTCGGGAGGACGTGTTCCGTCCCAAGGTCCGATTGGGTCCCGGCTTCCACTATGTTAACCCAGTGTGCCGTCAGCGAGATGTACCGTCCCTGCCCACAACCACTTGTCCACGTGTCCGTGGTGAGGTTTACTTTCCCAGTAACTGTGTTGTTGAGGGCATGGCTAATATTGTGGGACACATACTCGTGTAATGCGGGGACGGCACACCGGGAGAAATAGTGGCGGAAAGCTTCCGTCTCCATGCTTGCCTGCCAAGGACTGGGGTAGGGACAACTGAACTCTGTGCTGGGACAAGGACGTGGACGTGCTTGCTGATGGTGCTACTTGAGAGTGTGCAACGACAGGTGCAGGGCAGGAGGCATCTTCGCATGCGTCATGAACAGAGGATTGGCTTGCATGCACAACAGCGGAAGAAGCTGTGGTGCCACCCGCAGACACTGTTCCTGGACCCTGGGGTTCGGCCCTCTTAGTCGGGTGCTTTGCTGCCATGTGCCTGATCATGCTGGTGGTGGTCAGGCTGGTAGTTTTGCTACCCCTGCTGATGCTGACCTGGCAGGTGGTGCAAATGGCCTTTTTGGGGTTATTGGCAGAGTCTTTAAAAAACAACCAGACTCGGGAAGACCTAACAGTTGTACTGGCAACTTCCGTCGTGTTGATGTTACAGGAAATGGTTGCCCATCTTCTGTCTGCTGCCACCACACTGCTTCTTCCTGCCTGTTGTGGTGCTACGCCTCCTTCCCCCTTTGTGCTGCTGTATGTCCTCCTGCCAGGTTGGGTGAGATACTATATCATCCACCTATGTCTTCCACTTCCGCACCCTGGTCCTCCTCTTGACTTTCTGGCAATTGTGTCTCATCATCGTCCACCTCTTGTGACAGTTTCCAACCATCGCCTACGTGTGACCGTGGCTTTTCAAATATTTGGGCATCACTACATGCAATGTCCTCTTGCCCCGCTTCAAGTGGACAGGGCGAGAGGCCTGAATCTATAAATAGAAAAGTGAACAGCTCTTTGGAGTGTCCAAGTGTGGGATCAGTTGGCTCCGGGCACTCGGCATGGTGGGAGGAAGGAGAATCAGGGTGAGGAATATGCGGTCGAGACTCAGGGCTACTGAGACTTGACCGTGTGGAAGACAGGGTCGTGGTGATGGCTAAGTGACTGGAAGCATTATCTCCTATCCAACCAATAACCTTTTCACACTGCTCTGTGTTCAATAGTGGTGTTCTATTAATTGGGACAGGAAGGTCGAGCGAGAAGATGTGGGTGTTGTGGCACAATTTCAGCTAGCCCACGGCCACGGCCTCGGCCTCTGCATGCACCATCATCAGCATCACGTCCACTTCCCCGTCCCTTGCCACGCGCCTTGCCCATTTTAAATGGAGGACAATATTTTCCACATTCAGTACAAATGGCTGGATTTGAACAGCAGTGATATGTGATCCGTGTGACGGACAAACCACAGTTTTAAATAGCTGGCCTGTAGGTAACTATTTTTAACAGCGACCTCGTGTCAATAACTTCGCTGACACACTGCAACAAAATCTCAATGGAAGCCAGAAATGGCAGAATTTTCAGCGCAATTATATGTGATCCGTGTGACGGACAAACTACAGTTTTAAATAGATGGATTTTTAGCGCTGTAATATGGAAAGGATCTGGCTGTATTCGGCAGTGCCAACAAGCAAATGGAGCAGAAAAACAGTGTTTTCTGGATTGCTTTTTAAGCAAATAATCAGGATTAAGATACAAAAAAAATTATTCCTGGCCCCTGATACCTGGGGCTATTTCTAGAAATATCTGTTAAAGCACCAGCAGACAGAACTGGAATGGACCCTCTTGCTATATGCACTGCAGTCTGACACATACACTGCCTGCCTGCCTAGCACTGATATCTATGCAGCTGGATTAGTCCTCAGAAGAACTGTTGGTTGAGATGGATATGTGTAGAATATGTTGTGGAATACCTACACTAACTAAGAAACAAGAAAATCTCTCCCTAGCTCAGCAGCACCTCTCCCTACACTGCCTGATTCCAGAGTAGACTGTGACGAGCATGGCGGCGCCAGGTCTGATATAGACCTGATGACGCTGTGCGGCCAGCCAATCACTGTAATGCCACAACCAACATGGCTGCGGTATTACAGTGTGTGTCAGACAATCCCTGCATGTTGATTGGTGCTCTAAAGAGCAGGGAGGGGACCCGAGCTCCCACCGAGCAACCCCGGAAATACTCGGCGAGCTCCGAGCATCTCGAGCAGTGAGATGCTCGGGCGAGCACCGAGCAGTAACGAGCATGCTCGCTCATCACTAGCAATAATCACTTTGTACCTTTTACTGAAGTTCTGTAAACAGTTTCAGAAGATTTCATACAACTGACATAGAGGGTTTTGGGCGGACCTGAATGGTGAGAGCTCAGTTTCTCTGCTGTGACGCAGTGTAGCCTTCCTGCTACTAATTATATCTCTGGTGAACGATTCCTTGGATCCCCAGGGAACCAAGGTGAACAGTTACTGGATCCATGATCCTTTCCAGTGAGCAAGGAATACGAATCCTGTCAAAACACTTACTTTCTCTTGCAACAGTGTTTTTGATTCTATGCAGCCGCTGAGCCCCTGGGAAAAAGCACTCTTCTGCTAGTTATATGAAGACCAAGCAGTCTCTCAGTTTACCACAGACTCTGGAAGTCTCTGTGCTTTAGGGACTGATACCCTGCCTCATGCAGCTTGTCCTTGCAGAGAGCACGCTGCTCTCCTCTGCATCGGGACCTTCATGATGCTCCTTTTTCCTCACACTACAACTTCAGAAACCCCTCCTCCCCCCTGAAGGATCGTGCACACTTCCTCATTCAGGCAAAAGTGCACAATCCTCCAGTAAGGGATCAGATAAAATATGTGGATGCAGCTTTCCCCAGCAGAAAATCCAATCCTCACCATAGCTGGCAATACATATAAAAGTATATCACACATGCAGACATTTTGTGGCACTACAGACATGGGCGCCAGAGTACTATACAATATGGGGACATTATACTGTGTATAAGAGTATCATACTGTTTATAGGGGAGCGGTACAGGGGGGAGGCTTGGGACATTATTAAATGTTAAGTGGGCACTTATTGCTATAAGGGCACTCAGGTTATTGTGACTGTCAAAAGGGCACACAGGGCATTATTACTTTCTAGGGGGCAAAATGTGGGCACTGTTTTCTAGGGCACTTGCACAGGGTATTGATATATTCTAGAGGTTTGTTTTACCATCTAGATGGTACACAGTACCATACAGCACTGTGGACACAATATGGACATATACGTCAGCGGCTCAGCATTGGGGTATCAGCAGGATGAGGAGTTTGTGCAGGTTGCAGATTGATTTGATTTAGGTTTCTCTTTTGTTCACTTTATTTTTATCAATCAATGGACAGCACGATGGCTCAGTGGTTAGCACTACAGTTTTGCAGCGCTGGGTCCTGAGTTCAAATCCCACCAAGGACAATATCTGCAAGGAGTTTGTATGTTCTCCCCGTGTTTGTGTGGGTTTCCTCTGGGTTCTCCGGTTTCCTCCCACACTCCAAAGACATACTGATAGGGAATCTAGATTGTGAGCCCCAATGGCGACAGTGGATATAATGTCTGTAAAGTGCTGCGGAATTAATGGCGCTATATAAGTGAGTAAAATAAATAAATTAATTAATTAATTAACAAAATGCAAACTATTAATACTTTTGCATTTCAAAGCATTCTTGATTTGCAGTATTTTCTCCACACCTGCCAAAACCTTTACACAGCACTGTACAAATCAAAACCTAATCTTTACTATTTTCCCATAGCAGCTGATAGGACTGCTACAAAGTAGTTGCGCCACTGAAGCCACCAGAAAAGAAGGTTGCTGCTATTGACCCCTTTTCTTTTGAAGACTTTTAGCTTCTCTGACCTCCAATAACTGGGAGGCATTTAGTGAAAGAGTACACCTGTAAGATGGCTCCCAGCCAAGAGCTGGGAGGCATCTTCTATAAAAATCATCCTCTTATAGGGAGGTGCCAAGCATGAAAAGTATCATTAGGTAGTGTGTAGTCCACTAGTGAGTTGTGAAGTCAACAGGTCCTTGTGCGGCCAGTGTCCTGAACCCGTAGTCCCTGGTCCTTGTGCGGCCAGTGTCCTGAACCCTGAAGCCACTCCGGCGGTTCCTGAACCAGTATCCAAGACATGTGTGTCTGAATGTGTGCCTATCCGAGTTTTCTGTGTCCGTAATCGTTCTGCAGAGGATCCTGAACCTGGTAGTCTGAACTGAGCCCGTGATCATGTCAGTAACCGTTCTGCAGAGGATTCAGAACCTAATAGGCTAAACGGAGTCCGAGTCCTATCCATGTCTGCGTACCGAACCCTTGGAGTCAGCAGCTACAGTACCAGGGACTGCCTAGGAGTGATACCTGGCAGCTACCTGCAGCTCAAGCCTGACTCCACCATCAGGAGCACCATTGAACACCATGTAGCCGCTTAGCTATGCCCCTCCTAGCCCTGCCTCGTGGGTCCACGAACCACATGCGCCACCTGTGAACATAACATGGTGGAGTTAAAAAGAAAGAAAAAGCCAAAAAAGAAAATACCCAAAAGGAACAGTGGGATGAAATAAGAGCACAAACTGGCCAATTTTGACCTGGTGACAGGTTCTCTTTTTTAACCTTTTCTAAAATGCATTGTATGAATATATTTATGCACGTTGTGTTAACATCCTGTAACACGCCACTTCAACACCAAACTATGTATATTGCAGTTTGCTAGAAAGGGGAAAGGCGCCCTATGCAAGCCTCATGAGTGCATTTTTTAATACTAGGCAAACACCCCCTCCATAATGGTAGGTTTGAGGGGGTTTTGCATCAGTAGTTTTCACCTGTGCGACCTCTGCCTTTTTAATGGGGGTCTGCTGTGTCCTGCTAGTGCATTGGTAATCCGACTTGGTTGTGTTTATTTTTCTGTAATAGTAGAATAATCCAGCGGATAGAAAAGTAAAAAAACATTTATTATATCAAGTTAAAAATAGCAGCAGTGCACACCAGCAAGGAGCAAAACCTATACGTTTCAACCTAAAAAGGTGTTAATTGTGGCTATGTCTGCTATGGTAGAGCTTCTATATAAATGAAAACAACACACATCACATGCTAAAATCAACCAATCACATGTCCACATAGATTATGAACAAGAAAACACTTGTGACATTTGTATCTCTCATGTTCATGATGGATTACAAATAGTGATGAGCGAGCATGCTCGTTACTGCTCCGTGCTCGCCCGAGCATCTCACTGCTCGAGATGCTCTGCGCTAGCCGAGTATTTCCGGGTTGCTCGAGCGGGAACTTGGGCCCCCTTCCTGCATGTTTGGCGCTCCTTAAAGAGCCAATGAACATGCAGGGATTGCCTACTACTCACTGTAATGCCGTAGCCGTGTTGGTTGTGGGCATCATCAGGTGTATATCAGACCTGGCGCCGCCATGCTCGTCACAGTCACTCCAGATCAGACAGTGTAGGGAGAACTGCTGCTGTGTCAGGGAGAGATTTGGTTGTGTATTAGGTAGTGTAGGGAGAAAAAAAGTACATTACACATATCCATCTTAACAAACAGTCCTTCTGAGGACTAATCCATCTGCAGAGATATCAGGCAGGCAGTGTATATAGGCAGGCAGGGTATATAGCAGACTGCAGTGCACATAGCACAAGAGGCTCCATTCCATTTCTGCCTTCTGCTGCTGTTAGATATTTCTATACAAAGGTCCAGGTCTCAGGGGCCAGGAATACTTTTCTTTGGATCTTAATCCTCATTATTTGCTTAAAAAGCAATCCAGAGAACACCATTTTTTCTGCGCCATTTGCTTGTTGGCACTGCAGAATACAGCCAGGTCCTTTCCATATTACAGCGCTAGAAATCCAGCTATTTAAAACTGTGTTTTCGCTGTCAAACGGATCACATATACGTTTTCAGAAAATACTGCCATTTCTGGCCTCCATTAAAAATTTCTTTCAGTATGTCAGTGAAGCAATTCACACCAGTTTGCTGTTCAAACTACTTACCTACAGGCCATGTATTTAAAACTTTGTTTTCTCCATCACACGGATCACATATAAGTTCGCTCCAAACTCAGTCATTTGTAGTGAGCGTGGAAGATACTGTCCTCCATTTAAAAAGGGCAAGGCACGTGGCAAAGGATGGGAAACTGGACGTGATGGTAATCATGCATGTAGAGGCCGAGGACAAGGCCGTGGGCAAGCTGAAATTGTGCCACAACAAACACCCACATCTTCTCGCCTGACCTTCCTGTCCCAATTTCTAGGGGACCGCAGCACACCACTATTGAACCCAGAGCAGTGTCAAAAGGTTGTTGGTTGGATAGCGGATAATGCTTCCAGTCACTTAGCCTCCCACCACCACCACCCTGTCTTCCACACGGTCAAATCTCAGTAGCCGTAAGTCTGGACCGCATATTCCTCACCCTGATCCTCCTTCCTCCCACCATGCTGAGTACCCAGAGACAACTGATCCCACACTTGGACACTCTGAAGAGCTGTTCACTTTTCCATTTATAGATTCGGACCTCCCGCCCAGTCCACTTGAAGCGGGACAAGAGGAGATCGCGTGCAGCGATGCCCAAATATTTGAGCAGCCATGGTCACACGAAGGCGACGGTGGGAAAGTGTCTCAAGAGGTGGACGATGATGAGACACAATTGCCAGAAAGTCAGGAGGATGATCAGGGTGCGTAAGTGGAAGACGAGGTGGTGGATGATATAGTAACTGACCCAACCTGGAGGAGGACATGCAGAGCGAGGACAGCAGCAGCACACATGGGGACGGAGGCAGAGCACCCCAACAAGCAGGAAGAAGCAGTGTGGTGGCCGCAGACAGAAGACAGGCAACCGTTCTCTGTAACACCAACACGAAGGAAGTTGCCAGTATAACTGTTAGGTCTTCCCGAGTCTGGTTGTTTTTTAAAGACTCTGCCGATAACCCAAAAAGGCCATTTGCATCACCTGCCAGGCCAGCATCAGCAGGGGTGGCAAAACTACCAGCCTGACCACCACCAGCATGATCAGACACATGGCAGCAAAGCACCCAACTTTGTGGGCCGAACCCCAGGGTCCAGGAACAGTGTCTGCGGGTGACACCATTGCTTCTTCCGCTGTTGTGCATGCAAGCCAATCCCCTGTCCATGGTGCATGCGAAGACGCCTCCTGCCCTGCACCTGTCGTTGCACACTCTCAAGTAGCAGGATCAGGAAGCACGTCCATGTCCTTGTCCCAGCGCAGCGTTCAGTTGTCCATACCCCAGTCCTTGGAACGCAAGCGCAAATATGCAGCCAATGCCCCACAGACCGCACTACTAAATTCTCACATTTCACGACAGTGTTACGGATCCGGGTGGTGGAACCTCTGTGCTGCGGCACAAGGAGGGACCAGAGGGGCGTAACTAGGTATCAACTCGGACTGACCAAGGTCGCACGGCGGCTCAATCGACTCCGTGAACCAGGGAAGGACCGAGAACAGGGACCAGGTGCTACTCTGGATCAGTCCTTGTATGAGAGCAGGTGACTCCCATGGGTCAGAAGGCAGGGACTGACCAGTACAGCAGATGAGCACGGCAGACAGGCTGACGGGTGATCTGGGTAGACGGACTGGCAGACACCACGGGCAACTGGCAGGAGCGTCCAGGTAGGCTGGCTAGTAGGCCCGGCAGGTAACTGGTACGTTCTCCGGGTAGCCTGGGCCATAGACAGACTGGTGGGTTTGGACCGTAAGCAGACTGTCGGGCTGGACTTGTAGTCAGGCTGGCGGACTGGTAGTCAGGCTGGCGGACTGGACTGGTAGTCAGGCTGGCGGACTGGACTGGTAGTCAGGCTGGTGGACTGGACTGGTAGTCAGGCTAGCAGCGGGACCTGAGGGCTGAAGCAGAGTTAGTACACAGAGCTACAACCTTGCACAGGCACCTCCATTTTGGAGGAGGTGCCTTTTATATGAGAAGTCCTCCGGCTGGGGACTCCTTAGAACGGCACGCGCGGCCCATTTAAGAGGGAGTGCGCGCGCCCGAAGCACAGTGCCCGAGAAGCTGCGTGCGCCGGCAGCAGCAGGAGAGCCGGAAGACGCCGGTCCAGGAGGGAAGGCGTCTCTGCCTGTCAGAGGCGCGGAGAAGCCGATGCTACAGTACCCCCCCCTTTACGCTCCTCTTTTTTAGGCCTGAAAAAACATTTTTAAGAAGAAATGGGGCGTGAATGTTCTCCCTGGGTTCCCAAGTTCTCTCCTCTGGGCCAAACCCCTTCCAATCCACCAGAATAGACCTCATAGACGTCCTCAGCGGATATCGGAGCTGGGGAGGTACCTGGATCGTCGGAAAAAGAATTAAGAACAACCACTTTGAGGAGAGATACGTGGAAGGAGTTGGGAATCCGTAAGGTGGCCGGGAGTTTTGACTTGTAGGCCACTGGATTGATTTGCTTGAGGACTTCAAGTGGACCGATGAACCGTGGACCCAACTTATAGGAGGGTATTTTGAGACAAACATGTTTGGAGGAGAGCCAAACCTTGTCGCCCGGATGGAATTGAGGTAGGTCCAGACGTCTCTTGTCGGCATGTCTCTTCATCCGCTCGGAGGATTGAAGAAGTGCGGATCTAGTGTCCTCCCAAATAGTGGAAAATTCGCTGACTAGAGACTCCGCGGCAAGATTGTCCACTGAAGCGGAGATGGAAAACGGAATCCAGGGGTGTTGACCGTAGACCACAAAGAACGGGGACTTGGCAGAAGATTCACTCTCATGGTTGTTATAGGAGAACTTGGCCCATGGTAGGACCTCTACCCAATCGGTATGGTGAGCGTTGAAGAAGTGCCGGTGAAAGCTGGTAAGGATCTGGTTGATATGTTCCACTTGGCCATTGGACTGAGGATGATAAGCAGAGGAGAAATCCAGAGAGACATCCAGCAGCTTACACATAGCTCTCCAGAAGTGTGAAGTGAACTGGACCCCTTGATCAGACACAATGTGGAGGGGTAGGCCGTGGAGAAGAAAGATGTGATGGATGAAGTCTTTAGCCAGCACAGATGCAGATGGGAGACCAGGCAGAGGGATAAAGTGGGCCACTTTAGAAAAGCGGTCAGCGACCACCCAAATGACAGTACAACCGGCAGAAACAGGGAGATCAGTAATAAAGTCCATAGCAATGTGTTGCCACGGGGCAGCAGGTACGGGAAGAGGCAGGAGACGGCCGGCTGGAAGATGTCTCGGAACCTTGTTGCGGGCACAGGATGAACAGGCCATGACGAAGTCTACAACATCCTTGCGCAGGGAAGGCCACCAGTAATGCCGGGTAATGAGCAGGAAGGTCTTCCTCTGGCCAGCATGGCCGGATAATTTAGAAGAATGACCCCAGTGAAGAACCTTCTTATGATCCGCAACCGCTACAAACGTCTTACCGGGTTGGAGACGAGACAGGTCCAAGAGAGCCACATTCATCACTTTGGAGGGATCGATGATATGCATAGGCTCCTAATCTTGATCGGAAGACAGGAAGGATTGGGACAAAGCGTCAGCTTCAAAGTTCTTGTCCGTAGGGCGGTAATGTAGGGTAAAGTTGAAACGGGCGAAGAACAAAGACCACCGGGCCTGAAGCTGATTAAGTCTTTGGGCATTTTGTAGATATGTCAGGTTTTTGTGGTCAGTGTAGATGACCACCGAGTGCAGAGCCCGCTCTAGCAGGTAACGCAACTCCTCCAGCACCAATTTGATGACTAGCAGTTCTCGGTCTCCTATGGAGTAGTTGCGCTCGGACAAGAAGAGCTTGGAGAAGAAGCCGCAGGTTACCATTCTCCCGGACGGAGATTTCTGGGGCTCCTGAAGAGGAAGCATCAACCTCCAGAAAGAACTGTTTGTTGCAATCCGGATGGTGCAGCACCAGGTCAGAAGAGAAGGCTTGTTTTAAGGAGAGAAGGGCCTCCTCCGCTTCGGACGTCCATTCCTTAGGATTTGCTCCCTTACGGGTGAGCGCAGACATGGGTGCAGTCCGGGAAGAGAAATGTGGGATGAAGAGGCGGTAATAGTTAGCAAAGCCCAGGACTCGCTGAATCGACTTCAACCTCTCCGGTCGGGGCCACTTTAAGACGGCAGAGACCTTCTCAGGGTCCATCCGTAGACCAGTCTTAGAGACAATATAGCCCAGGAATGGAAGAGAGGTCTGCTCGAAGAGGCATTTCTCAAATTTTGCATATAGGTGATTCTGCCTGAGCCTAAGCAGGACCTGACGAAGATCCCTCCGGTGTGTGGGTAGATCCGGAGAGAAGACCAAGATGTCATCCAGGTACACCACCAGGCATGAATATAAGAGGTCATGGAAGATGTAATTTACTAGTCCTTGGAAGACGGCTGGAGCATTACAGAGACCGAAGGGCATCACACGGTATTCATAGTGGCAGTCCCGGGTATTGAATTCCGTCTTCCACTCGTCTCCTTGGAGGATCCGGACCAAGTTATACGCCCCACGAAGATCGAACTTGGTGAAGATCTTTGCACCTTTAAGACGGTCGAACAGCTCTGAGATGAGCGGCAGGGGGTATTTGTTTTTGATAGTAATCTGGTTGAGTCCCCTATAATCGATACAGGAGCGTAGTGAACCGTCTTTCTTTTTTACGAAGAAGAATCCTGCTCCAGCCGGGGAGGTAGATTTCTGGATGAATCCCCTAGCCAGATTTTCTTCGATATACTCAGACATGGCCCGGGTTTCGGCCAGCAACAAAGGATACGCCCACGGGGTGGAGAGGCACCGGGTACCAGGTCGATAGGGCCTATGAGGTGGCAGTGTCTCTGCTTCCTTCTTGTCGAAGACATCTTCATAGGACCAGTAAGGTGCCAGTAGACCAGGTAAATTAGCCGGAGTAGACGGAGGTCAAGCCTGGCGAACCAGAACCTGGCAGGTCTCATGGCAATCCTGCCCCCAACGGAGCACCTCACCAGATCGCCATTTCAGAACGGGTTCATGTTTCTGTAGCCAGGGTAGACCTAGCAAAAGGGAGTGAGAGAGTCCGGATAGCACATGGAAGGAGATCCTCTCCGAGTGCAGGATTCCCACCTGAAGGGTTACAGGCTCTGTGGCGAGCAAGATGGTCACCGGAAGGAGTCATCCATCCACTGAAGCGACTGCCAATGGTTCAGCCAGAGGTTTGGTGGGAATCTGATACTTCTCTACAAGGGATTGACAAATGAGATTCCCAGCGGCTCTGGGATCCAAGTGGGCGGTTTCAGAGAAGCGGGTCTCTCCACAGAAAATACAAATGGATAGAGTCAAGGACGGAGAGGATTTACTCTTGCCTAGGATGACCTCTCCGATCGGTCCTAGACACTGGAGTTTCCCGGCTTCACCGGACAGTAACGGATCAGATGCTCCTTACTACCACAGTAGAAACAGCTCCCCTCAGCTCGGCGTATTTCTTGGCGAGACTTGACCATCTTGGTCTCGTCGATCTGCATGGGTTAGGGTGAGCATGCCCGGGGAGTTGCAGGTTGAGAAGCAGGTTTCTGGAAAACAGGAGCAAGACGAGGAAATCTTCTCTCCCGGGTAGTCTCCTTAGCTCATTTCAGGAAACGGATGTCAATCCGGATAGCTAGTAACACCAGGTCATCCAGGGTGGTAGGAATGTCCCAGCCGGCTAGCTCATCCTTTATCCGTCCAGAAAGACCCTCCCAGAAGGTGGACACCAGGGCCTCATTGTTCCAGGCAAGCTCAGATGCGAGAGTACGGAACTGTATGGCATACTGGCCCACAGTGAGACTCCCTTGGCGGAGACAGAGCAATGAGGAGGCAGTAGAAGTCCTTCGTCCGGGCTGAAGATCGGACACCAGGGGATCTCCTCTCTCCCATAGAGGGTTTAGCCATGCCAATGCTTCCCTGGTCAGATGAGACACGATGAAAGCCACCTTGGCCCGGTCGGAGGGAAACTGATGTGCCAGTAGTTCAAAGTGCAGTGTGCACTGTTCAGAAAACCCCGACATAATATGGGGTCACCCCCAAAATGAGGAGGCGCAGAGAGCCAGGGTCAAGAGCTGGTAGGCAGAGGAGCCGCCGGATCGCGTGCCGCTCGGCTCGAGGCGGACACAGGTGGGACAGATAGCGTGTCCAGGAAAGAGTTGACAGACCGCAGGTAGGTCAGGATGGTTTCCTGTTGGGATCTCTGACGAGAAAACTCCTGGTACAGGTCAGCAAGCGAAGGAGCCTGGGGGCCATCGTGTTCCATGGCCCGTGCGAACTGTTATGGATCTGGGTGGTGGAACCTCTGTGCTGCGGTGCAAGGAGGGACCAGAGGGGCGTAACTAGGTATCAACTCGGACTGGCCAAGGTCGCACGGCGGCACAATTGACTCCGTGAACCCGGGAAGGACCGAGCAGAGGGACCAGGTGCTACTCTGGACCAGTCCTTGTATGAGAGCAGGTGACTCCCACGGGTCAGAAGGCAGGGACTGACCAGTACAGCAGATGAGCACAGCAGGCAGGCTGACGGGTGATCCAGGTAGACGGACTGGCAGACACCACGGGTAACTGGCAGGAGCCTCCAGGTAGGCTGGCTGGTAGGCACGGCAGGTAATTGGTACGTTCTCCGGGTAGGCAGGCAAGCCTGGCCCATAGACAGACTGGTGGGTTTGGACCATAAGCAGACTGTCGGGCTGGACTGGTAGTCAGGCTGGCGGACTGAACTGGTAGTCAGGCTGGCGGACTGGACCGGTAGTCAGGCTAGCAGCGGTACCTGAGGGCTGAAGCAGAGTTAGTACACAGAGCTACAACCTTGCACAGGCACCTCCATTTTGGAGGAGGTGCCTTTTATATGAGAAGTCCTCCAGGGACTCCTTAGGACGGCGCGTGCGGCCCCTTTAAGAGGGAGGGAGCTCGCGCGCGCCCTAAGCACAGTACCTGGGAAGCTGCGCATGCCGGCAGCAGCAGCAGGAGAGCCAGAAGACGCTTTGTCAGGAGCATGGCGGTAAGGAGGACGGCATCTGCCTGTCAGAGGGCAGAGACGCCGATGCTACAGACTGCTTGCGCTTGAAATGTTGCCTTTTAGGCTCGTGGAGACGGAAGCATTCCGCAACCTGATGGTGGCAGCTGTCCCTCGGTTCTCGGTCCCCAGCCGCCACTATTTCTCCCGGTGTGCTGTCCCCGCATTACACAAGCACGTGTCCCAAAACATTAGCCGTGCTCTCAACAACACAGTTACCCGTAACGTCCACCTAACCACGGACACGTGGTACATCTCGCTGACGGCACACTGGGTTAACATAGTTGAAGCCGGGACCCAGTTGGACCTTGGGATGGAACACGTCCTCCCGACGGCAAGGATTGCGGGCCATAGGTCAATTAGGGTTGCCCCCACGGTCTACAGCTCCTGCACCTCATCCTCTTCAGCCTCCTCCTCCTCTTCAGCCTCCATCTCCGAAATGACCACATCAGTCACAAGCTGGAAGCACTGCAGCACTGCCTCGGCCAAGCGGCAACAGGCTGTGCTGAAGCTAATATGCTTAGGTGAAAAAACGCACAATTCTGAAGAGTTGTGGACAGTTCTGAAAGAGCAGGCAGATCTGTGGCTCACACCGCTGAAACTACAGCCAGGCATGGTTGTGTGTGACAATGGCCGGAACCTGGTGGCGGCTCTGAGGCGAGCTCACACACGTACCATGGCTGGCCCATGTGCTTAACCTCATGGTTCAGCGGTTTCTCAAATCCTACCCAGAGCTGCCGGATCTGCTTGTTAAAGTACGCCGCATGTGTGCCCATTTTAGAAAGTCAGCTACAGCTTCCGCCGCCCTTGCAGTGTTTCAGCAGCATTTGCAGCTTCCGGCTCACAGACTGGTGTGTGATGTCCCAACGCGTTGGAACTGTACACTGCAGATGTTGGGAAGGATTTGTGAGCAGAAGAGGGCAGTTGTTGAGTACCAGCATCAACAAGGCCGTCGGTATTCAGTTCAGACTCCACACATAAGACCTCAGGAGTGGACATGGATGTCAGACATATGTACCATCCTCCAAAACTTTGAGGACTCCACCAAGATGGTGAGCGGCGATGACGCCATAATTAGTGTCACCATCCCGCTTCTCTGTCTTCTGAAACGCTCTCTGCTCACAATCAAAGAGGATGGATTGCAGGCGGAGCACGATGAGATGGAGCAAGGAACCATACAGGATGATTACACACAGCCAAGCCTCATCTCATCCCAACGTGGATTGGTTGACAATGAGGAAGAGGAGGAGGAGGAAGAAGTACAGGAGCTAGTTTCATGCACTATAGATGGTACTACCTGCACAGCTGTCATACCGTCTGTTCAGCGTGGATGGCCAGAGGACAGAGAGGAGGAGGAGGAGAGCATGGTCAGTCATCCTCTTGGTAAGCACACGGAAGTCTTGCCTGTTAGTAGTCTGGCACTCATGGCTGAGTTTATGTTACGCTGCCTTTCTCATGACCCTCGCGTTCTCAAAATTTTTGGTGACAGTCATTACTGGTTGGTGACACTTCTAGACCCACGCTACAAGGAGAACTTTATAGCTCTTATTTCTGAGGCGGACAGGTGTACAAAAATGGGGCAGTACCAGATGGCCCTTGTTGCGGAACTATTAAAAAAATTCCCATCTGAAAATGCTGGCTGCAGAGGGCACACTTCGTTGGACAACCAAGGAGTACAGGCGAGAGAGACACAACTTCAATTCAGCAGAGGCAGGGGAACACTGTCAAAGTTCTGGGAGAGTTTTCTCAGACTCTCCCATCGCACAGGCTCTGAGGTGCGGGGTACTCTCACAAGGAGTGCAAAGTTTGGGAAGATGCTGAGGGAGTACCTTGCCGACCGTACCAACGTCCTCCGTGATTCTTCTGTGCCTTATAATTATTGGGTATCCAAGCTGGATACGTGGAATGAACTGTCTCTCTATGCCTTGGAGGTCCTGGCCTGCCCTGCCACCAGCGTTTTAACAGAGCGGGTTTTTAGTGCCGCTGGTGGAATTATAACTGATAAGTGCATCCGCCTGTCAACTGAAAATGCTGACAGGCTGACTCTTATAACAATGAACAAGGGATGGATTGGGCCAGACTTCTCAACACCACCGAATGATAGCAGCGTAACATAAACTCAAATCCAGTGCATTTTCTTGGGAGGTGTATTCCCATGTACCTTTTCACACCCACACATGGGTATACGCTTCCTGATTTTGGCTATTTGCTCTTGTCCTTCTCCTTCACCTCATCCTCCACCACCATATCACCAGGGTGACTGTGGTCACTGATGCAACACCCACATCATTTTTTTAAAGGGTGTTTATGATGCCCGTAAAAAAAATTTTTTATACAGTATGTTCATGTATACCCCCCAGGGGTAAATGTTTGTCAGCCCATACACTTAGTGCATGGATTTTACAAGTAAAGGAGGCCCACTCCTTTCTAATGGGAACATTTTTTTTATGAGGCCGTCCTCCACATCTCTTCCAAGGGTGTGAAGTGCCTCCAAATTTTTGGCAGCCCTTGCATTCATTGCATAGGCCAACACTGTGGGAGACTCTCTCCTTTCTAATGGGAATTTGTCGTTACTGTGGCCCTGCTCTATGTGTCTTTAAATTCTTAGTGGGGTTTTTCCTAAAATTGGTCAGCCGTTGGACTCACTGCATACCCTATAACTTGCAGGGGGAGTAGCCTAAGCCAAAAATAGACGACATAAACGGTAATAATATTAGATATTAAAAAATATACTTTATTAAATAGAACATGGTACAAAACATAGAATACATTCTATAAAAACACTCTTTACAGCCATCAGGAGTGGTGGCACATCGTGAATCATTTTAATTGCACTCTATATATATATAGGGGATTGATGCAAAAAATACTGAATCAAAGTGTGTCTCACATATAGACATCAAACATCATGCATCAAATAAATGTACAACATACCTCCCAGAGCGTTCTACACCTGGTCACCACACTGAGGCTGTCCCCAGTGTGGTGGGATTTTTCCTAAAATTGGTCAGCCGTTGGACTCACTGCATACCCTATAACGGTATAGCAGACTCTCCCCTTTCTAATGGGGACATGTCGCACTTGTTACTGTGGCCCTGCTCCATGAGTCTTTAAATTCTTAGTGGGGTTTTTCCCAAATTTTGGCAGCCCTTGCAGTCACAGCATGGGCATTACCACTATAGGAGACCTGCTCCTTTATAATGGAAAAATTTTTTTTACTGAGACCCTCCTCTATGTCTCTTCAAAGGGGTATTGGGCTGCGTCCAAATTTTTGGCAGCCCTTGCAGTCACTGGATACTGTGGCAAGACGATTCGCTCGGCTCTCCCGGAGGCAGACTCAGGACACACGTTCTCAGGTTACATCCTGAGTGACACATACCTCCCCTTACATATAAAACCAGTGACACTGTCACATATTCCCCCCCTCTGTCCAAAGCCGGGGGTTTGGGCCCCTTCTGACTCCAGGCAGGGAATCCTAGAGAGGGCATCCGCATTCCCATACAACTTCCCGGGCCTATGCTCCACATGAAAGTTAAAATCTTGGAGCCCTAGGAACCATCTAGTTACCCTGGCATTTTTACCCCTCTTCTCCCTCAACCATCTCAACGGGGCATGGTCTGATACTAATCTAAACTTCTGGCCTAGTAAGTAGGTAATATTTCCATGTATCCACTGCCCATTTTATGGCTAAACACTCTTTCTCTACTATGGCGTAGTTCTTCTCGCAGGAGGACAGCTTTCAGCTCAGATAGAGAGTGGGATGTTCTTCCCCATTTATCTCTTGAGAGAGTACAGCCCCTAGACAAACCTCTGAAGCGTCCGTCTGGACCACAAATTCTTTCTTAAAGTCTGGCACGACCAAGACCGGCTGCTTGCACAGTGTTAGCTTCAATTGTTGAAAGGCGGTCTCCGTTTCTTCCGTCCATTTCACCATAGTTGATTTGGTGCCTTTTAGAAGATCCATTAATGGCGCGGCCATCATGGCGAAATTCGGGATAAACCGCCGGTAATACCCCACCATTCCCAGGAACGCTCTCACCTGCTTCTTCGAGAGCGGTTGCGGCCAGGTTTGAATTGCCTCCACTTTCTTGATTTGTGGCTTTATTTCGCCTCTCCCAAACACATAGCCCAGGTACTTGGCCTCCTCTTTTCCGATGGTACACTTTCTCGGATTTGTGGTAAATCCCGCCTTCCTTAGCGCCTCCAGAACGGCCTGTAGTTTAGGTAGGTGACTAGCCCAGTCTGGGCTAAAGACCACAATGTCGTCAAGGTAGGCTGCAGCATACTTCTTATGTGGGGCTAGGATCCGATCCATAGCCCTCTGGAAAGTGGCTGGGGCCCCCTGTAGTCCGAACAGCATCCGCGTATATTTAAAACACCGATCAGGTGTTGATAAAGCCGTCTTCTCCTTAGCCGTCTGGGATATAGGGATCTGCCAGCAGCCCTTCGTCAGGTCAAGAGTGGTGATGTACCTCGCCGGTCCAAGCCTCTCGATGAGTTCATCGACGCAGGGCATCGTGTACTAGTCACACTTGGATACCTCATTCAGCCGGAGTAGTCATTACAAAACCTCCATTCTCCATTGGGTTTCGGCACGAGGACGATTGGGCTCGACCACCCACTCTTTGACTCCTCTATTATCCTGAGGTCTAACATCCTCTTCACCTCAGCCGAGATCACCTCCCGGCGAGCTACCGGAATCCGATACGGCTTCAGATTCACTCGTACGTGCGGCTCTGTTAGCACGTCATACTCTACCACCTGAGTATGCCCCGGCAACTCTGAGAACAGCTCCCAATTCCGCTGTAGTAATTCTCAACACTGTTGCTTCTGGGCCGGTGATAGAGTCTCTGCAATAGTGACCTCCTCCACCTTGCCTTCTTTTGTGGCTCCCAGGCAAGGAGTTTCCACAGGTTCCCGGTCCAGCCACGGCTTGAGCAAGTTCACATGATATATTTGATGCGGCTTTCTTCGGCCAGGCTGGTGGACATTATAATTAACCTCGCTGACTTTCTCCACCACCTCCTACGGACCTTGCTATTTGGTGAGGAACTTACTCTCGACGGTAGGGATTAGCACCAAAACATGGTCCACGGGCTGGAACTGTCTTAGTCTCGCCGACCGGTTATATACCCTCGCCTGGGCTTCCTGCACCTGGAGGAGATGTTCCTTCACGATGGGCATCACCTTGGACATTCTCTCCTGTAACTGGGCGATATGTTCGATGATACTCCGGTGTGGCGTGACTTCGGCCTCCCAAGTTTCCTTGGCGATGTCTAGGAGACTTCTTGGATGCCCCCATATAGGAGCTCAAACGGAGAGAAGCCAGTGGAGGAACTTCTCTGACTGAGAAAAGCAGAAATGAGAGCAGGTAGTCCCAGTCTCGCCCATCCTTTTCAATGACCTTCTTGAGCATCGCCTTTAAGGTCTTGTTGAAGCCTTCCACTAGGCCATCCGTCTGAGGATGATAAACCGAAGTCCGAATCTGAGTTATCTGAAGGACTCTGCAAAGCTCCTTCATCACCTTGCTCATGAAGGGGTTCCTTGGTCTGTCAGAATCTCTTTTGGCAGACCTGTCTGAGCAAAAATATGGACCAGCTCTCGGGCTATACTTTTACTGGACGAGTTTCTTCGGGGAACCGCTTCAGGGTACCAGGTCGCATAGTCCATGACGACCAGGATATATTGGTGGCCCCGAGCTGATTTAACTAAGGGGCCCACAAGGTCCATGGCAATCCTCTCAAAGGGAACCTCTATCATAGGTAGTGGGACTAAGGGGCTACGGAAGTGGGAAGAGGGAGCGGTTATTTGGCAGGTGGGGCAGGACCTACAATAGTTTTGAACTTCTCGGTAACACCCTGGCCAAAAAAACCTTCTCATTATCCTCTCCTGAGTTTTCTCGACCCATAGGTGTCCCCCCAGAACATGTGAATGGGCCATATCTAGTACCCTCTGTCTGTATGGCCCCAGCACTAACAGCTGTTGCACCGCCCCTTAGTTTGGCCACCCGATATAGCAACTCCACCTGCACTGCAAAGTGGGGGAATCTGGTGTCGGCACCCGGCACTTGGGCAACCCCATTACATACAGTAACCTGGTCGAACACCCCCTTTAAGGCCAGGTCTCGAACTTGAGCAGTCCCAAAGTTCTCTCCGGACATATCTCACTCAGGGAGGTCGGTCTCCTCATTCACCGTCGCACCCTCGTCACCGACCAGGACGCACAGAGGGAACTCCTCCACCTGAGACTTCGTCAGGGACTCTTTTCCAAGGACCTGGCTTTTCCCCACGCTGCTTAGTGCAGTTCCCTTCCCCCACAAATCCCAAAATAAGGAAAAATCACGGCCCAATATGACAGGGTGTATCAGGTCCTTCACTACCCCGACTTCATGGGACTGGGCACCACAGTTTGTCCCCACTGCCACTGTGGCCATGGGATAGTCCTTGGCGTCACGATGGATGCACCGAACACTCACAGTTTTGGAAGGGATCAACTGGTGGGGAAGGGTAGTTCTGATTAAGGTCACCAGACTCCCGGAGTCCAACTGCCCAAGCACTTTTACTCCATTAATGGACACTGCACACGCCTGCGGCCCCTCGCTGAGTCAACAGTCAACGCTACAGGCTGGATAGGCATAATAGGAGACCCTTCTGCCTAGGCTGCAGTCCATGGGCTCAGGGGATATTTGACACCTGGCGGCTACGTTTCCAGGGTTGTGACACCGCCAACAGACTATCTTTACCAACAGTCCTAACGGCACCTTCAGTGGGAGTGGGACGTCTCCCAGTGGTGGCTCTAGACCCCTTCCATGCTGAACCCACCCCCTTTTGGGTATCCCAGTATGGAGAAAAGACTGCATCCGGTTTCCTGAGGGATCTCTCAACTACCTGGTACCTCTCTATCAGGCCGATGAAGTCATCTGCGTTCTGGGGATCACCTTGGGCAACCCAGGTCTGTACTGGCTTGGGAAGGGAATGCATGAATCTGTCAATCACCACCCACTCAGCCATCTGGGCTGGAGTGGAGGACTCTGGTTGTAGCCACTTCTGAATGAGATGCAGTAGGTCAAATATCTGCGAGTGAGGGGGTTTTTCGCTAGCATACGCCCAGTAATGAACTCGTTGGGCTCTCACCGCCATATTTACTCCCAGGCGTGCTAAGATCTCTGTCTTTAGCTTGGGATACTCCTTAGCATCTTGCAGCGCCAACTCAAAATATGCCTTTTGGGGTTCACCTGATAAATATGGCGCCAGAACCTCTGCCCACTGTCCTGGTGGAAGTCAGAAATGCTTCTACATCATCCCCAGGGGTCATCTTCTGCATGGCCCACCTTACCGCCTTCCTGACGTGAGAATCATCAGTCGGCCCTGGGGGTGGGGCGGCTGCCCTCCTCTGGATGGCGTCCGCCAGAAGCGATATCTGCTGTTGCGCCTCCTGCTGGTGCTGCTGCTGTGACTTTTACTGAAACTGGATTTGCTGAAGCAACAGTTTGGTTGTCTCCTGGTGCTGCTGCTGCATGCTCTGCTGGGCCTGCAGGTGTTGCTGCTGCATGCTCTGCTGGCTCTGGACCAGGTGCTTAAAGAACTCCTCCATGCTGCCGGACTTCTCTGGCTGGCTGCTGGACTTCACCCAGGACATCAACCGGTCTTTGTGGCAGGTACACGTGTTTCTGGAATCCTGCGCTCACTCTCACACTAACTGTGGCAAGACGACTCGCTCGGCTCTCCCGGAGGCAGACTCAGGACACACGTTCTCAGTTTACCTTTCCGCTGGTTTATTATGGCATAAATTTATGCAGGGTTCCACAGGAAAAAATAAACAAGACCCCTCTGGGTTAAACGGCAAAAAAAAAACAAAATATAGCTCAGTCCATAGGTGAGCGGGTTCCGCCTGCTCTCGGTGGTACAACTGCACAACAAAGTCCTTGTGAAAAGCTCTGCAGCTTCCACAACACTGTCTGGAGACTTCACTCTCCAGACCACACTCCAGAGAAAAAAAAAGGGACTGAGCTTTTACACATTGCTCAGCCACACCCTGAAGGGAGGTAGGGGGAATGGTGTCCCGCCCTCTGCTGCCCTTTTAAGAATAGTAAGGGCCATTTTATGTCCCTATAAAAATAGGCTTTATGACTTTCAGAGTCCCTCCATCATAAATAAAACAGGATGTGTCTGATGATGTGTCACACACCACATTGCCAGATAAGGTTGTAAAATGTTAAAATGACATTTCCCCGTGAATGCATTTCTCTTAAAAAATAGCGTAAAAAAAACAAAACAATAGGATCTTTCTTTAGTATAAAAAACAGCGTCACCAATTTAACCTCAATGTAATCACATTGCTCAGCTCATGCACCTCCTCCTCCATCTCCGAAATGACCACATCAGTCACAAGCTGACAGCACTGCAGCACTGCCTTGGCCAAGCGGCAACAGGCTGTGCTGAAGATAACATGCTTAATGCTTAGTTGACAAACCGCCCAGCGCTGCAGAGTTGTTGAAAGCTGTAACACAGCAGCTTGATCTGTGGCTCTCACCTCTGAACATACAGCCAGGCATGGTCATATGTGACAATGGGCGGAACCTGGTGACGGAGAAATGACAGCCGGGGTAGATATGGTTTCCCTCTATGCCAGTCCTTTCACCGAGGTAAAGAATATGGCTGTGGTGAAATACAACTCCCACTGAGAAGCTGTTTCAGATTGAAAAACATTGTGCCCACCAGAGGATTTGATTCTGAGGGCTAACCTTTCTCCCCCGCTCAAGAGCCCCATAGCAGCTGCAAAGTTAGCGCTATCATGAACTCTCCTTAGGTAGAAGCCAAGGCACACCAGAGGATTCTCTGGTGGGACCGTCCAACCCTGCCGAGGAGCAGTCCTGGCTAAGAAAAGTGTGGGGGAAGGTTCCTGGACACTCCATGGCTTCTTTTTTACTGAGGAGGAAGCACACGCAAACACAGGGAGAACATACAAAGTCCTTTCAGATGTTGTCCTTGCTGGGATTTGAACCCAGGATCCCAGCGCTGCAAGGCTTCAGTGCTAACCGCTGATCCAATGTGCTGCCGTTCACCCTCTAATATCTAACAGGCTGAAGAAACTTGCACCTACTGCCACTCTATCTTCAGCTCCTTTGTGAGAAAATGTATTTGGGCAGCTACTCAGTCTACTAAATAAAATTCCTGAGAAGGAAATTGGGGATGGCTTAGCTACTGGTACTGGGGGCAGTGCTAATACCATGGCGTCATACCATAGTTTGCTGGAAATATTCCAGGCTGGTAGGAGGCAAGCAAATTCCCACAGAAAAGTACCAGCAGTAATGTTCAGGCCACATTTCAAGTGCAAGCAGCTTTAGAGGACTTCCTGGGAGAAATGACACGCAGGGTAGATACGGTTTCCCTGTATGCCAGTCCTTTCACCGAGCTAAATACAACTGTCAGCAAAAAAAGTTGTGGACTGGCTCCGTACCATCCTTGGCCACATTCACCTGTCCATGTGTTTGTGGTTAGGTGGTTCTTCCCAGTAAGTGCACTGGGGAGGGGACGGGTAATGTTGTGGGATCCGTGCTTGTGGAAGGCGGAGATGATACCGGGAAAAACAATGGCGGCTGGGGACCGAGTATGGACACCCGGCCGCCGCCGACATGAGGTTGTGAAAAGCTTCCACCTCCACGAGCCTAAAAGGCCACATTTCAAGTGCAGGCAGCTGTCAAAAATTTGGCAGTATAGTATTGCAGCCTGTGGGTGGGTGGCTGCCTGCATACTTGCGCTTGCATTCCAAAGAATTGGGTAGGGACAACTGAACGCTGCACTGGGACAAGGACGTGGACGGTGATTGTTGCAAGTATGCAACAACAGGTGCATGGCGGGAGGCATCTTCGCATGCACCAAGGATCCCTTATGATGGGCACACTTTTAGGCAGTGACCTGGGAGTCAGATATGCTTCCAGAGGTCTTCCCCATGCTGTTCCCATGTCTTTTCAGCACTGTATGCATGTGTCTGATGATGTGTCACACACCACATGGCCAGATAAGGTTGTAAAATGTTAAAATGACATTTCCTGGTGAATGCATTTGTCTTGGTTGAAAGCAATGCAAAAGTGCAAAAACGCATCAAAAACGCTACGTGTGAACATAGCCCAAGTTGTGGAGGAGTATTTTTGTTCTTGGTTATTTATTTTGCCTTATATACAAGGAAAATCCATTTTGGTTTCGTCTTTGTATGTTTTATTGTGAGTCCGTAAAAGTGGCGTAATACTCTGACCACATTGTTGACAGCAATGAACTGGGAGTCAGAGATGCTTCCAGGGGTCTTCCACCATGCTGTTCCCATGTCATTTGAGCACTGTTCCCATCGATTTGGGCAATTTTTAGGCCCTCTGCAGACCGCCGGGGGGAGCCGCCTGAAAAATGCTCAAGTTTCCCATAGACTTACATGGGGCTCGTTACTCGGGTCGAGCACCTGAGTATTCCAATTTGTTCGACCCGAGCATTGAGCACCCGAGCATTTTAGTGCTCGCTCATCACTAATTACAAAGTATACCAGTGTGCATGTGTTACAAACAATTGGTAAACTAATCACAACTAAGAAAACCCATATTATATTAAATACTTTCAATAGATACACGTGTTCGTATGAAATTGGAGCAGCAATCATCATTATATGTACGTGTGCAATTATATGTGAGGCAAACAGATAAATTCAGCACAAAAAAAAATAAAAATAAATAAAAAACACACATATATATATATTAAAAAAAATTAAAACTGAATTTTTTTATTTATTTATTTATTTTTTTAAGTTTCACATATATTGCAAAATCAGATCCTGTCTGACATTAAGTCCATGTGGAGCCCTGGTATTTTATCGGAAAATTCAAAAGGATTCCCAATTCAGCACTTTTCTTCTATAATTACCACCCCTAGTTGGTTTAGTAACCTTCTCTATGGCCCTGAATTTAAGAGCTGTCATGACTCCCTTATGAACGCTGGAAAAATGTCTCGACACTGCAGAGATACTGCCCGCAGTCATGCTAATTGGGTCGGACATGTGTCACCCTATACGTTTTTAAAGTGGTGCAGTAGTGCATCCCACATATTGGATAGGATAAATTACTCCAGCTGTGTTACAGTTCATATAATTGTGGATTTTATAAGTTATTCCTGTAGAAACAGAGATGAAATCTTTAAATTTGATCTCATGAATGCAGGAGACACTACTGCTCCCACATTGAAAAATTTTTTTTAAGGATAACCAACCATGTTTCAGAGATTGGGGAGGTATATTATTATTTATTATTATAGCGCCATTTATTCCACGGCGCTTTACAAGTGAAAAGGGGTATAAATAGCAAAAATAATGACAATAATCTTGAACCTTGAATCTTGAATCTTGAGTCGTGACGGCGACTGGTACAGGAGGAGCGAGGACCCTGCCCGCGAGGGCTCACAGTCTACAAGGAATGGGAGAGGACACAGTAGGTGAGGGTAGGGCTGGTTGTGGAGCGGTACGGTGGAGCGATGGTTAATGCAGGTTGTAGGCTTGTCAGAAGAGGTGGGTCTTCAGGTTCCTTTTGAAGGTTTCCACGGTCAGCGAGAGTCTGATGTGTTGGGGTAGAGAGTTCCAGAGTAGGGGGGGATACATGGGAGAAATCTTGTATGCGATTGTGGTTAGAGGAGATAAGAGGGGGGGTAGAGAAGGAGATCTTGTGAGGATCGAAGGTTGCATGTGGGTATTTAACGAGAGACTAGGTCAGAGATATATGGAGGAGACAGGTTGTTAATGGCTTTGTATGCCATGGTTAGGGTTTTGAACTGAAGTCTCTAAGCAATGGGGAGCCAGTGAAGAGATTGTCAGTAGTGTTGAGTAGAGATGAGCGTTGTTCTACTTGAACTGTTCGCCAATCTCAAATTCGAGCTGTTTTGGGCGGTGTTTGAGCCGGTCGGCGAACACGAACAATTTGAGAAAAATTCGGCTGTTCGAGGTTATGTTCGATAACTGTTCGTGCACCAAAATCATAACTGGAATTTTTCTCAGTAATGATGAAAATTAATGTTAATACGCAGTTTGAGTGTACAGCGGGGCGGGGGGAGAGGCAGGGGATGGATCTCTGCAGGAACAATGAAGATCTCCATTTTTTTTTCTCTTTCCCGCATTTGCAGTGGGGAGGTGCAATCTGTCAGCCTATCAGCAGCGCACACACGGAGCGAAGTGCTTTTTTTCACACAAGCAAGGGCATGTGTGATTGGCAGTGTATGTCACATGTCCTTGCCCTATAAGACCAAGCCATTTTCCCCGTCGCCACCATTTTCTCACTGCTGCAGCTGCGTGTTAGACGGCACCGCTGTTGCTGTGTGCGCTATACCTTGTTAATTTCAAGCCAATTTTCGCACAAATATACAGATAGCTTGGGAGTAGGGAATAGTTGTGATTGCAGTCCTTTTAAGGACTAGGTTACAGCATTTCCTACGACTTTTATCAGGCAGGTCTGTGCTCTTAAATAGATAGGTTGTGGGAGTAAAGACTAATTGTAATTGGAGTCCTTTTCAGGACTAGGTTACATCAGTTCCTATCAGTTTTTGCCAGGCAGGTCTGTGCCAGTGCTGTGCAAGTTTTTTTCACAGCATTTGGCTGAATCTAGCAAAGCTAATCCTTTTTGGCCTATTGCAGAGTGTGTTAGTCAGTGGAGTAGCCTATCTGTGTTGCAAGATATACCACCTGTGTATAGAATACCAATTTTTTTACTGCACCTAGTGAAGTAAAATCTTTTGGGCATAGCATCATTCTATTAGTCCATCTATACTGACCTCCATCAGGTTGCAAACTGAATATAATTTTTTTCTGCATCTAGCTCTGAAAAAATATTTGGGCTTCTAGCAGTGTGTGGGACTTGGTCTATTAGTCCATCTATACTGACCTCCATCAGGTTGCAAATTAAAAATAATTTTTTTCTTCATTTATCTCTGAAAAAATATTTGGGCTTCTAGCAGCGTGTGGGACTTGTTCTATTAGTCCATCTATACTGACCTCCATCAGGTTGCAAATTAAAAATAATTTTTTTCTGCATCTAGCTCTGAAAAAATATTTGGGCTTCTAGCAATGTGTGGGACTTGGTCTATTAGTCCATCTATACTGACCTCCATCAGGTTGCAAATTAAAAATAATTTTTTTCTGCATCTAGCTCTGAAAAAATATTTGGGCTTCTAGCAGTGTGTGGGACTTGGTCTATTAGTCCATCTATACTGACCTCCATCAGGTTGCAAATTGAATAAAAAAAATTTCTGCATCTAGCTCTGAAAAAATATTTGGGCTTCTAGCGGTGTGTGGGACTTGGTCTATTAGTCCATCTATACTGACCTCCATCAGGTTGCAAATTAAAAATAATTTTTTTCTGCATCTAGCTCAGAAAAAATATTTGGGCTTCTAGCAGTGTGTGGGACTTGGTCTATTAGTCCATCTA
Organism: Phyllobates terribilis; assembly: GCF_046119375.1. NCBI lineage: Eukaryota > Metazoa > Chordata > Amphibia > Anura > Dendrobatidae > Phyllobates > Phyllobates terribilis. The sequence goes on from NW_027362765.1 coordinate 385,739,611, forward strand.
TACTGACCTCCATCAGGTTGCAAATTAAAAATAATTTTTTTCTGCATCTAGCTCTGAAAAAATATTTGGGCTTCTAGCAGTGTGTGGGACTTGGTCTATTAGTCCATCTATACTGACCTCCATCAGGTTGCAAATTAAAAATAATTTTTTTCTTCATTTAGCTCTGAAAAAATATTTGGGCTTCTAGCAGTGTGTGGGACTTGTTCTATTAGTCCTTCTATACTGACCTCCAGCAGGTTGCAAATTGAATATAATTTTTTTCTGCATCTAGCTCTGAAAAAATATTTGGGCTTCTTGCGGTGTGTGGGACTTGGTCTATTAGTCCATCTATACTGACCTCCATCAGGTTGCAAATTAAAAATAATTTTTTTCTGCATCTAGCTCTGAAAAAATATTTGGGCTTCTAGCGGTGTGTGGGACTTGGTCTATTAGTCCATCTATACTGACCTCCATCAGGTTGCAAATTAAAAATAATTTTTTTCTGCATCTAGCTCTGAAAAAATATTTGGGCTTCTAGCAGTGTGTGGGACTTGGTCTATTAGTCCATCTATACTGACCTCCATCAGGTTGCAAATTGAATAAAAAAATTTTCTGCATCTAGCTCTGAAAAAATATTTGGGCTTCTAGCGGTGTGTGGGACTTGGTCTATTAGTCCATCTATACTGACCTCCATCAGGTTGCAAATTAAAAATAATTTTTTTCTGCATCTAACCCAGCCAATAGTTTTGGCCTAATACCACAGTTTGGCCACTCAGCTCTGCTCGGTTGCCATCCATTGTTTTTTTGTGCAAACAACTCCAGAGTTGTGAATTAGTTAACCACCAAAATGAGTGGAAAAAGGCCTGCTGCTGGTGGAAAGGGGAATAGGCGTGTTGGGAAGGGGAAAAAAGGTTGTGTCCGTGGGGTAGGTGCAGAAGAAAGACCATCTTCCAGCCAAACTAAAATGTCTACTTCTTTTAGCGGACAATGTGATAAGATCCCTTTCTTACGGCCACGCCAATCGCTACAAATTCCAGATGAGGCACAAAAACAGCAGGTGCTTCAACGGATATCAAGTGCTCCTTTAAGTGGGCTCTCCTCCACATCAACTTCAACATCACAAATACTCCAGTCCTCAAAGGTGTCACCCAAATCGCACTTGCTTCCTCACAGCTCCCAAATCTCCAGCTGCCCGTCTGAGTATGAGGTAGAACAGATGGTTGAGTCTGCAGAGCTGTTTACTCATACTATAGCCTGGGAATCAGAGGTCGACTCCAGCGCTTCTGTGAATCCAGACGAGGAAATGATCTGCACTGATGCCCAGAATCTTTATGAGTCGGATCCAGGACCAGACGCAGAAGGTTCTGACCATAATGTAGACCCTCATTCCCAAACTGTAACTCCTGTTGGTGGAGACAATGAGGAAGACGATGATAAGACTCAAATACCTGATTGGAGCGACAACTTTAGTTTTTTGTCAGGGCAGGAACAGGTTGGCTCTGAGGACGACGGGTGTGATAACGCACAGGGTGATGATGATGAGGTCGGAGATCCCACTTACTGTCAACCCACAGTCAGCCAAGAGATGAGGTCAGCAGAGGAGGTGGAGGAAGATGCTAGTGACGACGAGGTCAGGTTGCGCCTTCCTGGACAGAGACGTAGTACTGGAAGCACGTCAACAACTGCATCCTCAAACACAACTCTGCCTCTCACCACAAGTCGTGGTGGCTCTTCAGGTCGCATGGGTGCTAAGCCTTGCATAGCCTGGGCATTTTTTCAGATCGATAAAGATGACCCAACTCGTGTTATCTGTAACATTTGTCAGCAAAAGCTAAGTAGAGGCCAAAAAATACATAGTTTGAGTACTTCATGCATGAACCGGCACATGGTCATGAAGCATAAGTTGCAGTGGGAAGCTCAGTGTGCTACAATGCGGTCTAACCGGCCGGGCCAACCACCGTCTGCCATATCTTGTGCATCCGCGGCCTCTTCATCCTGTGTGACTGGGGGGACAGCAGTCACACCTGTTTTGGGGCGCAGACCTGCCACCTCTTTACCCGCAACAGCCAGCGTGATTGGCAGGTCATCATTTTCTTTGGAGGTGGTAACACCAGCTGGTCTTGAGCGCTGTCCGACATCGATAGCACCACCTTTGGATCAAGGCAACCTAACATGTCCGCCTGCATCTTCCTCACAGACCGGCAGTTTGCCGGGGACACCCTTATCAACCCCGTCTAAGCACAATAGCCAGCCCTCGGTCCCTCAGATGTGGACAAGTAAAAGACCATTTCCTCCTAGCCATGAGAAAGCTAAGAGGTTGAATTTCACCATCTGCAAGCTCTTGGCTACACAAATGCTGCCTTTCCGCCTGGTGGACACAGAGGATTTTCGAGACCTTATGTCCGTCGCAGTGCCCCAGTACCAGATGCCCAGTCGGCACTACTTCTCAAAGAAAGGTGTGCCTGCGCTCCACCAGCATGTCGCACACAACATCACCGCTTCTTTGAGAAACTCTGTGTGTGACAGGGTGCATTTCACCACAGACACTTGGACGAGTAGGCATGGACAGGGGCGTTACATGTCGCTGACTGGGCACTGGGTAACTATGGTGACAGCAGGACAAGGGGCTGCTGTCCAAGTCTTGCCGTCCCCACGAGTTGTGCGTCAATCCTCTTTATGTCATTTTTCCTCCACTGCTTCTGCCTCCTCAACCTCCTCTCGGTCTTCCACCTGCACCCAAAGGCTGTCTGGTCATGCCACAAGCTTTCTAACTGCGCAGAAGGGATCCTGCACACCTCCTTGCTATGCTGGCAGTAGGGCTCAACGTCATCAGGCGGTTTTTACATTGAAATGTCTGGGAAATGTGAGTCACACAGCTAAGGAGTTGTGGTCAGCTCTGGAGAACCAATTTCATGAATGGTTGTCTCCACTGGACCTGAAACCAGGGAAGGCCGTGTGCGACAATGCTGCAAACCTGGGTGCGGCCCTTCGCCGGGGCAATGTCACACACGTGCCTTGTATGGCTCACGTGTTGAACCTGGTTGTCCAGCAATTTTTAGCCCACTATCCCAGACTAGATGGCCTTCTGCAGAGGGCACGGTCGCTGTGTGCTCACTTCCGCCGTTCGCATCCCGCAGCTCAGCGACTTACATCTCTACAGAAGTCGTTGGGCCTGCCACTTCACCGGCTAAAATGCGATGTGCCTACCCGGTGGAATTCAACTCTGCACATGTTGCAGCGACTGTGGCAGCACCGACAAGCCCTGGTGCAATACGTTCTGACGTATAGCCTGGGCCAACGAGATTCAGAGGTGGGGCAAATCACGCTGGAGGAGTGGTCTCAGATCAGGGACCTATGCACCCTTCTGCACAGTTTTGAAATGGCGACGAAGATGTTTAGTGCTGACGATGCCATTATCAGCATGACTATTCCGGTGATTTACATGCTGGAGCACATGTTAAACAGAATTCGGAGTCAGGTGGTGGCACAAGAGGAGGTGGAGGAAGTAGAGGAGGAGGAGTTGTATGCGGAAGGGCTAACATCTGCAAGGTCCAGACGGTCGGCAGCACCAAGGCGGCAGGCATGTGAGGGTGGGGGAGATGATTTTACCAGGGCGCATGGTAGCAGCCAAACTAGTGAGGAAGGTGCAGGAGCCCAGGAAGAAGTGGAGGACGAACTGATGGAAGACTCATCAGATGAGGGAGACCTTGATCACATTTCTGTTGTGCGAGGTTGGGGGGAGAGGACAGAGGAAGGAAGCATGATTGCTACCTCGCCACCAACACAACAGGGACTTGGTGCTCCTGGATGCGCAACACACATGAGTGCCTTCTTGCTGCACTACCTGCAACATGACCCTCGAATTGTGAGAATTAGAAATAATCCTGACTACTGGGTTGCCACACTGTTAGATCCCCGGTACAAAAGTAAATTTGCAGAAATTATTCCTGCCATAGAAAGGGATGCACGCATGCAGGAGTATCAGCAGAGACTGTTGCAGAATCTTACATGTGCTTTTCCACAAAATACCAGTGGTGCACGTAGTGAATCTCACAGTTCCAACTTGCCAACCGTGGGACCGTCAAGTGTTCAGCACTCAAACCGTAACAGAACCACAGTATCTGCTGGTAACATCAATTTTGCGGAATCATTTCACCACTTTTTTAGCCCATCCTTTGCAAGGCCACAGGAGACAAGAAGTCTGACACATAGTCAACGCCTAGAGACGATGGTACAGGAGTATCTCCAAGTAAACATTGAAGCCACGACTGTGTCACTGGACCCTTGCTCTTTTTGGGCTTCCAATCTGGATAAATGGCCGGAGCTAGCCACTTACGCCTTGGAGATCTTGTCATGCCCCGCAGCCAGCGTTCTGTCTGAACGTGTGTTCAGCGCTGCTGGTGGTGTGCTGACAGATAAGCGCACGCGGCTCTCCACTGATAATGTAGACAGACTCACGTTCATAAAGATGAACAAATAATGGATCCGAAATGACTTTTCTACCCCTGTGTCATCCTGGGGAGAGTAAAAGCTTGATGATTGGTTAAAATCACCCTACCAACCGTTTTAAGCTTTCAAATTACTAATCATGTTTATCTGTATCTTGACTGGAAAATAATTTGGGCTTTGTAGCAGTGTGCAGCACTGATCCTATTAGGCCATCTATAATAAGCTTCACCAGATTTAAAATTAAAAATAATTTTTAGCTGCATCTAGCCCGGAAAATAATTTTGGGGCTCCGAGATGCGCAAGACACATAAGTGCCTTCTTGCTGCACTACCTGCAGCATGACCCTCATATTGTCAGAATTCGAAGTAATCATGACTACTGGGTTGCCACACTCTTAGATCCCCCAAACTTTTCGATCAACCTTTTCATTTTAATAAAGACCAAAAAAATGGTCATTTTTGAAATTATAAGCATTAGCAGGTTGTTAGAAACTGAAATCAAACAGTTTTCAACTCAAAACTTTATTCTAGGTGATGTTACATTTTCACATAGGACCCCTTGTTCGAAAGGAGCTTCTGAACTCTCTCGTCCATTGAATTTGTCAGGTTTTGGATGGTTTCTGCTTCAATTGTTTTGCATGAGGACAGAATACCCTCCCAGAGCTGTTGCTTAGATGTGAACTGCCTCCCGCCATCATAGACACTCCTTTTAATGATGCTCCAAAGGTTCTGAACGGGGTAGAGGTCAGGGGAGCATGGGGGTCACACCATAAGTTTGTCCCCTTTTATGCCCATATCAGCCAGAGATGCAGATGTTTTATGTGCAGCATGAGATGGTGCATTATCATGCAGAAAAATGATCTTGCTGTGAAATACACGGTTCTTCTTCTTGAACCATGGCAGGAAGTGCTGTTTGAGAAAATCCACATACATTATGGAGTTCATCTTTAGCGCCTTCAGGGATCCTAAAGGGGCTGACAATCTCTCTCCCCATGATTCCAGCCCAAAACATTACTCCACCTCCTCCTTGTTGGCGCTGTAGCCGTGTTTGCGTGGGGTGTCCATCAACCAGCCATCCTCCACTCCATTCATCTGGACCATCGAGCACTGCACGGCACTCATCCGTGAACAAAACAGTTTTGAAATCAGTCTTCATGTAATGTTTGGCCCACTGGAGCCGTTTCTGCTTGTGTGAAGTGGATAGAGGAGGTCGACAGGATGGCATATGCACAGCTGCAAACCTCTGAAGGACCCTGCATCTTGTTGTTCGGGGGACGTTGGAGGCACAAGCAGCTTCAAAAACTTGTCTGCTGCTATGACAAGGCTTTTTTGCCGCTGCTGTTTCAACCTGACGTAATTGCCTGTAGGAAAGAGTCCTCAATTTGCCCTTATCAGCACGCACACGTGTGTACTGTGAATCAGCTACATACTTCTTGATTGCCAAGACACTTCATCCTGATCATCGCACAATGTTGATTGTAGTCATGCCTTGACCTAAACACTCCACAATTTGTTGCTTCTCAGCAGCCGACACATCCTTTTTCTTTCCCATTTTGGCAGAAAATGTAGGCTGCTTAATAATGTGAGACAGCCTTCTTAAGTAGTCTTGCCTTTCATTGGACACACCTGCCAAACTAATTAGCACAGGTGTCTGCAATTGCTTACAGTGATATAAAGAGCCCTGACACACATCACCATCAATGAGTTTAACTGACAAACAAACAAATTCTTCCCTTATCACTCCTAAACACTTTTTGCATAATAATTTGGAATGCGGTGTACATGTGCTTTTCCACAAAACACCAGTGGTTCACGTAGTGAATCTTACAGTTCTAACTTGCCAACCGTGGTCTGTATGGAATTGTTCAATAAAGGGCCCAAAATTAAGATAACATAGATGGGAGAGGTCTCTATGAATAGGAATTCCTAAGTATTTGATACCCTGTGAGGGCCAGGCAAAGGGAAAGTTGGACTGGATGGAATCCTATATGGATTTAGGGAGGGAGACATCGAGGGCCTCAGACTTCGCTGCATTGATTTTAAAATTTTACCATGTAACAAAGTGATCTATTTCAGCCATAACAGCAGGGATGGATATATGTGATTGAGTGATATATACTAGGACATCATCAGCAAATAGAGAGCACTTGTACTCGGTGCCTCCCACCTCAATCCACCTAATATTGGGGTTATGGCGAATTGATGAGAGCAGGTGCTCCGTCACTAGGATGTATAAGAGAGGGGACAGAGGACATCCCTGCCTTGTCCCATTGGTGATTGTGAAAGGTGATGAAAATGTTCTGACGCACCCCCTGGGCCTTGGGACACCCGGAGCCGGACCCTTTTTGGTGGATGCTGGTGGTTGTAGTCTTCGTGGCGGCGATCCGGTTCCGTGGCTCAGGGCGGTCAAACCAGTGGCGGAACTATTTATGTGGTTTTGATGTTTAAATGTCCGACTACGCCACCCGTGGATTGCGGTCAGAGTGAACCGCCGCTACAGGGCAGACCGCTAAGGCTGGTGTTGTGGGTGCAGCAGAGCGTAGCATAACTCCCCACGGGAGGAGTATAGCCTCAGGGCAGTGTATGCGGAGGATGGGGGTGATGGTGCAGGGCAGCAGCAGTAACGACACGGAGTCAGTGATGCAGTTCAGGGCCTTTACTCACAGTTCTTATTATCCAGACCACGTCTGCAGGTAACGGCTGCCCACGTCGTACTGTGCTCACCAGGTGAGGGGCTCAGACAACTCCCAGATAACTTTGGAGCGCTTCACAGGACCCCCTTTGTGTGTCCTTTGTCTGGCCTTTCTTACCAACACTTCTGTCCGGCTGCCTCGGGCCTCCTCTTGGTAAACTTGGCGCCAGTTTCCCTGACCCTATGTGGTGCCTTCCTAGCGGGTGGAGCAAGGGGCTGCGCCACATAAAATGTCAGAGCCTCCGGTTTCTAGCTGAGGGTCGTTTCCTGCCTCCACTAGTTCGGGGACCGGTCTCCCCCTTTGGCCTGACCCCTCCACGCAGGTGGATTCGGGCGTGCGGTGGCGACTCGCCCGTCCGCACCCCTGGGATCCCTTCATTCCTCGTTCCTGGAGCCTTCTCCGCTCCTCTTCCTTCCTTCTCCCTCTTGCAGGCCTGGGCCTCTGTTACTAGGCCCGCCTCCAGAGCAGAGCTCATGCAGAGCCCCTGCTCCCTGCCACTTCTGCTCAGACTTCTCTGCACTGAACTAAGATGGTGCCCACCTTTTATACTCCCTTCTCAATGCACCCAGGAACTGCTTCCTCCCTGCTCCTGCACTGCAGGGTTCCCCTTCCTCAGTGTTCCCTCCCCCCACTCCAGCCAGGGACAGGGACTGTCGTGCCCATCTCAGGGGCATATTGGTCGCCCTGCCCCACGGCAATGTGGTGTAATGCATGCAGGTGTCGGGTCCTGATCCACACTCCATCCTTATCTGAGAGTGAGATATCACACCTCTGGGTGAGGTGCAATACGTCTGTAGCAACCGAGCCCTCGGTGCTACAGTTCCATTTATCTTCAGCCTAGGTGACGTATTGTGATACAGGGCCGTGATTTTGGCTATAAAAGGGTCCCCTAGACCCCTACCCCAAGCTTTTTAAGAGAATCATATATGGCGTGCCAGGAGACTCTATGGAATGCTTTCTCAGCATCCAACGAGAGTATCTACTTACAAATTTTTAACTGCATCTAGCCCAGGAAATACTTTGTGCCTAGTAGCAGTGTCTGCTAGTCAGCGGATTATCCCGGCTGTTAAGCAAGCTACACCACCTGTAGTTTGGACACTTAATTTTTTCAAAGGAAATGCTTCGGGACCACGGGATACTTAGTGAAGAGCATCAGGAGGCACCCCAAGGCATAGGGGCTGGGACTGGCACTAGGATGCCTTGCGGTGGACAGCCGAGCTCGATCCTTATAAAAGCTTTTTAACTGCAGCAGCTTTAGTGGACGCTACTGGAGCTGGAATTACGCGGCTGCTGGCATGAGACTTGCCCTCCAATAGATCCTTGTAAATGGATTTAAAGTGTATTCATTCAAATTAGAGGGACAATTTAAATTAAAAAGCTTAGAGCTGCCTCCACCACAGGGGGGCTCTCTCGACCCACCAGCGGACAGGCACCAGTATTGGGAGAGGGGGGCTGGCCGTCAGGGTTCACCGCGGCTCTGGCACAAACCCGGCGACACGGAGGTGGCACGGGCAGGAGCGGACTGGCCGTCTCGGCTTCTCACTTTTTGGATTTTAGAAGGGCATGACATGCCTATATCTGTGTCTCCCCCTCCTTTTACTCCTCCACCTCTTTTCTTTTCGCATGACTATATGTACTTGTCACTTTTCCATGTGTTAGTTGTGTCTTCTGAGCAGTTTGTCAGCTTTTGGACACCTTTGAAGGTGTTTTCTAGGTGTTTCTATGTGTTTTTGTTTGCCTGCCATTGGTTTTAACGGTGTTCGAAGGTGTTCGACGAACAGTTGGGGTGCCTCCCCGATGCTCTTCAAAGGAACCATTTCCTTTGAAAAAATTAAGTGTCCAAACTACAGGTGGTGTAGCTTGCTTAACAGCTGGGATAATCCGCTGACTAGCAGACACTGCTGCTAGGCACAAAGTATTTCCTGGGCTAGATGCAGTTAAAAATTTGTAATTAGATACTCTCGTTGGATGCTGAGAAAGCATTCCATAGAGTCTCCTGGTGCGCCATATATTATTCTCTTAAAAAGCTTGGGGTAGGGGTCTAGGGGACCCTTTTTTAGCCAAAATCATGGCCCTGTATAGCAATACGTCACCTAGGCTGAAGATAAATGGAACATTTTCATCACCTTTCATAATCACCAATTGGACAAGGCAAGTGCTCTGCATTTGCTGATGATGTCCTAGTATATATCACTCAATCACATATATCCATCCCTGCTGTTATGGATGAAATAGATCACTTTGTTACATGGTCAAATTTTAAAATCAATGCAGCGAAGTCGGAGGCCCTCGATGTCTCCCTCCCCAAATCCATACAGGATTCCATCCAGTCCAACTTTCCCTTTGCCTGGCCCTCAAAGGGTATCAAATACTTAGGAATTTGTATTCATAGAGATCTCTCCCATCTATGTTATCTTAATTTTGGGCCCTTTATTGAACAACTCCATACAGACCATGGTTGGCAAGTTAGAACTGTAAGATTCACTACGTGAACCACTGGTGTTTTGTGGAAAAGCACATGTACACTGTGTTCCAAATTATTATGCAAAAAGTGTTTAGGAGTGATAAGGTAGGAATTTTTTTGTTTGTGAGTTAAACTCATTGATGGTGATGTGTGTCAGGGCTCTTTATATCACTGTAAGCAATTGCAGACACCTGTGCTAGATAGTTTGGCAGGTGTGTCCAATAAAAGGGAAGACTACTTAAGAAGGCTGTCCCACATTATTAAGCAGCCTACATTTTCTACCAAAATGGGAAAGAAAAAGGATGTGTCGGCTGCTGAGAAGCAACAAATTGTGGAGTGTTTAGGTCAAGGCATGACTACAATCAACATTGTCAAGACACTTCATCCTGATCATCGCACAATCAAGAAGTATGTAGCTGATTCACAGTACACACGTGTGCGTGCTGATAAGGGAAAATTGAGGACTCTTTCCTACAGGCAATTACGTCATGTTAAAAGAGCAGCAGCAAAAAAGCCTTGTCATAGCAGCAGACAAGTTTTTGAAGCTGCTGGTGCCTCCAACGTCCCCCGAACAACAATATGCAGGGTCCTTCAGAGGTTTGCAGCTGTGCGTAAGCCATCTTGTCGACCTCCTCTATCCACTGTACACAAGCAGAAACGTCTCCAGTGGGCCAAACAATACATGAAGACTGACTTCAGAACTGTTTTGTTCACCGATGAGTGCCGTGCAACGCTCGATGGTCCAGATGGATGGAGTGGAGGATGGCTGGTTGATGGACACCCCATGCAAACACGGCTACGGCGGCAACAAGAAGGAGGTGGAGTAATGTTTTGGGCTGGAATCATGGGGAGAGAGATTGTCGGCCCCTTTAGGATCCCTGAAGGGGTAAAGATGAACTCCATAAAGTATGTGGAGTTTCTCAAACAGCACTTCCTGCCATGGTTCAAGAAGAAGAACCGTGTATTCCGCAGCAAGATCATTTTCATGCATGATAATGCACCGTCTCATGCTGCACATAACACATCTGCATTTCTGGCTGATATGGGCATAAAAGGGGACAAACTTATGGTGTGACCCCCATGCTCCCCTGACCTCAACCCCATTCAGAACCTCTGGAGCATCATCAAAAGGAGTGTCTATGATGGCGGGAGGCTGTTCACATCCAAGCAACAGTTCTGGGAGGGTATTCTGTCCTCATGCAAAACAATTGAAGCAGAAACCATCCAAAACCTGACAAATTCAATGGACGAGACAGTTCAGAAGCTCCTTTTGAACAAGGGGTCCTATGTGCAAATGTAACATCACCTAGAATAAATTTTTGAGTTGAAAACAGTTTGATTTCAGTTTCTAATAACCTGCTAATGCTTACAATTTCAAAAATGACCATTTTTTTGTTCTTTATTAAATGAAAAGGTTGATCAAAGAATATGGGGGATCTAAGAGTGTGGCAACCCAGTAGTCAGGATTATTTCGAATTCTGACAATCTGAGGGTCATGTTGCAGGTAGTGCAGCAAGAAGGCACTCATGTGTCTTGCGCATCTAGGAGCCCCAAAATTATTTTCCGGGCTAGATGCAGCTAAAAATTATTATTCATTTGAAAGTTGGTGGAGCTTAGTATAGATGGCCCAATAGAATCAGTACTGCAAACTACTACAAGGCCCAAATTATTTTCCAGCCAAGATACAGATAAACATAATTAGTCATTTTAAATCTGGTGGAGTTTAGTATAGATGGCCTAATAGAATCAGTACTGCACACTGCTACAAGGCCCAAATTATTTTCCAGCCAAGATACAGATAAACATGATTAGTAATTTGAAAGCTTAAAACGGTTGGTGAGGTGATTTTAACAAATCATCAAGCTTTTACTCTCCCCAGGATGACACAGGGGTAGAAAAGTCGTTTCGGATCCATGATTTGTTCATCTTTATGAATGTGAGTCTGTCTACATTATCAGTGGAGAGCCGCGTGCGCTTATCTGTCAGCACACCACCAGCAGCGCTGAACACACGTTCAGACAGAACGCTGGCTGCGGGGCATGACAAGATCTCCAAGGCGTAAGTGGCGAGCTCCGGCCATTTATCCAGATTGGAAGCCCAAAAAGAGCAAGGGTCCAGTGACACAGTCGTGGCTTCAATGTTTACTTGGAGATACTCCTGTACCATCGTCTCTAGGCGTTGACTATGTGTCAGACTTCTTGTCTCCTGTGGCCTTGCAAAGGATGGGCTTAAAAAGTGGTGAAATGATTCTGCAAAATTGATGTTACCAGCAGATACTGTGTTTCTGTTACGATTTGAGTGCTGAACACTCGACGATCCCACGGTTGGCAAGTTGGAACTGTGAGATTCACTACGTGCACCACTAGTGTTTTGGGGAAAAGCACATGTAAGATTCTGCAACAGTCTCTGCTGATACTCCTGCATGCTTGCATCTCTTTCTATGGCAGGAATAATTTCTGCAAATTTACTTTTGTACCGGGGATCTAACAGTGTGGCAACCCAGTAGTCAGGATTATTTCTAATTCTCACAATTCGAGGGTCATGTTGCAGGTAGTGCAGCAAGAAGGCACTCATGTGTCTTGCGCATCCAGGAGCACCAAGTCCCTGTTGTGTTGGTGGCGAGGTAACAATCATGCTTCCTCTCACCCCAACCTCGCACAACAGAAATGTGATCAAGGTCTCCCTCATCTGATGAGTCTTCCATCAGTTCGTCCTCCACTTCTTCCTGGGCTCCTGCACCTTCCTCACTAGTTTGGCTGCTACCATGCACCCTGGTAAAACCATCTCCCCCACCCTCACATGCCTACCGCCTTGGTGCTGCCGACCGTCTGGACCTTGCAGATGTTAGCCCTTCCGCATACAACTCTTCCTCCTCTACTTCTTCCACCTCCTCTTGTGCCAGCACCTGACTCCGAATTCTGTTTAACATGTGCTCCAGCATGTAAATCACCGGAATAGTCATGCTGATAATGGCATCGTCAGCACTAAACATCTTCGTCGCCATTTCAAAACTGTGCAGAAGGGTGCATAGGTCCCTGATCTGAGACCACTCCTCCAGCATGATTTGCCCCACCTCTGGATCTCGTTGGCCCAGGCTATACGTCAGAACGTATTGCACCAGGGCTTGTCGGTGCTGCCACAGTCGCTGCAACATGTGCAGAGTTGAATTCCACCGGGTAGGCACATCGCATTTTAGCTGGTGAAGTGGCAGGCCCAACGACTTTTGTAGAGATGTAAGTCGCTGAGCTGCGGAATGCGAATGGCGGAAGTGAGCACACAGCGACCGTGCCCTCTGCAGAAGGCCATCTAGTCCGGGATAGTGGGCTGGACAGCCAGGTTCAACACGTGAGCCACACAAGGCACGTGTGTGACATTGCCCCGGCGAAGGGCCGCACCCAGGTTTGCAGCATTGTCGCACACGGCCTTCCCTGGTTTCAGGTCCAGTGGAGACAACCATTCATGAAACTGGTTCTCCAGAGCTGACCACAGCTCCTCAGCTGTGTGTCTCACATTTCCCAGACATTTCAAAGTAAAAACCGCCTGATGACGTTGAGCCCTGCTGCCAGCATAGTAAGGTTGTGTGCAGGATCCCTTCTGCGCAGTTAGAAAGCTTGTGGCATTAAAAGACAGGCTTTGGGTGCAGGTGGAGGACCGAGAGGAGGTTGAGGAGGCAGAAGCAGTGGAGAAACTTTGAGATAAAGAGGATTGACGCACAACTCGTGGGGATGGCAAGACTTGGACAGCAGCCCCTTGTCCTGCTGTCACCATAGTTACCCAGTGCCCAGTCAGCGACATGTAACGCCCCTGTCCATGCCTACTCGTCCAAGTGTCTGTGGTGAAATGCACCCTGTCACACACAGAGTTTCTCAATGAAGCGGTGATGTTGTGTGCGACATGCTGGTGGAGCGCAGGCACACCTTTCTTTGAGAAGTAGTGCCGACTGGGCATCTGGTACTGGGGCACTGCGACGGACATAAGGTCTCGAAAATCCTCTGTGTCCACCAGGCGGAAAGGCAGCATTTCTGTAGCCAACAGCTTGCAGATGGTGAAATTCAACCTCTTAGCTTTCTCATGGCTAGGAGGAAATAGTCTTTTACTTGTCCACATCTGAGGGACCGAGGGCTGGTTGTTGTGCTTAGATGGGGTTGAGAAGGGTGTCAACGGCAAACTGCCGGTCTGTGAGGAAGATGCAGGCGGACATGTTTGGTTGCCTTGATCCAAAGGTGGTGCTCTCGATGTCGGACAGCGCTGAACACCAGCTCGTGTTTCCACCTCCAAAGAAAATGATGACCTGCCAATCACGCTGGCTGTTGCGGGTAAAGAGGTGGCAGGTCTGCGTCCCAAAACAGGTGTGACTGCTGTCCCCCCAGTCACAGAGGATACACAAGATGTGGCAGACGGCGGTTGGCCCGGCCGGCTTGGCTGCATTGTAGCACAGTGAGCTTCCAACTGCAACTTATGCTTCATAACCATGTGCCGGTTCATGCATGAAGTACTCAAACTATGTATTTTTTGGCCTCTACTGAGCTTTTGCTGACAAATGTTACAGATAACACGAGTTGGGTCATCTTTATCGATCTGAAAAAATGCCCAGGCTATGCAAGGCTTAGCACCCATGCGACCTGAAGAGCCACCACGACTTGTGGTCAGAGGCAGAGTTGTGTTTGAGGATACAGTTGTTGACGTGCTTCCATTACTAAGTCTCTGTCCAGGAAGGCGCAACCTGACCTCGTCGTCACTAGCATAATCCTCCACCTCCTCTGCTGACCTCATCGACTGGCTGACTGTGGGTTGACAGTAAGTGGGATCTCCAACCTCGTCATCATCACCCTGTGTGTTATCACACCTGTCGTCCTCAGAGCCAACCTCTTCCTGCCCTGACAAAAAACTAAAGTTGTCGCTCCAATTAGGTATTTGAGTCTCATCATCGTCTTCCTCATTGTCTCCACCAACAGGAGTTACAGTTTGGGAATGAGGGTCTACATTATGGTCAGAACCTTCTGCGTCTGGTCCTGGATCCGACTCATAAAGATTCTTGGCATCAGTGCAGATCATTTCCTCGTCTGGATTCACAGAAGCTCTGGAGCCGACCTCTGATTCCCAGGCTATAGTATGAGTAAACAGCTCTGCAGACTCAACCATCTGTTCTATCCCATACTCAGATGGACAGCTGGAGACTTGGGAGCTGTGAGGAAGCAAGTGCGATTGGGGTGACACCTCTGAGGACTGGAGTATTTGTGATGTTGAAGTTGATGTGGAGGAGAGCCCACTTAAAGGAGCACTTGATATCCGTTGAAGCACCTGCTGTTTTTGTGCCTCATCTGGAATTTGTAGCGATTGGCGTGGCCGTAAGAAAGGGATCTTATCACATTGTCTGCTAAAAGAAGTTGACATCTTAGTTTGCACAAAAAACAATGGATGGGAACCGAGCAGAGCTGAGTGGCCAAACTGTGGTATTAGCCCAAAAGTATTGGCTGGGTTAGATGCAGATAAAAATTGTATTGAATTTGCAACTGGTGGAGGTTAGTATAGATGGACTAATAGAACAAGTCCCACACACTGCTACAAGCCGAAATATTTTTTCAGAGCTAGATGCAGAAGAAAATTATATTGAATTTGCAACCTGGTGGAGGTTAGTATAGATGGACTAATAGAACAAGTCCCACACACTGCTACAAGCCGAAATATTTTTTCAGAGCTAGATGCAGAAAAAAATTATATGGAATTTGCAACCTGGTGGAGGTTAGTATAGATGGACTAATAGAACAAGTCCCACACACTGCTACAAGCCGAAATATTTTTTCAGAGCTAGATGCAGAAAAAAATTGTATTGAATTTGCAACCTGGTGGAGGTTAGTATAGATGGACTAATAGAACAAGTCCCACACACTGCTACAAGCTGAAATATTTTTTCAGAGCTAGATGCAGAAAAAAATTATATTGAATTTGCAACCTGGTGGAGGTTAGTATAGATGGACTAATAGAACAAGTCCCACACACTGCTACAAGCCGAAATATTTTTTCAGAGCTAGATGCAGATAAAAATTATATTGAATTTGCAACCTGGTGGAGGTTAGTATAGATGGATTAATAGAATGATGCTATGCCCAAAAGGTTTTACTTCACTAGGTGCAGTAAAAAAATTTGTATTCTATACACAGGTGGTGTAGCTTGCAACACAGACAGACTACTCCACTGACTAACACACACTGCAAGAGGCCAAAAAGGATTTGCTTTGCTAGATTTAGCCAAATGCTGTGAAAAAAACTTGCACAGCACTGGCACAGACCTGCCTGGCAAAAAGTGATAGGAACTGATGTAACCTAGCCCTCAAAAGGTCTGCAATTACAATTAGTCTTTACTCCCAACCTATCTATTTAAGAGCACAGACCTGCCTGATAAAAGTGATAGGAACTGATGTAACCTAGCCCTGAAAAGGACTGCAATTACAATTAGTCTTTACTCCAAACCTATCTATTTAAGAGCACAGACCTGCCTGATAAAAGTCGTAGGAAATGATGTAACCTAGTCCTCAAAAGTACTGCAATCACAACTGTTCCCTACTCCCAAGCTATCTGTAGATTTGTGCGAAAATTGGCTTGAAATGAACAAAGTATAGCGCACACAGCGCACACAGCAACAGCGGTGCCGTCTAACATGCAGCTGCAGAAGTGAGAAAATCATGGCGACGGGGAAAATGGCTGGGTCTTATAGGGCAAGGACATGTGACATACACTGCCAATGACACATGCCCTTGCTTGTGTGAAAAAAAGCAGTTCGCTCCGTATGTGCGCTGCTGATAGGCTGACAGATTGCACCTCCCCACTGTAAATGCGGGAAAGAGAAAAAAAATGGAGATCTTCATTATTTCTGCAGAGATCCATCCCCTGCCCCTCCCCCCCGCCCCGCTGTACATTCAAACTGCGTATTAACATTAATTTTCAGCATTACTGAGAAAAAATCCAGTTATGATTTTGGTGCACGAACAGTTATCGAACATAACCTCAAACAGCCGAATTTTTTTCAAATTGTTCGTGTTCGCCGAACAGCTCGAACACCGCCCAAAACAGCTCGAATTTGAGATTGGCGAACAGTTCGAGTCGAACACCGCTCATCTCTAATTGTCAGAGAGGAGAGGCCAGGGAATAGCGCGGGGACAGGGGGAATAGTCGGGCAGCAGAGTTTAGGATGGATTGGAGGGGGGCAAGAGTGTTAGAAGGAAGGCCACAGAGCTGGAGGTTGCAGTAGTCGAGGCAGGAGATGATGAGGGCGTGCACTAGTGTTTTTGCAGATTCATGGTTGAGGAATGTGCGGATCCGGGAGATATTTTTAAGTTGGAGTCAGCAGGAAGTGGAAAGGGCTTGGATATGTGGTTTGAAGGAGAATTCAGAGACCAGGGTTACCTCAAGGCAGCGAGCTTGAGGGACTGGGGAGAGGTATATGATTGGAACAAGCTGTGTGATAAAATTGATCCTGTTGTGGGTGCCTTCTTAGCGGTGTACCTCACACTCGTTTCCTGTAAAACTTTTTTTCATTTGTAATCTTGGTGTAGTATAGGAAGATACCTTTTGATAATGTCCACTATTTGGTGAAACTGTGGACTGTATTGTGTAGAAAATGGTATGGGATTTTCATGTCCACTGTTGATATGGGTTTTGTTCCTGTTGTTTATGGTACCCATTATTCTACTGTCTTGAGGATCTCTGTCTAATAATTGTGATCTATCATTTGATTTTACATATTCCAGAGCGCTATGAAGATGTGTAGATGAATAACCCCTGGCAGTAAATCTTGACAGTATTTCGGTTGCTTCACTAGAAAAAACCTCTGGACTGGAGCAATTCCTTTTGAACCAAATCAGTTCTCCCTTGGGGATATTTCTTATAATATGAGCCGGATGGCATGATTGTGCTTGTAAGATGCCGTTACAGTCTATGGGCTTACAATAGGAGGTGATCAGAATATTGTTATTAACACAATTCCCCGTTAAGCAGATATCCAAAAAAATTAATAACATGTTTATGAAATGTAAATGTAAAATTGAGATTGAAGGTGTTGTTGTTAATATAATCCACAAAGTTGTTTGCTTCAATTTCATTCCCCCTCCACACAAATAGCAGATCGTCTATATAGCGTCCAAACCATTTTATATTGTTGGAGTATATATTATTCTCATGGAAGATAAATTTCGTCTCCCAAATGCCCATGACAATGTTTGCCAGGGAGTGAGAGAACTTACCCCCCATCCTCACTTGTTGTTGTTTTATTTTTCTGTGAGCCGTCCAAAATATGGAAGAGTTGTAAGTTTTACTATTACTGTTCGCTCACATCTGCGTATAAATGTGCCAAGTGCAATGAGATAAAAAAAAATCACATTTCACTGACACCAATATTAATCAATGAGTCAGTGGTGATCTGAGAGTTTTTCCTCAGCTGTAAAAGTGCTTAGGCAAAAAATCGCAGCGTGCTGCGTATGGCCGCGTATATCAGAGGAGACTCGCCAATGCAAGTGTGACGCTCTAGCCTGAGAAATGGGTTTACTCGGAGCCGGGTCGGTGTAGGGGTAGCGGGGGAGGCAGTCGTGGCCTGGACCCGGTCCGTGCCCAGGGTGGTCACATAAAAGAGATAATGGGCTTTCAAGTAAGAGTGGTATTTCGACTACGCCACCTGTGGTTTCTGGTGATGGACACCAGCGCTGCTACCGTCCACTGAGGCTGGTGTTATGGGCAGCTAAGATGGGACGGCTCCCCACAGGCGGAGCAGGCCTCAGTCCAGTGTGAGGAGGAATAGTGGGTGCAGTGCCGCGCAGGAAATAACAGGCTGAGGCAGTGTGTGAAGTCATCCGGGTCTTTACTCACTTTCAGATGAACTTTCAGCCGCAAAGCTTCCCTCTGCTATGTAATAGTGGGGAAGGACGTAGCCTTCCTTTTGGCACTGAAGTAGTTAAAGGGAGTGTGTCCGTAGTTAAACCTCTCAGAACTGTTGGTAGGCCAAGCTAAGAGGTTAGCATCAGTGGTCCAGTCAGTAGAGTAGAGAGGGAACTTAGTGCCCTGACCAAGCTTTGAGTGTTATAGAGCTTGGTCCTGGCATAATGCCTTGTGGGCTGCAGTACCTGTAATCAGCCACAAGATGCCACTGTCCTGGGTGCAGATGTTAGGCTGAGTCTTCTAGCAGTGCTTCAGACAGTGATGGGGTTAATGCTGTGTGATGACAGTCCACAGAGGGTGGGCACATTAGGAAAATCTCTGCTTAGTTTCCAGAAGCAGGAAGTGATGAGTAGTAAGAGATAGGACAGTGAACTGTATGGGCAGCCTGACTATATGGTGGCTGCTAGGGTAGACGGGAGCTCCAGTGGGATCACCAGTGTAAAAGTCTCCCTACGCAAGAGTCCTGTTAACCGGCCGGAGAAACTCAACAGAGGTATTGAGGACCCGGGGGACTTCTAGTCTGCAGGAAGCAGAAGAAGCTAAATAGGACTCCAGGCTAAGACGTGGGGGAGATATTGGATCCGGAACACTGTTGGTATTGCAGAAGAGTCTCTTGGGCTAGAGATTAGAGTCACAGAGATGCTTCACTTAAAGAGGGAACCAGGGCTGAATATGTTGCCAGCGCCTGTAAGGGAGATAATAACCTGTCAGGCCTTATTCATTATATCTGCCTGCAAATACTGTACATATTCCTCTTCCCCAAGTAAAGTCCAAGTTATGGCTAAGCAAAATCACATGCCGGGATTTCTTCATTTTGCTTGTAATCTCTCCACATGCACCACTATTACTAACGAGGACTACGGAGTGTCGACTATTTCTCTGTGCAAGTTATGGTTAAGAACCTCGTGTCCTCTGAATTTATTGCTGCCCTGGTCCCAGAAGAGAAATGCCTGGAGACAGCCGCGATCGGATGGTTTGAAGTAAGTGGAGAGCCCCACATACACAGCCACACATCAGAGGGAGGACACAAATTGTCTGTAAGGTGCCAGAGCGAGAGGGGGCTACAGCTTGCCCATGACTACCTCGCTGGGGCACCTTACAGCTACACACGGCGTACTGCGGCCACCAGGAAGGGGGTTCAGCACTTCCCAGGTAGATCAGGAGCATCTATTGAGACCCCGCTGGTGTGTGTTCCTCTCCTTGGTCAGTTCTCCCACTAAGTCTTCTCCTGACTGTGTGTGGTTAGAACGAAGTGTAAGGCCGGGTCCCACTGGGTAAATGCAGTGTAAGAGATACAGGTGGCATAAGCCGCTCCGTCCATATCCCCATGGGATCCACTAAGCCTCCGGGCTTTTCTGACTGAGACGTGAAGTAACAAAATCAGACCCCTCTTGCAGCAGGAATCCCTCTGACTAGGCCAGAAATTAAGAATACAGGTGGCGTAGGCCGCTCCGTCCGCATCCCCTGGGATCCTTTTGCCTGTGGAGCCTATCTCCTCCACTTCCCTCCAGGCCTTTTTAGGTCGGGACCTTGACCGGGTAGAGACAGTGGTTAACTCTGACCCACTCCTCGTCTCAAGGCCAGAGTACGAGGACCGTGTATCTTCGGTCAGCTGCAGCCTTCTGCCGGAATCTAGCAGAAGACCACCATCAGAGACAAAGATCACAATCAAAGACCTTGAACTTAAGCGTAGATTAAATATGAATCAGTAAGTGTTTCTTAAAAGTGTGTCCTCCACCCTCACCCACTACATGGTTCCCCCTGTCTTTGGTTCCACCCCCATCTCCTCTATCCCGGGCCGGGACAGCACCCTGGTGCATTTAGGCCCCCTAGAGGACAGGAGTGGTGTAGTGTTGAGTGTGAAGTGGGGTCCTGGGTGATGCTCCATCCTTACCTGGAAGAGGAGATACCACACCTCAAATGAGGTGCAGTACCCCTGTGGTGACTGAACCCTCAGGGGCGCCACACAAGTCAATAGGTGCAAGAAAAAAAACAAAAGAAAATTGAAAATACACATATTTAGTATTGCTGGGTTCAGAAATGTCCGATCTATTAAACTATAAAATTAATCAAATCGATAAACGGCGTAATGAGAAAAAAATATATCAAAACTTCAGAATTCAATTTTTTTGTCTCCGCAACATTGCAATAAAAGGTGATCAAAACATCGATTCTACCCCAATATGATAGCAATAAAAATGTCAGCTCAAGGCGAAATAAATAAGCCTTGACACCGATCCCGCTCCTGAAAGATGAAAATGTTAGGGGTCTCAGAAAAGGGCGATAAAAGCGATTTTTTTTTTTTTACAAATTTCTGAATTTTTTTTCACCACTTAAATAAATAAAAAAAAAAAAAAAACTATACGTGTTTGGTATCTGTGTACTCATACTGACCTGGAGAATCATATTGCCAGGTCAGTTTTACCATATATTGAACATGGTAAATAAAAAATAAATAAAAAACATTGTGGAAGTGCATTTTTTTTTGCAAGCTTGTGGCACTTTGGAATTATTTTCCCATTTTACAGTATATTATGTGACAGACATTCACACAGAATGAATGGTGTGATTCAAACGTACAACTCATCCTGCAAAAAATGACGGTTCTTGGAAGAAGGGGAGAAAAAAACGAAAAACAGACAATCGTCCGGGGATGAAGGGATTAAAAACAAACTGTTCTTAAATCACACTCCCCAGGTCCAATGCTGCAGCCAGTAGCTGAGCTCAGCAGCTCTCTGCGACTAACACCTTCAACACGTGCCGAGCCGCTAAACCCACTTATTGGCTGTAGCGCTGTCGACGTGACGTCGACACTGCAGACAAAAACAGACACTGGGAGCAGCAGTGGAGACTCAGGGCTGGACCCGGGGAGAGGGAGAAAAGCAATGTTTAGGTTTTTTTTTTTTCAACAATTACAGGTGAGGGACCGTGGTTTTCCCAAACCAGAAAATCCCTTTAATCCTAAAATATCCCCTGGGTTTGAAGTTTTATATTGTTGGAAGAATCTGGGCAGGATTGAAGGAAACGGGTGATGGCGACCCCTAGATGATGGCGACCCCTGGGACTTTGCCCCTTTTGCTCTTTTTGTAAACCAAATTTTTCTTTTCTATAATATTTTTGATTCTGTCCATATTTTTATACGTATGTACAGTTATATGAAAAAGTTTGGGCACCCCTATTAATCTTAAGCTTAATGTTTTATAAAAATAGGTGTTTTTGCAACAGCTATTTCAGTTTGATATATGTAATAACTGTTGGACACAGTAATGTTTCTGCCTTGAAATGAGGTTTATTGTACTAACAGAAAATGTGCAATCTGCATTCAAACAAAATTTGACAGGTGCATAAGTATGGGCACCCTTATCATTTTCTTGTTTTAAATACTCCTACCTACTTTTTACTGACGTACTAAAGCCCTTTTTTTGGTTTTGTAACCTCATTGAACTTTGAACTTTATAGCCAGGTGTATGCAATCATGAGAAAAGCTACTTAAAGTGGCCACTTGCAAGTTGTTCTCCTGTTTGAATCTCCTCTGAAGAGTGGCATCATGGGCTCCTCAAAACAACTGTCAAATGATCTGAAAACAAAGATTATTCAACATAGTTGTTCAGGGGAAGGATACAAAAAGCTGTCTCAGAGATTTAACCTGTCAGTTTCCACTGTGAGGAATATAGTAAGGAAATGGAAGAACACAGGGACAGTTCTTGTTAAGGCCAGAAGTGGCAGGCCAAGAAAAACATCAGAAAGGCAGAGAATGTTATGTTCTGCTACCAGAGCTAAGGAAAGAGAAGAGATCTGTCCCTACGATAGAACTCAGCTTAATCCCTACGATGTAACAGGGGACCTGATCCTGCGATCAGACCTGCTAAAGTCCTAAGCTAGTCTGTACGGAGACCTATAGATGTGGGGAAGGAATCCCTACAAGTACTAAGGACTGGGAGGAATATGGGACACCTCCTAACAGAAATAGTAGCAGACAGACGAACAAACAAAATATATAGAACATAGAGGTCAGTAGACCAAGCAAACTAACAGAGCAAGACACAGAGCACAGGCTAGCTAGAAAGTAGATATACAATGAAGTCCAGCAAAGCCAGAAGGGCGGAGCAGGCTTAAATAGGCCAACAAGGTCATGTGACCAGCAAAGGAAAAAAAACCTAAGAGCAAGGTTCTAACAGTACCCCCCCTTCTAAGAGGATCCTCCGGATCCCCTAGGACCAGGCTTATCAGGAAATCTCCTGTGAAACGCTCTGATAAGTCTGGACGCGGAAACATCATCCGACCTCACCCAAGAGTTATCCTCGGGTCCGAAACCTTTCCAGGCCACAAGATACTGCAAACTACCTCTATACAGTCTAGAGTTAAGGATGCGAGAAATTTCATATTCCCCGTCCTCCACCACCGGAGGAACAGAGGCAGAGGCGTCACAATCCGATACAACAGCTTTTTTCAACAGAGAGACATGAAATACCGGATTAATTCTCCAGGAGGTAGGAACCTCCAACCTAACAGCAGATTGGTTGACAACCTGAAGCACCTTAAAGGGCCCTACAAACTTGGGACCCAATTTCTTAGAAGGAATCCTCAACCGCAGATTCCTAGAGGACAACCAAACCATGTCAACAACAGCGAACAAAACCTCCTGTCGTTTCCTATCAAAGTAGTCTTTAGATTTTCTGTTGGCCTCCTGAAGATTACCACACACATCCGTCCAAACTCTCTCCAAATCACCGGAAAAATTCTCCTCCTCAGGCACGGCAGATCCCAACTTGGAGAACGACCCAAACGACGGATGTCTCCCAGAACAACAAAAAAAAGGCGAACAACCAGCAGAAGAAGATGTATGATTGTTCAGAGCAAATTCAGCAAGTGGCAGAAACTCAGACCACCCCTCTTGATTGTCTGCCACAAAACAACGCAAGAACTGCTCAACATCCTGGTTTTTCCTTTCTGTCTGGCCATTAGATTCAGGATGATATCCGGACGAGAACGACAAATGAACTCCCAACCTATCACAAAAGTCACGCCAAAAACGAGCCACGAACTGAGGACCCCTATCAGAAACAATGTCAGTAGGAACGCCATGAAGTCTGACAATTTCCTTGACAAAGGCCTTAGCGAGAGTTTTAGCGCAGGGCAGTTTGACGAAAGGAACCAAGTGACACATCTTGCTAAAACGGTCCACGACCACCCAGATGACAGTAAAACCCTCAGAGGGGGGAAGGTCAGTTATAAAGTCCATAGCCAAATGTGTCCAAGGAGCACTGGGAACCTCCAAAGGACAAAGCAACCCCGCAGCAGGAGTATGTGAGGACTTAGATCTAGCACATATAGTACATTGACGCACCCACTTAATGACTTCCTTCTGCCATCCAGGCCACCAAAAACTGCGACCCACCAGTCTCTTGGTCTCAGAGATTCCGGGATGACCTGCCAACCGAGATTCGTGACACTCAACAAACAAATCTCTCCTAAAGGTTCCAGGCACAAACAACCTCCCATGAGGAGTGTTAGAAGGAGCATTCTCCTGTGCTTTAAGAATCTCATTTTCCAAAACGGAGTCCAAAGCAGCTATCACAACACCTTCTTGTAAAATGTTCTCCTCTTTCTCAGCACCGACTATGGGAGAAAAACTGCGAGACAAGGCATCCGCCTTAACATTCTTAGTACCAGGGATGTAAGTAACGGAGAAATTAAACCGCGAGAAAAACAGTGCCCACCTAGCCTGACGGGCATTCAGGCGCTTGGCAGCATCAAGATATATCAGATTTTTATGATCCGTAAGAACCTGAACGGGAAATTCCGCACCTTCCAAGAAGTGGCGCCAGTGTTCAAATGCGAGTTTAATAGCCAATAATTCCCGATTACCAATATCGTAATTCAGTTCAGTCTCCGAAAATTTTTTTGAAAAAAAGGCACAGGGATGTAATCCATCCCCGTTATCCTGAGACAATACTGCGCTAACCCCCACAGAGGAAGCATCAACCTCAACCAAAAACGGCCTAGTAACATCAGGCTGCATAAGGATGGGAGCAGAGGTGAACCTCTCCTTGAGATACACAAAAGCTTCAATGGCCTCAGAAGACCACTGAACCGCATCAGCACCTTTCCTGATGAGATCAGTCAGAGGTTTGACAATACTAGAAAAATTTTTTATGAATTTTCTGTAGTAATTGGCGAAACCCAAAAACCTCTGTATCGATTTCAAACCAATAGGCCTAGGCCATTCCTGCACAGCCTGAACCTTAACCGGATCCATCTCAAAACCTTTGCTGGAGACAATGTAGCCCAAAAAACTAATTCTCTGTACAGCGAACTCACATTTCTCCAGCTTAGCAAAAAGCGAATTGTCCATTAATAACTGTAATACCTCACGCACGCTCTGCCAATGAGACTCCAGATCCGGCGAATAAATCAAAATGTCATCCAAATACACAACCACATTTTTGCCGATCAAAGGTCTAAGGATGTCATTAATCAGATTCTGAAAAAATGCAGGAGCATTAGTAAGACCAAAAGGCATAACCAGATTCTCAAAATGACCCACAGGAGTGTTAAAAGCAGTCTTCCATTCGTCATCCTCCTTCATGCGCAACAGATTGTATGCCCCCTTAAGGTCAATTTTAGAGAACCACTTGGCCCCCATTAACTGGTTAAACAGATCAGGAATCAATGGCAGTGGGTAAGGATTGCGTACAGTAATTTTGTTAATCTCACGAAAATCCAGACAAGGACGTAAACCGCCGTCCTTTTTTTTTACAAAAAAAAATCCAACCGCCACAGGAGACTTAGAAGGCCTAATGTGACCGGCGGCCAAACTTGTCTGTATGTATTCCTCCAAAGCCTTCCTCTCAGGAATAGTAAGGTTAAATAAACGACTTTTAGGAAGAGTCGCTCCAGGGACAAATTCAACAGAACAATCATAGTCTCTATGGGGAGGCAAAACCTGCGATTCCTTCTCAGAAAAAACTCTCCAAAAATCCTGAATAGGAACAGGCAATTCTTCCCTATCCAAAGCTGCAATACGCCCGTTACAACACTTGTCATAACATTTATGGCTCCAGGATTTAATTTCACTGGTAGACCAATCCAGTACAGGATTGTGAAATTTTAACCAGGGCAATCCCAATATTACTGGAGAAGGCAAGTTATTCAACACTACCAAATCCAATTTCTCATGGTGAACACCATTAATAGTGAGAGGAAATTCACAGACCTTGAGAGTAATATTCTTCAAAGGGGAACCATCCACAGAAACCACAGCAATGGGGGATGATAAAGGTTCAGGTTTTAAATTGAGTCTTTCCACGAATCCCCCATCAATTACATTCAGAGTAGACCCGCAATCAACAAACACCCGAAATTCCATTAATTTTTTCTGAGCAATCGTGGAAGCAGCTAAAAATATACCCTTGGAATTTAAACAGGCAATACGGGCGTGACTGACCATTTTTTTTTTCTTTCTTCATACGAAGCTCACAGCCTTTAATCAAATGACCAGATTTTCCGCAATAGAAACACAAGCCTTCAGAAAATCGACGGTCTTTTTCTTGAGAGCGAGGTGCCACCGATCCAATCTCCATCGGTTCACCACTGTTAGTACACACATTCTCATAACCAGAAACTGACATAGCAGAGGATTTGCTCTCATTAACCCTTGCACGCAGTCTTCTATCCACCCGTATAGCTAATTGCATAGCCTGTTGCAAATCTTCAGGTGTAGGATAAGCAATTAGCAGGTCTTTAACCCTTTCACTGAGCCCAGCAAGAAATAAACTTTTCAGAGCAGAATCGTTCCACCCTGTTTGAGTAGACCAACGACGGAAATGAGTACAATATTTTTCCACATTACCTGATCCCTGTTTTAAACGTCTCAACTCAGTCTCAGCTGATGCGACACGGTCAGGATCATCATATAATAGTCCCAAAGCAGAAAAAAAAACTATCCACTGATCTGAAGCATGTATCACTAGGTTGCAAAGAAAAGGCCCACTCCTGAGGCTCTTTGCGCAAAAGTGACATTATGAACCCTACGTGCTGGGATTCATCCCCAGAGGACTTAGGTCTCAAACGAAAATACAATAAGCAAGCATTTTTAAATGAAAAAAATTCTCGGTGTTCACCAAAAAATAAATCCGGCAAACATACCTTAGGCTCCAAGAAATGTGCTCCAGGACAGTTACTCACGTGCTGACGGAGCTCGGCCACCTCCAGAGAGAGTCCCTGCAGGCGATGAACCAAATCCTGAACCGACACCATGATGGAACAGAAAAATCTTTCCTTAGAGAATTTGCTGGCTGGACTTACTGTTATGTTCTGCTACCAGAGCTAAGGAAAGAGAGGAGATCTGTCCCTACGATAGAACTCAGCTTAATCCCTACGATGTAACAGGGGACCTGATCCTGCGATCAGACCTGCTAAAGTCCTAAGCTAGTCTGTACGGAGACCTATAGATGTGGGGAAGGAATCCCTACAAGTACTAAGGACTGGGAGGAATATGGGACACCTCCTAACAGAAATAGTAGCAGACAGACGAACAAACAAAATATATAGAACATAGAGGTCAGTAGACCAAGCAAACTAACAGAGCAAGACACAGAGCACAGGCTAGCTAGAAAGTAGATATACAATGAAGTCCAGCAAAGCCAGAAGGGCAGAGCAGGCTTAAATAGGCCAACAAGGTCATGTGACCAGCAAAGGAAAAAAAACCTAAGAGCAAGGTTCTAGCAGAGAAGAAGAATGGTGAGATCAGTCAAGGACAATCCTCAAACCACCTCCAGAGAGCTGCAGCATCAACTTGCTTCAGATGGTGTCACTGTGCATCGGTCAACTATACAACGCACTTTGCACAAGGAGAAGTTGTATGGGAGAGTGATGCGAAAGAAGCCGTTTCTGCAAGCACGCCACAAACAGAGTCGGCTGAGGTATGCAAAAGCACATTTGGAGAAGCCAATTTCTTTTTGGAAGAAGGTCCTGTGGACTGATGAAACCAAGATTGAGTTGTTTGGTCATACAAAAAGGCGTTATGCATGGCCGCAAAAAAACACAGCATTCCAAGAAAAACACTTGCTACCCACAGTAAAATTTGGTGGAGGTTCCATCATGCTTTGGGGCTGTGTGGCCAATGCCGGCACCGGGAATCTTGTTAAAGTTGAGGGACGCATGGATTCCACTCAGTATCAGCAGATTCTTGACAATAATGTTCAAGAATCAATGATAAAGTTGAAATTACGCAGGGGATGGATCTTTCAGCAAGACAATGATCCAAAACACCGCTCCAAATCTACTCAGGCATTCATGCAGAGGAACAATTACAATGTTCTGGAATGGCCATCCCAGTCCCCAGACCTGAATATCATTGAACATCTGTGGGATCATTTGAAGAGGGCTGTCCATGCTCGGCGACCATCAAACTTAACTGAACTGGAATTGTTTTGTAAAGAAGAATGGTCAAAAATACCTTCATCCAGGATCCAGGAAATCATTAAAAGCTACAGGAAGCGACTAGAAGCTGTTATTTTTGCAAAAGGAGGATCTACTAAATATTAATGTCACTTTTCTGGTGAGGTGCCCATACTTATGTGTAGTGCCCCGAGGGTTCGGCCGCTACAGGGGTATTGCACCTCTGCCAGAGGTGTGATATTCCACTCCCGGGTAAGGATGGAGTATGGACCAGGGCTCAGTTAGCTGCATGCATCACACACACCCCATTTCCGGGGGACAGCTCAACGGTGCTCCCATTTATACAGTAATGCAGGCACGACAGACCATGTCCCTGGCTGGAGTGGGGAGGGGGGAGGAATACTCAGTGATGTAGGAGCAGAAGGGGACGGTTTCTGAGCGTAGGTAGGAGCTCATTGGTTGCTGGTCACCTGAGCTCACACACTAGGGGGAGGTATATAAGGTGGGCACCATCTTAGTTCAGGGTTGAGTTCAGTGAGAGAAGGAGTTCAGCCAGAGAGGGCTGACAGGGAGCTGTGGCTCAGTCTGGGCCCAGCTCCACTTGGCAGGCCTAGGGTGAAGGCCGGAGCCAGAAGCAAGGAACAGAAACAGAATGGAACAGAAACAGAAAGGAATAGAAAAGGAAGAGAAGTACCCAAAGTGTAGGAGGGCTCAGAAACAAGAAGGCAGAAGGGACCCTAAGGACCCAGGAAATTACGGGTGACGGGTCAGGCGAGAAAAGGGTACCGGATCCCAAATTGGTGGAGGAGAAACTACCCTCAGCCAAGAACCGGAGGTCGTGATCATTACTTGGTGCGACCCCCTACTAAACCTTGCTAGGAAGGCACCATATAGGATAGCGGGAAACGGGGCTCACGTTTACCCGCATAGATCTGCGGCAGCTTGACAAAAGCTTGGTCACTGGTGGGGCACGAGCCAGAGGAAGGATAGAAGGGAGTCCTGTGCCATACTCCGGAATTGCCTGGGGGTTGACCGAGCCCCTCACCTGGTGGACACAGCACGGTTCGGGCAGTCATTACCTGTACAGAAGTGACTTGGAGTATACGAACTGTGAGTAAAAGACCCTGGACTGCAATATGTTGTCTTTGTGCTTCTTACTTCGCCAGCACTAACGGTACTGGGACTCCCTGCACCATCACCCCCACCATCTACTACATTGCCCTGAGGCTACACTCCTCCCGTGGGGAGTTATACTAACTCAGCTGCACACACCATCAGCCTCAGGGGACTGCCTTGCAGAGGCGGTTCATGATAGCCGCAATCCACGGGTGGCGTAGTCAGACATTACTTAAAGCACATAGTAGACTACCACTGGTCTGACCACCCTGAGCCACGGAACCGGGCCGCCACTATTACTCCCAGCGTTGCCCTGTTGCCCGGTCCCGAGTGCCCCACGGCCCAGGGGGCGAGTCATATGCACCTGTCAAATTTTGTTTGAATGCAGATTGCACATTTTCTGTTAGTACAATAAACCTCATTTCAAGGCAGAAACATTACTGTGTCCAACAGTTATTACATATATCAAACTGAAATAGCTGTTGCAAAAACACCAATTTTTATAAAACATTAAGCTTAAGATTAATAGGGGTGCACAAACTTTTTCATATAACTGTATGTATACATAGAATACATATGAACAGCGACGAATTGTGTAAGGAGATGATTCTTTCCTTTATTGGGTAAGAGAGGTATTAACAATAAGTGCATTCAGGATTCATTAATGTTTCTTCTGGATCAACAGAGATTGACTTTAGATGAGGTTGAACTTAATAATTTGTGTATTTATAAGGCAATTAACGTCTCAGTGACGTACTAACTTCTAATCTATAGTGACTAATACTCTTCATTTTAATGATGACTACATGAGAACACAGCCTGGCAGCAGCTCAACTGCGTCATGTAGAGATCCTTTCCTGTGATATTGTGTGGCTTAAAGAGGAGTTGTTACTCGCCATAAATATGTAATTATTATTTTTTCCACCTGGTGTAAATGCCGCTGTTCTCCTGAATCTGGAGATATTTTTATTTTGTCCCTGCGCCTCTCCGTTCCTGAGATATGGCCTCCTCTTCCCAGTCAAATGTTTGACCTGTTCATACAATGCTTTTCTGGTTTTCTTTGTTCATATTGGGATGTGCACGTTGCAGATTCAGACTGAAAACAGCAACACCACAAATGGATATATATGGAAACAAACAGTAAAGAAATACTCGTGAAGCAAACCAGAATATGTGTTACACCTCAAGGCGTTTTTGCCTCTCTCTGGCAGAAAAAAACGCATGCAGAATTACATCCTTTTTTTGTGCCAGAGAGAAGCGTTTTTTCAGCGTTTTTTCAGCGTTTTTACATGCATTTTCTCAAGCAGCTTTCCAAGCAATTTTAGCATCACTTGGAAAAGTGCTTGACAACTTGGTCACACTATATAAATCCATGCAACCGGCATGGATTTATATAGTGTGACCAAGTAATAGATAAAAAAAAGAATAAGAATGGTAAAAAATAAAAAAAAAAAGATTATACTCACCTTCCGATGTCTTCCCGGTGTCATCTCTGCTGCGTCCGGTCTCTTGCAATGCTCGCGCTGTTGTGAAGGACCTGCGGTGACGTCATTGAGTCATGTGATGGGTCACATAACTCAGTGACGTCATGGCAGGTCCTTCATAACAGCGCAAGCATTGCAAGAGACCGGACGGCGTGGACAAAACACCGGGAGGACACCAGAAGGTGAGTATAAACTTTATTTTTTATTTTAAATTCATTTTTTTTACAGATTCTATGGTACCCAGGTCTGGAGGAGAGTCTTCTGTCCTCCAGACTTGAGTACCATCCGCACATTAGAATGCGCCAATTAAGCAAGTACAGATGCAGTCCTGCGGAATTGGCACGTTCTAATGCAAGTCAATAGCGCCGATTACGCTGCGTGTCCGCAAAATTAATGGACATGCTGCGTATTTTTGAGCACAGCATAAACGCTGTGGAAAAATACGCAGCATGGGCATTGAAAGTGCGGAATTGCATTGGAGACCACGGGGGAAGGTTTACCAAGCGTTTCCCAAGCGTTTACACTGTGGAAATTCCGCAGCATAAACGCTTGAAAAACGCATCGTGGGCACACAGCCTAAGTCACAAAGGTTGGTCAATCTGGAAAATTGCTAGAACTTTAAAGGTTTCCTCAAGAGCAGACACGAATACCATCAATTATGATGATGATATTGGCTCTCATGATGACCACCCGAGGTAAAGAAGACCAATAATTACCTCTATGGCAAAGTATAAGTTCATCAGATGCCAGTCTGTGATAACAAACCTCATGAATGATGCACAGACATCAAATAGGAGACATATCTCAATATCAAATGTCCAGAGAGGGCTGCGAGAAGACCTTTAAGGTCAAATTGCTGCAACGAAGCCACTACTGAGGCCTACAAACAAGTAGAGACTTATTAAGGCCAAGCAACACAAGGACTGGACATTAGATCAGTGGAACAGAGCAAATCTGTACTGTTGCCTGATGAGTAGTGTTGAGCAATACCTTCCGATATCGGGAAATATCGGATCGGATTGGATCGGACCCATACCCAAAAAGTATCGGATATCGCCGATTCCGATACCGGAAACCAATGCAAGTCAATGGGACAGAAATATCGGAATGAAAATAAACCCTTTCTTTCCTTGTAGTTTAATTCTACATGAAGGAAAACAACTAAGAATAATGTAGAATGTATTGGGGGAGGTGGGGGAGACAATAAAGGCATAGAGGTTTAGCCCAATCAAATGGAATAGCAGGAATTAATATTTTTTTTAAGACGTTCTAAGTTACGGAAATATTGACTATGTTAAGTATTTTTATATTTTGTCAGATATTTATGTTTCACTACTTCCATGCTCTTCACCTTCTTTTTTACTTCTCCCACACTTTCTCCTTCATCATCCTCAGCATCAGCATCTTTTTCATCAACTTCTTCTTCACCTTCTTCATCTTCTTCTTCTTCACCTTCTTCGTATTATTCTTTTTTTTTACATTCTTCATATTCTTCTTATTCAACTATTATTCTTCTTCATATTCTACTTCTTCATCTTCTTCATATTCTTCTTCTTCATCATATTCTTATTTGTGACAGGCATTCCTGTAGTTGTTATCTATAAAAGTTTGAACATTACACCTTTCGTTCTGCCTGTTACAAAAGATTTACAACAGGATTTGTCCGCGTTCAGTTTGGCCTGCAGCAGCAGGTCTTTTCCAGGGACACCACGAGGAGGAACGGACTCACCCCCATACACTGCTTAGTCATCTTCTGCTTATAATTTAGATATTATCTTTTGCTCTGATTTTTAGTCTTATGCTTAATGTTCTTCCGCTTTTTGTTCTGCAGCTTCTTGTACTTCTGCTTCTTGGTTTTCTGTCTCTTGTTCTTCTGTATCTTGGTGGTTGTCTTCTCTTCTTTGTCCTCTTGGTCAACTTCTTCAGGGTCATCTTCTTGGTCTTCTTCGGGGTGGTCTTCAGGGTCGTCGTCTTCGGGGTCCTCGTCTTCAGGGTTGTCTTCTTCGGGGTCCTCGTCTTCTTCGGGGTGGTCTTCAGGGTCCTCGTGTTCAGGGTCGTCATCTTCAGGGTCCTCGTCTTCTTCGGGGTGGTCTTCAGGGTCCTCGTCTTCAGGGTCCTCGTCTTCGGGGTCCTCGTCTTCTTCGAGTTGGTCTTCAGGGTCCTCGTCTTCGGGGTCCTCATCTTCTTCGGGTTGGTCTTCAGGGTCCTCGTCTTCAAGGTCCTCGTCTTCGGGGTCCTCTTCTTCTTCGGGTTAGTCTTCAGGGTCCTCGTCTTCAGGGTCCTCGTCTTCGGGGTCCTCGTCTTCTTTGGGGTGGTCTTCAGGGTCCTCGTCTTCAGTGTCCTCGTCAGGGAGATCCAGAGTGATTACCAAGAACCATTTCAAAAAGCTTGAACTTGGAAATGTAGCAGAAGGTACAAGAAGGCTGAGGAACTACCGAGGACCAGCTGACGGTACTGGAACCCGGATGGGTAGCAGAAGGTACAAGAGCCAATGGAACTACCGAGGACCAGCTGACGGTACTGGAACTCAGTTACTAAGCAGGAGGTACCTGTGCCAGAAAGCACTACCAAGGACCAGCAGATGTTGGTGGAACTTGGATACCGAGAAGGAGGCACCTAAGCCAAAGGCACTGCCGAGAACCAGCTGACGGTACTGGAACCCGGATGGGTAGCAGAAGGTACCCATGTAAAAAAAAGTTTCAAGGCCACGAGCCGGCCGCAGTTACAAAAACCCACAGTCCTACAGGGGGTGCTTGTCCTATTGGCACTATGGAACCAGTCTTCATTGCCAGATCCCGCAGCCCACATAGGAGTCACCTAAACTGCAGGCACCATAGAGTCGGCTAACCTGACCGCAACACGACAGGACAACGCATTGGAGGCAAAGTGATGTTAACACTACCCGGAAACAGCTGGTGTGCTGGAACCAGGCTGGGCACGAGGGAGTACCCGTGCCAAAGACACTGCCAAGAACCAGATGACGGTACTAGAACCCGGATGGGTAGCAGAAGGTACAAGAGCCAATGGAACTACCGAAGACCAGCTGACGGTAATGGAACTCGGTTACTAAGCAGGAGCTACCTGTGCCAGAAAGCACTACCAAGGACCAGCAGACGTTGGTGGAACTTGGATACCGAAAAGGAGGCACCTAAGCCAAAGGCACTGCCGAGAACCAGCTGACGGTACTGGAACCCGGATGGGTAGTAGAAGGTACAAGACCAAATGGAACTAACGAGGACCAGCTGACGGTACTGGAACCCGGATGGGTAGCAGAAGGTACAAGAGCCAATGGAACTACCGAAGACCAGCTGATGGTACTGGAACTCGGTTACTAAGCAGGAGGTACCTGTGCCAGAAAGCACTACCAAGGACCAGCAGACGTTGGTGGAACTTGGATACCGAGAAGGAGGCTCCTAAGCCAAAGGCACTGCCAAGAACCAGCTGACGGTACTGGAACCCGGATGGGTAGCAGAAGGTACCCATGTAAAAAAAAGTTTCAAGGCCACGAGCCGGCCGCAGTTACCAAAACCCACAGTCCTACAGGGGGTGCTTGTCCTATTGGCACTATGGAACCAGCCTTCATTGCCAGATCCCGCAGCCCACATAGGAGTCACCTAAACTGCAGGCACCATAGAGTCGGCTAACCCGACCGCAACACGACAGGACAACGCATTGGAGGAAAAGTGACGTTGACACTACCCGGAAACAGCTGGCATGCTGGAACCAGGCTGGGCAGGAGGGAGTACCCGTGCCAAAGACACTGCTGGGGAAACAGCTGGCGGTGCTGGAACCCAGGGTAAATACTAAAAACAGAGGAGCCAGAGGCGTAATTGGAGCAACTTTAAAATCTGTAGTAGTGTGAATGTGGACAGAGCAGGAGAAATTGCCGGACACACAGCTGGGGATCAGCTGACGTTACTGAACCCCAATAACACTGGAGCAAGCGTTGACTGTGCAGACGGCACTTTTGAGCAGCAACTAGCAGTATTGGAGCCCAGGGTAAATACTAAAAACAGAGGAGCCAATGGTGTAATTGGAGCGAGTTTTAAATCAGTAGTACAGTGGATGTGGACAAAGCAGGAGAATTTGCCGGACACACAGCTGGGGATCAGCTGACGTTACTGAACCCCAATAACACTGGAGCAAGCGTTGACTGTGCAGACAGCACTTCTGAGCAGCAACTAGCGGTATTGGAGCCCAGGGTAAATACTAAAAACAGAGGAGCCAGAGGTGTAATTGGAGCAAGTTTTAAATCAGTAGTACAGTGGATGTGGACAAAGCAGGAGAATTTGCCGGACACACAGATGGGGATCAGCTGACGTTACTGAACCCCAATAACACTGGAGCAAGCGTTGACTGTGCAGACGGCACTTCTGAGCAGCAACTAGCGGTATTGGAGCCCAGGGTAAATACTAAAAACAGAGGAGCCAGAGGTGTAATTGGAGCAAGTTTTAAATCAGTAGTACAATGGATGTGGACAAAGCAGGAGAATTTTCGGGACACACAGCTGGGGAACAGCTGACGTTTCTGAACCCCAATAACACGGCAGCAAGTGTTGACTGTGCAGACGGCACTTCCGAGCGCCAACTGGCGGTGTTGGAGATCAGGGATAATACTGAAAACAGAGGAGCCAGAGGTGTAATTGGAGCAACTTTAAAATCTGTAGTAGTGAGAATGTGGACAGAGCAGGAGAAATTGCCATCCGCACAGCAGGGGAACAGCTGACGTTACTGAACCCCAATAACACGGCAGCAAGTGTTGACTGTGCAGACGGCACTTCTGAGCGCCAACTGGCGGTGTTGGAGCTCAGGGATAATACTGAAAACAGAGGAGCCAGAGGTGTAATTGGAGCAACTTTAAAATCTGCAGTAGAGTGAATGAGGACAGAGCAGGAGAAATTGCCGTCCACACAGCAGGGGAACAGCTGACGTTACTGAACCCCAATAGCACGGCAGCAAGTGTTGACTGTGCAGACGGCACTTCCGAGCGCCAACTGGCGGTGTTGGAGCTCAGGGATAATACTGAAAACAGAGGAGCCAGAGGTGTAATTGAAGCAACTTTAAAATCTGTAGTAGTGAGAATGTGGACAGAGCAGGAGAAATTGCCGTCTGCACAGCAGGGGAACAGCTGATGTTACTGAACCCCAATAACACGGCAGCAAGTGTTGACTGTGCAGACAGCACTTCTGAGCGCCAACTGGCGGTGTTGGAGCTCAGGGATTACAGTTCAGGTGGTAGAAACATGAACACAACAGGAGACCTGGATACTGTTGCCAACCAATTATTTATTCTGGAAGAGGACTGGCAATTTCATGAGAGATCCAGGCCTTGTTCATTTTGAGAAAAGTAAGCCGGTCAACGTTATCGGAGGATAGTCGCATGCGACGGTCTGTTAGTACACCACCTGCGGCACTGAAGACGCGTTCCGATAATACACTAGCAGCAGGGCAAGCTAGCACCTCCAATGCATACTGACTAAGCTCTGGCCATGTATCCAGCTTACAGACCCAAAACTTGAAGGGAGAAGAGCCGTCTGGGAATACACTGAGAGGGCAAGACATGTAGTTTGTCACCATGTGACGGAAACGTTGCCTCCTGCTGACTGGAGCCGTCTGTGATGGTGTAGACATTTGTGGCGGCGGGGACACAAAACGTTGCAACATTTCGGCCATACTGGTCTTGCCTTGTGCTGAGTCGCTGCTTCTGCTCCCTCTTTGTGCAGAGCTTCCTCCACTGCCTCGACGCACTGAGCTGCTTTGTAAAGCACTAGCAGCACTGCTCTCGGTTGGAATGGAGAACATGATGGAATGCACCAGTGCGTCTTGGTACTCCCACATTTTACGCTCCCGGTTCAATGGTGTTATGAGGCTTTGTAAGTTGTCCCGGTAGCGAGGATCTAGGAGGGTGGACACCCAATAATCAGCCGTGTTGAGAATGTGGGCGATGCGGCGGTCGTTTCTCAGGCACTGCAGCACGAAATCAACCATGTGCTGCAGACTGCCAACTGGCCAAGAAACGCTGTCCCCTGCTTGAGGCGTGATCTCTGCCTGCTCTGCACCACCCCACCCTCGCTCTAGATACTGACTACTAGAGCATTGTGTACCTCCCTCCTCTGGACAGATGTCTTCCTCATCCTTTGACTCCTCCTCATCCTCCTCACAAAGTGTCCCCTGCCTAGGCCTTTGTGAGGAATCACGTTGCGCAGACTGTAGAGAAGCAGATGGCATTTGTGACTCCTCATCCTCCACCTCTTCCAAAACCTCGTCCCTTAGTGCTTGCAGTGTTTTTTCAAGCAGGCAGATAAGGGGGATAGTCATGCTGACTAGTGCATCATCTGCACTCGCCATCCGCGTGGAATAATCGAAGGCACGCAAAACGTGGCAAATGTCCTTCATAGAGGCCCACTCAGTGGTGGTGAAGTGTGAACGGCGCGCACTGCGACTTGTTTGCGCCTGCTGCAGCTGGTACTCCATTACTGCTGCCTGCTGCTCACACAACCTCTCCAACATATGTATCGTTGAATTCCACCTGGTGGGTAGGTCACATATGATGCGATGTTCCGGAAGACGTAATCGGTGCTGCAGAGCTGCAATGCGTGATCTTGCGTTGCTGGAACGCTGCAAGTGAGCGCACTCTATGCGGAACTTGTGAAGCAGTGCATCACGATCCGGATAGTCCCTCAAAAAACTCTGCACGACCAAGTTGAGCACATGTGCCAGACATGGGATGTGAGTGAGGTTGCCTAGGCCCAGAGCTGCCACCAGATTTCGGCGATTGTCACACACTACCATGCCTGGCTGGAGATTCGCTGGCACAAACCACACGTCGCTCTGCTGCTTGATGGCATTCCAGAGCTCCTGCGCTGTGTGGCTTCGATTCCCCAAAGAAATTAATTTTAATATGGCCTGTTGACGTTTGGCCACGGCTGTGCTCATATCGGTCATCATAACAGGTAACCGTTCACGGGTCGATGTGGAGGTAGACCGTGACGGCTCCTGCAGCGCTGATTCAGAGGAACTGGAGTATGAGGAGGAGTCAATGTGTACAGACTGGATTCCTGCAATCCTTGGAGTTGGCAGAACACGTACAGCGCCACTCTCAAGATCTGTACCCGGCTCCACAACATTTACCCAATGGGCAGTGAGGGAAAGGTATCGTCCCTGTCCATGCTTACTGGTCCACGCATCGGTGGTCAGGTGGACCTTGCTACTGACGGCGTTTTGTAGCGCATGTTTAATTTTTCCCTCCACATGATGTTGCAGGGCAGGGACGGATTGCCTGCTGAAATAAAAGCGGCTGGGCACGTTGTATTGTGGGACTGCCAATGCCATAAAGTTACGGAAGGTGTCAGTCTCCACCAGCCTGAATGATAGCATTTCAAGGGCCAGTAGTTTAACAATGTCAGCATTCAGAGCCTGTGCTCAGGGGTGGTTTGCCGAGTATGGGCGCCTTTTCTCCCATCCCTGTGCTAACGATGGCTGTAGACTGGCCTGGGAGTGTGAGGATGACTGGGAAAGTGGTGCTGTGGGTGGAATTACACTGTGTCTCTGTACAACAGTGCCAGAGATTCTTCCATGGCGATCCTGTGAGGAAGCCGAACCAGCTGTGTGTGAGCTGGAGGAAGAGGCTACAACACGAGCTGAAGAGGTGGTATGTGGCGATGTAGGTTGGCCTAGGTCTTCAGTGTGTTTTTGTAACTCCACCAGGTGCTTGGTACGCACATGTTTCCACATATTTGTGGTATTGAGGTTGCTGACACTTTTCCCTCTTTTCACCTTCTGATTACACAGCTTGCATTTGACAAAGCAAATTTCATCTGCAACTGTGTAAAAAAGGACCAGGCACTGCAAGTCTTGGGAGCGCCCGCTTTGGATTTTGGAAGAGCCATGTTCCTAATGGGTGCCGAAGTGGAGGCTACAGGCAACCAAGTCTGCCCCCTCCCTCTCCCTCCTTTTTGGGCTGTTCCGGGAATCTCTTCCTCAGAGCTGCTCCCACCCCTTCCTGTCCCTCACGCCATGATGGGTCAAGGACCTCATCATCTACACCACCCTCTTCAAACAACTGCTTCTCCTGGGCAGTCTCGACAGCACAGT
Organism: Phyllobates terribilis; assembly: GCF_046119375.1. NCBI lineage: Eukaryota > Metazoa > Chordata > Amphibia > Anura > Dendrobatidae > Phyllobates > Phyllobates terribilis. The sequence continues at coordinate 385,778,216 of NW_027362765.1, forward strand.
ACACACCAGAAAGTGGCACCTGAGTCTCATCATCAGATGCATACTGAGGTGTGCTGCTGACCATAGGCACTGGCCCACCCGCCTCTTCAGATTCAGAGAGACAAAACGGTTGCGCATCACTGCATACTACCTCTTCTTCAAATTCTCGAATTCTGCTTGGCTGGCCCCCTCTTTCCAAGCCAAGAGATTCAGAGAACAGAAGTAGAGATGGCTCCTGTCCAGGGCTCTCTGATTGCCTGGGCAATTTGGCAGGTGGTGAAGAGACAGATGGGTGCTCTTCAGTGCTCAGGACCTGAGAGGATCTGGAACTAATTGAAGTCGATGCGTTAGCTGCCATCCATCCGACAACAGCTTCAATTTGGTCCTCCGCAGCAGTGGGGTACGGCTAGCTCCTACAAAGCTGAGCATAAAGGACTGTTCCCTGGAAAAACAGGGGGAAGCTGAGTCACTGGTGCCCGCAGCTGGCACAGAATCCCCATGTCCTCTCCCTGCAGGCACAGAATCCTCACGTCCTCTCCCTGCAGAAACTCCATGCCCACGTCCACGACCACGACCACATGCCTTACTCCCTGCCTTCTTCATCTTGGTAGACTGATAAAGATAGGCAGAAAAGTACTAAGGGCTTAGTGTGCTTATTCCTGAACAGCTGCTAACAGGTATAAGAAACACTAGTTTTATAAAGTGTGGACTAGACTTTAATATGAGCTAATGTGGCCTACACAACTGTAAAATTTGGTGAACTTTATTTAGGTTTTTCTTGTCACAAAAAGACACTGGATGTGCCCAAAGATGTAATACCGATAGTATCACAAACTTTTTGTAGCTATTACAATGTAGGAAGGTAACCTACAATGCAATAGATGAGGCTACAAAAAAATAGGCTAATACTAATCTGGCTGGGGCTGCAGGGCCCAATGCTGCAGAAAGGCTCCTCTATCTACTCCTATATAGTGTGTTTGGAACCACCACGCTAGTAGGAGAAATCAGGAAAAATTATGAATTGGCCAAAAAGGACAATGTATGAGGCAGTGACACACACTGAGTGCACTACAACCAGACGTGGCTGAAGCACACACTACAGGGTGAGCTGCACTCACACACACAGACCTTGCAGACAGCGGTGAACAGTGCAGATGCAGAGCACTGTGCACTAGCGCTGCAAGACAAAATAAAACTTCTCTATCTACTCCTATATAGTGTGTTTGGAACCAATGTAGCTGGATACGGATGGAACCACCACACTAATAGGAGAAATCAGGAAAAATTATCAATTAGCAAAAAAGGACAATGTATGAGGCAGTGACGCACACTGAGTGCACTACAACCAGACGTGGCAGAAGCACACACTACAGGGTGAGCTGCACTCACACACACAGAGACCTTGCAGTCAGCGGTGAACAGCACAGGGAACTGTGCACTAGCACTGCAAGGCACAGCGATTTATAAAGTAGCTTGGGTAAAGCAGAATAGACCAAATAGGTAGCTAAAACTGTCCCTCAGAACAACAGCGTCCTATCCCTAACTGAATTCACAGCAGAGTGAGCTCAAAATTGCGGCGGCGGCTTTTATAGTGCATCATGACATCATTTCAGCAGCCAATCACAGCCATGCCATTAGTTAAGATGCCTACATGCCTAACAGGATGTGCCCACACTTCTTAGGATCCTCATTGGCTGAATAAAATGAAACTGGCTCATTGCATTATGGGAACTTCCGATTCCGGTATACGATATTGCAAAAGTATCGGAATTAAGTATCGGAATTCCGATACCGCGAATATCGGCCGATACCCGATATTTCAGTATCGGAATGCTCAACACTACTGATGAGGCAATATTTGAGATTTTTAGTACCAACTGCCATGTGTTAGTGAGACACAGAAAAGGTGAGCGGATGGTTTGTACATATGTGCTGCCCACTGTGAAGCATGGAAGGGGAGGTGTGATATTTTAGGGAAAGGAGGCTTGGCTGGTGACTTTTGCTGATCTATTCCAAATTTAAGGCACACTTCAGATCTTTGCACAGTGCACGTTTCATTTTTGTTGCTTTTTTTTTCTGCTTTTTGTATCAAAACCTGAAAGATTTCCTAGTACCAGCAAAGCGAATGAGATTCCTGAAATTTCACAAAACTTTGCCAATATTTTTCCTAGTCATGTAAATTCCCTCAACTTTTTTGCTGCAGATTTCATACATATTAGCGAGTGGGAAAAAATCTGCAACAAAAATGCATGTAAAAAACATAAAAAACGCGCCAAATTTTTGCAGCTTTTTTAATGCCAACACATATAACAAAATACTTGCCAATTTTATGCAGCGTTTTTAATGCCAACACATCAAGATTCGGGGAACAATTTTTTGCTGCAAATCCTAAATGTGTGCACATACCTTTACCCAGTATGACAACCACAGCGTTCGGCAGCGACATGCCATCTGGTCTGTGTTCAATGGGACCATCACTTGTTTTGGAACAAGACATTGAACCAAAACCACCAGGCTGTGTGAGATCTGTGTGACCAAAAAGGAAAGAGATGGAGACTGCCTCAGGTGACATGTACTCCACAATTACCTCAAACCAACTGAGCTGGTTTGGGATGAGTTGGAGGCAGAGTGAATGGAAAGCAGCCAACAAGTGCTCAGCACCTCTGGGAACAAGATAGTTGGAGGCCATTCCAGCTGACAACCTGATGAAGCTGCTGAGAAGGTGGTGTAAAGCTGTCATCAGCCTAAAAGGGGGACTGTGAGCAATCTATGGTGTGACACATCCCGGTGTGTTGCAGACATGTTTCTTTACTCCTCGTTTCCATATATGTTTGGTAGTTTTTGCTGTCTTCAGTCTGAATCTACATTGTGCACTTTCCAATAAGAACAAGAACAGATGTGTCTAAACTTCTGACCAGTGCTGTAAATCTAGTCTTAGATGTCAAGAAGACACTTGCAGAGAAGAGGGGTGGACCATGTCCTGTTGACTAAAAAACACAAGATTTATAAACAGGGAAGAAGGAGGCCATATCTTAGGGACAAAAGATCCAAAAACATACTGATGGGGAATTTAGATTGTGAGGACAGAGATGATATTGTCTGTAAAGTGCTGTGGAATATAATGGCGCTATATAAGCGAGTCAAATAAATAAAAACAGTTACACCAGATAAAAATAAAATACTTTTTTTGTGGCAAATGACAGGTCGTCTGTCACACAAGGTGTGGGAAAGACTTAGTGCAACATAAAGGGAAGAGGGAAAGGGAGCTCAGGCTCAAGGGAAAGGGGGGAAGTAGAGACCTCCTAGGTTGATCTAGCGTCACCCTATCTCCAGTATCTTCCCTGTGTTGGCTCTTCACCAATCGCCGCACGCGTGCCTCGCCCTGTCTTTCCCTGGCATGTGGCTATGGCTAGGGAAGGGAGGAGATGAGCACTAGTCAATCTCCACTAAACACTATATACAACAAAGTTACACAAACAGGGGGAAATAGCTTAGCTTTATATGACTCCAGACAAATGTGCACATGTCTACAAGCTTCAGAGAGGATGAAGTACTGCTCTTCCTAAAGCCCTCACAAGTAGTAATAAATATCGCTGGCACCTCCCTCTCAGACACAGCAGGTATTTATACATCCAGACCAGGGAGTTAATTAGCCAGAGGAAGGTAGCCACTGGGTCCTAGAGGCAGCCTCTAAGAAGATGCCTGTAATACCAAAAGTACAGATCTCCTGCAACTCACTGCAGGGCGACTGTGTGTTACTTCTGACACACCCGTGACATCGTCTTTAAGTGGGATCAGAATATGTATTCTTAGAATAGGTCATCAATAATAGATGGGATCCAACTCTAGGCACCCCTGCTGATCAGTTGTTTGAAGGGGGCTCTAGTAGTCATCTGAGCCCGGCAACGTCCTAAATGTTTACCTTACCACTATACACTTAGTCATGCTCAGACTGGCCCACAGGGGAGCAGAAAAATTGTCTGGTAGGCCGTCCCTGTGAAGGAGTGCTGAAGAGCATTGCTATTGCACTTGATTCACTATTTGCTGAAAAAGTATCATCTAATAATTCAGTAAACAAGCCAGCCAATTTATTATTACATAGAAACAAAAGAAAATTTACATATTAAGGTCAGATCTTTTTTGCATCCAGCTGAACAGTGTCAGTTATTTGTGGGCCTTTGCCAATCCAGTCCGACACTCACTTAATAGCAAATGTGAAGGCATTGCAGCATATTCAAGGAAATGGGAAAATGCTGCAAGTAGATGGCATGCAGGTAGATGGGGCAGTGTAAACAATGAAAAAGTTCAGACACGAGTGTGGAATAACAGGGTAGCTAATATACAGGCCCCCCAGTAAATGCCCTGCATTTTCTCTCCTGCTTACTTTATTACCACTAGAGGGCGCTCACTGCACACAGCTTTCATTGAGTTCACAACCACCTATATAAAATCCATTCGCATAGAACTAAAATTAGGCAATTTATCAAAAAAATACAGATGTCTATACAGATGCAAAATGAAATTAATCAGCACAGAAATTTGGATCTAAAAAAGGAATAGTAGAAACTTTAATTCATTAACGACAGCCCTCTGCCATTGTCACTGCAGTGTAGGGTATGGAAAAACGGCCAGTCATGGATATGAATTGTGGACACGACTGGCTGCATGTGCAGCTCCTTGCACTCATCCGCATTGTGGACTTGCCTTTATATTGCATGCATTATTCTGGTCTATAAAACAGACAAAAGTAGTGCATGCTGCAATTTTTTTTCCAAGCAATTTAACTGAATACAAGCATTGGCAATGCTGATTCTATTGCATCAGACAATCAGATGATAACATAGGCCCCGATTCATCAAGACCGGCGATGTTCGCACACTTCTTAATGAATCAGGTGTGGCTGATGAGCGGAGTGTGTCTCTGTGCGCCACACCAGAAATCTTACTCCAGTCTCTGATGTGAATCAGGACAGCTGTGGCGTCACAGCCCCACCGCACCCCCTGTCCTTCCTCAGCTCTGCCCACTTTAGCGGAGCTGGAGGACACTGGCATAAAATGCAAAATGCCAAAAGCCTCAGAATTTTGGTGCAACTCTAAGTTACGCCAAAACTTTGTAGGTTTACAAAGCTTTTACTCCACTTTTTTTATGCAAAAGCTTTTATGAATCGGGCCCTAAATATTTTCAGATAAACCAGAGCTGCTGGGTCTTAGCGGACTCAAATCAGATCTTAGGTGGCAGCTGGGGTTGCTATTTTTTTTTTTTTGTAACTCATACACATAAGACTTGAAACATAAAAAAACTACTTTTTTTGTATAAAATATATTTTAATGCACAAATATACTTTAAGTATATAAAAAAAAATCAAACTGCAGATATTAAGAGTCCATTTGATACCAATTGTAATTGAACCCTGAAATATATTGGCCGATTCATGGATCAAACGGCTGTTGGGAATTTAGCCATTAAGCTCCATGGGTGAAAACAGCAAGTTATTAAAAAAATTACTGAAACATTGAACAGTTGGACAAGTGGATTCAAAAGTTTAGAGAAGGTCACATTAAGTTCACTTGAAAAGGTTAGAGTGCATCCTGAAATTTTGAAAGCCAAATATCCCAAATTTTTTTGTGAGTAGTATGTGTGTGTATGTATGAGTAGTGTTTATGTATATATGATATATAATTTTTTTTTTACACAATTGGCTTTCTATAAAAATATATATATATTAATATAGTTGTGATTTTTGTGCAGTAATGTGTGTATTAATAATACAAAAACTTAGCAAGGAACTACATTGTGGGGCTGATAACTATACTTTTTTTTATGAATTAAGCAGCAGACATCTATTTATGAATGAGCCATTGAGTCATTTTTGGGGACATTCCCTATTTCAAGGCCTGAGATACTTCGAAAGTTAAGAGGGAAATCCCATTCTCACGGCAGTAGAGCCCTTTGTCTCTCCCTTGAGAAGAGAAACTACCTCTGTGTTAATGAGGTGTGAAGAGGAAATGTTCAATGATGGTAGTATCCTCTGTATTCATATGCAATGAGTAAAGACTGAGCCTGAAACACGTCTGCGATAATCTATGTGATGGATGGGTTTTTCATGGACATGAAATAAAACTAAGAATTTTAAGGATCTTCATTGCTGGATTTGCTTCTTTATCTACAAGGACACTTACCATGCTACAAGGTTTTCATGGAATCAGGATATCCTACGTGGGCGAGTTGAAGTTTTCCTTGTTTGTGCATGTATTTAAGGAGTTGTCCACGCTTGGGATGAAAGTCTGCAGTCACTCTGTAAATGCCAACTTATGAATCCTGACAGCGTGCCCACGATATGCCGTCAGGATTCTCCAGTGATGGAGAATGTGGTCAGAAGGAAGAAAATCGCATACATGCAGTCAACGTGACTGTCTGCACTCAACACTGGCATCAGAAAATCTTGACAGTATGCAGTGTGCACGCTGAGAAGATTCAGAAGTCTGCAGTTATGAGGTGACTGAAGACTTTCATCCCAAACCTGAACAACTTTTTTAATTAATCTAAATAAAGGCTATAGTGCTTTCATAGAAACTCTTGTAATGTGTCACAGGTGTGTCAGAGGTGACAGACAGTCGCCATGCAGTTGGTTGCAGGAGATCTCTACATTTGGCATTACAGACATCTTCTTAAATGAAGGGCTGTCTTTGGGACCCAGCGGCTACCTCCCTCTGGCTATTGGCTTTTGGCTTGGGTGTGTCTGAGAGGGAGGTGCCAGCAATATTCATTTTTACTTATGAGGCTTAGCAAGAGCAGTACTTCGTCCTCTCTGGAGCTTGAGGCAGTGTGCACATTTGGAGTTGTCTAAAGCTAAGCAATTTCCCCCTGTTTGTCTACCCTTGTTGTCCTATAGAGTTTAGTGGAGATCGACTAGTGCTCATCTCCTCCCATCCCAAGCCTTAGCCATACATCAGGGAAACACAGAGCGAGGCACAAGCACGGCGATTGCTGAGGACGCAATATAGGGACGATAGTTGAGAAAGGGTGATGCTAGACCATACTAGGAGGTCTCCACTTCCCCATTTTCCCTAGTCTCTGGGCTCCCTCTTCCCTCTGTGTTGCACTAAGTCTTTCCCACAACTGGCGTGACATTATGACCATCAGAATTAAAAAAAAACAAAGAAGCATTGAGCCCTAGTTTGCTCCAGATTATTATGACTTTCATGAGTGATTCCAATGATAATATAATTACTAAAAATGAGATTCACCATTTGGGCAGATAGCCGTATTATTGCTCCGTGTGTGATCCAACAAAGCATCAGATCGCATTCAGACCAAGGTTAGTTTATTGGGCTGTGCACATGTCTGATTTTTTTCTCCTCGGACAGAGTCGTTCCAAGGAAAAAATCGCTGCATGCAATTTGATCCAATATTAGGATCACACTTGGCAATGCAAGTCATTGAGTGCGTGGTAATCATCAGATGACATCTGAGTGCAGTCTGATTTTCATGGACTGACACAATGGAGAAGATAGAGACATTTTTTTTCTCCATCTTCTCCTCATCCGAGAAAATCGGATCACATTATGCTCATTCTCTGATCAGAGTGTCAGTTGCGTAATCTGCCTGATTCTCCTGTGACGCCCAAACGCAGCGCGAACGCTCGCTGGAAGCCCTGCCCTGGGAGATGGGGGACTCGGAGCCGGGTCCTGTGATGTCGATGGGGTGCAGCCGTGGCCCGGACCCGCTCCGTGCCCAGAGCCGTCACATTAAAAGGATGGTATGGGCTTATTCGGGTTGAGTGGCTGATCTCGACTACGCCACCTGTGGCACCTGGTGAAGGCCACCAGCGCTGCTGCAGTCCTCTGAGGTGGGGTGTTGTGGCAGCCGTCATTGTTACTACTCCCCACAGGCGGAGCAGGGCCTCAGGGCAGTAAGACAGGACGGAGCTAGTGTTGAGCCACCCCCGTAGTGTTCGAGTTCGGTTCGGTTCGTCGAACACCCGTGTGTTCGCCGAACTGTTCGTCGAACTGTTCGTCGAACACCTTCGAACACCGTTAAAACCAATGGCAGGCAAACAAAAACACATAGAAACACATAGAAAACACCTTCAAAGGTGTCCAAAAGCTGACAAACTGCTCAGAAGACACAACTAACACATGGAAAAGTGACAAGTACATATAGTCATGCGAAAAGAAAAGAGGTGGAGGAGTAAAAGGAGGGGGAGACACAGATATAGGCATGTCATGCCCTTCTAAAATCCAAAAAGTGAGAAGCCGACACGTTCAGTCCGCTCCTGCCCGTGCCACCTCCGTGTCGCCAGGTTTGTGCCAGAGCCGCGGTGAACCCTGACGGCCAGCCCCCCTCTCCCAATACTGGTGCCTGTCCGCTGGTGGGTCGAGCGAGCCCCCCTGTGGTGTAGGCAGCTCTAAGCTTTTTAATTTAAATTGTCTCTCTAATTTGAATGAATACACTTTAAATCCATTTACAAGGATCTATTGGAGGGCAAGTCTCATGCCAGCAGCCGCGTAATTCCAGCTCCAGTAGCGTCCACTAAAGCTGCTGCAGTTAAAAAGCTTTTATAAGGATCGAGCTCGGCTGTCCACCGCAAGGCATCCTACTGCCAGTCCCAGCCCCTATGCCTTGGGGTGCCTCCTGATGCTCTTCACTGAGTATCCCGTGGTCCCGAAGCATTTCCTTTGAAAAAATTAAGTGTCCAAACTACAGGTGGTGTAGCTTGCTTAACAGCCGGAATAATCTGCTGACTAGCAGACACTGCTACTAGGCACAAAGTATTTCCTGGGCTAGATGCAGTTAAAAATTTGTAATTAGATACTCTCGTTGGATGCTGAGAAAGCATTCCATAGAGTCTCCTGGCACGCTATATATGATTCTGATTCTCTTAAAAAGCTTGGGGTAGGGGTCTAGGGGACCCTTTTATAGCCAAAATCACGGCCCTGTATCACAATACGTCACCTAGGCTGAAGATAAATGGAACTGTAGCACCCTGAGGGCTCGGTTGCTACAGAGGTATTGCACCTCACCCAGAGGTGTGATATCTCACTCTCAGGTAAGGATGGAGTGTGGATCAGGACCCGACACCTGCATGCATTACACCACATTGCCGTGGGGCAGGGCGACCAATATGCCTCTGAGATGGGCACGACAGTCCCTGTCCCTGGCTGGAGTGGGGGGAGGGAACACTGAGGAAGGGGAACCCTGTAGTGCAGGAGCAGGGAGGAAGCAGTTCCTGGGTGCATTGAGAAGGGAGTATAAAAGGTGGGCACCATCTTAGTTCAGTGCAGAGAAGTCTGAGCAGAAGTGGCAGGGAGCAGGGGCTCTGCATGAGCTCTGCTCCGGAGGCGGGCCTAGTAACAGATGCCCAGGCCTGGAAGAGGGAGAAGGAAGGAAGAGGAGCGGAGAAGGCTCCAGGAACGAGGAATGAAGGGATCCCAGGGGTGCGGACGGGCGAGTCGCCACCGCACGCCCGAATCCACCTGCGTGGAGGGGTCAGGCCAAAGGGGGAGACCGGTCCCCGAAACTAGTGGAGGCAGGAAACGACCCTCAGCTAGAAAGCGGAGGCTGTGACATTTTATGTGGCGCAGCCCCTCGCTACACCCGCTAGGAAGGCACCACATAGGGTCAGGGAAACTGGCGCCAAGTTTACCAAGAGGAGGCCTGAGGCAGCCGGACAGAAGGGTTGGTAAGAAAGGCCAGACAAAGGACACACAAAGGGGGTCCTGTGAAGCGCTCCAAAGTTATCTGGGAGTTGTCTGAGCCCCTCACCTGGTGAGCACAGTACGACGTGGGCAGCCGTTACCTGCAGACGTGGTCTGGATAATAAGAACTGTGAGTAAAGGCCCTGGACTGCATCACTGACTCCGTGTCGTTACTGCTGCTGCCCTGCACCATCACCCCCATCCTCCGCATACACTGCCTTGAGGCTATACTCCTGGGGAGTTATGCTACTTGTGGGGAGTTATGCTACGCTCTGCTGCACCCACAACACCAGCCTCAGCGGTCTGCGCTGCAGCGGCGGTTCACTCTGACCGCAATCCACGGGTGGCGTAGTCAGACATTTAAACATCAAAACCACATAAATAGTTCCGCCACTGGTTTGACCGCCCTGAGCCACGGAACCGGGTCGCCGCCACGAAGACTACAACCACCAGCATCCACCAAAAAGTGTCCGGCTCCGGGTGTCCCAAGGCCCAGGGGGTGCGTCAGAACATTTTCATCACCTTTCACAATCACCAATGGGACAAGGCAGGGATGTCCTCTGTCCCCTCTCTTATACATCCTAGTGACGGAGCACCTGCTCTCATCAATTCGCCATAACCCCAATATTAGGTGGATTGAGGTGGGAGGCACCGAGTACAAGTGCTGTCTATTTGCTGATGATGTCCTAGTATATATCACTCAATCACATATATCCATCCATGCTGTTATGGCTGAAATAGATCACTTTGTTACATGGTCAAATTTTAAAATCAATGCAGCGAAGTCTGAGGCCCTCGATGTCTCCCTCCCCAAATCCATATAGGATTCCATCCAGTCCAACTTTCCCTTTGCCTGGCCCTCACAGGGTATCAAATACTTAGGAATTCCTATTCATAGAGACCTCTCCCATCTATGTTATCTTAATTTTGGGCCCTTTATTGAACAACTCCATACAGACCACGGTTGGCAAGTTAGAACTGTAAGATTCACTACGTGAACCACTGGTGTTTTGTGGAAAAGCACATGTACACTGTGTTCCAAATTATTATGCAAAAAGTGTTTAGGAGTGATAAGGGAAGAATTTGTTTGTTTGTCAGTTAAACTCATTGATGGTGATGTGTGTCAGGGCTCTTTATATCACTGTAAGCAATTGCAGACACCTGTGCTAATTAGTTTGGCAGGTGTGTCCAATGAAAGGCAAGACTACTTAAGAAGGCTGTCTCACATTATTAAGCAGCCTACATTTTCTGCCAAAATGGGAAAGAAAAAGGTTGTGTCGGCTGCTGAGAAGCAACAAATTGTGGAGTGTTTAGGTCAAGGCATGACTACAATCAACATTGTGCGATGATCAGGATGAAGTGTCTTGGCAATCAAGAAGTATGTAGCTGATTCACAGTACACACGTGTGCATGCTGATAAGGGCAAATTGAGGACTCTTTCCTACAGGCAATTACGTCAGGTTAAAAGAGCAGCGGCAAAAAAGCCTTGTCATAGCAGCAGACAAGTTTTTGAAGCTGCTGGTGCCTCCAACGTCCCCCGAACAACAAGATGCAGGGTCCTTCAGAGGTTTGCAGCTATGCATACGCCATCCTGTCGACCTCCTCTATCCACTTCACACAAGCAGAAACGGCTCCAGTGGGCTAAACATTACATGAAGACTGATTTCAAAACTGTTTTGTTCACGGATGAGTGCCGTGCAGCGCTCGATGGTCCAGATGGATGGAGTGGAGGATGGCTGGTTGATGGACACCCCACGCAAACACGGCTACAGCGCCAACAAGGAGGAGGTGGAGTAAGGCTTTGGGCTGGAATCATGGGGAGAGAGATTGTCGGCCCCTTTAGGATCCCTGAAGGCGCTAAAGATGAACTCCATAATGTATGTGGATTTTCTCAAACAGCACTTCCTGCCATGGTTCAAGAAGAAGAACCGTGTATTTCACAGCAAGATCATTTTTTGCATGATAATGCACCATCTCATGCTGCACATAAAACATCTGCATCTCTGGCTGATATGGGCATAAAAGGGGACAAACTTATGGTGTGACCCCCATACTCCCCTGACCTCTACCCCATTCAGAACCTCTGGAGCATCATCAAAAGGAGTGTCTATGATGGCGGGAGGCAGTTCACATCTAAGCAACAGCTCTGGGAGGGTATTCTGTCCTCATGCAAAACAATTGAAGCAGAAACCATCCAAAACCTGACAAATTCAATGGACGAGAGAGTTCAGAAGCTCCTTTCGAACAAGGGGTCCTATGTGAAAATGTAACATCACCTAGAATAAAGTTTTGAGTTGAAAACTGTTTGATTTCAGTTTGTAATAACCTGCTAATGCTTATAATTTCAAAAATGACAATTTTTTTGGTCTTTATTAAAATGAAAAGGTTGATCGAAAAGTTTGGGGGATCTAAGAGTGTGGCAACCCAGTAGTCATGATTACTTCGAATTCTGACAATATGAGGGTCATGTTGCAGGTAGTGCAGCAAGAAGGCACTTATGTGTCTTGCGCATCTCGGAGCCCCAAAATTATTTTCCGGGCTAGATGCAGCTAAAAATTATTACTAATTTTAAATCTGGTGGAGCTTAGTATAGATGGCCTAATAGGATCAGTGCTGCACACTGCTACAAAGCCCAAATTATTTTCCAGCCAAGATACAGATAAACATGATTAGTAATTTTAAATCTGGTGGAGCTTATTATAGATGGCCTAATAGAATCAGTGCTGCACACTGCTACAAAGCCCAAATTATTTTCCAGCCAAGATACAGATAAACATGATTAGTAATTTGAAAGCTTAAAACGGTTGGTAGGGTGATTTTAACCAATCATCAAGCTTTTACTCTCCCCAGGATGACACAGGGGTAGAAAAGTCGTTTCGGATCCATGATTTGTTCATCTTTATGAACGTGAGTCTGTCTACATTATCAGTGGGGAGCCGCGTACGCTTATCTGTCAGCACACCACCAGCAGCGCTGAACACACGTTCAGACAGAACGCTGGCTGCGGGGCATGACAAGATCTCCAAGGCGTAAGTGGCTAGCTCCGGCCATTTATCCAGATTGGAAGCCCAAAAAGAGCAAGGGTCCAGTGACACAGTCATGGCTTCAATGTTTACTTGGAGATACTCCTGTACCATCGTCTCTAGGCGTTGACTATGTGTCAGACTTCTTGTCTACCAGCAGATACTGTGGTTCTGTTATGGTTTGAGTGCTGAACACTTGACGGTCCCACGGTTGGCAAGTTGGAACTGTGAGATTCACTACGTGCACCACTGGTGTTTTGTGGAAAAGCACATGTAAGATTCTGCAACAGTCTCTGCTGATACTCCTGCATGCGTGCATCCCTTTCTATGGCAGGAATAATTTCGGCAAATTTACTTTTGTACCGGGGATCTAACAGTGTGGCAACCCAGTAGTCAGGATTATTTCTAATTCTCACAATTCGAGGGTCATGTTGCAGGTAGTGCAGCAAGAAGGCACTCATGTGTGTTGCGCATCCAGGAGCACCAAGTCCCTGTTGTGTTGGTGGCGAGGTAACAATCATGCTTCCTTCCTCTGTCCTCTCCCCCCAACCTCGCGCAACAGAAATGTGATCAAGGTCTTCCTCATCTGATGAGTCTTCCATCAGTTCGTCCTCCACTTCTTCCTGGGCTCCTGCACCTTCCTCACTAGTTTGGCTGCTACCATGCGCCCTGGTAAAACCATCTCCCCCACCCTCACATGCCTGCCGCCTTGGTGCTGCCGACCGTCTGGACCTTGCAGATGTTAGCCCTTCCGCATACAACTCCTCCTCCTGTACTTCCTCCACCTCCTCTTGTGCCACCACCTGACTCCGAATTCTGTTTAACATGTGCTCCAGCATGTAAATCACCGGAATAGTCATGCTGATAATGGCATCGTCAGCACTAAACATCTTCGTCGCCATTTCAAAACTGTGCAGAAGGGTGCATAGGTCCCTGATCTGAGACCACTCCTCCAGCGTGATTTGCCCCACCTCTGGATCTCGTTGGCCCAGGCTATACGTCAGAACGTATTGCACCAGGGCTTGTCGGTGCTGCCACAGTCGCTGCAACATGAGCAGAGTTGAATTCCACCGGGTAGGCACATCGCATTTTAGCCGGTGAAGTGGCAGGCCCAACGACTTCTGTAGAGATGTAAGTCGCTGAGCTGCGGGATGCGAACGGCGGAAGTGAGCACACAGCGACCGTGCCCTCTGCAGAAGGCCATCTAGTCTGGGATAGTGGGCTAAAAATTGCTGGACAACCAGGTTCAACACGTGAGCCATACAAGGCACGTGTGTGACATTGCCCCGGCGAAGGGCCGCACCCAGGTTTGCAGCATTGTCGCACACGGCCTTCCCTGGTTTCAGGTCCAGTGGAGACAACCATTCATGAAATTGGTTCTCCAGAGCTGACCACAACTCCTCAGCTGTGTGACTCACATTTCCCAGACATTTCAAAGTAAAAACCGCCTGATGACGTTGATCCCTACTGCCAGCATAGTAAGGAGGTGTGCAGGATCCCTTCTGCGCAGTTAAAAAGCTTGTGGCTTGTGGCATGACCAGACAGGCTTTGGGTGCAGGTGGAAGACCGAGAGGAGGTTGAGGAGGCAGAAGCAGTGGAGGAACTTTGACATAAAGAGGATTGACGCACAACTCGTGGGGACGGCAAGACTTGGACAGCAGCCCCTTGTCCTGCTGTCACCATAGTTACCCAGTGCCCCTGTCCATGCCTACTCGTCCAAGTGTCTGTGGTGAAATGCACCGTCACACACAGAGTTTCTCAAAGAAGCGGTGATGTTGTGTGCGACATGCTGGTGGAGCGCAGGCACACCTTTCTTTGAGAAGTAGTGCCGACTGGGCATCTGGTACTGGGGCACTGCGACGGACATAAGGTCTCGAAAATCCTCTGTGTCCACCAGGCGGAAAGGCAGCATTTCTGTAGCCAAGAGCTTGCAGATGGTGAAATTCAACCTCTTAGCTTTCTCATGGCTAGGAGGAAATGGTCTTTTACTTGTCCACATCTGAGGGACCGAGGGCTGGCTATTGTGCTTAGACGGGGTTGATAAGGGTGTCCCCGGCAAACTGCCGGTCTGTGAGGAAGATGCAGGCGGACATGTTAGGTTGCCTTGATCCAAAGGTGGTGCTATCGATGTCGGACAGCGCTCAACACCAGCTGGTGTTACCACCTCCAAAGAAAATGATGACCTGCCAATCACGTTGGCTGTTGCGGGTAAAGAGGTGGCAGGTCTGCGCCCCAAAACAGGTGTGACTGCTGTCCCCTCAGTCACAGAGGATGAAGAGGCCACAGATGCACAAGATGTGGCAGACGGTGGTTGGCCTGGCCGGCTAGGCCGCATTGTAGCACAGTGAGCTTCCCACTGCAACTTATGCTTCATGTCCATGTGCCGGTTCATGCATGAAGTACTCAAACTATGTATTTTTTGGCCTCTACTTAGCTTTTGCTGACAAATGTTACAGATAACACGAGTTGGGTCATCTTTATCGATCTGAAAAAATGCCCAGGCTATGCAAGGCTTAGCACCCATGCGACCTGAAGAGCCACCACGACTTGTGGTGAGAGGCAGAGTTGTGTTTGAGGATGCAGTTGTTGACATGCTTCCAGTACTACGTCTCTGTCCAGGAAGGCGCAACCTGACCTCGTCGTCACTAGCATCTTCCTCCACCTCCTCTGCTGACCTCATCTCTTGGCTGACTGTGAGTTGACAGTAAGTGGGATCTCCAACCTCATCATCATCACCCTGTGCGTTATCACACCCGTCGTCCTCAGAGCCAACCTGTTCCTGCCCTGACAAAAAACTAAAGTTGTCGCTCCAATCAGGTATTTGAGTCTCATCATCGTCTTCCTCATTGTCTCCACCAACAGGAGTTACAGTTTGGGAATGAGGGTCTACATTATGGTCAGAACCTTCTGCGTCTGGTCCTGGATCCGACTCATAAAGATTCTGGGCATCAGTGCAGATCATTTCCTCGTCTGGATTCACAGAAGCGCTGGAGTCGACCTCTGATTCCCAGGCTATAGTATGAGTAAACAGCTCTGCAGACTCAACCATCTGTTCTACCTCATACTCAGACGGGCAGCTGGAGATTTGGGAGCTGTGAGGAAGCAAGTGCGATTGGGGTGACACCTTTGAGGACTGGAGTATTTGTGATGTTGAAGTTGATGTGGAGGAGAGCCCACTTAAAGGAGCACTTGATATCCGTTGAAGCACCTGCTGTTTTTGTGCCTCATCTGGAATTTGTAGCGATTGGTAGAGGTAGAGGTAGATGCAGAAAAAAAAATATTTTTAATTTGCAACCTGAGGGAGGTCAGTATAGATGGACTAATAGAGAAAGTCCCACACACTGCTAGAAGGCCAAATATTTTTTCAGAGCTAGATGCAGAAAAAAATTATATTCAGTTTGCAACCTGATGGAGGTCAGTATAGATGGACTAATAGAACAAGTCCCACACACAGCTAGAAGCCCAAATATTTTTTCAGAGGTAGATGCAGATAAAAATTATTTTTAATTTGCAACCTGATGGACGTCAGTATAGATGGACTAATAGAGAAAGTCCCACACACTGCTAGAAGGCCAAATATTTTTTCAGAGCTAGATGCAGATAAAAATTATTTTTAATTTGCAACCTGATGGAGGTCAGTATAGATGGACTAATAGAGAAAGTCCCACACACTGCTAGAAGGCCAAATATTTTTTCAGAGCTAGATGCAGATAAAAATTATTTTTAATTTGCAACCTGATTGAGGTCAGTATAGATGGACTAATAGAGAAAGTCCCACACACTGCTAGAAGGCCAAATATTTTTTCAGAGCTAGATGCAGAAAAAAATTATATTCAGTTTGCAACCTGATGGAGGTCAGTATAGATGGACTAATAGAACAAGTCCCACACACAGCTAGAAGCCCAAATATTTTTTCAGAGGTAGATGCAGATAAAAATTATTTTTAATTTGCAACCTGATGGAGGTCAGTATGGATGGACTAATAGAGAAAGTCCCACACACTGCTAGAAGGCCAAATATTTTTTCAGAGGTAGATGCAGATAAAAATTATTTTTAATTTGCAACCTGATGGAGGTCAGTATAGATGGACTAATAGAGAAAGTCCCACACACTGCTAGAAGGCCAAATATTTTTTCAGAGCTAGATGCAGATAAAAATTATTTTTAATTTGCAACCTGATGGAGGTCAGTATAGATGGACTAATAGAGAAAGTCCCACACACTGCTAGAAGGCCAAATATTTTTTCAGAGCTAGATGCAGAAAAAAATTATATTCAGTTTGCAACCTGATGGAGGTCAGTATAGATGGACTAATAGAACAAGTCCCACACACAGCTAGAAGCCCAAATATTTTTTCAGAGGTAGATGCAGATAAAAATTATTTTTAATTTGCAACCTGATGGAGGTCAGTATAGATGGACTAATAGAGAAAGTCCCACACACTGCTAGAAGGCCAAATATTTTTTCAGAGCTAGATGCAGATAAAAATTATTTTTAATTTGCAACCTGATGGAGGTCAGTATAGATGGACTAATAGAGAAAGTCCCACATACTGCTAGAAGGCCAAATATTTTTTCAGAGCTAGATGCAGAAAAAAATTATATTCAGTTTGCAACCTGATGGAGGTCTGTATAGATGGATTAATAGAACAAGTCCCACACACAGCTAGAAGCCCAATATTTTTTCAGAGGTAGATGCAGAAAAAAAAAAATTCAGTTTGCAACCTGATGGAGGTCTGTATAGATGGATTAATAGAACAAGTCCCACACACAGCTAGAAGCCCAATATTTTTTCAGAGGTAGATGCAGAAAAAAAATATATTCAGTTTGCAACCTGATGGAGGTCAGTATAGATGGACTAATAGAGAAAGTCCCACACACTGCTAGAAGGCCAAATATTTTTTCAGAGCTAGATGCAGAAAAAAATTATATTCAGTTTGCAACCTGATGGAGGTCAGTATAGATGGACTAATAGAACAAGTCCCACACACAGCTAGAAGCCCAAATATTTTTTCAGAGGTAGATGCAGATAAAAATTATTTTTAATTTGCAACCTGATGGAGGTCAGTATAGATGGACTAATAGAGAAAGTCCCACACACTGCTAGAAGGCCAAATATTTTTTCAGAGCTAGATGCAGAAAAAAATTATATTCAGTTTGCAACCTGATGGAGGTCAGTATAGATGGACTAATAGAACAAGTCCCACACACTGCTAGAAGCCCAAATATTTTTTCAGAGCTAGATGCAGAAAAAAATTATATTCAATTTGCAACCTGATGGAGGTCAGTATAGATGGACTAATAGAATGATGCTATGCCCAAAAGATTTTACTTCACTAGGTGCAGTAAAAAAATTGGTATTCTATACACAGGTGGTATATCTTGCAACACAGATAGGCTACTCCACTGACTAACACACTCTGCAATAGGCCAAAAAGGATTAGCTTTGCTAGATTCAGCCAAATGCTGTGAAAAAAACTTGCACAGCACTGGCACAGACCTGCCTGGCAAAAACTGATAGGAACTGATGTAACCTAGTCCTGAAAAGGACTGCAATTACAATTAGTCTTTACTCCCACAACCTATCTATTTAAGAGCACAGACCTGCCTGATAAAAGTCGTAGGAAATGCTGTAACCTAGTCCTTAAAAGGACTGCAATTACAACTATTCCCTACTCCCAAGCTATCTGTAGATTTGTGCGAAAATTGGCTTGAAATTAACAAGGTATAGCGCACACAGCAACAGCGGTGACGTCTAATACGCAGCTGCAGCAGTGAGAAAATGGTGGCGACGGGGAAAATGGCTTGGTCTTATAGGGCAAGGACATGTGACATACACTGCCAATGACACATGCCCTTGCTTGTGTGAAAAACAGCAGTTCGCTCCGTGTGTGCGCTGCTGATAGGCTGACAGATTGCACCTCCCCACTGTAAATGCGGGAAAGAGAAAAAAAAATGGAGATCTTCATTATTCCTGCAGAGATCCATCCCCTGCCCCTCCCCCCACCCCGCTGTACACTCAAACTGCGTATTAACATTAATTTTCATCATTACTGAGAAAAAATCCAGTTATGATTTTGGTGCACGAACAGTTATCGAACATAACCTCGAACAGCCGAATTTTTCTCAAATCGTTCGTGTTCGCCGAACGGCTCGAACACCGCCCAAAACAGCTCGAATTTGAGATTGGCGAACAGTTCGAGTAGAACAACGCTCATCTCTAGACGGAGCGGGTAGTAGTCTAGGAGTTCTGGTGCTGCGTAGTGCTGTGTTGTGCAGAATAAAGAGACCAGAGGCCATAGGGGTTGACTTCCAGGGTTTTTACTCACGGTGGAGAATACAGCTGCAAGGCCTCTCCCTGCTCCTCGCGGAGTTCTGCGGTCACCAGGGACGAGGGTCTAGCAACCTCCGATTAAGTCCACTGTCAAATTGCGGTGGAGCTACACTCTTAAGCTCTGGACCTTCTTGGTCATGGTCCTTGACCGGGTTGAGACATATGTTAACTCGAACCTGCCCCTCGACCCAAGGCCAGGGTACGAGGGCCGTGTCTCCATCCGCTGCAGGTCCACACAGGATCCACGTTCAGGGTGGGAGATCACAATCAAAAGACGACCAATGACCAAGATGGCAGTGTATTAAATATGAATTATTAAGTGTCACTAAAATGTGAGTCCTCCACCCTCACCCACTAAATGGTTCCCCTATCTCTTGGTTCCCCAGTCTCCCTGTAACCAGGAGGGCAGCACCTAGTGCATTCTAGCCCCCTCTGGTGGGAGAAGTGTGGTGTTGGATGTGAAGGAAGGGTCCTGACCATCGCACTGTTCTTACCTCAGAGGAGGAACACTACACCCCATTAAAGAGGTGCAGCATCCCTGTGGCGGTCGAACCCTCAGGGGCGCCACACTCCCATGTGCACTTGCCCATACAATAGCGTCTTTAGAGTCTGTAATTTTGCTCCCTTGGCTTTTTACATAGTGGATTGTTTACAAAGTTGGCAGAAATTTTATTTTCTCAGGAGCAATTTTCCTGTTGGCAAACTGTTTGGTAAGCTTGGTCTATACCTGAGGCAATGTTTAGATGACCCATTTTCAGAAGAATCGTCAGAGGAAGGAATATCAGTGACTGTTCAGTAGAGCGTATTTTGGAAGCTATCATGGACAATATTAATAATGCATGTAATATGAATGACTGAGCTCACAATTTGATTCACAAACTCTGGATAACACTAAAGATAATTTTATGCCTACATGAAAGGCCCCCTTCACACGTCAGTGTTTCCGGTGTCATTTTTCACACTTAAGCACGCTCACCCATTATAATCTATGGGGCTGTGCACATGTTCATGTGACCCACACGTAGACATATCCGTTTTTTTCCGGCAGCATGGATGTCAATACGTGTTGCACATGGATGACATAAAATGTGACATCCATGTGATGTGTACCGGAATAGAAATGACAGCTGTTTAGGTGTTAGATGTGCAAAGATCTAGATAGATGATAAATAGATTAGATATGGGGTCAATAGATAACTAGACAGATATCAATGAGATATATTAGTGCCTTGCATGTGTAGTTTACTGTACTTGTATTAAGCTAATAAACAAAGAAAACTATGTTGCTTCCCCTCCCAATTTTGATAACCAGACAAGGTAAAGCAGACAGTTGCGGGCTGATTGTATCAGGCTGAGAAGGTGCACGGTTATTGGCACCTTCCCAGTCTAAAAATACAAGCCAACAGCCACCCCAGCAGTGGCGCATCCATTCGATCGGGGAGAACCCACGTAATTTTTTAAAATTTATTAGCGTAATACAAGTACAATAAACTACACAAGCAAGACACTAATAATATATCTCACGGATAGCTATCTATCTTCCATTCACTCCGCATCTATTGATCTATATTTTTGCACATCTTTAACACCTAAACATCTATCATTTCTATTCTGCATTCTGTTCTGGTACGTGTCACATGGTTGATACACACCGATGCCATACAGATGCCATACAAGTATTTTACATGGACACGTAACCCTGATAACACCGGTACTGTTTTTTCCAGTACTGGAAAAATCAAGACATGTTACGGAGGCCAAAGAAATAGACCGTGTGCTGTGGGAGGTCATAAAACCTGTGAAGCAGGAAGGTAATTGTGTTTCCTGTGATATTTGGCCTTTTGTTCTGTCCATAGAGAAAAGACAGCACCTACAATTAAGATGGACGTCTTGTCAGGCCTCTTGGACAGTACATAACCCGTGTGTGATGGTTGGATTACAAACCATTGTTCTTGATGGACATCTTGTCTCCAGCCCAAATGGAATTTGGTCCTATCCTCAGACCTTTTTAACACAAGGACCTTTTGGCTATATACAATGACGCATAACTGACGCCATCAATGACGCCATCACTGAAATTACATTTTGACCCTTGATCCTTCTAGATATTTTTTCTTTACAGCTGAAAAATAGTCAAATGGAGAAGTTAATTACAACACTGGAGAGACAACTAGATGAAGTTAAGTATCAACTATATAACAAAGAGCAACATATACAGTCTCATATAAAAAAATGCCATCTTGAGACAGTCAATATATGTACTCTTACTAAAGAGGTTACAATGGATGTCGGGTGCAGTTCTCCGTTAGTTGATAGTGCTCCCTTACTCACTATTTGTGAAAAGCTTAATTTGTGTCAACTTATTGGTAAGTTTGACCCACATATTTCTCCAGTGATTCTGTCGAATAGATTTGAAGCTGTGGTTCAGCAGTATAAACTGAGTAATAAAAATGCTTGGTCTCTGCTGCAATGTTGGCTTCCAGGTCCACTTGCAGCACAGCTCTCATCTGCACAAATGGATGATAATTATAAAGGTGCATAGTTAATGTTATGACTGAATCCTAACGATCACATGGGGATGAACAAACCAGGGGAAATGTTAAACCTGCACATCACAGTTTCATATACAGACTAGGCAAATCCCTAACCTAACACAGATTTGTCCCTACCTGACCACAGAGATTGGCACCCTAAAATTACGCAATGGCTCCCCGACTGAACGTTGGCTTACCCTGAGTGTTCTTAACTGCACCCACATCCATACACAGAGTATAACCCAAAACAGAACATGAGACACAGGGCTAAAGACATATTCACACAGGAAAAACGTAAGAAAATAAGAACTAATGGAAAACCTCCCAGATCCCAACCGAAAATGAAAAGCATGGGTACTGGGGAGGAAGACACACAAACAAACCATAGGAAAATCAACAGAAATTAACCAGGATAATCCCTAGCTGAGGAGCTGCATCTCCAAACACAATCTGTCTTGAAATATAGCCAGCAAAGATGCAGGTGCAAGGTGAGTATACATAGCCCCTCCCAAGAAATGATAGGACAGAACCAAATTGGGAAGTGAGAGAAGCAAATCAAAGAAAGGAAAGAAAAGACAAAATAACCATCAGCATTTAGACAGAAATCAAACTGGCTGTGGCTCAGTAGAAAAGGGAACCCAATGACGCAGCAAGAGATCAACGAATCGAGGCATGATCGTTAAGAATAAAGGAATTGCAACATATCATAGGCGGATGGGACACTAGAGGTGAAAATGCACTAACAATGGTCAGATTCAGACGATATAATGATCCATTGCTCTTCTGTAATAATTATCTGACCTTGAATAGGACTCTTTACAACTGTGTGGATACTGTATGTCTCAGGATGGTAGATTCCACCACAAGAGTGCCTGTAAAGAATAGCAGGTCCTATGAAAACTTTGTACATATACTTAGGGACTGGTGTGATGTGTCTAAAGAGCAGTATGAAACATAAGGAAATGTATCTGCTGTACACAGACCTAGAAGAAGGGGATATGTTAGGTATTGTACTGTAAATGTGGTCAGCCAGGACACATTAAACGATATTGTCATACACCTAATATGTACCCAGAACCAAATATCCATTTGTTTCATCAGGAGAATGATCAGAAGAATGATAGTGTTGAGGCTGATGAAGAAACTTCCTCCAATAACACAGAATTCACAGAGACACGTTTTAGATCATTTATATGATGATGTGATCCAATGCAAAGCTGTGGTTTCTGTGTGCTATCTACAGAACCAGCCTGACCGCTTTACCAATCTCTATTCATCATGAGACAGAAAAGGTTGAGTTAATTGTTCTAAAAGTTTTATTTTTGTCTGTTTTGTGTCATCCTGTGAAATGCAACGAGACAAAATATAATTTTTCTCTTCATATTCCTGCTGTTCAGGGATATTTTTTTTATATATACATTTTTTTCTAACATCTGTATTTATAATTTTATATTTTTCTTGCCTCACATTTAAGATTTTTGCTTTCCCCCCATGTTTTTTGTTTGGTACCATGTCTTATTACCATAGGGGCGTTAATGTAAGGATTACTGAGCAATGGCATATAGATAAGGAGGATAACATTTTTTTAATTTAATCTTTTTTTTGTAATTATTTTATTTTTTTCTTGCAGACTACAAGTAATTTCCAAGCAAAATCAGATGCTCAAGTTAAAATTTGTCTTTTAAAAAGAAACAATATGTAGATTATAACTGCTAAGAATCTGATGCTGTCATTGTTCTTTATTTTCAGGATCTGTGATGGAGCATAAACTTACTTATCAAATTGGCATCCTGGATGAGCCATGATTTAATGGCAATTGGATTTATAAACTAACTTTATGGAGCATTTTCTTGGGATTTCTTGACATGCATTGACCTGTACCAGAAAACTCATGAAAGACCATATATTACAATGTAAACGAAGAATATACAAGATGAAAGTACATACTACAGGATGTATCCATCAAAGAAGAGTATAGGGACTTATTAATATGTTGTAATAGATCATCAGCCAGTGTGATCTACATACAGTTATATGTAAAAGTTTGGGAACCCCTATTAATCTTAAGCTTAATATTTTATAAAAATTGGTGTTTTTGCAACAGCTATTTCAGGTTGATATATGTAATAACTGTTGGACACAGTAATGTTTCTGCCTTGAAATGAGGTTTATTGTACTAACAGAAAATGTGCAATCTGCATTCAAACAAAATTTGACAGGTGCATAAGTATGGGCACCTCACCAGAAAAGTGACATTAATATTTAGTAGATCCTCCTTTTGCAAAAATAACAGCCTCTAGTCGCTTCCTGTAGCTTTTAATGATTTCCTGGCTCCTGGATGAAGGTATTTTTGACCATTCCTCTTTACAAAACAATTCCAGTTCAGTTAAGTTTGATGGTCGCCGAGCATGGACAGCCCTCTTCAAATGATCCCACAGATGTTCAATGATATTCAGGTCTGGGGACTGGGATGGCCATTCAAGAACATTGTAATTGTTCCTCTGCATGAATGCCTGAGTAGATTTGGAGCGGTGTTTTGGATCATTGTCTTGCTGACAGATCCATCCCCTGCGTAACTTCAACTTTATCACTGATTCTTGAACATTATTGTCAAGAATCTGCTGATACTGAGTGGAATCCATGCGTCCCTCAACTTTAACAAGATTCCCGGTGCCGGCATTGGCCACACAGCCCCAAAGCATGATGGAACCTCCACCAAATTTTACTGTGGGTAGCAAGTGTTTTTTTGTCGCCATGCATAACGCCTTTTTGTATGACCAAACAACTCAATCTTGGTTTCATCAGTCCACAGGACCTTCTTCCAAAAAAGAAATTGGCTTCTCCAAATGTGCTTTTGCATACCTCAGCCGACTCTGTTTGTGGCGTGCTTGCAGAAATGGCTTCTTTCGCATCACTCTTCCATACAGCTTCTCCTTGTGCAAAGTGCGTTGTATAGTTGACCGATGCATAGTGACACCATCTGCAGCAAGTTGATGCTGCAGCTCTCTGGAGGTGGTCTGAGGATTGTCCTTGACTGATCTCACCATTCTTCTTCTCTGCCTTTCTGATGTTTTTCTTGGCCTGCCACTTCTGGCCTTAACAAGAACTGTCCCTGTGTTCTTTCATTTCCTTACTATGTTCCTCACAGTGGAAACTGACAGGTTAAATCTCTGAGACAGTTTTTTTGTATCCTTCCCCTGAACAACTATGTTGAATAATCTTTGTTTTCAGATCATTTGACAGTTGTTTTGAGGAGCCCATGATGCCACTCTTCAGAGGAGATTCAAACAGGAGAACAACTTGCAAGTGGCCACTTTAAGTAGCTTTTCTCATGATTGCATACACCTGGCTATGAAGTTCAAAGCTCAATGAGGTTACAAAACCAAAAAAAGTGCTTTAGTAAGTCAGTAAAAAGTAGGTAGGAGTATTTAAAACAAGAAAATGATAAGGGTGCCCATACTTATGCACCTATCAAATTTTGTTTGAATGCAGATTGCACATTTTCTGTTAGTACAATAAACCTCATTTCAAGGCAGAAACATTACTGTGTCCAACAGTTATTACATATATCAAACTGAAATAGCTGTTGCAAAAACACCAATTTTAAGAAAACATTAAGCTTAAGATTAATAGGGGTGCCCAAACTTTTCCATATAACTGTATATTCTAATAAACAGGAAAATTCTTTTAATATGACGTTGGACACTCCTTATCTACTGGAACCGTGTGTAGTGGCTCACGTCCATGTGATATAATCATTAACTATATGAATTTATTAGATATACTCAAAGGAGAAGGGGATTATATCAAAGTATGACTAATATATAGTGGGGAAAATAAGTATTTGATACACTGCCAATTTTGCAAGTTTTCCCACCTACAAAGAATGGAGAAAACCCTTACCGCCGCGGCTCCGGCGTCCTCCGCTTCCCTGTCTGTGTGTGCCCGGGGTGCGCGCAGATCCCCGGGCACTGTGCTTAGGGCACGCGCGCTCCCTGCTTCTTAAAGGGGCCGCGCGCCTCCTAATATGTCCCTGGCCAATGGCCAGAGGACAGCTGATATTTTAGGCACCTCCTCCAAAATGGAGGTGCCTGTGCAATGTTGTAGTTTGTGTGTTAACACTCTCTCCAGCACTCAGGTCCCAGTGCTGTCCACCAGCCTGTCTATCAGCCGTGCCCGCCAGCCTGCCTATTAGCCGTGCCCGCCAGCCTGCCTATCTGCCGTGCCCGCCAGCCTGCCTATCAGCCGTGCCCACCAGTCTGCCTATCTGCCGTGCCCACCAGCCTGCCTATTAGCCGTGCACGCCAGCCTGCCTATCTGCCGTGCCCGCCAGCCTGCCTATCTGCCGTGCCCACCAGCCTGCCTATCAGCTGTGCCCGCCAATCAGCCTGCCAGACGAGCCTGTCCATCAGTCAGCTCCGTCCGCCTGCCTACCAGCCGTGCACATCTGTTTGCCCATCTGTTGTGCCAGTCTGCATCGGCTATCAGCCCCGTGGGAGTCGCCTGCTCTCACACAAGGTCGGTCCCAGAGTGGCACCTGGTTCACCTACCCGGTCCCTCCTTGGTTCACGGAGTCGACTAAGCCGCCGTGTAGCCAGGGTCGGTCCGGGTAGGCACTTAGTTATGCCCCTCTGGTCCTTCCTTGTACCACGGCACAGTGGTTCCACTATCCGGACCCGTGACATCCTTCTTCTTCCTCCAAACTCGGCGAGTGGAGTTGATACAAAAAAGTTCTATTTTGGTCTCATCTGACCACATGACCTTCTCCCATGCTTCCTCTGGATTACACAGAGGGTCATTGACAAACTTCAAACGGGCCTGGTCATAGGCTGGTGTTAGCAGAGGGAAATTTTGTGCCCTGCAGGATTTTAATTCTTGACGGCGTAGTGTGTTACTAATGGTAATGTTTGAGACTGTGGTCCCAGCTCTCTTCAGGTCATTGACCAGGTCCTGCTGTGTAATTCTGGGCTGATTCCTGACCTTTCTCAGAATCATCCTTACCCCATGAGACGAGATCCCCAAACCGAGGAACATTGACAGTCATCTTGTGTTTCTTCCATTTTTTAATAATTGTGCCAAAAGTTATTGCCTTCTCACCAAGCTGCTTGCCTATTGTCCTGAAGCCCATCCCAGCCTTGTGTAGGTCTACAATTTTGTCCCTGGTGTCCTTAGACAGCTCTTTGTCTTGGCCATAGTGGAGAGGTTAGAGTGTTATTGATTGAGTATGTGGACAGGTGTCTTTTATACTGGAAACAAGTTCAAACAGGTGCAATTAATACAGGTAATGAGTGTAGAGTAGGAGGGCTTCTTAAAGAAAAACTAACAGGTCTGTGAGAGACAGAATTCTTGCTGGTTGATAGGTGATCAAATACTTATTTCATGCAATAAAATGCAAGTTAATTATTTAAAAATCATTTAATGTGATTTTCTGGTTTTTATTTTTAGATTCTGTCTCTCCCAGTTGAATTGTACCGACGATAAAAATTACAGGTCTCTCCATTCTTTATATGTGGGAAAACTTGCAAAATCGGCAGTAGGTCAAATACTTATTTTCCCCACTGTACATCATGATCGCCATTTCTTGTAGTGCTTGAAACTGCCTCTTAGCAGCAATTTTATTTTAAAAGGTATAGATGTTGAAATTATATGCTCGTTGGATGCACATTGTCATGGCTCAGTCCGGTGATCTCTGGCTGTATGGTCGGTTTCCCTCTCTGTTGGACCACAACCTGTGTTGTCTGTCCAACTGCTGATAATGCTCTTGTATTTCTTTTGTTTTGCTTCTGTGTAGGTGTTTTAACCTCCTCATTTGGTTTGTCCTATCACTTCCTGGAGGAGTGGGGGCTATTTATGCTCACCTTGCATGTGCAGTTTCTGCTGGCTATATTTCAAGACAGAGGGTGTTTGGAGATCCAGCTCCTCAGCGAGAGATTATTTTACATGGTTAATCTTTGTTGTTTTTCCTACAGTTTGTTTGAGTGTCTTCCTCCCAAGTACCTTTCCTGTCATTTATGTTTGCGGTCTGGGAGGTTTTCCACTTATTAGGTTTGTTGTGTGGTTCTTCTTATTTTCTTCCATCTTTCCTGTGTGTCTGTGTGAACATGTTCATAGGCCTGTGCCTCTTCCTCTGATCTTTTGTGTATTTCACTTTATAGTTATTGTTTTAGTGTTGCACATTGTTTATAGAGAGGGTGCATTTAATGACATTCAGGGTAAGTCTACAATGAGTGGGGGTGCCATTGCATATAATTAGGGTGTCAACCTCCATAGTAAGACAATGAAAATGGAAGAGTGCAGCATGAAAGCACCTAGTGGTTTAGTGGGGATATTCTAATAAAGGTGGGGGGATTAGCCTCTCACCTGAAAGGTGGAATCTGTTATGATCTGCAACAAGTACTAAGGAAAGAGAGGGGAAAGCTATCCCTGCAGTAAGACTAAGCTGAATCCCTACGATGTAGCGGGCTGCCTGTTCCTAACAAACAGACCCGCCTTAGTCCTCGGCTAGTCTGAACGAAGACCTATAGCATAAGGGGAGGGGTCCCTAAAAGAACTAAGGACTGGAACAAAAATGGGACACCTCCTAAACAGAGAAGTTGTTGCAGAACACAAAAAGATAAACTGACATAAAGGTACTAGAGGTCCCAGAAGGACCAAGCAAACTTGCAGAGAAAGGCACAGAAGCACCTAGCTAGCAAAACAGTCAAACAACACTGAAGTCCAGCAAAGCCAAAAGGGCGGAGCTGGAATATAAAGGCAGATGGTCATGTGACCGCAAAACACAAGATTGAAAAAACAAACAGGAAGGTTCTAACAGAATCCACCTGAGGAAGGTAGCGGTCCGCTGCCGAAACACTTAGTGGTTTAATAAAAGGTTTGTTCACCACCAATCTATCATAGTGTGCTCTCTAGCCATAGCGCTCCTTTAATTGACCACAAATATTTTTCCAAAAAACCTCAGTAGTAAGGAAGGGACAAATCTGGGTCAGATTAGGGATTCTCCTAGTCTAAACAAGGACCTGTCGGGTTCAGGTGTTTCTCTCCTGGTTTGTGCGTTACACTTGTGAGTGTGCCTATACAGTCATAACACATATTACATGCAAAAATTTTGATATATATTTTTTTGTATTACTGTTTTATACCTTACTTATATTTGTACTCCGGTATATCTGTTACAAATTGTATAATTGTTGAGGTATAAAATACCTCTAGATAGGTGTGAATGTTTTGAGTCCGGCGATTTCTATGCCTTGTCCCTGATGGTTACCTCACATTGATGGTGCCTTGACTGTCACGGTTGTGTCAGGTGTAGTAGATGGTCGCTCTGGATCTGGCTGTAGAATGTCACTGCGCTTGGCATTACAAATGCCTTCTTAATCCTTCTTCCTTTAGAACCCAGTGACGATCTCCTTCCTGCTGCTAATTGACACACCCTTGTCTGGGAGTTAAAAACACTCAGTTTGCTCCAGGTAATCGCCGGTGATATGTCTATGTACCTTTGTGCTGGCTTGGATCACTAGCAGTCGGCTAACTTCTCCTCTGGTGCTCTTGGAGGACAATTGGAGTTACTCCTCTGGTGTCTGCTCAAACTAAGTTTATCCCCTGTTTGTCTACCTTGTTGTCTTTAGTTTGTAGCGGGGCCTGACCAGTGCTCACCCCTCCCCCTCCCTATCTAGGGCCAAGCTCTAGAGACATCCAGGGCTTAGGGTCCTGGTCGGTGATAGGTGTGCAACCTATATAGGGACAGTAGGGTAGGCAGGGTGATATTAGATCTGCCTAGGGGTCTCCACTCCCCCTTTCCCTAGTATTTGGGTTTCCTCCCCCTCTTCCCTTCGTGTTGCACTTAGTCTTCCCTACACATTGTGTGACACTGACACAGCTACATATATGGAGTAAATGGATGATGATCCTGGAGCAGAATGCTTTTTGTCATGACCTGGTTGTACGTTTGTGGATCATTCCGGCACAAAGGGGCGTATGTTAGAAGCCATCATGGACAATATTGATAATACGTGTAATATGAATAACAGTGCTCACAAGTTGATTCACAAACTCTGGATAGCACTACAGGTCATCAAAGGCATACCACAAAGAGATAGACCATGTGCTGTGAGAGGTCATAAAACTTGTTAGGCAGGAAGGCAATTGTGTTTCCTGTGATATATGATCTTTTGTCTGTGGATAGAGTAAAGAGAGCATCTGCAATTAAGATGGACATCTTGTCTGGCCTCTTGGAAGGCACATAACCCCTGTGATGGTTGGATAACAAACCATTGTTCTTGATGAACATCTTGTCTACAACCCAAATGGAATTTGATCTTATCAGGCCTCTTTGCACTGAAATCACATTTTACCCTTGACCCTCTAATCCATTCTGGCCCACTTTCAGGACAGAATCAACATGAGCAGACGTGTGCATGGAAAACTCCAAAGATTGTGACCTGATTGGGTGGTACTATTATGTGGAGGTGTTACAGGGTGGGCAATGTATGTGTCATGTCTGACTGTGTGACTGATATAAAGGTCTAAGGGGTAAGGTTTCTCCATGCTCCTCTTGGAAATTAAATATTCAAATTGCCTTTTCAGAGAGGAAAAGGACTTGAATTCTAGTGCCTCCTATTGGAAGTAACAATCCTACAAGTCAATATCGACCCTTTAATAGAAAGGTGGTAGCACACCAGCTAGTTGGGCATCTTCCCATCTTCCACCACACTCTCCTATTACCTTTTCCCTTTCATTCTACCCTTGTCACATACCGTATTTTTCAAACTATAAGACGCACCGGACTATAAGACGCACCTAGGTTTTAGAGGAGGAAAATAAAAAAATAAAAATGTAAGCAAAAAATGTGGTCATGATGCACTTTTAAGGGGGAGGGGGTCTTCTGCTGACACTGCTATAGGGGTAATGTCCCCCAATTCTGACAATATCCCCCATCCTGGTATATATGCCGCCCCCCTTCCTTTTATACGTGGTCCCCATCCCCATCCTGGTATGCCTGGCATCCCTCCATCCTGGTATGCATGACAACCCTCATCCTTATCATGGTATGCATGGCACCCTTCATACCTATCCTGATATGCATGGCACCCCTAATCCCTATCCTGGTATGCATGGCACAGCAATCCCCATCCTGGTATGCATGGCACCCCTAATCCCTGTCCTGGTATGCATGGCACACCTAATCCCTGTCCTGGTATGCATGGCACCCCTAATTCCTGTCCTGGTATGCTTGGCACCCCTAATCCCTGTCCTGGTATGCATGGCACCCCTAATCCCTGTCCTGGTATGCATGGCACCCCTAATCCCTGTCCTGGTATGCATGGCACACCTAATCCCTGTCCTGGTATGCATGGTCCCCCTAATCCCCATCATGCTGCACATTAAAAAAAAATAAACACTCCTACTCACCTTTCTTCTCTCTCCTCCAGCGCTGCGTCCTGTCTGCCTGCACTGATCTCTCCATGTGAGCCGCGCATGACGTCACTGCCATGCGCGGCTCACAAGGAGAGATCAGCTGCTGGAAGTCACTGCTCCCAGCGCCGGGACTGTGTGCGCCGGGAGCAGTGACTTCACTCTCCTTCATAGCCGGCACACAGCGTAGCGGTGCTGCAGCTGCTGCTGCTGCCGGCTTTCTCCTGTGCCCGCTCATTAAAGGGCATGAATATTCACCCCCTCCCCACACCCATGGGCGTGGAGAGAGGTTGAATATTCATGCCCTTTAACAGCGGGCACAGGAGATAGCCGGCAGCAGCAGGAGCCGCAGCACGGCTACTCTGTATACCGCTATTAAGGAGCATGAATATTCATATAAGACGCACCCCCCATTTTCCTCCAAAATTTTGGAGGAAAAAAGTGCGTCTTATAGTCCGAAAAATACGGTAGTTAGATTTCCCTTATGTATGTTATTGTAAATATCTTACTTGTAATAACTCCCCTTTTAAAGATCTAGTTGCACTTGTTAATATTAACCGACACCCTAAAACTTAGCAGGTTCGACATCGTACAACTGAAGGATTTTACAAGTATTAAGAACGATGACTTACTGTCATTCATAATCATGTCACATATGTAACTTCTCCACTTTATGAATAAAATGAACATCTGACAGGTGTACAAACTGGACAATCCTATTATTATTTTAGGAAATTTACAATTGTGGCATTGATATAAAGGTAAGAATTAGAGCAATAGTAAGGAGGCTTGGGATGGTAATTATACATTTATAATACCTAGGGAGAGTTTAAGGAAATTATACTTTTTTTTTTATTCTCATGTCCCCTTAAATAGTTGGAACTGTGTAGCTTTAATGTTTACATTATTTAAAAAACTTTTTCTATATTATAGGGGCTGTATAATGCTGCCGATCAGTGGGAATCTGGATCCCGAGACCCCCCAGCGATCTGTCAAAACATCGCTCTAAAGTGCATAGTTCTTGCGTGAGTCGAGCGCAGAGAGTGGTGTATGGGGACAGTTGTAAGTTTATGGGTCCATCCATCGCTCTATGATGGACTCGCAGACTTACTATTGAGCCCGTACTCTGCTCTGTGTGGGCAGCTTATGCCGGAACTGTGCACTTCAGATGGGTTTTTGTCTGATGGGTGGGGGTCTCATCATAGCAGCCCTTATAATATAAGCAAGATTTGATATTTGCAGTGGCTATATGCTCTGGATAATTTAGAGAGGATAATATTAGAGTTTAGGTTTTCTTCGGTCTTGAACAAAACACTTTAAATCTTGGAATCATGATCTCATATCTAACTTTGTCTAGTTTGAGGTGTTGAGGTTGCTCTATAATCTGATGACAGCATGCTTTTTCTACTCAATAATAAACTTGAAAACTAAAGAAGTAATTACTACCAATCTAAGTAGCCAATAATACTCGATTCTCCTGGAGCGTATGGACCAAACTAACTTAGAGACCCAGAAATTGTTGTTTCAGATTTTATATATAAAAGGCACTAAACACTTATGGGTTTCATAATGAGTTGAAATGTGAACGCTAATGCAAAATCTAATATGTCTGTTTATTCTGACCGTAGGGCTTGTAGAAGGATCAGCAGTAGAGATCTCTTCTAGAAGAAGAACATAGGTCAATGCTTCTCAGTCGAGGGTTTTGTGCAACCACATAAAAAGATCTCTTCTAAACTTCTCCAGTGAAGATTGGGTAGTTTTAAATTCTCCTTTGGAGCAGGAGGAATTTTTAAGGTGAATTGCTTGGATTTGCTAGCCTCATTTACATTTAAAGGAACCTGTCGTCTCCTAAATTTAATTAACCTGCAGATATGGGGTTAATCTGCAGTTTAAAAGCATTCCAATGTTGTGCGGTTGCCTTACTGAAAGTGTGGCTACCGAGAAGAAATGAACGTTATTTCTTCTGGAAGCTGCCAGCTTTCAGTCATAGAGGCACGCCAGAGCGGCTGCAGTCACCTGTCGCTATACTAAGAGCGGCAGCTCTACCGGTACTTTGATCTGCACTGATTCACTGTCGATTGAGCTGTCAAAGTGTGGGGACGTGCTTATAACCTTTCATTGTGTATTGAGTGATGACTGATGCTACACTGGCATGCCTCTGTGACTGAAAGCCGGCGGCTCCTGGGATGAAAAAAGTTAATTTCCTCCCGATATCAGCACTTTTAGTATAGCAGCTAGACAGCATTGCAAAACTTTTAACTGCAGATTAAACCCATACCTGTAGAGTAATAGCATTTGGGGACATAACTGATTCCCTTTATACAGCAGTGTCTTCAGCTATTATAGCAGTGGTTTGTAAGTTTCACAGGAAACAAATAACACCAGATTGCTTCAACATGACTTGTTCCCCTGACCACAGAGATTTTCTTGACATTAATACTTGTATACACATGCACTCTTTCGGAAACCTCTATGGTTTGAATACCACAGTGATACATGAAGTAGTGATATGAACCATGTATATAAGGATATCTCTGTGATTAGACTACGGAAATTACTTTGAATTATTTGAAACAATGGTTGTAGTCAAAGTGACTTGATATTTGGATACAAGTTACTAATTTACAAACTCGCCCAAGTGCTTATAATTATAGGATATTCTTTTACATTACATACCCAGAGGTGTAACTGACGCGCCCCTGGGCCTGTGTCGCGCTGCGTTGCGCACGCGGGAGCTTACCCGGAGCCGGATCTGTTGAGGGTTGTAGTCTCGTGGCGGTGACCCGGTCCGTGCCCAGGGAGTCAAACTGAGCGGCGATGTATCAGCGGTAGATGTTGGACGACTACGCCACCCGTTGAGTACAGCTAAGGAGCTGCTGCTGCAGGGCAGACCGCTGAGGCCGGTGGTAGGATTGTGCAGCGTGATAGTATAACCCCCAACGGGAGGGGTATGGCCTCAGGGCAGCCGACGTGGATGATGGGGGTAGCAGGAACCACTCGGAGACGGTACGGTGTAGTTCAGGGTCTTTACTGGTGACAAAGATAGACCCTCCCGGAGTACTGGCTAGCGATTGGGGCCTGGTCAGTCCTTGAGCAGATGGGATCTCCCCTGGCCAGGCGGAGTTGTAGGCCTCCCAAACTAACTGTACTCTTCTGGCTACCTTGCTAGAGGCGGGTATAAGTAGCCCACGTCCCTGAGTGTACCGTGTGGTGCTCACCCGTATGGCCGGTGACTCGGGGCCTTCTAGTAGCTTCCGCTCCATGACGGCGGTGCTGGTCCCATGCGTGTGACCGTGCCTTCGGGTTTCTTGGCCAGAGGACCTGGAATCCCCTGCCTGACGGATTCTGCTGCTGGGTAGGAGTTAGTCCCCACAGCCTCGGACTCCGGGTCCGGTAAGAAATCTTCTCAGTCAGGGCGAGCTCTGCAGCTGCCAGCCCCTGACTCCTTGTAACACTGCTCCCACAGAGCTCCTGATGTTCTGTTCCT
Source organism: Phyllobates terribilis (assembly GCF_046119375.1). NCBI lineage: Eukaryota > Metazoa > Chordata > Amphibia > Anura > Dendrobatidae > Phyllobates > Phyllobates terribilis. The sequence goes on from NW_027362765.1 coordinate 385,812,680, forward strand.
ATATTTGCTTCTTTTCTCTGTCTCTACTTCTTCTCTACTCACTAACCCTGCCTCAGCCCTAGGTTTATATAGGGGAAGTTCTTCCCCTCCCAGGACTGGGCAGGAGGTGTGGCATGCATAGGATTCCTGACCAAGAGACCTCCCACCTGCTCTCAGACATAACATTGCTGTTACTGTGGAAACCAGATCCCTGGGGTGCCACATTCCCCCCTAGTGAAATTTAGTACTCCGGGACTAAACATATTTTAGAAAAACATAACAAGATATAACAATAACAATACAATAAAGAAACACATAAAGGTGGTCACGGCATGTCCGTAACCGAGTGCAGTCTTTGAAGAAAGCAAGGTGTCCATTTCACCAAAACAGGGAGACGTAACCAGGTAGGGGTCTGTCCTGCCCCGAGTCCTTAACAGTCTTTAGTCCATTCCTAGGTTACGCTCCAACCAATTGTACAAGGATTCCCGGTAAACCCACCAAGGACTCCTAAAAATAACTAGAAACACATAATTATTTACAAGTAACAGACAGGTGACCACAAATAAAACAATTTAAACACTTCAAATCCTCCAACGTGCGGGTAACTGGCCTCTAGTGGCCCTAGTGGACCTACGGAGCTGACTGTCTGGCCCTGAACTACAGGGTGTAGGAGCTGTCAAGGGTAAACTGGGCAGCTGTTTACGGGCTCTTTGGCTCACTAGGGATATGGCAGGCTCACTGCAAGCAGAGGGTTGATCCTCCTGGTCTGCTGGTGTGGGGTCTTCTGCCTCCTGGACCGGCTGTTCTTCCAGCTCTACCTGTTGCTCCGTAGGTGCTTGGGATGCTGGTTGGAGGAAGGTGAGTACGGTTACCACAACTGCACCATTGACTTGAGTCCAAGACCGAGGGAAGTCTCCGAGCACAGTACTAACCATATCTTCCCTTTCCTCTACGGGTCGATGGTCTTCTTGTTCCTCTTCAGGGTTCCGTAGCTGTTCAGGACACTTCTTCAGGTGATCCCGGGATACAATGGCTGTGGTCTCCCCTCCGTCTTTACTGATGGTACAGACCTTCGGGTTCTCATGGCTTGAGGGCAGTACGGTGTACGGGTCCTTCTCCCACTGGTCGTCCAACTTGTGGAGCCGTCTTTTCCTCTTCAAGACCTGCTCTCCGGGCACCAGGGGAACAGCGGGAGCATACTGGTTGTAAGTTTTCTCTTGTCTCTCCCTAGCCTGACAGAGACTTCGCTCCACGCTCTCCTGTACTTTCCGGTACTGCTGCTGCCTCTCTGTGTCCCAGTCTGCTTCTGGTGAAGTGTCCTCGGGTGTCAGGACTCCCATTTCCAGGTCAACAGGTAACTTACCAGGTCTCGCCCTCATTAGGTAAGCCGGGGTACAGTTGGTGGAACCTACCGGGATGTGGTTGTATAGGTCCACCAGATCGGGCAGCTTCTCAGGCCACAGACTGCGTTCTTCCAGGGGCAACGTTTTCAGAAGATCCATTACCACCTGGTTCATTTTCTCACAAAGTCCATTAGTTTGCGGATGATAGGGTGTCGTCCTTATCTTCCGGCAGCCATACAGATTGCAGAATTCCTGGAAGACCTCCGCTTCAAAGGCAGGTCCCTGGTCCGTCAGCACTTGGTCCGGGTACCCGTGTGGACGGCAGAAGTGCTGCTGGAAGGCTCTAGCTGCTGTTTGAGCCGTTAAGTCCTTGACGGGGACGACAACCAAGAACCGGGAGTAATGATCCACGATGGTTAACGCGTAGACGTAGCCACTTCTGCTTGGGGTCAGTTTTACATGATCCAAGGCTACCAGTTCCAACGGCTGCCGGGTGACGATGGACTGCAGGGGAGTCTTCTGGCTGGCACGGTCCTTCCTCCTCAGGTTGCACGGGCCACAGTCTCTGCACCACCTCTCGATGGTTCCCCTCATGCCTACCCAATGGAACCGCCCGCGCAGCAGGAACTCCAGCTTCTTCCATCCGAAATGCCCAGCTCCATCGTGGTATGCATCCATCACCATGGCTGCGTCTCGTCGTTGCACCACTACTTGCCAGATTAGTTCATGCGTCCGGGAGTTAACCATCCTGCGGCACAACTTCCCCTTGTAAAGGAACAGTCTACTCTTTTCTGCCCACAGTTGCTTGGCTTCCTCCGGAGCGTCTGGGTCAAGGCGAGCCTCTGGCTGAGTCAGCATCTCCTTCACCAGCCGGACAGCAGGGTCACTGTCTTGCGTTTCCGCCCAGTTGTAGTGAGGTAAGGGGTTAAGCGTAGCGCCTTGCTTACTCCTTACCCGATGGGAATACTGGATAGTCCCATGACGGTGAAACGCGGGGAGTTCGACTTCTTCCAGTCCCTCTGGATCTTCTCCTACGTCCGGTAGGTTTGGCATCCTGGACAGGGCGTCCGCGTTGGTATTGGAGCGTCCTGCCCGGTATTTGATGGTGAACTCGTAGTTGGACAGGCGGGCCATCCATCTCTGCTCTAGGGCACCGAGTCTTGCCGTGTCCAGGTGTGTCAACGGGTTGTTATCCGTGTACACGACGAACCGGGAAGAAGCGAGGTAGTGCTTAAAGCGTTCGGTGACTGCCCACACCACTGCCAGGAACTCTAGCTTAAATGAGCTGTAATTCTCAGGGTTTCTTTCGGTGGGTCGCAGTTTTCGGCTGGCGTAAGCGATTACTCGCTCTTTCCCCTGCTGGATCTGGGACAGCACGGCTCCTAGCCCGATGTTACTTGCGTCGGTGTAGAGGATAAAGGGCTGGCTGTAATCCGGGTACGCCAGGATTTCATCCCCCGTGAGGGCCATCTTCAGCTGGCGGAAGGACTCTTCTTCCAACTTCTCCCATCTGAAGGGTGGCTTCTGGTTCTTGGCCTTCCGGGACTGGCCTATCAGGAGGTCCTGCATAGGAGCTGCCTTTTTGGTGAAACCGGGGATGAACCTGCGGTAGTAGCCTACCAACCCGAGGAACTGCCGCACTTCCTTTACACTGGAGGGACTTGGCCATTCCTTAATTGCGGTGATCTTATCAGGGTCGGGAGCCACTCCGTCAGCGCTCACCACGTGTCCCAGGTACTGCACCTTTGGTTTCAGGAGGTGACACTTGGAGGGTTTCACCTTTAGGCCGTAGCTTGCCAGAGCTTCGAACACTTCCGCCAGGTGTTTCAGGTGGTCCTCATAAGTCTTAGAATATACGATGACATCGTCCAGGTATAACAGGACCATCTCGAAGTTTCTGTGGCCCAGACAGCACTCCATTAATCGTTGGAAGGTTCCTGGTGCGCTGCAGAGTCCGAACGGCATGCAGGTAAACTCGCTAAGTCCCATCGGGGTGGTGAATGCGGTCTTCTCCCGGTCCGCCTCTGCTACAGGAACCTGCCAGTACCCGCTAGTGAGATCCAAGGTAGAGAAGAAGTTAGCAGATCTTAAAGCAGCCAAAGACTCCTCTATCCTTGGTAAGGGGTACGCATCCTTGTGTGTGATACGGTTGATTTTCCGGTAATCTACACACATCCTCATGGTGTTGTCTTTCTTTTTGACTAAGACTAGTGGAGCTGCCCAGGGGCTACAGCTATCCCTGATCACCCCAGCCTCCTTCATGTCTCTAAGCATCCCCTTGGCGTGTTGGTAGTGTGCAGGGGGTACGGGTCGATACCTCTCTTTTATGGGAGGATGGTCTCCCGTGGGGATGTGGTGTTCTACCCCCTTGACTCGCCCGAAGTCTAACGGGTGTTTACTAAACACTCTCTCGTACTCTTGAACCACCCGGTAGACTCCCTGTTTCTGGTGTGAGGGAGTGGAGTCAGTACCCAAATGTAGTTGCTGACACCAGTCCTCCATTGTTTTCTTAGAGCCGTTACCTTCCTCCGGGTGAGATGGAGGCAAGGGTTCCACAGATTGTATAGCATTTTGGTTAATGGTATATAATTTGGCTAGCGTGGCATACCGGGGCAGGTACACTTCCCTCTTCCCGATATTGATTATGCGAACGGGCACCCTCCCATGGCGTACATTAACCACCCCCCGTGCTGTCAAGATGGTGGGCCTACTGTCTGAGTAAACTGGTTCTACCATTGCCTGGTAATCTCTACCTCTCAGACCAATAGCTGCCCGGCACCAAATCATCATTTCACTTTTTGGGGGCATGGCAATAGGGAAAGGGTCACACATTCTCACGCTACCAATCTCACCGCCGGAGAGTTCCACCTGTTGCCGTCGCATCAGTGCCCGGATCTCTTTTTGGAGCACTCGCTGCTCGCCGGAGCTGGCGTTCTTGGCAACCTGTTGTAAAAGGAAAATCACCTCTGCAAGACAATTTTCAATTACATTAGTTCCTAGAGTTATCTTTGGGTGACTCTCGTGTTTGTCAATGTCTACAATGATCAGTCCCTGTGCTGCCAGTTCAACTCTACCAATTTTAATGGTCACCTCTTTAAATCCGATCTGTGGCACGGGCTGACCATTGCTGGCGATGATACTCAAGTCGTCGTCAGGGTAGCGGGTAATATCCGAGTCATTCCAGTACTGCTTGAAGAGCACGTACGGGATGGTGGTGACCTGTGACCCGGTGTCCAGTAGGGCACTCATAGGAATGCCATCCAGTACCACAGGCAAGACTGGACGTCCTCCCACATATTTGTCGCGCCAGTTCGATGGGCCTGATGATCTTTTTCCTAGGGGTTGGCCCTCTACCCTAGGTTGTGCCAGTTTAAAGAACAGTACCTTGCCATATGTCCGGGTTGATTACAGCGGCGGCAGATGGGTCGTCCGTCCTCGTTGTATCGGTCGCTGGGTCTTCCTCTGGCCGGTGGGGTCCTCCTTGGTCGATGCCACGGGATGTCCTCCGGTCCGGATGCCAGCTGGATCTTCCCTGGAGTAGAAACCTGTAAAGACTGCACAGTTCGGGTTAGCGCAGCAACGCTTTTAGCTAGCTCTTGGACCTGATGGTGCAGGTCTGGAGCCGGGTCATTGCTCAAAGCCTGCGCATCAGCTCCCACAGGCCCTGCCGACAAGGGCGCCGCCTCCGGGTGGTAAGTAGTAGTGGGGCGTTTGTGGGTCACAACGCCACCTGGTGCCGGTTCTCGGAGCACCCGGATGGCTCTGTCCTTGAACTGTGCAAATCCCAGATGAGGGTCCTGTAAGGCCATTGCCCGCAACTGGGTTCGGTGGGCATTGCAATATAAACCCTCTATAAATTGTTCAGTCAACAGCCTGTCCTCGTCTCCCACGCCGTCAGGGTCGGTCTGCTTAATGGCTCTCAGGGCCTCTTGTAGGTTCAGGGCATAGTCCCTTATACTCTCATGTGCCCGCTGTTTGCACCCGTAGAATCTAAGCTTGATCTCGGCTGAGGTGCGGGTATCAAAGGTGTCCCTCAGCCGGGTTAGTATCCCTGCGACAGTCCTCCCCCCAGGTGGCCAGGACTTTACCTCCCTTCGGGCTGCCCCAGTTAATTGGGCCACCAGGATGCTCACTTTTTGCTCTTCTGTGAGGGGGTACACCTGGAAGAGGCTATCCAGCTTTTCTCTAAAGTCATGCAGGGTATGGGACTCCCCTGAGTACTGGGGTAGCCAGGCCGCTCCCGGGATATAGGGCATGGTGAAAGGCATGACTGCAGCAGCGATGGCGCTGGCGGGGGTTGAGGCAGTGAAGCTCTCCTCCGTATCCGACATCCTCCTCCCCCCTAGTGGACCGTGGCCTACCTTGCGATGATCCTCTTCCGTAGGCCGCGGCTCCGCAGTAGATCGTCAGGGTTGAGGACCTTCCGTCGCGCTCCTGTGACGTCGGCGTCTGCTGGGCTCCTTCCAGGACCTTACGCGACGTCCGGACGTGAGGCGGGGCTTCAGTTCTCGCGCGCTTTCGGAGTCCACGCCCCTCTTCTTCCCGCGCGACGTCTTCAAGATGGCGTCCAACGGCGGGAAAACTCCACGGAAGGCGGGAAGAAGGCTGAAAATGGCGCCGGATGGCGGGAATCTTCACCGATGGCGGGAAGAAGGCTGAAGATGGCGCCGGATGGCGGGAATCTTCACCGATGGCGGGAAGAAGGCTGAAGATGGCGCCGGATGGCGGGAATCTTCACCACAGGTAAGTTTGAACAGTCTCTTTCAGGCACGCAGTACCCGGTGGTTGCGGGCACGAAATCCTGCCGACTACGCCAAAAGTTGACGCGCCCCTGGGCCTGTGTCGCGCTCCATTGCGCACGCGGGAGCTTACCCGGAGCCGGATCTGTTGAGGGTTGTAGTCTCGTGGCGGTGACCCGGTCCGTGCCCAGGGAGTCAAACTGAGCGGCGATGTATCAGCGGTAGATGTTGGACGACTACGCCACCCGTTGAGTACAGCTAAGGAGCTGCTGCTGCAGGGCAGACCGCTGAGGCCGGTGGTAGGATTGTGCAGCGTGATAGTATAACCCCCAACGGGAGGGGTATGGCCTCAGGGCAGCCGACGTGGATGATGGGGGTAGCAGGAACCACTCGGAGACGGTACGGTGTAGTTCAGGGTCTTTACTGGTGACAAAGATAGACCCTCCCGGAGTACTGGCTAGCGATTGGGGCCTGGTCAGTCCTTGAGCAGATGGGATCTCCCCTGGCCAGGCGGAGTTGTAGGCCTCCCAAACTAACTGTACTCTTCTGGCTACCTTGCTAGAGGCGGGTATAAGTAGCCCACATCCCTGAGTGTACCGTGTGGTGCTCACCCGTATGGCCGGTGACTCGGGGCCTTCTAGTAGCTTCCGCTCCACGACGGCGGTGCTGGTCCCATGCGTGTGACCGTGCCTTCGGGTTTCTTGGCCAGAGGACCTGGAATCCCCTGCCTGACGGATTCTGCTGCTGGGTAGGAGTTAGTCCCCACAGCCTCGGACTCCGGGTCCGGTAAGAAATCTTCTCAGTCAGGGCGAGCTCTGCAGCTGCCAGCCCCTGACTCCTTGTAACACTGCTCCCACAGAGCTCCTGATGTTCTGTTCCTATATTTGCTTCTTTTCTCTGTCTCTACTTCTTCTCTACTCACTAACCCTGCCTCAGCCCTAGGTTTATATAGGGGAAGTTCTTCCCCTCCCAGGACTGGGCAGGAGGTGTGGCATGCATAGGATTCCTGACCAAGAGACCTCCCACCTGCTCTCAGACATAACATTGCTGTTACTGTGGAAACCAGATCCCTGGGGTGCCACATAACCATCCCATGCTCCTTGCAGTAATGACTTTCACGGGACTCTCTGACACCAGTGAAAAGTTCAATTGGCACCTCTGCACCCATGATAGTTATTCTTGTGTGCAAGGTAGTGATGAGCGAGCACTAAAATGCTCGGGTACTCCGACCGAGCACTCGAGCATTCCAATTTGCTCTACCCGAGGAACGAGCCAAATGTAAGTCTATGGGAAACTCGAGCATTTTTCCGGCGGCCCCACCCTCCCCCGGCGGTCTTCAGGGGGCCTAAAAATTGCCCAAATCTATGGGAACAGTGGTCAAATGACATGGGAACAGCACGGGGAAGACCCCTGGAAGCATTTCTGATTCCTAGGTCACTGCTGTGAACAATGTTGCCAGAGGTACTACGCCACTTTTACTGACTCACAATAAAACATACAAAAACAAAACCAAAATGGATTTTCCTGGGAAAAATATTAAGAAACATCCTTTCCAGGGTAATGACTTGTGTTGAGCGAGCATGCTCAACACTGCTCGGTACTCGCCCGAGCATCTCACTACTCGGGATGTTCGGCAAGCACCGAGCATTTCCGGGTTCCTCGGGTGGGAGCTCGGGTCTCCGCCCTGCACGTTTGGTGCTCTTTACAGAGCCAATGAACATGCAGGGATTGCCAGCCAGTCACTGTAATGCCGTAGCCATGTTGTTTGTGGGCATTACAGTGATTGGCTGGCCGCACAGCGTCACCTCGAGTATTTAAAACAGGGCGCCGCCATCTTGGACACAGTCGCTCCGGATCAGCCAGTGTAGGGTCAGTGCTGCTGAGCTAGGGAGAGATTTATACTCCGAAATAGTTAGTGTAGGGTCTCTAAAGCCTGCCAAGTCAAACAAACAGTCCTTCTCAGGACTAATATTCATCCCAGATATCAGGCAGGCAGGCAGACTGTGTAGGAGACGCTGTGGTTATACCAGCAAATGCTGCATTACAGTCCTGTGTGCTCCTGTTAGTCAAATTGCTAGACTTATCCCCCAGTCTCAGGGGCCAGGAAAAATCCTTTTTTTTTCATCTAAATGCTTTTTTTTTGTTTCCTCAGTCAGACTGTACAAATACGCGTCTTATTAACCTTTTGGTATTTTTTCCCCTCCCAAAAAAATTGAGTGTGTCTGTGACTGTTCAGACACCAATATATCTGTTTAAAAGAGTCTGGTGTAAGCCAGAGAAATAAAACTGTGGTTTTGCAGTTCCACGGGTCAAATCTCTGTATTATCCTGTTTTTGGCATTTTTTGCCGTAAAAAAAAACTGTAATAGTGTCTCCCTGACTGGTCAGACACCAATATATCTGTTTAAAAGAGTCTGGTGTAGGCCAGATAACTATAACTGTGGTTTTGCAGTTCCACGGGTCAAATCTCTGTATTGTCCTGCTTTTGGCCTGTTTTATGTAAAAAAAAACTGTAATAGTGTCTCCCTGACTGTTCAGTCACAAATATATCTGTTTAAAAGATTCTGGTGTAGGCCAGAGAAATGGAACTGTGGTTTTCCTCTTCCACGGTTCTAATCTCCTTTTTATTACCCTTTTTCCATTGATAGTGCGAGTGTAAGCTATTTTACTTCATTTACAATGGGCAAGGCGCGTGGCAAGGGACGTGGCCAAGGCGAAAATGTGTCACAACCAACAGCCACATCTTCTCGCTCCCACTTCTTGACCGAATTACTAGGGAAGCACACTACAACACCAGTATTGCGAACTGATCAGTGTGAACAGGTTTTTAATTGAATATCAGATAATACTTCCAGTTACCTGGGCACCACCACCTCCGGTCTGTCTTCCACACGGTCAAGTTTTGGTAGCCGTGAGTCTCGACCGCATACTCCTGCTCACCCTGATGCTCCTTCCTCCCACCATGCCGTGTCGTCAGACAGCAACTGATCCCACAGTTGGACACTCTGAAGAGCTGTTCACTAGTCCATTTCCATATTTGTGCCCCTCGCCTGCTCCGCTTGAAGTGGTGGAAGAGGAGATCCCATGCAGCAATGCCCAAATATTTGAACAGCCACGGCCACAGGAAGTCGACGCTGGCAATTTGTCACAAGAGGTGGACGATGACGAGACACAATTGCCAGGAAGTGAGGAGGAGGATCGTGGTGCGTAAGTGGAAGAGGAGGAGGTGGTGGATGATCTAGTAACTGACCCAACGTGGCAGGAGGACACGCAGAGCGAGGCCAGCAGCTCACAGGGTGAGGGAGGCAGAGTACACCAACAGGCAGGAAGAAGCAGTGTGGTGGCTGCAGACAGAAGGCGGGCAACAGTTCCCCGTAACTCCAACACGAGGGACGTTGCCAGTACAACCGGTAGGTCTTCCAGAGTCTGGAATTTTTTTAAAGACTCTGCTGATAACCCCAAAAAGGCCATTTGTACCACCTGCCATGCCAGCATCATCAGGGGTGACAAAACTACCAGCCTGACCACCACCAGCATGATCAGGCACATGTCAGCAAAGCACCCGACTTTGTGGGGCGAACCCCAGGGTCCACGACCAGTGTCAGCGGGTGTCACCACTGCTTCTTCCGCTGTTGTGCGTGTAATAGAACCCCCTGTTGTGCGTGCAAGGCAATCCCCTGTCCATACTGCATACAAAGATGCCCCCTCCTCTCAGTATTCACTTGTTATGGCAGTTTCTCAAGAAACAGCATCAACATCCACGTCCCACCGCAGCATTCAATTGTCCATATCCCAGAACTTTGAATGAAAGCGCAAATTCGCAGCCAACGCCCCACAGGCCACAGTCCTAAATTCGCACATTTCACGACTGCTTGCTTTGGAAATGCTGCCTTTTAGGCTGGTGGAGACGGAATCCTTCCGCAACCTTATGGCGGTGGCCGTCCCTCAGTAATCGGTCCCCAGCTGACACTATTTTGCCCGGTGTGCCATCCCCGCACTACACAAGCACGTGTCCCAAAACATCTGCCGTGCCCTCAAAAACACAGTTACTGGGAGAGTCCACCTGACAACGGACACGTGGACAAGTGCTTGTGGCCAGGGATGGTACATCTCCATGACGGCATACTGGGTAAACATAGTGGAAGCCGGGACCCAGTCGGACCTTGGGACGGAACACATCCTCCCCACACCGAGGATTGCGGGCCCTATGTCAGTCAGAGTTGCCCCCACAGTGTACAGCTCCTGCGCATCCTTCTCCTCCTCCTCATGTTCAGCCTCCATCTCAGATATCACCACATCAGTTACAAGCTTGAAGCACTGCAGTACTGCCTCAGCCATGCGGCAACAGGCTGTGCTGAAACTCATAAGCTTAGGTGATAAACCTCACACTGCTTGTGAGTTGTGGACAGCTGTGAAAGAGCAGGCAGATCTGTGGCTGAGACCGCTGAACCTACATCCAGGCATGGTCGTGTGTGACAATGGCCGTAACCTGGTGGCGGCTCTGAGGCGAGGCGATATCACACACGTACCATGCCTGGCTCATGTGCTTAACCTCGTGGTTCAGCGGTTTCTTAATTCGTACCCCGAGTTGCCAGATCTGCTCGTGAAAGTACGCCACCTGTCAGCTCATTTTCGCAAGTCGGCTACAGCTTCCGCCGCCCTTGCTGTGTTGCAGCAGCGTTTGCAGCTTCCGGCACACCGACTGGTGTGTGATGTCCCCACACATTGGAACTCTACCCTCCACATGTTGCAAAGGATTTGTGAGCAGAAGAGAGCAGCAGTGGAGTACCAGCTGCAACAAGGCCATCGATATTTAGGTCAGACTCCACACATAAGACCTCAGGAGTGGACCTGGATGTCTGACATATGTACCATCCTGACAAACTTTGAGGAGTCCACCAAGATGGCGAGTGGCGATGACGCCATCATTAGCGTCAGCATCCCACTTGTCTGTCTTTTGCAACGCTCTCTGCAGAGAATCAAAGAGGAGGCGTTGCAGCCAGAGTATGATGAGATGGATCAAGAACCCGTAATGGGCGATTACACACAGCCCAGCCTCATCTCATCCCAACGTGCATTGGGGGACAATGAGGGAGAGGAGAAGGTAGGAGAAAGAACAGGAGCTGGCATCATGCGCTGTAGACGGTAGAACCTGTACAACTGTCTTACAGTCGATTCAGCGTGGGTGGCCTGAGGACAGGGGGAGGAGGAGGAGGAGGAGGAGGAGAGCACGGTCAGTCATCATCTTGGTGAGGACATGGAAGTCTTGCCCGTTACCAGTCTGGCACGCATGGCTGACTTTATGTTACGCTGCCTTAACCGTGACCCTCGCGTTGTCAAAATGTTGGGTGACAGTCATTATTGGTTGGTGACACTTTTAGACCCCCGCTACAAGGAGAACTTTCACTCTCTTGTTCCTGAGGTGGAGAGGTCTACAAAAATGGGGCAGGGGAACACTGTCAACATTCTGGGACAGTGTTAGAACCTTGCTGTTAGGTTTTTTTTCCTTTGCTGGTCACATGACCTTGTTGGCCTATTTAATCCTGCTCCGCCCTTCTGGCTTTGCTGGACTTCATTGTATATCTACTTTCTAGCTAGCCTGTGCTCTGTATCTAACTCTGTTAGTTTGCTTGGTCTACGGACCTCTATGTTCTATCTATTTTGTTTGTTCGTCTGTCTGCTACTATTTCTGTTAAGAGGTGTCCCATATTCCTCCCAGTCCTTAGTACTTGTAGAGATTCCCTCCTCACATCTATAGGTCTCCGTACAGACTAGATTAGGACTTTAGCAGGTCTGATCGCAGGATCAGGTTCCCTGTTACATCGTAGGGATTCAGCTGAGTCTTATAGTAGGGACAGATCTCCTCTCTTTCCTTAGCTTTGGTAGCAGAACATAACAGTAAGTCCAGCCTGCAAATTCTCTAAGGAAAGATTTTTTTTTTTTTTTTTTTTTGTTCCATCATGGTGTCGGTTCAGGATTTGGCTAAACACCTGCAGGGACTCTCTCTGGAAGTGGCCGAGCTCCGTCAGCACGTGAGTAACTGTCCTGGAGCATATTTCTTGGAGCCTAAAGTATGTTTGCCGGATTTATTTTTTGGTGAACATCGAGAATTTTTTTCATTTAAAAATGCTTGCTTATTGTATTTTCGTTTGAGACCCAAGTCCTCTGGGGATGAATCCCAGCGCGTAGGGTTCATAATGTCACTTTTGCGCAAAGAGCCTCAGGAGTGGGCCTTTTCTTTGCAACCTAGTGATACATGCTTCAGATCAGTGGATAGTTTTTTTTCTGCTTTAGGACTATTATATGATGATCCTGACCGTGTGGCATCAGCTGAGACTGAGTTGAGACGTTTAAAACAAGGATCAGGTAATGTCGAAAAATATTGTACTCATTTTCGTCGTTGGTCCACTCAAACAGGGTGGAACGATTCTGCTCTGAAAAGTCTATTTCTTGCTGGGCTCAGTGAAAGGGTTAAAGACCTGCTAATTGCTTATCCTACACCTGAGGATTTGCAACAGGCTATGCAATTAGCTATACGGGTGGATAGAAGACTGCGTGCTAGGGTTAATGAGAGCAAATCCTCTGCTATGTCAGTTTCTGGTTATGATAATGTGTGTACTAACAGTGGTGAACCGATGGAGATTGGATCAGTGGCACCTCGCTCTCAAGAAAAAGACCGTCGTTTTTCAGAAGGCTTGTGTTTCTATTGCGGAAAATCTGGTCATTTGATTAAAGGCTGTGAGCTTCGTATGAAGAAAGAAAAAAAAATGGTCAGTCACGCCCGTATTGCCTGTTTAAATTCCAAGGGTATATTTTTAGCTGCTTCCACGATTGCTCAGGAAAAATTAATGGAATTTCGGGTGTTTGTTGATTGCGGGTCTACACTGAATGTAATTGATGGGGGATTCGTGGAAAAACTCAATTTAAAACCTGAACCTTTATCATCCCCCATTGCTGTGGTTTCTGTGGATGGCTCCCCTTTGAAGAATATTACTCTCAAGGTCAGTGAATTTCCTCTCACTATTAATGGTGTTCACCATGAGAAATTGGATTTGGTAGTGTTGAATAACTTGCCTTCTCCAGTAATATTGGGTTTGCCCTGGTTAAAATTTCACAATCCTGTACTGGATTGGTCTACCAGTGAAATTAAATCCTGGAGCCATAAATGTTATGACAAGTGTTGTAACGGGCGTATTGCAGCTTTGGATAGGGGAGAATTGCCTGTTCCTATTCAGGATTTTTGGAGAGTTTTTTCTGAGAAGGAATCGCAGGTTTTGCCTCCCCATAGAGACTATGATTGTTCTATTGAATTTGTCCCTGGAGCGACTCTTCCTAAAAGTCGTTTATTTAACCTTACTATTCCTGAGAGGAAGGCTTTGGAGGAATACATACAGACAAGTTTGGCCGCCGGTCACATTAGGCCCTCTAAGTCTCCTGTGGCGGTTGGATTTTTTTTTGTAAAAAAAAAGGACGGCGGTTTACGTCCTTGTCTGGATTTTCGTGAGATTAACAAAATTACGGTACGCAATCCTTACCCACTGCCATTGATTCCTGATCTGTTTAACCAGTTATTGGGGGCCAAGTGGTTCTCTAAAATTGACCTTAAGGGGGCATACAATCTGTTGCGCATGAAGGAGGGTGATGAATGGAAGACTGCTTTTAACACTCCTGTGGGTCATTTTGAGAATCTGGTTATGCCTTTTGGTCTTACTAATGCTCCTGCATTTTTTCAGAATCTGATTAATGACATCCTTAGACCTTTGATCGGTAAAAATGTGGTTGTGTATTTGGATGACATTTTGATTTATTCGCCAGATCTGGAGTCTCATTGGCGGAGCGTGCGTGAGGTATTACAGTTATTAATGGACAATTCGCTTTTTGCTAAGCTGGAGAAATGTGAGTTCGCTGTACAGAGAATTAGTTTTTTGGGCTACATTATCTCCAGCAAAGGTTTTGAGATGGATCCGGTTAAGGTTCAGGCTGTGCAGGAATGGCCTAGGCCTATTGGTTTGAAATCGATACAGAGGTTTTTGGGTTTCGCCAATTACTACAGAAAATTCATAAAAAATTTTTCTAGTATTGTCAAACCTCTGACTGATCTCACCAGGAAAGGTGCTGATGCGGTTCAGTGGTCTTCTGAGGCCATTGAAGCTTTTGTGTATCTCAAGGAGAGGTTCACCTCTGCTCCCATCCTTATGCAGCCTGATGTTACTAGGCCGTTTTTGGTTGAGGTTGATGCTTCCTCTGTGGGGGTTGGCGCAGTATTGTCTCAGGATAACGGGGATGGATTACATCCCTGTGCCTTTTTTTCAAAAAAATTTTCGGAGACTGAACTGAATTACGATATTGGTAATCGGGAATTATTGGCTATTAAACTCGCATTTGAACACTGGCGCCACTTCTTGGAAGGTGCGGAATTTCCCGTTCAGGTTCTTACGGATCATAAAAATCTGATATATCTTGATGCTGCCAAGCGCCTGAATGCCCGTCAGGCTAGGTGGGCACTGTTTTTCTCGCGGTTTAATTTCTCCGTTACTTACATCCCTGGTACTAAGAATGTTAAGGCGGATGCCTTGTCTCGCAGTTTTTCTCCCATAGTCGGTGCTGAGAAAGAGGAAAACATTTTACAAGAAGGTGTTGTGATAGCTGCTTTAGACTCCGTTTTGGAAGATGAGATTCTTAAAGCTCAGGAGAATGCCCCATCTAACACTCCTCATGGGAGGTTGTTTGTGCCTGGGACCTTTAGGAGAGATTTGTTTGTTGAGTGTCACGAATCTCGGTTGGCAGGTCATCCCGGAATCTCTGAGACCAAGAGACTGGTGGGTCGCAGTTTTTGGTGGCCTGGATGGCAGAAGGAAGTCATTAAGTGGGTGCGCCAATGTACTATATGTGCTAGATCTAAGTCCTCACATACTCCTGCTGCGGGGTTGCTTTGTCCTTTGGAGGTCCCCAGTGCTCCTTGGACACATTTGGCTATGGACTTTATAACTGACCTTTCCTCCTCTGAGGGTTTTACTGTCATCTGGGTGGTCGTGGACCGTTTTAGCAAGATGTGTCACTTGGTTCCCTTCGTCAAACTGCCCTGCGCTAAAACTCTCGCTAAGGCCTTTGTCAAGGAAATTGTCAGACTTCATGGCGTTCCTACTGACATTGTTTCTGATAGGGGTCCTCAGTTCGTGGCTTGTTTTTGGCGTGCCTTTTGTGACAGGTTGGGAATTCATTTGTCGTTTTCGTCCGGATATCATCCTGAATCTAATGGCCAGACAGAAAGGAAAAACCAGGATGTTGAGCAGTTCTTGCGTTGTTTTGTGGCAGACAATCAAGAGGGGTGGTCTGAGTTTCTGCCACTTGCCGAATTTGCTCTGAACAATCATACATCTTCTTCTGCTGGTTGTTCGCCTTTTTTTTGTTGTTCTGGGAGACATCCGTCGTTTGGGTCGTTCTCCAAGTTGGGATCTGCCGTGCCTGAGGAGGAGAATTTTTCCGGTGATTTGGAAAGAGTTTGGACGGATGTGCGTGGTAATCTTCAGGAGGCCAACAGAAAATCTAAAGACTACTTTGATAGGAAACGACAGGAGGTTTTGTTCGCTGTTGGTGACATGGTTTGGTTGTCCTCTAGGAATCTGCGGTTGAGGATTCCTTCTAAGAAATTGGGTCCCAAGTTTGTAGGGCCCTTTAAGGTGCTTCAGGTTGTCAACCAATCTGCTGTTAGGTTGGAGGTTCCTACCTCCTGGAGAATTAATCCGGTCTTTCATGTCTCTCTGTTAAAAAAAGCTGTTGTGTCGGATGGTGACGCCTCTGCCTCTGTTCCTCCGGTGGTGGAGGACGGGGAATATGAAATTTCTCGCATCCTTGACTCTAGACGGTATAGAGGTAGTTTGCAGTATCTTGTGGCCTGGAAAGGTTTCGGACCCGAGGATAACTCTTGGGTGAGGTCAGATGATGTTTCCACGTCCAGACTTATCAGAGCGTTTCACAGGAGATTTCCTGATAAGCCTGGTCCTAGGGGATCCGGAGGATCCTCTTAGAAGGGGGGGTACTGTTAGAACCTTGCTGTTAGGTTTTTTTTCCTTTGCTGGTCACATGACCTTGTTGGCCTATTTAATCCTGCTCCGCCCTTCTGGCTTTGCTGGACTTCATTGTATATCTACTTTCTAGCTAGCCTGTGCTCTGTATCTAACTCTGTTAGTTTGCTTGGTCTACTGACCTTTATGTTCTATCTATTTTGTTTGTTCGTCTGTCTGCTACTATTTCTGTTAGGAGGTGTCCCATATTCCTCCCAGTCCTTAGTACTTGTAGGGATTCCCTCCTCACATCTATAGGTCTCCGTACAGACTAGATTAGGACTTTAGCAGGTCTGATCGCAGGATCAGGTTCCCTGTTACATCGTAGGGATTCAGCTGAGTCTTATAGTAGGGACAGATCTCCTCTCTTTCCTTAGCTTTGGTAGCAGAACATAACAGACAGTTTTCTGAGACCCGCCCGGCTTACAGGCCCTGAGGCGTGGGGTACTCTCACAAGGAGTGGAAAGTTTCAAAAGATGGTGAGGGAGTACCTTGCCGACCATACCAGCGTCCTCCGTGATTCCTCTGTGCCTTTTAATTATTGGGTATCCAAGCTAAACACTTGGAATGAACTCGCTCTGTACGCCTTGGAGGTCCTGGCCTGCCCTGCCGCTAGCGTGTTATTGGAGCGTGTTTTTAGTGCCGCTGGGGGAATTATAACTGATAAGCACACTCACCTGTCAACTGACAATGCTGACAAGCTGACCCTTATCAAAATGAACAAGGGCAGGATTGGGCCAGACTTCTCATCACCACCAAATGACAGCAGAGTAACATAAAGTCAAATCCACTGTGTTATTTCGGGAGGTGTATTCCCATGCACCGCTTCACACCCACACATGGGTATACTCTTCCTCATTTCGGCTGTATTTTGCTCTTCTCCTTATCCTCAGCCTCCACCACCACTATACCACCAGGGTGACCGTGGTCCATGATGCCAGCATTGCAAGTTCATCCGTCCTAATTTTTGGCAGCTTTTGCTTGGAAGGATAGGCAAAGACTATGGGAGACCCACTCCCCAATAACGGGAATAATGTTTTTAATATGCTGTACTGGATGGCTCTTGTAAGGGGCATGAAAACCATCTTGCTAAGCTACTGCGACCTCCACCACTTTTCCCAGGGGCATTGATATTGTCTTTTTATTCCACTGCGTCCTCCACGTCTCTTCGAAGGGGCACTAAAATCGTCTTTTTATTCCACTGCGACCTTCAAGTCTCTTCCAAGGGGCATTAAAACCATCTTGTTAAGCTACTGCGACCTCCACGTCTCTTCCAAGGGGCATTAAAACCGTCTTGTTAAGCTACTGCGACCTCCACGTCTCTTCCAAGGGGCATTAAAACCGTCTTGTTAAGCTACTGCGACCTCCACGTCTCTTCCAAGGGGCATTAAAACCGTCTTGTTAAGCTACTGCGACCTCCACCATTCTTCCAAGGGGCATTAAAACCATCTTGTTAAGCTACTGCGACCTCCACGTCTCTTCCAAGGGGCATTAAAAAAATCTTGTTAAGCTACTGTGACCTCCACATCTCTTCCAAGGGGCATTAAAACCGTCTTGTTAAGCTACTGTGACCTCCACGTCTCTTCCAAGGGGCATTAAAACCGTCTTGTTAAACTACTGTGGCCTCCACCATTCTTCCAATGAGCATTAAAACCATCTTGTTAATCTACTGTGACCACCACGTCTCTTCCAAGGGGCATTAAAACCATCTTGTTAAGCTACTGCGACCTCCACGTCTCTTCCAAGGGGCATTAAAACCATCTTGTTAAGCTACTGCGACCTCCACCATTCTTCCAAGGGGCATTAAAACCGTATTGTTAAGCTACTGCGACCTCCACCACTTTTCCAAGGGGCATTAAAACCATCTTGTTAAACTACTGCGACCTCCACCACTTTTCCAAGGGGCATTAAAACCGTCTTGTTAAGCTACTGCGACCTCCACCACTTTTTCAAGGGGCATTGATATTGTCTTTTTATTCCACTGCGACCTCCATCATTCTTCCAACGGGCATTGCATTTCCTCCTAATTTTAGTCAGCTTTTGCTTATCAATGCATAGGTGAACATAGGGAAACTCACTCCCCAATAATGGGTAGAAGGTTTTTAGTACGCTGTAATCCACGTCTGTTTCAAGGGGCATTGCAGTTCCTCATAATTTTTGGAAAGCCTTCTATTCACTGATTAGGCCAACAGTGCACAGGAGACCCAGTTGCTTTAAATGGAAAAAACGGTTTAGTTAAGGCCCTCTGACCTCCATGTCACTTCCAAGGGGCATTGGAGTGCCTCGAAATTTTTGTTAGGCATTGCACTCGCTGCATGCCCTATAACTGTGTAGCCAAACTGCTCCTTTTGGTACAGAAACATATCCTACAAAAGACATGTGTGGTTGACTGGCCTGATATTGATGTGAATGGTCCCTGTTCCTCCTGCTCTTTCTCCTTTGTCACTACCTCATCCATCTTTTATCACCTGAAGCTTTGTTTTAACAGGAGTCATAGAACTGGGATAGTAGCAGGAAAACATCCAGCAATCCTCGGAGGAGGTAGGATATGCGCCAAAACGCTGACCATCTCAGGCCTAGCCGCTACTACATACATGAGCTTGCATTCCAAGAAAACAAAGCAGACGCTAACTTCTATCATCATCATCATGCTCCTCACCTTGGCACTCTCAACTCCCCTGATGGAGAAGCCAGGGCCCACCAGAGGAGTTTGGTTCTCTGGTGGGCTTGTCCAATGCTGCCCTAAAGAAGGCCAGGCTAAGAAAAGTGTGGGGGAACTTCCAAGGAGAAATAGGGGCGGCTGGGGAACGTTTATGGACACCCGGCCGCCCCCAGACGGCTGGGAACCGAGCGTGGACACCCGGCCGCTGGGCGGCTGGGGACTGAGCCATGAGGTAGTGGCCAGCTTCGGCCTCCTCCAAACTAAAAGGCCCCATTTCAAGTGCAAGCTGGCAGTATGGTATTGCAGCCTGGGGGTGGGTGGATGGCAGGCTGCATACTTGCGCTTGCATTGCAAGGAATGGGGGAGGTACAATTGAACACTGCCCTGGGACAAGGACTTGCACAGGGATAGTTGCAAGTCTGCATCTTCTGATGCGGCAAGGATCACTTCTGATGGGCACACTTTTAGGCCGTGACTTTGGTGTCAGAGATGCTTCCAGGGGTCTTCCCCATGCTGTTCCCATGTCTTTTCAGCACTGTATGCATGTGTCACACAGCACATGGCCAGATAAGATTGTAAAATGTTAAAATGACATTTCCCGGTGAATGCATTTGTCACAGTTGAAAGCAATACAAAAGTGCAAAAATGTATAAAAAATGCTACTTGTGAATATAGCCCAAGGTGTGGAAGAGTATTTTTGTTTTTGGTTATTTATTTTACCTTATACACAAGTCTTTAGCCTGGAAAGGATGTTCCTTAACATATTTCACAGGAAAGCAGTTTCAGTTTTGTTTTTGAACTTTTTATTGTGATCCCATAAAAGTGGCTTAATACATCTGACCACGTTGTTGACAGCAGTGACCTGGGGGTCAGAAATGCTTCCTGGGGCGATGCCCATGCTGTCCCCATGTCTTTTGAGCACTGTCACTATCGTTTTGGGCACTTTTTAGGCTTTCTACAGACTTCCGGGGTGCCGCCGCAAAAATGCTCGGGTCTCCCATAGAGTAACATTGGGCTCGTTGCTCGGGTCGAGCACCCGAGTATCACGGTGAGCTCGGCCCAAGCTTCGAGCACCCGAGCATTTTAGTGCTCACTCAACACTAGTAATGACTTGTATATATGGCAAAATAAATAACCAAAAACAAAAATGCTCCTACACACATTGGGCTATGTTCACACATAGCGTTTTTGATGCGTTTTTGCACTTTTGCATTGCTTTCAATGGTGAAAAATGCATTCACCAGGAAATGTCATTTTAACATTTTACAACCTTATCTGGCCATGTGGTGTGAGACATCATCAGACACATCCTGTTACATTTATGAAGGCTGGATTGTGAAAGTCACAAACACTATTTTTATAGGGCCATCAGGCAGCCCTTACTATTCTTAAAGAGCCAGCAGTAGGCTATGCTTTGTTGCTTCCATTATTAAAAAGTGGGTCTCCTACACTCTTATTGCCTATGCAGTGACTGCAAGGGCCAAAAATTTGGCCGCACCCCAATACTCCTTTGAAGAGACATAGATGAGGGTCTCAGTAAAAAAAAAATGCTCCCATTATAAAGGAGTGGGTCTCCTATAGTGGTAATGCCCATGCAGTGACTGCAGGGGCTGCCAAAATTTGGGAAAAACCCCATTAACAATTAAAAGACACATAGAGCTGGGCCACAGTAACGACATGTTCCCATTAGAAAGGAGTGGGTGTCCTATACTGTTTGCCTAGGCAGTGAATGCAACAGGTGTCAAAAATTTGGAGTAACTCCAATGTCCCTTGCAAGAGACGTAGAGGTTGGAGGGCCTCCTGAAAACAATGTTCCCATTTTTAGGAAGCGGGTACCCCTTGCAAGAGACGTAGATATGGTTATATGGAAGATATTGTGGTGATATGGTGGTGGAGGATGAGGATGAGGAGAAGGAGGAGGGCAAGAGGAAATAGACAAAATCAGGAAGCTTATACCCATGTTAGGGTGTGAAGACAGAGGAGCATGCGAATAGAGTTAGACCTCTCCAAAAAAAAGACATTGTATTTGAGTTTATGCTACACTGCTATCATTCGGTGGTCTTGAGAAGTCTGGCCCAATCCAGCCCTTGTTCATTTTTATAACAGTCAGCCTGTCAGCATTTTCAGTTGACAGGCGGATGCGCTTATCAGTTATAATTCCACCAGCGGCACTAAAAACTGCTCTGACAAAACGCTAACAGCAGGGCAGGCCAGGACATCCAAGTCGTAGAGAGCCAGTTCATACAATGTGTGTAGCTTGGATACCCAATAATTATAAGGCACAGAGGAATCACGGAGGACATTGGTACGATTGGCAAGGTACTCCCTCAGCATTTTCCGAAACGTTTCCCTCCTTGGGAGAGTACCCCGCAAATCAGGGCTTGTGCGATGGGAGGGTCTTAGAAAACTCTCCCAGAACTTTGACAGTGTTCCCCTGCCTCTGCTGGATTGCATTTGTGACTCTCTCGCCTGTACTCCTTGGTTGTCCAATGAACTGTGACCTCTGTCGCCAGCATTTTCAGATGGGAATTTTTTTAATAATTCCGCAACAAGGGCATTCTGGTACTGCCCCATTTTATTAGGCCTGTCCGCCAAGGGAATAAGAGACAGAAAGTCCTCCTTGTAGCGTGGGTCTAGAAGTGTCACCAACCAGTAATGACTGTCACCCAAAATTTGGACAACGCGAGGGCCACGGGAAAGGCAGCATAACATAAACTCAGCCATGTGTGCCAGACTGCAAAGAGGCAAGACTTCCATGTCCTCACCAAGAGGACGACTGACAATGCTCTTTTCTTCATCCTCCTCGTCTCAGGCTATCCACGCTGAACAGACGGTATGACAGTTGTGCAGGTAGTACCATCTATAGCTCAGGAAACTAGCTCCTGTTCTTCCTCCTCCTCTTTCTCCTCATTGTCACCCAATCCACGTTGAGATGAGATGAGGCTGGGCTGTGTGGAATCACACTGTATGGTTCCTTGCTCCATCTCTTCGTGCTCCTCCTGCAATGCATCCTCTTTAATTGTGAGCAGAGAGTGTTTCAGAAGACAGAGAAGCGAGATGGTGACGCTATTTATGGCATCATCGCTGCTCACCATCTTGGTGGACTCCTCAATGTTTTGGAGTATGGTACATATGTCTGACATCCATGTCCACTCCTGAGGTCTCATGTGTGGAGTCTGACCTTAATACCGATGGCCATGTTGATGCTGCTAGTCAACAACTGCCCTCTTCTGCTCACAAATTCTTCCCAACATCTGGAATGTAGAGTTCCAATGCGTGGGGACATCGCACACCAGTTGGTGAGCTGGAAGCTGAAAACGCTGCTGAAGCACGGCAAGGATGGCGGAAGCTGTAGCTGACTTTCTAAAATGGGCACACAAGCGGCGTACTTTGACAAGCAGATGCGACAGATCTGGGTAGGTTTTGAGAAACCGCTGAACCACGAGGTAAAGCATATGGGCCAGGCATGGTATGTGTGTGAGCTCGCCTCGTTTCAGAGCCGACACCGGGTTCTAGCCATTGTTACACATGACCATGTCTGGCTGTAGGTTCAGCAGTGTCAGCCACAGATCTGCCTGCTCTTTCAGAGCTGTCCACAACTCTTCAGTGGTGTGCGGTTTGTCACCTAAGCATATTAGCTTCAGCACAGCCTGTTGTCACTTGGCCGAGGCAGTGCTGCAGTGCTTCCTGCTTCTGACTGATGTGCTGATTTCGGAGATGGAGGCTGAAGAGGAGGAGGAGGTGCAGGAGCTGTACAATGTGGGGGCAATCCTGATTGACCTAGGGCCCGCAATCCTCGGTGTTAGGAGGACGTGTTCAGTCCCTAGGTCCGACTGGGTCCCGGCTTCCACTATATTAACCCAGTGTGCCGTCTGCTAGATGTACCATCCCTGCCCACAAGCACTTGTCCACGTGTCCGTGGTTAGATGGACTTTCCCGGTAACTGCATTGTTGAGGACACGGCTAATGTTGTGGGACACGTGCTCGTGTAATGCGGGGATGGCACACCGGGAGAAATAGTGGCGGCTGTCGACCGAGTACTGAGGGACGGCTGTGGCCATCAGGTTACGGAAAGTTTTCATCTTCACGAGCCTAAAAGGCAGCATTTTGAGCACAAACCGTCGTGAGATGTGTGGATTTAGTAGTGTGGCCTGTGGAGCGTTAGCTGCGTATTTGTGCTTGTGTTCCAAGGACTGGGGTAGGGACAACTGAATGCTGCGCTGGGACAAGGAAGTGGACATGCTTGCTGATGGTGCTAGTTGAGAGTGTGCACCGACACGTACAGGGCGGGAGGCATTTTTGCATGCATCATGGACAGGGGATTGGCATACATGCGCAACAGTGGGAGAAGCAGTGGTGTCACCCACAGACACTGTTTCTGGACCTTGGGGTTCGGCCCACTTAGTCGGGTGCTTTGCTGCCATGTGCCTGATAATGCCGGTGGTGGTCAGGCTGCTAGTTTTGCTACCCCTGCTGATGCTGGCCTGGCTGGTGGTGCAAATGGCCTTTTTGGCGTTATCGGCAGAGTCTTTAAAAAACAACCAGACTCGGAAAGACCTAACAGTTGTACTGGCAACTTCCGTCATGTTGGTGTTACCTGGGAACGCTTTCCTGCCTTGTGTCTGCGGCCACCACACTGCTTCTTCCTGCCTGTTGTGGTGCTACGCCTCCCTCCCCCTGTGTGCTGCTGTCCTCGCTCTTCATGTCCCCCTGCCAGGTTGGGTCAGTTACTATATCATCCATCACCTCGTCTTCCACTTCCGCTCCCTGGTCCTCCTCCTGACTTTCTGGCAATTGTGTCTCATCATCATCATCATCCACCTCTTGCGACAGTAATTGCACTTTCCCACCGTTGCCTTCGTGTGACCATGGCTGCTCAAATATTTGGGCATCGCTACACGCGTTCTCCTCTTGACTCGCTTGAAGCTGGCCCGGCGAGAGGCCTGAATCTACAAATGGAAAAGTGAACAGCTCTTCTGAGTGTCCAAATGTGTGATCAGTTGTCTCCGGTGGGAGGAAGGAGGATCAGGGTGAGCAATATGCTGTCCAGACGGTGTGGAAGACAGGGTGGTAGTGGTGGTGGCAAAGTGACTAGAAGCATTATCTGCTATCCAAAGAACAATCTTTTGACATTGCTTTGGGTTCAATAGTAGTGTGCTGCGGTCCCCTAGCAATTGGGACAGGAAGGTCGGGCGATGTGGCACAGTTTCAGCTTGCCCACGGCCTCGACCTCGGCCTCTGCATGCATCATCACGTCCACTTCCCCATCTCTTGACACGCACCTTGCCCATTTTAAATGGAGGACAATATTTTCCACGTTCACTAGAAATGACTGATTTTGGAACGCAGTTATTTGTGATACATCTGACAGAGAACCACGGTTTTAAATAGCAGGCCTGTAATTTACTAATATTATTCTTCACAGAGACCTAGTGTGAATAGCTTGAACGACACACTGCAACAAAATGGAAAAGGAGGCCAATATTTTCCAGGTTCAGTTCAAATTTCTTCATTTTTATCGCTGAAATATGGAACAGATCTGGCTGTATTCTGCAGTGCTAACAAGCAAATGGAGCAGAAAAACGGTGTACTCTGGATTGCTTTTTAAGTAAATAACCAGGATTAAGATAAAAAAAAATGCCCTGGCCCCTGATACCTGGGGCTATGTCTACAAACATCTGTAAGAACAGCAGCAGCAGGAACATGCTATGGACCCTCTTGCACTATATGCACTGCAGTCTGCCACATACACTGTCTGTCTGCCTAACTTCTGCTATCACCTTCACCACTGAAAGTGATAGCAGTCCTCTGATGGTCCCGGATTAGTCCTCAGAAGGACTGTTAGTTCAGATAGATATAGATACAGTGCTGGCCAAAAGTATTGGCACCCCTTCAATTCTGTCAGATAATACTCAGTTTCTTCCTGAAAATGATTGCAATCACAAATTCTTTGGTATTATTCTCTTCATTTAATTTGCTTGCAAGGAAAAAACACAAAAGAGAATGAAGCAAAAATCAAATCATTGATCATTTCACACAAAACTTCAAAAATGGGCCGGACAAAATTATTGGCACCCTCAGCCTAATACTTGGTTGCACAACCTTTAGCCAAAATAACTGCGAACAACCGCTTCCGGTAACCATCAATGAGTTTCTTACAATGCTCTCCTGGAATTGCAGACCATTCTTCTTTGGCAAACTGCTCCAGGTCCCTGATATTTGAAGGGTGCCTTCTCCAAACTGCCATTTTGAGATCTCTCCACAGGTGTTCTATGGGATTCAGGTCTGGACTCATTGCTGGCCACCTTAGAAGTCTCCAGTGCTTTCTCTCAAACCATTTTATAGTGCTTTTGGAAGTGTGTTTTGGGTCATTGTCCTGCTGGAAGACCCATGACCTCTGAGGGAGACCCAGCTTTCTCACACTGGGCCCTACATTATGCTGCAAAATTTGTTGGTAGTCTTCAGACTTCATAATGCCATGCACACGGTCAAGCAGTCCAGTGCCAGAGGCAGCAAAGCAACCCCAAAACATCAGGGAACCTCCGCCATGTTTGACTGTAGGGACCGTGTTCTTTTCTTTGAATGCCTCTTTTTTTTTCCTGTACACTCTATGTTGATGCTTTTACCCCAAAAGCTCTACTTTTGTCTCATCTGACCAGAGAACATTCTTCCAAAACGTTTTAGGCTTTCTCAGGTAAGTTTTGGCAAACTCCAGCCTGGCTTTTTTATGTCTCGGGTTAAGAAGTGGGGTCTTCCTGGGTATCCTACCATACAGTCCCTTTTCATTCAGACGTCGACGGATAGTACGGGTTGACACTGTTGTACCCTCGGACTGCAGGGCAGCTTGAACTTGTTTGGATGTTAGTCGAGGTTCTTTATCCACCATCCGCACAATCTTGCGTTGAAATCTCTCGTCAATTTTTATTTTCCGTCCACATCTAGGGAGGTTAGCCACAGTGCCATGGGCTTTAAACGTCTTGATGACACTGCGCACGGAAGACACAGGAACATTCAGGTGTTTGGAGATGGACTTGTAGCTTTGAGATTGCTCATGCTTCCTCACAATTTGGTTTCTCAAGTCCTCAGACAGTTCTTTGGTCTTCTTTCTTTTCTCCATGCTCAATGTGGTACACACAAGGACACAGGACAGAGGTTGAGTCAACTTTAATCCATGTTAACTGGCTGCAAGTGTGATTTAGTTATTGCCAACACCTGTTAGGTGCCACAGGTAAGTTACAGGTGCTGTTAATTACACGAATTAGAGAAGCATCACATGATTTTTCAAAGGGTGCCAATACTTTTGTCCACCCCCTTTTTTAGGTTTGGTGTGGAATTATATCCAATTTGGCTTTAGGACATTTCTTTTTGTGTTTTTTTCATTGAAGACAAATTAAATGAAGAGAATAATACCAAAGAATTTGTGATTGCAATCATTTTCAGGAAGAAACTGAGAATTATCTGACAGAATTGCAGGGGTGCCAATACTTTTGGCCAGCACTGTATATGTTGTGGAATACCTATATTAACTCTAAACAAGCAAATCTCTCCCTGATGCAGCAGCACCTCTCCCTACTCTGCCTGATTCCGGAGTGACTGATGAGCATAGCGGCGCCAGGTCTGATATAGACCTGATGATGCTGTGCGGCCAGCCAATCACTGTAATGCCCACAACCAACATGGCTACGGCATTACAGTGCGTGCCAAGCAATCCCTGCATGTTCATTGGCTCTCCAAAGAGCGCCAAACATGCAGGGTGGGGACCAGAGTTCCCGCCCGAGAAACCCCGAAATACGCGCCAAGCATGTCGAGCACCATGATGCTCGGGTGAGGAACCGAGCAGTGGCGAGCACGTTCGCTCATCACTAGTGCACGGCAATCCTTTCTGAGTTGCAATTTCTTGGTGTAGATTGGCTCTTTCAGGTAAAATTAGGCACAGGCATGCCATAGCTGGTAGTAAGGGATCGTGGGCATGTGCTGGGCGATGAGGAATACCTACAAGTCTATTTGCCTAAGCCGGGATATTTTGATGCTGAGCAAAGACAACACCTAGACAATTATCAATATTTGACAGTGAAATATTAAGTGTATAGAAGATCATAGAGGAGGGAGGGAGACCTTTTATTTGGCCATGTCAGTAAACTAACCTGAATAAAGAAAAATATAGCACCCAGCTGCCCTTGTTCTAGAAAATTACAGTTGAAGTTGCGGGATGTCCTCATTCTATTGACCAATCTGTAGCGTCACAAATGTGGTTGAATTCTCTTGGGTTTATTAATATTGTCTCTGGGGAAAAATGGCATAATGAATAATTCATGATTTCCTCCTTCAGAACGCTGATTTGTCATGAGATTTCACAATAAAAAATATATATATAGAAACTAATATTTAATTACATTATTAAGTGTATTAATTATTAAATAAGCTATGAGTCCTTCAGCAGTAGAAACAGTTTGAGTATTCAGTCTGCACCTATCCAGCCTGATTGACGTCTGCAGCTTGTACAGAGGAGTGTGAAATATCAGCAGCAGCAGGGAGGAGGGACACTGAGGAGCTGTCTAGGCAAGGTGGAGAATGAGTTAAACTTTCACAGAGGATTATACAGCCATTCTGACATGGATTTTCAGAGCACATCTATCAGGTGTATGATCTATTTAGTAATGTACGCAGCTTGCATTGTGAAATCTGATGACAGATCCGCTTTCACACCTACAGAGGACAATCTGTGCCTAAGACATTTGTGACGTTTTGACAGTGTTCTCTGTTGTTGAGATGAACAGAGGAAAATGCTGAATTGATCTTCATTTCCTAATATGATGAAAAGAACGTCAATGCCAAAAAGAAACAAACATGATGTACCAATAGCACCCTGCAAAAAAGATGATTACTCACTATGTTTGGTGCAAACTGTTGTGTAGGGGAAACCATTTGAGCAAAGGACTGTAAGCAAGAACCCCTATATTTCCTTATATACTCATTTGAGCCTTAACGGTGCTATATTTACTACATATGCCACCACATAATATCTTTTTAGACGGATGAGTGGCATCACACAGGAAGAGAGATGAGTTTCGTGGTCCTCGTGTGTTCAATACATCTTGGTGTAGCAATCGCTGACCACTGACACTGAATCTAAAAAGATTTAAGAACTCGCAAAATATTGGCGCACCATGAGTTTCTACCAAACGTATGTGTTTTTGGTGTTTTCATGCCACCTCTGATTGTGGGGCCAGCTGGGGTGGGATGGAGGAGGGATGGGGTGTAGCGACCCACTTATCAATTCATTACGCCACTCCACTCCCTGATTGAGCTAGAGGAAAGACTCATCTGTATATACTGTATTTTGACTACTTATCCCTCCATGGCCATTAATGTGAATCACCAGTAACCACCATGAGCACTATCCTTAGTATTTAGTTTTTGGATTTTGTTTTTAGTTAAATGCAATAATCTGGAGCTTTCAAGGTTTTAGTGGGTTTAGGTTTGAAAAGGAACCTGATTTGACAAAAGTTTACAATATCAAGACAGAGAAAGTTACATCAGGTTTATAGCAAGGATAAATGATTACATAAGTAATTATGAAGTATTGCGTGTGTTTCACCTCCCATGACTCACCTTAAATGACACGAAAGAAGACAAATGGTCATATATTATGAATTAGAAATTGTGGGCAGATGCCCATCAAACCCAAAACCAGTGGGTGGATCACGCAGAAAGATTTAGTCATAAACGCTGACTGCATAATTATTGTCTTGCACAAGATAATATATTAGAATAAAAAACATATCTTGATCCTTAAGTAGTAAAAGTCTCAGAAGACCATACAAGCGCTATGAAAGCCGTCCAGAAGAAAAGGGGGTATTCTGTAAAATGCAAATGAAATGCAATTCATGCATTAGAGGATTACTCATTAATCATATCTATTTTGGTAGATTAAAGCAAAAAAAAAAAAAAAGACATCTAGTTCTCATTCAGGCGTCCATTTTTCACGTATATATTCTACCTGTGTTTTTCACCGATGGATCACGTAGCCATTATACTCTACGCAGCAGTATACATTTTCTTGTTTTCGTCTGTGGACCATGTATCCTCAAAAAAATCTCAAAGACATGTCTGTGTTTGATCCAAGGCATGAAACAAAATTGCTTATAGAAGTCTATGGATTTGTGTAAAATCACAAACATTACAAATTGCCATCTATATAAATAAAAAGATTATTATTATTATTATTACTAGATGGTGGCCCGTTTCTAACGCATCGGGTATTCTAGAATATGTATGTAGTTTATTCTGTCATCCTCATTGGCGTATTTTTGCTTACGACCCATTGGAAGACAGGAAGCGTAAATCGTGATAGCGTACAGTAAAGAGGTATCTGTTCAGCGCGCTGTGACAGACAGAACGTGTCCAGTAAACGTGAGTGAACTACGTCGCGCTATGACTGGGGTTTAAATTGCGCACCAATATCGCTGAATGGTGGCGGCCGGCCGGGCGCGACCAATCAGCGAAGCGGGGTTTAAAGGGGGGTCCACTACTTTAAATTAACCCCCCCAATGTTCCCCCCCCGGGGCCCCTAATGAATTTCGTAAATACCTCATGTTGCCAATACTGCCTGTGCGCGGTGCTATCGCTGACCGCGCACAGGCAGCACGTGACCCCCGGCTGCAGCCGGCTCTTGCTTCTGCTTACGTCACAACTATTTGCGGCTGCAGCCAGGGGTCTCCTGTTCCACGGTGAGTGACGGGTTGTGGGCGGGGTTATCCCCCATCGTGTCACACCCGGCATCCACCGTGCGCCCATTCATTGAGAGAGAGCATGAGGTATTTACGAAATTCATTAGGGGCCCCGGGGGGGATACATTGGGGGGTTAATTTAAAGTAGCCGCGCCAATATCGCCGGGCGCAACCAATCAGCGAAGCGTGGTTCAAATCCCGCGCCAATTCGCAGCCGGACTGCGCCTGTCGCTGATTGGTCGCGCCAGCCGCCCGCGACCAATCAGCGACGCGGGATTTCCGTTACAGACAAACAGACAGAATTAGACGATTATATCTATAGATCTGTGTGCAATCTGTACTCTGTTCTTTTTTTTTTACATTGTATTTGTTTGAAGCTTTGCAATTTGAGAAAATCACTTATGAAATGCTGATGGTAAAAATCTGACATATCGACGACTCGCTGATGAAAATCAGTGTTTAATGTACAAAAATTGCAGCCTGAATGAGGACGAAGGGTGGTTCATGGCTCTGAATGACCTTGGACCTTCAGGAGTTCACCGCTCCCTAGCTTCATGATTTCCTGATTGCTGGGGGGGGAAGGTCATTGTGCCACACTTTGATTGACAGTTCAGGCTAGCAGCATCATTGAGCTCTGGGCTTTAACTTGCATCATTGTTGCAATATAAGGCTGCCTTGTCTGCCTCCAGTGTATTAGAAGTGGTGGGATCTTGACAACCTGCTACAGTAAGGGGTTGTCACAATCTTTTATTCCTAATCCTAAGGAGTTGCCCAAAAGGGATTGAAGCATCATATGGAGGAGACTATAGGCAAAATATACAGCGACTGTCCTGCAACTGAGAGAAGCAATGGCTGGTCACCTAGACAATAATTTCTAGACAATTTAAGCTTAATAAATCAAATGGCAGAAATATCTGCAAGATTGAAAAGGCAAATTAATTGAAAATGTGTTTAGTCTTACACTATCTACCGGCCTATACCCACTAAACAACATGGGAATAAGCCCTTAAGTTGTGTCCCCCTACTTTATTTTTATGGGCCTCTGTGTAATGCATTATTTCTGATGCTGGGAACATGGCCGTTTCCATTGCAGTACCCTAGATAATTTACAGTCATGCATTGGGATCTTCAACCTGACGATCTCTAAAATAAAGCTCGACACTATAGTCATTGTAAAGATTTTACATGGAGATTAGTTAAAAGTTTTTCTTTAATATAAGGATATCTAATAATAATAAGACATCACTACAAATAGTTTCAATTCCCCGTTGTTTCTGTTTTGCCGACACCTATTTCAGAATGGAGCCATCATGGCAGCTAGAGTTCCATCAATGAACTTCTTAGATGGCCCTCAGAGTTTTGTGAGGTCCAAGGGATGTTATTGACTAATTTGACCCCCCCCCCCCCAGTCTTGTGTTAGTAATGTATGGGATCATTCAAACAACATATTATTAGGAAATACAATTCCTAATGCAACATATTAGTGTTTTCCAAAGTGGAGGTTCACTTTAAGAAATAATCAGCGATTGTGGTCTTGGCAGCGTTTTACTTATATACAAGGCTTTGCTCACCAGTATGGGTGATTTCATTCTTCTCACTCCAGTTTCAAAATCCTTTGTGCACCTGAGGCAATGTTTAGATGACCTAATTTCAGATGGACTGAATAGTTGTCTATTCAGTGGAAATACTATAGCTAAATAATGTGTCTTTTATATGAGGAACAAATACACCCAAATATTCATTCCGAATCCACACAATACTGTCCTTCAACCAGAGATGAAGCTAACTACGTAGCTCTATAAAGTGCAAAAGAAGCATTCACAGCCGGGCCCTGCTACCTAAGGGGCATTAAAAGACCCTATAACACATAAGACATCAGTATTATTAATTGTGGGGGACCAATTTATATTGCACTACTTTGGGTAATAGTGACATAATGGTCTACAGACCAATACGTTGCTATTGAGCCTGAACTCAGCTTTGTGCAGTTACTCTTTCAGTAGCTGTACACTTCAGAATGGTGTTTCGAGTGATCGGTGGAGCTCTCAGGACTTGGACCACCACCAATCAAAAGTATGATGCAGCCCATGTGATATACACTGCTCAAAAAAATAAAGGGAACACTCAAATAGCACATCCTAGATCTGAATGAATGAAATATTCTCATTGAATACTTTGTTCTGTACAAAATTGAATGTGCTGACAACAAAATCACACAAAAATCATCAATGGAAATCAAATTTATTAACCAATGGAGGCCTGGATTTGATGTCACCACCAAAATTAAAGTGGAAAAACACACTACATGGTGATCCAACTTTGATGTAATGTCCTTAAAACAAGTGAAAATGAGTCTCAGTATTGTGTGTGGCCTCCACGTGCCTGTATGACCTCCCTACAATGCCTGGGCATGCTCCTGATGAGGTTGCGGATGGTCTCCTGTGGGATCTCCTCCCAGACCTGGATTAAATCATCCGCCAACTCCTGGACAGTCTGTGGTGCAACGTGACGTTGGTGGATGGAGCGAGACATGATGTCCCAGATGTGCTCAGTCAGATTCAGGTCTTGGGAACAAGCGGGCCAGTCCATAGCTTCAATGCCCTCATCTTGCAAGAACTGATGACACACTCCAGCCACATGAGGTCTGGCATTGTCCTGTATTAGGAGGAACCCAGGGCCAACCGCACAAGCATATGGTCTCACAAGGGGTCTGAGGATCTCATCTCGGTACCTAATGGCAGTCAGGCTACCTCTGGCGAGCACATGGAGGGCTGTGCGGCCCTCCAAAGAAATGCCACCCCACACCATTACTGACCCACTGCCAAACCGGTTATGCTGAAGGATGTTGCAGGCAGCAGATCACGCTCCACGGTGTCTCCAGACTCTGTCATGTCTGTCACATGTGCTCAGTGTGAACCTGCTTTCACCTGTGAAGAGCACAGGGCGCCAGTGGCGACTTTGCCAATCCTGGTGTTCTGTGGCAAATGCCAAGCGTCCTGCACGGTGTTGGGCTGTGAGCACAACCCCCATCTGTGGACGTCGGGCCCTCATACCACCCTCATGGAGTCGGTTTCTAACCGTTTGTGCAGACATATGAACATTTGTGGCCTGCTGGAGGTCATTTTGCAGGGATCTGGCAGTGCTCCTCCTGTTCCTCCTTGCGCAAAGGCGGAGGTAGCGGTCCTGCTGCTGGGTTGTTGCCCTCCTACGGCCCCCTGCACATCTCCTGGTGTACTGGCCTGTCTCCTGGTAGCGCCTCCAGCCTCTGGACACTACGCTGACAGACACAGCAAACCTTCTTGCCACAGCTCGCATTGATGTGCCATCCTGGATGAGCTGCACTACCTGAGCAACTTCTGTGGGTTGTAGAGTCCGTCTCATGCTGCCACAAGTGTGAAAGAACAACCAAAATTCAAAAGTGACCAAAACATCAGCCAGAAAGCATTGGTACTGAGATGTGGTCAGTGGTCCCCACCAACAGAACCACTCCTTTATTGAGGGTGTCTTGATAATTGCCAATAATTTCCATCTATTGTCTATTCCATTTGCACAACAGCATGTGAAATTGATTGTCAATCAGTGTTGCTTCCTAAGTGGACAGTTTGATTTCACAGAAGTATGATTTACTTGGAGTTATATTCTGTTGTTTAAGTGCTCCCTTTATTTTTTTGAGCAGCGTATAAAACATTTTTGCAAATTGAAGATACCCGTTAAACATGATGAATATCTTAAAACCAATTAGTAGTTTTTCAATGATGGCTTTTGCCATAGTAGTTGCCCATTTTTTGACATTTAGATTTTATGTCCTGTTGTAGGTGTTGCCTTTTTCAGAGCAATATTTAGAAAGTGGCAAAATGGCAACTACCCTGCCTCCTCCATCATTTAGGGGCCTGGACACTCTATCAATCACAATTGCATCACCAATGACCAATATTGACAGATAGACTGAGCCCTATTATTTGGGAGCTGCATGTATATTCTTATTTATCATATACTTTATGAACCTTTTAAAATGTGTTATAAATGATGAGAATAGAGTAGCTATATAATGTTTAGACTTTACTTGTAGACTGGGTTTTCCAAGATATTACTTTTTATTTTCTCACTACTTTTTTCACCGTTGAGTGTGTCTGGGTTAAGAATGTGCATTCAAGCTTAGCAAAGAGACACTCTCAAATGTGGCCAAGGGAATTTAGGCTGATCTTCCTCCATTCAGAGTCAATCATAGAGGTCAAACGGAGCTTGTAGGAGCTACGCTACATGAGATAGTCCTTGACTATTTTTTTTTTAAAACTCTTTTTATTGAAAAATTCCACAGGATAATGGTTACAAACAAGTACTGTCATAACATAAGGTTAGGGTAATCCAAACATTATGTAACATCCCTGGCGGCGTGCTTGCATGGCTTACCATCTCCCACCATGCAAGACCGTAATCTTACCTTTCAGGCCAGGCTGCACACTTTTGCTCCAGTACCTGCTGTTTGTATGTCTCTTGTCTGCTGGCTTAGGGAGTCGGCGCTGTTGCTTTCTGATTCTTAAAGCTACAGTGTGCGCAGTCCTAATGCGTCCCCAGCCTATTGCTGTGAGTCACTGGATACTTAAACCCCCTCCACCCAGTGGGAGGTGCCTGAGCAACACTTTCACTCAGTTTGTCTTTTGCAACTGAGGTGCCAGGTCCTGTCCCGACTCTAGTCTGTCCGCCACCCTGGGGGCTGAGTACCCAGGGCCTTTTCCTGTACCTGTGACTTCTAGTCTGTTTCCGCCACCCTGGGGGCCAAGTATCTAGGGCCGCTACCTGTATCTCTGACTTCTAGTCTGTTTCTGCAACCCTGGGGGCTGAGTTCCCAGGCTCGTTCCTGTATCTTGTTCTCGGTTCAGTTCCTGTCTGAACAGTGTCTTAGCCCGTTACTTGTTTCTCTCTATGTCCATACCTTTCCTTTTCCTGCAGTGTCTGAACCTGCACCTAACTCTAACTCGTTGTCTCTGTACTTCTGTTTGTGAGTTTTGTGTCCACTCGCTACTTCATTGCAAGTACCTTGTGTATATCTGGTTCTGCATGTCTCCTTTCCCTGCCTCCGTACCTACCTCCTGTGTTCTAACCATCTTCCTGTATTTTCCAGTCTGTTCCATGTGAACAGAGTCCTGTCCTGTCTGCCTTCACCTTCTGCTCTATGCTGCTCTGCTCGTTCACCACTCCGGCGGTTCCACTCTGCTCCACTTGTTTACCGCACCTGCAGTTCTGTTCTGCTCTGCTTGTTCACCGCTCTGGCGGTTCCACTCTGTTCCACTTGTTTACCGCACCTGCGGTTCTGTTCTGCTCTGCTCGTTCACCGCTTCGGCGGTTCCGCTCTGCTCTGCTTGTTTACCACACATGCAGTTCTGTTTTGCTCTGCTTGTTCACCGCTCCGGCGGTTCCGCTCTGTTCTGCTTGTTTACCGCACCTGCGGTTCTGTTCTGCTCTGCTTGTTCACCGCTCCAGCGGTTCCGCTCTGCTCCGCTTATTCACTGCACCTGCGGTTTTGCTATGCTCTGCTTGTTCACCGCACCTTCGGTTTTGCTCCGCTCTGCTTTTTCACCGCATCTGCGGTCTTGCTCCGCTCTGCTTGCTCACCACACCTGCGGTTTTGCTCCACTCTGCTTGCTCACCGCACGTGCGGTTTTGCTCCACTCTGCTTGTTCACCCCACCTGCGGTTTTGCTCCGCTCTGCTTGTTCACCGCACCTGCGGTTTTGCTCTGCTCTGCTTGTTCACCGCACCTGCGGTTTTCCTCTGCTCTGCTTGTTCACCGCACCTGCGGATTTGCTCCTCTCTGCTTGCTCACAGTACCTGTGGTTTTGCTCCGCTCCGCTTGTTTACCGCTCTTGCGGTTTTGCTCTGCTAGTCCACCGCACCTGCGGCTCTGTTCCTGTATCCCAGTCTGTACTGGTCCCTATCCAGCCTGCGTTCATACCTGCCCAGTATCTGCCTGTCTGCATTCCAGCCGTGCCTGTCAGCACCCGCCTGTCTGCATACCAGCCGTGCCTGCCAGTACCCACCTGCCTTCATACCAGCCGTGCCTGCTAAGTACCCACCTGCTGTCATACCAGCCATGCCTGCCAGTACCCACCTGTCTGCATACAAGCTGTGGGTCAACAGCTGTGACCGGGGTCTGACCTGGAGTAGCACCTGGTCCCTCTGCTCGGTTCCTCCCTGGTTCACGGAGTCGACTGAGCCACCGTGCGACCTTGGTCGGATCGGGTTGATACTTAGTTACGCCCCTCCAGGCACTCCTCGGTTCATGGTACAGTGGGATCACTAATCACGCTCAAGCCAGTCAGTCCGGGCGCCAGTGTAACACATTAACCATTCTCAGTTCAATACAGTTTACATCACGTTCTCAATAATCGGAGTAAATAGTTAAAGAAAAAAAAACAAATAGTTTGAAACATAAGTTTCATTGTGGAGCACTGCACTCTTTACTAAACTGGCCAATTCCCTATCAAAATTCAGTATTTATATACAGTACAGACCAAAAGTTTGGACACACCTTCTCATTTAAAGATTTTTCTGTATTTTCATGACTATGAAAATTGTACATTCACACTGAAGGCATCAAAACTATGAATTAACACATGTGGAATTATATACTTAACAAAAAAGTGTGAAACAACTGAAAATATATCTTATATTCTAGGTTCTTCAAAGTAGCCACCTTTTGCTTTGATGACTGCTTTGCACACTCTTGGCATTCTCTTGATGAGCTTCAAGAGGTAGTTACCGGAAATGGTCTTCCAACAATCTTGAAGGAGTTCCCAGAGATGCTTAGCACTTGTTGGCCCTTTTGCCTTCACTCTGCGGTTCAGCTCACCCCAAACCATCTCGATTGGGTTCAGGTCTGATGACTGTGGAGGCCAGGTCATCTGGCGTAGCACTCCATCACTCTCCTTCTTGGTCATATAGCCCTTACACAGCCTGGCGGTGTGTTTGGGGTCATTGTCCTGTTGAAAAATAAATGATGGTCCAACTAAACGCAAACCGGATGGAATAGCATGCCGCTGCAAGATGCTGTGGTAGCCATGCTGGTTCAGTATGCCTTCAATTTTGAATAAATCCCCAACAGTGTCACCAGCAAAGCACACCCACACCATCACACCTCCTCCTGCATGCTTCACGGTGGGAACCAGGCATGTAGAGTCCATCCGTTCACCTTTTCTGCGTCGCACAAAGATACGGTGGTTGGAACCAAAGATCTCAAATTTGGACTCATCAGACCAAAGCACAGATTTCCACTGGTCTAATGTCCATTCCTTGTGTTCTTTAGCCCTCTTCTGCTTGTTGCCTGTCCTTAGCAGTGGTTTCCTAGCAGCTATTTTACCATGAAGGCCTGCTAAGTCTCCTCTTAATAATTGTTGAAGAGATGTGTCTGCTGCTAGAACTCTGTGTGGTATGGACCTGGTCTCTAATCTGAGCAGCTGTTAACCTGCGATTTCTTAGGCTGATGACTTGGATAAACTTATCCTCAGAAGCAGAGGTGACTCTTGGTCTTCCTTTTCTGGGGTGGTCCTCATGTGAGCCAGTTTCTTTGTAGCGCTTGATGGTTTTTGCAACCGCACTTGGGGACACTCTCAAAATTTTTCCAATTTTTCGCACTGACTAATCTTCATTTCTTAAAGTAATGATGGCCACTCGTTTTTCTTTACTTAGCTGCTTTTTTCTTGCCATAATACAAATTCTAACAGTCTATTCAGTAGGACTATCAGCTGTGTATCCACCAGACTTCTGCACAACACAACTGATGGTCCCAATCCCATTTATAAGGCAAGAAATCCCACTTATTAAACCTGACAGGGCACACCTGTGAAGTGAAAACCATTTCCGGTGACTACCTCTTGAAGCTCATCAAGAGAATGCCAAGAGTGTGCAAAGCAGTCATCAAAGCAAAAGGTGGCTACTTTGAAGAACCTAGAATATAAAACATATTTTCAGTTGTTTCACACTTTTTTGTTAAGTATATAATTCCACATGTGTTAATTCATAGTTTTGATGCCTTCAGTGTGAATGTACAATTTTCATAGTCATGAAAATACAGAAAAATCTTTAAATGAGAAGGTGTGTCCAAACTTTTGGTCTGTACTGTATAAATAAATATATATATATATATATATATATATCAGTTATAGTTGCAGTATAGGTACACTCTTACAGCCCATATATATCATATTTCATTTCCCATGCACTCGAAAGGCCGTATATCAGGACTCATAACGTGAGATTAGCGAGGTCATGGCACCAGGGGACAAGTGTGTTAAGGGCGAGTTACACAATCTTTCCCATATTCTTTGGAATTTCTGGGGACATCCCCTATTTCTATATACTCATTCACTAGTTTTTTTCCATTGTTTGATAGTAGGAGATTTCCCTCCCATCCATTTTAGTGCTATCGCTTTCCTGGCCATAAATATAACCTCCCGGAGGAATATCCGATCGTAGTGGGTCCATATTTCCTGGTCCACAATACCCAAGACACAAAACTCTGGACTACATTCAATTGGCATCCCAACTATCCATTCCAATGTAGTTACCACTTCACTCTAATATCTTCGTATTATCCCACAATTCCAAATAAGATGCCAGAAATCCGCTCCTGATTCCCCACATCTGTGACATTCATCAGATGCCATTCTAACAAATCTATGCATTCTCACTGGGGTCAGGTAAGATTGATGGAGTCTATATAATTGAATTAATTTATTATTGGCGGCTGGTGACACCACCATATGCGCTTCCAGTGCATCATGCCACTGATCATCAGTTATAGAAGGGATTAATTGCCGCCATTTATTCTCAACAACAAGTTGGGTAGAAGTGATTTTAGAATTCAGTAGAAAGGTATATAGAGAGGATATCACTCCTGTGGGTCCTTGAGTTTTTAGTACCCCTATTAATGGGTATTTAGGATGTGGGAATTGATGTGTTATGGCATGCCTCATTTGTAGATATCTGTAGAATTCTCTATGAGGGATCCAAAACTTTATACGAATTTGATCAAATGACAATAAAATTTCATTTTCAAAAATCTGATTAAGCGTTGTTATTCCATATTGCTTCCAGAAGATTGTGTTCTGTAGGTTTTTAAGCTGTGGAAATTCAGAGTTAACCCATATTTGGGTTTCTCCCATTTGATCAGTAAATCCCACGATACACCTACTCTTACGCCACACCTGCTTCGCTAGGCTATGCGCAAATAATAAGCCCTGTGGTGGTCTGTAAGAGCCTTCTAATATAGCCCATGGTGTATTCTCCTTTAATAAATGTATAAGATGCGCTTCTGCATTAGTGAGTTTATCACTGCTTATCCAGCACTTCAAATATCGTGACCAGCTAAATAATAGAGCAATAGATCAAGCACCGCGCTACCCCCCTGATCCTTGGGTTTCTGCAGAGATCTAATACTTAATTTGGGCCTTGCTGAGCCCCATATAAATGTCGCCATCATGCCATGCAGTTTCCGAAAAAATTATTTTAATGAATGAATGTTCTAATACATACAAATATTTTGGAAGGAGGATAATCATTTTGATTAGGTTAATTCTTCCCGCCACAGACAATGGGAGTTGGGACCAACTTTCAAATTTTTTCCTCATCATATCCTTTATGGGGTACACATTGTCCTTGAGGTCCATAATTGGGTTTTGATTAATTATAATGTCTAGATATTTGAATTTTTGTACTACCTGTAATCCAAAAAAAAAAACGGTTCGGTTATGTTATCTATAAGTGGCATAACCACAGATTTGCTCCAATTGATTTTAAGGCCCGATAATTCCCCAAAGCAATTAATAAGGTCAATTGCTCTTGGAAGGGATTGTTCTATTTTGTTTAGGAAGAGGATCAAGTCATTTGCGTATAACCCCACTTTATCTGTTCTAGAGTTTATACTAATACCCTCCACCAGGTGGTCCTGCCTAATTTTAAAGGCAATAGGCTCTATCGCTAGAGCGAAGAGCATTGGAGATAAGGGGCAACCCTGTCTAGTTCCTCTACCCAGGTTAAAGTATTCCGATAGTATTCCATTTACTAGAATGTTAGCCCTTGGTATAGAGTAGATCAATTTAATCCAGCTACAAAATTTATCAGAAAGCCCATATTTCAGGAGCACACACTGTAGAAACGTCCACTCCAAGGAGTCAAAGGCTTTTGCCGTATCTAAA
This sequence comes from Phyllobates terribilis, assembly GCF_046119375.1. Taxonomy (NCBI): domain Eukaryota; kingdom Metazoa; phylum Chordata; class Amphibia; order Anura; family Dendrobatidae; genus Phyllobates; species Phyllobates terribilis. The sequence continues at coordinate 385,852,388 of NW_027362765.1, forward strand.
GAAGCTATAGCCCAGGGTTCCCAATATTTATGGCCTATCTGTGTTAACACTTGAACTCTTCTAATATTAGATGAAGTAGACCAGAGGTCTCAAACACGCGGCCCCCAGGCACAGACTCCTTGACGATCCCGACCTGGTCCAGGAGGAGCCGCCGACAGCAGCGCTGCATTGCCGCTCAGAGACCGTCTCCCAGCACAGCATTTCCAATGCCAGCCGCCGGCCAATCAGAAGCAAGCAGCTGATATCTGCATCCCAGCGCAGCGGCGTATGACGTCACTGCCATGCGCAGATGTCAGCTGCTGGCCTCTGATAGGTCGGCGGATGGCATTGGAAATCCTGTGCAGAGATCCGGTCTCTGACCGGCAATGCAGCGCTGCTGTCGGCGGCTCCTCCTGGACCAGGTCGGGATCGTCAAGGGGTCTGTGCCTGCGGGCCGCATGTGCACAAAGGACGCCGAGGGAACAGAGGACAGGTGAGAGGAATCTTTTTTCTTTCTCTTTTATGTGTGTGAAGAACAACACAGGGGACAATTCTACCAGATGGGGATCTGGATGGGGCATTACTACCGGATGGGGGACATTACTCCAAGACGAGGACCAGAATGGGGCACATTACTGCAAGATGGGGATCACCAGGATGGGGCATAATACTGCAAGATGAGGACCACCAGGATGGGGCACATTACTGCAAGATGGGGATCACCAGGATGGGGCATAATACTGCAAGATGGGGACCACCAGGATGGGGCACATTACTGCAAGATGGGGACCACCAGGATGGGGCACATTACTGCAAGATGGGGACCACCAGGATGGGGCACATTACTGCACGATGGGGACCACCAGGATGGGGCACATTACTGCACGATGGGGACCACCAGGATGGGGCACATTACTACAAAATGGGGACCACCAGAATGGGGCACATTACTACAAGATGAGGACCGCCAGGATGGGGCACATTACTGCAAGATGGGGACCACCAGGATAGGGCACATTATTACCAGATTGGGACCACCAGGATGGGGCACATTATAACAAGATTGGGACCACCAGGAGGGGGCACATTACTGCAAAATGGGGACCACCAGAATGGGGCACATTAAAGCAAGATGGGGACCACCAGGATGGGGCACATTACTACAAGATTGGTACAACCAGGATGGGGCACATTACTACAAAATGGGGACCACCAGGTTGAGGCACATTACTACAAGATTGGGACTACCAGGATGGGGCACATTACTACAAAAAGGGGACCACCAGGATGAGGCACATTACTACAAGACGGGGACCACTAGGATGGGACATATTACTACAAGATGGGGACAACCAGGATGGGGCATATTCTGCAAAATGGGGACCACCAGGATGGGGTACATTACTGCAAGATGGGGACCACCAGGATGGGGCACATTACTGCAAGATGGGGACCACCAGGATGTGGAACATTACTCCAAGAGGAGGACCAGGGTGGGGCACATTACTACAAGATGGGGACTAGGATGGGGCACATTACTACAAGATTGGGAGCACCAGGATGGGGCACATTACTATAAAATGGGGACCACCAGGATGAGGCACATTACTACAAGACGGGGACCACCAGGATGGGGCATATTACTACAAGATGGGGACCACCAGGATGGGGCATATTACTGCAAAATGGGGACCACCAGGATGGGGTACATTACTGCAAGATGGGGACCACCAGGATGGGGCACATTACTGCAAGATGGGGACCAGCAGGATGGGGCTCATTACTGCAAGATGGGGACCACCAGGATCGGGCACATTATTACAAGATGGGGACCAGGATGGGGCACATTACTACAAGATTGGGACCACCAGGATGGGGCACATTACTACAAGATTGGGACCACCAGGATGGGGCACATTACTACAAGATGAGGACCACCAGGATGGGGCACATTACTACAAGATTGGGACCACCAGGATGGGGCACATTACTGCAAGATGGGGACCACCAGGATGGGGCACATTGTTACAAGATGTGGACCAGGATGGGGCACATTACTACAAGATTGGGACCACCAGGAGGGGGCACATTACTACAAGATTGAGACCACCAGGATGGGGCACATTACTACAAGATTGGGACCACCAGGATGGGGCACATTACTACAAGATTGGGATCACCAGGATGAGGCACATTATTACAAGATGGGGACCACCAGGAAGGGGCACATTACTACAAGATTGGGACAACCAGGATGGGGCACATTATTTCAAGATTGGGACCACCAGGATGGGACACATTGCTACAAGATGGGGACCACCAGGATGGGGCACATTATTACAAGATTGGGACCATCAGGATGGGGCACATTACTGCAAGATTGGGACCACCAGGATGGGGCATATTACTACAAGATTGGGACCACCAGGATGGGGCATATTACTACAAGATTGGGACCACCAGGATGGGGCACAATCTTACAAGATTGGGACCACCAGGAAGGGGCACATTACTACAAGATTGGGATCACCAGGATGGGGCATATTACTACACGATTGGGACAACCAGCATGGGGCACATTATTACAAGATTGGGACCACCAGGATGGGACACATTGCTACAAGTTGGGGACCACCAGGATGGGGCACATTATTACAAGATTGGGACCATCAGGATGGGGCACATTACTGCAAGATTGGAACCACCAGGATGGGGCATATTACTACTCGATTGGGACCACCAGGATGGGGCACAATCTTACAAGATTGGGACCACCAGGAAGGGGCACATTACTACAAGATTGGAACCACCAGGATGGGGCATATTATTGCATGATTGGGACCACCAGGATGGGGCACTTTACTAGATGTTTGCCAGAATTACTATATGGTGCTAATTGTAAAACAATATTACTGTATGTGGCCAATTGGAGGAAACAAAATTGTAAAAATTAAAAAAATAAATAAATAAAAATAAAGCATGAAAAATATTTTGCCACTAAAAATGCTGTTTTGTATATAAACTAAAGTAAACACAAAAAAGTGCACGTTTATTATAGCCACATCCGTAACGACCCAAGCTATAAAAAAAATAAAATAAACACAGCAAAAAATGTTCAGACGGTGTACACAAAAAAATAGTATCACTTTGACCTGCAAAGTTCCATTTTTTGTTTCTATTTCTCGAATACGCTCTGGCAAAGGTGGTACTTGGTCCTCCAGATTCAAAATTCTATCCTCCGCCTGTCGGACTTTCTCTCCCAGATTTGACATATCACTGTGAATCTGGTTCTTGCAGTACTGGTGTCTCCCCTTGAGATAGTTTTGAGGATCTCTGGGTCGTCGCCGAGTTATTCCCTCTGGTGTAGGACTTCAGTTTCTCAGCTGCAGATTGTTGTCTATTAGGACTCATGCTGTTTTCCCCTAGAGGCGAATGCAGTATAAGGGGTGAACTTGTAGTTGGCAGTTTAACATGTGTTACAGGATATTGTCAGTGGTCCGAATATTAATATTTAGAAGATCATAGAGTCATTTCTCTACTAAATCATACTGTAGAATATGTGCAGCAAGGACAGTAGGTGGCAGTAGCACACTGCAGCATCCAAGTCCTATGTCTGCACTTTTGATCCTTCTCCTCCGGTTCAAATTTCACCTATACACACACCAATGGCCTTTTATGAGTGATAGTGCAGGGGAAGTCCTGAAGCTCAGATAAAGTAGAAGAGCCACTGGAGGTTGGTAGTATGCTGAGAAATAACGGGGAAATGATAGGAGGATTGTTTAGTCACTGGAGAGGTTACTCACCGCGCAAGGTCCGCGGCGCAGTGCCCCTCAAATACAAGTTGGCGGCGGCGATCCGTCCGTACCCCTCTGCCAGTCGGATCTTCACTTTCCTCCGGTTCTCCCCCTCTCTGAAGGGGAGGGGGGAGGTTGCCTCCACCGCACCTCTGCAGGTTCCGCTGAACGTGGGTCATAGAAGGGGGCCGGGTCCCAAGATGGCGCCCCTCTTCTCAAACTCCTCTCCTCACTCTCAGGAGACACCAGGCTTCGTGTCCCTCGCCAACACCGCGTGCCCCAACCAGCAGGGCCGCTATCCGCGATGAATGATGGGCTGGTCCCAAGGGCAGGAAACACCGCTGCCTCGCATGGGTCCAAGCGCCGACACAGGCTCCCCACGTCTCAGCACCGCGCACCATTGGTGCCCGCAAAGGCTCCACAGAGTGACCCCGTCTGTCACAGTACCTCAATCCGCGGGCCTCAGCACTGGAGAGGTAGGCTGGCGATAATGCAGGGATGGGTGAGGGCCCTCTGGAGAAGTCGCGGTCACGAGGCGGGAGTAGGCCTCAATCCCTATCTTCGCCTAAATGAGGCTGATCCGGTCCAGAGAGGTCTCAAATGGTAGCTCACAATCAGGAGAGTAATATGTGGGCAAAAAGGGCCTAGAATGGCTTAGAATGCAGAAGGATTGTTATAGATAGCTTGGCAGGGTCACAGAGCTTGAGCAAACACGTCCAGCTTCATGGACTTCCGGCCACATCATAGTCCTTGACTATTAAATGGGGGATAGAAACACTTGTTCTATGGTGGGCTGCCCTAGTTACTGAGATTAGATTGCCTCTAAGACTGTCACAAGCTGAGAAAGCTGTGACCACCAATACTAAATGGAAGAAATATTGCCCTGAGTATATTATTATCCCCCACAGTGAATGAGAGAAAAGTGTAAAGGCTTTCAAGGAAGATGAGGAGGTGCAAAGATGCGTAAGAGGGTGAGGTTTGATGCCAAGATTGTGGTGTGAAGATGCCATCTGAAGTGCTGATAAGCTGAAACTCCACACATGCATTGATGACACATGAGAAGTCCAGCTGTGGAGACATTCGGTGAGTGAAGAAGTGGCAATGCAACATAGAAGGCAGAAAACAAGAGCAAGTTGCTGAGAGATCAAGTTATTGTGTGTGGTTCCTGGACATGGGTGAGAGTCATCCTGAGGTTGGACTGACTAAGTGAAAGTTTTGAAGAAGGCACATAATGGAGGTTGGCACGGCGTGAAACTCGTGTTTGCAAACTATCAAAAAGCAAGATTCAAATCTGTATCTCAAAAACTGCAAAACCTGCCACTTGATTAAGACTGTGTTATGATTGCCTATATATTGCCCTGAGAGGAGAATCCCCAGATGGGGCTATGCTGCAATTTTTGTGTGTTCCTGTTGGTGCCGCAATTCACCACTAGAGATAAGCAGTGTTCAACTAGAACTGTTCACCAATCTCAAATTCGAGCTGTTTTGGGCGGTGTTCGAGTCGTTCGCCGAACGCGAACGATTTGCAAAAAATTCAGCTGTTCGAGGTTATGTTCGATAACTGTTCATGCACCAAAAGCGTGTCCTGCATGTCTGGCGCTATTTAGAGCACCAATCATGCAGGGATTGTCTGCCACTCACTGTAATGCCACAGCCATGGTGGTTGTGGCATTACAGTGGCTGCCCAAATCGATGGGAACAGTGCCAACAGTGAAACATGAAAAGCTGGCAATTCAGCAGCGGCATACACCGGTACCTGACAATTTAGAACAGAAAGAATAGAGTATCACACATAAATTAGATAGATAGAAACATGTCAGTCACATATATAAGAAGTACAGTGACAGTGTTGCTTACTGTACTTGTCATTTAGTGTTAAAGGATTTATTTAAAACAATATTAGTGTTTTCATGCACCGTCTCTTTAAAAAAGCCGGCCGGCAATTCAGCATCGGTACCCGACAATTTATAACAGAAAGAATAGAGAATCATACATAGATTAGATAGAAACATGTCAGTCACATATATAAGAAGTACAGTGATAGTGTTGATTACTGTACTTGTCATTTAGTGTTAAAATAAAGGATTTATTAAAAAAAAAATTGGCATGGGGTTCCCTGTAATTTTAGTCTCTAGCGGAGGTTAAGCAGACGGCTGAGGCAGATGTTTGAAGCCTGGGAAGGGGGTAATACCCACGGAGCTTCCCAGGCTACTAATATCAGCCCCCAGCTGAATACCTAGCCTTTACTAGCTATTAAAATGGGTTACCCCCAAAAAAATGACTGTGGGGTCCCCCCTATTTTAATAGCTAGCAAAGGCTAGGCAGACAGCTGGGGGCTGATATTAATAGCCCAGGAAGGGTGCCATGAATATTGGCCCCCTCCCAGGCTAGAAACACCAGCCGTCAGCCACCCCAGAAATGGCGCATCCATAGGATGCGCCAATTCTGGCACTTGGCCTTGCTCTTCCCACTGCCCTGTAGCGGTGGCAGTGGGGTAATAGGGCTGGGGTTGATGTCAGCTTATAATGCCAGCTGACATCAAGCCCAGGTTAGTAATGGAGAGGCGTCTATAAGACACCCTCATTACTAACCCCATAGTCAAGTTAAAAAAAAACACAAACACCCAGAATAAAGTCCTTTAATTGAAATAAAGACACAATTCTTTATTGTTCTAAATTAAACCATACTTACCATCACGCCCATTCCAGCTGAAGCCAACGATCTCCTGCAATAAAAGAAAAATAATAAAGCAACATCATCCTTACCTTCCCATGGTTCCCAGGACAGCTTCAGCTCTGCTATATTCACATGACAGGCTGGACCGCAGCAGAACGCGGCCATCCAGCTTGCCATGCCGCTGAGACTGAGAAGCGCAGGCATGCTTGTGCTCCTCAGTGTCTCGCTGTGACGGCATAAAGATGAGCCGGGGTCATGTCCAATGAACTCAGCTCACCTCATGCACGTCACTTTATTCTGGGTGTTTGTGTTATTTTTAAACTTTGACTATGGGGTTAGTAATGGGGGTGTCTTATAGACGCCTCTCCATTACTAACCTGGGCTTGATGTCAGCTGGCATTATAAGCTGACATCAACCCCAACCCTATTACCCCACTGCCACCGCTACAGGGCAGTGGGAAGAGCGAGGATAAGTGCCAGAATTGGCGCATCCTATGGATGCGCCATTTCTGGGGCGGCTGACGGCTGATGTTTCTAGCCTGGGAGGGGGCCAATATTCATGGCTCCCTTCCTGGGCTATTAATATCAGCCCCCAGCTGTCTGCCTAGCCTTTGCTAGCTATTAAAAAAGGGGGGACCCCACGTCATTTTTTGGGGGGGTCCCCCATTTTAATAGCTAGTAAAGGCTAGGCATTCAGCTGGGGGCTGATATTAGTAGCCTGGGAAGCTCCGTGGGTATTACCCCCTTCCCAGGCTTCAAACATCTGCCCCAGCCATCTGCTTAACCTCTGCTAGAGACTAAAATTACGGGGAACCCCACGCCAATTTTTTTTTTAATAAATCCTTTATTTTAACACTAAATGACAAGTACAGTAATCAACACTGTCACTGTACTTCTTATATATGTGACTGACATGTTTCTATCTATCTAATCTATGTGTGATGCTCTATTCTTTCTGTTCTAAATTGTCGGGTACCGATGCTGAATTGCCGGCCGGCTTTTTTAAAGAGACGGTGCATGAAAACACTAATATTTTTTTAAATAAATCCTTTAACACTAAATGACAAGTACAGTAACCAACACTATCACTGTACTTCTTATATATGTGACTGACATGTTTCTGTCTATCTAATCTATGTGTGATGCTCTATTCCTTCTTGTCTAAATTGTCGGGTACCGGTGTATGCCGCTGCTGAATTGCCGGCTGGCTTTTTTAAAGAGAGTGTCTTCTGAGCAGTTTGACAGCTTTTGGACTCCTTTGAGGGTGTTTTCTATGTGTTTATATGTGTTTTTCTTTGCCTGCCATTGGTTTTAACGGTGTTCTAAGGTGTTCGACGAACCGAACCGAACCCGAACACTACGGGGGTGGCCCAACACTATTCACCACCTGGTATATTTCTTAATACCATACAATTAATAAAATCTTTTTGGCCAGCTAGACATGGAACTGTTTAACACTCAATCACGATAAGGAGTTTCACATTCAGCCAACTTATCTGTGAAGAAGTTGATTAATGGATGTATATTGTAAATAATTCCATATTGCTATGTATGATCCTGCCAAAGCAAAGAACAAACCTCAATTGCCCAAGGCTGCAGGAGATTGCTGCCGATCATTCATATTATGCAACCAACAAGGATATTAACTGTTTACTCCTTAATTGTTCTACACTCCAAGACATTTTACCATACAGCTACTATTAGCAAATATGATGGCATTATTTGCTGCTATAAGGGGTGAAACGTTTTGGTTCAAGTTAGAGAAATCAATGTCACTTAATGGATATTTATTGTATACAGTACAGACCAAAAGTTTGGACACACCTTCTCATTTAAAGATTTTTCTGTATTTTCATGACTTTGAAAATTGTACATTCAACTGAAGGCATCAAAACTATGAATTAACACATGTGGAATTATATACTTCACAAAAAAGTGTGAAACAACTGAAAATATGTCTTATATTCTAGGTTCTTCAAAGTAGCCACCTTTTGCTTTGATGACTGCTTTGCACACTCTTGGCATTCTCTTGATGAGCTTCTAGAGGTAGTCACCGGAAATGGTCTTCCAGCAATCTTGAAGGAGTTCCCAGAGATGCTTAGCACTTGTTGGCCCTTTTGCCTTCACTCTGCGGTCCAGCTCACCCCAAACCATCTCGATTGGGTTCAGGTCTGGAGGTGGTGGAGCAATTTCAGGTCCACCATTTTTCACGTTTTTGTGGAGAAAACTGCGTCAAAAACTTTTCCCTGTTGAAGTTCGGTAACATTAAAGAATTAATACTTCTATATTATATGTTTTAAAAAAATATAAAAAATATATATATATATATAGAAGTTCAAATCACCCACCTGTCCCCCATTAAAAATCAAGAAATAAAAAATCACACGTATTTGTCATCGCTGCGTTCGTAACATTCCGATCTATCAAAATATAAAATAATCAATCTGATCAGCAAACGGCGTAACCAGAAAAGAAATTAAAGCACCAAAATTATGTTTTTTTTCATAAAAACGATCAAAACATCATGTGTACCCCAAAATTATATCAATAAAAACATTGTCTTGGGCAAAAAAAACAAGCCCTCACACAGCCTCATATTCCGAAAATTGAAAACGTTACGGCTCTCGGAAAATGGTGTCACAAGTGATTTATTTTTTTTTCTGCAAATTTCAGAATATTTTTTCACAACTTAAATAAAACAAAAACTATACAATATTGATATCTCTGTAATCGTACTGACCTGGAGAATAATATTATCAGGTTATTCTTACTGTAAAATGGAAATAAAAAAAAACCTAATTGTGGAACTGTTTCTTTTTTTCACTCTTTCACCACATTTGGAATTTTTTGTTTTTCTGTTTTCCAGTTCATCACATGAAAAAATGGATGATGTCATTCAAACGTACAACTTATCCCGCAGAAAAAAAGCCCTCATACGGTTATGTTGATGGAAAAATTAAAAAAAAAAAAAAAGTTATGACTTTTGGAATAAGGGGAGGAAATAACCAAAGTGCAAATATGAAAAATTGCCGCATCCTTAACGGGTTAAACATCAAATTAATATAAGGACTTGAAAATTTGAACAGCCTTTCTTTTTTTATTGTTTTGTATTTTTACAAGGGTCGGAGCTCTGTCTTCAGCTCAGCTTCAAATACTTTTTCCATTTTCATCAAATTTCTATGTACTTAGCGCCCCTTAGTGGTGGTTGCAGGAAAACCCTGACTGTCAAGAAGCTTTTTTTATATTGATTCACAGTTGCTTATATAGTGTTAACTACAATGCAGTTACATGGGCAGCTAAAATATAAACTACGCCATTGCCCTGGAAGATTTTCGCTGCTTTTGTTGAGATTATATTTAAATTATATCTCCAAGAAGATCAAAGTTGAGATTTCACTGACCTATTTCTTGGCATTGATATATGAGTCCACAACGAAATCCAAGAAAATGTAAACCCCTTTACAACCTGTGACGTCTTAGTACGTCACAGGCTACCTACCCCGGTTCAGTGAGGGCTGCTGCGCTGAGCCCGCACTGAACCGAGCACATGTCAGCTGATTCTTACAGCTGACATGTGCCCGCAACAGCCGCGGATGGAATCGCGATCCACCCACGGCTGTTAACATGTTAAATGCCGCTGTCAATCTCCGACAGCGGCATTTAACGCGCGCTTCCGGGAAGCGAGTCCTAGGCCCCGCCCATCGGCGACCCCCATCACGTGATCGCGGGTCACCGATGGGTGGGCATGACAACCCAGGGTCTGCAGCAGACGCCTGCGGTTGCCATGAGCTGGTCACTATGAGCGCCACCTAGTGGTCGGCGCTCATAGCACAGGACCATTTCTGCTGCATACAGGGGATCTGCTGATCCCCTGTATGTAGCAGAGGTGATCAGACAGTTGCTGCTTCTAGTCTCCTATGGAGACTATAGAAGCAAGCAAAAAGTAAAAAAAAAAAGTTTTTAAAAATATAAAAAAAATTAAAAAAATATAAAAGTTTAAATCACCCCCCTTTCGCCCTATTCAAAATAAAATATAAAAAAAAAAACTACATACAGATATTTGGTATCGCCGCGTTCAGAATCGCCCGATCTATCAATATAAAAAAAGAATTAATCCGAACGGTAAACGGTATAACGAGAAAAAAATTCTAAACGCCAGAATTACGTTTTTTGGTCGCCGCAAAATTGCAATAAAATGCAATAACGGGCGATCAAAACATCGGATCTACCCCAAAATGTTATCAATAAAAACGTCAGCCTGGCACGCAAAAAATAAGCCCTCATACAGCCCCAGATCCCGAAAAATTGAGACGCTACAGGTCTTAGAAAATGGCGCTATTTTTTTTAATTTTTTTTTTACCAAATTTTGGAATTTTTTTTCACCACTTAAATAAAAAAGAACCTATATATGTTTGGTGTCTACGAACTCGTAATGACCTGGAGAATAAGAATGGCAGGTCAGTTTTAGTACTCAGTGAATGTAGTAAAAAAATAAATAAAAAACAACTGTGGTATTGCACTTTTTTTGCAATTTCACCGCACTTTGAATTTTTTTCCCGTTTTCCTGTACATGATATGGTAAAACCAGTAATGGCGTTGAAAAGTACAACTCGTCCCGCAAAAAATAAGCCCTCACATGGCCATATTGACCAGAAAATAAAAACGCTATGGCTCTGGGAACAAGGGGAGCAAAAAACGAAAATGCAAAAATGACAAAACCCATGGTTGCGAAAGGGTTAATAACATGCATGTATGTAACATGTAAGTATTGTATGTTTGAACTTTATATGTTTGCATATATGTATGCACTATGTGTGCATACAGTGGGGAAAATAAGTTTTTTATACGCTGCCAATTTTGCAGGTTTTCCCACCTACAAAGAATGGAGAGGTCTGTAATTTTTATCGTAGGTACACTTCACCTGTGAGAGATAGAATCTGAAAAAAAAAATCCTGAAATCACATTGTATCATTTTTACATGATTAATTTGCATTTTATTGCATGAAATAAGTATTTGATACAATAGAAAAACAGAACTTAATATTTGGTACAGAAACCTTTGTTTGTAATTATAGAGGTCAGACGTTTCCTATAGTTCTTGACCTAGTTTCCACACACTGCAGCAGGGATTTTGGCCCCCTCCTCCATACAGATCTTCTCCAGTCTCCAGATCTTTCAGATTTCGGGGCTGTCGCTGGGTAACACTGAGTTTCAGCTCCCTCCAAAGATTTTCTATTGGGTTCAGATCTGGAGACTGGCTAGACCACTCCAGGACCTTGAAATGCTTCTTACAGAGCCACTCCTTAGTTGCCCTGATTGTGTGTTTCAGGTCATTGTTATGCTGGAAGACCCAGCCATGACCCATCTTCATTGCTCTTACTGAGGGAAGGAGGTTGTTGCCAAAATCTCGCAATACATGACCCCATCCGTCCTCCCTTCAATACGGTGCAGTCGTCCTGTCCCCTTTGCAGAAAAGCATCCGCAAAGTATGATGTTTCTCCCACCATGCTTCATGGTTGGGACTGTGTGCTTGGGGTTGTACTCATCCTTCTTCTTCCTCCAAACAGTGGAGTTGATACCAAAAAGTTCTATTTTGGTCTCATCTGACCCCATGACCTTCTCCCATGCCTCCTCTGGATCATCCAGATGGTCATAGGCAAACTTCAAACGGGCCTGGACATGTGCTGGCATGAGCAGGGAGTCTTTGTGTGCCCTGCATGATTTTAATCCATGACAGCGTAGTGTGTAACGGTAATCTTTGAGACTGTGGTCCCAGCTCTCTTCAGGTCATTGACCAGGTCCTCCCGTGTAGTTCTGGGCTGATTCCTGACCTTTCTCTGAGTAATCCTTACCCCACGAGACGAGATCCCCAAACCGAGGAAGATTGACAGTCATCTTGTAAGCTGCTTGCCTATTGTCCTGTAGCCCATCCCAGCCTTGTGTAGGTCTACAACTTTGTCCATGGTGTCCTTAGACAGCTCTTTGGTCTTGGCCATGGTGGAGAGGTTGGAGTGTGATTGATTGAGTGTGTGGACAGGTGTCTTTTATATAGGTAACGAGTTCAAAAAGGTGCAATTAATACAGGTAATGAGTGCAGAGTAGGAGGGCTACTTAAAGAAAATCTAACATGTCTGTGAGAGACAGAGTCCTTGCTGGTTGGTTGGTGATCAAATACTTATTTCATGCAATAAAATGCAATTTAATTATGTAAAAATCATACAATGTGATTTTCTGGTTTTTATTTTTAGATTCTGTCTCTCACAGGTGAAGTGTACCTACGATAAAAATGACAGACCTCTCCATTCTTTGTAGGTGGGAAAACTTGCAAAATCGGCAGTGTATCAAATACTTATTTTCCCCACTGTTCTGTATATACTATGTAAGCATATACAGATGTAGCAGCTGCAGACTTGATGGCTGCGATTTCTCTTATTTGCTTTTCATTAAAAGTTAAGTATGGGCACTCTATGCAAATAATGTAGCGTGATGAGCTATTAAAGTAGCATAGCATTTAGATGTAATATTTATGCGCATTTTATGTAATATGCGCAGTATGTATGTATATAATATGTAGATATGTGAGGTTCTACTTGCACCTCATTTTTTTCTGCTTTTAGTATTTCCATCTACTTCAAGCCCCATAGCTTATTTCACTAACTTTTGTGACAACTCCTCCTTATTGGATCCTAGAAAGGGATTGGTCCGTATTGAGGCTTCCAGCATTGCTGAACTAATTACTCTTCTCCTCTCCTTCTCCATTTTAGGTAATAAGCTCAAACTTCTTTCTCTTGTACAATTGAAAATTGAAATAATGGAAAGGGATATAATAAAATACTAAACGCATATAAATCTGCTGTGTTGCTTGACGATATCCAATGGCAATGATGATGTGGAACAAGAGTGGTTTTATTAATCTACACATTTCGAAACTACTTCATCAGGAAATAAACCACAATGAGCTTATACAATTGAGTCAGAGTTGCAGCGGGACAGGTAGATGCATGTCCAGTGACCACAATAAAAGAGGAGTTTGCCTTGTAAGGTGGTTGTGCTCTAGGCTGGGCAGGTATTGGCAGGGCCGGCATCAACACCCGGCGCACCTGGGCAAGTGCCGGGGCCCTGAGCAGGCGGGGGGGGCCCACTCACCATCGGGCACCCCGCCGCGCTATGGGACCTGTGAGCGGTGCGGTGCCAGTGTCAGCTCCCACTCCCCCCCGCTTGCTCAGGGCCCCGGCAGCCGGCACAATGCTCACCCCTCCCCGTGCCTCCGCAACAGGTCCTGTCTCTTCCGCCGCTGCTGCACTGTGACGTCTCAGGTCAGAGGGTGCCGTGACATCTTTCCACCACGCTCTCTCCTGAGCAGTCACAGCGCAGAGTGGGAAGACGCCGGCGCGCGTGAGGAGTCCGGAGCAGCGGCAGCAGGTGAGGAGTGAGGTGAGAATTTCATTTTTTTTTTTTATTGTATGGAGGCATGGGTCATTACTGTATATGGTGGGGTGGGGGTGTACGACATCCTGCATGGGGCATTATAAGCGAGGGGGAGAGAGGTGACATCCTGCATGGGGCATTATATGGTGGGGTGGGGGGGTGACTTCCTGCATGGGGCATTACAAGAGGGGGGGGTGTGACATCCTGCATGGGGCATTATAAGGGAGGGGGGGTGACATCCTGCATGGGGCATTATAAGGGGGGGGGTGACATCCTGCATGAGGCATTATGTGGGGGGGAACAGCCTGCATGGAGTGTTATATGGGGGCCAGTATCCTGTATGGAGCGTTATATGGGGGTCAGTATACTGTGCCGGTTTCTGAACTATTGTGGAATTTACAATAGATATCACTCATGTAATGTAAGAAGTGAAATCTTTGGCCTTGTACTATATATATATTTCTCTGCCGTATCTGTGCATCATGAATCGTGGTATGTGTTAAAGTGGCCCACTGAGACTCTTTCGCCCAGGGCCCACAAAAACCTGGAGCCAGCACTGGGTGTTGGGATCTGTATTTGTTCGACAATCAAAAAGAGAGAGCTCTTCACTTCAGTACCAGATGTTGAGGTTCCAGTTCAGCCTCTACAATGTGCAGGTGAGCAACAGCTATGACCAGAGCTCCACGTGGTGACACCCTGGTTTGGTGTAAGTACTGGATCATTCTGAGTTACAAGGGGCTCAACAACTGGCATATGCCACAATAAGCTTATACATAGGAATACCATCACAAGAGGAATGGGAATCCTCCCTATGTATGCCTGCAAAGGAAGGTCAATCTCAAAGCCAGTTAGTCCCCCGATGTGTCCCTAGACCGTTCAATACTTCACGGCATGTACTGGTACATGCCTGTGTAATGCAGGTGTCTGGATGCAACGCAGAGAGGACAAAAGACAAGAATGGTATAATCCTAATTAAATGCAATAATAATTCTAAACAATTGGTGATAATCGCAAAGTAAATCAACCAGGAACTAAATAATAAGATTGAAATAGCAATGAAAGATCTTCACTATATAATGCTAATGTTCTCTTTACAAAGGTGGTGCACCCATTCACGGGAGTTACCATGTAAGTTCTTCCTGCTAGCACAGGTCACCGGGTTTTCCCGCTAGGTCACAAGTCTTTCTGACAAAGACTATTAGAGCACCAACCGGCCCCCTCCCAACATTTTCTTTTAATGCCAGCCTACCCCGATACCCAGGGGTGGGATTCAAATTTTTAACAACAGGTTCTGTGCTTGTGTGTAGGAAAATCACACCCATTTTTAAAGCCACACCCCTTTTAAGCCACATCCATTTACACATACCTTTTCCTCAAACATATACAAGTAGGGGTGCAGTCAAACAGTAAGCTGAGGTACCTAACTTTACCACAAAAAACTGGAAAAATGTATTGACTCAAGTATAAGCCTAAGGTGGGAAATGCAGCAGTTACTGGTAAATTTCCCCAAGCCTGGTATGTATGGCACCCCTCATCCCACAATCCTGGTACGTATGGCATCTCTCATCCCCCAATCCTGCTATGCATGGTACCCCTCATCCCCCAATCCTGGTATGCATGGCTCCCTCACCCCCAATCCTGGTATGCATGGTCTCCTCATCCCCCAATCCTGGTATGCATGACACCCCTCATCCCCAATCCTGGTATGCATGGTCTCTTCATCCCCCAATCCTGATATGCATGGTCTCCTCATCCCCCAATCCTGGTATGCATGACACCCCTCATCCCCAATCCTGGTATGCATGGCATCCCTCATCCCCCAATCCTGGTATGTATGTCCTCCTCATCCCCCAATCCTGGTATGTATGGCCTCTTCATCCCCCAATCCTGGTATGTATGGCACCCCTCATCCCCCAATCCGGTATGTATGGCACCCCTCATTCCCCAATCCTGGTATGTATGGCCTCCCAATCCCCCAATCCTTGTATGTATGGCCTCCCCATCCCCCAATCCTGGTATGTATGGCACGCCTCATCCCCCAATCCTGGTATGTGTGGCCCCCTCATTCCCCAATCCTGGTATTTGTGGCCCAATCACTTTACACATTAAAAAAAATAAACACTTATACTCACCTTACTTCTTCACCTCTGCTCCAGTGCTGTGTCCTGTCTGCCAGCAGTTCATGTCAGCATCTGAGCAGCGTGCGCTCTCAGATGCCGAGGTGAGCTTCTGCTGGCACATTCACTCCTCTCCATGCCGGGACTATGGGCGTGGAGAAGAGTGAATACACTTTTCTCTTTAGTAGCGGGCACTGTCAGCAGGAGCCGTGGCTCAGCGCTCCTCCATGCCCGGTACTATAGAGAATGAATATTCCCTCTTCTACACGCCCATGGGAGTGGAGAATAGGGAATATTCATTTCCCTTTAGCAGCGGGCACATGTGGTAGATGCAGGAGCGGCTACTGGTGTGCCTGCTCCTCCACCACCTCCCCCCAATACTCACCCATCCTCCTCCTTCCCCCGCTGTTATGGGGCCCCACTGGAAGCCACTGAACCGGATCACGGCTCTGGATCTCCCCAGTTCGGGACCTGGACCTAGTCAGGTGGTGACCGGTACCTGAGTGGTGTAGAATTTCCGCTGAGGCCTGTAACACTGGCCTTGGTGCCCTCCCTGGTCCCGTCTCTTCCGCTCTCCTCCTTGGCGCCATAACTGCCTGTGGTTTGGTGCGCAGGCCTTTTATATTCAGGAACAACATCCTGCGAGTCACCTGATCAGGTCCAGCACACAAAGTTGTTCCCCCTGCAATTCTTTCGGTACAACTCGGTTCCACCTGATTTCGCCTGGCCAGCAGATGGCAGTCTTTCTCCACTATTGTCACATCGCGCAAGGGCTCTTCAATGGTATCACTGCTTCCTCTTACACCTGCAATACCGTGCAAACCCTCTACATCAACACAGAACTACTCTGTTTAAACAAACTATAAAGTTTATTATCTGGAAGCACAATTGTCATGGCATCTGCAAACGCAGGTAGTCCATTCTTCTCCCTGCCAGGTAACATCCTTCAACGCTGACTCTTGCCCCTCAACATTGAGTGCATCTTCTTGACATGGAACAATAAGTTGCAGAAAGAAGGCAGCAAAATCCTCAGTTCTGTAAGTGAACAAAAGTCTGCCTGATCATGGCCAGAGACACAGAAGGAAGAAGGCATGCACAGATAAAATGTTAGAACCATACCCTAAAATCTGCAAAAAACTATCCAGGAATGGTTTAAGGAATATGATAAAAGAGTTCAGTGTTGACTTGGCCTCCTTCCACACCTCAAGACCTCACATGTAGTTAACGCAATTTTTCAAAGTTTTAACTTCGTATTGAGGCATCAAAACCTTCTTGAGTGATTTTCTGAATTCCCAACTCCTCATAAATTATTAGTAACCACACATAATCCACATAAATATTTGTCATCAGTCATGGCCAAATCTAAACCTCAAGACCTGCCACCAATGCATGTTTTAAATTGACTTTATAGACTCATAGCTGAGCTCACCACGAGTTCACTGTATATACAATATCTTATAAGTTCATAATCAATAAAGAGGTCTACCTCCTTTGTAATATAGGAAATCATTCAATATTAGGGTATCTTGAAGGCCAGATTGGGTTAATCCTATCCTAAATAATGCAACATTCTTTACTTTAAGTGCCAAGTGAGCCAGGGACATATAGCAGAGATGAGAAAGGTGTTCAGCCATTATGCAATAAGGAACATTTACTAAACAGAACATGAAGCCAAGAAAAAAAAAAAAAAAGCAAAGTTTGAACTCAAGGAGGAAGCAACAAAGTGACCAAACATCTTTGTTAATCATCTTTGTGATTTTAATATTGTCGTTAAGCTGGAACTATATGAGCTTCAGGCTAGTGATGATGCAATTCTCAGCACATTTCAATGGGATTATAAACTGCAAAATATTTGTCTACTGTGTTTCTCGTGCCAGATAAAGAAGACATGATTCATCCGAGACTGACACAGAATTTAGATGAGAGGATGTAAAAGTTTTGCAATAATGCTCCGTTATTTGTCATTGTTGGAATATGTAATAATTATCATTATGCAATACATTGCAAAACTTTTCCTGTGCCCAGAACTGGTTTTCAGGTGACATATTGACACCTGTTGGCCCAACAAGTGCACCGGACATGTCACACACGTCTGATAGATGAGGGGTCCACCTCTAGGACCTGAGCTTGGGACCAATCTTTTGGACTTGAGATTTGGACAAGCATGCATCGCTCTCTCAATTCATTTCCATTGGTGGGCCATCCTCACGAATTAGAAAATGCCCTAATTGTCTAGGATAGGAATACCCTTTTTATGCTTTTTCAATTTTTATATCTATTTTCTGACCGGCTAATCATGTACAATAAGTCATATTTTCCTCTTGAGAGGCATTTTCTCTTGACTTGGGTCCCTGAGGTGAGATGCCGACTTACCAGATATTTACCTATTTTAACAAACCAGTATAGATATGATATTATTTTTCTAAACTCTATTATCATGCAGTTCACTCACCTCTTTCTGTTTTCAATATAAAGATATATACACAGGCTATCAGTACAGATGGGAAAATGTATTCAAGTGGAATTGAATTCTATTGGAAAATATGGATTTTTTTGTAATATGCTCAACGCAAATTAGCAAAATGATAGCCAGCTCCAACCACCATCTTGCTGAATAGTAGAAGTTTGGTCACGGCCCCACTATCAGTATTTGTCAGTATTTTTTCTCAGGAGTGGGAGCCAAAACCAGGAGTGGGTGATAAATGCAGAATTGGTGACTTGTTTCTATTATACCTTCTCTCTGATTGTTCCTCACTTGGTTTTGGCTCTCACTCCTGAGAAAAAATACTGATCGAATACTGATAGTGGGGCCATGGCCTTTTAAAGAGAAAAAACCTTACCTCACCGTTCACCTCTCCAGTTGCTCCCGTTCATACCTGCCCGCTATCCAATCCTCCACGCCTCCTTCACATTGCTTCTCTCCCTCCGTGTTCACACTAGGCCTTGAGCATTAAATTCACAGAGAATAAGCTCTCTGCAAATCGAATTTCCTGGTAAAATCTGCTCGAATAGGTGAATTAAAATTTTGTTTGATGCGCTCATTACCTGTCACTTTGGAGTTTGCAGAGTCAATATTTGGTATAATTGCAAAGATGTAATGTAGGGATGAGCGGACCCCCCTGGATGTTTGGGTTCGACCAAACTTTTGTCTCTTTCTCCCTCTCTCGCCTGACACAAAAACATGAAAAAAAACTAATATATGCGCAACTATTGAAGATGGATAGTCCAGTGTACTAGTAATGGAACATAATTTCTTTCCGAGCATTTAATCCTGCAGAATAACGTGTTCCCAGGCAGAAGATCCAGAAAGCTTCATGAGTCATCAGTTGCCTTCTAATATCTCCGACACTTGGAAGGTTCCGAATTCTTTCAATTCCAAAACACTCTAATGATGATGAGGTGCATTTATCATGTGCGTGAGATAAAATGCGAAGAGGCAGAAGAAATAGCACAAGAAAGAACTAGAAAGAGAAACAATGTCCATTAGATATTTTGAGATTCTTAGTTTTAAATTTCTTGCGCAACCAATCTATATCGGATTACATTCAACACATTTTTTTCTCTTTTATTCAGGAAATGGGTCTGTAGTAAGAGACCCACAAGCAGCATCTTTATAAAAGTCTAATTAAGTAATGGCTCTTTGGTAAGCTTCTCACCACTAGCATCTGTATAAAAGCCTGTGCACTTGTCGGATATTTTATGAATTGTAATTGAGGGGACCTCATCTGTCCCCTCAAATAGTTCACTAAGTACCCTATATTTCATATGCAACTTTGCTTTACATTTATATATAATGATCGTAGCGTATGAGATATATTTTTTGTCTTTTGTAGGTTTTGCATCTTTTTGCTAGTGTGAACATGCTCCTATTTCTTGCATGTGTACCATCTTAGACCTCAGTTCACATTGCTTGGTTTCTTGGGGATTGTTTGTCTGAAGATTTTATTGAATTGTATCTTTCGTAATAACCATATAATGTACAGTGGGTACGAAAAGTATTCAGGTCTGAATACTTATCACCATGTGATATTTCAGTTTTTCTTTTTTAATAAATTTGCAAAAAATTCTACATTTCTGTTTTTTTCAGTCGAGATGGGGTGCAGAGTGTACTGTAATGAGAAAAAAATGAAGTTTTTAGAATTTACCAAATGGCTGCAATGAAACAAAGAGTGAAAAATTTAAAGGGGTCTGAATACTTTCCATACCCACTGTATACGTTGAGTCATTAGGGTAAAAGGACGCTCGATGAGTAGTGACTAATGAGCAGTGCAAATGTTTGGGCAAACTGATGCAAAAGTTTGGGTCACCCTGCATGGCTACTACTTAGTAGCGCCCCCTTTTGAAAGTTTAACAGCTTGTAAAAGCTTTTTGTAGCCAGAGAAGAATTTGAATTCTTGTTTGAGGGATTTTCATCCATTCTTCCTTGCATGCGCTGCTATTTTGAGATCTAGCCACAGATTTTCAATGATGCTCAGATCAGGGGACTGTGAGAGTCATTGTCAAACCTTCAGCTTGCACCTTTGAGGTAGTCTATTGTGGATTTTCCCATTTTTTTAAAATGTAAAAAATACAAAGGAAATGTGTGATCTTTAATTTTAGGCCTTTTAGAGATCATTTCACCTTCATTTTGCTTAATTGTTCACAAAAACAGTCATTTTGACCAGGGATGCCCAAACTTTTAGATGCTACTGTAGGTGACCTAAGTTGCAGTTCCGATATGGACATAATTTACAACCTTGCTTTGTTCTTAATTATTGTTTGTGGCGTCTTAAAATGTGTTTACTTTACTCAATGGAACGTAAAAATAATTACAAAACGAGTCAATCAAGTCAGGCTATTGTAGAGACTGAGACTCTGTCTCACCAATACCTGAGATTAATGCCTCACAGTCTGAAAAGCCACTTCAACCGGATAAGGTGAAGGTTTCTTAGGGCTCTTTCAGATGTCCATGATCATCGATCCGGTCTCGGACTGCAATGCACAGATTGGCCGCCAGTCTCCCGACCCAAGCATGACAGCCACATAGAAATATATGAATCTGTCATGCTCAGGTCGGAAGAATGGAGGCCAGTCTGTGCTTTAGCAGTCTGTGCTTGGACCGATTGGCACATAAGTCTGAATGAGCTCTTAGTGTTATGATGTGATTTCACCACTTGAAAGAGAAGTGTGCTGGATGTTTTCTGTAAAATGGAGAATGCTAAGTTGTTGGTTGATAAAGTATTTGTGTGGGGCAGCATGATGTGATTGTTGCTTTTTTGGGAGTGTTTTATTGATATATAACATGACATACAAAGTAACACCAGCCAGCGCTGATTGGGCACCGGGGTCACGTGTCACAACAACCACACGGGAGTGGTATCGGGTCCGTACTGAACTGGCGGAGACCCTGCCCCTTCCAATCACATCATCCCCTAAAAGGAGCAACTCCATTCTGGACGCTACCCAGAGCTGATACCAGGAAGCAGCTTTGTCCCAGATGGCGAGTGGGCCCCCTGTTTGTCCAGGGCCCCGACATTTGCCGGGTGGTGACACCGGCCCTGCCTACCCTAAAGAAAAGGACAACCCAAACACCACTTTACTTCCCTTACAGGCAACAAAAGTAGGCTGAAAATTAATATTCCATCTAATGACATTGACATTTGGATGTGTTACTGTATGGATATTGGACAGAATACCTTAATGACTTTTTATATGAACAGAAGATAATAAGATTACTGTAACATGAAATCTTATTAATATTAACGATGACAGTAATTCTATCAAATGTTGACACTCTTTTAATTGACTGAATGTTCTTTATAAAAGCATCATAACGTTCCCACTGATTCTCTTCTAATCATATTTCTATTTGTTTTTTAGGCTGGAGGCCGTTATTCACTAGCGTCCAACTTTTATGCTTTGTCAAACAGGTTATACAACTTGACGATAAAAAAAAACCCCTCTTCATTTATGATTCAGAAAGAAGGAAAATAATTCAGTTTGTTTAACTGGCCAATACTTTCCTTCAAACTCACATGGTTTAGTCAATGAGCTTAGATTTAAAATGTTACTATTATTGTTTGCAACAATTAAAATAACGTGAATATTTTGTATTTTGTCCCACAGGTAATAATCTTCCATCAGGAGCTGAAGCTTCATTCTTGTCCTCTATAATGATGCTGACATTTGATCCCTGATTGTACCTTTATTGGCCAATCCCTCGTCCAAAGTGTTAGAAGATGCTCTTCCCTTGCACCATGTTACGCATCTGCCTCGCTTGTCAGGGTTTCGTCACCTTCCCCTATGGCCGCTGCCCTCTGCTGTGCTCCACGCCGGGTTTTACAAGTGCCCTGGTGTGCTCCCATGTTATCATCTGCCCAGGCCCACATAAGGTCCACTAAGACACAAACTCTTAGTTCTATTTGTTTGACTGTGCACCACTACCTCTTTTCTTGTGTCTTGGCTGCCTGCGGCCTCCAGTGCTTCTACTCCTTTCTCTACACCTGACTTTCTGCTGCCACATTAGCGCCTAGGATCCGTGTGCCCACCCGGACATGGGCTTAGAGGATCCACCTCACAAGGTGAGTTCTTAACACATCAATTTAATAATCTGCAAATCTGCAAAAAATGTAACAAACTTTAGTTTCTCATTGGATCTAGTATTGTATGACACCTTCTCTGAGCAGGGGCATAACTACCGAGGTCACAGCAGTCGCCGTTGCGACTGGGCCTGGAGGTTGAGGGACCTGCCAATGCCAGCAAATACTTCAGTTGGATGTATGTCCTCCGACGAACATGCGGCTGAAGTGTATTGTGGGACTCAGACCATGAGCTCCCGTCGCTTGCACGCTGAAGTCAGCTGCAAGCTTCAGGAGAGGACACCGCGCGGTGGGGGAGCAGAGGGAAGGTGAGTATTTTTATTTTTTTTAAATCAGTGAGTACACGACAGCCATACTACTATATGGATAATTATGGGCTGTGCATTATACTACATGGATGACTATGGGCTGTGCATTATATTGTATGAAGGATATGGGCTGTATATTACACTAATATAAAGGACTATAGGCTGTGCATTATACTAATATGGAGGACTATGGGCTGTGCATTGTATATGGAGGTGCATTATACTGTATGGAGGAATATGGGTAGTGCATTATATATGGAGGACTATGGGAGGTGCATTATATTATATGGAGGACTATGGGAGGTACATTATATTATATGGAGGACTATGTGGTGCATTATGCTATATGGAGGACTGACATACATACCAGATCTTTGGTTCCAACCAGCGTGTCTTTGTGAGACGCAGAAAAGGTGAACGGATGGACTCTACATGCCTGGTTCCCACCGTGAAGCATGGAGAAGGAGGTGTGATGGTGTGGGGGTGCTTTGCTGGTGACAATGTTGGGGATTTATTAAAAATTGAAGGCATACTGAACCAGCGTGGCTACCACAGCATCTTGCAGCGGCATGCTATTCCATCCAGTTTGCATTTAGTTGGACTGGGGCCCCTCCCCATCCTGATATACACAGTACAGACCAAAAGTTTGGACACACCTTCTCGTTTAAAGATTTTTCTGTATTTTCATGACTATGAAAATTGTACATTCACACTGAAGGCATCAAAACTATGAATTAACACATGTGGAATTATATACTTAACAAAAACGTGTGAAACAACTGAAAATATGTCTTATATTCTAGGTTCTTCAAAGTAGCCACCTTTTGCTTTGATGACTGCTTTGCACACTCTTGGCATTCTCTTGATGAGCTTCAAGAGGTAGTCACCGGAAATGGTCTTCCAACAATCTTGAAGGAGTTCCTAGAGATGCTTAGTACTTGTTGGCCCTTTTGCCTTCATTCTGCAGTCCAGCTCACCCCAAACCATCTCGATTGGGTTCAGGTCTGGTGACTGTGGAGGTCATCTGGCGTAGCACCCCATCACTCTCCTTCTTGGTCAAATAGCCCTTACACAGCCTGGAGGTGTGTTTGGGGTCATTGTCCTGTTGAAAAATAAATGATGGTCCTACTAAACGCAAACCGGATGGAATAGCATGCCGCTGCAAGGTGCTGTGGTAGCCATGCTGGTTCAGTATGCCTTCAATTTTGAATAAATCCCCAACAGTGTCACCAGCAAAGCACCCTCACACCATCACACCTCCTCCTCCATGCTTCACGGTGGGAACCAGGCATGTAGAGTCCATCCGTTCACCTTTTCTGTTTCGCACAAAGACACGGTGGTTGGAACCAAAGATCTCAAATTTGGACTCATCAGACCAAAGCACAGATTTCCACTGGTCTAATGTCCATTCCTTGTGTTCGTTAGCCCAAACAAGTCTCTTCTGCTTGTTGCCTGTCCTTAGCAGTGGTTTCCTAGCAGCTATTCTACCATGAAGGCCTGCTGCACAAAGTCTCCTCTTAACAGTTGTTCTAGAGATGTGTCTGCTGCTAGAACTCTGTGTGGCATTGACCTGGTCTCTAATCTGAGCTGCTGTTAACCTGTGATTTCTGAGGCTGGTGACTCGGATAAACTTATCCTCAGAAGCAGAGGTGACTCTTGGTCTTCCTTTCCTGGGGCGGTCCTCATGTGAGCCAGTTTCTTTGTAGCGCTTGATGGTTTTTGCAACTGCACTTGGGGACATTTTCAAAGTTTGCCCAATTTTTTGGACTGACTGACCTTCATTTCTTAAAGTAATGATGGCCAGTCATTTTTCTTTACTTAGCTGCTTTTTTCTTGCCATAATACAAATTCTAACAGTCTATTCATTAGGACTATCAGCTGTGTATCCACCTGACTTCTGCACAACACAACTGATGGTCCCAACCCCATTTATAAGGCAAGAAATCCCACTTATTAAACCTGACAGGGCACACCTGTGAAGTGAAAACCATTTCCGGTGACTACCTCTTGAAGCTCATCAAGAGAATGCCAAGAGTGTGCAAAACAGTCATCAAAGCAAAAGGTGGCTACTTTGAAGAACCTAGAATATAAGACATATTTTCAGTTGTTTCACACTTTTTTGTTAAGTATATAATTCCATATGTGTTAATTCATAGTTTTGATGCCTTCAGTGTGAATGTACAATTTTCAAAGTCATGAAAATACAGAAAAATCTTTAAATGAGAAGGTGTGTCCAAACTTTTGGTCTGTACTGTATATATATCCAATACTCTTTTTAGGTATATTTTATTTATTTTTTTTTAAGGGAATGTATCACATACATTTTTTAATTAAAACCAGATTGTGATATTTTTTTTTTTTAGAACCTGTATTTCTGATTGCAGATTTTTGTATTCTGCTTCCTGTACGTTTATGGAAGTTGTTCTCTTGCCTGTTTTGAGATGTGGACATTGGACTTATGAATGTACATATATCACAAGAAATTATAGGGGACTCTATTTCCTTGGGAGACTTTTCTATACATGTTTAATGACATGCTGATGTCATTGTGCAGGAAGCGGGAAGAGGTGAGCTGTGACACTATCTACTGTGAATGGTGGATTCTGTCATCTCACATTGTAATCCTGCTTGTTATGATAATGAGGGACTGCTGAAAAGGGATCTCTTCTGGACATGTAAGTCTATTTATTATTTTATGATATAAGGGGTGACAAACTTTAAAGTAAATTCTTCCAAAACTTTAAATTATGATTAAAAGTATTGGCCATTTTCTGATTCTTGTTGACAAATGTGTTTGAGATGATAAGGCACTTATAATATGGCCTTTCTTGAATTTCGGCACCAAATGTGAATTATGGGAACTAGAAATATAGGCTATGCAGAATTTCTGCTCTAAGTGCCTTTTAATCATCTCACAAACACATTGGTTAACAATAACCAGAGAGTAGTCAATGCCCTTAACATAAAAGCTTCGTAACACATTCCCATTGGATGTGCTATTGTATTGTTCTAAAACGATGAGCCGGTAGCAGTAAGACAATGAACATTGCCACGTTTCTACTCTTCCCACGTGTAGATAATTCACAGCTGCTCTGACAGCCTTATGCATGTATTTAATTCAAGTCCTTGTTCACACTGATTCTTTGTATGTTGCATCTTTACTAGTGATGAGTGAGCTCTAAAATGCTCGGGTACTCGTTGTTCGAGTCAAGAAAATTGGAATGCGAGTAATGAGCCCAATGTAAGTCTATGGGAAACTCGAGCATTTTTCAGGCGGCTCCCCCCGGCAGTCTGCAGAGAGCGGGAAAATTGCCCAAATCTATGGGAACAGTGCTCAAATGACATGGGAACAGCATGGGGAAGACCTCTGGATGCATTTCTGACTCCCAGGTCACTGCTGTCAACAACATTGTCAGAGTATTACGCCACTTTTAAAGACTCACAATAAAACATACAAAAACAAAACCAAAATGGATTTTCCTGGGAAATATGTTAAGGAACATCCTTTCCAGGGTAATGACTTGTATATAAGGCAAAATAAATATACAATAATAAAAATGCTCCTCCACACCTTGGGCTATGTTCACACGTAGCGTTTTTGATGCATTTTTGCACTTTTGCATTGCTTTCAACCGTGACAAATGCATTCACCGGGAAATGTCATTTTAACATTTTACAACCTTATCTGGCAATGTGGTGTGTGACACATCATCCGACACATCCTGTTTCATTTATGGTGGAGGGACTCTGAAAGTCACAAAGCCTATTTTTATAAGGCCATCAGATGGCCCTTACTATTCTTAAAAGGCCAGAAGTCGGCCCTTGCTATTGTTAGAGAGCCATCAGCCGGCTATGCTTTGTTGTTCCCATTATTAACGAGTGGGTCTTGTTAGAACCTTGCTCTTAGGTTTTTTCCTTTGCTGGTCACATGACCTTGTTGGCCTATTTAATCCTGCTCCGCCCTTCTGGCTTTGCTGGACTTCATTGTATAACTACTTTCTAGCTAGCCTGTGCTCTGTATCTACTCTGTTAGTTTGCTTGGTCTACGGACCTCTGTGTTCTTTATATTTTGTTTGTTCGTCTGTCTGCTACTATTTCTGTTAGGAGGTGTCCCATTTTCCTCCCAGTCCTTAGTACTTGTAGGGATTCCTTCCCCACATCTATAGGTCTCCGTACAGACTAGCTTAGGACTTTAGCAGGTCTGATCGCAGGATCAGGTCCCCTGTTACATCGTAGGGATCAAGCTGAGTTCTATCGTAGGGACAGATCTCCTCTCTTTCCTTAGCTCTGGTAGCAGAACATAACAGTAAGTCCAGCCTGCAAATTCTCTAAGGAAAGATTTTTCTGTTCCATCATGGTGTCGGTTCAGGATTTGGCTCATCGCCTGCAGGGACTCTCTCTGGAGGTGGCCGAGCTCCATCAGCACGTGAGTAACTGTCCTGGAGCACATTTCTTGGAGCCTAAGGTACGTTTGCCGGATTTATTTTTTGGTGAACACCGAGAATTTTTTTCATTTAAAAATGCTTGCTTATTGTATTTTCGCTTGAGACCCAAGTCCTCTGGGGATGAATCCCAGCGCATAGGGTTCATAATGTCACTTTTGCGCAAAGAGCCTCAGGAGTGGGCCTTTTCTTTGCAACCTGGTGATACATGCTTCAGATCAGTGGATAGTTTTTTTTCTGCTTTGGGGCTATTATATGATGATCCTGACCGTGTCGCATCAGCTGAGACTGAGTTAAGACGTTTGAGACAGGGATCAGGTAATGTGGAAAAATATTGTACTCATTTCCGTCGTTGGTCTACTCAAACAGGGTGGAACGATTCTGCTCTGAAAAGTCTATTTCTTGCTGGGCTCAATGAAAGGGTTAAAGACCTGCTAATTGCTTATCCTACACCTGAAGATTTGCAACAGGCTATGCAATTAGCTATACGGGTGGATAGGAGACTGCGTGCAAGGGTTAATGAGAGCAAATCCTCTGCTATGTCAGTTTCTGGTTATGAGAATGTGTGTACTAACAGTGGTGAACCGATGGAGATTGGATCGGTGGCACCTCGCTCTCAAGAAAAAGACCGTCGATTTTCTGAAGGCTTGTGTTTCTATTGTGGAAAATCTGGTCATTTGATTAAAGGCTGTGAGCTTCGTATGAAGAAAGAAAAAAAAATGGTCAGTCATGCCCGTATTGCCTGTTTAAATTCCAAGGGTATATTTTTAGCTGCTTCCACGATTGCTCAGGAAAAATTAATGGAATTTCGGGAATTTCAGAGTAGTCTGAATGTAATTGATGGGGGATTCTTGGAAAGGCTCAATTTAAAACCCGAACCTTTATCATCCCCCATTGCTGTGGTTTCTGTGGATGGCTCCCCTTTGAAGAATATTACTCTCAAGGTCTGTGAATTTCCTCTCACTATTAATGGTGTTCACCATGAGAAATTGGATTTGGTAGTTTTGAATAACTTGCCTTCTCCAGTAATATTGGGATTGCCCTGGTTAAAATTTCACAATCCTGTACTGGATTGGTCTACCAGTGAAATTAAATCCTGGAGCCATAAATGTTATGACAAGTGTTGTAACGGGCGTATTGCAGCTTTGGATAGGGGAGAATTGCCTGTTCCTATTCAGGATTTTTGGAGAGTTTTTTCTGAGAAGGAATCGCAGGTTTTGCCTCCCCATAGAGACTATGATTGTTCTATTGAATTTGTCCCTGGAGCGACTCTTCCTAAAAGTCGTTTATTTAACCTTACTATTCCTGAGAGGAAGGCTTTGGAGGAATACATACAGACAAGTTTGGCCGCCGGTCACATTAGGCCCTCTAAGTCTCCTGTGGCGGTTGGATTTTTTTTTGTAAAAAAAATGGACGGCGGTTTACGTCCTTGTCTGGATTTTCGTGAGATTAACAAAATTACTGTACGCAATCCTTACCCACTGCCATTGATTCCTGATCTGTTTAACCAGTTAATGGGGGCCAAGTGGTTCTCTAAAATTGACCTTAAGGGGGCATACAATCTGTTGCGCATGAAGGAGGGTGACGAATGGAAGACTGCTTTTAACACTCCTGTGGGTCATTTTGAGAATCTGGTTATGCCTTTTGGTCTTACTAATGCTCCTGCATTTTTTCAGAATCTTATTAATGACATCCTTAGACCTTTGATCGGCAAAAATGTGGTTGTGTATTTGGATGACATTTTGATTTATTCGCCGGATCTGGAGTCTCATTGGCGGAGCGTACGTGAGGTATTACAGTTATTAATGGACAATTCGCTTTTTGCTAAGCTGGAGAAATGTGAGTTCGCTGTACAGAGAATTAGTTTTTTGGGTTACATTATCTCCAGCGAAGGTTTTGAGATGGACCCGGTTAAAGTTCAAGCTGTACAGGAATGGCCTAGGCCTATTGGTTTGAAATCGATACAGAGGTTTTTAGGTTTCGCCAATTATTACAGAAAATTCATAAAAAAATTTTCTAGTATTGTCAAACCTCTGACCGATCTCACCAGGAAAGGTGCTGATGCGGTTCAGTGGTCTTCTGAGGCCATTGAAGCTTTTTTGTATCTCAAGGAGAGGTTCACCTCTGCTCCCATCCTTATGCAGCCTGATGTGACTAAGCCGTTTTTGGTTGAGGTGGATGCTTCCTCTGTGGGGGTTGGCGTAGTATTGTCTCAGGATAACGGGGATGGATTACATCCCTGTGCCTTTTTTTCAAAAAAATTTTCGGAGACTGAACTGAATTACGATATTGGTAATCGGGAATTATTGGCTATTAAACTCGCATTTGAACACTGGCGCCACTTCTTGGAAGGTGCGGAATTTCCCGTTCAGGTTCTTACGGATCATAAAAATCTGATATATCTTGATGCTGCCAAGCGCCTGAATGCCCGTCAGGCTAGGTGGGCACTGTTTTTCTCGCGGTTTAATTTCTCTGTTACTTACATCCCTGGTACTAAGAATGTTAAGGCGGATGCCTTGTCTCGCAGTTTTTCTCCCATAGTCGGTGCTGAGAAAGAGGAGAACATTTTACAAGAAGGTGTTGTGATAGCTGCTTTGGACTCCGTTTTGGAAGATGAGATTCTTAAAGCACAGGAGAATGCCCCATCTAACACTCCTCATGGGAGGTTGTTTGTGCCTGGGACCTTTAGGAGAGATTTGTTTGTTGAGTGTCACGAATCTCAGTTGGCAGGTCATCCCGGAATCTCTGAGACCAAGAGACTGGTGGGTCGCAGTTTTTGGTGGCCTGGATGGCAGAAGGAAGTCATTAAGTGGGTGCGTCAATGTACTATATGTGCTAGATCTAAGTCCTCACATACTCCTGCTGCGGGGTTGCTTTGTCCTTTGGAGGTTCCCAGTGCTCCTTGGACACATTTGGCTATGGACTTTATAACTGACCTTCCCCCCTCTGAGGGTTTTACTGTCATCTGGGTGGTCGTGGACCGTTTTAGCAAGATGTGTCACTTGGTTCCCTTCGTCAAACTGCCCTGCGCTAAAACTCTCGCTAAGGCCTTTGTCAAGGAAATTGTCAGACTTCATGGCGTTCCTACTGACATTGTTTCTGATAGGGGTCCTCAGTTCGTGGCTCATTTTTGGCGTGCCTTTTGTGACAGGTTGGGAGTTCATTTGTCGTTCTCGTCCGGATATCATCCTGAATCTAATGGCCAGACAGAAAGGAAAAACCAGGATGTTGAGCAGTTCTTGCGTTGTTTTGTGGCAGACAATCAAGAGGGGTGGTCTGAGTTTCTGCCACTTGCTGAATTTGCTCTTAACAACCATACATCTTCTTCTGCTGGTTGTTCGCCTTTTTTTTGTTGTTCTGGGAGACATCCGTCGTTTGGGTCGTTCTCCAAGTTGGGATCTGCCGTGCCTGAGGAGGAGAATTTTTCCGGTGATTTAGAGAGAGTTTGGACGGATGTGCGTTGTAATCTTCAGGAGGCCAACAGAAAATCTAAAGACTACTTTGATAGGAAACGACAGGAGGTTTTGTTCGCTGTTGGTGACATGGTTTGGTTGTCCTCTAGGAATCTGCGGTTGAGGATTCCTTCTAAGAAATTGGGTCCCAAGTTTGTAGGGCCCTTTAAGGTGCTTCAGGTTGTCAACCAATCTGCTGTTAGGTTGGAGGTTCCTACCTCCTGGAGAATTAATCCGGTATTTCATGTCTCTCTGTTGAAAAAAGCGGTTGTATCGGATTGTGGCGCCTCTGCCTCTGATCCTCCGGTGGTGGAGGACGGGGAATATGAAATTTCTCGCATCCTTAACTCTAGACGGTATAGAGGTAGTTTGCAGTATCTTGTGGCCTGGAAAGGTTTCGGACCCGAGGATAACTCTTGGGTGAGGTCTGATGATGTTTCCGCGTCCAGACTTATCAGAGCGTTTCACAGGAGATTTCCTGATAAGCCTGGTCCTAGGGGATCCGGAGGATCCTCTTAGAAGGGGGGGTACTGTTAGAACCTTGCTCTTAGGTTTTTTCCTTTGCTGGTCACATGACCTTGTTGGCCTATTTAATCCTGCTCCGCCCTTCTGGCTTTGCTGGACTTCATTGTATAACTACTTTCTAGCTAGCCTGTGCTCTGTATCTACTCTGTTAGTTTGCTTGGTCTACGGACCTCTGTGTTCTTTATATTTTCTTTGTTCGTCTGTCTGCTACTATTTCTGTTAGGAGGTGTCCCATTTTCCTCCCAGTCCTTAGTACTTGTAGGGATTCCTTCCCCACATCTATAGGTCTCCGTACAGACTAGCTTAGGACTTTAGCAGGTCTGATCGCAGGATCAGGTCCCCTGTTACATCGTAGGGATCAAGCTGAGTTCTATCGTAGGGACAGATCTCCTCTCTTTCCTTAGCTCTGGTAGCAGAACATAACAGGTCTCCTATACTGTTATTGCGTATCCAGTGACTGCAAACGCTGCCAAAAATTTGGATGTAACCCAATACCCCTTTGAAGAGACATAGAGGCGGGTCTCAGTAAAAAAAAATGTTCCCATTATAAAGGAGCGGGTCTCCTATAGTGGTAATGCCCATGCTGTGACTGCAAGGGCTGTCAAAATTTGGGAAAAACCCCACTAACAATTTAAAGACACATAGAGTAGGGCCACAGTACCGAGAACGACATGTTCCCATTAGAAAGGAGAGGGTCTGCTATTCAGTTATAGGGTATGCAGTGAGTGCAATGGCTGCCAAAATTTAGGAAAAACTCTACTAACAATTTAAAGACACATAGAGCTGGGCCACAGCAGCAACATGCTCCCATTAGAAAGGAGAGGGTCTCCCATACTATTTGCCTATGCAATGACTGCAACGGCTGCCAAAAATTTGGAGGAACTCCAATGCCCTTTGCAAGAGACGTAGAGGTCGGAGAGCCTCCTGAAAACAATGTTCCCATTATTAGGAAGTGGGTCTCCCATACTGTTTGCCTATGCAGTGAAGCAACGGCTGCCAACTTCAATGCCCCTTGCAAGACTCGTAGATATGTTGATATGGTACATATGGTGGTGATATGGTGGTGTAGGATGAGGATGCGGAGAAGGAGGAGGACAAGAGCAAATAGACAAAATCAGGAAGCGTATACCCATGTCTGGGTATGAAGACAGAGATGCATGGGAATAGAATTAGACCTCCCAAAAAAAGACACTGTATTTGAGTTTATGTTACGCTGCTATTATTCAATGGTGTTGAGAAGTCTGGCCCAATCCAGGCTTGTTTTTTTTTACGGGCATCATAAACACCATTTAAAAAAATTATGTGGGTGTTGCCAGGGGCGTACATAGGAATCATGGGGCCCCATAGCAGAAGCTCTAATTGGGCCCCCCCCCAAAAAAAAAGGTTAATAATTGTCAGGGTCACCAAAGATCAGATCTCACAACTTTCCAGCCTTTACATAGTAATTTTCCTCCTGCTGAAGTCCTAGATCTCTCTTTCATTGCCTCATAAAGTGTGATTCCAATAAAAGGGCCCCCCAAACACAGTATGATACCCCCATGGTGAATTCCTCTACATACACAGTATAATGACCCTACTGTACCCCACCTCAACTCCCAGGGCAAAGTATGCTGACCCCAACATAGTATGATCCCCCAACTGTGAGCCCCTAGAGCTAGAGAGGATGGTACATAATAAGGGAGGGTGTTATACATAATAAAAGAGGAAACTATATAACTAAGGATGGTGCTATACATAATAAGTGAGTACACTATATACCGTGGTGGCCAAAAGTATTGGCACCCCTGCAATTCTGTCAGATAATACTCAGTTTCTTCCTGAAAATGATTGCAATCACAAATTCTTTGGTATTATTATCTTCATTTAATTTGTCTTCAATGAAAAAACACAAAAAGAATTGTCCTAAAGCGAAATTGGATATAATTCCACACCAAACCTAAAAAAGGGGGTGGACAAAAGTATTGGCACTGTTTGAAAAATCGTGTGATGCTTCTCTAATTCGTGTAATTAACAGCACCTGTAACTTACCTGTGGCATCTAACAGGTGTTGGCAATAACTAAATCACACTTGCAGCCAGTTAACATGGATTAAAGTTGATTCAACCTCTGTCCTGTGTCCTTGTGTGTACCACATTGAGCATGGAGAAAAGAAAGAAGACCAAAGAGCTGTCTGAGGACTTGAGAAACCAAATTGTGAGGAAGCATGAGCAATCTCAAGGCTACAAGTCCATCTCCAAAGACCTGAATGTTCCTGTGTCTTTCGTGCGCAGTGTCATCAAAAAGTGTAAAGCCCATGGCACTGTGGCTAACCTCCCTTGATGTGGACGGAAAAGAAAAATTGATGAGAGATTTCAATGCAAGATTATGCGGATGGTGGATAAAGAACCTCGACTAACATCCAAAGAAGATCAAGCTGCCCTGCAGTCCGAGGGTACAGCAGTGTCAACCCGTACTATCCGTCGGCGTCTGAATGAAAAGGGACTGTATGGTAGGATACCCAGGAAGACCCCACTTCTTACCCCGAGGCATAAAAAAGCCAGGCTGGAGTTTGCCAAAACTTACCTGAGAAAGCCTAAAACGTTTTGGAAGAATGTTCTCTGGTCAGATGAGACAAAAGTAGAGCTTTTTGGGAAAAAGCATCAACATAGAGTGTACAGGAAAAAAAAGAGGCATTCAAAGAAAAGAACACGGTCCCTACAGTCAAACATGGCGGAGGTTCCCTGATGTTTTGGGGTTGCTTTGCTGCCTCTGGCACTGGACTGCTTGACCGTGTGCATGGCATTATGAAGTCTGAAGACTACCAACAAATTTTGCAGCATAATGTAGGGCCCAGTGTGAGAAAGCTGGGTCTCCCTCAGAGGTCATGGGTCTTCCAGCAGGACAATGACCCAAAACACACTTCCAAAAGCACTATAAAATGGTTTGAGAGAAAGCACTGGAGACTTCTAAGGTGGCCAGCAATGAGTCCAGACCTGAATCCCATAGAACACCTGTGGAGAGATCTCAAAATGGCAGTTTGGAGAAGGCACCCTTCAAATATCAGGGACCTGGAGCAGTTTGCCAAAGAAGAATGGTCTACAATTCCAGCAGAGCATTGTAAGAAACTCATTGATGGTTACCGGAAGCGGTTGTTCGCAGTTATTTTGGCTAAAGGTTGTGCAACCAAGTAT
The DNA here is from genome assembly GCF_046119375.1 of Phyllobates terribilis. Classification (NCBI taxonomy): domain Eukaryota; kingdom Metazoa; phylum Chordata; class Amphibia; order Anura; family Dendrobatidae; genus Phyllobates; species Phyllobates terribilis. The sequence goes on from NW_027362765.1 coordinate 385,886,856, forward strand.
TAGGCTGAGGGTGCCAATACTTTTGTCCGGCCCATTTTTGGAGTTTTGTGTGAAATGATCAATGATTTGATTTTTGCTTCGTTCTCTTTTGTGTTTTTTCCTTGCAAGCAAATTAAACGAAGATAATAATACCAAAGAATTTGTAATTGCAATCATTTTCAGGAAGAAACTGAGTATTATTTGTCAGAATTGCAGGGGTGCCAATACTTTTGGCCACCACTGTACTAAGGGACTGTGCTATACATAAAAAGGCTGCATTCCTGCATCTGTGTGCAGTGTCGGTGTGCTGCCCTGTTTTATCGACGCATTGAGCATGTCCTATTCTAATCCTCAAAATCGGATCAGAACAGGACATTCTCTGACCCTCTTAGATCTCATTCTCAGATCCGTGATTTTCATGGATGTGTGAATGGATCTATAAAACTCTACGAGTCCGTGGACCATGCGATAAAAAAATCTGGCAGCACACGGACATTTCACACAAATGTGAGAATGTGGCCTAAGGGATTTTACAGATAACATTATCTCTCCAAGTCACACAGTCCAGATACAGAATAATATTTACATCCAGGCACTTACCGCTGATGTCTCATATGATCAGAGTCGGTTTCTGCTGCTTCTTCTCCATCTGGTCAGACCTCAATGTCGACATCTCCCTGCCACGACTCGTCTTGTCACGATGATCTCCAGCCTAGAAAATAACAAGGTCACATATTGTATGCATACATGTGTCTCCCCCGCTCTGTGTCCTCGAATACAGATATGTATCCCCCCCATTAATATACTATCAGCCACTTAGTAATCAAAATATAAAGTGATAAGCAGCACTGTGCCCCCCATTAACTATAATCTCCACCAGCCAATAATATAAATTATTCAGTCTCTGTGACTCTCCCCAATTAACTGTAAAGCTATGTGCACACGGAAAACATACAAGGCTTCACAGTACAAGCAAAGTGAAACCCCCCATAATTGCTCTCTCCCAGCACCCTCATCATTGCTCTCTCCCAGCACCCCCGTCATTGCTCTCTCCCAGCACCCCCGTCATTGCTCTCTCCCAGCACCCCCATCATTGCTCTCTCCCAGCACCCCCGTCATTGCTCTCTCCCAGCACCCCCGTCATTGCTCTCTCCCAGCACCCTCGTCATTGCTCTCTCCCAGCACCCTTGTCATTGCTCTCTCCCAGCACCCTCGTCATTGCTCTCTCCCAGCACCCCCATAATTGCTCTCTCCCACCACCTCCATCATTGCTCTCTCCCAGCACCCCCGTCATTGCTCTCTCCCAGCACCCCCGTCATTGCTCTCTCCCAGCACCCCCGTCATTGCTCTCTCCCAGCACCCCCGTCATTGCTCTCTCCCAGCACCCTCGTCATTGCTCTCTCCCAGCACCCTTGTCATTGCTCTCTCCCAGCACCCTCGTCATTGCTCTCTCCCAGCACCCCCATAATTGCTCTCTCCCACCACCTCCATCATTGCTCTCTCCCAGCACCCCCGTCATTGCTCTCTCCCAGCACCCTCGTCATTGCTCTCTCCCAGCACCCTGGTCATTGCTCTCTCCCAGCACCCTCGTCATTGCTCTCTCCCAGCACCCCCATAATAGCTCTCTCCCACCACCTCCATCATTGCTCTCTCCCAGCACCCCCATCATTGCTCTCTCCCAGCACCCCCATCATTGTTCTCTCCCAGCACCCCCATTATTGCTCTGTCCCAGCACCTCCATCATTGCTCTCTCCCACCACCCCCATCATTGCTCTCTCCCAGCACCCCCGTCATTGCTCTCTCCCAGCAACACGTCATTGCTCTCCCCTTCCCCACCATCCCCATCATTGCTCTCCCCAGCCCTATCAGCCCCATTATTGATCTTCCCAGCCCCATCATTCCTCTCCCCAGCACCATCATTGCTCTCCCTAGCCCCATCAGCCCCATTATTGCTCTTCCCAGCCCCATTACTCCTCTCCCCAGCCCCATCAGCCCCATTATTGCTCTTCCCAGCCCCATCATTCCTCTCCCCAGCCCCATCAGCCCCATTACTCCTCTCCCTAGCCCCATCAGCCCCATTATTGCTCTTCCCAGCCCCATCATTCCTCTCCCCAGCCCCATCAGCCCCATTATTGCTCTCCCCAGCCCCATCACTCCTCTCCCCAGCCCCATCAGCCCCATTATTGCTCTTCCCAACCCCATCATTCCTCTCCCCAGCCCCATTATTGCTCTCCCCAGCCCCACCATCCCACCATCGCTCCCCCCCACCTCCCCTCCCCAACGTTTCAGTAAAAAAAAAAAAAAAAAAAAACTTACCTCAGCTCGCTCCCCTGCAGCAGCATCCTCCTGGTTGCTGGCAGCTTTCTTCCTGACCCAGGCGCGCACTGCATGATGACGTCATCAAGCTGCGCGCGCCTGGGTCAGGGAGGAAGCAGAGGACGAACCCTCCAGCTCCGCTGCTATTCTGCTGCTGACAGCAGCGGAGCTGCAGGGATCACTCCCTGCCCGTCGCGTGGGGACCTGGCGCAGCTGCACCGGCGGCGGTATGTCCACCCCTGGACTGATATGGGGCCCCCCCCGGCTCACGGGCCCCATAGCAGTCGCGTGGTCTGCCGCCATTGGTGGTACGCCACTGGGTGTTGCATCATGGACCACCCTGGTGATATGGTGGTGGAGGATGAGGATGAGGAGAAGGAGGAGGACAAGAGCAAATAGCCAAAATTAGGAAGCATATACCGATGTGTGGGTGTGAAAAGGTGGATGGGAATACACCTCCCAAAAATAGACACTGGATTTGAGTTTATGTTACGCTGCTATCATTCGGTGGTGTTGAGAAATCTGGCCCAATCCAACCCTTGTTCATTTTTATAAGAGTCAGCCTGTCAGCATTTTCAGTTGACAGGTGGATGCACTTATTAGTTATAATTCCACCAGCGGCACTAAAAACCCGCTCTGATAAAACGCTAGCGGCAGGGCAGACCAGGACCTCCAAGGCATAGAGAGCCAGTTCATTCCACATATCCAGCTTGGATACCCAATAATTATAAGGCACAGAGGAATCATGGAGGATGTTGGTAATGTCGGCAAGGTACTCCTCAGCATTTTCCGAAACTTTTCCCTCCTTGGGAGAGTACCCCGCGCCTCAGGGCCTGTGCGATGGGAGGGTCTGAGAAAACTCTCCCAGAACTTTGACAGTGTTCCCCTGCCTCTGCTGGATTGAAGTTGTGTCTCTCTCGCCTGTACTCCTTGGTTGTCCAGCGAACTGTGACCTCTGCCACCAGCGTTTTCATATGGGATTCTTTTTAATGATTCTGCAACAAGTGCCTTCTGGTACTGCCCCATTTTATTAGGAATAAGAGACAGAAAGTTCTCCTTGCAGTGTGGGTCTAGAAGTGTTACCAATAGAGATGAGCGTTGTTCTACTCGAACTGTTCGCCAATCTCAAATTCGAGCTGTTTTGGGCGGTGTTCGAGCCGTTCGGCGAACACGAACAATTTGAGAAAAATTCGGCTGTTCGAGGTTATGTTCGATAACTGTTCGTGCACCAAAATCATAACTGGATTTTTTCTCAGTAATGATGAAAATTAATGTTAATACGCAGTTTGAGTGTACAGCGGGGTGGGGGGAGGGGCAGGGGATGGATCTCTGCAGGAACAATGAAGATCTCCATTTTTTTTTCTCTTTCCCGCATTTGCAGTGGGGAGGTGCAATCTGTCAGCCTATCAGCAGCGCACACACGGAGCGAAGTGCTTTTTTTCACACAAGCAAGGGCATGTGTCATTGGCAGTGTATGTCACATGTCCTTGCCCTATAAGACCAAGCCATTTTCCCCGTCGCCACCATTTTCTCACTGCTGCAGCTGCGTGTTAGACGGCACCGCTGTTGCTGTGTGCGCTATACCTTGTTAATTTCAAGCCAATTTTCGCACAAATATACAGATAGCTTGGGAGTAGGGAATAGTTGTGATTGCAGTCCTTTTAAGGACTAGGTTACAGCATTTCCTACGACTTTTATCAGGCAGGTCTGTGCTCTTAAATAGATAGGTTGTGGGAGTAAAGACTAATTGTAATTGGAGTCCTTTTCAGGACTAGGTTACATGAGTTCCTATCAGTTTTTGCCAGGCAGGTCTGTGCCAGTGCTGTGCAAGTTTTTTTCACAGCATTTGGCTGAATCTAGCAAAGCTAATCCTTTTTGGCCTATTGCAGAGTGTGTTAGTCAGTGGAGTAGCCTATCTGTGTTGCAAGATATAACACCTGTGTATAGAATACCAATTTTTTTACTGCACCTAGTGAAGTAAAATCTTTTGGGCATAGCATCATTCTATTAGTCCATCTATACTGACCTCCATCAGGTTGCAAACTGAATATAATTTTTTTCTGCATCTAGCTCTGAAAAAATATTTGGGCTTCTAGCAGTGTGTGGGACTTGGTCTATTAGTCCATCTATACTGACCTCCATCAGGTTGCAAATTAAAAATATTTTTTTTCTTCATTTAGCTCTGAAAAAATATTTGGGCTTCTAGCAGTGTGTGGGACTTGTTCTATTAGTCCTTCTATACTGACCTCCAGCAGGTTGCAAATTGAATATAATTTTTTTCTTCATCTAGCTCTGAAAAAATATTTGGGCTTCTAGCAGTGTGTGGGACTTGGTCTATTAGTCCATCTATACTGACCTCCATCAGGTTGCAAATTAAAAATAATTTTTTTCTGCATCTAGCTCTGAAAAAATATTTGGGCTTCTAGCGGTGTGTGGGACTTGGTCTATTAGTCCATCTATACTGACCTCCATCAGGTTGCAAATTAAAAATAATTTTTTTCTGCATCTAGCTCTGAAAAAATATTTGGGCTTCTAGCAGTGTGTGGGACTTGGTCTATTAGTCCATCTATACTGACCTCCATCAGGTTGCAAATTAAAAATAATTTTTTTCTTCATTTAGCTCTGAAAAAATATTTGGGCTTCTAGCAGTGTGTGGGACTTGTTCTATTAGTCCTTCTATACTGACCTCCAGCAGGTTGCAAATTGAATATAATTTTTTTCTGCATCTAGCTCTGAAAAAATAGTTGGGCTTCTAGCTGTGTGTGGGACTTGGTCTATTAGTCCATCTATACTGACCTCCATCAGGTTGCAAATTCAAAATAATTTTTTTCTGCATCTAACCCAGCCAATAGTTTTGGCCTAATACCACAGTTTGGCCACTCAGCTCTGCTCGGTTCCCATCCATTGTTTTTTTGTGCAAACAACTCCAGAGTTGTGAATTAGTTAACCACCAAAATGAGTGGAAAAAGGCCTGCTGCTGGTGGAAAGGGGAATAGGCGTGTTGGGAAGGGGAAAAAAGGTTGTGTCCGTGGGGTAGGTGTTAAAGCAACAGTAACATCTGCAGAAGAAAGACCATCTTCCAGCCAAACTAAAATGTCTACTTCTTTTAGCGGACAATGTGATAAGATCCCTTTCTTACGGCCACGCCAATCGCTACAAATTCCAGATGAGGCACAAAAACAGCAGCTGCTTCAACGGATATCAAGTGCTCCTTTAAGTGGGCTCTCCTCCACATCAACTTCAACATCACAAATACTCCAGTCCTCAAAGGTGTCACCCAAATCGCACTTGCTTCCTCACAGCTCCCAAATCTCCAGCTGCCCGTCTGAGTATGAGGTAGAACAGATGGTTGAGTCTGCAGAGCTGTTTACTCATACTATAGCCTGGGAATCAGAGGTCGACTCCAGCGCTTCTGTGAATCCAGACGAGGAAATGATCTGCACTGATGCCCAGAATCTTTATGAGTCGGATCCAGGACCAGACGCAGAAGGTTCTGACCATAATGTAGACCCTCATTCCCAAACTGTAACTCCTGTTGGTGGAGACAATGAGGAAGACGATGATAAGACTCAAATACCTGATTGGAGCGACAACTTTAGTTTTTTGTCAGGGCAGGAACAGGTTGGCTCTGAGGACGACGGGTGTGATAACGCACAGGGTGATGATGATGAGGTCGGAGATCCCACTTACTGTCAACCCACAGTCAGCCAAGAGATGAGGTCAGCAGAGGAGGTGGAGGAAGATGCTAGTGACGACGAGGTCAGGTTGCGCCTTCCTGGACAGAGACGTAGTACTGGAAGCACGTCAACAACTGCATCCTCAAACACAACTCTGCCTCTCACCACAAGTCGTGGTGGCTCTTCAGGTCGCATGGGTGCTAAGCCTTGCATAGCCTGGGCATTTTTTCAGATCGATAAAGATGACCCAACTCGTGTTATCTGTAACATTTGTCAGCAAAAGCTAAGTAGAGGCCAAAAAATACATAGTTTGAGTACTTCATGCATGAACCGGCACATGGACATGAAGCATAAGTTGCAGTGGGAAGCTCAGTGTGCTACAATGCGGCCTAGCCGGCCGGGTCATAGAATCATAGAATCATAGAATCATAGAATGGTAGAGTTGGAAGGGACCTCCTGGGTCATCTGGTCCAACCCCCTGCTCAAAGCAGGATTCACTAGATCATCTCAGACAGATGTCTGTCCAGCCTCTGTTTGAAGACGTCCATTGAAGGGGAACTCACCACCTCTCGTGGCAGCCTGTTCCACTCATTAATCACCCTAACTGTCAAAAAGTTTTTTCTAATATCTAATCTGTGTCTCCTCCCATTTAGTTTCATCCCATTGCTTCTAGTCTTTCCTTGTGCAAATGAGAATAAAGATGATCCTTCTACAATGTGACAGCCCTTGACATATTTGTAGACAGCTATTAAGTCTCCTCTCAGTCTTCTTTTTTGCAAGCTAAACATTCCCAAATCCTGCAACCGTTCCTCATAGGACATGGTTTGCAGACCAGTCACCATTCTGGTCGCTCTTCTCTGAACTTGCTCCAGTTTGTCTATGTCTTTTTTAAAATGTGGTGCCCAAAACTGTACACAGTATTCCAGATGAGGTCTGACCAAAGAGGAGTAAAGACCGATAATGACTTCACGTGATCTAGACTGTATGCTTCTGTTAATACATCCCAAAATTGTATTTGCCTTTTTTGCTGCTGCATCACACTGTTGACTCATGTTCAGTCTATGATCTATTAGTATACCTAAGTCTTTTTCACATGTACTGTTGCTTAGCTCTATTCCTCCCATTCTGTATATGCTTTTTTCATTTTTATTGCCCAGATGTAGTACTTTGCATTTTTCCCTGTTAAAAACCATTCTGTTGGTTGCTGCCCACTGCTCCAGTTTATTTAGGTCTTTTTGAATCCTCTCTCTCTCTTCTCTAGTATTAGCTATCCCTCCTAGCTTTGTGTCATCAGCAAATTTAATCAGTTTACCCTCAATTCCTTCATCTAAATCATTGATAAAGATGTTGAACAATACAGGTCCCAGGACGGAGCCCTGTGGTACCCCACTTGAGACATTCATCCAGCTGGATGTGAAGCCATTTACAACCACCCTTTGAGTCCGATCACTAAGCCAGTTATGAATCCACCTAACAGTTGCCTGGTCCATTGCATACTTGGTCATTTTTTCAATAAGGATGATGTGAGATACTTTGTCAAATGCTTTGCTGAAGTCAAGATATACTATATCTACAGCATTTCCCTGATCCACCCAGTCAGTGATTCTGTCATAGAAGGAAATTAAGTTAGTCTGACATGACTTGTTAGTTACAAACCCATGCTGACTCTGGTTAATCACTTCATTCTTATCCATGTACTTACATACATGTTGTTTAATAATTTGTTCAAAGATCTTTCCTGGTATAGAAGTCAGACTCACCGGCCTATAGTTCCCTGGGTCCACCTTCTTCCCCTTTTTGAAGATAGGAACAACATTTGCTCTTCTCCAGTCTTCTGGGACTTCTCCTGTTCTCCAAGAATTTTCAAAGATTATGGAGAGTGGTTCTAAAATTTCTTCTACAATCTCCTTCAGTACTCTGGGGTGTAATTCATCTGGACCTGGAGACTTGAACTCATTTATGTTAGCTAAATATTCCCTCACAATCTTTCTGTTTACAGATAACTTGGATTCCTCTATTCCTTTAAAAGGACAGTGAACATCAGTTGATGTTACATTTTCTTTCTGAGAGAAAACAGATGCAAAATAGGAATTAAAAAGTTCGGCCTTCTCAACATCCTCTCTTACCATTTCTCCATTTTCATCCTGTAAAAATCCTATAGCATCTTTGACTTTTCTTTTACTTTTGACATACCCCCAAAATCCTTTTTTATTGCTTTTGACATCTCTTGCAAGCCTTAATTCATTGTCAGCTTTAGCTAACCTGATACGTGCCCTGCAGGATCTGCAGACTGCATTATAATCTTCTTTAGATATGCCTCCCTCTTTCCATTTAATAAACATTTCTTTCTTTCTTTTTAGCATGTGTTTAAGTTCTGTGTTCATCCATCCTGGTTTCCTTAAATGCTTCCCATTCTTCCTACTTTTCGGGATTGTTAACGATTGTGCTTTGAGAATCTCATTTTTAAAAATTTCCCATCCTTCCTGGACATTTTTGTCCTTAAGGACATCCATCCATTGGATCCCTCCTATTCTCTTTCTGAGTCTCTTAAAATCTGCCTTTCTAAAATCTAACCTTGAAGTTTGAGTCTTCACATGTCTTCCTCCTCTAGTTATCCAAAATTCTATAATAGCATGATCGCTGCCTCCTAGGGTCCCAGCCACCTTTACCTCCTCAACCATTTCCTCCCTGTTTATAAGAATTAGATCCAAAGTAGCAGATCCCCTTGTTTTCTCCCCTACCTTTTGGAAGATAAAGTTGTCAGCAAGAGAGGATAAGAATTTGCTTGACCTGTTAGTTTTACTTGAGAGAGATTCCCAACAAATGTCTGGATAGTTGAAATCTCCCATGACCACTACGTCATATTTTTTGGAGAACTTGGTCATTTGATACATAAAGAGTTCATCCATATCTTCAGCTTGCCCAGGTGGCCTGTAGTAAATGCCTACAATGGTGTCCTTTCCGTTGTTCTCTCCTTGTATTCTTACCCAAACAGTTTCCACAGAACTCCCAGTCTCTGAAGCTTCAATCTCTGTGCAGATATACGCTTTTCTAACATACAATGCAACACCTCCTCCTCGTTTATCAAGTCTGTTTCTTGCAAATAAGTTGTATCCTTTTAGCCTTTTATTCCAATCATGTGTATCGTCCCACCAAGTTTCAGTGATTCCAATGACATCATATTCCTTTTCCTGCATTAGTAGTTCCAATTCTCCTTGTTTGTTGCCCATGCTTTGTGCATTTGTATAAAAACATTTTAGTTTGTGATTGGTTTCTCTTCCTCCCATATTTTTATTATTTAGATTTTTTTGTCTTTGTTCTTCTTTTCCACTTCCAGTAGCAGAGATCTCAATAGTATTTGTCAGCTGTATGGCTTTTTCTGGCCTTTTGCTTCCCTTCCCACATTGTTCTAGTTTAAAGCTCTTCTGATGAGTGTAGCAAGGCGACTTCCAAATACATGTTTTCCAGTCTTCGTAAGGTGCACCCCATCTCTAGCAAGTAGTCCATCGTATAGGTAATTCATTCCGTGATCCAGAAATCCAAATCCTTGTTGACGGCACCATCGACGTAGCCAGTTGTTCACCTGTAGAATCTTATTCCACCTCATTGTTCCATGGCCATCCACTGGGAGGATGGATGAGAAGACCACCTGCGCTCCCAATTCTTTCACTTTCTTGCCTAAGTCTTCAAAGTCACTGCAGATGGTTTCCAGGTCCTTTCTTGCGGTGTCATTTGTCCCCACATGTATTAGCAGGAATGGGTAGTGATCTGTAGGTCTGAAGAGTCTTGATATCCTGTCAGACACATGTTTAATTTTTGCTCCTGGAAGACAGCACATTTCTCTTGAGGTTATGTCTGGTCTGCAGATAGCGGCCTCTGTTCCTCTTAACAGGGAATCCCCCATGACCACCACTCTCCGTTTTTTCTTCACAACATTCTTCTTTCTCCATCCAGGAGGATTCTGAGGGCTTACAAGGTTATTCATTGCTGGCAAAGTCTTATCTTGCTGTATTTCTTCATGGTTCTCCTGTGTGAGAGCCTGGTACTGGTTCCTGAGCAGTATGGGTGCTGAATGCCTCTCGATCCTCCTGCTTCTGTGGGTCACATGCTTCCATTCCTCTGTTTCGTCAGGTGCAGTTCGAATTTCTTCTCTTTCTGAATCATGAAGAGATAATTCTGCTCTGTCTAAGAACTCTTCACCTTCCTTAATGATTTTCAAGGTAGTTAACCTCTCTTCTAGATTTCGCAACTTTTCCTCCAACAGGGACACAAGCTTGCATTTCTGGCATGTGAAGTCTGGCTTTTCCACTGGCAAGTCTGTGAACATGTAGCAGGATATGCAGCTCACCAAATGGCTCCTGGACTCTTCCATGTTCTTATTGTTAATGTTCTGAAAACAGTGAAAAAAGCGCGGCGCGCGGTTTACCGATGTCCTCTTTTCAGCTCCAACAGCCAAAATCCAGTGTTCTTTGAGCTCGCGGAGACTCTTCACTTACCCCAAAATGCAGTGGGAATATGCAAATTATCTCCTCAGGACTCCTCCCCTGGTTTACCGATGTCCTCTTTTCAGCTCCAACAGCCAAAATCCAGTGTTCTTTGAGCTCGCGGAGACTCTTCACTTACCCCAAAATGCAGTGGGAATATGCAAATTATCTCCTCAGGACTCCTCCCCTGGTTTACCGATGTCCTCTTTTCAGCTCCAACAGCCAAAATCCAGTGTTCTTTGAGCTCGCGGAGACTCTTCACTTACCCCAAAATGCAGTGGGAATATGCAAATTATCTCCTCAGGACTCCTCCCCTGGTTTACCGATGTCCTCTTTTCAGCTCCAACAGCCAAAATCCAGTGTTCTTTGAGCTCGCGGAGACTCTTCACTTACCCCAAAATGCAGTGGGAATATGCAAATTATCTCCTCAGGACTCCTCCCCTGGTTTACCGATGTCCTCTTTTCAGCTCCAACAGCCAAAATCCAGTGTTCTTTGAGCTCGCGGAGACTCTTCACTTACCCCAAAATGCAGTGGGAATATGCAAATTATCTCCTCAGGACTCCTCCCCTGGTTTACCGATGTCCTCTTTTCAGCTCCAACAGCCAAAATCCAGTGTTCTTTGAGCTCGCGGAGACTCTTCACTTACCCCAAAATGCAGTGGGAATATGCAAATTATCTCCTCAGGACTCCTCCCCTGGTTTACCGATGTCCTCTTTTCAGCTCCAACAGCCAAAATCCAGTGTTCTTTGAGCTCGCGGAGACTCTTCACTTACCCCAAAATGCAGTGGGAATATGCAAATTATCTCCTCAGGACTCCTCCCCTGGTTTACCGATGTCCTCTTTTCAGCTCCAACAGCCAAAATCCAGTGTTCTTTGAGCTCGCGGAGACTCTTCACTTACCCCAAAATGCAGTGGGAATATGCAAATTATCTCCTCAGGACTCCTCCCCTGGTTTACCGATGTCCTCTTTTCAGCTCCAACAGCCAAAATCCAGTGTTCTTTGAGCTCGCGGAGACTCTTCACTTACCCCAAAATGCAGTGGGAATATGCAAATTATCTCCTCAGGACTCCTCCCCTGGTTTACCGATGTCCTCTTTTCAGCTCCAACAGCCAAAATCCAGTGTTCTTTGAGCTCGCGGAGACTCTTCACTTACCCCAAAATGCAGTGGGAATATGCAAATTATCTCCTCAGGACTCCTCCCCTGGTCAATCACCGTCTGCCATATCTTGTGCATCCGCGGCCTCTTCATCCTCTGTGACTGGGGGGACAGCAGTCACACCTGTTTTGGGGCGCAGACCTGCCACCTCTTTACCCGCAACAGCCAGCGTGATTGGCAGGTCATCATTTTCTTTGGAGGTGGTAACACCAGCTGGTGTTGAGCGCTGTCCGACATCGATAGCACCACCTTTGGATCAAGGCAACCTAACATGTCCGCCTGCATCTTCCTCACAGACCGGCAGTTTGCCGGGGACACCCTTATCAACCCCGTCTAAGCACAATAGCCAGCCCTCGGTCCCTCAGATGTGGACAAGTAAAAGACCATTTCCTCCTAGCCATGAGAAAGCTAAGAGGTTGAATTTCACCATCTACAAGCTCTTGGCTACAGAAATGCTGCCTTTCCGCCTGGTGGACACAGAGGATTTTCGAGACCTTATGTCCGTCGCAGTGCCCCAGTACCAGATGCCCAGTCGGCACTACTTCTCAAAGAAAGGTGTGCCTGCGCTCCACCAGCATGTCGCACACAACATCACCGCTTCTTTGAGAAACTCTGTGTGTGACAGGGTGCATTTCACCACAGACACTTGGACGAGTAGGCATGGACAGGGGCGTTACATGTCGCTGACTGGGCACTGGGTAACTATGGTGACAGCAGGACAAGGGGCTGCTGTCCAAGTCTTGCCGTCCCCACGAGTTGTGCGTCAATCCTCTTTATGTTAAAGTTCCTCCACTGCTTCTGCCTCCTCAACTTCCTCTCGGTCTTCCACCTGCACCCAAAGCCTGTCTGGTCATGCCACAAGCTTTCTAACTGCGCAGAAGGGATCCTGCACACCTCCTTACTATGCTGGCAGTAGGGCTCAACGTCATCAGGCGGTTTTTACATTGAAATGTCTGGGAAATGTGAGTCACACAGCTGAGGAGTTGTGGTCAGCTCTGGAGAACCAATTTCATGAATGGTTGTCTCCACTGGACCTGAAACCAGGGAAGGCCGTGTGCGACAATGCTGCAAACCTGGGTGCGGCCCTTCGCCGGGGCAATGTCACACACGTGCCTTGTATGGCTCACGTGTTGAACCTGGTTGTCCAGCAATTTTTAGCCTACTATCCCAGACTAGATGGCCTTCTGCAGAGGGCACGGTCGCTGTGTGCTCACTTCCGCCGTTCGCATCCCGCAGCTCAGCGACTTACATCTCTACAGAAGTCGTTGGGCCTGCCACTTCACCGGCTAAAATGCGATGTGCCTACCCGGTGGAATTCAACTCTGCACATGTTGCAGCGACTGTGGCAGCACCGACAAGCCCTGGTGCAATACGTTCTGACGTATAGCCTGGGCCAACGAGATTCAGAGGTGGGGCAAATCACGCTGGAGGAGTGGTCTCAGATCAGGGACCTATGCACCCTTCTGCACAGTTTTGAAATGGCGACGAAGATGTTTAGTGTTGACGATGCCATTATCAGCATGACTATTCCGGTGATTTACATGCTGGAGCACATGTTAAACAGAATTCGGAGTCAGGTGGTGGCACAAGAGGAGGTGGAGGAAGTAGAGGAGGAGGAGTTGTATGCGGAAGGGCTAACATCTGCAAGGTCCAGACGGTCGGCAGCACCAAGGCGGCAGGCATGTGAGGGTGGGGGAGATGGTTTTACCAGGGCGCATGGTAGCAGCCAAACTAGTGAGGAAGGTGCAGGAGCCCAGGAAGAAGTGGAGGACGAACTGATGGAAGACTCATCAGATGAGGGAGACCTTGATCACATTTCTGTTGTGCGAGGTTGGGGGGAGAGGACAGAGGAAGGAAGCATGATTGTTACCTCGCCACCAACACAACAGGGACTTGGTGCTCCTGGATGCGCAACACACATGAGTGCCTTCTTGCTGCACTACCTGCAACATGACCCTCGAATTGTGAGAATTAGAAATAATCCTGACTACTGGGTTGCCACACTGTTAGATCCCCGGTACAAAAGTAAATTTGCAGAAATTATTCCTGCCATAGAAAGGGATGCACGCATGCAGGAGTATCAGCAGAGACTGTTGTAGAATCTTACATGTGCTTTTCCACAAAATACCAGTGGTGCACGTAGTGAATCTCACAGTTCCAACTTGCCAACCGTGGGACCGTCAAGTGTTCAGCACTCAAACCGTAACAGAACCACAGTATCTGCTGGTAACATCAATTTTGCGGAATCATTTCACCACTTTTTTAGCCCATCCTTTGCAAGGCCACAGGAGACAAGAAGTCTGACACATAGTCAACGCCTAGAGACGATGGTACAGGAGTATCTCCAAGTAAACATTGAAGCCACGACTGTGTCACTGGACCCTTGCTCTTTTTGGGCTTCCAATCTGGATAAATGGCCGGAGCTAGCCACTTACGCCTTGGAGATCTTGTCATGCCCCGCAGCCAGCGTTCTGTCTGAACGTGTGTTCAGCGCTGCTGGTGGTGTGCTGACAGATAAGCGCACGCGGCTCTCCACTGATAATGTAGACAGACTCACGTTCATAAAGATGAACAAATCATGGATCCGAAACGACTTTTCTACCCCTGTGTCATCCTGGGGAGAGTAAAAGCTTGATGATTGGTTAAAATCACCCTACCAACCGTTTTAAGCTTTCAAATTACTAATCATGTTTATCTGTATCTTGACTGGAAAATAATTTGGGCTTTGTAGCAGTGTGCAGCACTGATCCTATTAGGCCATCTATACTAAAGCTTCACCAGATTTAAAATTAAAAATAATTTTTAGCTGCATCTAGCCCGGAAAATAATTTTGGGGCTCCGAGATGCGCAAGGCACATAAGTGCCTTCTTGCTGCACTACCTGTAGCATGACCCTCATATTGTCAGAATTCGAAGTAATCATGACTACTGGGTTGCCACACTCTTAGATCCCCCAAACTTTTCGATCAACCTTTTCATTTTAATAAAGACCAAAAAAATGGTCATTTTTGAAATTATAAGCATTAGCAGGTTGTTAGAAACTGAAATCAAACAGTTTTCAACTCAAAACTTTATTCTAGGTGATGTTACATTTTCACATAGGACCCCTTGTTCGAAAGGAGCTTCTGAACTCTCTCGTCCATTGAATTTGTCAGGTTTTGGATGGTTTCTGCTTCAATTGTTTTGCATGAGGACAGAATACCCTCCCAGAGCTGTTGCTTAGATGTGAACTGCCTCCCGCCATCATAGACACTCCTTTTAATGATGCTCCAAAGGTTCTGAATGGGGTAGAGGTCAGGGGAGCATGGGGGTCACACCATAAGTTTGTCCCCTTTTATGCCCATATCAGCCAGAGATGCAGATGTTTTATGTGCAGCATGAGATGGTGCATTATCATGCAGAAAAATGATCTTGCTGTGAAATACACGGTTCTTCTTCTTGAACCATGGCAGGAAGTGCTGTTTGAGAAAATCCACATACATTATGGAGTTCATCTTTAGCGCCTTCAGGGATCCTAAAGGGGCCGACAATCTCTCTCCCCATGATTCCAGCCCAAAACATTACTCCACCTCCTCCTTGTTGGCGCTGTAGCCGTGTTTGCGTGGGGTGTCCATCAACCAGCCATCCTCCACTCCATCCATCTGGACCATCGAGCGCTGCACGGCACTCATCCGTGAACAAAACAGTTTTGAAATCAGTCTTCATGTAATGTTTGGCCCACTGGAGCCGTTTCTGCTTGTGTGAAGTGGATAGAGGAGGTCGACAGGATGGCGCATGCACAGCTGCAAACCTCTGAAGGACCCTGCATCTTGTTGTTCGGGGGACGTTGGAGGCACAAGCAGCTTCAAAAACTTGTCTGCTGCTATGACAAGGCTTTTTTGCCGCTGCTCTTTCAACCTGACGTAATTGCCTGTAGGAAAGAGTCCTCAATTTGCCCTTATCAGCACGCACACGTGTGTACTGTGAATCAGCTACATACTTCTTGATTGCCAAGACACTTCATCCTGATCATCGCACAATGTTGATTGTAGTCATGCCTTGACCTAAACACTCCACAATTTGTTGCTTCTCAGCAGCCGACACATCCTTTTTCTTTCCCATTTTGGCAGAAAATGTAGGCTGCTTAATAATGTGAGAGAGCCTTCTTAAGTAGTCTTGCCTTTCATTGGACACACCTGCCAAACTAATTAGCACAGGTGTCTGCAATTGCTTACAGTGATATAAAGAGCCCTGACACACATCACCATCAATGAGTTTAACTGACAAACAAACAAATTCTTCCCTTATCACTCCTAAACACTTTTTGTATAATAATTTGGAACGCAGTGTACATGTGCTTTTCCACAAAACACCAGTGGTTCACGTAGTGAATCTTACAGTTCTAACTTGCCAACCGTGGTCTGTATGGAGTTGTTCAATAAAGGGCCCAAAATTAAGATAACATAGATGGGAGAGGTCTCTATGAATAGGAATTCCTAAGTATTTGATACCCTGTGAGGGCCAGGCAAAGGGAAAGTTGGACTGGATGGAATCCTATATGGATTTGGGGAGGGAGACATCGAGGGCCTCAGACTTCGCTGCATTGATTTTAAAATTTTACCATGTAACAAAGTGATCTATTTCAGCCATAACAGCATGGATGGATATATGTGATTGAGTGATATATACTAGGACATCATCAACAAATAGAGAGCACTTGTACTCGGTGCCTCCCACCTCAATCCACCTAATATTGGGGTTATGGCGAATTGATGAGAGCAGGTGCTCCGTCACTAGGATGTATAAGAGAGGGGACAGAGGACATCACTGCCTTGTCCCATTGGTGATTGTGAAAGGTGATGAAAATGTTCTGACGCACCCCCTGGGCCTTGGGACACCCGGAGCCGGACCCTTTTTGGTGGATGCTGGTGGTTGTAGTCTTCGTGGCGGCGACCCAGTTCCGTGGCTCAGGGCGGTCAAACCAGTGGCGGAACTATTTATGTGGTTTTCATGTTTAAATGTCCGACTACGCCACCCGTGGATTGCGGTCAGAGTGAACCGCCGCTACAGGGCAGACCACTGAGGCTGGTGTTGTGGGTGCAGCAGAGCGTAGCATAACTCCCCACGGGAGGAGTATAGCCTCAGGGCAGTGTATGCGGAGGATGGGGGTGATCGTGCAGGGCAGCAGCAGTAACGACACGGAGTCAGTGATGCAGTTCAGGGCCTTTACTCACAGTTCTTATTATCCAGACCACGTCTGCAGGTAACGGCTGCCCACGTCGTACTGTGCTCACCAGGTGAGGGGCTCAGACAACTCCCAGATAACTTTGGAGCACTTCACAGGACCCCCTTTGTGTGTCCTTTGTCTGGCCTTTCTTACCAACACTTCTGTCCGGCTGCCTCAGGCCTCCTCTTGGTAAACTTGGCGCCAGTTTCCCTGACCCTATGTGGTGCCTTCCTAGCGGGTGTAGCGAGGGGCTGCGCCACATAAAATGTCAGAGCCTCCGGTTTCTAGCTGAGGGTCGTTTCCTGCCTCCACTAGTTCGGGGACCGGTCTCCCCCTTTGGCCTGACCCCTCCACGCAGGTGGATTCGGGCGTGCGGTGGCGACTCGCCCGTCCGCACCCCTGGGATCCCTTCATTCCTCGTTCCTGGAGTCTTCTCCGCTCCTCTTCCTTCCTTCTCCCTCTTCCAGGCCTGGGCCTCTGTTACTAGGCCCGCCTCCGGAGCAGAGCTCATGCAGAGCCCCTGCTCCCTGCCACTTCTGCTCAGACTTCTCTGCACTGAACTAAGATGGTGCCCACCTTTTATACTCTCTTCTCAATGCACCCAGGAACTGCTTCCTCCCTGCTCCTGCACTACAGGGTTCCCCTTCCTCAGTGTTCCCTCCCCCCACTCCAGCCAGGGACAGGGACTGTCGTGCCCATCTCAGGGGCATATTGGTCGCCCTGCCCCACGGCAATGTGGTGTAATGCATGCAGGTGTCGGGTCCTGACCCACACTCCATCCTTACCTGAGAGTGAGATATCACACCTCTGGGTGAGGTGCAATACGTCTGTAGCAACCGAGCCCTCAGGGTGCTACAGTTCCATTTATCTTCAGCCTAGGTGACGTATTGCGATACAGGGCCGTGATTTTGGCTATAAAAGGGTCCCCTAGACCCCTACCCCAAGCTTTTTAAGAGAATCATATATGGCGTGCCAGGAGACTCTATGGAATGCTTTCTCAGCATCCAACGAGAGTATCTTTTTACAAATTTTTAACTGCATCTAGCCCAGGAAATACTTTGTGCCTAGTAGCAGTGTCTGCTAGTGAGCGGATTATCCCGGCTGTTAAGCAAGCTGCACCACCTGTAGTTTAGACACTTAATTTTTTCAAAGGAAATGCTTCGGGACCATGGGATACTTAGTGAAGAGCATCAGGAGGCACCCCAAGGCATAGGGGCTGGGACTGGCAGTAGGATGCCTTGCGGTGGACAGCCGAGCTCGATCCTTATAAAAGCTTTTTAACTGCAGCAGCTTTAGTGGACGCTACTGGAGCTGGAATTACCGCGGCTGCTGGCATGAGACTTGCCCTCCAATAGATCCTTGTAAATGGATTTAAAGTGTATTCATTCAAATTAGAGAGACAATTTAAATTAAAAAGCTTAGAGCTGCCTCCACCACAGGGGGGCTCGCTCGACCCACCAGCGGACAGGCACCAGTATTGGGAGAGGGGGGCTGGCCGTCAGGGTTCACCGCGGCTCTGGCACAAACCCGGCGACACGGAGGTGGCACGGGGAGGAGCGGACTGGCCGTGTCGGCTTCTCACTTTTTGGATTTTAGAAGGGCATGACATGCCTATATCTGTGTCTCCCCCTCCTTTTACTCCTCCACCTCTTTTCTTTTCGCATGACTATATGTACTTGTCACTTTTCCATGTGTTAGTTATGTCTTCTGAGCAGTTTGTCAGCTTTTGGACAATTTTGAAGGTGTTTTCTATGTGTTTCTATGTGTTTTTGTTTGCCTGCCATTGGTTTTAACGGTGTTCGAAGGTGTTCGACGAACAGTTCGACGAACAGTTCGGCGAACACACGGGTGTTCAACGAACCGAACCGAACTCGAACACTACGGGGGTGGCTCAACACTAGTTACCAACCAATAATGACTGTCATCCAAGGAGGACTGTTAGTTCACTTGGATATATAGATATATGTTGTAGAATACCTATATTAACTATAAAGAAGCAAATCTCTCTCTGACTCAGCGGCACCTCTCCCTACTCTGCTTGATTCCGGAGTGACTGACGAGCATGGCAGTGCCAGGTCTGATATAGACCTGATGATGCTGTGCGGCCAGCCAATCACTGTAATGCCACAACCAACATGGCTACGGCATTACAGTGCATGGCAGGCAATCCCTGCATGTTCATTGCCTCTCTAAAGAGTGCCAAACATGCAGGGAGGGAACCCGAGCTCACGCCCAAGCAACCAGGAAATACTCGCCTAGCGCCGAGCACCGTTATACTCGGGCAAGTACCGAGCAGTGGCGAGCACGTTCGCTCATCACTAATCTTTACTAATAAATCTACATTCAGATGAGCCTCGCCATTTTTAAATCAGCTGCATCCATCATCTATGCAAAAAAACTCTGAGCAAATTTGGTATTGCCATAATTGTCCCATCGTCCGCACAGCCCACCGTTTGGTCCTCTGCGTCGGTGCAGATTCTCTTCAGCTTCTTCACTCCAGGCCAGGACCTCCAGCATTTCTGTGCTTTGTATGTCATGATGTCCCGACGCTGTAACGCACGGCGCACATTGACGTCTGAGGAATAATTTTGAATTTCCCTGTAAAATTTTTGTGGTTTGCCAAACTCAAATCTCTGCAGATCTGCTGATCTCTATTTTCTACACATTCCAACAGGAACCTATTACAAGCCCCTTAGCAATACTGGCTTGTATTAACAAAATCACTCTAACCTTAAAAATATTTCTGCATTTAATATTTACCTTGGTCTCATGCAAATTTCTTGTAATTTCCTTTCCCTATTCCTGGCTGGTGTGACGACTCCACAGAAGCCAAATGAACATGTCTCCCTTCAGGCAATAAATTATGCAACTCAGTGATGATATAACTTTATAGGAGTTTGAGAACAATCGGAACAACAACAAAAATTTTCGTATTTCACTTGGACTCAAAGTCATTTGGACAGAAAATGTATCAGTTTGGTGAAATGTCATATGTAGGGGGCACGTGTGGGTGTTTTTTTTGTCCCATTGTTACACGCACGCCGCTAGTTTCAGATAGGGGCGAGACAGGTTACATGAATTCTTAGGAATCCTGGGGGAACCATTACTCAGGGTGACCATAGACCATGTGCTGCAGCTTCTCTCAGGCACACAGGGGTATTGACCCTCAGGCACAGACACGTAGGTTGTTTCACTTGCTGACCAGACACACTTGACAAGAGCCCTCATAAACGGTAGAACAGTAGCATTTAGTAAGAAGGCGCACAGCCAGTGCAAGTTAAGTCTTATGAACAACAGGCTCCAGTGACAAACAGTACAGTTTCCTTAGCAGCACAGCAGTTCACAGTCTTCCTAGTTGTACAGGAGAGCACAGTTCTAATGCAAAGGCACATTAATAAACACAGCATTCTTTACAGCACAGTGAGACGGAGGAGGGGGGATTTGCTGAGGGAGATTATCCCTGTGACACCATTTCTTCCAGTCCTTATCTTTCTGCCTGCCAATACTCAGCACTGCTAGTTCAGGAACTCTACCTGACTTGTGCTTAGTTTCACTTATGACTTGAATCCTTTTCACTTGCAGGAGCACTTCTGTGAGATACAGAACACACACACCACCTTTCTCTTCGGCTCCAGCCAGACAGTAAACAACTTCCCCACAATCCCCATGGGGCTCAGCTAAAACACTCCCCTTCTCCTGTGACTGTGCTAACCCCTGTAGTTGCTGGATGCTTCTGGAGCACAACACTTCCTGTCTCCGGTGCCTGTGTTACTTCTAATAGTTGCTGAATGCTTTTAAAGCAACAGCACTACTTCTGCATGTCACACTCTGCAACAGCACTACTTCTGCATGTCACACTCTGCAACAGCACTACTTCTGCATGTCACACCATATGAGAAGACTATTGCTATTAAAAACCTGTGATAGCTAGGGGCACTGTTGGAGATTTAGAATTGCGCCCAAAAGCATCAAGATATATATTATATATATGTTATATATATGTTAAGAGACTTTTTGCAAATAGTGGTACATAAATTTTGCAGGACTCATATTGAAAAGGCAGTGTTAGGGTATGTGCACACGTTATGCTTTTGTCGCAGATTTCTAGAGGATTTTCTGTGCCATTTTGGCACAAAAAAAATCCACAGCATTTTACTGTCCCAGCAAAGTGAATGAGATTTCTGAAAATTCATAGACACATTGCATATTTTTTCCTTGCAGATTTGAAGCAGTTTCAAATTTTCAGCGTGTCAATTCATTGCTTTTAACACATTCTAATGACTGGGAAAAAAACACGTTAAAAACATATAAAAAAATGCGGCCAAACACACGTTTTTTAAAGTATTTTTCCTGCCAAGGTACACATTTTTGATGCAGAAATGTCTGTAGCTAATGCTCAACGTGTGCACATATCCTTAGGTTATGTACGTTGCATTTTTGCAGCGGTTTTTTTTCTGCAGGCAAGACCTGCTCTCTTGGCAGTAAAGAAGATGCTTACAAAAAGCAGATTTTGCTCACCCAGCCAAACCAGAACTTACACCTTGCACTGACGAGGGGCAGTATCCCGAAACACAGTGTCTGCAAATTGAGTTTCTGGTTCTGGCTTATATCTTAAGTCATGTGAAAAGGCTCCTTAATGGGTCACTAATGACTTTTAGGATTGCTATTTCCTGTAGGTGGCAGTAGAGTTCTAGTCCTCTTCCTCTCTGAAGAGACAATTTGCATATTTCCCAGAGGAGCATTGCGGCTTTAAAAGTCTCCTCACCGTGACATGCTTAACATGTCGCTCTCTGCAAGGAGAAATGTTACACCTTACTGTAGATACAAATTAATAAAACGCAACAGTTTTCTAATTCAGTCAAGCAAAACAAACGGGATAAAAACACATTTAAAAATTGACTGTGCTGCTGGAAGGAGGTAACATAGGTGGAATAAAGACCTAGGTCCATCTTGTTCAACCTTCCTCCCCAAACTATACTCCCTACACTAACACTACACTAAGTTACTGGGACTAGGCCTCACAAATGTATTATTATTTCCATTTTTATTATTGCTGTTCTTTTACAATTAAAAATTAACCCCCTTCATAATTTTTTAACCCCTTTACAACCCAAGGTGGTTTGCACGTTAATGACCAGGCCAATTTTTACAATTCTGACCACTGTCACTTTATGAGGTAATTACTCTGGAACGCTTCAACGGATCCCCCTGATTCTGAGATTGTTTTTCGTGACATATTGTACTTCATGATAGTGGTAAAATTTCTTCGATATCACTTGCGTTTATTTGTGAAAAAAACAGAAATTTGGCGAAAATTTTGACAATTTAGCAATTTTCAAAATTTTAATTTTTATGCCCTTAAATCAAAGAGCTATGTCACACAAAATAATTAATAAATAACATTTCCCACATGTCTACTTTACATCAGCACAATTTAGGAACCAAAATTTGTTTTTTTTATTGGGGAGCTATAAGGGTTAAAAGTTGACCAGCGATTTCTCATTTTTCCAACAAAATTTACAAAACCATTTTTTAGGGACCACATCATATTTAAAGTCACTTTGAGGGGTCTTTATGACAGAAAATACCCAAAAGTGACACCATTCTAAAAACTGCACCCCTCAAGGTGCTCAAAACCACATTCAAGAACTTTATTAACCCTTCAGGTGCTTCACAGGAATTTTTGGAATGTGGGAAAAAAAATTAACATTTAACTTTTTTCACAAAAATGTTACTTTAGACCCAATTTTTTTTATTTTCGCAGGGGTAACAGGAAAAAATTGACCCAAAATTTGTTGTGCAATTTCTCCTGGACACGCAGATACCCCATATGTTGGTAAAAACCACTGTTTGAGCGCACGGCAGGGTTCGGAAGGGAAGGAGCGCCATTTGACTTTTTGAATGTAAAATTTGCTTGAATAATTAGCGGACGCCATGTTGCGTTTGGGGAGCCCCTGATGTGCCTAAACAGTGGAAACCCCCCACAAGTGACACCATTTTGGAAACTAGACCCTTCAGGGAACTTATCTAGATGTGTGGTGAGCACCTTGAACCCCCAGGTGCTTCACAGAAGTTTATAACATTGAGCCGTACAAATAAAATTTTCACATTTTTCCCACAAAAATGTTTTTCAGCCCCCACTTTTGCATTTTTATAAGGGTAACAGGAGAAATTGCACCATGCAGTTTGTTGTGCAATTTCTCCTGAGTAAGCAGATACCCCATATGTGGGGGAAAACCACTGTTTGGGCGCACGGCAGGGTTTGGAAGGGAAGGAGCGCCATTTGACTTTTTAAATGTAAAATTAGCTTGAATAATTAGCGGACGCCATGTTGCATTTGGGGAGCCCCTGATGTGCCTAAACAGTGGAAACCTCCCACAATTGACACCATTTTGGAAACTAGACCCCTCAGGGAACTTATCTAGATGTGTGGTGAGCACCTTGAACCCCCAGGTGCTTCACAGAAGTTTATAACATTGAGCCGTAAAAATACAATTTTCACATTTTTCCCACAAAAATGTTTTTCAGCCCCCACTTTTGCATTTTCATAAGGGTAACAGAAGAAATTGCACTATGCAGTTTGCTGTGCAATTTCTCCTGAGTTAGCAGATACCCCATATGTGGGGGAAAACCATTGTTTTGGCGCTCGGCAGGGTTCGGAAGGGAAGGAGCGCCATTTGACTTTTTGATTGTAAAATTTGCTTGAATAATTAGCGGATGTGCCCCTGATGTGCCTAAACAATGGAAACCCCCCACAAGTGACACCATTTTGGAAACTAGACCCCTCAGGCAACTTATCTAGATGTGTGGTGAGCACCTTGAAACCCCAAGTCCTTTACAGAAGTTTATAACATGGAGCCGTGAAAATAAAAAAATCAAACCTTTTCCACAAAAATGATGTTTTAGCCCCAATTTTTTTATTTTCACAAGGGTAAGAGGAGAAAATGGACCCCAAAAACTTTTGTGCAATTTCTCCTGAGTACGCCAATACCCCATATGTGTGGAAAATACAGTGTTTGGGCGCACGACAGAGTTCAGAAGGGAAGGTGCACTGTGTGACTTTTTGAACGCAAAATCGGCTGGAATCGAGAGCGGATGCCATGTCGCGTTTGGAGAGCACCTGATGTGCCTAAATAGTGGAAACTCCCCACAAGTGACCCCATTTTGGAAACTACACCCCTCAAGGATTTTATCAAGGGGTATAGTTAACATTTTGAACCCAGAGGTACGACACAGAATTTGATAACATTAGGTCATCATATTGAATAAGTTGTCATTAGTCTTGAGCATAAGTGCTCGCTACTTGAGTTTGCATCGGGTACTCGGGTATGCACCATGTATCACGGGTGCTCAAGTGACATGCTCGAGTCCCCGCCCGCATGTTTCACGGTTATTAGACACCCAAAAAAAACATGCGGGGATCGCTCGTGCATGGCAGGCAATCCCCTCGAGGTTTTTTTGTCCGTGAAGCATATGGGGCGGAGACTTGAGCACCCACGATACTCAATGCATACCCGAGCACCCGATGCTAACTCAAGTAGTGAGCACTTGCATTCAACACTAGTCGCCATATCGTCATCTTTTTCTTTTTTTTTTACTTTTGAAAAAAAAAACAACCCTAACCCCAACCCTAACCCTACCCTAACATTAGCCCAACCCTAACCTCAACCCTAACATTAGCACAACCCTAACCCCAACCCCAGCCCTAGCGTTTATTTTTTACGCCGTTCCTCGTGCAGTATAAGTGATTAGATGACCTTATTCTTCGGGTCGGTGCGATTACAGCGATACCAGAATCATATCGCGTTTTTATGATCGACAGCTGTCACACACTAAAAGACACATATTTTGTAAAATCTAGTTTTTGCATCGCCATATTTTGAGAGCAATAATTTTTCCATATTTTGGCCGACAGAGTCATGTGACGGCTTGTTTTTTGTGGGATGAGTTGACGTTTTTATTGGTGCTATTTTCAGGCATCTGACATTTTTTGATCACTTTCTATTCCAGCTTTTGGGAGGCTGAATAAACAAAAACCAACAATTCAGGAATTGTTTTTTTTTTTAAAAATTTATTCTGCTCCGCGTGTGGTAAAATTGATAAGGCAGCTTTATTCTTCGGGTCAGTACGTTTACAGCGGTACCACATTTATATAGTTTTTCTATGTGTTGGCGCTTTTACACAATAAAAGCTATTTTATAGAAAAAATTATTTTTTTGCATCGCTTTATTCTGAGAGCTATAACTTTTTGATTTTTCGGATAATGGAGCTGTATGGCGGCTTGTTTTTTGCGGGACAAGATGACGTTTTCAGCGGTACCATTTTTATTTATAGTCGTCTTTTTGATCGCGTGTTATTCCATTTTTTGTTTGGCTGTATGATGATAAAGCATTGTTTTTTTCTTCGTTTTTTTTTTTTTTTACCGTGTTCACTGAAGGGGTTAACTAGTGGGACAATTTTATAGGTCAGGTCGTTCCGGATGCGGCGATAACAAATATGTGTACTTTTATTGTTTTTTTTTTTTCATAATAATATTTATTGATGGGTACATTATATGTTTATTTTTGGTGGATTTTTTTTTTTTTTTTTTTCACTTTCTGACAGTTTTTTTATTTGTTTACTTTGTCCCACTATGGGACTTTCACATTTTTTATTCTGATCGCCTGCATAGCATAGGGATGGAGCACTATCCCTGTGCTATGCAGGCTGTCAGCGCTGTGCAGTGAGAATATAGTTTGGTCATGTACTGCGCATGACCAAAAAATCTTCCTGCTGTCTGGTGACCAAGATGTTGTCATGACGACATCGGGTGATCATGGCAATGTGGCACCCCAAGGGTCTGGTTGCCACAGTGGTATTGCTTCCCTCAAAAGAAGTAATGCCATGTCTGGAGGCAAGCAGGGGTTTCCTGGTCAGGAACACAATACATGCAACACTTCCTGGCTTCAGACCAGCAAGGGGAGGCCCCTTCCCTTGGCAACTGGTATCTGGGGGCGGGGTTAGTTTAGCTTAGTGCAGGAGTTGAGTTTAGGACACTGAAGAGAGAGGAGCTAGGGACTGGAGCTGGAGATAGCTCGTCCTAGCTGGAGCACACCAAGAACCGGACACCGGAGTCCGAGGCTGTGGGACCCTTCAGGACCAGCAGCAGATACTGCAGGGCAGGAGATTGCAAGTCTCCTGGCCCCATCAGACGCCCGGAGGCTCAGCAGCACAGAGGGACCAGTACCGCTACGGAGGAGTGAGGCAGCCACAAGGCCCGCGCTACCAGTCATACGGGTGAGCACCGCACGTTACACTCAGGGACGTGGGCTACAACACAGCTACAAGCAGAATAGCCAAAGAGAATAGTGAGCACGGCAGGCCTACAACTCCACCTGCCCAGGAGGACTCTATGCTTGCTCCCAGACTGACCAGACTCTTATCTCTAGCCAGTACTCCAGTCCAGGCCTGTCTAATTGCTACCAGTAAAGACCCTGGGACTGCACTGCAAAGACTCCATGTTGTCATTACGGATACCCTGCACTACTACCACCATCATCCATACACGCTGCCCTGAAGCTCCACTCTTCCTGTGGGGAGTTACATCACCTTGCTGCACATACCACCAGTTTCAGTGAACTGCTCCACAGCGGCGGTTCCCAATAACTGCATTCCACAGGTGGCGTAGTCGGACTATACATAACGGATATACATAAACTACCCTGGTTTGACCGCCCTGGGTCACGGACCGGGTCACCGCCACGGTGACTACAACCCCCAGCATCTACAGGCCCGGCTCCGGGTACCCCACGGCCCAGGGGGCGCGTCAACTTTGGCGTAGTCGGCAGGATTACGTGCCCGTTACCACCGGGTACTGTGCGCCTTCACGAACTGTCACATACCGTGGCGAAGTTTCCCACCAATTGCCGCTGTTTCCCGCCATTGTCTGCCATTTCCGGGTCGCCGCGTGGTAAGAAGAGGGGCGTAACCGCTGGAAGCGCGCGAATCCCAAGCCCCGCCTCACGCACTGACGCAGCACCAGGTCCTGGAAGGAGCCCCAGCAAGCGCTGACGTCAGAAGCAAGCGACGCGAGGTCCTCAAAGGAGACCATCGCCTGCGGAACTGCGGCCTACGGAAGCAAAGTGAAAGAAGGTAGGCCACGGTTAACTAGGGGGGAGGAAGACGCCCAATATGGACGGAACTTCAGCCGCAAGCGCGACCGCTGCCGCGGTAATGCCATTCTCCATGCCATATATACCGGGGGCAGCTTGGTTGCCCCAGTACTCAGGAGAGTCACACACCCTGAGAGACTTTAAAGAAAGACTGAGCAGCTTATTTAAATTGTATCCCCTGTCCGAGGAGCAGAAAGTGAGCATCCTCATAGGCCAGTTGATTTGTGCAGCCCAGAGAGAAGTAAAGTCCTGGTCAGCCAGAGACAAAGGGACTGTGAAAGAGATACTGGCCCGCCTAAAGGACACCTTTGACACCCGTACTACAGCAGAGATAAAAATGTAGTTTTATGGGTGCAAACCACGGGCGCAGGACAGTGTACGGGACTATGCTTTAAACCTGCAGGAGGCGCTGAGGGCCATCAAACAGGTAGACCCTGACAGTGTGCATGATAAAAACAGACTGTTAACTGAGCAGTTTATTGAGGGTCTACTGTCCAGCGCTCACCGGACACAGCTGCGCATAATGGCTCTGCAAAACCCTGACTTGGACTTTGCACAATTTAAAGACAGAGCCATCTGGGTGCTGCGAGAACCAACACCAGGTGGCGCTATATCACACCGGCGTCCAGCTATCACCTACCACCAGGAGGTGGCACCCTTTTCCCCAGAGCCTGTAGGAGCTGATGCACAGACTCTGGACAATGATCCGTCTACAGACCTGCACCTTCAGGTCGAAGAGCTGACTAAAAGTGTAGCTGCACTAACCAAAACTGTGCAGTCCTTGTAGGTGTCACCCAAAGGGAAGATCCAGCTGGCTTCCAGTCCGGAGGATGTCCCATGGCGACAACAGAGGAGGATTCCACCAACCAGAGGGAGGAACAGTGACCGCTACGACCAGGACGGACAACCCATCTGCCCCCGCTGCAACCAGCCAGGACATTATGCGAGGTACTGTCATTTAAACGAGCAAAACCTGGGGCAGAGGGCCAACCCCCAGGCGTAAGACCACCAGGCCCATCAAGCTGGTGAGACAAATATGTGGGAGGACGACGGGTCCTACCTATCGTGCTTGACGGCTTTCCAATGAGCGCGTTGCTGGACACTGGGTCCCAGGTGACCACCATCCCTTACATTCTTTTCAAATGGTACTGGACTGATTCGGATATTACCCGTCGTCCAGACGAACATTTGAGTATTTATGCTAGTAATGGTCAACCCGTACCTCAGGTGGGGTACAAAGAAGTGACCATAAAGGTTGGCAAAGTCGAACTGCCAGCACAAGGACTGATTATTGTCGACATTGATCGCCGAGAAAGTCATCCTATGATAACTTTAGGCACTAATGTCATTGAAAATTGTCTTGCAGAAATAATTGTCTTGTTACAGCAGGTTGCGGAGACCGCCAGTTCCAGCCAGCAGCGGGTTCTACAAAGAGAGATCAGAGCCCTGATGAAAAGACAACAGGTAGAACTGTCTGGTGGTGAAATTGGCATTGTCAGGATGAGCGACCCATTCCCTATTGCCATGCCCCCACGAAGTGAAATGCTGATATGGTGCCAGGCAGCAATCGGTCTCAGGGGTAGAGATTACCAGGCCCTGGTAGAGCCCGTCTACTCCGACAGTAGGCCCACCATTTTGACAGCCAGGGGGCTGGTTGATGTTCACCATGGGAGAGTGCCAGTCCGCATCCTGAACATTGGGGAAAAAGAAGTCCATTTGCCGCGGTATGCCACCCTGGCCAAACTATTCACCGTCAGTCACAATTCTATAAAGACAGTGGAACCCTTGCCTCCATCCAAACAGGCGGAGGATAATGGCTCCAAGGGACAGATGGAGGACTGGTGTCAGAAGCTGCATGTGGGCACTGACTCCACCCCTCAACACCAAAAACAAGGAGTATACCGGGTGGTCCAAGAGTATGAAAGGGTCTTCAGTAAACACCCACTCGACTTCGGGCAGGTAAAGGGGGTTCAACACCATATCCCCACGGGAGACCATCCACCCATTAAAGAAAGGTACCAGCCTGTACCGCCAGCACACTACCAAAATGCCAAAGGGATGTTGCGAGAGATAAAGGAGGCTGGGGTAATAAGAGACAGTTGTAGCCCCTGGGCAGCTCCATTAGTTCTTGTAAAGAAAAAGGAAGGCACAATGAGAATGTGTGTAGACTACAGGCAAATTAACCGCATAACACATAAAGATGCATACCCGCTACCCAGGATAGAGGAGTCACTGGCTGCGTTAAAATCTGCTAGTTATTTCTCTACTTTGGATCTTACTAGTGGGTATTGGCAGGTTCCTATAACGGAGGCGGATAAGGAAAAGACCGCATTCACCACCCCGATGGGCCTCAGCGAGTTCAACTGCATGCCATTCGGGCTCTGCAACGGCCCAGGAACCTACCAGCGGTTGATGGAGTGCTGTCTAGGGCATAAGAATTTCGAGACAGTCCTGCTGTACCTGGATGACATCATAGTATATTCCAAGACATATGAGGATCATCTGAAGCACCTGGCGGAAGTGTTTGACGCCCTGGCTGGCTTTGACCTGAAGGTGAAGCCGTCTAAGTGCCACCTGCTGAAGCCCAAAGTACAGTACTTAGGACATGTGGTAAGCGCTGACGGTGTAGCACCAGACCCCGATAAGATCACCGTAATCAAGGACTGGCCGAGACCTTCCACCATCAAAGAAGTGCGGCAGTTCCTTGGGTTGGTAGGCTACTACCGAAGGTTTATACCAGGCTTCACCAAGATGGCGGCACCCATGCAGGACCTCCTGATAGGCCAGTCCAGGAAGGCCAAGAACCAGAAACCACCATTCAAATGGGGCAAGCTGGAAGATGAGTCCTTCTCCAGGTTGAAGATGACCCTAACAGGAGACGAGGTCCTGGCCTACCCTGATTATGGCCAACCCTTCATCCTTCACACGGATGCGAGCAACCTTCAAGTTGGAGTTCCTTGCCATCGTCTGGGCTGTGACGGAGCGCTTCAAACATTATCTCGCCTCTTCCAAATTCACTGTGTACACGGATAATAACCCCCTGACACCTGGACACTGCAAAACTTGGTGCCCTGGAACAAAGACGGATGGCCCGACTGTCTAATTACGAATTCACCATCAAGTACCGGGCTGGGCACAAGAATGCAAACGCAGATGCGCTGTCCAGAATGCCTAACTTGCCAGACGGGGGAGAAGACCCAGAGGAGCTGAAAGAGATAGAAATCCCCGCGTTCCACCGCCATGGGATAAAGCAGTGCTCCCATTGTGTGAAGAACAGGTGCTCTGCCAACAGAGAAGCCACGTTCAATCCATTGCCCCACCATGGATGGGCAGAAACACAAGACAGTGATCCGGCTGTTCGCCTAGTCAAAGAGTTGCTGACACAAGCTGACTCATACCCTGATTCAGATGCTCCAGAAGAGACCAAACAGCTGTGGAAAGAAAAGAGCAAGCTGTTCATCTATGAAGGGAAGCTGTGTCGAAGAACTGTCAACTCCCGGACACACGAGCTGGTCTGGCAGGTGGTAGTCCCTAGGTGAGATGCGTCTATGGTCTTGGAAGCGTACCACGATGGAGCGGGACATTTTGGAAGGAAGAAGCTGGAAGTCCTGCTACGTGAACGGTTCTATTGGGTTGGCATGAGGAAAGCAGTCGAGAGGTGGTGTCGAGAATGCGGACCATGCAACCTGAGAAGAAAAGACTGTGACAGCCAGAGGGCTCCCCTGCAGCCCATCATCACCAAGCAGCCACTCAAACTTGTAGCCCTGGACCATGTGAAGCTATCCCCGAGCAGGTCAGGCTATGTCTACGCTCTCACCATCGTAGACCACTACTCCAGATTCCTGGTAGTAGTGCCAGTCAAGGACCAAACGGCTCAGACAGCAGCCAGAGCTTTCCAACAGCACTTCTGCCGCCCGCATGGTTACCCAGAACGTGTGCTAACTGACCAAGGTCCGGCCTTCGAGGCAGAAGTATTACAGGAATTCTGCAACCTGTATGGCTGCAAGAAGATCCGTACAATGCCTTATCATCCCCAGACCAATGGGATGTGTGAAAAGATGAATCAGGTGGTGATAGACCTACTGAAGACGTTACCCCTGGAGGAACGCAGCCTGTAGGCAGAAAAGTTGCCAGACCTGGTGGATCTCTACAATCACATCCCAGTGAATTCCACCAACTGCACACCTGCTTACCTGATGAAAGCAAGACCTGGTAAGCTGCCCATCGATCTGGATATGGGAGTTCTGACACCAGGGGACGCCTCACCGGATGCGGATTGGGACACTGAGCGGCAACAGCAATACCATAAGGTACAAGAAAGTGTTGAAAGAAGTCTGTCCCAAGCAAGAGAAAGGCAAGAGAAGACTTACAATCAACATGCACCTGCTGCCCCCTTGTCACCGGGAGAGCAAGTCCTAAAGAGAAAAAGGCGGCTCCATAAATTGGATGACCAGTGGGAAAAAGAGCCATACACCATTCTACTATCAAGTCATGATAACACCAAGGTGTACCTCATAAGTAAGGATGGAGGAGAAACGACAGCAACAGTTTCCAGAGACCACCTGAAGAAATGTCCCGAGCAGCTACAGCATGCTGAAGAAGGCCAAGATATCCCTCAACCCGGAGAGGAAGTGAAAGAAATGGTCAGCACTGTACTCGGAGAATTTCCCCGTTCATGGACGCAAGTGAATAATGCCATTGTTGTGCCAGTCCTTACAATTCTTCAACCAGCCCCTCAGGAAGCTGTGGAAGTCCCAGTAGAGTTTGAAGAACCATTGGCCCCGGAGACAGAAGATTCCTCATCAGCAGACCAGGAGAATCTACCCTCTGCTAGTAGCGAGCCTGTCGTACCCACGGTAAGCCGAAGGATCCGTAGGAAGCTGCCCAACCTACCAGAGACACCTCCAAACACCTGTAGTGAGGTGAACATTGAGCCCACCACACCAGGGGTAAATACAGGGGACCAAGGTAGAGCACTGACAGAAAGTGTACTCCGTAGATCTACCAAAATCACCAGAGGTCAAATCCCTGCTCGCTGGAGGATTTAGATGTAACCTACAACTGTAGTATTGCCAATGTTGAAATGTTTTATATGTATGTACTAATTATATTTTTCCAGTTACCCGACAGGGTTCAAAGACTTTCAGGTTATGGGCAGTGAGTAACTAAAAACTTACCCTGTAAATAGTTGCACCTATAAAGTGCCCCTTTGTGCCAGACCACAGAACAAAAACCCGTGGAGGTGGCTGAAGACGTGGTCCAACATCCAGATCATCAATGCCCTGTAGCCACCCCAGGGCCTCCATGGAGGGTTTGGGACGGGTCCCTCAAGAAGTGCTCCTTGTTTCAGTGGAATGGACACCTGGTTGCAGATCATACTGTAACCTGTAAAAGACTATAATACTTGTAAATATTCTAATGTACCTTGTTATCGCTATTGTTATTGTTACCTGTTATTTTGTAAAAATATGTTCAGTCCCGGAGTACTGAAATTAACTAGGGGGGAATGTGGCACCCCAAGGGTCTGGTTGCCACAGTGGTATTGCTTCCCTCAAAAGAAGTAATGCCATGTCTGGAGGCAAGCAGGGGTTTCCTGGTCAGGAACACAATACATGCAACACTTCCTGGCTTCAGACCAGCAAGGGGAGGCCCCTTCCCTTGGCAACTAATATCTGGGGGCGGGGTTAGTTTAGCTTAGTGCAGGAGTTGAGTTTAGGACACTGAAGAGAGAGGAGCTAGGGACTGGAGCTGGAGATAGCTCGTCCTAGCTGGAGCACACCAAGAACCGGACACCGGAGTCCGAGGCTGTGGGACCCTTCAGGACCAGCAGCAGATACTGCAGGGCAGGAGATTGCAAGTCTCCTGGCCCCATCAGACGCCCGGAGGCTCAGCAGCACAGATTGACCAGTACCGCTGCCACAAGGCCCGCGCTACCAGTCATACGGGTGAGCACCGCACGTTACACTCAGGGA
Source organism: Phyllobates terribilis (assembly GCF_046119375.1). Lineage (NCBI taxonomy): Eukaryota > Metazoa > Chordata > Amphibia > Anura > Dendrobatidae > Phyllobates > Phyllobates terribilis. Next base: position 385,919,798 of record NW_027362765.1, read on the forward strand.
CGTGGGCTACAACACAGCTACAAGCAGAATAGCCAAAGAGAATAGTGAGCACGGCAGGCCTACAACTCCACCTGCCCAGGAGGGCTCTATGCTTGCTCCCAGACTGACCAGACTCTTATCTCTAGCCAGTACTCCAGTCCAGGCCTGTCTAATTGCTACCAGTAAAGACCCTGGGAGTGCACTGCGAAGACTCCGTGTTGTCATTACGGATACCTTGCACTACTACCACCATCATCCATACACGCTGCCCTGAAGCTCCACTCTTCCTGTGGGGAGTTACATCACCTTGCTGCGCATACCACCAGTTTCAGCGGACTACTCCGCAGCGGTGGTTCCCAATAACTGCATTCCACAGGTGGCGTAGTCGGACTATACATAACAGATATACATAAACTACCCTGGTTTGACCGCCCTGGGTCATGGACCGGGTAACCGCCACGGTGACTACAACCCCCAGCATCTACAGGCCCGGCTCCGGATTCCCCACGGCCCAGGGGGCGCGTCAGCAACATCCGGGAAGCCGCGGCAGACAGCGCTGGAGGCCGGAAGAGGAGGTGAGTATACCAATAACCTCCCCTTAGCCACCGCAATGCTGCGATCGACTTCGATCACAGCATTGCGGGGGTTAATGTGCCTGGAGCGGTGCGGGACTGCTCCCTGCACATAGTACCGGGTGTCAGCTATGACAATCAGCTGACACCCGGCGGCGATCGCGCCCGCACAGCCTGTGTGCGCGTGATCGACATGAAGTACTAATACGGGTCAGGCTCTTAAAGCCCAGTGCAATGACGCGTATTAATACGTCATGGGCTTTAAAGGGGTTAAATAAGTTTTATATTTTGTATTACTCTTGTGATTCTAATAATGGCATTACTAAAATGTCTATGCCTAAATCTGTTGATCCAGAAGAAGGCAAAAACCCCAGGATGCCTTCAGCTAATTTGCAATATTATTAGAAGGTTCTTTTTTATCCGCTATTCAGTGCTGTAATGGCATCTTTATCAAGTGTTAAAAACCTGCAGGTTACACACACTGGTACATGGAGATATTAATAGACCAAAATGGGCACCAAAAGCCAAGGGTAAAAACCCAATGAGGGGGTTCTAGCATGGACGTCACTACCCGGTGCCTGTGAATAGCAGGAACTTTCCCGCTATTCACACTTGCCGAAGACATCGGGGAACGTGGACTATGGCGGAGCTTCGTAAGAACATTTTGGGTAATAAATTGGTGAACAGGGGACAGTCTCTTGTCTTTATTTCTGTCTTTTTATGTTCTTCAGGTATCCATTTCTAGTCTGCATCGGATTCGGTGGATTACTTTGGATCTGCATGGGATTTTTTTTTTTTTTTTCAATAAATTGGTAAACGAGGGATAGTGTGGGGGAGTCTTTATTCAAATAAAGTATTTTTTTCTGTGTGATTGTTTTTATTTTTTATTACTGGGCTAGTAATGGGGATATGTGATAGACTCCTCTCCATTACAAACCTCAAGGGTTGATGGCAGCTGTGATTTTTGACAAATCACAGCTGATACAACCCCAACTACCATTACCCTAATTGCCACCACACCAGGGCAATCGAGAAGAGCGAGGCAAAAGCCAGAATTGGTGCATCTAATGTGATGCGCCAATTCTAGGGCAGTTGCGGGCTGGTATTTTTAGGCTGGGAAAGGCCTAATAACCAGGGACCTTCCTACCTGATAATATCAGCCCACAACTGTCTGCTTTACTTTGACTGGTTATGAAAAATAGGGGGGACCCATATAATTTTTTTAAATTATTTATTTAATAGGTTAAATAAAGCTAAACACCCTTTAATGCCACATGAATGGCACTAAAGGGTGCAAGTTTATTATATGTAGAGGGGTTGTGATGTGAAATATCTACAAGATATATATTCTATCTATCTACAGTACTCTATCTATTCTATTCTTACAGTTCGGCTGTGAAGTTACTGTTCTTGGCTGATGAAATGTTGGGTTTCCTTTGAGATGTGTGCTTAAAAATCGGGTGACAAACACTTGGTCCGTGTGCCGTCTAATTTTGTTCTTGCACCCATAGGCATGCATTGGCGAGTGCGACTCGACTCTCACTATCACTCGTAGCATGCTGCGATTTTTTTCCTTAGTCCAATTAAAGCTGAGGAAAAACTCACAGCTGAGCACTGACTCATTTAACAATTGGTCAGAGTGCCTCCGGATTTCAGTCATAAAGGTGTGCTGGCGCAGCTTCAGTTATCACTCACTGTGAGTGGTGGTTGTAAACACATTCCACCCTTTAACTAACAGCCTGCTCATCAGTGCAGAAACGACTGTCAGCCAAAGTACTGGGGCGTGCTTACAACCGCCCTTTACAGTATAGTGATCAATAACTGTAGTCTCACCAGCGCCACCCCTATGACTGAAAGCAAGAGGCTCCCAGGAGAAATAAAATTCATTTTCTCCCAGGTTCCACACTTTCAGCATGGCAGCTGGGCACCTTTCAAATGATAAAATCCTGCAGACTAAACTTATATATGCCAGGTAATAGTGTTATATGACATGACAGGTTCTCTTTATAGGGTTTTCCACTATTTGGTAATAATGACATATCCTTAGGCACCCCCACTGATCAGTTGATATCAACCAGATGTAAATGGTCAAAACAATATAAGCCAATGACATGATCACAAAATGGTGAACCTGACACTTAGTAATGCTGTGGTGCACTAAATATTATTGCCAACTCCTTACAATCATATGAAACAGGGAGAACCGGGAGTTATTCTGGTATAAAATAGATTTTATTAAGTATACATACAAAGAGTAAAGTAAAAAAATACAATACAAATAAAAGCTAAGCTGCAGCAAGCAGTAAATGGTCCCCAGCTAAATGACACCCTACATGAATCTACAAAAAGTGCAGTACAGGTAGACAGGACATTAGTTTGGCCCATGTTCTGATGAATCATTATTAGTGTTGAACGAGTATGTTTTGTTAACCCTTTCGCCGAGTACGCTCGGGCCGAGCTCCGAGTATTTACAGCTGCTCGGTGATATGGTTGAATCGCTCCCGTGTGCATGATTTGCAACTGTCTGACAGGTTTATTACATGTGAGCGCATCACTTGCATGGTGCACCACCTCCCACCATGCAAGACCGCAATCTTACCTGTCAGTCCATGCTGCACTCTTTGCTCCAGTACCTGCTGTGTCCATGTCTCTTGTCTGATTGCTTAGGGTGTCGGCACGGCTTTCTGCTTGTTTCTTGTGGCTACTGTGTGCACAGTCCTAATGTGTCCCCAGCCTATTGCTGTGAGTCACTGGATGCTTAAACCCTCTCCACCCAGTAGGAGGGGCCTGAGCATCACTTTCTTACAGTCTGTTCTGTGCAACTGTGCACCTGACTCTAGTCTTTCCCCAAACCCTGGGGGCTGAGTACCCAGGGCCTCTACCTGTACCTGTGACTTCTAGTCAGTTTATGCAATCCCGGGGGCTGAGTTCCCAGGCTCGTTCCTGTATCTTGTTCCTGGTTCAGATCCTGTCTGAACAGTGTCCTAGTCCGTTACTTGTTTGTCGCTATGTCTATATCTTCCCTCTTTCTTGCAGTATCTGAACCTGCACCTAACTCCAACTCGTTGTCTCTGTACTTCTGTTTGGGAGTCTTGTGTCCACTCGCTACTTCATTGTAAGTACCTTGTGTGTATCTGGTTCTGCTCGTTCTGTTTCCCTCCCGCTGTATCTAATTCCTGTGTTCCAGCTATCTTCTTGTGTTTTCCAGTCTGTTCCATGTGAACAGAGCCCTGTTCTGTCTACCGCATCTGCGGTTTTGCTCTGCTTTGCTTGTTCACCGCATCTGCGGGTTTTGCTCTGCTTTGCTTGATCACCGCATCTGCGGTTTTGCTCTGCTTTGCTTGTTCACCGCATCTGTGGTTTGGCTCTGCTTTGCTTGTTTACCGCATCTGCGGTTTTGCTCTGCTTTGCTTGTTCACCGCATCTGCGGGCTTTGCTCTGCTTTGCTTGTTCACCACATCTGCGGTTTTGCCCTGCTTTGCTTGTTCACTGCATCTGCGGTTTTGCTCTGCTTTGCTTGTTCACCGCATCTGCGGGTTTTGCTCTGCTTTGCTTGTTCACCGCATCTGCGGTTTTGCTCCGCTCTGCTTGTCTACCGCAGCTGAGGCTCTGTTCCTGTATCCCAGTCTGTTCTGGTCACTATCCTGCCTACGTTCCTACTTGCCAGTACCCGCCTGTCTGCATGTCAGCCATGCCTGCCAGTGCCCACCTGTCTGCATACCAGCTGTGCCTGTCAATATCCACCTGTCTGCATACCAGCCGTGTCTGCCAGTACCCACCAGTCAATATGCCAGTTTAACCTGCCTGTTCCTGCATTCCCCGGTGTGGGTCAACAGCTGTGACCGGGATCTGACCTGGAGTAGCACCTGGTCCCTCTGCTCGGTTCCTCCCTGGTTCACGGAGTCCACTGAGCCGCCGTGTGACCTTGGTCGGATCGGGTTGATACTAAGTTATGCCCCTCCAGGCATTCCTCGGTTCATGGTCCAGTGGGATCACTAATCACGCTCACGCCAGTCAGTCCGGGCGCGAGCGTAACAGTTTGCTCAGGCCATGGCTCCCGTTGAGCCCCAAGGCCCTTCGCTCTCAGAGACATTTGAATCCTTGTCTGGCGAATACGTGCACTAAGAAAAAAATTTTTCTCAAGCTGAGGTTCAGGCAATTTACGCACCAGCCCAAATGGATCTATCAGCACTCGTTCCTGCGGATCCACCATGGTACTATGGGGATCCAAAACGAAGCCGTGCATTTGTGGAGCAATGCATGCTGCATTTCAAATTCTATGCTCACTATTTTCCTACCGATTGGGTTAAAGTAGCATTCTTGATGTCCTACCTAGTGGGTGATGCCTTGAAATGGATCACCACCCTATGGGAAGCATGGGATCCTATCGTCTTTGATCTGCAGGCCTTCCTGGTGGCCTTTCTAATGGTCTTCGATGACCCTAATCCTGAAGCTTCTGCTAAAGCTTCCCTTCCCAATATCCTGGAGCAGCCCTGATGGGCAATGTGTGTAGGTAGCCTACCAGTTCTCCAGCCTTAAGAGACTGCAGCACACACAGAATCACAATGCTCCACAGAATACTTCCCTTCCCAACCTCAAGAGGCAGTCCAGACGTGCAAGGCGTAGAGGTAAACCGTCACACCAGGTTTTGTCCTCCCAAAGACCCCCTGTTCCCCAGCCTGTAGAGGCAGCTCTCCGTACAGAATCCATGAAGGATGACTATGTTCGTCAGGCAAAGCAGAGGCCAGAAGTCAGTCGCAAAATCGGATTGCAGTCCCGCTGCGGTTGTTTGGGACCCCCTGATGGTCTTTGTCCAGCGAAGGTTGGAGAATCCCAAGACATTAGGCCTGTAGGAGAGGCTGCCCTTGGCGTTAGTGCTTCCTTTTCACAGATGACCATGACTGTCTCCGTGGCAAGTGAAGGCCTCGGATTAACCGGAAGTTTCGGGCTTAAAGCCTTGAAGAGTCTGTGTTTGATTCCCGTCCGACAACTCCAGAAGCTGGTTTGGGCATTGTCAGTGGAAGGACGAGCCCTACTCAGAAACAGTCAAAATATGTCTGTACAAATTAAGCTCCAGATTGGAGCATTACACATGAAGAAGTTCACATTCCAGGTGCTGTCTGGTTTACCCACAGGTCGCCCAGAGCCGAGAGATCTAGTGCCCTCTCAGGTCTGGAGATCCTGTATGGTGCTTCCTGGGGGACTGCTGAGGTGCAAGGGGTGTCCAGTCCCCATATCTTCAGGACAGTCAGCAGTTTCTTCTTCTTCTTCACCAGATCTGCTAGTCGCTGACTCGCTGTGCGCTGAAGTCTCTGAAGGAAGGGAAGCGGAGGCATTGTCCCCACACAGTCTCGACGATTGTACCAATGATCTGGCTTTAGGCACCGCCCCGCCTCGCAGACGTGTCATCTCAGAAACCAGACTGAGGTTGGTCCCTAAGCAAGGATCCTCCATCTCTAACAAATCTGTCAATAAGTCCATCAAGGCGGTGGCTACCTCCAAGTCTCTGCACCCCTCCAACCAGGCGGAGGACCTCCAGTTGCCTCCTGAATCCTCCGGGGTGCTATCTGATAACAAATGGAGAGAGACTTTTCTGCACACTGTACCTGGTACTTCGCCCACTTCATCCAATAAGCTTGGCAAAGTGTACGTCAAGGCGGTGGTTACCCCCGAGTCTCTGCACCCCTTCAACCAGGCGGAGGACTTCCAGTTGTCTCCTGAATCCTCCGGGGTGCTACTTGATAACAAATGGAGAGAGACTTTTCTGCACCCTGTACCTGGTACTTCACCCACTTCATCCAGTAAGCTTGGCAAAGTGTACGTCAAAGCGGTGGTTAACCCTGAGTCTCTGCACCCCTCCAACCTGGTGGAGGACCTCCAGTTATCCCTTGAATCCTTTGGGGTACTTCTCGATGATAACAAATGGAAAGAGACTTTTCTGCACCCTGTACCTGGTACTTCGCCCACTTCATCCAGTAAGCTTGGCAAAGTGCACGTTAAGGCGTTGGTTTCCCCTGAGTCTCCGCACCGCTCCAACCTGGTGGAGGATCTCCAGTTGTCCCGTGAATCCTTTGGGGTGCTACCCGATATTAATAAGTGGAGAAGGACTTTCCTGTGTCCTGTTCCTGGTACCTTTGCCCACTTCTCCTGTTGCTGAGGATGGCCCGATGGAAGGAAGCATCCTAGTTACCAAGATGATGAGACCAGCTTTGTTCCCGCTAGTGGACAGAAGAGGGAATCTTCTTGACGAGAAGGATCGGCCTCCAAATTCTCTGCAGAAAATCCTTGCTGGCTGGAGGAAGAGGGGGCGTAAAGAGGGGGGTATTGTAACATCCTTGGCGGCGTGCTTGCATGGTGCACCACCTCCCACCATGCAAGACCGCAATCTTACCTGTCAGTCCATGCTGCACTCTTTACTCCAGTACCTGCTGTGTCCATGTCTCTTGTCTGATTGCTTAGGGCGTCAGCGCGGCTTTCTGCTTGTTTCTTGTGGCTACTGTGTGCACAGTCCTAATGCGCCCCCAGCCTATTGCTGTGAGTCACTGGTTACTTGAACCCCCTCCACCCAGTAGGAGGGGCATGAGCATCACTTTCTTACAGTCTGTTCTGTGCAACTGTGAGTTGCCAGGTCCTGTCCTGACTCTAGTCTGTCCGCCACCCTGGGGGCTGAGTACCCAGGGCCTCTACCTGTACCTGTGACTTCTAGTCAGTTTCTGCCACCCTGAGGGCTGAGTTCCCAGGCTCGTTCCTGCATCTTGTTCCTGGTTCAGATCCTGTCTGAACAGTGTCCTAGTCCGTTACTTGTTTGTCTCTATGTCTGTATCTTCCCTCTTTCTTGCAGTATCTGAACCTGCACCTAACTCCAACTCGTTGTCTCTGTACTTCTGTTTGTGAGTCTTGTGTCCACCCGCTACTTCATTGTAAGTACCTTGTGTGTATCTGGTTCTGCTTGTTCTGTTTCCCTCCCTCTGTATCTAATTCCTGTATTCCAGCTATCTTCTTGTGTTTTCCAGTCTGTTCCATGTGAACAGAGCCCTGTCCTGTCTACAGCATCTGCAGGTTTTCCTTTGCTCTGCTTGCTCGTTGCATCTGCGGTTTTGCTCTGCTTTGCTAGTTCACCGCATCTGCGGTTTTGCTCTGCTTTGCTTGTTCACCGCATCTGCGGGTTTTGCTCTGCTTTGCTTGTTCACCGCATCTGCGGGTTTTGCTCTGCTTTGCTTGTTTACCGCATCTGTGGTTTTGCTCTGCTTTGCTTGTTCACCGCATCTGCGGGTTTTGCTCTGCTTTGCTTGTTCACCGCATCTGCGGGTTTTGCTCTGCTTTGCTTGTTCACCGCATGTGCGGGTTTTGCTCTGCTTTGCTTGTTTACCGCATCTGCGGATTTGCTCTGCTTTGCTTGTTCACCGCATCTGCGGGTTTTGCTCTGCTTTGCTTGTTCACCGCATCTGCGGGTTTTGCTCTGCTTTGCTTGTTTACCGCATCTGCGGTTTTGCTCTGCTTTGCTTGTTCACCGCATCTGCGGGTTTTGCTCTGCTTTGCTTGTTCACTGCATCTGCGGTTTTGCTCTGCTTTGCTTGTTCACCGCATCTGCGGGTTTTGCTCTGCTTTGCTTTTTCACCGCATCTGCGGGTTTTGCTTTGCTTTGTTAGTTCACCGCATCTGCGGGTTTTCCTCTGCTTTGCTAGTTCACCGTATCTGCGGTTTTGCTCTGCTTTGCTTGTTCACCGCATCTGCAGGTTTTGCTCTGCTTTGCTTGTTCACCGCATCTGCGGGTTTAGCTCCGCTCTGCTTGTCTACCACACCTGCGGCTCTGTTCCTGTATCCCAGTCTGTACTGGTCACTATCCTGCCTACGTTCCTACTTGCCAGTACCCGCCTGTCTGCTTGTCAGCCGTGCCTCCCTTTGCCCACCTGTCTGCATGCCAGCCATGTCTGCCAGTGCCCACCTGTCTGCATAACAGCTGTGCCTGTCAATATCCACCTGTGTGCATACCAGCCGTGCCTGCCAGTACCCACCAGTCAATATGCCAGTTTAACCTGCCTGTTCCTGCATTTCCTGGTGTGGGTCAACAGCTGTGACCGGGGTCTGACCTGGAGTAGCACCTGGTCCCTCTGCTCGGTTCCTCCCTGGTTCACAGAGTCGACTGAGCCGCCGTGTGATCTTGGTCGGATCGGGTTGATACTTAGTTACGCCCCTCCAGGCACTCCTCGGTTCATGGTACAGTGGGATCACTAATCACGCTCACGCCAGTCAGTCCGGGCGCGAGCGTAACAGCAGGTTCACACTGAGCACATGTGACAGACGTGACAGAAGTCTGGAGACGCCGTGGAGAGCGATCTGTTTCCTGCAACATCCTTCAGCATGACCGGTTTGGCAGTGCGTCAATAATGGTGTGGGGTGTCATTTCTTTGGAGGGCCGCACAGCCCTCCATGTGGTCGCCAGAGGTAGCCTGACTGTCATTAAGTACCGAAATGAGATCCTCAGACCCCTTGTGATACCATATACTGGTTCGGTTGGCCCTGGGTTCCTCCTATTGCAGGACAACGCCAGACCTCATGTGGCTGGAGTGTGTCAGCAGTTCCTGCATGATGAAGTCATTGAAGCTATGGATTGGCCCGCCTGTTCCCCAGACCTGAATCCGATTGAGTACATCTGGGACATCATGTCTCGCTCCATCGACCAACGTCACGTTGCACCACAGACTGTCCAGGAGTTGGGGAATGCTTTAGTTCAGGTCTGGGAGGAGATCCCACAGGAGACCATCCGCAACCTCATCAGGAGCATGCCCAGGTGTTGTAAGGAGGTCATACAGGCACGTGGAGGCCACACACAATACTGAGCCTCGTTTTGACTTGTTTTAAGGACATTACATTAAAGTTGGATCAGCCTGTAGTGTGTTTTTCCACTTTAATTTTGGAGGTGACTCCAAATCCAGGCCTCCATTGGTTAATAAATTTGATTTCCATTGATGATTTTTGTGTGATTTTTTTGTCAGCACATTCAAATTTGTACAGAACAAAGTATTCAATGAGAATATTTCATTCATTCAGATCTAGGATGTGGTATTTGAGTGTTCCCTTTATTTTTTGAGCAGTGTAGTTACCAAATGAAGTCCAAGAAGGAAAACCTGTGATACGGCAGAGAAAGGTGTCAAACAGACATGCCCATGCAAACTCCTGTCTACTGGTGAAAACACCTACCTTGAGCATGTGAGCACTAGAACCAGACTATAGAGCAGTGGAAAATGGCAGCAGGACCTAATGAATTGCATTTTCTTTTGCATCATGTTGAAGGCTGGGTGTATGTGCATCACTAACCTGGGGAAGAGATGGCACCAGGAATTCACCACGCATGTCCAAGGGCCTACTCATGGCTAGAAGCTCCAGCCTAGAGTGAACACTGGGCTGGAGATGCAACATGACGAAGGAGCAGAGGACTGGACAGTGGGCAAGAAGTAGGGGGCTGGAGAGATGAGTGGTGAGATGAGTATAAGTATATATTTGTTTTTATTTTTACATCATATGTTTATTATAATCTGGGGTCTGGGAAGAACCCAAGACAAAATAATAATAAATAAAATTCCAAGGAGCACTGGGAACCTCCAAAGGACAAAGCAACCCCGCAGCAGGAGTATGTGAGGACTTAGATCTAGCACATATAGTACATTGACGCACCCACTTAATGACTTCCTTCTGCCATCCAGGCCACCAAAAACTGCGACCCACCAGTCTCTTGGTCTCAAAGATTCCGGGATGACCTGCCAACCGAGATTCGTGACACTCAACAAACAAATCTCTCCTAAAGGTCCCAGGCACAAACAACCTCCCATGAGGAGTGTTAGATGGGGCATTCTCCTGTGCTTTAAGAATCTCATCTTCCAAAACGGAGTCCAAAGCAGCTATCACAACACCTTCTTGCAAAATGTTCTCCTCTTTCTCAGCACCGACTATGGGAGAAAAACTGCGAGACAAGGCATCCGCCTTAACATTCTTAGTACCAGGGATGTAAGTAACGGAGAAATTAAACCGCGAGAAAAACAGTGCCCACCTAGCCTGACGGGCATTCAGGCGCTTGGCAGCATCAAGATATATCAGATTTTTATGATCCGTAAGAACCTGAACGGGAAATTCCGCACCTTCCAAGAAGTGGCGCCAGTGTTCAAATGCGAGTTTAATAGCCAATAATTCCCGATTACCAATATCGTAATTCAGTTCAGTCTCCGAAAAATTTTTTGAAAAAAAGGCACAGGGATGTAATCCATCCCCGTTATCCTGAGACAATACTGCGCCAACCCCCACAGAGGAAGCATCCACCTCAACCAAAAACGGCTTAGTCACATCAGGCTGCATAAGGATGGGAGCAGAGGTGAACCTCTCCTTGAGATACAAAAAAGCTTCAATGGCCTCAGAAGACCACTGAACCGCATCAGCACCTTTCCTGGTGAGATCGGTCAGAGGTTTGACAATACTAGAAAAAATTTTTATGAATTTTCTGTAATAATTGGCGAAACCTAAAAACCTCTGTATCGATTTCAAACCAATAGGCCTAGGCCATTCCTGTACAGCTTGAACTTTAACCGGGTCCATCTCAAAGCCTTCGCTGGAGATAATGTAACCCAAAAAACTAATTCTCTGTACAGCGAACTCACATTTCTCCAGCTTAGCAAAAAGCGAATTGTCCATTAATAACTGTAATACCTCACGTACGCTCCGCCAATGAGACTCCAGATCCGGCGAATAAATCAAAATGTCATCCAAATACACAACCACATTTTTGCCGATCAAAGGTCTAAGGATGTCATTAATAAGATTCTGAAAAAATGCAGGAGCATTAGTAAGACCAAAAGGCATAACCAGATTCTCAAAATGACCCACAGGAGTGTTAAAAGCAGTCTTCCATTCGTCACCCTCCTTCATGCGCAACAGATTGTATGCCCCCTTAAGGTCAATTTTAGAGAACCACTTGGCCCCCATTAACTGGTTAAACAGATCAGGAATCAATGGCAGTGGGTAAGGATTGCGTACAGTAATTTTGTTAATCTCATGAAAATCCAGACAAGGACGTAAACCGCCGTCCTTTTTTTTTACAAAAAAAATCCAACCGCCACAGGAGACTTAGAGGGCCTAATGTGACCGGCGGCCAAGCTTGTCTGTATGTATTCCTCCAAAGCCTTCCTCTCAGGAATAGTAAGGTTAAATAAACGACTTTTAGGAAGAGTCGCTCCAGGGACAAATTCAATAGAACAATCATAGTCTCTATGGGGAGGCAAAACCTGCGATTCCTTCTCAGAAAAAACTCTCCAAAAATCCTGAATAGGAACAGGCAATTCTCCCCTATCCAAAGCTGCAATACGCCCGTTACAACACTTGTCATAACATTTATGGCTCCAGGATTTAATTTCACTGGTAGACCAATCCAGTACAGGATTGTGAAATTTTAACCAGGGCAATCCCAATATTACTGGAGAAGGCAAGTTATTCAAAACTACCAAATCCAATTTCTCATGGTGAACACCATTAATAGTGAGAGGAAATTCACAGACCTTGAGAGTAATATTCTTCAAAGGGGAACCATCCACAGAAACCACAGCAATGGGGGATGATAAAGGTTTGGGTTTTAAATTGAGTCTTTCCAAGAATCCCCCATCAATTACATTCAGAGTAGACCCACAATCAACAAACACCCGAAATTCCATTAATTTTTCCTGAGCAATCGTGGAAGCAGCTAAAAATACACCCTTGGAATTTAAACAGGCAATACGGGCATGACTGACCATTTTTTTTTCTTTCTTCATACGAAGCTCACAGCCTTTAATCAAATGACCAGATTTTCCGCAATAGAAACACAAGCCTTCAAAAAATCTACGGTCTTTTTCTTGAGAGCGAGGTGCCACCGATCCAATCTCCATCGGTTCACTACTGTTAGTACACACATTCTCATAACCAGAAACTGACATAGCAGAGGATTTGCTCTCATTAACCCTTGCACGCAGTCTCCTATCCACCCGTATAGCTAATTGCATAGCCTGTTGCAAATCTTCAGGTGTAGGATAAGCAATTAGCAGGTCTTTAACCCTTTCATTGAGCCCAGCAAGAAACAGACTTTTCAGAGCAGAATCGTTCCACCCTGTTTGAGTAGACCATCGACGGAAATGAGTACAATATTTTTCCACATTACCTGATCCCTGTCTCAAACGTCTTAACTCAGTCTCAGCTGATGAGACACAGTCAGGATCATCATATAATAGCCCCAAAGCAGAAAAAAAACTATCCACTGATCTGAAGCATGAATCACTAGGTTGCAAAGAAAAGGCCCACTCCTGAGGTTCTTTGCGCAAAAGTGACATTATGAACCCTATGCGCTGGGATTCATCCCCAGAGGACTTGGGTCTCAAACGAAAATACAATAAGCAAGCATTTTTAAATGAAAAAAATTCTCGGTGTTCACCAAAAAATAAATCCGGCAAACGTACCTTAGGCTCCAAGAAATGTGCTCCAGGACAGTTACTCACGTGCTGACGGAGCTCGGTCACCTCCAGAGAGAGTCCCTGCAGGCGTTTAGCCAAATCCAGAACCGACACCATGATGGAACAGAAAAATCTTTCCTTAGAGAATTTGCAGGCTGGACTTACTGTTATGTTCTGCTACCAGAGCTAAGGAAAGAGAGGAGATCTGTCCCTACGATAGAACTCAGCTATATCCCTACGATGTAACAGGGGACCTGATCCTGCGATCAGACCTGCTAAAGTCCTAAGCTAGTCTGTACGGAGACCTATAGATGAGGGGAAGGAATCCCTACAAGTACTAAGGACTGGGAGCAAAATGGACACCTCCTAACAGAAATAGTAGCAGACAGACGAACAAACTAAATATATAGAACACAGAGGTCCGTAGACCAAGCAAACTAACAGAGTTAGATACAGAGCACAGGCTAGCTACAAAGTAGTTATACAATGTAGTCCAGCAAAGCCAGAAGGGCGGAGCAGGATTAAATAGGCCAACAAGGTCATGTGACCAGCAAAGGAAAAAACCTAAGAGCAAGGTTCTAACATCAAGGAGCCCTCGTGGATGTCGTCCATACATGGGCTCAAACGGGGAAAAAACGGTAAAAGCTTGTGGAACCTCCCTCACTGAGAAGAGCAGGAAGAGCAGCAGGTAGTCCCAGTCCCGTCCATCCTTCTCTACGACTTTCTTGAGCATTGCTTTCAGTGTCTTGTGTCTTATTAAAGCTCTCTACTAAGCAGTTGGTCTGCGGATGGTAAATGGAGGTTCTGGAGTAATCTGGAGGACCTTGCACAGCTCTTTCATTACCTTGCTCATGAACGGGGTCCTTTGGTCCGTTAGGATTTCCTTCAGCCGACTGGTCCTTGCAAATATATGGACGAGCTCCCTGGCTTTGCATTTACTCGATGAGTTCCTAAGCGGCACTGCTTCTGGATACCGGGTCGCATATTCCATGATCACCAGGATATATTGGTGGCCTCGGGCTGATTTGACTAGGGGCCGTACTAGGTCCATAGAATTCCTCTCAAACAGGGTCTCTATCACCGGTAGTGGAACTAATGGACTATGGAAGTGGGAAGAGGGAGCGGTTATTTGCCAGGTGGGGCAGGACCTACAATAGTTCTGAATTTCTTTGTAACACCCTGGCCAATAAAACCTTCTAAGTATCCTCTCCTGAATTTTTTTCGACCCCTAGGTGTCCCCCCAGAACATGTGAATGGGTCATATCTAGTAAACTCCATCTGTATGGCCCCGGCACTAACAGCTGTTCCACTATCTCACTGCCCCTTAGTTTGGCCACCCAATATAGCAACTCCAAAGTTGGGGAACCTGGTGTCGGCCCCCGGCTCTTGGGCAACCCTATTACATACAGTAACCTGGTCAAACGCCCCCTTTAAGGTCAGGTCTCGAACTTGAGCAGTCCCAAAGTTCTCTCCAGACATATCTAACTCAGGGAGGTCGACCTCCTGTCTCACCATCTCGCCCTCGTCGCCGGCAAGGATGCAGAGTGGGAACTCCTCCACCTGAGATTCATCAGGGGTTCTTCTCCAGGGACCTGGCTTTTGCACACGCTACTTAGTCCGGTTCCTTTCCCCCACAAGTCCCAAAATAAATAAAAATCATGGCCCAGTATGATGGGATGTATCAGGTCCTTAACCACCCCGACTTCGTGGGACTAGGCACCACAGTCTGTTCTCACTGTCACTGTGGCCACGGGATAATCCTTGGCGTCCCCATGGATGCACTGAACGCCCATATTTTTGGAAGGGATCAACTGGTGGGGAAGGGTAGGGGTGGATTAAGAGTAGCAAGGGCCCCGGGCAGTTTAGAAGGCGCAGGCCCCCTCCCACACATACCTGATGTATCACGTGACATGTCACATGATCCCCTGTGATAGATCATGTGATAGTTCACGTGAAATTAATTTGGCACAATAATAATATATTAATTATAATAATTTTTTGTACATTAATTGTATGACTTAATATTGAGCACAATTAAGTATGCTGACATCCCCTATATACAGTATGAGACCCTATACACAATATGAGCTGCCACAATCCTCCCATACACAGCAGGAGGCCGCACGTAGCCATCTATACATAGCGGGAGGCCACACGTAGCCATCTATACACAGCGGAAGGCCTCACGTAGCCATCTATACACAGCGGAAGGCCGCACGGTGCCATCTATACACAGCGGGAGACCGCACGTAGCCATCTATAAACAGCGGGAGGCCCCACGTAGCCATCTATACACAGCGGGAGGCTGCAAGTAGCCATCTGTCGCGCCCCCGGGGCCGTGGGGTACTCGGCAGCCGGGCCCTCAGATGCTTGGGGGATATCACGGTGGCTGGCCCAGTCCATGGCCCAGGGCGGACAACTGAAAAGAGTGGAATGTCTATTGGGATAATAGGTTTGTAAATGTTCGTGACGCCACCTGTGGTGTCTGGTGAGGATCACCAGCGCTGCGGCAGCCCACTGAGGCCGGTGTTAAGGCAGCTTGCGTGGTATAGCTCCCCACAGGTGGAGCTAGGCCTCAGGGCAGCATAGATGAAAGGATGCAGGGACAGATGGGACCCAGCCGGATCAGAGCAAGAACAGGGACAGACACGATAGTCACTTCAGTACCTTTTACTGATGGTAATTCAGGCACATCCCGGAGCACTGTAGGGTGAAGGGTGCATTTCAGGATTCTCCCCAGTGAGTGGGTGTAGGGCCTCCTGTTTCTTGCCTCTCTGTAGTAAGTTTCTGACCTGCCTGGAGCTAGGCCTAACTTCGTTTCTGTTCTGCACCTGCTGACTTGGTGATAGGGCCTTCTGTTGGAGATCACTCTCCCTATTCTTTGGGGTCTCCATGATTCCTGACCCTGGTACGTATCAGCTTTTGGTGATCCTGGGACATTTAGTTCGCCAGGGGTTCCGGTTGTTTTCTACTGGTCATGAAGATCCACATAGACTCGGACCCGGTGTCCAGTATATGCTTCTGGGGTGAGCTTGTAAAGCTCCTCTGCCCCCAATGCTACTTTCTTCCACTTGCCTTCGGCCCCGCTCGGGCCCTCACTAGGCTACACACACTGCAGCTGGGACACTGCTCTTCTTCGCCACTCTCAGAGTGTCGGCACACTCCTAGCTCTCTATCCTGAGCTCTGTGAGTTCTAGTCTGGAATCACTCTACAGACTGTACTGAACTCTTTCTGCAGGAACTGCTAGGCTCTGGCTCGACTGCACTGACTCCTTCTGTGTCTGAGCAGGAACTCTCTAGCTCCTCTGTACTCTAGCAGGCTAGCTCCACCTTCCCTATTTATATCCTTAACGGGCTCCCTCTGGTGGTCTGAGGTGGAAGGTGGAGGTGTGTGTATGCTGTGGGGGCCTCTTGTGGAGAAATCCGTTTATGCACCCCTCTAGGATCTGTGATACCAAGCGCAGCTGGGCGTCACACATCTATGCACAGCGGAAGGCCGCACGTAGCCATCTATACACAGCGGAAGGCCATATGGTGCCATCTATACACAGCGGGAGGCCCCACATAGCCATCTATACCCAGCGGGA
This sequence comes from Phyllobates terribilis, assembly GCF_046119375.1. Lineage (NCBI taxonomy): Eukaryota > Metazoa > Chordata > Amphibia > Anura > Dendrobatidae > Phyllobates > Phyllobates terribilis. Next base: position 385,936,403 of record NW_027362765.1, read on the forward strand.
CGCTGCACATAGCCATCTCTACACAGCGGGAGGCCGCACGTAGCCACCTATATACAGCGGGAGGCCGCACGTAACCATGTATAGACAGCGGGAGGCCACACGTAGCCATCTATACACAGCGGGAGGCTGCACGTAGCCATCTATACACAGCGGGAGGCCGCACATAGCCATGTATACACAGCGGGAGGCTGCACGTAGCCATCTAAACACAGAGAGAGGCCGCATGTAGCCATCTATACACAGTGGGAGGCCGCACGTAGACATCTATACACAGCGGGAGGCCGCACGTAGCCATCTATACACAGCGGGAGGTCGCACGTAGCCATCTATACACAGCGGGAGGCCGCACGTAGCCATCTTATACACAGCGGGAGGTCTCACGTAGCCATCTATACACAGCGGTAGGCCGCACCTAGCCATGTGTACACAGCAGGGGGACGCACATAGCCATCTATACACAGCGGGAGGCCACACAGTGGCATCCATACACAGCAAGAGGCCGCACGTAGCCATCTATACAGAGCAAGAGGCCGCACGTAGCCATCTATACACAGCAGGAGGCCACACGGCGCCATCTATACACAGCGGGAGGCCGCACGGTGCCATCTATACACAGCAAGAGACCGCACATAGCCATCTATACACAGCAGGAGGCCGCATTGCGCCATCTATGCACAGCAGGAGGCCGCAAGTAGCCATCTATACACAGCAGGAGGCCGCACGTAGCCATCTATACACAGCGGAAGGCCGCACGGTGCCATCTATACACAGCGGGAGGCCGCATGTAGCCATCTATACAGAGCAGGAGGCCGCACGTAGCCATCTATACACAGCATGAGGCTGCACGACGCCATCTATACACAGAAGGAGGCCGCACGGTGCCATCTATACACAGCGGGAGGCCGCATGAAGTCATCTATACACAGCAGGAGGCCGCACGCAGCCACCTATACAAAGCAGGAGGCCGCATGGTGCCATTTATACACAGCAGGAGGCCGCATGGCGCCATCTATACACAGCAGGAGGCCGCACATAGCCATCTATACACAGCAGGAGGCCGCACGTAGCCATCTATACACAGCAGGAGGCCGCACGTAGCCATCTATACACAGCAGGAGGCTGCACGGCGCCATCTATACACATCAGGAGGCCGCACGGTGCCATCTGCACACAGCGGGAGGCCGCATGTAGCCATCTATACACAGCAGGAGGAAGCACGGCACAATCTATACACAGCAGGGGGCCGCATTGTTCCGTCTATACAGAGCAGGGGGCTGCATGGCGCCATCTATACGCAGCGGAAGGCCGCACGGCGACCCCCAGATACAGCGGCAGGAGCCCGCACGATGCCATCTATACACAGCAGGGGGGCGCAGGGAGCCATCTATATGCAGCAGGAGGCCGCATGGTGCCATCTACACACAGCATAAGGCCGCACGTAGCCATTTATACACAGCAGGGTGCCGCACGTAGTCATCTATACACAGCGGGAGGCCGCACGGTGCCATCTATACACAGCGGGAGGCCGCACGATGCCATCTATACACAGAAGGAGGCCGCATGGTGCATCTATACACAGCGGGAGGCAGCACGTAGCCATCTATACACAGCAGGAGGCCGCACGTAGCCATCTATACACAGCAGGAGGCCACACGTAGCCATATATACACAGCAGGAGGACGCACGGTGCCATATATACACAGCAGGAGGCCGCATGAAGCCATCTAAACACAGCAGGAGGCCGCACGTAGCCATCTATACACAGCAGGAGGCTGCACGGCGCCATGTATACACAGTAGGAGGCCGAATGGTGCCATCTATACACAGCAGGAGGCCGCACGGCGCCATCTATACACAGCAGGGGGCCGCACGTTGCCATCTATAGACAGCGGGAGGCTGCACGGTGCCATCTATGCACAGCGGGAGGCCGCACATAGCCATCTATACACAGCAGGAGGCCGCACGTAGCCATCTATACACAGCACGAGGCCGTACGGCGCCATCTATACACAGCGGGAGGCCGCACGATGCCATCTATGCACAGCAGGAGGCCGCACGTAGCCATCTATACACAGCAGAAGGCCGCATGGCACCATCTATACACAGCAGGAGGCCGAATGTAGCCATCTATACACAGCAGGAGGCCGCACGTAGCCATATATACACAGCAGGAGGCCGCACTGTGCCATCTATACACAGCAGGAGGCCGCACGTAGCCATCTATACATAGCAGGAGGCCGCACGCAGCCATCTATACACAGCAGGAGGCTGCACGGTGCCATCTTAACAGAGCATGAGGCTGCACGGTGCCATCTATACACAGCGGGAGGCCGCATGTAGCCATCTATACACGGCAGAAGGCCGCACGGCGCCATCTATACACAGCGGGAGGCCGCACGGTGCCATCTATACACAGCAGGAGGCCGCATGGCGCCATCTATACACAGCAGGAGGCCGCAAGTAGCCATATATACACAGCAGGAGGCCGCAAGGTGCCATCTATACACAGCGGGAGGCCGCACGTAGCCATCTATACACAGCAGGAGGCCGCACGTAGTCATCTATACACAGCAGGAGGCTGCACGGCGCCATCTATACACATCAGGATGCCGCACGGTGCCATCTACACACAGCGGGAGGCCGCATGTAGCCATATATACACAGAAGGAGGCCGCACGGCACCATCTATACAAAGCAGGGGGCCGCATTGTGCCATCTATACACAGCAGGGGGCTGCATGGCGCCATCTACACACAGCGGGAGGCCGCACGGCAACCCCCAGATACAGTGGCAGGAGCCCGTACGATGCCATCTATACACAGCAGGGGGGCGCACGGAGCCATCTATATGCAGCAGGAGGCCGCATGGTGCCATCTATACACAGAAGAAGGCCGCACGTAGCCATTTATACACAGCAGGGGGCCGCACATACTCATCTATACACAGCGGGAGGCCGCACGGTACCATCAATACACAGCGAGAGGCCGCACGGTGCCATCTATACACAGCAGGAGGCCGCACGGTGCCATCTATACACAGCAGGAGGCCGCACGTAGCCATCTATACACAGCAGGAGGCCGCATGGCGCCATATATACACAGCAGGAGGCCGCACATAGTCATCTATACACAGCAGGAGGCCGAAAGGTGCCATCTATACACAGCGGGAGGCCGCACGGTGCCATCTATACACAGCAGGAGGCCGCACGGTGCCATTTATACACAGCAGGAGGCCGCACGTAGCCATCTATACACAGCAGGAGGCCGCATAGGGCCATCTATACACAGCAGGAGACCGCACGTAGCCATCTATACACAGCAGGAGGCCGCACGTAGCCATATATGCACAGCAGGGGGCCGCACGTAGCCATCTATACACAGCGGGAGGCCACACGGTGCCATCTATACACAGCGGGAGGCCGCACAGTGCCAAATATACACAGCAGGAGGCCGCACGGTGCCATCTATACACAGCAGGAGGCCGCACGTAGCCATCTATACACAGCAGGAGGCTGCACTGCACCATCTATACACAGCGGGAGGCCGCACGATGCCATCTATGCACAGCAGGAGGCCGCACGTATCCATCTATACACAGCAGGATGCCGCATGGCGCCATCTATACACAGCAGGAGGCCGCACGTAGCCATCTATACACAGCAGGAAACCACACGTAGCCATATATACACAGCAGGAGGCCGCACGGTGCCATCTATACTCAGCAGGAGGCCGCATGTAGCCATCTATACACAGCAGGAGGCTGCACGTAGCCATCTATACACAGCAGGAAGCTGCATGGCGCCATCCATACAGAGCAGGAGGCCACACGGTGCCATCTATACACAGCGGGAGGCCGCACGTAACCATCTATACACAGCAGGAGGCCGCACGTAGCCATATATACACAGCAGGGGCCGCACGTTGCCATCTATACACAGCGGGAGGCCGCACGGTGCGATCTAAACACAGCGGGAGGCCGCACGGTGCCATCTATACACAGCAGGAGACCGCACGGTGCCATCTATACTCAGCAGGAGACGGCACGCCATCATCTATACACAACAGGAGGCCCCATGGTGCCATTTATACACAGCGGGAGGCCGAACGTAGCAATCTGTACACAGCAGGAGGCCGCACGGCGCCATCTATACACAGCAGGAGGCCACACGTAGCCATCTATATACAGCAGGAGGCCGCATGGCGCCATCTATACACAGCAGGAGGCCGCATGTAGCCATCAATACACAGCAGGAGGCCGCACATAGCCATATATACACAGCAGGAGGCCGCACGGTGCCATCTATACACAGCGGGAGGCCACACGTAGCCATCTATACACAGCAGGAGGCCACACGCAGCCATCTATACACAGCAGGAGGCTGCACGGCGCCAACTATACAGAGCAGGAGGCCGCATGGTGCCATCTATACACAGCGGGAGGCCACACGTAGCCATCTATACACAGCGGGAGGCCGCACGGCGCCATCTATACACAGAGGGAGGCCGCACGGTGCCATCTATGCACAGCAGGAGGCCGCACGTAGCCATTTATACACAGCAGGAGGCCGCACGACGCCATCTATACACAGCAGGAGGCCGCACGTAGCCATCTATACATAGCAGGAGGCCGCACGTAGCCATACATACACAGCAGGAGGCCGCATGTAGCCATCTATACACAGCAGGAGGCCGCACGGCACCATCCATACACAGCAGGGGGCAGCATTGTGCCATCTATACACAGCAGGGGGCTGAATGGCGCCATCTATACACAGCGGGAGGCTGCACGGCGACCCCAAGATACCGTGGCAGGAGCCCGCACGATGCCATCTATACACAGCAGGGGTGCACACGGAGCCATCTATATGCAGCAGGAGGCTGCATGGTGCCATCTATACACAGCAGGAGGCCGCACGTAGACATTTATACACAGCAGGGGGCCGCATGTAGCTATCTATACACAGCGGGAGGCCGCACGTAGCCATCTATTCACAGCGGGAGGCTGCATGGTGCCATCTATATACAGCAGGAGGCTGCAAGGTGGCATCTATACACAACAGGAGACCGCACAGCGCCATCTATACACAACAGGAGGCCACATGGTGCCATCTATACACAGCGGGAGGCCGCACGTAGCCATCTGTACACAGCAGGAGGCCGCACGGCGCCATCTATGCACAGCAGGAGGCCGCACGTAGCCAACTATACACAGCAGGAGGCCGCATGGCGCCATCTATACACAGCAGGAGGCCGCACGTAGTCATATATACACAGCAGGAGGCCGCACGGTGCCATTTATACACAGCGGGAGGCCGCATGTAGCCATCTTTACACAGCGGGAGGCTGCACGTAGCCATCTATACACAGCAGGAGGCTGCACGGCACCATCTATACACATCAGGAGGCCGCACAGTGCCATCTATACACAGTGGGAGGCCGCATGTAGCCATCTATACACAGCAGGAGGCCGCACGGCACCATCTATACACAGCAGGGGGCTGCATTGTGCCATCTATACACAGCAGGGGGCTGCATGGCGCCATTTATACACAGCGGGAGGCTGCATGGCGACCCCCAGATACTGCGGCAGGAGCCTGCACGATGCCATCTACACACAGTAGAAGGCCACATGTTGCCATCTATACACAGCAGGAGGCCAAACGTAGCCATTTATACACAGCAGGGGGCCGCACGTAGCCATCTATACACAGCGGGAGGCTGAACGGTGCCACCTATACACAGCGGGAGGCTGCACGGTGCCATCTATACACAGCAGGAGGCCGCACGGTGCCATATATACACAACAGGAGACCGCACGGCGCCATCTATACACAACAGGAGGCCACATGGTGCCATCTATGCACAGCGGGAGGCCACACGTAGCCATCTACACAGCAGGAGGCCGCACGGCCCCATATATACACAGCTGGAGGCCGCACGGTGCCGTCTATACACAGCAGGAGGCCGCACGCAGCCATCTATACACAGCAGGAGGCCGCATGGCGCCATCTATACAAAGCAGGAGGCCGTACATAGCCATCTATACACAGCAGGAGGCCGCACGTAGCCATATATACACAGCAGGGGGCCGCACTTAGTCATCTATAGACAGCTGGAGGCCGCACGGTGCCATCTATACACAGCAGGAGGCCGCACATAGCCATCTATACACAGCAGGAGGCCGCACGTAGCCATCTATACACAGCAGAAGGCTGCATGGCACCATCTATACACAGCAGGAGGCCACACGGTGCCATATATGCACAGCAGTAGGCCGCACGTAGCCATCTATACACAGCAGGATGCCGCATGGCGCCATCTATACACAGCAGGAGGCCGCACGTAGCCATCTATACACAGCAGGAGGCCGCACTTAGCCATATATACACAGCAGGAGGCCGCACGGTGCCATCTATACATAGCGGGGGGCCGCATGTAGCCATCTATACACAGCAGGAGGCCGCACGTAGCCATCTATACACAGCAGGAGGCTGCACGGCTCCATCTATACAGAGCAGGAGGCCGCACGGTGCCATCTATACACAGTAGGAGGGCGCACATGGCCATCTATACACAGCAGGAGGCTGCACGTAGCCATATATACACAGCAGGGGGCCGCACGTAGCCATCTATACACAGCGGGAGGCCGCATAGTGCCATCTATACACAGCGGGAGGCCGCACGTAGCCACCTTTACACAGCAGGAGGCCGCACTTAGCCATATATACACAGCAGGACGCCCCACGGTGCCATCTCTACACAGCTGGGGGCCGCATGCAGCCATCTATACACAGCAGGAGGCCGCACGTAGCCATCTATACACAGCAGGAGGCTGCACGGCTCCATCTATACAGAGCAGGAGGCTGCACGGTGCCATCTATACACAGTGGGAGGCCGCATGAAGCCATCTATATACAGCAGGAGGCTGCACGTAGCCATATGTACACAGCAGGGGGCCGCACGTAGCCATCTATACACAGCGGGAGGCCGCACGGTGCCGTCTATACACAGCGGGAGGCCGCACGGTGCCATCTATACACAGCAGGAGGCCGCACGGTGCCATCTATACACAGCAGGAGACCGCACGCCGCCATCTATACACAACAGGAGGCCACATGATGCCATCTATACACAGCGGGAGGCCGCATGTAGCCATCTATGCACAGCGGGAGGCCACACGGTGCCATCTATACACAGTGCGAGACCGCACGTAGCCATCTATAAACAGCGGGAGGCCCCACGTAGCCATCTATACACAGCGGGAGGCTGCAAGTAGCCATCTGTCGCGCCCCCGGGGGCCGTGGTGTACTCGGCAGCCGGGCACTCAGATGCTTGGGGGATATCACGGTGGCTGGCCCAGTCCGTGGCCCAGGGCGGACAACTGAAAAGAGGGGAATGTCTATTGGGATAATAGGTTTGTAAATGTTCGTGACGCCACCTGTGGTGTCTGGTGAGGATCACCAGCGCTGCGGCAGCCCACTGAGGCCGGTGTTAAGGCAGCTTGCATGGTATAGCTCCCCACAGGTGGAGCTAGGCCTCAGGGCAGCATAGATGAAAGGATGCAGGGACAGATGGGACCCAGCTGGATCAGAGCAAGAACAGGGACAGACACGATAGTCACTTCAGTACCTTTTACTGATGGTAATTCAGGCACATCCCGGAGCACTGTAGGGTGAAGGGTGCATTTCAGGATTCTCCCCAGTGAGCGGGTGTAGGGCCTCCTGTTTCTTGCCTCTCTGTAGTAAGTTTCTGACCTGCCTGGAGCTAGGCCTAACTTCGTTTCTGTTCTGCACCTGCTGACTTGGTGATAGGGCCTTCTGTTGGAGATCACTCTCCCTATTCTTTGGGGTCTCCATGATTCCTGACCCTGGTACGTATCAGCTTTTGGTGATCCTGGGACATTTAGTTTGCCAGGGGTTCCGGTTGTTTTCTACTGGTCATGAAGATCCACATAGACTCGGACCCGGTGTCCGGTATATGCTTCTGGGGTGAGCTTGTAAAGCTCCTCTGCCCCCAATGCTACTTTCTTCCACTTGCCTTCAGCCCCGCTCGGGCCCTCACTAGGCTACACACACTGCAGCCGGGACGCTGCTCTTCTTCGCCACTCTCAGAGTGTCGGCACACTCCTAGCTCTCTATCCTGAGCTCTGTGAGTTCTAGTCTGGAATCACTCTACAGACTGTACTGAACTCTTTCTGCAGGAACTGCTAGGCTCTGGCTCGACTGCACTGACTCCTTCTGTGTCTGAGCAGGAACTCTCTAGCTCCTCTGTACTCTAGCAGGCTAGGAACTGAACTGCCTAGCTCCACCTTCCCTATTTATATCCCTAACGGGCTCCCTCTGGTGGTCTGAGGTGGAAGGTGGAGGTGTGTGTATGCTGTGGGGGCCTCTTGTGGAGAAATATGTTTATGCACCCCTCTAGGATCTGTGGTACCAAGCGCAGCTGGGCGCCACACATCTATGCACAGCGGAAGGCCGCACGTAGCCATCTATACACAGCGGAAGGCCATATGGTGCCATCTATACACAGCGGGAGGCCCCACGTAGCCATCTATACCCAGCGGGACGCTGCACATAGCCATCTCTACACAGCGGGTGGCCGCACGTAGCCACCTATATACAGCGGGAGGCCGCACGTAACCATGTATACACAGCGGGAGGCCACACGTAGCCATCTATACACAGCGGGAGGCCGAACGTAGCCATCTATACACAGCGGGAGGCCGCACATAGCCATGTATACACAACGGGAGGCCGCACGTAGCCATCTAAACACAGCGAGAGGCCGCACGTAGCCATCTATACACAGTGGGAGGCCGCACGTAGACATCTATACACAGCGGGAGGCCTCACGTAGCCATCTATACACAGTGGGAGGTCGCACGTAGCCATCTTATACACAGCGGGATTTCTCATATAGCCATCTATACACAGCGGGAGGCTGCACGTAGCCATCTATACACAGAAGGGGGACGCACATAGCCATCTATACACAGCGGGAGGCTGCACGTAGCCATCTATACACAGCGGGAGGTCGCACGTAGCCATCTATACACAGCGGGAGGCCGCACGTAGCCATCTTATACACAGCGGGAGGTCTCACGTAGCCACCTATACACAGCGGGAGGCCGCACCTAGCCATCTGTACACAGCAGGGGGATGCACATAGCCATCTATACACAGCGGGAGGCCGCACAGTGGCATCCATACACAGCGGGAGGCCGCACGTAGCCATCTATACAGAGCAAGAAGCTGCACGTAGCCATCTATACACATCAGGAGGCCGCATGGCGCCATCTATACACAGCAGGAGGCCGCACGGTGCCATCTATACACAGCAAGAGACCGCACATAGCCATCTATACACAGCAGGAGGCCGCATTGCCCCATCTATACACAGCAGGAGGCCGCAAGTAGCCATCTATACACAGCAGGAGGCCGCACGTAGCCATCTATACACAGCGGGAGGCCGCACGGTGCCATCTATACAGAGCGGGAGGCCGCATGTAGCCATCTATGCAGAGCAGGAGGCCGCACGTAGCCATCTATACACAGCATGAGGCTGCACGACGCCATCTATACACAGAAGGAGGCCGCACGGTGCCATCTATACAAAGCGGGAGGCCCCATGAAGTCATCTATACACAGCAGGAGGCCGCACGCAGCCACCTATACAAAGCAGGAGGCCGCATGGCGCCATTTATACACAGCAGGAGGCCGCATGGCGCCATCTATACACAGCAGGAGGCCGCACATAGCCATCTATACACAGCAGGAGTCCGCACGTAGCCATCTATACACAGCAGGAGGCCGCACGTAGCCATCTATACACAGCAGGAGGCTGCACAGCGCCATCTATACACATCAGGAGGCCGCACGGTGCCATCTACACACAGCGGGAGGCCGCATGCAGCCATCTATACACAGCAGGAGGACGCACGGCACAATCTATACACAGCAGGGGGCCGCATTGTGCCATCTATACACAGCAGGGGGCTGCATGGCGCCATCTATACACAGCGGAAGGCCGCACGGCGACCCCCAGATACAGCGGCAGGAGCCCGCACGATGCCATCTATACACAGCAGGGGGGCGCAGGGAGCCATCTGTATGCAGCAGGAGGCCGCATGGTGCCATCTATACACAGCAGAAGGCCGCACGTAGCCATTTATACACAGCAGGGGGCCGCACGTAGTCATCTATACACAGCGGGAGGCCGCACGGTGCCATCTATACACAGCGGGAGGCCGCACAGTGCCATCTATACACAGCAGGAGGCCGCATGGCGCATCTATACACAGCGGGAGGCCGCACGTAGCCATCTATACACAGCAGGAGGCCACACGTAGCCATATATACACAGCAGGAGGACGCACGGTGCCATATATACACAGCAGGAGGCCGCATGAAGCCATCTAAACACAGCAGGAGGCCGCACGTAGCCATCTATACACAGCAGGAGGCTGCACGGCGCCATCTATACACAGAAGGAGGCTGAATGGTGCCATCTATACACAGCGGGAGGCCGCATGTAGCCATCTATACACAGCAGGAGGCCGCACGGCGCCATCTATGCACAGCAGGAGGCCGAACGGCGCCATCTATACACAGCAGGGGGCCGCACGTTGCCATCTATAGACATCAGGAGGCCGCATGGCACCATCTATACACAGCAGGAGGCCGCACGTAGCCATCTATACACAGCAGGAGGCCGCACGTAGCCATATATACACAGCAGGAGGCCGCACGGCGCCATCTATACACAGCGGGAGGGCGCACGGTGCCATCTATGCACAGCAGGAGGCCGCACGTAGCCATCTATACACAGCAGGAGGCCGCATGGCACCATCTATACACAGCAGGAGGCCGCACGTAACCATCTATACACAGCAGGAGGCCGCACGTAGCCATATATACACAGCAGGAGGCCGCACGGTGCCATCTATACACAGCAGGAGGCCGCACGTAGCCATCTATACATACCAGGAGGCCGCACGCAGCCATCTATACACAGCAGGAGGCCGTACGTAGCCATCTATACACAGCAGGAGGCCGCACGTAGCCATATATACACAGCAGGGGGCGGCACTTAATCATCTATAGACAGCAGGAGGCCGCACGGTGCCATCTATACACAGCAGGAGGCCGCACATAGCCATCTATACACAGCAGGAGGCCGCACGTAGCCATCTATACACAGCAGAAGACTGCATGGCACCATCTGTACACAGCAGGAGGCCACACGGTGCCATATATGCACAGCAGTAGGCCGCACGTAGCCATCTATATACAGCAGGATGCCGCATGGCGCCATCTATACACAGCAGTAGGCCGCAGGTAGCCATCTATACACAGCAGGAGGCCGCACTTAGCCATCTATACACAGCGGGAGGGCGCACGGTGCCATCTATGCACAGCAGGAGGCCGCACGTAGCCATCTATACACAGCAGGAGGCCGCATGGCACCATCTATACACAGCAGGAGGCCGCACGTAGCCATCTATACACAGCAGGAGGCCGCACGTAGCCATATATACACAGCAGGAGGCCGCACGTAGCTATCTATACACAGCAGGAGGCCGCACTTAGCGATATATACACAGCAGCAGGCCGCACGGTGCCATCTATACACAGCGGGGGGCGGCATGCAGCCATCTATACACAGCAGGAGGCCGCACGTAGCCATCTATACACAGCAGGAGGCTGCACGGCTCCATCTATACAGAGCAGGAGGCCGCTCGGTGCCATCTATACACAGTGGGAGGGCGCACGTAGCCATCTATACACAGCAGGAGGCTGCACGTAGCCATATATACACAGCAGGGGGCCGCACGTAGCCATCTATACACAGCGGGAGGCCGCACGGTGCCGTCTATACACAGCGGGAGGCCGCACGGTGCCATCTATACACAGCAGGAGGCCGCACGGTGCCATGTATACACAGCAGGAGACCGCACGCCGCCATCTATACACAACAGGAGGCCACATGATGCCATCTATACACAGCAGGTGTCACGGGTGTGTTGCCACGAAGATCGTCACGAGCACACAGCCTGACTTCTCGCAGCTGACTTGTTGGTGCTTTGTGTTTTCTCGGCAGTGTAGGAGTTAATTCTCTCTCTCTCTGGGCTAGCTGAGGTCCAGCCTCGCCCAGCTGCAATCAATGCTTCTTTAGTGAGACTCCTTTATATTCCTGCAGGTCTGTTTGGGAGGTGTCGGTGAAAGCTTTTCATTCTGACTTACAGAGCGGATCGTGGTGTTTGGAGTTGCTGAGATAAGTGTATTTGGAAGTGTGTTTTCCCTTTCCTCGCTTTATCATTTATCTCCTTTCCCGTTGGTGTTCCCTCTGTTGTAGTTGTTTAGAAGTTGTATGCAAGGTGGTTTTGGTTTTTCCCTTGTACTGTCTCGTTCGTCTAAATACTGTGTGTGGGCATATTATTTCTGGTTCCCTATTGTTGTGATCGGGGTCCTTCTCAGGACTAGATTACTTAGGTGCAGGGATCCTCAGAAGGTAGGGGTTACGCTGGCGGCCTGGACCTCTGTATCTTTAACAGTACCTCCAGGATGAGGGATTAGTCAGGGCCCCAGCTTAGGGTCAGCTTAGGCCCCCTACCTCCAGTATTCTGTGACAGTGTGACATTTTCACCGACCATCTTAGTTTTTCTCCAGCTACCATGGATCCAGTAGCCGGTCTAGCTCGGCAGTTGCAGAGTTTGTCCATGGGGCTGGCGGACGTTAGGTCCAAGGTTTTGCATCCTCTGGAGCAAGCCGGACCAGAACCTAAAGTACCTCTCCCTGACAGGTTCACTGGGGGGCGGGACAAGTTTTTTGTTTTCCGGGAGGCATGCAAATTGTACTTTCGGCTGCGGCCTCGGTCATCGGGCAGTGAAGAACAAAGGGTGGGAATTGTCATCTCGCTCCTACAAGGGGACCCACAATCTTGGGCGTTCTCTCTTCCCCCATGCTCCCCGGTTCTCCAGTCAGTGGATAGGTTTTTCGCTGCTCTGGGACTCGTATATGATGACCCAGATCGGATCTCCCTTGCTGAGTCTAAGTTACGTAGGATTCAGCAGGGAGATCGTCCGGCGGAGGAATTCTGTTCGGAGTTCCGTAGGTGGGCCACGGACACCCAGTGGAATGACCCGGCTCTTAGGAGCCAGTTTTGTCATGGTTTATCCGACAAATTACAGGATGTGTTGGCACAGTATGACTCTCCCGCGTCACTGGAAGCCGCTATGGCCCTTGCTATTCGCGTTGACAGACGCCTTCGGGAGAGGTGCGGGATAACTCTACCCCCTGTAATGTCTCCACCTCCTACAAGGTCCCCTCATATGGTGGTTCCCCTGGTCAGTCCGGAGGAGCCTATGCAATTAGGAGGGACATCATTTCGGGGAAGGGGACCGGTGGTGCGCCATAAGACAGGAAGGTGTTTTCTCTGTGGGAAAAAAGGACATTTTATTGGGGGGTGTCCATCCCGTCCCTTGCAGAGTAAAGAGTCGTCGAAAAAACTGTTGATCCCAGGTTGTGTTGTGGACGGCAATCTGGGAGTAGGTATTTCGTCCCTAGGTTCGTCTCAGTTTCTCGTACCGGCGGAGGTGGTGGTGGGTACGAGAACTGAGAGGATATCTGTTCTTCTGGATAGTGGGGCCGGGGCTAATCTGGTTGATGCTCGGTTTGCCCGGGTTCAAGGTATGCGATTGAGTGAGTTGGCTAAACCCATCCCCATATTCTCAATCGATGCCAGACCTCTCGGTCAGGGAAGTTTTTTGCAAGCTGTGCATGGCGTAAAACTTCAAGTGGGGGCAATACATAAAGAACTGTTGTCTTGCTACGTGTTGGAGGGTCTTCCCACTCCTATAGTGTTGGGCCTTCCTTGGTTAGCTAAGCATAACCCGGTTATTAATTGGCAAACCAGAGAGATAAGCCAATGGAGTAAATTCTGTAATAAAAACTGCATGAACACGGTCATCGGTGCGGTTACTCCTTGGGTCTTACCTCCATTTCTGGCGGACTTTGAGGATGTATTCTCGGAGAATGGGTGTCAGGAACTACCTCCTCATCGCGTGTATGACTGTTCTGTAAAACTGCTCCCTGAGGCCAAGTTACCTAAAGCTAGGTTGTATAACCTTTCTGGTCCTGAGAGGCAGGCCATGAAGGATTATATTTCTGAAAGTCTGGCTAAGGGGCATATTAGACCTTCATCTTCTCCGGTGGCCGCGGGGTTCTTCTTTGTTAAGAAGAAAGATGGAGGCCTACGCCCTTGCCTGGATTTCCGTGAACTTAATCGGATTACGGTCCGAGATCCGTATCCGCTCCCACTTATTCCCGATCTCTTTAATCAGATCGTGGGCGCCAAATGGTTCTCTAAGTTGGATCTCAGGGGGGCGTACAATCTGATTAGGATGAAGGAGGGGGATGAGTGGAAGACGGCTTTTAACACTCCGGAGGGGCATTATGAGAACCTTGTCATGCCATTCGGTCTGACTAATGCCCCGGCGGTGTTTCAACACTTTGTTAATGATATTTTTCGCCACCTGGTGGGACAGTTTGTTGTCATATATCTGGATGATATCTTAATTTACTCGCCGGATCTGGTGTCTCATCAGGAGCACGTTAGACAGGTGTTACAGATCTTGCGGGATAATAAACTGTATGCCAAATGGGAAAAGTGTGTGTTCGCCGTACAGGAACTCCAGTTTTTAGGCTTCCTGGTTTCAGCGTCCGGTTTTCGTATGGACCCTGGGAAAGTGCGGGCAGTTCTTGAGTGGGATCGGCCGGAGAATCTTAAGGCACTACAACGTTTCCTGGGGTTTGCTAACTATTACCGGAAGTTCATTCGTAATTTCTCGTCCATGGTTAAGCCTCTCACAGACATGACTAAAAAGGGGACGGATTTTTCTAGGTGGTCTGACAAGGCTTGTCAAGCATTCTCCTCCTTGAAAAAATGTTTTGCCTCGGCACCCATACTCATTCAACCTGATGCGTCTCAGCCATTCTTTGTAGAGGTAGACGCTTCCGAGGTAGGGGTGGGAGCAGTATTGTCACAGGGTTCGTCCCCTGGTAAGTGGCATCCGTGCGCCTTTTTCTCTAAAAAATTGTCGTCCGCTGAGAGGAATTACGATGTCGGCAATAGGGAACTCTTGGCCATTAAGTTAGCTTTTGAGGAGTGGCGCCATTTTTTGGAGGGGGCAGTTCATCCGGTCACCGTCATCACCGATCACAAGAACCTGCTATATCTGGAGTCCGCTAAACGTCTGAATCCCAGACAAGCTAGGTGGTCATTGTTTTTTACCAGGTTTAATTTCGTCGTTACATATCGTCCTGGGTCTAAAAATGTAAAGGCGGATGCCTTATCTCGTAGTTTCCCTGGGGCCGGGAATACGGACGAACCGATTCCTATTCTTCAGGAGGGGGTGGTGGTTTCGGCAGTATGCTCTGAGCTGGAGGAGGAGATATTGGAGGCTCAGGGAGACGCCCCTGTTGGACCTCCGGGGAGACTGTTCGTTCCAGATCAGTTGCGACAAAAGGTGATCGAGGCACACCATAACTCAGTTTTTGCAGGACACCCGGGGAGTAAAGCAACTGTGGATCTCCTCTCGCGTCGGTTTTGGTGGCCTAACTTGCATAAAGAGGTGGTAACTTTTGTCGCGTCCTGTGGGGTTTGTGCGCGCTCTAAGACCTCACATACCCGTCCGTCTGGGGCCCTCTTACCTTTGAAGATCCCGGAGCGTCCTTGGACTCATCTGTCTATGGACTTTATTACTGACCTCCCTCCGTCTTCGGGTAAAACGGTCATACTCGTTGTAGTGGACAGATTCAGCAAGATGGCACATTTTATCGCTCTTCCGGCTCTCCCTAATGCTAAAACTCTTGCGCAGGTGTTCATTGGGGAGATTGTGAGGCTTCACGGGGTACCCTCCGAGGTGGTGTCTGATCGGGGGTCTCAGTTTGTGTCCAAGTTCTGGAAGGCGTTTTGTGCACGGCGGGGGATGCATTTGTCATTCTCGTCGGCTTTTCATCCTCAGACCAATGGTCAGACGGAACGTATGAACCAGAGCTTGGAGACATATCTTCGGTGTTTTGTGTCAGAGAACCAGGAGGACTGGGCTTCTTTCCTACCTCTGGCAGAGTTTGCTCTCAATAATAGGCGGAGCGAGTCCACTGGTAAGTCCCCGTTTTTTGGGGCATATGGTTTTCACCCCCAGTTTTGTACTTTCAGTAGGGGGGGCTCTTCGGGGGTTCCGGAGGAGGAACGATTTTCCTCATCTCTCGCTTCAGTATGGAGAGGGGTGCTGAAGAATCTGAATACTATGGGGAACCGATACAAACGTATGGCTGATAGGAGGAGAGTGTCTGGTCCGGACCTAAGTGTGAACGATCAGGTATGGTTGTCTACCAGGAATATTAAACTTAAGGTTCCCTCCTGGAAACTGGGTCCCAGGTTCATCGGGCCGTACAGAATCAGTTCTGTTATTAATCCGGTGGCATTCCGTCTTGACCTCCCCCCTACGTTTAAAATTCACAACGTGTTTCACAGATCATTGCTTAAGAGGTATGTGGCGCCGGTGGTACCGTCACCTTTACCTCCCCCTCCTGTGGTTGTCAATGGTAACTTGGAGTTCCAGGTATCGAGGGTCATTGATTCACGCTTTAATCGCCGGTCCCTTCAGTACTTGGTTCATTGGAAGGGGTATGGTCCTGAGGAGAGGATGTGGGTTCCTGCGTCGGATATTAACGCAGACCGATTAGTTCGGGCCTTCCACACGACTCGCCCGGATAAACCTGGCCCTGAGGGTCCAGAGGCCCCTCGTAGAAGGGGGGGTACTGTCACGGGTGTGTTGCCACGAAGATCGTCACGAGCACACAGCCTGACTTCTCGCAGCTGACTTGTTGGTGCTTTGTGTTTTCTCGGCAGTGTAGGAGTTAATTCTCTCTCTCTCTGGGCTAGCTGAGGTCCAGCCTCGCCCAGCTGCAATCAATGCTTCTTTAGTGAGACTCCTTTATATTCCTGCAGGTCTGTTTGGGAGGTGTCGGTGAAAGCTTTTCATTCTGACTTACAGAGCGGATCGTGGTGTTTGGAGTTGCTGAGATAAGTGTATTTGGAAGTGTGTTTTCCCTTTCCTCGCTTTATCATTTATCTCCTTTCCCGTTGGTGTTCCCTCTGTTGTAGTTGTTTAGAAGTTGTATGCAAGGTGGTTTTGGTTTTTCCCTTGTACTGTCTCGTTCGTCTAAATACTGTGTGTGGGCATATTATTTCTGGTTCCCTATTGTTGTGATCGGGGTCCTTCTCAGGACTAGATTACTTAGGTGCAGGGATCCTCAGAAGGTAGGGGTTACGCTGGCGGCCTGGACCTCTGTACCTTTAACAGTACCTCCAGGATGAGGGATTAGTCAGGGCCCCAGCTTAGGGTCAGCTTAGGCCCCCTACCTCCAGTATTCTGTGACAGTGTGACAGCAGGAGGCCGCATGTCGCCATCTATGCACAGCGGGAGGCCACACGGTGCCATCTATACACAGTGGGAGACCTCACGTAGCCATCTATAAACAGCGGGAGGCCCCACGTAGCCATCTATACACAGCGGGAGGCTGCAAGTAGCCATCTGTCGCGCCCCCGTGGCCGTGGGGTACTCGGCAGCCGGGCCCTCAGATGCTTGGGGGATATCACGGTGGCTGGCCCAGTCTATGGCCCAGGGCGGACAACTGAAAAGAGGGGAATGTCTATTGGGATAATAGGTTTGTAAATGTTCATGACGCCACCTGTGGTGTCTGGTGAGGATCACCAGCGCTGCGGCAGCCCACTGAGGCCGGTGTTAAGGCAGCTTGCGTGGTATAGCTCCCCACAGGTGGAGCTAGGCCTCAGGGCAGCATAGATGAAAAGATGCAGGGACAGATGGGACCCAGCCGGATCAGAGCAAGAACAGGGACAGACACGATAGTCACTTCAGTACCTTTTACTGATGGTAATTCAGGCACATCCCAGAGCACTGTAGGGTGAAAGGTGCATTTCAGGATTCTCCCCAGTGAGCGGGTGTAGGGCCTCCTGTTTCTTGCCTCTCTGTAGTAAGTTTCTGACCTGCCTGGAGCTAGGCCTAACTTCGTTTCTGTTCTGCACCTGCTGACTTGGTGATAGGGCCTTCTGTTGGAGATCACTCTCCCTATTCTTTGGGGTCTCCATGATTCCTGACCCTGGTACGTATCAGCTTTTGGTGATCCTGGGACATTTAGTTTGCCAGGGGTTCCGGTTGTTTTCTACTGGTCATGAAGATCCACATAGACTCGGACCCGGTGTCCAGTATATGCTTCTGGGGTGAGCTTGTAAAGCTCCTCTGCCCCCAATGCTACTTTCTTCCACTTGCCTTCGGCCCTGCTCGGGCCCTCACTAGGCTACACACACTGCAGCCGGGACGCTGCTCTTCTTCGCCACTCTCAGAGTGTCGGCACACTCCTAGCTCTCTATCCTGAGCTCTGTGAGTTCTAGTCTGGAATCACTCTACAGACTGTGCTGAACTCTTTCTGCAGGAACTGCTAGGCTCTGGCTCGACTGCACTGACTCCTTCTGTGTCTGAGCAGGAACTCTCTAGCTCCTCTGTACTCTAGCAGGCTAGGAACTGAACTGCCTAGCTCCACCTTCCCTATTTATATCCCTAACGGGCTCCATCTGGTGGTCTGAGGTGGAAGGTGGAGGTGTGTGTATGCTGTGGGGGCCTCTTGTGGAGAAATCCGTTTATGCACCCCTCTAGGATCTGTGGTACCAAGCGCAGCTGGGCGCCACACATCTATGCACAGCGGAAGGCCGCACGTAGCCATCTATACACAGCGGAAGGCCATATGGAGCCATCTATACACAGCGGGAGGCCCCACGTAGCCATCTACACGCAGCGGGACGCTGCACATAGCCATCTCTACACAGCGGGTGGCCGCACGTAGCCACCTGTATACACAGCGGGAGGCCACACGTAGCCATCTATACACAGCGGGAGGCCGCACGTAGCCATCTATACACAGCGGGAGGCCGCACATAGCCATGTATACACAACGGGAGGCCGCACGTAGCCATCTAAACACAGCGAGAGGCCGCACGTAGCCATCTATACACAGTGGGAGGCCGCACGTAGACATCTATACACAGCGGGAGGCCTCACGTAGCCATCTATACACAGTGGGAGGTCGCACGTAGCCATCTTATACACAGCGGGAGGTCTCATATAGCCATCTATACACAGCGGGAGGTTGCACGTAGCCATCTATACACAGAAGGGGGACGCACATAGCCATCTATACACAGCGGGAGGCCGCACGTAGCCATCTATACACAGCGGGAGGTCGCACGTAGCCATCTATACACAGCGGGAGGCCGCACGTAGCCGTCTTATACACAGCGGGAGGTCTCACGTAGCCACCTATACACAGCAGGAGGCCGCACCTAGCCATCTGTACACAGCAGAGGGACGCACATAGCCATCTATACACAGCGGGAGGCCGCACAGTGGCATCCATACACAGCGGGAGGCCGCACGTAGCCATCTATACAGAGCAAGAGGCTGCACGTAGCCATCTATACACATCAGGAGGCCGCATGGCGCCATCTATACACAGCAGGAGGCCGCACGGTGCCATCTATACACAGCAAGAGACCGCACATAGCCATCTATACACAGCAGGAGGCCGCATTGCGCCATCTATACACAGCAGGAGGCCGCAAGTAGCCATCTATACACAGCAGGAGGCCGCACGTAGCCATCTATACACAGCGGGAGGCCGCACGGTGCCATCTATACAGAGCGGAAGGCCGCATGTAGCCATCTATGCAGAGCAGGAGGCCGCACGTAGCCATCTATACACAGCATGAGGCTGCACGACGCCATCTATACACAGAAGGAGGCCGCACGGTGCCATCTATACACAGCGGGAGGCCGCATGAAGTCATCTATACACAGCAGGAGGCCGCACGCAGCCACCTATACAAAGCAGGAGGCCGCATGGCGCCATTTATACACAGCAGGAGGCCGCATGGCGCCATCTATACACAGCAGGAGGCCGCACATAGCCATCTATACACAGCAGGAGGCCGCACGTAGCCATCTATACACAGCAGGAGGCCGCACGTAGCCATCTATACACAGCAGGAAGCTGCACGGCGCCAGCTATACACATCAGGAGGCCGCACGGTGCCATCTACACACAGCGGGAGGCCGCATGTAGCCATCTATACACAGCAGGAGGACGCACGGCACAATCTATACACAGCAGGGGGCCGCATTGTGCCATCTATACACAGCAGGGGGCTGCATGGCGCCATCTATACACAGCGGAAGGCCACACGGCGACCCCCAGATACAGCGGCAGGAGCCCGCACGATGCCATCTATACACAGCAGGGGGGCGCAGGGAGCCATCTATATGCAGAAGGAGGCCGCATGGTGCCATCTATACACAGCAGAAGGCCGCACGTAGCCATTTATACACAGCAGGGGGCCGCACGTAGTCATCTATACACAGCGGGAGGCCGCACGGTGCCATCTATACACAGCGGGAGGCCACACAGTGCCATCTATACACAGCAGGAGGCCGCATGGCGCATCTATACACAGCGGGAGGCCGCACGTAGTCATCTATACACAGCAGGAGGCCGCACGTAGCCATCTATACACAGCAGGAGGCCACACGTAGCCATATATACACAGCAGGAGGACGCACGGTGCCATATATACACAGCAGGAGGCCGCATGAAGCCATCTAAACACAGCAGGAGGCCGCACGTAGCCATCTATACACAGCAGGAGGCTGCACGGCGCCATCTATACACTGAAGGAGGCTGAATGGTGCCATCTATACACAGCGGGAGGCCGCATGTAGCCATCTATACACAGCAGGAGGCCGCACGGCGCCATCTATGCACAGCAGGAGGCCGAACGGCGCCATTTATACACAGCAGGGGGCCGCACGTTGCCATCTATAGACAGCAGGAGGCCGCATGGCACCATCTATACACAGCAGGAGGCCGCACGTAGCCATCTATACACAGCAGGAGGCCGCACGTAGCCATATATACACAGCAGGAGGCCGCACGGCGCCATCTATACACAGCGGGAGGGCGCACGGTGCCATCTATGCACAGCAGGAGGCCGCACGTAGCCATCTATACACAGCAGGAGGCCGCATGGCACCATCTATACACAGCAGGAGGCCGCACGTAGCCATCTATACACAGCAGGAGGCCGCACGTAGCCATATATACACAGCAGGAGGCCGCACGGTGCCATCTATACACAGCAGGAGGCCGCACGTAGCCATCTATACATACCAGGAGGCCGCACGCAGCCATCTATACACAGCAGGAGGCCGTACGTAGCCATCTATACACAGCAGGAGGCCGCACGTAGCCATATATACACAGCAGGGGGCGGCACTTAATCATCTATAGACAGCGGGAGGCCGCACGGTGCCATCTATACACAGCAGGAGGCCGCACATAGCCATCTATACACAGCAGGAGGCCGCACGTAGCCATCTATACACAGCAGAAGACTGCATGGCACCATCTGTACACAGCAGGAGGCCACACGGTGCCATATATGCACAGCAGTAGGCGGCACGTAGCCATCTATACACAGCAGGATGCCGCATGGCGCCATCTATACACAGCAGGAGGCCGCACGTAGCCATCTATACACAGCAGGAGGCCGCACTTAGCCATCTATACACAGCGGGAGGGCGCACGGTGCCATCTATGCACAGCAGGAGGCCGCACGTAGCCATCTATACACAGCAGGAGGCCGCATGGCACCATCTATACACAGCAGGAGGCCGCACGTAGCCATCTATACACAGCAGGAAGCCGCACGTAGCTATCTATACACAGCAGGAGGCCGCACTTAGCGATATATACACAGTAGCAGGCCTCACGGTGCCATCTATACACAGCGGGGGGCGGCATGCAGCCATCTATACACAGCAGGAAGCCGCACGTAGCCATCTATACACAGCAGGAGGCTGCACGGCTCCATCTATACAGAGCAGGAGGCCGCACGTAGCCATCTATACACAGCAGGAGGCTGCACGTAGCCATATATACACAGCAGGGGGCCGCAACGTAGCCATCTATACACAGCGGGAGGCCACACGGTGCCGTCTATACACAGCGGGAGGCCGCACGGTGCCATCTATACACAGCAGGAGGCCGCACGGTGCCATCTATACACAGCAGGAGACCGCACGCCGCCATCTATACACAACAGGAGGCCACATGATGCCATCTATGCACAGCGGAAGGCCGCATGTCGCCATCTATGCACAGCGGGAGGCCACACGGTGCCATCTATACACAGTGGGAGACCGCACGTAG
The DNA here is from genome assembly GCF_046119375.1 of Phyllobates terribilis. NCBI lineage: Eukaryota > Metazoa > Chordata > Amphibia > Anura > Dendrobatidae > Phyllobates > Phyllobates terribilis. Next base: position 385,958,745 of record NW_027362765.1, read on the forward strand.
CCATCTATAAACAGCGGGAGGCCCCACGTAGCCATCTATACACAGCGGGAGGCTGCAAGTAGCCATCTGTAGCGCCCCCGGGGCCGTGGGGTACTCGGCAGCCGGGCCCTCAGATGCTTGGGGGATATCACGGTGGCTGGCCCAGTCCGTGGCCCAGGGCGGACAACTGAAAAGAGGGGAATGTTGATTGGGATAATAGGTTTGTAAATGTTCGTGACGCCACCTGTGGTGTCTGGTGAGGATCACCAGCGCTGCGGCAGCCCACTGAGGCCGGTGTTAAGGCAGCTTGCGTGGTATAGCTCCCCACAGGTGGAGCTAGGCCTCAGGGCAGCATAGATGAAAGGATGCAGGGACAGATGGGACCCAGCCGGATCAGAGCAAGAACAGGGACAGACACGATAGTCACTTCAGTACCTTTTACTGATGGTAATTCAGGCACATCCCAGAGCACTGTAGGGTGAAGGGTGCATTTCAGGATTCTCCCCAGTGAGCGGGTGTAGGGCCTCCTGTTTCTTGCCTCTCTGTAGTAAGTTTCTGACCTGCCTGGAGCTAGGCCTAACTTCGTTTCTGTTCTGCACCTGCTGACTTGGTGATAGGGCCTTCTGTTGGAGATCACTCTCCCTATTCTTTGGGGTCTCCATGATTCCTGACCCTGGTACGTATCAGCTTTTGGTGATCCTGGGACATTTAGTGCGCCAGGGGTTCCGGTTGTTTTCTACTGGTCATGAAGATCCACATAGACTCGGACCCGGTGTCCGGTATATGCTTCTGGGGTGAGCTTGTAAAGCTCCTCTGCCCCCAATGCTACTTTCTTCCACTTGCCTTCGGCCCCGCTCGGGCCCTCACTAGGCTACACACACTGCAGCTGGGACGCTGCTCTTCTTCGCCACTCTCAGAGTGTCGGCACACTCCTAGCTCTCTATCCTGAGCTCTGTGAGTTCTAGTCTGGAATCACTCTACAGACTGTGCTGAACTCTTTCTGCAGGAACTGCTAGGCTCTGGCTCGACTGCACTGACTCCTTCTGTGTCTGAGCAGGAACTCTCTAGCTCCTCTGTACTCTAGCAGGCTAGGAACTGAACTGCCTAGCTCCACCTTCCCTATTTATATCCCTAACGGGCTCCATCTGGTGGTCTGAGGTGGAAGGTGGAGGTGTGTGTATGCTGTGGGGGCCTCTTGTGGAGAAATCCGTTTATGCACCCCTCTAGGATCTGTGGTACCAAGCGCAGCTGGGCGCCACACATCTATGCACAGCGGAAGGCCGCACGTAGCCATCTATACACAGCGGAAGGCCATATGGTGCCATCTATACACAGCGGGAGGCCCCACGTAGCCATCTATACCCAGCGGGACGCTGCACATAGCCATCTCTACACAGCGGGTGGCCGCACGTAGCCACCTATATACAGCGGGAGGCCGCACGTAACCATGTATACACAGCGGGAGGCCACACGTAGCCATCTATACACAGCGGGTGGCCGCACGTAGCCATCTATACACAGCGGGAGGCCGCAGATAGCCATGTATACACAGCAGGAGGCCGCACGTAGCCATCTAAACACAGCGAGAGGCCGCACGTAGCCATCTATACACAGTGGGAGGCCGCACATAGACATCTATACACAGCGGGAGGCCTCACGTAGCCATCTATACACAGTGGGAGGTCGCACGTAGCCATCTTATACACAGCGGGAGGTCTCATATAGCCATCTATACACAGCGGGAGGCTGCACGTAGCCATCTATACACAGAAGGGGGACGCACATAGCCATCTATACACAGCGGGAGGCCGCACGTAGCCATCTATACACAGCGGGAGGTCGCACGTAGCCATCTATACACAGCGGGAGGCCGCACGTAGCCATCTTATACACAGCGGGAGGTCTCACGTAGCCATCTATACACAGCGGGAGGCCGCACCTAGCCATCTGTACACAGCAGGGGGACGCACATAGCCATCTATACACAGCGGGAGGCCGCACAGTGGCATCCATACAAAGCGGGAGGCCGCACGTAGCCATCTATACAGAGCAAGAGGCCGCACGTAGTCATCTATACACAGCAGGAGGCCGCACGGCACCAATATACACAGCGGGAGGCCTCACGGTGCCATCTATACACAGCAAGAGACCGCACATAGCCATCTATACACAGCAGGAGGCCACATTGCGCCATCTATACACAGCAGGAGGCCGCAAGTAGCCATCTATACACAGCAGGAGGCCGCACGTAGCCATCTATACACAGCGGGAGGCCGCACGGTGCCATCTATACACAGTGGGAGGCCGCATGTAGCCATCTATACAGAGCAGGAGGCCGCACGTAGACATCTATACACAGCATGAGGCTGCACGACGCCATCTATACACAGAAGGAGGCTGCACGGTGCCATCTATACACAGCGGGAGGCCGCATGAAGTCATCTATACACAGCAGGAGGCCGCACGCAGCCACCTATACAAAGCAGGAGGCCGCATGGCGCCATTTATACACAGCAGGAGGCCGCATGGCACCATCTATACACAGCAGGAGGCCGCACATAGCCATCTATACACAGCAGGAGGCCGCACGTAGCCATCTATACACAGCAGGAGGCCGCACGTAGCCATCTATACACAGCAGGAGGCTGCACGGCGCCATCTATACACATCAGGAGGCCGCACGGTGCCATCTACACACAGCGGGAGGCCACATGTAGCCATCTATACACAGCAGGAGGACGCACGGCACAATCTATACACAGCAGGGGGCCGCATTGTGCCATCTATACACAGCAGGGGGCTGCATGGCGCCATCTATACACAGCGGAAGGCCGCACGGCGACCCCCAGATACAGCGGCAGGAGCCCGTACGATGCCATCTATACACAGCAGGGGGGCGCAGGGAGCCATCTATATGCAGCAGGAGGCCGCATGGTGCCATTTATACACAGCAGCAGGCTGCACGTAGCCATTTATACACAGCAGGGGGCCGCACGTAGTCATCTATACACAGCGGGAGGCCGCACGGTGCCATCTATACACAGCGGGAGGCCGCACGTAGCCATCTATACACAGCAGGAGGCCGCATGGCGCCATCTATACACAGCAGGAGGCCGCACATAGTCATCTATACACAGCGGGAGGCCTCACGGTGCCATCTATACACAGCGGGAGGCCGCGCGGTGCCATCTTTACACAGCAGGAGGCCGCACGGTGCCATCTATACACAGCAGGAGGCCGCACGTAGCCATCTATACACAGCAGGAGGCCGCATGGCACCATCTATACACAGCAGGAGTCCGCACGTAGCCATCTATGCACAGCAGGAGGCCGCACGTAGCCATATATGCACAGCAGGGGGCCGCACGTAGCCATCTATACACAGCGGGAGGCCGCACGGTGCCATCTATACACAGCGGGAGGCCGCACGGTGCCAAATATACACAGCAAGAGGCCGCACGTAGCCATCTATACACAGCAGGAGGCTGCACGGCACCATCTATACACAGCGGGAGGCCGCACGATGCCATCTATGCACAACATGAGGCCTCAAGTAGCCATCTATACACAGCAGGATGCCGCCTGGCGCCATCTATACACAGCAGGAGGTCGCACGTAGCCATCTTTACACAGCAGGAAGCCACACATAGTCATATATACACAGCAGGAGGCTGCACGGTGCCATCTATACTCAGCAGGAGGCCGCATGTAGCCATCTATACACAGCAGGAGGCTTCACGTAGCCATCTATACACAGCAGGAAACTGCATGGCGCCATCCATACAGAGCAGGAGGCCACACGGTGCCATCTATACACAGCGGGAGGCCGCACGGTGCCATCTATGCACAGCAGGAGGCCGCACGTAGCCATTTATACACAGCAGGAGGCCGCACGGCGCCATCTATACACAGCAGGAGGCCGCATGTAGCCATCTATACATAGCAGGAGGCCGCACGTAGCCATATATACACAGCAGGAGGCCGCATGTAGCCATCTATACACAGCAGGAGGCTGCACGGCACCATCTATACACAGCAGGGGGCAGCATTGTGCCATCTATGCACAGCAGGAGGCCGCATGTAGCCATCTATACACAGCAGGAGGCCGCACGGCACCATCTATACACAGCAGGGGGCAGCATTGTGCCATCTATACACAGCGGGAGACCGCACGGCGACCCCAAGATACCGCGGCAGGAGCCCGCACGATGCCATCTATACACAGCAGGGGTGCGCACGGAGCCATCTATATGCAGCAGGAGGCTGCATGGTGCCATCCATACACAGCAGGAGGCCACACGTAGACATTTATACACAGCAGGGGGCCGCACGTAGCTATCTATACACAGCGGGAGGCCGCACGGTGACATCTATACACAGCGGGAGGCTGCATGGTGCCATCTATTTACAGCAGGAGGCTGCACGGTGGCATCTATACACAGCGGGAGGCCGCACGGTGCCATCTATACACAGCGGGAGGCTGCATGGTGCCATCTATTTACAGCAGGAGGCTGCACGGTGGCATCTATACATAACAGGAGACCGCACGGCGCCATCTATACACAACAGGAGGCCACATGGTGCCATCTATACACAGCGGGAGGCCGCACGTAGCCATCTGTACACAGCAGGAGGCCGCACGGCGCCATCTATGCACAGCAGGAGGCCGCACGTAGCCAACTATACACAGCAGGAGGCCGCATGGCGCCATCTATACACAGCAGGAGGCCGCACGTAGTCATATATACACAGCAGGAGGCCGCACGGTGCCATCTATACACAGCGGGAGTCCGCATGCAGCCATCTTTACACAGCAGGAGGCCGCACGTGTTATGTTCTGCTACCAGAGCTAAGGAAAGAGAGGAGATCTGTCCCTACGATAGAACTCAGCTTAATCCCTACGATGTAACAGGGGACCTGATCCTGCGATCAGACCTGCTAAAGTCCTAAGCTAGTCTGTACGGAGACCTATAGATGTGGGGAAGGAATCCCTACAAGTACTAAGGACTGGGAGGAATATGGGACACCTCCTAACAGAAATAGTAGCAGACAGACGAACAAACAAAATATATAGAACATAGAGGTCAGTAGACCAAGCAAGCTAACAGAGCAAGACACAGAGCACAGGCTAGCTAGAAAGTAGATATACAATGAAGTCCAGCAAAGCCAGAAGGGCGGAGCAGGATTAAATAGGCCAACAAGGTCATGTGACCAGCAAAGGAAAAAAAACCTAAGAGCAAGGTTCTAACAGTACCCCCCCTTCTAAGAGGATCCTCCGGATCCCCTAGGACCAGGCTTATCAGGAAATCTCCTGTGAAACGCTCTGATAAGTCTGGACGCGGAAACATCATCCGACCTCACCCAAGAGTTATCCTCGGGACCGAAACCTTTCCAGGCCACAAGATACTGCAAACTACCTCTATACCGTCTAGAGTTAAGGATGCGAGAAATTTCATATTCCCCGTCCTCCACCACCGGAGGAACAGAGGCAGAGGCGTCACAATCCGATACAACAGCTTTTTTCAACAGAGAGACATGAAATACCGGATTAATTCTCCAGGAGGTAGGAACCTCCAACCTAACAGCAGATTGGTTGACAACCTGAAGCACCTTAAAGGGCCCTACAAACTTGGGACCCAATTTCTTAGAAGGAATCCTCAACCGCAGATTCCTAGAGGACAACCAAACCATGTCACCAACAGCGAACAAAACCTCCTGTCGTTTCCTATCAAAGTAGTCCTTAGATTTTCTGTTGGCCTCCTGAAGATTACCACGCACATCCGTCCAAACTCTCTCCAAATCACCGGAAAAATTCTCCTCCTCAGGCACGGCAGATCCCAACTTGGAGAACGACCCAAACGACGGATGTCTTCCAGAACAACAAAAAAAAGGCGAACAACCAGCAGAAGAAGATGTATGATTGTTCAGAGCAAATTCAGCAAGTGGCAGAAACTCAGACCACCCCTCTTGATTGTCTGCCACAAAACAACGCAAGAACTGCTCAACATCCTGGTTTTTCCTTTCTGTCTGGCCATTAGATTCAGGATGATATCCGGACGAGAACGATAAATGAACTCCCAACCTGTCACAAAAGGCACGCCAAAAACGAGCCACGAACTGAGGACCCCTATCAGAAACAATGTCAGTAGGAATGCCATGAAGTCTGACAATTTCCTTGACAAAGGCCTTAGCGAGAGTTTTAGCGCAGGGCAGTTTGACAAAGGGAACCAAGTGACACATCTTGCTAAAACGGTCCACGACCACCCAGATGACAGTAAAACCCTCAGAGGGGGGAAGGTCAGTTATAAAGTCCATAGCCAAATGTGTCCAAGGAGCACTGGGAACCTCCAAAGGACAAAGCAACCCCGCAGCAGGAGTATGTGAGGACTTAGATCTAGCACATATAGTACATTGACGCACCCACTTAATGACTTCCTTCTGCCATCCAGGCCACCAAAAACTGCGACCCACCAGTCTCTTGGTCTCAGAGATTCCGGGATGACCTGCCAACCGAGATTCGTGACACCCAACAAACAAATCTCTCCTAAAGGTCCCAGGCACAAACAACCTCCCATGAGGAGTGTTAGAAGGGGCATTCTCCTGTGCTTTAAGAATCTCATTTTCCAAAACGGAGTCCAAAGCAGCTATCACAACACCTTCTTGTAAAATGTTCTCCTCTTTCTCAGCACCGACTATGGGAGAAAAACTGAGACAAGGCATCCGCCTTAACATTCTTAGTACCAGGGATGTAAGTAACGGAGAAATTAAACCGCGAGAAAAACAGTGCCCACCTAGCCTGACGGGCATTCAGGCGCTTGGCAGCATCAAGATATATCAGATTTTTATGATCCGTAAGAACCTGAACGGGAAATTCCGCACCTTCCAAGAAGTGGCGCCAGTGTTCAAATGCGAGTTTAATAGCCAATAATTCCCGATTACCAATATCGTAATTCAGTTCAGTCTCCGAAATTTTTTTTGAAAAAAAGGCACAGGGATGTAATCCATCCCCGTTATCCTGAGACAATACTGCGCCAACCCCCACAGAGGAAGCATCAACCTCAACCAAAAACGGCCTAGTAACATCAGGCTGCATAAGGATGGGAGCAGAGGTGAACCTCTCCTTGAGATACACAAAAGCTTCAATGGCCTCAGAAGACCACTGAACCGTATCAGCACCTTTCCTGGTGAGATCAGTCAGAGGTTTGACAATACTAGAAAAAATTTTTATGAATTTTCTGTAGTAATTGGCAAAACCCAAAAACCTCTGTATAGCGAACTCACATTTCTCCAGCTTAGCAAAAAGCGAATTGTCCATTAATAACTGTAATACCTCACGCACGCTCCGCCAATGAGACTCCAGATCCGGCGAATAAATCAAAATGTCATCCAAATACACAACCACATTTTTGCCGATCAAAGGTCTAAGGATGTCATTAATCAGATTCTGAAAAAATGCAGGAGCATTAGTAAGACCAAAAGGCATAACCAGATTCTCAAAATGACCCACAGGAGTGTTAAAAGCAGTCTTCCATTCGTCACCCTCCTTCATGCGCAACAGATTGTATGCCCCCTTAAGGTCAATTTTAGAGAACCACTTGGCCCCCATTAACTGGTTAAACAGATCAGGAATCAATGGCAGTGGGTAAGGATTGCGTACAGTAATTTTGTTAATCTCACGAAAATCCAGACAAGGACGTAAACCGCCGTCCTTTTTTTTTACAAAAAAAAATCCAACCGCCACAGGAGACTTAGAGGGCCTAATGTGACCAGCGGCCAAACTTGTCTGTATGTATTCCTCCAAAGCCTTCCTCTCAGGAATAGTAAGGTTAAATAAACGACTTTTAGGAAGAGTCGCTCCAGGGACAAATTCAATAGAACAATCATAGTCTCTATGGGGAGGCAAAACCTGCGATTCCTTCTCAGAAAAAACTCTCCAAAAATCCTGAATAGGAACAGGCAATTCTCCCCTATCCAAAGCTGCAATACGCCCGTTACAACACTTGTCATAACATTTATGGCTCCAGGATTTAATTTCACTGGTAGACCAATCCAGTACAGGATTGTGAAATTTTAACCAGGGCAATCCCAATATTACTGGAGAAGGCAAGTTATTCAACACTACCAAATCCAATTTCTCATGGTGAACACCATTAATAGTGAGAGGAAATTCACAGACCTTGAGAGTAATATTCTTCAAAGGGGAACCATCCACAGAAACCACAGCAATGGGGGATGATAAAGGTTCAGGTTTTAAATTGAGTCTTTCCACGAATCCCCCATCAATTACATTCAGAGTAGACCCGCAATCAACAAACACCCGAAATTCCATTAATTTTTTCTGAGCAATCGTAGAAGCAGCTAAAAATATACCCTTGGAATTTAAACAGGCAATACGGGCATGACTGACCATTTTTTTTTCTTTCTTCATACGAAGCTCACAGCCTTTAATCAAATGACCAGATTTTCCGCAATAGAAACACAAGCCTTCAGAAAATCGACGGTCTTTTTCTTGAGAGCGAGGTGCCACCGATCCAATCTCCATCGGTTCACCACTGTTAGTACACACATTCTCATAACCAGAAACTGACATAGCAGAGGATTTGCTCTCATTAACCTTAGCACGCAGTCTCCTATCCACCCGTATAGCTAATTGCATAGCCTGTTGCAAATCTTCAGGTGTAGGATAAGCAATTAGCAGGTCTTTAACCCTTTCACTGAGCCCAGCAAGAAATAGACTTTTCAGAGCAGAATCGTTCCACCCTGTTTGAGTAGACCAACGACGGAAATGAGTACAATATTTTTCCACATTACCTGATCCCTGTTTTAAACGTCTCAACTCAGTCTCAGCTGATGCGACACGGTCAGGATCATCATATAATAGTCCCAAAGCAGAAAAAAAACTATCCACTGATCTGAAGCATGTATCACTAGGTTGCAAAGAAAAGGCCCACTCCTGAGGCTCTTTGCGCAAAAGTGACATTATGAACCCTACGCGCTGGGATTCATCCCCAGGGGACTTAGGTCTCAAACGAAAATACAATAAGCAAGCATTTTTGAATGAAAAAAATTCTCGGTGTTCACCAAAAAATAAATCCGGCAAACATACCTTAGGCTCCAAGAAATGTGCTCCAGGACAGTTACTCACGTGCTGACGGAGCTCGGCCACCTCCAGAGAGAGTCCCTGCAGGCGATGAACCAAATCCTGAACCGACACCATGATGGAACAGAAAAATCTTTCCTTAGAGAATTTGCTGGCTGGACTTACTGTTATGTTCTGCTACCAGAGCTAAGGAAAGAGAGGAGATCTGTCCCTACGATAGAACTCAGCTTAATCCCTACGATGTAACAGGGGACCTGATCCTGCGATCAGACCTGCTAAAGTCCTAAGCTAGTCTGTACGGAGACCTATAGATGTGGGGAAGGAATCCCTACAAGTACTAAGGACTGGGAGGAATATGGGACACCTCCTAACAGAAATAGTAGCAGACAGACGAACAAACAAAATATATAGAACATAGAGGTCAGTAGACCAAGCAAGCTAACAGAGCAAGACACAGAGAACAGGCTAGCTAGAAAGTAGATATACAATGAAGTCCAGCAAAGCCAGAAGGGCGGAGCAGGATTAAATAGGCCAACAAGGTCATGTGACCAGCAAAGGAAAAAAAACCTAAGAGCAAGGTTCTAACAGCACGTAGCCATCTATACACAGCAGGAGGCTGCACGGCACCATCTATACACATCAGGAGGCCGCACAGTGCCATCTATACACAGTGGGAGGCCGCATGTAGCCATCTATATACAGCAGGAGGCCGCACGGCACCATCTATACACAGCAGGGGGCCGCATTGTGCCATCTATACACAGCAGGGGGCTGCATGGCGCCATTTATACACAGCGGGAGGCTGCATGGCGACCCCCAGATACAGCGGCAGGAGCCCGCACGATGCCATCTACACACAGCAGGAGGCCGCATGGTGCCATCTACACACAGCAGGAGGCTGCACGTAGCCATTTATACACAGCAGGGGGCCGCACGTAGCCATCTATACACAGCGGGAGGCCGAACGGTGCCATCTATACAGAGCGGGAGGCTGCACGGTGCCATCTATACACAGCAGGAGGCCGCACGGTGCCATATATACACAACAGGAGACCGCACGGCGCCATCTATACACAACAGGAGGCCACATGGTGCCATCTATACACAGCGGGAGGCCACACGTAGACATCTGTACACAGCAGGAGGCCACACGTAGCCATCTATACACAGCAGGAGGCCGCACGCAGCCATCTATACACAGCAGGAGGCCGCATGGCGCCATCTATACACAGCAGGAGGCCATACGTAGCCATCTATACACAGCAGGAGACCGCACGTAGCCATATATACACAGCAGGGGGCCGCACTTAGTCATCTATAGACAGCGGGAGGCCGCACGGTGCCATCTATACACAGCAGGAGGCCGCACATAGCCATCTATACACAGCAGGAGGCCGCACGTAGCCATCTATACACAGCAGAAGGCTGCATGGCACCATCTATACACAGCAGGAGGCCACACGGTGCCATCTATGCACAGCAGGAGGCCGCACGTAGCCATCTATACACAGCAGGATGCCGCATGGCGCCATCTATACACAGCAGGAGGCCGCATGTAGCCATCTATACACAGCAGGAGGCCGCACTTAGCCATATATACACAGCAGGAGGCCGCATGGTGCCATCTATACACAGCGGGGGGCCGCATGTAGCCATCTATACACAGCAGGAGGCCGCACGTAGCCATCTATACACAGCAGGAGGCTGCACGGCTCCATCTATACAGAGCAGGAGGCCGCACGGTGCCATCTATACACAGTGGGAGGGCACACGTAGCCATCTATACACAGCAGGAGGCTGCACGTAGCCATATATACACAGCAGGGGGCCGCACGTAGCCATCTATACACAGCGGGAGGCCACACGGTGCCATCTATACACAGCGGGAGGCCGTACGTAGCCATCTATACACAGCAGAAGGCTGCACGGCGCCATCTATACACAGCAGGAGGCCGCACGTAGCCATCTATACACAGCAGGAGGCCGCACTAAGCCATATATACACAGCAGGAGGCCGCACGGTGCCATCTATACACAGCTGGGGGCCGCATGCAGCCATCTATACACAGCAGGAGGCCGCACGCAGCCATCTATACACAGCAGGAGGCTGCACGGCTCCATCTATACAGAGCAGGAGGCCGCACGGTGCCATCTATACACAGTGGGAGGCCGCACGTAGCCATCTATACACAGCAGGAGGCTGCACATAGCCATATGTACACAGCAGGGGGCCGCACGTAGCCATCTATACACAGCGGGAGGCCACACAGTGCCGTCTAAACACAGCGGGAGGCCGCACGGTGCCATCTATACACAGCAGGAGGCCGCACGGTGCCATCTATACACAGTAGGAGACCGCACGCCGCCATCTATACACAACAGGAGGCCACATAATGCCATCTATACACAGCGGGCGGCCGAACGTAGCCATCTGTACACAGCAGGAGGCTGTACGGCGCCATCTATACACAGCAGGAGGCCGCACGTAGCAATCTATACACAGCAGGGGGCCGCATGTAGTCATCTATAGAAAGCGGGAGACCGCACGGTGCCATCTATACACAGCGGGAGGCCGCACATAGCCATCTATACACAGCAGGAGGCCACACGTAGCCATCTATACACAGCAGGAGGCTGCACGGCACCATCTATACACAGCGGGAGGCCGCACGGTGCCATCTATGCACAGCAGAAGGCCGCACGTAGCCATCTATACACAGCAGGAGGCCACATGGCGCCATCTATACACAGCAGAAGGCCCCACGTAGCCATCTATACACAGCAGGAGGCCGCACGTAGCCATATATACACAGCAGGAGGCCGCACGGTGCCATCTATACACAGCGGGAGGCCGCATGTAGCCATCTATACACAGCAGGAGGCCGCACGTAGCCATCTATACACAGCAGGAGGCTGCACGGCGCCATCTATACAGAGCAGGAGGCCGCACGGTGCCATCTATACACACCAGGAGGCCGCACGTAGCCATCTATACACAGCGGGAGGCCGCACGGCACCATCTATACACAGCGAGAGGCCGCACGGTGCCATCTATGCACAACAGGAGGCCGCACATAGCCATCTATACACAGCAGGAGGCCGCATGGCGCCATCTATACACAGCAGGAGGCCGCATGGCGCCATCTATACACAGCAGGAGGCCGCACGTAGCCATCTATACAAAGCAGGAGGCCGCAAGTAGCCATATATACACAGCAGGGGGCCGCCCGGTGCCATCTATACACAGCGGGAGGCCGCATGTAGCCATCTATACACAGCAGAAGGCCGCACGTAGCCATCTATACACAGCAGGAGGCTGCACGGCGCCATCTATACACATCAGGAGGCCGCACAGTGCAATCTATGCACAGTTAGAGGCCACATGTAGCCATCTATACACAGCAGGTAGCCACAAGGCACCATCTATACACAGCAGGGGGCCGCATTGTGCCATCTATACACAGCAGGGGGCTGCATGGCGCCATCTATACACAGCGGGAGGCCGCACGGTGACCCCCAGATTCAGCGGCAGGAGCCCGCACGATGCCATCTATACACAGCAGGGGGGCGCACGGAGCCATCTATATGCAGCAGGAGGCCGCATGGTGCCATCTATACACAGCAGTAGGCCGCAGGTAGCCATTTATACACAGCAGGGGGCCGCACGTAGCCATCTATACACAGCGGGAGGCCGCACGGTGCCATCTATACACAGGGGGAGGCTACACGGTGCCATCTATACACAGCAGGAGGCTGCATGGTGCCATCTATACACAACAGGAGACCGCACGGCGCCATCTATACACAACAGGAGGCCACATGGTGCCATCTATACACAGCGGGAGGCCGCACGTAGCCATCTGTACACAACAGGAGGCCACACGGCGCCATATATACACAGCGGGAGGCCGCACGGTGCCATCTATACACAGCAGGAGGCCGCACGCAGCCATCTATACACAGCAGGAGGCCGCATGGCGCCATCTATACACAGCAGGAGGCCGCACGTAGCCATCTATACACAGCAGGAGGCCGCACTAAGCCATATATACACAGCAGGAGGCCGCACGGTGCCATCTATACACAGCTGGGGGCCGCACGTAGCCATCTATACACAGCGGGAGGCCGCACAGTGCCATCTATACACAGTGGGAGGCCACACGGTGCCATCTATACACAGCAGGAGGCCGCACGGTGCCATCTTTACACAGCAGGAGACCGCACGGCGCCATCTATACACAACAGAAGGCCACATGGTGCCATATATACACAGCGGGAGGCCGCACATGGCCATCTGTACACAGCAGGAGGCCGCACGGCGCCATCTATACACAGCAGGTGGCCGCACATAGCCATCTATATACAGCAGGAGGCCGCACAATACCATCTATACACAGTGGGAGGCCGCACGTAGCCATCTATACACAGCAGGAGGCCACACGTAGCCATCTATACACAGCAGGAGTCTGCACGGCGCCATCTATGCACAGCAGGAGGCCGCACGGTGCCATCTATACACAGCGGGAGGCCACACATAGCCATCTATACACAGCAGGAGGCCGCACGTAGCCATCTATGCACAGCATTAGGCCACACGGCACCATCTATACACAGCACGGGGCCGAACTGAGCCATCTATACACAGCGGGAGGCCGCACGGTGCCATCTATACACAACAGGAGGCCGCACGTAGCCATCTATACACAACAGGAGGCCGCACGTAGCCATCTATACACAGCAGGAGGCCACACGTAGCCATCTATACACAGCAGGGGGCCGCACGGTGCCATCTATACACAGCAGTAGGCCGCACAATGCCATCTATACACAGCAGGAGGCCGCACGGCGCCATCTATACACAGTAGGAGGCCGCACGGTGCCATCTATATACAGCAGGGGGCCGCATGGCACCATCTATACACAGCGGGAGGCCGCACGGCGCCCCACAGATACAGCGGGAAGCCGCACGGCACCCCCCCAAAGACAGCAGGAGGCCCCACGCAGTTACGCACACACAAACATATACAGACATATACATACATACACGTATAAACATACTAAAATACATATAAACAGACATCACACAATGATATCTGCACACACACACACTCACTCACTCACCATCCCCCGGCTCCCGTCGTCCAGCTCCTCTCCGGTGGTAGTAGCAGTGCAGGGCGCGCACTGCGTGATGTCACACTAGCAGACACGGCCGCGCACAGGGCCATGTCTCCTAGCTGTGACGCAGCCGGGCCAGCACACAGGGAAGTTAACAGGTGCAGTGCTGGCCCAGCCAAAGAAGAAGCAGCGGCAGTGCGCCGCTGCTGGGGGAGCAATCCGGGGCCCCCCGCCTCTGACTGCTGGCATATGCCGCGGAGCCGCACATATTATAATGAGGGCAATCTGCCCATGTACCCCCCGGAGCCCTGGGGCCCCGGGCGGTAGCCCAGATTGCCCTCATTATAATCAGCCTATGGGGAAGGGTAGCTCTGATTAATGTCACCAGACTCCCAGAGTCCAACATTCCAAGTACCTTTACCCCATTATCGGACACGGCATACGCTTGCATCCTCTTGCCGGATTGACAGTCCACACTGCAGGCTGGATAAGCATAATAGGAGCCATCTGCCTAGGCTGCAGTCCATGGGCTCAGGGGACATATGACACCTGGTGGCTACGAGTCCATGGTTGTGACACCGCCAACAGACTATATCTTTAGCAACAGTCCTTGTGGCACCTTCAGTGGGAGTGGGACACTCCCCAGATGTGGCTCTAGGCTCCTTCCGTGGTGAACACGCCCCCCTTTGGGTACCCCAGTATGGAGAAGTGACTATATTCGGTTTCCCGAGGGATTTCTCAACCATCTGATACTTCTCTACCAGGCCGATGAAATCATCTGCGTGCTGTGGATCACCCTGGGCAACCCAAGTCTGTACTGGCTTGGGAAGGTAGTGCACGAATCTATCAATCACCACCTGTTCGACCATCTGGGCCGGAGTGGAGGACTCTGGCTGCAGCCACTTCTGAAAGAGATGCAGTAGGTCAAACATCTCCGAGCGAAGGGGCTTGTCTCTGGCATACGCCCAGTGGTGGACTCGTTGGGCTCTCACCGCCATATTTACTCCCAGGCATGCTAAGATCTCTGTCTTTAGCTTGGCGTATTCCTTGGCATCCTGCAGTGCCAAGTCGTAATATGCCTTTTGGGGTTCACTCAACAAATATGGTGCCAGAACCTCTGCCCACTGTTCTGGTGGAAGTCTCTCCCGATCAGCCACCTTCTCAAAGACAGTCAGAAATGCTTCTACATCATCCCCAGGAGTCATCTTCTGCATGGCCCGTCTTACCGCCTTCCTGACGTGGGAGTCATCAGTCGGCCTTGAGGGTGGGGCGGTTGCCCTGTCCTGGATGGCATCCGCCAGAATCTGTATCTGCTGTTGTTGCTCCTGCTGGTGCTGCTGCTGTGCCTTTTGCTGCAGCTGGATCTGATGCAGCAACAGTTTGGTCATCTACTGGTGCTGCTGCTGCATGCTCTGCTGGCTCTACAGGTGCTGCTGCTCGTACTGTGTCTGCTGTTGCTGTAGCTGCTGCTGGAACTGTGCTTGCTGCTGCTGGTGCTGCATTTGTTGCACCTGCTGTGCCTGCAATAGATGCTTAAGCAGGTCCTCCATGTTGCCGGACATCTCTGACTGGCTGATGTCCTTCACCCAGGACATCCACCGTTCTCTTTGGCAGGTACACATGTTCCTGGATCTTTGCCAGCACTCTCACACCAACTGTGGTAAAGCGACTTGCTCGGCTCTCCGGAGGCAGACACAAGACACACGATTCGGGTACACTTCCTGCGGGTTTATTATGCAGCATAAACTCCAGCAGCGTCCCATAAAAATAGACAGTCCCTCTTGGGGTTAACGGGAAAACAAAAGATGAAATATAACAGAGTCCTCTAGCCAAAAATTCCTTTGTCGGCTGCAGATAGTCCTGTGAAGTTTCAGCAACACCAGACTTCTGGTGTTGCTCTCTGGCATAAGCCACACACAGTCTGGAGACTTCAATCTCCAGACCACACACTCCACACAGGAAAACAAACTGACTGAACATTTAAACCCTGTTCAGCCACATCCTGAGGGGGAGGTATGGGGAATGACTTCCCTCCATTCTCTACGTCATTCCCATAAAACCACACTCTTTTAAAGAGGTAACCCCCAGCATATAACTTGCTGGCAGAATTTCCGTAGATTTTAGTTCAGACAGGACAGCATCCTGAGTGACACATACCTCCCCACGCATATAAAACCAGTGACACACTATAATAATTACAGATATTTGTAGACATAGCGCCAGATATCAGGGGCCAGGGCAATTTTTTTTTATCTTAATCCTAGCTATTTGCTTAAAAAGCAATCCAAAGTACACCATTTTTCTGCTCCATTTGCTTGTTCTCACTGCAGAATAAAGCCAGATCTCTTCCATATTTCAGCGATAAAAATCCAGAAATTTGAACTGAACGGGGAAAATATTGGCCTCCTTTTCCATTCTGTTGCATTGTGTCGGTCAAGCTATTCACACTAGGTGTCTGTGTAGAATAATATTAGTAAATTACAGGCCTGCTATTTAAAACCGTGGTTCTCTGTCAGACATATCACCTATAAGACTGTTCCAAAATCAGACATTTCTTCCATTTTCATTCCATTGCAGTGTGTCGGTCAAGCTATTCACATTAGGTGTCTGTGAAGAATAGTATTAGTAAATGACAGGTCTGCTATTTAAAACCGTGGTTCTCTGTCAGACATATCACCTATAAGAGTGTTCCAAAATCAGCCATTTTTCCAATTTCATTCCATTGCAGTGTGTCGGTCAAGCTATTCACACTATGTGTCTGTGAAGAATAGTATTAGTAAATTACAGGCCTGCTATTTAAAACCATGGTTCTCTTTCAGACGTATCACATACAGCCATATGAAAAAGTTTGGGCACCCCTATTAATCTTAAGCTTAATGTTTTATAAAAATTGGTGTTTTTGCAACAGCTATTTCAGTTTGATATATGTAATAACTGTTGGACACAGTAATGTTTCTGCCTTGAAATGAGGTTTATTGTACTAACAGAAAATGTGCAATCTACATTCAAACAAAATTTGAAAGGTGCATAAGTATGGGCACCCTTATCATTTTCTTGTTTTAAATACTCCTACCTACTTTTTACTGACTTACTAAAGCACTTTTTTTGGTTTTGTAACCTCATGGAGCTTTGAACTTTATAGCCAGGTGTATGCAATCATGAGAAAAGCTACTTAAAGTGGCCACTTGCAAGTTGTTCTCCTGTTTGAATCTCCTCTGAAGAGTGGCATCATGTGCTCCTCAAAACAACTGTCAAATGATCTGAAAATAAAGATTATTCAACATAGTTGTTCAGGGGAAGCATACAAAAAGCTGTTTCAGAGATTTAACCTGTCAGTTTCCACTGTGAGGAACATAGTAAGGAAATGGAAGAACACAGGGACAGTTCTTGTTAAGGCCAGAAGTGGCAGGCCAAGAAAAACATCAGAAAGGCAGAGAAGAAGAATGGTGAGATCAGTCAAGGACAATCCTCAGACCACCTCCAGAGAGCTGCAGCATCAACTTGCTGCAGATGGTGTCACTGTGCATCGGTCAACTATACAAGGCACTTTGCACAAGGAGAAGCTGTATGGGAGAGTGATGCGAAAGAAGCCGTTTCTGCAAGCACGCCACAAACAGAGTTGGCTGAGGTATGCAAAAGCACATTTGGAGAAGCCAATTTCTTTTTGAAAGAAGGTCCTGTGGACTGATGAAATCAAGATTGAGTTATTTGGTCATACAAAAAGGCGTTATGCATGGTGGCAAAAAAACACAGCATTCCAAGAAAAACACTTGCTACCCACAGTAAAATTTGGTGGAGGTTCCATCATGCTTTGGGGCTGTGTGGTCAATGCTGGCACTGGGAATCTTGTTAAAGTTGAGGGACGCATGGATTCCACTCAGTATCAGCAGATTCTTGACAATAGTGTTCAAGAATCAGTGATAAATATGAAGTTACAAAGTGGATGGATCTTTCAGCAAGACAATGATCCAAAACACCGCTCCAAATCTACTCAGGCATTCATGCAGAGAAACAATTACAATGTTCTGGAATGGCCATCCCAGTCCCCAGACCTGAATATCATTGAACATCTGTGGGATCATTTGAAGAGGGCTGTCCATGCTCGACGACCATCAAACTTAACTGAACTGGAATTGTTTTGTAAAGAGGAATGGTCAAAAATACCTTCATCCAGGATCCAGGAACTCATTAAAAGCTACAGGAAGCGACTAGAGGCTGTTATTTTTGCAAAAGGAGGATCTACTAACTATTAATGTCACTTTTCTGGTGAGGTGCCCATACTTATGGACCTGTCAAATTTTGTTTGAATGCAGATTGCACATTTTCTGTTAGTACAATGAACCTCATTTCAAGGCAGAAACATTACTGTATCCAACAGTTATTACATATATCAAACTGAAATAGCTGTTGCAAAAACACCAATTTTTATAGAACATTAAGCTTAAGATTAATAGGGGTGCCCAAACTTTTTCATATGACTGTATAACTGCGGTTCAAATCCAGCCATTTGTAGTGAATGTGGAAAATATTGTCCTCCCTTTATAGATTGTAGCAGTGTGTCAGTGTACACCATTTTACAGCTCCATTTGCTTTTTCGCAGAATACAGGCAGATTTTTTTCATTTTATTCATATTACTGTATTGTGGAAGCAAAGGAACTTTTTCAATGATCAGACGCACGTGATGATTTGAGTGTGCCAAATATTCCACTCCTTTTAAAGTCAGCCCCCTGTATTTTGTTGAACCAATTGACAAAATACTGACAAATACCATACTATGGCCATCAGAAGTTATCCCATATGACTGCCCTAATAATCCAGCAATTATTTTGAGCATGTCAAATACTACACTCCATTTAAAATATTGCAGTTGAGGGTTCAAACCTATTCTCAGTTGGCCGCTGACAAATAGCATATCTGTGAACAATGTTGTCAGAGTATTACGCCACTTTTGCTGACTGACAAAAAAAAACATACAAAAAACAAGCTAAAATGGAAAAAATGGTAAGAAAAATTCTTTCCAGGGTAATGACTTGTATATAAGACCAAAGAAATAAAAAAAAATAAAGTTATGGACTGCGGAAGACATTTATGGGACCAGAATGAACACTCATGTGTAGCTGGTGATGATACCACCTAGCAGCACCTGTTCCTATTGTAAATGCATCTGACAGCGTTATCGATAGGGAATAGAATAGATTTTCAATTTTTTTGGGCAGCACCAGCAGCACGCAGTATAAGGCAATAATACCTGGCTGGATCGGTGTAATACGCTAACCATACTGCGATAATTCACCCGTAAAAGAATCTCAGATAAGACAGTTAATATTCTAGAATATAGAATCTATTTGAATTGTCCTTCCCATTATTAAGGAGTATGTCCCCTATATTGTTATAGCATATACAACAATTTCAAGGGCTGCCAAACATTAGGTTGCACTCCAATACACATTTGAAGAGATGTAAAAAAATAAAGATAAAAACACAGTAGGATCTTTAGTATAAAAACCAAACTCGCCAATGTTATTTCAATGTAATCACATTGTTCAGCTCCTGACCTCCTCCTCCAGTTCGGCCTCTATCTCCGAAATGACCACATCAGTAACAAGCTGAATGCACTGCAGCATTGCCTTGGCCAAGCGGCAACAGGCTGTGCTGAAGATAATATGCTTAATGCTTAGGTGAAAAACCGCCCAGCGCTGCAGAGTTGTTGAAAGCTGTAACACAGCAGCCTGATCTGTGGCTCTCACTGCAGAACATACAGCCAGGCATGGTCATGTGTGACAATGGGCAGAACCTGGTGGCGGAGAAATGACAGCCGGAGTAGATACGGTTTCCCTCTTTGCCAGTCCTTTCACTGAGCTAAAGAATATGGCTGTGGTGAAATACACCTCTCACTGAGAAGCAGTGTCAGATTGAAAAACATTGGGCCCACCAGAGGATTTGATTTTGAGGACCCACCTTTCTCCCCTGCGCAAGAGCACCATAGCAGCTGTAAAGTTTGCGCTATCATGAACTCTCCTGATGGAGAAGCCAGGGCCCACCCGAGGATTCTCGGGTGGGCCCGTAAAAACCCTGCCGAGAAACAGCCCTGGCTAAGAAAAGTGTGTGGGAAGGTTCCTTTGACACTCTATGGCTGCTTTTTTACTGTGGACTGGCTCCAGCAATCTATAAGATTGCAATCTATGATCCCTTCACTGGCTCCCCATTTGCCAGAGACTTCAGTTCCAAACCATAACCATGACATGCAAAGTCACCCACAACCTGTCTGCTCCATATATTTGTGATCTAGTCTCCCGGTACATACCAGCATGCAACCTCCGATCCTCACAAGATCTCCTTCTCTACTCCCATCTTCTCTCCTCTTCACACAATCGCATACAAGATTTTTCCTATGCATCCCTTCTACTCTTGAACTGTGTACCCCAACATATCAGACTCTCGCCTACTGTTGAAACCTTTAAAAGGAAGCTGAAGAACCACCTCTTCCGACAAGCCTACAACCTACAGTAACCCTCGCTCCACCATACAGCTGCACGACCAGCTGTACCCTCACCTATAGCGATGAGCGAACATTTAAATGCTCGGGTACACGTTGCTCAGGTCGAGCAAATTGAAATACTCGGGTGCTCGACCCGAGCAACGAGTCCAATGTAAGTCTATGGGAAACTCGAGCATTTTCCAGGTGGCTCACCCCGGCGGTCTGCAGAGGGCCTAAATATTGCCCAAATCGATGAGAACAGTGCTCAAATGACATGGGAACAGCAGTAAAAAAATGTTCCCTTTATAAAGGAGTGGGTCTCCTATAGTGGTAATGCCCATGCTGTGACTGCAAGAGCTGCCAAAATTTGGGAAAAACCCCACTAAGAATTTAAAGACACATAGAGCAGGGCCACAGTAACAAGGTACGACATGTTCCCATTGGAAAGGAGAGGGTCTGCTATACAGTTATAGGGTATGCAGTGAGTCCAATGGCTGACCAATTTTAGGAAAAACCCCACTAAGAATTTAAAGACACACAGAGCAGGGCCACAGTAACAAGGTACGACATGTTCCCATTGGAAAGGAGAGGGTCTGCTATACAGTTATAGGGTATGCAGTGAGTCCAACGGCTGACCAAATTTAGGAAAAACCCCACTAACAATTTAAAGACAGATAGAGCAGGGCCACAGTAACGAGTACGACATGTTCCCATTAGAAAGGAGAGCGTCTGCTATACAGTTATAGGGTATGCAGTGAGTCCAACGGCTGACCAAATTTAGGAAAAACCCCATTAACAATTTAAAGACACATAGAGCAGGGCCACAGTAACGAGTATGACATGTTCCCAATAGAAAGGAGAGAGTCTGCTATACAGTTATAGGGTATACAATGAGTCTAACGGCTGACCAAATTTAGGAAAAATCTCACTAAGAATTTAAAGACACATAGAGCAGGGCCACAGTAACGAGTACGACATGTACCCATTAGAAAGGAGCGAGTCTGCTATACAGTTAGTGGGTATGCAGTGAGTCCAACGGCTGACCGAATTTAGGAAAAATCCCACTAACAATTTAAAGACACATAGAGCAGGGCCACAGTAATGACAAATTCCCATTAGAAAGAAGAGGGTCTCCCATAGTGATGGCCTATGCAGTGAATGCAAGGGCTGTCAAAAATTGGGAGGCACTCCAATGCACCTTAGAAGAGACGTACAGGGCCTCATGATAAAATGTTCCCATTATTAGGAAGTGGGTCTCCCATAGTGTTGGCCTATGCAGTGAATGCAAGGGCTGCCAAAAATTGGGAGGCACTCCAATGCCCCTTGGAAGAGATATGTGTTACGCTCGCGCCCGGACTGACTGGCGTGAGCATGATTAGTGATCCCACTGTACCATGAACCGAGGAGTGCCTGGAGGGGCGTAACTAAGCATCAACTCGGTCCGACCAAGGTCACACGGCGGCTCGGTCGACTCCGTGAACCAGGGAGGAACCGAGCAGAGGGACCAGGTGCTACTCCAGGTCAGACCCCGGTCAAAGCTGTTGATCCACACCGGGGAATGCAGGAACAGGCAGGTTAGGCTGGCATACAGACAGGTGGATACTGGCAGGCACGACTGGTATGCAGAGAGGTGGGTATTGGCAGGCACAGCTGGTATGCAGACAGGTGGGTGCTGGCAGGCACGGCTGGCATGCAGACAGGTGGGCACTGGCAGGCACGGCTGGCATGCAGACAGGCAGGTACTAGCAGGTAGGAACGCAGGCAGGATAGGGACCAGTACAGACTGGGACACAGGAACGGAGCCGCAGGTGCGGTAGACAAGCAGAGCAGAGCAAAACCCGCAGGTGCGATAGACGAGGAGAGCAGAGCAAAACCGCAGGTGCGGTAGACAAGCAGAGCAAAACCCGCAGATGCGGTAGACAAGCAGAGCAGAGCAAAACCCGCAGGTGCGGTAGACAAGCAGAGCAGAGCAAAACCCGCAGATGCGGTAGACAAGCAGAGCAGAGCAAAACCCGCAGATGCGGTAGACAAGCAGAGCAGAGCAAAACCCGCAGATGCGGTAGACAAGCAGAGCAGAGCAAAACCCGCAGATGCGGTAGACAGGCAGAGCAGAGCAAAACCCGCAGATGCGGTAGACAAGCAGAGCAAAACCCGCAGATGCGGTAGACAGGACAGGGCTCTGTTTACATGGAACAGACTGGAAAATACAGGAAGATGGCTAAAACACAGGAGGTAGATACGGAGGCAGGGAAAGGGGACAAGCAGAACCAGATACACACAAGGTACTTACAATGAAGTAGCGAGTGGATACAAAACTCACAAACAGAAGTGCAGAAACAACGAGTTGGAGTTAGGTGCAGGTTCAGACACTGCAGGAAAAGGGAAGGTACGGACATAGAGACAAACAGGTAACAGGCTAAGACACTGTTCAGACAGGAACTGAACCAGGAACAAGATACAGGAACGAGCCTGGGAACTCAGCCCCCAGGGTGGCGGAAACAGACTAGAAGTCACAGATAGGTAACAGGCCTGGGTGTACAGCCCCCAGGGGCGGAAACAGACAAAATACAGGACAGGACCTGGCAACTAAGTTGCAAGGCACACACTGAATGAAAGTGTTGCTCAGGCACCTCCTACTGGGTGGAGGGGGTTTAAGTATCCAGTGACTCACAGCAATAGGCTGAGGAGGCATTAGGACTGCGCACACTGTAGCTTTAAGAATCAGGAAGCAACAGCGCCGCCGCCCTAAGCCAGCAGACAAGAGACATACGAACAGCAGGTACTGGAGCAAAGTGTGCAGCCTGGCCTGATAGCGATTGCGGTCTTGCATGGTGGGAGATGGTAAGCCATGCAAGCACGCCGCCAGGGATGTTACAACATGGAGGAGGGCCTCATAAAAAAATGTTCCCATTAGAAAGGAGCTGGTCTCCTATACTTGTAATGCCCATGCACTAAGTGTATGGGCTGACAAACATTTACCCCTGATTGAGCGCTTCCAGGGTCACAAGGAATAATTATCCAAAAAAGTATTTTCTTCTTCAAAAGATTTATTCAAGTTCATAAATAGATAAAACTGATATATAAAACAACGCGTTTCGGCTGTTAAAATGAAAGATGTATAGCCTTCCTCAGGTCCTGAGAAGAAAATCCTTTTTTGGATAATTATTCCTTGTGACCCTGGGAGCGCTCAATCAGCCGGATACACACTCCGAACCTTACTCTTACGGACTCCAGCTGGGAGATCCGTTTAATTCGGATAGAAGCTGCATACCGGTGGGACCAGCTATCCACATTAGACCAGAATTGGTCGATAAGCCTTGGTACAAGATCTGCTAAAGGTGAGCAGTTCATTTTTCTTCTGTTCCCATATATATACAGTACAGACCAAAAGTTTGGACACACCTCATTTAAAGATTTTTCTGTATTTTCATGACTATGAAAATTGTACATTCACACTGAAGGCATCAAAACTATGAATTAACACATGTGGAATTATATACTTAACAAAAAAGTGTGAAACAACTGAAAATATGTCTTATATTCTAGGTTCTTCAAAGTAGCCACCTTTTGCTTTGATGACTGCTTTGCACACTCTTGGCATTCTCTTGATGAGCTTCAAGAGGTAGTCACCGGAAATGGTCTTCCAACAATCTTGAAGGAGTTCCCAGAGATGCTTAGCACTTGTTGGCCCTTTTGCCTTCACTCTGCGGTCCAGTTCACCACAAACCATCTCGATTGGGTTCAGGTCTGGTGACTGTGGAGGCCAGGTCATCTGGCGTAGCACTCCATCACTCTCCCTCTTGGTCAAATAGCCCTTACACAGCCTGGAGGTGTGTTTGGGGTCATTGTCCTGTTGAAAAATAAATGATGGTCCAACTAAACGCAAACCGGATGGAATAGCATGCCGCTGCAAGATGCTGTGGTAGCCATGCTGGTTCAGTATGCCTTCAATTTTGAATAAATACACAACAGTGTCACCAGCAAAGCACCCCCACATCATCACACCTCCTCCTCCATGCTTCACGGTGGGAACCAAGCATGTAGAGTCCATCCGTTCACCTTTTCTGTGTCGCACAAAGACACGGTGGTTGGAACCAAAGATCTAAAATTTGGACTCATCAGACCAAAGCACAGATTTCCACTGGTCTAATGTCCATTCCTTGTGTTCTTTAGCCCAAACAAGTCTCTTCTGCTTGTTGCCTGTCCTTAGCAGTGGTTTCCTAGCAGCTATTTTACCATGAAGGCCTGCTGCACAAAGTCGACTCTTAACAGTTGTTGAAGAGATATGTCCGCTGCTAGAACTCTGTGTGGCATTGACCCGGTCTCTAATCTGAGCTGCTGTTAACCTGCGATTTCTGAGGCTGGTGACTCGGATAAACTTATCCTCAGAAGCAGAGGTGACTCTTGGTCTTCCTTTCCTGGGGTGGTCCTCATGTGAGCCAGTTTCTTTGTAGAGCTTGATGGTTTTTGCAACTGCACTTGGGGACACTTTCAAAGTTTTCCCAATTTTTCGCACTGACTGACCTTCATTTCTTAAAGTAATGATGGCCACTCGTTTTTCTTTACTTAGTTGCTTTTTTCTTGCCATAATACAAATTCTAACAGTCTATTCAGTAGGATTATCAACTGTGTATCCACCAGACTTCTGCACAACACAACTGATGGTCCCAACCCCATTTATAAGGCAAGAAATCCCACTTATTAAACCTGACAGGGCACACCTGTGAAGTGAAAACCATTTCCGGTGACTACCTCTTGAAGCTCATCAAGAGAATGCCAAGAGTGTGCAAAGCAGTCATCAAAGCAAAAGGTGGCTACTTTGAAGAACCTAGAATATAAGACATATTTTCAGTTGTTTCACACTTTTTTGTTAAGTATATAATTCCACATGTGTTAATTCATAGTTTTGATGCCTTCAGTGTGAATGTACAATTTTCATAGTCATGAAAATACAGAAAAATCTTTAAATGAGAAGGTGTGTCCAAACTTTTGGTCTGTACTGTATACAAATCTACATTTAGATCTGCGCATGTTTTTTGTTTCTCCCCCCACTAGACCTACAGCCTTGTGGTCGAATACATTAAACATTTACCCCTGGGGATTTGCATGAACATACTGAATAAAAGTTTTTTTTTACGGGCATCATAAACACCCTTTAAAAAAATGATGTTGGTGTTGCATCACAGACAACGGTCACCCTGGTGATATGGTGGTGGAGGATGATGATGAGAAGAAGGAGGAGGACAAGAGCAAATAGCCAAAATCAGGAAGCGTATACCCATGTGTGGGTGTGAAAAGGTGCATGGGAATACACCTCCCAAAAAAAGACACTGGATTTGAGTTTATGCTACGCTGCTATCATTCGCTGGTGTTGAGAAGTCTGGCCCAATCCAGCCCTTGATCATTTTTATACGAGTCAGCCTGTCAGCATTTTCAGTTGACAGGCGGATGCGCTTATCAGTTATAATTCCACCAGCAGCACTAAAAACCCGCTCTGATAAAATGCTGGTGGCAGGGCAGGCCAGGACCTACAAGGCATAGAGAGCCAGTTCATTCCATGCATCCACCTTGGATACCCAATAATTATAAGGCACAGAGGAATCATGGAGGATGATGTTAAAGTCGGTAAGGTACTCCCTCAGTATCTTCCCAAAATTTGCACTCCTTGTGAGAGTACTCTGCGCCTCAGGGCTTCTGCGATGGGAGGGGCTGAGAAAATTCTCCCAGAACTTTGACAGAGTTCCCCTGCTTCTGCTGAATTGGAGTTGTGTCTCTCTGGCCTGTAGTGCTTGGTTGTCCAACGAACTATGACCTCTGCAGCCAACGTTTTCAGAATGGAATTTTTTTAATAGTTCCGCAACATGGGCCTTCTGGTACTGCCCCATTTTTGTAGACCTGTCCGCCTCAGGAATAAGAGATATAAAGTTCTCCTTGTAGCGTGGGTCTAGAAGTGTCACCAACCAGTAATGACTGTCGCCCAAAATTTTGAGAACGCGAGGGTCATGGGAAAGGCAGCATTACATAAACTCAGCCATGTGTGCCAGACTGCTAACAGTCAAAACTTCCCTGTCCTCACCAAGAGGACGAGTGACCATGCTCTCCTCCTCCTCCTCTCTGTCCTCAGGCCATCTATGCTGAACAGACGGTATGACAGTTGTGCATGTAGTACTATCTATAGCGCATGAAACTAGCTCCTGTTCTTCTTCCTCCTCCTCCTCCTCTTCCGAAATTGTCACCCAATCCACGTTGGGATGAGATGAGGCTGGGCTGTGTGTAATCACCCTGTATGGTTCCTTGCTCCATCTCATCGTGCTCCGCCTGCACTGCATCCTCTTTGATCGTGAGCAGAAAGAGTTTCAGAAGACAGAGAAGCGGGATGGTGACGCTAATTATGGCGTCATCGCCGCTCACCATCTTGGTGGAGTCCTCAAAGTTTTGGAGGATGATACATTAGTGCTTGTTGCTCAGGTAGAGCAAATTGGAATACTCGGGTGCTCGACCCGAGCAACGAGCCCAATGTAAGTCTATGGAAAACTCGAGTAGTTTTCAGGCGGCTCCCCCCGGCGGTCTGCATAGGGCCTAAAATTTGCCCAACTCGACGGGAACTTTGCTTAAATGACATGCGAATATTATTGGGAACACCCCTGGAAGCATTTCTGACTCCCAGGTCACTGCTGTCATCAAGGTTGTCAGAGTATTACGCCACTTTTACGGACTCACTATAAAACGTACAAAAACTAAACCAAAATGAATTTTCCTGGGAAATATGTTAAGGAACATCCTTTCAAGGGCAATGACTTGTATATAAGGCAAAATAAATAACCAAAACCAAAAAGTTTTTGATGCGTTTTTGCACTTTTGCATTGCTTTCAACCAAGACAAATGCATTCGTGGCGCCCAGCTGTGCTTGGAGCCACAGATCCTAGAGGGGTGCATTAACGGATTCCTCCACAAGAGGCCCTCCCAGCATACACACACCTCCACCTTCCACCTCAGACCACCAGAGGGAGCCCGTTAGGGATATAAATAGGGAAGGTGGAGCTAGGCAGTAAGCAGTTCCTCTGGAGAGTTCAGCAAGTACAGACCTGAATACAGAGTCAAGCTCAGTCAAGTCTGGAGTCTACAGAGAGGTCAGCCTGCAGTGGAGCCCAGTCCAGACGCAGTTGTATCTCAGTTAGAGCTCAAGGTGTGCCGGCGCCATAAGATCGGTGAAGCGCGGCAAGCTGCCGCTAGTGTGTATAGCCTAGTGAGGGCCCGAGCGTGGCCGAAGGCGAGTGGAAAGTGAGTAGCATTGGGGGCAGAGGAGCTGTACAAGCTCACACCAGAAAGCATATACCGGACACCGGGTCCGAGCTTACTGGGATCTCTAGGACCCAGTAGGACATAACCGGAATCCCTGGAAGACTTCAAGTCCCAGGATCACCTAAGAGCTGATAAGTAACAGAGCCAGGAGTCACGGAGGCCCCGCAAGCTGGGAGCGCGTACTCCAAGAGAAGGCCCTACCACAAAGTCAGCCGGTGCAGTACAGAAACCAGGTTAGGCCTAGCTCCAGGCAGGTCAGAAACTTACCACATGAAGGCAAGAAACAGGAGGCCCTACACCCGCTCACTGGGGAGGATCCTGATATGCACCCTTCACCCTACAGTGCTCCGGGACATGCCTGAATTTCCATCAGTAAAAGGTACTGAAGTGACTATCGTGTCTGTCCCTGTTCTTGCTCTGACCCGGCTGGGTCCCATCTGTCCCTGCATCCTTTCATCTATGCTGCCCTGAGGCCTAGCTCCACCTGTGGGGAGCTATACCACGCAAGCTGCCTTAACACCGGCCTCAGTGGGCTGCCGCAGCGCTGGTGATCCTCACCAGACACCACAGGTGGCGTCACGAACTTAGTAACATAATTATCCACCCTTTTAAAAGAGAGGCGCAGGGTACGGCCCCGGGAGCCGACCACCGCGACATCCCCCCCAGGGTCAGGCAGTAACAAGGCCCGGGCGCCGAGTACTCCCCATTCCCCATCCCCCAGGGCTCTACACATTCACTGGGAAATGTCATTTTAACATTTTACAACCTTATCTGGCCATGTGGCGTGTGAGATATCATCAGACACATGCATACAGTGCTGAAAAGACATGGGAACAGCATGGGGAAGACCTCTGGAAGCATTTCTGACTCCCAGGTTACTGCCTAAAAGTGTGCCCATCATAAGGGATCCTTGGCGCATGCGAAGATGCCTCCTGCCATGCACCTGTCGTTGCAGACTTGCAACAATCACTGTCCACGTCCTTGTCCCAGTGCAGCGTTCAGTTGTTCCTACCCCATTTCTTGGAATGCAAGCGCAAGTATGCAGCGACCCACCCACCCACAGGCTGCAATACTATACAGCCAAATTTTTGACAGCTGCTTGCACTTGAAATGTGGCGTTTTAGGCTCGTGGAGGCAGAAGCTGTCCACAATCTTATGGCGGCGGCGATCGGTATCCATACTCGGTCCCCAGCCACCACTATTTTTCCTGATATGTGGTGCCCCTGAGGGTTCGACCGCCACAGGAATGCTGCACTTCTTTAATGGAGTGTAGTGTTCCTCCTCTGAGGTAAGGCCAGTGTGATAGTCGTGACCCAGCCTTGCATCCAACACCACACTTCTCCACCAGAGGGATCTACTATGCACTAGGTGCTGCTCCCCTGGTTACAGGGAGACTGGGGAACATAAAGTGGTAGGAACCAGTTAGTGGGTGAGGGTGGAGGACTTACAAGTTAGTCACACTTTAGATTTCATATTTAATAAAATGCCATCTTTGATCTTGGTTCTTCTCTGGTCGTTTTGTCTAGCCTTTGCTAGTCTGTCGGCTGTCACTGTGCTGTCAAAATACTGTGTGTAATGTGACTTCCCTCCGGGAGCGCAGATCCTGTGTGGGCCTGCACCTGCAAGGGACACAATCCTCGTACCCCGGCCTTGGGGATGAGAGGTAGGTTGCAGACAAGGAATGTCTCAACCCGGCCAAGGACCAGGATCAAGAAGGCCCGGAGCTTAAGAGTGTGGCTCCACAGCAAATGGGTCCCGGGGAGGATGCAGACGGAGCGGAGCACACCACCTGTCCTCGCCTACCTGATCTATTCAGAGGGATTCCGGCTGCAAGAGGGGTACCGGCCCCCGACACCCGACCTTGTACTCCATGTCCTGGATGGGAAAGCCCGGTTAGGCCCTGAGGAACCCACCGGGCATCGGATGGAGAGGAATTGCCACCCGTGCCCTAGTCCTGAGAGGAGCTCAGAGGGAGACCGGGCCTATCCACACACGCACAGACGGGAAAGGGTGAAGTCTGTAGTGCAGGAACACTCTGGTGTAGGGTCGCTACCGAACACTGGACTTGCTCGGAGGTTGTCGGACCCCCGTCCCTGGCGACCGCAGGACTCCGTGGGGAGCAGGGAGTCGCCTTCCCGCTGACATCTCTAAGTGAGTAAAGCCTTGGAAGTTCACCCCTATGGCCTCCGGACTGCTCATTATGCGCCATACCATGCGACGCGGTGCCCGTACTCCTCGCACTACTACCCCTCTCATCCTGTTTGCCTGCCCTGAGGCTTTGCTCCGCCTGTGGGGAGCAGTGAGAACTTAGGCCGCCATGACACCGGGCCTCAGCGGACTGTAGCGGCTCTGGTGACCCTTCACCAGGCACCACAGGTGGCGTAGTCGTTAATCAGCCACTCAACCCGGACGAGCCCACACCATCTCTTTCTAATGTGACGGCCCTGAGCACGGGTCGGGCCCGGGCCACGGCTGCATCCCACCTCTCCATCACAGGGCCCGACACCGAGTCCCCCCAACACCCAGGGTAAAACACGGGCTTCTCTGAGTAGAGGCGTCACAGATATCGTCTCCGCCTTCTACAAGCACGGGTCCCACAACATTACCTGTGCCCTCCCCAGTGCACTTACTGGGAAGGACCGCCTAACCACAAACACGTGGACAGGTGAATGTGTCCAGGGACAGTACGGAGCCGGTCCACAGCTTTTTTTTGCTGAGAGTTGTATTAAGCTCGGTGAAAGTACTGGCACAGAGGGAAACCGTATCTACTCTGGGTGTCATTTCTCCCAGGAAGTCCTCTAAAGCTGCTTTCACTTGAAATGTGGCCTTTTAGGCTCGTGGATGCGGAAGCATTTCATAACATCATGCTGGCGGCGACCGGGTGTCCATACTCGGTCCCCAGCCGCCACTATTTCTCCCGGTATCGTCTCCGCCTTCCACAAGCACGGGTCCCACAACATTACCCGTGCCCTCCCCAGTGCACTAACTGGGAAGGACCGCCTAACCACAAACACGTGGACAGGTGAATGTGGCCAGGGATGGCACGGAGCCAGTCCACAGCTTTTTTTGCTGAGAGATGTATTTAGCTCGGTGAAAGGACTGGCACAGAGGGAAGCCGTATCTACTCTGGGTATCATTTCTCCCAGGAAGTCCTCTAAAGCTGCTTTCACTTGAAATGTGGCCTTTTAGGCTCATGGAGGTGTCGAGCCCAAGGGATGGGGATGACTCGCCGCCCAGGCCTTGTTGCCTGATTTTGGGGGATGTCGCGGTAATCGGCTCCCGGACCCGTACCCTGGGCTTCTCTTTAAAAGGGGTGAAAAATTATATAAAAGTTTGTGACGCCACCTGTGGTGTCTGGTGAGGATCACCAGCGCTGCGGCAGCCCACTGAGGCCGGTGTTAAGGCAGCTTGGGGTGGTATAGCTTCCCACAGGTGGAGCTAGGCCTCAGGGCAGCGTAGGAGAAGGGATGCAGGGATGCAGGACAGAGGTGACCCAGCCGGGCCAGAGTAAGAACAGGGACAGACACGATAGTCACTTCAGTACCTTTTACTGATGGTATTCAAGGCACAATCCGGAGCACTGTAGGGTGAAGGCTGCATATCAGGATCCTCCCCAGTGAGCGGGTGTAGGGCCTCCTGTTTCTTGCCTTTGCGTAGTAAGTTTCTGACCTGCCTGGAGCTAGGCCTAACTTTGTCTCTGTCCTGCACAGGCTGACTTTGTGGTAGGGCCTTCTCTTGGAGTATGTGCTCCCAGCTTGCGGGGCCTCTGTGACTCCTGGCTCTGGTACGTATCAGTTCTTAGGTGATCCTGGGACTTGAAGTCTTCCAGGGGTCTCCGGTTGTTTCTACAGGGGGGCTATACGGCCCTGTAGATGCGGACCCGGTGTCCGGTATATGTTTTCTGGGGTGAGCTTGTACAGCTCCTCTGCCCCCGATGCTACTCACTCCTCTAGCCTTCGGCCTCGCTCGAGGCCCTCACTAGGCTACACACAGTAGCGGCAGCTTGCCGCGCTTCACCTCTCTTATGGTGTCGGCACACCTTAAGCTCACTATTCTGAGCTACAAATGAGTCTGGATTGTGCTACACTGCAGGCTGACCTCACTCTGGCTTAACTACTGCAGGAACTCTCTCAACAGGCTTCCTTCTACAGACTGGGTTCTCACAGGCTGGAACTAGCTCTGTTCACTGAGGAAACTGTTCTCCAGACTGACTGCCTAACTCCACCTTCCCTATTTATATACCTAACGGGCTCCCTCTGGTGGTCTGAGGTGGAGGATGGAGGTGTGTGTGTGCTGTGGGGGCCACTTGTGGAGGAATCCGTTCATGCACCCCTCTAGGATCTGTGGCTCCAAGCGCAGCAGGGCACCACAGAGGCAGAAGCTTTTCATAACGTCATGCCAGCGGCGGCCGGGTGTCCATACTCGGTCCCCAGCCGCCACCATTTCTCCCGGTATCGTCTCCGCCTTCCACAAGCACGGGACCCACAACATTACCCGTGCCCTCCCCAGTGCACTAACTGGGAAGGACCGCCTAACCACAAACACAGCACGGTTGGACGCGCCCACCAAAGAACCGGAGACTCCTCCGGTGGGCCTTGGCTTTTCCTTCAGGAGAGTTCATAGTGCTGAGGTGAGACCATGATGATGATAGAGGCCATAATCTGCTTAGTTTTCTGTTACTTGGAATGCAAGCGCAAGTATGCAGCCAGCCACCCACGCACAGGCCGCAATACTAAACTGCCAGATTTCTGGGCAGCTGGTTGCACTTGAAATGTGGCCTTTTAGGCTCATGGAGGCGGAAGCTTTTCGCAACCTCATGCCTCGTGTCCATGCTCGGTCCCCAGCCGTCACTACTTCTCCCGGTGTTGTCTCCGCCTTCTACAAGCGCGGGTCCCTGAACATTACTACTGGTACTTTTCTGTGGGAATTCGCTTGCCTCCTACCAGCCTGGAATATTTCCAGTAAACTATGGTACAAAGCCATGGTATTAGCACTGCCCCCAGTACCAATAGGGAAGCCATCCCCAATTTCCTTCTCAGGAAATTTATTTGGTAGACTGAGTGGCTGCCCAAATATATTCGTTTCTCACAAAGGAGCTGAAGATAGAGTGGCAGTAGGTGCAAGTTTCTCCATCCTGTTAGATATTAGAGGGTGAACGGCAGCACATTGGATCAGTGGTTAGCACTGAAGCATTGCAGCCCTGGGATCCTGGGTTCAAATGCCAGCAAGGGCAACTGCAAGGACTTGGTATGTTCTCTCTGTGTTTATGTGTGTTTCCTCCTCAGTCAGAAAAGCAGCCATAGAGTGTCCGGGAACCTTCCCACACACTTTTCTTAGCCAGGACTGCTTCTCCGCAGGGTTGGACTGTCCCACCAGAGAATCCTCTGGTGTGCCCTGGCTTCTACGTCAGGAGAGTTCATGATAGCGCTATCTTTGCAGCTGCTATGGTGCTCTTGAGCGGGGGAGAAAGGTGACCCCTCAGAATCAAATCCTCTGGTTGGCACAATGTTTTTCAATCTGAAACAGCTTCTCAGTGGGAGTTGCATTTCACCACAGCCATATTCTTTAGCTCGGTGAAAGGACTGGCATAGAGGGAAACCGTATCTACTCCGGCTGTCATTTCTCCGTCACCAGGTTCTGCCCATTGTCACACACGACCATGCCTGGCTGTATGTTCAGCGGTGAGAGCCACAGATCAGGCTGCTGTGTTACAGCTTTCAACAACTCTGCAGCGCTGGGCGGTTTGTCACCTAAGCATTAAGCATGTTATTTTCAGCACAGCCGGTTGCCGCTTGGCCAAGGCAGTGCTGCAGTGCTGTCAGATTGTGACTGATGTGGTCATTTTGGAGATGGAGAAGGAGGTGCAGGAGCTGAACAATGTGATTACATTGAGGTGAAATTGGCGACGCTGTTTTTTATACTAATGAAAGATCCTAATGTTTGGGGTTTTTTTACGTTAGTTTTTAAGACAATTGCATTCACCGGGAAATGTCATTGTAACATTTTAAAATCTTATCTGGCAATGTGGTGTGTGACACATCATCAGACACATCCTGTTTCATTTATGATGGAGGGACTCTGAAAGTCATAAAGCCTATTTTTATAGGGCCATCAGACGGCCCTTACTATTAAAAGGCCAGCAGTCAGCCCTCGCTATTGTTAGAGAGCCATCAGCCGGCTATGCTTTGTTGGGTCTCCTATACTGTTATTGCGTATGCAGTGACTGCAAGGGTTGCCAAAAATTTGGACGCAACCCAATACCCCTTTGGAGAGACATAGAGGAGGGTCTCAGTAAAAAAAATGTTCCCATTATAAAGGAGCGGGTCTCCTATAGTGGTAATGCCCATGTTGTGACTGCAAGGGCTGCCAAAATTTAGGAAAAACCCCACTAAGAATTTAAAGACACATAGAGCAGGGCCACAGTAACGACAAATTCCCATTAGAAAGGAGAGAGTCTGCTATACAGTTATAGGGTATGCAGTGAGTCCAACGGCTGACCAATTTTAGGAAAAACCCCACTAAGAATTTAAAGACACATAGAGCAGGGCCACAGTAACAACAAATTCACATTAGAAAGGAGAGAATCTGCTATACAGTTATAGGGTATGCAGTGAGTCCAACGACTGACCAATTTTAGGAAAAACCCCACTAAGAATTTAAAGACACATAGAGCAAGGCCACAGTAACAACAAATTTCCATTAGAAAGCAGAGGGTCTCCCATAGTGTTGGCCTATGCAGTGAATGCAAGGGCTGCCAAAAATTGGGAGGCACTCCAATGCCCCTTGGAAGAGACTTAGAGGGCCTCATGAAAAAATGTTCCCATTAGAAAGGAGCGGGTCTCCTATACTTGTAATGCTCATGCACTAAGTGTATGGGCTGACAAACATTTACCCCTGGGGGGTATACATGAACATACTGTATAAAAACTTTTTTTTACGGGCATCATAAACACCCTTTAAAAAAATTAGGTGGGTGTTAGGTGGGTGTTGCATCACGGACCACGGTCACCCTGGTGATATGGTGGTGGATGATGAGGATGAGGAGAAGGAGGACAAGAGCAAATAGCCAAAATCAGGAAGCGTATACCCATGTGTGGGTGTGAAGACGTGCATGGGAATATACCTTCCAAAAAAAAGACACTGGATTTGAGTTTATGTTACGCTGATATCATTCGCTGATGTTGAGAAGTCTGGCCCAATCCAGCCCTTGTTCATTTTTACAAGAGTCAGCCTGTCAGCATTTTCAGTTGACAGGAGGATGCGCTTTTCAGTTATAATTCCACCAGCAGCACTAAAAACCCGCTCTGATAAAATGCTAGCGGCCGGGCAGCCCAGGACCTCCCAGGCGTAGAGAGCCTGTTCATTCCACGTATCAAGCTTGGATACCCAATAATTATAAGGCACAGAGGAATCACGGAGGACCTTGGTACGGTCAGCAAGGTACTCCCTCAGCATCTTCCCAAACTTTGCACTCCTTGTGAGAGTACCCCGCACCTCAGGGCCTTTGGGTCTGAGAAAACTGTCCCAGAACTTTGACAGTGTTCCCCTGCTTCTGCTGGATTGCATTTGTGTCTCTCTTGCCTGTACTCCTTGGTTGTCCAACGAACTGTGACCTCTGCCGCCGGCGTTTTCAGATGGGAATTTTTTTAATAGTTCCGCAACAAGGGCCTTCTGGTACAGCCCCATTTTTGTAGACCTGTCCGCCTCAGGAATAAGAAATATAAAGTTCTCCTTGTAGCGTGGGTCTAGAAGTATCACCAACCAGTAATGACTGTCACCCAAAATTTTCAGAATGTGAGGGTCATGGGAAAAGCAGTGTAACATAAACTCAGCCATGTGTGCCAGACTACTAACAGGCAAGACTTCAGTGTCCTCACCAAGAGGATGACTGACCATGCACTCCTCCTCTCTGTCATCTGGCCATCCACACTGAATAGACGGTATGAAAGTTGTGCAGGTAGTACCGTCTATAGCGCATGAAACTAGCTCCTGTTCTTCCTCCTCCTCCTCATTGTCACCCAATCCACGTTGGGATGAGATGAGGCTTGGCTGTGTTTAATCACCCTGTATGGTTCCTTGCTCCATCTCATTGTGCTTCGCCTGCAATGCATCCTCTGATTGTGAGCAGAGAGCGTTTCAGAAGACAGAGAAGCAGGATGGTGACGCCAATTATGGCGTCATTGCCGCTCACCATCTTGGTGGAGTCCTCAAAGTTTTGGAGGATGGTACATATGTCTGACATCCATGTCCACTCCTGAGATCTTATGTGTGGAGTCTGACCTGAATACCGACGGCCTTGTTGATGCTGGTACTCAACAACTGCCCTCTTCTGCTCACAAATCCTTCCCAACATCTGCAGTGTAGAGTTCCAATGCGTGGGGACATCACACACCAGTCTGTGAGCCGGAAGCTGCAAACGCTGCTGAAACATGGCAAGGGCGGTGGAAGCTGTAGGTGCTTTCTAAAATGGGCACACAGGTGGCTTACTTTAACAATCAGCTCCAGGTAGGATTTGAGAAACCACTGAACCACGAGGTTAAGCACATGGGCCAGGCATGGTACGTGTGTGAGCTCGCCTCAGAGCCGCCACCAGTTTCCGGCCATTGTCACACACGACCATGCCTGCCAGGATGTGACTGATTTGGTCATTTCGTAGATGGAGGCTGAAGAGGAGGAGTAGGCTGAGATGCAAGAGTTGTAGACTGTGGAGGCAACCCTTATTTAACTAGGGCCCGAAATCCTTGGCGCCAGGAAGACATTCCGTCCCAAGGTCCGACTGGGTCCCGGCTTCCACTATGCTAACCCAGTGTGCCGTCAGCGAGCTATACCAACCCTGCCCACTAACACTTGTCCATGTGTCCGTGGTGAGGTGGACTTTCCCGGTAACTGCGTTGTTGAGGCACAGCTAATGTTTTGGGACACGTGCTTGCGTAATGCAGGGACGGCACACCGGGAGAAGTAGTGGCAGTTGGGGACAGAGTATCGAGGGACGGCCGCCGCCATCAGGTTGCGGAATGCTTCCGTCTCCACGAGCCTAAAAGGCAACATTTTGAGTGCAAGCAGTCGCGAAATGTGGGAATTTAGTAGTGTGGCCTGTAGGGTGTTGTCTGCGTATTTGCGCTTGTGCTGGGACAAGGACGTGCTTCCTGATGCTGCTAGTTGAGAGTACAACGACAGGTGCAGGGCAGGAGGCATTTTCGAATGCACCATGGACAGGGGATTGGCTTGCATGCACAACAGCGGAAGAAGCAGTGGTGCCACCCGCAGACACTGTTCCTGGACTCTGGGGTTCAGCTCACAAAGTCAGGTGCTTTGCTGCCATGTGCCTGATCATGCTGATGATGGTCAGGCTGGTAGCTTTGCCACCCCTGCTGATGATGGCCTGGCAGGTGATGCAAATGTCCTTTTTGGGGTTATCAGCAGTCTTTAAAAAAAAAAAAAAACAACCAGACTAGGGAAGACCTAACAGTTGTACTGCCAACTTCCTTTGTGTTGGTGTTACAGGGAACGGTTGCCTGCCTTCTGTCTGCGGCCACCACACTGCTTCTTCCTGCCTGTTGGGGTGCTCTACCTCCCTCCCCCTGTGTGCTGCTGTCCTCGCTCTGCATATCTTCCTGCCAGGTTGGGTCAGTTAATATATTATCCACCACCTCATCTTCCACTTCCGCACCCTGGTCCTCCTCCTGACTTTCTGGCATTTGTCTCATCGTCCACCTCTTGTGACACTTTGCCACCGTCGCCTTCATGTGACCGCGGCTGCGCAAATATTTGGGCATTGCTACTTGTGATCTCCTCTTGCCCTGCTTCAACTGGACCGGGTGAGAGGCCCAAATCAATAAATGGGAAAGTGAACAGCTCTTTGGAGTGTCCAAGTGTGGGATCAGTTGTCTCTGGGCACTCGGCATGGTGGGAGGAGGGAGGATCAGGGTGAGGAATATGTGGTCCAGACTCACGGCTACTGAGACTTGACCGTGTGGAAGACAGGGGGGGGGGGGGGGGGGGGGGGGGGTGGTGGTTAAGTGACTGGAAGCATTATCTGTTATCCAACCAATAACCTTTTCACACTGCTCTAGGTTCAATAGTAGTGTTCTGCGGTTTCGTATTAGTTGGGACAGGAAGGTAGAGCGAGAAGATGTGTTTGTTGTGGAACAATTTCCACTTGCCCATGGCCTCGGCATGCACCCTCACGTCCAGTTCCCCATTTTAAATGGGGGGGGAGGGAGGGGGGGGGGGACAATATCTTCCACGCTCTCTACAACTGGCTGAATTGGGAGCGAATGTCTATGTGATCCGTGTGACGGACAAATCAGTTTTAAATAGCTGGATTTTTAGTGCTGTAATATGGGAAGGACCTGGCTGTATTCTGCAATGCCAACAAGCAAATAATACAGAAAAACGGTGTTCTCTGGATTGCTTTTTAACCAAATAGTGAAGGATTAAGATCCCCCCAAAAAAAAAATTCCTGGTCCCTGAGCCCTGGGCCTATGTCTTGAAATATCTAACAGCAGCAGCCAAAACTGGAATGGAGCCTCTTGTGCTATATGCACTGCAGTCTGCTATATACCCTGCCTGCCTGATATCTCTGCAGATGGACTGTTTGTTGAGATTGATATGTGTCTCTAATATAGTTTGGTATACCTACGCTAACTAGAAACAAGCCAATCTCTCCCTAGCTCATTAGCACCTCTCCCTACATTGATTCCAGAGTGACTGACTAGCACAGCAGCTGATATATAGACCTGATGACGTTGTGCAACCAGCCAATCACTAATGCCACAACCTACATGTCTTTAGCATTACAGTGAGTGGCAGGCAATCCCTGCATGTTCATTGGCTCTGTAAAGAGCGCCAAACATGCAGGGAGGGAACGCAAGCTCCCGCCAAGTAGTGGCGAGCATGCTCGCTCACCACTAGTAATACCTGACAGCTATTCGATAGGATAAGTCTGGCTAGGTTAATATCCAGATCAGGGATGTCAAACTCAAATCACACAGAGGGCCAAAATGAAAGACTTGGGCAAAGGCATGGGCCAAACAGTACATAGAATGGGCCCCACATAATACTGTATGGAGAACTAGGAGGTCGACATAGGTGGTGGTTCTAGCGTCTTGGGCCAAATAAAAAAAAAAAAAAAAAAAAAAAAAAAAAAAGCCCTGCAGGCCAGATTTTGACATGTATGGTCTAAATGTATTTGGTAAATTGCCTGTATAAACTATTATCCGTGTCTATAGCTTGTTAACGATGTTGCACTTTTACTCCAGATAATGTTCTATTGTTCAAACTTCATTATGCGCGATACATTACCTAACAAATCTGTACGGCCGAGGACAAGCAGCTGAGTTATAGCACTTTATACAACAACAATAAGTTGTAAATATTGGAACTAATTACACAAGAAAGTGTCTACAAGATAGCAAGGTAAGAAACTTGGGACATTGCAAATACTTTTCTCTCGACCAGGATTTCGGAAGGGGACAAGGGACAAGTGTCCCTAGCCCTCCAATAACCACTCTCGCTTCTTCAGTCAGTTCTTCTGATCCATCTTTACCAGCACTTTGTAGTTACACCCCTGGTAGTCATTTATATGGGGAGTGTAAACACTATTCATTGCCGGGGTCCTCAACACTAGAAAGTAGGGCTCCACTGGCCATGCAGTGATCATATCCAGCCAAGGAGCGGTGGAAGAGGGGTCGTGCACCAGTGTGGTTCTCGCTTATGAAGTTAAGTAAATTGCTGACATGGCCATCTCCCTACTTCCCATGAACCTCAGTGGAGCGGGCTTAGAGAATACTCCACTGCCTCTGCTAGAAGAGGCTACCACAAGGGATCAGGTATGTGGAATGGGAACAATAAACACTTTTAGGTTGTGTGCACACACAACCTTTTTTTCAGCCAGATTCTGTTTGAAGAAGCACCACAACAGCGCCCTATAAAATTGACATAGTGGACAGCAATGTCAAAACATTAATGTGCACATGTTCGGTCTTATGTCACTTTTACCGATTCAGTGTTCAGAAACCGTAAGGCCATGTTCACATGTTCAGTATTTGGTCAGCATTTTACATCAGTGTTTGTAGGTCAAAACAAGAAGTGGAACAGAGGAAAAAAGTATAATAGAAACGCCACCACTTCTGTATCTATCACCCACTCCTGGTTTTGGCTTACAAATACTGAAAGTGTGAACATGGCCTAAAGCAGTGACATGTTAATTCCTTGGGATTCCACTGGGAAACTTTACCGAGTATAGCGTTAAAGATATTGGCAAGAATTAATAGCAAAGCTATAAATCAGGCCCTCCTTTAAATTTTGTCATTTTAAGAGACTCCCGTTTAAATGTCGTGTGACAGCAGATTTTACCCCTGAACTATATTACATTTACATGTAGCTCTTTGAAAAACAATTCCAGCAATACCATGACATGACTGGTCGAGAAATCAGCATTTGAATGGATATGCATATTAGGCTGAAGATCTCTGCAAATCTGAAGCCTCTGTCACTCCAGCTCTATTCCCCACCAGCATCACCTCCTCCTGCCTGACAACCTCTATGCTGTGTGACTTCAGGCAAAGGAGATGTCAGTAAAGCAGGAGGCGGCATTGGGCAGGGAATAGAGCTGGAGTGACAGAGCCTTCAGATCTACCATAGCTCTTCAGCCTCATTTGCATATCAATTTAAAAATCTGGCATCAGTTGTAATGCAGATCACAGTAATGGAGGGATAGGCTGGACACAGAAGGAATGGTCTAAGGAGCTACATAAACATAGTCAGGGTGAAATCCTGCTGAAAATTTTCCTTTGCGATTTGAACCTGACAATATTAAAGCATTGTCTGCCAGTTTTGCATTACAGCGACTCAGGGTGGTTGAACAATGGATGTTTGCTAGAGAAGTTAAATACTATTGTAGGATGGTGGCCAGTCAACATTAGGGATGAGCTGTGGCTACTTGAGCATTGTGAATTAATATCATGATCCCTGACCCTTGACCTATGAACAATGGCTTGAAAGGACAAATGAACTATAAAAAGGGGATCTTGGTCTGTTCTTAGGCTGTCATCCTGTAGTGTCTCTAAGGGACCGCAGCCCTAGCTGGAAAAACAGAGCTCTGCTCCATTGACCATTGCTTAACCGAGACGATTTGAAGAATCCAGGTTGGGACAATCAGGTCACCTGGCCACATCTCACTGCCCTAAACCCAGCAAGTCAGCAGAAAGGTGAGACTAATTTGCACCATCTTGTGTTTTTGCTGGGACTGTTCTAGATGTTCTTGATTGCTGGTGGTTCAATAAATTGCCACACTGTTTACCATCACCCTGTGTTGTCCGAGTAGTGTTCTGCCCACTATAAAAGAGCAGGTGTTCAGTGGTATGAGCCCTGGTCCACACGGTCTTTCTAAAGATGTCCACTGGCCTGGTTAAGAGCACCCACTGATCCCCTGTGTCTTCACAAAAAAAAAAAAAATATAGGCCATGTTCCCACAATGAGATTTTGATGTTGCAAATTTTCTGTACACATTTAGTAAGATAAGCAGCATCAAAAACCTCAAAAGTTAATCGTGGGAATGTAGGCTAAAGAACTTTCTTTGACAGGTTGTCACTTTTAAAAATTAGGTAATTGACCAAAGAAGTCAATCTGCACATGTGCAGGGCCAGCAGAACATTTCTCCTAGTAGTCATCATTTGGCAGATGCTTGGGAATCACAGGCCGGAGACTAGAGGTCACCTACAATGCAACGCATAAACAACTAAAAGGAAAATTAAACCTAGTTTGGTTCTTGTGATAAGACTTGTTCACTCACAAAAGGCGATTAAACATGCAGGTTTAGAAATTGAAACGTTTAATAGCTTCAAACATTTTAGCATCTTCCAGTTTGATTTTTTTATCCCCACAAAAGTTATTCTGAGATGGTAGAAATAGAGTCAAAGCTGTATTCTTCTTCCAAACAGGTTATCTTCTCACTTACTCTAAAAATAAAAAAAAGTCATTAAAGCAAAATACTTTTGTCAATAAAATTTAAAGTCAGAAAGAAATAAAGTCACCATCATGTTGAAGCCTGCAGCCCACTGAAGACTCTTCTGGTGCTATGGAGGGACAACATGAACCCAGCACATTGTAAAATTGAGGATTGCTCCTTTTCTACAAGGCATGCCTTCTGTGAAAAGGTGTTTTTGAACTAAAAAGCTGAATCCTTAAAACTAATTTTAAGTGATTTCTTCTCTAAAGTATTCTGGAAACTTATTGTCATAAGTAGACTAATACAGTTGAATTTGAAATACTACATGAGGGATCATCCAAAATATGAGCCAGTTTGGGCTTCCCAATGACAAACTTTAAGCAACTAGATCAGACAAATTGCCATTTAAAAAAGTTTCTCCAAATAAGACTTCCTTAGACCAAATGCTATTATGTGCATGTGAAACTAGTTTATTTCAGCCTCAAGTCTTGGTGCAACTGTAGATACAAAATCCAAACTCACAGAATCACTGAGTTAGTCCGTCCAAGCCACTGGACCTTTAGAAAAATGCACCCCTATTCTGGCTGTATATGAGCAATCAGCATGGGTGTGAAGAGGGGGAGGTAGATCACCAATGTTCAGCTCAGTGTTTTGACACGGCAAATTTATGAAGATAGACCTCCCCTACCCCCCCCCCCCATCCTGACAACCTAACCCCCTTAAGTCATAATTTTGTCTTACCTTTTGTAGATTCAATACAACGCAACTCATAGGATGCATATCCATTCTCAGCTAAAAAGAAATAAAAAAAAAAAAAAAGAAAAGTTACGAACTGGAGGGAAGAGTTTTGATGACCACACAACCAAGTTTATGAAGAACACATTAAGGGCAGTTATAAAATAAGTCATGAACCTCAAGTGTTGGTCAAGTACAATAATGTCCAATGCAAATATTCTCAGTGAAGTCTCAAGGGTTTCTACAGTCCGAGATTGTCACCCCATTTAGGAGTCCCTGCAGCTCTGTTACATCTATATAACATCTTAAAATGTACACCAAAGAGTTACCTTCTTCATAATAGCTGTACACAATGGCGGAGCTGCTCTTCACGTTCAGGACACGCTGGCCCATCAAAGCTTTAAAGCTAAAGAGAATAGATTGATCCTTGGGAACCTAAGAGAAAAGTGGGGATCAGTTAAGCACAATCAAAGACTAGTGGATCAGCATTAAAACAAAAAATAAATCAAAATGATCAAATACCTAGAATAGGTTCTTATGACAATCTAGAGAAATAGACATTCGGCTCACTTACAGTTTCCAGGTAGAGAAGGACTTCTTTAGGGCTCACTTCATACTTAGAAATAGTTTTATCTTCCACCAACTGAATAAAAAAAAAAAAGTTATATATAGTGAAAAGTCACAGGGAGGTAAGTTTTAGTAGATCTCAGGCATCCACTCACATTACAATATACTATACTAGGCGCCTGCTATTTGGAGCGCTGAAGTGGGCATCTTAGACTCCCTATATTGGGGGTGGGGGTGGACTCCTTTTCAGCAGTAGAAGGGAAGGAGGGACTGCACATGTAGTCTCAGTTGAATGGCAGTAACTAAATGCTCAGCTGTTTTCTATAGTTCCCATAAAAATATCCTTGCACTAGAGACTCTACAGTCCACAAAAGTTTTTTTGGTGTAGTGAAATATATTCTTTAAAGGCCATTTTTTGTCACAGCTAGGGCTCAGATTTATGTAAAACACAAACCTTGCTAAGAGACGAGTAGTCGGCGCTGTAACCGGATAACATTCTGGTCTTGACAATTGCCATGTTGGATTCATTGTGAGCGCCATTATAACTGAAAATAAAAAAAAAAAAAAAAAAAAATTACATTTCTAACCTCTTGATCCCAGGAGTTGTGTGATTTGCCCAATTTACTTGCAATTCAGATGGCTCCATACCCGCATGGCTAGATGGCATAGCAGGTAGACTCACATAGTGTTTTGTAGAGCTTTTAAAGTCTTTATGGCCACAGATGTTACATAGATGTGATATAATATTTGATATTGGGCAGTTTACACTTAATTCTAGAAGCTTCATCTAAACATTCTAAAGAAAAACATTTGTGCCATAGTCGCAAGTAATCCTTTATCTTTGGGGTAATTGTGATTTAGGACCCAGTATATCCATATGGATTGTTAGCTCCAAAGCCATTAGTGTAGTATTATACCTGAGCTCAAAGTTGAGAGTATAGCCGTAAGCCACGCCATTGACACAGTTATCTGAAGAGGCCGATATGGATAGTGGGAAAGCAGCATTTTCTTTGGGCACTGGGATGTTATACCCAGCTGTAGACTGCAAAAAAAAAAAAAAA
Source organism: Phyllobates terribilis (assembly GCF_046119375.1). Lineage (NCBI taxonomy): Eukaryota > Metazoa > Chordata > Amphibia > Anura > Dendrobatidae > Phyllobates > Phyllobates terribilis. Next base: position 386,003,034 of record NW_027362765.1, read on the forward strand.
AAGTTACACAGAACTATTAGTAAGAAAGCCTAATTTTGAGGGTTACGTTTATACAAAGCAATTTTAGAACTTTAGTCATGCTTTGAAATAAGAGTGATAGAGTAAAAGGAGGGGGTTGATATAGTGTCTGCCCCTCCATATCCCAAAGTAGAAAGACTACAAAGAGGACAGGTCCATGTATTACACAAAACGGCCATTGACTTCAATGTTGACTGTGTAAAGCTTGTGTGGCAACACCTGAGGTGGCATTGCAGCGAAACACTTTACCAGAATTGCACACATGTAGCAAAAGAAATGGGGTAGAGGTCAATTGGTAAATATCCGATCATGTGGGTGGTAGGGGAAAGCCAAAACTATTCACATTTGTCCATATCCTGGCTTTCATGCACTAGGGCAAGATTTGTAGAAATCCCCCAACTCCCCCCCCCCCCCCCCCCCTTGCATTTTACCTCCCAGGGCCAACTAAAAAGGTCCAAGAAAGGCCACATTTGGGTTGGGTTTGCTTTAGTGAGTGACCCAGCAAAGTCAGGACTGTTCACAAGGATGTAATTAGAGTACTGGTGTCTTCTGGAGGTACTCATATCATTCCCAGTGTTCGCCCTGTCGTTCCATCTCTGCCTCAGGTACTAGACTGTTTTACCAAAGCCAAAACTATATAGTCACCTGTATCATGCACCAGCCGTTCCCACTGATATCAATGACGTAGTCTCCGTTAGGATCTGGCAGGGTCTCTCTCTGGACCACCAATCTGTTGTCTTTATTCAAATTGAATGTGGCTACATTACCATTGCCCTTTTGGACTACTACAGTTTGCTGAGAATTGGGAACGTACAGTAGCTTAGCAAAGGCAGCCAGAGCCCGAATGACCAAAACTGTGTCCTAGAAGACAGAACAAAAGTTGGTTAATCTCGAGTCAGCGAGTCTGAGAACTTTGAGTCATGATGATCATTTCTCATAGTTACCCAGGAAGAGACAAATCCACCATGCGAGTTTTGCTGGCGAGAAAGCCACATGGCGATCTGGGCCATCTTTGTAAGGCTTTCTTGAGTAACGGGACTAGCTGCCATACTTAGCAACATGTAAGCTGTAACCTCCAACTCTGGTGAGCCATATGGAGGCAAAAAGAATGGAACAGCTTTTCTTGCGGGAGCGTCTTCACGTTCCCAGTGAATTGTGCCGCCTGCATTTAAGGAACATAAAAAGTTAAAATACAGGATGGATAAATGTAACGAGACAATTATACAAAGCGTGAATCATGCTACCTTCAACTTTGGCCTTGTTCATCAGACTATTAAACAAGGGTTGGCTATATTCTGGGAGATTCGCCTTTGTGAAGACGTAGTGCATGATGGCTTGATCGTAGATTTTCTGCTCGCTTGTCGATGCATTTTTTAGACATTCCAAAGCACCGGTCAGCAAAGTACTCTAGAGAGCAAGTGAAGGAAGCACCAGTTAGCATTTTTTTGTTCTTATAGTAGACTTCACATTTCAAACGTGAGTCTTTCAGATTGCAGTGATTTTGAGGGGTATTAAGAAAATAAAAAAATATTCCAGTGATTTTATCGCAAAAAAAAAACAAACCTGCAAAGCTCCTGCCAATTGCAGGGTTCTACTCTCATTTGTGCTGCCAATTTTTAACGGACTTGGTCCATTTCTGATCTAGCTAGTTACAGCTCAAATCATCTTTTCTCAAAAGACTTCAATATCTTATAATTAAATTTTATGGTATTCCAGTAAGATGGCTCCCTAATGCCTATAGGTTTTTAATGTCTGAAAGTGTCACATTAGTGGAAAATCTGGGAACCAAAGTCAAAAGAGCACTCACTTCAGATGAGCCACAAACATTCTTGATAACTCAGCTTATCAAAATGAAAGTGCCGGAGCAGTGGCTCCCGTTATATTCTAATAATTTCCAATATCTTTTATAAGTATCTTAGCGGCCATTATTGGCCTAGTTAGATTGATGGATGCAGTCCATCCACTAATGTAGCCTTCTAGAAATATATCTAATGGTAATTTGTTAGATGCAGAAGCTAAATCAAGACCGGTTCATAGCCTCCCCAACATGTTTCACTGAGGCTCCCTGATGAAGCCTGTTCCAAGCGAAACATCAGTGAGGCTATAAAAAGGTGTCATGGGTTTACTGCGACAGAACGGGGCCAGAAGACCGCAGCATCTGATTTCATGTACTCTTACACTTAGTTTCAGACTGGGGTGGCATGGGCCCATCCGTCACCTCAACTCCAGGGCCCCGACTTTTCAGCTATATGCAAATATAACTATTCTTTCAGAAATTTCTATAACAATAAGCCGGCTTGATTGTTAAATAAGATGATGCCTGTCTGTAAATGGCAAAGAGAATATTGTTGCAAGTACTCCTCAGATAAGAGACTGGTGGCCCACCAGAGGATTCTCCTGTTCTCCTGTGCGCCAGTCCAAGCCTGAATGCACTGATCAGAAGCACTCTGCCATATTAAAAATGGTGCATGACCCAGCTGTTCAATATAGACCACTGCCCTCAAGTATATTATAGGCTGCACTGCCTGCAACCAGTGTTCCTTTTATTTGAGTTGCCTCATTAGCACAGGTCAGGCAAGGAGACATGTGGGGGGGGGGGGGGGGGGGGGGGTTTATTGACAGGTCTTCTTTAAAGGGGGTATTCTCATATGGCACATTAATGGCATATTCACATTGTGCTGTAGTAGTAGTAGATCTGGGTCTCACACATGGAACCTGCATGCGTTTCGCTGTCAGTGGAGAGATGGCCAGAATTCTGTCCACCTCACCATTTCCAGAAGCGTGTGATGGGGTCAGTCCTTAAAATAGATGCAGGTTCCATTTGTGGGACTTTTTTTTAAAAAATCCTAAGTACCTTGAAAGTACTTATTGTTGCATTATGCCAGGCATCACAGGCAATAAACGAGAAATAAGAGTTTACCTTTTGCCTGGGTGTCTCTAGTTTATTTATTCGTTAAGTTAAATTGGTTAACACTGAAATTATGCAACAGAATTGGTGGCCTTGTTTTATTTCTATATAACTGCATGGTGGGCCTTAAGAATTTTCTTCAGGTGGCCCCAAGCTACTCCAGTCTGACACTGTACATATTATACACACGTATTTTACATACCCCCAAACTGTAGTCAGAGTCCAAGAGTGCACTGGCAAGATAAGCTGTGTAGTGGAGATGACGATCAGTTTCAGAATCCTGGAATAAATAATATAAAATATACAAAACTGATAAAAGTGGGGAGCAGGGGGTGTTAACAAAACTGATAAAAGTTAATATTGAAGGCCACTTGTGCCTGCATGATGGGGGTCCCTGTAAAAAGACAGCATGCTTCATGGGAGACTGATTTTTACTAAACAGTAGCAAGACAAAAGAAAAGCAACAAAAAGCAGAGGATTTGACAGAAAGGGATTAAAGAGCCTCACCTGAACTGTGAAGGGCCTTCCCTGGCATTTAAAGCAGCCATTATCCAGTCTTTGGGAGTTCTCCAGCCAGATTAAGGTTTGCTGTTGTCTGCCCTCATCGATGTAGATATATTGTTTGGCTTCTTCAAAGGTCTTAAAGCTGTAAGCGGTCAGCCTGCGGATTTAACACCACACTGTAAGGCCAGGGGTCCACACCATCCAAGAGAGTAGGGCAGATTATGCCAACCACACACACACACTGATCAGAATTTCATCAAGTGATTGATTTCCTTGGATAAGACTTGGTGGGTGGGTGGTATTAATATAGGACATAAGAACATCTCAAGACCCCACAGGACATTGGTTAGAGTACAAGCCAATGTTTTGTCTGATCGCACTTGAACCGAATCTACGGTTGTCTGCACTTAGGGGAATCGCTTGGCAAAACCTAAGAGTGTGCCCAGCCAATATGAACTGTCTCTTAAAAAGGGAATCTGTCACTGCAATAAGAGCAGTATGATTTAGAGACAGACACCCGCGATCCCAGTGAAGGGTCACTTACAAGGATGCTTGCTGTAGTTTTGATAAAAATCAGCAGGAGATTAACACTTCGAGGGAGCAAGGCAAAAGGACAATCTTCCCCCAGTAATCCACATTATTTAAATGGATGTTCATCATCAAGGATACTTACATGGAGTTGACAGTTTCTATGGAGTTTGGAAATAGTCGGTAAGCTCCACCAGAAGTGAAAGAAAGCTGGCGGTAGTATCCTAAAAACCAGAGATTCCAGTAGACTTAGAACAAGCCATTTTACAAGAAGCCATTTATTTCCCTGTAGTATAACGCAATGACACTCACCTTCAGACATATAACCTTTTGCTTGCTGCAATATTTCATTGGTTAGTTGTCCTGTGCTGTTCAGATAATCCAATACTGGTGGAATAGGGGCCATTCGAGCGAGATTCTGTTCTCCACAACCGTAGGGTTTCTGGACCAGATCCTGAAGGCTTCTCAACGGGACTCCAAAAATATCACCTGGAGGGAAGAATATGAACAGCGATTAGATTGAAGCTTCAGAATTAAGTTCATTCACTGGCAGAAAATAAAAATCTTTATGCAGTTAATTGAAGAAACACTCACCCACAGCAGTCACGTAGGCTTTGGCAGAGTCGGGGACCATGCTCTCAGGAAGAGTGATCTGGATAGGCAGCGAGACTGGAGCGTCGTCTATCAAGGAAAAAAAAAAAAAGGAATGAAGTCCTGTGCAAAAATGTAGACATTTTAAAAATAACGCCCTTTGGCAGAACTCAGCCCATAGGCCAAATCTGGCAGTTACAGTCCGACCTGTGCTTTATGATGCCAAAAAACACTGGTCCACAACATGCAGCTGCTTCCCCTGCTATATGAATACTCAGAAAGCAAATAGGAGGTCAACATAATGGTGGAGGAGGGAGCGGCCGCCTCCTTCTGCCACCATTCAACACATACGACAGACAGCAGACATAAGGTCACTACATAGTGTCTGCTGTGCGACGTGTCAGTGCACGCTGCAACTCCTTTGCATTTTGATGCATGTCGGTATACAGGAGGACCATATGGGGGCTCTTAAAGTATAGGAGGAGGGTGCTGGCATGTGTAATGCTGAGCAGAATGAAGTATTATATGTCAATATTGAGCAAAATTAATTTACTTATTGGTTCAGCCCTCCACAATCATGAAGTCATGTGGCCCCCTGGGGATAATTGCCCACCTTTGCGCTATGGTAATTAGTTTGTAGGTGATGGGGGGGGAAGTCGCTTACTTTTGACAAAGACTAGATTGCTGGAAGTATGTTCCTGATAGATTCCTTCAGGCTGGAAAGCAAAAGAGATGGAAAATGTCCAAAGCTGATCATGTCAAAATCAAAACAACTTGCAGTGCATTTACACATGTACATAAGATTTGTTTGATAGTAAAAAAAAAAAAAAAAAAAAAAAAAGAGACACTCATTTAGCTGCCACATTGGTCAGTTGCCACCAGGGCTGTGGAGTCAGTAAGCCAAACCTCCGACTCCTCAATTTCCATGACAGACTCCCTCATACACGGCTCATGTTTAAGTGATAAATTTACTGTAGCACAGACTCATCTCAGCTAAAAGTCTAGACCCTTAGATCAGGACTAGGACATTTCATAACTTTCCCAAATTCTTATGAAAGATATATTCCCTACAGACTGCATTGAACTACTGTTCTCAATTATATATTTTAGGAGTCAGTTGGTTTTATACCGACTCCACAGCCCTGGTTACCACCAGAGTTCCTGCTACTTGAGACATCCCCGATGCTTCCAATAAGCCACCATAACAATGCATGAGTCTGCCCGCAACATAATGATGGCTTACTAATCAGAAGCGGCACCACATAGGTTCCTAATCTGGTTTGGCAGCCATGGGCTGCTAACTTGGGCGCTTGACCAGAGTTCTGCAATTCCCACACCCCCTCTCAATTTTAAACCCTATTCACTTTTTGTATAGTAGCTTTGGACTTGATTACACACCATGATGAAAATGTCTTAATAAAATATTTCAAAAGGAGTCACCTCCACAATAACAGTTTGCACAACGGTGTCCTTGCGGGGAGGTTGGTCAGGGTCATTTGGTCCATCGCAGGTATTGCCAATGTGAGTTGTTTGGGCAGACACTGTAAAACTGAGCTCGCCTGTAGAGAGGAACAATACAGAATTAGATACAGAAATGATACATGTAGGTTGGCATGTGTACATTAGCATGATAGTGCTTACCAATAATATTTGACTGCACTTCCCAGGTGTAGGAGGCTCTACCATTGGCACAAATGCAGGCATCCTGCTGGCCGTCCTTCAGTTCAGCAGTAAATGCATTGGTGTTTTCTAGAGTCACTTGAACCTAAGTGTGGCAGCAAAGTAAATCTTTAATGTTAAGACAAGATCAAAAGGGTTAATGTACAAAGTAAAAAAAAATAAATAAAAAACACCCCACGCTTACCTTGACACATTGTTCCATGTAATTGCGTACAACTCCGTTGAGGACCAAGGTTTCGCCTCGAATAAAAGAATATGGTAGACTGAGCTCAACGAAGAATGGAAGGAAGGTCGTGTAGTTAGCCGAGTATTTAGTCATTCCAAAACCGGTTTCTTCAGAGGTACAGAAAGCGGTTCCTTGCCATTTTGTGATTGTGTCCGGAACAGTCTCCGATAGAATGGCATGGCCTTCAGTGCTAAAAAAAAATAAATAAGGGAGTACATTAATTATACTTTAACTAAATGAGAAATTAAAAGATTCCTGAAAAGAACCAACCAGGTACAAGAAAGTGATCTTTGGAGGGTCAGCAAGAATTTTCTTGGAAATTGTGCCACCTTTGTAATTAAAACCATTCCAGTTAGGTATGGAATTAGAATAGAAGATACTTACTCAATAGGAACCATAAGCCACATGAAAGTTTCAGAAAAGTCTGTTCTAACAGATTCAATTGGTGCAGCTGAGCCTCTTGGACTTGCATCTAAAGCGGCAAATTTAGCATCGGCAACACCAGCCACTGACAATATGAGAAGGTTATTAGTTTTTGAAATTACACAATTATGAAAAAAAGTTACCAAGAAGCATACTTTTTTCTGCCAGTGGAACAATGTTTTGTGGAGCTGGATTGTTATCACAGACTTCAGGTTTTCTTAGTCTGACGCTTGTCCCAACCAACAGACCAACAGACTACAAGGTGGGAAAAAAAAAAAAAAAAAAAATTATATTTTATAAACACTCACGAGCCATCCCAAAGTTATGCTAATAAGTCTCAGCATTAAAGGAATAACCAACCTTAAGTTTACTGTAGGTATCACCCTCTGAGGAGCTGCTCACAGGCAAATAGTATCTTCCATTGTGGAAGATTAGCTTGTCTGGGTCCTCACAAGGGGGTGCTGGGTCTTCAACATCAAATCCAGCCACATTGTAGCCATAGTAGTAGTAACTACGAGAGTTGAAGACCTGAAATTGAAATCAAAAGATTAGCTATGGTTCAAAACCACCATTCCTGCACAGGTGGAACCCATAAAAGGTTTTTTGTTTTTTTACCATATCTTTGTTAAAAGTTAAAGTTTTCTACAACTTACTCGATCAGCTGAAAACTGCTCATAGGGATTAAGAATCAAGAAGCTGGAATCAATCACACGAAGGGCACAAAATGAATTTGGATCTGCAGAAAGCTGCACATCAACCGTGGATCCTGGAGTGCCTTTTTCTGTTGAGAAAGCCATAGAAACCTAAAAATAAAAAAAAATTTACATAAAAGAACAAATTGTAAAAAGAGACCAGAAGAGTGGCAAAGTCAAAGCCTAGATCTTCATACCCAAGGAGGCCTAAAGGCTCTTCCACCACAGGTGACTTGGAGAGGTTGCCCCATTGTCAATCTGTTATTGGAGCCAAGGCCATATGACCTAGTCATCCCTCTATAAATCTGTTTATGGTAGGTGCGTGCCTGTATGTAGTTCAGTATGGGACAACACTTGTTGATGGGTCCATTTTAGATTAGGGAGTCAGACTACAAAGTTATTACAAATCCATCTACCTGATTTTTGAAGCATTTTTCGATGTTGAGACTGATCGTATCAGCAATCATTTCAGTCGGTGAAATGCTGTAGACAATCAAATCAGCACTGGGGGCCATGTCAGGAGACACCATAACATCCAATGAGAAGGAACCACTTTTTGCTGCAAAAGGAGAAAAAAATATATATATTGTTTTATGTCTATGATGCACTATGGATATATTCTGATGACAATTGGTCTTCAGTTTGTTAATTTTGGCCTTTCGGCATATAGTGCTGATACATTCCAGAGTCACGAGTGGAGATTGTGAGTTCTGTCGAGAAGTGATGTGAATGGCAATAAACCAGGTCCCCCCCCTATCGGTCCTACATGGGTCAATTTCATATGAAGCCAAGTTAATCCATTTTTTTTTTCTAATAGAGAAACAAGTCCCAAAAACCACAAGATGTCAAAATATTAGAGTATGACAATTTATTGTCTTATCACAGAACTCTGAGCCAACAGAAGGTGGGAGGGAAGGATTGTCTGCTCCCATACAAAAAGCCCATTGCTTCGAATGGACACAGATTCCTACTTTGGTGGCATGGTCACAGCTCACCTCCTCTACTTTTGCCCAAATTGCTTTAAAAAGGTGTATCCGAGTCAGTCTGGTGTAGTGAATATGTGTGTGCCTTATTGGAAGTAGTAGGAGCCTTAAATTAGATCTAGAGGCCAGTGTGAAATTGCAGTTTATATTTTAAATGGCCAATAAATAAAACTTTAGTTTTCACACTATAGTCTAGTATAAACCAAAGCACCATTAGGAATATTTTTAAAAAAGTCAATGACATATTCCCTTTAAAGTGCTACCAAGGTCACACGCCATTAGCATTCATATTTTTTTGGAACAGGGTATATATAATTTTTTTTAACACACAAATGTAACTAAAGTTCCAGTATATATTATTACATAAGAGCAATACACAACTTACCACTGCTCAAATCAATGTCCTTCTGACCGTTCTGGACAACGACTGACTTTGACAACACCTAAAAAAAAAAAATTTATATATTATATATATATATATATATATATATATATATATATATATATATATATATATATATATATATATATATTAGTCACCATTTACATACATGAGGGGCATGAAAATGTGTAAAAGCTGAGCTTGTTTGATAGGGATTGCACAGTGATGTACGAAACTACATAGTCAGATGGGCAAGATATCGAGTGTTTAATTCCTACTTACAGCAAACATAAAAGCTCCTGAGGCCTTGTATGCTGCCATTAGGGGTATATTAAGTGTGCACATAGCAATGCTAACCAGGAACATGCTTATGGCTGCACATGGGGTGCCTACATCTCTTTAGCATGCAGATTCTGCCGTACACAGGACTTATGGCAGTAGTTGTGACAGCTTCCAAGAAACTGGGCAGCCCTATGCATTTTGAGGACTTTTAGGTGGTTCTTCATGTCCAGATGCCCTCTTCTCCCATCCAAGCATTGGTGGTAAAGTTCCTTTAATGATGCACGATTAGACGAGCAAGCGAGTAAATCTTTGCATTTGACCAAACCTTCACTTTGAGTACGTAGACAAACACTCACCAGATAATAGATGGTCACTCCAGCTTCAGTTCCTTCCGGGCTTATGATGTATGACACATCAATACTGTGGCTCTGTCCGCAGGCCAATTCGCCTCTAGGATGGGCCATTTGTAGGAAGCTACCGGAATAGGAGTAAAACCGATAGACTGTGTATTCAGCGAAGGGGTAGTTTCTGTCAGACCACTCTGCAAAGTAGCACTGATTGGGGTTTGTGTAACTGACCTATGAGGAGGTATAAAAGGATATTAGGTTACCAAGAAGAAAATAAAAACACCCCATCCTCATTTTTATAGTCTACTCACCCTGACAGTAAAGTTTGCCAAAACCATTTTGGAGGTATCTATCCCATAGACCACTCTGCCGTCAGAGTCGGTGATGACCTTTGCAGGTTCTCCGTTCTCAACCTGGATCTCAATTTCTTGACCGGCTATGGGCTGATCACTCTCATCCATTAGCTGGGCCTAAAATAAAGTTGATAAATTACCATGCAATAAAATTTATATTTAACACCTTGGTCAAATATTTAGATTGCAGTCAGTGAGCAGAAGATTAAATGTTGGCATGTATGGATGTCAAACAATGGCAAAATTATAAAGCCTCAGGCTCATGGCTATATAGAACACGTAGAGAGCAAGTTGTTGAGCCCTGGATTTATACACAAGTATATGGACCTCCAAATTTGGTATTAATATAAATGTACACTTTAAAAATTAAAAACATATAAAACACTAATTGTTGCAAGTTACATGTCAATATTTTTTCACTTCATCATGTACCTTGGGTGTAGACATCAGTTTTGGGAAGGTCTACATTTTTTGGCTGCAAGTCCTACACATACTCACCACAACAGGGTAATCAATGCCTCTTTTATAATACTGGTTCATGGATTCATAGACGAATCTGACACTAATTGGTTGACCCGTAACCCAAATGTAACGAGACTCAGTGACTTGAATATCTAGAAATATAAGAAGTTGACATCATCCATCATCTAAAATGTCCACCAAACGATTAAACCTCTAGAATGTTTCACCCCATCCTCCATCAATATACCACCAGTTTTAAGTACCCCATCTCATTACCTGTTGCGGCTTCAGTCAGAGTGACTTTCAAGTTGAAGGACCGTCCTCTTGTCGATTTCATTACTGACGAGTACAGGTCAATGACGCCACTGTAAGAGCCATCTGACCCGAGCTGCCGGGGAGATGAATGGATACCATTTAGGGCTCAGACTTTCGCGTAGGAGAAAAAAAAAAATCTGATTATTCTGATCTGAGTGTCAAGATTCTTGTATGTGGAGAAGTTAGAGAGATTTCTGCATGCTTACAGTCCATAAAAAAAAAAAATCAAACCACTCTTATCCGAATGCGATGAGATTTTTTTTCCACAGACCCGTCGGCTTGCATTGCCGATTTTGAACCTAGGAAGGCATTGCATTTGGTGGAACAAACCAAGTTGTAGCAACTAGCAGATGGTGAAGCTATAATAGCTGTAGTTGCCCCTGTGCCTTGGAGCTTAAAGGGGGGGTCCCATACGTAAAGAAGTTAGTGCCCCCAGTTATCAGAGGTCTTTGAAGATTTTGCATTGGGCCCCATGAGCTTCAAGTAATGAACTTGGCAGCTAGTGTCAGGCAGCTGCTGGGAAGGCAAGAATGTGGACTGCATTGGAAAGAGGCACATGTGCACTTTTGGGTATAAATGTCACAAGCATAATTTGGGTACATTTCAGCACCCGCTTTATTGATGAAATCCAAAGCCAGTCAGCAGAGACCAGTTGAATGTTATCAGTCCTATTCACGCCATGATCTTTTAACAATTTGAGAGACCAGCAATGATTAATTGCAGCAGATCTTGGTGCCTTAAATAGGGTGCTCCATGACAGAGTCCACTGAAGTAATAGATGATCTGCAACGCCACACACAACCCATGAGTGGCGCTGTGTCAGAGAAAGCCGCCACTTTCCTATTCATGAATAGCCATAAGGGGTTTCTTTACAATGAAAAAAAAAAAAAAACTCCCCCACTTTACCATGTTACTCACCTCTCCGGTCATGGTGGAACAAGTTTCACCTTTCTCACTGAAGCAGTTTCGTTGTCTGCCATAATATTGCGGCTGTGTACAATAAAGAACAGTAATAGAGCCGGGCACGGGCTCTCCATAGGTGTAACTAGAGAAAAAGTAATTTCATAAGTAGTAAAAAAGGAACAAAAAAACCCCCCCACACCCAAAAACTATTAAGAGCTTTACATACAAAGCAGAAGCGTTGACCGTTACAGAGTCCTCCATCAGTGATATGGTTTGTGGGGAAGCCACGTCAAGCTTGAATCGGGGCAACACTGGAAGACAGAATAAAGATGAAGCCAGCGAGCTAAAGCAAAGGCGGCGATATTGAGAAAGTTTGCCAAGCCAGGTAGTTTTAGAACCGTTGACCAACCTTCTTCCAGATTAAAGGCCAAGAAGAACAGGTGGATATGGGATGAGTGAAGAAATTAAATCTTTATTCTTAGAAGTGAGGCCATCAGCTGGACGAGCATTTAGCTGACAGCTGCATGGTCTGTATGGATATTAATGTGGATCTGCCATCAAGAAAAAAAAAAAAACTGGAAGAGTTTTCCTCTGCACTTTGTTATTTTCCAGTTACAGCCACAAATCTCCACTCTGTCACTCACTAAGGACTTGACTATAGCATTTGGTTGAGATGGGGGTGGGGAAGCCAACAGAACAAAAAGAAGAACAAAAAAGAAAAAAAAAAAAGGCATGACGGTAGAGACCATGTAAAGGCTTAGGACCATTGAAAATTAAAATTACCATATTGCTCAACTGTTATCCACTGACTTAAAGGATAGTCAGATTCTCTTTCAGCTGTTAATACATAGGAACCCAGAGGGGCATCAGAAATGAGCTTGAAGTCCAAGGAAACCACGCCATGGTTTAACTCTGGTTGCAGCCACTGAGCAATCTTGGTTCTTGAGGGATCCTGTAATCAATATACAATCATTAAGCATGTTTGATAGACATCTGATTGGATTTTTTTTTGTTATTTTAGTATTGCACAGGTGATTAGATTAATCACCTGCACAGATGATTATTCCAACACCTTGTACAATGCTAAGGAAATCCTGAAAACCATGCACTATTGGTGGCTCTTGAGGACTGGAGTTGTGCATCCAGAGGAGCACCAATACAACACTGTGCCATAGTGAGGACACAATGCGTTTCTCAGCTATGGAGTATACGTTTGCAACCAGGGATGTGAAGTCGCCTTAGGGAGGGGTTGTGGGGGGTGTTGAGCCCTTTAGGGTCAGACCAAGCAAGAAAATACAGGCAAGAACCTAATCTCCCATCACTTGTGATATTCCTCTTGGTGTAGCCCACCATCTTCGATATGTTAGGTTGCAATATTTACCCCAACTGTAAAGTTAAAGATGGCCAATATATGGTACTTTGTGTAATGACCGGAGAGATTATTTCCACCGAGTGTAAACAATGCAATCACCCAAGTGTTTTGTTATAAGCTGAACTCACTAAAGATGGCCCAAAGTGTCCGCATACTATTGCTTACCTGCAGGTAGATCGATGAGAACTAGAGGGAAGAGAAAAGGCACATTAGGTAAAGCACAAAAATAAGGGGTGGCAAAGGAAAACAGAATGGATTCTTCTAATAAGTCACCTCAACAATAAAAATCTTGATGGTATATGCTATCACTTTAAGTATTCTATGATCCTGTGTAATTAATTTTATAGATCAATGGACTCCAGGAGGTTTTTTGTTGCTTTTTTAAACTGCCATGTGCCATAAACCACATCCAAAATGGCCAGTATGGCAGCACATGTTGGTCATATGGGTCCATGCATCATGTGCTACCATATTTATGGTTTTATAGCGCCGTCACTCACCTTCTGATTCACTGGCTTCAGCTGAGCATCTAGACAGATCAAACGGAAGTGCACTGCAAGGAAATGGAAGCCATCATCATTATTAATAAGTTTATTGCCTACATCAATATCAGCACAACAAGTGTTGTGGCCAAGCTAAAAGTTTGCACAACGTTTTAGAATATATACACTATGCATAGAAAGCTTGTGTCAAATAAGCGCTAGAATTTGGCAGTGAAATTTGATAAGCATCCATCTGCTAAATTTAAGTTTTTATATGGAAGGATATCAGCCCTATTAGGAGCGATGGATTATATATGCAGGGTGAATCACTGCTTAAGTGGTTGATTATACTGTCATAATTCACTTCTGTCCCCAAAAGGGAAAGCTTGTTGGAGATCGCTGGCAAGTTTACAAGAACTGACAAGTCGGGAACTAACATCACTGCGGTGGTCTACAAAATACTCCAGGTGGGGGGGGGGGGGGGGGGGTAGACCAAATAAAAGATAGATACCAGATTAAAAGACAGCTTTAGACAAGCCATTTTATTTGATCAGCACTTTATGAGAAGTTGAGGAGTTTAATTGCTAGGATCCAGAAATCACCACGATTCAAGAGACCGGTTCAGCAGCAGCGTTAAGCTACACTTCAGCACTTGCCAAGAGGTAGCTTGGTTCTGAATATTGTTTTCACCAGTGCTTTTTAATTTCCTTTTGGAGAGTACAATTTTTATTTTTTTTTGAATACCTGATCTATACTATATTCTGGTCTCAGCTAGATGCTCATTCATCTAATATGAGTTAGCTTGCATGTCCATCTACTCATTACGAGCCAGGATACCGTCTGTACCAATCTGCTGCTTTAAAATGGATGGGTTCAAAAAAAGTAGACTATACCCCAATGCTGCCCCCATTTTGCTAATTGGTGGAAGGTCTATGCCTCCAAGTCTGAACTGATTCCATGTTCTTTTTACTATTAAACCAAGAAAGTCTTTGGCATTATAGGGCCAGCACCTCAAATGGGAGAAGTATTAGTTGGTGCTTTGTGTAATCTGTCACTATATGGGATCAACTAGACCAAGACTTCTCTTTGCAGCCAATTTTTTTTGGGAGGGTCCTCCATGGCACACCCTTCTATCAAAGTCTTAAAACCCACCCAAATTTTCAATATAACACGATACCTCAAAAAAGAAAAATAACTAAAAACATCACATTAGGACACATTTTAGAGAAACTGAATTTCTAGATGACATATCCACCAATGCTGCTCACCATTTTGGCCAGGTTTGTACGTAGGCTTGTCCATCTGGTACATGCAGCTAGTTGAAGCGGAGTTAATTACCACCGATTTACGTTCCCTGAGGTTGGTCTTTGACCCAGTTGCTGAAAAAATCATTGCAACAGGAACAGCACTGGAGACAGTGGGAACCTGAGACCAGGAACAAAAACCATTGATTTAGTTTATTGTCACAAGGTAATATACATATAGAGATTAGGCTTTGCAGCCAGCAGAACTTTTAATTCAGAAACAGTAGGCTTATATACTGTGCCATCATGCATGTGAACCAAGTCAATAACTGCGTTTGTTTAGCAGATTAACATTATGAAATGCCATGTCCAGAGTCAAAATTCTGACTATAATTTAGACGTCATCAATATACCGCACACAAGGGTTTAGAAGTGTTAATTCTTTGTTTGAGACCTTGACATATACACTGTGCCAAAATAGAATTAAACAGCGCAGGATACAAATGGTCCAGAGCAATAGGAGATAAATCTTGAACTTTTATTGATTCATTATAAAATCAGTTACATTCAAGGGTTGTCCATAAGAAATGTCACCAAAGCATTTCTGGGGCCTTCTACACTCCTACTTATGGTGTGTGTTACAAATGCTGTAAAGGCACTTTAAAAAAAAAAAAACACTTTCTTGTGACTTTATAGACAATTTTAGAAACAGTCAATAAAAGTTCAAGATTTGTTTCCGTTTGAGGTGGACTTTCCCCTTTGCACAAGTCCATGGCAGTGGTGTTGTTCAGAGCTTTGGAGGATAATAGGAGGAGAGGAAGCCAGCTCATCACAACAGACCATTTATAAACAGTCTATGGCCGTGTTTGGAATTGCGCCTCAATTTCTTTAAGTCAATATGGGCTGAACTTCAATCCAAGACACAAAACCCCAAGAATAAGAAGCTGGCAGTGGAGTCAAAGCCTTACCTTTAAGTCACCGCACTTGAAATACATAGGAGAGTCCGTATCTTCTGCAATGATGGTGTAATTCCTTCCAACATGTTCTAATACAACAGACACATCTAAGGGTTCTATACTCCCCACAATGTTTATGCAGGCTTTTACAGTATCTCCACTGACCAGCATTGCAGGTGTGCTGAGAACATATTGGCTAAAGGGAGAAAAAAAATAAAAATATAAATATATATATATTAAAAAAACAAAACCACAATATTCATTAAGGGGAGGTGGTAAGTAAAATATTTATAAAGTGCAGAATGATCAGATGTTGTCCTCATTGCCTAGCATACAGGCATCCCAACAATGCAGCAGAAACATATGACCTGTCCTTACTAGACAGTCTCCAATTTTGCCCTAAGCCTTTGTTTATGATCACATAAGGTTTGGCAAGAACAAGTAGAGATTTTTCTTCTCAAAAATTAAATAAGTGCCATCTCCTGGGAATTAAATATCATCCACAATAAAACATAATCTAGAATATATATAACCCAGGCTGCCGACCTGACGTCATTGGTTTTACAACAGTGACTAAATGTACGATCCAGTCTCAGTAAATTTGCCTTTAATCCTCCGAGCATACTCAGACCTAATGGTCAATTACTATCAGTATTACACGAGACTACGGATGCAGAAGTGGCCGCTCGGGTGGATTGTTTGTCGCAGGCTCCCAATGCAGCTGCATTTACGTGACCATTTGCATGCTATACATTTATTTGCACTACACCTGCTCTGGAAGTGTGCAGTGAAGCCGGCCCATGTTCCAGATGCCAAGGTGCAAGCCAGTGGGCGAAGACAACTTGGGAAAACTATGCAAAGGCAATATGTCTGCCAACGCAAGGTAGTGGTGGGACCCTTTGTTCCAATGGGCCAGAAGACTGCATAATTAAGGCCATTTACAACAATTGTGGGGGGGGGGGGGGGTGTCATTTATCCAGGTCCTAGTTCTGACCCTCGTGAGATCACCCACCATCCCAGGAATGCCCATATTAGAGTGGTGCCTACTTAATCATTGGCTCCTTTTGGACAAGGTGTCCAAGGAAATCCAAAACAGTTGATAACTAATTCACACTGTATTTTTCCTCATCTATATTATGGTTTCATGTCCCAGCCCAATCTATCATGGGATCGGTAGTCCGTCCAGGACGTTTGGCTAGAATATGGAAAATATGGCTATGATAGTCGTATAAATTAGGCAGCAGAAATGGTGTGTGCTGAAGATGAGCTAGGTCAGAGGAATCAGCAGGTCATGCAGATTTTCTTATCAGAAGCCTGAAGGCATCTAGACAAAGAAACCCAGACACTTAGGCCCCAATTTAGCAAGACTTGGCATTTTGCACATCAGTCTTGACTGTGTGCTAGAGTAGGATTCTTGAACGTTAAGAGTTGGAAAGGACCTCCAGGGTCAGTGTCCAACCCATTCACCAAGCCAACTCAGATGTGGCTTCCTAATGAATCATGCACATCTTTCAGCTGCCAGTTGCTACCACCAGTGGCTGGCATACATTTGTCATATTTAGGCCACTTTTCAGAGAATTGATATAGCCGACTGGGACTGGTCTAAAACTGCAGATAGTCAATGTTTGCTCAGCTTAGAGTTAAGCAAAAAAATGTGACATTTCACCAGTTGTTTTTTTTAGTATAAACCTGCTTGATGAATAAGACCTTAAGACCATTGCGAGCGAACCCTCCTCCTGCAAGCCAAGGCTGTACAAGTGGCACCATGTGCAGTTACGAAATAAGCTGTATGGTGTTAAGAAATACATCAAGTTGTGAAATGGTCAAGGGAAACTGAAGTTTCTCAATCTTGAATAATAATTCAGCAGAGGTTCTTAAAGACCTAGCTCATAACTACTGACTTGTGCCGACCTACGTTTGGGAACCTCTCTGGTTGTACAAGTTTCTACACAAACATGGGTGTCAGGAAATAATTTCATGAATGACAGCAGCCAAGCATACAAAGACCTAAGGGGATGCTGCACAGTCCTAGGAAAGTGTCTGGTGCAGACCGACAAGAGATGCAAAGACAGGGTAGGTTGTGGCAGTCTCCAAGAGGCTCACAGACTTTTGAGGAAACCACAATCATTCTGAGCTAAACCTGACTGTCTGGAGGAGTGTGGTGGTTCTCTCCATCCTTCAGGTCCCCCATAAACAGTGTTTAAAAAAAAAAAAAGTCACAAAAATGTTCAATTGTGTCAACGCACCAAGTGTCAGTGAAATCACCAAGTGTATTCACGAAAAGTCACAATGAGGGTCTTGTTAATCAAACCTTTTTTTTTGTTAGAGACATGGTGGAAAAGCCCAGAAAAAAAAAATATTTTTCATCAAAAGTGCTAACATTTTGTATGACAAAAATGCTACTCCAGTCACTGACTAGAGTAAAATTTCTGACATAGTGCATTCTACACAGAAGAGGTGCCAAATTCGTTAAGTAATGTGCACTTAATGCATTTGGCACCTTGTACTCAGTAAGAGCTACACTACACTAAAATCTTTGGGCTGAAGATGTAGGTTTTTGCAAAATGTATATGTTGGGGGTTTTTTTAGTATTAAACATGCTATTAAGGAGGGACGACAAAGGAAACCCTTTCCTTGATCAAGCCATGGACAGCAAGCTTCAGCATTCATGTCCTTCCTAACTCTTGCCATCTTATATCACAGATTTAGCAAGACTGTCTTATGAGAACCTGCCCATGGCAACCAGTCACAGAACAGCTCTCATTTTACCACAGCAGTTTCAGAGATGAAAGCTGAACTGTGATTGGTTGCTAAGGGCAACTTTTTCCTAACTGAGGCCTACTTTATAAGTTATTGAAAAATAAAACTCATTTTTTATGCAGCTGAATATCAGTAGCAAGAATACAGCACATGGTCAAGAGTGGTGCTGGGGGTGTACATAAAAGTCTGAGGGTCCCCACTGCCAAGGTCCAAATTTGGGTCCCCATGTACAGTTAATGAATTTGGTTCAGACAGCCTCCATGTGTAACCATAAGATGCCATAGCAGCTGTTCACCATGGCATCTAAGGGGGTATCTGCCTAATATGGAGCAGCCTCAGCTTGTAAACTCGCTCCATACAAGTCCTCCCAGTATGGCGGGAGGGGTTGGGGGACATTTTCCACCAGGCCCTGACAGTTTATGGACCCCAAAGAATTTCTCACAGCCCGATACCATTGGCGATGGTGCTGAGGGTTGAAGTGCCATAAATATAATATACATGTGCAAAACCCCATAATCAAAGTTAACAGCTAAGAGTATTGTAAAATACAACTTTGTGAACAGGGTAATTGCTTATAAAAGGGCTGTAAGTAATTATACCATTACAGCCATAATCTCGCCTCCTGTTTACGAGTCAGCGCCACTGAAAAGCCTAAAACTCCTGTTGTGCTGATCGCGCTCCTGGATCAGACATCGCTTCCTGCATTTATACCACCAACTAGTGATTTGGGCTCTGATGGTCTCCTGTGCGCAGACGAGAAGGCATCATATAAGCAGATTCGGGATTCTTCACCCTATAATTCATAGGAGGACAGACCTGCAGAACAGGAACACTGGGTGGAGGAGGGAGTGAGCGACACTGGGCTGGGACCAGAATAGTCATTCTGCTAGGACGACCCATATGCCCGGTATTAAAACACAAACAAGTTGCAGGGCCATGGCCAGGTTGGAACAGGAGATAAATGTATACTACCGTCCAAATATATTATATAAAAAGGGTTTCATGGATCTAGGGAGTGGCAAACTAAAATGTGCCAAGAAATGGGAGCTCAGAGTAACTAAAACCCAGTATTTAGCAGCACATTATTTCAGCAGTATTAACTTATCACTATATGGTGGTCTTTGTGAAGGGCAGACCAATTTTGATCAGGGTACATTATCCAATTTTACCTAAAGGCCCATTCAGATGAGCGCTTCATGCATGCGTTTTTCATGGATAAAACACAGTCACTATAGATTAGTGCACAAAGGACAGAGAATATTTTTTCTTGTATAATTGCCTGCATGATATCAATCATTCCCCCCCACTAAAAAGACAAACACTTTAGGCTTGGTTCCCACAGATTTTCCAGTGCATAGTCTCGCTTACAGAAACCGCTATGCTTTACCCTGCATGTGATTTTACAAATCACATGCTGTAAAATTATCCAAGACGCAACTCAGCTGTAGTGAGTCACAACATGTCAATTTTCATTGCTGATGTAGGTGCAAATGGCACCCTTTGAATTCCAAGAGCGAAACGTGTGGCTCGCCCTACACCATCTTCAGAGGAATATTTGTAACATTAGATAGCGCTGAGGTATTTACTGCCATCCTCCTGCAGGAGACTGTAGCCTTAGGAGATGGGGCTATCGATCAGATCAGTTATCCATGGCCTCAGGCCAGGAGCCCTGCGAACCATCGCCTACCTGCATGCCCTGGAGCAATATTGTGCTTGCACCACAATTACATGTTGGCATTTTCGTAAGAGCCACCAAATTCTCTTAATGGCGGTAAAATGACTGTTTGGCAGCCAATTCCTGCACACCAGGCTATTTAATTGGAGAGGTTTCATCTTAAAGCCGGGGGCCACACAAGCATGTGTGGTCTCAGGCAAGAGAGTTGGGCACAATACGAAGAGGACACAGCTCAGACCATGAGCCGATTCTCACATGAGGGGGATCGCAGCACAGGTGCGGAGGAGACTGAGAAAGTAATTTCTCCATTACCAGCATCCGTGGTAATCAGACTGCACTCGGACGGTAACCAAGTGCAGTCCGATGTTTCACACGCACCCGTAGACTTGTATGGGTGCGTGTCATCTGATTCTCAGATGCAATCACAGCATGTTGCTATTGTTTTCTCATGTCATAATCGCAGATCTGAGCTGCCCCATAGTATAACATTGGGCTGAGTGCTCTCCGATAAGACATCGCATAGCACTCAGCTGTGTTAAACACCAGTGTAAGCGAGCCCTAAATGGGTGTTCAATGAGATTAGAGATACATCTCTAATTTTTTTTATTTTTTTTTTAATCTGGATTAAAAAAAAAAAAAAAAAAAAAAAAAAGGCACTTTTTGCTGAGCCAAGTGATCCAAATTACCAATAAGAGCCACAGTCATGCAAAGCTATTTCATCATCTCTAGTATATGATCACAGCCCATATACACAGTGTGGATGAACATTTACAAAAGCCCCATACAGATAATCCACAGCTTTAAATAAAATATATATAGTTTACAGCAAAAAGTAATAGTCTTATGTGCACATACAGGAGTTCAATTTATACTTTGCTCACAAGACACATCTACATCACCTGGTATGAAGCCCCCACAACAAATTCCCCAAAGAGTTGTAGAGTTCACATCACTGCCCTTTAATTCACTCCAAAAAGTTGTAAGTGATCATATTTAATAGCAGTGGCTATCAATACGAAGACATATAAATGTCTGGGCACCTCTGGATCTTAATCAACGGTAAAACTGCTACCAGGTGGAGATTTTTCACCTAGGAACCTGAGCTAGATAACCCCCATCCTCCATTAGCAGCTCACAAGTCCTGACAGGGTAATGAAATAGGAGCTGAAAATAGTCCGACATCCCCTAAAAATGATCTTCTGCAGCAAAGTATAGAGATCTGCTATAGGCAACTTACGGGTCCCCTCTCGCCCCAATCACCAGGCTCAGGAGAGCAGCACACAACAGCAACCGCCCCATAGTGGCAGACAACTGCCAGGCTCGCTGCAGCTCTGCTTTATAGGCTGACACATGGGGCAGGAGCTCCCTTATTTGCATTATTTCCTCATCATAACATAAGTAGTTCAGATAGGTAGCAGAGGAGGAGGAGGAAGGAAGGAGGAGGAAGGAGGAGGAAGGAAGGAGGGAGGGAGGGGTGCAGGCAGAAATCCAGGGGGCTCGGTTCTCTGCCAATAAACTATGAAAAAGTTGGACATTAAGGGTTCGCTCACGCCCCCGCAAAAATCAGATGAGTGCAGCCAGATAAAAAATCAGATTGTACTCGGACCAATGTTATTCCATGAAGCGGTGCGGATCTGTGTATTTTTGCCCAGCTGTATTCTGCTTCAGTAAAAAATTGCAACATGCTGTGATTTGGTTCCGAAATCCGATGGGTGCAAGAAAAAAATTGCACGTCATACGAACCATCAGGGTGGCATCTGATTTTTACGGATACATTACAATTCTGTAACATAGGAAACAGTAAATGTTCCTGCTGAGTGATTGATCGGACTGCACACGGATGACAAGTGAGAAAAAAAAGCATCCAACTTTTCTGGATGAAAATCAGACCGATTATTTATCCGCTCATATCACCCCAGCCATATGCTATGATCTCACTGAGTTTTATTAAGAGTTTTATTGGCGGAAATTCTCTGTGGGATAATGCACATAACCTTTACTCCAGCAGATCCACCGCGATTTGCAAAGTTGCTTCAAGGGAAAGCAAGCAGACTTTTTTCTGAAGCGGCTCCGCTGGCTCTCCTGCCGTCGTGTTTTCACAGCATTTCCACCTCCAGCTTATTTTTCCTGCACTTTCAACTATAAGGCTACGTTCCCACAATGCGCTTTTGGTGCGTTTTTGATGTTGCACAATTTCTGCACCATTTTTGCACCTATTTTTTCATTGCGTTTTTTAACGTGTTTTTACGCTTTTTTTTGTCTCTGGTATGCCATGCTGTAAATAAAGCCACATTGTTTTTGATACTTTCTATTTTTTTGCTTTGACAAATGTTTATTGACTTAGGTGCGGATTACATGCCGCTACGGAAACGCAATAAAAATGCATGTGTGTTTTTTTAACTGCAAATATCTGCACCTAATGCAAGTCTATGGGGAAATTCCGCACAGAAAACTCAGTGTATCTGCAAGAGAAATTGACATGTTGCAGGTTTGAAAAACGCACCGTAGGTCAGTTTACGCAGCGTTAGAAAGAAGCACAGTGGGAATGAGATTTCTATAAATCTCATCCACTTTGCATACATAGCGGGGGTTTTTTTGCTGAGTTTTTGCGGCATTTTTTCCTTGCTTATTTGTCACAAATAACTGAAGAGAGTCCTGATTCCAGCAAACTGAATGAGAATCCTGAAGTCTCGTGCACACGTTGCTTATTTGCAACTTGTAGGTTTGGTGCAGATGTCAATTCTTTCAGCATTTTTGCAGCGTTTTTTCACCCATTGACTTCAATGAAGTCAGTAAAAAACGCTATAAAAACGCAGGTCTAAAAATGATTGCGGATTTGCTGCTTTTTTTTTGTAGCATTTTCAGACCTCCAGGGTCCTCGTGTCCAACCCCCTGCTCAGTGCAGGAGTCACTAAACCATCTCATACAGATGTCTGTCCAGCCTCTGTTTGAAGACGTCCATTGAAGGAGAACTCACCACCTCTCGTGGCAGCCGGTTCCACTCATTGATCACCCTAACTGTCAAAAAGTTTTTTCTAATATCTAATCTGTATCTTCTCCCATTCAGTTTCATTCCATTGCTTCTCGAGTTTCCATGAGCAAATGAGAATAAAGATGATCCTTCATGATAAGACATCAATAACATTACTGCTCTTCACAGTGGCCAGGTTTCGCGGAGTGCAGTGTGAGTGAGGAGTGGCTGCTGCTAAAGCATATGGAGCCTCTGAACAAGGACTATAATTTACGTAGTCTGTGAAAACAGGTAAGTGAACACTGGACGTCTGAACCTGGCCTTACAATTGTACCATTCCCCTTATTCCTCTGTCACAATGTCAATACCAGTAGATCTCCACCTCTCAAAAAGATGGATATCGAAAGGAGACCATACGTCTGGTTCAGACGGCGATACGAAACATCTGCCCAATCACGTCTGCAAATTTCTTACAAAATTGGCTCCGTGTGCAGGTATGTGTGTCCATCTGTATCACAGACTTGTGCAGAAAATTAATTATTTTTTTACACTCGAACCATAGGGTAAAAACACCCATCTGCATTAGCACACAATTGGTCTGAATGGGTCAGTGTAAGGTCCATCATGCACTCGAACAGCACATGGGCCGAAAACATGTTCATCTGAACAAGCCCTTCGATAGTGGGGTAAAGAAGCAGTGTATGGTATAATGTCCTCACATCCTTGTGTAGAAGGCCTTAGATTGCATTTATATATTAAGACAGAGGTAGGACCAAGATGAGGTTGAAAACCGCACTAGCATGCTGATCAGAATAGTTGCAAAAACAGAAGATCACTGCCTGGCCATAAACAATGAAACAATGAAAGTCCTATTAGCTGCATGCCAATGCTTTTTTTCGGGCACATCATGGCCACACTTTGGGCTATGATTTGTGATCGCAATGTGCAAACATATCTTCATGGCTCAAGAAGTTGTCCGTGAAACTTGGCCCGAGCACGGATCGTAAAGTATGGACTTTCCGCGGGTCCTTTAACCAAAACTCAACAGCCTATGAGGCTGTCAAGTTGAGGTTTGGAGACCCATGGATAATCCATGCATTGTTGGCATTGTTCGGACCGATTTTGACGGACGACTGCAGAAGACCTTATTCACACTTGTGATTTTTCAACCATCCGTGAAATGATAGAATTTTTGGAGAGGACATTTTGCAAGGTTTTTCATAGAAAATGCACGATAGCTGCAACTTCTGCAAAACTCATAGTCAACTTTAAATGACCGGGCAGCTATGGCCTAAGGCAGCACAATTATCTCCTACACGTCAGACTTGAATGACCTTTGTGATTTTAACCTTATATAACTATATAGTAGACAAGTCTTACAACCTTTTGAACTTTTTTTTTTCCATAAATGTTTCTCCCAACAAACGCACCATGTCTATAATTTCCGGAACTTGTTCATCATGTCTAGTGGTCCTGTAAGTGATTCAGACAACTCAACGAGGAGTGTCATCCCGAGTAATAAGCAGCTGATGAAATCCATGTTTTCTCAGGTCTTCTTGCTTCACTATAAATTTACCCTTAGGGTTTGCACTAAGTGTAGAGAAGATAGTTTCAGAACCTGATTAATTATAGATGTAATTGACCTGTCGCTATTCGAGGGCACTTTTAACCTATAGTGCCTATGGACATCATAAAGTGGAGATTCTTCTGCGGAGATTCCTCTTTTGAACCAAGAGTTGATGACACTCTTTAAGTCAACTATGGTTTTCAATATGGTTAAAAAATAAATAAACCAATACGTTGTCCCTAAACATGTGCGTAAATGACACTCTATCGAAATACATGAGAGTTCCAGAAGCCAGATTGGAGAAGATCATCTGATCCTACTGAAACCATCCCTTGGAATATTTGATATGTTAGTCCTGGACAACCTATTTACGAAAAAGGGTTCACTTATTAGACTGGGATTTACCCCTAGCATGTCAACAGACTAGAGAAATATTGCTTGCTAATTAAATGTAGTTAAATTGTCCTTAATTGCTGTTAAGGACTTGTGTTACTCATTAGTAAATTTATGCTATGCAATGTCATCAGCAAAATTTCAACACATGTTTAGTCATTAATGTAAAAAAAAGGCAAATATCACCAACCCATCTGACACAAGCAACTACATCAGATAAGGAAGTTAACGTAGTTCACATTGCAACACCGAGAAAATCCCATTGGGATGAACCAGTCCTAATTGTAACCGGTATAACTAGGCCAAGCTAAAGTCAACCATTTATGTGATATAGGTGTTGACCAAATGCTCATTCAGCTCTCGGCTACGTCTTCTGACCTGTCTTGGATGGGCGAGCATTTCACTGTGGAGAGGGAAACAACAGAGGGGTCTACTATGGGAGCAAAGTATCGAGCATGTGAATGCAGCATGCCGATCCTCCATCCCTGTGATATCTGCCGTGATGGGATGTCATTGGACATCCTGGTAATCTGTAGGACCCTCCATGTACCATTTATAATATTGACCCCCTCAGGCATCAGTGCCCGGTAACAATTGATACCTCTGCATCTCAAAAAGCTACACCCTAGCCCATAAATACTTGCCAATTATGCAGCTTTTGCTTCGACAGTCTTGAGAACTGGACTGCAGTGATGTTGGTCTTAGCAAAACTATCCTGAAGGGTGGGTGTTTGGAGGCATTCAAGGGTATGTGATGGTTTTCCAAGAGGTGGGACTTAAATATCCCGAATTTTAAGTTAATTTTGACATGTAATGTGTATGGTAAGTTTAAGACTTGGTTCTCATTTGGTATTTTCTTTTTTCTCGTTGATCTTCTTGGTGACCATAATTGGTGGCAACGCCTTTTGTGAAACTTTCCACTGCGTGTAACATCTCCATGGACTCTACAATGGCCCTTGGAGACATGAAAACTGATATTATTTACAGTTGTAATTCTATAGGCTATGAGGTATCATTAGTAGAGATGATCAAGAATCAAAGTCCAGCAGACATGTTGGTAGTCCGTGGTGAGAACCCTGTGAACCTTCTCATACCTGCCGGCATCATAACAATGATGTCACCCTGGGTCTAATAGTCAGAAGAGGTGCATTACGGCTGGTCGAAAAAGGTTCTGTGGTATCTAGTATGGCGGCCACGGGATATTGACATGGCCGCTGGACCAGGATCATGTGAATCTTTTTGATTATTATCTCTAACACTAGTATTAGGTTTTAGGATTTGATATGTATTGTATAAGAGACAGGAGTCTATAGTCCCATTTATTCCATTAATTTACATGGCCGTATAATAGCTCCAAACAAGTTCCAAGCTCAAAGCTAGAAGTCAGTGTGGACCAAAACCTATGACCTGCAAGTGCTTCAGATTTCATATGGAAACAAACGGGGGTTCTAATATTTCATATAAAGATATAACAAAAAGTGAAATATTCAATCAGATTCTGATTAGCTTAATTAAGAATTGATCCAGGATTTCGTGCTATGGTAGGGCAGTACATGGAGAGCCTACAGTCAGGGCCATGATGGGAGATAGTGGGTGAAGGGGACAACGAAGGGTACCACTAATAAGGGGCACAATTTATAGAATTTACCAACTTTTTGTAAAACCAGGTAGGGAATTAAGAGACTTTACTTTAAATAACAAAAGTAATTGGTAGTAATTGGTTTTCAAAGTTGACACATGACCAATGGTGGTGAGGAGCATTCTGAAACTTCAGCCTTGGCCCTAAGAGAGTTTGTCTTACCTCTGCCTATGACTCCAGGGTATAAAACCATACTGACTCCTTATGTTCACCATGCACATAAAAGACAGCCAAACCCATAGATTTTGGTGGAAACGCCCAACTATCTAATATGTATAGGGGCCTCCTGAAGAATAGGGCTGTTTAAGGTCAAATGCCCAAACCTCATGTTTTCCCTGGAGATAAACTACTGCCAGAGGTGTCTGGTAGCCACTTACTATCCTTCTCTATTGAAAACACATGAAAGCTCAGAAAGTTGAGTTTATAATATATGTGTATGGGGGAATCAGGAGAACTGTCAGCAAAATGAGCACAGGTCTGACAGCAGCCAAGGTGTACAGATGCTTGTAGGCAAATTTGATCAACAGCTATATTCCCCAACATCACCAATAAATATGCATGCCAGGGCATCCCTGAGCCACTCTCACCCCACTCCAGAGATTTACCAGACTTCTGGTGGTCTAGATAATCCAAGGTCTGCCACACTGAGTAACTGATAATCCCAGGTCTGCTATACTGAGTAACTGATAATCCCAGGTCTGCCACACTGAGAAACTGATAATCCCAGGTCTGCTATACTGAGTAACTGATAATCCCAGGTCTGCTATACTGAGTAATTGATAATCCAAGGTCTGCCACACTGAGTAACTGATAATCCCGGGTCTGCCACACTGAGTAACTGATAATCCCAGGTCTGCCACACTGAGTAACTGATAATCCCAGGTCTGCCACACTGAGTAATTGATAATCCCAGGTCTGCCATACTGAGTAATTGATAATCCCAGGTCCGCCATAATGAGTAATTAATAATCCCAGGTCTGCCATACGGAGTAACTGATAATCCCAGGTCTGCCTTACTGAGTAATTGATAATCCAAAATCTGCCACACTGAGTAACTGATAATCCCAGGTCTGCCATACTGAGTAATTGATAATCCCAGGTCTGCCATACTGAGTAACTGATAATCCCAGATCTGCCACACTGAGTAATTGATAATCCCAGATCTGCCACACTGAGTAATTGATAATCCCAGGTCTGCCACACTGAGTAATTGATAATTCGAGGTCTGCCACACTGAGTAACTGATAATCCCAGGTCTGCCATACTGAGTAATTAATAATCCCAGGTCTGACATACTGAGTAACTGATAATCCCAGGTCTGCTATACTGAGTAATTAATAATCCCAGGTCTGCCATACTGAGTAATTGATAATCCCAGATCTGCCACACTGAGTAATTGATAATCCCAGGTCTGCCACACTGTGTAATTGATAATCCCAGGTCTGCCACACCGAGTAATTGATAATTCGAGGTCTGCCACACTGAGTAATTGATAATTCGAGGTCTGCCACACTGAGTAACTGATAATCCCAGGTCTGCCATACTGAGTAATTAATAATCCCAGGTCTGACATACTGAGTAACTGATAATCCCAGGTCTGCTATACTGAGTAATTAATAATCCCAGGTCTGCCATACTGAGTAATTGATAATCCCAGATCTGCCACACTGAGTAATTGATAATCCCAGGTCTGCCACACTGTGTAATTGATAATCCCAGGTCTGCCACACCGAGTAATTGATAATTCGAGGTCTGCCACACTGAGTAATTGATAATTCGAGGTCTGCCACACTGAGTAATTGATAATTCGAGGTCTGCCTTACTGAGTAATTGATAATTCGAGGTCTGCCATACTGAGTAATTGATAATTCGAGGTCTGCCACACTGAGTAATTGATAATTCGAGGTCTGCCATACTGAGTAATTGATAATTCGAGGTCTGCCATACTGAGTAATTGATAATCCAGGGTCTGCAATACTGAGTAACTATGGTCTTGTGTGTAACAAGCAGATTTGCTGCCTATATAGAAGGAGAAGGGAAGATCAGCATGCAAGTGCAAGAAATGCTGCACATGGATGACCACCTCACATCGATGCACACAACAGAAACCGGTCCTAAAGATAGGGGGCGCCATTTCAGAATTGTAAAGGTTATAGCTAGAGATGAGCGAACCCGAACTTAAAAGTTCAGAGTTCGTACCGGACAGTTAGTGTCCGGCGCTAAATGCCGAACTCGGACCTCTCCCGGAAGTTCGTTGCAAAGTTCGGAGTTCTGGGGGAAGTCCATTGCAGAGAGAGAGAGACAGAGAGAATATTTTTGCAGATCCAAAGTTCGGGTCTCCATTGTTTTCAATGGGGTTCGAGTTCAGGTTCAAGCTCGGATACAGTTCTGGTACCCGAACCGACCTTTCGACTAAAGTTCGGGTCGGGTACCAGTACCCGAGCTTCCACGAATCTGATCATCCCTAGTTATAGCTATTAAACCATGCACAATTTTTACTTAGTTTATCAGTATCCTGTGCTTCTAATCTACTGTGGCAGATAATTTTAAATGCTGGAAGGCTCCTTTAAGACATAATTTCTGCGCCCTGAAAAGATATGTGAACAGTTTATCTGAATGTTTTTGAAAAACATTGTGAATAGAACATGGAGAACTCCAATGATACATCCAGATTCAGTATCCAAACATCGGAGTCACAGCATTGTTTCCCTCCCTGTTTAGTCATCGCACATATTCACATGGACAAGGTTACTTCCTTTATTCCATTGCTAAATGTCTTGTGCAAGGATTTGACCTTTCAGACTAAATATTTTTTCTACACTTGGATAAATATTATATTTATTTTTTGTAATATTATAGGGTCACTGGGCTAAAAGGGATGAGGTTTATTTAAATAGTTATAATTAATCAGTATCGCTACAGTGTAGCCCTGGCCTTATGCATGTTTTTGATTTCTATGCAATGAATATTGATAGCCAGAAAAAGAAGGGGGGGGGTATGTAGTGGGCACCACAAAAAAATAGGATGTCAGTGAAAAAAGTGGTACTGCAATAAGGTGTGCAAAAAAGCAATGTAACAATGTAACAAAAGAAAGGAATATTATTTTGGAATATTGATAGCCCTTGCAAAATGCTCAGTGGTGATCACAACTTCTCCATTTCTCCATCGCTCCATTCCCTTTCTATCATTACAAACTTTTTGCAGTTGTAAACTATAGATAGGATGGCCTAAATAAAGACCAGGACATCCTTTGTTAGAGCAGCACAGAGTCCATGACGTCCAGCAGAAGCAGGTTCACTACTGGGGTCTATCAAATATTAGATGAAAGAGGGTTCTCGGGTGAAAACAAGTATCTATAAGATAGGTGATCAGTCACTTAGTGATCAGTGGGGGTCCGACTGCTGGGACCTGCACCGATCGGTGCAATGGAGAACTTTTATACCCATTTCAAGATGAAGCGACAAGCCGGATGCCTGAGTGCTATTCCATTCATTCTCTATGGGGCTGCCTTAAAAAGCAGAACACAAACCTCAGCAGCAACATAGGGAATTACTGGAACCATGGTTGACCCAGTGCGCTGTCGCTTCATTCTAATGAGAATAAATGTTCCCTGTTCTACGATCAATGCATGTCCCAGCAAATGGACCGCCGCCAATTAATAGTTAAATTAATAACTTGTTTTCAATGGAGAAGCCCTTTAAGAGATTATCTAGACCAGGATTCACTGGCATTGAGCTAATCTTTGTAGAACATCAGTGATTATTCCTGAAGGGAGCTGCAGGTTGACGAGTATTTTTCATGCAATCCATAAATAAGTCTTCTAGGACAGGAGCAGGTTTATGCAGAAGTAATTGGTTCTAGAAGAAGGTCCTGAGCTGTGGTGACACCCATCTGGGACCCCATATGACCTGAACGATGGTTGTCCTCCAACATAATTCCACTGTAACCTCCAGTCCAACACTGACAACTAAAACATTGAGTAT
Source organism: Phyllobates terribilis (assembly GCF_046119375.1). Lineage (NCBI taxonomy): Eukaryota > Metazoa > Chordata > Amphibia > Anura > Dendrobatidae > Phyllobates > Phyllobates terribilis. The sequence goes on from NW_027362765.1 coordinate 386,033,672, forward strand.
TGGGGAATCTATAGATGCAGCACTCTGTAAATGACCTGAATATTTTCGGTATCAGCATAAAGTCATAATTATTACGTAATTGCGTCAATGACTATTGACTCATCCCTATGTTACGCCTGGGGCACAAAAATATTAGTCTTGTATAGAAAACATATGAAGAACAATAGTTTCTCCACCTATCACGAGTATTGCAACATGTTGTGCCCCAGATCCTAAGAGCGAGTATTCACTCAGCTGAGAGCGCAGATCACCGAGACGCCACCCAGAGCACTGCTTCCATCAGGAGAGGGAACAAGTTAAGTAACATCTTATTAAAGGTTGGGTTCACTTTAGGTTTGGATATTAATTTAGATGTAATAATTATCCAGACTGCTGTTATAGGGGGCTCCGGACTACACACCCAGACTGCTCTTATAGGGGGGCTCTAGACTACACATCTAGACTGCTGTTATAGGGGGCTCCAGACTACACATCCAGACTGCTCTTATAGGGGGGCTCTAGACTACACATCTAGACTGCTGATATAGGGGGCTCCGGACTACACACCCAGACTGCTCTTATAGGGGGGCTCTAGACTACACATCTAGACTGCTGTTATAGGGGGCTCCAGACTACACATCCAGACTGCTCTTATAGGGGGGCTCTAGACTACACATCTAGACTGCTGTTATAGGGGGCTCCGGCCTACACACCCAGACTGCTCTTATAGGGGGGCTCTAGACTACACATCTAGACTGCTGTTATAGGGGGCTCCAGACTACACATCCAGACTGCTGTTATAGGGGGGCTCTAGACTACACATCTAGACTGCTGTTATAGGGGGCTCTGGACTACACACCCAGACTGCTCTTATAGGGGGGCTCTAGACTACACATCTAGACTGCTGTTATAGGGGGCTCCAGACTACACATCCAGACTGCTCTTATAGGGGGGCTCTAGACTACACATCTAGACTGCTGTTATAGGGGGCTCCGGCCTACACACCCAGACTGCTCTTATAGGGGGGCTCTAGACTACACATCTAGACTGCTGTTATAGGGGGCTCCAGACTACACATCCAGACTGCTGTTATAGGGGGGCTCTAGACTACACATCTAGACTGCTGTTATAGGGGGCTCTGGACTACACACCCAGACTGCTCTTATAGGGGGGCTCTAGACTACACATCCAGACTGCTGTTATAGGGGGCTCCAGACTACACATCCAGACTGCTCTTATAGGGGGGCTCTAGACCACATCTAGACTGCTGTTATAGGGGGCTCCAGACTACACATCCAGACTGCTATTATAGGGGGCTCCAGACTACACATCCAGACTGCTGTTATAGGGGGCTACAGACTACACATCCAGACTGCTGTTATAGGGGGGGCTCCAGACTACACATCCTGACTGCTGTTATAGGGGGCTCCAGACTACACATCCAGACTGCTATTATAGGGGTCTTCAGACTACACATCCTGACTGCTGTTATAGGGGGCTCTGGACTACACACCCAGACTGCTCTTATAGGGGGGCTCTAGACTACACATGCAGACTGCTGTTATAGGGGGCTCCAGACTACACATCCAGACTGCTGTTATAGGGGGCTCCAGACTACACATCCAGACTGCTATTATAGGGGGCTCCAGACTACACATCTAGACTGCTGATATAGGGGGCTCCAGGCTACACATCCAGACTGCTATTATAGGGGGCTCCAGACTACACATACAGACTGCTGTTATAGGGGGCTCCAGACTATACATCCAGACTGCTGTTATAGGGGGCTCCGGACTACACACCCAGACTGCTCTTATAGGGGGGCTCCAGACTACACATCCAGACTGCTGTTATAGGGGGCTCCAGACTACACATCCAGACTGCTCTTATAGGGGGGCTCTAGACTACACATCTAGACTGCTGTTATAGGGGGCTCCAGACTACACATCCAGACTGCTATTATAGGGGTCTCCAGACTACACACCCAGACTGCTGTTATAGGGGGGCTCTAGACTACACATCCAGACTGCTGTTATAGGGGGCTCCAGACTACACATCCAGACTGCTATTATAGGGGTCTCCAGACTACACATCCAGACTGCTGTTATAGGGGGCTCCGGACTACACCCCCAGACTGCAGTTATAGGGGGGCTCTAGACTACACATCCAGACTGCTGTTATAGGGGGCTCCAGACTATACATCCAGACTGCTCTTATAGGGGGGCTCTAGACTACACATCCAGACTGCTGTTATAGGGGGCTCCAGACTACACATCCAGACTGCTGTTATAGGGGGCTCCGGACTACACACCCAGACTGCTCTTATAGGGGGGCTCTAGACTACACATCTTGGCTGCTGTTATAGGGGGCTCCAGACTACACATCCAGACTGCTGTTATAGGGGGCTCTGGACTACACACCCAGACTGCTCTTATAGGGGGGCTCTAGACTACACATATAGGCTGCTGTTATAGGGGGCTCCAGACTACACATCCAGACTGCTATTATAGGGGTCTCCAGACTACACATCCAGACTGCTGTTATAGGGGGCTCTGGACTACACCCCCAGACTGCTGTTATAGGGGGGCTCTAGACTACACATCCAGACTGCTGTTATAGGGGGCTGCAGACTATACATCCAGACTGCTCTTATAGGGGGGCTCTAGACTACACATCCAGACTGCTGTTATAGGGGGCTCCAGACTACACATCCAGACTGCTGTTATAGGGGGCTCCGGACTACACACCCAGACTGCTCTTATAGGGGGGCTCTAGACTACACATCTTGGCTGCTGTTATAGGGGGCTCCAGACTACACATCCAGACTGCTGTTATAGGGGGCTCCGGACTACACACCCAGACTGCTCTTATAGGGGGGCTCTAGACTACACATCTAGGCTGCTGTTATAGGGGGCTCCAGACTACACATCCAGACTGCTGTTATAGGGGGCTCCGGACTACACATCCAGACTGCTGTTATAGGGGGCTCCGGACTACACACCCAGACTGCTCTTATAGGGGGGCTCTAGACTACACATCTAGGCTGCTGTTATAGGGGGCTCCAGACTACACATCCAGACTGCTGTTATAGGGGGCTCCGGACTACACACGCAGACTGCTCTTATAGGGGGGCTCTAGACTACACATCTAGGCTGCTGTTATAGGGGGCTCCAGACTACACATCCAGACTGCTGTTATAGGGGCCTCCAGACTACACATCCAGACTTCTATTATAGGAGGCTCCAGACTACACATCCAGACTGCCATTATAGAGGTCTCCAGACTACACATCCAGACTGCTGATATAGGGGGGCTCCAGACTACACATCCAGACTGCCATTATAGGGGTCTCCAGACTACACATCCAGACTGCTGTTATAGGGGGGCTCTAGACTACACATCCAGATTGCTGTTATGGGGGGCTCCAGACTATACATCCAGACTGCTCTTATAGGGGGGCTCTAGACTACACATCCAGACTGCTGTTATAGGGGGCTCCAGACTACACATCCAGACTGCTGTTATAGGGGGCTCCAGACTACACATCCAGACTGCTGTTATAGGGGGCTCCGGACTACACACCCAGACTGCTCTTATAGGGGGGCTCTAGACTACACATCTAGGCTGCTGTTATAGGGGGCTCCAGACTACACATCCAGACTGCTGTTATAGGGGGCTCTGGACTACACATCCAGACTGCTGTTATAGGGGGCTCCGGACTACACACCCAGACTGCTCTTATAGGGGGGCTCTAGACTACACATCTAGGCTGCTGTTATAGGGGGCTCCAGACTACACATCCAGACTGCTGTTATAGGGGGCTCCGGACTACACACGCAGACTGCTCTTATAGGGGGGCTCTAGACTACACATCTAGGCTGCTGTTATAGGGGGCTCCAGACTACACATCCAGACTGCTGTTATAGGGGCCTCCAGACTACACATCCAGACTGCTATTATAGGGGGCCCCAGACTACACATCCAGACTGCCATTATAGGGGTCTCCAGACTACACATCCAGACTGCTGATATAGGGGGGCTCCAGACTACACATCCAGACTGCCATTATAGGGGTCTCCAGACTACACATCCAGACTGCTGTTATAGGGGCTCCGGACTACACACCCAGACTGCTCTTATAGGGGGGCTCTAGACTACACATCCAGACTGCTGTTATAGGGGGCTCCAGACTACACATCTAGACTGCTGTTATAGGGGGCTCCAGACTACACATCCAGACTGCTGTTATAGGGGACTCCAGACTACACATCTAGACTGCTGTTATAGGGGGGCTCCAGACTACACATCCAGACTGCTATTATAGGGGGCTCCAGACTACACATGCAGACTGCTGTTATAGGGGGGGCTCCAGACTACACATCCAGACTGCTGTTATAGGAGGGGCTCCAGACTACACATCCAGACTGCTGTTATAGGGGGCTCCAGACTACACATCCAGACTGCTATTATAGGGGGCTCCAGACTACACATCCAGACTGCTGTTATAGGGGTCTCCAGACTACACATCCAGACTGCTGTTATAGGGGGCTCCGGACTACATACCCAGACTGCTCTTATAGGGGGGCTCTAGACTACACATCTAGACTGCTGTTATAGGGGGCTCCAGACTACACATCCAGTCTGCTGTTATAGGGGGCTCCAGACTACACATCCAGACTGCTATTATAGGGGGCTCCAGACTACACATCCAGACTGATATTCTAGGGGTCTCCAGACTACACATCCAGACTGCTGATATAGGGGGGCTCCAGACTAAACATCCAGACTGCTATTATAGGGGGCTCCAGACTACACATCCAGACTGCTGTTATAGGGGTCTCCAGACTACACATCCAGACTGCTGTTATAGGGGGCTCCAGACTACACATCCAGACTGCTGTTATAGGGGGCTCCGGACTACATACCCAGACTGCTCTTATAGGGGGGCTCTAGACTACACATCTAGACTGCTGTTATAGGGGGCTCCAGACTACACATCCAGTCTGCTGTTATAGGGGGCTCCAGACTACACATCCAGACTGCTATTATAGGGGGCTCCAGACTACACATCCAGACTGATATTCTAGGGCTCTCCAGACTACACATCCAGACTGCTGATATAGGGGGGCTCCAGACTAAACATCCAGACTGATATTATAGGGGGCTCCAGACTACACATCCAGACTGCTGTTATAGGGGGCTCCAGACTACACATCCAGACTGCTGTTATAGGGGGCTCCAGACTACACATCCAGACTGCTGTTATAGGGGGCTCCAGACTACACATCCAGACTGCTATTATAGGGGGCTCCAGACTACTCATCCAGACTGCTGTTATAGGGGGCTCCAGACTATACATTCAGACTGCTTTTATAGGGGGCTTCGGACTACACATCCAGACTGCTGTTATAGGGGGCTCCGGACTTCACATCCAGACTGCTGTTAAAGGGGGCTCCAGACTACAAATCCTGACTGCTGTTATAGGGGGCTCCAGACTATACATCCAGACTGCTATTATAGGGGGCTCCAGACTATACATCCAGACTGCCATTATAGGGGGCTCCAGACTATACATCCAGACTGCTATTAAAGGGGGCTCCAGACTATACATCCAGTCTACTATTATAGGGGGCTCCAGACTACACATCGAGACTGCTGTTATAGGGGGGCTCCAGACTACACATCCAGACTGCTGTTATAGGGGGGCTCCCGACTACACATCCAGACTGCTATTATAGGGGGCTCCAGACTACACATCCAGACTGCTGTTATAGGGGGGGCTCCAGACTACACATCCAGACTGCTGTTATAGGGGGCTCCAGACTACACATCCAGACTGCTATTATAGGGGGCTCCAGACTACACATCCAGACTGCTGTTATAGGGGTCTCCAGACTACACATCCAGACTGCTGTTATAGGGGGCTCCGGACTACATACCCAGACTGCTCTTATAGGGGGGCTCTAGACTACACATCTAGACTGCTGTTATAGGGGGCTCCAGACTACACATCCAGACTGCTGTTATGGGGGCTCCAGACTACACATCCAGACTGCTATTATAGGGGGCTCCAGACTACACATCCAGACTGCTATTCTAGGGGTCTCCAGACTACACATCCAGACTGCTGATATAGGGGGGCTCCAGACTAAACATCCAGACTGATATTATAGGGGGCTCCAGACTACACATCCAGACTGCTGTTATAGGGGGCTCCAGACTACACATCCAGACTGCTGATATAGGGGGCTCCAGACTATACATTCAGACTGCTGTTATATTGGGCTCCAGACTACACATCCAGACTGCTGTTATAGGGGGCTCCAGACTACACATCCAGACTGCTGTTATAGGGGGCTCCAGACTACACATCCAGACTGCTGTTATAGGGGGCTCCAGACTACACATCCAGACTGCTATTATAGGGGGGCTCCAGACTACTCATCCAGACTGCTGTTATAGGGGGCTCCGGACTACACATCCAGACTGCTGTTATAGGGGGCTCCGGACTTCACATCCAGACTGCTGTTAAAGGGGGCTCCAGACTACAAATCCAGACTGCTGTTATAGGGGGCTCCAGACTATACATCCAGACTGCTACTATAGGGGGCTCCAGACTATACATCCAGACTGCCATTATAGGGGGCTCCAGACTATACATCCAGACTGCTATTAAAGGGGGCTCCAGACTATACATCCAGACTGCTATTATAGGGGGCTCCAGACTACACATCGAGACTGCTGTTATAGGGGGGCTCCAGACTACACATCCAGACTGCTGTTATAGGGGGGCTCCCGACTACACATCCAGACTGCTATTATAGGGGGCTCCAGACTATACATCCAGACTGCCATTATAGGGGGCTCCAGACTACACATCCAGACTGCTGTTATAGGGGGCTCCAGACTATACATCCAGACTGCTATTATAGGGGGCTCCGGACTATACATCCAGACTGCCGTTATAGGGGGCTCCGGACTACACATCCAGACTGCCGTTATAGGGGGCTCCAGACTACACATCCAGACTGCTATTATAGGGGGCTCCGGACTACACATCCAGACTGCTGTTATAGGGGGGCTCCAGACTACACATCCAGACTGCTGTTATAGGGGGGCTCCAGACTACACATCCAGACTGCTATTATAGGGGGCTCCAGACTACACATCCAGACTGCTGTTACAGGGGGGCTCCAGACTACACATCCAGACTGCTATTATAGGGGGCTCCGGACTACACATCCAGACTGCTGTTACAGGGGGGCTCCAGACTACACATCCAGACTGCTGTTATAGGGGGCTCCGGACTACACATCCAGATTGCTGTTACAGGGGGGCTCCAGACTACAGATTCAGACTGCTGTTATAGGGGGATCCAGACTACACATCCAGACTGCTGTTATAGGGGGGCTCCGGACTACACATCCAGACTGCTGTTACAGGGAGGCTCCAGACTACACATCCAGACTGCTGTTATAGGGGGATCCAGACTACACATCCAGACTGCTGTTATAGGGGGCTTCAGACTACACATCCAGACTGCTGTTATAGGGGGCTCCAGACTATACTTCCAGACTGCTGTTATAGGGGGCTCCGGACTACACATCCAGACTGCTGTTATAGGGGGCTCTGGACTACACATCCAGACTGCTATTATAGGGGGCTCCAGAGTATACATCCAGACTGCTATTATAGGGGGCTCCAGACTACACATCCAGACTGCTATTATAGGGGGTTCCGGACTACACATCCAGACTGCTGTTGTAGGGGGGCTCCAGACTACACATCCAGACTGCTGTTATAGGGGGGCTCCAGACTACACATCCAGACTGCTATTATAGGGGGCTCCAGACTACACATCCAGACTGCTGTTATAGGGGACTCCAGACTACACATCCAGACTGCTATTATATGGGGCTCCAAACTACACATCCAGACTGCTGTTATACGGGGCTCCAGACTATACATCCAGACTGCCATTATAGGGGGCTCCGGACTACACATCCAGACTGCTGTTATAGGGGGCTCCAGACTACACATCCAGACTGCTATTACAGGGGGCTCCGGACTACACATCTAGACTGCTGTTATAGGGGGGCTCCAGACTACACATCCAGACTGCTGTTATAGGGGGGCTCCAGACTACACATACAGACTGCTATTATAGGGGGCTCCAGACTACACATCCAGACTGCTATTATAGGGGGCTCCAGACTACACATCCAGACTGCTGTTATAGGGGGCTCCAAACTATACATCCAGACTGCTGTTATAGGGGGCTCCGGACTACACATCCACACTGCTGTTATAGGGGGCTCCAGACTACACATCCAGACTGCTATTATAGGGGGCTCCAGACTATACATCCAGACTGCTGTTATAGGGGGCTCTGGACTACACATTCAGACTACTGATAGAGGGGGCTCCTGACTACACATCCAGACTGCTGTTATAGAGGGCTCCGGACTACACATCCATAATGCTTTTATAGGGGGCTCCAGACTACACTTCCAGACTGCTGTTATAGAGGGCTCCAGACTACACATCCATAATGCTTTTATAGGGGGCTCCAGACTACACTTCCAGACTGCTGTTATAGGGGGCTCCAGACTACACATCCAGACTACTATTATAGGGGGCTCCAGGCTATACATACAGGCTGCTGTTATAGGGGGGCTCCAGACTACACCTCCAGACTGCTGTTATAGGGGGCTCCAGACTACACTTCCAATCTGCTGTTATAGGGGGGCTCCAGAGTACAGCTCCAAACTGCTGTTATAGGGGGGCTCCAGACTACACATCCAGACTGCTATTATAGGGGGCTCCGGACTACACATCCAGACTGCTGTTATAGGGGGGCTCCAGACTACACATCCAGACTGCTGTTATAGGGGGGCTCCAGACTACACATCCAGACTGCTATTATAGGGGGCTCCAGACTACACATCCAGACTGCTGTTATAGGGGGCTCCGGACTACACATCCAGACTGCTGTTACAGGGGGGCTCCAGACTACAGATCCAGACTGCTGTTATAGGGGGATCCAGACTACACATCCAGACTGCTGTTATAGGGGGGCTCCGGACTACACATCCAGACTGCTGTTACAGGGGGGCTCCAGACTACACATCCAGACTGCTATTAAAGGGGGCTCCGGACTACACATCCAGACTGCTGTTATAGGGGGCTCCAGACTATACTTCCAGACTGCTGTTATAGGGGGCTCCGGACTACACATCCAGACTGCTGTTATAGGGGGCTCTGGACTACACATCCAGACTGCTGTTATAGGGGGCTTCAGACTATACATCCAGACTGCTGATATAGGGGGGCTCCAGACTACACATCCAGACTGCTGTTATAGGGGGATCCAGACTACACATCCAGACTGCTGTTATAGGGGGCTTCAGACTACACATCCAGACTGCTGTTATAGGGGGCTCCAGACTATACTTCCAGACTGCTGTTATAGGGGGCTCCGGACTACACATCCAGACTGCTGTTATAGGGGGCTCTGGACTACACATCCAGACTGCTATTATAGGGGGCTCCAGACTATACATCCAGACTGCTATTATAGGGGGCTCTAGACTACACATCCAGACTGCTATTATAGGGGGTTCCGGACTACACATCCAGACTGCTGTTGTAGGGGGGCTCCAGACTACACATCCAGACTGCTATTACAGGGGGCTCCGGACTACACATCTAGACTGCTGTTATAGGGGGGCTCCAGACTACACATCCAGACTGCTGTTATAGGGGGGCTCCAGACTACACATACAGACTGCTATTATAGGGGGCTCCAGACTACACATCCAGACTGCTATTATAGGGGGCTCCAGACTACACATCCAGACTGCTGTTATAGGGGGCTCCAAACTATACATCCAGACTGCTGTTATAGGGGGCTCCGGACTACACATCCACACTGCTGTTATAGGGGGCTCCAGACTACACATCCAGACTGCTATTATAGGGGGCTCCAGACTATACATCCAGACTGCTGTTATAGGGGGCTCTGGACTACACATCCAGACTACTGATAGAGGGGGCTCCTGACTACACATCCAGACTGCTGTTATAGAGGGCTCCGGACTACACATCCATAATGCTTTTATAGGGGGCTCCAGACTACACTTCCAGACTGCTGTTATAGAGGGCTCCAGACTACACATCCATAATGCTTTTTTAGGGGGCTCCAGACTATACATACAGGCTGCTGTTATAGGGAGGCTCCAGACTACACCTCCAGACTGCTGTTATAGGGGGCTCCAGACTACACTTCCAAACTGCTGTTATAGGGGGGCTCCAGAGTACAGCTCCAAACTGCTGTTATAGGGGGGCTCCAGACTACACTTCCAGACTGCTGTTATAGGGGGCTCCAGACTACACATCCAGATTGCTGTTATAGGGGGGCTACAGACTACACATCCAGACTGCTGTTATAGGGGGCTCCAGACTACACATCCAGATTGCTGTTATAGGACGGCTCCAGATTACACATCCAGACTGCTGTTACAGGGGGCTCCAGGCTACACATCCAGATTGCTGTTATAGGGGGCTCCAGACTACACATCCAGACTGCTGTTATAGGGGGGCTCCAGACTACACATCCAGATTGCTGTTATAGGGGGCTACAGACTACACATCCAGACTGCTGTTACAGGGGGCTCCAGGCTACACATCCAGATTGCTGTTATACAGTTTTATTACATTTTTTATGGGTTTAATAGAGAAAAAATATCAATAGCACCATTTTTTACACCATTTACCGATCCCCTTAAATAATCTGATCGCTGTGTTGTGTGGGTCATTACGATTACTGGGACATCAAACATGTCCGTGTTATTTGCTGATTTGTGATGTTCTTTTTTTAAAAAAACAAACAAACAGCGCATTAAAAATGACATTTGTGTAATTGTTTTTCATTATTTTTTAGTACTTTTATAGCAAGAAAAAATATCTTTTATTCTCCCTCTAGAATACAGAGACAAAAAAATACACTATTATATACAATGTATCTCTATGGCCACGGCCCCACAATCAGTATTTGGTCAGTATTCGGTCAGTATTTTTTCTCAGCAGTGGGTGATAAATGCAGAATTGGTGACTTGTTTCTATTATACCTTTTTCTCTGATTGTTCCTCTCCTGGTTTTGGCTCCCACTCCTGAGAAAAAATACTGACTGAATACTGACCAAATACTGATAGCGGGGCCGTGGCCTAAGGGGGTTAGTGACTGAAATGCAGATCAAGTATACAAAACACTTCCAGTGACATCACCAGATCTTGTGGCTCAATAGCTTTAGTTCCTGCCTGCAATTATAGAGGTTGTCGCTTCGAGTACTGGGGAAATTCCCCAAAAAAGAGAAAATTACTTTTTTTGTAATTGATTTTCATTATTTTTATTAGTATTATAGGAACAAAAATATCTGACTTTTTCTTTTCCTGTAGAATACAAATACATACATAGAAACACACTGTTATATACAGTGTATCTCTATGTATAATCTGCTTCTGGGATCACTGACTGCAATACATCTCAAGATTACGAACTTCTCCTGTGTTTATCATCGTGGGCTGTGGCTCATTGCTACATGCAAACAAGCGATAGTTGGTTTGAGTCTCCAGGAGCGCAGCTCACAAGACAAGAAGGGAATAGTTTGATTTAATTTATGCACTGAGTATAGTGATACTGCCCTGCCCCCCAAGGAGGTGGAGCTACAGAGCTATGAAGATGTTGAAGAGAGGTGAGTATTAGGCTATGTGCACACGATGCATTTTCGCAGTGGTTTTCCGGATGTGGTGTGCACATGATGTGGAAATTTCCGCTTCAGATTACCATTGTGGTAAAAACCGCATCATGACCATTGTGCGGGTGTTTCTGCCGCGAATTCGCGCCCATTAACTTGAATTGAACAGCAGCAAAACCGCAGCTATATGTGGATTTGCTGCATTTCAATTAAAGCCAATGGCTGCGAATTCGCTGCGGCAACGCGCTACGGGCAGTACCCAGGTCGGAGAGGAGGACTACAACTCCTCTCATCCGACCGCCGCTCCTGCTGATCGCTCACGTGAACTCACCTGGGACTGCTGAGGGGTGATACTAATAGCCGCGGAGGGGGCTAGTATTCATGGCCCCTTCCCTGGCTATTAATATCAGCCCACGGCTGTCTGTTTAGCCTTTTCTGGTTAGATTTTCTGGTCAATTTTTTTCTGGGGACCCCCTGTAATCTAGCCAGTAAGGGCTAAACAAACAGCTGTGAGCTGATATTAATAGCCAAGGAACATTTTTGGCATATGGCCCCTTCCCTGACTACTAATATCAGCCCTCGGCAGTCGACTTTCTCTCTGCTGGTTATAAAAATGACGCAGGAGCCCACTCCATTTTTTTTTTTTAATTTCAGGCTCTGTGCCCACGATCCAGAAATAGCAGCTCTTTGGACGCATATTTTTGCTGCGGCCAAAATGTTGCATTCTATTGAAGGCAGGTAAATCCACATATGTTCACTGAACCTTGCGTATTTACAGCATTCAATACTTTCTAGTGGTCAAATTTCTGTTGCAGAGACTGGCGACTCTGTAAGAGAATATGACATACTGCGGTCCTGAAAGACACGCCGCATGTCAGTATCCACAGATGATTTGCAGCCTCTGATGCACGAATAGTGGACATGGGATTTCTACAGATCCCATCCACTATACTGTAACATCTGGACGCTGCAGGTTTGACGGTGTATAAATACGCAGCATCAAACCTGCAACGGCTTTTGACCTTGGCCACGTACACAAACTCACACGCCGCGTGTCAATTTCTGTAGCCGGCACGCTAGTCTCCGCTGCAGATTTTGACCAATTGAAGTGTCATTATGTCATTATATTCGGAGGATTCACATGTACCGACAACAAAAGTGCGTCATTAGAACACCGTGTTTTGGATGCAACAAAAATATGCTGCTTCCAAAGCACTGCTTGTTGCTGTTCGTGGGGACGTTCATGACCAAACCTAATTAAAGTAAAGTAAAGAGTTAAATAAACACACAGACACAGAGTAAGCGCTGTATTTGAAATACAACAGACACATTCTTTAATCATTTAAATTATATACTCACCCCAGTTCGGACGGTAATCCAAGGTTTAAAGCAATGTTCCATCGAATAACTCTATTGAGCTCCAAAAAGCATTCATTGAAGTACAAAAACGCTTAAAAAAAACAACATGAAAAACCGCACTAAAAACGCGTCAAAATCGCTGCAAAAACATGGGGAAAATCCGCATGTGTTTTTCCTACCAAGGAGATGCGGAAACGCACAGCAAAATTTCTGCTTCAAAACCTGACCGTACGCACATAGCCTTAGAAGCTGGGACAAAGCCCTGTAATGCCGGGATGGTGGGACTGAGCCCTCAAGTTGGAACAGTCCCTCTGAATCTGGTACTGTTGGACGCTATGCACAACCCTGAAATAAGGGTCTCTGCCCTTACTGTCAGATTACATAGTGTTAAATATTGTCAAATGAAATTATAGATTTCCAATCTCAGGTCTGTGCTGAGTACATTGCTTCACCCTAATGGAAGGTTTTGCTGACATTACATGTGTTTTACTTAGACTCAGTGGGTGTTAATGCTAAACAGTAAGCTTAAGAATTCTATTAACGGACAGACCAGGTGACATATATTATCACATGAAACTCAGGTTGGGGGCACTCTTCTGTCTTCACTCAGAGGGTCTACATTCAGCAGCGGACATGTGCTTCTGCCGCCTACTGTAACTTGGATGGACACTCTTGGACAAGCAGCTGATAAAACTTCTACACAGAATCCAGAGAAAGATGGATGAATAAACCGCAACCAATTTAATGAACTAATTCACATATTTTATATTTTGCTGCAATGATTCCTTTTAGTGGACTATCCAATGAACCACTACATCTTTTTGTAAGTATTGTCGTGACATTTTATTTGGAGTATCGCATCTGGTAAGAAGTCTTGAATAAATAAATATATGAAATATGTATAATTAACTCATAGCAAAAACGTGCCGACAGATTCCCTTTAAACAATACATTATCAGTGTTTACTCCCGCTGATCTCAAAGTAGGTACAAGTAGTATATTACGAGCACAGCTGGTACTTATTACTGTATGTTGTATTATTACTGTCCCAAGTTAAACGTAGTGGTGCTCTTAGTGACGACAAGCCCTCTGTAAAGGACGTGCACTGGTTGTGCAAGTCCTGAGCAGTGTACATGTATGGACAGTATTTTACTGCTGCAATTAGAGGTACAAAAACCTTGCAAATTCTATGTGGTTAAGTTCACACATTGTGGATTTGTTGCGGATTTTTCCACCGCGTATCAACAGCAAAATTTATTGCCACGGATTCCACACTCAAAAATTACACATCAGGTGATAAAAATCCCCAACTCATGCTAATTTTCACATAGGAAGTTTCATTACATGCACAGAAAATCTGCACAAAATACGCCGCACATGAACGTACTCGCTTTTTTTTATTCAGATAGCAAAGAGGTTATGCAACTTCTCCAGAAATTTGGCAGACTGAATGCAACAAATGACATCCAGCAGACAGATCATCTTTCTATTCTTGCTAATACCAGATAATTTTGTGCTGCGTGTTGAGACAGGTGGCACAGAGAAGTGTCTATGTATAATGTAATGTAAGGGTGGGGAGGAGTAGATACTTCATCTTGGTTCTTTGTAGAGTTCCTAGATTCCAGCTAGGGCTATGTGCACACATTTTTTTCAAGTGAATTGTACCTGATATCCTCCTAGAAAAGCGCCACTAATGAAAACATGCACTGCAATGTAAAACGTTAAAATACGTAACATGTTCATTCTTCGTATGGCTTCATTTGGAAGTGTTACAGATCAAAGTACCGGGAAAATACGTTGGCGGCTGAGTCGTGTGCTGTTCACTTATGATCCGCAAAGTGCAGCGCCAATAGTAATGCGACATGCGTCGCTATGGAGTGGAGGAAAAGGAACCTCCAGCTTATTCATGAAGTGGCTTTTCCTAAGGCAGTCTTCGCAAAGCATTTTTCTAGCATACGTAACAAGGTGTGCCGCAAAGGATGACATTTCACAGCGCTATATGGCATTTGTGGCTCGAGATTGCCATCTACTGCCCGGTCACAAACCTGCGGAACTAACAGGAAGGGGAAGACTTTCAGGCAGGAAGAGTCTAGACAGAGCACTGGGTCACAGTTCCCTGATATAAGAGGCCAGAGCGGCAAGGCTGGAAAGGATTTGGCGCCAACCAGTGAAACGAGCAGTACATGTGTGCAAAGGGACGCTGAGGCTGAGATCCCGGAACGTGCCAAGAGGCTTGAACTAGTGTGTTCTGGTGTGCCCGTGAGCAGGGTCCAAATGACGCCGGACTTGGTACGTGAACCAGACCATGCCAGTCAAGACCTGAGGTCCAGATCTGCCCCAGGCAAGATCAGAGGATCATTCTGTGTTGGTCAAGACCCGGAACCCAGCCCTCGTTCATCTAGGCCCGCAGGTCAAGCACAGAAGATGTGGTGGAGACCCTGACCCGGGAGTGAACGTCCATAATGGTGAATCGGAGGCGCGAGTGAGCCAGGCCATTACTTCCAGCACTGACAGCTACAGAGTGCAGTCTGGGGTAGTGCAGCAGGTGGGACAGGGACCGGCCCAAGCGAGAAAGGCCAGGAGAATATTGCTTAACTTTGTCAGAAAGGCTTGCGGCTTAGTGGGAAAAAACGGAGACCACGACTAGGACCTAGAAGAGGCACGGGGAGCATTGTGATAATACGTTATATGTTTGTGGATATTATCAGCATCGGAGATTAGATAGATAATATAGAGAACTTGCTATAAGAATCTCAGTGTGCTGATGACAACATTGTATATTTCATATTGTATTTACTCTGTTTGATATATTATACCCTCCAGTTAAATCCATCCTTCCCATTCCCGAGTCAGGGGAATAAACAGTTAAGCGCCGTGCTCCCATCTGCGTGTTGCATCCCTTGACCTGTTCACACATACGTTCAGTGACACCATTGAGGCTTAGGCTATGTGCCCACGATGCAGAAAATTTCTGCTTCATTTCTGCATCTCCTTGCCCGGAAAAACGCATGCGTAATTTGACACGCGTTTTTTTGCGTGTTTTGCACATGTGGAATTGCCATGCATTTTCTAAAGCATTGTAGATGCAGCACAAATAATGGACATGCTGCAGATTTTTGAGCGCATCAAAAACGCTGCGGAAAAATCCGCAGCATGGGCATTGAAAGTGCGGAATTCCATTGGGGATCATGGGAGACAGATTACCAAGCGTTTACCAAGCGTTTACGCTGCAAAAATTCCACAGCGTAAACGCTTGAAAAACGCATCATAGGCACGGACCCTAATTCTGATACCCGCATAACAGGTTTCAGGTGTATGCTCAACTAGGTGTATACGGCTGAAAATGACGTCCGACAGAGCACACAGTGACCCTGTCTGTACCATTGCAGTTGATTTCCCCATCAGCGAACACATCCTAATCCCGTTATGCAGATTATGGGAAAAAAGCGCCGACAGAGTGACTGAACTATGCCAAAATGCTATGTGATCATTGCCTTAGAAAACCTCAGTGGTTCCGCCATTGGAATTAAGGCGCTTTGCCTTAAGGGAATGTGCACACAGAGTTTTATTGAGGCAGTCAGAAACGACAAGTTTTCTAGTGGAAACTACGTCAGGAAATATTTCTTCCTTAGGCCAAATGCATATGACTAGTGTTGAGCATTCCAATACTGAAATATCGGGTATCGACCGATATTCGCGGTATCGAAGTTCCGATACTGAGTTCCGATACTTTTAGAATATCGAATACCGGAATCGGAAGTTCCAATAATGCCTGCGCTCTGCAGTGTCTCTGAAGGATGACAAGCTGGATGGCAACGCTCAGCTGCGATCCAGCCTGTCATCAGAATGCCATCCCAGCGTGAGAGAATTCTCCTGCGCTCACGGCAAGCGCAGGAGAATTTTCCCACACTGTCAGTGACGTGCATGAGGTGAGCCGAGTTCATTGGACATGACTAGTGTTGAGCCACCCCCGTAGTGTTTGGGTTCGGTTCGGTTCGTGGAACACCGGGATGTTTGTGGAACTGTTCGTCGAACACCTTAGAACACTGTCAAACAACGTCGAACACCATTAAAACCAATGGCAGGCAAATAAAAACACATAGAAAACACCTTCAAAGGTGTCCAAAAGCTGACAAACTGCTCAGAAGGCACTCTCTTTAAAAAAGCCGGCCGGCAATTCAGCATCGGTACCCGACAATTTAGAAGAGAACGAATAGAGCATCACACATAGATTAGATAGATAGAAACATGTCAGTCACATATATAAGAAGTATAGTGACAGTGTTGGTTACTGTACTTGTCATTTAGTGTTAAAGGATTTATTAAAAAAAATAATAGTGTTTTCATGCACCGTCTCTTTAAAAAAGCCGGCCGGCAATTCAGCATCTGTACCCGACAATTTAGAATAGAAGGAATAGAGCATCACACATAGATTAGATAGATAGAAACATGTCAGTCACATATATATGAAGTACAGTGATAGTGTTGATTACTGTACTTGTCATTTAGTGTTAAAATAAAGGATTTATTAAATTTGGCGTGGGGTTCCCCGTAATTTTAGTTTCTAGCGGAGGTTAAGCAGACGGCTGGGGCAGATGTTTGAAGCCTGGGAAGGGGTAATACCCACGGAGCTTCCCAGGCTACTAATATCAGCCCCCAGCTGAATACCTAGCCTTTACTAGCTATTAAAATTACGTAGGGTCCCCCCTATTTTAATAGCTAGCAAAGGCTAGGCAGACAGCTGGGGGCTGATATTAATAGCCCAGGAAGGGTGCCATGAATATTGGCCCCCTCCCAGGCTAGAAACACCAGCCGTCAGCCGCCCCAGAAATGGCGCATCCAAACAGTTAGAAGAAGTGACATAAGATGGAACATGCGCGTATTAACGTCATTTTGACACTCGTGTGCATTTATGGGGCTCTTTTGTGACAAAAAGATTCTGCACATACAGTGGAGAAAATAAGTATTTGATACACTGACAATTTTGCAAGTTTTCCCACCTACAAAGAATGGAGAGGTCTGTAATTTTTATTGTAGGTACACTAAAATCTAAAAATAAAAAACAGATACTTATCTTCCCCATTGTAGTCTTGGGAAGTTTTTGGAGAAGTTTTTCATTTCCTGAAACAGTTTTGAAGAGTTTTCCAAAGGTTTTGGAAGAGTTTTTTCCTGAAACAGTTTTTGCTATTTTTTAATTTGGACCAGGAGCCTCTTCAAAGAAGTGAAATACGCTCTCGTTTTTGTCAACCTGAAGTGGAAGAAAAATGTTCAAAAGTTTCAACATATGAACAGTAGTAGAAATGTATAGGAAGAGTTCTTCAAGCAAGTTTTTCTGCATTTTTCAGCCATCTTTTATGAATGGTCCCATTGCAAAAGACTCCTAAAAAAACTCTTTATACACTTAAGGAATGTGCACACCATTTTTTTTTAAACATGAGAACCCACTGAGTTTTTTAAGAGGAAGACACTTCTGGAAATGTTGGCATTTTTGTTCCTGAAGCTTCTTTGGATGATTTTTTGGGTTGCTTCCTGACTGCTTTTTTCAACATTTTTGGCCATCAGAATATTTTTGTTTTTAGCGTTTCCCTGTAATTTTTGGGGCTTCTCTTTTACTGATGTTTTCTTGTGACTTTGTTTTAACTCCATTAAATAGTGAAGAAACCACTTGTGGTTTTCGTAACACAAACACTGACAAAACGATCAAAAAGATGCCTGAGCGTTTACCGGGGAATCTTTTTCGACTTCCCATTGACTTCTATAATAAAGTATAGAGCCAATGTCTGACCTGACATCAGACAAGTATATATGGTGTCAATATCTTGGATTAATAATACCAGATATACGCTCTCACGGGGTAATGAAGCACTGAATATTTATAGTATGCGCCCCCTAAATTCTTCTAGCAAATTTGTCACAATGAATAGTTTACACTGCACCCACTTTTAGTTTAACATAACTGGTTGCTGTCCAGGTTTACCTCGCCCAATTTTTTGTCTAGAGGGCATTGATATGTACATGAGCTACCACCATGTATTAGCTGCCGGAGAGCTTGGCAAATGAAGAGAACAAGGCTGATGAAGAAACTTAAATGGCACTGCGAACCTCAACATGACCAAACATGTATGACATTACCGAGCATCCAGGTGTATTGATCATTGTTACTGTCAATGTGATCATATAGTATAAGCATATGTTCACATGTAGTCTTTTAATGTATTTTTTTCTCTCCAGGGAAAAATGCAGTTTTGGCCAAAAACACATTGTCCCAATCTGGAGCAAAAACACACACCACAGCTGCAGCATGGAAAGCATCCGGGCTGTGGAGTCGGCAAGCCAAACCTCCGACTCCTCAATTTCCCTGACTCCCGACTCCACAGCGCTGCCTCACTACTGAGCGTGTACATAAAGTGCAGCACAGATTCATCTCATCCAGAAGCCGAGATCCTGAGATCAGAAACAGAACAGACATTCATAGGACATTTAACAACTTTCCCACAATTTACAGCACATCCTGCATTGTATTACTGAACCCAATGTATTATATATTTTAGGAGTCAAAGTCGGTCCATTTTATACCGACTCCACGACGCCGACTCCACAGCACTGCTTACAGAGCAGTTTCCCTCTTTCAGATGTCTACATTTGAGAAATTGCAGTGTCCAGCATTGGTGCTTATACAAAACAGCGATTAAGCTTATCAAACAATGAAGGGACACTACCAAGAGCTGATTCATGTGCGTGTTCCATACTTACCCTGAGTTACATCCTGTATTATACTCCAGAGCTGCACTCACTATTCTGCTGGTGCAGTCACTGTGTACATATATTACATTACTGATCCTGAGTTACATCCTGTATTATCCTCTAGAGCTGCACTCACTATTCTGCTGGTGGTGTCACTGTGTACATACATTACATTACTGATCCTGTACTAATCCTGAGTTACATCCTGTATTATACTCCAGAGCTGCACTCACTATTCTGCTGGTGCCGTCACTGTGTACATACATTACATTAGTGATCCTGAGTTACATCCTATATTATACTCCAGAGCTGCACTCACTATTCTGCTGGTGGAGTCACTGTGTACTTACATTACATTACTGATCCTGTACTGATCCTGAGTTACATCCTGTATTATACTCCGGAGCTGCACTAACTATTCTGCTGGTGCAGTCACTGTGTACATACATTACATTACTGATCCTGTACTGATCCTGAGTTACAGCCTGTATTATACTCCAGAGCTGCACTCACTATTCTGCTGGTGCCGTCACTGTGTACATACATTACATTACTGATCCTGTACTGATCCTGAGTTACATCCTGTATTATACTCCAGAGCTGCACTCACTATTCTGCTGGTGGAGTCACTGTGTACTAACATTACATTACTTATCCTGTACTGATCCTGAGATACATCCTGTATTATACTCCAGAGCTGCACTCACTATTCTGCTGGTGGAGTCACTGTGTACATACATTACATTACTGATCCTGTACTGATACTGAGTTACATCCTGTATTATACCCCAGAGCTGCACTCACTATTCTGCTGGTGGAGTCACTGTGTACTTACATTACATTACTTATCCTGTACTGATCCTGAGTTACATCCTGTATTATACTCCAGAGCTGCACTCACTATTCTGCTGGTGGAGTCACTGTGTACATACATTACATTACTGATCCTGTACTGATACTGAGTTACATCCTGTATTATACTACAGAGCTGCACTCACTATTCTACTGCTGCAGTCACTGTGTACATACATTACATTACCGACCCTGTACTGATCCTGAGTTACATCCTGTATTATACTCCGGAGCTGCACTCACTATTCTGCTGGTGCAGTCACTGTATACATACATTACATTACTGATCCTGTACTGATCCTGAGTTACAGCCTGTATTATACTCCAGAGCTGCACTCACTATTCTGCTGGTGGAGTCACTGTGTACTTACATTACATTACTAATCCTGTACTGATCCTGAGTTACATCATGTATTATACTCCAGAGCTGCACTCACTGTTCTGCTGGTGCAGTCACTGTGTACTTACATTACATTACTGATCCTGTACTGATCCTGAGTTACATCCTGTATTATACTCCAGAGCTGCGCTCACTATTCTGCTGGTGCAGTCACTGTGTACATACATTACATTACTGATCCTGTACTGATCCTGAGTTACAGCCTGTATTATACTCCAGAGCTGCACTCACTATTCTACTGGTGGAGTCACTGTGTACTTACATTACATTACTAATCCTGTACTGATCCTGAGTTACATCATGTATTATACTCCAGAGCTGCACTCACTGTTCTGCTGGTGCAGTCACTGTGTACTTACATTACATTACTTATCCTGTACTGATCCTGAGTTACATCCTGTATTATACTCCAGAGCTGCACTCACTATTCTACTGGTGGAGTCACTGTGTACATACATTACATTACTGATCCTGTTCTGATCCTGAGTTACATCCTGTATTATACTCCAGAGCTACACTCACTATTCTGCTGGTGCAGTCACTGTGTACATACATTACATTACTTATCCTGTACTGATCCTGAGTTACATCCTGTATTATACTCCAGAGCTGCACTCACTATTCTGCTGGTGGAGTCACTGTGTACATACATTACATTACTGATCCTGTACTGATCTGGAGTTACATCCTGTATTAGACTCCAGAGCTGCACTCACTATTCTGCTGGTGCAATCACTGTGTACATACATTACCTTACTGATCCTGTACTGATCCTGAGTTACATCCTGTATTATACTCCAGAGCTTCACTCACTATTCTGCTTGTGCAGTCACTGTGTACATACATTACATTACTTATCCTGTACTGATCATGAGTTACATCCTGTATTATACTCCAGAGCTGCACTCACTATTCTGCTGGTGCAATCAATGTGTACAAACATTACATTACTGATCCTGTACTGATCCTGAGTTACATCCTGTATTATACTCCAGAGCTGCACTCACTAATGTACTGGTAGAGTCACTGTGTACATACATTACATTACTGATCCTGTACTGATCCTGAGTTACATCCTGTATTATACTCCAGAGCTGCACTCACTATTCTGCTTGTGCAGTCACTGTGTACATACATTACATTACTGATCCTGTTCTGATCCTGAGTTACATCCTGTATTATACTCCAGAGCTACACTCACTATTCTGCTGGTGCAGTCACTGTGTACATACATTACATTACTTATCCTGTACTGATCCTGAGTTACATCCTGTATTATACTCCAGAGCTGCACTCACTATTCTGCTGGTGGAGTCACTGTGTACATACATTACATTACTGATCCTGTACTGATCTGGAGTTACATCCTGTATTAGACTCCAGAGCTGCACTCACTATTCTGCTGGTGCAATCACTGTGTACATACATTACCTTACTGATCCTGTACTGATCCTGAGTTACATCCTGTATTATACTCCAGAGCTTCACTCACTATTCTGCTTGTGCAGTCACTGTGTACATACATTACATTACTTATCCTGTACTGATCATGAGTTACATCCTGTATTATACTCCAGAGCTGCACTCACTATTCTGCTGGTGCAATCACTGTGTACAAACATTACATTACTGATCCTGTACTGATCCTGAGTTACATCCTGTATTATACTCCAGAGCTGCACTCACTAATGTACTGGTAGAGTCACTGTGTACATACATTACATTACTGATCCTGTACTGATCCTGAGTTACATCCTGTATTATACTCCAGAGCTGCACTCACTATTCTGCTTGTGCAGTCACTGTGTACATACATTACATTACTGATCCTGTACTGATCCTGAGTTACATCCTGTATTATACTCCAGAGCTGCACTCACTGTTCTGCTGGTGCAGTCACTGTGTACATACATTACATTACTGATCCTGTACTGATCCTGAGTTACATCCTGTATTATACTCCAGAGCTGCACTCACTATTCTGCTGGTGCAGTCACTGTGTACATACATTACATTACTGATCCTGTACTGATCCTGAGTTACATCCTGTATTATACTCCAGAGCTGCACTCACTATTCTGCTGGTGCAGTCACTGTGTACATACATTACATTACTGACCCTGTACTGATCCTGAGTTACATCCTGTATTATACTCCAGAGCTGCGCTCACTATTCTGCTGGTGCAGTCACTGTGTACATACATTACATTACTGATCCTGTACTGATCCTGAGTTACATCCTGTATTATACTCCAGAGCTGCACTCACTATTCTGCTGTTGCAGTCACTGTGTACATACATTACATTACTGATCCTGTACTGATCCTGAGTTACATCCTGTATTATACTCCAGAGCTGCACTCACTATTCTGCTGGTGCAATCACTGTGTACATACATTACCTTACTGATCCTGAGTTACATCCTGTATTATACTCCAGAGCTTCACTCACTATTCTGCTTGTGCAGTCACTGTGTACATACATTACATTACTTATCCTGTACTGATCATAAGTTACATCCTGTATTATACTCCACAGCTGCACTCACTATTCTGCTGGTGCAATCACTGTGTACAAACATTACATTACTGATCCTGTACTGATCCTGAGTTACATCCTGTATTATACTCCAGAGCTGCACTCACTATTCTGCTGGTGCAGTCACTGTGTACATACATTACATTACTGATCCTGTACTGATCCTGAGTTACATCCTGTATTATACTCCAGAGCTGCACTCACTATTCTGCTGGTGCAGTCACTGTGTACATACATTACATTACTGATCCTGTACTGATCCTGAGTTACATCCTGTATTATACTCCAGAGCTGCACTCACTATTCTGCTGGTGCAGTCACTGTGTACATACATTACATTACTGATCCTGTACTGATCCTGAGTTACATCCTGTATTATACTCCAGAGCTGCACTCACTATTCTGCTGGTGCAGTCACTGTGTACATACATTACATTACTGATCCTGAGTTACATCCTGTATTATACTCCAGAGCTGCACTCACTATTCTGCTGGTGGAGTCACTGTGTACATACATTGCATTACTGATCCTGTACTGATCATGAGTTACATCCTGCATTATACTCCAGAGCTGCACTCACTATTCTGCTGGTGCAGTCACTGTGTACATACATTACATTACTGATCCTGTACTGATCCTGAGTTACATCCTGTATTATGCTCCAGAGCTGCACTCACTGTTCTGCTGGTGCAGTCACTGTGTACATACATTACATTACTGATCCTGTACTGATCCTGAGTTACATCCTGTATTATACTCCAGAGCTGCACTCACTATTCTGCTGGTGCAGTCACTGTGTACATACATTACATTACTGATCCTGTACTGATCCTGAGTTACATCCTGTATTATACTCCAGAGCTGCACTCACTATTCTGCTGGTGCAGTCACTGTGTACATACATTACATTACTGATCCTGTACTGATCCTGAGTTACATCCTGTATTATACTCCAGAGCTGCGCTCACTATTCTGCTGGTGCAGTCACTGTGTACATACATTACATTACTGATCCTGTACTGATCCTGAGTTACATCCTGTATTATACTCCAGAGCTGCACTCACTATTCTGCTGTTGCAGTCACTGTGTACATACATTACATTACTGATCCTGTACTGATCCTGAGTTACATCCTGTATTATACTCCAGAGCTGCACTCACTATTCTGCTGGTGCAATCACTGTGTACATACATTACCTTACTGATCCTGAGTTACATCCTGTATTATACTCCAGAGCTTCACTCACTATTCTGCTTGTGCAGTCACTGTGTACATACATTACATTACTTATCCTGTACTGATCATGAGTTACATCCTGTATTATACTCCAGAGCTGCACTCACTATTCTGCTGGTGCAATCACTGTGTACAAACATTACATTACTGATCCTGTACTGATCCTGAGTTACATCCTGTATTATACTCCAGAGCTGCACTCACTAATCTGCTGGTAGAGTCACTGTGTACATACATTACATTACTGATCCTGTACTGATCCTGAGTTACATCCTGTATTATACTCCAGAGCTGCACTCACTATTCTGCTGGTGCAGTCACTGTGTACATACATTACATTACTGATCCTGTACTGATCCTGAGTTACATCCTGTATTATACTCCAGAGCTGCACTCACTATTCTGCTGGTGCAGTCACTGTGTACATACATTACATTACTGATCCTGTACTGATCCTGAGTTACATCCTGTATTATACTCCAGAGCTGCACTCACTATTCTGCTGGTGCAGTCACTGTGTACATACATTACATTACTGATCCTGTACTGATCCTGAGTTACATCCTGTATTATACTCCAGAGCTGCACTCACTATTCTGCTGGTGCAGTCACTGTGTACATACATTACATTACTGACCCTGTACTGAGTTACATCCTGTATTATACTCCAGAGCTGCGCTCACTATTCTGCTGGTGCAGTCACTGTGTACATACATTACATTACTGATCCTGTACTGATCCTGAGTTACATCCTGTATTATACTCCAGAGCTGCACTCACTATTCTGCTGGTGCAATCACTGTGTACATACATTACATTACTTATCCTGTACTGATCATGAGTTACATCCTGTATTATACTCCAGAGCTGCACTCACTATTCTGCTGTTGCAATCACTGTGTACATACATTGCATTACTGATCCTGTACTGATCCTGAGTTACATCCTGTATTATACTCCAGAGCTGCACTCACTATTCTGCTGGTGGAGTCAATGTGTACTTACATTACCTTACTGATCCTGTAGTGATCCTGAGTTACATCATGTATTATACTCCAGAGCTGCACTCACTATTCTGCTGGTGCAGTCACTGTGTACATACATTACATTACTGATCCTGAGTTACATCCTGTATTATACTCCAGAGCTGCACTCACTATTCTGCTGGTGGAGTCACTGTGTACATACATTGCATTACTGATCCTGTACTGATCATGAGTTACATCCTGTATTATACTCCAGAGCTGCACTCACTATTCTGCTGGTGCAGTCACTGTGTACATACATTACATTACTGATCCTGTACTGATCCTGAGTTACATCCTGTATTATGCTCCAGAGCTGCAATCACTCTTCTGCTGGTGCAGTCACTGTGTACATACATTACATTACTGATCCTGTACTGATCCTGAGTTACATCCTGTATTATACTCCAGAGCTGCACTCACTATTCTGCTGGTGCAGTCACTGTGTACATACATTACATTACTTATCCTGTACTGATCATAAGTTACATCCTGTATTATACTCCAGAGCTGCACTCACTATTCTGCTGGTGCAGTCACTGTGTACTTACATTACATTACTGATCCTGTACTGATCCTGAGTTACATCCTGTATTATACTCCAGAGCTGCGCTCACTATTCTGCTGGTGCAGTCACTGTGTACATACATTACATTACTGATCCTCTACTGATCCTGAGTTACAGCCTGTATTATACTCCAGAGCTGCACTCACTATTCTGCTGGTGGAGTCACTGTGTACTTACATTACATTACTAATCCTGTACTGATCCTGAGTTACATCATGTATTATACTCCAGAGCTGCACTCACTGTTCTGCTGGTGCAGTCACTGTGTACTTACATTACATTACTTATCCTGTACTGATCCTTAGTTACATCCTGTATTATACTCCAGAGCTGCACTCACTATTCTACTGGTGGAGTCACTGTGTACATACATTACATTACTGATCCTGTTCTGATCCTGAGTTACATCCTGTATTATACTCCAGAGCTACACTCACTATTCTGCTGGTGCAGTCACTGTGTACATACATTACATTACTTATCCTGTACTGATCCTGAGTTACATCCTGTATTATACTCCAGAGCTGCACTCACTATTCTGCTGGTGGAGTCACTGTGTACATACATTACATTACTGATCCTGTACTGATCTGGAGTTACATCCTGTATTAGACTCCAGAGCTGCACTCACTATTCTGCTGGTGCAATCACTGTGTACATACATTACCTTACTGATCCTGTACTGATCCTGAGTTACATCCTGTATTATACTCCAGAGCTTCACTCACTATTCTCCTTCTGCAGTCACTGTGTACATACATTACATTACTTATCCTGTACTGATCATGAGTTACATCCTGTATTATACTCCAGAGCTGCACTCACTATTCTGCTGGTGCAATCACTGTGTACAAACATTACATTACTGATCCTGTACTGATCCTGAGTTACATCCTGTATTATACTCCAGAGCTGCACTCACTAATGTGCTGGTAGAGTCACTGTGTACATACATTACATTACTGATCCTGTACTGATCCTGAGTTACATCCTGTATTATACTCCAGAGCTGCACTCACTATTCTGCTGGTGCAGTCACTGTGTACATACATTACATTACTGATCCTGTACTGATCCTGAGTTACATCCTGTATTATACTCCAGAGCTGTACTCACTGTTCTACTGGTGGAGTCACTGTGTACATACATTACATTACTGATCCTGTACTGATCTGGATTTACATCCTGTATTAGACTCCAGAGCTGCACTCACTATTCTGCTGGTGCAATCACTGTGTACATACATTACCTTACTGATCCTGTACTGATCCTGAGTTACATCCTGTATTATACTCCAGAGCTTCACTCACTATTCTGTTTGTGCAGTCACTGTGTACATGCATTACCTTACTGATCCTGTACTGATCCTGAGTTACATCCTGTATTATACTCCAGAGCTGCACTCACTATTCTGCTGGTGCAATCACTGTGTACAAACATTACATTACTGATCCTGTACTGATCCTGAGTTACATCCTGTATTATACTCCAGAGCTGCACTCACTAATGTGCTGGTAGAGTCACTGTGTACATACATTACATTACTGATCCTGTACTGATCCTGAGTTACATCCTGTATTATACTCCAGAGCTGCACTCACTATTCTGCTGGTGCAGTCACTGTGTACATACATTACATTACTGACCCTGTACTGATACTGAGTTACATCCTGTATTATACTCCAGAGCTGCGCTCACTATTCTGCTGGTGCAGTCACTGTGTACATACATTACATTACTGATCCTGTACTGATCCTGAGTTACATCCTGTATTATACTCCAGAGCTGCACTCACTATTCTGCTGTTGCAGTCACTGTGTACATACATTACATTACTGATCCTGTACTGATCCTGAGTTACATCCTGTATTATACTCCAGAGCTGCACTCACTATTCTGCTGGTGCAATCACTGTGTACATACATTACCTTACTGATCCTGAGTTACATCCTGTATTATACTCCAGAGCTTCACTCACTATTCTGCTTGTGCAGTCACTGTGTACATACATTACATTACTTATCCTGTACTGATCATGAGTTACATCCTGTATTATACTCCAGAGCTGCACTCACTATTCTGCTGGTGCAATCACTGTGTACAAACATTACATTACTGATCCTGTACTGATCCTGAGTTACATCCTGTATTATACTCCAGAGCTGCACTCACTAATCTGCTGGTAGAGTCACTGTGTACATACATTACATTACTGATCCTGTACTGATCCTGAGTTACATCCTGTATTATACTCCAGAGCTGCACTCACTATTCTGCTGGTGCAATCACTGTGTACATACATTACATTACTGATCCTGTACTGATCCTGAGTTACATCCTGTATTATACTCCAGAGCTGCACTCACTATTCTGCTGGTGTAGTCACTGTGTACATACATTACATTACTGATCCTGTACTGATCCTGAGTTACATCCTGTATTATACTCCAGAGCTGCACTCACTATTCTGCTGGTGCAGTCACTGTGTACATACATTACATTACTGATCCTGTACTGATCCTGAGTTACATCCTGTATTATACTCCAGAGCTGCACTCACTATTCTGCTGGTGCAGTCACTGTGTACATACATTACATTACTGACCCTGTACTGAGTTACATCCTGTATTATACTCCAGAGCTGCGCTCACTATTCTGCTGGTGCAGTCACTGTGTACATACATTACATTACTGATCCTGTACTGATCCTGAGTTACATCCTGTATTATACTCCAGAGCTACACTCACTATTCTGCTGGTGCAGTCACTGTGTACATACATTACATTACTGATCCTGTACTGATCCTGAGTTACATCCTGTATTATACTCCAGAGCTGCACTCACTATTCTGCTGGTGCAATCACTGTGTACATACATTACATTACTTATCCTGTACTGATCATGAGTTACATCCTGTATTATACTCCAGAGCTGCACTCACTATTCTGCTGTTGCAATCACTGTGTACATACATTACATTACTTATCCTGTACTGATCATGAGTTACATCCTGTATTATACTCCAGAGCTGCACTCACTATTCTGCTTTTGCAATCACTGTGTACATACATTACATTACTTATCCTGTACTGATCATGAGTTACATCCTGTATTATACTTCAGAGCTGCACTCACTATTCTGCTGGTGGAGTCAATGTGTACTTACATTACCTTACTGATCCTGTAGTGATCCTGAGTTACATCATGTATTATACTCCAGAGCTGCACTCACTATTCTGCTGGTGCAGTCACTGTGTACATACATTACATTACTGATCCTGAGTTACATCCTGTATTATACTCCAGAGCTGCACTCACTATTCTGCTGGTGGAGTCACTGTGTACATACATTGCATTACTGATCCTGTACTGATCCTGAGTTACATCCTGTATTATACTCCAGAGCTGCACTCACTATTCTGCTGGTGCAGTCACTGTGTACATACATTACATTACTGATCCTGTACTGATCCTGAGTTACATCCTGTATTATGCTCCAGAGCTGCAATCACTCTTCTGCTGGTGCAGTCACTGTGTACATACATTACATTACTGATCCTGTACTGATCCTGGGTTACATCCTGTATTATACTCCAGAGCTGCACTCACTATTCTGCTGGTGCAGTCACTGTGTACATACATTACATTACTTATCCTGTACTGATCCTGAATTACCTCCTGTATTTTACTCCAGAGCTGCACTCACTATTCTGCTGGTGCAGTCGCTGTGTATATACATTACATTACTGATCCTGAGTTACATCCTGTATTATGCTCCAGAGCTGCACTCACTATTCTGCTGGTGCAGTCACTGTGTACTTACATTACATTACTGATCCTGTACTGATCCTGAGTTACATCATGTATTATACTCCAGAGCTGCACTCACTATTCTGCTGGTGCAGTCACTGTGTACATACATCTATTGGTGCGACACCTCATCAAACCTGCTAGGAAGGCACCATATAGGACAGCGGAGGACGGGGCCCACGTTTAACCGCACAGGTCCGCGGCAGCTGGACAAAAGTGGGTCACTGGTGAGGCAGGCCAGAGAAAGGATAAAAGGGGGTCCTGTGTCATGCTCCTGAACTGCCTGGGAGTTGACCGAGCCCCACACCTGGTGGACGCAGCACGGCTCGGGCGGTCACTGCTGGCCGAAGTGACCTGGAACAAACGAACTGTGAGTAAAGACCCTGGACTGTAACTTGTTGTCTGTGTGCTCCTTCGCGCCTCCAGCACTATCAGCACCGGGACTCGCACTACCATCACTCCCAACATCCACTACACTGCCCTGGGGCTGCACTCTTCCCGTGGGGAGTCACATCACCTCAGCTGCACCCATTATCAGCCCCAGCGGACTGCCTTGCAGCGGCGGTTCCTAATAACCGCAATCCACGGGTGGCGTAGTCGGACATTATTTGGAGCGCATAGCAGACTACCATTGGCCTGACCACTCTGAGCCGCGGGACCGGGCCGCCACTACTAGTACCCCCATCGTTCCCCTATCGCCCGGATCCGCGTGCCCCACGGCCCAGGGGGCGAGTCATACATACATACATTACATTACTGATCCTGTACTGATCCTGAGCTACATCCTGTATTATACTCCAGAGCTTCACTCACTATTCTGCTTGTGCAGTCACTTTGTACATACATTACATTACTGATCCTGTACTGATCCTGAGTTACATCATGTATTATACTCCAGAGCTGCGCTCACTATTCTGCTGGTGCAGTCACTGTGTACATACATTACATTACTGATCCTGTACTGATCCTGAGTTACATCCTGTATTATACTCCAGAGCTGCACTCACTATTCTGCTGGTGCAATCACTGTGTACATACATTCCAAAACTTATCCTGTACTGATCATGAGTTACATCCTGTATTATACTCCAGAGCTGCACTCACTATTCTGCTGTTGCAGTCACTGTGTACATACATTGCATTACTGATCCTGTACTGATCCTGAGTTACATCCTGTATTATACTTCAGAGCTGCACTCACTATTCTGCTGGTGGAGTCACTGAGTACTTACATTACATTACTGATCCTGTACTGATCCTGAGTTACATCATGTATTATACTCCAGAGCTGCACTCACTATTCTGCTGGTGCAGTCACTGTGTACATACATTACATTACTGATCCTGAGTTACATCCTGTATTATACTCCAGAGCTGCACTCACTATTCTGCTGGTGGAGTCACTGTGTGCATCCATTGCATTACTGATCCTGTACTGATCCTGAGTTACATCCTGTATTATGCTCCAGAGCTGCACTCACTATTCTGCTGGTGGTGTCACTGTGTACTTACATTACATTACTGATCCTGTACTGATCCTGAGTTACATCATGTATTATACTCCAGAGCTGCACTCACTATTCTGCTGGTGCAGTCACTGTGCACATACATTACATTACTGATCCTGTACTGATCCTGAGTTACATCCTGTATTATACTCCAGAGCTTCACTCACTATTCTGATTGTGCAGTCACTGTGTACATACAGTGCCGGCAAAAAAAATGTTTACATTTGTGCGGTAAAAAAAAACTTTACGTGAAAAATCTGCATCATGATTTCACTTCATAAAAGTGCACACAATGAAGGAGATAATCAAAAACTATATAATAGCAAAACTCTCTTAGCAAAATGTAAATATCAATACTAATTAATTAAAATACTAATTGTAACGAAATATCCGCAATAAAACACTTGAACGTTAAGATTTTGTGGTTTCGTTGAATTTGTAAAGATTTTTTTTGCCGGCACTGTACATTACATTACTGATGCTGTACTGATCCTGAGTTACATCCTGTATTATACTCCAGAGCTGCACTCACTATTCTGCTTGTGCAGTCACTGTGTACATACATTACATTACTGATCCTGTACTGATCCTGAGCTACATCCTGTATTATACTCCAGAGCTTCACTCACTATTCTGCTTGTGCAGTCACT
This sequence comes from Phyllobates terribilis, assembly GCF_046119375.1. NCBI lineage: Eukaryota > Metazoa > Chordata > Amphibia > Anura > Dendrobatidae > Phyllobates > Phyllobates terribilis. Next base: position 386,066,100 of record NW_027362765.1, read on the forward strand.
GTGTACATACATTACATTACTGATCCTGTACTGATCCTGAGTTACATCCTGTATTATACTCCAGAGCTGCACTCACTATTCTGCTGGAGGAGTCACTGTGTACATACATTACATTACTGATCCTGTACTGATCTGGAGTTACATCCTGTATTAGACTCCAGAGCTGCACTCACTATTCTGCTGGTGCAATCACTGTGTACATACATTACATTACTGATCCTGTACTGATCCTGAGTTACATCCTGTATTATACTCCAGAGCTGCACTCACTATTCTGCTGTTGGAGTCACTGTGTACATACATTACATTACTGATCCTGTACTGATCCTGAGTTACATCCTGTACTATACTCCAGAGCTGCACTCACTATTCTGCTAGTGCAGTCACTGTGTACATACATTACATTACTGATCCTGTACTGATCCTGAGTTACATCCTGTACTATACTCCAGAGCTGCACTCACTATTCTGCTGTTGGAGTCACTGTGTACATACATTACATTACTGATCCTGTACTGATCTGGAGTTACATCCTGTATTATACTCCAGAGCTGCACTCACTATTCTGCTGGTGCAATCACTGTGTACATACATTACATTACTGATCCTGTACTGATCTGGAGTTACATCCTGTATTATACTCCAGAGCTTCACTCACTATTCTGCTTGTGCAGTCACTGTGTACATACATTACATTACTGATCCTGTACTGATCCTGAGTTACATCCTGTATTATACTCCAGAGCTGCACTCACTATTCTGCTGGAGGAGTCACTGTGTACATACATTACATTACTGATCCTGTACTGATCTGGAGTTACATCCTGTATTAGACTCCAGAGCTGCACTCACTATTCTGCTGGTGCAATCACTGTGTAGATACATTACAATCCTTATCCTGTACTGATCCTGAGTTACATCCTGCATTATACTCCAGAGCTTCACTCACTATTCTGCTTGTGCAGTCACTGTGTACATACATTACATTACTGATCCTGTACTGATCCTGAGTTACATCCTGTACTATACTCCAGAGCTGCACTCACTATTCTGCTGTTGGAGTCACTGTGTACATACATTACATTACTGATCCTGTACTGATCTGGAGTTACATCCTGTATTATACTCCAGAGCTGCACTCACTATTCTGCTGGTGCAATCACTGTGTACATACATTACATTACTGATCCTGTACTGATCTGGAGTTACATCCTGTATTATACTCCAGAGCTTCACTCACTATTCTGCTTGTGCAGTCACTGTGTACATACATTACATTACTGATCCTGTACTGATCCTGAGTTACATCCTGTATTATACTCCAGAGCTGCACTCACTATTCTGCTGGAGGAGTCACTGTGTACATACATTACATTACTGATCCTGTACTGATCTGGAGTTACATCCTGTATTAGACTCCAGAGCTGCACTCACTATTCTGCTGGTGCAATCACTGTGTAGATACATTACATTACTTATCCTGTACTGATCCTGAGTTACATCCTGCATTATACTCCAGAGCTTCACTCACTATTCTGCTTGTGCAGTCACTGTGTACATACATTACATTACTGATCCTGTACTGATCCTGAGTTACATCCTTTACTATACTCCAGAGCTGCACTCACTATTCTGCTGTTGGAGTCACTGTGTACATACGTTACATTACTGATCCTGTACTGATCTGGAGTTACATCCTGTATTATACTCCAGAGCTGCACTCACTATTCTGCTGGTGCAATCACTGTGTACATACATTACATTACTGATCCTGTACTGATCCTGAGTTACATCCTGTACTGATCCTGAGTTACATCCTGTATTATACTCCAGAGCTGCACTCACTATTCTGCTGGTGCAGTCACTGTGTACATACATTACGTTACTTATCCTGTACTGATCATGAGTTACATCGTGTATTATACTCCAGAGCTGCACTCACTATTCTGCTGGTGCAGTCACTGTATACATACATTACATTACTTATCCTGTACTGATCATGAGTTACATCGTGTATTATACTCCAGAGCTGCACTCACTATTCTGCTGGTGCAGTCACTGTATACATACATTACATTACTGATCCTGTACTGATCCTGAGTTACATCCTGTATTATACTCCGGAGCTGCACTCACTATTCTGCTGGTGGAGTCACTGTGTACATACATTACATTACTGATCCTGTACTGATCCTGAGTTACATCCTGTATTATACTCCAGAGCTGCACTCACTATTCTGCTGGTGCAATCACTGTGTACATACATTGCATTACTTATCCTGTACTGATAGTGAGTTACATACAGTATTATACTCCAGAGCTGCCCTCACTATTCTGCTGGTGCAGTCACTGTGTACTTACATTACATTACTGATCCTGGTTACATCCTGTATTATACTCCAGAGCTGCACTCACTATTCTGCTGGTGCAGTCACTGTGTACATACATTACATTACTTATCCTGTACTGATCATGAGTTACATCCTGTATTATACTCCAGAGCTGCACTCACTATTCTGCTAGTGCAATCACTGTGTACAAACATTACATTACTGATCCTGTACTGATCCTGAGTTACATCCTGTATTATACTCTAGAGCTGCACTCACTAATCTGCTGGTAGAGTCACTGTGTACATACATTACATTACTGATCCTGTATTGATCCTGAGTTACATCCTGTATTATACTCCAGAGCTGCACTCACTATTCTGCTGGTGCAGTCACTGTGTACATACATTACATTACTGATCCTGTACTGATCCTGAGTTACATCCTGTATTATACTCCAGAGCTGCACTCACTATTCTGCTGGTGCAGTCACTGTGTACATACATTACATTACTTATCCTGTACTGATCATGAGTTACATCCTGTATTATTCTCCAGAGCTGCACTCACTATTCTGCTGGTGCAGTCACTGTGTACATACATTACATTACTGATCCTGTACTGATCCTGAGTTACATCCTGTATTATACTCCAGAGCTGCACTCACTATTCTGCTGGTGCAATCACTGTGTACATACATTACATTACTTATCCTGTACTGATCATGAGTTACATCCTGTATTATTCTCCAGAGCTGCACTCACTATTCTGCTGGTGTGGTCACTGTGTACATACATTACATTACTGATCCTGTACTGATCCTGAGTTACATCCTGTATTATACTCTAGAGCTGCACTCACTATTCTGCTGGTGCAGTCACCGTGTACATACATTACATTACTGATCCTGAGTTACATCCTGTATTATACTCCAGAGCTGCACTCACTATTCTGCTGGTGGAGTCACTGTGTACATACATTACATGACTGATCCTGTACTGATCCTGAGTTACATCCTGTATTATACTCCAGAGCTGCACTCACTATTCTGATAGAGGAGTCATGGAGTACATACAGTGGAACCTGAAAGTTTGTGAACCCTTTAGAATTTTCCATATTTCTGCATAAATTTGACCTGAAACTGCACCATATTTTCACACAAATCCTAAAATTAGGTAGAAAAAACAAATAAAACAAATGTGGCTAACATATTAGACTTTGTCATTCTTTTTAAATTGAGAAAAATGATCCTATCTCACATACAGTATTAGTGGAAAATGTATGTGAACCTTTAGATTTAGCAGATCATTTTCAGGTGAAATTGGAGTCTCCTGTTTTCAGTCAATGAGATGACAAACAGGTGTGAATATGAAACCTTTTTTTTTAAAGAACATGGATCTATTAAAGTCTGATCTTCACAACACGTTTTTGTGGAAGAGTATCATGGAATGAACAAAGGAGATTTCTGGAGATCTCAGAAGAAGAGTTGTTGAGGCTCATCAGACTAGAATACTCCCAATGGGAACAGTGATGATGATGTCTGTAAAGCGCTGTGGACTATGATGATGACGCGCCCCCTGGGCCATGTTTGTGTAGCATTGCGCACGCGGGGAATACCCGGAGCCGGATCAGATAGGGGTAGTAGTCCTCGTGGCGGTGACCCGGTCCGTGCCCAGGGTGTCAAACTAAGTGGCGTTATTGATATGATGGTATTAGTGTCCGACTACGCCACCCGTTGAATGCGGCTATGAAGCCGCCGCTGCAGGGCAGTCCGCTGAGGCCGGTGGTTCGGATGTGCAGCGTGGATGGTATAACCCCCAACGGGAGGGGTATGGCCTCAGGGCAGCTATGTTAGAGATGACAATGGGAGTGATGGTGCAGGTGTCCCAGTACTGATGGTGCAGGTGCGACGACGAAACACGGAGGCTTGAAGTGCAGTTTCAAAAGCTTTACTCACAGTTCTTTACCAGGTCGCCCGTGCACAGTAGGACCACCCGAGTCGTGCTGCGTCCACCAGGTCAGGGACTCGGCCAACTCCCAGGCAGTTCCAGAGCGTGGTCCGGAGCTCCCCTCTCTTCCTTCCTACTGGCCGTCCCCACCAGGGATCCATCTTTGTCCAGCTCCCTCGGGCCTTCTGGTGGTGAAACCTTTCCCGGCTTCCCTGACCCTATACGTGGTATGCCTTCCTGGTGGATATGGCGAGGGGTCGCGCCAAAACTTGTCCACGACCTCCGGTTCCTGGCTAAGGATAATTGGCCTCCACCAGTTTGGGATCCGGTACCCTGCTCTGCCAACCCTTCACCCGTTTCCGTTCTCTCGTGGGATCTCAGGGTTCCCTCTATGCTTTCGTCTCTGGGCCTTTCCTTGCGTCTCTCTTCTTCCTCCTTTTTCCTTCTCTCTCTCTCTCTGCTTCAGGCCTGGCTCTGGAGCTGGGCCCAGACGGAGCCACAGCTCCCTGTCAGCCCTCTCTGGCTGAGCTCCTCTCTGCACCGAGCAGACCAAAAAGACCCTGTCCTAAGATGGTGCCCACCTTATATACTCCCTCTGACACCCGAGCCCAGGTGACGAGCAACCAATGGGCTCCTACCTATGCCCAGAGTCCCTCCCCTCTCTGCTCCTACACCACTAGGATGTTCCTCCCCCCTCCCCACTCCAGCCAGGGACAGAAGCTGTCGTACCTGCACATCTATCTGGTGGGAGTACCGTTGATCTGTCCCCCGGAAATGGGGTGAGTGTGGTGCATGCAGCTATCTGAGCCCAGTTCCACACTCCATCCTTACCCGGGAGTGGAATACCACACCTCTGGTTCGAGGTGCAATACCCCTGTAGCAGCCGAGTCCTCGGGGTGCTACATTGACGCTATATAATGTTACACACACGCTGCTAGGTTCAGATAGGGTGAGACAGGTTACATGCATTCTTTGGAATCCTGGGGGAACCGTTATTCAGGGCGACCATAGACCATGTGCTGCAGTTTCTCTCAGGCACACAGGGGTATTGACCCTCAGGCACAGACACGTAGGTTGTTTCACTTGCTGACCAGACACACTTGACAAGAGTCCTCATAAACGATAGAACAGTAGCATTTAATAAGAAGCCGCACAGCCAGTGCAAGTTAAGTCTTATGAGCAACAGGCTCCAGTGACAAACAGTACAGTTTCCTTAGCAGCACAGCAGTTCACAGTCTTCCCAGTAGTACTGGACAGCACAGTTCTAATGCAAAAGCACATTAATGAACACAGCATTCTTTACAGCACAGTGAGATGGAGGAGGGGGGAGGGTTTGCTGAGGGAGATGATCCCTGTGACACCATTTCTTCCAGTCCTTATCTTTCTGCTTGACAATACTCTGCACTGCAAGTTAAGGAACTCTACCTGACCTGTGCTTAGCTTCACTCCTGACTTGAATCCTTTTCACTTGCAGGGGCTCTTCTGTGAGATACAGATCACACACACACCACCTTTCTCTTTGGCTCCAGCCAGACAGTAAACAACTTCCCCACAATCCCCCTGGGGCTCTGCTAAAACACTCCCCTTCTCGCATCCATTACCACCGCCGTGCTACTCACTGTGTTTGCTGCTCTGCTTATCCTCATGTCTGTCCGCCGTGCTGAGTCCATGCAGTACTTCCAACTCTGCTGTATATCACTGATGTCTCCACAGGGCGTTTTGTTGTTTATTCCTCCCATTACTGACCCGGCTTGTCTTCTCATCCTGTCTGTTCTCTCTACTCCTGATCTCGGCTATGTATCCTGAACTTGTGCTGCTTGCCCTGACCCCGGACCGTCTTACTATGCTTCTGTCTTGTCCCTCTGTACCTCGCATACCTGCTCTGACCTGTCAGCTGCTACAGGTCTGGACACTGCCATGGAGTGGCACCCGGTTACTATCCTGGGGTCCAAGCCTATCCTACACCATCAGAGGTGCTAGAGAAGACCAGGTAGCCACTTAGTCACACCCCTCCAGGATAAGCCCAGCCCATGGCGCAGTGGGTTCACTCTCACCAGCATTACAGGGAGGCTCAAGACATCAGCCTAAATCTGGTCATACATTAAGGACAACTTTGGCCAAATGACAGGTATTACCCCCCCCCCCCATAATCATGTGTGCTCAGTCCAGGCAAGTGTGCATGGTTCATATTTTTAGGATAGTGGAGAATGCAAGTACCAAAACTCTCCTTAGCCTCAATACTCAGTTGTATCAGTGGTACATGTACTCCATAAATTACCACTGAGAAGGTTTCCTATATTAGCTTAATGAATACAGCTGAAAGTATATGGAGAATATGTCTCAGCAATGTTCCTGCTTGTTTCAGCTCAAAATAAGCCTCCCTGTGTGTACATGAGGAATATATGATTTCTGCTCTCCTGTCTCTATGTAGCTCAGTTAAAGGGAATCTTTTTTTGCTACTCCATCTGAGAGCTGCATGATATTGGGACAGATACCCTGATTCCAGCAATGTATCACTTACTGGGATGCTCTGCTGCAGATCTACCAGTTCTCTGAATGCTGAGCCCTGCATAACCCCGCCCACACCACTGATTGGCAGCATGTACACTGTGCATAGGCAGAAAACTGCCAATCAGTGGTGGAGGCGGGATTATACAAAACTCATGAATATTGAGAACTACGCACAGTAGGTTTACTAGTCATCAAGTGATAATCTCCTGCTGAAAAAAATGGTGCTTTTGTAAAAACCTCCGCAAACAGCCCAGTAAGTGACACATGGCTGGAATCAGGATCTCTGCCCCATACATCATACTGCTCTCATATTAGGTGGCAAAAACCTGATGAAAGATTTTCTTTAAAAAGTTGCTGCAACATACAATACATTATTCAGCAGAACTGAGCAGTGTATATGTGAATCCAGTGCATTTCCCGATTGAATGATTTCTAGAGGCAGTATGAGCAGAAATGGCTTAAAAGTGGAGAAAGAAGTATATTTTTAACGAGATATAATAATGTAATTTTAATAAGATATATTACAAAGTTTTTTATACTCACTTGAATGCAAAATGGTACAAAATTAACTTTTGAGAGACAAAATGACAAGTTTTCCAATAGTTTGCAGTTCTCTAATTTTGTAAATACACTTTGGTAAAAGTTGCAAAACTTTTTTATGTCAATTGTGCCATAGAATATTACAGCTGTGCAATCTGCATCACAAAATATTATTCTGTACCACGGAATTACATTGCCAAAATGTATTTTGTGGGGTAAAATATGAGGTGAAGGAATGGTGCCCCATAGTGCCCACCATTGTGATGACTTCTGGGTGAATTATAGGTTTATTCAAAGTGTCATCAGTCAGAAATACCTTATATAATATCTCCTCCACCCATGAGCCGCTGTACACAGCTGCAGCCTGCACGGCCTCGTTACCGTGTTTCACCCAGAACTATATACATACAATGGGATATTAAAAGTTGCATTTCCCAGACCAAACCCTCAATCAACGGAATATTAAAACAATCATCTGCACCAGATCTGGGCAGAAAAAAATATCCACCTAGCTACACTCCCTGCCTGCTTGGCCTTCATCCATGCAGCACATGCCAGCCAGGTATTACACTGCATTACGTGGGAGTCAGCAATTTATACAAAAGGCATACGGGGTAATAAAAACTAAGGAAAGTCTGAAATTATTCATTCAAGGGATTGTTCACTTTTTACTATCCCTTTATTAGAGACCTCCCAAAATAAAGATGATTACAGGTTGTTCTTCTGGGAAAACTTCAGCAATCAGCTGTGGGAATCTAGCAGAAAGTGTTCAATTTCTCTGCAGCGCCACCACAGGAGGAATAAAGAATTGCAACGTTTCTATATTATTTAAAAAGAACCTGTCACCAGATCAAAAGAGGCCAGCTTATGCTCATATTTTATTTTTTCCTCTCCCCTGTGTGTTTTTCATTTTTATTTTTTTTAAATCCGCCTTACAGTTCCAGAGATATAAAATACTATAAATAAATAAAATAGAAAAAACACTTTGATTAATACTTGGAAGTATTCCTATAATACTGAAGGCAATGGTGCTTGGTTACTTTAATTAGTAACCACTTTTTCCCCTCTCGAACACTAACATTCTCCGTACCCAGCAGCCTTTGCATAATTACCCTGTGAATACTGCCCCATCGGTAAAGACCATAAAAAATTTGCATATTGAGGGCACTAAATAAAAAGCCCTATATCTCTTGATCCATATGGTGGATTTAAAACAAACACATAAAAACACAGCACAGTAGGAAGCAAAAACTGGCCACTTTTGACTTAGGCTATGTTCACACTAGGCATTTTGCAGTTTTTTTTTTCTGCAGAAAAATCTGGTCTCTTGGCACGAAAGAAGCTGCGTCAAAAACACAGGTTTTGGTGTGCTTTTTGATGTGTTTTTGGTGCATTTTTGTTGCGTTTTTCAGGATCCCAATGTTTACATTGGACACATCACTAATTTAATTAAACTGTCCTAATCCAAACTGCCATCTCAGGTGACAAAGACAAAATATGAGTTTCACATACTGCGGTACTTGCTTTTTTTCACTAAAAATGCAGCAAAACATGATAGCTATATTCACACCAGGCGTTTTTTCACCATCCATTACTTTCAATGGGTGAAAAACGCTGAAAAAAAACGCAGAAAAACGTTGAAAGAATTGACATGCTCTATTTTGCGAAAAACCATGCAAAACACAAAATACTGATGACTAGTGTTGAGCATTCCGATACTGAAATATCGGGTATCGGCCGATATTCGCGGTATCGGAATTCCGATACTTAATTCCGATACTTTTACAATATCGTATACCGGAATCGGAAGTTCCCATAATGCAATGAGCCAGTTTCATTTTATTCAGCCAATGAGGATCCTAAGAAGTGTGGGCACATCCTGTTAGGCATGTAGGCATGTTAACTAATGGCATGGCTGTGATTGGTTGCTGAAATGATGTCATGATGCACTATAAAAGCCGCCGCCGCCGCCGCCATTTTGAGCTCACTCTGCTGTGAATTCAGTTAGGGATAGGATGCTGTTGTTCTGAGGGACAGTTTTAGCTACCTATTTGGTCTATTCTGCTTTACCCAAGCTACTTTATAAATCGCTGTGCCTTGCAGCGCTAGTGCACAGTTCTCTGTGCTGTTCACCGCTGTCTGCAAGGTCTGTGTGTGTGAGTGCAGCTCACCCTGTAGTGTGTGCTTCAGCCACGTCTGGTTGTAGTGCACTCAGTGTGTGTCACTGCCTCATACATTGTGTTTATTTGCTAATTCATAATTTTTCCTGATATCTCCTATTAGTGTGGTGGTTCCATCCGTATTCAGCTAAATTGGTTCCAAACACACTATATAGGAGTAGATAGAGAATTTTTTTTTGTCTTGCAGCGCTAGTGCACAGTGCTCTGCATCTGTACTGTTCACCGCTGTCTGCAAGGTCTGTGTGTGAGTGCAGCTCACCCTGTAGTGTGTGCTTCAGCCACGTCTGGTTGTAGTGCGCTCAGCGTGCGTCACTGCCTCATACATTGTCCTTTTTTGCTAATTGAACATTTTCCTGATTTCTCCTATTAGTGTGGTGGTTCCATCCATATTCAGCTAAATTGGTTCCAAACACACTATATAGGAGTAGATAGAGAAATTTTTTTCCGTCTTGCAGCACTAGTGCACAGTGCTCTGCATCTGCACTGTTCACGCCTGTCTGCAAGGTCTCTGTGTGTGAGTGCAGCTCACCCTGTAGTGTGTGCTTCAGCCACGTCTGGTTGTAGTGCACTCAGTGTGCGTCACTGCCTCATACATTGTCCTTTTTTGCTAATTGAACATTTTTCCTGATTTCTCCTATTAGTGTGGTGGTTCCATCTGTATTCAGCTACATTGGTTCCAAACACACTATATAGGAGTAGATAGAGGAGCCTTTCTGCAGCATTGGGCCCTGCAGCCCCAGCCAGATTAGTATTAGCCTATTTTTTGTAGCCTCATCTATTGCATTGTAGATTACCTTCCTACATTGCAATAGCTACAAAAAGTTTGTGATACTATCGGTATTACATCTTTGGGCACATCCAGTGTCTTTTTGTGACAAAAAAAACCTAAATAAAGTTCACCAAACACTCCAGTTTACAGTTGTGTAGGCCACATTAGCTCATATTAAAGTCTAGTCCACATTTTATAAAATTAGTGTTTCTTATACCTGTTAGCAGCTGTTCAGGAATAAGCACACTAAGCCCTTAGTACTTTTCTGCCTATCTTTATCAGTCTACCAAGATGAAGAAGGCAGGGAGTAAGGCATGTGGTCGTGGTCGTGGGCGTGGAGTTTCTGCAGGGAGAGGACGTGAGGATTCTATGCCTGCAGGGAGAGGACGCGGGGATTCTGTGCCTGCTGGGGGCATCAGTGACTCAGCATCCCCCTGTTTTACCAGGGAACAGTCCTTTATGCGCAGCTTTGTAGGAGCTAGCCGTACCCCACTGCTGCGGGAGGACCAAATTGAAGCCGTTGTCGGATGGATGGCAGGTCCTGAGCACTGAAGAGCACCCATCAGTCTCTTCACCACCTGCCAAATTGCCCAGGCAGTCAGAGAGCCCTGGACAGGAGCCATCTCTACTTCTGTTCTCTGAATCTCTTGGCTTGGAAAGAGCGGGCCAGCCAAGCAGAATTCGAGAATTTGAAGAAGAGGTAGTACGCAGTGATGCACAACCGTTTTGTCTCTCTGAATCTGAAGAGGCGGGTGGGCCAGTGCCTATGATCAGCAGCACACCTCAGTACGCATCTGATGATGAGACTCAGGTGCCACTTTCTGGTGCGTACTGTGCTGTCGAGACTACCCAGGAGAAGCAGTTGTTTGAAGAGGGTGGTGTAGATGATGAGGTCCTTGACCCATCATGGCGTGAGGGACAGGAAGGTGGTGGGAGCAGCTCTGAGGAAGAGATTCCCCGAACGGCCCAAAAAGGAGGGAGGGGGAGGGGGCAGACTTGGTTGCCTGTAGCCTCCACTTCGGCACCCATTAGGAGCATGGCTCTTCCAAAATCCAAAGCGGGCGCTCCCAAGACTTGCAGTGCCTGGTCCTTTTTTGACACAGTTGCAGATGACATTTGCTTTGTCAAATGCAAGCTGTGTAATCAGAAGGTGAAAAGAGGGAAAAGTGTCAGCAACCTCAATACCACAAATATGTGGAAACATGTGCGGAGCAAGCACGTGGTGGAGTTACAAAAACACACTGAAGACCTAGGCCAACCTACAGCGCCACCTACCACCTCTTCAGCTCGTGTTGTAGCCTCTTCCTCCAGCTCACACACAGCTGGTTCGGCTTCCTCACATCATCGCCATGGAAGAATCTCTGGCACTGTTGTACAGAGACACAGTGTAATTCCACCCACAGCACCACTTTCCCTGTCATCCTCACACTCCCAGGCCAGTCTACAGCCATCGTTAGCACAGGCATGGGAGAGAAGGCGCCCATACTCGGCAAACCACCCCCGAGCACAGGCTCTGAATGCTGGCATTGCTAAACTACTGGCCCTTGAAATGCTATCATTCAGGCTGGTGGAGACTGACACCTTCCGTAACTTTATGGCATTGGCAGTCCCACAATACAACGTGCCCAGCCGCTTTTATTTCAGCAGGCAAGCCGTCCCTGCCCTGTAACAGCATGTGGAGGGAAAAATTAAACATGCGCTACAAAACGCCGTCAGTAGCAAGGTCCACCTGACCACCGATGCGTGGACCAGTAAGCATGGACAGGGACGATATCTTTCCCTCACTGCCCATTGGGTAAATGTTGTAGAGCCGGGTACAGATCTTGAGAGTGGCGCTGTACGTGTTCTGCCAACTCCAAGGATTGCAGGAATCCAGTCTGTACACATTGACTCCTCCTCATACTCCAGTTTCTCTGAATCAGCGCTGCAGGAGCCGTCACAGTCTACCTCCACATCGACCCGTGAACAGTTACCTGTTATGATGACCGATATGAGCACAGCCGTGGCCAAACGTCAACAGGCCGTATTAAAATTAATTTCTTTGGGGAATCGAAGCCACACAGCGCAGGAGCTCTGGAATGACATCAAGCAGCAGAGCGACGTGTGGTTTGTGCCAGCGAATCTCCAGCCAGGCATGGTAGTGTGTGACAATGGCCGAAATCTGGTGGCAGCTCTGGGCCTAGGCAACCTCACTCACATCCCATGTCTGGTACATGTACTCAACTTGGTCGTGCAGAGTTTTTTGAGGGACTATCCGGATCTTGATGCACTGCTTCACAAGGTCCGCATAGAGTGCGCTCACTTGCGGTGTTCCAGCAACGCAAGATCGCTCATTGCAGCTCTGCAGCGCCGATTACGTCTTCCGGAACATCGCATCATATGTGACCTACCCACCAGGTGGAATTCAACGTTACATATGTTGGAGAGGTTGTGTGAGCAGCAGGCAGCAGGCGAAAACAAGTCGCAGTGCGCGCCGTTCACATTTCACCACCACTGAGTGGGCCTCTATGAAGGACATTTGCCACGTTTTGCGTGCCTTCGATTATTCCACGCGGATGGCGAGTGCAGATGATGCACTAGTCAGCGTGACTATCCCCCTTATCTGCCTGCTTGAAAAAACACTGCAAGCACTAAGGGAGGAGGTTTTGGAAGAGGTGGAGGATGAGGAGTCACAAATGCCATCTGCTTCTGTACAGTCTGCGCAAAGTAGTTCCTCACAAAGGCCTAGGCAGGGGACACTTTGTGAGGAGGATGAGGAGGAGTCAATGGAGGAGGAAGACATCTGTCCAGAGGAGGGAGGTACACAATGCTCTAGTAGTCAGTATCTAGAGCGAGGGTTGGGTGATGCAGAGCAGGCAGAGATCACGCCTCAAGCAGGGGACAGCGTTTCTTGGCCAGTTGGCAGTCTGCAGCACATGGTTGATTTCATGCTGCAGTGCCTGAGAAACGACCGCCGCATTGCCCACATTCTCAACACGGCTGATTATTGGGTGTCCACCCTCCTAGATCCTCGCTACCGGGACAACTTACAAAGCCTCATAACACCGTTGAACCGGGAGCGTAAAATGCGGGAGTACCAAGACGCACTGGTGCATTCCATCATGTTCTCCATTCCAACCGAGAGCAGTGCTGCTAGTGCTTTACAAAGCTGCTCAGTGCGTCGAGGCAGTGGAGGAAGCTCTGCACAAAGAGGGAGCAGAAGCAGCGCCTCAGCACAAGGCAAGACCAGTATGGCCCAAATGTGGCAAAGTTTTGTGTCCCCGCCGCCACAAATGTCTACACCATCACAGACAGCTCCAGTCAGCAGGAGGCAACGTTTCCGTCAGATGGTGACAGACTACATGTCTTGCCCTCTCAGTGTACTCCCAGACGGCTCTTCTCCCTTCAAGTTTTGGGTCTGTAAGCTGGATACATGGCCAGAGCTTAGCCAGTATGCATTGGAGGTGCTAGCTTTCCCTGCTGCTAGTGTATTATCGGAACGCGTCTTTAGTGCCGCAGGTGGTGTACTAACAGACCGTCTCATGCGACTATCCTCCGATAACGTTGACCGGCTTACTTTTCTCAAAATGAACAAGGCCTGGATCTCGCATGAATTTGCCAGTCCTCTTCCAGAATAAATAATTGGTGGCAACAGTATCCAGGTCTCCTGTTGTGTTCATGTTTCTACCACCTGAACTGTAATCCCTGAGCTCCAACACCGCCAGTTGCTGCTCAGAAGTGCCGTCTGCACAGTGAATGCTTGCTCCAGTGTTATTGGGGTTCAGTAACGTCAGCTGATCCCCAGCTGTGTGTCCGGCAAATTCTCCTGCTCTGTCCACATCCACTGTACTACTGATTTAAAACTTGCTCCAATTACACCTCTGGCTCCTCTGTTTACAGTATTATCCCTGAGCTCCAACACCGCCAGTTGGCGCTCAGAAGTGCTGTCTGCACAGTCAACGCTTGCTGCCGTGTTATTGGGGTTCAGTAACATCAGCTGTTCCCCTGCTGTGCGGACGGCAATTTCTCCTGCTCTGTCCACATTCACACTACTACAGATTTTAAAGTTGCTCCAATTACACCTCTGGCTCCTCTGTTTTCAGTATTATCCCTGAGCTCCAACACCGCCAGTTGGCGCTCAGAAGTGCTGTCTGCACAGTCAACACTTGCTGCCGTGTTATTGGGGTTCAGTAACGTCAGCTGTTCCCCTGCTGTGCGGACGGCAATTTCTCCTGCTCTGTCCACATTCACACTACTACAGATTTTAAAGTTGCTCCAATTACACCTCTGGCTCCTCTGTTTTTGGTATTTACCCTGGGCTCCAATACCGCTAATTGCTGCTCAGAAGTGCCGTCTGCACAGTCAATGCTTGCTCCAGTGTTATTGGGGTTCAGTAACGTCAGCTGATCCCCAGCTGTGTGTCCGGCAAATTCTCCTGCTCTGTCCACATCCACTGTACTACTGATTTAAAACTTGCTCCAATTACACCTCTGGCTCCTCTGTTTACAGTATTATCCCTGAGCTCCAACACCGCCAGTTGGCGCTCAGAAGTGCTGTCTGCACAGTCAACGCTTGCTGCCGTGTTATTGGGGTTCAGTAACATCAGCTGTTCCCCTGCTGTGCGGACGGCAATTTCTCCTGCTCTGTCCACATTCACACTACTACAGATTTTAAAGTTGCTCCAATTACACCTCTGGCTCCTCTGTTTTTGGTATTTACCCTGGGCTCCAATACCGCTAATTGCTGCTCAGAAGTGCCGTCTGCACAGTGAATGCTTGCTCCAGTGTTATTGGGGTTCAGTAACGTCAGCTGATCCCCAGCTGTGTGTCCGGCAAATTCTCCTGCTCTGTCCACATCCACTGTACTACTGATTTAAAACTTGCTCCAATTACACCTCTGGCTCCTCTGTTTACAGTATTATCCCTGAGCTCCAACACCGCCAGTTGGCGCTCAGAAGTGCTGTCTGCACAGTCAACGCTTGCTGCCGTGTTATTGGGGTTCAGTAACATCAGCTGTTCCCCTGCTGTGCGGACGGCAATTTCTCCTGCTCTGTCCACATTCACACTACTACAGATTTTAAAGTTGCTCCAATTACACCTCTGGCTCCTCTGTTTTCAGTATTATCCCTGAGCTCCAACACCGCCAGTTGGCGCTCAGAAGTGCTGTCTGCACAGTCAACACTTGCTGCCGTGTTATTGGGGTTCAGTAACGTCAGCTGTTCCCCTGCTGTGCGGACGGCAATTTCTCCTGCTCTGTCCACATTCACACTACTACAGATTTTAAAGTTGCTCCAATTACACCTCTGGCTCCTCTGTTTTTGGTATTTACCCTGGGCTCCAATACCGCTAATTGCTGCTCAGAAGTGCCGTCTGCACAGTCAATGCTTGCTCCAGTGTTATTGGGGTTCAGTAACGTCAGCTGATCCCCAGCTGTGTGTCCAGCAAATTCTCCTGCTTTGTCCACATCCACTGTACTACTGATTTAAAACTTGCTCCAATTACACCTCTGGCTCCTCTGTTTTTAGTATTTACCCTGGGCTCCAATACCGCTAGTTGCTGCTCAGAAGTGCCGTCTGCACAGTCAACGCTTGCTCCAGTGTTATTGGGGTTCAGTAACGTCAGCTGTTCCCCTGCTGTGTGTCCGGCAAATTCTCCTGCTCTGTCCACATTCACACTACTACAGATTTTAAAGTTGCTCCAATTACGCCTCTGGCTCCACTCTGTTTTTAGTATTTACCCTGGGTTCCAGCACCACCAGCTGTTTCCCAGCAGTGTCTTTGGCACGGGTACTCCCTCCTGCCCAGCCTGGTTCCAGTCAGCTGTTTCCGGGTAGTGTCAACGTCACTTTGCCTCCAATGCGTTGTCCTGTCGTGTTGCGGTCGGGTTAGCCGACTCTATGGTGCCTGCAGTTTAGGTGACTCCTATGTGGGCTGCGGGATCTGGCAATGAAAGCTGGTTCCATAGTGCCAATAAGACAAGCACCCCCTGTAGGACTGTGGGTTTTGGTAACTGCAGCCGGTTCGCGGCCTTACAACTTTTTTTTACATGGGTACCTTCTGCTACCCATCCGGGTTCCAGTACCATCAGCTGGTTCTCGGCAGTGCCTTTGGCTTAGGTGCCTCCTTCTCGGTATCCAAGTTCCACCAACGTCTGCTGGTCCTTGGTAGTGCTTTCTGGCACAGGTACCTCCTGCTTAGTAACCGAGTTCCAGTACAGTCAGCTGGTCCTCGGTAGTTCCATTGGCTCTTGTACCTTCTGCTACCCATCCGGGTTCCAGTACCATCAGCTGGTTCTCGGCAGTTCCTCAGCCTTCTTGTACCTTCTGCTACATTTCCAAGTTCAAGCTTTTTGAAATGGTTCTTGGTAATCACTCTGGATCTCCCTGACGAGGACCCTGAAGACGAGGACCCTGAAGACCAACCTGAAGAAGACGAGGACCCCGAAGACGACGACCTTGAAGACGAGGACCCTGAAGACCACCCCGAAGAAGACGAGGACGCTGAAGACGACAACCCTGAAGACGACGACCCTGAAGACCACCCCGAAGAAGACGAGGACCCCGAAGACGACGACCCTGAACACGAGGACCCTAAAGACCACCCCGAAGAAGACGAGGACCCCAAAGACGACGACCCTGAAGAAGAGGACCCTGAAGACCACCCCGAAGAAGACGAGGACCCCGAAGACGACGACCCTGAAGACGATGACCCTGAAGACCACCCCGAAGAAGACCAAGAAGATGACCCTGAAGAAGTTGACCAAGAGGACAAAGAACAAGAAGACAACCACCAAGATACAGAAGAACAAGAGACAGAAAACCAAGAAGCAGAAGTACAAGAAGCTGCAGAACAAAAAGCGGAAGAACATTAAGCATAAGACTAAAAATCAGAGCAAAAGATATTATCTAAATTATAAGCAGAAGATGACTAAGCAGTGTATGGGGGTGAGTCCGTTCCTCCTCGTGGTGCCCCTGGAAAAGACCTGCTGCTGCAGGACAAACTGAACACGGACAAATCCTGTTGTAAATCTTTTGTGACGGGCAGAACGAAAGGTGTAATGTCCAACCTTTTAGAGATAACAACTACAGGAATGCCTGTCACAAATAAGAATATGATGAAGAAGAACAATATGAAGAAGATGAAGAAGTAGAATATGAAGAAGAATAATAGTTGAATAAGAAAAATATGAAGAATGTAAAAAAAAAAGAATAATAGGAAGAAGGTGAAGAAGAAGAAGATGTAGAAGGTGAAGAAGAAGTTGATTAAAAAGATGCTGATGCTGAGGATGATGAAGGAGAAAGTGTGGGAGAAGTAAAAAAGAAGGTGAAGAGCATGGAAGTAGTGAAACATAAATATCTGACAAAATATAAAAAAGCTTAACATAGTCAATATTTCCGTAACTCAGAACGTCTTAAAAAAAATAGTAATTCCTGCTATTCCATTTGACTGGGCTAAACCTCTATGCCTTTATTGTTTCCCCCAACTCCCCCAATACATTCTACATTATTCTTAGTTGTTTTCCTTCATGTAGAATTAACCTACAAGGAAAGAAAGGGTTTAATTTTATTCCGATATTTCTGTCCCATTGACTTACATTGGTTTCCGGTATCGGAATCGGCGATATCCGATACTTTTTGGGTATGGGTCCGATCCAATCCAATCCGATATTTCCCGATATCGGAAGGTATCGCTCAACACTACTGATGACACAAAAAACAATGTGCGTGCATGAGATTTCTGAAATCTCATAGACTTTGCTGGTATTGTAAAATGCACCTGAAAATTTGCATAAAAAAACGCAAAAAAAACAAACACAGAAAAAAGCCTAGTGTGAACATAGCCTTAATGTCAAAATGTTGGGTCCTTCAGAGAGAGAAGAAAAGATCTTTGAAGTAGGTCCTGAACGAAAAAAGTTAACGCTATTCAAAGTTGAATCCTAAATAAAATAATAACATAATTAAAGCTCTAAATAACTTACATTGATTTTTGTAAATATAAAACGCTGGATTGCAAAAGTCAATGCACCCCTCATGGAATAAATCGTAGATGTTTTCTGAAATTTAGTCCTGAACTTTTTTTTTTTAAGTCTATATCGCCATCTTGTGGCCACAGCTGACAAAATTAGGATGTCACTTAGAAATAAATAAATTAAATGGTTCTTCTACTCTATAGTTAATGCCTGGGAATATCCCTATAATACTGAAGGCGATGGAGCTTGGTTACTTTAGAAGAAAAGTCCTGAAATATAAGGATACGGTTGTTTTTAACTGGTAGTGAATTCATCCAACGATACGCCGTCAAGAATTGTTCTTTAATGGACCCGTTTAGGAATCTTCCTATGACCGGACATGTACGATCTCCTTCTTGTTCCCCAGGATGGTCTACACACGTAGTCAAAATTGTTGTTACCCCTCGTTTAATGAAAGAAAAACCCACAATGGTCACAGAAATAACTTGAATCTGACAAAAGTAATAATAAATTAAAAATCTATGAAAATGAACAAATGAAAGTCAGACATTGCTTTTCTGCTTCCACAGAATTAAAAATAAATTAAATTCATGAAATAGAACTGGACAGAAATGATGGTACCCCTGAAAATAATGTGACAAAAGGGACATGTTAAATCAAGTTGTGTCCACTAATTAGCATCACAGGTGTCTACAATCTTGTAATCAGTCAGTGGGCCTGTATATAGAGCTACAGATACTCACTGTGCCTGTATATAGAGCTACAGATACTCACTGTGCCTGTATATAGGGTTACAGATACTCACTGTGCCTGTATATAGGGTTACAGATACTCACTGTGCCTGTATATAGAGCTACAGATACTCACTGTGCCTGTATATAGGGCTACAGATACTCACTGTGCCTGTATATAGGGTTACAGATACTCACTGTGCCTGTATATAGGGTTACAGATACTCACTGTGCCTGTATATAGGGTTACAGATACTCACTGTGCCTGTATATAGGGTTACAGATACTCACTATGCCTGTATATAGAGCTACAGATACTCACTGTGCCTGTATATAGAGCTACAGATACTCACTGTGCCTGTATATAGAGCTACAGATACTCACTGTGCCTGTATATAGAGCTACAGATACTCACTGTGCCTGTATATAGGGCTACAGATACTCACTGTGCTGTTTGGTGACATGGTGTGTACCACACTCAACATGGACCAGAGGAAGCAAAGGAAAGAGTAGTCTCAGGAGATTAGAAAGAAAATTATAGACAAGCATGTTGAAGGTAAAGGTTATAAGACCATCTCCAAGAAGCTTGATGTTCCTGTGACTACAGGTGCACATATTATTCAGAAATTTAAGATCCATGGGACTGTAGCCAACCTCCCTGGACGTGGCCGCAGGAGGAAAATTGATGACAAATCAAAGAGACGGATAATATGAATGGTAACAAAAGAGCCCAGAATAACTTCTAAAGAGATTAAAGGTGAACTTCAAGCTCAAGGAACATCACTGTCAGATCGCACCATCCGTCGTTGTTTGTTCCAAAGTGGACTTCATGGGAGACGACCAAGGAGAACACCATAGTTGAAAAAAAATCATAAAAAAGTCAGACTGGAATTTGCCAAACTACATGTTGACAAGCCACATAGCTTCTGGGAGAATTTTTGGCAATGGAAGTTTTTGGCAAGGCACATCAGCTCTATGTTCACAGACGGAAAAATGAAGCATATCAAGAAAAGATCACTGTCCCTACTGTGAAACATGGTGGAGGCTCTGTTATGTTCTGGGGCTGCTTTGCTGCATCTGGCACAGGGTGTCTTGAATCTGTGCAGGGTACAATGTAATCTCAAGACTATCAAGGGATTCTAGAGAGAAATGTGCTGCCCAGTGTCAGAAAGCTTGGTCTCAGTCGCAGGTCATGGGTCTTGCAACAGTATAATGACCCAAAACACACAGCTAACAACACCCAAGAATGGCTAAGAGGAGAACATTGGACTATTCTGAAGTGGCTTCTATGAGCCCTGACCTAAATCCTATGGAGCATCTTTGGAAAGAGCTGAAACATGCCGTCTGGAAAAGGCAACCTTCAAACACGAGACAACTGGAGCAGTTTGCTCATGAGGAGTGGGCCAAGATACCTGTCGAGAGGCGCAGAAGTCTCATTGGCAGTTAGGCTATGTGCCCACGATGCAGAAATGAAGCAGAAAATTTCTGCAGCATTTCTGCATCTCCCTGGCAGAAAAAAACGCATGCAGATTGTGCATGCGTTTTTCCTGCAGAATACATGCGGATTCACATGCTTTTCTGCATGCAGATTGACAAGCGCTTTCCAGGCGATAGCATCACTTGGAAAGTGCTTGACAACTAGGTCACACTGTATAAATCCATGCAAACAGCAAACAGCATGGATTTATATAGTGTGAACCGTAAAAATTAAAACAAATAAAGCTATACTCACCCCCGATGCCCCGCGTGGCTGCAGTGCTCTTTCCTGTCTGGTTCCTGGCTGCCGGCATCTCACGAGACAGAGCGGTGAAGGGCCTGCGGTCACATGACTGTGACGTCACCGCAGGTCCTCAAGCGATGCCGGCATTCAGAGAGAAGACGCCGGACTGGTGAATATAAACTTTATTTGTTATTTTATTCTTTTTTTACAGGTACAATGGTACCCAGGTCTGGATGAGAGTCTCCTGTCCTCCAGAACTGGGTACCATCCGCACATAGAGACGCATAGAAGCCGCTTGTACAAATATACAGTCGCGGTTTCTATGCGTCTCAATGCAAGTCAATGGCGGGAGTTCCGCTGCGCTTCCGCAAAATTAAATGACATGCTGCGGATTTTTGTACGCAGCATAAACGCTGCGGAAAAATCCGCAGCATGTGCATAGAACATGCGGAATCCCCTTGGGGACCATGGGGGGCGGATTACCTAGCGTTTTACAAGCGTTTCCGCTGCAGAAATTCCACAGCATAAACGCTTGAAAAACGCTACGTGGGCACACAGCCTTACAGGAATCGTTTGATTGCAGTGATTGCCTCAAAAGGTTCAATAAAATATTAAGTTAAGAAGAAGAACCATCATTTCTGTCCAGGCCGATTTCATGAGGTTAATTTTTTTTTCAATTCTGTGGAAGCAGAAAAGCAATGTCTGACCTTCATTTGTTCATTTTCATAGATTTTTAATTTATTATTACTTTTGTCAGATTCAAGTTATTTCTGTGACCATTGTGGGTTTTTCTTTCATTGAACGAGGGGTACCAACAATTTTGACCACGTGTGTATGCGATGGGCTGTCTCAACCATCAGTGAGTCCGGAGTGATAGGAAATTACAAAGCTTGTATTAGAAAAGTGGTTAGACTATTTCCAAAAATATTTTCTGGGACATGTATGAATCAGAATTTTTTTCCGCTTCTCGCTATTCTCAAGCTCCTCCAACTTGTCACAGAGGGAAGAGCTATGGAGCGAGAAGAAGGTAGAAGCCAGCACAAAGCACTGACGTGCCGGGATGGCGGGATTGAGCCCTCAAATTGGGACAGTCCCACTGAATACGGGACGGTTTGGAGCTATACATTAACAACAACTCAGAAGAATGGCGTGTTACCAACAGCAGTAATTCAAAAAATGAAAGCCGTCTCTCCTTTGCAATGTGTCATAAATCAACCACTAGGTGGCGGTGTTGCACAACAAATATATGCTCCGTCTATGCTCTGTAACTAGGAAGTTTTCTGCTTTGAGACAAGTTATGACCAGTTTCACTGGACAATTTAGGTTGTTAATGAAGCTGAGCCGTCTCCTCAGAGCCTGGGTAGACTGGGAATCAACCTGGATAGACTGGCAGCAGATTGCTTTATATGTAAATCGAGGACACAGAAGATGTTGGAAACTGTCTGTCTTGACTTGAAGCACGTACAGTAATGTCCTGTCTCCCAGCTCCCCCACTAACAGTCACAGCCAGGGCCGCCATCAGGGCATTACTTCCCTTACTACTGTATGGGACCCAGTGAACAGAAGCAAAAAGGGAGCCTCTCTTTTGCTTCTATTCACCAGGCCTCAGGGAGTCAGGGGTAACAGTTCGGAACATAGTGCACCCGGCGGCCGGAAATGAGCGCTATACCTTTAACCCCTTTACGCCCGAGGGTGGTTTACACGTTAATGACCAGGCCAATTTTTACAATTCTGACCACTGTCACTTTATGAGGTAATTACTCTGGAACGCTTCAACGGATCCCCCTGATTCTGAGATTGTTTTTTCGTGACATATTGTACTTCATGATAGTGGTAAAATGTCTTCGATATCACTTTCATTTATTTGTGAAAAAAATGGAAAGTTGGCGAAAATTTTGAAAACTTTGTAATTTTAATTTTCGTGCCCTTAAATCAGAGCGATATGTCACATAAAATAGTTCATAAATAACATTTCCCACATGTCTACTTTACATCCTCACAATTGTGGAACCAACATTTTTTTTTTGTTAGGGAGCTATAAGGGTTAAAAGTTGACCAGCGATTTCTCATTTTTCCAACAAAATCATTTTTTTAGGGACCACATCACATTTAAAGTGACTTTGAGGGGCCTTTATGACAGAAAATACCCAAAAGTGACACCATTCTAAAAACTGCACCCCTCAAAGTGCTCAAAACCACATTCAAGTAGTTTATTAACCCTTCAGGTGCTTCACTGGAATTTTTGGAATGTGGAAGAAAAAAATTAACATTATTTTTTTTTTTTCACACAAATGTTAATTTAGACCCCAATTTTTTTATTTTCGCAAGGGTAAAAGGAAAGAATGGACCCCAAAATTTCTTGTGCAATTTCTCCTGAGCACGCCGATACCCTATATGTGGGGAAAAAACACTTTTTGAGCGCACGGCAGGGTTCGGAAGAGAAGGAGCGCCATTTGACTTTTTGAATGTAAAATTTGTTTGAATAATTAGCGGACGCCATGTTGCGTTTGGGGAGCCCCTGATGTGCCTAAACAGTGGAAACCCCCCACAAGTGACACCATTTTGGAAACTAGACCCCTCTGGGAATTTATCTAGATGTGTGGGGAACACCTTAAACCCCCAAGTGCTTCACAGAACTTTATAACATTGAGCCGTAAAAATAAAATTTTCACATTTTTCCCACAAAAATGTTTTTCAGCCCCCAATTTTACATTTTCATACGGGTAACAGGAGAAATTGCACTATGCAACTTGTTATATAATTTCTCCTGAGTAAACCGATACCCTATATGTGGGAGAAAACCACTGTTTGGGCTCACGGCAGGGTTCGGCAGGGAAGGAGCGCCATTTGACTTTTTGAATGTAAAATTGGTTGGACTCGAAAGCGGATGCCATGTTGCGTTTGGAGAACTACTGATGTGCTTAAACAGTGGAAACCCCCCACAAGTGACACCATTTTGGAAACTAGACCCCTCAAGGATTTTATCAAGGGATATAGTGAACATTTTGAACCCAGAGGTACGACACAGAATTTGATAACATTAGGTCATCATATTGAATAAGTTGTGCAAGTGCTCGCTACTTGAGTTTGCATCGGGTACTCGGGTATCCACCATGTATCGCGGAGGCTTGAGTCCCCGTCCGGCATGCTTCCCGGTTATTAGTCACGGTACATGACAAGCAATCCCCGCAAGGTTTTTTTGGCTGTATAACAGCTGCAAAACATATGGAGAAGAGACTCCCGGCCAGAATCCAAATATATGGGAGCAGACTCACTCAATATACTTGCATTGAGCGCGGCCGTGCTCCTCTAGTCGGAGTCTGCATTTCACATCCTTGCAGCCACGTGACCGCCGTTCACGGCACTGATACTGACGAATCCAAGGAGACCAGCAACTTTGGTCCAAGGGCTGAAAGATGGCCCTTGTGAACAGTGACATAACTAGACTCTGATGGGCCCCGGTGCAAAATTTGGATCTGGGCCCCCTTACACTACACATGTAGGTCAGATGTATGGAATGTAGTTCTAAATCCTATAAGGACATACAAGTTGCACCTCCTCCCCCATTATGTAGTAATGCACCCCATCTTGGGCTCCTTCCTGGTATATATGTCTCCCTTCCTGGTATATATGTCCATCATCAGGCCCCATCCTGGTATACATATATGTCCTCATTCCTTGTATATATGTTCCTCATCCTGGTATATAGTGTATGTCTCTTATCCTGGTGTATATATATCCCCCATCCTGGTATATGTCCCTTATCCTGAAATATGTATCCCCCATCCTGGTATATATGTTCCCCATCCTGGTATATATGTACCTTATCCTGGTATATATATCCCCCATCCTGGTATACATCCCCAATTCTACCGCTGTTCTTTAATGTATAGAAAAAAAATAAACCATCATGCTCACCTTCCCTCCGCTCCCCCGTTGCGCCGCATCCTCTTCTTAAGCCGGCAGCTGACTTCAGCGTGCAAGCGACAGGAGCGCATGACGTCACTGCAATGCACCCCCAGTCATGGGCACGCCGACGTCAGCTGCTGGCCTCTGATTGACCCTCTGCATGTATTACAGTGCACAAACCTGGCGTCCGAGGGACCCTCACCCCTACGGCCCGATCACGACATCTGCAACCACAATCGATACGCCCATGCTTTTGAAGCCTGAGATCGGTCCCAGTCCCAGCCATCAGAGGGAATGAGCAGGCAGGTGATTCTCAATGTGCAGTGTGCTTGGCCAAAGCTGAGGTTGGTCAAGAGTGCCAGGGATGTTTCTGGAAAGACAGACTTGCTGTGTTTTTAGGCATCAATATGGCACCAAGCAGGCAGTGTTGCAGTGCAAACTATATTTTATACACTAGGACTTCGGGTCTATGAAATATTCGTCTCCTGGGGAAGACCAGACCTCCTTATGTAGATATGTCTTGTTTTCAGCTGGTTTGAGGAAGAGATGGTGAGGATTATAGCTGGATTGATCAGTCATCCATATGGAGCCATGCAAGATGTCCCACCCCCAGAAGTCCACTCGGTTACTTTAATATAAGACACAATTTTCCCCTCTCAAACATGAAAATTCTCAGTCTCCTACTGTCACCATTGGAGGTCCAGTCCATATAGCCCTAAGTATGGCTCCTACAGTGTGTGTGGAATCGGAGAATCACCGATTGACAATATTTTGGAAAATTAGGGTACTTAGAGATTTCTGTGTATCTATATTGTATCTCTGTGTGCTGATGAGTCTGGAAGGACCCCTGTGTTACCATTATACCATGAACCCTCTTGATCACAATTTACCGACAGCTGAAATGTTCAAAGATTTTTATTAAAGTTGGAGAATACAACAACAATCATACGATTCTGAAATATAAATCACAATTAATTATAAGCAGAAACGCTCAGGGCCCTATTCATCATTTGCATTTTATTTTTATAAGGCACTTTTCTCACACTAGTATTCACTGATGTTCTTTGCATAAAATTCATCAAAATGGAGCACACCCTGTCAAAAATACTATTTTCGTCCGTCTTTAATCATTTTGACGAGCAAAAATTTGCACATTTTTTCCAATATGTCATAAAAATTGCTCAAAAATTTCTAGTGTGTATAAAATCATTCCAGCGTGGGGACTGAAATACATTTGTTGCAAATGATGAATCAGGCAAAAACATTTGGAAACCCTAAACCATGTCCTCATTTGCGAATAAAGAAAAAAAGTGAACACATAAAATAAACACAAATGTAAAGATGAATTTGATGCAAACAAAAAAAAAAGGAAGAAAGACACCAAAACTCCACAAAAAACAGGTGCAAATGCAATAATAAATCAGGCTCTTATTGCGTTCCGAGAATGTTTACGTGACCATTCACAGGTTAAATTTTGGAAATATTTCTCATCATATGATTTAACCTAATAGAAAGAACTGTATAATAACAAAAAAAATCAAGGATCACCTAATAACTATGGTGCATGGAAAAATTTCAATATCTTGTGGTTAGGCTATGTTCACACGTTGAGTGTTTGCTGCGTTTTTTAATGCAAATTAAAAGCTGCTTTTTACAGTAACAGCAAAAGCTGAGATTTCAGAAATCTCATGCACACACATTAGGTTTTTTTTTCCCGACTGAATTGGAAAAACTGCTTTTTTGAAAACTGCAGCACGTCACTTCTTAGAGAAAGGGAGTTTTCGGGACAATATATCATAGTAACTGAAGAAGGCTCAGCATATATAGATAACCCATCAAAGACCGAAAAACAGTCAATATATCTTCAAAGATTGAAAAATAAAATAGGATTTTATAAGATCAACAAAAAACACTAGAAAAGGCACATGGCCAATGGCACTGCCCTATCAGGAATATTTTCCATAATTACATCAATTGAGGTTTATCAGGATGAGCTCAAAGCAAAAAACAGGGAGACAGAGCCGGGGAACATGGGACGTGCAAAATAAAAGATAATAGAATAGAGTAAAGCGGTATCTGGCACCACAGCAAATATATCTTTGTATATCAGACAAACGGCAGATATATCCCTTTAAGCGGTGACCATATGCGCAGCCAACACCCCATGAAAACATGGAAGTATAGTTGGCAATAGTGAACGCATATAGATCACGTTATGCTGGGTATATTGCTCATATTGTGCAAATGTAACCATAAAAAAATAAATCCAAAAATAACAAATACTAGTGACTATGTGTCCCTCAATATCTGTAAAACCTACAACTATGACACATGGTCAGCCATAAAAAATCATTTATTCAATAGAAAAATCACAGTAAAAATTCTGTTTCTATTTCCGGATGTTCCGCATACGTCACTTCCTGGCCTGCGTTCCAGCATGACACGCACGCCAATACCGTCGCTTCTGGCAGACCGCGCTCCACGGAGACGCGATGCCCCGATGTGGCGGTGATTGGCTTATTAGGGAATAGCGCTATGTCAGCACACATTGTCATCGTCCTCCTCATTGGCCAATTCTCTCTATATATACCCTATTTCCTTTCTCTCACCATATCCTGGTTAAAGCTAAACGGCGAAACGCGCGTCGGATCTGTGTGGATTCTGAGGGACTCGCAGGTAGTTCATTATCTATCTACATTTCTCACATTGTGACATAACTTTTTGACATACCTCTTTACCTAGCTGCTGTGTCTCTATTATTATCTCATCTTTATGAGTTTACTATTTATATATATATATGTATATGTATTTGGGAGTATATTTATTGCATTATGCACTTTAAATCTAACTGTTATTCCTCTATGATTGAAGCAGTTTGACCCTAGTATGGCATTTAGTAGTATGTCTTGCATAGATTTTGATACTTTACAATTTTTCTGCCTGCCCTCAGAATATCCATTTCTCTGGACTTTTTTCCTCTTTGTCTATTCATTTTGTAAAAAAAATTTTTCTGTGATTTTTCTATTGAATAAATGATTTTTGACGTCTAACCATGTGTCATAGTTGTAGGTTTTGCAAATGTAACCATGTAAAATTAAATAGTAAATGGCAATGACATGCCCACTGACTTTTTTACTATATTATGCATCTATGACCATGCATGGATTAAATGGAAAATAATGACATGCCTGATAGCTAATAATAACCAAGTCACAGATCAGGCATTAACTCCATACACCTGGCTTAAGTAACATAAATACATCCAATATGCACTGACACATTAGCTCCACCCCCGAAGAAGAACATTCCAAAACGTGCGTTGGGGCACCAGGGTGGACATCGTGGGGCATGGGTAAAGTACTACAGCATTGATATGTCACTTGGTTGTTAGCTATCAGGCATGTCATTATTATTATTTAATCCATGCATGGTCATAAATGCACAATATAGTAATAAGTCATTAGGCATGTCATTGCTATTTATTATTTATGTTTGCATGGTTACATTTGCATAATATGAACAATATACCCAGCATAACCTGATCTATATGCGTTCACTATGACCAACTATACTTTCATGTTTTCATGGGGTGTTGGCTGCGCATATGGTCACCGCTTAAAGGGATATATCTGCCGTTTGTCTGATATACCAAGATATATTTGCTGTGGTGCCAGATACCGCTTTACTCTATTCTATTATCTTTTATTTTGCACGTCCCATGTTCCCCGGCTCTGTCTCCCTGTTTTTTGCTTTGAGCTCATCCTGATAAACCTCAATTGATGTAATTATGGAAAATATTCCTGATATGCCAGTGCCATTGGCCATGTGCCTTTTTTATTGATTTGTATACATGTTGATCTAATAAAATCCTATCTCATTTTTCAGTCTTTGAAGATATATTGACTCTTTCGGTCTTTGATAGGTTAACAGCATGTCACTTCTTTCAGCATTTTTGCAGAGTTTTTTTCACCTATAGACAGCAATGAGTAAGTGCAAAAATGCAGCAAAAACATTGCCATCAGTTTTTCCTGCATTTTTAATGAAAAAAAAAGCAGGTTCAGCAGGATGTGAAACCCATTTATTGTTCTGATATTTTCTCACATTTAAACCAAAATGTCTTGGTGTCCTCAGCTAAGAAGGGCAGTTAGGATTAGTACAATGTAATTAAATTAGTGATACTGTATGTGCTAAAGTGAACATTGCCTGAGGAATTCAATGGCTGACCAAGGTGTAAAAGTGAACATTGCCTGAGGAATTTAATGGCTGACCAAGGTGTGAAATTGAACAATACCTGCCAACTCAATGGCGCTGACCAATTTGTGAAAGTGTCCACCTTACAAAATGCACTGCCAATGTCTTAGGTAAACTATTCCAGACCAATTCACCCCCCCCCCCCCCCCCGCTATTTTTACATTTTGCAATTGTGTATTTTTTCATGAATATTTTTGGTCAGAATAGTCACTATTTTTTTTCAGACGTAAAAATCTTTTTCCGCTAACTAATTTGATCAATTTGCCCTTTTTTCCAAAAATGTTTTATGGTTTCTCATACGTCTTGCATTGGTGGCCTAACACCTTAAATTGTTCATGCTTGTTATGGTGGAATCCTTTGGGATCTTGAAAAACGTAGTAAAAAACGCAGCAAAAACGCAGCAAGAAAAGCAGCGGAAAAGTCAGCAAAAGCTTATTTTTGTCTGCAGCTGTTTTTCTGCCAAGAGATCAGGGTTTGGCTGCAGCAAAAAAGCAATGTATGAACATAACCTAAGGATGGTTTTTTAAGCTATGCACCTGTACCATTAATTTTAGTAGTAAAATCATTGCAACAGGTTCCCTTTAAGGCAATTCTATAATGCAATTTTGGATTATAGGTACTGTACATATTTCAGATATTCTCATTATACTATACTATACTACTTAAACATGATTTAGCCGATCATAAATGAGTTCTTGATGATAATTCTGAATGTCTGGAGTCTTTCCTCTTATGGTGGGGCACAGGGGTGGTGATATGATGCATAACCATTTTCAGCTGTAGAAAGAAAACAGCAGCGTTACTGTAAAGTCTCATCTCGTAGTAAGCAAATCCTTGAAATGATGTATTTGCTTTGAAACATCCGACTGGACCTTAATATATATATTCATATTTTTTAGAGATATTCTAACTTTTATTATCAGGAAACTTCAGGTCCAAGTTTCGGTGTTGCTTCATGTTTTTAATGTATCTTTATAATGGTTGGAGATTGATTTTTCTGATACACAGATCCAAATGCACAGTAAAATGATGAAATACTGGCTTCCTGCAGCCACCACTAGGGGGGCTTACTATAAATGAATTTATACACAGTATATGCAGTTAACTCTTCTGCTCCCTCTAGTGGTAACTGAAAACAGGCATTATTTCATCATTTAGGGTATTTGAACTTGCGATCAGTCTAAATGACTGGGATTCATAAGAGCACTAAGGTGGCATCCATAGGGGGTTTTCATTAGACCCCTTGGCTTCCATTACAATCTAAAAAGGAGCCAGTGAATGCTCACCCTAGAAATTATGCCATTTAAATTCTATTCTCAGTGATTGAGTGTGGCATTAAATATAGCTAAAAAGCAATGATTGGAGATTGCTCTGGCAGATGCTGTATACTGCAGCTGGCGTCTGCCATGTATGCTGCCGGTTCAGCTCCTGATCTCACTCTATACCTAGGGACCAAACATATTAAGTAGTGTTATGTCCAATGTTGGAAAAGGGCTAAAAGGCTGGTCCGAAACAAAAAATAATTTTCACTCTAAATGCCTATCTATCTAATGCCATAATCTAATATATTTCCTAATATACTTTAATTAAAAATTCCCTATCCTTTCCTAGCTACACTATATAACTGATTTTTCTTTTTTTTTACTACTTTCTGTTTGATGACTTTTGTTTGAGAACCCCCAGTGCATGCTGGGATACGCAAACAAAGCATCATCAGGGGGGCAGAGGCTGGTGTCACTGCTGCAGCCTCTGCCCTTCCCTAAAATGAAGCGTCATCAGTGACCTCCTTTTCAGAGGCTGGGCTATTGCCTGCTCTACTAGATTCCTGTCACTGTGCGATGTGCACAATGACAGTGCATTCTCTCGCAGACTCTGATCAGAAGTAACTAGCCAGCAAGAACGCACTGTAAGAAGAATACCAGGCTTCCAGAGACCAATGCCACCCCTTGAAATTGACATTAATTGCGGGGATGGTGCTGGTCTCTGCATGCTGGGTATTCATCTTGTACTGTGCAATGACAGTGCGCTCTATTGCTGGCTCATTACTTCTGATCAGAGCTGGTGAGAGAGTGCACTGCCATTGTGCACATCGCACAGTGACAATAATCTAGTGAGCCTCTCTTGGAATTGACAACTTACACATGCTCAGCATAGCTGGGACTAGCCCAGCCCCCGATTTTCTTTTGTTTGAGAATCCCAGCATGCACTGGGGGTTCTCAAAAAAAACGCTATCAAACAGGAAGTAGGGAAGGATAGGGACTTTTTAATTAAAGTATATTAGAAAATAGATTAGATTATAGCATTAAATAATAGGCAATTATAATGAAAATTAATTTGTGTTTTAGACCACCCCATTAAGCATCAGAGCCCCCATTCATAGTCTCATTTTATGTGAGCCCTATCAAGGTGGGGATAGATAAATCATATTTCTAATTAATCAAAAGATATTCAGATTTTTGTCTAAAACCGAACAACAGTAGCCATTAATCGCATCCTGGCATCGTTTTAAATTTTGTATCTTTTATTGTTCAGTTCAATTTTATTATTTTTGTGACTTGTGCTTTTTTGTACTAAACGTATGAGTTTACTGAACACTTAATGTCAGGAGATACTTTACGTGGTGAGCCTAATATTATTTCAGGGATACTAAAAATATATCTAGAAGAGACATACTGTGTATACATCTACTGTATGACAGATTTTGAGGAAGCATGAATTTTGAACCAGGACCTCTACTTCTGCTGAGTCTACACAGCTTTAAATTACCTGTTTCATAGTAATCGTACACATAGATGGAAGCATGCTTCACATTTAGAACCCTGTTGCCCATTATAACGTTGACTGAGAAGTAGGTTGTTTCACGAGAAACCTAGAAGACATCAAGATAAAAGAAAATATTCAACACATAACTATAGACACACGTAGAGGTGGTCCACAATCAAAGAACCCAGGAACTTTGGCTTTGCTTCCGTTGACTCCCTACTAGTGTTGAGCGAACATGCTCGACACTGCTCGGTACTCGCCCGAGCATCACGCTACTCGGGATGTTCGGCGAGCACCGAGCATTTCCGGGTTACTCGGGCGGGAGCTCGGGTCTCCACCCTGCATGTTTGGCGCTCTTTACAGAGCCAATGAACATGCAGGGATTGCCAGCCAGTCACTGTAATGCTGCAGCCATGTTGGTTGTGGGCATTACAGTGATTGGCTGGCCGCACAGCATCACCTCGAGTATTTAAAACCGGGCGCCGCCATCTTGGACACAGTCGCTCCGGATCAGACAGTGTAGGGACAGCGCTGCTGATTTAGGGAGAGAAATAAACTGCAAAATAGTTAGTGTAGAGTCTGTAAAGGCTGCCAGAACAAACAAACAGTCCTTTTCAGGACTAATATCCATCCCAGATACCAGGCAGGCTGTATAGGAGACACAGTGGTTATACCAGCAAACGCTGCATTACAGTCCTGTGTGCTCCTGTTGCTGAAATTGCTGGACTTAGCACCAGGTGTCGGGGGCCAGGAAAAATCCTTTTTTTCATCTAAATCCTCCTTTTTTTCCCCTCCTTCACACTGTACAAATACCCGTCTTATTAACCTTTTAGTGTGTCCCCCCCACCCCCCCCACAAAAAAAAGCGTGTCTCTGATTTTTCAGACACAAATATAACTGTTGAAAATAGTCTTGTGTAGGCTAGAGAAACAGAAGTGTTGTTTTGCACTTCCACGGTTCAAACCTCTGTATTATCCATTTTGGGCGAATTTGTATCTAAAAAAAAAACAGTTTGAGTGTGTCGCTCACTGTTCATCCGCAAATATCTCTATTTAAAAAAGTCTGGTATACCCCAGTAAACAATAACTGTGGTTTTGCCATCCCACGGTAAAAAATCTCTATTCAGCTTTTGGTAGTTTTTTCCATAAGGAAAAACAGTAGTGTCTCCTGACTGTTGTGACACAAAAATATATCTGTTGAAAATAGTCTTGTGTAGGCCCGACATCCCAGTGTGGTTTCGCAGTTCCACGGGTCAAATCGCTGTACTATCCAGTTTTGGGCCTTTGGTATCTAAAAAAAAAAGCAGTTTGAGTGTGTCGCTCACTGTTCAGCCGCAAATATCTCTATTTAAAAAAGTGTGGTATACCCCAGTAAACAATAACTGTGGTTTTCCACGGTTCTAATCTACTCTTTATTACCCTTTTTCCATTGATAGTGCGAGTGTAAGCTATTTTACTTCATTTACAATGGGCAAGGCGCGTGGCAAGGGACGTGGAAGTGGACGTTCTGGTGATGGTTCGTGCAGAGGACGGGGCCGTGGCCAAGGTGAAAATGTGCCACAACCAACAGCCACATCTTCTCACTCCCACTTCTTGACCGAATTACTAGGGAAGCACAGAACAACACCAGTATTGAGAACTGATCAGTGTGAACAGGTTATTAATTGGATAGCAGATAATACTTCCAGTTACCTGGGCACCACCACCTCCGGTCTGTCTTCCACACGGTAAACTCTTAGTAGCCGTGAGTCTCGACCGCATACTCCTCCTCACCCTGATGCTCCTTCCTCCCACGATGCCGAGTGTCGTCAGACAGCAAGTGATCCCACACTTGGACACTCTGAAGAGCTGTTCACTGGTCCATTTCCATATTTGGGCCCCTCGCCTGATACACTTGAAGTGGTGGAAGAGGAGATCTCATGTTGCGATGACCAAATATTTGAACAGCCACGGCCACAGGAAGTCGACGTTGGCATTCTGTCACAAGAGGTGGACGATGACGAGACACAATTGCCAGGAAGTGAGGAGGAGGATCGTGGTGCGCAAGTGGAAGAGGAGGAGGTGGTGGATGATCTAGTAACTGACCCGACGTGGAAGGAGGACATGCAGAGTGAGGCCAGCAGCACACAGGGGGAGGGAGGCAGAGTACCCCAACAGGCAGGAAGAAGCAGTGTGGTGGCCGCAGACAGAAGGCAGGCAACCGTTCCCCGTAACACCAACACGAGGGACGTTGCCAGTACAAGCGGTAGGTCTTCCAGAGTCTGGAATTTTTTTAAAGACTCTGCTGATAACCCCAAAAAGGCCATATGTTCCACCTGCCATGCCAGCATCAGCAGGGGTGACAAAACTACCAGCCTGACCACCACCGGCATGATCAGGCACATGGCAGCAAAGCACCCGACTTTGTGGGGCGAAACCCAGGGTCCACGACCAGTGTCAGCGGGTGTCACCACTGCTTCTTCCACTGTTGTGCGTGCAATAGAACCCCCTGTTGTGTGTGCAAGGCAATCCCCTGTCCATACTGCATGTAAAGATGCCCCCTCCTCTCAGTCTTCACTTGTTATGGCAGTTTCTCAAGAAACAGCATCAACGTCCACGTCCCACCGCAGCGTTCAATTGTCCATATCCCAGACCTTTGAACGAAAGCGGAAATTCGCAGCTAACGCCCCACAGGCCACAGTCCTAAATTCGCACATTTCACGACTGCTTGCATTGGAAATGCTGTCTTTTAGGCTGGTGGAGACGGAATCCGTCCCCAGCCGACACTATTTTGCCCGGTGTGCCATCCCCGCACTACACAAGCACGTGTCCCAAAGCATCTGCTGTGCCCTCAACAACGCAGTTACTGGGAGAGTCCACCTGACAACGGACACGTGGACAAGTGCTTGTGGCCAGGGACGGTACATCTCTCTGACGGCACACTGGGTAAACATAGTGGAAGCCGGGACCCAGTCGGACCTTGGGACGGAACACATCCTCCCCACACCGAGGATTGCGGGCCCTATGTCAGTCAGAGTTGCCCCCACAGTGTACATCTCCTGCGCATCCTCCTCCTCATGTTCAGCCTCCATCTCAGATATCACCACATCAGTTACAAGCTGGAAGCATTGCAGTACTGCCTCCACCAAGCGTCATCAGGCTGTGCTGAAACTCATAAGCTTAGGTGATAAACCTCACACTGCTTGTGAGTTGTGGACAGCTGTGAAAGAGCAGGCAGATCTGTGGCTGAGACCGCTGAACCTACATCCCGGCATGGTCGTGTGTGACAATGGCCGTAACCTGGTGGCGGCTCTGAGGCGAGGTGAGATCACACACGTACCATGCCTGGCTCATGTGCTTAACCTCGTGGTTCAGCGGTTTCTTAAATCGTACCCCGAGTTGCCAGATCTGCTCGTGAAAGTACGCCGCCTGTCAGCTCATTTTCGCAAGTCGGCTACAGCTTCCGCCGCCCTTGCTGTGTTGCAGCAGCGTTTGCAGCTTCCGGCACACCGACTGGTGTGTGATGTCCCCACACGTTGGAACTCTACCCTCCACATGTTGCAAAGGATTTGTGAGCAGAAGAGAGCAGTTGTGGAGTACCAGCTGCAACAAGGTTGTCGATATTCAGGTCAGACTCCACACATAAGACCTCAGGAGTGGACCTGGACGTCTGACATATGTACCATCCTGACAAACTTTGAGGAGGCCACCAAGATGGTGAGTGGCGATGACGCCATCATTAGTGTCAGCATCCCACTTGTCTGTCTTTTGCAATGCTCTCTGCAGAGAATTAAAGAGGAGGCATTGCAGCCAGAGTATGATGAGATGGATCAAGAAGCCGTAGCGGGCGATTACACACAGCCCAGCCTCATCTCATCCCAACGTGCATTGAGGGACAATGAGGGAGAGGAGGAGGAGGAAGAACAGGAGCTGCTATCATGCGTTGTAGACGGTAGTACCTGTACAAGTGTCATACCGTCGGTTCAGCGTGGGTGGCCTGAGGACAGGGGGGAGGAGGAAGAGGAGGAGGAGGAGGAGAGCATGGTCAGTCGTCATCTTGGTGAGAACACGGAAATCTTGCCCGTTACCAGTCTGGCACGTATGGCTGACTTTATGTTACGCTGCCTTAACCGTGACCCTCGCGTTGTCAAAATGTTGGGTGACAGTCATTACTGTTACAACTCTCCTGTTAGGTTTTTTTTAGTTTGCTGGTCACATGACTATTTTGCCTATTTAATCCGGCTCCGCCCTTCTGGCTTTGCTGGACTTCATTTGTATTTACTACTGTTGAGCTAGCTTGTTGCTCTGTTGCCGTTCTCTGTTAGTTTTGCTAGGTCTTCTGACCCCTATGCCTTTTTGTTGTGTGTTTGTCTTTGACTGCTACTATTTCTGCTAGGAGGTGTCCAACTTTTCCCAGTCCCTAGATCTTGTAGGGATCCCTCCCTCACATCTATAGGTCTGCGTTCAGACTAACCGAGGACTTTAGCGGGTCTGATCGTAGGATCAGGTTCCCCGTTACATCGTAGGGATCTAGTTTAGTTCTATTGTAGGGACAGATCTCCTCTCTTTCCTTAGTCTCTGTAGCAGATCATAACAATTACTGGTTGGTGACACTTGTAGACCCCCGCTACAAGGAGAACTTTCACTCTCTTATTCCTGAGGTGGAGAGATCTACAAAAATGGGGCAGTACCAGAAGGCCCTTGCTGCAGAATTCTTAAAAAATTCCCATCTGAACATGCTAGCGGCAGAGGTCACAGTTCGTTGCCCAACCAAGGCGTACAGGCGAGAGAGATGCAACTCCAATCCAGCAGAGGCAGGGGAACACTGTCAACGTTCTGGGACAGTTTTCTGACACCCACCCAGCTTACAGGCCCTGAGGCGCGGGGTACTCTCACAAGGAGTGGAAAGTTTCAAAAGAATGGTGAGGGAGTACCTTGCCGACCGTACCAGCGTCCTCCGTGATTCCTCTGTGCCTTTTAATTATTGGGTATCCAAGCTGGACACTTGGAATGAACTCGCTCTGTACGCCTTGGAGGTTCTGGCCTGCCCTGCCGCTAGCCTGTTATCGGAGCGTGTTTTTACTGCCGCTGGGGGAATTATAACTGATAAGCGCACTCGCCTGTCAACTGACAATGCTGACAAGCTGACCCTTATCAAAATGAACAAGGGCTGGATTGGGCCAGACTTCTCATCACCACCAAATGACAGCAGAGTAACATAAACTCAAATCCACTGTGTTATTTCGGAAGGTGTATTCACATGCACCGCTTCACACCCACACATGGGTATAAGCTTCCTCGTTTCAGCTGTTTTATCTTCTTCTCCTTATCCTCAGCCTCCACCACCACTATACCACCAGGGTGCCAGCATTGCAAGTTCCTCCGTCCTTATTTTTGGCAGCTTTTGCTTGCAAGGCATAAGCAAATACTATGGGACACCCACTCCCCAATAATGGGACTTATGTTTGTAATATGCTGTACTGCATGGCTCTTGTAAGGGGCATTGCAAGTTGCTCTGTCCTAATTTTTGGCAGCTTTTGCTTGGAAAGCATAAGCAAATACCATGGGACACCCACTCCCCAATAATGGGACTTATGTTTGTAATATGCTGTACTGCATGGCTCTTGTAAGAGGCATTGCAAGTTGCTCCGTCCTAATTTTTGGCAGCTTTTGCTTGGAAAGCATAAGCAAATACTATGGGAGACCCACTCCCCAATAATGGGACTTATGTTTGTAATATGCTGTACTGCATGGCTCTTGTAAGGGGCATTGCAAGTTGCTCCGTCCTAATTTTTGGCAGCTTTTGCTTGGAAAGCATAAGCAAATACCATGGGACACCCACTCCCCAATAATGGGACTTATGTTTTTAATATGCTGTACTGCATGGCTCTTGTAAGGGGCATTGCAAGTTGCTCCATCCTAATTTTTGGCAGCTTTTGCTTGGAAAGCATAAGCAAATACTATGGGAGACCCACTCCCCAATAATGGGACATATGTTTGTAATATGCTGTACTGCATGGCTCTTGTAAGGGGCATTGCAAGTTGCTCCGTCCTAATTTTTGGCAGCTTTTGCTTGCAAGGCATAAGCAAATACTATGGGACACCCACTCCCCAATAATGGGACTTATGTTTGTAATATGCTGTACTGCATGGCTCTTGTAAGGGGCATTGCAAGTTGCTCCGTCCTAATTTTTGGCAGCTTTTGCTTGGAAAGCATAAGCAAATACTATGGGACACCCACTCCCCAATAATGGGACTTATGTTTGTAATATGCTGTACTGCATGGCTCTTGTAAGGGGCATTGCAAGTTGCTCCGTCCTAATTTTTGGCAGATTTTGCTTGCAAGGCATAAGCAAATACTATGGGACACCCACTCCCCAATAATGGGACTTATGTTTGTAATATGCTGTACTGCATGGCTCTTGTAAGGGGCATTGCAAGTTGCTCCGTCCTAATTTTTGGCAGCTTTTGCTTGCAAGGCATAAGCAAATACTATGGGACACCCACTCCCCAATAATGGGACTTATGTTTGTAATATGCTGTACTGCATGGCTCTTGTAAGGGACATTGCAAGTTGCTCCGTCCTAATTTTTGGCAGCTTTTGCTTGCAAGGCATAAGCAAATACTATGGGACACCCACTCCCCAATAATG
Organism: Phyllobates terribilis; assembly: GCF_046119375.1. NCBI lineage: Eukaryota > Metazoa > Chordata > Amphibia > Anura > Dendrobatidae > Phyllobates > Phyllobates terribilis. The sequence goes on from NW_027362765.1 coordinate 386,104,328, forward strand.
GGACTTATGTTTGTAATATGTTGTACTGCATGTGACGCGCCCCCTGGGCCGTGTGTAAACGTGTGTGGGATACCCGGTGCCGGGTCTCTGGGTTCTGTAGTCTCCGTGGCGGTGACCCGGTCCCGTGGCTCAGGCTGGTCAAACCAGTGGCAGTCTTTCTTAGGTTTTGAGGTTAATTGTCCGACTGCGCCACCCGTGGATTGCGGTCAGGGAGTACCACCGCTGCGAGGCAGACCGCTGAGGCTGGTGTTGTGTGCGCAGCAGAGAATGGGATAACTCCCCACGGGAGGAGTATAGCCTCAGGGCAGTGAGTGTGGATGATGGGGGTGATGGTGCACGAGCGCAGCAGGAACGACTCAGAGTCTTTGCAGTGCAGTTCAGGGTCTTTACTGATGATTATAAGGTAGACCCTCCCGGGAGTACTGGCTAGCATAAGAGGCCTGGTCAGTCTGTGAGCAAGCAGGAGTTCCCCTGGCCAGGTGGAGTTGTAGGCCTCCCCGTCTGTCTGCACTCTTCCTGGCTACCGTGCTGTAAGCGGGTAGAAGTAGCCCACGTCCCTGAGTGTACCGTGTAGTGCTCACCCGTATGGCTGGTGACTTGGGGCCTTCTGTTAGCCTCCGCTCCACGACGGCGGTGCTGGTCCCTTGCTTGTGACTGAGCCTCCGGGCTTCTATGGCCAGAGGACCTGAAATCCCCTGCCGGCTGGTTTCTGCTGCTGGATATATAAGTCCTCATAGCCTCGGACTCCTGTGTCCGGCTCCTATTGTCTTCTGCCAGGGCGAGCTCTGCTCAGCTTCCAGCCCCTGGTCTTTAGCTCCTAGCTCCTACAGAGCTCCTTGCTGTTACTTTCCCTTGCTCTCACTCTGACTCTGACTGTTCTCTGTTCTCTGACTCACTCAACCCCGCCCCAGATCCAGTTTAAAAGGGCAGAATTCTCCCCTCCCAGGACTGGGGCAGGAGGATGTTGCATGTTTAAGGGATCCTGACCAGGAAACCTCCCACTTGCTCTCCGACGTAATATCTCTATTACTGTGGTGACCAGACCCCTGGGGTGCCACACATGGCTCTTGTAAGGGGCATTGCAGTTCCTCATAATTTTTGGAAAGCCTTCCATTCACTGCTTAGGCCAACAGTGCACAGGAGACCCAGTTGCTATAAATGGAAAAAAAGGTTTAGTTAACGCCCTCTGACCTCCATGTCATTTCCAAGGGGCATTGGAGTGCCTTGAAATTTTTGGTAGGCATTGCACTCACTGTATGCCCTATAAATGTGTAGCCGAACCGCTCCTTTTGTTACAGAAACATATCCTACAAGACATATCTGGTTGACTGGCCTGATATTGATGTGAATGGTCCCTGTTCCTCCTGCTCTTTCTCCTTTGCCACTACCTCATCCATCATTTATCACCTGAAGCTTTGTTTTAACGGGAGTCATAGAACTTGGATAGTAGCAGGAAAACATCCAGCAATCCTCGGAGGAGGTAGGATATGCGCCAAAACGCTGACCACCTCAGGCCTAGCCGCTACTACATACATGCGCTTGCATTACAACAAAACAAAGCAGATGCTAACTTCTATCATCCTCATCATGCTCCTCACCTTGGCACTCTCAACTCCCCTGATGGAGAAGCCAGGGCCCACCGGAGGAGTCTGATAGTCCGGTGGGCTCGGCCAATGCGGCCCTAAAGCAGGCCAGGCTAAGAAAAGTGTGGGAAAGGTTACCGGGACAAATAGGGGTGGCTGGGGACCGAGTGTGGACACCCGGCCACCCCCTGGAGGCTGGGGAGCAAGTGGGGACACCCGGCCACCAGGCGGCTGGGGACTGAGTATGGATACCAGGCCGCCGACACAGCCATGGCGTGGTGGCCAGATTCCGCCTCCACATGCCTAAAAGGCCCAAAAAAAAGCAAGCAAGCAGTATGGTATTGCAGCCTGGGGGTGGGTGGGTGGCAAGCTGCATACTTGCGCTTGCATTGCAAGGAATGGGAGAGGTACAATTGAACACTGCCCTGGGACAAGGACTTGAATGGGGATAGTTGCAAGTCTGCAACGACAGGTGCAAGGTGGGAGGCATCTTCGCATGTACCATGAACAGGGGTTTGGCATGCACACACTACAGCGGAATAGACTCTCCTTCCCACTAAATGCACTGGGGAGGGCACAGGTAATGTTTTGGTATACGTGCTTAATCTTATGTATAAGGCACACCAGGACAAATAGGGGCGGCTGGGGACTGAGTATGGATACCTCGCTGCCGAAGCAGCCATGAGGTAGTGGCCAGCTTCGGCCTCCTCCAAACTAAAAGGCCCTATTTCAAGTGCAAGCTAGCAGTATGGAATTGCAGTCTTGGGGTGGGTGGGTGGCAGGCTGCACACTTACACTTGCATTAAAAGAAAACATAGCAGATGCTAACTTCTGTCATCATCATCATGCTCCTCACCTTGGCACTCTCAACTCCACCGATGGAGAAGTCAGGGCCCACCGGAGGAGTCTGGTTCTCTGGTGGGCTCGTCCAATGCTGCCTAAAGCAGGCCGGGCTAAGAAAAGTGTGTGGGGGGATGTTCCAAGGTGAAATAGGGGCGGCTGGGGACCGTTTATGGACACCCGGCTGCCCCCAGGCGGCTGGGGACCGTGTGTGGACACCCGGCCGCGGGGCGGCTGGGGACCGAGTATGGACACCCGGCCGCCGGGCGGCTGGGGACTGAGTATGGATTCCAGGCCGCCAACACAGCCATGACGTGGTGGCCAGATTCCGCCTCCACATGCCTAAAAGGCCCAATTTCAAGTTCAAGCAAGCAAGCAGTATGGTATTGCAGCCTGGGGGTGGGTGGGTGGCAGGCTGCATACTTGCGCTTGTATTGCAAGGAATGGGGGAGGTACAATTGAACACTGCCCTGGGACTAGAACTTGCATGGGGATAGTTGCAAGTCTGCATCTTCTGATGCGGCAAGGATCACTTATGATGGGCACACTTTTAGACAGTGACCTGGGAGTCAGAGATGCTTCCAGGGGTCTTCCCCATGCTGTTCCCATGTCTTTTCAGCACTTTATGCATGTGTCACACAGCACATGGCCAGATAAGGTTGTAAAATGTTAAAATGACATTTCCGGGTGAATGCATTTGTCATAGTTGAAAGCAATACAAAAGTGCAAAAACGCATAAAAAATGCTACTTGTGAACATAGCCGAAGGTGTGGAGGAGTATTTTTGTTTTTGGTCATTTATTTTAACTTATACACAAGTCTTTTCCCTGGAAAGGATGTTCCTTAACATATTTCACAGGAAAAAAGTTTCACTTTCGTTTTTGAACGTTTTATTGTGAGCCCGTAAAAGTGGCTTAATACCTCTGACCACGTTATCGACAGCAGTGACCTGGGGATCAGAAATGCTTCCTGGGGCGATCCCATGCTGTCCCCATGTCATTTGAGCACTGTCACTATCGTTTTGGGCACTTGTTAGGCTTTTAAAAGATTGCCGGGGGTGCCACCGCAAAAATGCTCGAGTCTCCCATAGACTAACATTGGGGTCGTTGCTCGGGTCGAGCACCCGAGTATCACGGCGAGCTCGGCCCGAGCTTCGAGCACCCGAGCATTTTAGTGCTCGCTCAACACTACTCCCTACCTATCCTCACTCCTCCTCTTGGGTGCTTCTGCTGGCCAGGACTCTGGTAGACCTTCACATAACTCCTAGTGACATCTCTCTTCTTTGTTCCTGATTAAGCTACTACTAAATCAGATCTACAACCGCCAATTGATGACAATTCTGGGGAATGAGTCTTGCACCCTTGTGTAATCTGTACCAAATCAGTGGTGCTTTAAAGAAACCATATCCCATATGGGACCATAGGACCCATTACAACTCTGCCACATTGGATCTAATGTATCAGTCATTGTATCAACATAAACATCCTAACATCTCCTAAGATTGGGATGATGTCAGTCTTGTGGTGGATCAGTGGAAAATACTGTCACCTTCTGGGTACTGGCTTTGAATCTGACCAATAGTGTTGAGCATTCCGATACTGAAATATCGGGTATCGGCCGATATTCGTGGTATCGGAATTCCGATACTTAATTTCGATACTTTTACAATATCGAATACCGGAATCGGAAGTTCCCATAATGCCTGCGCTCTGCAGTGTCTCTGAAGTATGACAAGCTGGATGGCAGCGCTCAGCTGAGATCCAGCCTTTCATCAGAATGCCATCCCAGCGGGGGAGAATTCTCCTGATCTTTTAAAAGCCTGCGGGCGGTAAAAAGCCACCGGCTTTTAAACAATCACACAGCCCCATACTGCTTCCCAGCAGCCTCCCACCCCGATCCTCCGCTCCCCTCGCCACCTCCCATCCCGATCGTAAGTTAGGACCGGGCGGGGAGCGCAGCACCAAGGAGCGGGGAGCGAAGGACCCGGGCGGAGAAGCCGGCAGTGAAAAGACTTCACCGCCGGCTTTCCCATTCTGTGCTGCGCTTTCCCGCCGGTTATTTCAAATGAACAGCTGAGGTATCAGGTGATGCTGATCAGCTGTTCATTTGAAGTAGCCGCGGTGCCCTCAGAGGGTTCACGTGAGTTCATGCTTGACTGCATTGCATGAACTCACATGAACTTTCCCACGGCCGCACAGGTCAGCCTCACCTCCCAGACGATCAGCCCGTCATGATTGGTGTGTGTGGGTGTCTGTGCGTGTGTCTGCGAGTGTGTGCGGGGTGTCTGTGCGTGTGTCTGCGAGTGTGTGCGGGGTGTCTGTGCGTGTGTCTGCGAGTGTGTGCGGGGTGTCTGTGCGATGTCTGCGGGTGTGTGCGATGTCTGCGGGTGTGTGCGATGTCTGCGGGTGTGTGCGGTGTCTGTGCGATGTCTGCGAGTGTGTGCGGTGTCTGTACGATGTCTGCGGGTGTGTGCGTGCAGGCAGACATAGGCCGATGTGACACTACTACTCCCATCGGCCTATGTCTGTCCCCCGTCCACTCGTGCCAGCAGGATCAGCTCGATGGGAGCAGTAGTTCCCATCAGCCTGATCCTGCTATTTAAATTGCCCTACTGTGTCCCAATAAAGTTTAAATACATGTCATTTTTGGCCAGTGGTTGCCTACAATAAATTAGTTCATACATTACCTGTCCCCGCCGATCGCCACCTAAAATAAAGTAAAAAATAAAAAACTACACCTATACTCACCTAGACACCTAATTCCCCGAAGCCATCGATCTCCTGTAATAAAATATAAAATAATAAACCACAACCTTATCCTTACCCCTCCGTAGTAGTCCACGAGTGTCCCACGATGATCTCCAGTTTAGAGCAGCCACATAGAATGTGACCGCTCTGAACCGCTGCCGCCGCTAGAATGACGGGGCCGTAAAGCAGCCCCGTCATTGCATAAGCGGGTTCGCCGGAGTTCAGGCAGCGCTGCGCCGGTTAGCTCCTTTACGGCCCTGCTGTATCGTGAGAAATTCCCACGGTACAGCAGTGCCGTAAAGGAGGTCTCCGGAGCTGCGCTGCCTGAATGCACTCCGGTGACCTCAGTCAGTGGCTCCCGCTGCCGGGAGCGGACGTGTTCCCGGCAGTGTGAGCTTACAGCAGCCATGCACAGCTGTCACCATCTCCAGATGTGACAGCTGTGCATGGGAGATCAGCGCAGGAACGTGGACAGGTAACTATTTTTTTTTAGTAAACTAAGAATTAAATAAAATGGTGTGTTTTATTTCAAATAAATTATTTTTTTCTGGGTGTAGTGTGTTTTTTCTTTTTAACACTTTGTAGGTTAGTAATGGGGGTGTCTTATAGACGCCCATCATTACTAACCTGGGCTTCATGGCAGCTGGCGCTGACATGAACCCCAACCCTATTACCCCCTGCCACCGCACCAGGGCAGTGTGGAAGAGCGAGGCTAAGTGCCAGAATTGGCGCATCCTATGGATGCGCCATTTCTGGGGTGGCTGACGGCTGGTGTTTCTAGCCTGGGAGGGGGCCAATATTCATGGCACCCTTCCTGGGCTATTAATATCAGCCCCCAGCTGTCTGCCTAGCCTTTGCTAGCTATTAAATAGGGGGTACCCCACGTCATTTTTTTGGGGGGGTCCCCCATTTTAATAGCTAGTAAAGGCTAGGTATTCAGCTGGGGGCTTATATTAGTAGCCTGGGAAGCTCCGTGGGTATTACCCCCCTCCCAGGCTTCAAACATCTGCCCCAGCCGTCTGCTTAACCTCCGCTAGAGCCTAAAATTATGGGGGATCCCACGCCAATTTTTTTTTAAATAAATCCTTTATTTTAACACTAAATGACATTTGAGGAGTTAATAAAGATGCAGTCCCTAAATTATTATTTATTTTTTAATTAATTTTTCCCAAAAATTTTGACGTGGGCTTTGCCATATTTTTGTATGCCAGCCAGGTACAGCATGCAGCTTCTATGAACGCGCCATTTTCCGGGGTGGCTGCGGACTGCAATTTGCACCGGGGGGGGGGGGCAGAAAGCTTGGGCCTCCCTGCGCTGCAGATTCCATCCCCCAGCTGCCTAGTTGTACCTGGCTGGACACACAAATAGGGAGAAGCCCCGCGTATTTTTTTTTTAAATTATTTCATGAAATTCATGAAATAATTAAAAAAAAATTGATGTGGGGCTTCGCCCTATATTTGTGTCCAGCCAGGTACAGCAGGCAGGAACGGGCTGCCCCCAACCACCAGCTGCCTATTTGTACCTGGTTGGACACAACAATATAGGGAAGCCCTTTTTTTCTTAATTATTTCATGAATTTCATGAAATAATTTAAAAAAAAAATACGTGGGGCTTCTCCCTATTTTTGTGTCCAGCCAGGTACAAATAGGCAGCTGGGGGCTGGAATCTGCAGCGCAGGGAGGCCCAAGCTTTCTGGGCCCCCCCCGCTGCAAATTGCAGTCCGCAGCCACCCCGGAAAATGGCGCGTTCATAGAAGCGCCATCTTCTGGCGCTGTACCCAACTCATCCAGGGCCCTGGTGCGGTGGCTCACTGGGTAATAAAGGGGTTAAGGCCAGCTTGGCATTATCAGCTGGCCCTAAGCCCGAAATTCATGGGGTCACGCCAATATTAGACATGACCACCATGAATTTCTAGTAAAGTATTTAAAAAAAACACCCAGAAAAAAGTCCTTTAATTTAAATAACAACACAATTCTTTATTGTTCTAAATTAAACCATACTTACAGTCACGCCCATTCCAGCTGAAGCCAACGATCTCCTGCAATAAAAGAAAAATAATAAAGCAACCTCATCCTTACCTTTCCATGGTTCCCAGGACAGCTTCAGCTCTGCTACATCGAGATGACAGGCTGGACCGCAGCAGAAAGCTGCCATCCAGCCTGTCATCCCGCAGACACTGAGAAGCGCAGGCATGCTTGCGCTCCTCAGTGTCTCTCTGTGACGGCATAAAGATGAGCCGAGGTCATGTCCAATGAACTCGGCTCACCTCATGCACGTCACTGACAGCGTGGGAAAATTCTCCTGCACTCAGCGCTTCAGCGTGAGAATTTTCCCACGCTGTCAGTGACGTGCATGAGGTGAGCTGAGTTCATTGGACATGACCTCGGCTCATCTGGATGCCGTCACAGAGAGACACTGAGGAGCGCAAGCATGCCTGCGCTTTTCAGTGTCTGCGGGATGACAGGCTGGATGGCAGCTTTCTGCTGCGGTCCAGCCTGTCATCTCGATGTAGCAGAGCTGAAGCTGTCCTGGGAACCATGGAAAGGTAAGGATGAGGTTGCTTTATTATTTTTCTTTTATTGCAGGAGATCGTTGGCTTCAGCTGGAATGGGCGTGATGGTAAGTATGGTTTAATTTAGAACAATAAAGAATTGTGTGTTTATTTCAATTAAAGGACTTTATTCTGGGTGTTTGTGTTTTTTTTTTTAACTTTGACTATGGGGTTAGTAATGTGGGTGTCTTATAGACGCCTCTCCATTACTAACCTGGGCTTGATGTCAGCTGGCATTATAAGCTGACATCAACCCCAACCCTATTACCCCACTGCCACCGCTACAGGGCAGTGGGAAGAGCGAGGCTAAGTGCCAGAATTGGCGCATCCTATGGATGCGCCATTTCTGGGGCGGCTGACGGCTGGTGTTTCTAGCCTGGGAGGGGGCCAATATTCATGGCACCCTTCCTGGGCTATTAATATCAGCCCCCAGCTGTCTGCCTAGCCTTTGCTAGCTATTAAATTAGGGGGGACCCCACGTCATTTTTTTGAGGGGGTCCCCCATTTTAATAGCTAGTAAAGGCTAGGTATTCAGCTGGGGGCTCATATTAGTAGCCTGGGAAGCTCCGTGGGTATTACCCCCTTCCCAGGCTTCAAACATCTGCCCCAGCCGTCTGCTTAACCTCCGCTAGAGACTAAAATAACGGGGAACCCCACGCCAATTTTTTTTAAAATAAATCCTTTATTTTAACACTAAATGACAAGTACAGTAATCAACACTGTCACTGTACTTCATATATATGTGACTGACATGTTTCTATCTATCTAATCTATGTGTGATTCTCTATTCCTTCTATTCTAAATTGTCGGGTACAGATGCCGAATTGCCGGCCGGCTTTTTTAAAGAGACGGTGCATGAAAACACTAATATTTTTTTTAATAAATCCTTTACACTAAATGACAAGTACAGTAAGCAGCACTATCACTGTACTTCTTATATATGTGACTGACATGTTTCTATCTATCTAATCTATGTGTGAAGCTCTATTCTTTCTGTTGTAAATTGTCGGGTACCGGTGTATGCCGCTGATGAATTGCCGGCTTTTCGCGTAATACATTCTACATTATTGTTAGTTGTTTTCCTTCATGTAGAATTAACCTACAAGGAAAGAAAGGGTTTATTTTCATTCCGATGTTTGTGTCCCATTGACTTGCATTGGTTTCCGGTATCGGAATCGGCGATATCCGATACTTTTTGGGTATCGGTCCGATCCAATCCGATACGATATTTCCTGATATCGGAAGGTATCGCTCAACACTACTGACCAATGATAACATTTATAGGGATTTTAGGTTGGTCTCCCAAAGTCCTCTGGTTTTCTATCCAAAAAACTATGTTTCTTACCTGTCCTGACTCTAGTGTCAAGTTTTGCTTCCTTACCTTATGGCTGGCTTATTCTGTGCTTATTCGCACTGGGTTATTGTGGTAGCCTGGCAAGTTCTATTGATGCCAGCCCACCGCCTTAGCATTCAGGAAGTATAGCATCCTGCTACCACCCTGGAGTTTTTCCTTCTGATTCTGTTCCAGCCAGGTGTCTAATTATCTTCACATCTACTCCTGTCTTAAATCCAATAACCAGCTGCTACTTCCAACCTCTATCCAGCAATTTCTGGTGCCATTACACACTCAGTTCTGAAGTGTCAAGTTATGTTGACAAATTAGTCTCTGCTATCCTGATGCTGCCCACATTTATTTTTCTGCTATTAATGTAACTGCACTTCTGCAAGCAAGTTACCAGCTTTACTCCTCCACAATTCCTGTGTGTAATCGCGCTCCTGCAAGCAAGATACTTGTCTGTCTATGGTTTGCTGTTATTCCTGTGTGTAATTGGGCTTGTGCAGAAAGGAAACAGTTGCCGACACATCTCTGCTGTTTCCGTACTATCCACACATCTTGCTCAGCTGCATCTAGCGCTTCCAGCTCTGCTTGTCTATCTGCTGTCCTGCATACCCTGCTGTACTTGACCTCACTGATCCATATGCTGCCTGGCTAGTCCAGCTCCGCTGCATTATCGCCTCTGGTCTCTGGTACTTTCCCTGGTACTTACCCTTACACATGGCTTAGATAATCCACCTTACCAAGAGAGCTCATAATAACATCCTTATTGGTAAAGTCACATTATCAGGTGTCTGAGATAGGAAAATCAGATAACAAATCCATTTTGATACAGGGACTAAGGTAAAGGGGGGCAATAAGTAATAAAAGTCTACTCACAGATTTCAGATACAAGTACACATGGTTGTTCTTGGTTTCAAAGTTGGAGATCACTTTGCTGTTCACCAACTGTAACAAAAAACAGGTTTATTAATTTTTACAATATTCCCATCTGTCATAGAAAATATTAAGAATTTATCTCCCCCCAACCCCTCTTCCCCCCTCCCTTATCTACAGTCTGTCAGAGTAGAAGAGCTGGCAATCTAAGGAGCTGTCTCTATGCAAAACGCAGCACACACAGGAGAAGTGGCTAATACGCAAATGCTAGTACAAAAGGAGCTACTAACCTAATTAACATACAAATGTAGTTCCTAGTAGCAGAGGCCTATTATAGATAGACTCCTAGCTTCAAAGGAATCCTATCTCACCCCCAGGGCATCCCCATTTGCGCATGTGTGGAATCTGCAGTCTCGCAAGCACCAAGATGAAATATGGAATATCGGAAGTTCTATACTTCCGATAATAATGGGACACATATTTTTAGTGGCAGGGTAAGCTAAGGAACAATACGCATATTTTTCTGGATCTGTATGCCCTTCTGGGGAGCCATAGTGCAAAAGTACAAAAATAACAGACGGCAGCTATGCCATGTGTAGTCTCTAAAGAAAGGTAAATTTGTAATAAAACATATGGTATCACTTGCGAGCTTCTGCGATCAACCAGCGAGGAGTTATCACAGAAGTTAGAGTTTTTAAAAAAAACATGAAGGGTGGAGCCCCGCCCACGTGAGGTCACTGCAGGGGAATGTGTGGGCAGGTCCCCCTTTGGCATAAAAGACCTAGCTGAAGATGGGTCCATACTCATGTTGGAAGTTACATATTTGGTAGCACGTGTCCCATTCGATAACGGCCAGAATTGGAGTGCTTCCCTCCAGCTAGACTGAATCGTCTCTGCAATCTATATAGTAAGTTCTTCTTTACTCCCATTTTATCTTGTGTAACTGCATATGTATTGTATTGTCCTCCTTTGTAAAATCTTTGTAGATTTTTTCATAAACACTGCCTCCCTTTTGGATTAAATATAAAATTTATTAGTCTGGTTTGTAATTTACCAGAAAGCATGTGTGTCCCATCAGGCCTGTATTATATTTTAAAACTGATCGGTGGTGGCAGCGAATAATCGTAATTGGCTTATTGTGATGCTGGCACTGATAGTACGGGGGCATATACACATATTCCATACGTTGGAATCCGGAGGTGTGTATGTCATACGCTCACTGGTCACTTGCCGATAGCTGCGTAGTGAGCAATCGATATCGTGTGTGCGCGAATCCCTGACAAAGTGATGGCAGCGGTGGGATATTGTGTGATCCTACCGGTGTCATTCCTGACACCATCAAAGATAACTACTAGCACAGAGGACTACTAATCCTGCTGCCAGGTAGTCCTCCATATTCATCAGCTCTGTATAACCCCTCTCCTACCACTGATTTGCATCTTTCTGCCTATGCACAGAGTACGCAGAAAGCTGCCAATCACTGGTGTGGGGCGGGGTTATACAGAGCTCAGCATTCTACCGCAGATAAAACTGACACATTGCCGCAATCAGGGTCTCTGCCCCTACATCATGCTGCTCTCAGATGAGGTAGCAAAAACCGGCTGATGAATTCCCTTTAAAGAGGGGAACAATATGGATCACCTATGTACAGTAGAGATTATTAATGTTTAATTTGTACAGGTCTGACTAATGACAGCGCCACCAAGTACAGGAGACACAAAGCCCTCTGTGTGACTGGAGTGGTAGTGAGCATGTGCGATCACTGCTTCACTGTCTATAGGAGTGGTGGTCACACATGCTCATTACTGTAGCGTTTGAACAGGGGATTTTGGTTTTGAAGTTTTCAGTGTGGATCTTGCAAATCAGACCTCCAGCGATCTTACCTGTGGATAGGTGATTTGTATAGTTCATAGTCAATCATAGGGATAAACAAATCAATTTGTAACAAATTTAATTAGTTCCGAATTTTCTGAAATATTCTCATGCTGAGGCATTCCGTCAGCACTGGCAAAGCCGCGGAGCTCACCGACTGTCTGCAGCGTTGTTGACGTGACATCAGCTCCGCAGCCAGTGGCAGACACCGGGAGCAACTGTAGAGACTCACCGGTGGACCATGGAAGGTGAGTACATTGTGTTTCTTTTTCAATAACTTGCATATTTTTATGCTTTTTTTCTATTCAAAGAGCCAAATGTTGCAGTGTTAGTCGTTGACTAAAGTAATATACCTCTTGTAGAGACCAGTAGTCTGTTTCGTATCCGGAGACTATGGCCACATCAATGACCACCATGTTGGTTTGAGATCGGTTTCCTCTAAAGCTGTAAGATAAAAGACGTATAAGAGAAGAGGGTGAAACTGTCCGAAACCAGGTATTCTGACGGGGTCAACTGTACCTGACACGGATGCCAATAGCAAAGGTGTACGCCACTCCGTTCACACAGCTTGTAGAAGAAGTGTTTGCCGACAAGAGGAAAGAGGAATTCACCTGAGGAACCGGGACGTTGTACCGAAGAGTGCTCTGCAAGATGGAATGGAGAGAGATGAAATTAGCGATGTCTGCGTCCTATTATGGAATAAAATGGTAACATGATGACAACCGCCTTGAAATATTTTTAAAGCCTCTATTATTATCAAGAGCTGCAATTACAATTCTGCTAATTGCTACTGCAAACATTCAGCAAGCCTGTAAACTTTTCCTACATCATATTAGGGTGCAGAACATAACACAAAAATGACACGTTCCAGAATGCAAAAGCACCAGAGCAGCTCTGAAGCCTTTTAAATTGAGCTCTGGAGTATAATACAGAATGTAACTCAGGATCAGTAATGTAATGTATGTACACAGTGACTGCACCAGCAGAATAGTGAGTGCAGCTCTGGAGTATAATACAGGATGTAACTCAGGATCAGTAATGTAATGTATGTACACAGTGACTCCACCAGCAGAATAGTGACCGCAGCTCTGGAGTATAATACAGGATGTAACTCAGGATCAGTACAGGATCAGTAATGTAATGTTATGTACACAGTGACTGCACCAGCAGAATAGTGAGTGCAGCTCTGGAGTATAATACAGGATGTAACTCAGGATCAGTACAGGATCAGTAATGTAATGTATGTACACAGTGACTGCACCAGCAGAATAGTGAGTGCAGCTCTGGAGTATAATACAGAATGTAACTCAGGATCAGTAATGTAATGTATGTACACAGTGACTGCACCAGCAGAATAGTGAGTGCAGCTCTGGAGTATAATACAGGATATAACTCAGGATCAGTACAGGATCAGTAATGTAATGTATGTACACAGTGACTGCTCCAGGAGAATAGTGAGTGCAGCTCTGGAGTATAATACAGGATGTAACTCAGGATCAGTACAGGATCAGTAATGTAATGTATGTACACAGTGACTGCTCCAGGAGAATAGTGAGTGCAGCTCTGGAGTATAATACTGGATGTAAGTCAGGATCAGTAATGTAATGTATGTACACAGTTACTGCACCAGCAGAATAGTGAGTGCAGCTCTGGAGTATAATACTGGATGTAAGTCAGGATCAGTAATGTAATGTATGTACACAGTTACTGCACCAGCAGAATAGTGAGTGCAGCTCTGGAGTATAATACAAGATGTAACTCAGGATCAGTACAGGATCAGTAATGTAATGTATGTACACAGTGACTGCACCAGCAGAATAGTGAGTGCAGCTCTGGAGTATAATACAGGATGTAACTCAGGATCAGTACAGGATCAGTAATGTAATGTATGTACACAGTGACTGCACCAGCAGAATAGTGAGTGCAGCTCTGGAGTATAATACTGGATGTAAGTCAGGATCAGTAATGTAATGTATGTACACAGTGACTGCACCAGCAGAACAGTGAGTGCAGCTCTGGAGTATAATACAGGATGTAACTCAGGATCAGTAATGTAATGTATGTACACAGTGACTGCACCAGCAGAACAGTGAGTGCAGCTCTGGAGTATAATACAGGATGTAACTCAGGATCAGTACAGGATCAGTAATGTAATGTATGTACACAGTGACTGCACCAGCAGAATAGTGAGTGCAGCTCTGCAGTATAATCCAGGATGTAACTCAGGATCAGTAATGTAATGTATGTACACAGTGACTGCACCAGCAGAATAGTGAGTGCAGCTCTGGAGTATAATACAGGATGTAACTCAGGATCAGTAATGTAATGTATGTACACAGTGACTGCAGCAGCAGAATAATGAGTGCAGCTCTGGAGTATAATACATGATGTAACTCAGGATCAGTAAAGTAATGTATGTATACAGTGACTGCACCAGCAGAATAGTGAGTGCAGCTCTGGAGTATAATACAGGATGTAACTCAGGATCAGTACAGGATCAGTAATGTAATGTATGTACACAGTGACTGCACCAGCAGAATAGTGAGTGCAGCTCTGGAGTATAATACAGGATGTAACTCAGGATCAGTACAAGATCAGTAATGTAATGTATGTACACAGTGACTGCACCTGCAGAATAGTGAGTGCAGCTCCGGAGTATAATACAGGATGTAACTCAGGATCAGTAATGTAATGTATGTACACAGTGACTGCACCAGCAGAACAGTGAGTGCAGCTCTGGAGTATAATACAGGATGTAACCCAGGATCAGTAAAGTAATGTATGTACACAGTAACTGCACCAGCAGAATAGTGAGTGCAGCTCTGGAGTATAATACAGGATGTAATTCAGGATCAGTAATGTAATGTATGTACACAGTGACTGCGCCAGCAGAATAGTGAGTGCAGCTCTGGAGTATAATACAAGATGTAACTCAGGATCAGTACAGGATCAGTAATGTAATGTATGTACACAGTGACTGCACCAGCAGAATAGTGAGTGCAGCTCTGGAGTATAATACAGGATGTAACTCAGGATCAGTAATGTAATGTATGTACACAGTGACTGCACCAGCAGAACAGTGAGTGCAGCTCTGGAGTATAATACAGGGTGTAACTCAGGATCAGTAAAGTAATGTATGTACACAGTGACTGCAGCAGCAGAATAGTGAGTGCAGCTCTGGAGTATAATACAGGATGTAACTCAGGATCAGTAATGTAATGTATGTACACAGTGACTGCAGCAGCAGAATAGTGAGTGCAGCTCTGGAGTATAATACATAATGTAACTCAGGATCAGTAATGTAATGTATGTACACAGTGACTGCACCAGCAGAATAGTGAGTGCAGCTCTGGAGTATAATACAGGATGTAACTCAGGATCAGTACAGGATCAGTAATGTAATGTATGTACACAGTGACTGCACCTGCAGAATAGTGAGTGCAGCTCCGGAGTATAATACAGGATGTAACTCAGGATCAGTAATGTAATGTATGTACACAGTGACTGCACCAGCAGAACAGTGAGTGCAGCTCTGGAGTATAATACAGGATGTAACCCAGGATCAGTAAAGTAATGTATGTACACAGTAACTGCACCAGCAGAATAGTGAGTGCAGCTCTGGAGTATAATACAGGATGTAATTCAGGATCAGTAATGTAATGTATGTACACAGTGACTGCGCCAGCAGATTAGTGAGTGCAGCTCTGGAGTATAATACAAGATGTAACTCAGGATCAGTACAGGATCAGTAATGTAATGTATGTACACAGTGACTGCACCAGCAGAATAGTGAGTGCAGCTCTGGAGTATAATACAGGATGTAACTCAGGATCAGTAATGTAATGTATGTACACAGTGACTGCACCAGCAGAACAGTGAGTGCAGCTCTGGAGTATAATACAGGGTGTAACTCAGGATCAGTAAAGTAATGTATGTACACAGTGACTGCAGCAGCAGAATAGTGAGTGCAGCTCTGGAGTATAATACAGGATGTAACTCAGGATCAGTAATGTAATGTATGTACACAGTGACTGCAGCAGCAGAATAGTGAGTGCAGCTCTGGAGTATAATACATAATGTAACTCAGGATCAGTAAAGTAATGGATGTACACAGTGACTGCACCAGCAAAATAGTGAGTGCAGCTCTGGAGTATAATACAGGATGTAACTCAGGATCAGTACAGGATCAGTAATGTAATGTATATACACAGTGACTGCACCAGCAGAATAGTGAGTGGAGCTCCGGAGTATAATACAGGATGTAACTCAGGATCAGTAATGTAATGTATGTACACAGTGACTGCACCAGAAGAACAGTGAGTGCAGCTCTGGAGTATAATACAGGATGTAACCCAGGATCAGTAAAGTAATGTATGTACACAGTGACTGCACCAGCAGAATAGTGAGTGCAGCTCTGGAGTATAATACAGGATGTAATTCAGGATCAGTAATGTAATGTATGTACACAGTGACTGCGCCAGCAGAATAGTGAGTGCAGCTCTGGAGTATAATACAGGATGTAACTCAGGATCAGTACAGGATCAGTAATGTAATGTATGTACACAGTGACTGCACCAGCAGAATAGTGAGTGCAGCTCTGGAGTATAATACAGGATGTAACTCAGGATCAGTAATGTAATGTATGTACACAGTGACTGCACCAGCAGAACAGTGAGTGCAGCTCTGGAGTATAATACAGGATGTAACTCAGGATCAGTAATGTAATGTATGTACACAGAGACTGCACCAGCAGAATAGTGAGTGCAGCTCTGGAGTATAATACAGGATGTAACTCAGGATCAGTAATGTAATGTATGTACACAGAGACTGCACCAGCATAATAGTGAGTGCAGCTCTGGAGTATAATACATAATGTAACTCAGGATCAGTAAAGTAATGTATGTACACAGTGACTGCAGCAGCAGAATAGTGAGTGCAGCTCTGCAGTATAATCCAGGATGTAACTCAGGATCAGTAATGTAAAGTATGTACACAGTGACTGCACCAGCAGAATAGTGAGTGCAGCCCTGGAGTGTAATACAGGATGTAACTCAGGATTAGTAATGTAATGTATGTACACACAGACTGCACCAGCAGAATAGTGAGTGCAGCTCTGGAGTATAATACAGGATGTAATTCAGGATCAGTAATGTAATGTATGTACACAGTGACTGCACCAGCAGAATAGTGAGTGCAGCTCTGGAGTATAATACAAGATGTAACTCAGGATCAGTACAGGATCAGTAATGTAATGTATGTACACAGTGACTGCACCAGCAGAATAGTGAGTGCAGCTCTGGAGTATAATACAGGATGTAACTCAGGATCAGTACAGGATCAGTAATGTAATGTATGTACACAGTGACTGCACCAGCAGAATAGTGAGTGCAGCTCTTTTAGTATAATACAGGATGTAACTCAGTATCAGTAAAGTAATGTATGTACACAGTGACTGCACCAGCAGAATAGTGAGTGCAGCTCTGGAGTATAATACAGGATGTAATTCAGGATCAGTAATGTAATGTATGTACACAGTGACTGCACCAGCAGAATAGTGAGTGCAGCTCTGAAGTATAATACAAGATGTAACTCAGGATCAGTACAGAATCAGTAATGTAATGTATGTACACAGTGACTGCACCAGCAGAATAGTGAGTGCAGGTCTGGAGTATAATACAGGATGTAACTCAGGATCAGTAAAGTAATGTATGTACACAGTGACTGCACCAGCAGAATAGTGAGTGCAGCTCTGGAGTATAATACAAGATGTAACTCAGGATCAGTACAGGATCAGTAATGTAATGTTATGTACACAGTGACTGCACCAGCAGAATAGTGAGTGCAGCTCTGGAGTATAATACAGGATGTAACTCAGGATCAGTACAGGATCAGTAATGTAATGTATGTACACAGTGACTGCACCAGCAGAATAGTGAGTGCAGCTCTGGAGTATAATACAGGATGTAACTCAGGATCAGTAATGTAATGTATGTACACACAGACTGCACCAGCAGAATAGTGAGTGCAGCTCTGGAGTATAATACAGGATGTAACTCAGGATCAGTAATGTAATGTATGTACACAGTGACTGCAGCAGCAGAATAGTGAGTGCAGCTCTGGAGTATAATACAGGATGTAACTCAGGATCAGTAATGTAATGTATGTACACACTGACTGCAGCAGCAGAGTAGTGAGTGCAGCTCTGGAGTATAATACATGATGTAACTCAGGATCAGTAAAGTAATGTATGTACACAGTGACTGCACCAGCAGAATAGTGAGTGCAGCTCTGGAGTATAATACAGGATGTAACTCATGATCAGTAATGTAATGTATGTACACAGTGACTGCACCAGCAGAATAGTGAGTGCAGCTCTGGAGTATAATACAGGATGTAACTCAGGATCAGTACAGGATCAGTAATGTAATGTATGTACACAGTGACTGCACCAGCAGAATAGTGAGTGCAGCTCTGGAGTATAATACATGATGTAACTCAGGATCAGTAAAGTAATGTATGTACACAGTGACTGCACCAGCAGAATAGTGAGTGCAGCTCCGGAGTATAATACAGGATGTAACTCAGGATCAGTAATGTAATGTATGTACACAGTGACTGCACCAGCAGAATAGTGAGTGCAGCTCTGGAGTATAATACAAGATGTAACTCAGGATCAGTACAGGATCAGTAATGTAATGTATGTACACAGTGACTGCACCAGCAGAATAGTGAGTGCAGCTCTGGAGTATAATACAGGATGTAACTCAGGATCAGTACAGGATCAGTAATGTAATGTATGTACACAGTGACTGCACCAGCAGAATAGTGAGTGCAGCTCTGGAGTATAATACAGGATGTAATTCAGGATCAGTAATGTAATGTATGTACACAGTGACTGCACCAGCAGAATAGTGAGTGCAGCTCTGGAGTATAATACAAGATGTAACTCAGGATCAGTACAGAATCAGTAATGTAATGTATGTGCCCCGTGACTGCACCAGCAGAATAGTGAGTGTAGCTCTGGAGTATAATACAGGATGTAACTCAGGATCAGTAAAGTAATGTATGTACACAGTGACTGCACCAGCAGAATAGTGAGTGCAGCTCTGGAGTATAATACAGGATGTAACTCAGGATCAGTACAGGATCAGTAATGTAATGTATGTACACAGTGACTGCACCAGCAGAATAGTGAGTGCAGCTCTGGAGTATAATACAGGATGTAACTCAGGATCAGTACAGGATCAGTAATGTAATGTATGTACGCAGTGACTGCACCAGCAGAATAGTGAGTGCAGCTCTGGAGTATAATACAGGATGTAATTCAGGATCAGTAATGTAATGTATGTACACAGTGACTGCACCAGCAGAATAGTGAGTGCAGCTCTGGAGTATAATACAAGATGTAACTCAGGATCAGTACAGGATCAGTAATGTAATGTATGTACACAGTGACTGCACCAGCAAAATAGTGAGTGCAGCTCTGCGGTATAATACAAGATGTAACTCAGGATCAGTACAGGATCAGTAATGTAATGTTATGTACACAGTGACTGCACCAGCAGAATAGTGAGTGCAGCTCTGGAGTATAATACAGGATGTAACTCAGGATCAGTACAGGATCAGTAATGTAATGTATGTACACAGTGACTGCACCAGCAGATTAGTGAGTGCAGCTCTAGAGTATAATACAGGATGTAACTCAGGATCAGTGCAGGATAAGTAATGTAATGTATGTATACTGTGACTGCACCAGCAGAATAGTGAGTGCAGCTCTGGAGTATAATACAGGATGTAACTCAGGCTCAGCACAGTATCAGTAATGTAATGTATGTACACAGTGACTGCACCAGCAGAATAGTGAGTGCAGCTCTGGAGTATAATACAGGATGTAACTCAGGATCAGTACAGGATCAGTAATGTAATGTATGTACACAGTGACTGCACCAGCAGAATAGTGAGTGCAGCTCTGGGGTATAATACAGGATGTAACTCAGGATCAGTACAGGATCAGTAATGTAATGTATGTACACAGTGACTGCACCAGCAGAATAGTGAGTGCAGCTCTGGAGTATAATATAGGATGTAACTCAGGATCAGTACAGGATAAGTAATGTAATGCATGTACACAGTGACTCCACCAGCCGAATAGTGAGTGCAGCTCTGGAGTATAATACAGGATATAACTCAGGATTAGTACAGGATAAATAATATAATATATGTACACAGTGACTGCACAAGCAGAATAGTGAGTGCTGCTCTGGAGTATAATACAGGATGTAACTCAGGATCAGTACAGGATAAGTAATGTAATGTATGTACACAGTGATTGCACCAGCAGAATAGTGAGTGCAGCTCTGGAGTATAATACAAGATGTAACTCAGGATCAGTACAGGATCAGTAATGTAATGTATGTAAGCAGTGACTGCACCAGCAGAATAGTGAGTGCAGCTCTGGAGTATAATACAGGATGTAACTCAGGATCAGTACAGGATCAGTAATGTAATGTATGTAAGCAGTGACTGCACCAGCAGAATAGTGAGTGCAGCTCTGCAGTATAATACAGGATGTTACTCAGGATCTGTACAGGATAAGTGGTGCTATGTATTGCCCCTGCAATGTGTCAATGGCAACTGGAATAGAATCAGGAAACCCTAATCACTCAAAGTCAAATTTGAATGCAGGATCTGAGGACAACAAGATAGAATGAATAGTTTTCTTTCATTACCTGTACAAGGCAGCAGCCTGTACCGTTGATACTGACATCATAATCCCCAGTAACGCTGAGCGGTAGTGTCTGGACTAGAAACCTGTTCAACTTATTTACTGTTATCTCATTTTGTCCTGTCACTTTTATAGTCTGATGAGCATTGGGGGTAAAAACATATTTGGCAAAGGCAGAAAGGGCCTGAAGAGTAACCACAGTGTCCTGAAAGAGACAAAAGATAAGATAGATGATAGATAATAGATAGATAATAGATATATATGAGATAGATGGATGATAGATAGATGATAGATAGATAATAGATATATATGAGATAGATGATAGATAGATAATAGATATATATGAGATAGATAGATAATAGATAGATAGATGATAGATAGATAATAGATAGATAATAGATATATATGAGATAGATAGATGATAGATAGATATGTAGATAATAGATATATATGAGATAGATAGATGATAGATAGATAATAGATAGATAATAGATATATATGAGATAGATGATAGATAATAGATATATATGCGATAGATAATATATAGATAATAGATATATATGAGATAGATAGATGATAGATAGATAGATGATAGATAGATAATAGATATATATGAGTTAGATAGATGATAGATAAGAGATATACAGTCATATGAAAAAGTTTGGGCACCCCTATTAATCTTAAGCTTAATGTTTTAAAAAAATTGGTGTTTTTGCAGCAACTATTTCAGTTTGATATATGTAATAACTGTTGGACACAGTAATGTTTCTGCCTTGAAATGAGGTTTATTGTACTAACAGAAAATGTGCAATCTGCATTCAAACAAAATTTGACAGGTGCATAAGTATGGGCACCTCACCAGAAAAGTGACATTAATATTTAGTAGATCCTCCTTTTGCAAAAATAACAGCCTCTAGTCGCTTCCTGTAGCTTTTAATGAGTTCCTGGATCCGGGATGAAGGTATTTTTGACCATTCCTCTTTACGAAACAATTCCAGTTCTGTTAAGTTTGATGGTCGCCGAGCATGGACAGCCCTCTTCAAATGATCCCACAGATGTTCAATGATATTCAGGTCTGGGGACTGGGATGGCCATTCCAGAGCATTGTAATTGTTCCTCTGCATGAATGCCTGAGTAGATTTGGAGCGGTGTTTTGGATCATTGTCTTGCTGAAAGATCCATCCCCTGTGTAAATTCAACTTTATCACTGGTTCTCCTCCTGGTTCTCCTCTTATCTCTCTGACCGCTCCTTCTCTGTGTCTTTTGCCGGCTCCTCCTCCTCCCTACTTCCTCTTACTGTCGGGGTTCCTCAAGGATCAGTCCTAGGCCCCCTTCTTTTCTCCTTATACACCGCTCCTATTGGACAAACAATCAGTAGATTCGGTTTTCAGTACCATCTCTATGCTGATGACACCCAATTATACACCTCTGCTCCGGACATCACCCCTGCATTACTACAAAAGACCAGTGATTGTCTTTCTGCTGTGTCTAACATTATGTCCTCCCTCTACCTAAAACTGAATCTGTCAAAAACTGAACTACTCGTCTTTCCTCCCTCCATTAATCTACCTGTGCCCGATATTGCCATCTCCGTTTGTGGCTCAACCATTACTCCCCAGCTACAAGCCCGCTGTCTTGGGGTCATTTTTGATTCAGATCTTTCTTTCACTCCTCACATCAAATCACTCGCTCGTTCATGTCATCTACACCTCAAAAACATCTCAAGAATCAGGACTTTTCTCACCTTTGACTCTGCAAAAACTCTTACTGTCGCTCTTATTCATTCTCGTCTTGACTATTGCAACGCTCTACTAATCGGTCTCCCTCTTACTAAACTCTCCCCTCTCCAATCCGTCCTGAACGCAGCAGCCAGGATCATATTCCTCGCCAGCCGCTACACCGATGCCTCTTCCCTGTGCCAGTCATTGCATTGGTTGCCCATCCAATATAGAGTTCGTTTTAAACTTATCACGCTTACCCACAAAGCGCTCCATGCTTCAGTACCCCCCTACATCTCCTCCCTTGTCTCAGTCTACCACCCTACACGTGCCCTCCGTTCTGCAAATGACTTGAAACTAAAATCCTCCATAATCCGAACTTCCCACTCCCGTCTCCAAGATTTCTCGCGTGCTGCGCCAATTCTCTGGAATGCACTACCCAGGACAGTTCGATTAATTCCCAATACCCACAGTTTCAAGCGAACCCTAAAAACACATTTCTTTAGACTGGCGTATCACCTAAACACACTCTGTCCATCCCAGCTTTCACCCATATTAAAATCTTCTTCAACTTCGGGTTCAAACCAACCATGCACATAAAAGCCTCTGTCAGGACTGCACACATACTGGCTGGCGACCAGTCCATGTATTATTATATATCCTATTTAGTATATCAAGTCTGCATTATACAATATATGTACTTTTTACCTTTTGTGTCTCCCCCACTTCCTCATAGACTGTAAGCTCGCGAGCAGGGCCCTCACTCCGTTCGATATGAGATATGCTTATTCTGTATTGTCTGTATAAGTCCCCCCTAAAATTTGTAAAGTGCTGCGGAATATGTTGGCGCTATAAAAATAAACTATTATTATTATTATTATTATTATATCACTGATTCTTGAACATTATTGCCAAGAATCTGCTGATACTGAGTGGAATCCATTCGTCCCTCAACTTTAACAAGATTCCCAGTGCCGGCATTGGCCACACAGCCCCAAAGCATGATGGAACCTCCACCAAATTTTACTGTGGGTAGCAAGTGTTTTTCTTGGAATGCTGTGTTTTTTTGCCGCCATGCATAACGCCTTTTTGTATGACCAAACAACTCAATCTTGGTTTCATCAGTCCACAGGACCTTCTTCCAAAATGAAATTGGCTTGCCCAAATGTGCTTTTGCATACCTCAGCCGACTCTGTTTGTGGCGTGCTTGCAGAAACGGCTTCTTTCGCATCACTCTCCCATACAGCTTCTCCTTGTGCAAAGTGCGTTGTATAGTTGACCGATGCACAGTGACACCATCTGCAGGAAGTTGATGCTGCAGCTCTCTGGAGGTGGTCTGAGGATTGTCCTTGACTGATCTCACCATTCTTCTTCTCTGCCTTTCTGATGTTTTTCTTGGCCTGCCACTTCTGGCCTTAACAAGAACTGTCCCTGTGTTTTTCCATTTCCTTACTATGTTCCTCACAGTGGAAACTGACAGGTTAAATCGCTGAGACAGCTTTTTGTATCCTTCCCCTGAACAACTATGTTTAATAATCTTTGTTTACAGATCATTTGACAGTTGTTTTGAGGAGCCCATGATGCCACTCTTCAGAGGAGATTCAAACAGGAGAACAGCTTGCAAGAGGCCACTTTAAGTAGCTTTTCTCATGATTGCATACACCTGGCTATGAAGTTCAAAGCTCAATGAGGTTACAAAACCAAAAAAAGCGCTTTAGTAAGTCAGTAAAAAGTAGGTAGGAGTATTTAAAACAAGAAAATGATAAGGGTGCCCATACTTATGCACCTGTCAAATTTTGTTTGAATGCAGATTGCACATTTTCTGTTAATACAATAAACCTCATTTCAAGGCAGAAACATTACTGTGTCCAACAGTTATTACATATATCAAACTGAAATAGCTGTTGCAAAAACACCAATTTTTATAAAACATTAAGCTTAAGATTAATAGGGGTGCCCAAACTTTTTCATATGACTGTATATGAGATAGATAAATGATAGATAGATAATAGATAATAGATATATATGAGATAGATAGATAGATGATAGATAGATAATAGATATATATGAGATAGATAGATGATAGATAGATATATAGATAATAGATATATATGAGATAGATAGATGATAGATAGATGATAGATATATATGAGATAGAAAAATGATAGATATATACTAGATATATATGAGATAGATAGATGATAGATAGATAGATGATAGATAGATAATAGATATATATGAGTTAGATAGATGATAGATAAGAGATATATATGAGATAGATAAATGATAGATAGATAATAGATAGATAATAGATATATATGAGATAGATAGATGATAGATAGATATATAGATAATAGATATATATGAGATAGATAGATGATAGATAGATGATAGATATATATGAGATAGAAAAATGATAGATATATACTAGATATATATGAGATAGATAGATGATAGATAGATAATAGATATATATGAGATATATATGAGATAGATAGATGATAGATAGATAATAGATATATATGAGATAGATAGATGATAGATAGATAATAGATATATATTAGATAGATCGATGAGAGATAATAGATATATATGAGATAGATAGATGATAGATAGATAATAGATATATATGAGATAGATGATAGATAACAGATACATATGAGATAGATAGATGATAGATAGATAGATAACAGATAGATATGAGATAGATGATAGATATATATGATATAGATGATAGATAACAGATAGATATGAGATAGATAGATGATATATATGAGATAGATAGATGATAGATAGATAACAGATATATATGAGATAGATAGATAGATAACAGATAATATATAGATAACAGATGGATAGATAATGGTTAGATAGAGTACATACCGCTGTGCACAGAAATCCTCCATATGGATTTTGTTGCCGGATCAGCCAGACGGAGATCTTCCCCATGTATGTCAGCTCTTGTGTAGCATTGGGGCCCACAGCGTAGCTCAGTAATACATACGCAGTGCTTTGCACTTCAGCAGGAGAATATGAAGGATAGAAACCCGGTTGTGGTGCAGGTTTGTCATCACGTTCCCAATGGATCGTCCCCCCTGATGACCAGAAGGTTTTATATGTTACACAACTGATGTCCAGTCAACTAGGTTTCCCGTATCAGTAGAAGCCACATAGAAGTGTCTTTCCACAGTACCCTTTGGCACCATTGTATATAATGCAATGTGTATATCTGTATCTTCTTACCTTCTTCGATGGCCTTGGATTTTAATGAGGTGAGAAGACTTTCCCTCCTGGGCCAATCCTGAGCCAATGTAAAGGCGTAGGCCATGATGGCCTGTTGGTACACACTGAGGTCGGTGTTGGTGTCAACGACATTTTGCAGACAGGTCAATGCACCGCTCAGCAACGTCATCTGAGAAAGACACAAGACAACGCTCTACAGTTTTTTCTATCCAGTAAATGAAAGGACTTTTCCAGGATATTGAAAAAAAGACATGAAAGAGAGAGGAATGCGATAAAATAAAAAAAATAAAACTTCAACTCTTAAAGGGTTATTGCCATCTCGAATATTTGACATGTCCACAAGGTATACAATGAATATCTAATAGATGTGGGTCACACTGCTTTGTCCAATACCCTGTAGCTCACGGCCACTCATCGCACCTTTCTCCATTCAGTTGTATGGCGGAGCCAACAGTGGGACTCCCATCTATCAGACAGTCAGTGGATATGGCATATTTGTTCAAAATGGTTGTAACCATTTAAATCCCCTACCACTCCCCAGTCTCTGGTAATGTACATCCACATGACCACTGCAGCCAATCACTAGCCTCAGAGCTGATATTTGCATGTGCAGCACTAGCCTGACTAAAGCCAGCGATTGACAGCAGCGCTCTCGTGGATGTACTGATGTCTTTGCCCATTGGTGGCCCTGGAGCGCTGGCAGGTTTAATAGATGAGTTTATTCATTTTTTATCACATATCCACTTACTTTTCTTAAAAGGAAGATCCAGGTTAAAAGAAAGAAAAGATGAAAAAAATTAAAGCTTATTCCAACCATGGTGACTTGTCTTTGGCACGTATAAGATGCCACTGATATTATCTCTTTCCTTCCTCTTTGTCTGGGACGCAGCTTGCTGTAATAGAAACCTTATCCAGCAGCGTTGTCCGCAGACATGGACAATTACGTAAGTTGCTGTCATGTTCCTGGGTTCGAACCCTTGTGCCTGTGTTCTTTGGTCGACTTCTCTGTCCGCCAAGCCACAGCAGAAACACCTTTTATCCGGGTGTTTCAGTCCTGTTATTATGGCTGCAGCTTGTTTAGCATAACACAGGTGTTTTCGTTTGTCTTGTCCTATCACCTTTCAGGTGCGACTTTATATTATTAGTCAGAAAAATTCCAGCTAGGCTTTATCTCCTTGCTGTTTCTGTTCTTTAAGTTGCACCTACTTTCTATTTCTATTTAGGAAGTAGGCAGTAGGGGCGGACCTACCGCCCGTGCAGCCGGTTCATTGAACGGGGGCCCCCGAGGGAGAGAGGGCCCCTCCAGCCTCCAGCAGGGCCGCCATCAGGGCATGACTGCCCTGACTCCAGCATGGGGCCCGGCCGGTCGGGGCCCCCTCAGAGCCCCGTTGGGGCCCCCCTCTTGTGCGTCTCCTCATGGGGCCCCCCCGCAGGACTTCCCGCCGTCACATGACCCCCCCGCCATCACATGACCGGAGATGTCCCTACGCTCAGGGGGTGTGACATCCTGCATGGGGCATTATAAGAGGGGGAGGGGGGAATTGACATCCTGCATGGGGCATTATATGGGGGAGGGTGGAATTGACATCCTGCATGGGGGCATTATATGGGGGTGGGGGGGTGTGACATCCTGCATGGGGCATTATAAGAGGGGAAGGGGGGAAGTGACATCCTGCATGGGGCATTATAAGGGAGGGGGGGTGACATCCTGCATGGGGCATTATAAGGGAGGGGGTGTGACATCCTGCATGGGGCATTATAAGAGGGGGAGGGGGGAATTGACATCCTGCATGGGGCATTATAAGGAGGGTGGATGTGTGACATACTGCATGGGGCATTATAAGGGAGTGGGTGGTCTGACATACTGCTTGGGGCATTGAAAAGGGGGGAAGTGACATCCTGCAAGGGGAATTATATGGGGGGGAGAGGTGACATCCTGCATGGGGCATTTTATGGGGGGTAGAGGTGACAACCTGCATAGGGCATTAAAAGGGAGGTGTCATCCTGCATGGAGCATTATAAGGGGGGAACAGCCTGCATGGAGCCAATATTCTGTATGGAGCATTATATGGGGGACAGTATTCTGTATGGAGCGTTATATGGGGGTCAGTATTCTGTATGGAGCGTTATATGCGGGCCAGTATTCTGCATGGAGCGTTATATGGGGGCCAGTATTCTGTATGGAGCGTTATATGGGGGTCAGTATTCTGTATGGAGCGTTATATGGGGGTCAGTATTCTGTATGGAGCATTTTGTGGGGGCCAGTATTCTGTATGCAGTGTTATATGGGGACCAGTATCCTGTATGGAGAGTTATATGGGGACCAGTATCCTGTATGGAGCATTATATGGGGACCAGTATCCTGTATGGAGCATTATAAGGGGGTCAGTATGCTGTATGGAGCATTACACTGTGCGCAGAATTATTAGGCAAGCTATATTTTAAAGGATTATTTTTATTATTGAACTATGTTCTCAATCAACCGAAAAGACTCATAAATATCCAAGCTTAATATTTTTGGAAGTTGAGTGAGGTTTTTTTAGATTTGGCTATCTTAGGAGGATATCTGTTTGTGCAGGTAACTATTACTGTGCAGAATTAATAGGCAACTTAATAAAAACCAAATATAATCCCATCTCACTTGTTTATTTTCACCAGGTAAACCAATATCAGTGCACAAAATTTAGAATTAAACATTTCTGACATGAAAAAACAAAAACCCAAAAAATTAGTGATCAATATATCCACCTTTCTTTATGATGACACTCAGCAGCCTCCATCCATAGATTCTGTCAGTTGCTTGATCTGTTTTCGATCAACATTGCGTGCAGCAGCCACCACAGCCTCCCAGACACTGCTCCCAGAGGTGTACTGTTTTCCCTCCCTGTAGATCTCACATTTTATGATGGACCACAGGTTCTCTATGGGGTTCAGATCAGGTGAACAAGGGGGCCATGTCATTATTTTTTCTTCTTTTAGACCTTTACTGGCCAGCCACACTGTGGAGTAGTTGGATGCATGTGATGGAGCATTGTCCTGCATGAAAATCATCTTTTTCTTGAACGATACCGACTTCTTCCTGTACCACTGCTTGAAGAAGTTGTCTTCCAGAAACTGGCAGTAGGTCTGGGAGTTGAGCTTCACTCCATCCTCAACCCGAAAAGGTCCCACAAGTTCATCTTTGATGATACCAGCCCATGCCAGTACCCCACCTCCACCTTGCTGGCGTCTGAGTCGGAGTGGAGCTCTCTGCCCTTTACTGATCCAGCCTCTGGCCCATCCATCTGGCCCATCAAGAGTCACTCTCATTTCATCAGTCCATAAAACCTTTGAAAAATCAGTCTTAAGACTAAGAATGGCATCTTGGCAGCTTCACGCTTGATTTTCCTCAATTCATGGGCAGTTATTTTGCGCCTTTTTTGGCCAACACGCTTCTTGCGACCCTGTTGGCTATTTGCCATGAAACGCTTGATTGTTCGGTGATCACGCTTCAAAAGTTTGGAGATTTCAAGACTGCTGCATCCCTCTGCAAGACATCTCACAATTTTGGACTTTTCAGAGCCCGTCAAATCTCTCTTCTGACCCATTTTGCCAAAGGAAAGGAAGTTGCCTAATAATTAAGCACACCTTATATAGGGTGTTGATGTCATTAGACAACACCCCTCCTCATTACAGAGATGCACATCACCAGATTTACTTAATTAGTAGTTGGCTCTCAAGCCTATGCAGCTTGGAGTAGGACACCATGTATAAAAAGTATCACGTGATCAAAATACTCATTTGCCTAATAATTCTGCATGCGGTGTATATGGTGCCCATAATACTGTATGGAGGACTATACTGTCCAGTCTGCACTGTGCGCTGTGAGGATTCGCCGGTTTCTGAGCTATTGTAGAATTTACAATAGATATCGCTCGTTTAATGGGGCATTATAAGGGGGGAAAGGCCTGCATGAAGCGTTATATGGGGGCCAATATTCTGTATGGAGCGTTATATGGGGGTCAGTATTCTGTATGGAGCGTTATATGGGGGCCAGTATCCTGTATGCAGTGTTATATGGGGAACAGTATTCTGTATGGAGCGTTATATGGGGACCAGTATCCTGTATGGAGCATTATATGGGGACCAGTATCCTGTATGGAGCATTATAAGGGGGTCAGTATCCTGTATGGAGCATTATATAGGGTCCATTATACTGTATGGAGAACTATACTGTCCGGTCTGCACTGTACGCTGTGCGGATTCGCCGGTTTCTGAGCTTTTGTAGAATTTACAATAGATATGAGTTGCTACTCTAGCATAACAGTAGCAATTCATAATTAGCTAGTAAGGGATTTTTGCGTTAGTATAGGGTTTTTTGCAAGTATAGTATCACTATAATGTCACACTAAGGACAAAATTGATACATTGTTTCAGGACGAATGTCTAAGAGGCTGTAGGACAATAACGAGGACCTTCCCTTTGTCCTTGCACTAGGTATAGCACAGTGTATCCCCCAAAGTGTGCCTTATAAAGGACCAATCAATTCCAATGAAAAATGTAAGAAGTGAGTGTCAATTAAACTAGTCCCCGATTCATCAAAGCAATTACGGTAGAATTTCGGTGTAAATTACTTTGTAATGTGGAGTTGCGCAAAAATTTGTCACTTTTGGCGTTTTCACTCCAGTTTCACCAATCTGCACCCATTTTGGGAAAAGTTGGAAACAAGGACATGATGATTTATGGCGAGGTTCACACAGGCACATACCCCTTTTCAGACGCGCCGGATTAAGGGGAATGAAGAGGAATGAATGAAAGGCTCATCTGACTCCAGCTTGTACAATGCCAATCTTGATGAATCTGGGTCTAAGCCTTTTCTCAAATATATGTCATTAGCAAATTAGATTGTTTCCTTCATTATTACCAAGATGCATGTTTTACTTCCATTTTACCATCATAAACTCAAAATCTAGTGAGGAGAAGGCTGTAGGGTTTACTTCTGCTGCTGCTTCTATCCTCATTTCCTGCTACTCTATAATATACTGGAATCCATCTTTTATTGCTTCCTATATTACTTTATTATCTTAATTATTTTTTATGTTATAATATTACATTATTCATTATGATTTGAGATGAGCAAACCCGAACTGTAAAGTTCAGTGTTCGTACCGGACACTTAGCGTCCGGTACGACACAAGTTTTATTTAATTTTCATTTACAGGAGGTAATAAGTACTTTTGTTGAGGGACATAAACTAACAAGAAGAAAGAAAAAAAGTAGAAACAGAATAGTCTAAATTACCCCAAGACTGTAATTAGACTCCAGGCAAGCGATGGCAAGGAAGGCTGTATAGGTGACATCATTATCCGTTGCTTCTCTCTGTGCAATATAAAAGAAAAAAGATTTATATTAGATACACAATGATACATGTTATGTATAAGTAAAGATTGATAATTCACTTCGGATGAAGGTGAACACAGAAATCATTACGAATCAATACGACAGTCAACAGGAACTTTTACCATAAAGGGGTCGCCGATGGCATTGAAGCAGCCACTTTCGAGTTGCTGTAGGTTTTCTAGCCAGATAAGAGTTTGTTGTTGGATTTTGTCATCTATGTAAATGTATTTCTTGCATTGATTGAACGTCTTGAAGACATTAACGGTCAACCTGCAATGAAGAAGATGTGAACCGATCAGCACACTTGTAATGCATTAGGGCCCCTGTAAAACCGCCAAGGTCAATGGTACTTTAGATAAAACAGCTTTATATTTATCTGCAAGATCAGGGAAAATATATATTCTTGTACCGTGTTAGCCAGTAGATAGAAAAATATTTAGATTTGAGAGTCCTCAGTGGTTAATACCTTTTAATGGCTAACTGAAAAGATTGTAACAAATTGCAAGCTTTCAGATTTTGTGGTATACTATGCCTGATGAAGAGGCCTGAGTAGTCTCGAAAGCTTGCAATTTGTTACCATCTTTTCAGTTAGCCATTAAAAGGTATCAACCACTGAGGACTCTCAAATCTAAATATTTTTCTGCAAGATCAGATCTTTGCTTTATACTAAAGGCATGAAAAGTGTCACGCTGGTGGACTCACTGCGCCACGGGCCGGGCTTACCCTGGAGGGCTAATCAGCTACCTGGTATTCACTGGTGCTCCTGATGGTGGAGTCAGGCTTGAGCTGCATATAGCCACCAGGTAGCACTCCTAGGGCAGTCCGCAGCTGACCTCAAGTGTCAGAATAGCAGAAAATAACTCGGAGTCCAAGGCCGGACCGGATACATATGGTACTGATGTAGATGATGGTTCAGAGGGGATAGACTTTAGAACCGGTAGTGGCAGCGTGGAATTTCCGCACATGTATCGCTGGAGCGGTTTCAGGATTCTGGTATCGCCGGATTGGTTTAAGGTTCACGTACCGCCGAATCGGTTTCAGATCCAAGTAAGGGCATCGCTAGCGTGAAATATTCGGGGCTCCAACCCTTAACATTTGGCGCAGAGCACTGGATCTCCTGCCAGAGTGCAGTGGGGGCGACAGTGAGTCAGGTGAAAGTAACTCTGTGCACTGACTGCTGCCGCCCCACTGCCGTGATCCTTCTCTGTCATTATCTTTCACTTCCTGTGGGGGAGAGGAGCTCGGCTGCCTGCAGAGAGGAGAGAGGAGGACGCGTGCCGTACAGTGCAGCCTCCTTCCTCGGTGAAAGCAGCTTTCTCACGGCACCGAGGATTAAGTGTAACGCGCCCCCCCCAGTGGGCGAAAATCCCACATTGACAGCTGTATATGACAGCTGACACCCTGCGGCAAACCCTTAAATGTTGCAATCAATCATGACAGCGACATCTAGGTGGTTGAAAGGGGGGATAAGATACCTCCTTTAACACCATCGTTCCTCTCCTATATTAATCGGGGGTGCTGATCATTGCCATAGTACACCGAGCTCATCTGATGACCCGAGGGTATGGTGGCCTGTTAGACCCAGCTATAAGTCGGTTCTAACAGGCTGAATCAGCATAGAATTGACAGATCTCAGGCATTGCTCTGCACAACTACTGCAGTGTATGAGATCAGCGATCAAAGTACAAAATATACATGTCCCACAGTAAGACTAAGTGAAAAAGTAAAAAAGTTAAATAAAAAATGTAGAAAAAAATACACTCAAAACGCACAAAAATCACTAAAGCTGTTTCACTACTAAAAGCGCAGTCCTTGTGTTAAAATAAATATAAACCAAAAACGTAAATATAATTGGTCTGGAATGACCCAAACTATAAAAGTGTTATGTTATTTATTCCACACGGCAAACAAGTTAATAACAAAAACTCCCCAGAAATGTCACTTTTTATTCATACTGACACACATAAAAAATTGAATAAAAAGTGATCAAAAAGTCATATATATAAAAAAATGAAAACAACAAATTGTCCAGCAGAAAACAATTCAGAAAAAAAAAAAGTTACAGCTCTCAGAATATAACGATGAAAAAACAAATTTGTTTTTGTAAAATATAGTTTTTTTAGCGTGTAGAAGTAGCAAAGCATAAAAAAACTATGTAAATCTGGTATCGCTGTAATTGCACGGACCTGAAGAATAAAGCCACCTTATCACTTGTACCGCATGGTGATCCATGCAAAAATAAACAATATATAAAAATAATAATTGAAATTTTGTTCATTAATTGTGCGTCTGAAAAATCTGGATGAAAAGTGACCAAAAAATTTTATGCCGTGCATAACATTTTTGATCACTTTATATTCAGATTTTCCAGATGCACAATGATACCAAACAAATCTTTAACTACCGTAGTTGTGAAAAATAAGCCCTCATACAGGTCTGTTCGCCAAAAAAATAAAAAAGTTTCAGCTCTCAGAATATGGTGACGAAAATACAAATTTTTTATAAAAAAAAAAAAAAAAAAAAGTATTTTCACTCAATGATAGTAGCAAAACTATATACGGTAAATCTGGTAGAAGACCTGAAGAATAAATACGCCTTATTTCTTATAACATACAGTGAACCGTAAAAAATAAAAATAAGGACTATTCTTGTACTGCTGTTTATATGTTCATTCTGTCTCCCAAAAATCGGAATAAGGCTCGGCTCACATTTAAGAGAAATCCTATGAAGGAAGGAAATACCAATTATTTCAAACCATCCTGTGCCCTGGCCTGGAATACTAAAGAATACAGAAAACCTACAAAAAAAAGTATCCAAAATGGGCCTTATATCACCAAACAATCTTTATTAAACACAAAAGATTTAAAAAATACACAAAAACACATGGACAGTTATAATGTACATTGCACATTGCATCACTAACAAAGCAATGGGGGCAGTGTAGATAGTAGATAGGATGTGACAGGTTCCCTTTAACTAACCTGAAAGGTAAACATTGCAAATGTAAAAAAAAAATGTTTTTGTCTTCGAAAAGCTGCAAAAAAATACAGTAAGGAGTGATCAAAATGTCGTATCTATTCCAAAATGAAAATAAATGTGGTCTTGCCCCACAAATAATATGGAATCACACAGCTCCATCGACTAAAAAATAAAAACATTAAGGGTCTTTGGAAATGGTGACACAATAAAAAAAAGTACTGATAATAAAAAAAAATCTAAAATATATTATACAAATTCCCAATTTTTGTTTTCATAACAAATATATTGAAAAAACTATACAAGTTTGGTATCGCCATAATCGTACTGCTGAGGAGACTACACTATACTATATATAAAGGGGTGTGGGTGCTATCATATTATATACAGTACATTGTGAAAGTATTTGGCCCCCTTGAACTTTTCTAACTTTTGCCACATTTCTGGCTTCAAACATAAAGATATAAAATTCTAATTTTTTGGGGGAAGAATCAACAACAAGAGGGACACAATCGTGAAGTGGAACGAAATTTATTGGATATTTTAAACTTTTTTAAAAAACTGAAAAGTGGGGCGTGCAATATTATTCGGCCCCTTTACTTTCAGTGCAGAAGTTCAGTGAGGATCTCTGAATGATCCAATGTTGTCCTAAATGACTGGTAATGATAAATAGAATCCACCTGTGTGTAATCAAGTCTCCGTATAAATGCACCTGCTCTGTGATAGTCTCAGGGTTCTGTTTCAAGTGCAGAGAGCATCATGAAGACCAAGGAACACACCAGGCGGGTCCGAGATACTGTTGTGGTGAAGTTTAAAGCCGGATTTGGATGCAAAAAGATTTCCCAAGTTTTAAACATCTCAAGGAGCACTGTGCAAGCGATCATATTGAAATAGAAGGAGTATCAGACCACTGCAAATCTACCAAGACCCGGCCGTCCCTCTAAACTTTCATCTCGAACAAGGAGAAGACTGATCAGAGATGCAGCCAAAAGGCCCATGATCACTCTGGATGAACTGCAGAGATCTACAGCTGAGGTGGGAGAGTCTGTCCATAGGACAACAATCAGTCGTACACTGCACAAATCTGGCCTTTATGGAAAAGTGGCAAGAAGAAAGCCATTTCTCAAAGATATCCATAAAAAGTCTCATTTGAAGTTTGCCACAAGCCACCTGGGAGACACACCAAACATGTGGAATAAGGTGCTCTTGTCAAATGAAACCAAAATCAAACTTTTTGGCCACAATGCAACACAGCTCATCACCCTCAAAACACCATACCCACTGTCAAAAGTGGTGGCAGCATCATGGTTTGGGCCTGCTTTTTCTTCAGCAGGGACAAGGAAGATGGTTAAAATTGATGGGAAGGTGGACGGAGGAGTCTGGAAGAAAACCTGTTGGAGTCTGCAAAAGACCTGAGACTGGGACGGAGATTTATCTTCCAACAAGACAATGATCCCAAACTTTAAGCAAAATCTACAATGGAATGGTTCAAAACTAAATGTATCCAGGTGTTAGAATGGCCAAGTCAAAGTCCAGACCTGAATCCAATCGAGAATCTGTGGAAAGAGCTGAAAACTGCTGTTCACAAACGCCCTCCATCCAACCTCACTGAGCTCAAGCTGTTTTGCAAGGAAGAATGGGCAAGAATTTCAGCCTCTCGATGAGCAAAACTGAAAGAGACATACCCCAAGCGACTTGCAGCTGTAATCGCAGCAAAAGGTGGCGCTACAAAGTATTAACTCAAGGGGGCCGAATAATATTGCACGCCCCACTTTTCTGTTTTTAATTTGTTAAAAAAGTTTAAAATATCCAATAAATTTCGTTCCACTTCACGATTGTGTCCCACTTGTTGTTTATTCTTCCCAAAAAATTAGAATCTTATATCTTTATGTTTGAAGCCAGAAATGTAACAAAAGGTAGAAAAGCTCAAGGGGCCAAATACTTTCACAATGCATTGTATAAGGGACTATGGGGGTCACCATGCTATATATAAGGGGCAGTGAGGCAATCATACTATATATATATATATATATCTATATATATAATCGTCTTATCCCGTCTGTCTGTCTGTCTGTCTATCTGTCTGTCTGTCTGTCTGTCCAGGAAATCCCGCGTCGCTCATTGGTCCGGAAGCGGCCAATAAGCGCCGTGGGATTTCTGAAAAAAGATGGCGGCTGTTAGCGGCTCATCTGCGGGACGGAGGTCAGCGGCGATGCAGCGGGGAGATGAGCGGCGCTAGCAGCACAACTACCCCGACCGGCGCCGCTGACCTCCATGCGGGTAAAGTAAGAAGATCAGCGGCTTGGCCCGCTGATCTCCCGACAGCAAGTGTGAACGGAGGACCGGGGAACGGCGCCGCCGGTCGGGATGTTTCTGCTGCGAGCAGCAGCTCATCTCCCGGTTTCTCGCAGCAGAAGGAGCCGCACAGGCAGCGCCGCTCCCCCGTCCTCGCTAATACGGAGCCGCACAAGCAGCGCCGCTCCCGGGCCCACACTAATACGACGCTGATTGGTCGCGCTGGCCGACCTCAACCAATCAGCGAGATGGGCGGCAAATTTAAATACCGCTCTGCTGATTGGTCGCGGTGTCCGGCTGCGACCAATCAGCGAGATGGGCGGCAAATTTAAACGCCGCTGTGCTGATTGGTCGCAGTGGCCGACCGCGACCAATCAGCAAGATGGGCAGCAAATTTAAACGCCGCTCTGCTGATTGGTCGTGGTGTCCGTCCGCGACCAATCAGCGAGATGGGCGGCAAATTTAAACGCCACTCTGCTGATTGGTCGTGGTGTCCGGCCGCGACCAATCAGCGAGATGGGCGGAAAATTTAAACGCCGCTCTGCTGATTAATCGCGGCCGGCCACCGCGACCAATGAGCGAGATGGGCGGCAAATTTAAACGCCGCTCTGCTGATTGGTCGCGGTTGGCCGGCCACCGCGCCAATCAGCGAGATGGGCGGCAAATTTAAACGCCGCCGTGCTGATTGGTCGCGGTGGCCGGCTACCGCGACCAATCAGCGAGATGGGCGGCAAATTTAAACGCCGCTCTGCTGATTGGACGCGGTGGCCGGCTACCGCGACCAATCAGCGAGATGGCCGGCAAATTTAAACACCGCTCTGCTGATTGGTCGCGGTTGCCGGCTGTGACCAATCAGCAGTATTGGCGTCAAATTTAAACCCCGCTCTGCTGATTGGTCGCGGTTGCCGGCCGCGACCAATCAGCAGTATTGGCGCCAAATTTAAACGCCGCTCTGCTGATTAGTCGCGGTCGCCGTCCGCAACCAATCAGCAATATTGGCGCAAAATTTAAACACCGCTCTGCTGATTGGTCGCGTTTGCCATCCGCGACCAATCGGCAGTATTGGCGCCAAATTTAAACCCCGCTCTGCTGATTAGTCGCTGTCGCCGTCCGCGACCAATCAGCAAAATTGGCGCCAAATTTAAACGCCACTCTGCTGATTGGTCGCGGTTGCCGGCCATGACCAATCAGCAGTATTGGCGCCAAATTTAAACCCCGCTCTGCTGATTGGTCGCGGTTGCCAACTGCGACTAATCAACATTATTGGCGCCAAATTTAAACCACGATCTGCTGATTGGTCGCGGCTGGCAATTGCGACCAATCAGCATTATTGGCGCCAAATTTAAACGCCGCTCTGCTGATTGGTCGCGGCCGGCTACCAATCAGCGAAATCGGCGGCAAATTTAAACGCCGCTCTGCTGATTAATCGCGGCCGGCCACCGCGACCAATCAGCGAGATGGGCGGCAAATTTAAACGCCGCTCTGCTGATTGGTCGCGGTGGCCGACCGCGACCAATCAGCGATATAGGCTGCAAATTTAAACACAGCTCTGCTGATTTGTCGCGGTCGCCGGCCGCGACCAATCACCAGTATTGGGGCCAAATTTAAACACCGTTCTGCTGATTCGTCGCGGTCGCCGGCCACGACCAATCAGCGATTTTGGCGCCAAATTTAAACACCGCTCTGCTGATTGGTCGCGACCACCGGCTGCGACCAATCTGCAGTATTGGCGCCAAATTTAAACACCGCTTTGCTGATTAGTCGTGACTGCCGGCCGCGAATAATCAGAAGTATTGGCGCCAAATTTAAACACCGCTCTGCTGATTGGTCGCGACCACCGGCTGCGACCAATCTGCAGTATTGGCGCCAAATTTAAACACCGCTTTGCTGATTAGTCGCGACCGCCGGCCGCGAACAATCAGCAGTATTGGCGCCAAATTTAGACACCGCTTTGCTGATTGGCCGCGACCGTGACCAATCAGCAGTATTGGCGCCAAATTTAAACCTCGCTCTGCTGATTGGACGCAAGCGCCGTCCACGACCAATCAGCGATTTTGGCGCCAAATTTAAACACTGCTCTGCTGATTGGTCGTGGTCGCCAGCAACAACCGATCAGCAGTATTGGCGCCAAATTTAAACAC
This sequence comes from Phyllobates terribilis, assembly GCF_046119375.1. Classification (NCBI taxonomy): domain Eukaryota; kingdom Metazoa; phylum Chordata; class Amphibia; order Anura; family Dendrobatidae; genus Phyllobates; species Phyllobates terribilis. Next base: position 386,142,609 of record NW_027362765.1, read on the forward strand.
CGCTCTGCTGATTGGTCGCGGTTGCCAACTGCGACTAATCAACATTATTGGCGCCAAATTTAAACACCGCTCTGCTGATTGGTCGCGACCACCGGCTGCGACCAATCTGCAGTATTGGCGCCAAATTTAAACACCGCTCTGCTGATTCGTCGCGGTCGCCGGCCACAACCAATCAGCGATTTTGGCGCCAAATTTAAACACCGCTCTGCTGATTAGTCATGACTGCCGGCCGCGAGCAATCAGCAGTATTGGCGCCAAATTTAAACACCGCTCTGCTGATTGGTCGCGAACGCCGGCCACGACTAATCAGCATTATTGGAGCCAAATTTAAACACCGCTCTGCTGATTGGTCGTGGTCGCCGGCCGCGACCAATCAGCAGTATTGGCGCCAAATTTAATCCCCGCTCTGCTGATTGGTCGCGGCCAATCAGCATTATTAGGGCCAAATTTAAACCCCGCTCTGCTGATTAGTCGCGACCGCCGGCCGTGACCAATCAGCGATTTTGGCGCCAAATTTAAACACCGCTCTGCTGCTTGGTCGCGGTTGCCGGCTGCGACTAATCAGCATTATTGGCGCCAAATTTAAACACCGCTCTGGTGATTAGTCGCGACCGCCGGCCATGACCAATCAACGATATTGGCGCGAAATTTAAACACCGCTTTGCTGATTGGTCGCGGTCGCGACTAATCAGTGATTTTGGCGCCAAATTTAAACACCGCTCTGCTGATTAGTCGCGGTCGCCGGCCGCGACCAATCAGCGATTTTGGCGCCAAATTTAAACACCGCTCTGCTGATTGGTCGCAGCCGGTGGTCGCGACCAATCTGCAGTATTGGCGCCAAATTTAAACACCGCTTTGCTGATTAGTCGCGACTGCCGGCCGCGAACAATCAGCAGTATTGGCGCCAAATTTAAACACCGCTCTGCTGATTGGTCGCGACCACCGGCTGCGACCAATCTGCAGTATTGGCGCCAAATTTAAACACCGCTTTGCTGATTAGTCGCGACCGCCGGCCGCGAACAATCAGCAGTATTGGCGCCAAATTTAGACACCGCTTTGCTGATTGGACGCAAGCGCCATCCACGACCAATCAGCGATTTTGGCGCCAAATTTAAACACTGCTCTGCTGATTGGTCGTGGTCGCCGGCAGCAACCGATCAGCAGTATTGGCGCCAAATTTAAACACCGCTCTGCTGATTCGTCGCGGTCGCCGGCCACGACCAATCAGCGATTTTGGCGCCAAATTTAAACACCGCTCTGCTGATTGGTCGCGACCACCGGCTGCGACCAATCTGCAGTATTGGCGCCAAATTTAAACACCGCTTTGCTGATTAGTCATGACTGCCGGCCGCGAGCAATCAGCAGTATTGGCGCCAAATTTAAACACCGCTCTGCTGATTGGTCGCGACCGCCGGCCTCGACCAATCAGCGATTTTGGCGCCAAATTTAAACACCGCTCTGCTGATTGATCGCAACCGCCGGCCGCGACCAATCTGAGATTTTGGCGCCAAATTTAAACACCGCTCTGCTGATTGGTCGCGGTTGCCGGCCACGACTAATCAGCATTATTGGAGCCAAATTTAAACACCGCTCTGCTGATTGGTCGTGGTCGCCGGCCGCGACCAATCAGCAGTATTGGCGCCAAATTTAATCCCCGCTCTGCTGATTAGTCGCAACCGCCGGCCGTGACAAATCAACGATATTGGCGCCAAATTTAAACCTCGCTCTGCTGATTGGTCGCGACCGCCGGCCGTGACCAATCAGCGATTTTGGCGCCAAATTTAAACACCGCTCTGCTGCTTGGTCGCGGTTGCTGGCCGCGACTAATCAGCATTATTGGCGCCAAATTTAAACACCGCTCTGCTGATTGGTCGTGGTCAATCAGCATTATTGGGGCCAAATTTAAACCCTGCTCTGCAGATTAGTCGCGACCGCCGGCCATGACCAATCAACGATATTGGCGCGAAATTTAAACACCGCTTTGCTGATTGGTCGCGGTCGCGACTAATCAGTGATTTTGGCGCCAAATTTAAACACGCTCTCCAGTCCTCACTAACACAGTTCGCTGATTGGTCGCGGCCGCAGCCCACGACCAATCACCGATATTGCCGCCAAATTTAAACACCGCTTTGCTAATTGCGCCCGGTCGGCCGCATACATATTCTAGAATACCCGATGCGTTCGAATCGGGCCACCATCTAGTATATATATATATATATATATATATATATATATATATATATATATATATATATATACTAGCTATTGAACCCATTCTACGCCCGGGTGGCGAGCATTTTTATTAGTATATGGTCTCCCATGCTGGTATGTGCTGCCCCCCTCCTGGTATTTGTGCTGCCCCCATCCTGTCCCCACCATCCTTTCCCGGTATGCGTGGCTCCCCTCATCCCCAATCCCGGTATGCGTGGCACCCCTCATCCCCAATCCCGGTATGCATGGCACCCCTCACCCCCCAATCCCGGTATGCGTGGCACCCCTCACCCCCCAATCCTGGTATGCGTGGTACCCCTCACCCCCCAATCCTGTGTGGCCCCCTCATCCATTTCACACTGTACACACATACAAAAAAAAAAAAATAGTTATACTCACCTCTCTTCTCTGTACTCCAGCACTGCAGCGCCCTGCTCTGCCGGAGGCCGGGGGAGGAGTGCAGCGCCGGAGCACAGCGCTGTCTGGTGCCATTTTGCTGAAGACACTGCAAATGTGTCTTTAGTAAAATGGCGCCGGATAGCACTATGCGCACGCGCCGATCCGACACCTCACTCCGCCCCCGGTCTCCAGCCAGAAGAGAGGCGCCGCAGCAACGCTCCTCCCGGTCAGGTAAGTATGTAAGCATGGCGCCGGAAATCGCGGTATGCGTTCAGTGTCTACGCATACCGCGATCTCCGGCGCCATACATTCCTATCACCTGTAAAGGCTGGATGCCTGCTTCTGTCTGGAGTCAGACTGCGCGTCACGCATGCGCAGTCTATCGAGGCTTCAGACAGAGGGACGCATCCCCGGTTATATTATAGATAAGGCGGATTGGGAACCATAATATAGTGTACAAGGGACTGCGGGGGCCATTATACAGGATATAGGGAGTTGTAGGGACCATCATACTGGTTATAGGGAACTGTGGGGGCCATCATATTGGATATAGGGAGCTGTGGGGGCCATCATATCAAATATAGGGAGCTGTGAGGACCATTATACAGTGTATAGGGAGCTGTGGGGGCCATTATACAGTGCATAGGGAGCTGTGGAGAACATCATACAGAGCGTAGGGAGCTGTGGGGACCATCATAGCGGTATAAGGAGCTGTGGTGATCATCTTACAAAGTGTAGGGAGCTGTGGGGACCATCATATAATACATAGAGAGCTGTGAGGACCATCATACAGTCTATAGGAAGCTGTGGGACAACCTTGCAGTGCATAGGGAGCTATGGGGACCATCATACAGTGTATAGGGAGTTGTGGGGACCATCATACAATGTATAGGGAGCTGCGGGAACCATCATACAGTGTGTAGGGAGCTGTGGGGATCAGCATATAGTGTGTAGGGAGCTGTGGGGATCATCATACAGTAAATAGGTAGCTGTGGAGACTATCATACAGTGTATAGGGAGCTGTGGGGACCATCATACAGTGTATAGGGAGCTGCGGGGACCATCATACAGTGTGTAGGGAGATGTGGGGATCATCATATAGTGTGTAGAGAGATGTGGGGACCATCACACAATGCATAGGATGCTGTGGGAGCCATCATACAGTGTGTAGGGAGTTGTGGGGACCATCATACAGTGTGTAGGGAGCAGTGGGGATCATCATATAGTGTGTAGAGAGCTGTGGGAATCATCATATAGTGTGTAAAGAGCTGTGGGGACCATCATACAGTGTGTAGGGAGCTGTGGGGATCATCATATAGTGTGTAGGGAGCTGTGGGGATCATCATACAGTAAATATGTAGCTGTGGGGACCATCATAGAATGTATAGGGAGCTGTGGGGACCATCATAGAGTGTATAGGGAGCTGTGGGGACCATCATACAGTGTATAGGGAGCTGTTGGGACCATCATACAGTGTATAGGGAGCTACGGGGACCATCATACAGCGTATAGGGATCTGCGGGGACCATAATACAGTGTATAGCGAGCTGTGGGGACCATCATACAGTGTGTAGGGAGATGTGGGGATCATCATATAGTGTGTAGAGAGCTGTGGGGACCATCACACAATGCATAGGATGCTGTGGGAGCCATAATACAGTGTGTAGGGAGTTGTGGGGACCATCATACAGTGTGTAGAGAACTGTGGAGACAATCATACCGTGTGTAGGGAGCTGTGGGGATCATCATATAGTGTGTAGAGAGCTGTGGGGACCATCATACAGTGTGTAGGGAGCTGTGGGGATCATCATATAGTGTGTAGGGAGCTGTGGGGATCATCATACAGTAAATAGGTAGCTGTGGGGACCATCATACAGTTTATAGGGAGCTGTGGGGACCATCATACAGTGTATAGGGATCTGCGGGGACCATAATACAATGTATAGGGAGCTGTGGGGACCATCATATAGTATGTAGAGAACTGTGGGGACAATCATACAGTGTGTAGGGACCTGTGGGGATCATCATATAGTGTGTAGAGAGCTGTGGGTCCATCATACAGTGTGTAGGGAGTTGTGGGGATCATCATATAGTGTGTAGGGAGCTGTGGGGATCATCATACAGTAAATAGGTAGCTGTGGGGACCATCATACAGTTTATAGGGAGCTGTGGGGACCATCATACAGTGTATATGGATCTGTGGGGACCATAATACAATGTATAGGGAGCTGTGGGGACCATCATACAGTGTGTAGGGAGATGTGGGGATCATCATATAGTGCGTAGGGATCTGGGGGACCATCATACAGTGCGTAAGGAGCTGTGGGGACCATCATACAGTGTGTAGGGAGCGTTGCAGATCATCATACAGTGTGTAGGGAGCTGTGCAGACCATCATACAGTGTGTAGAGAGCTGTGGTGACCATCTTACAAAGCATAGGGAGCTGTGGGGACCATCTTAAATTGTGTAGGAAGCTGTAATGACTGTCATACAGTGCATAGGGAGCTGTAAGGACCATCATACAGTGTGTTGGGAGCTCTGGAGACCATCATACAAAGTGTAGGGAGCAGGGGGGATCATCATACAGTGTGTAGGGAGCTGTGGGAATATCATACAATCTACAGGGGGCACTCAGGACATTATTTCTTTTAAATAGGAGTATTATTAGTTTTGATTGTGGCTTTGAGGGGAAGGGGCATTGTTACTTAACGGGGATACTCAAGGGTATTTGTTGCTCGGAGTGGACACTTTGGATATTATAACTTTGAAAGGAGCATATCTGGCATGATTACTTGCTAGGTAGCACAGTGGGGGCTTTACTGCTTTCTATGAAACGCTATTATTTTTATAGACCCCCCTCTATCTGGCACACAGTCTTTGTAGCATTAATTGGTGGGGTGGGTAATCATAGTAATGACATAATTTTGAAGTATTGGGGTCACTTTCACGCTGGAAGAGCAGGCAGGTTGGGCATCAATGTGGACGGTGCTAGAAATGTGAGAAGTCAAATGTGCCATTGTTGTAATCTCTGCTGACAAGTCATGGGTGGTAGAAGATGTTATGATGGTCTGGACCAAATGAAAAAGATGAGAAAAGTAAATGACTCCATCAGAAAGAACATCACTATACTGTACTTAATTGTACTTAATTGTAATTAATCTCTGTAATATGGTTGGCAGGACTGGTATCTACCACTACATGGTCACCATATGGTGGTAATATCAGTCTGTTCAATAACGTTTTTCTTTAACTTAGTAACAACTTAATGCATTTAAGTCATGCAGTGGCACGTGTGTGGCAGTATTATTGGTCGTTGTACAGTGTTTGTCATGTAGAGACAATGGTCATATTATAATATTATGTACTCGCTGTGTAGTGGTGATGGTAGAGGGCATTGTATAGCAGTATTATTTTAGCCTTGTATAGTAGTAATTTTGATAATATTGGTCTTTGCATTGTGTATTTTAGGTTAGCAACAGTGGTATACTGTAATTATATATGTATAGATCCTCTTTTAAGTGGCGGGGAGGTTGTATGGGGAAACACCTATTTTGTGGCTTGGGCCCTTGATGTTTTAGGACCCTAGCAACGCCCCTGAGATCAGGTGTTGCGGGAGAGGTTTCAGGTTCAAGTACCACCGGAGTGGTTTCAGGTTCACGTACCACCTGAGCGGTTTCAGGTTCAGGTATCGCTGGCGTGATTTTGGGTTAAGGTACTGCCGAAGCGGTTTCTGGTTCACATACCGCCAGAGCGGTTTCAGGTTCACGTACCGCCCCGAGCGATTTCGAATTCAGGTACCGCCGGAGTGGTTTCAAGATTGTCTCAGACATGAAGAGTACTGGAAAGCAAACTGGTATAGGTACAGGTTTAACTGGATTGGTACAGGGACCTGATAACAAGATAGAAGCTTGCAGACAGGTGGAGGTGCCTTAAGTATTAAGTGCCTCTCAGCTATTGGCTGGGGACACATTAGCAGTGTGCACGCTGTTTCTTTAAGAGACAGGAAGCACACGTGTGCATGCCCTAAGCGTCTTCCAGGGAACCTGTGTGGTGCGTGCAGACCCTGGGACACAGGAGGGAATGCAGGAGATGCAGCAGGACGGCCTGGGTGGTGAGTAAGTCGGCGTCCCTGCCCAGTGGGAGGAGCAGAGGCATGCAGGGATGCTGGTGTAACAAAAAGACAAACATACTATATGAATACATAATAGCTGGGCTTCATAGGTGATCATTAATTGTGCCATATACTACAATATTGAAGTTTTGCCATATATGTTCAAGTCCTTTTGAGCAAAAAATAAGTTCAAACAAAAACATTTAAAAAATTGTAAAAGTTCAAATCACTCTCTTTTCCCCAATCCAAAAATCCACTCAGTTTCTGCTGCAAAAACTCCTTAAAAAAACTCAGTCCTTAGGTGCAAATTCTGAGCGGGAACATCAAATACCCTAATAAGGTGTTGATGAATGGGTTTTCTAAATCAGACATTACATAATGTCTATTATGCCACCTAAAAATAACATTCAAAAATGTAGCTCCCCCCCAACAGAAGAGTCACGCTGTGCTTACCATGAATTTGGTTCACTATTCACTCCGCTAAATAAGCTGTAAGCTCCTGACCAAAGCCTGTATTGGAGCTCACGAGCATAACCTGAAAGAAAACAAAAATTACCAGCATCAGAGTTGTAATTTGGAGGGGTTAGGATTGATTTCCTAAAAGGATACATTTAATGGTGGAGAGGTGGTACTGGGTAGGAGTTGTGTGGTCCTTTTAGCAAGTTTATAGAATTCTCTCAAGATTTCTCAGAGAATAAAATATTGAAAAATAAAAATATCTAAAGGGGTGAGATCATCATTACTCTGAGCATGGGGATTGCTATAGTGTATTAGAACCAGTGATGAGTACCAGCCAGGCAGTGAATTATTGGATAGAAGGGATCCAGCAGAGAATAGTGACCCCTGGTCAGTAGCGCGCACTGGAGATCTCAGATGAGCAGATCCAACTCGTTGCAAATTTTCCAAAAATTTTGGACTGATCCAAAATTTTGGGGGTTCTGCTTGTAAGAATACAGGATAATAGCAACCAGCTAAATTAATATTATGTGATAGGAAGAGGTTAATAAATAATAACAGATTATCCTTTTATCTCCACCTGGTCCTCAGCTCCCTCCCTCCAGTCTTTGGATCTGCTGGTGTTCACTATAATCTCCATTTATTGTGCATTAAGGTCTGGAGAAATTTCAGAGCACAAAAATGTGTAATAAAATAATTTTGGTGCTTTTTTGATCTGGTATAAATTTATTCAGACCGAAACAGGAATATTTGCTTATCTCTAGTGAGCATCTGTAGCGCCCCGAGGGTTCGGTTGCTACAGGGGTATTGCACGTCAACCAGAGGTGTGATATTCCACTCCCGGGTAGGATGGAGTGTGGACCAGGGCTCAGTTAGCTGCACACACACATACACACTCCCCATTTCCGGGGGACAGCTCGACTGTGCTCCCATTTTATTGCAGGCACAACTGACCATGTCCCTGGCTGGAGTGGGGAGGGGAGAGAACCCAGTGATGTAGGAGCAGAAGGGGACGGTTTCTGGAGCATACATTGGGTGCAGGTCACCTGAGCTCAGGCACAGATAAGCAGATAAAAGGTGGCAGCCATTTTAAGTCAGTGGTAGGAGTTGAGTAGTGGAGTGGAGAAAGAGAGAGAGCTGACAGGGAGCCGTGGCTCAGCCTGAGCTCAGCTCCACGAGGCAGGCCTAGAGAGAAGGCCGGGGCCAGAGAGAAGAAGAGGAGAAGGAGACGGAAGGAAGGAGAAGAGACAGAGGAGTGGAAGGGCTCCAGAAACAAGAAGGCAGAAGGGACCCTAAGAGAGCAGAACGGACAGCAACCGTTGCAAACCCCATTATACCGGGTGAAAGGGTCAGGCCGTGGAAAGGTACCGGATCCCTAATTTGGTGGAGGCGAATCTACCCTCAGCCAAGAACCGGAGGTTGTGGCCATTTATTGGTGCGACCCCCCGCTAAACCTGCTAGGAAGGCACCATATAGGATAGCGGGAAGTGAAGGCCAACGCTTACCCGACACGGTCCGCGGTAGCTGGACAGAAGTCAGGACACTGGTGGGGCACGAGAAGCCAGAGAAAGGACAGAAGGGGGTCCTGTGCCATACTCCTGAATGGGGGTTGACCGAGCTCCTCACCTGGTGGACGCAGTGCGGCTCGGGCGGTCCTTGCTGACAGAAGTGACTTGGATAACCACTGTGAGTAAAAGAACCTGGACTGCATCATTGGACTCTGTGTGATTTATGCTGCACCTGCACCATCACCCCCAGCATCCACCTACATTGCCCTGAGGCTACACTCTTCCCGTGGGGAGTTATCCTACCCCTGTGCTGCACACCAACACCAGCCTCAGCGGTCTGCCTTGCAGCGGCGATTATCCCTGACTGCAATCCACTAGTAGTCGGACATTCAAAACACTGATAAATAGACTGCCACAATTTGGTCTGACCACCCTGAGCCACGGGATCGGGTTGCCACTACTACCCCCATCAGCACCATACACTAGAAGGCCCGGTTCCGGGTACCCCACGGCCCAGGGGGCGAGTCACATCCATGTGTGAAATAGCCCCACTTCATTTTGGTACTCGACAGAGATACAGTGTGTTAGTGAGCGGACTGCAAGCTAAAGTCCACGTCTTGACCAAAGTGATAGTGGGGAGAATATGTAGTTGGGTCAGATCAGAAGCAGTGGTATTGGGCTAACATTTATACCGTAGTTCTGCACCACAGAATATGGACCACTTCCAGTCTAGAGTACTGTCTGTATTGAACATGAATAACCCTCTGAAACACCCTGGTTTTAAGAGAGTGACTTGAGACAATGACAGACAGATTTCTAAGCCCTGAATCGCCTGCTGAGACATTTCACAAGTGTAACCTCCATGCACAGTGCATTGACTCTGATGTGTAACCAGCAAACTCTGCGTCTCAAACCTAATTTGTAACCACCAAGCTATATTGTTGGAATAATGCTTATTATAGCATATATTGCTTCAATTACCACTACGTAGCTCCAAACTGTCCTGGATTAAGCGGGACTGTCCCGGCACGTCATGGCTTTTGTTCCGGCTTCTATACTCACCTCTTCTTTCCGACGTCTTCATCGCTCTATAGTTCCTCCTCAGGGGCAGGGCCACATCTCTCTGCTCAGTGCATAAATTAAATTATTCAATGCTTCTCCCTCCTGTGTTCAGATGTCACCAAGACTCGAACTCCCACCTCCATATTCGTAAGCTTTTGCTCTATCAATGAGCCACAGCCCACAATAAAGAAGAATTTAGCTATCTTGACTTCTATTGCAGGCAGTGAAACCAGAATCAGATTATGCATGTCCATAGAGATACATTGTGTATAGCAATGTATTTCCATGTTCCCTGTATACTGAGGTGAAGAGAAATAATTTTTGGTTTCTATAAAAGTAGTAAAAATAATAAAAAGCAATTACAAAAATGTAATTTTTTTCTATGAGTCTCCGAATTATTTGAGCCCACAATCTTAACATTGCAAACAGGAGCTTAAGCTACTGAGCCACAAGCTCTGGTAATAGGGAGAATTTTGTGTATTTGATCTGTATTGCATGCTCTGTGTAACATCCCTGGTGGCGTGCTTGCATGGTTTACCACCTCCCACCATGCAAGACCGCAATCTTACCTATCAGTCCAGGCTGCACACTTTTCTCCAGTGCCTGCTGTTTGCAGGTCTCTTGTCTGATTGCTTAGGGCGGCGGCGCTGTTGCTTTCTGATTCTTATAGTTGCAGTGTGCACACTCCTAATGCATCCCCAGCCTATTGCTGTGCATCACTGGATACTTAAACCCCTTCCACCCAGTAGGAGGTGCCTGAGCAACACTTTCATTCAGTTTGTTCTGTGCAACTGAGTTGCTAGGTCTTGTTCTGTATCTTGTCAGTTTCTGCCACCCTGGGGGCTGTATACCCAGGCCTGTTACCTGTGACTTCTAGTCAGATTCCACCTCCCTGGGGGCTGAGTTCCCAGGCTCGTTCCTGTACTTTTGTTCCTTGTTCAGACCCTGTCTGAACAGTGTCCTAGCCCATTACCTGTTTGTCTGTATGTCTGTACCTTCCCTTTTCCTGCAGTGTCTGAACCTGCACCTAACTCCAACTCGTTGTCTCTGTACTTCTGTTTGTGAGTTTTGTGTCCACTCGCTACTTCATTGCAAGTACCTTGTGTGTATCTGGTTCTGCTCATTCAGTTTCCCTGCCTCCGTATCTACTCCTGTGTTCCAGCTATCTTCTTGTGTTTTCCAGTCTGTTCCATGTGAACAGAGCCCTGTCCTGTCTACCGCATCTGTGGGTTTTGCTCTGCTCTGCTTGTCTACCGCATCTGCGGGTTTTGCTCTGCTCTGCTTGTCTACCGCATCTGCGGGTTTTGCTCTGCTCTGCTTGTCTACCGCATCTGCGAGTTTTGCTCTGCTCTGCTTGTCTACCGCATCTGCGGATTTTGCTCTGCTCTGCTTGCCCACCGCACCTGCGGTTTTGCTCTGCTCTTCTTGTCCACCGCACCTGCGGTTTTGCTCTGTTCTGCTTGTCCACCGCACCTGCGGTTTTGCTCTGCTCTGCTTGTCCACCGCACCTGCGGTTTTGCTCTGCTCTGCTGGTCCACCGCACCTGCAGTTTTGCTCTGCTTGTCCACCGCACCTGCGGTTTTACTCTGCTCTGCTTGCCTACCGCACCTGCGGGTTTCGCTCTGCTCTGCTTGTCTACCGCATCTGCGGCTCTGTTCCTGTATCCTAGTCTGTGCTGGTTCCTATCTTGCCTGAGTTCCTACCTGCCAGTACTCACCTGTCTGCATACCAGCCATGCCTGCCAGTACCCACCTGTCTGCATACCAGCCGTGCCTGCCAGTACCCACCTGTCTGTATGCCAGCCTAATCTGCCTGTTCCTGCATTCCCCGGTGTGGGTCAACAGCTGTGACCAGGGTCTGACCTGGAGTAGCACCTGGTCCCTTTGCTCGGTTCCTCCCTGGTTCACGGAGTCGATTGAGCCGCCGTGCGACCCTGGTCGGACCGGGTTGATACTTAGTCACGCCCCTCCAGGCACTCCTCGGTTCATGGTCCAGTGGGATCACTAATCACGCTCACGCCAGTCTGCCCGGGCGTGTGCGTAACACTCTGACTCCACAAGCAGATTGTACTGGTACATTGTACACAGCAGAGTATTTCTATGTATCTGTATTCTAGAGGGAGAATAAGATTTTTTCATCCTATAAAATTACTAAAAAATAATAATGAAAAACACTTGATAATGAAAAAAATAATGTCATGTTTATTATTTAAAAAAAAAACCTCATTAAAAATTACAAACCAGCCATTAAAATGGACATATTTGTGTCCCTGTAATTGTAATGACCCGCACAACACAGCAATTACATTAGTTACGGGTATCGTAAATGATGCAAAAAATTGCGTCATTGATATTTTTTCGCTATTAAACCCATAAAAGAATTAATAAAACTGTAATGCTAAGGCCGTGTTCACATATAGCGTAAATGCTGCATTCTTTCTTTCTACTGCTTTTTTGCTGCACGCTTTCTGCAGGTGTCCACACAGCGCTATGCAATAACAATCTTTTCTGGTTATTACATGTTTGCTGCGTTCTCCCCTTTATTTGGCGCATTTTTGGTGCAGATATGAAGCAGAGTTTTTAAGGCTTTTTTAATAGTACAGAAAAGATTTGATTCTGCGCTTAAAAATGCAAGTTTTTTTTAGAAGAAGCCTATAGAGAACAAATGCACCAAAACTGCAGAGTTCAGCAACGTCTTTAACTCATAAAGGGAGGAGATTTCATGGAATCACATCCACTTTGCTTGGAAATTTAGACCTTGTTCACATGTTCCATAAATGCTGCGTATTTTCTGCTGCTTTTTTTTGTACAAAAATTCTGATGTGTTTAACTGTCCAAACAAAGTGGATGTGATTTCATGAAAACTGCGCCCACTGTGGTCTAAAGGCCCTTTTGAATTGCGTGGCGTTGGTGCTTTTCTTTTTCTCTCTCGTCTTCTATGTGGAGCTTTTCTGTTCTATAAAAAACACATTAAAAATTCTGCTTCACATTTTCACCAAAAATGCATCAAATAAGGGGGAGAAGATTGTTATTGTAAAGTTTGGTGCAGAAAACAAAAAAACACACTATTTCTGCAGCTTGTGAACACGGTCTTACAGACACAAAAAAGCCAGATGTCGTATAGTGAAATTACATAAAGATGCAAAAGTTCTGGAGACTCCGACTGTGAATGAAGGATCAAAAAATAAATCCACAGGTCCCAACTAGAGATGAGCAGGATGCACCGATGACGTCGCCCTGCCCTGGGTGATCAAAAGCCGCACCGGGGACGCCGGAAGGTTAGAGATTTGCGGCCTCCTGTTAAGCTGCCGAGTAGCACTCACTTTCACATTGGACCAGAGACCCGTGAATTGATCCGCTCATTTCTAATCCCAACTGTCTCTGATACAGCGAACAGTCCCAGATTTGGGTATATGCCCTGGAGTCTCGGGCATCTGCTGAATGTCCCTCAATACCAGCGCCCCTCTGATATCTCCTCCTATGGTAGAAAGAAATAAATGGGCATGGATTGGGGTGTGGTCAGGGGAGTGGCCAAAGTTTGCCCAGAGGAAAGAGAACAAAAGAAGAAGAAGCAAAGATGGCCACCAGCAGCAACTCTGAAGTTCATAGTGCCGAATCTGACTAACCAGAATTAGTAATTCTGGAAATTCAAGGCAAAGATGCTGCTGATAAGAGAAGGTACATGGAAATACACACAGGAGTCTAGACCTGACCCTCTACCAGAAGACTGAAGGTAGAGAAGGATCGAAAAGCACAAAGCACTATCTCCCTCAGTATCGATGATGAACAGATTGTGCATGTATGTAAATGTGAAACTGCAAAAGAAATGTAGGAACAGCTGAAGAAAGTGCATGAAAGGATAAATCTCAGCAATAAGCTATATTTAATGAGAAAGCTATATCACTCTAAGGTAAGTAAGGGCCAAGATATGCAGGATTACATAAGAAATACTCTAGAAATTGTGGAGCGCCTGCGGGGCATTGCAGAAACTCTAAAGGATTTCTTTGTTGCTGCACTACTACTAAGCAGAAAGCTATGACACACTTGTAACTGCACTAGATGCGTGCCCAGATTATGAGCTTACATTGGAATATGTCAGAGGAAAGATTGTAGATGAGTATAAGCGAAAAACAGAAAGTGTAAGCAGCATTGGAGGGAATCCAAAGAAGAATCCACTTAAAAAACCCAAGATCTACCCAAATATAAAAGTCATGTGAAGGAAACACGTAAGTCATACACTTGAGTCTGCAAGAAATCAGGGCACCTGACTGCAGAGTCTGGAAAGCTAGAATGAATCAGCTGAAAAAGCAAAATAATCATCAAAGGGTTAAAAGTGCAATTGCAGAAGAATGACACTTCAAGTACTGAAGCTGTATTAGCTGTTAATGCAAGTTCATCAAAGTATGCATGATGTATAGATTCTGGGGCAACTAGTCATATGACTAATGACAGAAGCTTCTTTTCAAACCTAGACCAAAGTAAGTCAGTGAAAGTGATCTTGGCTAATGGTCAGTATATGAATTCAGAAGGAAAAAAATCAAAGATGAGTTGTACCAGCTAAAATGCAAGGAAAGTGTATACACTGCTATACATGAACAGCACAAGAATTGTATCCATATATATGGCACAGGTGTCTTGCATATAGAGACCCAGAAGCAATAAGAAAGTTAGTTAAAAAATAACTTGCTGATGGTGTTACTGTCGATCTGTGTAATCAGACAATGAAATGTAGTAGCTGTCTTAAACGGAAAATGTCATCAAAATCCTTTCCCAAGAATAGTACTATAAAATCTTAATACACACAGATGTTTGTGCAATTTAATTATTTAAAAATCATGCAAAGTGATTTTCTGTTTTTTCTTTTTCGATTCTGTCTCTCACAATTGAAGTGTATCTATTTTCCCGAATTTAAGTAAAAATGCTTGCGTTTCTGATCATGTATCCGAATGTGCCATATTCGTATTGAATTTAACTTTTAAAATCGGATTTCAAACAAATTCGCTCATCACTAGTACCTACAATAAAAATTACAGACCTCTCCATTATTTGTAGGTAGGAAAACATGCAAAATTGTCAGTGTATCAAATACATATTTTCCCCACTGTATATTCTCTTATATGTGGACGATGTGATTATAGTTCAAGAAGAAACAGAAATTGCAAAGATAACTAAACTTCTGAATCAGCATTTTTAGACTAAAGACCTTGGAAATGTGACATAATATCTATGAATCCAGGTCTAAAGAGAAGATGGAAATTTTCTTCTAAACCAATGTGCAAAATTCAATTAAATTCTGATTCAATTTGGAATCAATATGGAATGTCAGAAGCCAAAGGTATATCAACCCCAATGGAATCATCCTACTTAAAGCTGGAAGATGATCTGTTACCTAAAAATACAGGTTGAGAAATACAGACAGGTTGAGAAATACAGACAGGTTGTGGGGGCACTTCTATACATAGCAACTATGAATCTACCGGATAGTGCAGTAACAATTGGAATTCTTTGCAGATAAGTGGTAAAAAGTGGTAAAAACCCACCAAGAAGACTGGAATGCCATTAAGAGAGTTCTTCGATATTTGAAAGAGGCTGAAGACATAAATTTAAGGATATTTGCAACAGGAGATCTAAAACTCACAGGCTATGTGGATGCATTCTGGGCCGGTGACTTAAGAGATCGTAACAACTGGACAACCGGTTATTTCTTCAAGCTAGGTAGAAAGTTCAATTTTTTGGTCTAGCAGAAAATAGATGTCTGTAGCCTTGTCATCTACAGAAGCAAAGTATGTGTCTGCAGCCCACGCAAGTCAAGAGGTCATTTGCCTGAACTTCTTTCATTGTTTAAATTCTGAAATTACCAAGATTGTGCCCTCATTGAGAGACTGTCACCTCTAAACTAGTTGCCTCATGCTGAAAGTATATCGCTAAGCTTTAATCTTGCTTTGTCCATGCGACTCACTGCGCCATCCATATGTACGGTAGTAAATCTTAGGGCTGTTCATCTAAAAGTGACCAATATACATAGAACAAATTCAGCTTTACACCTGTACATGAAGTATTTGGAGGTTGAATATGGTGAAAGGTAGAACATGTTTGTACGAAGATGCAGTAGTAAAGTCTACACGTGAGGAAGGATGCGTTGTTGAGACATTACTATCAATCAGGTACAGTACATTCTTACCGATGCTCATGAACTGAATTCCGCGCTGGAGAAACTCATTTGTAAGTTGATCTGTAATAGCGAGATAATCCAGAATAACAGGAATGGGCGCCAACCGGGCAAGATTCTGTTCTCCACAGCCAAAAGGCATTTGAACCAAGTTCTGAAGATTTTGTAGGGGAAGACCAACCAAATCTCCTGATAGAAGAGAATAAAGAGTTATAAGTATCTTCTCAAATCTCAGAGAGTGGCTTTTGTATCATTCACACAAAGTCGCAACTTTGGTCCCATTGCAAGTGTTGTAATTACCTACCAACTATGTGCTATGAATAATTGCCGAGCACACTTGCAATTTCAGAACTAACGTATAGTTACAGCAGGGTATATGCTCATTTTTTTTCTATCTTAGGTTGTGTCTATTGACTGGACAGTGTGACCATGCTCTTATACTTTGCACACATACCAACTTATATTTCAGCTCATTTCTTTGGTTTTGCATTAGTCGCTTATGCCCAGTACAAACAATGACAGCACCCCCCCAACTTTTCTGAGTTAGGCATTTTATTTATATGTCTTCCCATGGTTGGTTATCCGTACAGTCGGACCAAGTCCTGCTCTGCCCCCATCTACATTGAGGTGAGCTGACACTAGGTGAGGCTTTAATATTATTGAATAGGACTGTCCCAATTTGGGTACACCTTGTCGTGGTGGGATAGCTTTTTTACTCATTTTTGATCAAAAATAGTGTTTACTAAGTTCCCTAAATTTTTTATACACACTGTTGCTTTTTACTTACTTACAGCAGGGTATATGCTCATTTTGTGTCTATCTTGGGTTTTTTCTACTCTGTGCTACCTATAATTGTCAAGCACACTTGCAATTTTGGAAATCCCATTGAAAAGAATAGAGAGAATGGCTCATGCACAGTCACCTCTCGTCTGGCAGTGTCAAGATTCTCTAGTGACCAGCGATGAAAACTGTGAAAGTACATTATAAAGTTTTCAAAAACTTTTTCCAACTTATCCAAAGGATGCAGATTATTTTATTTTTTATTCTGATTGTTTTTTGTTGAATTATCTTCCCTCTCAGATAGATTTCTAGAAGGTAGAACCTCATTATTCTTTGGACCATGCTGTGTTGATAGATGTGTCAGCAGTGAGGGTAGATGTTCAAACGCTGTTACAATATTATACCGTAATCAAGGAAGCCATTCATTCATTCATTCAGCCTTCATCGACCAAAACTCACCCACGACTGTAATAGATCCTGATGCCGAATCGGGGACTATATCAGGTGGCGGAAATAATTCCAATTTAATATCATTTTGAGATGAATTACCTATGAACAAATAAATGAAGATTTCTTCATGTGTGCTGTTTTCGATAAAAATAAAATGGAGTTTTTGTACTTACAAGTTACAGAAAATATTACAGAAAAGCTTAAACCGTCTTGTAACTAATAATATCCCTAAATATCATTATTTTTTTATCTAAAGAGGGCAGAAAATTTAGAAATGATTCATTACAGGGCTACAAATTCTCACGTTATAGAGGTAAACCATAAATCTCCGGAAAACTACAGTCACCACTAGGGGGAGCTCCGATGTTTACTGTATACAGTTTTTAAATTAGAATTAAAAGGATGTGGACATTGTTGGGAGCATTTTTTTATTTTTACAAAAATGCTTGTATTTGTGGCTAAAAAGCATGTTTCCCAAACATTTGTTTGTTAAAAAGTTTGCTTTATTTGACTTCTATGTATACTAGTACTTAGCCAGTAACACAATGCCATTATTTTACCAACATGACAGATCACTTTTTTTTTGGGCACACAGTAATTTACCATCAGTCATTTGAACATTTCTGTATCATTTTAAATGATTGTTGATTGAAATGGTCATAATATTTTAATTGCAACTGATTTTTTCTTAAGCATATGGCCACCTTGATTCATCCTAAAAAGACATAGTCTAAAGCTGGCAATCCCTTTAATAATAGTAGGAGCATTGAAGGAAAGTGCTATTTTTATATTCATGCCCTGATCTTTAATTATTGCAAATGATAAACGCGCATTTTAGATTTGTTTCTATTACCTTGGAGACAGATGAGATGGCTAGATGTCACTTCTTTCTGTATCCCTTCAGGCTAAGAAAGCAGAAAAAAAGGAATTGTGTGCTTCTATATACTGAAGGTCTAAAAAACAATCTTTCGTCTTCAGTTAAGAAAAAAGCATTATGGGCTTGCTCATAATCCATTGACTTCTATGGAACAGTGTACTGTGGGCATGCTCATGATCTAATAACTTCTATGAGGGAGTGTACTGTGGGCATGCTCACAATCTGATAACTTCTATGAGGGAGTGTACTGTGGGCATGCTCACAATCTGATAACTTCTATGAGGGAGTGTACTGTGGGCATGCTCACAATCTAATAACTTCTATGGGGGACTGTACTGTGGGCATGCTCACAATCTAATAACTTGAATGGTGGAGTGTACTGTTGGCCTGCTCACAATCTAATAGCTTCTATGAAGGACTGTGCTGTGGGCATGCTCACAATCTAATAACTTCTATGAGGGAGTGTACTGTGGGCATGCTCACAATCTAATAACTTCTATGAGAGAGTGTACTGTGGGCATGCTCACAATCTAATAACTTCTATGAGAGAGTGTATTGTGGGCATGCTCACAATCTAATAACTTCTATGGGGAAGTGTACTGTTGGCCTGCTCACAATCTAATAACTTCTATGAGGGAGTGTATTGTGGGCATTCTCAAAATCTATTAACTTGTATGGTGGAGTGTACTGTGGGCATGCTCACAATCTAATAACTTGATTGGTGGAGTGTGCTGTGGGCATTCTCACAATCTAATAACTTCTATGAGGGAGTGTACTGTGGGCATGCTCACAATCTATTAACTTGTATGGTGGAGTGTACTGTGGGCATGCTCACAATCTAATAACTTGAATGGTGGAGTGTACTGTGGGCATGCTCACAATCTAATAACTTCTATGGGGAACTGTACTGTGGGCATGCTCACAATCTAATAACTTGTATGGTGGAGTGGAGTGTGGGCATGCTCACAATCTAATAACTTTTATGAGGGAGTGTACTGTGGACATGCTCATAATTCATTTACTTTTATGGAATAGTGTACTATGGGAATGCTCACAATTTATTAACTTGTATGGGGGAGTGTACTATGGGCATGCTTATAATCCATTGACTTCTATGTGAGAGTGTACTGTGGGCATGCTCACAATCTAATAACTTCTATGGTGGAGTGTACTTTGAGCATTCTTACAATCTATTGATTTCTGTAGAAGAGTGCTTTATGTATGCTCAAAATCTATTCTATGAGAGAGAGCTGTTTACACGCTCAAAATCTATTGAGTAGATTTTTTTTTCAAATGGACAAATAAGACGCTCCCTACAATAAGTATTTTAAAATAATTATTTTAGTTTACATTTACATCTAAATGTCTGGGTTTAATCTCCTTCTATCTCTCATTCTAGATACTGGCTGGACAGAAGATTGGTAACTATGTGGCTATTATATGGGTGGACATTGATGTAAATTGTGATCTGAATCAGGAGATGACATATCATCATCAAGTAATGCGATATAACAAAATCCAGACTGTTCACCTCAATGATAAGACTTTGTGACACAGTATCTTTATAGACAAAATTAAAACAGTTATATTTTCCACTACAAGTTTCACCGATGTGAGTAGTCTGAGCCGAAATGGTAAAATTGGTGACCCCTAAGAGAAGGAAATAAAACAAGTGTTAAAGTGGACATAATGTATAAGAATTTAAGAAACATGATTCATGCAACTATAAAATAGGAATGCACAAGCATTTTTTTTGGGGGGGAGAGGTCCTCCACTATACTGGATACTTAGAGAGCTTTTGCACATCACCAGGATTATGTCATTAAATTTCCTTGTGTCCTGATAGTTGAGAGTCCTATTGGTGGGACCATCAGTCATCAGCCATTTTTGGTATCTACTGTGTAGGTTACATAGGATCTGTATACACAAAACTGTATACACAAAGGGAAGAGGGAAAGAGAACCCAGACTCTAGGGAAAGGGGGGAGTGGAGACCTCCTAGGCTGATCTAGTGTCACCCTGTCTCCACTAACATCCCTGTATTGGTTCTTCACCAATCGCCGCACGCGTACCTCGACTTGTCTATCTATGGCGTTTGGCTCAGGCTAGGGAAGGGAGGGGATGAGCGCTAGTCGATCCCCACTGAACACTGAAGACAACAACAGGGGGGACAAAAAATGGAAAATCGCTTAGCTTTAGTCGACTCCAGACAAATGCGCACACGTCCTCTAGCACCAGAGAGGAAGAAGTACTGCTCTTGTTCAAGCCTTTACAAGGGGAAATTAATATTTCCAGCACCTCCCTCTGGCACACAGCAGGTATTTATACACCCAGGCCAGCTTGTTAATTAGCCAGAGGAAGGTAGCCACTGGGTCCTAGAGAGACAGCCTCTAAGAAGATGTCTGTAATGCCAAACGTAGAGATCTCCTGAAACCAACTGCAGGGCGACTGTCTCTCACTTTCGACACACCCGTGACAGGTTGTCCCAAATTGGCAGTTTATTACCTAACCATACGAATACCAAGAGGAGTGATCGCACATTGCTCCAGCCATTGTCTACCATGCGACTGCAAGAGATAGCATTTCAGGGCCTCATTCTTGGGATTGGTGGAAGACTCAGAAGCGGAACCCCTAGCGATCAGCAGGTTATTATCTATCCTCTGGATAAATGTTAATTTGTCAATTTGTGACATTCCCCTTTAAGTTCTCCTGAGATAAATAATAGGAGCATTGAGAGTTCTTACCTAATGTTGTTGCATTTATATTCCATTTATAGTAGGCCTTTTTCCCTGTGCAGATGCATGTATCCTGTTCTCCTTCCTGGACTTTAGCTATATAATCATCAGAGGTGGATAAATTTACCTGGATCTGAATCAAGAATACATATCATATAGAAAACGTCATAGAGAAGGAGTGGAACTGGTATAAGAAACAGTTAGGCGACTAGTTTAACTTCAACCCCTTTTGCTTGACTTGACTACATAAATCCAGAATGTTCCTATAGCAGAAATAACAATTCCAACTAAGGTTTAAAGGAGTTGTCCTGCAGCCACCACTAGAGGGAGCTCAGCAGCTTTCTGCATACTGAATAGAAACTCAGTATGCAGCAAGCTCCCTCTAGTGGTGCCTGTAGAAATATTTTTTTAGGGATCAGGTGGACATTCACATTAAAATGCTATGTTATGCATCAAGTTTATTTAAGTTTCAGCTGTAATCCTCATTTGTTCATATATTTTTAATGCCACGATATTCCGTTTTCAGCCTGCTCCTTTCCTTATGTGAATGTGTCTCTCCCTGTAATACATGCTGGATGTGAGGTGTGTGTGTCCTGGATACTGCTGTCTTCACTAGCACTCGTGTATCAGCACAGCTGCATTTTTGAAGTGAATTCTGCTTTCAAGTGCTTTCCTCCCTATCTACAGCCTGTTTTTCTCTAGATGCTTTCCTCCCTTTCCACACTCTGATCTGCCATTTACAAACTCCTTTCTCTCCATGCCGCTAAGATCGGGTTCATATGAGTATTTTTTGCAGTCCATGTATAGACCGGTCTTGTGGCAGGTCTCCCGAACATGCAGTCTCATATACATCAATGATGCTGTACGTACGGGTTAGGATACCTGTGTACCATACATGGACCGTAAAATACACTCATGTGAACCTGGTCTAAACACTACGAGAATAGAAAGAAAGCACAAAAAGAGTTGTCAGGGCCAGGAGCAGACCTCGGACAGATTTGTCTCACATTTTGTAGACCTCCAGTAGCAGAATTATAGGAATTAATTTACATTAGATATTTAGAAAGTTGTATAATGTTGCAATTATTTGCCTGTCAGTTGCAACACACTAATTATCCATTTATTCCTAAATTATTTGTATCAAAATCTAAAGAGTACATGTATAGATATAAAAGGTTCTAGCCATCAGACTATAGCAAAAGCGTAATGGTCAACCAAACAACTACACTTCCCACTTTGGTATTTTACTACCTTTATACACAGGTCCAGGTAGTTGGACACGGAGGCGACGAGAACAAGAATTTCTCCTCTCTTAAAAGAATAAGGCAGAGACATCTCTACAAAGAATGGGAGCAACGTGGTGAAATTTGAAAAATCCTTCGTCATCCCAAAGCCGTCATCTTGAGATGTGCAGATCATGGAGCCCTTCCACTCAGTGATGGTGTCGGGAGCCGTCTGATATATCGTGCCATTTCCATCATCACTAAAGAACATAGACAGAGAAATCTACTGATTAATTGTGGGGAACAGGAACGAGATACATCCTGAAATTTAGTTACATGACATTATAACGGGATGGCTGAGGGAAATCTACGTTTCATGACGGGTTCTTGAAATGTTTTCTAAGAACATTGAAGGGGTTTTCCAGAACTGTTATATCGATAGCTTTTTATTATTATGTCAATCAATATCTTATCTTGTCCAAGTCCTAGCACCGCTGAGGAATGGACGGTCCCCAGCTTACAGCAATTTAGGTCAAGCGTGCAGAGCTAGGTACTAGCCCCAACAAAGTGTTCAGAGTTGTGCCATGACCACCATGGCCCCTCTAGAAATTCAGTTTCTCCACTCAGTGGCACAGAAGCACAACACCTAAAAAAACTCTTTGTCATTGACCAATGTTGCATGATGTCGAGGCACAATCACTTTAAAGTTATATAACCATATTAAAACTTCTTTACAGGACAGTCTCTCATGCCATGAGGGCAAGCATTCTGAGGACTCACCACAGAGGACCACCTCATGACCAAGTCCTTGCTTCCAGACGAAGCTTACTAGATTCACCCTCTTAGCAATGCTTTTCCTCCTCATTTCAGGAGGAACTTATCTGCTGCAGTGGCACGTAATATGGTCTCTCCTGGGTGATGAATCGGCTCGCCTGGACATTTGGCTCGTCAGCCACCATGCTGTTGGCAACAACTCGTCACTTGTTTTTAGATGTCAAGCTCTCTATGACTTTCCCAGTGTCTCCTTCTCTCCCATCTCAACACTACAGCAAGCCTCTAGACATTCCTAAACTCTCACTTGATGCAGGGAGCGACTCTCTCCATGGGATGACTTTTTCCTAAACTCCTTATGGTCAGACCCAGCTTCCTCTGACTAGGACAATTACAGTGGAAATCTCTCCTCAGTGATGTAACCTGGATTAACACACTGTGTCTGTTCTCCACTCACGAGATGTGGCCTGATAACAGAAGGTTGGCTCCTACCAGCTCCACGTGCCCTCTGCAACTGACAACACCTAGTGGAGGGAACCTCCGTCACTAAATGACCTTGGCCATGTCTATAGCGAATACCTTTGCAAGCTGGCCATGCATACTCTCCACCTAGTCTGACACCATGTAAAAACTCAACTCAATTTTTTACACCCTGTTACCGATAGGGCATGGCACCCCTCGCCCCACAGTGATGTGTGGCGCCCCTGAGGGTTCAGTCGCCACAGGGGTACTGCTCCTCAGATAGAGGTGTGGTATCTCCTCTTCCAGGTAAGGATGGAGCATCACACAGGACCCCACTTCACACTCAACACTACACCACTCCTGTCCTGTAGGGGGCCAGATAGCACCAGGGTGCTGCCCCGGCCCGGGATAGAGGAGATGGGGGGAACCAAAGAGAGGGGGAACCAAGTAGTGGTTGAGGGTGGAGGAAGCACTTACAGGAAGCACTTATAGAATCCTATATAATAGGAGGCCATCTTAAGTTCAAGGTCTTTGATTGTGAGGTCTTCAGTCGGGGTCCAGCAAGTGTCTGTAGCTGGCTGAAGGGTCAAGGTCCTCGCTCTCTGGCCTTGAGGCGAGGGGCAGGGTGGAGGTAACTAGAGAACTCTGCCCTGGTCAGGATCCTGATTTAAGAAGACCTTGGAGGGGAGCAGAGGCCTGACTGTGTACTTCATGTCACTGTTGGAAAAGCCCGGAGGCTTAGTGGATCCCAGGGGGAACACAAGCGGGAGAAGAGAGGAAGTAGAGGAACACACTAACGGGGCCTTGACAGGTGCTCCTGATCTACCTGGAAAGTGCTGAACCCCTTCCTGGTGGCCGCAGTACGCCGTGTGTAGCAGAGAGAAGCTTTGCGGCTGAAAGTGCGTCTAAAGTGAGTAAAGACCCGGATGACTTCATTTACCGCCTCCGCTTGTTTATTCCTGCGTGGCACTGCACCCACCATACCTCCACACGGTACACCAAACTCTGCCCTGAGGCCTAGCTCCACCTGTGGGGAGTAGTACCAACACAGCTGCCATAACACCGGCCTCAGAGGACTGCAGCAGCGCCAGTGGCCTTCATCAGAAACCACAATTGGCGTAGTCGAACATTCACCACTCATCCAAAAGCCTATTCTTTTTACTGTGACAGCCCTGGGCACGGAACGGGTCAAGGCCACGACTGCATCCCCACAACATCTGCAAGACCCGGCTCCGAGTATCCCCCATCTGCTCAGGGAGGGCGTCACAGATGCATGCACAGTCAATTGCTCAACAGACAATATACTCTATTTCATGATTTATGCTTGGGATTAACTGCTTGAGAAACATTATTGCAAACAGTAAGGCATGAGTTTATAAATATAAGTGATGGAGGGGCTTACAATTAACAATTAAAGAGTCATCTCTATGTAAGAGGGTGAATGCCCAATGTCCATTTTCAGTCGATCGGCAGGCGTGCCAGGAGTCTAACCCCACCGGTCATTTATCCTAAGAGATTCAAACACAGTCCTCCGCCTAAATAAAGGAGCATCAGGTGGATTTTCAAGTCTCTCTTTTATTAGGAAGTTTTACAAACCATATCAAATTTGCAGAGGTAACTTTTAAGATGCCAAAACATAAGAAACAACTCCAAAAAGATGTGATTTTGGAAAGCACACCTCTGAAGAAATTCAAGTGTTTAATAGAATTTATTCTAATTGGACAATGAATGTAAAATAAAATTTTTAGGATATTATGAAATTTTAGCCATACATTGTTTTTTTTTCATTTTCTCAAGGTGTAATAGGATCCTATATATTAACATTTTATGCAATGTCCATTGGCAATATATGTTGTACATGTCCTAATATCCTGCTCAAATGAAGTGTATCGAAGAGCGATGCCTACTTACTCAATATACACCTTTGTCCACACCCAAGTGTCTGAAAAGTTTCTTCGAATTGTTTCCATGCTCCCAGTTGCTTTAAATGTTTGGGCTGCAAAATCAGGAGGTGAAGTTTCTGCCACTTCATTTATTAATGGTTTTCCAGAAGCTTAATAAAAAAAAAGAGAAAAAAAAATTCAGTGCATGTGAAGGTAGACAGAAATCTGAATGCAGAGCATCGTGGAGCCGGAGTTCTGGGGAAATGGTTCTATTTTTACGGTTCATAAATAATAATATTCCTATAGGTCAGAGCTGCCTTCACAATTCTGCTGGCTGCAATTGGAAACACGTATTGGAGCTCGTTGACGGCAGTAAGGTTTTGTTTTGCAGTTTGGGACACTGAGTTGGACATTTATTATGTGACTTGCGGCAAAATTTTGTCCAAAAGAAAAGTCACAAATTTTGAGATTTTGCTCCAAAAATTTGCAACTTTTTGAAAAGATATTAGAGGCCTTAGAAGGAGATGGTCTTCACAGCCCAAGAAATTAACTAAAATGAATTCCAGAAATTGTTATAAATTATAGTTGAAAGGGTTTTCAACCTCTAGGGACAATTTTTTTTTCCTTACTTAAAGGCATGTACTTTTTGGATACAGCTAATTTTTGCAATTAGGCTTCATTAAAACTTTTGCACTGTTTACCTTACAATAATCACTGTGTTGCATTGTCTATTGTCTTCTGCAGAATGAGTTAACTGGAAATCCATCTGTGAGCTCTTTCTGATGATCCAATGTCTTTTTCTAGATGCTCCCAGCTGATTTGTGACCATAAACCACATCAAAGTTGAATGTTTAAATAAAATGATTTTTAGCCTTCAACTACATTCATTAAAGTAATAAAAAATAATATCCTCAGAGGTAGACAACCCCTTTAATTTGCAAAAAATAATTTTCATTAATACTGGTGTAAAAGTATCAGTTATACGTAAATATAATGTCCCTCCAAAGCTGTAAATGAACTGAGCACAATATGGATGTAAATGTGAAAATATTTAGATTTAAGCAGAATTCTGAATGCAGCTCTGGGTGCTGAACACATAAGATATAGGAGTGGTCTAATACCCCAGGGCAAGGAGGAACAATGACTTCTGACTGAAATCAAATAAGCTTTTGTTTTCTTTGATGATATATTCAAAACCCATTTTTTAAGTGCATAAATTATACCGCCACATGGTTTTCAAGTAATACTACCGTACAGCACCTAGGACAATACAATGGCCAATTAGACCATAAATAGACTTAAATGATCCCACGCGCCATATACATTTTTTATAAAGTCGCTGTGCAAAGCAAAGAATAAAACAACAATAATACAAAGAGATCTGTATTTACTTGTTGGAAAGGTTTCTACTGTCGGCCGGCAGACTTCAGGCTTTCTCACAGTGGCGTCCGTCCCCACAATTAAGCCTATGCTCTAGACAAAACACCAACAGGAGGAATGAATAAAGGAAAACCATTGAGCAAACAGTTTTTAAAAGTTGTTTTATTAATCTTTTTAATTACTTTAGCTAAGGTAATGTCATGAAACTAATTTTCATCCCAGGAGGTGGCGGAGTTCATGAAAGAGTGTTTTATTCTACATTCAATTTTTGTAGTTCTCCAACTATCCAGATTCACCCTAAAATTGCCACTGCATTCCCTGCCTTGGTTTTTATATAGGCTATAATAGCCCCTCCAATTGGCTGCGTTATACCATGTGAAGTGATATGCGCAAGGCACTATGGTGAGGCCCACCCAAGGTTATGTGATCCTCCTCTAGCTGATCCAATCTTCTGCAAATGGTCATTTAAGTCAATACATGCAGTGACAGTTGTTCGAATTCTAATTCCCCAAAATTTGCATTGAATCGCTTCGTTCATTATAAAATGTTTACATAAAATATCATTGTAACTAAGATTGAAAAGATAACGGTCATTATAAGTTTAAATAATCCAATTCAGCCGCTGAAACTTTTAAGCTTCTATCGTTCCATTCTTTGCTTTTTTTTCTATAAATCAATAATACACGTAAAAATAAGAAACTATAAGTCTTCTTCTTTCTACTCCAGGACTGATCATTCACTGTTAAAATTCTGAATTCACAAGTAAGATCTGTATTCGGTAGAGACAGATTTTCCCATTACTGAGATAGGAGATGACACTTGGTGTACATAAACTTCTATGGAGAACTAACTGAGAACTTGCAGCAGAATGTCTGTGTCTTCTTATAGTCCATAAACCCTACTAACCAGTCCATCGACTTCATTCCAGGCCCATAGAGGACTAATAATACAACGCGTCTCACCTTGAGGTTCTGATAGGTGTCTCCTTCCGTATCACTACTCACGGGAACATAATAATTTCCATTAAAAAATATCTGTTTGTTAGGGTCCTCACAAGGGGGTCCTGGCTCCTCAACATTGAAGCTACCAACATTATATCCATAGGACCAGTATTGCAGGGAGTAATATACCTGATGGAGAAAGAAAAAAAAATCACCCTGATGGTAACATATAGACCATATCACAAATAAAAGGAGGAAAAAATTCTAGTACTCTATGACTTCATGACCTCAACCAAGTCTTGGAGGACCATGAAAATATGTACAATGGAAATGATATTGACTTTAATACCTTCAGTGTAGGACTGCGATAACTTGGGGATCACTAGGCATAATTCTGATTGGCAACCAATTGTGCCCAAATGCTATAATACAGGTACAACTCACTAAATTACAATATCATCAAAAAGTTAACTTATTTCAGTTCTTCAATACAAAAAGTGAAACTCCTATATTATATAGAGTCATTACACACAGAGGGATCTATTATATAGAGTCATTACACACAGAGGGATCTATTATATAGAGTCATTACACACAGAGGGATCTATTATATAGAGTCATTACACACAGAGGGATCTATTATATAGAGTCATTACACACACAGTGATCTATTTCAAGTGTTTATTTCTGTTAATGTTGATGATTATGGCTTACAGCCAATGAAAGCACAAAAGTCATTATCTCAGTAAATTAGAATACTTTATAACAACAGCTTGAAAAATGTTTTTAAAATCCGAAATGTCCAATGTCTGTTCAGTAAATGCCCTCAATACTTGGTCGGGCTCCTTTTGCATCAATTACTGCATCAATGCGGCAATGTGGCATGGAGGCGATCAGCCTGTGGCCCTGCTGAGGTGTTATGGAAGCCCAGGTGGCTTTGATAGCAGCCTTCAGCTCGTCTGCATTGTTGGGTCTGATGTCTCTCATCTTCCTCTTGACAATACCCCATAGATTCTCTATAATAGATTCTCTATGGGGTTAAGGTCAGGCGAGTTTGCTGCCAATCAAGCACAGTGATACTGTTGTGTGTAAACCAGGTATTGGTACTTTTGGCAGTGTGGACAGGGGCCAAGTCCTGCTGGAGAATGACATTTCCATCTCCAAAAAGCTTGTCGGCAGAGGGAAGCATGAAGAGCTCTATAATGTCCTGGTAGACGGCTGTGCTGGCTTTGGTCTTGATAAAACACAGTGGACCTCCACCAGCAGATGACATGGCCCCCCCAAACCATCACTGATTGTGGAGACTTCACACTAGACCTCCAGCAGCTTGGATTGTGGCCTCTCCACTCTTCCTCCAGACTCTGGGACCTTGATTTCCAAAAGAAATGCAAAATTTACTTTCATCTGAAAACAACACCATGGACCACTGATCAACAGTCTAGGTCTTGTTCTCCTTGGCCCAGGTAAGACGCTTCTGGCGTTCTCTATTGGTCATGAGGGGCTTGACACAAGGAATCTGACACTTGTAGCCCATGTCCTGGATACGTCTGTGTGTGGTGGCTCTTCAAGCAATGACTCCACTGACATATGAGATCTCAGATTACTGAGATAATGACTTTTGTGTCTTCATTGTCTGTAAGCCATAATCATCGACATGAACAGAAATAAACACTTGGAATAGATCACTCTGTGTGTAATGACTCTATATAATATATGAGTTTCACTTTTTGTATTGAAGAACTGAAATAAATTAACTTTTTGATGATATTCTAATTTAGTGAGAAGCACCTGTATATACACAAACTGTCATTATGTCATACCAGAAGTTCTTTTCTGGTCCCCAACTCTGGCCAGATTACCATCTTCCCTTGCAATAGATGGTAACTTGGGTGAAGGAAAGGGAAAGTGACCCTCAGTCCTGAAGAAGGGCGGATTCGATTTAATGGTGGCAGGAATAAGTACCTAGAAGGAGCCCTATTTAAATGAATCAATTCTCCTCTATGTACTTCAGTACTTCCTGCATATACTTCAGGGTAATAGTGGTGTAGTTACAAGGGATTTTTTGGTATGGAAAACTAATTCTGAAATCAAACATTGGGGAAGTTATTAAAGAGGGTCTTCGATTTCGAATCTACATTAGAGAACAGCTACATATTGTTTCTGGTCCTGAACAACCAGATATGGGCAAGGACACCGTGCAATGTCTAATTTGTCCTGCAGTGGGATGGAACACATGCTGTCAGGTTTTCACCACAAATCACAGCTGATCATTGTGAGATTTTAACAGCAGGAAAATTTGCGATCAGCCATGGAATCAGCCATGAATCCAACTGGTCTTGACCAAGGATTTCAGTATTTTTTTATAGCTAGAATAAAACTGAAGACGTACTGTTTCAGGTGTCAAACTTAGATATGGATTAAGAAGAAGTATGCTGGAGTCAATCACACTGACTGCACATAGAGAACCTGGAGATGCTGATATCTGTAGGCTAACATTGGAGGCCGGAGGTCCAATCTCTGCAGAGAAACTTAGCGATACCTAAAAAAAAAGTAAATACGTCATGTTCACAATATCAATGAAAACAGAATAATAGATTGTCCACATCAATAACATAGAAGACTGAGTAAAGTTTTTTAGAAAACCCATTTTCAAATACTCTATTAGAGAATTCTGACTTATTATTGGGGGTCTATTTTATCTTTGAACCCTGCACAAAGCATTTCTTTGCGAAACGTGCGTCAGGAGTGGTGGATCCCTGGTTCTCTTCCTTGTATTAACTGGTTCCATACGTGGTAATATTTGGTTATCTGTCACATTTTATATGTAGTCTATGATTTGTTTATGTTATGCACACGCCCGGGCTAAGCGGCGTGTGCGTGTGATTGGTAGTGATTCCACTGGACCGTGCCGGAGAGTGAATGCCTGGAGGGGCGTGACTAAGTATTCACCCGATCCGACCAGGGTCGCACGACGGCATACGACGCCAGTGCACCAAGGAGGAACCGAGCAGAGGGACCAGG
Organism: Phyllobates terribilis; assembly: GCF_046119375.1. Classification (NCBI taxonomy): domain Eukaryota; kingdom Metazoa; phylum Chordata; class Amphibia; order Anura; family Dendrobatidae; genus Phyllobates; species Phyllobates terribilis. The sequence continues at coordinate 386,173,047 of NW_027362765.1, forward strand.
TGCTACTCCAGGACAGACCCCGGACACGGCTGTTGACCCACACAGGGGAATACAGGAACAGGCTGGTAGGCTGGCACACAGACTGGTGGGTATAGGCAGGCACGACAGGTATGCAGGCAGGCGGGTATGCAGGCAGGGGGGTAAAGGCAAGCACAGCTAGAGTGCAGACAGAGAGGCACTAGCAGGTAGGAACACAGGCGGGATAGGACCCAGTACACACCGGGACTCAGGAACAATACAGGCAGAGGGTTACAGGCAAGCACAGCTAGAGTGCAAACAAGGCTGAGCAGGGAGGACAGGGCTCTGTTCACACGGAACAGACAGGAAGGGAAAGACAGAGCCAGATACTCACACAGTACTTGCAGAGACAACAAGCAGGAGTTAGGTACGAGTTCAGACTCTGCAGAAAAAGGAAGGGAACGGACATAGAGGCAAAACAGGTAAAGGACAGGAGAGAGTTCAGACTGGAACTGAGTGTACGGAGGAGACCGACACTGCAGAGGGATACAGGAGCGGGTCTGGGAATACGGCCCCCAGAGAGGCGGAACGAACAGGCAAGGAGCGTGTTCAGACAGGACAGACCAGACGCAGGAGCGGGTCTAGGAAATCGGCCACTAGAAGGCGGAACGAACAGGCAAGGAGCGTGTTCAGACAGGACAGACCAGACACAGAAAGGAGTCAGTTCAGACACGGGAGCTGATACCGCAAAGCAGGAGACATACAGGACTCAGTTCAGACACGGGAGCTGATACCGCAAAGCAGGAGACATACAGGACTCAGTTCAGACACGGGAGCTGATACCGCAAAGCAGGAGACATACAGGACACAGTTCAGACACGGGAGCTGATACCGCAAAGCAGGAGACATACAGGACTCAGTTCAGACACGGGAGCTGATACCGCAAAGCAGGAGACATACAGGACACAGTTCAGACACGGGAGCTGATACCGCAAAGCAGGAGACATACAGGACACAGTTCAGACACGGGAACTGATACAAAAAGCAGGAGACAAGAGACGGGACCTGGCACCTTCAGAGTGCAAGCACACACTGAAGGAAACACTATGCTCAGGCAGGGATAGAAGGGAGCTGCTGAGCTATATACCAAGTGACAGACAGCAATAGGCTGAGGACGCACAAGGGGTGTGACCCACAGCAGGTACAAAAGGCAGGAAGTGATCGGGCGCCGCCCTTAAGCAGCAGAAACAGACACAAACAGACAGCATGGAGGGAAGCCAGAGAGACATTCTGGACAGGAGATCAAGTGCGCCCTCTTGCACAGTGGGAGATGGACCACCATGCAAGGACGCCGCCAGGTATGTTACAGTACCTCCCCCCTTACGCCCCCTCTTCTTCAGGCCTGCCAGAATCTTCTGCAGGGAATTCGAGGACCAGTCGTTCACTGGGTTGGAGGGGAACAGAGACTTAAGGGTAATCTCTGCTTCGAGGTACATCTTGTCAAGCTCACAGGAAGAAATAGACGGGTTATCAGGTACATAATGAGGAAAAGTCACTGTCTCTTTGTTATCTGGTGGTATCCCGGAGGATTCAGGAAACAACTGGAGGTCCTCCGCCGGGTCAGAAGAGTGCAGAGGCTCAGAGAAAACAACTGCTTCAGCGTACACTAGGTCGGACTCACTGGAGGAAGCAGGCGAGGTATCGGGTACCGAGTATAGGAAAGTCTCTGTCCATTCACCACCAGGTGGCACCCCGAAGGGTTCTGGAGACAGCTGGCGGTTCTCCGCCTGGTCAGAGGGGTGTAGAGACTCACGGGTAACCTCTGCTTCGGAGTACACTAGGTCGGACTCACTGGACGAAGCGAGCGAGGTATCAGGTACAGGATATAGGAAAGTCTCTGTCCATTCACCACCAGGTGGCACCCCGAAGGATTCTGAACACAACTGGAGGTCCTCCGCCTGGTCGGAGGGGTGTAGAGACTCAGGAGTAACCTCTGCTTCGGAGTACACTAGGTTGGACTCACTGGACGAAGCGAGCGAGGTATCAGGTACAGAGTATAGGAAAGTCTCTGTCCTTTCGCTACCAGGTAGCACCCCGAAGGGTTCAGGAGACAACTGGAGATCCTCCGCCTGGTCGGAGGGGTGTAGAGACTCGGAGGTAACTACCACTTTGGGGTACCCATTGTCAGGCTCACAGGACGAAGCGGACAAGGTATTGAGTACCGGGTGTAGAGAAGTCTCTCTCCATTTGTCATCGAGTGGTATCCCGGAGGGTTCAGGAGGCAACAGGGGATCCTCCGCCAGGTAGTAGAGGTGCACAGACTCTGAGGTAACCACAGCTTTGGAGCATCCTTGGACATGCACACCGGTTAAAGAGAAAGAAGCATCTGATGCCGGGTGCAGGAAGTTCTCCTGTGTGGAGTCTGGATGGGCAGAAGTCTCTTCGGCCAGGAGAACTGGTGCACTACCCACGCACATTACCCATTGGGGTTTCTCCGGGATACAGGGAGATGAAGCTTCAGTAGGGACTTCAAGGTTGGGGTCAGGAGGTCTCAGGGAGGACAGACCCTGGCGTGACGGCTTGCCTCTAAGTCTAGCACGTCTGGACTGCCTCTTGAGGTTGAGAGAAGTATTCCGGAAAGCGTAGTCACCCTGTGAGGATTCTGGGTGGGCAGTAGTCTCATTGGGCTGGAGGACTATTGCGCTACCCACACACATTACCCGTCGGGGCTGCTCCGGGATATTGGGAAGTGAAGCTTCAGCAGGGGCTTCAGAGTTAGGGTCCTCGAAGACCATACGAAAGGCCACCAGGAAGGCCTGCAGGTCAAGGATGACAGGATCCCATGCTTCCCATAGGGGGGTGACCCATTTCAAGGCATCACCCGCTAGGTAGTCAATCATAAAGGCCACTTTAGCCCAATCGGAAGGAAAATAGAGAGGGTAGGCCTTAAAGTGTAGCATGCATTGCTCCACAAATGCACGACACTGTCTTGGATCCCCATAGTAACGTGGCGGATCCGCAGGAACGAGGGCTGATAGATCCATCTGGACGGGTGCGTAATTCGCCTGGAACTCAGCTAAAGGGGGAAAAAAAATTTATTTATTTATTTTAATGCATGTATTCGCTGGAAAAACTTCTCAAAGAGCGAAGGCCGTGGGGCTCAACGGGAACCATGGCCTGAGCATGCTGTTATGCACACGCCCGGGCTAAGCGGCGTGTGCGTGTGATTGGTAGTGATTCCACTGGACCGTGCCGGAGAGTGAATGCCTGGAGGGGCGTGACTAAGTATTCACCCGATCCGACCAGGGTCGCACGACGGCATACGACGCCAGTGCACCAAGGAGGAACCGAGCAGAGGGACCAGGTGCTACTCCAGGACAGACCCCGGACACGGCTGTTGACCCACACAGGGGAATACAGGAACAGGCTGGTAGGCTGGCACACAGACTGGTGGGTATAGGCAGGCACGACAGGTATGCAGGCAGGCGGGTATGCAGGCAGGGGGGTAAAGGCAAGCACAGCTAGAGTGCAGACAGAGAGGCACTAGCAGGTAGGAACACAGGCGGGATAGGACCCAGTACACACCGGGACTCAGGAACAATACAGGCAGAGGGTTACAGGCAAGCACAGCTAGAGTGCAGACAAGGCTGAGCAGGGAGGACAGGGCTCTGTTCACACGGAACAGACAGGAAGGGAAAGACAGAGCCAGATACTCACACAGTACTTGCAGAGACAACAAGCAGGAGTTAGGTACGAGTTCAGACTCTGCAGAAAAAGGAAGGGAACGGACATAGAGGCAAAACAGGTAAAGGACAGGAGAGAGTTCAGACTGGAACTGAGTGTACGGAGGAGACCGACACTGCAGAGGGATACAGGAGCGGGTCTGGGAATACGGCCCCCAGAGAGGCGGAACGAACAGGCAAGGAGCGTGTTCAGACAGGACAGACCAGACGCAGGAGCGGGTCTAGGAAATCGGCCACTAGAAGGCGGAACGAACAGGCAAGGAGCGTGTTCAGACAGGACAGACCAGACACAGAAAGGAGTCAGTTCAGACACGGGAGCTGATACCGCAAAGCAGGAGACATACAGGACTCAGTTCAGACACGGGAGCTGATACCGCAAAGCAGGAGACATACAGGACTCAGTTCAGACACGGGAGCTGATACCGCAAAGCAGGAGACATACAGGACACAGTTCAGACACGGGAGCTGATACCGCAAAGCAGGAGACATACAGGACTCAGTTCAGACACGGGAGCTGATACCGCAAAGCAGGAGACATACAGGACACAGTTCAGACACGGGAGCTGATACCGCAAAGCAGGAGACATACAGGACACAGTTCAGACACGGGAACTGATACAAAAAGCAGGAGACAAGAGACGGGACCTGGCACCTTCAGAGTGCAAGCACACACTGAAGGAAACACTATGCTCAGGCAGGGATAGAAGGGAGCTGCTGAGCTATATACCAAGTGACAGACAGCAATAGGCTGAGGACGCACAAGGGGTGTGACCCACAGCAGGTACAAAAGGCAGGAAGTGATCGGGCGCCGCCCTTAAGCAGCAGAAACAGACACAAACAGACAGCATGGAGGGAAGCCAGAGAGACATTCTGGACAGGAGATCAAGTGCGCGCTCTTGCACAGTGGGAGATGGACCACCATGCAAGGACGCCGCCAGGTATGTTACAGTTTATACCTTTTATGGGTGGTGTCATGTCCCATGATTTGAGAATCATACAGACAGTATTGTATTATCATTGTGTTGTTATTTTGTGCTGTTTTGTTGCTGACTTTACCCTACATCACTTAGGCCTATGCTATTTAGTGTTCTCTATGATTATCACGCATTGGAATACCGTTAGGGTATGCAACAGACATGCAGGGTATCTAATTTATATGTAAGGAGTATGTAGAGTACTTTCTTACTTTTTTCCAGGTGTCTCTGTGTTTAGCTTCACTTATGCTGCATCTCAATACCAACCTGTTGTCTAGATTTCATTACTTAATTCAGTGATTTATTTTTTCTATTTGGCTTGTATCTTTTTATTATATCGGTGTTTCCCTTATCTATGATTCAAAGCAGACCACTGACAGCTACACAGACCTTCTTTGGCTCTGGAAGAACTGAACATCCATCGCACACACAGCACAATCATTTTAATGAGAAAGGTGTAATGCTTCATTTCTCCTGCGGTGGCGCTGCAGAGATATTTAAGATTTGTGGATTGTTGGGAAAGCCAAATGAAAGTGGTGAACCACTTAACCACCATAAAAAAATGCAATCTATATAAAAAGACTTAGAATGGATCTCACCAGTCTCCAGAGTTTGAAGTATCATCCAGTCGAACATACCTCATTTTTGAAGCAATTTTCAACATTCAGTGACAAAGTGTCTGAAATGATCTCCTTTTGTAGAATGCTGTACACAATGAGGTCTGCTTTGAAGGCCATTTCTGAACTTATTGGAAGTTCAAAAGAGAATGTACCATTCATAGCTGTAAAACCAGAATAGATACTTTAGAAGACTATGAAATCGCTTGAGGGTTGTCCATACCTAACTCTAACTTTTTCTGACTGGTGTCTGGACGTGGGTCAACTTTGCTGCGTAGGTCTTTTGACATTTTCTAACCTGGCCAAGTCCACCTTTAGCAGTCACTCCCTCACTCCACCTATTCCCCGCACCCTCAATGTCTGGGTTCCCTATTCTCTAGGGCTCCAGGACTCAAGAATCCTGCCAAGATTCTTGATTTCAGGAGGTTTTGGACTCTCGTCATTGCCCAGGATTTGCCAATTCTACAAACTAGGCGCCATCTCTTAAGCAGGTATACAGAGGGGTACACAATTTATGAGTCAAGATATCAGATTTGTCAATGGCATTACTTTAACACTAGGGTAGCATTTAGAAATATATAAAATCTAGCTTGGTATTATGCTATTCTAGCTTGCAGAATGCTTCCATTTAACATTTATGCCAGCATGCAAGAGAGTTGAAAGAGAAGTCTTGCCATATCCTTTACTGGTGGCTATTGGTTTTCATTGATCCTGTTGGGGTGGAGATAGCACCTGGTTACCTAAGTTGTCCCGTTCTATACAAATATCATTCTGTTACCATGTATGTACTATTATGTGCCATGCCATATGATATATAATGTTATCTGTGCTATGTACTACCAGCAAATGTTAATGGCAGCTAGTAATATACCTACAGTCGCAACCAAGAGTTTTGCATTTTTTTAAAGTGTGATTCTGTCTGTCTGGTTGTTGCCATTTTCCTGGTGATTTTAGTAAACTGGAAGCAAATGGTTGTCAGCTATAAGGACGAAAATTGTGTTTCACATTGTTTTATCCACTTACGTGTTCGTTTTCAACATTTGCTGGGCCAAATGTTTTGCATATTTTGTCCTGGGTAATCGAATTTTGCATATTTTTATATATATATATATATATATATATATATATATTTACAGTATATATATAATATATATGTTTGTGTTTTTAGGTTAAAACATGGCAAAGATAGAGACAAATTTATCACCAGATGTCAGGAAGCTTATTATTCTGAGAGTGAAGTCAGGCAAAAGCCAAAAAGAGGAGCTATGGAATTCACCTGTTCTCAGAGTCAAGTGTCACATATATTAAAGAAAGAAAAAGAAGGTTCTGAACCTAGAAGTGGATGACCACTGATCACATTATTAAGAAAAGTCAGTATCTGATGTCCATAAAAGTGCTGGTCAGGTTTCTCACGAAATGAATGAAGAATATGGGGTCAAAGTGAGTCACCAAACTGTGATGCGACGGCTAGGAGCAGTAAGGTTGTAAAGAACCGCAGGGTCCGACTTGAGTTTTCCAAAGAACACAGCGAATGGAAAGAGACAGATTGGTGTTGTGGTCAGATGAATCCAAGTTCAATCTGTTTGGTACTTATTGCAAGCACTATATATACGACCCAATTGGAAAACGTAATGATGTAAGTTACCAGACACCTAAAGTGAAACATGGTGGAGGCAATGTCATGGTTTGAGACAGTTTTTCTGCATCTGCCCTTGGCCCTCTGTATAGAATTGATGGAAATATGAATGCTACCATGTACTAGGATATACTGAAGAATGTAATGCTGCCACATGGTAAAACCAAAGTAGGCAGGGGATGGAGATTCCAGCAAGACAATGATCCTAAGCACACATTCAATTTAGTCAAAAATCGGTTAACATAGAAAAATGTTCGGCTGTTGCAATGGCCGAGCCAATCACCTGATTTACACCCTATAAAGTTAGGGAAATGAGTTGGAGCCTGTACCCATAGCAATAAAGATGAACTGTTTGCAGATTTGTAAATGGGATGGAGCAAGATTCCTCAAGATGGCTTCATTGCCGTGTCGATGCGGTGCAGTAATTAAAGCAAGAGGTTGTGCTACAAAATACTAAGTTATTGCATTGCTAGCAATTAATTACTCTCTATGTTGTTGTGATCAATAAATAGTGGATGCAAAACTTCTGGGAGTCAGTTTCCTTTATTTAAATGACTATACCTATTTTCAAAAGCATTAAGTTCTTACATGATGACAACTTCATGCACTTTCAATTCATCGCCAGGGAAATGGCCTCACAACAACCAGACAGAAGTAATCACACTTTAAAAAAAAATACAAAAATTTTGGTTGCTACTGTACCAGTTAGATACAGTATGTTCCGCAATGCCACACTAATGTTTAATTATTATACTGCATTATGTATATTATGTGACAGATTTGTGACATTCATATTTGCTACACCGCATGAGAGATATCAGTGAGTGATAATGTCAGAACTAGTCATTACATGGGAGGTAAGTGAATGATCAAAAAAATGCCTAGTGCAGATGGGCAGAGGAAAAGAAGCTTTGTAACACAAAGAAACATCTGCACCTTAGATAACTAGCAAGTGAGAGTGAGTAGCACTTAAAGATGTGCCAATCCAGTCTTAATGAAGTTGACATAGGATCATAACAAACTTCAGCCTGCAATCTGTAATATATGTTCCAAGTGGAGGAGACCAGCTCACTTGTATGAGAGAGTACCATATAGAGAGACAAGGTGTGTTATATTAGTGAGGAGCTTTGGACCATATTCCTGAGTGTGAATAGTGCAACCCCCAAAATAAGTGATTATATAGAAGCCCTAGAGGGGTGAGAAATCTGTCACAATGGAGAAAGACTGGACACTGGTGCCTGTGTGTTAAGAGGAGTGCCATGATAGAAACAACTAAGGGACTCGTGCCTTTGTGAGGGTTTGACTGTGACACAGTAACTGAGAAGGTAAGAAATAAGAGTGTGCAAGGTGCCAGACAAACTACTGCAGGCAATTGGTGTCAAAGGTAGGTAACGATGACTTTTTGACAAGACCTGTAAATTTGATCAAAGACAACATCTATATGGAGTTTGCATGTTCTCCTCATGTTTCTGTGGGTTTTCTTGCATCAGTAGTAGGAGACCTATCTCCCGACTGACCGTGCTTCCAAATAAATTCTAGGATAAAGGAAAAGTACAGTATGGCCCTATAGATTTCACTTGTCTGAGTACAATGTATCCAAGATCAGGAAAAATAGTAAAAATAACTCACGATAAGTTAGGTCAACGTCCTGATGTCCAGAGTGAACGATCTGTGCTCTTGATATAATCTGTAAAGTAGTGAAGCATATAACATACGGATTATAGCATAATATTTAGATCCCATAAACCTTAAAATAAATGTTATGACTACCTATGAACAAAGCAACAATGTGTGCACAAAGCCTCTCCTATTCAGGTGCATAAGGAGGTACAGTACGGCTTCATAGACTTCTGTGGGAAGGGCCGGCGTCACCACTCAGTGCACCCGGGCAAGTGCCAGGGCCCCAAGCAAGCCGGGGGTCCAACTCACCATCAAGGACATTGTGCTTTAAACTGTTTGCAATACTTACCTTTCCTCGTTCCCCACAGCTCCAGTGGCTTCCACGTCTTCTGACTCTGATGTCTCAGGGCAGAGGGTGCGATGATGTCACTACAGCACGCCCTCTGTGCTGAGCAGTGCAGAGTCAGAAGACAATGAGGAGTCCGGAGCAGCGGCCAGCAAGGAGAGGTAAGTATTTGATTTTTTTTATGTATGGAGCATTATATGGGCCCATTCTGTATGGAGCACTAGTCTTTGCCTCCTTCCTTATTTGTTGTTCTTTTGCATGTTTGTCACACTTAAATGTTTCAGATCACAAAGCAAATTTAAATATTAGACAAAGATAACACAAGTAAACACAGAATGCAGTTCTTAATGAAGGTCTTTATTATTAAGGGAAAAAGAAATCCAAACTTACAGGGCCCGGTGTGAAAAAGTGATTGCCCCCCCTTAAAGCATAAATTAAATGCGGTGTATCACATCTTTGGGAAGCTGAGTTAAATCTCCCCAGACAAACACTTTTTCACACCACTGTATAGGGGGCCCATTATTCTGTATGGAGCATTATATGGGGCCATTATTCTGTATTGAGCATTATATGGGGCCCATTATTCTGTATGGAGCATTATATGGGGCCATTATTCTGTATGGAGCATTATATGGGGCCCATTAGTCTGTATGGAGGACTATGCAGTGCCCATAATATTGTATGGGAGACAATATAGTGTCCATAATACTGTATGGAGAACTACAGTGGTGGCCAAAAGTATTTGCACCCCTGCAATTCTGTCAGATAATACTCAGTTTCTTCCTGAAAATGATTGCAATCACAAATTCTTTGGTATTATTATCTTCATTTAATTTGTCTTCAATGAAAAAACACAAAAAGAATGGTCCTAAAGCCAAATTGGATATAATTCCACACCAGACCTAAAAAAGGGGGTGGACAAAAGTATTGGCACTGTTTGAAAAATCATGTAATGCTTCTCTAATTCGTGTAATTAACAGCACCTGTAACTTACCTGTGGCACCTAACAGGTGTTGGCAATAACTAAATCAGACTTGCAGCCAGTTAACATGGATTAAAGTTGACTCAACCTCTGTCCTGTGTCCTTGTGTGTACCACATTGAGCATGGAGAAAAGAAAGAAGTCCAAAGAACTGTCTGAGGACTTGAGAAACCAAATTGTGAGGAAGCATGAGCAATCTCAAGCCTACAAGTCCATCTCCAAAGACCTGAATGTTCCTGTGTCTTCCGTGCGCAGTGTCATCAAGAAGTTTAAAGCCCATGGCACTGTGGCTAACCTCCCTAGATGTGGACGGAAAAGAAAAATTGACGAGAGATTTCAACGCAAGATTGTGCGGATGGTGGATAAAGAACCTCGACTAACATCCAAACAGGTTCAAGCTGCCCTGCAGTCCGAGGGTACAACAGTGTCAACCCGTACTATCCGTCGGCGTCTGAATGACAAGGGACTGTATGGTAGGATACCCAGGAAGACCCCACTTCTTACCCCGAGACATAAAAAAGCCAGGCTGGAGTTTGCCAAAACTTACCTGAGAAAGCCTAAAACGTTTTGGAAGAATGTTCTCTGGTCAGATGAGACAAAAGTAGAGCTTTTTGGGAAAAATCATCAACATAGAGTGTACAGGAAAAAAAAAGAGGCATTCAAAGAAAAGAACACGGTCCCTACAGTCAAACATGGCGGAGGTTGCCTGATGTTTTGGGGTTGCTTTGCTGCCTCTGGCACTGGACTGCTTGACCGTGTGCATGGCGTTATGAAGCCTGAAGACTACCAACAAATTTTTCAGCATAATGTAGGGCCCAGTGTGAGAAAGCTGGGTCTCCCTCAGAGGTCATGGGTCTTCCAGCAGGACAATGACCCAAAACACACTTCCAAAAGCACTATAAAATGGTTTCAGAGAAAGCACTCTAAGGTGGCCAGCAATGAGTCCAGACCTGAATCCCATAGAACACCTGAGAAGAGATCTCAAAATGACAGTTTGGAGAAGGCACCCTTCAAATATCAGGGACCTGGAGCAGTTTGCCAAAGAAGAATGGTCAACAATTCCAGCAGAGCATTGTAAGAAACTCATTGATGGTTACCGGAAGCGGTTGTTCGCAGTTATTTTGGCTAAAGGTTGTGCAACCAAGTATTAGGCTGAGGGTGCCAATACTTTTGTCTGGCCCATTTTTGGAGTTTTGTGTGAAATGATCAATGATTTGATTTTTGCTTCATTCTCTTGTGTTTTTTCCTTGCAAGCAAATTAAATGAAGATAATAATACCAAAGAATTTGTGATTGCATTCACTTTCAGGAAGAAACTGAGTATTATCTGACAGAATTGCAGGGGTGCCAATACTTTTGGCCACCACTGTATACTGTCTGGCATTGTACTATGCCTAAATTTCTCTGCTGTACCTGTGCATCATGAATTGTGGTATGTGTTAAAGGGGCCACTGAGACTCTTTCACCCGTGGTCCACAAACCACCTGGAGCCGGCCCTGCCTCACGAACATGTACACAGAGCGTATGGACGTTACAGAAGGGGTTCACTTTTAGTCACAGCTCTCCTCTAATCTTACATCCTTTGATTCTTTGCATATTTTTTGTCTTCCACCACCCATATTATATTTCACCATTTCTTCAATCACAATACACAGATACTCACCAGGTAGTAGAAGGAGGCATTAGTAGCTCCATCACATATCTCTGCGGTGTTCAGAATAAACTGGACCTCAATTCTTTGATCATGACCACATCTCAGTTTGCCCTCCAGAGGAGTGATCTTCAGGAAGCTTCCAGTCACCGAATAGAACCGAAAGACCAAATATTCAGTGGTGGGATAGTAAGGACCTTGCCAGAATGTCTGGTAGCACTGCTCCGTATTTTGGTAACTCGCCTATCAATAATGTAATAAAGTTACCGAAATGATCAATATTATTTAAAAAAATTATATTTGTTTAGCACTTTTGGATTCTTCCTTTCTGGAACTTATAATGTCATCATTCTATCATAGATATGAATGACATGTAGGTTTTTAGCAATGTACACAAAGAAGTAAACCTCATGTACACAGAATTCTGGCCTCCCTCAACAATTCACCTGGGGTTAAGTCAAGATTAAATCTGACCTTATACATGAGCAATAGTTCTCAAGGTCAACTGGTCATATCTCCTGTAAATTCATATATATATATATATATATATATATATATATATATATATAGTACAGACCAAAAGTTTGGATACACCTTCTCATTTAAAGATTTTTCTGTATTTTCTTGACTATGGAAATTGTACATTCACACTGAAGGCATCAAAACTATGAATTAACACATGTGGAATTATATACTTAACAAAAAAGTGTGAAACAACTGAAAATATGTCTTATATTCTAGGTTCTTCAAAGTAGCCACCTTTTCCTTTGATGACTGCTTTGCACACTCTTGGCATTCTCTTGATGAGCTTCAAGAGGTAGTCACCGGAAATGGTCTTCTAACAATCTTGAAGGAGTTCCCAGAGATGCTTAGCACTTGTTGGCCCTTTTGCCTTCACTCTGCGGTCCAGCTCACCCCAAACCATCTCGATTGGGTTCAGGTCTGGTGACTGTGGAGGCCAGGTCATCTGACGTAGCACTCCATCACTCTCCTTCTTGGTAAAATAGCCCTTACACAGCCTGGAGGTGTGTTTGGGGTCATTGTCCTGTTGAAAAATAAATGATGGTCCAACTAAACGCAAACCGGATGGAATAGCATGCCGCTGCAAGATGCTGTGGTAGCCATGCTGGTTCAGTATGCCTTCAATTTTGAATAAATCCCCAACAGTGTCACCAGCAAAGCACCCCCACACCATCACACCTCCTCCTCCATGCTTCACGGTGGGAACCAGGCATGTAGAGTCCATCTATTCACCTTTTCTGCGTCGCACAAAGACACGGTGGTTGGAACTAAAGATCTCAAATTTGGACTCATCAGACCAAAGCACAGATTTCCACTGGTCTAATGTCCATTCCTTGTGTTCTTTAGCCCAAACCAGTCTCTTCTGCTTGTTGCTTGTCCTTAGCAGTGGTTTCCTAGCAGCTATTTTACCATGAAGGCCTGCTGCACAAAGTCTCCTCTTAACAGTTGTTGTAGAGATGTGTATGCTGCTAGACCTCTGTCTGGCATTGACCTGGTCTCTAATCTGAGCTGCTGTTAACCTGCGATTTCTGAGGCTGGTGACTTGGATAAACTTATCCTCAGAAGCAGAGGTGACTTTTGGTCTTCCTTTCCTGGGGCGGTCCTCATGTGAGCCAGTTTCTTTGTAGCGCTTGATGGTTTTTGCAACTGCACTTGGGGACACTTTCAAAGTTTGCCCAATTATTCGGACTGACTGACCTTCATTTCTTAAAGTAATAATGACCACTCGTTTTTCTTTACTTAGCTGCTTTTTTTCTTGCCGTAATAGAAATTCTAACAGTCTATTCAGTAGGACTATCAGCTGTGTATCCACCAGACTTCTGCACAACACAACTGATGGTCCTAACCCCATTTAGAAGGCAAGAAATCCCACTTATTAAACCTGACAGGGCACACCTGTGAAGTGAAAACCATTTCCGGTGACTACCTCTTGAAGCTCATCAAGAGAATGTCAAGAGTGTGCAAAGCAGTCTTCAAAGCAAAAGGTGGCTACTTTGAAGAACCTAGAATATAAGACATATTTTCAGTTGTTTCACACTTTTTTGTTAAGTATATAATTCCACATGTGTTAATTCATAGTTTTGATGCCTTCAGTGTGAATGTACAATTTTCATAGTCATGAAAATACAGAAAAATCTTTAAATGAAAAGGTGTGTCCAAACTTTTGGTCTGCACCGTGTGTATATATATATATATATATATATATATATATATATATATATATACAGTTAGGTCCATATATATTTGGACAGAGACAACATTTTTCTAATTTTGGTTCTACACATTACCACAATGAATTTTAAACAAAACAATACAGATGCAGTTGAAGTTCAGACTTTCAACTTTCATTTGAGGGTATCTATATTAAAATTGGATGAAGGGTTTAGGAGTTTCAGCTCCTTAACATGTGCCACCCTGTTTTTAAAGGGACCTAAAGTAATTGGACAGATTAAATAATTGTAAATAAAATGTTCATTTCTAGTACTTGCTTGAAAACCCTTTGTTGGCAATGACTGCCTGAAGTCTTGAACATCACCAGACGCTGTGTTTCCTCCTTTTTGATGCTCTGCCAGGCCTTCACTGCGGTGGTTTTCAGTTGCTGTTTGTTTGTGGGCCTTTCTGTCTGAAGTTTAGTCTTTAACAAGTGAAATGCATGCTCAATTGGATTGAGATCAGGTGACTGACTTGGCCATTCAAGAATATTCCACTTCTTTGCTTTAATAAACGCCTGGGTTGCTTTGGCTTTATGTTTTGGGTCATTGTCCATCTGTAGTATGAAATGACGACCAATCAGTTTGTCTGCATTTGGCTGGATCTGAGCACACAGTATGGCTCTGAATACATCAGAATTCATTCGGCTGCTTCTGTCCTGTGTCACATCATCAATAAACACTAGTGACCAGTGCCACTGGCAGCCATCCATGCCCAAGCCATCACACTGCCTCCGCCGTGTTTTACAGATGATGTGGTATGCTTTGGATCATGAGCTGTACCACGCCTTTGCCATACTTTTCTCTTTCCATCATTCTGGTAGAGGTTGATCTTGGTTTCATCTGTCCAAAGAATGTTCTTCCAGAACTGTGCTGGCTTTTTTAGATGTTTTTTAGCAAAGTCCAGTCTAGCCTTTTTATTCTTGATGCTTATGAGTGGCTTGCAACGTGCAGTGAACCCTCTGTATTTACTTTCATGCAGTCTTCTCTTTATGGTAGATTTGGATATTGATACGTCTACCTCCTGGAGAGTGTTGTTCACTTGGTTGGCTGTTGTGAAGGAGTTTCTCTTCACCATGGAGATTATTCTGCGATCATCCACCACTGTTGTCTTCCGTGGGCGCCCAGGTCTTTTTGCATTGATGAGTTCACCAGTGCTTTCTTTCTTTCTCAGGATGTACCAAACTGTAGATTTTGCCACTCCTAATATTGTAGCAATTTCTCGGATGTTTTTTTTCTGTTTTTGCAGCTTAAGGATGACTTGTTTCACCTGCATGGAGAGCTCCTTTGACCGCATGTTTACTTCACAGCATAACCTTCCAAATGCAAGCACCACACCTCAAATCAACTCCAGGCCTTTTATCTGCTTAATTGAGAATGACATAACGAAGGGATTGCCCACACCTGTCCATGAAATAGCCTTGGAGTCAATTGTCCAATTACTTTTGGTCCCTTTAAAAACAGGGTGGCACATGTTAAGGAGCTGAAACTCCTAAACCCTTCATCCAATTTTAATGTGGACACCCTCAAATGAAAGCTGAAAGTCTGAACTTCAACAGCATCTGAATTGTTTTGTTTAAAATTCATTGTGGTAATGTCTAGAACCAAAATTAGAAAAATGTTGTCCCTGTCCAAATATATATGGACCTAACTGTATATATGCACACATATATAAACATATATATACAGTATATATTTATATATGGCCTTCTTTCTTTTTCCAGTAGTATGCAAGTGCAACATTGTATTATGTAGTATGCATGTGCAACAATATAGGATGTGGTATGCATGTGCAACAATGTATTATGTAGTATGCATGTGCAACAATGTAGTATGTGGTATACATGTGCAACAATATAAAATGTGGTATGCATGTGTAACAATGCAATATGTGGTATGCATGTGCAACAATATAGAATGTAGTGTGCATGTGTAACAATATAGTATGTGGTATGCGTGTGCAACAATGTAGTATGTGGTATGCATGTGCAACAATTTAGAACATAGTATGCATGTTCAGCAATGTAGAATGTAGTATGAATGTGCAAGAATGTAGTATGTTATGTAGTATGCATGTGCAACAATGTAGTATTTAGTATAGATGTGCGACAATGTAGATAGTAGTATGCATGTGCAACTATGTAGAATGTAGTATGCATGTGCAACAATGTAGAATGTAGTATGCATGTGCAACAATTTAGAATGTAGTATGCATGTGCAACAATGTAGAATGTAGTGTGCATGTGCAACAATGTAGAATGTAGTATGCATGTGCAACAATGTAGAATGTAGTATGCATGTGCAACAATGTAGAATGTAGTATGCATGTGCAACAATGTAGAATGTAGTATGCATGTGCAACAATGTAGTATGTGGTATGCATGTGCAACAATGTAGGATGTAATATGCATGTGCAGCAATGTAGAATGTAGTTTTCATGTGCAACAATGTAGAATGTAGTATGCGAGTGAAACAATAAACATAGTAAAAAGAGTAAGGCTACAGCAGTTTTGTCACAAGCAGTGTTTCATATGCAAAGAATCCCAAGCTACCTAAATACGCAAGGCAGTGGATTCACTCTTGACCTATGGAATCTATTTCTATCTACTGAATATAGAACTGTTACCTTTCATTGTTATCCTGACAGTGATGATAATGATACTGGTGAAAAGTATTCTATACAGAACAGGAAGAGCTTGTGGCCAGTGTTAAAATTGTAATATTTCAGTTGTTTGTTTTTTTATATATATATATAAATAATGTGTAAAATTGCAAAAACAATAATAAAATGATCAAAAATGTTTAAAAAAATAGATAAATAGATTTAATAGAAGAACCTTATTTAAATAATAGATCATTTTCTAGTGACACATTCTCTTTAAATATCAAGAATTTGACCTGTGGCGCCCTGGGCAGCAGTGTCTACTCCACTTACTCCTATTTAGGACCAGGCAATTAATATTTTTAATACTTTAGTTATGCTGGAATTACTCAGGGTCAGACATGGAGTGGTTCAAGGATTTTGCTGCTGCCTGTGAACATGTGGTAGGAATCCCTCATGTCCATGTATACTGTGATTTATATCAGCTACCCACTAGCTCAGAGAAAACTGCAAATTATAGATAGATCCTGTAGAGTGAAAAGCTGCATGATATAAGTCATAGAATGATCACAAATAGTGTTATTCCTCATGTCCACACATCACAGCTTTTTCTGAGCATGACAGGTGTGCTTTACAGATTCAGAACAAGCCGCCAATTCCCCCACATTGTCCTGTTGTATTCATTAGCAGTTCATGTTTTATACATACTCTGATTGTAAAATTTGGTTCAAAGAAATTGGATGTGTCTATCTCATAACTTGCAGCTCCATTGCTGTCGGTTATTATGTTCTGAATTTCCCAATATCCATCAATTTCAAGTTGCACCTCTTCACCTACTATAGGAGCGTCCTTTTCATCCTTTAGTAAAACCTAAAAAATCAAAAGTATCACAAGACAAAGGAATGTAAATTGTTACTGACGGAAAATATACAGCATCCTGTAATATAATGCTGCAAATAATATAATAATACTGATACTACTGCTGACGTCAGGTGTGAGAATGGGAAGTACCCTGGGGTAGCTGTTGATTGAGTGGTTCAACACACGTACAGAGGAAGTGCACAGTACCACCATTTAGCACACACACAGTACCAATTAAAAGTACGTGCCTACACATATACATACATTAAACATATAGTGCAATATATAGTAAAAATATTCACAGTACTAACATACAGTACTCATTCAGCATACACATAGTACCAGTACACAATACACATATAGTACAAGTAAAAAAAAACAATCAGCACACAAAAAGTACCAATATAAAGTGCTTCTCCAGAACAGACATAGTATCAGTGGATAATTCCCTACAGTAACATGTACAAATATACAGTACCCATTCAGAGCTCACATAGTACAAGTACAAAATACACATATAGTACAAGTAAAAAACTCATTCAGCACACCAAAGTACCAATATAAAGTGCATATACAGCGTAGACATAATATCAATGGAGAATTCCCTACAGAAACATGCTGTACCAATATACAGTACCCATTCAGAACACTCATAGTACCAGTGCACAATACACATATAGTACAAGTAAAAAACCCATTCAGCACACACAAATTACCAATATAAAGTGCTTATACAGCACATACATAGTATCAATGGACAATTCACTACAGTAACATGCTATGCCAATGTACAGTACCCATTCAGCACACACATAGTACCAATATAAGGTGCCTACACAGCACACACACTAGTAAAGTACAGTATCCATACAGTACAAATATGCAGTACTTATTCTGCACACAAATTACTAATGTACAACAATGCCCATACAGCATACATACAGTACCAATTTACTGTACTGATTTCTCACAAGCACGTTACAAACTTACAGAACCCATAAGGATATACATTGAACAGTACCAGTATATAGCACCCATTCAACATAAACAGTACTAGAATGCATACAGTACCAATACAACACACTTAGCACTCATATACAGCACTTTATCAGCAAGTTTATATTATTATTATCATACATATAGTATTGTATATACAGTACCCATTTAGCACACACAGTATTCATATATATGACCCATTTAGGGCTCACACTACAATATACAAGCATAGTAATTATGCAGCATAAAGTACCAATGTTTAGCACTCATTCAGCACACATCTAGTATTAATATACCGTACCTATAAATACAAGCAGCTGGCAGAATCCTGGATAGGAGGCGCTAAGAGGGTTAATATGACCAATACATGGGTCATGGCTAAGATTGATTATGGATGAACTAGTCATTCCCATCATCCAATCCAGGAGGAGCAGCTGGTTTAAAAGAGCAGGTGAGCTGTTGATTCCTGGTCCGGGAGTGGAGATGCAAACACCTCTGGTATTTGAGTCTGTGTATGCAAGGTGGAGGACCTGTGTAAGTTGCTTAGACTCTGCAAGATGATGAGTATTTGACTTTGAATATAGAGCAGCTGTTCCTCATACTGATGTATGAATTACCGTATTTTTCGGACCATCAGACACACTTTTGCTCCCCAAATTTTGGGAGGAAAATGGGGGGTGCATCTTATGATCTGAACGTACCGGAGAGTTGCGGTGGTGGTGGAGCGGGATCGTAGAAAGCGGGGCCCTCCGTTCCATACCTCAGTAACCCGGCGGTGGCAGAAGAGGTAAGATGCTACGGGGCCGGAGTCTGTCTATAGGCGGTGAGGCAGAGCGGCGCGGCGTGCACTGCTTTTCTGGTAGCCGCGGACATCTTCCTGAAGCCTTTACCTACAAGGAAATGTCGGCCCAATGCGGCGCATGCGCAGACTGGGAGCTCGGCAACCATTTCCCTGAGGCCCACGGCTTCAGAAAGATGGCCGCGGCCACCGGAAAAGCAGTGCATGCAGCTCTGCCTCACCGCCGACAGCCAGACACCAGCCCCACAGTATCTCACTTCTTCTTGTGCCGCCGCCAGGTTCCTGAGGGAGGGAATGGAGGGCCCTGCATCCTACGATCCTGCTCCACCACCACCGCAACTCCCCGCTGCTGGAGCACTTTGGGTCAGCAGCATTCCTCCACTTCCGCCGGCCTCCTGAGGGACCCTGCTTCCTGGGACCCCCGCTTCACTGTCCCCCAGGTAAGATACCTATTCAGACTATAAGACGGACCCCTATTTTATGAAAAATTATTTTTTTCCTATTTTCCACCCCAAAATTTTGGGTGCGTCTTGTGGTCCAGTGCTTTTTATTGTCCAAATAATACGGTACTTGGTTATTACTTTCTTTTGGAAGTTTATGGAGTTAATAAACTTTCCTGTTTTGACAAGAACCTGCGTGCCTGTGTGAATGCTGCCAACTACCCACGAGCTAAATCCCTACCGCATATTGCACCCATAGTGCCAGTACAGTACTCATACGTTTAAAATTCTTTGCAATCTGAAGATTTCTCATTTTTATTGGAAGATGCTTTATGTCACACAAGTTCAGCCAAACTGCTTTAAATAGTGAAATTGACATATGATTGTTAGGGCAAGCTAAGCACCCGAGTTTTTGTGTTATGCATGAGTCAATATTTTGCTTCACAAATTGGAGGATATTTTTTTCACCATATCATTATATTATCCTTGTCATGTGCCCCCCACCACATCTTATAACCATAGGCATTTACCTTAACAGTATATGGCAGTCCTCTTTTATAATATTGGTTCATATGTTCATAATCAAAGGAGATCCTGGCAAGTTGGCTGGTCATCCAAAAATACTGGGTTTTTGTGACTTGGATCTCTGGAGATGAAAATACAAAAAAATTAACTTCTTAAAGAAATTAAGACTGAGCCACTTGTTTTAGGGTTTTTTCCAACTGTTTTTAGCTTTTGCGTACGTGGCCCATATACTTACCCATATCTTAGCTGCACTAAGGTTCTTCCACATTAAGTCCTTGGGTTGGACGACTGGCAAACCATTGACTGACCGCATTGATTCCTGCCATTTAAAGTGAACCCCAGACTGTCTGAAATCTCTGCCTACTAACTTTAGTGCCAGTTATAAGACCTCCACACATTTTAGACTAACTCGACGAATTTGACGGGTATGGCCAACAGTCTAATGTGTATTCGTCTTTAAACAGATGATGTAGGCTGTAACGCTATTGCCGATGCCCCTGCATGGTTCCCCTTGCCCCCTCCATGCAGGGACGCCAGCATACTTTACACCCCGGCCGCGCGGTGTGGTCCTCGACATGCTCCCTGTCTCCATGTGTTGTACGTGCCGCACTTCTAGGCAGCACACCTAGTGCGTGAGCACATGCACTCTTCTGCTCTGAACGTGTACCTGAACATGGGCCTATCCGAATCAGCCCTGTCTGACACTCCGTGTCAGCAACCGTTCTACCCATGTTCCTGAATCTAGTAGTCTGAACAGAGCCCGAGGCCGTGTCAGAGTAAGCAACCATTCTGTAGAGGATCCAGAACCTAGTAGTCTGAACAGAGTCCGTATTCGTGTCTGTGTACCTGACCCTTAGGGTCAGCAGCTGCAGTACTGGGGACTGCCTAGCAGTGGTACCTAGTGTCTACCTGCAGCTCTAGCCTGACTCTACCATCAGGAGCTCCAGTGAACACCAGGTAGCCACTTAGCTATGCCCCTCCTACGCAAGCCCAGCCTGGGGTCACAGTGGGTCCACGAACCACGTGAGCCACCTGCGTGCATTACATAGGCGGAGATAAGTATCCAGTATTTCCAATTTTGGACTGAAGATCCTTTTGTTCTCCAAGAAACGGACTGCCGTGGCTGAGCGAGCACTTCTGTGTAAGGGAGAGCTGGATGAGATAGATCCAGCCAAATGATCAGCTCAACCATCATTCGGCCGACAACTATATGAAGTGCATGGGGGGGGGGGGGCTATAGGTTTTCCTATTCTTAGCTGGGCTTCTGAGGGTTTTTTTTACTCTTGTTTGTATATTTTGACCCCTTGTTGACTCCACTTGATTGACTCCTTTTTGGCTCCTTTCCCAGTCATACAACATACAGTATATCACAAAAGTGAGTACACCCCTCACATTTTTGTAAATATTTTATTATATATTTTCATGAGAAAACACCGAAGCTATGACACATTGATACAATGTAAAGTAGTCAGTGTAAATCTTGTATAACAGTGTCAATTTGGTCTGCCCTCTAAATAACTCAACACACATCCATTAATGTCTAAACTGTTGGCAACAAAAGTGAGTACACCCCTAAGTGAAAATGGCCAAATTGTGCCCAATTAACCATTTTTCCTCCCCGGTGTCATGTGACTGATTAGTGTTACACAGTCTCAGGTGTGAATGGGGAGCAAGTATGTTAAATTTGGTGTTATCACTCTCACATTCTCTCAAACTGGTCACTGGAAGTTCAACATGGCGCCTCATGGCAAAGAACTCTGAGGATCTGAAAAAAAGAATTGTTCCTCTACATAAAGATGGCCGAGGCTATAATAGATTGCCAACACCCTCAAACTGAGCTGTAGCATGGTGGCCAAGACCATACAGACGTTTAATAAGACAGGTTCCACTCAGAACTCACTTTGTCATGGTCAATCAAAGAAGTTGATTACACATGCTCAGCGTCATATCGAGAGGTCGTCTTTTCAATATAGACGTATAAGTGTTGCCAGCATTGCTACAGAGGTTAAACGGGTGGGGGGGTCTGCCTGTCAGTGCTCAGACAATACGCCACACACGGCATCAAACTGGTCTGCATGGCTGTCGTCCCAGAAAGAAGCCTCTTCTAAAGATGATGCACAAGAAAGCCCGCAAACACTTTGCTGAAGACAAGTAGACTAAGGACATGGATTACTAGAGCCATGTCCTGTGGCCTGATGAGATCAAGATAAGCTTATTTGGTTCAGATGGTGTCAAGGGTGTGTGATGGCAACCAGGTGAGGAGTATAAAGACAAGTGTGTCTTGCCTACAGTCAAACATGGTGGTGGGAGTGTCATGGTTTGGGACTGCATGAGTGCTGCCAGCTGTGGAAAGCTGCAGTTCATTGAGGGAACCATGAATGCCAACATGTAATGTGACATACTGAAGCAGAGCATGATCCCCTCCCTTCGGAAACTGGGCAGCAGGGCAGTATGCCAACTTGATAATGACCCCAAACCAACCTCCAAGATGACTACTGCTTTGCTAAAGAAACTGAGGGTAAAGGTGTTGGACTGGCCAAGCATATGACGCGCCCCCTGGGCCAGTGTTGTTTGGGGGATACCCGGAGCCGGATCAGATGGGGGGGGTTGTAGTCTCCGAGTGGCGGTGACCCGGTCCGTGCCCAGGGTGTCAAGCTCAGTGTGTGGCAGTCCTACAGATGTTACTGGATGTTCTTTTGTGTCGACTACGCCACCCGTTGATTTGCGGTCACTACGGTCGCCGCTGCAGCAGGGTCCGCTGAGGCTGGTGGTGTGTGTGCAGCTCAGGTAGTATAACCCCCAACGGGAGGGGTATAGCCTCAGGGGGTCAGTTGTAGAGGGTGGTGGTTGTGGTGGTGCAGTGAGAGTGGTAATAAGACTCCGAGTCGGGCTGTGCAGTTCAGGGTTTTACTTACTGCTGTTGTTCTGGTCACTCCGGCCTTGAGTGACCGCCCGAGCCGTGCTGCGTCCACCAGGTCCTGGACTCGGCCAACCCCCAGGTGATTCTGGAGCGTGGTCCTGAGCTCCCTTTCTGTCTTGTCCTTCTCTCTGGCCTTCCCCACCAGGGATCCACCTAAGTCCGGCTCCCTCGGGCCTCTTGTTGGTAAAACCCTTGTCTCTGGGTTCCCTGACCCTATTCACGGTTTGCCTTCTGGGTGGATTTAGTGGGTGGTCGTGGCAGATCCTGCCCACGACCTCCGGTCTCTGGCTAAGGATTAGGGCCCTCCACCAGCTTGGGATCCGGTACCCTTGTGCCAACTCTTCACCCTCTGGTATAATTTTGGGTTCTTGGAGTTCCCTCTTCTCCCCCTCTGGGTCCTTCTTTCTCCTCTCTCTCTCTCTCTTGGCCTTGGAGCTGGCTGAGCTGTTCTGCTTGTCTGACCAAACCTCTACAAAAGACTCTGTTCTAAGATGGTTCCCACCTTATATACTCCCTCTATGTGTGAGCTCAGGTGACCAGCACCCAATGAGCTCCTAGCATTACCCAGACTGCTCCCCCTATCTGCCCCTACACTACTGGGATGTTCCACCCCCCTCCCACTCCAGCCAAGGACAGACACTGTCGTACCTGCACATTTCTCTAGTGGGAGTACCATTGGTCTGTCCCCCGGAAATGGGATGTGTGTAGTGCATGCAGCCTACTGAGCTCAGTTCCACACTCCATCCTTACCCGGGAGTGGAATACCACACCTCTGGCTTGAGGTGTAATACCCCTGCAGCAGCCGAATCCTCAGGGTGCTACACATACCTCCAGACCTAAACCCTATTGAGCATCTGTGGGGCATTTTCAAATTGGAGGTGGAGGAGCGCAAGGTCTCTAACATCCACCAGCTCCGTGACGTCATCATGGAGGAGCGGAAGAGGATTCCGGTGGCCACCAGTGAAGCTCTAGTGACCTCCATGTCCAAGAGAGTTTAGGCAGTGCTTGAAAATAATGATGGCTACACAAAATATGGAAACTTTCAGTACAATTTGGTCATTTTCACTTAGGGGTGTACTCACTTTTGTTGCCAGCGGTCTAGACATTAATGGCTGTGTGTTGAGTTATTTATAGGGCACTCCAAAATTACACTGTTATACTAGCTGTACACTGACTACTGTACATTGTATCAAAATGTCAGATCCACAGTGTTGTACCATGAATAAATATAATAAACTATTTACAAAAATGTGAGGGGTGTACTCATTTTTGTGATATACTGCATACAAATCTGCTAAGCTATTGTTACCTATCCTTGGCTTATGTGACTATGGGATCACACCTGAATCTGTTTGATGCCTGTTGCCATTTTGTCTGATTCTCCACCTAAATCCATGAAATGAACTACCGGACCAGCTAGAGGCACCTAGGTTTTCAGGCTAGCTAAATACCTTGTCACTGATGAGAAAACATGAAAAAAGGTGTGCTATAGGTGAAATTGTGCCATCTGGTTGGTTCTTTCCTTGGGTATGGCAGGAATCAGTCCGACGTGCTACACTGTCAAATTCATGAATTTCCAGAGTGGATCAGTTTCCTAATTTGGCTTTGTGGTAGATCTGTGCCTCTTTTTCATAAAAGGTTCAACAGAAGACAGAAGGTCCAACAGAGGTTCTCAAAGAAGACAACTAGACTAGGAGTTGACAAAAGTTTCTGTCACTATGGTCGATTTCTTGTGGGATGATTGACAAACAACCTAAAAGATTTTAAGGATGATCTACCCTGTATTTTCAATGATTATAGCGAAGATTATGAGAGAATTAACATGGATGTCCATACGTTGTGTATAACAGGAGGAAAGCTTCAGAATCTTTTACTCATGGTCTAAGTATGCCAAGTTTAACACTGGCCAAACTTTAACTCACTTTTGGCAAATTGAAGAAAACACGTTAGTAATCAATTTATCTATTGTATTCTACCTGATGGCAAATCAGAAAATTGGATGAATCAAATAATAATAATTGTATTAGTTTAAACAGTAAGTGGTTAATTTGTAAAATTGTTCTCCTTAAAATAAAGAATTTGGTAGAGTATATTGGAAGATAACTACCAGTGACAGTCTTTTCTCATTGCTAGAACCTTCAAAAATCCAGTCAAAGAGTTGAGCATCAGATTGGCAAGTGGAGCTTCAGTCATCATCTAAAATGCCACAAGAATCCCAAATAGAAAATGAACCAACTCAAAACTACAAACCTAAATTCGGAGACCATTGTAGTAATGTAGACAGCGACTACCTTAATAATTGATCAGCCTCTGCAATGCGATGAATTTTTGAAACATGCTCTAATACCGGATTTTGCTTCCTTCTCTCTCAGACACCATGCCGCAGTGCTGTTTTAACTGCCTATTTCTTACTCTTTTACAAGTTGCTTTGAACTGCAGCTCTAAAAAGATTCACTACTCGAACACTGTTTACAAACATCTATTTACAAACAACTATTTACAAACACTCTCACTGTCTGAGCACGTGGAGAGCATTTGACAATAGTGATGGAGTACTGAATCTTGTTAGAGCAGCAGGTCAAAGCAGCTTTTGAAAGAGCATGAATTTGGCTGTTGTGTTTAAGACAAAATGACGCAAAATAAGGTAATGGAAAAGTTTACAAAGTTTCATAACTTTGCAAAGGCTGATCAATAATTAAATACTTCTGGACTACCATAGACAAGAAATAGCTGCACAGTCCACATTTTACTTTGCACTGACGCTCTAAAATATCAATGTAGCGTAAGGAGCTTGCACAAGATTGTGCAGGGGGATAAGGAGCCCACTGTCAAACACGGCCAGACAGAGAAGATAAACATAGTTCATTACCTTCTCCTTTGCTTATCTGGGAATAAATTGGAAAATAAACAGCAATTCTACCATTGTTCTTTACATTTTAAATATGCATCATAAATAACATCTTGCCTTTATTCTGTTAGTCACTACAATTACGACAATATAAACTTCATGTATTTTGTTTATTTTACTACTTGTGTATAATAAAAAACAGTCATATATTTTGAGAGCCATAACTGCTGATGAGTCTTGTGAGACAGGCTATCTTTTCCATTTTTATTATTTTGGGCCACATATGACTTTGTACTCATTTTTTAATCTGTTTTTGGAAACAGAAAATTAATGTAAAATAGATTAAAAAAAACAGACAAGTGTAAAATCGAAGTGATGTCTTCTGTTACCTGTTCCATTCTCTGTAACCGTTACTGATAAGTTGAGGTTGGTTTGAAATCCGGAGAGATCCATCTGGATGGACGTCAAGTCGATTTTTCCATTGTAAGTACCATCTGAAGCCAGCTGTAATATTTGATATAAAGCACAAAGAGCGTGAACAAGGTCATCATGACACAGTAAGGTCACATATTGCTTATTGTTCAGTCGGACGCACACAATAGAGAGCTGACATCTTGAGGAATAAACTGATATTTATGAGAATAAAGTTTGCATGGCTCACAGAGTACGTAATAATCTTGAGCCATTAACCATTATGTTCTGTAAACATCTGCAATATTACAAAAGCACAAAGCACCTGGGCTTCACTTGCCTAACGCGGACAAGCACAGACACAAAGTATTGGGTCAACTTTTTGCTGAAAAAAGAACTTATCTCAACAAAGGAAAGATCTATTGGGCTAAAACTTAATTCTTGTTGGATTCAACGATGCAAACAAAGTTTTAGGTGTTTTATTATAAGATATATTTCTTAAAAAGGTCCAACTTCTCTTAAAGACAAGCGTGAATTTACAAAGTGGTTTAAATGGTATCATTTTATGAAACCTCTCTGAAGCCAACTAGGTTCTATCCAACTGTTCAAAAAACCTTCAAGATGACCCAACACTGGTTACTATGTCATATGTGACTTGAGGCCAAAGTAACTCCTTTATTGCATATTCATATCAAACCAGTCTTCCCATGCTGCTCCTCCTCCCCTCTCACAGCATCTCACACACAGCAAGGAAGAGACACTGCAGCTGCATCCCCCTCCTCCCTCTCTTCTACTACCTCTATTGTTTAAGGCTGTCTTTTGGGTAATTTTGAAGATTTCTGAACATTTATAAGTGGGGAAGTGGAACAACAGGCTACTCGAAAGTGATGGAGAGTACACATCCCTTTTTAGATGTTTTAAAAAGTTTTGTATATTTATATGTACTGATTTATGTAGAATAATCCCCCAAAATTTGTATGCTTTAACTCTTTGTTAATGACTGCCTTACATGTATGTGCAAGTGCAGGCTGGAGGAAGTCAAAGCTGAATGGAGGTACAGTACATAAGATTTATTGCCAGCACTGTGACTAGTGCTTGCTACAATTGCAAAAGTTTAACTAGAGACCTACGTGTCTGCCATTCTGTTATTCCTGTGTCTGGTCTTCATAGAAGATCAGAAATTAAACAATAGACTGCAATATAGTACATTTGTTAGGATCGCATGTTCACAGACTAATAAAAAAAAATGAAAAAAAAATGTTTTTAAAAACAATATAAAATGAAAAAAAATATATATAAAAGCACCAATAAAAACGACAACAAAAAGAAACCCTTATACGAAATATCTGGTGACTGAATTCAATTTTTTTTTGCTTCAATGTTTTTTATTTTTAGGTTTCTTGGTTTATTTTTAAGTAGTAAAACAAGAAAAAAAAACTATAAAAATTTGGTATCATTATAATTATGCTGATTCATAAAACAAAGTTACCCAGTCAATTGTACTATAAAATGAATGTCATTAATACAAACCCCAAAAATGAAGGCAAAATTACTGTTAATTACTGTTTAATTTTCTTTTCCCTTTTTTTTTAGTACTTTATATGGTAAAAACAATGGTGTGATTCAAAATTACAACTCGCTGTTTCCCAGTGACAGCCCCGAAAACTGAAAGATCTGGAGAAGATCTGCATGGAGGAAGGGGCCAAAATCCCTGCTG
The DNA here is from genome assembly GCF_046119375.1 of Phyllobates terribilis. Lineage (NCBI taxonomy): Eukaryota > Metazoa > Chordata > Amphibia > Anura > Dendrobatidae > Phyllobates > Phyllobates terribilis. Next base: position 386,200,922 of record NW_027362765.1, read on the forward strand.
CAGTGTGTGCAAACCTGGTCAAGAACTACAGGAAACATCTGACCTCTGTAATTGTAACAAAGGTTTCTGTATCAAATATTAAGTTCTGTTTTTCTATTGTATCAAATACTTATTTCATGCAATAAAATGCAAATGAATTATGTAAAAATCATACAATGTGATTTTATGGTTTTTATTTTCAGGCTGTGTGCCCACGTAGCATTTTTCAAGCGTATATGCTGCGGAATTTCCGCAGCGTAAACGCTTGAAAAACGCATGTATATCCGCACCCCATGGTCCCCAATGGGATTCCGCAAGTTCTATGCACATGCTGCGGATTTTTCCGCAGCGTTTATGCCGCGTTCAAAAATCCGCAGCATGTCATTTAATTTTGCGTTTCCTCAAGCGGAATTGCCTTTGTCCAATGCATAAAAAACGCAAGGCAATTCCGCATGTGGAAAACGCGTGATAAACGCGCGAAAAATGCGCGATAAACGCGTGCGGAATTCCGCATGCGTTTTTCCGGGAGAGGACTTGCATTTATGCAGCAGAAATTTTCTGCTTCATAAATGCAACGTGGGCACATAGCCTTAGATTCTGTCTCTCATAGGTGAAGTGAACCTACGATACAAATTACAGACCTCTCCATTCTTTGTAGGTGGCAAAATCGGCAGAGTATCAAATACTTATTTTCCGCACTGTATGCATTTAAGTAAAAAAACAGTGGACAACCCCTTTAAGCCTTCTTTTATTTGAGGCAGAGTTTCAGTTTGGGGCCCTAGTTGGCACCCCGCAGCGCTCTGATCCCCAGGCACATGTCCCGAGATGCTTATGCCTGAGCCACATCCCTAATCCGTAAAGGTCTCTCTTACTTGTGCCGTTTCATTAAAGCAAACTCCATTTTTGTCCCTGTAGCAATTATTCAGTAGGCCATAGGTCCGTTCCCTGCACCATATTATTGATAGGACTCCAGGCACTGGCTCTCCGTACGTGTACCTAACATGATAGACAATAAACGCCCAATTGTATATACTCCATAGAGTAATGGACATATGTGGTACTTAAATACTAAATGATTCCATCACACACACTTCGCAGTAATAGTATACTCTACGGTTTCGTCCAAAATGGATAAAATGTATGGAGCATCCAACGTCACTTCATATCTAGGTGACACTGAAACATTAAAAAAGAAAAAAAAGAAGATTAAAAAACATCTATAATGATAACCTTTCATGGAATTAAAGAACTCTATGGATAATGATGTGCAATGAATCACCACATGATAGGACTTTCTCTTTTATTTCAAGGTCTGTGCCAAGTTTTTATGTCATCCTCTATCTATAGCATAGTAGATAACTTCCCAATAACTGGGACCTCCACCAATCCTGAGGATAAGGCTCTGCCTGAAAGATGCAGATATTCATCATGCTATGCACATCTCCACTCCATTGATTCTTTCTATATGTATTCGGAATTGAGCCTTGCTGCTGCACATGCTCAGCCTCTCATGCATTCAGAAGGTGGTCTCTGTTCTTGGTATTAATATCAGTGTTTGGACCCCCCCCCCCCCAGCAATAATTGAGTTAAACCTATAGTTAGGGAATAATTTCAAAACTTAGCAAAAACCCTTTAAGCCTGCCCCCTGCTCATTCTATGAATTACAAGATTTACACCATGCTTTATTCCCCTGTCACACTCAGGCTGTTATTATTCCACACAGTGGCTTGCAAAAGTATTCACCCCCTTGGCATTTTTCATATTTTACTACCTCACAACCTGGAATTTTACAGTTTTTTTAAGGTTTGTATCAGTTCATGTAAAGAACTTTCCTACAACTCTGAACATTTGGTTTTCTTATTTTTGTAAAGCAAACAACAAATAGGACAAAATAACTGAAAACTTCAGTGTGTATAACTATTCACCTCCCCTCCCCCCTAAAGTCAGTACTTTGTAGAGTCTCTTTTTGTGGCAATTACCACAGCAAGTCGATTTGGATAAGTCTCGATGAGCTTTCCACATCTTGCCACTTGGATTTTTGCCCATTCCTCAAGGAAAAACTTCTCCAGCTCCTTCTAGTTAGATGCTTTCCGGGTGAACAGCAATCATCAAGTCTGACCACAGATTCTCCATTGGATTAAGGTCTGGGTTTTGATTAGGCCACTCCAGAACATTTACACATTTCCCCTCGAGTGTTGGTGTTGCTTTAACCGTATGCTTTGGGTCATTGTCTTCTTAGAAGGTGAAACTCCATCCCAGTCTCAAATTACTGACAGACTGAAACAGGTTTTGCTAAAGAAAATCCCTGTATTTCGCACTATCCATCTTCCCCTCGACTCAGACCATTTTCTCTGTCCCTGCTGCCGAAAAACATACCCACAGCATGATGCTGCCACCACCATTTTTCACTGTGGGGATGGTGTTCTTGGGGTGATGAGCTGTGCTGGTTTGGTGTCAGACATTGCAGTTATCTTGGTGGCAAAAAGTTCAATTTTGGTCTCATCTGACCACAGCACCTTCCTCCATGCACTTGGTGAGTCTCCCACATGTCTTTTGACAAACTCAAAATGAGCCTTACAATTTTTGTGTGTAAGTAAAAGCTTTTTTCTGCCCACTCTTCCATAAAAGCCACCTCCATGGAGTGTGCGTCTTATTGTGGTCATATGGACAGATACTCCAGTCTTTTCTTGGGAACTCTGCAGCTTCTTCAGGGTTACCTTTGGTCTCTATGCTGCCTCTCTGATTAATGCCCTCCTTGCCCGGGCTGAGAGTTTTGGTGGGGGTGTAAGGGTGTGACAGAGACTGTCATGTACCTTCCCTGAAGGCAACAAGCAGTGTGAATATTGACATGCAGTTTTATTGGATTTTATGGTAACATGTGAAGTGTTACGTATAACTACTGTAAAGATAGTGCCTGGCATGAGTAGTGATGCATACTGTAAAATGTGATATGTTGAGAATTGCCATATAGTGTGTTATGGTAATGTATAGTGTATGGGTAAGGTAAAGAGTTAATGTATAATGTACAGTGGGTACGGAAAGTATTCAGACCCCTTTAAATTTTTCACTCTTTGTTTCATTGCAGCCATTTGGTAAATTCTAAAAAGTTCATTTTTTTTCTCATTAAAGTACACTCTGCACCCCATCTTAACTAAAAAAAACAGAAATGTAGACATTTTTGCAAATTTATTAAAAAAGAAAAACTGAAATACCACATGGTCATAAGTATTCAGACCCTTTGCTCAGACACTCGTATTTAAGTCTCATGCTGTCCATTTCCTTGTGATCCTCCTTGAGATGGTTCTACTCCTTCATTGGAGTCTAGCTGTGTTTAATTAAACTGATAGGAATATATTTGGAAAGGCACACACCTGTCTATATAAGACCTCACAGCTCACAGTGCATGTCAGACCAAATGAGAATCATTAGCTCAAAGGAACTGCCCAAGGAGCTCAGAGACAGAATTGTGGCAAAGCACAGATCTGGCTAAGGTTATAAAAAAATCTGCATTACTCAAGGTTCCAAAGAGCACAGTGCCCTCCATAATCCTTAAATGGAAGAAGTTTGGGACCACCAGAAGTCTTCCCAGACCTGGCTGTCCAGCCAAACTGAGCAATTGTGGGAGAAGAGCCTTGGTGAGAGAGGTAAAGAACAACCCCAAGATCACTGTGGCTGAGCTCCAGAGATGCAGTATGGAGATGGGAGAAAGTTCCACAAAGTCAACTATCACTGCAGCCCTCCACCAGTCAGGCCTTTATGGCAGAGTGGTCCGACAGAAGCCTCTCCTCAGTGCAAGACATATGAAAGTCCCCATAGAGTTTGCTCAAAAACACATGAAGGACTCCCAGACTATAAGAAATAAGATTCTCTTATCTGATGATACGAAGATAGAACTTTTTGGTGATAATTCTAAGCGGTGTGTGGAGAAAACCAGGCACTGCTCATCACCTGCCCAATAGAATTCCAACAGTGAAACATGGTGGTGGCAGCATCATCTTATGGGGGTGTTTTTCAGCTGCAGGGACAGGACGACTGGTTGCAATTGAAGGAAACATGAATGCGGCAAGGAACAGAGATATCCTGGATGAAAACCTCTTCCAGAGTGCTCTGGACCTCAGACTTGGCCAAAGGTTCACCTTCCAACAAGACAATGACCCTAAGCACACAGCTAAAATAACAAAGGAGTGGCTTCAGAACAACTCTGTGACTATTTTTGACTGGCCAACCAGAGCCCTGACCTAAACCAAATTGAGCATCTCTGGAGAGACCTGAAAATGGCTATCCACCAACGTTCACCATCCAACCTGACGGAACTGGAGAGGATCTGCAAGGAAGAATGGCAGAGGATCCCCAAATCCGGGTGTGAAAAACTTGTTGCATCATTTCCAGGAAGACTCATGGCTGTACTAGCTCAAAAGGGTGCTTCTACTCAATACTGAGCAAAGGGTCTGAATACTTATGACCATGTGATATTTTGGTTTTTCTTTTTTAATAAATTTGCAAAAATTTCTACATTTCTGCTTTTTTCAGTCAAGATGGGGTGCAGAGTGTACATTAATGAGAAAAAAAATGAACTTTTTAGAATTTACCAAATGGCTGCAATGAAACAAAGAGTGAAACATTTAAAGGGGTCTGAATACTTTCTGTACCCACTGTATAAGCAATGCTTCATATGAAGTGCAGGGTAAGCATAGGATAAGATATAGGTTATGATTTAACTGATATACTGCAACTGTCAAGTAAACTCTTAAAAGTTAAAACTAGCCCGGGTGTCCCCTGAGTTGTGTGCGGCTGTTCCTGGATTCAGGATCACGGAGACAGCGGAGGCCTGCAGCCAAAACGTGAGTGAACTGCACTGCACTTACTCCACATAGGAACTGGGACACCGTTTATTTGTAGGGTACCAGGGCGAGAAGAAACAACAGCCCTTTGACCATGACTTCCGCCCTGCACACCTTATAGGGGCCCTCTCTTGGCAGGCTTGTTGTGGTGCCATGTTCTTTCCATTTGATGATAATGTGGTTGATGGTGCTCCAGGGGATCATCAGAAATTAGATTTTTTTTTTTTTATAACCCAACCCTGACTTGTACTTCTCATCAACTTTGTCCCTGACTTGTTTGGAGATCTCCTTGGTCTGTATGGCATTGTTTGGAGATCTCCTTGGTCTTCATGGTGTTGTTTGGACATCTCCTTGGTCTTTATGGCGTTGTCTGGAGATCTCTTTGATCTTCATGGTGTTGTTTGGTTAGTGGTGCCTCTTGTTAATGGTGTTGCAGCCTCTGTGGCCTTTCAGAAAAGGTAAAGTTCAGAAAAGTGTATATACTGACATACATGTGACACTTAGATTGCACACAGGGGTCGTCCTGTCACTAAGCATGGGACTTATTGTTACGGATCTGGGTGGTGGAACCTCTGTGCTGCGGTGCAAGGAGGGACCCAGAGGGGCGTAACTAGGTATCAACTCGGAGCGACCTAGGTCGTATGGCGGCTCAATCGACTCCGTGACCAGGGAGGGTCCGAGCAGAGGGACCAGGTGCTACTCTGAGGACGACCTTGTAAGGGAGCAGGTGACTCCCATGGTACAGATGGCAGGGACTGACCAGTATTGCAGATGGGCACAGCAGGCAGGCTGACGAGTGATCCGGGTGGATGGACTCGCAGACACGGCAAGCGACAGGCGGGAGTCTCTAGGTTGGCTGTTAGGTGGTCACGGCAGGTGACAGGCAGGAGCCTCTAGGTAGGCTGTCAGGTGGTCACGGCAAGAGACGGGCAGGAGCCTCCAGGTAGGCTGACAGGTGGTCACGGCTAGAGACAGGCAGGAGCCTCTAGGTAGGCTGTCAGGTGGTCACGGCTAGTGACAGGCAGGAGCCTCTAGGTAGGCTGTCAGGTGGTCACGGCTAGTGACAGGCAGGAGCCTCTAGGTAGGCTGTCAGGTGGTCACGGCAAGTGACGGGCAGGAGCCTCTAGGTAGGCTGTCAGGTGGTCACGGCAAGTGATGGGCAGGAGCCTCCAGGTAGGCACGGCAGGTAGCGGGCAGGTGCTTTCAGGTAAGCAGGCGGGCAAAGCCCATAGACAGACTGGCGGACTGAATGGAAGACAGACTGTCGGGCTGGAGAGTAGTCAGGCTGGCGGACTGGACTGGTAGTCAGGCTGGCGGGCAGGACTAGTAGTCAGACTATCAGCGGGACCTGAGGCCTGAAGCAGAGGTAAATACACTGTGCAACAACTATTGCTCGGGCACCTCCATTTTGGAGCAGGTGCCTTATATATGGGAGGACCACCGGCAATAGGCCGGGGACTCCTTAGGACGGAATGCGCGGCCCCTTTAAGAGGGAGGGAGTGCGCGCACGCCCTAAGCATAGTGCCCGGGAAGCTGCGCGCGCCGGCAGCAGCAGGAAGAGGAGCGCTGGAGGATGCCGGGAGGGGAGCGCAGCGGTGAGAGGGAAAGCGTCTCTGCCTGGCAGGAGGCAGAGACGCCGATGCTACACTTATGAAGGGAATTGCTAACACTAGAAATTTTTAGGGGCTTCATAGCAAAACGGTTGAATACATATACACATGCCAATTTTTAGGTATTTGATCCCATAAATTTAATTTACAGTATGTCTATATTTTTCTCACTTCACTTGACCAACTTAGACTATTTAGTGCTGATGCGTCACACACAAATCAGATTACAAAAATATTTAAACAGAGGTTGTAATGTAACAAAATAGGCAAAAGGTCAAGGGGGTGAATACTTTTGCTAGCCATTGTACATATAAGTATTTATTGAGCTCCAATAATACGCTTCTAGAAACAGGCAGAAGTTTGACTTTGGATGTGACTAGAGGAGATAACCTCACACAAGATTAATAAAGTTGGATTGTCACATATAAGTGCCATCATTACACCAACGTTCGTGATAAAACTTCTTTAAGGTTTTTTTTTCAGAAAGAAAGTTATAAATATTAATTAGGATGATTGATACATACCATATTTTTCCACTGTAAACCATTGCATCACCACCTGATCAGATGCCCTCAAAGCCGTTACGTAGTAACTTCCTGGAGTAGCATCATCCACCAGAGGGTATTGTAAAGATGCAAATCCAGCTTCACCCTCCACATTCAACCATTGGGCGATGCGGCTACCGGAAGGATCCTACAGTAAAGGTGATATAGAAATACAGTCATAGGGTGAAATATCCAAGATTATATATGTTGGCCAGTTACAGGAGAAATATTTTCAAGGGTCATTGTCCCTTTACTCAGGCAAGTAACGATCGCAGTCACAGAGGGTGCAACCGCACCCGGGTACTAGGGGGGCCTGCTGACACCTGTGTCTATCTCAGTTGTATGTGTGATTGAGGATACACATTCAGCTGTAGTGTATTGCAGCACAGAGACCTGCCTGGAGCCCAGGATGGGGGACATTATACCAGGATTGAGGACATTGTTATTGTATGGGTGACATTACACCAGGAAGGGTCCCATGATGGGAGACATAATACCAGGAAGGGGGGCATTGTTATAGGGAGGGGCAAGGATGGGAGACATTATACGAGGAAAGGGGGGCTCATGATGAGGACATTATACCAGGAAGGGAGACATTATAACATGAAGTGGCCCAGGACAGGAGACATTATAACAGGAAGGGGCACAGGATAGGGGACATTATACTAGGAAGGGAACCAGGATGGGGGACATTATTACAAGAAGGGAAATAACAGGCCAGTGAGCTTTACTTCTATACCAGGAAAGATTTTTGAACAAATTATTAAACAGCATGTATGTAGCTACTTGGATAAGAATACAATAATTAATGAGAGCCAGCATGGGTTTGTAGTAAACAAGTCATGCCAGACTAATCTAATTTCTTTCTATGATGGAATCACTGACTGGGTGGATCAGGGAAATGTGGTACATTTAATATATCTCAACTTCAGCAAAGCATTTAATAAAGTATCTCGTACTATTCTTATTGAAAAAATGACTAAGTATGGGATTGACAAGGTTACGGTTAGGTGGATTCATAACCGGCTCAGTGATCTCAAAGAATAGTAAGATGGATGCACATCCCATTGGAAGAGTGTTTCTAGTGGGGTATCACAAGGATCTGCCCTGGCCCCAGTGTTGTTCAACATTTTTATAAATGATCTAGATAAAGGGAACTGAAGGTAAAATAATCAAAATTTGAAGACGCTGCAAAGCTAGGAGGGATAGCTAACACTAGAGAAGCCAGAGAAAGGATTCGGAAGGATTTAGATGAGCTTGAACAATGGGTAGCGACTAATAGAATGGTATTTCACAGGGAGAAATGCAAGATTCTACATCTGGGCACGAAAAGACAATGACATCTACAGAATGAGAGGAATAGAACAAAGCAACAGCATGTGTGAAAGACTTGGGAATATTAATAGATCACAGATTGCACATGAGTCAACAATGTGATGCAGCAGCAAAAAAGGAAACACAGATCTGGGATGTATTAAGAGAAGCATAGAGTCTAGATCACATAAAGCAATTATCCCCCTCTACTTCTCCTTTGCCAGACCTGATCTGGAATCCTGTGTCCAATTCTGGGCAACACATTTTAAAAAAGACATAAAAAACTGGAGCAAGTTCAGAGAAGAACTACCAGGATGGTGAGTGGACTGCAAACTGTCCTATGAGGAAAGGTTAAAGGATCTGGGAATGTTTAGCTTGCAAAAAAGAAGGCTAAGAGGAAACTTAATAGCTGTCTACAAATATCTGAAGGGCTGTCACAGTGTAGAGGGATCATCCTTATTCTCATTTGCACATGGAAGCCTCAGAAGCAATGGAATGAAACTGAAAGGGAGAAGATACAGATTAGATATTAGAAAAAACTTTTTAACAGTGATGGTGATCAATGAGTGGAACAGGTGGCCCCGAGAGGTAGTGAGCAGTGTTGAGCTAATTTGTTCGGCATTTCAAATTCGTGTTCGTGTTTGGGGTTCCAACTTGTTCGCGCCCAAAAATTAGCTACCCCATGAACATCCCTGATTTGCCACCCTGTCACGCAGATGACATCTGCGTGACAGTGTGGCAAATCAGGGATGTTCATGGGTGGAGCCAATGAACCCCGAACACAAACACGAATTTGAAATGCCGAACAAATTCGCTCAACACTAGTGGTGAGTTCTTCAATGGAAGTCTTCAGAGGCTGGACAGAAATCTGAAGACAGAGATGGTTTAGTGAATCCTGCATTGAGCAGGGGGTTGGACACAATGACCCTGGAGGTCCCTTCCAACTCTAACATTCTATGATTCTATGATTATCACAGAAAGGAGACAGGACGGGAGACATTATTACAAGAAGGGCCAAGATAGGGGACATTATTACAATAAGTGGCTATGATTGGGACAATATTACATGGAGGATAAACGTGTATGTCTTTATAGGATCTAGAATGCTACAAGGGCCCGTACATCTAATAAAAATGCAGGTAGGCGCCCAGGTTCAAATTTCTCCTGGGGGGTTGAGGAAGTTGACTATATTTGCTTTTATATTTTGAAACTGTCTAAGCCCTTTGAACAGTGAATTCAGAGGGACATTAGGTTATTTCGACATACTGGCAAAGCACATTATGAGGCTGGTTTCACACATACAGTAGGGAACACGATCAGATCATAATAACCTGCAGACCGTTGGATCTCCTGCCCTGAGCTAACTGCCTCACAGCGAAAAAAACGAAGTAAGAAGTAATAATGAATCTTTGGAGGAAGGACTTGGATCCCGGTGGGAAATATGCCCAAAGGTCCTAATACCATGTGCCATTTATTATACTGTGGCAGAAATGTCTTTGGGTCCCATTATGCACCAAACACTTTTCTACCTGGGCCCCTAATAGTTTTATAATTAGCCAAGTTGGCCTCATTCTCGATAATGACATTTCTCCTAGGTGCAGACAACATTAGAGTTCATACATTTTCTTCCTTGCCATCACCCAAACCTGGCTCACCCCCTCTGAGACATCCTCCCCAGCCGCACTTTCATATGGCGGATTCCACCTTTCCCAAACTCCCCACCCCAGCGGCAAACATGGTGGAGGCGTAGGTTTTCTCATGTCAGATACCTGCGCCTTCACCCAAATCCCACTACCGCTCTCCGTCACTCTACCTTCTTTTGAGGTGCACTGTGTGCGCATCTACTCCCCCTCCAAACTCCAAATGACTGTCATTTATGGCCCCCCAGGGCCAGCCACCACTTTCTTTGACCTCTTCACCACCTGGCTGCCTCACTTCCTATCCACTGACATCCTCATTGACACATCCCACCCATCTGTCTCTAAGCTTCTATCCTTCATTTCCTCCTTCGGCCATGCTCAATGGTCTTCAGCCCCCACCTACAAAGATGGCCACACACTGGACCTCATCTTCATCCACCTCTGTTCCCTATCTAACCTCTCTAACTCTCCTCTCCCTCTCTCTGACCACAACCTACTTACATTCTCTTCCCTCTCCTCTCTAGTCCCACAATCCCCACTTCACAAACTTGCACACCCTCGCAGAAACCTCAAACACCTTGACCTACACTCACTCTCTGAATCCCTCCTCCCTCTTACAGATATAAATTCCTTACATGACGTACAGTACAGACCAAAAGTTTGGACACACCTTCTCATTTAAAGATTTTTCTGTATTTTCATGACTATGAAAATTGTACATTCACACTGAAGGCATCAAAACTATGAATTAACACATGTGGAATTATATACTTAACAAAAAAGTGTGAAACAATTGAAAATATGTCTTATATTCTAGATTCTTCAAAGTAGCCTGTCTGATGGCTTTCAATACCACCTCTATGCTGATGACACACAGATCTACCTCTCTGGAGCCGATATCAACTCCTTACTAACCAGAATCCCACAATGTCTGTTCGCTATTTCATCCTTCTTCTCTGATAGATTTCTAAAACTTAATATGGAAAAAACTGAATTCATCATCTTTCCCCCATCTCGCTCAACCCCCCCATCTGACCTATACATCAAAATTAACGGCTGCCCGCTCTCCCCAGTCCCACAAGCTGGAAGCCTCGGGGTAACCCTGGACTCTGATCTCTCCTTCAAACCACATATCCAAGCCCTTTCCACTTTCTGCCAACTTCAAATCAAAAATATCTCCTGGATCCGCCCATTTCTTAGCCAAGTCTCTGCAAAATCACTAGTGCACGCCCTCATGATCTCCCGCCTTGACTACGGCAACCTCCTGCTCTGTCGCCTCCCTTCTAACACTCTCGCCCCCCTCCAATCTATCCTAAACGCTGCTGCCTGACTAATCCACCTGTCTCCCCACTATTCCCCGGCCTCTCTCCTCTGTCAATCTCTTCACTGGCTCCCCATTGCCCAGAGAATCCAGTTCAAAACCCTAACCATGACATACAAAGCCATCCACAACCAGTCTCCCCCATACATCTATGACCTAGTCTCCCGGTACTTACCTGCACGCAACCTCCGATCCTCACAAGATCTCCTTCTCTACTCCCCTCTTATCTTCTTTTCTCACAATCGCATACAAGATTTCTCCCGTGCATCCCCCCTACTCTGGAACTCTGTACCCCAACATATCAGACTCTCACCTACCGTGGAAACCTTCAAACTGAACCTGAAGACCCACCTCTTCCGACAAGCCTACAACCTGCAGTAACCACCACTCCACCATACCGCTGCACGACCAACTCTACCCTCACCTACTGTATCCTCACCCATCCCTTGTAAACTGTGAGCCCTCGCGGGCAGGGTCCTCTCTCCTCCTGTACCAGTCGCTGACTCGTTCTGTTAAGTTTATTGTAAGTGTTTTTTGCTATGTTTACCCCCTTTTTCACATGTAAAGCGCCATGGAATAAATGGCGCTATAATAATAAATAATAATAACAATACAGTTTATAACATATGGTATATTGGATTTCTTACCGTCAGATAAACCTTAGAATACTGAAAAAGAAAAAAAAACAATTTAGTTTATTTTTTTGATTTTTAATCTTCAAAGGGAATCTGTCAGAAGGATTTCACCCCAAGACTATTTACATGTACATGTAGCTCTTTGATAGACAAGTCCAGCAATATCTTTCCATGGCCGTTACTGAGAGATCAGTGTTTGAATTGATATGCAAATGAGTCTGAAGGACTATGACAGATCTGAAGCCTCTGTCACTCCAGCTCTATTCCCCACCCAGTGCCGCTTCCTCCTGCTTGACTGACAGTCTCTATGCTTTATCACTTTGGACAAAGGAGCTGTCAGTCAAGCAGGAGGAGGAATAGAGCGCTGAGTGGGGAATAGAGCCGAGGGCCAATCTGACCATGTTACCACATAATATAGTGATTTCTTTTCTTTAGAGTCAGGGACCTCTTAGCAATTTTTCAAATATAAAGTTTCTATTAACCAGTGAACCTCGTACTGGAGACTCACCGTTTCATTAACAGGAAGCAGCTGCGGATTTAGTGAGATCAAATTAAAGAGCACTATGGAGAGAAATTAGGATATCGGTATTACTTTATAGTCATAGTAAATAAACAAATATAAAGGTTCAGGTTTATCAATCCTTTCTAAACGAAAACCTGGCTTTATTGCCCACAGCAGTTCAACCCCGCAACAGGCTGTCATACACATTTTCATCATGTAGTGTATGGAGCTTCATACCGGGCAGATGTTGGCTGTGTTATATAGCTTGCATCTGTCTGAAACAGCAACAGTTGGAGCACAGCTCTGATTGCTGCCGTTGACCATTTAGATGCTGCTATCAGTCACTGATAGCAGCATTTGAACGATCAGATTGCTACCATCGCCCACAGATTGTGCTTCATAAGAGAACCGCAATTACACTATATACTGCAATACTTTAATACTGTAGTATATAATAAAAGTGATAGAATGATTGAAGGTTCAAGTTCCTTGGGTGACCTAAAAATTAACTAAAAATTAAGAAGAAAAAAAAGAAATATACAGTACAGACCAAAAGTTTGGACACACCTTCTCATTTAAAGATTTTTCAGTATTTTCATTACTATGAAAATTGTACTTTCACACTGAAGGCATCAAAACTATGAATTAACACATGTGGAATTATATACTTAACAAAAAAGTGTGAAACAACTGAAAATATGTCTTATATTCTAGGTTCTTCAAAGTAGCCACCTTTTGCTTTGATGACTGCTTTGCACACTCTTGGCATTCTCTTGATGAGCTTCAAGAGGTAGTCACCGGAAATGGTCTTCCAACAATCTTGAAGGAGTTCCCAGAGATGCTTAGCACTTGTTGGCCCTTTTGCCTTAACTCTGCGGTCCAGCTCACCCCAAACCATCTCGATTGGGTTCAGGTCTGGTGACTGTGGAGGCCAGGTCATCCTGCGTAGCACCCCATCACTCTCCATCTTGGCCAAATAGCCCTTACACAGCCCGGAGGTGTGTTTGGAGTCATTGTCCTGTTGAAAAATAAATGATGGTCCAACTAAACGCAAACCAGAAGGAATAGCATGCCGCTGCAAGATGCTGTGGTAGCCATGCTGGTTCAGTATGCCTTCAATTTTGAATAAATCCCCAACAGTGTCACCAGCAAAGCAACCCCACATGATTACACCTCCGCCTCCATGCTTCACGGTGGGAACCAGGCATGTAGAGTCCATCCATTCACCTCTTCTGCGTCGCACAAAGACACGGTGATTGGAGCCAAAGATCTCAAATTTGGACTCATCAGACCAAAGCACAGATTTCCACTGGTCTAATGTCCATTCCTTGTGTTCTTTAGCCCAAACAAGTCTCTTCTGCTTGTTGGCTGTCCTTAGCAGTGGTTTCCTAGCAGCTATTTTACCATGAAGGCCTGCTGCACAAAGTCTCCTCTTAACAGTTGTTGTAGAGATGTGTCTGCTGCTAGAACTCTGTGTGGTATTGACCTGGTCTCTAATCTGAGCTGCTGTTAACCTGTGATTTCTTAGGCTGGTGACTCGGATAAACTTATCCTCAGAAGCAGAGGTGACTCTTGGTCTTCCTTTCCTGGGGCGGTCCTCATGTGACCCAGTTTCTTTGTAGCTCTTCATGGTTTTTGCAACTGCACTTGGGGACACTTTCAAAGTTTGCCCAATTTTTCGGACTGACTGACCTTCATTTCTTAAAGTAATGATGGCCACTCGTTTTTTTTTACTTAGCTGTTTTTTTCTTGCCATAATACAAATTCTAACAGTCTATTCAGTAAGACTATCAGCTGTGTATCAACCAGACTTCTGCACAACACATCTGATGGTCCCAACCCCATTTATAAGGCAAGAAATCCCACTTATTAAACCTGACAGGGCACACCTGTGAAGTGAAGACCCTTTCCGGTGACTACCTCTTGAAGCTCATAAAGAAAATGCCAAGAGTGTGCAAAGCAGTCATCAAAGCAAAAGGTGGCTACTTTGAAGAACCTAGAATATAAGACATATTTTCAGTTGTTTCACACTTTTTTGTTATAATAATATAACGTGTTAATTCATAGTTTTGATGCCTTCAGTGTGAATGTACAATTTTCATAGTCATGAAAATACAGAAAAATCTTTAAATGAGAAGGTGTGTCCAAACTTTTTGTCTGTACTGTATATATATATATATATATATATATATATATATATATATAAATATATATAAAATTAAAATTCTATAAATGTTCGAATAACCCCCTTTTCCCCCATCAAAAATAAAAACATAAAAATGAAAAAGAAAAACATACAGTATTTGGCATTGTCACATCCTGTAAAGTTTCAATCCATTTAATTTAAAATTATTTAAACCATATGTTAAACGCTGCAAAAAAAAAACCTAATTAGGACACCAAAATTGCTTTTTCGGTCGCAGCAAGCACAGATCAGCACACAAAAAAACAAGACCTCACACGGCTCCGAAGGCCGAAAAATTGAAAAGTTCCGGGTCTCAGAAAAATGCCGACACCAAAAACTTTTTGTATAAGATTCTGAATAGTTTTCTTTGCGCTAAAATTAAGAAAAAAACATGCAAGTTTGATATCGGTCTAATTATTTACCTGAAAAATTACATTTTCAACTCATTTTTACAGCATAATGTATGGCGTAAAAACAAAATTCAAAAACAATGGCTGAACAGCGATTTTTTTTCTTCACTTTTTTTGACATTTGGATTTTTTTCTTTTTTCCTAGTACATTATATGGTAAAATGAATAGTTTTATTTGAAACAACAATACATCCTGCAAAAAACAAGCTTCAAGCGGCTAATGTGATGCAAAAATAAAAAAGTTCTGGCTCTTGGAAGGAAGGTAGTAAAAATAAAATGCAAAAAAAAAAATAGTCTCTTTCATGCCACAGACCCTGCTGGGTCTTTGGCGCTTCCGACATCCACTGAGCTTTGAGTTGTCATCTGTTTGCTGTCTGATGCAGGTGATGATGATGCCATGAGACCCGGTAGGCCCCCGAGGAGTCAAAGACCCAACAGGTTTCGTGACGTGAAGAAGACTGGCGACCTGTAAATGGAGACTGGATCAGAATGACCAAGCAAACAAAGTGGGGGCTGGGTAAAGGTGAGTATGATGTGAAAACAATTTTTAAATTCGTGGCAAATTTGATTTGCCTTTTTTTCCTAATCTTTAGAAATATTATTTTAAGTTCATTGCTGTGCACCGTATTTCAATTGTAAAACACCCCATAACAAGACCAGAAACCAGATGTCTGGATTCTTGGATCTCATGAGGGATCTGTACTTGGAGCAAGAGTTGGATACCATTCTGTCCTGGTTTGTAGATGGGCTTATCCATTTGCACCAGATAGATGTTGCTCTGCACAGTGATGACCACGGTGTATCTTTGCAATATGTCCATGCCTTCTCTGGAGACATTAAGCAATACAAGGACGGGGACATCCTCTTGCACTACAGGAACCTGAGAGTTAAGAGAAAGTCTGGTCTAAAATATAATATTAGGACATATTGTATACACAAAAATATAGGAAAGGAACTCAATTGTAGGAGGAAAAAGTGATAAGTGAGCAGCCGGTTAAATGGCATGAGCTGACGAGGCAAGCGATCGGGGGCAGCAGACCCAGTATTATGGGTGTCAATGCCAGTCATAGTGTTAAGGGGAGCAGATCAGAAGGCACAAATTTGGGGGCAAGATAATTGAGAGTCATGTTCATATATTGCTTCAAGCACTTTCTGTTCCTCGACCAATGTCACCATAATCTGAAAATGCTCTTTTGTAGGGGTAAGGTATAATTCCAGCAAACAGGTCCACTTGGATAAAATGTATTATTGTATTGTGTGTATAAAATCGTAGACACACATCACTTAAGAAAAATCTCCAGATGCGGTTTGGGCATCTATACTTAATCCTCAAAACGCATCTGCATTTTTTATTAAGTGACATGTATCTATTATTTTATATATATGTTGCTATGGTTAATATTTTATACTTTGCTTTGATTATTATTTAGATAGTTAAATATACATATAAATCTTTGATAATTTTGTATTTTAATATTAGCTTTATAAGTGTTATTCGTAAAAGCAATAACACAGGGCATTGTATCTTATATAGAGCTGTCTTTGTATTAAAGCTTTCCTTTGTTTCTGAAAATATAGTAAACTAGATATAGCCAATTTCTAAGGAATTCAGCAGAAAACATAATTTACGACTTTGTTATTCCCAACTTAAATATCTTCCGTATTAGGTAATGAAATGTTTTAAGCCATTCCCACTTTTCTTATCTTTGTAGTTGTAATAAAAATTGTGACCAGGCATCTGAAAGCAGACAAGCCTTGTACACAGACAAAATTAGTTGTGTTCTCTTGTTTCCTATCATTCTACTCCTTGATTTGATCAAAACTGGCAATCATGTGAAACCTCTTGAGTTTCTCCTAAAAAAATTTCCCTACAGGTTTACACATCAATGTACAAAAAAAGAATACATTTCATCCAAGTAGACCTGTTTGCTGGAAGTACACCTTTCTCCTGCTTATTTTATATGGTTCAGGACGCCTTACAAATATTTCCGATTTCACAAGCATAGCAGTGAATTACAGGAAAAAAAAAACATCTATGTCAGTACTTTATTTTCCATGCAATTGCTTTCTTTTAGCTAATGGTTATCCAATAATAACAGCAGACTGCATGCATTTCTAAGTATTTTTTATATATTATTATTGTCCTTTCTGTAATAACTGGGAGCGTACTAGAGAAGAAGCCGAGTTAGAGAAGTGCTGCTTCCATAGATCCTGCCCAACATTAATGGTGGTAGCGGTACGCAATACATATCTAAGAACAGGAAATACTGTCGTGGATCCTATTCAAGAAAGGACAGGTACAGAAAGTAATTAATGAAGCCCTCATTTAAAGAAAAAGGAGAAAGGAGAATTAAAGGTCATCCATCGCCCTCCCAAATTTAGTACATGACACTTACTAAGAAGGGAATACACTGGAAGTATGAAGGAGGGGAGACGAGCACACTAAATATGGTGGTGTTAATCCCGTTGTACTGGAGTACAACATTGAGGTCCATCATGTCATTAAAGCATTGGAGGTTCATACAGGCTTTTCCCATCTCCCCGCTGTTCAGCTTTACCGGAATGGATAGTGCATACTGGCTACAGGGACACAAAGTAAAGAATTATCAGTACTCCGAACAATACGCCTAGGATGTTCCTCCAAATACTACACCCAAATAGAACCTTTCACCAGAGCAAAAGTCTCCTGCTTTATTTCTTCTATTCTCCTGTCTATTCCACTTTCTTCTTTTTTTAAAATCCACTATACAGATCCAGAGATATTGTTCTTTATTTTTAGTGCTAATTTTTGTGGTCTTTAGTGGAGGCATGGCTCACATGGTAATTATGCAGCACACCCTAAAGATACACTCCAGAGGATCTACATTGCCAGAGAATCCTTTGATGGTAACAACCATAAACATTTGCACTAAATAAAAAAAAACATATTTCTGGAACGGTATGGAGGATTTTCTTTTGTAAGAAAAGTGGAACACTCAGGGGTGCAGTGTATATAAAAAAAAAAGTTTTAAAAAAAAGTCCACTTTTGACCTGGTGACAAGTCCCTTTTATATTTTCTCACTTTCTGAAACATTACATCCAATAAAATTTACACTCCATTCTTCATGTTTTATTAATTTCTCCAATCTCCTCAAGTTTTTTCACTATATTTTGAATAGTTGAAGCAAATGGTAAGATTCCCCCTCCCTCCAAAACCAATTACTACGAAGGAAAACCATGCACAACTATGAATTGCCTGGAGAAGGAAAAATCACAGATGTCTCCATTTTTTTTTCAAAGACACTGGCAAATAAAGTCCCCTGTAGTTATGAACTGACCAGGAAATTACAGACGGTTGACAAACCTGTTCTCCATAAGTGGGTACTTAATTCTTATTATTATATTTATTTTTACAGCACCATTGATTCCATGGTGCTGCATATGAGAGAGGATTACATACAAAATACAAATATAAATTACAGAGAACAAACTAACAATGATAGACAGGTACAGAGGGAAGAGGACCACGCCCTTGCGGAGGTACAGTCAACCGGAAAATGGGGAAGTAGACAGTAGGTTGGGGGTTGCGGCATCTCCAGTGGTGGTGAGATGGCATCGGGGTTATTGCAGGCTGTTAGGTTGCTTGAAGAGATGCGTTTTCAAGTTCTATCTGAAAGTTCAGAAACTGATGGATAATTGGACGTGTTGGGGCACAGAATTCCAGAGTATTGGGGATGCTTGAGAGAAGTCTTGGAGGCAATTGGGTGAGGAACGAATAAATGTGGAGGAGGGAAGAAGGTTTTGAGAGGACCTGAGGTTGCATGTTGGAAGGTAACGGAAGATCAGTTTGGAGATATAGGGAGGAGGCAGATTATGGATGGCTTTGTAGGTCAGTGTTAATAGTTTGAACTGGATACGTTGGGGAATTGGGAGCCAGTGAAGGGATTTGCAGAGGGGAGAAGGGGGGGTGAAAGCGAGGCGAGAGATCGATTAGTCGTGCAGCAGAGTTAATGGGGTTGTCCGGTCAAAACCGAGAAGTCTCCAGTCACTCTGTATCACTGCAGACTTATGAATCCCCCCAGTGCATGCACTGTGCGCTGCAGAAATTTGCCGGTTTCAGACCCGGGAACAGAGGGTATGTATGAGTTATACATACCCCTGGCCAGTGGGCGCAGCCTCGCTCTCCATACACTTGAATTTATTGGGCGCGGCCTCAGCTCAATAAAAGTGAGTAGAGCGAGGCCACGTCCACTGGCCGGGGGTATGTATAACTCATATATACCCTCCGGGTCTAGGTCTGAAACCTGCGAATCCCCTCAATGCACAGTGCGTGCGCTGGGGGAATGCACAGAGTGACTGCAGACTTATCGGTTTTGACCAGGCAAACCCTTTAAGGATGGACTGGAAAAGTGCGAGAGTGTTAGCAGGGAGGCCACAGAGGGGGATGTTGCAGTAGTCGAGGCAGGAGATGATAAGGGCATACACTAACATTTTAGTTGATTCAGGGTTAAGGAAAGGATGGATTCTTTAAATATTTTTGAGTTAGAAACAGCTTGGATGTGGGGTTTGAAGGACAGGGCAGAATCGAGGGTTACTCCGAGGCAGCGGGCTTGTCGTACAGGGGAAAGCGTGATGTCATTTATTGCTATAAATAGATCAGGTAGGGGAATTAGGTGAGATGGAGGAAAGAGGATGAGTTCAGTTTTGTCCACATTGAGCTTTAGGAAGCGTGATCAGAAGAAGGAGGATATGGCTGATAGACACTCCGGGATTCTGGATAGCAGAGAGGTGACGTCTGTACCAGAGAAGATGATCTAAGTGTCATCAGTATATAGGTGGTACTGGAAGCATTGGGACTTTATGAGTTGTCATAGGCCAAAGGTATAGATTGAGAAGAGTAGGGGTCCCAGAACAGAGCCTTCAGGGACAACAACAGAAAGAGGGTGGGATGAGGAGGTAGTGTGGGAGTGGGGAAGCTAAATGTGCAGTTGAAGAGGTATGAGGAGAACCAGGAGAGGGCAAAGTCTTTGGTTACAAGGGAAGAACGGATTTGTAGTAGGAGGGAGTGGTCAACTGTTTCGAAGGCAGAGGACAGGTCTAGAAGAATATTATAGAGAATTGTCTGTTAGCTTTGGCAGTAAGTAAGTCGTTGGTAATTTTGGTCAGGGAAATTTCACTGGAGTTGTGGGGATGGAAGCCAGATTGTAGGTTGTCAAAGAGTGAGTTAGATAAGATATGTGAGGAAAGTTCAGCACGGACATGCTATTTGAGGAATTTGGAGTCGAATGGAAGCAGCGATATGTGATGATAGCTGGACGTAGAGGTGGAGTTGAGGGATGGCTTCTTTAGGATAGTTGTGATAGTGGCATGTTTGAAAGCATTAGGGAAGGTACCAGAGGTTAGCGATAGGTTGAAAAGATGGAAAATGGGATAGGGCTGAGATTAGCCTGGTGGTGAGGTTGAGAAGGAGGTGGGATGGAATGAGGTCAAGTGCACAAGTGGTCAGGTGCGATTTGGAGAGGAGATGAGTGAATTAAATGATGGTGGGGAGGAAGGTTATGGGAGAGGGGCAGAGGTCTGTTATATGTAGGGGTTGTGGAGGATGGGCAGTAAAGACTTGCCTTGCTTGGTCTGCCTTTTTTTTTAAATGTGCGGCAAAGTATTTTGCAGAGATGAGGGAGGTCGGAGGGGGGAGAGAAGGGCGGAGGAGGGAGTTAAAAGTGTTGAATAACTGTTTGGGATTGTGGGATAAAGAAGATACAAGGGTTGGAAATAGACCTGAGGTGAGGGCTGATTTGAATGTGAAAGTTTTTGTTTTGAATGCGGTCTAATCTGCTTGAGAATGTGTTTTCTTCCAACGCCACTCCACAACCCTGGACACCTTCCGAAGCTTTTTTAGTGAGGATACTGGGCAAAGGTTGTCCATTGATTCGTTGCACTTTGCCATGCACGAAAGGGGTAATCGAGTCAATAGCGGATTCCAGTGTGGTGTTGTAGAAAACGGTGGCACTGTCTTTGTCATGGAGTGAAGATATGGAGAACAGCAGTAGAATGGAGTCGGAGAGGGTGTGAATGTCTAGATGTGTGAGGTTTCTGCAGGGTTGTGCTAGTTTCTGAACATGGGGTACGGTGAGGAGGAGAGGGATGAGAAAGTGAGTAGATGGGATCAGATAATGGTCAAAGAATAATTGAAAGAAGAACAGATACAGTGCTGCTCACCATTATTGGCACCCCTTCATTTTTTTCATAGACTGTACAATATCTTCAGAACTAAATGGAAATGTACCAAAGTTATATCCTCTGGATTTTTCAATTAGTGGTCCAAAGTAATACAACAATAAAACATTGTTTTTCTACTTCCATGTTGCAATTTCAAAGAAAAAACAGAAAAAAACAGAAGGTGGAGATATTCCATATTATGTACTTAAACTTCATGGGTGCCAATAACGATGAGCAGGACTTGTAGATAGATCGATATGAGATACAAAGATAGATAGATAGATACTTAGATAGATATGAAATACATTGATAGATACAGTAGATCGATATGAGATAGATAGATAGATCATAATTTTAAAATATCCAGCAATTTCTAATATTATTCATTGTAATGATATGTTTTATATCTCGAAGGTAACAATATGATTACATTCCCGCACCAAGATAAAAGTAAAGTGTTATTTCATTTAAACTTGTTGCATAGGCATAAAAAAAATCATTTTCTGATATGTTTTATATACTGAAGTTCTAAAGAGATCTTGGAAGAGAGTTTGCTAGATACTTAAGAAATAAATAGTGCTGTAATCACTCAGCCGCTCGGGGTATCACATCTTTAAAAAAAGATATAATTTAGATAAAGTATTGTGATGAGTGACCCTCGCCCCAAGAACTTACGGTTCAGATGTGCCTGCAGAGAGGAGACACGGGAGGAGAACAGTCAGGAGAAGGCTCTTCGCAGTCATGCCGGCTCACTGACTGGTCGGGTGGCACAATCATTCTGGATTATATACAACTGTCGTACAATGCTTTACTGCCCATTGTTCTCCTCCATCTGGCTGATTGTGGCACATTTGCAGAGTGTCACATCCTCCTTGTCCTGAAACATGAAATGAAAAACACAGCAAAGATGACATTTCACCAGGTCTACTGTTCAGAAGAGGCGACAGGGATTCAGAAGTTTGCAGGGCTCTGCTACAGAGTTCTTCCCAAATGGTCAGTAACCACATTGGCCATACTTGGTCTCTGGTCAAAGGGTCCTGCCATTTTTTTTTTTAGCTCATCTTTGCGCCACTTTTATGCTTCGTTTCATCAACCCTTGTTACTTCTTTGAAGCAGAGATAGAAAAAAAAGTCAGCTCATCCTCAAGGCAATCCAATGCTCGGAACCAGCATTGCCGCAGAAGTCTGATAGTAGAAAAGATTGTTCCAGCGTTCTTTTTATTTTTATTCTCTTATGTTTTATTGTATAAGAAAGGACCAATGTGGACAAACCGGATACGATATAAAATGCTTCCCTAGTCGTTCATACAGATATGAACTGATTAAAGACGCAAGTCTGAAACGCGTTTGCTACTAAGTACATACTGCTTTGGTTGTGACCTATGGTAATGTTGTAAAGATTTTATCATAATAAACTTAGAGTTTTTATTTTATGCTGACGCTGGAACAATCTTTTCTACTATTGTTATTTTTTTTTGGTTTGCACGATCACGATAATGCAGGAATGTTTTTCATTACCCAGAAATTTGCGACTAAAAAAGGAATTTGTGGCTTTTTGAAATTTAACAAAATTCTGTCTTTGTTTAGATAAAAACTGGAATAGCAATAAGTGCAATAGGTTCTTATCCGGATTACAGAGGAAAGAGTAAAACGGGATTTGTTCCCCTGGGGGGATTGTCAAAGTCATAACCCCTTTATTAGCTGTTAAGCAAAGACAGCTGCTACAGATCCACCAAACAGATAGAAAGCAAACTTGCAGATGAAAGTGGATATAAAACCCGTGCTGCCGAGGATCCAATATTCAGTAGGAGACCAGATGTGGTATGGATGCGGTTTCATTTGTCAACGCATTTCAAGGTGATCTTGTATATGATCATCTCGAAATGCGTTGACAAATAAAACCGCATGCACAATAATAATAATTTTTATTTCTATAGCGCCAACATATTCCGCAGCACTTTACATTTTAGAGGGGACTTGTACAGACAATAAAAGACATTACAGAATAACAATAATCACATAAATCAAAAGATACCAGGAGGGCCCTGCTCGCAAGCTTACAATCTATGAGAAAATAGGGGAGACACGACAGGTGGATGGTAACAATTGCTTGTGTTGTACGGTCAACCATAAATGTAATAAATAGGTAACCATCTAATGCTAAATGAACCAGTCACCAACCAGTATGTGAGCAAGGACAGACACAGAAGTCTATTAAGTAGATGGGGATGTGTGAAAAGATGATACGAGGGACCTGGTTTGGAAGGAAGTTTTGTATCAGGAAAAAAAAGGGATAGTTAGATAAGTGAGTTGAGGCGATAGGCCAGTCTAAAGAAATGTGTTTTTATGGTATGCTTAAAACTGTGGGTATTGAGGATTAATCGAAGAGTCCTGGGTAGTGCATTCCAAAGAATTGGCGCAACACGTGAGAAGTCTTGGAGATGGGAGAGGGAGATTCGGATTATTGAGGATGTTAATCTTAGGTCATTAGCAGAACGGAGGGCACGGGTAGGGTGGTAGACTGAGAAGAGGTAGGAGATGTAGGATGGTGCTGAAGCTTGGAGCGCTTTGTGGGTAAGGATGATGAGTTTATATTAAACTCTATAGCGGATGGGTAACCAGTGCAACGACTGGCACAGGGTGGTGGCGTCGGTCTGGCGGTTGGCGAGGAATATGATCTTGGCTGCTGCATTCTGGACGGATTAGAGAGGGGAGAGTTTAGCAAGAGGGAGACCGATTAGTAGAGAGTTGCAGTAGTCCAGACGAGAATGAATCAGAGCGACAGACACATGAAAACTTTTGCAAGTTTGGAGAGTGGTTTCAGCAACGGCTCAGAGATTTGCAAACTTTTTCTTGAGTGCATTTTTCATAGAGCTTCCTGACTTTCCTCAACCAAAAATGAAAATCACAACAGTTCTGAATTTAAAAAAAGTTGTCAAAGTCCAGCCTCTTATATTTTTCATAATTTTTTAAATAATTTTTGATTTCTATTTTATGTAAATCTTAAACAGAATCAGTCAGAAGGGTTTGCTATGTAATCTGACAGCAACATGATGTAGGGGCTGAGACCTTGATTCCAGCGATGTATCACTAATTTACTGAGTGCATCAGTTATGATAGAATCACAATTCTCTCTGCAGTAGATCTAGCTCAAATGTTGAGCCCTGTATAACCCGTCCACATCTCTCATTGGCAGCTTTCTGTAAAGACTGTGCATAGACAGAAAACTGAAAATCAGAGGTAGGGCTGGGTTGGACTAGGAGGCATGAGACACCTAGTCCTGTAATGATAATATCCTGCTGATAAAACACTGATTGTATTGAAATAGCAAAACGCAGTCTAGCAAGTGACACATCACTGGAAACAGGCTTTCTTCCACTATATCATGATGCTCTCAAATTATATAGCAAAAAGCTGCTGACAGATTCCCTTTAATGTCTTATATTAAGAAATATTTCTTTGCATTTGCAGTGGGGAAAATAAGTATTTGATACGCTGCCAATTTTGCAAGTTTTCCCACCTACAAAGAACGGAGAGATCTGTAATTTTATCATGGGTACACTTCACCTGTGAGAGACAGAATCTTGAAAAAAAATCCAGAAAATTACATTGTATGATTTTTACAGAATTAATTTGCATTTTATTACATGAAATAAGTATTTCATACAATAGAAAAACAGAGCTTAATATTTGGTACAGAAACCTTTGTTTGCAATCACTGAGGTCAGACGTTTCCTGTAGTTCTTGACCATGTTTGCACACACTGCAGCAGGGATTTTGGCCCCCTCCTCCATACAGATCTTCTCCAGATCTTTCAGGCTTCGGGGCTGTCACTGGGCAACATTGAGTTTCACCTCCCTCCAAAGATTTTCCATTGGGTTCCTGTCTGGAGACTGGCTAGTCCACTCCAGGACCTTGAAATGCTTCTTACGGAGCCACTACTTAGTTGCCCTGGCTGTGTGTTTCGGGTCATTGTCATGCTGGAAGACCCAGCCACGACCCTTCTTCAATGCTCTTACTGAGGGAAGGAGGTTGTTGGCCAAAATCTTGCAATACATGACCCATCCATCCTTCCTTCAATACAGTGCAGTTGTCCTTTCCCCTTTGCGAAAAAGCAACCCCAAAGTATGATGTTTCCCCCCACCATGCTTCACAGCTGGGACAATGTTCTTGGGGTTTTAATCATCCTTCTTCCTCCAAATATGGCGAGTGGAGTTGATACCAAAAAGTTCTATTTTGGTCTGATCTGACCACATGACCTTCTCCCATGCCTCCTCTGGATCATCTATATGGTCATTGGTGAATTTCAAACGTTCCTGTACATGTGCTGGCGTGAGCAGGGGGACCTTGTGTACCCTGCAGGATTGTAATCCATGATGTTGTAGTGTGTTACTAACGGTAATGTTTGAGGCTGTGGTCCCAGCTCTCATCAGGTCATTAACCAGGTCCTCCCATGTAGTTCTGGGCTGATATCTGACCTTTCTCAGAATCTTCCTTACCCCACGAGGCGAGATCTTGCATGGACCCCCATATCGAGGAAGATTGACAGTCATCTTGTGTTTCTTTCATTTTCTAATAATTGTGCCATCAGTTGATGCCTTCTCACCAAGCTGCTTGCCTATTTTCCTGTAGCCCATCCCCGCCTTGTGCAGGTCTACAATTTTGTCCCTGGTGTCCTTAGATAGTTCTTTGGTCTTGGCCATGGTGGAGAGGTTGGAGTGTGATTGATTGAGTGTGTGGTCAGGTGTCTTTTATACAGGTAACAAGTTCAAACAGGTGCAATTAATACAGGTAATGAGTGCAGAGTAGGAGGGCTTCTTAAAGAAAAACTATCAAGTCTAAGAGAGCCAGAATTCTTGATAGTTGGTAGGTGATCAAATAGTTATTTCATGCAATAAAATGCAAATTAATTATGTAAAAATCATACAATGTGATTTTCTGGATTTTAGTTTTAGATTCTGTCTCTCACAGGTGAAGTGTACCTACGATAAAAATTACAGACTTCTCCATTCTTTGTAGGTGGGAAAACTTGCAAAATCGGCAGTGTATCAAATACTTATTTTCCCCACTGTATAAAAGAAACAACATCAAGAAGAATTCCCTTTAGGATTAGTTTAAACAAGACTCTAGAGTCAGCGGAGAAAGAAATAGACGGTGTAATCCTCAGAGGTAATTCTCGGAGGTCTATGTACAAATCTATATACATAAATATATATATATGCGAGTAAATTGCTGGCTGTGATTCTTCATGTTTTCCCTCCGGTTTGTGCCAGAGGCCATGACTCAATCCTGGATTTGTGTAATCTGCCACGATGACATTTAGAAAACTATTACATAGTATATATTTTTGCTATAGAGATTGGAAATTTTACTAATTATAATATATTAAAGGAAGATTTGCCAAGGTATTTAATAATTACGGCACCTGAATGTCACAGTGACTGCTGTTTACATGACTATAACTTCTATTGAATTGATACATGAAATAGAAATCAAGTGATCACTGATCACCTATTAATAGGATAGCTGATAATTTACTACTGGAGGGTGGACCGCTCGCTGGGACCGGCACCAATAGTCAGGACAGGGAGCGGCGGTGTGAATATTCGACCAACGCTCCATTCATCCACTAAAATATTTTCCTGCTACCGAATAGAGAGTGAATGGAGCAGTGGTCGTGTATCTGACTTGACGCTTAAGACCCAGAGGCTGGACCGCCACCAATCCTGTGGATAGCTGATCACTTTTTTTCACCGGACAACTGCTTTAAATACTGCAGAAAAAGTTTGGAGGCACATGGTATAGGAATTTAAGAAAGATCATGGCTGCCATCATCGAGATGCCATAGAGTTTTATCCTGTCAGATTGTGGACAAATCATTCAGAAAAATAATTGTAGCTCGCTCCATTGGTCCAAAGGTATTCTCAGTGTTATTGTCCTTGGAGAATATCTTAGGGTTACTAGTACAAGACTTATGGAGGCAGCGGGTGCTGAGGGGATCAGGTGCAGAAGCTGAGGATGGCCTGCGATTTTCCAACTTTCTTTATAGGGGTTTTCTTGGTTTAGAATATTAATGTCCTCCAGTTAGATAGACTATAAATATTAGGTTGCTTGGGGGTCGGCTCTCGGTACCATTTCCGATTAGCTATTGGAAAGGACGGGGCCCCTCATATGAGCTCTGCAACCTCTTCAATGTTGGCATTATGTGCCTTCCACTTGCACACTATCCTAGTTGGCTATGTGTCTGACTACAACGCTCGACTATCGAAGTTGGGACGGAGAAAGCAACACGTGAAACGCGCGTCAGGGGTGCTCCTTTCAGCTGCCATACAGGTCTTACATTTTTTTTTAGTGACTTTTTCACCTCACTTTGAAGGTTCTGTCACTTGTTTTGGGGATAAGCTTATTGCAATATTGAATGCTCTGCGGTTACACCCTGACCAGCTTATTATTGCTGAAAGCTACTATAGGGGTATATATACACTGCTCAAAAAAATAAAGGGAACACTCAAATAACACATCCTAGATCTGAATGAATGAAATATTCTCATTGAATACTTTGTTCTGTACAAAGTTGAATGTGCTGACAACAAAATCACACAAAAATCATCAATGGAAATCAAATTTATTAACCAATGGAGGCCTGGATTTGGAGTCACCCCCAAAATTAAAGTGGAAAAACACACTACAGGCTGATCCAACTTTGATGTAATGTCCTTAAAACAAGTCAAAATGAGGCGCAGTATTGTGTGTGGCCTCTACGTGCCTGTATGACCTCCCTACAACACCTGGGCATGCTCCTGATG
Organism: Phyllobates terribilis; assembly: GCF_046119375.1. Classification (NCBI taxonomy): domain Eukaryota; kingdom Metazoa; phylum Chordata; class Amphibia; order Anura; family Dendrobatidae; genus Phyllobates; species Phyllobates terribilis. The sequence continues at coordinate 386,228,907 of NW_027362765.1, forward strand.
AGGTTGCGGATGGTCTCCTGTGGGATCTCCTCCCAGACCTGGACTAAATCATCCGCCAACTCCTGGACAGTCTGTGGTGCAACGTGACGTTGGTGGATGGAGCGAGACATGATGTCCCAGATGTGCTCAATCAGATTCAGGTCTGGGGAATGGGCGGGCCGGTCCATAGCTTCAATGCCTTCATCTTCAGGAACTGCTGACACACTCCAGCCACATGAGGTCTGGCATTGTCCTGCATCAGGAGGAACCCAGGGACAACCGCACCAGCATATGGTCTCACAAGGGGTCTGAGGATCTCATCTCGGTACCTAATGGCAGTCAGGCTACCTCTGGCGAGCACATGGAGGGCTGTGCGGCCCTCCACAGAAATGCCACCGCACACCATTACTGACCCACTGCCAAACCGGTCATGCTGAAGGATGTTGCAGGCAGCAGATCGCTCTCCACGGCGTCTCCAGACTCTGTCACATGTGCTCAGTGTGAACCTGCTTTCATCTGTGAAGAGCACAGTGCGCCAGTGGTGACTTTGCCAATCCTGGTGTTCTGTGGCTAATGCCAAGCGTCCTGCATGGTGTTGGGCTGTGAGCACAACCTCCATCTATGGACATCGGGCCCTCATACCACCCTCATGGAGTCGGTTTCTAACCGTTTGTGCAGACACATTCACATTTGTGGCCTGCTGGAGGTCATTTTGCAGGGCTCTGGCAGTGCTCCTCCTGTTCCTACTTGCACAAAGGTGGAGGTAGCGGTCCTGCTGCTGGGTTGTTGCCCTCATACGGCCCCCTCCATGTCTCCTGGTGTACTGGCCTGTCTCCTGGTAGTGCCTCCAGCCTCGGGACACTGCGCTGACAGACACAGCAAACCTTCTTGCCACAGCTCGCATTGATGTGCCATCCTGGATGAGCTGCACTACCTGAGCAACTTCTGTGGGTTGTAGAGTCCGTCTCATGCTACCACGAGTGTGAAAGCACAACCAACATTCAAAAGTGACCAAAACATCAGCCAGAAAGCATTGGTACTGAGATGTGGTCTGTGGTCCCCACCTGCAGAACCACTCCTTTATTGAGGGTGTCTTGATAATTGCCAATAATTTCCATCTATTGTCTATTCCATTTGCACAACAGCATGTGAAATTGATTGTCAATCAGTGTTGCTTCCTAAGTGGACAGATTGATTTCACAGAAGTTTGATCTACTTGGAGTTATATTCTGCTGTTTAAGTGTTCCCTTTATTTTTTTGAGCAGTGTATATTGTGCCTCACCTTGATTTTTTATTTAAATATCTCTGCCCACCTATTTATTTTACAGATTTTGGCAGATAACTTGATTGCATTACTGGGTTTTCTGTGGTGATGTCCTTGCAGAAAGCTGCTGTAGGGGAAGATATACATTTTTGCCTTACTTTTATATCTTGTTCACACATAGGCATTTGGCAGATATTTGCCTCAAGGACATTGTTTTCCTTCTCTGTCAGTCTTCATTGTGTTAGGTATGATTTTATTGCACCAGATATTTACAATTGTAATAACTGTCAGGTGTGGAACTTGTCCTTTGTGTGTATACCGTGATATATAGTGACCATTATTGCTGCTTTTCATATGACTTAATGGTATGGTTTGCCGTTGTATGAGACTTTCTGATTTTTTACTTATGGCTCCTATCCTTGTATCTTTTTGGAGTATTTTTATAATAAAAGAAGGTTGTTATAACCAAATTTATTTTCTGGAATCTTGTTGACGGTCTCAAATGTTATGGTCTTCATTCTCAAGATTTAAGCCCCAATACATCATTGACTTTGCGCCTGTTTTTTTTGTCGATTTTTACGTATTTGCACTTTTTATTTGTTTGACCCAATTCATTATTCTATTTGCGCCTTTTTTAAGTTTATTCTATGTTTTCACCTGAGTTTAGCTAATCCAGATGTTTTTGTCTGATTCATCAAATTCAACTTTTTAAAAAGTCACAAAATTAGCGTAACTTCCGCTCCAGTCCCCACTTCCCCTGGTGTATTTGTAAGTACAACAGTATTTTGCGAAACATGTGAATTTTTGCTCTAAAAGGTTGCAAAAACATTCAACAACACAGAAAAAAAATCAATTTTTGACTGCACACCAAATGCACAAATGCATGAATCATGTGTGCCATTTTGAAGAATTTGGGGAAAAAAATGGCAACTAATGCTACAAGACTAAAAAGAAAAATGACTTAAAAAACGGGGTCCATAGACTCATCCATTTTTGTGCATAACGTAAACTCGAAAGATTTTAGAATTCTTAAGGTTCTTGTCTTTAGTAATATATTCATTGTTCTATGACCATTCAGGATGATGTCGGAGAATAAAACAGAAGACGGGTTTCTCTTATTGGGTTTTTATGAATATCCAGATCTACAAGTTTTAATATTTTTTCTTTTCTTATTGATATATTTCCTCTGCGTTTTGGAGAACACGCTGCTTATAGTTATCATCTACTTGGATACAAATCTTCATACCCCCATGTATTTCTTCCTGTGTAACTTGTCCTTTCTAGATATTTGCTTTACCACTGTAATTTTCCCAAAGTTCCTCCTGACATTTTTGGGCAAGAGATCAATCTCCTTCTTGCAGTGTTTCATACAGATGCATCTTTACACTAGGCTTCAGAGCTTAGATTACATCTTATTGACGGCAATGTGTTATGACCGTTACGTGGCCATCTGCAATCCTCTTCGTTACAGTCTTGTCTTGAATAAGAAGGTCTCTGTCCTCTTTGCTGGAGTTAGTTGGCTTCTCGGCATTATAGACCCTCTTCCAATTATTGTTGTGCTCTCTCGTTTCCCGTTCTGCTCATCTCGGGAGATCGACCACTTCTTTTGTGACCTGATGCCTTTGTTAAAAGTCTCCTGCGGTGATGTCTCCAAAGTCATGACCATTGTTTTCAGTGAAGGCGCACTTATCGGTATAGCATCGTTTGTATTAATATTATCTTCCTATAGTTACATCATAATCGCCGTAACAAGCATGAAGACGGCACTGGCTAGGCGTAAAGCCTTCTCCACCTGCTCGGCCCATCTTATAGTCATCTTGATGCTGTATCTGAGTCTGATCTGTGTCTATATCATACCTTCCCCAGATGATAACCCTAGTAGTAAAAAGCCAGTAGCTCTTCTTAACACAGTGCTGGTGCCAATTTTTAATCCAATTCTGTACAGTCTTCGAAATAAAGATGTCAAATTAGCGATTCAAAAACTTTTTTCAGGGAAACTACAACTTCTTAAAATGAAACAATAGAACAAGAAAAAAATTGAAGTGCGCGACTTTTTTTGCCCTTGATGACTTTTGAGATGCGGACATGGGAGATGGGAATGTTGTAGCCATAATGGAAGGAAAACATGGACTAAAAAAACTGCAGAAATCAAGATGATTTCAGGCAAATTTGGCAGTTTCATAAAGCATATTTTCAAGGCATAATGGGATGTGAGGGCACAATTAATTTGACAGTCCACAACAAACTTTTGGACTCACGTGATAAAAAAAACAGTCCACAACTTTATGCACAGTCCCATAGAGCCTCTTTTAGGTCATGGGTTGTCCAACCCAATATCTTCCATGGTGGACTGAAAATGGAAATGACATACAAAGGCTCTAGAACCAGACGGACCAGAAATGAAGGAGGATTACTTCATAAAACTAATTGAGTGGTATACTATCCTCCTCTAGGCATACTTTGGCAGTGTGAACGACTGAGTCTACAACAACCTACCCTGCAGAGCAATATGGTGCCAAACATATGGTGAGAAGTAGCAGACAAATAGAGGTAACTTCTCAAGGACATCCTCAAATTCAACGTAGCTACCTACAAGTTCACTACAGTGAACAGACAAAGGCTCTGGCACCATATATGTCTATTCAGAGTGTTATAGAGACATCTAAGGGATGTTTATGGTGAAACTCCAGTCGGAAGATGTATTTTCCATCTCTTCTTTGTCCAACAGAGCTGGATATCTCCCCAATGTTGCACTTACCTAAGTGAGATATTGTCTACTGTCCTCTTTTGGGCTTTAGCTGAGGCTTATGCAGGACAGTATAACATGGCAAATAAGGGTCTAATCACATCACGTCTGAGTTGGAAGTCAGACATGCCTCATTATCCACGCCACTCGGGTTCAGTGATGTCATGGACATGAGGTCATGGTGTTTTTCTCTGGAGAGGTAGAGGTGAAAGCAGAGATCTCCGAAAGGAGTGCGCTCAGATGATTAAAATGTTTTTCGAAATGTTGCTGTCCTGCGTGAGTGGGGATGTGATCTGTGTAGTTTCTTCATGTGCAGCTTCCATCCTGGACTTAGTAGTGCAAATCTCCCGAAATTCGATTCAAGCAGATTCGCTCAATTAAGGGGGAAAATTTGATTTGCATTGAATAAATTCGATGTAAATTGAGCTGGGAAGAGCTCAAAAAAATCTTTTACTCTCTTGTCCTCTGCCCCCATATCCCACTGTAACTATCCTACTGCCACCGGTCCTCTGATCAGTTCTTCTAACTTATATTTTCTTTCTTCTTCTTCCTTCTGGCTGGGTCTTTTGTCTACTGGCATTATGTGGGGCTTGATGCACATCATTGACATGTGCCACACCCTTTGCGATCACCAACATATGTTTTGCCCCACATGACGAAATTGAATCAATGAATAGATGACCCTGCCTGATTAACCCATTTACCCCCCAGGGTGGTTTGCACGGTAATGACCGGGCCAATTTTTACAATTCTGACTACTGTCACTTTATGAGCTTACTCTGGAACGCTTCAACAGATCCCCCTGATTCTGAGAATGTTTTTTTCGTGACATATTGTACTTCATGATAGTGGTAAAATTTCTTCGATAACTCTTGCGTTTATTTGTGAAAAAATGGAAATTTGGCGAAAATTTAGAAAATTTTGCAATTTTCAAAATTTGAATTTTTAGGCCCTTAAATCAGAGAGATATGTCACACAAAATAGTTAATAAATAACATTTCCCACATGTCTACTTTACATCAGCACAATTTTGGAACCAAAATTTTTTTTTGATAGGGAGCTATAAGGGTTAAAATTGATCAGCAATTTCTAAATTTTCCAACAAAATTTGCAAAACCATTTTTTTAGGGACCACATCTTATTTGAAGTGATTTTGAGGAGCCTTTATGACAGAAAATACCCAAAAGTGACACCATTCTAAAAACTGCACCCTAAAGGTGCTCAAAACCACATTCAAGAAGTTTATTAACCCTTCAGGTGCTTCACAGGAATTTTTGGAATGTGAAAGAAAAAAATTATCATTTAACTTTTTTCACAAAGATGTTAATTTAGTCCCCAATTTTTTTATTTTTGCAAGGGTAACAGGAAAAAATGGACCCCAAAATTTGTAATTTTTCCTGAGCACGCCGATACCCCATATGTGGGGGCAAACCACTGTTTGGGCACACGGCAGGGTTCGGAAGGGAAGGAGCGCCATTTGACTTTTTGAATGTAAAATTTGCTTGAATGATTAGCGGACGCCATGTTGTGTTTGGAGAGCCCCTGATGTGCCTAAACAGTGGAAACCCCCCGCAAGTGACACCATTTTGGAAAGTAGACCCCTCAGGGAATTTATCTAGATGTCTGATGAGCACCTTGAACCCCCAGGTGCTTCACAGAAGTATAGAACATTGAGCCGTAAAAATAAAATTTTCACATTTTTGCAACAAAAATGTTTTTCAGCCTCCAATTTTGCATTTTCATAAGGGTAACAGGAGAAATTGCACATGAAATTTGTTGTGCAATTCTTCCTGAGCACGCCGATACCCCATATGTGGGGGAAAACCACTGTTTGGGCGCATGGCAGGGCTTGGAAGGGAAGGAGCGCCATTTGACTTTTTGAATGTAAAATTTGCTGGAATAATTAGCGGACACCATGTCACGTTTGGGGAGCCCCTGATGTGCCTAAACAGTGGAACCCCCTAACAACTGACACCATTTTGGAAACTAGACTCCTCAGGGAACTTATCTAGATGTGTGGTGAGCACCTTGAACCCCCAGGTGCTTCATAGAAGTTTAGAACATTGAACCGTATAAATAAAATTTTCACATTTTTGCAACAAAAATGTTTTTCAGTCTCCAATTTTGCAATTTGTTGTGCAATTCCTCCTGAGCACGCCGATACCCCATATGTGGTGCACTGTTGTGCTCACTAGTCGCCATATCGTCGTCATTTTTTTCTTTACTTTTAAAAAAATCCCAATCCTAACCCTAGCACAACCCTAACCGTAGCACAAACCTAACTCTAGAGTTTATTTTTTATGCCATTCCTTGTGCGGCATAAGTGATTAGACCGCTTTATTCTTCGGGTCGGTGTGATTACAGCGATAACAGATTCATATCAGGTTTTTATGATTGACAGCCGTCACACACTAAAAGACGCTTTTTTCTTTTGCAAAGACTAGTTTTTGCATCGCCATATTTTGAGAGCTATAATCTTTCCGTATTTCAGCTGACAGAGTCATGTGACAGCTTGTTTTTATTGGTACCATTTTTGGGCACGTGACATTTTTTGATCGCTTTCTATTCCGATTTTTGGGAGGGAGAATAAACAAAAACCAACAATTCCGGAATTGTTTTTTTTTTATACCGTTCCGTGTGTGGTAAAATTGATAAGGTAGCATTATTCTTCAGGTCAGTATAATTACAGCGGTACCACATTTTTTTTTTTTATGTTTTGGCGCTTTTACACAATAAAAACTATTTTATAACAAAAATATTTTTTTAAATCGCTTTATTCTGAGAGCTATAACTTTTTTATTTTTCGGATGATGGAGCTGTATGGTGGCTTGTTTTTTGTGGGACAAGATGACATTTTCAGCGGTACCATTTTTATTTGCATTTGTATTTTTGATCGCGTTTTATTGCATTTTTGTTTGGCGGTATGATGATAAAGCATGTTTTTTTGCTTTGTTTTTTTTTGTTTTTTTACCGTTTTCACTAAAGGGGTTAACTAGTGGGACATTTTTATAGGACAGGTCGTTCCAGACACGGCGATACCATATATGGGTACTTTTATTGTTTGGTTTTTTTTTTTTTTCCCACAATAATATTTATTTATAGGTACAATATATTTTTATTTTTTGGGATTATTTTTTTCATTTTGTTTTTTTATATTTTTACTTTTTTTTCTTTTCACATTCTGATTCTTTTTTTACTTTTACACCTTGTCCCACTAAGGGACTTTCACAATCAGATCGCCTGTCAGGCATAGAGAGCAGCAGCAGCTCCCTGTGCTATACAGGCTGTCACTGCTGCAGAGGGAGAAGACCAAAGTATGTTCCTGCTGTCTCGTGACCTGGGTCATCATGGCAACACCCGGGAGCCACGGCAGACAGCATTGAACGCAGCAGGAGAGGTGAGTATCGGCAATCACCTCCCCTTGCCCCCGCAATGCTGCGATTGACTTCGATCGCAGTATTGAGGGGGTTAATGTGCAGGGAGTGGTGCAGGACCGCTCCCTGCCCATAGTGCCAGCTGTCAGCTGTGACAATCAGCTGACACCCAGCGGTGATCGCCCCACAACGCTTGTGTGCGGGCGCGATCGCCATATGACCTAATAGTACGTCATTGGTCCAATCGGCCCAGGTCACCATGACGTACTATTAGGTCACACGTCAGAAAGGGGTTAAAGATAGAAGAATGAAAAAAAGAAGATAGAAGATTTTTTTTTGTGTAATCTTTAAAAAACAAATTGCTCATCTCTATCTAGTTTGTGATTTAATAGGGTGAAGCTTTCCGATGCAAAATAGATCTCACATTGGATCAAAACAGGTATCTGCCAGGTATCTACTGACATCATCTGGAAATTCTTTAGACTGTAAGGTTGCAGCCGGACAAGTTTTGGATAGAGTGTATGTGTTACCAAGGTGCGCAGCCTCAGTGATGTGAAACCCAGAGAGCAGGCTCTAGCACTGATAGTGCTGAGAGATTTTTAATGGGCCTGGATTTTGGGTCCGGGTTTTAGGAACGGCCACTAGAGCTGAGTGGGACTGGCTGTTCCCATACCTCCAGTTCCAGGGCTTGGAATGGGATATTTAAGGAATTCTACCTACCTCACTCAGTGCTTGTGAGTGTAGGTGGAAAGACCTCTGGCGTAGTTTTGGCTCTTCCAGAGACTAAGAGTTGGACACTTATCTGAACAGGTGAGCCAATTCTATCAAATGGACTGTTTATTTTCTGTTTGTTTTTGGTTGGTTTTCCTTTATACCAAAGGAAAGGCTGTTTGTTTCCCTTATGCTGAAAGTTTATGAAGTCTAATAAACGTTCCTGTTCACGCTAAGAAGCCTCGTGCCTGTGTGGACCTGGCCACTACCAAGCGTGAAATCCCTACAGTGCCAACAGAGAAAATGATTCTGAATGCTGTCCTCTTCTCTGTACAGAACATGTTCATGCCCACTCCGTTATCATTGCACAATAATCAGTAATTGAGAATCAACAATAAAGAGTAGACCTTAGTGGTAAGGGAATGGTGCATTCTTTGGTGGGCCAGTCTGACCATGACTACAGACTGAAAAGGGGGCCATGCGTCATAGATCAAAGTGTGTTGATGGTGGAACAACTGTTAAATAAAAGATTGTCTGCATTGATCGTTGTGCTGATGCAGCTATACACATTTTAGGCCACGTGAGTCTTCAGTAAAGATGAGCCAATCTGTCGGAATTAGTATCAGGCTAATTATTACTTCTGTTTGATCAGAAGATTCGATTCAGGCTAAATAAACTTGATCCAAATTTAAAGTGCCCTGAAAATATGTTTATTATGTTCTGAGGTCTCTCCAAACCCAAAAGAATAATCAATGGAGCAGTTAAAAGAAATATACACACCTGACACCGCTCTCCACCCAATCCCCAGCTTGTTTCCTCCGATCTTTCAACGCTGACTAGACCTCACCTAGTCCCGTGGCTGCCATTCCTGCAAAATTTGTGACAAATCTGATCCATTATGAATTGATTTGCTCAGCTCTAACACTTAATTATGTTATTGCATGTGTGATATGTGCTAGAATTTATGACACATCTGTGGTCTTTGGCTATATCGGACATGTCTGTTTACATGGGATTTAGTGGAGCATTTTTACAGTGATTTTATACTGCTGTTCGCACTACTATGTTGTAGGAAGGCTTATATGCCGCGGCGGTATTGACTTTATTTTATATGTACTGTCTCTTTAAAAATGATCGTAATACTTGTCCATATGTGGCTGCTGTCAAAGACACTGGCAAAGCTCAGGTAGGGTTAAAGAGAAAAAATGGGCAGGTGTTTTTTTTTTCCTGCTGATCCCGAGTATCACATTTTTGTTTTCAACCTCCAATACGGTTACAGAGATATGGGCCTTTTTATTAAGTGCTAATTTTTCTGTTTTTTTGCCAAAGAGATGTGGCTCACAGGATCCTCTGGGGCGTGTCTTTAGGCCACACTCAAATATTACCCTGTGAGCAACACCCCATTGGTAAAGACCATAAAAATTAGCACTAAATAAAAAAGCCTATATTACTGGAAATGTATTGGGGATTGCCTTGGGGCAGAGGAATCCCAAGGCAGGAGACCCTGCAACCCCACAGAGCAGCCATCACTAGTGCTGGGACCTTGCTAAGGTCCTGTGAACAACTCTGAGTAACTCTTTACCACAGGCTGTTACAGCTGAACCTTTTAGACATGCTGGGACTTGTAGTTATGCAGCTATCCCACTGCTTCACAGGGTTCGACTTTCTGTTACTTAGTAAGTTTTAAAGACAGGAAAGAGGAACACGTATTGTAATGCACAGCAATGTTTTTTAACACTAAGCCACATCCTAACTACTCCCTGTCTATTCTGTACTCATTCACAGAAAAAGTGCCCTAGTGAAGCCCCTTAGTGTTTGAACCCACTAAAGTACCCATTTTATGGCTTTTACAGTGCCCTTCACACAGTATGATACCCGCACAGTGCCCCCAACACAGTAAGATGACCCCACATCCACCAATACATAGTATAATGCCACCACAGTGCCACCAGCACAGTATAATGCTACCACAGTGACATGGACTCCATATCATACCCCTCACAATATCTCCTACACAAACTATGATGCCCCCACAGTGCTCACCCCAACACACAGTATGATGTCCCCCACAGCTGCCTACACAGTATGATGCCCCCAGAGTGCTCCACACTCAATATGATTCCCCTACAGCTGCTTACACAGTATAATGCCCTCAGAGTGCCTTTCCATACAGAGTGATGTTCCCTGGACAGTATGATGTCCCACAAACACAGTATGATACCCCCCAAACACACACAGTATGATGTCCCCCACAGATACCTACACAGTATGATTCACCCGGAGTGCCCCACACTCAATATGATGCCTCCACAGCTGCCTACACAGTATGATGTCCCCCTCACACAGTGTGCTGCCTCCTGGACAGTATGATGTCCCACACACACAGTATGATGCCCCCAAACACAGTATGATGTCCTCCACAAAGTATGATGTCTCCACAGTGCCCCCACACAAAATGATGTATCCAATGCTCCCCACACAGCATGACACCTCCACAATCCCAACCCACAGTGTACCACAATGTCCTCCACATACTATGATTCCCCTCACAATTCTATTAATTAGAGTCACTCATTTTGTATTAAAGAAAAATAAATGTAAAATGAAGCATTGGCAACGCTCCTCCTTTGTTACTATCTAAAAATTGTTTTACTTTCATGTCCAGCCATCTCCATTCAATTCTATGGGAGTCCTGAAAATAGCTGAGCTCTCTTGCATGGCTACTAGTGATGAGCGAGCATGCTCTGCTAACCCTTTTACCAAGCACGCTCAGATGCTGACCGAGTATTTTCGGTGTGCTCGACAACTATGTTCGAGTTGCTGTGGCTGCATGTGTTGCGGTTGTTAGACATCTGCAACACATGCAGGGATTGCCTGTTTGTTAGGCAATCCCTGCATGTGTCGCAGCTGTCTAATAGCCGTGACACATGCAGCTGTGGCGACTCGAACATAGTAGTGATGAGCGAGCACTAAAATGCTCAGCTGCTCGTTGCTTGGGTCGAGCAAATCGTAATGCTCAGGTGATCAACCCGAGCAACGAGCCCAATGTAAGTCAATGGGAAACTCGAGCATTTTTCCGGCAGCCCCCCCGGAGGTCTGCAGGGGGCCTAAAAATTGTCCAAATCGATGGGAACAGTGCTCAAATGGGAACAGCATGGGGAAGACCCCTGGAAGCATTTATGACTCCCAGGTCACTGCTGTGAACAATGTTGTCAGAGTATTACACCACTTTTACGGACTCACAATAAAACATACAAAAACAAAAACAAAATGGATTTTCCTGAAAAAAATGTTAAGGGACATTCTTTCCAGGGTAATGACTTGCATATAAGGCAAAATAAATAACTTCCCCAAAAAATGCTCCTCCACACCTTGGGCTATGTTTATACGTAGCGTTTTTGATGCATTTTTGCACTTTTGCATTGCTTTCAAAGGTGAAAAATACAATCACCAGTAAATGTAATTATGTAATTTAAACATTTTACTACCTTATCTGCCCATGTGGTGTGTGAGACATAATCAGACACATCCTGTTTCATTTATGAAGAAGGGACTCTGAAAGTCACAAAGCCTATTTTTACAGGGTCAAAAAGGGCAGCCCTTACTATTGTTAAAGGGCCAGCAGTCGACCCTCACTATTGTTAGAGGGCTATCAGCCGACTGTGCTTTGTTGTTCCCATTATAAAGGAGCGGGTCTCCTATACTGTTATTGCGTATGTAGTTACGGCAAGGCCTGCCAAATTTTGAAAAAAACACAATACCCCTTTGAAGACACAGAGAGGATGGCCTCAGTAAAAAAAAAGTCACATAATAAAGGAGCGGGTCTCCTATACTGCTATGAAGTGACTGCTAGGCCTGCCCAAAATTTGGAAAAACCCCAATACACCTTTGAAGACACAAAGAGGAGGGCCTCAGTTTAAAAAATGTTCCCATTATAAAGGAGCGGGTCTCCTATATTGTTATTGTGTATGCAGTGACTGCAAGGCCTAGCCAAAATTTGGAAAAATCCCAATACCCCTTTGAAGAAATGTAGAGGAGGGCCTCAGTTAAAAAAAAATGTTCTCATTATTAAGGAGCGGGTCTCCTATACTGTTATTGCGTATGTCGTGACTGCAAGGCCTGCCCAAAATTTGAAAAGAACCCAATGCACCTTTGAAGAGACGTAGAGGAGGGCCTCAGTTTAAAAAAATTTTCCCATTATTAAGGAGCGGGTCTCCTATACTGTTATTGCGTATGCAGTGACCGCAAGAGCTGCGCAAAAATTTGAACGCATCCCAATACACCTTTGAAGAGACATAGAGGAGGGCCTCAGTTTAAAAAATGTTCCCATTATAAAGGAGCGGGTCTCCTATATTGTTATTGTGTATGCAGTGACTGCAAGGCCTAGCCAAAATTTGGAAAAATCCCAATACCCCTTTGAAGAAATGTAGAGGAGGGCCTCAGTTAAAAAAAAATGTTCTCATTATTAAGGAGCGGGTCTCCTATACTGTTATTGCGTATGTCGTGACTGCAAGGCCTGCCCAAAATTTGAAAAGAACCCAATGCACCTTTGAAGAGACGTAGAGGAGGGCCTCAGTTTAAAAAATTTTTCCCATTATTAAGGAGCGGGTCTCCTATACTGTTATTGCGTATGCAGTGACCGCAAGAGCTGCGCAAAAATTTGAACGCATCCCAATACACCTTTGAAGAGACATAGAGGAGGGCCTCAGTTTAAAAAATGTTCCCATTATAAAGGAGCGGGTCTCCTATATTGTTATTGTGTATGCAGTGACTGCAAGGCCTAGCCAAAATTTGGAAAAATCCCAATACCCCTTTGAAGAAATGTAGAGGAGGGCCTCAGTTAAAAAAAAATGTTCTCATTATTAAGGAGCGGGTCTCCTATACTGTTATTGCGTATGTCGTGACTGCAAGGCCTGCCCAAAATTTGAAAAGAACCCAATGCACCTTTGAAGAGACGTAGAGGAGGGCCTCAGTTTAAAAATTTTTTCCCATTATTAAGGAGCGGGTCTCCTATACTGTTATTGCGTATGCAGTGACCGCAAGAGCTGCGCAAAAATTTGAACGCATCCCAATACACCTTTGAAGAGACATAGAGGAGGGCCTCAGTAAAAAAAAATGTTCCCATTATTAAGGAGCAGGTCTCCAATACTGTTATTGCGTATGCAGTGACTGCAAGAACTGCCAAAAATTTGGACGCACCCCAATACCCCTTTGAAGAGACATAGAGGAGGGCCTCAGTAAAAAATGTTCCCATTATAAAGGAGTGGGTCTCCTATAGTGGCAATGCCCATGTAGTGACTGAAAGGACTGCCCAAAAATTGGATGCACTCCAATACCCCTTTGAAGAGACATAGAGGAGGTCCTCATTAAAAACTTGTTACCATTGTTAAGGAGTGGATCTCCTATACTGGTAATGCCCATGCCCTAAGTGCATGGGCTGAAAAACATCTACCACTGGGAGGTATATATAAAGATACTGTGTAACATACAGAATGTTAGAGGTAGGCCTCTAAAAAATATTTCCTACAGGCATCATAAACACCCTTAAAAAAATTATGTGGGTGTTGCATCACGGTTACCCTGGTGATATCGTCGGAGGATGAGGAGAAGGAGGAGGACAACCGAAAATAGACAAAATCAGGAAGCGTATACCCATGTCTGGGTGTGAAGAGGTGCAAGGGAATAGACCTCCAAAAAAAGCCACTGGATTTGACTTTATGTTCCTCTGCTATCATCCAGTGGTGTTGAGAAGTCTGGCCCAATCCAGCCTTTGTTTATTTTGATAAGAGTAAGCCTGTAAGCCTTTTCAGTTGACAGGCAGTTGCGCCTATCAGTTATAATGCCCTCGGCGGCACTAAAAACCCGCTCTGACAAAACACTAGCGGCAAGGCAGGTCACAACCTCAAGGCGTAGAGAGCCAGCTCTTGTCCAGCGTGGATACCCAATAATTATAAGGCACAGAGGAATCACAGAGAACGTTGGTACAGCTGGCAAGGTACTCCTTCAGCATCTTCCAAAACTTTTCCCTCTTTGTCAGAGTACCCTGTGCATCAGGGCCTGGGCGCTGGGAGGGTCTGCAAAAACTGTCCCATACCTTTAACAGTGTTCCCCTGCCTCTGCTGCATCATATTTGTGTCTCCCTTGCCTGTACTCTTGGTTGTCCAACGAACTGTGTCCTCTGCCGCCAGCGTTTTCAGACGAGATTTTTTTTTAATAATTCTACAACAAGGGCCTTCTGGTGCTGCATCATTTTACTAGATCTCTCCGCCATGGGAAGGACAGATAGAAAGTTCTTGTAGTGTGGATCTAGATATGTGACCAACCAGTAATTACTGACTGTCCATGCTCTCTTCCTTGTCCTCCTCCTCGTTCTCCCTTTCCTCAGGCCATCCATGCTGAACAGACGGCATGACAGTTGTGTGGGTAGTACCGTCTGTAGTGCAGGAAAACAGCTCCTATCCCTCCTCCTTTTCCTCCTCCTCATTATCACCCAATCCGCATTCGGATGAGATGAGGCTGGGCTGTGTGGCATCACCCTGTATGGTTCCTTGCTCCATCTCATCGTGCTGCGCCTACAATGCCTAATTTTAAATTGTGATCTGCCAGCATTTACGAAGACAGAGAAGCGGGATGGTGACGCTAATTATGGCATCATCACCACTCACCGTCTTGGTGGAGTCCTCAAAGTTTTGGAGGACAGCACAGATGTCTGACGTCCATGCCCACTCATCAGTTCTTATGTGCGGAGGCCGACCTGAATAATGACGGGCGTGTTGAAGCTGGTATTCTACAACTGCCCTCTTCTGCTCACAAATCCTTCCCAACATCTGCAAGGTTGAGTTCCAATGCGTGGTGACATCACACACCAGTCGGTGAGCTAGAAGCTGCAAACGCTGCTGAAGCACAGCGAGGGCAACGGAAGCTGTAGGTGACTTTCGAAAATGGGCACACATGCAGCATACTTTGACAAGCAGCTCCGACAGATGCGGGTAGGTTTTTAGAAACCGCTGAACCACTAGGTTGAGCACATGGGCCAGGCATGGTACGTGTGTGAGCTCGCCTAGCTTCCGAGCCGCTACCAGATTCTGGCCATTGTCATACACAACCATGCCTGGCTGTAGGTTCAGCGGTGACAGCCACAGATCTGCCTGCTCTGTTACAGCTGTCAATAACTTTGCAGGGGTGTGTGGTTTGCCCCCTAAGTATATTAGCTTCAGCATAGCCTGTTGCCACTTGGCCAAGGCAGTGCTGCAATGCTTACCAGTTCCAACTGATGTGGTCATTTGAAGATGGAGGCTGAAGAGGAGGAGGTGCAGGAGCTGTAGAATGTGGAGGCTACCCTAATTGACCCAGGGCCCGCAATCCTCGGCGTCAGGAGGACGTGTTCCATCGCATGGTCCAACTGGGTCCCGGCTTCCACTATATTAACCCAGTGTGCCGTTAGCGAGATGTACCATCCCTCGCCACAAACACTTGTCCATGTGTCCGTGGTTAGATGGACCTTCCCAATAGCAGCGTTGTTGAGGGCATGGGTTATGTTCTGGGACCTGTGCTTGTGTAATGTGGAAACGGCACACTGGGAGAAATTGTGGCGGCTGGGGACCGAGTACCAAGTGACGGTTGCCGCCATCAGGTTGCGGAAAAATTCAGTCTCCATGAGCCTAAAAAGCAAAATTTCAAGTGCAAGTATTTGAGAAATGTGTGAGTTTAGTATTGTGTCCTCTGGGGCACTGGCTGTGTATTTGCAGTTGTGTTCAAAGGACTGGAGTAGGGACAATTGAACGCTGCGCTGGGACAAGGATGTGTACGCTGACGATGATAGTTGCAAGTGTGCAATGACAGGTGCAGGGAGGGAGGCATCTTCGCCTGCGCCATGGACAGAGGATTGGCTTGCACGCACAAAAGTGAAACAGGCAGTGGTGTCACCTGCAGACACTGTTTCTGGACCCTGGCGTTCAGCCCAACTAGTCGGGTGCTGTGCTGTCATGTGTCTGAGCATGCTGGGGTGGTCAGTCAGATAGTTTTGCTGCTCCTGCTGATGCTGGCTTTGCAGAGGTTGCAAATGGCCTTTTTTTTGGGTTATCTGGACAGTCTTTAAAGAAGAGCCAAACTCAGGAAGACCTAACAGTTGGCTGGCAACTTCCCTCATGTTAGTATTCTGGGGAACAGTTGCCCGCCTTGTGTCTGTGGCCACCCTACTGCTTGTTCCTGCCTGTTTTGGTGTTATGCCTCTCTCCCCCTCTGTGCTGCTGTCCTCACTATGCATGTCATCTTGCCAGGTTGGGTCAGTGACTTCCTCGTCTATAAATGGAAAAGTGAACAGCTCTTCAGAGTGTCCAAATGTGGGATCAGTTGTCTCTGGGCATGGTGGGAGGTAGGAGGATCAGGGTGAGGAATATGTGGTCAAGACTCACGGCTACTGAGACTTGACCATGTGGAAGGCAGGGTGGTGGTGGTGGCAAACTGACTGGAAGCATTATCTGCTATCCAGCCAACAACCTTTTCACACTGCTCTGGCTTCAAGAGTGGTGTTCCACGGCCCCCTAGTAATTGGGACAGAAAGGTAGTTCGACATGATGTGGGTGCTTGTTGTACTCCCTCAGCAGGCACAGTTTCATCTTGCCCACGGCCTCAGCCTCTGCGTGAACCATCACCATCACGTCCACTTCCCCGTTCCTTGCCACTCCCCTTGCCCATTTTAAATGGAGGACAATATTTGGACAATATTTTTACCCCAGTAATATGGGATCACGTCTGATGACCTTGGTTTTAGAAAGTGGCCTTATAGATGTGGTATTGGTCAGCAACCAAGTGTGAATAGGTTCAACAACACACAGCTGGCTGACTTTAAATGGAGTATATTTGGCAAGCTCCACAAAATGTATTATTATTACCGCAGTAATATGGGATCATGTGTGACGACCACGGTTTTAGGAAGTGGCCTTATAGATGTGGTATTGGTCAGTGACCAAGTCTGAATAGGTTCAACAAAACACAGCAGGCTGACTTTAAATGGAGGGTAATATTTGGCATGCTCCAAAAAATGTCACAATTATAACCGCAGTAATATCAGATCACGTCTGATGATGGAAAAGTTTCTCTGCTTCCACAATACAGCAATACAAATGAAATAAAAAAAATCTGGTTGTATTCTGCTAACAAGCAAGTGGAGCAGTAAAATGGTGTACTGTATTGCTTTTTAAGCAAATAATCAGGATTAAGGGAAAAGAAATAGCCATTATATGTAGAACTATGGATATCTGTAACAGCAGCAGCAGACAGAACGTGCAATGGACCCTATTGTGTTGTATACACTGTCCACAAACCCTGCCTAACTCCTGCTATCACCACTGAATATATGCAGCTGGATTAGTTCTCACAAGGACTATTATTTCAGATGGATATATATCTTGCTGTGGAATACCTATATCTAACTATTAAACCGCCACTTCTGTCCCTCACTCAGCTGCAGCTCTCCCTTCTCTGCCTGTCTGAAGGGTAGACTGTGAAGAGCATAGGGTCACCAGGTCTGATATAGACCCGATGACGCTGTTCGGCCAGCCAATCACTGTAATGCCACAACCAACATGGCTATGGCATTACAATGAGTGGCAGCCAATCCCTGCATGTTCATTGGCTCTGTAAAGAGTGCCAAACATGCAGGGAGGGGACCCGAGCTCCCCCCTGAGCATCCTGGAAATACTCGAAGAGCGCCAAACATCTCGGACGAGTACCAAACAGTGGCGAGCACGTTCGCTCATCCTAGAACATAGTTGTTGAGCACGCTGAAAATACTAGGTCAGCACCCAAGCATGCTCGGTGAAAGGGTTAACCAAGCACGCTCGCTCATCACTAATGGCTACTTTTGAAAATTCTCTTAGACATTTACCACTTATGCTGTCGATATTGAATAAATCTCAGCGACGACTTCAATTCAAAATATTTATTTTCATGAAGTTTTCTTTTCAAGTACAAAATTGTGTTTTCTCATCACTTCAAAGATGTAAAATGTAGCGGTTAATGATAAGTGCTGGTGAGACTCGCCTTTTGGGTTTCCTATACTCAGGGGAAGGTAGACTGGTAAGATTAAAAGCCTATAATTCCCTGGGGTCAGACTACTCCTCTACATATAGACTGAGTGAGATTTTCCAGGAGTCTTTGCTCTCCACGATACCCATCACATGCCATATTCATTATTGGGAATACATTTCTTCAGACACAAGGTTTGAAAACAATCAAATTCACTTGTATCAAATTCTACGTGTATCAAGATTTAGATATAATTCTGGAAATAGAACGGTCTCACGTTATGGAATCGTCACAATTTTCGAATTTAGAACTTTGGATTTTCTTTATTGTTGCAATGAACTCAGATAGAACCAAAGAATTTTCTTTATTGCACCGTTGTAACTTTTTTTTTATCGATCTGTTGATATTAAGACTTATTACTTTGTTAAATAAGCACCATTTTTTTTTAGTGGAATCATTTTGATGTACATATAATTTGTTCATTATCTTTCATTATGTATCCATAGATTTTTTTTGGGGGGGGGGGGGGGTGTAAAAGAAACATTGTTTTCCAACTTTGTTTTTTTGTGGCTTTTTTTTTTTCTTATGGTTCTTATGTTGGAAACCAATTGACAATTTTACCTTATTCAATGGGCTGGTATGAATATGCTGATACCAAAAAAGTGTAGTATAGTTTCTATCACTGGGCATTTGCACAATAAATAAAGGTTTTATGGCAAAAAAACAAAAAAGATTCCTGGGTAGCTGCTATATAAAAATCAGAACTATTTTATTTTCTTTGTCAACATATAGGTAAGAGGGCTTAGCTTATTTATTGTGGGACAGGTTAAGATTTTATTGATACGACCTTGGGGTACAAGTAATTTATTGATTTACTTCTATAGTATTGTTGGGGATAGAATTAAAAAAATATATAAAAAAAATAAAATAAAACAGGCAATTCACACCCATATAATCCAGCCATGATAGTTGCTAGTAATTGATGCAATACATAGATTATATTCTTCCATAGTTACATTATACTGTTAACCTCTTCACGACGAGGCCAATTTCCATTTTTGCGTTATCGTTTTTTCCTCACTTACTTCCCAGAGCCATAACTTTTTTATTTTCTGTTCACATAGACATATGAGGGCTTGTTTTTTAGCGGGACGAGTTGTACTTTTGAATGACACCATTCATTTTATCACTTAATGTTCAGGAAAATGGGAAAAAATTCCAAGTGGGGAGAAATTGTGAAAAAAAAACTTAATTCTGACATTGTTTTTTGGGAATTGTTTTTACAGTGGTTAAAAATGACCTTGAAATATGACTCTCCTCATCGGTACGATTACGGCGATACCAAAGATGTCCAGTTTTTTTTATTATTTTAGTGGTGAAAAAAAAAATCTGAAGTTTGAGAAAAAAAAAAATTGAGGGTTTGTGTTGCCAATTTCTAAGACCTGTAACGTTTTCATTTTTCAGCTGACGGAGCTGTGTGACGGCTTATTTTTTTTTCAGTGCGAGACGACATTTTTATTGATACCATTTTGGGATAGATGTGACGTTTTGATCGCTTGTTACAGCATTTTTTGTGGTATTGCAGCGACCATAAAAACCTAATTTTGTCGTTCTTGAATATTTTTCGCTTACGGTGTTTACCGAACGGGTGAGTTAATTTTATATTTTAATATATCTGATTTTTCTGAATTCGGCAATATCATGTATGTGTATTTTTTTTATTTTGTATTATCTTTATTTTTACTGGGAGAAAAGGGGATAATTTGAACTCTTATTTTTTATTTATTTTTTATATATACTTTAAAACATTTTTTTTTCACTTTTCACTTTTCTTGTTAGTCCCCTTAGGGGACTTGAAGCTACGATTGCCTGATCGCTTGTGCTGTGTACAGTGATGCTGCAGAATTGCTCTGTATATAGTAAAAAACAAGGTCTCCTTTGAAGCTTAGCCATAGCCAGGGTTTCAAGGGAGCTCTGTAATGACAGGCACGGAGGTCTTCAACAGAACTGTTGCTATCATAACACAACCCATAGGTGACACGCGATCACGTCACGGATACGTCGATGGGTGCTTACAATGACATGCCCCCATGCCGGCACACTGTTAATGCCACTGTCAGAGTTTGCACCACTCACGATTGCTAGAGGCAGGTCCTAGCTGTAACACACAACCAGTACCTGCCGGGTATTGGGGGGCTCACATTGTGAGCCAGCGCCATCCATCCGCTTCCGATTTGCGCCATACATGTACAGCGGATATCGTGAAGAGGTTAAAAAAAGACTCGTCCATCAAGTTCAACCAAGGGATGGAAATGGATAAAGGGGCATAGGTACAGCCATAATGCATGAACCAATCTGCCCTAAAAGAACAATTTTCCTTCTTGTTTCGGAGTGACAATTGACTGGATTGACGTTCAGAACAAGAATTTTAATTCAAATCTCCTCTATTCTTATTTCAGTAGAGCCACATTCACATCATGCTCTGCTCCAGTGCTGAGCACTTCATAGGGGACTTATGCCTCAATACCAAACAATAGTATTCAGACCTTCTCAAAGTTTCAAATGGAGACCAAAGTTTAATATTTTAGACTCTACTTTGCCCCATTCAAGTGAATGACTACTTCGGGGAAAAATTCGCATAATGTTTTTCAGCAATTCAGAAGCCCCTTGATGGACCCTCAGTGAGGAGCAGAATGTGACGTAAACGCTGGCTAACTGGTAAACTCCACCAAGTACTCAGAAAGGACCATCATATTCAGGCTCATCCTTCTGACTTTTGTTTTAATCTTGTTGTCATTGTTAACATCTTTTTAGGATGACCTCCGAGAATATAACAAAATATGGGTTTCTTTTGTTGGGTTTTTATGAATATCCCGATCTACAAATGTTGATATTTTTTATTTTCCTATTGATATATTTCCTTTGCCTCTTGGAGAACATGTTTCTTATAGTTATTATATTCTCTGACACAAATCTTCACACCCCCATGTATTTCTTCTTGTGCAACTTGTCCTTTCTGGACATTTGTTTGACTTCTCTCATCCTACCTAAGTTTCTCCTGACATGTCTGGGCCTGAGATCAATCCCTGTCTTGCAGTGTTTGATACAAATGCATCTGTACATTGCCCTCCAAGGCTTAGACTATTTCCTCTTGACAGTGATGTCTTATGATCGTTACGTGGCCATCTGCAATCCTCTTCGTTACAGTCTCATCATGAACAAAAAGATCTGTGTCCTCTTGGCTGGAGTTAGTTGGTTTATCAGCATTATAGACCCCGTTCCGGTCACTGGTGTGATTTCAATTTTTCCGTTCTGCTCGTCTAGAGAGATCGACCACTTCTTCTGTGACCTGATGCCACTCTTAATAATCTCCTGCGGTGACGACTCAAAAGTGATGTCTATTATTTTTAGTGAAGGCGTAATTCTTGGTATAATGTCCTTTGTTTTAATATTATATTCCTACAGTTCCATCATTTCTGTCATATTAAGGATGAAGACGGCACTGGCCAGGCGTAAAGCCTTCTCCACCTGCTCGGCCCATCTTACAGTCATCTTGATGCTGTATCTCAGTCTGGTCTGTGTCTATATCATACCTTCCCCAGATGGTAACCCTCATAGTAAGAAAGCCGTAGGTCTTCTTAACACAGTGCTGATTCCAATCCTCAATCCAGTTTTGTACAGCCTACGAAATAAAGATGTCACGTTCGCAGTCAGAAAACTTTTTACTGGAAAACATGAAATATATCAAGAGTGAAAAAAAAAATGGCCTTCTTCTTTTGAATGTCCTTCAGTGAACTCCAGATCTTTGTGGTTTCTAGAATATGTGAGCCTCACAGGTGCAACAACTCAAAGACCATCCATCATTTACTGTAAGAACTTAATAATATTGATTGTGATGCCTTCAACAGGATCTTTCACCTTCATTCTGATGCTGATCTATATGCGGCACAGGAAGAAATTATATTGGATGTTCTTACTATAGATTTCTTTATGTGAAATTTAGTGATCAAAGCGATCAGTACTACCCAATCATTTTAGTGTCAAGTGTCAATTCAAGTATATTTTTTAAAGGGAACCTGTTAGAAGGTTTTTTGACCCCAAAGTTTAACCGTAAAGTTCTCAATGGTCCAAAAGGGGAGGTTCTCCAGCACCAAGAAAAAGTAGTTAAAATTTAGCCTTTAATCATAAAGGGTAAAAAAAATTGAGATAATATGCACATATTTAAAAAAGAAAACCACGATGCTTATGCATTTCAGGTAGAAAAAACGTTAATCATAGCTGACATCAAGCTGTAAGCATCATGGGTATTATTTTAATATGTTCACATTCTCCCAATTTGTTTTATCCTATATAATTAAAGGCTAAATTTAAACTACCTTCCTTTGGTGCTGGAGATCAACCCCCTTTTTGGACCATTGAGAACTATTTGACCTGAAAGCCGGAGCAGTGCATATTCTGTGCACCACACCCAGACCCCAGACTGTCTAGCATGGGCGTAGATTGGAATCATAGAGCCCCATAGCAGAAATTCTAATTGTCCCCTCCCCCCAAAAAAAAAAAAATAAATAAAAAAAATTAAATATTTGTCGGGGTCACAGAAGAGCAGATCTCACAATTTTCCATCCTTTACTTAGTAATTTTCCTCCTGCTGAAGTCCTAGATCCCTCTTTCATTGACCCCATAAAGTATGATGCCAACAAAAGTGCCCCCCAAACACAGTATGATACCCCCATGGTGAATTCCTACACATTAGCCTCCACATGCACAGTATAATGACCCTACTGTACCCCACCTCAACTCCGAAGGCAAAGTATGATGACCCCCACACAGCCCTCCATGCAGTATAATGGGCCTACATGCAGTATAACAGCCCCACACTATATAATGGCCCACACTAGCCGTCCAAACAGTATAATTGCTTGCATACAGTATAATGGCCCCCCACATAGCCCTCCACAGTGTATAATGCATTCCCCATGGTCCTCCACAGAGTATAGTACACTCCCTATGGTCCCCCACAGAGTATAATCCACTCCCCATGGTCCTCCACAGAGTATAATGCACTCCACATGGTCCTCCACAGAGTAAAATGCACCCCCTTGGTCCTGGACACAGTATAATGCAGCCCCCACAGGATAAAATGCAGCCCCCATAGGGTAAAATTCACATCCCATAGGGTAAAATGTAGCCCCCCATAGGGCAAAATGCTGCCCCCCATAGGGTAAAATGTAGTCTACACATGCACTTGCAGCTCTTCGACCTCTCTACCTCTTTCTCCTTCAGGTGCCAGTCTCCTGATAGTGATTGACAGGTCACTCTTCTCTGTGACCTAATTTCCCGGCTGACATCTTGCGCAGGTGCCGTTATTTCAGAGGTGGGCGCAGTAGCGTCCTGATGATTGTGTAAGAGCCGGACTAATATTTTACGCATACGATGCCCCTGGGAATGACAGTGCCTGCGCAAGATGTCAGCCAGGAGAGCAGGTCACACAGAAGAGTGACCTGTCAATCACTGGCAGGAAGTCTGTGCTGGGAGGAGAAAGAATGAGAGAGCCATAAGCCAAGCCCATGGAACCCATTTTTGGTGCAAAATCCTGGTCTAAAGGGACTAAAATACTGAGAACATGAGTTATTATTAAGGCAGTGAAAAGTGTCTTACATTGCTGTACACATTATGGTGACTTCTTCCCTCAAACTGCAATCAGGATTATTTCTGATCACATATTATGGCCTCACCTTTGAGTCCAACTGTGGGGATTGTGGAGTGTCTAACATGAGCCAAGATGTCGCCGTACCTATCACACAGCATTCAGCACTGAGATACATTTAACATGTCTTTTGCCAGTCTCTATGTTTGCAGTGTATTTATTATAGACTTTAAAACAAGGTGTATCCCGTGCACCTCTCCGTGTCCCGTGCAGACTTGGTACAGCCCTTCCGCTAGGTTGTAAAAATTACACATACTCCAAAAATGCAAGGCACCGGGTATCTTCCGGGTCCGCGCAAGTGTTCATGTGACAAATATAATAATATTTTGTTCATCCCAGACGTTGTAAGAGAATTCTCATTAGTTTTCTAGGATGCATGAATCTATACATTTTGTGCAAACATAATGCAGTTTTGGTACAGCTCATTATGCAAAGACAGTAGAAGGAAATTAATTTAGGATCTCAAATGCAAGACAAATTCATTATTGCATTTGCGCTTGGTTTTTTTGTGAAGTTTTTAGAATTTTATTAAAAAGTTGCAAAAACAGTTGGACAAGTAAAAAAAAAAATGACTTTGCGCAAAATTTATGAACCACCTGTGCCATTGAAGATTTTGATGTAAAAAATAGTAACAAATACCGCGAGACCAAAAAGAAAGTGCAAATGATGAACTGAGACCAAAGAGTATATTCCCATAATAAATGAATTCAGCTCAC
Source organism: Phyllobates terribilis (assembly GCF_046119375.1). Lineage (NCBI taxonomy): Eukaryota > Metazoa > Chordata > Amphibia > Anura > Dendrobatidae > Phyllobates > Phyllobates terribilis. The sequence continues at coordinate 386,253,433 of NW_027362765.1, forward strand.
CGATGAGTTTTTGCCGGTAATGTCCTTTATTACAACTATTTCCATGTCATTAATGGGATTTTTTATTTTACAAATAAAGGATGGAGAAAGTTAATAATGAAACATGTAGTCACAAAAAACAGGACGCTTAGAATAAGAAAAATGGAACGCCGACCCCAAAAAATACATTATAAGCACTGACATTTGCACATAAAATAAAATGACAGATTACTAACTCAGCTTTCAAAAAACTGACAAAATGTTTTGTTATCCTAGAAATGGCAAAGTCTGTTTACAAAAGGATCACAATGTAATGTGTCCTTAGTAGTGTTGAGCGAGTATGTTCTATTAACCCTTTCGCCAAGTATGCTCGGGCCGAGCTCCGAGTATTTACAGCTGCTCGGTGATATGGTTAAATCGCTCCCGTGTGCATGATTTGCGACTGTTTGACAGTTTTAATACATGTGAGGAATGTCTATTTCTTACACATTCCTCACATGTAATAAAGCTGTCAAACAGTTGCAAATCATGCACACGGGAGCGATTCAACCTTATCACCGAGCAGCTGTAAATACTCGGAGCTCGGCTCGAGCATACTCGGAAAGAACATACTCGCTCAACCCTAGTCCTTAGTCATTGGATGGCATAAAGGGGTTGCTATGACTTTCTTTGTTTTACATCAACCGAACAAAAGTTTACATGTACTAAAAATAATTTCCTACATGGTTCCACAATCTGACCTCATGACTGCAGGTAGGAGCAAAACAGAGGAGAGAGCTTAGACCAATAGAGACTAAAACGTGAACAGTCTACCTCTACGAACGTTCATTCAAATGTCTTCACTGCTTTATTCCAAAACGTTTAAAACAGGTAAAGCAATTTTGGTGAGATGTATTGAATCTAATTGCCTCAATGTTTGATTGCCTGGTTTCCCCTGACCTGATTACTTGCAAGATTGCTCTATTAAGCTAGAAAACGTATTGCCTTATATTGGGGTCTAAGGGGTAACTTTTCTCCTTGTGGAGAATGACAAGCCAAGCTTGGCACGTCAGAGTGAGTAGACTTATAAGCCATGCATGCTCCTCTGGGAATTTAAATATGCAAATTGTATCTTTAGAGAGGAAGAGGACTAGAACTCTAACTTCTAATAGGTGACACTAGAGTTCTAGTCCTCTTCCTCTCTGAAGAAACAATTTGCCTTACATTGCAAAGATGAAACACCTCCTACAGTGAATGAAGTAATTACCAAAATTGACCCTATGCTCTGTTTTGAAAGATTTGTTGTTTCAAAGGAGAGATATTCCATATAAATTTGAGGCTTTATGGACCCCATGGCTTAATTCCCCTGACTTTGATCCATTAAATTTGCCATGGCCTCAATTATTATCAGGTAATATCATTATAGAATTATCTTCTTTTAGATGATTAAAATGAAAAATTCCAAGATGGAAAGTCAAAAAGATTTTAGATTTTTATGGACTCTTGTTTGCTTTGTGATCCGAGTGTGGGAGAGGGAAGGTTGGCTTGTGTATAGGCTTTATGGTTTATTGTGGGTTTTTTTCTTATTGTATTTTCAAAAAATGTTCAATAAAAAGTATCTGAATTAAAAAAGAAAAGAAAACAGGCACAAAAAAATCCACAAAAATCCTAACCACCAACACGTTTTTGGCATCAAGTGCCTTTACCCATGGTGTATGATATGATATAATGTCATCTGTATTAGTTTTAAACATTCAGGATCAAAGCATTTAAGAAATTTTAATATACATTTGTTAACCTGGACCATTCTTTCTTTGGAAAAAATTTCCAAACGTCATATACGTATGATTCCTGGGATGCTTTACCACTAGCAACTCACCAATCTCCAGAAAGAGAGTCCTAAACCCATCAATCCTCCTCACTCAGAAGATTACTTGAATTGGAAGTAAGGCACCTGCACTGCTGCTCCATTCAATGTCCATGGGACAGATAGAAACAGTCCCATAGACATTAAAAGGAGCGTCAGACCTGACCACTGCTGCAATTACAGTTCACCTTACTGCATGACTGCAGATCTAGTCATAGGGGTCCCACCAGTGAGCCTCTAAGCATTCATTTATCACCTTCAGTGGATTGGTGATCAATGTTTTTTGTTTTTTTCCAAGCATCAATGGGAAATTCTGGAATTTGGGCTGATTGTCTGTGCTAGAGGAAAGTAAAACCCAAAGGAGACTTTGCCTCTGTAGTACTATGGCAGCTGTTCCATCAACAAAAGCTTCTGGACTTTGGGTATCTAAGCATGCGTTTCTTTACTCGGCACAGAGCTTTCTTCACCTCCTGATTTTTCAAGCTGTAAATGAGAGGGTTGAGCATTGGAATGACTCCGGCATACAATATGGCAAACAGCTTGTCCTGGTCCATGGAATAGCTGGACTTTGGCCTCATGTACATGCCGAGGACCGTTCCGTAAAACAAGAGGATGACTGTGAGGTGTGAGGAGCAGGTGGAGAAAGTTTTGTGTCTTCCTTCTTTAGAGTTAATCTTCAAGATGGTAGAGATGATATAGATGTAGGACACCAAGGTCATGACTGAGGGGACAAAGCCAATGATGGCACTCGGGCCCAGTATTACCATCTCTATAGTTTTGGTCTCACTACAAGAAAGCATCATTAGAGGCTTCATATCACAGAAGAGATGGTCTACTTCATTTGACCTACAAAATGTACAAGATGAAATTAGGAAGGCATAAAGAAAGCCATCAAGGACTCCTATACTCCAAGATGTCCATACCAACCAGAAGCAGAATGATAGACTCATGAAATAAGAGTAACGTAGGGGATGACAGATGGCCACGTAACGATCGTAAGCCATGGCAGCCAAGATTAGATATTCTGACACCATTAGCACCACAAAAAAGAAAACCTGAGCGATACAACCATGGTAGGAGATGACATTGTTTCCAGTTAGAAAGATGTCCAATAACTTTGGAAGAACCATTGAGGTGAAGGACATATCCAATACAGACATGTTACACAGGAGAATATACATGGGACTGTGGAAGTGAGGATCAAAGCAAAACAAACCAATTGTTAATGAATTTCCAAGTAACGTTGCAACATAAATGACCAGAAATATGAAAAAGAAAAGCAGCTGGCAGTCTGGAAGCTCATGGAAGCCGAGGAGAACGAATTCAGTGACGGTGAGGTTTATTGTCTCCATTCAAAAACACTGAATAGAAACTGATATTGTCTTTCATGAAGAAGTAAAGCTGTGAAGCTCATACATGTCTTAAATGATTGTTTAGCTTAATGACAATGAAAAAAAACAAGGATATATAGAATATTTATGTACTAGAAATTTGCCCCAGAGATTTGAGTCTACGATGTATGACGACTCCCAGGAATGAAAACAATTAAGATACAATGAACTTTAATGGTTTTAATGATCATAAAGTTTTAACAATTACATTTCATGTTAAAACTTATACAACTTATATTAAGTTCTTAAAATGTACAAAATAACTGATACGATAGTTAACATTGATAGCTTTGATAATATTATATGATATACTGAAAACCAAGGCAAGGCAAGGCTAAAGTTTATCGAAGAGGGAGAACCTGTGTTTTGTTTCCTTCATGCATTACACATAAGATAATACAGTCGAGGTCAAAAGTTTTGAGACTGACACAAATTTTTGACCCTGCTGACCATAAGAGCTTGCACTCTACAGGAGAGAGGACCCTGGTAATCATAAGAGCTTACACTCTACAGGAGAGAGAGAGGACCCCGCTGACCATAAGTGCTTGCACTCTACAGGAGAGAGGACCCTGGTAATCATAAGAGCTTACACTCCACAGGAGAGAGAGAGGACCCCGCTGACCATAAGTGCTTGCACTCTACAGGAGAGAGGACCCTGGTAATCATAAGAGCTTACATTCTACAAGAGAGCAAGTGGATCCCGCTGACCATAAAAGCTTACACTCTACAGAAGAGAGAGATTTATCCAGTGACTCTGGAGATGGAAAATTACTCTGCTGTACAGAACTGTTAATCTGTGATGGCCCCGGTACTGACCTCCACTGTACAAGCTCTGATAATCCGTAAAATGTCATAGCGGCAGGACATTATATGGAAACCTGTGCAGCAACACAAAATGACATTTGCCTGTTCTAAGATGTTTCGGCAGTGTGGGATTTTTTTTTTACAAATTTCAAAGTGTTTGAATTTGTGTAAAAACGGAAATTTCAGGAAATTCAACTAGAACTCGATCCTATGCAGATCGATTCAATTATGTCTAGTGTTCTTCATAAATTTGTTGGTGTAACATCTTTTAAAAACATATTGCGGTTTGAAGAACGTGGTGCCCCTGGCCAGGAGATGAGTGTCTGCACTTTTTAGCAATAGTTTAAGATATGTCGCTAGAAATGCCCTCTTGGACTTGAAGCAACAAAATGGTCTGCCTTTGCATCAATTGACCTATGATGTTCCAACTCCCTGAAGTTCCCCCTTGCATATGTTGGACCACCTGTACAAGCAACGGGGTGATGCCAATGATTCAGAAAATGGGTTATTTTGAGAACAGACACTGAGACACTGATAGCTCATCAGTGAGGTGTGTTGCTTACTCAAGCAGGAGTATAAGGAACCAAGAGAACGAGAAGAAGAGGAGTCGGATGTGGAAGACGACATAGAGTTGTCACTGACACCAATAGAGGATGAGGCTAACACTTATTGTGATGATTATGATGATGCGATGACAACGCTGGCTATTTCCAACCAATGCAGCGCGAACAAAGAATTAAACAACTGAGACCTTCGTCATACCAGGCAGCGTGACAAGCTGCTGGCTTGGTTGCTTATGTACTGACATAAAGCAAAGGGTTTTGCTATTGGATAGCCATGGTTTTAGATCTCTCTCTAGAACAGTAAAATGGGGTGTATTTTCCCTGCTTCCCAAAGGGAGTTAAAATTTGCATATAACCAGGATAAGCACTGTACTCAGCTTATCACAATTTTCAACGAGCAGGTGGCTGCTGGTCACATATGACCCAGAGGCCCCCTTCCACTCCTTACTGAGTCATTGCTCCACCACTTCTGCCAGTGCTACCACTATGCTAAGTAGCCAAAAAGGCAGCACCATCAGCCAATACAGTCTCTTGAACATGATAGCCCATTGGTTCTTTAATCCCTTGCATCAACTTGAGAAACATCAGAGAATGACGACTCATCACTAGTGATGAGTGAGCATGCTCATTACTCGAGATTTACGAGCATGCTCGGGTGTTTTCCGAGTATCTTCGGTGTGCTCGGGTGTTATGTTTGTGTGGCACCCCAGGGGTCTGGTTTCCACAGTAATAGCAATATTACGTCTGTGAGCAGGTGGGAGGTTTCCTGGTCAGACATCCTATGCATGCCACACCTCCTGTCCAGTCCTGGGAGGGGAAGAACTTCCCCTATATAAAACTAGGGCTGAGGCAGGGTTAGGAAGAAAGAGCAGAGAACACAGACAGAGACACAGTCTGGTCTGTAGTGGAGCAGCTTTAGGAACAAAAAAGATCAGGAGCTCTGTGGGAGCTGTGCTAAAAGAGATCAGGGGCTGGAAGCTGTAGAGCTCGCCCTGATTGAAGAGTTCTTACCGGACCCGGAGTCCGAGGCTGTGGGGACTAATTCTTACCCAGCAGCAGAAACCGCCCGGCAGGGGATTTCAGGTCCTCTGGCCAAGAAACCCGAAGGCACGGTCACACGCAAGGGACCAGCATCGCGACGTGGAGCGGAAGCTAACAAAAGGCCCCGAGTCACCGGCCATACGGGTGAGCACCACACGGTACACTCAGGGACGTGGGCTACTTTTACCCGCCTCTAGCAAGGTAGCCAGAAGAGTACGATTAGTTGGGGAGGCCTACAACTCCGCCTGGCCAGGGGAGATCCCATCAGCTCACGGACTGACCAGGCCCCGATCGCTAGCCAGTACTCCGGGAGGGTCTACCTTGTCACCAGTAAAGACCCAGAACTACACCGCACCGTCTCTGAGTGGTTCCTGCTACCCCCCTTCAAACACGTCGGTTGCCCTGAGGCCATACCCCTCCCGTTGGGGGTTCTACCAGCTACGCTGCACAACCTTGCCACCGGCCTCAGCGGTCCGCCCTGCAGCGGCGGTTTCATAACCACATTCAACGGGTGGCGTAGTCGAACATTCTAACATCTACTGCTAAATACTGCCACTCAGTTTGACTCCCTGGGCACGGACCGGGTCACCGCCACGAGACTACTACCCCTATCTGATCCGGATCCGGGTAGGCTCCCGCGCGTGCAACGCTGCGCGGCACAGGCCCAGGGGCGCGTCATTTGAGTCACTCCGTGTGCATGATTTGTGACTATTTGACAGTTTTAATACATGTGAGGAATACCTGTTTCTTAGGCATTCCTCACATGTAATAAAGCTGTCAAACAGTCGCAAATCATGCACACGGAGTGACTCACACATTACACCCGAGCATGCTTGCCAAAAGAGTTAACAGAACATGCTCGCTCATCACCTAAACAGGCAGGTTCTGTAAGGTTAAAACTATGAACACCCATAAAAAAAGATGCTGAAACCCAAAGCATAAGACTAATATTCAGAAAGGAGAATGTTAGGCTCACCTAATGAAATGGATCCACTAAAATACAGGTTTGGGTGTACACACGCACCGAGGGCGATAACACAGCAATGAGGACCAAAGGAAATGGGCTACTCTGAATGGCAAGCAAGCGTGAGCAGGACATATTAGGAGCCACAGATGTCAGCAAAGATGATTACAATGTAATGTGAACAGTGTATAAGTATTATTATTTCTTTATATAGCGCCATTGATTCCATGGGCTGTACATGAGAAGGGGTTACATACTAAATACAGATATCACTTACAGTAAACAACATAACAATGATAAACTGGTACAGAGGGAAGAGGACCCTGCCCTTGCGGGCTTACGTTCTACAGGAACGGGGAAGGAGACAGTAGGTTGGGGGGTTGCAGTACCTCCGGTGTTGTTGAGGTGGCAGCAGGCAAGGTCATGGCAGGCTGTAAGCTTGTTTGAAGAGATGGGTTTTCAGGTTCCATCTGAAGGATTCAGGTGTGGTGGATAATCGGATGTGTTGAGGCACAGAATTCCAGAGGACGGGGGATATAAGGGAGAAATCTTGGAGGCGATTGGGTGATGAATGAATAAGTGTGGAGGAGAGAAGGAGGTCTTGGGTGGACCGGAGATTACCTAAGGGAATCTAGGGAGATTAGTTCAGAGTAGTGATAAGTGAGTATGTTTTGTTAACCCTTTCGCCGAGTATACTCGGGCCGAGCACCGAGTAGTTACAGCTGTTGAAAGCAGAAGACAGGTCAAGAAGGAGTACAGAGAATTGTCTGTTAGCTTTGGCTGTAAGTAAGTCATTAGTAATTTTGGTAAGGGCAGTTTCGGTGGAATGGTGGGGGCAGAAGCCGGATTGTCGGTTGTCGAAGAGAGAGTTAGATGAGAAGTGGGAGGAAAGTTCACCATGAACGTGTTGCTCAAGGAGTTTGGAGGCAAATGGAAGCAGCGATATGGGGCGGTAACTTGACAAGGTGGTTGGGTCGAGCGATGGCTTTTTGAGGATGGGTGTGATTGTGGCATGTTTGAAGGCAGCGGGGAAGGTACCAGAAGTTAGTGATAAGTTGAAGAGACGGGTTAGGGAAGGGATGAGTGTGGGGTTGAGGTTAGGGAGGAGGTGGGATGGGGTGAGGTCAAGTGCACAAGTGGTGAGGTGTGATTTGGAGAGGAGACAAGTAAGGCCGTGTCTCCTCTCCAAAGACCTTCTTTCGTGATGTTGGAAAGGGAGGTTATGAGGGAAGGGCAATGTTCTGGAAAACAAATGGGTTGTGATGGTTGGACAGTAAAGACTTGCCTTGTTTGGTCAATCTCGTTTTTGAAGTGTGTGGCAAACCACCTCACCAGAGATGACGGAGGTCGGAGGGGGCAGTGGAGGGCGGAGAAGAGAGTTAAAAGTGTTGAATAGTTGTTTGCAAAAATTTGTAATGCTTAAATGGATATTTTCAAGATCTTAAATTGCTTTACTTAGTTAGATAGCATGAAATAAGCAAGTTGCAATTGACTTGCTTTTTGTATCTGCTGTCAGTCTTTTGCATCTAGAACTCTATGTTTTATAGTGTACAGCTCATTTCCATGAGTGTGCTAGTAGTTACATTCCAGGACATGGGTTAACTCTTAACATCCTAGTTAGCTCTCTCCATCCCATTGATTTTTCTACAGCAGTTAACTGCTCACTTCCTTCCTCTTGTGACATGCAGAAGTAGTGCTTTTGCAGAGTGTGACATTCAGAAGTAGTGCTGTTGCTTTAAAAGCATTCAGCAACTATTAGAAGTAACACAAGCACATGAGACAGCAAGTGCTGTGCTCCAGAAGCATCCAGCAACTACAGGGGTTAAAACAGTCACCGGAGAAGGGGAGTGTTTTAGCAGAGCCCCAGGGGGATTGTGAGGAAGTTGTTTACTGTCTGGCTGGAGCCAAAGAGAAAGGTGGCGTGTGTGTTCTGTATCTCACAGTAGCGCCCCTGCAAGTAAAAAGGATTCAAGTCAGGAGTGAAGCTAAGCACAGGTTAGGTAGAGTTCTTGAACTAGCAGTGCAGAGTATTGTCAAGCAGAAAGATAAGGACTGTAAGAAATGGTGTCACGGGGATCATCTCCCTCAGCAAACCCTCCCCCTCCTCCATCTCGCTGTGCTGTAAAGAATGCTGTGTTCATTAATGTGCCTTTGCATTAGCACTGTGCTATCCTGTATTACTGGGAAGACTGTGAACTGCGGGGCTGCTAAGGAAACTGTACTGTTTATCACAGGAGCCTGTTGCTCATAAGACTTAACTTGCACTGGCTGTGCGGCTTCTTATTAAATGGTACTCTTCTACCGTTTATGAGGACTTTTGTCAAGTGTGTCTGGTCAGCAAGTGAAACAACCTACGTGTCTGTGCCTGAGGGTCAATACAACTGTGTGCCTGAGAGAAGCTGAAGCACATGGTCTATTGTCGCCCTGAGTAACGGTTCCCCCAGGATTCCAAAGAATTCATGTAACCTGCCTCACCCCTATCTGAACCTAGCGGCGTGCGTGTAACACTCTCCGTCTCATCTTCTGAAGAGATGCAGTTATGAATCACCAGCCCTGCAGTTTTCACAGCAGATCAGTCCCCGAGATGTGTGCTTGTTCAAAAGCCTTGTAATCTCTATTTGTAAATACAGTGATAGCAGTGTACTCTCCAGAACAAACCACTGATAGCTGAATGTGTTACAGCAGAAATTGTGCTGAGCTTTGTAGTTTTACTTAATATTATTCACCTGATCCACAAAGCCATAGTCCGTTTCATGCCCCTCTGCAGGACCAGGGCCCACAAGTCAATACACACTGCATTTAGATGCACCTTATCAGCCATCCAAAACCTGTCATCACCATGTTCAAAATAAAAATGATTCACTGCCACGCCCCACTCCTGCAGAGAAAATTAGAAATCTCCCGATTAACTTTTATTTTGGCCTTGTTCAACTTTTCGGAATGAGCGTTCTGCCAATTTTTCCGTGGTACGATCTTAGATCACACTGTAACGATCTCAGAGAAGGATGCCCAGAGATGCAACATATTGTGTTTAATGTCTCTGACCTATTCTCTGAATGGGAAAACCTATAAATCGTTACCCCCCACTTGTTTCGCCAAAATGTCCGGGGCCTTATCTAACCTGACGAAACAGTGGTTATCCTTCAATACTCTATTCCACCCCATCCCTCTAAAACCGAGCCACCTGATCACCTCTGTCTCCTTGGGGAAACCGAGCTGTCTACCTTTGCTTCTGTGGCGCCCCTGAGGGTTCAGTCGCCACAGAGGTACTGCACCTCACCCCGAGGTGTGGTGCCTCCCTTCACTCAGGTAAAGAGGGAGTGCTGCACAGAGCCCCAAACACCTGCATCCAACACTACAATGCTCCAGGCCGGCTGGAGGGGCAATATGCAGAGCGCAGCCGCTGAGCCCTGACCCTGGCTGGAGTGGGGGGAACCCAAAGGTAGGGGGAACCAGTAGTGGGTGTGGGTGGAGGAAGGAGTTAAAGGGAGCTCTTGTAGAAGGAGGTATAAATAGAGAAGCCATCTTGGGTTCAGTCAGATCAGTCTGAGGAGGAAAGGGAGAGGAGCGGAGGCTCTGCAAGAGCTCTGCTCCAGAGGCGGGCCTAGCCGGAGAGGCCCAGAAGGGGAGCAGGGAGTAGGCTCCGTTATACAAAGGGATCCCAGGGGGTACGGCGCGTGCAGTATGGCACCCGTACGCCCCGAATCTGCCAGGTGTCAGAGGGATCGGTTGCCGCGTTCTAATCCCCAGGGGGTCAGGTTGGTCCCGGATCCGACGTACAGGAAGGACTTCAGCATACCCGAGCGGGATTGAGAGCGGGCAGCGCAGGGCAGCAGGGAGAAGGACCAAGTGTGAAGACGGTCAAATTAGGTACATATGAAAGTTGGGTTCTGCCAGGCATTCCTATGCTGCCTGAGGAAGGATTGAACCCCTGCCCGGTGAACACAGTGCGACGTGGGAGGCTTGCACCAGTACAGTGCACCTGTGGATTGTCTAAGAACTGTGAGTAAACCTTGGATGACTGCATCGAACTGCCTCCGTCCCTTTCTTTCACCGGCACCATTTCCCTCCCTGCACTACAACGCCCAGCGTACCTCCATATATTCATTTTACACTGCAATGAGGCCTGCTCCACCGGTGGGGAGCCGTTCCATCTATAGCTGCCGTATCATCTGCCTCAGAGGACTGTTGCAGCGCTGGTGATCCTCACCAGACACCACAGGTGGCGTCACGAGTCACGACAAATCCCTTGTAAATAATTCCCTTTCATTGCACTGACCGCCCTGGGTCACGGACCGGGCCAGCCACCGTGATAACCCCCCCGCAAGCAGCCATAAGGCCCGGCTGCCGAGTACCCCACGGCCCTGGGGGCAAGTCACTTCTCATGTCCACCCAGACCGCTCCCCAATACACTTATGAGTGGTCCATAATCCAAATCAACAGAGAAGAGCCTGCAATAAACAACAACAAACCAATAACAATCATTATCAACTTCAATATCTACTCATCCTGTACTGCAAAACTTTACCAGCCCCTGGGGCCTAACATAAGATGAAAAAACACAGAGATTCCCATGAGCCAATGCGCTGAACAATTTCTTGACTCAAACTGCAGACCGCAGCTTCCGTAGAAGACCCTATGTGGAAAGAATGAGGGGTGCCAAACAGCTTAGGTCAAGCCCAAACCTATCAAGCATCTCCTAAACATCTTTGTAAATTGGTACCTTGACAGAAAAGAACCATTTTAATGACGTAGTAAGGGGCCTTTGGCCGCAGCCTCAAAAAATGCTTGAGGTTTGTCAAGGGGCACATAACCGAGTCGAGAACAACACGTAAAACTACCTTTCAACCTTTTCCCATATGATCAGTCATTGATTTCCTGATCTAAAATTCCACCCTTTTGAATGTGGTGACCACGTCTCTGCTAACATGGCTCCTGCCTACTTCTTCGTAGGAGCAATCAGTTCACCTACCCTTAAAGCACCGAAGAAGGCCAACGGAAAAGCCAACTGAAAAAGCAGGATCTCAAAGTTTAAACTGCTAACTAGTGATGAGCGAGTATACTCGTAAGTACTCGGTACTCGCCCGAGCATCTCAGTACTCGAGATGCTCAGAGCTCGCCGAGTACTTGCGAGATGCTTGGGCGGATGCTCGGGTCCCCTCCTTGCATTTTTGGCGCTCTTTAGAGCAGGGATTGCCTGCCACTCATAGTAATGCCGCAGCCATGTTGGTTGTGGCATTACTGTGATTGGCTGGCCGCACAGCATCATCAGCTCTATATCAGACCTGGCGCCGCTGTGCTCGTCAGTCTACTCCGCAATCAGGCAGTGTAGGGAGAGGTGCTACTGAGCTAGGGAGAGATTTGGTTGTGTACTGTATTAGGTAGTGTAGGGAGAAAAACTGTACATTACACATATCCATCTCAACAAACAGTCCTTCTGAGGACTAATCCATCTGCAGAGATATCAGGCAGGCAGTGTACAGTATATAGGCAGGTAGTCAGTGTATATAGCAGACTGCAGTCCATATAGCACAAGAGGCTCCATTCCAGTTCTGCCATCTGCTGCTGCTAGACATTTCTATACAAAGGCCCAGGTCTCAGGGGCCAGGAATACCTTTTTTTGGATCTTAATCCTCATTATTTGCTTAAAAAGCAATCCAGAGAACACCATTTTTCTGCACCATTTGCTTGTTGGCACTGCAGAATACAGCCAGGTCCTTTCCATATTACAGCGCTAGAAATCCAGCTATTTAAAATTGTGGTTTGTCCGTCACATGGATCACATATAATTGCGCTGAAAATACTGCCATATTTGGCCTCCATTCAAATTTTTTTTCAGTGTGTCAGCAATGTTTTTGACACTGGTTTGCTGTTCAAAATAGTTACCTACAGGCCAGGTATTTAAAACTGTGGTTTGTCCGACACACGGATCACATATACGTTTTCTGAAAATTCAGCCATTTCTGGCCTCCATTCTATTTTTTTTCAGTGTGTCAGCACAATTTTTGACACTGGTTTGCTGTTCAAAATAGTTACCTACAGGCCAGGTATTTAAAACTGTGTTTTTTCCGTCACACTGATTACATATAACTTCGCTCCAAATTCAGCCATTTGTAGTGAGCGTGGAAGGTATTGTCCTCCATTTGAAATGGGCAAGGTGCTTGGCAAGGGAGGGGGAACTGGACTTGATGGCGATGGTGATGGTGCATGCAGAGGCCGAGGCCATGGGCAAGCTAAAATTGTGCCACAACAAACACCCACATTTTCTCATCCGACCTTCACATCCCAATTCCTAGGGGACTGCAGCACACCACTATTGAACCCAGAGCAGTGTCAAAAGGTTGTTGGTTGGATAGCGGAAAATGCTTCCAGTCACTTTGCCACCACCACCACCACCGCCACCCTGTCTTCCACACGGTCAAGTCTCAGTAGCCGTGAGTCTGGACTGCATATTCCTCACCCTGATCCTCCTTTCTCCCACCATGCTGAGTGCCCGGAGACAACTGATCACACACTTGGACACTCCGAAGAGCTGTTCACTTTTCCATTTATAGATTTGGGCCTCTCGCCAGGACCACTTGAAGCTGGGCAAGAGGAGATAGCATGTAGCGATGCCGAAATATTTGAGCACCCACGGTCACACAAAGGTGAAAGGGAAAGTATCACAAGAGGTGGATGATGATGAGACACAATTGCCAGAAAGTCAGGAGGAGGAACAGGGTGCGGAACTGGAAGACGAGGTGATGGATGATATAGTAACTGACCCAACCTGGCAGGAGGACATGCAGAGCGAGGACAGCAGCACACAGGGGGAGGGAGGCAGAGCACCCCAACAGGCAGGAAGAAGCAGTGTGGTGGCCGCAGAAAGAAGGCAGGCAACCATTCCCCGTAACATCAACATGAAGGAAGTTACCAGTACAACTGTTAGGTCTTCCCGAGTCTGGTTGTTTTTAAAAGACTCTGCGGACAACCCCAAAAAGGCCATTTGCACCATCTGCCAGGCCAGCATCAGCAGGGGATGCAAAACTAGCAGCCTGACCACCACCGGCATGATCAGGCACATGGCAGCAAAGCACCCGACTTTGTGGGCCGAACCCCAGAGTCGAGGAACAGTGTCTGTGGGTGGCACCACTGCTTCTTCCGCTGTTGTGCATGCAAGCCAATCCCTTGTCCATGGTGCATGCGAAGATGCCTCCTGCCCTGCACCTGTCATTGCACACTCTCAAGTAGCAGCATCAGGAAGCATGTCCACGTCCTTGTCCCAGCGCAGAGCTTAGTTATCCATACCCCAGTCCTTGGAAGGCAAGCGCAAATACGCAGCCAACGCCCCACAGGCCACACTACTAAATTCCCACATTTCATGACTGCTTGGGCTCGATATTTTGCCTTTTAGGCTTTTGGAGACAGAAGCATTCCGCAACCTGATGGCGGAGGCCATCTCTCGGTACTCGGTCCCCAACCGCCACTACTTCTCCCGGTGAGCCTTTCCCGCATTACACAAGCCATGCCCTCAACAACGCAGTTACCGGGAAAGTCCACCTAACCATGACGGCACACTGGGTTAACATAGTGGAAGCCGGGACCTAGTCGGACCTTGGAGCGGAACACGTCCTCCCGACGCCAAGGATTGCGGGCCCTAGGTCAATCAGGGTTGTCCCCACAGTCTACAGCTCCTGCACCTCATCCTCCTCAGCCTCCTCCTCCTCTTCAGCCTCCATCTCCGAAATGACCACATCAGTCACAAGCTGGAAGCACTGCAGCACTGCCTCGGCCAAGCGGCAACAGGCTGTGCTGAAGTTAATATGCTTAGGTGACAAACCGCACAATGCTGAATAGTTGTGGACAGCTCTGAAAGATCAGGCAGATCTGTGGCTCACACCGCTGAACCTACAGCCAGGCATAGTCGTAACCTGGTGGCGGCTCTGAGGCGAGGCGAGCTCACACACGTACCATGCCTGGCCCATGTGCTTAACCTCGTGGTTAAGCAGTTACTCAAGTCCTACCCAGAGCTACCGGATCTGCTTGTTAAAGTACGCCGCCTGTGTGCCCATTTTAGAAAGTCACCTACAGCTTCCGCCGCCCTTGCCGTGTTTCGGCAGCGTTTGCAGCTTTCGGCTCACAGACTGGTGTGTGATGTCCCCACGTGTTGGAACTCTACACTCCAGATGTTGGGAAGGATTTGTGAGCAGAAGAGGGCAGTTGTTGAGTACCAGCATCAACAAGGCCATCAGTATTCAGTTCAGACTCCACACATAAGACCTCAGGAGTGGACATGGATGTCAGACATATGTACCATCCTCCAAAACTTTGAGGACACCACCAAGATAGTGAGTGGCGATGACACCATAATTAGCGTCACCATCCCGCTTCTCTGTCTTCTGAAACGCTCTCTGCTCACAATCAAAGAGGATGCATTGCAGGCGGAGCATGATGAGATAGAGCAAGGAACCATACAGGGTGATTACACACAGCCCAGACTCATCTCATCCCAACGTGGATTGGATGACAATGAGGAAGAGGAGGAGGAGGAAGAACAGGAGCTAGTTTCATGCGCTGTAGACGGTACTATCTGCACAACTGTCATACCGTCTGTTCAGCGTGGATCCTGAGGACAGAGAGGAGGAGGAGAGCATGGTCAGTCATCCTCTTGGTGAGGACCAGGAAGTCTTGCCTGTTAGCAGTCTGGCACGCATGGCTGAGTTTATGTTACGCTGCCTTTCCCATGACCCTCGCTTTCTCAAAATTTTGGGTGACAGTCATTACTGGTTGGTGACACTTCTAGACCCACGTTACAAGGAGAACTTTATATCTCTTTTTCCTGAGGCGGACAGGTCTACAAAATGGGACGGTAACAGAAGGCCCTTGTTGCGGAACTATTAAAAAATTCCCATCTGAAAACGCTGGCGGCAGAGGGCACACTTCCTTGGACAACCAAAGAGTACAGGCGAGAGAGACACAACTTCAATCCAGCAGAGGCAGGGGAACACTGTCAAAGTTCTGGGAGAATTTTCTCAGATCCTCCCATCGCACAGGCCCTGAGGCGCGGGGTTATTGGGGTGCATCCAAATTTTCAAAGTGTTATTGGGGTGCGTCCAAATTTTGGGCAGCCATGCCACTCACTGCATACGCAATAACAGTATAGGAGACGCACTTTTTAGTAATGGGAACAATAAAACATAGCCGGCTGATGGCTCTCTAAGAATAGTGAGGGCTGACTGCTGGCCCTTTAAGAATAGTAAAGGCTGCCTGATGGCCCTATAAAAATAGGCTTTGTTACTTTCAGAGTCCCTCCTTCATAAATGAAACAGGATGTGTCTGATGATATCTCACACACCACATGGCCAGATAAGGTTGTAAAATGTTAAAACTACATTTCCTGGTGAATGCATTTGTCACAGTTGAAAGCAATGCAAAAGTGCAAAAATGCATCAAAAATGCTAAATGTGAACATAGCGCAAGGTGTGGAGGAGTATTTTTGTTTTCGGTTATTTATTTTGCTTTATATACAAGTCATTACCCTGGAAAGGATGTTCCTTAACACATTTCCCAGGAAAATCCATTTTGGTTTCGTTTTTGTATGTTTTATTGTGAGTCCGTAAAAGTGGCGTAATACCTCTGACAACATTGTTCACAGCAGTGACCTGGGGCTCAGAAATGCTTCCAGGGGTCTTCCCCATGCTGTTCCCATGTCATTTGAGCACTGTTCCCATCGATTTGTGCAATTTTTAGGCCCTCTGCAGACCACCGGGGGGGGGGGGGGCGCCGGAAAAATGCTCGAGTTTCCCATAGACTTACATTGGGCTCGTTGCTCGGGTGACCCGAGCATCGAGCACCCGAGCATTTTAGTGCTCGCCCATCACTACTGCTAACTGTTGACAATTCTTTACCCGAACATTCTAGCAAACAAAAGGAAACAGGATGCTTCCCACCCCTTAGAGACCCGCCCCTCTGTAAGCCCTTTAGGGCCTGTTTCACCAAGAAGTTCTTTGTCAAATCTCTCTAACCCCGCAATTTAAATCCAAAAGCTAAACCCGAAATCAAGCGATTAACCTTCGCAAAAGACCATTTTTCGAACGCCCCCCTTCTCAGCCACAGAAACAATTTGCCTACCTGATCTTCTGAGACTGCTCTACCAAATGATGCTAACCACTTCTCCCAGAGTTTCCAAACCGACGGATACGCTACCTATGTATTACCAGAAAGAGATGACCTAATCAGGGAAACCAAGGTCCAATACCTGCGGAGGGCACTCCAATCCAATGGAGCCAACATCCGGAAACATTCCCACTGAAAGCGAGAGAGTTAATCAGCAATTGAAATCTGAACACCTGACACGTGAGATGCCTTAACCCCTTAGTGACTGGACCAATTTTTTGAAATATGACCAGTGTTACTTTATGTAGTAATAACTATGGAATACTTCAACATATCCCATTGATTTTAAGTCTGTTTTTTTTGTGACACGTGATACTTTTTAATAATGGTAAATTTAGGTTGATATGTTTTGCGTTTATTTATAAAAATATCAGAAATTTTACAAAAATGTTTTAAAAATTGCTATTTTCAAAATTTGAATGACTATCCCTTTAATCCCAATAGTAATACCACACAAAAACATTAATAAATAACATTTCCCTCATGTCTGCTTTACATCAGCACCATTTGTAAAGTGTTGTTTTATTTAGTGAGCATTTTATAAGGTATAAAAATGTAGCAGTAATTTTTAATTTTTTCAAGTAAATTTACAAAGAGAAAAGGAAGGTACATCCAGCACTGGGTCCTCATAAAAAGTTCTTCTTTATTGCAAATCCATAAAAAGAGAGTGATCGCATACGCGTTTCAGACGGTTACGTCCTTAGTCACTGCATACATTCTTTAAACTAAAACTAGACAAACTAAAACTATATACAGGTCCTAAACAAATCATGCTCAAAATTGTCAACTACTTCATCTATCAACAAAGACCGGACGTTGTAATGTTCCAAAAATTCACCCAAACTGCTAGATCTGACTTATGCTTACTTGACAAGTGCACATAATGATGAGGAGCCTTAACTCCTACTTTCGCACTAGCTAGCCTGCGAGAAAAAAACTCTTTCCTTGGGCATTATCCTAGAAGCAAAATTAAGCTTGCCCAGAAGGGATTGAACCTCCCTCAGAGTGAGATTTTTCAAACAACGTGCCCTCGCAACCTCCAACCTCAATGCAATTATCTTCTCTACCGAAAGACGAAACTCCCGTTTTTCAGCGTCGATAACAATGCCCAGAAAACAAATACTGTACACATAGCTTCCCCCTACATCTTACCAGGAGCCAGTGGAACTCCAAAGCACCTAGCATCATTCTATGGTCCCAAGAATTGATCCACACAGTGTGGAGCCCTTAGGGACGATACACAAAGAATCATCTAAATAGGGTATAATGGATTCAGAACCTGAAACATCGAGAACTACTCACTGCAAAAAAGGTACTAAAAGATTTAAACAATGAACAAGAAAGAGAACATACCATTGGTAAGCAATGTTCCAAAAACATCCCAATAACAATTCACTGTAGGGATGAAGTGGCAACAATCTAAAGGCCTATTCCACATCTGTCTTAGTCAATAAAGCACCTTTTCCAAACCTACTAACCCACCTCAACAAAGGATGAGTATGCCACAGAGCAAAGCTCTGCTCAATACCATCATTAACTGACAAACCCCGAGGATAGGAAAGATGATGAATCAACCGAAACTTGTTCGGCTCCTTTTTAGGGACAATTCTTAATTGATAAATTAGCAGATCTGTGAGCGGAGGAGTATCAAATGGACCAGCTTCTCTGATATCACCGCTGAATGCTGGTACTCGGATTTTAAGTTCTTAAGGCAATGAATTTTAAACGGGGGCACAGAATCCTAAAACCCTCATCGAAACTCGTTATCAACAAATCCGCTTTCTCCCGATTTATAATCCAATTTAGATAAGGAAGCATTGTGTTAACTTCACCAGCATCACTCCCTTGAGGATCACTAGAAGCTGCCTTTCCCTTGCCTTTTTAAAACATTGTACGGCAATGATCCATTACAATGTGATCAGAGGTGCTTGAACTTGCAACTAGACCCAAACTTGCACTGGCTTTCATTAAATTGCCAACCCCTGGCTTCTGCGGAACCACTTGCCTGGATTGATAACCAGCTTCTTGACATCATGGCTGGTCGGCAGAACCACCCCCTCCCTCTTGAAAGGAATGGCCAAATCTAGTTGGGGCCATCACGTGCAACCAAAGGCAAGTGTCCTTTTAGTCCCAAGTCGTATTGGCCGGGTGAATGGCTTTCCTCTGACAAAACTGTTCATCATATCTCAACAACTCCCGGTCCCCTTACACCCTGTGTGCCTCACCACTAGAATCCATATAGCAAAAGAGAGTGCGACAATGTTTGGTTGCCTTCTCGTCAATAACACTAGCTAAGATCACAAATGCTTGCATACAGTTAATGAAAGTCTGCGGGATCAAGCCCCATCTGCACTTCTCTTCCACTTCTTTTTTGCTATCATCCTTTTTCCACTTATCTAACTTAAATTTTTCCAGCAGTAGCAAGGAAAAATTTTTTTACATATTCATGTATCCAAATTTTTTACCTTACCTTTTTTTTAAGGTGAACACCCAGGGAACCTTCAAAGCAAACATACATTTTGCCCTATCGTCCAAATGAATCCTATCCTCCTTTTCTTTCTCCGTCTGTACCGATACCGACACCGGTGCCCTAACCTGTGACCACTCCAGGAGGAACCAACGAAGCCTAGTGCCCCATATTATGCTTACCACCCTCCAGCCAAAAAATCCCTTAGTCTCCCCAACAAATCTCTAATCCCGTCACCTACTACATTATCTCCATCTGCCGTATTCTCACCCCTGATAACGTACCTGATAATCCTGCTACCTGGCTACCCTCTAAACCTTGTGACATTAAAATAGAAGGAAACGGACAAGACATGGAGTAATACTCACAAGGCCGCGTGGGAGCTGGATATCCAGAATTCAGATGACAGTCCTCGAATTTGGTGCTGTTATTTCTTCTAGTTGAACCTTCAGTGGATAGAGAACCTGACGGGTATGGGAGGAGAGGCCCCTGTCCATGGGACCCCTAAGGCCGCAGAGCACCCATAAAGGATGGAGCCATAGAAGGGAGAGGACCAATAAGCTGCCGGAGCAGAGGAGACCCTGCTGAGCATAACCCACTGTCCGATACTGGCCTGTCCTGCATCAGAGGGAGGAGCTGGTTCACCATTAGGGTTGACTGTCAGTTAGTGCCAGGGGTGCGGTTACAGCCGCCGCTCTCCATACACAGAGTGGTAACTGGACCCGTGCCGGTGCCGCCCTTATGACTGAAACCCTAACACTGCCAGATGGAGTAAAGTTCATTAACCCCACACCAGTGTCTGTCTAAGTGCCGGTGCCAGGCAGGTTCAGAACGCTATTAACCTGCCGATTACCTCATATCTACAGGTTAATAGCATTTTTTCAGGTTTAACGTCTATTTAAAACGGACCATTCATTTTGTTATCTGTTTAATACATTTTTTTCTAGCACTTTGCATGCTTGGAACACTAAAGGTGTAATATCTAATGCTGACCGACGCCAAAAATTGTATTTTTAATGGTATCCATTTGACATTTCCACCTATTTGTGCACTTATATATTTCACTTGCTTAAATAGCAACATTAAAGTCCTACAACGCTTTACAGACATAACAATTAAAAGTGTAAACTTTGAGTTCAATTTAGTATGTGTTTGTATCTATTTTCCTACACATTTGTTTTTTTCTACTGGAGTCATTACACATGTACACCAAAAAGACATGTGAACAATAACCTAACAAAACAATTGTTTCTTTATTCTGCAAAGAGCTTTCTTCACCTCCTGATTTTTCAAGCTGTAAATGAGAGGGTTGAGCATTGGAATGACTCCGGCATACAATATGGCAAACACCTTGTCCTGGTCCATGGAATAGCTGGACTTTGGTCTCATGTACATGCCGAGGACCATTCCATAAAACAGGAGGATGACTGTGAGGTGTGAGGAGCAGGTGGAGAAGGTTTTGTGTCTTCCTTCTTTTGAGTTAATCTTCAAGATGGTAGAGATGATATAGATGTAAGACACCAAGGTCATAGTTGAAGGAAAAAAGGCGATGATGACACTCGGTCCAAGTATTACTGTTTCTATGGTCCGTGTGTCACTACAAGAAAGTTTTATAAGAGGCTTCATATCACAAAATAAATGGTCAATTTCATTTGATTGACAAAATGTACAAGATGATATTAGAATAGCATAAAGAATGCCCTCGATGACGCCTATACTCCAAGATGTCCATGCCATCCAGAAACAGACCTGCTGGCTCATGAAATAAGAGTAACGTAGGGGATGACAGATGGCCACGTAACGATCGTAAGCCATGGCAGCCAGGATGAAGTATTCCGACACCATGAGCACCACAAAAAAGAAAACCTGAGAGATACAACCATGGTAGGAGATGACATTGTTCCCAGTTAGAAACATGTCCAATAACTTTGGTAGAACCATTGAGGTGAAGGACATATCCAATACTGACATGTTACACAGGAGTATATACATGGGACTGTGGAAGTGAGGATCAAAGCAAAATAGAACAGTCGTTAATGAATTTCCAACCAATGTTGTTACATAGATGACCAGAAATATGAAAAATAAAACCAACTGGAAGTCTGGAAGATCATGGAAGCCGAGGAGAACAAATTCAGAAATGCTGAAATTTTGCACCTTCATTTAGTAACGTAGAAGAAATAATTTCCTTTTGAGAATTGAGTCGCATAATCTCATGCATGGAAGGAATGGTTGTTTAGTTTTAATGACAATGGAAAACTACAGTTAATATATAGAAACTTTATTCCATAAAAATATGCACCGGAGGTTTGAGTTTACTATCAATTATAACAACGACTCCCGGGAATGACGACAAGTTTAATAATTAAGATGTCTTAATGATTACATTCCACAAAGTGATATAACAAATAGTTCTAACTCTCCAAAAAGTGAATAACTATTGATAGTATTTATTAAAAAAAAAACAAGCAATGTCAAGGCTAGAATTAATCGAAACTGACAAATTGGATGAGGAGCAGCTCAGTAGATCAAACCAGATTCAGTAGAATCACTACACTTGTAGTTTATTCTACGGCATTTTTTTTAACTCTATGGTGTGTTGCTCAATAATTTCTGAATATTCAACAACTACGACGTGTTAGACCAAATCTCACAATCACATTAAACTTTATTCTAAAATGGAGTTAAAATCAGGCACAAAAATGAGGGAGAAAAACATATCAGGAAAACTACTGGAAGGTAATGTAACACAAGTCTCACAAAAAGTATTAAAACCCAAGCAAACACCCACCTAGGCTGACTATTATTTTACGTAATTGTCAATTATCAGGTGTACATTAAAAAAAAAAGTAAATAAATATACCATATCAAGTGCACAGGCCCTATGGTACAGTACATTAAAAATTAAAGGCTATATGCATATGCCAAATGCCTGTTTATGAGGTCTGAAACTAGGGGAAAATCTTCCCTATGAGAAAGCTGTGCGAAACGTGTCAGGCCGTTTCGCTACCTAAGGCTCGGTATGTTTGTCTCTATATAACTCTCTGATTTATGGGAATTTACCTCTCCTTGGACGCATCCGTGTTTCAGAGAATATGTAGCATAGTTGGAGTCTGGACTAGTCTGTCGCTGCCCCGGCCGGCTTCTCCCTGCAACACTTTGGGTGATTGATTGGTCTCTCTTTCTGGATAACACCTGTCAACAGGGGCGTAATTATCGTTGTCGCAGAGGGTGCGAACAGGCCCATGCGGGAGGGGGGCCTGCCGACACCAGCCCCTATTTTGGTTGGATAAGCATCGGGGGATGTAGGGTGCCAGCCTCTGATTGACTGGCGGCATGTATTGCAGTGCAGGGAGATGGCGGGTCTTTGCACTGTAATACATTTCAGCCATCTCCCTGCACTGCAATACATGCCGCCAGTCAATCAGAGGCCGGCAGCCTCCATCCGTGTGCTTGTCACGGGTGGCGCATGGCAGTGATGTTACACACCGCTCGTAGCTGGTATGGCGAAGTCACGAGCCTGCATCTGCGCCAGCTATAGAGGAGGATGCTGCACATCGTTGGAGTGGGAGAAGGTAAAAATAATCTTTATTTTTTTAAATCAACAAAAAAACGAAAGCTAAATCAGCCCAGTTTCAAAGGAAGATATAAACACAATCATTAAAATAAATAGTTTTTATTTCCATTCAATTTAAAAAGTTATTTTGTTAAAATATTGGTACTTTCAAAATAAAAAAAAGTCAAATCTCAATCACAACCTATGTTATTACGGTAAATTTTCTCCATAAATATAGTTAACAATATTAGAATACTCAAATATCCAATTCTATTGTACCCATTCCTTGATAATAAAGTGCTGAAAGGAATTTTTTATTTTTTGCCCGAGATTGTTAATATTCTAATATTGTTAACTATATTTATGGAGAAAATTTATCGTAATAACATAGGTTCTTGATTGAGATTTGACTTTTTTTGATTTTGAAAGTACCAATATTTTAACAAGAAAAACTTTTTTAATTGAATGGAAATAAAAACTATTTATTTTAATGATTGTGTTTATATCTTCCTTTGAAACTGGGCTGATTTAGCTTTAGTTTTTTTGTTGATATGAAACCTTGAACGGGAAGTTGTAATTTATATTTGACCTCTTTCTTGATATATATTTTTTTTAAATGTGTTGGAGAAGAGCGGAAAATGGGGGACATTATTACTGGAAGGGGCTCAGGAAGGGAAACATTATACAAGGATGGGAGACATTATTACTGGAAGGGGCCCAGGATGGAGGACAGTATACCAGGATGGGGGACATTATTACTTGAAGGGGCTCAGGAAGTGGGACATTATTGCAGGAAGGGGCCCAGGATGGGATACCTCAAACCAGGAAGGGGTATAGGATGGGGGAAAATATTACTGAAAGGGGCCCTGGATTGCAGACATTACTAAAATTGGCCCAGGATGGAGGACATTATACCAGGAACGTGCCAAGGATGGGGGAGATTATTACATGGACGGGTTCATGATGGGGGACATTACAGAAAGGTGTTAGAATTGGGGAGATTATTACTGGATGGGAGATATTATTTCATGGGGGAGGGCAACACGTATGTCTTTATAAGATCTAGAACACTACAAGCGCCCATACACCTGACCAACATGTATGTGGGGGTCCAGGTCCAAATTTTGCACAGGTTACACCATTAATTGTTAATCACCTCTAGCAGTGCTGGGAAGAACTGCACCAGTCTCATCTCCTTCTATGGTACCTGGCCAGATATTTTCAGAAGATTTCAGAGAAAGATATACGGATCTGATTCATGCAGCCCGTGGTTCGAGCAGCATGAATCAGATAACAGATTCCCTTTAATATTTGTAAACTTGTAAACTGTTGCACCTAAAAAGAGATGCTATCTCTAAATTTGACAAGATATGGGGTCTATGGATTGATGGCTCTGGTTTGACATCTAGGAAAGTGAGGAGATTTCGCCTCGGCTTGCTTTGAGTTACGTTTATATGATGCCTCAAATTAAACTTCTTTCAAAATTAATAAAAAGGTTATTAATAATTCCACAAATTATATGTAATTGGATTGACTATTGTTACTATGTTCAAATATTTGCGCTGGTTTTGCAGAGCCAAGATGTATAAATAACTCGTGTTTAATGCTTCTTAAGGTTGGGAGGTGGAGACCTGTTTCTCCAATGTTTGTCTGGTTGTTGTTGTTTTTTCCTTTTTTTATTTTTTCCTTTGTGTAAATCTTTATAAAAATCAATAAAAAAAAATT
Source organism: Phyllobates terribilis (assembly GCF_046119375.1). Classification (NCBI taxonomy): domain Eukaryota; kingdom Metazoa; phylum Chordata; class Amphibia; order Anura; family Dendrobatidae; genus Phyllobates; species Phyllobates terribilis. Next base: position 386,277,924 of record NW_027362765.1, read on the forward strand.
GATTTAAAAAAAAAAATATTTGTAAACTGTTGAATTATATACTTTTTATGCATTGGTGGGTTCTGGGAGCGACTTACCTCAAAATCAGGACTTTCTAAGTGTATGTGCACACATTGAGTATTTTCAGCAGATTTTTCTGCACAAAAACAGGATTTTGGTAGTTTTTTAGGTGTTTTTATGTGCTTTTTCCCATTTTATTTGAAGGGGTGAAAAACGCTAAAAATGTCGAAATTTGGAAAAAAGAAACAAAATTGGTTTGTGTCACCATTTTCTGAGACCCATAACTCTTCTGTATTTCAATCGTTGGAACTGAAGGCTCGTTTTATGAGAGGTGAGCTGCAGTTATTATTGGTATTTTGGGGGCACATATGACGCTTACTGTTGCAGCTTGATAGATTTGACTTCTCCAGATGTGGCAATATCAAATATGTTTTTCTTTCATTATTTTAACTAGAGGTGGGTATTTACATTTTTATGTTTGTTCGTGTTGTTTTTTTTCTTTGTCTTTTTTTTTCATATTAATATATTTTTTTTCTTTTTGCTTAATTTATCAGTCCCTATTGGGGACTTTGGGAACCTGTTCTGATCTCTTGTTCTATCTGCTGCAATGACACATTAATACAGTTCATAGTGAATACCCCCTATGCCTGTCGCTCGGCTTCATAGGTGGACCAGGATGGCAGTGACCTATTGTTATATAACCTAAGGGAAAGAGGGAAAAAGGGAACGTCACCTCACCACATCATCTTATTGCTGTGTAGCCAGGAAATCCTCAGTAGTATTGGCCCAAAGACGTCCTAATCTGGAACGTAGGTACGAAATTCAGAAAAAAGAGAGAGAGAAATCATCCAGCGAAAAAATATGTATAATATAATATAAGTCTATATTAGTCCATGAGAAGATGATAAAAAACACGCAGATGCCTCTTAGACATCGATGGAACACAGACCGACGCGTTTCAGCAGAATGCCTTAATCATGGTAAGTGTGCATTGGTTGGTTTGTAGGTCAGTGTTAGTAGTTTGAACTGGATATGCTGGGGGAATGGGAGCCAGTGATGGGATCTGCAAAGGGGAGAAGCAGAGGAGTAACGATGTAAGAGATATAGCCAGGCTTTACACGGATTGTGACCGCACCTGTAAAACCCTCTCAAAGAGAGCCAAGTGGAAGAGTTATTTGACCATTTACTCTGAAAGTAGCTAGGTGACAGAATATTAGCTAATGTCGGTGCTTTAGTTGCTATAAACCTGACATCCGTTTTTTGCAAAACCGCTGCCATTTTAGCATCTTCGCTTAACATGAGTAAGTTTCCTTCTTTCTGTCTTTCATTTATAGTCCAGTTGGTCAGTCTTTCTGATTATCTGATTAATTAGGGTTACATTTTAGGTGAATGTGATTGCTGCTAGTTTCCCTACCCCTTCCTATACTCGTTTGTATTTCTATTAGAAAGTTTGTCAGTTTAATGCACACTTACCATGATTAAGGCATTCTGCTGAAACGCGTCGGTCTGTGTTCCATCGATGTCTAAGAGGCGTCTGTGTGTTTTTTTATTGTCTCCTGATGGATTAATAAAGACTTTATATTTTATTATACATATTTTTTCGCTGGATGATTTTTCTCTCTTTTTTTTTTCTGAATGACGTATTATTATGTTACTTATGGACCTCTGGTGGTCTAGAGACAAAAATAGGAAAATATTCTCACCTACAAGACCGGCTCTGCTCCTTTGCATTGCTGCCTGTGTTCCCTGCCAGTCTTATGCTCATTCCTTATTATGGAGGACGCAACTTACCAGTGACTGGCTGTAACCTCGATGTTCCATCCAAGACTGAATTAATAGTCCAACTTCTGGATAGGAAGGAAAGTTAAAGGGGTTGTCTGCTCCGAGGTCTGCGCCAGGACAGGAAGTGGAGACATCACCTTTCAACTAGTCGCTAAACTGCTGAGGCTTGTGATTGGCTGCAGCAGTCAGATGACTTTGATCAGCGGTCTGGTGGTTGAATGGTGATATCTTCAGTGACACAGACCACGGAGAACTGCACCGGATCCAGGTGGGTGCCAGTAGGTGAGTATTAATAAGTTTATTTTTTTATACAGTCATCTTTTATTTCCTTTAAGGTGCAGCCAATGAATGAAGAATGAGATGGTTAGCCGATCCAGATGAAATCGGGGTATTGGCTGATGTAATTCTATTGTGTATGGCCGCCTTTGCTCTATACAAATATATAATTCATTATCAGGACAATATCTATAACCACGGAAATCATTTTCAATGGAGAAATTCATTTCCATCTTTGAAAAAAATTGAAAAAAATTACATTCTCAGCCAACAGTTTGAAATATACTATAGCCAAGAAAAACGAACACCCGAGAGAAATGATGAAGACGGTCCAATGAATTCTCAGTTCAATAAATCAGATGGCGGAAATCTAAGGACTCTGTGCCATGTAGATCATCATAAGTCGTCTGTTAAAGAAAAATAAATTATATATAACTTTAGTTTACTTTTTTTTTTTACCTTTTGAGCATTCAAAACCCCAAAAATACATTAAGAAAAAAATAATTGAAACTTGACGCAGAAAAGGCCTTTAAACTAATGTTAAAAAGAAAACAATCTAAAAAGAAAGTTTCCAGTCAATGGTGGGGACGGGGTTATACTGATTAGCCTGACTTGCTGGCACGAGACACCTAGTCCTGTAGTGCTAATCTCCTGCTGATAAAACACTGATTTTATTGAAACTGCAACACGGAGTCCATTAAGTGACACTTCACTTGAATCAGGCTCTCTGTCCCTATATCATGCTGCTCTCAAATTATATATCAAAACCCTGCTGATAGTTTCCCTTTTTCTGACTATGTCTGGGTGTTCCTATAACTTTTAACTTGTGAACTCTGCTTGCAGCTGTATCTCAAGGAACATTTGATGTCTTTGAATCTTTTTCATTGTTTAGGCAAGAAAACGATAATTTCTCTGAGGTTTTGGGACCACACTCGCAAGCAAACCTCACTGCCCATAATTCCCCAGCCAGTCCGGGTATTTGATGTGTTTTTTCTTAAGCACATCTGATGCAACTAATTATGTAGTTTGCTTGACACCTGACTTACAAATGTGTGCTGTTACGAGGGTTTATATTTAGGGGGATAAATAATTCCGAGACTGCAGTAGTTAGTGAAAATGCCATTTTATGTTGAATTTGGAGAAAAAAAATTGTTAAATTAGTTGTAATTTGCTATTTACATATGTTTCTTGCAAACAGAAGAAAGTTCTGATTGCAACTGTATAGCATAGCAATCTATCTAACATATAGAACTATAGTTATATATTTCACAAAAGCCATTTACGAATTTGTAGATCAATCATGAACGGTCTGTATATGAAACATGCATTAAAGGGGTTGTCCCAACGTAGCAAATTGTCCTCAATCCACAATTGATCATTGTGTCCCACAACGGGGCTATGAAGTGGCCCGTTCAAATTGAGCAATGGCTGCACATTCACACCACCTCTCCGGCTATTGTCTATAGGACAACTGAAGATATTGACTAAGAAAGTACTTCAGAGCTTTGTTTTTTAGATCAGTGGGGGTCCCTCCGGTGAGACCATCTAGCGGCAATCAAGTTTCACAAAGTCTGTGGATTCTCTTCTGTGAAGGTTAGGAAAGTTAGAAAAATTTTCTTAAATATTAGAAAAACATGGCTTTGGTTTTTGGTTTTACATTTAACATAGTCTGATAAAATATATATTTTTTCTTTATTCTGCACAGAGCTTTCTTCACCTCCTGATTTTTCAAGCTGTAAATGAGAGGGTTGAGCATTGGAATGACTCCGGCATACAATATGGCAAACACCTTGTCCTGGTCCATGGAATAGCTGGACTTTGGTCTCATGTACATGCCGAGGACCGTTCCGTAAAACAAGAGGATGACTGTGAGGTGTGAGGAGCAGGTGGAGAAGGTTTTGTGTCTTCCTTCTTTTGAGTTAATCTTCAAGATGGTAGAGATGATATAGATGTAGGACACCAAGGTCATGACCGAGGGGACAAAGCCAATGATGACACCAAGAACAAATATTACCATTTCTATAGTCTGTGTGTCGCTACAAGAAAGCATCATTAGAGGCTTCATATCACAGAAGAGATGGTCTACTTCATTTGACCTACAAAATGTACAAGATGATATCAGAATGATGAAGAAAATGCCCTCGAGGATTCCTATACTCCAAGATGTCCATACCATCCAGAAACAGACCTGCAGGCTCATGAAATAAGAGTAACGTAGGGGATGACAGATGGCCACGTAACGATCGTAAGCCATGGCAGCCAGGATGAAGTATTCCGACACTATGAGCACCACAAAAAAGAAAACCTGAGCGATACAACCATGGTAGGAGATGACATTGTTCCCAGTTACAAAGATGTCCAATAACTTTGGTAGAACCATTGAGGTGAAGGACATATCCAATACTGACATGTTACACAGGAGAATATACATGGGACTGTGGAAGTGAGGATCAAAGCAAAACAGACCAGTTGTTAATGAATTTCCAAGCAACGTTGCGACATAGATGACCAGAAATATGAAAAAGAAAACCAACTGCAAGTTTGGAAGATCATGGAAGCCGAGGAGAACGAAATCAGTGACAGTGAGGTTTATTGTCTCCATTACCCTCTGATGAGACAAGTATTTTTTGTGCTGATCAGAGATTCGTGACGTTGCATGAATGTCTTATAGGGAACAGAGGATCTCTATGGTGGATTTATACAATGTGTATCTAAGGAGAGTTCACTTTGGAGATTTAAGGTGTTGATTTGTAAAGCTCCCGAGAATCATAAGGCAATTACCAACTAAATGTAATTATATACAATAAATATAATTAGAGAATTTCACACAATTATAATTAATAAGGAGAAAATGTCATTGAATTAGTTTTGCTAACAAGACAGCGAACTGTCTATTTCCCGTTCTATAATAATCACCAAATACAAAAAATAAAAAACAACAGCCCCATAATCAAGATATCACCAACCATTTGCATTTATAAAAGGTATACACTTCTTATACGGGGAGCCGGAATAGTGTCCCCCACCTCGCCAAGAGCTTTATTTGAATCCGACCTCAGGTCTCCAATAACGATATAGAGTTTGTAACATATAAATATTAGTTTTCTCCAATCTTCTTACATTGTTTAGTAAATAAAAATCATTTAAAAAAATATCAATAAAGAAAATAAAAAAAAAAGTCAGATTTGAGTTGACGCGTTTCAGGAAATCCTCAATTTATTTAATATAAACAAAAAATAATTTATGAAAACGTGAAGAAAACAAAAACATCTAGATTAGAATCGATGTGTTTCATGAGAGCACTGATTTGATTAATAAATAAAAATCATTTCTAAAAAATATGAACAGTGATGAGCTAGCGTGCTCGCTACTGCTCAGTGCTCCCCCGAGCATCTAACTGCTCGAGATGCTCTGCGCTCGCCGAGTATTTCTGGGGTTGCTCGGCGGGAGTCCGGGCCCCTCCCTGCATGTTTGGCGCTCTTTAGAGCACCAATCAACATACAGGGATTGCCTGCCACTCATTGTAATGCCGCAGCCATGGTGGTTATGGCATTACAGTGATTGGCTGGCCGCACAGCGTCATCAGGTCTATATCAGACCTGGCGCCGCCATGCTCGTCACAGTCACTCTGGATCAGACAGTGTAGGGAGAGCTGCTGCTGAGCTAGGGAGAGATTTGATCGTGTATTAGGTAGTGTAGGGAGAAAAACCGTACATTACACATATCCATCTTAACAAACAGTCCTTCTGAGGACTAACTAATCCATCCAGAGATATCAGGCAGGCAGTGTATATAGGCAGGCAGAGTATATAGCAGACTGCAGTGCATATAGCACAAGAGGCTCCATTCCAATTCTGTTGGTTGCTGCTGTTAGATATTTCTGGAAATAGGCCCAGGTCTCAGGGGCCAGGAATACTTTTTTTGGATCTTAATCTTCATTATTTGCTTAAAAAGCTATCCAAAGAACACCGTTTTTCTGCGCCATTTGCTTGTGGGCACTGCAGAATACAGCCAGGTCCTTTTAATATTACAGCGCTAGAAATCCAGCTATTTAAACCTGTGTTTTCTCCGTCACACGGATCACATATAAGTTTTCAGAAAATACTGCCATTTCTGGCCTCCAATCCAATTTTTTTTCACTGTGTCAGTGAAGTTTTTGACACCGGTTTGCTGTTCAAACTACTTACCTACAGGCCAGGTATTTAAAACTCTGTTTTCTCCGTCAAACGGATCACATATACGTTGTCAGAAAATACTGCCATTTCTGGCCTACATTAAAAATTCCCTTTAGTGTGTCAGTGAAGCAATTCACAGCAGTTTGCTGGTCAAACTACTTACCTAAAGGCCAGGTATTTAAAACTCTGTTTTCTCCGTCACGCGGATCACATATAAGTTCGCTCCAAACTCAGTCATTTGTAGTGAGCGTGGAAGATACTGTCCTCTATTTAAAATGGGCAAGGCACGTGGCAAGGGACGGGAACTGAACGTGATGGTGATGGTGCATGCAGAGGCCGAGGACAAGGCCATGGGCAAGCTGAAATTGTGCCACAACAAACACCCACATCTTCTCGCCTGACCTTCCTGTCCCAATTTCTAGGGGACCGCAGCACACCACTATTGAACCCAGAGCAGTGTCAAAAGATTGTTGGTTGGATAGCGGATAATGCTTCCAGTCACTTAGCCACCACCACCACCCTGTCTTCCACACGGTCAAGTCTCAGTAGCCGTGAGTCTGGACGGCATATTCCTCACCCTGATCCTCCTTCCTCCCACCATGCCGAGTGTCCGGAGACAACTGATCCCACACTTGGATACTCTGAAGAGCTGTTCACTTTTTCATTTATAGATTCGGGCCTCTCGCCTGGTCCACTTGAAGCAGGGCAAGAGGAGATTGCGTGTAGCGATGCCCAAATATTTGAGCAGCTACGGTCACACGAAGGCAGTGGTGGGAAAGTGTCACAAGAGGTGGACGATGATGAGACACAATTACCAGAAAGTCAGGAGGAGGACTAGGGTGCGGAAGTGGAAGACGAGGTGGTGGATGATATAGTAACTGACCTAACCTGGCAGGAGGACATGAAGAGCGAGGACAGCAGCACACAGGGGGTGGGAGGCAGAGCACCCCAACAGGCAGGAAGAAGCAGTGTGGTGGCCGCAGACAGAAGGCAGGCAACCGTTCCCCGTAACACCAACACGAAGGAAGTTGACAGTACAACTGTTAGGTCTTCCCGAGTCTGCTTGTTTTTTAAAGACTCTGCGGATAACCCCAAAAAGGCCATTTGCACCACCTGCCAGGCCAGCATCAGCAGGGGTGGCAAAACGACCAGCCTGACCACCATCAGCATGATCAGACACATGGCAGCAAAGCACCTGACTTTGTGGGCGGAACCCCAGGGTCCAGGAACAGTGTCTGCAGGTGGCACCATTGCTTGTTCCTCTGTTGTGCATGCAAGCCAATCTTCTGTCCATGGTGCATGCGAAGATGCCTCCTGCCCTACACCTGTCATTGCGCACTCTCAAGTAGCAGCATCAGTTAGCACGTCCATGTCCTTCTCCCAGCGCAGCATACAGGTGTCCATACCCCAGTCCTTGGAACACAAGCACAAATATGCAGCCAACGCCCCACAGGCCACACTACTAAATTCTCACATTTCACGACTGCTTGCGCTCGAAATGTTGCCTTTAGGCTCGTGGAGACGGAAGCATTCCGCAACCTGATGGCGGCGGCCGTCCCTTGGTTCTTGATCCCCAGCCGCCACTATTTCTCCCGGTGTGCCGTCCCTCATTACACATGCACGTATCCCAAAACATTAGCCGTGCCCTCAACAATGAAGTTACCGGGAACGTCCACCTAACCACGGACACGTGGACAAGTGCTTTTGGGCAGGGACGGTACATCTCGCTGATGGCACACAGGGTTAACATAGTGGAAGCCGTGACCCAGTCGGACCTTGGGACGGAACATGTCCTCCCGACACAAAGGATTGCGGGCCCTAGGTCAATTAGGGTTGCCCCCACGGTCTACAGCTCCTGCACCTCATCCTCCTCAGCCTCCTCCTCCTCTTCAGCCTCCAGCTCCGAAATGATCACATCAGTCACAAGCTGGAAGCACTGCAGCACTGCCTCGGCCAAGCGGCAACAGGCTGTGCTGAAGCTAAAATGCATAGGTGACAAACCGCGCAATGCTGAAGAGTTGTGGACAGCTCTGAAAGAGCAGGCAGATCTGTGGCTCACACTGCTGTACCTACAGCCAGGCATGGTCATGTGTGACAATGGTCGGAACCTGGTGGCGGCTCTGAGGCGAGGCGAGCTCACACATGTACCATGCCTGGCCCATGTGCTTAACCTCAAGGTTCAGCGGTTTCTCAAATCCTACCCGGAGCTGCCGGATCTGCTTGTTAATGTACTCCACCTGTATGCCCATTTTAGAAAGTCAGCTACAGCTTCCGCCGCCCTTGCCGTGTTTCAGCAGCGTTTGCAGCTTCCCGCTCACAGACTGGTGTGTGATGTCCCCACGCGTTGGAATGCTACACTGCAGATGTTGGGATGGATTTGTGAGCAGAAGAGGGCAGTTGTTGAGTACCAGCATCAACAAGGCCGTCGGTATTCAGTTCAGACTCCACACATAAGACCTCAGGAGTGGACATGGATGTCAGACATATATATCATCCTCCAAAACTTTGAGGACTCCACCAAGATGGTGAGTGGCGATGATGCCATAATTAGCGTCACCATCCCGCTTCTCTGTCTTCTGAAACGCTCTCTGCTCACAATCAAAGAGGATGCATTTCAGGTGGAGCACGATGAGATGGAGCAAGGAACCATACAGGGTGATTACACACAGCCAAGCCTCATCTCATCCCAAAGTGGATTGGGTGACAATGAGGAAGAGGAGGAGGAAGGACAGGAGCTAGTTTCATGCGCTATAGACTGTACTACCTGCACAGCTGTCATACCATCTGTTCAGTGGATAGAGTGAAGGAGGAGGAGGAGAGCATGGTCAGTCATCCTCTTGGTGAGGACACGGAAGTCTTGCCTGTTAGTAGTCTGGCACACATGGCTGATTTTATGTCATGCTGCCTTTCCCATGACCCTCGCGTTGTCAAAATTTTGGGTGACAGTCATTACTGGTTGGTGACACTTCTAGACCCACGCTACAAGGAGAACTTTATATCTCTTATTCCTGAGGCGGACAGGTCTACAAAAATGGGGCTGTACCAGAAGGCCCTTGTTGCGGAACTATTAAAAAAATTCCCATCTGAAAACACTGGCGGCAGAGGGCACACTTCGTTAGACAACCAAGGAGTAAAGGCAAGAGAGACACAACTTCAGTCCAGCAGAGGCAGGGGAACACTGTCAAAGTTCTGGGAGAGTTTTCTCAGACCCTCCCATCGCACAGGCCCTGAGGCGCGGGGTACTCTCACAAGGAGTGCAGAGTTTGGGAAGATGCTGAGGGAGTACCTTGCCGACCGTACCAACGTCCTCCATGATTCCTCTGTGCCTTATAATTATTAAGTATCCAAGCTGGATACCTGGAATGAACTGGCTCTCTATGCCTTGGAGGTCCTGGCCTGCCCTGCCGCCAGCGTTTTATCAGAGCGGGTTTTTAGTGCCGCTGGTGGAATTATAACTGATAAGCGCATCCGCCTGTCAACTGACAATACTGACAGGCTGACTCTTACAAAAATGAACAATGGCTGGATTGGGCCAGACTTCTCAACACCACCGAATGATAGCAGCGTAGCATAAACTCAAAACCAGTGTCTTTTCCTGGGAGGTGTATTCCCATGCACCTTTTCACACCCAGACATGGGTATATGCTTCCTGATTTTGGCCATTTGCTCTTGTCCTCCTCCTTCTCCTCATCCTCCACCACCATATCACCAGGGTGACCGTGGTCCGTGATGCAACACCCACATAATTTTTTTAAAGGGTGTTTATGATGCCCGTAAAAAAAATTTTTATACAGTATGTTCATGTATACCCCCCAGGGGTAAATGTTTGTCAGCCCATACACTTAGTGCATGGGCATTACATACAAGTATAGGAGGCCCTCCTCCACGTCTCTTCCAAGGGGCATTGGAGTGCCTCCAAATTTTTGGCAACCCTTGCATTCACTGCATAGGCCAACATTATGGGAGACCCACTTCCTAATAATGGGAACATTGTTTTGAGGAAGCCCTCTGATCTCTATGTCTCTTCCAAGGGACATTGAAGTGCCTCCAAATATTTGGCAGCCCTTGCATTCACTGCATAGGCCAACACTATGGGAGACTCTCTCCTTTCTAATGGGAATTTGTCATTACTGTGGCCCTGCTCTATGTCTCTTTAAATTGTTAGTGGGGTTTTTCCTAAAATTGTCAGCCATTGGACTCACTGCATACCCTATAACTGTATAGCAGACCCTCGCCTTTCTAATTGGAACATGTCGTACTTGTTAATGTGGCCCTGCTCTATGTGTCTTTAAATTCTTAGTGGGGTTTTTCCTAAATTTGGTCAGCCGTTGGACTCACTGCATACCCTATAACTGTATAGCAGACTCTATTCTTTCTAATGGGAACATGTCGTACTCGTTACTGTGGCCCTGCTCTATGAGTCTTTAATTTCTTAGTGGGGTTTCTCCTAAATTTGGTCAGCCCTTGGACTCACTGCATACCCTATAACTGTATAGCAGACTCTCCCCTTTCTAATGGGAATTTGTCGTTACTGTGGCCCTGCTCTATGTGTCTTTAATTACTTAGTGGGGTTTTTCCTTAATTTGGTCAGCCGTTGGACTCACTGCATACCCTATAACTGTACAGCAGAATCTCTCCTTTCTAATGGGAACATGTCGTACTCGTTACTGTCGCCCTGCTCTATGTGTCTTTCAAAGTCCCTCCATCAACAATGAATCAAGATTCGTCTGATGATGTGTCACACACCACATTGCCAGATAAGGTTGTAAAATGTTAAAATGACATTTCCCGGTGAATGCATTTGTGGCGCCCCTGAGGGTTCGGCCACCACAGGAATGCTGCACTTCTTTAATGGAGTGTGGTGTTCCTCCTCTGAGGTAAGTCCGGTGAGATGGTAGTAACCTAGTTTTTGCATCCAACACCACATTTCTCCACCAGAGGGAGCTAGTATGCACTAGGTGCTGCTCCCCTGGTTACAGGGAGACTGGGGAACACAAAGTGGTAGGAACCAGTTAGTGGGTGTGGGTGGAGGAACAGTTAGTTAGTGACACTTCTAATTTCATATTTAATAGAATGTCATCTTTGATCTTGGTTCTTTTTGGTCCTTTTTGTTCTTTTTGGTCCTTCTGTCTGGTCTTCTGTCGGATCATCTGACCTGTGTGGTCTCGGACAGTGTGTCTGTCAAGTGGTCGTACTGTGCTGTCATGAACTGTGCATAAAGTGACTTCCCTCCGGGAGCGCAGATCCTGTGTGGGCCTGCACCGGCTTGGGACACAGCCCTCGTACCCCGATCTATGGGACGAGAGGGAGGTTGCAGACAAGGAATGTCTCAACCCGACCAAGGACCAGGATCAAGAAGGCCCGGGAGCTTTAGAGTGTGGCTCCCTAGCAAATGGGTCCCGGGGAGGATGCAGACGGAGCGGAGCACGCCACCTGTCCTCTTCTACCTGATCTATTCAGAGGGATTCCGGCTGCAAGAGGGGTACCGGCCCCCGACACCCGACCTCGTACTCTATGTCCAGACCGGGGAAAGCCCGGTTAGGTCCTGAGGATCCCGCTGGGCTTGGGATGGAGAGGAATTGCCACCCGAGCCGTACACCTGAGAGGAGCTCAGAGGGAGACCCGGCCTATCCACACACGCACAGACGGGAAGGGGTAAAGTCTGTAGTGCAGGAACACTCTGGTGTAGGGACGCTACCAAACCCTGGACTTCCTCGAAGGTAGTCGGACCCCCGTCCCTGGTGGCCGCAGGACTCCGCGAGGAGCAGGTAGAAGCCTTGCGCTGCTTATGAGAACTGTGAGTAAAGCCTTGGAATTTCATCCCTATGGCCTCCGGACTGTTCATTACGTGCCATACCACGCGACACGGTGCCCTACTCCCGCACTACTACCCCCCCTTTATTCTGCCTTGACTGCCATGAGGCCGCGCTACGCCTGTGGGGAGCAGCGAGAACTTTAACTGCCATGACACCGGGCCTCAGCGGACTGTAGCGGCGCTGGTGGCGCATCACCAGACACCACAGGTGGCGTAGTCGACAATTACCACTCAACCCGGATAGCCCTAACATCATTTTCAATGTGACGGCCCTGGGCACGGAACGGGTCGAGGCCACGACTGCATCCCCGTCCTCAACATCTGACCCGGCTCCGAGTACCCCATCTTCCCAGGGCAGGGCTTGAGAGGCGTCACACATTTGCCTTAAAAAATAAGGTAAAAAAACAGTAGGAACTTTTTTTAGTATAAAAACAGAGTCGCCAATGTAACCTCAATGTAATCACATTGTTCAGCTCCTGCACCTCCTCCTACATCTCCGAAATGACCACATCAGTCACAAGCTGACAGCACTGCAGCACTGCCTTGGCCAAGCGGGAACAGGCTGTGCTGAAGATAACATGCTTAAAGCTTAGGTGACAAACCGCCCAGAGCTGCAGAGTTGTTGAAAGCTGTAACACAGCAGCTTGATCTGTGGCTCTCACCGCTGAACATACAGCCAGGCATGGTCGTGTGTGACAATCGGCGGAACCTGGTGACGGAGAAATGACAGCCGGAGTAGATACGGTTTCCCTCTATGCCAGTCCTTTCACCGAGCTAAAGAATATGGCTGTGGTGAAATACAACTCCCACTGAGAAGCTGTTTCAGATTGAAAAACATTGTGCCCACCAGAGGATTTGATTCTGAGGGCTCACCTTTCTCCCCCGCTCAAGAGCCCCATAGCAGCTGCAATGTTAGCGCTATCATGAACTCTCCTGTTGTAGAAGCCAGGGCACACCAGATTATTCTCTGGTGGGACCGTCCAACCCTGCCGAGAAGCAGTCCTGGCTAAGAAAAGTGTGTGGGAAAGTTCCCAGACACTCTATAGCTGCTTTTTTACTGAAGTGGTAACCCACGCAAACATGGGGAAAACATACAAAGTCCTTGCAGATGTTGTCCTTGCTGGGATTTGAACCCAGGATCCCAGCGCTGCAAGGCTTCAGTGCTAAGTAACCACTGATCCAATGTGCTGCGGTTCACCCTCTAATATCTAACAGGCTGGAGAAACTTGTACCTACTGCCACTCTATCGTCAGCTCCTTTGTGAGAAACTAATGTATTTGTGCAGCCACTCAGTCTACCAAATAAAATTCCTGAGAAGGAAATTGGGGATGGCTTCGCTACTGGTACTGGGGGCACTGCTAATACCATGGCGTCATACCATAGTTTACTGGAAATATTCCAGGCTGGTAGGAGGCAAGCAAATTCCCACAGAAAAGTACCAGCAGTAATGTTCAGGGACCCGCGCTTGTAGAAGGTGGAGACAACACCAGGAGAAATAGTGACGGCTGGGGACCGAGTGTGGACACGAGGCATGAGGCACGAGGTTGTGAAAAGCTTCTGCCTCCATAAGCCTAAAAGGCCACATTTCAAGTGCAAGCAGCTGCCCAGAAATCTGACAGTTTAGTATTGCAGCATGTGGGTGGGTGGCTGGCTGCATACTTGCACTCCAAGTAACAGAAAACTAAGCAGATGGTGGCCTCTATCATCATCATGGCCTCACCTCGGCACTATGAACTCTCCTGAAGGAGAAGCCAGGGCCCACCGGAGGAGTCTCCGGTTTTCTGGTGGGTCCGTCCAGCATTGCCGAGAAGCAGCCCTGGCTAAAAAAAGTGTGGGGGAAGGTTCCCGGACACTATAGATGCTTTTTTAATGTGGATCGGACGTGCTTATGTGTGGCGCCCCTGAGGGTTCGATCGCCACAGAGGTACTGAACCTCAACTTGAGGTGTGGTGTCTCCCTTCTCTCAGGTAAGGCGGGAGTGCTGCACGGGACCCCAACACCTACATCCAACACTACACTACCGCAGGCCAGCAGGAGGGGCAAGACGCAATGTAGTTTTCTGCTGAGCCCTGTCCCTGGCTGGGGTGGGGGGAACCCGAAGGTAGGGGGAACCAGTAGTGGGTGTGGGTGGAGGAAGTAGTTTAGGGGAGCACTTATACAGTAGATATATAAAGGTAGACATCTTAACAGTAGCTGGAGTAGCTGGAGTAGCGTGTGATGGAGTAGGAACAGTCTGGGAGCAGAGTCTTTGTAGGAGCTCTGCTCTACTACAAGGGCCTATGACAGAGGCCCAGGAGGGGAGCAGGCAGTAAGCTCCGTTTTACAGAAGGGATCCTAGGGGAGTACAGCTAGTGCAGGCGGCACCCGTACACCCCGAACCTGCCAAGTGTCAGGAGGATATAGGCCACAAGAAGGGGACCGGCCCCTGGCCCAGTCGTGCAGCTTCAAGCCTCGGCTGGAAAAACCGGAGGCTTCTGACTTCTATAGCCAGGAGCCAAACCCCCACTTCAATCCAAGTAAGGTCAAGCAGGTCTGTGCAACTCTGACGGACAGGGGGGACCTCGCAGCACCTGAACAGGATTCACAGTGGGAAGCGCAGGACAGGAGGGAGTAAAGACCCAGCGTGAAGTCGGTCTAGAGAATTACATAAGAAAGTGGGGTTCTGCCAGGTACACCCGAATTGCCTGAGCAAGGACTGAACCCCTGCCTGGTGAATGCAGCGCGACGCGGGAGGCTTGCACCAGTACTAGATGTTAGGGCAGGATATCACAAGCTGCTCTAACATCTGTCTCAGAGGACTGTTGCAGCGCTGGTGATCCTCAACAGACACCACAGGTGGCGTCACAAAAAATCACAAAAACCCCATATAAAAGTATTCCCCCATTTCACTGATAGCCCTGGATCACGGACCGGGCCAGCCGCCGTGATATCCCATGCAAGCAGCCAGAGGCCCGGCTGCCGAGCACCCCACGGCCCTGGGGGCACGTCATATGCATGTTATTTCTCAAACCGGATTGAAGATCAGGCCATTGCCCAACTCTGTAGTCATGAAATTAAATGCGCAAAGAAAGATGTTTGTGCGTCAAAGCACCACTGACAAGTGCAAGTTGATGTTGGACGGGCTGCCATTGCTTCTCCAAAAGCTGCTTTAGAGGACTTCCTGGGAGAAATGACACCCAGAGTTGATACGGTTTCCCTCTATGCTAGTCCTTTCACCGAGCTAAAGAACATGGCTGTGGTGAAATACAACTCTCAGCAAAAAAAGCTGTGGACTGGCTCCATACCATCCCTGGCCGCATTCACCTGTCCACGTGTTTGTGGTTAGGCGGTCCTTCCCAGTAAGTGCACTGGGGAGCGCACGGGTAATGTTGTGGGACCCGTGCTTGTGGAAGGCGGAGAAGATACCGGGAGAAACAGTGTCGGCTGGGGACTGAGTATGGACACCCGGCCACCGCCGGCATGAGGTTATGAAAAGCTTCCGCCTCCACGAGCCTAAAGGGCCACATTTCAAGTGAAAGCAGCTTTAGGGGACTTCCTGGGAGAAATGACAGCTGGTAGATATAGTTTCCCAAGTCCTTTCACCAAGCTAAAGAATATGGCTGTGGTGAAATACAACTTAGCAAAAAAGCTATGGACTGGCTCCGTACAGTCCCTGGCCACATTCACTTGTCCACGTGTTTGTGGTTAGGCGGTCCTTCCCAGTAAGTGGACTGGGGATGGCATGGGTAATGTTGTGGGACCCGTGCTTGTGGAAGGCAGAGACGACACCGGGACAAATAGTGGCGGCTGGGGACCAAGTATGGATACCCGGTCACCGCCGCCATAAGATTGTGGACAGCTTCCGCCTCCACGAGCCTAAAAGGCCACATTTCAAGTGCAAGCAGCTGTCAAAAATTTGGCAGTATAGTATTGCAGCCTGTGGCTGGGTGGGTGACTGCCTGCATACTTGCTCTTGCATTCCAAGGAATGGGGTAGGGACAACTGAACGCTGCACTGGGACAAGGACGTGGACGATGATTGTTTCAAGTCTGCAATGACAGGTGGATGGCAGGAGGCATCTTCGCATGCGCCAATGATCGCTTATGATGGGCACACTTTTAGTCAGTGACCTGGGAGTCAGAGATGCTTCCAGAGGTCTTCCCCATGCTGTTCCCATGTCTTTTCAGCACTGTATGCATGTGTCTGATGATGTGTCACACACCACATGGCCAGATAAGGTTGTAAAATGTTAATATGACATTTCCTGGTGAATGCATTTGTCTTGGTTGAAAGCAATGCAAAAGTGCAAAAACGCATCAAAAACGATATGTGTGAACAAAGCCCAAGGTATGGAGGAGTATTTTTGTTTTTGGTTATTCATTTTGCCTTATATACAAGTCATTACCCTGGAAAGGATATTCCTTAACATATTTCCCAGGAAAATACATTTTGGTTTTGTTTTTGAACGCTTTATTGTGAGTCCGTAAAAGCGGCGTAATACTCTGACAATGTTGTTGACAACAGTGATCTGGGAGTCAGAAATACTTCCAGGGGTCTTCCCCATGCTGTTCCCATGTCATTTGAGCACTGTTCCCATCGATTTGGGCAATTTTTAGGCCCTCTGCAGACCGCCGGGGGGAGCCGCATGAAAAATGCTAGAATTTCCCATAGACTTACTGTAACATCCCTGGCGGCGTGCTTGCATAGTGCACCACCTCCCACTATGTAAGACCGCAATCTTACCTGTCAGTCCAGCCTGATAATCTTGCTCCAGTTCATGCTGTGTACATGCCTCTTGACTGACTGCTTAGGGCGGCGGCCCGGTTGCTTCCTGATTCTTATAGCTGCTGTGAGCGCACCCCTAATGCGTCTCCAGCCTATTGCTGTGAGCCACTGGATATTTAAACCTCCTCCACCCAGTTGGAGGTGCCTGAGCAACACCTTCACTCAGTTTGTCTTTGCAACTGTATTGCCAGGTCCTGTCCTGTTATCTCTGACTTCTAGTCCGTTTCCACCACTCTGGGGGCTGCATTCCCAGGCCTGTTACCTGTGACTTCTAGTCTGTTTCCGCCACTCTGGGGGCTGTATTCCCAGGTTCGTTTTTGTATCTCATTGCAGTAGCAGTTCCTATCTGAACTGTATCCTAGCTTGTTACCTGTTTATCTCTATGTCCGTACCTTCCCTTTTCCTGCAGTATCTAAACCTGCACCTAACTCCAACTCTTTGTCTCTGTACTTGTGTTTGTGAGTTTTGTGTCCACTCGCTACTTCATTGTAAGTACCTTGTGTGTATCTGGTTCTGCTTGTCCCTTTTCCCTTCCTCCGTATCTTCCTGTATTTTCCAGTCCGTTCCATGTGAACAGAGCCCTGTCCTCTCTGCCTGCACCTTCAGCCCTGTTCTGCTCTGCCTTGTCCACCGCACCTGCGGTTTTGCTCCGCTCTGTCTTGCCCACCGCTCCGGCGGTTTCTCTCTGCTCTGACTTACCCACCACTCCGGCGGTTCCGCTCTGCTCTGCCTTGTTTACCGCACCTGCGGTTTCGCTCCGCTGTCTTGCCCACCACTCCGGCGGTTTCTCTCTGCTCAAACTTACCCACCGCTCTGGCGGTTTCTCTCTGCTCTGACTTACCCACCGTTCTGGCGGTTTCTCTCTGCTCTGCCTTGTCCACCGCTCCAGCGGTTATGCTCTGCTCTGCCTTGCCCACCGCACCTGCGGTTTTCGCTCCGCTCTGCTTGCTCACCACACCAGCAGTTCCTCTATGCTCTGCCTTGTCCTCCGCTCCGGCGGTTTTGTTTTCCTCTGCTAGTCTACCGCATCTGCGGCTCTGTACCTGTCTCCCAGTCTGTACTGGACCCTATCCAGCTTGCGCTCCAACCTGCTAGTACCTCCCTGTCTGCACTCCAGCCGTGCTTGCCAGAATCTCCCTGTCTGCACTTCAGCCGTGCTTGCCAGTATCTCCCTATCTGCACTCCAGCCGTGCTTGCCAGTGCCCACCTGTCTGCATACCAGCCGTACTTGCCAGTACCCACCAGTCTGCATACCAGCCGTACTTGCCAATACCCACCTGCCTGTATGCCAGTCTAACCTGCCTGTTCCTGCATTCCCCGGTGTGGGTCAACAACTGTGACCGGGGTCTGACCTGGAGTCGCACCTGGTCCCTCTGCTCGGTTCCTCCTTGGTCCACGGAGTCGACTAAGCCGCCGTGCGACCTTGGTCGGATCGGGTTGATACTTAGTTACGCCCCTCCAGGCACTCCTCGGTTCATGGTACAGTGGGATCACTAATCACGCTCACGCCAGTCAGTCCGGGCGCGAGAGTAACACTTACATTGATCTCATTGCTCGTGTTGAGCACCCGAGTATTCCAATGTGTGTATGAACAAAGAAAAGAAAAACATTCAGATTAAAATTGACGCATTTCAGGAGATCTCCGATTTGTTTAATAAATAAAAATCATTTATAAAAATATTAATAAGGAAAATAAAAACATCCAGATTAGAATCAACGCTTTTCAGGAAATCCCTGATTGGAGAGAATTGATATTTATATTCTATAGACTCTATATCCTTATTGCAGACCTAAGGTCGCATTTATATAAAGCTCCCTGTGAGGTGGGGGACACTGGTCTGGTACTTATTATACCTGCACAGAGATGACATTTTCATTGTGGATCCAGTGGGCTGGCGCTCCCTTGTGATTTTGCATTAAAGGGGTATTCCCATCTCCAAGATCCTATCCCAATATGTAGTAGGTGTAATAATAATAATATTAGCAATATTAGCCAATTAGAAATGTAGTATAGAATTGTTGATTCTCTATGTCTCTTTCCTCTTGTGCAGGCATTGCAGGACCTTAGGTATCCATGGTTATGTCCACTGATAAAGTAACAGTTAGCTAGCTGCTAGTGGTCTTAACCATGGATACCTAAGGTCCTGCAATGCCTGCACATGAGGAAAGAGACATAGTGAATCAACAATACTATACTACATTTCTAATTGGAGGTATTTGCTAATATTATTTCTATTACACCTACTACAGTCATGGCCAAAAGTATTGAGAATGACACCAAAATTATATTTTCACATGATCTGCTGGCCTCTGGTTTTTATTAGTGTTTGTCTGATGTTTATATCACATACAGAAATATAATTGCAATCATATTATGAGTACCAATAGGTTACATTGACAGTTAGAATGAGCTAATGCAGCAAGTCAATATTTGCAGTGTTGCCCCTTCTTCTTCAAGACCTCTGTAATTCTCCCTGGCATTGCCTCAATCAACTTTTGGACCAAATCCTGACTGATAGCAGTCCATTCTTGCATAATCAACGCTTGCATTTTGCCAGAATTTGTTGGTTTTTGTTTGTCCACCCGTCTCTTGATGATTGACCACAAGTTCTCAATGGGATTAAGATCTGGGGAGTTTCCAGGCCATGGACCCAAAATCTCTATGTTTTGTTCCATGAGCCATTTAGTTATCACCTTTGCTTTATGGCAAGGTGCTCCATCATGCTGGAAAAGGCATTGTTGGGCGCCAAACTGCTCTTGGACGGTTGGGAGAAGTTGCTCTTGGAGGACATTCTGGTACCATTCTTTATTCATGGCTGTGTTTTCAGGCAAGACTGTGAGTGAGCCGATTCCCTTGGCTGAGAAGCAACCCCACACATGAATGGTTTCAGGATGCCTTACAGTTGGCATGAGACAAGACTGGTGGTAGCGCTCACCTCTTCTTCTCCGAATAAGCTGTTTTCCAGATGTCCCAAACAATCGAAAAGGGGATTCATCAGAGAAAATGACTTTGTCCCAGTCCTCAGCAGTCTACTCCCTGTACCTTTTGCAGAATATCAGTCGGTCCCTGATGTTTTTTTCTGGAGAGAAGTGGCTTCTTTGCTGCCCTCCTTGAAATCAGCCCTTGCTCAAAGAGTCTCCGCCTCACAGTGCGTGCAGAAGCACTCACACCAGCCTGCTGCCATTCCTGAGCAAGCTCGGCACTGCTGGTAGTCCGATCCCACAGCTGAAACAGTTTTAAGATACGGTCCTGGCGCTTGCTGGTCTTTCTTGGGCACCCTGGAGCCTTTTTGACAACAATGGAAGCTCTCTCCTTGAAGTTCTTGATGATGCGATAGATTGTTGACTGAGGTGCAATCTTTGTAACTGCGATACTCTTCCCTGTTAGGCCATTTTTGTGCAGTGCAATGATGGCTGCACGTGTTTCTTTAGAGATAACCATGGTTAACTGAAGAGAAACAATGATACCAAGAACCAGCCTCCTTTTAAAGTGTCCAGTGATGTCATTCTTACTTAATCATGACTGATTGATCGCCAGCCCTGTCCTCATCAACACCCACACCTGTGCTAATGGATCAATCACTAAAATGATGTTAGCTGCTCCTTTTAAGGCAGGACTGCAATGATGTTGAAATGTGTTTTGGGGGTTAAAGTTCATTTTCTGGGCAAATATTGACTTTGCAAGTACCGTAATTGCTGTTAAGCTGATCACTCTTTGACATTCAGGAGTATATGCAAATTGCCATTACAAAAATGAAGCAGTAAACTTTGGAAAAATTACTATTTGTCTCATTCTCAATACTTTTGGCCATGATTGTACATATTGGGATAGGATTTTGGAGATGGGAATACCCCTTTAAGTATAGTCACTCACATGGCATGCTTGGCTTTTCAGGAGTCCGGGAGTGGAAGCTCGAGACCTGCTGAGGAGAGCAGAGAAAAGACATGCTTCAAATGTGAGTGGCAAGTGGTCACCACTCGCAAAGTGTAAGTCATTTCATTCATCTTTGATACGTCTGCTGGATCGTGGTTGGAAGTGCTCTGAAAGAACTTCTTTTTTGTTTACTTTTTTTTTGTTCGTACAGGATAATCATCAATTAATTGATATTGCAAGTGGATTAGTAAAAGCCTCACTTCTACACATTAGCAAAAATTTGTCCAAACCTTCCGATTTATCTATCTAGTGTGTATGAAGGCCTCCCTACTCCTTCCTAATGACAAATATTGAATGAAGAAGGATCATGCGAGTTTAATTTCAATATGCCAAAACTTAACACATAATTCAACCGTTACCAAGAGGAGTGAGGGTCCAATCTGTGAGGAAATAGGGTAGGGGGGCACAAAAGATAAGTGGTAAAATGTGCTTGTAAAAACCAAAATATACTAAATAGCGTGTTCACATAACACTGCAAGGGCTATTAAATGCATGGAGGGTGTGTGAGCAGAAGCTACGAGGGTCCTGATTTGGAGGAAAAGTCTTGGAGACGAGAATGGGAGAGTCGGATTATTGAGGATGTTAGTCCTAGGTCATTAGCGGATCAGAGGGCACTGGTAGGGTGGTAGACTGAGACAAGGGAGGAGATGTAGGGTGGTGCTGATCTGTGGAGAGCTTTGTGGATGAGAGTGATAAGTTTATATTGAACTCTGTAGCGGATGGGCAACCACTGCAACGACTGGCACAGGGAAGAGGCATCGGTGTAGCGGTTGTTGAGGAATATGATCAGGGCTGCTGCATTCAGGACGGATTGTAGAGGGGAGAGTTTGGTAAGAGGGAGACAGATTAGTAGAGAGTTGCAGTAGTCCAGACGTGAGTGAATAAGAGCTACATTAAGAGTTTTAACAGAGTCAAATGTAAGAAAAGGTCGATTTCTAGAGAGGTGTAGGTGACATGAGTGAGCAAGTGATCATATGTTGGGAGTGAAAGAAAGATCTGAGTCAAATATAACCCCAAGACAGCAGGCATGTTGCTGGGGAGTAATGGTGGAGCTACACACGGAAATGGCAATATCGGGCAAAGGTAGGTTAGTGGAGGGAGGAAACACAAGGAGTCCAGTATTCAGTTTTAGATAGAAGGAAGGAGGACATAGTTTTAGAGATAGTGGAAAGACAATCACTGATATCTGTAATAATGCGGGGGTGATGTCAGGAGACGAGGTATATAATTGGGTGTCTTCAGTATAGAGATGGTACTGAAAACCAAATTTACTGATGGTTTATCCAATAGGAGCAGTGTATAGAGAGAAGAAGAGAGGGCCTAGGACTGAACCTTGAGGAATCTCGACAGTAAGTGGAAGAGGAGCCGGCAAAAGACACAGTGAAGGAGCAGTCAGAGAGGTCGGAGGAGAACCAGGGGAGAGCAGTATCCTAGAGGCCAATGGAGCAGGGCATAGTGAGGAGGAGCTGGTGATCCATAGTGTCGAATGGTGCAGTGATATCGAGGAGAATCAGCAGGGAGTTGTGACCATTTGATTTAGTGGTTAGTAGATCATTAGAGACTTTAGTAAGGGTAGTTTCAGTAGCGTGTAAAGAGCAGAGACCAGATTGTAAAGGGTCATGAATAGTGTTGTGCGATACCTTCCGATATCAGGAAATATCGTATCGGATTGGATCGGACCGATACCCAAAAAGTATCGGATATCGCCGATTCCGATACCGGAAACCAATGCAAGTCAATGGGACACAAATATCGGAATGAAAATAAACCCTTTCTTTCCTTGTAGGTTAATTCTACATGAAGTAAAACAACTAAGAATAATGTAGAATGTATTACGCGAAAAGCCGGCAATTCATCAGCGGCATACACCGGTACCCGACAATTTATAACAGACAGAATAGAGCTTCACACATAGATTAGATAGATAGAAACATGTCAGTCACATATATATGAAGTACAGTGACAGTGTTGATTACTGTACATGTCATTTAGTGTTAAAATAAAGGATTTATTTTAAAAAAAATTGGCGTGGGGTTCCCCTTAATTTTAGGCTCTAGCGGAGGTTAAGCAGACAGCTGGAGCAGATGTTTGAAGCCTGGGAAGGGGGTAATACCCACGGAGCTTCCCAGGCTACTAATATCAGCCCCCAGCTGAATACCTAGCCTTTACTAGCTATTAAAATGGGGGACCTCCCCAAAAAAATGACGTGGGGTCCCCCCTAATTTAATAGCAAGCAAAGGCTAGGCAGACAGCTGGGGGCTGATATTAATAGCCCAGAAAGGGTGCCATGAATATTGGCCCCCTCCCAGGCTAGACACACCAGCCGTCAGCCGCCCCAGAAATGGCGCATCCATAGGATGCGCCAATTCTGGCACTTAGCCTCGCTCTTCCCACTGCCCTGTAGCGGTGGCAGTGGGGTAATAGGGTTGGGGTTGATGTCAGCTTATAATGCCAGCTGACATCAAGCCCAGGTTAGTAATGGAGAGGCGTCTATAAGACACCCCCATTACTAACCCCATAGTCAAAGTTAAAGAAAAACACAAACACCCAGAATAAAGTCCTTTAATTGAAATAAACACACAATTCTTTATTGTTCTAAATTAAACCATACTTACCATCACGCCCATTCCAGCTGAAGCCAACGATCTCCTGCAATAAAAGAAAAATAATAAAGCAACCTCATCCTTACCTTTCCATGGTAGGAGCGCTAGCATGCCTGCGCATCTCAGTGTCTGCGGGATGACAGGCTGGATGGCAGCGTTCTGCTGCGGTCCAGCCTGTCATCTCGATGTAGCAGAGCTGAAGCTGTCGTGGGAACCATGGAAAGGTAAGGATGAGGTTGCTTTATTATTTTTCTTTTATTGCAGGAGATCGTTGGCTTCAGCTGGAATGGGCGTGATGGTAAGTATGGTTTAATTTAGAACAATAAAGAATTGTGTCTTTATTTCAATTAAAGGACTTTATTCTGGGTGTTTGTGTTTTTTTTAAATACTTTACTAGAAATTCATGGTGGTCATGTCTAATATTGGCATGACCCCATGAATTTCGGGCTTAGGGCCAGCTGATAATACCAAGCTGGCCTTAACCCCTTTATTACCCAGTGAGCCACCGCACCAGGGCCCTGGATGAGTTGGGTACAGCGCCAGAAGATGGCGCTTCTATGAACGCGCCATTTTCCGGGGTGGCTGCGGACTGCAATTTGTAGCGGGTGGGGCCCAGAAAGCTTGGGTCTCCCTGCGCTGCAGATTCCAGCCCCCAGCTGCCTAGTTGTACCTGGCTGGACACAAAAATAGGGAGAAGCCCCACGTATTTTTTTTTTTAATTATTTCATGAAATTCATGAAATAATTAAGAAAAAAAGGGCTTCCCTATATTGTTGTGTCCGGCCAGGTACAAATAGGCAGCTGGTGGTTGGGGGCAGCCCGTTCCGGCCTGCTGTACCTGGCTGGACACAAATATAGGGCGAAGCCCCACATCAATTTTTTTTTAATTATTTCATGAATTTCCTGAAATAATTTTTAAAAAAATTGACGTGGGGCTTCGCCCTATTTTTGTGTTCAGCCAGGTACAACTAGGCAGCTGGGGGATGGAATCTGCAGCGCAGGGAGGCCCAAGCTTTCTGCCCCCCCCGCCGCTGCAAATTGCAGTCCGCAGCCACCCCGGAAAATGGCGCGTTCATAGAAGCTGGATGCTGTACCTGGCTGGCATACAAAAATATGGCAAAGCCCACGAAAAAAATTTTGGGAAAAATTAATTAAAAAATAAATAATAATTTAGGGACTGCATCTTTATTAACTCCTCAAATGTCATTTAGTGTTAAAATAAAGGATTTATTTTAAAAAAAATTGGCGTGGGATCCCCCATAATATTAGTCTCTAGCGGAGGTTAAGCAGACGGCTGGGGCAGATGTTTGAAGCCTGGGAAGGGGGTAATACCCACGGAGCTTCCCAGACTACTAATATCAGCCCCCAGCTGAATACCTAGCCTTTACTAGCTATTAAAATGGGGGACCCCGCCCAAAAAAAATGACGTGGGGTACCCCCTATTTTAATAGCTAGCAAAGGCTAGGCAGACAGCTGGGGGCTGACATTAATAGCCCAGGAAGGGTGCCATGAATATTGGCCCCCTCGCAGGCTAGAAACACCAGCCGTCAGCCTCCCCAGAAATGGCGCATCCATAGGATGCGCCAATTCTGGCACTTAGCCTCGCTCTTCCACGCTGCCCTGGTGCGGTGGCAGTGGGGTAATAGTGGTGGGGTTCATGTCAGCGCCAGCTGCCATGAAGCCCAGGTTAGTAATGATGGGCATCTATAAGACACCCCCATTACTAACCTACAAAGTGTTAAAAAGAAAAAACACACTACACCCAGAAAAAAATAATTTATTTGAAATAAAGCACACCATTTTATTTAATTCTTAGTTTACTAAAATAAAATAGTTACCTGTCCACGTTCCTGCGCTGATCTCCCATGCACAGCTGTCACATCTGGAGACGGTACAGCAGGGCCGTAAAGGAGCTAACCGGCGCAGCGCTGCCTGAACTCCGGTGAACCCGCTTATGCAATGACGGGGCTGCTTTACGGCCCCATCATTCTAGCGACGGCAGCGGTTCAGAGCGGTCACATTCTATGTGGCTGCTCTAAACTGGAGATCATCGTGGGACACTCGTGGACTACTACGGAGGGGTAAGGATAAGGTTGTGGTTTATTATTTTATATTTTATTACAGGAGATCGATGGCTTCGGGGAATTAGGTGTCTAGGTGAGTATAGGTGTAGTTTTTTATTTTTTACTTTATTTTAGGTGGCGATCGGCGGGGACAGGTAATGTATGAACTAATTTATTGTAGGCAACCACTGGCCACCAATGACATGTATTTAAAATTTATTGGGGACACAGTAGGGCAATTTAAATAGCAGGATCAGGCTGATGGGAACTACTGCTCCCATCGAGCTGATCCTGCTGGCACGAGTGGACGGGGGACAGACATAGGCCGATGGGAGTAGTAGTGTCACATCGGCCTATGTCTGCCTGCACGCACACACCCGCAGACATCGCACAGACACCGCGCACACCCGCACACACCCCCAGACACCGTGCACACCCGCACACATCGCACAGACATCGCACACACTCGCAGACATCGCACAGACACCGCACACACTCGCAGACATCGCACAAACACCGCACACACCCGCACACATCGCACAGACACCCGCACACACCAATCATGACAGGCTGATGGTCTGGGAGGTGAGGCTGACCTGTGCGGCCGTGGGAAAGTTCATGTGAGTTCATGCAGTCAAGCATGAACTCACATGAACCCTCTGATGGCACCGCGGCTACTTCAAATGAACAGCTGATCGGCATCACCTGATACCTCAGCTGTTCATTTGAAATAACTGGCGGGAAAGCGCAGCACAGAACGGGAAAGCCGGCGGTGAAGTATTTTCACTGTCGGCTTCCCCGCCCGGGTCCTTCGCTCCCCGCTCCTTGGTGCTGCGCTTTCCGCCCGGTCCTAACTTACGATCAGGATGGGAGGTGGCGAGGGGAGCGTAGGATCGGGGTGGGAGGCTGCGGGGAAGCAGTATGGGGCTGTGTGATTGTTTAAAAGCCGGCGGCTTTTTACCGCCCGCCGGCTTTTAAACAATCAGGAGAATTCTCTCACGCTGGGATGGCATTCTGATGACAGGCTGGATCGCAGCTGAGCGCTGCCATCCAGCTTGTCATCCTTCAGAGACCCTGCAGAGCGCAGGCATTATGGGAACTTCCGATTCCGGTATTCGATATTGTAAAAGTATCGGAATTAAGTATCGGAATTCCGATACCGCGAATATCGGCCGATACCCGATATTTCAGTATCGGAATGCTCAACACTAGTCATGAAGAGCGTTATCTGAGAGATAGTGGATGAGACGGGAGTGGACCAAGCGTTTCAGGAGTTTAAAGATGATGGGAAGATTAGAGACCAGTCTGTAATTAGCAGTGCAGTTCTGTTTGAGGGATGTTTTTTTTTTAAGTAATGGGTGTTTGCTGTCATGTTTAAATGAGGAGGAAAAGATACCAGATTAGAGAGAGACATTAAATATTTAGTTAGGTGAGTGGTGATAGCAGTGGAAAAGGACTGAAGGAGATGTGAGGGAACAGGGTCACTGGTGCAGGTAGTACGGCGAGATGATGCGAGGTGATGGGTAACCTCTTCTTCTGTGACCTGTTCAAGGACAGAAAGAGAGCTACATGGAGTACAGGAGGGAAAAGAAGGCATGATATTTGGGGATTGAGAGAAAATTTCCTGTCGGCTATGGTCATTTTTTTCTTTGAAATAATTGGCCAGATCGTGAGCTTTGAAGTTAGTTGTTGGGGCCCGAACTCTTGGACTGAGGAGGGAATGAAAAGGGTCAAAGACTCGTTTAGGATTGTTGGATAAGGATTTCATGAATGCGGTGAAGTAGTCTTGTTTGGAGAGGGGGAGAGCAGAGTTGTATGTTTTAAGGAATGATCTATAACTATGGAAAGGGTTCAAAAATATCATTGTGTTTAAGGTTGAATCAATGTAAGGCAGGGATGGGCAATTAATTTTCCCAAGCGGCCACATGAGAGACCGTGACTGTTGTGGAGGACCGAACCAATAAGCTGAAATTATTTCTTCTCAATATTAATATTAACAGTGCGCACTGTGCACACTGTTAGGATGCACAAATCTCCAGTCACATAGAATGGCTGCAGACTTGTCCCCGAGCAGACATGATATTATAAAAATAAAAATGTAGAAATTGTTGCATTTTTTTTAATTACATTTTTGATGTAACTATTTTATATCCTTTAACTCAGCATACACTGCACCACTTCAAGAAGTGGCATTTGACAGCACTGCACATTTGACAGAGGACAAACATAGACCTTGGTGCCCCAGACAATCACTCGTACGGACCCACTTAGGAAGCCAGCAGTCCATCGAGGTACAAGGCCAGGAGACCCGAGGTTCCCACCGTGGCCTCTCCAACAGTTTCAATGGGGCCAGATGACTGGCTGGTCCCAATCTGGCTTCTCCGAATGTCTCCATGGGTTCCAGGCGACCGGAGAGTTCCACCTGGCAACCCCAAACAACATATCCATGGGGCCAGGTGACTTCATCGCCCCAACATAGTCTCCCCAAATGTATCCATGGGCTCTCTGATGGTCAATGGAGTATATCCGTATCTTTTTAGTCAGGCCATATACCCTTAGGCTGGAATCATGAAGAATCCAATCTGTGTCTCTTTGGGTAAAGCCATGCTACCAAGCTGATGGTGTGATGAGAGTTTGACCTTTGATTCGCCTTGTAACGTCTCTTTTAATTCTCTGTTTCAAATCTCTCTGTTACAGAGGCACATGTCCCTTAAAATAGTTACAGTTGTTCTTTCAAGTACACATTCACAGGTAAGAGGTTAGGGGGGCATTACTCACAGGGCTCAGGTCTCATTGTTTGAGCTAATCAGTTTACATTGTTGGTATAGCAGGGGGCTCTGGTAAATAAACATCTACCTAGCTTAGTATAATATGCAATTAGCATAGTAACAGACATCATTGTTTACAGACCAATAGAAGACAATATTCAGGGTTATACAAATACTAGTCTGTCCTTCTTGACCAACCACAGAAATACACATATATTCATAAGTCAACAGAAACAAAATAGTGTATTTCTCTTGGCTTAACAAATCTAATCATCTAGCTGATTACGATTATAAGCTGTTCTGTCACATTGACCAAGTCCAAACTTTTACTTTTATTTTTCACTGCAAGCACAGCTGTTTCTGTGATTGCAATTCACTCTATGCGCATTCTAGGAGATACATACCGTCCCTCACATATAATTCCCCTCACTGCCTCACAAATCCTACAAAATCCCTGACTTGGTGCATCTGTACTTAGAAGAATTGATGCTGTTTTGAAAGTTAAGGGCGGTCACACCAAATATTGATGTGATTTAGATTTCTCTTTTGTTCATTCACTTTACATTTTTCTAATTGATAAAAAAAATATTAACACTTCTGTTTTTGAAAGCATTCTTCTTACTGTGCATCATTTTTCCACACCCACCTAAAACTTTTGCTCAGTATTGTATATATTATTTTTGATATAGTATATATTTACAAAAAATAATTGTTTCTCTATTCTGCACAGAGCTTTCTTCACCTCCTGATTTTTCAAGCTGTAAATGAGAGGGTTGAGCATTGGAATGACTCCAGCATACAATATGGCAAACAACCTGTCCTGGTCCATGGAATAGCTGGACTTTGGCCTCATGTACATGCCGAGGACCGTTCCGTAAAAGAAGAGGATGACTGTGAGGTGTGAGGAGCAGGTGGAGAAGGTTTTGTGTCTTCCTTCTTTAGAGTTAATCTTCAAAATTGTAGAGATGATATAGATGTAGGACACCAAGGTCATGACTGAGGGGACAAAGCCAAAGATGAAACCAAGAACAAATATTACCATTTCTATAGTCTGTGTGTCGCTACAAGAAAGCATCATTAGAGGCTTCATATCACAGAAGAGATGATCTACTTCATTTGACCTACAAAATGTACAAGATGATATTAGAAGGGTGAAGAAAATGCCCTCGATGACTCCTATACTCCAAGATGTCCATGCCATCCAGAAACAGTCCTGCAGGCTCATGAAATAAGAGTAACGTAGGGGATGACAGATGGCCACGTAACGATCGTAAGCCATGGCAGCCAGGATGAAGTATTCCGACACCATGAGCACCACAAAAAAGAAAACCTGAGCGATACAACCATGGTAGGAGATGACATTGTTCCCAGTTAGAAAAATGTCCAATAACTTTGGTAGAACCATTGAGGTGAAGGACATATCCAATACTGACATGTTACACAGGAGTATATACAGTACAGACCAAAAGTTTGGACACACCTTCTCATTTTAAGATTTGAAAATTGTACATTCACACTGAAGGCATCAAAACTATGAATTAACACATGTGGAATTACATACTTATCAAAAAGTGTGAAACAACTGAAAATATGTCTTATATTCTAGGTTCTTCAAAGTAGCCACCTTTTGCTTTGATGACTGCTTTGCACACTCTTGGCATTCTCTTGATGAGCTTCAAGAGGTAGTCACCAGAAATGGTTTTCACTTCACAGGTGTGCCCTGTCAGGTTTAAAAAGTGGGATTTCTTGCCTTATAAATGGGGTTGGGACCATCAGTTGTGTTGTGCAGAAGTCAGGTGGATACACAGCTGATAGTCCTACTGAATAGACTGTTAGAATTTGTATTATGGCAAGAAAAAAGCAGCTAAGTAAAGAAAAACGAGTGGCCATCATTACTTTAAGAAATGAAGGTCAGTCAGTCCGAAAAATTGGGCAAACTTTGAAAGTGTCCCCAAGTGCAGTTGCAAAAACCATCAAGCGCTACAAAGAAACTGGCTCACATGAGGACCGCCCCAGGAAAGGAAGACCAAGAGTCACCTCTGCTTCTGAGGATAAGTTTATCCGAGTCACCAGCCTCAGAAATCGCAGATTAACAGCAGCTCAGATTAGAGACCAGGTCAATGCCACACAGAGCTCTAGCAGCAGACACATCTCTACAACAACTGTTAAGAGGAGACTTTGTGCAGTAGGCCTTCATGGTAAAATAGCTGCTAGGAAACCACTGC
The DNA here is from genome assembly GCF_046119375.1 of Phyllobates terribilis. Lineage (NCBI taxonomy): Eukaryota > Metazoa > Chordata > Amphibia > Anura > Dendrobatidae > Phyllobates > Phyllobates terribilis. Next base: position 386,308,328 of record NW_027362765.1, read on the forward strand.
TAAGGACAGGCAACAAGCAGAAGAGACTTGTTTGGGCTAAAGAACACAAGGAATGGACATTAGAACAGTGGAAATCTGTGCTTTTGTCTGATGAGTCCAAATTTGTGATCTTCGGTTTCAACACCGTGTCTTTGTGCGATGCAGAAAAGGTGAACGGATGGACTCTACATTCTTGGTTCCCACCGTGAAGCATGGAGGAGGAGGTGTGATGGTGTGGGGGTGCTTTGCTGGTGACACTGTTGGGGATTTATTCAAAATTGAAGGCATACTGAACCTGCATGGCTACCACAGCAACTTGCAGCGGCATGCTATTCCATCCGGTTTGCCTTTAGTTGGACCATCATTTATTTTTCAACAGGACAATGACCCCAAACACACCTCCAGGCTGCGTAAGGGCTATTTGACCAAGAAGAAGATTGATGGGGTGCTACGCCAGATGACCTGGCCTCCACAGTCACCAGACCTGAACCCAATAGAGATGGTTTGGGGTGAGCTGGACCGCAGAGTGAAGGCAAAAGGGCCAACAAGTGCTGATCATCTCTGGGAACTCTTTCAAGACTGTTGGAAGACCATTTCCGGTGACTACCTCTTGAAGCTCATCAAGAGAATGCCAAGAGTGTGCAAAGCAGTCATCAAAGCAAAAGGTGGCTACTTTGAAGAACCTAGAATATAAGACATATTTTCAGTTGTTTCACACTTTTTTGTTAAGTATATAATTCCACATGCGTTAATTCATAGTTTTGATGCCTTCAGTGTGAATGTACAATTTTCAAAGTCATGAAAATACAGAAAAATCTTTAAATGAGAAGGTGTGTCCAAACCTTTGGTCTATACTGTACATGGGACTGTGGAAGTGAGGATCAAAGCAAAACAGACCAGTTGTTAATGAATTTCCAACCAATGTTGCGACATAGATGACCAGAAATATGAAAATGAAAACCAACTGGAAATCTGGAAGCTCATGGAAGCCAAGGAGAACGAAGTCAGTGACGGTGAGGTTTATTGTCTCTGTGGCGCCCCTGAGGGTTCAGTCATCACAGGGGTACTGCACCTCACCCAGAGGTGTGGTGTCTCCCTTCACTCAGGTAAGGAGGGAGTGCTGCATGGAACCCCAAACACCTGCATCCAGCACTACACTACTCCAGGCCGGCTGGAGGGGCAACATGCAGAGCGCAGCTGCTGAGCCCTGACCCTGGCTGGAGTGGGGGGAACCCAAAGGTAGGGGGAACCAGTAGTGGGTGTGAGAGGAGGAAGTAGTTAGAGGAAGCACTTGTAGAAGAAGATATAAATAGGGAAGACATCTTAGAGAGTGTGTTCAGTCAGAGGAGGAGAGTGAGAGGAGCAGATCCTCTACAGGGGCTCTACTCCAGAGGCGGGCCTAGCCAGTGAGGCCCAAGTCTGAAGAGAACAGTGCAGAAGTAGTGTGAGTTCTAGGGAGCAGTTCAGAAGAACAGCTCGGGACCGTTCAGGAGAACAGTCCGGGAGCAGAGTCTCATTAGGAGATCTGCTCCACAGTTAGGGCCAGGTCAGAAGGCCCCGGAGGGGAGCAGGGAGTAGGCTCCGTTCTACAGAAAGGATCCCAGGGGATACGGCGCATGCAGGAAGGCACCCGTACGCCCCGCATCTGTCAGAAGACAGAGGGATTGCTGTGACATTCTAATCCCCCAGGAGGGTCAAGTAGGTCCCGGATCCAACGTACTGGAAGGACTCTAGAGCACCTGAGTGGGATTGAGAGTGGGCAGCGCAGAGCAGGAGGGAGAAGGACCAGAGTAAAGATGGTCAAAATAGGAACACGAGAAAGTGGGGTTCTGCCAGGTACTCCAAAGCTGTCTGAGGAAGGACTGAACCTCTGCCCGGTGAACGCAGCGCGACGCGAGAGGCCTTTACCTGTAAAGTGCACCTGTGCAGTGTCTAAAGAACTGTGAGTAAAATCTTGGATGACTGCACTGCACTGCCTCCGTCCATTCTTCATCGACACTATCGTTCCCCCTGCCCTACAACGCCCAGCGCGACCCACTCTCTTCTACTACACTGCCCTGAGACCCGCTCCACCTGTGGGGAGCCGTTCCATCTCAAGCTGCCCTAACATCTGCCTCACAGGACTGTAGCAGCGCTGGTGATCATCACCAGGTACCACAGGTGGCGTCACAAACTTTCCCAAATCCTCATATATATAATATCCCCCTTTTTGAGTGACCGCCCTGGGCCACGGACCAGGCCAGCCACCGTGATATCCCCCGGCTACTGGAGGCCCGGCTGCCGAGTACCCCACGGCCCTGGGGGTGCGTCATCTCCATTACCCTCTGATCAGACAAACATTTTTTGTGCTGATCAGTTAATTCATGAAGATGCATGAATGTCTTATAGGGAACAGAGGATCTCTATGGTGGATTTATACAATGTGAATCTAAGGAGAGTTCACTTTGGAGATTTGAGGTGTTGATTAGTAAAGCTCCTGGGAACCATAAGGCAATTACCAACTAAATGTAATTATATACAATAAATATAATTAGAGAATTTCATGCAATTATAATTAATAAGGAGAAAATATGTGATTTCATTAGTTTTGTTAACAAGACAGCAAACTGTCTATTTCTCATTCTATAATAATCACCAAATACAAAAGAAAACAGCTCACAATCAAGATATCCACCAACCCTTTGCATTTATAAAAAGGCACACAATTGTTATAGGTGGGAACCGGAAAAGTGTCCCTCACCTCGCCTAGAGCTTTATTTGAATCCGACCTCAGGTCTCCAATAACGATATAGAGTTTATAGAATATACAGGTGCTTCTCACTAAATTAGAATATCATCAAAAAGTTGATTTATTTCAGTTCTTCAATACAAAAAGTGAAACTGATATATTATATAGAGTCATTACACACAGAGGGATCTATTTCAAGTGTTTATTTCTGTTAATGTTGATGATTATGGCTTACAGCCAATGAAAATACAAGAGTCATTATCTCAGTAAATTAGAATACTTTATAACAACAGCTTGAAAAATGATTTTAAAATTCGAAATGTTATCCTACTGAAATGTCTGTTCAGTAAATGCCCTCAATACTTGTTCGGGCTCCTTCTGCGTCAATTACTGCATCAATGCGGCAATGTGGCATGGAGGCGATCAGCCTGTGGCCCTGCTGAGGTGTTATGGAAGCCCAGGTGGCTTTGATAGCCGCCTTCAGCTCGTCTGCATTGTTAGGTCTGGGGTCTCTCATCTTCCTCTTGACAATACCCCATAGATTCTCTATAATAGATTCTCTATGGGGTTAAGGTCAGGCGAGTTTGCTGCCAATCAAGCACAGTGATACTGTTGTGTGTAAACCAGGTATTGGTATTTTTGGCAGTGTGGACAGGGGCCAAGTCCTGCTGGAGAATGACATTTCCATCTCCAAAAAGCTTGTCGGCAGAGGGAAGCATGAAGTGCTGTAAAATGTCCTGGTAGACGGCTGCGCTGACTTTGGTCTTGATAAAACAAAGTGGACCTACACCAGCAGATGACATGGCCCCCCAAACCATCACTGATTGTGGAGACTTCACACTAGACCTCCAGCAGCTTGGATTGTGGCCTCTCCACTCTTCCTCCAGACTCTGGGACCTTGAATTCCAAATGAAATGCAAAATTTACTTTCATGCATTTGACACGAGGAATACGACACTAGTAGCCCATGTCCTGGATACATCTGTGTGTGGTGGCTCTTGAAGCAATGACTCCAGCAGCAGTCCACTCCTTGTGAATCTCCCCCTAATTTTTGAATGGCCTTTTCTTAACAATCCTTTCAAGGCTGCGGTTATCCCGGTTGGTTGTGCACCTTTTTCTACCACACTTTTTCCTTCCACTTAACTTTCCATTAATATGCTTGGCTACAGCACTCTGTGAACAGCCAGCTTCTTTTGCAATGACCTTTTGTGTCTTAGCCACCTTGTGGAGTGTGTCAATGACTGCCTTCTGGACACCTGTCAAGTCAGCAGTCTTCTCCATGATTGTGGAGTCTACTGAAACAGACTAAGTGACCTTTTTAAACGCGTAGGAACCCTATACAGGTGTTTTTTGTTAACTATTCTAATTTACTGAGATAATGACTTTTGTGCTTTCATTGGCTCTAAGCCGTAATCATCAACATTAACAGAAATAAACACTTGGAATAGATCACTCTGTGTGTAATGACTCTATATAATAGATCACTCTGTGTGTAATGACTATATAATAGATCCCTCTGTGTGTAATGACTATATAATAGATCACTCTGTGTGTAATGACTATATAATAGATCACTCTGTGTGTAATGACTCTATATAATATGAGTTTCACTTTTTGTATTGAAGAACTGAAATAAATTACCTTTTTGATCATATTCTAATTTAGTGAGATGCAGTTGTATATATCAGTTCTCTCCAATCTTCTTGCATTGTTTAGTAAATAAAAATAATTTTTTTTAAAAAAACGTCAATGAAGAAAATAAAATTCAGATTTGAATTGACGCGTTTGAGGAAAATCTTGATTTATTTAATAGCAACAAAAAGTAATTTAGAAAAATATGAATAAAGAAAATAAAAACATCTAGATTTTCCCCATTGATGTATATCTATGTTGATGTGATTATCTCTGGATGTTTTTCAATACCAAATGCAATGTATAATTGTTTATAAAATTGCTTAATAAACAAATCAAGTTTAAAAACATCTAGATTAGAATTGACGCGTTTCGTGAGATCAGTGATTTGTTTCAGAAATAAATATAATTTATAAAAATATGAATAAAGAGAAGAAAAACATCCAGATTAAAATCGACGCATTTTGGGAGATCTCCGATTTGCTTAATAAATAAAAATAATTCATAAAAACATAAATAAAGAAAATAAAAACATCTAGCTTAGAATCAACGTTTTTCAGGAAATCCTTGATTGGAGAGAATTGATGTTTATATTTTATAGACTCTATATCCTTATTGGAGACCTAAGGTCACATTTATATAAAGCTCCCTGAGAGGTGGGGGACACTTGTCCGGCACCTTTTTATATGTGCATAAAGTTGACTAGATAATCATACGGGATAATCATCAAGTCATTGATATTGCAAGTGGATTTGTAAAAGCCTCACTTCTACACATTAGCCAAAATTAGTCCAAACTTTTGGATTTATCTATCTAGTGTGTATGGAGGCCTCCCTACTCCTTCCTATTGGCAAATATTGGATATAGAAAGATTATGCAAGTTTAATTTCAGCATACCCAGACTTTTGCTCCCCAAGGAGATGAGTGTTGGCCAATATGGTCCACTAATGATGATAATAATAGTAATTTTAATTTCTATTGTGCTAAAGTATTCCACAACACTTTACAATTTAGAGGGAATAAATACAGATAATGAGGACATTAAACAGTAACACAGAGTTCAACATATTCCAAGAGGAGTGAGAGCCCTGCCCTGTGGAGCTTAGAAATATTGTTGAGCGAGCGCGCTCGGTCAACCCCTTCACCGAGCACGCTCGGGTTCTGCTCGGTATGTTCGGCATGCTCGACAACTATGTTCGAGTTGCCGCGGCTGCATGTGTCGTGGCTGTTAAGGCAGCTGTGACACATGCAGGGATTGCCTGTCTAACAGCCATGACGCATGCAGCCGCGGCGGCTCGAACATCGTTGATGAGCACCCCGAAAATACTCGGGCAGCACCCAAGAGTGCTCGGTGAAAGGGCTAACCGAGCAAGCTCGCTCATCACTACTTACAATCTATGAGGAAATGGGGGAGGGGGGGCACAAAAGGTTAATGGGAAAAAGTGTTTGCATTATACAGTTCAGCCATCGATATGATAAATAGGGTACACTATTCACGTAAAGGTGCATGAACCGGTCACCAGCCAGTATCTGTACAGTACAGACACAGAGGGCTATCAAGTGCATGGAGGGTGTGTGAACAGATGCTACGAGGGTCCTGATTTGGAGGAAAATTTTGTAACGGCAATACAGGGACAGTTAGATAAGTGAGATGAGGTGATAGGCCAGTCTAAAGAAATGCATTTTTAGGGAACGCTTAAAACTGTGGGTATTGTGAATTGATCGAACTGTCCTAGATAGTGTGTTCCAGAGAAGTGACGCAGCTCATGAGAAGTCTTGGAGACGGGAATGGGAGGTTCGGATTATTGAGGATGTTAGTCCTAGGATATTACTTGAACAGAGGACATGGGTAGGGTGGTAGATAGAGATGAGGGAGGAGTTGTAGGATGGTGCTGAACTGTGAAGTGTTTTGTGGGTGACAAGTTTATATTGGACTCTGTAGCGGATGAGTAACTAGTGCAATGACTGGCACAGTGTGGAGGCTTCGGTGTAGCGGTTGGCGAGTAATATGATCCTGGCTGCTGCATTCAAGACGGATTGGAGAGGGGAGAGTTTAGTAAGAAGCAGACCGATTAGTAGAGAGTTACAGTAGTCCAGACGAGAGTGAATAAAAGCTACAGTAAGAGTTTTAGCAGAGTCAAAGGTAAGAAAAGGTCGATTTCTAGAGATGTTCTTGAGGAGTAGGTGACATGAGCGAGCGAGTGATCGGATATAGGGAGTGAAGGAAAGACATGAATCAAGTATGACCTCAAGACAACAGGCATATTGCTGGGGAGTAATAGACCACACATGGAAACGGCAATAACGGGCATAGGTAGGTTAGTGGAGGGAGGAGACACAAGGAGTTCAGTATTTGACAAATTCAGTTTTATATAGAGGGAGGACATAATGGTAGAGACAGCAGAAAGACAATCACTGGTATCTGTAATAATGTGGGGGTGATGTCAAGAGACGAGGTATATAATTGGGTGACATCAGCATAGAGATGGTACCAAAAGTCAAATCTACTAATGATATGTCCTACAGGGGCAGTGTATAAAGAGAAGATGAGAGGACCTAGAACTGAATGTTGAGGAACCACGACAGTAAGTGGAAGAGGAGAGTAAGAGGAGCCAGCAAAAGAAACAGTGAGGGAGCGGTCAGAAAGGTAGGAGGAGAACCAGGAGAGAGCGGTGTCCTAGAGGATGATGGAGCATAGCATAGTGAGGAGGAGCTGGTGATCCACAGTGTCGATTGCCACAGAGATCCAGGAGAATCAGCAGAGAGTTGTGGCCATTAGATTTAGCTGTTAGTAGATCATTAGAGACTTTAGTGAGGGCAGTTTCAGTGGAGTGTAAAGAGCGGAAACCAGATTGTAAAGGGTCATCAAGAGCGTTATCTGAGAGATAGCAGATAAGACGGGAGTGGAGCAAGTTTTCAAGTTTAGAAATGAATTGAAGATTAGGGACAGGTCTGTAATAAGCAGAGCAGTTCTGGTTGAGGGATGTTTCTTTAAGTAATGCGTGTTTGCTGTCGTGTTTAAATGAGGAGGAAAAGATAGCAGATTAGAGAGAGAAATTAAATATTTAGTTAGGTGAGTGGTGATAGCAGTGGAAAAGGACTGAAGGAGATGTGAGGGTATAGGGTCACTGGTGCAGGTAGAACAGCGAGAAGATACGAGGTGACGGGTAACCTCTTCTTCTGTGACCTGTTCAAGGACAGAAAGAGAGCTACATGGAGTGCAGGAGGGAAGAGAAGGCATGATATTTGGGGATTGAGAGTAAATTTCCTGTCAGATATGGTCAATTTTTTTTTTAAATAAATGGCCAGATTGTGAGTGTTGTGGTTAGTTGTTGGGGCCTGAACTCATGGACTGAGGAGGGAATGAAAAGGGTCAAAGATTTGTTTAGAATTGTTGGATAAGGAGGCGATGAATGCGGTGAAGTAGTCTTGTTTGGAGAGGGGGAGAGCAGAGTTGTATGTTTTAAGGAATGATCTATAACTATGGAAAGGGTTCAAAAATATCATTGTGTTTAAGGTTGAATCAATGTAAGGCAGGGGTAGGAAATTAATTTTCCCAAAGGGCCACATGAGACACCGTGACTGTTGTGGAGGGCCGAACCAATAGGCTGAAATTAATTTTGCTCAATATTAATATTAACAGTGCGCACTGTGCACGCTGTTAGGATTCAAAAATTCCCAATCACATAGAATGGCTGCAAACTTGTCCCCGAGCAGACATGATATTTTAAAAATAAAAGTTTATAAATTGTTGCATTTTTTTTATTATATTTTTTTATGTAATTATTTTCTATCCTTTGAGCCAGCACGCATTGCACCACTTCAAGAAATGGCATTTGACAGCACTGCACATTTGACAGGGGACAAACATAGACCTTGGTGCCCAGAACAATCACTCATATGGACTCCTCACACTAAGCCACTGGTCTGAACAGTTAGAGTATTGTGCACAGGATGGGTTTTACATGTCAATTCGACAGATTGTGCATATGGTCCGTCTTTTTTCGTTTCTTTTAACCATTTCAGGCTTAAAAAGCCTTGAAGTGGCTAAAATAAGTGACCGGTCCATTCTTCTAGCAGCCTCCACTTTGCAGCTGCCGCTATATTGTATATGATATTATAAAAAAATAACAGCGGCAAAAGATCAGACAGCAGAAAAGACAATTCAGGGAAAATACTGCCAGCATTTTCCTGATGTGTCTTCTGCTTCAAAAGCGTTGTGGGAACGTTGATATCTAAAAGACGCCGTCTCCACATACTCTAAGAAAGAAATGACACAAAAGGGTGGAAGCGGTACTGTGGAAAACATTTGATCTTCTTGTGTTTGAACCTTAAACTTCTGGATGACATTCAAACCATTTTTAGATCATTTTCTATGTAAAGGTAGGTTGAGTAGAATTATTTGGAAGTTATGAGTCCCATTTTGACCTGCACAGAGCAAGTACAACATTCCACAAATCGAACATCATACCCACAGTCAAACATGGTGGGGGTCATGTGAAAGACCATCTACCTAGAAATTTATTATGATTGACTTAGTCAATAATTTGGCAGATACATTTTTTAAGAGAATGTTAATTTTTACCTGAAATTGAATCCTATACTGTGGAGTTAAATTGGTTGTTTGGGACCAACATATTAATGGTCTTTCTATTGGTACTACACCTTATTTCCTGTGAAAGAGGATAGATCATCAAAATGTAAATCCCAGACATGAATGCAAAATTAGAAAAATGTAGCTCAGAATTCCAAATTCTTATCAGGAAAAATATCTAGATGCGTGTCCCATTTCCAGTAATCCAGAACATATAATATATATTATTCATTTCAATAAAGACATCTAGAATACTTGTGAACAGTAATTTAATAACCATGGAAAGATGTTGGTAAGTTCCAAAGTCCTACTGCTGTTACAGTAAAGAATCCCCTTCTATGAAGGTTTTGAAAAAAAAAATGACCCAAAACATAGCAGAAAGTCTACATAAAAACAATAATATCAGTTTGAAATACAGTTGACAAGACCTGCACAAGAGCAACACTTTATGTAACTTATAGAATTATTTGTAATATTACCTCCCTTTTCTATTATCACTATTGGCAGCAAATCGTATTAAAAATAGAAGTATATGAAGAGTCTTTATGGTTAAACAAAGGTATCAATTATCTACTCAGGATCTGAAGATGTTACTTCTTTTCCATCTTCTTTTCCATTCATACCTTCAATTATTCCCCCTAAAATTGTCCTTTTTCCATTAACTTGGTTCTCAAATTATGACCAAAACGGTAAAAAATAAATGTTGTTACAGAAGCTGAGTGAGAACTGATGACATCCTTATACCCAATTAAAGGGGACCGGTTATATTGCAAATCTGCAGACATTATAGTATAGAAAAGGTTTACAGTACTGTGCAAAAGTTTTAGGCAAGTGAGGAAAAAAAGCTGCCCAGTAAGAAGCTTGTAGAAATAGAATTGATTGTTTATTTTTATTAATTAACAAAATACAAAGTGAATGAACAAAAGAGAAATCTAAATCCCATCAATACTGTATTTGGTGATTGTACTTTGCCTTTATCACTTCTTCTCGGTCCTTGTGACTTACACACAGTCTTTAACGGAACTTGGCAGTAGGTTGTTCCAAACATCTTGGAGGCCTCACCCCAGATCTTCTGTGTATGAGGCTTGTGCAGATCCTTCAGTCTCTTCATGTGATTCCAGACAGACTGGATGATGTGAGATCAGGGCTTTGTGGGGGACGGATCATCACCCCCAGGACTCCTCGTTCTTAATGACATTGGCTGGATCTTTGGGGTCGTTATCCGGCTGCAAAATACATTTGGAACCAATCAGACATCTCCTGATATTACATGATGGGTAAGTATCTACCTGTACTTTTATACTTTTATGCTGTTTTGGAGGCAAAGGGCAGTCACAAAATACTGATGGGATTTAGATCTCTTTTTTAATTCACTTTGCATTTTGTTAGCTGATAAAAATAAACGATTAACACTTGTTTTTTTAAAGCATTCTTCTTACTGTGCAGCATTTTTTCCACCGCTGCCTAAAACTTTTGCAGAGGACTGTATATATCTATATATATTTAATTACATTGTGTCATGATGCTGGGTTCAGTCTTTCCATGGTATATGGCCTAAGATGTGAAACTATCTATCACAACCTCACCTTTGTAGCAGAGTTTGTCTGCTCCTCACCCAGTTTTAAGCCTCCTAAACAGCTGTTTCTGTTTCAGTTAATTAATTGTGTTTCAAGCTACATATGAAAATGATGATCATTATCCCCTGTTTGGTATAATTAGTTACTCATAAACCTGACTAGAATCCTACAAAATCCCTGACTTGGTGCATCTGTACCTAGAAGAATTGATGCTGTTTTGAAGGCTAAGGGCGGTCACACCAAATATTGATGTGATTTAGATTTCTCTTTTGTTCATTCACTTTACATTTTACTAATTGATACAAAAAAATATTAACACTTCTGTTTTTGAAAGCATTCTTCTTACTGTGCATCATTTTTTCCACACCTGCCTAAAACTTTGTATATATTGTATAATATATACAATATATATTTGTATATACATTGTATATATTATGTTTAATATAGTCTTTAAAAGAATTGTTTCTTTATTCTGCACAGAGCTTTCTGGAGTCATTTCACCTGAACGACAAACAGACATGTGAACAATAACCTAACAAAACAATTGTTTCTTTACTCGGCACAGAGCTTTCTTCACCTCCTGATTTTTCAAGCTGTAAATGAGAGGGTTGAGCATTGGAATGACTCCGGCATACAATATGGCAAACACCTTGTCCTGGTCCATGGAATAGCTGGACTTTGGTCTCATGTACATGCCGAGGACCGTTCCGTAAAACAAGAGGATGACTGTGAGGTGTGAGGAGCAGGTGGAGAAGGTTTTGTGTCTTCCTTCTTTAGAGTTAATCTTCAAGATTGCAGAGATGATATAGATGTAGGACACCAAGGTCATGACTGAGGTGACAAAGCCAATGATGGCCCCAAGTGCAAGTATTATTGTCTCTATAGTGTGTGTGTTGCTACAAGAAAGTTTTATAAGAGGCTTTAAGTCACAGAAGAGATGGTCTACTTCATTTGACCTACAAAATGTACAAGATGATATTAGAATAACATAAAGAATGCCCTCGAGGATTCCTATACTCCAAGATGTCCATGCCATCCAGAAACAGACCTGCAGGCTCATGAAATAAGAGTAACGTAGAGGATGACAGATGGCCACGTAACGATCGTAAGCCATGGCAGCCAGGATGAAGTATTCCGACACTATGAGCACCACAAAAAAGAAAACCTGAGCGATACAACCATGGTAGGAGGTGACATTGTTCCCAGTTAGAAACATGTCCAATAACTTTGGTAGAACCATTGAGGTGAAGGACATATCCAATACTGACATGTTACACAGGAGTATATACATGGGACTGTGGAAGTGAGGATCAAAGCAAAATAGACCAGTTGTTAATGAATTTCCAACCAACGTTGCAGCATAAATGACCAGAAATATGAAAAAGAAAAACAATTGGAAGTCTGGAAGCTCATGGAAGCCGAGGAGAATGAAGTCCGTGACGGTGAGGTTTGACCACTCCATTTCCCTCTGACGAGACTAGAGATCCAGCTGGGGAAAAAAGTCTTACAGGCAATGGTCAATTGGAGAAATTTAAATTTGCTCTCCACCAGAAGGAGGAGAACTGCCACCTATAGGTAGTTAGTTACCCTATAGAGAATTAGGGATGTCAGCCAGACCAGAGACACTCATCTGTAGTTGATGCTGTTTCATACTTTTTGCTCCTCATCAGTATAAAGTACAGTTTAGAGTGGTTGTGTGAGATGAACTTGACACGACTAGGTACTAGCTTTGCAGATATCCAGCTGGAGTAGGGAGCCTTACAAGCAATGCAACAAAGGAATAAGAAATCAGTAATTTCTGAAGATGCGCAGATCGTTTTATTGAGAATAGAAGGTAACAACAAACATGGATTTATACAATGTGAGCGTTCAGTTTAGGGATTTGAGGTTGTTTTTTTTGACAATCATCTGGGAGTTACAACCATTGGGATGAAGATTAAGAAATCTGATGTAATTACATATAATTAGAAGGAGAAAATAAGAGAATTAATTAGTTTTGCCAACAGGTCAACAATCTGTTTATTCTTTTCACATAATAATATAACATCGTTGACATTGATGGAGGACATTTGCCTAGATTTCGCTCAGCTGGTCAATCTTAGTGTGAAGAAAAGACAATTTAACATATATCAGAGTCGCCCGACTGTCCCATAATGGAAGATGTTGGCGGGGAAGAAGTATTTCTAATGAAATAAAGCTGCATGCTAAATGTTTAGAGAAAATAGATGTCAACCAAACGAGCTGATAGTCTTCTCATGTGTGGGGACAACGTAAGAGTGACTATAAATGATAGAGATGTAACTAGAATTTCACTCTTGCTCACCTATAGCTAGGCTCAGACAAGGTACATATTCACACATGGTTAGTACACTAGTGTTCATACTAATAGCAGTCCAATATGACTAACCAGATTAATCACTATTTTTGGTATAAATTATATTACCACATGTCAAACAATTTACCAGTTGGTGCAGTAGATTCTAAGAAAACCACCAGACTCAGCATTCGTGATCTGCAGGTTTTTGAGTCTGTGAATTTGAATAATTAATTGTTCGGGGATGTGTTCAAAATAATAGCAGTGTGGAGGTCAATCATTCGGTGAGGTCAATCATTCTGCGAAGAAACAGGTGTGAATCAGGTGGCTCTTATTTAAGGGTGAAGCCAGCACATGTTGGATATGCATTTCTCCTTGAAAGCCTGAGAAATATGGGTCATTCGAGATATTGTTCCGGAGAACAGAGTACTTTGATTAAAAAGTTGATTGGAGAGGGTAAAACTTATAAAGAAGTGCAGACAATGGTAGGCTGTTCAGCTAAAATGATGTCCAATGCTTTAAAATGGGAAGCAAAATCAGAGAGACGTGGAAGAAAACGGAAGACTATCATTCGAATGAATCGAAAAATAGCCACAATGGCAAAGGCTCGGGATGATCAGCTCCAGGATGATCACAGACAGTCTCAAGTTACCTGTGAGTACTGTGACAGTTAGAAGACGCCTGTGTGAAGCTAATCTCTTAGCAAGAAGTCCCCGCAAAGTCCTACTGTTAAAAAAAAGACATGTACTGAACATTTTGCCAAAGAACACATTAACTGGCCTAAAAGATAAATGGAGGAACATTTTGTGGACTGATGAAAGGAAAATGGTTCTTTTTAGGTCCAAGGGCCACAGACAGTTCGTCAGACAACCCCCAAACTCTGCATTCAAGCCACAGTACACTCTGAAGACAGTGAAGCATGGTGGTGCAAGCTTTATGATATGGGCATGTTTCTCTTACTATGGTGCCAGACCTTTTTACCGCAATACAGGGATCATGGACCAGTTTGCATATATTAAAATACTTGAAGAGGTCATGTTGTCTTATGCTGAAGAGGATATGCTCTTGACATGGGTGTTTTACCAAGATGACGACACTACACACACCAGTAAACAAGCAAAATCTTGGGTCCAGTCCAACAAAATTGAGGTTATGGAGTGGCCAGCCCAATCCCTGGACCTTGATTCGATAGAAGACTTGTGGGGTGACATCAAAAATGCCGTTTCTGAGGCAAAGCCATCAAATGCCAAACAATTCTGGGATGTAGTCAAAGCATCCTGGGCTGGAATGACAGCTGACAGGAGCCTGAAGATGGTTGACTCTATGCAACATAGATGTGAAGCAGTTCTAAAAAACTGTGGGTATACAACTAAATATTAGCTTAGTGATTCACAGGAATGCTAAATCCTTAAAAAAAGAGAGCGTACATATAGTGAGTTTGTAAAGACAAATGCACACACTGCTATTTTTTTAAAACAGCCCAATGTTCATTTTTTGTTATTTTCTGTAAAGTAGTTAAAAATTATATACATTTCTCTTCATGTTTTGAATTAGAACACAGTGTGCAATGTTCCCAATGCTGGAAATAAAAATTAGTATAAAGATTTTGTGCTTAACTCATGTTTTTGAACACACTGCTATTATTTTGAACACTACTGTACATCTACAATAGCACAAACAATGTGAAATATTTCCATCACATAAAACAATCTATAGTTTAACCTGAATCAAAAAATCATTACATGAGGGTTAAACCTAAAGCCTATGGTGGCGTTGCAGTGGATCACATGCAGACAAGTTCTCTCCGAAAATTGCTGATCGCTAGAGATCTGGGAAGCTGGAAACCTTCCTACCCAAATAAAATGCCCCCACAGAAAAAAAAGCCATTAAAACATCTTGCAAATATGTTTGCTATGTTGATCTGCAGAAGATGGCTTAAATGTGGTTTTAAAAGCTATGGACAACTTGGACATGGAAAAAGGATTTTTACATTTGCTATTGATTTCCTATCAGTTTTCATTCATTTTTAGATCTTCTGATATGCAGTTTGTAGCCAACTCCAAGTTTCTTCTGAAATACAGGCTGGGTGTGATCTCTGTGTATTCAGGCTACTCCTGTCTTCATTTGCTTTTATTCTGCAGTGATTTCCTCTTCATGTGCTTTCCTTATCTTCTATAGCCTGTTTTCTCTTCCTTCCCTGAGACTGCAGATACTTTCCCCCCTCTCCATTGGAGGTATGAGTACAACCCATTTGCTCCTGCCATCCCTAACAGAAGGAAGAGGAGAGCACAGTGAACCAACAGAACTGAGCAGGAGCTCTGTGTACAGTTGAAACCAGAAGTTTCCATACACTATATAAAAAGTCAGATCTGCATGATTTTCGCAATATCTGACATGAAATCAGAATAAACCTTTCCCGTTTTAGGTCAATTAGGATTATACCATAATTTTTAACATTTGCCAAATGCCAGAATAATGAGAGAGAGAATGTTTTAAGGCATTTTTATTACTTACTGCAAAGTCAAAAGTTTCCATACATTTCAGTAGTATTTGGTACCCATTGCCCTTAAACTGAATGACTTGGGTCACACGTTTGGGATATCCTTCCACAAGCTTCTCACAATAGTTGGTTGGAATTTGGGCCCATTCCTCCTAACAAAACTGGTGTAACTGATCCAGGTTTGTAGGTCTTCTTGCTCGCACCTGCCTTTTCAGCTTTGCCCATAAATTTTCATTAGGATTGAGATCAGGACTTTGTGATGGCCGCTCCAAAACATTGACTTTGTTATCCTTAAGCCACTTTGTTACCATTTTGGCAGTATGCTTAGGGTCATTGTCCATTTGGAAGACCCATTTCCGCCAAAGTTTTAACTTCCTGGCTGATGTCTTGAGATGTTGCGTCAGTATTGCCACATAATCTTCTTTTCTCATCATGCCATCTATTTTGTGAATTGCACCAGTCCCTCCTGCAGCAAAACAACCCCACAGCATGATGCTGCCACCCCCATGTTTCACAGTTGGGATGGTGTTCTTAGGCTTCCAAGCTTCTCCCTTTTCCCTCCAAAAGTAAGGATGGACATTATGCTCAAAAAGTTCAATATTAGTTTCATCAGACAACAGGACATGTCTCCAAAAATTAAGGTCTTTGTTCCTGTGTGTATTTGAAAACTTTAATCTGGCTTTTCTATGTTTCTTTTGGCGTAATGGCTTCTTCCTGGCAGAGAGGCCTTTCAACCCATGCTGATACAGTACTGTGGCTATTGACACAATCTTTCCAGCTTCCATCATCTTCACAAGGTTTTTTGCTTTTGTCCTTGGGTTGATATGCACATGTCGGACCAAAGCACGTTCATCTCTGGGACACAGAACCTGTCTCCTTCCTGAGCGGTATGATGGCTGAACATTCCCATCTTGTTTGTACTTGCATATAATTGTTTGTACAATGTTTGCTACACAAAGAAGCAGTGTGTTTCAGGTGTGCATTAAAATATCTCTATTTCACTCAGATGTTACCAAAAAACCTACCTGAAGCATCCAAACACATGACATCATCATATAGTCAGTCCAGAATTGTTTAAAGGCATAGTAATCTTAGTGTATGTAAACTTTTGACTTTGTTTTAAGGCATTTTTATTATTTACTGCATTCTCTCTTTCTCGTTATTCTGGCATTTGGCAAATATTAAAAAATTATGGTAATCCTAATTGACCTAAAACGGGAAAGGTTTATTCTGATTTCATGTCAGATATTGAGAAAAACATGCATATGTGTCTATTTATACAGTGTATGTAAACTTCTGGCTTCAATTGTATATGTAAAAGTTTTGCAAAGTGCTCAGCTGGATAAAACAGACATTCTGAAGCAGCAAAATGGTGGAAATTTTTTTAATGAAAACTATTTAGAAAGTTGCTTAACTTTGCATTTAGGAAAAATTCTGTGAGGTTTACAAATCCTTTACATCAAGTGAAAGTCTGGTCAAGAAGACAAGGTCCAAGGACTCAAAAGCAAGACTCAGTGGGTCCAGTACTAGGGAACCAAAGAGTCGCTCAGAGACACAGGACAGGAACAAAGTACCTGAGATTATGAGAATCAGAATTGGACCATGAAGAAATGGAATAAGATGGCCTTCTCTAATGTATCACATTTTATATCACGTGGACGGCTGGATTAGCCAGACAGCATCAGGGGGCACTATGGGAAAAAGACAAGCCGGCTGGAATTTTGCATGCAACCTTAGGTACTTACAGGCTCTTTGTTTCCCTGCACAATGATGGCTGAAGAATGAGTTAACTGAGAATCTAATCAGCGATCTAGTACTGAAAGAAAAGTTTGTAACTCTTTTACTTGACTTTTTCTGAGCTCATCTGTGATTAATGACCACAACAAAGTTCATCTCCATTTTGATGTAGTCGTTGATCATAAATAAGGACAAGAGTGTTCAGGAAAAGACAGATAAAAAATTTACAAACATCCCATCAGAAGAAGCTTGCTGACAGACCCTCAGTTAACTCATTCTGCAGCCAACAATGTGCAGGGAAACAAGAAACCTGAAGAACCCAAAGAGTGATTTTTTTTTTTTCAATAAAACCCATTTGCAAAAATAATTTTTAACCCAAAATACATAATTTTTATTACTTTGTCTCCAAAGTTCAGCTCAACTTCGAAGTGGTCGGTGGTCATAAGTTAAAGAATTACAAATGCCTTGATGGAAAGAGCTCACTGATGGATTTACAGGTTTACGCATTCTGCAGCCAGTAACGTGCAGGAAAACAGACTGTAAAAGCCAAATGGTGTTACATTTTTAATAAAACTCAATAACAAAAATACATTCTATTAAGTATAAAATTATGTCTTCCAGGGTCTCCATGTCCGTCAGGACTTAGGAGAGATTGCAGACGTTGTGATTTTGAGAAGCTGCCATGTACGCGCTTTTCTTCAGCACACAAGTAAAGGTTCCAGCTTTCTGATGTAATCTTGGTTCCTGTACTAATATTACATAGTCTTAATGAGAAAACAATTAGATTATTTTCATCTCCAGGTCTGAGCCCCCGAGACCGATTTCTTGCTATGTTAATTATGAAGCTGGTTAACAAAACCCATCTCTTGAGCTCATTAATGGATTCTCTGTGGCTTCTTCCTACAGAGAGTTCAACAACCTTTCTGAGTAAATTGTGATTTTACTTGGCCACGATACCTAAGAGGAACCAAAATCCTCCCGGAGGATCATTGCATAAGAAAAAGTCTGTAAATAATGAAAAAAGTTCTTTAACTTCCTAATATACTTTTTTTTTCTTTTTGAGGACTTGCAATAATTGTATCTAGTGTACACATGTCTGTGTAAGGCTGTGTGTCCACGATGCGTTTTTAATGCGTTTCTGCAGCGGCTTTGCAGCTGCGGAAACGCTGCAGAAACGCATTAAAAACGCATGGTAGAAGGTCTGCTATGTTCCCCAATGATAATCCGTATGTGCTGTGCACATGCTGTGGAAATTTCCACTGCGGATTATCATTGCGGAAAAAAAAGCAGCACTACCAATTATTTTGCGGAAGCGCTGCGTTTTCGCCGCCATTGACTTGCATTGGCACGCACCAATTCCGCAAGACTGCATTTGTACTTGCGTAATTGGCGCGTTCTAATGTGCGGATGGTACCCGGGTGTAGAGGAGAGGAGAGTCTCATCCACACCCAGGTACCATTAAAAAATCTGTAAAAAAAAGAATAAAATAAATGTATACTTACCTTCTGGCGGCCCACGCTGTGCTCCTCCTTGCTTCCCGGCACTTTGCGATGGAATGAAGGACCTGCGCTGACGTTAGAGTCATGTGACGGGTCACGCGACGCTGACGTCTGCAGGTCTTTCAATCCACTGCTGCCGGCAGCCGGGACCGAGCGAAGCAAGACAGCGCGGGCCATCGGAGGGTAAGTATATATATATTATATATATATATATATATATATATATTATTTTTTTTTTAACCACTCTCTCGGGTCACACTATATAAATCCATGCCGTTTGCATGGATTTATATAGTGTGACCAAGTTGTCACAAGCACTTTCCAAGTGATGCTAATCGCTTGGAAAGCGCTTGTCAATCTGCATGCGGAAAGGTCAGTGAATAACGCTCCATTTCCGCATGTCCCTGGCAGGAAAACGCATGTACAATCCGCATGTACAATCCGCATGCGTTTTTTTCTGCCAGGGAGATGCAGAAACACTCTGCATTTCTGCATCGTGGGCACATATCCTGAGGTGCACATCCTATTTTATACTGATACATTGTAGCAAATTGAAGGACAGGAGCGCTCTGTACAGCTGTCTCTAGCACACAGAGCATTGTCTAGACTGGATACAATTGTATTGACCGCTAAAAGCCTCCATACACAATATACTAATGTCTGTCAGACCCACTCATATAAAGTTAATATGTATGGGGGTTTCACGACCCCCGTCCCGACAGAGGATCATAGGGGAGAGAAGGGTCGGGGCGATCCAGAGAGCCTTTCACAGCCATTTTCATTCTCCTTTGATATACAGTGATCTTAATGTTTCAGATCATCATTTTAATATTAGACAAAAGACAACACAAGTAAAACACAAAATTAAATTTTAACCCCTTTCCAACCTGGTCAGTTATAGTACGTAGCTGCGCCCTGGGCCTATAGGGCCAGCTACGTACTATTACGCGCGATCTTTAATGCGGTCCTGCGACCGAAGCCGCTGTGATGGCATTAAATTTCAGGCGCCATCTTACCTCGGGGTAGATGGCGCTGTGATCCTGGGTGGTGTCGCCTCCCACCCGCTACTACGATCGCTGTGATTGGCTGTTCAGAACTGAACAGCCAATCACAGCATTTCTCACTGTTTTCGGCAATCTGATGTGCAGCCTAGGATCGGTGCTCTTAAGATCAATGATCCTAGGCTGTTGCCTAGAGACACCAGCCCTCTCCCCAACCCGTTATGATCGGTGCGATCGCCAATCACATCGATCGCACTGCGCGGTGACAGGACGGTGACCTGCCTGTCATCGCCCCATGACCCCCTGTAGTGTATGTCCAGGCCCCAGCCACCTCTGATTGGAGCGATTAATGTTATCATCGATCGCACCAATCAGTGTACCTGACTGGGAGGTGACCGGCCTGTGACCTGGCTGTCATTACCCTATCACCCCCCCCCGTGACCACCCTACAGATCCTCATACTTGGTGGGGATTTCTACAGAGCGGTCACGTCTGATCTGCGCTGTGCTGGGCCTTGTAGTGACACAGAATTTTCTGTGACACTACAAGACCTTTCTCCTTCCTGCTCCGGTCTGCAGTCTTCTGGATCTCCTGCTCCGGTCTTCGGTCTCCTGCTGCTAATCCAACTACGGACCCTGCTCCTGATCCTGCTGAAAAAAGAACAGAGAAGACTTTGGTAAGTCCATCTCTGATCTCCCCTCATTTTACCGCTCTCCCCATCCCCTTTTTCTGCCACAGAGCGCATTTTTTTCTTGCGTTCTGCAGCAGCCGATCGCTGACGTCACTGATCAACGTTCACGCTCGCTGCTTTCCAGGACTTTTTTTTTTGTCACCGTCCCATTTTTTCTTCCCCCCTTCCCACTTTGCACCTCTTCCGTGTGTGCATCCAGCACTCGCGCTTGCTACTTTACACTTTTTTTTCTACTAACCTTTTTTCTTTTGTAGGGGGCGATCGCGCTGTCCTATTGTGCGCCACAGAAGCCTGTGACACCACAATCGCCACTCCTGCTACAGAAGACAACTGAAAGATGACAACTGCAAGTAGGATTTTTTGATCCGTCCTCATCCACCCCAATCCCCCTCTCTCCCCTCTCCTCTTCCCCCCTTCCCATCCGCCTTTCTGCCAAGTGTTGATCATTACTTGATCGCTCGACTTATGTTTTTTTTTTTCGTGCTTTCTGCAGCGGCTGAGCGCTGAGTAGTGACCACAGATCACTGATCCGCACTCGTGCTCGCAGTTTTACACTCCTCATTTGCACCACATCCGCGCGCACACAGCCAGCAGCTGCCGAGAGTTGATTGGCGACATAGTTCACCGATCCGCACTCGTGCTCGCTGTTTTCACCACCTACGGTTGTTCCTTTTTTTTCCAGAAAAAAAAAAAGTTCACACCAAGCACACTGACACACACACACACACACACACACACTCTAAATAAAGTACTGACACACACGCACCACATACACAACAAAAAATGTCCTGGTCATCCCAAACCCGCTATTCAGCGGAGGAGGCATACGTTTTCCTCGTCTCCGACACCGACAGCGAGGATCCCACATTTCTTTTCCGATTCCTCGTCTTCCTCCTCAGGTGCTGCTGGACCGCCACGCAGTCGCCCCAGGAGAGAAGATGAAGCAGCGCTCCCCCACTACTGACCGGTGTGGACCTCGCCCCCCGAAAATTATGAGCCACTGATTTCTGACTTCGTGGCGGAATCAGGAATCAAGGCTGACACCACCGGCCTCACAGAAATATACTTTCTCAAAGTCTTTTTCTTTGAGGATTTTGTAAACCTCATGGTGGGCCAAACTAATTTATACGCTCATCAATATTTGGAACAAAACCCCTCATCATCATTTTCTAACTGGTCTCCTGTAGACTCAGTAGAAATGATGACGTTTTGGGGCCAGGTCCTTCATATGGGGATCCTGAAGAAGCCAGAACTTCGGCAATACTGGAGTGTTGACTCACAAGTTTAGAGTTTACGAAGGGAAGGACTCCCGGACTGAACCCCCTGAATGGCCCCCTGTTCTGGGAGTGGGAAAATTGTGTGGGATTTGTTGCTCCCACTGCTGGATAAAGGTTATCACCTCTACGTAGATAACTTTCATACAAGTATCCCGCTTTTCAAGTCCCTCTCTGCGCGACGTATTGCAGCCTGCGGTACTGTCCGCAAAAATCAGAGAGGCCTCCCGAAGACGCTAATTGGGCAGCGGCTCTGAAGGGGTGAGAGCAGAGCCCAATGTAGCGACTACCTGCTGGTGGTCAAGTACAAGAGGGATGTCCTTCTCTTGACCACCATACATGGTGATGGCGGCCCACTCAGCACTGTACGAGGTTCCACTATACAGGTCGTCAAACCAAACTGTGTAGTAGGGTACTACAAGTACATGGGGGGAGTTGATCTCCTTGATCAACTCCTCCAGCCATACAGTGCTTTGAGAAAGTCCAGAGTGTGGTACAAGAAGCTGGCCGTGCACATTGTACAGATGGCAATGCATAACGCTTTCCTTCTGTCACAATGTGCAGGCCAGAATTCTACGTCGTACCTTCATTTCCAGGAGGTAGTTCTCAAGGGCCTAATATTTGGCAGCGGTGACGGAGCGGGCCCCACTACTTCCGGAACTGAAGGACCGAGAATTGTACGAGGCCAGCATTTCCTGGGGAGGTCCCTCACAGCGGAAAAAAAGGTAAGTCACAAAAGAGGTGCAGAGTGTGTTATAAAAGGGGAATACGCAAGGACACCACTTACCACAATCCTGACCTGTGCATGAAAGAATGTTTCAGAAGGTACCATACTTCCATGCACTACCGAATTCATTTTTGATTTATAACATCCTGATGAACACTATGTCAGTTGTGTAGTGTTCGTCAGGTTATCCTACACAACTGACGTATGACACTACATTATAAAGTTCACAAATTGGGTATCAGTTCCAAAAAGGGGGCACTTGTTGGGCATTTCCACTGTTTAGGCACATCAGGGGCTCTGAGAACGTGACATGACGCCCACAGACCATTCCACCAAAGTCTGCATTCCAAAGCGTTACTCCCTCCCTTCCGAGCCCTGACATGCGCTCAAACAGTTTTCTCCAACACTTGGGGTATCAGCGTACTCAGGAGAAATTGCACAACTTTTGAGGTCCAATTTCTCCTGGTACCCTGGTGAAAATAAAAAAAAATTGGGGTCTAAAGTAAAATTTTTGTGAAAAAAGTTAAATGTTCATTTTTCCCTTTAATTAAAATAATTGCGGCTAAAAGATAACTTTATGGAAAAAAAATGATTTTTTTCACGACTCTACGTCAAACTTTTGCGAAACACTTGGGGGTTCAAAGTGATCACCTCACATCTAAATAAGTTCCTTAAGGGGTCTAGTTTCCAAAATGGGGTCACTTGTGGGGGTTTTCCACATCAGGGGCTCTCCAAACGAGACATGGGGTCCACTGTCAACTCCAGCGAGTTTTGCATTGAAAACGTCAAATGGCCTGCCCGAGCCATGCTGTGCGCCCAAATAATGGCTTTCCCCCACATATGGGGTATCAGCGTACTCAGGGGAAATTGCAAAACAACTTTTGGGGTCCAAAGTCTCCTGGTACCCTCGTGGAAATAAGAAAAATTGGGGTCTAAAGTAAAATTTTAGTGAAAAAAAGTTAAATGTTCATTTTTCCCTTTCACGTTCAATTAATTGCTGTGAAGCTCAGGAAGGGTTAATAAGTTCTTGAATGTGGTTTTGAGCACCTTGATGGGTGCAGTTTTTAGAATGGTGTCACTTTTGGGTATTTTCTGTCATAAAGACCTCTCAAAGTGACTTCAACCCTAAAAAAATGGTTTTGTAAATTTTGTTGTAAAAATGAGAAAACGCTGGTCAACTTTTAACCCTTATAACTCCCTAACAAAAAAAAATTTTGTTTCCAAAATTGTGCTGATGTAAAGTAGACGTGAGAAATGTTATTTATTAACTATTTTGTGTGACATATCCCTCTGATTTAAAGGCATGAAAATTCAAAGTTTGAAAATTGTGAAATTTTCAAAATTTTCACAAAATTGATATAGAAAAAATTACACCACTATCATGAAGTACAACATGTCACGAAAAAACAATGTCAGAATCAGGGGAATCCGTTGAAGCGTTCCAGAGTTCTTACCTCAAAGTGACTGGTCAGAATTGTAAAAATTGGCCTGGTCATTAACGTGCAAACCACCCTGGGGGGTAAAGGGGTTAAATGAAGGTCTTTATTATTAAGGGAAAAAGAAATCCAAACCTACAGGGCCCTGTGTGAAAAAGTGATTGCCCCCATGCCCCCTTAAAACATAAGCCACAGTTAATTTAACACATCTTTGGGAAGCGGAGTTCAATTTCCCTAGCCACACACAGGCCTGATTACTGCCGTACATGTTCTCAATCAAGAAATCACTTAAATAGGACATGCCTGACAAAGTGAAGTAGACCAAAAGATCCTCAAAAGCTAGACAACAGGCTCTGATCCAAATAAAATCAGGAACAAATGAGAAAGTAATTGAGATCTATCAGTCTGGAAAAGGTTAAAAAGCCATTTCTAAAGCTTTGGTACTCCAGCGAACTACAGTGAGAGCCATGATCCACAAATAGCGAGAACATTGAACAGTGGTGAACCTTCCCAGGAGTGGTTGCCGACCAAAATTACCCCAAGAGCGCAGCAATGACTCAGCCAAGAGATCACAAAAGACCCCACAACAACATCCAAACAATTGCAGGCCTCACTTGTCTCCGTTAGGTCAGTGTTCATGACTCCACCATAAGAAAGAGACTGGGCAAAAATGGCATGCATGGCAGAGTTCCAAGACGAAAACCACTGCTGAGTAAAAAGAACAAACGCTTGTCTCAGTTTTGCCAGAAAATATCTTGATGATCGCCAAGACTTGGGAGAATACCCTGTGGACTGACGAGACAAAAGTTTAACTTTTTGGAAGGGGCATGTCCCTTTATATCTGGCGTAGAAGTAACAAAGCAATTCAGAAAAGGAACATCATACCAACAGTAAAATATGGTGGTGGTGATATGATGGTCTGGGGCTGTTTTCCTTCTTCAGGACCTGGAAGACTTGCTGTGGTAAATGGAACCATGAATACTGCTCTATACCAAAAAATCCTGAAGGAGAATGTCCATCCATCTGTTCGTGACCTCAAGCTGAAGCGCACTTAGGTTATGCAGCAGGACAATGATCCAAAACACACCAGCAAGTCCACCTCTGAATGGCTTAAGAGAAACAAAATTAAGACTTTGGAGTGGCCTAGTCAAAGTCCTGATTGAGATACTGTGACATGACCTTACAAAGGCGGTTCATGCTCAGAAACCCTCTAATGTGGCTGAATTACAACAATTTTGCAGAGGAGTGACCAAAATTCCTCCAGAGTGTTGTAAAAGACTCATTGCCAGTTATCGCAATCGCTTGATGGCAGTTGTTGCTGCTAAGGGCCCAGCCAGTTATAAGGTTTAGGGTGAAATCACTTTTTCACACAGGGCCCTGTAAGTTTGGATTTCTTTTTCCCTTAATAACAAAGACCTTCATTTAAAAACTGCATTTTGTGTTTACTTGTGACAAGCATGTAAAAGAATAAGAAACCAGGAAGGGGGAAACACTTTCACACCACTTTAGCTATATAGGGGGTTGCTTTAATTTTTTTTTTGCAGGACAAGGTGTAGTTTAAGAGCGTTGAGGTTAATATATAAATATGTTATATAAATATGCATAATTTTTTTTTTTTACTGCAGCAGAGATTACACAGTAGTGAATGGGGATTTGGCAATATCCATTTACAAAATGCAGGTAAAAACAGTGAGTTTTAGGGTTAAATGATGGAAAGATCACAGCATGTCAAATCTACACTATTTGATCAAGTGGCTTAATGATTACATTCCGGTCTCTCAGTCAACCCCCTTTCCCCTGTAATAACATCCAGCCCCATTGCCTCCCCCTCAGTGTATAACATCCGGCCCCGTTGCATCCACTCCTCCTTCCCCCAGTGTATAACATCCAGACCATGGTCCCCGGCAGATAACTTCCGGCCCCCGCCATGCCATTACTAACATATGACAGAGCGGCCGGTGCTTTTTCTGGTGCTTTCTCAGCATTTTGTGACCCTGACCAGTTTTGGTTATCATTTTTTAGCTATTTCCTGAATCTTTTTTTTTTTTTCAGGGCATCTTTTTATTAGCGTTTTTCTTCCTTAATGGATGTCAAAAAAGTAATGAATAAAACGCTTACAAGACACTCAACAGAACTCAAGGTGGTGCCCGCTCATCTAGTACATTACGGTTTTCCTGCAGATTATCTCAATTGAAACTTTAATCTCCGGAGACCTCTAGTGGTCAACCTGGTATTACAAATACACAAACAAAAAAAAAATAAAGACCTCTCTGCTCTGACTTGTTCATCAGAGTAAGGCAGAGTTCACACGATGCGTTTTTCATGCGTTTCCGCGGCGTTTTTGCAGTTGCGTAAACGCCACGGAAACGCATGAAAAATGCATGGTAGAAGGGCAGCAATGTTCCCCAATTGAAATCCGCATGTGCTGTGCCCATGATGCGGATTTTTCCGCAGCGTAAACGCTGCGCTCAAAAATCCGCAGCATGTCAATTAATTTTGCGGAAACGCTGCTTTTTTGGCGCCATTGACTTGCATTAGACCGCATGGAATCCGCATCACTGTATATGTTGATGCGCTTTTCATGCGGTCTAATGTGCGGATGGTACCCGGGTGTGGATGAGAGGACTCTCATCCAGACCCAGGTACCATTAAAAAAAAAAAGAATAAAATAAAAAATATATACATACTCACCTTCTGACGGCCCGCGCAGCGCTCCTGCTTGGTTCCCCGCACTTCGCGGTTGAATGAAGAAGGACCTTCGCTGACGTCAGAGTCATGTGACGGGTCACATGACGCTGACGTCGGCAGGTCCTTCAGTCTTCACTGCCGGTAGCCGGGACCGGGCGAAGCAGGACACCGGGGGCCATCAGAGGGTAAAGTATATATTTATTTTTTGACATTCACACACTATATAAATCCATGCCGGTTGCATGGATTTATACAGTGTGACCAAGTTGTCAAGCACTTTCCAAGTGATGCTAAAAATCGCCTGGAAAGCGCTTGATAACCCGCATGCAAAAACGCTTCTACCTGGCCAAAGATTTCACTTCTTACATTACATGATCGATATCTATTGTAAATTCCACAATAGCTCAGAAACCAGAATCGCTCCATACAGGATGCTGGCCCCCATATAATGCTCCATACAGGATGTCACCCCCCCCCCCTTATAATGCCCCATGCAGGATGTCACACACACCCCCACCCCCTCCTTTATAATGCCCCATGCCTCCATACATGCTCCGGACTCCACACCCGCATCTTCCCGCTCTGCGCTGTCACGGC
Organism: Phyllobates terribilis; assembly: GCF_046119375.1. Classification (NCBI taxonomy): domain Eukaryota; kingdom Metazoa; phylum Chordata; class Amphibia; order Anura; family Dendrobatidae; genus Phyllobates; species Phyllobates terribilis. Next base: position 386,335,302 of record NW_027362765.1, read on the forward strand.
TCAGGAGAGAGCGTGGTGGAAAGACGTCATCGTGCCCTCTGACCTGAGACGTCACAGAGGACGCAGAAGAGACCGGAGCTGCTGCGGCGGCGGCACGGGGAGGATTGAGTATTGTGCCGGTTGCCGGGGCCCTGAGCAAGCGGGGGGAGCAGGCGCCGACACAGCCTGCTCAGGGCCCCGGCACTTGACCGGGTGCTGACGCCGGCCCTGACTGCAATATATGTCATTCCTCCAAATATTATCAAGATTGGCCTAACATGCAATGGAAAGAGGATTTTAAAGGAAATTTAACAACCAAGTGACAGCAGCTGTCAAAACATTTATTCTTTATTGCATAGAACAGGTTTGGCAATATTAAAAAAATTAATTGTATCTGAAAAAAATAGAATTCTGAAACTGTTTTTATGAATACGGCTCATCGGACGACCTATGCATTTACACCATCAGATGCTGCTCGATGCAAATAATGCAGCCCTGCAGCAGATTTTTTTTATTTTTTTTTTATTATTATTTTGGTATAGGAAAAAGAGTCCAAAAATAGTTGCAGCACTTTTTTTTTTTTTTAAACATATTGGTTTCTCCATAAAAACGGGGCCAAGCACTAGAATCGATGGAAAAGTCCTTTGAATAGCAAGGGATAAATAAAAAGCATGGGCAGGGTGCGGACCATGAAGAAAAACGGAATATAAGTCATCAAGAGCCTTGATATAAAGCGGGCAGCTTCAAACAGGTTGGCAGATTGTCATTAAAGGGGTTCTCTAGACTTACGATATCGATGACTTACACTTAGGAATGGTCATCAATATGAGATAAGTGGGGGTGCGGTGCGCTGTCCACCTGTCGATCAGCTGCACTCACCTCCAGCGGGTGGATGTGGACAGAAGAGCACAGCGCCGTTCTCTTCACTGCGTAGTGGTCGGTCCTAGTTACTGCAGATCAGCTCCTACTCACTTCAATAAGATCTGCAGTACCATAGAACGGCTACTACATGGTGAATGGAGCTGTGCCGCTGACCATTGCTCAAATCTTGCCATTACTAGAGGGTAGAACAATTTATCATGGGGGGTGTTGGGTGTCCATGCTTACCAATCAGATATCGCTGACCTAAGACAAGGATATGGCCGCACAAAATGTAATAAATCTTGTGGCTTTGCTTCTCCTGGATAAACTTACAAAGATTTAACTTCGTAAAAAAAAAGTTGCTTTTTTTCGTTTTAGGATTTCAACCCCACCCTTAACACTTTTCATCCCAGTAATGTACAAAAAACTATTTCCGATACAAAAATATACATATTGATTGTAAAAAGCACAGTTGTATCTTCTGTCGGGAGAAATGCTCCACGTCGGCTCATCAGAAAACTGTCCTACAGACCTCCAAAAGAAGTCACATCAGCAGTGAAGCCAACTGATAGGACATCACTAGTGTGGGCAACCAGCAGGACTGGCTCCTTCTGCAGGTCGGCAGGGTCCTCCACTAATGTGACTTTAGGACACAGAGAACCTATGAACATAGCAAATTTATAAAACTCTTAACCCAGATTGGATAAACTTCAGAAAACGGGTGGGCAAAACCCAAAGCCAAGCTCCTGGAGGTCTCTGTCCGCACTGGTCTAACTACACACAATATGCACTGGACAGTCCAAGCATGGAGCCGGCAGAACCTACAAGGAGCAGTTTATCAGTTTCTCATTTTTTTGTTTGCCGGTTTAATGGGAGCCAACTCTTCCTCATCATCATCGTCGTCCTCATCATCATCATCATCTTCATCATCATCGTCATAATCTAAGTCTGTGGGTGCTGCAAAGCAAATGGATATAAATGAACAACAATGCATCAAATTAAAACAAAGTGTGACTACACGTCTTAAACAAATCTTGATATATTGCAGTTTTCACAATGGCCACTTGAGCAGACACATTGGGCTGACAGTTTCCTGGTATCGGCCCCCCACTTGTCAGCTTTGCTGTACTGACTGGAACAGAAGAGCAGAGACATCTCATAAATAGAGGATGAAAATTTATGGACAGAATTATTCTACATACACCCCTGGTAAAAGTGCAAATGAAGACGCACACTGGGGCTGGCACCTCCCCGGAGACACCACTTTTATATGGGCATATATGTAGGCTTCACGCGAGCCAACACACGGGGGTCTATATCTGGCACTTCTCATACAATATGTTCCATCCCCGGCGAACTTCCTCTACACAGTCAGACGGCAATATTGAGTTTTTGAAACACATTCATATGCACTTTACTGTTACCTTATTTTTCTAGTGCTCGGGTTATTGGTCCATTTCAAATTTGTAACCACGTACACATGTTTAATTGATTAGACTTTTTCAATAAATATGCAATTTATCTTACTCCTTTATTTTAATTTTTTTCATCCAGTGATGTCACCAAATGGCTCATTTTTAACCCTGATATTTTTGTATTAAAAAAAACATTTTTAGATGAAGATTTAATTTAATGTTTTCACCCAGCATTCAGTAATGTTCAACCAATATAAGTGATGATGATATTATTAATAATAATAAATAATAATGTGCATTTTATGATTTTTGCCTATTATTGTAAGATTTTATAGTATAAAATGATATAAAAATAATATTACAATAAATTAAAATATACATATATTGCTTTATTATTTATCTTTTTAGTATTTTATGTTTCATTATTGTAATATTTGTATATTGTATTAGAATAAATAAAAATGCTATTACCGACTATGATTTGTCCGGAGAGCTGAACAGGACCAGAGCCAGACTTGAGTCGAAATGTTACTGGAGGCTGAATTACAAAGTTGTCCAGATTAATCTGCGTAAAAAGAAAAATACATTTAAAAAGAAAAAAAAAAAAAAAAAGAAGTATGATAAATGAAATGGAGGAGGAAAAATGTACACACATGTTCACACAAGATAATGCAGCATGTTGCAGTACAGGCAAAAAAAAGACGAGATTTTACCCAATGTGTTGCTTAGCTGACCTGTCGTGACATCACATGTGCATTAGGCCACAATGATGACCTTGTGCCAAATTTACAAGATAAAAACAAAAATATCTAGTTTTTTAGTAGTAAAAATGTTTAAAACTTTGCTTCTGTTGCCATTTTCTGAGACTCAACTGTTTTTTTTTTTTTTTTTTAATTTTTCAGTGAATGGAGCCTTGTGAGGGCTTGCTATAGGCAGGCGTTCTAGGTGCAGAAGTAAACACACCTGTAAAGCCAGGCAGAACCGCCCTCCATACCTGCACTCACCATGGTCTGACAGGACAGCTTCAGGGTAGCGATTGGCACCGTGATTTCCTCGTCGTTGTGATTACGGGCCGTGACCTCCACCATGTTATATTCATCTTTGGCGCCTTCCCCAAGAGAAATCTACGGGAGACAAAACAAAAAAGTCAGACTGGATCCCGAATAGGAAGATCCGATTACAAAATGGCACCGGATCACCAGGTGTAAGGACCGCAAAGACGAAAGTAACGACTGCAAGAGGTATAAACCTGCAGGTCACACGTAACTGACACTCACTTCAGATTTATCTGCAATTTTTTTACATTTTTTGGCTAAAGTCTCCTCAATTATCAACACTGTTTACACAGAAAAACACTGCTGCCCACAGCAACCAATCAGAGCTCAGGTTTCATTTCTTACACTGCTCTACTAAAACGAAAGCTAATCTCTGATTGGTTGCCATGGGCAAGCAATATTGTCTAAAAAAGAAACTGGCTATGCGGCCCATAGCAACCAATCACAGCTCAGCTTTCATTTTACCAGGGCAGAATAAGAAATGAAAGCTGAGCTCCGATTGGGTGCTCAGAGAGTATATTAGTTTTCCTGCTGACTTACAGCCAATATGTCGCAAAACGCCTCTTTTTGGCCTCATACAGTTGTGTATAAAACCTGAGTAATGGTTATTATATTATAATACCAAAATTATCATTTATTTCTTTTTCATCTGATAATTGTTGACTTTTTCGTGTGTTTATTTTTTTGTGCCAAATTCCTCCAAATGGCACATGGGGTTCATTAATTTTGCGTAAAAAAAAAAAACTAAATCTGTTAGCAAACTAGTTTTGCTAAATTTTAACCACAAAAACTTTTTTCAGGCGTTCATAAAAATTACTCAAAAAAAAAAAAGAAGTGCGTTAATGCAATAATGCATCGTCCTTAAAATACTTTATGATGCGGGGATTAGAGAACCATGGCTGCTTTCCTTCAGAAACAGCGCCTCCCCTGTCTATGGGCCAAGTCTGGTATTGCAGCTTGGCTCCTTTGAAGGAAATAAGGGTGAGCTGCGATCCCACACACGGCCTGCGGACAGTCATGCTGGACCCGCGTTTAGCAGGTTGGTGTAAGATCTCAAAAAAAACCTACAGTCATGGCCAAAAGTATTGAGAATGAGACAAATAGTAATTTTTCCAAAGTTTACTGCTTCATTTTTTGTAATGGCAATTTGCATATACTCCTGAATGTCAAAGAGTGATCAGCTTAACAGCAATTACTGTACTTGCAAAGTCAATATTTGCCCAGAAAATGAACTTTAACCCCCAAAACACATTTCAACATCATTGCAGTCCTGCCTTAAAAGGAGCAGCTAACATCGTTTTAGTGATTGATCCATTAACACAGGTGTGGGTGTTGATGAGGACAGGGCTGGCGATCAATCAGTCATGATTAAGTAAGAATGACATCACTGGACACTTTAAAAGGAGGCTGGTTCTTGGTATCATTGTTTCTCTTCAGTTAACCATGGTTATCTCTAAAGAAACATGTGCAGCCATCATTGCACTGCACAAAAATGGCCTAACAGGGAAGAGTATCGCAGCTACAAAGATTGCACCTCAGTCAACAATCTATCGCATCATCAAGAACTTCAAGGAGAGAGCTTCCATTGTTGTCAAAAAGGCTCCAGGGCGCCCAAGAAAGACCAGCAAGCGCCAGGACCGTATCTTAAAACTGTTTCAGCTGCGGGATCGGACTACCAGCAGTGCCGAGCTTGCTCAGGAATGGCAGCAGGCTGGTGTGAGTGATTCTGCACGCACTGTGAGGCGGAGACTCTTTGAGCAAGGGCTGGTTTCAAGGAGGGCAGCAAAGAAGCCACTTCTCTCCAGAAAAAACATCAGGGACCGACTGATATTCTGCAAAAGGTACAGGGAGTGGACTGCTGAGGACTGGGGCAAAGTCATTTTCTCTGATGAATCCCCTTTTCGATTGTTTGGGACATCTCGAAAACAGCTTATTCGGAGAAGAAGAGGTGAGCGCTACCACCAGTCTTGTCTCATGCCAACTGTAAAGCATCCTGAAACCATTCATGTGTGGGGTTGCTTCTCAGCCAAGGGAATCAGCTCACTCACAGTCTTGCCTAAAAACACAGACATGAATAAAGAATGGTACCAGAATGTCCTCCAAGAGCAACTTCTCCCAACCGTCCATGAGCAGTTTGGCGCCCAACAATGCCTTTTCCAGCATGATGGAGCACCTTGCCATAAAGCAAAGGTGATAACTAAATGGCTCATGGAACAAAACATAGAGATTTTGGGTCCATGGCCTGGAAACTCCCCAGATCTTAATCCCATTGAGAACTTGTGGTCAATCATCAAGAGACGGGTGGACAAACAAAAACCAACAAATTCTGGCAAAATGCAAGCATGGATTATGCAAGAATGGACTGCTATCAGTCAGGATTTGGTCCAAAAGTTGATTGAGAGCATGCCAGGGAGAATTACAGAGGTCTTGAAGAAGAAGGGGCAACACTGCAAATATTGACTTGCTGCATTAACTCATTCTAACTGTCAATATAACCTATTGGTACTCATAATATTATTGCAATTATATTTCTGTATGTGATATAAACATCAGACAAACACTAATAAAAACCAGAGGCCAGCAGATCATGTGAAAATATAATTTTGGTGTCATTCTCAAAACTTTTGGCCATGACTGTACAAGAAGCCAAATGAACATAAACCCTGCTGTAAATAAATAAAAAGCAAGTGCATCTAAATAACAAAGGGTTCTTAGTAACACTGATTTTGATCAAAAATAGTATGAAAGCAATCCCACCAGCGACAAGATCAAGAACAGTGTTACTAAGAACCCTATTTTATTTAATTGCACTTGCTTTTTATTTATTTACAGCAGGGTTTATGTTCATTTGGCTTCTTGTAGGTTTTTCTGATTCATGGCCATTGTGAAACGTGCACTTATGTGCTGCATGTATACCAACTTAAACCAAGCTCAAATTTTGTGTTTTTTTCCTGGTGTAAGATCTCAGCCTGCCCCCTGCTGGTGGAGGTTACATGGAGGACTTACGGTGCACAGGGACAGGTTGGGCTCATAGTCGTCTTCATCTTCATCCACCTTGAAGGTGTAGAACGAGGTCTTAGCTGACAGCTCACAGCCTGCGGGATACAGAGGAGATGTAGGAGAGGGTGAGGCCGGCAGAACTCAGCCCGGGAGGGTGTTTAGTGGTCAGCTTAGTAGTCACACAAACATGTCAGCAGTATTCAAGTACTCAAAAATAGGGGAAAGTGTCCCTTCTAACCCCCATTAGATTCCCCCGCAACATGATGCAAGGTGTTGAAGAAGTAGCCATGGCAGCCATGTTGGTACACCTTTGTAGCCTATGACCAGGCTTTATAGATGGGTAATTTTTTACAATACGCTCCAGTATAAGAGTGCATTGTACAAGTGATTGCAGCTTTAAGTTCCCATGAGTGGGGACGCCATCCTTCATGGATAGGCAAGGAACAGTAATGGATAAATTATTTTTAAATTTGCCCACGCTGCATGGTATTCTGCTGGACGTGGTTTCGGACCTCTCCATTCCTCTCCCCTGGCTGCAGCTACGCCGTCCTCCTTTAATTGACGCGAATCACTAAGATGCTTTTTTTCATTAAAATTGGTGGTAATATAACGAATTCAAATACGTGGGCGGCACCAGCAGTGACTGAATACAAGCAGGGAGGAGATAAGGATTTAAAGTGCTATAGACTGGTTATAACACCACCAATTTTAATGAAAAAAGCTTGTACATTGCATCACTAACAAAGCAATGGGGGCAGTGTAGATAGGACGTGACAGGTTCCCTTTAATTTAATTTTTTTTTTTTTTTTAAAGTATATAATTTTTTTTTAATCTATACAAGAGATTTTACCACTTTTTTTTATAAATAAAATAATAAATGAATAAAAGCTAAAAAAAAAATCTAGAAGTTAAAAAGTGTACAGATGTAACTGCTGCTGGAATTAATAACTTATAATATTCATCCCAGACAGAGAACAGCAATACAAGAAAACCATGTGCGAAGAAAGAAGAACAACTAAGGGCCGGGGCAGCTGGGACTTGTAGTGCTGCACAGACCTGATCACCCCTTTCTCTACCCTGACAGCAGGTCCACACTGCTGGGACTTGTAGTCCCCCTCCCCCATAATCACCGAACATGTAGCTCTCCATGGCGGAGCTCAGCCGGTCCTCCTGCGCTTCAGACAGGTAAGAAGTCATCCTGCTGCAGAGTCCCGGGAACGGTCACACACGTGGGACGCAGAGCACTTCCTGTACAGGACCGGAAAAGGAGGGGCCAGCTGCCCCTGACGTCACCGCGCTGCACACCCGAAGAGGTGACGTCAGCGCGATGAAAGCGGGTGACGTCACTGACTCGCTCCACTCACTTTGCCCTGGAACTGATGGGAGTGACGTCACTACTGCTCCTCAGAAGACGGCTGGACACCTTGTGACGTCAGATCTCAATGAGAAGAGCTGATGGTGTGACGTCATCACCCCACAATATTGTGTTCCTGACCCCTTTAATATAAAATCCTATAAAGTGAAGATCCAGTAGGGGGATTTCAGAGCGGAGCGCGCGTCTATGTGCCGTGAGTCATGACGTAATTATTAACCCCTTCCGTTCTTGCACTTTCTTTTCCCTCACCTTCCTGCAGGAGCCATATATATATATATTGTTGTTGTTGCGTCCTCGCGGCCGTCCGAGGGTTTTGTTTATTGCGGGACGAGTTATCAGTGTGAACGACACCGTTTGTTTTATCATATGATGTCCTGGAAAAAATTCCAAGTGTGAAAAAAAAATCTGCATTTTCGCTATAATTTTGTGTTTTTTTTTGGCTTTTACATTGTTCGCTATGCACCACAACGATTAGCTGAGCAAGCAAAAATACCAACTGTTTATGTGTCAATAACAAATATAAAACCTAAAATAGACACATCTGACGCGCCCCTGGGCCTACTTAGTGTAGCGTTGCGCACGCGGGGACTACCCGGAGCCGGGCCTGTTGGGGGTAGTAGTCTCGTGGCGGTGACCCGGTCCGTGCCCAGGGAGTCAAACTGTGTGGCTGAGTAGTAGCAGTAGATGTTGGACGACTACGCCACCCGTTGAATGCAGCTATGGAGCTGCCGCTGCAGGGCAGACCGCTGAGGCCGGTGGTACGATTGTGCAGCGTAGATGGTATAACCCCCAACGGGAGGGGTATGGCCTCAGGGCAGCCGACGTGGATGATGGGGGTAGCAGGAACCACTCAGAGACGATGCGGTGTAGTTCAGGGTCTTTACTGGTGATAAAGATAGACCCTCCCGGAGTACTGGCTAGCGATCGGCGCCTGGTCAGTCTTTGAGCAGATGGGATTTCCCCTGGCCAGGCGGAGTTGTAGGCCTCCCCAACTAATTGTACTCTTCTGGCTACCTTGCTAGAGGCGGGTAAAAGTAGCCCACGTCCCTGAGTGTACCGTGTGTTGCTCACCCGTATGGCCGGTGACTCGGGGCCTTCTAGTGGCTTCCGCTCCACGACGGCGGTGCTGGTCCCACGCGTGTGACCGTGCCTTCGGGTTTCTTGGCCAGAGGACCTGAAATCCCCTGCCGGTCGGTTTCTGCTGCTGGGTAAGGATTAGTCCCCACAGCCTTGGACTCCGGGTCCGGTGGTAACTCTTCAATCAGGGCGAGCTCTTCAGCTGCCAGCCCCTGATTCCTTGTAGCACTGCTCCCACTGAGCTCCTGATCTTTCTTTCCTATAGCTGCTCCTCTTCTTAACTCTCCTTCTTCTTAACTCCCTAACCCTGCCTCAGCCCCAGTTTTATATAGGGGAAGTTCTTCCCCTCCCAGGACTGGGCAGGAGGTGTGGCATGCATAGGATTCCTGACCAAGAGACCTCCCACCTGCTCTCAGACGTAATATCTCTATCACTGTGGCAACCAGACCCCTGGGGTGTCACATTCCCCCCTAGTGAAATTTAGTACTCCGGGACTAAACATACTTTTGTCAACATAACAAGGTATAAACAATAACGTTCTGGTAGAAACAACACAAAAGGTGGTCACGGCGTGTCCGCAACCGGGTGCAGTTTTTCAAGAAAACAAGGGTGTCCATTTCACCAAAAACAGGGAGACGTAACCAGGTAGGGGCCTGTCCTGCCCCGAGTCCTTATCAGTCTTTTAGTCCATCCTGGGTTACGCTCCAACTATATGCAAAAAGGATTCCCGGTAAATCCACCAAAGACTCCTACAAATAACTAGAAACACAAAATTATACACGAGCAACAATAAACAGGTAAACATTAATAAAATAGCTTGAATATTTAGATCCTCCACCGTATGGGCAACTGGCCTCTAGTGACCCTAGTGGACCTACGGAGCTGGCTGACTGGTCCTGAGCTACAGGGTATAGGAGCTGTCAAGGGTAAACTGGGCAGCCGTCTACGGACTCTTTGGCTCACTAGGGGTATGGCAGGCTCACTATAAGCAGAGGGTTGATTCTCCTGGTCTGCTTGTGTGGGGTCTTCTGCCTCCTGGACCGGCTGTTCTTCCAGCTCTACCTGTGTCTCCGTAGGCACTTGGGATGTTGGTTGGAGGAACGTGAGGACGGGTACCACAACAGCACCATTGACTTGAGTCCAAGACCGAGGGAAGTCTCCGAGCACAGTACTAACCATATCTTCCCTTTCCTCTACGGGTCGAGGGTCTTCTTGTTCCTCTTCAGGGTTCCGTAGCTGCTCGGGACACTTCTTCAGGTGATCCCGGGATACAATGGCTGTGGTTTCCCCTCCGTCTTTACTGATTGTACAGATCTTTGGGTTGTCGTGGCTTGAGGGCAGTACGGTGTACGGGTCCTTCTCCCACTGGTCGTCCAACTTGTGGAGCCGTCTTTTCCTCTTCAAGACCTGCTCTCCGGGCACCAGGGGAACAGCGGGAGCATACTGGTTGTAAGTTTTCTCTTGTCTTTCCCTAGCTTGACAGAGACTTCGCTCCACGCTCTCCTGTACTTTCCGGTACTGCTGCTGCCTCTCTGTGTCCCAGTCTGCTTCTGGTGAAGTGTCCTCGGGTGTCAGGACTCCCATCTCCAGATCAACAGGAAGCTTACCAGGTCTTGCCCTCATTAGGTAAGCCGGGGTACAGTTGGTGGAACCTACAGGGATGTGGTTGTATAGGTCCACCAGGTCGGGCAGCTTTTCAGGCCACAGACTACGTTCTTCCAGGGGCAATGTTTTCAGAAGATCTATCACCACCTGGTTCATTTTCTCACAAAGTCCATTAGTTTGCGGGTGATAGGGTGTTGTTCTAATCTTCCGGCAGCCATACAGGGTGCAGAACTCCTGAAAGACCTCCGCTTCAAAGGCAGGCCCCTGGTCCGTCAGCACCTGCTCCGGGTATCCGTGCGGACGGCAGAAGTGCTGCTGGAAGGCTCTAGCTGCTGTTTGAGCCGTTAAGTCCTTGACGGGGACGACAACCAAGAACCGGGAGTAGTGATCCACGATGGTTAATGCGTAGACGTAGCCACTTCTGCTTGGGGTCAGTTTTACATGATCCAAGGCTACCAGTTCCAACGGCTGTCTGGTGATGATGGACTGCAGGGGAGTCTTCTGGCTGGCACGGTCCCTCCTTCTTAGGTTGCATGGGCCACAGTTTCTGCACCACCTCTCGATGGTTCCTCTCATGCCTACCCAATGGAACCGCCCGCGCAGCAGGAACTCCAGCTTCTTCCATCCGAAGTGCCCAGCTCCGTCGTGGTATGCCTCCATCACCATAGCTGCGTCTCTTCTTGGCACCACTACTTGCCAGATTAGTTCATGCGTCCGGGAGTTAACCATTCTGCGGCACAACTTCCCCTTGTAAAGGAACAGTCGACTCTTCTCAGCCCACAGTTGCTTGGCTTCCTCCGGAGCGTCTGGGTCAAGGCGTGCATCGGGCCGGGTCAGCATCTCCTTTACCAGTCGGACGGCAGGGTCACTGTCTTGCGTTTCCGCCCAGTTGTAATGAGGTAATGGGTTGAACGTAGCGGATTGCTTACTCCTTACACGGTGGGAATACTGGATAGTCCCATGACGGTGGAACGCGGGGAGTTCAACTTCTTCCAGTTCCTCTGAATCTTCCCCTACGTCCGGTAGGTTCGGTATCCTGGACAGGGCGTCCGCGTTGGTATTGGAGCGTCCTGCCCGGTATTTGATTGTAAACTCATAGTTGGACAAGCGGGCAATCCATCTCTGCTCTAGGGCACCGAGTCTTGCAGTGTCCAGGTGTGTCAACGGGTTGTTATCCGTGTACACGGTGAACCGGGAAGCAGCGAGGTAGTGCTTAAAGCGTTCGGTGACTGCCCACACCACTGCCAGGAACTCTAGCTTAGATGAGCTGTAATTCTCAGGGTTTCTTTCGGTGGGTCGCAGTTTTCGGCTGGCGTAAGCAATTACCCGTTCCTTCCCCTGCTGGATCTGGGACAGCACGGCTCCTAGCCCGATGTTACTGGCGTCGGTGTAGAGGATAAAGGGCTGGCTATAATCAGGGTACGCCAGGATTTCATCCCCCGTGAGGGCCATCTTCAGCTGGCGGAAGGACTCTTCTTCCAGCTTCTCCCATCTGAAGGGTGGCTTCTGGTTCTTGGCCTTCCTGGACTGGCCTATCAGGAGGTCCTGCATAGGAGCTGCCTTTTTGGTGAAACCGGGAATGAACCTTCGGTAGTAGCCTACCAACCCGAGGAACTGCCTCACTTCCTTTACGCTGGAGGGGCTTGGCCAATCCTTAATTGCGGTGATCTTATCAGGGTCGGGAGCCACTCCGTCAGCACTCACCACGTGTCCCAGGTACTGCACCTTTGGCTTCAGTGTTAGAACCTTGCTGTTAGGTTTTTTTTTTTCCTTTGCTGGTCACATGACCTTGTTGGCCTATTTAATCCTGCTCCGCCCTTCTGGCTTTGCTGGACTTCATTGTATATCTACTTTCTAGCTAGCCTGTGCTCTGTATCTAACTCTGTTAGTTTGCTTGGTCTACGGACCTCTAGGTTCTATCTATTTTGTTTGTTCGTCTGTCTGCTGCTATTTCTGTTAGGAGGTGTCCCATATTCCTCCCAGTCCTTAGTACTTGTAGGGATTCCCTCCCCAAATCTATAGGTCTCCGTACAGACTAGATTAGGACTTTAGCAGGTCTGATCGCAGGATCAGGTTCCCTGTTACATCGTAGGGATTCAGCTGAGTCTTATAGTAGGGACAGATCTCCTCTCTTTCCTTAGCTTTGGTAGCAGAACATAACATTCAGGAGGTGACACTTGGAGGGTTTCACCTTTAGGCCGTAACTTGCCAGAGCTTCGAACACTTCCGCCAGGTGTTTCAGGTGGTCCTCGTAGGTCTTGGAATAGACGATGACATCGTCCAGGTATAACAGGACCGTCTCAAAGTTTCGGTGTCCCAGACAGCATTCCATCAATCGCTGGAAGGTTCCTGGTGCGTTGCAGAGTCCGAACGGCATGCAGGTAAACTCGCTAAGTCCCATCGGGGTGGTGAATGCGGTCTTCTCCCGGTCCGCCTCTGCTACAGGAACCTGCCAGTACCCGCTAGTGAGATCCAAGGTGGAGAAGAAGTTAGCAGATTTTAAAGCAGCCAAAGACTCCTCTATTCTTGGTAAGGGGTACGCATCTTTGTGTGTGATACGGTTAATTTTCCGGTAATCTACACACATTCTCATGGTGTTGTCTTTCTTTTTGACCAAGACTAGTGGAGCTGCCCAGGGGCTACAGCTATCCCTGATTACCCCAGCCTCCTTCATGTCTCTAAGCATCCCCTTGGCGTGTTGGTAGTGTGCAGGGGGTACGGGTCGATACCTCTCTTTTATGGGAGGATGGTCTCCCGTGGGGATGTGGTGTTCTACCCCCTTGACTCGCCCGAAGTCTAACGGGTGTTTACTAAACACTCTCTCGTACTCTCGAACCACCCGGTAGACTCCCTGTTTCTGGTGGGAGGGAGTGGAGTCAGTACCCAAATGTAGTTGCTGACACCAATCCTCCATTATTTTCGTAGAGCCGTTACCTTCCTCCGGGTGAGATGGAGGCAAGGGTTCCACAGACTGTATAGAATTTTGGTTGATAGTATATAATTTGGCTAGCGTAGCATACCGGGGCAGGTATACTTCCCTTTTCCCGATATTTATTATACGAACGGGCACCCTCCCATGGCGTACATCAACTACCCCCCGTGCTGTCAAAATGGTGGGCCTACTGTCTGAGTAGACTGGTTCTACCATGGCCTGGTAATCTCTACCTCTCAGACCAATAGCTGCCCGGCACCAAATCATCATTTCACTTTTCGGGGGCATGGCAATAGGGAAAGGGTCACACATTCTTACGCTACCAATCTCACCACCGGAGAGTTCCACCTGTTGCCATCGCATCAGTGCCCGGATCTCTTTCTGGAGCACTCGCTGCTGGCTGGAGCTGGCGTTCTTGGCAACCTGCTGTAAAATGAAAATCACCTCTGCAAGACAATTTTCAATCACATTAGTTCCTAGAGTTATCTTTGGGTGACTCTCGCGCTTGTCAATGTCTACAATGATCAGTCCCTGTGCTGCCAGTTCGACTCTACCGATCTTAATGGTCATTTCTTTAAATCCGATCTGTGGCACGGGCTGACCATTACTGGCGATAATACTCAAGTCGTCGTCTGGATAGCGGGTTATATCCGAGTCATTCCAGTACTGCTTGAAGAGCACGTACGGGATGGTGGTGACCTGTGACCCGGTGTCCAGTAGGGCACTCATAGGGATGCCATCCAGTACCACAGGCAAGACTGGACGTCCTCCCACATATTTGTCGCGCCAGTTCGATAGGCCTGGTGATCTTTTTCCTGGGGGTTGGCCCTCTACCCCAGGTTGTGCCAGTTTAAAGGACAGTACCTTGCCATATGTCCGGGTTGATTGCAGCGGCGGCAGATAGGTTGTCCGTCCTCGTTGTACCGGTCGCTGGGTCTTCCTCTGGCCGGTGGGGTCCTCCTTGGTTGACGCCACGGGATGTCCTCCGGTCCGGATGCCAGCTGGATCTTCCCTGGAGTGGAAACCTGTAAAGACTGCACAGTTCGGGTTAGCGCAGCAACGCTTTTAGCTAGCTCTTGGACCTGATGGTGCAGGTCCGGAGCCGGGTCATTGTTCAAAGCCTGCGCATCAGCCCCCACAGGCCCTGCCGACAAGGGCGCCGCCTCCTGGTGGTAAGTGATAGCTGGGCGCCTGTGGGTCACAACGCCACCCGGCGTCGGTTCTCGGAGCACCCGGATGGCTCTGTCCTTGAACTGCGCAAAGTCCAGCTGAGGATCCTGTAAGGCTATGGCCCGCAACTGGGTTCAGTGGACATTGCAATATAGTCCCTCTATAAATTGCTCGGTCAACAGCCTGTCCTCGTTTCCCACGCTGTCAGGGTCGGTCTGCTTAATGGCTCTCAGGGCCTCTTGTAGGTTTAGTGCATAGTCCCTTATACTCTCATGTGCTCGCTGCTTGCACCCATAGAATCTAAGCTTAATCTCGGCTGAGGTGCGGGTATCAAAGGTGTCCCTCAGCCGGGTTAGTATCCCTGCGACAGTCCTCCTCCCAGGTGGCCAGGACTTTACCTCCCTTTGGGCTGCCCCGGTTAGTTGGGCCACCAGGATGCTCACTTTTTGCTCTTCTGTGAGGGGGTACACCTGGAAGAGGCTATCCAGCTTTTCTTTAAAGTCATTCAGGGTATGTGACTCCCCTGAGTACTGGGGTAGCCAGGCTGCTCCCGGGATATAGGGCATGGTGAAAGGCATGACTGCAGCAGCAGTGGCCCTGGCGGGGGTTGAGGCAGTGAAGCTCTCCTCCGTATCCGACATCTTTCTCCCCCCTAGTGGACCGTGGCCTACCTTGCGATGATCCTCTTCCGTAGGCCGCGGCTCCGCAGTGGATCGTCAGGGTTGAGGACCTTCCGTCGCGCTCCTGTGACGTCGGCGTCTGCTGGGCTCCTTCCAGGACCTTACGCAACGTCCTGACGTGAGGCGGGGCTTCAGTTCTCGCGCGCTTTCAGAGTCCACGCCCCTCTTCTTCCCGCGCGGCGTCTTCAAGATGGCGTCCAACGGCGGGAAAACTCCACGGATGGCGGGAAGAAGGCAGAAGATGGCGCCGGATGGCGGGAAAACTTCACGGATGGCGGGAAGAAGGTAGAAGATGGCGCCGGATGGCGGGAATCTTCACCACTGGTAAGTTTGAACAGTCTTTTTCAGGCACGCAGTACCCGGTGGTTGCGGGCACGAAATCCTGCCGACTACGCCAAAAGTTGACGCGCCCCTGGGCCTACTTGGTGTAGCGTTGCGCACGCGGAGACTACCCGGAGCCGGGCCTGTTGGGGGTAGTAGTCTCGTGGCGGTGACCCGGTCCGTGCCCAGGGAGTCAAACTGTGTGGCTGAGTAGTAGCAGTAGATGTTGGACGACTACGCCACCCGTTGAATGCAGCTATGGAGCTGCCGCTGCAGGGCAGACCGCTGAGGCCGGTGGTACGATTGTGCAGCGTAGATGGTATAACCCCCAACGGGAGGGGTATGGCCTCAGGGCAGCCGACGTGGATGATGGGGGTAGCAGGAACCACTCAGAGACGATGCGGTGTAGTTCAGGGTCTTTACTGGTGATAAAGATAGACCCTCCCGGAGTACTGGCTAGCGATCGGGGCCTGGTCAGTCTTTGAGCAGATGGGATTTCCCCTGGCCAGGCGGAGTTGTAGGCCTCCCCAACTAATTGTACTCTTCTGGCTACCTTGCTAGAGGCGGGTAAAAGTAGCCCACGTCCCTGAGTGTACCGTGTGGTGCTCACCCGTATGGCCGGTGACTCGGGGCCTTCTAGTGGCTTCCGCTCCACGACGGCGGTGCTGGTCCCACGCGTGTGACCGTGCCTTCGGGTTTCTTGGCCAGAGGACCTGAAATCCCCTGCCGGTCGGTTTCTGCTGCTGGGTAAGGATTAGTCCCCACAGCCTCGGACTCCGGGTCCGGTGGTAACTCTTCAATCAGGGCGAGCTCTTCAGCTGCCAGCCCCTGATTCCTTTTAGCATGACTTCCCCAGAGCTCCTGATCTTTCTTTCCTATAGCTGCTCCTCTTCTTAACTCTCCTTCTTAACACACTAACCCTGCCTCAGCCCCAGTTTTATATAGGGGAAGTTCTTCCCCTCCCAGGACTGGGCAGGAGGTGTGGCATGCATAGGATTCCTGACCAAGAGACCTCCCACCTGCTCTCAGACGTAATATCTCTATCACTGTGGCAACCAGACCCCTGGGGTGTCACACATCAACCAAAAAGTATGCATAATACGTAATAAAGTTTATTAGATACTTAAGATAAAAACATAGAATATCACAATGCGGGAAAGGGTTTTTAGTCCCTTTCCCGCATTGTGATATTCTATGTTTTTATCTTAAGTATCTAATAAACTTTATTACGTATTTTGCATACTTTTTGGTTGATGTGCCTATTTTAGGTTTTATTGTTTGTTATGCAGTAAAAAATGCCCCAATAATGCGATTCTCCAACATGATTTTTTTTATTTTACTGGGCAAAAAAACCCAACTTTTCATATAAATCACTTTTTGTTGCCGTAACTGACTTTCCCATAGATGGCGCCAGAGGTGCCGTCCTGTGTATTGTTTGGAGACAGCGGACGTTTTTACGTTTTTATCGACGCCATAAAAAAACTTTTGATGCATTTTTTATGGAGCTGTTGCTATGGAAAAAGAGAAATTGTGGAAATTCTATGTTTTTTTTTTTCTGTTTCTGGAATATTTATGTTAGGAGTTAATTTCAAACATTCATAGATCAGTCCATCTGCGGCCCAAGATCACCTCGCTGGGGACCGTTGGGAGCCGTTGCACTTGCACATTGGTGACTTCTCCACTTAAATGCGGTTAACGGCGGCATCTAAACGGTTAAACAGCAGCGACCTGATTTTTTTTATATTATTATTATTGCATTTGCGCACTATTTTTGTTGCAGGTTTATTTTTGCCCGTTCTTTAATTTGACCTTAGTCTTCTTTTAATTTGAAACTTTTTTTTTTTCTTAAAAATAGCTATTTTATATGTGCTCACCTGTTTTTCTTTATATTCATCAATGTGGTTGAGGCGATGGGGTTTCCAGATGTTTTCAGGTGCGACTTTTTAGAAAGTCACAACTTTGTTTGAGTACTTGTACTCCAGGACCCCCTATGGAGTTATTTTATTTACATCTCCGGTTATAAGTGGTGACCCCCAAGGTTCAGTGCTGGGTCCGTTATTATTAATGATGTCGAAGACGGGATTAATATTGTTTCTATTTCACTGATGACAGCAAACTACGTATAGTGCAGTCTCTGTTCATAAGTTACAGGATGACTGGGACAAACCTGAGTGTTTGGGCATCCACGTGGCAGATGAGGTTCAATGTAGAGAAAGAGAAATGTAAAGTTATACACATGGGCACTAATAATATGCAGGCATCATATATCCTAGTGAGAGTAAAACTAGGAGAGTCATTTGTAGAGAAGGATCTGGGTGTAATAACCTGAGGACATCATATGTTCTATGGGGCGGAAAACTAGGGGAGTCACTTGCAGAGAAGGATCTGGGTGTAATAACCAGAGGGCATCATATGTTCTAGGGGAGAGTACAACTAGGAGAGTCACTTGTACAGAAGGATCTGGGTGTAAATAACATGAGGACATCATATGTTACTAGGGGGAGGAAAACTAGGAGAGTCACTTGTAGAGAAGGATCTGGGTATAATAACCTGAGGACATCATATATTACTAAGGAGAGTAAAACTAGGAGAGTCACTTGTAGAGAAGGATCTGGGTGTAATAACCTGAGGACATCATATGTTACTAGGGGGAGGAAAACTAGGAGAGTCACTTGTAGAGAAGGATCTGGGTGTAAATAACATGAGGACATCATATGTTCTAGGGGGAGAAAAACTAGGAGAGTCACTTGTAGAGAAGGATCTGGGTGTAAATAACATGAGGACATCATATGTTACTAGGGGGAGGAAAACTAGGAGAGTCACTTGTAGAGAAGGATCTGGGTATAATAACCTGAGGACATCATATATTACTAAGGAGAGTAAAACTAGGAGAGTCACTTGTACAGAAGGATCTGGGTGTAATAACCTGAAGGCATCATATGTTCCAGGGGGAGAAAAACTAGGAGAGTCACTTGTAGAGAAGGATCTGGGTGTAAATAACCTGAGGGCATCATATGTTCTAGGGGAGAGTACAACTAGGAGAGTCACTTGTACAGAAGGATCTGGGTGTAAATAACATGAGGACATCATATGTTACTAGGGGGAGGAAAACTAGGAGAGTCACTTGTAGAGAAGGATCTGGGTGTAATAACCTGAAGGCATCATATATTACTAAGGAGAGTAAAACTAGGAGAGTCACTTGTACAGAAGGATCTGAGTGTAAATAACCTGAGAGCATCATATGTCCTATGAGGAGGAAAACTAGGAGGGTCACTTGTTGAGGAGGATCTAGATGTCATAACTAGTGTTGAGTGAGTATGTTCTGTTCCGAGTATGCTCGGGCCGAGCTCCGAGTATTTACAGCTGCTCGGTGATGAGGTTAAATCGCTCCCGTGTGCATGATTTGTGACTGTTTGACAGTTTTATTACATGTGAGGAATGTCTATTTCTTACACATTCCTCACATGTAATAAAGCTGTCAAACAGTTGCAAATCATGCACACGGGAGCGATTTAACCTCATCACTGAGCAGCTGTAAATACTCAGAGCTCGGCCCGAGCATACTCAGAACAGAACGTACTCGCTCAACACTAGTCATAACCTGAATGCACCATGTTCTAGGGAGAATAAAACTAGGAGAGTCACATATAGAGAAGGATCTGGGTGTTACTTGTAGACCACAGACTGAATGACAGTATGAAATATCAACCAGCGGCTTCTAAGGCCAGTAAGATATTGTTGTGTATTAAAAAAAAAAAAGGCCTGGACTTGTAGGACAGTGATGTGAAATCAACACTTTACAAAGCATTAGTGCGCCCTCATCTGGAATATGCAGCTTTGGGCACGAGTACAGAGAAGGGAGGTCCTGGAGCTCGAGCAATTGAGGAGTATAGTTATGGGGAAAGATTAAAAATTACATTTATTTTAAAAGATTTGGTGAAAAATATCTATGAATATAAGAACTGCCAGATTCATCATTTGCATTTTTTAAGTCACTCTTCATTTGTCTTGTGGTATTATTCTTTGACCACTTTTTGCACCAAATTTTTTTAAATTGGAGCAAATGGTTGATAAATTTTGTGCAAAATCAAAAATGTTCTTTATTATTGTCTGTTTTTGAAACTTTTTGCACAAATGTACTCCAGTCCCTTACTCCTAGACTGATTGTATGTACCAGGTCAGCACGGTGGCTCAGTGGTTAGCACTGCAGCCTTGCAGCGCTGGGGTCCTGGGTTCAAATCCGACCAAGGACAACATCTGCAAGGAGTTTGTATGTTCTCCCCGTGTTTGCGTGGGTTTCCTCCGGGTTCTCCGGTTTCCTCCCACACTCCAAAGACATACTGATAGGGAATGTAGATTGTGAGCCCCGATGGGGACAGTGATGATAATGTCTGTAAATTATCTGAATTGTAAAGCGCTGTGGAATATGTTGGCGCAATATAAAGATTATTATTATTACCATACACTTTAGAAATTTGTTGTTTTTTTTTTTAGAAACTTATCTAACGCGTCTCAAAAAAATGTAAGGCAAAGCTAAATTATCAATTAATACCACAAATAAAGAAAATAAAAAAAACTAAAGAAAAAATTAAATGATGAACCAGGCCGAAAGTGGCCAAGCGCTTTGTGCCGAGAGATTAAAAGCAGAAGCATAGCCGGCGATGTACTCAAAGTACAGGCTCTACTATAAGACGTTTTTAATGAAGACTGTTTAAAAAATACTTATTTTGCATTAATGGAGCAAATGGGCGATTTTCACCCTTTCACAACATGACGTATATATACGTCATACGTCACCTCTCTCCCTTTAGTGCGGGCTCCGGCGCTGAGCCCGCATATTTTCCGGCACATGACAGCTGATATGATCATGTGAACCTAACAGTTGCAGGTGGAATTGCGACCCACCTGCGGGCTGTTAACATGTTAAATGCCGTTGTCAATCTTCAACGTAACATGACCGCGCCGGATGCGCGTCATAAAACCCGCCCATCACATGATCGTGGGGCGCCGATGCGTTGGCATGACAACCCGCGGTGTGCAGAAAACCTGTGGTTTTCATAGCCGATCTGATATGAACGCCGCTCAGTGGTCGGCGTTCATAGCAGATGAGCTGAAGCCATGCTATGTGTAACACAAGCGATCAGACGATTGCAGCTTCAAGTTTCCTAAGAAGACTATTGAAGCAAGTAAAAAGTGTTAAAAAATGTTTTTAAAGATATAATAAAAAATAAAATATAAAAAGTTCAAATCGCCCCATTCAAAATAAAACAATACGAAAAAAATATCAAACCTACACATATTTGGTATCACCGCGTTCAGAATCGCCCGATCTATCAATATATAAAAAGAATTAATCAGATAGGTAAACAGCGTACTTAAAAAAAAAAAAAAAAAAAAAATCAAGACCCAAGAATTACATTTTTTTGGTCGCCGCAACATTGCAGTAAAAACGTCAACTCGGCACTCAAAAAAAAAATAAATAAGCCCTCACCCGGCCCAAGATCCCGAAAAATGGAGATTGCTAAAGCTCTCGGAAAATGGCGCAATTTTTTTTTTTTCACCACTTAAAATAAATAAGCACCTATACATATTTCATATCTACAAATTCGTAATGACCTAGGGAATCCTAATGGCAGGTCAGTTTTAACATTTAGCGAACATGGTAAAAATAAAACTCAAAACACAAATTATGAAATTACTTTTTTTTTTTTTTTTTTTTTTTTACCATTTCACCGCACTTGGATTTTTTTTTTCTCGTTTATCCATTACATTATATGGTAAAAATCAATGGTGTCGTTCAAAAGTACAACTCGTCCCACAAAAAACAAGCCCTCCTGTGGCCATATTTACTGAAAAATAAAAAAGTTATGACTCTGGGAAGAAAAGGAGCAAAAAACGAAAGCGCAAAAATGGAAAGTGGTTATTTTTTTTGTTGTAGTTCCTATAGCGCCTACATATTCCACAGCACTTTACGATTTTAGCGCAGTAGTGTCTATGGTCTTCTAGGGTGGTTATACGCATTGGATCGCAGTCAGCTGAGTGTTTGTACAGCGATTCCTCCTCACTCCCCATAGACGTGGCTCGGAAAAGCACGAAGGGAATGAGCCACTGCCAGACATCTGGAGGCTTATCTCCCGCCGAGCACAGGATCAGCCATATTGAAATCCAAAATGTCCCTTTCTTCTTCTTCTTCTTCTTTGTCCACCATTTGCATTAGTCATCTGGTCCGGCCAAAATCTGTAGGTTTTTCTGACTTGCATCAAATTTTTTGATCCCCTTCAGTAGTAGGGAGACGACCATAGGTAATCCTATTCCAGATGCAGCCAAGTATTTTAGTTCTATCACGTAGGCTGCCCACAGCCTTGTTGTCCGGGTTTCTGCTAAAAGTCTGCAGTCATGTGTCAGGTCTCACTCAATTCACTTGTATGAAGAAAGGCCGAGCCCGTCTGGTGGACAGAAGGAAGAAGATCGCACGAGGCACGCATGGTCACGAGTCCGCCCAATGTCTTCGGCCATACCCGAGTATCTTGACAGCGTGCAATTAAAGGACTTTTATTCTGCATTTTGCACCAGTTTTCTGTGTACTGTTTTCAGTTGTCTCTGAGCTGGTGGGTGGGGACTAGCTGCTATGATGTCTCCCATACACAGCACACACAGAGACAAACGATTCCTGTTCACCTGTCTATGTAGCAGAGACCGCATGAAGAGCATTATACACCAGTACTGAACATTGTAGCTGTGACTTCAGCTCTGGGGCGAGCTAAAAATTTAGGACACCGCTCCATTATCAGTATTTGATCAGTATTTTTTCTCAGGAGTGGGAGCCAAAACCAGGTGAGGAACAATCAGAGAAAAGGTATAATAGAAACAAATCACCAATTCTGCATTTATCACCCACTCCTGGTTTTTGGCTCCCACTCCTGAGAAAAAATACTGACTGAATACCGATAGTGGGGTTGAGGCTTTACATAGAAAGTAGCACCAGTCTGTGCGTCTCTGCCTTACTTCCTTCCCATAGACTATAAATCGACAGCTGTAAGCTGATCCCTCACCAAATTGAAAGTCCATTTTGTTCTTACCACGACAGATTTTAGCTGCGTTTCATAGAGAAAGAGGAGTAGATAAGGGAAAAGAAATGGCTTACATGGAGAAAGCAAGAAGTACTACCAACTTATGCAAAAGTTTAGAGAAAATAAAAACCACTCCAAGGACTGAGGTCGATGTAAGAGAAAATGTTTGCTCTTTATAATATTCATATTATAGACATGGCATTCGCAGTAATTGTACATGCCTGGTCACAGCCCTAACACCCAAAGTCCACAGATGGGCTACCAGCCGACGGCATGCAAAAGGGAAGAAGAAACCCAGAGGTAAAGGCAACATGAGCGTAATCAACAGACACGTTACTGGAGCCGAAACTCAGCACCTACTTTATAAGCAAAGACAGAGGATAGAAACGTGTGCCCGGATCTCCCCATGCCAATAGGGGATAGAGGTGGGCTAAAAAGATTCGCAGGACCCTGGGTCAAAAGCAAAAGCCCTGTGTATCTCCTCCACCTGCTTCTGATTAGTAGGTCCCGAAATGTCCGTATGACATAGCGGGGGGCTGAGTAATCAAAAGAAGCGCTCTGCAAGTAGAAGGTTCGGGGGTCTCCTCCACCAGCCACGGACTATGGCCCTGCAAATCTTTTTTGCTCAAGTCGAACATGGCTATGACTAGTGAAAGGTGACATGCCAAGGCTTCCCTGCTAGAAAATGAAAGGTGCCATAACTCTACTGTACATCTGTACACTGTGCAGATTATTAAAGGGATTATTTAGTTAATGGCCTGAAGAGGAACCATTTGTTTAACGACAGACCATACATTAAAAATCCCAGATTGTCCCTTTAAAAGAAGAGCCGATTGTTTTCTGTGCCGCTTGATTCCGTTTTCAACTTTTGAAAAAGGTTTTGGTAACATAACAGGAGTCCAAAAAACGCTTAAAAACCAGCAGCAAAAAAAGAAAACACTCCCAAATTTATAAAAATTGGCATAAATGTAAGCGCTCACGTCAGCCCCTTCTCCTGGGAAATTTGTCTGAAGACTAAGTAGTGTGATGACTGCAGCATCTGAGCTCTGGGGTACCGCCCAATTGCCCGTTGATCCCGGCTCTGTGGCACCCCCAACTGCCAGTGGATCCTGGCTCTGGGGACCCCTGCTACCCGTGGATCCCGGCTCTGGCCTGCTGATCCCGTGGGTAAACAATGATCACCCACAGACGTCACATCCGTAGTCAGGAGGGTCACGTGATTTACAGACATTACTTCTTCCCCCGGTGTGTCCTCATTGCAAGGAATGAATGTGATAAGCAGATGTCGCCATTACAGCATGTGCCTAAAATTGTAAAAATTCTAAACTGAAAAGTGAAGACCAGGATGATCCGCGGAAAGTGGAACAAAACAAACGAGACGGCGCAGTTGAAGCACTTATGCGTGTTTTACCATATCGTATTTCGTGAACCATGCCGGATCAGAACTCGTAAAAAGAAACAAAAAAAGTATAATGTACAAAAGACATAACGTGGTAATCACAGACTGTACATACAGATCTCTACAGGAACATTTACAGAAAGGCTCCACTTCTTCGCGTTGTAAGCCTCCTCCCTTAGCTCGTCTTAGGCCGCCCTCTTCCTCTGAAATGTGGGGGGGCGCCGTTATATTCACATGCTCGGCCCTTGTGTCCTACCCCCCTATATACCAAGTGCTATCAATATCATCACCTTCCCTCCGGGCTTATAGGAAGCAAAAAAAATTGGCAACGTGGATTTCTCCAGGGAGGAAGTAAAATAGAAATCCGGTGACATCCGCCGTCCATGAGTGAAACAAATCGGAAGAAGGCAACCAAATATCAGGACATGAAATCAGACAGACATAAAAACAAACCAGGCGCGTCATGGAGGCCGTGCCGCCCCGAGGGTGAGCGCCCATGCAAACGACCAACAGAAAATTTACAGACGTTTCCCGTGAAAACTTTTTTTTTTTTTCCTAATTTTTTTTTTTAGCCGTCCGTTCGTCACGTTGTTTTATGCATAGGAAGAGTTCAGACGACCTGTCGGCAAACCGGCCGCCATCTTGCACGATGTCCCATGATGCAATCTGATCTGGTAGCTTATTTTTCTAGAAGAATAGTCTCTATAGGCTTCTTCCCAGAATAACAATATCCTTAGGGAATCCTTCCATTTTGGCAATTTCGAAGCAGCCGAGCTTACTGTAGAAATCCAGGATGCGTTTGTCGTCAGGTCTCACCTCGCAGAAAGCGCCGCGTGAACCTAAGGCGTGGAAAAAGAAGAAATGTCAGCCATGGTTAGCCCTGTACCGCAGAGCTAGGATTTGACCACAATCACCGTACAAAAAAAAATAATAATAAATTCTGCAAGTTTGTAATATTCTTTCTGCTTGGTCAGGCATGATGTGGGGCCAGGAGTAGTCAGGTCTGGGGGCAGATGTCAGAGCGTCCTCCTTGGGAATCGCAGTGCCACAGGCTACTTACCGTTGGCTTTCAGAGAAGACAGGAGACACGCCATCATGCCCTTCGCTACGCTGGGATCCGTCACTTTCTTATGAATATCCACTTTTATTAAAGAAGGGAAATTAGCAAGGAATGTATCGGGTAAGATTTCTTGCTCCTCGTGAAAACTGAGCATTATTTTCTAAATGAAAGAGAGAAAAAAAAAGATAAAATAAAGGCTGTTGGCACCAAGGTCATCTATAAAAAATAATATTGTTCCGTTGTCGCCAGCTTTAGTCTCATCTTCACTCCAGTCCAGTTTATTGTACGGATAATGAATACAGCAGTAAAACATGGAGACCCTGGTTAGAAGATAGATGTGTGATTACCGGGGGTCCCATCAATCACTTGAATAGGGGTCCCTATCCCCTGCCCCCCTCACTGATGTCACACGTGGGCTGATATCGGGGCGCCGTACCTCTGCCGCTGACAGCTCTTTATCCTCTTTGGGTTTGGTATATTTCTCCTGCATAAAAGGTATCCAGGAATGTTTGCATTTTGTCAGATACGGCGTCACGTCCGCTGTGCCCACGGCGTAGCCGCATATCCCGTCCTCGTCTTCCAGTACAAAACAGTAGTCGAGGCTGTGAGACAGAAGTCCTCCGACAAGCCTAGAGGACAGAAGACAAGCCGCGTCAGAGACTGATCGGACATAGAGTTGTACTGTGAATAGTCATATAAACCCCCTGAGCTGTGGGTGGGAAGAGGGGACGTAAAAGGCTGGAAAGGGGTATGACCCCTTCGAGCACAATATAGAAATTTCATGTATAATAGAAAAATTGGCTATAAGGGTGATCTAGGGTCTTTAACTTGAAATGGCCAAGTGCTGAAGATCTACTGGGCTTTAACTCTGCGCTGTTGTAAACGTCCGGCACAGGATTAAAGCTCCTGCGATCTAGCAGGAGCAGGTTGGGTCTCTGGCTGTCAGACACAGCTGGGACTCGAGAGGAAGACAAGCGGTATATAACTATTTCTTGTATAGCTGCATAGTACTCAGCGGGCGCTCTGCAGTGCAGGAAGCATTTGTGCCGTCGACGCTTCTGCAGGAGCCAGCGATCACGACTGCCAGCGTCTGGCCGGCAGAGCACGTGTGCTGGGGCTCCAGCATATTAGGTCTGCCAGTGACCTGTGACACAGCATGGGGCCGTGAAAAAAACAAGCTATACCACAGAGGTCTTTTATCATCTATTGGTAGACAAAATTATATAAAGAAAGAAAACATCCATATTAGGTGTCCACATGACCAAAATCGCTTGGAGAATTAATTCAACTGGTTATTTGGTGTGAAAAGTGGACAGTAAAAACCCTAAACTAAAAAAAAAATAAAATAAAGAAGTTTAACCTAAATTAAAAAGAGATTCATCTATATATATATAAATAAATTATCTATCTATCTATAGATAGTTAATTTATTTCTCTTAATTTACATTAAACTATCCTTTCTTATTGTGTACGTACAATGTAATATATTTTATATATTTTTTGTGCAGTGCGATTATATAATATTTGCACTGCACAAAAAAAATAAAATACATAATATATATTACATTATACGCAGACAATAAGAAAGGATACTTTAACCTAAATTAAGGAAAAAATATATAA
This sequence comes from Phyllobates terribilis, assembly GCF_046119375.1. NCBI lineage: Eukaryota > Metazoa > Chordata > Amphibia > Anura > Dendrobatidae > Phyllobates > Phyllobates terribilis. The sequence continues at coordinate 386,361,924 of NW_027362765.1, forward strand.
TATAATAATGCAGATCGGCCAGCGGGCAGAGTGCCTGGACGAGGGACACTACCGCTCCATACATCGTGTAGCTCCGACGCTCAGCTGCACATTACGACATGAAAGAACAACGACATCCCCAAAAATAATTGACACTTACTTGTCTCCTATCAAGTCAGGTTGGCTCTCAAATGGCAGATCGTCCATTGCATCGTCATACATTTCTCTACAAATCTTGTAAACAGATGCCTAGATATAAAATATATAGAAAGTTACGTATCATCACAGATTTATTTTTAATTGTTCATTTGCTTCTAAACATAAAATTAAGCAACTTTCTAAGTAGTCTTCATTAAAACTTTTGCTATTTTGATGCTGCAGAGTCTCTAATTCATTCACTGGGAAATCTGCAAAAATGTTACAACTGTATATAATGGGGTTACCAGTTATTGAGGAGGAAGTGAGCTGTGACATCAGCTATTGTGAATGGTGGATCCTGTGTTATCTACTGTATATAGAGGTGTTATCAGTCATTATACAGGAGGAAGAGGTGAGCTGTGATATCACCTAATGTGAATGGTGGATCCTGTGTTATCTACTGTATATAGAGGTGTTATCAGTCATTGTACAGGAGGAGGAGGTGAGCTGTGATATCACCTAATGTGAATGGTGGATCCTGTGTTATCTACTGTATATAGAGGTGTTATCAGACATTGTACAGGAGGAGGTGAGCTGTGATATCACCTATTGTGAATGGTGGATCCTGTGTTATCTACTGTATATAGAGGGGTTATCAGTCATTGTACAAGCAGAGGAGGAGGTAAAACACTAGGGACATGAGAGACTCACCTCATCTTTTGGATAATAAGGTCTTATGGTGTAGACTTTAGAAGTCGGCGTCAGGGGCGGAGGCTGAAAAAACAGGTCATTTGCTCCCTCAATTGGAAGCAAACGCTAGGAAAAATAAGAAGAACAGAAGGTAAATCAGAGCTGGAAACAACAGATCTAAAGCAAAAAAAAAATAAAATAAAAAATATATTTAAAAAAATCTGAAAAGCAGTGTTCAAAAATAAACATGCCACCGCAGCAATATCTCAGCAAAGCCAAAAAAAAATAAAAAAAAATGCACACTGAGGTCAATTCACATCATTGTGCCCCGCAGGGTAACGTCTTGGCTACCTTTGCAGGTGCAGTATAGCGCCATAACGCGAATGGCGCGTGAATAGGATTGGTCTGAAGAGGGTTGACTGTGACAAGAGGAGGCGCGCCATCCTGCACAGTACTATGCCACCACATGCAGCGCGCGCCAGGACACCTGTGAGAGGGAAAAAGATCAGCTGCGCCGCCAGAAAGTCCATGAGCAAGTTGGTATTGATCACCCCCAGTATGGTAAACTACTTCAAAGCCATAAATCTACGCTTCACCTTTGTTCATGGAGTTTCAGTGTAGGAGAGCCAAGCCAGCGCTTGCTGCGAGCGTGCGCGAAGGGGCGAGCGCAATGCGACCTGCAAAGGAACAGTGTGAAACGCAACAGCGCGCTATGCTAATTCGCTGCCGGCGCATGGGACCGCAACGTCTCCTCCACCTGAAAAACAGGATGGTTAAAAAAAGAAATTAAAAGTAATAAATGAGTCTGTAAATACGAGGTTGTTACAGTCTAAGCCTTCAGCAGACCAAGCCTTTCATCCCCTTGGGAGGCACAGAAACGGATTGTCCAAAATTAACGTGTGAACATAAATAAAGTCATTGAGTTTTGAATTCATATTTGATACCTGGAACTCTCCTGCTAGACCTCCTCTAAAGGCCCAGGGCTCTTGGTCTCCACTTAAGAACTGTGCTGAAGATTGACTACGACACCCTGTTGAAATCAGATCCAAGCGGAGAACATTACATGTAGGGGTTTTTAGGGTTTGTTTGTTTTTTTGTCTGCATTTTCAGCAAAATATCTAAGGACTCCCTAACTTCACTAAATGCTCCACCCCTCCCCCTGCTGGTTAAAAGACATACAGCATAAAGACCTGCCGCGCGGACATCTAGCGGCAGCCAGCAACATGACAGCTCTGCTGCTAGTGCTCAAGTCACATTTATCCATCATTTACTCTGCCATCACCTTATAATATAAATGTCATCACAAGGACCTGCAGATATGAGGACCGCGAGCAGGGAAGTGCAATGGGGGACCAGCCCTACGATCAATGGGGGACCAGCCCTACGATCAATGGGGGACCAGCCCTACGATCAATGGGGGACCAGCCCTACAATCAATGGGGGACCAGCCCTACAATCAATGGGGGACCAGCCCTACAATCAATGGGGGACCAGCCCTACAATCAATGGGGGACCAGCCCTACAATCAATGGGGGACCAGCCCTACAATCAATGGGGGACCAGCCCTACAATCAATGGGGGACCAGCCCTACAATCAATGGGGGACCAGCCCTACAATCAATGGGGGACCAGCCCTACAATCAATGGGGGACCAGCCCTACAATCAATGGGGGACCAGCCCTACAATCAATGGGGGACCAGCCCTACAATCAATGGGGGACCAGCCCTACAATCAATGGGGGACCAGCCCTACAATCAATGGGGGACCAGCCCTACAATCAATGGGGGACCAGCCCTACAATCAATGGGGGACCAGCCCTACAATCAATGGGGGACCAGCCCTACAATCAATGGGGGACCAGCCCTACAATCAATGGGGGACCAGCCCTACAATCAATGGGGGACCAGCCCTACGATCAAAGGGGGACCAGCCCTACGATCAAAGGGGGACCAGCCCTACGATCAAAGGGGGACCAGCCCTACGATCAATGGGGGACCAGCCCTACGATCAAAGGGGGACCAGCCCTACGATCAAAGGGGGACCAGCCCTACGATCAAAGGGGGACCAGCCCTACGATCAATGGGGGACCAGCCCTACAATCAATGGGGGACCAGCCCTACGATCAATGGGGGACCAGCCCTACGATCAATGGGGGACCAGCCCTACGATCAATGGGGGACCAGCCCTACGATCAATGGGGGACCAGCCCTACGATCAATGGGGGACCAGCCCCACGATCAATGGGGGACCAGCCCCACGATCAATGGGGGACCAGCCCCACGATCAAAGGGGGACCAGCCCCACGATCAAAGGGGGACCAGCCCTACGATCAATGGGGGACCAGCCCTACGATCAATGGGGGGACCAGCCCTACGATCAATGGGGGACCAGCCCTACGATCAATGGGGGACCAGCCCTACGATCAATGGGGGACCAGCCCTACGATCATTGCCTCAGCTTAATGTAAGATGGATCAAAATCCTCCGCAGAAGTCAGATAAACAAAGGTGCGGACGGCCGACAGCGGATTCTGCCCTCTACTCCGCAGGTTTACTACAAAGGACTGTACAGCGAGACCTACAGACCACTGCGAGTATGACTACTACCGAGTGTATACAAAAGTGCAAACCAGGCATCCACCATAATCATTGTAGGAGGTGAGCTGTGACATCTATTGTGAATGGTGGCGCCTGTAATGTCTACTGTATATAGAGGTGTTATCAGTCATTGTACAGGAGGAGGAGGAGGTGAGCTGTGCCATCTATTGTGAATGGTGGCGCCTGTATTGTCTACTGTATATAGAGGTGTTATCAGTCATTGTACAGGAGGGGGAGGAGGTGAGCTGTGACATCTATTGTGAATGGTGGCGCCTGTATTGTCTACTGTATATAGAGGTGTTATCAGTCATTGTACAGGAGGAGGAGGTGAGCTGTGCCATCCCCTATTGTGAATGGTGGCTCCTGTGTTATCTACTGTATATAGAGGTGTCATCAGTCATTGTGGCTGGAAGCCATCTTTATAATATACGTCTTCTAATAAGAGTTCATTATTCAGACGGGAGTCACTTATTCCCACTTCCACATCTGACAATAGAGGCCGATCATACACAGCTCAGATATACTATATGTATGTTCTGCCCGTGTTATAATAAGGCACTTAGAAGAAAGCAGCCGAGCCTGTCAATAATCAGTGAGAAGCAATATATCATGTAATATTAGGAAGGAAAAGTAATCTGCAGTGTTTCCAGCATCATATTCTGCTTCCAAGTCCTCCCCATCTTAATGCTGCTGGGGGAAGGCTCTGGACAGAATCAGTCTCCTTCCCCCTCTGGCAGCTGACAATATAGCACCTTCTTCCTTCTCAGTTATACTGCTGTGTACTACAGGGCAGAGAGTCATTTCTATTGGCTTTGCAGTGAGCTGGATGTTACTGAAAGCAAAGCTTCAATCTGGAGCAACTTCATTAAATCACAGAATTGCTGCAAAGCAAAATGTTCTCCAGAACTAGAAAAATAAGACCCTCACATATAGGGCAGTAGAAATGTTACAGAGAACTAAAAGAAAACCCCAAACTCATTCAATCCGCTCCTAATACCTTGCATTACTCAGCTAGCAGATGGGTGAGGAGACTGGATGCAGCCTAACATTACATGTATTCGGAGGGGGGAGGCTCCTGCTGCAGCCAGCTGTCTTCTACAGAGATGGAGGATGTGGCCGATTTCCTAGGACACCGAGAAGATGTCTTTATATATTTCTCATTATTAAATATTAATATGGGGACAAGACTGGATGAAAAAGGGAGACTGAAGTAAAGGATTACAAACGCTAGAAATAAGGGATAAGTAAACAGGGGACGATGTTGCCCTCACTGGTTGTGTCAGCAGGAAGCACAGAGGTCAGTCTCCTGATTACCCGCTCTATTGGGCACCAGCAGAGAAGTTGGCTTTATCCAAAGGACTTGGGGAGCTAATGGCCTCGTGCCGAATATATGGAGGGGGGAGGGGGGGGGCTCCTGCTGCAGTCAGTCAGCCGTCTGAGCTCCTGAGATTTCTTTATAGATTTAAAGTAACAGAAAAAATTATGAAAGCGCTTAGGTGTATTTTGCTTTCCTTTTAATCTCTGGTAGATCGTGAAGGGGTGGGGCTTAGAAAGGGGGTGGAGCTTAGCCAAGGGGTGGGGCTCAGACATAGAAGAGGGGGAAGCTCCTGCTGCAGACACGTATCTTACATTGCTGATCTCCTGGAATATAGTGACCAGCCAGAAATATTATAAAATGCTAAGAACATTTTTTTGGCAATCTTTTAGTGCATTTTCTATTTTCCTTGAAATGGCTCTCAGGATTTGACTCTGATCATAATAAACCAAAAAAATCTGAAATAAAAACAACTCCAAAATGGATAACCTATAAATGTTTGGATAGGCGAGAGTCCTACCTCTGTTTTTTTGAGAATGGGACTCCTATTCTTGAGATAGAGGTGGTGCTCTCAACATTAGACATCTAAGGCATATACCATAAATGTCCAAGAGGGGTATTCCCATCTCCGAGATCCTATCCCAATATGTAGTAGGTGTAATAATAATAATATTAGCAAATATCTCCAATTAGAAATGTAGTATAGTTCTCCTGATTCTCTATGTCGCTTACCCCATGTGCAGGGCAGTGCAGTAGCTTAGGTATCCATGGTTACAACCACTAAGAGCTGTCTAACTGTCAATATATGAGTGGTTGTAACCATGGATACCTAAGCTACTGTAATGCTCTGTATATGGGATAAGTGATATAGTGAATGAGGAGAACTATAAAAAAAATTCTAATTGGAGATATTTGCTAATATTATTATTACTACACCTACTACATATTGTGGTAGGATCTTGGAGATGGGAATACCCCTTCAAGTCTATAGGTGGTAACTAAGGCTGGAATCACACATGCAGGTCTTTTTGAGCCAAAGTCAGAAGTGGATTTGGCAGGAAGGTGAAGTACATACACAGGAGGGAAAATAAGTATTTGATACACTGCAGATTTTGCAAGTTTTCCCACCTACAATGAATGGAGAGTTCTGTAATTTTTATCGTAGGTACACTTCACCTGTGAGAGACAGAATCTAAAAATAAAAACCAGAAAATCACATTGTATGATTTTTACATAATTAAATTGCATTTTATTGCATGAAATAAGTATTTGATCACCAACCAACCAGCAAGACTTCTGGCTCTCACAGACCTGTTAGTTCTTCTTTAAGAAGTCCTCCTACTCTGCACTCATTACCTGTATTAATTGCACCTGTTTCAACTCATTACCTGTATAAAAGACACCTGTCCACACACTCAATCACACTCCAACCTCTCCACCAAGGCCAAGACCAAAGAGCTGTCTAAGGACACCAGGGACAAAATTGTAGACCTGCAGAAGGCGAGGGTGGGCTACAGGACAATAGGAAAGCAGCTTGGCGAGAAGGCAACTACTGTTGGAGCAATTATTAGAAAATGGAAGAAACACAAGATGACTGTCAGTCTTCCTCGGTCTGGGGCTTCATGCAAGATCTCGCCTCGTGGGGTAAGGATGATCCTAAGAAAGGTCAGGAATCAGCCCAAAACTACAAGGGAGGACCTGGCCAATGACCTGAAGAGAGCTGGGACCACAGTCTCAAACATTACCGTTAGTAACACACTACACCGCCATGGATTAAAATCCAGCAGGGCACGCAAGGTCCCCCAGATCACGCAAGGTCCCCCAGATCACGCTACCACGTTTAGGTCTGTTTGAAGTTCGCCAATGACCATCTGGATGATCCAGATGAGGAATGGGAGAAGGTCATGTGGTCAGATGAGACCAAAATAGAACTCGCTGTGTTTGGAGGATGAAGGATGAGTACAACCCCAAGAACACCGTACCAACCGTGAAGAATGGTGGGGGAAACATCATACTTTGGGGGTGCTTTTCTGCAAAGGGTATAGGATGACTGCACCGTATTGAAAGGAGAATGGATGGGTCATGTATCGCATGATTTTGGCCAACAACCTCCTTACCTCAGTAAGAGCATTGAAGATTGGTGGCTGGGTCTTCCAGTATGACAATGACCCGAAACACACAGTCAGGACAATTAAGTAGTGGCTCCACAAGAAGCATTTGAAACTCCTGGAGTGGCCTAGCCAGTCTCCAGACAGGAACCCAATGGAAAATCTTTAGAGGAAGCTGAAACTCAATATTGCCCAGTGACAGCCCCGAAACCGGAAAGATCTGGAGAAGACCTGCATGGAGGAAGGGGCCAAAATCCCTGCTGCAGTGTGTGCAAACATGGTCAAGAACTACAGGAAACGTCTGACCTCTGTAATTGCAAACAAAGGTTTCTGGAACAAATATTAAGTTCTATTTTTCTATTGTATCAAACACTTATTCCATGCAATAAAATGCAAATTAATTATGTAAAAATCATACAATGTGATTTTCTGGATTTTATTATTAGATTCTGTCTCTCACAGGTGAAGTGCACCTACGAATAAAAATTACAGACCTCTCCATTCCTTGTAGGTGGGAAAACTTGAAAAATCGGCAGTGTATCAAATACTTATTTGCCCCACTGTATAAGTCTTTCCTTTACGCTTTTTCCATTCACTTCCGTCTTTGGCTTTAAAAACTGAAAACTGAATGCGATTCCAGCTATAAAGAGAGTGGAAATGGCTGAAGAAATGTGACTTTAGCTTATCCGTCCAGCCCTAGTTTCCCTACGCTGCCTGGTCTACAGAGGTCCTATATAGCATGGCGGCAGGGCGCGGTATGCATCTTTCTTTCTCCATCCATTAGCAGCAGACACTTGTGCTCAGGTCTCTCCCATCTGTGCACAATGAGGAAGACACAATACAATCGTTAGTAAACGAGAGAATAGGACACACACCACCTGCTTATGGTCTGGAAGCAATCGCGGCTCTGAGGCGCCACACCAGCGCCGGATTTCTGCAAATTGTCTAAAGATTTTATTCTCCATCTCTATCCAAGGAATCAAAATCTCCTTTAGACAAAAAAAAAAAAAAGTGTCCTGAGTATTTACTCAATTTTATTTTCTACAGTATAATTTAGGATTGTAATTTGGAGCCACATAGGTGGCGAGTTTCGCCTATTTTCAGGGGTACCCCAGCATCGCTGCCTGCTGTGTCGTGTAAAAGCAAAATCTCCACACTGCTCCTTTTAGCGACTTTGAAACCTGAAAATAAAATGAGGCTACGCAAGTAGTCTGAGGCCATGCTGGTGCACGCAAAGAGTTTAGAATTACTAGCAAAAAAGGAAAATTTACCTGCAAACACAATACGGTACAGCCATCTCAATGACTGCACAACATTTGGTTTGCCCAAAGTTAATGCAAATTGAAGCCCACCCCGGATGTGTGATGATGTAAAAGCCCCTCGGCACCAGAATAGCCTTACGCAAAAGCTCGCGTGCGCTGATGGGAATGGGGGAGGGGTGAGGGGATGTCACCTTTTCTCTTTTTCCAGGGTGTCAATTGTTGCTCTTGAATACTTCTGTCAAAAATAGCAATGGCGTTATGGGTACACAGCAAGCAGCGGGCTACTGGGTCCATGGTACGGTTGGGATAGCGCAGAGCCCAAGTGTTTTCAGACCGGTCCACAGCTACACAATTACACATTTCATGATTGCATAGGCCCACAGGGGGAATAAAACATGCCGTACAAAATCGGAAAAAAGGAGGAAGAAAGAGGCTTCACTTGGGGAAAAAAAAAAATGTCTAAATTCATTATTAGCCCAAGTTTTGTTCACCCCGGAGCAAGCAACTGTGTGATCAAGAGAGACGGCAGCAGAAATGATTCTTCCGTCACGTACCTAGCCACTGGACAAAAGACTTCACCATAGAAATGATACTCTTAATATCCCAGACGTAGGGGTACAGGTCGTACAGGATGGTCCGATTCGGAGAGTTGGAAAGTCGGGTGAACATGGTCATTACAACGCTGCACATCTCCTCAAACTTTAACGCTCTGTCTCTCCATTCACAAATCTGCAAGACACAGAAGACTATGGTTAGGTGGATTCATAACTGGCTCAGTGATCATAGTCGAAGGGTGGTAATAAATGGTTGCACCTCCAATTGGAAGAGTGTTTCAAGTAGGGTACCACAAGGCTCTGTCCTGACCCCAGTGTTCAACATTTTTATAAATGATCTAGATAAGGGAATGGAAGGTAAACTAATCACATTTGCAGACTATGCAAAGCTAGGAGGGATAGCTAAAAGTCCCGTCACACTTAGCGACGCTGCAACGATCCCGACAACGATACGACCTGTCAGGGATCGTTGCTGCGTCGCTATGTGGTCGCTGGTGAGATGTCAAACAGGCAGGCTCACCAACGATCAGGGGAGCAGCGACATCGTGGAAAGAATCTTTCCACGATGTCCTGCTCCGGTTACCAGCCTGCTGAAGCAGGAGCAGGCTGGTAACCATGATAAACATTGGGTTACTAGGGGCACACGCGCACCTAGTAACCCGATGTTTACCATGGTTACCACTCTGCTACAGTGAGCGGGAGGTTACCGCTCACTTTAGCAGGCTCGTAACCATGATAAACAACGGGTTACTAGGTGCGCGTGTGCCCCTAGTAACCCGATGTTTACCATGGTTACCAGCCTGATCGCTGCTCCCGCTGGTCACACACAGCGATGTGTGCTGACCAGCGGGAGGGCAATGACCAAAAAATGGTCCAGGACATTCTGCAGCGATCAGCGACCTCACAGCAGGGGCCTGATCATGGCAAAGTGTCACACATAGCGACATCGCTGGTGAGGTCGCTGTTGCATCACCAAAACCGTGACACAGCAGCGATCTCGCTATGTGAGACGGGGGCTTAACACTAGAGAAGACAAAGGATTCAGAAGGATCTAGATGAGCTTGAACAATGGGCAGCGACTAATAGAATGGTATTTAACAGGGAGAAATACAAGATTCTACATCTGGGCAAGAAAAACGAAAATTACATCTACAGAATGGGAGGAATAGAACTAAGCAACAGCACATGTGAAAAAGACTTTGGTATACTAACAGATCACAGACTGCACAGGAGTCAGCAGTGTGATGCAGCAGCAAAAAAAGGCAAACAGTCCTGGGATGTATTAAGAGAAGCATAAAGTCTAGATCACGTGAAGTAATTATCCACCTCTACTCCTCCTTGGTCAGACCTCATCTGGAATACTGTGTCCAGTTCTGGGCACCATAGTTAAAAAAAAAAAAAGACATTGAAAAAACTGGAGCAAGTTCAGAGAAGAGCAACCAGGATGGTGAGCGGACTGCAAACAATGTCCCACGTGGAACGATTTAAGGATCTGGGAATGTTTAGCTTGCAAAAAACAAGGCTAAGAGGAAACTTAACAGCTGTCTACAAAATCTGAAGGGATGTCACAGTGTAGAGGGATCATCCTTATTCTCATTTGCACATGGAAACACGAGAAGCAATGGGATGAAACTGAAAGGGAGAAGATACAGATTAGATCTTAGAAAAATAATTTTGACAGTGATGGTGATCAATGAGTGGAACAGGCGGCCACGAGAGGTGGTGAGTTCTCCTTCAATGGAAGTCTTCATACAGAGGCTGGACAGACATCTGTCTGAGATGATTTAGTGAATCCTGCACTGAGCAGGGGGTTGGACACGAGGACCCTGGAGGTCCCTTACAACTCTAACATTCTATGATAAGTCAAAAAATACAGCAACAATATGGACGGAGAAGACGATGGGTTCATAGCTAAAGTGAGCCGAGCTCGGCTGAACCAATTTGCCCCTTTGTTTTAGTGATCAGTGCCCGGGAGCCGACAGTTTGTTGAAGGTGCAGATACTAGAACTCTTCACCATTTTTTTTTCTTTTGAACAGTTTTTTTCTTTGACACATGGGTATCTTGTCTGCACTTTTGTTTTACATTCCAAAACTATATTTTCTTAAATCTAGTAAAATGGAAACAAGGTCTATGATTAACGAGCATGCGGATATTATTTATATGAAGTGACCCCCCACCAAAGGGTTGAAGAAGACCCTCAGAGGGATTTATACATTGCCTAGATTTTAATTTTTATTTTTTTTTTTTTTTACTAATGCTCATTTTTCTAATAACTGGAGGTTAAAGGGGTTGTCTGGGACTTTAGCATGGATTCTTAGGATAAGCCATCGGTGTTAATGTCCCGGACAACCCCTTTAAGCATCTGTCATTGTAAGGGACTACAGCCCTAACAAATGACTGTCATGGCTCTGCTAATCCTAGCTAGGTATGCAATGATTTCCATAAACTTTTTAGAGTGCTCAGTAAGCCAGAAACAGTAAAATACTTTGAGCACTCCTGTGCGTTCTCTGGCCACCTACCTTCGTCCCTTTTGAGTTGTCATTTTAGCCCTTTCCAGATCAGGAGGTGACTGGCGCTGATGGTGTTGCATCTGCACATACCTGTTAACCAGAATCGTGCGCACGTCCTGGCAGATATGGGTAGACGCAACATCATGAGAGCCGCTCACGTCCCGATGCAGAAGTGAGCAGAATAAGACAACCCCTTTAAGAGGTTAAAAAAAAAGGGTCAGTTAATTAGTTGTGAATACAGATAATGGGGTTTATACTAGTCATAGATCTTGCCGTAGATACTCACTTTGTCTGTGTCTTTTCCCTCGCAGTTCACGCTGACCACGCTGCTGTTGGCACGCAACCACTGAAATTCCTTTAACATCTGGGCGCCTTTTGGTCCATGCTCATAAGGCAAGTAAAATAGGTCGGCGAGTAACTGCAAGTCGTCCAGGTTGACGGCCTCAGCGGTGTACAGAGGCTTCTCATTAGGGCCAGGGATAAACAGCTCCTTGTGGACCTGCTCATCAGTCTGCATTGGGGCAATGTCATTACACACGTCCTCCTGCATACAGGACTCGGAGGACTTCACCTCCCCTACGCTCTCTTTATCAGTGTCCATCGGCTTCAGCTCCTCCGACATTTTAGCTTCTACAATGTCCGTTAGTATTTGGTTGACGTTCTTATTGATGTCTTCTGCCTTTTCCACCACCATCTCCATGGGCTCCTCGTCCAGCTGCTTTTTCTCCTCCTCTTTGGAGAGCATTGGCGGCTCGTTGCTTAGTCCCGTCCCTTGGCTCATGATGGGTTGTTGGTAAACCGTTGTGACGGTGGTTGCGGCATTGAGGGATGGGGTAGAAATTAAAGGCGCCATTCCAACAACAGTGGATTTTGCTCCGCTGTGCGCCAATTGACGGTCTGGTAAAGAGGGGAAGAAAAATAAAACATTTTTACACACATTGATAATGTACACTGGCTCCTCAACAGAACTTCTTCTGTAGCCGACCATGAACGGGGGAAGGGGGGAAAGGGGTAAGAAGAAAGGGGAAAAGGGAAAGGGGAAGAAGGAGGACAGGATAAGGAAAGGGGAAGATAAGAAAAGCAAGGGCAGAAACAGCGATTTGTATTGTTAGTGTTTTTTTCTGTTTTTTCTTTTTATTAAATGGTTTCTTTCCAACAAACAGCAGGCCCTCAAACAAAAATAAATTGGCATGTTTAGCTGAATTACATCAAGGCCGATTCAACCAATTTAGTTTTGTGTCTGTTAGAAGCAAGTTGTGATTTAGAAAGACAGATATAAAAATATAATTAGAAAAAAAAAAACCTACACTACAGAAGAAAGCCGTAACTTACTGCTGTACTGCAGAGGCACGCCGAACTCCTGCAGCCAGTCTGTCAGCGCTAATTTCAGAGCCATCTGGGGACTGTACAGGACGTCGGTTTCTAGATCTTCATCGCTGCCTTCGTTTTCTAGTTTGATCTGTATAGAAACGGTGCTCTCCTCACTGTCGGCTGCAAAAGAAGAGAGGAAATTAAATGTGTTTTACCTGTTAGAACTATAAAATTCTCCTCATTTTTGCACCTGAAGTCCTAAAACAAGAGACACAACATAGACGCAGAATGATTAAGTTCAGAGCAGCGGTCAGATGCGGCTGGGCGATTGCTGGACCGCACTGCTGTCATGATTGTGCCCTGTACTTACTCATGACCACATCTTTCCTCACTCCGTTCATGTTGGATTTATACCAGGTCGCCAACGAGTGGATTGCGATGTAATTGGACTCAAATTCACAGTTCGGATTGGTTAAGACTCCTTGGAGCCGTGGGATAAGTTCGGTGGAGCGGCCCTTGTAGGGCCCGAGGAACAGTCTCTTCTGATCGTAATCGTTAGCGTGGATGTTGTCCCAGATCACGGGGGACCTCTTGAGAATTTTGGAAACTTCTTCGATGGTTTCCACCGGAATGTCTTTAGAAACGACCTTGGGGCCTGAAAGAAACAGAAAGCATCTTAGGCTTTACTCACAACACATATATGGTGGATAGTTGATGAACACCCTGATAAAAGCTCCAAAATCAGTAAGGTACTCTGTCAAATGGCAAGGAGTATGATAGAAAGCATCTGTCCTTGTAGGGGACAGTGTGCTAAAATGAGCTTAGTTTAAAAATCTGCTGGCTATGTTTTGGAGAAAATATTCTGTTCATATGCAAATTAGGTGTTTGGTGCACAGTGGGTGGGGCCATACAGTGCAGAGCACTCTTCTTGTAACAGTTTTGCTGGCTAACTCCTCCCCCGCTGCACGGATTGATAGCAGTTAGTTGAAGAAAGCTTAAAATAAAAGGAAGCGTGCTCCAGACATACCAGTGGTATGCCTTAAAGGGGTATTCCCATCTTAAAGATCCTATCCCAATATGTAGTAGCTGTAGTAATACTAGCAAATACCTCCAATTACACATGTAGTACAGTTCTCCTGATTCGCTATGTCACTTACCCCATGTGCAGTGCATAGCAGTAGCTTAAGTAATTCATGGTTACGATCACTCAGTGAGTTAATCGCTAGTGGTCGTAACTATGGATACCTAAGCTACTGCAATGTCCTGAACATGGGGTAGGGAACATAACTTATCAGGAGAACTATACTACATTTCTAATTGGAGGTATTTGCTAATATGATTATTATAACACCTACTACATATTGGGATAGGATCTCGGAGGTGGGAATGCCCCTTTAAAGAGATCCTGTCATGTATAAAAAAAAAAAAAAAAAGCTCATAAGCTGCATATATGGGGATAACCTGCAGGTTAATAGCATCTTGAAGCAGCCCGGTGCCCGCACTGAGCAACCCAATGCCGGGAGGAAATTAACTTTATTCCTCCTGGCAGCCTCGGGCTTTCAGTCATGGGGGTGAGGGTGGTGCGGGTTCTGTCACTTCTCAGTGCATAGTGAGCAGCAGCTGTAACCGCACCCTGGCACTGGCTGGCAGCCGGCTCTAGTGCGGTGTCAGCTGTCAGTCAGTGCCGTCAGTCACTATGGACTGAGCGGTGACTGACGCCGCGCCGGCACCACCACTATCATTAAAAGTCAGAGATTGCAGAGAGGAAGAAAGGTAATTCCCTCCTGACGGCAAGACTCTCCGAGCAGGTTCAGGACACTATTAACCTGCAGATTAACACCATGTCTTGGCGCACTTTTACATCAAGGTGCAAGAAAAAGTGTTTTCCAGCAGTCGTTAAGAAAAATGAAAAAAGCTAATTACCCGTCCAGAGGACCTCTATGCCAGGCAGCAGTTTTTCACCCACTGTCTTCAGATAAGGCGACTGGGCAACATTTGGATAACAGAACGTCCCGCAATATTCTGTAAAACAGGTTCTGGTCATGAGTCAATGTCATTTCACACGAGGTGTCGCTTTTCCAACCACTATAAAACGTTACTTACCCGTAGGACAAAATAAAAATGTTTCCGGTTCACCTAAATACTGAAAAATCTCGTTAGTTATCGATACTTGTGCGTGGGCGAAAGAGCTGAAGACCTCCTTATCTGCCGGGCACATGTTGTGATCGATGTCGTCAAACAGAAGAGCAAATGATTTGCAGCCAAACTGAGTGACCTGGAAATGGAAGAAGTGGAGAAAGCAAACAATCAAGAGACACTCAGTACCAATAAGGAGCAGAAAAGCAGCTCAGCCGTCACTATATCTACAGGAACAGCCATCATGAACGCTCAGATGAGAAGCAAAAATTAGTCTCTCCGAGTGGAACGGACGAGGCTTCGAAGCTGCGTGTCACGTCCGACTCCCGGGGAGAATCGCCATTCATATCATCGTGTATTAGTAAGTTGGAAATACTGAATAATGCATCTTTTACGGACCTGATCTAACTTGCGCTTCAGCGTGGACACTTCCTTTTGGTTAGAAAAAGTTATATCGAGTCCTGGAGAAATGGCATAGACAAACTCAATTCCAAATTCCTGGGCGGCGGAGATCAAGGTCATGAGCTGATCTGAGAAAAAAGAAAGGTTTATTATATGAGCAGGTTAAAGTGGGCACTAATAACTAAAGAGGAAAAAAAAAAGTCTTTAGTCATAGGCTAAGCAACCAACAGAAGTGTGAGTGCAGCTCTGGAGTTTAGCACATGAGATAAATAAATGCATAATTTACAAAGGCCAGTGGGATATACTGAACAAAGGTGAACGCGTGATTAATGACGCTAATATACAGCAGAATAACAGGTCTGACCACGTTTTGGCTGCAGGCGGGATTCTTTTTGGTTCAAGCAAAACAACAGACAGAAGACAAGGAAGCACGGACGTGATTCATGCCTCCTTTCTTGTGCTTGCAGTTTCATGTTTTGCAGATGCAGATTAAATCTATGTGTAATGGATTACAGCAATCTACAAGTCTGTATGTAGGAGACTAGATGTGGAGTCTAAATCCAGGAGGCGTGCAGCCTGGTAATCATTAGCAATGTGGGAGAGCGTGTGATACCAGAACGCTGGGAGTCGTATATGGCGCTCTCCTTTGTCCTATTGGTCACCACCTACAGGAATCTGTAACCACAACAGATCACTATACCCACAACAGTCAGCTGGAAAACCTAAGAGACACCAGGTTACCCCGCCCTGGAGCGGCCCAGGCTGTCACTGTATGGAGACCCCAAAGTACAGACAAGATCACACTGGGGAGTAGGACGGAGGTGCGGCCTGCACCAGTAATATAAAGGCCCCGTCACACATAACGAGATCGCTAGCGAGATCGCTGATGAGTCACGTTTTGGTGACGCAATAGCGATCTCGCTAGCGATCTCGTTATGTCTGACAGGTAGCAACGATCAGGCCCCTGCTGTGAGATCGCTGATCGTTACAAAGCTTCCTGGACCATTCCTGGGTCGTTGTGCTCCCGCTGGGCAGTGTGCATCGCTGTATTTGACACCTTGTCAACGACCTCGCTAGCAATGATAGCAGATAATTGGTAGATGTCCTATAAATGAATTAAAAATGGAAACTCATTTGAGACCCCAAACAATACCTACTTCGCTAAAGATGTCTGATTTGTTCAAAGTGGAGTCACAGCCAGAGAACGCTGGTGGGATCTGAAAAAACAAGGACGCAGTAGCGACCACCAATCAGGGACGATGAACGCAGAAAAGTCCAATTTATGCACCTCAATGTGTCTCAGTTCTGAATCGCTAACGAGGTCGTTGATAAGGTGTCAAATACAGCGATGCACACTGCCCAGCGGGAGCGCAACGACCCAGGAATGGTCCAGGAAGCTTTGTAACGATCAGCGATCTCACAGCAGGGGCCTGATCGTTGCTACCTGTTAGACATAACGAGATCGCTAGCGAGATCGCTATTGCGTCACCAAACCGTGACTCATCAGCGATCTCGCTAGCGATCTCGTTATGTGTGACGGGGCCTTAAGTCTCTGCTACATTACACAAGTATGAGGGGAAATCTGCGGGGATCGCTGAGCAAGCACACACCCAATCAAGTGTGAGATGGGAATAGTTACCTGCTTCTTCCACCGAGTACATCTCTCTCCAGAACATCCGGTGCTTGTAGTCATCTTTCGGCGCGTACAGGTACGTGTTCAGACTCCACTTCTGAAGTCTATGGGAGAGAACACACACGTTACAAGCTTAGTAAGCAGTCCTGTGCAAGGAAGGGAATACTTAAATGAGAGGATTTAAAGAGAAATTGCTGTTTCACAACATTTTTGACACTTCATAGTGACATAAAAAGTTCTGATGTGCGGGGAGCTCAGAGGGCACTGGCGGGAGCTCAGAGGGCACCGGCGGGAGCTCACTTTTTGCAACTGCAGACTTCTGAATCCTCACTGCACTCACAGTCGCTGCCTAAACCGGGCAGCCACATGACCATAATCATGTAACTTGCATACATATGGTTACTTGCCAACTAGACAGGCTCGGCCTTGAGCAATACAAGAGAGCACGTCTAGTCGCAATGTGGCTGGAAACTTGCAAATTGCATACTGCCCCGTTTCAGTAGCAACACCAGAGTATCCCAACAGCGTGTGGCGCATGCTGTGAGGATTCAGAAGACCCACAAGACTGGACAAATCCTTCAAGACTGGCTGGAAATCACAAAAAAAAAAGTTCAAGAATATTATATTGTGCAGTCTACCTGCAAATTATCACTTGGGCATGCACAAATAATGACCTAAATTATTAATCAGCCATGGAGATTTTATTATTAGTAACTTATCCTGACCTACTCTAACGAACGGGAGAGGTGCACAATGTCGGCCGATCAAGCACGCATCCTGACAGGTGTGACGTAATGTCACCAGCACCGATCACCTCTCGTTGCAGATGTGAGCTACATCTTGAGACCCCTCCTCGCTTCGTGACTGCTCTCTGCAATCATTGAGACAAACCTGTGCAAGGACGAGCCATTACTGTTAGATGACGGAGATCTGTGACGCTCTGTAGCGGATCAGAAGCCCGTTCTGGGACGCGTTACACAGAAGACTGGGCTACACTAATATGGATGTAGACTAGGAGCAGACTGCAGTCTAGACGGTCACCCACCTTCTGAACAGCTCCTTTCTTTGTTCCATAGTCCATGGCCGCCCATAGAAACCTGCAAGAATAAAAAAAAAAAAAACAATCAAAATTAAAAGAAATCCTTTCACATACAAAAGATGCTACAAAGGTTTCACCAATTGGGTCATGGAAGGGACACAAAATAGACAATTCGGAGAACTTAGCATCTTACAGGGGCAGGGTCGCCTACTGAATTCTTACACTGACCATACGCCATTTAGCCAGACCCTCAATGACCAGCGGAGCAGACATAAAAAAGCCTTTGAATTCCTCGTCCAGGTATACAAAAAAAACAAAATCACACTGTACCTCCCTATCCATATATTTAGCCAGAGTTGCTGCAGCGCTTCTTCGTGTCGTACTATATGGTCATCCATTTATAAGACCGATCTGGAGATACTCTTGGCGATGGCGGCTGGAGGACAGCAGTCTCTGTAGACTCCATATACACCCAGGTGGTCATTAATCATTGTAATTGGCTAAACATGGTACTAAGACACTATCACCAGACATATAAGCTCATAATGCACGAATAAAGCCCCAATAGATAAGATATTTTTTTCTGTAGCCTTTGTACAAGTCAAGGAAGTCTGCTGTACTGAAGAAGTGACATGCAGACAAGTATCAAAGCAGAGATCCACAGTCCTATTAAAAAAAGTCCTTTTTTGCTCTCTCTGACTCCACAATTCTTGGCACCTTTCCAAAATTCTGGATAAACAACGTTGTTTCAAGCAGATGATGCTTGTTCAAACTCATCTGTGGCAAGTAACAGGTGTGGGCAATATGAAAAATCAAATCTGAAACCGGATAAAAAGGGGAGAAGTTGACTCAATTTCTGCATTATGTCTCTGTGTGCTCCACACTAAGCATGAAGAACAGAAAGAGGAGAAGAGAACTGGCTGAGGACTTGACAACTAAAACTGTTGAAAAATATCAATAAATCTCAATGTTACAAGTCCATCTCCAGGGATCTTGATGTTCCTTTGTCCACAGTGTGCAACATAATCAAGAAGTTTACAACCCAAGGCACTATAGCTAATCTCCCTGGACGTGGATGGCAGAGAAAAATTTATGAAAGTTTGCAATGTAGGATAGTCCGGATGGTCGATTAGCAGCCCCAATCAAGTTCCAAAGAAATTCATGCTGTCCTGCAGGCTCAGGGTGCATCAGTGTCAGTGCAAACTATCTGTGGACATTTGAATGAAATAAAACGCTATGGCAGGAGACCCAGGAGGACCCCACTGATGACAGACATAAAGCTAGACTGTAGTTTGCCAAAGTGTACATGAGTAAGTCAAAATCAGTCTGGGAAAGCGTCTTGTAGACAGATGAGACCAAGATAGAGCTTTTTGGTAAAGCACATCATTCTACTGTTTACTGAAAATTGAATGAGACCTACAAAGAAAAGAACACAGTACCTACAGTCAAATGTGGTGTAGGGTCAAAGATGTTTTGGGGTTGCTTTGCCGTGTTTGGCACTGGGTGCCTTAACTGTGTGCAAGGCATCATGAAATCTGAAGATTACCAGTGGATTTTGGGTGGCAATGTAGTGCCCAGTGTCAGAAAGCTGGTTTGCGTCCTAGGTCATGGGTCTTCCAGCAGGACAATGACCCCAAACATACTTCAAGAAGCCTCAGAAATGGATGGAAACAAAGCGCTAGAAAGTTCTGACGTGGCCAGCAATGTGTCTGGATTTAAATCCCATTGAACACCTATGGAGAGATCGTAAAATTGCTGTTGGGAAAAGACGCCTTCACATGAGACCTGGAGCAGCGTGTAAGAAGTGACGTCCAAAACTCCGGCCAAGAGACGTAAGAAGCGATTGATTGCAGTTATTTATTCCAAGAGGTGTGCAACCAACTATTAAGTTGAGGGTGCCAACAATTTTGTCAGGACCATTTTTGGAGTTTTATGTGAAATTATGTCCAGTTTGTATTTTTCTCAGTTTTCTGGGAGAAATACTTAATTTATTTAAACAATTTAAGGGTGTCAATACTTTCAGCCATGTCTGTGTGTTTGTGTGTGTGTACACTGCTCAAAAAATAAAGGGAACACTTAAACAACAGAATATAACTCTAAGTGAATCAAACTTCTGTGAAATCAAACTGTCCACTTAGGAAGCAACACTGATTGACAATCAATTTCACATGCTGATGTGCAAATGGAATAGACGATAGATGGAAATTATTGCCAATTATCAAGACACCCTCAATAAAGGAGTGGTTCTGCAGGTGGGGACCACAGACTACATCTCAGTACCAATGCTTTCTGGCTGATGTTTTGATCACTTTTGAATGTTGGTTGTGCTTTCACACTCGTGGTAGCATGAGACGGACTCTACAAACCACAGAAGTTGCTCAGGTAGTGCAGCTCATCCAGGATGGCACATCAATGCGAGCTGTGGTAAGGAGGTTTGCGGTGTCTGTCAGCGTAGTGTCCAGAGGCTGGAGGCGCTACCAGGAGACAGGCCAGTACACCAGGAGACGTGGAGGGGGCCGTAGGAGGGCAACAACACAGCAGAAGGACCGCTACCTCCACCTTTGTGCAAGGAGGAACAGGAGGAGCACTGCCAGAGCCCTGCAAAATGACCTCCAGCAGGCCACAAATGTGCATGTGTCTGCACAAACGGTTAGAAACAGACTCCATGAGGGTGGTATGAGGGCCCGACGTCCACAGATGGGGGTTGTGCTCACAGCCCAACACCGTGCAGGACGCTTGGCATTTCCCACAGAACACCTGGATTGGCAAAGTCGCCACTGGCGCCCTGTGCTCTTCACAGATGAAAGCAGGTTCGCCCTGGGCTCCTCCTAATGCAGGACAATGCCAGACCTCATGTGGCTGGAGTGTGTCAGCAGTTCCTGCAAGATGAAGGCATTGAAGCTATGGACTGGCCGCCCGTTCCCCAGACCTGAATCCGATTGAGCACATCTGGGACATCATGTCTCGCTCTATCCACCAACGTCACGTTGCACCACAGACTGTCCAGGAGTTGGCGGATGCTTTAGTCCAGGTCTGGGAGGAGACCCCACAGGAGACCATCCGCAACCTCATCAGGAGCATGCCCAGGCGTTGTAGGGAGGTCATACAGGCACGTGGAGGCCACACACAATACTCAGCCTCATCAGGAGCATGCCCAGTCGTTGTAGGGAGGTCATACAGGCACGTGGAGGCCACACACAATACTCAGCCTCATCAGGAGCATGCCCAGTCGTTGTAGGGAGGTCATACAGGCACGTGGAGGCCACACACAATACTCAGCCTCATCAGGAGCATGCCCAGTCGTTGTAGGGAGGTCATACAGGCACGTGGAGGCCACACACAATACTGAGACTCATTTTGACTTGTTTTAAGAACATTACATCAAAGTTGGATCAGCCTGTAGTGTGTTTTTCCAATGTAATTTTGGGGATGACTCCAAATCCAGGCCTCCATTTTTTAATAAATGTGATTTCCATTGATGATTTTTGTGTGATTTTGTTGTCAGCACATTCAACTTTGTACAGAGCAAAGTATTCAGTGAGAATATTTCATTCATTCAGATCTAGGATGTGTTATTTGAGTGTTCCCTTTATTTTTTTGAGCGGTGTGTGTGTGTGTATATGTATATTTTGTACAGTACAGACCAAAAGTTTGGACACACCTTCTCATTTAAAGATTTTTCTGTATTTTCCTGACTATGAAAATTGTACATTCACACTGAAGGCATCAAAACTATGAATTAACACATGTGGAATTATATACTTAACAAAAAAGTGTGAAACAACTGAAAATATGTCTTATATTCTAGGTTCAAGACTACCTCTTGAAGCTCATCAAGAGAATGCCAAGAGTGTGCAAAGCAGTCATCAAAACAAAAGGTGGCTACTTTGAAGAATCTAGAATATAAGACATATTATCAGTTGTTTCACACTTTTTTGTTAAGTATATAATTCCACATGTGTTAATTCATAGTTTTGATGCCTTCAGTGTGAATGTACAATTTTCATAGTCAGGAAAAAACAGAAAAATCTTTAAATGAGGTGTGTCCAAACTTTTGGTCTGTACTGTATATGTATATTGTTATATATATATACATACACACAAACATACATACACACACACACAATTCCCTCCACGAAAGGAGAACTGAGCAGTCATCCAGTACTTACTGCATTCATTATATCTATTGTTAACCTCTGAAAAAAAAAATGACCTAAAACAAAAAAAAAACAAAACCCCTACAACTACAGGAATGTTAATCCGTAGCAGGAATGCCCCGGAGGCAGCCAAACACCACTCAGAAAGCCGCCGTTCAGGTGCCGACAACGCAAGTCACGATTCAGCTGCCAAGATTCACCAGTATAATTATCTCCAATCATCTGCAATACAAAAGTTTCTCAGACAGACAGCAGACGGAGGATTAAAGAGCATCACCCAAAATATAAGCCTAATACAGTCCATCCTACCTTGTAATCATTAAGTGACCACCGTGATGGGAAGTAATGACAGCGGGGGTCACTCCGCTTTACCAGGTGCCTGAACGCTAAATCTGCCTCGTTATTCAGCAGCACCAGGAGCACAGACTGCGGCCCTATATCAGCTTTATGGTCCCAGCAGAATGAAAATCCAGGACCAGTAGGGACTTTTTCCAGTCTATACTGGTGTAAATTACTCAAGTGGTCCCTCTCCGCACATATAACTGACTGTGGAGAGGTTAATAAGGGCCTGGGTAAAATACCCCTTATATCTTTACTTAAAGTGGTGGAAAAAAGAAATTAGAAAGGATCGTCACTAGCAGGGAAAGGTCACAAAAATTTGATTTTCTACAGAAATCTGGAGAAAACAACAGGGGAAAAACCACATCACATCATACAGATTTTTTGGGGTGAGTTTTCTCTGGTAATGTTATCTTTGTACCCCACTGGATTCTGTGCCGCCATATGTGGCTGTTGCTTCCTGTGGAGGTCACGTGGCGAGGAAGGACCACAGGCAGCCAGCAGTACAGAAAGTGGTAGAAGACCACCTCAGCACTATGACAGAAGTGCCAGGGGAGGGGCGTATGGCGATTTTTGTTAAATAGAGGGTTCTTTTGCACTAGTGGGTTTTGCTGCAGATCTGTGGGTATTCTGTAGAAAAATCAACCACAATGAGGGTTTGCTGCAAATTCTGGCTTCGCGTTAAAATCAAAGGTGGAAATCCACAACCAATTCTCTCTATTGATTGGCATAACCTCTGTAGGTCCATTTTTGCACATAAAATGTATATAAAGCATAGAAGAGATAAGTTTACTTCTCATCCACTTTGGCTCTCCTGGAAAATCTACATCTACTCAGGTACATGGCCTCAATGGAAGCACAACTACAATGATTGGGCAGTATTTAACCACTTTTTTTTTTTGGGCAAACACCACCACCTTCGAGAAAAATGACTGATGGGTATGAAGGTCATTAAACAATATATACGTTTTTTTCTGTAGAAAAGGACCAGTTATTCCTTCTACTCTTTCACAAACTTTAGCTCAGACTTATCACTGGCTGTAATGTAACTGGTTGAAGCAGGAGCCCCCCATCACTGCTCTGTCAGACCCGCTGAGCTTCCCCCCCACTACTGTCAGACCCACCGAGCCTCCCCCCCACTGCTCTGTCAGACCCGCTGAGCCTCCCCCCCACTGCTCTGTCAGACCCGCTGAGCCTCCCCCCACTGCTCTGTCAGACCCGCTGAGCCTCCCCTCCACTGCTCTGTCAGACCCGCTGAGCCTCCCCCCCCACTGCTCTGTCAGACCCGCTGAGCCTCCCCTCCACTGCTCTGTCAGACCCGCTGAGCCTCCCCCCCCACTGCTGTCAGACCCGCTGAGCCTCCCCTCCACTGCTCTGTCAGACCCGCTGAGCCTCCCCCCCACTGCTGTCAGACCCGCTGAGCCTCCCCCCACTGCTCTGTCAGACCCGCTGAGCCTCCCCCCCCACTGCTCTGTCAGACCCGCTGAGCCTCCCCCCCACTGCTCTGTCAGACCCGCTGAGCCTCCCCCCCACTGCTCTGTCAGACCCGCTGAGCCTCCCCCCCACTGCTCTGTCAGATCCGCTGAGCCTCCCCCCCACTGCTCTGTCAGACCCGCTGAGCCTCCCCGCCACTGCTCTGTCAGACCCGCTGAGCCTCCCCCCCACTGCTCTGTCAGACCCGCTGAGCCTCCCCTCCACTGCTCTGTCAGACCCGCTGAGCTTCCCCCCCACTACTGTCAGACCCGCCGAGCCTCCCCCCCACTGCTCTGTCAGACCCGCCGAGCCTCCCCCCCACTGCTCTGTCAGACCCGCTGAGCCCCCCCCCACTGCTCTGTCAGACCCGCTGAGCTTCCCCCCCACTACTGTCAGACCCACCGAGCCTCCCCCCCACTGCTCTGTCAGACCCGCCGAGCCTCCCCTCCACTGCTGTCAGACCCTCTGAGCCTCCCCTCCACTGCTGTCAGACCCTCTGAGCCTCCCCTCCACTGCTCTGTCAGACCCGCTGAGCCTCCCCTCCACTGCTCTGTCAGACCCTCTGAGCCTCCCCTCCACTGCTCTGTCACACCCGCTGAGCCTCCCCCCCACTGCTGTCAGACCCGCTGAGCCTCCCCCCCACTACTGTCAGACCCACCGAGCCTCCCCCCCACTGCTCTGTCAGACCCACCGAGCCTCCCCCCCACTGCTCTGTCAGACCCGTTGAGCCTCCCCTCCACTGCTCTGTCAGACCCGTTGAGCCTCCCCCCCACTGCTCTGTCAGACCCGCTGAGCCTCCCCTCCACTGCTCTGTCAGACCAGTTGAGTCTCCCCTCCACTGCTCTGTCAGACCCGCTGAGCCTCCCCTCCACTGCTGTCAGACCCGCTGAGCCTCCCCTCCACTGCTCTGTCAGACCCGCTGAGCCTCCCCTCCACTGCTCTGTCAGACCCGCTGAGCCTCCCCTCCACTGCTCTGTCAGACCCGCTGAGCCTCCCCCCCACTGCTCTGTCAGACCCGCTGAGCCTCCCCTCCACTGCGCTGTCAGACCCGCTAAGCCTCCCCTCCACTGCGCTGTCAGACCCGCTGAGCCCCCCCCACTGCTCTGTCAGACCCGCTGAGCTTCCCCCCCGCTGCTGTCAGACCCGCTGAGCCTCCCCTCCACTGCTCTATCAGACCCGCTGAGCCTCCCCTCCACTGCTCTGTCAGACCCGCTGAGCCTCCCCTCCACTGCTCTGTCACACCCGCTGAGCCTCCCCCCCACTGCTGTCAGACCCGCTAAGCCTCCCCCCCACTACTGTCAGACCCACCGAGCCTCCCCCCCACTGCTCTGTCAGACCCGTTGAGCCTCCCCTCCACTGCTCTGTCAGACCCGTTGAGCCTCCCCTCCACTGCTCTGTCAGACCCGCTGAGCCTCCCCTCCACTGCTCTGTCAGACCGGCTGAGCCTCCCCTCCACTGCTCTGTCAGACCCGCTGAGCCTCCCCTCCACTGCGCTGTCAGACCCGCTGAGCCCCCCCCCCACTGCTCTGTCAGACCCTCTGAGCCTCCCCTCCACTGCTCTGTCAGACCCGCTGAGCTTCCCCCCCGCTGCTGTCAGACCCGCTGAGCCTCCCCTCCACTGCTCTGTCAGACCCTCTGAGCCTCCCCTCCACTGCTCTGTCAGACCCGCTGAGCCTCCCCTCCACTGCTCTGTCAGACCCTCTGAGCCTCCCCTCCACTGCTCTGTCAGACCCGCTGAGCCCCCCCCACTACTGTCAGACCCACCGAGCCTCCCCCCCACTGCTCTGTCAGACCCGCTGAGCCTCCCCCCCACTGCTCTGTCAGACCCGCTGAGCCCCACCCCCCACTGCTCTGTCAGACCCGCTGAGCTTCCCCCCCACTACTGTCAGACCCACCGAGCCTCCCCCCCACTGCTCTGTCAGACCCGCTTAGCCTCCCCCCACTGCTCTGTCAGACCTGCTGAGCCTCCCCCCACTGCTCTGTCAGACCTGCTGAGCCTCCCCTCCACTGCTCTGTCAGACCCGCTTAGCCTCCCCCCCACTGCTCTGTCAGACCCGCTGAGCCTCCCCCCCACTGCTCTATCAGACCCGCTGAGCCTCCCCTCCACTGCTCTGTCAGACCCGTTGAGTCTCCCCTCCACTGCTCTGTCAGACCCGTTGAGTCTCCCCTCCACTGCTGTCAGACCCGCTGAGCCTCCCCTCCACTGCTCTGTCAGACCCGCTGAGCCTCCCCTCCACTGCTCTGTCAGACCCGCTGAGCCTCCCCTCCACTGCTCTGTCAGACCCGCTGAGCCTCCCCTCCACTGCGCTGTCAGACCCGCTAAGCCTCCCCTCCACTGCGCTGTCAGACCCGCTGAGCCCCCCCCACTGCTCTGTCAGACCCGCTGAGCTTCCCCCCCGCTGCTGTCAGACCCGCTGAGCCTCCCCTCCACTGCTCTGTCAGACCCGCTGAGCCTCCCCTCCACTGCTCTGTCAGACCCTCTGAGCCTCCCCTCCACTGCTCTGTCAGACCCGCTGAGCCTCCCCTCCACTGCTCTGTCACACCCGCTGAGCCTCCCCCCCCACTGCTGTCAGACCCGCCGAGCCTCCCCCCCACTACTGTCAGACCCACCGAGCCTCCCCCCCACTGCTCTGTCAGACCCACCGAGCCTCCCCCCCACTGCTCTGTCAGACCCGTTGAGCCTCCCCTCCACTGCTCTGTCAGACCCGTTGAGCCTCCCCTCCACTGTTCTGTCAGACCCGCTGAGCCTCCCCTCCACTGCTCTGTCAGACCCGCTGAGCCTCCCCTCCACTGCTCTGTCAGACCCGCTGAGCCTCCCCTCCACTGCTCTGTCAGACCCGCTGAGCCTCCCCTCCACTGCTCTGTCAGACCCGCTGAGCCTCCCCTCCACTGCGCTGTCAGACCGGCTGAGCCTCCCCCCACTGCTCTGTCAGACCCGCTGAGCCTCACCCCCCCACTGCTGTCAGACCCGCTGAGCCTCCCCCCCACTGCTCTGTCAGACCCGCTGAGCCTCCCCCCCACTGCTCTGTCAGACCCGCTGAGCCTCCCCCCCACTGCTCTGTCAGACCCGCTGAGCCTCCCCCCCACTGCTCTGTCAGACCCGCTGAGCCTCCCCCCCCCACTGCTCTGTCAGACCCGCTGAGCCCCCCCCCACTGCTGTCAGACCCGCTGAGCCTCCCCCCCCACTGCTCTGTCAGACCCGCTGAGCCTCCCCCCCACTGCTCTGTCAGACCCGCTGAGCCCCCCCCCACTGCTGTCAGACCCGCTGAGCCTACCCCCCCACTGCTCTGTCAGACCCGCTGAGACTCCCCCCCCCCCCCCACTGCTCTGTCAGACCCGCTGAGCCTCCCACCCTGCTGATCTGTCAGACCCGCTGAGCCTCCCCCCCGCCGCTGCTGTCAGACCCGCTGAGCCTCCCCATCGCTGCTCTGTCAGACCCGCTGAGCCTCGCCCCCGCTGCTGTCAGACCCGCTGAGCCTCCCCCCCTGCTGCTCTGTCAGACACGCTGAGCCTCCCCCCGCTGCTCTGTCAGACCCGCTGAGCCTCCCCCCCGCTGCTGTCAGACCCGCTGAGCCTCCCCCCGCTGCTCTGTCAGACCCGCTGAGCCTCCCCCCCGCTACTGTCAGACCCGCTGAGCCTCCCCCCCGCTATTCTGTCAGACCCGCTGAGCCTCCCCCCCGCTGCTCTGTCAGACCCGCTGAGCCTCCCCCCCGCTGCTCTGTCAGACCTGCTGAGCCTCCCCCCCACTGCTCTGTCAGACCCGCTGAGCCTCCCCCCCACTGCTGTCAGACCCGCTGAGACTCCCCTCCACTGCTGTCAGACCCGCTGAGCCTCCCCCATCACTGCTCTGTCAGACCCGCTGAGCCTCCCCCCCACTGCTGTCAGACCCGTTGAGTCTCCCCTCCACTGCTGTCAGACCCGCTGAGCCTCCCCTCCACTGCTCTGTCAGACCCGCTGAGCCTCCCCTCCACTGCTCTGTCAGACCCGCTGAGCCTCCCCTCCACTGCTCTGTCAGACCCGCTGAGCCTCCCCTCCACTGCGCTGTCAGACCCGCTAAGCCTCCCCTCCACTGCGCTGTCAGACCCGCTGAGCCCCCCCCACTGCTCTGTCAGACCCGCTGAGCTTCCCCCCCGCTGCTGTCAGACCCGCTGAGCCTCCCCTCCACTGCTCTGTCAGACCCGCTGAGCCTCCCCTCCACTGCTCTGTCAGACCCTCTGAGCCTCCCCTCCACTGCTCTGTCAGACCCGCTGAGCCTCCCCTCCACTGCTCTGTCACACCCGCTGAGCCTCCCCCCCCACTGCTGTCAGACCCGCCGAGCCTCCCCCCCACTACTGTCAGACCCACCGAGCCTCCCCCCCACTGCTCTGTCAGACCCACCGAGCCTCCCCCCCACTGCTCTGTCAGACCCGTTGAGCCTCCCCTCCACTGCTCTGTCAGACCCGTTGAGCCTCCCCTCCACTGCTCTGTCAGACCCGCTGAGCCTCCCCTCCACTGCTCTGTCAGACCCGCTGAGCCTCCCCTCCACTGCTCTGTCAGACCCGCTGAGCCTCCCCTCCACTGCTCTGTCAGACCCGCTGAGCCTCCCCTCCACTGCTCTGTCAGACCCGCTGAGCCTCCCCTCCACTGCGCTGTCAGACCCGCTGAGCCTCCCCTCCACTGCGCTGTCAGACCGGCTGAGCCTCCCCCCACTGCTCTGTCAGACCCGCTGAGCCTCACCCCCCCACTGCTGTCAGACCCGCTGAGCCTCCCCCCCACTGCTCTGTCAGACCCGCTGAGCCTCCCCCCCACTGCTCTGTCAGACCCGCTGAGCCTCCCCCCCACTGCTCTGTCAGACCCGCTGAGCCTCCCCCCCACTGCTCTGTCAGACCCGCTGAGCCTCCCCCCCCCACTGCTCTGTCAGACCCGCTGAGCCCCCCCCCCACTGCTCTGTCAGACCCGCTGAGCCTCCCCCCCCACTGCTCTGTCAGACCCGCTGAGCCTCCCCCCCACTGCTCTGTCAGACCCGCTGAGCCCCCCCCCACTGCTGTCAGACCCGCTGAGCCTACCCCCCCACTGCTCTGTCAGACCCGCTGAGACTCCCCCCCCCCCCCACTGCTCTGTCAGACCCGCTGAGCCTCCCACCCTGCTGATCTGTCAGACCCGCTGAGCCTCCCCCCCGCCGCTGCTGTCAGACCCGCTGAGCCTCCCCATCGCTGCTCTGTCAGACCCGCTGAGCCTCGCCCCCGCTGCTGTCAGACCCGCTGAGCCTCGCCCCCGCTGCTGTCAGACCCGCTGAGCCTCCCCCCCTGCTGCTCTGTCAGACACGCTGAGCCTCCCCCCGCTGCTGTCAGACCCGCTGAGCCTCCCCCCCGCTGCTCTGTCAGACCCGCTGAGCCTCCCCCCGCTGCTCTGTCAGACCCGCTGAGCCTCCCCCCCGCTACTGTCAGACCCGCTGAGCCTCCCCCCCGCTATTCTGTCAGACCCGCTGAGCCTCCCCCCCGCTATTCTGTCAGACCCGCTGAGCCTCCCCCCCGCTGCTCTGTCAGACCCGCTGAGCCTCCCCCCCGCTGCTCTGTCAGACCTGCTGAGCCTCCCCCCCACTGCTCTGTCAGACCCGCTGAGCCTCCCCCCCACTGCTGTCAGACCCGCTGAGACTCCCCTCCACTGCTGTCAGACCCGCTGAGCCTCCCCCATCACTGCTCTGTCAGACCCGCTGAGCCTCCCCCCCACTGCTGTCAGACCCGCTGAGCCTCCCCTCCACTGCTGTCAGACCCGCTGAGCCTCCCCCCCAATGCTCTTTCAGACCCGCTGAGCTCCCCCCCCACTGCTGTCAGACCCGCTGAGCCCCCCCCACTGCTCTGTCAGACCCGATGAGCCTCCCCCCCACTGCTCTGTCAGACCCGCTGAGCCTCCCCCCCCACTGCTCTGTCAGACCCGCTGAGCCTCCCCCCCCACTGCTCTGTCAGACCCGCTGAGCCTCCCCTCCGCTGCTGTCAGACCCGCTGAGCTTCCCCCCCACTGCTCTGCCAGACCCGCTGAGCTTCCCCCCCCACTGCTCTGCCAGACCCGCTGAGCCTCCCCCCCCCACTGCTGTCAGACCCGCTGAGCCTCCCCCCCACTGTTCTGTCAGACCTGCTGAGCCTCCCCCCCCCACTGCTCTGTCAGACCCGCTGAGCCTCCCCCCCCACTGCTCTGTCAGACCCGCTGAGCCTCCCCCCGCTGCTCTGTCAGACCCGCTGAGCCCCCCCCACTGCTCTGTCAGACCCGCTGAGCCCCCCCCCCACTGCTGTCAGACCCGCTGAGCCTCCCCTCCGCTGCTCTGTCAGACCCGCTGAGCCCCCCCCCACTGCTCTGTCAGACCCGCTGAGCCCCCCCCCCACTGCTCTGTCAGACCCGCTGAGCCCCCCCACTGCTGTCAGACCCGCTGAGCCTCCCCTCCACTGCTCTGTCAGACCCATTGAGCCTCCCCCCCGCTGCTGTCAGACCCGCTGAGCTTCCCCCCCACTGCTGTAAGACCCGCTGAGCCTCCCCCCCACTGCTGTCAGACCCGCTGAGCCTCCCCCCCCACTGCTCTGTCAGACCCGCTGAGCCTCCCCCCCCACTGCTGTCAGACCCGCTGAGCCTCCCCCCCCACTGCTCTGTCAGACCCGCTGAGCCCCCCGCCCACTGCTGTCAGACCCGCTGAGCCTCCCCTCCACTGCTCTGTCAGACCCATTGAGCCTCCCCTCCGCTGCTGTCAGACCCGCTGAGCTTCCCCCCCACTGCTCTGTCAGACTCGCTGAGCCCCCCCCCCACTGCTCTGTCAGACCCGCTGAGCATCCCCCCCACTGCTCTGTCAGACCCGCTGAGCCCCCCCCACTGCTCTGTCAGACCCACTGAGCCCCCCCCCCACTGCTCTGTCAGACCCGCTGAGCCCCCCCACTGCTGTCAGACCCGCTGAGCCTCCCCCTCCACTGCTCTGTCAGACCCGCTGAGCCTCCCCTCCACTGCTCTGTCAGACCCGCTGAGCCTCCCCTCCACTGCTCTGTCAGACCCGCTGAGCCTCCCCTCCACTGCTCTGTCAGACCCGCTGAGCCTCCCCTCCACTGCTCTGTCAGACCCGCTGAGCTTCCCCCCCACTGCTCTGTCAGACCCGCTGAGCCCCCCCCCACTGCTGTCAGACCCGCTGAGCCTCCTCTCCACTGCTCTGTCAGACCCATTGAGCCTCCCCCCCGCTGCTGTCAGACCCGCTGAGCTTTCCCCCCACTGCTCTGTCAGACCCGCTGAGCCTCCCCTCCGCTGCTGTCAGACCCGCTGAGCCTCCCCTCCGCTGCTGTCAGACCCGCTGAGCCTCCCCCCCACTGCTCTGCCAGACCCGCTGAGCTTCCCCCCCCACTGCTCTGCCAGAACCGCTGAGCCCCCCCCACTGCTCTGTCAGAGCCGCTGAGCTTCCCCCCCACTGCTGTCAGACCCGCTGAGCCTCCCCTCCACTGCTCTGTCAGACCCATTGAGCCTCCCCCCCGCTGCTGTCAGACCCGCTGAGCTTCCCCCCCACTGCTCTGTCAGACTCGCTGAGCCCCCCCCCCCACTGCTCTGTCAGACCCGCTGAGCATCCCCCCCACTGCTCTGTCAGACCCGCTGAGCCCCCCCCACTGCTCTGTCAGACCCACTGAGCCCCCCCCCACTGCTCTGTCAGACCCGCTGAGCCCCCCCACTGCTGTCAGACCCGCTGAGCCTCCCCTCCACTGCTCTGCCAGACCCGCTGAGCCCCCCCCCACTGCTGTCAGACCCGCTGAGCCTCCCCTCCACTGCTCTGTCAGACCCGCTGAGCCTCCCCCCCGCTGCTGTCAGACCCGCTGAGCTTCCCCCCCACTGCTCTGTCAGACCCGCTGAGCCTCCCCCCCACTGCTCTGTCAGACCCGCTGAGCCTCCCCCCCACTGCTCTGTCAGACCCGCTGAGCCCCCCCCACTGCTCTGTCAGACCCACTGAGCCCCCCCCCACTGCTCTGTCAGACCCGCTGAGCCCCCCCACTGCTGTCAGACCCGCTGAGCCTCCCCTCCACTGCTCTGCCAGACCCGCTGAGCCCCCCCCACTGCTGTCAGACCCGCTGAGCCTCCCCTCCACTGCTCTGTCAGACCCGCTGAGCCTCCCCCCCGCTGCTGTCAGACCCGCTGAGCTTCCCCCCCACTGCTCTGTCAGACCCGCTGAGCCTCCCCCCCACTGCTCTGTCAGACCCGCTGAGCCTCCCCCCCACCGCTGCTGTCAGACCCGCTGAGCCTCCCTCCCACCGCTGCTGTCAGACCCGCTGAGCCTCCCCCCCACTGCTCTGTCAGACCCGCTGAGCCTCCCCCCCCACTGCTGTCAGACCCGCTGAGCCTCCCCCCCACTGCTCTGTCAGACCCGCTGAGCCTCCCCCCCACTGCTCTGTCAGACCCGCTGAGCCTCCCCCCCACTGCTCTGTCAGACCCGCTGAGCCTCCCCCCCACTGCTCTATTAGACCTGCTGAGCCTCCCCCCCGCTTCTCTGTCAGACCCGCTGAGCCCCCCCCCGCTGCTCTGTCAGACCCGCTGAGCCTCCCCCCCCCGCTGCTCTGTCAGACCCGCTGAGCCTCCCCCCCGCTGCTCTGTCAGACCCGCTGAGCCTCCCCCCCGCTGCTCTGTCAGACCCGCTGAGCCTCCCCCCCGCTGCTCTGTCAGACCCGCTGAGCCTCCCCCCCGCTGCTCTGTCAGACCCGCTGAGCCTCCCCCCTGCTGCTCTGTCAGACCCGCTGAGCCTCCCCCCTGCTGCTCTGTCAGACCCGCTGAGTCCCCCCCCACTGCTCTGTCAGACCCGCTGAGCCTCCCCCCTGCTGCTCTGTCAGACCCGCTGAGCCTCCCCCCCCGCTGCTCTGTCAGACCCGCTGAGCCTCCCCCCCGCTGCTCTGTCAGACCCGCTGAGCCTCCCCTCCACTGCTCTGTCAGACCCGCTGAGCCTCCCCCCCACTGCTCTGTCAGACCCGCTGAGCCTCCCCTCCACTGCTCTGTCAGACCCGCTGAGCCTCCCCCCCCCCCGCTGCTCTGTCAGACCCGCTGAGCCTCCCCCCTGCTGCTCTGTCAGACTCTCTGAGCCTCCCACCCCAAAAAAACTGTAGATTGGAAAATCGGGAGCAAGTATTACTTGTAAAAGTAAAACCACACAAAGATCCACGATATAACCAGTCACAAAACATAAAATATTTCTGCGTCTCGTTAGTGGCAGCCGCCGCTCGCTGACAGCTTCTCTCCTCCGGTAATGTGTCCCTGAAATCTATTAGTGTCAATCATTGCAAGAGAAGAAGTGACAGGACTGTGGATCGTGGCCAAAGGCCTCGACGGCGAGGAGCAATTATACATATTGGACACACTTGTCAGCGCTTCACAGGATCAGCGGCTGAGATTAGCAACCCTCGTGGGATTATATATTCGTGGGATTATATATTCTCATACCCGATGGAAGTGTTCTGCCTGGAAAGTTAACCTATCTAATGCTCATGCACCGTAGCGTTATCAGGGATTATTTTACACGAGCAAATACCTAGAGATGCGTCGCCCCCGATCACTGCGCCGTACCGTGTACAACATGGAATGCAAAGAATGGCAACTCACCGGCAGATTCCTACTTGCAAAACTGCTCATCCCCCATTATGCAGACATTAAAGGGGCATCCCAGTAAGAAGTTATCCCATAGATTACTTCAATATAAGTGGGGTCTGACTACTACACTGATCACCAGAACAGTGTACTGCCCTCTATTTAAATAGAACGGCGGTGTGCCTGCTTAAGAGATCAATGAGGATGGAGGTCTCAGCACTCGATCTAGAAGTCCTCACATATCCCGTATATAGGTTCTAACCCATTACCGGAAGTCATCACATATCCCGTATATAGGTTATAACCCATTACCGGAAGTCATCACATATCCCGTATATAGGTTATAACCCATTACTGGAATTACTCAGGATTAGCACTGTTACTTTGCAGCACTGGGGGTCCAGGGTTCAAATCCCACCAAAAACAACATCTGCAAGAAGTTTATATGGGTTTCCTCCGGGTTCTCCAGTTTCCTCCCACATTTTAAATATATACTAATTGGGGATTTAGATTGTGAGTCCCAATGGGGACAGTGATGATAATGTCTGTAAAGCACTGTGGAATATGATGGTGCTATATAAGCAAAGCATAATAAACTGTAGCACCACATACATCCTGAGGCCAAGTGTGTCGCTGTTTTTGAAGTTAGCCCCATTTTTTTACCTACCCCTGTACTTGTTTAAAGGCAAGACATAAACATCATTGCTATTGATTAATGGGAGCCAATATCTATCTCCAAAACATGTCCTAAAAGGTGAAAAGTAAAAGCGTAAAAATGACAAAACCCAGGGTGTGACGTTTATTCTGCGGTCCATGTCTCCAGACCTCGCTGCATCAAAATATACTGCAGCAGCTTCACTGCTTCCCGAGTACACAGACATCACTGCCGGGCGCGGGCACTGCCCACAAGACTGGCACTATGAAGACTGAACGTGATTCATCAGCAGCAATCAATCACTGACTGCAGCCTCTGCACTCGCATGTGCCCACAGCAGCACAGGGGGTCCCTAGGATGGTTATATCGTAGGTATTGGGACAGGGAAGTAGTACAGTCATGACACAGGCCTATAAGACAAGTCTTCAAAGAGCCGTATATACGAGCGGCTGCCATGAACATGCAGAAAATATGAGATTCCAGCCACTGACTTGCATTAGATAGTTAGGGGATTTCACAGAGCATATCTTTCTGCCTCCCCCTTTACACATGGGACTGGAAGATCTCTACATGTGCAGTACTGTCCCATCAGCATAAGCCCTCACCAACATGTCTGTGTGCAGGAGGCGGCCATCTGTGTACCGCCACATGCAGCTGCAGATTGTATGGAATAGTGGGATGCAGTAGGGACTTGGACAAGTCCATATTTAACCTTCAGTAGTGTAGGGTCCATTGGACCCCAAGCATGTTTGTCTTATTTCCGCAAGTATGGATGGTAGGTAACCGTTTGTTTCGGTAGCTTCCTAGCCCGGCCTGTCTAAGTGCACCGTCACGTCGACCTCTCGTGCCACAGCGAGGAGCTTGCAACTAATAGTGGAAGTATTTTGGCACAAAAAAATTAAGGTTAAGTGCACAGTGCAGAAAATGGAGAAACTATGGTGTAACTTGTAGGGATTAGAGATCCCCATTAATCAGCTGCAGGGACCCCTGCAGCCAATCACTGACTACCATCATAGCTGAGGCCGGTAATTGGATGCAGAGGTCACCTGATTAAAGAAGTTGTCCACTACTTTATATGAACCCCCTAATGTATCCCACCAGAGCCTTGAAGTGTTTTAGTAAATACCTTGCGGTGCCTTTTCTGCCACTGAGCGGCGCCATCGCTGGCCGCTCAGAGGTATCACATGATCAGTGATATCATGTCAAGTGAAGCGTAACATCAGTGATGCGGTCCCCACGGTGGCAGCTGGGCTGTGGGCAGGGTTACCCCGTGCGCTTTCCCAGTGAATGAGGAGTGGCAGAGTGCTCGGTGGATGTTGAGTGTGACACAGGGGAATAACCCCGCCCACAACCCAGCGTCCACCATGGAACGCAAAAGGCAGACCCCCGGCTGCAGCCGGAACTTGACGTGACATCAGGGGATGTCAGAGCTCAGGGGATGTCAGAGCCGGCTGCAGCCGGGGGTCATGTGATGCCTGTGAGCAGCCAGTGATAGCGCCACTCACAGGTAGAAAAGGCACCACAAGGTATTTAGAGAAACACTTATGGGCCCTAGTGGAACACATTGGGGGGGATCATATAAAGTAGTGGACAAACCCTTTAATAAGTCATCAGTGTGGATGATCAGAGTGGCCGGGATAGAGCTACAGAGTTTTATCATCATTATAAATGGCTAAAATAGGGAGAACCAATCAACTCTGCAATTTACCTCTCATTAAGAATACACCCCCCCCCCCCTACAAGTCTCAGGGTTACTGGAAATAAAGAAGTGGCCGGCCTCAAGTCAGATCTGCCAGGTCCTGTGATGTGGCCTCTGCCTACAGCGGGGGATGGTGCACAGGTCAGCCATGCCGCAGGCCCGAACTGTCAATCTTAAGCGGCGCATTGTCTTCGTGTGGCCACATAGACGATGACAAAGCCCCTTTAACAGACTTGGACAGCCCCTTTAAGAGACATAAATGCACTGATCTATAGCCCGGGCGCTTCCCTGCTGTGATCTGATACTTATACAGCATGCTGGGAGTTGTAGTCCTGGCACAGGTCAGGGGTTGAACGCCGTGGACCATACTAACTGTGGAGGAGGGATCCTGTCACTCAGAGCTGCCCCCCCCCCCCCCATCTTTTCAGAATGATCTGCTTTAATAGACCAGGGTATGCTGGGACTTGTAGTTCTACAGCCACAAGGAGGGCAGCTTCCCAGGATGCAGTGCGCCCCCCTGTGTTTTGAGGCGCTGTACGGGGGCTCCCACACTCCCTGCAGGGACACGTACCCTCCACGACGCCGCACAGGAACCTCCTGCCCGCGGAGGTCTCGGTCTCAGTGTCGGTGTCCTCTCCCGCGGGCACGGGGGGCGCCAGGTCGGGCACCAGGGGGTCGGGATTGGTCTCCTTGTCCGGTTCGGAGCTGGCGGCCGCCGCTGCTTGCCCGTCTTTCTGCACCATCCTGTCAAGCGTCCTGCCAGGGACTCAGTGCGCAGGCGCAGGAACCGGATGGAACCAGTCGCCTCAGAGACGGGGAAAGCAACGCACAGAAAAAAGAAAAAAAAGGGCTCGGAGCTCAGGGCGAACACCGCGGCCCTGCAGCCGGTTATCAGTCTTCTTTTTTCCGCTCAGATCTCTCGGTTTTCTTCGCTAACAGACACCGATAACGAATTACCGAGCAGCCGAACGTCTGCACCCCGGAGTCTGTTTACTTCACACTGCGCATGCGCCCGAACCTGCCGTCACAGGGCGGGGCTCCCTAAAGCGCAAAGACTACTGGCAGGACTGCGCCAGGCATTGCGGCGTGACGTCAATGGGCGGGGGTCTGATCGCGACGTCTTCTTTGCTGACCAATCACGGCGGCCTCGCGTCAAAGGGCGGTGTGACGGTTAACTGTCTGCGTGCTGGAGTGTCCTGTGTGCCCCAGGAGACGGGTCTGAGGCGACTGGCGAATCCTGGCTAGGGGAGGGTTAAAGAGGCGTGGCTTACGCTTATAAACAAAAGCGCTGGTGAGAGGTGAATCTATAGGGTGGGGCAGTCCGCCTGTCCGGGTCTCCGGCAGCATGGCGGCCAGCACAGAGCTGCAGGAAAGTTTGAAAGGGAAAAAAAAAGTTGTAAAAATAAATAGAAAATTACAGAATTTTGGGGCTGACAGCTACTGCTCTCCCGCATTTGCTTTGTTACATATATATAATATATATGTTTTATTTTTCTACATACAGTATATGTAGAGGCATAAAGAAATGATAAAAAAAATTATACCCGGCCACAATCTGTTGTTTAACCCCCTTAGATGCTGCTATCAATAGTGACAGCAGCATCTAAATGGTTAACAGAGGAACTGTTAACCACTTAGATGCTGCTGTTACTATTGGCCTCCATCACCTCGCTTGCCATAGTGTAGCCCCAGTGTTTGGCACGTGTCACTCGGCCTCGGGGGTCCGCCAGCTACGGTGGGACGTCAAGACGTTACCAACGCTCTAGTAGAAAACAAAAAAAAATGTAAGTTCTTCCATTGGAACCACATTGTGTGAATTCACTGAAGGGTTAACAAAGTACCCAACTGCAGCTTGGAATATTTTTGTTGGGAGGGAGGGGGTGCAGCTTTTATTTATTTTTTAAATAGTGTCACCTTTGTTTTTTTTTCCCCAATAGATAAAGCCCCTCAACGTCACTTAGAAAATGAATAAGACGAGAAAAAAAAAAGTTTTGTAAATTTCTTTGGAAAAGAAAAGAAAAATTGCTGCTAATCTTTTAACCCTTCAGACATGCTAACACAATAAAAGGACAATTTATTAACTTTTTTTTTTTGTGCGTGTCAAGCAACTATCTGGTTTAAGGGAAACCTGTCACCATGAAAATACCATTAAATTTTCCGCCACCATGTGATAGAGAAGGGGGAGCAGAGCAGATTGATATATAGTTTTGTGAGAAAAGATTCAGTATAATCTGTGTTTCTTTAATTTAAATCTCTGCTCTTTCTGGGATTTTGGGTCCAGTGGGCGGGGCTATCAGTGATTGACAGCTTTCCTTGTATAAGTGTGCATAGAGACAGCTGTCAGTCACTGATAGCCCCGTCTACTGGACCCAAAATCCCAGCAAGACACATGCAGACACATGCACATTTGTGGCCTGCTGGAGGTCATTTTGCAGGGCTCTGGCAGTGCTCCTCCTGTTCCTCCTTGCACAAAGGCCGAGGTAGCGGTTCTGCTGCGGGGTTGTTGCCCTCCTATGGCTCCTTCCACATCTCCTGTTGTACTGGCCTGACTCCTGGTAGCGCCTCCAGCCTCTGGACAATACGCTGACAGACACCGCAAACCTTCTTGCCACAGCTCGCATTGATGTGCCATCCTGGATGAGCTGCACTACCTGAGCAACTTCTGTGGGTTGTAGAGTCCATCTCATGCTACCACGAGTGTGAAAGCACAACCAACATTCAAAAGTGACCAAAACATCAGCCAGAAAGCATTGGTACTGAGATGTGGTCTGTGGTCCCCACCTGCAGAACCACTCCTTTATTGAGGGTGTCTTGATAATTGCCAATAATTTCCATCTTTTGTCTATTCCATTTGCACAACAGCATGTGAAATTGATTGTCAATCAGTGTTGCTTCCTAAGTGGACAGTTTGATTTCACAGAAGTTTGATTTACTTGGAGTTATATTCTGTTGTTTAAGTGCTCCCTTTATTAATTTGAGCGGTGTATATAGCAATTATGCGTTTTTCGAAGTTTTTGATTTCTTTTCGCCATTATTGCTTTCCAGATATAATTCTGTGGTTGTGATTTTATATACAAATTATTTTTTTTCTTGTCTGCTTTTTTTCTTTTTGATCACGTGATATCCTTTGTTGATTTGTTTACCTGATTATTTAAGGTTGATGGGTAATTTTTAAGCTAAGCTTTGACAAAGAACTTTTGGAATCCGTTCGAAATGCGTCGCCCTCTGCCCCACTATTTTGGATGTAATTTTTATCAGTAATATGGAATAAAAGTGATTTTTTATACTAGTATCTAGAATACAATCCCCCCCCCCCCCAATTTTTTTTTTTTCTATTTCTACACGAATGGTTGGATCGTTCTTTCTGTGCATACTGGACTACAAGTATTGGTGATCCGGCATATTCCTTCCTTTATCCACAAAAAATAAAACCCCAAAACATCAAGTTTGGAATCGCAGGGACATGTTATTAACATATAAATGGACACTTCTCAGATTTCAAAAAAAAAAAAAAAAAAGTTCACTAAGGAGTTAAAATAAAGGCTACGCCAATTTATCGAGACCGCTGTAATGGGGGCATCACGAGGTACGCTTCACCACAGATCTTACTCCAGTCAGGAATAAGGTTCGTCAGAGCTGGAAAAAAATGGCGTTGCGCAAAAATGTTGCGACTTTTCAAAGCTTTTTACTCCAGAATCCTGCTGTAAAAGCTTTTGATAAATTGGGGCCAAAGTGTTTAATCTTGAAATAAAAACTCATCCTTTTATTATTATTATAAATCGGACTATCCTGTGTCTCTGGGTGAATGCGGTGGTAGCTGCCGACCTCGAGTGCTTGGCCCGTGTTTGTGCTGGAAACAACGGAATCACTTGGCACAAAATGTTAAAGTCACTGCCGACGACAACCCTTAGTGCGGTTCTCTCCTGAAGAACGGGATCCCACTTTCCGCAGCGTTGTCCATGGTGTTGTAGCAGCTTTGGGCATCAAACATGATCACATTGAGATTCTTCACACAAAAAGGCAAGGAGCCGCCTTCAGTTCCACGGACATAATGAACCCGAAAAAAAGAAACCCATACAGTCATGGAAAACCCTCTTAGGCCACGTTCACACTCTCAGTATTTGGTCAGTATTTTACATCAGTATTTGTAGCCAAAACCAGGAGTGGAACAATCAGAGGGAAAGTATAATAGAAACATGTCACCACGTCTGCATTTATCAGCCACTCCTGGTTTTGAACAGCCGCTGATTGTCTGCAGCCTTTTCAATTTTGTCAGGGAATATTGATGAGCTGCGGCCGATGATTGGCTGCAGCAGGCTTGTGATGCAACAATATCACGTCAATAGCATTGTTATTGATGAAGCTTCAGTTCTCCATTAGTGGACAAGCCCTAATCGTTACAAGAAGGACTCGTCTCCTTAATCATCGTTTACACCAAGCCAGAAGAATGCAGCGTATCAGCCACTTGTCGCTCTTGTAAAGTCTTCCTTCCACCACTGTATTAAAGGGATTGTCCATTACTTGGACAAGCAACCGCTGATTGGCTGCAGGGCACATGTGACAAAACAACATTACTGGAACGGTGTCAGCACTGCAGTTGATTATAGGCTGCTATTATTCATGGGGGAATATAGTGATTGAGAAGGGGTTGTCCAAGTAGTAGACCACCCCTTTAAACTGGTGTCAG
The DNA here is from genome assembly GCF_046119375.1 of Phyllobates terribilis. Classification (NCBI taxonomy): domain Eukaryota; kingdom Metazoa; phylum Chordata; class Amphibia; order Anura; family Dendrobatidae; genus Phyllobates; species Phyllobates terribilis. The sequence goes on from NW_027362765.1 coordinate 386,402,176, forward strand.
TTCCTTAGGAAAGGTCAGAGACAAAAATTTCTATCAGCGCATGGATAAACTTCTATGAGAAAATGGGCTGCAGAACGGCGTATCCTCCATCCCGGTTTAGATGGGTTCCTCATTAATGGCGGTACCCTCGGTGACGAACATGGGGAACAGTTTCATCAGGATATCGCTGTCGTTGCGGAGCGTTGTAAATGGTGCCCTGCGGTGTTGGTAGATTACCGCTGGACAATGGAAGAGATGCTCCAGAGACGGAAACAATAGACAAACAATAAGACGCAGCGTTTGAGTCCCGTACCTGCATTTTCTTTCCTTCCTTCCTTTTCCTTTCTGTAACCTCCAAACAAGAAGCAATTTCCAATTTTTTTCGAAATCATTACTGTGTGCAGGATCCGAAAATTGCATAACATTTGCTTGTCCTTGTTTTGCTTTTTTTAAATGCATTTATTTGGGGCTTAAAAATAATTTTTGCAATTCGATTTTCTTAAAAATTTTGCACCATTAGGCTTTTACAGGCTCTTTGTTTCCCCACACATTCAACTTTGATGTGGTCATAAATCAGCTGAGAGGAACTAAAATAAGGCATAAAAGAGTTACAAGCTCTCCCATTGGACTGCCAGTACCAGCTTACTGATGGATTCTCTGTTAACTCATTCTGCAGCCGGCAATACACAGTGCAGCACAGAGGATATAGAGGGCAAACGGTGCAACATTTTTTATGGCACCTAATTACAAAAATCATTTATAGCCAAAAATACATGCATTTAAGTAAGAAAGAGAAAAAAAATTGTCCTCAAAGCTGGAAAACTGATTTAATCAAGTCTATGTTAAAAACTTGTGTTTAATATTGTAATTCATTATCCGCCTGTTTGGGTCCTGAATGACCCATTATAACTTTTATTTATATTTTTTATCATTGATAAATTTAGTTGAGATCCATAGTCTGATCCTATGCTGGTGCAGTGAGCTCAGGGTTCCTCCTAGCGCAGGACAATGCTCGGTCTCATGTGGCCATAGTGTGTATGCAGCTCCTGGATGATGAAGGCTTTGAAGCCATTGACTGTCCCTTACGTTCCTCAGACCGCACCTCTGATGCCATCACAGACTGTCTAGAGGCCACTGATGACCTTACCCAGGTGTAACATGGCGTGGGGCGGTAGCTGAGGGCGAGGTACTCGTGTTTCACGCCCCGGCACGCTACATAAAAATGGGGGTCCTAGCTGTGTATGCTCTTGTTACCTTACACCTCTGCAGACTGCATGGTGCCTCTATACTGGGCAGGCCAGGACCAGATGTTAGGGGACAAATTGAGGAAGACCAAAGTCCAACATTAAACTTATATTTACTGAACATGAACTTGATAAGAACCATGTAGATCAGATAATACTCACTTTTCTTCACATAGGTGTCTCTTGCTTTATGCAGACATGGGCACTTCTCGGTTACATTTAATAACACTTCATTTACCTTGAATATCCACCAATTACGGGAGACTTTGTATTCCCCTGAGAGGGCCGCATGGGTCAAGGGGTACTGCTGAAGCCTCTCCCAGATATTCTCAGTTCCCAAATGACTAACAAGGGCCCCACTGTTTTAGGTACATCGGTACGACTCCTCACTACAACCTTGAAAGTCCACTGTTCCCCATTGGAGAGTTTACGTCCCAATATGGTGACCATTGCTTCATTTCAATACTCAAAATTGAGCTTCTTTTCACAGTAGACAACTGTCTGCTAACGTCCCACTGATACAATCCCTTCTCGTTCAATCCCCTATAAGTGGGCCTTCTACTGGGTTAAGTTCTGTACCGCTTAGGAGGCCTCTCTGGCCTGGGAACCAATCTGCCAAATCTCTTTGTCAGATATCTCTTCATGTTTCCTTGGTCTTTAGGACGTGCTATCTGATGTCCTGTGGTCTTCCCTCTTCGCACACAACACACTACATCATGTCAGCCTGCCAACTGTCAGATCTTGGGTCTGTCTCTACTGAACACTGGGCTCTGTCTTGCTCACTGTCAGGAGGTGGTCTTGTGTCTTCCCACATAGTCCCTCCCATTCTGGGCTAGTCCCAACTATTAACACTATCTATTCCCAACTATGTGCATGTTACTAAACAAACAAAATCACATTTAAAATAGTACAATGCATGATATCACAACACATATCTCCAAAGGGGGAGGTGGGCAGCACCTCCACTTCCTTACAAAGGACTGGGAGGAGACCCCCCAGGATACTGTTTGCCGTCTCATCAGTAGCATACTCATACAATGTCACACTACATGCGCACTACTGAGCTACCGCAATATCATTGGGACCGCCGTGCGTCGAGTGTTCTTCCCATGGGTGGTCCGTAACCTGTAAATAAAACTGAAGAAGTCACTTATTCCAAATAAGAAGCCCCCGACAGCGCGTCCTGTGCATAGCAGTCTTGATTTTTATTTTTATTTTTGTACAAAATATACATTTCTGAATTGCAAAGCAGCTATAGTCGGCTACCAAACCGGACACGTCTGAATACAGTGGGTGAGTTATCTATATACAAAGCTCATGCGTCAATACGTGAGGTTCATCTCGAATCCCTAGTTTATAAATCAGTGCTTTATAATCCCTCCCTCCCCAATAATTAAGATGAAACAGGCATCCAGTCAACGAAACACGAGGAAGAACGTGCCGATGAAACATTCCTCCGAGTCTTGTAGAAAGATGAGGTTAATACAAACTTTCAATCCATCACGGTCATGCTGGGAGACTTGACGTTCCGAAGAGAGACGTCCCCATGTCAAATCATTGGCGCCAGCTGAGAAGCTGGAGGGATTCTTTTCAGTTCCAGCTGCAGGATATTGCTAATTGTGTTTCTCAGCTTCTATACACCGGCTGAGGTCTAAGCAGCCAATACATAATCTCTGTATATCTATAGCATGCTACTAAATACTTTTTTTTTAAATTTCTTTATAATATTCTTTTACCCTTCCCCCACCTCCAACCCACCATATAAAAAAGCACAAAGGGTGTCCCTTAAAATTCTCTCATTTTGGAAGATTATTGCACTTGCCAAAAAAAAAAATAATGTGCATAGAATTTCTATATCACTTAACGCTCATCTATCATCCTAGCGTCCGAGGTTATTACACGTTGCATACATTCTCAGATACAAAGGTCTAAAATTACATTGCTGCTCAATGGGTGAAAATGTTGTGACCTAGTAGCCCCGCTGCACCCTTTGATAAATGCATCACAGCCAGCGTGGTGTAAAAGTGAATTCTGACTGATAAATTAGTGAATGTATTGTAATTAAAGTAGAGATCTTCCCTCAAAAAAGCTCCAAATCATCTGCATAGTTAAATGATACCGTTCTGAATGTCACCACTAGAGGGAGCGCACTGCATACATTTTTATCATTGAGTTCTATGCATAAACTATGTACAGTGCACTCCCTCTAGTGGTGAATGTAGGTAGTCACAATTGTATCATCACCACTAGAGGGAGCTCACTGCGTACATTTTTTGTCATTGAGTTCAATATATAAATTGTGTATAGTGCACTCCCTCTAGAGGTTATAGGTAGTCACAATTGTATCATCAACACTAGTGGGACCCCACTGCATATATTTTTATCATTGAGTTCTATGCATAAACTGTATGCAGTGTGCTCCCTCTAGTGGTGGATGTAGGTAGTCACAATTGTATCATCACCACTAGAGGGAGCTCAGTGCATACATTTTTATCATTGAGTTCTATGCATAAACTATGCAGTGCGCTCCCTCTAGTGGTGGATGTAGGCAGTCACAATTGTATCATCACCACTAGAAGAAGCTCACTGCATACATTTTTAGCATTGAGTTCTATATATAAACTGTATGCAGTGCGCTCCCTCTAGTGGTGGCTGTAGGTAGTCACAATTGTATCATCACCACTAGAAGAAACTCACTGCATACATTTTTAGCATTGAGTTCTATATATAAACTGTATGCAGTGCACTCCCTCTAGTGGTGGATGTAGGTAGTCAGAATTGTATCATCACCACTAGAAGGTGCTCACTGCATACATTTTTATCATTGCGCTCTATAAATAAACTGTATGCAGTGCGCTCCCTCTAGTGGTGGATGTAGTTGGTCACAATTGTATCATTTAATTCTAGGTTTATGCAGAGGATTTGGAGCTCTGTATTAGAAAAACAGTCCTGATTACTGTCAGGATATATTAAGAAAGGAATTAGGATAGGCTTTATATAAGAAAATGACTATATGTGTTGGTTTACTACCTTTCTAGCTGTCAAAAAACTACAGCTCCCAGCATGTTAAGCATTGTAATTTCTCTTTGACATTAATGGAATATTATTAATTTTAGGATAGGGCATCAATGTTTGGAGGGATCGGGAAGTCTGTGACCCCACACTCATCAGCGAGGGGACGAGCAACAGAAGCAAGCAATACTGCCCCTACAATGAAGGGGATGATGCAGCCTTTTTATTGTGCTGATTAGCAGTGGTAACAGGAGAATAAATATTAAATATTAATGTTCCCGGGGCCCCGTTAAGTGATTTATTATTAGGCAATGTGGGTGAATGAGATTCCATACAAATATGGAAGCCGACAGGACTCGCTCTGGGGTCATATTTTATATTAATCCATAGAACAAAACCTAAAAATGTAACCTAAACTGTAAAATAAAGCAATAAAATAAGAGGCTGATACCACCATGCCTAAACCTAGAAGAAATCAATGTATTTACAGAAGAGAAACCAAAGCAAAGGGCGATGCCAGCTGTGCAGAAACTACAGGAACCCGAGCAGAAATATAGACAGTCCCACGTAAAAAGTGAAGCCGACACATGAAAACACCATAATAAGAACCAAAGATGTCCTCCTGCTCGGGTACATACATCGTGGGTCACATGTGGGCTGAGAACTAAATGGGCCCCATAAAAAAAAAGGCTCAGGGGCTCCTTACAATCCTGTGCAAAATTTTGACCACCTACAGCTGCCCCTAGCGGGCGCTAACAGATATGAATGCCTACAGATCCCATTGACCTCAGCAGCTGCCCACAGCAACTAATCACAGCGCAGCTTTCATTCTAACAGAGCTGATTTAAAAATGAAAGCTGGGTTCTGATTGGTTGCTATGGGCAACCCAGACTGTTTTGATAAATGAGGGCCTAAGAGGTTCTTTTGGAAATCGGATTGTGAGCCTCATTAAAGGGGCTGTCCAGACTTAGGGTGCAATCCTGCAGTCACTCACGTCTAGTAGGAATGTGACTGGAAGTATACAAATCACATACTTGACGTCCCATGACCGCCCAATCCCGGCGACGGGACCGGAGAATCCTCACACCGCGTACACTACCGCATAGAGTGACAGCAGACTTGTAGCCTAAGGCTGAACAACCCCTTTAAGGACCGGACCACATGAGCCATGACAAGTTCTGTACAACGCCGCACAATATGTTGGTGCTATATAAATAATATGACAGGTCCTTGGCAGTCTCTGTTTTGGGGTAATGGTCACTGGCAGAAGTTCATTAAGTCTCTTTGATGGTGTATTACATTTAGGCGAACTTCCCCTTTAAGGAAAAACATCTCCTGTATTTGGGTTGTCAAGATTTTCATCTGTTTAGCTAAAAAGGAAGATGGCTTCCAACACAGGAGCACTCGGCTTGTCCAGCATTGATTTCAATAGAACTGCAATGCCTTACCTGCCCTGTGGGGGCGCTGCAGGGAAACTGAACACTTGCAGCCAACTTCCTCTACAGAAGCTTATAAACAGGGAATCCAGAAATAGTGAATGCCGGGACTTATATGTGCTGTCTATAGGAAATCAAATGTCTCCTATGAATGTACGTAGCTGCTAGGAAGACAATTCCCTAAAGATCACCCCATGCACGGCCATTATAGCAATATTTAAAGGATTATTTCCATCTTCATAAATGGATATTGTCAGATAGGTCTTATAAATACAAGCAATTTTACAATTTACTTCTTATTCGAATTTTCATCCGTTTTTGAGATATTAATACTTTTTGTTTTCTTTACAACTTGTTGCCTTGGAGACCGACCACCGCTGCCTGACAGCAGAACATGTGCAGCTCTTATCTACTGAGCTTGTAAGCACTACTCTATAGATGGCCAGGATCACTGGAGCAAACTGTTGGCTTCCAATCTCTGCTAGCTTAAGCTCTGCGCTTACAACCTAGACATCAGCGGTGGTCGGTCTCCTAGGAAACGAGTGATAAACAAAAAACGATAATATCTCAAAAATGGCTGCAAATTTTAATAAGCAGTAAATTGCAAAAGTGTTCATTTTTACAGGCTCTATCTGACAATATCCATCTGTGATGATGGGAATATAACCCTTTAATGGGAAATGACAGGACATCCATAGTACGGGTGATTAGATGCACTTCATGTTTGTACAGATGTAGTCGAGATGAGTATGTCGTTTGGCACAACTGATCATAATATCAAATGATGGCCAAGTCAGCTCTGCTACATCTGATCACAAGTCTGTAGAGTGCCGTCTATGGATATGCAGTTAGGACCTACTGCCTTACCCCTGGGGTAATGAAGCTTTGGGCCATATTGGAGCATAAAGTATATCAAATGGGCTGTATATGGAAGCTGATAATGAGTTGCAGCTTAATGGACTCTTATATATGTCATCTGGTTCCATATTAAGTTATCTCGTATTTCTGTAGACAATAAAGTACAGTGTATAGTGAATTTCCAAATGGCTAAACCTGTTCGTTGCTTTATATTTATAATTTTCAGAGCTTTGTACAGTATTTCTGATACAAAGCACCAAATCCCCTGCATAGAAGAATAATTAAAACATGAAGCCTCCACTAGAGGGAGCATCGGAGGTTATTGCATACAGTACATTGTGCAGTAATATCTTGAGCTCCCTCTAGTGGTGGCTATTGGTAGCAACCATGGTATAGTTTAAAGGGGATGTCCTGGATTAGATAAAAAAAAAACATGTTTACTTTCTTGCAGAAACTGGACCACCCCTGACTATGGGTTGTGTGTGATATTGCAGCTCAGCTCTTTTCACATCAATGGGGCTGATTGCAATACCAGACACAACCTATGTTCAGGTGAAAGAAACCAGCCATGTTTTTTCTAATCCCAGACATCCCCTTTAAATTAACCAAGCGATAGAGGATATAGAATAGGGGGGTGTATCTGCAGTACCCGGCCGTGGCCACTATACAGTCAACGGAGCTGTGCTAACTGACACCGAGAACAGCTGATCGGCGGGGGGCACCTGCACCAATCAGACATGGATGACCTATCCCAATGATGGGCCATCGATTTTTAAAGTTCTGGAAAACCCCTTTAAACTGTACTAGTTACATCCAGAGCTGCATTCAAAATTCTGCTGGCATGATATTGCCGCCCCTTGTGCTTCGGTGTCTTTACAGAGCTCGTTCTTCTTTGGTGCATTGTAGATGCCAATTAGGACTCCAGAGTTTAATAAAAAAAAAAGTTCTGAAACTTTCTAACATAATTCTTCGAGATTCAAGATTCTTGCGTGCTGTTAGTGAATAAAGACCATCTAGTAATCATGTGGATACAAACTGGAGCTTGATACACTGTAACAAAATGTGCATGGATGTCTATCAGACTCGATCAGGGTGAGAAGTTGTCACCTGGATGTAAAGCAGAATGTTTCTATTCACCCCCTGCAAGCAGAGATCTTGAAAATGATGATAAATTATAGTTAAAAAGTTGTAGAACTTATTTCATGTAGCGCTTAAGCTCGAGTTACGTGAAACCCCCTTTAATGGAGAGGCTATGGTCCTTCTAATTGGAGGACGATCTTCATTCCTGTGGTCAGCGTCCCCCCACTGCTAATCCCGGGTAAAGACCGGCTGTCATCGAGGACCGGATCAGAGCAGCGTAGATCAAATTATTTATTTCTGCTACCGGGGTATCAGTTATTACAGCTATGGGGGCCCTTTTTTAACCTCTTAAAGGAATATTCCTATCTTGGACAATATGATGTTGCATACAGTTCTAATAGTTGCAGGCACCCTTATTTTGAGAATATGGGGGTCCCTGACCCCCATGAACACAAAGGAGGCTATGCATGGACATTTGCATGACTGTTTGCCAAATCCTGATAGAAGCGAATGGAGAAAACTTGCGCATGAATCACAGAGGCGCAATCACCTTTCCATTGGCGCAAGATGGGTGTCAGGGATCCAAGTTTTCAAGACGAGGTGGGAACCGCATCAGATATGTGAATTTACCATAAATGTATAAGATGGGAATAAACCTGTAATTACTTTGCTTTAACGGGGCGCTGTTCTAAGTTTTGCAGTCTGAGATTTTCTATGTATGGGCTCTAAGCAGCGGAGTGACTTCTTCATTTGGGGGATCTATAAGACATATCAGATGACTCAAGGTGGATTTTCCCCTTTAAGAATTCAAATAAAAAAATGTTGTCTCAGCTTGCTGAAACTTGTAGTACCCCAATAGCCTCAGGCAGCTAAAAGAACATTACTATAGCATATTCGCCAACAGTCCCAACTTTTGCAGGAATGTCCCCAAAAAAGTTTTGGTCACAAAAATGACCCACTAATTAGTATTGTGACATGGGCAGTTATGTTATATTAGTATATGGAGGAGCTCATTATACAATCAGTTCTCATAAATTAATAATAAACTAGGACTGGATTATGTCACTTCCCCTTTAAGGATCATGTGATAAGTGAACATCAATGCCGTCAGCTACTACTATCATCTGGAAGAAGTTTCTAAGGTTTTCCTGGTTTTTCGGAAGTCAGCGGGAAGTAACTTCAGACCGTTCGAGATCTCCACAAGCGTCCACCCTGGAGACTACTACTCCCATCGTGAAGGTGGGTGATATTAGGCGACACCTTTGGATCATCAGGAGAGGGATAGGCTCCTTTAAGTGTTACAACAGCCAGGACATAGTACAGGGCATTTTTACTTTGCGTCGTACGCGCCCTCCAGTGGTCGTGCATCCACATTGTCTATGTAAAAAGTGTGAACTTGGGAGAAACAAAACAAAAAAAAATGAACTCTTGAAGGTCGTGGGTTCGCTAAATGACGTTGTCGAAGAGTTGCATTGATCTCATGATGTTTTCATCCTGCGGAGGAAAAAGAGGAGATCACAGAGGTCGGCTCATTGTCACATTTAGTGGGTCATAAAAAAAACTTTCCAAATGTTTTTTAACCAAGACCCTGCAAATGATGTGGCCCTGAGTGCCCACCCCACAGTATAGGGGATCCAAGCCAAACTGGCTCCAAAATATGTCTTACATCATGTGGATGCTAAGGATTGACTCATTAGCACTAATGAATAAGCATAATTAATTGTCAGGCACATTTGTACAGGTATTATATTCAGCTGGCTCATTAAACCCTGGCACATACATTATATACAGGCACTATGAATATCAGCATTCATAGGGTTAATATTACAGCAGGAGTGCTGCAGTACAAGCCAGGAGAAATGTACGGGCACTAATACGTAGCCAGCAAAACTGTATGAGGACTATCAGGATGTGCACTACATTATTAGCACTGATAAGCAGCGGGCACATCTCCATGGCCACTAGGACTGGCACTACATTATTAGCACTGATGAGCAGCGGGTACATCTCCATGGCCACTAGTAGGACTGGCACCACATTATTAGCACTGATGAGCAGCGGGTACATCTCCATGGCCACTAGTAGGACTGGCACTACATTATTAGCACTGATGAGCAGCGGGAACATCTCCATGGCCACTAGTAGGACTGGCAGTACATTATTAGCACTGATAAGCAGCAGGCACATCTCCATGGCCACTAGTAGGACTGGCACTACATTATTAGCACTGATGAGCAGTGAGCACATCTCCATGGCCACTAGTAGGACTGGCACTACATTATTAGCACTGATGAGCAGTGAGCACATCTCCATGGCCACTAGTAGGACTGGCACTACATTATTAGCACTGATGAGCAGTGAGCACATCTCCATGGTCACTAGTAGGACTGGCACTACATTATTAGCACTGATGAGCAGCGGATACATCTACATGGCCACTAGTAGGACTGGCACTACATTATTAGCACTGATGAGCAGCGGCCACATCTCCATGGCCACTAGTAGGACTGGCACTACATTATTAGCACTGATAAGCAGCAGGCACATCTCCATGGCCACTAGTAGGACTGGCACTACATTATTAGCTCTGATGAGCAGCGGGTACATCTCCATGGCCACTAGTAGGACTGGCACTACATTATTAGCTCTGATGAGCAGCGGGCACATCTCCATGGCCACTAGTAGGACTGGCACTACATTATTAGCTCTGATGAGCAGCGGGCACATCTCCATGGCCACTAGTAGGACTGGCACTACATTATTAGCAGTGATGAGCAGCGGGCACATCTCCATGGCCACTAGCAGGACTGGCACTACATTATTAGCACTGATGAGCAGCGGGCACATCTCCATGGCCACTAGTAGGACTGGCACTACATTATTAGCAGTGATGAGCAGCGGGCACATCTCCATGGCCACTAGTAGGACTGGCACTACATTATTAGCACTGATGAGCAGCGGGCACATCTCCATGGCCACTAGTAGGACTGGCACTACATTATTAGCACTGATGAGCAGCGGGCACATCTCCATGGCCACTAGTAGGACTGGCACTACATTATTAGCACTGATGAGCAGCGGGCATATCTCCATGGCCACTGGTAGGACTGGCACTACATTATTAGCACTGATGAGCAGCGGGTACATCTCTATGGCCACTAGTAGGACTGGCAGTACATTATTAGCACTGATGAGCAGCGGGCACATCTCCATGGCCAATAGTAGGACAGGCACTACATTATTAGCACTGATGAGCAGCGGGCACATCTCCATGGCCTCTAGTAGGACTGGAACTACATTATTAGCACTGATGAGCAGCGGGCACATCTCCATGGCATCTAGTAGGACTGGAACTACATTATTAGCACTGATGAGCAGCGGGCACATCTCCATGGTCATTAGTAGGACAGGCACTACATTATTAGAACTGATGAGCAGCGGATACATCTCCATGGCATCTAGTAGGACTGGCACTACATTATTAGCACTGATGAGCAGCGGGCACATCTCCATGGCATCTAGTAGGACTGGCAGTACATTATTAGCACTGATGAGCAGCGGGCACATCTCCATGGCCACTAGTGGGACAGGCACTACATTATTAGCACTGATGAGCAGCGGATACATCTCCATGGCCACTAGTAGGACTGGCACTACATTATTAGCGCTGATGAGCAGCGGGCACATCTCCATGGCCATTAGTAGGACTGGCACTACATTATTAGTGCTGATGAGCAGCGGGCACATCTCATGGCCACTAGTAAGACTGGCACTACATTATTAGCACTGATGAGAAGCGGGCACATCTCCATGGCCACTAGTAGGACTGGCACTACATTATTAGCACTCATGAGCAGCGGGCACATCTCCATGACCACTAGTAGGACTGGCACTACATTATTAGCACTGATGAGCAGCGGGCACATCTCCATGGCCACTAGTAGGACTGGCACTACATTATTAGCACTGATGAGCAGCGGATACATCTCCATGGCCACTAGTAGGACTGGCACTACATTATTAGCACTGATGAGCAGCGGGCACATCTCCATGGCCACTAGTAGGATGGGCACCACATTATTAGCCAGATGAGCAGCAGGCACATCTCCATGGCCACTAGTAGGACTGGCACCACATTATTAGCACTGATGAGCAGCGGGCACATCTCCATAGCCACTAGTAGGACTGGCACTACATTATTAGCTCTGATGAGCAGCGGGCACATCTCCATGGCCACTAGTAGGACTGGCACTACATTATTAGCTCTGATGAGCAACGGGCACATCTCCATGGCCACTAGTAGGACTGGCACTACATTATTAGCACTGATAAGCAGCAGGCACATCTCCATGGCCACTAGTAGGACTGGCACTACATTATTAGCTCTGATGAGCAGCGGGCACATCTTCATGGTCACTAGTAGGACTGGCACTACATTATTAGCACTGATGAGCAGCGGATACATCTCCATGACCACAAGTAGGACTGGCACCACATTATTAGCCAGATGAGCAGCACTGATGAGCAGCGGGTACATCTCCATGGCTACTAGAAGGACTGGCACCACATTATTAGCACTGATGAGCAGCAGGCACATCTCCATGGCCACTAGTAGGACTGGCACTACATTATTAGCTCTGATGAGCAGCGGGTACATCTCCATGGCCACTAGTAGGACTGGCACTACATTATTAGCTCTGATGAGCAGCGGGCACATCTCCATGGCCACTAGCAGGACTGGCACTACATTATTAGCACTGATGAGCAGCGGGCATATCTCCATGCCAACTAGTAGGAATGGCACTACATTATTAGCTCTGATGAGCAGCGGGTACATCTCCATGGCCACTAGTAGGACTGGCACTACATTATTAGCTCTGATGAGCAGCGGGTACATCTCCATGGCCACTAGTAGGACTAGCACTACATTATTAGCACTGATGAGCAGCAGGCACATCTCCATGGCCACTAGTAGGACTGGCACTACATTATTAGCACTGATGAGCAGCGGGCACATCTCCATGGCCACTAGTAGGACTGGCACTACATTATTAGCACTGATGAGCAGCGGGCACATCTCCATGGCCACTAGTAGGACTGGCACTACATAATTAGCACTGATGAGCAGCGGGCACATCTCCATGGCCACTAGTAGGACTGGCACTACATTATTAGCACTGATGAGCAGCGGGCACATCTCCATGGCCACTAGTAGGACTGGCACTACATTATTAGCACTGATGAGCAGCGGGCACATCTCCATGGCCACTAGTAGGACTGGCACTACATTATTAGCACTGATGAGCAGCGGGCACATCTCCATGGCCACGAGTAGGACTGGCACTACATTATTAGCACTGATGAGCAGCGGGCACATCTCCATGGCCACTAGGAGGACTGGCACTACATTATTAGCACTGATGAGCAGCGGGCACATCTCCATGGCCGCTAGTAGGACTGGCACTACATAATTAGCACTGATGAGCAGCAGGCACATCTCCATGGCCACTAGTAGGACAGGCACCACATTATTAGCACTGATGAGCAGCGGGCACATCTCCATGGCCACTAGTAGGACAGGCACTACATTATTAGCACTGATGAGCAGGGGGCACATCTCCATGGCCTCTAGTAGGACTGGAACTACATTATTAGCACTGATGAGCAGCGGGCACATCTCCATGGCCTCTAGTAGGACTGGAACTACATTATTAGCACTGATGAGCAGCGGGCACATCTCCATGGCCACTAGTAGGACAGGCACTACATTATTAACACTGATGAGCAGCGGATACATCTCCATGGCCACTAGTAGGACTGGCACTGCATTATTAACCCTGATGAGCAGCGGGCACATCTCCATGGCCATTAGTAGGACTGGCACTACATTATTAGCGCTGATGAGCAGCGGGCACATCTGCATGGCCACTAGTAGGACTGGCACTACATTATTAGCACTGATGAGCAGCGGGCACATCTCCATGGCCACTAGTAGGACTGGCACTACATTATTAGCACTGATGAGCAGCGGGCACATCTCCATGACCACTAGTAGGACTGGCACTACATTATTAGCACTGATGAGCAGCGGGCACATCTCCATGGCCACTAGTAGGACTGGCACTACATTATTAGCACTGATGAGCAGCGGGCACATCTCCATGGCCACTAGTAGGACTGGCACTACATTATTAGCACTGATGAGCAGCGGATACATCTCCATGGCCACTAGTAGGACTGGCACTACATTATTAGCGCTGATGAGCAGCGGGCACATCTCCATGGCCACTAGTAGGACTGGCACTACATTATTAGCGCTGATGAGCAGCGGGCACATCTCCATGGCCACTAGTAGGACTGGCACTACATTATTAGCACTGTTGAGCAGCGGGCACATCTCCATGGCCACTAGTAGGACTGGCACTACATTATTAGCACTGATGAGCAGCGGGCACATCTCCATGGCCACTAGTAGGACTGGCACTACATTATTAGCACTGATGAGCAGCGGATACATCTCCATGGCCACTAGTAGGACTGGCACTACATTATTAGCGCTGATGAGCAGCGGGCACATCTCCATGGCCATTAGTAGGACTGGCACTACATTATTAGCGCTGATGAGCAGCGGGCACATCTCCATGGCCACTAGTAGGACTGGCACTACATTATTAGCACTGATGAGCAGCGGGCACATCTCCATGACCACTAGTAGGACTGGCACTACATTATTAGCACTGATGAGCAGCGGGCTCATCTCCATGGCCACTAGTAGGACTGGCACTACATTATTAGCACTGATGAGCAGCGGATACATCTCCATGGCCACTAGTAGGACTGGCACTACATTATTAGCACTGATGAGCAGCGGGCACATCTCCATGACCACTAGTAGGATGAGCACCACATTATTAACCAGATGAGCAGCGGGCACATCTCCATGGCCACTAGCAGGACTGGCACCACATTATTAGCACTGATGAGCAGCGGGCACATCTCCATGGCCACTAGTAGGACTGGCACTACATTATTAGCTCTGATGAGCAGCGGGCACATCTCCATGGCCATTAGTAGGACTGGCACTACATTATTAGCACTGATGAGCAGCGGGCACATTTCCATGGCCACTAGTAGGACTGGCACTACATTATTAGCTCTGATGAGCAGCGTGCACATCTCCATGGCCACTAGTAGGACTGGCACTACATTATTAGCACTGATGAGCAGCGGATATATCTCCATGACCACTAGTAGGACTGGCATCACATTATTAGCACTGATGAGCAGCGGGCACATCTCCATGGCCACTAGCAGGACGGGCACCACATTATTAGCACTGATAAGCAGCGGGCACGTCTCCATGGCCACTAGTAGGACTGGCACTACATTATTAGCAATGATGAGCAGCGGGCACATCTCCATGACCACTAGTAGGACTGGAGCTACATTATTAGCACTGAGGAGCAGCAGGCACATCTCCATGGCCACTAATAGGACTGGCACTACATTATTAGCACTGATGAGCAGGGGGAACATCTCCATGGTCACTAGTAGAACAGGCACTACATTATTAGCACTGATGAGCAGCGGGCACATCTCCATGGTCACTAGTAGGACGGACACCACATTATTAGCACTGATAAGCAGCGGGCACATCTCCATGGCCACTAGTAGGACCGGCACTACATTATTAGCACTGATGAGCAGCGGGCACATCTCCATGACCACTAGTAGGACTGGCACTACATTATTAGCACTGATGAGCAGCGGGCACATCTCCATGGCAACTAGTAGGACTGGCACTACATTATTAGCACTGATGAGCAGTGGGCACATCTCCATGGCCACTAGTAGGACAGGCACTACATTATTAGCACTGATGAGCAGCGGGCACATCTCCTTGGCCACTAGTAGGACTGGCACTACATTATTAGCACTGATGTGCCGCGGGCACATCTCCATGGCCACTAGTAGGACTGGCACCACATTATTAGCACTGATGAGCAGCGGGCACATCTCCATGGCCACTAGTAGGACAGGCACTACATTATTAGCACTGATGAGCAGCGGGCACATCTCCATGGCCACTAGTAAGACTGGCACTACATTATTAGCACTGATGAGCAGCTGGCACATCTCCATGGCCACTAGTAGGACTGGCACTACATTATTAGCTCTGATGAGCAGCGGGCACATCTCCATGGCCATTAGTAGGACTGGCACTACATTATTAGCACTGATGAGCAGCGGGCACATTTCCATGGCCACTAGTAGGACTGGCACTACATTATTAGCTCTGATGAGCAGCGTGCACATCTCCATGGCCACTAGTAGGACTGGCACTACATTATTAGCACTGATAAGCAGCAGGCACATCTCCATGGCCACTAGTAGGACTGGCACTACATTATTAGCTCTGATGAGCAGCGAGCACATCTCCATGGTCACTAGTAGGACTGGCACTACATTATTAGCACTGATGAGCAGCGGATACATCTCCATGACCACTAGTAGGACTGGCATCACATTATTAGCACTGATGAGCAGCGGGCACATCTCCATGGCCACTAGCAGGACGGGCACCACATTATTAGCACTGATAAGCAGCGGGCACGTCTCCATGGCCACTAGTAGGACTGGCACTACATTATTAGCACTGATGAGCAGCGGGCACATCTCCATGACCACTAGTAGGACTGGAGCTACATTATTAGCACTGAGGAGCAGCAGGCACATCTCCATGGCCACTAATAGGACTGGAGCTACATTATTAGCACTGAGGAGCAGCAGGCACATCTCCATGGCCACTAGTAGGACTGGCACTACATTATTAGCACTGATGAGCAGGGGGAACATCTCCATGGTCACTAGTAGGACAGGCACTACATTATTAGCACTGATGAGCAGCGGGCACATCTCCATGGTCACTAGTAGGACGGACACCACATTATTAGCACTGATAAGCAGCGGGCACATCTCCATGGCCACTAGTAGGACCGGCACTACATTATTAGCACTGATGAGCAGCAGGCACATCTCCATGGCCACTAGTAGGACTGGCACTACATTATTAGCACTGATGAGCAGCGGGCACATCTACATGGCCACTAGTAGGACTGGCACTACATTATTAGCACTGATAAGCAGCGGGCACATCTCCATGACCACTAGTAGGACTAGTACTACATTATTAGCACTGAGGAGCAGCAGGCACATCTCCATGGCCACTTATAGGACTGGCACTACATTATTAGCACTGATGAGCAGCGGGCACATCTCCATGGTCACTAGTAGGACAGGCACTACATTATTAGCACTGATGAGCAGCGGGCGCATCTCCATGGTCACTAGCAGGACTGGCACTACATTATTAGCACTGATGAGCAGCTGGCACATCTCCATGGTCACTAGTAGGACAGGCACTACATTATTAGCTCTGATGAGCAGCGGGCACATCTCCATGGTCACTAGTAGGACAGGCACTACATTATTAGCACTGATGAGCAGCAGGCACATCTCCATGACCACTAGTAGGACTGGCACTACATTATTAGCACTGATGAGCAGCGGGCACATCTCCATGGCAACTAGTAGGACTGGCACTACATTATTAGCACTGATGAGCAGCGGGCACATTTCCATGGCCACTAGTAGGACTGGCACTACATTATTAGCACTGATGAGCAGCGGGCACATCTCCATGGCCACTAGTAGGACAGGCACTACATTATTAGCACTGATGAGCAGCAGGCACATCTCCATGACCACTAGTAGGACTGGCACTACATTATTAGCACTGATGAGCAGCGGGCACATCTCCATGGCAACTAGTAGGACTGGCACTACATTATTAGCACTGATGAGCAGCGGGCACATCTCCATGGCCACTAGTAGGACTGGCACTACATTATTAGCACTGATGAGCAGCGGGCACATCTCCATGGCCACTAGTAGGACAGGCACTACATTATTAGCACTGATGAGCAGCGGGCACATCTCCTTGGCCACTAGTAGGACTGGCACTACATTATTAGCACTGATGTGCCGCGGGCACATCTCCATGGCCACTAGTAGGACTTGCACTACATTATTAGCAATGGTGAGCAGCGGGCACATCTCCATGGCCACTAGTAGGACTTGCACTACATTATTAGCACTGATGAGCAGCGGGCACATCTCCATGGCCACTAGTAGGACTGGCACCACATTATTAGCACTGATGAGCAGCGGGCACATCTCCATGGCCACTAGTAGGACTGGCACCACATTATTAGCACTGGTAAGCAGCAGGCACATCTCCATGGCCACTAGTAGGACTGGCACCACATTATTAGCACTGATGAGCAGCGGGCACATCTCCATGGCCACTAGTATGACAGGCACTACATTATTAGCACTGATGAGCAGCGGGCACATCTCCATGGTCACTAGTAGGACAGGCACTACATTATTAGCACTGATGAGCAGCGGGCACATCTCCATGGCCACTAGTAGGACTGGCACTACATTATTAGCACTGATGAGCAGCAGGCACATCTCCATGGCCACTAGTAGGACTGGCACTACATTATTAGCACTGATGAGCAGTGGGCACATCTCCATGGCCACTAGTAGGACTGGCACTACATTATTAGCACTGATGAGCAGCGGGCACATCTCCATGGCTACTAGTAGGACTGGCACTACATTATTAGCTCTGATGAGCAACAGGCACATCTCCATGGCCACTAGTAGGACTGGAACTACATTATTAGCACTGATGAGCAGCAGGTTCATCTCCATGGCCACTAGTAGGACTGGCACTACATTATTAGCACTGATAAGCAGCAGGCACATCTCCATGGCCACTAGTAGGACTGGCACTACATTATTAGCACTGATAAGCAGCAGGCACATCTCCATGGCCACTAGTAGGACTGGCAATACATTATTAGCACTGATGAGTAGCGGGCTCATCTCCATGGCCACTAGTAGGACTGGCACTACATTATTAGCACTGATGAGTAGCGGGCTTATCTCCATGGCCACTAGTAGGACTGGCACTACATTATTAGCTCTGATGAGTAGCGGGCACATTTCCATGGTCACTAGTAGGACTGGCACTACATTATTAGCTCTGATGAGCAGCGGGCACATCTCCATGGCTACTAGTAGGACTGGCACTACATTATTAGCACTGATGAGCAGCAGGCACATCTCCATGGCCACTAGTATGACAGGCACTACATTATTAGCACTGATGAGCAGTGAGCACATCTCCATGGCCACTAGTAGGACTGGCACTACATTATTAGCACTGATAAGCAGCAGGCACATCTCCATGGCCACTGGTAGGACTGGCACTACATTATTAGCACTGATGAGTAGCGGGCACATCTCCATGGCCACTAGTAGGACTGGCACTACATTATTTGCACTGGTAAGCAGCGGGCTCATCTCCATGGCCATTAGTAGGACTGGCACTACATTATTAGCACTGATGAGCAGCGGGCACATCTCCATGGCCACTATTAGGACTGGCACTACATTATTAGCACTGATGAGTAGCAGGCACATCTCCATGGCTACTAGTAGGACTGGCACTACATTATTAGCTCTGATGAGCAACAGGCACATCTCCATGGCCACTAGTAGGACTGGCACTACATTATTAGCACTGATGAGCAGCAGGCACATCTCCATGGCCACTAGTAGGACTGGCACTACATTATTAGCACTGATAAGCAGCAGGCACATCTCCATGGCCACTAGTAGGACTGGCAATACATTATTAGCACTGATAAGCAGCAGGCACATCTCCATGGCCACTAGTAGGACTGGCACTACATTATTAGCACTGATAAGCAGCAGGCACATCTCCATGGCCACTAGTAGGACTGGCAATACATTATTAGCACTGATGAGTAGCGGGCTCATCTCCATGGCCACTAGTAGGACTGGCACTACATTATTAGCACTGATGAGTAGCGGGCTTATCTCCATGGCCACTAGTAGACTGGCACTACATTATTAGCTCTGATGAGCAGTGGGCACATCTCCATGGTCATTAGTAGGACTGGCACTACATTATTAGCACTGATGAGCAGTGGGCACATTTCCATGGTCACTAGTAGGACTGGCACTACATTATTAGCTCTGATGAGCAGCGGGCACATCTCCATGGCTACTAGTAGGACTGGCACTACATTATTAGCACTGATGAGCAGCAGGCACATCTCCATGGCCACTAGTATGACAGGCACTACATTATTAGCACTGATGAGCAGTGAGCACATCTCCATGGCCACTAGTATGACAGGCACTACATTATTAGCACTGATGAGCAGTGGGCACATCTCCATGGTCATTAGTAGGACTGGCACTACATTATTAGCACTGATGAGCAGTGGGCACATCTCCATGGTCATTAGTAGGACTGGCACTACATTATTAGCACTGATGAGCAGTGGGCACATTTCCATGGTCACTAGTAGGACTGGCACTACATTATTAGCTCTGATGAGCAGCGGGCACATCTCCATGGCTACTAGTAGGACTGGCACTACATTATTAGCACTAATGAGCAGCGGGCACATCTCCATGGCCACTAGTAGGACTGGCACTACATTATTAGCACTGATAAGCAGCAGGCACATCTCCATGGCCACTGGTAGGACTGGCACTACATTATTAGCACTGATGAGTAGCGGGCACATCTCCATGGCCACTAGTAGGACTGGCACTACATTATTTGCACTGGTAAGCAGCGGGCTCATCTCCATGGCCATTAGTAGGACTGGCACTACATTATTAGCACTGATGAGCAGCGGGCACATCTCCATGGCCACTATTAGGACTGGCACTACATTATTAGCACTGATGAGTAGCAGGCACATCTCCATGGCCACTAGTAGGACTGGCACTACATTATTAGCTCTGCTGAGCAGCGGGCACATCTCCATGGCCACTAGTAGGACTGGCACTACATTATTAGCACTGATGAGCAGCGGACACATCTCCATGGCCACTAGTAGGACTGGCACTACATTATTAGCTCTGATGAGCAGCGGGCACATCTCCATGGCCACTAGTAGGACTGGCACTACATTATTAGCACTGAAGAGCAGCGGGCACATCTCCATGGCCACTAGTAGGACTGGCACTACATTATTAGCTCTGATGAGCAGCGGGCACATCTCCATGGCCACTGGTAGGACTGGCACTACATTATTATCACTGAGGAGCAGCAGGCACATCTCCATGGCTACTAGTAGGACTGGCACTACATTATTAGCATTAATGAGCAGCGGGCACATCTCCATGGCCACTAGTAGGACTGGCACTACATTATTAGCACTGATAAGCAGCAGGCACATCTCCATGGCCACTAGTAGGACCGGCACTACATTATTAGCATTAATGAGCAGCGGGCACATCTCCATGGCCACTGGTAGGACTGGCACTACATTATTAGCACTGATGAGTAGCGGGCACATCTCCATGGCCACTAGTAGGACTGGCACTACATTATTTGCACTGATAAGCAGCGGGCTCATCTCCATGGCCATTAGTAGGACTGGCACTACATTATTAGCACTGATGAGCAGCGGGCACATCTCCATGGCCACTATTAGGACTTGCACTACATTATTAGCACTGATGAGTAGCAGGCACATCTCCATGGCCACTAGTAGGACTGGCACTACATTATTAGCTCTGCTGAGCAGCGGGCACATCTCCATGGCCACTAGTAGGACTGGCACTACATTATTAGCACTGATGAGCAGCGGGCACATCTCCATGGCCACTAGTAGGACTGGCACTACATTATTAGCTCTGATGAGCAGCGGGCACATCTCCATGGCCACTAGTAGGACTGGCACTACATTATTAGCACTGAAGAGCAGCGGGCACATCTCCATGGCCACTAGTTGGACTGGCACTACATTATTAGCACTGATGAGTAGCGGGCACATCTCCATGGCCACTAATAGGGCTGGCACCACATTATTAGCACTGATGAGCAGCTGGCACATTTGTGTGAGCACTGCAGGGATGCCATTACAGCATGGGTGCTACAGTGCAGACTAAGAGTAGAGTATGGGTACTAACTAGTGATGAGCGAGCATGCTCGCTACTGCTCGGTGCTCGCTGAGTATTTCCGGGTTGCTCGGGCGGGAACTCGGGTCCCCTTCCTGCATGTTTGGCGCTCTTTAGAGAGCCAATGAACATGCAGGAATTGCCTGCCACTCACTGTAATGCCTTAGCCATGTTGGTTGTGGGCATTACAGTGATTGGCTGGCCGCACAGCATCATTAGGTTCATATCAGACCTGGCGTCGCCATGCTCGTCACAGTCACTCCGGAATTAGACAGTGTAGGGAGAGGTGCTGCTGAGCTAGGGAGAGATTTACTTCTGTATTAGGTAGGGTAGGGAGAAAAACCGTACATTACACATATCCATCTTAACAAACAGTCCTTCTGAGAACTAATCCATCTGCAGAGCTATCAGTCAGGCAGTGTATATAGGCAGGCAGTGTATATAGCAGACTGCAGTGTATATAGCACAAGAGGCTCCATTCCAATTCTGCCTTCTGCTGCTGTTAGATATTTCTATACAAAGGCCCAGGTCTCAGGGGCCAGGAATACTTTTGTTTGGATCTTAATCCTAATTATTTGCTTAAAAAGAAATCCAGAGAACACCGTTTTTCTGCGCTATTTGCTTGTTGGCACTGCAGAATACAGCCAGGTCCTTTCCATATTACAGCGCTAGAAATCCAGCTATTTAAAACTGTGTTTTCTCCGTCACAGGGATCACATATACGTTGTCAGAAAATACTGCCATTTCTGGCCTCCATGAAAAATTCCCTTTAGTGTGTCAGTGAAGCAATTCACAGCAGTTTGCTGTTCAAACTACTTACCTACAGGCCAGGTATTTAAAACTCTGTTTTCTTCGTCACACTGATCACATATAAGTTCGCTCCAAACTCAGTCATTTGTTGTAAGCGTGGAAGACACTGTCCTCCATTTAAAATGGGCAAGGCACGTGGCAAAGGATGGGAAACTGGACGTGATGGTAATCATGCATGTAGAGGCCGAGGACAAGGCCGTGGGCAAGCTGAAATTGTGCCACAACAAACACCCACATCTTCTCGCCTGACCTTCCTGTCCCAATTTCTAGGGGACCGCAGCACACCACTGTTGAACCCAGAGCAGTGTCAAAAGGTTGTCATAAAGCTTCCAGTCACTTAGCCACCCTGTCTTCCACACGGTCAAGTCTCAGTAGCTGTGAGTCTGGACCGCATATTCCTCACCCTGATCCTCCTTCCTCCCACCATGTTGAGTGCCCGGAGACAACTGATCCCACACTTGGACACTCTGAAGAGCTGTTCACTTTTCCATTTATAGATTCAGGCCTCTCGCCCGGTCCACTTGAAGCGGGGCAAGAGGAGATCGCGTGTAGTGATGCCCAAATATTTGAGCGCCCACGGTCACACGAAGGCGACGGTGGGAAAGTGTCACAAGAGGTGGACGATGATGAGACACAATTGCCAGAAAGTCAGGAGGAGGACCAGGGTGCGGAAGTGGAAGACGAGGTGGTGGATGATATAGTAACTGACCTAACCTGCCAGGAGGACATGCAGAGCGAGGACAGCAGCACACACGGGGAGAGAGGCAGAGCATCCCAACAGGCAGGAAGAAGCAGTGTGGTGGTCGCAGACAGTAGGCAGGCAACCGTTCCCCGTAACACCAACACGAAGGAAGTTGACAGTACAACTGTTACATGTTCCCGAGTCTGGTTGTTTTTTAAAGACTCTGCCGATAACCCCAAAAAGGCCATTTGCACCACCTGCCAGGCCAGCATCAGCAGGGGTGGCAAAACGACCAGCCTGACCACCACCAGCATGATCAGGCACATGGCAGCAAAGCACCCGACTTTGTGGACCGAACCCCAGGGTCCAGGAACAGTGTCTGCAGGTGGCACCATTGCTTCTTCCGCTGTTGTGCATGCAAGCCAATCCCCTGTCCATGGTGAATGCGAAGATGCCTCCTGCCCTGCACCTGTCGTTGCACACTCTCAAGTAGCAGCATCAGGAAGCATGTCCATGTCCTTGTCCCAGCGCAGCGTTCAGTTGTCCATACCCCAGTCCTTGGAATGCAAGCGCAAATATGCAGCCAACGCCCCACAAGCCACACTACTAAATTGTCACATTTCACGACTGCTTGGGCTCGAAATGTTGCCTTTTAGTCTCATGGAGACGGAAGCATTCCGCAACATGATGGCGGCGGCCGTCCCTCAGTACTCGGTCCCCAGCCGCCACTATTTCTCCCGGTGTGCCGTTCCCGCATTAAACAAGCACGTGTCCCAAAACATTAGCCGTGCTCTCAACAATGCAGTTACCAGTAAAGTCCACTTAACCACGGTCATCTGGACAAGTGCTTGTGGGCAGAGACGGTACATCTCGCTGACGGCACACTGGGTTAACATAGTGGAAGCCGGGACCCAGTCGGACCTTGGGACGGAACACGTCCTCCCGACGCCAAGGATTACGGGCCCTAGGTCAATCAGGGTTGCCCCCATGGTCTACAGCTCATGCACCTCAGCCTCCTCCTCCTCTTCAGCCTCCATCTCCGAAATGACCACATCAGTCACAAGCTGGAAGCACTGCAGCACTGCCTCGGCCAAGCGGCAACAGGCTGTGCTGAAGCTAATATGCTTAGCTGAAAAACCGCACAATGCTGAAGAGTTGTGGACAGCTCTGAAAGAGCAGGAGATCTGTGGCTCACACCGCTGAACCTACAGCCAGGCATCGTCGTGTGTGACAATGGCCGGAACCTGGTGGTGGCTCTGAGGCGAGGCGAGCTCACACACGTACCATGCCTGGCCCATGTGCTTAACCTCATGGTTCAGCGGTTTCTCAAATCCTACCCGGAGCTGGTGGATCTGCTTGTTAGAGTATGCCGCCTGTGTGCCCATTTTTGAAAGTCAGCTACAGCTTCCGTCGCCCTTGCCGTGCTTAGCAGCGTTTGCAGCTTCCGGCTCACAGACTGGTGTGTGATGTCCCCACGCGTTGGAACTCTACACTGCAGATGTTGGGAAGGATTTGTGAGCAGAAGAGGGCAGTTGTTGAGTGCCAGCATCAACAAGGCCGTCGGTATTCAGTTCAGACTCCACACATAAGGCCTCAGGAGTGGACACGGATGTCAGACATATGTACCATCCTCCAAAACTTTGAGGAGTCCACCAAGATGGTGAGCGGCGATGACGCCATAATTAGCATCACCATCCCGCTTCTCTGTCTTCTGAAACGCTCTTTGCTCACAATCAAAGAGGATGCATTGCAGGCGGAGCATGATGAGACGGAGCAAGGAACCATACAGGGTGATTACACACAACCCAGCCTCATCTAATCCCAACGTGGATTGGGTGACAATGAGGAAGAGGAGGAGAAGGAAGGACATGAGCTAGTTTCATGCACTATAGACGGTAGTACCTGCACAGCTGTCATACCGTCTGTTCAACGTGGATGGCCAGAGGACAGAGAGGAGGAGGAGGAGAAGGAGGAGAGCATGGTCAGTCATCCTCTTGGTGAGGACACGGAAGTCTTGCCTGTTAGTAGTCAGGCACGCATGGCTGAGTTTATGTTACGCTGCCTTTCCCATGACCCTCGTGTTCTCAAAATTTTGGGTGACAGTCATTACTGGTTGGTGACACTTCTAGACCGACGCTACAAGGAGAACTTTCTTTCTCTTATTCCTGAGGCGGACAGGTCTACAAAAATGGGGCTGTACCAGAAGGCCCTTGTTGCGGAACTATTAAAGAAATTCCCATCTGAAAACGCTGGCGGCAGAGGGCACACTTCGTTGGACAACCAAGGAGTACAGGCGAGAGAGACACAACTTCAATCCAGCAGAGGCAGGGGAACACTGTCAAAGTTCTGGGAGAGTTTTCTCAGACCCTCCCATCGCACAGGCGCTGAGGCACAGGGTACTCTCACAAGGAGTGCAAAGTTTGGGAAGATGCTGAGGGAGTACCTTGCTGACCGTACCAACGTCATTCCGCTGTGCCAGCTGGATACGTGGAATGAACTGGCTCTCTATGCCTTGGAGGTCCTGGCCTGCCCTCCCGCCAGCGTTTTATCAGAGCGGGTTTTTAGTGCCGCTGGTGGATTTATAACTGATAAGCGCATTAACCTGTCAACTGAAAATGCTGACAGGCTGACTCTTATAAAAATGAACAAGGCCTGGATTGGGCCAGACTTCTCATCACCACCAAATGATAGCAGCGTAACAAACTCAAATCCAGTGTCTTTTCTTGGGAGGTCTATTCCCATGCACATTTTCACACCAACACATGGGTATACCCTTCCTGATTTTGGCTATTTGCTCTTGTCCTACTCCTTCTCCTCATCCTCCACCACCATATCACTAGGGTGACCGTGGTCCGTGATGCAACACCCACATAATTTTTTTAAAGGGTGTTTATGATGCCCGTAAGAAAAAAAATTTATACTGTATGTTCATGTATACCCCCCGGGGTAAATGTTTGTCAGCCCATACACTTAGTGCATGGGCATTACAAGTATAGGAGACCCGCTCCTTTCTAATAGGAACATTTTTTATGAGGCCCTCCTCCACGTCTCTTCCAAGGGTCATTGAAGTGCCTTCAAATTTTTGGCAGCCCTTGCATTCAATGCATAGGCCAACACTATGGGAGACTCTCTCCTTTCTAATGGGAATTTGTCGTTACTGTGGCCCTGCTCTGTGTGTCTTTAAATTCTTAGTGGGGTTTTTCCTAAATTTGGTCAGCCGTTGGACTCACTGCATACCCTATAACTGTATAGCAGACCCTCTCCTTTCTAATGGGAACATGTCGTAATTGTTACTGTGGCCCTACTCCGTGTGTCTTTAAATTCTTAGTGGGGTTTTTCCTAAAATTGGTCAGCCGTTGGACTCACTGCATACCCTATAACTGTATAGCAGACCCTCTCCTTTCTAATGGGAACATGTCGTACCTTGTTACTGGGGCCCTACTCCGTGTGTCTTTAAATTCTTAGTGGGGTTTTTCCTAAATTTGGTCAGCCGTTGGACTCACTGCATACCCTATAACTGTATAGCAGACCCTCTCCTTTCTAATGGGAACATGTCGTAATTGTTACTGTGGCCCTACTCCGTGTGTCTTTAAATTCTTAGTGGGGTTTTTCCTAAATTTGGTCAGCCGTTGGACTCACTGCATATGACGCGCCCCCTGGGACATATTCCTTTTTGAGGGGAATACCCGGCACCGGATCAGATGGGGGGTTGTAGTCTCCGAGCGGCTGTGACCCGGTCCCGTGCCCAGGGCGTCAAGCTCAGTGTTATGTGGCAGTCTTTACTGATGTTATTAAAGTTCGTTGTGTCGACTACGCCACCCGTTGTGATGCGGTCACTGTGGCCGCCGCTGCAGCAGGGTCCGCTGAGGCTGATGGTGGATGCGCAGCTTGGTGGGATAACCCCCAACGGGAGGGGTATAGCCTCAGAGGGGACAGGCGCAGAGGATGGGGGTTGTGGTGGTGCGGTGCAGCCGGTAATGATGACAGACTCGGGTAGTGCAGTTAAGGGTCTTTACTTACTGCAGATGTTCCTGGTCACTCTAGCTCCAAGTGACCTCCCGAGCCGTGCTGCGTCCACCAGGTCCTGGATTCGGCCAACCCCCAAACAAGTCCGGAGCGTGGCCCTGAGCTCTCCCTCTGTCCTTCCTTCAGCCGTCCCCACCAGTGATTCACCTAAATCCAGCTCCCTCGGGCCTTCTGTTGGGCAACCTTTGGCCTCAGGTTCCCTGACCCTCCATGTGGTGTGCCTTCAGGGTGAATGTAGTGGGTGACCGTGACAGACTCTGCCCACGGTCTCCGGTCTCTGGCTGGGGAATGTCTTTACCCCCACCAGCTTGGGTTCCGGTACCCTTCTGCTGACTCCTCACCCGGTGTTCTTATTTGGGTTCTTGGGTCCCTTCTTTGTCCCCCTCTGGGTCTCCTTCTTTACTCCACTCTCTCTCCAGGGCTGTTGTTTCTTTCTCTCTCTCTCTTTCTGCAGGCTTGTCCTCTGCATCTGACTTACTCTCTGCGTCTGACCCTGATCCTAGTTGGTGCCCACCTTATATACACCCTCTATGTGTGAGCTCAGGTGACCAGCACCCAATGAGCTCCTACCACTACCCAGACTGCTCCCCCTATCTGCCCCTACACTACATGGGATGTTCCTCCCCCCTCCCACTCCAGCCAGGAACAGGCTCGGTCGCACCTGCACATTTCTAAGTGGGAGTGCCGTCGGCCTGCTCCTCTGGAATGGGATGTATGTAGTGCATGCAGTCTATCTGAGCTCAGTTCCACACTCCTTCCTTACCCGGGAGTGGAATATCACACCTCTGGGTTGAGGTGCAATACCCCTGTAGCAGCCGAATCCTCAGGGTGCTACATTCCCCCCTGGTAAATCACAGCACGTCCTCGGGCTGCAAAGACAAAAACACCAAAACATACAAATTTTTATAAACATATAAAACATTATATAAAACAGTAGATATATTTATATAAATAACATTCTCGTCGTCTCTTTCTTTCTTCCTCCTCTGGTCACCGTGCAACTCGTGACCAGGTAAAGTGCGACAGTCTTTTGAAAAGCAGTTCCTTATAAAACCAGTAGGGGGCGCCTTAGGAAGCGCAACTATTTACAGGAGAGTTTGGCCGTTCTCAGTCCCCGGCCAGGTAAGGGAAAGGGATGGCTGCTCACAGTCCTCAGCCTGGTTTGGGTAAGGGACACACGGGTTAAACTGTTCACTGGTCCCAACGGGGACTAAACTTCAAAGCAGCCACGGTTACTTGTGTACCCCGACGGGTAACTATATACAGTTTTTCTTTACTACTGTTCTTAATCGTAGTACCTCCTAGCCTTGAACCCGTCCGGGTCTTCTGGCTCTTCCTCCCTACACCGCAACTCCTCCTCTGTCAGGCGATGCACGTGGAGGGCGTAAGGTCCCTTGGCACACTGGTGCCGGGTGAACGTTACCTCGTCACCGACGTAGAGGTCACGGCCTTTGTGACCCTCTGGCAGGTGAGACTCGACATCCCGTCGGGTAACGAAGACGTCACCCATGGTGTTCTGGTCCTTTATGAAGCCCCACCCATGCTGCGCATTAAACTTTATTACCGTCCCGATGGTACGGGGACGATCTGCTGCACGGGGGTCCCTTCTGGTCCGGCTCTTTTGCTCCGCGCTGCGGGTCCGGGCCCATTGCTCTCTGGCCCGCCTCTCCTCCCGCTCTCTCTTGAACTCTGCCAGCTGTTGACGGCAACACTCGGTACGCTCTGCTGCAGCTGCCCGAGTCTCTCCGGTGAACCCCATCAAATCTTCTCCCGTGGGGTCCCACACGAACTGGGCTTCCTCGAGTGGAGGCGAGACCCGAGTCACGGGCTTTGGAGCCGGGATCAGGGGCTCACACAAGGGCCCTAGTCTTTGCTGCCGCTCTAGCTCAGGGTACCCTTCGGGCCAGATGAAGGGCCGCCCGTCCGGCCATGTGAGCTGGCCGAAGAGGTCCTCCCCCAGGTGTGGCACCCTTGGTATTGCGGGCGCGGGCGCGGTGGTGATGGCGCCCGGGTTGCCCAGGCCTTGCGGCCAGGCCTGGGGCACCTGGAAGGTGAAGGGCACCGTAAGGACGGCGGCGCCCTGGGTTACCTGGCCTTGCGACCAGGCCGGAGGCTCCGCGGAGGTAGATGGCTCTGCTTTGGATGCGGCGCCCGGAAACGCTAGGCCCTGTGACCAGGCCGGAGGCTCTTCTTCCTGCGCCACGCTCCGGGTCACGACGCGTGACGTCACTGGGGTCGCGACGGCGGCTTCCGGTCGGGGCCTAGTCGGTGGCGGTGTCATGGCGGTCTCGGGTACGGCAGGGGGACTTTCGGGCTCTGCGACGGGGAGCTGGGGCAGGTGGGTGGTCTTCTGGTATGGGGTATAGGCGTCCCCCTTACCTGCTGCCATACGTCTCGCTCCCTCTTCTGCGCCGTCTCCGGCCTTGGGTCCTCCCGCGTCATCCGCAGAGGTAGTCGGTGTCTTCTTCCAAGGGAGCGGGTTCCGTGAACGGATTCCAGCTTGCTGGGCCATCTCCCGGCCCCACTCCGCCAGGATCTCCCTCTGCACTCGGGCCATCCTTCCCGCGAGGCCCTCCAGGGCACTCCGCGCGCACTCCTGATCTCGGGGAAGCTGCGCCAGGATCTCCGCTAAGCCTAGCGGGGTTGTTGACTCTAGCAGGCTCCTGACCATCGGGTCGGTGCTGCTCTGCTCTGCTTCCGGCAGGCTCCTGGCCAGCGGGCCGGTGCTGCTCTGCTCTCCTCCTTCTTCCTTCTGCAGGCTCCTGGCCAGCGGGCCGGTGCTGCTCTGCTGCCGCTCCATTCCCGGGTCTACTCTTTCTCTCCTCGACTCCGGGCGCTCTTGCTCTGGACCTCTCGCCTCCGGGTGCGCTCGTTCTAGACTGCTCCAAGCGACACCCATCTTTGCTCTTTTCTTTCGTCTCCTCCCACTTCGAGGGCGGTCCCGGGGCAACTCAGTGACTGTCAGCTCCAGGGGGAGTTCTTTCACGCTGACAGACACCTCCAGCATCACAGTCTCTGTTGGTGGGGGCGGTTTCCACTTTTGGCGCCATTTTCTGTCCTGGCCCACGATGGGAGGTGGCCTCTTGCCCTCCTTTGGCACGCCCATAATGGCGTCCGCTGCTCTTCCAAGGCGGGAAATCTGCGGTTTTGGCGGGAATCGCTTCCCAGTGGCGGGAAACTCTGCAGATGGCGGGAACAAGCTGGAAATGGCGGACAATCGGCGGGAAACGACTGGTGATGGAGTCCGATGGCGTGGACCCTCCGGAACCGGCAGGAGTCTTCTTTCTGAGGTAAACTTGCACTTTTCTTCAGGCACGCAGTACCCGGGTGTTGCGGGCACGTAATCCTGCCGACTACGCCAAAGTTGACGCGCCCCCTGGGACATATTCCTTTTTGAGGGGAATACCCGGCACCGGATCAGATGGGGGGTTGTAGTCTCCGAGCGGCTGTGACCCGGTCCCGTGCCCAGGGCGTCAAGCTCAGTGTTATGTGGCAGTCTTTACTGATGTTATTAAAGTTCGTTGTGTCGACTACGCCACCCGTTGTGATGCGGTCACTGTGGCCGCCGCTGCAGCAGGGTCCGCTGAGGCTGATGGTGGATGCGCAGCTTGGTGGGATAACCCCCAACGGGAGGGGTATAGCCTCAGAGGGGACAGGCGCAGAGGATGGGGGTTGTGGTGGTGCGGTGCAGCCGGTAATGATGACAGACTCGGGTAGTGCAGTTAAGGGTCTTTACTTACTGCAGATGTTCCTGGTCACTCTAGCTCCAAGTGACCTCCCGAGCCGTGCTGCGTCCACCAGGTCCTGGATTCGGCCAACCCCCAAACAAGTCCGGAGCGTGGCCCTGAGCTCTCCCTCTGTCCTTCCTTCAGCCGTCCCCACCAGTGATTCACCTAAATCCAGCTCCCTCGGGCCTTCTGTTGGGCAACCTTTGGCCTCAGGTTCCCTGACCCTCCATGTGGTGTGCCTTCAGGGTGAATGTAGTGGGTGACCGTGACAGACTCTGCCCACGGTCTCCGGTCTCTGGCTGGGGAATGTCTTTACCCCCACCAGCTTGGGTTCCGGTACCCTTCTGCTGACTCCTCACCCGGTGTTCTTATTTGGGTTCTTGGGTCCCTTCTTTGTCCCCCTCTGGGTCTCCTTCTTTACTCCACTCTCTCTCCAGGGCTGTTGTTTCTTTCTCTCTCTCTCTTTCTGCAGGCTTGTCCTCTGCATCTGACTTACTCTCTGCGTCTGACCCTGATCCTAGTTGGTGCCCACCTTATATACACCCTCTATGTGTGAGCTCAGGTGACCAGCACCCAATGAGCTCCTACCACTACCCAGACTGCTCCCCCTATCTGCCCCTACACTACATGGGATGTTCCTCCCCCCTCCCACTCCAGCCAGGAACAGGCTCGGTCGCACCTGCACATTTCTAAGTGGGAGTGCCGTCGGCCTGCTCCTCTGGAATGGGATGTATGTAGTGCATGCAGTCTATCTGAGCTCAGTTCCACACTCCTTCCTTACCCGGGAGTGGAATATCACACCTCTGGGTTGAGGTGCAATACCCCTGTAGCAGCCGAATCCTCAGGGTGCTACACATACCCTATAACTGTATAGCAGACCCTCTCCTTTCTAATGGGAACATGTCGTACTTGTTACTGCGACCCTGCTCTATGTGTCTTTAAATTCTTAGTGGGGTTTTTCCTAAAATTGGTCAGCCGTTGGACTCACTGCATACCCTATAACTGTATAGCAGACTCTCTCCTTTCTAATGGGAATTTGTCATTACTGTGGCCCTGCTCTATGTGTCTTTAAATTCTTAGTGGGGTTTTTCCCAAATTTTGGCAGCCCTTGCAGTCACAGTATGGCATTACCACCCGCTCCTTTATAATGGGAACATTTTTTTTACTGAGACCCTCCTCTGTGTCTCTTAAAAGGGGTATTGGGTTGCGTCCAAATTTTTGGCAGCCCTTGCAGTCACTGCATACGCAATAACAGTATAGGAGACCCACTTGTTAATAATAGGAACAACAAAGCATAGCCAGCTGATGGCTCTCTAACAATAGCGAGGGCTGGCCTTTTAATAGTAAGGGCCATCTGATGGCCCTATGAAAATAGGCTTTATGACTTTCAGAGTCCCTCCATCATAAATGAAACAGGATGTGTCTGATGATGTGTCACACACCACATTTCCAGATAAGGTTGTAAAATGTTACAATGACATTTCCCGGTGAATGCATTTGTCTTAAAAAATAACGTAAAAAACCCCCAAACATTAGTATCTTTCAATAGTATAAAAAACAGCGTCGCCAATTTAACCTCAATGTAATCACATTGTTCAGCTCCTGCACCTCCTTCTCCATCTCCGAAATGATCACATCAGTCACAAGTTGACAGCACTGCAGCACTGCCTTGGCCAAGCGGCAACAGGCTGTGCTGAAGATAACATGCTTAATGCTTAATTGACAAACCGCCCAGTGCTGCAGAGTTGTTGAAAGCTGTAACACAGCAGCCTGATCTGTGGCTCTCACCGCTGAACATACAGCCAGGCATGGTCATGTGTGACAATGGGCGGAACCTGGTGACAGAGAAATGACAGCCAAGGTAGATAAGGTTTCCCTCTATGCCAGTCCTTTCACTGAGCTAAAGAATATGGCTGCGGTGAAATACAACTCGCACTGAGAAGCTGTTTCAGATTGAAAAACATTGTGCCCACCAGGAGGATTTGATTCTGAGGGCTAACCTTTCTCACCCGCTCAAGAGCCCCATAGCAGCTGCAAAGTTAGCGCTATCATGAACTCTCCTGAGGTAGAAGCCAAGGCACACCAGAGGATTCTCTGGTGGGACCGTCCAACCCTGCCGAGAAGCAGTCCTTGCTAAGAAAAGTGTGTGGGAAGGTTCCCGGACACTCTATTTTTACTGAGGAGGAAACACACGCAAACTCGGGGAGAACATACAAATTCCTTGCAGATGTTGTCCTTGCTGGGATTTGAACCCAGGATCCCAGCGCTGCAAGGCTTCAGTGCCAACCACTGATCCAATGTGCTGCCGTTCACCCTCTAATATCTAACAGGCTGGAGAAACTTGCACCTACTGCCACTCTATCTTCAGCTCCTTTGTGAGAAAATGTATTTGGGCAGCCACTCAGTCTACCAAATAAAATTCCTGAGAAGGAAATTGGGGATGGCTTCGCTACTGGTACTGGGGGCAGTGCTAATAGCATGGCGTCGTACCAAAGTTTGTTGGAAATATTCCAGGCTGGTAGGAGGCAAGCAAATTCCCACAGAAAAGTACCAGCAGTAATGTTCAGGCCACATTTCAAGTGCAAGCAGCTTTAGAGGACTTCCTGGGACAAATGACACGCAGGGTAGATACGGTTTCCCTCTATGCCAGTCCTTTCACCGAGCTAAATACAACTCTCAGCAAAAAAAGTTGTGGACTGGCTCCGTACCATCCCTGGCCACATTCACCTGTCCACGTGTTTGTGGTTAGGCGGTCCTTCCCAGTAGGTGCACTGGTGAGGGCACGGGTAATGTTGTGGGACCCATGCTTGTGGAAGGCAGAGGCGATACCAGGAAATATAGAGGCGGCTGGGGACCGAGTATGGACACCCAGCCGCCGCCGGCATGAGGTTATGAAAAGCTTCCGCCTCCATAAGCCTAAAAGGACATATTTCAAGTGCAAGCAGCTGTCAAAAATTTGGCAGTATAGTATTGCAGCCTGTGGGTGGGTGGCTGGTTGCATACTTGCGCTTGCATTCCAAGGAATGGGGTAGGGACAACTGAACGCTGCAGTGGGACAAGGACATGGACAGTGATTGTTGCAAGTCTGCAACGACAGGTGCATGGCGGGAGGCATCTTCGCATGCGCCAAGGATCACTTATGATGGGCACACTTTTAGGCAGTGACCTGGGAGTCAGAGATGCTTCCACAGGTCTTCCCCATGCTGTTCCCATGTCTTTCCAGCATGTGTCTGATGATGTGTCACACACCACATGGCCAGAAAAGGTTGTAAAATGTTAAAATTACATTTCCTGGTGAATGCATTTGTCTTGGTTGAAAGCAATGCAAAAGTGCAAAAACGCATCAAAATCGCTATGTGTGAACATAGTCCAAGTTGTGGAGGAGTATTTTTGTTTTTGGTTATTTATTTTGCCTTATATACAAGTCATTACTCTAGAAAGGATGTTCCTTAACATATTTCCCAGGAAAATCCATTTTGGTTTCGTTTTTGTTTGTTTTATTGTGAGTCCGTAAAAGTGGTGTAATACTCTGACCACGTTGTTGACAGCAGTGACCTGGGAGTCAGAGATGCTTCCAGGGGTCTTCCCCATGCTGTTCCCATCTTATTTGAGCACTGTTCCCATCGTTTTGGGCAATTCTTAGGCCCTCTACAGACCGCCGGGGGGCGGTCGGAAAAATGCTCGAGTTTCCCATAGACAGTACATTGGGCTCGTTGCTCGGACCGAGCACCAGAGTATTCCAATTTGCTCGACCCGAGCAACGAGTACCCGAGCATTTTAGTGCTCGCTTATCACTAGTACTAACATAACAATGTGTCTGGCACATTGGCATGAGCACTAGTATGATTGGCACTAGTTTACCAGAACTAATATGTCTGGTCTATATTATTGTCACGGGTGTGTCAGATGTAGCAGACAGTCATTCTGCAACTGGTTGCAGAAGGTTACTTTGCATTACAGACGCCTTCTTAAATCTGGCTTACTTTAGGACCCAGCGGCTACCTCCCTCCTGCTCTGATTGATGTTATGTTCTGCTACCAGAGCTAAGGAAAGAGAGGAGATCTGTCCCTACGATAGAACTCAGCTGAATCCCTACGATGTAACAGGGAACCTGATCCTGCGATCAGACCTGCTAAAGTCCTAAGCTAGTCTGTACGGAGACCTATAGATGTGGGGAAGGAATCCCTACAAGTACTAAGGACTGGGAGGAATATGGGACACCTCCTAACAGAAATAGTAGCAGACAGACGAACAAACAAAATATATAGAACATAGAGGTCCGTAGACCAAGCAAACTAACAGAGTAAGATACAGAGCACAGGCTAGCTAGAAAGTAGTTATACAATGAAGTCCAGCAAAGCCAGAAGGGCGGAGCAGGCTTAAATAGGCCAACAAGGTCATGTGACCAGCAAAGGAAAAAAAAACCTAAGAGCAAGGTTCTAACAGTACCCCCCCTTCTAAGAGGATCCTCCGGATCCCCTAGGACCAGGCTTATCAGGAAATCTCCTGTGAAACGCTCTGATAAGTCTGGACGCGGAAACATCATCCGACCTCACCCAAGAGTTATCCTCGGGTCCGAAACCTTTCCAGGCCACAAGATACTGCAAACTACCTCTATACAGTCTAGAGTTAAGGATGCGAGAAATTTCATATTCCCCGTCCTCCACCACCGGAGGAACAGAGGCAGAGGCGTCACAATCCGATACAACAGCTTTTTTCAACAGAGAGACATGAAATACCGGATTAATTCTCCAGGAGGTAGGAACCTCCAACCTAACAGCAGATTGGTTGACAACCTGAAGCACCTTAAAGGGCCCTACAAACTTGGGACCCAATTTCTTAGAAGGAATCCTCAACCGCAGATTCCTAGAGGACAACCAAACCATGTCACCAACAGCGAACAAAACCTCCTGTCGTTTCCTATCAAAGTAGTCCTTAGATTTTCTGTTGGCCTCCTGAAGATTACCACGCACATCCGTCCAAACTCTCTCCAAATCACCGGAAAAATTCTCCTCCTCAGGCACGGCAGATCCCAACTTGGAGAACGACCCAAACGACGGATGTCTCCCAGAACAACAAAAAAAAGGCGAACAACCAGCAGAAGAAGATGTATGATTGTTCAGAGCAAATTCAGCAAGTGGCAGAAACTCAGACTACCCCTCTTGATTGTCTGCCACAAAACAACGCAAGAACTGCTCAACATCCTGGTTTTTCCTTTCTGTCTGGCCATTAGATTCAGGATGATATCCGGACGAGAACGATAAATGAACTCCCAACCTGTCACAAAAGGCACGCCAAAAACGAGCCACGAACTGAGGACCCCTATCAGAAACAATGTCAGTAGGAACGCCATGAAGTCTGACAATTTCCTTGACAAAGGCCTTAGCGAGAGTTTTAGCGCAGGGCAGTTTGACAAAGGGAACCAAGTGACACATCTTGCTAAAACGGTCCACGACCACCCAGATGACAGTAAAACCCTCAGAGGGGGGAAGGTCAGTTATAAAGTCCATAGCCAAATGTGTCCAAGGAGCACTGGGAACCTCCAAAGGACAAAGCAACCCCGCAGCAGGAGTATGTGAGGACTTAGATCTAGCACATATAGTACATTGACGCACCCACTTAATGACTTCCTTCTGCCATCCAGGCCACCAAAAACTGCGACCCACCAGTCTCTTGGTCTCAGAGATTCCGGGATGACCTGCCAACCGAGATTCGTGACACTCAACAAATAAATCTCTCCTAAAGGTCCCAGGCACAAACAACCTCCCATGGGGAGTGTTAGATGGGGCATTCTCCTGTGCTTTAAGAATCTCATCTTCCAAAACGGAGTCCAATGCAGCAATCACAACACCTTCTTGTAAAATGTTCTCCTCTTTCTCAGCACCGACTATGGGAGAAAAACTGCGAGACAAGGCATCCGCCTTAACATTCTTAGTACCAGGGATGTAAGTAACGGAGAAATTAAACCGCGAGAAAAACAGTGCCCACCTAGCCTGACGGGCATTCAGGCGCTTGGCAGCATCAAGATATATCAGATTTTTATGATCCGTAAGAACCTGAACGGGAAATTCCGCACCTTCCAAGAAGTGACGCCAGTGTTCAAGTGCGAGTTTAATAGCCAATAATTCCCGATTACCAATATCGTAATTCAGTTCAGTCTCCGAAAAAAATTTTTAAAAAAAGGCACAGGGATGTAATCCATCCCCGTTATCCTGAGACAATACTGCGCCAACCCCCACAGAGGAAGCATCAACCTCAACCAAAAACGGCTTAGTCACATCAGGCTGCATAAGGATGGGAGCAGAGGTGAACCTCTCCTTGAGATACACAAAAGCTTCAATGGCCTCAGAAGACCACTGAACCGTATCAGCACCTTTCCTGGTGAGATCGGTCAGAGGTTTGACAATACTAGAAAAATTTTTTATGAATTTTCTGTAATAATTGGCGAAACCTAAAAACCTCTGTATTGATTTCAAACCAATAGGCCTAGGCCATTCCTGCACAGCTTGAACTTTAACCGGGTCCATCTCAAAACCTTCGCTGGAGATAATGTAGCCCAAAAAACTAATTCTCTGTACAGCGAACTCACATTTCTCCAGCTTAGCAAAAAGCGAATTGTCAATTAATAACTGTAATACCTCACGTACGCTCCGCCAATGAGACTCCAGATCCGGCGAATAAATCAAAATGTCATCCAAATACACAACCACATTTTTGCCGATCAAAGGTCTCAGGATGTCATTAATAAGATTCTGAAAAAATGCAGGAGCATTAGTAAGACCAAAAGGCATAACCAGATTCTCAAAATGACCCACAGGAGTGTTAAAAGCAGTCTTCCATTCATCACCCTCCTTCATGCGCAACAGATTGTATGCCCCCTTAAGGTCAATTTTAGAGAACCACTTGGCCCCCATTAACTGGTTAAACAGATCAGGAATCAATGGCAGTGGGTAAGGATTGCGTACCGTAATTTTGTTAATCTCACGAAAATCCAGACAAGGACATAAACCGCCGTCCTTTTTTTTTACAAAAAAAAATCCAACCGCCACAGGAGACTTAGAGGGCCTAATGTGACCGGCGGCCAAACTTGTCTGTATGTATTCCTCCAAAGCCTTCCTCTCAGGAATAGTAAGGTTAAATAAACGACTTTTAGGAAGAGTCGCTCCAGGGACAAATTCAATAGAACAATCATAGTCTCTATGGGGAGGCAAAACCTGCGATTACTTCTCAGAAAAAACTCTCCAAAAATCCTGAATAGGAACAGGCAATTCTCCCCTATCCAAAGCTGCAATACGCCCGTTACAACACTTGTCATAACATTTATGGCTCCAGGATTTAATTTCACTGGTAGACCAATCCAGTACAGGATTGTGAAATTTTAACCAGGGCAATCCCAATATTACTGGAGAAGGCAAGTTATTCAAAACTACCAAATCCAATTTCTCATGGTGAACACCATTAATAGTGAGAGGAAATTCACAGACCTTGAGAGTAATATTCTTCAAAGGGGAACCATCCACAGAAACCACAGCAATGGGGGATGATAAAGGTTCGGGTTTTAAATTGAGTCTTTCCAAGAATCCCCCATCAATTACATTCAGAGTAGACCCACAATCAACAAACACCCGAAATTCCATTAATTTTTCCTGAGCAATCGTGGAAGCAGCTAAAAATACACCCTTGGAATTTAAACAGGCAATACGGGCATGACTGACCATTTTTTTTTCTTTCTTCATACGAAGCTCACAGCCTTTAATCAAATGACCAGATTTTCCGCAATAGAAACACAAGCCTTCAGAAAATCGACGGTCTTTTTCTTGAGAGCAAGGTGCCACCGATCCAATCTCCATCGGTTCACCACTGTTAGTACACACATTCTCATAACCAGAAACTGACATAGCAGAGGATTTACTCTCATTAACCCTTGCACGCAGTCTCCTATCCACCCGTATAGCTAATTGCATAGCCTGTTGCAAATCTTCAGGTGTAGGATAAGCAATTAGCAGGTCTTTAACCCTTTCACTGAGCCCAGCAAGAAATAGACTTTTCAGAGCAGAATCGTTCCACCCTATTTGAGTAGACCAACGACGGAAATGAGTACAATATTTTTCCACATTACCTGATCCCTGTTTCAAACGTCTCAACTCAGTCTCAGCTGATGCAACACGGTCAGGATCATCATATAATAGTCCCAAAGCAGAAAAAAAACTATCCACTGATCTGAAGCATGTATCACTAGGTTGCAAAGAAAAGGCCCACTCCTGAGGCTCTTTGTGCAAAAGTGACATTATGAACCCTATGCGCTGGGATTCATCCCCAGAGGACTTGGGTCTCAAACGAAAATACAATAAGCAAGCATTTTTAAATGAAAAAAATTCTCGTTGTTCACCAAAAAATAAATCCGGCAAACATACCTTAGGCTCCAAGAAATGTGCTCCAGGACAGTTACTCACGTGCTGACGGAGCTCGGCCACCTCCAGAGAGAGTCCCTGCAGGCGATGAGCCAAATCCTGAACCGACACCATGATGGAACAGAAAAATCTTTCCTTAGAGAATT
The DNA here is from genome assembly GCF_046119375.1 of Phyllobates terribilis. Lineage (NCBI taxonomy): Eukaryota > Metazoa > Chordata > Amphibia > Anura > Dendrobatidae > Phyllobates > Phyllobates terribilis. The sequence goes on from NW_027362765.1 coordinate 386,441,667, forward strand.
TGCAGGCTGGACTTACTGTTATGTTCTGCTACCAGAGCTAAGGAAAGAGAGGAGATCTGTCCCTACGATAGAACTCAGCTGAATCCCTACGATGTAACAGGGAACCTGATCCTGCGATCAGACCTGCTAAAGTCCTAAGCTAGTCTGGACGGAGACCTATAGATGTGGGGAAGGAATCCCTACAAGTACTAAGGACTGGGAGGAATATGGGACACCTCCTAACAGAAATAGTAGCAGACAGACGAACAAACAAAATATATAGAACATAGAGGTCCGTAGACCAAGCAAACTAACAGAGTAAGATACAGAGCACAGGCTAGCTAGAAAGTAGTTATACAATGAAGTCCAGCAAAGCCAGAAGGGCGGAGCAGGCTTAAATAGGCCAACAAGGTCATGTGACCAGCAAAGGAAAAAAAAACCTAAGAGCAAGGTTCTAACAATTGACACACTGGCCTGGGTGTTTAAATACTTTCAGTTTGCCGCAGGGAGGGGCCGGTGATATTCACTTATTACCTTGTGGAGGCTTGGAGCTATTGCAGCCAGCTTACTTCCTCTCTTATGCTTGGAGGACGTTTGGTGTAATCCCTCTGAAGTCGGCTCAAGTTAAGTTTCTTCCCCCTGTGTTCGTCTCCCTTGTTGATAGTGGGGACTGACCAGTGCTCACCCCCCCTTCCCTATCCAGGGCGTAGCTCTAGGAATTTACAGGGCTTAGATTCCTGTTCGGCAATTGGTGAGGAACCAATATAGGAATGGTAGAGATCTCCACTCCCCCTTTCCCTAGTGTCTGGGCTCCCTTCCCCTCATTCCTTCGTGTTGTACTTTATCTTTCCTACACTGTGCGTGACAATTATTGTGAAATGGTTTCTGCAGCGTCCAGGTAGATCCTTCATCCTCAGCTGCTCTTACCTTCTGGCATGACTCAATGAATTCCTCAATGGTAACGACACCGTCCTTATTTCTATCCATTTTCTAAACAAGAAAAAAAAAACACAAAAACATAAAAACACTGCACTGAAATGTTTCTTAATATATGTTTCCAGTTCACAGAATTCTGCTTTTCTGATGCAGAGCTCCCAATCTAAATGATGGAATGAGGACATTTTGACAGCCTGCAGTCACCACTAGAGGGAGCCTAGGAGCTTGTTGCATACAATGGTCTATAGTTCATATTGTATGTAGTGAGCTCCCTCTAGTGGTGAATTCTGTGTGTTTTTTTTCAGAGAAATAGGAGCTAGATTGTGAGTTCCATTATATTCACACCCAGAGCGGCATTCAGAATATATACCACTTAACATTCAGTCGTCCTCCTTTCTGGGTTAATTTTTTCTTTTTTCACTTTCATTTTTTTATCCTCTTATTCAAAGAATCATTTTATATTTTTACGCTCGACATGTGCAAATAATTGCTTGGTTATTGAGGCACAAGTTGTAGTTTTGAGTTCAATTTACCATTTTGAGGTTTTTTTTCTTGAATGAATAACTTATATGGTGACTACAGTAATTTTATATTTTAATAGATTTGACTTTTATAGACGCAGCAATACTAACTATGCTTTAAAAAAAATAAAGTTTTGGGAAAAGGAAGGTAATTTGAGGTGGGGTTTTTTTAATTATATTTTAAAAACTTTTTCAAATTACTTTTTTTCTCATTTTTTACACCCTTTAGGAGGTTTGAACCTGTGATTGTTTCATAGCCGACGCTACATAATGTAAATCCCCAGTATTAGCAGTATGTACTGAAAATAATGACCTCTTATGATACTATGAAGCCAAGTCCGTGAATGGGTAAGACCAAGATGGCAGCGAAGAGGGTGTTCAGTGGACCCGCTAATGCTGGGGGTGCTGGAATGAGACCTTTCCCCAGATCACGATATTTAAAGGGGTATTTTCAAATATGACAGTTATTACCACCTATTCATGGGATAGGGGATAATTTTCTGATTGTTTGGGGTCTGTCCTCTGGGGCCACCATAGTTTCCGAGAACCAGGGCTCTGAAGAACCCCATGCGAATGGAGTGGTGGTCGATCATACAGACTGGCTCTCCATTTATTTTAATGGGAGTGCCGAATACCAACCAATGGCAGTCATTAATCTCTGGTGCTCCCATTAAGAGCCGGGGTTCTTGGGATCGCTGGGGACCCAGCAGCCAAACCCTCAGGTCAGAAAGTTATCCACAATCCATTGGATAGGAAATAAGTTTTACATTTGGGAATACCCCTTTATATGCCACTGTCAGAGATCGTCAATGGCACAAAAAGGGTTGAATAGGAGCAATTGCCACTAGCTCTGGTTGCTGCTGTTAGAGGCATGTGCCGGCTGTACAGTACAGCCATGTATAGAGCGGGCATGCTGTACATGCACAGCTGACACCGGATGCTCCCTTCTACTTTTCGCTAAGTTTTAGATGGAAGAGCAATAACACACGACAGCACGATCAGACTACACAGCATTTGTTTGCAGTCTGTTACCATGGAAACACATTGGTCTAGCTAGGAACTGTAGACCAAAAATTATAGATTATTTTTTTTTAAGGAAATTATTTGCAAAGTTTCCTTAGTTTTGATGATGATCAAGACCGTACAGGAATGCAGAAAAAGTTTAGGATTTCACCTGAAAAAAATTCTCCACGTGTTCCCTCGGAGCCTCCTCTCTCATGTTTGGATATGTATACTTGCCCATCATGTCATATATAGATTTCATGATGTCCATCATTTCCTGTGGAAACAGCAAGAAGATAAACATGAAATATAATCCTAAATTATTATTATATTCTCTCATATGCCAAAGACCCCTGAAGAATGAGCTCTGGAGGAAGCCGTGCGGCGAAACAGGTGAGGGCCAAGGAGAGGTGAATATTATATCATTTTTCACCCTAATTGTTTATTATATCCTGGAGTATAAGAAACATCTTTAAATTGCAAAATTGATTTGCACTGAATAACTAATGCAAATCAAATTTCTTGATTAAATTAAAACCCATCGTTCACCTTTAAAAAAAAAAAAATAAATTGTGAGTCAAAGCCCCCAACTAGTCTATTCCGATAAAAAGTATAAAATATAATGTAACAAGGTGCAAGAATAAATTAATGGAAACAGAAATTATTTTCTTTACAAAATGATTAAATAGTAAAAAATATATATATATATAAAATAAAAAGATATTACAATGATGGACATAATTCATTAATTAAAAATTATCATGATGTTCAGTGAATGACGGAAAAGAAACATCTGGAAACATTTTTGAGGGTTTCTTTTTGTGATTTTGGGTGTGTTCACATGCTGCATTTTTTTCACTACTTTTTTTTTGTATGTAAAAAAACCTCAGCATTTTGCAGTACGAGTAAAATAGGGAGAGATTATTATTTTAACCATCAATGTGTTTTTTTTTTTTTCAAATCTGCAGCGTTAATTCTTTCAGTGTTTTTCACCCATTAAAATTAATGCAGAAAAAATGCAATGAAAACGCACCAAAAACTTGTAAAGGAGTGTAGAAAAAAATGCTGCAAAAACTCAACATGTGAATATGCCCTTAAGTATTTTCTTAATAAAAATAATTGTAAAAAATATACAGCTTGTCTTGTAAACTTTTAGGCAATTGTCCATTATTTCTTTTGCGGTATGTCCTCAAAATCAAATGTGTGGAGCCCTTCGCTCGGCGCTGCCACTGATCTGCTGTTTGCAGCTCCCGCTAGATGTTAACAGCATATAGAGCTGGAAGAGCACAGCGCCAAGCACTGTGTAGTGGCCATTCTCGGTACTGCAGCTCAGCTCCTATTGATGTACTGTACAGTGGCGCCCAAAAGTTTAGCTTTTTTTAAAAAAAAAAAGTGTGATTACTCTGTCTGGTTGTTGTGAGGCCATTTTCCTGGTGATGAATTGAAAGTGCATGAAGTTGTCATCATACAAGACCTTAATTGTAACCAAAATTCTTTTGAATATAGGTTTGGTCATTTAGTTAAAAAAAAAACTGACTGCCAAAAGTTTTGCATCTACTATTTATTGATCACAACAAAGAGAGTAATTCATTGCTAACAATGCCATAACTTACAAAGCATAACCTCTTGCACCGCACCGACGGGGCATTAAAGCCACTCGGGTATTCAAGACATCTTGATGGATCTTGCGCCATTTACAAATCTTCAAACAATTCATCTTTATTTCTATGGGTACGGGCCCCAACTCGCCACCCTAACTCATCCTAAAGGTGCTCTATGGGTGTAAATCAGGTGATTGGCTCGGCCATTACAACAGGCGATCATTTTTCTTTGCTAACCGATCTTTGACTAAATTGAATGTGTGCTCAGGATCATTGTCTTGCTGGAATCTCCATCCCCTGCCTACTTTGGTTTTACCATTTGGCAGCATTATATGCAGAGGGCCAATAGCAGATGCAGAAAAGCAACTCCAAACCATGACATTGCCTCCACCATGTTTCACTGTAGGTGTTTGGTTCCTTACATCATTACGTTTTCACATTGGGCGGTATATATAGTGCTGCCATCACTACCAAACAGATTGCACTTGGATTCATCCGACCACAACACCTTAGATTAATCTGTCTCTTTCCATTGGCGGTGTTCTTTGGTCTTTGGCAAACTCAAGTCGGACCTTCCGGTTCTTTGCAGAGATGGAAGGCTTCTTGACTGCTCCTCGTACATTTAGCCCTACTGCTCTTACCCATCGCATCACAGTTTGGCGATTCTCTTTGACCCCATATTGTTCCTTCATTTCGTGAGAAATCTGTGCAGCACTTTTATGGACATCAGATACTGACTTTTTCTTAATAATGTGATCAACTCTGGAGGAAGTTCTCGGTGGTCGTCCACTTCTAGGTTTGTCAGCTGTTCCAGAAACTTCTTTTTCTTTCTTTAATATATGTGACACTTGACTCTGAGAACAGGTGAATTCCATAGCTCCTCTTTTTTGGCTTTTCCGTGACTTTATTCTCAGAATAATAAGCTTCCTGACATCTGGTGATAAATTTGACTTTGTTTATGCCATGTTTTTTTAACCTAAAAACACACACAAAAAGAAATTTAAGGCAAAATTCGACTACCCATGACAAAATATGCCAAACATTTACCCCAGCAAATGTCGAAAACGAACACATAAAGAGATAAAACAATGTCAAACACAATTTTCGTCCTTATAGCTGACAACCATTTGCTTCCGGTTTACTAAAATCACCAGGAAAATGGTATCACAACAACGAGACAGAAGAAATCACACTTTAGCGACCAAAAGTTTTGCTTTTTTTTTTTACTGTGATCTTAGCTGCAGTACATGAAAATGACCACTATACAGTGTATGGCGCTGTGCTGTTCCACTCCATATCCTGTTTACCTCCAACAACTCATTAATGGGGGTGCAGGGTTTCGGACCCTCAGCGATCTGATATTGATCCATAGGATAAGAGGTCATTATCTAAGTAGTGGATCACTCTTTAAAGAAAAAAAATAATGATGAGAAAAAGATGAAATGCAAGGGAAGAGGCAATACATTATACTGGTCTTTAAGCTCAAAAATTGGTGTCCTACTTAAAGGGCAGATTTTTGCTATTTAATCTGAGAGCAGCCATAAAGTAAGGGCAGAGACCCTGATTCCAGGGATGTGTTACTTATTAGGCTGTGTTCTGTAGTTTCAATACAATCAGTGTTTTATCAGCAGGAGATTATCACTGCAGGACTAGGTCTCACGTGCAGGCAAGTCAGGCTAATCAGTATAACCTCTCCCCCTACACCGTTCTGCTCTCAGATTATATAGCAAAACCTGCTGACAGATTCCCCGTAAAGGGTTAATACTATATGAATACATGCTATACTAATTAAGTGACAAATTTGTTTTCTTTCAGAAATGAAAAATTTACAACAAAAAAATAACATTTGAAAGACGTTTCTTTTTTTTTTTTCCTATTTTTAATTTTGCAATTCCTATTAAACATCAGAAGTAATTTTAACAATTGACTTCTATTACATATTTGCTGACAAGTTGTGTGGAAGGGCCGAGAGCATCCCCAAGAAGGATCCCTGCTTCAGCCAGCGGCTATTGTGTAATGAAGTAAGGAGCGTGCATTACCCCAGACACATCACTCATTCATTACACCCTCAGGAGCCCAAGACCTCTTGAAGGGAACGTCAAACTAGAGCGAAATTGACAAGTCGTTCTATTATTAACATGAGTCGCTGTTTGCCGTGCATTAAATCACATTTATCAGAAAAACTTGGAGTTAAAGGGTCCCAAAAACTACTGGAGGTAACGAGCTCTATATCTATCTAAGAGTTCAACCTTGTGTGACATGCAGAAGTAGTGCTGCTGCTTTAAAAGCATTCAGCAACTATTAGAAGTAACACAAGCACAGGAGACAGGAAGTGTTGTGCTCCAGAAGCATCCAGCAACTAGAGGGGTTAACACAGTCACAGGAGAAAGGGAGTGTTTTAGCAGAGCCCCAGGGGGATTGTGGGGAAGTTGTTTACTGTCTGGCTGGAACCAAAGAGAAAGGTGGCGTGTGTGTTCTGTATCTCACAGAAGCGCCCCTGCAAGTGAAAAGGATTCAAGTCAGGAGTGAAGCTAAGCACAGGTCAGGTAGAGTTCCTGAACTAGCAGTGCAGAGTATTATCAAGCAGAAAGATAAGGACTGGAAGAAATGGTGTCACAGGGATCATCTCCTCCAGCAAACCCTCCCCCTCCTCCATCTCACTGTGCTGTAAGGAATGCTGTGTTCATTAATGTGCCTTTGCATTAGAACTGTGCTGTCCTGTACTACTGGGAAGACTGTGAACTGCTGTGCTGCTAAGGAAACTGTACTGTTTGTCACTGGAGCCTGTTACTCATAAGACTTAACTTGCACTGTCTGTGCGGCTTCTTATTAAATGCTACTGTTCTACCGTTTATGAGGACTCTTGTCAAGTGTGTCTGGTCAGCAAGTGAAACAACCTACGTGTCTGTGCCTGAGGGTCAATACCCCTGTGTGCCTGAGAGAAGGTGCAGCACATGGTCTATGGTCACCCTGAGTAACGGTTCCCCCAGGATTCCGGAGAATTCATGTAACCTGTCTCGCCCCTATCTGAACCTAGTGGCGTGTGTGTAACACTTGCTCTCTAAAAGGGCCGTGGCAAGAGGGCGTCCGAGAAGCGGCTTGTGGTTCGTAATTCCGTAACACGGCCGGGATTGTAAAATCACATTAATCAGAAGCCATAATACTGTAGATTGTTCCAAAATTGTGTGCAAAATGCTGGAAAGGCAGAGATGCACAAGAGGGTTCAAAGGCACAGGAGATGCTGCAGCCGTGCTCTGTGCAGCAGCATCCACGGCACAGGCAGTGGGAAAACTATATATATATTTATTTTTATTATTATTTAAAATATTTTTACCGTATATATATATATATATATATATATTATTTTTTTTTATCCTGAAACCGCTTGACCTCCTGTGAAATCTTCCTGTCCTGTTTCCTGATTGGAATGGACCCAAGACAAGTCTGTGCATCTTGAAGAGGCAATTTCTTATATAGCAGAGAAAGATCTGGCTGCCATTTAGTAATAGACCTATATGTTTTTATCTAGTGGTCTATAGTTGCCAACATTTTTGAGGACGTTTAAACCCTGTCCCAACTTTGGGGATTTGGAGGGCTGGAATGAGAGAGACAATTCTAGAAGAGAGGGGAAGCACAAGAGAAGTCTTGTATCTGAGTGTGGAAGGACGTGGTGAGGCTGGAAGAGCAAAGGTTGTGTGTGGTATTCCTGAATTAAGGAAGAAATTTGGAAAGCGGCAGAATCGTGTAAGGCCTCCCTAGATCAGAGTCAGGATCTTGTGCTGGATTTATGGTGTGATGGGCGGCCTTTACAGGGACTGACAAAGGAGTTACTATTTGAGGGAGGAATAAGAAGTGGATGTGATGTGGTACAGCATTAAAATGTAGCAATATATATATATATATATATATATATATATATATATATAAATAATTTTGCCTAACATGGAAAGTTCAGAATCGTTATAAATTACTTTTTTTGGGGGTCTTCATTCCTGTAAAAAAAAAAGTTTTTCCCCAACCTATTTGCCTGCTTTCAGCTGCATTGATATCAGACCGTACTCTTTGGAGTAGAGCTGCTGGCAATGAACGAGTCAGCACCTACAGCAGCCTATCAAATAATGAGGGACAAGTGCTGACCCATCACTGCCGTCATCTGTACTCCAAATGAGTACGGTCTGATGCCAACGCAGGCAAATAGATTGGGGAAAAGAGAGGGGTTTGGAAACTACTTACATGTACTTTTTTTTTTTTTTTTTATAAGAATTAAGACAAATCCCCTAATAAAATTATTTGCAAAGTTTTATAACTTTACGTACTTGACAAAATTATTTAAAAAAAAAAGCAAAATAAAAGGATAGATGTCAGAGGTGTGGGACTGTTTCTGGCAGCATTACCTCTTTTGTGATGCAGCCATCTTTATTTAAGTCGTATAAGTTAAAGGCCCAGTTGAGTTTGTCGTCTATGCTCCCTCTTAGGATAATGGACAATCCGGCTACAAAATCCTATGGAAGGAAAGGAAATTTCACAGTGAAAGGTTAGAAAAGAATTAGCCGACAGATTTATCAATTCTATGAGAAGCGGGAGGGGATGGACAGCGGCTTATCAGAGAGGGTCGTCATAGGTAAATCTGGTCACAAATGGGGAAGTGGTAGAAGTATCTGCACCCTCTACGTGACCCCACAATCTACTAATAGCCGACAGGAACCCTCTTGTCAGCCCAGCCGGGTAATGGGGAGCACCACTTATCTTCTCTACTGCAAAATGTCATAAAATGCTATGTATTCCTATCAATTCCTTGTGATTTTCAAGATCTCTGCTTGCTGTGATTCAATAGAAATCTTTACGATTTTCCATTTTTTTTGTCCACTACTTACTACTAATTATTTTAAAAATTGGGCCCATGGTAGCAGCCACTGAATCGAGAGCTAGGAGACTGTTTCTTCCAGCTCAGACTTAAAGACTTTGTCCACTACTTTTCCGTTGATGACCTATCCTTTAGAGAGGTCATCAATGTCTGATTGGTCGGGGTCCGACACCCGGCACCCCCGCTGTCACCTATTGATTTGAATAGGAGGCGGATGTGTAGTACCTGCGGCGGCCACTACCAGAAGACGGAGCAGCTCAGCAAGCGAGCATGTCCGGCCAGCAGCCGTCCCCACCAGTAACAACTGATCAGTGGGGATGTCGGGTGTCGGACCCCGACCAATCAGACATTGATGACCTGTCCTAAGGGTAGGCCATCAATACCAAAGTAGTGGACAACCTCTTTATGGTAAGGCTCATTCACATGTCCGCTTTGAAAGCACGATTGCTATCCGTGGTTTTCATGGATGACATTCGTACCCATGTTATTCTATGGGGCCGTGGAAATGTCCGATCTTTTTCTCGGACTGAGTGATCCGCGGAAAAAATCTGAGACATGTCCAATTTTGATCCGAGTGTTGGTTCACAATAGTCAATGCAAGTTTATGGGTCCGTGAAAAAAAATCGGACTGCACTCGGATGACATCTGAGTGCGATCCGATTTTCACAGACTGACAGAATGGAGAAGATGGAGAAACTTTTTATTTTTCTCTCTACGTCCAAGAAAAAGTGATGTCAGTCTGATCAGAGTCTGATCAGAATAAGCGGACTGTTTTTCTCAGACCTGGAGAACATGTTACCCTAAAGAGTGACTGCTGCAGCCAATCAGAGACCACTGACTCACTGCTGATGCCATCTGAAGAAGAAGTTAGGACACGGGCAAGGCAAAGGACACTAGCCCCAAAAGGTAGCGGGAAATCTGAAAGATGAGTATGTGTTTTTCTTTTTGTAATCTTAAAACCATTATGGGTCCATTTTTGAAATAATAATAAGTAGTGGACAATTCCTCTAAGGCTTCTATTGAATGACAGCAAGCAGAGATCTGGAGAAAGCACAAAGAGCAGTAATTATCTGCGGCTGAAATGCCCAATTTAAGGAGTATTGTATCCACACACTAAGTCTATGGAAGTTTTGGAGTTGTGCATGAGCGACAACCGCGGCTTAATGGAAGTCCGACCTCTGCATCACTTTTATTGATGGGAATACCCCTTTAAATGCCGTCACTGGTCGTCTGCTGGTGGACCGGAGAACCTGATGTGGCTGCCACTCACCTCAAAGCTGACGGAGCCGTTGTGATCGGTGTCAAAAGCGTTGAATAGAAAATGTGCGTACATGCTGGAATCTGGAACAGAAGAGAACAGTAAGTGACACAGAAACCCCCCGACACTGGGGCCGAGAGGGCAGAGATCCACGTCAGTGGGGGTTTTGGCTGCAGTGTGGACACGCAATGGCCAGAGCTTGTGTCCGTACCTTCATACATGGAATCAATGCCGGGTTTGATGGGTTTCCATTCACTGACACCAAGCGGAGATATTGCAAATGGTGAAAAATTGGAATGTACAAATCTGTGCCAAAAATTTGGAAACATTTTTTATATACCGAGATCGGGTGCGTGCCCCCTCTGCACTAGGATCAGGCCCCCCGCCTAAGGCACGCTCTCTCCATGATATCACTCACCTCCTTGGGGGAAAAACTGGGAGTAAATCTGCTTGAAATTGTCTTCATTGACGATGCCGCTCGGACATTCCTGTTACAAAGGGATCAGACAAGAGATCACGTCACAATCTCAGATCGGTCACGTCACCCACGTTTCCCAGAATTCACTAGTCTTTGAATACCGACCACCCCTGCCACCTGTAAACCCACACACCCGGCTGTCACTAAAAACCCTGGCAATTTCATATGTGCCCCATGTATTTCTACATTTTACTAAAATTCCATGTAATTCATTCAGGGTGGTTTTATTTGAGCACAGTATGGTGGTATTATTTCAACAGTGTAATGCGTTCTATGTCAAGCACTGTATGGCAGTATTATTATAACAGTGGATTGTGCTCTAGATGAAGCACTGTATGGCAGTATTATTATAACAGTGGATTGTGCTCTAGATGAAGCACTTTATGGCAGTATTATTATAACAGTGGATTGCGCTCTAGATGAAGCACTTTATGGCAGTATTATTATAACAGCGGATTGTGCTCTAGGTGAAGCACTGTATGGCAGTATTATTATAACAGTGGATTGTGCTCTAGGTGAAGCACTGTATGGCAGTATTATTATAACAGTGGATTGTGCTCTAGATGAAGCACTGTATGGCAGTATTATTCTAACAGTGGATTGTGCTCTAGATGAAGCACTGTATGGCAGTATTATTCTAACAGTGGATTGTGCTCTAGATGAAGCACTGTATGGCAGTATTATTATAACAGTGGATTGTGCTCTAGATGAAGCACTGTATGGCAGTATTATTATAACAGTGGATTGTGCTCTAGATGAAGCACTGTATGGCAGTATTATTATAACAGTGGATTGTGCTCTAGATGAAGCACTGTATGGCAGTATTATTCTAACAGTGGATTGTGCTCTAGATGAAGCACTGTATGGCAGTATTATTCTAACAGTGGATTGTGCTCTAGATGAAGCACTGTATGGCAGTATTATTCTAACAGTGGATTGTGCTCTAGATGAAGCACTGTATGGCAGTATTATTATAACAGTGGATTGTGCTCTAGATCAACCACTGTATGGCAGTATTATTACAACAGTGCATTGTTCTCTAGATGAAGCACTGTATGGTAGCATTATTTCATCAGAGTAGTGTGATCTAATTAAAGCTCTGTATGGTGGTCTAGTTTGAGCACAGCATGGCAGTTGTATTTTACCAATGTATTCCAGTCTAGTTTGAGGACTGCATGGCATTACTATTTCAACAGTGTACTGTAGTCTAGTTTTTGCATTGTATAGCAGTATCATCTTAACAGCATATTTGAGCACTGTATGGCACTATTATTTTAATGGTGTACTGCAGTCTAGTGTGAGTGATATATTACACTATTAATTCAACAGTGTATTGTGGTCTAGTTTGAGCATTGTACAGAGGTTTGATTTTAAGGTGAACGCACTGTATGGCACTATTATTTTTACAATTCATTGAAGCCTAGGTTGAGCAGTGTATGGCAGTATTATTTTAACACTGTATTGCAGTCTAGTTTTAGCACTATAGACTGGTATGATTTTAACAGGGTATGGATGTCTAGTTTGAGTATTGTATGGAACTATTATTTTAATGGTGTACTACAGTGTAGTGAGAGCGCTATATTACACTATTATTTCAACAGTGTAACGTGATCTAGTTTGAGCATTGTATAGCGGTTTCATTTTAAGTTTGAGCACTGTATGACACTTTGATTTTAACAATTTATTGAAGTTGAGGTTAAGTACTTTATGGCAGTAATATATAAATGGGACATTGCAGTTTAGTTTGAGCACTGTATAGCAGTATTAATTTAACAGTGTATTGCAGTCTAGGTTGAGCACTTTATGGCGGCATTATTTAACAGCATATTGTGGTCTGGTTTGAGTATTGCATAGAGGTATTATTCTATCACGCTATGTGTGGCGCCCCTGAGGGTTCATTCGCCACAGGGGTACTACACCTCAGTATAGAGGAGATGGAGATAGAGGAAATGGGGGGAACCAAAGATAGCGGGGGCCAAGTAGTGGATGAGGGTGGAGGAAACACTTACAGGAAGCACATACAGAATCATATATAATATATGGCCATCTTAAGTTCAAGGTCTTTGATTGTGAGTCTTCTGTCAGGGTCCAGCAAAAGTCTGTAGCTGGCTGAAGATACACGGTCCTCGTACTCTGGCCGTGAGACGAGGAGCGGGTCAGAGTTAACAAGTGTCTCTGCCCGGTCAGGGTCCTGTTCTAAGAAGGCCTTGGAGGGGAGCAGAGGAGAGAGGCTCCACAGGCGAAAGGATCCCAGGGGGATATGGACGGAGCGGAGTCGCCACCTGTCCTCACTATTCTGGCCTAGTCAGAGGGATTCCTGCTGCAAGAGGGGTGACCGGCCCCCGATATCTGACTTTGTCACTTCACGTCTCAGTCAGAAAAGCCCGGAGGCTTAGTGGATCCGAGGGGGATATGGACGGAGCGGAGTCGCCACCTGTATCTCTTACACTGCGTTTATCCAGTGGGACCCGGCCTTACACCACGTTCATACCACACACAATCAGGAGAAGACTCAGTGGGAGAACTTACAAAGGAGAGGAACACACTAACGGGGTCTCGACAGGTGCTCCTGATCTACCTGGGAAGTGCTGAACCCCCTTCCCGGTGGCCGCAGTACGCCGTGTGTAGCAGAGGGAAGCTTTGCGGCTGAAAGAGCATCTAAAGTGAGTAAAGACCCGGATGACTTCATTCACCGCCTCCGCTTGTTTATTTCTGCGCGGCACTGCACCCACCATACCTCCACACAGATCATCAATCACTGCCCTGAGGCCTACTCCGCCTGTGGGGAGTAGTACCAACCAAGCTGCCAGAACACCGGCCTCAGAGGACTGTCGCAGCGCTGGTGGCCTTCACCAGAAACCACAGGTGGCGTAGTCGAACAACCACTTATCCAAAAAGCCCATTTTTCATGTGACAGCCCTGGGCACGAAACAGGTCAAGGCCGCGACTGCATCCCCTCAACATCTTCAAGGCCCGGCTCTGAGTATCCCCCATTTGCTCAGGGAGGGCGTCACATATGGCACAGTTAATTGGCAGCTCTCTCATTTTGGTATTGTAAGATGCTATATGGGCAATACATTACTATGCCGCTAGATTCAACCCATATGTGTCTCCTTCTACTGCAATACTCTGTGAGCAACTCTCCGGGATACAGATGCATCAAGGTCAACCATTATATTTTATAAAATTACAGATCATAACAATATTCATTCACAATCTACCAAAATAATACTGCCATACAGAGCCCAAAGCACATAAGCCTCGTATTTCTAGGTTTATATTTAACCCTCGCTATGCAGAAGACCTCTAGATGGTGGAAATCTCAGGGAATGGTGATTTGTGGGGGTGGATGATGCAGGTGCTTCTCACAAAACTAGAATATCATCAAAAAGTTCATTTATTTCAGTTCTTAAATACAAAAAGTGAAACTCCTATATTATATAGAGTCATTACACACAGAGTGATCTATTATATAGAGTCATTACACACAGAGGGATCTATTATATAGAGTCATTACACACAGAGGGATCTATTATATAGAGTCATTACACACAGAGGGATCTATTATATAGAGTCATTACACACAGAGGGATCTATTATATAGAGTCATTACACACAGAGTGATCTATTATATAGAGTCATTACACACAGAGGGATCTATTATATAGAGTCATTACACACAGAGGGATCTATTATATAGAGTCATTACACACAGAGGGATCTATTATATAGTGTCATTACACACAGAGGGATCTATTATATAGAGTCATTACACGCAGAGGGATCTATTATATAGAGTCATTACACACAGAGGGATCTATTATATAGAGTCATTACACACAGAGGGATCTATTATATAGTCATTACACACAGAGGGATCTATTATATAGAGTCATTACACACAGAGGGATCTATTATATAGAGTCATTACACACAGAGTGATCTATTTCATGTGTTTATTTCTGTTAATGTTGTTGATTATGGCTTACAGCCAATGAAAGCACAAAGGTCATTATCTCAGTAAATTAGAATACTTTATAACAACAGCTTGAAATATTGTTTTAAAATCCGAAATGTATGTTCAGTAAATGCACTCAATACTTGGTCAGGGCTCCTTTTGCATCAATTACTGATAGATAGATAGATAGATAGATAGATAGATAGATAGATAGATAGATAGATAGATAGATAGATAGATAGATAGATAGATAGATAGATAGATAGATAGGTGGATACAAAGATCTCTTAGCCAGGTAATTATGGACCAGTGGGGAAAAAAAAGTTTGAGGGGCTTATAAAGGATTCTATACAGCAGTATGTGATAGACCATAACATTATAAGAGACAGCCAGCATGTTTTTTTTTACTAAAAACTGACTTTGTCAAACTAACTACATAAATGAGATTTTATGAAGAACTGAGTGGAAAAAGGGACAGATGGGAGCTGGGGATATTGTGTTTCTGGACTTTGCAAAGGCATTTGACACTGTCTCCCATAAATACCTAATCCTGGGTAGATCGAGGTCTATAGGATTAATAAATAAGGTTTGTAATTGGATTGGAAACTGGCTTAAATATCGCTTAAATACCAGAGAGTTGTGGTGAATGACGGCTGATCTGAATGGTCTCCAGTTATAAGTGGTGACCCCCAAAGAAGACCGGATTATTAGTGTTTCTGTTTTTGCAGATGACACCAAACTACGTATAGTGCAGTTTATGGAGGATGTTCATAAGTTACAGGAAACTGAGTGTTTGGGCATCCACGTGGCAGATGAGGTTCAATGAGGAGAAATGTAAAGTTATGCACATGGGCACTAATAATACATGAGCATCATGTGTTCTAAGGGAAGTAAAACTAGGAGAGTCACTTGTAGAGAAGGATCTGGGTGTAATAACCTGAGGACATCATATGTTATAGGGGGAGGAAAACTAGGAGAGTCACTTGTAGAGAAGGATCTGGGTATAATAACCTGAAGGCATCATGTGTTCTAAGGGAAGTAAAACTAGGAGAGTCACTTGTAGAGAAGGATCTGGGTATAATAACCTGAGGGCCTCATATGTTCTAGGGGGAGGAAAACTAGGAGAGTCGCTTGTAGAGAAGGATCTGGGTGTAATAACCTGAGGGCACCATATGTTCTAGGAGGAGTAAAACTAGGGGAGTCACTTGTAGAGAAGGATCTGGGTGTAATAACCTGAGGGCATCATGTGTTTCAAGGGAACTAAAACTAGGAGAGTCACTTGTAGAGAATGATCTGGGTGTAATAACCTGAGGGCACCATATGTTCTAGGGGGAGGAAAACTAGGAGAGTCGCTTGTAGAGAAGGATCTGGGTGTAATAACCTGAGGGCATCATGTGTTTCAAGGGAACTAAAACTAGGAGAGTCACTTGTAGAGAATGATCTGGGTTTAATAATATGAAGGAATCATGTGTTCTAGAGGGAGGAAAACTAGGAGACTCACTTGTAGAGAAGGATCTGGGTGTAATAACCTGAAGGCATCATATGTTTCTAGGGGGGAGAAAAACTAGGAGAGTCACTTGTAGAGAAGGATCTGTGTGTAATAACCTGAGGGCATCATATGTTCTAGGGGGAGTAAAACTAGGAGAGTCAATTGAAGAGAAGGATCTGGGTATACTTGTAGATCACAGACTAAATAATAACATGTAAAGTCCATCAGTAGCTTCTAAGGCCAGCAGAAAATTGTCATGCAATAAAAGAGGTATGAACGCGCCAGGCAGAGATGTAATAGGACAACTTTACAAAGTGTTAGTGCGACCTGATCTGGAAACACAGTTGCCCTGGAGCTAGAAAAGTACAAATAAGAGCCACAAAACTGATAAGGACCTTCGAGGATCTTGGTTATGAGGAAAGATAAAAAGAATTACATTTATTTAGCCTTGAGGAGAGATGTCTAAGGGGGGACATGAGTAATTGTACATAAATGGCCCATACAAAAAGTCTGGTGAAAACCTGCTTCACGTAAAGGACAATGATGCGTTCCCTCCACCTGGAGAAAGCGGTAGAATCTCCAAAGGATTTAAGGCTTCTTTACCCTGAGGACTATTAGGACGGCTCTTTCAGACGTCTGCGATCATCGGTCCGATCTCAGATTGCAATTCCCCGACTGTCCTAGTGTCTTCCAACCTCATATGTTTCTATGAGGCTGAAACACTTGATGCGTGTCCAAGGGATGCGCAGTTGGGGGATGTGCGGTCGGGGGATGCGCGGTCGGGGGATGCGCGGTCGGGAGATGCTCGGTCGGTGGATGCGCGGTCGGTGGATGCGCAGTCGGGGGATGCCCGGTCGGGAGATGCGCGGTCGGGAGATGCGCGGTCGGGAGATGCGCGGTCGGGGGATGCGCGGTCGGTGGATGCGCGGTCGGGAGATGCTCGGTCGGGAGATGCTCGGTCGGGAGATGCTCGGTCGGGAGATGCTCGGTCGGGAGATGCTCGGTCGGGAGATGCTCGGTCGGGGGATGTGCGGTCGGGGGATGCGCGGTCGGGGGGTGTGCGGTCGGGAGATGCTCGGTCGGTGGATGCGCGGTCGGTGAATGCGCAGTCGGGGGATGCTCGGTCGGGGGATGCCCAGTCGGGGGATGCGCGGTCGGTGGATGTGCAGTCGGGGGATGCTCGGTCGGGGGATGCCCGGTCGGGAGATGCACGGTCAGGGGATGCACGGTCAGGGGATGCTCGGTCGGAGGATGCGCGGTCGGGGGATGCGCGGTCAGGGGATGCTCGGTCGGAGGATGTGTGGTCGGGGGATGCGCGGTCGGTGGATGCGCGGTCGGTGAATGCGCGGTCAGGAGATGCTTGGTCGGGGGATGCGCGGTCGGTGGATGCGCGGTCGGGGAATGCGCGGTCGGTGGATGCGCGGTCAGGAGATGCTCGGTCGGGGGATGTGCAGTCGGGGGATGCGCGGTCGGGGGATGCGCGGTCGGGGGATGCGCGGTCGGGGGATGCTCGGTCGGGGGATGCTCGGTCGGGGTATGTGCTGTCGGGGGATGTGCGGTCGGGGGATGCCCGGTCGGGAGATGCACGGTAAGTCCATGCATTGCGATCTGAGATGATCACAGTAGTTGACCGCAGGTGTCGGTAACAGAGAGAATCGTTTATGGTTTCAAAAAGGTTTAGATGCTTTTTTTTTTTTAGAAGAAAATAACAAATAATTATGTAAATGTGTAAAATTCTCATAGATGTTGATCCGGTCGATCGACACTCGGGATCAGGAGGGAACGATATTGGGCAGACTGGATCATGCATTGTGCTTGTGCCCCTTCCCTTTATTCTTTCTCATCCCATGGTTGTATCTTTTTCAGCCGCAGTCACCATGTAACGCTGTAACTCCTGTGTGTCCCTCTGTTCTCCTTCCCATTAGTAGATTAGCTGATTAATATTAATGTCCGCTCGGTTTCGCTCAGGACACGGACCCTGCAGCTTTCCAAGGAAAAAATCAGATCTGGACCCTGCGCTGCACATCTCCATAATGAGCCGATACCGCCGCCATCTATAATTGACGACTACCGCAGTGCTCAGACTCCGCGCTCCGCCAGTGTATCTAAGCTGCCTCTAGATCCAGGGACAGTATGGAGGACGATCTATACAGAACCTGAGAGATTTACATACAGGTCACCACAACGCGGGATACATCATAGGCTTAGATACACCAGATCAGCATCACACATAATAGGTATGAATACACCAGTGCAGCAGACAGTATCACACACGACAGGCTTAGATACACAACTCAGCACATAGCATCACACAGGACAAGCTTAGATACACGACTCAGCAGACATTATCACACATGACAGGATTAGATACATGACTCACAAGACAGTATCACACATGACAGGTTTAGATACATAACTCAGCAGACAGTATCACACATGACAGGTTTAGATACATAACTCAGCAGACAGTATCACACATGGCAGGCTTAGATACAAAGCTAAGTAGGTAGTATCAAACATGATAGCTACAGAAATACTGTGCAGCAGAACAGTATCACATATGATTGGCATTGTCTGCTGAGCCATGTACCTGAGCCTGACAGATTAGATACAGATAAATTAACTGCATAGAGTATTGTGCACAATCGGCTTAGATACACAACTCAGTACCACACAAGTTAGATCATTTTAGCGGCACAGTATTAGACATCATAGGAGTAGATGCGATAGCTCAGCAGACGGTATCACACACAATATGCTTACATACATCGGCTCAGCAGCTCAGGACTACACGTTATACACAAACTCAGAAGGCAATCTAGGCTTAGATACAGTACAGTGGCTCAGCAGACAGTATCACAAATACTAGGCTTAGATACAGTACAGTGGCTCAGCAGACAGTATCACACATACTAGGCTTAGATACAGTACAGTGGCTCAGCAGACAGTATCACACACACTAGGCTTAGATACAGTACAGTGGCTCAGCAGACAGTATCACAAATACTAGGCTTAGATACAGTAACATGGCTCAGCAGACAGTATCACAAATACTAGGCTTAGATACAGTACAGTGGCTCAGCAGACAGTATCACACATACTAGGCTTAGATACAGTAACATGGCTCAGCAGACAGTATCACACATACTAGGCTTAGATACAGTACAGTGGCTCAGCAGACAGTATCACACACACTAGGCTTAGATACAGTAACATGGCTCAGCAGACAGTATCACACATACTAGGCTTAGATACAGTACAGTGGCTCAGCAGACAGTATCACACACACTAGGCTTAGATACAGTACCATGGCTCAGCAGACAGTATCAAACACACTAGGCTTAGATACAGTAACATGGCTCAGCAGACAGTATCACACACACTAGGCTTAGATACAGTAACATGGCTCAGCAGACAGTATCACACATACTAGGCTTAGATACAGTACAGTGGCTCAGCAGACAGTATCACACATACTAGGCTTAGATACAGTACAGTGGCTCAGCAGACAGTATCACACATACTAGGCTTAGATACAGTACAGTGGCTCAGCAGACAGTATCACACATACTAGGCTTAGATACAGTACCATGGCTCAGCAGACAGTATCACACACACTAGGCATAGATACAGTAACATGGCTCAGCAGACAGTATCACACATACTAGGCTTAGATACAGTAACATGGCTCAGCAGACAGTATCACACATACTAGGCTTAGATACAGTACCATGGCTCAGCAGACAGCATCACACACTCTAGGCTTAGATACAGTACAGTGGCTCAGCAGACAGTATCACACATACTAGGCTTAGATACAGTACAGTGGCTCAGCAGACAGTATCACACATACTAGGCTTAGCTACAGTACCGTGGCTCAGCAGACAGTATCACACACTCTAGGCTTAGATACAGTACAGTGGCTCAGCAGACAGTATCACACATACTAGGCTTAGATACAGTACAGTGGCTCAGCAGACAGTATCACACACTCTAGGCTTAGATACAGTACAGTGGCTCAGCAGACAGTATCACACACACTAGGCTTAGATACAGTAACATGGCTCAGCAGACAGTATCACACATACTAGGCTTAGATACAGTACAGTGGCTCAGCAGACAGTATCACACATATTAGGCTTAGATACAGTAACATGGCTCAGCAGACAGTATCACACATACTAGGCTTAGATACAGTACAGTGGCTCAGCAGACAGTATCACACATACTAGGCTTAGATATAGTACAGTGGCTCAGCAGACAGTATCACACATACTAGGCTTAGATACAGTACCATGGCTCAGCAGACAGTATCACACACACTAGGCTTAGATACAGTACAGTGGCTCAGCAGACAGTATCACACATACTAGGCTTAGATACAGTACAGTGGCTCAGCAGACAGTATCACACACTCTAGGCTTAGATACAGTACAGTGGCTCAGCAGACAGTATCACACATACTAGGCTTAGATACAGTACAGTGGCTCAGCAGACAGTATCACACATACTAGGCTTAGATACAGTACAGTGGCTCAGCAGACAGTATCACACATAATAGGCTTAGATACAGTACAGTGGCTCAGCAGACAGTATCACACATACTAGGCTTAGATACAGTAACATGGCTCAGCAGACAGTATCGCACATACTAGGCTTAGATACAGTACAGTGGCTCAGCAGACAGTATCACACATACTAGGCTTAGATACAGTACAGTGGCTCAGCAGACAGTATCACACACACTAGGCTTAGATACAGTAACATGGCTCAGCAGGCAGTATCACACATACTAGGCTTAGATACAGTAACATGGCTCAGCAGACGGTATCACACATACTAGGCTTAGATACAGTACAGTGGCTCAGCAGACAGTATCACACATACTAGGCTTAGATACAGTACAGTGGCTCAGCAGACAGTATCACACATACTAGGCTTAGATACAGTAACATGGCTCAGCAGACAGTATCACACACACTAGGCATAGATACAGTAACATGGCTCAGCAGGCAGTATCACACATACTAGGCTTAGATACAGTAACATGGCTCAGCAGACAGTATCACACACACTAGGCTTAGATACAGTAACATGGCTCAGCAGGCAGTATCACACATACTAGGCTTAGATACAGTAACATGGCTCAGCAGACGGTATCACACATACTAGGCTTAGATACAGTACAGTGGCTCAGCAGACAGTATCACACATACTAGGCTTAGATACAGTACAGTGGCTCAGCAGACAGTATCACACATACTAGGCTTAGATACAGTACAGTGGCTCAGAAGACAGTATCGCACATACTAGGCTTAGATACAGTACAGTGGCTCAGCAGACAGTATCACACATACTAGGCTTAGATACAGTAACATGGCTCAGCAGACAGTATCACACATACTAGGCTTAGATACAGTACAGTGGCTCAGCAGACAGTATCACACATACTAGGCTTAGATACAGTGCAGTGGCTCAGCAGACAGTATCGCACATACTAGGCTTAGATACAGTACAGTGGCTCAGCAGACAGTATCACACATACTAGGCTTAGATACAGTAACATGGCTCAGCAGACAGTATCACACATACTAGGCTTAGATACAGTGCAGTGGCTCAGCAGACAGTATCACACATACTAGGCTTAGATACAGTAACATGGCTCAGCAGACAGTATCACACATACTAGGCTTAGATACAGTACAGTGGCTCAGCAGACAGTATCACACATACTAGGCTTAGATACAGTACAGTGACTCAGAAGACAGTATCGCACATACTAGGCTTAGATACAGTACAGTGGCTCAGCAGACAGTATCACACATACTAGGCTTAGATACAGTACAGTGACTCAGAAGACAGTATCGCACATACTAGGCTTAGATACAGTACAGTGGCTCAGCAGACAGTATCACACACTCTAGGCTTAGATACAGTAACATGGCTCAGCAGACAGTATCACACATACTAGGTTTAGATACAGTAACATGGCTCAGCAGACAGTATCACACATACTAGGCTTAGATACAGTACCATGGCTCAGCAGACAGTATCACACACACTAGGCTTAGATACAGTACAGTGGCTCAGCAGACAGTATCACACATACTAGGCTTAGATACAGTACAGTGGCTAAGCATACAGTATCACACACTCTAGGCTTAGATACAGTACAGTGGCTCAGCAGACAGTATCACACATACTAGGCTTAGATACAGTACAGTGGCTCAGCAGACAGTATCACACATACTAGGCTTAGATACAGTACAGTGGCTCAGCAGACAGTATCACACATACTAGGCTTAGATACAGTACAGTGGCTCAGCAGACAGTATCACACATACTAGGCTTAGATACAGTACAGTGGCTCAGCAGACAGTATCACACATAATAGGCTTAGATACAGTACAGTGGCTCAGCAGACAGTATCACACATACTAGGCTTAGATACAGTAACATGGCTCAGCAGACAGTATCGCACATACTAGGCTTAGATACAGTACAGTGGCTCAGCAGACAGTATCACACATACTAGGCTTATATACAGTAACATGGCTCAGCAGACAGTATCACACATACTAGGCTTAGATACAGTACAGTGGCTCAGCAGACAGTATCACACATACTAGGCTTAGATACAGTACAGTGGCTCAGAAGACAGTATCGCACATACTAGGCTTAGATACAGTACAGTGGCTCAGCAGACAGTATCACACATACTAGGCTTAGATACAGTACAGTGGCTCAGCAGACAGTATCACACATACTAGGCTTAGATACAGTGCAGTGGCTCAGCAGACAGTATCACACATACTAGGCTTAGATACAGTACAGTGGCTCAGCAGACAGTATCACACACTCTAGGCTTAGACACAGTACAGTGGCTCAGCAGACAGTATCACACATACTAGGCTTAGATACAGTGCAGTGGCTCAGCAGACAGTATCACACATACTAGGCTTAGATACAGTGCAGTGGCTCAGCAGACAGTATCACACATACTAGGCTTAGATACAGTAACATGGCTCAGCAGACAGTATCACACATACTAGGCTTAGATACAGTACAGTGGCTCAGCAGACAGTATCACACATACTAGGCTTAGATACAGTACAGTGGCTCAGCAGACAGTATCACACATACTAGGCTTAGATACAGTACCATGGCTCAGCAGACAGTATCACACATACTAGGCTTAGATACAGTACAGTGGTTCAGTGGACAGTATCACACATACTAGACTTAGATACAGTACAGTGGCTCAGCAGACAGTATCACACACTCTAGACTTAGATACAGTACAGTGGCTCAGCAGACAGTATCACACACTCTAGGCTTAGATACAGTACCATGGTTCAGTGGACAGTATCACACAGACTAGGCTTAGATACAGTACCATGGCTCAGCATACAGTATCACACACACTAGGGAGGCTTAGATACAGTACAGTGGCTCAGCAGACAGTATCACACACACTAGACTTAGATACAGTACAGTGGTTCGGTGGACAGTATCACACACACTAGGCTTAGATACAGTACAGTGGTTCGGTGGACAGTATCACACACACTAGGCTTAGATACAGTACAGTGGCTCAGCAGACAGTATCACACATACTAGGCTTAGATACAGTACAGTGGCTCAGCAGACAGTATCACACATACTAGGCTTAGATGCAGTACAGTGGCTCAGCAGACAGTATCACACATACTAGGCTTAGACACAGTAACATGGCTCAGCAGACAGTATCACACATACTAGGCTTAGATACAGTACAGTGGCTCAGCAGACAGTATCACACATACTAGGCTTAGATACAGTACAGTGGCTCAGCAGACAGTATCACACATACTAGGCTTAGATACAGTACAGTGGCTCAGCAGACAGTATCACACATACTAGGCTTAGATACAGTACAGTGGCTCAGCAGACAGTAACACACATACTAGGCTTAGATACAGTACAGTGGCTCAGCAGACAGTATCACACATACTAGGCTTAGATACAGTACAGTGGCTCAGCAGACAGTATCACACACTCTAGGCTTAGATACAGTACAGTGTCTCAGCAGACAGTATCACACACACTAGGCTTAGATACAGTACCATGGCTCAGCAGACAGTATCACACATACTAGGCTTAGATACAGTACAGTGGTTCAGTGGGCAGTATCACACATACTAGGATTAGATACAGTACAGTGGCCCAGCAGACAGTATCACACACACTAGGCTTAGATACAGTACCATGGCTCAGCATACAGTATCACACACACTAGGGAAGCTTAGATACAGTACCGTGGCTCAGCAGACAGTATCGCACATACTAGGCTTAGATACAGTACAGTGGCTCAGCAGACAGTATCACACATACTAGGCTTAGATACAGTACAGTGGTTCGGTGGACAGTATCACACTCACTAGACTTAGATACAGTACAGTGGCTCAGCAGACAGTATCACACATACTAGGCTTAGATACAGTACAGTGGCTCAGCAGACAGTATCACACATACTAGGCTTAGATACAGTACAGTGGTTCGGTGGACAGTATCACACTCACTAGACTTAGATACAGTATAGTGGCTCAGCAGCAGTATCACACATACTAGGCTTAGATACAGTACAGTGGTTCGGTGGACAGTATCACACTCACTAGACTTAGATACAGTACTGTGGCTCAGCAGACAGTATCACACACTCTAGGCTTAGATACAGTACAATGGTTCAGTGGACAGTATCACACACACTAGGCTTAGATACAGTACCATGGCTCAGCATACAGTATCACACACACTAGGGAGGCTTAGATACAGTACCGTGGCTCAGCAGACAGTATCACACACACTAGGCTTAGATACAGTACCATGGCTCAGCATTCAGTATCACACACACTAGGGAGGCTTAGATACAGTACCATGGCTCAGCATACAGTATCACACACACTAGGGAGGCTTAGATACAGTACCGTGGCTCAGCAGACAGTATCACACACATTAAGCTTAGATATAGTACAGTAGTTCGGTGGACATTATCACACACACTAGGCTTAGATACAGTACCGTGGCTCAGCAGACAGTATCACACACACTAGGCTTAGATACAGTACCATGGTTCAGCATACAGTATCACACACACTAGGGAGGCTTAGATACAGTACCGTGGCTCAGCAGACAGTATCACACACACTAGGGAGGCTTAGATACAGTACCGTGGCTCAGCAGACAGTATCACACACATTAAGCTTAGCTACAGTACAGTGGTTCGGTGGACAGTATCACACACACTAGGCTTAGATACAGTACAGTGGTTCGGTGGACCCCTCTTGCGCTGTCTCATACTCACATTTTTAAAGCCTCTGTACAGAACCTGAAGTTCTTTTTTGGTAAATTTGGATTGTTCCTGTAGTTGCTCCAGTCCCTCCGGGCGGTGACAGACGGTGGACAACTCAAAGTCATCCTCTATACTGTCTGCAAGAGCGGAGAGAAGAGGCGTTAGAAGAGGTGGACGAGGCCGGACACGACGATATCTACATGATGTTCAGATTCCGCTTCCACAGAATCCCGCTTCCCCAGTCCTGACCCATAAGCACATTAGATACAGTGTGAACTCCCTGCCGCTGCACCACATGTCTAATCCCATGTGCCGGACATTTACCGACTGCCAGAAGACACCACAGAACTTAGCGCCCATCAGAGGGGCATTGGCATCAATCTCTTCTTTGCAGGATGAGTCTTTTAGGCAACATTCACACAGCAACCCCGCATCTCTGCAGCTCTCTCTTTATATATGTGAGCGCAGGTCACTAGGTGGCAGCATAACATATTACACCAGCATGACTGCTGTCTGGCTGTGACACATAAAGCTCTTGCCCACCAGTCCTGGCTCAGATTTGCGGTATAGATTGTCCATCCAGCACTTGGTGCAAGCTTCTTCTACCTAGGACCCCTCTCTTCAAGTATAAAGAAATGTGACACAAATTTCCGCTGATAAAATAAACATTAAAATGCTGCCCTCTAATTTTCGCCGCCCTAGGCGCTTGCCTATAAATGTCTATTGTTAAATATGGCTTGCTAATGTCTCTATTCAGTACTGTATCATAGAGATACTCTCTGCTAGAAGCATAGGGTCCTAAAATTACTCTATTAGCTGTTATTTCTGCCCTATTTGCAGTGTATAGAGATGTTTGGCCTTATTTAGGAATAAATGAGTACATTTTTTTTTTAACGAAAAAAAGTAAAAAAATTCCTGTGTCAGATTAGAATCTGTCATTTAAAGCAGACATTTTAAAATGTAAATACAAATTATAAAAATACAACAATATTCATATATAAAAATAAACATAAAAAGTCTATTGGTTCAATCACTTTTTGATATATTATGATCGTACTTGTTGTAAGGACCATTTCTGAATGCGGAGAACATAACACCAGCCTGAACCTCCTGTAGTCTGTGCCAGCGAGTGTGATATGAACAAGGTACACGGTAACACGAGCGGTCTGACCCAGAACACTACACCGCTGCTGCCGCTGCCAGAGGATTAATCTCTCATTAAATGGGATTGAAGCCGCTCTAATTCATGTCGGCTAATTTGTAGTGTAACCGGCTCATAGCGAAATCCAGATCAATCAAGAAAAATAATGAAGATTACATGAATGAACAATAGCAGAGAAAGAATGAGCCGAGAATGTGTCGTTTGTTATATAAACTGCTCAGAATGTATCATATATAATATCTATCTTGTATTTACACTATATGGAGAAAAGTGCTGAGATACCTCTATATTCCACCTCCCATATCTCTATGGACCTTGTCAACTGGGTGTGTAAAGTGGAAGATTCTGGATTAGAGGACTTGGCTTGCTATTGTTCCGGTGTCCCTAGTGACAAGGACCGGGTCGATGCTGATCTATAGGAAGAGGAAAACCCAAAGTTGTTTAAAATATGTTAGATGTGTGTTTGTGAAATTGTTTGGTGTTTTGCAGGTTCCGGGTGGCTGAGGACGGCAATCGTTAAAGAAGGGGGAAATGTAAGGAAGCGGAAGTGCTGCCCACGATCCCACCTTGGAGATATGTAAAATGATGTCATGTATTGTGGTGTTTGAAATGTTTTATGATTTATATTAGTGATAGAGTTGTGATCTGCCCAGCACTAGGTAGTTATGGTAACAGGAAAAGGTTGGAGTTAATGGTTGAGACTAGCCCAGGGGGGACTAGCTAAGTAAGGGCACAACAGAGTTTCCGGGTTGAATGTCAGATAGGGACAAGCCTGTAGTAGTAGCAGACCACAGGTCTGATTATGTTGGCAGACCCCCATGTGGTGGGTGCATTTGTGGCAAAAGGGAGATGACCGAGGCAGGTAGTAAGCCACACGAAGGAAGCAACAACAAGAAGGATGTGGAGTCGGTCCAGAGTGAGAGAGAGAAAAGGAAGAAGCCTAGCAGGACGGCATGGAGTTGTCTTATAGGACCAATCACTGCACTTCTAGACTAGATGCACAAGTCGGATCCTGGCCCGTAATTCAATAGAAAGTAGACTTGGCACTCAATACAGTGAAATAATGTCATTTATTGATAAACAGCAATTCAGAATAAACGTTTCGGTACACTGGAAAAAAATTCCTATACATAGTATTCAGTGAAATCAAGAGACATTGTAAATAACATGTTATAGGAGAAAGAAAAATAAAGAATGCAAAGAAAAGTAACCAGAGGAAAGTGCATGGTGAAAACCGAAGTAGCCACATCTAGCATAAAATATTATAAACAGGACAATAGGGTAGAATATACAGAAAAGAGAATGTGTCTAGAAAAGCCAGGATGCCAAATAAAACCAAATAAGGAGAAACATTGGGAAAAATGTAAAGCACAAAAGGGCTGAATATGTCATAGACACCTATATGTGTCTGTTATACACCGGGCGTGATGGAGGGGGTCTAGGGGCCGGATGTTATACACTCGGGGATGGTTGAAGGGGTCTAGAGGCTGGATGCTATACACAGGGGGGTGAGGGGCTGGATGTTAAACACCGGGGGTAATGGGGCTGATGTTATGTATACAACTTGGACAATGTGGCCGAGCCGAATATTATACACTGGGGGAGGCAATGGGGCTGGATGAAAAACCTAAATTCAATGGCTAAGATGTGGGGTCCTTTACTTTTCTCCATATAGTGTGTGTCTACGAAGAAAAGAAAGCAGCACTATACTCAGAAAGGTGTAAACAGGGATCAAGCATCAGCTTACCAACTCTATCCTCCTGTGTATAACCTGAAAAAATAGCAACACTCTTCTATCTATCCATCTATTATCTATCTATCATCGATCTATGGATCATCTATTATCTATCTATCATCGATCTATGGATCATCTATTATCTATCTATTATCGATCTCTATCTATATATCATCTATTATCTATCTATCATCGATCTATGGATCATCTATCTATCATCTATCTATATATCATCTATCTATCTATAATATATCATCTATCTATTATCTATCTATCTATCCATGTATCATCTAACTAAAAAATATATATGGTGCAGCACAAGCAAGCTTAAAAGGAGATGGTGGGTGCAAAGCCTGATAGGCATGAATAAACCTCAGCTATATCCAGTGAACATAATGGCAGCACTCCTATTTTTCAATAGAAATTCTGTGGTCCATTGACACAAAGTCACAGTCGCAACGTTTCGTTCCAAAGTGAGGAACTTTCTCAAGCAGTGCAATAATCATCAAGTGAATTATAAATAGGTGCAGCAATTAAAAATAATGATAAATACAATCATTTCATATAAAGTACTCATTCACAATACATAATTTTACAAACATTCATTCCACATGTACACTCTATATTGTGGTAACTCATTATTTTAGTGCTCGAGCGTGTATAAAGTGCTAATACCATCATAATTATATTAATTGATGATTCGTCCCACCTGTGTATAGTTTACATATAACAATAGCTCATCCCATTAGCGTCTTCATTACTTTCAGAACCACGCCTTGTTCGGCATCCTTGTATTCTCACTGCGCATATCCACAAACAGTGAGAACATGGGAATAAATCTCAAGTCTACTGCGTCACCGCTACGATTATGTGTCAACAAACCACAGAAATTCTATTGAAAAACTGGAGTGCTGTCTGTAACTTCACTGGATATACACACGTGGTCAAAATTGTTGGTACCCCTCGTTTAATGAAAGAAAAACCCACAATGGTCACAGAAATAACTTGAATCTGACAAAAGTAATAATAAATTAAAAATCTATGAAAATGAAGAAATGAAAGTCAGACATTGCTTTTCTGCTTCCACAGAATTTAAAAAAAAATTAAACTCATGAAATAGAACTGGACAGAAATGATGGTACCCCTGAAAATAATTTGACAAAAGGGACATGGTAAATCAAGTTGTGTCCACTAATTATCATCACAGGTGTCTACAATCTTGTAATCAGTCAGTGGGCCTGTATATAGAGCTACAGATACTCACTGTGCCTGTATATAGGGCTACAGATACTCACTGTGCTGTTTGGTGACATGGTGTGTACCACACTTAACATGGACCAGAGGAAGCAAAGGAAAAAGTAGTCTCAGGAGATTAGAAAGAAAATTATAGACAAGCATGTTGAAGGTAAAGGTTATAAGACCATCTCCAAGCAGCTTGATGTTCCTGTGACTACAGTTGCACATATTATTCAGAAATTTAATATCCATGGGACTGTAGCCAACCTCTCTGGACGTGGCCGCAGGAGGAAAATTGATGACAAATCAAAGAGACGGATAATACGAATGGTAACAAAAGAGCCCAGGATAACTTCTAAAGAGATTAAAGGTGAACTTCAAGTTCAAGGAACATCAGTGTCAGATCGCACCATCCGTCGTTGTTTGATCCAAAGTGGACTTCATGGAAGACGACCAAGGAGAACACCATTGTTGAAAAAAAATCATAAAAAAGCCAGACTGGAATTTGCTAAACTACATGTTGACAAGCCACATAGCTTCTGGGAGAATGTCCTATGGACAGATGAGACAAAAATGGAAGTTTTTGACAAGGCACATCAGCTCTATATTCACAGATGGAAAAATGAAGCATATCAAGAAAAGAACACTGTCCCTACAGTGAAACATGGGGGAGGCTCTGTTATGTTCTGGGGCTGCTTTGCTCCATCTGGCACAGGGTGTTTTGAATTTGTGCAGGGTACAATGAAATCTCAAGACTATCAAGGGATTCTAAGAGAAATGTGCTGCTCAGTGTCAGAAAGCTTGGTCTCAGTCGCAGGTCATGGGTCTTGCAACAGGATAATGACCCAAAACACACAGCTAAAAACACCCAAGAATGGCGAAGAGGAAAACATTGAACTATTCTGAAGTGGCTTCTATGAGCCCTGACCTAAATCCTATTGAACATCTTTGGAAAGAGCTGAAACATGCCGTCTGGAAAAGGCAACCTTCAAACACGAGACAACTGGAGCAGTTTGCTCATTGATTGCAGTGATTGCCTCAAAAGGTTGTTCAACAAAATATTAAGTTAAGAAGAATCATCATTTCTGTCCAGGCCTATTTCATGAGTTTATTTTTTTTTTTAATTCTGTGGAAGCAGAAAAGCAATGTCTGACTTTCATTTGTTCATTTTCATAGATTTTTAATTTATTATTACTTTTGTCAGATTCAAGTTATTTCTGTTACCATTGTGGGTTTTTCTTTCATTAAACGAGGGGTACCAACAATTTTGACCACGTGTGTATCTATCTATCTTCTATCATCTATCACCTATCTATAATCTATGTATCTATCATCTATCTATCAATCTATCATCTATCTATATTTTATCTATTATCTATATTTAATCTATCTATTATCATCTATCTATCATCTATTTATCTATCATCTATCCATCTATCAATCACCTATCTATATTTTATCTATTATCTATATTTTATCTATCTATCATCTATCTATCTATTATCTATCTATCCATTCATCTCAAGTTTCAAAAGATCCTTTTATTTATCACCAGAAATGTGCTGATATCAGTTCTGACTTCCCCTTCCCCTCTTATTGTTACAACTCTCCTGTTAGGTTTTTTTTAGTTTGCTGGTCACATGACCAGTTTTGCCTATTTAATCCGGCTCCGCCCTCCTGGCATTGCTGGACTTCATTTGTATTTACTACTGTTGAGCTAGCTTGGTGCTCTGTTGCCGTTCTCTGTTAGTTTTGCTAGGTCTTTTGACCTCTTTACTTTTTGTTGTGCGTTTGTCTTTGACTGCTACGATTTCTGCTAGGAGGTGTCCAACTTTTCCCAGTCCCTAGTTCTTGTAGGGATCCCTCCCTCACATCTATAGGTCTGCGTTCAGACTAGCCGAGGACTTTAGCGGGTCTGATCGCAGGATCAGGTTCCCCGTTACATCGTAGGGATCTAGTTTAGTTCCAATGTAGGGACAGATCTCCTGTCTTTCCTTAGTCTCTGTAGCAGATCATAACACTTATCACAGCAGGGGGCAGCAGTGAGCTCAGTAGGAAGCTCCTCCCATGCTTACCAGTATTTGCATGATTGGAGCAAACTTCAGATTCAAT
This sequence comes from Phyllobates terribilis, assembly GCF_046119375.1. Lineage (NCBI taxonomy): Eukaryota > Metazoa > Chordata > Amphibia > Anura > Dendrobatidae > Phyllobates > Phyllobates terribilis. Next base: position 386,473,329 of record NW_027362765.1, read on the forward strand.
TTATGATATTTTTCATAGTGATTATTTTCAAAATGTCTTTCCCATGTATCTTAGGGACGGCTGTAGATTCACAGACATTAATATCGACAGTCAGAGAAATTTCCCTTTAAGACGCAGTTTTGTAAATTTCTGACACAGCTCTGATGTGTAACACAAGTCACAAACACACAGAATAAATGAGAAAGTTGTCACTTGCTTTCACTGACTGAGGGAGTGTCCGGGGGGCCGCAGCACGGTAACAGTTTGAGGATTCGCTGCTTAAAAGCTTTTTTATTTTGGTTGGGAACATTCCCTGAAATTCACCAGGACAAAGCAAAGTATTAAATGAGGAAATAACACGGCGGGACGAGCGGGACAAGGAACGGACGCTGGGGACAGACAAAAAAGAACGGGGGGGATTATCTAATAAAATGCCCAAAAAGTCATGTAATCACAGATTGTATAGGGGTATTCCCAATGTGGAGAGTTATCGCCTATCCACAGGATACCTTTCTGATTGGTGGGGTTTCAATCACTGGGACCCCCAACGATCCCAAGAACGGGCTCTAAAAAGCCGCATAGAAATCAAGCAGTGGCCCCTCCATTCATTATTTATGGGGTGGAGGGAAAGGGAATGGTCCGAAAGTAATGGTCACTGCTTCATTACAATGGGGTATTGTTATAGAGCCTTGCTGTCAGGATCGGCGGGGTCCACTCTTCGTGCACATGACATGAGCCTGTTCCATACCGTGCGGCGCCATCTGCTTGTACAGCCGGCACCTGAGTCTAACAGCCGGGATCGGGACTAACTCCGATCTCAGTAGCTCAGCTCGAGAGATACTGCTGTCAATTGTGACAATGGCATTTACGAGGACGGAAATAGGTTGCCAACGGCCTAGACAAGGCCCCTGTGTCTGCCATGTCTGTACACCTATGCAATATTACAGTATTACAGTGTAATGAAAAAGATAAAACAAAAACAATGGGGGAAAAAAACTACAGGCCTCATTTATAAAAAATGTCTAAAAGAAAAACCATCTTTGTTTCCCCTAGCAACCAATCACAGCACAAGTTTCAATTTATAAACTGCTGTGGTACAATGAAAGCTGTGCTGTGATTGGTTGCTAGGGGAAACAAAGATGGTTTTCCTTTTAGACACTTTCGATAAGTCTGCAACTATGTATCTGATTTCTATATCTATCTATCTACGTACAGTATATATATACACAGTACAGACCAAAAGTTTGGACACACCTTCTCATTTAAAGATTTTTCAGTATTTTCATGACTATGAAAATTGTACATTCACACTGAAGGCATCAAAACTATGAATTAACACATGTGGAATTATATACTTAACAAAAAAGTGTGAAACAACTGAAAATATGTCTTACATTTTAGGTTCTTCAAAGTAGCCACCTTTTGCTTTGATGACTGCTTTGCACACTCTTGGCATTCTCTTGATGAGCTTCAAGAGGTAGTCACCGGAAATGGTCTTCACTTCACAGGTGTGCCCTGTCAGGTTTAATAAGTGGGATTTCTTGCCTTATAAATGGGGTTGGGACCATCAGTTGTGTTGTGCAGAAGTCAGGTGGATACACAGCTGATAGTCCTACTGAATAGACCAGGGGTCCTCAAACTGCGGCCCGCGGAGGACTTTTATCCGGCCCGCCGGGCTATGGGCGGAGGATGGGAGAGCGGTGTCAGCGCCCGCCCTTCCCCTCGCTTTCTCAGAGCCCCGGCAGCCCGATACTTACCTCTCCTCGTGCCTCCGCAGATCCGCTGTCTTTCTGGTCTGCGCTCCCTGTGACGTGTCAGGTCAGAGGGTGCGGTGACGTCTTTACACCGCGCCCTCCCCTGAGCCATCACAGGCAGCGCAGAGCGGGAAAACGCCGGAGTACAGACCTGAGCAGCGGCAGCAGGTGAGGAGGAGGGAGGTGAGTATTGCATTTTTCTTTTAATGTATGGAGGCATGGGACATAATATTAGGGGTGACATGCTGCATGGGGCATTATATGGGGGAGTGACATGCTGCATGGGGTATTATATGGGGGAGTGACATCCTGAAAGGGGCATTATAACGACAGGGGAGTGATATCCTGTGTGGCGCATTATATGGGGGGGGGGGTGACATCCTGAATGGGGCATTATAACGACAGGGGAGTGACATCCTGCATGGGGCATTATATGGGGGTGGGGGTGACATCCTGCATGGGGCATTATAAAGACAGGGGAGTGATATCTTGCATGGGGCATTATATGGTGGGAGAAAGGGACATCCTGCATGTGGCATTATATGGGGGGGTGACATCCTGCATGGGGCATTATAAGGGGGAAATAGCCTGCCTATTAAGGACCTATGCTGCCTATTGGGGACATTTACCTGCCTATTGGGGACCTTTACCTGCCTATTGGGGACATTTACCTGCCTATTGGGGACATTTACCTGCCTAATGGGGACCTATGCTGCCTATTGGGGATATTTACCTGCCTATTGGGGACATTTACCTGCCTATTGGGGACATTTACCTCCCCATTGAGGACCTATGCTGCCTATTGGGGACATTTACCTGCCTATTGGGGACATATGCTGCCTATTGGGGACCTATGCTGCCTATTGGGGACCTATGCTGCCTATTGGGGACATTTACCTGCCTATTGGAGACCTATGCTGCCTATTGGGGACATTTACCTGCCTATTGGGGACCTATGCTGCCTATTGGGGATATTTACCTGCCTATTGGGGACATTTACCTCCCTATTGAGGACCTATGCTGCCTATTGGGGACATTTACCTGCCTATTGGGGACATATGCTGCCTATTGGGGACATTTACCTGCCTATTGGGGACCTATGCTGCCTATTGGGGACATTTACCTGCCTATTGAGGACCTATGCTGCCTATTGGGTACAGTTACCTACCTATTGAAATACCGGTTGATTTAACTTTACTTGTTCTTCATTTTAAATATTGTATTTGTTCCTGTATTGTTTTTGTTACGTCAAAATAAGATATGTGCAGTGTGCATAGGAATTTGTTCATAGTTTTTTTTTAAAAAAACTATATTCCGGCCCTCCAATGGTCTGAGGGACAGTGAACTGGCCCCGTGTTTAAAAAGTTTGAGGACCCCTGGAATAGACTGTTAGAATTTGTATTATGGCAAGAAAAAAGCAGCTAAGTAAAGAAAAACGAGTGCCCATCATTACTCTAAGAAATGAAGGTCAGTCAGTGCGAAAAATTGGGCAAACTTTGAAAGTGTCCCCAAGTACAGTTGCAAAAACCATCAAGTGCTACAAAGAAGCTGGCTCACATGAGGACCGCCCCAGGAAAGGAAGACCAAGAGTCACCTCTGCTTCTGAGGATAAGTTTATCCGAGTCACCAGCCTCAGAAATTGCAGGTTAACAGCAGCTCAGATTAGAGACCAGGTCAATGCCACACAGAGTTCTAGCAGCAGACACATCTCTACAACAACTGTTAAGAGGAGACTTTGTGCAGCAGGCCTTCATGGTAAAATAGCTGCTAGGAAACCACTGCTAAGGACAGGCAACAAGCAGAAGAGACTTGTTTGGGCTAAAGAACACAAGGAATGGACATTAGACCAGTGGAAATCTGTGCTTTGGTCTGATGAGTCCAAATTTGAGATCTTTGGTTCCAACCACCGTGTCTTTGTGCGACACAGAAAAGGTGAACGGATGGACTCTACATGCCTGGTTCCCACCGTGAAGCATGGAGGAGGAGGTGTGATGGTGTGGGGGTGCTTTGCTGGTGACACTGTTGGGGATTTATTCAAAATTGAAGGCATACTGAACCAGCATGGCTACCACAGCATCTTGCAGTGGCATGCTATTCCATCCGGTTTGCGTTTAGTTGGACCATCATTTATTTTTCAACAGAACAATGACTCCAAACACACCTCCAGGCTGTGTAGGGGCTATTTGACCAAGAGGGAGAGTGATGGGGTGCTACGCCAGATGACCTGGCCTCCACAGTCACCAGACCTGAACCCAATCGAGATGGTTTGGGGTGAGCTGGACTGCAGAGTGAAGGCAAAAGGGCCAACAAGTGCTAAGCGTCTCTGGGAACTCCTTCAAGATTGTTGGAAGACCATTTCCGGTGACTGCCTCTTGAAGCTCATCAAGAGAATGCCAAGAGTGTGTAAAGCAGTCATCAAAGCAAAAGGTGGCTACTTTGAAGAACCTAGAATATAAGACATATTTTCAGTTGTTTCACACTTTTTTGTTAAGTATATAATTCCACATGTGTTAATTCATAGTTTTGATGCCTTCAGTGTGAATGTACAATTTTCATAGTCATGAAAATACAGAAAAATCTTTAAATGAGGTGTGTCCAAACTTTTGGTCTGTACTATATATATATATATATATATATATATATACACAAACCAGAGAAACCTGACCAGCACCTCCTAGTGTGAACTGGTGCCAGCTGCCGTAACTATAAAATATTTCAAAAGGATGCAGCAGCACACCATATGGCCAAGATATGTCTTAACAATGAAAATAATGAAAATATTACATCTAAACTGTTTTGCTCAGCAACAAGTACTTACAAAAAACGAAGGTTTTTAGCACATAAATTGGCCAATTCATGTGTGCCCATCAACCATGGCAAGGTAACCTCCCCCTGATGGGTAACTACTCTGCCTTACATGCCACTTTTGGGCTACAAGCCTACAACTAAATGGACAGACATGTCTTCTTCTGGGCTAAAAACACCTACATTTAATGGGGAGGTTACCTTGCCGTGGTTGATGGGCACACATGAATTGGCCAATTTATGCGCTAAAAACCTTCGTTTTTTGTAAGTACTTGATGCTGAGCAAAACAATTTAGATCTAATATTTTCATTGTCAAGACGTATCTTGGCCATATGGAGTGCTGCTGCATTCTTCTGATATATATATATATATATATATACATACAGTATATAACAGTTATGCTTGTGGTGGTACCAAATATAGATAGATAATAGATAGATAGATAGATAGATAGATAGATAGATAGATAGATAGAAAGAGGGCCGCCATCAGGGATGACTGCCCTTACTGATGTATGGGGCCCGGTGACCAGAAGCAAAAAGGGGGGACCCCGCCAGCCCAAGCCCATGGCTCGGGGCCCCCCCTCTCTTTGTTTCTGCTTACCGGGCCCTTAGGACAGAAGCTCAGCGCATGATGCACCCGCCAGACGGAAATGAGTGCTGTACCTTTAATCCGCCGAGTGCATCATGGTCCTGTGACAGGCTGTGTGGCTGTGCTCGCTCATCTTCAGTCTGTTGTGGCTGGGGATGGCGGCAGGCGGTCAGGCAAGTGTGTGTGTGTTAGTGAGCAGTGTGTCTGTATGTGATAGTGAGGGGGAGGCTGCTGAGAGGGAGGCTACTAAGAGGGGGATGCTGCTGAGAGGGAGGCTACCGAGGAGAGGCTACAAAGAGGGATGCTGATGAGGGGGAGGCTGATGAGAGGGAGGCTGATGAGGGGATGCTGATGATAGGGAAACTACTGAGGGGAGGCTGATGAGAGGGAGGCTGGTGAGGGGAGGCTGATTAAAGGGAGGCTGGTGAGGGGAGGCCTATGAGAGGGAGGCTGGTGAGAGGAGGCTGATGATAGGGAGGCTGATGAGGGGATGCTGATGAGAGGGAAACTACTGAGGGGATGCTGATGAGAGGGAGGCTGGTGAGGGGATGCTGCTGGGAGGGAGGCTACTGAGGGGAGCCTACAGAGAGGGATGCTGCTGAGAGGGAGGCTACCGAGGAGAGGCTACAGAGAGGGATGCTGCTGAGAGGGAGGCTACCGAGGAGAGGCTACAGAGAGGGATGCTGCTGAGAGGGAGGCTGATGAGGGGGAGGCTGATGAGAGGGAGGCTGATGAGGGGATGCTGATGAGGGGATGCTGATGAGGGGGAAACTACTGAGGGGATGCTGAGGAGAGGGAGGCTGATGAGGGGGAGGCTGATGAGAGGGAGGCTGAGGAGAGGGAGGCTGGTGAGGGGAGGCTGATGAGAGGGAGGCTGGTGAGGACAAGGTGCAGAATGGAGTTTTTCCAAGAGTGGGCGGGGAGACTGAGGAAGGTTCAAGGGGTGGAGGCGGTGCTGGGGTGGAGACTGAGCGGAGTCTCAAGGGGGCCCAGAAATTTTGACAGTATGGGCCCTGAAATTCCTAGTGGCAGCTCTGGATAGATAATAGATAGATAATAGATAGATAATAGAAAGCTTGCCTCCATCCTTCAAATCATACAAGACGTTGTCCCCGAAATATACAAATGCCATCAACAGACCAGAGATCAAGGATAAGCTCCAACGCTTCCATAATAATGTGTACGAACTTAACCCAGAAGGAGTTCACCTAGCAGCTAGGGACCTTAACGACATACTCTATGCCATGGCAGAAATGTCCGACCTGAAAAGATGCAGCAACAAAAGGCCGGGTAAGCAAAATCCCAACAACTGGTTTGACAAGGAATGTAAAGCTACAAGGAAGACCCTAAGAACGGCCTCAAATAAAAAACTCAGAGACCCAAACAACCCCACCCTGTGAGAAGCCTACCTCACCATACACCGAAATTACAAATCCATCCTCAAAAAGAAAAAGCAAAACCACATTTCCACCAAACTCCTCCAACTCCAAGATGCCCTTGAAGACACCAGCTTTTGGGAATTATGGAACCATCTAGGATCCAACCAAAAAAGCAACAACCCCTACATCCAGAGCGGTCACATCTGGCTCCAGTACTTCAAGGACCTTTACAAAGACATCCCAAGCGAAGACCTGAACCCGGAACAAACTGAAGGATATGGAGGAAAATATTTCCAAAACCCTCTGGATACACCAATTACATTGCCAGAAATAACAGAAAGGATCACACTGATAAAAGGTAAAAGAGCCAGCGGCCCAGATGGGATCCTCCCAGAAATGCAGAAATACAGCCCGCCAGACATCCAGGCTACAATAGCAAAACTATTCAATATTGTACTGCAGGCTGGGTACTTTCCCAAAAACTGGAACCAAGAACTGATAACCTCAATACACAAAAATGGGGACAAGTACGAACCAGCAAACTACCGAGGAATATGTGTCAGCAGTAACCTGGGGAATCTCTTCAAATGCATCCTGAACAAGAGGATCCTGACCTTCCTCACCCAACACAACATACTCAGCAAAAGCCAAGCAGGCTTCATGCCAAATCACCGCACCACCGACTACATCTACACCCTGCACAGCCTCATCAAGAACCACGTCCACAATACAAAGCATGGGAGGATCTATGCCTGCTTTGTGGACTTCAAGAAGTTCTTCGATTCAGTGTGGCACCCAGAAATATTCCTAAAACTGCTGGAGAACAGAATAGGAGGCAAAACATATGATGTCATCCGAAGCTCCTACACTGAGAACAGCTGCAGCGTGAGGGTGAATGGAAGGAGGACGGCCTATTTTCAACAGAGCCGAGGAGTGCGACAGGGCTGCAGCCTCAGGCCAGCGCTCTTCAACATTTACATCAACGAGCTGGCGGTGGCTTTGGAGTCCTCCTCAGCACCAGGACTCACCCTCCATGACACAGAGGTGAAATTTCTGCTGTTTGCTGATGACCTCGTGCTGTTATCACCAACTGCGAAAGGCCTCCAGGATAATCTTAAAATCCTAGAGACCTTCAGCACCACATGGGTACTGCCAATCAACCAGTAGAAAACTAATATAATGGTTTTCAAGAAAAGAAAACAGAAACCAGAAGGCCATCCCCCCGTCACAATAGACAGCTGTCCACTTACAGAAACCAACAGGTACACCTACCTGGGCCTAGAACTCAGCCAATCAGGGAGCTTTAAGCAAGCCATACAGTTGCTGAAAGACAAGGCGTGTAAAGCCTTCTATGCCATCAGAAGACGTCTGTACCATCTCAAGGCACCTGTAACCATCGGGCTAAAAATCTTTGATACCATCATTGCCCCAATCCTTCTGTACGGAAGCAAAGTCTAGGGTCCGGTCTCATACCCAAACTGGTCAAAATGGGACGCTGGACCAACAGAAATATTCCACATAGAGTTCTGCAAACACCTCCTCCAAGTCCATCGGAGCACATCAAACAGCGCCTGCCGAGCTGGGCCGATATCCGCTACAACTTGTGATCCAGAAGAAGGCGCTATCATTCAAGGCTCATCTACAAAGTAGTAGCCCCAGCTCCTACCATCAGAAAGCCTTGCTACACCAGGAAGCCCCAGGAGAATGAAGCCCCCCCCCAACAAAAATCACCCCAAACCAGCCTGACCAAGCCATCAACCTGCATGGCCTGACAAAAGGTGTTATCGGAAAGATGGTACACAAAGACAAAGAGGAATATCTCAGCGTCTGGAGGAACGACATTAACAAATCACAGAAACTGACGATATACCAGAACCTACAGAGGGAATACAAACTGGCCCCATATCTAGAGAAACTCGAAACCCCCCAAAGAGCGACAGATCCTGAGCCGGTACAGACTGAGCGCCCAAAGCCTACTCATCGAATCCGGGAGGCACCAACAGAGCTACATGCCCTGATAGTGCAGACTCTGCCAGCAGCGCCCCCAGGAGGACGTGGAGGATGAGGCCCACTTCTTGCTGAGGTGCCCCAAATACTCCGCAGTGAGGGACACTCACTTCATGAGACTGTCCGATCTCCTCCCAGACTTCACCTCCATGGAGGAGGAAGACGAACTGCCTATACTACTGGGGGAAGAGGAAGGTGCAGCGGCCATAGCAGCTCAATATGTCAGTACCTGCCACAGACTAAGAGGAGCCTGATATGTCATGGACCCTCGATACCCCACCCTGGGCGTTACTATCCCCATCCCCCCCATTATTTTACTTTACCACTTGTTTTGGCAATGCTAACATGTACTTAGTCCTGCCAATAAAGCCCATTTGATTTGAGATAGATAGATAGATTGATAGATAGATAGATGATCGATAGATCGATAGATAGATAGATAGATAGATACTATAGATAGATAGATAGATAGATAGATAGATGATCGATAGATCGATAGATAGATAGATAGATAGATAGATAGGATAGATAATAGATAATAGATAGATAGATATTTTTTTACCATTTTTTATTAGTCCTCCCTAGGGTATAAATATTTGGTACCACCAGGAGTGTAACTGTCCAAACTAATAATATGTCATAACATTTATCCCATACACTGAAAACCCCCCAAAAAGGCAGAATCACAGGATTTTTTGGCCACTTCACCTCCCCTCCCCAAATAAATGGAATAAAAATTAATCACAAACTCATGTGGACCCCAAGATGGTAAGAAAAAAAAACCTTGTTGTACCGCAAATAAAAACAGAACAAGCCGTTATACAGATTTCTAGATCAAATGATAAACAAGTTATGGCTCTTGCAAGGAGAGGAGGAAAAAGCGAAGAGCGGCTCATTGGGACCCTGTATACACCTGGAGCCGACCCTGGTCCCACTAGTCGGACCCCCACCGATCAGAAATAGGCGATAACTGTCAGTGTTGGGAATACCCCTTTAAGTACATATAGTAGTTACAAGGGACTGTTTATGTACCATTCTTTTCTTTAACTGTCCGATAATCCAGAACATCTGAAAACATGACACTTATGCCGGATTAAAGGAACTTTATTGGAACTACCTATCTGAATGGTAATCGTCGTACAAGTCCTGGACGTCCATTCAAAATGGAACAATTTTGATGTTTGCATTAAATGATTGCAAATGTAGTGCTTTTTTTCTCTCCAAAGTCACTTTATTAGATAATCCATAACATAAAAGAGCATTAAGCTGTTTCTGTGCATTTATATATGTGGCATCATATCTCTGTAGCCAGCAAACCCAGCACCTTTTTAATTGATCTTCATTTCATTTTTTTTTCCTAAGTGGAAACCTACAATTTGCTGCTGTTGACGGATCTTTTAATTTTTTTTTTTTCCAATGTAGTTATTTGAAAACAATGATTTCCTGCTGAGAATAAGATGCGACTGATCATTTCAAAGGGGTGACCCTTTAAGGAGTTTATTAGATGTTAGAAATAATAGCTTGTGGTCACTATCAGATAAGTGGTGCCATCCACTGACTAGTGGCAGTGTCTGGTACTGCGGCTCTCTCCTCATTAAAGTGAATGGGACTCAGTTGTAATATCTGGCATAGCTTCCACCAAATATACAGGGCTGTGACAAGTATCTCTTTCGCCTGCTTGCTGACGGGTTCCATTTGGCAATATGTATTATCCTACCACTGCAAACAAATAAGCACCAGCAATAGAAAGTGCAAAAAACATTAGAAGTAATGAATCTATTAGAAAGATACTGGATTGCATAGAGCCAGAGATGAGTCATGGAGATTGATGTTATTGCATCTACTTCAATTAATTTTTCAACTTTTTATTTTCTCCTACATAGAAACAGCTTGTATTTACTCACAAATAACCATGGTGCTTCTCGACGAGCGCCAGCTTCAGTGTGCAATATTGACATTGACATTCAGCGTATCATGCCCAGAAAAATAACAAAAAAAAGTTTAAAAAACAAACACAAAACAACTTGTCACGAATGAAGAATGTGATTTGTTTTGCTTTTAGTTGTAAGAGTTTATAATATAATAATAATGGGCAGTATATGTGCTAATAGGGATTACGGACGTCAGAAAGTGGGGTCCCCTCCACCTCCCCCCCTCTCCAATGGATTTGCCTTGATCCTGCATTATTCTGTCACTTCTACATGGGAATGGCAGCTGTGAAATCCTACATGCCCCCTGCAGTTGGTGATTTTGGCAGCCTGCTACATTGCTGCATAATGCAGGGAACCAAGACAGCAGCAAGCAGGTTGCAAATAATCCAACTTGTTCAATCCCTATTTTAGGTGAACGAATGGAATCGAATCCATTACGAATTTCCCCAAAATTTTGGATTCTGTCAAAATGATGACTGGGATTTGGATGAATTCTTTTGAGGGCCAGGAAGGGGTTAAAAAAAAGTGAAACTCTCCTGTACTAGGTCATCAGCGGATTCTTACACCACCACCGCCGCCACTGCGACAGCTCGCCTGGTCCTCTCTGCGGGTCTTCGGTTCTCCCACCGCCAAGACTCACAACTTCATGTGGGGGACAACACAAGTCATTGGCTTGGGGAGCTGTGGTGGCGGCGTAATAGCATAAGGAGAGAGGTGAGGACTGAGGAGAGATCAGTATATTCTGTTTTTATTTTTTAACCCCTTCCCTCTCCTCCGATTATTTTGCCTTTGGGTCTGGAGAGACCTCAGAGCATAAGGCTGTGTTCCCACTATGAGCTTTTTGGTGATTTTTTGATGTTGTAGATTTTCTGCACCTACACATTTTCAAAAATACGCAGACTAAAAAACTCACCAAAAAAAACTCATCATGGGAATATAGCTTTATAAACATTTCTCATGGCGATCAAGACACTTTCTATTTGGACTGAATCAAATCTGAGAGCCAATTTGAGTAAATTTGCCCAAAACAAATTTTAGGAAATGTTACTGTACTCATCTCTAACCCCTATGCCTTAATACTATGTATTGAAAAACTTTGTATTTTTTTTTTTGGGGGGGGGGGCTATGAAGAAGCCAGCAAAAGAGACCTAAGCCACAATGTAGAATTGCATTTTTTTTTATATCCCCTTCACGTAAAATGAAGATTTTTTTTTTTGCTTTTTATATTATTTTGATTTGCAATTTAATTCTTTTTATCAGTTGCCACTTATAGGAAAAAAAATCACGGCTGCTCCCATTTTATTTCCGGGTTGTGCTTTAGTAAAGCAGATGTGTTTTTTTATTTATTTTTCATAGTATTTTCTTTTACAAATTAATTTTTTTTTTCTAGTCACAATCACATCACTATTTTTTATTTTCTAGCTTGCCCTTGATGAAAACTTGAAACTTTGTTGCACTTTTTGTCTACTTTTTCACTGCAACAAACTAGCAAATAGATTCACACATTTCTGGATCAACTCAAATTGTTTCCACTTTTACAAATATTTTGGAAGCATCAAAAGAGACTCGATGTTTCCTCTTTCTAGTAACTCCTCTTATTCCACGTTTTCATGGTAGAATTACCCTCAAAGCGGATCTAGAAGAGAAGCGAATGGCGGACCTAGCAATTAGCAGCTTTGGGCTGGTAGAGAATTCTCTTTACGTACTTTCCACAGGGGGCTTTTACTTTGTGAGCGTCTCAAATGGTCACGAGAAAGGAAAGAATAATTTCCCTACAGAGTCTCAAAAACAAACTGTTGCTAAGGGAAGAACAGAATGAGTTCAGATGGATATTCCACATGTGTCAAACACTAATAAAGTCCTGGAGTTTTCTCTCCGTAGACCCCCGGTGAACCCCGGTCCCTGTATTTTTAGACCTGTCTTATTACTTTGTAAATATTGAACAACCAATGACCTTTTACATAAAATGTTCCAACTTATTCTATTTATGTGGCCCAGATATGTCTCGTTTTACAGCGCCGGTGAGGCATTGGGGATCTAATGAAAGGTATGGACAGGCGGGCGCTCATGACAAGTTGTGTTGTGTTCTTCTTCCACGAACTCGAAGACTAAAATAATAAAAACGTGAGAAGAGAAGGCAAAAAAAGCAAAGTGGTCAGCAGGCAAATCAAGTCCAACATGCAATTTATTAATACAAGGACAGACGGTGACTTAGGAGGGACAGACAACAAATGGAAAAAGCGAACGAAGCAGCAATGGTGGTGGGGAAGTCATTGACTCGTTAGGCAAGAAGAAGCATATATTCCACAGGAGATGGGACAGTCATAGGAGAAGAGGTAATGAGAAAGGACAGGGGATTATGTGCTGTATATTGAGGATATCAGAAGTCTCCCAAACCCTTTGAGGACAAGTTTGCTTTGGATCACCTAATTTCAGATCAGGATCCTCCAACAAAACACCCAATTGTAAAAACTTTCCAGCCTTATAATACCAACTCAATTGCAAAGCGTTCCCCAACAATATACCAGAAGAGGCAAATAATCCAAAAGCTTTGATGGGCGAGGTGTTTGGTTTTTTTAGGAGATTTTGGAGCAAAAACATTGAGTAAAAACTCTCCAAATCCTCCTGAAAATCCAAAAAACATAGAAGTTCTGCTCAGATTCTGCACCAAAAACTTAGCAAAAAGACTCACATTCCTTGAGGGTAAGGTGCACAAGACAACTTTTTTTGCGGCGGCAGAGCCACCAAGCTTTTCTACATGAAACTGCTTCAATAAAACACCGATGGTCTTTTTCCTGAAATAGCTTTTCTGATGGCTTTACCGCTAGCGTCATTTCTCTGCACTTTCCACCATATTGGCCATATCCACTAGGAAGTTACATGCTACTTCTTTTAACCGCTTCATGTTTTCTTTAAAAGTTTAAAAGAAGTAACAAAAGACTGAGCATGAGCACAGCAATGTCATTTATACATTGCTGTGCATTATGTTCATTTTTTGTAGTCGCTTCGCTGCGCTTTTTCAGTTGGCTTGAAGGCGGAATCCTCCTGAAAAAGACTTTGTGTGCACATGTGCTAAAAATGAACATAATGTTCCGTCTTATGACACTTCCTTTAAACATTTCAGGCATTTTCGCCTTCTAAATTCCTAAAGTTCTGATGGCATCCAAGATGCCGTGTGCGCTTACCATTATTTTGTGCACACAGTCTTTTTGCAGAGTTATCAGAGCAGAAACTAAGTAGAAACTCCATGTTTTTGAGGAGTTTTCAGTTTATGAGGAGGATATGGAGGGTTTCTGCTCAATTGCTGCACCAAAACCTTCTCAAAAAGCGCAGCCATCAAGTTTCCCCAGGTGAAGCTGCTTCAGGAGAACAACAGCTTTCCGTCGAGCAGGCAGCTGAAGAATGAGAATGTCTCTTATTTTAACCTCTTCAGGATGAAGTGAATAAAAGAAGTGACATAAGGCTGAACATGCGCAGTTATGTTGTTTTGACATTACTATGCTCTATGTTCTTTTTATGGGCGCTTTCGCGTCACTTTTTGAGCCGGATTCCAGGTAGAATATGGCAGAAAAAGACGCTTTGTGCACTTACATTAGACAGTCCCTAGTTTGGAGAGGTTTCCATTAAGGTTCTCATGCAAAGAAGTGACTTTCCTTTTTCTACCAGGCATTTTACAAAACTTTTTAGGAAAAAAAAAAAGGCTCCTCGTATGAAGAGCAAAATATATTTCCATAGAAATTAATTGGAAAAGATTTCTAAGCGTTTTGCAAGCAGTTTTTGAGGGGGATTTTTGAAAAGGATCCGCTCCAAAAAAAAACTCTTCAAAAAAACTCCCAGTCCTCATACCCTCATTCTTATCCCGTACATTTCTGCCATATCTACACTAGAATAGAAGCAGATCTCACTCCTTGTTCGGCAGTATTTGGAAACAGAGAGCTGGGTATGTGCAGCCACCTCTCTACTGACAGCGCAGCACGACGGGTGTCTGTTCTCGAGAAAGTTACGGGTCGCAGTGATGGTACCCGCATGTCATGCATTCAAGTCATATTATATGCGTTTCTGGTGTACTTAGACACACTTAGTCATCCTCCTATGACTGTAAGGTGTTGAGGTTTTTAACTTTTATGGACTTTTAACTTGTTTCAATAAATTTACAGATTTTATCCAGTTGGTTTTGCCGGAAACTACCCTCATTTTGTCATCTGTCAGCTGCAATCACCAGCAGGTACGGCACCCACTGGTTTCTAATTACAGCAACGGATCCATCTATTCTACCAGTGTGATCAGCTCCAACCTTCCCCTTCTCTCCTACCTCATTCAACTCATATTATGTAGGGATGTGATAAATCAGGGGTCGGCAACATGTAGCACTCCACTCCTAGGAATTGTAGTTTCCTAGAGCCGGAGTGCCGTAGGTTGTTGATTACCGATATGAATGTACATGATGGGACCACCACTGACATATATGGATATTTTATGGGAATAGATTCTATTTTATCTTTTGGAATGAGTTCACTGACCTATTTACTATTAATGGAGTGGTCCAGTTTAAAGGGGAGTTTAAAGGGGATGTTCACTATTATTATATTCATGACCTGATAGGTCATTAATAAAAGACTGGTGGGGTTCGACCCCTGGGACCACTATCTGTTGCCAGCTCCAGCAACATTATACGGAGCCCTACAGCTTTGTCAATAGCACTTCCAGGTACTACAGATAAGATCCTATTCATTTACATAGGAGCTGAGCAGCAGTACCGAGAAGAGGTAACTAAATAGTGTACGGTTCTGTGTTATTCCGGGTCTGTATACCATGTACTTCCGGTCGCTGCCAGGACTGGTAACAGCTGATAAGTGAGGGTCTTGGGTGTCGTCCCCTTACTGGTCTATTATCGATGACCTAATTTACGGATAAGTCATCAATATCATAGTAGTGGAAAACCCCTTTAATAATAACTTGCTTAAATGTGATTAAAATGCTAACTTATAAAAATGACCCATATTCTTTTCATATATCAGTCCCAATTTCACTGTAGGTCCAGCTGCAGTTGTGGGGTCCATCGGACCCAGAAAGGGAGTTTCTTCCCTCTCTCATTCTCAGCCCGTGACTACTGATGTGCTTGCAGTGGGCTTGTAGTTTGGGTCAGTGTAATAGCTAAGGCAGACCCCTTCTCTGTGAGGGGGGCTGGCTTTGCAAGTGCATTGAGTCAAAATCTGCCTCCTTCTAGCAAGCATTTATCTGGCTGCCTATCTACAAAGATGCGTAAAACCCTTCATTTCCGGCTCTTCAGCCTACAACTCTATAACCTATTCAGCTATATGGACAGGTAGTCTATAAATGTAAGATGGTTCGCCCTGACTAATAGGGGGAATTGGAATGGACAGATTTGACTTAGTTTGGACAAAATTTGGTCTTATCGGGGGCAACCACTGGAAAAAAGAAAATAACAGTCACCAGTCCCATCATGTATCCTCATCTGGCTCCTGAAAACAATTTTGGGATTATAAGGCTCCTTGAGACGAGTGGCTAAAACAAGATTGTCCCTATCCTTCTAATGGGCTGGTGAGAACCTGATCCGAACTCAGGAAAAACCTCAGCCCGAGTCCCAGTATAACAAGTACCAGCCCCAGGAACTATGTGCCATAATACTAGTGTCTTCTTACAGGGCACAGGGGTTTTTGGTCTCCCTTAGGGTCAGGGTCAAGGGTCCAGATATGGGGTAAAAGGGCTGAGCAAGAACTTCCATGTCCTATTTCAAGTGGGAAGGGGGTGGTGTAAGGACCCCCATTTTAACCCTCGTGACCCCTGATTGCAGCTTTATTTCATTTTTGAGTGAGTCATCGCACCCTAATGATCCCCCTATACTTCCTTATTCATAAAGTGTAAGCTCTTAGGGGCTGCAGCTTATCCTCGGCATCGCTATCTCCTTTTATGTATTATATATTGCATTATATTATATATTGCATTCTCACTTATTTATTACTTTTCTCCCTGATGACTTTCTGATCAGAGCTCACACCGATACATCCAAGTGTCTTATGTTCTTTTTGCCTGTAGCAATATATAACTAGTTATGGCGCCTGTGAGTTTTATTGTTACTTTCAATATCAAAACGCTTTTATTTTTAGACATGTTTGTGAAAAATACACGATGAGCTCATCCACAATGTATTGTCTGGTGATAAAGTGCGATCAGACGTATAAATTCACAGCTTTTCATGTATTCTAAGTGTCAGCGTCTTAGAAATGTACAAAGCAAAGAAATGGTCTGAAGCTCCGTACAAGCATTATAACGGCATCTTTACATTGACACCTATGTATGGAAGTATCTATTACTGGCAAAACACTGACATAGGGGCAGTATTATAGTAGATATATTCTTGTATATAGAGCTAGTATTATAGTAGTTATATTCTTGTACATAGGGGGCAGTATTATAGTAGTTATATTCTTGTACATAGGGGCAGTATTATAGTAGTTATATTCTTGTACATAGGGGCAGTATTATAGTAGTTATATTCTTGTACATAGGGGCAGTATTATAGTAGTTATATTCTTGTACATAGGAGCAGTATTATAGTAGTTATATTCTTGTACATAGGGGGCAGTATTATAGTAGTTATATTCTTGTACATAGGGGGCAGTATTATAGTAGTTATATTCTTGTACATAGGGGCAGTATTATAGTAGTTATATTCTTGTACATAGGGGCAGTATTATAGTAGTTATATTCTTGTACATAGGGGGCAGTATTATAGTAGTTATATTCTTATACATAGGGGGCAGTATTATAGTAGTTATATTCTTGTACATAGGGGCAGTATTATAGTAGTTATATTCTTGTACATAGGGGGCAGTATTATAGTAGTTATATTCTTGTACATAGGAGCAGTATTATAGTAGTTATATTCTTGTACATAGGGGGCAGTATTATAGTAGTTATATTCTTGTACATAGGGGCAGTATTATAGTAGTTATATTCTTGTACATAGGGGCAGTATTATAGTAGTTATATTCTTGTACATAGGAGCAGAATTATAGTAGTTATATTCTTGTACATAGGGGGCAGTATTATAGTAGTTATATTCTTGTACATAGGGGCAGTATTATAGTAGTTATATTCTTGTACATAGGAGCAGTATTATAGTAGTTATATTCTTGTACATAGGGGCAGTATTATAGTAGTTATATTCTTGTACATAGGAGCAGTATTATAGTAGTTATATTCTTGTACATAGGGGCAGTATTATAGTAGTTATATTCTTGTACATAGGAGCAGTATTATAGTAGTTATATTCTTGTACATAGTGGGCAGTATTATAGTAGTTATATTCTTGTACATAGGAGCAGTATTATAGTAGTTATATTCTTGTACATAGGGGGCAGTATTATAGTAGTTATATTCTTGTACATAGGGGCAGTATTATAGTAGTTATATTCTTGTACATAGGAGCAGTATTATAGTAGTTATATTCTTGTACATAGGGGGCAGTATTATAGTAGATATATTCTTGTACATAGGGGCAGTATTATAGTAGTTATATTCTTGTACATAGGGAGCAGTATTATAGTAGTTATATTCTTGTACATAGGGGACAGTATTATAGTAGTTATATTCTTGTACATAGGAGCAGTATTATAATAGTTATATTCTTGTACATAGGGACAGTATTATAGTAGTTATATTCTTGTACATAGGAGCAGTATTAAAGTAGTTATACTCTTGTACATAGAAGCAGTATTATAGTAGATATATTCTTGTACATAGGGGTCAGTATTATAGTAGATATATTCTTGTACATAGAGGGCAATATTATAATAGTTATATTCTTGTACATAGGAGCAGTATTATAGTAGTTATATTCTTGTACATAGGGGCAGTATTATAGTAGTTATATTCTTGTACATAAGGGGCAGTATTATAGTAGTTATATTCTTGTACATAGGGACAGTATTATAGTAGTTATATTCTTGTACATAGGAGCAGTATTAAAGTAGTTATACTCTTGTACATAGAAGCAGTATTATAGTAGATATATTCTTGTACATAGGGGTCAGTATTATAGTAGATATATTCTTGTACATAGGGGCAGTATTATAGTAGTTATATTCTTGTACATAGGGACCAGTATTATAGTAGTTATATTCTTGTACATAGGGGACAGTATTATAGTAGTTATATTCTTGTACATAGGAGCAGTATTATAATAGTTATATTCTTGTACATAGGGACAGTATTATAGTAGTTATATTCTTGTACATAGGAGCAGTATTAAAGTAGTTATACTCTTGTACATAGAAGCAGTATTATAGTAGATATATTCTTGTACATAGGGGTCAGTATTATAGTAGATATATTCTTGTACATAGGGGACAGTATTATAGTAGTTATATTCTTGTACATAGGAGCAGTATTATAATAGTTATATTCTTGTACATAGGGACAGTATTATAGTAGTTATATTCTTGTACATAGGAGCAGTATTAAAGTAGTTATACTCTTGTACATAGAAGCAGTATTATAGTAGATATATTCTTGTACATAGGGGTCAGTATTATAGTAGATATATTCTTGTACATAGAGGGCAATATTATAGTAGTTATATTCTTGTACATAGGGGGCAGTATTATAGTAGTTATATTCTTGTACATAGGGGCAGTATTATAGTAGTTATATTCTTGTACATAGGGGTCAGTATTATAGTAGATATATTCTTGTACATAGGGGACAGTATTATAGTAGTTATATTCTTGTACATAGGAGCAGTATTATAATAGTTATATTCTTGTACATAGGAGCAGTATTATAGTAGTTATATTCTTGTACATAGGGGCAGTATTATAGTAGTTATATTCTTGTACATAGGAGCAGTATTATAGTAGATATATTCTTGTACATAGGGGCAGTATTATAGTAGTTATATTCTTGTACATAGGGGCAGTATTATAGTAGTTATATTCTTGTACATTGCAGCAGTATTATAGTAGTTATATTCTTGTACATAGGGGGCAGTATTAGAGTAGTTATATTCTTGTACATAGGGGCAGTATTATAGTAGTTATATTCTTGTACATAGGAGCAGTATTATAGTAGTTATATTCTTGTACATTGCAGCAGTATTATAGTAGTTATATTCTTGTACATAGGAGCAGTATTATAGTAGTTATATTCTTGTACATAGGAGCAGTATTATAGTAGTTATATTCTTGTACATAGGGGTCAGTATTATAGTAGTTATATTATTGTACATAGGAGCAGGATTACAGTAGTTATATTCTTGTACATAGGGGCAGTATTATAGTAGTTATATTCTTGTACATAGGGGCAGTATTATAGTAGTTATATTCTTGTACATAGGGGCAGTATTATAGTAGTTATATTCTTGTACATTGCAGCAGTATTATAGTAGTTATATTCTTGTACATAGGGGGCAGTATTATAGTAGTTATATTCTTGTACATAGGGGCAGTATTATAGTAGTTATATTCTTGTACATAGGAGCAGTATTATAGTAGTTATATTCTTGCACATAGGAGCAGTATTATATTAGTTATATTCTTGTACATACAGGGTAGTATTATAGTAGTTATATTCTTGTATATAGGGGGCAGTATTATAGTAGTTTTATTTTTGTACATAGGAGCAGTATTATAGTAGTTATATTCTTGTACATAGGGGGCAGTATTGTAGTAGTTATATTCTTGTATATAGGGGGCAGCATTATAGTAGTTATATTCTTGTATATAGGGGGCAGTATTGTAGTAGTTATATTCTTGTATATAGGGGGCAGTATTATAGTAGTTATATTCTTGTATATATGGGGCAGTATAATAGTAGCTATATTCTTGTATATAGGGGGTAGTATTATAGTAGTTATATTCTTGTACATAGGGGCAGTATTATAGTAGTTATATTCTTGTACATAGGAGCAGTATTAAAGTAGTAATATTCTTGTACATTGCAGCAGTATTATAGTAGTTATATTCTTGTACATAGGAGCAGTATTATAGTAGTTATATTCTAGTACACTGCAGCAGTATTATAGTAGTTATATTCTTGTACATAGAGGGTCGTATTATAGTAGTTATATTCTTGTACATAGGGGCAGGATTATAGTAGTTTTATTTTTGTACCTAGGAGTAGTATTATAGTATTTATATTCTTGTACATATGGGGCAGTATTATAGTAGTTATATTCTTGTACATAGGAGTAGTATTATAGTAGTTATATTCTTTTACATAGAGGGTAGTATTATAGTAGTTATATTCTTGTACATAGGAGCAGTATTACAGTATTATAGTAGTTATATTCTTGTATATAGGGGGCAGTATTATAGTAGTTTTATTTTTGTACATAGGAGCAGTATTATAGTAGTTATATTCTTGTACATAGGGGCAGTATTATAGTAGTTATATTCTTGAACATAGGGGGCAGTATTATACTAGTTATATTCATGTACATAGGGGCAGTATTATAGTATTTATATTCTTGTACATAGGAGCAGTATTATAGTAGTTATATTCTTGTACATTGCAGCAGTATTATAGTAGTTATATTCTTGTATATAGGAGAATAATTATAGTAGTTATATTCTTGTACATCGGAGTAGTATTTTAGTAGTTATATTCCTGTACATAGAGGGCAGTATTATAGTAGTTATATTCTTGTACATAGGGGCAGTATTATAGTAGTTATATTCCTGTACATAGAGGGCAGTATTATAGTAGTTATATTCTTGTGCATAGGAGCAGTATTATAGTAGATATATTCTTGTACATAGGGGCAGTATTATAGTAGTTACATTCTTGTACATGGGAGCAGTATTATAGTAGATATATTCTTGCACATAGGGGCAGTATTATAATAGTTATATTCTTGTACATAGGGGGCAGTATTATAGTAGTTATATTCTTGTACATAAGGGCAGTGTAACATACCTGGCGGCGTCCTTGCATGGTGGTCCATCTCCCACTGTGCAAGAGGGCGCACTTGATCTCCTGTCCAGAATGTCTCTCTGGCTTCCCTCCATGCTGTCTGTTTGTGTCTGTTTCTGCTGCTTAAGGGCGGCGCCCGATCACTTCCTGCCTTTTGTACCTGCTGTGGGTCACACCCCTTGTGCGTCCTCAGCCTATTGCTGTCTGTCACCTGGTATATAGCTCAGCAGCTCCCTTCTATCCCTGCCTGAGCATAGTGTTTCCTTCAGTGTGTGCTTGCACTCTGAAGGTGCCAGGTCCCGTCTCTTGTCTCCTGCTTTTTGTATCAGTTCCCGTGTCTGAACTGAGTCCTGTATGTCTCCTGCTTTGCGGTTTCAGCTCCCGTGTCTGAACTGAGTCCTGTATGTCTCCTGCTTTGCGGTATCAGCTCCCGTGTCTGAACTGTGTCCTTTTTGTGTTCTCTGGTCTGTCCTGTCTGAACACGCTCCTTGCCTGTTCGTTCCGCCTTCTAGTGGCCGATTTCCTAGACCCGCTCCTGCGTCTGGTCTGTCCTGTCTGAACACGCTCCTTGCCTGTTCGTCCCGCCTCTCTGGGGGCCGTATTCCCAGACCCGCTCCTGTATCCCTCTGCAGTGTCGGTCTCCTCCGTACACTCAGTTCCAGTCTGAACTCTCTCCTGTCCTTTACCTGTTTTGCCTCTATGTCCGTTCCCTTCCTTTTTCTGCAGAGTCTGAACTCGTACCTAACTCCTGCTTGTTGTCTCTGCAAGTACTGTGTGAGTATCTGGCTCTGTCTTTCCCTTCCTGTCTGTTCCGTGTGAACAGAGCCCTGTCCTCCCTGCTCAGCCTTGTCTGCACTCTAGCTGTGCTTGCCTGTAACCCTCTGCCTGTATTGTTCCTGAGTCCCGGTGTGTACTGGGTCCTATCCCGCCTGTGTTCCTACCTGCTAGTGCCTCCCTGTCTGCACTCTAGCTGTGCTTGCCTTTACCCCCCTGCCTGCATACCCGCCTGCCTGCATACCAGTCGTGCCTGCCTATACCCACCAGTCTGTGTGCCAGCCTACCAGCCTGTTCCTGTATTCCCCTGTGTGGGTCAACAGCCGTGTCCGGGGTCTGTCCTGGAGTAGCACCTGGTCCCTCTGCTCGGTTCCTCCTTGGTGCACTGGCGTCGTATGCCGTCGTGCGACCCTGGTCGGATCGGGTGAATACTTAGTCACGCCCCTCCAGGCATTCACTCTCCGGCACGGTCCAGTGGAATCACTACAATCACACGCACACGCCGCTTAGCCCGGGCGTGTGCATAACAGCATGCTCAGGCCATGGTTCCCGTTGAGCCCCACGGCCTTCGCTCTTTGAGAAGTTTTTCCAGCGAATACATGCATTAAAATAAAATAAATAAATTTTTTTCCCCCTTTAGCTGAGTTCCAGGCGAATTACGCACCCGTCCAGATGGATCTATCAGCCCTCGTTCCTGCGGATCCGCCACGTTACTATGGGGATCCAAGACAGTGTCGTGCATTTGTGGAGCAATGCATGCTACACTTTAAGGCCTACCCTCTCTATTTTCCTTCCGATTGGGCTAAAGTGGCCTTTATGATTGACTACCTAGCGGGTGATGCCTTGAAATGGGTCACCCCCCTATGGGAAGCATGGGATCCTGTCATCCTTGACCTGCAGGCCTTCCTGGTGGCCTTTCGTATGGTCTTCGAGGACCCTAACCCTGAAGCCCCTGCTGAAGCTTCACTTCCCAATATCCCGGAGCAGCCCCGACGGGTAATGTGTGTGGGTAGCGCAATAGTCCTCCAGCCCAATGAGACTACTGCCCACCCAGAATCCTCACAGGGTGACTACGCTTTCCGGAATACTTCTCTCAACCTCAAGAGGCAGCCCAGACGTGCTAGACTTAGAGGCAAGCCGTCACGCCAGGGTCTGTCCTCCCTGAGACCTCCTGACCCCAACCTTGAAGTCCCTACTGAAGCTTCATCTCCCTGTATCCCGGAGAAACCCCAATGGGTAATGTGCGTGGGTAGTGCACCAGTTCTCCTGGCCGAAGAGACTTCTGCCCATCCAGACTCCACACAGGAGAACTTCCTGCACCCGGCATCAGATGCTTCTTTCTCTTTAACCGGTGTGCATGTCCAAGGATGCTCCAAAGCTGTGGTTACCTCAGAGTCTGTGCACCTCTACTACCTGGCGGAGGATCCCCTGTTGCCTCCTGAACCCTCCGGGATACCACTCGATGACAAATGGAGAGAGACTTCTCTACACCCGGTACTCAATACTTTGTCCGCTTCGTCCTGTGAGCCTGACAATGGGTACCCCAAAGTGGTAGTTACCTCCGAGTCTCTACACCCCTCCGACCAGGCGGAGGATCTCCAGTTGTCTCCTGAACCCTTCGGGGTGCTACCTGGTAGCGAAAGGACAGAGACTCTCCTATACTCTGTACCTGATACCTCGCTCGCTTCGTCCAGTGAGTCCAACTTAGTGTACTCCGAAGCAGAGGTTACTCCTGAGTCTCTACACCCCTCCGACCAGGCGGAGGACCTCCAGTTGTGTTCAGAATCCTTCGGGGTGCCACCTGGTGGTGAATGGACAGAGACTTTCCTATATCCTGGATCTGATACCTCGCTTGCTTCGTCCAGTGAGTCCGACCTAGTGTACTCTGAAGCAGAGGTTACCCGTGAGTCTCTACACCCCTCTGACCAGGCGGAGGACCGCCAGCTGTCTCCAGAACCCTTCGGTGTGCCACCTGGTGGTGAATGGACAGAGACTTTCCTATACTCGGTACCCGATACCTCGCCTGCTTCCTCCAGTGAGTCCGACCTAGTGTACTCTGAAGCAGAGGTTACCCGTGAGTCTCTACACCCCTCTGACCAGGCGGAGGTCCGCCAGCTGTCTCCAGAACCCTTCGGGGTGCCACCTGGTGGTGAATGGACAGAGACTTTCCTATACTCGGTACCCGATACCTCGCCTGCTTCCTCCAGTGAGTCCGACCTAGTGTACTCTGAAGCAGTTGTTTTCTCTGAGCCTCTGCACTCTTCTGACCCGGCGGAGGACCTCCAGTTGTTTCCTGAATCCTCCGGGATATCACCAGATAACAAAGAGACAGTGACTTTTCCTCATTATGTACCTGATAACCCGTCTATTTCTTCCTGTGAGCTTGACAAGATGTACCTCGAAGCAGAGATTACCCTTAAGTCTCTGTCCCCCTCCAACCCAGTGAACGACTGGCCCTCGAATTCCCTGCGGAAGATTCTGGCAGGCCTGAAGAAGAGGGGGCGTAAGGGGGGAGGTACTGTAACATACCTGGCGGCGTCCTTGCATGGTGGTCCATCTCCCACTGTGCAAGAGGGCGCACTTGATCTCCTGTCCAGAATGTCTCTCTGGCTTCCCTCCATGCTGTCTGTTTGTGTCTGTTTCTGCTGCTTAAGGGCGGCGCCCGATCACTTCCTGCCTTTTGTACCTGCTGTGGGTCACACCCCTTGTGCGTCCTCAGCCTATTGCTGTCTGTCACCTGGTATATAGCTCAGCAGCTCCCTTCTATCCCTGCCTGAGCATAGTGTTTCCTTCAGTGTGTGCTTGCACTCTGAAGGTGCCAGGTCCCGTCTCTTGTCTCCTGCTTTTTGTATCAGTTCCCGTGTCTGAACTGAGTCCTGTATGTCTCCTGCTTTGCGGTTTCAGCTCCCGTGTCTGAACTGAGTCCTGTATGTCTCCTGCTTTGCGGTATCAGCTCCCGTGTCTGAACTGTGTCCTTTTTGTGTTCTCTGGTCTGTCCTGTCTGAACACGCTCCTTGCCTGTTCGTTCCGCCTTCTAGTGGCCGATTTCCTAGACCCGCTCCTGCGTCTGGTCTGTCCTGTCTGAACACGCTCCTTGCCTGTTCGTCCCGCCTCTCTGGGGGCCGTATTCCCAGACCCGCTCCTGTATCCCTCTGCAGTGTCGGTCTCCTCCGTACACTCAGTTCCAGTCTGAACTCTCTCCTGTCCTTTACCTGTTTTGCCTCTATGTCCGTTCCCTTCCTTTTTCTGCAGAGTCTGAACTCGTACCTAACTCCTGCTTGTTGTCTCTGCAAGTACTGTGTGAGTATCTGGCTCTGTCTTTCCCTTCCTGTCTGTTCCGTGTGAACAGAGCCCTGTCCTCCCTGCTCAGCCTTGTCTGCACTCTAGCTGTGCTTGCCTGTAACCCTCTGCCTGTATTGTTCCTGAGTCCCGGTGTGTACTGGGTCCTATCCCGCCTGTGTTCCTACCTGCTAGTGCCTCCCTGTCTGCACTCTAGCTGTGCTTGCCTTTACCCCCCTGCCTGCATACCAGTCGTGCCTGCCTATACCCACCAGTCTGTGTGCCAGCCTACCAGCCTGTTCCTGTATTCCCCTGTGTGGGTCAACAGCCGTGTCCGGGGTCTGTCCTGGAGTAGCACCTGGTCCCTCTGCTCGGTTCCTCCTTGGTGCACTGGCGTCGTATGCCGTCGTGCGACCCTGGTCGGATCGGGTGAATACTTAGTCACGCCCCTCCAGGCATTCACTCTCCGGCACGGTCCAGTGGAATCAC
Organism: Phyllobates terribilis; assembly: GCF_046119375.1. Classification (NCBI taxonomy): domain Eukaryota; kingdom Metazoa; phylum Chordata; class Amphibia; order Anura; family Dendrobatidae; genus Phyllobates; species Phyllobates terribilis. Next base: position 386,499,253 of record NW_027362765.1, read on the forward strand.
TACAATCACACGCACACGCCGCTTAGCCCGGGCGTGTGCATAACAGGCAGTATTATAGTAGTTATATTCTTGTACATAGGGGGCAGTATTATAGTAGTTATATTCTTGTATATAGGAGCAGTATTATTGTAGTTATATTCTTGTACATAGGAGCAGTATTATAGTAGTTATATTCTAGTACATTGCAGCAGTATTATAGTAGTTATATTCTTGTACATAGGGGCAGTATTATAGTAGTTATATTTTTGTACATAGGAGTAGTATTATAGTAGTTATATTGTTGTACATAGAGGGTAGTATTATAGTAGTTATATTCTTGTACATAGGGGCAGGATTATAGTAGTTTTATTTTTGTACATAGGAGTAGTATTATATTAGTTATATTCTTGTACATATGGGGAAGTATTATAGTAGTTATATTCTTGTACATAGGGGCAATATTATAGTAGTTATATTCTTGTACATGGGAGCAGTATTATAGTAGTTATATTCCTGTACATTGGAGCAGTATTATAGTAGTTATATTCTTGTACATAGAGGGCAGTATTATAGTAATTGTATTCTTGTACATAGGAGCAGTATCATAGTAGTTATATTCTTGTACATAGGGGGCAGTATTATAGTAGTTATATTCTTGTACAGAGGAGCAGTATTATAGTGGTTATTTTCTTGTACATAGGGGTAGTATTATAGTAGTTATATTATTGTACATAGGGGCAGTATTATAGTAGTTATATTCTTGTACATAGAAGCAGTATTATAGTAGCTATATTGTTGTACATAGGAGAAGTATTATAGTAGTTATATTATTGTACATGGGAGCAGTATTATAGTAGTTATATTCCTGTATATAGTAGCAGTATTATAGTAGTTATAGTCTTGAACATAGAGGGCAGTATTATAGTACTTGTATTCATGTACATATGAGCAGTATTATAGTAATTATATTATTGTACATAGGGGGCAGTATTATAGTAGTTATATTCTTGTACAAAGGAGCAGTATTATAGTAGTTATATTCTTGTACATAGGAGCAGTATTATAGTAGTTATATTCTTGTATATAGGAGCAGTATTATTGTAGTTATATTCTTGTACATAGGGGCAGTATTATAGTAGTTATATTCTTGTACATAGGGGCAGTATTATAGTAGTTATATTCTTGTACATGGAAGCAGTATTATAGTTGTTATATTCTTGTTCATAGGAGAAGTATTATAGTTGTTATACTCTTGTACATAGGGGCAGTATTATAGTAGTTATACTCTTGTACATAGGGGCAGTATTATAGTGGATATATTCTTGTATATAGGGGCAGTATTATAGTAGATATATTCTTGTACATAGGGGTAGTATTATAGTTGTTATTTTCTTGTATATAGGGGCAGCATTATAGTAGTTATATTCATGTACATAGGAGCGGTATTATAGTAGTTATATTCTTGTACATAGAGGGCAGTATAACAGTAGTTGTATTCTTGTACATAGGGGCAGTATTATAGTAGTTATATTCTTGTATATAGGGGCAGTATTATAGTAGATATATTCTTGTATATAGTGGCAGTATTATAGTAGTTATATTCATGTACATAGGGGCAATATTATATTAGTTATATTCTTGTACATAGGGGCAGTATTATAGTAGTTGTATTCTTGTACATAGGAGCAGTATTATAGTAGTTATATTCTTGTACATAGGGGCAGTAGTATAGTAGTTATATTCTTGTACATAGGAGCAGTTTTATAGTAGTTATATTCCTGTACATAGGGAGCAGTATTATAGTAGTTATATTCTTGTACATAGGAGCAGTTTTATAGTAGTTATATTCCTGTACATAGGGAGCAGTATTATAGTAGTTATATTCTTGTATATAGGAGCATTATTATAGTAGTTATATTCTTGTACATGGGGGCAGTATTATAGAAGTTATATTCTTGTACATGGAAGCAGTATTATAGTAGATATATTGTTGTGTATAGGGGCAGTATTATAGTAGCTATATTCTTGTACATAAGGGCAGCATTATAGTAGTTATATTCTTGTACATAGGAGCGGTATTATAGTAGGTATATTATTTTACATAGGGGCAGTATTATAGTAGTTGTATTCTTGTACATAGGAGCAGTATTATAGTAGTTATATTCTTGTACATAGGGACAGTAGTATAGTAGTTATGTTCTTGTACATAGGGGAAATATTATAGTAGTTATATTCTTGTACATAGGGGGCAGTATTATAGTAGTTATATTATTGTGCATAGGGGCAGTATTATAGTAGTGATATTCCTGTACATAGGGAGCAGTATTATAGTAGTTATATTCTTGTATATAGGAGCATTATTATAGTAGTTATATTCTTGTACATAGAGGGCAGTATTATAGTAGCTATATTCTTGTACATGGGGGCAGTATTATAGTAGTTATATTCTTGTACATGGAAGCAGTATTATAGTAGTTATATTCTTGTACATAGGAGCAGTATTATAGTAGATATATTGTTGTGTATAGGGGCAGTATTATAGTAGCTATATTCTTGTACATAAGGGCAGCATTATAGTAGTTATATTCTTGTACATAGGGGCAGTATTATAGTAGTTATATTCTTGTACATTGCAGCAGTATTATAGTAGTTATATTCTTGTACATAGGGGGCAGTATTAGAGTAGTTATATTCTTGTACATAGGGGCAGTATTATAGTAGTTATATTCTTGTACATAGGAGCAGTATTATAGTAGTTATATTCTTGTACATTGCAGCAGTATTATAGTAGTTATATTCTTGTACATAGGAGCAGTATTATAGTAGTTATTTTCTTGTACATAGGAGCAGTATTATAGTAGTTATATTCTTGTACATAGGGGCAGTATTATAGTAGTTATATTCTTGTACATAGGGGCAGTATTATAGTAGTTATATTCTTGTACATAGGGGCAGTATTATAGTAGTTATATTCTTGTACATTGCAGCAGTATTATAGTAGTTATATTCTTGTACATAGGGGGCAGTATTAGAGTAGTTATATTCTTGTACATAGGGGCAGTATTATAGTAGTTATATTCTTGTACATAGGAGCAGTATTATAGTAGTTATATTCTTGTACATTGCAGCAGTATTATAGTAGTTATATTCTTGTACATATGAGCAGTATTATAGTAGTTATATTCTTGTACATAGGAGCAGTATTATAGTAGTTATATTCTTGTACATAGGGGTCAGTATTATAGTAGTCATATTCTTGTACATTGCAGCAGTATTATAGTAGTTATATTCTTGTACATAGGGGCAGTATTATAGTAGTTATATTATTGTACATAGGAGCAGGATTATAGTAGTTATATTCTTGTACATAGGGGCAGTATTATAGTAGTTATATTCTTGTACATAGGAGGCAGTATTATAGTAGTTATATTCTTGTACATTGCAGCAGTATTATAGTAGTTATATTCTTGTACATAGGGGCAGTATTATAGTAGTTATATTATTGTACATAGGAGCAGGATTATAGTAGTTATATTCTTGTACATAGGGGCAGTATTATAGTAGTTATATTCTTGTACATAGGAGGCAGTATTATAGTAGTTATATTCTTGTACATAGGGGGCAGTATTATAGTAGTTATATTCTTGTACATAGGGGGCAATTTTTATTATAAAAACAAACATAAATACAATTATAACAAACAAAAATCATCCAGTATTACAAAAAGACAAATCACATGGGTTATATATGCAAAAAATAAAAAACATTAAAATAATCAGATCATATACATAAATAAATTAAAAAGTCCACGCCTGCGGAAAAAAAAAAATAATAATAATAATAATAATAATCATCATCATATTCCCTAACTGAATTTTACGCTGCTCCATAACTTTATGTTTTTCTGACTCCTTCCAACTTCTAGTGATTTTATCCACCGGAGTTCTGATATCACCTGATTGGCTGCAGCGGTGTGATCGAACGGCTCATTGTGCAGTGATACCCGGGTTCTCATGTGCCAGTGATAGTATTTTATGACACTGATTATAATGTACATGGTCTCTCTGTCGATGTTACTGACAGTGGATGGGACACCATAGATTATGTCAGGATACTTTAGGGTCAGAAGTCTGGGGATTTTTAGATTACCTGACACCTCCTCCCAGATCTTCCTCCCTCCCCAGCAATCACAGATAAAGTGCTCCATAGTCTCCTCCTGCTGACAACCAAGGGGACAATTCCGATCAGAGACACTCAGATGTTTCAGGTTCCCCCTGACAAAGAGCCGACTATGTAGTGAAAGCCAAGAGATGTCAAACAGTTTGGGAGGAAGTCGTTTCCCGTTTAGGAACCTGAGACTTTCCTGCAGGGTGGTGGTGACACAATCTCTCAGGGCCAGTGGAGAAAAGAAGAACGTCCCACATACATGAGCATATAGGTCTCTTCTCGTATTGCTCTCAATGTAAGACCTCTCCAGTCCCCACTTCCTGACACACTTCAGACCGTAGTCCAGATACTGGGGGAGGTGGCCACCTGTCCATCTCCTCCTCTTGAGACTGCCACCTCGCACCCAAGACTCTGCAAAAGGCAATATCCAGTCCTTGATACTATTCACCCACAGGGAGCTACTGTTTGAGTCCATGTTCCCAAAATTCACTTTTAGAAACAGGGAGTCAAAGAAAACCCTTGGATTTAACATATCCAGCCCACCATCTCTCCGCCGTAGGTACGTTACTCCCCTCTTTATTAGGTTCAACCTATTCCCCCACAAGAGCTGGAAGAACAAGCTGAAAAGCCTCGCTGAGAAAGACTCTGGCAAAGGGAAAATAACAGAGACATACAAGAAGATGGGGACCAGGTAGGTCTTCAACATAGCGACCCTTTCTCTGTAGGTCAGCCTCCAGTTCTTCCATCGCTGAACCTTTGCATTTCCGGTTTCCAATTTCTCTTCCCAATTTAGCTTGGCATTATCATCCCTCCCAAATTTAACCCCTAAGATCTTAATATGGGTGGAGGCCTTAGCAAACTGTGGCAGATCAAAGCCGGGATCAGTGTCTAACGTCCACAGAGCTTGACTCTTCTCAAGGTTGACCAGAGACCCGGAGGCCTCAGAGTAGCTTCTGATGGCCGCCGATAACATCCGCACCTCTTGAGGATTGGAGATCACCAACGTCACATCATCAGCATAGGCAAAAACAGTCAGAGGCAGGCAGTGGGGGACCGGCACCCCCTGAAAATCACACTCCTGCAGTGACCTCAGAAACGGGTCTATGGCGAAAACATACAGGAGCGGACTCAGTGGGCAGCCCTGTCTCACCCCTGCCTCAACTCCAAAAGTATCACCCTGCCAACCATTAATCAGAGGAAAGCTCAGCGCCTCTCTATACAAAGTCTTCAGCCAATCCACGAATTGTCCCGGAACACCGTACTTTGACAAAGTGGCCCACAGATAATCGTGATCAACCCTGTCAAAGGATTTAGCCTGGTCCAGACTGACAACATATCTCCCACACCGCAGAGCTTTACATCTCTCAAACATCTCCCGTATCGAGATGACTGCTCCAGAGATGTTCCGCCCTTTTACTGTGCCAAACTGAGAGCCTGCCAACAGTGCCGGGGACAAACAGACTAACCTAGAAAACAGGATCTTTGCCAGAATCTTCCTGTCTACATTCAAGAGGGCAATCGGCCTCCAGTTCTTGATGTCACTCGGCTCTTTACCTTTAGACAGCAGAATTAACGAGGACACTCTCATGGATGGAGGCATCAGGTGATTTTCTAGACAATTCCTATACACATCCACAAGGATTGGAGCCAGGAGGTCTCTGAATTCCTTATAAAATTCTGCTGTTATACCATCTGGACCTGGTGCCTTCTTCAGATATAATTTATCAATAGCCGCCTTAACTTCCTCCACCGTTAATTCTGCTGTCAAAGAAGAAAAGTCCAGATCGTTAGTATCAGGCACTGGAGTTGCCTCCAAGAATTGAGCCATCTTATTTTTATCCAAAACTTTCCTCTGAAACAAGTCAGCATAGTAAGATCTCACGACCCCCAGAATACCCTCCCGTGAATCCTGCAATACACCCTGGGAGTCAGTGAGACCTGGGACCATTTTTTTGGCCACCCTCTCCCTGCAATTCTCAAAGGGATCAGGTGCCCCTAAGGACCCATAATCCCGTTCAAGAACCAGGGAGGTGTACCTGCTGTACTGATACTGCCTTATCTCAGATTTCAGCCGGTCGATCTTCACTTTGTCATCCCCGCCTGCCGAATACAATGACTCCAATTCTTTACGCAGCTTTAGGTACTGGCTGTACTTGTTCCTCCCTTTATTAACTGACAGTCTCTTTAAGAGGGATCTGATATCCTCCTTGACGTCCTCCCACCAGTCGGTCATGTTGTCATAAAAATCAACCCTGTCTAGATGGACCTGAATAAGGGAGTGGACACGACTCTGGACATAGGCATCACCTAGGAGACTGGAATTAAGCTTCCACAACCCTCTACCAATGTCCGGGCGGTTAGAGGTCCCCAGACAGAAGCACAAGGCGAGGTGGTCAGAGTAAGGGACGACCTTCTCACTCAGGGAGCTGACAGCCTCAGTAGGACTCGCAAAAACAAAATCTATCCTACTGCTCCTGTTGGAACAAGAATACGTAAATTTTGGCTGACGACCTCCCTGTGTGAAAATGTCAGCCAGTCCTGCCTGCATTATGATGTTATGTAGGACCTTGCCGTCCCTGGTCACTGTCCTACCTGAGGAGCTGTCACCTGATGTCAGTATGGCATTAAAGTCTCCCGCCATCACCACCGGGAGAGAGGTGAAGAGGAAAGGCCTGACGTCATTAAACAGCTGGATCCTGTCAGTCACCGTCTGTGGCCCATAGATGTTAATAAGCCGGAGTCGCCTACCATGGATAGTGACTTCCAGGACCAGACACCTTCCCATGACCACTTCTGTCATCCTATGTACAGTCACATCATGGGTGTTAAACAGGATAGCAACCCCGGCGTAAGGCTCCACAGCCAGTGGCCAGAAAGATGGACCGGACCGCCATTCCCTCTCTGCCTCTCTCAAAAGCCCCAGAGATGTCAGTCGTGTCTCCTGCAGGAAGATGACATCTGTGTCCAGGTATCTGAGATGTTCATACACTGCGTGTCTCGTCCTCCTCACCTTAATACTATTCACGTTACTTGATGTCAGTGTTAATGAGAACCCCGCCATCACAACACAATATAGAAGGAGCAGAGTAACAGCCATCATCGTGAATCAGAGATATTCTGTCCACCACCGGTGTCCATGTCAGCCTCCACCTGAGGGTCCACAGATAAGGGCTTCCGCTTTGGCGGGGGATGGTCCTCTGTGTCCCTGTCACATTCAGCATCAATTTTCCTCAACTCTTCCTCATAGTCATCATCATTATCCTCAGATAAGACTCCATATTTGTTGGACACAACCATCACATCTGCAGAACTCTGGACCTTCTTACTACCACTCTGACCAGAGTCATATTCTGCCTCAGGTTTACGGGAGGACGTGTTCTTTTTCTTTCTTTTATTTTGATTTACGCTCCAGTCATCAGATACAGACATTGATGCTGAAGGGGGGGCTACCTGAGGCACGACCTCCATGTTCCCCTCTGCACCCTCTGTACCCCGCTGCTCTGGTGTTACATGGGTGGACTCCTGGCGGGCACCTGAGCTATTCAGTATCCCTGCTGAAGTTAAATCCTCTTCCTCCTGCACCCTTGCCACCACCTCCTGAGCCTCTGCCCCTGCCACCACCTCCTGAGCCTCTGCCCCTGCCATCACATCCTGAGCCTCTGCCCCTGCCATCACATCCTCATCAGGGAAGGCTTTGCAGATATTGTGCCAGGCGTCTGGACAGTCCCTGTGAGGGTGGCCCATCTTACCACAGAGGTTGCACTTAACGTCCCGGCAGTCTGCAGCGACATGGCCGATTACCCCACACAGGCTGCACTTTAGTACAGTACAGGCATTAGCCAGATGACCTGTTTTACCACATTTAAAGCATTTTCTTGGCTGCCCGGGATAGTAACATGCCCCCTTCTCCCTCCCAATGAAGAAGGAGTTGGGTAGGTGGGCAGTGATGTTGTTATACTGCCGCAGCTTCACCTGGACCTTCCACCCCGTTGTCCAGATACCATCCTCATCTCTGATCTTGGTGAGTCCAGAGACGAGGTCACAATGTCTCTGGAGCCACACCTGGATGTCCTGTGGGGGAACGGCCTCATTCCAGAAGGTGATATTCACAGTGACGGTATCTGGCCTGGAAATGGGAACCAGTATAAACTTATTCCAGCCTTCAGTTTCTCTGAACTTGGGGTAATTGGCCCAGAATCTATCCAGGTCAGGCATGAGCTTAAAGCTGACATCATAGCCCTGCCTGTCCTGCAGATTAGTTACCGCCAGGATTTCAGTCGGCACAAACCCCATCTGGCGGCATAGTAGCTCTCTCACCACATACCTGCGTTGTGGTAGATCCTCCTTGGCACCTAAGAATTTAAAACGCACTACATTTATGCGCCTAAATGTCTGGCCCGTATACCCTGCTCCGGAGGTGAAAGACGGAGCGCCGCGGCTCCAGGCATTCCTGGGGGGCACCTGCCGGGTCACACTAGGCTGGCTGACAGGGATAGGGTCTGCAGCAGGAGGGGCTGTCACACCTTGTGTACTAGATGGTAAAGGGGGACAATCACCCATATCATGCACATTATCATGAACAGCATTATTATCATCAGACAGTACAACGTCCATCACAGCCTGTAAATCCCCCCCAGCCCCCGACCCCATAGGCACAGCATCATTAGCGCCAGTCTGTGCTTCAGCCTCGGCCTCATCAGCACAAACAGTCTCACATGCAATGTCCTGCTCCTGTGTGGGGCACTCTGGGACTTGTGGTGCCTCTGCTGGAATCTGAGGTATACACTCCCGTTCACACGCCGCTGCCTGCTGTTGCAGTGTTTTTCCAACCTGGAAACAGAAGCGGGGAGCCTGTAACACCGGTCGTGCCTGCAGCTGGGGGGTCTCTGACTTCACATCAGGGGTTCTGGACTCCGCAGCACAGTCCTGCTTATAGGAGGCGAACCGTGCCCGGTTTGCGTAGGTCTCCTTCAGGGGCCCCATGCTTTCCAGCACACTGTCCATGTCCTGCACCACACTCGCCAGCTCTACACCAAGTGAGTTCAGTTTCATGTCACAAACAGCGTTACCATCAGGGTTAGTTGCTCTTAGGTTATAGATAAAGTCTATCTGCATCTGCAGCAGTTGTTTGTGCTGCTGCAACTCACCCATCTTCCTGACCAGTCCGGGTATCTCCTCCGCCAGCTGCAGCTCGGGGGCACGCTGCGTCTCCACAGATTTAGGCTTGGCCACAGGGTCAGGGACTCTGAATACTGACTTGTCCCTTGCGTCCACCACAGGTGTTTTTGTGGCTACCTTGTTGGATTCAGGCACTGCGGCAAGTTTACCGCTGACACCAGACTGCGACCTCGTGCGACCTGAATTCACCATGCCGGACACCACATGCTGCTGCTGGAGATTTTCCTGGAGGGTTTGTTTCTCCAGAGACGTCCGTCTCTGTCTGCAGACTGGAGAGCTGAGCTGCACACCTGATGGTGATGGAGGCTGAGCTGCCGGCTGGGGCTGTGCACGGACTGGAGAGCTGAGCTGCACACCTGATGGTGATGGAGGCTGAGCTGCCGGCTGGGGCTGTGCACGGACTGGAGAGCTGAGCTGCACACCTGATGGTGATGGAGGCTGAGCTGCCGGCTGGGGCTGTGCACGGACTGGACTTCCACTGGGTGGATTACAAAGCTTCACACTTTGCTGCATTTCTTTACTCACATCTGGCTTCTTTGTTGCACTTGGAGCTGGTTTTCCTCCCAAAACTTTACACACAGATTCTTTATCTCCTTCTTTCTTGCTGGAGCTTTGTGCTGCAGTCACAGGTCTCACAGTGACTCTGGGTGTATTATTCCCATTGGAAGTAGCCTGGGAGCCTTGTCCCAGTGTAGGCCGAAAAGCCTGGGCCTTGCCTGGGGAGCTTCCCCGCCCAGGGGGACCCCGCCCTGGGCTTGCTCCAGACATGAGGAGAGCTACAAAACACAACCTCACAGCTTGGGGGCAGTATTATAGTAGTTATATTCTTGTACACAGGGAGCAGTATTATAGTAGTTATATTCTTGTACATAGGGGTCAGTATTATAGTAGTTATATTCTTGTACATAGGGGCAGTATTATAGTAGTTATATTCTTGTACATAGGGGTCAGTATTATAGTAGTTATATTCTTGTACATAGGGGTCAGTATTATAGTAGTTATATTATTGTACATAGGAGCAGGATTATAGTAGTTATATTCTTGTACATAGGGGCAGTATTATAATAGTTATATTATTGTACATAGGAGCAGGATTATAGTAGTTATATTCTTGTACATAGGGGCAGTATTATAGTAGTTATATTCTTGTACATAGGAGGCAGTATTATAGTAGTTATATTCTTGTACATAGGGGCAGTATTATAGTAGTTATATTCTTGTACATAGGGGCAGTATTATAGTAGTTATATTCTTGTACATAGGGGCAGTATTATAGTAGTTATATTCTTGTACATAGGGGCAGTATTATAGTAGTTATATTCTTGTACATTGCAGCAGTATTATAGTAGTTATATTCTTGTACATAGGGGGCAGTATTAGAGTAGTTATATTCTTGTACATAGGGGCAGTATTATAGTAGTTATATTCTTGTACATAGGAGCAGTATTATAGTAGTTATATTCTTGTACATTGCAGCAGTATTATAGTAGTTATATTCTTGTACATAGGAGCAGTATTATAGTAGTTATATTCTTGTACATAGGAGCAGTATTATAGTAGTTATATTCTTGTACATAGGGGTCAGTATTATAGTAGTTATATTATTGTACATAGCAGCAGGATTATAGTAGTTATATTCTTGTACATAGGGGCAGTATTATAGTAGTTATATTCTTGTACATAGGAGGCAGTATTATAGTAGTTATATTCTTGTACATAGGGGCAGTATTATAGTAGTTATATTCTTGTACATAGGGGGCAGTATTATAGTAGTTATATTCTTGTACATAGGGGTCAGTATTATAGTAGTTATATTATTGTACATAGGAGCAGGATTATAGTAGTTATATTCTTGTACATAGGGGCAGTATTATAATAGTTATATTCTTGTACATAGGAGCAGTATTATAGTAATTATATTCTTGTACATAGGGGGCAGTATTATAGTAGTTATATTCTTGTACATAGAGGGTAGTATTATAGTAGTTATATTCTTGTACATAGGAGCAGTATTACAGTATTATAGTAGTTATATTCTTGTATATAGGGGGCAGTATTATAGTAGTTTTATTTTTGTACATAGGAGCAGTATTATAGTAGTTATATTCTTGTACATAGGGGGCAGTATTATAGTAGTTATATTCTTGTATATGGGAGCATTATTATAGTAGTTATATTCTTGCACATAGGAGCAGTATTATATTAGTTATATTCTTGTACATACAGGGTAGTATTATAGTAGTTATATTCTTGTATATAGGGGCAGTATTATAGTAGTTTTATTTTTGTACATAGGAGCAGTATTATAGTAGTTATATTCTTGTACATAGGGGGCAGTATTGTAGTAGTTATATTCTTGTATATAGGGGGCAGCATTATAGTAGTTATATTCTTGTATATAGGGGGCAGTATTGTAGTAGTTATATTCTTGTATATAGGGGGCAGTATTATAGCAGTTATAGTCTTGCATATAGGGGCAGTATTATAGTAGTTATATTCTTGTATATATGGGGCAGTATAATAGTAGCTATATTCTTGTATATAGGGGGTAGTATTATAGTAGTTATATTCTTGTACATAGGGAGCAGTATTATAGTAGTTATATTCTTGTACATAGGGGCAGTATTATAGTAGTTATATTCTTGTACATAGTAGCAGTATTAAAGTAGTAATATTCTTGTACATTGCAGCAGTATTATAGTAGTTATATTCTTGTACATAGGAGCAGTATTATAGTAGTTATATTCTAGTACACTGCAGCAGTATTATAGTAGTTATATTCTTGTACATAGGGGCAGTATTATAGTAGTTATATTCTTGTACATAGGAGCAGTATTATAATAGTTATATTTTTGTACATAGGAGCAGTATTATAGTAGTTATATTCTTGTACATAGAGGGTAGTATTATAGTAGTTATATTCTTGTACATAGGGGCAGGATTATAGTAGTTTTATTTTTGTACCTAGGAGTAGTATTATAGTAGTTATATTCTTGTACATATGGGGCAGTATTATAGTAGTTATATTCTTGTACATAGGAGTAGTATTATAGTAGTTATATTCTTTTACATAGAGGGTAGTATTATAGTAGTTATATTCTTGTACATAGGAGCAGTATTACAGTATTATAGTAGTTATATTCTTGTATATAGGGGGCAGTATTATAGTAGTTTTATTTTTGTACATAGGAGCAGTATTATAGTAGTTATATTCTTGTACATAGGAGGCAGTATTATAGTAGTTATATTCTTGTATATAGGAGCATTATTATAGTAGTTATATTCTTGTACATAGGAGCGGTATTATAGTAGTTATATTCTTGCACATAGAGGGTAGTATTATAGTAGTTATATTCTTGTATATAGGGGGCAGTATTATAGTAGTTTTATTTTTGTACATAGGAGCAGTATTATAGTAGTTATATTCTTGTACATAGGGGGCAGTATTATAGTAGTTATATTCTTGTATATAGGGGGCAGCATTATAGTAGTTACATTCTTGTATATAGGGGGCAGTATTGTAGTAGTTATATTCTTGTATATAGGGGGCAGTATTATAGTAGTTATATTCTTGCATATAGGGGCAGTATTATAGTAGTTATATTCTTGTATATAGGGGGCAGCATTATAGTAGTTATATTCTTGTATATAGGGGGCAGTATTGTAGTAGTTATATTCTTGTATATAGGGGGCAGTATTATAGTAGTTATATTCTTGCATATAGGGGCAGTATTATAGTAGTTATATTCTTGTATATATGGGGCAGTATAATAGTAGCTATATTCTTGTATATAGGGGCAGTATTATAGTAGTTATATTCTTGTATATAGGGGGTAGTATTATAGTAGTTATATTCTTGTACATAGGGGGCAGTATTATAGTAGTTATATTCTTGTACATAGGAAGCAGTATTATAGTAGTTATATCCTTATACATAGGGGACAGTATTATAGTAGTTATATTCCTGTACATAGAGGGCAGTATTATAATAGTTATATTCTTCTACATAGGGGCAGTATTATAGTAGTTATACTCTTGTACATAGGGGCAGTATTATAGTAGTTATATTCTTGTACATAGGGGCAGTATTATAGAATTTATATTCTTGTACATAGGGGCAGTATTATAGTAGTTATATTCTTGTACATAGGGGGCAGTATTATAGTAGTTATATTCTTGTACATAGGGGCAGTATTATAGTAGTTATATTCTTGAACATAGGGGGCAGTATTATACTAGTTATATTCATGTACATAGGGGCAGTATTATAGTATTTATATTCTTGTACATAGGAGCAGTATTATAGTACTTATATTCTTGTACATTGCAGCAGTATTATAGTAGTTATATTCTTGTATATAGGAGAATAATTATAGTAGTTATATTCTTGTACATAGGAGTAGTATTATAGTAGTTATATTCCTGTACATAGAGGGCAGTATTAAAGTAGTTATATTCTTGTACATAGGGGCAGTATTATAGTAGTTATATTCCTGTACATAGAGGGCAGTATTATAGTAGTTATATTCTTGTGCATAGGAGCAGTATTATAGTAGATATATTCTTGTACATAGGGGCAGTATTATAGTAGTTACATTCTTGTACATGGGGGCAGTATTATAGTAGATATATTCTTGTACATAAGGGCAGTATTATAGTAGTTATATTCTTGTACATAGGGGGCAGTATTATAGTAGTTATATTCTTGTATATAGGAGCAGTATTATAGTAGTTATATTCTTGTACATAGGAGCAGTATTATAGTAGTTATATTCTAGTACATTGCAGCAGTATTATAGTAGTTATATTCTTGTACATAGGGGCAGTATTATAGTAGTTATATTCTTGTACATAGGAGTAGTATTATATTAGATATATTCTTGTACATAGGGGCAGTATTATAGTAGTTACATTCTTGTACATGGGGGCAGTATTATAGTAGTAATATTCTTGTATATAGGGGGCAGTATTATAGTAGTTTTATTTTTGTACATAGGAGCAGTATTATAGTAGTTATATTCTTGTGCATAGGGGGCAGTATTATAGTAGTTATATTCTTGTATATGGGAGCATTATTATAGTAGTTATATTCTTGCACATAGGAGCAGTATTATATTAGTTATATTCTTGTACATACAGGGTAGTATTATAGTAGTTATATTCTTGTATATAGGGGGCAGTATTATAGTAGTTTTATTTTTGTACATAGGAGCAGTATTATAGTAGTTATATTCTTGTACATAGGGGGCAGTATTGTAGTAGTTATAGTCTTGTATATAGGGGGCAGCATTATAGTAGTTATATTCTTGTATATAGGGGGCAGTATTGTAGTAGTTATATTCTTGTATATAGGGGGCAGTATTATAGCAGTTATAGTCTTGCATATAGGGGCAGTATTATAGTAGTTATATTCTTGTATATATGGGGCAGTATAATAGTAGCTATATTCTTGTATATAGGGGGTAGTATTATAGTAGTTATATTCTTGTATATAGGGGGTAGTATTATAGTAGTTATATTCTTGTACATAGGGAGCAGTATTATAGTAGTTATATTCTTGTACATAGGAAGCAGTATTATAGTAGTTATATCCTTATACATAGGGGACAGTATTATAGTAGTTATATTCCTGTCCATAGAGGGCAGTATTATAATAGTTATATTCTTCTACATAGGGGCAGTATTATAGTAGTTATATTCTTCTACATAGGGGCAGTATTATAGTAGTGATATTCTTGTACATAGGGGCAGTATTATAGTAGTTATATTCTTGTACATAGGGGCAGTATTATAGTAGTTATATTCTTGTACATAGGGGGCAGTATTATAGTAGTTATATTCTTGTACATAGGGGCAGTATTATAGTAGTTATATTCTTGAACATAGGGGGCAGTATTATACTAGTTATATTCATGTACATAGGGGCAGTATTATAGTATTTATATTCTTGTACATAGGAGCAGTATTATAGTAGTTATATTCTTGTACATAGGGGGCAGTATTATAGTAGTTATATTCTTGTATATAGGAGAATAATTATAGTAGTTATATTCTTGTATATATGAGCGTTATTATAGTAGTTATATTCTTGTGCATAGGAGCAGTATTATAGTAGATATATTCTTGTACATAGGGGCAGTATTATAGTAGATATATTCTTGTACATAGGGGCAGTATTATAGTAGTTACATTCTTGTACATAGGGGCAGTATTATAGTAGATATATTCTTGTACATAGGGGCAGTATTATAATAGTTATTCTTGTACATAAGGGCAGTATTATAGTAGTTATATTCTTGTACATAGGGGGCAGTATTATAGTAGTTATATTCTTGTATATAGGAGCAATATTATAGTAGTTATATTCTTGTACATAGGAGCAGTATTATAGTAGTTATATTCTAGTACATTGCAGCAGTATTATAGTAGTTATATTCTTGTACATAGGGGCAGTATTATAGTAGTTATATTCTTGTACATAGGGGCAGTATTATAGTAGTTATATTCTTGTACATAGGAGTAGTATTATAATAGTTATATTCTTGTACATAGAGGGTAGTATTATAGTAGTTTTACTTTTGTACATAGGAGCAGTATTATAGTAGTTATATTCTTGTACATAGGAGGCAGTATTATAGTAGTTATATTCTTGTATATAGGAGCATTATTATAGTAGTTATATTCTTCTACATAGGTGCGGTATTATAGTAGTTATATTCTTGCACATAGAGGGTAGTATTATAGTAGTTATATTCTTGTATATAGGGGGCAGTATTATAGTAGTTTTATTTTTGTACATAGGAGCAGTATTATAGTAGTTATATTCTTGTACATAGGGGGCAGTATTATAGTAGTTATATTCTTGTATATAGGGGCAGCATTATAGTAGTTATATTCTTGTATATAGGGGGCAGTATTGTAGTAGTTATATTCTTGTATATAGGGGGCAGTATTATAGTAGTTATATTCTTGCATATAGGGGCAGTATTATAGTAGTTATATTCTTGTATATAGGGGGCAGCATTATAGTAGTTATATTCTTGTATATAGGGGGCAGTATTGTAGTAGTTATATTCTTGTATATAGGGGGCAGTATTATAGTAGTTATATTCTTGCATATAGGGGCAGTATTATAGTAGTTATATTCTTGTATATATGGGGCAGTATAATAGTAGCTATATTCTTGTATATAGGGGGCAGTATTATAGTAGTTATATTCTTGTATATAGGGGTAGTATTATAGTAGTTATATTCTTGTACATAGGGGGCAGTATTATAGTAGTTATATTCTTGTACATAGGAAGCAGTATTATAGTAGTTATATCCTTATACATAGGGGACAGTATTATAGTAGTTATATTCCTGTACATAGAGGGCAGTATTATAATAGTTATATTCTTCTACATAGGGGCAGTATTATAGTAGTTATACTCTTGTACATAGGGGCAGTATTATAGAAGTTATATTCTTGTACATAGGGGCAGTATTATAGCAGTTATATTCTTGTACATAGGGGGCAGTATTATAGTTGTTATATTCTTGTACATAGGGGCAGTATTATAGTAGTTATATTCTTGAACATAGGGGGCAGTATTATACTAGTTATATTCATGTACATAGGGGCAGTATTATAGTATTTATATTCTTGTACATAGGAGCAGTATTATAGTAGTTATATTCTTGTACATTGCAGCAGTATTATAGTAGTTATATTCTTGTATATAGGAGTAGTATTATAGTAGTTATATTCCTGTACATAGAGGGCAGTATTAAAGTAGTTATATTCTTGTACATAGGGGCAGTATTATAGTAGTTATATTCCTGTACATAGAGGGCAGTATTATAGTAGTTATATTCTTGTGCATAGGAGCAGTATTATAGTAGATATATTCTTGTACATAGGGGCAGTATTATAGTAGTTACATTCTTGTACATGGGGGCAGTATTATAGTAGATATATTCTTGTACATAGGGGCAGTATTATAATAGTTATATTCTTGTACATAGGGGGCAGTATTATAGTAGTTATATTCTTGTACATAAGGGCAGTATTATAGTAGTTATATTCTTGTACATAGGGGGCAGTATTATAGTAGTTATATTCTTGTGTATAGGAGCAGTATTATAGTAGTTATATTCTTGTACATAGGAGCAGTATTATAGTAGTTATATTCTAGTACATTGCAGCAGTATTATAGTAGTTATATTCTTGTACATAGGGGCAGTATTATAGTAGTTATATTCTTGTACATAGGAGTAGTATTATAATAGTTATATTCTTGTACATAGAGTGTAGTATTATAGTAGTTATATTCTTGTACATAGGGGCAGGATTATATTAGTTTTATTTTTGTACATAGGAGTAGTATTATAGTAGTTATATCCTTGTACATATGGGGAAGTATTATAGTAGTTATATTCTTGTACATAGGGGCAATATTATAGTAGTTATATTCTTGTACATGGGAGCAGTATTATAGTAGTTATATTCCTGTACATTGGAGCAGTATTATAGTAGTTATATTCTTGTACATAGAGGGCAGTATTATAGTAATTGTATTCTTGTACATAGGAGCAGTATCATAGTAGTTATATTCTTGTACATAGGGGGCAGTATTATAGTAGTTATATTCTTGTACAGAGGAGCAGTATTATAGTGGTTATTTTCTTGTACATAGGGGTAGTATTATAGTAGTTATATTATTGTACATAGGGGCAGTATTATAGTAGTTATATTCTTGTACATAGAAGCAGTATTATAGTAGCTATATTGTTGTACATAGGAGAAGTATTATAGTAGTTATATTATTGTACATGGGAGCAGTATTATAGTAGTTATATTCCTGTATATAGGAGCAGTATTATAGTAGTTATAGTCTTGTACATAGAGGGAAGTATTATAGTACTTGTATTCATGTACATATGAGCAGTATTATAGTAATTATATTATTGTACATAGGGGGCAGTATTATAGTAGTTATATTCTTGTACAAAGGAGCAGTATTATAGTAGTTATATTCTTGTACATAGGAGCAGTATTATAGTAGTTATATTCCTGTACATAGGGGGCAGTATTATAGTAGTTATATTCTTGTACATAGGGGCAGTATTATAGTAGTTATATTCTTGTACATAGGGGCAGTATTATAGTAGTTATATTCTTGTACATGGAAGCAGTATTATAGTTGTTATATTCTTGTTCATAGGAGAAGTATTATAGTTGTTATACTCTTGTACATAGGGGCAGTATTATAGTAGTTATACTCTTGTACATAGGGGCAGTATTATAGTGGATATATTCTTGTATATAGGGGCAGTATTATAGTAGATATATTCTTGTACATAGGGGTAGTATTATAGTTGTTATATTCTTGTATATAGGGGCAGCATTATAGTAGTTATATTCATGTACATAGGAGCGGTATTATAGTAGTTATATTCTTGTACATAGGGACAGTATTATAGTAGATATATTCTTGTATATAGGGGCAGCATTATAGTAGTTATATTCTTGTACATAGGGGCAATATTGTAATAGTTATATTCTTGTACATAGAGGGCAGTATAACAGTAGTTGTATTCTTGTACATAGGGGCAGTATTATAGTAGTTATATTCTTGTATATAGGGGCAATATTATAGTAGTTATATTCTTGTATATAGTGGCAGTATTATAGTAGTTATATTCATGTACATAGGGGCAATATTATATTAGTTATATTCTTGTACATAGGGGCAGTATTATAGTAGTTGTATTCTTGTAAATAGGAGCAGTATTATAGTAGTTATATTCTTGTACATAGGGGCAGTAGTATAGTAGTTATATTCTTGTACATAGGGGAAATATTATAATAGTTATATTCTTGTACATAGGGGGCAGTATTATAGTAGTTATATTATTGTGCATAGGGGCAGTATTATAGTAGTGATATTCTTGTACATAGGAGCAGTTTTATAGTAGTTATATTCCTGTACATAGGGAGCAGTATTATAGTAGTTATATTCTTGTACATAGGAGCAGTATTATAGTAGTTATATTCTTGTACATGGAAGCAGTATTATAGTAGTTATATTCTTGTACATGGAAGCAGTATTATAGTAGTTATATTTCTGTACAGTAATATATTGGGTTAGTATTCTATTAATTATATGAAAGTTCATTTATGGAAGCATTATTGTAGCTATAATTTGTTGTATATAGTGGACAATATTATGGTAGTTGTATTGTTGTCCATGGAGGGGACAATATTATAGCATAATGTTTATAATCTTGTCCTTGGGCAGCATAAGCTTTTATGTCATATGTAGATAATACTAAAATCTTTGCTGAAAACACCTTTATCACATTAGCCTTCTTCAGTTTTTAAGACATTTTCCAGGACTTTTATGCTGTCCATAGGCTAGATCATCAATATGAAATCCAGCATCTGCATTGTCTTTTTTTGCCCATTTAATCATCTGAGTGCTAGGAGTTGGACTTATAGTTTAATCTACAAACAATCAAAATTTTGTGCTCATTATTTTTTAAATAAATATTTAGAGAAATTGATGCTTCGTTATCCTGATACACAGCTCCAAATCCCCTGCATAGAGTTAGATGATAACATTGTGTTTGCATACAGTCACCACTAGAGGGACCTTGTGAGCTTGCTGCATACAATGTCGCCATTGAACTCAATAGTAAAACAGTATGCACTTAGCTCCCACTAGTGGTGGCTGCAGGCAGCCAAAATAATTTTGTATATCAATGCAGGGAAATTGGAGTTTTGAAAACAGTAAATTATAACCAATAAGAAGGATTCTTTTTTGGGGGGGTGGGGGGAGGGGGCTGTTTTAATTGTATTTCCTTCATTCTAAAATATGAAATTCTGACTTTATAGCACTTGAGAAAGTTAATGAAAAATGACAGGAAAATAACAGCACGGAATCGGCAGGACACGAATATGCGGAAAGACACAAAGTAGGAATCAGAGGACGATACGCACAGAGGACAGAGCGTGACATCGGAATAGACATGGAGCACAGATTAATAAATTGCATGTTGTCTTCTATTCTATTCTTCTATTACACAGTCCTTTCCATATTGATACATAGAGATCACACATTATCATGCAACATCAACATTGGATACAGGTCAGCAGCACAGAATACAGGGCTAATTATACAGGTGGGAGGTTACATTTGCTGTCCGGGCTTTTTCCAATCAAATTATGAAAAAAATTCAAACCTTTAATTTGATTTTTTAATTAGATGTTCGAGATTTATTTTTTTCATCTCATATAATTCTAAATTCACAGCAAGATAGATTAAAGATCCTTAATTATCCTTTACAATGTGTCGTAATAGAAGATGGGATCTGCAAAACTGTCACTTTAATTAAAAGGGTTAGACAGTGAGGAACCCCTAGTTATATATACATATATACATACACAAACACTAAAAAACACCCTCTTGACTAAGTGAAGATCCACTGGTTATCTGAACAAAGTCACCTCTATCTAAGAAGCAACCAATTGTTATTAGGTCATCTCCACCTATAACCGAGGACCCACCAGATATCAGGACAACCACTAGTCTAACTTAGGAACCACTGGCTATCTGAACAACTCCACCTCGAACTGAGGATCCACTGGTTATTTTGACAACACTTCTTCTAAGAAAGGAACCACCACTTATATAGTTAACCCCTCCTCTGAGGACCCACTAGTTATTTGGAAAACTTTTCTAAGTAAGGACTCACCAGTTATTTAGTTAATCCCTCCTCTAAATACCCACCAGTTATCTGATTAACCCCTCTGAGGACCCACTAGTTAAGTGAGAACCCACTGGTTAACCCCCTTTCTCAAGATCCACAGATTATCTGGACAACCCCTTCTTTTAAATACAGACTCACTAGTTTCAGGATAATCCTTTCTCTGAGTATCCATCTAGATATTACAGGTAAAAAAAAAAATTATAAAAGTAAAACAAAACAGATGAGACCCCCCGTATCATATATTTATAGTGGATCCTACATAAATACTATAAATGTTAAGGGAAAACCCATTCTAAAGGCTATAGACACTTTTGACATACAGAAAATTATCTTTACATAAGTTACCTTCAGTTAATAATATTACACCAAGCTTCAGCCTGAAATCTCCATACCATAATTAAAGGGGTTGTCCATTACTTTCACATTGATGCCCTATCATCACATATAAATGTATGATCGACCGGGGTCCCGCGTGCGATCAGCTGTTATCGGTGCCGGCGGCGGCCGGAAGTGCTTACCTGCGGTGCTTGGCCGTCCATCTGTATTGGCCGGCGCGGGGTACTGCACATCTGCCTCCAATTCAATTGAAAAGTAGTGTGAAATGTAGTGGACAACTCCTTTAATTTTAAGTTCTCTGAGATGTAGTTTTCAACCTGCTTTTAGTTTCAGACATGTGGATGAGTCCCTCACGTAACAGATGTTAGACATGAGGTCTGTGTGTCCAGGATGCTGTTGTCTTCACTAGCGCTCATGTATTAGCACAGCTCCATTCTTGGAATGATTTACCCTCTACAGCTCACAAAGACCCATGTGCTTTCCCCCCTATCCATGGCCCGAGTAAGCTGCCATCCCTAATACCTTGAATGCTTTGCCCCCTCTCTCCTTTCTCTGCTGTCACCTCTATTATTAAGAAAATATAGGAGGAAAGCAGAGAGAAACTGACTGATCTTACTGATTTATAGAATGTAAAACTATAGCATACTAGAAAATATACAAAGCACAGCATCTGAAATGTAGCAATGTACAGTAATGCTTTTATATAAAGTGTGTCAATATTCACACTACCCATGGGAATTTTTTTGCAATACTCAGTGTTAGGAATCAGTGGCAAAAAGTCCCAATGCAAAGATTTAAAGGGTCCCTGATAATTAAAGACCTGCTGTTTGTTTCCCCCGCCACACCTTTTCCATGAACCTTTTCAAAAATCTCACCCCTACAGCTCAACTCCTCGGGGGGGAGACTTCCTGCACAGACACAGAATTCAGTGCTGCGAGATACTGATCGCCAACCTGAGGCTCTTCACCTGCGAAACTACAACTCTCAGCATGCCCTGGCAACTACTCCTAGAGTAATAAAGTTATTTGCAATAATGTTATTACATCAGTATACAACATAGGAGCTAGAGATTAATCCCGAAGTATTTGCTCTGCAGGTGAATAAAAGCAATTGTCCTCTGTTATCAGCACCTCTACAGACATAGATATTGTGCAGTTCAATGATTACTGATAACGGTCTGTAGTGAAGCCTGCAGCATAATATGGCGGCAGCGTTGTGGGGGCAGTTTTACCAAAATGTCATCCACACACTGCGGAGAAAATCTGCAGCGTATAGTGGTGACCTCCTGAGCAGAATATCAATGTGCAGCAAATCAATCCCTTCTGCCATCTGTATAGAATGGATTGATTTGCTGCAGCTCATTGCCCTGTGCAAACAGAACATGTGCTGCCGAGGACACGTGCTGCCGAGGACACGTGCTGCCAAGAACTCGTGCTGCCAAGAACACGTGCTGGAGAGGACACGTGCTGCCAAGAACACGTGCTGCCGAGGACACGTGCTGCCGAGGACACGTGCTGCCGAGGACACGTGCTGCTGAGGATACGTGCTGCCGAGGACACGTGCTGCCAAGAACACGTGCTGCCGAGGACACGTGCTGCCGAGATTGTTCTGTCTGCATGGACAGTGCGGTATTCCAGTGTAAACAGGCTATTAAATGACCAAGTGACTTCTTTGTATCTCTCTAAGGTGTTTGATCACCTTAAAAAAATAGTATAAGACGTGATCTGCGTTATGGGGTCATTTCAGGTGACAGTCGGAGCTCTGCTACGTTTTACATCTACAGCTGTGCAGCCTGAAAACCTCACATCTACATTTCGCACCCTCAGCTTTGCCAGATCTAACACCCTTTTCGTTCTTGATACCATTGTGCTGTCTCTGACACCCTCTGTCACTTCTATCGCCCTCGGCTCCACAACACTCAGCAAACTCATTGCAGCTTCTTCAGAAATAGTCACCCACTTCTGATATTCTCAGTTTGGGTATATCTGTCAAACTGAGATTTTAGAACATCTGATAAGCTGAATGCTACTAAAAACAGCTTTCTGACAACCTCAGGTTTATTCTGTCTTACAGACACACACTGTTCATATCTGAAAACCTCAGCTCAACTACATACGGTAACAGCAGCTCTGCTACATCTGACAACCGCACCTTTGCTCTACCCAACAAACTCCAGACTGCTACATCTGACAACTTCAGGTTTGCTCTGGCAGTCTTAGCAGGACCATATCTGACAACCTCAACTCATCCCCAAAGGGTAACCTCAGCTCCGCTACATCTGACTACCCTACTGCTGCTAGATCTGACAACCTCAGCTCGTCCACATATGATAACCTGAGCTCACCTACATCTGACAACCTCATCTTTACTCTGACAGTCTTAGTTCGACCACATCTGACAACCTCAGCTCATCCATATAGGGTAACCTTGGCTCTGCTACATCTGACTACCTTAACGCTGCTAGATCTGACAACCCCAGCTTGTCCATATATGATAACCTGAGCTCACCTACATCTGACAACCTCATCTTTGCTCTATCGAACAGTCTTAGTATGACCATATCTGACACTCAACTCATCCACATAGGGTAACCTCAGCTCTGCTACATCTGACTACCTTACTGCTTCTAGATCTGATAACCCCACCTCGTCCACATATGATAACCTGAGCTCACCTACTTCTGACAACCCCACCTTTGCTCCACCTGACAAACTCCTGCCTGCTACATCTGACGACCTCAGCTCTCCTTCCTCTCATTGCCTTGTTGCATCTGACATCCTACATTTAATATTTCTAACAACTTCAGATCAAAGCTGTCTGACAACCCTAGCTCTGCTGCATCTGACAACTCCAGCTCTGCTGCATCTGACAACTCCAGCTCTGCTGCATCTGACAACTCCAGCTCTGCTACATCTGTGTAATGCCTATAGTAAATGGTTATTTCTGAGATGATGATATGAAGCCTATAATGCTGTAAGAACAGATCAGAGATGGGAAACTTACTCTTCTTCCTCCTGAATGTTATGGGAATCAGCACTTTCACGGACTTCAGCATACAGCCGGCCGTTTGTGGGATGAACGCCATTCCGGAGGTGAAATTCTGGGTATTTCTATATTTTGGAAGCGACGGACTGTGTGGTGGAATTTCTGCAGAAGGATCTGTCCCACAGCGGCACCGAATCCTGCAGTCAAGTCACAGACAGCACCAGTGCTCGCGGCGGCTGGGGCTGGGGAGGTAATGGACGCGGGTTTTTTTTTTTATCACTGCAGATGTTGTAGACGCAGAGACCTTCACTGTAAATGAAGCGACAAATCAGGGGTCGGCCACAAAGGCTCTCACCGGGGGACCGTCATTAATATTCTCCTAAATTCAGACAGTAAACTAGATGAGACATCAGGATCTGCGCCAAATGTATCACAGGAGCGCACGCTGTCGCTTTTCTCGGCTGGATTACTTTACCCCAATATTTTGTCCAGCACATGCAATGAAAAAATCTGCCGCATTCTAGAATGTTGTTTTTTAGGGTGTTTTTTTGTGCAATTTAATCCAGAATTTTGGTGCATTTTATAATTTCGCATTTTTTTGGCGCAATTTAATCCAGAATTTTGCCGCATTTTTGCTCAGTAAATATCTCCAAACTATTTCTCATTAACCTTTACTTTGATACAAAGGAAGAGATTCATCACAAGAGGGATTTTTGGAGTCAGTTTTGCTCGTGGTTACGTTGCTGTAATTTTCGCCAAATTTTTCAAAGCGCCGCACAATTCCACCTTTATATAGAAATATTTCTGCAGATTTTACACCAACCTCCCTAACTGAAGGGAGATTTGCGACTTTTCATAAATCTGGAGTCCAGATATTTAACTATCCAAAAAGTTGTACACTTTTGAGCCGATATTTGAAACTTTTTGATCTCACACAACTGCCGTAAAAGTGTCGATAAATTTGCCCCATTATTCCCAACTGTTGATATGAAGAAAGCCGGGTTTTCATCTCATTAACAAGAAGTCAGAAAGTGACTTATTTTCATATCACACTTATGATTTATGTCCAGCACACTGTTTTTATTAAAACTGAAACACAAGCTAAGTCCCTTCGACATATTTCACCGTTTCTACTGCTTCATCAGGAGTTGGGACATTTGTGCGAATTACAAACCAAGCTACCTAATTATAGATCATGAAATAAAATTAACCTTGGAAATGAGAATGACATGATTATTAAGTAGCAGCTTGATGAGACAACCGTGACAGATTGATTTGTCAGTCACTCTACTGTCTCTTTCCCTGATGAAGCCACAGAAGTGGCGAAACATGTCTAAAGGCTTAATGTGTGTTTAAGTTTTAATAAAGACACTGCGTTAGACAAGTGCAGACATTTACCCAGTGCAGGTGGTGCAACTGCACAGGGACTCAGAAGGGAATAAGGGCTCACAACTAGAAGAGGGCCCTGACCTGTGTCCCACATGCACATGTCCCAGGAAAGCAAACTCGAACTTGCAGTGTGGGTTGAATGTGGACGGAGCTTAGTGTTGCTAGTGGACAGAGTTTTACTGACGATCAGATGATTGGAACTTCTAAATGATACTACTGGAAATGAGTCCTGGAAGTTGTAAGTATTCCTAATAGTGTGACTGACTTGTTCATGATGCGGTTTGTTCAGTGATTATTGTTTGTAGTTGTCTGATTTATATGTTCAGTGTGTGTTTTATACTTCTGTGATGTGTGAACTGTGCTTGTGTGTCGTGTCTGATGTATGTACTGTACTTGTGCGCTGTGCTTGTGTGATGAGTGTGCAGCATGTGATGTGGCAGACATGTGCGCTGTGCTTGTGTGATGAGTGTGCAGCATGTGATGTGGCAGACATGTGCGCTGTGCTTGTATGACATGTCTGTTTTGTGCAAAGTGCTTATGTGACGTGTCTGATATGTGCACTGTGTTCATGTGACATATGATGTGTGCGCTTTGCTTGTGTGACGTGTCTAAAGTGTGGTCTGTGCTTGTGTAACATATACCATGTGTACACTGTGCTCTTGTGACATGTCTGATGTGTAGGTGCATCTCACAAAATTAGAATATCATCAAAAAGTTAATTTATTTCAGTTCTTCAATACAAAAAGTGAAACTCCTATATTATATAGAGTCATTACACACAGAGTGATCTATTTCACGTGTTTATTTCTGTTAATGTTAATGATTATGGCTTACAGCCAATGAAAACACAAAAGTCATTATCTCAGTAAATTAGAATACTTTATAACAACAGCTTGAAAAATGTTTTTAAAATACGAAATGTTGTCCTACTGAAATGTCTGTTCAGTAAATGCCCTCAATACTTGGTCGGGCTCCTTTTGCATCAATTACTGCATCAATGCGTGTGGCATGGAGCTGTGTTCATGTAACATGTCTGATGTGTGCACTGTGCTTGTGTGACATGTCTGATGTGTGTGCTGTGCTTGTGTGACATGTCTGATGTGTGCGCTGTGCTTGTGTGACATGTCTGATGTGTGCGCTGTGCTTGTGTGACATGTCTGATGTGTGTGCTGTACTTGTGTGACATGTCTGATGTGTGTGCTGTACTTGTGTGACATGTCTGATGTGTGTGCTGTGCTTGTGTGACATGTCTTATGTGTGTGCTGTGCTTGTGTGACATGTCTGATTTGTGTGCTGTGCTTGTGTCACATGTCTGATGTGTGCGCTGTACTTGTGTGACATGTCTGATGTGTGTGCTGTGCTTGTGTGACATGTCTGATGTGTGTGCTGTGCTTGTGTGACGTGTCTGATGTGTGCGCTGTGCTTGTATGACATGTCTGATGTGTGCGCTGTGCTTGTGTGACATGTCTGATGTGTGCGCTGTGCTTGTGTGACATGTCTGATGTGTGCGCTGTGCTTGTGTGACATGTCTGATGTGTGCGCTGTGCTTGTGTGACATGTCTGATGTGTGCGCTGTGCTTGTGTGACATGTCTGATGTGTGTGCTGTACTTGTCTGATGTGTGTGCTGCGACGCAATGACTACAACACATTTGACTGCTGCAGCCAATCACTGTGCTCAACAGTCATGCCAGCACAAGCTGCTGAGCCCAGTGATTGGATGAAGTAGTCTCGTTTGTTGTAGTCCTGATGTCACCACTGCTGCCTGTATACATAGACCGGGGCAGTAGTGGAGAGGTATCTCTTGTCCCGTGACGGATGAGTAATTCTGACTTTATTATTGTTTCCGTAGTGCCAGCCTACTGACATAAAAAAGTTAAAATACAAAAACCCTTTAAAGTGAGGGGTTCCTATACATATTTCTCACATAGGGGCTCTTTTGCTCTCAGTGTCCGGCCCAGTACTGGACATAAATAGTGTGACCGCGTCCCCGGAATCAGTGCAGGCTCTAGAGGTGGCGATTAGGCTAATAACTACAGAACACCCAGAACCTGTCCAAATGTCTAATGCTGCACAACCTGAATCGTGTGGATGATTAATGGTGGCAATTAGTTTTTGATATGTGGCATTAAACATTGTTTTAGTGGCCTGTTAGTGTTCGGCTGCCCCACTAATGGGGCATTATGGGCTAGTAATGGAGTGAGCACGGTGCAGTGATATATCTGCTGTGATTGCTGTGCTGGGGGAGGGAGGAGGAGCTGTCCCCATCATCTGGGATCCTGCTGGATCTGCCTCCAGCTTTGTAATACAGTTGTTACAATTTGTTTTTCCTTTAGATGATAATACCTTGAGCATCGATCCTGCGCCCCTGTGTACACAGCACCAGCTGAAAACTGACAGGAAAGGTCAGACTATAGTGAGGGCTCAGTTTCCAGTGTGAAAAGTGAGATACCTTCCGGATTACATAGGCGCTTATGCTGAGCAGGAGGGGGCCGCGCACAACACAGGGATTTACTTCTGCGTCCTGTCCGCTTCCTCCAGCCCCATACTCAGCATAACTCAGTACAGTAATGAAGTGGAGCATTACTATAAAAGGGTCTCCCTGCAAACAGCGGGGGCAGGCTGACTGCTGGGACCACCACCAATGCTGACAATGAGGGTCCTGTGTCCCCTGTGTGGAACGGTAGTGCACATGACCATGTGTGTCTATGGAAGTGGTGGATCCTGTCCTATAGAAGTAAATGGAGCATTTAATCACATGTGCGCACCACCTCCCCTACAGATTCATAGAAGTGAACGGAGCAATTATCACATATGTACACAACCTCTCCTAAAGACCCATAGAAGTGAATGGAGCAGTAATTACACGTGCACCTTATCTCACCTAGAGACCCATAGAAGTGAATGGAGAAGTAATCATATATGCACACAACCTTTCCTACAGACCCATAGAAGTGAATGAAGAAGTAATCATATATGCACACAACCTCTCCTACAGACCCTTAGAAGTGAATGGAGAAGTAATCATATATGCACACAACCTCTCCTACAGACCCTTAGAAGTGAATGGAGAAGTAATCATATATGCACATAATCTATCCTACAAACCCATAGAAGTGAATGGAGAAGTAATCATATATTCACACAATCTATCTTACAAACCCATAGAAGTGAATGGAGTAGTAATCACACATGCACCTTACCTCACCTAGAGACCCATAGAAGTGAATGGAGAAATGATGTATGCACACAACCTCTCTTAGACCCACAGAAGTGAATGTAGAAGTAATCATATATGCACATAACCTCCCATACAGATCCATAGAAGTGAATGGAGCAGTTATCACATTCACAACCTCTACTTTAGACCCTGAGAAGTGAATGCGGCAGTAACAAAGTCCACATGACCTCCTCTACAGACCCACAGAAGTGCAATATACACAAATGCACACAGCATCTCTTACAGATCCATAGAAATGAATGGAGCATTTATCAAATATGTGTACTACCTCCTCTAGAGATCCATAGAAGTGAATGGAGCAGTTATCTATGCATACAACCTCTACTTCAGACCCTTAGAAGTGAATGGAGCAGTAATCACATGTGAGTCTCATCGTACCTAGGGACACATAGTAGTTAATGGAGCACTAATCATATATGCACACAACCTCTCCTACAGATCCAAAGAAGTGAATGGAGCAGTAATCATGTATGCACACTACCTCTATTACAGACCCATAGAAGTGAACGGAGCAGTAATCACATGTGCGTCTTCCCAAACCTAGGTACCAACAGAAGCGCATGGAGCAGTAATCAAGCAGACACACCTCCTATGGATCCAGGTAGGTTAATAGAGTAGTGGTCAAAATAGGCACTACCGCTTTGTTCATAAGTGTTGTCATAGGGACATTTAAACAAAAATGTGCATTTTAAAAACTGTCGTGAATGTAAATCTTGGGGTAATTCTCCTTTAATAGCCTCATGGCTTCCACAATGACTTGGATGATTGCACCCATACATCTTCCTGCGCCAGGCAGCGCAGACACCGGAGCTCGGCCCGGCACCCGCTCTCTAGTTAAATGTTTCATTTACATCTGGAAACGTTAGAAGTCGTGGTGTTGGCAGCCGATGCTCTGGTCAATGTCGGTAAATAATACAGGAAGAAAACGTATCCCTGTAATCAGGAGACAGCAGTCCCTGTTCCTAGAATGGAGATTCACCGAAACGACCGGGGGGGCAGCTTTCATTAGATTACGGTCAGGGCCAGGATGTAATGGGGGGTGAATAATAAGTGGAGACAGACAGGCAGGGAGGCGCTCTCCTCTATTCTTCCTCTAGGTCACCAAAGCATGAAGGACATTCATAGAGACAGCCCTCAGGGGCCCTTTAATTGGCAAGATCAAGCCATGATTGGTCCATTGATATTAAGGGGTGGGATCATGTGCAGGACTCCCCTCCCCTGAGGAACTAGATTACACCTTGAGTACACAGAAAATAGTCAGTTTTACTCCTCCTTTAATCCAGCATCCAATAGTCTTATAATTCTTCACTGAAGACCACAAGCAGAAGACTGGGCATCCACAATGTGCACATTTAGCATTCTTTCTAAGGGAATACACTAGATAAAAGTGTCTATCCAAGGTTTAACATCAAATCCCGGCTTTGGCAAATGTGGAGTTACACTTCGTTAGTGAAATTTGCTGATTAACACAACTATTAATAAACTATAAATTCGTTAATGTAATTTCATACTTCTCTGTTCACACATCAGTAATGAAGCAGAAGGCAGGCAGCAGAAGAGTAATTACCGGGTCCTGTGGCAAAACTTGTACGGTGCTTTTTCCCCAGAAGTGGCCGAATAAGTCGATGTAACTACAGGTGCATACACATACTGTATGTACATAATGTACATTTCTAATTCATACCTACGTATTGTACATGTAGCCATAAACATATGTAGCACCCTGAGGACTCGGCTGCTACAGGGGTATTGCACCTCACTCCAGAGGTGTGGTATTCCACTCCCGGGTAAGGATGGAGTGTGGGACTGAGCTCAGTAGGCTGCATGCACTACATACATCCCATTTCCGGGGGACAGATCAATGGTACTCCCACCAAGTAAATGTGCAGGTACGACAGCGTCTGTCCCTGGCTGGAGTGGGAAGGGGGGTGGAACATCCCAGTAGTGTAGGGGCAGATAGGGGAGGGGCTCTGGGCATAGAGATAGGAGCCCATTGGGTGCTGGTCACCTGGGCTCACACATAGAGGGAGTATATATGGTGGGCACCATCTTAGGATAGGGTCAGTCACTCTGAGGAGAAGCTGAAGGAGAGTTCAGCCAGGAGGGCTGACTAGGAGCTGTGGCTCCGGCTGGGCCCAGCTCCAGGGCCAGGCTTGTAGTGGAGAGGAAGAAGGAAGGCCCAGAGACGCAGAAAAGAGGGAACCCTAAGATCCCAGAATTAAGCCAAAAGGGTGAAGGGTTGGCAGAAGAGGGCACCGGATCCCAAGCTGGCGGAGGCAAAAGTAACCCTTAACCAGGAACCGGAGGTCGTGGGCAAGCTTTGCCACGACCCTCACCACATCCACCAGGAAGGTACACCAAGAGTAGGGTCAGGAAAGCCAGAGAAGGTTTTACCGTAGAAGGCCCAAGGGAACCGGACAAAGGTGGATCCCTGGTGGGGACGGCCAGGAGAAAGAGAGAGAGAGAGAGGGAAGCTCAGGACCACGCTCCGGAACTGCCTGGGGGTTAGCCGAGTCCCGCACCTGGTGAATGCAGTACGGCTCGGGTGGTCACTCCCGGCCGAAGTGACTAAAGCAACATCAGTGAGTAAAAACCCTGAAACTGCATCTCACGTCTCTGACTCTCCTTTCTGCACTACCACTACCTCCATCATCCGCACCAGCTGCCCTGAGGCCATACCCCTCCCGTTGGGGGTTATACCACCATTGCTGCACACATACTACCGGCCTCAGCGGACTGTTCTGCAGCGGCGGCCTTGTGACCGCAAATCAACGGGTGGCGTAGTCGACACAGAAACAACATCTACCAAGACTGCCACACACTTAGTTTGACACCCTGGGCACGGACCGGGTCACCGCCACAAGGACTACTACCCCCATCCAGATCCGGCTCCGGGTATCCCTTGAACATGGCCCAGGGGGCGCGTCAACTTTGGCGTAGTCGGCAGGATCACGTGCCCGCCACCACCGGGTACTGCGTGCCTGAAGAAAAGTTCACAGTTACCGTAAGAAGAAGTCTCCCGCCAATTCCGGAGGGTCCCCGCCATCAGACGCCATCTCGGATCGTTTCCCGCCGTTTGCCCGCCATCTGCAGTCTTTTCCTGCCGTCCACGGAGTTTCCCGCCACTGGGAGACGATTCCCGCCATCTGAAACGATTTCCCGCCCTGGCAGAGCAGACGCCATTATGGGCGTGCCAGAGGGTGGTAAGAGGCCACCTCCCATCGTGGGCCTGGTCCCAGAAGAGCACCAAAAGCAAGAACCGCCCCCACCAGCAGAGACTGCAATGATTGAGATGTCCGTCAGCGTGGGGGGTCTGCCCCTGGAACTGACAATCACCAAGTTGCCCCAGGACCGCCCTCAGTGTGGGTGGATACAGAACAAAAGACTGAGGATGGGTGCAGCCTGGAGGAGTCTGGAGAGGTCGCACCCGGAGATGGAGGGAGAGTCAGGCAGCACCGACCCTGTGGTCAGGAGCCTGTTGCAAGTCACCACCCCACAAGACCTGGTGGAGATCCTAGCACAGCTCCCCCGAGACCGGGAGCGTGCACAGACCGCGCTGGAGGGTCTCGCACGGAGGATGGCCCAGGTGCAGCAAGAAACGCTGACTGAGTGGAGTAGGGAGATGGCCCAGCAGGCTGGAACCCGCCAGCGGAGCACGCCACCCGAGACGAGGAGTCTGACCGCCTCTGAGGATGGTGCAGGAGGAATGAAGGCCGGAGACGACGCCGTGGAAGGAGCTGAAGAGACGGAGGCAGGTAAAGGGGACGTCACTACCCCAAGCCTAGAAACCGCGAGCCTGCCCCAGCTCCCCGTCGCAGAGCCCGAAATTCCCCCTACAGTGCCCGTCGCTGCACCGCCACCGCTACAGACTAGGCCTCAAGTAGGCGCCGCGGCCACGCCCCCTGTGACGTCACGCGCCTCAACCCCGAGCGCGGCCAAGCAGGAGACGCCACCGGCCTGGTCGCAGGGCCGAGTACCCCCGGGCGCCGCAGTTCCAACAGAGCCCTCTATCTCCACCAAGTCACTGGCCTGGTCGCAAGGTCGAGTGCCCCCGGGCGCCGCCGTCTCCACAGTGCCCTTTACCTTTAGAGCACCACCGGCCTGGTCGCAAGGCCTGGTGAATCCGGGCGCTGCTACTACCACCGCGCCCTCAACCCACAAAGTCCTACCCTTGGGTGAAGACCTGTTCGCCCAGCACACTTGCCCGGATGGGCAGCCCTTTGAGTGGCCACCGGAGTACCACCATCCCCGACTCCGGAAGGAAAGGCCTCTGTGTGAGCCTCTGATTCCGGCTCCGGCACCCGCCAAGATCACTCCGCTCCCGTTGGAGGAGGCCCAATTCGAATGGGACCCCACTGGAGAAAACCTCATCGGCTTCACCCAAGAGACCCGGGTGGCCGCAGCTCAGCGAGCAGAGTGCTGCCGGCAACAGCTGGAGGTCTTCGACCGGGAACGGCGAGAGAGGCGGGTCCGCGAGGAGCGGCTGCAAGTCCAGAGTGCGGAGCAGAAGAGCCGGACCAGATGAAAACCCCGTGCAGCCCACGGTCCCCGCGCCACCAGGACCGTAATCAAGTTTCAACTGCAGCACGGATGGGGTTTTATCCGGGACCACAGAACCCCCGGCGACGTCTTTGTCACCCGCAGGGACGTCGAGAGCCATCTGCCGGAGGGACACAGAGGTCGTGACCTTTACCTGGGTGACGAGGTCACCTTCACCCGGCATCAGTGTGCCAAAGGTCCATATGCTCTTCATGTGCACCGATTGACCGAGGAAGAGCTACAGAGCAAGAAGGATCAAGAGGACCCGGACGGGTTTGAAGGTTACCCGCAGGAAGGAGCAGGAGGACGCCGTTACTAAAGTACGGTACAGTGAAACTGTAAATAGTTACCCGTAAGGGTACAAGAACTGTTACCTGTAAAGTATAGTCCCCGTTGGGACCAGCAAACTGTTACCCGTGTGTCCCTATCCCTTAACAGGCTGAGGACTGTGAGCAGCCATCCCTTATCCCCACTGGCCGAGGACTGAGAGCGGCCACCTTGTATATAGTTGCGCTTCTTAAAGTGCCCCCTACTGGTTTTATAAGGAACTGTTTTTGTACTGTTGCACTTTTACCTGGTCACAAGTGCACAGTGGCCAGAAGAACAAGAACATTTTATAAGAAGAGTATTATATCAAAAAGGTCTTATAATATAAGAAGTTACCCGTAATGTTATGTTGCTGATAATGTTTATAATGTTTTATATATTCGTGTATGTTTTGAAAAAAATTTTGTATGTTTGCATGTTTTGCTCTTTTACAGCCCGAGGACGTGCTGTGATTTACCAGGGGGGAATGTAGCACCCTGAGGACTCGGCTGCTACAGGGGTATTGCACCTCACTCCAGAGGTGTGGTATTCCACTCCCGGGTAAGGATGGAGTGTGGGACTGAGCTCAGTAGGCTGCATGCACTACATACATCCCATTTCCGGGGGACAGATCAATGGTACTCCCACCAAGTAAATGTGCAGGTACGACAGCGTCTGTCCCTGGCTGGAGTGGGAAGGGGGGTGGAACATCCCAGTAGTGTAGGGGCAGATAGGGGAGGGGCTCTGGGCATAGAGATAGGAGCCCATTGGGTGCTGGTCACCTGGGCTCACACATAGAGGGAGTATATATGGTGGGCACCATCTTAGGATAGGGTCAGTCAGTCTGAGGAGAAGCTGAAGGAGAGTTCAGCCAGGAGGGCTGACTAGGAGCTGTGGCTCCGGCTGGGCCCAGCTCCAGGGCCAGGCTTGTAGTGGAGAGGAAGAAGGAAGGCCCAGAGACGCAGAAAAGAGGGAACCCTAAGATCCCAGAATTAAGCCAAAAGGGTGAAGGGTTGGCAGAAGACGGCACCGGATCCCAAGCTGGCGGAGGCAAAAGTAACCCTTAACCAGGAACCGGAGGTCGTGGGCAAGCTTTGCCACGACCCTCACCACATCCACCAGGAAGGTACACCAAGAGTAGGGTCAGGAAAGCCAGAGAAGGTTTTACCGTAGAAGGCCCAAGGGAACCGGACAAAGGTGGATCCCTGGTGGGGACGGCCAGGAGAAAGAGAGAGAGAGAGAGGGAAGCTCAGGACCACGCTCCGGAACTGCCTGGGGGTTAGCCGAGTCCCGCACCTGGTGAATGCAGTACGGCTCGGGTGGTCACTCCCGGCCGAAGTGACTAAAGCAACATCAGTGAGTAAAAACCCTGAAACTGCATCTCACGTCTCTGACTCTCCTTTCTGCACTACCACTACCTCCATCATCCGCACCAGCTGCCCTGAGGCCATGCCCCTCCCGTTGGGGGTTATACCACCATTGCTGCACACATACTACCGGCCTCAGCGGACTGTTCTGCAGCGGCGGCCTTGTGACCGCAAATCAACGGGTGGCGTAGTCGACACAGAAACAACATCTACCAAGACTGCCACACACTTAGTTTGACACCCTGGGCACGGACCGGGTCACCGCCACAAGGACTACTACCCCCATCCAGATCCGGCTCCGGGTATCCCTTGAACATGGCCCAGGGGGCGCGTCACATACAGTATAAGTTACAGAGGGCCTGTGTCGGTTGTAGCGGGCCTATGCCAGTTTCAGAGAGAATGTGTCAGTTAAAGAGGGCCTGTTTCAGTTTCAGAGGGCCTGTGTTAGTTGCAGAGGGCCTGTGTCAGTTTCAGAGGGCTGGTGTTAGTTGCAGAGGGATTGTGCCAGTTGCAGATGGCCTGTATCAGTTGTAGAGGGCCTGTGTCAGTTGCAGAGGGCCTGGGTCAGTTTCAGAGGGCCTGTGTTAGTTGCAGAGGGTCTGTGTCAGTTTCAGAGGGCCTGTGTTAGTTGCAGAGGGATTGTGCCAGTTGCAGATGGCCTGTATCAGTTGTAGAGGGCCTGGGTCAGTTGCAGAGGGCCTGGGTCAGTTGCAGAGGGCCTGGGTCAGTTGCAGAGGGCCTGTGTTAGTTGCAGAGGGCCTGTTTCAGATTCAGAGGGCCTGTGTTAGTTGCAGAGGGATTGTGCCAGTTGCAGAGGGCCTGTGTCAGTTGCAGAGGCCTGTGTCAGTTGCAGAGGGCCTGGGTCAGTTGCAGAGGGCCTGGGTCAGTTGCAGAGGGCCTGGGTCAGTTTCAGAGAGTCTGTGTCAGTTGCAGAGGGCCTGTGTCAGTTGCAGAGGGCCTGGGTCAGTTGCAGAGGGCCTGGGTCAGTTGCAGAGGGCCTGGGTCAGTTGCAGAGGGCCTGGGTCAGTTGCAGTGGGCCTGTGTTAGTTGCAGAGGGCCTGTTTCAGATTCAGAGGGCCTGTGTTAGTTGCAGAGGGCCTGGGTCAGTTGCAGAGGGCCTGGGTCAGTTTCAGAGAGTCTGTGTCAGTTGCAGAGGGCCTGTGTCAGTTGCAGAGAGTCTGTATTAGTTGCAGAGGGCCTGTGTCAGTTTCAGAGGGCCAGTGTCAGTTGCACAGGGCCTATGTCAGTTGCACAGGGCCTATGTCAGTTGCAGAGAGCCTGTGTCAGTTGCAAAGGACCTGCATCAGTTGTAGCGGGCCTGTGTAAGTAGCCTGTGTAGTGAGTAAACATCCATTTACTAAGTAGTGGCTAGCAGATGACTAGTGGAAATATCTTGAACTATGTGCTGCACCAGTTTACAAAGGTGAGTTGGCTCTGTGACTGTCTTGGCCACAGGGGACCGACTGCCTGTAAACCAGATTAGAAAGAGACCACCCTGATAGAGTGTCACCTAACGAGGAGGTAGGAGTAAGTGAAGGAGTGCAAATGCATATAACCTGATGTAGCTGTAACAGCCAAAGTCTGGTTGGGTAGAGCAGATCGAGAGGGAGGGTAAGTGTGTGCCACCTGAAGTAGTTGTCATAGCCAAAGCCTACTGAGTGCTAGCCCACCGCATGACAGAAAATTATATTACAGGCCTATGGATACTGCATGGAGCCAGAGGTCAGCAAGAGATAAGCGGTTCCAGGCTTAAGATGGAGATTAGAGCAAGGATGAAGTCTGGTAGAAGACAGCAACTGGGAAGGGTGGACTGACACCGGTCGGGTTTGTCTTGGAGGAACAAACAGTATGGCCGGCCTGTGGGGCGGAGAGCAGTTAATGACCACTGACAATACAGTTTGTGAGAGAAGTTGGCTTCACTAAGATTGGTGTGACAGCTGCAACAATCAGGAAGGTGGCCGGGTGCAGGCGGTGGTACAGACCCTGGTGCACCGCATTTTACCAATGGTGGAGGTAGCCGTCAAAGTGTGCAACAGAGTACAGGAGGTGGCACAAGCCTGAAAGTGGAGAGACCAGCGACATAAATGTAGATAGTTGTAAAAAAAAACTGCAAGTGCTCAAAAAAACACAGAGAAATGTAGAATATAAAGGTGAACATGAGATGACCAGTCCAGGATTGTCAGTAATATACAGGAAATAAGAGGCTCCGTCCATTCCCTGGAAGGTGATAAATGTGCGCCAGGTATCAGTTCTACAATCTCAGCCTTTTCTGCTGCCGCGCCGCCGTCATGCCTCGCTGAATCGCGGATATCGTGCTGTACTTGCAGAGAACAAAGGAAAATTTGATTACAGAAATCCTCTGCTCTAATAGTCAAGAAGCAATAGCCCCTCGCAACTAAAAAGAAAAACCTCAGCTGGAGGACCCCAATCCTACCACAGTCTCTGACTTGTTCTCATTTCTTACACCCTGGTATCACACCAACAACTGTCCTCATTACCAATGGGGAAGCTAAATATGTAAAATTTTGTAATATGTTTTATGTTTTTCACTGTAAGTACCCTCTTCCTAACCTCAGGACCTCAGCCCCTACAGGAAAAAGAAGATAGATAGGACGGGAGGAGGGGGATGCGGCTGCAAGCGGCAGCTTCTCTCTCTCTGTGTCCAGAGACTGCATGCAGTAAAATATCATATACTATGTAGGATATCTAGTGTATAAAAGTATGCTGAGTGCTATAATACTGCCTCCTAAAAAGTTAATAGGTACATTTTGTGTTCTTAAAGTATTAACATTGCTTTACATATTTTGTTTTTCATATATCAATAGTACACATATAAATAAGAAATTTTGTAATATATCTTATCAGAGAATTTGGCTTCTTTCTCCTCCTGGACTGATCTTGCATTCTGTAAACTCGGTATTCAATGGAGACAGAATTCCCCATTACTGAGATAGGAGATGACAGCTGGTGCTTATAAAGTTCTATGGAGAGAGGAGGAGGTAGAGGCAGACACAGACATTCTGGGGAGGAGCTAGAGGCAGACACAGGCATTCTGGGGAGGAGCTAGAGGCAGGCACAGACATTTTATGGAGGAGCTAGAGGCAGACACAGGCATTCTGGGGAGGAGCTAGAGGCAGGCACAGACATTGTAGGGAGGAGCTATGTAGCGCCGGCGTCCCTGCCCTCTGCTAGGCAGGGACGCTGTTCCCCTCAACTCTCTGCTCCGTGCCCGGCGTCCTCCTCCCGCTCTGCTGGCAGCGCGCGCTCCTTCCCGGCCACTGTGCTTAGGGCGCGCGCGCTCTCCCTCCCTCTTAAAGGGGCCGCGCGCGCCGTCCTAAGGAGTCCCTGGCCAATGGCCGGAGGACTTCACCATATATAAGGCACCTCCTCCAAAATGGAGGTGCCCGAGCAATGTTGTTGCACTGTTCACTACTCTGCTTCAGCCCTCAGGTCCCGTTGCCAGTTACCTGCCAGATACCTGCCAGATTCCTGCCAGCTTGCTGTCTTATTCCTGCCTGATATTCTGCTACCTGCCTGCTAGCCTGAGGTCCGACGGTCTGCCTTCCAACTCTTGTCAGTCTGTCTATGGACCAGCTTGCCCGCTCACCTAGGAGCGCACATCTGCTACCTGCCTGCTAGCCTACCTGGAGGCTCTGCCGTCACGTGCTGTGACCACCTGCCTATCCAGTGACTCCTGCCCGCTCACCTGGGAGCGCTCATCTGCTGCCTGTCTGCTAGCCTACCTGGAGGCTCTGCCGTCACGTGCTGTGACCACCCGCCTGTCCAGAGACTTCTGCCCGCTCACCTGGGAGCGCTCATCTGCCGCCTGTCTGTTGGTCTTCCTGGAGGCTCCGCCGTCACATGCTGTGACCACCCGTTTATCCAGAGACTCTCGCCTGCTCACCTGGGAGCTCACGTCTACCATCAGCCGCCACAGGTCGTACCAACCCTTTACCCAGAGACTGCCCCGGTCACTTGCCGTGACCATCTGCCCGTTCATCCAGAGACTGCCCCGGTCGCTTGCCGTGACCATCTGCCCGTTCACCCAGAGACTGCCCCGGTCACTTGCCGTGACCATCTGCCCGTTCACCCAGAGACTGCCCCGGTCACTTGCCGTGACCATCTGCCCGTTCATCCAGAGACTGCCCCGGTCACTTGCCGTGACCATCTGCCCGTTCATTCAGAGACTGCCCCGGTCACTTGCCGTGACCATCTGCCCGTTCACCCAGAGACTGCCCCGGTCACTTGCCGTGACCATCTGCCCGTTCACCCAGAGACTGCCCCGGTCACTTGCCGTGACCATCTGCCCGTTCATCCAGAGACTGCCCCGGTCACTTGCCGTGACCTCCTGCCCGTTCTTCTAGAGACTGTCCCGGTCACCTGCTGTGACTGCCTGCCTGGTTGCCACCCGCTCCCTTACAAGGACCGCCCCCTTGTATAGTTGCTCAGAGGTTCCGCCTCCCAGACCCGTTACAAGCTAGAGGCAGACAAATACATTTTAGGGAGGAGCTAGAGGCAGACAGACATTGTAGGGAGGAGCTAGAGGCAGACAGACATTGTAGGGAGGAGCTAGAGGCCGACACAGACATACTGGGGAGGAGCTAGAGGCAGACACAGACATTGTAGGGAGGAGCTAGAGGCAGACACAGACATTCTAGTGAGGAGCTAGAGGCAGACACATACATTCTGGGGAGGAGCTAGAAGCAGACACAGATATTCTGGCAAGGAGCTAGAGGCAGAAACAGACACTCTCAGGAGGAGTAGAGGCAAACACAGACATTCTAGGGAGGAGCTAGAGGCAGAAACAGACACTCTCAGGAGGAGTAGAGGCAAACACAGACATTCTAGGGAGGAGCTAGAGGCCGATACAGACATTCTAGGGAGGAGCTAGAGGCAGATAGACATTGTAGGGAAGCGCTAGAGGCAGACACAGACATTGTAGGGAGAAGCTAGAGGCAGACACAGACATTGTAGGGAGAAGCTAGAGGCAGATACAGACATTGTAGGGAGGAGCAAGAGGCAGACACAGACATTGTAGGGAGAAGCTAGAGGCAGATACAGACAATGTAGGGAGGAGCTAGAGGCAGACACAGACATTGTAGGGAGGAGCTTAAGGCAGGCACAAACATTGTAGGGAGGAGCTAGAGGCAGACAACAGACATTCTAGAGAGGAGCTAGAGGAAGACAGACTTTGTAGGGAGGAGCTAGAGGCAGACACAGACATTCTGGGGAGGAGTTAAAGGCAGACACAGACATTGTAGGGAGACGCTAAAGGCAGACACAGACATTCTGGGGAGGAGTTAAAGGCAGACACAGACATTGTAGGGAGGAGCTAAAGGCAGACACAGACATTCTGGGGAGGAGCTAGAGGCAGACACAGACTTTGTAGGGAGAAAGCTAGAGGCAGACACAGATATTGTAGGGAGGAGCTAGAGGCAGACACAGACATTGTAGAGAGGAGCTAGAGGCAGACACAGACATTGTAGAGAGGAGCTAGAGGCAGACAGACATTCTAGAGAGGAGCTAGAGGCAGACACAGACTTTGTACGGAGGAGCTAGAGGCAGACACAGATATTCTAGAGAGGAGCTAGAGGCAGACACAGACATTCTAGAGAGAAGCTAGAGGCAGACACAGACATTCTAGAGAGGAGCTAGAGGCAGACACATACATTCTAGAGAGGAGCTAGAGGCAGACACAGACTTTGTACGGAGGATCTAGAGGCAGACACAGACATTCTAGAGAGGAGCTAGAGGCAGACAACAGACATTGTAGGGAGGAGCTAGAGGCAGACACAGACATTGTAGGGAGGAGCTAGAGGCAGACACAGGCATTCTGGGAAGGAGCTAGAGGCAGACATAGACTTTGTAGGGAGGAGCTAGAGGCAGACACAGACATTGTAGGGAGAAGCTAGAGGCAGACACAGACATTGTAGGGAGGAGCTAGAGGCAGACATAGACATTGTAGGGAGGAGCAAGAGGCAGACACAGGCATTCTGGGAAGGAGCTAGAGGCAGACATAGACTTTGTAGGGAGGAGCTAGAGGCAGACACAGACATTGTAGGGAGGAGCTAGAGGCAGACACAGATATTCTAGAGAGGAGCTAGAGGCAGACACAGACATTCTAGAGAGAAGCTAGAGGCAGACACAGACATTCTAGAGAGGAGCTAGAGGCAGACACATACATTCTAGAGAGGAGCTAGAGGCAGACACAGACTTTGTACGGAGGATCTAGAGGCAGACACAGACATTCTAGAGAGGAGCTAGAGGCAGACAACAGACATTGTAGGGAGGAGCTAGAGGCAGACACAGACATTGTAGGGAGGAGCTAGAGGCAGACACAGGCATTCTGGGAAGGAGCTAGAGGCAGACATAGACTTTGTAGGGAGGAGCTAGAGGCAGACACAGACATTGTAGGGAGAAGCTAGAGGCAGACACAGACATTGTAGGGAGGAGCTAGAGGCAGACATAGACATTGTAGGGAGGAGCAAGAGGCAGACACAGGCATTCTGGGAAGGAGCTAGAGGCAGACATAGACTTTGTAGGGAGGAGCTAGAGGCAGACACAGACATTGTAGGGAGGAGCTAGAGGCAGACACAGATATTGTAGAGAGAAGCTAGAGGCAGACACAGACATTCTGGGGAGGAGCTAGAGGCAGACACAGACATTCTGGGGAGGAGCTAGAGGCAGACACAGACATTGTAGGGAGGAGCTAGAGGCAGACAAAGACATTTTAGGGAGGAGCTGTAGACAGACATTCTAGAGAGGAGCTAGAGACAGACATTCTAGAGAGGAGCTGGAGGCAGACACAGACATTGTAGGGAGGAGCTAGAGGCAGACACAGACATTGTAGGGAGGAGCTAGAGGCAGACACAGACATTGTAGGGAAGCGCTAGAGGCAAACACAGACATTGTAGGGAGGAGCTAGAGGCAGACACAGACATTGTAGGGAGGAGCTAGAGGCAGATACAGACATTGTGGGGAGGAGCTAGAGGCAGACACAGACATTGTGGGGAGGAGCTAGAGGCAGACACAGACATTATGGGGAGGAGCTAGAGGCAGACACAGACATTGTGGGGAGGAGCTAGAGGCAGACACAGGCATTGTAGGGAGGAGCTAGAGGCAGATACAGACATTCTAGAGAGGAGCTAGAGGCAGACACAGACATTGTGGGGAGGAGCTAGAGGCAGACACAGACATTATGGGGAGGAGCTAGAGGCAGACACAGACATTATGGGGAGGAGCTAGAGGCAGACACAGACATTGTGGGGAGGAGCTAGAGGCAGACACAGACATTATGGGGAGGAGCTAGAGGCAGACACAGACATTGTGGGGAGGAGCTAGAGGCAGACACAGACATTATGGGGAGGAGCTAGAGGCAGACACAGACATTGTGGGGAGGAGCTAGAGGCAGACACAGGCATTGTAGGGAGGAGCTAGAGGCAGATACAGACATTGTGGGGAGGATCTAGAGACAGACACAGACATTGTGGGGAGGAGCTAGAGGCAGACACAGACATTGTGGGGAGGAGCTAGAGGCAGACACAGACATTGTGGGGAGGAGCTAGAGGCAGACACAGACATTCTAGGGAGGAGCTAGAGGAAGACACAGACATTCTGCTGCAACTTCTCCTGAAATGACTGTTACACTTTAAAGCTGCTTAAAAAAAAATGTGATTAATACAGCAGCAAATGTACTGATGTGATGCCTGCTAATCTGCGTTTTTCCTGTCCCATTTCTATGTTTTTTGTTAAATGTCTGAGAGTATTATACGTTATAACATTGGCATTAAAATGTCATCAACGCGTTTATTCAAATAAAGTTTTTTAAAAAAAAATATGATTAATAGGGCAGACTGAAAACATAAATGTCAAGTGAAATGTCTACAAATCTTTTTGTTTTCTTTCCGTTTTATAAGGTAGGAATCTCTAAAGAGTACGATTATGGCACCAAGCTGAAGACCCCGGCTCATCAGCATTAAATCAGACCTACCCCTTTTCTACTATTGGTATGGTCCATCCAGAGCTGATAGATAAGACCTAGAAAATCCAAATCTATTGTACTGAGTGGTTGTCACTTCCCCTCTCTGACACAAATAAAGTAGCACCCCAACTCGATGCATTATGGTCCCAAATTTCATAATTCAATACGCAGTGAAACCTCAAACTCCTCCAGGTTTCACTTCAGATCTCCATATATGCTGATACGACTCATGGACATTGGATGGAGATGATCTTCACAATAGTTTACATTTGGATCCTCAGGAAGATTTTTTTTCTTCTTTTGGCCGGTGACGGAAGATGTGTTCACTACATGATCCTCCATTCACAGATGGAGTTACAAGGACAGGGCACAACAAAAGCAATTCGGAGTTGCTTGTAAATAATTCATAAACCACAAAGGCTGAGAACTCACGACGAGGAATCACAGGACAAGGAGAAGAGGGGCTGATCGCTTCTTCAGTGTAAACAGT
Organism: Phyllobates terribilis; assembly: GCF_046119375.1. NCBI lineage: Eukaryota > Metazoa > Chordata > Amphibia > Anura > Dendrobatidae > Phyllobates > Phyllobates terribilis. The sequence goes on from NW_027362765.1 coordinate 386,542,963, forward strand.
ACTCATGCTGGTTCATCAGAGCATGCTGGGGGTTGTAGTTTCGCAACACCTACAAGCCACAAGTTGGAGACCAGGGGGAGTAACTATGGTGGGTGCATATAAGAAGACCAATATTATTAAAAATCCTTATTTTAGAGTCTCAAGTCATACAATACATGTGACAAAGTATGTGCACCCTTCCTAATTAGTGAATTTGGCCATGTCAGACACACCCTTGTCCTAAAATCAAGTATGGAGTCATCCATAAGCCCGAGACATCCACAAACAGTTCAATAGTTTGCAGTGAAGAACATATAGGAGGCTACCTGCCCAATAGTAAAAGCCCCCATTCACTTTATTGAAAAGTCTCCTAAAGCTGCTGATTTTGGTGCAACTGGCCCGGATATCTTATGTATATGTGAGCCTCCTAACTCTCCCTCCAAAAAATTATGTCAATGGAAAGACAGACCAGGCCACATAAACACAAGAACATCAGGAGCTCTCTGGATTGGATTTCTATAGTCAAGTAGAAACTCAAAAGCATGAAGTCACCACCAACATGTAAAATGTGAAGTTTTGGCCGGAGTGGTAGATAGGACACAACTATTGTTCTCTTAAAATGTGGTAACAAATCATATACCACCATCTGGAGGATTATACACACGTTGGTTTGGTATTTTACAGGACATGTTGGGTCTGACTGTATATTGCCATCCGTGAAGTTTGGTGGAAACCTTTGGAAGTTTTGGGATCCTTTATAATGAAAAGGGTAAAAAGCATGGGAAAAGTTCATTGTTTTTAACAGGTCAATACTCCCCCCCCCCCTCCCCCAATGAGGCCTATAAATGTTCTTAGAAAGAACTTGACTGAGTTCATCTCCAATCGATTAAATTAGTTGAGTGGGCTTTCATCACCATGGTGGACTACAGCCCTCGAAAGTGCAATGGTAGAGCCAAAGTACTGAGAAGCTGTAAGTACTGGGTGGACAATTGACCCCCGGGGTGCTAGGATTAGATTGGATTAACTTTTGGCCTAGGTGAATTATGGTTCTGTAAAACCTCAAAATTCTGAGGAGACTATGGAGCTACAAGATGCTGGATAAAATCTGAACCTTCCGGTTACTGGATGGATTGTGTATCACCAATGTACGGGATTGACTATTGACCCCCTAAGTTCTTGGTATACTATGAGCCCTCAAAGAGCTGGGTGGACTATTTTACTGTAAAGTGTTAGATGGACTGTGGACCTGCAAGGTGATGGATGACAACCAAGGTTCTAAAGAGGCTGAGTGGACAATGGACCGTCAAAGTGCTGAATGAAGTTTCTTAAGGTGCTGGAAAGACTATGGGCCTTCAAGATGATGGGTGAGATCCAAGGTGCTGTGTGGACTATAGCCACCGAGGCGCCTGATGGACTTTCAGCCCTTCAAGATTTTAGGGGGATACTGGTCCCAAGATCCAGGATGGGCTATGCTAGTCCAGACCTTGAGGTGCTGTATCCTAACTATAAAACTGTTCTCACTGCAACACCACTGACACATTAACACAGTAGCCATCAATTCTGTTCATCTTCTAGGCACAGAGTGAGGTGACCCCCATTATGTGTAGCATTGTCGTACATGCATTTGTAGCACTTAGATGTACAGCAAACATGGGTAATAATTAATTATTTAGTACGGTGCTGGGGATGTGGATGAACTGTGGCACTGACTTCATGTTTATTTATGTGAATAATGGGGAATAAGCAGAGAAAGCATCATTCACTTTCATAATAATACGTATTTGGGAGTGGTCACTGGGGGTGAGCACTGTCCTCCTGACTCATGAAAAGATAATCACTCCAGGCTAGCGTTACTCTACCGGAGTTTTAGCACAGAACTTCAGCTGACACCTGTCTCTTCTAAAGTTTCAGCATTTCTTCGGTTCACGTTCAGACAAAGGTTGTTCCGGTGTGAAAAGTAAAAAAAAAAAATAAATAAAACAGAATTGCCATAAATAATCTATAATAACAGCAAATGTAAGGTCTTAATGTATCAAGGTTGGGTGATTGCTAATATGGCCAATTACACATCTTCCGCTGGGGCTGAACCTCACATCTACCAAATTATGGACCAATATGGTGGCCGGGACTAGAATCATTGACTAATTAAGTTGATCTGTCATTCAAAAGCCTTGAAAATCTAGACCAAATGGGGTCAATCTTTTGTGATTCAGCTTTCCTACAAACAGATATAACTAAGAACTTGAGGGACAATGGAGACCACTTACTGCACACAATGAATCCCACACCCAACTCATCACTCAGTTCTTCTCTTACCTTCTTCCGAAAAGTCAATGATCCCCAAAAAATGCAATAATTTTAAGGAACTGAAGATTAAGAAGACAATGCCCAGTGTCTGTAGTCCTTCTGACTGCCACTCCTCTTCAAGAAACATCCTGGGTAGCACCATGACACAGAGGGTGGAGGGTGGACACAGATACCCTCACCGTCCAATGTCGACAAGTAAGCAATTATCTGTCCCCCACCTTAACCTTACTAACACTCACAATGAAGGGATCAGCTCCCTTTGGGTTCTTTGAGGCTTCTGACGCCATAGACTCGGATTCCAGCCTAGGTGGTCATAAAGGTGAAAATCAACAGTTTAGATTACCAAGGACCTCCTGAGATGTGTCCAGATCATTACAGAAGAACTTTCCATGCTCTCCAAGGTCTTTGAGTTCCCCTTTGTTCTTTCAAAGTTAACTCCAAGTCAAATACAGCCCTATGAATAGAGTACATCCAACTTTCCTCCCAAGGTTCTTCTTTTTCTCTGAAATAAGTCTTAACTGATGGGATCACCAGGTTACAGGTCAACCCATTGAGAGCTATTCACAGTTGCCGGCTTCCTTAGCTATTCCTTCTCTTCCATGCGGAGACTTAAAGTAGGAGAGGAGAAGGTAATTCCTGGCACATCACTATATGTAGGTTGCAAGTCAGTCAGCCTGTGGAGAGCGCCCAGCCTCTCCTCCCTCCTCTTAGTGCCGGCTTTCTGCTGTAACTGATATGCAAACCTAGTAGTCCCTTTAATTCCAGCCTTCTTCTTCTTCTTCTTCTTCCTCACAGCTCCCTCACACAGTTTATTTATCTCTTTTCACACCATGCACAAGCTAACTGTGCATGCAATTGTTCAACATCACACCTGCTCTCTAGCAAGGAGTGTAAAGAGATGCAATGCTAATTGCCCTTCTAAATAAAGACCAAGTTGTTGTCTGCAGAGCCAATAGGAAGGATTACAAAGCTAAGCACTTGTTGTCCAAGTTGTACAAGTGTAGCATCAGCACTTTTCTTATTAGAAACAGCGCCACTCTTTTCTCAGGCTGTTTCTGGTACTGCAACTCATCCCTATTTACTTGTAGGCATCACCCGTGGACAGGAATGATGCCATTTCTGGAAAAAGAAAGCAAAGCCTCTTTTTTAATGGACAGCCCCTTTAAGGAACTATGACTTTTTTCTTACATAAGGCACAAAGTACATAACGTTTATGAGACAAATCCTTTAATACTTATCACCTATTCACAGGATAAATGTTTGATTGCTAGGGGTCTCTTACGACCCACGCAGATTCGAAAAGTACTCTGTGTCAGTGGAGGGGTAGAGAGCACATGCTCACCACCAAACCGTACTCACAAGGGACCACCATTCTCAGTGAGGTCTCAACCGTTGGACTCCCAGAAATCTATACATTTATTAACACCTATAAATAGATTATTTATATTGTTTGAAAGCCTTTGACAAGTTATGGTGACATGTAAAAAGTTTGGATGGGTGCAGTCTCGGTACCAAGACCACCACTGATTACTGAAGTGAGGGCCGAGTGCTCCTCCCATGAGATAGCGCGGGTCTCCTGAAGATGAGCTGCACCCTGAGAGCATCTATCAGCCGAGTGCTGCCGTTCCTTCAATTCAGCACCAGGACCCCCACCCATCCGAAATTCTGACATGTCAAAGGTTTTTGAAAGTGAAGTTATTCTTTCACAACCTGTCACTTATTTTAATTCCATTGATTCTTTAATCCCTCTTCACCAATCGTCAGAGCTGAAAGTGGTCACATGACACACTGATCTGAAGCCCTGCCTCCGGGACCCTTTCTATGTCTAGGGAGTCAGGGATAAGTTCTCTTTATATTTGTTCTCTGATTGGAAATTAGAAGATTAAATTAGTAAAAGAAAATTCTGCCCAATTGGGTAAGTTTTCTGTAGAATTGCTAAATTTAGATAAAACCTGATGAAGCTTTCTCCCCTTTAAGTCTTGGAGCTCATCCCACTTTTGGCGTTGAGGGGTTGTCTAAATTTAGAAAATGACTTAAAGAGGTTATACACTACTTTTTCATGGATAACCTAACCTTATGATAGGTCATCAATGTCCGATTGGTCGGGGTTCGACACCAGGCATCCCCACCAATCAGATGGCAGCCACTGGCTGGAACTGCTCGATTGTGGAGCTGCTCCGTCTTCTGGTAATGGTCGCGGCAGGGTACTACACATCTGCCTCCTATTGATTTGAATAAGAGGCGGATGTGTAGGACCTTGCTATGACCGATCAGACATTGTAGTACCCTGCCATGGCCGATCAGACATTGATGACCTATAGGTCATTGATGACCCATAAGTCATCAATGAAAAAGTAGTGGACAACCTCTTTAAGTGTATCCCGGATATAGGCGACCACATATTAATGTATAGCAGTATACATAGAAGAGCGGAGTTCCCATAGAGAAGGTCAGTATGGTGCCGCACACAAATACAACCCTAAATGAGCAGAAGAAATACAACCAATGGACATAACTGCTGGACAAGTCGTAGATCCCAGCCTTAATCTTAAACACTAAACTCTTTAACTTTCTTAAATATTTGTTCTTTAGTTTTTCGTTTTCAAGAACTCTGCTTGCTATCAGAAACATTGTATAGAAATATTATATCTCGCAGCTGAGGGTTTGCTACAATTGCATCTAGTCTAAACAACCCTCTATAAGCTGAAAAACCTAAAAGATTAACATTGAAGGCCTATATTTCGGATAGGTCACTAGTGTTTGAGCGGTAGGGGTGTGACACCCGGCCTTCCCCAATCAGCTGTCCCCAATGCCGGTGGCGGCCAGAACTGCTCAGTTGCGGAGCAGCATAGCACAGCTCCATCGACTGTATAGTGGCCGCGGCCGGGTACTGCACATTCGCCTCCTATTCAAATCAATGTGCAGTACTCGTTCGCAACCACTATTCCGTTGACAGCGCTGTGCTGTGCAGCTCCATAACTGAGCAGTTCTGGCCGCCAACACCTGGCGGGAGTGCTGGGTGTCGTAACCCCACAGATCAGACATTGATGTCCTGTCCTAAAGATAGGCCACAAATGTTAAACCCCTTTAAACTTATAGGAAACTTCTTGGTTCTCTTGTCACCACCTTCATTTGTGTCTGCATTCTCTCCTCCACTAATGGCCCCGGGTATCTTCAGATTTTACTAACATCCTTGACATAGACAATTTCACAGACTGGATAAAATTGCAGCAAACCCTCAGCTGTGACATATACCAGGTCTGTGTTGTGCACTGTCTGGACTTTGTGGCTCAGTACTGTCATGGGAGCAGAGTAGGAGTCCTAGATGTGACCTGATGGTCTACATTGCACCCAATGGACCAGTTATTAGACCCTCCCTGGTCAGTCCCACCAGGGTCGCCAACTTGACTTTTTTTTTTTTTTGGAAAGCTGATCAAAAAATCACGGACAGACAGTATTTTTTTATGGACACATTGGAAATCTATATGAAAGCATTATGATTATAAGGGATCCATGTCTACAGCCCATAATTCCAACATGTAGACATCAGCTGTATTCATTGTAAACTGCAAAATGCTGAAAAATTACAGTCAAAAAATTATCCGTCTAAGTTTCTTCAGCTTAAAAAAAAAAAATCTATTTTTTTTTTTTTCGGACTGTCCTGGAATTTCTGGCAACCCTGGTCCCACCAGCAGTCCACGAGACCACCATAGATAGAACATAAGCAGGTCTCGTCTGCTGCATACAGATTTCCCTCTCAACGACAGACATCTAATAAAGGTAATGACAGATCCAAGCAAAACTCATCAGGATCAAATGGCCTCTTAATAAGACATCTCCTTCAGCCTCCAACAGGACGGGGCTCGAATTTGTTTCCATTTTCTTCCCATTACGGGGATAATAAAGGCACGTGATGAACGGGAATGATAATATAACAAGGTAAACCAACCTAGGAGCAAACGTTTCTGCCGTTGAAGGGTTAAGTTAATGAGTTCATTGAGAGGCCATTACTGCGTAAAAGGGCTCTAAGTGGAGAAACAAGGTCTAAAGTGAAATGCGGCTGCAAACAGATCTGTGGCCGCAGAGATTTGCAGGACTCGGAGCTGCGGTCCCACATACAATCTGTCAGAAGCCCGGGAGGTATTTGCATTATGCTTTCAAGGCAAAAGCGATAGGTAGAAATCAGCTGGGTATTCATTTACATTTATTTCGTGGATGTGTCTGCACTTCTATAAAAAAAAAAATATTTTCTGCTTGGTCTTAGGGGAACAATGCTAAAAAAAAATTACTATTCCCCTTACCCCAAAAAATAGGTCAGTAAATACTAGTATTTAGAGGGTTAAATGACTATTCTGCTTCTGCACAAATCAAATACTGCTTGTGATTTCTAAAAGAAAATACCCCCTCCTATTGTAACATCTCAAAAATATTAAAGGTCACTTTCTCCCATATTATCAACATACTCTTCTTGCACTGCTTGTCATCACTCTCGTGGTATGATTTTCTACAGGATGGTATTTAAAGGCTTCTCCATGCCACTATTCTTATAGCATGAAACCCTGCCTCCATAATCTCACAAAGGGTCAAGTCAATTTCTGTAATTAGATCAACATACTCTTCTTACATAGTTTATAAGGCCGAAAAAAGAGAAGCGTCCATCCAGTTCAGCCTATTTCTTGTGCACTGCAGCTATTCCGCAGCGTTGATCCAGGGGAAGGCAAAAAAAAAACATGCGGTATAGGCCAATTTACATCATTGAGGAAAAATTCACTTCCCGACACCAATCTGGCAGTCAGATTAAATCCCCGGATTAATTAACTATCACTAAGCATAAGATGTAATTTTATTGTTCTCAAGAAAGGCGTCCAGGCCTCTCTTGAACTCTTTAAGTGAGTTGGACATCACCACTTCCTCTCCCAGAGAGTTCCAGAGTCTCACGGCTCTGACCGTAAAGAATCCCCTTCTATGCTGGTGCAGGAACCTCCTTTCCTCCAGACGCATAGTGTGCCCCCTCGTCTTTGTCACCATCCTTGGTATAAACAGGTCATGGGAGAGATCTCTGTACTGCCCCTGATGTATTTATACATGTTTATGAGGTCTCCCCTAAGCCTTCTCTTTTCCAACGTAAATAGGCCTAATTTTGACAACCTCTCTGGGTATTCTAGTCCCTCCATTCCCTTTATTACCTTAGTCGCCCTCCTTTGTACCCTCTCTAGCTCCAATATGTCTTTCCTGAGCACCGGAGCCCAGAACTGTGCACAATATTCTAAGTGCGGCCTTACCAGCGCTTTATACAGAGGAAGAACAATGTTCTCATCATATGCCCCTATTCCTCTTCTGATGCATGCCATGACTCTATTTGCCTTCGCAGCTGTTGCCTGACACTGGGCACTCCAATTTAATTTGCTATTAACCAAGACGCCCAGGTCCTTCTCCATGTCCTTGTCCATGTCCTTGTCCATGTCCTTCTCCATGCTCTTCGATTTTACACAGTCTGATTTGGTGCAAAGTTCTCAGTTTTATGTTGTTATCGCTGGCATGTGTAGTTCGATTTTTAATATCTTAAGCACATGAACTGGTCACTTTCCACCACAAGATTAACATGCTCTTCTTGTGCCGCTATCATCACTCCCATAGTATGATTTGCTGCAGTGTGGTTTATAAAGGCCTCATCACAATGTTACCTGACATATGAAGCTCAGAGCTCCCTAATCTCGCAAATATTCAGGTCACTTTCTGTAATTGTATCAACATAATCCTCTTCTGCTGCTGTAATTAGTTCCATTATATAATTTGGGGAAGAATTTATTTTATAAGACGTTTTGACACTAATCCTGTTCCATGCAGTTCTGCTCACACAGCATAAAGCTATCAGTGGACAGGTCATTTTCTCCTACAAAATCAACATACTCTCATTGTTCAACCCTGTACTCAGAACCATCATACCATAGGTGGACAGGGCACTGCCCCTCAGAAAAGTCAGAACACTCATCTCTTGAGGTACCATGTGTTGTCCAATAATGTTCATTCTGTAAGCTATGATGTGGGAATCAATGGCAATAAATTGGTTAACCCGCATCATAACATACCATGCCATAACATATCATCACGTCAGCGGACAGGTCACTGTCTCCCTCAAGATCAACATGTTAATCTCCCGAAGTACTGAAACTCTTCTGGCATTCGTTACCAATTATACTATTTTATATGAGGCTTGTCTCTATTCCTCTTCTAAAATGCTTTTGCTACCTCGTATTCTCATTAATATAGTCACGGTGGACAGGGCACTGCCCCCCTCAAAATCAGAATGTATATCCTTGACTGTTCCTTAGTCTCATGATCCCATTAGTTATGAGATTATCTATTCTCACCCATAAATCCAACAAGCATGCAGCACTGTCCTCATTAACATAATGAAATGGTTCGGCAGGTCACTTTCTCTGCCAAAATCAGCATACTCCTCTGCTGCTGTTGTGATTGTTCCTGTGACAATAAGGTTCTGTCTCTGCTACTTTGTTCCTACTTGTTTGTATTAAGTGTCTTTTATCTCACCCACATTCCATGAGTCCTGTCCACATTATATAGCTGCACAGCCACTGTACACTGCTGTACAGGCTACAGGCACATGGATAACCTGTGTGTATAAGACCTAAGACACATGGGGACTTATTTATCAACACTTTTACATTAGTTTTTTGGTGTCAAAAAGTTACAAAGTTTGTTGCCCTTCATTTTTGCACAAATATTCACAACTTTTAATAATTTCATGTCATTCTTACCACTTTTAAAATGTAGCTGAGAAAGTGACGCGTGGTTAGCTGGGCAAATAGGTCTAAACTAGGTGCATGAACTTTTTATAAAGTTACATAAAAGTTGTAACTCTCACTCCATTTGGGGGAGAAGTAAAGTGAAAAAAACAGCTTCAGATAAAATGTAATTTCAACACATGCACCAAATTTATCAGACAATGTCCGGCACATTAATACATTTGCAGCCAGAAAATTGACTTTAAAAATTCCTTTCATGATAAATTCCTGATTAATGGGGTTGTCTGGGACTTTTATATTAATGGCCTTTCCTTAGAATAGGCTATCAATATCTGATCTGTGGGGGTTCAACACCCAGTAGGGTGTGACAGGTGCTGTCATTCGCCTCTCCCCCTAAAGGAAACATCTGCGGTAACTGTGTGTGAATATGTGTTAGAACATTTATTGAATTGTATGTGTAATGTAAAATGTGAAACTCCATAGAATCTTATAAGCACTAATGTGATGCAATGTGATTAATGTATAATATTCTTTATGTGTAACATATAGGGTTAAGTATGGGACATAGGGATTCATTTAGGAAGGGAAGATATAGTTGGGGGCACCTTAGATGTAAAAGGCTTAGTGACTGCAGTAGGGTAGTAACGGGGAAGTTTGCCCAATAACCAAAGGAGAGTTGGTTGTTGGGGGGGGGGGGATGTAGTTGTTGGTTGTAGCGATAAAGTATGTGCAGGAGGGATAACTGAGAGGAGTGGAGAAGTTCAGGGTCAGTGGGCTTAAGGTCGACAGTGATATAGCAATAAGCAGCGAAAGAGAGAAACAGCACTATCGTAAAACAAGAGGTAAACTGCAAGTAAACTTCCCTAAACGTCCAGGTTCTACAGCCCGGAGAAGGCACGGAGGAGCCAGCCTTAGTTACTTACAAAGGGAAAGAGATAGAGACATCCCTATGGGAAGCAGAACCGGGTTCTGGAAAGCTGCGGTGTGAAAGGGTTATTGAAGAAAGCTGAAACTGTGTCTGCTGTACCCCAATGTGCTATAACTGAGACCTAAACTGAACTGAAAGTTTACAGTAAAAAGATTTTGTTAAAAACTAAACAAGAGACTGTACTTGATTATTTGCCTGCTGCTGAGGTCGGAGTCCCGGAGTAGATGGGACCCTCAAGGAAAACTGTGAGTGTTACCCAATGCACACAAGTCACACAAAAAACAGGACTTTATTTTTTATTTGTGGGGAGCCAGGTTGTGGGAGAAGAACAGCAACCCCTCGGCATGACTACCACGCTGCGCTCCTCACAGCTGTACTCAGTGCGGCTGGATGTGCTTAGTGGTGGAGCTGCACAGCAGAGAACGGTATAATGGCCACGAATCAATAGGGGGCAGATGTCACTATACTGTGAGGTCACTACATAGTTGATGGCGCTGTGCAGCCCATCCGGTCGCTGCCAGCACCGGGTACAGCTGATCGGCGCACCCCCATCAATCAGACAGGCCATCAATGTAAAAGGCCTGGACAACCCCTTTAAATCTCATATCTGCAGCAATCAATCCATGCATGTTGGGCAGCAAAGTAAAGATCCCTGTCCATGGTGCTGAGCTTCTCTACTAGGATCCGAAAGGATGGGTTTTCAAATTATCAAGACATTGGAAAAGTTGTTTAATTATTTTTTTTTTCATTTTAGAAGCATTGTAGCATATGGAGTAGACAATGTGTATATATATATCCTACTGTGTGACATCATCTTATACAAACCTAAGTGACATCATACATGATCCAAGGACCCTGAAACCTCCATGTGATGGAACCTCAATGAGGAATTCAATAGACTGAGTGTTCCTTAGACACAAACATCAACCACTGTGACTCCTCGTCAATGTTGGGAGTATCACATTGTGGCACCCTGCTGTTCACAGGTACCACAGGACCTAGGGTGCATGGATGGACTTCTCCACAAGAGGCCCTCACTACATACAAACACCTCCACCCTTCCACCTCATACCAGCAGAGGGAGCCCGTTAGGAATATATATATGGAGGGTGGAGCCAGGCAGTTCAGATCAGTCAGACAGAGTCAGAGAGTCTGAGAGCGTGCTGATGCTGAGAGCAGCGAAGACGCATCACGTCTGCTGTTAAGTTCTGAGGGCCCTGAGTGTGGCCAAAGGCAAGAGGAGAAAGGAGAGAGGAGTTAAGGGGGCAGAGGAGCATCATAGGCTCACCCCAGAATACTAACCGGACACCAGGTCCGCGCCTACAGGGTCCTTTATACCCAGTAGGGATCACCGGCATTCCAGGAGGACTACAAGTCCCTGGCTGACCTGAAGCTAGACCCATTACAGGACCAGGAACCACGAAGGCCCCGGAGACCAGTGATAGTGGTTGCCAGCAGAAGGTCCTACTACCGAGCGACAGGTGAAGGAACAGCATGACACATAAGCTAGGCCTAGTTGCAGGCTGGCCAGGAGCATACAGAGAGGCTGACATGGACCAGGAGGCCTTATACCCGCTCACTGGGGAGAAGTCCCGAAGTGCACCCATCCTACTGAGTACCCTGGACCGTACCTGACATCCACACCAGTAAAGGTAATGAAGCGAATCCCCTGTCTCTGTCAATTACTCCTGCTGCGCCAGCCCGCCAGCACTACAAGTCCCAGCATCACCACGCACCAAACTCCACACTGCCCCGGGGACCTGCTCCACCTGTGGGGAGCAGAAACATCTCAGCTACCATCCCATCACCCCCCAGAGGTCTGCAGCAGCGCTGGTAAACCTTACCAGGTACCACAGATGGCATCACAAACTATTTACTTTATTTTTATTTTCTATCCAAGTTACAATCCCCTTTTTGGTTGACCGCCCTGGGCCACGGAGCGGGCCAGCCACTGTGACATACCCCCCCAGCATCCATAGGCCCGGCTGCCGAGTACCCCATTGCCCCGGGGGCGAGTCAACTTCTGGCGTTCACGAACAGGATTTCGTGCCCGTTGCCACCGGGTACTGTGCGCCTTAGAGAACTGTGTCGCATACCGTGGTGAAGTTTTCCCGCCAATTGCCGCTGTGTCCCGCCATTGTCTGCCATTTTCGAGTAGCCACGCGGGAAGAAGAGGGGCGTAACCGCGGGAATCGGAAAGGTGTGACTGCTGGAAGCGCACGAAGTTCAAGCCCCGCCTCGCGCTCAGCCGCAGCAACAGGAAGCGTCAGGTCCTGGAAGGAGACCGTCGTCTGCGGAGCTGCGGCCTACCCGATTAAAGAAACAGAAGGGAGGCTACGGTTCACTAGGGGGGCACCACAATGGCCGACGACCAGCAAGCCGCCGGAGCACCGGTTAACGCTCCTGATGCTCAACTTGTGCCCGGCGCTGCACAGGCCGGAACGGCCGCCCCACCAGCAGGGGTCGTGACTCCACTGATACCCATGGCCCTGCCGTATATCCCTGGAGCGAAATGGCTTCCCCAGTATGATGGCAAACCAGACACCCTGTCTGGGTTCAAGAGAAAAATATGCGGTGTACTGGACATGTATTCTATGACTGGTAAAAAGAGAGCCGCTGTTGTGCTGGGACAATTGACTGGTGCAGCAGAGCGGGAAGTTGAAACCTGGCCAGCCGCAGACCAGGAATCAGTATCCATTATCTTTAAGAGACTGCAAACTGTCTTTGAAAACCGCACTGAGACAGATCTCCCAATGAGGTTCTACCACTGTACCCAGAAACCTGAGGACAGTATCCGGGACTATGCCTGGCGCTTACAGGAAGCCTTGCAGGCCCTGAAACAGGTTAGTCCAGCCAGCATACATGGTGAGGACAAAATGCTGACAGAACAGTTCATGCGGGGGTTGAAGTCCCAGGAGGAGAGCAGAACTGTACGGTGGTGGGCTTTAGATCATCCAGACGCCACCTTTGACACCCTGAAGGACATGGCTATTAAAGGCCTTCAGCCCCTGGAAACATCAGGGACTGCTATCCAGCGTTACCAGGGTGGGGCCACCCCAGTGGCCGCAGCACTCACTGCTCCTTCATTGACGGCTGAAACAAAGATGCAAACAGTGCCCCCTCGCGAGCTGGACAACCTGCGCTCTGAAGTGCGTCAGCTGAGTAAAACCCTGGCCACTGTCCTGAGCACCCTGCAGCTACACGCGGAGTCCGAGCCGGAAGGAAGGATCCTACTCCCCGACAGTCTTGAGGATGTCCCCTGGATGAGGAGAAGAAGGAGGACGACACCACCCCGTGGGAAGACCAATGACCAACGTCGCCCTCCAGGAGACTTCATCTGCTTCCGCTGCCACAAGGCAGGCCACATCGCGCGGAACTGTCCTTTAAATGGGCAAACCCTGGGGCCGAGGGCCGACACCCAGGAGTAGATCAACCAGGCCCATCAAGCTGGTACCACCGGTTCGTAGGAGGAAGGTCTTTCCTGTCCATCGTGCTGGACGGTACAGCAACACCTGCATTACTGGACACCGGCTCACAGGTAACCATCATACCTGATGTCCTCTACAAAAGGTACTGGTCCGTAGATGAACTCCACCCGCCAGCCCCGAACCTCTCCGTGTATGCCTCTAATGGCCTTCCTCTTAACCTAGTAGGGGTTAAGGACGTGACAGTGAAGGTGGGGAGAGTGGAACTAAAAGACCAAGGACTCATTGTCATAGAATCTAATCCTGGTGATACAGACTTGTATATGATACTTGGTACAAATATTGTTGGTAACTGTTTGGGAAAAGTGTTGTTTTTACTCCAACAGATTGCTGACACTGCCAAACCAGGGCAGAGGAAGGTGCTCCAGAGAGAGATTCGAGCCCTCCTGTACCAGCAACAGGTAAAGCTAACAGGTGGTGAGATTGGTAATGTACGGGTGACAGACCTGATACCCATTGTGATTCCCCCAATGAGTGAGATGCTGATTTGGTGTAGGGCAGCCATAGGTCTCAAGGGACAGAACTACCAGGCGGTAGTGGAGCCCATTAGCTCAGAGCACAGACCTACACTCCTAACTGCTAGAGGGGTAGTTGACGTACGCAATGGGAGGGTACCTGTACGTCTCCTAAATTGTGGGGAGGAGGAAGTTAAATTGCCAAGATACGCCACTGTTGCCAGATTGTATACTGTGAATGATGATGCCATACACACAGTGGAATCCTTGACCCCACCAGATACAGTGGAGGACAATGACTCCGAAGCTCAACTGGACGATTGGTGTCAACAGCTCCTGTCCATCAGAAAAACGGTGTTTACAGAGTGGTTCAGGAATATGAACAAGTGTTTAGTAAGCATCCACTTGACTTTGGAAAGGTTAAAGGGGTACAACACCACATACCCACCGGTAACCATCCACCCATTAAGGAGCGTTACCGACCCATATCACCAGCACATTATCAGAAAGCCAAGGAAATGTTACATGACATGAAAAAGGCAGGGGTAGTAAGGGATAGCTGTAGCCCCTGGGCAGCTCCCCTGGTCCTGGTCAGGAAAAAGGACGGTAGCATGAGGATGTGTGTACAGTCATGGCCAAAAGTATTGAGAATGAGACAAATAGTAATTTTTCCAAAGTTTACTGCTTCATTTTTTGTAATGTCAATTTGCATATACTCCTGAATGTCAAAGAGTGATCAGCTTAACAGCAATTACTGTACTTGCAAAGTCTATTTGCCCAGAAAATGAACTTTAACCCCCAAAACACATTTCAACATCATTGCACTCCTGCCTTAAAAGGAGCAGCTAACATCGTTTTAGTGATTGATCCATTAACACAGGTGTGGGTGTTGATGAGGACAGGGCTGGCGATCAATCAGTCATGATTAAGTAAGAATGACATCACTGGACACTTTAAAAGGAGGCTGGTTCTTGGTATCATTGTTTCTCTTCAGTTAACCATGGTTATCTCTAAAGAAACACATGCAGCCATCATTGCACTGCACAAAAATGGCCTAACAGGGAAGAGTATCGCAGCTACAAAGATTGCACCTCAGTCAACAATCTATCGCATCATCAAGAACTTCAAGGAGAGAGCTTCCATTGTTGTCAAAAAGGCTCCAGGGCGCCCAAGAAAGACCAGCAAGCGCCAGGACCGTATCTTAAAACTGTTTCAGCTGCGGGATGGGACTACCAGCAGTGCCGAGCTTGCTCAGGAATGGCAGCAGGCTGGTGTGAGTGCTTCTGCACGCACTGTGAGGCGGAGACTCTTTGAGCAAGGGCTGGTTTCAAGGAGGGCAGCAAAGAAGCCACTTCTCTCCAGAAAAAACATCAGGGACCGACTGATATTCTGCAAAAGGTACAGGGAGTGGACTGCTGAGGACTGGGGCAAAGTCATTTTCTCTGATGAATCCCCTTTTCGATTGTTTGGGACATCTGGAAAACAGCTTATTTGGAGAAGAAGAGGTGAGCGCTACCACCAGTCTTGTCTCATGCCAACTGTAAAGCATCCTGAAACCATTCATGTGTGGGGTTGCTTCTCAGCCAAGGGAATCGGCTCACTCACAGTCTTGCCTAAAAACACAGCCATGAATAAAGAATGGTACCAGAATGTCCTCCAAGAGCAACTTCTCCAAACCGTCCAAGAGCAGTTTGGCGCCCAAAAATGCCTTTTCCAGCATGATGGAGCACCTTGCCATAAAGCAAAGGTGATAACTAAATGGCTCATGGAACAAAACATAGAGATTTTTGGTCCATGGCCTGGAAACTCCCCAGATCTTAATCCCATTGAGAATTTGTGGTCAATCATCAAGAGACGGGTGGACAAACAAAAACCAACAAATTCTGGCAAAATGCAAGCATTGATTATGCAAGAATGGACTGATATCAGTCAGGATTTGGTCCAAAAGTTGATTGAGAGCATGCCAGGGAGAATTACAGAGGTCTTGAAGAAGAAGGGGCAACACTGCAAATATTGACTTGCTGCATTAACTCATTCTAACTGTCAATATAACCTATTGGTACTCATAATATGATTGCAATTATATTTCTGTATGTGATATAAACATCAGACAAACACTAATAAAAACCAGAGGCCAGCAGATCATGTGAAAATATAATTTTGGTGTCATTCTCAAAACTTTTGGCCATGACTGTAGATTATAGACAAATTAATCGAATAACACATAAAGATGTATACCCTTTGCCCCGTATAGAGGAATCCCTGGCTGCACTAAAATCTGCCAATTACTTCTCTACACTGGATCTCACTAGCGGGTACTGGCAAGTCTCTGTTGCTGAGGAAGACCGGGAGAAGACGGCCTTCACCACCCCGATGGGACTGTGTGAGTTCAAAAGTATGCCGTTTGGACTCTGCAATGCACCCGGAACGTTCCAAAGGCTGATGGGAGTGTTGCTTGGGACATCGGAACTTCGAGACAGTGCTGCTGTACCTGGATGACGTTATCGTGTACTCGAGGACGTATGAGGACCATCTGAAGCACCTGGCGGAGGTATTTGAAGCACTGTCCCGGTATGGGATGAAACTAAAGCCTTCTAAATGCCACTTGCTCAAGCAGAAGGTTCAGTACCTGGGGCACGTAGTCAGCTCGGAGGGAGTAGCACCAGACCCGGAGAAGGTCACTGCCATCCAGAAGTGGCCTGAACCAAGAAGCATCAAAGAAGTACGGCAATTCCTGGGACTAGTCGGGTACTACAGGAGGTTCATAAAGGACTATACCAAAAAGGTAGCACCTCTACAAGACCTCCTGGTAGGACAGACCAAAAGAGGAAAGAGTCCCCCATTCCAGTAGGGCAAAGAACAGGCCGAATCCTTTGCAGTAATAAAGGAAATCCTGACTGGTGAAGAAATCCTGGCTTACCCTGACTACGGCCAGCCTTTCCTGCTGTACACCGACGCCAGCAACGAGGGACTGGGAGCTGTGTTGTCCCAGAAGCAAAACGGAAGAGAGAAGGTAATTGCGTATGCCAGCAGGAAGCTTCGCCCGACCGAGAGGAACCCGGAGAACTACAGTTCCTTCAAGCTGGAGTTCCTGGCCTTGGTCTGGGCTATCACTGAAAGGTTCTAGCATTACATAGCCTCAACTAAGTTTACAGCTTTTACTGACAACAATCCCTTGACACACCTGGAGACAGCCAGGTTGGGAGCCATGGAACAGCGTTGGGTGGCCAGACTGTCGAATTATCAGTTCACCATCAAGTATTGGGCAGTTCACAAGAACACCAATGCCGATGCCCTATCAAGGATGCCCCACCAGTCAGACACAGTGGATGAAGTGGATGATCTCGAAGAAATTGAACTACCTGCTTTCCACAGAAATGGAATGGTCCACTAGCAACATGCCTCCAGAAGACGTCAGGGAAGGACGCTGAATCCTCTACCCCACCACAGCTGGAAGGAGACCCAGGACAGTGACCCGGTTGTCAGCCTTATCAAAAGACTGATCACCCAGGAAGGTTCTCTCCTGGAGAAGGATGCTCCTCCACAAGCCAAGCAACTGTGGAATGAGAGAAGAGGCTGTTCATCTATAGAGAGAAGCTGTGCAGAAGATATGTCAACCCCAAGACCCATGAAATGGTGTGGCAGATTGTTGTACCCAGGACAGATATCCGGATGGTGTTGGAAGCCTACCACGATCAAGCAGGTCACTTTGGCTGGAAGAAGCTGGAAACCCTGCTGAAGGACCGGTTCTACTGGGTTGGAATGCGGAGTTCCATAGAAAGGTGGTGCCGGAATTGTGGACCCTGTAGCCTCAGAAGGAAAGACTACGGCAGCCAGAAAGCACCCTTGCAGTCCATCAAAACAACCCAGCCCCTGGAGATTGTCGCTCTGAATCACGTCAAGCTGTCACCCAGCAGGTCAGGCTATTCCTATGCACTGACCATGTTGGATCATTATTCCCGGTTCCTGGTGGTAGACCATGTTGGATCTGACAGCAGAGACTGCAGCAAGAACGTTCCAAGGATACTTCTGCAGGCCCCATGGATACCCGGACAAAGTGCAGATGGATCAAGGCCCTGCCTTTGAAGCCGAGCTGTTTAAAGAATTCTGCCACCTGCACGGGTGCAAAAAGATCCGGACTATGCCGTACCACCCTCAGACCAATGAAAATGAGAAAATGAACAACATCGTCATAGACCTGCTGAAAACCTTACCCTTGGAAGAAAGAAATCAGTGGCCAGACAAACTACCTGACCTGGTAGATCTGTACAATCACATACCTGTGAGTTCTACAAATTGTACCCCAGCGTACCTCATGAGAGCAAGACCTGGGAAACTGCCCGTGGACCTGGAACTTGGAGTGGTAGAACCGGAAGCAGATATGTCCACTGAAGACTGGGATACAAGTCGGCAAGAGCAGTACAGGAGAGTACAGGCCTGTGTCGAAGACAGTCTGAACAGAGTAAGAGAAAGACAGGAAGAACAGTACAATAAACATGCACCAGCAGAACCCTTGAGACCTGGAGAGATAGTGCTAAAGCGGAAGAGAAGTCACAAGCTCGATGACCAGTGGGAAAGAGAGCCCTACACAGTGCTGAACTCCAAATTTGACAACAGTAAAACCTGCCTGATTAGCAAAGATGGAGGTAAAACAACTTCAACAGTCTCAAGAGACCATATGAAAGTGTGCCCAGGTCTACTGAAGACAACGGAGGAAGAAGTACCTCCTATAGCACCGGAAGAACCCAAGGAAGACGTGCTTCACACAGTTCTAGGAGATTTCCCTGCGGACTGGCCTCAAACTTGATGGAGCAGTTATTATACCCGTAATACACTTCTATCAGCCACGAGAAGAACCTGTGAGCGCTCTAGAAGAACCTGCTCAGGAACAGGAGGAGTCCCCAGTCAGAGGAGGATCACCCATTGAGACAGAGCCTGAAGGCTCAGTGGACAGTGTACTTGCCAGTCCCATAGAAAGATTAAGGCAGTTCTATAATCTACCAGCACCATACACCTGCTAGATTAACAGAAAGGGTACGCACAGACACTAGTGACACCCCAGTGCTACGAAGGTCCACACGCAGCACACAAGGCCAAATCTCTGCCCGGTTTAGTGAATAAGCACAAAGGGCCTACCATGTAAATAGTTACCCAGGTGGGTATTGCCTATTATTTATTGTGTAATCTGAAAATATATGTGCATTTAGTTACCCGTCAGGGTATAAAGACGTGTAGGCTGAGGACTGTGAGTAGCCACAAACTGTCCCTGTGAATAGTTGCACTTATTAAAGTGCCCCTTATTGATTGTATGCAACACATGACCACAGAACAAAAACCCGTTTGGCGTGGCGGAAGACGTGGTCCAGCACCTGGATCACTTATGCCCTGTAGCCACGCCCAGGACCTACGTTCAGGGTTTTCAGGCGGGTCCCTCATGTTTCTCCCTGTTATACTTTCATCGGTGAAATGGACATCTGGTTACGGGACATACTGTAACTTAATTATTGTTATAATTATAATTACTGTTATTGTTGTTACCTGTTTTAAAAAATGCTTCAGTCCAGGAGTACTGAATTGTACTAGGGGGGAATGTGGCACCCTGCTGTTCACAGGTACCACAGGACCCAGGGTGCATGGATGGACTTCTCCACAAGAGGTCCTCACTACATACAAACACCTCCACCCTTCCACCTCATACCAGCAGAGGGAGCCCGTTATGGATATATATATGGAGGGTGGAGCCAGGCAGTTCAGATCAGTCAGAGTCAGAGTGTCTGAGAGCGTGCTGACGCTGAGAGCAGCGAAGACGCAGCGCGTCTGCTGCTGAGTTCTGAGGGCCGCGAATGTGGCCAAAGGCAAGAGGAGAAAGGAGAGAGGAGTTAAGGGGGCAGAGGAGCATCATGAGCTCACCCCAGAATACTAACCGGACACTGGGTCCGCGCCTACAGGGTCCTTTATACCCAGTAGGGATCACCGGCATTCCAGGAGGACTACAAGTCCCTGACCGACCTGAAGCTAGACCCATTACAGGACCAGGAACCACGAAGGCCCGGAGACCAGGGATAGTGGTTGCCAGCAGAAGGTCCTACTACTGAGCGACAGGTGAAGTAACAGCACGACACATAAGCTAGGCCCAGTTGCAGGCTGGCCAGGAGCATACAGAGAGGCAGACACGGACCAGGAGGCCTTATACCCGCTCACTGGGGAGAAGTCCCGAAGTGCACCCATCCTACTGAGTACCCTGGACCGTACCTGACATCCGCACCAGTAAAGGCATTGAAGCGAATATCCCCTGTCTCTGTCAATTACTCCTGCTGCGACATCCCACCTGCACTACAAGTCCCAGCATCACCACCCACCAAACTCCACACTGCCCCGGGGGGCCGCTCCACCTGTGGGGAGCAGAAACACCTCAGCTGCCATCCCATCACCCCCCCGGAGGTCTGCAGCAGCGCTGGTAAACCTTACCAGGTACCACAGGTGGCGTGACAAACTATTTACTTTATTTTTATTTTCTATCCAAGTTACAATCCCCTTTTTGGTTGACTGCCCTGGGCCACCGACCGGGCCAGCCACTGTGACATATCCCCCCAGCATCCATAGGCCCGGCTGCCGAGTACCCCATTGCCCCGGGGGCGCGTCAACATAAATATGGAGGTATCATTCTATCTGAAAGAGTTGTCTCGCCAGGGCAACCCTATCTCTGGAAACCGGACTAATCAATTATCAGCCTTGGTCCTGGAATTCCTCGTGATCATTAGTGATCGCCAAAAGGAAGGTTCATTCAGCCATGCATTTCTTCTGCAGCAGCCCCTACAGGTAAAGAGTGGTATTACATACCCATTATAGAAAATAATTGACAACCATGTAATATATGGATGCGTTTGGACCAACGGAAGGAAAGTTCTCCACTCTGGCTCATAGATGAGTCCCCAGGATCCATATATATATATACAGTATATATATATTGCATTGCTAGAAAGCAGATGTTTTACGTTTCCAGGACCCACTTTAGCAGGAGATGTCATCCTTGTAGCTCACAATTGCCTGCTGGCTGATTACAGACTTAAATTGGAATAATTGAAAAAACATATTTTGACCGTAAAAATCCTTAATGCATTTTGCCACAAGAAAAAAGCCACATCTTCTAGTTGTCTGAGTGGAGAAGATGGTGATGAGCGCAGCGACATGAGGGCGATGCGAGGAATCATTAGAATAATGGAAGCCTTCATTTCCTGCCGGATTGTTTTGGAGTCTATTACTGAACATATGAGATCATACAGTCTGGGTTCTCTAGAGATCTGCCATCGAGACAGGAATATTGGGAAGGTGGGCAATGAATGGACAGGGGTCTTATTGACCTCAAAGGTCAAAGTGAATTTACGTCATTAGGGGTCTAATAACTTATATGCACAAGTCCCAATGATCTTATGTTTCATGGATCGACAGCACAATGTGTAGAGAAAATCCCGCAATCCACTTTCATAGGAACAAAGGAATTTATTGTATAATATTTTCCCAAGAATGTGTAAATTGTTTACGATACAATACAAAAAGAAACAGAGACCACCTAAACTAATACAGATCAGACACCAGACTCCCAAAATAGATATAGACACCAAATATAGACCCCTGCCAAGACCCTCGGAATAATTACTAGACCTCTGAAATAAATATAGACCCCTCCAGGTCAAATCCATTTTTACAGACCCCAGACCAGACTCCATAAGAAAATACGATTCCATACAGACCCCCCTAAATAAATCCAATTAAGACCGCCTAAAGAAATGCCAACCATATAGCAGACCACCAATGTAAATGTAGACCTCAGACTAGACCCCATAGAAAAATGCAGACCTCTTATTAATACAGGGTGAGACCCCTTAATACAGACACCATTAAAAAAAAATCTTTAACAATCCTCAGTCTGGCTGCCCCCTCTTTCATTTTTTGGGCACCACTGATCCTCCTCTAGTAACAATCTAATGTATTGTGGGAGTTCAGGTGGGGAAAAGGGTGTTTTAAATTTCTTCAGCTGCAATGATCTTTGTAAACACTAGGTGGCACCTTTGACAACTTTTTCAAGTCTCCCAAAACTTTCATAACTTTTTTCTGTTTCATTGAATAAAGGCCAACTTTTCATTTCACATCCAGAACTGTAATCACAATTCTTCTGTGTTTCATCTATTTAACTGTGTCCTGTCTGATCTCATATAATGCACCGCGCTCCGCTGTACGGCATTGTGAGAAATGTAGTTTTATGCATGTTGGTATAAAATGTGCATCTACAATGAAGCAGCAGGGGGCAGCAGAGTCTGATCTAACAGGCATATAAATGCAGCTCTGGTGGTGACTAGAGCACGAGTCATTAAATATAATCAAGTCGAAGCAGCATTTCTCCTATATTCATATATCCATGTGTGCCATTACATAGACTCATATAATATAAATGAAATATCTGCTGATTTCTTCTCGTCGTATTCACTGGTTCGGGGAGTAAATCACTTTTTGCTGCATATTCAGTAACAGACGAGCCCAGATGTGAGCGGCCCCCATTGAATACACCGGGGAGTCCAGGATATATGGAAATGCTGCAAAAACATATTTTCCTAAATAGTCCTGAGGGTCCCTAATGTGATCAAGACCCTACAGCAATAACAGAGCAAAAAGCATCTGGATCGGCCCCGGCTGCGGACAACGGTGATTATTAAATCACACGGTGCAATAAAATGCGGCAACCCCCGGCCCCAGCAGCCAATCAAATCAGTTCTTGCATTATTTTAAAGGGAGTTTGTCGGGGCAAAAATGACTTTATGAGCTAAGCTCATTATGTTGCCCTGATGCAAAATCCATGGGCGAGATCCAAGAATACCATCCTTCAGGATATGCTAATTAGGTATTCGGCGCATTGTGGGCCGTCTCAAGCACCTTTTCACATTAAATCTGCATTTAATCATCAATGACAGCGCTGGGTCAGCGCATAGAGATGAGCGAATCTCCCAAATTTGAAATTATGATCCTGTAAGTGCAATACCACTTTCAACCTGTAGACAGGTGTGGCGCTGTTCTTAGAAGAAAACAGTTATGTTTTTTTCTCACCTTTGACAACCCCTTTAAAGAAGGATCTTTTAGGGTTCAGCATCATTGCTTATAGTGAAAGCCATAACGCTGTGCTAATCTGGATGTAAGCGCTGCCCGACCATCTCCATGGCTTATGAAGGGTCCAGCTATAGGAACTGATGAGGGTCAACTGAGGTTTATATCATTTTGATGGGAAGAATGGCCCTACATGTTGTCAAAAGAACCCCTCGGGGAACCATCTTATACCAATGTAGGCGTAGTCTTAAATTAGGTTTTTGGAACTTTAAAATAGATTTTCTGTCCTTATGATTGGCCATCAATTTAAAATTACTGAGTCCAACTCCTGACAACTCCACGATCAGCTGATTGAAGGGATCAAACTGGCACAGCGCTATCTATTATCCAGTGACCATAAATGGTACTGCAAGTTGTCTTCCATTCATTTGTATGGGGGAGAGCTTGCAGTACCATTCATGGCCACTGCATAATGTATGGCGCTGTGCTACTTCTAGTGCATTGTGGCCCCTTTAATTAGCTGAACGGAAAGGGGTCCTTTTAGTCAGGCCCTAACAATCCTAAGTATAGGTCATCAATATCAAAGTCCTGGAAAGCCCCTTTAAATATAGGAGCCCTGATAGTGTATTATAGGGAATTCTGGGAATGGACACATTGGTAAATGAAGAATATTATATTATGTACCCCATGCCCCAAAAGAGAGCTGCAATCCAAGGGTGCAGTTATAGGGGATGCAGTTTTTGCCTTAGGGCCCCTTTACCATGAGAAGACAGCATTTACTGTAGGTGCCACATGATGGCTGGGGGCCCCTTGTTGCAGGTATTACATTGGGACCCCCCTAGTTCCTGCGCTTCTGCAGTCAGTGGATACAAATAAGGAGTAGTACAGGGGTCTGAGAGGCACATTAGGGGCTGGTACGGCCCCCGTCACACTGATATGTGTCAGCCGTCTATCTAAGACAATGGAGACGTAGAATAAAATGAAACAGAGAAGATACAATGGAGACAGATGGGAGATCTGTGATTAATGGATCCCCTCCTACTGGAATTTACATAGAGAAAATTATCCTCCGATAGAAAAAGAAGAAGAGAAATTAATCAGATTTCCCCCCGGGGTCGGTCACAGTGATTATCCCAAGTCTTCTAATGAAATAATGGCTGCCATATAATTAGTATCATCCTGCCTGATCCGCTCTATATACTCATCCTTCATTGTCCGCTGCCCTGCGAGGCCGAATAATGGCGAGAAAGAGCCGAACTCGGAGAAGACGTCTCTGCATCTAGTGATGAGGTCTGCAAGGCGAGAAAGGGAATGGCGCAAAAGAAGGGGAAAATAAATATATCTGATCTATATGTATACACACAATATTATCTATCATCTATCTATCTATCTATCTATCTATCTATCTATCATCTATCTATAGTATCTATCTATCATTTATCTATCTATCTATCTATAGTATCTATCTATCTATCTATCTATCTATCTATCTATCTATAGTATCTATCTATAGTATCTATCTATCATTTATCTATCTATCTATCTATCTATAGTATCTATCTATAGTATCTATCTATCTATCTATAGTATCTATCTATAGTATCTATCTATCATTTATCTATCTATCTATCTATCTATTAGCTATCTATAGTATCTATCTATCTATCTATCTATCTATCTATCTATCTATCTATCTATTAGCTATCTATAGTATCTATCTATCTATCTATCATATCTATTATCTAGAAAAGAAACAAACAAAACACTCTGAGTTCTTAGAGTTTTCTTACTTTAGACATTAAAAGTGAAACATAACATCCAGTTATATTCAACCAAAAATAATATCCACCAAAACTATGTTCAAAATCTCCCACAGAATAATATGAAAACCCATATGAAACAACCCTAAAAATATAATTTATCTGTTTAAACAATCAATTATTATATAGGAAAAGCCATATAATATGGACATACGCACGGCCCGACCAGTGTAGGAATCAGAACATTGGTGTGAGCATCGCGCTCGAGCTCAGCTCTAAAAAAGCCGCTGTGCATTTAATAGGTCACGTTACCATGAAGTCTGTTGGCCACAATGGAAAAAATTCCCCATAAGTCAAAGATTGCATCTTATCTAGTAAGTCTGAGATATAAATAGGTAAAAAAAAATGTGATACTTTGTTACTTTCTTTATACATCTCCTGGCATTCCATGTTCAATAAGCGGTGCTACTTTATTGTATCCATTCCATAAAAGTCTAGGAGATTTGGCTCCAGCTGATGGGACTTGTATGAGCAGGAGCGCGGGGCTCATCCATGTCCAACTCTTACCATTGAGTTTTATGGGAGTTCCCGGAAACGATCAGTCATCTGACCCCTGTATATATCTTACAGGTCCAAGTGGACATATGGATATGCGATAAATGTCTAAAAAAAGAACAACCCCTTAAGGAGCCAAACTAGGACAAGTCCTTAAAGGGTTACATAATAATAATAATAATAATAATAATAAAAACTTGCATTAATGGCGCCTTTGAGGCAGAACTCTCCACAAACAGTTCCTGCTTCTGAGCACTAGAGGGCAGCCCCTGCACAGAGATCAGGCCTGATCTAAATCTGCGCTTGTAGCGGAGCCCAGACTATAAATATTAGCGCTTATTTATAACGAGATGACATATCCGCTTCCAACTGTTACTGGTAATTAACCACTGGATACTACCCCTCCCCCCAAGCCATGACAGCCATCACGCTATATGATGAGCTGCTAACATCATAACCGGTATGTGACGTGGCCCGCGGCCGCCATCCTGCGTCTGGTCTTCAATAAGTGTTAATGAGAAGCCAAAACTGTTCGTAGCGCATCGTCTGTCTCCACCAAAGGGGGCGCCACTAGCTCGCCAGACTCGGTCGGCACCCCTTATTTACACTGTGATAAGTTCCCACCTTTCCAACAAAGTCATTTTGTTGCATTTCTTTCTAGATAAAGTTTCCTCGGTCAATTTCTCAACATTTTAAGATCTCTGCTTGCTGTCAGTAAATGGAAAAATAATTCTTTTGCCTGCATAACCTGAAAACCTGGTTGGCAGCTGAGGGTTTGCTACAGTTGCGACCTGTCTTGTTAACCCGTCTCACTAGAACTAGAAGCCGTTTTTTGAACTTTTTGTTCCAGGCGTCACCAGTGACAGCAACCGGTACGGAAACGCTGATCTTCATATTCCACCGCATCCTCTGCCCAAGACTGGCACTTAAAGGGTTAACCATCATCCCCGACGCAGGAATGTCAAACACTGTTGCTATGAGAACGAGGGGTGGGGGGGTGGAAATGATATTACCGTCTCTGTATCTGACCTTCGCGTGTCATCGTGAACGCCATTCTCTGGAAAGACGGAGAAATAGGAGACAGGCACAGCCTAAATCCGATGTGGGTGCACCCAGTGACCAGGGCGCGCCGCGGCGTGGAGGGGTTGGAGCAAGCAGCACAGGTGAAAAAAAACATTACATGGCTGCATCCATAGCAGGGCCTCTGGTGTTGGCGCCATCACACAATCATGTAGGGTTATAGTAATTGGCGCTGCAGTGGTATAACTTTTTATTGATTTCTATTGGAGGTAAAAAAGTTGCATAACTTAAAAATAAAAAAAAACTTTAAACAATGTTATGTTGGGCCTGAAATGCCAAATGTCTGCCACCATATCTATTGAGAAAACTGGTTATAGTTATACAAGGTGCAGTGGTAACTGATATACCTGGGGCAGGTGGAGGACAAAGGCTTCTCTACTTAGGTAGCAGAAGTGTAGAGGTCATGGTGCAGATGGGGCAGGCAGAGAACAAAGGCTCCTCTACTTAGGTAGCCAAGGTCTAGAGGTCATGGTGCACATGGGGCAGGCTGAGGAGAGAGGCTCCTCTACTTGGTAGCAAAAGTGTAGAGGTCATGGTGCACATGGGGTAGGCGGAGGACAAAGGCTCCTCTACTTGGTAGCAAAAGTGTAGAGGTCATGGTGCACATGGGGTAGGTGGAGGAAAAAGGCTCCTCTACTTTGTAGCATAAGAGTAGAGGTCATGGTGCACATGGGGTAGGCGGAGGACAAAGGCTCCTCTACTTAGGTAGCCAAGGTCTAGAGGTCATGGTGCACATGGGGCAGGCTGAGGAGAGAGGCTCCTCTACTTGGTAGCAAAAGTGTAGAAGTCATGGTGCACATGGGGTAGGCGGAGGACAAAGGCTCCTCTACTTAGGTAGCCAAGGTCTAGAGGTCATGGTGCACATGGGGCAGGCTGAGGAGAGAGGCTCCTCTACTTGGTAGCAAAAGTGTAGAGGTCATGGTGCACATGGGGTAGGTGGAGGAAAAAGGCTCCTCTACTTTGTAGCATAAGAGTAGAGGTCATGGTGCACATGGGGTAGGCGGAGGACAAAGGCTCCTCTACTTAGGTAGCCAAGGTCTAGAGGTCATGGTGCACATGGGGCAGGCTGAGGAGAGAGGCTCCTCTACTTGGTAGCAAAAGTGTAGAAGTCATGGTGCACATGGGGTAGGCGGAGGACAAAGGCTCCTCTACTTAGGTAGCCAAGGTCTAGAGGTCATGGTGCACATGGGGCAGGCTGAGGAGAGAGGCTCCTCTACTTGGTAGCAAAAGTGTAGAAGTCATGGTGCACATGGGGTAGGCGGAGGACAAAGGCTCCTCTACTTAGGTAGCAGAGGTCTAGAGGTCATGGTGCACATGGGGCAGGCTGAGGAGAGAGGCTCCTCTACTTGGTAGCAAAAGTGTAGAGGTCATGGTGCACATGGGGTAGGCGGAGGACAAATGCTCCTCTACTTGGTAGCAAAAGTGTAGAGGTCATGGTGCACATGGGGTAGGTGGAGGAAAAAGGCTCCTCTACTTTGTAGCATAAGAGTAGAGGTCATGGTGCACATGGGGTAGGCGGAGGACAAAGGCTCCTCTACTTGGTAGCAAAAGTGTAGAGGTCATGGTGCACATGGGGTAGGTGGAGGAAAAAGGCTCCTCTACTTTGTAGCAGAGGTCTAGAGGTCATGGTACACATGGGGCAGGTGGAGGATAAAGGCTTTTCTCAGAGGTACTGGTGAACCTGGGATCTAGAACAGGTGGAGGATAAAGGTTCTACAGAGCTACAGAAATAGTGGTGTACCTGAGTCCTGGGTGAGGAGGAAGAATAACACTCCTCTTCTTGGATAGCAAAGATGCAAAGGTAGTGGGGCACCTGAGGCCTGGGGCAGGCAATGGACAAAGACTCCTCTGCTCAGATAGCAGAGAAAGTGGTGCACATAGGGTTCGGGGCCAGCAGAGAAAGAAGACTCCACTCCTCTGGTAGCAGAGGTGAAGAAGTAGCGGGGGAACATGGGGCAAGCGGAAGACAAAGGCTCTTCTGCTCAAGTAGCAGTGTACATGGGGAAGGCAGAGGATGAAGGCTCCTCTTCTCAGGTAGCAGAGGTAGTGGCGAACCTGGGACCTGGGATAAGTGGAGGAAAAAAGTTCCTCTGGTATGGTAGCAGAGCTGCAGATGTAGTGTTATATCTGAGACCTGGGTGAGGTGGAGTACTAAGGCTCCTCTTCTAGGGTAGCAGAGGTGTAGAGGTAGGGGTACACATGAGGCACAGGGCAAGCAGAGAAAGAGAACTCATCTTGTCTGGTAGCAGAGGTACAGAAGTAGCAGTGCACCTGAGGCCAGAGGGAGATGGAGGCCAAAGGCTACTCTGTTCAAGTAGCAGAGGTGCAGAAGTAGCGGAGCACCTGAGATCTTTCTTAAAGCCTTTCTTTCTTCTTGGGTAGTAGATGTGCAGAGGTAGTGGTGCACCCGAGGTCTGAGGGCGGCAGAGAACAAAGGCCCCTCTGCTACATAAGAAGGCTCCAGTATAATAGATGGAGACCCTGTGCTGCATTGGGGTCCTGCAGCTTCCAGCTCCCACCTCTGCTCTGACTGTTGATGCCATCCAGCTTTGCCAGCCTAGTTATCGCCCTTTCCTTTGAAGCTCTGTGTAATCAGCAGCCGCCGGCTTTTATCCCTTTCGTTTTTGTCATTTGCCCACATGCGGTTGCGGCTGCCTATTAACCAGTGTAAACAAGCCGGGATTGGAGTGAAGTCACCGTCTGTTTTTATGGAGATAAACAGTTGGCAGAAAGAAAGAAATAATTCTGATGTCTGAATGTGCAGCAGCAAAATAAAGGTACAGAGGAGATTAGCCTGTGATGGCGCGAGGCTGCGGGTGACAGCTCCTACAAGTAATACCCACACAAAGTGTCACATCACAACACTACACTAGTCACAAATAACAGTGCCATACAGTGCAACTAAACAATGCCGTACAGTGCTACTAAACAGTGCCGTACAGTGCTACTAAACAGTGCCGTACAGTGCTACTAAACAATGCCATACAGTGCAACTAAACAGTGCCATACAGTGCAACTAAACAATGCCGTACAGTGCTACTAAACAGTGCCATACAGTGCTACTAAACAGTGCCGTACAGTGCTACTAAACAGTGCAGTAAAGTGCTACTAAACAGTGCAGTACAGTGCTACTAAACAATGCCATACACTGCTACTAAACAGTGCTGTACAGTGCTACTAAACAGTGCCATACAGTGCTACTAAACAGTGCCGTACAGTGCTACTAAACAGTGCCGTACAGTGCAACTAAACAGTGCCGTACAGTGCTACTAAACAGTGCCGTACAGTGCTACTAAACAATGCCATAGAGTGCTACTAAACAGTGCAGTACAGTGCTACTAAACAGTGCCATACAGTGCTACTAAACAATGCCATAGAGTGCTACTAAACAATGCCATAGAGTGCTACTAAACAGTGCAGTACACTGCTACTAAACAATGCCATACAGTGCAACTAAACAGTGCCGTACAGTGCTACTAAACAGTGCCGTACAGTGCTACTAAACAATGCCATAGAGTGCTACTAAACAATGCCATAGAGTGCTACTAAACAGTGCAGTACACTGCTACTAAACAATGCCATACACGGCTACTAAACAATGCCATACACTGCTACTAAACAATGCCATACACTGCTACTAAACAATGCCATACACTGCTACTAAACAATGCCATACAGTGCTACTAAACAGTGCCGTACAGTGCTACTAAACAATGCCATACAGTGCAACTAAACAGTGCCATACAGTGCAACTAAACAATGCCGTACAGTGCTACTAAACAGTGCCGTACAGTGCTACTAAACAGTGCCGTACAGTGCTACTAAACAGTGCAGTAAAGTGCTACTAAACAGTGCAGTACAGTGCTACTAAACAGTGCCATACACTGCTACTAAACAGTGCCATACACTGCTACTAAACAGTGCTGTACAGTGCTACTAAACAATGCCATAGAGTGCTACTAAACAGTGCAGTACAGTGCTACTAAACAGTGCCATACAGTGCAACTAAACAGTGCCGTACAGTGCTACTAAACAGTGCCGTACAGTGCTACTAAACAATGCCATAGAGTGCTACTAAACAATGCCATAGAGTGCTACTAAACAGTGCCATACAGTGCTACTAAACAGTGCAGTACACTGCTACTAAACAATGCCATACACGGCTACTAAACAATGCCATACAGTGCTACTAAACAATGCCATACACTGCTACTAAACAATGCCATACACTGCTACTAAACAATGCCATACAGTGCTACTAAACAGTGCCGTACAGTGCTACTAAACAATGCCATACAGTGCAACTAAACAGTGCCATACAGTGCAACTAAACAGTGCCATACAGTGCAACTAAACAATGCCGTACAGTGCTACTAAACAGTGCCATACAGTGCTACTAAACAGTGCCGTACAGTGCTACTAAACAATGCCATATAGTGCTACTAAACAATGCCGTACAGTGCTACTAAACAGTGCCATACAGTGCTACTAAACAGTGCCATAGAGTGCTACTAAACAATGCCATACAGTGCAACTAAACAGTGCCATACAGTGCAACTAAACAATGCCGTACAGTGCTACTAAACAATGCCGTACAGTGCTACTAAACAGTGCCGTACAGTGCTACTAAACAGTGCCGTACAGTGCTACTAAACAGTGCAGTACAGTGCTACTAAACAATGCCATAGAGAGCTACTAAACAGTGCAGTACAGTGCTACTAAACAGTGCCAGAGAGTGCTACTAAACAGTGCAGTACAGTGCTACTAAACAGTGCCATACAGTGCTACTAAACAGTGCCATACACTGCTACTAAACAGTGCAGTACAGTGCTACTAAACAATGCCATAGAGTGCTACTAAACAATGCCATAGAGTGCTACTAAACAATGCCATAGAGTGCTACTAAACAGTGCAGTACAGTGCTACTAAACAGTGCCATACAGTGCTACTAAACAGTGCAGTACAGTGCTACTAAACAGTGCCATACAGTGCTACTAAACAGTGCAGTACAGTGCTACTAAACAGTGCCGTACAGTGCTACTAAACAATGCCATAGAGTGCTACTAAACAGTGCCAATGTAGCACCCTGAGGATTCGGCTGCTACAGGGGTATTGCACCTCAACCCAGAGGTGTGATATTCCACTCCCGGGTAAGGATGGAGTGTGGAGCTGAGCTCAGAAAGCTGCATGCACTACACACATCCCATTTCCGGAGGGCAGACCAACGGTACTCCCACTTAGAAATGTGCAGGTACGATCGAGTCTGTCCTTGGCTGGAGTGGGAGGGGGGTGGACCATCCCAGTAGTGTAGGGGCAGATAGGGGGAGCAGCCTGGGTAAAGCTAGGAGCTCATTGGGTGCTGGTCACCTGAGCTCACACATAGAGGGAGTATAAAAGGTGGGAACCATCTAAGATCAGGGTCAGTCTGTGAGAAGTCAGCCTGTTGTAGTGAGGACTTTGCAGAGCAGTGGAGGAAAGCAGAGGAGCAGAGCAGCCCCAGGCCCAGAGTGAGAGAGGAGAGAACAAAAGACCCAGAGGGAGAGAAAGAAGGAACTCTGAGAGCCCAAATACAATCACAGGGTGAAGAGTTGGCAACAGGGTACCGGATCCCAAGCTGGCAGAGGCTACAGCACACCTTAGCCAGGAACCGGAGGCCGTGGGCAGAATCTGCCACGGCCACCCACTATATCCACCCGGAAGGCAGACCACGCATAGGGTCAGGGAACCCAGAGACAAGGGTTCGCCAACAAGAGGCCCGAGGGAGCCGGACATAGGTGGATCCCTGGTGGGGAAGGCCAGAGACGAGGACAGGACAGAAAGGGAGCTCAGGATCACGCTCCAGAACTACTTGGGGGTTGGCCGAGTCCAGGACCTGGTGGACGCAGCACGGCTCGGGTGGTCACTCAAGGCCGGAGTGACCGGTACAAGAACAGCAGTAAGTAAAGAACCCTGAACTGCACAACCCGACTCTGACTCTCATTACCATCTTCCCTGCACTTCCACAACCACCATCCTCTGCACCTGACCCCCTGAGGCTATACCCTTCCCGTTGGGGGTTATACCACCTAAGCTGCACAAACACCATCAGCCTCAGCGGACCATGCTGCAGCGGCGGCCGTAGTGACCGCAATTCAACGGGTGGCGTAGTCGACATAAAGAACTTTAGTAACATCAGTAAGGACTGCCACACACTGAGCTTGACACCCTGGGCACGGACCGGGTCACAGCCACTCGGAGACTACAACCCCCATCTGATCCGGCTCCGGGTATCCCTAACAGCACTGGCCCAGGGGGCGCGTCACCATACAGTGCTACTAAACAGTGCAGTACAGTGCTACTAAACAATGCCATAGAGTGCTACTAAACAGTGCAGTACAGTGCTACTAAACAGTGCCATACAGTGCTACTAAACAATGCCATAGAGTGCTACTAAACAGTGCAGTACAGTGCTACTAAACAGTGCCATACAGTGCTATTAAACAGTGCCGTACAGTGCTACTAAACAATGCCATAGAGTGCTACTAAACAATGCCATACAGTGCTACTAAACAATGCCATACACTGCTACTAAACAATGCCATACACTGCTACTAAACAATGCCATACACTGCTACTAAACAATGCCATACACTGCTACTAAACAGTGCCATACACTGCTACTAAACAGTGCAGTACACTGCTACTAAACAATGCCATACACTGCTACTAAACAATGCCATACAGTGCTACTAAACAATGCCATACACTGCTACTAAACAATGCCATACAGTGCTACTAAACAATGCCATACACTGCTACTAAACAGTGCCATACAGGGCTATTAAACAATGCCATACAGTGCTACTAAACAGGGCTGTACAGTGCTACTAAACAGTGCCATACAGTGCTACTAAACTGTGCCGTACAGTGCTACTAAACAGTGCCATACAGTGCTACTAAACAATGCCATACAGTGCTACTAAACTGTGCCATACAGTGCTACTAAACAGTGCCGTACAGTGCTACTAAACAATGCCATACACTGCTACTAAAGAATGCCATACAGTGCTACTAAACAGTGCCATACAGTACTACTAAACAGTGCCATACAGTGCTACTAAACAGTGCCATACAGTGCTACTAAACAGTGCCATACAGGGCTATTAAACAATGCCATACAGTGCTACTAAACAGTGCTGTACAGTGCTACTAAACAGTGCCATACAGTGCTACTAAACTGTGCCATACAGTGCTACTAAACAGTGCCATACAGTGCTACTAAACAGTGCCATACAGTGCTACTAAACAGTGCCATACAGTGCTACTAATGTTATGATCTGCTACAGGGACTAAGGAAAGACAGATCTGTCCCTACAATAGAACTAAACTAGATTCCTACGATGTAACGGGGAACCTGATCCTGCGATCAGACCCGCTAAACTCCTCGGCTAGTCTGTACGAAGACCTATAGATGTGAGGGAGGGATCCCTACAAGAACTAGGGACTGGGATAAGTTTGGACACCTCCTAGCAGAAATAGTAGCAGTCAAAGACAAACACACAACAAAAAGCATAGAGGTCAGAAGACCTAGCAAAACTAACAGAGAACGGCAACAGAGCACCAAGCTAGCTCAAGAGTAGTAAAAACAATGAAGTCCAGCAAGGCCAGGAGGGCGGAGCCAGATTAAATAGGCAAAAATGGTCATGTGACCAGCAAACTAAAAAAAAACTAACAGGAGAGTTCTAACAGTACCCCCTCTTCTAAGAGGATCCTCCGGATCCCCTAGGCCCAGGCTTACCAGGAAACCTCCTGTGAAAAGCTCTGACAAGTCTGGAAAGAGAAACATCATCCGCCCTCACCCATGGGTTATCCTCAGGTCCGAAACCCTTCCAAGCGACGAGATACTGCAAACTCCCTCTATACCGTCTAGAATTTAGGATGCGGGAAATTTCATATTCCCCATCCTCCACCACCGGAGGAACAGTGGCAGAGGCGTTACCATCCAACACATCAGCTTTTTTCAACAGAGAAACATGAAACACCGGGTTAATCTTCCAGGACGTAGGAACCTCCAACCTAACAGCAGATTGGTTAACTATCTGAAGCACCTTAAAGGGCCCTACGAACTTGGGACCCAATTTTTTAGAAGGAATCCTCAATCGCAGATTCTTAGAGGACAACCAAACCATGTCACCAACAGCAAACAAAACCTCTTGCCGTTTCCTATCAAAGTACCTCTTAGATTTTTTGTTAGCCTCCTGAAGATTACCACGCACATCCGTCCAAACTCTCTCCAAATCACCGGAAAAACTCTCCTCCTCAGGCACAGCCGAAACCAATTTGGAGAATGACCCAAAAGACGGATGTCTCCCAGAACAACAAAAAAAAGGCGAACA
Source organism: Phyllobates terribilis (assembly GCF_046119375.1). NCBI lineage: Eukaryota > Metazoa > Chordata > Amphibia > Anura > Dendrobatidae > Phyllobates > Phyllobates terribilis. Next base: position 386,577,750 of record NW_027362765.1, read on the forward strand.
CCCAGCAGAAGAGGATGTATGGTTGTTAAGAGCAAACTCAGCAAGTGGCAGAAACTCAGACCACCCCTCTTGATTGTCTGCCACAAAACAACGCAAGAACTGCTCAACATCCTGGTTCTTCCTTTCTGTCTGGCCATTAGACTCAGGATGATATTCGGATGAAAACGACAAATGAACTCCCAACCTGTCACAAAAGGCACGCCAAAAACGAGCCACGAACTGAGGTCCCCTATCAGACACAATGTCAGTAGGAACACCATGTAGTCTGACAATTTCCTTGACAAAGGCCTTAGCGAGTGTCTTAGCGCAAGGCAGCTTGATGAAGGGAACCAAGTGACACATCTTGCTAAAACGGTCCACGACCACCCAGATGACCGTGAAACCTTCAGAGGGGGGAAGATCAGTAATAAAGTCCATAGCCAGATGTGTCCAAGGTGCACTAGGAACCTCCAGAGGGCAAAGCAACCCCGCAGCAGGAGCATGCGAAGACTTGGATCTAGCACACACAGTACATTGGCGCACCCACTTAATGACTTCCTTCTGCCATCCAGGCCACCAAAAACTGCGACCCACAAGTCTCTTGGTCTCAAAAATTCCTGGATGACCTGCCAACCGAGACTCATGACACTCAACAAACAAATCTCTCCTAAAGGTCCTAGGCACAAACAACCTCCCATGGGGAGTGTTAGATGGGGCATTCTCCTGAGCTTTAAGAATCTCATCCTCCAAAACGGAGTCCAAAGCAGCAATCACAACACCTTCTTGTAAAATGCTCTTCTCCTCCTCAGCACTGACCATAGGAGAAAAGCTGCGAGACAAAGCATCCGCTTTAACATTCTTGGTACCCGGGATGTAAGTAACGGAAAAATTAAACCGCGAGAAAAAAAGTGCCCACCTAGCCTGACGGGCATTCAAGCGCTTGGCAGCATCAAGACAGATCAGATTTTTATGATCAGTGAAAACCTGAATGGGAAATTCAGCACCTTCCAAGAGATGACGCCAGTGTTCAAATGCGAGTTTAATAGCCAGCAATTCCCGATTACCAATATCGTAATTAAGTTCAGTCTCAGAAATTTTTTTTGAAAAAAAGGCACAGGGATGTAATCCATCCTTGTTTTCCTGAGACAACACCGCACCGACCCCCACCGAAGAAGCATCAACCTCAACCAAAAACGGCTTAGTCACATCAGGCTGCATAAGGATGGGGGCAGAGGTGAACCTCTCCTTTAGAAACATAAAAGCTTCAATGGCCTCAGAAGTCCACTGAACCGCATTAGCACCTTTCCTGGTGAGATCGGTCAGCGGTTTGACAATAATAGAAATTTTTTTTATGAATTTTCTGTAATAATTGGCGAAACCCAAAAACCTCTGTATCGATTTCAAACCAATAGGCCTAGGCAATTCCTGCACAGCCTGAACTTTAACCGGGTCCATCTCAAAACCTTCACTGGAGATAATGTAACCCAAAAAACCAACTCTCTGTACAGCGAACTCACATTTCTCCAGCTTAGCAAAAAGCGAATTGTCCATTAATAACTGTAAAACCTCACGTAAGCTCCGCCAATGAGACTCCAGATCAGGCGAATAAATCAGAATGTCATCCAAATACACAACCACATTTTTGCCGATTAAAGGTCTAAGGATGTCATTAATAAGATTCTGAAAAAATGCTGGAGCATTGGTAAGACCAAAAGGCATAACCAGATTCTCAAAATGACCCACAGGAGTGTTAAAAGCAGTCTTCCATTCATCACCCTCCTTCATGCGCAACAAATTGTATGCCCCCCGGAGATCAATTTTAGAGAACCACTTGGCCCCCACTAACTGGTTAAATAAATCAGGAATCAATGGCAGTGGGTAAGGATTGCGTACAGTAATTTTATTAATCTCACGAAAGTCCAGACAAGGACGTAAACCGCCATCTTTTTTTATTACAAAAAAAAATCCAACAGCCACAGGAGACTTGGAAGGCCTAATGTGACCGGCGGCCAAGCTTGTCTGTATGTATTCCTCCAAAGCCTTTCTCTCAGCAATAGTAAGGTTAAATAAACGACTTTTAGGAAGAGTCGCTCCAGGGACAAATTCAATGGTACAATGATAGTCTCTATGGGGAGGCAAAATTTGTGACTCCTCCTCAGAAAAAACTCTCCAAAAATCCTGAATAGGTACAGGCAATTCCCCTTTTTCCACCGTAGCAATACGTCCGTTACAACACTTGTCATAACACTTAGGGCTCCAGGACTTAATTTCATTGGTAGACCAATCCAGTACAGGATTGTGCAATTTTAACCAGGGTAACCCCAATATTACTGGAGAAGGCAAATTATCCAATACCACCAAATCCAAATTCACTTGATGAATACCATTAATAGTGAGGGGAAATTCACAGACCTTATGAGTAACACTCTTCAAGGGAGAGCCATCAACAGAAACCACAGCAATGGGGGATGACAAAGTTTTAGGTTCTAATCTAAGTTTTTCCAAGAATCCCCCATCAATCACATTCAGAGTAGATCCACAATCCACAAATACCCAAAATTCAATTAATTCATCCTGAGCAGCAGTAGTGGCAGATAGGAATACTCCCTTAGAATTTAAACAGGCAATACGTGCATGACTGACCATTTTTTTTTCTTTCTTCATACGAAGCACACAGTTCTTAATAAAATGACCAGAATTTCCGCAATAGAAGCACAAGCCTTCAGAAAGCCTGCGGTCTTTTTCCTGAGAGCGGGTTGCCATCGCTCCAATCTCCATCGGCTCTCCATTGTCAGCACAGACCCTCTCAGGACTCGGAGCTGACATAGCAGAGGATTTGCTCTCATTAACCCTTGCACGCAGTCTCCTGTCCACCCGTATAGCTAATTGCATTGCCTCCTGCAAGTTTCCAGGTGTGGGATAAGCAATCAGTAAATCCTTAACCCTTTCACCTAGCCCTGCCAGAAACAAGCTTTTCAAAACTGAATCGTTCCACCCCACCTGGGCAGACCACCGACGGAAGTGAGAACAATATTTTTCCACATTACCTGATCCCTGCCTGAAACATCTCAATTCAGACTCAGCAGATGAGACACGATCAGGATCATCGTACAACAAACCCAAAGCAGAAAAAAAACTATCCACTGATCTAAAGCACGGATCACTAGGTTGGAGAGAGAAGGCCCATCCCTGAGGATCTTTGCGCAAAAGTGACATTATGAACCCTATGCGCTGTGATTCATCACCAGAGGATCCGGGTCTCAAACGAAAATACAATAAACAAGCATTTTTAAAAGAAAAAAAATCTTGTTGCTCGCCAAAAAATAAATCAGGCAGACGTACCTTAGGTTCCACAAAATGTGCTCCAGAACAGCTAATCACGTGTTGTTGGAGCTTGGCCACCTCCAGAGAGAGTCCCTGCAAGCGTTGAGCCAAATCTTGAACCGAGACCATGATGGAAAACTAGAGGTCTTTCCGTAGAGAAAATTTTTTTTTTTTTTTTTTTTTTTTTTCAGGGCTGGACTTACTGTTATGATCTGCTACAGGGACTAAGGAAAGACAGGAGATCTGTCCCTACAATAGAACTAAACTAGATCCCTACGATGTAACGGGGAACCTGATCCTGCGATTAGACCCGCTAAAGTCCTCGGCTAGTCTGTACGAAGACCTATAGATGTGAGGGAGGGATCCCTACAAGAACTAGGGACTGGGATAAGTTTGGACACCTCCTAGCAGAAATAGTAGCAGTCAAAGACAAACACACAACAAAAAGCATAGAGGTCAGAAGACCTAGCAAAACTAACAGAGAACGGCAACAGAGCACCAAGCTAGCTCAAGAGTAGTAAAAACAATGAAGTCCAGCAAGGCCAGGAGGGCGGAGCCGGATTAAATAGGCAAAAATGGTCATGTGACCAGCAAACTAAAAAAAAACTAACAGGAGAGTTCTAACAACTAAACTGTGCCATACAGTGCTACTAAACAGTGCCATACAGTGCTACTAAACAATGCCATACAGTACTGCTAAACAGTGCCATACAGTGCTACTAAACAGTGCCGTACAGTGCTGTTATCACACTACTTTACAAAAAAACACACAATAGTGCCATATGGAAAATGTATTACAGTTAGAGCACAAAGGACACATGGTTCATGCAGTGCTATTATAACAGTGCCATGCAATGGATATGTGGCACCCTGCGGTGCACAGGTGCCACAGGACCCAGGGTGCATGGACGGACTTCTCCATAAGAGGCCCTCATTACATACAAACACCTCCACCCTTCCACCTCACACCACCAGAGGGAGCCCGTTAGGGATATATATATATATGGAGGGTGGAGCCAGGCAGCTCAGTCAGTAGTCAGACTGAGAGAGAGTCTGAGTGTGTGCTGGCACTTAGACCAATGAAGACGCAGCACGCTGGTTGCTGTGCTTAGGCGAGCATGAGTTGAGTTGAGGGCCCCGAGTGTGGCCAGAGGCAAAGAGGAGAGGAGAGAGGAGTTGAGGGGGCAGAGGAGCATCATAGGCTCACCCCAAGACACAAACCAGACACCAGGTCCGCGCCTACAGGGTCCTTTATACTCAGTAGGGATTACCGGCATACCAGGAGGACTACAAGTCCCCGGTCGACCTGAAGGTAAACCCTTGACAGGACTAGGAACCACGAAGGCCCCGGCATCCAGGGATAGTGGTTGCCAGAAAAAGGTCCTACTACCAAACGACAGGTGAAGGAACAGCACGACACATAAGCTAGGCCCAGTTGCAGGCTGGCCAGGAGCATCAGAGAGGCAGACACGGACCAGGAGGCCTTATACCCGCTCACTGGGGAGAAGTCCTGAAGCGCACCCATCCTACTGAGTACCCTGGACCGTACCTGACATCCGCACCAGTAAAGGTATTGAAGCGAATCCCCTGTCTCTGTCAGTTACTCCTGCTGCGCCATCTCTCCTGCACTGCAAGCCCCAGCATCACCACCATTTGCACCTACCCTGTTCCGGGGGCCCGCTCCACCTGTGGGGAGCAGAAACATCCCAGCTGCCATCCCATCACCCCCCGGAGGTCTGCAGCAGCGCCGGTAACTATTACCGGAAACCACAGGTGGCGTCACGAGACAAACTGTATACTAAAACCCCTTTTTAAAGAGAGACCCAGAGTACGGGCCCGGGAGCCGACTGCCGTGACCTCCTAAGCAAGGTAAAAGGCCTGGGTGCCGAGTCCCCTATTGCCCTGGGGGCGCGTCAGATACATAATATTACTAAACAGAGAACACATGGCAGTAAAGTGTCCTAATCAAGGGGCCGTACAGAAAAAAACAGTCTCATACATTGCCACCATAACAACTACCTTATAGAAACCACATAGCAGAACACGGAGAACACATAACTAGAGATGAGCGACCCGAACTTAAAAGTTCAGGGTTAGTACTGGATAGTTAGTGTCCAGAGCTAAACGCCGAATACAGACTTCTCCCGGACGTCCGGTGCAATGTTCGGCGTTCTGAGGGAAGAGAGAGAGAGAATTTTTCCAGCTCCAAAGTTCGGGTCCCCATTGTTTTCAATGGGGTTCATGTTCTGGTTCAAGTTCGGGTACAGTTCTGGCACCAAAACCGAAATTTGAAATAAAGTGTGGGTCGGGTACCAGAACTCGAACTTCCACGGGTCTGCTCATCCCTACACATAATAGTGCCATGCCGTGCTCACACAACACTCCCACGTGACAATACAGAAGTACGTAACAGTGGAATATGGTGTCAAAATCACATTGCCATATAAAAATACATAAATCACCAGACTGAAGAAAATGCCGAAAAGAGGTCAATAGTAATGGTGCAATATATTAAATATTTTATTGACCCAGAATTTGAGTGTACAGGGGTGGGAAAAACAACCAAAGGAAAAAGCTAGCGCACAATCCAGGAGGCAGATACATCTAAATGAATAAATTTGTAGATGGATAATCCAATTAAATAAATAGCTGTAAGGTATCCAGAACCATGCAAAATTACAGACATGTAAGGAATACAGTAATACAAGTGTATAGATAATCAGATCCAAAGAGGGTTATAGCAAAAGTGCACCAACATGATATCAAAGAGTTAAACTGTAGGTAAGTAAAAGTAATTATTAGTTATTGATGTACAGGTAGGTATATGTAATGGTATATAACCTCAAGATAAAGTGCCACTGTGCAAAAGTGCCAGGCAGGTGTATCAGAATGTATATATCAATGCCTATTCGAATCAGCAAGTTTGTGGTGCCTAGATACCAGAAATAAACATAATAATGTTTTGCAGCTCATATAGCTTATACATCTAATATGCGTATGGAATGTACCTGTATGGGAGCCAGCCTAATTACCACGAGGATACGCCAACCCCGACGCGCGTTTCGGCATATAAAAATACATAACAGTGTCATGCAATGCTCACATAACACCTCCTATAGAAAACCTATAGAAGCATATTAGCCTACAGAGAACACACATCAGCGCCATGCAGTGCTCATACGACACTACCATACAGAAAAGGCATAACAGTAGCATATAGGGAACACATAAGTTTGCCATACATGGCTTTTATAACACTACTATATAATAAAACATGCAACAAGAACATGAGAAGAGCACACATCAATAGCACAGTGCTCATATAACACTATCATACAGAAATCACACATAGTAGCATATAGAGGACAAATAGCAGCACCATTCACAGCTTCTATAACACGACTGTACAGAAAACATAAAAGTACCATACAGATGTGACACCCCAGGGGTCTGGTTGCCACAGTGATAGAGATATTATGTCTGAGAGCAGGTGGGAGGTCCTTTGGTCAGGGATCCTGTGCATGCCACACCTCCTGCCCAGTCTTGGGAGGGGAAGAACTTCCCCTATATAAACCCGGGGCTGAAGCAGGGTTAGCAGTCAAGGAGAGTAGAGACAAGAAACAGTCACAGGAAGAAACAGCAGAAGCTCAGTGGGAGCAATACTACTACAAGTCAGGGGCTGGCAGCTGCAGAGCTCGCCCTGACTGAGAAGCTTTCTTACCGGACCCGGCGTCCGAGGCTGTGGGGACTAACTCTTACCCAGCAGCAGAAGCCGACCGGCAGGGGATTTCAGGTCCTCAGGCCCAGAAACCCGAAGGCACGGTCACACGCGTGGGACCAGCACCGCCATCGTGGAGCGGAAGCCATTAGAAGGCCCCGAGTCACCGGCCATACGGGTGAGCACCACACGGTACACTCAGGGACGTGGGCTACTTATATCCGCTTCTAGCAAGGTAGCCAGAAGAGTACAGTCAGTTTGGGAGGCCTACAACTCCGCCTGGCCAGGGGAGATCCCATCTGCTCAAGGACTGACCAGGCCCCGTTCACTAGCAAGTACTCCGGGAGGGTCTATCGTTGTTACCAGTAAAGACCCTGAATTACACCGCACTGTCTCTGAGTGGTTCCTGCTACCCCCATCATCCACATCTGCTGCCCTGAGGCCATACCCCTCCCGTTGGGGGTTATACCATCTACGCTGCACCATCCATCCACCGGCCTCAGCGGACTGTCCTGCAGCGGCAGCTCCATAGCTGCATTCAACGGGTGGCGTAGTCGTCCTGCATCTACCGCTGTTACATCGCCGCTCAGTTTGACTCCCTGGGCACGGACCGGGTCACCGCCACGAGACTACAACCCTCAAGAGATCCGGCTCCGGGTAAGCTCCCGCGTGCGCAACGCAGCGCGACACAGGCCCAGGGGCGCGTCAACTTTGGCGTAGTCGGCAGGATTTCGTGCCCGCAACCACCGGGTACTGCGTGCCTGAAAAAGAGACTTTTCAAACTTACCTGTGGTGAAGATTCCCGCCATCCGGCGCCATCTTCAGCCTTCTTCCCGCCATCGGTGAAGTTTCCCGCCATCCGGCGCCATCTTCTGCCTTCTTCCCGCCATCCGTGGAGTTTTCCCGCCATTGGACGCCATCTTGAGGACGCCGCGCGGGAAGAAGAGGGGCGTGGACTCCGAAAGCGCGCGAGAACTGAAGCCCCGCCTCACGTCCGGACGTTGCGTAAGGTCCTGGAAGGAGCCCAGCAGACGCCGACGTCACAGGAGCGCGACGGAAGGTCCTCAACCCTGACGATCCACTGCGGAGCCGCGGCCTACGGAAGAGGATCATCGCAAGGTAGGCCACGGTCCACTAGGGGGGAGGAAGATGTCGGATACGGAGGAGAGCTTCACTGCCTCAACCCCCGCCAGCGCTACCGCTGCTGCAGTTATGCCCTTCACCATGCCCTATATCCCGGGAGCAGCTTGGCTACCCCAGTACTCAGGGGAGTCACATACCCTGCATGACTTTAGAGAAAAGCTGGATAGCCTCTTCCAGGTGTACCCCCTCACAGAAGAGCAAAAAGTGAGCATCCTGGTGGCCCAACTAACCGGGGCAGCCAAAAGGGAAGTAAAATCCTGGCCACCTGGGAGGAAGACTGTCGCAGGGATACTAACCCGGCTGAAGGACACCTTTGATACCCGCACCTCAGCCGAGATTAAGCTTAGATTCTACGGGTGCAAGCAGCGAGCGCATGAGAGTATAAGGGACTATGCACTAAACCTACAAGAGGCCCTGAGGGCCATTAAGCAGACCGACCCTGATGGAGTGGGAAACGAGGACAGGCTGTTGACCGAACAGTTTATAGAGGGACTGTATTGTAATACCCACCGAACCCAGTTGCGGGCAATGGCCTTACAGGATCCCCATCTGGGCTTTGCACAGTTCAAGGACAGAGCCATCCGGGTGCTCCGAGAACCGGCACCGGGTGGCGTTGTGACCCACAAGCGCCCTGCTATCACTTACCACCAGGAGGCGGCGCCCTTGTCGGCAGGGCCTGTGGGAGCTGATGCGCAGGCTTTGGACAATGACCCGGCTCCAGACCTACACCATCAGGTCCAAGAGCTAGTTAAGAGCGTTGCTGCGCTAACCCGAACTGTGCAGTCTTTACAGGCTTCCACCCCAGGGAAGATCCAGCTGGCATCCGGACCGGAGGACATCCCGTGGCGTCGACCAAGGAGGACCCCACCGGCCAGAGGAAGACCCAGTGACCGATACAGCGAGGACGGACGACCCATCTGCCGCCGCTGCAATCAACCTGGACATATGGCAAGGTACTGTTCTTTAAACGGGCACAACCTGGGGTAGAGGGCCAACCCCCAGGAAAAAGATCACCAGGCCCATCGAACTGGCGCGACAGATATGTGGGAGGACGTCCAGTCTTGCCTGTGGTACTGGATGGCATTCCCATGAGTGCCCTACTGGACACCGGGTCACAGGTCACCACCATCCCGTACGTGCTCTTTAAGCAGTACTGGAATGACTCGGATATTACCCGCTACCCTGACGACGACTTGAGTATCATCGCCAGCAATGGCCAGCCCGTGCCACAGATCGGATTTAAAGAGGTGACCATCAAAATCGGTAGAGTCGAACTGGCAGCACAGGGACTGATCATTGTAGATATTGACAAACATGAGAGTCACCCAAAAATAACTCTAGGAACTAATGTAATTGAAAATTGTCTTGCAGAGGTGATTTTCCTTTTACAGCAGGTTGCCAAGAACGCCAGCTCCGGCGAGCAGCGGGTGCTCCAGAAAGAGATCCGGGCACTGATGCGACGGCAACAGGTGGAACTCTCCGGCGGTGAGATTGGTAGCGTAAGAATGTGTGACCCTTTTCCTATTGCCATGCCCCCAAAAAGTGAAATGATGATTTGGTGCCGGGCAGCTATTGGTCTGAGAGGTAGAGATTACCAGGCAATGGTAGAACCAGTTTACTCAGACAGTAGGCCCACCATTTTGACAGCACGGGGGGTGGTCAATGTACGCCATGGGAGGGTGCCCGTTCGCATAATCAATATCGGGGAGAGGGAAGTGTACCTGCCCCGGTATGCCACGCTAGCCAAATTATATACCATTAACCAAAATGCTATACAATCTGTGGAACCCTTGCCTCCATCTCACCCGGAGGAAGGTAACGGCTCTAAGAAAACAAAGGAGGACTGGTGTCAGCAACTACATTTGGGTACTGACTCCACTCCCTCACATCAGAAACAGGGAGTCTATCGGGTGGTTCAAGAGTACGAGAGAGTGTTTAGTAAACACCCGTTAGACTTCGGGCGAGTCAAGGGGGTAGAACACCACATCCCCACGGGAGACCATCCTCCCATAAAAGAGAGGTATCGACCCGTACCCCCTGCACACTACCAACACGCCAAGGGGATGCTTAGAGACATGAAGGAGGCTGGGGTGATCAGGGATAGCTGTAGCCCCTGGGCAGCTCCACTAGTCTTAGTCCGAAAGAAAGACAACACCATGAGGATGTGTGTGGATTACCGGAAAATCAATCGTATCACACACAAGGATGCGTACCCCTTACCAAGGATAGAGGAGTCATTGGCTGCTTTAAGATCTGCTAACTTCTTCTCTACCTTGGATCTCACTAGCGGGTACTGGCAGGTTCCTGTAGCAGAGGCGGACCGGGAGAAGACCGCATTCACCACCCCGATGGGACTTAGCGAGTTCACCTGCATGCCGTTCGGACTCTGCAACGCACCGGGAACCTTCCAACGACTAATGGAGTGTTGTCTGGGCCACAGAAACTTCGAGACGGTCCTGTTGTACCTGGACGATGTCATCGTATATTCCAAGACGTATGAGGACCACCTGAAACACCTGGCGGAAGTGTTCGAAGCTCTGGCAAGTTACGGCCTAAAGGCGAAACCCTCCAAGTGTCACCTCCTGAAACCAAAGGTGCAGTACCTGGGACACGTGGTGAGCGCTGACGGAGTGGCTCCCGACCCTGATAAGATCACCGCAATTAAGGAATGGCCAAGCCCCTCCAGCGTAAAAGAAGTGCGGCAGTTCCTCGGGTTGGTAGGCTACTACCGAAGGTTTATTCCCGGTTTCACCAAAAAGGCAGCACCTATGCAGGACCTCCTGATAGGCCAGTCCCGGAAGGCCAAGAACCAGAAGCCGCCCTTCAAATGGGAGGAGCTGGAAGAAGAGTCCTTCCGCCAGCTGAAGATGGCCCTCACGGGGGACGAAATCCTGGCGTACCCGGATTATAGCCAGCCCTTTATCCTCTACACCGACGCCAGTAACATCGGGCTAGGAGCCGTACTGTCCCAGATCCAGCAGGGGAAGGAACGAGTAATCGCCTACGCCAGCCAAAAACTGCGACCCACCGAAAGGAACCCCGAGAATTACAGCTCATTTAAGCTAGAGTTCCTGGCCGTAGTATGGGCAGTCACCGAGCGCTTTAAGCATTACCTCGCTTCTTCCCGGTTCACCGTGTACACGGATAACAACCCGTTGACACACCTGGACACGGCAAGACTCGGTGCCCTGGAGCAGAGGTGGATGGCCCGTCTGTCCAACTACGAGTTCACAATCAAATACCGGGCAGGACGCTCCAATACCAACGCGGACGCCCTGTCCAGGATGCCCAACCTGCCGGACGGAGGAGAAGATCCGGAGGGACTGGAAGAAGTTGAACTCCCTGCGTTCCACCGTCATGGGACTATTCAGTATTCCCACCAGGTAAGGAGTAAGCAAACTGCTACTTTGAACCCCTTACCCCACTACAACTGGGCGGAAACGCAAGACAGCGACCCTGCCGTCCGACTGGTGAAGGAGATGCTGACTCGGCCGGAGGCTCGCCTTGAACCAGACGCTCCGGAGGAAGCCAAACAACTATGGGCAGAGAAGAGTCGACTGTTCCTTTACAAAGGGAAGTTGTGCCGCAGAATGGTTAACTCCCGGACGCATGAATTACTCTGGCAAGTAGTGGTGCCACGAAGGGACGCAGCCATGGTGATGGAGGCATACCACGACGGAGCTGGGCACTTCGGGTGGAAGAAGCTGGAGTTCCTGCTGCGCGAGCGGTTCCACTGGGTAGGCATGAGGGGAACCATTGAGAAGTGGTGCAGAGACTGTGGCCCGTGCAACCTGAGAAGGAAGGACCGTGCCAGCCAGAAGACTCCCCTGCAGTCCATCGTCACCCGGCAACCGTTGGAACTGGTAGCCTTGGATCATGTAAAACTGACCCCAAGCAGAAGTGGCTACGTCTACGCGTTAACCATCGTGGATCATTACTCCCGGTTTCTGGTTGCCGTCCCCGTCAAGGACTTAACGGCTCAAACAGCAGCTAGAGCCTTCCAGCAGCACTTTTGCCGTCCACACGGGTACCCGGACCAAGTGCTGACGGACCAGGGACCTGCCTTTGAAGCGGAGGTCTTCCAGGAATTCTGCAATCTGTATGGCTGCCGGAAGATAAGGACGACACCCTACCATCCGCAAACTAATGGACTTTGTGAGAAAATGAACCAGGTGGTAATGGATCTTCTAAAAACGTTGCCCCTGGAAGAACGCAGTCTGTGGCCTGAGAAGTTGCCCGATCTGGTGGACCTATACAACCACATCCCGGTAGGTTCCACCAACTGTACCCCGGCTTACCTAATGAGGGCAAGACCTGGTAAGTTACCTGTTGACCTGGAAATGGGAGTCCTGACACCCGAGGACACTTCACCAGAAACAGACTGGGACACAGAGAGGCAGCAGCAGTACCGGAGAGTACAGGAGAGCGTGGAGCGAAGTCTCTGTCAGGCTAGGGAAAGACAAGAGAAAACTTACAACCAGTATGCTCCCGCTGTTCCCCTGGTACCCGGAGAGCAGGTCTTGAAGAGGAAGAGACGGCTCCACAAGTTGGATGACCAGTGGGAGAAGGACCCGTACACCGTACTGCCCTCAAGCCACGAGAACCCGAAGGTTTGTACCATCAGTAAAGACGGAGGGGAAACCACCGCCATTGTATCCCGGGACCACCTGAAGAAGTGTCCCGAACAACTGAGGAACCCTGAAGAGGAACAAGAAGACCATCGACCCGTAGAGGAAAGGGAAGATATGGTTAGTACTGTGCTCGGGGACTTCCCTCGGTCTTGGACTCAAGTCAATGGTGCAGTTGTGGTACCCGTACTCACCTTCCTCCAACCAGCATCCCAAGCACCTACGGAGCAACAGGTAGAGCTGGAAGAACAGCCGGTCCAGGAGGCAGAAGACTCCACACAAGCAGAACAGGAGGATCAACCCTCTGCTTATAGTGAGCCTGCCGTACCCCTAGTGAGACAAAGAGCCGGTAGACAGCTGCCCAGTTTACCCTTGACAGCTCCTACACCCTGTAGTTCAGGGCCAGACAGTCAGCTCCGTAGGTCCACTAGGGCCACTAGAGGCCAGTTACCCGCACGCTGGAGGATTTGAAGTGTATAAATTGTTTTATTTATGTTTATCTGTGTATTGTTGCTTGTGTATAATTTTGTGTTTCCAGTTATTTTTAGGAATCCTTGGTGGATTTACCAGGAATCCTTGTACATAGTTGGAGCGTAACCCAGGATGGACTAGAGACTGTTAAGGACTCGGGGTAGGACAGACCCCTACCTGGTTACGTCTCCCTGTTTTGGTGAAATGGACACCTTGCTTTCTTCAAAGACTGCACCCGGTTACGGACATGCCGTGACCACCTTTATGTGTTTCTTTATTGTATTGTTATTGTTATATCTTGTTATGTTTTTCTAAAATATGTTTAGTCCCGGAGTACTAAATTTCACTAGGGGGGAATGTGACACCCCAGGGGTCTGGTTGCCACAGTGATAGAGATATTATGTCTGAGAGCAGGTGGGAGGTCCTTTGGTCAGGGATCCTGTGCATGCCACACCTCCTGCCCAGTCTTGGGAGGGGAAGAACTTCCCCTATATAAACCCGGGGCTGAAGCAGGGTTAGCAGTCAAGGAGAGTAGAGACAAGAAACAGTCACAGGAAGAAACAGCAGAAGCTCAGTGGGAGCAATACTACTACAAGTCAGGGGCTGGCAGCTGCAGAGCTCGCCCTGACTGAGAAGCTTTCTTACCGGACCCGGCGTCCGAGGCTATGGGGACTAACTCTTACCCAGCAGCAGAAGCCGACCGGCAGGGGATTTCAGGTCCTCAGGCCCAGAAACCCGAAGGCACGGTCACACGCGTGGGACCAGCACCGCCATCGTGGAGCGGAAGCCATTAGAAGGCCCCGAGTCACCGGCCATACGGGTGAGCACCACACGGTACACTCAGGGACGTGGGCTACTTATATCCGCTTCTAGCAAGGTAGCCAGAAGAGTACAGTCAGTTTGGGAGGCCTACAACTCCGCCTGGCCAGGGGAGATCCCATCTGCTCAAGGACTGACCAGGCCCCGTTCACTAGCAAGTACTCCGGGAGGGTCTATCGTTGTTACCAGTAAAGACCCTGAATTACACCGCACCGTCTCTGAGTGGTTCCTGCTACCCCCATCATCCACATCTGCTGCCCTGAGGCCATACCCCTCCCGTTGGGGGTTATACCATCTACGCTGCACCATCCATCCACCGGCCTCAGCGGACTGTCCTGCAGCGGCAGCTCCATAGCTGCATTCAACGGGTGGCGTAGTCGTCCTGCATCTACCGCTGTTACATCGCCGCTCAGTTTGACTCCCTGGGCACGGACCGGGTCACCGCCACGAGACTACAACCCTCAAGAGATCCGGCTCCGGGTAAGCTCCCGCGTGCGCAATGCAGCGCGACACAGGCCCAGGGGCGCGTCACAGACAATACATATGAGTGCCATACAGTGCTTCTAAAACACCACCATACAGAACCCCCCCATTACAATAGCCTACGGGGAACACACAAGAACGCCATAGAGGCTTATATAACACCACCATACAGGAAGCATATAACAGTAACATACATTGGCCAAATAAAAATAATATGTTTAACCCAGATAATGCTGCTATACAGTGTCTACATAATGCCTCGGATCAGGATCAGGGAAGTTATAAAGGATAGACGTGATGATGATTGGCCCCGTAAGCAATAGAGACCCTGAGACAACTATCCGTAGGGTCAGTCTCATTTACAAGCGAAGTAACCCCTCTGCTTTCCACTTTTAGATAGTTTTCTCTCATCAGTTTAGGCCCCATAATACCACCATGCAGTGCTCAAATATTATGCCGCATCCAAATAATGTTCTCATAAAGAGCTACATTATACTGCCATATACTCCCAACATAAAACTGCAATGCAAAATCCCAAATAATACCAATATACTCAGCTAGGGCTCTGTTCACACGCAATTTATATTTAATAAACAGATTAAAAAAAGAAACCGAAAAAATGAGAGGTGAACGAAGCCTAATACTTTAATAAAAGCATAACGTGGCAAGATAATTCAGTCATATAACATAGTAACATAGTTTTTAAGGTTGAAGGAAGACTAAGTCCATCTGGTTCAACCCATAGCCTAACATGTTGATCCAGAGGAAGGCAAAAAACCCATGTGGCAAACACTAAGCTCCACATTGGGGAAAAAAATTCCTTCCCGACTCCATACGACAATCAGACTAGTTCCCTGGATCAACGCCCTATCAAGGAATCTAGTATATATAACCTGTAATATTATACTTTTCAAGAAAGGCATCCAGGCCCTTCTTAAATGTTAGTAGTGAATCCCTCATTACAACATCATGCAGCTGAGAGCTCCATAGTCTCACTGCTCTTACAGTAAAGAATCCCCGTCTGTGATTATGATTAAACCTTCTTTCCTCCAGACGTAGAAGATGCCCCCTTGTCCCCGTCTCAGGACTCAGAGTAAAAAGATCAGTAGAAAGGTCTTTGTACTGTCCCCTCATATACTTGTACATAGTAATAAGATCACCCCTAAGCCTTCTTTTTTCCACAGTAAATAACTCCAAGTGTAATAACCTGTCTTGGTATTGCAGACCCCCCAGTCCTCTAATAACCTGTCTTGGTATTGCAGACCCCCCAGTCCTCTAATAACCTTGGTCGCTCTTCTCTGCACCCGCTCTAGTTCAGCTATGTCTTTCTTATACACCGGAGACCAGAACTGTACACAGTATTCTAAGTGTGGTCGCACTAATGACTTGTATAGAGGTAAAATTATGTTCTCCTCATGAGCATCTATGCCTCTTTTAGTGCATCCCATTATTTTATTTGCCTTTGCAGCAGCTGCCTGACACTGGCCACTAAACGTGAGCTTGTCGTCCACCAATACACCCAGGTCTTTTTCAGTTACAGTTTCGCCCAGTGTTTTACAATTAAGCATATAATTATACATTTTATTTCCTCTGCCCAAGTGCATTACCTTACATTTATCCCCATTAAAGCTCATTTGCCATTTATCAGCCCAAGCTTCTAGTTTACATAGATCCTCCTGTAATATAAAATTGTCCTCCTCTGTATTGATTACCCTGCAGAGTTTAGTGTCATCTGCAAATATTGAAATACTACTCTGTATGCCCCCTACAAGGTCATTAATAAATATGTTAAAAAGAAGGGGGCCCAATACTGACCCCTGTGGTACCCCACTGTTAACCGAGACCCAGTCTGAGTGTTTTCCATTAATAACCACCCTTTGTTTCCTATCACTGAGCCAATTCTTAACCCACATACATATATTTTCCCCTATCCCCATTGTTCTCATTTTATTTATTTTATATCTTTTGTGTGGAAAAGTATCAAAAGCTTTTGAAAAGTCCATATACACAACAGCCACTGCATTTCCTTGGTCCAAATAATACCACCATATAGTGTGAATGTAATACTGCCATATACAGTGACAATAATAGTGCCACATGATGGCAAGACAATTCAATTATATGTAGCCCAAATAATACCACCATATAGTGGCACAATAATACTGCCTTATATAGTCCAAATAACACTGTCATATAGTGCCAATGTTTTACCGACATATACAGCCCAAATAATACCACCATAGCGTGGCAAAATAATACTGCCATATACAGCCCAAATAATACCACCATTCACCTCTTAATAATACTGGGTGGTCTTAATTTGCTCCTGGCCATCCTCTTCTCGGAGGCCCTGTAGGAAGCGGGGTCTCGGGGCAGTTACCCTGTTTGCCATCCCCTAAATGTGGACCTGACCGTTCCTTCCATCAGTCACAGTCCATGACCTGCACGAACAGTAGTACGGGAGACATCTCACCTAAATCTTTTGCTTTTCTTGCGCTATATGGCGATCACACGGAGACTCGTAATGAGATGTGAAGTTCTTCATGTTGTCAAATGCATATCCATACTCAAGAATGAAGGACGAAGTCATGGAGACAGGTCCGGGGGGATGAACAGTGATCACATTGCTTTCATCGGGGGCCCGGTGTCTACGATGTATGTTTCATAGACTCGTATAATGTATGCAGCACATGAACCTGCATTATTGACATCTAATTACATGCTACAATGGCGGGTAATGAACAGCAATGCAATTTAGCTCAAGATGATTGTTCACAGACCCCTAACGAACCAATGACACTGGCAAGTACATAAATCTCTTATATCAAAGGTGTCTATCGGAGCAGAAACACCTGCCGCAGCTCCTAAGCCCACGACTAAAGCGCCGACGTTCTGCATTTAGCTATAAATGGATCACGAGGGTCAAGTGTTTTCAAGACGAGACAATGGGATGATTAATGATTCCTTTTCCCTTTAATTGTATCTATCGCAATCCAGATCATTTCATGCTTCTCAGTTGTATCTGTTATGGCGATTTCCATCCTCGATGACCTGAAGATTAACCTCTTGGCTAGATGAAGAGTCTACACTTAGAAATGACTCTCCAGCCCAGAGAGACAAGTTCTTTCAGATGGGTCATACAGTCAGTATTGCATATGGAAGACCAGCTGGGTGACATTTTAGCACAAAAGTCTCATCCCTATGGCAAGGTTGTAGACCACTGCTCTTGTCCAAGTTGAAGACCCGGCAAAAGGTCAAGGTTGGAGACTACTTTCCTCCGGAAAGGCTGGAGACCACTGCACTAGTGCAAGATTAGAGACTACATCCCTATAGCAAGGTTCAAGACTATTACACATAGACAAGTCTGGAGACCACGACTATAGGTGAAGGCTTGACACTACTGTCCTCTGGCAAAGCCAGAGACCACTGATCTAGCACAAGATTGGAGACCACTGCTATAAGACAAAAATGAAAACCACAGCTCTGGGGAAAGGTTGGAGTCCGCTGTACTAGGGTAAAGATCAGGATTGGAGACTTGCATTGGGCAAGTTTGGAGACTACTGCACTAGGGCAAAATTAGAAACCGCTGACCCAGCACAAGGTTGGAAACCACTGTGGCATAGGAAGGTTGGAGTCCACAGCCCTGGGGCAAAATTGGAGACCATTGCACTAGGGTGAGCTTGGACACCACATCTCTATGGAAAGGTTGGAGACCACTGCACTGGGACAGGTTTGGAGACCACTACCATTAGTCAAGGTTGGAAACTACTGTCCTCCTGTCCTGTTGAAGACCACTGAGCTAGGTCAAAATTGGAGACCACTGCTATAAGTCAAAAATAAAAACCAAAGATGTAGGGAAAAGTTGGAAACCACTGTACTGCTGCACGAGGACAGAATTAGCAACCACTGCCCAATTACAAGTTTGGAAACCACTGTCCTATGGCAAGGTTGGGATCTATAGTCCTGGGGAACAATTAGAGACCACTGCACTAGGGCAAGTTTGGAGACCACAGCCATGGTGAAGAATTGGCGACCACTGCACCAGGACATGTTTGGAGATCAGTGCCATAAAACAAACCACTGCCGAAAACCACTACTCTAGGTCAGGATTGGAGACCATGATTGCAGAGAAAGCCTTGAGGTTACTGGAACAGGGCAAAGTTAGACACTACGGCCATAGGGAATAGTAAGAGGGCCCTGTCATAGAGCAAAGTTGGAGGTCACTGTCATAGGAAAGTTTGAAGACCACCACCCTAGGAGAGGGTTGGAGATCACTGTCAAAGGGCAAGGTTGGAGACCACTATTGTAGAGGAAGGCTGGAGATCACTAAAATGGGGCAAGGTTGGACACTAATGTCATAGAGCAGGTAGGAGGCCACTGTCGTAGAGCAAGATCAGAGGTCACTGTCGTTGGACAGGTTGTATATCACTACATAGGACAAAGTTGGAGATCACTGCTTAGGACAAGGTTGGAGATCACTGCTTAGGACAAAGTTGGAGATCACTGCTTAGGACAAGGTTGGAGATCACTGCTTAGGACAAGGTTGGAGATCACTGCTTAGGACAAGGTTGGAGATCACTGCTTAGGACAAGGTTGGAGATCACTGCTTAGGACAAGGTTGGAGATCACTGCTTAGGACAAGGTTGAGAGTTAGTGCCCTTGGATTTGGAGTTTGGAGACCACTATGATAAGGTAAGGTTGGAGACCACATACATAGGGCACGTTTTGAAACCATGGCAATGGTCATACTCTACAGAGGGGCAGATCCAGTGCCAGCTATGGGCCACACACGGGGGTAACACCTCTGGTTGCCTTGTGGCCTTAGCTAATGTTCAGACCATTATACCCCAGAGGAGCTGACCTGTGGATGCTTGTGCTTTCTTTTCTACATGTGTGACTATGGATTGCTGCGCTCCTTATGACATCGCCCTCCTTCAGATCTGAGCGTGCTGCACTGTCTATGGGGGAGGTAAAAGGTTGTTATAAAGTAATAGGGCTTTTATCTCTGCAGTGATTTGAATGAGATGTAATGGACTGGAAGTTCTTCTTAATGGCCCACAACGTTTGGATTTCCCTCATCACGTCTCGAGGGAAATGTTTAAAAAAAGAAATATTTTCTGCAAAAGCCATTTAGTCATCAACTGCTTTGCCCTGCATGAGTCATGGGATAACGAGGCTGAAAGGGACATTTCTCCCGGTGTTTTTGCTCCATCTCCTTCCCTGTCCCCAAACAACATAAACCACAGGGTTGATTATTAAAGGGATTGGAAAAAAAAATGTCAGTTTTCTTCCAAAAACCAGCACAACCCGTCCACAGGTTTTAGCTCGGCACCATTCACTTCAATGGAGCTGAGCTGCAATACCACACACAACCTGTAGACAGGGGTGGCGCTGGTTTTGGCTGGAAGCAGGAAGTCATGTTTTTCAAATCTTGGACAAACCCTTTAACACATTGTTTTGCACCATTTTTGTCTCTCTGAGCTCCCTTGGAGTCTGCTACATAACACATTATTTATAGCTGCAGTCCTATGTAAAAACACAAACAGCTGTGCCAAATGGTAAATTCAGCTTTGCTATACTTGGGCATAAATCGATTTTTTGATACTTTGGAACAAACAAGATAGAGTTGTGTTCATTTTGTTTCTAAATACAATGTAGCAATTACTGTAGAAGTCACCCCCTCCCCCTCCAGTCTTAAAGGGACATTGCACTTTTAGCATCTTGAAGTAATTTAACAAATGCATTAGTGGAAATCAACTAATAGTGACCCTATAACACCCAATCCTCCCACGGACTGAATTTCATTTGCTCAATTTAGTGTTCTCCAATCTATGGCTTTGCAGATGTTGCAAAACTACAACTCTGATCATGCTTTGTCAGCCCCAGGGAATGCTGGGACTGCAGTTTTGCAACAGTTGGAGACTACTGGTAACTTAAACAACAGAAACGCGCTGGGTTGAGTTAATAGGATGCTGGCCCTTTAAGAGATGCTTGATTGGCACTCCACCATATAATTTCCTTATAACAATTAAAATGCACTCCAATACTAATGAGCCTGTAAAAGTGACTGAGCGTTATAATTACCAGCACCATGAAATCTATTATTCACAGTAATCTAATTGACATGCTCCATTATAATCCGGCTGAAAGGTTGACTCTTCCCCAGTAAGAAGCCGCCCCCAGCGGGAAATTTTCAGGCATTTTATTAGATCTAGATAATTCTGCTTCACTTATAAATATTCAACCCGTAAATGTGGCAGAATTCACCCAGAAAGTTCCAAACTGCAACTAACTGTGTCGTACAACAACCTCGGCTCTGCTACATCGGTATAGGGCGCAGACACGCCGGCATCACATGTCCACTATGTGTGACGATACCTCTTCATTTTGGTTCCATTGCAATCCCTACTGTTCCCTATAGACATCAGGTATCACTAGGACTACTACTCCCAGCAGCTACATCCTATGAACGCACATTGCTTGATTTTACCTTGCAATGCGGTATATATTGGCGTGATGGCGGTATTATTTATTCTTATGGTGAAATCCAATGTCAAGGTTTACAATCCCAGACTTGACTTACAATATTACATTAGAATCTACATATAGGGATAAGATATGGTAAATATGATCTGATTAAATTATTTTGACCCCCCAGGTGCTCCCCTGCTGTACCCCTACAACGTGCTGCAGTCGGGTTTGGACAATCCCTTTTTTTAGGGTTGCATCGTGAATAACCCCATCGCAGGTTGCCCTGCTGCACAGACCCCTCAGCAATCTACTGCAATCTATAGGAAACCAGGCAGCAAGTGTTCAATTCCACAACAGCGCTCCCGCAGGAGAAATAAAATATTACAGTTTTCATTTAAAGGGACTGCCCAGAATTAAATACGCATGGCTGCTTTCTTCCAAAATACAGCATCACGCCGATCCAGAGGTTATAGTTAGAAAAGGAACTCAGCCCTAATTACTTTATTGGAGCTGAAATGCAATACCAGACACGACCTAGGTGTGGCGCTATTTTTTTAAACAACCCCTTAAAATCATGAATGTGTCAAGTCCTCAAAAGAGAGAGGCTCTTTGTAGTCACCCACTGAGCCCCAGGAGTGACACACAGTATTAACCCCTTTCCTTCCCTTCACAAAGGATGCCAAAATTAACCCCCTCAGTGCCCTATACCAGTAGGAATTCTGACATTAACTCCTTCCCTACCCCAGGAATCCTGAAAATAACCCAATCACTTGTTTGATCACCACCAGGAATCCTGACATTAACCCTTCTCTCTTCTCTAGAACATCATGGATCATAAAATGAACTACTCCACTTCCTTCCACCACCAGAAATTTTGACATTAACTCTTCACTTAAAATTAACCCTGGTCGCTGCTTTAGACCACTAGGGATCCTGCCATTAAAGTCTTCACTGCCCTAGATCACCAGGGATCCTGAAATTAACCATTCACGTCCCTAGACCACCAGGGATCCTGAAATTAACCATTCACGTCCCTAGACCACCAAGAATCTTAAAATTAACCTCATCACTTCCCTAAACCATGAGCAATTCTGACATTAACTCTTCACTGCCCTAGACCACCAGGGATCCTGCTATTCACTGTCCTATACCACCAGCGATCCTAAAACTAACCATTCACTTCCATAGACCACCGGTGATCCTGAAATTAATCATTCACTTCTCTAGACCACCAGAGATCTTGAATTAACCCCTTCACTTCCCTAAACCATGAGCAATTCTGACATTAACTCTTCACTGCCCTACCAGGGATCCTGCTATTCACTGTCCTACACCACCAGGGATCCTAAAATTAACCATTCACTTCTATGGACCACCAGGGATCCTGAAATTAATCATTCACTTCCCTAGACCACCAGGAATCTTAAATTAACCCTTTCACTTCCCTAGACCATGAGCAATTCTGACATTAACTCTTCACTGCCGTAGACCACCAGAGATCCTGACATTAACTTTTTCACTCTCTTGGACCACCAAAAGATCCAGAAATTAAACGTCTCCACTGCAGTAGAACACCGGGGATTCTGTAACCAATCCCTTCATGCCCCTAGACCACCAGGGATTCTGACATTAACTCTTCACTGCAATAAAACAGCAGATATTTTAACATTAACCCTTTCAGTGCCTTGGACCACCTAACAATTTGGACCCTTTGCTCGACTATTTCTTTGATCCTCGGCTTCCATCCAGCACATTAGAGTTTTCCATCATATGACTCGTATATGTCGGGAGGCGCGTAAGTCTCGGTATGGAATGGTGGAGAGTACTGTGCTATTCCAGACAGTAAAGAATAGGTATAGGCATATATAACGCCCCAACAAATGCCAAGATTGTGCTTTTTCGGTATGTGTTGGACCAATGGATCCCAACGCTGAGGTTATGTGACCTGCAGACCTCCCAATACACGGCCCCGCTCCCCCAATCAATAACATATTATTGAGAATCAGATTTCCCGCAGCCACTTTGCTTTGACCTCTGACATTCCTGGGGAGTTGTAACAGTCCCATGGATTTTCACATCTTTTTCCTCTCTGCTTCCTCAATGGAACCAGGATTTTATTGAAAGCCGCCATCGTGAACGGCGGAAAACGATTTGCTTAGGTGGAAAATGGTCTAGAGCAAGAAGAATGGTCTATCCGTTAATCCCTATAATTAAACAGGAGGAGCAACCCCCAGACTTCATGGATCAAAGTGCACAAGCCAAAGTCTTGTGGGCACTTAGAGCACACAGCAGCATAAATAAGGCATCACATCATTGCTTCTATGGATGGCTCTCACAGTACCTATAAGCACCCTATGGCGGCACATGGGGTGCATATGGGCACTATGGACAATGCTGTGTGCCTGTATGACTCTAATAACCCTCCAGACAGTTCTAGAGTCACATTCACATTTGCTTGCACTTGGTTCATGTCTTGTTTTTGTCTTATTCTTTACCCACTGAAAATTGTAAAGACTATGTAGTATCATATAAATTGCAAACAAATATGTTTATATATAATAGTGGTTTAATTAATGAAATATAGTCAATAAAAGTTTACGTTTACAGCATGATCCCAGTTGCGACTGTCTCTTCCAGTAATACATGCTGAATGTTAGCTCTGTGTGTCCCTCCCAGTAATACAGGCTGGATGCGTGGTCTGTATTTCACCAGAGTACTGCTTTCTTTTTTAGCTTCTTTATTAGCACAGTTTCTATCCCGCACTTATTTCCTCTCCATGTGATTTCCTCCTTATTCGGTAGTCTTTTTTCTCTGCCCTCCCTGAGACGGTAGATGCTTTCTCCCTTCGACAGACTGTAGAGGTCTGTGTTCAACGCCATCCCTCCTGTTATCTCTATCACTTAGCAAACAGAGGGTGCGAGCATAGAAAGCCATCAGAACAATGAGAAGAAGCTCTGATCGTTTTGTATCTTTTCTGCACGTATATTTCGAGTCAAGAGGAAAAATAAGGAAGAACACTTCTGCATGCAGGGAAACTAGATTGTAAGCTATATTGGCAAAGAATGGATATGATGATAAAGCTGATGCCCAATATCAAATCTAAAACTGACCATAGAAAGGTATGACGCCTGCTCAACAGTCTGTAAGAAGTAAAGACTATGACATTACATCATGACTGTGTATGGAAGTTTCCCTTGACAATGTGAAAACGACAGGAGGTACAACTCTGGGTATTTGGCCATGACTTGATCAACCAATCAGAACATGAGACCATTTTGGTTCCTCTGTTTTCATTGCATGAGCTGAATACATAACATTTAGATGGTGGCGAATTTGGAGAGATACATTATATGGCCAAAAGTATGTGGATACCTGACCATCACCTATATCAGGTTGTTGGACGTCATTAATATGGAGTTGGTCCCCACTTTTGCGGATACACCAGTCTTCACTCTTCTGGGAAATGCTTTCTACAAGATTTTGGAATGTGTGTGTGAATTTGTGCTACATTTGTGAGGTCAGGCACTCATATTGGATAAGGAGGTCCCGTTCATCTCTAAGGTGTTGGATGGAGTTGAGGACTGGACTTTGTGGAGCCACTCAAGTCTTTGTGGACCTTGAGTTTTGCAGGGTCATACTTTAATATATAAGGATCTTCCCTAACTGTTGTCTAAAATACCTTTGTGCCTCCACCATCTTTTACAGCAGGTAGTATTATGTGGACAGTGACAAACCCAGTTTCATCCATTAAGCGACCATATATTGAGCGGTGATTCACACCTTCGATGGGGTCAAGTATGGCCACTTTTAATGCCTGATGTTCTTCAATACTTGGTGGGTTGCTCTGAGATTTTTGTCATCTGCTAGTTCATGGCAAATCTGGCATGACTCCTAAATTAAGGGTGTTTATCACCAAGCTACGACTTGCCTACTTTGGACACATCATACGAAGAGAGCAATCACTGGAGAAGGACATCATGGTGGGAAGAATAGAAAGAACAAGGTGAAGAGGAAGACCAGCAACCCAATGGCTTGGTACTATCAAAATAACGGAGGAGAAGTGTCGCAGAGTGCATCTTCTTACAGTCACCACTGTATTTACGAGAGCTTCAATCAGCAAGATATCTTGAGTAAACAGTATTTACTTCATACTGGTTAAACATGAGATACAATTCAGTGTCACACAGTCCGTGTGCTGCTTACATAACACATTCAGGAAAGGAAAAAAAAACACAGGAAGTAAAAACAACCAACAATTGAGAGCTTTCCTCCCCTATTACAGCAAGCATATAACTTTACACACTATCGCCATCTGCTGTCTGGTTAGTATAAAGTCCTCCTTTCACTTATAATAAGTCCTGATCTGTTGTATATGCCAATAAGAAGACCCTGGTGGACCTATCTAGGCTGCACAAGATCGGTCTTCCTACGGAGAGTTCATCCATCAAGTCGCCATGGCTCGAGATTGAGGCGAAGGCCGTTAAATAATAAAATAAAAACCTACTTTTCACCATAAATGATATCTTGTACTAATATATGTCCTTGTGTTTATATAACCATTGCATAAAGATACTAAATCTCCATCGATAAAATTATTCCGTGTCGTACATTTATCTTCTGTCTTTACAGGATACAAGGTTTCTCGTTCCCATCACTAGAATTCTTAGAAGCTGACTGCGCTCTTTCCCTCGAAAGCTGATCTCCAATGATAATCGACTTCCCAAAAGCGAATGAGTGAGGAGAAGAAAGGGCATCTAAAGGGGAAGGTAAGGTTATATTCAGAGCTTGATTTCATTTCTTCGCTATTGGAAATCACTTTGTCATAAATGTGTGACTGATGGGACTGGGCACAGACTGGTTCTAGGCAGCAGTGGAAAAGTGGTCCCTGGTCCTTTGAAGTGAATGAGAGTTACGAAAACCTTCTGGGTAGGAGTCTTACTATCTTTTGCAATCCATCCACTTTTGCAAAGTGTTAGAAATGCACATTTTTTGGGGAGAATCCTGCTGCCCATCAGGTGAAGGGATGTCTCATCAACTATAAGTGTCAATTTGTGGCCAAAATTAAGAAACAGCTGCTGATCAAAAAGCTTCTCCCAAAATGTAGATTCCCCTGACTTAATCAATTACAAAAGTTTCACAACTTTACCCATTGTTTCTGAGCCCTCCATTGTGCTGCCAGCAGAGGAGGACTGAAGATTTAGGCAATCAACTAGTAACTTGGGCATCCTACAAGAGCTTCTATTACCTGAGAATGGTTATGTCGGCCAACGCTGAATTCCAATTTTAAAGCCATACAAAGAAAAAACAAAACCAGTCACAATAAATACCGATGATGTCAATGTGGTTGTGGATGACATCACCGACCCTTATCCAAGGTCCAATGACCCGTCAATCGCCACCTGATTGTAATAGATACCGATGATGTGGACGACATCACTGACCCTTGTCCAAGGTCCAAAGACCCATCAGTCGGCACCTGATGGCAATAAATACCAATGATGTCACTTTGTGTCACGCAAGGTGTGGGAAAGACTTAGTGTAACACAAGGGGAAGAGAGAAAGGGAGCCAAGATTCTAGGGAAACGGCGGAGTGGAGACCTCCTAGGCTGGTCTAGTGTCACCCTGTCTCCCCTAACGACCCTATATTGGCTCTTCACCAATTGCCATACGCGTGCCTCGCCCTGTCTTTCCCTGGCGTTTGGCTAAGGCTAGGGAAGGGAGGAGATGAGCACTAGTCAATCACCACTGAACACTAAAGACAACAAGGGAAGACAAACAGGGGGAAATTGATTAGCTTTAGACGACTCCAGACAAATGCGCACACGTCCTCAAGCTCCAGAGAGGAAGAAGTACTGCTATTGCTAAAGCCTTCACAAGGAGTAATGAATATCGCTGGCACCTCCCTCTGGAACACAGCAGGTATTTATATACCCAGGGCAGGGTGTTAATTAGCCAGAGGAAGGTAGCTGCTGGGTCCTAGAGACAGCTTCTAAGAAGGTGTCTGTAATGCCAAATGTTGAGATTTCCTGCAACCCACTTCCTGCAGGGCGACTGTCTGTCACTTCTGACACACCAGTGACACTGTGGTTGTGGATGACATCACCGACCCCTACCTAAGGTCCAAAGACCCATCAATCGGCACCTGATGGCAGCACAGACAGTATAATATCCCGATTATTAATAATTTATGCAGATATTTATTTCATCCCCAGGTTTAACGCCACATCCCCACTATATGTACAATTATTTCTTGTACAATTGTACAATTATTATCTCCATGAGATCAAGAATACTTTTTTTTTTGCTCCATAAGAAATGTAAAAGTTAGAAAAATGCAAATGGAAGATGAGTTTCAGAAAGACTTTATTAAACTGTGAGTGCAAAAAAGTAACTTCATGGATGATCCTAAGTAGAAACCATGACAGGTGCAGCACAAGAGGAGACTTTATTGGAAAACTGAGGACATCAATGGGTAAGCATGAAAGTTGTTGCATCTCAAAATCCCCGATACTTTCATTCTCAAGGGAAATGTAGCACCCTGAGGATTCGGCTGCTACAGGGGTATTGCACCTCAACCCAGAGGTGTGATATTCCACTCCCGGGTAAGGATGGAGTGTGGAACTGAGCTCAGATAGACTGCATGCACTACACACATCCCACTTCAGAGGAGCAGGCCGACGGTACTCCCACTTAGAAATGTGCAGGTACAACCGAGCCTGTTCCTGGCTGGAGTGGGAGGGGGGTGGTACATCCCATGTAGTGTAGGGGCAGATAGGGGGAGCAGTCTGGGTAGTGATAGGAGCTCATTGGGTGCTGGTCACCTGAGCTCACACATAGAGGGATATATAAGGAGGGCACCAACTTAGATCAGGGTCAGACGCTGAGAACAAGTCAGTTGGAGAGAGAAAAGGAAACAGCAGCCCTGGAGAGAGAGAGAGGAGAAAGAAAGAGAAAGACCCAGAGGGGGAAGACTGAAGGGACCCAAGAACCCAAATTAGAGCACCGGGTGAGGAGTCAGCACAAGGGTACCGGAACCCAAGCTGGTGGGGGCAAAAACATCCCTAGCCAGAGACCGGAGGCTGTGGGCAGCATCTGCCACGGCCACCCACTACATCCACCCTGAAGGCATACCACATGGAGGGTCAGGGAACCTAAGGCCAAGGGTTGCCCAGCAGAAGGCCCGAGGGAGCTGGACCTAGGTGGATCACTGGTGGGGACGGCTGAAGAAAGGACAGAGGGAGAGCTCAGGGCCACGCTCCGGACTTGTTTGGGGGTTGGCCGGATCCAGGACCTGGTGGACGCAGCACGGCTCGGGTGGTCACTAACAGCTGGAGTGACCGAAACATCCGCAGTAAGTAAACTCCCTTAACTGCACAACCCGAGTCTGTCTTCATTGCCGGCTGCACCGCACCACCACAACCCCCATCCTCTGCGCCTGTCCCCTCTGAGGCTATACCCCTCCCGTTGGGGGTTATCCCACCAAGCTGCACATCCACCATCAGCCTCAGCGGACCCTGCTGCAGCGGCGGCCACAGTGACCGCATTACAACGGGTGGCGTAGTCGACACAAAAGAACTCTTATAACATCAGTAAGGACTGCCACATAACACTTAGCTTGACGCCCTGGGCACGGGACCGGGTCACAGCCGCTCGGAGACTACAACCCCCCATCTGATCCGGTGCCGGGTATTCCCCTCAAAAAGGAATATGTCCCAGGGGGCGCGTCAACTTTGGCGTAGTCGGCAGGATTACGTGCCCGCAACACCCGGGTACTGCGTGCCTGAAGAAAAGTGCAAGTTTACCTCAGAAAGAAGTCTCCCGCCGGTTCCGGAGGGTCCACGCCATCGGACTCCATCACCAGTCGTTTCCCGCCGATTGTCCGCCATTTCCAGCTTGTTCCCGCCATCTGCAGAGTTTCCCGCCACTGGGCGACGCTTCCCGCCAAAACCGCAGATTTCCCGCCTTGGAAGAGCAGCGGACGCCATTATGGGCGTGCCAAAGGAGGGCAGGAGGCCACCTCCCATCGTGGGCCAGGACAGAAAATGGCGCCAAAAGTGGAAACCGCCCCCACCAACAGAGACTGTGATGCTGGAGGTGTCTGTCAGCGTGAAAGAACTCCCCCTGGAGCTGACAGTCACCGAGTTGCCCCGGGACCGCCCTCGAAGTGGGAGGAGACGAAAGAGGAGAGAAAAGATGGGTGTCGCTTGGAGCAGTCTGGAGCGAGCGCACCCGGAGGCAGGAAGCCTGGAAAGGAGCAGCAGAAAAGCTCACCCGGAGATGGAAAGAGAGCAGAACAGCACCGGCCCGCTGGCCAGGAGTCTGCTAGAGACCGAGGAAGGAGGGCAGAGCAGCACCGGCCCGCTGGCCAGGAGCCTGCCGGAAGCAGAGCAGAGCAGCACCGACCCGATGGTCAGGAGCCTGCTAGAGTCCACAACCCCGCTAGGTCTAGCGGAGATCTTAGCGCAGCTCCCCCGAGACCGGGAGTGTGCACAAACTGCCCTGGAGGGCCTCGCAAGGAGGATGGCCCGGGTACAGCGTGAGATACTGGCGGAGTGGAGCCGGGAGATGGCTCAGCACGCAGAGACCAGTCAGCGGAGCACGCTACCCTGGAAGAGGAAGCAGACCGCCTCTGAGGATGGCGCGGGAGGACCCAAGGCCGGAGACGGCGCCGAGGAGGGAGCCGAACGCATGGAGGCAGGTAAAGGGGACGCTTATACCCCAAGCCGAGAAACCGCCCACCTGCCCCAGCTCCCCGTCGCAGAGCCCGAAAGTCCCCCTGCTGTGCCCGTAGCTGCCAGGTCACCGCCATGGACTAGGCCCCGACCGGAAGCCGCCGCAGCGACCCCTGTGACGTCACGCGCCCCGACCCGGAGCGTGACAAAGCAGGAAGTACCACCAGCCTGGTCGCAAGGCCTAGTACCTCCGGGCGCCGCACCACCAACAGCGCCCCCTACCTCCGCGGAGCCTCCGGCCTGGCCGCAAGGCCAGGTAGCCCAGGGCGCCGCCGTCCTAACGGTGCCCTTCACCTTCCAGGTGCCCCAGGCCTGGCCGCAAGGCCTGGGCAACCCGGGCGCCACCACCACCGCGCCCGCGCCCGCAATACCTAGGGTGCCACACCTGGGGGAGGACCTCTTCGGCCAGCTCACATGGCCGGACGGGCGGCCCTTCATCTGGCCCGAAGGGTACCCTGAGCTGGAGCGGCAGCAAAGACTAGGGCCCTTGTGTGAGCCCCTAATTCCGGCTCCGAAGCCCGTGGCTCGGGTCTCGCCTCCTCTAGCAGAAGCCCAATTCGTGTGGGACCCCACGGGAGAAGATTTGATGGGGTTCACCGGAGAAACTCGGGCAGCCGCAGCTGAACGTACAGAGTGTTGCCGTCAACAGCTGGCAGAGTTTAAGAGAGAACGGGAGGAGAGGCGGGTCAGAGAACAACAGGCCCAAATCCAGAGCGCGGAGCAGAAGAGCCGGACTAGGAGGAACCCCCGTGCAGCGCATTGTCCCCGCACCATCGGGACAGTGATAAAGTTCAACCCGCAGCATGGGTGGGGCTTTATTCGGGACCGTAACAACCGCGGTGACGTTTTTGTGACTCGCAGAGACGTCGAGTCCCACCTGCCGGAAGGTCACAAAGGCCGTGACCTCTACGTCGGAGACGAGGTCACTTTCACCCGGCACAAGTGTGCCAAAGGACCTTACGCCCTCCACGTACACCGCTTGACGGAGGAGGAGTTGCGGTGTGAGGAGGAGGAGCAAGAGGACCCGGACGGGTCTGAAGTAACAACCAGCTATAAGCAAAGAGCAGGAGGAAGACGCCGTTGAGTGCGGCAGAGCAGGTGTTGTAAATAGTTACCCAATCGGGGTATATAGAAACTGAAACTGTTGCTGCTAAAATAGTCCCCGTTGGGACCAGGGAACTGTTTACCCGTTAACCCCTTCATCCTACAGGCTGAGGACTGTGAGCAGCCATTCCCTACCCTCTACCTGGCCGAGGACTGAGAGCGGCCAACTTTCAACTTCCCCTGTATATAGTTGCGCGTCCTAAAGCGCCCCCTACCGGTTTTATAAGAAAACCAGATTTTTCTAAGAGACTGTCGCACTTTTCCCGGACACACGTTGCACAGTGTCCGGAGGAGGAACCAGAGACAAGAGAAGTCTACGAGAATGTTTATATAAAAAGTTTTATATATATATAATGTTTATATGTTTTATATGTTCATATAAAAATTTTGTATGTTTTGGTGTTTTATGTCTTACAGCCCGAGGACGTGCTGTGATTTACCAGGGGGGAATGTAGCACCCTGAGGATTCGGCTGCTACAGGGGTATTGCACCTCAACCCAGAGGTGTGATATTCCACTCCCGGGTAAGGATGGAGTGTGGAACTGAGCTCAGATAGACTGCATGCACTACACACATCCCACTTCAGAGGAGCAGGCCGACGGTACTCCCACTTAGAAATGTGCAGGTACAACCGAGCCTGTTCCTGGCTGGAGTGGGAGGGGGGTGGTACATCCCATGTAGTGTAGGGGCAGATAGGGGGAGCAGTCTGGGTAGTGATAGGAGCTCATTGGGTGCTGGTCACCTGAGCTCACACATAGAGGGATATATAAGGAGGGCACCAACTTAGATCAGGGTCAGACGCTGAGAACAAGTCAGTTGGAGAGAGAAAAGGAAACAGCAGCCCTGGAGAGAGAGAGAGGAGAAAGAAAGAGAAAGACCCAGAGGGGGAAGACTGAAGGGACCCAAGAACCCAAATTAGAGCACCGGGTGAGGAGTCAGCACAAGGGTACCGGAACCCAAGCTGGTGGGGGCAAAAACATCCCTAACCAGAGACCGGAGGCTGTGGGCAGCATCTGCCACGGCCACCCACTACATCCACCCTGAAGGCATACCACATGGAGGGTCAGGGAACCTAAGGCCAAGGGTTGCCCAGCAGAAGGCCCGAGGGAGCTGGACCTAGGTGGATCACTGGTGGGGACGGCTGAAGAAAGGACAGAGGGAGAGCTCAGGGCCACGCTCCGGACTTGTTTGGGGGTTGGCCGGATCCAGGACCTGGTGGACGCAGCACGGCTCGGGTGGTCACTAACAGCTGGAGTGACCGAAACATCCGCAGTAAGTAAACTCCCTTAACTGCACAACCCGAGTCTGTCTTCATTGCCGGCTGCACCGCACCACCACAACCCCCATCCTCTGCGCCTGTCCCCTCTGAGGCTATACCCCTCCCGTTGGGGGTTATCCCACCAAGCTGCACATCCACCATCAGCCTCAGCGGACCCTGCTGCAGCGGCGGCCACAGTGACCGCATTACAACGGGTGGCGTAGTCGACACAAAAGAACTCTTATAACATCAGTAAGGACTGCCACATAACACTTAGCTTGACGCCCTGGGCACGGGACCGGGTCACAGCCGCTCGGAGACTACAACCCCCCATCTGATCCGGTGCCGGGTATTCCCCTCAAAAAGGAATATGTCCCAGGGGGCGCGTCAACTTTGGCGTAGTCGGCAGGATTACGTGCCCGCAACACCCGGGTACTGCGTGCCTGAAGAAAAGTGCAAGTTTACCTCAGAAAGAAGTCTCCCGCCGGTTCCGGAGGGTCCACGCCATCGGACTCCATCACCAGTCGTTTCCCGCCGATTGTCCGCCATTTCCAGCTTGTTCCCGCCATCTGCAGAGTTTCCCGCCACTGGGCGACGCTTCCCGCCAAAACCGCAGATTTCCCGCCTTGGAAGAGCAGCGGACGCCATTATGGGCGTGCCAAAGGAGGGCAGGAGGCCACCTCCCATCGTGGGCCAGGACAGAAAATGGCGCCAAAAGTGGAAACCGCCCCCACCAACAGAGACTGTGATGCTGGAGGTGTCTGTCAGCGTGAAAGAACTCCCCCTGGAGCTGACAGTCACCGAGTTGCCCCGGGACCGCCCTCGAAGTGGGAGGAGACGAAAGAGGAGAGAAAAGATGGGTGTCGCTTGGAGCAGTCTGGAGCGAGCGCACCCGGAGGCAGGAAGCCTGGAAAGGAGCAGCAGAAAAGCTCACCCGGAGATGGAAAGAGAGCAGAACAGCACCGGCCCGCTGGCCAGGAGTCTGCTAGAGACCGAGGAAGGAGGGCAGAGCAGCACCGGCCCGCTGGCCAGGAGCCTGCCGGAAGCAGAGCAGAGCAGCACCGACCCGATGGTCAGGAGCCTGCTAGAGTCCACAACCCCGCTAGGTCTAGCGGAGATCTTAGCGCAGCTCCCCCGAGACCGGGAGTGTGCACAAACTGCCCTGGAGGGCCTCGCAAGGAGGATGGCCCGGGTACAGCGTGAGATACTGGCGGAGTGGAGCCGGGAGATGGCTCAGCACGCAGAGACCAGTCAGCGGAGCACGCTACCCTGGAAGAGGAAGCAGACCGCCTCTGAGGATGGCGCGGGAGGACCCAAGGCCGGAGACGGCGCCGAGGAGGGAGCCGAACGCATGGAGGCAGGTAAAGGGGACGCTTATACCCCAAGCCGAGAAACCGCCCACCTGCCCCAGCTCCCCGTCGCAGAGCCCGAAAGTCCCCCTGCTGTGCCCGTAGCCGCCAGGTCACCGCCATGGACTAGGCCCCGACCGGAAGCCGCCGCAGCGACCCCTGTGACGTCACGCGCCCCGACCCGGAGCGTGACAAAGCAGGAAGTACCACCAGCCTGGTCGCAAGGCCTAGTACCTCCGGGCGCCGCACCACCAACAGCGCCCCCTACCTCCGCGGAGCCTCCGGCCTGGCCGCAAGGCCAGGTAGCCCAGGGCGCCGCCGTCCTAACGGTGCCCTTCACCTTCCAGGTGCCCCAGGCCTGGCCGCAAGGCCTGGGCAACCCGGGCGCCACCACCACCGCGCCCGCGCCCGCAATACCTAGGGTGCCACACCTGGGGGAGGACCTCTTCGGCCAGCTCACATGGCCGGACGGGCGGCCCTTCATCTGGCCCGAAGGGTACCCTGAGCTGGAGCGGCAGCAAAGACTAGGGCCCTTGTGTGAGCCCCTAATTCCGGCTCCGAAGCCCGTGGCTCGGGTCTCGCCTCCTCTAGCAGAAGCCCAATTCGTGTGGGACCCCACGGGAGAAGATTTGATGGGGTTCACCGGAGAAACTCGGGCAGCCGCAGCTGAACGTACAGAGTGTTGCCGTCAACAGCTGGCAGAGTTTAAGAGAGAACGGGAGGAGAGGCGGGTCAGAGAACAACAGGCCCAAATCCAGAGCGCGGAGCAGAAGAGCCGGACTAGGAGGAACCCCCGTGCAGCGCATTGTCCCCGCACCATCGGGACAGTGATAAAGTTCAACCCGCAGCATGGGTGGGGCTTTATTCGGGACCGTAACAACCGCGGTGACGTTTTTGTGACTCGCAGAGACGTCGAGTCCCACCTGCCGGAAGGTCACAAAGGCCGTGACCTCTACGTCGGAGACGAGGTCACTTTCACCCGGCACAAGTGTGCCAAAGGACCTTACGCCCTCCACGTACACCGCTTGACGGAGGAGGAGTTGCGGTGCGAGGAGGAGGAGCAAGAGGACCCGGACGGGTCTGAAGTAACAACCAGCTATAAGCAAAGAGCAGGAGGAAGACGCCGTTGAGTGCGGCAGAGCAGGTGTTGTAAATAGTTACCCAATCGGGGTATATAGAAACTGAAACTGTTGCTGCTAAAATAGTCCCCGTTGGGACCAGGGAACTGTTTACCCGTTAACCCCTTCATCCTACAGGCTGAGGACTGTGAGCAGCCATTCCCTACCCTCTACCTGGCCGAGGACTGAGAGCGGCCAACTTTCAACTTCCCCTGTATATAGTTGCGCGTCCTAAAGCGCCCCCTACCGGTTTTATAAGAAAACCAGATTTTTCTAAGAGACTGTCGCACTTTTCCCGGACACACGTTGCACAGTGTCCGGAGGAGGAACCAGAGACAAGAGAAGTCTACGAGAATGTTTATATAAAAAGTTTTATATATATATAATGTTTATATGTTTTATATGTTCATATAAAAATTTTGTATGTTTTGGTGTTTTATGTCTTACAGCCCGAGGACGTGCTGTGATTTACCAGGGGGGAATGTAGCACCCTGAGGATTCGGCTGCTACAGGGGTATTGCACCTCAACCCAGAGGTGTGATATTCCACTCCCGGGTAAGGATGGAGTGTGGAACTGAGCTCAGATAGACTGCATGCACTACACACATCCCACTTCAGAGGAGCAGGCCGACGGTACTCCCACTTAGAAATGTGCAGGTACAACCGAGCCTGTTCCTGGCTGGAGTGGGAGGGGGGTGGTACATCCCATGTAGTGTAGGGGCAGATAGGGGGAGCAGTCTGGGTAGTGATAGGAGCTCATTGGGTGCTGGTCACCTGAGCTCACACATAGAGGGATATATAAGGAGGGCACCAACTTAGATCAGGGTCAGACGCTGAGAACAAGTCAGTTGGAGAGAGAAAAGGAAACAGCAGCCCTGGAGAGAGAGAGAGGAGAAAGAAAGAGAAAGACCCAGAGGGGGAAGACTGAAGGGACCCAAGAACCCAAATTAGAGCACCGGGTGAGGAGTCAGCACAAGGGTACCGGAACCCAAGCTGGTGGGGGCAAAAACATCCCTAGCCAGAGACCGGAGGCTGTGGGCAGCATCTGCCACGGCCACCCACTACATCCACCCTGAAGGCATACCACATGGAGGGTCAGGGAACCTAAGGCCAAGGGTTGCCCAGCAGAAGGCCCGAGGGAGCTGGACCTAGGTGGATCACTGGTGGGGACGGCTGAAGAAAGGACAGAGGGAGAGCTCAGGGCCACGCTCCGGACTTGTTTGGGGGTTGGCCGGATCCAGGACCTGGTGGACGCAGCACGGCTCGGGTGGTCACTAACAGCTGGAGTGACCGAAACATCCGCAGTAAGTAAACTCCCTTAACTGCACAACCCGAGTCTGTCTTCATTGCCGGCTGCACCGCACCACCACAACCCCCATCCTCTGCGCCTGTCCCCTCTGAGGCTATACCCCTCCCGTTGGGGGTTATCCCACCAAGCTGCACATCCACCATCAGCCTCAGCGGACCCTGCTGCAGCGGCGGCCACAGTGACCGCATTACAACGGGTGGCGTAGTCGACACAAAAGAACTCTTATAACATCAGTAAGGACTGCCACATAACACTTAGCTTGACGCCCTGGGCACGGGGCCGGGTCACAGCCGCTCGGAGACTACAACCCCCCATCTGATCCGGTGCCGGGTATTCCCCTCAAAAAGGAATATGTCCCAGGGGGCGCGTCAGAAACACTTCGGAGGAGTCTGGCTGCAGCTTTATTCTTCTTTTCTACTTGGAGAACACGTCCACGCTCAGCCTGGGTCTAAAAGAATAATCTATTGTCCAAATGAGCAGTTACTTGTAGAGGATGAAAGAGCAGCCATATTCCTTATTAACCGTCCTTTATTGAAAAACATGCTCAGAACCAGAATGTAGACGACCTTCAGATTTCCTGCCCAACGTTCTGACAATCAGTGAAAGTGACTTTGCGATGATTACGCTGTGTAAGCGTCTGACGAGGAGGCTAACGAGAGCAAAGGCAGCCTCGTCTGAAAGCAATTACTGATTAAAGACGCACTTAACTTCTCGCCTGGTGAAGACTGAAGTGATCTGCGGCTGCTTCTTCAGAACATGTGTGGTCATCACACTTAGGACCTGTACAGGGCTGGCGACACGTGGGGTCTATCCCCTTGGGTGAGATCATTAAAGGGGTTGACCCATGAATTAAAAAAAATGGGCTAAAAGTAGGACATGATTTAACATAATACTAATAATTAAAGGGGTTTTCCCCACAAACAAAAGTTGATTTCGATCAATAGATCTTGGAATAATAATAACTTCCACAATTGGATGTGTTTACATAAAATGCTCCTGTGCTGAGATAATCTTATAAATGTGCCCCTGCTGTATACTGTGTAATGGCTGTGTCTGACCGTATAGGAACATGGTCTGATCATACCACATCTCCTGGACAGGGGAGCAGAGGAGCACGCAACAGAGTATACAGACATTAAAGCACGGGATCACAGCTGATTCTTTCTGTGAGATAAAACAGGCAGTGAAATGTTTTATCTCACAAAAAGAATCAGCTGCGATCCCCTTGCTGTAATGTCTGTATACTCTTTTAACACTGTATAGTAGTAACATTGAGCACTCTATGATGCTATTATTTTGCACTTTACATTAATATTATTCAACACTGAACATTATAAATATTTAGCACTGTATGGTGGTATTATTTATCACTGCTAGGTAATATTATTTAACACTGTGCAGCTGTAATATTTAGCACTGTACAATGGCAAAATGTAGCACTCTATGGTGGTATTATTTACCACTGTGCAATAGTACAACTAAGCACTGTACGTACGGTGGTATTATTTGGCACAATATGGTAGTATTGTTAAACATTGTACAATGGTATTATTTAACAGTGTATGGTGGTAAAATTTAGCCCTGTACTAGTAATATTATTTAGCAGTATTTAGCACTATACATTAGTATTATTTTGCACTGTATCGTGGTACTATTTAGCACATGATGGCAGTATTATTTAGCACACGATGGTGGTATTATTTAGCACACGACAGTGGTATTATTTAACACTGTATGGTGGTAGGAAGTGAATTGTAGTATTATGTGAAAACTATATGGCAGTATTCTCTCTATGGGAGTATTGCTTAGAAGCTGTGCATTAGAACTGTATATTATTATGTATTACTATTATTTTGCACTGTATGGTGGTATTATTTAGCACATGACGGTGGTATTATTTAGCACATTATGGTAATAATACTCAGCACTATAT
The DNA here is from genome assembly GCF_046119375.1 of Phyllobates terribilis. NCBI lineage: Eukaryota > Metazoa > Chordata > Amphibia > Anura > Dendrobatidae > Phyllobates > Phyllobates terribilis. The sequence goes on from NW_027362765.1 coordinate 386,615,589, forward strand.
GGTGGTAGGAAGTTAGGAACTGAATTGTAGTATTATGTGAAAACGATATGGCGGTATTCTCTCTCCGGGAGTATTACTTAGAAGCTGTACATTATTTGGGAAATATAAAGTGGTAATATGTCGGTCGTATATGGCAGATTTATTTTGCACTATATGACAATATGGTAGTATTATGTGCAGTAAAATTATGAAGAAAATTAAAGTTGGCAAGTGGGTGGTGGGACGGTACACTTTTTATGTGAGATAAGGCCCCATTGAGTCTTGGGGATGGAGGCAGCGTTGGTTTAGATGAAGTTAATTTCACCTTGTCTCCTGGACACTTCAGATGATATAAGAATACCGCAGCCGCCGCCGCCGCTCGCCCGCAGCTACATTAGAAGACAGCTGACATTTATCTCAGTCTCTGCAGGTAAGAGGTTTATCCTCCGGGAGACATCACACAAATGCGCACCGCCATTAATAGCGCCACCATGGACTCGTTTTTCTTGACAAAGGTGGCAGGTGAATAGCCAATTATTGAACAATCCAGGTGAGTCCATGGGACAGGTCCGCACTGGAGGATAGCGCGGCAGGTATGATAGATGGCGGATGGTCACTTGGACTATGAATTAGCCAGAAGTCATTGCTCTATGGGGTGATTCCCGTAAACTCAGCCCCAGCATGACGGCCTTGATATATTTTGCTAATTATTCCACGGACTTTGATGCTGTTCACACCCCCACGTTAGCCTCCGCCAGAGGGTCACTGAGATGACTAATGTTTCGTCTACACTGTCCCCTCAGACCGAGCAGTAAGCAGATCTGGGTCAGGCTGCGCCCATCAGCCCATTAATTATGTATGGACTAAAGCTGAGATCCCCACATGGGCCTGGAGAACAGATAGTGAACGGCCCAGGAGCGAGCAGGGATGGAAACTCACTGAAAGATGCCTCAGCAGCAGAAAATCCACAAGGCTCAGGTCACACTGTGAGGGTTTACTTACCGACAGACGCATTTGGCAGCAATTCCAAAGTAAGCGATTGTCCGATGGGAGAATCACAAGATATGTCAGGATAAATATTCAGCCCTGACATCCATTCTTCAAAACATTCCTGACAATTCCAGCTTGTATATAAGGGCAGTATTATAGTAGTTATATTCTTGTATATAGGGAGCAGTATTATAGTAGTTATATTCTTGTACATAGGAGCAGTATTATAGTAGTTATATTCTTGTACATAGGAGCAGTATTATAGTAGTTATATTCTTGTACATAGGGGCAGTATTATAGTAGTTATATTCTTGTACATAGGGGCAGTATTATAGTAGTTATATTCTTGTACATAGGAGCTGTATTATAGTAGTTATATTCTTGTACATAGGGGGCAGTATTATAGTAGTTATATTCTTGTACATAGGGGGCAGTATTATAGTAGTTATATTCTTGTACATAGGAGCTGTATTATAGTAGTTATATTCTTGTACATAGGAGCAGTATTATAGTAGTTATATTCTTGTACATAGGGGCAGTATTATAGTAGTTATATTCTTGTACATAGGAGCAGTATTATAGTAGTTATATTCTTGTACATAGGGGCAGTATTATAGTAGTTATATTCTTGTACATAGGGGCAGTATTTTAGTAGTTATATTCTTGTACATAGGGGGCAGTATTACAGTAGTTATATTCTTGTACATAGGGGCAGTATTATAGTAGTTATATTCTTGTACATAGGGGGCAGTATTATAGTAGTTATATTCTTGTACATAGGAGCAGTATTATAGTAGTTATATTCTTGTACATAGGGGCAGTATTATAGTAGTTATATTCTTGTACATAGGGGCAGTATTATAGTAGTTATATCCTTGTACATAGGGGGGCAGTATTATAGTAGTTATATTCTTGTACATAGGGGCAGTATTATAGTAGTTATATTCTGGTACATAGGGGGCAGTATAATAGTAGTTATATTCTTGTACATAGGAGCAGTATTATAGTAGGTATATTCTTGTACATAGGAGCAGCATTATAGTAGTTATATTCTTGTACATAGGGGGCAGTATTATAGTAGTTATATTCTTGTACATAGGAGCAGTATTATAGTAGTTATATTCTTGTACATAGGAGCAGTATTATAGTGGTTATATTCTTGTACATAGGGGGCAGTATTATAGTAGTTATATTCTTGTACATAGGAGCAGTATTATAGTAGTTATATTCTTGTACATAGGAGCAGTGTTATAGTAGTTATATTCTTGTACATAGGGGCAGTATTATAGTAGTTATATTCTTGTACATAGGGGCAGTATTATAGTAGTTATATTCTTATAAAAAGGGGCAGTATTATAGTAGCTATATTCTTGTACATAGGAGCAGTATTATAGTAGTTATATTCTTGTACATAGGGGCAGTATTATAGTAGTTATGTTCTTGTACATAGGGGGCAGTATTATAGTAGTTATATTCTTGTACATAGGGGTAGTATTATAGTAGTTATATTCTTGTACATAGGGGCAGTATTATAGTAGTTATATTCTTGTACATAGGAGCAGTATTATAGTAGTTATATTCTTGTACATAGGGGGCAGTATTATAGTAGTTATATTCTTGTACATAGGGAGCAGTATTATAGTAGTTATATTCTTGTACATAGGGGGCAGTATTATAGTAGTTATATTCTTGTACATAGGGAGCAGTATTATAGTAGTTATATTCTTGTACATAGGGGGCAGTATTATAGTAGTTATATTCTTGTACATAGGGGGCAGTATAATAGTAGTTATATTCTTGTACATAGGAGCAGTATTATAGTAGGTATATTCTTGTACATAGGAGCAGCATTATAGTAGTTATATTCTTGTACATAGGGGGCAGTATTATAGTAGTTATATTCTTGTACATAGGGGGGCAGTATAATAGTAGTTATATTCTTGTACATAGGAGCAGTATTATAGTAGGTATATTCTTGTACATAGGAGCAGTATTATAGTAGTTATATTCTTGTACATAGGGGGCAGTATTATAGTAGTTATATTCTTGTACATAGGAGCAGTGTTATAGTAGTTCTATTCTTGTCCATAGGAGCAGTATTATAGTAGTTATATTCTTGTACATAAGAGCAGCATTATAGTAGTTATATTCTTGTACATAGGGGCAGTATTATAGTAGTTATATTCTTGTACATAGGAGCAGTATTATAGTAGTTATATTCTTGTACATAGGGGCAGTATTATAGTAGTTATATTCTTGTACATAGGGAGCAGTATTATAGTAGTTATATTCTTGTACATAGGGACAGTATTATAGTAGTTATAGTCTTGTACATAGTAGCAGTATTATAGTAGTTATATTCTTGTACATAGGAGCAGTATTATAGTAGTTATATTCTTGTACATAAGAGCAGTATTATAGTAGGTATATTCTTGTACATAGGAGCAGTATTATAGTAGTTATATTCTTGTACATAGGGGCAGTATTATAGTAGTTATATTCTTGTACATAAGAGCAGTATTATAGTAGTTATATTCTTGTACATAAGAGCAGTATTATAGGAGGTATATTCTTGTACATAAGAGCAGTATTATAGTAGGTATATTCTTGTACATAAGAGCAGTATTATAGTAGGTATATTCTTGTACATAAGAGCAGTATTATAGTAGTTATATTCTTGTACACAGGAGCAGTATTATAGTAGTTATATTCTTGTACATAGGGGCAGTATTATAGTAGTTATATTCTTGTATATAGGGGCAGTATTATAGTAGGTATATTCTTGTGCATAGGAGCAGTATTATAGTAGTTATATTCTTGTACATAGGGGCAGTATTATAGTAGTTATATTCTTGTACATAGGGGCAGTATTATAGTAGTTATATTCTTGTACATAAGAGCAGTATTATAGTAGGTATATTCTTGTACATAGGGGCAGTATTATAGTAGTTATATTCTTGTACATAGGGGCAGTATTATAGTAGTTATATTCTTGTACATAGGGAGCAGTATTATAGTAGTTATATTCTTGTACATAGGGACAGTATTATAGTAGTTATAGTCTTGTACATAGTAGCAGTATTATAGTAGTTATATTCTTGTACATAGGGAGCAGTATTATAGTAGTTATATTCTTGTACATAGGGGGCAGTATTATAGTAGTTATATTCTTGTACATAGGGGGCAGTATAATAGTAGTTATATTCTTGTACATAGGAGCAGTATTATAGTAGGTATATTCTTGTACATAGGAGCAGCATTATAGTAGTTATATTCTTGTACATAGGGGGCAGTATTATAGTAGTTATATTCTTGTACATAGGGGGGCAGTATAATAGTAGTTATATTCTTGTACATAGGAGCAGTATTATAGTAGGTATATTCTTGTACATAGGAGCAGTATTATAGTAGTTATATTCTTGTACATAGGGGGCAGTATTATAGTAGTTATATTCTTGTACATAGGAGCAGTATTATAGTAGTTCTATTCTTGTCCATAGGAGCAGTATTATAGTAGTTATATTCTTGTTCATAAGAGCAGCATTATAGTAGGTATATTCTTGTACATAGGAGCAGTATTATAGTAGTTATATTCTTGTACATAGGGGCAGTATTATAGTAGTTATATTCTTGTACATAGGGAGCAGTATTATAGTAGTTATATTCTTGTACATAGGGACAGTATTATAGTAGTTATAGTCTTGTACATAGTAGCAGTATTATAGTAGTTATATTCTTGTACATAGGAGCAGTATTATAGTAGTTATATTCTTGTACATAAGAGCAGTATTATAGTAGGTATATTCTTGTACATAGGAGCAGTATTATAGTAGTTATATTCTTGTACATAGGGGCAGTATTATAGTAGTTATATTCTTGTACATAAGAGCAGTATTATAGTAGTTATATTCTTGTACATAAGAGCAGTATTATAGTAGGTATATTCTTGTACATAAGAGCAGTATTATAGTAGGTATATTCTTGTACATAAGAGCAGTATTATAGTAGGTATATTCTTGTACATAAGAGCAGTATTATAGTAGGTATATTCTTGTGCATAGGAGCAGTATTATAGTAGTTATATTCTTGTACATAGGGGCAGTATTATAGTAGTTATATTCTTGTACATAGGGGCAGTATTATAGTAGTTATATTCTTGTACATAGGAGCAGTATTATAGTAGTTATATTCTTGTACATAAGAGCAGTATTATAGTAGGTATATTCTTGTACATAGGGGCAGTATTATAGTAGTTATATTCTTGTACATAGGGGCAGTATTATAGTAGTTATATTCTTGTACATAGGGAGCAGTATTATAGTAGTTATATTCTTGTACATAGGGACAGTATTATAGTAGTTATAGTCTTGTACATAGTAGCAGTATTATAGTAGTTATATTCTTGTACATAGGAGCAGTATTATAGTAGTTAAATTCTTGTACATAGGGGCAGTATTATAGTAGTTAAATTCTTGTACATAGGGGCAGTATTATAGTAGTTCTATTCTTGTCCATAGGAGAGGACAGACGTGTTCTTGTGAGCTCTCAGCAGGGCGGAGGCTTCTGACCCAGGTGGAGGGGAGGGGAGCTGGGCTGATGATCCAGGGAAAGCCCCTGGTCTGGAGTCGGGCCTGCAGCATGCACCTGATGGTAATGGAAAGCTGGAGATGGTGGCTGGTGAGTCTTCTAAATCTACTTGTTATGTTGGAGGATTAAATGCTAAAGTTACAAGGCAAAGTATATTTAAGCTGGAATTGCAAATCAGCAAACTAAAAGAAGAAATTAAGAAAGAGACTGATCCTAAGGTAAAGCTGATGAAGTGTGAGTGTCTGGATGATTGCAGCCGAGAGCTGCTGATCAGGAAAGAAAAACTGGAGAAAGATTTAATCTCTGTGCCCAGAAAGGAGACTTGGGCTAAAGAGAAAAAAAAAGAATCCAGAGCCCAGACTGTGAGCAGAAAACGCTTTATTGGGAATAAGGACATTAAATATAAAACTGTGTACAGCATTGTGGAGCAAGGAAGCCCAGTGAGAAGTGCAGCGCTGATATCAGGGGCACAATGTGAGGGGTCCGAGACACCAGAAAGTGCTGCAGAGGAAAGTGTGCCAGCAAACGAGGGGTTAACTGCAGTGACCTCTCTATGCAGCAATGAAGTGAGCTCAGCTGCTGAGAGTGAGAAAGAAAGTGCACCCTGTACTGATACTGTGAGTGAGACCCCGCTCACTGGTGCTAGTGAATGTTTGTCTACAGCAGATAATACAAATATTATAATGGACTCTGAACCATCCATGTCAGTGAATGGAGATAATACTGTGCAACCATCAGTGGTGATGGACTCTATGTCATGTATGTCAGCGGATGGAGACCACACTGCAGTGGTAATGGACTCTCAACCCTCCATGTCAGTGAATAGAGACAATACTGTGCAACCATCAGTAGTAGATCTGGGTGTTATTGCAGCACAGTCAGGTGTCAGTAATCATGGAGCTAGGGAGAGCTCCAGCACTAATCCTCCAGCAGCGGTGGAGGTCTCCAGCCCTGATCCACCTGCGGCTGGTGAAAGCTCCGGCACTGACCCATCTGCGGCTGGTGAAAGCTCCGGCACTGACCCATCTGCTGACCATCAGTTCAGGAGACTGTTCTCTAATGTCACCAGACCAGTGAACCCCCCACCTCAGAGGAGAAACGCAGTCAGGATAAAATACACAGGACCAGAGGAGAACATCCCATCCAGAATTTACATTGGGAAAGTTCTCCTAAAAGACTTCATGAAGTTCAATGCGTCTGAGGTCTACGCTCTGATCCATATCCCATCCAGCAGGATCTATGACATCAGCTTTAAGCTCCAGTGCGATCTAGATCTGTTCTGGAACATCTATAATGACACCAGAGAAGATAAGATCTGGGATCACCTCCATTGTATCCAGCTGTCTAAGCCGCAGGAGATAACGGCCACTGTCCTGTTCCAGTCTGAGGTGGTGGCGGTGGCAGATCTGCAGCACTGGCTGAACCGGCAGTGCATAGTGAGAAGTCATCCCGACAAGATCTATGATGAGGAGCAGATATGGAATGGAGGATATACAGTGAAAATCCAGCTGATACAGCAGAGCGGTGTGACCAGACATCTGCCGCACTCCTTCTACCTGGGCTCAGAGAGGGGGATATGCTACTACCCTGGTCAGCCACGTCTGTGCCATAGATGTGGGGGCCGGCATCTCGCCATAAACTGCTCTCGTATCACATGCTCATTATGTGGACAGTGCGGTCATACAAAGGACAAATGCACAGGACCCGTCATCTGTAATCTGTGCTCAGAACCAGGGCATACGTTCCGGGATTGCCGGCATGCAGAACACAATAAATATAATGGCCAGACCTCCTCAGAAGTTATTCAGGAAGATGTCACCAGAGGTTCTGATGTTGTCCCAGAAGCCGGTATGAATGAGGACAGAAGTCACAGTATCAGTGAACCTGCTCCAGAGTCTCATGTATTAACAGATTCTGCACTACTAGGACCACCAGCCACTGAAGAACCACCTAATGGCCCACCAGCCACTAAAGAAAGACCTAAACCGCCATCAGCCAATATAATAAGACCTAAGCTTCGATCAGCCACTAAAGTAGGGCCTAAAATGCCAGTTGTTAAAGAGAGGCCTAAGGTGTCCAGAAAGCCTGTCACCAAACCATCCAAGCATCAGCCCAGTACATCTGTGGAAGCAGTTAGTCCGCCTGCACTGTCCAGTGTGGATGAGGAAGGCTTTGTGACCGTAAAAAGAAAAAATGCATCTGTGGATCCCACCAGAAAAGTCACAACAATACAGAAAACCTCTGAGCCTGCAGTGCTGGCGATAAGTCCTGGACGTTACAATGTGCTGGGAGAAGACCAAGAAGAAGAGGCACAAATGGAGCAAAGTCCTTCATGCGTCCTCGAAAACGTCTCTGATGAGGGGGATCCTGACCCTCCCGTGTCCACAAAGAGATGGGGCACTACAGGTGACAGCAGTGGAAGGAGGAAGAAGACCAAAAAGTCTAAGTGATCAGGATGCGGCTGAGAATAAGCTCCATTAATGTGAACAGTGTGAGGACTGCGAGCCGGCGGCAAGCGATTTACCAGCGTTTGTCTGACGAGAGATCTGACGTCTTCTTCTTGCAGGAGACGTATTTGAAGAGCAATGCTCATGTGTATGCAGCCAAGAGAGACTGGAGACTTGGGCCGTCATACTGGTCCTTCGGTCTGGAGAGAAATGACGGTGTGGGGGTCCTCTTTAATACCATGAATGTCCAGGTGGACAGAGTCCTGGAGATCTGTCCGGGCCGCTGTCTGATGCTGGACTTTACATTGGACTCCTTCCATTATAGAGCGATAAACATTTATGCTCCGCAGACCAGGAAAGAGTGGAGGGAACTATTTGACCACATGAAACCATATTGCTTTACATCTAAAGTATTTATGTTGTGTGGGGACTTTAATAATGTGTCCTGTAATGTGGACAGATCCAACAGTCATAAGCAACTAAGATATGATGAGACGTTCCTTAATAATATAGTCCAGCAGGCCCACCTAGTAGACCCCTATGGGTCTCATCATACCAGTAAGACGTACACTTACCATAAGGGTGGTAATGCCAGTAGGATAGACCGGGTGTATATAAAGAGGGAGGTGAGATGCTCTCAGTACAGGATCAGCCCCCTGGAGTATTCGGACCATTGTATGGTGAGTGTGACGCTGGATCTGGCCCAAGCTGTGGTCTGTGGAAAGGGGTACTGGAAGGTGAACAGCTCTGTGGTCCAAGATCCAAGGTTCAGAGAGGCCTTCACCACATTCTATAATGAACGTAGGACCACCCAGTGTATGTGTGATGACACAGCTGAGTGGTGGGAGATCATGAAGTGTGACATCAAGCAGTTTATTATACGAGCAGCCAGGAGACGTAGTAATATGGATTATATGAGATACACAGCCCTGAGACTGCACCTCAGCCGGCTATACAGCAGGATGAATGGTGGTGAGGAGGTGGACGGACGGAGCGTCAGCCATATAAAGCAGCGGATGAGGGAGCTGCAGTACGATCGCCTCAAGTCTCTCAAGGCGGAGGGACAGTTTGATAGTTGGGTCGTCCATAACCCAGATCCCTTTATTGCTTGTAAGAACAGGGTTAGTAAGAAGCTGATCACTGGCTTGTTAGATGAGAATGGGGTGGAGCAGTCAGAGCCGGAGAAAGTCCACAGGATCATTGGGGATTATTATAGAGATCTGTATAAAGGGGCTCATATTGATAAGGATGACATTAAAGCCTATCTGAAGGGGGTGTCCCTACCAACGTTAGACCCGGTGCAGGCAGATAGTATGGCCGATCCCATAACTGAGGATGAGGTGAAGAGGAGCATTGACTCCTTAAAGGCCAACAAGAGCCCAGGACTGGACGACCTGACCAGCGAGTTTTACAAAGAGTTCAGGGACTTGTTGGCTCCGGACCTGGTGCAGGTCTATAATGATTGCCTCTCTGCAGGGAAGCTCCTACAGTCCCAGTATAGATCTGTTCTGATTCTCTTAGCAAAGAAGGGAAATCTAAAAGATGTAAAGAACTGGCGTCCACTGTCTTTGCTAAACACTGACTATAAAATCCTGGCCAAGATCTTGTATTATCGGCTGAGTGAGGTGGCGGGTGAGCTGATCATCGCCAACCAGACGTGTGGTGTGAAGGGTCGGACGATAGAGGACTCATTGCTGCTGGTGAGAGAAGCTGTGACGTACATTAAGCAGCACAATGTGGGGGCGTATATTGTGGGCTTAGACCAGAGTAAAGCCTTTGATAGAGTCCATCATGACTACCTGTACCAGGTGTTGTTACACTATGGCCTCCCGCTGCAGGTTCTGTATAAGGAGGCTGTAAGCCTGCCGCTGATTAATGGTCACTTGGCCGAGCCCTTCAGGATCATGTCAGGGGTGAGGCAGGGCTGTCCTCTCAGCCCATTGTTGTATGTTTTCAGTCTGGATCCTTTCCTCAGAAAAGTGCAGGATCATAGAGGTTTCACAGGGCTGAGGTGTTGCCTGCAGAGTACAGTGGAGGATGTAAAGTTCTGCGCCTATGCGGATGACGTGTCGGTGGTGGTGTCGTCTAGAGATGACTGTGCGGCTCTACAGCAGAAGATCACAGCCTTCTCCATTGTGTCTAACTCCTCTGTGAACATGGAGAAGAGCGAGGCGTTGTGGTTGGGGGGTGACAGTGATGTCTTCTCTGTGCCCTTCAGAACAGTTCAGGGTCAGATAAAGATTTTGGGAGTAGTGTTAGGTGCTGTAGATGATGGGAATGTGAACTGGGAGGAGAAGCTGGTGGTGTGTGAGCAGAAGGTGCAGAGCTGGAGACACTGGAAGCTGACGTATCTGGAGAAGGTCCGCCTGCTGAAGACCTTCCTGCTCCCGCTCTTCCTCTATATCAGTGTGGTGTTCCCCGTGCCTGATGCGTTACACCCCAGACTTACCAATGTCTTCTTTCACTTCTTGTGGGGTAACAGAGTGAATGTGGTCAGGAGAAACGTTGTCTATCGCCCCCATAAGGAGGGTGGTCTCTCTATGCCCTGTCCTGAGCTCTTCTTTAATCTTATGTTTCTTATGAAGAACTTTTCATTTTGTAAGAATTCAGAGAAGACGCCATGGTCTTGTTTGTTTAAGGGCCAGATCCAGCAGTTTGTGTCCGTGTGGTCTGTAGGGGACCCCATCAAGAGAATCTCAGGACGACTAAAGAATAATGTTTCTTGGTATGATGTCCATGTAATAAATAAGGTCGTTAGATGGAGGATCCTGTATGAGGACGTCAGACAGCTTAGAAGGAAGGAGCTGTATAAGAATGTGCTGTCATCTCACTTTAGTGTCCATGTACAACTGAGGGGCGCCCCAAGTCTAGATGTAAAACAGGCTGCAAAAAACGTCCTAGATCCCAGAGTCCCCCCTCATATGAGAGACGTGGCGTGGCCTGGGCTCCATGGTAAGATGTACGTCAGAGACAACCTAAAGTGCAGGAATGTATCAGATAGATCCTGTCCTAGAGAAGAGTGCCCCCATATACAGGAGACTATGGAGCATCTGCTGCTAGAGTGTCCTTTTAGTATGCAGGTATGGGAGTGTGTGTCCTTGTCCCTAAAGTTACCGCACCTGGTGGGACAGTCTTATGGTCAGCTGCTGTACGGAGACTTCCAGCCTGAGCTCAGGGCGTATAACAGAAGCTCACTATATGTAATAAATGTGGTGACCATCTATCATCTGTGGTGTGCACGGTGCTGCCTGCTCATCAATAAGGAGGTCCTGTCCTGTGATAGTGTCAGGTATAAGATCCTGGAAAGTCTCAAGTCAGTGTATAAGAAGGATATAAAGATTAACTCAGGTAATGTGAACTGGAGGAACATTCATGTATCGGCATTTACCAATGTTATCTAATGTCATTGTGTAAGTGATGTAATAACACAGTATTTATTTTCTTTAATATTTATTATTTTGTGATTTTAATGTAATTATTCTGTAATATTTGGTTGTAAGTTTTAAATAAAAAGCTCATTATAGTAGTTATATTCTTGTACATAGGAGCAGTATTATAGTAGTTATATTCTTGTACATAGGGGGCAGTATTATAGTAGTTATATTCTTGTACATAGGGGTAGTATTATAGTAGTTATATTCTTGTACATAGGAGCAGTATTATAGTAGTTATATTCTTGTACATAGGGGGCAGTATTATAGTAGTTATATTCTTGTACATAGGAGCAGTATTATAGTAGTTATATTCCTGTACATAGGGGACAGTATTATAGTAGTTATATTCTTGTACATAGGGGTAGTATTATAGTAGTTATATTCTTGTACATAGGAGGCAGCATTATAGTAGATATATTCTTGTACATAGGAGCAGTATTATAGTAGTTATATTCTTGTACATAGGGGGCAGTATTATAGTAGTTATATTCTTGTACATAGGAGCAGTATTATAGTAGTTATATTCTTGTACATAGGGACAGTATTATAGTAGTTATATTCTTGTACATAGGAGCAGTATTATAGTAGTTATATTCTTGTACATAGGGACAGTATTATAGTAGTTATATTCTTGTACATAGGTGGCAGTATTATAGTAGTTATATTCTTGTACATAGGGGCAGTATTATAGTAGTTATATTCTTGTACATAGGAGCAGTATTATAGTAGTTATATTCTTGTATATAGGGGGCAGTATTATAGTAGTTATATTCTTGCACATAGGAGCAGTATTATGGTAGTTATATTCTTGTACATAGGAGCAGTATTATAGTAGTTATATTCTTGTACATAGGAGCAGTATTATAGTAGTTATATTCTTGTACATAGGGGCAGTATTATAGTAGTTATATTCTTGTACATAGGGGGCAGTATTATAGTAGTTATATTCTTGTACATAGGGGGCAGTATTATAGTAGATATATTCTTGTACATAGGAGCAGTATTATAGTAGTTATATTCTTGTACATAGGGACAGTATTATAGTAGTTATATTCTTGTACATAGGAGCAGTATTATAGTAGTTATATTCTTGTACATAGGGGCAGTATTATAGTAGTTATATTCTTGTACATAGGGGTAGTATTATAGTAGTTATATTCTTGTACATAGGAGCAGTATTATAGTAGTTATATTCTTGTACATAGGGGGCAGTATTATAGTAGTTATATTCTTGTACATAGGAGCAGTATTATAGTAGTTATATTCCTGTACATAGGGGACAGTATTATAGTAGTTATATTCTTGTACATAGGGGTAGTATTATAGTAGTTATATTCTTGTACATAGGAGGCAGCATTATAGTAGATATATTCTTGTACATAGGAGCAGTATTATAGTAGTTATATTCTTGTACATAGGGGGCAGTATTATAGTAGTTATATTCTTGTACATAGGAGCAGTATTATAGTAGTTATATTCTTGTACATAGGGACAGTATTATAGTAGTTATATTCTTGTACATAGGAGCAGTATTATAGTAGTTATATTCTTGTACATAGGGACAGTATTATAGTAGTTATATTCTTGTACATAGGTGGCAGTATTATAGTAGTTATATTCTTGTACATAGGGGCAGTATTATAGTAGTTATATTCTTGTACATAGGAGCAGTATTATAGTAGTTATATTCTTGTATATAGGGGGCAGTATTATAGTAGTTATATTCTTGCACATAGGAGCAGTATTATGGTAGTTATATTCTTGTACATAGGAGCAGTATTATAGTAGTTATATTCTTGTACATAGGAGCAGTATTATAGTAGTTATATTCTTGTACATAGGGGCAGTATTATAGTAGTTATATTCTTGTACATAGGGGGCAGTATTATAGTAGTTATATTCTTGTACATAGGGGGCAGTATTATAGTAGATATATTCTTGTACATAGGAGCAGTATTATAGTAGTTATATTCTTGTACATAGGGACAGTATTATAGTAGTTATATTCTTGTACATAGGAGCAGTATTATAGTAGTTATATTCTTGTACATAGGGGCAGTATTATAGTAGTTATATTCTTGTACATAGGGGTAGTATTATAGTAGTTATATTCTTGTACATAGGAGGCAGCATTATAGTAGATATATTCTTGTACATAGGAGCAGTATTATAGTAGTTATATTCTTGTACATAGGGGGCAGTATTATAGTAGTTATATTCTTGTACATAGGAGCAGTATTATAGTAGTTATATTCTTGTACATAGGGACAGTATTATAGTAGTTATATTCTTGTACATAGGAGCAGTATTATAGTAGTTATATTCTTGTACATAGGGACAGTATTATAGTAGTTATATTCTTGTACATAGGTGGCAGTATTATAGTAGTTATATTCTTGTACATAGGGGCAGTATTATAGTAGTTATATTCTTGTACATAGGAGCAGTATTATAGTAGTTATATTCTTGTATATAGGGGGCAGTATTATAGTAGTTATATTCTTGCACATAGGAGCAGTATTATGGTAGTTATATTCTTGTACATAGGAGCAGTATTATAGTAGTTATATTCTTGTACATAGGAGCAGTATTATAGTAGTTATATTCTTGTACATAGGGGCAGTATTATAGTAGTTATATTCTTGTACATAGGGGGCAGTATTATAGTAGTTATATTCTTGTACATAGGGGGCAGTATTATAGTAGATATATTCTTGTACATAGGAGCAGTATTATAGTAGTTATATTCTTGTACATAGGGACAGTATTATAGTAGTTATATTCTTGTACATAGGGGCAGTATTATAGTAGTTATATTCTTGTACATAGGAGCAGTATTATAGTAGTTATATTCTTGTATATAGGGGGCAGTATTATAGTAGTTATATTCTTGCACATAGGAGCAGTATTATGGTAGTTATATTCTTGTACATAGGAGCAGTATTATAGTAGTTATATTCTTGTACATAGGAGCAGTATTATAGTAGTTATATTCTTGTACATAGGGGCAGTATTATAGTAGTTATATTCTTGTACATAGGAGCAGTATTATAGCAGTTATATTCTTGTACATAGGGGCAGTATTATAGTAGTTATATTCCTGTATATAGGGGCAGCATTATAATAGTTATATTCTTGTACATAGGGAGCAGTATTATAATAGTTATATTCTTGTACATAGGGAGCAGTATTATAATAGTTATATTCTTGTACATAGGGAGCAGTATTATAATAGTTATATTCTTGTACATGGAGGCAGTATTATAGTAGTTATATTCTTGTACATAGGGGCAGTATTATAGTAGTTATATTCTTGTACATAGGGAGCAGTATTATAATAGTTATATTCTTGTACATAGGGAGCAGTATTATAATAGTTATATTCTTGTACATAGGGAGCAGTATTATAATAGTTATATTCTTGTACATGGAGGCAGTATTATAGTAGTTATATTCTTGTACATAGGAGCAGTATTATAGTAGTAATATTACAGTAGTTATGGATAGAATAAAGATATTTAAAATAAAACAAGTAAGATCACAGACCTCTCCGCTGTGTATCTGGATTCTTCGTTGTCCTCTTATTCTATGTAATCTACATGTTTTATATTTTCCTCTCTAAGGTCCTTATTTATTTACAGATAACAGGTCAGTTCCAACCGAAGAACCTAATGGTTCTATCACTTCCTCAGATCGGCCATTTATTCAGGCTGCCAAGAGATTGATCGATGAAATGAACAGACATGAAATATCGGCTTTTGAAAGGCTCCAGAAGTGCTATGAAATTATCCTCTGAAAGCTTCAAAGAAATGTGCGGTTCCTTATCAATAATGTAGGAACTCTGTCAAATATCTGGCTGCAAATCTTTGCTTGGCATCCGGGTGTTAAGGGCAAATATCTTATGTGCACACATGTGTGAATAACAATATGAATCCCCAGCAGTCTTGCACAGAAATGCCCCCAAAATGCTTAGTACTGCCCATCTGAATGCAAGTTTCTTTTACAGAACATCTCTTCATGTGTATGTGAATGGTCAATGGTGTGAAAAAGTGTTTGCCCCCGTCCTAGTTTCTTATTCTTTTGCAAGTTTGTCACACTTAAATGTTTCCGATCACAAAACAAATATAAATATTAGACAAAGATAACACAAGTAAACACAAAATGCAGTTTTTAAATGAAGGTCTTTATTATTAATGGAAAAAGAAATCCAAACCTACAGGGCCCTGTGTGAAAAAGTGATTGCACACACCCACCACTGAATTTATGTTTTAACTGTGGTTTATCACATCTTTGGGAAGCTGAGTTCAATTTCCCTATCCACACACAGACCTGATTACTGCCACACCTGTTCTCAATCAAGAAATCACTTAAATAGGATCTGCCTGACAAAGTGAAGTAGACCAAAAGATTCTCAAAAGCTAGACATCATGCTGCGATCCAAAGATATTCAGGAACAAATGAGAAAAAAAGTCATTGAGATCTATTAGTCTGGAAAAGTTTATGAAGCCATTTCTAAAGCTTCAGGACTTCAGCGGTAAATGGAGCCATGAATTCTGCTGTCTATCAAAATATCCTGAAGGAGAATGTCCGTCCATCTCTTCATGACCTCAAGCTGAAGCGTACTTGGGTTATGCAGAAAGACAATGATCCAAAATACATTAGCAAGTTTGCTTTCCCTTGTGATATCTGTAAGATCTATACTGCCCTGTGTTGGTATCCCCCCTTATACTATTTATTTGCTAAACATTAAGACCTGCTATGATGAAATTGTTTTTATATGGCTTGTAATCATGTCACGTGTGTAATTGTCTAATAAACTGTATCTATTATATTTAGGTGTGCACATTGTTAGTGAATTTCTGTTCCTATGGTACTGCTCATGCACCGTTGATGTAGCCTAACGCCGAGCAGCTGCTGGGATACATACTGTATATAAGAAAGACAGGACATGCAGTGAGTCACAGCCCCCTAATGAAGCCCACGCAAAACGCGCGTTGTGGCTGCTGGTTTAGCTGGTCTAATATGGGTAAGATGACCTCCCCTCTCTACCTTTTAATGTGAACTTCATATCCCATTTTTTTAGTGATATAGGCACTAGCATTTTATATCCACCTGTGCAGTATATGAGCCATGTTAGTTTGGGTGGCTGTATTCACTTAGTAAGACAGTACTTCCCCATGGTCATCAGTATAAAACTTTATATCTAGGTCTATGTTGAATATTATCAATGTGCATTAGCACTTTAAGTAACCTGTGAAGACACAGGGTCTTCCGTGGGCAGGGTGAGGGTAAAACAGTGTGGGAATTCTTTATTGAATCACCAAATGAACAAAAACCACACAGACCAGTCCCAGCAAATACCCAAGATGGTGCAAAATTATATGGTCTCACCCTTCCGCTGGCCCGCCTGGGATAGAATGGCTGCGACTTTGGGACTTCCAAGGCCATCTACCTCAACCAGTGGTCCCCCAAAGACCCTGGAGGTAGTGGCAAGTTTAGGAAGCTGACAGTCCATTGAGGTACAAGGCCAGGAGACCCGAGGGTCCCACCCTGACCTCGTAGGAGAGTTCCCATGGGGCCAGATGACCGGGTGGTACCAATCTGGCGTCTTCAAATGTCTCCATGGGTTTCAGGCAACCGGAGGGTCCCACCTGGCAACCCTAAACGACATATCCATGGGGCTAGGTGACTTCATCGTCCCAAACTGGTCTCCCCAAATGTATCCATGGGCTCTCTGGTGGTCAATGGAGAAGATCCGTATCTTTCCAGTCAGGGCCATATACGCTTAGGCTGGAATCATGTAGAATCCAAATCTGTGTCTCTTTGGGTAAAGCCATGCTACCAAGTTGATGGTCTGAAGAGAGTCTGATCTTTGATTCTCCTTGTAAAGTCTCTTTCAATTCTGCCTGCTACAGAAGCATACAGTGGGTACGGAAAGTATTCAGACCCCTTTACATTTTTCACTCTTTGTTTCATTGCAGCCATTTGGTAAATTCTAAAAAGTTCATTTTTTTCTCATTACAGTACACTCTGCACCCCGTCTTGACTGAAAAAAAAAACAGAAATGTAGAAATTTTTGCAAATTCTATCAGACTGTGTGATATTTCAGTTTTTCTTTTTTAATAAATTTGCAAAAATTTCTACATTTCTGTTTTTTTTTTCAGTCAAGATGGGGTGCAGAGTGTACTGTAATGAGAAAAAAAATGAACTTTTTAGAATTTACCAAATGGCTGCAATGAAACAAAGAGTGAAAAATGTAAAGGGGTCTGAATACTTTCCGCACCCACTGTATGTGATGTATGTGTGTACACATTTCTCCAGTCATTAAAAACTATTTTTTTTTTCTTTTCTAATTAATAGGGTATTCCAAAGACGGACTTTAAAGGCGTATCATATAGGGATCAAGTGGAAATTAATTATACTTGAATATTACAGAAAACAAAATTTGCAAAATATATATGTATTCCTGAACCGTAAAAGACCATCAAAAGATTAAAAAACGAAAAAAATCCTTACACCCACCTCACCGCTCACCTCTGTGGACTCTCCACTCCTCACCATCCCCCAGCAGGTCCTCGTCACATTTTATTATCACCGCCACCGAGCGCTGATTCCTTGGACCTCTCACACTGTACCAGGACTTCCTGCTCTGATGAGGTCTGGGATGTTTCTGCGCAAGGTCAAGGTACAGGATCACATTGTAGCGCTATGACGTTGGGACCTTACAATTCAGCCATTGAAGGCAGTGATAAGAAGAGATGACCCCAAAATATAATACCTAACATTCAACTTTGAACTCTATACTAGGTGTAGATATACAGCGCTTTGAAAAAGTATTCATACCCTGCGAACCTTTCAACATTTTATCAAGTTACACCCATAAACTTAAAATGTATTTTATCGGTATTTTATGTGACACCAACACAAAGTGGCAAATATTTGTGAAGAATAAAGGAAATTATACGTGGTTTTGCTAATTATTTTAAAAATATAAATCTGAAAATTGTGACGTGCATTTATATTCAGCCCCCCTGTAGTCTGATATCTAAAAATAAAATCCTGAGTGACCAATTGCCTCCAGAAGTCACATAATTAGTAAATCAAGTCCATCTGTGTGGAATTTATTCTCAGTATAACTACAGCTGTTCTGTGAAGACCATCAGAGGTTTGTGTGAGAACATTAGGGATCACACAGCATCATGAAAACCAAGGAGCACACCAGACAGGTCAGGGATAAAGTTGTGAAGAAAAGTAAAACAGGGTATAGCCCAAGCTCTGAATCTTTCATGGAGCACTTTTCAATCCATCATAAAAAAATGGAAGGAGTATGGGACAATTGTTAACCTACCAAGACATGGCTGTCCACCTAAACTGACATCCCAAGCAAGGAGAGTGCTAATTAGAGAAGCAGCCAAGAGGCCCATGGTCACTCTGGAGGAGCTACAGAGATCTAAAGCTCAGGTTTGAGAATCTGTCCACAGGACAACTATTAGTCGTGTACTCCACAGATCTGGCCTTTATGGAAGAGTGGAAAGAAAATTACCTATTTGAAATCAAGCCATAAAAAGTCCCATTTGCAATTTGAAAAAAAGCCAAGTAGGGGACACAGCGAGTATGTGGAAGAAGGTGCTGTGGTCAGATGAAACCAAAGGAGAACTTTTTGGAATAAAATAAGAATGCTATATGTGGAGGAAAACTAACACTGCACATCTCCCTGAAAACACCATCCCCACCGTCACACATGGTGGAGGCATCATCATTCTGTGGGGAGACTGTTCTTCAGCAGGGACAGGGAAGCTGGTCAGAGTTGATGGGAAGATGGATAGAGCTAAATACAATGCAATCCTGTGAGTAAACCTGTTAGAGGCTGCAAAAGACTTGAGACTGGAGCGTAGGTTCACCTTCCAGCAGGACAACAACCCTTAACATCCTGCCAGAGCTACAATGGAGGGTTTAGATCAAAGAAATATTCATGTGTGTGAACAGCCCAGTCACAGTCCAGACCGAAATCTCACTGAGAATCTGTGACAAGACTTGGAAATTTCTCCATCCAATGTCACTGAGAGAGAGCGAGTGTGCAAAGACTAAGGGTCAAAAATGTCACCTCTAGATGTGCAACGCTGGAGAGACAGACCCCAAAAGACTGCAGGGAAAGCTGAAGAGACAGACCCCAAAAGACTGCAGCAGTAACTGCAGCAAAAAGTGGCCCTACAAAGTATTGGCTCAGGGGGGCTGAATACTAATGCAACTGATAATTTTCAGATTTATAAATTTAAAATGCCAGATATAAACTTTAAGAGAACATTATAGGCTGAAGTAATCTAAAAGTAGAAAACTTGTAATACTTTCATGGCAAGTTTCCAAATAATCCATTTCTCCATTTTGCTTCTGTTCCTTTAAACACAAATCTGCATCAGCCCTGCCTGTTGGGTTACATTCTATTTGTTCACACTTGAGTGGGCGGGCATAATATTGGCCAATCAGATTTCTCCTTTCTCCATTTCATGCTGTTTAACTGAGACACTAAATGAGATCCTGCAGCTGCATCTCCCTCCTATCCCCCTTTCAGTTTTCTCTTCACTGTTTTACCCCCAGATGTATTTTTTTACAAACTTAGGAGATTTCTTAACAATTACAGAATCTACCAGTAAGGCAAATGGATCTCTAGGCAGGAAAATGACATTGCCCTCTATTGACATATTTGAAAGTTTCTTGTAGTCACGTATTCTACTGACTTAAGTTAAAAAATGATACCGATAGGTGCAGTGTAAAAATGAGACAAGAATGTAATATATAAAAAAAGGTTAGAAAATCAATGCTTTCTCTTCTTCAGACAGAAATGAGTCTCCCGGCCTCTCTCACTATGTAATCTATTCTGTTTGTGGCCTCTCTGGTCATTAATACTTAAAAAGTAAGGGAGAGAAGATAAGAGGGAATGCTCCTCGCACCGAAACGCGTTGTATCATGTAATTCTTCACATTTGTTTCCAGCATTCTTTTCCATAAGTGAAATAATTCTGTTAGATGTAAGATATTTCACTCACAGCCTTTTACGGTGGATCTATTGGCATTGGCATGACAGCAGATAATAATCTATAAACACATGCAACGTAAGTTGCACACACTAAAAAATGGCGCCTATACACCTCTCTGGGGTCCTACTGTACTGTTATATGTAAGTCATGTACATTTGACAGAATAAATCCCGGTACGCTCCATCGGATGAACTCTAATCTCTTGTGGCACCATATGGCGGCACACAGTGGTTAACACTAAAGCATTAAAGCGAGTGCCTCCATATAAACTAAGGCTACAAGGCAACTTTATGTCATCTATAATTCCTGGTAAAAACAAAGAAAACCCACAACAATGATGCAACTTCACTGTTTCCTAATAAATTCTAATTGTGTCGATTCTTTTTTGGAAACAATTCTCGAAATTTTGCATGGAAAAGTATCAAGTTTTACTGAACCCCTGTCCTCCAATGGGTATAATTGGGCTGTACTGGACCGCCCCCGAAAGTCCAAGGGGAGGAACTAAAGCAGCACTAAGTTGACAGCACCAATGTTAGTAAATTTGTTTTCTATGAGAAAAAAAGTTGCCAAACTTTTACATCAAAACTTTTATCCCCACGTGGAATTTCCAGACCTGCATCTCGGATTTAATGCAATTTCCCAACAAATCACGTGCAGTCTAATTTCTAGGTTGCTCAACATGGTCCAAAGTTTTCTTCTATCATCATGGTCTGACCATAACTTTATCCCCAAAGTCACAGTAAGTGCAAACAATCAAGTAGCTTTGCAGCTTTAGCCTTAAAAGTTAGTACTGTAATTAGTTAGGATTTACAGAAATGTCCCAGGATGTTATTGTTATATACAACAATACATAAAAAAAATATTTTGAATATTAAAAAAAGTGGGTTCATTTATCATTTATGCAATAAATAATAATAATTATAATAATAATAATAATAAAAAAAATATAGTAAATATATAAAACTTGTGCTTTTTTAACTTTTACACATTTTGTAGCCTAATAACACCAGTCCAAAGCACAATTCAGAATTTAACCCCATCGAATCCTTCACCACATAAAAACACAATCTGATATTTAACCCTTTAGCGAAAGGTCGCGTTGGCAAACAAAATTCTCAAAAACACAATGAGTTAAGTCAAATGCTACAATCAGCTCTGCTACATCTGACAAACTCATCCCTGCTACATCTTCAGATCCATTAACTTCTCCGATCCTAAGGACTTTGCTGTAACTTTCCTACAATCAATTCTAATTGAATTTACTCATTAAAACAAATTGTAAAACTGAATCACTGAAGCTTTTCCGTAGCAGCTGATCTGATCAGTAATCATTTACCGGAGTCAATTCCGAAAAGATCTGAAGAATGAAGAGTATTTTATACTTTACCTTCGACTCCAACCGGTTCGAAAAGGCCAAACTGCTCCAGAACTTTTACAAACAAGGCTAAGACCACCAGGACTGCTATCATCTCAAGTCCATCCAGATTCATGGTGGTCCGGTAGCATGGCACGCACCTACCAGTAGCCCCAAACACAAAGTAGTGCCTTCCTTCTTCAGTCCCTCAAACCTCCTCCAAGCCCCTTCGAGAGGTTATCCGAACATCTCAGCTGGAGGCAATCACATCTTGTCCTGTGGAATCCCCCATGAAGTATGTTGCGAGGAGAAGGAAGGAAGCACGAAGAAGCCTTCATAAAAGTCTTCTCTTCTGCTCATGTCCTGCTCCATCAGAGACTAAAAAAAAAAAAAATAGACTCTGGCAAGAGAAAAGAAAGGTCGTTTGCCAAAACCACGCACTTAGAAAGCAAGAGTTGATGGTCCGGAGGTATCGTAAATGGAGTCAACGTCTAGAGTTCACCTTGTGGGTCGAGAAGAGGGACAAAGGGAAAGGGAAAAAAAAAAAAAGGTGAAGGGAAATCAATGGGGAAAGAAAAAGTAAGAAGGAGAAGAGTGAAAAAATAAAATAGAAGAAGCCGAGGAAGAAACAGAGCGAGAGTGGGATAGAGTGAGGGGAGGTGTACCCTCCCATGCCAGTGACACCACCATCAACATTGATTTGCTTAATGCAGTTACTATGGATACTAATGATAGATATTAGGTGTCCTCTCTCCATGTTTGGTGACATTAAGCTCTAGGTTCTTTTTTTTTTACATCTGGGTGTTCGGAAAAAAAAATCAGCGATTCTAAATTTGTTTGTATAATGGGATCGTCTTATGAAATCGTGGGGTCCGATGAGGCATGTGTTGTGTGTCTGCGTGTTACGTGCAGATACATTGTATCCATATGTAACAACTATTGATCCATTGTGTACTTGACAACTGTTCCAAAAAAAAAAAAAAGGAGATGTCCGGGACTTCTGGAAGAGTTGGCAAATTTCCTGGAGAAACCTTCACAAACATTATCTTTTTTGAGATAGAAAACGATATCCAGAGGGGCATTCAGGGGACCGCCGCCTGTTAAAAAGGGGAATGGATATTTACGTTAAAAATATACGTGGAGCCCTTCAAGCACTGCAATCCTCCATGTCCCGAAAAAGACTTATGAGAAGTTGGTAAGGCTTAGCCAGTGCATTACATTCTATCAATGACCCCCACTCACCATAATAAAGCTCCCCATGTGGCACTCAAATAACATTGTGGAAAGATGCAAAAATAATACCGCCAGACAGTTACCTAAATAGCAGTTCCATATCAACGCAGCTGTTTTTTTAGGCAAAAATGTCGGATCAGGGGTGTCTAGGTCATCCTTCAGTAGTAACACTTGATGCCCCCCTACCAACTTTTTAATAGCCAAAACCAGGATACGGAGTATTCAAATCCGAACCCTTTGTGCTAAAGTTCGTAGTATTGCCATATTTGCCAACTCTTCTAAAAATAAAATGGGGAGATGTTCCGGACTCCTGGAAGAGGTAGCAAATTTCCTGGAGAAACCTTCCAAATGTTTTCTTTGTTGAGACAGACTATGGGTGCCCAGAGGTGCATTCAGGGGGCCGTGGCTTATTAAAAAGTGGAATGGATATTTACACTAAAAAAAATTGTGGAACAGTTGAAGTACCGCAATCCTCTATCTTCCGAAAAAGACTTATGAAAAGTTTGTAGGTGTGGCCAGTGCATTCAATTCTACCAATGATCCCCACCCATTGCTTTACAATAAAGTTCCTCATGTGGCATCCAAACAACATTGTCGAAAAATGCAAAAATAATACCGCCAGACAGTTACCTAAATAATAGTACCAAATCAATGCAGCAGTTTCTCCACACCCTTAGGCAAAAATGTGGGTTCAGGGGTGTATTGGTCATCCTTCATTAGATGCCCCCCTACCAACTTTTGAAAAGTCAAAATTGGGACCCGGAGCATCCAAATCCCAACCCTCTTTGCTCTGGTTCAAGGCATTGCCATATATTGCCAACCTTTCTGTGGATGGTTTAGACACCCCCAACCAGAAGCCTCCTGGAATTGCCCCGGTCGTCTCCAGAATGACCACATTTGGGTGGTGTTTTGTAAACCTTCCCTTCTTTTAGCCTAGGAGTCCAGAGACAGTCAGGACAGTTGGCTCTGGCTGCTTCTTTATCCATAAGTCTCGCCTCCATACTTTATACTGCAGCTCTTCTTATGCAGTAAAGCTGTTCTGTACAAGTACAAATCCAACATCAAAAGCCGAGTAGAACGTTAGTAAATGTAAAAGGATAGCCTGTTTTAGGATAACGATTAATGCCACTTTGGTCAGGGTCTCCGCTGTTTCTAAGGTCTGTGGTGCTGGGGTGAGGGGTGCAGCTTTTTTTTATACTTAACATTGCTTTATACATCAGATGCTGCACGTTTATTACTACAAGTTGTGCTGAGTTTTTTAGGTTTATCCCATTAAAGTGAAAAAGTTGAGTTGCAATACCAAACATAGCCACTGGACAAGAAAGGCGCTGTTTCTGTGAAAGGAAAATGCTACCTTCTCCTCCAACTAATACATATGCTTATTAAAATGATATTTTTTATCTCTTTCGCATAAAAAAAGCAGAATTGTTCTAATTTCTATAGGATGCTTCATTCTAAAGCTAATAAAGATTAATAAAATGTGTTGAAGGGGGCGCTGTTGCATTATGATCTATTGAAAATGATTGTCATGAAAATGGTGGAAACTGGTACTGCAAGTAAAAAAACATTTTTTTTAGTTCAATAAAATTTAAAGGGGACAACTCCCAAATGTCCAATAGTTTAGCCATGCTTGATGTGAGCTGCCTGTTGACTTTAATTAAGGGGAAAACATATTTAAAGGGACAGTAACTTAGAAATCGTTTTAATGCCTAATATTCAGATAAAGGGCACGTAGAAATTAAAATGCAAAGTCCTCATCGGAATAAGCCCTTTTCTAAACAGTCTATGAATGCATGTATATATGTAAATACTAAGATGTAATTTGTACTTAAAGGAGAACTGATCTGGGGAATGGCAGCATGTAGGACTGCATGTGTTTGAGGAGCGCAGGAATCATGCCTAGTTTTCCAGTGCAGTTGCAGACACAGAAGGACAGGAGAGGACGGTCAATAGCACTGAGATCTATGTATTCACTGAGATCAGATAACCTTGTGAGGACATGAAGTCATCTAGAAGAGAAGAGAGCGAAGAATACAGTAAGAGACAGGACTGCCGCCACCGCATCTAATACAAAAAGAGGGTTTTTTTTCCTATATACACAGAAAAATGCTATTAATCATATAAATTCCAAATCTAACCCCTTTTGACCTATTTTGGCCTCCAGGATTCACCTTCCCACCCACACACATTCACACTTTTTTAGAATGTCTGTGTATGATGAATAACACTATTTCAGGCTATTATATGACTTTTTTTTCTGCATTTTTCTTATTTGCAAACTCTAGTTATACTTTTCAGTTGTCTCTGAGCTATTGGATGGAGACTAGCTGCTATGATGTCTCCCATATATATGACACATAGACATAATTGACTCCCGCACCACTGTCTTCATGGAGCACATGTTCAGAAGCAGCAACAGTATGGAAGATATCATACAGCAGTATCGAGCAGTGTAGCGGTGAATCCAGATCTGGGTGAAATAAACACTTACTAGAAAGCTACTCTCAGGCTGTGTGCCCACGATGCGTTTTTGGTGCATATTTTGGTGCGTAGTTGCAGCGCGTAAACGCTCCAGAAACGCATTGCATACCTTATCCCATGACTTCCTATGACATTCTGCAAGTTTCTGTGCACATGGTCCAGATTTTTTCTGCGCAGATTTTACTCGCAGAAAAAATACAGACATGACCAATTCTTGTGCGTTTCTGCATGCGTATTTGCCTATACAATGCATTGGAAAAACGCATGGCAAATACACATGCAAATACGCGTCAAATATGCGTCAAAATCGCTTGTAAAAACCTCATGCATGTTTCTGCCAAGGAGATGCAGAAATGCTCAGGAAAATTTCTGCTTCATTTCAGCATCGTGGGAACTAAGCCTCATGCTGCTGCTCTTTCCTCCTTTTTTAATTGACTTCAATAGGCAGCTGTAATCTGATCTCTCAGTGAGCTGGCAGTCTTTGGTTTCTTAGTCTCTTTAGTTTTTAGAGTCAAGAACAATTTTAGGAGATGGATGAGGGAGGAAAGAACTGGCCGATAAGTTGAGAAAAAAGCAGATTTCTCTGATAGGATATATTACAAACTTGCTTATATTCACTTGTTCTATTGATTTTGCGATGTTTGTTAAAACGGCAGCGGCCATTTAAATTTAATGTAAAGATCACTAAGTTTATACTTATAATAGATATATAATTTCTTTTATATTTCACTGTTTTTGTACAGTAAAAGTATCTTTCACAGAAAGGAAAATTCTTGCATCTCCGCTTTCTGAGATTTCTAATCTTGGCATTGTAAAGAGAGCAGAGAGAAGCACATAGTTGGTGCTGCTTTCTAGTAAATGTTTTATCTAATTATTGCCATGGATTCACAGGTACACTGCTCAATACTGCTGTATAATATCTACATGCTGCAGCTTTCTAGTAAATTTGTTATCTTCAGTCCTGGATTTACAGCTACACTGCTCAGTATTGCTGCATAATGCCTTCCATACTACTTGTGTGTGTAAAGATATTATATAGCAGTATTGAGCAGTGTAGCTGTGAATCCACATGTGCTATATAGAGACAGGGGAGCAGGAATCCCTCCTGTCTGTGTCTGCTGGGTATAGGAGACATCATAGCAGCTAATCTCCATCCACTAGCTCAGAGTCAACTGAAAATTAGAGATAGAGCCTGCAGATGAGAAAACTGGTGAAAAATGTAGGATAGAGATCATATAATGGCCAGAAATAGTGTTATTCTTCATGTACACATGAGACAGTCTGAACAGTCACCTGAAATGACAGGTATATTTCAAACATTGAAGTTATCGCTGATCCCAAGAGTGTAAGCTGTAATACAAAGATGGCAACCACTGTGGAAGCCGCAGACTCAGCTCCTGCGCCTGCACCATCCTTGCGCTCTGACAGTCCCCATCGGAGCAACAACAAAAAAATCAAATAAAGGAGAAAACAGCGATAATCAGACGGTAAGTAAACAGAACACATGTTCTCACTCCATCGTCTACCACATATGGAGTCCGGATTCCCATCTGCGCCAACTGTAATAATTGTAATCTCGTCCATGCCGTGATGTCTTTTGCATAAATAAGTCAGTTTAATAGACATCGCTTGATCCCGGTGGCAGGTCCACGAGCGGAGACGGCGGAGATGATACAGAAGATTCTATAATGTGCACATATGGAACATATTACTAATTAATGACATGAAATGACTGCCGCTCAGTACAGGGGATCAGATGGGACGTGAGGGGGTTAATGATAACGCAGACGTTTCCATATTTACTCAATAATTACGGATAAGAAACATTTTAATAATCTTCTGCAGGAAACAGGAATCCAGGAGCGCCGGCACTTCCTAATCAGCGGTGCGTAATGCCGCCGGCAATTGTACAGATTTATCTGTGAGCCCTGGAGAGCGCATGTATAAGTGATTATTCCTGAGCTGATAGGACGTGAATATTTCTGCATTAAGTCGGAAAAAAAATGTGCATTTTTATAATCTCACTCAAAAGTCATAAAATGCATCGAGTTAGAAATACATTTAAAGGGACAGTACTTCAAAAGAGTTGGGGAGTAGTGGGGTTCACCAATAAAACCTAGCTTAGAGCAGATACACAGGTACCACCCAGGGGCATAACGGTCGAAACGGTTGTAGAAAGTGCGATCACGACTGAGCCGTTGAGGGAGAAGGGTCCTCCGACGACAGTGTCTATTTCATTTGGATGTGTGTCTGAGGATGCACGTTCAGCTGAAATGTATTGCGGCGCAGAGACTCGCCGGGTCCCTGCATTGCAATACATGCTGCCGGCCAATCACAGGCCGACAGCTGATGGTGGCATACCAGTCACAGGTGGCACATAGCAGTGACATCATGTGTCACCAACAGCAGGCATGCCGAAGTCATCTGCGGGCCACTGTCTGGTCATAGAAGAGGATGCCGCACGTCGTGGGATTGGGAGAAGGTGAGAAGAATCGTTTTGTTTTTTTCTTAAATGTGTTAAACTTAAGCAAACAGTGGCATAACAGGATGAGCCCAGGAGGGGGGACTTCATACCAGGACAGGAGACATTATTACTGAAAGAGGACTGGATGGGGACATTATACTAGAATGGGGGACATTATACTAGGAAGGGGCCCAGGATTAGGGACATTATTTCAGAAAGGGGCTCAGGATGGAGAATATTACAGCAGGAAGTAGCCCAGTATGGGGGACATATTACTGTAAGGGGCCAATATGGAACAATTACACCAGGAAGTGACCCAGGAAGGGGGCCATATATTACTGGAAGGGGCCAGGATGGGGACATTACACCATGATGTGGGACATTATTACTGGACTGGGTTCAGGATGGGGACATTATTACAGGAAAGGGTCCAGGATGGGGACATTACACCAGGAAGGGGTCAGGGTGGGGACATTATACCAAGAAGGGGTCAGGAGGGAGATATTATTCCAGGAAGGAGTCAGGATGGGGACATTATACCAGGAAGGGGTCAGGATGTGGACATTATACCAGGAAGGGGCCAGGATGGGGACATTATACCAAGAAGGGGTCAGGATGGGGATATTATACCAGGAAGGAGTCAGGATGGGTACATTATACAAGGAAGGGGCCAGGATGGGGACATTATACCAGGAAGGGGCCAGGATGGGGACATTATACCAGGAAGGGGCCAGGATGGGGACATTATACCAGGAAGGGGCCAGGATGGGGACATTATACCAGGAAGGGGACAGGATGGGGACATTATACCAGGAAGGGGACAGGATGGGGACATTATACCAGGAAGGGGACAGGATGGGGACATTATACCAGGAAGAGGCTCAGGTTGGGGGACATTATAGAAACACATAAGTCTTTATGGGATTTAGAACACTACAGGGGTCCATGCATCTGATTAGTATGCAAGCAGGGGCCCAGGTCTAATTTTTGCATCGGGGTCCACAGACCTACATGAGATATACACTTGGGTCATTAGGACCGGTTTATTTTTAATGCCCACTCCCTATATAAGAATGTTTCCTTTCACTGACGGGGAGAAGAAGCTTCGTGCCGAGGTCATCATGAACTTTGCACAAAATAAAAAATCCTCTTTAATTCTGTCTTCAACCAGTTTTGCAACTTTTTAGTGCAAAAAGTTCTGCTAAAATATTCCAAAACGAAACAAAACGAGTAAAGTGCAATGATGAGTTGGTCTTTTGTTTTTGCTCTTTTGCTTGTCTTCTGCCTTTTTAGGCCACGATATGTTGCAAACTAGAAAAAAAAAATACATTACGGGAGCGAAGTGGAATTCATTTGTGCCAAAACTGTGCGACTTTTCAAAAAGTTACAAATGATGAATTAGGAGAAAACATCGGGAATTGTCCGGCCGCGCTCACAGTGAAGATGAACAAAAAGCGGGAAAGAGATTGAAAAAAAAAAGACGCAAAAGAAAAAATAGCAAAAAAAAAAAAGGAGGAAATCACGGAAGAAAAAGTTGCAGTTCTACAATCTGTCGGCTTTGATGTCTACTTCGAAAAACTTTATGGACAGAAAACTAGAAAAGCTCCTGTAGGGTCTACGCTGAGGTCTAATGTCAGGGAACCCATTGTATACGTGGGGCAGTATATGCGACTCCTGATGGCTCATGCTCTGCAGACGGAGCGGTGTACTGTTCGGTTCCAGCACCCGGCGGCAGCACAGCGCCCCAACGACCGGCAGACCACAAGCCCATTAGAAATACATTTGCTGCAGATCGGAGGCGCCTGCTGCTTTGCCGGAGGTAACATAAGATTGATTGGAGCGTGCAGCTCATCTGCGGCTGAATAACACCAGAGCGTTATCCTGGAGATGCCGCAATGCCGTCTCCAGAAGAAGAAAGGAGTAAAATTAAACACTGTCTGCAGCCTTAAAATAGTCGGAGGCGCTCACATCTAAGAAAGGAGGAATATTATTATGAAAAGTAACAATGTAAGTGCGGAGATTCCGTTAAAGAAACAGTAACAGAATTAAAACACCAAGAGGGGGGCATGAGCGGATGAACTCCCCCCCATACAGGGGCTAAAAGAGAGGGGCTGTCCCAAAAGAGAGGGGCTGTCCCAAAAGAGAGGGGCTGTCCCACTCGTAAACCCATTTCAGAAGAGAGGTTTGATACTCTGCTCTCTTTAAAGGGGTTTTCTGGATTCTTCTAAGGCTGAAGACTGTTTTATAAAAACAAATTGTGCCTTATCCACCCTCCACAGGTCCAGCACTATGTCACTGCTGCTCCTCCTGGTGTCTGTTATTGTCTGCAGCTTTGACATCCCCTTGACAGCCAATCAACAGCTTTGCTAGAGTCGCTGAGCTCACTGATTGGCTGCAGTGCTGTCAACTCGGGCAGATTCTGCAATGGACCTGGGGAGGGTGAGTAAAGAAAATTTTGATTATTAAAAAAAAAAAAACAGATGGGGAAAAGGAGATTTCCAAAACCAGAAAACCCTTTTGAGGGATAGAAAAACAGCTGATTTCTCTCCAAAATATCTCCACCCCTGTCAACAATTTGTGTCCGGTATTGCAGCTCAGCTTCATGGAAGTGGAAAGAACTAGGCTGCAATACCACATGCAACCTGTAGACAAAGGTGGCGCTAAAATTTGAGAATGAGCAGCGGATTTTTCTTATTGCGCAAGTCCAGTCATTTTACTCCTTTCCGACTACAACGCTAATGGTAATAGAAATTAGCTCCCAGAGATCTGAGCTCTACTACACTGACTTCTATGTTGATGACTCTGGAGGCATTGTGACAGGACTGCTCTCCTTCAGACACAGCGCCATAGATGTCTACAGGTTGTGTCTGGTATTGCAGATCAGCTCTATTAAAGTGGATGTGGCTAAGTTGCAATACCAGACACAACCTGTGGAAAGGGGTGATGCTATGATTTTCTAATACTAGATAACCATTTTAAGACCTGTTCATCCAGTTCTTCCTGGTTCATAAGTAAAATTCCAGAGGTACAGTGCAAACTGCCACATAGAAGTAAAGGAAAAAGAAGAGTGGATGGAGGGGATAATAACACTGTATAGAAACGCAGACCAGCGAGCCATCAGTGTGAGGACGGGAAGAGCGCCCACTAGTGGTGGTCGCCCTCGGCCGTGATCTCTTTATATAATGAGGAGCTGATTACAACATGTTCTGGAAAGCTGCCCGAGAATGTTCCTGCATTTCAGCTGCTGATATAAGCGATATCTGAACGTCTGATATAAAACAGTCTGACAAATCCCGGGGGACAGAAAATGTTATTTATAAATCACCCCATTCACCCTACAAGAGACAGACTGGAAGCGAAGCCGTAAAATATAGAGGAGGAGATTCAAGGACAGGACGGGGATTTCACAAGAAGCGAATAAAGCGAAAAGTAACAACACAACTGTAACGTAGAACATGAGTGATACAATGTAACACAATGTGCAACACATACGACCATTTCATAGGGAAGGTGTGTGACAACACTGCGACCATCATATAGGGAAGGTGTGTGACAACACTACGACCATCATATAGGGAAGGTGTGTGACAACACTGCGACCATCATATAGGGAAGCTGTGTGACAACACTACGACCATCATATAGGGAAGGTGTGTGACAACACTACGACCATCATATAGGGAAGGTGTGTGACAACACTGCGACCATCATATAGGGAAGGTGTGTGACAACACTACGACCATCATATAGGGAAGCTGTGTGACAACACTGCGACCATCATATAGGGAAGGTGTGTGACAACACTGCGACCATCATATAGGGAAGGTGTGTGACAACACTGCGACCATCATATAGGGAAGCTGTGTGACAACACTACGACCATCATATAGGGAAGGTGTGTGACAACACTGCGACCATCATATAGGGAAGCTGTGTGACAACACTACGACCATCATATAGGGAAGGTGTGTGACAACACTACGACCATCATATAGGGAAGCTGTGTGACAACACTACGACCATCACATAGGGAAGGTGTGTGACAACACTGCGACCATCATATAGGGAAGGTGTGTGACAACACTGCGACCATCATATAGGGAAGCTGTGTGACAACACTACGACCATCATATAGGGAAGGTGTGTGACAACACTACGACCATCATATAGGGAAGGTGTGTGACAACACTACGACCATCATATAGGGAAGCTGTGTGACAACACTACGACCATCACATAGGGAAGGTGTGTGACAACACTGCGACCATCATATAGGGAAGGTGTGTGACAACACTGCGACCATCATATAGGGAAGCTGTGTGACAACACTACGACCATCATATAGGGAAGGTGTGTGACAACACTATGACCATCATATAGGGAAGGTGTGTGACAACACTACGACCATTATATAGGGAAGGTGTGTGACAACACTGCGACCATCATATAGGGAAGCTGTGTGACAACACTACGACCATCATATAGGGAAGGTGTGTGACAACACTACGACCATCATATAGGGAAGGTGTGTGACAACACTGCGACCATCATATAGGGAAGGTGTGTGACAACACTGCGACCATCATATAGGGAAGGTGTGTGACAACACTGCGACCACCATATAGGGAAGGTGTGTGACAACACTACGACCATTATATAGGGAAGCTGTGTGACAACACTACGACCATCATATAGGGAAGGTGTGTGACAACACTGCGACCATCATATAGGGAAGGTGTGTGACAACACTGCGACCACCATATAGGGAAGGTGTGTGACAACACTACGACCATTATATAGGGAAGCTGTGTGACAACACTGCGACCATCATATAGGGAAGGTGTGTGACAACACTACGACCATTATATAGGGAAGGTGTGTGACAACACTGCGACCATCATATAGGGAAGCTGTGTGACAACACTACGACCATCATATAGGGAAGGTGTGTGACAACACTACGACCATCATATAGGGAAGGTGTGTGACAACACTGCGACCATCATATAGGGAAGGTGTGTGACAACACTGCGACCATCATATAGGGAAGGTGTGTGACAACACTGCGACCATCATATAGGGAAGGTGTGTGACAACACTACGACCATCATATAGGGAAGGTGTGTGCCAACACTGCGACCATCATATAGGGAAGGTGTGTGACAACACTACGACCATCATATAGGGAAGGTGTGTGACAACACTGCGACCATCATATAGGGAAGGTGTGTGACAACACTACGACCATCATATAGGGAAGCTGTGTGACAACACTACGACCATCATATAGGGAAGGTGTGTGACAACACTGCGACCATCATATAGGGAAGCTGTGTGACAACACTACGACCATCATATAAGGAAGCTGTGTGACAACACTACGACCATCATATAGGGAAGCTGTGTGACAACACTACGACCATCATATAGGGTGTAACATACCTGGCGGCGTCCTTGCATGGTGGTCCATCTCCCACTGTGCAAGAGGGCGCACTTGATCTCCTGTCCAGAATGTCTCTCTGGCTTCCCTCCATGCTGTCTGTTTGTGTCTGTTTCTGCTGCTTAAGGGCGGCGCCCGATCACTTCCTGCCTTTTGTACCTGCTGTGGGTCACACCCCTTGTGCGTCCTCAGCCTATTGCTGTCTGTCACTTGGTATATAGCTCAGCAGCTCCCTTCTATCCCGGCCTGTGCATAGTGTTTCCTTCAGTGTGTGCTTGCACTCTGAAGGTGCCAGGTCCCGTTCTTTGTTTCCTTGTCTGCCTTTCCTGGAGGCTGTATTTCCAGGCCTGTCTGAACTGAGTCCTGTATGTCTTCTGCTTTGCGGTATCAGCTCCCGTGTCTGAACTGAGTCCTGTATGTCTCCTGCTTTGCAGTATCAGCTCCCGTGTCTGAACTGAGTCCTGTATGTCTCCTGCTTTTCGGTATTAGTTCCCGTGTCTGAACTGAGTCCTTTCTGTGTTCTCTTGTCTGTCCTGTCTGAACACGCTCCTAGCCTGTTCCTCCTGCCTTCTAGGGGCCGATTACCTAGACCCGTTCCTGTATCTTGTCTGACCTGTCTTAACACGCTCCTTGCCTGTTCGTTCCGCCTCTCTGGGGGCCGTATTCCCAGACCCGCTCCTGTATCCCTCTGCAGTGTCGGTCTCCTCCGTACACTCAGTTCCAGTCTGAACTCTCTCCTGTCCTTTACCTGTTTTGCCTCTATGTCCGTTCCCTTCCTTTTTCTGCAGAGTCTGAACTCGTACCTAACTCCTGCTTGTTGTCTCTGCAAGTACTGTGTGAGTATCTGGCTCTGTCTTTCCCTTCCTGTCTGTTCCGTGTGAACAGAGCCCTGTCCTCCCTGCTCAGCCTTGTCTGCACTCTAGCTGTGCTTGCCTGTAACCCTCTGCCTGTATTGTTCCTGAGTCCCGGTGTGTACTGGGTCCTATCCCGCCTGTGTTCCTACCTGCTAGTGCCTCCCTGTCTGCACTCTAGTTGTGCTTGCCTTTACCCCCCTGCCTGCATACCCGCCTGCCTGCATACCAGTCGTGCCTGCCTATACCCTCCAGTCTGTGTGCCAGCCTACCAGCCTGTTCCTGTATTCCCCTGTGTGGGTCAACAGCCGTGTCCGGGGTCTGTCCTGGAGTAGCACCTGGTCCCTCTGCTCGGTTCCTCCTTGGTGCACTGGCGTCGTATGCCGTCGTGCGACCCTGGTCGGATCGGGTGAATACTTAGTCACGCCCCTCTAGGCATTCACTCTCCGGCACGGTCCAGTGGAATCACTACCAATCACACGCACACGCCGCTTAGCCCGGGCGTGTGCATAACATAGGGAAGTTGTGTGACAACACTACGACCATCATATAGGGAAGCTGTGTGACAACACTGCGACCATCATATAGGGAAGGTGTGTGACAACACTGCGACCATCATATAGGGAAGGTGTGTGACAACACTGCGACCATCATATAGGGAAGGTGTGTGACAACACTGCGACCATCATATAGGGAAGGTGCGTGACAACACTACGACCATTATATAGGGAAGCTGTGTGACAACACTGCGACCATCACATAGGGAAGGTGTGTGACAACACTACGACCATCATATAGGAAAGGTGTGTGACAACACTACGACCATCACATAGGGAAGGTGTGTGACAACACTACGACCATCATATAGGGAAGGTGTGTGACAACACTACGACCATCACATAGGGAAGGTGCGTGACAACACTACGACCATTATATAGGGAAGCTGTGTGACAACACTGCGACCATCACATAGGGAAGGTGTGTGACAACACTATGACCATCATATAGGGAAGGTGTGTGACAACACTACGACCATCAAATAGGGAAGGTGTGTGACAACACTACGACCATCATATAGGGAAGGTGTGTGACAACACTGCGACCATCATATAGGGAAGGTGTGTGACAACACTGCGACCATCATATAGGGAAGGTGTGTGACAACACTGCGACCATCATATAGGGAAGGTGTGTGACAACACTACGACCATCATATAGGAAAGGTGTGTGACAACACTGCGACCATCATATAGGGAAGGTGTGTGACAACACTGCGACCATCATATAGGGAAGGTGTGTGACAACACTACGACCATCATATAGGGAAGGTGTGTGACAACACTGCGACCATCATATAGGGAAGCTGTGTGACAACACTGCGACCATCATATAGGGAAGGTGTGTGACAACACTGCGACCATCATATAGGGAAGGTGTGTGACAACATTATGACCATCATATAGGGAAGGTGTGTGACAACACTACGACCATCATATAGGGAAGCTGTGTGACAACACTACTACCATCATATAGGGAAGCTGTGTGACAACACTACGACCATCATAAAGGGAAGGTGTGTGACAACACTACGACCATCATATAGGGAAGGTGTGTGACAACACTACGACCATCATATAGGGAAGGTGTGTGACAACACTACGACCATCATATAGGGAAGCTGTGTGACAACACTACGACCATCATATAGGGAAGGTGTGTGACAACACTACGACCATCATATAGGGAAGGTGTGTGACAACACTACGATCATCATATAGGGAAGGTGTGTGACAACACTACGACCATCATATAGGAAAGGTGCGTGACAACACTACGACCATCATATAGGGAAGCTGTGTGACAACACTGCGACCATCATATAGGGAAGGTGTGTGACAACACTACGACCATCACATAGGGAAGGTGCGTGACAACACTACGACCATCATATAGGGAAGCTGTGTGACAACACTGCGACCATCATATAGGGAAGGTGTGTGACAACACTTCGACCATCATATAGGGAAGGTGTGTGACAACACTATGACCATCACATAGGGAAGGTGTGTGACAACACTACGACCATCATATAGGGAATCTGTGTGACAACACTACGACCATCATATAGGGAAGGTGTGTGACAACACTGCGACCATCATATAGGGAAGCTGTGTAACAACACTACGACCATCATATAGGGAAGCTGTGTGACAACACTACGACCATCATATAGGGAAGCTGTGTGACAGCACTACGACCATCATATAGGGAAGGTGTGTGACAACACTACGACCATCATATAGGGAAGCTGTGTGACAACACTGCGACCATCATATAAGAAAGGTGTGTGACAACACTACGACCATCATATAGGGAAGCTGTGTGACAACACTGCGACCATCATATAGGGAAGGTGTGTGACAACACTACGACCATCATATAGGGAAGCTGTGTGACAACACTATGACCATCAAATAGGGAAGCTGTGTCACAACACTACGACCATCATATAGGGAAGCTGTGTGACAACACTACGACCATCATATAGGGAAGCTGTGTGACAACACTACGACCATCATATAGGGAAGCTGTGTGACAACACTAAAACCATCATATAGGGAAGCTGTGTGACAACACTACGACCATCATATAGGGAAGCTGTGTGACAACACTACGACCATCATATAAGAAAGGTGTGTGGCAACACTACGACCATCATATAGGGAAGCTGTGTGACAACACTACGACCATCATATAAGAAAGGTATATGACAACACTACGACCATCCTCACAGCCCCCGCATGAGCGACCTCCCGACAGCCTCAGACTTTTTCTTCTTTCCATTTTATTGCTTCATATTTTATTCCTTCCTTTTCCTACTTTCCTTCTCTTCTTTTTTTCCTTCCTACAATTTCCCATTTTCCCTATTTCAGTTTAGACAATTCTCCATTCATTTTTTCCACCTTTGTTTCTTTCCTTCCTTTTTCTATTTTCCTTCCTCTGACCACTTTTTTCTTCTACTCTTCTACCTTCTTTCTCTTCTATTCTTTTTCCCCCTTACTTCCTTTTTCCTTTACTAATTTTCCTTTCTTTCTTCCTATCTCCTTTCTTCCATTCTTTTTTTCTTTTCACCTCCTCTCTTTTGTTCCTTTTACTTCATGATTCTGTTCTCTTCCTTCCTCTCTTCCTTTTTTATTAACCTCTTGTTTTTACTTCCAACTTTTATTCTGTTTTTTTTTTCCCTTCTCCCCCCTTCTTTCCTCTTCCTTTTCCCTATCTCCTTCAATCTATTTTTCTTTACCTACTACTTTCTTTCCTACTTTCTCTTCTGTCCCTTTTACTTTCTACTTCCCTTCTTTTTTCCTCCATCCTCTCCTTTTTAATATCCTTCCTTTCCCACAGTTCATGTAGCTAAGGCATTTTTCACAGCTCTGTACAGTGCTTGCCCTCACACCTATTTTCCTTCCTTCCTGTCGTTTTTTCACAGCTCTCTGCCTATTCCTTATACAGACTGTCATAAAAAATATTTAAAATTTCTCTATCCCCCAAACCCCTCTTCCCCCTCCCCTATACTATTTGTCAAATGAGCAAGAGCTAACTCTCTAACCAGTTGCTTCTATGCAAATTAGCAGGGTACAGGAGAGGTGGCAAAAGCAATAGTCCATTCTAATTAACATACAAGTGTAGTTCATAGTAGCAGAGGCCTGTGATGAGTAGGCACCTGGCTAAAGAGGAAACTGCTCATTAAATTTCAGAGGGGATCTTCCACACTCCTCACAATAGCCGGGTCACTCTCATTTGCATATGTGTTCAATCTGCAGTCTCGCAGGCACCGGCATGAAATATGGAATATCGGAAGTTCTATACTTCTGATAATAATGGGACACATATTTTTAGCTGCAGGGACAGCTAAGGAACAATACACATATTTTTCCCTATCTGAGAGCCCTAAGGGTGAGCTGTAACACCAGAGGGCAGAGATATTCAACGGCAGTTATGTCATGTCTAGTCTCTAAAGAAAGGTAAATTCGTAATAAAAAATATGGTGTCACTTGCGAACTTCTGCGCTCAACCAGCGAGAAGTTATCACAGAAGTTAGAGGTTTTAATAAAAACATGAAGGGTGGAGCCGAGCCCATGTGAGGTCATCACAGGGGAGTGTGTGGGCAAGGCCCCCCTTCGGTATAAAAGATGGATCCATACTCATGCCGGGAGTTATATATTCTATAAGCAGGGGTCCCGTTCGATAACGGTCCATTGGAGCGCCTCCCCTCCAGTTAAACTGAATCGTCTCTGTGATCTGTCTAGTAAGTTCTTCTATTAATCCCATTTATTTTGTGTAACTGTATATTCTGTATTGTATTGTCCCCCTTTGTAAAATCTTTGTATATTTTTCATAAACACTACCTCCCTTTTGGATTAAATATAAAATGTGAAGCTGGCAGTGATCGTATGGGGCATAGACACATATTCCATGCGTTGGAATTCAGAGGTGTGTACACCATACGCTCACTGCTTGCTTGCCAATAGCTACGTAGTGAGTAATCGAGATCCTGCCGGTGTCATCCTGACGTTCCTGACACAGACTATATGTCAATCGGGTTCTGCCGGAAGTTCAGTATCTCATGTATCTTTGTATATTGGGGTATATTGATATTTTTATGTTATTATTGCATAAATGTGATTGTGTCTGATCAGTCCTGAGACCACGGTACACAGGTAATATGGCAGGTGTGACCGGATAATGACGCCCTGTACTCATCCCATACAATATTGCAGTGCAGTCCTATGTGAGGTCTGGAGATACGTCACACTGACTCCACCGCCATTGTCCCTCACTTGTTTCTGCTGACACGTCTCTCTCCATTACTAATCAATTGGGTATTTTAATCGAAAACATGTAAGTTGTCAGTCCGTCACCGATCAGAAATACATGATGGGGGACACTGATGGATACAGTGGGGGAGGAGAACTATTAGCATATTAAATGAATGGCTGGCAGCAAAGGATGATTGGAGTCCATGTCACTTCATGAAAAACTCATTCACATCAATATTTGCCGGAAGCAACATTGTAATGAGCGATATTAAAACACCCAGAACGATTTCCCATCATCTCATCATTGATAACACTTTATCGGGGGCAGGGGAGCAGAACATGTATTCTGCCAAATATTAGTATGACGGAATCTGCAAAACGGCAAAACCTCAGCAATAAACCTCCTATCCCTCATATCTCAGCAATTCAGGAGCCCGGAAAAGCAGGATGAGAATAGTAATGGCGGCTCTAGGGGTCCTCACCTAATAGATATAAATAAAGAAGGAAGTAAGGAAGGAGGAAGGAAGGAAGGAAGAAGGGAAGGAATGAAGTGATGGAAAAAGGAAGGAGGGAAGAAAGTGATGTAGGAAGCGAGGAAGAGAAGATAGAAGGAAGGACAGAAGAAAGAATGTGAAGGAGGAAAGAGGAAAGTAAAGAAGGAAGGAGGAAGGAAGAAGGGAAGAAAGTTATGTAGAAAGCAAGAAAGGGAGGATAGAAGGAAAGATTGAAGAAAGAATGGAAGAATGTGAGGGAGGTAAAAAGGAAGTAAAGAAGGATGGAAGGAAGAAGGGAAGCAATGAAGTGAGGAAGGAAAGAAGGAAGGAGGGAAGGAAGAACATGAGGGAGGAAAGAAGGGAGGAAGGAGGTGAAGGAAGAAGGAAGGAAATGAAGACAGGAAGGAAGGAGGGAGGTAGAAAAGAAGTAAGGAAGAAGGGAAGGAAGCAAGAAGAAAGGAAATAAGGAAGGAGGGAGACAGGAAAGAAGGTATAAGAGAAGGAAGGAAGTGAGGGAGGAAAGAAGCAAGAAGTAAGGAACTAAATAAGGAAGGAGGGAGGAAGAAAGAAGGAAAGGAAGCACGTGAGGAAGGCAGGAAAGAAGTAAGGAAGGAAGGATGTGATGTAGGAAGGGAGGAAAGAAGGAAGAAAGGATGGAAGAATGTGAGGGAGAAAGAAAGAAACAAAGAAAGGAGCGAAAGAAGGAAGGAAGGATAAAAGGAACGACCCAAAAAAGAACATCAAAACTGAAAAATTAAGAAAGAAAGGAAGATAAGAAGGAAGTAATAAAGAAGGAAAAATGTTAAGGTGGAATGGAGGGGAAAGAGAATAAACGTAAGGAATGAGAGGTTGATTAAAAAAAAGAAGCAAGGAAATGAAGGTGGAAGGGACCGGGAAGGAAAGGGGAGAAGGAAAGTAGGATAGAAGAGAGAAGAGTAAAACATTGAGAAAACAATAATGGAGGAAAAAAAATAAGGAAAGTCCCAATTTGCCCAGAAAACAGAACAATAAGCAGGTAATGAATTACGTAGAGGACAATGTGCGTATTTATTAAATGTGCAATTCTATCAGGAAATCTTGAGTCCTCCCTCGCCCCTTCTTTTAGCACTTCTAATGGCGGCCATATTGGTTGTCACCCAGCTTTCCTAGACCCAGATATAGCTGAGAACCAGCGATGATGTGGGATTACTGGGGAGGTCTTCTGTAGCTTCAGATGGCGACGTCCATTAATCACGGGCACAGGAGCCTCTTCCCTTCCTCGCCCTGTCACCGTCAGTTCTCCGGCAGCGGGGGGCTTCGCTGGTCCCCGTCTTTGTATTACATTCCTTATGATAAATGTTTCTTTCATTACGCTATTAATCACAAACCAGTAAAGAGCGTTTGACGCCGGCGCCCAAGAGGAACATTTGTCTCATCCAATTTCTAAAGATTTTCCTTGTATGTTTTTAGATGAAGCTCCCGGGATGGGGGAGATAAAGGAGACTTTCATCTGCTCTCTCCTTCTATTGATTGACCCGACATTAAATATTAACCGGAGTCCAAATCAGCATCAGGAAATGACGGCAGAAGGATCATCCTCACTAACAGGACACGGCCGACAAGTATACGAGGAGGCAGGTGTTACCCAAACTAGAGGGGCCACGCAATTAATGGGGGTGGCCAGTGCTGGTGAAGGAGAACCTGCTGTCATAGGTGCAAGTCTATGGGAGTGAATCTGGAATTGTGCTCCCCAACCTGCCGTTGTCAGGGCATGCTGGGCATTCTAGTTTCCCAACACATGGGAGAAACACAGATTGCAAATGGCTAAGATTGAAGGCGGTATGGAAAAAGATTTTTAAAAAATCTAACAGCGCCACTTTTGTTTATAGGTTGCGCCTGGTACAGCAGGGTTAATTTAAATGGTGCTCGGTTTAGGGACACGGTAGTAGATTTAGCAGCAATCAAAGAATGAAACAGTATTAATATTGCAGATGTCACCTGGAAGAAGGTGGCCCCATTGTAGCTTTAGCATTAGGGCCCAGGAGCTCATCTGGCTGACTTGCAATACCAGACACAGCCCATGGATAAGGGTGGCGCTGTTTCAAACAACAACA
The DNA here is from genome assembly GCF_046119375.1 of Phyllobates terribilis. Lineage (NCBI taxonomy): Eukaryota > Metazoa > Chordata > Amphibia > Anura > Dendrobatidae > Phyllobates > Phyllobates terribilis. The sequence goes on from NW_027362765.1 coordinate 386,657,287, forward strand.
AAAAACAACGATATAACTTTACAAAACACTTTTAATTCTATGATTTCTGGTTTTCAGCACCACGGACAGAGCAGAAACAGGAGGTGGAGTGATGGATCCAAAAACTGGGATATGAAAGGGGAAGGATGAAGGCAAATTTGTTTAAAAGAGGTTTCTTAAGTTACTTTGAGAGGTTGGATTAAGGATAGAGCACAACCTGATAGTTTGCTACAATGTATCAGTGCAGGTAACATGTATTGCTACAATGTATCAGTGCGGGGCAGGTATCGTTACAATGTATCAGTGCATGAACAATGTATTGCTACAATGTATCAGTGCAGGGAACATGTATCGTTTCAATGTATCAGTGCAGTTTTCATGTATCGTTACAATGTATCAGTGCAGTTTCATGTATCGTCACAATGTATCAGTGCAGTCTTCATGTATTGCTACAATGTATCAGTGCAGGAAACACGTATCGCTACAATGTACCAGTGCAGGTATCATGTATCGTTACAATGTATCAGTGCAGGTTTCATGCATCGGTACAATGTATCAGTGCAGGTATCATGTATCGTTACAATGCATCAGTGCGGGTTTCATGTATCGTTACAATGTATCAGTGCAGGTTTCATGTATCGTTACAATGTAACAGTGCAGGTTTCATGTATCGGTACAATGTATCAGTGCAGGTTTCATGCATCGTTACAATGTATCAGTGCAGGTTTCATGTATTGCTACAATGTATCAGTGCAGGTAACACGTATCACTACAATGTATCAGTGCAGTCATCGTGTATCGTTACAATGTATCAGTGCAGGTATCATGTATCGCTACAATGTATCAGTGCAGGTAACACGTATCACTACAATGTATCAGTGCAGTCATCGTTTATCGTTACAATGTATCAGTGCAGGTTCCATGTATCGTTACAATGTATCAGTGCAGGTTTCATGTATCGTTACAATGTATCAGTGCAGGTTTCATGTATCGCTACAATGTATCAGTGCAGATAACACGTATCACTACAATGTATCAGTGCAGTCATCGTGTATCGTTACAATGTATCAGTGCAGGTATCATGTATCGCTACAATGTATCAGCGCAGGTAACACGTATCGCTACAATGTATCAGTGCGGGTACCATGCATTGCATTAGATCACTTGCTCGTCTCTTGTGAAAAGTTAGAGGAACCCCAACCTTCTTCTAATGAAGGAGCCCAGACTGACGTTCTCTGCATTCTCCCCCCTTACACTGGACATTTGGACTTCAATAATAGTTGTTTGCGGCCACACGGGCGCCAGCGTTAAGCCTGTAACTGCAGGACGTCTACATAAGTCCAGTTTCGTAAAAGGGTTAAATCACAGCGATAGGAACACAATTGTGAACGATGACAAATAGACATTATTGCAATTACTACGAGCTCTGATCTGGAGTCTTGATGTGAAGCCACCAGAGATTTGGGGTTTGGATTCTTTTATGGCTTTTTAGGTCAGAGCAGTTCACCCACCACTCCCATCCTCCAGCCTATGATTGACGTCAGGTCCACCCTGTAATGTGAATTACACCGCACTGCAATTAGTATACATGTATGCTGCATGCCTGTATGGTAAACACTGCACGCATGCATGTAAACTAATTGCAATGCAGTCATACAGCGCCACCATCAGGATATGACTGCAATCCGCGCGTCACCTACGGACACCACTAAACCTCCCAAGGGTGCAAGAAAAAAGTCAAATTGTCATATACCATAATTGTCCCTGTTTGGCCATATAAAAAGTAATTTATATATATATACACCATATATATATATATATATGCACAAGCAGGAGGATTCCTGCACAGGACATAAATCAGTGTTCTTCAATCAAAGGGTCGAAGGCTTCATGTGACCTGAAACCTCCAATTTTTTGTCTTGTTCTAGGAGCAGTACCTGTTCTTTCAGAAATAACCTGTGGTTGTCATTTGCAAATATCAGTCTGATATGTACGGAAGCTGTCCTGCTTTACTTATTCTGTAAATTGTCATGCATTTTTTTCCCCAGTGAGCTATTTCTCTTCAACAACATTCTACCAGCACTAAAGGTGCTGGAACTTCCATTCCCTTACAGGAGCAGAAAAAAAAATCAAAGCTTTGCCCTAACTTCCTAGAGCGAGAGAGACAAAGACCTTCTCCCACTTGCTGCAATTACATCTCTGCTGCTACAGACAGATTACACTTGACAACAGGCAGTGCAGAGAAGGGATACAGCTAATGGCTGGCATTTTGCAGGGATTTTTCAGAGGTAAGACAACATATTTTATACATAAAGGGTCTGATTCATCAATTGCAATTTTTTAAGTCATTTTTATCTTTTTGTCTTGTGATATTCGTTGTGATGTTTTTTGCACCAAATTCTTCAATATGGCGCACGTAATTGGTCGAATGTTCCATAAAATTAAAAATGTTTTTTGTATCCGATTCATTATTCCATTTTGTGGCTTCTTGGTCTAGTTTTTGGTATTTTTCACTTGTTTTTTTTTTTATTTCCGCATTATTCTTTAAATTTTTCATCTTTTTTAAAGTCTATTTTATATGTGTTCACCTGGATTTTCTTCACCTTTGTAGACGTTGTTCAGGGCTTCAAGATATTTTTGGCGAATTCCTCATTCGCAATTTTTGGTGCAAATATATTCCAGACATCTCCCACCCCCATGGAATTATTTTATGTACGTCAGATATTTTGGCGCAAACTGTGCAACATTTTTTAAGTTTTTTTCTAGAAAAAAAAAAAAAATTAAAGACAAAAACAAAAAGCATTTTTTTGTTTTGCCTAAAATTCAAAATGACACATGTGGTTCATGATGAATTTGGAGCAAAAAAAATCAATGCATACCACAAGGCAAAGAAAGATCGGGAATTTCCTTGATATTGTTTGATTTCTTTCTTTGTTTTTCTCTTTTCTCATTCACCCTCATTTCCTTAGTCTGTACTTACCTTTCTTTTTTATTTTTATTCTATCCCTTTAATTATTCCCTTTCCCAGTTCTCCACATTCCCTATTAAAGTATATTTTCCTTCCTCCCTATTTACGCTTAATTTTTTCTCTCCTTTATTTTGTCTTTTTCTTTTATCCCTTTAATTATTGCTATTTGTTGTATTATTAAAAATGCAATAAAAAAACATTGAAAAACAAAAAGAAAGAAAAAGTGACTTAAAAAAAAAAAGCAAATGATGATTCGGACCTTTTATTGTTTTTATCCTTTTGTGAAAGTTTTTAGCAAACAAATCTGAAGATTCCGATAGAAGATCAGAAAACTTACACAAGTCAGAACATACATAAAATCACCCTGGTGCGGAGGGGAAGAACTGGAAAACTTTTACACAAGAATTTTAAGGCTTTTGAAAAAGACATAATTGATGAAACAGCCGAAAACATCTGGAAACCCTAATCCTAATCCATAGAGGCGAATATAACAAAGCAAAACAAAACGGGTGAACACATGTAAAATAGACTTTAATAAAGGTGCAAATTAAAAGACGCGCAAATAAAATAAAAAACATGAAATAAACAGCAAAAACTAAGCAAAAAAAAAAAGGCGCAAATGCAACAATGAATCGGCCCAAAGTGAATTGTAGATGTATCGAATTGTCTGAACGGAGAGAAGTTCTAGCCATATGCAATGGTTGTAAAGTAACAATCACAATGATGTATAGTGTTGAGCCACCCCCGTAGTGTTCGGGTTCGGTTCGTTGAACACCGGGATGTTCGAGGAACTGTTCGTCGAACACCTTAGAACACCGTCGAACACCGTTAAAACCAATGGCAGGCAAAGAAAAACACATAGAAACACATAGAAAACACCTTCAAAGGTGTCCAAAAGCTCACAAACTGCTCAGAAGACGCTTTCTTTAAAAAAGCCGGCCGGCAATTCAGCAGCGGTACCCGACAATTTAGAACAGAAAGAATAGAGCATCACACATAGATTAGATAGATAGAAACATGTCAGTCACATATATATGAAATACAGTGATAGTGTTGGTTACTGTACTTGTCATTTAGTGTTAAAATAATGGATTTATTAAAAAAAAAATTGGCGTGGGGTTCCCCTTAATTTTAGTCTCTAGCGGAGGTTAAGCAGACGGCTGGGGCAGATGTTTGAAGCCTGGGAAGGGGGCAATACCCACGGAGCTTCCCAGGCTACTAATATCAGCCCCCAGCTGAATACCTAGCCTTTTCTAGCTATTAAAATGGGGGACCCCCCTAAAAAATGACGTGGGGTCCCCCCTATTTTAATAGCTAGCAAAGGCTAGGCAGACCGCTGGGGGCTGATATTAATAGCCCAGGAAGGGTGCCATGAATATTGGCCCCCTCCCAGGCTAGAAACACCAGCCGTCAGCCGCCCCAGAAATGGCGCATCCATAGGATGCGCCAATTCTGGCACATAGCCTCGCTCTTCCCACTGCCCTGTAGCGGTGGCAGTGGGGTAATAGGGCTGGGGTTGATGTCAGCTTATAATGCCAGCTGACATCAAGCCCAGGTTAGTAATGGAGAGGCGTCTATAAGACACCCCCATTACTAACCCCATAGTCAAAGTTAAAAAAACCACAAACACCCAGAATAAAGTCCTTTAATTGAAATAAAGACACAATTCTTTATTGTTCTAAATTAAACCATACTTACCATCACGCCCATTCCAGCTGAAGCCAACGATCTCCTGCAATAAAAGAAAAATAATAAAGCAACATCATCCTTACCTTTAGATGGTTCCCAGGACAGCTTCAGCTCTGCTACATTCACATGACAGGCTGGACCGCAGCAGAATGCTGCCATCCAGCCTGTCATCCTGCAGACACTGAGAAGGGCAGGCATGCTTGCGCTCCTCAGTGTCTGGCTGTGACGGCATCCAGATGAGCCGAGGTCATGTCCAATGAACTCAGCTCACCTCATGCACGTCACTGACAGCGTGGGAAAATTCTCAGTGCTCAGCGCTTGAGCAGGAGAATTCTCCCACGCTGGGATGGCATTGAGATGACAAGCTGGATCACAGCTGAGCGCTGCCATCCAGCATGCCATCCTTCATAGACACTGCAGAGCGCAAGCATGCCTACGCTTCTCAGTCTCAGCGGCATGGCAAGCTGGATGGCCGCGTTCTGCTGCGGTCCAGCCTGTCATGTGAATGTAGCAGAGCTGAAGCTGTCGTGGGAACCATGGAAAGGTAAGGATGATGTTGCTTTATTATTTTTCTTTTATTGCAGGAGATCGTTGGCTTCAGCTGGAATGGGCGTGACGGTAAGTATAGTTTAATTTAGAACAATAAAGAATTGTGTCTTTATTTCAATTAAAGGACTTTATTCTGGGTGTTTGTGTTTTCTTTTAACTTTGACTATGGGGTTAGTAATGGGGGTGTCTTATAGACGCCTCTCCATTACTAACCTGGGCTTGATGTCAGCTGGCATTATAAGCTGGCATCAACCCCAGCCCTATTACCCCACTGCCACCGCTACAGGGCAGTGGGAAGAGCGAGGCTAAGTGCCAGAATTGGCGCATCCTATGGATGCGCCATTTCTGGGGCGGCTGACGGCTGGTGTTTCTAGCCTGAGAGGGGGCCAATATTCATGGCACCCTTCCTGGGCTATTAATACCAGCCCCCAGCTGTCTGCCTAGCCTTTGCTAGCTATTAAAATAGGGGGGACCCCACGTCATTATTTGGGGGGTCCCCCATTTTAATAGCTAGTAAAGGCTAGTTATTCAGCTGGGGGCTGATATTAGTAGCCTGGGAAGCTCCGTGGGTATTACTCCCTTCCCAGGCTTCAAACATCTGCCCCAGCCGTCTGCTTAACCTCCGCTAGAGACTAAAATTACGGGGAACCCCACACAAATTTTTTTTTTAATAAATCCTTTATTTTAACACTAAATGACAAGTACAGTAATCAACACTGTCACTGTACTTCATATATATGTGACTGACATGTTTCTATCTATCTAATCTATGTGTGAAGCTCTATTCTGTCTGTTATAAATTGTCGGGTACCGCTGCTGAATTGCCGGCCGGCTTTTTTAAAGAGAAGGTGCATGAAAACACTAATATTTTTTTTAATAAATCCTTTACACTAAATGACAAGTACAGTAATCAACACTGTCACTGTACTTCTTATATATGTGGCTGACATGTTTCTATCTATCTAATCTATGTGTGAAGCTCTATTCTTTCGGTTCTAAATTGTCGGGTACCGGTGTATGCCGATGCTGAATTGCAGGCTTTTCATGTTTCACTGTGAGCACTGTTCCCATCGATTTGGGCAATCACTGTAATGCCACAACCACCATGGCTGTGGCATTACAGTGAGTGGCAGACTATCCCTGCATGATTGGTGCTCTAAATAGCGCCAGACATGCAGGACACGATTTTGGTGCACGAACAGTTATCGAACATAACCTCGAACAGCCGAATTTTTTGCAAATCGTTCGTGTTCGTCGAACGGCTCGAACACCGCCCAAAACAGCTCGAATTTGAGATTGGCGAACAGTTCTAGTCGAACACCGCTCATCTCTAGTGATGTATTTGCAAATTTCCTAAAAGTGCTTATTTGAAGTTTGTTAAAGTATCTGCATCGGCTTGCAATATCATGATTTCTTACAATAAGAATTAATATATTTAGTTGAATATGGATCAAAGTGCAAATTGTTGGTGACCTACGCCATAAGTAATATTATCAGCAAATAAATTTACCATGTGTTTTTTTTTTTTTTTTCCCTGCAGGTCTTTGAATAACTTGCTGCAGCCACTGCGCCCTCCAGTGGAAACAACTCATTACTACACTCATTAATTAATTGTCATTACATGATACATTATATTTATGCAGTGAAAAGTAAAATGTGCAGCACATGACTATATCTTATGTAATGTGCAATCTCTGTCTAGGAGCACATCTTAGGTACGGCAGCTATTCCTACATGCAATGTCTATGAGACCTGGAAGTGCGAGACTTTACATTACTGAACTTTACATTACTGAACTCATTGAGTGATTTTGGTGAAGCACAAAGTTTTATAGGTTGTCACACAGATTCCATGAATGGTATATAACTCTGCATTCTTCTTTTAATCACTTTTTTCTTTGGCAATATATTCAAGCTCAGGATGAAAAAACTCCCATGCCTTAAAAATAAAATTAGGTTTAATTTTACCTATTGGAATAATTAGATGAAATTCTTGAGTTCTCAATTAGATGGGAAACGTATGAGCCTTTATTAAGCCCATCTCCATCCAAAATAATTAAAAAAGGGAGCAATGAGATAGACCGGAGCAATTATGAAAAACATCTTCCAAGCTGCTGCATAAAATTATGAAATGTGTTACCTGGAGTGCATAAATATAAGCGCCCAATGATTCCCATCTACATCACTGTAATACCCTGTGATCTGACTGCTCTGTTAATGTTATAAATGAGGGCGGCAGTGGGAGGCATGAAGAGAATTGAAAATCCGGGTAGAATCATTAATCTGAGCTCGTCACGTGAGGTCTAAGCGGACACTTACCATTTAATAAGTGGTCTTTAAACGCAACATGAGGAATATATGGCTATCAAATAAAGGAGGTTAAATACCAAGGACGAATGCACAGGTATAACATAATGAATGATGCCATAATGGGTGCATACACATTAATAACACTGCCCACTAAGTACAAAAATATAACTACTATAATACTGTCCACTAAGTACAAGAATATAACTACTATAATACTGCCACCTATGTACAAGAATATAACTACTATAATACTGCTCCTATGTACAAGAATATAACTATTATAATACTGCTCCTATGTACAAGAATATAACTACTATAATACTGCCCCCTATGTACAAGAATATAACTACTATAATACTGCCCCTATGTACAAGAATATAACTACTATAATACTGCTCCTATGTACAAGAATATCACTACTATAATACTGCCCTCTATGTACAAGAATATAACTACTGTAATACTGCCACCTATGTACAAGAATATAACTACTATAATACTGCCCATATGTACAAGAATATAACTACTATAATACTGCTCCTATGTACAAGAATATAACTATTATAATACTGCTCCTATGTACAAGAATATAACTACTATAATACTGCCCCCTATGTACAAGAATATAACTACTATAATACTGCCCCTATGTACAAGAATATAACTACTATAATACTGCTCCTATGTACAAGAATATCACTACTATAATACTGCCCTCTATGTACAAGAATATAACTACTATAATACTGCCACCTATGTACAAGAATATAACTACTATAATACTGCCCATATGTACAAGAATATAACTACTATAATACTGCTCCTATGTACAAGAATATAACTACTATAATACTGCCCCTATGTACAAGAATATAACTACTATAATACTGCCCCCTATGTACAAGAATATAACTACTATAATACTGCCCCTATGTAAAAGAATATAACTACTATAATACTGCTCCTATGTACAAGAATATAACTATTATAATACTGCCCCCTATGTACAAGAATATAACTACTATAATACTGCCCCTATGTACAAGAATATAACTACTATAATACTGCCCCCTATGTACAAGAATATAACTACTATAATACTGCCCCTATGTACAAGAATATAACTACTATAATACTGCTCCTATGTACAAGAATATAACTATTATAATACTGCCCCCTATGTACAAGAATATAACTACTATAATACTGCCCCTATGTACAAGAATATAACTACTATAATACTGCCCCCTATGTACAAGAATATAACTACTATAATACTGCCCCTATGTACAAGAATATAACTACTATAATACTGCTCCTATGTACAAGAATATCACTACTATAATACTGCCCTCTATGTACAAGAATATAACTACTATAATACTGCCACCTATGTACAAGAATATAACTACTATAATACTGCCCATATGTACAAGAATATAACTACTATAATACTGCTCCTATGTACAAGAATATAACTATTATAATACTGCTCCTATGTACAAGAATATAACTACTATAATACTGCCCCCTATGTACAAGAATATAACTACTATAATACTGCCCCTATGTACAAGAATATAACTACTATAATACTGCTCCTATGTACAAGAATATCACTACTATAATACTGCCCTCTATGTACAAGAATATAACTACTATAATACTGCCACCTATGTACAAGAATATAACTACTATAATACTGCCCATATGTACAAGAATATAACTACTATAATACTGCTCCTATGTACAAGAATATAACTATTAAAATACTGCTCCTATGTACAAGAATATAACTACTATAATACTGCCCCCTATGTACAAGAATATAACTACTATAATACTGCCCCTATGTACAAGAATATAACTACTATAATACTGCTCCTATGTACAAGAATATCACTACTATAATACTGCCCCTATGTACAAGAATATAACTACTATAATACTGCTCCTATGTGCAAGAATATAACTACTATAATACTGCCCCTAAGTACAAGAATATAACTACTATAATACTGCTCCTATGTACAAGAATATAGCTACTATAATACTGCCCCCTATGTACAAGAATATAACTACTATAATACTGCTCCTATGTACAAGAATATAACTACTATAATACTGCCCCTATGTACAAGAATATAACTACTATAATACTGCCCATATGTACAAGAATATAACTACTATAATACTGCTCCTATGTACAAGAATATAACTATTAAAATACTGCTCCTATGTACAAGAATATAACTACTATAATACTGCCCCCTATGTACAAGAATATAACTACTATAATACTGCCCCTATGTACAAGAATATAACTACTATAATACTGCTCCTATGTACAAGAATATCACTACTATAATACTGCCCCTATGTACAAGAATATAACTACTATAATACTGCTCCTATGTACAAGAATATAACTACTATAATACTGCTCCTATGTACAAGAATATAACTACTATAATACTGCCCCCTATGTACAAGAATATAACTACTATAATACTGCCCCTATGTACAAGAATATAACTACTATAATACTGCTCCTATGTGCAAGAATATAACTACTATAATACTGCCCCTAAGTACAAGAATATAACTACTATAATACTGCCCCTATGTACAAGAATATAATTACTATAATACTGCCCCTATGTACAAGAATATAACTACTATAATACTGCCCCTATGTACAAGAATATAACTACTATAATACTGCCCCTATGTACAAGAATATAACTACTATAATACTGCCCCTATATACAAGAATATAACTACTATAATACTGCCCCCTATGTACAAGAATATAACTACTATAATACTGCCCCCTATGTACAAGAATATAACTACTATAATACTGCCCCCTATGTACAGGAATATAACTACTATAATACTGCCCCTATGTACAGGAATATAACTACTATAATACTGCCCCCTATGTACAAGAATTCTGTATGGAGCACTATGTGGGGCCATTATACTGTAGGGAGGACTATGTGGGGCCCATTATACTGTACAGAGGACTATGTGGGGCCCATTATACTGTATGGAGGACTATGTGGGGCCATTACTCTGTATGGAGGACTATGTGGGGCCATTAATCTGTATGGAGGACTATGTGGGGCCCATTCTTCTGTATGGAGGACTATGTGGGGCCCATTATACTGTATGGAGGACTATGTGGGGCCATTATTCTGTATGGAGAACTCTGTGGGGCCATTATACTGTATGGAGGACTATGTGGGCCCATTATACTGTATGGAGGGCTATGTTGTGCCCATTATTCTGTATGGAGGACTATGTGAGGCCCATTATTCTGTATGGAGGACTATGTGGGGCCATTATTCTGTATGGAGCACTATGTGGGGCACATTATACTGTATGGAGGACTATGTGGAGCCCATTATTCTGTATGGAGGACTATGTGGTGGCCATAATACTGTATGGAGGACTATGTGAGGCCATTATACTTTATAGAGAACTATGTGAGACCATTATACTGTATGGAGGACTTAGTGGTCCCCATAATACTGTATGGAGAACTATCCTGTCCGGTCTGCATTGTGCGCTGCGAGGATTCGCCGGTTTCTGAGCTATTGTGGAATTTACAATAGATATCACTCATGTAATGTAAGAAGTAAGTGAAATCTTCGGCATTATACTATATATATATATATTTCTCTGCGGTATCTGTGCGTCATGAATCGTGGTATGTGTTAAAGGGGCCACTGAGACTCTTTCGCTCGGGGCCCACTAAAACCTGGAGTTGGATTGAGGGTTAGGTTTGGTGCCCGATACCGACCCCATATACAGAGATAGTGTTGTGCCTTCCATAGGAATAACATACGCATCACATAGTGCGCAGGGTGATGAATGAGCGCGCGCCAAGACGAGAGACTTCTGCTACATTTCTATTCATCGTATGGGGCTTCTATGTTATCGTTGGTCTCCATATCCTCCTCACTGAAATAATAAATGAAGGCGGCCGCGGCGGACGGAGCGCTGCTTAACTAGATAGCAGCAAACAAACAGAAAGTTGGGGAATTATTGTACAAGACGGAGACCAGGAGCTTCCAGTAAAGCTCCAAACAAAGGGACGGCTTGACAAGGATAAATTGCGTCTCGCAACCTGCGCAAGGGGGGGATAAATTTAGACTGTATCTTAGGGAGAGGAAACTGTTCACATGGTAACTGTCCGCCGGGTTCTATGATCAAAAGACACAACTTTTTTTGATATTTTTCTTTATTAATTGTGAAGTATCAGGGTCGGTATCAATATAATTTGGAGGACCGGTAGAAGTGCGGAGATGATGGTCCTACAGGACCGGTCCGACGGGCGCGATTATTCCAATGTCACCTCATTTGAATTACAATCCGCTGAATGTCGAAGCCCAGATGTTCCCGACTCATCCTGATATGCCCTGTCCTTCACGTCCGCCATTCGTCTAATGGTTCCTATGGCTGCGAGTAACAGCTGTCACCTCCCCGACGAAAAACAGGGAACAATGCGGCGGCAAAGTCATCATCGCTAATAAAAGTCACCGACCATCAGAGAATGAGAAGAGATTATATAGCGGGACGCGCAGGAGAATTTCTATCAGTCGGGAAATCATCGGCCACAAAGAGAGACAAATGACGAGCGTTCGTTACCTGTGACAAGTAGAAGCCGGAGCGCCAGGCGTGCCGATCAATGCACACATGTGGGCTGATGAGAGCCACCCTTATTCCCAGTGTAGTGTCTATCGCAACAATGTATCACAGAGCTCTATTCTTAGAGACATGGAATTCTATTAAAGCAGATATTGATACATTTCTAGGGCGGTAATTTTATTAGGAGACCCCTATAGACATAGAGAGGGGGCGAAGTGTATACGGATGGAAGTAAGAGAGGACATGACATGAATGTATCAAGTTATTTTCTTTGATCAACATGTTCAAAGGGGTTTTGTTCCCATTAGGTTTTATAGATGGAAGGAAACCTCATAAGTCAGGGTCCAAACTAATCAATAAATGATATAGTTAGCATGTAATACTGCATTTATCCTGAAGAGGGAAAATGTATAGCAATCAGCTGATCACCAAGCTAATCGGAATGATCATGGTGTGACTACCCCTTTAAGCCCTCTCCAGCTGGTTTTTGACTATCTTATTTCTCAGAAAAGTTGAGTGACAAACAATATACAGTAGTCGTTACTAAATCTCTGTTACCCATCTTTCCCAGGCCCCAGAATGTCAAATCTGCAGAGAAGAGTTTTATGCTGAATGTCCCATTGTCATACTGAAGGGTTTGACATCCAGCTTTCCCAAGATCCTGAATCTCTCTATTGTAATATACCATTCATGAGCATATAAAAACTGGGTGACAATTATTTGATTTTGGTACAGGAACTTTACATTTGCATTCCAACCATGTATTTATTTATTTATTGCTTTTATAGTGCAGCATATGATATTATTTTGATGCCATGTCTGGGTTGTCTGCCGTGCTTGTTCATTTTTCAACTCTGTTATAGTTTTTCTATTGCGGACTAAGTTTCCCATGATGCCTTTGGATTTACAGAGCACGTCGTCTCACCCCACTGCTTTTCCGCTACTCTCAGTCTGATCTTAGTGCAGGAAAGACAGATCACTGACATGAATAGAACTGATGTCTCTTGACTCCTGTGCGGTGCAGGTTCAGACTGCATCCACTGCCTCCTGCTTGTGATAGGTTTCCACATGTCAGCTTTTACAAGCATATGGCAGGGAAGACAGGCAGAAGCTGCATTGCGTAGGATATACTATAAAAATACACATAGTGTAGACTGGCAGTTTAGTTAAGGGAGTTTTATAACTGCAGTTAAAAGGGTTGTCCAATATAATAATACTGATGACGCGTCTTTTAGATAAAAATGGTGTGTGCAGCGGTTCACCTTCACTCCGTCACGCTGTCAAGGAGGACCGATAGAAATTAATAAAAGCTTATATGGAGCACTCAAGAGCGGTGCTACGTTACTGCAGATCATTAATTCAAATAGGACCCCCACAGATCTAATAATAAAAACTCGTCGTGAGTATAGGTCATTAGTATCAGTGTAGTGGAAAGCCCTGTTAATTATTGTATGTACTATTATATCACTGCTATCTTAAAACAGAAATGATATCTTCAGCTACATGGATGGACATACGGAAAAACAGGAGGGCAAAGGCTCTGGCAGCTGCCTGTAGGGATTTATAGGCGATGATGTCATTCTACAGTTTACAGGAAGTTAAGAACTGACTTCCTGTTTACAGGGGAGAGCATGTCCTGATCTGGTGGTCCCACTAGAAATCACATGACACATAATAAAGGAGGGTTGGGAATATACAGAAGGAACAGAGCTGGGATGAAAGAAATTATACAGCTGGAATATTGCAGATGAGTTATGATTATATGCGCAAAAAATTGTCAGTGTTACTTTAAGGATTTTTTGTTCCTTCCAATTTCATGTTAATAATTACATAACATCATGTGATGTGAAATGTGCATGGATGACAGCGGCTTAGACCTGCAAAGCATCCATAAATCAGCAATGCTCCTGAGTACGTCGTGCTGCTCCTCACTATTTATAGATGTTTCCTGACATCTGAAAGATAAGCATCCGCATGTGCAATTTAGAAGAATGGATGAGAGCGTTCAATCATGGGGCGCTGCCTCCCTGATGACGCCCGGGTATACATCATCTGACAGCAGCACCTGTGTTTGCCGAGCAGAGCATTTATATCACACCTGGTAATAACACCTGAGGATCGCGCCGAGCGCCAGGATATATTTAGGTTTCAGATCGGGGCTATAATTAGACACAAATTACTGAGCACCGCTTACATCTTACAGGACAGCTCCTGGGGGGAAGGAGGTTAATATACTGTATAGTGTGCAGACTGACCCCATAACCATGTAGGAAAAACGTGCCATAACCCTTGGGCCAATCAGCTAGTGACTGTATATGGGGGACATAGGGGTAGCCTGACCATACTGAAGGGGTCGGGCCAAAATGACCTACAGCCCTGTATGAGTATTTTTATAGTGCAGCATATATTATTTTAATGCCATTTCTGCATTGTCTGCCATACTTGTTCATTTTTCAACTCTGTTAGTTTAGTTTTAGTTCAACTCTGTTAGTTTTTCTATTGCAGACTAAGTTTCCCATGATGCCTTTGGATTTACAGAGAACAGCATCTCATCACACTGCTTTTCCTCTACTCTCAGTCTGATCAATGACAGACTATTGACATGGATAGAACTACTGTCTCTTGACTCCTATGTGGTGCAGCTACAGACTGCATCCCCTGCCTCCTGCTTGTGATAGGTTTCCCCATGCCAGCTTTTACAAGCAGACGGCAGGGAAGACAGGCAGAAGCTGCATTGTATTTTGATGCCATTTTTGGGTTGTCTACCTTCCTTGTTCATTTTTCAACTCTGTTATAGTTTTTCTATTGCAGACTAAGTTTCCCATGATGCCTTTGGATTTACAGGGAATGGAGTCTCATCACACTGCTTTTTCTCTGCCCTCAGTCTGATCTAAGTGCAGCAATGACAGATCATTGACATGGATAGAACTGCTGTCTCTTGACTCCTGTGTGGTGCAGCTTCAGTCTGCATCCCCTGCTTTCAGCTTGTGATAGGTTTCCCCATATCAGCTTTTACAAGCAGACAGCAGGGGAGACAGGGAGTCCCACAGAGCCCCCATAATAACAACAGGGTGAGCCGACTCATGTTTTCCTGTTTAGCATCATAAATAAAAATATGCTCCCCATCAATGCAGGTAATTTGAGTGCCCCCTATAATGACATCCACAGAGTTCCCATAGGGGACAGTCACAACCACAACTCTTAAAAGGCGTTTTCCTATATCCTCCCCTGTATATACCACTGATTGCTAATAGACTGACATCTCCATGTATTAGGAAAAAAAGAGTCCCCCCAGCCTGCAAAATGGAGTAGCAGCATCCAGACAGACTGAATAGATGTGCGGATGTGCATGGCTCCGGGAATTAAGAAAACAGCCTCTACTTGGATGTATCTGCCGTGAGCCGCCTCGCTCTGCAGCTCTCTCCTTATAGGTGGGGCCCCCTTTTAACAGACATTTGTGACATATGTTGCATATTACAATTTGAATTTGAAGAATTTTTAAAGGATATGATATTTGCAACAAATCAATTTGAAGTGAACTAAAAGTACTCCAAAGTCTCCAGTAGCCCAGAAAAACAGGTATAACACTATACTCTTTTCCTCACATATCTTTTGTGTTGTCATACACTATCTGTAATGTTTATTCAGTGTTTTATGATCCTATCCCCATTAGCTAAGCTGTGATCTGTGACGTCCTCTCACTATCCAGATTCACCCCACAATGGATGCTGCATTCCCTGCCTTGGCTGAAACACAGGCTGTGATAGTCCCTCCTGATTGGCTGTTCTATGCATGTGATGTGTTACATCAAGGCATTATGGGGAAGCCAGCAGAGGTCATGTTAACCTTACTTGGCTGATGCAATCTCCTGCAATGTGTAAAATGGCATTGTCTATTTTAGCACAAAGCGAATTGCACATTTTTCAATTTTGCAACGTTCGATGAATTCCAAAGAATTCAACATAAATTTTATTTGCATCAAATTAATTCATCTCTGATAAATATGCTTCACATCTCTAAAGGGACCTTGCGCCTTAATCCTGACCATAGACATGCATGCTCAGTTTGGCATGTGTTTTCAACAGAAAAATTGGAGGAAAAGCCCCCCACATGAAGGGTTTGAAGACCCTTTATTGTTGGCAGACTCAGGACTCATGGCGGCGTCACCTTTTCTTCTCCAGACAATCATTTTTCATGATGTCGCAATAGTCTGAAGGGGGCTTCATCAGAGAAAATAACTTTTCAGGAGGTACAGGGATTGGACTACAGAGGACGGGGGTAAAGTTAATTTCTCTGATGAAGCCCCCTTCAGACTGGGACATCTGAAAGAATGATTGTCCGGCAAAGAAAAGGTGAGCGCTGCTATGAGTTCTGTGTCACCCAACAGTAAAGCATCCTGAGATCATTCATGTTTGGGGTCTTCTCATCCATGGAGGGGGCTCACTCACAAGGTTCCCTAAGAACACGACTATGAATAAAAGAACGGGATCTAAACTTCCTCTAAGAGCAACTTCTCCCAAAGATCCAGTAGCCATATGCTGACGATGCTTTTTTCAGCATGATGGAGACCAAGTCACAAGACGAGGGTGATAACTAAGTGGCTCGGTGAGCAAAATATTAAAACCTTGGGTCCGTGTTCAGGAAACTTCCCAGATCACAATCCCACTGAGAACTTGTGGTCGATTCAAAAAAATTGGAAAAACAAAAACATAGAAATTGTGATCAATTCCAAGCACTGATGAGTCAAGAATGGGCGGCCATCAGTCAGGATTTGGCCCAGAAGATGATATCCAGGTGCAGAAGGGCAGAAGTCTGGAGAAATAAGGGGCAGGGCTGCGAATATTGAGTGTTTACATAAACTTCATGTATTTGCTATATAATTGGCTTATCCCGTCTGTCTGTCCATCCAGGAAATCCCATGTCGCTGATTGGTCCGGCTGCGGCCAATCAGCGAAGCGGGATTTCAGAACAAGATGGCGGCCGTTAGCGGCTCATCTGCCGCATGGAAGTCAGCGGCGATGCAGCCGGGAGATGACCGGCGCTAGCAGCAGAAATACCCCGACCGGCGGCCTAGGCGGCGCCGTTCCCCGGTCCTCCCTTCACACTTGTCGTTGGGAGATCAGCGGCCCTAGCCGCATGGAGGTCAGTGGTCCCTGGTCCTCACTAACACGGTTCGCTGATTGGTCGCGGCCGGCGGCCGCGACCAATCAGCGATATTGGCGCCAAATTTAAACAAAGTAGTGCACAACCCATTTAAACACTGCTTCGCTGATTAGTCGCGCCCGGTCGGCCGCATACATATTCTAGAATACCCGATGCGTTAGAATCGGACCACCATCTAGTTTGTCAATAAAAGTTTATAAACTTATGTAATTATAATCGTACTTCAGTAACCAGAGAAACATTTGATTAAAAGATGTAAAAAGTAGCAAAATGTGTGAAAACCAAAATTCGTGTTACTATCAAATCTTTTGGCCACGATTGAACAATCAAAGGTGATCACTCTGGAGCAGCACAATCCGCCGAACATCCAGCAACATTTCGGTACCAGGTGTATAATAAGTACGAGCCGGTGCAGGCAGGTTATAAATGTGCTGAGTTTTGCTCACAATTCTTCCCAGACCAAAAGCTCTGCGTCGCCCCCTGAGCAACTTTTGGCTGATGAATATTGATGAGGGACACATTAAAAATGTACAGAAGACGCCACATAAAAGATGCAACATGCCATTAGGAGGGGACGGCGCGGACTCACGATTATTTGGGCATCTTATTATTACAGGACTGGAGGCATCAATGACTTGTCTGAAATTATTATTTTCTTAGCTCAAGGATCAGACCAGAAAGAAACCATTTACAGATATTGGTGCAGCAGAGCTTAGTTTGTCATATAGGAGAGTTGATTTTGTCACACGCACTGACATTGCTTATAGTCGTGTGATTACTTATGGACAGAAATCTTCTGAAAAAAAAAAAAATACTGCCATACAGTTCACTGTTAGTCTCTCAAAACAGCGCTCAATTAATACTGCCACACAGTGGCTACTGAGGACTACAACCCATACAGTGCTCAATTATTACCACCATTTAATGGTTAATTAATGCCACCATTAGGTGCTCAAATATAGAACTGGATATAAGTTTCATGTTTTGAGAAATGATGTCCTAGATGCATCAGCAGGCCCTGACTGGGTAATTCATGGCAATATAGACAGAGCTGGTGTCCAAAAAACCAGGAGGTGTATTTGTAGGTAGTAAACATTACAAAACACAGATTGGGACCAACTTTTGGCCTGTGACTGCTGTTTGGGGCGCAGAAGATGTCCCTGCACTCGAATCTTGCAACAATCAGAGATCTGACACTGTGTTTGGTCACAGCATGGTGGTATTAATTGAGCACTCTGTAGTAGTATATACTAAGTCACTGTATACTCTGCTATCCTGCATTATAATTTTGTGTAGTGTATAACAATGGCAGCACTGTATGGCATTCTTATTATAAAAGTGGTATATAGCCAATGTATGGCGCTATTATTTGGACACTGTATGATGGTATTTATTGAGAACTCTATGGTAGTATTCACTAATGCATTGCATGCACTATTGTACTTTTTTGCAGTGTATGTCAGTCTTATTTAGTATAAGTATACTACTTGGCCAATGTATGGCGCTATTATTTGGACACTGTATGATGGAATTAAGTGAGCACTGTATGGTGGTATTCACTATTGCATTGTTATACTTTTTTGCAGTGTATGCCAGTCTTATTTAGTATAAGCATGCTATTTGGCCCATGTATGGCGCTATTATTTGGACACTGTATGATGGTATTTATTAAGCACTCTATGGTGGTATTCACTGATGCATTGCATGCACTGTTATACTAAATAAGACTGCCATACAGTGCTGCGTTCGACATACACTGCAAAAAAGTATATTAGTGTGCTACTTGGCCAATGTATGGCATTATTATTTGGACACTGTATGATGATATTAATTGAGCACTATATGGTGGCATTCACTAATGCATTGTTATACTTCTTTGCATTGTATGTTGGTGGCAGCACTGTATGGTATTCTTACTTACTATAAGAGCACTACTTGGCCAATGTATGGCACTATTATTTGGACACTGTATGATGGTATTTATTGAGCACTTTATGGTGGTATTCACTAATGCATTGAATGCACTGTTATACGTTTTTGCAGTGTATATCAAACGCAAGACTGTATGGCAGTCTTATTTAGTATGAGTGCTACTTGGCAGCATTATTTGGATGCTGTATGATGTTGCAGTGTATGTCGGTGGCAGCACCGTATGGCATTCTTACTTACTATAAGATCGCTGTTTGGCCACTGTATGATACTATTATTTGGACACTGTATGATGGCATTAAGTGAGCACTGTATGGTGGTACTTATTGAGCACTCTGTGGTGGTATTCACTAATGCATTGTTATACTTCTTTGCAGTGTATGTCGGTGGCGGCACCGTATGGCAGTCTTATTTAGTATAAGAGTACTATTTGGCCAATATGTGGCACTATAATTTATGCAGCATATTGTATGGCGCTCATAGTTAGGCACTGTATTGTAGGACTATTTTTACACCATATGACGGTATACTATTCGGTAAGGCAGACCGACACCAATAGAAGGCACAATATAGGGCACCATTGACTTGCGGACACAATGTAACGCTTCTTCAGCCTGTCAAAAGAAAGTAGCTGTCCGCACATGACATTAGAACACAAAGCATAGATTAATGAGCCGATGATGTGATGTCACATAACAGATAATTGGGGGTTGTAGTACTGAAATCCTCCGAAATCCCTTAATCCCTTTGCCTCGTTCCAGTGTATTCCCGGCTGGTTTGTGTGTCCATACGATGCCGGAGCGCGCACCTGTGTATACATCTCTTCTATATGGCGCTTTGTTTGGAGAGCACTTGCTATAGATTATCTGCTGAGTGAAAGCGGACAGGCAATGAAAACAGCGGCAACGCCTCACCGCCTATAGACAAAGGGCGAGTGTAAACACGGCCTAATCGGTGAGCGCCGCACATACAGGTGACCTCACCGCTAACTATTCCTGTGCATGAAATATTCATCCTGCCGGGATCCGTTTCATCACAAGCTGCGTGAACACAATAGTGCGCCCTGAAGTGGCGTAAACACACGAGTGCGGTATTTATTATGCATCAGCGGCTCATGCATTATTCCTCGTAGGGTCCACAGTCCTCCGGTACACTCAGACCCCATGGGGCGGTTTTATCTTACTGTTGGGTCCTCAGGGGCCCCGGATCAATAAAACATCACATTGTTAGGAAGTAACATTCTGGAACACGGGTGTAACAAGTCGCCAAGAGAGGAAAACCCAACACGTGACCCAATAATAGGTGCAGCGACTACGTCAGCTCACATCCTTAAATACTTTGTGCTGCTGGCAGACATAACCTTCCCTTGGTTTCATACTTGTCTCATAGGCCCTTCTTTTAACGGAACATTTCCTATTTTCCTATAGGTCTAATACCCCGGGACCGCCACCACTTTTAGGTCTGGGCACTATATGGTGGTATTTTTTTAGGGACTAAATATCTCCTTACAAAAAATAAATGGCACGGGGGCGCTAACACATATTCCACCAGAGAAACAGATCCGGTCAGGTTTCTCCATCATCCTCATCACAGGAGTATTACAGGCTCCCAAAATTTCCGCACATTATTCCCTTAAATACTCTGTGCTGCTTACAGTCACTGGATCTTGCATTGAAAATATTGATACCTCCGACTTGTCCCTGTTCTCGCCCTCACATAATACACCATGTGTATCTAACTTATGACTGAACATGACAAGATCAACACATCCTGTCCTGAAATACTCTGTGCTGCTTGCAGGCAATGGCTCTTCCACTATAAAACTGAGCCCCCCCCCCCCATCACATTCTGACACTGCCCATCATGCACCCTGTCTATCTGTCTTATGACTTAAGCTGTCAAGATCAATGCACTCTCTCCTGAAATACTCTGTGCTGCTTGCAGGCCGGGAATCTTCCACTATAAAATTGAGACTACCGGCTTGTCCCCATTCCCGCTTTCACATCTTCACACTGTCTGTCACGTATCCTGTCATTCTTATCTCATGACTGAAGCTGACGAGATAAACGCGCCCTTTCCTGAAATACTCTGTGCTGCTTGCAGGCTGGAAATCTTCCACTATATAATTAAGACTTCCGGCTTGTCACCATTCTCGCTTTTACACAACAACATCTTGCGTAACTAACTCATGATTGAATACGACGTGATCAAGATACTCTCGTCTGAAATACTCTGTGCTGCTGTGAAAATATTCACACAATTCATGCCGAGCCTGTCAGTATTGCAGGATGATGCTCACATGAACGTCCCTCTGTGGAAAACCAGAGCCGCTGCTCCTCTCCGCACAATAAGCAGCGGATCTGACCTACTTCTCTCTTTCGTAGTAAACCTTCAGGCGGTGTAATGGATATCGCACCCGCCACACAAACCTCCGGATTCTCAGCGTCTCGGACCCCAGCAGTTTATCTAGAAATACACCATGGAGGGGGCTCATTCTACTTTTCATTTCTCATTTTTTCATAAAGCTTTCTAGGGTAAGGTTTGTACCCGCAAGGCAAACTAGGCAGAAGTCTAGGGACACTGGTGTAAAGGGGGAGGGAGGGGAGTCTTACCAGCGGTGTAACTATAGGGAACACATAAGTGGTTGTAACTGGACTCCTACACCCCTGGGGGTCTATAGGCTCCTGACGTCACATTAAAGGACAGAAACACTGTGGGGGGGATAATATATTATAATACTTAATATAAAATCTCACTATGTATTCAGTCCTGCCAGAGTATCTAGTGAGACTGAATGACATCTCTTTCATAGGGGCATGGATAGGATTTGTAGTAGAAGGGGGATCAGCCATGAATAGCTTTCCCTGCTTATTGGGAAATATAACAACCACTTATGGCCACCACCAGGGGGAGCACACTGTATACAGATTTATATAATTCCCATCCAGTTCAATGCCTACTGTACACTTTCCTGTCGTAAGTTCCCCCTAGTGGTGGCTAAAGGCAACCAGAACTATCTTATTTATCAAGTCAGATAAATTCACTTTTTACAACCACCCCTAACCCCTACACCCAGATACGAACTCTTCATCTCTCCTTCCATCGTCCCCATTCTTCTCACCTCTTCCTCTGAATTATTCCTCAACATTCAATCCTGTGTCTCTAAGCACAGACAGCCACCTCATGCTCTCTACTGCTCCCACCTACTAACACTTTCTCTTCTCCTCCTCACTGCTGGCGACATCTCCCCAAACCTGGTTCTCCTCACCACATCCCCACAGTCACTTCCACCTCCTATCCACAATCTATCACAAACTCTCCCTTCTAACCTCATACACATCCGCCCAGCCCGCGTTTCCCCAGTCGCACTAACAGGAGCTCTATGGAACGCTCGCTTCGTCTGTAACAAACTTTCCTACATCCATGATCTTTTCACCACTAGCAAACTTCCCTTCCTCGGCATCGCTGAAACCTTGCTCACCCCCTCTGACACTGCCTCTCCAGCTGCACTTCCATATGGTGGATTCCACCTTTCCCACACCCCCCGCCCCATGGCAAGCATGGTGAAGGAGTATGTTTTCTCCTATCAGACAACTGCTCCTTCACCCAAATCCCGCTTCCACCCTCCATTACTCTCCCCTCTTTTGAGGTGAACTGTGTGCGCATCTACTCCCCCTCCAACCTCCAACTGGCCGTCATCTACCATCCCCCAGACCAAGCCACCACCTTCTTAGACCATTTCACCACCTTGCTACTGTTAGAACTCTCCTGTTAGGTTTTTTTGAGTTTGCTGGTCACATGACCATTTTTGCCTATTTAATCCGGCTCCGCCCTCCTTGCCTTGCTGGACTTCATTGTATTTACTACTCTTGAGCTAGCTTGGTGCTCTGTTGCCGTTCTCTGTTAGTTTTGCTAGGTATTCTGACCTCTATGCTTTTTGTTGTGTGTTTGTCTTTGACTGCTACTATTTCTGCTAGGAGGTGTCCAACTTTTCCCAGTCCCTAGTTCTTGTAGGGATACCTCCCTCACATCTATAGGTCTTCGTACAGACTAGCCGAGGACTTTAGCGGGTCTGATCGCAGGATCAGGTTCCCCGTTACATCGTAGGGATCTAGTTTAGTTCTATTGTAGGGACAGATCTCCTGTCTTTCCTTAGTCTCTGTAGCAGATCATAACAATAAGTCCAGCCCTAAAAGAAAAAAAAAAAAAAAATTTTTCTCTAAGGAAAGACCTCCAGTTTTCCATCATGGTCTCGGTTCAAGATTTGGCTCAACGCTTGCAGGGACTCTCTCTGGAGGTGACCAAGCTCCAACAACACGTGAGTAGCTGTTCTGGAGCACATTTTGTTGAACCAAAGGTACGTCTGCCTGATTTATTTTTTGGCGAACAACAAGATTTTTTTTTCTTTTAAAAATGCTTGTTTATTGTATTTTCGTTTGAGACCCGGATCCTCTGGTAATGAATCACAGCGCATAGGGTTCATAATGTCACTTTTGCGCAAAGATCCTCAGGGATGGGCCTTCTCTCTCCAACCTAGTGATCCGTGCTTTAGATCAGTGGATAGTTTTTTTTCTGCTTTGGGTTTGTTGTACGATGATCCTGATCGTGTCTCATCTGCTGAGTCTGAATTAAGACGTTTGAGGCAGAGATCGGGTAATGTGGAAAAATATTGTTCTCACTTCCGTCGGTGGTCTGCCCAGGTGGGGTGGAACGATTCAGCTTTGAAAAGCTTGTTTCTTGCAGGGCTAAGTGAAAGGGTTAAGGATTTACTGATTGCTTATCCCACACCTGGAAACTTGCAGGAGGCAATGCAATTAGCTATACGGGTGGACAGGAGACTGCGTGCAAGGGTTAATGAGAGAAAATCCTCTGCTATGTCAACTCCGAGTCTTGAGAGGGTCTGTGCTGACAATGGAGAGCCGATGGAGATTGGGGCGATGGCACCCCGCTCTCAGGAAAAAGACCGCAGGCTTTCTGAAGGCTTGTGCTTCTATTGCGGAAATTCTGGTCATTTTATTAAGAGCTGTGTGCTTCGTATGAAGAAAGAAAAAAAAATGGTCAGTCATGCCCGTATTGCCTGTTTAAATTCTAAGGGAGTATTCCTATCTGCCACTACTGCTGCTCAGGATGAATTAATTGAATTTCGGGTATTTTTGGATTGTGGTTCTATTCTGAATGTGATTGATGGGGGATTCTTGGAAAAACTTAGATTAGAACCTAAAACTTTGTCATCCCCTATTGCTGTGGTTTCTGTCGATGGCTCTCCCTTGAAGAGTGTTACTCATAAGGTCTGTGAATTTCCCCTCACTATTAATGGTATTCATCAAGAGAATTTGGATTTGGTGGTATTGGATAATTTGGCTTCTCCAGTAATATTGGGGTTACCCTGGTTAAAATTGCACAATCCTGTATTGGATTGGTCTACCAATGAAATTAAGTCCTGGAGCCCTAAGTGTTATGACAAGTGTTGTAACGGGCGCATTGCTGCTGTGGATAAAGGGGAATTACCTGTACCTATTCAGGATTTTTGGAGAGTTTTTTCTGAGGAGGAGTCGCAAATTTTGCCTCCCCATAGAGACTATGATTGTACCATTGAATTTGTCCCTGGAGCGACTCTTCCTAAAAGTCGTTTATTTAATCTTACTATTCCTGAGAGAAAGGCTTTGGAGGAATACATACAGACAAGCTTGGCCGCCGGTCACATTAGGCCTTCCAAGTCTCCTGTGGCTGTTGGATTTTTTTTTGTAAAACAGAAAGATGGCGGTTTATGTCCTTGTCTGGACTTTCGTGAGATTAATAAAATTACTGTACGCAATCCTTACCCACTGCCATTGATTCCTGATTTATTTAACCAGTTAGTGGGGGCCAAGTGGTTCTCTAAAATTGATCTCCGGGGGGCATACAATTTGTTGTGCATGAAGGAGGGTGATGAATGGAAGACTGCTTTTAACACTCCTGTGGGTCATTTTGAGAACCTGGTTATGCCTTTTGGTCTTACCAATGCTCCAGCATTTTTTCAGAATCTTATTAATGACATCCTTAGACCTTTGATCGGCAAAAATGTGGTTGTGTATTTGGATGACATTCTGATTTTTTCGCCTGATCTGGAGTCTCATTGGCGGAGCGTACGTGAGGTTTTACAGTTATTAATGGACAATGGACAATTCGCTTTTTGCTAAGCTGGAGAAATGTGAGTTCGCTGTACAGAGAATTAGTTTTTTGGGCTACATTATCTCCATTGAAGGTTTTGAGATGGACCCGGTGAAAGTTCAAGCTGTGCAGGAATGGCCTAGGCCTATTGGTTTGAAATCGATACAGAGGTTTTTAGGTTTCGCCAATTATTACAGAAAATTCATAAAAAATTTTTCTATTATTGTCAAACCGCTGACCGATCTCACCAGGAAAGGTGCTGATACGGTTCAGTGGACTTCTGAGGCCATTGAAGCTTTTGTGTTTCTAAAGGAGAGGTTCACCTCTGCTCCCATCCTTATGCAGCCTGATGTGACTAAGCCGTTTTTGGTTGAGGTGGATGCTTCTTCTGTGGGGGTCGGTGCGGTGTTGTCTCAGGAAAACAAGGATGGAGTACATCCCTGTGCCTTTTCTTCAAAGAAATTTTCTGAACTTAATTACGATATTGGTAACCGGGAATTGCTGGCGATTAAACTCGCATTTGAACACTGGCGTCACCTCTTGGAAGGTGCTGAATTTCCCATTCAGGTTTTCACTGATCATAAAAATCTGATCTATCTTGATGCTGCCAAGCGCTTGAATGCCCGTCAGGCTAGGTGGGCACTTTTTTTCTTGCGGTTTAATTTTTCCGTTACTTACATCCCGGGTACCAAGAATGTTAAAGCGGATGCTTTGTCTCGCAGCTTTTCTCCCATGGTCGGTGTTGAGGAGGAAGAGGAGACCATTTTACAAGAAGGTGTTGTGATTGCTGCTTTGGACTCCGTTTTGGAGGATGAGATTCTTAAAGCTCAGGAGAATGCCCCATCTAACACTCCTCATGGGAGGTTGTTTGTGCCTAGGACCTTTAGGAGAGATTTGTTTGTTGAGTGTCATGAGTCTCGGTTGGCAGGTCATCCAGGAATTTCTGAGACCAAGAGACTTGTGGGTCGCAGTTTTTGGTGGCCTGGATGGCAGAAGGAAGTCATTAAGTGGGTGCGCCAATGTACTGTGTGTGCAAGATCCAAGTCTTCGCATGCTCCTGCTGCGGGGTTACTTTGCCCTCTGGAGGTTCCTAGTGCACCTTGGACACATCTGGCTATGGACTTTATTACTGACCTTCCCCCCTCTGAAGGTTTCACGGTCATCTGGGTGGTCGTGGACCGTTTTAGCAAGATGTGTCACTTGGTTCCCTTCATCAAACTGTCCTGCGCTAAGACACTCGCTAAGGCCTTTGTCAAGGAAATTGTCAGACTACATGGTGTTCCTACTGACATTGTTTCTGATAGGGGACCTCAGTTCGTGGCTCGTTTTTGGCGTGCCTTTTGTGACAGGTTGGGAGTTCATTTGTCGTTTTCATCCAGATATCATCCTGAGTCTAATGGCCAGACAGAAAGGAAGAACCAGGATGTTGAGCAGTTCTTGCGTTGTTTTGTGGCAGACAATCAAGAGGGGTGGTCTGAGTTTCTGCCACTTGCTGAATTTGCTCTTAACAACCATACATCCTCTTCTGCTGGGTGTTCGCCTTTTTTTTGTTGTTCTGGGAGACATCCGTCTTTTGGGTCATTCTCCAAATTGGTTTCGGCTGTGCCTGAGGAGGAGAGTTTTTCCGGTGATTTGGAGAGAGTTTGGACGGATGTGCGTGGTAATCTTCAGGAGGCTAACAAAAAATCTAAGAGGTACTTTGATAGGAAACAGCAAGAGGTTTTGTTTGCTGTTGGTGACATGGTTTGGTTGTCCTCTAAGAATCTGCGATTGAGGATTCCTTCTAAAAAATTGGGTCCCAAGTTCGTAGGGCCCTTTAAGGTGCTTCAGATAGTTAACCAATCTGCTGTTAGGTTGGAGGTTCCTACGTCCTGGAAGATTAACCCGGCGTTTCATGTTTCTCTATTGAAAAAAGCTGATGTGTCGGATGGTGACGCCTCTGCCACTGTTCCTCCGGTGGTGGAGGACGGGGAATATGAAATTTCCCGCATCCTAAATTCTAGACGGTATAGAGGGAGTTTGCAGTATCTCGTCGCTTGGAAGGGTTTCGGACCTGAGGATAACTCATGGGTGAGGGCGGATGATGTTTCTGCTTCCAGACTTGTCAGAACGTTTCACAGGAGGTTTCCTGGTAAGCCTGGGCCTAGGGGATCCGGAGGATCCTCTTAGAAGAGGGGGTACTGTTAGAACTCTCCTGTTAGTTTTTTTTTGAGTTTGCTGGTCACATGACCATTTTTGCCTATTTAATCCGGCTCCGCCCACCTTGCCTTGCTGGACTTCATTGTATTTACTACTCTTGAGCTAGCTTGGTGCTCTTTTGTCATTCTCTGTTAGTTTTGCTAGGTCTTCTGACCTCTATGCTTTTTGTTGTGTGTTTGTCTTTGACTGCTACTATTTCTGCTAGGAGGTGTCCAACTTATCCCAGTCCCTAGTTCTTGTAGGGATACCTTCCTCACATCTATAGGTCTTCGTACAGACTAGCCGAGGACTTTAGCGGGTCTGATCGCAGGATCAGGTTCCCCGTTACATCGTAGGGATCTAGTTTAGTTCTATTGTAGGGACAGATCTCCTGTCTTTCCTTAGTCTCTGTAGCAGATCATAACAGTTACTTCATTTCCTTTCCGCTGACATCCTCACCATCATCATGGGTGACTTCAACATCCCATTGACACTTCCATCTCAGCTGCCTTTAAGCTTCTATCCCTCACTTTCTCCTTCAGCCTTACCCAATGGTCTTCTGCCCCCACTCACAAAGATGGCCACACAGTGGACCTCATCTTCACCCGCCTCTGTTCCCTATCTAACCTCTCTAGCTCACCCCTCCCTCTTTCTGACCGCAACCTACTTACATTCTCTTCCCTCTCCTCTCCAGGGCAACAATCCCCACTCCACAAACTTGCACACCCTCGCAGAAATCTTAAACACCTTGACCTACACTCACTCTCTGAATCCCTCCTCTCTCTTACAAACATCAGTTTCTTACACAGTTCCTTACGTGGATGTTGCTGCCACTTTATATAACACCACAACAGCTGCAACCCTCAACTCGGTCGCCACCCTCACACATATCAAAGCTCGCACAATCAACAGGCAACCCTGGCACACCAGTCTAACCAAAGAGCTGCGACACGCCTCCAGGGTTGCTGAGCGTAGATGGAAAAGATCCCACTCCAATGAGCACTTCATCGCATGCAAACAGTCCCTCATTACTTTCAAGTCCACACTCACTGCTGCAAAACAAACATACTTCTCATCTCTCATATCCTCCCTGTCACACAACCCCAAACAACTATTCAACACCTTCAATTCTCTCCTCCGTCCCGCAGCGCCTCCTCCCTCTCCTCTCATCTCAGCCGAAGACTTTGCCTTATTCTTCAAGCAGAAGATAGACACCATCAGGCAAAGCTTTTGCCTAAAGTCCCCCCAGCCCCTCCTCACACCTACTCAATCCTCCTCCTCCAAAACCAGCTTCTCCACCATTACGGAAGATCAAGTTTCCTCTTTACTCTCTAAATCACACCTCACCACCTGTGAACTTGACCCAATCCTGTCCCACCTCATCCCTAACCTCTTCATCCTTACCCACCTTTTCAACCTGTCACTAACAACTGGTGTCTTCCCCTCTTGCTTCAAGCATGCCTCGATCACACCCATCCTCAAAAAGCCATCCCTCGACCCATCCTCTCTGTTTAGCTATCACCCCATATCATTCCTCCCCTATGCCTCAAAACTTCTGGAACAACATGTTCACTTTGAACTGTCCTCCCACCTCTCCTCCTGCTCTCTCTTTGACCGCCTCCAATCTGGCTTCCAACCGCACCATTCTACTGAAACTGCCCTGACTAAAGTCACCAATGACCTACTAACCGCCAAATCCAAGGGACACTATTCTGTCCTCCTCCTCCTAGACCTGTCATCTGCCTTCGACAGAGTGGACCATTCCCTCTTACTACAGATTCTCTCATCTCTTGGCATCATGGACTTGGCTCTATCTTGGATCTCCTCATACTTAACAGAGAGGACATTCAGTGTCTCCCACTCACACACCACCTCCTCATCTCACCCCCTATCTGTCGGTGTCCCCCAAGGTTCAGTCCTAGGACCCCTGCTTTTCTCCATCTACACCTTTGGCCTGGGACAGCTCATAGAGTCTCATGGCTTTCATTATCACCTCTATGCTGATGACACACAGATCTACCTCTCTGGACCCGATATCTCCTCCCTACTAACCAAAATCCCAAAATGTCTGTCCGCTATTTCATCCTTCTTCTCTGACAGATTTCTAAAACTTAACATGGATAAAACATGTCCATAGCTTCAACGCCTTCATCTTGCAGGAACTGCTGACACACTCCAGCCACATGAGGTCTGGCATTGTCCTGCATTAGGAGGAACCCAGGGCCAACCGGACCAGCATATGGTCTCACAAGGGGTCTGAGGATCTCATCTCGGTACCTAATGGCAGTCAGGCTACCTCTGGCAAGCACATGGAGGGCTGTGCGGCCCTCCAAAGAAATGCCACCCCACACCATTACTGACCCACTGCCAAACCGGTCATGCTGAAGGATGTTGCAGGCTGCAGATCGCTCTCCACGGCTTCTCCAGACTCTGTCACGTCTGTCACATGTGCTCAGTGTGAACCTGCTTTCATCTGTGAAGAGCACAGGGCGCCAGTGGCGACTTTGCCAATCCTGGTGTCCTGTGGCAAATGCCAAGCGTCCTGCACGGTGTTGGGCTGTGAGCACAACCCCCATCTGTGGACATCGGGCCCTCATACCACCCCCATGGAGTCGGTTTCTAACCGTTTGTGCAGACACATGCACATTTGTGGCCTGCTGGAGGTCATTTTGCAGGGCTCTGGCAGTGCTCCTCCTGTTCCTCCTTGCACAAAGGCGGAGGTAGCGGTCCTTCTGCTGGGTTGATGCCCTCCTACAGCCCCCTCCACGTCTCCTGGTAGCGCCTCCAGCCTCTGGACACTACGCTGACAGACACAGCAAACCTTCTTGCCACAGCTCGCATTGATGTGCCATCCTGGATGAGCTGCACTACCTGAGCAACTTCTGTGGGTTGTAGAGTCCGTCTCATGCTACCACGAGTGTGAAAGCACAACCAACATTCAAAAGTGACCAAAACATCAGCCAGAAAGCATTGGCACTGAGATGTGGTCTCTGGTCCCCACCTGCAGAACCACTCCTTTATTGAGGGTGTCTTGATAATTGCCAATAATTTCCATCTATTGTCTATTGCATTTGCACAACAGCATGTGAAATTGATTGTCAATCACTGTTGCTTCCTAAGTGGACAGTTTGATTTCACAGAAGTTTGATTTACTTGGAGTTATATTCTGTTGTTTAAGGCTGTGTGCCCAAGTAGCATTTTTCAAGCGTATATGCTGTGGAATTTCCGCAGCGTAAACGCTTGAAAAACGCATGTATATCCGCACCCCATGGTCCCCAATAGGATTCCGCAAGTTCTATGCACATGCTGAGGATTTTTCCGCAGCGTTTATGCCGCGTTCAAAAATCCGCAGCATGTCATTTAATTTTGCGTTTCCGCAAGCGGAATTGCCTTTGTCCAATGCATAAAAAACGCAAGGCAATTCCGCATGTGGAAAACGCGTGATAAACGCGCGAAAAATACGCGATAAACGCGTGCGGAATTCCGCATGCGTTTTTCCGGGAGAGGACTTGCATTTATGCAGCAGAAATTTTCTGCTTCATAAATGCAACGTGGGCACATAGCCTAAGGCTATGTGCCCACGATGCAGAAATGCTCAGGATTTTTTCCTGAGCGTTTCTGCATCTCCCTGGCAGAAAAAAACGCATGCGGATTGTACATGCGTTTTCCTGCCAGGGACATGCGGAAATGAAGCGTTATTCACTGACATTTCCGCATGCGGATTGACAAGCGCTTTCCAAGCGATTAGCATCACTTGGAAAGTACTTGTGACAACTAGGTCACACTATATAAATCTATGCAAACTGCATGGATTTATATAGTGTGACCCGAGACAGTGGTTAAAAATAAATATATACTTACCCTCCGTTGGCCCGCGCTGGCTTGTTTCGCTCGCTGCCGGCTGCCGGCAGCAGTGGATTGAAAGACCTGCCGACGTCAGCGTCGCGTGACCCGTCACATGACTCTGACATCAGCGCAGGTCCTTCAATCCACTGCAAAGTGCCGGGAAGCAAGGAGGAGCGCAGCGCGGGCCGACAGAAGGTAAATATACATTTACTTTTTATTTTATTCTTTTTTTACAGATTTTTTAATGGTACCTGGGTGTGGATGAGACTCTCCTCTCCTCTACACCCGGGTACCATCCGCACATTAGAACGCTTGGATTACGCATCTACATACAGTTAGGTCCATATATATTTGGACAGAGACAACATTTTTCTAATTTTGATTATAGACATTACCACAATGAATTTTAAACAAAACAATTCAGATGCAGTTGAAGTTCAGACTTTCAGCTTTCATTTGAGGGTATCCACATTAAAATTGGATGAAGGGTTTAGGAGTTTCAGCTCCTTAACATGTGCCACCCTGTTTTTAAAGGGACCAAAAGTAATTGGACAATTGACTCCAAGGCTATTTCATGGACAGGTGTGGGCAATCCCTTCGTTATGTCATTCTCAATTAAGCAGATAAAAGGCCTGGAGTTGATTTGAGGTGTGGTGCTTGCATTTGGAAGGTTTTGCTGTGAAGTAAACATGCGGTCAAAGGAGCTCTCCATGCAGGAGAAACAAGCCATCCTTAAGCTGCAAAAACAGAAAAAACCCACCCGAGAAATTGCTACAATATTAGGAGTGGCAAAATCTACAGTTTGGTACATCCTGAGAAAGAAAGAAAGCACTGGTGAACTCATCAATGCAAAAAGACCTGGGTGCCCGCGGAAGACAACAGTGGTGGATGATCGCAGAATAATCTCCATGGTGAAGAGAAACACCTTCACAACAGCCAACCAAGTGAACAACACTCTCCAGGAGGTAGGCATATCAATATCCAAATCTACCATAAAGAGAAGACTGCATGAAAGTAACTACAGAGGGTTCACTGCACGGTGCAAGCCACTCATAAGCATCAAGAATAAAAAGGCTAGACTGGACTTTGCTAAAAAAACATCTAAAAAAGCCAGCACAGTTCTGGAATAACATTCTTTGGACAGATGAAACCAAGATCAACCTCTACCAGAATGATGGAAAGAGAAAAGTATGGCGAAGGCGTGGTACAGCTCATGATCCAAAGCATACCACATCATCTGTAAAACACGGCGGAGGCAGTGTGATGGCTTGGGCATGCATGGCTGCCAGTGGCACTGGATCACTAGTGTTTATTGAGGATGTGACACAGGACAGAAGCAGCCGAATGAATTCTGATGTATTCAGAGCCATACTGTGTGCTCAGATCCAGCCAAATGCAGCCAAACTGATTGGTCGTCGTTTCATACTACAGATGGACAATGACCCAAAACATAAAGCCAAAGCAACACAGGAGTTTATTAAAGCAAAGAAGTGGAATATTCTTGAATGGCCAATGCCTGATCTCAACCCAATTGAGCATGCATTTCACTTGTTAAAGACTAAACTTCAGACAGAAAGGCCCACAAACAAACAGCAACTGAAAACCACCGCAGTGAAGGCCTGGCAGAGCATCAAAAAGGAGGAAACACAGCGTCTGGTGATGTCCATGAGTTCAAGACTTCAGGCAGTCATTGCCAACAAAGGGTTTTCAACCAAGCACTAGAAATGAACATTTTATTTACAATTATTTAATCTGTCCAATTACTTTTGGTCCCTTTAAAAACAGGGTGGCACATGTTAAGGAGCTGAAACTCCTAAACCCTTCATCCAATTTTAATGTGGATACCCTCAAATGAAAGCTGAAAGTCTGAACTTCAACTGCATCTGAACTGTTTTGTTTAAAATTCATTGTGGTAATGTCTAGAACCAAAATTAGAAAAATGTTGTCTCTGTCCAAATATATATGGACCTAACTGTATACAGTGATGCGTAATCCATGTGGTCTAATGCAAGTCAATGGCGGCGAAGATGCAGCACTTCCGCAAAATAATTGGTAGTGCTGCGTTTTTTTCCGCAATGATAATCCGCAGCGGAAATTTCCGCAGCATGTGCACAGCACATGCGGATTATCATTGGGGAACATTGCTGCCCTTCTACCATGTGTTTTTAATGCATTTCTGCAGCGTTTCTGCAGCTGCAAAAACGCTGCAGAAACGCATTAAAAACGCATCGTGGGCACACAGCCTAAGTGTTCCCTATATTTTTTTGAGCAGTGTATATTTTTTATTTATTTATTTATTTATTTATTTTTTTCTTGGTTTTGTACCCCAAGCGAAAAAAAACCATTAATTATATTATTGTTAAACCAAGAAAAAATAAATAAATAAATAAAATATATAGTAAATATATAAATATTTTTAATTATATATACATGCATATATAATTATACATATTTATATTTTTATTATATTTTTTTTTTTTTCTTGGTTTCGCTTCGCACCGTAAGTGAAAACAAAAAGAAAATAATAATATACATATATCATTATTATTATTATTAATTTTAATTTTTTTTCACTTGGGGTGCGAAACCAAGAAAAAAAAAAAGAAAGAAAGAAAATATATGTAATAAACATTTATAATTATGTATACATTTATATATAATTATAAATATTTATATATTTATTTATTTTATTTTTTTCTTTTACTTTTTTTTCTTTTCTTGGTTTCACACCCCCATGCAATCCTTCCAGACTAAGAAACAAAAGTACTTGATTATTTAAAATTCTTTCTGTATAAATTCCTAATTTCTATCAATATCTCTGCTTGTAGTCATTGAATAGGAACTGACTGATAAAAATCATGAGATCATGACAAGGCCACAAGAATCTGCTAGAGGCTCTGATAACTATAGCAAACCGCGCAGCGGCGTGATTGACGCGCCCCCAGGGCCGTGGGGTACTCGGCAGCCGGGCCTATGGATGCCGATATGGGGGATATCACGGTGGCTGGCCCAGTCCGTGACCCATGGCGGTCAATAAAAAGGGGGATTATTTATAAGGGATTTGGAAAGTTTGTGACGCCACCTGTGGAATGCGGCTAAAGGGGGCTGCCGCTGCGGAGCAGTCCTCTGAGGCAGATGGTAGGGCAGCTTGTGATGGAACGGCTCCCCACAGGTGGAGCGGGCCTCAGGGCAGCGGAGGGTAATGGATGGTGGTACAGGGGAGAGACGGCCAGGACGGTTCAGAAAGAAATGACGGACACTCACATGGGGGTTCGCTTCGGTACCTTTACTGGTCTTGATGCAGGTAAGGTCCAGGGTACTCGGTAGGCAGGGTGCACTTCTGGACTCTCCCGAGTGAGCGGGTATAGGGCCTCCTGATCCGTTGCTTCCACTTGCTAAGCTTCTGACCTGCCTGGAGCTAGGCCTGGCTTTATTACTGTCTCTCTTTCTCTTGTGCACCTGCTGACCTGGTGGTAGGGCTTTCTCCTGGAGATTACTCTCCCTGGACGCTGGGGCCTCCGTGACTCCTAGCCCTGTTTCAGTAGTCAGCGTTGGTTGACCTGGGACTTGTAGTCCTCCAGGTGTCCGGTGGTCCCTACTGGGTGTAAAGGACCCTGTAGGCGCGGACCCGGTGTCCGGTGTATAGTTCGGGGTGAGCCTGGTACGCTCCTCTGCCCCCTTAACTCCTCTCTCCTCTCCTCTTCTCTGCTCTCGCCTTCGGCCACACTCAGGGCCCTCACTAGGCTTCAGTGCGTGCTGTAGGCCTCAACTTGCCTCACACAGCAGCCTGCGTGCTGCTCTCTCACTGAGCACACTAAACTCTAAAGTGAACTGCCTGGCTCCACCCTCCATATATATATATCCCTAACGGGCTCCCTCTGCTGGTCTGAGGTGGTAGGGTGGAGGTGTGTGAATGTAATGAGGGCCTCTTGTGAAGAAGTCCATCCATGCACCCTACTGGGTTCTGTGGCACCTATGCGGAGCAGGGCGCCACATGATCATTGAATGACCAAATTCCCATTCAGTGACAGCAAGCAGAGGTCTTGAAGCAGAAAATATTTTAGAAAATGGGAATTTTTTTAGTATATTGCATTTAACATGTAGCCCTGTTATATCTCATGTCCTAGCGGTAAAGTTTTAGATGTTCTTGTATAGAAGATAAGATGTCTCCTCGCTCGGCGGAGGCGCTCCGGTTGGCGACTGGCAGAGTGACAGGCCTATTTTTACTTCTGGACGATCACATCTCGGTGGAATAAGAAACCTGTTAGCGGTAATTGAAAAGAAATCTTCTTGGCTTCTTCCGAGGTTCGGCGTTTGTCAGTCCTGCCTCCCCTGGAGACACACAGACAGAGTATATATATATATATACTTTCCTGATCGGCTGGGCCTCCGTCCTGTAGATGCTAATAAGCGGCTTACGTCCCACTTTTCATTTTCTCACCGTGCTCTCTATAGATGCAGTCATCACGCCGCTCCTCGCTGATGTTATTAACATGACACATTCTGGTAAAATCGAATCCCGTCCGGGCGAGCGCCTGCTCCGAGGGTGTATTAATAGACGGGTTCACACTATTGTGGCTTCTGAGCCTCCTCTCCTGTATACTCTTCATTGTGCGACCTTCACTTTATTCTAATGCGGGGTTATGAGCGCTGGAAAGTAGCAGGATTGATTTTCCTGAAAATCTAATTCTTCGTCAATTCTAAAGGTCCCCGTAGATTGAAGTATAAGATATTAGATTACGGACACATATCAAACACCTTGAAAGGCTCAAGAATATAATGAAAGGACTGCAGGGAAAACTGACACTTATAGAGATAATACAGAGTAAAAGCACAAGTTAGGAATTTATATCAGATTCATAAAAGCTGCCAATTGGGGAAATTAATCTGTGCTATTATCAGTTTATTATACTAAGGTAAGGCTTCATTTACATGACTGTATGTGTGGACATCACTGTGTGTATTATCCCTGTGCTGTGACATCACTGTGTTTATTATCCCTGTGCTGTGACATCACTGTGTGTATTATCCCTGTACTGTGACATCACTGTGTTTATTATCTCTGTGCTGTGACATCACTGTATGTATTATCTCTGTACTGTGACATCACTGTGTTTATTATCCCTGTACTGTGACATCACTGTGTGTATTATCCCTGTGCTGTGACATCACTGTGTTTATTATCCCTGCACTGTGACATCACTGTGTTTATTATCTCTGTACTGTGACATCACTGTGTGTATTATTCCTGTACTGTGACATCACTGTGTTTATTATCTCTGTACTGTGACATCACTGTGTTTATTATCCCTGTACTGTGACATCACTGTGTTTATTATCCCTGTGTTGTGACATCACTGTGTTTATTATCCCTGTACTGTGACATCACTGTGTTTATTATCCCTGTACTGTGACATCACTGTGTTTATTATCTCAGTACTGTGACATCACTGTGTTTATTATCCCTGTGTTGTGACATCACTGTGTTTATTATCCCTGTGCTGTGACATCACTGTGTTTATTATCCCTGCACTGTGACATCACTGTGTTTATTATCTCTGTACTGTGACATCACTGTGTGTATTATTCCTGTACTGTGACATCACTGTGTGTATTATTCCTGTACTGTGACATCACTGTGTTTATTATCCCTGTACTGTGACATCACTGTGTTTATTATCCCTGTGTTGTGACATCACTGTGTTTATTATCCCTGTGCTGTGACATCACTGTGTTTATTATCCCTGTGTTGTGACATCACTGTGTTTATTATCCCTGTACTGTGACATCACTGTGTTTATTATCCCTGTACTGGGACATCACTGTGCTTATTATCTCAGTACTGTGACATCACTGTGTATTATCCCTGTACTGTGACATCACTGTGTGTATTATCCCTGTATTGTGACATCACTGTGTTTATTATCTCTGTACTGTGACATCACTGTGTGTATTATCTCTTTACTGTGACATCACTGTGTTTATTATCTCTGTACTGTGACATCACTGTGTGTATTATCTCTTTAGTGTGACATCACTGTGTTTATTATCTCTGTACTGTGACATCACTGTGTGTATTATCCCTGTACTGTGACATCACTGTGTTTATTATCCCTGTGCTGTGACATCACTGTGTGTATTATCCCTGTACTGTGACATCACTGTGTTTATTATCCCTGCACTGTGACATCACTGTGTTTATTATCTCTGTACTGTGACATCACTGTGTGTATTATTCCTGTACTGTGACATCACTGTGTTTATTATCTCTGTACTGTGACATCACTGTGTTTATTATCCCTGTACTGTGACATCACTGTGTTTATTATCCCTGTGTTGTGACATCACTGTGTTTATTATCCCTGTACTGTGACATCACTGTGTTTATTATCCCTGTACTGTGACATCACTGTGTTTATTATCTCAGTACTGTGACATCACTGTGTTTATTATCCCTGTGTTGTGACATCACTGTGTTTATTATCCCTGTGCTGTGACATCACTGTGTTTATTATCCCTGCACTGTGACATCACTGTGTTTATTATCTCTGTACTGTGACATCACTGTGTGTATTATTCCTGTACTGTGACATCACTGTGTGTATTATTCCTGTACTGTGACATCACTGTGTTTATTATCCCTGTACTGTGACATCACTGTGTTTATTATCCCTGTGTTGTGACATCACTGTGTTTATTATCCCTGTGCTGTGACATCACTGTGTTTATTATCCCTGTGTTGTGACATCACTGTGTTTATTATCCCTGTACTGTGACATCACTGTGTTTATTATCCCTGTACTGGGACATCACTGTGCTTATTATCTCAGTACTGTGACATCACTGTGTATTATCCCTGTACTGTGACATCACTGTGTGTATTATCCCTGTATTGTGACATCACTGTGTTTATTATCTCTGTACTGTGACATCACTGTGTGTATTATCTCTTTACTGTGACATCACTGTGTTTATTATCTCTGTACTGTGACATCACTGTGTGTATTATCTCTTTAGTGTGACATCACTGTGTTTATTATCTCTGTACTGTGACATCACTGTGTGTATTATCCCTGTACTGTGACATCACTGTGTTTATTATCCCTGTACTGTGACATCACTGTGTTTATTATCCCTGTACTGTGACATCATTGTGTTTATTATCCCTGTGTTGTGACATCACTGTGT
Organism: Phyllobates terribilis; assembly: GCF_046119375.1. Classification (NCBI taxonomy): domain Eukaryota; kingdom Metazoa; phylum Chordata; class Amphibia; order Anura; family Dendrobatidae; genus Phyllobates; species Phyllobates terribilis. The sequence continues at coordinate 386,695,891 of NW_027362765.1, forward strand.
TTATTATCCCTGTGTTGTGACATCACTGTGTGTATTATCCCTGTGCTGTGACATCACTGTGTTTATTATCCCTGTACTGTGACATCACTGTGTTTATTATCTCTGTACTGTGACATCACTGTGTGTATTATTCCTGTACTGTGACATCACTGTGTGTATTATTCCTGTACTGTGACATCACTGTGTTTATTATCCCTGTACTGTGACATCACTGTGTTTATTATCCCTGTGTTGTGACATCACTGTGTTTATTATCCCTGTGCTGTGACATCACTGTGTTTATTATCCCTGTGTTGTGACATCACTGTGTTTATTATCCCTGTACTGTGACATTACTGTGTTTATTATCCCTGTACTGGGACATCACTGTGCTCATTATCTCAGTACTGTGACATCACTGTGTATTATCCCTGTACTGTGACATCACTGTGTGTATTATCCCTGTATTGTGACATCACTGTGTTTATTATCTCTGTACTGTGACATCACCTTGTGTATTATCTCTTTACTGTGACATCACTGTGTTTATTATCTCTGTACTGTGACATCACTGTGTGTATTATCTCTTTACTGTGACATCACTGTGTTTATTATCTCTGTACTGCGACATCACTGTGTGTATTATCCTTGTACTGTGACATCACTGTGTTTATTATCCCTGTACTCTGACATCACTGTGTGTATTATCCCTGTACTGTGACATCACAATTTAGGAAACAAATTATATGACAAAAGCATTCCAGGCAAAACAAAATGAAATATAAGAAAGCAATGTCCATTTAATTTTCACACGACCTAGGAGATATATACTGTATATATATACAGTTATATGAATAAGTTTGGGCACCCCTATTAATCTTAAGCTTAATGTTTTCTTAAAATTGGTGTTTTTGCAACAGATATTTCAGTTTGATATATGTAATAACTGTTGGACACAGTAATGTTTCTGCCTTGAAATGAGGTTTATTGTACTAACAGAAAATGTGCACTCTGCATTCAAACAAAATTTGACAGGTGCATAAGTATGGGCACCCTTATCATTTTCTTGTTTTAAATACTCCTACCTACTTTTTACTGACTTACTAAAGCACTTTTTTTTGGGTTTGTAACCTCATTGAGCTTTGAACTTCATAGCCAGGTGTATGCAATCATGAGAAAAGCTACTTAAAGTGGCCACTTGCAAGTTGTTCTCCTGTTTGAATCTCCTCTGAAGAGTGGCATCATGGGCTCCTCAAAACAACTGTCAAATGATCTGAAAACAAAGATTATTCAACATAGTTGTTCAGGGGAAGGATACAAAAAGCTGTCTCAGAGATTTAACCTGTCAGTTTCCACTGTGAGGAACATAGTAAGGAAATGGAAGAACACAGGGACAGTTCTTGTTAAGGCCAGAAGTGGCAGGCTAAGAAAAACATCAGAAAGGCAGAGAAGAAGAATGGTGAGATCAGTCAAGGACAATCCTCAGACCACCTCCAGAGAGCTGCAGCATCAACTTGCTGCAGATGGTGTCACTGTGCATCGGTCAACTATACAACGCACTTTGCACAAGGAGAAGCTGTATGGGAGAGTGATGCGAAAGAAGCCGTTTCTGCAAGCACGCCACAAACAGAGTCGGCTGAGGTATGCAAAAGCACATTTGGAGAAGCCAATTTCTATTTGGAAGAAGGTCCTGTGGACTGATGAAACCAAGATTGAGTTGTTTGGTCATACAAAAAGGCGTTATGCATGGCGACAAAAAAACACAGCATTCCAAGAAAAACACTTGCTACCCACAGTAAAATTTGGTGGAGGTTTCATCATGCTTTGGGACTGTGTGGCCAATGCCGGCACCGGGAATCTTGTTAAAGTTGAGGGACGCATGGATTCCACTCAGTATCAGCAGATTCTTGACAATAATGTTCAGGAATCAGTGATAAAGTTGAAGTTACACAGAGGTTGGATCTTTCAGCAAGACAATGATCCAAAACACCGCTCCAAATCTACTCAGGCATTCATGCAGAGGAACAATTACAATGTTCTGGAATGGCCATCCCAGTCCCCAGACCTGAATATCATTGAACATCTGTGGGATCATTTGAAGAGGGCTGTCCATGCTCGGTGACCATCAAACTTAACTGAACTGGAATTGTTTTGTAAAGAGGAATGGTCAAAAATACCTTCATCCAGGATCCAGGAACTCATTAAAGCTACAGGAAGCGACTAGAGGCTGTTATTTTTGCAAAAGGAGGATCTACTAAATATTAATGTCACTTTTCTGGTGAGGTGCCCATACTTATGCACCTGTCAAATTTTGTTTGAATGCAGATTGCACATTTTCTGTTAGTACAATAAACCTCATTTCAAGGCAGAAACATTACTGTGTCCAACAGTTATTACATATATCAAACTGAAATAGCTGTTGCAAAAACACCAATTTTTATAAAACATTAAGCTTAAGATTAATAGGGGTGCCCAAACTTTTTCATATAACTGTATATATATATATATATATATATACATATATATATATATATATTACAGATACACACCCTTGTGCCTCTATTCTGAGGCTTGCGGGGATCAACAGTTGGGCACACAAATCGGAAATGATGGCATACTCTAACAATGCTAGCAATTATTAGGGTGGAGTTCTCCTTTAAGAAACACAAACTCTGGTCCCGCTGTGACTATAAGTTAAAACTGCATCAGTTCCTGAATTACACGTGTTCAGCAGCAGAGGCGGCCAGGTATCTGCACATCCCCGGAATAGTGCTGATGATACAGGTATTTGGTAATACAACTACTCCCATCAGCCCTGGGATAATATGTTTAGGATGGAGCCTTTGTTTTGCTCTTTTTCTTTGTCAGCGCTTTTTTTTTAATCAATTTCCTCGTAACTGTTAGAACTACAATCCTGGAGAACAAATCATTACAGTTGTATCAAGAGTACGACCCTTGGGGTGAAGGGAAACTAGAAAGCCTGTAACAAGAAAGATAGACAGATACATAGATAGATATACTGTACATACATAGATACATACAAAGATAGATATAATATATAGATATAATAGATATATAGATACATAGATACTGTAGATAGATAAATATAATAGATAGTTACTGTACATAGGTACATAGATAATAGATACAGTAGATAGATAGATACATAGATACATAATAGATAGATAGATATAATTGGATAGATACATAATAGATAGATAGATTCTCTAAAAGGAAGATACCCTCCATAGTATATTTAAGTTAAAAGGGAAAAAAGTCATTGCAAAATGCAGCACATTGTGGGAGCCAAGAATACATTTTGTAATTGGGTATCATTAAAAATGTTGCACCGTTTGCCTCCTATATCCTCTGTGCTGCACTATGTATTCCTGGCTGCAGAATGAGTTAACAGAGAATGCATAAGTGAGCTCCTTTGGACAGAGTTGTGACTCTTTTATCTGTTTTTTTTTCCTAAACTCCTTTCAGCTGATTTATGGATTTCATGAAAGATTATCTCAACTTTGTTGTGGTCTATGGTCATAGGCGCCCAGAAAAAAGACTGATAAAAGAGTCACAAACTCTAGCTCACTGATAAAGTCTCCAATAATCTCATTCTGCAGCTAGCAAAGAGCAGGAAAACAGTCTTAAAAGTCAAACGGCGCGCACTGTTTAATGACACTCAATTGTGAAAAATATTTTTAGCCCAAAATACACGCAGCTAAGAAAACAAAGGGCTCCAGAGGTGTCCAGACCCTGTAAAGCGGCTATGGAATGCGTGCTATTTTTTGGAAATGGATAATGCTGGTTTCAGGTTTGAAACTTGGAGTCTTCCCGTCACAATTTCCTTGGTATTGTGCTGCTTTGTTCCTTGTTTGTTTCTATATAGATAGAGTAATTATAGTCCAGGGCCGCCTCTGCCATGAGGTGAGATAAGCGTCTTGGACTCAGAGACTTTCTCGATGAGTATGCGGGATAAGCAGGACTCACAGGCTTTCTCTATGAGTATGGAGGAGAAGCAGGACTCATAGGCTTTCTCTATGAGTATGGGGGAGAAGCAAGACTCACAGGCTTTCTCTATGAGTATGAGGGAGAAGCAGGGCTCACAGGCTTTCTCTATGAGTATGGGGGAGAAGCAGGACTCACAGGCTTTCTCTATGAGTATGGGGGAGAAGCAGGACTCACAGGCTTTCTCTATGAGTATGGGCGAGAAGCAGGACTCACAGGCTTTCTCCATTAGTGGGCAGGAAAAGCAGGAATCTCAATCTTTCTCTTTTATTGGGCAGGAAAAGTAGGAGTCACAGAATTTCTCTTTATGTGGGTTGGAGAGCAGGACTCGCAGGCTTTCTCTATGAGTGACCAGGAGAAGCAGGACTCACAGGCTTTCTCTAGGAGAGGGCAGGAAAAGCAGTATAAACAAGCTTTTTTCATGAGTGGGCAGGATAAGGACTCATAGGTTTTCTCCATGAGCGAACAGGAGAAGCAGGACAAACAGGCTTTCTCTTTTCTTGGGCAGCAAAAGCAGGACTCACAGAATTTTTCCATGAGAGAGTGGGAGAAACAGGACTCACAGGCTTTCTCTATAAGTGGATGGGAGAAGCAGGATTCACAGGCTTTCTCTATGAGTTTGTGGGAGAAGCAGGACTCACAGTCTTTCTCCATTAGTGGGTGACATAAGGAAGAGTCACATGTTTTCTCTTTGCATGAGTGGGAGAAGCAGAACTCACAGGCTTTCTCTAGGAGTGAGCGGGAGTATCAGGACTCACAGGTTTTCTCTAGGAGTGAGTGGGAGGAGCAGGACTCACAGGCTTTCTCTAGGAGTGAGTGGGAGAAGCAGGACTCACAGGCTTTCTCCAGGAGTGAGCGGGAGGAGCAGGACTCACAGGCTTTCTCTAGGAGTGAGTGGGAGGGGCAGGACTCACAGGCTTTCTCTAGGAGTGGACGGGAGGAGCAGGACTCACAGGCTTTCTCTAGTAACGAGCGGGAGGAGCAGGACTCACAAACTTTCACTATAACTGAGACATGAGAAGCAGGACTCACAGGCTTTCTCTACACAGCTTTGTATATTAAAATACCGAATAAAATCTCTCTCTGTCCATGTCGCCCTTAGATACGAAACTTAACAGCTGTTTTACTGAGATTGATGAAGAATATTCAAAGGGGTCTGTTCCCCCCAAACCCAAAGTGCAATGGATCCTACATTATCCCCTATTTTCCAGGAGACACATTTTACACCCCTCAGTTGGCCTGTTACGGGGAAGCAGAGTTCTCGTTTGCTCATCCGTTGCTTATTATTAATGTATGACATAATGAGGTTAAACCATGCATAGCTCCAAGAAAAACAGAAACACATAAATGAATAAAGAAAGTGGTGCTATTACAGGAAGCTGAACTCTGAAGCGAGACTTTGTGGTTTTCAGGAGAGAACTGTAGTCCTATAATACATGGGATGGTCCACTGCCCTCAATGTGGGCAGCTGACGATAACTATAATGGCATAAAGTGATCTATCACCTTACAGTAACAGATCTATTAGCTCTTCACAAATAATATACCTCAAATAATAATTTCTCTATGGAAATTAATGTCTAATTTAAAGGGGTATGGTCAAGAGCTACAACAAGCAAGTTTGGAATTGACTTTCTTTTTCTATCTGTCGTCATTCCCATCCAATGAGAGCTTTTATCTTTTGTAGTGCAAAGCTGGTTTCCAAGGAGCCTGGACTCCAGACACTAGCCAGAGTGCTTAATAGTCACAATCCTGAAAGGGGGTTAATTCAGAATATGCTAGTCACTTCTCTTTAGCCCATTGATTTCTATACAGCAGTTAGCTGCTCACCTCTCCCTCTGATCTTCTGAAGAGATGCAGTTATAAATCACAAGTTTGTAAATTTCACAGTAGGTCTTATAACCACTGCTCTCTGCTCTTCCTGTCCCTTTATTCCTGTTTCCGTAGCTGTGTGCTTGCTCAAATGCCCTTTTATATCTTTGTGTATATACAGTGGCAAAGGGGGAACACTCCATAACAAACCATTGATGTCTGAATGCATTACAGCAGAACTTGTGCTGAGCTTGACAGTTCTACTAATACTACAGTTCTAACATTCACCAGAGAAGTATAGCCCGCCCTGATAGAAAGCAGGAAGTAAGGAAACTGTAAGGAGACTGTATAGTTCAGAGCTGCTCAAGAGACAACTTCAGAATGTACCCACTTAATACTTCCCTCAGGTAACCATATAACAATTATAAAACTGCTCCTATACACTAGAAGAAAACTACTATAATACTGTTCCTACGGACAAGAATATATTTACTATAATAAGAATATAACTACTATAATACTGCTCCTATGTACAAGAATATAACTACTATAATACTGCTCCTATGTACAAGAATATAACTACTATAATACTGCTCCTATGTACAAGAATATAACTACTATAATACTGCCCCCTATGTACAAGAATATAACTACTATAATACTGCTCCTATGTACAAGAATATAACTACTATAATACTGCCCCCTATGTACAAGAATATAACTACTATAATACTGGTCCTATGTACAAGAATATAACTACGATAATACTGCCCCTATGTACAAGAATATAACTACTATAGTACTGATCCTATGTACAAGAATATAACTACTATAATACTACTCCTATGTACAAGAATATAACTACGATAATACTGCCCCTATGTACAAGAATATAACTACTATAGTACTGATCCTATGTACAAGAATATAACTACTATAATACTGCTCCTATGTACAAGAATATAACTACTATAATACTGCCCCTAAGTACAAGAATATAACTACTATAATACTGCCCCCTATGTACTGCTCTTATGTACAAGAATATAACTACTATAATACTGCTCCTATGTACAAGAATATAACTACCATAATACTGCCCCTATGTACAAGAATATAGCTACTATAATACTGCCCCCTATAATAATAATAATAATAATAATCTTTATTTATATAGCGCCAACATATTCCGCAGCGCTTAACAATTCAGAGGTTCATGTACAACAGTCATAAGTAACATAGCTAAAGATAATACAATAATTACAGCAAAAATAATGACGACCCTGCTCCTAAGAGCTTACAATCTACAATGAGGTGGGGGTGACAAAGTACAATGGCTTATTTACAAGGATGGTCCAGCCATCTTGAGGGGATGAGGGATAGATAGAGGCTGCATGAGCTTATCACCAGCCAGTATCTAGTGCTTTTTGGTTGGGTGGAGACTTATGTTTGGAGAAATAATGAATGGGCTATGAGAATATAAAAGGACTTTGATTAGGGAACGTGATAGGCCACCCTAAACAGATGTGTTTTTAGGGAGCGCCTAAAACTGTGTAAATTGTGGTTCATCCTAATTTCTTGGGGTAGAGCATTCCAAAGAATAGGTGCAGCTCGGGAGAAGTCTTGAAGCCGGGAGTGGGAGGTACGGATTAGTGCGGATGTTAGTCGAAAGTCGCTTGCAGAGCGTAGAAAACGGGTAGGCCGATAGACAGAGATGAGGGAAGAGATGTAGGGGGGTGCCGCACTGTGGAGAGCTTTGTGGGTGAGAACAAGCAATTTAAATCGGATCCTATAATTCATGGGCAGCCAGTGCAATGACTGGCACAGAGCGGAAGCGTCTGAGTAACGATTAGCCAGATAGATGACCCTGGCTGCAGCATTAAGGATGGACTGGAGGGGGGAAAGTCGAGTGAGGGGGAGGCCAATTAAGAGAGAGTTACAGTAGTCAAGGCGGGAGTGGATCAGGGCAGCAGTGAGGGTTTTTGTTGTTTGCAAGGTGAGAAAGGGGCGGATTCTAGAGATGTTCTTCAGGTGCAAGCGACAAGAGCGGGCAAGAGATTGTATGTGGAGGGTGAAGGAGAGATTGGTGTCCCTATGTACAAGAATATAACTACTATAATACTGCTCTTATGTACAAGAATATAACTACTATAATACTACCCCCTATGTACAACTATATAACTACTATAATACTGCTCCCTATGTACAAGAATATAACTACTATAATACTGCTCCTATGCACAAGAATATTACTACTATAATACTGCCCCTATGTACAAGAATATAACTACTATAATACTGCTCTTATGTATAAGAATATAACTACTATAATACTACCCCCTATGTACAACTATATAACTACTATAATACTGCCCATATGTACAAGAATATAACTACTATAATACTGCCCCTATGTACAAGAATATAACTACTATAATACTGCCCATATGTACAAGAATATAACTACTATTATACTACCTCCTATGTACAAGAATATAACTACTATAATAATGCCCTTATGTACAAGAATATAAATACTATAATACTACTCCTATGTACAAGAATATAACTACTATAATACTGCTCCTATGTACAAGAATATAACTACTATAATACTGCTCCTATGTACAAGAATATAACTACTATAATACTGCTCCTATGTACAAGAATACAACTGCTATAATAGTGCTCCTATGTACAAGAATATAAATGCTATAATACTGCTCCTATGTACAAGAATATCACTACTATAATACTGCCCCTGTGTACAAGAATATAACTACTATAATACTGCCCCCTATGTACAAGAATATAACTACTAAAATACTGCCCCTATGTACAAGAATATAACTACTATAATACTGCTCCTATGTACAAGAAAATAACTAATATAATACTGCCCCTATGTACAAGAATACAACTACTATAATAATGCTCCTATGTACAAGCATATATCTACTATAATACTGCCCCTATGTATAAGAATATAACTACTATAATACTGCCCCTATGTATAAGAATATAACTACTATAATACTGCCCCTATGTATAAGAATATAACTACTATAATACTGCTCCTATGTACAAGAATGTAACTACTATAATACTGCCCTTATGTATAAGAATATAACTACTATAATACTGCTCCTATGTACAATAATATAACTACTATAATACTGCTCCTATGTACAAGAATATAACTACTATAATACTGTTCCTATGTACAAGAATACAACTGCTATAATAGTGCTCCTATGTACAAGAATTTAACTGCTATAATACTGCTCCTATGTACAAGAATATAACTACTATAATACTGCTCCTGTGTACAAGAATATAACTACTATAATACTGCTCCTGTGTAGAAGAATATAACTACTATAATGCTGCCCCCTATGTACAAGAATATAACTACTATAAAACTGCCCCTATGTACAAGAATATAACTACTATAATACTGCTCCTATGAACAACAATATAACTACTATAATACTGCCCCTATGTACAAGAATACAACTACTATAATAATGCCCCCTATATACAAGAATATAACTACTATAATACTGCTCCTATGTACAAGAATATAACTACTATAATACTACTCCTATGTACAAGAATATAACTACTATAATACTGCCCTTATGTACAAGAATATAACTACTATAATACTACTCCTATGTACAAGAATATAATTACTATAATACTGCTCCTATGTACAAGAATATAACTACTATAATACTGCTCCTATGTACAAGAATATAACTACTAAAATACTGCCCCTATGTACAAGAATATAACTACTATAATACTGCTCCTATGTACAAGAATATAACTACTATAATACTGCCCCTATATACAAGAATATAACTACTATAATACTGCCCCTATATACAAGAATATAACTACTATAATACTGCTCCTATGTACAAGAATATAACTACTATAATACTGCCCCTATGTACAAGAATATAACTACTATAATACTGCCCATATGTACAAGAATATAACAACTATAATACTGCCCAATATGTACAAGAATATAACTACTATAATACTGCCCAATATGTACAAGAATATAACTGCTATAATACTGCCCTCTATGTACAAGAATATAACTACTATAATACTGCTCCTATATAAAAGAATATAACTACTATAATACTGTTCCTATGTACAAGAATACAACTGCTATAATAGTGCTCCTATGTACAAGAATATAACTGCTATAAAACTGCTCCTATGTAAAAGAATATAACTACTATAATACTGCTCCTGTGTACAAGAATATAACTACAATAATACTGCTCCTGTGTACAAGAATATAACTACTATAATACTGCTCCTGTGTACAAGAATATAACTACTATAATGCTGCCCCCTATGAACAAGAATATAACTACTATAATACTGCCCCTATGTACAAGAATATAACTACTATAATACTGCCCCTATGTACAAGAATATAACTACTATAATACTGCTCCTATGTACAAGAATATAACTACTATAATACTGCCCTTATGTACAAGAATACAACTACTATAATAATGCCCCCTATATACAAGAATATAACTACTATAATAATGCTTTCACTGTACAAGAATATAACTACTATAATACTGCTCCTATGTACAAGAATATAACTACTATAATATTACTCCTATGTACAAGAACATAACTACTATAATACTGCCCTTATGTACAAGAATATAACTACTATAATACTACTCCTATGTACAAGAATATAGCTACTATAATACTGCTCCTATGTACAAGAATATAACTACTATAATACTGCTCCTATGTACAAGAATATAACTACTATAATACTACTCCTATGTACAAGAATATAGCTACTATAATACTGCTCCTATGTACAAGAATATAACTACTATAATACTGCTCCTATGTACAAGAATATAACTACTATAATACTGCTCCTATGTAGAAGAATATAACTACTATTATACTACCTTCTATGTACAAGAATATAACTACTATAATACTGCCCTTATGTACAAGAATATAACTACTATAATACTACTCCTATGTACAAGAATATAACTACTATAATACTGCTCCTATGTACAAGAATATAACTACTATAATACTGCTCCTATGTACAAGAATATAACTACTATAATACTGCTCCTATGTACAAGAATATAACTGCTATAATAGTGCTCCTATGTACAAGAATATAACTGCTATAATACTGCTCCTATGTACAAGAATATAACTACTATAATACTAGTCCTGTGTACAAGAATATAACTACTATAATGCTGCCCCCTATGTACAAGAATATAACTACTAAAATACTGCCCCTATGTACAAGAATATAACTACTATAATTCTGCTCCTATGTACAAGAATATAACTACTATAATACTGCCCCCTATGTACAAGAATACAACTACTATAATAATGCTCCTATGTACAAGAATATATCTACTATAATACTGCCCCTATGTATAAGAATATAACTACTATAATACTGCCCCTATGTATAAGAATATAACTACTATAATACTGCTCCTATGTACAAGAATATAACTACTATAATACTGCCCCTATGTATAAGAATATAACTACTATAATACTGCTCCTATGTACAATAATATAACTACTATAATACTGCTCCTATGTACAAGAAAATAACTACTATAATACTGTTCCTATGTACAAGAATACAACCGCTATAATAGTGCTCCTATGTACAAGAATATAACTGCTATAATACTGCTCCTATGTACAAGAATATAACTACTATAATACTGCTCCTGTGTACAAGAATATAACTACTATAATACTGCTCCTGTGTACAAGAATATAACTACTATAATGCTGCCCCCTATGTACAAGAATATAACTACTATAATACTGCCCCTATGTACAAGAATATAACTACAATAATACTGCTCCTTTGAACAAGAATATAACTACTATAATACTGCCCCTATGTACAAGAATACAACTACTATAATAATGCCCCCTATGTACAAGAATATAACTACTATAATAATGCTTTCACTGTACAAGAATATAACTACTATAATACTGCTCCTATGTACAAGAATATAACTACTATAATACTACTCCTATGTACAAGAATATAACTACTATAATACTGCCCTTATGTACAAGAATATAACTACTATAATACTACTCCTATGTACAAGAATATAGCTACTATAATACTGCTCCTATGTACAAGAATATAACTACTATAATACTGCCTCTATGTACAAGAATATAACTACTATAATACTGCCCTTATGTACAAGAATATAACTACTATAATACTGCCCTTATGTACAAGAATATAACTACTATAATACTGTCCCCTATGTACAAAAATTTAACAACTATAATACTGCCCCTATGTACAAGAATATAACTAATATAATACTGCCCCTATGTACAAGAATATAACTACTATAATACTGCTCCTATGTACAAGAATATAACTACTATAATACTGCTCCTATGTACAAGAATATAACTACTATAATACTGCTCCTATGTACAAGAATATAACTACTATAATACTGCTCCTGTGTACAAGAATATAACTACTATAATGCTGCCCCCTATGTACAAGAATATTACTGCTATAATACTGCTCCTATGTACAAGAATATAACTACTATAATACTGCTCCTATGTACAAGAATATAACTACTATAATACTGCCCCCTATGTACAAGAATACAACTACTATAATAATGCTCCTATGTACAATAATATAACTACTATAATACTGCTCCTATGTATAAGAATATAACTACTATAATACTGCCCCTATGTATAAGAATATAACTACTATAATACTGCTCCTATGTACAAGAATATAAATACTATAATACTGCCCCTATGTATAAGAATATAACTACTATAATACTGCTCCTATGTACAATAATATAACTACTATAATACTGCTCCTATGTACAAGAATATAACTACTATAATACTGTTCCTATGTACAAGAATATAACTACTATAATACTGCTCCTGTGTACAAGAATATAACTGCTAAAATACTGCTCCTATGTACAAGAATATAACTACTATAATACTGCCCCCTATGTACAAGAATATAACTACTATAATAATGCTTTCACTGTACAAGAATATAACTACTATAATACTACCCCTATGTACAAGAATATAACTACTATAATACTGCCCCCTATGTACAAGAATATAACTACTATAATACTGCCCCCTATGTACAAGAATATAACTACTATAATACTCCTCCTATGTAAAAGAATATAACTACTATAATACTGTTCCCATGTACAAGAATACAACTGCTATAATAGTGCTCCTATGTACAAGAATATAACTGCTATAATACTGCTCCTATGTACAAGAATATAACTACTATAATACTGCTCCTGTGTACAAGAATATAACTACTATAATACTGCTCCTGTGTACAAGAATATAACTACTATAATGCTGCCCCCTATGTACAAGAATATAACTACTATAATACTGCCCCTATGTACAAGAATATAACTACTATAATACTGCTCCTATGTACAAGAATATAACTACTATAATACTGCCCCTATGTACAAGAATACAACTACTATAATAATGAACCCTATATACAAGAATATAACTACTATAATAATGCTTTCACTGTGCAAGAATATAACTACTATAATACTGCTCCTATGTACAAGAATATAACTACTATAATACTACTCCTATGTACAAGAATATAACTACTATAATACTGCCCTTATGTACAAGAATATAACTACTATAATACTACTCCTATGTACAAGAATATAACTACTATAATACTGCTCCTATGTACAAGAATATAACTACTATAATACTGCTCCTATGTACAAGAATATAACTACTATAATACTGCTCCTATGTACAAGAATATAACTACTATAATACTACTCCTATGTACAAGAATATAACTACTATAATACTGCCCTTATGTACAAGAATATAACTACTATAATACTACTCCTATGTACAAGAATATAGCTACTATAAAACTGCTCCCTATGTACAAGAATATAACTACTATAATACTGCTCCTATGTACAAGAATATAACTACTATAATACTGCCCCCTATGTACAAGAATATAACTACTATAATACTGCCCCCTATGTACAAGAATATAACTACTATAATACTGCCCCCTATGTACAAGAATATAACTACTATAATACTGCCCCCTATGTACAAGAATATAGCTACTATAATACTGTCCCCTATGTACAAGAATATAACTACTATAATACTGCCCCTATATACAAGAATATAACTACTATAATACTGCCCCTATGTACAAGAATATAACTACTATAATACTGCCCCTATGTACAAGAATATAACTACTATAATACTGCCTCTATGTACAAGAATATAACTACTATAATACTGTCCCTATGTACAAGAATATAACTACTTTAATACTGCTCCTATGTACAAGAATATAACTACCATAATACTGCTTCTATGTACAAGAATATAACTACTATAATACTACTCCTATGTACAAGAATATAACTACTATAATACTGCCCTTATGTACAAGAATATAACTACTATAATACTACTCCTATGTACAAGAATATAGCTACTATAATACTGCTCCTATGTACAAGAATATAACTACTATAATACTGCCTCTATGTACAAGAATATAACTACTATAATACTGCCCCTATGTACAAGAATATAACTACTATAATACTGCCCCCTATGTACAAGAATATAACTACTATAATACTGCCCCTATATACAAGAATATAACTACTATAATACTGTCCCCTATGTACAAGAATATAACTACTATAATACTGCTCCCTATGTACAAGAATATAACTACTATAATACTGCTCCTATGTACAAGAATATAACTACTATAATACTGCCCCCTATGTACAAGAATATAACTACTATAATACTGCCCCCTATGTACAAGAATATAACTACTATAATACTGCCCCCTATGTACAAGAATATAACTACTATAATACTGCCCCCTATGTACAAGAATATAGCTACTATAATACTGTCCCCTATGTACAAGAATATAACTGCTATAATACTGCCCCTATATACAAGAATATAACTACTTTAATACTGCCCCCTATGTACAAGAATATAACTACTATAATACTGCCCCTATGTACAAGAATATAACTACTATAATTCTGCCTCTATGTACAAGAATATAACTACTATAATACTGTCCCTATGTACAAGAATATAACTACTATAATACTGCTCCTATGTACAAGAATATAACTACTATAATACTGCTCCCTGTGTACAAGAATATAACTACTATAATACTGCCCCTATGTACAAGAATATAACTACTATAATACTGCTCCTATGTACAAGAATATAACTACTATAATACTGCTCCTATGTACAAAAATATAACTATTATAATACTGCTCCTATGTACAAGAATATAACTACTATAATACTACTCCTATGTACAAGAATATAACTACTATAATACTGCCCTTATGTACAAGAATAAAACTATTATAATACTACTCCTATGTACAAGAATATAGCTACTATAATACTGCGCCTATGTACAAGAAAATATCTACTATAATACTGCCTCTATGTACAAGAATATAACTACTATAATACTGCCCCTATATACAAGAATATAACTACTATAATACTGCTCCCTATGTACAAGAATATAACTACTATAATACTGCCTCTATGTACAAGAATATAACCACTATAATACTGCCCCTATGTACAAGAATATAACTACTAAAATACTGTCCCCTATGTACAAGAATATAACTACTATAATACTGCCCCTATATACAAGAATATAACTACTATAATACTGCCCCCTATGTACAAGAATATAACTACTATAATACTGCCTCTATGTGCAAGAATATAACTACTATAATACTGCCCTTATGTACAAGAATATAACTACTATAATACTTCTCCTATGTACAAGAATATAGCTACTATAATACTGCTCCTATGTACAAGAATATAACTACTATAATACTGCTCCTATGTACAAGAATATAACTACTATAATACTGCTCCTATGTACAAGAATATAACTACTATAATACTACTCCTATGTACAAGAATATAACTACTATAATACTGCCCTTATGTACAAGAATATAACTACTATAATACCACTCCTATGTACAAGAATATAGCTACTATAATACTGCTCCCTATGTACAAGAATATAACTACTATAATACTGCTCCTATGTACAAGAATATAACTACTATAATACTGCCCCCTATGTACAAGAATATAACTACTATAATACTGCCCCCTATGTACAAGAATATAACTACTATAATACTGCCCCCTATGTACAAGAATATAACTACTATAATACTGCCCCTATGTACAAGAATATAGCTACTATAATACTGTCCCCTATGTACAAGAATATAACTACTATAATACTGCCCCTATATACAAGAATATAACTACTATAATACTGCCCCTATGTACAAGAATATAACTACTATAATACTGCCCCTATGTACAAGAATATAACTACTATAATACTGCCTCTATGTACAAGAATATAACTACTATAATACTGTCCCTATGTACAAGAATATAACTACTATAATACTGCTCCTATGTACAAGAATATAACTACTATAATACTGCCCCTATGTACAAGAATATAACTACTATAATACTGCCCCCTATGTAGAAGAATATAACTACTATAATACTGCCCCTATATACAAGAATATAACTAATATAATACTGTCCCCTATGTACAAGAATATAACTACTATAATACTGCTCCCTATGTACAAGAATATAACTACTATAATACTGCTCCTATGTACAAGAATATAACTACTATAATACTGCCCCCTATGTACAAGAATATAACTACTATAATACTGCCCCCTATGTACAAGAATATAACTACTATAATACTGCCCCCTATGTACAAGAATATAACTACTATAATACTGCCCCCTATGTACAAGAATATAGCTACTATAATACTGTCCCCTATGTACAAGAATATAACTACTATAATACTGCCTCTATATACAAGAATATAACTACTTTAATACTGCCCCCTATGTACAAGAATATAACTACTATAATACTGCCCCTATGTACAAGAATATAACTACTATAATACTGCCTCTATGTACAAGAATATAACTACTATAATACTGTCCCTATGTACAAGAATATAACTACTATAATACTGCTCCTATGTACAAGAATATAACTACTATAATATTGCTCCCTATGTACAAGAATATAACTACTATAATACTGCCCCTATGTACAAGAATATAACTACTATAATACTGCTCCTATGTACAAGAATATAACTACTATAATACTGCTCCCTATGTACAAGAATATAACTACTATAATACTGCCTCTATGTACAAGAATATAACCACTATAATACTGCCCCTATATACAAGAATATAACTACTTTAATACTGCCCCCTATGTACAAGAATATAACTACTATAATACTGCCCCTATGTACAAGAATATAACTACTATAATTCTGCCTCTATGTACAAGAATATAACTACTATAATACTGTCCCTATGTACAAGAATATAACTACTATAATACTGCTCCTATGTACAAGAATATAACTACTATAATACTGCTCCCTGTGTACAAGAATATAACTACTATAATACTGCCCCTATGTACAAGAATATAACTACTATAATACTGCTCCTATGTACAAGAATATAACTACTATAATACTGCTCCTATGTACAAAAATATAACTATTATAATACTGCTCCTATGTACAAGAATATAACTACTATAATACTACTCCTATGTACAAGAATATAACTACTATAATACTGCCCTTATGTACAAGAATAAAACTATTATAATACTACTCCTATGTACAAGAATATAGCTACTATAATACTGCGCCTATGTACAAGAATATATCTACTATAATACTGCCTCTATGTACAAGAATATAACTACTATAATACTGCCCCTATATACAAGAATATAACTACTATAATACTGCTCCCTATGTACAAGAATATAACTACTATAATACTGCCTTTATGTAGAAGAATATAACTACTATAATACTGCCCCTATGTACAAGAATATAACTACTATAATACTGCCCCCTATGTACAAGAATATAACTACTATAATACTGCCCCTATGTACAAGAATATAACTACTATAATACTGCCCCCTATGTACAAGAATATAACTACTATAATACTGCCCCTATATACAAGAATATAACTACTATAATACTGCCCCCTATGTACAAGAATATAACTACTATAATACTGCCTCTATGTACAAGAATATAACTACTATAATACTGCCCCTATGTACAAGAATATAACTACTATAATACTGTCCCCTATGTACAAGAATATAACTACTATAATACTGCCCCCTATGTACAAGAATATAACTACTATAATACTGCCCCCTATGTACAAGAATATAACTACTATAATACTGCCCCTATATACAAGAATATAACTACTATAATACTGCCTCTATGTACAAGAATATAACTACTATAATACTGCCCCTATGTACAAGAATATAACTACTATAATACTGCCCCCTATGTACAAGAATATAACTACTATAATACTGCCTCTATGTACAAGAATATAACTACTATAATACTGCCCCTATGTACAAGAATATAACTACTATAATACTGTCCCCTATGTACAAGAATATAACTACTATAATACTGCCCCTATGTACAAGAATATAACTACTATAATACTGCCCCTATGTACAAGAATATAACTACTATAATACTGCCCCTATGTACAAGAATATAACTACTATAATACTGCTCCTATATACAAGAATATAACTACTATAATACTGCCCCCTATGTACAAGAATATAACTACTATAATACTGCCTCTATGTACAAGAATATAACTACTATAATACTGCCCATATGTACAAGAATATAACTACTATAATACTGCTCCTATGTACAAGAATATAACTACTATAATATTGACCCTATATACAAGAATATAACTACTATAATACTGCCCCTATGTACAAGAATATAACTACTATAATACTGCTCCTATGTACAAGAATATAACTACTATAATACTGCCCCTATATACAAGAATATAACTACTATAATACTGCCCCCTATGTACAAGAATATAACTACTATAATACTGCTCCCTATGTACAAGAATATATCTACTATAATACTGCTCCTATGTACAAGAATATAACTACTATAATACTGCCCCCTATGTACAAGAATATAACTACTATTATACTGCCCCCTATGTACAAGAATATAACTACTATAATACTGCCCCCTATGTACAAGAATATAACTACTATAATACTGCCCCCTATGTACAAGAATATAGCTACTATAATACTGTCCCCTATGTACAAGAATATAACTACTATAATACTGCCCCTATATACAAGAATATAACTACTATAATACTGCCCCTATGTACAAGAATATAACTACTATAATACTGCCCCTATGTACAAGAATATAACTACTATAATACTGCCTCTATGTACAAGAATATAACTACTATAATACTGTCCCTATGTACAAGAATATAACTACTATAATACTGCTCCTATGTACAAGAATATAACTACTATAATACTGCTCCCTATGTACAAGAATATAACTACTATAATACTGCCCCTATGTACAAGAATATAACTACTATAATACTGCTCCTATGTACAAGAATATAACTACTATAATACTGCTCCTATGTACAAGAATATCACTACTATAATACTGCTCCTATGTACAAGAATATAACTACTATAATACTACTCCTATGTACAAGAATATAACTACTATAATACTGCCCCTATATACAAGAATATAACTACTATAATACTGCCCCCTATGTACAAGAATATAACTACTATAATACTGCCTCTATGTACAAGAATATAACTACTATAATACTGCCCCTATGTACAAGAATATAACTACTATAATACTGTCCCCTATGTACAAGAATATAACTACTATAATACTGCCCCCTATGTATAAGAATATAACTACTATAATACTGCCCCCTATGTACAAGAATATAACTACTATAATACTGCCCCCTATGTACAAGAATATAGCTACTATAATACTGTCCCCTATGTACAAGAATATAACTACTATAATACTGCCCCTATATACAAGAATATAACTACTATAATACTGCCTCTATGTACAAGAATATAACTACTATAATAGTGTCCCTATGTACAAGAATATAACTACTATAATACTGCTCCTATGTACAAGAATATAACTACTATAATACTGCTCCCTATGTACAAGAATATAACTACTATAATACTGCCCCCTATGTACAAGAATATAACTACTATAATACTGCCCCTATGTACAAGAATATAACTACTATAATACTGCCTCTATGTACAAGAATATAACTACTATAATACTGCCCCCTATGTACAAGAATATAACTACTATAATACTGCCCCTATGTACAAGAGTATAACTACTATAATACTGACCCTATGTACAAGAATATAACTACTATAATACTGTCCCCTATGTACAAGAATATAACTACTATAATACTGCTCCTATGTACAAGAATATAACTACTATAATACTGCTCCCTATGTACAAGAATATAACTACTATAATACTGCTCCTATGTACAAGAATATAACTACTATAATACTGCCCCCTATGTACAAGAATATAACTACTATAATACTGCCCCCTATGTACAAGAACATAACTACTATAATACTGCCCCCTAGCAAAAATGTAAGTACTATAATTATAGATTAAGTTTATGGTTTACCCCTGCCCTTACCCCTATTTTCCCCTGTGTCCTCCATGGGGTGTAGGAGCAGACAGTCCGGCGCACATGTAATTACGCATCTTTGCAGTTGGTAATTGAACAGTGTCACGTGTGTGACGGTCATACGGCATTTGTTTACTACATATATACATCACCAGGATGTTTCGCTTTCTCTCCATATAAAGCCTCCGCGGCTGTCAGGAGACAACGCTTCAATGTGCCGCTTCTATTTATCACACGTACCCTCTCCATGGCAACAGATAATGTTTTCCTTGGAAAAAAGGCGATATTACAAAGAATTAAGATAAAGGTTGAGACGTATTCGGCTGTGAACATGTGACTGTGAGGTGGGGGGAGGGCAATGGAGATGTATAACATGAATCAGTGGGAGAGACTTGAAAAATCAGCCCCTAAGAGATGACACAGCGGAAGATCACGGATCACCAGATCCAACACCAAGACCAGGAGTATCTCACAAAATATAGTGAAGTAATGAGTCCTTCATTATTACACATGAACTCTTGGATTACTTTAAATCCAATTTTAAGATACTTCCCTAAGTATCAATTCTAAGAAACTTTACAAAACTGATGAGGCGCAAAAAGTGTCAATAAAACTGACTCACAACATGTACACAACTTACTAAATTCAGTCTTGGAGTTTTATACAGGATGTAACTCAGGATCAGTAATGTAATGTATGTACACAGTGACTGCACCAGCAGAATAGTGAGTGCAGCTCTGGAGTATAATACAGGATGTAACTCAGGATCAGTACAGGATCAGTAATGTAATGTATGTACACAGTGACTGCACCAGCAGAATAGTGAGTGCAGCTCTGGAGTATAATACAGGATGTAACTCAGGATCAGTAATGTAATGTATGTACACAGTGACTGCACCAGCAGAATAGTGAGTGCAGCTCTGGGGTATAATACAGGATGTAACTCAGGATCAGCACAGGATCAGTAATGTAATGTATGTACACAGTGACTGCACCAGCAGAATAGTGAGTGCAGCTCTGGAGTATAATACAGGATGTAACTCAGGATCAGTACAGGATTAGTAATGTAATGTATGTACACAGTGACTCCACCAGCAGAATAGTGAGTACAGCTCTGGAGTATAATACAGGATGTAACTCAGGATCAGTACAGGATCAGTAATGCAATGTATGTACACAGTGACTCCACCAGCAGAATAGTGAGTGCAGCTCTGGAGTATAATACAGGATATACTGTAACTCAGGATCAGTACAGGATCAGTAATGTAATGTATGTATACAGTGACTGCACCAGCAGAATAGTGAGTGCAGCTCTGGAGTATAATACAGGATGTAACTCAGGATCAGTACAGGATCAGTAATGTAATGTATGTATACAGTGACTCCAGCAGAATAGTGAGTGCAGCTCTGGAGTATAATACAGGATGTGTGATGCCCTCCCTGAGCAGATGGGGGGGGGGGACACTCGGAGCCGGGCCTTGATGATGTTGAGGGGATGCAGTCGCGGCCTTGACCTGTTTCGTGCCCAGGGCTGTCACATGAAAAATGGGCTTTTTGGATAAGTGGTTGTTCGACTACGCCACCTGTGGTTTCTGGTGAAGGCCACCAGCGCTGCGACAGTCCTCTGAGGCCGGTGTTCTGGCAGCTTGGTTGGTACTACTCCCCACAGGCGGAGTAGGCCTCAGGGCAGTGTTTGATGAACTAAGTGAAAGAATGGTGGGTGAGTGCCACGCGGGAATAAACAAGCGGAGGCGGTGAATGAAGTCATCCGGGTCTTTACTCACTTTAGATGAACTTTCAGCCGCAAAGCTTCCCTCTGCTACACACGGCGTACTGCGGCCACCGGGAAGGGGGTTCAGCACTTCCCAGGTAGATCAGGAGCATCTGTCAAGACCCCGCTGGTGTGTTCCTCTCCTTAGTAAGTTCTCCCACTGAGTCTTCTCTCCTGACTGTGTGTGGTATGAACGTGGTGTAAGGCCAGGTCCCACTGGGTAAACGCAGTTTGAAGGATACAGGTGGCGACTCCGCTCCGTCCATATCCCCGTGGGATCCTTTCGCCTGTGGAGCCTCTCTCCTCTGCTCCCCTCCAAGGCCTTCTTAGAACAGGACCCTGACCGGGCAGAGACACTGGTTAACTCTGACCCGCTCCTCGTCTCAAGGCCAGAGAGTGAGGACTGCAAATCTTCAGCCAGCCACAGACTATTGCTGGACCCTGACAGAAGACCCACAATCAAAGACCTTGAACTAAAGATGGCCATATATTATATATGATTCTATAAGTGCTTCCTGTGTTTCCTCCACCCTCACCCACTACTTGGTTCCCCCTTATCTTTGGTTTCCCCCATCTCCTCTATCCCGGGCTGGGGCTGCACCCTCGTGCATTTAGGCCCCCTACAGGACAGGAGTGGTGTAGTGTTGAGTGTGAAGTGGGGTCCTGGGTGATGCTTTATCCTTACCTGGAAGAGGAGATACCACACCTCTATCTGAGGAGCAGTACCCCTGTTGCGACTGAACCTTCAACGGCGCCACAGATGTAACTCAGGATCAGCACAGGATCAGTAATGTAATGTATGTACACAGCGACTGCACCAGCAGAATAGTGAGTGCAGCTCTGGGGTATAATACAGGATGTAACTCAGGATCAGTACAGGATCAGTAATGTAATATATGTACACAGTGACTGCACCAGCAGACTAGTGAGTGCAGCTCTGCAGTATAATACAGGATGTAACTCAGGATCAGTACAGGATCAGTAATGTAATGTATGTACACAGTGACTGCACCAGCAGAATAGTGAGTGCAGCTCTGGAGTATAATACAGGATGTAACTCAGGATCAGTGCAGCTCTGATCAGCTTTTGCTCACTGTGGTGATTGTGGGTGTGGTAGCTGCAGATCCTGCTGTGTGCTCCTGAGATCTGAGAACCAACTCCTCTCCACCTGGGGATCTTCTCTCTCTCCTACCCAGGGAGGGAGTGGGTTTCCTGGGATGAGCAATGGAGCCAAGTCCCAGGCTTCTGTTCCCTGAAACAGGCCGGCGGGGAGCAGGAGAAACCAGCAACCGGCCTGCACATCGGAGGACTCGGGGGTGAGATGCTCCACCTTGTGGCTCCTACTCCCCCAGGGTCTGTGGAGACCCTGAGAAGCCGCAAGGCTTCCAACATGGAGGAAAAGCCTGACAGCATGCATGATGGCGCTCCTTCCGGAGGAAAGCTGAGTGCTCACGGAGGTGAGGCCGACCTCACTGAGGAAGGTTGGGGGCTGCAGAGACCCCGGGAGTCTGTGTCCACCTATGCCTCCCGGGTCATGAGCCGCCTCCTTGAGTATGAAGATGCAAGTAAGCCCGTCAGGAGGCTCCGGGAGGAGCTGCGCTGCACAAGCGCCAAAGCTGCAGGTGCCTCCAAATCGAGGAAGACGAAACTCCAAGCAGAGGTAAAGCAACTCAAGCTTGATATTAATGAACTGGAAGTCAAAAAAGCTTTGATAACAGAGCAGAGTGGTCCATTCAAGGAAAAACTATTTAAAGAAGATCGATTCAGAGAAATGGCTGATAACAGAGAGCAAAGGCAGATGGGGCTGCAGCCTGAGAGCCAGGTGGATGATGAAGTGGATGATGAGAGTGATGATGACCAGCAGAAAGCCCCACCTGGCAGCCTGCAAAGTCACCTGCAGGCCACGTGCAGCGAGCTCCCTGCAGGACAGGTGGCAATGACATCCGGTCGCAGTTCTGCCGGCTCTGGGGAGGACAGTGACAGCAGCGGCCAGGGAGGAGCGCTAATGGCGGAGATAAAGCTCCTGGAGTCCCCAGCGTGCCTCCAGAACTTCCATCTAGGTGACGATCTACCAGAAGAGGCACCTGGGGGCAAGAAAAAGGCTAAGAAGACCAAGCCAAAGCTGCAGGAAGCTGTAAGCTATGTATATGCTCCCCTCCATGTTCCCCCTGAGTCGGCGGCAGGCTCATCTCGCTGTATAAGCCCCGTTGCCCAGAGTGGGTTCTGCTGTGGATCCGGTGCAAAGGCGCGGGGAGATTACAAAGTATGGTAGTGAGGCGCAGAGCTCCGTCTCTGCTTGTAGTAGCGGGGACACAGCAGGAGGTGCATCAGCCGAGAGGCAGGACAGTGAGGGCGGCTCGGCGGTGGGTGTTCGGTTAGGCCACGATACTGTGGTGTGCTCCTCAGTGAGAGGGGGGGGCGGCCCAGTGTCGGGGGCAGCTCTAGTAGACTCGGCACCTCTGAATGCTGTTGCCGCTGAGCACTTAGTTGAGAAGCGGCGGCAGTGTGAGAGGGCTGCTGGGGCTGAGCTTTCCAGTCCTCCCATGAAAGTGTTATTTTGTGTTGGCGCCGCTGGTCAGGAAGATCCTGATGCTAAAGATCAGCGGCGCCTCACAACAGCTAAAGATCAGCGGCGCATCTCTACAAATGCAAAACAGCGGAAATTACCGACTGATGATGTGGAGGGCACACATAAGACCAGGGGTGAGGTCGCCTCCAGTTCTATGGATGTGACTGAGCCCCTTGTGCCTGATGATGCTGAGGTCAAAATGTCATCCACCATTGTTACTGGTCCAGCAGGAATGAATGTGGTGGTGGGTGTGAATGAGGCCAATTCATTGTCCAGAGGTGTGGTTGCTGGTTTGGTGGAGGGTGAGATGGAGGTGGGTAATGGTGATGCTGTTGGGGCTGATGTAGTCACTGGTCTGGTTGCTCCCCCAGGTGGTGGCAACACCTGTCCAGAGTTATGCCAGTGTCACCGCCGGGGCAAATAGGGCATCCTCTTCCCCCTCGTCTCCGGGCTTTGGGGATGGCATGTTGCAACAGCGCCTTCTGGAGGCTCTAAAGAAGAGGGAGAGATCACTAATGGTAGAGGGTCGAGAGGTTGATCTATCCTTCTGGATAGAGAGGAATGGCCTCGGGGCCTTCCGAGAGCAAAAAGGGGGGGATACAGTGTGGTCCCTCCCAACAGGACTCTGCCAAGGCAGTGTGCGTAGGAATGTGGTCCGTCTTTGGTGGAGGGGCAGTGAAGCATGTCCTCCAAGGTCTAAAGTTGTGGAGCTCCTGCTGGGGATGGGCTTCAAGGCTATTGACATCTACGCCTTGATACATCCCTATTCCACGCCTGAGTTTGATGTCAGCTTTGTTCGGCCGGAGGGGCTTGAGCTCTTCTGGACAAATTATGAGTTGGCAAAAAATGAGCCCGGCTGGTGAGACTTTGCCGTTCAGGCAGTGTGTCGCCAAAACCAGATCAAGAAAGTGACCATGATGACTCGTAACGAGTCGCTTTCTTGTTATGACATCATGACGTGGCTTGGTTGGTATGGAGAGGTGGTGGAGATGCCAAAGAAAAGCTGCGACGAGTTTTGTATCTGGTCAGGGGCCTGGACGTTTATGGTAAAACTTAAGCATTCAGGTGGTACGCTTGCCCACATTCCATCATCTGCCTTCCTGGGTAGGGATCGTATCCAGGTATTCTACCAGGGGCAACCGAAGCTCTGTCACAGGTGCGGTGACCCCACACACTTCAGTTCAAACTACACCGTGCAGAAATGTGCGTTGTGTGGGGGTGTCGGCCATCTTGCTGCCTCTTGTGTGGAGATTAGGTGCCACCTGTGTGGTGAGTTAGGTCACCCATTCAGCCGTTGTCCTCGCTCCTTCGCTAATGCAGTCGAGACCCCGGTGGGAGAAAGCCGTGAGACCGATTCTGCTGGGGAGGGGACTAGCAGGGGTGGGGGAGCTGAGGGGCCAGGGAAGAAAAGCAATAAAAAGATGCCTGCCCAGCTGAGTCGTCTAGACAAGCGCAGACAGGAGAGGGAGCGGGGTGAGCCCCAGACTACCGGGGTGGCCCCTGTCCTGGATGCCAGTCTTGCTGCTGAGGCCCCGAGGGATGATGAGTTGGATGAGGAGGTCAGGAGGATCCACAGGGAGGAAACCGCCTCTGCCTCAGAATCCTCCCATTATGAAAGTATGGATGAGGATAATAAGCGGTGGCTAGAGGACAAGCGTAAGCTCGGCACCAAAAAGAAGAGAAAGAAGGGAGATAAAATATCTTCTCCCGCTCTGACCAAGGTACCTAAGGAAGGTAAAACTGACTCCCCTCTGGTTGGTCTTTCTAACCGGTTCCAAGCCCTTGATAACATCTCTTCCTCTGAGGAGGAGGCTGAGGGTGAGATTCCGGCTTCGGCAGAGCTTACAGGGGGGAGCCGAGTCTCCTTCTCCTAAGGATGCAAGGTCCTTGGGGGGAGGGACTGGCCCAGAGTCTGGAGACGAGGGCGAAAAAAGAAGGAGAAATGTGGGAATGGACACGTCTGTATCATTAAAGAGGGGGAAGGATTCCTCGTCTGAGGCAGAGGATACGGGGAGTGGGAAGAAGAAAGCCATCTAACTCAATCACCAATGATAGCGGTACCCACTCCGTTGACACTGGCGTCCATTAATGTCGCCAGCATTAAGTCAAATATGGCTAGATTTGCGGCCTTTGATTTTCTCAGCCGGGTTGAAGTTGACATTTTCTTTTTGCAAGAGACCAGGCTGCCAAATATGGCAGAGGTGTTTATAGCTAAGAGGGAGTGGAGACTCGGGCCCTCCTATTGGTCTCTTGCGGCTGAGCCGTATAGTGGAGTGGCGGTCCTTTTTACCGCACTGGTAGAATGCTGACGGGTTATTGAGTTAGAAATGGGGAGGGGCCTGATATTAGATGTCCTCATGAAGGGACAGGAGCTTCGGCTCATTAACATCTATGGTCCCCAATCTAAGTGGGACCGGAAGTGTCTCTTTATGAGGATCAAGCCCTACCTTTTTACGAGTCGGCAGGTCGTTTTTGGAGGGGACTTCAACACTGTCACGAGGCCCCGGGATAGAGGAGGTTCCAGAGACAAGCTGACTTATGATAGCGTCGCCCTTAATAGTATAGCTAGTGAGGCTCACCTGGTGGATGTCCACATCCGGCACACCCCAGGCCATGAGGGGTTCACCTATCATAGAGGTAACTGTAGGTCCAGGATAGACAGGTTTTATTTAAAGGAGGAAGCCGTCTCTTCAGCAGTATCTGTTGTTGAGGTGGAGTTCTCCGATCACTGTTTGATTTTGTTTTCTCTGAATGTAACAGAGACCCCCCGGATGGGAAGAGGCTTTTGGAGGCTCAATTCGTTTCTCTTGGAAGAAGCGGAGATAAGACAGTCCTTTGAGGATTTTCTTCAGAGCCAGGTACCCTTACAGGATCTTTGTAGTAGTAAGTCAGAGTGGTGGGAGATGTTCAAGAAAAGGGTGGCGAGATTCTTCCACCAGCTCTCGAGCCTCAGGAGCCTGGACAGGTATCGCCTGTATCAGGGCCTGAGGAGGAAACTCGAGCATCTTGTCTCAACTGGAGGTAGCCGCGAGGAGATCTCCAGAGTGAAATCTTTGCTAATGAGGTGTCAGTATGATAGACACGCATCTTTGGTTTTTGAGAGGGATCATGGGAAGTACCGCTCGCCCGACCCTTACAGAAACGGCAAGATGTCAGTGAATAGTAAAGTTGTTACAGGACTGGTTGACACTGCGGGGTCCCTGAAAAGATCCAGATCAGGGATCTTGAAGGTCGTCAGATCCTTGTACTCGCACCTCTTGGGGAAGAGTGATCTGGATTGGGATGAGATGTTGGCTTTTCTGGCTGAAGCCGTCCCCGAACCAGGGGTAGACCCCTCTATTGGCGTTTTGACAGAGATGATCAGGGAAGAGGAAGTTAAGTTGGCGATTGAAGGGCTTGCCCTAAAGAAATCTCCCGGTCCAGATGGCTTAACATCTGAATTCTATAAGACCTTTAAGGACGCCTTGGTTCCCCTCTTGACTGAGGTATTCAATGAATGTCTTTCCTCGGGCACTCTGCCAAAGTCAGTGAGGAGGTCTGCCCTGATCATCTTGTCAAAGGGTAAGGACTCATCTTGCATTGAGAATTGGCGTCCCATAGCGCTTCTCAATGCAGAAAGGAAGGTTTTGGCAAAGGTGCTGTTTAATCGGCTGGTGAATTTTGCGCCCCAGCTCCTTTCGAGGGCCCAGCATTGCTTTGTTCCGGTACAATTAGTGCTGTGCTCTGTGTCCGAGAGGCGGTGGAGCAGGGTACGGCTGGCCACTGGAAGGATCTACATGCTGTCATTGGACCAGGCAAAAGCGTTTGATTGGGTTAATCATGAGTACCTCTGGTCTGTCCTTCTGAGGTATGGCCTGCCGGGGGGGTTTGTTGATTGGCTTATGACCTTGTACGCTGGGGCAGAGAGTTTCCCGCTTGTAAACGGTTGGATCGGCAGCTCTTTTGAGGTTGGGTGTGGTGTTCGCCAAGGTTGTCCCTTGAGCCCGCTGCTGTACATGTTTGCGATTGACCCACTTCTTAGGAGGGTGGAGCGTGGACCGTTGGCTGGGATCGGGATGGACCGGGCAGAACCGGAAGCCAATCTGAGACTGGTGGCGTATGCCGATGACGTCACCGTTTTTGTTTCCTCTGATGGGGAGGCAGAATGGCTGATGTCAGAGGTAAATCGCTACTCGGAGGCATCCGGGTCCAAGAACAACCGGGATAAATGTGAGAGTCTCTGGCTGGGAGGAGGAGATTCTGGTTTTGATCTCCCGGACACCCTTCCAGGACCCAAAGTCTCTGCAAAAGTTCTTGGCATCGAATTTGGCCAGGGGGATTACCCCAAACAAAATTGGGACAGCAGGCTGGAGATCGCCACACAGAAGGTGAACTAATGGAAGGGTTGGTCTTTGACCCTAAGGGAAAGGGCAAACCTGATTAAAACCTACCTGCTCCCTTTGCTGATCTATCTGGGCAGTGTGTGCATCTTACCGGAGCCTCTCTGGACTCGGGTCTACAGTTTGTTCTTCCAACTGTTATGGGGGAATAGACTGAACCTGGTCAAGAGGGAGGTTACTTACCGTACGAGGAGACTAGGAGGGTTGGGTATGGTCAACCCTGTGGTATTCCTTGTGAATACCTTCATTAAGATCAATATAGCAAACCTCTGGAAAGAGAGGGCTCCTCTGTGGGTATTCTCCTGTAGGGGATGGTTTCAGCCTTTCTTCCAGGAATGGGAGACAGGAGGGCAAGTGAAGGATCTACGCACACAGCATGGACATCTCCCGGCTTACGCTACCGTGGTTCTGAAGGTAAGAATGAGAATGCGGGAGGTCAGGACTCTGCCAAGGAAGCTCCTTGACAAAAGGGTTCTGTTGACCCATTTTCGGAGGCCTCTGGCGCTCAAGGATTGCCCAAGTCGGGATCTTGGGGTGGGTCTGCATCTTTTGAATTCTATCAGGATCCCCTCGAAGTTTTGGGACTTGGCTTGGCGCTGCTTCCATGGGAAACTGTGTGTGAGGGACAATCTGAAGTGTAGGAGCTCTGAGGACAGGAACTGTCCTCGGGAGCATTGTGGTACCATGCTAGAAAGCATGGACCACTTACTGCTTCGTTGTCCCTTTAACACAGAGGTGTACAACAGGGTGGGCGCCTCCATTGACTGGCCCCGGCTGGCCGGTCTCTCTTATGCGGAATGGGCCTATTGAGCATTCGGAGACCTGGGTGGTAGGCACCGCTGCACCTTATTTCTAGTTAGCACAGTGGTTAGGTATCACACGTGGAACGCACGGTGCTTAGTATCGACGCAACAGAAAATCCTCCCAGTGGATGATGTGTTTAGGACCATACTCGGAGACCTGATGAAGGTGCGTTCTCTGGAGTATGAGAGACTGGGTACACGAAGGGCCGCTCTCCTCTGGAGGGGCTTTTCTTTTAGTGTGCCCTAGTCTGGTCATCTCCTCTCCTGGTGGTGGGCAGCTGCTGACACCATAGATTTTTGTTTTGTTTTGATCAGTAGACAGTGATGTAGGGCTGCAGGCGCCGAACTTGGGCTTTGTCAGTTGTGGTTATTGTATTGTTTGTTTCTGTATATATTGTATATAAGGATATGGATTTGGGTGTAGGTGTTAGGTTGGGTGGTGGGAAAAGGGGGGGGTGGGTTCGTCTTGTGGGACACAGATTATTTGGGTGAAAAACTGGCACTGCCTGATCTGGCCTATGGACGTTTCGACATGGACTGAGGCATGAGACTCGGTGGGCTCGAGTGTGGGATGTTTTGTTTTGTCTTGTATATATTTGTATAGTTAGTATTTATTTTATATTATTTATAAAAAAAAAATGTATATATTAGTTTCTAGATATTTTTGTCGGCTATTGTTTATTTTACTTATTATATTGTTATTATTTGTTTGGTAACCGGACCAGATGTCACAGTGTAAGTAGTTGTTTATTCTGTATATATGTATAATATGTGTGTGAGGAGAGAGAGAGCGGCTGGACCAGTTTCATTACATTGTTTATTTTGTGGTTATTAATTTTGTTATGTTTCTGTTATTATTATTGTTATGTTTTTCATTTTTATAATAAAAGATCTGCAGGATGTAACTCGGGATCAGTAATGTAATGTGACTGCACCAGCATAATAGTGAGTGCAGCTCTGGAGTATAATACAGGATGTAACTCAGGATCAGTAATGTAATGTATGTACACAGTGACTGCACCAGCAGAATAGTGAGTGCAGCTCTGGAGTATAATACAGGATGTAACTCAGATCAGTACAGGGTCAGTAATGTAATGTATGTACACAGTGACTGCACCAGCAGAATAGTGAGTGCAGCTCTGGAGTACAATACAGGATGTAACTCAGAATCAGTAATGTAATGTATGTACACAGTGACTGCACCAGCAGAATAGTGAGTGCAGCTCTGGAGTATAATACAGGATGTAACTCAGGATCAGTACAGGGTCAGTAATGTAATGTATGTACACAGTGACTGCACCAGCAGAATAGTGAGTGCAGCTCTGGAGTACAATACAGGATGTAACTCAGGATCAGTAATGTAATGTATGTACACAGTGACTGCACCAGCAGAATAGTGAGTGCAGCTCTGGGGTATAATACAGGATGTAACTCAGGATCAGTAATGTAACGTATGTACACAGTGACTGCACCAGAAGAATAGTGAGTGCAGCTCTGGAGTACAATACAGGATGTAACTCAGGATCAGTAATGTAATGTATGTACACAGTGACTGCACCAGCAGAATAGTGAGTGCAGCTCTGGAGTACAATACAGGATGTAACTCAGGATCAGTAATGTAATGTATGTACACAGTGACTGCGCCAGCAGAATAGTGAGTGCAGCTCTGGGGTATAATACAGGATGTAACTCAGGATAAGTACAGGGTCAGTAATGTAATGTATGTACACAGTGACTGCACCAGCAGAATAGTGAGTGCAGCTCTGGGGTATAATACAGGATGTAACTCAGGATAAGTACAGGGTCAGTAATGTAATGTATGTACACAGTGACTGCACCAGCAGAATAGTGAGCGCAGCTCTGGGGTATAATACAGGATGTAACTCAGGATAAGTACAGGGTCAGTAATGTAACGTATGTACACAGTGACTGCACCAGAAGAATATATAAATGGTGACAAAGTCCTTTAATTATCCAGTTTCTCAAAAACTTTATGAAATGAGTGTAATATTTCCGCAGACTACTTTGACAGCAGGATTTGGTTTGTCACGGATCAGGAAAGCAGCA
Source organism: Phyllobates terribilis (assembly GCF_046119375.1). Classification (NCBI taxonomy): domain Eukaryota; kingdom Metazoa; phylum Chordata; class Amphibia; order Anura; family Dendrobatidae; genus Phyllobates; species Phyllobates terribilis. The sequence goes on from NW_027362765.1 coordinate 386,728,151, forward strand.
TCATTAAACCACCGCCGCCTCCTATGATATCTGTTGTCGGCTTCTGATAAAATAAAGAATTTCTGTTTTTCTATTCTGTTTCACCATTCAAGGTCTGCAGATCTGGATCTGCGCTGTGACTCCTGCGTACCTCATAAATATGCGGCATGTCGGCTCCCTCCTGATATTCCGCCTAATGGTGCATGTCTGGTCTTTCACTTGTGTTCGGTAAATGGCCATAATCTTATTTAAATGAAAAACATCAATGTAAAAAATACCAGGAAGAGACGGAGCGGTGACCTTGGACAATGTCATTGCAGCAGACGACTGACAGTCACAGGACTCAATGGGAAATATTCCTATGAGCAGTGGATATGACATGTTCCCCTGTAGCGCTGCTGGGTAGGGTCACCGGGTCGGCCATTTATAACTGGACATTTATTTCATTTGTATTCGTCATAAAGGGGATTGGAATTCAATTGTGGTGAAGTTGAATGTTTGCATAATGTTAGAATGCAGAGCCGGGCTTTATTTAAAGTGACAGACCCCACAAAATAAGAAAAAACTCCGAATCCTTCCCTAGCGTGCTGTAGATGTATTGTAGATGTAGTGCAGGTAGAAATGTGTGCAACTTGCCTAATTTGGGTCTTTATATTCCCTATTGGTTTCCATTTTTTTTCCCACTACTGGACTATAGAAGGTCCTCCAGTTGTGAGGACAATGTCCTCTGATCCATCCCGTGCCCCCATTCCAACAGCATTAGTTACAAGCACACATGGTGAATAAGGCTATATGCAAACACAGTTTTTACAGTTTTGTTTTAGTAGATCCGTGTTACACTCGCACATGGACTGTTTAGCGCGAGCGTGAATCGTGGTCCCACTGTGCTGTGGACCGAGGAGAGCCTGGAGGGTCATGACTAAGTGCCACACCCAGACTGACCTCGGATGCACGGCAGCTGATGGTACCGCCATCTGAGGAGAGCCGGGGGGGGGCAAAACCAGGAGCTATTCCAGGGTAGACCTTGGACACACGGCAGGTGCGGATGTGGTGCCCTGCTGTGCATTGGTGCCACAGATCCTAGAGGGGTGCATGGACGGATTCCTCCACAAGAGGCCCTCACAGCATACACACACCTCCACCTTCCACCTCAGACCACCAGAGGGAGCCCGGATAGGGATATAAAAAGGGAAGGTGGAGCTAGGCAGTTCAGTCTGGGAGAAAGTTTAGTCTGGAATCTACAGCCTGGAGTATGCAGCCAGTCTGCTGCAGCCAGTGAGAAAGTCAGTCCAGCCCAGACTCAGGGAGCTCAGGTTAGTGAGCCCAAGGCGTGCCGACGACATAAGAGCAGTGAAGAGTAGCAAGGCCTACTGCCAGTGTGAAGCCTAGTGAGGGCCCCGAGCGCGGCCGAAGGCAAGTGGAGTAAGCAAGCTACATAGGGTGCAGAGGAGCTTAGCCAGCTCACCCCAAGACCATTTACCGGACACCGGGTCCGTGTCTGCAGGGATCTCTACGACCAGCAGAAACTACCGGAACCCCTGGCGAACTACATGTCCCAGGAACACCAAAAGCTGACTGTTATACCAGGGTCAGGAGTCACTGAGGCCCAAGATACCAGGGAGTGTGATCTCCAACAGAAGGCCCTACCACCAGGTCAGCCGGTAAAAGACAGAGACCAAGTTAGGCCTAGCTCCAGGCAGGTCATAAACTTATCAGGAAAAGGCAAGAAACAGGAGGCCCCACACCCGCTCACTGGGGAGAGTCCCGATATGCACCATTCACCCTACAGTGCCCTGGATCGTGCCTGAAACACCACCAGTAAAGGTACTGAAGTGAACGGTTGTGAGTGAGCCTATTCTTCCTCTGACCCGGCTGGGTCCCCTCTGTCCTGCATCCCTTCTCCTACGCTGCCCTGAGGCCCCGCTCCACCTGTGGGGAGCCACACCAACTAAGCTGCCTGATCACCGGCCTCAGAGGACTGTAGCAGCGCTGGTGATCCTCACCAGACACCACGGGTGGCGTCACAAACATCCCCCTTTCCCATACACCTTTCCCCCATTATTCCTTGCTTTTAAGAGTGACGCCAGGGTACGGCCCCGGGAGCCGGCCACCGCGGCATCCCCCAAAACCAACAACAAGGCCCGGGCGCCGAGTCGTCCCCATCCCCTGGGCGCGTCATCTCTTCCTGACGTCACGAACAGGATTCCGTGCCCGCTGCAACGACGGAGTGTTGTGCCCGTTGCCACCGGGTACTGTTCGCCTTTAATCAGAACTGTGGCGTAGATCGCCGCCATTCTTGTGCCGCTGAGCGGGAAGAAGGGTGTAACCGCGGGAAACTGAGAGGTGTACCTGCTGAAGCGTGCGAAGCCCCGGACACGCCCCACGCCTCGACGTCAAACCAGGAAGCGCCAGGTCCTGGAAGGAGCCCCGGTGAACGCTTTGACGTAGGAAGCATGCGAAGCAAGGTCCTGAAGAAGACCGTCACCTGCGGAGCTGCGGCCTACCGGAAAAAAAGAAGGTAGGCCACGGTTCGCTAGGGGGGCGCCAGAATGTCCGAAGAACAGCGCAACGCCGGAGTACCAGTTAACCGCTCTGATAATCAACCCGCGCTCGGCGCCGAGCAGGCCGTACATCCCTGGAGCGAAGTGGCTCCCCCAGTACAGCGGCAAACCAGATACCCTGTCTGGATTCAAAAGGAAAATATGCGGTATACTGGACATGTACTCTATGACAGGCAAGCAAAGAGACGCTGTTGTATTGGGACAATTGACTGGGGCTGTGGAGCGAGAAGTAGAAACCTGGTCGGCCGCAGACCAGGAGTCAGTGTCCGCAATCTTTAAAAGGTTACAAACTGTCTTTGAGAATCGTACTGAGACAGACCTCCGGATGAGGTTCTACAACTGCTCTCAGCAACCGGAGGACAATGTTCGAAACCATGCCTGCCGTTTACAAGGGGCCCAGCGAGCTCTGAAACAGATTAGTCCAACCAGCATCAATAATGAAAATAAAATGCTGAAGGAACAGTTTACCCGGGAACTGAGGTCCCAAGAGGAGAGCAGGACTGTGCGTTGGTGGTCCCTGGATCATCCAGATGCCACCTTTGACACCCTTAAGGACATGGCTATAAAAGGACTGCAGCCCCTGGAAACAACTGCTATCCAATGTTACCAGGGTGGGGCCACCCCAGTGCCTGCAGCGTCCACCTTTTCCCCGGTAGCTGCTGAAGCCAAGGTTCCAGCAACGTCCCCTAGTGAGCTGGACAGCCTGCGCTCTGAAGTGCGTCAGTTGAGCAAAACCCTGACCACTGTACTGAGTGCCCTGCAGCTGCGGACGGAGCCCGAGGAGGAAGGAAGGATCCTGCTAGCCGACAGCCCTGAGGATGTCCCCTGGACGAGAAGGAGGAGGACGACAACACCACCCCCTGGGAGGATCAGCGACCAACGCCGCCCGACGAGGGACCCTGTCTGCCACCGCTTCCACAAGACAGGTAACGCCGTCCAGAGCTGTCCTTTAAACGAGCAAACCCTGGGGCCGAGGGCCGACACCCAGGAGTAGACCCCCCAGGCCCATCAAACTGGTACCGCAGGTTCGTGGGAGGAAGACCTTTCCTGTCCATCGTGCTGGATGGCATCGTGACACCCGCTCTGCTGGACACAGGATCTCAGGTAACCATCATGCCTGATGTCCTCTACAAAAGGTTCTGGTCCATAGACGAACTTCACCCACCAGATCCAAATCTTTCCGTGTATGCCTCAAACGGCCTCCCCCTTAACCTAGTAGGGGTTAAGGATGTGGCAGTAAAGGTGGGAAGAGTGGAACTGAAAGACCAGGGACTAATTGTAGTAGAGACTAATCCTGATGATACAGACTAGTATATGGTACTTGGCACAAATATTGTTAGTAACTGTTTGGGAGAAGTGTTGTTCTTGCTCCAACAGATAGCTGACACTGACAGACCAGGGCAGAGAAGGGCGCTCCAGAAAGAGATCCGAGCCCTTATGTACCAGCAACAGGTAAAGCTGATAGGCGGTGAAATTGGTAATGTACGGGTGACAGACCCGGTACCCATTGTGATTCCCCCGATGAGTGAAATGCTGATTGGGTGTAGAGCAGAAATAGGTCTCAAATGACGAAGCTACCAGGCGGTGGTAGAGGCCCTTATCTTGGAACATAGGCCTACACTCTTGACTGCCAGAGGGGTAGTGGATGTACCCAATGGGAGGGTGCCCGTACGCCTCCTAAACTATGGGGAGGACGAGGTTAAATTACCATGCTACGCCACTGTTGCCAAACTGTATACAGTAAATAACAACTCCATACACACGGCGGAGTCCTTAACCTCACCAGACGAAGTAGAGGATAATGACCCGGCAACCCAGGTGCAGGATTGGTGTCAACAGCTCCATGTTGGGACAGACACCACTCCTGCCCATCAGAAGCAGGGTGTACACCGGGTGGTTCAGGAATACGAGCAGGTATTCAGTAAGCACCCAGTTGACTTCAGGAGGATTAAGGGGGTTCAATACCATATCCCCACAGGTGACCATCCACCCATCAAAGAACATTACAGGCCTATACCACTAGCACACTACCAGAAGGCGAAGGAGATGTTGCATGACATGAAGAAGGCAGGGGTAGTAAGGGATAGTTGTAGTCCCTGGGCAGCTCCCCTAGTGCTAGTCAGGAAAAAGGACGGAAGCATGAGAATGTGTGTAGATTACAGACAAGTAAATCACATTACACATAAAGATGCATACCCTTTACCATGTATAGAGGAATCCCTGGCTGCCTTAAAGTCTGCAAATTACTTCTCCACCCTTGACCTCACTAGTGGGTATTGGCAAGTAGCTGTTGCTAAGGAGGATCGGGAGAAGACGGCCTTCACCACCCCGATGGGACTCTGCGAGTTCAATAGCATGCTGTTTGGACTCTGCAATGCCCCCGGAACGTTCCAGAGATTGATGGAGTACTGCCTGGGACACCGCAACTTCGAGACTGTACTACTATACCTGGAAGACGTGATAGCGTACTCCAAAACGTATGAGGACCACTTGAAGCACCTGGCGGAGGTATTTGAGTCGCTGCCCCGGTATGGGATGAAGCTGAAGCCCTCAAAGTGCCACCTGCTCAAGCGAAAGGTACAGTACCTGGGGCACATCGTCAGTCCAGAGGGAGTAGCACCAGACCCGGAGAAGGTCACTGGCATCCAGAAATGGCCGGAGCCGAAGAGCCTCAAGGAGGTACGTCAGTTCCTGGGACTAGTTGGGTATTACCGGAGGTTTGTGAAGGACTATACCAAGAAAGCGGCGCCTCTGCAAGACCTCCTGGTAGGACAGTCCCCCAGAGGCAGAAATCCCCCGTTCCAGTGGGGTAAAGAACAGGCTGAATCCTTTAATGTGATGAAGGAGATCCTGACCGGCAAAGAGATCTTAGCCTACCCTGACTACAGCCAACCGTTCCTGCTGTATACAGATGCCAGCAACGAAGGATTAGGAGCTGTACTGAGTCAGAAGCAGGATGGTAAAGAGAAGGTGATCGCCTATGCAAGCAGGAAGCTCCGCCTGACCGAGAGGAACCCAGAGAACTATAGCAACTTCAAGTTGGAGTTCCTGGCCCTGGTCTGAGCCATCACCGAGCGGTTCAAGCACTATCTAGCCTCCGGGCCGCAAGAACGCCATCGCTGATGCCCTGTCCAGGATGCCTCACCAGTCGGACACTGAAGAAGTGGATGACCTGGAGGAGATTGAACTACCTGCCTTTCATCGGAATGGAATGGTCCATGACCAACGAGCCTCCAGGAGGCATCGCGGTAAGACGTTAAACCCCTGCCTCACCACAGCTGGAAGGAGACCCAGGACAGCGACCCGCTTGTCAGCCGTATCAAAGAACTGATAACCCAGGAAGGTTCCTCCCTGGAGAAGGACGCGTCTCTACAAGCCAAGCAGCTGTGGAATGAGAAGAGCCGGCTGTTCATCTATAGAGAGAAGCTGTGCCGGAGGTACGTCAACCCCAAAACCCAAGAGATGGTATGGCAGATAGTGGTGCCCAAGACAGACATCCAGATATTGTTGGAGGCCTACCACGATCAGGCGGGGCACTTTGGCTGGAAGAAGTTAGAAACCCTGCTGAAGTGTCGGTTTTATTGGGTAGGAATGCGCAGTTCCATTGAGAGGTGGTGCCGGGATTGTGGACCCTGTAGCCTCAGAAGAAAAGACTACAACAGCCAGAAGGCACCCTTGCAACCCATCAAGACAACTCGACCTTTGGAGATCGTGGCCCTGGATCATGTCAAGCGGTCACCCAGCAGGTCAGGATATTCCTATGCCCTGACCATGGTGGATCACTATTCCCGGTTCCTGGTGGTCGCCCCGTCAAGGATCTGACGGCAGAAACTGCGGCGAAGACGTTTCAGGCGTACTTCTACAGGCCCCATGGATACCCAGAGCAGATGCTGACAGATCAAGGCTCAGCCTTTGAAGCCGAACTGTTCAAGGAGTTCTGCCATCTGTACGGGTGTAAAAAGATCCGGACTACACCGTACCAACCCCAAACCAACGGTCTCTGTGAAAAGATGAATAAAATCGTCATCGACCTGCTGAAGGCCTTACCACTAGAGGAGAGAAATCAGTGGCCAGACCTACTACCTGACCTGGTAGATCTGTACAACCACATACCTTTGAGTTCCACCAATTGTACTCCAGCATATCTCATGCGAGCCAAACCCGGGAAGTTGCCCATGGACCTGGAGCTTGGTGTAGTAGAACCAGAAGCAGATATGTCTACTGAGGACTGGGACACGACAAGACAGGAGCAATACAGAAGAGTACAGGCCTGTGTCGAAGACAGTCTCACTCGGGTAAGGGACAAGCAGGAAGCCCACTACAATAAGAGTGCGCCCGCAGAACCCTTCACACCAAGAGAAGTGGTGTTAAAGAGGAAAAGGAGAAACCACAAACCTGATGACCAGTGGGAGAGAGAACCCTACACTGTGTTAAATTCAAGATTTGAAAACAAGAAGACCTGTTTGATTAGCAAAGACGGAGGAATAACGACTGCAGCGATATCTAGAGACCATCTGAAGTTGTGTCCAGACCTGCTAAAGCCCCAAGAAGAAGTGCCTCTCACCGTACCGGAGGAGCCTAAAGAAGCAGTACTCCATACTGACTTAGTTGATTTCCCGGCAGATTGGCGTCAACTAGGAGGAGCAGTAATAATACCTGTGATCCACTTCTTTCAACAGCCAGAAGACCCTCCACAGCAAGTAGAGCCTGTAAGTGCTTCAGAAGAGCCTGCTCAAGAAGAGTCCCCGGAAGAAGGATCCCCGGTTGGAGCAGAGCAAGAAGGCCCAGCCAATGGTATACTTGCCAGTCCTGTAGAGAGGTTAAGGCAACCCTGCAGTTCCCCAACACTTAGAACTGACAGAATGGGAAGTAGTGCAAATGCTAGTGCCTCACGCATCCCAGTACCACGTAGGTCGACACGTAGCACACGAGGTCAGACCCCTGTCAGATACAGAGAGTAAAGAAGGAAACTCTGACAGTGTAGATAGTTACCCTTGGGGTATTATATTGTGTATTTTCCTGTATATGTATTTATTACTTTGTGTTATGCTTGCCATGGACAATTTAAGTGATATGGACACTTTTCTTGTTTGCCTCTAACTACCCATAAGGGTACATAAAGAACTTTGTGGCTGAGGACTGTGTGCAGCCCAAAAACTGCTTCTTGTAAATAATTGCACTCCCTGGAGTGCCCCTTTAGGTGACCTCAGAGCAAAAACCTGTCTGGTGTGGCACAAACAGAGGTCCAACTCGGGATCACCATGCCCTGCAGCCACCCCAGGGCCTATGTGGAGGGTTTCCTTTGGACAGGTCCCTCAAGCTACCAAGTACTCTACCCTGTGAGATGGATATCCCGTCGGGGAACCTCACCGGAAGAGACTTGAATTCTGGGGTTGCTTATTGAATTGTACATATATATTTATTATTTATAATGTTTTATATGTAACTTTTAAGCAAAGTGCCTCCCATAAAGGGAAGAGTTATTGTTATTGTTGTTATAAAAAGTACTTCAGTCCGGGAGTACTGAGCTTTGCTAGGGGGGAATGTGGCGCCCTGCTGTGCATTGGTGCCACAGATCCTAGAGGGGTGCATGGACGGATTCCTCTGCAAGAGGCCCTCACAGCATACACACACCTCCACCTTCCACCTCAGACCACCAGAGTGAGCCCGGATAGGGATATAAAAAGGGAAGGTGGAGCTAGGCAGTTCAGTCTGGGAGAAAGTTTAGTCTGGAATCTACAGCCTGGAGTATGCAGCCAGTCTGCTGCAGCCAGTGAGAAAGTCAGTCCAGCCCAGACTCAGGGAGCTCAGGTTAGTGAGCCCAAGGCGTGCCGACGACATAAGAGCAGTGAAGAGTAGCGAGGCCTACTGCCAGTGTGAAGCCTAGTGAGGGCCCCGAGCGCGGCCGAAGGCAAGTGGAGTAAGCAAGCTACATAGGGGGCAGAGGAGCTTAGCCAGCTCACCCCAAGACCATTTACCGGACACCGGGTCCGTGTCTGCAGGGATCTCAACGACCAGCAGAAACTACCGGAACCCCTGGCGAACTACATGTCCCAGGAACACCAAAAGCTGACTGTTATACCAGGGTCAGGAGTCACTGAGGCCCAAGATACCAGGGAGTGTGATCTCTAACAGAAGGCCCTACCACCAGGTCAGCCGGTGCAAGACAGAGACCAAGTTAGGCCTAGCTCCAGGCAGGTCATAAACTTATCAGGAAAAGGCAAGAAACAGGAGGCCCCACACCCGCTCACTGGGGAGAGTCCCGATATGCACCCTTCACCCTACAGTGCCCTGGATCGAGCCTGAAACACCACCAGTAAAGGTTCTGAAGTGAACTGTTGTGAGTGTGCCTATTCTTCCTCTGACCCGGCTGGGTCCCCTCTGTCCTGCATCCCTTCTCCTACGCTGCCCTGAGGCCCCGCTCCACCTGTGGGGAGCCGCACCAACTAAGCTGCCTGATCACCGGCCTCAGAGGACTGTAGCAGCGCTGGTGATCCTCACCAGACACCACGGGTGGCATCACGAACATCCCCCTTTCCCATACACCTTTCCCCCATTATTCCTTGCTTTTAAGAGTGACCCCAGGGTACGGCCCCGGGAGCTGGCCACCGCGGCATCCTCCAAAACCAACAACAAGGCCCGGGCGCCGAGTCGTCCCCATCCCCTGGGCGCGTCACGAACAGGCAGGGAACTGCAGGAGAGGACAGGCAGGGAACCGCAGGTGCGGACAGGCAGGGATCCACAGGAGAGGACAGGCAGTGAACCGCAGGTGCGGACAGGCAGGGATCCATAGGAGAGGCCAGGCAGGGAACCGCAGGTGCGGACAGGCAGGGAACCGCAGGTGCGGACAGGCAGGGAAAAGCAGGCGAGGACAGGCAGCGATCCGCAGGAGAGGACAGGCAGGGATCCGCAGGAGAGGACAGGCAGGGAACCGCAAGTGCGGACAGGCAGGGAACTGCAGGTGCGGACAGGCAGGGAACTGCAGGTGCGGACAGGCAGGGAACTGCAGGTGCGGACAGGCAGGGAACCGCAGGTGAGCACAGGCAGGGAACCGCAGGTGCGGACAGGCAGGGAATCGCAGGTGAGCACAGGGAGGGAACCGCAGGTGCGGACAGGAAGGGAACCACAGGTGCGGACAGGCAGGGAACCGCAGGTTCACACAGGATGAACATAAGGTCAGGTACACACAAGACAGACAGAGCCAGATTCACACAAGGTACTTACAGTGAAGTAGCAAGTGAACACACAAACCACTAATGTTAAGAAAAAGAAGGCCAATGACATAGTCAAAATACAGCGTAGCTGACCCGGGTAGAGTCAGGATACGCTGATTAGAACCAACTCCTAATGATCCGATGGAACATGGAGGAAATAGAGTTTAGCTGGTATAAAAGCATTTTTTACTAAATTTCATAAAGACAAAATACATGTATAAAGTAAATAATATAACTTAGTACAAGCACGACAGATATGATACAATGGGTTACAGCTCGAAAGCCAAAAACAATTGGTGCCTCTTGAAACAGCATCCACCTGCGTTGCGAAATGCGCGTCGAGGCCGCTCTTTGCCCACCACCATCAGCTGGTTAGCTCCAGATAACCTTTCTCCTCCTTGGTAAGGTCTATACCCCCTCTTTTTCATACTATATTATGCTAATTGTTTTTGGCTGAGCTATTTATCTCCTGAGTCCGTGGCATAATATTTCTTTATACCTACCTGCACAGCACTTTGCTTTGCAGCATCAGTGCGGTGTTTGTTTGGTCGCTTTTCAGCTGTAACCCATTGTATAATATCTGTTGTGCTTGTACTTATATTATTCATTTTATACATGTATTGTGTCTTTATGAAATGTAATAAAAATGCTTTTATACCAGCTAAACTCTATTTTCTCTAAGTCCCATAAAACCACTAATGTTGCACATAGGTAACAGATTAGAGATAGGTAGAGGTTCAGACACTGTAGGTTTTAGAGATAGGTAGAGGTTCAGACACTGTAGGTTTTAGAGATAGGTAGAGGTTCAGACACTGCAGGTTTTATAGATAGGTACAGGTTCAGACACTGCAGGTTTTAGAGATAGGTACAGGTTCAGACACTTCAGGTTTTATAGATAGGTACAGGTTCAGACTTCAGGTTTTAGAGATAGGTACAGGTTCAGACACTACAAGTTTTAGATATAGGTACAGGTTCAGACACTTCAGGTTTTATAGATAGGTACAGGTTCAGACACTTCAGGTTTTAGACATAGGTACAGGTTCAGACACAGGGAATTTAGGAAAAGATCCATACTTAGATACAAACAGGTTCAGGGATAGATCCTAATACAGACAAGGACAGACACAGGTACAGATTCAGGGTTTATGCCTGGGTATTCAGCCCCCCGGATGGCAGAAACAGGACAGATCAGATACGGAATCAGGGTTCAGGCCTGGGTATTCAGCCCCCAGGATGGCAGAAACAGGACAGATCAGATACAGATTCAGGGTTCAAGCCTGGGTATTCAGCCCCCAGGGTGGCAGACTTAGAAAAGAAACAGGACAGCACTTGGCAACTCAATAGTTGCACAAACACACTGAAAGAGAATTTTGCTCAGGCACCTCCCAACAGGTGGAGGTGCCTTAAGTACTTCCCAGCAATTGGTTGAAGACACATTAGGAATACGCGTAGTGTTTCTTTAAGAATCAGGAAATGCACACGCGTCCACCCTAAGCATGCAGCCAGTAAACATGCACAGCAAGCAGAAGACAAGGAACTGACTGCACGGCCTGGAGTGGTGAATAAGTCGATGTCCCTGCATGGTCGGAGATGGGAAGGCATGTAGGGATGCAGGCAGTGATGTTACAATACGCTACAAAAAATGCTACAAAAACCACCAAAAAACTATTCCTATTCATTTTGATGTCAATCCTCTTTAATGTTCTTATGAGGAGTTTTTCTAGTATTTTTGAAAAATGCCTGGTGACCAAATACAAAGTGCATGTTACTTCTTAGTAGGGGATCCTGATGGAACCTACTCTAAACCAAGCATTGTCCAATCAGAAAGCTGTAAAAAAAATGCTTCACGAAATGAAAAACTCCTCCAAAACGATTCAGGAAAATAAAACCTCCTCCAAAAGCTATCCAAAAAAGGAGTTTCCAGATGCGGTTTCCACTGGAAAACTTGTATTTTTTTTAGCATCATAAGAGACCCTTTAAATAGGACCTCTCACCAGGTCAAAAGTGGCCAGATTGTGCTCTTATTTTATTCCCACTGTTCTTGAGCACATTATTTAAAAAAACAACAACTCTGCCATACGGTTCCAGAGATATGAGCTTTTATCGTTAGTGGTACTTTTTGTGGTCTTTACTAAGAGGGCGTAGCTCACTGAGCAATGATGCAAAGTTATTCATAGACACGCCCCCGAGGATCCTGTGAGCACCATTAACTTTTAAAGACAATAAAAATTAGCACAAAATAAAAGACCCTATGGTGGATTTAAAAAAAACCCCAGTGTGATCAGGGGACAGAGGGAATAAAATAAGAGTAAAACTGGACACTTCTGACCTGCTGAAAGGTCCTGTTTAACTTGATAACACCTCTCCTCTCTATTCTCACATCATGACTCTCACAAAGAGGCTGAAGAACAGTGATACTACGATGCCTTTTCCTCCTCCTCACAGCATAAGTCTCACATAGACACCCAGTGAGGAGAAATTCTGCTGCAGCTGCATCCCCCTCCTCCCTCTCTAGTATTTGCTCTTTGTAAACTAGATTGAATTTTTGGTAATTTTTGTAATGGACATAAATACCCTCTACAGCTCTGCCGTGTGTCAGTCTTCACTGTTTCTAGCATTTAATTCATGAATCAGGAAGCACAGGATGAACAGTGACATATGGCCCACCCACAGAGTGAAATGGGTGGGACCTATATGATGGATATAATTGTAACCATGCCAAATCCCACCCACGCATTGAATTGTGTGTCTCATTGAAAGTCTGGTTAAGTATTGATGAAACAGATAGCTCAGGATGAGCAAATGTACTTATCCAGTGATTGTAACTGGTAAAATGAATATATTTTCTAATTATTTCTGTGTCTGCAATTTAAATGCCCCCTTCCTGCACTGGCCCTTTAAGAAATAGGGAGTAAATGCTGATACACTATCAAGACTTTCTATTAATTCTAATGTAAATAAGAGAATCCAACTACTCCCCCCAACATTCCTGGCAGCGACGCTGGGCTATAAAAAGCACAAATCTATACAGAGAGCTACGCTGGCAAATTTATAGAGTGAAAATTGGCTTTGCCAGGTCCCTGCCACCCTTATGCCAGCTCACTATGTAAATTGCCTGCCATGCTGGAGAGCAGATAATTTGCATTTAATGCCAAGATGAGAAGGAGGTGAAAACGGCGACAGATGAAATCCTGCAATCAGGAATCCGGATTACTCCATAAACTAGAAATGGACAGACTGCCTCTCGATGTAGCAGAGTTGAAGTTGTGGGATGGATTGTGGATTGTGGAGGAGATTACGCTGCAGTCCCATGTAAAAAAACACACAGCTGTATAACATTCATGATTTGTCACTGTATGCATTATTTATCTGGCTACTATGTCTACAATCTGACTCATTGGTTATGGCACTCTTCATTTGTGTAATGTGTGCGCTATTTATCTGTGCAGTATATGGATCTAGGTATGTGATGTGTGCGCTCTTTGGGCAATGCGTGGCACTCTCTGACCCCTCTATCAGTTTTTTATCTGAGCACCGTATGGCACTATTAATCTTGACTTCTAATATACTTTTCATCTGGACTCAGTATGACGCTTGTAACTGTTACTTGTATGGGGCACAATCTTTGGAGATTTTTCCTTACTGACTACAAGTCACCGTTTCACAAAGTCCAAATCTGAAGATGAATATTGGGCCATTCATAGTTTTTGCTTCATCAATTAACTGCACAGCCGTATAGACATCTGTGCATGTACAATGCAGGTGGTGGGCACAGACCCCCAACGTTCCTCCACTGCCAGACAGTTCATAATTAGCTGAAGGGGGCACAAAGTAGAATATGACACTACTAAAGTATTGCACCGTAGTATAAGGGAGCCGCAGACACTGTGTGAATGCTGTCCTGTGTGCACCATACCGCACAATCTGCAGTTTTCTGTTTTAGTGGTAACATGGCCAGAGTACTATAAACTATACGGAGAAAAGTGCTGGGGTACATCTAATCATTCAGTCCCATTGCTCCCCAGTGTATAACATCCATCCCCCCCGGTGTTTAACATCCGGCCCCTCACCCCCCAGTGTCTAACATCCAGATCTCCCCGGTGTATAACATCCAGATCTCCCCGGTGTATAACATCCAGATCTCCCCGGTGTATAACATCCAGATCTCCCCGGTGTATAACATCCAGATCTCCCCGGTGTATAACATCCAGCCCCCCAGATGCGGTGTATAACATTTGGCTCCTCACCCCTCGATGTATAACATCTGGCCCCTCACCCCTCGATGTATAACATCCGGCCCCTCACCCCCGATGTATAACATCCGGCCCCTCGCCCCCAGACATAACATCCAGCCCCTCACCCCCTGATGTATAACATCTGGCCCCTCACCCCCCGGTGTATATCATCTGGCCCCTCACCCCCCAATGTATAACATCCGGTCCCTCACCCCCGCTGTATAACATCCAGCCCCTCACCCCCGATGTATAACATCCGGCCCCTCACCCCTCGATGTATAACATCCGGCCCCTCGCCCCCGGTGTATAACATCCGGCCCCTCACCCCCGATGTATAACATCCGGCCCCTCACCCCTGATGTATAATATCTGACCCCTCACCCCCCGATGAATAACATCCGGCCCCTCACATCCCGATGTATAACATCCGGCCCCTCTCCCCCCGGTGTATAACCCCCGCTGTATAACATCTGGCCCCTCACCCCCCGATGTATAACATCCGGCCCCTCACTCCCCGGTGTATAACATCCGGAACCTCACCCCCGCTGTATAACATCCGGCCCCTCACCCCCGCTGTATAACATCCGGCCCCTCACCCCCGGTGTAAAGCATCCAGCTCCTTGCTTCCCGGTGTATAGCATCCTGCCCCTCACCCCCCGATGCTCCTTGGTGTACAGCATCCAGCTCCTTGCCCCCCAATTTATAACATCTGGCACCTCACCCCCGGTGTATAATATGCGGCCCCTCGTCCCTGGTGTATAACATCTGGCCCCTCGCCCCCTGGTGTATAACATCTGGCCCCTCATCCCCAGTGTATAATATGCGGCCCCTCGTCCCCGGTGTATAACATCAGGCCCCTCGCCCCCTGGTGTATAACATCTGGCCCCTCATCCCCAGTGTATAATATGCGGCCCCTCGTCCCCGGTGTATAACATCAGGCCCCTCGCCCCCTGGTGTATAACATCTGGCCCCTCATCCCCAGTGTATAACATCCGGCCCCTCATCCCCGGTGTATAACATCCGGCCCCTCGCCCCCCGGTGTATAACATCTGGCCCCTCCCCCCTGGTGCATAACATCCGGCCCCTCGCCCCCCGGTGTATAACATCCGGCCCCTCCCCCAGTGTATAACCTCTGGCCCCTCCCCCAGTGTATAACCTCCGGCCCCTCCCCCAGTGTATAACCTCCGGCCCGATCGCCGTGCCATCTGCCTTTACTAGCATATGACAGACCGGCTGCTGGTGCAGAGCTCCCTGATACCAGCGCGGTCCTGTAATAGGAGCCACCGGGGTAACAAGTCCGTCCATGACATTTCTTCCTCCTGAATCTTCCCCCATCACCTGTGAGTGATATTATTGAGAAGTGGAAGGAACCACAGCAACTCAGCCACGAAGTGGAGACCCCACAACGTTATAGAATGGGGGGCCGAGTGCTGAGGAGCAGAGGATGGACAAGTCACCACCAGCTGACCCTATAACTGCAGAGTCCAGACCTCCTCTGGTATCAGCACAAACACTGCGCTCCCGCTGGGAGCTTCGTGGCCGAGCAGCTGCATGCAGCCGTACATCACCAAGCACAATGCCGAGCGTCGGATGCAGTGGTGTAAAGCCGCCACCACCGGACTCTGGAGGAGACGTGTTCTGTGCAGTGACGGATCACACTTCTCTATCTGTGTCTGATGGAGGAGTCTGGATTTGGTGATTCCAGGAGGACATTACCCCCTGACTGCATTGTGCCGCTGTACAGATGGTGAAGGAGGATAATGCTATGGGCTGTTATCAGGGGGCGGCCTCGGACCCTTAGCTCCAGTGAAAGGAAATCTTAATTCCAGTGAAAGGAAATCTTAAAAGGAATCTGTCAGTAGGATGACCCCTCCTCAGCCGTCTATATGGGCATAAAAGTCACAGAATATTGAATAAAATGATACCTTAATATCTGCGATCCGACGTTTTATTCCCAAGAAATCCACGTTTTTCTTAAGAACTGTTAAGATCTATGGGCGGGACATAGATCTCCTTGAGAATCTGCCTCCAAAGCTTATTTTAAATTAAAGGGGGCATTAACAGTGTGAGACATGTAATGACTGACAGTCTGCTCTCCTGATCTACATGTCTCACACTGGAAACCCCCTTTTCATTTATAATAAGCTCTGGAGGCAAAGTCTCAAGGAGATCTATGTCCCGCCCATAGATCTTAACAGCTCTTAAGAAAAACGTGGATTTCTTGGGATCAAGACATCAGGTTGCAGATATCAAGGTATCATTTTATTCAACATTCTGTCACTTTTATGCCCATATAGACTGCTGAGGAACGTTCATCCTACTGACAGATTCCTTTTAATTCTTCAGCACAAGACATTGAGGACAATTGTAGCTTCAGCTTTGAGGGAACAGTTTGGGGTTCGCACTTTTCTGTTCCCCATGACTGCGCCCAGTGCACAAGCTCCATACAGACATGGAGGGGAGAACATGAGGGGCCGCACAGAGCCCGGACCTCAGCCCCATCCTATAATGGAGATTGTGAACCCCCGACATCAGGGTCTGACCCCACAAATGCTCTTCTGGATGAAGGGGCAAAAACTCCCACAGATGCCTCCAATAGCTTATAGATATGCTTCCCAGAAGAGCAGGAGCCGTTATATCTGCAGAGGAGCGACTCCATATTAATGTCTATGGGTGTAGAATGGGAGGTCAGAAAAGCTCCTGGCAGAGGGATGTGGAGGGGGCACAATCATTTCCCCCATAATGGATATATATATGCTATGATATAACTGCATTGCTGCACTGTATATGATCAACATTAGAGGCACTATATGGGTGGTATTCTGTAAGCACCATATGGCGCTACTATATATCTTTTTCTGTATCTTGTGCCAGATGACATTCAGCTCTGCTACCTCTCTTCCTCTGACATTCTCAGCTCTGCTACATATATACATATACACTGTATTTTCACAATACATTATATCCTCCTGACCTTGCTCTGGCAGCACTTTGCAGATGGCGCCACGTGGAATCCATACCCCCCTGAGAAATATACAAGACGCTTTTGAAAAAACGTTGACCGTATCCGCGTCAGCAGTGTGTGCTCATGTACTTAACGAAGAAAGAAACGGAACACTGGAAGTTTAACCCTACGGTGTAAATCCCCCGACTTCTGCAGCAATGCATCTCCTTTACTACAGGTAGAGATGTAGCAGAGCTGAAATTGTCACTTGGTACAACTCATTGTAAATCAGGACCTGACTGTTGGATTTTGCATGCAATATCTTAAAGGGGTTTTCCATCTCACATACTTATGGTAATGCCATAAGTGACCAATTAGTTAGGGTCCTTTTGTTGCTTTTAATATTGGTGACCTCAGTGATTAAACTCCACGCAGAGAAGACATTAATACTATCCGATCAATCACTATGGAAGAAAAAAAGGTAAGAAAATAAAACTACAAACTCAGCTCTGCTACATCTGTACACAGACACTTGTAACACTAAGGAATTTGTCATTCCTTTCCTAGGGGGCTGCTACATATATAGGATCATTTTCTCTCCTGCAGTCCCATGTAAAACCAAAGATTACATATTATGATGACAAACTAGTCTGTTTGCAAACTCAGCTCTGCTACATCTGTACAACTTGTAACACTAAGGAATTTGTCATTCCTTTCCTAGGAGGCAGCTACATATATAAGATCATTTGCTCACCGGCAGTCCCATGTAAAACCAAAGATAAAATATTTATGATGACAAACTAGTCCGTTTGCAAACTCAGCTCTACTACATCTGTTTTCTATAAGATAACCGTGACCAAACACTGGATGACATCTGTGTAATTCAATAAATCAGTAAACCACTCACTCTTTAGTTTTTAAAGGGACCCTCACTGAGCATACTGGTACTTGTAGTCCACCACACTTAGAATGCCACAGGTTGCTTCCTTAAAAAAGGCTCAGAGATTGACACCCCTTCACTTTAACCCTCGGTTGACGTTGATGGACATGTCTCTCAGCTATGTAAGAGATTGTTGTAACAAATGACAAACCCAGCTCTGCTACATCTACAAATAGGTCACCCATGAGACGATACAGCTTATTATTTTAGGATTCTGCACCCTACCTTGTGTCAGGGTCCCGGTGACAAAATGGTAAAAATATCGAGCAACTTTGCCGAGTTGCCTCTTGCACCTCTTCTGGCACCGACTCATTTCGCTCCTTCTAACCGGCGACTGCAAAGGACAATGTCGAGCGCGCTCCGTCTCCCTGGCAAGAGCTGTAATTATCTCCTGGGCTGGAGGAAGGAATCAGACCCAGGGAAAGCTCAAAGAAACCAAAGGAAGATACCAAGTCCTGGTGAAATGCAATGTCCGCCTTCCCACGCGTTTCACCACCAATTCATTAGAAAGAGATATTGCACCTTTTCTTGGCAATTTCACACTTTTCACGTCGGGTCTTCGGATTTCTGATTTTTTTTTTTCTCTCTGGAGCGTGAAGGCACGTGGCTGGAGAAAAAATAATTGATGTGCACCTCGGCTTTAATTGCAGGGTTGGATATATATATATATATTTTAATAAAAGTTATGTAGCAGGAAATAAGAGGGGGGGGGGCGGTTAAAGCAAATGCAAAAAAAAAAATAATTGCAATTTGCTGGAGCTGCAACCGCAGCGGCGGATATCATGTGCAGGGAATATAAGTCATCACATGTGGCGCTCTCTCCCTCACTCACACAGGCTGAGAGCTGAAGAACACCAGTTCATGCCACCGCTGCTGCGAACTGGAGGTGATTATGGTTGGCATGACAACCGCAGACTCTACGGGCACGGCTATCCAATAGCGACTCCGCTCCGTGGGTCTGGTCGGGAAACAGGAAAGGGCGTCTCATCCCTTGTAAATTATGAAGGACGGGCAAAGTTTTTAAAGTAGGGGGTGTAAATACTTATGCAAAAGGCTAAAAAAAAAAATGGCTCCTTAGGCAAAACATGCAATACAATACTTGAGAAGGAAAAAAAAAATCTCAGAAGAGACATGAGTGGCCCTTGATCAGCAGTGAAGTAGGTAACTGCTTGTACTGGAAATAATAGAGTCATCTGTGAGAGCTGCAAGAGCGGCTGCAGAGACTGCAAGCAATTTTTTTTCTTTTTTTTATTGTAGTGATTCATCTACTTTTTTTTCTATATATTTTAGTTGTCTTTTTTTTTTTTGCATTCAATTTAGTGGTTTATTTTTTTTAACTGATAATTTATTTGATTTTGTTTATTTATTGTATTTTTTATTATTTTATTTCCATGTGTTTTCTTTTTGTTCTTTATGAGGTTATTCGTTTTGTTATATATTTCATTTATTTTCGACATGTTTTATTCATTTATATTTTATTTAATTTTGATGTATATCTTTATATAGGTATTTAGAATTCTGGCTTATAGAGGGGCTTATGACCCCTTAATAGTGAAATTAATAATACAAGCAAAGGGGTGAGGGAGAAAGTGGAGCCGGGTGAGAGACGCAGGCAAACAGTGCTGCTGTTTTCTAGCGTTTTATCTCACCCTGAAGCTGGAGTTGCAGATACACTGCTCAGTACTGATATATAATGTCCTCCATGCTGTTGCTTTCTAGTAAATGATTTGATTAACTCCATATCTGGATTCACATCTACCTTTACTCAATACTGCTTATAATGTCTTCCATGCTATTGCTTCCTTATGTTTTTGTCTCACCCCAGCGGTAGATTCACAGCTACCCTGCTCACTACTTGTGTTTAATGTCCTTCACGGTGCTGCTTCCTACTAAGTGTTTTATCTCACTCCAAAGCTGGACTCACAGCTACAATTATTCAATTCTGCTTATAATATCCTCAATGCTACTGATTCCTAGTAAATGTTTAATCCTATATCAGAGTTACACAGCTCAGTGGTGCTGCATAATGCCATCCAGGCTTCCGCTTTCTAGTAAGTGTGTTATTTCATCCCAGAACTGGATTTACAGCTACGCTGCTCAATTCTGCTGTATAGTGTCCTCCATGCTTCTGCTGCTTACTAGTAAGTGTGTTATTTCACTCCACAACTTGATTTACAGCTACACAGTGCTGATGCATAATGACATCCATGCTGCTGCTTTCTAGTACGTGTGTTATTTCACCTTAGAACTGGATTTACAGCTACGCTGCTCATTTCTGCTGTATAGTGTCCTCCAAGCTGCTGCTTTTTAGTGTTTTATTTCACCCCAAAACTTGATTTACAGCTACACAGCTCAGTGCTGATGCATAATGTTATCCATGCTGCTGCTTTCTAGTAAGTGTGTTATTTCACCCCAGAACTGGATTTACAGCTACGCTGCTCATTTCTGCTGTATAGTGTCCTCCATGCTGCTGCTGCTTTCTAGTAAGTGTGTTATTTCACTCCACAACTTGATTTACAGCTACACAGCTCAGTGCTGATGCATAATGACATCCATGCTGCTGCTTTCTAGTACGTGTGTTATTTCACCTTAGAACAGGATTTACAGCTACGCTGCTCATTTCTGCTGTAGTGTCCTCCAAGCTGCTGCTTTTTAGTAAGTGTGTTATTGCAACCCAGAACTGGATTCACTGTTAAACTGTTCAGTGCTGCTTCATAATGTCCTCCATGCTGCTGGAGCTTCTGAACGTGTGCTACATAGAGACAGGAGGACAGGTATCCCTCCTGTGCCATGTATAGCAGACACATATCTCTTAGTCTCCTTCCACTAGCTCAGAGACAACTTAAAATTAGTGACAGAGCCTGCATAAGGGTAAACTGGTGAAAACTGCAGGATGCAAGTCACATAACGGCCAGAAATAGTGTTAATCCTCATGTATACACACAGGACAGCTTATTCTAAAAAGTCACCTGAAACAACAGGTGCACTTAAAAAATAAACCCTAACAATCTACTGTAGGTAAAAACGACAACCTGTAATAAACTCAACCCTTAAAAGGGGGATATTTTCATGAAAACTCATTTTTAATTGCAACTGCTATAATCAGTGAATCATCACTCAGAGTTTAGTTAATGAAATCCGTGGGAAGTTGAGGCTTGCCGTATGTTTATCCTGCAGCGGCCACTGCAGGGCAAGTGTGGTATTACAATCTAGCTATTTAATGGCTGATCATTTACGTGCTTAATTTTTTTTTTCGTGCACTTTACCTATGACTAAACTAACAGAAAATTAAAAAAAAAATGACTAAAAATGTTTTTTAAAAAAATCCATAAAAAAATTTGTGCCGTTTATCACTTAAAAGTGTCAGGCCATTAAATGGTTAATGTACTCTAAACCAAGGGTCTATCTTACCTATGTTTGCTCAGCTGGAGGGTGCAATCTACTGTTCTCTGGTATCAGCCATCAGGTTGACTCTGTTGTTCAATGAAAGAGTTAACCGGAAAGCCAGAAAACTCAATGCTCCCCCATAATCAGTGCACTACAGAGACCCCCTATAGAAGGTTTCCATCCATATGTGAAGAACGGCGCATTATACGGCAGGCAATGTCTGCAGCGCTCGCTATTGTGCTCATCTGCAGCTGTGGATGGGGGTCGTGGTCTTCTTTTTCTTCGTCTTCTTCTCATCTTCTTCACAATTACTGTTTGCACAAATAGATGTAATTAAAGGGGTATGCCGCACGCATTTCCAATCTGCAGTATAAATTCTGTAGCGATGCATGGATGGGTGTTGGCAATTTATATGTCTGCTTCCATATACAGCATAATGACATGCTCCATTAATCTCCATGCACATCTAGTTTGCAATCTGTCTAGGAAGCTCAGGGTTCTGATCAGAAATCCCTAAGAAGCGTGGAGAACAACTATTGTCATTATAATACTGCAATCAATGTACAAACAGCATAAACTGATGTAGCAGAGCTGATTTTGTGCAATTTTGATAACTCACTTTGGTTTACCTTGGATGAAGCCCCACGGAAAACCAGGTAGCAAATTGCATTATTGCTATGAGTTGTGCCAGTTAACAAACTCAGATCTGCAATGTTGGCTCTGCTGCATCTAAGAAACATATATGTGACTGCGCCTGCAAAATATTCCCTGGAATATAGAAAACATCCGGCTTCAGAGATTAGGACACATCACATGCGTGATGACTGGGCCGAGTCCACCATGACAGATGCATGTGATGGGACTTTATTAAGTGTTAGCAGTGCGCAGCGTATCATGTAATGCAGTCACGTATCAGGGCCGGCAGAGCTCACCGTGCGCGGCAGCATGGCGGATGGTGCAAGAGGAACACAGAGATCTCACATGGGAAGAGGGTCATTGTGTGTACAGCAGGGGTGAGGGGATAATGGCGGTCTAAGGATACATGACGACTATGTGTGACCTGCACCGAGTATAATATGTGCAATTTATAGGGATAATATAATGTAACAGTGCCCACATAACACTGCCATATATATAGTGCCCACATAACACTGCCATATATACAGTGCCCACATAACACTGCCATATATATAGTGCCCACATAACACTGCCATATATACAGTGCCCACATAACACTGCCATATATACAGTGCCCACATAACACTGCCATATATATAGTGCCCACATAACACTGCCATATATACAGTGCCCACATAACACTGCCATATATACAGTGCCCACATAACACTGCCATATAGTGCCCACATAACACTGCCATATATATAGTGCCCACATAACACTGCCATATATACAGTGCCCACATAACACTGCCATATATATAGTGCCCACATAACACTGCCATATATACAGTGCCCACATAACACTGCCATATATATAGTGCCCACATAACACTGCCATATAGTGCCCACATAACACTGCCATATAGTGCCCACATAACACTGCCATATGGTACCCACATACTGTAACACTGCCATATAGTACCCACACACTGTACCACTACCATATAGTGCCCACATAACGATGCCATATAGTGCCCACATAATGCTGCCATATAGTGCCCACATAACACTGTCATATAGTGCCCACATAACGCTGTCATATAGTGCCCACATAGCACTGCCATATAGTACCCACATACCGTAACACTGCCATATAGTACCCACATACTGTACCACTACCATATAGTGCCCACATAACGATGCCATATAGTGCCCACATAACGCTGCCATATATTGCCCACATAACACTGTCATATAGTGCCCACATAACGCTGTCATATAGTGCCCACATAGCACTGCCATATAGTACCCACATACCGTAACACTGCCATATAGTACCCACATACTGTACCACTACCATATAGTGCCCACATAACGATGCCATATAGTGCCCACATAACGCTGCCATATATTGCCCACATAACGCTGTCATATAGTGCCCACATAGCGCTGCCATATAATACCCACATACTGTAACACTGCCATATAGTGCCCATATAATGCTGCCACATAGTGTCCACATAACACTGCCATATAGTGCCCACATAACACTGCCATATAGTACCCACATACTGTAACACTGCCATATAGTGCCCACATAACGATGCCACATAATGTCCACATAACGCTGCCAAATAGTGTCCATATAACGCTGCCACATAGTGTCCACATAATGCTGCCATATAGTGCCCACATAGTGTCCACATAATGCTGCCATATAGTGCCACATAACACTGCCATATAGTACCCACATACTGCAACACTGACATATATTACCCACATACTGTAACACTACCATATAGTGCCCACATAACGCTGCCATATAGTGCCCATATAACACAGCCATATAGTGCCCACATAACACTGCCATTACATGTGTATATAATGCCACCATATGGTTCCCATATAATACTGTTTATACAATACTGCCATACAGTGCTTTCATAATACTGCACATGGTGCCTACATAATACTCCTATTCAGTACCCACATAATATCTATACAATACTGATATACAGTGCCTTCATAATACATAATCCTGCCACAAATATGGTTCCTACATAATACTGATATATAATGATTACATAATACTGCCATACAAAGCCCAGATAGAACTGTCATTAAGTGTCTACATCATGCTATCCTACAATGCCTACATAATGTTGCCATACAGTACCCACATAATACTACCACATAATGCCTACATAGTACTGCCATACAGCGCCTACATAATGTTTGTACAATACTGTCATTCAGTGCCTTCATAG
Source organism: Phyllobates terribilis (assembly GCF_046119375.1). Taxonomy (NCBI): domain Eukaryota; kingdom Metazoa; phylum Chordata; class Amphibia; order Anura; family Dendrobatidae; genus Phyllobates; species Phyllobates terribilis. The sequence continues at coordinate 386,752,298 of NW_027362765.1, forward strand.
TACAGCATATGGTGAATACATAATACTCCTATACAGTGCCCATATAATATCTATACAATACTGACATACAGTGGCTTTGTAATACTGTCATATGGTTCCTACATAATAGTGATACACAATGTCCACATAATACTGAAATAGAATAACTACATAATACTGCCATAAAAAGCCCAGGTAGCACCGTCAATAAGTGTCATTGTCTACATAATGCTGTCCTACAATGCCTGCATAATTTGGATGTATTGTGCCTACATAACACTGCCACGCAATGCCTACATAATGCTGCCGTACAGTGCCTACGCAATACCACCACACGATGCCCACATAACACAGGTTCATATATCGTATATACATAACGGTCACATACATAGAATATACTTCGCCCACATGCATAAGATGCCGCATCTTTACAGCATATATTGTACATACCAGTGCCATGCAATACCCTCAAAATACTGCCACATGGTGCTTGCATAATACTTCTATACAGTATATACATAACAGTGCAGGCAGTACCTACATATTACTGCCATATGGTGACTATGATACAACTGCTATACCGTGTATATTCACATAAAACCATAATAGGGTGCCCTAATAATAAAGGGTTTCTCTGGATACAACGCCACTTTCATTCATGGTTGTATCAGGTATTGCATCTCAGCCCATGCTGCAATACCACACATGGCCCATTGACAAAGGTGGCGCTGCTTCCAGGAAAAAAGAAATCAGAGCCTATTTTCCAGTCTCATATAACCCCGTTAACATATGTGAGGATGGTTTCATCTCTCCTTGGTGTGAATGACCTCCTTTTTTCCAGGCTCATGTTCGCACTGACCGCGCCGGACTGTGTATAGATGAGCTCAGTCATCGGGTATATGGATTTCAATTACATCCAGGACTTCAGAGCGGCTGGTAACTCTAGAGCAGACAGGCAATCATTGCTGCGCTGTCTCGGGTTTCCCGCCTGCCGCTTTCTCGCTGCCCCGCTTGTGCTCAGATGAACTGCAATTGAAACAAGATTAGCGGCAGGAACAGATTAATGGCTGCATTCTCGCCTGGGCGGACGCAGCACACAGCGGGGTGCAGGCGACTCAGCCGCCCATACATTAGATACAAATACTCTATCAGGCTCGCTCTTAAAGCTCCGCAGTCTACTGAGTGGGAAATATGTATCTAGGAAAGCTGAGTACTAACCAATATCTGTGCTATCACCCAGCTTTTCTATACTCCGGGTTCGACATATGTATCTAAAGATGAGCTTTGAAAGAAAACAGGATTTTGATATACTCTGCTGGGAGATGTTTATGCTATATGTGTTGTCTCTATACGGCCATCTAGTGGTTTTGGTGTAAATTGCAGCCTGGAGAGGGTTGTGTTGGTATGTCACAGTAATGTATTGAATTTTTGATAAATTAGAGTCCCTAAAAGCTAGACCAATTTTTTTTTTTTATTGTTTATTTGCTTCCTAAATGCAAAATCAAGCAACTTTCAGAATAGCGTCTTCTACCATTTTGCTGCTGCAGAGTCTGTAAGTTCTTTATCTACAGTAGCTAAGTGACCTTCAAACATGTTAGAAATTCATCAAAAGCTCCTGCTCCTGACGGCTCTCTGCTCCCCCAGTTCAACCAGTGTTAGACATAGCAGGAGGGAGCTGGTTGTACCCAGATCTGCAGTGGAAAGGGGAGAAAGTATCTTGAAAGGCACGGGAATAAAAAGAATATAGATAAGGAGGAATGCACATGGAGAGGAAATAAGTGCAGTGTTGGAGCTGTGCTGATACATGAAAATAAGTGAAGACAACAATCTGGATATTCACAAAGCTCATATCCAACATATATTTAAGGGAGAGATACACACAGCTCACATCCAGCCTATATTACTGGGAGAGACACACAGACCTCACATCCAGCCTATATTACTGGGAGAGACACACAGACCTCACATCCTGCCTATATTACTGGGAGAGACACACAGACCTCACATCCAGCCTATATTACTGGGAGAGACACACAGACCTCACATCCAGCCTATATTACTGGGAGAGACACACAGACCTCACATCCAGCCTATATTACTGGGAGAGACACACAGACCTCACATCCAGCCTATATTACTGGGAGAGACACACAGACTTCACATCCAGCCTATATTACTGGGAGAGACACAGACCTCACATCTAGCCTATATTACTGGGAGAGACACACAGACCTCACATCCAGCCTATATTACTGGGAGAGACACACAGACCTCACATCTAGCCTATATTACTGGGAGAGACACACAGACCTCACATCCAGCCTATATTACTGGGAGAGACACACAGACCTCACATCCAGCCTATATTACTGGGAGAGACACACCTCACATCCAGCCTCTACTACTGGGAGAGATCACACAGACTTCACATCCAGCCAAGTTCTATGCACATGCTGCGGATTTTTCCGCAGCGTTTATGCTGTGCTCAAAAATCCGCAGCATGTCCATTAATTTTGCGGAAGCGCCGCCATTGACTTGCATTGAGACGCACATAATCCGTGTCTGTACATTTGTACAAGCGGATAATATGCGTTTCAATGTGCGGATGGTACCCAGTTCTGGAGGAGAGAAGACTCTCATCCAGACCTGGGTACCATTGTACCTGTAAAAAAAAGAATAAAATAAAAAATAAAGATAATATTCACCTTCCGACGGCCCCCGGTCTCCTTCCCTTTGCTTGCGGGCAGGACTGTAGGACCTGCGGTGATGTCACAGTCATGTGACCGCAGGCCCTTCAGTGTAGTGTCCCGCGATCAGCGGGCAGCCAGGAAGGAGCGCAGCTACACACGCCGGGCCATCGGAAGGTAAGTATAGGTTGATTTTTTTATTTTTAAACATTCTTACGGTCACACTATATAAATCCATGCCGGTTGCCGGTTGCATGGATTTATATAGTGTGACCTAGTTGTCAAGCACTTTCCAAGTGATGCTAAAATCGCCTGGAAAGCGCTTGTCAATCCGCATGCAGAAACGCATGTGAAAACGCTTCAAATCCGCATGTATTTGGCAGGAAAAACGCATGTACAATCTGAATGCGTTTTTTCTGCAAGGGAGATGCAGAAATGCTGCAGAAATTTTGTGCTTCATTTCTGCATCGTGGGCACATAGCCTTAAGGTTCAAAATTTCTATATGGAATCAAAGGGAGACATCTGGTGGCTGAAGACAGGAACTGCATGTGATCTCTAGACAACTCAGTGGGAAGAATCAACATAGTATTCAGTTGAATTTATCTCACACACCACACAGTGTTTACTCACTATTTCTTGCATTCATTCAGTTTTAGCAGCCAGAACTTTTTCATTTTTACATAAGCTACAAAATGTGAGTTTTTTTTTTTTTTTTTTTTTCTTAAGGTGAGTTTTAGTTTACCCTAAGTGCCATTTTGCCAAAAATGTCTGTAATGCCATGTTCACACGTAGCGTAAAAGCTGCATTGTTTTCTGCTTCAAATGGAGTTTTTTGGTTAGGCTTCTTAGGGTTCATTCAGATGTCCATTTTTTCACATACAAGAAAAACAACCTAAATTTTATTAGTTTGGTCTATTAGTTCCATCAGTTTTTCTCGAATGATAAAAAAAAAGGTTTCTTCACCTTCTCCTACCTAGCAGTCTATGAAAAACAGAAAGCACTCAGATGGCATCCGAATGCGGTCAGATTTATTTTACGGACCTATAGACTTGTATTGCTGATTTTGATGCAAAACTCGTATCAGTATCCGATGCCTCCGAGATTTTGCGCTGACATCTTGTTCCGAAATAATAAAAAAAAATTGGACAAGTAAGTAGCTCCATAGATTACACTATGTATAAGTTATAACTGTGAAAAATACAGATAGAACTCGTACGCAAAAACGGATGTGTGAATAAGCCCCAATCTTATGGGCAAAGCTGGTTAAAGGATCGATATTGACTTTTAGGATTGCGACCCCCAATAGGGGGCACTAGATTGCTTATCCTTTCTCTCCGAAGAGGATATTTGCATATTTAAATTCACAGAGGAGAACTGTATGGCCTATAAGTCGCCTTACACTGTCTTACACTCTCCACAAAGAGAAACGTTACAGGTTGCACAAGGGAAGTTAGCGATAAGTGAATATTTTGAAATTTGATTTCACCAGCTTTGGCAATTTTTTTTCAAAATAAAATGAGTTTATTTCACCCTGAGATCTCCTAGGACCGTACACAATACGTTTTGAGCCTTCTAACTAGAACGCAACTTTGGTAATGTCAAAGTGACCTCATCATATAAGCAGACGATAACCAAAAGTAACCAAGAGTCCCTTTAAAGGGAAATCTGTCACCAGGTTTTTGCTCTCCCACCTGAGAGAAGCATTATGTAGGAGTAGAGACCCTGATTCCAGTAATGTGTCACTTACTGGGCTGCTTCTTCCAGTTTTGTTAAAATTCCTGCTTTCTCTGCTGCAGATCTATCAGTTCTCTGAATGCTAGCCGCTGTATAACCCCGCTCACACCACTGATTGGCAGCTTTATATGTATGCTGTGCATAGGCAGAAAGCTGCCAATCAGTCATGGGGGCGGGGTTATACAGAGTTCATAAATATGGAGGACTACCTGGCAGTAGGTTTACTAGTTCACTAGTGATAATCTCTCTACCTGACCCTCTCCCTGACCTGTGCTTAGCTTCAGTCCTGACTTGAATTCTTTTCACTTGCAGGGGCGCTTCTGTGAGATACAGAACACACACACACCACCTTTCTCTTCGGCTCCAGCCAGACAGTAAACAACTTCCCCACAATCACCCTGGGGCTCTGCTAAAACACTCCCCTTCCCCTGTGACTGTGTTAACCCTTCTAGTTGCTGGATGCCTCTGGAGCACAACACTTCCTGTCTCCTGTGCTTCTAATAGTTGCTGAATGCTTTTAAAGCAACAGCACTATTTCTGCATGTCACACTCTGCAACAGCACTACTTCTGTATGTCACACTCTGCAACAGCACTATTTCTGCATGTCACACTCTGCAACAGCACTACTTCTGCATGTCACACTCTGCAACAGCACTATTTCTGCATGTCACACTCTGCAACAGCACTACTTCTGTATGTCACACTCTGCAACAGCACTATTTCTGCATGTCACACTCTGCAACAGCACTACTTCTGTATGTCACACTCTGCAACAGCACTACTTCTGCATGTCACACTCTGCAACAGCACTATTTCTGCATGTCACACTCTGCAACAGCACTATTTCTGCATGTCACACTCTGCAACAGCACTATTTCTGCATGTCACACTCTGCAACAGCACTACTTCTGTATGTCACACTCTGCAACAGCACTACTTCTGCATGTCACACTCTGCAACAGCACTACTTCTGCATGTCACACTCTGCAACAGCACTATTTCTGCATGTCACACTCTGCAACAGCACTATTTCTGCATGTCACACTCTGCAACAGCACTACTTCTGTATGTCACACTCTGCAACAGCACTACTTCTGCATGTCAAACTCTGCAACAGCACTACTTCAGCATGTCATACTCTGCAACAGCACTACTTCAGCATGTCACACTCTGCAACAGCACTACTTCAGCATGTCATACTCTGCAACAGCACTACTTCTGCATGTCATACTCTGCAACAGCACTACTTCTGCATGTCACACTCTGCAACAGCACTACTTCTGTATGTCACACTCTGCAACAGCACTACTTCTGCATGTCACACTCTGCAACAGCACTACTTCTGTATGTCACACTCTGCAACAGCACTACTTCTGCATGTCACACTCTGCAACAGCACTACTTCTGTATGTCACACTCTGCAACAGCACTACTTCTGTATGTCACACTCTGCAACAGCACTACTTCTGCATGTCAAACTCTGCAACAGCACTACTTCAGCATGTCATACTCTGCAACAGCACTACTTCAGCATGTCACACTCTGCAACAGCACTACTTCAGCATGTCATACTCTGCAACAGCACTACTTCTGCATGTCATACTCTGCAACAGCACTACTTCTGCATGTCACACTCTGCAACAGCACTACTTCTGCATGTCATACTCTGCAACAGCACTACTTCTGCATGTCATACTCTGCAACAGCACTACTTCAGCATGTCACACTCTGCAACAGCACTACTTCTGTATGTCATACTCTGCAACAGCACTACTTCTGCATGTCATACTCTGCAACAGCACTACTTCTGCATGTCATACTCTGCAACAGCACTACTTCTGCATGTCACACTCTGCAACAGCACTACTTCAGCATGTCATACTCTGCAACAGCACTACTTCTGCATGTCATACTCTGCAACAGCACTACTTCAGCATGTCACACTCTGCAACAGCACTACTTCTGCATGTCATACTCTGCAACAGCACTACTTCTGCATGTCACACACCTCTTCCTAAAAAGGACTGGACAAGAACTGCTAGTTAGGTACCTGTACAAAAAGCCAAATGCAGCAACAGACCGCAGTATTGGTGTGGCATGTACGGATGCAAACCTGAATATTAAAACAGGTGGGCCAAAAAAAAATGTTTGCATATTTTGTGAGACGCACACTTTTTGAGGTATACAGCTGAACATCTGGATTTTTATTTATTTTTTTACACACAATTATTCCCGCCTTCCCAAAAAGGATTAAGAAAAAGGTGCAAAAACTCAGTAAAGTCACTTGTGACAAGACAGACACTGAGTTTAGATTTTTTTTTTCTTTAAGGAATATTGTGCTGCCTTGCTGCTGCTTTCTTGTTTTACGCAATGAAGAAAAAAAAAACTGTATAATTCGTTTTGCTCATCTCTCTCTACCACTGGGGACTGTGGTGAGATGGCCTGACACTGAACTGCTGCCCTCTACTAGCTGCAAGATACTAGCTGTTACAATTACTTGTGGTTGCCACTAGGTGGCGATCACTGTATATAGAGTTGCGGTATTCAGTACATAAAGCATTGCGTTCAATAATAAACACATGTATTCACTTGTGAGCAGTCAGAATTACATCCAGGGCCTTTGTCAGGACCTGGTAAACTTGGGCAATTGCCAGAGTCCACTGCATCTGGGGGACATATTTGGGCCAGATTTCAATTGGATACATCTGTCGAACATATACGGTGGACGTACACACGACATGTACAGTGGTGGCCAAAAGTATTGGCACCCCTGCAGTTCTGTCAGATAATACTCAGTTTCTTCCTGAAAATGATTGCAATCACAAATTCTTTGGTATTATTCTCTTCATTTAATTTGTCTTCAATGAAAAATCACAAAAAGAATTGTCCTAAAGCCAAATTGGATATAATTCCACACCAAACCTAAAAAAGGGGGTGGACAAAAGTATTGGCACTGTTTGAAAAATCATGTGATGCTTCTCTAATTCGTGTAATTAACAGCACCTGTAACTTACCTGTGGCATCTAACAGGTGTTGGCAATAACCAAATCACACTTGCAGCCAGTTAACATGCATTAAAGTTGACTCAACCTTTGTCCTGTGTCCTTGTGTGTACCACATTGAGCATGGAGAAAAGAAAGAAGACCAAAGAACTGTCTGAGGACTTGAGAAACCAAATTGTGAGGAAGCATGAGCAATCTCAAGGCTACAAGTCCATCTCCAAAGACCTGAATGTTCCTGTGTCTTCCGTGCGCAGTGTCATCAAGAAGTTTAAAGCCCATGGCACTGTGGCTAACCTCCCTAGATGTGGAGGGAAAAGAAAAATTGACGAGAGATTTCAACGCAAGATTGTGCGGATGGTGGATAAAGAACCTCGACTAACATCCAAACAAGTTCAAGCTGCCCTGCAGTCCGAGGGTACAACAGTGTCAACCCGTACTATCCGTCGGCGTCTGAATGAAAAGGGACTGTATGGTAGGATACCCAGGAAGACCCCACTTCTTACCCCGAGGCATAAAAAAGCCAGGCTGGAGTTTGCCAAAACTTACCTGAGAAAGCCTAAAACGTTTTGGAAGAATGTCCTCTGGTCAGATGAGACAAAAGTAGAGCTTTTTGGGAAAAAGCATCAACATAGCGTGTATAGGGAAAAAAAAGAGGCATTCAAAGAAAAGAACACTGTCCCTACAGTCAAACATGGCGGAGGTTCCCTGATGTTTTGGGGTTGATTTGCTGCCTCTGGCACTGGACTGCTTGACCGTGTGCATGGTATTATGAAGTCTGAAGACTACCAACAAATTTTGCAGCATAATGTAGGGCCCAGTGTGAGAAAGCTGGGTCTCCCTCAGAGGTCATGGGTCTTCCAGCAGGACAATGACCCAAAACACACTTCCAAAAGCACTATAAAATGGTTTGAGAGAAAGCACTGGAGACTTCTAAGGTGGCCAGCAATGAGTCCAGACCTGAATCCCATAGAACACCTGTGGAGAGATCTCAAAATGGCAGTTTGGAGAAGGCACCCTTCAAATATCAGGGGGCTGGAGCTGTTTGCCAAAGAAGAATTCCAGCAGAGCATTGTAAGAAACTCATTGATGGTTACCGGAAGCGGTTGTTCGCAGCTATTTTGGCTAAAAGTTGTGCAACCAAGTATTAGGCTGAGGGTGCCAATACTTTTGTCTGGCCCATTTTTGGAGTTTTGTGTGAAATGATCAATGATTTGATTTTTGCTTCATTCTCTTTTGTGTTTTTTCCTTGCAAGCAAATTAAATGAAGATAATAAGACCAAAGAATTTGTGATTGCAATCATTTTCAGGAAGAAACTGAGTATTATCTGACAGAATTGCAGGGGTGCCAATACTTTTGGCCACCACTGTATAGAGCGGGCACAGAAACTGTTATACAGCTGAGTCTAACTGGTATGAGAGAAGGCAGCACATAAACTCCTTAGATGCCATTGTCAATTGCCTTGAAGAAGGGGGACGTTACCCCTGAAGCGTTGCATATGTTTGGGGGGCGTCCTGCTCATCCTTGCTGTGTCTCAGCAAGTAGGAGTTTCTCTTGTGGATCTACAGCAATGGTGTCATGCTCGCAGGTGGAGCACGTGGCTCGTGGACCTACTGTGCCATGGAGCTGGGCTTATCTAGGAGGGGCATAGCTAAGCGGCTACCAGGTTTTCACTGGTGCTCCTGATGGTGGAGTCAGACTAGGCTGCAGGTAGCCGCCAGGTACCACAACCAGGCCGTCCCCGGTACTGCAGCTGCTGACTCCAAGGGTGAGGTACACTGACACAGACTGGGCACGCAGTAAATTGGCAGGACAGAATATAGACTCAGTTCAGACTGCACAGGTTCTGGATCTTCGGGCAGAATGGATACTGACACAGAGTCACAGACAGGGCTGGATTTGGATCCTGGAACAGGCTCCAATGGTACAGACTCTGTAACACTAACCAGGGCTGACACAGCTGCAGATTCTAGTACTGACAGAATGGTTCAGATACCGCAGATGCGGTTTCAGGGTTAGGATACTGCCTGTGCGGCCTCACAGAGTTCAGGTACTGCCAGTGCGGTTTCAGGTTCAGGTACCACTAGCGTTCAGGGACCGCTGGAGCGACTTCAGGGTTCAGGTGCAGCCGGTGCAGTTTCTGGGTTCAAGTACTGCCAGAGTGTCTACAAAGTTCTGAAACTGGCAGCACAAGGCTCAGGACCTGGCCACACAGGTAACCAGGGGTCCGGGTTCAGGACCTGGCCACACAGGGACCAGGAGTTCGGGTTCAAGACCTGGCCACACAGGGACCAGGGGTTTGGGTTCAAGACCTGGCCACACAGGGACAAGGGGATCAGGTTCAGGACCTGGCCACACAGGGACCAGGGGATCAGGTTCAGGACCTGGCCACACAGGGACCAGGGGATCAGGTTCAGGACCTGGCCACACAGGGACCAGGGGTTCGGGTACAGGACCTGGCCACACAGGGACCAGGGGTTCAGATTCAAGCTACTCAGGATTCTAGGACACAGAACCTGTCAACATACTGTTGCACACACTACACAAACTATGGGTTGCTCAGGCACCTCCATATTTTATATAAGATATCTCCCAGCTATTGGCTGGGGGCCATCTTGCAGGTGCGCGAGCCGCCCCTTTAAGAACAGGGGAGCTTGCGCACTAAGCACACCACCGGGAAGTATACAGACGTAGGAGACAGAGAGCACGCTGGGACCACAGCATGGCCTGGCAGTGAGTATGTCGGTGTCCCTGCATGGAAGAGGAAGGAGAACCATGCAGGGGCACCAGCATGGGTGTTACAAATGGTAGCAGTATGCCCCGAAAGTGAACTACTTCCCTGTGTATTTCCTTGCTGGACTGTATTTTTGCACTTCATTGGTAAAAGTATTTATATTTGAAGAATACTTTTGTCAGGTGCTTCAATTTATATGGGATTTTAGGGAGTGCAAGACAATCTCTGACACAGAATTGGACTTTCAGCCAATAAACAAGTGTCTTTTGTGTTCACCGCCCAATGAATCCACCATATTCATATTAGTATTTTTATTTCTACTTTTATGCCAGATACCGAAACTGTAACTATTAAGCATTTTAATCTACAATATTTTGCAGCACTTCTGCTATCCTATGGAATTTAGTGAATATGCTCCAAAAATAAGCAATAAAGGAGCTGCAGTTCCTAAGTTGGACACATGGTGGCAATAAAGTATTACAGTATATAAGTATTGCATTGGTATTAAAAAATACAAAGAATAATTATAAATATATAAGACCAATATAGTATCACTATAAATAATATATAAGAACAATAAGGTATTATAATAGTGACGTAAAATCTCAAATTTAGAGTCTGAAAAACATAAGGTACATTAGGAAAGTCTTTGTCCCCAAGGGGGTGACTACTGAAAGATGTCTTAAGAAAGGCACCTGGGGTTGTTGTCTCACCAGTGAGTCACCCATTTATTAATGGATTAATAAATTTTTACTATGATTACCTGGTGTGTATGCTCATCAATATCCCATTGTCCGCAACCAGAAATATATGAAAAGAAAAATCATGAGTAAAAGGAGGCTTGTGTTTTGCAGGGTAAAACTGCATTAAGAAGTCCATTTTAAGTTTTTTTTGTCATACGAGACAAAAAACACTTTTTTTAAATCAATTTCCTGAATCAGATTTTCATCCTTTTTTGTGTCAGTTATTAACAACAGTGTGGAATCCATTTTTCTCACGTAAAAAAAAAAAAAAAGTATAAATTCCAAGTTTCTCCTACCTAATAGAGATGAGTGAAAAATTTTGCAACACCCAGGTCAGAATTTTGTGGCTGCTGGACTAGAACCATGCAAAATGCCTCCTACCTGCAGGCAAACGCGGCTCCTCTGTTAGTTAGCCGGCGCAGCATCGTGTGTTCATCAATGGTGATGCTGCACCTGGTTGTCTCATTAAAAATGGAGCCGACGATGCTGAAAAGTAGAAGGCGATTCACAGGGCTTCCGTCCAGCAGCCACAGAATACTGGACCAGGGTCCTGCAAATCAATCCGTTCATCTCTGCTATCTATAGGCGTAAAAAATCGGATGAGTTCCATTTGACATTTTGACTGATAGCACTTGTCCCCATGTTATTTTGTGGGGCTGTTCCCATGTCCGAAATTTTCTTTGGACCGAGTTGTTCAAGGAAAAAAATCGCAGCATGCACGAGTTGCATCTGATTATCGGATCGCACTCGGCAATTCAGGTCTATGAATCCGTGGAAAAAAAAATCAGACAGATAACATCAGAGTGGATTCCGATTTTTCAAGGACTGACAGAATGGAGAAGATGGAGATTTATTTATTTTTTTGTCAGTGGAATTTTCTTCCTTACCAATTAGAAATCGTCCACACCTGAATTCGTAAGATAATCTGTTATTTATTGATCATGCAGCATGGAGACAGAATGAACGCCAACAATCATTAGCATAATCATAATGTCTACCCTCATTTCATTCCATGGCAGTTATATAGGTAAAACTAAAGGTGTGTCATAATAATGATTCTAGTACATGAAAATATAATTTATAGTGATGAGCGAGCATACTCGCAAGTACTCAGTACTCGCCCGAGCATCTCAGTACTCGAGATGCTCGGAGCTCACCGAGTACTTGCGTGATACTCAGGCGGATGCTCGGGTCCCCTCCCTGCATGTTTGGCGCTCTTTACAGAGCCAATGAACATGCAGGGATTGCCTGCCACTCATTGTAATGCCACAGCCATGGTGGTTATGGCATTACAGTGATTGGCTGGCCGCACAGCGTCATCAGGTGTATATCAGACCTGGCGCCGCCATGCTCGTCACAGTCACTCCGGATCAGACAGTGTAGGGAGAGCTGCTGCTGCGTCAGGGAGAGATTTGATCGTGTATTAGGTAGTGTAGGGAGAAAAACTGTACATTACACATATCCATCTTAACAAACAGTCCTTCTGAGGACTAATCCATCTGCAGAGATATCAGGCAGGCAGTGTATATAGGCAGGCAGGCAGGGTATATAGCAGACTGCAGTGCATATAGCACAAGAGGCTCCATTCCAATTCTGCCTTCTGCTGCTGTTAGATATTTCTATACCAAGGCCCAGGTCTCAGGGGCCAGGAATACTTTTCTTTGGATCTTAGTCCTCATTATTTGCTTAAAAAGCAACCAGAGAACACCGTTTTTCTGCGCCATTTGCTTGTTGGCACTGCAGAATACAGCCAGGTCCTTTCCATATTACAACGCTAGAAATCCAGCTATTTAAAACGTGTTTTCTCCGTCACACGGATCACATATACGTTTTCAGAAAATACTGCCATTTTTGGCCTCCATTCCAATTTTTTTTCACTGTGTCAGCGAAGTTTTTGACACCAGTTTGCTGTTCAAACTAGTTACCTACAGGCCTGGTATTTAAAACTCTGTTTTCTCCGTCACATGGATCACATATAAGTTTGCTACAAACTCAGTCATTTGTAGTGAGCGTGGAAGATATTGTCCTCCATTTAAAATGGGCAAGGCAAGTGGCAAGGGACGGGGAACTGGACATGATGGTGATGGTGCATGCAGAGGCCGAGGACAAGGTCGTGGGCAAGCTGAAATTGTGCCACAACAAACACCCACATCTTCTCGCCCGACCTTCCTGTCCCAATTCCGCAGCACACCACTATTGAACCCAGAGCAGTGTCAAAAGGTTGTTGGTTGGTTAGCGGATAATGCTTCCAGTCACTTAGCCACCACCACCACCACCACCACCCTGTCTTCCACATGGTCAAGTCTCAGTAGCCGTGAGTCTGGACCGCATATTCCTCACCCTGATCCTCCTTCCTCCCACCATGCCGAGTGCCCGGAGATAACTGATCCCACACTTCGACACTCTGAAGAGCTGTTCACTTTTCCATTTAGCGATTCGGGCCTCTCGCCCGGTCCACTTGAAGCGGGGCAAGAGGAGATCGCATGTAGATGACGCGCCCCTGGGCCTGTGTCGCGCTGCGTTGCGCACGCGGGAGCTTACCCGGAGCCGGATCTCTTGAGGGTTGTAGTCTCGTGGCGGCGACCCGGTCCGTGCCCAGGGAGTCAAACTGAGCGGCGATGTACTAGCAGTAGATGGTTGGTGACTACGCCACCCGTTGAATGCAGCTATGGAGCTGCCGCTGCAGGGCAGACCGCTGAGGCCGGTGGAAGGATGGTGCAGAGTGGATGGTATAACCCCCAACGGGAGGGGTATGGCCTCAGGGCAGCCGACGTGGATGATGGGGGTAGCAGGAACCACTCAGAGACGGTGCGGTGTAGTTCAGGGTCTTTACTGGTGACAAAGATAGACCCTCCCGGAGTACTTGCTAGTGATAGGGGCCTGGTCAGTCCTTGAGCAGATGGGATCTCCCCTGGCCAGGCGGAGTTGTAGGCCTTCCCAACTAACTGTACTCTTCTGGCTACCTTGCTAGAGGCGGGAATAAGTAGCCCACGTCCCTGAGTGTACCGTGTGGTGCTCACCCGTATGGCCGGTGACTCGGGGCCTTCTAATGGCTTCCGCTCCACGATGGCGGTGCTGGTCCCACGCGTGTGACCGTGCCTTCGGGCTTCTGGGCCAGAGGACCTGAAATCCTCTGCCGGACGGTTTCTGCTGCTGGGTAGGAGTTAGTCCCCACAGCCTCGGACTCCGGGTCCGGTAAGAAATCTTCTCAGTCAGGGCGAGCTCTGTAGCTGCCAGCCCCTGACTCGTTGTAACACTGCTCCCCACAGAGCTCCTGATGTTTCTTGCTATGCTGCTTCTCTTCTCTACTCTTGTTCTGTCTTCTTTCTCACTAACTCTGCCTCAGCCCCGGGTTTATATAGGGGAAGTCCTTCCCCTCCCAAGACTGGGCAGGAGGTGTGGCATGCACAGGATCCCTGACCAAAGGACCTCCCACCTGCTCTCAGACGTAATATCTCTATCACTGTGGCAACCAGACCCCTGGGGTGTCACATTCCCCCCTAGTGAAATTTAGTACTCCGGGACTAAACATATTTTTTTAGAAAAACATAACAAGGTATAACAATAACAATACAATAAGAAAAACACATAAGATGGTTACGGCGTGTCCGCAACCGGGTGCAGTTTTGAAAAGCAAGGTGTCCATTTCACCAAAACAGGGAGACGTAACCAGGTAGGGGCCTGTCCTGCCCCGAGTCCTTAACAGTCTTTAGTCCATCCTGGGTTACGCTCCAACTATGTACAAGGATTCCCGGTAAATCCACCAAGGACTCCTAAAAAGAACTAGAAACACAAAATTATACACAAGCAACTATAAACAAGTAAACATTATAAGATAGCTTAAACATTTAGATCCTCCAACGTGCGGGTATCAAAGGTGTCCTTCAGCCGGGTTAGTATCCCTGCGACAGTCTTCCTCCCAGGTGGCCAGGATTTTACTTCCCTTTTGGCTGCCCCGGTTAGTTGGGCCACCAGGATGCTCACTTTTTGCTCTTCTGTGAGGGGGTACACCTGGAAGAGGCTATCCAGCTTTTCTCTAAAGTCATGCAGGGTATGTGACTCCCCTGAGTACTGGGGTAGCCAAGCTGCTCCCGGGATATAGGGCATGGTGAAGGGCATAACTGCAGCAGCGGTAGCGCTGGCGGGGGTTGAGGCAGTGAAGCTCTCCTCCGTATCCGACATCTTCCTCCCCCCTAGTGGACCGTGGCCTACCTTGCGATGATCCTCTTCCGTAGGCCGCGGCTCCGCAGTGGATCGTCAGGGTTGAGGACCTTCCGTCGCGCTACTGTGACGTCGGCGTCTGCTGGGCTCCTTCCAGGACCTTACGCAACGTCCGGACGTGAGGCGGGGCTTCAGTTCTCGCGCGCTTTCGGAGTCCACGCCCCTCTTCTTCCCGCGCGGCGTCCTCAAGATGGCGTCCAATGGCGGGAAAACTCCACGGATGGCGGGAAGAAGGCTGAAGATGGCGCCGGATGGCGGGAATCTTCACCACAGGTAAGTTTGAAAAGTCTCTTTTTCAGGCACGCAGTACCCGGTGGTTGCGGGCACGAAATCCTGCCGACTACGCCAAAGTTGACGCGCCCCTGGGCCTGTGTCGCGCTGCGTTGCGCACGCGGGAGCTTACCCGGAGCCGGATCTCTTGAGGGTTGTAGTCTCGTGGCGGCGACCCGGTCCGTGCCCAGGGAGTCAAACTGAGCGGCGATGTACTAGCAGTAGATGGTTGGTGACTACGCCACCCGTTGAATGCAGCTATGGAGCTGCCGCTGCAGGGCAGACCGCTGAGGCCGGTGGAAGGATGGTGCAGCGTGGATGGTATAACCCCCAACGGGAGGGGTATGGCCTCAGGGCAGCCGACGTGGATGATGGGGGTAGCAGGAACCACTCAGAGACGGTGCGGTGTAGTTCAGGGTCTTTACTGGTGACAAAGATAGACCCTCCCGGAGTACTTGCTAGTGATAGGGGCCTGGTCAGTCCTTGAGCAGATGGGATCTCCCCTGGCCAGGCGGAGTTGTAGGCCTTCCCAACTAACTGTACTCTTCTGGCTACCTTGCTAGAGGCGGGAATAAGTAGCCCACGTCCCTGAGTGTACCGTGTGGTGCTCACCCGTATGGCCGGTGACTCGGGGCCTTCTAATGGCTTCCGCTCCACGATGGCGGTGCTGGTCCCACGCGTGTGACCGTGCCTTCGGGCTTCTGGGCCAGAGGACCTGAAATCCTCTGCCGGACGGTTTCTGCTGCTGGGTAGGAGTTAGTCCCCACAGCCTCGGACTCCGGGTCCGGTAAGAAATCTTCTCAGTCAGGGCGAGCTCTGTAGCTGCCAGCCCCTGACTCGTTGTAACACTGCTCCCCACAGAGCTCCTGATGTTTCTTGCTATGCTGCTTCTCTTCTCTACTCTTGTTCTGTCTTCTTTCTCACTAACTCTGCCTCAGCCCCGGGTTTATATAGGGGAAGTCCTTCCCCTCCCAAGACTGGGCAGGAGGTGTGGCATGCACAGGATCCCTGACCAAAGGACCTCCCACCTGCTCTCAGACGTAATATCTCTATCACTGTGGCAACCAGACCCCTGGGGTGTCACATAGAGATGCCCAAATATTTGAGCAGCCACGGTCACACGAAGGCGACGGTGGGAAAGTGTCACAAGAGGTGGACGATGATGAGACACAATTGCCAGAAAGTCAGGAGGAGGACCAGGGTGCGGAAGTTGAAGACGAGGTGGTGGATGTTATAGTAACTGACCCAACCTGGCAGAAGGACATGCAGAGTGAGAACAGCAGCACACAGGGGGAGGGAGGCAGAGCACCCCAACAGGCAGGAAGAAGCAGTGTGGTGGCTGCAGATGTAGAACGAGCAAGAAAGCTTGTAAAAGAACTTCAACATGACGTTTCAAGGATGGAGCGAGACTGCCATCTACTGGCCAGATACAGTCAAGCGGAACCAAAATATGCAAGGGAAGTTGCAGGGAGGGCAGATTCAGACGCTGGACCCGATCAGGTGACTTCCAGGAAGGAGTTCAAAGAGATAAGAGGCCAGCGCGCCAAACCTGAGGGGTCTTTGGCGCCAAGCAGCAGAGAGGAGCAGACGTGCTCCCTGCGTCCTGAGAAACCCCGCGTGACAGGCCAAATCCAGAGGCCTGAGAGGTGCTCCAGCCGGGCACCGGTAAAAGAGCTCCGGATCCCTCACAGTTGTGACCCGAGTGCTGTGCCTGCTGAGGATACCAGGAACCTGATCGCGGTGCTGAGTGAGCTCGCGGAAACCGACGTCGGCCGCCGACAGACGAGGCCTGGACCCCCCTATCCAAGGCTCGAGAGACTGCCTCCAACGGCCAAGCAGAGAGGAGCTGCATACGTGAGCAGGGCCGTCACTTCCACTGCTCACCCACGGTACCGGGGACAATTGGGTTTAAGTACTCAGGTTGGGAGGGGAACGGTTGGGGCTAAAGTAGCACAACGTGATTTAATTGAATTTATCTGGAAAGAGACTCACGGCCTAGCGGGAACAACCGGTGACCCCCGCTAGGGCCAAATTCACGGTTAAAGAACTTGCTTGAGGGCATCACCTTACTTTAAGAGACTGCGCCTTATTTTAAGAGACTGCGCCTTACTTTAAGAGACTGCGCCTTATTTTAAGAGACTGCGCCTTACTTTAAGAGACTGCGCCTCATTTTAAGAGACTGCGCCTTACTTTGAGAAATTTCGTATTTTTCTGATATTTCAAACCACTGTTCATTACCCTTGTTGCTAATCCCTTGTTTCAGTATACCTGTTGTATAAAACTGTTTACAATCATCTCTGACTGTTCTCGCCTTGTGTCTCTGTGCGTTGCATTCCGGCACCTGCATTACACAGACATAAGGCAGGCAACTGTTCCCCGTAACACCAACATGAAGGAAGTTGCCAGTACAACTGTTAGGTCTTCTTGAGTCTGGTTGTTTTTTAAAGACTCTGCCGATAACCCCAAAAAGGCCATTTGCACCACCTGCCAGGCCAGCATCAGCAGGGGTGGCAAAACGACCAGCCTGACCACCACCAGCATGATCAGACACATGGCAGCAAAGCACCCAACTTTGTGGGCCGAATCCCAGGGTCCAGGAACAGTGTCTGGAGGTGGCACCATTGCTTCTTCTGCTGTTGTGCATGCAAGCCAATCCCCTGTTCATGGTGCATGCGAAGATGCCTCCTGCCCTGCACCTGTCGTTGCACACTCTCAAGTAGCAGCATCAGGAAGCACGTCCATGTCTTTGTCCCAGCGCAGCGTTCAGTTGTCCATACCCCAGTCCTTGGAACGCAAGTGCAAATATGCAGCCAACGCCCCACAGGCCACACTACTAAATTCTCACATTTCACGACTGCTTGCACTCAAAATGTTGCCTTTTAGGCTCGTGGAGATGGAAGCATTCTGCAACCTGATGGTGGCGGCCGTCCCTCGGTACTCGGTCCCCAGTTGCCACTATTTCTCCCGGTGTGCTGTCCCCGCATTACACAAGCACGTGTCCCAAAACATTAGCCGTGCCCTCAACAACGCAGTTACCGGGAAAGTCCACCTAACCACGGACACGTGGACAAGTGCTTGTGGGCAGGGACGGTACATCTCGCTGACGGCACACTGGGTTAACATAGTGGAAGCCGGGACCCAGTCGGACCTTGGGACAGAACACGTCCTCCCGATGCCAAGGATTGCAGGCCTTAGGTCAATCAGGGTTGCCCCCACGGTCTACAGCTTCTGCACCTCATCCTCCTCAGCCTCCCCCTCTTCTTCAGCCTCCATCTCTAAAATGACCACATCAGTCACAAGCTGGAAGCACTGCAACACTGCCTCGGCCAAGCGGCAACAAGCTGTGCTGAAGCTAATATGCTTAGATAACAAACCGCACAATGCTGAAGAGTTGTGGACAGCTCTGAAAGAGCAGGCAGATCTGTGGCTCACACCGCTGAACCTACAGCAAGGCATGGTCGTGTGTGACAATGGCCGGAACCTGGTGGCGGCTCTGAGGCGAGGCAAGCTCACACACGTACCATGCCTGGCCCATGTGCTTAACCTCGTGGTTCAGCGGTTTCTCAAATCCTACCCGAAGCTGCCGGATCTGCTTGTTAAAGTACGCCGCCTGTGTGCCTATTTTAGAAAGTCACCTACAGCTTCCGCCGCCCTTGCCGTGTTTCAGCAGCGTTTGCAGCTTCCGGCTCACAGACTGGTGTGTGATGTCTCCACGCATTGGAACTCTACACTCCAGATGTTGGGAAGGATTTGTGAGCAGAAGAGGGCAGTTGTTGAGTACCAGCATCAACAAGGCCGTAGGTATTCAGTTCAGACTCCACACATAAGACCTCAGGAGTGGACATGGATGTCAGACATATGTACCATCCTCCAAAACTTTGAGAACTCCACCAAGTGGTGAGCGGCGATGACGCCATAATTAGCGTGACCACCCCGCTTCTCTGTCTTCTGAAAAGCTCTCTGCTCACAATCAAAGAGGATGCATTGCAGGCGGAGCACAATGAGATGGAGCAAGGAACCATACAGGGTGATTACACACAGTCCAGCCTCATCTCATCCCAACGTGGATTGGGTGACAATAAGGAAGAGGAGGAGGAGGAGGAAGGACAGGAGCTAGTTTCATGCGCTATGACTACCTGCACAGTTGTCATACCGTCTGTTCAGCATGGATGGCCAGAGGACAGAGAGGAGGCGGAGGAGAGCGTGGTCAGTCATCCTCTTGGTGAGGACACGGAAGTCTTGCCTGTTAGTAGTCTGGCACGCATGTCTGAGTTTATGTTACGCTGCCTGTCCCATGACCCTCACATTCTCAAAATTTTGGGTGACAGTCATTACTGGTTGGTGACACTTCTAGACCCACGCTACAAGGAGAACTTTATATCTCTTATTCCTGAGGCGGACAGGTCAATAAAAATGGGGCTGTACCAGAAGCGGAACTATTAAAAAAATTCCCATCTAAAAACGCTGGCGGCAGAGGGCACACTTAGTTGGACAACCAAGGACTACAGGCGAGAGAGACACAACTTCAATCCAGCAGAGACAGGGGAACAATGTCAAAGTTCTGGGAGAGTTTTCTCAGCCCCTCCCATCGCACAGGCCCTGAGGCGCGGGGTACTCTCACAAGGAGTGCAAAGTTTGGGAAGATGCTGAGGGAGTACCTTGCCGACCGTACCAACGTCCTCCGTGATTCCTCTGTGCCTTATAATCATTGGGTATCCAAGCTTGATATGTGGAATGAACTCCCTCTATATGCCTTGGAGGTCCTGGCCTGCCCTGCCGCCAGCGTTTTATCAGAGCGGGTTTTATAACTGAATTATAACTGATAAGCGCATCCGCCTGTCAACTGAAAATGCTGACAGGCTGACTCTTATAAAAATGAACAAGGGCTGGATTGGGCCAGACTTCTCAACACCACCGAATGATAGCAGCGTAACATAAACTAAAATCCAGTGTCTTTTCTTGGGAGGTCTATTCCCATGCACCTTTTCACACCCAGACATGGGTATACGCTTCCTGATTTTGGCTATTTGCTCTTGTCCTCCTTCTTCTCCTCATCCTCCACCACCATATCACCAGGGTGACCGTGGTCCGTGAGGCAACACCCACATAATTTTTTTAAAGGGTGACTATGATGCCTGTAAAAAAAAAATTTACAGTGTGTTCATGTATACCCCCCAGGGGTAAATGTTTATCAGCCCATACACTTAGTACATGGGCATTACAAGTATAGGAGGCCCGCTCCTTTCTAATGGGAACATTTTTTTATGAGGCCCTCCTCCACGTCTCTTCCAAGGGGCATTTTTGGAGTGCCTCCAAATTTTTGGCAACCCTTGCATTCACTGCATAGGCCAGCACTATGGGAGACCCACTTCCTAATAATGGAACATTGTTTTGAGGAGGCCCTCTGACCTCCATGTCTCTTCCAAGGGGCATTGAAGTGCCTCCAAATTTTTGGCAACCCTTGCATTCACTGCATAGGCAAACACAATGGGAGACCTACTTCCTAATAATGGGAACATTGTTTTCAGGAGGCCCTCCTCTAAGTCTCTTCAAAGGGGTATTGGGGTGCATCCAAATTTTCAAAGTGGTATTGGGGTGCGTACAAATTTTGGGCAGCCCTGGCACTCACTGCATACGCAATAACAGTATAGGACACCCACTCTTTAATAATGGGAACAATAAAACATAGCCGGCAGATGGCTCTCTAAGAATAGTGAGGGTCGACTGCTGGTCCATTAAGAATAGTAAGGGTCGCCTGATGGCCCTATAAAAATAGGCTTTGTGACTTTCAGAGTCCCTCCTTCATAAATGAAACACGATGTGTCTGATGATATCTCACACACCACATGGCAAGATAACACCTTAAACACTTTTGGTGCATTCTTAAAAGATCTGTTCCCCTCTCGACTGATCATGACAGTCATCACACGTCCTCACTCTCCTTCAGGGAAGACAAATTCTTTCTGCTCCACGGAAACATTGATTAATCACTACAACTGACAAAAAAATCCTTCATTTGTGCACAGCACGAGTCCGGACCTCAGCTGCTGTTTCACTGACTTTATTTCACCCCTTCCCGTCGGGGAGTCTCGATAGGCCAGATTAAAGGAGGAGAACTCTCGTCCGCAGTTCTCCGGACACTAGATATATGTATATCTGTGTGAGTGTCCTACCCAATCTTCGATCACCTGCCGCGACCGAACCTAACAGTGTTCAGTCTCCTAAGGATTTTTGTCAGAAGTTGAGAAAGATTCACACAATATTCACTTGTCAATCCGAGGTGATACTGCTTTGAAAGTAAATAATATCAGACCCCTAATGGGACTACACCCCTTATAGTCTCACCTTTGACTATATCCAATCAAGACGTCCGGAGATACTGCAAACAACCACACACCACGTGGAAACCCCGCCAAACGGTCAGTGTCACTAGTAAAGAACTTGTGCACTTACCGTGGCTTTTTGTGGGGGATGATCAGTCCCAATTCCAGTGAGGGAGGCTGAAAGCAGGTCTCTCTTTGTGGACGTCCAGAGGTGGAGGGGCGTCCCTGGTTAGGGATCCGAGTCACGGCACCAGCTGTTAAGGGAGGGCAATAACCCTTCACGGTTGACCAAGTGAGTGTCAAATTATTATGTTGATTGCGCAATCCACAGAAAACCAAACGGAGGCAATGCGTGCTCTGTATTGGGAGGATTCAAAGAATCTCTGATCCCGTTTATTTTGCTTAGCATTTTATATTGTTTTGATTATTTTAATAGCCAATCAACTCTGCTGCCATACTACAGTACTATAGGCTAACCAATGTTAGTACAATTATTACGGAAACAATATATGGTCATATTATCGTTAGTTCGAAGCACGCTGGAAATTTTACAAGGTCAATCCTGGCCTAAACTAGTTAGATAACAGGAGCGGAGTGTCTGACAAAATACAAAATGTTCTTGCGAGAAAAAGTTTGTGGGAAAGATGCATGTGAACAGAAGAAAAGAAGGAAAGAATGTATGTTATGCAAGGAGTGATAATAACATGATTTTGAAACAAGCAGACAAAATGGAGTTGCTATAGCATGAATATCAATATGTCCTTTACAGTTGTAAAATGTTAAAATGACATTTCCTGGTTAATGCATTTGTCACGGTTGAAAGCAATGCAACAGTGAAAAAACGCATCAAAAACGTTACGTGTGAACATAGCCCAAGGTGTGGAGGAGCATTTTTGTTTTTGGTTATTTATTTTGCTTTATATACAAGTTATTACCCTGGAAAGTATGTTCCTTAACATATTTCCCAGGAAAATCCATTTTGGTTTAGTTTTGGTATGGTTTATTGTGAGTCCGTAAAAGTGGCGTAATACCTCTGACAACGTTGTTGACAGAAGTGACCTGGGAGTCTTCCAGGGGTCTTCCCCATGCTGTTCCCATGTCATTTGAGCACTGTTCCCATCAATTTGGGCAATTTTTAGGCCCTCTGCAGACCGCCGGGGGGAGCCGCCTGAAAAATGCTCGAGTTTCCCATAGACTTACATTGGGCTCGTTGCTTGGGTCAAGCACCCGAGTATTCCAATGTGCTCGACCCGAGCATCGAGCTTCCGAGCATTTTAGTGCTCGCTCATCACTAATAATTAACAGAAGACGAAATGCAGCTGTTATGTGAAGGTAAGATAATCTGGCTGTAACTTCTAATTATTGCAATTTAATGAGTGAGGGAAGACATCAGCTAACTAGAATGGAATTCAACAACGAACTGAAAGATGTTCACTTAGAGATAATAATTAGTTGATATAAGACTGAGTCTAATATATATGTATATATGTACCTTCTAAAAGTCTATATAATAATGATTATTAAAATAAGCAAGAAATTTATTACAATTATTATAACATTTTTTAATTCTCCAAGTCTGAGAAAATGGATTCACAATCTGGTCAAACCCTGATCGGAGTGTGATTAGCATAATCGGCCCGATTTTCTCAGATGAGAGAATATACGGTCGTGTGACCCTAGCCTTAGGGAGGAAAAAAAGTACAGCACTCAGAAGATGCATGGATAAAATCCATGTGAGGTTCATTTTTTCTTTTACCTAACCATTGGTTTGAATGAGATCAAAAATGGACACACTGTCTGCAAAAAAATAACGCACAAGTGAACAGTGCCATAGAGTATATTAGGTACAAAAAACCACAGATACAACATGCACAAGAAGCATGGACTTCTGAACGAGGCCTTGGTTGAAGTTTTAGTGGTGCCGCTCTGGAAAAGATATGACATATTGATTGCTTTTTATTCTGTTTTTTGGGGACGGCAGCAAAACAAAAACAGTGATTCTGGAATTGTTTCTTATTTATTTTTTACAGCGTTTGCTCTCTGCATTCCATCATGTGATCATTTTATAGTTAACATTGTTTCATAGTAATAGTAATGTTGTATTCTTTTTTTTTTTTTTACATAATATAGACATTTTGCTGGTAAGATTCTTTGTGTTTTACTTTATGTAAAAAAAAAACAAAGATTTTTTGTAACAAGATTCTTTGAGTGTCTTATTGTATCCGTACACACACCATTTTTCTGGTAACAAATATAGAAATACCCTATCACCAGTCCATTATTGTTTATTGTTCTTAATGTTTCTTGGCTTGGCACCCCTCACTCAAATAAATTACAGACGTGTACCCCTAAAACTGATCATTGGAAGATCAGGAGACCACCTAGAGACATTGCATGTATGCCTTGAGCTCATGGGGAATGTAGGCGCATAGGTGACAGATTTCCATCTTTTCTTCTCCTCCTCGTCTTCCAAGAGCTATAACTTCTTGATGTTTTTGGTTGGTAGAATTGTATGAGGACTTTGTTTTTGTGAGCTGTAGTTTTTTATCATGAACATTTTGCAGTCCATACGACTTTCTGATTACTTTTAATTAATTTTTTTTTTTCGAAGTGACCAAAAATCAATGATTCTACCATTTTTCATTGTTCTTAATTTTTTTTAGTTCGGCGTTCACCGTATGGGATAAATGTTCTGATATTTTTAATAGTACGGACAGTCAAGAACATTGTTGTAAGAAAGTCCTTACTGAGAGCTGGATCATTCACTCACAATTGCCCATGCCAAACATGTAATTTTTTTATTTTTCAGATTTTATTTATTTTCTAGAAAGAGAGTGAACCTTTACTTTATTTTTTTTATTATTATATTTTTATTTTACGTTATAAAAACATTTTCATTGTTCTTTTTTCTTGTTTAATATTTTTTTTATTAGTTCTCTTAGGAAATTTGATCATGCGATCACATGTACAGTGTATTGGAAGATTACTGCGCTTCATAGGTATACAAACATGGCAGACACTGGGGCTTTCCGTTGCCCCCCTGGACACTATGACAACTTATCTGCACCCCCATTTTTCCAATCTCTTAGATGCTGCTATAACGATTGACAACAGCATCTAAGATGTTAAACTGGTGTGATCGGGGTGATCGGGTGCCGGTTGTATGACACGACTCCTGAGATCGCTCCATGAGCCCAATGGAAATCCGGACTCAATGGGCCCCCTGGACACTGGCCGGGTTAACTTGGCACTAATTCCAGCTCTGTTTAGGGTACACTTACAATTGTATAGATCTGCCTTTAATCCCCATTCATATAAGATTATAATCTGAAGGATAAGTGTAGTCAGGTATTAGGTGTCAAGTACAAGGGGCCCTGTGAACTGAGGCTGTATAGAAGCATGCAAAGTCCTCCATAACAGACAAATTCTCCCCAGAAGCCATTGGGCAGATTTAGCTAAACTGTATTCAATTTGTGTTTTATTTCCCATAGCAACCAATCAGAGAGCAGCTTTAATTTCAACAAAGCTATTCAAAAAATGAAAGCTGAGCTCTAATTGGTTGCTATGGGTCTCATAGAGAAATGATGCCTAATGCTTCTTAGCAACAGAATACTTCCATTATATGGCATTTAATGGAACATGAAATCAGGGGACAAAAAATCGAATAATAAATAGTATGTCCTCTCTAGTAGGGAAGGGCCAACCAGAAAGATATAGTTGGGGGTTTGTACCGAACACCTAATGGGCAGTTCCCACAGCCTTACTGACGTCACCGCCGGTCAGAGCCGCTGTGTGACAGCGTGGGAAAGAGCAGCTCTGACCGGCGGTAACCTTACCGAAGTCACCGCCAGTGACAGCAGCTGGGTATCGCAGACCGCTATGGGTTCCCATGCTGTCACACAGTGTGTGAACCAGCGGCTGTGACTGGCGGGGACAAGTTTACCTGCGGTCAGGCCCCGACTGATGACTGCGCGGGGCGCGTCTTTACCCGTTGCACTGCTGGGGATTCTCTTGTGGGGCTCTGGGCTTTTTCCATATCTTTGGCCTGTGGTGAGTCTATATTCATCCATATTATAGGGACCACTTACCTGACTCACACTCCTTGAGTTAATACTAGGATACTTTTTTGTATTAGGATCTGGTCTCGTTGCATGAGGCTTTGGCCTCTTTGTACATTTCATTGTATCAACTTTGATTGCCACTGTACATGATTTTGCTCTATGTTATATGTACTCACCGCTGACTCTCTAACTATATGGACTAATTGACCATCCTATACCGCCCGTCCCCCCAGGGTACCCCCCAGCTTTGAGCACCTTGCACCTTACCCCCTTCTGCTATTTTAAACATTTTTTCGATATAAATCATGAATGATGTATTTAAATAAAATTGTACTAATTGTTTGCCACTATACTCAAGTGTCCTCCTGTTTTTGTATGCATTTATTTGAGTAGGCATTTTGGACGTGGTGCCTGTCATTTGGTCTTGGCACCATGTTCTGTTCAATATGTTATACTTGGCCTGTGTTTTTGTCATCATTGTGCGCCTGGTCTTGCTGATGATTACTTGCGTGGGATCATTTGATTAATAAATTGGTGAACGCCGGCTTGTGTGAGGGGAGTCTTTATTCAAATAAATTTTTTTTTCTGTGTACGTGTTTATTTATTTTTACTACTGGATTAGTAATGGGGGTGCCTGACTGACACCTCTCCATTACTAACCCCTGGACTTGGTGTCAGCCAGCTGCTGACATCAACACCAAAAACAATTACCCCGATTGCCACCGCACCAGGGCAATTGGGAAGAGCTGAGGCGAAGCTCCAGAATTGGTGCATCAAATATGATATGCCACTTCTGGGGTGGCTGCAGGCTGATATTTGTAGGTTGGGAATGGCCCAATAATCATGGGCATTCCCAGCCTATTAATATAAGCCAGCAGCAGTCTGCTTTCCCTTAGCTGGTTATTAAAAATAGGGGGGACCCCACACCATTTTTTTTTCATTTATTTATTTAATACTAATAAATAAATGAAAAATACTAAGAAATAAATAAATGGAAAAAACAATAAACAATGTGGGGTCACCCTATTTTTTAATAACCAGACAAGGGAAAGCAGACAGCTGTGAGCTGGTCTTATTATGCTGGGAAGGGGCCAATATCCATGGACCTTCCAAGCCTATTAATATCAGCCCCAGCTGTCTGCTTTGCATTTGCTTCTAATTAAAAATGGGGGGACCGTAAAAAAAATGACGTGGGGTCCCCCTTATTTTTAATAACCACCTAAGGCAAAAGCAGACAGTTGGGGGATGATATTAATAGGCTGAGAAGCGCCACGAATATTGGCCCCTTCCCAGCCTAATAAGACCAGCCCGCAGCCGCCCCACAAATGTTACATCCATTAGAAGCGCCCTGGTGCGGTGGCAATCGGGGGAATGGGATTGCGGGGTTGATGTCAGCTGTGTAATGTCCGCTGACATCAAGCCCAGGGGTTAGTAATGAAAAGGGGGATTTTTGGGGGGGGTAATAAATGGGTAAAAGAGGGTATTTGTCGGGGAGTGCTTTTTACAATTAAAGGACTTTTCTGTTTATGTGTTTATTTCTTTTGACTACGGTGTTAGTAATGGGGATGTCTGACAGACGCCTCTCCAATACTAACAAGTGGGTTTGATTGTCAGCGGACATTACACAGCTGACTTCAGTAAGGTTACCGCTGGTCAGAGCTGCGGTTTCCCATGCTGTCACACAGAGGACAGCATGGAAACCGCCGGCTGTTTGGGCCCCTCATTGACTTTTATGGAGTTCGGGTTCAAGTTTGGGTACCTGAACTTTTTTCTAAAGTTCGGCTGAACCCAACGGACCAGAAAATCCACGGGTCCGCTCATCCCTACTCTCTAGATATCGTGTCACAGCTCTGAACAACTGAATAAAAGTCACAAAATCACAAGAAGAAGTAAAGTTTTTAGAGAACCTCTATAGTAGAAAAATAGGTATTTTTTTGTTTTCATAAGCAGCGCCACAGCTGTCCATAGGCGGTGTCTGGTACTGCAGCCCCATTGATTTGAATAGGGTTGATCTGTAATATCACACACAACCTATGGACAAAGATGGCGCTGTTTATGGACAAAATCAACACCCTGGAAAACCCATTCACGCCATGCCGAATTTTTCATTTTTATGCTTTCCTCCAACCCCCACACTCCCTTCTTTCAAGTACAAGAGTTATTACTTTTTAGCTTTCATCAACATAACTGTATGAGACTTGTTTTTTTTGGTGGGGGGACGAGTTGTAGATTTGAATGACACCATTCATTTCACCATGTAATTTACTGAAAGATGAAAATGGTGGAAAAAAAAAAAAATGATATTTCGTATTGTGCATGGAAACATGATTGTCCAAGTCAGTAGGATTATGGTGATACAAAACATACATTTTTTTTATTTAAGCGATGAAAACATTCAGAATTTTGTACAAAATCGCCGTATGTTATTTTTCCATTGATGAAGCTGTGTGAGGGTTTATCGTTTCTTTTTTGAGAGACCAATTGTGTTTTTTAATTGTACCATTTTGGGGTACATATGAGTTTTGATCAATCTTTATTGCATTTTTTTGTGTGTGGGGGAGGGGCAGGAGCAGGGGTAGGGCGGTGATCCAAAAATGGCAATTTTGGCATTTTGATTTTTTTTTTCTTTTTTGGGATTATACAGGTAGAAAAAAAAAATCTGATAGATTAGACTTTTATGGACATGGCGATACCATATATGTTTGTTTTTTTATTTCTTTGCTTTTGGATGGGGAAATCTTGGATGACTTGACTTTATATTTGTGTTATTTTTTAAAACTTTTTTAATCTCTTGAACTATAAACTGCAATATTTTAATAATGATTTATATATATATTAATAATTTTATATATATTATATATACGGTATATACAGTGGGGAAAAAAAGTATTTAGTCAGCCACCAATTGTGCAAGTTCTCCCACTTAAAAAGATGAGGTCGGCCTGTAATTGACCTCATAGGTCGACCTTAACTATTAGAGACAAAACGAGAAAACAAATCCTGAAAATCACATTGTCTGATTTGGAAAGAAATTTTTTTCAAATTTTGGTGGAAAATAAGTATTTGGTCACCTACAAAAGTTCATCTCAATACTTTGTTCTATATCCTTTGTTGGCAATGACAGAGGTGAAACGTTTTCTGTAAGTCTTCACAAGGTTGGCACACACTGTTGCTGGTATGTTGGCCCATTCCTCCATGCAGATCTCCTCTAGAGCAGTGATGTTTTGGGGCTGTCGCTGGGCAACACGGACTTTCAACTCCCTCCAAAGGTTTTCTATAGGGTTTAGATCTGGAGACTGGCTAGGCCACTCCAGGACCTTGAAATGCTTCTTACGAAGCCACTCCTTCATTGCCCTGGTGGTGTGCTTGGGATCATTGTCATGCTGAAAGACCAAGCCATGTTTCATCTTCAATGCCCTTGCTGATGGAAGGAGGTTTGCACTCAAAATCTCACGATACATGGCCCCATTCATTCTTTCATGTACACGGATCAGTTGTCCTGGCCCCTTGGCAGAGAAACAGCCCCAAAGCATGATGTTGCCACCCCCATGCTTCACAGTAGGTATGGTGTTCTTTGGATGCAACTCAGCATTCTTTCTCCTCCAAACATGACGAGTTTTGTTTCTATCAAACATTTCTACTTTGGTTTCATCTGACCATATGACATTCTCCCAATACTCTTCTGGATCATCCAAATGCTCTCTAGCAAACTTCAGACGGGTCTGGACATGTTCTTTTCAACAGCTAAGCCAGCCCCTTTTATTTATGCATCACATATGATAAATTGATCAGTCCGCCAGCCCCCTTCACACACAGCACTGATCATTTGCTGACATAGGAAACTTTCTCCACATGCTAAAAGAGGAGATACCAGGGATGATATCTGAAGATTAGTATATTGCAAGTTCTCCATCTTTAGATTAGGAACACAACTATTTTTTCTACTGAACAACCCCTTTAATTTGAAAAACTAAAATGTAATACCATATTTCCCCTGTAGTGGCCACTGCAGAAAAAACAAAAAGGTTGAGCAGCTTGTGCTTCCCTGACAATCACAGCTGATCAGTGACGGCCATGAAGCAGCATCATGGGCTCTGGTTAGAGGTGATTGAATATCGCTAAATTCTTTTTGTTGCTGGATTTGATTGGCAGATTGGCAGATGTGATTCATTCTGCAAAAAATTGTCCAAAGAAAAGTGCTCCAGTTGCAGTGAAAAGTTGTTGTTTTTTATGCTCCAGACTCCAAAGCATAATTTTTACAGACGGGAGGGAAGAGATTAAATTACATTATATTCACCTGTCCTTGTCCCTCACTTGTCCTTTCATCTCTACAGCCTCCTGGTCCTCTGTGCCAGTTTTCAGTTCTTGGCCTCGTGTGGTCACATGTAGGGTGGCCACGCACGTCATTGGCGTCAATCGCATTATTTACCCGCCACATGTTCATGTTAGGCCTGGCATTGACCTCAGCTTAGTAAGGGAGTGGTGAAAGACTGGTGCAGAGGACAGGGCAGCTGCAGCGAAGGCAGTGTAAGAACAGGCGAGGACATGGACTGGTGAGTAAAATGTATTTAATTATTATAACCTCTGCCTGGTCCTCCAAAGAAGACTGCAAAAATTGAGGTCAGTTCAGGAACGGACCTACCCCAAGTGCAGCCGGTCCAGTCACACTGAACTCTCCATTTTCTTCCAGTGTCGATTCTCCTTCTCCGACTCAGGACACTCTCTCTACTCATTAGATGCTTTCATATAAAGCTAATTAATTATTTGCTTTATTCAATAAAAGAGGTTTGATTCAAAATCACAACTTCTAGCATGGCAGGCAGGTGCTTTAGCATTGAGCCACAAGTTACGCTGTTAAACATAGGAGGATTTTTTCTGCCTAAAGAGCTAAATGTTGTTCTTCTTCTTTACAGGCGTATTGTACTGGTACATACAGATACATCTTTATATCCCTAAACATCTCTAAATATCTTTATATGAAGGGAAAAAAGAAAATGAGATTTTTATTTTCCTACAAAGCTATTAAAAAATACTAACAATAATAATTAGAATAATCACACTTTCTAAAATTAATTGTCCCAAATCAGTAAAGACCATGAACAGATTTGGAATCCCCTGTAATCATAGCAACCCACAATGTAATGAACAGATTAAAAAATGGTGTGATAGTTTTTTTTCCCTTATGTTTTCAGATGACATCTTGTTTCAGAGGAGCGATAAAAGCTGCGGGGAAGTGACTGCATCCTCCCGTGATGTCCCATTTGAGACTCCACTCAAACAAAATGCCACAGGAAGTAAAGAAAATAATGTCATATATATAGAATAGCAGGATATGGAGAATTGTAGGGAATTTATAATAAAGCAAAGTAGTTAGGGCTTAAAGACATATTTATATGGGGCATTATAGATATTGGACCACCCCTTTACGGTTACGTTCACACAATGAGTTTTTTGTAAGTTTTTGATATTGCATATTTTCTGCACTATTTATGCACTTATTATGCAAATTAGGTTACTTTTGTTTTTATTGCATTTTTGAATGTTTTTTCACATGTGCTTTTAATGCTGCGTTTTTTGCCTCTTTTTGGTATGGCATGTTTTACATATAGCGGCTTTGTTTTTTGATACTTCCTGGTATACAGGACTCTATATGTGAATATAATAAACTTTAATATAACTCAGCCAAAACAGGCAACTTTATAATAATGATATCAGTTTGGGATACTCTGGAGGTTTTAAAAAGAAACTAAAATGTTTAACACAGCTATAATTTTTCTTAAAAACATTTCTTAAAAGTTGTCAAATAATTTTTACTAAGATCCAGATGTAGAAGTGCCAAGATAGTTCTTTGGCATGATATGCTAAAATATCTTCATATGTATTTTCATGGGACTGCAAGTAATACTACTGCATGCTCACAGAGCAGACAAGAAACAGTTAAATGGCACATTTTGCTCGCCCATATCTATCTTTACCACTAGATGGAGCTGCAGGATTGAAATTATTTTTCCCATTTTCTTCACACATTTTACAATCTACGAAATGTCACTTTTCTAATCGAACAAAGAAAAAAGCAAATAGGAAACCAGTTATGATTTATAATTAATTAGAAAAGTAATAGTTGGATTCCTTTGTATATGAAGATTAATTGTCCTGATATAAAGCTTCAACTTGTTAACACGTAATACCTAAGTAGTTACATTTTTATATAGAATTTGCAGAAAGATAACTTTCCGCTTTTGTTTTTACTTTATTTTTTTACATTGCACTATACACTATAAATCTTTAATTTCTGATTATGGGAATGTGAACTATGTTATTATGTATACATTACAACATTTGTACAATATTGTTTTAACTAAAAAAAAAGTCAAGTTATTTATTTACAGTAACTTTATAAAACTTTATTTAACTTAATAACAATGGCGTCATAGTAACATCCTCTGTGTGGTAACAATGGCGTCATAGTAACATCCTCTGTGTGGTAACAATTGCGTCATAGTAACATCCTCTGTGTGGTAACAATGGCGTCATAGTAACATCCTCTGTGTGGTAACAATGGCGTCATAGTAACATCCTCTGTGTGGTAACAATGGCGTCATAGTAACATCCTCTGTGTGGTAACAATGGCGTCATAGTAACATCCTCTGTGTGGTAACAATTGCGTCATAGTAACATCCTCTGTGTGGTAACAATGGCGTCATAGTAACATCCTCTGTGTGGTAACAATGGCGTCATAGTAACATCCTCTGTGTGGTAACAATGGCGTCATAGTAACATCCTCTGTGTGGTAACAATGGCGTCATAGTAACATCCTCTGTGTGGTTCCATTTACACTTCTTTTTTGTTTTGCACATTTTTGGAGACTTTTTTTGTGTTTCTGTTTTTTTGGCCCCAACAAACTTTTTTATTATTAGATTTTTACTTGTGCTTTATACACTTTATCTTCTATTGCATCGCGTTTGAGCTTTTTACAGTATACAGCTTTCTATACACAACCACCATATAGTGCCACCCGAATACTGTCACAGTCAATGCACATAATACCGCTAAATTATAGTGCCATATATACAACACATATAATAGTGCCTAATAGTTCCAAAATAATACAGCCATATACATCCCACACCATAGTGATTGAACAATGTGAAACATCCAAATATCACTCCCTTAAAGTGCCCACATAACACTGCCATATCACCCCCTCCCCCCCAAAATAAAAAATAAAAATGGTATTCTAATTCAACATTTCCAAATCATTTCTCTGAACATTGCAAAAAAGCTTTCTGTGCTCTATAGAAAAGAGGAAATTGCCCAGATTCCCATGTCCCAAAACTGTCCCTGAGAAAGATGACTATGGCAGGAAAGCTCTAAAACCAGGGACGGCCATATTATTAGTGCAACCTGTAAGGGTTAAAGGTGTCCATTTCTACCTCCTAAACAGTAGGATTTTGCATTATTAGAAACTATTGGACTGCAAAGGGCTCACATATTGTGTTTGCATAGGGATCCGTTTCGGTCTGTGACCGCCAGTGTCTAAAATTATCCACTAATTCTGTTACAAAGCAAAGCTTTGGACAAGCTTCAAAAATGTGCCGGCTGAGATGATGATTTATTTGACCGCATGAGTGATGAATTCCTGATAAGGTTTAGATCCACAAACATGTCTTAGCTTTTCACTTGTTTAATGTAAATATTGCATTCATCCAGCAGATGGCGCCACTCGTCCAGTGTATTACATGCTAGGTACCTTGTGATTACCAAGTAACCAACTCCAATATCTCCACCTTCTCCTCTAGTCTTATATAACTAAACTTTTTTTTTAAATTGTATAATAAGAAGTTTGGCAACTTTTCATCTTACATTGTGCTTTATATGCTGACTATTGTAAAGATCTCTGCTTTCTGTCAGTGAATGGAACTTTTCGCCATTGCTCTTATTGTTGGTTACAATTTATACAGTGTAGAAAAATTGCATTAGCAAATCTGTCTCCTGTCATGTTAATTCGTCACCAGCAGCAGGTAACGTGTATCAGTCTTTACTCCACACTGTTTATCTCAGGGCTATTCACACATCCTGATATTTCTGGTACTGGAAAAAACAGTACCGGAGATATTAGTTTCCATGTGTTGCATAAGTGTGGCATACATGTGGCAACCATGTGCTGCATCAGTACCGGCGCCTGAGAAGAGCTGGCACAGTTTGTGCTGTTCTCAGGCACCGGGTGCTGGAGGCAACTCTCATCATTGTCCCCTGCTCACACTGAGATCAGCAAGATTAAGGGCCAATGTTTAGAGCTGTATTCAGCCCCCGCTGTGTCCAACAACTGCAACAAGTGTAAAATGAAGAATAAAATAAAAAACACATTATACTCACCTTAACACCTAATCCCCTGAATCCATTGCCCCCTGTAAAAAAACAAACAAAATAAAAACAATATCCCTCACCTGTCCGAAGATGAAATAATCTAATCTCCCACACCGTAATCCATCTGTGCGACATGTGTTTTTCAACATGAGTGGTGGCTCAAGGCGACCGCTCACACTGAGGAGCAGAGGAGAATGACTCACTGCGGCGAGCAGGACCATGAACTGCGGTGACCTCAGTGAGATCACCGCTTCTCGTGGTCCTGCACTGAGCACAGTGAGTTCACTGCAGTTCAGGGGCCCACTCGCTGCATCGAGTAATTCTCCACTTCTCTTGAGCGTGTGATGTCACCTCAAGCCACCGCTCATGCTGAAGAAAACATCGCTCAGTTGGACTAACACATGGGAAAGCCACGCAAGGTGAGGGAAAGACAAGAAGGGAAGAGGGGGAGGAAGCCCAAACACTATGGAAAGGGGGAGTGGAGACCCCTAGGCAGATCTAATATCACTCTGCCTACCCTATCGTCCCTATATAGGTTCCACACCTATCGCTGAGCAGGATCCTAAGCCCTGAATGTCCCTAGAGCTAGGCCATAAATAAGGAGGGGACAGGGTGAGCACTAATCAAGCCCCACTACAAACTAAAGACAACAAGTTAGACAAACAAAGGGGATACACTTAGCTTGAGCAGACACCAGAGAGATAACTGTCCTTCAAAGGCACCAGAGAAGAAACTAGCCAACTGCTAGTGCTCCAAGCCTACAAAGAGGTACATAGAACTGTCACCGGCGAACTCTCTGGAGAAACTGAGACTATTTGACTACCCAGCAAGGGTGTGTCAATCAGCAGCAGAAGGTGGAGGTCGCTGCTGGGTCCTAAAGAAAGAAGGATAAAACTATACTACAGAGATGAGGGAATCTAGAAGGCGTCTGCAATGCCAAACGCAGTGACCTTCTACAGCCGGCTCCACAGTGACTGTCTGTCACACCTGACACATCTGTGACAGGGACACTATGGATTCTTTACACTTCGGACAGGTGAGGAATATTGTTGTTTTTTATTTTTGCTTTTTTTTTTTACAGGGAACAATGGCTTCAGGGAATTAGGTGTTAAGGTGAGTATAATATGTTTTTTATTTTATTCTTCATTTTACACTCTATGTAGACAGCGGGGGCTGAACACCACTCTCAACATTGTCCCCTTCTAGCACTGATCTCAGCCTGAGCAGAGGATAATGATGAGTGCTTCCTTCAGCACTCGGTGCCTGGGACAGTGCAAACTGTACCACTACTTCCCAGGCGCTGGTACGTGTCACACGGATGACACACGGATGTCATCCGTGTGTCATCAGTGTGCACGTGTGGGACGCTTTGCGGCCCGTGCTGCGTGCAACAAATGGACATGTCAGCGTGTTTTGCCCACAAACACACAGTACGTGAAAACACACTGACATGTGCGCAGACCTATTCATTCACAGTGTCTTTAGTACGTGTGAAAACTGTCATTGCATGTACCAGAAACACTGACATATATACAGAGCCATCATATTCCACAGCATTTTACATACATCATTATCACAATCTAGAT
The DNA here is from genome assembly GCF_046119375.1 of Phyllobates terribilis. Classification (NCBI taxonomy): domain Eukaryota; kingdom Metazoa; phylum Chordata; class Amphibia; order Anura; family Dendrobatidae; genus Phyllobates; species Phyllobates terribilis. Next base: position 386,788,004 of record NW_027362765.1, read on the forward strand.
TCCTTATCAGGATGTCTTTGGAGTTTGGGAGGAAACCGGAGGAAACCCCCAAGGGGAGAACATACAAACTCTTTACAGATGTTGCCCTTAGTTGTATAGTTTCAATATAATCAGTGTTTTTTAGCAGATTATTGCTGCAACCCCACCCCCATCACTGATTGGTTTACCATGTAGGGTGTATATAGGAAACTGCCAATCAGTGGTGTGGGCGGGGTTATACAGGGCTCAGCATTCTGAGTTCTGCTACATCTACAACAGACAAAACAGGGATTGCATCAAAACTACTTAAAGCAGTCCAGTAAGTGACACATCGCTGGAATCAGGCTCTTAGCCCCTACATCATGATGTATCAAAAGAATATAGTCGGCACTCCGTAGAGCTGAGGTTGTGCACGTGGAAAACAATGTTTCTAGGAAAAGCAAATCCCGGCACTCACGTGTTGGTGGTTAGTTCATTTATACCACAAGTCAAAAAGATGTTTCAGCCTATCCCAGGCTTTTTTCAATTGTCACAATTGAAAAAAGCCTGGGATAGGCTGAAACGTCTTTTTGAGTTATGGAGTAAATGAATTAACCACCAACACGTGAGTGCCTGGATTTGCTTTTCCTACATCATGATGCACTCAAATTCCACAGCAAAAACATGGTGACAGATCCACTTTAAGCAAAACTTTCCAAATAGTTTTAACCACTTTAATAATTCAGCCAAAAGTAGCAGAACTTAACGTGTCCCACTGGGATATTGAGTGGAGTAATTACGGTGCAAACACAAATTTATAAATGACAAACTCAGCTCTGCTACATCTGCTATAGTAACTGCTGCTTCCCTCTACTTACAGATATCAGTTCAGATGTTACTTACAGTCGCATTCTAATATTGCAATATGTCATTTTACATAGGACTGCAAACACACCTCCCGCATTATCTTTTCTAGGAGAGCTACCAAAAAAAGCACAAAAATGCTGCAATAAAGGGTTAAATGCCAAAAGCAGATCTGCTATATCTGTGAGACGTATAAATATATAGTTGTTGCATTGGATCGGACTTTTCATAGGACTGCAGGTAAACCTAATGCATGGTTTTAAAAGGGTTGTTCACCCCCCAAAAAAAAACAAGTTATATTGTATCCATAGGATAGGATTGTTGTCTGACTGCTAGGACCCCCAGCAATCCAAAGACCCCGAAAAGGCGACTCCACAGCCCTGTCCTGATGGAGTGACGCGATGCATTCTCGGCCCCTGAGAATAGCCGAGTACAACGCCCCAGAGCCACGGATCCTGAGAGCACTGGAACCCCCAGAGGTCGGACCCCCAGCAATCAGAAAGTTAAGGATCGGGGGGCAACTTATTATTTTGTGTTTAAACCTTTAATATAGATAAGTCACTGCAAATAGATTGTTGCCCCTTCTAACAAATTCAGCTCTGCTACATCCATTGTCCTCCTACAATCAGCTTCTCAGCCCTGACAGATACAAGCCGACGTCCCTCCTGCGGCCCGGATGCATTTTACAGACCGCCATTGTGCATGGTGAATGCGCCTGCTGCTATAATAAGCCCCTTGTCAGCCACGCACTCGTCTCTGCTGCGCTGCTGCCTCCAATCTGTCCCAAATGATTTTATAGCTCAAATGGAGCATTTCTGTGATGACGGAGCCCGGGGAGAAGATTCTGTCATAACAGCAATATAAAACATTACTGTACGGAGGATCGCGCTGATGTGTTTCCATGGCGACAGGTAGACACCAACATGAAAAGGGCGCATGATTAGAAAATTGCCGGGCGCAGCGAATGTTAATTAATTAGCTCCTATGGTAAGGGAGGAAATTATCCAGGTTCTTATTAATACATGTGACGCGTCCGTACACTTCATGTCACGGCCGTCTGGGATGAGGGTGACCGCTCATATCTGGTCCTGGGAAAGCAGGTGATGTCCATCAGTTATAAAGAGACATCAGGTTTGGCATTCTGGAGCCTGAGAAAGCTGGGTGACAGCCATTCTAGAATGGGATCCGTACTGTACATCTGGAGTAAACTGTGTCTTTTTGTAATCAAATCTCTATTTTTGAGGGGCTTCTCTAAATGAGGAAAGTCCACATGACAGCCCACGAGAGAGGGAAAGAGAGAGAGAGAGAAAGAGAGAGGGAGCGAGAGAGAGAAAAAAAGAGAGAAAGAGAGGGGGTGAAAGAGAGAGAGAGAAAGAAAAAGCGAGAGAGAAAAAAAGAGAGAAAGAGAGGGAGGGAAAGAGAGAGAGAGAGGGAGAGAAAGAGAGAGAAAGAAAGAAAAAGCGAGAGAGAAAGAGAAAAAAAGAGAGAAAGAGAGGGAGGGAAAGAGAGAGAGAGGGAGAGAAAGAGAGAGAAAGAAAGAAAAAGAGAGAGAGAAAGAGAGAAAAAAAGAGAGAAAGAAGGAGGGAAAGAGAGAGAGAAAGAGGAAGAGAGAGAAACAGAAAGAGAGAGAAAGACAGAAAAAGAGAAAGAGTGAAAAAGAGGAAGAGAAAGAAAGAACGAAAAAGAAAAAGAGAGAAAGAGAGGGAGCGAAAGAGAGAGAGAGGAAGAGAGAGAAACAGAAAGAGAGAGAAACAAAGAAAGACAGAAAAAGAGAAAGAGTGAAAAAGAGGAAGAGAAAGAAAGAGAAAGAAAGAACGAAAAAGAAAAAGGGAGCGAAAGAGAGAGAGAGGAAGAGAGAGAAACAGAGAGAGAGAAACAGAAAGAAAGAGAGAAAGACAGAAAAAGAGAAAGAGTGAAAAAGAGGAAGAGAAAGAAAGAAAGAAAGAACGAAAAAGAAAAAGGGAGCGAAAGAGAGAGAGAGAGAGGAAGAGAGAGAAACAGAGAGAGAGAAACAGAAAGAAAGAGAGAAAGACAGAAAAAGAGAAAGTGAAAAAGAGGAAGAGAAAGAAAGAAAGAGAAAGAAAGAACGAAAAAGAAAAAGAGAGAAAGAAAGAGAAAGGGGGAAAGACAAAAAAAAGAGAGAGCAAGAGAGAAACAGAAAGAATGAAAGAAACAGAGATAGAAAGAAATGAGAGGAGAGAAAGAGAGAGACAAAAAAAAAAGAAAGATAGAAGAAAGAGATATATTAAACTATTGTAAATATGTTTGTGATTGCTGTAAACCCCAATATTTCCCTCCAAAAATCAAAGAACCCCCATCTTACAAGGACAGCTGAAGCAGATCTACAATCTGAAGACCCCATCATACAGCTTCCTGTATCTCAGTTTCCTGTATTATGTTTTGAGTGGAGGCTGCTTTCATGTAAAGATAATGTCATATTATGCAACTTTTTACAGGTTTGGTATCAATTTCACACCATTTACAAGATGCCAGTATGTGGTCAGTGAATGAGAACGCACTTTTTTTTACGCTCAGAGTTTACAAACCCTACAGTCTGTAGTGCCGGCGTCCCTGCCCTCTGCTAGGCAGGGACGCTGTTCCCCTCACCGCTCTGCTCCGTGCCCGGCGTCCTCCTCCCGCTCTGCTGGCAGCGCGCGCTCCTTCCCGGCCACTGTGCTTAGGGCGCGCGCGCGCGCCCTCCCTCCCTCTTAAAGGGGCCGCGCGCGCCGTCCTAAGGAGTCCCCGGCCAATGGCCGGAGGACTTTACCATATATAAGGCACCTCCTCCAAAATGGAGGTGCCCGAGCAATGTTGTTGCACCGTTCTACTCTGCTTCAGCCCTCAGGTCCCGTTGCCAGTTACCTGCCAGTTACCTGCCAGATTCCTGCCAGCTTGCTGTCCTAATCCTGCCTGATTTCCTGTTACCTGCCTGCCTGCCTGAGGTCCGACAGTCTGCCTTACAACTCCGGTCAGTCTGTCTAAGGACCAACTTGCACGCTCACCTGGGAGCGCACATCAGCTACCTGCCTGCTTGCCTGAGGTCCGACGGTCTGCCTTACAACTCCGGTCAGTCTGTCTATGGACCAGCTTGCCCGCTCACCTGGGAGCGCTTCTCCGCTACCTGCCTGCTTGCCTGCCCGGAGGCTCCGCTGTCACGTGCTGTGACCACCAGCTATTCCAGACTCTTGCCCGCTCACCTGGGAGCGCTTCTCCGCTACCTGCCTGCTTGCCTACCTGGAGGCTCCGCCGTCACGTGCTGTGACCACCTGCTATTCCAGAGACTCTCGCTTGCTCACCTGGGAGCACACATCCTCCATCTGCCTTGCTAGCCTACCTGGAGGTTCAGCCATCACAGGTTGTACCTACCCCTTACCTAGAGACTGCCCCGGTCACTTGCCGTGACCTCCAGCCCGTTCTTCCAGAGACTGCCCCGGTCACTTGCCGTGACCTCCAGCCCGTTCTTCCAGAGACTGCCCTGATCACTTGCCGTGACCTCCTGCCCGTACACCCAGAGACTGTCCCGGTCACCTGCTGTGACTGCCTGCCTGGTCGCCACCCGCTCCCTTACAAGGACCGCTCCCTTGTATAGTAGCCCAGAGGTTCCGCCTCCCAGACCCGTTACACAGTCCCAATACTTCTCACAGCTAGATACAATTGTATGTATCCTATATAATCCTTTGGTAGCTAAATGCCCTGCTCTCCAGACAGATACATTGTAACAAGTACTTGGGGATCAATTCATCAAATTTGAAAAGTTGCTAAATTTTGGCGCAACTTAGAATTGCTCCGAAATTTTGCAACATTTGGTGTTTTTAAGCCAGTTTCTCCCAGCTACTCCGAAATGAGCACGATATGGGGGTAACGCCACAGCTCGTCTAATTCATGATGAGCTGTAATGTTCCCTATGCCAGAAATCTTACTCTAGTCCCTGACTGGAGTAATATTTCTGGTGTGGTGCACAGAGGCGCACCCCACTTGTCAGATGCTTCAGATTTGCATCCGGTGGCGTGCACCTTTTCATGAATCGGGAGCGTCTGACGCACGCACGCCCCTTCATGAAGACCAGCGTGAAAATCGCTGGCCTTGATGAAACGGGCCGTGGTTTTGGCCAGAGATTTGTGCAGCTGGTGTCTTTCTATACTGGATACAGTTGTCTTTCCTGTCTCAACTGCTTGTTATAATGTATCAGTGGAGGATGTAGCATCGGCATCTCTGCCTCTTGTCGGGCAGAGACGCCGTTCCTCTCACCGCCACAGTCCCGATCCGGCATCTTCCTGCTCCCCCGCTGCTGTGGCGCGCTGCACGCAGCTTCCCGGGCACTGTGCTTAGGGCACGCACACGCTCCCTCCCTCTTAAAGGGGCAGCGTGCGCCGTCCTAAAGAGTCCCCGGCCAATGGCCGGAGGACTGCCCCTATTTAAAGCACCTCCTCCATAATGGAGATGCCTGTGCAAGGTTGTTGTTTGTGTGCTAACACTCTCCTCAGCCCTCAGGTCCCTGTGCCTGCCAGTCTGTCTATCAGCCGTGCCCGCCCTCCTGTCAGCCGTGCCCACCAGCATGTGTGTCAGCCGTGCCCGCTAGCATGTCTATCAGCCGTGCTCGCCAGCCTATCAGCTGTGCCCGCCAGTCCGTCTATCAGCCGTCCTTGCCAGCCGGTCTATCAGCCGTGCCCACCAGCCTGCCTCCCCGGAGCACCTGTTTGACTATCTGCCATACCCGCCTGCTTGCCTACCCGGAGCACCTGTCGGACTATCTGCCTTACCCCCCTGCTTGCCTACCCAGAGCACCTGTCGGACTATCTGCCATACCCATCTGCTTGCCTACCCGGAGCACCTGTCTGACTATCTGCTTTACTCGCCTGCTTGTCTACCAGGATCACCTGCCTGCCTACCTGCCGTGCTCATCGCTGTACCTGTCAGCTTCTGCCATCTGACCCGTGGGAGTCACCTGCTCTCACACAAGGTCGGTCCCAGAGTGGCACCTGGTTCACCTGCCCGGTGCCTCCCTGGTTCGACTAAGCTGCCGTGTGACCTGGGTCAGTCCGAGTAGGCACTTAGTTACGCCCCTCTTGTCCCTCCTTGCATCGAAGCACAGAGGTTCCACCACCCGGACCGGTAACAGTTTGCACAGGCCATGGAATCCGGTGGCTCCCAGGCTCCTTCGCTCTCAGACCTGTATCAAGAGGTCTCTCGTCAGAGATCCCAACAGGAAACTATCCTGTCCTATCTGCGGACAGTCAACTCCCGCCAGGACACGCTGTTCACCCCGACTGTGTAAGTCTCTAACCGAGCGGTACCCACTCCGGCAGCACCTCAACCCAGTGGCACTGTAGCACCCGGCTTTGGACCCCTGTTTTCTGCGCCTCCACGTTTCGATGGTGACCCTGTCCTATGTCGGGACTTCATAAATTAGTGCACGCTGCACTTTGAACTTCTGGCACACCAGTTCGTCTCCGACCGGGCCAAGGTGGCATTCGTCATGTCTCACCTCACCGGAGAGGCGTTGGCGTGGCTTAACCCTCTGTGGGAGAGAGGGGATCCTCTGGTGTCCGATCTCTAGGCCTTCCTTGCGGCTTTCCAGAAGGTGTTCCATGAACCTGGACGAAAATCTTCTACTGCCTCCTCACTTCTTCGACTCCGTCAAGGGAGTCTCTCTGTTGGACGGTATGCCGTGCGTTTCCGCACCCTTGCATCTGAACTGGCCTGGAATAATGAGGCACTGGTGTCCACCTTTTGGGAGGGGCTTTACGGATGGATCAAGGATGAGCTAGCCGGCTGTGACATACCTCCCACCCTGGACGACCTGGTATCATTAGCTACCCGGATTGACATCCGTTTTCTGCAATGTGCTAAGGAAACGACCCGGGAGAGAGAACCTCCGCGTCTCGCTCCAACCTCCCAAAGCCCAGTTTCTCAACCAGCTATTCCCTGGGTGCCTTCTCCAGAGCCAATGCAAAGTGACCAAACCAAGATGGTTAAGTCTCGCCAGGAGACACGCCGCGCTGAGGGGAGTTGCTTTCACTGTGGCAGTATAGAGCATCTGATCCGTTCCTGCCCAGTGAGACCGGGAAACTCCAGTGTCTAGGACCGCTCGGAGAGGTCGTCCTAGGCAAGAGTTCTTCCTCTCCATCCTTGACTCTGTCCGTTTCTGGCACCAGGGGTGAGACCCACTTCTTCGAGACTGCCTATCTGGATTCCGGAGCCGCTGGGAATCTCATTCAACAGGTCATTGTGGAGCGTTATCAGATTCCTACCATACGTCTGGCTGAACCTTTGGCGGTTGCCTCTGTGGATGGGAAGCTTCTCCCGGAAACTATCTTGCTTGTCACTGACCCTGTAACCCTTCAGGTGGGAATGCTGCACTCGGAGAAGATCTCCTTTCATGTGCTGTCCGGTCTCTCTCATCCCCTCTTCTTTGTTCTGCCCTGGTTACAGAGACATGAGCCCGTCCTGAATTGGAGATCTGGTGAAGTGCTCCTTTGGGGTCAGGAATGCCATGAGTCCTGTCTGGTTCCGGTTCGTCCTGCTCAACCCCCGTCTACTCCGGCTAATCTACCTGGCATGCCGGCACCCTACTGGTCCTATGCGGATGTCTTTGACACAAAGGAAGCGGAGACACTACCACCTCATAGGCCGTATGATTGCCCCATTGACCTAGTACCTGGTGCTTCACCTCCCCGCGGGCGAATGTACCCCTTGTCACTAGCCGAGACCCGTGCTATGTCTGAGTACATAGAGGAGAACCTTCTAGGGGATTTATCCAGAAATCCACCTCTCCGGTTGGAGCAGGATTCTTCTTCGTCAAGAAGAAAGACGGCTCTTTGCATCCTTGTATCGACTACAGGGGTCTAAACCAGATTACCATAAAAAATAAGTACCCCCTGCCTCTCATCTCGGAGCTGTTTGACTGCCTAAAAGGCGCGAAGATCTTCACCAAGTTCGATATTCGTGGGGCGTACAATCTGGTCCGGATTCACGAGGGAGACAAGTGGAAGACGGCATTCAGCACCTGGGATGGTCACTACGAATACCGCGTGATGCCCTTTGGTCTCTGTAATGCTCCAGCCATCTTCCAGGAGCTGGTTAACGACATTTTCCGAGATCTCCTATATTCTTGCGTGGTGGTGTACCTGGACGATATCTTTGTATTCTCTTCAGATCTGTCCTCACACCGGAGGGATGTTGGTCAGGTTCTGCTGAGGCTCCGGAAGAATCGCCTGTATGCTAAATACGAGAAATGCCTCTTTGAGCAGACCTCTCTGCCATTTCTGGGTTATATCATCTCTGAGACAGGACTGCGGATGGATCCCAAGAAGGTGTCTGCCGTCTTAAAGTGGCCCCGACCGGAGGGGTTTAAGGCGAATCAACGGTTCCTGGGTTTCGCAAACTATTACCGCCTCTTCATTCCTCATTTCTCCTCCTGGACTGATTCCATCTCTGCGCTCACCTGTAAAGGAGCAAATCCCAGGGAATGGACTTCCGAGGCGGAGAAGGCCTTCGTCTCCCTTAAACAAGCCTTCTCCTCCGCTCCTGTGCTACACCGTCCGGATTGCAACAAGCAGTTCTTCCTGGAGGTTGATGCCTCCTCCGGGGCCGGAGCAGTGCTCACCCGGAAATCCTCGTCCGGGCGAATGGTGACCTGGGGATTCTTCTCCAAACTATTCTCCTCGTCTGAACGCAACTACTCCATAGGAGATCGAGAACTGCTGGCCATCAAATTAGCGCTGCAGGAGTGGCGCTATTTGCTTGTGGGGGCTCTGCACCCGGTGGTCATCTACACTGACCATAAAAACCTCGCTTATTCTCAGAACGCCCAAAGACTAAACCCACATCAGGCCAGGTGGTCTCTATTCTTTGCTCGATTCTGCTTCACTCTACACTACCGCCCGGCAGACAAGAACATTAAAGCCGATGCTCTATCCCGCTCATTCCTGTCCACCGACCAAGAAGAGGAGCCTCTACATATCATTGACCCCTCCAAAATAATGACTGTTGCTCCGTTTGACCTGTCTCATCTACCACCCGGTAAGACCTTTGTAGCGGTTCAGGATCGGAAAAAGGTTTTACTCTGGGGTCATTCATCCAAACTAGCTGGTCATGCTGGCCAGAGGAAGACATTTCTGCTCATTGCCTGACATTATTGGTGGCCCACCCTGCGCAAAGATGTTGCGGATTTTGTTGCGGCTTGTTCCTCTTGTGCCCGTAACAAGGTTCCCAGGTACCTTCCAGCCGGCCGTCTCCTTCCTCTTCCCGTGCCTTCCGCTCCGTGGCAACATATTGCAATGGACTTCATCACGGATCTCCCTGTTTCTGCCGGTTGTACTGTCATTTGGGTGGTCGCCGACTGCTTTTCTAAGATGGCCCACTTCATCCCTCTGCCTGGTCTTTCATCTGCACCGGTGCTAGCTAAGGACTTCATCCATGACATCTTCCGTCTTCACGGCTTACCCCTCCACATTGTCTCGGATCGCGGAGTTCAATTCACTTCGCGCTTCTGGAGAGCCACGTGCAAGCTGGATGTCTCCTTGGATTTTTCTTCGGCCTATCATCCTCAGTCCAATGGTCAAGTGGAACGGATCAATCAAATCCTCACCGGTTTTCTTCGGCACTTTGTCAACGCTCACCATAGCAATTGGGTTGAGCTCCTGCCCTGGGCCAAGTTTTCCTATAACAATCATGAGAGCGAGTCTTCTACTAAATCTCTGTTTTTTATGGTCTACGGTCGACACCCCTGGATTCCGTTTCCCGTCTCCTCTTCAGTGGACAATCCTGCAGCGGAGTCTCTCGTCAGTGAATTTTCTGCTGTTTGGGAAGACACTAGATCTTCGCTTCTTCTATCCTCCGAGCGGATGAAGAAACATGCTGATCCACCTCAATTCCGTCCAGGAGACAAGGTCTGGCTTTCCTCCAAATATGTTCGTCTCAGGATACTATCTTATAAGTTGGGTCCGCGGTTCATCGGTCCGTTCGAGGTTTTGAACCAAATTAATCCAGTGGTTTACAAGCTGAAACTCCCGACCTCCTTACGGATTCCCAACTCCTTTCACGTATCCCCCTTCAAACCAGTTGTCCTTAATTCTTTCTCTGACGATCCAGGTACCACTCCAGCTCCAGTCTCCGCTCTCCAGCTCCAGTCTCCGCTGAGGATGTCTTTGAGGTAGAAAACATTTTGGCCACCAAGAGGGTAAGAGGAAAGACTTTCTTTCTTGTGAATTGGAAGGGGTTTGGTCCTGAGGAGAGGTCTTGGGACCCAGGGAGAACATTCATGCTCATCTTCTAGAAGAATTTCTCGCGGGCCTAAAGAAGAGGGGGCGTAAAGGAGGGGTACTATAGCATCCTGCCGGGCAGAGACGCCGTTCCCTTCACCGCCACAGTCCCGGTCCGGCATCTTCCTGCTCCCCTGCTGCTGTGGCGCGCTGCACGCAGCTTCCTGGGGACTGTGCTTAGGGCGTGCGCACGCTCCCTCCCTCTTAAAGGGGCCGCGCGCGCCGTCCTAAAGAGTCTCCGGCCAATGGCCGGAGGACTGCCCCTATTTAAAGCACCTCCTCCATAATGGAGGTGCCTGTGCAAGGTTGTTGTTTGTGTGCTAACACTCTCCTCAGCCCTCAGGCCCCAGTGCCTGCCAGTCTATTAGCTGTGCCCGCCAGCCTGTCTGTCAGCCGTGCTCACCAGCCTGTCAGTCAGCCGTGCCCGCCAGCGTGTCTATCAGCCGTGCTCACCAACCGGTCAGTCAGCTGTGCCCGCCAGCCTGTCTATCAGCCGTGCTCGCCAACCTGTCTGTCAGCCGTGCCCGCCAGCCTGTCTATCAGCCGTGCCCACCAGTCCGTCTATCAGCCATGCTCGCCAGCCTGCCTACCTGGAGCACTTGTTTGACTATCTGCCATACCCACTTGCTTGCCTACCCGGAGCACCTGGGTCGGTCCGAGTAGGCACTTAGTTACGCCCCTCTGGTCCCTCCTTGCATCAAAGCACAGAGGTTCCACCACCCGGACCCGTAACAGAGGTAACATGTATTAGTTTGTGGTGCAGAGAGTTGATATAGGAATTTTAGACTAGATACAATTGACTTCCTTAACAGTTAAACCAAAAACACAGGCCAGCACACCAATGGTATAAGTCTAATGCGTAGGTGCATATTCACACTGCAGCCATTAACAAACAGATATAACCTAGAGTAAGAACAATGAATAGATACACTGCAGTACATCAATTGTAGCAGTACATGTAAATATCGTAGGGAACTTGTTTGACATTTTTTTCCTGATTGGGTACACCTTGTCGAGGTGGGATGGATTTTATACTTTTTTGTTAAAAAAAAGTCAACTAAGTCCCCTATGTTATTTACATGTATTACTATTGATTTACTGCAGAATATCCATTCATTGTTTTTAGTCTTATATGTAACAGCCATAGTTAGTGTCAATGTATCAGTACAATAAATATGTTACTCTATAAAGTACGGACAGTTTAGCTCACAGAGAATTGTCTACACTGGACACAATAGTATTACCTACAAAAGATACTGGAGTCTATAAATATAGGTAAATAATAAAAGTATCTTCATTGTTTAAATACTCATTAAAATATAATTCTATCAGAATGAAAAGATTATTGCTCATCATCACACCAATGAAGAAAACGAGCGGCGAACAATGGTCCCAAAGTAATAATCAAATGAAAAGCAGTAATCTATATCCTCATACATTCACAGCTATGCAAATAATTAATACATGATTACAGAAATAAAATCTATGTATACACAAACGAGAGATGATATATAAGTGGCTATTACTTCTACAGGTACAATTCATGAATAATTATTAAAATATGTAAATACGATTCCTCTGCATTTTACCAGAGCGCACAAAATAATGTGCAAGTGCATAATATAATGCAACATTACTGGTGCTACAATTCATAGATTAATAAATACCCGAAAAACCATAAGTGGTAATCATAACCGTTCATGAATAATTATCAAGCCCTGGAAATGCACATCAACTACCCTGGTCTTTATACATTGTTGCACGTCTTGTACCATCATATTAGGTTTATTATTGCCTTTAAAGAAAATCTGTCAACAGTTTTTTGGTATATAATCTGAGAGCAGCATGAGGTTGGGGCTGAGACACTGATTTCAAAGATGTGTTACTTACTAGGCTGTGTGCTGTTGTTCCAATGCTCATGTTGATGTTGATCAATGCTTTATCAGCAGGAGATTATCACTGCCGGATTAGCTGCCCAAGTGCCTCCTGGTCCAACCAAGCCCCCCACCATTGATTAGCAGCCCACTGACAATGTAGACAGAAAGCTGCCAATCCGTACTGTGGGAGGTGTTCGTTTTCTGAGCTCCGCTTACATCTACAGCAGAAAAAACTGCGTCACAACTGCTGCACCCAGTAAACTAAGTGACACATCGCTAGACTCAGGGTCTCTTTCCCTACATGATGCTGCTCTCAGATTCCCTTTAATGGATAGTTGTATGCATATCTGCCATAGGCACAAATTTTGATTTTGTTCTCATAGGTTTGATACTGGATGCAATTATTGGATAGCACTCGCTCATTGAACTCTATGAGGCCATGAAAAAAATTGGACCGCACTTGGATGACATTCGAGTGCAGTCTGATTTTCACAGACTGACATAATGGAGAAAGTGAAGAAAAATTTTTTTTTCTTCCTTTTCACCTCTGAGAAAATCTGATCCCTCTCTAATCAGAGTCTGATTAGTATAATCAGACAAATTTTCTCAGAGAGAAAACAGTTTTCTGCACCTAACCTTTTAATTGGGTGGATCAATTTGTGGGTCTCCAGTCCATTGGTCATGCCAGTAGTCTATGGCTTCTGGATGGGATGCTCGATAATCTCTTATTTTCCAGGATCCACAGCACAACTTTTCACAAGCTGGGCTGGTGCAATGTTATCTGTACGTCATGCAACAATGATGACTTTGCGCCAACCCGGGCTAATCAAAAGCCGTGCAGGGGATACCGTAAAATAAGAGATTCGCGAGTCTCCCGTCCAGCAGTCAGAGATTACTGACCTGGACAATGGACCAGAGTCCGAAGAATTGATCCACCCAATTCTACTCACAGTGGATTGTCTAGACTGGATACAGTGATCTTTCCAGCCCTGATAGTCTGCAACATTGTATCAGTACACAGTGGCGTAACTAGAATCTGATGGGCCCCAGTGCAAGATTTGGACCAGGTCCCCCATCCTGTTGTATATACATGTCCTCCATACTGGTATACATGTCCCTCTTCCTGGACCCATCCTGGTATAAATATATAAATATAAATAATATATATATATATATATATATATATATATATATATATATATATGCCCTCCATCCTAGTATATACGTTCCCCTTCCTCGCCCCATCCTGGTATATATAATCCCCCATCCTGGTATATATCTCCCATCATGGGCCCCATCCTGATATATACACCCCCTTATCCTGGTATATATGTCCCCCATTCTGTTCTTTAATGCATAGAAAAAAATAAACAAATTCTACTCACCTTCCCTCCGCTCCCCCGCCGCGCAGCGTCCTCTTCTGAAGCCGGCAGCTGACTTCAGTGTGCAAGCAACAGGAGTGCATGACGTCACTGCCATGCGCCCCCAGTCACGTGCACGCCGACGTCAGCTGCTGGCCTCTGATTGGCCGGCAGCGTGTATTCCAGTGCAGGGACCTGGCGGGTCTCTACACCACAATACACTTCAGCTGAATGTGCATCCGAGGATTCACATCCAGTTGAAGTTTGTGCCGGCATCGGCAGGCACCTCACCCGCATGGGCCGGGTCGTGGACCTCTGCGATCGCGGCCATTACAACCCTGTCAGTACAAGTGTCTGAATTAGTCTGGTAAATGTAACAGTTGGGAGTGCAGATAGTTTAGTTCACAGATGATTTTGTAGTCTGGATACAATCATCTTTCCATTCCTGATTGCTTGCCACAAGATATCTACAGGTAAAATAAATCAGTTTGGAATACAGACATTTTAGTTGACAGATGATTGTTAAAACTAGATACAGTCGTAACTAAACCTAAACTGTGGCCCTTCTTACAGCTGTAAACCTGCACCGTCCTTAGTCAGAAACCGTGCTTCCATTCACTGTCAGCACAAACAGATCTTAAAGGTGGAAAAAAACAAAAACAAATAGAAAGGGCTTCTAAAGGACTTCTTTTCTTTTCCTTTTGCCTGATCTAATGTCTCTTTAAGCCTCAGCTTGTTGCAGGATCTCCTGCCGCCCCCGGCTGCTGCAGCTCTATGTATCGCTGTTATTAGAGAGCTGTATATTCATTACTGCATCAAACTCCGATGTCATTCATGTTAGATTCTATTTTAACAATCTAATATTTCATATATACCTTGTAATTTTGTTTGCGTAGTAACAGCCCACAGCAACAAAGCAAACCGCAACTGCAATCTGCAATAGAATTCCTGCTTGTTTTATTAACTCTGTGTTCTCTGGAGGCTACTGTGATCTGCATGTTATTGCAAAGATAGATAGAAGGATATGAGATAGAGAGAGATAGATAGATAAATATGGGATAGATAGATAGATAGATAGTCCTCCACTTTCTACTAACCCCCCCTAATCCCTACACCTAGTAATGAACACTTCATCTCTCCCTTCATTTTCCCGATTCATCTCACCTCCTCCTCAGAACTACTTGTCAATATTCACTCCTATGTCTCCAAACACAGACAGCCACCTCATGCCCTCTCCTGCTCCCACCTACTAACACTTTCTCTGCTCCTCCTCATTGCTAGCGACATCTCTCCAATTCCTGGTTCTCACCACATCCCCGCAGTCACTTCTACCTCCTATCCACGATCTACCACAAACTCTCGCAACCTTTCTAACCTCATACCCATCCACCCAGTCCCCGCTTCCCCAGTCCCACTAACAGAAGCTCTATGGAACGCTCTCTCCGTCTGCAACAAACTTTCATACATCCATGATCTTTTCATTACTAACAAACTTTCCTTCCTTGCCATCACCGAAACCTGGCTCACCCCCTGTGACACAAACTCTCCAGCTGTACTTTCGTATGGTGGATTTCACCTTTCCCACACACTCCCACCCCAGCGGCAAACATGATGGAGGCGGAGGTTTTCTCCTGTCAGATACCTGTGCCTCCACCCAAATCCCAGTGCCGCCCTCTGTTACTCTCCCCTCTTTTGAGGTGCACTGTATGCGCATCTACTCCCACTCCAACTTCCAACTGGCTGTCTTTTACCACCCCCAAGGGCTAGCCACCACTTTCTTTGACCACTTCACCACCTGGCTACTTCACTTCCCTTCCGCTGACATCCCCACTATCATCATGGGTGACTTCAACATCCCCACTGACACTTCCCACTCAGCTGCCTCTAAGCTTCTATCCCTACTTCCTCCTTTGGCCTTGCTCAATGGTCCTCCACAGATCACAAAGATGGCCACACACAGGACCTCATCATCACTCGCCTCTGTTCCCTATCTAACCTCTCTAACTCTCCTCTCCCTTTCTGACCACAACTTACTTACATTCTCTTCCCTCTTCTCTCCAGGGCCACAATTCCCACTTCACAAACCTGCACACCCTAAATCTTAAACACCTTGACCTACACTCACTCTCTGAATCCCTCCTCCCTCTTACAGACATAAATTCCTAACACGATGCAGATGTTGCTGCTGCTTTATATAACACCACAACAGCTGCAGCTCTCGATTTGGTCGCCAACCTGACTAAAGAACTGCGATGGGCCTCCAGGGTTGCTGAGCGGAGATGGAAAAGGTCCCACTCCAATGAGCACTTCATCGCACTCAAACAATCCCTCACTATTTTCAAGTCCACACTCACAGCAGCAAAACAAACTTACTTCTCATCTCTCATATCCTCCCTGTCTCACAACCCTAAACAGCTATTCAACACTTTCAATTCTCTCCTCTGTCCCCCAGTGCCTCCTCCCTCTCCTCTCATCTCAGCCGAAGACTTTGCCTTATTCTTCAAGCAGAAGATTGACAACATCAGACACAGCTTTTGGCTAAAGTCCCCACTGCCCCTCCTCATATTTACTCAACCTTCCTCCTCCAAAACCAACTTCTCCACCATTACAGAAGATCAAGTTTCCTCTTTACTCTCCAAATCACACCTTACCACCTGTGACCCAATCCCGTCCCACCTCATCCCTAACCTTACCACAGTCTTCATCCCAACCCTAACCAACCTCTTCAATCTGACACTAACAACTGGTGTCTTCCCCTCCAACTTCAAACATGCCTCAATCACACCTATCCTCAAAAAGCCCTCCCTTGACCCATCCTCTCTGACTAGCTATTGCCCTATATCACTTGGGGGTCACTTGGTAATAGTGATCACAAAATAATATGTTTTCATGTAACCTTTAATAAGATGTGTACTAGAGGGGTTACAAGGACACTAAACTTCAGGAAGGCAAATTTCCAACGGTTAAGAGATGATCTTAGTGCAATAAACTGGGACGATATCCTGAGACATAAAGCTACACAAAGCAAATGGGAGACATTTATTAACATCCTGAATAGGACCTGTGCACAATATATACCCTTTGGGAATAAACATGCTAGAAATAGGAGGAAACCACTATGGCTAAATAGAGCTGTAAAGGGCGCAATAAGTGACAAAAAGAAAGCATTTAGAGAACTAAAGCAAGTAGGTAGTGATGAGGCATTAAATAAATATAGAAAATTAAATAAATTATGTAAAAAACAAATCAAGGCAGCAAAGATTGAGGCAGAGAGAATCATTGCCAGAGAAAGTAAAAATAACCCCAAAATATTCTTTAACTACATAAATAGTAAAAAACTAAAAAATGATAGTGTTGGCCCCCTTAAAAATAGTCTGGGTGAAATGGTGGATGAGGTTGAGGAAAAAGCCAATATGCTAAATGATTTTTTTTCAACCGTATTTACACAAGAAAATCGCATGACAGAAAACATGATTAGTGATAACAAAAATTCTCCAGTAAATGTCACTTACTTAACCCAGCAGGAAGTACGGCGGCGTCTAAAAATCACTAAAGTTGACAAATCCCCGGGCCCGGATGGGATACACCCGCGAGTACTGCTGGAATTAAGTAACGTCATAGATAGACCATTATTTTTAATCTTTAAAGATTCCATAATAACAGGGTCTGTACCACAGGACTGGCGTATAGCAAATGTGGTGCCAATATTCAAAAAGGGGACAAAAACTGAACTTGGAAATTATAGGCCGGTAAGCTTAACCTCTACTGTGGGTAAAATCCTGGAGGGTTTCCTAAGAGATGCTATACTAGAGTATCTGAAGAAGAATAACCTCATGACCCAATATCAACATGGGTTTACGAGGGACCGTTCCTGTCAAACTAATCTGATCAGTTTTTATGAGGAGGCAAGTTCTGGACTGGACCAAGGAAATGCAGTGGATGTTGTGTATATGGACTTTTCAAAAGCTTTTGATACGGTTCCACACAAAAGGTTGATACATAAAATGAGAGCAATGGGGATAGGGGAAAATATATGTATGTGGGTTAAGAATTGGCTCAGTGATAGGAAACAAAGGGTGGTTATTAATGGAAAACACTCAGACTGGGTCTCAGTTAACAGTGCGGTACCACAGGGGTCAGTATTGGGCCCCCTTCTTTTTAACATATTTATTAATGACCTAGTAGGGGGCATACGGAGTAATATTTCAATATTTACAGATGACTCTAAACTCTGCAGGGTAATCAATGCAGAGGAGGACAATTTTATATTACAGGAGGATCTATGTAAGCTAGAAGCTTGGGCTGATAAATGGCAAATGAGCTTTAATGGGGATAAATGTAAGGTAATGCACTTGGGCAGAGGAAATAAAATGTATAATTATATGCTTAATTGTAAAACACTGGGCAAAACTGTAACTGAAAAAGACCTGGGTGTATTGGTGGACGACAAGCTCACGTTTAGTGGCCAGTGTCAGGCTGCTGCTGCAAAGGCAAATAAAATAATGGGATGCATTAAAAGAGGCATAGATGCTCATGAGGAGAACATAATTTTACCTCTATACAAGTCATTAGTGCGACCACACTTAGAATACTGTGTACAGTTCTGGTCACCGGTGTATAAGAAGACATAGCTGAACTAGAGAGGGTGCAGAGAAGAGCGACCAAGGTTATTAGAGGACTGGGGGTCTGCAATACCAAGACAGGTTATTACACTTGGGGTTATTTACTGTGGAAAAAAGAAGGCTTAGGGGTGATCTTATTACTATGTACAAGTATATGAGGGAACATTACAAAGACCTTTCTACTGATCTTTTTACTCTGAGGCCTGAGACGGGGACAAGGGGGCATCTTCTACGTCTGGAGGAAAGAAGGTTTAATCATAATCACAGACGGGGATTCTTTACTGTAAGAGCAGTGAGACTATGGAGCTCTCTGCCGCGTGATGTTGTAATGAGTGATTCACTGTTAAAATTTAAGAAGGGCCTGGATGCCTTTCTTGAAAAGTATAATATTACAGGTTATAAATACTAGATTCCTTGATAGGGCGTTGATCCAGGGAACTAGTCTGATTGTCGTATGGAGTCGGGAAGGAATTTTTTTCCCCAATGTGGAGCTTAGTGTTTGCCACATGGTTTTTTTTTGCCTTCCTCTGGATCAACAAGTTAGGCTATGGGTTGAACTAGATGGACTTAGTCTTCCTTCAACCTTAAAAACTATGTTACTATGTTACTTCTCCCCTATGCCTCCAAACTACTAAAACAACTACTTGAACTGTCCTCCCACCTCTCCTCCTGCTCTCTCTTCGACCGCTTACAATCTGGCTTCCGACTGCATCACTCCACTGAAACTACCCTGACTAAAGTCACCAACAACCTACTAACTGTCAAATCCAAGCCACACTACTCTGTCCTCCTCCTGGACCTGTCATCTGCCTTCAACACAGTGGACCATTCCCTCTTACTACAGAAGACTCTCTCATCTCTTGGCATCACGGACTTGGCCCTATCCTGGATCTCCTCATACCTAACAGACCGGACATTCAGTGTCTCCCACTCACACACCACCTCCTCATCTCGCCCCCTATCTGTTGGTGTCCCCCAAGGTTCAGTCCTAGGACCCCTCTTCTTCTCCATCTACACCTTCGGCCTGGGACAGCTCATGGTCTCACAGCTTTCAGTACCACCTCTATGCTGACGTCACACAGATCTACCTCTCTGGACCTGATATCAACTCCTTACTAACCAGAATCCCACAATCTCTGTCTGCTATATCATCCTTCTTCTCTGCTAGATTTCTAAAACTTAACATGGATAAAACTGAATTCATCATCTTTCCCCCACCTCACTCAACCCCCCCAACTGACCTATCCATCAAAATTAATGGCTGCCCACTCTCCCCAGTCCCACAAACTCACTGCCTCGGAGTAACCCTAGACTCTGATCCCTCCTTCAAATCACATATCCAAGCCCTTTCCACTTACTGCCGACGTCAGCACCTGGCGCACCCAGGCAAGTGCCGGGGCCCTGAGCAGGCGGGGGGGCCCACTCGCCGTCAGGCACCCCGCCGCACTATGGGACCCATGAGCGGTGTGGTGCCAGAGCCCGCCACCCCCCCCCGCTTGCTCGGGGCCCCGGTACAATACTTACCTATCCCCGTGCCTCCGCAGCAACTCCGGTCTCTTCCACGGCTGCTGCACTGTGCCGTCTCAGGTCAGAGGGCGTGGTGACATCTTTACACCGCTCTCTCTCCTGAGCTGTCACAGCGCAGAGCGGGAAGACGCCGGCGACGCTGGAGTCCAGAGCTGTCAGTGGCAGCAGGTGAGAAGTGAGGTGAGTATTTGATTTTTTTTTTTATATGTATGGAGGCATGGGGCATTATAAGGGGGGGGGACAAGTGACATCCTGCATGGAGCATTATATGGGGCGGGAACAAGTGACATCCTGCATGGGGCATTATATGGGGGGGAGGTCACATCCTGCATGGGGCATTATATGGGGGGGAGGTGACATTCTGCATGGGGCATTATATGGGGGGATGACATCCTGCATGGGGCATTATATGGGGGGATGACATCCTGCATGCGGCATTATATGGGGGGAAAGGTGACATCCTGCATGGGGAATTATATGGGGGGTGACATCCTGCATGGGGCATTATATGGGGGGATGACATCCTGCATGGGGCATTATATGGGGGGATGACATCCTGCATGCGGCATTATATGGGGGGAGAGGTGACATCCTGCATGGGGAATTATATGGGGGATGACATCCTGCATGGGGCATCATATGGGGGGAGAGGTGACATCCTGCATGGGACATTATATGGGGAGGGTAACATCCTGCATGGGGCATTATATGGGGGGTGACATCCTGCATGGGGCATTATATGGGGGGAAGATGTGACATCCTGCATGGGGCATTATATGGGGGGGAAGTGACATCCTGAATGGGGCATTATGTGGGGGCACAGCCTGCATGGGGCATTATGTGGGGGCCAATATTCTGTATGGAGCGTTATATGGGGGCCAGTATTCTGTATGGAGCATTATATGGTGGCCAGTATCCTGTATGGAGCGTTATAAGGGGGCCAGTATCCCCTATGGAGCGTTATATGGGGGCCAGTATCCTGTATGGAGCGTTATATGGGGGCCAGTATCCTGTATGGAGCGTTATATGGGGGCTAGTATCTCGTATGGAACGTTATATGGGGACCAGTATCCTGTATGGAGCGTTATATGGGGACCAGTATTCTGCATGGAGCGCTATATGGGGTCCATTATACTCTATGGAGGACTATGTGGTGCCCATTATACTGTACGGAGGACTATGTGGGGTCATTCTGTATGGAGCAATATATGGGGCCCATAATACTGTATGAAGAACTATGGAGGACTATACTGTCCGGTCTACACAGTGTGCTGCGAGGATTCGCTGGTTTCTGAGCTTTTGTTGAATTTACAATAGATATCACGCATGTAATGTAAGAAGTGAAATCTTTGCATTATACTATATATATATATATATTTCTCTGCGGTATCTGTGCATCATGAATAGTGGTATGTGTTAAAGGGACCACTGAGACTCTTTCGCCCAGGGCCCACAAAAACCTGGAGCCGGCCCTGACTGCAACCTCCTGCTCTGTGGCCGCCCTTCTACCACTCTCGCCCCCCTCCAATCTATCCTAAACTCTGCTGCTCGACTAATCCACCTGTCCCCCCGCTATTCCCCGGCCTCTCCCTTCTGTCAATTCCTTCACAGCCTCCCCATTACCCAGAGACTCAAGTTCAAGGCCCTAACCATGGCATACAAAGCCATCCACAACCTGTCTCCTCCATACATCTGTGACCTAGTCTCCCGGTACAAACCTACACTCATCCTCCGATCCTCACAAGATCTCCTTCTCTACTCCCATCTTATCTCCTCTTCCCACAATCACATACAAGATTTCTCCCATGCATCCCCCCTACTCTGGAACTCTCTACCCCAACATATCAGACTCTCGCCGACCGTGGAAACCTTCAAAAGAAACCTGAAGACCCCCCTCTTCCGACAAGCCTACAACCTGCAGTAACCACCGCTCCACCATACCGCTCCACGACTAGCTCTACCCTCACCTACTGTATCCTCACCCATCCCTTATAGACTATGAGCCCTCGCGGGCAGGGTCCTCGCTCCGCCTGTACCAGTCGCTGTCACGTTTTGTTCAAGATTACTGGAATTGTTGTCTCTATATATACCCATCTTTCACATGTAAAGTGCCATGGAATAAATGGCGCTATAATAATAAATAATAATAGATAGACAGACAGACAGACAGACAGATAGATAGATAGATAGATAGATAGATAGATAGATACAGTTAGGTCCATATATATTTGGACAGAGACAACATTTTTCTAATTCTGGTTCTAGACATTACCACAATGAATTTAAAAAAAAAACAATTCAGATGCAGTTGAAGTTCAGACTTTCAGCTTTCATTTGAGGGTATCCACATTAAAATTGGATGAAGGGTTTAGGAGTTTCAGGGGCAGCTGACGGCTGGTGTTTCTAGCCTGGGAGGGGGCCAATATTCATGGCACCCTTCCTGGGCTATTAATATCAGCCCCCAGCTGTCTGCCTAGCCTTTGCTAGCTATTAAAATAGGGGGGACCCCACGTCATTTTTTTGGGGGTCCCCCATTTTAACCCCTTAAGCCCCGGATCATTTTCCGTTTTTGCATTTTCGTTTTTGCTCCCCTTGTTCCCAGAGCCATAGCGTTTTTATTTTTTGGTCAATATGGCCATGTGAGGGCTTATTTTTTGCGGGACAAGTTGTACTTTTCAACGCCATTACTAGTTTTACCATATCCTGTATGGGAAAACAGGAAAAAAATTCCAAGTGCGGTAAAATTGCAAAAAAAGTGCAATACCACAGTTGTTTTTTATTTATTTTTTTTACCACATTCACTGAATACTAAAACTGACCTGCCATTCTTATTCTCCAGGTCATTACGAGTTCATAGACACCAAACATGTATAGGTTCTTTTATATTTAAGTGGTGAAAAAAAATTCCAAAATTTGGTAAAAAAAAAAAAAAAATAGCGCCATTTTCTAAGACCCGTAGCGTCTCCACTTTTCGTGATCTGGGGCTGGTTGATGGCTTATTTTTTGCGTGCCGGGCTGACGTTTTTATTGATAACATTTGGGGTAGATCCGATGTTTTGATCGCCCGTTATTGCATTTTATTGCAATTTTGCGGCGACCAAAAAACGTAATTCTGGCGTTTAGAATTTTTTTCTCGTTACGCCGTTTACCGATCGGATTAATTCTTTTTTTTATATTGATAGATCGGGCGATTCTGAACGCGGCGATACCAAATATGTGTATGTGGGTTTTTTTTTTATATATATTTTATTTTGAATGGGGCGAAAGGGGGGTGATTTAAACTTTTATATTTTTTTATTTTTTTTTATATTTTTAAAAACTTTTTTTTTTACTTTTTGCATGCTTCTATAGTCTCCATAGGAGACTAGAAGCAACAACTGTCCGATCGCCTCTGCTACATACAGGGGACGAGCAGGTCCCCTGCATGCAGCAGAAATGGTCCTGTGCTATGAGCGCCGACCACTAGGTGGCGCTCATAGCGACAAGATCATGACAACCACAGGCGTCTGCTGCAGACCCTGGGTTGTCATGCACGCCCATCGGCGACCCGCGATCACGTGACGGGGTCGCCGGTGGGCGGGGCTTATGACGCGCTACCCGGAAGCGCGCGTTAAATGCTGCTGTCGGAGATTGACAGCGGCATTTAACATGTTAACCCATAGCCTAACATGTTGATCCAGAGGAAGGCAAAAAAAAACATGTGGCAAGCACTAAGCTCCACATTGGGGAAAAAAATTCCTTCCCGACTCCACATACGGCAATCAGACTAGTTCCCTGGATCAACGCCCTATCAAGGAATCTAGTATATATAACCTGTAATATTATACTTTTCAAGAAAGGCATCTAGGCCCTTCTTAAATTTTAATAGTGAATCACTCATTACAACATCATGCGGCAGAGAGCTCCATAGTCTCACTGCTCTTACAGTAAAGAATCCGCGTCTGTGATTATGATTAAACCTTCTTTCCTCCAGACGTAGAAGATGCCCCCTTGTCCCCGTCTCAGGCCTCAGAGTAAAAAGATCAGTAGAAAGGTCTTTGTACTGTCCCCTCATATACTTTCTATAAGATCACCCCTAAGCCTTCTTTTTTCCACAGTAAATAACCCCAAGTGTAATAACCTGTCTTGGTATTGCAGACCCCCCAGTCCTCTAATAACCTGTCTTGGTATTGCAGACCCCCCAGTCCTCTAATAACCTTGGTCGCTCTTCTCTGCACTCGCTCTAGTTCAGCTATGTCTTTCTTATACACCGGAGACCAGAACTGTACACAGTATTCTAAGTGTGGTCGCACTAGTGACTTGTATAGAGGTAAAATTATATTCTCCTCATGAGCATCTATGCCTCTTTTAATGCATCCCATTATTTTATTTGCCTTTGCAGCGGCTGCCTGACACTGGCCACTAAACGTGAGCTTGTCGTCCACCAATACACCCAGGTCTTTTTCAGTTACAGTTTTGCCCAGTGTTTTACAATTAAGCATATAATTATACATTTTATTTCCTCTGCCCAAGTGCATTACCTTACATTTATCCCCATTAAAGCTCATTTGCCATTTATCAGCCCAAGCTTCTAGTTTACATAGATCCTCCTGTAATATAAAATTGTCCTCCTCTGTATTGATTACCCTGCAGAGTTTAGAGTTATCTGCAAATATTGAAATATTACTCTGTATGCCCCCTACAAGGTCATTAATAAATATGTTAAAAAGAAGGGGGCCCAATACTGACCCCTGTGGTACCCCACTGTTAACTGAGACCCAGTCTGAGTGTTTTCCATTAATAACCACCCTTTGTTTCCTATCACTGAGCCAATTCTTAACCCACATACATATATTTTCCCCTATCCCCAATGTTCTCATTTTATGTATCAACCTTTTGTGTGGAACCGTATCAAAAGCTTTTGAAAAGTCCATATACACAACATCCACTGCATTTCCTTGGTCCAGTCCAGAACTTGCCTACTCATAAAAACTGATCAAATTAGTTTGACAGGAACGGTCCCTTGTAAACCCATGTTGATATTGGGTCATGAGGTTATTCTTCTTCAGATACTCTAGTATAGCATCTCTTAGGAAACCCTCCAGGATTTTACCCACAGTAGAGGTTAAGCTTACCGGCCTATAATTTCCAAGTTCAGTTTTTGTCCCCTTTTTGAATATTGGCACCACATTTGCTATACGCCAGTCCTGTGGTACAGACTCTGTTATTATGGAATCTTTAAAGATGAAAAATAATGGTCTATCTATGACATTACTTAATTCCTGCAGTACTCGCGGGTGTATCCCATCCGGGCCCGGGGATTTGTCAACTTTAGTGCTTTTTAGATGCCACCATACTTCCTGCTGGGTTAAGTAAGTGACATTTAATGGAGAATTTTTGTTATCACTAATCATGCTTTCTGTCATGAGATTTTCTTGTGTAAATACGGTTGAAAAAAAATCATTTAGCATATTGGCTTTTTCCTCATCCTCATCCACCATTTCACCCAGACTATTTTTAAGGGGGCCAACACTATCATTTTTTAGTTTTTTACTATTTATGTAGTTAAAGAATATTTTGGGGTTATTTTTACTTTCTCTGGCAATGAGTCTCTCTGCCTCAATCTTTGCTGCCTTGATTTGTTTTTTACATAATTTATTTAATTTTCTATATTTATTTAATGCCTCATCACTACCTACTTGCTTTAGTTCTCTAAATGCTTTCTTTTTGTCACTTATTGCGCCCCTTACAGCTCTATTTAGCCATAGTGGTTTCCTCCTATTTCTAGCATGTTTATTCCCAAAGGGTATATATTGTGCACAGGTCCTATTCAGGATGTTAATAAATGTCTCCCATTTGCTTTGTGTAGCTTTATGTCTCAGGATATCGTCTCAGTTTATTGCACTAAGATCATCTCTCAAACGCTGGAAATTTGCCTTCCTGAAGTTTAGTGTCCTTGTAACCCCTCTACTACACATCTTATTAAAGGTTACATGAAAACGTATTATTTTGTGATCACTATTACCCTAGTGACCCCCAACTCGTATATTTGATATGCGGTATGGCCTATTGGTTAATATTAGGTCTAGCAGTGCCCCCCTTCTTGTTGGGTCCTGAACCAGTTGTGAAAGGTAATTGTCTCTCATAGTTGTCAAAAACCTATTACCTTTGCTTGAACTACATGTTTCTGTCCCCCAATGTATTTCAGGGTAGTTGAAGTCTCCCATAATAATGACTTCTCCTTGAGTCGCTGCTTCATCTATTTGCTTTACGAGGATTTCTCCGCTACTTCCATTATTTTTGGAGACTTATAACAAACTCCTATCACTAATTTATTATTTTTTCCCCCTCCCCTTATCTCCACCCACAGGGACTCTACATTTTCATTAGATTCATCTATATCCTCCCGCAAGACAGGTTTTAAGGATGATTTTACATATAAACACACCCCCCCCCCTCGCTTGTTTGTACGGTCATTTCTGAACAGACTATATCCCTGTAAATTAACTGCCCAGTCATGGCTCTCATCCAGCCACGTCTCAGATATTCCTACCATGTCATAATTATTTTCCAACAAAATTAATTCTAATTCCTCCATTTTGTTGGTGAGGCTTCTGGCATTAGTGTACATGCATTTTATGTATCTCTCTGTACCTCTATTCCTTCTTACTTTATTGATTGTTCTAACCCCACCCCCAATTTCTTTATTTGTGCCCAGGTCACTATCTGCACTATCTTCCAAACTTATAAAATGAATACCCTCCCGCCAATCCTTAGTTTAAACACTCCTCCAACCTTCTAGCCATTTTCTCCCCCAGCACAGCTGCACCCTCCCCATTGAGGTGCAGCCAGTCCCTAGCGTAGAGTCTGTAGCCAACTGAGAAGTCGGCCCAGTTCTCCAGGAACCCAAATCCCTCCTTCCTACACCAGTTCTTGAGCCACTTATTTATCTCCCTAATCTCCCATTGCCTCTCTGGCGTGGCACGTGGTACCGGTAGAATTTCAGAGAATACCACCTTGGAGGTCCTTGCTTTCAGCTTCAGCCAATTCTCTGAAATCATCTTTAAGGACCTTCCACCTACCTCTAACTTTGTCATTTGTGCCAATGTGCACCATGACCGCTGGGTCCTCACCAGCCCCTCCCAGTAATCTGTCAACCCGATCAGCGATGTGCCGGACTCGAGCGCCAGGTTGGCAGCACACTGTTCGACGATCCCGGTCTTTGTGACAGATTGCCCTATATGTTCCCCTAATAATTGAGTCCCCCACTACCAGCACCTGCCTCGCCTGCCCTGCTCTCCTATTTCCCTCTTTACTGGAGCTGACACTCCTCCGGCTTTCAGGGGACATGCCTTGCTGCAACAGTGCTACCCCTGTACCGTCACTCCCCTCATCTGCCAACTTTGCAAACTTATTGGGGTGTGCCAGATCAGGACTAGCCTCCCTGGCACTCTTCCCTCTACCCCACCTTCTAACTGTCACCCAACTAACGGCCTCACTGTCCTGCAGCTCCCGACTACCACCCTCCCCCACATCTACCCCAGTGAGCTACTGCTCAGTGAGCAGCAGACTCCTTTCCATATTGTCAATGGATCTCAGTGTTGCCAGCTGCACATTTAGATCCAGTACCTGGGCTTCCAAACGCACAATGTGCACGCATCTCGCACAGCAGTAAGCAACCCCGACCAGCTGTTCAAGGAATGCATACATGTGGCAAGATGTACACTGGATAGCATTGTCAATAATGGAGCTCATTTCCTAATGGGGATTGCAATAGACAGAATGTTAAGTAAAAAGAAAAGTAAAGAATTAATAAAATACAGACAGCAATTCAGTCCAAAGTCCTCCCTTCCAAACTCCCTGAATCCAAAGTCACTGAAAAACAAGTCACACACTTACTTTCGTTCGCACTTACGCTCCGGTCACACTCAGCTCGTTCACACTCGCAAACTAAGAGATTTAAAGAGGGTTTTTTTTTTTTTTCCCCTTTTCCAGCAATGCACCCTACAGCTCAATGCACTT
Source organism: Phyllobates terribilis (assembly GCF_046119375.1). NCBI lineage: Eukaryota > Metazoa > Chordata > Amphibia > Anura > Dendrobatidae > Phyllobates > Phyllobates terribilis. Next base: position 386,815,477 of record NW_027362765.1, read on the forward strand.
CCAAAGGGCATCTGCCCCAGCCTTCTGCTTAACCTCCGCTAGAGACTAAAATTACGGGGAACCCCACGCCAATTTTTTTTTTAATAAATCCTTTATTTTAACACTAAATGACAAGTACAGTAATCAACACTGTCACTGTACTTATTATATATGTGACTGACATGTTTCTATCTATCTAATCTATGTGTGATGCTCTATTCTTTCTGTTCTAAATTGTCGGGTACCGGTGTATGCCGCTGATGAATTGCCGGCCGGCTTTTTTAAAGAGATGGGTGCTTGAAAATCGGAGGGCACTAGTGTGTTCCAAGTGCCCTGCTATGTTTTCATGCACCCTCCTATATACCCTGCCTGCCTGTCTGCCTATATATTCTGCCTGCCTGACGTTTAATTGAGCACCGTTCCCATCGATTTGGGCAATTTTTGACCTTCTGCAGACCGCTGGGGGGGGCCACCAGAAAAATGCTCGAGTTTCCCATAGACTTACATTGGGCTCGTTGCTCGGGTCGAGAACCCGAGTATTCCAATGTGCTCGACCCGAGCATCGAGCACCCGAGCATTTTAGTGCTCGCTCATCACTACTAGTCATCCATTTATATGTATATCAATTTGAAAGATATGTCATTGTAGAGTCTTGCAAAACTGGATACTATAAAGCCAGGCCATACAGCTATAATGGGGATCTTGGAAAGAATGTCAACGACCTAGGTGGTCCCATCTTTTGGTAATGAACTGTACAGTATAGTCCTCCCCTGAGGATCTTGATTGCAAAGAAAGAAGCCCATGAGTCATGAGAAAGCATGAAATAAACACCAAGCTCTTCTGACTTGGACCCTAATATGATACTCGGGAGTTTACATTTATCTTCGATATCAGACTCCCTCTCTTGTATATTCGTCACTGTTTACAAGTGATTTTGGCAATTTTTTGGGGGGAGTGTATAGGCTTCTTGGCAATATTTTCAAAAACTAACTCAAAAATAATTTAAACTGTTCATTGTGAGAAAATGAAGGTATCTAGTGTCAGCATCACCGTCAGAAAATATTTTCTGTGCTCTGTCGCCCCAGGAGGGTGTGATTCCTCCGCTCAGTCAAGGTCTGTTTAATAACCTTTAGCTTCAGAGCATACGGGCGTCAGTAACTTAATTTCAGCTCCAATCCCTGGGCGATCATTCAGTAATTGCTGTGAACACATAACGGTGGAGTCACGAGCGCTAGTGACTCTGGACAGTTAAAGCGACCTCAGATCTCCAAAAAATCATTACTGAATAAAAACCTATTAACTTCCTGACAGTGAGTAAAGCACTTTAATATCCTAATGCGCCTCATGAAATATTCCATATAGAGCTCTTTATGTAAGACTGAACAAATTGTTGTAAATGTGCATTAGATGTAGTCAGAAATGTTTTTGTTATACGTTCTTTTTCACTTCTAGGGTGATGTAACAATTTTCCAGTGTGCTCTCATGTCAATCAAATGTCTACACATGTCCTCCTTCTCCCCTCCCACAGCATATTATGTCTGCACATACACTACTTATCTAAGTGTGTAATAATACTGAATTATATTCTGTATTCTACTCCAGAGCTGCACTCTCTGTTCTGCTGGTGGAGTCTCTCATGGAACAACTGCAGGAGAATCACGCAGATCTCCCGACTAGAGATGAGCGTTGTTCTACTCGAACTGTTCGCCAATCTCAAATTCGAGCTGTTTTGGGCGGTGTTCGAGCCGTTCGGCGAACACGAACAATTTGAGAAAAATTTGGCTGTTCGAGGTTATGTTCGATAACTGTTCGTGCACCAAAATCATAACTGGATTTTTTCTCAGTAATGATGAAAATTAATGTTAATACACAGTTTGAGTGTACAGCGGGGCAGGGGATGGATCTCTGCAGGAACAATGAAGATCTCCATTTTTTTTTCTCTTTCCCGCATTTACAGTGGGGAGGTGCAATCTGTCAGCCTATCCGCAGCGCACACACGGAGCGAAGTGCTTTTTTTCACACAAGCAAGGGCATGTGTCATTGGCAGTGTATGTCACATGTCCTTGCCCTATAAGACCAAGCCATTTTCCCCGTCGCCACCATTTTCTCACTGCTGCAGCTGCGTGTTAGACGGCACCGCTGTTGCTGTGTGCGCTATACCTTGTTAATTTCAAGCCAATTTTCGCACAAATCTACAGATAGCTTGGGAGTAGGGAATAGTTGTGATTGCAGTCCTTTTAAGGACTAGGTTACAGCATTTCCTATGACTTTTATCAGGCAGGTCTGTGCTCTTAAATAGATAGGTTGTGGGAGTAAAGACTAATTGTAATTGGAGTCCTTTTCAGGACTAGGTTACATCAGTTCCTATCAGTTTTTGCCAGGCAGGTCTGTGCCAGTGCTGTGCAAGTTTTATTCACAGCATTTGGCTGAATCTAGCAAAGCTAATCCTTTTTGGCCTATTGCAGAGTGTGTTAGTCAGTGGAGTAGCCTATCTGTGTTGCAAGATATAACACCTGTGTATAGAATACCAATTTTTTTACTGCACCTAGTGAAGTAAAATCTTTTGGGCATAGCATCATTCTATTAGTCCATCTATACTGACCTCCATCAGGTTGCAAATTGAATATAATTTTTTTCTGCATCTAGCTCTGAAAAAATATTGGGCTTCTAGCTGTGTGTGGGACTTGTTGTATTAGTCCATCTATACTGACCTCCATCAGGTTGCAAACTGAATATATTTTTTTCAGCATCTACCTCTGAAAAAATATTGGGCTTCTAGCTGTGTGTGGGACTTGTTGTATTAGTCCATCTATACTGACCTCCATCAGGTTGCAAATTGAATATAATTTTTATCTGCATCTAGCTCTGAAAAAATATTTGGCCTTCTAGCTGTGTGTGGGACTTTCTCTATTAGTCCATCTATACTGACCTCCATCAGGTTGCAAATTAAAAATAATTTTTATCTGCATCTACCTCTGAAAAAATATTTGGGCTTCTAGCTGTGTGTGTGACTTGTTCTATTAGTCCATCTATACTGACCTCCATCAGGTTGCAAATTGAATATAATTTTTATCTGCATCCAGCTCTGAAAAAATATTTGGGCTTCTAGCTGTGTGTGGGACTTGTTCTATTAATCCATCTATACAGACCTCCATCAGGTTGCAAACTGAATATATTTTTTTCTGCATCTACCTCTGAAAAAATATTGGGCTTCTAGCTGTGTGTGGGACTTGTTGTATTAGTCCATCTATACTGACCTCCATCAGGTTGCAAACTGAATATATTTTTTTCTGCATCTACCTCTGAAAAAATATGTGGCCTTCTAGCAGTGTGTGGGACTTTCTCTATTAGTCCATCTATACTGACCTCCATCAGGTTGCAAATTCAAAATAATTTTTTGTCTGCATCTAGCTCTGAAAAAATTTTGGGCTTCTAGCTGTGTGTGGGACTTGTTGTATTAGTCCATCTATACTGACCTCCATCAGGTTGCAAATTAAAAATAATTTTTATCTGCATCTACAGTACCTCTGAAAAAATATGTGGCCTTCTAGCAGTGTGTGGGACTTTCTCTATTAGTCCATCTATACTGACCTCCATCAGGTTGCAAATTCAAAATAATTTTTTGTCTGCATCTAGCTCTGAAAAAATATTGGGCTTCTAGCTGTGTGTGGGACTTGTTGTATTAGTCCATCTATACTGACCTCCATCAGGTTGCAAACTGAATATATTTTTTTCTGCATCTACCTCTGAAAAAATATTGGGCTTCTAGCTGTGTGTGGGACTTGTTCTATTAATCCATCTATACAGACCTCCATCAGGTTGCAAACTGAATATATTTTTTTCTGCATCTACCTCTGAAAAAATATTGGGCTTCTAGCTGTGTGTGGGACTTGTTCTATTAATCCATCTATACAGACCTCCATCAGGTTGCAAACTGAATATATTTTTTTCTGCATCTACCTCTGAAAAAATATTGGGCTTCTAGCTGTGTGTGGGACTTGTTCTATTAATCCATCTATACAGACCTCCATCAGGTTGCAAACTGAATATATTTTTTTCTGCATCTACCTCTGAAAAAATATTGGGCTTCTAGCTGTGTGTGGGACTTGTTCTATTAATCCATCTATACAGACCTCCATCAGGTTGCAAACTGAATATATTTTTTTCTGCATCTACCTCTGAAAAAATATTGGGCTTCTAGCTGTGTGTGGGACTTGTTGTATTAGTCCATCTATACTGACCTCCATCAGGTTGCAAACTGAATATATTTTTTTCTGCATCTACCTCTGAAAAAATATTGGGCCTTCTAGCAGTGTGTGGGACTTTCTCTATTAGTCCATCTATACTGACCTCCATCAGGTTGCAAATTCAAAATAATTTTTTGTCTGCATCTAGCTCTGAAAAAATATTGGGCTTCTAGCTGTGTGTGGGACTTGTTGTATTAGTCCATCTATACTGACCTCCATCAGGTTGCAAATTAAAAATAATTTTTATCTGCATCTACAGTACCTCTGAAAAAATATTTGGGCTTCTAGCTGTGTGTGGGACTTGTTCTATTAGTCCATCTATACTGACCTCCATCAGGTTGCAAATTGACTATAATTTTTATCTGCATGTAGCTCTGAAAAAATATTGGGCTTCTAGCTGTGTGTGGGACTTGTTCTATTAATCCATCTATACAGACCTCCATCAGGTTGCAAACTGAATATATTTTTTTCTGCATCTACCTCTGAAAAAATATTGGGCTTCTAGCTGTGTGTGGGACTTGTTGTATTAGTCCATCTATACTGACCTCCATCAGGTTGCAAATTGAATATAATTTTTATCTGCATCTAGCTCTGAAAAAATATTTGGCCTTCTAGCTGTGTGTGGGACTTTCTCTATTAGTCCATCTATACTGACCTCCATCAGGTTGCAAATTAAAAATAATTTTTATCTGCATCTACCTCTGAAAAAATATTAGGGCTTCTAGCTGTGTGTGTGACTTGTTCTATTAGTCCATCTATACTGACCTCCATCAGGTTGCAAATTGAATATAATTTTTATCTGCATCCAGCTCTGAAAAAATATTTGGGCTTCTAGCTGTGTGTGGGACTTGTTCTATTAATCCATCTATACAGACCTCCATCAGGATGCAAACTGAATATATTTTTTTCTGCATCTACCTCTGAAAAAATATTGGGCTTCTAGCTGTGTGTGGGACTTGTTGTATTAGTCCATCTATACTGACCTCCATCAGGTTGCAAACTGAATATATTTTTTTCTGCATCTACCTCTGAAAAAATATTGGGCTTCTAGCTGTGTGTGGGACTTGTTGTATTAGTCCATCTATACTGACCTCCATCAGGTTGCAAACTGAATATATTTTTTCTGCATCTACCTCTGAAAAAATATTGGGCCTTCTAGCAGTGTGTGGGACTTTCTCTATTAGTCCATCTATACTGACCTCCATCAGGTTGCAAATTCAAAATAATTTTTTGTCTGCATCTAGCTCTGAAAAAATTTTGGGCTTCTAGCTGTGTGTGGGACTTGTTGTATTAGTCCATCTATACTGACCTCCATCAGGTTGCAAATTAAAAATAATTTTTATCTGCATCTACAGTACCTCTGAAAAAATATGTGGCCTTCTAGCAGTGTGTGGGACTTTCTCTATTAGTCCATCTATACTGACCTCCATCAGTTTGCAAATTCAAAATAATTTTTTGTCTGCATCTAGCTCTGAAAAAATATTGGGCTTCTAGCTGTGTGTGGGACTTGTTGTATTAGTCCATCTATACTGACCTCCATCAGGTTGCAAACTGAATATATTTTTTTCTGCATCTACCTCTGAAAAAATATTGGGCATCTACCTGTGTGTGGGACTTGTTCTATTAATCCATCTATACAGACCTCCATCAGGTTGCAAACTGAATATATTTTTTTCTGCATCTACCTCTGAAAAAATATTGGGCTTCTAGCTGTGTGTGGGACTTGTTCTATTAATCCATCTATACAGACCTCCATCAGGTTGCAAACTGAATATATTTTTTTCTGCATCTACCTCTGAAAAAATATTGGGCTTCTAGCTGTGTGTGGGACTTGTTCTATTAATCCATCTATACAGACCTCCATCAGGTTGCAAACTGAATATATTTTTTTCTGCATCTATCTCTGAAAAAATATTGGGCTTCTAGCTGTGTGTGGGACTTGTTCTATTAATCCATCTATACAGACCTCCATCAGGTTGCAAACTGAATATATTTTTTTCTGCATCTACCTCTGAAAAAATATTGGGCTTCTAGCTGTGTGTGGGACTTGTTGTATTAGTCCATCTATACTGACCTCCATCAGGTTGCAAACTGAATATATTTTTTTCTCCATCTACCTCTGAAAAAATATTGGGCCTTCTAGCAGTGTGTGGGACTTTCTCTATTAGTCCATCTATACTGACCTCCATCAGGTTGCAAATTCAAAATAATTTTTTGTCTGCATCTAGCTCTGAAAAAATATTGGGCTTCTAGCTGTGTGTGGGACTTGTTGTATTAGTCCATCTATACTGACCTCCATCAGGTTGCAAATTAAAAATAATTTTTATCTGCATCTACAGTACCTCTGAAAAAATATTTGGGCTTCTAGCTGTGTGTGGGACTTGTTCTATTAGTCCATCTATACTGACCTCCATCAGGTTGCAAATTGACTATAATTTTTATCTGCATGTAGCTCTGAAAAAATATTTGGCCTTCTAGCAGTGTGTGGGACTTTCTCTATTAGTCCATCTATACTGACCTCCATCAGGTTGCAAATTCAAAATAATTTTTTGTCTGCATCTAGCTCTGAAAAAATATTGGGCTTCTAGCTGTGTGTGGGACTTGTTGTATTAGTCCATCTATACTGACCTCCATCAGGTTGCAAATTAAAAATAATTTTTATCTGCATCTACAGTACCTCTGAAAAAATATTTGGGCTTCTAGCTGTGTGTGGGACTTGTTCTATTAGTCCATCTATACTGACCTCCATCAGGTTGCAAATTGACTATAATTTTTATCTGCATGTAGCTCTGAAAAAATATTGGGCTTCTAGCTGTGTGTGGGACTTGTTCTATTAATCCATCTATACAGACCTCCATCAGGTTGCAAACTGAATATATTTTTTTCTGCATCTACCTCTGAAAAAATATTGGGCTTCTAGCTGTGTGTGGGACTTGTTGTATTAGTCCATCTATACTGACCTCCATCAGGTTGCAAATTGAATATAATTTTTATCTGCATCTAGCTCTGAAAAAATATTTGGCCTTCTAGCTGTGTGTGGGACTTTCTCTATTAGTCCATCTATACTGACCTCCATCAGGTTGCAAATTAAAAATAATTTTTATCTGCATCTACCTCTGAAAAAATATTTGGGCTTCTAGCTGTGTGTGTGACTTGTTCTATTAGTCCATCTATACTGACCTCCATCAGGTTGCAAATTGAATATAATTTTTATCTGCATCCAGCTCTGAAAAAATATTTGGGCTTCTAGCTGTGTGTGGGACTTGTTCTATTAATCCATCTATACAGACCTCCATCAGGATGCAAACTGAATATATTTTTTTCTGCATCTACCTCTGAAAAAATATTGGGCTTCTAGCTGTGCGTGGGACTTGTTGTATTAGTCCATCTATACTGACCTCCATCAGGTTGCAAACTGAATATATTTTTTTCTGCATCTACCTCTGAAAAAATATTGGGCTTCTAGCTGTGTGTGGGACTTGTTGTATTAGTCCATCTATACTGACCTCCATCAGGTTGCAAACTGAATATATTTTTTCTGCATCTACCTCTGAAAAAATATTGGGCCTTCTAGCAGTGTGTGGGACTTTCTCTATTAGTCCATCTATACTGACCTCCATCAGGTTGCAAATTCAAAATAATTTTTTGTCTGCATCTAGCTCTGAAAAAATTTTGGGCTTCTAGCTGTGTGTGGGACTTGTTGTATTAGTCCATCTATACTGACCTCCATCAGGTTGCAAATTAAAAATAATTTTTATCTGCATCTACAGTACCTCTGAAAAAATATGTGGCCTTCTAGCAGTGTGTGGGACTTTCTCTATTAGTCCATCTATACTGACCTCCATCAGGTTGCAAATTCAAAATAATTTTTTGTCTGCATCTAGCTCTGAAAAAATATTGGGCTTCTAGCTGTGTGTGGGACTTGTTGTATTAGTCCATCTATACTGACCTCCATCAGGTTGCAAACTGAATATATTTTTTTCTGCATCTACCTCTGAAAAAATATTGGGCATCTAGCTGTGTGTGGGACTTGTTCTATTAATCCATCTATACAGACATCCATCAGGTTGCAAACTGAATATATTTTTTTCTGCATCTACCTCTGAAAAAATATTGGGCTTCTAGCTGTGTGTGGGACTTGTTCTATTAATCCATCTATACAGACCTCCATCAGGTTGCAAACTGAATATATTTTTTTCTGCATCTACCTCAGAAAAAATATTGGGCTTCTAGCTGTGTGTGGGACTTGTTCTATTAATCCATCTATACAGACCTCCATCAGGTTGCAAACTGAATATATTTTTTTCTGCATCTATCTCTGAAAAAATATTGGGCTTCTAGCTGTGTGTGGGACTTGTTCTATTAATCCATCTATACAGACCTCCATCAGGTTGCAAACTGAATATATTTTTTTCTGCATCTACCTCTGAAAAAATATTGGGCTTCTAGCTGTGTGTGGGACTTGTTGTATTAGTCCATCTATACTGACCTCCATCAGGTTGCAAACTGAATATATTTTTTTCTCCATCTACCTCTGAAAAAATATTGGGCCTTCTAGCAGTGTGTGTGACTTTCTCTATTAGTCCATCTATACTGACCTCCATCAGGTTGCAAATTCAAAATAATTTTTTGTCTGCATCTAGCTCTGAAAAAATATTGGGCTTCTAGCTGTGTGTGGGACTTGTTGTATTAGTCCATCTATACTGACCTCCATCAGGTTGCAAATTAAAAATAATTTTTATCTGCATCTACAGTACCTCTGAAAAAATATTTGGGCTTCTAGCTGTGTGTGGGACTTGTTCTATTAGTCCATCTATACTGACCTCCATCAGGTTGCAAATTGACTATAATTTTTATCTGCATGTAGCTCTGAAAAAATATTTGGCCTTCTAGCAGTGTGTGGGACTTTCTCTATTAGTCCATCTATACTGACCTCCATCAGGTTGCAAATTCAAAATAATTTTTTGTCTGCATCTAGCTCTGAAAAAATATTGGGCTTCTAGCTGTGTGTGGGACTTGTTGTATTAGTCCATCTATACTGACCTCCATCAGGTTGCAAATTAAAAATAATTTTTATCTGCATGTACAGTACCTCTGAAAAAATATTTGGGCTTCTAGCTGTGTGTGGGACTTGTTCTATTAGTCCATCTATACTGACCTCCATCAGGTTGCAAATTGACTATAATTTTTATCTGCATGTAGCTCTGAAAAAATATTGGGCTTCTAGCTGTGTGTGGGACTTGTTCTATTAATCCATCTATACAGACCTCCATCAGGTTGCAAACTGAATATATTTTTTTCTGCATCTACCTCTGAAAAAATATTGGGCTTCTAGCTGTGTGTGGGACTTGTTGTATTAGTCCATCTATACTGACCTCCATCAGGTTGCAAATTGAATATAATTTTTATCTGCATCTAGCTCTGAAAAAATATTTGGCCTTCTAGCTGTGTGTGGGACTTGTTCTATTAATCCATCTATACAGACCTCCATCAGGTTGCAAACTGAATATATTTTTTTCTGCATCTACCTCTGAAAAAATATTGGGCTTCTAGCTGTGTGTGGGACTTGTTGTATTAGTCCATCTATACTGACCTCCATCAGGTTGCAAATTGAATATAATTTTTATCTGCATCTAGCTCTGAAAAAATATTTGGCCTTCTAGCTGTGTGTGGGACTTTCTCTATTAGTCCATCTATACTGACCTCCATCAGGTTGCAAATTAAAAATAATTTTTATCTGCATCTACCTCTGAAAAAATATTTGGGCTTCTAGCTGTGTGTGTGACTTGTTCTATTAGTCCATCTATACTGACCTCCATCAGGTTGCAAATTGAATATAATTTTTATCTGCATCCAGCTCTGAAAAAATATTTGGGCTTCTAGCTGTGTGTGGGACTTGTTCTATTAATCCATCTATACAGACCTCCATCAGGATGCAAACTGAATATATTTTTTTCTGCATCTACCTCTGAAAAAATATTGGGCTTCTAGCTGTGTGTGGGACTTGTTGTATTAGTCCATCTATACTGACCTCCATCAGGTTGCAAACTGAATATATTTTTTTCTGCATCTACCTCTGAAAAAATATTGGGCTTCTAGCTGTGTGTGGGACTTGTTGTATTAGTCCATCTATACTGACCTCCATCAGGTTGCAAACTGAATATATTTTTTCTGCATCTACCTCTGAAAAAATATTGGGCCTTCTAGCAGTGTGTGGGACTTTCTCTATTAGTCCATCTATACTGACCTCCATCAGGTTGCAAATTCAAAATAATTTTTTGTCTGCATCTAGCTCTGAAAAAATTTTGGGCTTCTAGCTGTGTGTGGGACTTGTTGTATTAGTCCATCTATACTGACCTCCATCAGGTTGCAAACTGAATATATTTTTTTCTGCATCTACCTCTGAAAAAATATTGGGCATCTAGCTGTGTGTGGGACTTGTTCTATTAATCCATCTATACAGACCTCCATCAGGTTGCAAACTGAATATATTTTTTTCTGCATCTACCTCTGAAAAAATATTGGGCTTCTAGCTGTGTGTGGGACTTGTTCTATTAATCCATCTATACAGACCTCCATCAGGTTGCAAACTGAATATATTTTTTTCTGCATCTACCTCTGAAAAAATATTGGGCTTCTAGCTGTGTGTGGGACTTGTTCTATTAATCCATCTATACAGACCTCCATCAGGTTGCAAACTGAATATATTTTTTTCTGCATCTATCTCTGAAAAAATATTGGGCTTCTAGCTGTGTGTGGGACTTGTTCTATTAATCCATCTATACAGACCTCCATCAGGTTGCAAACTGAATATATTTTTTTCTGCATCTACCTCTGAAAAAATATTGGGCTTCTAGCTGTGTGTGGGACTTGTTGTATTAGTCCATCTATACTGACCTCCATCAGGTTGCAAACTGAATATATTTTTTTCTCCATCTACCTCTGAAAAAATATTGGGCCTTCTAGCAGTGTGTGGGACTTTCTCTATTAGTCCATCTATACTGACCTCCATCAGGTTGCAAATTCAAAATAATTTTTTGTCTGCATCTAGCTCTGAAAAAATATTGGGCTTCTAGCTGTGTGTGGGACTTGTTGTATTAGTCCATCTATACTGACCTCCATCAGGTTGCAAATTAAAAATAATTTTTATCTGCATCTACAGTACCTCTGAAAAAATATTTGGGCTTCTAGCTGTGTGTGGGACTTGTTCTATTAGTCCATCTATACTGACCTCCATCAGGTTGCAAATTGACTATAATTTTTATCTGCATGTAGCTCTGAAAAAATATTTGGCCTTCTAGCAGTGTGTGGGACTTTCTCTATTAGTCCATCTATACTGACCTCCATCAGGTTGCAAATTGAATATAATTTGTATCTGCATCTAGCTCTGAAAAAATATTTGGCCTTCTAGCAGTGTGTGGGACTTTCTCTATTAGTCCACCTATACTGACCTCCATCAGGTTGCAAATTAAAAATAATTTTTATCTGCATCTACCTCTGAAAAAATATTTGGGCTTCTAGCAGTGTGTGGGACTCATTGTATTAGGCCATCTATACCAAGCTCCACCAGCTTTGAAATTAATAATAATTTTTAGCTGCATCTAGCCCTGAAAATAATTTTTCCCAATAGTGGTAGCAATAGAAATATGGGGCGCGCGCCTGGCTAACAAAAATATACGCTTCATAACACAAAACACCAGCCTAGCGCACTGCATTAATAAGATGGCATCATCGTCTCTCCCAGTGCTAGGCCTACTACGCAGGCTAGTATTCCTGTGCCTAAAACACAATGTATGGGTCCGCGCTAGCCACTATGCTGAGGGGTATAAAGCTGCTGCTAACGCTTTATAACAATTCAATTGGCAGATTTTCACAGAGCTCGTCCACAACGCCCACCCATCGGGCAACAGTTGCCCACCCTCCCTATGGGATCTAGTGGCGAATAGTTGATGCCATTAATCAGAGCGTCAGTTGCCCCGTCAACGTGGCAAGCATACGGTAAGGCATGGGAAGAATGGACACGACTAGTAGCAGGCAGACGGGTTGACCAATGTGAACAAGCCAGATCACAAGTCACCATAGAATTTCTCCACCAGCTAATGATGAGGGGCATATCAGGGGCGTCAGCGCAGCGGTGTCTGACCGGAGTAGCATTTCACTTCCAACTACTGAATTGGGGAGATGTGACAAAGATTCATCATCAGACAATCCATAAAAGGGTGGAAAAGGGGTCAGCCAAGTCAGGAATGTAGACGTCCCGTCCCGTGTCACAAAAACTGATTTCTCACATCTTATCCCTAACACCATTAACATGACACTCACAATTTGAAGCAACACTGTTTGGCGAGATACATAAGACCGGACTTGTTATCCTAACGTGGTTTGTTTCTTTTACAGGTGACGCTAAGCCAACAGTGTGAGTGATAGGCCACTCGTATATATATTGGGCACAAAAAAGGGCGAAAGTCCGCCCAGGCGGGAGGAAATTAGAGTTTCATAACACATATTTCAACTGGAGAGGTATTAGAGGCCTGCTATGGCCACAGGTACTAATGGAGGTAATCAAGGTAGGGAGAGAGGCAAGAGGTCCGGTCATCTTAGTTATACAGGCCGGGGGAAACAACCTAGGTCATCACAAGAGCGCATAACTAATGGCAATAATGAAACTAGACACAGCGCTTCAGAGAATTTTTCACAAAATTAGCTATAGTATGTTCAGAGATTGTGCCGATAGCGGTATGGCAAGGTGCGCGAGACATCACGGCCATCGAATGGACAAGGCGGGTAATAAATATTCGGATGGCAAAATTTAGAAGAGACAGAGGCGGTGTAGTGATACGACACCGACAACTGGAAGGAGATAAAGCAGGCCTCATACGGCCCGACGGTGTTCACTTAATAGATATTGGACTGGACATATTCCTGTCAGGACTCCAGGACGGAGTGGAACAAGCGTTAAGAGTGATGGGTGGGGGTCAGAGTCCTGCATACGAGTACGCTGGATCCTCCATGGCCTGGAAATAGAAAGGACATGTTGGAGAGTTACACTTGTTGGCCAACTTGCCGGAGTGGGGACCCAGGGCATGCTGCAACAAGCTGAATTATTTTAGAAATAAAATGCCTTTCTAATGGAATGAGTATAAAGAGTTAATAAAGCTGTGACCGATCCTCACCCATCCAGTTGTAAGAGTTACATTATTGGGTTGTCCATGAAAGGGGGGCGGTAGGGGGGCTGAGCATCTGGGTTTGGTTGGGGGTCCCCACAGTCTGCCTAGGCTAGATTAATTTAAAAATTCTTATTAGATACACAGGCGGTGCAGCTTGCTTCGCAGCTGGGCTACTACGCCCAAAGTATTGCCTAGGCTAGATGCAGTTAAAAATTCTACGCTGACTAGCAGACACTGAAGATTTGGAGCAGACCTCTGTGTAAACAGCTCTTCAGACTCAACCATCTGTGTTACCCCAAGCCATAGTGTATGTAGTTTCTTACAGTTAAAAGGGGGGGGTGCGACCCAACCCACCTGGAATTGACGATGCCAACGTCACGTAAGACACAGCAAGGGGACTCCCAAAATTGTGGCACAGACACCACTTAACCCTAGAACGCATACCTGTGGCCTTGCAGGCCCGCCCAGTTAATTGTTTTCTATTTTCTGCAAGATTGCTTTAGTTAGAATTTTGAAACTCTAGGTATTCTTCATGTATATAGTTGTTTGTCATTTGAGTTTGAGTTATTCCATGTTATTTGCACACGGGCCTAAAGGGCCCCAGGTATGTGAAAGTGTAGATTTTTATGGTCATGCGTTCTAGGGTTAAGTGGCATCAATTGCCCCACTGTTGCTTAAAACGGTTGGTGAGGTGATTTTACCAAATCCCCAAGCTTTTAGTCTCCCAAGGATGACACAGGGGTAGAAATGTCCTTGCGAATCCATGATTTGATCATCTTTATGAACGTGAGTCTGTCTACATTCTCAGTGGAGAGCCGCGTGCGCTTATCTGTCAGCACACCACCAGCAGCGCTGAACACACGTTCAGAGAGAACGCTGGCTGCATGGCATGACAAGATCTCCAAGGCGTGAGTGGCGAGCTCCGGCGATTTTTCAAGATTGGAATACCAAAATGAGCAAGGGTCCAGTGACACAGTCATGGCTTCGATGTTGACTTGGAGATTCTCCTGTACCATCCTCTCTAGGCATTGACTATGTGTCAGACTTCTTGTCTCCTGTGGCCTTGCAAAGGATGGTCTAAAAAAGTGGTGAAACGATTCCACAAAATTGCTGTTACCAGCAGATACTGTGTTACTGTTACTGTTTGAGTGATGAAGACTCGACAGTCCCACCGTTGGCAAGTTAGAACTGTGAGATTCACTACGTGCACCACTGGTGTTTTGTGGAAAAGCACATGTAAGATTCTGCAACAGATACTCCTGCATTCGTCAATACCTTTTTATGGCAGGAATTATTTCGGCAAATATACTTTTGTACCGGGGATCTAAGAGTGTGGCAACCCAGTAGTCGGGATTACTTCGAATTCTGACAATCCGGGGGTCATGTTGCAGGTAGTGCAGCAAGAAGGCACTCATGTGTCTTGCGCATCCAGAAGGACCAAGTCCTTCTTGTGTTGGTAGCGAGGTAAGAATCATGCTTCCTTCCTCTGCCCTCTCCCTCCAACCTCGCACAACAGAAATGTGATCAAGGTCTCCCTCATCTGATGAGTCTTCCATGCCCATTGCCAGTTCGTCCTCCACTTCTTCCTCGGCTCCTGCACCTTCCTCAACAGTTTGGCTGCTACCATGCGCCCTGGTTAATCCCTCTCCCCCACCCTCCCATGCCTGCCGCCTTGGTGCTGCCAACCGTCTGGTCCTTGGAGATGTTATCCCTTCCGCATACGACTCCTCCTCTACTTCCTCCACCTCCTCTTGTCCCACCACCTGACTCCGAATTCTGTTTAACATGTGCTCCAGCATGTAAATCACCGTAATAGTCATGCTGATAATGGCATCGTCAGCACTAAACATCTTCGTCGCCATTTCAAGACTGTGCAGAAGGGTGCATAGGTCCCTGATCTGAGACCACTCCTCCAGCGTGATTTGCCCCACCTCTGGATCTCGTTGGCCCAGGCTATACGTCAGAAGGTATTGCACCAGGGCTTGTCGGTGCTGCCACAGTCGCTGCAACATGTGCAGAGTTGAATTCCACCGTGTCGGCACATCGCATTTCAGCCGGTGAACTGGCAGGCCCAACGACTTCTGTAGAGATGTAAGTCGTTGAACTGCGGGATGCGAACGGCGGAAGTGAGCACACAGCGACCGTGCACTCTGCAGAAGGCCATCTAGTCCGGGAAAGTGGGCTAAAAATTGCTGGACAACCAGGTTCAACACGTGAGCCATACAAGGCACTTGTGTGACATTGCCGCGGCGAAGGGCCGCACCCAGGTTTGCAGCATTGTCGCACATGGCCTTCCCTGGTTGCAGGTCCAGTGGAGACAACCTTTCATGAAACTGGGTCTCCAGAGCTGACCACAACTCCTCAGCTGTGTGACTCACATTTCCCAGACATTTCAAAGTAAACACTGATGCGTTGAGCCCTGCTGCCAGCATAGTAAGGAGGTGTGCAGGATCCCTTCTGCGCAGTTAGAAAGCAGGTGGCATTACCAGACAGGCTTTGGGTGCAGGTGGAGGACCGAGAGGAGGTTGAGGAGGCAGAAGTAGTGGAGGAAGTTCGAGATAAAGAGGATTAACACACAACTCGTGGGGACGGTAAGACTTGGACAGCAGCCCCTTGTCCTGCTGTCACCATAGTTACCCAGTGCCCAGTCAGCGACATGTAACGCCCTGTCCATGCCTTCTCGTCCAAGTGTCTGTGGTGAAGTGCACCCTGTCACACACAGAGTTTCTCAAAGAAGCGGTGATGTTGCGTGCGACATGCTAGTGGAGCGCAGGCACACCTTTCTTTGAGAAGTAGTGCCGACTGGGCATCTGGTACTGGGGCACTGTGACGGACATAAGGTCTTTAAAATCCTCTATGTCCTCCAGGTGGAAAGGCAGCATTTCTGTAGCCAACAGCTTGCAGATGGTGAAATTCAACCTCTTAGCTTTCTCATGGCAAGGAGGAAATGGTCTTTTACTTTTCCACATCTGAGGGACCGAGGGCTGGCTGTTGTGCTTAGACGGTGTTGAGTAGGGTGTCCCCGGCAACTGCCGGTCTGTGAGGAAGATGCAGGCGGACATGTTAGGTTGCCTTGATCCAAAGGTGGTGCTCTCGATGTCGGAGAGCGCTCAACACTAGCAGGTGTTTCCACTTCCCAATGAACTGACGACCTGCCAATCACACTGGCTGTTGCGGGTAAAGAGGTGGCAGGTCTGCGTCCAAAAACATGTGTGACTGCTGTCCCCCCAGTCACAGAGGATGAAGAGGCTGCGGATGCACAAGATGGGGCAGACGGTGGTTGGCCCAGCCGGCTAGGCCGCATTGTAGCACACTGAGCTTCCCACTGCAACTTATGCTTCATATCCATGTGACGGTACATGCATGAAGTACTCAAACTATGTATTTTTTGGCCTCTACTTAGCTTTTGCTGACAAATATTACAGATAACACGAGTTGGGTCATCCTTATCGATCTGAATAAATGCCCAGGCTATGCAAGGCTTAGAGCCCATGTGACCTGAAGAGCCACTACGACTTGTGGTCAGAGGCAGAGTTGTGGTTGAGGATGCAGTTGTTGACGTGCTTCCAGTACTCCGTCTCTGTTCAGGAAGGCGCAACCTAACCTCGTCGTCAATAGCATCTGTGATGCCCCGCTGCGCTTGGTATCACAGATCCTACAAGAGTGCATTGATGGAATCCTCCACAAGAGGCCCCCATAAACATTCACACATCTCCACCTTCCACCTCAGACCAGCAGAGGGAGCCCGTTAGGGATATAAATAGGGAAGGTGGAGCTAGGCAGTTCAATTCCTCTGAAGAGTTCCTGCAGTAGAGAAGCCTAAGAGAGGTCAGTCTGCAGTGGAGCTCAGTCTAGTCTAGAGAACGCAGTTAATAGTTCAGCAGTGGAGCACGAGGCTCCTGCTTGCTAGATTCAGGGAGCCCAGATAGAGCTTAAGGTGTGCCGGTGCCGTAAGATCAGTGAAGCGCGGCAAGCTGCCGTTAGTGTGTATAGCCTAGTGAGGGCCCGAGTAGGCCGAAGGTGAGTGGCGAGTTAGTACATAAGGGGCAGAGGAGCTTAACCAGCTCACCCGAAGCATTTACCGGACACAGGATCCGAGCTTACCGGTATCTCTATGACCCAGTAAGGCATAACCGGAATCCCTGGAGAACTACAAGTCCCAGGATCGCTAAGGTGCTGATATGTAACAGAGCCAGGAGACGCTTAGGCCCCGCATACTGGGAGCGTGAACTCCAAGAGAAGGCCCTACCACAAGGTCAGCCAGCGCAGGACAGAGACAAAGTTAGGCCTAGCTCCAGGCAGGTCAGAAACTTACTACGCAGAGGCAAGAAACAGGAGGCCCTACACCCGCTCATTGGGGAGGATCCTGATATGCACCCTTCACCCTACAGTGCTCCGGGATGTGCCTGAATTTCCACCAGTAAAAGGTACTGAAGTGACTACCGTGTCCGTTCCCGTTCTTGCTCTGACCCAGCTGGGTCTCGCCTGTCCTGCATTCCCCCTGCATACGCTGCCCTGAGACCTAGCTCCACCTGTGGGGAGCTATACCATCGAGCTGCCTTATCACCGGCCTCAGTGGACTGCTGCAGCGCTGGTGCTTGTCACCAGATACCACAGGTGGCGTCATGAACTCTTATAAAATTAATAATTATCCACCCTTTTAAAGAGAGACCCCAGGGTACGGGCCAGGGAGCCGACCACCGCGACATCCCCAAGGCCAGGCAAATGCCCGGGTACCGAGTCATCCCCATCCCCTGGGCTAGTCACATCCTCCTCCACCTCCTCTGCTGACCTCATCGACTGGCTGACTGTGGGTTGACAGTAAGTGGGATCTCCAACCTCGTCATCATCACCCTGTGTGTTATCACACCCGTCGCCCTCAGAGCCAACCTCTTCCTGCCCTGACCGAAAAGTCAAGTTGTCGCTCCAATCAGGTATTTGAGTCTCATCATCGTCTTCATCATTGTCTCCACCAACAGGAGTTACAGTTTGGGAACAAGGGTCTACATTATGCTCAGAACCTTCTTCATCTGGTCTTGGATCCAACTTATAAAGATTCTGGGCATCGGATCAGATCATTTCCTCATCTGGATTAACAGAAGCTCTGGAGCAGACCTCCGTTTCCCAGGCTATAGTATGAGTAAACAGCTGGGCAGACTCAGCCATCTGTGTTACCCCATACTCAGACGGGCAGCTGGAGACTTGGGAGCTGTGAGGAAGCAAGTGCGATTGGGGTGACACCTCTGAGGACTGGAGTATTTGTGATGTTGAAATTGAGGTGATGGAGAGCCCACTTGAAGGAGCACTTGATATCCGTTGAAGCACCTGCTGTTTTTGTGCCTCATCTAGAATTTGTAGCGATGGGCGTGTCCGTAAGAATGGGATCGTATCACATTGTCCACGAAAAGAAGTCGACATCTTAGTTTGGCTGGAAGATGGTCTTTCTTCTGCAGATGTTACTCCCCCCCCCACCGTGGGGGGCCTCGACCCACCGGCGGACAGGCACCAGTATTGGGATAGGGGGGCTGGCCGTCAGGGTCCACCGCGGCTCTGGCACAAACCCGGCGACACAGAGGTTGCACAGGCAGGAACGGACTGGCCGTGTCGGCTTCTCACTTTTTGGATTTTAGAAGGACATGACATGCCTATATCTGTGTCTCCCCCTCCTTTTACTCCTCCACCTCTTTTCTTTTCGCATGACTATATGTACTTGTCACTTTTCCATGTGTTAGTTGTGTCTTCTGAGCAGTTTGTCAGCTTTTGGACACCTTTGAAGGTGTTTTCTATGTGTTTCTATGTGTTTTTGTTTGCCTGCCATTGGTTTTAACGGTGTTCGAAGGTGTTCGACGAACAGTTCGACGAACAGTTCGGCGAACACACGGGTGTTCGACGAACCGAACCGAATTCGAACACTACGGGGGTGGCTCAACACTACTCCCGACTGTTACCAATAGTCAAGGAGACACCCTGGAGATCACGCAGATCCCACCGCTGCCACCAATTTGTCATGAACCAGCACCCCGCTGCCTCCTATTGACAGGACAATTACGCAATTGAATGACGAGCGAAGAAAGAGGCCACGGCTGTTTCCACTACTAGGCTGGATAGTGGCAGCTCACAGTGAATGTACAGTATATACACATTTGATTACAAACTCCACAATAACAAACGGAACCACTAGCTGCAATCATTTATACAGGCCGATTGGATACCCATTACAGGTAGTGTATGGCTTCAGGGGTTCGGTTTATAGAGAAAGCGGAATAGAGCTATTAAATTGGATATATATATACAGTACAGACCAAAAGTTTGGACACACCATCTCATTTAAAGATTTTTCTGTATTTTCATGACTATGAAAATTGTACATTCACACTGAAGGAATCAAAACTATGAATTAACACATGTGGAATTATATACTTAACACAAAAGTGTGAAACAACTGAATATATGTCTTATATTCTAGGTTCTTCAAAGTAGCCACCTTTTGCTTTGTTGACTGCTTTGCACACTCTTGGCATTCTCTTGATGAGCTTCAAGAGGTAGTCACCGGAAATGGTTTTCACTTCACAGGTGTGCCCTGTCAGGTTTAATAAGTGGGATTTCTTGGCTTATAAATGGGGTTGGGACCATCAGTTGTGTTGAGCAGAAGTCAGGTGGATACACAGCTGATAGTCCTACTAAATAGACTGTTAGAATTTGAATTATGGCAAGAAAAAAGCAGCTAAGCAAAGAAAAACGAGTGGCCATCATTACTTTAAGAAATGAAGGTCAGTCAGTCCGAAAAATTGGGCAAACTTTGAAAGTGTCCCCAAGTGCAGTTGCAAAAACCTTCAAGCGCTACAAAGAAACTGGCTCACATGAGGACCTCCCCAGGAAAGGAAGACCAAGAGTCACCTCTGCTTCTGAGGATAAGTTTATCCGAGTCACCAGCCTCAGAAATCGCAGGTTAACAGCAGCTCAGATTAGAGACCAGGTCAATGCCACACAGAGTTCTAGCAGCAGCAGGCCTTCATGGTAAAATAGCTGCTAGGATACCACTGCTAACGACAGGCAACAATCAGAAGAGACTTGTTTGAGCTAAAGAACACAAGGAATGGAAATTAGACCAGTGGAAATATGTGCTTTGGTCTGATGAGTCCAAATTTGAGATCTTTGGTTCCAACCACCATGTCTTTGTGCGACAGAGAAAAGGTGAACGGATGAACTCTACATGCCTGGTTCCCACCGTGAAGCATGGAGGAGGAGGTGTGATGGTGTGGGGGTGCTTTTCTGGTGACACTGTTGGGTATTTATTCAAAATTGAAGGCATACTGAACCAACATGGCTACCAAAGCATCTTGCAGCGGCATGCTATTCCATCCGGTTTGCGTTTAGTTGGACCATCATTTATTTTTCAACAGGACAATGACCCCAAACACACCTCCAGGCTGTGTAAGGGCTATTTGACCAAGAAGGAGAGTGATGGGGTGCTACGCCAGATGCCCTGGCCTCCACAGTCACCAGACCTGAACCCAATCGAAATGGTTTGGGGTGAGCTGGACCGCAGAGTGAAGGCAAAAGGGCCAACAAGTGCTAAGCATCTCTGGGAACTCCTTCAAGATTGTTGGAAGACCATTTCCGGTGACTACCTCTTGAAGCTCATCAAGAGAATGCCAAGAGTGTGCAAAGCAGTCAACAAAGCAAAAGGTGGCTACTTTGAAGAACCTAGAATATAAGACATATTTTCAGTTGTTTCACACTTTTTTGTTAAGTATATAATTCCACATGTGTTAATTCATAGTTTTGATGCTGTCAGTGTGAATGTACAATTTTCATAGTTATGAAAATGCAGAAAAATCTTTCAATGAGAAGGTGTGTCCAAACTTTTGGTCTGTACTGTATATATCCAAAAAGTAGGAAGTGTTTATTCAAAGATGTAACAAAATAGACAAAATAATACAGTATATACAATAACATAAAATAAAAAGGAGTAACAAACAAAAAGTACTAAACCTGTGTCATGGAAATGGTGCAGCTCGTAGTGGAAAGAAGCTCTCCTTTTAGGGGATTGGTACAGCACTACAGTGAGTTGTGTCTTCCAGGACTGACAATGGAAAAAACTCAAAATCTGCTTTTATTAGATAAAAAACACACCTACACCTCTCCTCGGTGAGCTCATATTAAAAGATCTTCAACTTTAAGGATAATTTCACCCCTGGAGGTGCCAGGCGAGAGATATTAATGCCATATTTACTAGTATAATTTTAGCATTCCGTAGATAGGAAACATGGCATATATATTGTCATCCATCCGTCAGTTTTTAATTTGGGACTGATGCGGCGACCACCCGTGAGGTAAGTCAATATGTTATGTTAGCCACTTCGTCATGACGCCAGAAATATGCCTGCCATGACTCTAGGAGATCACATTACATTACTTATCCTGAACTGATCCTGAGTTACATCCTGTATTATGCCCCAGAGCTGCACTCACTATTCTGCTGGTGCAGTCATTGTGTAAATACATTACATTACTGATCCTGCACTGATCCTGAGTTACATCCTGTATTATACTCCAGAGCTGCACTCACTATTCCGCTGGTGCAGTCACTGTGTTCATACATTACATTACTTATGCTGTACTGATCCTGAATTACATCCTGTATTATACTCCAGAGCTGCGCTCACTATTCTGCTGGTGGAGTCACTGTGTATATACATTACATTGCTTATCCCGTACTGATCCTGAGTTACATCCTGTATTATACTGCAGAGCTGCGCTCACTATTCTGCTGGTGCAGTCACTGTGTACATACATTACATTACTGATCCTGAGTTACATCCTGTATTATACTCCAGAGCTGCACTCACTATTCCGCTGGTGCAGTCACTGTGTACATACATTACATTACTTATGCTGTACTGATCCTGAGTTACATGCTGTATTATACTCCAGAGCTTCACTCACTATTCTGCTGGTGCAGTCACTGTGTACATACATTACATTACTTATCCTGTACTGAACCTGAGTTACATCCTGTATTATACTCCAGAGCTGCACTCACTATTCTGCTGGTGGAGTCACTGTGTACATACATTACATTACTGATCCTGAGTTACATCCTCTATTATACTGCAAAGCTGCACTCACTATTCTGCTGGTGCAGTCACTGTGTACATACATTACTTTACTGATCCTGAGTTACATCCTGTATTATACTCCAGAGCTGCACTCACTATTCCGCTGGTGCAGTCACTGTGTTCATACATTACATTACTTATGCTGTACTGATCCTGAATTACATCCTGTATTATACTCCAGAGCTGCGCTCACTATTCTGCTGGTGGAGTCACTGTGTATATACATTACATTGCTTATCCCGTACTGATCCTGAGTTACATCCTGTATTATACTGCAGAGCTGCGCTCACTATTCTGCTGGTGCAGTCACTGTGTACATACATTACATTACTGATCCTGAGTTACATCCTGTATTATACTCCAGAGCTGCACTCACTATTCCGCTGGTGCAGTCACTGTGTACATACATTACATTACTTATGCTGTACTGATCCTGAGTTACATGCTGTATTATACTCCAGAGCTTCACTCACTATTCTGCTGGTGCAGTCACTGTGTACATACATTACATTACTTATCCTGTACTGAACCTGAGTTACATCCTGTATTATACTCCAGAGCTGCACTCACTATTCTGCTGGTGGAGTCACTGTGTACATACATTACATTACTGATCCTGAGTTACATCCTCTATTATACTGCAAAGCTGCACTCACTATTCTGCTGGTGCAGTCACTGTGTACATACATTACTTTACTGATCCTGAGTTACATCCTGTATTATACTAAAAGAGCTGCACTCACTATTCTGCTGGTGCAGTCACTGTGTACATAACATTACATTACTTATCCTGCACTGATCCTGAGTTACATCCTGTATTATACTGCAAAGCTGCACTCACTATTCTGCTGGTGCAGTCACTGTGTACTTACATTACATTACTGATGCTGTACTGATCCTGAGTTACATCCTGTATTATACTCCAGAGCTGCACTCACTATTCTGCTGGTGGAGTCACTGTGTACATACATTACATTACTTATCCTGTACTGATCCTGAGTTACATCCTGTATTATACTCCAGAGCTGCACTCACTATTCTGCTGGTGCAGTCACTGTGTACATACATTACATTACTTATCCTGTACTGAACCTGAGTTACATCCTGTATTATACTCCAGAGCTGCACTCACTATTCTGCTGGTGGAGTCACTGTGTATATACATTACATTACTTATCCTGTACTGATCCTGAGTTACATCCTGTATTATACCCCAGAGCTGCACTCACTATTCTACTGGTGCAGTCACTGTGTACATACATTACAATACTGATCCTGCACTGATCCTGAGTTACATCCTGTATTATACTCCAGAGCTGCACTCACTATTCTGCTTGTGCAGGCACTGTGTACATACATTACATTACTGATCCTGAGTCACATCCTGTATTATACACCAGAGCTGCACTCACTATTCGGCTGGTGCAGTCACTGTGTACATACATTACATTACTGATCCTGAGTTACATCCTGTATTATCCTCCAGAGCTGCACTCACTATTCTGCTTGTGCAGGCACTGTGTACATACATTACATTACTGACCCTGTCCTGATCCAGAATTACGGAACTCAGGAACACAGAGAATATGAAGCTATGAATATCTGCCTCCTCTCCTTTAGGCAGTGTTTGATCAGCATTTTGCAGCAGTATTTGTAATGCAAATCCAGAGTGTAAATGAGTCTTTACAGACACAGATAGAGAAACTGAAGTTACTTCCTCCTCTTCTCCTTCTTTTTCCTGTTTTCTGACCCACATACTGATGTGTACTAGTGTTGAGCGAACATGCTCGACACTGCTCGGTACTCGCCCGAGCATCACGCTACTCGGGATGTTCGGCGAGCACCGAGCATTTCCAGGTTACCCGGGCGGGAGCTCGGGTCTCCGCCGTGCATGTTGGTCGCTCTTTACAGAGCCAATGAACATGCAGGGATTGTCAGCCAGTCACTGTAATGCTGCAGCCATGTTGGTTGTGGGCATTACAGTGATTGGCTGGCCGCACAGCGTCACCTCGAGTATTTAAAACCGGGCGCCGCCATCTTGGACACAGTCGCTCTGGATCAGACAGTGTAGGGACAGCGCTGCTAATTTAGGGAGAGATATATCCTGCGAAATAGTTAGTGTAGGGTCTGTAAAGGCTGCCAGATCAAACAAACAGTCCTTCTCAGGACTAATATCCATCCCAGATACCAGGCAGGCTGTATAGGAGACGCAGTGGTTATACCAGCAAACGCTGCATTACAGTCCTGTGTGCTCCTGTTTCTGAAATTTCTGGACTTAGCACTAGTGTTGAGCCACCCCCGTAGTGTTCGAGTTCGGTTCGGTTCGTCGAACACCCGTGTGTTCGCCGAACTGTTCGTCGAACTGTTCGTCGAACACCTTCGAACACCGTTAAAACCAATGGCAGGCAAACAAAAACACATAGAAACACATAGAAAACACCTTCAAAGGTGTCCAAAAGCTGACAAACTGCTCAGAAGACATAACTAACACATGGAAAAGTGACAAGTACATATAGTCATGCGAAAATAAAAGAGGTGGAGGAGTAAAAGGAGGGGGAGACACAGATATAGGCATGTCATGCCCTTCTAAAATCCAAAAAGTGAGAAGCCGACACGGCCAGTCCGCTCCTCCCCGTGCCACCTCCGTGTCGCCGGGTTTGTGCCAGAGCCGCGGTGAACCCTGATGGCCAGCCCCCCTCTCCCAATACTGGTGCCTGTCCGCTGGTGGGTCGAGCGAGCCCCCCTGTGGTGGAGGCAGCTCTAAGCTTTTTAATTTAAATTGTCTCTCTAATTTGAATGAATACACTTTAAATCCATTTACAAGGATCTATTGGAGGGCAAGTCTCATGCCAGCAGCCGCGTAATTCCAGCTCCAGTAGCGTCCACTAAAGCTGCTGCAGTTAAAAAGCTTTTATAAGGATCGAGCTCGGCTGTCCACCGCAAGGCATCCTACTGCCAGTCCCAGCCCCTATGCCTTGGGGTGCCTCCTGATGCTCTTCACTGAGTATCCCGTGGTCCCGAAGCATTTCCTTTGAAAAAATGAAGTGTCCAAACTACAGGTGGTGTAGCTTGCTTAACAGCCGGGATAATCCGCTGACTAGCAGACCCTGCTACTAGGCACAAAGTATTTCCTGGGCTAGATGCAGTTAAAAATTTGTAATTAGATACTCTCGTTGGATGCTGAGAAAGCATTCCATAGAGTCTCCTGGCACGCCATATATGATTCTCTTAAAAAGCTTGGGGTAGGGGTCTAGGGGACCCTTTTATAGCCAAAATCACGGCCCTGTATCGCAATACGTCACCTAGGCTGAAGATAAATGGAACTGTAGCACCCTGAGGGCTCGGTTGCTACAGAGGTATTGCACCTCACCCAGAGGTGTGATATCTCACTCTCAGGTAAGGATGTAGTGTGGATCAGGACCCGACACCTGCATGCATTACACCACATTGCCGTGGGGCAGGGCGACCAATATGCCCCTGAGATGGGCACGACAGTCCCTGTCCCTGGCTGGAGTGGGGGGAGGGAACACTGAGGAAGGGGAACCCTGTAGTGCAGGAGCAGGGAGGAAGCAGTTCCTGGGTGCATTGAGAAGGGAGTATAAAAGGTGGGCACCATCTTAGTTCAGTGCAGAGAAGTCTGAGCAGAAGTGGCAGGGAGCAGGGGCTCTGCATGAGCTGTGCTCCGGAGGCGGGCCTAGTAACAGAGGCCCAGGCCTGGAAGAGGGAGAAGGAAGGAAGAGGAGCGGAGAAGGCTCCAGGAACGAGGAACGAAGGGATCTCAGGGGTGCGGACGGGCGAGTCGCCACCGCACGCCAGAATCCACCTGCGTGGAGGGGTCAGGCCAAAGGGGGAGACCGGTCCCCGAAACTAGTGGAGGCAGGAAACGACCCTCAGCTAGAAACAGGAGGCTGTGACATTTTATGTGGCGCAGCCCCTCGCTACACCCGCTAGGAAGGCACCACATAGGGTCAGGGAAACTGGCGCCAAGTTTACCAAGAGGAGGCCCGAGGCAGCCGGACAGAAGTGTTGGTAAGAAAGGCCAGACAAAGGACACACAAAGGGGGTCCTGTGAAGCGCTCCAAAGTTATCTGGGAGTTGTCTGAGCCCCTCACCTGGTCAGCACAGTACGACGTGGGCAGCCGTTACCTGCAGACGTGGTCTGGATAATAAGAACTGTGAGTAAAGGCCCTAGACTGCATCACTGACTCCGTGTGATTACTGCTGCTGCCCTGCACCATCACCCCCATCCTCCGCATACACTGCCCTGAGGCTATACTCCTCCCGTGGGGAGTTATGCTACGCTCTGCTGCACCCACAACACCAGCCTCAGCGGTCTGCCCTGGAGCGGCGGTTCACTCTGACCGCAATCCACGGGTGGCGTAGTCGGACATTTAAACATCAAAACCACATAAATAGTTCCGCCACTGGTTTGACCGCCCTGAGCCACGGAACCGGGTTGCCGCCACGGAGACTACAACCACCAGCATCCACCAAAAAGGGTCCGGCTCCGGGTGTCCCAAGGCCCAGGGGGCGCGTCAGAACATTTTCATCACCTTTCACAATCACCAATGGGACAAGGCAGGGATGTCCTCTGTCCCCTCTCTTATACATCCTAGTGACGGAGCACCTGCTCTCATCAATTCGCCATAACCCCAATATTAGGTGGATTGAGGTGGGAGGCACCGAGTACAAGTGCTCTCTATTTGCTGATGATGTCCTAGTATATATCACTCAATCACATATATCCATCCCTGCTGTTATGGCTGAAATAGATCACTTTGTTACATGGTCAAATTTTAAAATCAATGCAGCGAAGTCTGAGGCCCTCGATGTCTCCCTCCCCAAATCCATATAGGATTCCATCCAGTCCAACTTTCCCTTTGCCTGGCCCTCACAGGGTATCAAATACTTAGGAATTCCTATTCATAGAGACCTCTCCCATCTATGTTATCTTAATTTTGGGCCCTTTATTGAACAACTCCATACAGACCACGGTTGGCAAGTTAGAACTGTAAGATTCACTACGTGAACCACTGGTGTTTTGTGGAAAAGCACATGTACACTGTGTTCCAAATTATTATGCAAAAAGTGTTTAGGAGTGATAAGGGAAGAATTTGTTTGTTTGTCAGTTAAACTCATTGATGGTGATGTGTGTCAGGGCTCTTTATATCACTGTAAGCAATTGCAGACACCTGTGCTAATTAGTTTGGCAGGTGTGTCCAATGAAAGGCAAGACTACTTAAGAAGGCTCTCTCACATTATTAAGCAGCCTACATTTTCTGCCAAAATGGGAAAGAAAAAGGATGTGTCGGCTGCTGAGAAGCAACAAATTGTGGAGTGTTTAGGTCAAGGCATGACTACAATCAACATTGTGCGATGATCAGGATGAAGTGTCTTGGCAATCAAGAAGTATGTAGCTGATTCACAGTACACACGTGTGCGTGCTGATAAGGGCAAATTGAGGACTCTTTCCTACAGGCAATTACGTCAGGTTGAAAGAGCAGCGGCAAAAAAGCCTTGTCATAGCAGCAGACAAGTTTTTGAAGCTGCTTGTGCCTCCAACGTCCCCCGAACAACAAGATGCAGGGTCCTTCAGAGGTTTGCAGCTGTGCATACGCCATCCTGTCGACCTCCTCTATCCACTTCACACAAGCAGAAACGGCTCCAGTGGGCCAAACATTACATGAAGACTGATTTCAAAACTGTTTTGTTCACGGATAAGTGCCGTGCAGCGCTCGATGGTCCAGATGGATGGAGTGGAGGATGGCTGGTTGATGGACACCCCACGCAAACACGGCTACAGCGCCAACAAGGAGGAGGTGGAGTAATGTTTTGGGCTGGAATCATGGGGAGAGAGATTGTCGGCCCCTTTAGGATCCCTGAAGGCGCTAAAGATGAACTCCATAATGTATGTGGATTTTCTCAAACAGCACTTCCTGCCATGGTTCAAGAAGAAGAACCGTGTATTTCACAGCAAGATCATTTTTCTGCATGATAATGCACCATCTCATGCTGCACATAAAACATCTGCATCTCTGGCTGATATGGGCATAAAAGGGGACAAACTTATGGTGTGACCCCCATGCTCCCCTGACCTCTACCCCATTCAGAACCTTTGGAGCATCATTAAAAGGAGTGTCTATGATGGCGGGAGGCAGTTCACATCTAAGCAACAGCTCTGGGAGGGTATTCTGTCCTCATGCAAAACAATTGAAGCAGAAACCATCCAAAACCTGACAAATTCAATGGACGAGAGAGTTCAGAAGCTCCTTTCGAACAAGGGGTCCTATGTGAAAATGTAACATCATCTAGAATAAAGTTTTGAGTTGAAAACTGTTTGATTTCAGTTTCTAACAACCAGCTAATGCTTATAATTTCAAAAATGACCATTTTTTTGGTCTTTATTAAAATGAAAAGGTTGATCGAAAAGTTTGGGGGATCTAAGAGTGTGGCAACCCAGTAGTCATGATTACTTCGAATTCTGACAATATGAGGGTCATGCTGCAGGTAGTGCAGCAAGAAGGCACTTATGTGTCTTGCGCATCTCGGAGCCCCAAAATTATTTTCCGGGCTAGATGCAGCTAAAAATTATTTTTAATTTTAAATCTGGTGGAGCTTATTATAGATGGCCTAATAGGATCAGTGCTGCACACTGCTACAAAGCCCAAATTATTTTCCAGTCAAGATACAGATAAACATGATTAGTAATTTGAAAGCTTAAAACGGTTGGTAGGGTGATTTTAACCAATCATCAAGCTTTTACTCTCCCCAGGATGACACAGGGGTAGAAAAGTCGTTTCGGATCCATGATTTGTTCATCTTTATGAACGTGAGTCTGTCTACATTATCAGTGGAGAGCCGCGTGCGCTTATCTGTCAGCACACCACCAGCAGCGCTGAACACACGTTCAGACAGAACGCTGGCTGCGGGGCATGACAAGATCTCCAAGGCGTAAGTGGCTAGCTCCGGCCATTTATCCAGATTGGAAGCCCAAAAAGAGCAAGGGTCCAGTGACACAGTCGTGGCTTCAATGTTTACTTGGAGATACTCCTGTACCATCGTCTCTAGGCGTTGACTATGTGTCAGACTTCTTGTCTCCTGTGGCCTTGCAAAGGATGGGCTAAAAAAGTGGTGAAATGATTCCGCAAAATTGATGTTACCACCAGATACTGTGGTTCTGTTACGGTTTGAGTGCTGAACACTTGACGGTCCCACGGTTGGCAAGTTGGAACTGTGAGATTCACTACGTGCACCACTGGTATTTTGTGGAAAAGCACATGTAAGATTCTGCAACAGTCTCTGCTGATACTCCTGCATGCGTGCATCCCTTTCTATGGCAGGAATAATTTCTGCAAATTTACTTTTGTACCGGGGATCTAACAGTGTGGCAACCCAGTAGTCAGGATTATTTCTAATTCTCACAATTCGAGGGTCATGTTGCAGGTAGTGCAGCAAGAAGGCACTCATGTGTGTTGCGCATCCAGGAGCACCAAGTCCCTGTTGTGTTGGTGGCGAGGTAACAATCATGCTTCCTTCCTCTGTCCTCTCCCCCCAACCTCGCACAACAGAAATGTGATCAAGGTCTCCCTCATCTGATGAGTCTTCCATCAGTTCGCCCTCCACTTCTTCCTGGGCTCCTGCACCTTCTTCACTAGTTTGGCTGCTACCATGCGCCCTGGTAAAACCATCTCCCCCACCCTCACATGCCTGCCGCCTTGGTGCTGCCGACCGTCTGGACCTTGCAGATGTTAGCCCTTCCGCATACAACTCCTCCTCCTCTACTTCCTCCACCTCCTCTTGTGCCACCACCTGACTCCGAATTCTGTTTAACATGTGCTCCACCATGTAAATCACTGGAATAGTCATGCTGATAATGGCATCGTCAGCACTAAACATCTTCGTCGCCATTTCAAAACTGTGCAGAAGGGTGCATAGGTCCCTGATCTGAGACCACTCCTCCAGCGTGATTTGCCCCACCTCTGAATCTCGTTGGCCCAGGCTATACGTCAGAACGTATTGCACCAGGGCTTGTCGGTGCTGCCACAGTCGCTGCAACATGTGCAGAGTTGAATTCCACCGGGTAGGCACATCGCATTTTAGCCGGTGAAGTGGCAGGCCCAACGACTTCTGTAGAGATGTAAGTCGCTGAGCTGCGGGATGCGAACGGCGGAAGTGAGCACACAGCGACCGTGCCCTCTGCAGAAGGCCATCTAGTCTGGGATAGTGGGCTAAAAATTGCTGGACAACCAGGTTCAACACGTGAGCCATACAAGGCACGTGTGTGACATTGCCCCGGCGAAGGGCCGCACCCAGGTTTGCAGCATTGTCGCACACGGCCTTCCCTGGTTTCAGGTCCAGTGGAGACAACCATTCATGAAATTGGTTCTCCAGAGCTGACCACAACTCCTCAGCTGTGTGACTCACATTTCCCAGACATTTCAATGTAAAAACCGCCTGATGACGTTGAGCCCTACTGCCAGCATAGTAAGGAGGTGTGCAGGATCCCTTCTGCGCAGTTAGAAAGCTTGTGGCATGACCAGACAGGCTTTGGGTGCAGGTGGAAGACCGAGAGGAGGTTGAGGAGGCAGAAGCAGTGGAGGAACTTTGACATAAAGAGGATTGACGCACAACTCGTGGGGACGGCAAGACTTGGACAGCAGCCCCTTGTCCTGCTGTCACCATAGTTACCCAGTGCCCAGTCAGCGACATGTAACGCCCCTGTCCATGCCTACTCGTCCAAGTGTCTGTGGTGAAATGCACCCTGTCACACACAGAGTTTCTCAAAGAAGCGGTGATGTTGTGTGCGACATGCTGGTGGAGCGCAGGCACACCTTTCTTTGAGAAGTAGTGCCGACTGGGCATCTGGTACTGGGGCACTGCGACGGACATAAGGTCTCGAAAATCCTCTGTGTCCACCAGGCGGAAAGGCAGCATTTCTGTAGCCAAGAGCTTGCAGATGGTGAAATTCAACCTCTTAGCTTTCTCATGGCTAGGAGGAAATGGTCTTTTACTTGTCCACATCTGAGGGACCGAGGGCTGGCTATTGTGCTTAGACGGGGTTGATAAGGGTGTCCCCGGCAAACTGCCGGTCTGTGAGGAAGATGCAGGCGGACATGTTAGGTTGCCTTGATCCAAAGGTGGTGCTATCGATGTCGGACAGCGCTCAACACCAGCTGCTGTTACCACCTCCAAAGAAAATGATGACCTGCCAATCACGCTGGCTGTTGCGGGTAAAGAGGTGGCAGGTCTGCGCCCCAAAACAGGTGTGACTGCTGTCCCCCCAGTCACAGAGGATGAAGAGGCCGCGGATGCACAAGATATGGCAGACGGTGGTTGGCCCGGCCGGCTAGGCCGCATTGTAGCACACTGAGCTTCCCACTGCAACTTATGCTTCATGTCCATGTGCCGGTTCATGCATGAAGTACTCAAACTATGTATTTTTTGGCCTCTACTTAGCTTTTGCTGACAAATGTTACAGATAACAAGAGTTGGGTCATCTTTATCGATCTGAAAAAATGCCCAGGCTATGCAAGGCTTAGCACCCATGCGACCTGAAGAGCCACCACGACTTGTGGTCAGAGGCAGAGTTGTGTTTGAGGATGCAGTTGTTGACGTGCTTCCAGTACTACGTCTCTGTCCAGGAAGGCGCAACCTGACCTCGTCGTCACTAGCATCTTCCTCCACCTCCTCTGCTGACCTCATCTCTTGGCTGACTGTGGGTTGACAGTAAGTGGGATCTCCAACCTCATCATCATCACCCTGTGTGTTATCACACCCGTCGTCCTCAGAGCCAACCTGTTCCTGCCCTGACAAAAAACTAAAGTTGTCGCTCCAATCAGGTATTTGAGTCTTATCATCGTCTTCCTCATTGTCTCCACCAACAGGAGTTACAGTTTGGGAATGAGGGTCTACATTATGGTCAGAACCTTCTGCGTCTGGTCCTGGATCCGACTCATAAAGATTCTGGGCATCAGTGCAGATCATTTCCTCGTCTGGATTCACAGAAGCGCTGGAGTCGACCTCTGATTCCCAGGCTATAGTATGAGTAAACAGCTCTGCAGACTCAACCATCTGTTCTACCTCATACTCAGACGGGCAGCTGGAGATTTGGGAGCTGTGAGGAAGCAAGTGCGATTTGGGTGACACCTTTGAGGACTGGAGTATTTGTGATGTTGAAGTTGATGTGGAGGAGAGCCCACTTAAAGGAGCACTTGATATCCGTTGAAGCACCTGCTGTTTTTGTGCCTCATCTGGAATTTGTAGCGATTGGCGTGGCCGTAAGAAAGGGATCTTATCACATTGTCCGCTAAAAGAAGTAGACATTTTAGTTTGGCTGGAAGATGGTCTTTCTTCTGCAGATGTTACTGTTGCTTTAACACCTACCCCACGGACACAACCTTTTTTCCCCTTCCCAACACGCCTATTCCCCTTTCCACCAGCAGCAGGCCTTTTTCCACTCATTTTGGTGGTTAACTAATTCACAACTCTGGAGTTGTTTGCCCAAAAAAACAATGGATGGTAACCGAGCAGAGCTGAGTGGCCAAACTGTGGTATTAGGCCAAAACTATTGGCTGGGTTAGATGCAGAAAAAAATATATTCAGTTTGCAACCTGATGGAGGTCAGTATAGATGGACTAATAGAGAAAGTCCGACACACTGCTACAAGGCCAAATATTTTTTCAGAGGTAGATGCAGAAAAAAATTATATTCAGTTTGCAACCTGATGGAGGTCTGTATAGATGGATTAATAGAACAAGACCCACACACAGCTAGAAGCCCAATATTTTTTCAGAGGTAGATGCAGAAAAAAATATATTCAGTTTGCAACCTGATGGAGGTCAGTATAGATGGACTAATACAACAAGTCCCACACACAGCTAGAAGCCCAATATTTTTTCAGAGGTAGATGCAGAAAAAAATATATTCAGTTTGCAACCTGATGGAGGTCAGTATAGATGGACTAATATAACAAGTCCCACACACAGCTAGAAGCCCAAATATTTTTTCAGAGGTACTGTAGATGCAGATACAAATTATTTTTAATTTGCAACCTGATGGAGGTCAGTATAGATGGACTAATAGAGAAAGTCCGACACACTGCTAGAAGGCCACTTATTTTTTCAAAGCTAGATGCAGAAAAAAATTATATTCAGTTTGCAACCTGATGGAGGTCAGTATAGATGGATTAATAGAACAAGACCCACACACAGCTAGAAGCCCAATATTTTTTCAGAGGTAGATGCAGAAAAAAATATATTCAGTTTGCAACCTGATGGAGGTCAGTATAGATGGACTAATACAACAAGTCCCACACACAGCTAGAAGCCCAAATATTTTTTCAGAGGTACTGTAGATGCAGATAAAAATTATTTTTAATTTGAAACCTGATGGAGGTCAGTATAGATGGACTAATACAACAAGTCCCACACACAGCTAGAAGCCCAAATATTTTTTCAGAGGTACTGTAGATGCAGATACAAATTATTTTTAATTTGCAACCTGATGGAGGTCAGTATAGATGGACTAATACAACCAGTCCCACACACAGCTAGAAGCCCAAATATTTTTTCAGAGGTACTGTAGATGCAGATAAAAATTATTTTTAATTTGCAACCTGATGGAGGTCAGTATAGATGGACTAATAGAGAAAGTCCGACACACTGCTAGAAGGCCAAATATTTTTTCAGAGCTAGATGCAGAAAAAAATTATATTCAGTTTGCAACCTGATGGAGGTCAGTATAGATGGATTAATAGAACAAGACCCACACACAGCTAGAAGCCCAATATTTTTTCAGAGGTAGATGCAGAAAAAAATATATTCAGTTTGCAACCTGATGGAGGTCAGTATAGATGGACTAATACAAGTCCCACACACAGCTAGAAGCCCAAATATTTTTTCAGAGGTACTGTAGATGCAGATAAAAATTATTTTTAATTTGCAACCTGATGGAGGTCAGTATAGATGGAATAATACAACAAGTCCCACACACAGCTAGAAGCCCAAATATTTTTTCAGAGGTAGATGCAGAAAAAAATATATTCAGTTTGCAACCTGATGGAGGTCAGTATAGATGGACTAATAGAGAAAGTCCGACACACTGCTAGAAGGCCAAATATTTTTTCAGAGCTAGATGCAGAAAAAAATTATATTCAGTTTGCAACCTGATGGAGGTCAGTATAGATGGATTAATAGAACAAGACCCACACACAGCTAGAAGCCCAATATTTTTTCAGAGGTAGATGCAGAAAAAAATATATTCAGTTTGCAACCTGATGGAGGTCAGTATAGATGGACTAATACAACAAGTCCCACACACAGCTAGAAGCCCAAATATTTTTTCAGAGGTACTGTAGATGCAGATACAAATTATTTTTAATTTGCAACCTGATGGAGGTCAGTATAGATGGACTAATACAACAAGTCCCACACACAGCTAGAAGCCCAAATATTTTTTCAGAGGTAGATGCAGAAAAAAATATATTCAGTTTGCAACCTGATGGAGGTCAGTATAGATGGACTAATACAACAAGTCCCACACACAGCTAGAAGCCCAAATATTTTTTCAGAGGTACTGTAGATGCAGATAAAAATTATTTTTAATTTGCAACCTGATGGAGGTCAGTATAGATGGACTAATACAACAAGTCCCACACACAGCTAGAAACCCAAATATTTTTTCAGAGGTACTGTAGATGCAGATACAAATTATTTTTAATTTGCAACCTGATGGAGGTCAGTATAGATGGACTAATACAACAAGTCCCACACACAGCTAGAAGCCCAAATATTTTTTCAGAGGTAGATGCAGAAAAAAATATATTCAGTTTGCAACCTGATGGAGGTCAGTATAGATGGACTAATACAACAAGTCCCACACACAGCTAGAAGCCCAAATATTTTTTCAGAGGTACTGTAGATGCAGATAAAAATTATTTTTAATTTGCAACCTGATGGAGGTCAGTATAGATGGACTAATACAACAAGTCCCACACACAGCTAGAAGCCCAAATATTTTTTCAGAGGTACTGTAGATGCAGATACAAATTATTTTTAATTTGCAACCTGATGGAGGTCAGTATAGATGGACTAATACAACAAGTCCCACACACAGATAGAAGCCCAAATATTTTTTCAGAGCTAGATGCAGAAAAAAATTATATTCAGTTTGCAACCTGATGGAGGTCAGTATAGATGGATTAATAGAACAAGACCCACACACAGCTAGAAGCCCAATATTTTTTCAGAGGTAGATGCAGAAAAAAATATATTCAGTTTGCAACCTGATGGAGGTCAGTATAGATGGATTAATAGAACAAGTCCCACACACAGCTAGAAGCCCAATATTTTTTCAGAGGTAGATGCAGAAAAAAATATATTCAGTTTGCAACCTGATGGAGGTCAGTATAGATGGACTAATACAACAAGTCCCACACACAGCTAGAAGCCCAAATATTTTTTCAGAGGTACTGTAGATGCAGATAAAAATTATTTTTAATTTGCAACCTGATGGAGGTCAGTATAGATGGACTAATACAACAAGTCCCACACACAGCTAGAAGCCCAAATATTTTTTCAGAGGTACTGTAGATGCAGATACAAATTATTTTTAATTTGCAACCTGATGGAGGTCAGTATAGAAGGACTAATACAACAAGTCCCACACACAGCTAGAAGCCCAAATATTTTTTCAGAGGTAGATGCAGAAAAAAATATATTCAGTTTGCAACCTGATGGAGGTCAGTATAGATGGACTAATAGAGAAAGTCCGACACACTGCTAGAAGGCCAAATATTTTTTCAGAGCTAGATGCAGAAAAAAATTATATTCAGTTTGCAACCTGATGGAGGTCAGTATAGATGGATTAATAGAACAAGACCCACACACAGCTAGAAGCCCAATATTTTTTCAGAGGTAGATGCAGAAAAAAATATATTCAGTTTGCAACCTGATGGAGGTCAGTATAGATGGACTAATACAACAAGTCCCACACACAGCTAGAAGCCCAAATATTTTTTCAGAGGTACTGTAGATGCAGATACAAATTATTTTTAATTTGCAACCTGATGGTGGTCAGTATAGATGGACTAATACAACAAGTCCCACACACAGCTAGAAGCCCAAATATTTTTTCAGAGGTACTGTAGATGCAGATACAAATTATTTTTAATTTGCAACCTGATGGAGGTCAGTATAGATGGACTAATACAACAAGTCCCACACACAGCTAGAAGCCCAAATATTTTTTCAGAGCTAGATGCAGAAAAAAATTATATTCAGTTTGCAACCTGATGGAGGTCAGTATAGATGGATTAATAGAACAAGACCCACACACAGCTAGAAGCCCAATATTTTTTCAGAGGTAGATGCAGAAAAAAATATATTCAGCTTGCAACCTGATGGAGGTCAGTATAGATGGATTAATAGAACAAGTCCCACACACAGCTAGAAGCCCAATATTTTTTCAGAGGTAGATGCAGAAAAAAATATATTCAGTTTGCAACCTGATGGAGGTCAGTATAGATGGACTAATACAACAAGTCCCACACACAGCTAGAAGCCCAAATATTTTTTCAGAGGTACTGTAGATGCAGATACAAATTATTTTTAATTTGCAACCTGATGGAGGTCAGTATAGATGGACTAATAGAGAAAGTCCGACACACTGCTAGAAGGCCAAATATTTTTTCAGAGCTAGATGCAGAAAAAAATTATATTCAGTTTGCAACCTGATGGAGGTCAGTATAGATGGATTAATAGAACAAGACCCACACACAGCTAGAAGCCCAAATATTTTTTCAGAGGTAGATGCAGAAAAAAATATATTCAGTTTGCAACCTGATGGAGGTCAGTATAGATGGACTAATACAACAAGTCCCACACACAGCTAGAAGCCCAAATATTTTTTCAGAGGTACTGTAGATGCAGATAAAAATTAGTTTTAATTTGCAACCTGATGGAGGTCAGTATAGATGGACTAATAGAATGATGCTATGCCCAAAAGATTTTACTTCACTAGGTGCAGTAAAAAAATTGGTATTCTATACACAGGTGGTATATCTTGCAGCACAGATAGGCTACTCCACTGACTAACACACTCTGCAATAGGCCAAAAAGGATTAGCTTTGCTAGATTCAGCCAAATGCTGTGAAAAAAACTTGCACAGCACTGGCACAGACCTGCCTGGCAAAAACTGTTAGGAACTGATGTAACCTAGTCCTGAAAAGGACTCCAATTACAATTAGTCTTTACTCCCACAACCTATCTATTTAAGAGCACAGACCTCCCTGATAAAAGTCGTAGGAAATGCTGTAACCTAGTCCTTAAAAGGACTGCAATCACAACTATTCCCTACTCCCAAGCTATCTGTATATTTGTGCGAAAATTGGCTTGAAATTAACAAGGTATAGCGCACACAGCAACAGCGGTGCCGTCTAACACGCAGCTGCAGCAGTGAGAAAATGGTGGCGACGGGGAAAATGGCTTGGTCTTATAGGGCAAGGACATGTGACATACACTGCCAATGACACATGCCCTTGCTTGTGTGAAAAAAAGCACTTCGCTCCGTGTGTGTGACGCGCCCCTGGGCCTGTGTCGCGCTGCGTTGCGCACGCGGGAGCCTACCCGGAGCCGGATCAGTGGAGGGTTGTAGTCTCGTGGCGGTGACCCGGTCCGTGCCCAGGGAGTCAAACTAGACGGCAGTCTATTAGTAGTAAATAGTTGATGACTACGCCACCCGTTGAGTGCAGCCAGGAAGCTGCTGCTGCAGGGCAGGCCGCTGAGGCCGGTGGTAGGATTGTGCAGCGTGATAGTATAACCCCCAACGGGAGGGGTATGGCCTCAGGGCAGCCGACGTGGATGATGGGGGTAGCAGGAACCACTCAGAGACGGTACGGTGTAGTTCAGGGTCTTTACTGGTAACAACGACAGACCCTCCCGGAGTACTTGCTAGCAAACGGGGCCTGGTCAGTCTTTGAGCAGATGGGATCTCCCCTGGCCAGGCGTAGTTGTAGGCCTCCCAAACTGACTGTACTCTTCTGGCTACCTTGCTAGAAGCTGATGTAAGTAGCCCACGTCCCTGAGTGTACCGTGTGGTGCTCACCCGTATGGCCGGTGACTCGGGGCCTTCTAATGGCTTCCGCTCCACGATGGCGGTGCTGGTCCCACGCGTGTGACCGTGCCTTCGGGCTTCTGGGCCAGAGGACCTGAAATCCCCTGCCTGACGGATTCTGCTGCTGGGTAGGAGTTAGTCCCCACAGCCTCGGACTCCGGGTCCGGTAAAGAATCTTCTTAGTCAGGGCAAGCTCTGCAGCTGCCAGCCCCTGACTCCTTGTAACTCTGCTGTTTCCTATGCTGCTTCTTGTCTCCACTCTCCTTGTCTGACTCACCCTGCCTCAGCCCCGGGTTTATACAGGGGAAGTTCTTCCCCTCCCAAGACTGGGCAGGAGGTGTGGCATGCACAGGATCCCTGACCAAAGGACCTCCCACCTGATCTCAGACATAACATTACATTACTGTGGAAAACCAGACCCCTGGGGTGCCACATTCCCCCCTAGTGAAATTTAGTACTCCGGGACTAAACACATTTAGAAAAACATAA
Source organism: Phyllobates terribilis (assembly GCF_046119375.1). NCBI lineage: Eukaryota > Metazoa > Chordata > Amphibia > Anura > Dendrobatidae > Phyllobates > Phyllobates terribilis. The sequence continues at coordinate 386,854,591 of NW_027362765.1, forward strand.
CAAAGTATAACAATAACAATACTATAAGAGAAACACATAAGATGGTTACGGCGTGTCCGCAACCGGATGCAGTCTTTGAAGAAAAGCAAAGGTGTCCATTTCACCAACACAGGGAGACGTAACCAGGTAGGGGTCTGTCCTACCCCGAGTCCTTAACAGTCTCTAGTCCATCCTGGGTTACGCTCCAACTATATACAAGGATTCCCGGTAAATCCACCAAGGTTTCCTAAAAACAACTGGAAACACAAAATTATACACAAGCAACAATACACAGATAAACATAAATAAAACTATTTTTACACTTCAAATTCTCCAGCGTGCGGGTAACTGGCCTCTAGTGGCCCTAGTGGACCTACGGAGCTGACTGTCTGGCCCTGAACTACAGGGTGTAGGAGCTGTCAAGGGTAAACTGGGCAGCTGTCTACCGGCTCTTTGTCTCACTAGGGGTACGGCAGGCTCACTATAAGCAGAGGGTTGATTCTCCTGTTCTACTCGTGTGGAGTCTTCTGCCTCCTGGACCGGCTGTTCTTCCAGCTCTACCCGTTGCTCCGTAGGTTCTTGGGATGATGGTTGGAGGAAGGTGAGTACGGGTACCACAACTGCACCATTGACTTGAGTCCAAGACCGAGGGAAGTCCCCGAGCACGGTACTAACCATATCTTCCCTTTCTCCCACGGGTCGATGGTCTTCTTGTTCCTCTTCAGGGTTCCTCAGTTGTTCGGGACACTTCTTCAGGTGGTCCCGGGATACAATGGCTGTGGTTTCCCCTCCGTCTTTACTGATGGTACAGACCTTCGGGTTCTCGTGGCTTGAGGGCAGTACGGTGTACGGGTCCTTCTCCCACTGGTCATCCAACTTGTGGAGCCGTCTTTTCCTCTTCAAGACCTGCTCTCCGGGTACCAGGGGAACAGCGGGAGCATACTGGTTGTAAGTCTTCTCTTGTCTTTCCCTAGCCTGACAGAGACTTCGCTCCACGCTCTCTTGTACTCTCCGGTACTGCTGCTGCCTCTCTGTGTCCCAGTCTGTTTCTGGTGAAGTGTCCTCAGGTGTCAGGACTCCCATTTCCAGGTCAACAGGTAACTTACCAGGTCTCGCCCTCATTAGGTAAGCCGGGGTACAGTTGGTGGAACCTACCGGGATGTGGTTGTATAGGTCCACCAGATCGGGCAACTTCTCAGGCCACAGACTGCGTTCTTCCAGGGGCAATGTTTTTAGAAGATCCATTACCACCTGGTTCATTTTTTCACAAAGTCCATTAGTTTGCGGATGGTAGGGTGTCGTCCTTATCTTCCGGCAGCCATACAGATTGCAGAATTCCTGGAAGACCTCCGCTTCAAAGGCAGGTCCCTGGTCCGTCAGCACTTGGTCCGGGTACCCGTGTGGACGGCAGAAGTGCTGCTGGAAGGCTCTAGCTGCTGTTTGAGCCGTTAAGTCCTTGACGGGGACGACAACCAAGAACCGGGAGTAATGATCCACGATGGTTAACGCGTAGACGTAGCCACTTCTGCTTGGGGTCAGTTTTACATGATCCAAGGCTACCAGTTCCAACGGTTGCCGGGTGACGATGGACTGCAGGGGAGTCTTCTGGCTGGCCCGGTCCTTCCTTCTCAGATTGCACGGGCCACAGTCTCTGCACCACTTCTCGATGGTTCCCCTCATGCCTACCCAGTGGAACCGCTCGCGCAGCAGGAACTCCAGCTTTTTCCACCCGAAGTGTCCAGCTCCGTCGTGGTATGCCTCCATCACCATGGCTGCGTCTCTTCGTGGCACCACTACTTGCCAGAGTAGTTCATGCGTCCGGGAGTTGACCATTCTGCGGCACAACTTCCCCTTGTAAAGGAATAGTCGACTCTTCTCCGCCCATAGTTGTTTGGCTTCCTCCGGAGCGTCTGGTTCAAGGCGAGCCTCCGGCCGAGTCAGCATCTCCTTCACCAGTCGGACGGCAGGGTCGCTGTCTTGCGTTTCCGCCCAGTTGTAGTGGGGTAAGGGGTTCAACGTAGCAGCCTGCTTACCCCTTACCCGGTGGGAATACTGGATAGTCCCATGACGGTGGAACGCAGGGAGTTCAACTTCTTCCAGTCCCTCCGGATCTTCTCCTTCGTCCGGCAGGTTGGGCATCCTGGACAGGGCATCCGCGTTAGTATTGGAGCGTCCTGCCCGGTATTTGATTGTGAACTCGTAGTTGGACAGACGGGCCATCCACCTCTGCTCCAGGGCACCGAGTCTTGCCGTGTCCAGGTGTGTCAACGGGTTGTTATCCGTGTATACGGTGAACCGGGAAGAAGCGAGGTAATGCCTAAAGCGTTCGGTGACTGCCCATACCACGGCCAGGAACTCTAGCTTAAATGAGCTGTAATTCTCGGGGTTCCTTTCGGTGGGTCGCAGTTTTCGGCTGGCATAGGAGATTACTCGTTCTCTCCCCTGCTGAATCTGGGACAGTACGGCTCCTAGCCCGATGTTACTGGCGTCGGTGTAGAGGATGAAGGGCTGGCTATAGTCCGGGTACGCCAAGATTTCATCCCCCGTGAGGGCCATCTTCAGCTGGCGGAAGGACTCTTCTTCTAGCTCTTCCCATTTGAAGGGCGGCTTCTGGTTCTTAGCCTTTCGGGACTGGCCTATCAGGAGGTCCTGCATAGGCGCTGCCTTTTTGGTGAAACCGGGAATAAACCTTCGGTAGTAGCCTACCAACCCTAGGAACTGCCGCACTTCTTTTACGCTGGAGGGGCTTGGCCATCCCTTAATTGCGGTGATCTTATCGGGGTCGGGAGCCACTCCGTCAGCGCTCACCACGTGTCCCAGGTATTGCACCTTTGGTTTCAGGAGGTGACACTTGGAGGGTTTCACCTTTAGGCCGTAACTCGCCAGAGCTTCGAACACCTCCGCCAGGTGTTTCAGGTGGTCCTCATAAGTTTTGGAGTATACGATGACATCGTCCAGGTACAACAGGACCGTCTCGAAGTTTCTGTGGCCCAGACAGCACTCCATTAATCGTTGGAAGGTTCCTGGGGCGTTGCAGAGTCCGAACGGCATGCAGGTGAACTCGCTAAGTCCCATCGGGGTGGTGAATGCGGTCTTCTCCCGGTCCGCCTCTGCTACAGGAACCTGCCAGTACCCGCTAGTGAGATCCAAGGTAGAGAAGAAGTTAGCAGATCTTAAAGCAGCCAATGACTCCTCTATCCTTGGTAAGGGGTACGCATCCTTGTGTGTGATACGGTTGATTTTCCGGTAATCTACACACATCCTCATGGTGTTGTCTTTCTTTTTGACTAAAACTAGTGGGGCTGCCCAGGGGCTACAGCTATCCCGGATTACCCCAGCCTCCTTCATGTCTCTAAGCATCCCCTTGGCGTGTTGGTAATGTGCAGGGGGTACGGGTCGATACCTCTCTTTTATGGGAGGATGATCTCCCGTGGGGATGCGGTGTTCTACCCCCTTGACTCGCCCGAAGTCTAACGGGTGTTTACTAAACACTCTCTCATACTCTTGAACCACCCGATAGACTCCTTGTTTCTGATGTGAGGGAGTGAAATCAGTACCCAAATGTAGTTGCTGACACCAGTCCTCCATGTCTTTCTTAGAGCCGTTACCTTCCTCCGGGTGAGATGGAGGCAAGGGTTCCACAGATTGTATAGAATTTTGATTAGTGGTATATAATTTGGCTAGCGTGGCATACCGGGGCAGGTACACTTCCCTCTCCCCGATATTTATTATGCGAATGGGCACCCTCCCATGGCGTACATTGACCACCCCCCGTGCTGTCAAAATGGTGGGCCTACTGTCTGAGTAAACTGGTTCTACCATTGCCTGGTAATCTCTACCTCTCAGACCAATAGCTGCCCGGCACCAAATCATCATTTCACTTTTTGGGGGCATGGCAATAGGAAAAGGGTCACACATTCTTACGCTACCAATCTCACCGCCGGAGAGTTCCACTTGTTGCCGTTGCATCAGTGCCCGGATCTCTTTCTGGAGCACCCGCTGCTCGCCGGAGCTGGCGTTCTTGGCAACCTGCTGTAAAAGGAAAATCACCTCTGCAAGACAATTTTCAATTACGTTAGTTCCTAGAGTTATTTTTGGGTGACTCTCATGTTTATCAATATCTACAATGATCAGTCCCTGTGCGGCCAGTTCGACTCTACCGATTTTGAGGGTCACCTCTTTAAATCCGATCTGTGGCACGGGCTGGCCATTGCTGGCGATGATACTCAAGTCGTCGTCAGGGTAGCGGGTAATATCCGAGTCATTCCAGTACTGCTTGAAGAGCACGTACGGGATGGTGGTGACCTGTGACCCGGTATCCAGTAGGGCACTCATGGGAATGCCATCCAGTACCACAGGCAAGACTGGACGTCCTCCCACATATCTGTCGCGCCAGTTCGATGGGCCTGGTGATCTTTTTCCTGGGGGTTGGCCCTCTACCCCAGGTTGTGCCCGTTTAAAGAACAGTACCTTTCCATATGTCCGGGTTGATTGCAGCGGCGGCAGATGGGTCGTCCGTCCTCGCTGTATCGGTCACTGGGTCTTCCTCTGGCCGGTGGGGTCCTCCTTGGTCGACGCCACGGGATGTCCTCCGGTCCGGATGCCAGCTGGATCTTCCCTGGGGTGGAAACCTGTAAAGACTGCACAGTTCGGGTTAGCGCAGCAACGCTCTTAGCTAGCTCTTGGACCTGATGGTGTAGGTCTGGAGCCGGGTCATTGTCCAATGCCTGCGCATCAGCTCCCACAGGCCCTGCCGACAAGGGCGCCGCCTCCTGGTGGTAAGTGATAGCTGGGCGCCTGTGGGTAACAACGCCACCCGGTGCTGGTTCTCGGAGCACCCGGATAGCTCTATCCTTGAACTGTGCAAAGTCCAGATGGGGATCCTGTAAGGCCATTGCCCGCAACTGGGTTCGGTGGGCATTGCAATATAAACCCTCTATAAATTGTTCAGTCAATAGCCTGTCCTCGTTTCCCACCCCATCAGGGTCGGTCTGCTTTATGGCCCTCAGGGCCTCTTGTAGGTTTAGTGCATAGTCCCTTATACTCTCATGCGCTCGCTGCTTGCACCCGTAGAATCTAAGCTTAATCTCGGCTGAGGTGCGGGTATCAAAGGTGTCCTTCAGCCGGGTTAGTATCCCTGCGACAGTCTTCCTCCCAGGTGGCCAGGATTTTACTTCCCTTTTGGCTGCCCCGGTTAGTTGGGCCACCAGGATGCTCACTTTTTGCTCTTCTGTGAGGGGGTACACCTGGAAGAGGCTATCCAGCTTTTCTCTAAAGTCATGCAGGGTATGTGACTCCCCTGAGTACTGGGGTAGCCAAGCTGCTCCCGGGATATAGGGCATGGTGAAGGGCATAACTGCAGCAGCGGTAGCGCTGGCGGGGGTTGAGGCAGTGAAGCTCTCCTCCGTATCCGACATCTTCCTCCCCCCTAGTGGACCGTGGCCTACCTTGCGATGATCCTCTTCCGTAGGCCGCGGCTCCGCAGTGGATCGTCAGGGTTGAGGACCTTCCGTCGCGCTCCTGTGACGTCGGCGTCTGCTGGGCTCCTTCCAGGACCTTACACAACGTCCGGACGTGAGGCGGGGCTTCAGTTCTCGCGCGCTTTCGGAGTCCACGCCCCTCTTCTTCCCGCGCGGCGTCCTCAAGATGGCGTCCAATGGCGGGAAAACTCCACGGATGGCGGGAAGAAGGTCGAAGATGGCGCCGGATGGCGGGAAACCTTCACCACTGGTAAGTTTGAACAGTCTTTGCTTTTCAGGCACGCAGTACCCGGTGGTTGCGGGCACGAAATCCTGCCGACTACGCCAAAGTTGACGCGCCCCTGGGCCTGTGTCGCGCTGCGTTGCGCACGCGGGAGCCTACCCGGAGCCGGATCAGTGGAGGGTTGTAGTCTCGTGGCGGTGACCCGGTCCGTGCCCAGGGAGTCAAACTAGACGGCAGTCTATTAGTAGTAAATAGTTGATGACTACGCCACCCGTTGAGTGCAGCCAGGAAGCTGCTGCTGCAGGGCAGGCCGCTGAGGCCGGTGGTAGGATTGTGCAGCGTGATAGTATAACCCCCAACGGGAGGGGTATGGCCTCAGGGCAGCCGACGTGGATGATGGGGGTAGCAGGAACCACTCAGAGACGGTACGGTGTAGTTCAGGGTCTTTACTGGTAACAACGACAGACCCTCCCGGAGTACTTGCTAGCAAACGGGGCCTGGTCAGTCTTTGAGCAGATGGGATCTCCCCTGGCCAGGCGTAGTTGTAGGCCTCCCAAACTGACTGTACTCTTCTGGCTACCTTGCTAGAAGCTGATGTAAGTAGCCCACGTCCCTGAGTGTACCGTGTGGTGCTCACCCGTATGGCCGGTGACTCGGGGCCTTCTAATGGCTTCCGCTCCACGATGGCGGTGCTGGTCCCACGCGTGTGACCGTGCCTTCGGGCTTCTGGGCCAGAGGACCTGAAATCCCCTGCCTGACGGATTCTGCTGCTGGGTAGGAGTTAGTCCCCACAGCCTCGGACTCCGGGTCCGGTAAAGAATCTTCTTAGTCAGGGCAAGCTCTGCAGCTGCCAGCCCCTGACTCCTTGTAACTCTGCTGTTTCCTATGCTGCTTCTTGTCTCCACTCTCCTTGTCTGACTCACCCTGCCTCAGCCCCGGGTTTATACAGGGGAAGTTCTTCCCCTCCCAAGACTGGGCAGGAGGTGTGGCATGCACAGGATCCCTGACCAAAGGACCTCCCACCTGCTCTCAGACATAACATTACATTACTGTGGAAAACCAGACCCCTGGGGTGCCACATGTGCGCTGCTGATAGGTTGACAGATTGCACCTCCCCACTGCAAATGCGGGAAAGAGAAAAAAAAATGGAGATCTTCATTGTTCCTGCAGAGATCCATCCCCTGCCCCTCCCCCCACCCCGCTGTACACTCAAACTGCGTATTAACAATTATTTTCATCATTACTGAGAAAAAATCCAGTTATGATTTTGGTGCACGAACAGTTATCGAACATAACCTCGAACAGCCGAATTTTTATCAAATTGTTCGTGTTCGCCGAACGGCTCGAACACCGCCCAAAACAGCTCGAATTTGAGATTGGCGAACAGTTCGAGTAGAACAACGCTCATCTCTACTTAGCACCAGGTGTCGGGGGCCAGGAAAAATCCTTTTTTTCATCTAAATCCTCTTTTTTTTTCCTCCTTCACACTGTACAAATACCCGTCTTATTAACCTATTGGTGCCCCCCCCCCAAAAAAAAAGTGTGTCTCTGATTTTTCAGACACAAATATATCTGTTGAAAAGAGTCTGGTATAGGCCACAGAAACAGAAGTGTGGTTTTGCAGTTCCACGGGTGAAATCTCTGTATTAACCAGTTTTGTGCCTTTTGTATCTAAAAAAAGCAGTTTGAGTGTGTCGCTCACTGTTCAGCCGCAAATATATATATATTTAAAAAGTCTGGTATACACCAGTAAATTATAACTGTGGTTTTGCTGTTCCACAGTAAAAAATCTCTATTATCCTGCTTTTGGCAATTTTTGCCGTAAAAAAATAAATAATAGTGTCTCCTGATTGTTCAGACACAAATATATCTGTTGAAAATAGTCTGGTATACACCAGTAAATTATAAATGTGGTTTTGCTGCTCCACGGTAAAAAATCTCTATTATCCTGCTTTTGGCATTTTTTGCCGTAAAAAATAAATAATAGTGTCTCCTGATTGTTCAGACACAAATATATCTGTTGAAAATAGTCTGGTATACACCAGTAAATTATAACTGTGGTTTTGCTGTTCCACGGTAAAAAGTCTCTATTATCCTGCTTTTGGCATTTTTTGCTGTAAAAAATAAATAATAGTGTCTCCTGATTGTTCAGACACAAATATATCTGTTGAAAATAGTCTGGTATAAACCAGTAAATTTTAACTGCGGTTTTGCTGTTCCACGGTAAAAAAATCTCTATTATCCTGCTTTTGGCAAGGGACGTGGAAGTGGACGTTCTGGTGATGGTGCGTGCAGAGGACGGGGCCGTAGCCAAGGTGAAAATGTGCCACAACCAACATCCACATCTTCTCGCTCCCACTTCTTGACCGAATTACTAGGGAAGCACAGAACAACACCAGTATTGCGAACTGATCAGTGTGAACAGGTTATTAATTGGATAGCAGATAATACTTCCAGTTACCTGGGCACCACCACCTCCGGTCTGTCTTCCACACGGTCAACTCTTTGTAGCCGTGAGTCTCGACCGCATACTCCTCCTCACCCTGATGCTCCTTCCTCCCACCATGCCGAGTGTCGTCAGACAGCAACTGATCCCACACTTGGACTCTCTGAAGAGCTGTTCACTGGTCCATTTCCAGATTTGTGCCCCTCGCCTGCTACGCTTGAAGTGGTGGAAGAGGAGATCCCATGTAGCGATGAACAAATATTTGAACAGCCACGGCCACAGGAAGTCGATGCTGGCAATTTGTCACAAGAGGTGGACGATGACGAGACACAATTGCCAGGAAGTGAGGAGGAGGATCGTGGTGCGCAAGTGGAAGAGGAGAAGGTGGTGGATGATCTAGTAACTGACCCAACGTGGCAGGAGGACATGCAGAGTGAGGCCAGCAGCACACAGGGGGAGGGAGGCAGAGTACCCCAACAGGCAGGAAGAAGCAGTGTGGTGGCCGCAGACAGAAGGCGGGCAACCGTTCCCCGTAACACCAAGACGAGGGACGTTGCCAGTACAAGCGGTAGGTCTTCCAGAGTCTGGAATTTTTTTAAAGACTCTGCTGATAACCCCAAAAATGCCATTTGTACCACCTGCCATGCCAGCATCAGCAGGGGTGACAAAACTACCAGCCTGACCACCACCAGCATGATCAGGCACATGGCAGCAAAGCACCCGACTTTGTGGGGTGAACCCCAGGGTCCACGACCAGTGTCAGAGGGTGTCACCACTGCTTCTTCCTCTGTTGTGCGTGCAATAGAACCCCCTGTTGTGTGTGCAAGGCAATCCCCTGTCCATACTGCATGTAAAGATGCCTCCTCCTCTCAGTCTTCACTTGTTATGGCAGTTTCTCAAGAAATAGCATCAACGTCCACGTCCATGTCCCACCGCAGCGTTCAATTGTCCATATCCCAGACCTTTGAACGAAAGCGGAAATTCGCAGCTAACGCCCCACAGGCCACAGTCCTAAATTCGCACATTTCACGACTGCTTGCGTTGGAAATGCTGCCTTCTAGGCTGGTGGAGATGGAATCCTTCCGCAACCTTATGCGGTGGCCGTCCCTCGGTACTCGGTCCCCAGCCGACACTATTTTACCCGGTGTGCCATCCCCGCACTACACAAGCACGTGTCCCAAAACATCTGCCGTGCCCTCAACAACGCAGTAACTGGGAGAGTCCACCTGACAACGGACACGTGGACAAGTGCTTGTGGCAGGGATGGTACATCTCCCTGACGGCACACTGGGTAAACATAGTGGAAGCCGGGACCCAGTTGGACCTTGGGACGGAACACATCCTCCCCACACCAAGGATTGCGGGCCCTATGTCAGTCAGAGTTGCCCCCACAGTGTACAGCTCATGCGCATCATCCTCCTCCTCATGTTCAGCCTCCATCTCAGATATCAACACATCAGTTACAAGCTGGAAGCACTGCACCACTGCGTCCGCCAAGCGGCAACAGGCTGTGCTGAAACTCATAAGCTTAGGTGAGAAACCTCACACTGCTTGTGAGTTGTGGACAGCTGTGAAAGAGCAGGCAGATCTGTGGCTGAGACCGCTGAACCTACATCCAGGCATGGTCGTGTGTGACAATGGCCGTAACCTGGTGACGGCTCTGAGGCGAGGCGAGATCACACACGTACCATGCCTGGCTCATGTGCTTAACCTCGTGGTTCAGCGGTTTCTTAAATCGTACCCCGAGTTGCCAGATCTGCTCGTCAAAGTACGCCGCCTGTCAGCTCATTTTCGCAAGTGGGCTACAGCTTCCGCCGCCCTTGCTGTGTTGCAGCAGCGTTTGCAGCTTCCGTCACACCGACTGGTGTGTGATGTCCCCACACGTTGGAACTCTACCCTCCACATGTTGCAAAGGATTTGTGAGCAGAAGAGAGCAGTTGTGGAGTACCAGCTGCAACAAGGCCTTCAATATTCAGGTCAGACTCCACACATAAGACCTCAGGAGTGGACCTGGATGTCTGACATCTGTACCATCTTGACAAACTTTGAGGAGTCCACCCAGATGGTGAGTGGCGATGAAGCCATCATTAGCGTCAGCATTCCACTTGTCTGTCTTTTGTAACGCTCTCTGCAGAGAATTAAAGAGGAGGCATTGCAGCCAGAGTATGAGATGGATCAAGAAGCCGTAGCGGTCGATTACACACAGCCCAGCCTCATCTCATCCCAACGTGCAGGGGGGGACAATGAGGGAGAGGAGGAGGAGGAGGAGGAAGAAGAACAGGAGCTTGTGTCATGCGCTGTAGACGGTAGTACCTGTACAACTGTCATACCGTCGGTTCAGCGTGGGTGGCCTGAGGACAGGGGGGAGGAGGAGGAGGAGAGCATGGTCAGTCGTCATCTTGGTGAGGACACGGAAGTCTTGCCCGTTACCAGTCTGGCACGCATGGCAGACTTTATGTTACGCTGCCTTAACCGTGACCCTCGCGTTGTCAAAATGTTGGGTGACAGTCATTTCTGGTTGGTGACACTTTTAGACCCCCGCTACAAGGAGAACTTTCACTCTATTATTCCTGAGGTGGAGAGGTCTACAAAAATGGGGCAGTACCAGAAGACCCTTGCTGCAGAACTGTTAAAAAAGTTCCCATCTGAACACGCTAGCGGCAGAGGTCACATTTCATTGACCAACCAAGGCGTACAAGCGAGAGAGAGGCAACTCCAATCCAGAAGAGGCAGGGGAACACTGTCAACGTTCTGGGACAGTTTTCTGAGACCCGCCCAGCTTACAGGCCCTGAGGCGCTGGGTACTCTCACAAGGAGTGGAAAGTTTCAAAAGATGGTGAGGGAGTACCTTGCCGACCGTACCAGCGTCCTCCGTGATTCCTCTGTGCCTTTTAATTATTGGGTATCCAAGCTCGACACTTGGAATGAACTCGCTCTGTACGCCTTGGAAGTCCTGGCCTGCCCTGCCGCTAGCGTGTTATCGGAGCGTGTTTTTAGTGCCGCTGGGGGAATTATAACTGATAAGCACACTCGCCTGTCAACCGACAATGCTGACAAGCTGACCCTTATCAAAATGAACAAGGGCTGGATTGGACCAGACTTCTCATCACCACCAAATGACAGCAGAGTAACATAAAGTCAAATCCACTGTGTTTTTTCGGGAGGTGTATTCACATGCACCGCTTCACACCCACACATGGGTATACGCTTCCTCATTTCGGCTGTTTTATGTTCTTCTCCTTATCCTCAGCCTCCACCACCACTATACCACCAGGGTGACCATGGTCCATGTTGCCATTATTGAAAGTTCTTCCGTCCTTATTTTTGTCAGCTTTTGCTTGGAAGGCATAAGCAAAGACTATGGGAGACCCACTCCCCAATAATGGGAATAATGTTTTTAAGATGCTGTACTGTATGGCTCTTTTAAGGGGCATTAAAAGCGTCTTGTTAAGCTACTGCGACCTCCACCACTTTTCTGAGGGGCATTAAAAGCGTCTTGTTAAGCTACTGTGACCTCCACGTCTCTTCTGAAGGGCATTAAAAGCGTCTTGTTATAACACTCTGATCTCCACGTCTCTTCTGAGGGGCATTAAAAGCGTGTTGTTATACCACTGTGACCTCCACGTCTCTTCTGAGGGGCATTAAAACGGTCTTGTTAAGCTACTGGGACCTCTACGACTCTTCGAACGGGCATTGCATTTCCTCATAATTTTTGGCAGCTTTTGCTTGGAAGGCATAAGCAAAGACTATGGGAGACCCACTTCCCAATAATGGGAACAATGTTTGTAATATGCTGTACTGCATGGCTCTTGTAAGGGTTTTGCAAGTTCCTACGTCTTAATTTTTGGCACCTTTTGCTTGGAAGGCTTAAGAAAAGACTATGGGAGACCCACTTCCCAATAATGGGAATAATGTTTGTAATATGCTGTACTGTATGGCTCTTGTAAGGGGCATTAAAACCGTCTCATTAAGCTACTGCTACCTCCACGTCTCTTCTGAGGGGCATTAAAAGCGTGTTGTTATACCACTCTGACCTCCACGTCTCTTCCAAGGGGCATTAAAACCGTCTTGTTATACCACTCTGACCTCCACGTCTCTTCTGAGGGGCATTAAAACCGTCTTGTTAAGCTACTGCGACCTCCACCACTTTTCCAAGGGGCATTAAAAGTGTCTTGTTATGCCACTGCGACCTCTACGTCTCTTCCGAGGGGCATTAAAACCGTCTTGTTAAGCTACTGCAACCTCCATGTCTCTTCCAAGGGACATTAAAAGCGTCTTGTTAAGCTACTGTGACCTCCACTACTTTTTCAAGGGGCATTAAAACCGTCTTGTTAAGCTACTGTGACCTCCACGTCTCTTCCGAGGGGCATTGAAATGTTTTTTTTAAATACCTCTAACCTCCACGACTCTTCCAACGGGCATTGCATTTCCTCCTAATTTTAGTCAGCTTTTGCTTTTCAATGCAAAGGCGAAAACTAACGGAGACCCACTCCCCAATAATGGGTAGAAGGTTTTTGGTACGCTGTAATCCACGTCTGTTTCAAGGGGCATTGCAGTTCCTCATAATTTTTGGAAAGCCTTCCATTCACTGCTTAGGCCAACAGTTTACAGGAGACCCAGTTGCTATAAATGGAAAAAAACGGTTTAGTTAAGGCCCTCTGACCTCCATGTCACTTCCAAGGGGCATTGGAGTGCCTCGAAATGTTTGGTAGGCATTGCACTCACTTTATGCCCTATAACTGTGTAGCAGAACCGCTCCTTTTGTTACAGAAACATATCCTACAAGACATGTGTGGTTGACTGGCCTGATATTGATGTGAATGCTCCCTGTTCCTCCTGCTCTTTCTCCTTTGCCACCACCTCATCCATCATTTATCACCTGAAGCTTTGTTTTAACAGGAGTCATAGAACTGGGATAGTAGCAGGAAAACATCCAGCAATCCTCGTAGGAGGTAGGATATGCGCCAAAACGCTGACCACCTAAGGCCTAGCCGCTACTACATACATGTGCTTGCATTCCAAGAAAACAAAGCAGATGCTAACTTTTATCATCCTCATCATGCTCCTCACCTTGGCACTCTCAACTCCCCTGATGGAGAAGCCAGGGCCCACCGGAGGAGTCTGGTTCTCTGGTGGGCTCGTCCAATGCTGCCCTAAAGCAGGCCAGTCTAAGAAAAGTGTGTGGGTCGGTAACAGGAGAAATCGGGGCAGCTGGGGACCGTTTATGGACACCCGGCCGCCCCCAGGCGGCTGGGGACCGTGTGTGGACACCCGGCGGCGGGGCGGCTGGGGACCGAGTGCGGACACCTGGCCGCCGGGCAGCTGGGGACTGAGTATGGATAAAAGTGCCGCCAACGCAGCCATGACATGGTGGCCGGCGTCTGCCTCCACATGCCTAAAAGGCTCAATTTCAAGCTCAAGCAAGCTAGCAGTATGGCATTGCAGCCTGGGGGTGGGTGGGTGGCAGGTTGCACACTTACGCTTGCATTCCAACAAAACAAAGCAGATGCTAACTTCTATCATCATCATCATGCTTCTCACTTTGGCACTCTCAACTGCCCTGATGGAGAAGGCAGGGCCCACCGGAGGAGTCTGGTTCTCTGGTGGGCTCGTCCAATGCTGCCCTAAAGTAGGCCGGGCTAAGAAAAGTCTGTGGGTATGTTCCGCGGAGAAATCGGGGTGGCTGGGGACCATTTATGGACACCCGGCCGCCCCCAGGCAGCTGGGGACCGTGTGTGGACACCCGGCTGCGGGGCGGCTGGGGACCGAGTGTGGACTCCCGGCCGCCCCCTGGCGGCTGGGGACCGAGCGTGGACACCCGGCCGCCCGGCGGCTGGGGACTGAGTGTGGATACCTCGCTGCCAAAGCAGCCATGAGGTAGTGGCCAGCTTCGGCCTCCTCAAAACTAAAAGGCCCCATTTCAAGTGCAAGCTAGCAGTATGGTATTGCAGCCTGGGGGTAGGTGGCAGGCTGCATACTTGTGCTTGCATTGCAAGGAATGGGGGAGGTACAATTGAACACTGCCCTGGGACAAGGACTTGCACGGGGATAGTTGCAAGTCTGCATCTTCTGATGCGGCAAGGATCACTTCTGATGGGCACACTTTTAGGCAGTGACCTGGGTGTCAGAGATGCTTCCAGGGGTCTTCCCCATGCTGTTCCCATGTCTTTTCAGCACTGTATGCATGTGTCACACAGCACATGGCCAGATAAGGTTGTAAAATGTTAAAATGACATTTCCCGGTGAATGCATTTGTCACAGTTGAAAGCGATACAAAAGTGCAAAAATGCATAAAAAATGCTACTTGTGAACATAGCCCAAGGTGTGGAGGAGTATTTTTGTTTTTGGTTATTTATTTTACCTTATACACAAGTCTTTACCCTGGAAAAGAAATTCCTTAACATATTTCACAGGAAAAAAGTTTCACTTTCGTTTTTGAACGTTTTATTATGAGCCCTGTAAAAGTGGCTTTATACCTCTGACCACGTTGTTGACAGCAGTGACCTGGGGGTCAGAAATGCTTCCTGGGGCGATCCCCATGCTGTCCCCATGTCATTTGAGCACTGTATCGTTTTGGGCACTTGTTAGGCTTTTAACAGACTGCCGGGGGTGCCACCGCAAAAATGCTCGGGTCTCCCACAGACTAATATTGGGCTCGTTGCTCGGGTCGAGCACCCGAGTATCACGGCGAGCTTGCCCCGAGCTTCGAGCACCCGAGCATTTTAGTGCTTGCTCAACACTAATGTGTACATGAGGCCTTACAGAGAGAAGAAAAAATTGAAGCTACATCCCCCTTCTCTCTCCTTCTCCCTTTCTTCATAAATATTATTTTGGATTCTTTTTAGAGGAGGCGGTAGGCTGCAGGAAGGTGGAGAACAGCACATATTTTCTACTGTATGAAGATATACCATAAAGTTTTAATAATTCACTGCTGATTTAGCAAAAACATCTAAAAGTTGTATGCTTTAATAGAAAACTATAGCCAAACAATTTGCAGAAGCAGGGTCCTCAGATGTAGTTTGCTACAATGTATCCAGTACATACTCTAGACTCTCTGATACAGATCAGCACTTCAAAACAGGTCAAAGATTTGTGCTGTAGATGTGTTTAACTCATGAAAGGTTATAAAAACTGAACACATTGTAACAAATCTTCAGCTGTGAGAAGGATTACGATTCTATTAACTGTATTCAGTGAAGGGAGCTCTCTGAATGAAGTGCTTGTATGTGATAATGAGCGCAGTAACAGCCCGCGCCGCACATTCGCTGCCGGTGTCTTTATAGTGTCCTTGTCAAAGCGTCCCGAAGCCTGATTAGATCATCACATGTGACTCTCAGCTGGCCGCCTGGCATGTCTTCCGTCACATATGGAGGTGCTAGATGCCTCGGCATTGACCTTCACCCTCTGAGGAATAACCATTTCTCATGTACTAATGTTATTACACCAACAGATTTCATTATATCAGATATTACAGCCCCTCACCTCCCAACAGAACATTGCCGACTGCTTGCATACAACTGGGAATAAGTATATATAGATATATACAGTGGGGAAAATAAGTATTTGATACACTGCCGATTTTGCAAGTTTTCCCACCTACAAAGAATGGAGAGTTCTGTAATTTTTATCGTAGGTACACTTCACCTGTGAGAGACAGAATCTAATAATAAAATCCAGAAAATCACATTGTATGATTTTTACATAATTAAATTGCATTTTATTGCATGAAATAAGTATTTGATCACCTACCAACCAGCAAGACTTCTGGATCTCACAGACCTGTTAGTTTTTCTTTAAGAAGCCCTCCTACTCTGCACTCATTACCTGTATTAATTGCACCTGTTTGAACTCGTTACCTGTATACAAGACACCTGTCTACACACTCAATCAATCACACTCCAACCTCTCCACCACGGCCAAGACCAAAGAGCTGTCTAAGGACACCAGGGACAAAATTGTAGACCTTCACAAGGCTGGGATGGGCTACAGGACAATAGGAAAGCAGCTTGTTGAGAAGGCAACAATTGTTGGCACAATTATTAGAAAAAGGAATCAACACAAGATGACTATCAATCTTTCTTGGTCTAGGGCTCCATGCAGGATCTTGACTCATGGAGTAAGGATGGTCCTGAGAACGGTCAGGAATCAGCCCATTACAACACATGAGGACCTGGTCAATGACCTGAAGAGAGCTGGGACCACAGTCTCAAACATTACCGTTAGTAGCACACTATGCTGCCATGGATTAAAATCCAGCAGGGCACGCAAGGTCCCTCAGCTCATGCCACCACATGTCCAAGGCCTTTTGACGTTTGCCAATGACCATCTAGATGATCCAGAAGAGGCATGGGAGAAGGTCATGTGGTCAAATAAGACCAAAATAGAACTTTTTAGTATAAACTCCACTCGCCATGTTTGGAGGAAGAAGAAGGATGAGTACAACCCCAAGAACACCATCTCAACTGTGAAGCATGGTAGGGGAAACATCATACTTTGGGGTGCTTTTATGCAAAGGGGACGGGACAACTGCACCGTATTGAAGGGAGGATGGATGGGGTCATGTATTGCGAGATTTTAGACAAGAACCTCCTTTCCTCAGTAAGAGCATTGAAGATGGGTCATGGCTGGGTCTTCCAGCATGACAATGACCCGAAACACACAGCCAGGGCAACTGAGGAGTGGCTCCGTAAGAAGCATCTCAAGGTCCTGGAGTGGCCTAGCCAGTCTCCAGACCTGAACCCAATAGAAAATCTTTGGAGGGAGCTGAAACTCAATGTTGCCCAGCGACAGCCCCGAAACCCCAGTGAACCCCATCTCTCCATTGTTTCGTCTCTTTAGTTTCATAATTTGGCATCTGATGAGCCGTATCAAAGTGCCCAGTGTTGTCCTGGAGAGTATGAACCCATAGATTCCTATAGATGCCATATTATGGATCCATATTATGATTGTTTGCTTTAGTAGCTCTTATGTAATAAGGACTCGGGTCATACGTGCCAATTTTTTGGAAAACTGTGTGCAGGAAAATCTGCAGTGTAGTGTGACAGATCATTGCAAACCCACATCCCTTTTTACAGGTCTCTGCAATTACCATACCCCTTTCCCCACCCATTTAATGTGCTTTTGGCCTTGGCATTAAAGGAAAAAGAATCTCAGTGTCACCGACAGTAAAACTCCCAGAAGTTTTGCTTTGTGGGAAGTTTTGGGGAGATTTTAGCAGCTCTTGGGAGCTCTCTTCCAAGAAGGCTCCTGTTTTTCTGGGAGCCTTCCGGATATTTTGGGAGAGTCAGGTTGGTTGCTATGATCATGAGATATTTGTAATATCTGAGACCCCAATAATCTAATTGGATTTCACTTTCATTGTGAATAATACTTTGAATTAAAGGAACTTGTATACTGCACAGAGACAGGCACTAAAAATAAATCTCTTTACATCAAAACGCCCAATTTCTTCCGATGTGAGCAGCCGCCTCTGAATGTGCATGTATAATACATAGGATGTGACAATAGGATGGCTGTGATGTTCTCCGTCTACTCTGGATGTAAGGAGATTCTCTGCTCGGTGCAGGAATCTTATGAATTTTGTATGGGAGAGAATCGATTTAATAGAAATCTTTTCACTGATGAATTGACTTAATGATTCAGGATGGGCCAATATGGAGAGAATATTGTGTTGTCAAATAGATTTTCCTGGGGGGTGTTACATCAATAGTGTAATGTTCACTCTGTGTCAAGGATGTCAGATGTGTCACACATCAAATCAGCTCACAAATGATGTGATGTCACCAGTGATGTGATGTCACTGATATACAGTATAGTGATGTTACTGAATATAGTCTTGTGCGTGTTCCCAGTATATTGCAGGTTTTGTGGGGTGTTCCGTGTCTATGGCAGGTCATGTTGGGTGTTCCCGGTGGACGGTGGGTCTTGTGGTGTGTTCCTGGTATACGGCAGGTCTTGTGGGGTGTTCTCAATATTGGTGTGGTGCTTTCAGTATATATAAATTCTTGCGGGGTGTTCCCGGTATACGGCAGGTCTTGTGTGGTGTTCCCGGTATACGGCAGGTCTTGTGGGATGTTCCCGGTGGACGGTGGGTCTTGTGGTGTGTTCCTGGTATACAGCAGGTCTTGTGAGGTCTTGTGGGGTGTTCCCGGTATACGGCAGGTCTTGTGGGGTGTTCCCTTTATACGGCAGGTCTTGTGGGATGTTCTCAATATTGGTGTGGTGCTTTCGGTATATATAAGTTCTTGCGGGCTGTTCCCGGTATACGGCAGGTCTTGTGTGGTGTTCCCGGTATACGGCAGGTCTTGTGGGTTGTTCCCGGTGGACGGTGGCTCTTGTGGTGTGTTCCTTCGATACAGCAGGTCTTGTGAGGTCTTGTGTGGTGTTCCCGGTGTACGGCAGGTCTTGTGCGTTGTTCCCGGTGGACGGTGGCTCTTGTGGTGTGTTCCTGGCATACGGCAGGTCTTGTGAGGTCTTGTGGGGTGTTCCCGGTATACGGCAGGTCTTGTGGGGTGTTCCCTTTATACGGCAGGTCTTGTAGGATGTTCTCAATATTGGTGTGGTGCTTTCGGTATATATAAGTTCTTGCGGGATGTTCCCGGTATACGGCAGGTCTTGCAAAGTGTTCATAGTATCATGCAAGACTTGTGTGTTTTTCTCAGTATACAGCAGGTCTTGTGAGGTGTTCTTAATATCTGGCAGGTCTTGTGGAGATTTCTCAATATAGCAGGTCTTGTGTGGTGTTCATGGTATATGGAAAGTCTTGTGTAGTGTTTATGGTATACTGCGAGTCTTGTGAGGTGTTCATTGTACAAGGCGGCTCTTATGGAGTGTTTCCGATATGTGACAGGTGTTGTGTGGTGTTCCCGGTACACAGCAGGTCTTGTAGGGTTTTTCTAGTTTACGGTGGGTCTTGTGGGGAGTGCTCAGTACATGGCAGATGTTGTGAGATGTTCTCAGTATTCATCAGGTTTTGTGAGGTGTTCATGGTATACAACAGGTCTTGCAGGGTGTTCCAAGTATATGGCAGGTCTTGTGGGGTGTTCATGGTATACAACAGGTCTTGCAGGGTGTTCCAAGTATATGGCAGGTCTTGTGGGGTGTTGGAGAGTGAGCATCATTTCTGAACTATGAAGCATTGAAAGAATGTAACTACTATCATATGAAGTTCTACTCATATTATACTTGTGATGTCATCCTGTGATGTCATGTGATGCTGCAGGCTTTCAGTCACTTGCTCTGAGTGATACTATTTCACTTCTCTAAAAACATCCGCCTCCAGTTTAGTAAATGCATACAAATACTGACCAGCTGATTACAGGTTTACTAAAGGTTGAAGCAAGAATCTACTCCCTTTAACGCAGGTTAATGGGGGTAGTAGATGCATCAGAATGTTGATGTATACGACTTCTACCTCTAGAAAGAAAGTTTTCCCTCAGTAAGGACTTCGATTTTTCCATCAAAATGATTTATTTGCGCTCGGGCATCGTAAGTTTGTTCAAAAAGACTTAATTATTAAGAAATTAATTGAGAGTAAAAAATAATGTATTTACTAATTTACATAGTAATTAGCAGGCAACGTCTGTAATCACGCTTGTTTGTAATGTTCTGTCAGTAGCTAATTAAGCAGGCGGTGTTTAGAGAAAACGAGACTCTTTCATGAGAAACACAAAGTAAATGTATGCTTTGGATTTAACGTAAGTCGTGTACAAGTAACCAGAGATCTGATGGCGAATGTGCCATATTGTGCAACGAACGTTGTGCAAATAGGACAAAGATGTGAAAAAATAGTCGACCCCATAAAAAGAAAAATCACAATTATATGTTTTTTTTTATGTAAGACTTTAAAGAATCACACAATTCATACTTACTAAAACATAGCAAATCAATTCGATGTGCGCATTGAATTCTTATAGAATTTTTAGGAATTCCTTGAGAACGGAAAATTTGATCTTTTTGCGATTCATTTTGTGTGAATCACCTAAAATGCAATTTACTTTCTCTTTGGAGATGAGAGACCTCCCACACGTTTCACACTTTGTTCCAGCCCCGTCCATAATTCACTTCCCGTATACTTTCTTTACGTTGACAGGCCACGTTTAGCCTCCAGTCGCCACATTATGACACCTGGAATATATATAGAGCATGTCACTGTTACACCAGACGCTTCCTATCATGCCTGCAGGTCGGATCTGAACATGGTACCTACACTAAATATTTAATTTTATTTAAAGGCTGATTGCGAACCGCTTTCTGCAAAATCTGTCCTTCTACGCGTCAGTCAGGTAACATAACGGGGAGAAGAAAAGAAACGTAAATAATTCAATTATTCTGGATGCCAGCCTTTATACGTGTGGACGTTCTTTTCCCCTGACAGTTTAGATTATATTCGGAGGGCCCCGCCAGCAGCACAGCTGGTATCTCAAATCAGCCACGATTCTCGCTGCCAAATCTGCATTAGTCCCCTCACTGCTCCGACATAAAATATACTCAGAATATTAGGTGATGTAAATATTGGTTTCTGACATAGACCTTGCCAGCTTCTCCGTGAGGTGTCATGGAACAGATTTTATATTTATGAGGGATAGGGAAGGAGACCTAAAAAAAAAAAAAAAAAAAAAAAAAGCCGTACAAACTATAACCTGGCAATGCTACGCTGTAGACATCAAAGGAGAGAACGAAGCAAAAAATAGAGGAAAAACAGACATATATTAAGGGAGAAATATGTGAGAACATCTCATCCTGTCGAAATGTCTGAGAACTGAATGCTGGAAACCGGCAAAGAACAAAGTCATCAAGGAGACAGCGAGCTTAACAATCTGTTTAGAAGACAAACTGTCATTGTTGCCCATAGCAACCAATCGGAACTCTGCAGATATTTTTAAACAGCTCTGGTAAAATGTAAAAGCAAAACTGTCATTGTTGCCCATAGCAACCAATTTGAATTCTGTGTTTATTTTTTAAACAATTCTGCTAAAATGGAAAACATAAACTGTCTCTGTTGCCCGTAACAGCCAATCAGAGCTCAGATAAGACGGTTCTGATAAGTGAGGTCTATTTTCTATTCTTCTTACTGTGGGCCTATATGTGTTGGGCTTTATCCTACTGACCCCTGTGAGGATCCACTAACTACCGTATATAATTTCTCTACTACTTGGCCAGATGCATCATGCTCATGTCTAGCAGACTTGCTATCATTTTTGGAGTGTTTAAGTTTTGTCCCCAATCCCTCCCTTGCTTTCCTGGGAACGTCCTCACATATCCCGCTAATGCCTCTGAACCACCCCAGAAAGCACACTTTTGAATGGAGTTTACATAAACCCCATCCCTTTTGGCCTAGATATCACAGTAAATCTGAGACAGTTGGCAACTATGTTTAAAGATATACTTGCCAACTTTTCTGGAATCTCCAGACACCTGGAAATGTTCTCAAATTTCTCAGGTACCACAAAATCCTATTCTTGCACATGCAACCAAGATGCTCCAACATTAGAAGGTTTTTAAACACATTATTCTGGGGGAAGGTAATGGGAAGTAAAGGGCATTGAGTGTATGTAACCTGGAAAAGGAGGCATGGTCATGGAAAAAAAAATATAACCTCATCCCATATGCAAATTGTCTCACCAGAAAGGAAGACGACAATCTCTGGACTCACCTATTAGAAGTAGCAATCCTAAAAGTCGATATCGACCCTTTAATGAGCCTTGCCACATGACTTAGGATAAAAGCCAAATCAGACACTTTATTTGCAGACATGTATTTCAGGATGTTTCACATGTAAAGCGCCATGGAATTAATGGCGCTATAATAATAAATAATAATAATGTTTGCCCCTCATCAGTGAAAAGCATGTGTTTTGATTTAGCTGGATGAGAGGCCTCTGTTGGAGATCTGATGGGTAACAACTCACCTTGTGGAGAGTGATATGTCTGACATACCGCTGTGAGGAGTCTTATAGGCCGTAAATTGCTTCTCTGGGAAATTAAAGTCATATGGCAAGGCTCGATAAATGGTTTATTTTTTGCATTACTACTTTCAATAGGTGGCACTAGAGTCCTAAGCCTCTTCCTCAATGAAGAGACTATCTGCATATTTAATTTCCCAGAGGAGCATTGTACAGCCTATAAAACTCCTTATACTAGCATGTCAGGCAAATCACTCATCAGAAGGAGAGACATCACTCCCTGGTAACAGGTCCTCTTTAAGGCCAGTTTCACACATCCAATATTCATGATCTCAGTGTGGACCATGAAGTCCAGACCAGCTTCAGGTCTTCTGACCCAAACTCAACAGCCTGATATATGCGTGCTCGACTTTTGAGTTCGGGTCAGGAGATTCATGGCCATTCTGAATATTGTGGTCTATTCCCGGACTGTGAATGCCAGATATTTAAAACTGGACTAAGACTGAAAATTGAACATTAGTGAGCCTAACAATCGTATATCAGTTATCCTTCTGGGTTGGGATATCTGCTTTTGTCCACCATTATAAATATAGAAAAATAATGCCATATGCCATATACCTGTAATTACAGTGAATGAAAGAACATGACTGACGATGGATATAAATTGCAGCCTAATAAAACAATCAAATTCTGTGTGTCTGCAGCCACCACTATATATATATATATATATATATATATATATATATGTATATATATGTATATATATAATATAACCAGCCAAGCATCCCTCTGTCTGAAGCCTCTATAGACTGTGCATGTGCGACGCGTAGTCTGGCTCCAGACAGAAGAACGCATGGAGCCGTTACAGGTAAGAGGAGTGTATGGCGCCGGAGATCGCGGTATGCGTAGACACTGAACGCATACCGTGATCTCCGGCGCCATGCTTACATACTTACCTGACTGGGAGGAGCGTTGCCGTGGCGCCTCTCTTCTGGTCGGAGACCGGGGGCGGAGTGAAGGAATTGGAATCAGCGCACGCGCATAGCGCTATCCGGCGCATTTGCAGTGTGTCTTCAGCAAAATGGCGCTGGACAACGCGGTGCTCCGGCGCCGCATTCCTCCCCCGGCCTCCAGCAGAACAGGACACAGCAGCGGTGGAGCACAGGGAGAAAAGGTGAGTATAAGTGTTTATTTTTTTTGTATGTGTGCAGAGGAGTACCATGCATACCAGGATTGGGGGGTGAGGGGGCCACACATACAAGGATTGGCAGATGAGGGGTACCATGCATACCAGGATTGGTGGATGAGGGGGGCACACATACCAGTATTGGGGGATGATGGGGCCACACATACCAGGATTGGGGGATGAGGGGTACCATACATACCAGGGTTGAGGGATGAGGGGGCCACACATACCAGGATTGGGGGATGAGGGGACCATGCATACCAGGATTGGGGGTGAGTGGACCATGCATACCAGGATTGAGGGATGAGGGGGCCACGCATACAAGGATTGGGGGATGAGGGGTACCATACATACCAGGATTGGGGGATGAGGGGTACCATGCATACCAGGATTGGGGGATGAGGGGGCCATGCATACCAGGATTGGGGGATGAGGGGTACCATACATACCAGGATTGGGGGATGAGGGGTACCATGCATACCAGGATTGGGGGGATGAGGGGTACCATGCATACCGGGATTGGGGGATGAGGAGTGCCATGCATACTAGGATGGGGGATGGGGGGTGCCATGCATACGAGGATTGGGGATGAGGGGTGCCATGCATACCAGGATTGGGGGAAGAGCGGTGTCATGCATACTAGGATTGAGGGGTGAGGAGTACCATGCATACCAGAATTGAGGGGTGAGGGGTACCATGCATATCAGGATTGGGGATGAGGGGTACCATGCATACCAGGATTGGGGATGAGTGGTACCATGCATACCAGGATAAGGATCTGGGGGGGCTATGCATACCAGGATTCGGATGAGGGGCCATGCATACCTGGATACGGATGAGGGGTACCATGCATACCAGGATGAGGGATGAGGGAGCCATGCATACCAGGATGAGGGGTGCCATGCATGCCAGGATTGGGGATGAGGGATGCCATGCATACCAGGATTGGGGGATGAGGGGTACCATGCATATTAGGATTGAGGGATGAGGGGTACCATGCATACCAGGATTGGGGGATGAGGAGTACCACGCATACCAGGATTGGGGATGGGGGGTGCCATGCATATGAGGATTGGGGATGAGGGGTGCCATGCATACCAGGATTGGGGGAAGAGGGGTGTCATGCATACCAGGATTTAGGCGTGAGGGGTACCATGCATACCAGGATTGGGGGATGAGGGGTACCATGCATACCAGGATTGGGGATGAGGGGTACCATGAATACCAGGATAGGGATCTGGGGGAGCCATGAATACCAGGATAGGGATCTGGGGGAGCCATGAATACCAGGATTCGGATGAGGGGCCATGCATACCAGGATAGGGATGAGGGGTACCATGTATACCAGGATAGGGTTGAGGGGTACCATGCATACCAGGATGAGGGATGAGGGAGCCATGCATACAAGGATGAGGGGCGCCATGCATGCCAGGATTTGGGATGAGGGGTGCCATGCATGCCAGGATTGGGGATGAGGGGTGCCATGCATACAGGATTGGGGGTGAGGGGTGCATGCATACCAGGATTGGAGGTGAGGGGTGCCATACATACCAGGATAGGGATGAGGCCTGCCATACATACCAGGATAGGGATGAGGGGTGCCATGCATACCAGGATTAGTGGTGAGAGGTGCCATGCATACCAGGATTGGGGGTGAGGGAGCCATGCATACCAGGATTAGTGGTGAGAGGTGCCATGCATACCAGGATTGGGGGTGAGGGGTGTCATGCATACCAGGATTGAGGGTGAGGGGTGCCATGCGTACTAGGATTGAGTGTGAGGGGTGCCATGCGTACCAGGATTGAGGGTGAGGGGTGCCTTGTGTACTAGGATTAAGTGTGAGGCGTGCCATGCATACCAGGATAGGGATGAGGGCAGCACATAACAGAATGGGGGAGCAGGATTGGGGAGCACAAATACCAGGATTGAGGAACACAAATACCAGGATAGGGGCAGCATATACCAGCATGGGAGACCATATACCAATAAAAAAGGCCAACACCCGGGCGTAGAAAGGGCTCAATAGCTAGTATATCTATCTATCTATCTATCTATCTATCTATCTATCTATATATATATATATATATATACATTATGTAGTAAGCTCTGGAGCCCCATCTAGAGGTGGCTGCAGGCAGACAGAATCTTAGAGATTTTATTTAGCTATTGGGGGAATTTGGACCCCTGTATAAGAATAAAAATAATAAAAATATATAAATAAATATATATTTTGAAAGGAATCACAATTTTAGATTGAGAAACAAAAGCAGCATTCAAGCCTGGCAATAAAGAACATTCACTTTACAATATTCCACCCCCAAATACCATATTGACATTGATGCCTTTTGTTTTTTGCTTTCGACAGTTGCACATTTTTCCTTTTTTCTGGGGATGGTGAGAGTAATACTGAAAAGTTTTTATAGCGTGTGCATGGATGACATATAAAAAGTTATAATTATATATTCAACCACCACAAGTGACTAAGTGATGTATTCCAGAAGTTATGACAAGTTCCAAAATTAGTAACAATGTAGGTTACCTGAATGATTTAAAGGGTTTGTCCAGAATTCAAAAAATGTATCTACCTTCTTCCAAATTATCTCTTCAGAGAGGAAGAGGACTAGAACTCTAGTGCCACCTATAGGAAGAAGAAATACTAAAAGTCAATATCGACTCTCTAATGAGCCTTGTCACATGTCTTAGGATAAAAGTCAAAAACAAAATCTCAATTTGCAGACACTGTGCTTTTGGGTACTGCTCCTCGATAGTGCAAAGTGTGAGATCTGGTTTGGCTGGGTGAAAAGGCATTTTGGTTTTGGCTTTTATCCTAAGTCATGTGACAAGGCTCGTTAGAGAGTTGATATTGACTTTTAGGATTGCTACTTCTAATAGGTGGCACTACAGTTATAGTCCTCTTCCTCTCTGGAGACAATTTGCATATTTCCCAGAGGAGCATTGCAGCTTAAAAGTTCCCTCACCTTGGCATGTCAGGCTTGACATGTCACTCTCCACAAGGACAAACATTACCTTCTTCCAAAAACAGCATCACTCCAGTATTATCTATAGGTGGTCTGTGGTATAGCCCTGCACTGTTCACTTCAATTGAGCTGAGCTGCAATACCAGATACAGCCAGTAGACAGGGGTGGCACTGTTTTTGGAAAAAATCACACATTTACATTTCCGAAAATTGCCATGTTCTCCAGGAGAGAACTCTGGGAATCTCATAAAGAGTAGCAGTGCTCGATTATCAAAGACTTTCCTCCCAGTCCTGTATTAGAACTTTTTTCCCCAGTAATGAGTAACCCCTAATTATATAACATATTATAGGAATTTTGCTATACTTCGCTTTCCATCACATGTTACATTGTATCTTCTACTCCAGTCACATCCAAAGCTGCAGTGAAATGGTTGTTTGACCTCTTTGCTGGGCCTGTGTCTATGCAGAGCACACATTTTTGTGAGACTGACAGCAAACATGCAGATTTTTTTTTAAACTAAAGGGTTGCAACCAAAAATTTTTTAATTAGCATCTGATTTCTGGAAGGTCATGGTTATAAATCTCCACTTTTGTGAATACAGCTCCCATACAAACATGTGTCTCCATGGTTACAGACTACGAACAAACCTTGTGTAGTCTGATCTCATTGACATGTTACTTCCTTCTTTTATAGTCAAGAAACCTTTTCCGATTATTTGTATTTTACATCTGGAAACATGGGAAAAAAAATACAGTAACCCAGCTTATAAGCACTGTGTATCTTTGCAACATTTTATTCTATTTTCTATTGCTCTAAGGCAATATTAGAATATTGAAAAATTATATAGAATATATGGAAAAATTAAGTAATTAGTTTTGATTACAAATCTCGTATTATTTTGAGCATACAGCTCCTTTGCAGAACTATGTGTTACAGATAGTGATGAGCAAATTGATCTGTAACAAATTTAATTCATAAGGAATTTTCCCTAAAAATTTGAATTCAGGTGAATACATTTTTGCCATTCAATTTGTACAAATCCAACATAAGAGTGGCAGCTGGCAAAAATGTTCTTGTCTTTTTCTGAAGGACCGGAATAATTTTTTTTTACTGAAACCAATCTCGGGACATTCTCTCATCTCTAGTCTGATCCTGCAGTCATATTCCCTTTTGTCACTTACTGAATATAAGTGACCCCTATCCAAGAGCAACATATGTGCCCTTTGCAGAACAATAGCACATCAAAATGCACTCCTTTATATGTCAGTGACAGCAGCTGTTTACAATTTTGGAGGTGGAAGTGGGCCTCCCTCTTGGGCCCCTGTGCGACTGCATAGGTTGCACCAATGGGAAGTGGTGTAACTTAAAGCTTGTGGGCCCCAATTCAAAATCTACAACAGTGCCCTCAACTATCGCAGGCCCTTAATATTAATAGTGTTATGATAGTGCAGCAACTCACACGGGAAAATAGGTAACACACTAAAAACTGCAACTGACCCTGCTGGTTCCTGTACAGACTAGAGATCCTGACCACACAGTCCCTAGTGGTTCCTGCGTGAGCAGAGATAGCCCTAACTACAGACTAGACGATGGCTACTCGGACCCATGCTGCCTGAAAGGCCCGTTGAGCACTTCACGTTCTGCCTAAAGAACCAGAGGGCAGAGGAGAGTGAAAATTACCACCAGAAGGGGAAGTGTGCTGAAATAGAAAAAGATCCCAGAGTGAGTAAAACAAACCACAAAATATAAAATAAAGGATTAAGTACATACTGATAAAGAATATGCCACCTAGTTCCTAAAAAGAAACAGAAGATAGGTGCAGGGTAAAGACCATAAACAGCAGAGAGATAAACCCTAGCTGGTCTTTCACTGACTGGCTTAAACTAAAGCAGTATGATTGGACAACCAAATGAGACTATCACTAGCAGGAAATACCAGCAGGGGAAAGTATATAAAGCCACACCTGAAAGGTGATAGGGCAGACAAATGAGTAAATGAAAACACCTGTTATCTTTGCTGCAGTCTTTTTAGGGTAACATAAACTAAACACCCAGAGAAAAGGTCTATCTGTTGTTGCTCAGCGGACAGAAAAGCCGACACAAAGCACAGGCTCATGGGTTCGAACCCAGACGCATGACAAATAGTCTTTCATATGGGCCAACAGAACCTTTTGGGCCCCCCTGGGCTCCAGGAACCAGGTCCATTTGCAACCCCTGGGCCTACGATAGTTATGCCACCTGCCAACGGTATGTCCGTCTGTGGTGTTGTATGTAAAACATAAGTCTGCATAGGAGCTGTATGCAGAATACAGAAGATTTTTAAAGAGACCCTTCCAGGAGATTCAGTTTGCCTGAATAAGCAGGCAGCATAAATCACTCAGGGTATATTTTACTCTGAAAAGCCAGCCGTGGACCATTAGTCTTGGATGAATAGTCTGTAGCCGGTCCACGGTGGCTTCTCCCTGCCCTGATCCCCATGACTGACTGATCTCTTTCTTTGTGTGTGTTTCATGAACAGCCGGTCAGTCTATGGGAGCGGGGAGGTAAAAAGCCTTAGGGAACAGGTCTTGGACTAGTCAGCTAAGACATACAGTCCCCGTTTTAAAGTATGTTTTTTTCTGAAAATTCCACAACGTTTCCCAATAAAATCTCTAAAGATGCAATTGAACAATTAGAGTCTCATCCATGCTGCATATGTGTCACCCTACCTGGATGCCACAAGTGTAATAAAGCTGTGTCTGAGAGCAAGGGGGAGGTTCTCTGGTCAGGGAAACATTAGCATGCAATGCCTCCTGTCTCAGGCCAGTAGGGGGAGCTGGCTGCCCCTATAAAAGCTGGTACTGAGGGCAGGGTTAGAGAGAACTGGATTGCCTGTCTCAGCTTTGAGACGTGTCCCAGAGTGGAGCAGGGACAGAAAGTTGATTGCACCTAAGAGGAAGTGTGGCAGTAAGAGAGAGCCACCAGCCAGAGACAAGAGGCGAAGAGAGCCTGTCTTGGCAGAGAAAAGACTTCATTTTACCAGACTTTGGTGTCTGAGGCTGGAAGGATTCTACATCCCCCAGCAGAGAACCAATTCGCAAGGGACTGTACTTTCCTTGGCCTAAGAAGCCTGGAGGCCCTGCCACAACCGAAGGGACCAGTAAAGCCGTACAAGGCTGGGAGCAGAAAGGAACCCACGTCGCAGGCCATACAGGCGAGAATACACGGAAAGCTCGGAAACGTGGGCTGTTACCCTATAAAGAGGAGATAGCCAGAAGGAGCGCAGAAAGCACGGTAGGCCTACACCCTCACCCTGACCAGGGCCAATTTCCCCGTTGCTCTCAGACATCCAGGTCCCCTCCTAGCCGGGACTGTTTGTGGGTCAATTTACCTGTTTTAGTAAAGACCCCTGGACTGCAACCTGTTGTCTGTGTGCTCCTTGCTCCTCCAGCACTATCAGCACTGGGACTCTCACTACCATCACTCCCACCATCCACTATACTGCCCTGGGGCCGCACTCTTCCCGTGGGGAGTCACACTACCATAGCTGCACACCTCATCAGCCCCAGCGGTCTGCATGCAGCGGCGGTTCCTAATGACCGCAAATCCACGGGTGGCGTAGTCGGACATAATCAATAACACATAACGGACTACCACTGGCCTGACCACCCTGAGCCACGGAACCGGGTTGCCACTACTACTCCCATCGCTCCCCCTATTGCCCGGATCCGAGTGCCCCACGGCCCAGGGGGCAAGTCACATACATGAATCTCCTGTCAAGTTCCCTTTAATTAAAAACATTTGCAAAGCTGTTTTACTAGTTATTTTAGATGTAGTGGAACAATAAAATAACAGTGGTGAAATTACACATAGGTTTTAGAGGATTATTCTCATGTTATAAAGAGATGCAATATCGCTTGTTTCTTAGATTTAACTGCTCGGGGAAATCCAGGTGACATTGTTGCAGAGCTAGCCCAACCAACGTGGCTGCTGCTGGAATTACTTCAAGATTTATCATCCCCATTTCCTAGAGCCCTAGACAATACTTGCCAACTCTTCATGAACGTATGGGAGGATCCCAGAATCCTAGAAGAGCTGGCAAATTTCCTGGGCGCTAGATAAGCCTCCTAAAACCTTCGATGAAGCAGCATTTCTGAAAGTTTTTCTGTGCATGGCATAGATGTACCCTTTGCATCTAGACATGTTCAGGGGGTGGGAAATTAGGGCAAAAAAGGGGCAAGCCTATAAAGGGATAGTGTGGTAATGAGATAGGAAAAAAATGGACTTTAGAAGTTGGTAACATTGTACACCCCTCTGCCACATATGAAAACACCAGTATTATAAATGTCACATAGTAGGGGGGGCCCAGAATAAAAAAAACGAATTACCTAGCTTTGCTTTTTTTGGGATAAATTAGGCAGGATTAACCAGCTTTCCTAGAAGCATAAATAAAGTTTGTAAGGGTCACAGGGGCCGAGGTGCTTAACTGTGACCCCAAACATTAGTGAAACGGGTTGATGGGTGTGAGTGACTGTGTCTCCCTTAAAGAGAATCTGTCACCAGATTTTTGTTACCTTATCTGAGAGCAGCATAATGTAGGGAAAGAGACCCTGATTCCATCAATGTGTTACTTAGTTTACTGGGTGCAGCAGTTGAGATACAGTCAGAGATTTTAGATGTAGCATGCAGCAGAGCTGAGAAAGCTAACCCCACCCACACCACTGATTGGCAGCTTTCTGTGCAGACTGTGCATTGACAGAAAGCAGCCAATCAGTTGTGGGGGCGTGGTTGGACCAAGATGCACGACACACCTAGTACTCTAGTGATAACCTCCTGCTGATAAAACACTCATTGTATTAAAAAGATAACACACAGCCTAATAAGTGACACATCACTGAAATCAGTGTCTCAGTCCCAACCTCATCCAGCCCTCAGATTACATAGCAAAAATCTGCTGACAGATTCCTTTAAGAATCTTTCCCATGACCCCATGTTGCTAGATGGTACATCAAACCGTGACCCAGCAGTTTAGTAAGAAAGGAGCAGCTCCAGTAAATGAAAATAAGCTGTAATCTACTGGTTAAACTTCTAAAAAGTATATACAATAGGTAGCAAGTATAAAGCTTGTTTTTTACATCTTCTGCATTAAACAGAGGTACAAACATTATGTTTACAGGTGGTGATACATTTCTTTTGAGACAAATTCCATTGATACAACATAATTGAATGGGGACCGCTAGCTTTTTTTCCAACCACAGGTCACTATGGTGCAGAACCCATGCCCCAGTTTGGCAAGTTCAGTATCTATCTATTCTTCCAGGTCTGACCTACACGCAGACTCTGTCCCTTCAAACTCCTATGCCATTTCAGGGTCCCCACTAACCCAGATGTATAGCTTCGGAGCTGAGCTCACCTTTCTGTCATTTCTTTTCAAAACTTGCCTGCTGAATCCAGATCCAAGCGACCACAACAGTATACGTTGCAGGTTTGCTATCTGAATCTCCTTCCAAGTCACACACATGTTCTCCAGCCTGGACTTCACTCTCTGTCTCTACTCTAGAACTTACTTGCAAACTCCCTTTTTGCTTCTTAAACTTCTCCAAGGTACAGAGCTTGGCTAATTGTTAACCCCTCTGTTTCCTGTCCCTGCAATGTTACCTGTACTTTTTCCTAATATTATTTCATCTAAGGTGCATAATAACACTGCAAATAGTGGCATCAAACATCACCATAGAGAGCAGACATTAATATAACACATCACAGCAATAACAACATCTTCAGGGGTTTCTGGTCATCTTCTTCTCCTTTACAAGATCACAGAAGTGAACTAGTGGTGGTGACTTTTGGGAAAAGCAGTATTAAAAAAATTACAGCCGGTTTTCAATGACCGATATGATGGGAATTTTCATCAAACGCCATGATGAGACGAGTCGCTAAATTGTTTCATTTTGAGCTGAAGCCTTTCTCCATCTGTTAAAAGGCTGATAAGTGGGAGAAATGCGAGCGATGCTCTTCAATGATTAATGTTTTTCAGACGGTATAATGTCACTTCTCCTATTTAAATTCTTATTGTGTCAAGAAAGCGGCTCCAGAAAGTTCATTTCTTCCGTGAGAGCCAAGCGACATTTTACCATTCGCTCACAACTTACAGCTGCATGATGCGTTTCTCAAGCTTGAAACTGTGCATGGCAAAAAATTTTAGAAAAGCTTAGCTTAATAGGAAAGTCCACAATTGCAAATTACATGAGTAAATTTATCCTTAACAGGGTAGTCCAGGACTTAATGACCTGTCCTTAGTATAAGTCATCAATAGCAGATTGGTGAGTCTGACACCCAAAATCCCGACCAATCAACTGTTTGCAGGTCCCACAGCCAGTTGTACAACCCCTTCCTGTCTATGATTTCTTTCAACCACCCTGAGTAAGGAAACTGCTCTCACACCAAGGATCAATCCTACATCACCACCCAAGGACCCTTTGCATGTTCTCCCCCTGAAGGAAGAAGAATTGTCTTTCCAGTGCCACTTATTGGACGTAGCTACCCTATAAGTCAATGCCTGACCCTTTAATCAGACTTGCAACAAGAGTATGATAATAAGTAGAGATGAGCAAACCCGAACTTAAAAGTTTGGGGTTTGTCCCGGACAGTGAGTGTCCAGTGCTAAACGCCAGACAGGGACTTCTCCCGGAAGTCTGTTGCAAAGTTCGGAGTTCGGGGGGAAATCTGTTGGAGAGAGAGTGAGAGAGAGAATCTACCAAGTTCGGGTTCAGGTTCAAGTTCTGGTACAGTTCTTGTACCAGAACCGAACTTTGGACTAAGTTCGGGTAGGGTCCCAGAACCCGAACTTCCATGGGTCCGCTGATCTCTAGTAATAAGCCAAACCAGAGTGTCATCCAAAATGATGAACCACCCATATGGAGGCAAGTCTGCTTTAGCATCTCCTTAGTTATGTTGCAATGGTCGAATGTTGACTTGTACGCTAGTTACAGGCAGTACTAGAGAAACAGCTTCCTTCCTTCTGGAGGCGACTTTCCACTGGGAGCATTTTCTGGCCTATAAATCGCCCTTTAAATGCTAATGGTCTCCAAAAGAAGAAACAGTATCCTCTACACCTTTGTCAATAGGCCTCTCATCCAGCTAACCAGTGCCTTGTTCTGCACTGATGAGCAGCAGGAATATAGGAACAGCTGTTTGCAAATGGTGGCACTAGAGATATCGCTTTTGTTCTTCTGGTGAAGAGCCAATTGGAATACCTTTCTTCACAGGAAGCATTGCCTTGCCTATAAGATTCCCCAGCTTCCCAAGACCTCCATCAGAACTGGGTTGTATCTCATGTCCCATTACAAGTATATTCGGAAGAAAAGTCCTATCATAAACCTTCAGAACATC
Organism: Phyllobates terribilis; assembly: GCF_046119375.1. Taxonomy (NCBI): domain Eukaryota; kingdom Metazoa; phylum Chordata; class Amphibia; order Anura; family Dendrobatidae; genus Phyllobates; species Phyllobates terribilis. The sequence continues at coordinate 386,888,154 of NW_027362765.1, forward strand.
ACTCAACAAAAATGTATCATATTTAGGTCATACTACATGATCCATATAGAAATATAATCATACCACTATGAACTATCAGGACAGAATCATATCAAATATTCGATTATTTTCTCTATAAAACATGCAAATATAAACCGTACAGACGTTCATTAATGTTGCAAGCATGGAGCCTGCCGATAGTCCTCAGGTGCTGATTAATACAAGACCATGTTCATAAACATTCACAATCAATACTAAAGACGTTTCCACCAAGTGCAATCTAGTCTCCGTCCCTGATGTATCGCCAAGTCCTAGAGGCTTTTTAATAATGTACAGTACAGACCAAAAGTTTGGACACACCTTCTCATTTAAAGATTTTTCTGTATTTTCATGACTATGAAAATTGTACATTCACACTGAAGGCATAAAAACTATGAATTACCACATGTGGAATTATATACTTAACAAAAAAGTGTGAAACAACTGAAAATATGTCTTATATTCTAGGTTCTTCAAAGTAGCCACCTTTTGCTTTGATGACTGCTTTGCACACTCTTGGCATTCTCTTGATGAGCTTCAAGAGGTAGTCACCGGAAATGGTCTTCCAACAATCTTGAAGGAGTTCCCAGAGATGCTTAGCACTTGTTGGCCCTTTTGCCTTCACTCTGCGGTCCATCTCACCCCAAACCATCTCGATTGGGTTCAGGTCTGGTGACTGTGGAGGCCAGGTCATCTGGCGTAGCACCCCATCACTCTCCCTCTTGGTCAAATAGCCCTTACACAGCCTGATGGTCCAACTAAACCCAATCCGGATGGAATATCATGCCGCTGCAAGATGCTGTGGTAGCCATGCTGGTTCAGTATGCCTTCAATTTTGAATAAATCCCCAACAGTGTCACCAGCAAAGCACCCCCACACCATCACACCTCCTCCTCCATGCTTCACAGTGGGAACCAGGCATGTAGAGTCCATCCGTTCACCTTTTCTGTGTCGCACAAAGACACGGTGGTTGGAACCAAATTTGGACTCATCAGACCAAAGCACAGATTTCCACTGGTCTAATGTCCATTCCTTGTGTTCTTTAGCCCAAACAAGTCTCTTCTGCTTGTTGCCTGTCCTTAGCAGTGGTTTCCTAGCAGCTATTTTACCATGAAGGCCTGCTGCACAAAGTCTCCTCTTAACAGTTGTTGAAGAGATGTGTCTGCTGCTAGAACTCTGTGTGGCATTGACCTGGTCTCTAATCTGAGCTGCTGTTAACCTGCCATTTCTGAGGCTGGTGACTCGGATAAACTTATCCTCAGAAGAAGAGGTGACTCTTGGTCTTCCTTTCCTGGGGCGGTCCTCATGTGAGCCAGTTTCTTTGTAGCGCTTGATGGTTTTTGCAACTGCACTTGGGGACACTTTCAAAGTTTGCCCAATTTTTCGGACTGACTGACCTTCATTTCTTAAAGTAATGATGGCCACTCATTTTTCTTTACTTAGCTGCTTTTTTCTTGCCATAATACAAATTCTAACAGTCTATTCAGTAGGACTATCAGCTGTGTATCCACATGACTTCTGCACAACACAACTGATGGTCCCAACCCCATTTATAAGTCAAGAAATCCCACTTATTAAACCTGACAGGGCACACCTGTGAAGTGAAAACCATTTCCGGTGACTACCTCTTGAAGCTCATCAAGAGAATGCCAAGAGTGTGCAAAGCAGTCATCAAAGCAAAAGGTGGCTACTTTGAAGAACCTAGAATATAAGACATATTTTCAGTTGTTTCACACTTTTTTGTTAAGTATATAATTCCACATGTGTTAATTCATAGTTTTGATGCCTTCAGTGTGAATGTACAATTTTCAAATCATGAAAATACAGAAAAATCTTTAAATGAGAAGGTGTGTCCAAACTTTTGGTCTGTACTGTAGTTACGGTAATAGGATGCAATAACCCACTATGGACCATACCATTGTCCAACTTTGGTTAATATTTCCTTGACATTATAAATTGACCATAAAAACCCATATATCGGCATAATGGTAAAGGGTCACATTGATATTAACATATATCATAGTAACATAGTAATGTAGGTTGAATAAAGATCTAGGTCCTTTAGCATTCATTCCCTGATTCTGGTCCTTGTTGGTGGCAGTCGACCTCAGCTTTGTTAATCTCTCCATTTTAGCCACTAACCACATAACCTCAAAAATTATCTAGTGAATTCCTGGTGTAAAGGACAAAGAATCAGTTGCCCATACATAAACGCAGCCCAGGTTATGGAAGCCATGGAAATAAGTTTTGACATTTGATTACTACCATTTTATGTTGTTTTATATTATTTTGTATTTTTAGTCTATTATCTCTACCACCAAGATGGGTGAAAATAAAATGTTCATTCAAGGCCCTAATAACATAATGTGGATTCTGATCATACAACGGACCCCTGTAAAATATCCCAATTGCAGTGGATGTGAAGCTTTTACCATACACTATTTTGGACCATTATATGACTAGTATCCAGCATTTTCCACCTGCTTTACTCAGCATGGGCTCATTCTCTAACTTTCAGTTGTGTCTGAGCTACTAAGTGGAGACTAGCTGCTATGATTTCTGCCATACACACCAACTGAGACATGAGGGAATCATGCTCCCCTGTCTCTATGTAGTAGGCGTTCAGAAGCAGCAGCAGCATGGAGGATGTTAAAGAGCAGTACTGAGCAGCACAGCTGTGAATCCAGAACTGCAGACAAATAAGCACTTATTTAAGGTGCAGCAAGTTTGTCAGTTTCTTTCTTTGCTCAGTGAACTGTTAGTCTGTTTTCTTTTGCTCAAAATGGATTTCAATAGTTTTTCAGATTGAAAGAGGAGTTTGAGAAGCATCGGGGAGGAGAAGTGGCTCACAAATGGAGAAAGAAGCAGATATCTCTGATAAGATATTACAAAGTTTCTTATATATTTTGGAATTATTGATTTATGCAAAGTTTGTTAAAAAGTCGATGACCATTTAAAGAGTTGGATGGTAATTCACAGGGTACCGTAGCTGCCACCACTTTCCCTCATTCTAGGAGAGAACAAGCTTTTTTTCATGGAGCATTGCCAGTAAGACTGCATGCTGAGCTGGTTTTCTTAAAGGGGATGCCCAGGTATGGCATGAAAGTCTGCAATTACTTTATGTATAGCACGCGCTGTCAGGACTCTCCGGTGCCGGTGGTTAGACTGGGTGAGTATGTGACCTCAAACATGTGATATGCATACTTCCGGCCACATTCCAACGACAAGTGCGTGGTCTCACTCAATTCACCCGTATTAGGCGAGGCCACGTACGCCTAGTCTGTATGTGGCCGGGAGTATGCATATCGCATACTTGAGGTCACATAACCGCCCGGTCTTGCTGCCGGCACCGAAGAATCCTATGAGCAATGTGAGGATTCACAAGTCTGCAGTCACTTACAGAGATTGCAGACTTTCGTGCCAAATCTGGACAAACTCTTTAGAGGGGTTGTCCACTACTTGGACAACCCCTTTCTCATTCCTCATGTTTGGCCCCTGTGACAAACCCGCACCTCGCCACCCCGCCTGACTTCACTATTACGTCAGAGGGATCACGTGGTATGGTTTTCTCACTTGAACCAACGTGACGTTCCGCACACCCTGGGGAAGACGTAAGGTCGGCTTTGCAGAGTTTTACACAGACACTCCCTATCCACACGGGTCCAGGGAGGCACAGGGAGTGAGAGGATGTGGCCCACGCAGTCACTGATGTGGCACCGCACTCGCTCACAACCCTGACAGGCTGAGAGGCCCCTTTCACAAGCCCCAGTGAAACAGAGCACTGCCAGCCCAGTAGGAATGCCACCAGTTCCTCGTTAAATATAAGCCCGGTCCATTAACAGGATTATATCGGGCCAGAAACCAGCCCCAGTAGCATGGAAAGTTAAGCCGAAATCATGGATATTGATTCGTGGATCGAGATGAAAGAGCAGCCCAAGGTTAAATTATATATTTAATCGCCTTAAGGGCATACTAGACAAAACACTATATACATCTACAATGGTCAGATATGCAAATACAAATAGTAATAGTATGAAAGTACACAGAATACAGTTATATGAAAAAGTTTGGGCACCCCTATTAATCTCAAGCTTCATATTTTCTTAAAATTGGTGTTTTTGCAACAGCTATTTCAGTTTGATATATGTAATAACTGTTGGACACAGTAATGTTTCTGCCTTGAAATTAGGTTTATTGTACTAACAGAAAATGTGCAATCTGCATTCAAACAAAATTTGACAGGTGCATAAGTATGGGCACCCTTATCATTTTCTTGTTTTAAATACTCCTACCTACTTTTTACTGACTTACTAAGGCACTTTTTTTGGTTTTGTAACCTCATTGAGCTTTGAAATTCATAGCCAGGTGTATGCAATCATGAGAAAAGCTACTTAAAGTGGCCACTTGCAAGTTGTTCTCCTGTTTGAATCTCCTCTGAAGAGTGGCATCATGGGCTCCTCAAAACAACTGTCAAATGATCTGAAAACAAAGATTATTCAACATAGTTGTTCAGGAGAAGGATACAAAAAGCTGTCTCAGAGATTTAACCTGTCAGTTTCCACTGTGAGGAACATAGTAAGGAAATGGAAGAACACAGGGACAGTTCTTGTTAAGGCCAGAAGTGACAGGCCAAGAAAAACATCAGAAAGGCAGAGAAGAAGAATGGTGAGATCAGTCAAGGACAATCCTCAGACCACCTTCAGAGAGCTGCAGCATCAACTTGCTGCAGATGGTGTCACTGTGCATCGGTCAACTATACAACGCACTTTGCACAAGGAGAAGCTGTATGGGAGAGTGATGCGAAAGAAGCCGTTTCTGCAAGCACGCCACAAACAGAGTCGGCTGAGGTATGCAAAATCACATTTGGAGAAGCCAATTTCTTTTTGGAAGAAGGTCCTGTGGACTGATGAAACCAAGATTGAGTTGTTTGGTCATGCAAAAAGGCGTTATGCATGGCGGCAAAAAAACACAGCATTCCAAGAAAAACACTTGCTAGCCACAGTAAAATTTGGTGGAGGTACCATCATGCTTTGGGGCTGTGTGGCCAATGCCGGCACCGGGAATCTTGTTAAAGTTGAGGGACGCATGGATTTCACTCAGTATCAGCAGATTCTTGACAATAATGTTCAAGAATCAGTGATAAAGTTGAAGTTACGCAGGGGATGGATCTTTCAGCAAGACAATGATCGAAAACACCGCTCCAAATCTACTCAGGCATTCATGCAGAGGAACAATTACAATGTTCTGGAATGGCCATCTCAGTCCCCAGACCTGAATATCATTGAACATCTGTGGGATCATTTGAAGAGGGCTGTCCATGCTCGGCGACCATCAAACTTAACTGAACTGGAATTGTTTTGTAAAGAGGAATGGTCAAAAATACCTTCATCCAGGATCCAGGAACTCATTAAAAGCTACAGGAAGCGACTAGAGGCTGTTATTTTTGCAAAAGGAGGATCTACTAAATATTAATGTCACTTTTCTGGTGAGGTGCCCATACTTATGCACCTGTCAAATTTTGTTTGAATGCAGATTGCACATTTTCTGTTAGTACAATAAACCTCATTTCAAGGCAGAAACATTACTGTGTCCAACAGTTATTACATATATCAAACTGAAATAGCTGTTGCAAAAGCACCAATTTTTATAAAACATTAAGCTTAAGATTAATAGGGGTGCCCAAACTTTTTCATATAACTGTATATGAGTCAGTTACCAGTCAGATGAAGGGCCTGGCTTGCCGGGGAGGAGGTGTCACATTGGAGTCTTCTGGTCCCCTCTGTCCTTGACTTCTCCTCACACAATGTGTCGTCGTGACCTCCCCATAGAAAAAGCACTAGGTCATGCTTTGCAGAAGCATTTAACCCTTTGGTTGGTCACACCCTTTTCCGCCCACAGGATGATCCTTATCCCCCTCTCCAAAACCGATGAAAGATCATAACTCCTTTCTGGGTGCTCCTTGGCGGCGGTTCTGGCGCCATCGGATCCGGCCGGGCCCCTGCTGCGCGTTGAGACCAAACACGCCTTCGCTACCTGGCTTCTACTAGCTGTTCTATATATCACCATACCCCTGGGTGCTAGAACAAGTTGAGACCCAGGTGGGCATTCGCCATATTCTGGGGATGTCGGAAATATACATGAAGTACGCTAAGATGTATAGCATCTTCATAGCTCCTCATGGAATCATGTTTCTGGAATGTTCTAGAAGGTGTTTGCAGCTTTTCAGCATGATTATATTGCAAGCAAGTTTTTGTCCTGAGCTGAGCTGGCTCAAGGTGTGAGATCTGTCACTCACAACCCTTTGAGACTTGACCCTCCAGCTGAGCTAGGTGCCAGCTTTCTTCTTGAGGCATTGAGAATGTGGGCTTCCTGCTGAGCCTGGTTCTCTGTCAGTGCTGGACAAAGAAAGGGGTTTTATAATCCCAGGCCAAATCAGATACAAATGATTGGCACAAAATTATATCTCCAATATTCTTCACAGCCCCATTAAAATAAAAACACTTATACTTACCTCCGGTGTCAGCGTCATTTCAGCAGCGTTGGCACTCGCGTTCCCGGTGCTCACGTGAGCTTTTGTCACGCAATCCCTGTGCCCAATTAGCACTGGCGTCACTGTCCCCAACTTTTGACATATTGAACAATAAGAGGAAGTCAGGGCTGCGACTGCTCTCTGACTCCCTCTTGATGCTCGATTTGTCCTAAGGTGGGGACAGCGACCCCAGTGCTAATTGGGCACAGGGATTGTGTGACAAAAGCTCACGTGAGCACCGGGAACGCGATAGCTGACACCGCTGGAACGACGCCGGCAGGGGCGGTGAGTATAGGTGATTTTATTTTAATGGGGCCAAACATGAGGAATGAGAAGGGGTTGTCCAAGTAGTGGACAACCCCCTTTAAGGAAAGTATAATCTCCCCATTTAAAGAAAAATGAAATAAAAAGAGTGTAAGAGTGCAGATCAGCAAGCTGAGAAATTCAGACCACCTTCGACTCCAATAGATAATGTTGTTAGGCTGGAGTCACTGGTCATAACTGTGAATGAGAGAGTCCAAAAAAACACCAACACTAAAAATAATATCAGGCTAGCATTATCCAACTGGGAAATGCTGAAAGGGAAGCAATATCTTCTGTTGTGTAACGAATAAGACAGGTTAGTGTCTCCTTAACATTGGATTTAGCTCACGCAACCACCTCCATTATAAGCCGGTGAGATGATGATCACATTATCTTTCATGTGCAATGCAAAGGTTTGTTCCCTTCCACAATAGCAGCAATTAATCTGTGCACTCTGCACATGGCAGGCATTTGTTGCTGAGTGCAAAGACAACGAGGCCGGCGAATTGTTCTAATGAGTCGCCTCTTGTACGCTTACACTCGTTATCAGCCGGAGACAGGGAACATAGCAGGCACCAGCTAATAAGTAAATCCATTGTGACTGGCACATAGGAAGGCAGTGGAGGAGAAGAGAGATGTTGCTGTAGGGTGTATGCAAAAAGGTTCTCTGCCTGCTATAAATAGCGCTGATGTATAAGAGACATCATATCGCGGCACCGCTGGCTTGGCGGCGGCGGCTGAGAAATCGTTGCTAAAGTTTGTAAAATGGGATTTAGAGAAGACAGAGAATCAAGATGCCAAGGCGTAGTAGCGTAGTAAAAATTTATAGGCCATGAAAAGCCTAAAAAAAACAAAAAAAACATCATCTCCTTATCTAAAGTTTTAAAGGGTCTCTCCTAGGAGGCACCCTCATAAGCAGAACATGTAAGTGCAAAGACTTGAAAAATTTACTATGGAAGGGAAAGATCCGGGTCTGTGGAGGCTCGAGGAGAAAAGATTCTCTGCAGAATCCAAATAATAGCACCACATAATTCACAAATTAATGCCGCCATAATACAGAAACAACTGATATACTGTATGTAATGCTTCAAAAATACTGCCAAACAGTGCACTAATAAAGTGCTATATAATGCACAAACTAACACCACCCAATACACAAAGAACAGAGGTATCAAGTGATAAGGCTATGTGCACACGTTGCATTTTTGCTGCGTTCTTAATGCATTTTTTTCAGTGCAGATTTGTCCTAAAACCTGAAGGGTTTCCTGATAGCAGCAAAGTAAATGCAATACCTGAAGTCTCGTGCACACATTGCTTATTTGTGTCTTGCAGATTTAAATCCGCAGTACGTCAATTCTTTCAGCGTTTTTGCTGCAGATTTCACTCCTACTAATGAGTGGAGAAAAATCTGCGCAAAAAGCGCAGCAAAAACATGCAATTTTGTTGCTGCGCTTTTCTTGCCTAGAAATGCAGAAATTTCTGCACCAAATACTTAATGTGTGCACGTACCCTTATAGTTCTTAGTTGATCGTGGAAAATAAGTGACAACATATTGCCATACATTTGGAATAAAAGTCAACCCAAGCCGAATTTCTATGTAATGTGAATAGGAACCTTCTGATTGTTTCCTAATAGATTTTGGTGCAGTGTCTGACACAAACATGCGCTGTGAACAGATCCAGAGTGGCAGAAATAGTTAGAGATTATATAGTTATACATCACATCCATTGTATATAGAGCATAAAAATACATATTTGCAATGTACTTGCTATGAACAAATGGATCCAGTGAAAAGTTCTGACATTTCCTGGCTAAATATGGCGCCACCTGGTTGTCAAAGTGTATAGCAATGTTCAGGTCCATCTAATGAGCTGGTCAAACATGCTCAGTAGCTCTTCTTACAGTCACAGACCAGCCAATAGAAATCATTATTGGGCAAAAAGCTGTTTATGTTGGCTGATCTGTGACTGTAATTAGCAATGTTTATTATTATTATTTATTATTATAGCGCCATTTATTACATGTGAAAGGGGTATGCATGCAAAAACAATTACAATAATCTTGAACAAAACATGACGGCGACTGGTACAGGAGGAGCAAGGACCCTGCCCGCGAGGGCTCACAGTCTACAAGGAATGGGTGAGGATACAGTAGGTGAGGGCAGAGCTGGTCGTGCAGCGGTATGGTGGAGCGGTGGTTACTGCAGGTTGTACGTTTGTCAGAAGTGGTGGGTCTTCAGGTTCCTTTTGAAGGTTTCCAAGATAGGCGAGAGTCTGATATGTCCCCCGGCCTCTCCTCTCTTTCAATCTCTTCACTGGCTCCTCATTGCTCAGAGACTCCAGTTCAAAGCCCTAACCCTGGCATACAAAGCCATCCACAACCTGTCTCCTCCATACAACTGTGACCTAGTCCCCCAGTACTTACCTGCATGCAACCTCCGATCCTTACAAGATCTCCTCCTCTACTCCCCTCTTATCTCCTCTTTCCACAATCACATACAAGATTTCTCCCGTGCATCCCCCCATTCTCTGAAATTCCCCTGCGTCACACCCGGCATCCACCGCGCGCTCTCGCGCTCCCCATTCATTGGGAAAGCGCGCGGTGGATGCCGGGTGTAACGGAAATATCCCCGCCCACAACCCAGCCGCCACCACGGGAACCCCAGCGCTGAGTCACGCCTCACTTGTCCTGACGTCAGCGCGGGGTCATGTGATGCCTGTGAGCGGCGCTATCAGCAACACAAGGTATTTACAAATATACTTATGCCCACAGGCTGAATACATTGGGCAATTTATCGTTGCTTTAGCGCCCCATCCTCTGTATGGGCACCACTTACTTATTTTTTTTTATTTTGAAACAATTTGTTATAAACTTGTTACAGTGAACTGCAAAATTATAAAAGGTCTAAAGGAAGAGTAATTGATAGTTTTACTCCAGGAGCGGCACCTAGAGTCCACTGAACACAAATAAATGGTAATAATTGACTCAATAACTACAACAAACAAAAGCTCTGATGCATTTATAGATATTACAAGACTGATGGAGAGTAGAGAAAATTAATTCTCCTAAGAAGCTACAAATATATAGGTCCAGCAGTAAACCAACAAGCACAATGCAAGTAAAAATTGTAAGTTTGTTTATGTGTTTATAATGAAAACTGGAACAAAACAAACATGAATGTGTATTGACCATTTTATAAGTCTCAGGGAAACAATTGTCAGCTTTTATTTAATTTTACATATATTAATATATTACTTAGTATGTTCTTCAGAGCTCGGTGTCCTGACCAAAAATATCTCTCTCCTCCCTATTCAAGAAATCCCAGCAATCAGCAACCTCCCAATGACTAATAGGCAACTAAAGTTCATTCACCTAATCAGCTGCATACAACTTAATCTATGGTTTTCTGTGTGATTCTGCAACTAGGAAACTCCCCTCCCCATCATATCATACGTGGTATATAATAATCAGCAAGCAATTATAAGAAGAGGATACATATTGTTCTCCGCATCAGGCAATATTACAGCACTTATGTTACTGTACAGAAAAGGCAGTATTATAGTAGTTATATTCTTGTACATAGGAGCAGTATTATAGTAGTTATATTCTTGTACATAGGAGCAGTATTATAGTAGTTATATTCTTGTACATAAGAGCAGTATTATAGTAGGTATATTCTTGTACATAGGAGCAGTATTATAGTAGTTATATTCTTGTACATAGGGGCAGTATTATAGTAGTTATATTCTTGTACATAGGGGGCAGTATTATAGTAGTTATATTCTTGGACATAGGGGGCAGTATTATAGTAGTTATATTCTTGTACATAGGAGCAGTATTATAGTAGTTATATTCTTGTACATAGGGAGCAGTATTATAGTAGTTATATTCTTGTATATAGGAGCAGTATTATAGTAGTTATATTCTTGTACATAGAAGCAGTATTATAGTAGTTATATTCTTGTACATAGGAGCAGTATTATAGTAGTTATATTCTTGTATATAGGAGCAGTATTATAGTAGTTATATTCTTGTATATAGGGAGCAGTATTATAGTAGTTATATTCTTGTACATAGGGGCAGTATTATAGTAATTATATTCTTGTACATAGGAGCATTATTAAAGTAGGTATATTCTTATACATATGGGGCAGTATTATAGTAGTTATATTCTTGTACAAAGGGGGCAGTATTATAGTAGTTATATTCTTGTACATAGAAGCAGTATTATAGTAGTTATATTCTTGTACATAGAGGGCAGTATTATAGTAGTTATATTCTTGTACATAGAAGCAGCATTATAGTAGTTATATTCCTGTACGTAGGGGCAGTATTATAGCAGTGATATTCTTGTACAAAGGAGCAGTATTATAGTAGTTATATTCTTGTACATAGGGGCAGTATTATAGTAGTTATATTCTTGTACATAGGGGACAGTATTATAGTAGTTATATTCCTGTACATAGGGGCAGTATTATAGCAGTTATATTCTTGTACAAAGGGGGCAGTATTATAGTAGTTATATTCTTGTACATAGAAGCAGTATTATAGTAGTTATATTCTTGTACATAGGGGGCAGTATTATAGTAGTTATATTCTTGTACATAGGAGCAGTATTATAGTAGTTATATTCTTGTACATAGGAACAGTATTATAGTAGTTATATTCTTGTACATAGGAACAGTATTATAGTAGTTATATTCTTGTACAAAGGGGCAGTATTATAGTAGTTATATTCTTGTACATAGGAACAGTATTATAGTAGTTATATTCTTGTACATAGGAACAGTATTATAGTAGTTATATTCTTGTACATAGGAGCAGTATTTCAATGGTTATATATTTGGTACATGCAGTAAATCCACTGAAATGGGTGATTGGGGAGAGAAGCACCTGCTCCTTCTGCTCTGGCACCTCATTACAGGCACGTATTGATCTTCATTATGGGGCTACTTCTTGCTTTCTTATCACCATTGCATTTTTACCTGGACATCAATTTAATTAAAAACAAGCCTCCAATTCTTATTTGAGGTCTAATTTTAGATCTTAAGGTTCATCTCTATTGCGAGATAAAATTAGACTTCTTGTTGCAGCACTTCTACAGCTCGTGTCTCAGGAAGCCTTTGTTGGAGTGAATGAGGAGTTTAGTGGATGACGACTGAATGAGATTCAGCGATGAGAGGATTCGCTGTAACAAGGTGATTTGGAATGAATTAGAAGTTAGCAATCAGGCTCTGAAAAGGGCGAAGGCTTCACGGCGAGATACATGACAATAGGTAACCCTCACCCATCTCCGGATTCGCATGAAATCAGCGCGGATGCCGCTCTGACTAATGTTCCAGCTGAGGCATTTTAATGAGGGCGATGATAACATTCAGAGCGTTCGCAGCCTCGCTACAATGTTATGGTGATCGGCCTCAGCTGCAAGCATCGCACCGTGCCGAGATGTGGACTGACAGCAAGAGGGCGAACTAAGAGGAGCATCAGGTGGCACCTGCAAAACGAATAGTGAGCCAAGGTTATCAGGTTATACTGTCATCTCCATAGGTAAAACATGTACAGGCAACCGAACAGCGCAGTGTGGTGTATTATAGAAGCTTTATATAATGTCACCGCACAGCACGGCTAATTGATTCTTCTACATAGGAGCAGTATTATAGTAGTTATATTCGTGTACATAGGAGCAGTATTATAGTAGTTATATTCTTGTACACAGGAGCAGTATTATAGTAGTTATATTCTTGTACATAGGGGCAGTATTATAGTAGTTATATTCTTGTACATAGGAGCAGTATTATAGTATTTATATTCTTGTACATATGAGCAGTATTATAGTAGTTATATTCTTGTACATAGGGGGCAGTATTATAGTAGTTATATTCTTGTACATGTGGCAGTATTATAGTAGTTATATTCTTGTACATAGGAGCAGTATTATAGTATTTATATTCTTGTACATATGAGCAGTATTATAGTAGTTATATTCTTGTACATAGGAGCAGTATTATAGTAGTTATATTCTTGTACATAGGAGCAGTATTATAGTAGTTATATTCTTGTACATACGAGCAGTATTATATTAGTTATATTCTTGTACACAGGAGCAGTATTATAGTAGTTATATTCTTGTACATAGGACCAGTATTATAGTAGTTATATTTTTGTACATAGGGGCAGTATTATAGTAGTTATATTCTTGTACATAGGGGCAGTATTATAGTAGTTATATTTTTGTACATAGGGGCAGTATTATAGTAGTTATATTCTTGTACATAGGAGCAGTATTATAGTAGTTATATTCTTGTACATAGGAGCAGTATTATAGTAGTTATATTCTTGTACATAGGGGTGGTATTATAGTAGTTATATTCTTGTACATAGGGGGCAGTATTATAGTTGTTATATTCTTGTACATAGGAGCAGTATTATAGTAGTTATATTCTTGCACATAGGAGCAGTATTATAGTAGTTATATTCTTGTACATAGGGGGAAGTATTATAGCAGTTATATTCTTGTACATAGGAGTAGTATTATAGTAGTTATATTCTTGTACATAGGGGGCAGTATTATAGTAGTTATATTCTTGTACATAGGAGTAGTATTATAGTAGTTATATTCTTGTCCATAGGGGGCAGTATTATAGTAGTTATATTCTTGTACATAGGAACAGTAATATAGTAGTTATATTCTTATACATAGGGGCAGTATTATAGTAACTATATTCTTGTACATAGGGGCAGTATTATAGTAGTTATATTCTTGTACATAGGAGAAGTATTATAGTAGTTATATTCTTGTACATAGGGGCAGTATTATAGTAGTTATATTCTTGTCCATAGGGGGCAGTATTATAGTAGTTATATTCTTGTACATAGGAGCAGTATTATAGTAGTTATATTCTTATACATAGGGGCAGTATTATAGTAGCTATATTCTTGTACATAGGGGCAGTATTATAGTAGTTATATTCTTATACATAGGGGCAGTATTATAGTAGCTATATTCTTGTACATATGAAGCAGTATTATAGTAGTTATATTCTTGTACATAGGGGGCAGTATTATAGTAGCTATATTCTTGTACATAGAAGCAGTATTATAGTAGATATATTCTTGTACATAGGGGCAGTATTATAGTAGTTATATTCTTGTACATAGGAGCAGTATTATAGTAGTTATATTCTTGTACATAGGGGGCAGTATTATAGTAGTTATATTCTTGTACATAGGTGCAGTATTATAGTATTTTTATTCTTGCACATAGGGGGCAGTATTATAGTAGTTATATTCTTGTACATAGAAGCTGTATTATAGTAGTTATATTCTTGTACATAGGAGCAGTATTATAGTAGTTTTATTCTTGTACATAGGGGGCAGTATTATAGTAGTTATATTCTTGTACATAGGAGCAGTATTATAGTAGTTATATTCTTGTACATAGAAGCAGTATTATAGTAGTTATATTCTTGTACATAGGAGCAGTATTATAGTAGTTATATTCTTCTACATAGGGGGCAGTATTATAGTAGTTATATTCTTGTACATAGGGGGCAGTATTATAGTAGTTATATTCTTGTACATAGGGGCAGTATTATAGTAGTTATATTCTTGTACATAGGAGCAGTATTATAGTAGTTATATTCTTATACATAGGGGCACTATTATAGTAGCTATATTCTTGTACATAGGGGCAGTATTATAGTAGTTATATTCTTATACATAGGGGCAGTACTATAGTAGCTATATTCTTGTACATATTAAGCAGTATTATAGTAGTTATATTCTTTTACATAGGGGGCAGTATTATAGTAGCTATATTCTTGTACATAGAAGCAGTATTATAGTAGATATATTCTTGTACATAGGGGCAGTATTATAGTAGCTATATTCTTGTACATAGAAGCAGTATTATAGTAGTTATATTCTTGTACATAGGAGCAGTATTATAGTAGTTATATTCTTGTACATAGGGGTCAGTATTATAGTAGTTATATTCTTATACATAGGGACAGTATTATAGTAGTTTTATTTTTGTACATAGGGGGCAGTATTATAGTAGTTATATTCTTGTATATTGGGGCAGTATTATAGTAGTTATATTCTTGTACATAGGGGCCAGTATTATAGTAGTTATATTCTTGTATATTGGGGCAGTATTATAGTAGTTATATTCTTGTACATAGGGGCAGTATTATAGTAGTTTTATTCTTGCACATAGGGGGCAGTATTATAGTAGTTATATTCTTGTACATAGGAGCAGTATTATAGTAGTTATATTCTTGTACATAGAGGTATTATAGTAGTTATATTCTTGTACATAGGAGCAGTATTATAGTAGTTTTATTCTTGTACATAGGGGGCAGTATTATAGTAGTTATATTCTTGTACATAGGAGCAGTATTATAGTAGTTATATTCTTGTACATAGAAGCAGTATTATAGTAGTTATATTCTTGTACATAGGAGCAGTATTATAGTAGTTATATTCTTGTACATAGGGGGCAGTATTATAGTAGTTATATTCTTGTACATAGGGGGCAGTATTATAGTAGTTATATTCTTGTACATAGGGGCAGTATTATAGTAGTTATATTCTTGTACATAGGGAGCAGTATTATAGTAGTTGTATTCTTCTACATAGGGGCAGTATTATAGTAGTTATATTCTTGTACATAGGAGCAGTATTATAGTAGTTATATTCTTGTACACAGGGGGTAGTATTATAGTAGTTATATTCTTGTACATAGGAGCAGTATTATAGTCGTTATATTCTTGTACATAGGGAGCAGTATTATAGTAGTTATATTCTTGTACATAGGGGGCAGTATTATAGTAGTTATATTCTTGTACATAGGGGGCAGTATTATAGTAGTTGTATTCTTCTACATAGGGGCAGTATTATAGTAGTTATATTCTTGTACATAGGAGCAGTATTATAGTAGGTATATTCTTCTACATAGGAGCAGTATTATAGTAGTTGTATTCTTGTACATGGGGCAGTATTATAGTAGATATATTCTTGTACATGGGGCAGTATTATAGTAGTTATATTCTTGTACATGGGGCAGTATTATAGTAGTTATATTCTTGTACATAGAAGCGGTATTATAGTAGTTATATTCTTGTACATAGGAGCAGTATTATAGTAGTTTTATTCTTGTACATAGGGGGCAGTATTATAGTAGTTATATTCTTGTACATAGGAGCAGTATTATAGTAGTTATATTCTTGTACATAGAAGCAGTATTATAGTAGTTATATTCTTGTACATAGGAGCAGTATTATAGTAGTCATATTCTTCTACATAGGGGGCAGTATTATAGTAGTTATATTCTTGTACATAGGGGGCAGTATTATAGTAGTTATATTCTTGTACATAGGGGAAGTATTATAGTAGTTATATTCTTGTACATAGGAGCAGTATTATAGTAGTTATATTCTTATACATAGGGGCAGTATTATAGTAGCTATATTCTTGTACATAGGGGCAGTATTATAGTAGTTATATTCTTATACATAGGGGCAGTATTATAGTAGCTATATTCTTGTACATAGAAGCAGTATTATAGTAGATATATTCTTGTACATAGGGGCAGTATTATAGTAGCTATATTCTTGTACATAGAAGCAGTATTATAGTAGTTATATTCTTGTACATAGGAGCAGTATTATAGTAGTTATATTCTTGTACATAGGGGTCAGTATTAGAGTAGTTATATTCTTATACATAGGGACAGTATTATAGTAGTTTTATTTTTGTACT
The DNA here is from genome assembly GCF_046119375.1 of Phyllobates terribilis. NCBI lineage: Eukaryota > Metazoa > Chordata > Amphibia > Anura > Dendrobatidae > Phyllobates > Phyllobates terribilis. The sequence goes on from NW_027362765.1 coordinate 386,904,766, forward strand.
TAGGGGGCAGTATTATAGTAGTTATATTCTTGTATATTGGGGCAGTATTATAGTAGTTATATTCTTGTACATAGGGGGCAGTATTATAGTAGTTATATTCTTGTATATTGGGGCAGTATTATAGTAGTTATATTCTTGTACATAGGGGCAGTATTATAGTAGTTTTATTCTTGCACATAGGGGGCAGTATTATAGTAGTTATATTTTTGTACATAGGAGCAGTATTATAGTAGTTATATTCTTGTACATAGAAGCGGTATTATAGTAGTTATATTCTTGTACATAGGAGCAGTATTATAGTAGTTTTATTCTTGTACATAGGGGCAGTATTATAGTAGTTATATTCTTGTACATAGGAGCAGTATTATAGTAGTTATATTCTTGTACATAGAAGCAGTATTATAGTAGTTATATTCTTGTACATAGGAGCAGTATTATAGTAGTTATATTCTTGTACATAGGGGGCAGTATTATAGTAGTTATATTCTTGTACATAGGGGGCAGTATTATAGTAGTTATATTCTTGTACATAGGGGCAGTATTATAGTAGTTATATTCTTGTACATAGGGAGCAATATTATAGTAGTTGTATTCTTCTACATAGGGGCAGTATTATAGTAGTTATATTCTTGTACATAGGAGCAGTATTATAGTAGTTATATTCTTGTACATAGGGGGCAGTATTATAGTAGTTATATTCTTGTACATAGGGGCAGTATTATAGTAGTTATATTCTTGTACATAGGGAGCAATATTATAGTAGTTGTATTCTTCTACATAGGAGCAGTATTATAGTAGTTATATTCTTGTACATAAGGGCAGTATTTAGTTGTTATATTTTTGTCCAAAGCATGTAGCATTGTAGAATTTGTCAAATATAATAAATTCATCTAACCAGCAAATAGATTCCTACATGCTACAACACATTATAAAAATCTGGGTCTTTATGGAAAATTCCTCTCAGTACATATCAGCACTACTTTGATAATACCCCTTTAGGAATCAGTGATGATCCTTCCTGAAAACACTATAACGCACAGTAAACTGTAATAAGTGCCTTATTAGCATTATTAGGGCACATTCTGCAGTATTTTCACCGGCCTATGTCTCTGCCTCTGTTACTCTCTGTATGTGCAGGGGAAGATAATTATCATACAGCTGACACATTTTCTAGCTTTGGAACAAAATGTGTATGGCAGATAAATCAGGTACTATAATGTAGAAACTATACTGTGGCGCTGACTACACGGATCACAACGCCTGTATAGGTGATCATAACATGAGCTATAGATTATGACTGTTGGATGAAAAAAGATCTTCATTAAATTGCATTTTGATTATCTGCTAGGAATAATTATCATTGATGGATGTACACGGGAGCCCGACAGTTTGCATAGGTGTATAATGCACATGGAGACACTTAAGAAATTCATGATGATGGTTCAGTAGTTTGCATATGCTTTTACTAAGTCTGCATGAATGAAATGCTTAGACGTGAAAACACAGGAAGAGCACATGACAAAAAAACATTTTTCAGTTTCCATTTAGGATTTTAAATAACTAGACACATTCAATTAATTATCCTGTACTGATCCTGAGTTACATCCAGTATTATATTCCAGAGCTGCACTCACTATTCTCCTGGTGCAGTCACTGTGCACATACATTACATTGCTTATCCTGTACTGATCCTGAGTTACATGCTGTATTATACTCCAGAGCTGCACTCACTATTCTGCTGGTGCAGTCACTGTGTACATACATTACATTACTGACCCTGAGTTACATCCTGTATTATACTACAGAGCTGCACTCACTATTCAGCTGCTGCAGTCACTCTGTACATACATTACATTACTGATCCTGTACTGATCCTGAGTTACAGCCTGTATTAAACCCCAGAGCTGCACTCACTATTCTTCTGGTGGGGTCACTGTGTACATACATTACATTACTTATCCTGTACTGATCCTGAGTTACATCCTGTATTATACTATAGAGCTGCACTCACTATTCAGCTGCTGCAGTCACTCTGTACATACATTACATTACTGATCCTGTACTGATCCTGAGTTACAGCCTGTATTAAACCCCAGAGCTGCACTCACTATTCTTCTGGTGGGGTCACTGTATACATAGATTACATTACTTATCCTGTACTGATCCTGAGTTACATCCTGTATTATACTACAGAGCTGCACTCACTATTCAGCTGCTGCAGTCACTCTGTACATACATTACATTACTGATCCTGTACTGATCTTAAGTTACATCCTGTATTATACTCCAGAGCTGCACTCACTATTCTCCTGGTGCAGTCACTGTGCACATACATTACATTACTTATCCTGTACTGATGTCAAGCAAGGTGTGGGAAAGATTTAGTGCAACACAAAGGGAAGAGGGAAAGGGAGCCCAGACTCTAGGGAAAGGGGAAAAGTGGAGACCTCCTAGGTTGATCTAGCGTCACCCTGTCTCCCCTAACCCTGTATTGGTTCTTCACCAATCACCGAATGCGTGCCTCGCCCTGTCTTTCCCTGACGTATGGCTAAGGCAAGGGAAGGGAAGAGATGAGCACTAGTCGATCTCCACTAAACACTATAGACAACAAGGATGGATAAACAGGGGGAAATTGATTAGCTTTAGACGAATCCAGACAAATGCGCACACGTCCTCAAGCTCCAAAGAGGACGAAGTACTGCTCTTGCTAAAGCCTTCACAAGTACTAATGAATGTAGTCGGCACCTCCCTCTGAAACACAGCAGGTATTTATACACTCAGGCAGGGTGTAAATTAGCCAGAGGGAGGTATCCGCTGGGTCCTAGAGACAGCCTCTAAGATGATGTGTGTAATGCCAAACGTAGAGATCTCCTGCAACAAACTGCAGGGCAACTGTCTGTCACCTCTGACACACCCGTGACCGTACCCCCTCCTCTACGAGTGGCCTCCGGGCACTCAGGACCGGGTTTTTCAGGATAAGAGGTGTGGAATGAGCAAACCAACTTAGGAGCGTTCACATCTGATGCTGAAACCCACATCCTCTCCTCTGGACCATAGCCTTTCCAGTGCACCCAGTATTGTAGAGAACGACATTGGAGACGAGAATCTAAAATCCTCGAAATCTGGAACTCCAGATTACCATCAACCATTACTGGGGGCGGTGGTAGAGGTGAGGGCTCAAGAGGTTCCAAATACTTTTTGAGTAAGGACCTGTGGAACACGTTGTGGACCGTAAGGGCCTGAGGAAGTTCAAGACGAACCGATTCTGGGTTAATGACGGCTGTTATTTTATAGAGACTAATAAACCTAGGTCCCAGCTTCCAAGAAGGAACTTTCAATCTTATATGCCTGGTAGACAACCACACAAAGTCATTCACATTCAGGTCCGGACCTGGCAAGCGTTTTCTGTCAGCCATACGTTTATACCTGTCTCCCATGATATTTAAATTACTCAGAACACCCTGCCATACCGAAGAGAGCGACGAAGCAAACCGTTCCTCCTCAGGAACTCCCGAAGCTCCTACGCCACTAAAGGTACGAAACTGTGGGTGATAACTGTATGCACCGAAGAAAGGTGACCTGCCAGTGGATTCTTGATGATGATTATTAATGGCAAATTCTGCCAACAGTAAGTAGGATGCCCAATCCTCCTGATTTTCGGAGATGAAACGCCTGAGGTACGTAGGTCTCCAAATTCTGATTGACACACTCGGTCTGACCATTCGACTGAGGGTGGAAGGCAGAGGAAAAGGACAGTTGCACCCCCAGTCGAGAACAGAATGCCTTCCAGAACTTGGAAACAAATGGGTCTCCCGATCTGACACCACATCGGAGGGAACCCTATGAAGCTTCACAATCTCATTTATGCACACCTGAGCAAGTGTCTTGGCATTTGGAAATGCAGGCAGTGCGACAAAGTGAACCATTTTACTGAACCTATCTACTACCACCAAAACCACCGTTTTGCCTGTAGAAATCGGTAGGCCAGTAATTAAAATCCATGGCACTCCAAAAAGTTCGATTTGAGAAAATTTATTACAGTCCAAATTAATATACAGTAAACATACGTTAACGTTTCGGTCTATACGACCTTCTTCAGTTGACCGTATGCTGTGTCAATGGTGCAAGGGAGGATAAGCTGGAGGAGTCTACTAGGACAGCCTGCTGGGAAGCTCGTGGGAACACCGGACCGGCAGCGCGGCATCCACCGCTAGTTGCTGTGACAGCAACTAGCGGTGGATGCCGTGCTGCCGGTCCGGTGTTCCCACGAGCTTCCCAGCAGGCTGTCCTAGTAGACTCCTCCAGCTTATCCTCCCTTGCACCATTGACACAGCATACGGTCAACTGAAGAAGGTCGTATAGACCGAAACGTTAACGTATGTTTACTGTATATTAATTTGGACTGTAATAAATTTTCTCAAATCGAACTTTTTGGAGTGCCAAGGCTATTTTTACATGTGACAGGGCACGGTCCCTTCTTGAGCACCACTTTAGGGTGTGCAGTGATTTCTTTATTTAGTAATTAAAATCCATTGACAAGTGTGTCCATGGCCTAGTAGGGATAGGTAGCGGAAGAAGAGTACCAGATGGACGGGTATGCGAAACCTTAGAACGCGTGCAAATACTACAAGCAACTACGTGTTCAATCACATCCCGATGCAACCACGGCCACCAAAAACGACGAGAGAGGAGGTCCGCGGTTGCCTTACCACCTGGATGCCCAGCAAGCACAGAGTTATAATGTTCCTTAATTACTTTGCGGCGCAATTTAGATGGTACAAATAACCTTCCTGAAGGGCAGGAGGCAGGGGCGTCCCCCTGAGCCTCCATACACCTCACCCTCCAGTTCAGGATACAGGGCTGAAATGACTACCCTTTCTGTAATATCGGGGAAGGGTTCTCATGGTCACCACCACCAGGGAAGCTCCGGGACAAAGCATCAGCCTTGACATTTTGACCCCTGGACGAAAAGTGACAACAAAATTGAACCTAGTAAAAAACAGGGACCATCTTGCTTGCCTATGGTGTAGACGATTAGCTGACTGGAGATATGACTGGTTGTTATGGTCAGTAATAACAGTAATAGGATGGACAGCCCCCTCCAACCAATGTCGCCATTCCTCGAATGCCAATTTGATCGCCAAAAGTTCCCTAATACCCACGTCATAATTTCTCTCAGCCGAAAACAATTTTTTAGAAAATAAGGCGCATAGACGCCATTTACCAGGGGACGAACCCTGAGACAACACAGCCCCAACCCCAACATCCTACGCACCAACCTCCACAATAAAGGGTTGAGGAACATCAGGTTGACTGAGTATAGGTGCAGTGGCAAAATAATTCTTTAAGGAAGAAAAAGCCTGGAGGGAATCATCCGACCATTTGGAAAAATCAGACCCCTTCTTACTCATGTCAGTAAGAGGTTTCACAATAACAGAGTAATTTTGGATGAATTTCCGGTAAAAATTAGTAAAGCCCAGGAGACATTATAGAGCCTTCAGGTTCTCGGGACATTCCCAATTAAGGACTGCACGGATCTTCTCCGGATCCATCCGAAAGATGACAACAAGTACCCCAAAAACTGCACCTCATGAACAGCGAAAACACATTTTTCCAGTTTGGCATAAAGATTATTATCCCTTAATATCTGGAGCACCTGCTTAACATGCCCCCGATGTGTCTCCAAATCAGGTGAGTAAACCAAAATATCGTCCAGATAGACCACCACAAACCTCCCCACCAAATGATGGAAAATATCATTTATGAAATGCTGGAATACTGCAGGTGCATTGGTCAAACCGAAAGGCATAACCAGACTCTCAAAATGTCCTTATTGAACGCTGTTTTCCATTCGTCACTTTCTCTGATTCTAACCAGATTGTAGGCCCACCTTAAATCCAACTTGGAGAATACCTTAGCTCCTACAACTTGGCTGAACAAATCAGGAATCATAGGAAGAGGGTATGGATCACGGTTGATAATTTGATTTAATTCCCGGAAATCTAAACAAGGACTAGACCGTCATCTTTTTTCTTCACAAAGAAGAACCCCGCCGCCACGGGCGAAGATGAAGGCCTAATGTGTCCCTTCTCCAGACTTTCCACAATGGAATCCTTCATGGCTTGTCTCTCAGGGCCAGAAAGATTATACAGTCTGGATTTCGGTAGTTTATCTCCGGCGGTCAGGTTAATAGGAAAGTCATAAGCACGATGAGGAGGCAAATCCTGACACCCCCTCTCAGAAAAAGCACCCTTAAAACCAGAGAGAAAAGCAGGTAATATTTCTGTAGAGACAGTAGCAAGGGAAATATCTAAACAGTTCTCATGGCAGTAATCTCCCCATTCAATAATATCCCCGGCTTGCCAATCCACCAACGGATTATGTTTAACATGCCAAGGGATACCCAAAACAATCGATGTGGGAAGATTGTCCAGGACATAGCAAGGAATGATTTCACAATGAACTGACCCCACCCTCAGTTTTACATTATGTACAATCTGAGTAAATGCTTTCTGTGCAAGTGGCTTCGAGTCGATGGCAAAGATGGAAATAGGTTCAGCTAAAGCATAGCAAGCAAGACCATGAGTTTTCACAAACTCAGCATCAACCATGCTGACTCTGGGTCCACTGTCAACAAACACAGAAATGTACTCGGTTTTGCTCTCTAGCACCACCTCTGCTGACAGGACAAAGCGGGAACTGCAGCTTGGTAACAAATGCACCCCTTGTTTATCCAACTCCATACTACCAAGAGTTAATCGAGACTCCTTTTGTTTAGGAATTGCAGGACAGGTCCCAACAAAATGTCCCTTTTTCCCACAAAAAAAAAATATGCCTTTTTTCCTGCGAATCTCGGGGGAGATGTATGATGTAGAGACACCCCCTAACTGCATGGGTTCCTCCACCTCCCCCAGTACTGGCTCAACCCCAGACCACTCCCCCGGCAGAGGTACACAACCCCGACAAGAAGGCCCCAGAGAAGGTGGTCTCACCCATCTATCACGAAGGAGTCTATCAAGACGTATGGCCAATGACATGGCAGTCTCCAAGTGACGCGCCCCCTGGGCCTATGCTGTGCTGCTGTGCAGGGGAATACCCGGAGCCGGATCGCTGGGGGTTGTAGTTCTCCGTGGCGGTGACCCGGTCCGTGCCCAGGGTGGTCAAACCAGTGGCAGTCTATTTGTATGGTAATAAGTGTCCGACTACGCCACCCGTGGATTGCGGTCAGTGGGGACCGCCGCTGCGCTGCAGACCGCTGAGGCTGATGTTGTTTGCGCAGCTAAGTATGGGATGACTCCCCACGGGAGAAGTATTGCCTCAGGGCAGCTAATGTGGAAGATGATGGGAGTGATGGTGTGAGGGTCCCAGTGCTAATGGTGCAGGAGCGGCAAGGAACCACAGAGACATGAGGTGCAGTTCAGGGTCTTTACTGATGGTACAAGGCAGACCCTCCCGGGAGTACTGGCTAGTATAAGGGGCCTGGTCAGTCTGCGAGCAAGCAGGAGTTCCCCTGGCCAGGTGGAGTTGTAGGCCTCCCCGTTTATCTGCACTCTTCCTGGCTACCTTGCTGTCAGCGGTTACAAGTAGCCCACGTCCCTGAGTATACCGTGTGGTGCTCACCCGTATGGCTGGTGACTTGGGGCCTTCTGTTAGCCTCCGCTCCTGGATGGCGGCGCTGGTCCCTTCTCTGTGACTGAGCCAATCCACTTCTATGGCCAGAGGACCTGGAATCCCCTGCCGGCTGGTTTCTGCTGCTGGGTGTATATCAGTCCCCACAGCCTCGGACTCCTGTGTCCGGCTTTAGTATCTTCGTCCAGGGCGAACTCTGCTCAGCTCCAGCCCCTGGACTTCTGCTACTGCTCCTACAGAGCTCCTGTTCTTGCTTTCCCTGTGTCTGGAACTGAACTCCAGGCTCTGACTGCTCTAATCCCGCCCCAGACCCAGTTTAAAAGGGCAGATTCCTCCCCTCCCAGGTCTGGGCGGACCGTGTTGCATGCTTAGGGATCCTGACCAGAGAAACCTCCCACTTGCTCTCAGACATAATATCTCTATTACTGCGGCAACCAGACCCCTGGGGTGTCGCATTCCCCCCTAGTAAATTTTAGTACTCCGGGACTAAACACATTTTTAAAGAAACATAAATACAAGGTATAACAATAATAAGACAACATATTTACAAGAAGCTTTAGTCTGTAGAGGTCACGGCGTTTCCGTGACCGGGTGTCCATATCACCCAAGGTGAAGTTTATGAAACAAAGGGGGTGTCCATGTCACCCAACAAGGCGAAGTCTTGGCACAGAATAGGGGACCTGTCCAAAGCAAACCCCTTGCGTTGTCCTTGGGCGTGGCTGCAAGGGTAGACTAACTACTTTGGGCCGCAAGGAGGCCACGCCAGACAGGTTTTCTCTTCCGCGGCCGTCTTCGCAAGAGGCACCAAGGTGCAACTATCTACAAAACTGTTCCGGTTATCCAGTGTCCATAACCTGTTAGTCCAAATAAATCTGCAGGGTAACTGAGAAACATAATTAGTAACAGGCAACAAACAAAAACCATAAACATTTTTCAATAAACAGTCAACTTTACAGTGCACTGATTTAGATTCTCCAGCGAGCGGGCATCTGACCTCTAGTGACTCTAGTGGACCTACGGAGCTCACTAACTGGTTCTGCACTACAGGGTGTAGGAGGTGTTATGGGCAAGCTGGGCAGCTTTCTGCGCACTCTTTGACTCACTAGGGGCACAGCAGGCTCACTACTAGCAGAGGGTTGATCCTCCTGTACTGCTGGTGTGGACTCTTCTGCCTCTTGGGCCGGCTGCTCTTCCAGCTCTACCGGTTCCTCTGTAGGCACTTGCTGGGCTGGCTGGAGAAAGGTGAGGACGGGTACCACGACAGCGCCATTTACTTGTGTCCAAGACCGGGGGAAGTCTCCGAGTACGGTACTGATCATTTCTTCCCTTTCCTCTGCGGGTTGAGGGTTTTCTTGATCTTCTTCAGGGCTTTGCAGCTGCTCGGGACACTTCTTCAGGTGGTCTCTGGAGACAATGGCTGTGGTTTCTCCTCCATCCTTACTGATTACGCAGATTTTTGGGTTCTCATGGCTTGATGGCAGTACGGTGTACGGGTCCTTCTCCCACTGGTCATCCAACTTGTGGAGCCGCCTCTTCCTCTTCAAGACCTGCTCTCCAGGTACCAGGGGAACAGCAGGAGCATACTGGTTATAAGCCTTCTCTTGCCTTTCTCTAGCTTGAGACAGACTTCGCTCGACGCTCTCCTGTACTTTCCGATACTGCTGCTGCCGTTCTGTATCCCAGTCTGCCTCTAGCGAGGTGTCCTCAGGCGTCAGGACTCCCATATCCAGGTCAATAGGCAGCTTACCAGGTCTTGCTCTCATTAGGTAAGCCGGGGTACAGTTGGTGGAACCTACAGGGATGTGGTTATACAGGTCCACCAGATCAGGCAGTTTCTCAGGCCACAGACTGCGTTCTTCCAGGGGCAATGTTTTTAGCAGATCTATCACCACCTGGTTCATCTTCTCGCAGAGTCCATTGGTTTGAGGGTGATAGGGCGTTGTTCTTATCTTCTTGCAGCCATACAGGTTGCAGAACTCCTGGAAGACCTCCGCTTCAAAGGCTGGTCCTTGGTCTGTCAGCACTTGGTCCGGGTACCCGTGTGGACGGCAGAAGTGCTGCTGGAAGGCTCTGGCTGCTGTTTGAGCCGTTAAGTCCTTGACCGGGACCACCACCAGGAATCGGGAGTAATGATCTACGATTGTGAGGGCGTAGACATACCCAGATCTGCTTGGAGCCAGTTTCACATGGTCCAGGGCTACCAGTTCCAGTGGCTGTCTGGTGATGATGGGCTGCAGGGGAGTCTTCTGGCTGGCACGGTCTTTTCTTCTCAGGTGGCATGGGCCACAGTCTCTGCACCACCTCTCGATGGCTCCTCTCATGCCTACCCAGTAGAACCGTTCACGCAACAAGAACTCCAGCTTCTTCCATCCGAAGTGTCCTGCTCCGTTGTGGTATGCCTCCAGAACCATAGCCGCGTCTCGTCTTGGGACCACTACCTGCCAGGTCAACTCATGTGTTCGAGAGTTAACCATTCTCCGGCACAGCTTCTCCCTGTAGAGGAACAGCTTACTTTTCTCCTTCCACAGTTGCTTGGTCTCCTCCGGAGCGTCTGGGTCAAGACAGGCATCGGCTTGGGTCAGCATTTCCTTCACCAAATGGACTGCGGGATCACTGTCTTGCGTCTCCGCCCAGTTGTAGTGGGGCAAGGGATTGAACGTCACGGAGCGCCTGTCCTTCACACGGTGGGAATACAGGGTAATCCCATGACGGTGGAACGCAGGGAGCTCAACTTCTTCCAGATCTTCTGGATCTTCCCCTACGTCCGGTAAGTTCGGCATTCTAGACAGGGCATCCGCGTTGGCATTTGAGCGTCCTGCCCGGTATTTGATGGTGAATTCAAAATTGGACAGGCGGGCCATCCATCTCTGTTCTAGGGCACCGAGCCTTGCAGTGTCCAGGTGTGTCAACGGGTTGTTATCCGTGTACACGGTGAATTTGGAGGAGGCAAGGTAATGCTTGAAACGTTCGGTCACTGCCCACACTACTGCCAGGAACTCCAGCTTGAATGAGCTATAATTCTCAGGGTTCCTCTCCGTGGGCCGTAGCTTTCGGCTGGCGTAAGCGATTACCCGTTCTTTCCCTTGCTGGATCTGGGACAGTACGGCTCCTAGCCCGATGTTGCTTGCGTCCGTGTGGAGGATAAAGGGCTGGCTGTAGTCTGGATATGCCAGGATTTCATCCCCCGTGAGGGCCATCTTCAGCTGGCAGAAGGACTCCTCTTCCAGCTTTTCCCACCTGAAGGGCGGCTTCTGGTTTTTGGCTTTCCGAGATTGACCTATCAGGAGGTCCTGCATAGGGGCTGCCATTTTGGTGAAACCGGGAATGAACCTTCGGTAGTAGCCTACCAACCCGGGGAACTGCCGCACTTCCTTTATGCTGGAGGGTCTTGGCCAGTCCTTAATTACGGTGATCTTATCAGGGTCGGGAGCCACTCCGTCAGCACTCACCACGTGTCCCAGGTACTGCACCTTTGGTTTCAGGAGGTGACACTTGGAGGGTTTCACTTTTAGGCCGTAGTTTGCCAGAGCTTCAAACACTTCCGCCAGGTGTTTCAGGTGGTCCTCGTAGGTCTTGGAATAGACGATGACATCGTCCAGGTATAACAGGACCGTCTCGAAGTTCCGGTGTCCCAGACAGCATTCCATCAACCGTTGGAAGGTTCCTGGTGCGTTGCAGAGCCCGAACGGCATACAGTTAAATTCGCTGAGACCCATCGGGGTGGTGAATGCAGTCTTCTCCCGGTCCGCCTCTGCTACAGGAACCTGCCAGTACCCGCTAGTGAGATCCAAAGTAGAGAAGAAGTTAGCAGATTTTAAGGCAGCTAAGGACTCTTCTATCCTTGGTAACGGGTACGCATCTTTGTGTGTGATACGGTTGACCTTCCTGTAATCTACACACATTCTCATGGTGTTGTCTTTCTTTTTCACTAAGACTAGTGGAGCTGCCCAGGGGCTACAGCTGTCCCTGATTACCCCAGCCTCCTTCATGTCTCTAAGCATCCCCTTGGCGTGTTGGTAGTGTGCCGGGGGTACGGGTCGGTATCTCTCCTTTATGGGAGGATGGTCTCCCGTGGGGATGTGGTGTTCTACCCCCTTTACTCGCCCGAAGTCTAGCGGGTGTTTACTAAACACTCTCTCGTACTCTCGAACCACCCGATAGACTCCCTGTTTCTGGTGTGAGGGAGTGGAGTCAGTACCCAAATGCAGTTGCTGACACCAGTCCTCCATTGGTTTCTTAGAGCCGTTACCTTCCTCTGGTTGAGATGGAGGCAAGGGTTCCACGGCCTGTACAGAATTCTGGTTTATGGTGAACAATTTGGCTAGCGTGGCATACCGGGGCAGGTGTACTTCTCTCTCCCCGATATTTATGATGCGAACGGGCACCCTCCCATGGCGTACATCGACCACCCCCCGTGCTGTCAAAATGGTGGGCCTACTGTCTGAGTAGACGGGTTCTACCATTGCTTGGTAGTCTCTACCTCTTAGACCAATAGCTGCCCGGCACCAAATCATCATCTCACTTTTTGGGGGCATGGCAATAGGGAACGGGTCACACATTCTCACGCTACCTATCTCACCACCAGATAGTTCCACCTGTTGCCGCTTCATCAGTGCCCGGATCTCTTTTTGGAGCACACGCTGCTGGCCGGAACTGGCGTTCTTGGCAACCTGCTGTAAAATGAGAATCACCTCTGCAAGACAATTTTCAATCACATTAGTTCCCAAGGTTATTCTAGGGTGACTCTCATGACGGTCTATGTCCACTATTATCAGTCCTTGTGCCGCCAGTTCGACTTTACCGATCTTAATGGTCACCTCTTTGAATCCCACCTGCGGCACGGGCTGACCATTGCTGGCGATGATACTCAGGTCGTCATCTGGGTAACGGGTTATGTCCGAGTCATTCCAGTACTGCTTGAAGAGCACGTACGGGATGGTGGTCACCTGTGACCCAGTGTCTAGTAGGGCACTCATAGGAATGCCATCCAGTACCACAGGCAAGATTGGACGTCCCCCTACGTATTTATCACGCCAGTTTGATGGGCCTGATGGTCTTATGCCTGGGGGTTGGCCTTCTACCCCAGGTTGTGCCCGTTTAAATGACAGTACCTTGCCACATGTCCGGGTTGATTGCAGCGGCGGCAGATGGGTCGTCCGTCCTCGTTGTATCTGTCGGTGGGTCTTCCTCTGGCCGGTGGGGTCCTCCTCAGTCGACGCCACGGGACGTCCTCCGGTCCGGATGCCAGCTGGATCTTTCCTGGAGCAGAGACCTGTAAAGACTGCACAGTTCTGGTTAGCGCGGCAACGCTCTTAGTCAGCTCTTGGACCTGATGGTGCAGGTCTGTAGCCGGGTCACTGTTTAAAGCCTGCGCATCAGCTCCCACAGGCCCTGCAGACAAGGGCGCCGTCTCCTGGTGGTAAGTGATAGCAGGGCGCCTGTGGGTCACAGCGCCACCTGGTGCCGGTTCTCGGAGCACCAGGATGGCTCTGTCCTTGAACTGTGCAAAGTCCAGGTCAGGGTCCTGCAAGGCCATTGCCCGCAACTGGGTTCGGTGGGCATTGCACAGTAGACCCTCAATAAATTGTTCAGTCAACAGCTTATCTTCATTTCCCACGCTGTCAGGGTCTGCCTGCTTAATGGCTCTCAGGGCCTCTTGTAGGTTTAGCGCATAGTCTCTTATACTCTCATTTGCCCGTTGTTTGCACCCATAAAATCTTAGTTTTATTTCGGCTGAGGTGCGGGTGTCAAATGTGTCTTTCAGCCGGGTTAGTATGTCTCTGACAGTCCTCTTCCTCCCAGGTGGCCAGGACTTTACCTCCCTTTGGGCTGCCCCGATTAATTGGGCCACCAGGATGCTCACTTTTTGCTCTTCTGTGAGGGGGTACACCTGGAAGAGGCTATCCAGTCTTTCTCTAAAGTCATTTAGGGTATGTGACTCCCCTGAGTACTGGGGTAGCCAGGTTGCCCCCGGGATATAGGGCATGGTGAATGGCATGACTGCTGCAGCGATTGCGCTGGCGGTGGCTGTGGCAGTGGAGCTCCCCTCGGTATCCGGCATCCTCCTCCCCCCTAGTGGACCGTGGCCTACCTTGCGATGCTCTTCTTCCGTAGGCCGCGGCTCCGCAGTCGATCGTCGGGGTTGAGGACCTGGCGTCGCGCTCCGATGACGTCAGCGTCGCTCTTCCTCCCTTCCAGGACCTTGCGCAGCGTCACTGTGTGGGGCGGAGCTTTGGATCCCGCGCGCTTTCGGCGTCCACGCCCCTCTTCTTCCTGCTCGGCGTCCCGAAGATGGCGTCTGATGGCGGGAAGCAGCTGCGGATGGCGGGAAGAAGGCAGAAGACGGCGGGAAACGGTCCAAGATGGCGTCTGATGGCAGGAATCGGCTCCGGATGGCGGGAAACGACTCCGGATGGCGGGAAACTTCACCACAGGTAAGTATAAAAGTCTCTTTTTCAGGCTCGCAGTACCCGGTGGTTGCGGGCACGAAATCTTGACGACTACGCCTAAGTTGACGCGCCCCCTGGGCCTATGCTGTGCTGCTGTGCAGGGGGAATACCCGGAGCCGGATCGCTGGGGGTTGTAGTTCTCCGTGGCGGTGACCCGGTCCGTGCCCAGGGTGGTCAAACCAGTGGCAGTCTATTTGTATGGTAATAAGTGTCCGACTACGCCACCCGTGGATTGCGGTCAGTGGGGACCGCCGCTGCGCTGCAGACCGCTGAGGCTGATGTTGTTTGCGCAGCTGAGTATGGGATGACTCCCCACGGGAGAAGTATTGCCTCAGGGCAGCTAATGTGGAAGATGATGGGAGTGATGGTGTGAGGGTCCCAGTGCTAATGGTGCAGGAGCGGCAAGGAACCACAGAGACATGAGGTGCAGTTCAGGGTCTTTACTGATGGTACAAGGCAGACCCTCCCGGGAGTACTGGCTAGTATAAGGGGCCTGGTCAGTCTGCGAGCAAGCAGGAGTTCCCCTGGCCAGGTGGAGTTGCAGGCCTCCCCGTTTATCTGCACTCTTCCTGGCTACCTTGCTGTCAGCGGTTACAAGTAGCCCACGTCCCTGAGTATACCGTGTGGTGCTCACCCGTATGGCTGGTGACTTGGGGCCTTCTGTTAGCCTCCGCTCCTGGATGGCGGCGCTGGTCCCTTCTCTGTGACTGAGCCTCCGGGCTTCTATGGCCAGAGGACCTGGAATCCCCTGCCGGCTGGTTTCTGCTGCTGGGTGTATATCAGTCCCCACAGCCTCGGACTCCTGTGTCCGGCTTTAGTATCTTTGTTCAGGGCGAACTCTGCTCAGCTCCAGCCCCTGGACTTCTGCTACTGCTCCTACAGAGCTCCTGTTCTTGCTTTCCCTGTGTCTGGAACTGAACTCCAGGCTCTGACTGCTCTAATCCCGCCCCAGACCCAGTTTAAAAGGGCAGATTCTTCCCCTCCCAGGTCTGGGCGGACCGTGTTGCATGCTTAGGGATCCTGACCAGAGAAACCTCCCACTTGCTCTCAGACATAATATCTCTATTACTGCGGCAACCAGACCCCTGGGGTGTCGCACAAGGACTGAGGCGTTTCATATATTGCCAAGGCATCTTTCAACCTTTAAGTAAGCCCCTCATAAAATTGGCTTCTAAGGGCTGAGTCATTCCATTTAGAATCCGTTGCCCATCTACGGAATTCAGAACTGTACGTTTCCACTGACCGATTCCCCTGCTGAAGGCGACGTAGCCTAGACTCAGCCAAGGCGACTGTCAGTGTCATCATAGATGAGGGCCAGAGCCTCGAAAAAGCCCTCCACAGACTGGAGACAAACTGAGTCCTGCAGTAAAGAAAACGCCCATGACTGATGATCTCCCAGCAGTAGAGAGATCACAATACCATCCCGTTGCTCCTTATTTCCGGAGGAATAAGTACGAAGTTTAAAATACAGTTTGCAGGCCTCCTTGAATACAAAAAACTTGTCCCTACCTCCTGAAAACCTGTCCGGGCAGGCAACCTTGGGTTCAGGCTGGGCAGGCCTACCTGCAGAGACCCCCACATTAGCAACCTGTAACCGCTGATGCTGCTGCTGAACCTCACAGCGGAGGTCATTCACCTTCTGGGACAGACAGCGGAACTGCTCTGTGAGCTCTGCAACAGTACCCATACCAAGGGAGAAAGGAAAAAAAAGGTGCACGCCCAAAAACACACAAAAAAAACAACAAAAGTGTCAGTTTTTTTTTTCCTTTTCAAAATGTGCTCGGCCGGCGATAATGTCACGCAAGGTGTGGGAAAGACTTAGTGCAACCTTCTCCTAGGTTGATCTAGCGTCACCCTATATCCCCTAACATCCCTGTATTGGTCAGCTTTAGACGAATCCAGACAAATGTGCACACGTCCTCAAGCTCCAGAGAGGACGAAGTACTGATTTTATTAAAGCCTTCGCAAGTACTAATGAATATCGCCGGCACCTCCCTTTGAAACACAGCAGGTATTTATACACCCAGGCAGGGTGTTAATTAGCCAGAGGGAGTTGGCCGCTGGGTCCTAAACACAGCCTCTAAGAAGATGTCTGTAATGCTAAATGTAGAGATCTCCTGCAACCAACTGCAGGTCCTTCTAGACACATATTCACAGTGCCAGTATTACACTGCCACCAATCCTAGGCCCCTGTTCGCCGTAGGTTACACCCTCCCTCTATTTAAACACATTTCCAGCATTCCTTACGTGACGCCACATGGAACAAACGGCAGATACCGTGTTCTCACGTTCAGGACTTCCTCTCTTTACTCTACTTACACCAGAGGTATGTTCTCTCATTTCTGCCATTTTGCTGGTCCCTCTGTTTATTTCTTCATGCTCACTGCTCTTCTATATCTACAGCTAACACATCTTTTTGGACATCTGTCCACCACAAGCTTACTGGCTACGCATTTCTGGTATGTTCTCCTAATTTTCCTCCTTCTCTGACTTCCCTCCTCCCCTCCTCCCCTCTCCCATCCCCATCTACCCTTGTTTAAGTATTTTGTTCCCTGTTCAGTATAATTATTATCATTACTCTCCCATGTTACATGACCATGTTTATTGTGACCTTATGCTTTTATCATCACGTTTTTGTTTTGTTGTTTATTTTAGTACACTGATGAAGGTCAATTGTGACCGAAACGTGTTTTTTCTGTACTGCATTTTCCCTTATTAAAATTTACAAAAAGTAATCATTGAGTCATACAAGTGCCAAGTTTATACTATATACTATTGGCTTTGGACCCTACTTGTGCACCAACCTACACCAGGAGTGGGGTAGTTTTGTAGATTATTATTATAACCTGTGACACACCCGTGACAACTGATCCTGAGTTACATCCTGAGTTATACTGCAGAGCTGCACTCACTATTCTGCTGGTGTAGTAACCGTGTACATATATTACATTACTTATCCTGTACTGATCCTGAACTCCATCCTGTATTATACTCCAGAGCTGCATTCACTATTCTGCTGGTGCAGTCACTGTGTACATACATTACATGACTTATCCTGTACTGATCTTAAGTTACATCCAGTAATATACTCCAGAGCTGCACTCACTATTCTGTTGGTGAAGTCACTGAGTACATACATTACATTACTGATCCTGTACTGATCCTGAGATACATCCTGTATTATACTCCAGAGCTGCACTCACTATTCTGCTGGTGCAGTCACTGTGTACATACATTACATTACTGATCCTGTACTGATCCTGAGTTACATCCTGTATTATGCTCCAGAGCTGCACGCACTATTCTGCTGGTGCAGTCACTGTGTACATACATTACATTACTGATCCTGTACTGATCCTGAGTTACATCCTGTATTATACTCCAGAGCTGCTCTCACTATTCTGCTGGTGCAGTCACTGTGTACATACATCACTGATCCTGTACTCATCCTGAGTTACATCCTGTATTATACTCCAGAGCTGCACTCACTATTCTGCTGGTAGAGTCACTGTGTACATACATTACATTACTGATCCTGTACTGATCCTGAGTTACCTCCTGTATTATACTCCAGAGCTGCACTCACTATTCTGCTGGTGCAGTCACTGTGTACATACATTACATTACTGATCCTGTACTGATCCTGAGTTACATCCTGTATTATCATCCAGAGCTGCACTCACTATTCCGCTGGTGCAGTCACTGTGTACATACATTACATTACTGATCCTGAGTTACATCCTGTATTATACTCCAGAGCAGCACTCACTATTCTGCTGGTACAGTCACTGAGTACATACATTACATTACTTATCCTGTACTGATCTTGAGTTACATCCAGTAATATACTCCAGAGCTGCACTCACTATTCTGCTGGTGAAGTCACTGTGTACAAACATTACATTACTTCTCCTGTACTGATCCCAAGCTACATGCTGTATTATACTCCAGAGCTGCACTCACTATTCTGGTGATGCAGTCACTGAGTACATACAGTACAGACCAAAAGTTTGGACACACCTTCTCATTTAAAGATTTTTCTCTATTTTCATGACTATGAAAATTGTACATTCACACTGAAGGCATCAAAACTATGAATTAACACATGTGGAATTATATACTTAACAAAAAAGTGTGAAACAACTGAAAATATGTCTTATATTCTAGGTTCTTCAAAGTAGCCACCTTTTGCTTTTATGACTGCTTTGCACACTCTTGGCATTCTCTTGATGAGCTTCAAGAGGTAGTCACCGGAAATGGTTTTTGTTATGATCTGCTACAGGGACTAAGGAAAGACAGGAGAACTGTCCCTACAATAGAACTAAACTAGATCCCTACGATGTAACGGGGAACCTGATCCTGCGATCAGACCCGCTAAAGTCCTCAGCTAGTCTGAACGAAGACCTATAGATGTGAGGGAGGGATCCCTACAAGAACTAGGGACTGGGATAAGTTGGACACCTCCTAGCAGAAATAGTAGCAGTCAAAGACAAACACACAACAAAAAGCATAGAGGTCAGAAGACCTAGCAAAACTAACAGAGAACGGCAACAGAGCACCAAGCTAGCTCAAGAGTAGTAAATACAATGAAGTCCAGCAAGACCAGGAGGGCGGAGCCGGATTAAATAGGCAAAAATGGTCATGTGACCAGCAAACTAAAAAAAACCTAACAGGAGAGTTCTAACAGTACCCCCTCTTCTAAGAGGATCCTCCGGATCCCCTAGGCCCAGGCTTACCAGGAAACCTCCTGTGAAACGCTCTGACAAGTCTGGAAGCAGAAACATCATCCGCCCTCACCCATGAGTTATCCTCAGGTCCGAAACCCTTCCAAGCGACGAGATACTGCAAACTCCCTCTATACCGTCTAGAATTTAGGATGCGGGAAATTTCATATTCCCCGTCCTCCACCACCGGAGGAACAGTGGCAGAGGCGTCACCATCAGACACATCAGCTTTTTTCAACAGAGAAACATGAAACACCGGGTGAATCTTCCAGGACGTAGGAACCTCCAACCTAACAGCAGATTGGTTAACTATCTGAAGCACCTTAAAGGGCCCTACGAACTTGGGACCCAATTTTTTAGAAGGAATCCTCAATCGCAGATTCTTAGAGGACAACCAAACCATGTCACCAACAGCAAACTAAACCTCTTGCCGTTTCCTATCAAAGTACCTCTTAGATTTTTTGTTAGCCTCCTGAAGATTACCACGCACATCCATCCAAACTCTCTCCAAATCACCGGAAAAACTCTCCTCCTCAGGCACAGCCGAAACCAATTTGGAGAATGACCCAAAAGACGGATGTCTCCCAGAACAACAAAAAAAAGGCGAACACCCAGCAGAAGAGGATGTATGGTTGTTAAGAGCAAATTCAGCAAGTGGCAGAAACTCAGACCACCCCTCTTGATTGTCTGCCACAAAACAACGCAAGAACTGCTCAACATCCTGGTTCTTCCTTTCTGTCTGGCCATTAGACTCAGGATGATATCCAGATGAAAACGACAAATGAACTCCCAACCTGTCACAAAAGGCACGCCAAAAACGAGCCACGAACTGAGGTCCCCTATCAGAAACAATGTCAGTAGGAACACCATGTAGTCTGACAATTTCCTTGACAAAGGCCTTAGCGAGTGTCTTAGCGCAAGGCAGTTTGATGAAGGGAACCAAGTGACACATCTTGCTAAAACGGTCCACGACCACCCAGATGACCGTGAAACCTTCAGAGGGGGGAAGGTCAGTAATAAAGTCCATAGCCAGATGTGTCCAAGGTGCACTAGGAACCTCCAGAGGGCAAAGCAACCCCGCAGCAGGAGCATGCGAAGACTTGGATCTAGCACACACAGTACATTGGCGCACCCACTTAATGACTTCCTTCTGCCATCCAGGCCACCAAAAACTGCGACCCACAAGTCTCTTGGTCTCAGAAATTCCTGGATGACCTGCCAACCGAGACTCATGACACTCAACAAACAAATCTCTCCTAAAGGTCCTAGGCACAAACAACCTCCCATGGGGAGTGTTAGATGGGGCATTCTCCTGAGCTTTAAGAATCTCATCCTCCAAAACGGAGTCCAAAGCAGCAATCACAACACCTTCTTGTAAAATGCTCTCCTCTTCCTCCTCAACACCGACCATGGGAGAAAAGCTGCGAGACAAAGCATCCGCTTTAACATTCTTGGTACCCGGGATGTAAGTAACGGAAAAATTAAACCGCGAGAAAAAAAGTGCCCACCTAGCCTGACGGGCATTCAAGCGCTTGGCAGCATCAAGATAGATCAGATTTTTATGATCAGTGAAAACCTGAATGGGAAATTCAGCACCTTCTAAGAGGTGACGCCAGTGTTCAAATGCGAGTTTAATCGCCAGCAATTCCCGATTACCAATATCGTAATTAAGTTCAGTCTCAGAAAATTTTTTTGAAAAAAAGGCACAGAGATGTACTCCATCCTTGTTTTCCTGAGACAACACCGCACCGACCCCCACCGAAGAAGCATCAACCTCAACCAAAAACGGCTTAGTCACATCAGGCTGCATAAGGATGGGAGCAGAGGTGAACCTCTCCTTTAGAAACACAAAAGCTTCAATGGCCTCAGAAGTCCACTGAACCGCATTAGCACCTTTCCTGGTGAGATCGGTCAGTGGTTTGACAATAATAGAAAAAATTTTTATGAATTTTCTGTAATAATTGGCGAAACCCAAAAACCTCTGTATCGATTTCAAACCAATAGGCCTAGGCCATTCCTGTACAGCTTGAACTTTAACCGGGTCCATCTCAAAGCCCTCGCTGGAGATAATGTAGCCCAAAAAACTAATTCTCTGCACAGCGAACTCACATTTCTCCAGCTTAGCAAAAAGCGAATTGTCCATTAATAACTGTAATACCTCACGTACGCTCCGCCAATGAGACTCCAGATCAGGTGAATAAATCAGAATGTCATCCAAATACACAACCTCATTTTTGCCGATTAAAGGTCTAAGGATGTCATTAATAAGATTCTGAAAAAATGCTGGAGCATTGGTAAGACCAAAAGGCATAAGCAGATTCTCAAAATGACCCACAGGAGTGTTAAAAGCAGTCTTCCATTCATCACCCTCCTTCATGCGCAACAAATTGTATGCCCCCCGGAGATCAATTTTAGAGAACCACTTGGCCCCCACTAACTGGTTAAATAAATCAGGAATCAATGGCAGTGGGTAAGGATTGCGTACAGTAATTTTATTAATCTCACGAAAGTCCAGACAAGGACGTAAACCGCCATCTTTTTTTTTTGCAAAAAAAATCCAACAGCCACAGGAGACTTGGAAGGCCTAATGTGACCGGTGGCCAAGCTTGTCTGTATGTATTCCTCCAAAGCCTTTCTCTCAGGAATAGTAAGATTAAATAAACGACTTTTAGGAAGAGTCGCTCCAGGGACAAATTCAATGGTACAATCATAGTCTCTATGGGGAGGCAAAATTTGTGACTCCTCCTCAGAAAAAACTCTCCAAAAATCCTGAATAGGTACAGGCAATTCCCCTTTTTCCACCGTAGCTATACGTCCGTTACAACACTTGTCATAACATTTATGGCTCCAGGACTTAATTTCATTGGTAGACCAATCCAGTACAGGATTGTGCAATTTTAACCAGGGTAACCCCAATATTACTGGAGAAGGCAAATTATCCAATACCACCAAATCCAAATTCACTTGATGAATACCATTAATAGTGAGGGGAAATTCACAGACCTTATGAGTAACACTCTTCAAGGGAGAGCCATCAACAGAAACCACAGCAATGGGGGATGACAAAGTTTTAGGTTCTAATCTAAGTTTTTCCAAGAATCCCCCATCAATCACATTCAGAGTAGATCCACAATCCACAAATACCCAAAATTCAATTAATTCATCCTGAGCAGCAGTAGTGGCAGATAGGAATACTCCCTTAGAATTTAAACAGGCAATACGGGCATAACTGACCATTTTTTTTTCTTTCTTCAAACGAAGCACACAGTTCTTAATAAAATGACCAGAATTTCCGCAATAGAAGCACAAGCCTTCAGAAAGCCTGCGATCTTTTTCCTGAGAGCGGGGTAGCATCGCCCCAATCTCCATCGGCTCTCCATTGTCAGCACAGACCCTCTCAAGACTCGGAGCTGACATAGCAGAGGATTTGCTCTCATTAACCCTTGCACGCAGTCTCCTGTCCACCCGTATAGCTAATTGCATAGCCTCCTGCAAGTTTCCAGGTGTGGGATAAGCAATCAGTAAATCCTTAACCCTTTCACCTAGCCCTGCAAGAAACAAGCTTTTCAAAGCTGAATCGTTCCACCCCACCTGGGCAGACCACCGACGGAAGTGAGAACAATATTTTTCCACATTACCTGATCCCTGCCTCAAACGTCTCAATTCAGACTCAGCAGATGAGACACGATCAGGATCATCATACAACAAACCCAAAGCAGAAAAAAAACTATCCACTGATCTAAAGCATGGATCACTAGGTTGGAGAGAGAAGGCCCATCCCTGAGGATCTTTGTGCAAAAGTGACATTATGAACCCTATGCGCTGTGATTCATCACCAGAGGATCCGGGTCTCAAACGAAAATACAATAAACAAGCATTTTTAAAAGAAAAAAAATCTTGTTGTTCGCCAAAAAATAAATCAGGCAGACGTACCTTTGGTTCCACAAAATGTGCTCCAGAACAGCTACTCACGTGTTGTTGGAGCTTGGCCACCTCCAGAGAGAGTCCCTGCAAACGTTGAGCCAAATCTTGAACCGAGACCATGATGGAAAACTGGAGGTCTTTCCTTAGAGAAATTTTTTTTTTTTTCTTTTAGGGCTGGACTTACTGTTATGATCTGCTACAGGGACTAAGGAAAGACAGGAGAACTGTCCCTACAATAGAACTAAACTAGATCCCTACGATGTAACGGGGAACCTGATCCTGCGATCAGACCCGCTAAAGTCCTCGGCTAGTCTTAACAAAGACCTATAGATGTGAGGGAGGGATCCCTACAAGAACTAGGGACTGGGATAAGTTGGACACCTCCTAGCAGAAATAGTAGCAGTCAAAGACAAACACACAACAAAAAGCATAGAGGTCAGAAGACCTAGCAAAACTAACAGAGAACAGCAACAGAGCACCAAGCTAGCTCAAGAGTAGTAAATACAATGAAGTCCAGCAAGACCAGGAGGGCGGAGCCAGATTAAATAGGCAAAAATGGTCATGTGACCAGCAAACTAAAAAAAAACTAACAGGAGAGTTCTAACAGTTTTCACTTCACAGGTGTGCCCTGTCAGGTTTAATAAGTGGGATTTCTTGCCTTAGAAATGGGGTTGGGACCATCAGTTGTGTTGTGCAGAAGTCAGGTGGATACACAGCTGATTGTCCTACTGAATAGACTGTATAATTTGTATTATGGCAAGGAAAAAGCAGCTAAGTAAAGAAAAACGAGTGGCCATCATTACTTTAAGAAATGAAGGTCAGTCAGTCCGAAAAATTGGGCAAACTTTGAAAGTCTTCCCAAGTGCAGTTGAAAAATCATCAAGCGCTGCAAAGAAACTGGCTCACATGAGGACCGCCCCAGGAAAAGAAGACCAAGAGTCACCTCTGCTTCTGAGAATAAGTTTATCCAAGTCACCAGCCTCAGAAATCGCAGGTTAACAGCAGCTCAGATTAGAGACCAGGTCAATGCCACACAGAGTTCTAGCAGCAGACACATCTCTACAACAACTGTTAAGAGGAGACTTTGTGCAGCAGGCCTTCATGGTAAAATAGCTGCTAGGAAACAACTGCTAAGGACAGGCAACAAGCAGAAGAGACTTGTTTGGGCTAAAGAACACAAGGAATGGACATTAGACCAGTGGAAATCTGTGCTTTGGTCTGATGAGTCCAAATTTGAGATCTTTGGCTCCAACCACCGTGTCTTTGTGCGACGCAGAAAAGGTGAACGGATGGACTCTACATGCCTGGTTCCCACTGTGAAGCATGGAGGAGGAGGTGTGATGGTGTGGGGGTGCTTTGCTGGGGACACTGTTGGGGATTTATTCAAAATTGAAGGCATACTGAACCAGCATGGCGACCACAGCATCTTGCAGCGGCATGCTATTCCATCCAGTTTGCGTTTAGTTGGACCATCATTTATTTTTCAACAGGACAATGACCCCAAACACATCTCCAGACTGTGTAAGGGCTATTTGACCAAGAAGGAGAGTGATGGGGTGCTACGCCAGATGACCTGGCCTCCACAGTCACCAGACCTGAACCCAATCGAGATGGTTTGGGGTGAGCTGGACCGCAGAGTGAAGGCAAAAGGGCCAACAAGTGCTAAGCATCTCTGGGAACTCCTTCAAGATTGTTGGAAGACCATTTCCGGTGACTACCTCTTGAAGCTCATCAAGAGAATGCCAAGAGTGTGCAAAGCAGTCATCAAAGCAAAAGGTGGCTACTTTGAAGAACCTAGAATATAAGACATATTTTCAGTTGTTTCACAGGTTTTTGTTAAGTATATAATTCCACATGTGTTAATTCATAGTTTTGATGCCTTCAGTGTGAATGTACAATTTTCATAGTCAGGAAAATACAGAAAAATCTTTAAATGAGACGGTGTGTCCAAACTTTTGGTCTGTACTGTACATTACATTACTTATCCTGTGATGATCCTGAGTTACATCCTGTATTATACTCCAGAGCTGCACTCACTATTCTGCTGGTAGAGTCACTGTGTACATACATTACATTACTGATCCTGTACTGATCCTGAGTTACATCCTGTATTATACTCCAGAGCTGCACTCACTATTCTGCTGGTGCAGTCATTGTGTACATTGTGACAGGGTCATTGGCGATATATGTGTCACGGATGTTGCTATCTTCCGTGATGTGAAACCCAGAAGCTTGTCTCCAGCATGTTAATTGCTGAAGAGGTTAATCAGCCTTCTTTGGATTGTTTTTTTTGTGAGTGGTTGTAAGAGATGGGTGAGACAACCACTCACCATATCTCCACCTCAAGGGTGTGGCTGGAGAAGCTAAATATCCAGCTACTGAGTTTTTTTCTGTTGTCTGTTTGGAGACCAGGGAGTCTCCTGTGTGGAACTTCAGGGAGATCTGAAGTTTGTGATAACCTAAGCGGGCGAATCCCACATGCATAAGGACTGTGCTATACTTTATCTTTTTGTTTGCCATTATGCCAGCAAGGCCGTGTTTCTTTTGTTAAACCTGCAATACTTTCTGCCGTATTGAATAAACTTGCAGATGAAAATGTTCCTGTGTCTACCTCTGGAAGCAGCCAAGTGAGTCCATCTGCCACAACATACATTACATTACTTATCGTGTACTGATCCTGAGTTACAGCCTGTATTAAACCCCAGAGCTGCACTCACTATTCTTCTGGTGGAGTCACTGTATACATAGATTACATTACTTATCCTGTACTGATCCTGAGTTACATCCTGTATTATACTACAGAGCTGCACTCACTATTCAGCTGCTGCAGTCACTCTGTACATACATTACATTACTGATCCTGTACTGATCCTGAGTTACAGCCTGTATTAAACCCCAGAGCTGCACTCACTATTCTTCTGGTGGGGTCACTGTATACATAGATTACATTACTTATCCTGTACTGATCCTGAGTTACATCCTGTATTATACTACAGAGCTGCACTCACTATTCAGCTGCTGCAGTCACTCTGTACATACATTACATTACTGATCCTGTACTGATCTTAAGTTACATCCTGTATTATACTCCAGAGCTGCACTCACTATTCTGCTGGTGCAGTCACTGTGTACATACATTACATTACTTATCCTGTACTGATCCTGAGTTACATCCTGTATTATACTACAGAGCTGCACTCACTATTCAGCTGCTGCAGTCACTCTGTACATACATTACATTACTGATCCTGTACTGATCTTAAGTTACATCCTGTATTATACTCCAGAGCTGCACTCACTATTCTGCTGGTGCAGTCACTGTGTACATACATTACATTACTTATCCTGTACTGATCCTGAGTTACATCCTGCATTATACTCCAGAGCTGCACTCACTATTCTGCTGGTGCAGTCACTGTGTACATACATTACATTACTGATCCTGTACTGATCCTGAGTTACATCCTGTATTATGCTCCAGAGCTGCACTCACTTTTGTGCAGACCTCAGAACTGAAATGTAACTGCTGTATTAGTCTGCAGAGAACTTGTTCATGTGATTTCTATTCTGCAGAGTTATTTCACCTTCGTACTGTATGTAGACACGTGGTTTATTTGCTGCATAAACATAGAGGTAAATCAGTGGGAATCAATAGGGAAACATCCGTAATTGACAATATTATGTGGGAATTTGCTGATTTTCCTGTGGATTGTAGCAGGAATTACACTTAAGCATACACTATATTATATACTGACCTCCGCTGGCAATTTGGTGCTTCTGTGCCATATCTGCTTGTCCCTCCGGTGGTCTTTGGGCAATCCTTCCTCCTGAGGTGATATTCCTGCCAGGTGACTACTGCAGCCTATGACTGTGTACAGCAATCACAATGAAGAAGATATTATCCCAGTATAAGCTGTACAGTCTTTGAAATAAAATGTGCAACTTTGTTGCAAATGTTACTTCCCCATTCCACAGTAGCTCCTTCCTATACGAACCAGCTCACACCTGTCCACTGGATATGTATTATATTGCAGCTGCATCCCATTCACTTCAATGGAGCTGAGCGGCAATAACAGACACAACCGGTGGATAGGTGTGGTGCTGTTTTTGCAAGGAAGCAGTCATGTTTTTTAATCTTAGACCACCTCTATGTATCACTTCCACCTTTTTTTATACCAAGTTTCAAGTATTCCTTCTCCACCTATAGTTAACGGGAAGTTACAGCACCTAATTCGATTTCCTATCAGACACAACAAGGTCATGTTTCCGCACTTGATGTGTTTGTCTGTTTAGCTCCAAGTTAAATAATATTTGCATCCCAGCATTCTTACATGTGCTGTCATCAGCTGCTGTCCCAGATGGCACTAGTTGAGCCAGTTCTACCATCTTGGCACTACTCCACATCTGCAACATTAGGCTGCAATGGTTGGCATCAAATGCAGAAATATTCACAAGACGCAAATGGTTCTGCATTTTTCTTGAACTGTGAAATAAATGATATTTGTGTAACTGACCATGGACGTGAGCAGGTGATGCCAAAAATTGTATTTAACCCCCTTAAAGGGGAATTTTCAGAAGTTTTAGCTTGTTAAACTGGAGAAATCATGGAATAGTGGCTGCGGAGCAGAATAAAATGTAAATAGTTTCGAATTTCATTAATTTCCCATCTCTGTTGCGGAGATGTTAGCTTGTAACATTTATATTCTAATTGATGCTAAGATCAAGGGTAGTACAGCAGAGCTGTATGTCATTACAAACACTTTGCTCTCATGGCAATCAGTGTGGGGGGAGGCAGAATAAAGCAGAAGAGGAAGTGTCCTGTGATGAAAGCTGCAAGAGGTGTTTGTAATGACACACAGCTCTGCTTTACTCCCCATACTCCCACACTGACTGCCTGCAATGAAAGCTGGAAGAGGTGTTTGTAATGCCACACAGCTCTGCTTTACTTCCAATCCCCAACACACTAACTGCACTGAGATAAAAGCTGCAAGAGGTGTTTGTAATGACACACAGCTCTGCTTTACTCTCCATACTCCCACACTGACTGCCTGCAATGAAAGCTGGAAGAGGTGTTTGTAATGCCACACAGCTCTGCTTTACTTCCAATCCCCAACACGCTAACTGCACTGAGATAAAAGCTGCAAGAGGTGTTTGTAAGGACACACAGCTCTACTTTACTTCCAATCCCCAACACACTGACTGCACTGAGATGAAAGCTGGAGGAGGTATTTGTAATGACACACAGCTCTGCTTTACTTCCAATCCCCAACAAACTGACTGCACTGAGATAAAAGCTGCAAGAGGTGTTTGTAATGACACACAGCTCTGCTTTACTTCCAATCCCCAACACACTGACTGCACTGAGATAAAAGCTGCAAGAGGTGTTTGTAATGACACACAGCTCTGCTTTACTTCCAATCCTCAAAACACTGACTGCACTGAGATAAAAGCTGCAAAAGGTGTTTGTAATGACACACAGCTCTGCTTTACTCTGCATCCCCCTACACAGACTGCACTGAGATGAAAGCTGGAGGAGGTATTTGTAATGACACACATCTTTGCTTTACTCTACAACCCCCCACACTGAAATGAAAGCAGCAAGAGGTGTGTTTGTAATGGCACATATCTCTGCTCTTCTCCATACAGGAGATGCCAGCAGTGAGATCACAGAGGAGAGCAGGACTATGTACCATTACATATGTCACAGGTGAAAGCCTGTTTTGACCTTTTCTGGAGTGTGTTCTTTTTTTCCCAGAATGACACCTCCTGCTTATGATTGGTCAATGTAATGTCATACAGGGGAAAAAGTACACACTCCTGGAGAGGAATCTTTGTTAACGCCCCCTTGAGTTATCATAAATTTGATTCTAATCTTTATAAGCTAATATTTCTGCAGTGGAGATAAGAAATTAAAAACTCCACAAAAACTATGTTTTATTCAGCTCTGCAGCCACTATTCCATGCTGTGACCAGTTTAACATGCTCAAACTGGTGAAAAGTCTTCTTTAAGAACTTGAAGACTGTTCATTTTTGCATTTTTTCCTCCCATTCTTCAAAGTGCATCAATTACTCTTGGGAGCCAGCTATGTAACAAAGCCAGCACCCATGCTGTATGGAGTAGGCTCAGCTCCTGAGCCCACTCCATATAGTAATGGTGCACGACCGCTACACATTTATGACGGCCATCACCAAGGGGTTAAAGGAATGTCCACTGATGGTCACCTGTAGGATTTTAATACATATGGGACTTGAAAAAGTGCAAACTTGACCTTTAAAATTGACCCCTACCTTGTATTGTATTGACCTCGACAATGTAAGAGGTATTTCTTCCCAGTGTTACACTATAACTGAAAAATTAACAGTAATTCCCACATCTCTCACTAGAGAGAGTTCAACTCACATATATTACAGTTTTCTAGTCCTTCTGTATGCAGTGAGCTCCCTCTAGTGGTGGCGACAGGCAGCGGGAATTTTATAATGTAAGTATGTCTATGTAGGGGATTTGGAGCTCTGTGTTAGAAAACTGAGCTCTGGCAGCTATATATTATGAACACAGGATTTTGTACCTACTTAATAAAGAAAATCATTTGGACACTTAGGGATCTATCAGGGATATATTAGCTATATTGTCAACAGAATATAATAATATTATCTGGGATAAAGCTATATTGTCAATGCAATATAAAACTATTATCAGGGATAGAGCTATATTGCCAACAGAATATAATAATATTAGCAGGGATAATATTATATTCTGTTGACAATATAGCTAATGAAGAACTCTCTGTTTGCAATGATAGGACAATTAATTAGAGCACTCTAATTAAAATGAGTGGAAAGTAAAGGGTCCACACACACACACACACACACACCCTTTTACCCTTTTACATCTGCCCAGTGTTGTTTCTGGCAGAGAACTTGGCATCACTCAATATAGGTTTGTTACTAAATTGATATAGGGAAAATATATATTCTTGTACCGTGTTAGCCAGTAGATAGAAAAATATTTAGATTTGAGAGTCCTCAGTGGTTGATACCTTTTAATGGCTAATTGAAAATATGGTAACAAATTGCAAGCTTTCGAGACTACTCAGGTCTCTTTATCAGACATAGTATACCACAAAATCTGAAGAGACATATTTATACACAATAAGAAACACAAAAAATGCAATAGGTAAGACAGGTGATGAAAAGCAGAGTTATTATGGAAGAGATAAACAGTTCTGACTATAAATATTAAGGAATGTGCTCCTCAGACTTGTGAGGCCATCACAACACTGGACCTGGTCACAGGACAATAAAACCTTCACACTCCTTATCTATTAACTGCTAAAATATTTATAGCCAGAACTGTTTATCTCTTCCATAATAACTCTGTTTTTCATCACCTGTCTTACCTATTGCATTTTTTGGGTGTCATATTGTGTATAAACATGTGACTCTTCAGATTTTGTGTTATATGAGCCTGATGAAGAGACCCGAGTAGCCTCGAAAGCTTGCAATTTGTTACCATCTTTTCAGTTAGCCATAAAAAGTTATCAACCACTGAGGACTCTCAAATCTAAATATTTTACTAAATTGAAAATCAATTATTGGATTATTGGGGATCTGAGGGATTCGCTTATTAGGACACTATGAAACTGTAACGAACCTTTGAAACTTTGTCAGTTTGTTTATTTTCATATTATAAATTTAATATTTCGAATGTTTTAGGTTTTATTGTAATTTTTAATTACTTTGATTCAAAATGATTATATTGATTTTTAGAAATGTAATGGTATCACCTTTGTTTCATTTAAAAAAATGCATCCTTCCCGATTTCACCAATTAGTTTTTTTTCAAATGTATTTTTAAATACCTCCAAACAAAAATCTGACATTAAAAAGTTAGAAATAATAATGTTTGTTAAAATATATAAAATCGAATTAAAAATACTACAAAAAATTGATACTAAAAATCTTTTTTTTTTAATCCAAAAAAATGTTATCTTCATTTTTTAACTTAAATGAAAAATACACTTAAAGTGAAATACACCCCATAAAAAAAAAAAAAAGTGATATTCTGTGTACAGTACTATATTTAGAAAAGAGTATCTATCGTGTTGCGGTGAAGATGTTTGAGGGGTCACATCACCAATCCATGTGTGGTTTACAGTAATGATCCAAAGGCCATATGATCTCCTCCAGCGTCTCATCACACATGTCACCCATCCCCCCCTCTATGCTCTGACATTGCCCTCAGGACATTGAGACAATTCTCAGCACAATTTATATTTTGTTCCGTGCATTGACAGGAACCAAGTTCTCAGTGATATCTATATTTTCTGAGATAATGGGACTCTGGAGTCTTTTCCACCGAAATGAGACACAGTCCTTAATAGATTTCAGCTGGGGGTAGAGATGGCTGAATGATCTCTATGATACCTTCTTGTTTGGAGTAGTTCCAAAAATCCCAAATTATCATGAAATAGTAACTTTATCCTACAAAGAAACTTTTTGTGCACTATTTTTTTAAATGCATTCATGACCAGAAATAAATTTCATCTTTTGTAAAGGTAACATAACATTCTAAAAGAGGAAATGTGTATATATATTGATAAACTTTTCTTAAATTAAGGAAAATAAAAAGTAAATACAAAAGGTAATAAAAATAATATATAGTTATTACCTTTTTTTTATTTTTTTTAATTTAATTTAAAAAAAAGTTTATCAATTTAGTTTGGATTTAAACAAACAAGACTATTATGTAACAACATGTTAAAGGAATAGAGACTTTTTCTATAAGGGTGGCAGGGATCTAATTAACAAACAATAACCCTTAATTAGTATATTTAAATGATCTAGATTTATTAAGATATTAGGTACTTGATATTTAGAGTACCTGCATTTGAGAATTACAGATTGACATGAAGAAATTTGCATTTTTGGCAAGCTGAATATATACAGATTACAGATGCATACCTACAAACTTTCTGGGATTTTTTTTGTATATGAACCTTTAATTAATAGATTTTCACTGTGTATTTTTTTTTCAACTTTATGAATAATTACCTGGATTACCATTATTTTTTATATTACTACAGTGAACGTTTTAGAATGTACAATGATATTTTGTTGTTTACATTTTATTGTATTTTCTTTAAAGTTTAAATTAAAAATTACACATTAAAAAAACGGTGCAATTTTTCAAAGTTATTCATGTATATGTGGCCCCTGTGTATCAGTTTTGTTGAGGCTGTTTTGTTGGTGTATTTTGCCCAGCGTTTTCATGGAACAGGAGCTTCGAAAATTAGTCAAGTTGCTCATCAGTTCTTTTCCTTTTCCATACCATACAGAACCATTTAAAAAATATTATTCAAAGAACAAACCCTTTAAAAGATAAAATGATTAGGGCTTACAACCACCACCAGGGGATAATTAAGCAGTAAGCTCCCTTAATGGTGGCTAAAAACAGGAAAAATTGTATAATTAAAAATCGTTATTATGAATTAATTAATCCTATATGTGAAAATAAGAAGCTTGTGATATTTCGGCCTCTATCTCCACCTATGAGCCACTTCTCTTCTCCTCCCACTTATTGAACTCATCCAAAAACTTACTATAAAAAACTGCACAAGGCCGACTTCAAGTTTCCTAAGGGATCACATTACAGTTGCCTATTAAAGTCTAGGGGAGAAAGAAGGATGACCAGAGTGACAGAGAGAAGCCCAGACAAACACGGACTCCTGCTGCTGCTTCCTAGTCAATGTTTTATCTAATCCCAAAGCTGGATTCACAGTTACACTGTCCAGTACTGCTGTACAATGTCCTTCATCCTACTCCAATTTACCAATTCACCCCAGAGCTAGATTCACAGCTATAACGCTCAGTACTGCAGTATAATGTTCTCCACGTTGCTGCTTTTTAGTAAGTATTTTATCTCACCCAGCAGTGCAGGATTTACAGCTACACTGCTCAGTTCTGCTATATAATGTAACAAACGTGGATCATGGACCCACTGTGTCACAGACCGAGAAGAGCCTGGAGGGGTGTAACTAGGCGACCACCTGGGTTTTCACAGACAGAACCTGGCGGTAGCTGACCCCACTGGTCAGGACAGTAGACACAGACTAGGAGTCCAACATGGAACCGGATACTGGTGGAACGGATAGTAGTGCTAATACAGATGGGACAGGGTAGAAAGAACAGGTACCGGTTCACGTACTGCAGGAGCGGTTTCAGGCTAAGTTACTGCAGGTGCGATTTCAGGTTCAGGTACCGCCGGAGCAGTTTCAGGTTTGCGTACCGCTGGAGCAGTTTCAAGCTCAGATACCACAGGAGAGGTTTCCGGTTCACATACCGCTGGAGTGTTTTCAGGTTCACATACCGCTGGTGCAGCTTAAGGTTCACGTACCGCTGGAGCGGTTCAGGATTCAAGTACCGACGAAGCGGTTTCCGGTTCACGTACCGCTGGAGTAGTTTGAGGTTCAGGAACCACCAGAGTGATTAAAGGATTTCAGGTCTCAGACAAGATGAATACTGGATAGCAGATCTGGTACTGGTAAAAATTTAACTGGACTGGTACAGGGACCTGATACCAAGGCAAGCAGCTTGCAGACTGACTAACTAAAATTGTTGCTCTGGCACCTCCCTACAGGTGGAGGTACCTTAAATACTATGCACCTCCCAGCTATTGGCTGGGGGCACATTGGAATGAGCGCAATGTCTCTTTAAGACACTGGGAGTGCGAGCGCACGAGCCTTATGCACGCCACCAGGGTAGAAGTGTGGCGCGCCGAGGCTGGGACGTGGGAGCTGGAGCAGAGGACACAACAGGGCGACCTGAGTAAGTTGGTGTCCCTCCCGGGATGGAGGAGCGGAGGCAGGGACGCCAGCGTTACATATAATGTCCACAATGCTGCAGCTGCTTCTGGACATGTGCTACTTAGAGACAGACGAGCAGGAATTCCTCATGTCTATGTGGGCTGTATATCAGAAACATCATAGCAGCCAGTCTCCACCCATTAGCCCTGAAACTTAAACATAGAAATAGAGCCTGAGAAGGGAAAACTTGGGGAAAAATGCAGGATACAAGTCAAAAATGGCCAGAAATAGGGTTATTACTCATGTACACACACAGGACAGCTTATCCTGAAAAGTCACCAAAATGATAGGTACATTTATAAAACATTTTCTGACTGCAGACACAATTAGAGGGATCCTACCACAGTTTTACATACCGTTGTTACTTACTTACAGTTTTGTTAATAAAGGGAATCTGTCAGTATCATCAATCTTTCTAAGCCGCCTACATGAGCATAGAAAACAGAATAAAATGATACTGTTAAGATCTATGGGCGGGACATAGATCTCGTGGAGAGACTGCCTCCAGAGCTCATTATAGATGAAACTGGGCATTACCAGTGTGAGACATGTAGATCAGAAGAGCAGCCTGTCAGTCATTACATGTCTCACACTGGTAACGCCTCCTTTCATGTAAAATAAGCTCCGGAGGCAGATTCTCAGGGAGATCTATGTCCGGCCCATAGATCTTTACAGTTCATTTACATATTAAGAAAAATGAAGATTTTTCTTGAATAAGACATCTGATCACAGATATCAAGGTGTCATTTTATTCAGCTTCCTATGACCTACATGCCCATATAGACGGCTTAGGAGGGTGGATCCTAATGACAGATTCCCTTTAATTTCAATGTATGATGATATGCAGTATGCTCTTGAGCTCCCTCTAGTGAACAAAGACTTGTATTATTTTCTGTAAATTTATTCACAGGTTTTTGAGCTCTGTATCTATAAAACAAAGTTTAACCACCATAAAGATAGAATATGAAATTGACAAACAGATTTTGAGATTTATTTAGGCGTTCAAGTACATTCACATTAAGGCGTGCTGCAATGTGCTCCCTGTACCTACAACGGAGAGAGAATTACACTGGTGGCAATACCCCAAAATACATAAAACATATACTATAAATCAGGATGTAAATTATAGTGTTTAAAAAGTTTTGCAAACTTTCCCAGTACTGGGTAGGTCCTAGACTCCTATGACTAATGGCTTATACTGCAGCCTGGCGCTGATACCAGGAGTGCAGGGTTCACTCGTTGCTCATGGTATAATGGGCTCTGCTCTTCTGTGCGGAACTAGGTTACAGATTTCCCTGGCAAATGCTTCGAGTTTTAGAACAATGAGGATACAGGGCTGTAATAGCAGCCGTACGCACAGGATATGGCTTATAGTCTGAGAAAGCCTGATAAGAAATTCACAGCCTCCATGTGTCAGAATTATACATGGAGCATGGAGGAAACTGCAGGAGGCGACGGGAGGTCAACACTTCGCCATCACCAAGACTTTACTTTAATTGGATTGCGGGTCGTGTTGACCTGTCTCCATTTCATTGTGATTTCCCGGCTGCTGTATATTATCCTTAAAAGTGCACTAAGAAGTAAAGGATATATTGTACTTACCAAGTATCAGAGCTGAAGAAATCCAGTCCGGCCGCCAGGATGAATTTAGATTCCTATTGAATTAGGCATTTATTGTGCTTTTATAATTCACTTTTTCTACGTCCCATATCCCATTCCATGAACCGCACTTCTAAGTAGCTGGGACCCATTATATTGTTCATCCTAATCTCCCAGGTGCATGCAAGCAAAACTATAGCTACAAAACCTCCAGAACCTTTCCTACTGCACTACCCAGGTGGTCTGTACTCCACCACATAGCATAGTTCTGACCATCGGGCTTCCATCTCCTACACCTTTGGTTAAGGTCCCGATACTTTACTTAAATGCTACGCAAGCAAAATTGTTTTTTTTTATTGCTCATTTGCTTCCTACATGTAAAGTTGCAAAACTTTCTAAATATCTATAAAAAAAAGTAAAGTCCTTTTTCTAGCTGCCTGCTTTTGGAAAATTGATAGAAATCTGTCATAACTCCTGCTCCTGGTTCTGACTGCTCTCTCTGCCCCCTCAATTTTATTAATAATAATAATAATAATAATAATTTCTATTTTTATAGCGCCAACATATTCCACAGCACTTTACAATTTTAGGAGGGATTTGTACAGACAAAGACATTACAGAACGAGCATAACTCAGATATCAAAAGGAGTGAGGGCCCTGTTCGCAAGCTTATAATGAGTTTTAGAATAAGCAGCAAAAAGGAGGTTGAACATAAAATCTCCACAGTTTTTATAGGCTAGAAAGCATGTACAGTCTTAGGGAGGGCAGAGAAAATAGGTTATAGATAAGGATAAATGCAGCAGAAAAAAAAAGTGCAGGATAGAAGCTGTGCTGATATATGAGCTAATGAAGAAAGCAGCACACTGGATATACACAGACGTCATATCTACCCTTTATTACCGGAAGAAACATCCAACCTATATTACTGGAAGAGAAACACAGAGCTTACATCCAACCTATATTACTGGAAGAGAAACACAGTGCTTACATCCAGCCTATATTACAAGGAAAAATACTCCCTCAAAAGAAAAATTTTAAACTTGGATCAAACACAAACTGCGTAACAGGGGAGTGTGAAAATGAGTGAAGGAATGAAGATTGAAGACTAAAACTTAGTGGAATGTTATTAACTAAAGGGATTCACATATAAAAAATATTTTTTTTCTATGTCAAAAATGTCCATAGCTTTAAGTGCCTGTAGCTATTTCTGTGGTCAGTGTACACAATGTGTACTATAATGTGGTCTATGATGGCAAAGTGGCATTGTCTCATGACCAAAAATTCAACAGTTTGGGATTTTTGCTGAAAGTTGTGCCACAATCTTTTTTTTGTTGCAACGCAAACACGTTGACAATCATTAGATGCAAAGTCACAATGAGACATTGAGATACTTATGTTGTATGACCAAAGTTGGCAAGTAGCCCTATCCTAAAGGTGCAGCATGTAGATGGGAACTGAAGTGAGGACAAACAATAGCAGCGGTTGGCATGTACCATGGGTATGGTGGCATAAATGTAGTCATAAAGCAATAATGTAGCACAGCTGACAAGTTCCAGCAATGGTGATATTGTCAGGTCAGGTGTTTAGTAGACAGGGATGAGGCATAAAAGAAGTCAAATTAGAAAGGTCAAACTGAAGTCAAATCCCTATATAGAGAATCACAGTAGAATGAAGCCCAACAAGGGCACAAACACAAATGGCCGAGTTTCACAGGATGGCTTATTAATTTATTAGGCTTTTCTTATATAGCGCCATCATATTCTACAGCACTTTACAGACATCACTATCACTGTCCCTATTGGGGCTCACAGTCAGTATGTCTTTGGAGTTTGGGAGGAAACCGGAGAACCCGGAGGAAACCCCCAAGGGGAGAACATACAAACTCCTTTCAGATGTTGTCCTTGGTGGGATTTGAATCCGGGACCCCAGGCTGCAGTGCTAACCAAAATGGGTTCTGTGAAATGTAAAGGATCTCCCGAATCACTCTTGTTTCCACACCATACATTCCCCACCACTGACGTAGCATCTTGGCATCAGGCAGGGGAGGTTACTGCAAAGTTTAGGGGGCACATAGATTGGTCAAGCCATTGAGGATGTCTTCACTTTTTCTGAGCTGAGCTTTTCCTCCCATAACCAAAAAATAAACATTGCCCTATTCTTACTTTATTCTTGGGACTGGTGGGGGTCCTAACTGTTAGACCCCAGTAGGGATGAGTGTACCGGTGGAAATTCGGTTTTGTCGGGTTTGACCGAACTTTAGTCCAAAGTTCGGTTCAGATGCCAGAACTGTAGCCGAACTTGAACCCGAACCCCACAGAAGTCAATGGGGACCTGAACTTTGATGCTGTAAAAGGGCTCTATCTCCTTCTCCTTTCGAACTCCGAACACTATAATGGACTTCTAGGAGAAGTCTGTGTTCGGAGTTCAGCACTGGACACTAGATGCACGGTACAAACCCCAAACCTTACAGTTCGGGTTCGCTCATCTCTAGACCTCAGACATCACACATTTACTACCTATCCTATGGATATGTTTTTTCTACCATTTTGTGCATGCAGCTCCTAAGCAGAACTATGTGTTACTATGTTTATGGGATGCAATTACTCTGATCCTGCAGTCATCTAACCACGAATCTGTTTAGTAACATACATGTGGTCGATTATCACGCAGTAGCGGATGGATGGAAGGGAATAGATCCGCCGGATCAGAGTAGTTGTAGTCCATAATCACATACACATAGTTGCGTATTGAAGCTGGAGACACAAAACGGTGAGATTATTAATCAAGATTATTCATTTTTCAATTGGAGCAATAAAACTTTAGTTACTATGATGGACCTTCCCTTTAAAAAGTTCTGTATTATCCACTAAACTGGAGGTTAGGGTCAGTCTGAATGTACACTTTGAATATTTCCAGTTCCTTACATCTGACATCCATTTCATCTTCCGCATTCGAAGTTGAAAAGGAAGTTTTTCGTTCAGGAGTTTAGCACTGATTTTGCCCTTACTTTGCTTGGCTCCTTCTCTTCTTTCGTGTAGACCTCCTGCTGCTTTCCTCGAATGACAGAATTTCATTTCTAACAAGAGCTGCCCTCCTTGTCACCGCTGCCCGCTGCGATAATAAATGGTCTATTTTAGAGTGCTCTGGCATGTTTGTTTGCTTCCCTGGGGTTTTATTTTTTACTGCAAAAACCATCTTTGCTCTGTTAATACTTAATATATATATATATATATATCATCCCGGACGTAGACAATATATTGTATGATACTTCTTATTATAATCTATGGTCAGAAATAAAATAGAAAAATGAGAACGCTTATCATATGACTAAAAAAAAGATCTTCCCGTGACGCCCGGTATGCCACCATGCCATACTGGTAGCAGGAGGCCTGGGGGGGGGCTCTTTTATTTGAAAAGGTCTTTCTGATTTCTCATACTTTCTTCAGGTTCCTGTGAACACATCACCCCCTTCCACCTCAAACATTTAATCCTCTCTACTGAAGAAGGCTCAGAAAACCTTCCAGAAATGTACACTTTTGGGTATATTTGCATGGGCTAGCTCCCTCTGAGGTGTATTTCTCTGGACAATCCCATGAAGAGCTTGATAAGTGATTGGTACAGGAGATCCACTGACCAAAGGGAAGATTGATACACCTCTTCTCTTCCATAGCATCTTGACTTTATCTATGGTATATACAACCCATAATCACTTGTTTCAAACCATAATCAAATATAGTGGATTGATGATAACTCATCCAACCACATTTTTTGGAAAATAATGATTGCCCCCTTTATACACCATATACATGTCCTCATCACTAGACATTAACAAGTACACCAACACCAACTACTACCACTTACAGACCCTTGCCCAGCCTTGAATGTGACCTTCAGTTGTCTACGGCCAAGGGATATCCAACTGTAAAGGTGGGCATACAGATTTGATGAGTTATTGCCCATATAATGTGTATGAGGGCCTCCCAACTCTTCTTTGACGACACATAGCAGGAGAAAGGATAAATGGGCATGTTGATATCTAACATGTCCAATCCACTGTTCTCACAAGATATAAGTTGTTGCCAATTCCCCTCTCCCTATTAAAAGCAAAAGGAACCTAAGATTTTGCCACCAACTTGGTCAAGACTCCTACTCTCCAACTCGACCATGACGTCCACAAGGCTCCAAAAAGAAGAGGAGATCTTCCAGACTATTGGAAGCTTTGGTAAATCTCCTAGGCATATACTTATTTCTCCCATAACCTTCAAGGATGCAGCAATTCTGGAAGGTCTCTACCGTGGATGAGGTGTAGAGCCGGAAAAGGGAGCAGGGATAAATTGGGAATCAATGGGAAAAACTTGTGGCAAAAACTTGGGAAAACTTGTCTCGATGTTTTCAAGTTTACTCTTCCTGTGTCTTAGTAGAAAACCTATATCCAATGGAATCCCAAGTAAACCAGTTTATACTTTGGAGAAAAATCCAGCAAAAGAACAAGAAGAAGTCTGGCAATGGCATTTCTTAAAGGAACTGGAAGAATTCAAAATATTTAAGCAGTGTTTGGATTTCCATGCAGTCTTTATTAAGGTCAAACAGGAAACAAAATGGCTTCTACCAGCAAAGTTGATTATCTTGGTATTGTTATGATCTGCTACAGAGACTAAGGAAAGGCAGGAGATCTGTCCCTACAATAGAACTAAACTAGATCCCTTCGATGTAAAGGGGAACCTGATCCTGCGATCAGACCCGCTAAAGTCCTAGGCTAGTCTGAACGCAGACCTATAGATGTGGGGGAGGGATCCCTACAAGATCTAGGGACTGGGATAAGTTGGACACCTCCTAGCAGAAATAGTAGCAGTCAAAGACAAACACACAACAAAAAGCATAGAGGTCAAAAGACCTAGCAAAAGTAACAGAGAACGGCAACAGAGCACCAAGCTAGCTCAACAGTAGTAAATACAAATGAAGTCCAGCAAAGCCAGGAGGGCGGAGCCGGATTAAATAGGCAAAATGGTCATGTGACCAGCAAACTAAAAAAAACCTAACAGGAGAGTTGTAACAGTACCCCCTCTTCTAAGAGGATCCTCCGGATCCCCTAGGCCCAGGCTTACCAGGAAACCTCCTGTGAAACGCTCGGACAAGTCTGGGGGCAGAAACATCATCCGCCCTCACCCATGAGTTATCCTCAGGTCCGAAACCCTTCCAAGCGACGAGATACTGCAAACTCCCTCTATACCGTCTAGAATTTAGGATGCGGGAAATTTCATATTCCCCGTCCTCCACCACCGGAGGAACAATGGCAGAGGCATCACCATCCGACACATCAGCTTTTTTCAACAGAGAAACATGAAACACCGGATTAATCCTCCAGGACGTAGGAACCTCCAGCCTAACAGCAGATTGGTTAACTATCTGAAGTACCTTAAAAGGACCTACGAACTTGGGACCCAATTTTTTAGAAGGAATCCTCAATCGCAGATTCTTAGAGGACAACCAAACCATGTTACCAACAGCAAACAAAACCTCTTGCCGTTTCCTATCAAAGTACCTTTTAGATTTTTTGTTAGCCTCCTGAAGATTACCACGCACATCCGTCCAAACTCTCTCCAAATCACCGGAAAAACTCTCCTCCTCAGGCACAGCCGAAACCAATTTGGAAAATGACCCAAAAGACGGATGTCTCCCAGAACAACAAAAAAAAGGCGAACACCCAGCAGAAGAGGATGTATGGTTGTTAAGAGCAAATTCAGCAAGTGGCAGAAACTCAGACCACCCCTCTTCATTGTCTGCCACAAAACAACGCAAGAACTGCTCAACATCCTGGTTCTTCCTTTCTGTCTGGCCATTAGACTCAGGATGATATCCGGAAGAAAACGACAAATGAAC
The DNA here is from genome assembly GCF_046119375.1 of Phyllobates terribilis. Taxonomy (NCBI): domain Eukaryota; kingdom Metazoa; phylum Chordata; class Amphibia; order Anura; family Dendrobatidae; genus Phyllobates; species Phyllobates terribilis. The sequence goes on from NW_027362765.1 coordinate 386,945,832, forward strand.
TCCCAACCTGTCACAAAAGGCACGCCAAAAACGAGCCACGAACTGAGGTCCCCTATCAGAAACAATGTCAGTAGGAACACCATGTAGTCTGACAATCTCCTTGACAAAGGCCTTAGCGAGTGTCTTAGCGCAAGGCAGTTTGATGAAGGGAACCAAGTGACACATCTTGCTAAAACGGTCCACGACCACCCAGATGACCGTGAAACCTTCAGAGGGAGGAAGGTCAGTAATAAAGTCCATAGCCAGATGTGTCCAAGGTGCACTAGGAACCTCCAGAGGGCAAAGCAACCCCGCAGCAGGAGCATACGAAGACTTGGATCTAGCACACACAGTACATTGGCGCACCCACTTAATGACTTCCTTCTGCCATCCAGGCCACCAAAAACTGCGACCCACAAGTCTCTTGGTCTCAGAAATTCCTGGATGACCTGCCAACTGAGACTCATGACACTCAACAAACAAATCTCTCCTAAAGGTCCTAGGCACAAATAACCTCCCATGGGGAGTGTTAGATGGGGCATTCTCCTGTGCTTTAAGAATCTCATCCTCCAAAACGGAGTCCAAAGCAGCAATCACAACACCTTCTTGTAAAATGGTCTCCTCCTCCTCCTCAACACCGACCATGGGAGAAAAGCTGCGAGACAAAGCATCCGCTTTAACATTCTTGGTACCCGGGATGTAAGTAACGGAAAAATTAAACCGCGAGAAAAAAAGTGCCCACCTAGCCTGACGGGCATTCAAGCGCTTGGCAGCATCAAGATAGATCAGATTTTTATGATCAGTGAAAACCTGAACGGGAAATTCAGCACCTTCCAAGAGATGACGCCAGTGTTCAAATGCGAGTTTAATCGCCAGCAATTCCCGATTACCAATATCGTAATTAAGTTCAGTCTCGGAAAATTTTTTTGAAAAAAAGGCACAGGGATGTACTCCATCCTTGTTTTCCTGAGACAACACCGCACCAACCCCCACCGAAGAAGCATCAAGCTCAACCAAAAACGGCTTAGTCACATCAGGCTGCATAAGGATGGGAGCAGAGCTGAACCTCTCCTTTAAAAACACAAAAGCTTCAATGGCCTCAGAAGTCCACTGAACCGCATTAGCACCTTTCCTGGTGAGATCGGTCAGCGGTTTGACAATAATAGAAAATTTTTTTATGAATTTTCTGTAATAATTGGCGAAACCCAAAAACCTCTGTATCGATTTCAAACCAATAGGCCTAGGCCATTCCTGCACAGCCTGAACTTTAACCGGGTCCATCTCAAAACCTTCACTGGAGACAATGTAGCCCAAAAAACTAATTCTCTGTACAGCGAACTCACATTTCTCCAGCTTAGCAAAAAGCGAATTGTCCATTAATAACTGTAATACCTCACGTACGCTCCGCCAATGAGACTCCAGATCCGGCGAATAAATCAAAATGTCATCCAAATACACAACCACATCTTTGCCGATTAAAGGTCTAAGGATGTCATTAATAAGATTCTGAAAAAATGCTGGAGCATTGGTAAGACCAAAAGGCATAAGCAGATTCTCAAAATGACCCACAGGAGTGTTAAAAGCAGTCTTCCATTCATCACCCTCCTTCATGCGCAACAAATTGTATGCCCCCCGGAGGTCAATTTTAGAGAACCACTTGGCCCCCACTAACTGGTTAAATAAATCGGGAATCAATGGCAGTGGGTAAGGATTGCATACAGTAATTTTATTAATCTCACGAAAGTCCAGACAAGGACGTAAACCGCCATCTTTTTTTTTCACAAAAAAAAAACCAACAGCCACAGGAGACTTGGAAGGCCTAATGTGACCAGCGGCCAAGCTTGTCTGTATGTATTCCTCCAAAGCCTTTCTCTCAGGAATAGTAAGATTAAATAAACGACTCTTAGGAAGAGTCGCTCCAGGGACAAATTCAATGGTACAATCATAGTCTCTATGAGGAGGCAAAACCTGCGACTCCTCCTCAGAAAAAACTCTCCAAAAATCCTGAATAGGTACAGGCAATTCCCCTCTATCCACAGCAGCTATGCGCCCGTTACAACACTTGTCATAACACTTAGGGCTCCAGGACTTAATTTCATTGGTAGACCAATCCAGTACAGGATTGTGCAATTTTAACCAGGGTAAGCCCAATATTACTGGAGAAGGCAAGTTATCCAATACCACCAAATCCAAATTTTCTTGGTGAACACCATTAATAGTGAGGGGAAATTCACAGACCTTGTGAGTAACACTCTTCAAGGGAGAGCCATCGACAGAAACCACAGCAATAGGGGATGACAAAGTTTTAGGTTCTAATCTAAGTTTTTCCAAGAATCCCCCATCAATCACATTCAGAGTAGATCCACAATCCACAAATACCTGAAATTCAATTAATTCATCCTGAGCAGCAGTAGTGGCAGATAGGAATACTCCCTTAGAATTTAAACAGGCAATACGAGCATGACTGACCATTTTTTTTTCTTTCTTCTTACGAAGCACACAGCTTTTAATAAAATTACCAGAACTTCCGCAATAGAAACACAAGCCTTCAGAAAGTCGGCGGTCTTTTTCCTGAGAGCGGGGTGCCATCGCCCCAATTTCCATCTGTTCTCCATTGTCAGCACAGAACCTCTCAAGACTCGAAGCTGACATAGCAGAGTATTTGCTCTCATTAACCCTTGCACGTAGTCTCCTGTCCACCCGTATAGCTAATTGCATAGCCTCCTGCAGGTTTCCAGGTGTGGGATAAGCAATCAGTAAATCCTTAACCCTTTCTCCTAGGCCTGCAAGAAACAAGCTTTTCAAAGCTGAATCGTTCCACCCCACCTGGGCAGACCACCGACGGAAGTGAGAACAATATTTTTCCACATTACCTGATCCCTGCCTCAAACGTCTTAATTCAGACTCAGCAGATGAGACACGATCAGGATCATCGTACAACAAACCCAAAGCAGAAAAAAAACTATCCACTGATCTAAAGCACGGATCACTAGGATGGAGAGAGAAGGCTCATCCCTGAGGATCCTTGCGCAAAAGTGACATTATGAACCCTATGCGCTGTGATTCATCACCAGAGGATCCGGGTCTCAAACAAAAATATAATAGACAAGCATTTTTAAAGGAAAAAAAAATCTTGTTGTTCGCCAAAATATAAATCCGGCAGACGTACCTTAGGTTCCACAAAATGCGCTCCAGAACAGCTACTCACGTGTTGTTGGAGCTTGGTCACCTCCAGAGAGAGTCCCTGCAAGCGTTGAGCCAAATCTTGCACCGAGACCATGATGGAAAACTGGAGGTCTTTCTCCAGAGAAAATCCTTTCCCTTAATTTTTTTATGGCTGGACTTACTGTTATGATCTGCTACAGAGACTAAGGAAAGGCAGGAGATCTGTCCCTACAATAGAACTAAACTAGATCCCTACGATGTAACGGGGAACCTGATCCTGCGATCAGACCCGGTAAAGTCCTAGGCTAGTCTGAACGCAGACCTATAGATGTGGGGGAGGGATCCCTACAAGATCTAGGGACTGGGATAAGTTGGACACCTCCTAGCAGAAATAGTAGCAGTCAAAGACAAACACACAACAAAAAGCATAGAGGTCAAAAGACCTAGCAAAACTAACAGAGAACGGCAACAGAGCACCAAGCTAGCTCAACAGTAGTAAATACAAATGAAGTCCAGCAAAGCCAGGAGGACGAACCCTTAAATAGGCAAAATGGTCATGTGACCAGCAAACTAAAAAAAACCTAACAGGAGAGTTGTAACAGGTATAGAGTAAGTGAGTAAAATAGCAACCCCGGTGGTCAAGTGTAAAAGTGCAGCTCAAATCCTTTACAGTGAAACAGCGGCCACTAGTGGTCAGCAAAGAGAAATACAACTTAATCCTAACATAGTGTGAACTTGTCACAATTACCATCCACCACTATTTGAAGTGGTCAGTTCACATTAGACATTTATTCCTAAAGGTTGTCATATGCTACACTCGCCCCCTTAAACCTTGGATATAACAGACGTAAGGGGTTTCATTGCATAAATGTCAGCGTCTCCCCCAGATTGAAGCCGCTCAATAAGCGGCCTGTTGGAATTAGAGCATTGCGGCTCCAGATAAATCATTTCATATCAGGACAATGTTGGCCGTCGTTAGGTTTTTCTCAGTTATTAGCGGCTCTTTTATAGAAGCCGGCGCGTACTTTACACTTAATGGTCCTTGAATCAAATGTGCCATTGATTCCACAGTTAACAGAGATCAGATCATAACTTTACAAATCTGTTTCTGCCTCCATAGAAAAGAGAAAATGTCATCATTTATATTATTTTATATGTATTGTGTATATTCTCTGTCTTCTCCAGTTTATGGTGAGGGTGGGAAGTGATGGCACCGATGTCATGTCATTTGGACTGCGGATTACAACTTTCGTGGGAAGCAGCACAGGCAACGCTGCCCATTTGTGTTAACCTTTATTGGTTGTAAGAGCAAGGTGGATGAAGTGTGAGTTGGGCCACTGGGCATTTAGCCCACAATGGAAAATCTATAACAAGGCCCTGATCCAAAATCAACATGCACTATTTATATACTGGTCGTCTTCCATACTTGCCAACTCTGCCCATAACTTTTCAAAGAGACAGCATATCTTCCAGGTCCTGCTGAAACAGTGTAATATCAGCAATTCTGGAAGGTTTCTTGTACCTTAGAGTCTCGGGGAGGCACGAAGCTTAGAAATGGTGGGGAATGAACAGGATGGACATGGTCACTAAAGGGAGCAAGTTTGTGGTCAAAAAATTTCCAGCAAAGTTGCCCATGTCCTGTATGACAACTGGGTAAATTTGGCTAGATTGACATCTTCATTTATGGTCTTTATATGGAACGCCTTGTAGACCCGCTCTGGTCTGGTCAATCTTTTTCATTCCCGTTACCAGTATGGCCTTTACCAGTCCATCTTCAGGGTCTTCTGATGCATCTTTGACATCTCCTGTACTGACTAGTCATGCAATGTCCTGATCTCCTTAGATGCTGGACGTCAGAAGATGGCCCAATGACGACCACACCAGTAACCAGACTGAAAAAGTGCTAGATGACTATTATTTTTTAATTCCTTCCCAACCCCCTTGAATCAAGAGAAATGCTATCTGTCTGGGCACATTTTGCTGGATTTGCACGATTACAAAAAAACTGATCCTGGTGAATTCCAATTTTTGTAGAAATCAAATTCCCCTGAAGCCATTTTTGCTCATCTCTTATTTTTTTTTTTGTAATGTTTGAGACTACCAGCCACTTTGCAGCTTGTGCTGTACACACTGGGGGGAAGGTGGGGAGGCTCAACAATTATCTTGTTATATCATCAATTAGAAGACACCCTCTATTATAGAGGCAGATATCACAAGATCTCACCATTCAAATTAGCTGATGGACACAGCACACCTCCTCCTCCCTCCTTCCTCTCACTGCACACAGTGACTTCTGCACATGGCCCTCGACACTCTCCCTTAGAAGACAATGAATTAATTTTGAAATTTTCTATTTAGTTTTCTCTTTTTTTTTTGGACATAGCGCATGAGAAGTTAACTTTCCGCTGTGTCTTATCTGATGTCTAAACTTGGCACAAAGTTGAACTGGCGGGAAATTGAGTATTTGGCACCGGTCCCAGAATCATCCAGTCATGGGGTAAGTGGCATATATGGATGTTATTGTGCCGTACTGAAGCCTTTCTGGCCTACGAGCAGTGTGTATTGATACTTTTATTAGAATGTTAGCAATAAATAAGGGACATTTTGGTTTGTGGGGACAGGAATAATGGTCAGAATATTTCAGCGCCGGCAGACTGTTTTCCGCTAGTGTTGGCCCCGGGTCAGAAATACATAACCATCTGTCTCCAAGCTATTGTGATTGCATTAAATGATGAGAGTTCAGCCAAAGGAATTATAAATTTATATTCAAGTGCACGGTAATCTAAAAAGCTATTGTCTCATACGCACAGATACCAGGCATTCTGCACACAAGGTGGAAAGCTTGTAGGAAAAAAATTCTGCTTTTGAACAATTTTAAAATCTACATAATGCGTTAAATATCTTTGCAAATATTCTGCCCTATTCGATTTATTGTCCCCTGACATTTTATTCTCCAATCACTTCTAAAGCTGCATTTACAATTCTACTGTTTAGTGGAAAATTTCCTGTTACCGGAGATGAATGCATTGTGAGAACATGTCGCATCTGAAGATTTCCTTTTTAGAGCTTGTACAGTTTTTGAGTTACTTGAGACATCCTCCTTATCAACATTTTAATGCCCAGAATTGGGACATTTAAGCCCTTACACCCCAAAATGCTCTCTTTTGGCCAAGGTTTGCATAAACCCCACTCTTTTTGCCGTTAAATTCTGGGATTGTAAATTCTGAACTTAAGCAAGTTTGTAGTCCTTGTCTTCTTGCCGTCTGTCTTTTAACATAATATGTCTAAGGCTCCCTGTTAAAATGGGAGACCTCCTGGACTCCCAGAAAATCTCCAAAACCACCAAAAACCTCTCGTAAACTCATACATTTTGGAAAGTTTCTTTTGCCCTGGGATCCAATTGCACATTGTGGACATGGAGTTCATGGGGCAATGAACATGGTCTCTGAGAAAGAGTGTGCCAACTGCGGCATTATTTAGGCTGCTAATATCCCGGGTTCTTGTGCCCATCTTTGCTCCTTATATGTCGGCCTGCTGCCCCTTGATTGCTCTGCTTGGAGACCCACAACTCATTGAGACACTGCCGTGTGCAGTAGGTGGATGCATCAGCATAGCATGGAAGATAAGCGGTGTTGCACAGAGTTGCCCCTTAGTGACCCCTAGTCGCAGGGTACGGTTGAACTGTAAAGCCTACAGTTGCTCTGCAAAAATTAATCTAGGTGGGAACTCACGAGGTGGTCAAGATTTGCAACCTCGGTATAAAGTGCGCTGCTCTGGATTCATTCCTTTAACATTTACTCAATCATGTTGGTTGGCACTCAAGACCGGTGTCATCCAAAATACCAGGCTACATAGTTTCACATTCTCTTCTCTAGTTACATCTAAAACTACATTCACAAATATGCTATTTATGAGAGTCAACAAGCAATTTTTCCCCAAGAGTACTTGGACAATGGACTCTACCAGCCGACATCCTCTGATTACTAGACCAAGTGCTATGTCATGCCACTGTCATGATTCCACCACTATGGAATCCTAAGGATGCTGTGAGTGACAGCTCAGCCACCCTATGGATAACAGGGACGTGTTGGACTGTCAGTGCTGTGAGTGACAGCTCAGCCACCCTATGGATAGCAGGGACGTGTTGGACTGTCAGTGCTGTGAGTGACAGCTCAGCCACCCTATGGATAGCAGGGGCGTGTTGGACTGTCAGTGCTGTGAGTGACAGCTCAGCCACCCTATGGATAGCAGGGACGTGTTGGACTGTCAGTGCTGTGAGTGACAGCTCAGCCACCCTATGGATAGCAGGGGCGTGTTGCACTGTCAGTGCTGTGAGTGACAGCTCAGCCACCCTATGGATAGCAAGGGCATATTGGACTGTCAGTGCTGTGAGTGACAGCTAAGCCACCCTATGGATAGCAGGGGCGTGTCGAACTGTCAGTGCTGTGAGTGATAGCTCAGCTACCCTATGGATAGCAGGGGCGTGTTGGACTGTCAGTGCTGTGAGTGACAGCTCAGCCACCCTATGGATAGCAGGGGTGTGTTGGACTGTCAGTGCTGTGAGTGACAGCTCAGCCACCCTATGGATAGCAGGGGCGTGTTGGACTGTCAGTGCTGTGAGTGACAGCTCACCCACCCTATCAATAGCAGGGACATGTTGGACTGTCAGTGCTGTGAGTGACAGCTCAGCCACCCTATGGATACAGGGGCGTGTTGGACTGTCAGTGCTGTGAGTGACAGCTCAGCCACCCTATGGATAGCAGGGACGTGTTGGACTGTCAGTGCTGTGAGTGACAGCTCAGCCACCCTATGGATAGCAGGGACGTGTTGGACTGTCAGTGCTGTGAGTGACAGCTCAGCCACCCTATGGATAGCAGGGGCGTGTTGGACTGTCAGTGCTGTGAGTGACAGCTCAGCCACCCTATGGATAGCAGGGGCGTGTTGGCCTGTCAGTGCTGGGCTTTTGACTACCGGTTTGCATAACCCCTTTTGCCTTTGACATATTCTGACTTTAGTTACCAGACCCCGGACTTTTCCCCTGACTAACCGTTTGTTTTATCCCTCTGTCTTGGATGCACCTTCTTGGCTTGTGACCTTGGATCTCTTGACCAGTCTTCCTCAAGGCTAGTCCGTGGGTAGTGACTAACATCACAGCCACAATGATGATGTTACATTGTTCTACTAATAAGAAGAGACAGGGGGGATGCCGGCAGGCAGGAGGAAGTCCACAGTGTTTTAGGGCTCTGGTCCGACAGCCATTGACTACCAATATGGCCTCTGGGCCAGGATCTTGCAAATCATCTTGATCAACTCTACTATTTACAGGAGAACTTTGCTTAGTGCAAGTTCAATTGGTTGAGTGCACAGTTTGTAGGGCTGTCTCGCAAAAGAGACCTGAAAATAGTCCCTCTCAAAAGTGGACAATTTTGGGCGAATCAAGTGGAGCTTAAAATGTTTTTTTATATGGAGATTCAAATTGGAGGTAGAAGGTCTTCTGAACCCAATGGTCGTATAGACCCATGTGTGGTTTGCAGAAGGTGGTGCAGGGTGGCTCCAGCTATAATGTGCAATGCTGGGAGTTGTAGTTTTTCCTATACTTGAGAAATAAAAAAAGCCATGCAGGATGCACCTATGCAGTAATCTTGTGTCCACATCGGAGGTTTGCGAAGCTCCTTAGTCTGTAACAGACTGTGCACGTAGCTGCAATACAGACACAATGTTGCATCTCTCAGCAGGACGATAATTACTAATTCATTATATAATAAAGAGGAAAGCAAATATTAGTTTTCGCCTGCGCCATATCTTGTCCAATTAGTGACAAATTTGTACCGTTATCCTGGAGGAAGTCGTTAAAATCCTTTCTTTAACTTCTACTGCTTTAATTATCTTCATCACCTTTTCCCAAAGGACTTTATGTAAATGCCCCCCCACCACCTCCCTGCCATCAAACATACAGACGATCCCCATTTCCATATTCCTTTCATCTCTGAAAAAAATGCGTATGTTCAAAGTTGTACTGAAAATGAATAACACAATCAAGTAAAAAAAAGTATAAGCAGTATATCTCAATAAGATCCGAGTCATGTACGGTTTTATTGTAGAAAATCTACAGAGCGTTAAAATTGAAATGTCCCAGAAACGATCATTAGATTTTCCAGATTCCCTAATATTTCTGCAATATTGAATACAATAAATGAGACCTCCGAAAAGTGCCGGTAAGGGGCCAAACTGTAGGTTGTCGCATGGCATTCCCTTTTATATGATCTCAGCCAATCAGCAGAGCTAATACATACAGCGGATGAAATAAGTATTGAACACGTCACCAATTTTCTAAGTAAATCTATTTCTAAAGGTGTTATTGACATGAAATTCTCCCGAGAGGTCAGTAACAACCCATCCAATCCACACAGGCAAACAAATCACCATAGATGTCCATAAATTATGAGTAATAATAAGAAATGACACTGGGAAAAATATTGAACATATGAACTAAGAAGAGGCAAAAAGCCATGGAAAGTCCTGACACCAGCTGAAATCTATCAGTAATTAGAAAAAATTCCTGCCACATAGTAAAAAATAATATCAGCTGGTTCATCTGATGGCCTAAAAAAAGGTGTCTCATTACCAAAGTGCCACACAAGAAACATCTCCTGATGGGCAAAACCAGTGAGCTGTCTGAAGACCTTTACAACCTTATTACTGCAAAACATAAAGATGGCATTGCTTACAGATGAATTTCTTGTTCAAATATTTTTGTTAGTTTTATAAGTATAATGAGAGGATAGGTAAGAATGGGGAAGCATAGGGAACAAATAAGATAGTGAGGGGTGGGGGAAAGAGAAGGGGATATATATGGTAAGGACTAGGCAAATAATTTTAACATAAATTGGATGAATTATAACATAAAACACTTAATTCCTTATTACATTCTGAATGTACAGTTTACATTAGACCAGCATTAATCAATGGACTTATTTATACTTAGTGTTGATGTGAACCTATTAATCCATAGGTTCCACCTTAACAAGTATCTTTTAATCTGTTTTTCCCTCATGGCAAAAGTATACTGAAACGTATTGTGTAGTGAAAGTCTATCTACTATTTCTATTATGTTGGGAGGATGAGACGGTTTCCAAATTTTTTTTAAAAATAGGACATTTCCAAAAAATGTGGGATAGATTGTCAATCTCTCCACAATTCCTCCAGCAAAGAGGGGATTCAGAGGAATATATCATATTAAGTTTTTGAGGAGTATAATACCACCTTGAAAAAACTTTATAAAAAGTTTCTTGTAACATGCATTGGTATATTTTATATCAAGAGCTTTAAGAAGTTGGTCGTTGCCAAATTTAAAATTTAACTCGTTCTCCCGTGCTAATATATTCAAACTTTTTACCATACGAAAATCTTCATTAAATTGTTGATAAATTTTATTTGTTTCCCAGAATAATGTGGATGGAGGATTTTTTAGTAAATTGGTGATCATTAATGGAAATTTGAAGGAAATGTCATTCCTTTTCTTAAAGAAAGAATTAATCGCCAATTACTAAATTCCTTAACCGAAGAATTTCTAAACTACTGAAGGTTCCAGTAAAGAGTGTTGGGGCCATAATCCAAAAGTGGAAAGAACATGATTTCATTATAAACCGGCCATCACCAGGTGCTTCAAGCAATGTTTCAAACAGAGTAGTGAAAAGAATTATCAGAAGAGTTGTCCAAGAGCCAAGGACCTTCTGTGAAGAGCTTCTGAAAGATCTGGAATCAGCAGGTACAACTGTTTCAAAGAAAACTATGCACTCAACCTCCATGGTCTGTATGCACGCTCAACACGTAAGACTCCATTGTTGAACAAAAAGCATGTTCCAGAAAGTTTAAAGTTTGCTCAACAACATTTAAACAAGCCTGTAAAATACTTGTAGAATATAATCTGGTCAGATGAGACCAAAACTGAACTCTTTGGATGCCATAATACACACCATATTTGGAGACCTAAAGGTACTGTATATCACCCCAAAAACACCATACCAACAGTGAAGTTTGGAGGTGGAAACATCATGGTGTGAGGCTGTTTTTCAGCATTCGGCACTGGTAAACTTCATATAATTGAAGGAAGGATGAATGGACAAGCGTACTGAGACATTCTTGATAAAAATCTACCAGGATGATGAAGATGAAACGAGGGTGGACATTTCAGCAAGAAAATGATCCCAAACACACAGCCAAGGAAACTCTCAATTAGTTTCAGAGAAAGAAAGTAAAGCTGCTAGAATAGCTGAGCCGATAACCGGACCTGAATCCAATAGAAAATATATGGAAGGAGCTAAAGCTCAGAGTTCATAGAAGGAGCTCACGGGATCTTCAGGATGTGAAGAATGTTTGTGTGGAAGAACGGGCCAAAATCACACCTGAGCAATGCCTGAGACTAGTTTCTCCATACAGGAGAATCACCAACAAAGGCTTTTGTACGAAGTATTAAATAAATTTCAGCAAGTGTGCTCAATACATTTTCCCTGAGTCATTTCTCATTCTTACACATAACTTAACTTATGGACATCTATGGTTTGATATTTTTGCCTGTGTGTATTGGATCGGTTGTTACCAACATCTGGTGAGAATTTCATGTCAATAGCACCTTCAGAAATATGAATGCGCTCACCGTTGTAGGCATCCACCTCCTCATAGGTTTTGGAGATGCAGCAAGCCCCTCGGCCTGAGCAAATGAATCCACTATACCATAAAACAAAGCTGACGTCTCCGGTAAAATCTTGGCATCTTTATTACATTTACATGAAAATCAGGTCGCAAACAGGACAGTGCTCTGGTGTTGACATGTTTCGACTTTAGAAATAGATTTATGTAGAAAATTGGTGACGTGTTCATTACTTATTTCTCCCGCTATATATCTCCCTTCAGCCTTCAGCACTGATTCTTGACAGTCCCAGTCTTAAAGGGGCAGTCTCATTATACCATTCCTTTCTAGATCACTGTTGGCTCAGAATCTCCTTGCAATCAGCTGCTGTGGCCAGAGGAAATAGAGAATTACATGCCGTATAATACGTCGACTGGCCAGGCGCACCAGAGTAAGAGCTGCTCTTTCTTGGTAGCTCCCTACCCTAGAGGATACCTTCTTCACTTATCCATTGTTAGATTAGGATGTTATGTGCTCCTTTAAATATACTTTAGCATACAATGGACTTTGTGTAATTTCTGGGTTTTTTTTTTTACACTCAGGGATGGTGGAAGAAAAGCAGATGTACATGGTAACAGCTCGAAATAATTTAATTGCGAAGAGGCAACAAACTTGCTGGTTACAGTACCTCTTAAAGGCCATGTGCTTGACATTTACAAAAGTAACCATCAAGCATACTGGAGGTCTTAGGATAGGCCAGCAATATTGAAACTTCAGAAAACCCCTTTTATAGATGGGAATCCCTCATCCAGTCTATGGAGGACAGCAGTCACAAAAAGCATCTTCCGATGGAGGACTGAACACTTCTGTCCATTACAGTGACGGCCCATGAATTTGAAAGAGAAATATGTAATGCCTCAGTCTGCCTGCGGTGGTGCTGCAGAGAATTGTGCCACTTGTTGAAAGGTTCCCCTGATGATTACAACAGGTCGCCGAGGATCCCAGCAGTAGGACTTTTTTATAATTATAGGATTATAGCCCCCCCCTTTTAAAGTTGTTTGCCGTTCGGAAGATCTTTAAGATTGAAACACAGATCTCAGCTTCCCGTTCCCCAGTTGAATATAATTTGGGAGGATGAGGGGGTTGGAATTAACTGAAGTCATATTTTAGGGTTTAGTGATGGTGGGGTATATAAAATATATGCAAATCTTATTGGCCACTCCCTCTCAATAGACTCCACCCATTTGGAGATTTCCAAATTCTGTACTTTGGAAATCAGATACATAAGGGGGGCTATGATTAATATCTCCCCGTCTTCATGGACAGGCTATAATATACCAGTTCAAAACTAATGTCTCTTTTGGGGGAAACTTAGTGAATACCTGCAATATCTTCTTAAGCACAAAGTTAGGAGACTGTTAAAACTATTGACTTTTGGGATCACCGGCAAAAAACACCTGCTAAAATGTGTGATTTTTCTAAAACATTTGCACCGCTCTGGTATAAATAGGCCAGGCTGCATAAAGAAAGACAGAATTAGGTCATTACTGTTCAAAGGGAAGACGCTTCCAGGTGCGGAGAGGAATAAACTGGGGAATTTTACTTTACTTTCTGGGCTGCTGCTTAATTTTCCGCAGGATTCACTGAAATCCATTATCAGAGAGTCTGGTCAGTCTGGCCGACCCTGCAATAAGACATTCGGGAATTGCGGGTTACGTAACATAAATCGATATTGTGCAACCTCAGTAAGGTGGGATTGATGCGTTTAACGGTACAAAGACCACAATTCATAGTACAGACCGCCATGTTTAACCGGTCACAGGTCACATCCGGTCCCAATGCCACGTACAGGCCCAAATATTTCTACAGGTGCCTTTAGCAATAAATCTTAGTATTACTACTATGTAATGAAGGATAAAACTGCCATATATAGTCCACATTATACCACCATGTAGTGAGTGACAAGACAAAACTGCCATGTAGCATCCACATAATACCACTGTATAATGTAGGGATAATGCTGCCATATAATGTCCACATAATACCACTGTATAATACCAGGATAATACTGCCATATAATGTCCACATAATACCACTGTATAATGCCAGGATAATACTGCCATATAATGTCCACATAATACTACCATATAGTGAGTGACAAGACAAAACTGCCATATAACATCCACATAATACCACTGTATAATGTAGGGATAATGCTGCCATATAATGTCCACATAATACCACTGTATAATACCAGGATAATACTGTCATATAATGTCCACATAATACTACTGTATAATACCAGGATAATACTGCCATATAATGTCCACATAATACCACTGTATAATGTAGGGATAATGCTGCCATATAATGTCCACATAATAATACTGTATAATACCAGGATAATACTGCCATATAATGCCCACATAATACTACTGTATAATACCAGGATAATACTGCCATATAATGTCCACATAATACTACCATATAGTGAGTGACAAGACAAAACTGACATATAACATCCACATAATACCACTGTATAATGTAGGTGTTATGTTCTGCCACCAAAGCTAAGGAAAGAGAGGAGATCTGTCCCTACTATAAGACTCAGCTGAATCCCTACGATGTAACAGGGAACCTGATCCTGCGATCAGACCTGCTAAAGTCCTAATCTAGTCTGTACGGAGACCTATAGATTTGGGGAGGGAATCCCTACAAGTACTAAGGACTGGGAGGAATATGGGACACCTCCTAACAGAAATAGTAGCAGACAGACGAACAAACAAAATAGATAGAACCTAGAGGTCCGTAGACCAAGCAAACTAACAGAGTTAGATACAGAGCACAGGCTAGCTAGAAAGTAGATATACAATGAAGTCCAGCAAAGCCAGAAGGGCGGAGCAGGATTAAATAGGCCAACAAGGTCATGTGACCAGCAAAGGAAAAAAAACCTAACAGCAAGGTTCTAACAGTACCCCCCCTTCTAAGAGGATCCTCCGGATCCCCTAGGACCAGGCTTATCAGGAAATCTCCTGTGAAACGCTCTGATAAGTCTGGACGCGGAAACATCATCTGACCTCACCCAAGAGTTATCCTCGGGTCCGAAACCTTTCCAGGCCACAAGATACTGCAAACTACCTCTATACCGTCTAGAGTCAAGGATGCGAGAAATTTCATATTCCCCGTCCTCCACCACCGGAGGAACAGAGGCAGAGGCGTCACCATCCGACACAACAGCTTTTTTTAACAGAGAGACATGAAAGACCGGATTAATTCTCCAGGAGGTAGGAACCTCCAACCTAACAGCAGATTGGTTGACAACCTGAAGCACCTTAAAGGGCCCTACAAACTTGGGACCCAATTTCTTAGAAGGAATCCTCAACCGCAGATTCCTAGAGGACAACCAAACCATGTCACCAACAGCGAACAAAACCTCCTGTCGTTTCCTATCAAAGTAGTCTTTAGATTTTCTGTTGGCCTCCTGAAGATTACCACGCACATCCGTCCAAACTCTTTCCAAATCACCGGAAAAATTCTCCTCCTCAGGCACGGCAGATCCCAACTTGGAGAACGACCCAAACGACGGATGTCTCCCAGAACAACAAAAAAAAGGCGAACAACCAGCAGAAGAAGATGTATGATTGTTCAGAGCAAATTCGGCAAGTGGCAGAAACTCAGACCACCCCTCTTGATTGTCTGCCACAAAACAACGCAAGAACTGCTCAACATCCTGGTTTTTCCTTTCTGTCTGGCCATTAGATTCAGGATGATATCCGGACGAAAACGACAAATGAATTCCCAACCTGTCACAAAAGGCACGCCAAAAACGAGCCACGAACTGAGGACCCCTATCAGAAACAATGTCAGTAGGAACGCCATGAAGTCTGACAATTTCCTTGACAAAGGCCTTAGCGAGAGTTTTAGCGCAGGGCAGTTTGACGAAGGGAACCAAGTGACACATCTTGCTAAAACGGTCCACGACCACCCAGATGACAGTAAAACCCTCAGAGGGGGGAAGGTCAGTTATAAAGTCCATAGCCAAATGTGTCCAAGGAGCACTGGGGACCTCCAAAGGACAAAGCAACCCCGCAGCAGGAGTATGTGAGGACTTAGATCTAGCACATATAGTACATTGGCGCACCCACTTAATGACTTCCTTCTGCCATCCAGGCCACCAAAAACTGCGACCCACCAGTCTCTTGGTCTCAGAGATTCCGGGATGACCTGCCAACCGAGATTCGTGACACTCAACAAACAAATCTCTCCTAAAGGTCCCAGGCACAAACAACCTCCCATGAGGAGTGT
This sequence comes from Phyllobates terribilis, assembly GCF_046119375.1. Taxonomy (NCBI): domain Eukaryota; kingdom Metazoa; phylum Chordata; class Amphibia; order Anura; family Dendrobatidae; genus Phyllobates; species Phyllobates terribilis. The sequence continues at coordinate 386,961,910 of NW_027362765.1, forward strand.
TAGATGGGGCATTCTCCTGAGCTTTAAGAATCTCATCTTCCAAAACGGAGTCTAAAGCAGCTATCACAACACCTTCTTGTAAAATGTTTTCCTCTTTCTCAGCACCGACTATGGGAGAAAAACTGCGAGACAAGGCATCCGCCTTAACATTCTTAGTACCAGGGATGTAAGTAACGGAGAAATTAAACCGCGAGAAAAACAGTGCCCACCTAGCCTGACGGGCATTCAGGCGCTTGGCAGCGTCAAGATATATCAGATTTTTATGATCCGTAAGAACCTGAACGGGAAATTCCGCACCTTCCAAGAAGTGGCGCCAGTGTTCAAATGCGAGTTTAATAGCCAATAATTCCCGATTACCAATATCGTAATTCAATTCAGTCTCCGAAAATTTTTTTGAAAAAAATGCACAGGGATGTAATCCATCCCCGTTATCCTGAGACAATACTGCGCCAACCCCCACAGAGGAAGCATCAACCTCAACCAAAAACGGCCTAGTAACATCAGGCTGCATAAGGATGGGAGCAGAGGTGAACCTCTCCTTGAGATACACAAAAGCTTCAATGGCCTCAGAAGACCACTGAACCGCATCAGCACCTTTCCTGGTGAGATCAGTCAGAGGTTTGACAATACTAGAAAAATTTTTTATGAATTTTCTATAGTAATTGGCGAAACCCAAAAACCTCTGTATTGATTTCAAACCAATAGGCCTAGGCCATTCCTGCACAGCCTGAACCTTAACCGGATCCATCTCAAAACCTTTGCTGGAGATAATGTAGCCCAAAAAACTAATTCTCTGTACAGCGAACTCACATTTCTCCAGCTTAGCAAAAAGCGAATTGTCCATTAATAACTGTAATACCTCACGCACGCTCCGCCAATGAGACTCCAGATCTGGCGAATAAATCAAAATGTCATCCAAATACACAACCACATTTTTACCGATCAAAGGTCTAAGGATGTCATTAATCAGATTCTGAAAAAATGCAGGAGCATTAGTAAGACCAAAAGGCATAACCAGATTCTCAAAATGACCCACAGGAGTGTTAAAAGCAGTCTTCCATTCATCACCCTCCTTCATGCGCAACAGATTGTATGCCCCCTTAAGGTCAATTTTAGAGAACCACTTGGCCCCCAATAACTGGTTAAACAGATCAGGAATCAATGGCAGTGGGTAAGGATTGCGTACCGTAATTTTGTTAATCTCACGAAAATCCAGACAAGGACGTAAACCGCCGTCCTTTTTTTTTACAAAAAAAAAATCCAACCGCCACAGGAGACTTAGAGGGCCTAATGTGACCGGCGGCCAAACTTGTCTGTATGTATTCCTCCAAAGCCTTCCTCTCAGGAATAGTAAGGTTAAATAAACGACTTTTAGGAAGAGTCGCTCCAGGGACAAATTCAATAGAACAATCATAGTCTCTATGGGGAGGCAAAACCTGCGATTCTTTCTCAGAAAAAACTCTCCAAAAATCCTGAATAGGAACAGGCAATTCTCCCCTATCCAAAGCTGCAATACGCCCGTTACAACACTTGTCATAACATTTATGGCTCCAGGATTTAATTTCACTGGTAGACCAATCCAGTACAGGATTGTGAAATTTTAACCAGGGCAAACCCAATATTACTGGAGAAGGCAAGTTATTCAACACTACCAAATCCAATTTCTCATGGTGAACACCATTAATAGTGAGAGGAAATTCACTGACCTTGAGAGTAATATTCTTCAAAGGGGAACCATCCACAGAAACCACAGCAATGGGGGATGATAAAGGTTCAGGTTTTAAATTGAGTTTTTCCACGAATCCCCCATCAATTACATTCAGTGTAGACCCGCAATCAACAAACACCCGAAATTCCATTAATTTTTCCTGAGCAATCGTGGAAGCAGCTAAAAATACACCCTTGGAATTTAAACAGGCAATACGGGCGTGACTGACCATTTTTTTTTCTTTCTTCATACGAAGCTCACAGCCTTTAATCAAATGACCAGATTTCCCGCAATAGAAACACAAGCCTTGCGAAAAACGACGGTCTTTTTCTTGAGAGCGAGGTGCCACCGATCCAATCTCCATCGGTTCACCACTGTTAGTACACACATTATCATAACCAGAAACTGACATAGCAGAGGATTTGCTCTCATTAACCCTAGCACGCAGTCTTCTATCCACCCGTATAGCTAATTGCATAGCCTGTTGCAAATCCTCAGGTGTAGGATAAGCAATTAGCAGGTCTTTAACCTTTTCACTGAGCCCAGCAAGAAATAGACTTTTCAGAGCAGAATCGTTCCACCCTGTTTGAGTGGACCAACGACGAAAATGTGTACAATATTTTTCCATATTACCTGATCCTTGTTTTAAACGTCTCAACTCAGTCTCAGCTGATGCCACACGGTCAGGATCATCATATAATAGTCCTAAAGCAGAAAAAAAACTATCCACTGATCTGAAGCATGTATCACTAGGTTGCAAAGAAAAGGCCCACTCCTGAGGCTCTTTGCGCAAAAGTGACATTATGAACCCTACGCGCTGGGATTCATCCCCAGAGGACTTGGGTCTCAAACGGAAATACAATAAGCAAGCATTTTTAAATGAAAAAAATTCTCGATGTTCACCAAAAAATAAATCCGGCAAACATACCTTAGGCTCCAAGAAATATGCTCCAGGACAGTTACTCACGTGCTGACGGAGCTCGGCCACTTCCAGAGAGAGTCCCTGCAGGTGTTTAGCCAAATCCTGAACCGACACCATGATGGAACAAAAAAAAAATCTTTCCTTAGAGAATTTACAGGCTGGACTTACTGTTATGTTCTGCCACCAAAGCTAAGGAAAGAGAGGAGATCTGTCCCTACTATAAGACTCAGCTGAATCCCTACGATGTAACAGGGAACCTGATCCTGCGATCAGACCTGCTAAAGTCCTAATCTAGTCTGTACGGAGACCTATAGATTTGGGGAGGGAATCCCTACAAGTACTAAGGACTGGGAGGAATATGGGACACCTCCTAACAGAAATAGTAGCAGACAGACGAACAAACAAAATAGATAGAACCTAGAGGTCCGTAGACCAAGCAAACTAACAGAGTTAGATACAGAGCACAGGCTAGCTAGAAAGTAGATATACAATGAAGTCCAGCAAAGCCAGAAGGGCGGAGCAGGATTAAATAGGCCAACAAGGTCATGTGACCAGCAAAGGAAAAAAAACCTAACAGCAAGGTTCTAACAGTAGGGATAATACTGCCATATAATGTCCACATAATACCACTGTATAATGCCAGGATAATACTGCCATATAATGTCCACATAATACCACTGTATAATGCCAGGATAATACTGCCATATAATGTCCACATAATACCACTGTATAATGCCAGGATAATACTGCCATATAATGTCTACATAATACCACTGTATAATGTAGGGATAATGCTGCCATATAATGTCCACATAATAATACTGTATAATACCAGGATAATACTGCCATATAATGTCCACATAATACCACTGTATAATGCCAAGATAATACTACCATATAATGTCCACATAATACCACTGTATAATGCCAGGATAATACTGCCATATAATGTCCACATAATACCACTGTATAATGCCAGGATAATACTGCCATATAATGTCTACATAATACCACTGTATAATGCCAGGATAATACTGCCATATAATGTCCACATAATACTAACTACTGTACAATACCAGGATAATACTGCCATATAATGTCTACATATTGGCACTACATAATGCCAGGATAATACTGCCATATAATGTCCACATAATAGCACTACAGTCATAATGCCAGTATAATGCAAATATATAAAGCCCAAGTAATACCACCATACAATAACAGTATAATACTACCAATGTCCAAAAATGTAGTAGGAGTATTCAATTTTTCCCATTTCCCATCATTTAAACTAACGACATTTTGCTTGGAAATAAAGATTTGCATGACCCTGGTCTAGGGGGCACGTCAGTGGTCCGCTGCTGCCAGACAACAGCCCTGCGGTCCTGCTCCTAGCTGCCAGCATGGCAGCGTCCCCTGAGCCTCTTCTGATTATTGGGCCCAGACATCATCATTGCAGCATTACATGTACATTTTGATCAGGGTGTCGGCAAGTAGGAGGATTGCAGGGCTACGGTCCAGCGACTGTGGGCTACCGCTGTATCCGCTGGGAAAGAATTCTATGATCTCTACTAGAAAATGATGGGTGGCGGTCCATCCTCAGACACTCACGTCTGGGTGTGCCGGGCATTGTGGCGCGGCCCCATTCACCTGAACAGGGCACATTGCCGGTCCATGCCCAGCGAGTAGCTGTCAGCCTCTTGAAGTTCCCCCCATACACCAGTGTGTGCCCCTTTTCAGAGTCAGGAGTCCCAGATATCCAGAGACCATAAGGTGACGTCACATCACATCTCTCGGAATCACCCTTTAATAAGCCTTTTTACCCATTATTTTATGACCGATCGATGGTACCGGAGACATAATAGGATCCGGCTAGTGAACTGATAATGGATCTGGATTGGAGAAACCAATAAAGCAGCAGAACATATAGGGTTAATACATGAAGAGCGCGGAGGAGCAGGTTACATGGCGCCTATTGTTCTGCATGTACAGATGCCACTCAGGGGGGATTTTTAACAATTCTTCTATTCATTCCAGTAAAAGGTTTGTTACTTATTAAAGTTTTTACCTGAGGACATTGTGAGCTTTTGTTCTGTAAGTAGAAGCAGCGTGCGGGCAAATCCCATTAGTATTATGTGCATTTGTTGTGTACGTGTATGGTGGCGCAGCTGGGTACAAAGGCAGCGCTTAATCTTCTCCTCCCGCTTAGTCCATTAGATGAAGGCACAGTAAAAATTTCTTTAAAGGGGTTGTAGATGACTTGGATGTCAGATCAGTGGGGTCCGACCCCCAAACAGCACGGCTCCGTACAGTGTAGCAGAATAACATCTATTGTGATCTGCAGTACCGCAGATTGGCCACTACATATTGAATGGCGCTGTGGAGTACACTGACTCAGGGGGACCATCTTAGTGGGGGTGCACAGTGTCAGACCCCTATTGTGATATTCTAAGGATAGGTCTTCAATATATACAATCCCTTTAAGTCTGGGGCTACACACACAACAAGAGGACCATAATGGCTAACTACAACTTAGAGCTAAAGACAAAGGTCGGATGTCAATCAGGGATCTAGTACGCAGCCAGCGTCCCATTAAACTTTTCAATTTGGGGAATTAATTGCCCGGTTGCACTGTCAACACCAGAGATGGAAGGAATCTTTTGGGGAACTTTTAGTTGTGAAAACTGTAATTTCTCTTTAAGAAAAAAATAAATAAACTAAAACACAAATAAAACAAAGAAAAAAGAAAGAAAGCAGATGCATGGCTGAACTTACTAAGATTAATGTGTGAACAGCATGAGTAATGTAAAATCACATTATGTTACCGACTAAATAAAAGTTACATTTAAAGAAAAAAAATGATTTGAAACCTTAAGTAGAAGCTGCTATCTGCTGCCAAGCCTTTATCAGAGAGGAGCACAGATAGTGGGGGATTATTAGGAGACATATTGCATATTGTAACCCAAGTCTACGGGTAAAGTTCCTTGAGGAGAGCATCAAGCCAGCGTATGGAGACTTATTGGCCATGCGATGCTCCCTGGGAAAACTGTAGGCAAATAACCTCTTCACAGAGGAGGAGAACAGGGTCTCTAGTGCTCCCCATGGGAAGTAACAATTCTATGAGTAAATATCGATCAGTTCAAGATCCTTGTCACATCATCTGGGATATACAGCTAAACCAGAAACTAATGAAAAGATGTCCATTTGCAGGCAGCTCTTTCGGGGGTTCATGCCCTTCTTCAGTGCAAAGTAGGAGATTAAACAGATCAAAAGGCTTTCACCCAGCCAGTCTCCTACTTTGCACTGATGAGGGGCATGAACCCCAAAATAGCTGTCTGCAAAAGGAGCTATTTTGCTTGTGGAGAAGATTCTACTTTGGCTTTATATCGTATGTGGCATAACATGGCTCTTTAAAGGGTCAATATTAACTTCTAAAATGGCTTCCTTCAATAGGTGGCATTATAGACCCTGTTCTGTCCCTGTTTGAAGGGGTTATTTGCATACCGTAACCCATTAACTATTAGAGGTATAAAGCCACACAGTTGAAATATATTCAGACAGGCACAATTTGAAGACCCTGTCCGTGATACGACATCATTAAAAGGAAGATTTCTCCAGATACAACTCTCCTTTCATTAATCCGTGTCTTAAACAAAAGAGAAGTGATAGTTGCCACAGTGCCCAGTAAATTTTCTTCTAAGATACCCTAAGAAATATGTTTCCCAGCATAGTTAAGAATGGCAATGAGGTCCAACTGCCCGGATCTGCACAACCTTCATATACAGATAAACAGATCTCTTAGACCTAATGAGACTGGTGTACTTACTTTGAAAAAAAAAACATGTTAGTAGAGCTGTATAATCCTACTATAAATATAATCATTTTTGAGTCCAGCTAAAGAACGAGAAAACTCATCAGTCCACATGTTTTGCTGCTTTCGAAATTATCCGAACTAATACAAGTAATAAAAAAGATATTTTATTGTGAACACTGAAAAAAAAAATCAAAATTGCCTTAATTGCTGTTATTTTGGTCACATCACTTCTTCCAAATGGAGACCAGGCCCGAAAATGGCACCAATAAAAATGATAGATCAGCCCCCAAAATAACAATCCTCATACAACTCATTTAACAGTTATGGCTCTTAGAATATGGCAACTGAAGAACGATTTTTTTACAAATTTATTTTATCTTTTTATGTGTTAAACCCCCCAAAAAATAACTCTATCTAGGTTTGGTATCACAATAATCATTGCTAACCTGTAAAAATAAGTTTACTTGGTTGATTCTAAAATAGTCATAAAAACATCAAAAAGGCAAAACGCAAAAAATCATCAGTAGAGTTTCTGGATTTTTTTGTTTTCAATTCCATCCCACTTGGATTTTTTTGCCCATTTTATACGGTAAAATGAATGCTATCGTCCAGTACTACATTTTGGCTTTTCAAACAACAAGTTGTCATATGGCTATGACGACATAAAAAAAAATAAAAATTTATGGCTCTTGGAAGGCGAAGAGGTAAAAAAAATAAATTCAAAAAATTAAAAATGCATCTCCAAGGGGTTAACCTTACCTTATTATAGTAAAATATGCCATATACAGTCAACTCAGTAGACAGCAGGTTATCTATCAGATCTAAGGCTGCGCACAAGATTTGGAGCTGCAGACCCCTTTTTACGATGTGTGCTAATAGGGCTTATAAGAGGGGTTGCATCTATTCGAAGGGGGACAATTTTTGGACCTTGAAGGATAATTTATAAAGATTACAGCAACATGGCGCTGTCACCCATAGAAGCCTAATATATTTCTTGCAAAGGGGCACATTAATGATCAGCCGCAGTGGTGCTCTATTTACAGTAGATAATGCTGTTTCCAGATAAGCGGATGACACGAGCTGAATATAAATTAAATATGTATCTAGGACTTCATCTTTTATCAGGCGGGCTTCTGACAGCGAATCTGCTGACATTCTTTATCTATACTGGTGGTCTATTGTACAGGGCGCTCCTTATTTCCTGCAGATGATTAGAGATAATGTCTGTGACTTTCAGCATTTCGTGGAAATGGGGCTCCGGAGATGGCACATGAGTCGATTCAGGGCATGGAAAAAAAATGACTGTGCTTTTTTGTAAACACAAAGGAAATACAAAGCCTCAGCGGCTTTTATACCCACAGTCTGTAGACTGCAATCCCGAGGTCAATGCATGGTCTCCTCTCTACTATGTAGTCATTAATGGGTCCCCATAGGGGCTCAGCAACTGGAAATTCTAAGATATCAACAGCAAAGACTCTAGCAGAAAAATGATCCAAAAATAATCCAAGACAGGAATCCAAAGGTAAAAAAAAGAGAAAGAAAGAGAATCATTTACGACCCATTGGAGGGAAACTTTATATTTACGCAGTGCACTGCCCCATCAAACACTGAACAGATGGTACAAATTGTCATTGAGCGTTTTCCAGCCTCTTGTTGATAAGGAAGGTAATTATAACAAATTTGCAAAGATGAGAAAAGTGGTTAGCCGGAAGATGTCTTAGTGACAAGGTGATCTCAAAGTGAACGAAGAAGAAAAATTAGATTGGAATAGACCTGGAACTTATGTTTCAAGAACCAAACTTTCGCAATGTGAAATCTGTCAAATGCCATCAGCTCAAATAGGCTACCTTGGACAGACATAGTGCCACTCCGTCTAGCAAACCTCAGAAGAACACTGGCCTTCACCATTTAACTTCTTTACAGAGATCTGGACTTACTGGGTTGCTGCTGGCTAGAAGAGTGAACCTGAGGCAAGAGAAGTCTTAATAGCAGGGTCAGAGCCAGGGAGACAAAGCCAAAGAAAAAACAAGGTCAAATACAAGGAGGTTAGACAAGAGCTGAGCAAGTCAAAGTAAAAAACAGACGTGGTCAAGGTCTCTTGCTGGGTCAGAATCATGTATTTATTATCCAAATAGCACTAACAATCGGGGAGATATCTAGGAGCAATATCTGTCAATTCCCAGCAGAAGGCTTGGAGTTTAAGTAGGGTGTGGTGCTACAGCAGGGAGATGATTACACATACTGGGCTGCTGGACAGCACACACACCCATTAGTCTGGCTGAATGGAGGCATAGGTCTCAGCCACACCAGTATCTCTGGCAGGACAATGTCTGTGCCGCCCAGAGACACGACCTTCAGCAGCGTGAAAACGGTAGTGCCTGGTGACAGATGCAGAAGTCACTGGAACAGGTCCTGGTGTAGATGTGACAGATGATTCTAAAACCCTTTTATGACCTATGCTTGGAAGAGTAGAACCGTGGTGTGGGAGTTGTGGAATGTTGTTGTCCTACTCTGTCATAATTGAGGTCCATGTTGCCACCATATGTAAATAGTGACAAAAAACTTTTTTCACCTTACACTTTGTAACAGATTTCCATCTTTATAATATTTCCTAGTGATATTTAGGCTTCCCTACAAAATGAACATATTAGTTATAGGGCTAATATGTTTCAATTTGAGACTTTTAAAGGATGTTTCACCCTTATTTCAGGACCAGGAACTTACAAAGACTTCCAGTTATTATAGACGACTTTACAAGCTCTAGTTTCGCAACTGTCTATATGATGGATGCCAGAGGTCCCAAGAACAAACACAACATTTCTGAACAGAATAATATTGGTTCACCAGAGGATTTTATATCCAAGTGTAATCTTACGTATATTAACTGCATTTGTAAATATCTGAATTACCATTGCCAATAAACATTTTCAGAAGTACCTTTTGCTTCTTATCATCATGGGATAGGTAGCTCCAGTTACTTAGAACACAGCTCTCAAATTACAGCTCATCATACTGTAGTTCGCCTGTTTTGATTCTTACCCTGGAGGAAGCACTGAAGTTGTCTGACCATTTTACATTGACAGCCATCATAGGACCAAAAGTCACCTTGGAACTCTGGCCTTAAACATCTGACCCTCTTTAAAGGGAGCCGGTCACCTGATTCATGCTGCCCAAACCGCAGGCAATATGAATAAGATTGCAGCTATGTATAAATTTCTCTGAAATGCTTTGGCGTTTCAGAGAAAATACACTTTAAAGATCCATCTAAAGACCATAGACAAGTCTAGTCCCGCACCGCCCCTGGCCGGCTTCTCCCATGGGTGGCATCGGTTTAGTCTTGTCTCCTTTTTTAGTCCTTGGATGGATCTTGAAAGCATGTTTTTTCTAAAATGACAAAGCATTTCAGAGAAACAATATACCTGCCTGCAATTGTGCAGCCAAACTCTGATTCACGATGCTCGTGGTTTGGGCAGCATGAATCAGGTGACAGGTTCCCTTTAATCAATATCTCAATTACTAGGCATAATCACAAGACTAGGGCCTGGTAGAGAACTTCTACCAGTAGGCAGATCAATATCAGCCTTTTGATTCTCATCAACATAGAGAATGTAAATCCAGAAGTTTGAAACTGATGTCAAAAGATCATGCAAAAAATGCACGATTGCACTGTTGCTAAGACATTGCAAGTGAAGCTCGGTTGTTTACGTCCACATTCCAATTGCAAGAATTTCTTATTTTTTGGTCAAAATTTGTGAGACCTTTAGGAGTACCTGCCATCGCTTTTTCTCTGATTCTCTGAAAATTTCTCGTGTTACAATGGACATCTGTCTAGCTAGAAAAACCTACCATGTAGCCCTAAAGTTTTATAAATAACCCTTCTAATTTGATTTCTTTGTTACTAGACATTTTAGGAAGACTTGGACATTGTTGAAAATGTTTTAGTCTTTTTGTTCTTTTTGGCAAAGGTTATATGGCTCTAATAAACTGTCCCACCCAAAGTTTAGAACTGATCTAGCATGGATATCCTAGGGGTAGTGTGACATGCAGAAGTAGTGCTGTTGCTTCAAAAGCATCCAGCAGCTATAAGAGTTAACACAGTCACAAGAGACAGGAAGTGTTGTGCTTCAGAAGCATCCAGCAACTAGAGGGGTTAACACAGTCACAGGAGACAGGGAGTGTTTTAGCAGAGCCCCAGGGGGACTGTGGGGAACTTGTTATTGTAGTCCGGCAAAAGCCAAAGAGAAAGGTGGTGGTGTGTTATCTGGATCTGACAGAAGGCAACTGAACAGGATTCAAATCAGGAGAGAAACTAAACACAGGTCAGATAAACTCCTTGAACTAACAGTGCAGAGTATTATAGGACAGGAAGATAAGGACTGGAAGGAATTGTGTCACAGGGATTATCTCCCTCCTCAAACCCTCCCCCCTCCTCTATCTCCATGCAGGATAAAGAATGCTGTGCACTATTGTGTCCTTGTGAAGGAAAAGCCTGTGGTTGTGTATGCATAGAAGTGAGCTGCTAAGAGATCTAGTCTATGCTGAATTATGCTACTGAAGAGACTGTAATATTGTGCCTCGTGAAGAAACTACCTTATTGTTACTAGAGCCGGTTGCTCAAGAAACTCAGACTGTACTGTAATGAAGATTGTTGCTGTAATATCCCCGAATTGCACTGGCCATGCTTCAGATTAAATTCCACTGTTAAACTGTTAAAAAAGACTCTTGTCAGATGTGTCTGGTCAGCAATTGAATCTATCGTGTGCCTGAGAGAAGCTGCAGCCTATGGTCACCCTGAGTAACGGTTCCCCATAGATTCCAAAGAATTCATGAAACCCGTCTCACCCTATCTGAACCTAGCGGCGTATGTGTAACAGTAGCCTAGATTGTTAGATTGTGCAGGTGAGTATTTGGCTTTGGTTGGTAATAATAAAGAAAGGAAGGAAAGGAATTTTATTATTCTATCTTGGTCACAATTTTGATGACTGTTAGGATATTTTTCAGTAACCTTTCACTGTGTGACCAAAAGTCACCATAGCTTTTTTGTTGGTCAGTAGACTTTGTAGTCAGATCAATCTCAACCTATTTTGTTGGTAAATTATGTTTGCATGAAAATTGTTTGTGTACAATATTTTTGCCTCAACCTTCTTGGTTATCAGATTAAAATAATGTACCAGAATTATTATTTTTTACAAAGTGAGCCAAAAGGAACACCCTGCCTGCAGTGAAACATGGTAGTTGCTCAGTGACAGTTACACTGTAGCATTGTGGTAGCTTGGTGATGCATACAGTGAAGCATGGCGATGGCTTGGGGATACCTACAGTGAAGCATGGTGGTGGCTTGGGGATGCCTACACTGAAGCATGGTGGAGGCTTGGTGATACGTACAGTGAAGTATGGCAGTGACTTGGTGATAATTACAGTAAAGCTCAATAATGCTCTGGAACTACTTGGCTTCTTCTGGCACTTGAAATTTGCGACAAGTGGAGGACAAGATGGATTCAGTTAAGCATCAGGAAATCCTTGGAGAAAATATAATGCCTTCTCTGCGCGAGCTGAAGGGAGACACTGGAAGTTCCAACAGTACATTGATCCCAAGCATATCTCAAAGTCCACCTGGAACCAAGGTATAGATTCAAAAGAAGTCTTAAAAGATTCTGGAGTGGTCATCACATACCTTGCATTGAGCCCCAGAGAAATTTTTTTGGGGGATCTTAAGAAGGCAGGTGCAGCATGAAAACAGAAGAATAGTAGTGAAATAGAGGCCATTAACCATGCACACTAAGCTAAATATTCCTTAGGAACGCCAGCTGAATCTGGTCTGTTATTATGCATCACATCTGCAGCAGGTCAGTTACAGTCAGGGTTGCAGCCAGTCATAACAGCCAGGGTTGTAGCAAGTCATAACAGCCAGGGGTGCGTGCAGCAAGTCATAACAGCCAGGGGTGCAGCAAGTCATAACAGCCAGGTGTGTAGCAAGTCATAACAGCCAGTTGTGCAGCGAGTCATAACAGTCAGTGGTGCAGCAAGTCATTACAGTCAGAGGTGCTCTACTAAATATTAAAGATGCTTGTCATGAAGGAGATGAATAATTCTGATACTGCAGTAGTCAGTAAAGATGGCATTTTTGGGTGAATTTAGAGAAACCATCGGTTATATTATTTGTTTTGATCTTTTCATATTCATAGGTTTATTGGAAACAGCAGAACGTTTGTAAATTTTGCTAATAAACCAAATTTGCAATGGGGGGGTGAGTAATTTTGTTTGCAACTGTACAAATGTACTCCTGTACTCTTTTGAAAGCCATAAAATAGCAAATATCAATATGCAATTACCTAAATGTCATCGAGGCATAAATTCTGAAGACAGATGTGAATTTTCAGCTCGCTCGGAAAGTATCTCCAAAAAACTTTTAGCAGCTATCAGATGCAGCGAGGTTAAATCTGCCCCCTAATTTGTATTTGTGATGTAGTAATTGTAGCAGCTGCTGAACACATATTCTAACATTTGCATACAGTAAATCAGCCTTAAAATGTTTCTTAATTTATTCTAATGACATAACGATTGTGTACAGTGCAAATGTTCCCTGTGATCAGATCCGGGGATAATATCAAGTGCTGCTCTCCGCCATTATTCAGTGGGGACTCTCCTCTACCTAATGAAGTGTTAACAGCGCCGGCTCCGAAATTCATCAGAACATCAACTTAATTACCAGACACAAAGGGAAGAAAGCCGCCATACCTACTAATGAGGCGCTGTAACTCATAATTAGCACAATGTTAATGTTTTCAATGGGGGAAGGGGGAGTTAATGCAAACATTGGGTTATCAAGCCGTGCTGGGAGTAGTAGTACATAGGAGTTGGAAAGTCGCTGGTTGCTACTCATTGATTTATATATTAAATTAATAACGTCCACAGCATTTCTCACATTAAATTCTAATGTCGGATGTATTTTATTGAATTATCCTCCTTATGTGTTTTTAATGATCCTCCTTGATGTCTATATCCCGCTTCGGCTGCCAGGAGTAAAATATAGATTACACTAAGTATCCTCATAAAACAATGTCAGGGAATCAAGTCAAGTGTTTATTTTTGAAGGAGCACTCCAGGAGAAACTGGAAAACGACTAGGCCTCAATTATAAAATGTGAGTAAAAGGAAATCTTTCCTTGTTACCCATAGCAACCAATCAGAGCTCAGCTTTCATTTTCCCAGGGCCATTTGAGAAATGAAAGCTGAGCTGTGATTGGTTGCTATGGACAACAAAGACATTTTTTCTTTTAAACAGTGTGTAAAGCCTGATGTAGGCCTCAAGGGGCTGGAGTATGACACAGGGATTATCCTGTGGGGGGAATTTAGCATTTCTCTACATCAATTTTCTGGCAAAAACATGTACAGTAATGAGACTGACAGAGACACCGGCGTGCTGTACGCGCCTTTCTCCATCCATCCCATGGAGTAGTGCCGCCACCTATACAAATAGGGCACATGGGAACCCTGTTAATATCCTCAATAGGGGTCTCAGTGGAGTGATCATACAGATTATGATGACTGTGTGACAACTCTTTTAAGTATTAATAGTAACTGCAGGGAATTTGGAGCTCTGTACCAGAAAAGCAGATCCCTGACAGCTATACATGATGACAATCAATACACAATTGTGGACATGTTTAGATTAAAAAATATTTAAAGGTGGTCAATCACTACTTCAAGGAAACCTGTCTGTACATTGTTACATATGGGAGTAAATTGATATAAAATTCTTAGGGGCACAAACTTTCAAAAGATAAAAAAAAGAAAGCATTGGTGTCACTAGTGCTGAAGATCTGGGGTAATGCACATGCCCGAGACCTCTAGGTGCCCCAGGTCTCCAGGTAAGCGCCACTTTGGCGTCAACTTGATGCCGATACAGTGGTAGAGTAGAGATAAGAGATGAGTGAACCCGAACTTAAAAGTTCTGGGTTTGTACCAGACAGTTATTGTCCAGCGCTAAACTCCAAACACGGACTTCTTCTGTAAGTCTGGTGCAAAGTTCGGAGTTCCAGGGGACGTCCATTGCAGAGAAAGAATTTTTTTCCTGATCCAAAGTTCAGGTCTCCATTGTTTTCAATGGGGTTCGGGTTCTGGTTCAAGTTCGGGTACAGCTCTGTAGCCGACCCAAACTTTAGAATGAAGTTCGGGTCAGGTACCAGAACCCGAACTTCCACGGGTCCGTTCATCCCTAGTAGAGTCATTGGTTCCCTACCCCAGCACTCTCCACCCTGTAGGCCTATAAGACGTCGTCATTATTTAGTACACAACATATAAAACAGCGACAAGAACTGTACTGTGGTATTTTGGGGACACGGTAGCACTATTGTTTGAAGATGATATGTTATCTTTTTGCTATATGACACATTGTTGTGTATTATCGGCTTTGTATGGCAGGAGTATCTCAGCACTATATGGGTACTTTTATGCGGTACACAAGAAATATACGAGTAACATCTACTGCCCTTATTACTGCTATTATTGGGGCACCATATAGTGCTATTATTTGGACATGGTGTATTAGGTTATCTTTATACGCCACACTGTTGTGTATTATGTAGGCACTGTATAGCAGCATTCTTTCAGCACTATATCAGTACTCTTAATTAGAACATTGCACATATACTGAATAAACCAATGCTACTTGCTGAGTATAAAGATATTTTATTTATATTCTTCTTATAAAGCAGATTAATGCACTGACGGTATAAATTAAGTTCTTTAATCAAGTCCTGATGCCGCCAAGTATACCATGCTGCAGTCACCCGCGGAGCAGCGCTTCCTCTTCTTTTCCTTTCTAGAGCATTGTTCAGGAAGGAATCAAAGAGATTTATGATGAACTTTCATACAGAGCAGAGTTTGCCAAATTAGGCAAGATCTAATATTCTGTGTAGTCCCTGTAATCATTGTGCGGTCAGCAGGACAGCCGGAATAATAGATGTAGGATTTGTTTATTGCTGCAGCCTGGTCTCTGCAACCACCTAACACTATCGCCAACCAGGGGTGTAACTTCTTATCCTGCTTCCGGTGCATAAAAGCCCCCTGCCTACTCACCAATGACAACACATTTCAATCACCATATTTAAAGTTTTGGAATCCAAATGTTGTAAAATATGTTTATTTGTGTAGTGAAATAATATTCAACAGAGTTATTACTTATTCTCCTGTGTTTGCGTCACCTATGGACCCCTTAGGCGTTGGAGTCACATTGCACTTGCTTCCACCTGCATATATGGCATCGGCGCAATCCATTGTGTAGGATGCTGTTATACTGGTTTTATCTCAAGTGAGACTTGCAATCTAATTTCACTCAGATACATTCAGGTTCTGCATCCGTGCTGTTTTCTTTTGCTCCTTTGTCTAGGGAAATTAAATATACAAATTGTCTAGCGCTACCCAATGGAAGTAGCAATCCTAAAAGTCAATATGGACCCTTTAATGAGTCTTGCAATATGACTTAGGATAAAAGCCAAATCAGAATCCAAATTTGCAGATACAGTGTTTCAGGCTATTGCCCCTCATCAGTACAAAGGATGAGATCTGATTTGGCTAGGTAAGAGGCTAAGACTTCAAAGACATACTGATAGGGAATTTAGATTGTGAGCCCCAATGAAGACAGCGATTATAATGTATGTAAAGCGCTGCGGAATATGTTGGAGCTATATAAAAATAAAGATTATTATTATTATATTATATGACTGGGATCTAAGGGGTAAGGTTTCTCCTTGTGGACAGTGACAAGCCAGGTCTGGCATGCCAGTATGAGGAGATCTTAAGTCATATTGCAAGGCTCATTAAAGGACCGATATTGACTTGTAGGTTTGCTACTTCCAATAGTTGGCGCTAGAGTTCAAGTCCTTTTCCTCTCAGTAGAGACAATCTTCATATTTCATTTCCTAGAGGAGCATGCAAGGCGTTTTAGCTTCCTCATACTGACGTGCCAGACCTGGCTTGTCACTGTCCACGAGGAGAAACATTACCCCTTAGCTCCCTTTGTCTCAAACTCTTAATAATCAACCATTTTAGGTTTTGGTTAGCTCCAAAGTATAAAATCGGTAACAAATTCTCATGCACTGTTGTGCATATTTACATGGATTTAATGCAGTGACTGCCCTCTGTTTAACTTTGCACCATTTCTGACATTTTTTTCTTTGGGGGCCTTAATAGGGTAGCTGTCCAAAATTATCCAAAAAATTGTCAAAATGCAGAATGCAACCAACCTCCCAGCCTGGCTTTAACTTGTCATATTCACTATAGTGTGGAAAAGGCAATAACAATGATCAAAGTGGCTTTTATTTTTTCAAAAACATCTTGAATATTTTATTTCAACTGTTTTTAATGCTACATTTATATTCTAAGATATGCAAAGGGAAAAAAACAAAACCTATAATTGCTTTATAGATGTATCCACAATTCCCCTTTACTCCATTCAATCTAAACATTTTGAAATTGCAAGGTTTTAGTGATTGCTTCAATTTCCAGGTAAAAACAATAAAAGAATCTTATTTGTCTGCAAATATCTCATTAACATCCACTCTCATTAACTAAGCAATCCTCTTACCGAGCGCCATTACTGTGCCCTAATTGATTCCATCTCTGGCAGGCCCATTGTGCACAATGCTGTGAGACTGCTTAAGGATCAGATAAATTACAATGAATAGGATGCATTACATTCTGGCCATAAAGATTAAATGCTTCCTGAATTACTGTTATCGGCCCGTACTGTACATTGTGCAACATTTTCCTCTCCATTTATTATCCCAGTGCGACAGGTTTAACCAAAATCATTGCTCACTAATTATACCCTGAGATGGTTAAAAGGGGCATAAAGTACATTACAATGATCCAAAAAAATTAACAAATACCATATATATGTCAACATCAGGAGTAAATGCTGCATTTTTTCTGTTGTGTTTTTTGTGTTTAACTGTTCAAGCAAAGTGGATGAGATTTCATGAAAACTCCTGCCCATTGTGCATCTAAAGATGCTGTTAAACTGCATTTCTGGTGCATGTTAAACCAACAGGATGACATTTTATGTGCACAATCAATGCTTTTTCATTTTAGATTCTACAAAATTCCAAGTATCTCCTGCTGCTTTACCCTTATAACCAGTCCTCTCTCTATTGGCTATTAGAGATGAGCAAATAATTTCGAGGAACCCTGTCCGATGGCCAAGTCAGTGTTCCGTGGTCACCAGACCGGAGCCCTGTCAACCGCCACTTACCTGCCGTCATCCCCGGCTTCTCTGTTTATTAGCTGTCCAGGCACAACGTCATCGTTGTGGGACACACTAGGTGTTATAATCAAAAGAAGAGACGGATATGCTGGAAGGTGAGAGGTGGTTCGCAGGGCTCCCATCCGGTGGTTATGGACTACCAACACGCTACTGAACCAGGTCCTGTGAATCGATTCTTTCATCTCTACTAGTCATGCATCACTTCCTATTCATGAGCCACCATGCCCTGGAAAGTCACCAGGCCTTTACATCCATGACCTTATGTCAGTTCTCATTCTTGGGTTTCTTGCCTACCATCCCAAAGAGAGGTGGTTCGCAGGGCTCCTATCCGGTGGCTATGGATTACCGACACGCCACTGAACCAGGGTCCTGTGAATCGATTCTTTCATCTCTACTAGTCATGCATCGCTTCCTATTCATGAGCCACCTTGCCCTGGAAAGTCACCAGGCCTTTCCATCCATGACCTTATGTCAGTTCTCATTCTTGGGTTTCTTGCCTACCATCCCAAAGAGAGGTGGTTCGCAGGGCTCCTATCCGGTGGCTATGGATTACCGACACGCCACTGAACCAGGGTCCTGTGAATCGATTCGTTCATCTCTATTAGTCATGCATCGCTTCTTATCCATGAGCCACCATGCCCTGAAAGGTCACCTGGCCTTCACATCCATGACCTTATTTCAGTTCTCATCCTTGGGTTTCTTGCCTACTATCCTGAAGAGAAGTGGTTCGCAGGGCTCCCATACGGCAGCTATGGACTACTGACACGTCACTGAACCAGGGTCCTGTGAATCAATTTGTTCATCTATACTACTCATGCATCGCTTCCTATCTTTGAGCCACCATGCCCTGAAAGGTCACTTGGCCTTCACATCCATGACCTTATGTCAACTCTCGTCTTTGGGTTTCTTGCCTACTATCCTGAATCCTTTGCCTAGCACATGCACAGAACAGATGTAGCATTTTTTTTATGGCTGTGGCATGCTATTGACGTAAGTAACTGTTCATTTACTTTGTATTATAGCATATATAACGCAATCCAGATGGGGAATTGGTGCATGCTCAAATAAAGCTAATGAAGATGGCAATCAGGCATGTCAACTGCGCATGCGCCAGGCAGGGGAGAATGCATGGCTATTAAAAAAAAAAAATGTGAGAGTGCTCATAGATCTATGGATATTTTTGTTAGGCGATCCACAGGACATGGGATCATGGATAAGGCGAGACACAAGTGGAGAGAACACTGGCTTTGGGCAGACTGTGGGAGAGCAATACTGAAAAGTTAGCAAACATTTTCCCCACTGTGCTACTGTACGCTCTCTTTCATGCCAGGACAATTAGGCCCATTTTCAATTACTAGCCCTAGATTTCAGATTTTTGGGGGCTTTTTGGCCATTTTGGAGACATAATAATAAAAAATGTTTTCTATAGCACCAACATATTCCGCAGCATGTAGTTTCTTCTGGTGGAAAGAACTTTTTTTTATAGTTTTTCCAAGGGGTATACCCTATAGTCTTTACAAACTCATCTACTAGCCTTTTCTTTAATTAGTATTAACAGAAAAAGCACTGTGCTTTAAGGGTAAACTTGTACACATTTTCTCTAAGTGTTACATTTTTCTGTTTGTTGGGTTTCTACACTTAGAACAAAACCTTTTTTGTATGAAAGTTCCCCTTAAAATAAGCTGAATACTGGGTTTCACTGCCCACCCTCCACAGATGATCAGCAGTAACTTGTGGCAAAGTATAGCAGACGGTGTTACATTTCCTTGCAGTGCCTCCGCAGGAGAAATAAAGTATTACACGCTACTCCTTGAAATCAATGAGCACTCAGTTTAATGTACAGACGTGTTATTACTCCAGAGGAAGGAGCTCATTGCAGCAGATACCTGCTTTGACTGATAGACCCCTACCTCACTTCATACACTAAAAATATATTGAGGAGTGGATTATATAACTGAAGTAAGCACTAAAACTCCAGGGAATCAGTAGTTGGGCTGATCATGATGTACAAGCAGATGCCACGTACTATATTGTAGCCTCCCTCAGCTATTTCCACAATCTGAGTGCATCACACATGGAAAACCGACACATTCCAGCTGCTTGTAAGTTGCAAAATAAACTGTAAATTCTAATGAGATTTTTGCATAATTAGCCAAAAAAACTAATTGTCGACAACACGTTCTTTCAAATTTTCTAAGGCAGAGCTGACAGTGAAGCTTTGAAGGGAATGTTTTACCTCCGGCAAGAAATTAACATTCAGCTTTTGCCCATAACATATATTTTATACACATTCCTCGGCAGGCCATGACGACTTTCATGTTTACCAATTGTGGTTGTCACTTTCTGTAGTTAATATACACCTAATGAGCCCTGATTATTTGTCGTTTACCCATGTAACTACACAAGCAATACTCCAAACATTTGAACCTAAAACATTGCCCGGTCCACCAAGACGTTCCTAGAAAATGCCTACAAATATCTCTTTAAAACAATTCTGTAAACATTTATACAAATCTGTATGATGGAATCTGATTTGATAATGTGATAAGTAGCTAATCTGCAAATCACTTGAAAAATAGTGTTGTCTTAACCCCGAAAGATCCTTTCAAAGTGCCGTCTACTGGTTGCATAACTTACTGTCCACTGCCTGCTGTTAAGTATAATCCACCTCTAGCAGCAGAGACTTGAATTACAGGAAGTAATTGTTTCTCTACAGGAAGTGGGGCAGATCTGTCTTTCTACAGGAAGTGCAGTTGGGTCTTTGTCCCTTTAAGAAAGTGGGACAGGTCTTTGTTTCTCTACAAGAGGTGGGGTGGGTCTTTGTCTCTCTACAGGAAGTGAGGGTGGGTATTTGTCTCTCTACAGGAATTAGGGGCAGATCTTTGTCTCTCTACAGGAATTAGGGGCAGATCTTTGTCTCTCTACAGGAAGTGCAGTTGGGTCTTTCTCCCATTAAGAAAGTGCAGCAAGTCTTTGTTTCTATACAAGAGGTGAAGTGGGTCTTTATCTCTAAAGGAAGTGAGAGTGGGTATGTGTCTCTCTACAGGAAGTGAGGGTGGGTCTTTGTGTCTCTACAGGAAGTAAGGGTGAGTCTTTGTCTATCTACAGGAAGTGAGGGTGGGTCTTTGTCTCTCTACAGGAAGTGAGGGTGGGTCTTTTTATCTCACTACAGGAAGTGAGGGTGGATCTTTGTTTCTCTACAGGAAGTAAGGGTGGGTATTTGTCTACAGGAAGTGAGGGTGGGTATTTGTCTCTCTACAGGAAGTGAGAGTGGGTCTTTGTCTCTCTACAGGAAGTGAGGGTGGATCTTTGTTTCTCTACAGGAAGTAAGGGTGGATCTTTGTTTCTCTACAGGAAGTAAGGGTGGGTATTTGTCTACAGGAAGTGAGGGTGGGTATTTGTCTCCCTACAGGAAGTGAGGGTGGGTCTTTGTCTCTCTACAGGAATTGGAGGCGGGTGTTTCTCTCTTTGCAGGAAGTGTGAGTGGATTTTTGTTTCTCTACAAGAAGTGCAGGTGGATCTTTGTCTCTCTAAGGAAGTGACTCAGGTCTTTGTTTCTCTGCAGGAGGTGGGAGTCAGCGTTTGTCTCTCTACAGCAAGTGGAAGTGGGTCTTTGTTTTTATCAGAAGTGAAATGAATCTTAGCTTCTCTACAGGAAGTGGAGCTTGGTCTTTTTGTCTCTATAATGAGTGGAGGTGGAGCTTTAACAATGTAAGGAAGTAGGGCGGGTCTTTGTTTTTCTACAGGAGGTGGGAGTCGGTCTTTGTCTCTCTACAGGAAGTGGAGGTGGGTCTTTGTCTTTCTACAGGAAGTGGGGGCAGGTCTTTGTCCTTCTAAAGAAATGGGATTGGTCTTTGTTTCTCTACAGGAGATGGGGACAGGTATTTGTTTCTCTACAGGAAGTGAGTGGTTTTTTGACTCTCTACAGGAAATGGGCTTGGATCTTTGTCTTTCTACAGAAGGTGCTGGGTCTTTGTCTCTGCTCCTGCTCCCCTACTGTTCAACTGCATACAAGCATAACAGACAGGTGAGCTTTCAGTTCAGGACAGAAAGCCATTGGACACTATATAAAAGAAAAAAATTATATGAAGCCATTGGACAGTCAGGGACAATGACTGCTTGGAAGTGAGGGGAAGGAAGTTCCGGCACTTATAGTACTAACAGAATGCTGGCAAAAAAAGTGGATTGTGTTTTACAGAACTGGAGAATCGAGACAGTTCTTGGATCTGATATATTAGACGT
The DNA here is from genome assembly GCF_046119375.1 of Phyllobates terribilis. NCBI lineage: Eukaryota > Metazoa > Chordata > Amphibia > Anura > Dendrobatidae > Phyllobates > Phyllobates terribilis. Next base: position 386,983,864 of record NW_027362765.1, read on the forward strand.
GTATGCACTAAAAGCAATTTTAACTTCTGAGGAAGAAAATATAGGGAAACACAATTGATACAGTTCACCTGAGTTGAAATCAACTGCACTGAACTTAACACCCTATTAGGAAATTCCAATGTTCTCATCTATTACCTATAAACATCAGATTTAATGAGTGTCTCTGGAGGATCCAATATGACCATGCATTAAATGGACAGCCCACTTATTTTAATGAAAACTGTGTTCACTTTATCTTGTGGTGGCGCTGCAGGAAATTATGTCTTGCTCTTTGGCTCTCTCACAGATCATAGTTGATCCTTGGTTGTCTCATCTGTGGGACAATCCATAAGATCTTTGTTCAACATTACGGTGGAGGCTATGTCTATCAAAAATAGTTTGTCCAACGCATATGAATAGCAATAAATAAGTAATAAATATATAAAAAGCAAATAAGTAATAATACATTATATACTATACCAATTTTTGTTGGTATGGTTTGGCTTTTTTTTAGTTTTGGAGGATATAAAATATATATAACGGAAAAGTAAAAAGCAGTAAAAAATGGGATATTTTGATTAATGCATATCTGTAAGGTAGAAGTAGAAAACGTTTCTTCAGAGCTGCCTGGTGTCTACAGTTTCTTACCAGTGATAGACAAGACATAGATGGAGGCTGAGAAGTGCAGACTAAAGGGCAGACAGTATATGGCAAGATTACTGGCAGCTTGAGAGATCGGCACAGACCGGAGATGTGGCCTCCTTGCCTATCAAAATGCTTTAGCATCCGCGAGATACAAAGTGACAGAATCTGAAAGATCAATTGTATCTGAAAGGCCGGAGTAAAGAGGAGCTGTCACATCGCGGATTATTAATTGTTCTCGTTGTGCCTAGAACACATTGTAAGTGTATGGACAGATGGCGAAACATTAATAGAAGAGATGGTGGATACACTCAGAGGGGCTCGAGCGGCAGAAAGAAGAGCGCAAATACGGGATGTCAGAAAATCAGGCGCTCAGAAAGTCCCTAGGATACTATGAGTTTGAATGAATTTTCACATTTGATTTGAAACATGCATCTCATTTATTCGTTTTTTTTTACTATTATGGTCGGTGCTTAAAAAGTTAAGATTTTTTTTAACCCTTTATGGATGCGGCCATTTTTTTTTTTCATTTTTGCGCTTTAGTTCTTTTTCTTTCTCTTCTTCGAAGAGCCTTAACTCTTTTTTTTTTTCTTATGTCCACATAACCCGTATAGGGGTTTATTTTTTATTTTTTTAAGTTGCTACTTTGAATGACCCCATTCATTTTACCATAAATTGTACTGAAAATTGAAAAAAAAATCCAAGTGAGGTGGAATGTTAAAAAAAGAAAAAAACTTTTGACATTTTCTTTCCAGTTTTTACTGTTCACTAAAAATGAATTGTTAACTTAATTTTACAGGTTGATACAAGTAAGGTCACTGGTGGACACAGAGATAAAGGGGCCCCTGTGCAAGAATTTATGGGCCCTTTGCAGTCCAATTGCGAGTCATCATCATGCACAATTCCACATGTTTTGGAGATGGAAATGGGCCCCTTTACCTCTTGGACCCCTGGGCAGCTGCCCAGGTTGCCCCAATGATATGTCCGCCCCAATTAAGGTGACATTGAATGTACACAGTTTATTTTCATTTTACTACATTTTAAAAATTCTGATTTTTTTTTTAATAACATCTTGGTTTGTGTTGCTCTTTTTCTAAGACACAAAACATTTTTATTTTTCCATCAGTGGAGCTGTGTGAAGCCTTATTTTTTACATTGAGAGCAGTAGTTTTTATCAGTACCATTTTGGGTTGCTTGCAATGTTTTGATCGCATTTATTGCACATTTTAAGGAAGCGCAGCGATAAAAAAATGCAATTCTGTTGTTTGTATTTTTTTATTATTTTTTTTAATGGTACAAGTTAATTAATTTTTTATTTTATTTTTAAGGATATTGGTATACCATGAATGTTTATTTTTTAATTAATTTATTTTCAGATTGGGAAAAGGGTGTTATTTACTTATTTTTTTCATATCTTTAAGTGCATTTAAAAATTTAAATGCAATTTTTAAGTATTTTTTAGTCCCCACAGAGGACTGCGATCGTTTGATCGTTTGTGCTATGTAGAGCGATGTATTGCAATATATAGTAAAAAAAAATGGTCGCCTATGAAGCCAAGCCAGAGGTTGGGCTTCATTGGAGCATCAAGATTTCAGCAAATTGGGGTCTGATGGGCCACAGTCTATCATAGTAACCAATCAGAACCCCAATATTGCGTCACTGGGGGGAGCGAGGTGATGGGGGCCCAAATGGACGCTGGATGCTCCTCCATTTCAAAGCACTTAAATGCCATCTAAAACAGCAGTGATCTAGCTATTGCTATTAAAGAGCATCTGTTTTGGCTCTAAAGTTTGAGAGCCGCATGATGTAGGGGTAGAGACCCTGATTCCAGTGATGTGTCACTTACCGGTCTGTGTTTTTCTGTTTCAATACAATCAATGTTTTATCAGCAGGAGATTATCACTACAGGACTATGTGGCTCGTGCCCCCTGGTCCAACCCCGCCCCCGCCGCTGATTGGCAGCTTTCCGTCAATATACATTGTACACAAAAAGCTGGCAATCATTGGTGTGGGCGGGGTTATACAGGGCTCAGCATTCCGAGCTCTGCTAGATCTGCAGCAGATAAAATTGTGATTGTATCACAACTGCAGCACCAAGTAAACTAAGTGATACAACCCTGGACATCATGCTGCTGTCAGATTTCAAAGCAAAAATCTGCTGACAGATTCACTTTAAAGGCTCACTGTGTGAGAAGCAGGCCCAGGTCCTGAGCCAGCTCTATACATCCGCACCTGACATGATACATGCATACAAAACAAGTGGCCAAAGGGTTAATATGTATGTGTATATAAAAGAAATCCTGAAATCCTGCAGTTCTCACCCTTTTTGCATACTATAAGCTGACAGCTATTGGCAATGTTCTTTCTGTATTATTTTTCTGCAGCAAAACCTGATCTCTTGCAAGGAGGTTTGTTTGGGATTTTTCTTGCTTTTTTGGCTTGGTTTTTGGTGCGTTTTTTCAGCGTTTTTTTCACTGTCCTTTTGTCTCTTTTATGCATGTACATAAAGTTCAGTGAAAAAAAAAATCTCATTCTGGTTTAGGCACAAAAAATGCTGAAAAACCTGACACCTGCGTTTTTGGTGCGTTTTTTCAGCGTTATTTTCACCACCCATTCAATGGGTGAAAAAAAGCTGATAGAAGTGACATGCTCTATTTTGCAAAAAAAACATGCAAAGCACAAAATACTGAACTAAAAAAAAAAAAAACAAGGTGTGTGCGTGAGATTTCTGGATTCTCATAGACTTTGCCGGTACTGTGAAACGCAGCTGAAAATTTGCATAAAAAACACATAAAAAAACACTGAAAAAACCATGATGTGTGAACATAGCCAAAGAGCTTTGCTGTGTAGACTGAGATATAGTCAGCTGAGTCATCTCATTATTATTAAAGGACAGGGTATTTTATGAAGAATATTGTGCAGCCAGAGACTTGCATATGGCAGGATTGTAACACCATACAGTATACAACTGCATTATTTCTAGGTATAGTTCAGGACAGGTCCAGGATAAAAAAAAATCCCAGTTTATGCTATTCCGGTTCGGTTTGAAGTCAAGACTAGTGCATGCAAACAGCAGTCTGCTATGTGGAAGTGCAAAAGGAGCCGGCCACATCCGCAATTCTGTGTACCTAACTGATCCAGTGTGACCATAGCCTTACATGAAGCGGAGTAGCGCTCAATAGATCCTGTTCACACTGTAGTTCTGCAGTGATCCCCAGAAAATGGCATTCAGAGCCGGCTATCACGATTGTGCTTATTTGGGAAAGTGTCGTTTTTAGTTGGGCGCAGAAACGTATCGGACTGTGCAGGTCTTTGATATGGCAGAGCTGAGCTTGTAAAATAAAGCTGAGCTCACATGTAGATGTAAACAGGTGTAGATGTAGCAGAGCTGAGCATGTTACGCTTGCGATGTGACAAAGCTCTGCTATTCCACATCCTCTACACCACGAGATCCCCAGCTCTGCTACACCTACTATATGCACTGTAGAGTCCTTACAGTCTTCAGGGATCGCTGCACGCAATAATCTACTCAAGTAAATGAAAAAGGTTGTCATTTTTATTGCATTTTGATGAATCGCCCCCTGGGGATGTTTCCTTTAAGGATTTCTGCTTAATCGCTATTGCAAATGAACCATAATCACCGACTACCAGCCGGGATGTAGGGTCACTGCGCGCAGCAGCACAGAGGGGATTGTGTCCTGCAAATACAGCAGTAAAATCAATGAGCGGTAATAAGCAGATAGAATCTCCCCATCAGCGCTGATCCCTCCCTGACGGCTCCTCAGGTTCTCCTCAAGCTGCAGAAATCTCTCCCGAGTCCCGAGTTTACATCACTGTGTCCAAGAGAAGAAGTTCGGAGAAAACGGCAGGAGAAGCAAACCCAGAGAGGGGGTCTCAGAAACTGCGTCCTGGGTAATTAGCTGATTATCAAAAAAAAACTTAAAGGGGTTTTCCACAAATTTTCTTTTACTTAGACGCAAGTATTTTGGGATAAAAATCATTTTTGCAATTGGGTTTCATTACAGATTTTGCACCTTTTGGCTTTTACAGGTTCTTTGTTTCCTATAGATTCATTTTTGATGTGGTCTGTGGTCATAAATAAGCTGAGAAGAGGTTCAAAAAGTCAGATAAGAAAGTGATTGGAGGAGGCTGATAGAATGGTTTGGTCACATGACCCTCCACCGGCAGCCTCTGTATGGACAGAAGTGCTGCGCAGCATGTCAGTAAAGAAGCACTAGCAAGGGAGAGTGGCAGTCATCTAACTGAGAATCCTTCAGTGAACAAGTGCTAAATTCATAATCTTTATTTTTATCTTTATTTTTCTATATAGCGCTAACATATTCCGCAGCGCTTTACATACATTATCATTGCTGTCCCCATCGGGGCTCACAATCTAGATTCCCTGTCAGTATGTCTTTGGAGTGTGGGAGGAAACCAGAGAACCTGGAGGAAACCCACACAAACATGGGGAGAACATACAGACTCCTTGCAGATGTTGTCCTTGGTGGGATTTGAACCCAGGACCCCAGCACTGCAAGACTGCAGTGATAACCACTGCGCCACATGAAACCCAATTGCAAAAATTCATTTTTGGCCATAACACATGCATTTAAGTAACCACAAAAATGGTAAAAGGTGGCAAATTTCTTTTAGGATTGGAATACGGGAAACCTGACCCCTACCCAGTGCCAAGGGCCCACCAGTAACATTGACTTTGGGGACCCAATGTTCAGCTACATGCAAATATTACATTACCCCCATTCACATATTGCCTGTGCTCCTATATAATAATACACTTGGTAGCTTGTTAAAGGGGTTGTCTAGTCTTAAGCTACAAGTCTACAGTCACTCTATGTTACTGCAGACTTGTGAATCGTCACGCTGTGAGGACGCTCCAGAGCTGGCACCGGGAACAAGCAATCATGTGACCGCCAGTATGTGATATGCATATTCCCGGCCACATTCTGACTAGACTGTCTCTAGAATACACTTGCATTGAATGAGGCTAGACACGTCTAGTCGGGATGTGGCCGGAAGTATGCATATCGCATACTTGCAGTCACATGACTGCCGGCACCAGAGAATCCTCACAGTGTGCAATGTGAGAACTCACAAGTCTGCAGTCACATAGAGTGACTGCAGACTTGTAGCTTAAGAACAGACAACCCATTTAAAGGGAATCCGTTAGGCGATTCACACTGTCCGAACCGCAGGCAGCATAAATCACAGCCTTTCAGAGAAAATATATGTTGAAGTATAGTCAGAAATTAAATGAGCAGGTGATTGACAGGTCTCTTTCTCGCGAACACATAGGGAGAGACTTGTCAATCACTTGAAGCAGTGTAGGTAAGAGCTGGCTGGGTGTGGGGACGGACTCGTCTGGTCTCCAGCTATGGTCTTTTGTCGGATCTGCAAAGTATATTTTCTCTGAAACATCGTAGCATTTCAGGGAAGAATATATCAGGCTGCAATTCATTTCTGGTTTTAGAAAATTAATTAAATCGCTTTATAGAAGTTGTACAATTTTCTATTTGACTTTGCGTCACAATTCTTCACCATGTTCATTACATAGGCTTGTTGTCAGTGAATGGAAACAATCTTTATTACAGTCTTAGACAGCAATGCTAGTGTTCTCAGCTGAGAAGAGGATACAATTGTATCCAATCTAAGCAATACTCTGTGATCATGGAATAAAGATACATTGTATCAAACTACAGAAGAGATCTGTGCAGCTGCCAATGAATTTAGCTCAGAAATCATCCATGGTTTCCCTAAAGGTGATGGTGGCCCCTGTACACATCATGAGTCACAATCACCATATGAATATATTTAGGTGCATGTACTAAGTAGCGATAGCCCGTTTTATCCACTATACAACATTCTGCCTCTCAGTCGCACACAGACTTGCTTTAGGGACGTCGAGAAACATAAAAAGATAAGAATATTTAAAAAGAAGTGACGTAGGTCCCTGTCTACCTATCTAGAGAGAAGATGGTGGGGTTTTAACCTCTATCCACAAATGAACGTTCTTTTATTTCCTAAGTGTGGTGTACTTATCACAATAGTTATCGCGGATCTTTTCTGTTTAACCCCTTAGATGTTGCAGGGAAGAGGACTTCGCCTCCCGCAGTCACAATTAAAGTTTACCAATAGGTCATTATGGCAGCCATGGATTTAGCGAACACCTCCAGGTCTGGAATAGGTAAAAGTCTATTACTCAATGTCAGAATATGGTGATAAGAACCCACCTGTAACATTGACACCGGGGGCCCACTCTACAGTTACATATACATTTTATCTGATTTTACCTGTTTGCAAATTTCTTGGCAACAGTGGCGTAAATAGAGTCTGATGGGCCCCAGTGCAAATTTTGGACTTGCGCCCCTATAAGCATGTTGCTCAGATGTATGGGCCCTTGTAGAATTCTAAATCCTATTAAGACATAAGTGTTGCCCCCCATAATGTAATAATATCCTCCATCCTGTACTTTGCCCCTTCCTGGTACAATGTCCTCCATCTTGGGCATCTTCTTGTAATAATGTCACCCACCCTGTGCCCCTTCCAGTAATTATGTCACCCATCCTGGTAATAATGTCTCCCATCCTGGTACAATGTCCTCCATCTTGGGTATCTTCTTGTAATAATGTCACCCACCCTGTGCCCGTTCCAGTAATTATGTCACCCTTCCTGGTAATAATGTCTCCCATCCTGGTATAATGTCCTCCATCCTGGGTCCCTTCAAGTAATAATGTCACCCACCCTGTGCCCCTTCCAGTAATTATGTCACCCATCCTGGTAATAATGTCTCTCATCCTGGTATAATGTCCTCCATCCTGGGTCCCTTCTAGTAATAATGTCACCCACCCTGTGCCCGTTCCAGTAATTATGTCACCCATCCTGGTAATAATGTCTCTCATCCTGGTATAATGTCCTCCATCCTGGGTCCCTTCTAGTAATAATGTCACCCACCCTGTGCCCGTTCCAGTAATTATGTCACCCATCCTGGTAATAATGTCTCTCATGCTGGTATAATGTCCTCCATCCTGGGTCCCTTCTAGTAATAATGTCACCCACCCTGTGTCCGTTCCAGTAATTATGTCACCCATCCTGGTAATAATGTCTCCCATCCTGGTACAATGTCCTCCATCTTGGGTATCTTCTTGTAATAATGTCACCCACCCTGTGCCCGTTCCAGTAATTATGTCACCCATCCTGGTAATAATGTCTCTCATCCTGGTATAATGTCCTCCATCCTGGGTCCCTTCTAGTAATAATGTCACCCACCCTGTGCCCGTTCCAGTAATTATGTCACCCATCCTGGTAATAATGTCTCCCATCCTGGTATAATGTCCTCCATCCTGGGTCCCTTCTAGTAATTATGTCACCCACCCTGTGCCCTTTCCAGTAATAATGTCCTCCATCCTGAACTGTAACCCTTCCTGGTATAATGCCCTCCTTCCTGGGTCCCTTCTAGTAATAATGTCACCCATCTTGTGCCCCTTCCCGTAATAATGTCCCCCATCCTGAACTGTGACCCTTCCTGGTATAATGCCCTCCATCCTGGGTCCCTTCTAGTAATAATATCACCCATCTTGTGCCCCTTCCAGTAATTATGCCCCTCATCCTGGTAATAATGTCTCCCATCCTGGTAATAATGTCCTCCATCCTGTACTTTGCCCCTTCCTGGTACAATGTCCTCCATCCTGGGCCTCTTCTTGTAATAATGTCATCCCACCCTGTGCCCCTTCCAATAATTATGTCCCCCATCCTGGTAATAATGTCTCCCATCCTGGTACAATGTCCTCAATCCTTGGCCCCTTCTAGTAATATTGTCACCCACCCTGGTACTAACGTCTCCCATCCTGGGCCCCTTCCAGTAATAATGACCCCATCCTGGTAATAATGTCTTCCATCCTGGTATAATGTCCTGCATCCTGGGCCCCCTCTTGGTATAATGTCCCCATCTAGTCCCCTTCCAGTAATAATGTCCCCCACACAGGTAATAATGTCTCCCATCCTGGTATAATGTCCCCATCTAGTTCCCTTCCAGTAATAATGTCCCTCCTCCTGGGCCCCTCTGGTAATAATGCTTCTTCTCACCTTCCCCCGCTCCCACAATGTGGAGCATCTTCCTCTATAGCCGGCACACAAGCCCGCAGCTGAGTTCGGCGTGTCTGCTATGGACGATACATGACATTCAGTGGCTGGGAATTGGAGGACCCCCATTCACCTGATAGGTAAGGATCCCAGCTGTGGCATTTATGGAACATCCTCTAAAAGAAGGATAAGTGCACAAGTAATGGCCACACAGTGGCCAAAAGTGCAGCTCCTTACAGTTTTACTGCAGACTCCTGACCTGTATAAAGTGAATCAAGTGTTGAATCTGCTCATGAAGAGCTAGAAGAAGGCAGATTAGTAGTAAAATAAAAAAGATAATTAAAAAAGTAAGAAATAAATAAAGAAAATAAAATCGTCATTGTTGCTATGTCCCATTCTTACAATAAACAAGAAAATTAGTAAAAGTCAAACAATAAATTCTCTGTACTCCACAATCGTGCAAAGCCCCATCTGTCAATCATAATCCCTCATATATGCTAGTCAACAGAACAATACAAAAAAGTTATGTCTCAGCCCATAAGGGGTTAATAAGAGTTATTTATGGACTCCAAAACTTTGAATAAAAAGCATTTTTTTTATCTATTTTCTCCCGAGACATCCCAGACACAAGTGGGAAGTAATGAATGCTAAAAGCTTTACTTCTCCTGTCTCCAGACGGATTTAGATGTAAGTAAATGGACTGTTCCACAAAAGAAGAAACTAAGTGACAATACCAGAAATGATGTGCGCAGGAATTAGGTACGCCTTGATAATCTTCCCCATTAGCCTTTCATGAAGGCTGACAAAGAATCAACCGAAAGAACACAGATGGAGAATAAATCAGAATAACTGAATGGAAATGAGGGCACTTTCATGCCCCAGAGTCGCCCGCCTGACTTATCGAGTCCTCTGGAAAACTTTACAATAGTAGAGTTTACAGATGTAGCAGAGCTGAACTTGTCATGTATCTGTTGAAGGTACCAAAATAGGAAGAGATGAAGTCCTATCTAAATCACGTAGCAATATTTCAATGGGACAATCAGATCACTGGTCCTCAGCAGGACAGAGTATTTCAGTAGAATAGTAAGGGGAAGTGACCAGTTCACTCATGTGATATTAGTAAGGACTTTATGGGGCAGTGCTATGATATGTGAGGAAAAGAATGGGGAACTGAGACAGATAGGGGCAGGGTCCTCTCAGCAGCACAGAGTATTTAATGAGCATGGCGATCTTGCAGAAGATCACAGGCTGAGAGATACAAATGGAGAGTGGTCTTCCCAGTATATTTTGTGAGAGGACAGAAAGGTTTCAGGTGGTTGCAGACTGGATAATTGCCAGGACCCCCATTTATACAAGATGGGAACATGGGACGCAAACTGTAGGCCACCCATTAATATTGTTGAGAGATGTAAGAAGCTTGTCAATGGTTATAGGAAGCAATTGATTGCGGCTATTTATTCCAAAGGGTGTGCAAAAAAATATTAAGCAGAAGGTGCCAACAATTTTGTCCGAACCATTTTTGGGGTTTTGTGTGAAATTCTGTCCAATTTGCCTTTTTTTCTCTATTATTTTTCTGTTGTTCCGATACACACAAAGGAAATAAACATGTGTGTAACAAAACATGTGTAACTGCAATAATTTTCTGGGAGAAATACTTCATTCTCTAGAACAATTTCAAGGGTGGCAAATGTGAGAGAAAAGAATCCATTTTGAGTATGTGGTATCCATCTTATCTTGTAACTTCTGTGTAATGGTGATCAAGTAACACTGATGGGCAGTGAGGTTTCACATTTCTATTCACTCCCCTAAGGTTACTATTGGTTCATAGGTCAGAGAGAACTATTCCTTTGTCTCTGACCCTATTTAAAGTGCCACATGTGTTAATAAAGAGAAGTGTTTTCTAGTACACCATTCCTGACTGTGCTGTATTGATTTCCCGAGCGCTCGTAAAACAAATCTTATTAATTTGGAGTTCGGAAGGCATAGAGGAGAGCGTATTTCGCTCACAGAATTTGGTGCCGAAACCCGGGACTAGATGCACATTATACCATCCGGATCAAGAGTGAGGAGGACCCTCCAGTAAAAGTGAATTCAAACGCTGCAGCATAAGGTAAGAAGCTTATTTTTACAATTTTATTTCACTTTTACTGCGAGCTGGTCACCTCCAATCCGGGTGAGTTATTTTTGCAATTAATAGTCTAGTCCAAGAACTGGGAAGAGTTACCTATGCCTGTGTGCATGTGATGGGATCAGTGTATGAGTGTGATATAGTGGTACTTGTACTTAGAGGATTGTTGTTGCTGTATCTTATTTGGCTGATGAGACTGATCATCTCACCAGAGGGGTATCTTATGGACCATTTACGGGGTGTATTGTAGTATTTGTGGCTTTGTGACTGACTACTCTACAGAATAATAGGATCTGTGGCTGTGTGCCTGCCTATTGGACCTGTGGCTTTGTGCCTATTGTTGATATTGTGTTAGCACTGATTTTGAGGCAAGTATGGAAAACTTGTCATGTAAATGGAGACAGAAACCCAATGGAAAGACAGCAAAAAGTAGAATGTTCAGATAACATGAAGGCAAGGATGCCATAACGGATAGTAAAAGAATGTTGAAATGACTGAAATTCCCCACAAGGGGCTCTGGTCTGTATGTGTTCAGGGAGAAGGCTGTTCATTAGAACAAACATGATTAGGACAGCTGAGCAGTTAGAGAATGTTGGCTCTGGAAGTAATTAGTGCAGAAAGTGTGAGAAAACTACTATAAGTAAAAGTATTGTGTGAGTGCTTTTGACAATGGACTGAACGGACTTAATGAGACAGAATTAACAGTACCTCCTCCTTATAATGGACCAGGATGGTGGACATGTACAGTATTTGGGATGGAAAAGTAACTGTTCAAATTGCAAGATAACTAAATCCAAATTAAATTCCCCAAATGCTCCTATTCTACGAGTTATAACAAAGACGCATGTGGTAGCTGATAGTACACCTCCTCCCCCAGAGCTAATTACATGGGATGGGGAGGGGGAGAGAGCAGTGAGAGGGGGGGACTGATAGAGGATACTCTCACATACCAACGACCAGTACTCCTCACACAGGCATGGCCCCCCTCACAAGGTGATGAAACAACTTCCCTGATGAGAAGCTCCTTTTGCTAGACAAGTTCAGCAGATACAGGTTATATAGAGCTGAACATGGCAGGATTTAGAATCGTTAGTAGACGCAAAAGGAGGAGATGTGACTGCACATATTATAAAGCAAGAGAAAGGACCATCAAAAGATTATCTGATTGACAGATCTGGAACAGAATATTTACAGACCTTAGAGTCAGGGGAAGACTATTGTAAGAAGTTGCATTGACAAAACAGAGAGGACAATCTATATCTTTAAATGACATCACTCAGGAAAAAGATGAGACTGTAGAAAAATATTTTGCCCGTTTACAGATGACTTGGACAGATATGGGATGTTTACCAGGGGACACTCTTAATATACATATATTGGGAGATGCTTTTGTGGATGGGTTAAAGAAATCAATTAGAGAGGGACTTGTAAAATAATGCACCCAGAGTGGAGGGGGAAGGACCCAAGGGATTTGTTACAAGTAGCCAAAGGGGTGGAGTAAGAGTTGATCCAAACTTGCCGAACAAAGAGAGTAAGTTTTTTTCCTTACCATATAAAAAGGTGGGGGGAGACAGGAGTGCAGCAGCCCCCACTCACATAGCAGATAGCTGGGAATGACTTTTTCCCTTCATGCTAATTATTGAAAGTCACTAGATAAAAAATATAATGATTTCAATGATTAAAATGAACTCCAGGCACATTTTTAAATTTTTATTTTTTCCTTAATAGATACTGGGCAGCTGGGTCTGTATGCAATTAATGTTTTTCTTTGAGAAATCATCAAAGCATTCTATGGTGATTTACTTAGACGATGCATTATTTCCGCACCTCTGCACCCAGACTGCCGGTATTTATTTGTTTTTATTTATTTTTCCTTGGTCATAAACAATTTACATGGATGGTGCTATCACAAGGTGCTCAGAATTCACCGATAATGTCTACTTTTGCACTGTTTTCTCATTTTAAAAATTTGTTGACTCCTCCATATTTGGAGGTTGTGATGCTTTAGTTTAGAGTATGTGGACGATTTATTACTTTGTCCTGATCAAGTCTCATGTCAGGAGTCGTCTATCTCACTTTTGTGTTCCCTAGCAGAAAGTGCATGTAAGGCCTATAAAAAGAAACCACAGGTTTATCACCAGAAGATAGTCTTTTTAGGACATGGCATGTCACAATACACCAGACATTTAACAGAGGAAAGAAAGGTCACAATACTGTAGGTTGCATTACCCAAAAACAGGCAACTACAAAGACCAGTGGCCTACTACTCAGCTAGGCTGGATCTTGTTGCCAGAGGTGCACCCTCTTGTGTTAAAGCCATTTCTGCGGTTCAAGCCATGATTGAAAAGGCCACAGAAATAGTTCTTGATTACAAGATCACACTTTACACTCAACATGACATTCATGGTGTCCTCAGTCAGGTACATCCTAGGTACATTTCAATGACCCAGCAACTTCGACTTTAATGTGCCCTCCTCATTCCCCCAAATGTAGAACTCAAACGACGGGCAGTTTTGAATCCAGTTAAGCTTCTGCCATTGGATTCAAAAAGGGGGGAAAGATGGGGAAAAGGAACTATTTTTACATACTCTGACAGAGGAGGAAATAGGCGAAATACATACACCCCATGATTGTGTAGCTCTGATATAGCAAAAGACGGCAGGGTTTGAATATGTCTCAGCGGAATCCATTGCTAAAGAGACGGCGGGGTTTGAACATGTCTCAGGTGAACCCATTGCTAAAGAGACGGCAGGGTTTGAACATGTCTCAGGTGAACAAATTGCTAAAGAGACGGCAGGGTTTGAACATGTCTCAGGTGAACCCATTGCTAATGCAGATTTTGAGTATTTTGTTGATGGATCCAAATGGCAAGATGTTGGTCGGTTCTATGCTGGATACGCTTGTGATCACACAACATGAGGTAATAAAAGCTGAACCACTCCCTCCTCACCTATCGGCACAGGAGGCAGAGCTGAGGGCACTCACTGAGGCGTGTAGAGCGGCAAAGGGTAAGACGGCCAAATGTGTGTGTAGATAGTAGATCTTGCCTAAAGTCACATAAAAAACCTATAAACTACAGAGAGCGTAAGGGCTCTGATGACGGCTCTCCTGTTACCAACTAAGCTTGGCGTGGTGAAGATAAAAGCTCACGCTGGAGCTGACGCCAATGAAGCCAGAGGAAATGCTTGTGCGGATGCCGCCGCCAAGGAAGCAGCAAAGAGGCCGAAACACACCACTCGTCCGCTCTACCCGTTCCAGAGATTGCAGATTGACTATATACAACTACCACGAGTAGGGGTATATGAGTTCGTGCTTGTGTGTGTTGATCTCTTTTCAGTTTGGCCTGAGGCATATCCGGTGCAGAAAGTGACAGCAAAGGTTACGGCTCAAAAACTCATGGAGGAGGTGGTATGTAGATATGGGGTTCCTGACGTGATTTAAAGTGATAGAGGTACACATTTCACTAGAGAGATCATGAGAGAGATCTTAAAGTCTTTGGGAATTGAGCAGGGTTTACACACACCTCACCATCCACAGAGTAGTGGGAAGGTAGAAAGACTGAATGGGACATTAAAGTTAAAGATTCAGAAGGCAAAAGAGGAAACCGGCAAACCATGGACCGAATGCTTGCCTCCAGGTAGAAGAACAGGTCTCTCTCCATATGAGATACTTTTTGGTTCAGTACCAAGAACAGGGTTATATTTCCCACAGTTACTTCAGATGCAGAATGACAGCCTGACTAGCTATGTGCCAGCCTTGCATAATCGCCTAAACAGTGTGATAAACAGGTGTATTCTTCCATTCCAGACCCTGAATCAGTGTCTGGAACACATGATCTCAAGCCTGGAGACTGGGTGGTCCTAAAAAGACACGTCAAAAACAGCCTTGATCCAAGATTTAATGGGCCATTCCAAGTTTTTTTGACCACAGCAAATTCGGTGAAGCTTGAGGGAAAATCCACTTGGATACACGCCAGCCACTGTAAAACGAGTCACTCCACCAGCAGAATGATGACCATTTTACCAGTTCTAACGGGGATAGTGGTGGCATTGCCTCTAGCAAAGACAATAAATGAAGTTCTGAATGGTGACTGGGATAATAAATTCATTAGACATCACCAAGTACTTTTAAAAGACACGAGTACATTACCAAAAGACTGTTGGATTTGCACTCAGTCCTGTGCGCTCTAATACTATGCCTTATTTAGCCATTCCAGTGACTTTGAAAGAAATGTTCTATTTGAGTAACCGCACTTTTCCCACTAAGCTAGATAACAACAGGAAAGAGAGAGCCATAGGTTTGCCTGTAGCTTCATGGGTGACAGAGCCATGGTTGTTGTTCAACAGGAGTGGTCCGCCTCTAAGACAGACAGGAATGCCTTGGGCTTCTAGTCCTGTTGACCTCTCCTGTTATCCGAGCTTCACCTCTTGCAGCTGCATCCAGATAAGATCCAGAGACGTCGCTTTCTCTACAGTATTCTGAGTGTAACGGGTCTGTACCGACATCACACAGTGTATAGCGGTCGATGCCACGCTCAATCCTGAGCATCACTGTGTAAACGTCACCTTGGAAAGTCTGATATCAGGTATTATGTCAAATGACACTCAGTATCAGGAAGAGATGATGGACATATTAAGCTCCACCTTGTTGTCTAAATGGATTGCTAGTCTATTCAATAACACTGTTATTGGAGCACCAGAGAGTTGTCACATTATTCTCAGGGGTATCATCATTTCTGTCCAGTTCTATTTCATCAGTTTAATTTTTTTTTAAATTCTGTGGAAGCAGAAAAGCAATGTCTGACTTTCATTTGTTAATTTTCATAGATTTTTAATTTATTATTACTTTTGTAAGATTCAAGTTATTTCTGTGACCATTGTGGGTTTTTCTTTCATTAAACGAGGGGTACCAACAATTTTGACCACGTGTGTATATATAAATAATATATTAGCACTATTTGGCAGTACTATGTTTGAGGTATATATCAGTAATATATTAGCACTATTTGGCAGTACTATGTTTGAGGTATATATCAGTAATATATTAGCACTATTTGGCAGTACTATGTTTGAGGTATATATCAGTAATATATTAGCACTATTTGGCAGTACTATGTTTGAGGTATATATCAGTAATATATTAGCACTATTTGGCAGTACTATGTTTGAGGTATATATTAGTAATATATTGGCACTATTTGGTGGTATAACGTTTGCAGTATATATCAGTAATATATTGGCACTATTTGGCAGTAATATGTTGTGTTTATATCAGTAGTATCTCAGCACTATTTGGTGGTATTTTGTTTTCTTTATATATTAGTAATATATTGGCACTATTTAGTGGTATTATATTTGAGGTATATATCAGTAATGTAATATTAGTAATATTTGGCAGTATTATGTTCACTGCATCCATAGAAGAAATGGCAAATCTCTTGGGCGTTGCCGTAGTCTCTGGAAACCTTTAGAAAGGCAGCATTTCGGGGAAGATTACTAAACTGAATGTCAGGATGCTCCAGCAGATGACAAAGTCTCGGTGCCCAATTGTACCGTAAGGTGACATGTAAGCGCGCGCGGCTTAAAAAGAGCCTGCAGCTGTGGAGAAAAGATTTTCAGCCACAATAAGTATCCTCCGTGAAGGGCATCCATAACGTTTCATTTCTTACACAATCATTCTGAAATGAGAAGATACAATTGCAGAAAAAAATTAGTAATTTCTATGTTCACGTATCTAATACAAATCACGGATCTGTGAAATGCAGCTTGCTGACAGTTTCCAGCTAGAAGTTAGTAAATCTTTCTCTATAGCCCATAAAACAAAACCAAAGTGAATAAATCATGTAATACTAATTGAATAGATAGGTGCTAGTTAGCACGGCCTAAATAAAGTTTATTAGTTTATTAACATGTGTACATCATGCAGGGAGGACGCCATTGTGTGTTCACTTTGACGATGATATACCGCATATGAGCATTTGATTTGTGCAATTTAATGAACTTTTTTTTTTTTATTAACGACATCTTTATGACCAGAATAAACTTCATTTAAAGATAACTGGACGCCTCTAAGCAGCCCCCTGAATTCTGACACTTTTAGGCATGAGCCAAGTTGTCTTGTATGATGAGCGGAAGCCATTGTATTACGCGGCTTCGTAGCGCTCGTCTGCTATCGCTGAATATTACATGCAGAGATATGGTCTGTGCTCAATATCTCCCCGAATAAGAATCAGGCCGAGGGTTTGGAGAATTAGAATTTTCCTTCATCTCAGGAAAATTACAATCCCAGGGCAGCGACCATACCTGCAATCAGTGGCGGCCTATACAAAGCGGCGCTGATGGATCTGCCCTCGACCTCGCGCAGTCTGACAATCACCATAATACAAAAGGGAAACTAATCACAGACTCCCGAAAGGCGACACAAGAAGAATAGACCATTAATCTGTAATCCCCCTGCATTCAGCATAATGTGCTGCTAAAATGGGCAGCCGGTGTGTGTACAAAGGGAGGGAAACAATGCATCAAAATCTGCGCATGCATCAACCATACTTGTGGGAAGAGACAAGAGGGAGATACGGAAAAGTGATGCGCTAAACAGCATCTAAGGAACAAATAGGGAACATGGCATACATCATCACAGCCCAAAATAATACAGACCCCAGACCAGCCCTCAAAACTTATACAGACCCCAAACCAGTTCCCAAAACGTATGCAGACCCCAGCCTAGACCATCTAAGCACATACAGACCCCAGACCAGCCCCTAAAACTTATACAGACCCCATCCTAAACCATCTAAGCAAGTACAGACCCCAGACCAGACCCCAAAACTCTTACAGACCCCAGCCTAGACCAGCTAAGCAAATATAGACCCCAGACCTGGACCCAAAACTCTTACAGACCCCAGCTTAGAACCACTAAATTAACACAGACCCCAGACCAGCCCCCAAAACTTATACAGACCCTAGAACAGGCCCCCAAAATTTATACAGACCCCAGCCTAGACCATCTAAGCAAATACAGACCCCCGACCAGGCCCCAAAACTCATACATACACCAGCTTAGACCATTTAAACTAACACAGACCCCAGATCAGCCCATAAAATCCATACAGACCTCAGTTTAGACCAAACTAATACAGACCCCAGACCAGCCCCAAAACTCATATGGAACCCAGCTTAGAACCACTAGATTAACACAGAGCCCAGACCAGCCCCCAAAACATGTACAGACCCCATCTTAAACCATCTAAATTTATACAGACCCCAGATCAGCCCCCAATACTTATACAGACCCCAAACCAGTTCCCAAAACTTATGCAGACTCCAGCCTAGACCATCTAAGCACATATAGACCCCAGACCAGCCCCCAAAACTTATACAGACCCCAGCCTAAACCATATAAGCAAATACAGACCCCAGACCAGCCCCCAAAACTTATACAGACCCCAGCTTAGATCATCTAAGCAAATATAGACCCTAGGTCAGCCCCCCAAATTCATACTGTCACCAGTCTATAACATCTAAACTAACATAGACGCAACAACAGTCCACTTATGTAAGACAGACCCCAGAGCATACCCCATAAACTAATACATGCCCTTGATCAGTTCCCTAAACTTATACAGACTTTAGACTAAACCTCTTATAATAACACAGACTCCAGGCTAGACCCCCTAAACTAATACAGACCCTAAACCGGGACCCTAATGTAATATAGGCCTCATAAACTAATACAGACCCCAGACCATCCCCCTAAACTAATAGAGACTCCAGACCACCATTTAAACTATTACAGACCCTATAAAGTAATTCAGAATTCAGGCAAGACCCATTTAATTAGTATAGATTCTACACCAGACCCTATAACCTTATACAGGTGCTTCTCACTAAATTAGAATATCATCAAAAAGTTAATTTATTTCAGTTCTTCAATACAAAAAGTGAAACTCCTATATTATATAGAGTCATTACACACAGAGGGATCTATTTCACGTGTTTATTTTTGTTAATGTTGATGATTATGGCTTACAGACAATGAAAACACAAAAGTCATTATCTCAGTAAATTAGAATACTTTATAACAACAGATTGAAAAATGTTTTTAAAATTCGAAATGTCCTACTGAAATGTCTGTTCAGTAAATGCCCTCAATACTTGTTCGGGCTCCTTTTGCATCAATTACTGCATCAATGCGGCAATGTGGCATGGAGGCGATCAGCCTGTGGCACTGCTGAGGTGTTATGGAAGCCCAGGTGGCTTTGATAGCAGCCTTCAGCTCGTCTGCATTGTTGGGTCTGGGGTCTCTCATCTTCCTCCTGACAATACCCCATAGATTCTCTATAATAGATTCTCTATGGGGTTAAGGTCAGGCGAGTTTGCTGCCAATCAAGCACAGTGATACTGTTGTGTGTAAACCAGGTATTGGTACTTTTGGCAGTGTGGACAGGGGCCAAGTCCTGCTGGAGAATGACATTTCCATCTCCAAAAAGCTTGTCGGCAGAGGGAAGCATGAAGAGCTCTAAAATGTCCTGGTAGACGGCTGCGCTGACTTTGGTCTTGATAAAACACAGTGGACCTCCACCAGCAGATGACATGGCTCCCCAAACCATCACTGATTGTGGAGACTTCACACTAGACCTCCAGCAGCTTGGATTGTGGCCTCTCCACTCTTCCTCCAGACTCTGGGACCTTGTGGAGTGTGTCAATGACTGCCTTCTGGACATCTGTCAAGTCAGCAGTCTTCCTCATGATTGTGGAGCCTACTGAAACAGATTAAGGGACCTTTTTAAACGCTTAGGAAGCCTTTGCAAGTGCTTTTTGGTAATTATTTTAATCTACTGAGATAATGACGTTTGTGTTTTCATTGGCTGTAAGCCATAATCATCAACATTAACAGAAATAAACACTTGAAATAGATCACTCTGTGTGTAATGACTCTATATAATATATGAGTTTCACTTTTTGTATTGAAGAACTGAAATAAATTAACTTTTTGATGATATTCTACTTTAGTGAGATGCACCTGTACAGATCTCTGTCCAGCTCATGAAACTAATACAAACCCCAGACCAGCCACCATAAGTAATATAGAACCTAGATCAGCCTCCATAAACTATAAGCCCCCTAGTAAATACAGACCCTCTAAGCAAATGCAGAATTTAACCCCTCACAATAAAATCAGCCATAGAACAGACTGTGTAGATACTTCCCTTTCCTGGTTCCCGCAGCTTGTGCTCCTCTACTTCCCGACCTGGGAGTTAGAAGAGCTGATTAGTATAGGAGAGGTGAGTATAGAGAGGACACAGGACCTCTGGGAGATTTACCTGCTGTTCCAGGGGTCCGGAAGCTCCTGATGGGACGGCCAATTTTGAGAAGTAAAAAAAAATGTGCATCCATAATAGTTATCCTCCTTCTTCACTTTGATGTAGATTAAACATGGTAACAAAATGATCGTTTGTAACACATGATATGTCTGCACTTCCTGATGTCACTTTTGCAAAATGTCCTCCGCATCAAGACTGAAAATAAGGGTCATATCTCTGTAAGGAACTATTATAAAATCACCGAACCTCGGCTCCTACTCTGACTTCTCATTTACTAATATGTAACCAATTTTCCAATATGGGTGGAAATGCCCTTTAAATTGTATTTGATACATTGTAAAAGAATTTGTTTTTGTTAATTAATGTTAGACCGGCCCTGGGAAGAAAAGTGGCATATGTGCTTCCCGTCAGCCGCCTCCTGATTATTTATTTACTTTTTGTTGACTAATTGCAAGAAGATAAAACCTGGAGATTACAGCGTGAGCTCGTGCCTAGACTTTGGCTAAAGAAGAGAGAGCTGGCATGAGGCCCACAATCGAATAATTACCATCCTCGGTCATTTGTGGTCAAGACAGCTCCACTTTCCCGAGACATATTTGTATCTCAGTGTAAAGTCTTCTCGAGGCCTCAAGATGTGACGCCAAGATGGTGCACGTCCGGAATAATTGCCACAAGTGCTGCAGAATCAATAGATTTCATGGAGTTGCAGCAATTATTTCCATGGATGACGAGTAGCTCATATTACAGTATTGATAAGGGGGATCCGTTTTAGGATCGGATTTTTTGTAATTGTGTCCTGTGGTAACGAGATCTTTTCCTGTGACCCATATTCTGGGTTAAATTGAGCAGCACTGGAGGGTGTGGAAATGGCGTATACTGTACACCGTGAACATCCGGAACTGGATCCTCAATGATGAGAAGTCAAGATATTTCAGGAACTGATATGCAGAGTTTTCAGCTCCTGTATCTAAGCTGGTATATCTAAGCCTGTCATCAATCCCCTGCTCCAGAGTATCAGCTTAGTGTATATCCATCCCTCATGTGTGAGACTTTTAGGGTTCAATTCATCATTTGAAGGTCTTTTTTTAAGTCTGGGGGCTTCATTCATTTTAGCATTTGCGCTTTTTTTTGTCTAGTTTTTGGAGCTTTTCGTTAGTTTTTCATTTGCACATTATTCTACTTTAAATTACCGCCTTTTTAAAGTTTATTTTGTATGTGTTCCCCTGGTTTTTATGTTTGTCATTATGGGCAAGGTATTGGGTTTCCAGATATTTTTGTGACTATTTAAAAATGTCATTTTTTTTATGTATTTCTGCTTTTATTTTTGCGCTCAAATCTTGCGACTTTTAAAGCACAATATGTAAATTGTCTCTTTTGAGGGAAGAGGACTAGAACTCTAGTGCCACCTATAGGAAGTAGCAATCCTAGAAGTCAATATCTACTCTCTAACGAGCCTTGTCACATGACTTAGGATAAAAGTCAGAGCCAGAATCTCAATTTGAAGACACTGTGTTTCGGGGTATGGCCCCTCGTCAGTGCAAAGTATGAGGCCTGGTTGCACAGACGAGGGGCAGTACCCCAAAACAGTGTCTGCAAATTGACATTCTGGTTCTGACTTTTATCCTAAGTCATGTGACAAGGCTCGTTAGAGAGTCGATATTGACTTAGGATTGCTACTTCCTATAGGGGGCACTAGAGTTCTAGTCCTCTTCCTCTCTGAAGACACAATTTGCATACTTCCCAGAGGAGCATTACGGCTTTAATTCTCATCTTGACATGCTTAACATATCACTCTCCGTAAGGAGAAACGTTACCCCTTGGAACCAAAAGCAAAACATGCAAATTTTTGCTCAAAAATGACCAAGAAAAGGTAAAAGACAAAAATGCATTTTTACAAAAAATTCATCTACCGCGTGCCCCATTTTGAATAATTTGGCGTGAAAAAACATCAAAAATGTTTTTTCAAAATGACACGTGTTCAAGAATTTTATGCAAAATTGTAAGCGCTCTTTATTTTATCTCTAGTAGCGATGAGCGCGTAAGCCTCTTAACTGTTTTGGCGAGCATGCTCGGGTGCTCGCCGAGTATTTTGGCCTGCTCGGCGTTTCATTCATTGTGGCTGCGCCTTCAAGTGTCATGGCTGTTTGACAGCTGTGACACATACAGTTAGTGAGGCATACTCGCTCATCACTAATCTTTAGTTGTTTTGCAACCTTTTGTTGCAAAAAGTCACACATCCTGCTAAAATGTTTCAAAATTTGCACATACATTTCAAAGGTACATAAAAATGTCCAACTCTTTAAAAAGTCGTCATTGAAGAATCAACCCCCCAAAAATATCTGGAAACCCCAACCACAAACATAAAAGAAAAAAACAAATGATCACATATAAAATGGATTTTAAAAAAGGCACAAATTAAATAAAAAAAGAATAATACTCAAATGAAAAATAAGTGAATAATTCCAAAAACTAGGAGAAAGAAAAAGGAGCAAATGCAATAATGAATTCCCTTCTAACTACCATCTTCATCATTTTAGTTACTAATTTTCTGGTATATTATTATGTAAAGGGACAATTTACTGCTGATCTGGTGTATCCAAGCCCACTCCTGTGTGATAGAAATGCAGAACCCCACAGAGGTACCTGATGTCCACTTGAGTGGTGTATCTAAGCTTCTCATGTGTGGTCATGTCACACTGAACTCATTTCCCCATTATGTAATGGTATAATGTTACGCAATTCCATTATACAGTGTATCTAAGCCAGACAGGTGTGATACTGTTTATAACTACTTGTCGGGTCACAGGTGATTAGATGAAAATCGCAACGGAAAACTTGAAACTAACGCAAACTTTCCAACATGGTCGGATTATTTGCAATGGACAAAGGTGGCTTATTTATTTTTTGGGGGGTTCTAATCTGTGGTCGATTGTCATTTCAGGCTCATAGTGCAGTGTCAGTATTTATTTAGGGGGTCCGTATATATTAAGAATTGTAGGTATTTGAGGAATCTGGGATCAGCATATATTTTTGGGGGAGGTCTGAATTTATTTTTTTTATTTAGGCAGTTTGTGTTAGGTCTGGGGTCTTCATTAATTTGTTTAGTTTAGAATCTGTGTATATTTTGGGAGAGAAGTTCAGTGTTTATTCAGGGGGTCTAGTGTGTGGTCTTTGTTTATTCAGGGGGTCTGTGTGTTTATATGTATTTAGGGTGTCGGATTTCTTTATTTACAGGATATGGGTGTCTATTTTTTTAAGGAGGTCTGGGGGGGCTGTATTTTATTTAGGTGGTCTGTATTGATTTAAAAGTGTAGGTAGCGTCTATCCATTAAGGAAGCTAGGTGTCTTTATTTAAGGGGTCTGGTTCATTTGTTTAAAAGCCCTGGTGTGTTGTGGTCTACAATTATTTAGGGGGTCTGGGTGTCTGTATTTTAGGTACTAGGTATTTATTTGGCGGTCTAGGGTTTGTATTTATTTGGGAGCCAGAGGAGGTCTGAATTTACGGTGTCTAATTAGGAAACGTGGTGTAGAATGGGACTGGCTATCTGTTTTTAAGGGGGTTAGACCTCTGAAATTATTTAGGGGGTCTGAGTATCTGAATATATAAAGTATGTAGTTTAAGGGGGCCATATTTTATTCAGGGGGTTGGTGTATGGCTGGTACATGTTTAGGAGGTCTGTATTTATTTTGGGGTGTGAAGAATTGCTCTTATGCACTGTTAGCTTGATGAAGTTCTCTGACCATTGATTACACCTGTAGGATGGGTTTGACCCATGGGTGATGGATACAGACATAAGTGGATGCGAAATCCAAATTTTTAAATATAAAGTGGTTTTATTACATTTTATTCATCTGCTTACTAGTTATTGTATAGCTGATACTGGGAAAGCTGGGTGAACACCAATGAGACCGCAATTAACTCAGCTTTTCCAGAGTCAGCAGCTTCAACTATGCCATAAATAATTAAACCGTATTAAGCCCATACACGCTGTCACTGAACTTTCCTAGAAACAGATATAGACACATTATTTTTTTTTATCACGGCCCCGGCGCCGTCTCAGCTTCTATGAAGCGAGTGCATTACAGTATTTTTATTTAATATGCTTGGTAAAAGGAAATAATTTAGAGGATGAAATGAGAAGTGACAGCGATTGAAATAAACCTGACGGCTGTTATTGGAATATTATCCTCTCATCAATATTTTACCAGAAGTCGTGCCTCTCGCGCCTCTCGCTCCGCGCAGCTAGTGTTTGTACAGAAGTGCTGATGTCCCGGATCACTTATTCCACAATATTCAATGGTTTCTTGTCATTGACAAACAGTTCAATAAAGAAACAATCTGTGAATCAGTCCTTTGTGACATTTTATATCAGATATTACATCTTACGCTTTGGCCTTTTTTTCCATTTTCTCGAAATTATGTCTACATGAAAGTAGCATGTTATCTCCAACTTTAAGAAAATCTATATGAAAATCACATTAAAAGCTTTTCTCACTGTGGCTCAGTGGTTAGCACTGTATTGTGGCTCAGTGGTTAGCACTGTATTGTGGCTCAGTGGTTAGCACTGTATTGTGGCTCAGTGGTTAGCACTGTATTGTGGCTCAGTGGTTAGCACTGCATGGTGGCTCAGTGGTTAGAACTGTTTTGTGACTCAGTGGTTAGAACTGGATGGTGACTTAATGGTTAGCACTGTATTGCGGCTCAGTGGTTAGCACTATATGGTGGTTCAGTGGTTAGCACTGTTACTTTGCAACACTGGGGTCCTGGGTTGAAATTCCACCAACATCTGCAAGGAGTTTGTATGTTCTCCTCGTGTTTGCCCGGGTTTCCTCCGGGTTCTCCGGTTTTCCCCCACATTTCAAATACATACTGATAGGGAATTTAGATTGTGAGCCCCAATGGGGACAGTGATTATGATGTCTGTAAAGCTCTTGTTATAATTAGAAGTGGTAAAATGTCAACGTTTTGTCTTCAAAATGTAATAATTTTATTGTGAAAAAACAAGCACTAGAAATACCTTGCCACATTATGCACAGCCCATATGCAGACTAAGGTGTTTCCATGGTTACTGACTACAAACAAACAATGTGTTGTCTGATGCTGCAGTCACATTGGAGACAATCTGCCCCCTATTTCCTACTCAGTCACATAATGCATGTTAGTAAGGATTAGGAAATGGAAGGAACTGAGCGTAACTACAAACTCAGACTGTTTTCTGGGATCTGTATTAGCTTATGGGGTCTGATTTGGGGATTTGTAGATCAGATAGTAACCCAGTATCATAAATGATCAATGATAGGGCTCGTGCACATGACCGTATAAATTGGATGAGTGCTTTCCATGATTTTCACGGATATCACTCATACCCATGTTATTCTATGGGGCCGTGCACATGTCTGACTTTTCAATCGTAGCATGCACGAGAATCGGATGGCAACTGCCCATTCAATGCTATGGGTACGTGAAAAAAATTGGACCACTTTTGGGTGACATCCGATTTTCACGGACTGACATAATGGAGAAGGCTGAGAAAATCGGGTCCACTGTGATCAAACGCCGATCAGCATAATCGATCTGATTTTCCCGGACGGTCATGTTACCCTAGCCATAGGTGGCGTCTCTGATACAGATTTTGCATCGGGGCCCAGGAGCTTCCCATTTTTGCCACATTATGAGTCCAAAGGAAAGTGGTTCCTTGCTATAAACTCTGTTAGTCCCTTTATTACCAGCTTTGTTTCTTTAGCCTCCCTCCTTATTTACATACATTTGCTCAGCATGAGCCGGTAAGCCGCCGCTCCCTCACAGCGGGAACTTACACAGTCACAAATACTGTCATCCGCTGTATCCAGTACCGCTATTTATCTAGGTAAGGACGCACAGGCTAAGTAGTACTTCTCCAGGGATGCACGCTGCTAACTTGTGAGACCTTTTCCTGGCTTTGATCCAGTGGAAACAAGAACCCATCCATCTAACGTCCCAGTAAACCTGACAGGCACATGCAGTTACAGGCCGTACAAGGACAATGTGCGAGACCAGAGGAGAACCTGCCGGAGTTAACACTTCAAAGTAAGACGCACACACGGTTCACACGTGCAGAAAATTAAAGGGTTTCTACAGGACCAGGTATGGCTTTTTCTCCATTTTTATTTAAAGGACCATGGGGAATGTAGATGTAGCACCCTGAGAATTCGGCTGCTACAGGGGTATTGCACCTCAACCCAGAGGTGTGATATTCCACTCCCGGGTAAGGATGGAGTGTGGAACTGAGCTAGTAGGCTGCATGCACTACACACATCCCATTTCCGAGGAACAGACCGATGGTACTCCCACTAGAGAAATGTGCAGGTACGACAGTGTCTGTTCCTGGCTGGAGTGGGAGGGGGGTGGAACATCCCAGTAGTGTAGGGGCAGATAGGGGGAGCAGCCTGGGTAAAGCTAGGAGCTCATTGGGTGCTGGTCACCTGAGCTCACACATAGAGGGAGTATATAAGGTGGGCACCATCTTAGATCAGGGTCAGTCAGTCAGTCAGTTGTCAGTCTGTGAGACGTCAGTCTGTCAGAGTGTAACCTGAGAAGCAGAGCAGAGGAGAAGAGAGAGAGACCCAGAGGCGCAGAGGGGACCCCAAGAGCCCATAAGAGAGCTAATAGGGTGAAGGGTCGGCAACAGGGTACCGGATCCCAAGCTGGCAGAGGCTACAGCACACCTTAGCCAGGAACCGGAGGTCGTGGGCAGGATCTGCCACGATCACCCACTAAATCCACCCGGAAGGCAGACCAAGAATAGGGTCAGGGAGCCCAGAGGAGGCTTGACCAACAAGAGGCCCGAGGGAGCCGGACTTAGGTGGATCCCTGGTGGGAACGGCCAGAAGAAGGGAGAGACAGAAAGGAGCTCAGGAACACACTCCGGAGTTGCCTGGGAGTTGACCGAGTCCAGGACCTGGTGGACGCAGCACGGCTTGGGTGGTCACTGCTGTACACAGTGACCCGAGCAACACCAGTAAGTAAAACCCTGGAACTGCATTTTATGCCTCTGAGTCTCCTTGCTGCACCTTCACAACCACCATCCTCCACGGCTGACCCCCTGAGGCTATACCCCTCCCGTTGGGGGTTATACTACCTAAGCTGCACACACATCACCAGCCTCAGTGGACCCTGCTGCAGCGGCGGCCTTTTGACCGCAAATCAACGGGTGGCGTAGTCGACACAAAGAACTAATAACATCTGTAGGACTGCCACACACTGAGTTTGACACCCTGGGCACGGACCGGGTCACAGCCACTCGGAGACTACAACCCCCATCTGATCCGGCTCCGGGTATCCCTAACAACACTGGCCCAGGGGGCGCGTCATAGAGATACAGAAATTTTTCAGAAGGTGTGACCCTAATACATATCTCCAAACATTAGAGACCCCATTTATAGGACATATATGGCTCTGCCCACAGAAATGCCCACAAAACTTTGGAGGACCGCCCATTTAAAGGAACATGTGCACAAGCCCTACCCTCTTTAATATCAATTTTAAAAAACAATCCTACAAATAGCGCGATAGTTGGGAGGTAGGTAAATGAGACAATGGGAATGGACCAGGAGGGGTTGTGCAATGGAGAAGACAAGAAAAACTAAATATTCTGTGATGGAACCAGTAACAGAACCATTTCCAGAGGCTCAACGAATAAGGGAAGACCTTTCATACTCCCAATTTTATGGGCCATAATGAACTCAAACAAAACCTCCCAGAAACCAAAGGTGGGGAATCAAACATGGGTGCGCCTTGTGTAAATGGCTGCAGCTACATACCAAATTTACGGCAAACAATACTTTTCTCGGCTACTTGTCTTAGAAATTGGCAAGTAGGTTCTTTCCCCTTTTCTGCATGTATGCTTACGAACAGTGTAGACTACAAAAGAGGAAACGTTTATTATTTATATATATATATATATATATATATATATATATATATATACACACATACACAGAGAAAAAAACAACACAGAAAACATGGCTTAAAGAGTAACAGTCATTTTAATTTTTATTTCATAAATAAATGGTATATATGCAGAAACTTCGCAATGTATCTTATGAGAAATCTGCTTCCTTCTATTCCTGGACTGATCTTTCATTCTTAATTCATGGGTAAAATCTGTGTACAGTGAAAGCAGAATTTCACATTACTGAGATCGGAGATGACAGTTGGAGCTGTTTAAATTCTATTGGAAGGGGAGGAGGAAAGGAAGGAGGGAGGAGCTAGCGGAACACTCGGACATTCCGCTGCAAGTTCTCCTGAAGAGACAGTTACATTTTAGATGCCTTTCATTTGGAAGGTGTGGATTTTAGTAACATACAGGAGTCTCCTCCTCCTACTAAACATTACAATATGCATTTTACTAGAAAATAAAGAAGTCATCGATGAAATAAACTTGGTGTTGGATCTCGGCAAGTAAGGACTTAAAATAATTAACAGCAATCTATACCAGGGTGCTCATTGTGCTAGCGAGGCACTTTCCCTTATTCTATCACCTCCATGTTTCAGTCATTAATTCCATTAGAACAAAGAGCATTAATCACTAACAATGTGGAGGTGACGATCAATCATTTATCACGTTCTAATCAATACACAGCGATCAGTGGAACCATCATCGTAATATTGTAAAAGCACCGAAATTTCAAGGACAGAAAGAGTCTCAGAGTTTTCACCCATTCTCAATACAGAAACATATTACAATAAAATCTTACATATAATAGAATTTGTATTATCATATACACTATGTGGAGAAAAGTATTGTCCCCACATCTTAATCATTAAATTCTGATTATTTATTCAGTTTAAATGCCCCTCAGTGCACACCATCTGGCCCCTTGGTGAATAACATCCGGCCCCTTGCCCCTTGGTGTATAACCTCCAGCCCCCAGTGTATAACATCTGGCCCCGTTGTCCCCCCTGGTGTATAACATCCGGCCCCCCACCATGCCATCTTCCTTTACTAACATGTGACAGAACGGCCGGTGGTGCAGAGCTTACTGATACCAGCGCAATGCTGTAATAGGAACCACCGGGTAACAAGTCCATTCATGACATTTCTTTCTCCTGAGTGATATTATTAAGAAGTGGAAGCAACTGCAGCAACTCAGCCAAGAAGTGGAGACCCCACAACGTTACAGAGCGGGGGGCCGAGTGCTGAGGAGCAGAGGGCAGAAAAGTCACCACTGCTCTGCTGACCCCATAACTGCAGAGTCCAGACCTCCTCTGGTATCAGCACAAATACTGCATCCCCACCAGGAGCTTCATGGCCGAGCATCACCAAGCACAATGCCGAGCATCGGATGGAGTGGTGTAAAGCCGGCACCACTAGACTCTGGAGGAGACGTGTTCTGTGCAGTGACGGATCACACGTCTCTATCTGCGCCTGATGGAGGGGTCTGGGTTTGGTGATTCGAGGAGGACGTTATTCTCTGACTGCATTGTTCCGCTGTAAAGATGGTGGAGGAGGATAATTCTATGGGTTGTTATCAGGGGGCGGCATTGACTCCTTAATTCCAGTGAAGGGAAATCTTATTTCTTCAGCACAAGACATTGTGGACAATTGTAGCTTCAGCTTTATGGGAACAGTTTGGGGTTCACCCTTTTCTGTTCCCCATGACTGTGCTCACTGCACAAGCTCCGTACAGACATGGAGGGGGGAACATATGGGGCAGCACAGAGCCAGGACCTCAGCCCCATCCAACACCTAAACCAGAGATTGTGAGCCCGGCGAACCCCCAAAATCAGGGTCTGACCCCACAAATGCTCTTCTGGATGAAGGGGCAAAAATTCCCACAGTCGCCTCCAATAGCTTGTAGAAATGCTTCCCAGAAGAGCGGGAGCCGTTATATCTGCAGAGGAGCGACTCCATATTAATGTCTATGGGTGTAGAATGGGGGGTCAGAAAAGCTCCTGTAGGTGTAATGTGGAGGGGGCGCATACTTTTATCAATATAGTGTGTAATATAATATAACATAATATTATCATTGTAACATAATATGACAAAATAATTTTAAATAATGTAACAATATAACGTAATATAAAATATTATATAAAGCAATGTAATATAATGTGACAGTGCAATATAACATAGCGATAATATACTGTAATATTAGGTAATAAAAGGAGTATAATTTAACATAGCACAAATAATATAAATGAATATGTTAAACCCTGTCTCATCTGCTTACCTTGCTGATTACCAATACTGTAGCTACCTGGCTCTACTGCTTCACAGACTCCTTGCTCACTGACCGCATCTCACCCCTGTAACGCATCTGTCTCTGCCTTACTGACTTGTGAAAAATTGGGCACTAAAGGTGAAATTGTTCCACCTGGTTGGATCTTTTTGTAGGTCTTCTCAGATTATTACAAAGGCCCAACACAAGTGAATTTCACAATTGTTTCCTTTTGTGAATTGTGTAATGCTTCACTTTCCCTCTGGGGGCGCTGCAGGCGAAGTGACCTAACTGCTAGATTTCCCTATAGCTGATCATTGATGGTCCCAGCATTCGGATATCATGTAAGCAATATATTTTTTGATGAACCCTTCTATCACAAAATAATTTTTCAAAGCAGAGAACCAAAATGACAACATCGAGTGAATGTTAGAAAGCTCTCCTGACGATATAATAAGTCTCTCATATACAGCAGCTATAAATATTCAGGAGTCGGATCAGACATAACTCTGCTCTAAATACTTAAACTATGTAAATACTCCAACAGCCTTCAGGAGCAAAACATTGGTATAATGTATACAGGGGGACTAGAGGGAGATCAAGAAGACTTGTCTAACATGGGAGGTCCTCCTCATATAGAAGTTTCTGCATCAAACAATCACTTTATGTTGGATTGACGCTGCATTGTGAAATGTATGATACATCTGGTTATGATATGACATAATACTGTAGAGCAAAATGATACAAGTACTGATCCAGTCCATTCAGCAGAACCTGGAGCAATTATTAGGGTTCAGAAAAGGTAAGGTTCCCCCCAAAAAATAATAAAAATGGTCCATTTTACAGAAAGCATGAAATAGTTGTACAGGAGTAAAAAATATCTATCTAGGTGCTCCCACAAGGTAAAAAGATCTAAAAGGTTTGGAGCAGTAGGGGAATGGGTCTGAACTCCTCTAAGACTCAGAGAAAGTATCCCAATGACAATTTCACTTTAACTCATTTATTCCCTTGAGTGCATGTCAAAATCTTTATCTTGGGCATTGTATAAGGACTTATGGTCCATCAGAAATTTGGATTGTGCCCCCTTAAGGGTTTAGACCAAGGAGGAAGGTAGCAGAAGTGTAATTTACCTTATTTAAACAAATATGAGAAAATAAGTCATAGGAACCATGAAATGATGTTGGATCTATGAAGACATCTAGACAGCATGAGGACATCTAGGAACCATGAGAAGACATAGGAACAATGAAAAGTTATAAACCTTGTGGCACTTGTGAAGGCAACCTAGGAACCATGAGATTTCTAGGATCTTAACACATTGCAACCATAAAGAGATGTAGTATGCATGAGACGTCTATGAGGAGACTAAGGATTCATGACATAACATATGATGCATTAGAAAACATAGCAAGTCAGACTAAAGAGGAAACGTATAAATCTTGAGAACATCTAGGAACTATGAGAAGACATAGCTAACTAGGACCTAGAAAGGATGTCACCATT
Organism: Phyllobates terribilis; assembly: GCF_046119375.1. Taxonomy (NCBI): domain Eukaryota; kingdom Metazoa; phylum Chordata; class Amphibia; order Anura; family Dendrobatidae; genus Phyllobates; species Phyllobates terribilis. Next base: position 387,015,735 of record NW_027362765.1, read on the forward strand.
ATCAGATCGGTGGGGGTGCGACACTTTACTGTTCTTTTGCACTGGACAGGATCGCTTTGCACTTGTGTTTTTGATGTTTCTGTGGATTCTGCGGCTTATCTCTATATCATATTATATAGGATCTACGATGACATATGGAAACTGTAAGGTCTACAAAGAACCATGCCAGACATTAGACCCATGAAATGTCAGATGAGAGGACATCTAGGACACCTTGATCGCATCTTTGGACTTAGGAACAAGGAAGCAACTATAAAGTCATCTATAACCCATGAGAACACCTAGGAACTAAGAACATATACAATAGGTTCCATGAGAAAAAATAGTAAGCTTGGTAACTTATACCTTAAATCAGATGACAGATGGACTATGAGAATAGTAGAGGTAGAAACTAAAGAAGATATAGGAAGGAGAAGAAGACACAGGAATTGAAAGAAGATATCAGAATATCTGGACATTGGTTTAAAAGGTGCTGCAAAAATCACCAATGGACAAGGATGTCCATAGTCACCAAATGTTCCTAGCACTGTACAGCACATATATCACACCACCAAAACCTTCTACATTAGGCATAACAGTTACTGAGCTGTAAACTCATTGGCCAGTATGGCCAACCCCTGCCCTAGTTTTACATGAGAAGCCCCTTTAAGTCACAAATACAATTGTTCTCGTTAATGTTTTATACTGTTATGGTTAATATTTTATATCTTGCTTTGATTATCTTTTAAACAATTTTTATCTCTATATCTAGCTTTAATCACTTGAGTGTTCCTATTAATGATATAAGTCTTCTTCACAAAAGCAGTGAGAGAGGGTGTTGGCTTGGTTTAAAACTAAAGGCATTGAGTGCTGATTTAAGCTAGATTGAGGAAAGTTAGAAGAATCCATAATTTACGTCCTTTGTTCTTAAAACTTACATATTCTTTTTTTGGTAATGTACTAAACCATTCCCCTTTTTCCTGTGGGAACAAAGAAAACCTCTGGTACCTCAGACCTGACAAGCCTTGTGCATCAATTAATGCTGTTTTGTATGTTCTTGTCTCCGATCAATTGACCGACCCTTGATTTGATCAACATCAGCAACGTGTATGAGGTTCCTTGTGTCTCCCTAAAAGCTCTCCCTAAAGAGGGGTTTCCACGACAGACCCCTTATGACACAAATACTATGTGTCCTATTTATTAAGTCACAAATATAAAATATCCCACTCCTTATGTCACAGACACAATGTATCTGACTCCTTATGTTTACAGACCAGACACAATGTATCGGATTCCTTCTGTCACAATTCCAATGTATCCTTATGTTTACAAATACAACAATGTATCTTTATGTTCTTCGTCCATGACATATGTTGGAAATCAGTGTTCCCATCCAAAGAAATCCCAAACCTTATTCTCCGCCAGCAAATTAATGAGGGTCAACTCTTTTTATCATCTGGCAAACTCCAGCACTTGTCTCCATCTAGAAGCAACACAGTACCGTGATGTCAGAAGCCATCAACTAAATTGCTGTCAATATTCTGCGCTGAATCCATGTGCGTATTAAACGTTGCCATTCAATAGTAAGAGGATTAGCCAGACCTCCGAATCATTCCAAGACCTGTTTTCACCGTCACAAAAGCCGGACAATATCTGCCAACGAGCTCAGACAAGTCAATGCTACCATATTAAAAAGCCGTATTGCAAAAGACTTAACTGGATATTACCATGGCGACTTAAATATCAGGAAAAGAGGAGATCAGGACCACGACTCTGTATGCAGCAGAGCTGATTTGACGTTAATCTCTTTGCAGCTGCAGTGTTGGTGCTTTGGGATATCAGAAAAATGACAAATGACAAACTCAGCTCTGCTGCATCGTAAATGAATCCTACAACTGTGCATGTAAATATAGATGGGTATCAATTCCCTATCAGTATACGCATGGTATTCTATCACATTAGGGCATGGAATGTTAAGATTTGACTTTCCAGAACAATAGACGAGCACGGATTACTCATCTTGACCCCGTTTCAATCAATATTATAGAATTAAGCCAGGACAGCAAATTATAAACCTCATTTGCATTTCCATTTAATAAAGCATGGAAGTAATTTGACATGCTGGTTAGATGGATAATTGCAGCATCCCTTTAAGAAGGAAAGTAAGTGGTCAGGGCTCTTTGAGAATAGAAGATGGACCTAGTCCTTGGGTTATTGGACGTTGATAAGACATTTTTTCACTGTGCAGCGGCAAAAGAAATCCTTGAAAACGAAGAGCTAAATCAAAGACCCAGAATATAATTTTAAAGCTCTAACCAGTGTAATGATAGATAAACACACAGAGGTGTATACGACAGATAGGTAAACTACCTATAGGAGGCAGTAGAGAGACAAGTTTCTTTCTCATTGAGGAGAGATCATTTGCATACTTTTTTTTTCCCAAGAAGCATTGCGCGTAAAACTTCCTGCACCAAGTAGAACTAATACTACTACAACCAATATTCCTGGTTTATCGTTCACGTAAGACAGACCAGATGCTGATAATTATATATATCATATATATGACTTCGCCTCAACCTGATCAAACATAGCGGATCTGAGAATCAATTGCTAAAGTGTACAATTAAAAATGAACCCCATCAGAATCTCATTATATGGGAAGAATCAGATTACTGTATAACTCGGACGGGGATTGCAACACTATGCTTGGACTGGCCAGCGACTTTCCCGACAGGAGCATGTATTTCTATGTAGCTGTCACACTTGGGTCACTAGAGCCACCGGCCAGTCCGAGCATTGCGTTGTGATCCTCGTTCAAATTAGATGGCTGTCTGACTGTCCCCTATCACAGATATTGCAGCTTTGGGAGGTTCTTGTTCCTGTTGAAGAGATCCAACTGATTTATAGAGCATAACACGCATTGCTCCATCGGAAAAAAGTATGCAAAGTAGCTCTCCTCCAGAAAGGAAGAAACTCTCTCTAGTGCCACGTGTCAGTCAATGTCCGACCTATAAAAAGGCATTGAAACACGAATAGTGATATCAACCGAACCAGTCAACCGGTCTCCTACTCTGAACCAGTCTCCTACTCTGAACCGGTCTCCTACTCTGAACCGGTCTCCTACTCTGGTTTGGTGATATCTCTGGTCATCAATCCTTTTTTAGAGATAGGACATTGACTTTTAGCATTTTATAGGCTGGAGTTTCTTCATTCTAGAGGAGAGCTACATCAGGGTTGATGAGGAGGACAATGGTGCCCAAAGACATCACTGAAGCTCATGGACCCTTATATTAAACCTGCAACATAGACCCCCAACTGTTACACAGTGGTCATGGTGATGGTGTCCTTATATAAAGCATAGAGACTTTTTAGCCCCCTCATGCTATACACCCCTGATGATGCCTTAACAACTGTATATACCATTATCAGTTGCTGTGACCGGGATCATTTTTACTCCAAAAAGTTAACCAAAGTGAAGAATGTTATGTCAGGGGGTCACCATTCACACAGCACATCTCAATCACTGTCCACACATCCAATCAACCTTTTGCCAGATATAGTCAGTCATGTGACCCAAACTATTCCATAATTTAAAAAATAGTTGGATTTTGGTTTTTATAAATATTCAAATAAATTAATCCAGAGTCCCGTGGAGACGTGGCATGTTTTCCCTGGGCTGCTGGTACAATGGGTTTAGAAACTAGGTATTAGGCTAGAGTCACACCAGCATATATTCTCTCATCCGAGATAATCGGGTTGATTATGTAAATCATGCACTGATCAGAGATTGATCATAGTGTGACCCAATAAGGATAAGATGGAAAAATAGTCTCCATCTTCTCCATTGTGTCAGTCCGTGAAAATCGGACTACAGTCAGATGTCATCCGAGTGTGCTCCGATGGTTTCTACGGACTTATTGACTTGCATGGCCGAGTGCGATCCGATAATCGGATCCAACTGGGGCATGCTGCGATTTTTTTCCTCGGATCATGTAGAAAAAGTCAGACATGTACACGGCCCCTTAGAATAACATTGGTCCAAGTGTGAGCCGATGTTACAGTGATGATAATGCGATCATGTGCACGAGCCCTTAGAGTAATGAAATGGTTGCAAAAGTATACATACCCATTAACTATACTAATATAATATATTCTATTTACTACATTTACTTATGTGGCACCCCTGCGGGTTCAGTCACCACAGAGGCAAGGCATCTCACCCAGAGGTGTGGTACCTCACTCGCAGGTAAGGATAGAGTGCCGCCCGGGACCCTAACACCTGCATCCAACACTACACTACTCCAGACCGGTAGGAGGGGCAAGATGCGCTGCTCCTTCGCTGAGCCCTGTCCCTGGCTGGAGTGGGGAGAACCAAGGTAGGGGGAACCATGTAGTGGGTGTGGGTGGAGGAAGTAGTTCAGGGGAGCTCAGTAAGAAGCGATATAAAAGAGAGGGTGGAACATTCTAGAGGGAGGCTGAGGAGATTGAGTCAGAGGAAGAGTTGGGAGCAGGAGCTCTGCGGGAGCTCTGCTCAAGGAAGCGCGGGCCTGAGTGAGGAGGCCCAGGAGAAGGAGAGGAGGAAGGAACGGGAGCAGAGGGAAGGCTCCAGGAGTGAAGAAGGGATCCCAGGGGTACGGGCAGAGCTGGAGGCCACCAGTACACCCGAATCTACCAGGCGGTGGAGGGATCGAGCCGCAGAGGGGACCGGCCCCTAACTAGTGAGAATTACAAAGTTCAACTAGAAACCGGAGGCTTCTGTACTTTCAGGGTGCAGTTGCCACATCCGCACTCAAGTCGCCAAAACGGTAACCACATAGAATCCAGGGAAATCCAGGTTGCCCAGAAAGATCCGAGGATACCGGCTTGGGACACTGTTTGCGAGGCGCAGGGCAAGAAGGGTGAGAGCCAGCGCAGGAAGACTGCTGAGAAGGGCATATAGAATGGGGTCCTGTCAGGCACTCTTGAAATACCTGAGGGATTGCTGAGCCCCTGCCCGGTGAACGCAGCACGACGTGGGAAGTTATGATCTGCAGTTGTAACCAGGAGCAAAGTGAGAACTGCGAATAAATCCGGAAGACTGCACCCCACTGTCTCTGTGAATTATTACTGCTGCGCCATCATCCCCTGCACTACACTGCACCACGACCGCTACCTCAACATCTATAACATCTCAGCACAGCCCTGGGGCTTAGCTCTACCTGTGGAGAGCTGATTCAACTCTGCTGCATTAACACCAGCTCCAGAGGACCTGCTCCGCAGCGGCGGCTCCATATAGCCGCATACCACAGGTGGCGTCACGAACATTAAACATAAAAACTATAATCCTTTTCTATAACTCTCCCTTTATTGACCACCCTGGGTCACAGACCGGATCACCGCCACTGTGACATCTCCCCTAGCAACGACCGGCCCGGCACTGAGTACCCCACGGCCCAGGGGGCACGTCACTTATGTGATCTAATATTTCCAGTTATATAGAATATAAATGTACCGGCTTCTGATTTTCCTACAGAGCAGATTTCCTATCTCTCGCCCCAATCTCTGACCCTGAGATCCCCAGCCACTTGCGTACCGGTGAGGATAGATAGAAAAGTCTATATATATTGCCCCAGCAGGAGGCTTCCCCTTTTATTTAATCAGGGAGCTTTAGAAGAACCACGATTTAATTAAAAATCTCGGTGTCCTGGGAATGGACTAAATACCGATCGTGACCTGAAAAATGTAACGGAATTTAACCATTTCCTAAATCATTTCAACCGGCAGTAATTTCAAAAAGCAATGTCACGATTCCAGAAAATTACTCTAAAACTGCAGTCGCCTTCCCTTACCTATGTGCCACTGAGTAGGAACAGGGCTCTCCTTGTCTCCGTGAAAGATCAAGGAAATAATGTAAACTTATTTTATTGATATAAAAAATAAAAATTCTGCTCTGATTATTTTTTTTAATTTCTAATATACATTTATTGTGGATGGAGCCTTGTGGGTTTTTTTTTTTTTTTTTAAATAGACAGCTTCTTATCTTCTGAAAAGATAACATTTTGGCAACCTGCTTCCGTTTACCGGCACTAGGGGGAGCTTTAGAGTTAAATGCATACTTATTCCATTGAACTCAATACAGTAAGTGAGCTCCCCATAGTAGGGGCTACAATTATATCTATGAAGTTGATTTGGTGCCCTGTAAAGGAGCTTGGGCCGTTTAACCCCTTGGCACTTTTACATCCTTAATTCTAGGTATTCAATGACATGTGATGTAAATGCATAGTGTAAGGATCGAATTTAGAAGTATTGCAGTGCTCTATTGTGGAACAAAAAAAAAGTGTAAAAATTATTGAATACGATTTTAAAAAATATTTAAAAGTGTGAAAACACATAAAAAAAAGTACAAATAATTGGAAATGCTGAATAGATAATGTCCCATACTATTTAACAAATGCATTATTTATTCAGCATTGTTAGTGCCATAAAAGAAACTATGCTAATATTTCATTTTTTTCTGATACCCCGCCTCCCAAAAAAATAAAATAGTACAAAGAATAAGGCAAAAAAATAAATAAAACAGCTCAGCCGACAGAAACACATAAAAAGTATAAATGTAGTAGAAATGAATAAATAAAAGTATCTCAGAATGTGGCAACACCAGAAATAGGCTTTTATTGTACAAAAGTAATAAAGCATATACAGGTGCATCTCGCTAAATTAGAATATAATTAAAAAGTTAATTTATTTCAGTTCTTCAATACAAAAAGTGAAACTGATATATTATATAGAGTCATTACACACAGAGGGATCTATTATATAGACTCATTACACACAGAGGGATCTATTATATAGAGTCATTACACACAGAGGGATCTATTATATAGAGTCATTACACACAGAGGGATCTATTATATAGAGTCATTACACACAGAGTGATCTATTTCACGTGTTTATTTCTGTTAATATTGATGATTATGGCTTACAGCCAATGAACACACAAAAGTCATTATCTCAGTAAATCAAAATAATTCACCTGCAAAGGCTTCCTAACCTTTTAAAAAGGTCCCTTAGTCTGTTTCAGTAGGCTCCACAATCATGGGGAAGACTGCTGACTTGACAGATGTCCAGAAGGCAGTGATTGACACACTCCACAAGGTCCCAGAGTCTGGAGGAAGAGTGGAGAGGCCACAATCCCAGCTGCTGGAGGTCTAGTGTGAAGTTTCCACAATCAGTGATGGTTTGGGGAGCCATGTCATCTGCTGGTGGAGGTCCACTGTGTTTTATCAAGACCAAAGTCAGCGCAGCCGTCTACCAGGACATTTTAGAGCACTTCATGCTTCCCTCTACCGACAAGCTTTTTGGAGATGGAAATTTCATTCCCCAGGAGGACTTGGCCCCTGTCCACACTGCCAAAGTACCAATACCTGGTTTACACACAACAGTATCACTGTGCTTGATTGGCAGCAAACTCGCCTGACCTTAACCCCATAGAGAATCTATTATAGAGAATCTATGGGGTATTGTCAAGAGGAAGATGAGACCCCAGACCCAACAATGCAGACGAGCTGAAGGCTGCTATCAAAGCCACCTGGGCTTCCATAACACCTCAGCAGTGCCACAGGCTGATCGCCTCCATGCCACATTGCCGCATTGATGCAGTAATTGATGCAAAAGGAGCCCGACCAAGTATTGAGGGCATTTACTGAACAGACATTTCAGTAGGACATTTCGGATTTTAAAAACATTTTTCAAGCTGTTGTTATAAAGTATTCTAATTTACTGAGATAATGACCTTTGTGCTTTCATTGGCTGTAAGCCATAATCATCAACATTAACAGAAATAAACACTTGAAATAGATCCCTCTGTGTGTAATGACTCTATATAATAGATCCCTCTGTGTGTAATGACTCTATATAATATATGAGTTTCACTTTTTGTATTGAAGAACTGAAATAAATGAACTTTCTGATGCTATTCTAATTTAGTGAGATGCACCTGTACTTGGTATACGGACATAATAATAACCTGCAGATAAAATGTTAACATGTCGCTTTTGTGCACATAAAATGCCTTAAAATTGAAACCCAAGAAAGAAAACTAAAAACTGCACAACTGATTTTTAGCCCCATCTTAAAAAATATTTAAATAATATAATAATATTTTTTATGTACTCTAAAAAGTATAAGTGCAAAAAATTGCAACTCATCCTACAAAAATCAAGCCCTCATACAGCTACATCGACAGAATGATTAACTGGGTTGATAGGACTTATAAATTGATAGTGTATTCTTAGGTCATGGATGAGTGGGGGGCACAACTTGCATCGCCCCACCAATGAACTGTTTGCAGCTTCCGCAGTGATTGGCTATACAGAATCTAGAGAACCAGAATAGCACAGCACCGTAAATTGTTTAGTGGTCGTTTTAGGAACTGCAGCTCAGCTCCTATTGAAGTGAATGTGATCTGAGCTGCAGTACTGAGAATGGCCAATACATAGTGTATGGAGCTGAGCCACTCCTGCTCGGTATAGTGTGTGTCGCGAAAGCTGAAAATAGCTTATCGGGGAAGTTATTGGGGTCGGACCCCAACTGATCTGATATTAATGAACTATTCTAGGGATATCTTAGTCCTGGAAAGTTATGTAATCACAAAAAAGGCCATCCCCTTTGCATCCCTAAGGGGTTAAAGATTTATGCAGAAATTTTCCAGTGCAGAATACGGGACACGATGATAAAAGGTTAAGATTTACATGGACTTTAAATGTGACCTGATACGACCTGTCCTCCTATTCTACATGCAGCAGAGCCGACCTTGTCATTTAGTTCATGGGAAAAGCATTGACATTGTAAGAGGATATTGGCGCACTTAGGTCTGCTCCAGCAATACAATCTATTGAACAATGCTGGGTGAACGGTCATTAGTGATTAGCTTACTACGAGCGAGGGGGAAGAGACGCACAAACTGTTACGATCCCTAGATTAGGTGCCGATAGTAAATTGATTATGATGTAATTAGTGTCCCCATGGAAAATGGAATTATGCTCCCAGTTATAAAGTCATAATTAACTGTGACAGCGGCATTCGTTTATCAGCTTGGGAATTCCGGCTCTCAAGACGTTACAATTATAATTCTCCTTTGTCTTCTATTTTTAAATAATAGGCCAAATGATCGCTTCCTTGGAGCCAGTGCGCACCTTGATTTATGATCCCTCTAAGTATCTGTGTGTTTTATGGCAGCATTGTGGAATCCAGTCCAGTCCAGGGCCATTAATAACAAGCACTCAGAAAAAACGGCCGTCTGCCGAGTTCTCCCCTACACTATGATTCCTTCTTGGGACTTCTATGCTTCATTTTTTACTAATATTTCTGGCAGTAGCTTCCTAAGAAGTTCTATGTCTAGACTGTGTATGAAGCGGCTCTAGCTCCCTCTATCACAGCAAGAAGTCTCAGCTCCAATCACAGAGTGAATTACATTAAGTTCTCAACGGTCTAAAAGGAAATGTTCTCTAGCACCAAAGGAAGGTGGTTAAAACTTAGCCTTTAATAGTATAGGATAAAAAATTGTCAGAATGTGCCTAGATTAAAAAAAAATCCATAATGCTTACGTGTTTCGGGGAGAAAAACCTAAGAGTTTTTCCACCCGAAATGCGTCGGAATTAGGGTCTTTTTTTAAATATGTTCACATTCTGCCAATTTTTGAAACCTAAATGATTAAAGGCTAAGTTTTAACCACCTTCCTTTGGTGCTAGACAATATCCCCTTTTAAACCATTGAGAAGTATTTGACCTGGAAGCCGGAGCAGTCTGTACTCCGTGCACCACACCCAGACCACAGACTGTCTACCCCGGAAGTCTCCTGGGATACTTATCTATAACACATAAGTGGTGAGCAAAAATTGACACTTTTTCTAATTTTTTGAATTACATTGGGTCAACCATTTGGTATGAAACATAGCGACCAGCATTGGTGGCGGCAACTCAGCGACAATATAGTCCTACCCCGATTCTGCGAGGAAATCCAGAATCCACATCTAGAAATACCCTTTGAGGGTGAGTTGTTTTTTTTTTGTGTAAACCTCACCAATTTTCAGATCAGGACACCACAAATTTGCCAAGACTGTTTCCAAAAAAATTGGGAGATTCGTTGCAAAGTCAGGACTGTTGGTACCTATTACGTAAGGAAATCCTTGAAGCCTGAAGATCAGGAAGCTTTCTCAGTGCTACTCATCACCTCCTACCGTTAACCCATCAGGCCATATTCCATTTTCAAGCTTTCGCTTTTTTCTCACCTTCTTCCAAGATCTATAACTTTTTTATATTTTCCTCTACATAGCCGTATAAAGTATTTTTGCTTTGTTCCATGAGTTGCATTTTTGAATGACACCATTCATTTTACCATATAATCTACTGAAAAAAAAATTCCAAGTTCAGAGACATAGAGACTAAAAAATGTTCTTAGTGTCGCCATTTTCTCAGACCTGTAATTTTTTCATTTTTTTTTGTCGATGCAGCTGTGTGAGGACTTGTTTTTGCACGGCAAACTGGTCTTTTTATTGTTACCTTGTTTAGGTCCATGTGATATTTTGAATGTTGTATGCCATTTTTTGGGCGGAGATATGGAGGCTGAAAAATGGTAATTCTGGCATTTCCTGAGCCCACTGTACATGTGGATCCTAGCGCAGATGTACAGTTACAGCGGGTGAAATAAGTATCGAACACGTCACCAATTTTTCAAGTAAATCCATTTCTAAAGGTGCTATTGCCATGAAATTCTCACCACATGTCAGTAACAACCCATCCAATTCACAGAGTCAAAGAAATCAAACCATAGATGTCCATAAATTATGTGTAATAATGAGAAATGACAAAGGGAAAAAGTATTGAACACGCTTACTGAAATTTATTTAACACTTCGTACAAAAGTCTTTGTTGGTGATAAAGCTTCAAGATGCCTCCTGTATGGAGAAACTAGTCGCAGGCATTGCTCAGGTGTATTGACTCCAGGTCTTTCTGTAGCTCTCCAAGGTGGTCCTTGGCTCTTGGACAACTCTTTTGATAATTGCTTTCACTCCTCTGTTTGAAATCTTGTGGGGAGCACCTGGTCGTGGCCGGTTTATGGTGAAATTATGTTCTTTCCACTTCTGGATTATGGCCCCATCAGTTATCACTGGAGCCTTCAGTAGTTTAGAAATTCTTCTGTAACCAATGCTATCAGTATGTTTTGCAACGATAAGGTTGTGAAGGTCTTGAGACAGCTCACTGGTTTTACCCATCATGAGATGTTTCTTGTGTGGCACCTTCGTAATGAGACACCGTTTTTATAGGCCATCAGTTGAACCTGTTGATATTATTTTTCACTAAGTGGCAGGATTGCTTTCTAATTACTGATAGATTTCAGCCAGTATCATAACTTTCCAGGGCTTTTAGCATATGTCTTTCTTCATGTGTTTAATACTTTTTCCCTGTGTCATTTCTCACTATTACACATAACTTAATTTATGGACACCTATGGTTTGGATTTCTTTGCCTGTGTGGATTGCATGGGTTGTTCACGAAATCTGGTGAGAATTTCATGTCAATAGCACCTTTAGAAATAGATTTACTTAGAAAATTGGTGACGTGTGCCATACTTATTTCACCCGCTGTATGTCCATTTGTGCCAAGTGATTAAAGAGGTTAAAGAGGTTGCTCCATAAAAATTAAAATTTCTATAGGATAGGTAAAAAATGCATGCCCAATGAGGGTCTAGATGCGGAGAATAGACAATCTGGCTGGTATTGAGCATGTGCGAACGCTACTCCATAAATGTCTATAGCAGTGGTGGTCACACATGCTCATTACAGCTCCATGCACACAGAGGATATTGTGCCTCGTTCTTCGTGGCCAGACCCCCATACATTTATCCTCTATCCCATAGATAGGTCATAAATGGTGTATATAGTACAACCCCTTTAATAAGCATTGGCTTCAGGATAGAAGTTTCCTTATCCTTTCCTATGCTCGATACAAAGATAAAAGATTCATGTTTGATTCCGAAAATAGACTGTAGATCCACAAAGCCACCATTCACCGTCTTCCGCAGGTGGAAAAAGATTTTGATTGACTGTATTGTTTTATCGCATTCAGTTTTATACTTTTAGAAAATTGCCTTGCCTCCATTGTATACATACTGGGTGAGAGCATGGTGGGGGAGGGGAGGCGGCGGGCACTTACAGATTTTATATTTGCTGCATATATATGCTATTAATCTAGAATTTCTACAAGCCTGTGCGTTTAACTGTTCATAGCCATGACCCTACAGTTACAGCTGTATACTTTTATAGTATTGTTGTAGAGGTTCTAGGGGAATTAATAATTAGTCAGCTTTTATGTAACAAGGGTCTGTCAAATATTAGATGATTAGAAGGCGTCCTGCTCCTGTGACTGTTCATGGAAACCAGCAGAAAGTGTTTAATTTCTCTACCGTGTCACTGGTGAACTGCAGCATTACATGGAAATGTATCCTTATATACAGAGAGAAGTATTATAGTAGTTATATTCTTGTACATAGGGGCAGTATTATAGTAGTTATATTCTTGTATATAGGAGCAGTATTATAGCAGTTATATTCTTGTACATAGGGGCAGTATTATAGTAGTTATATTCTTGTACATAGGGGCAGTATTATAGCAGTTATATTCTTGTACATAGGAGCAGCATTATGGTAGTTATATTCTTCTACACAGGAGCAGTATTATAGCAGTTATATTCTTGTACATAGGGGCAGTATTATAGTAGTTATATTCTTGTACATAGGGGGCAGTATTATAGTAGTTATATTCTTGTACATAGGAGCAGTATTATAGCAGTTATATTCTTGTACATAGGAGCAGTATTATAGTAGTTATATTCTTGTACACAGGAGCAGTATTATAGCAGTTATATTCTTGTACATAGGGGCAGTATTATAGTAGTTATATTCTTGTACATAGGGGCAGTATTATAGCAGTTATATTCTTGTACATAGGAGCAGCATTATAGTAGTTATATTCTTGTACACAGGAGCAGTATTATAGCAGTTATATTCTTGTACATAGGGGCAGTATTATAGTAGTTATATTCTTGTACATAGGGGGCAGTATTATAGTAGTTATATTCTTGTACATAGGAGCAGTATTATAGCAGTTATATTCTTGTACATAGGAGCAGTATTATAGTAGTTATATTCTTGTACACAGGAGCAGTATTATAGCAGTTATATTCTTGTACATAGGGGCAGTATTATAGTAGTTATATTCTTGTACATAGGGGCAGTATTATAGCAGTTATATTCTTGTACATAGGGGCAGTATTATAGTAGTTATATTCTTGTACATAGGGGGCAGTATTATAGTAGTTATATTCTTGTATATAGGAGCAGTATTATAGCAGTTATATTCTTGTACATAGGAGCAGTATTATAGTAGTTATATTCTTGTATATAGGAGCAGTATTATAGCAGTTATATTCTTGTACACAGGAGCAGTATTATAGTAGTTATATTCTTGTATATAGGAGCAGTATTATAGTAGTTATATTCTTGTATATAGGAGCACTATTATAGTAGTTATACTCTTGTACATAGGAGCAGTATTATAGTAATTATATTCTTGTACATAGAGGTAGTATTATAGTAGTTATATTCTTATATATAGGAGCAATATTATAGTAGTTATATTCTTGTACATAGGGGGTAGTATTATAGTAGTTATATTCTTGTACATAGGAGCAGTATTATAGTAGTTATATTCTTGTATATAGGAGCAGTATTATAGTAGTTATATTCTTGTACATAGGAGCAGTATTATAGTAATTATATTCTTGTACATAGAGGTAGTATTATAGTAGTTATATTCTTGTATATAGAAGCAATATTATAGTAGTTATATTCTTGTACATAGGAGCAGTATTATAGTAGTTATATTCTTGTACATATGAGCAGTATTATAGCAGTTATATTCTTGTACATAGAGGTAGTATTATAGTAGTTATATTCTTGTATATAGGAGCAGTATTATAGTAGTTATATTCTTGTACATAGGAGCAGTATTATAGTAGTTATATTCTTGTACATAGGAGCAGTATTATAGTAGTTATATTCTTGTACATAGGGGGCAGTATTATAGTAGTTGTAACGGGTCTGGGAGGCGGAACCTCTGAGCTACTATACAAGGGGGCGGTCCTTGTAAGGGAGCGGGTGGCGACCAGGCAGGCAGTCACAGCAGGTGACCGGGACAGTCTCTGGAAGAACGGGCAGGAGGTCACGGCAAGTGACCGGGGCAGTCTCTGGATGAACGGGCAGATGGTCACGGCAAGTGACCGGGGCAGTCTCTGGATGAACGGGCAGATGGTCACGGCAAGTGACCGGGGCAGCCTCTGGGTAAAGGGTTGGTACGACCTGTGGCGGCTGATGGTAGACGTAAGCTCCCAGGTGAGCAGGCGAGAGTCTCTGGATAAACGGGTGGTCACAGCATGTGACGGCGGAGCCTCCAGGAAGACCAACAGACAGGCGGCAGATGAGCGCTCCCAGGTGAGCGGGCAGAAGTCTCTGGACAGGCGGGAGGTCACAGCACGTGACGGCAGAGCCTCCAGGTAGGCTAGCAGACAGGCAGCAGATGAGCGCTCCCAGGTGAGCGGGCAGGAGTCACTGGACAGGCAGGTGGTCACAGCACGTGACGGCGGAGCCTCCAGGTAGGCTAGCAGGCAGGTAGCAGATGTGCGCTCCCAGGTGAGCGGGCAAGCTGGTCCATAGACAAACTGACAGGAGTTGGAAGGCAGACCGTCGGACCTCAGGCAAGCAGGCAGGTAGCTGATGTGCGCTCCCAGGTGAGCGGGCAAGCTGGTCCTTAGACAGACTGACAGGAGTTGTAAGGCAGACCGTCGGACCTCAGGCTAGCAGGCAGGTAGCAGAATATCAGGCAGGAATAAGACAGCAAGCTGGCAGGAATCTGGCAGGTATCTGGCAGGTAACTGGCAACGGGACCTGAGGGCTGAAGCAGAGTAGTGAACAGTGCAACAACATTGCTCGGGCACCTCCATTTTGGAGGAGGTGCCTTATATATGGTGAAGTCCTCCGGCCATTGGCCGGGGACTCCTTAGGACGGCGCGCGCGGCCCCTTTAAGAGGGAGGGAGAGCGCGCGCGCCCTAAGCACAGTGGCCGGGAAGGAGCGCGCGCTGCCAGCAGAGTGGGAGGAGGACGCCGGGCACAGAGCAGAGAGGTGAGGGGAACAGCGTCCCTGCCTAGCAGAGGGCAGGGACGCCGGCGCTACAGTACCCCCCCCTTTAGGCCCCCCCTTTTTTAGGCCAGACAGAAATTTAGCAAGGATAAGAGGGGCATGGATGTTCTCCCGGGGCTCCCACGTTCTCTCCTCAGGACCAAACCCCTTCCAATCTACTAGAAAAAAGGTCTTTCCTTTTACCCTTTTGGTGGCAAGAATGTTCTCTACCTCAAACTCGTCCTCAGCAGAAACCGGAGCAGGAGGCGTACCTGTAGACTTGGAAAAAGAGTTAAGTACCACAGGTTTGAGGAGAGATACATGGAAGGAGTTAGGGATCCGTAAGTTGGCCGGGAGTTTCAATTTATAGGCCACCGGGTTGATCTGACTGATGACCTCCAGAGGACCGATGAACCGAGGCCCTAACTTGTAAGAAGGTATCTTGAGTCGGACATATTTAGATGAGAGCCAGACTTTATCTCCAGGACGAAATTGTGGAGGATCCAGGCGTTTTTTGTCAGCGTGTCTTTTCATCCGTTCGGACGACTGAAGGAGTGCGGATCGGGTACTCTCCCAAATGGAGGAAAATTTGCTAACGAGAGATTCCGCAGCCGGGTTGTCCACAGAGGTGGAGACAGGAAAAGGAATCCGAGGATGCTGACCGAAGACTACAAAAAACGGGGATTTGGAGGAGGATTCGCTCTCGTGATTGTTATAAGAGAACTCGGCCCATGGTAGGAGATCCACCCAGTCTGAATGATGGGTATTAACGAAGTGCCGGAGGTAACTGGTCAGGTTCTGATTGATCCGCTCCACTTGACCATTGGACTGTGGGTGGTAAGCGGAAGAGAAGTCCAGGGTGACGTCTAGCAGTTTACAAGTGGCTCTCCAGAAGCGTGAGGTGAACTGTACCCCACGATCCGACACGATGTGGAGGGGCAGGCCATGAAGACGAAAGATGTGACGAATAAAGTCTTTAGCTAGCTCGGGTGCAGACGGGAGGCCTGGCAGGGGAACGAAATGAGCCATCTTGGAGAAGCGGTCAGCGACCACCCAAATGACCGTACAACCGGCAGAGACTGGGAGGTCAGTTATAAAGTCCATTGCTATATGCTGCCAGGGGGCAGCAGGTACAGAAAGCGGAAGGAGGCGACCGGCTGGCAGATGTCTCGGAACCTTGTTGCGGGCGCAGGACACACAGGCAGAAACAAAGTCTATTACGTCCTTGTGCAGGGTAGGCCACCAGTAGTGCCGGGTAATAAGCTGGAGGGTCTTTTTCTGACCGGCATGGCCAGCCAGTTTAGACGAGTGACCCCAGTGAAGGATCTTCTCCCGATCAGGTACTGATACGAACGTCTTTCCGGGAGGGAGACGATTTAGACTCACGGGAGCCACCTGCATTACTCTGGCGGGATCGATGATGTGTTTCGGATCTTCCTCGAGATCAGACACCAGAAAGGATCGAGACAAGGCGTCCGCCTTGACGTTTTTGTCAGCCGGGCGAAAATGAAGAACAAAATCAAAGCGAGCAAAAAACAAGGACCACCGGGCTTGGCGCGGGTTAAGTCTCTGGGCATGCTGGAGGTAAGCCAAGTTCTTGTGGTCAGTGTAAATTATTACCGGGTGAAGAGCCCCCTCGAGCAGGTAACGCCACTCCTCCAATGCCAGTTTGATGGCCAATAACTCTCGGTCTCCTATGGAATAATTGCGCTCTGAGGAGGAGAAGAGTTTAGAGAAGAAGCCGCAAGTTACCATCCTCCCGGAAGATGATTTTTGAGTAAGTACGGCTCCGGCTCCAGAGGAGGAGGCGTCAACTTCCAGGAAGAACTGCTTGTTGCCGTCCGGGCGATGCAGCACCGGGGCGGAAGAGAAGGCCTGTTTTAAGGAAAGAAAGGCCTCCTCTGCTTCGGGCGGCCACTCTTTGGGATTAGTACCCTTATGGGTGAGCGCGGAAATTGGGGCAGTCCGGGAAGAGAAGTGTGGTATGAAGAGGCGGTAGTAGTTGGCGAAGCCCAGGAACCGCTGAATGGCCTTCAACCCCTCCGGTCGAGGCCATTTCTCGATGGCAGACAGTTTCTCTGGATCCATTCGTAGGCCGGTCTGAGAAATAATGTAGCCCAAAAACGGAAGCGAGGTCTGCTCAAAGAGGCACTTCTCGTATTTAGCGAAGAGGTGATTCTGCCTGAGCCTGAGCAGGACCTGACGAACGTCCCTCCGGTGAGTCTGGAGATCCGGAGAGAAGACCAAGATGTCGTCCAGGTACACCACTACGCAGGAGTAGAGAAGGTCTCGGAAGATGTCATTGACCAACTCTTGAAAGACGGCAGGAGCGTTACAGAGACCAAAGGGCATTACCAGATATTCATAGTGGCCGTCCCGGGTGTTGAATGCCGTCTTCCATTCATCCCCCTGACGGATACGAACCAGGTTGTACGCCCCACGGAGGTCCAGTTTGGTGAAGATTCTAGCCCCCCTCAGACGATCAAATAACTCCGGAATGAGTGGAAGGGGGTACTTATTCTTCACCGTGATCTGGTTAAGGCCTCTATAGTCTATACAGGGACGGAGAGAGCCGTCCTTCTTTTTGACGAAAAAGAAGCCTGCTCCCGCCGGGGAGGTAGATTTCCGGATGAATCCCCTGGCCAGATTCTCCTCAATATATTCGGACATCGACCGGGTCTCAGCAGCGGATAATGGATAAATACGCCCACGGGGAGGAGTAGTACTGGGTAACAGGTCGATAGGGCAGTCGTATGGTCTATGAGGGGGTAGTGTCTCTGCCTCCTTTTTATTAAAGACATCAGCATAAGACCAATAAGGAATCGGAAGTCCAGGTAGATTAGCTGGGGTAGGAGAAGGACGGACGGGATGGACAGGAACCAGGAACCAGACAGGTCTTATGGCAGTCCTGTCCCCAGCGAAGGACCTCTCTGGTCTGCCAGTCAAGCACGGGTGCATGTCTCTGGAGCCAAGGTAGACCTAGCAAGAGGACGTGAGAGAGTCCAGGCAGAACATGAAAGGAGATACTCTCAGAATGCAGCATTCCCACCTGCAGAGTAATGGATTCGGTGATGAGTTGGATGGGGCGTGGTAAGAGACCCCCATCCACGGCAGCAACAGACAAGGGTACAGCCAGAGGTTTGGTGGGGATGCGGTATTTCTCTACCAGGGACTGTGAAATAAGATTCCCGGCTGCTCCAGAGTCAAGTTGGGCTAGTTCGAAATAACGGTTCTCCCCGCAGACGATTGAGACTGACAGCAGCAGAGATGGAGAGGATTTATTCTTGTCTAGGTCGACCTCTCTGAGCGAACCTAGACACAGGCGTTTCCCGACCTCTCCGGGCAGGCACGGATCCGGTGCTCCTTACTGCCACAGTAGAAGCAGCTCCCCTCGGCACGGCGTAAGTCCTGACGGGTTTTGACCATCTTGGTCTGGTCGACCTGCATAGGCTCAGGAGAGTGTACCTGGGGAGAGACGGAGGGAGTGACGGGTTTCTGAAAAGTAGGAGCTAGACGTGGAAACCTCCTCTCACGGGTGACCTCTTTGGCACGCTCCTGGAACCGTAGGTCAATCCGGGTGGCAAGAGTTATTAGGTCATCGAGAGTGGTAGGAATGTCCCGACCGGCAAGTTCATCTTTAATACGGCCGGACAGACCCTCCCAGAAGACGGATACCAGAGCGTCGTTATCCCAGGCCAGCTCCGAGGCAAGGGTACGGAACCGTATGGCATATTGGCCCACGGTGAGACTTCCCTGACGGAGGCGTAGCAGTGATGATGCGGATGAGGTCTTCCGTCCGGGTTCGTCGAAGACTTTCCGGAAAGCCGTGAGAAAGGCAGGCAAGTCGGACACCAGGGGATCTCCTCTCTCCCATAGAGGATTTAGCCAGGCCAGGGCCTCCCCGGTGAGATGGGACATGATGAAGGCAATTTTGGCCCGGTCGGAGTTAAACTGGTGGGACAATAGTTCAAAGTGCAGGGTGCACTGATTTATGAAGCCCCGAGCCTGGGCGGAGTCGCCTCCGAAGCGAGGAGGTGCAGAAAGCCGGGGTCCGGGGTAGGATACCATGGTATTAGTGGGCAGCGGAGCCGCCGGATTGCGAGTCATGGCACTGGCGGAGGTTGCTGGCGGAGCAGTCAGAGTGTCCAGGCGAGAATTGACATTCCGCAGGTGACCCAGGATGGACTCCTGTTGGGACCTCTGACGGGACAGTTCATGACACAGGTCCGAGAGCGAGGGAGCTTGGGTGCCACCGGGTTCCATGGCCCGAGCAAACTGTAACGGGTCTGGGAGGCGGAACCTAAGAGCTACTATACAAGGGGGCGGTCCTTGTAAGGGAGCGGGTGGCGACCAGGCAGGCAGTCACAGCCGGTGACCGGGGCAGTCTCTGGATGAACGGGCAGATGGTCACGGAAAGTGACCTGGGCAGTCTCTGGATGAACGGGCAGATGGTCACGGCAAGTGACCGGTGCAGTCTCTGGGTAAAGGGTTGGTACGACCTGTGGCGGCTGATGGTAGACGTAAGCTCCCAGGTGAGCAGGCGAGAGTCTCTGGATAAACGGGTGGTCACAGCATGTGACGGCGGAGCCTCCAGGAAGACCAACAGACAGGCGGCAGATGAGCGCTCCCAGGTGAGCGGGCAGAAGTCTCTGGACAGGCGGGAGGTCACAGCACGTGACGACAGAGCCTCCAGGTAGGCTAGCAGACAGGCAGCAGATGAGCGCTCCCAGGTGAGCGGGCAGGAGTCACTGGACAGGCAGGTGGTCACAGCACGTGACGGCGGAGCCTCCAGGTAGGCTAGCAGGCAGGTAGCGGATGTGCGCTCCCAGGTGAGCGGGCAAGCTGGTCCATAGACAGACTGACAGGAGTTGGAAGGCAGACCGTCGGACCTCAGGCAAGCAGGCAGGTAGCTGATGTGCGCTCCCAGGTGAGCGGGCAAGCTGGTCCTTAGACAGACTGACAGGAGTTGTAAGGCAGACCGTCGGACCTCAGGCTAGCAGGCAGGTAGCAGAATATCAGGCAGGAATAAGACAGCAAGCTGGCAGGAATCTGGCAGGTATCTGGCAGGTAACTGGCAACGGGACCTGAGGGCTGAAGCAGAGTAGTGAACAGTGCAACAACATTGCTCGGGCACCTCCATTTTGGAGGAGGTGCCTTATATATGGTGAAGTCCTCCGGCCATTGGCCGGGGACTCCTTAGGACGGCGCGCGCGGCCCCTTTAAGAGGGAGAGAGAGCGCGCGCGCCCTAAGCACAGTGGCCGGGAAGGAGCGCGCGCTGCCAGCAGAGCGGGAGGAGGACGCCGGGCACGGAGCAGAGAGGTGAGGGTAAAGCGTCCCTGCCTAACAGAGGGCAGGGACGCCGGCGCTACAGTAGTTATATCCTTGTATATAGGAGCAGTATTATAGTAGTTATATTCTTGTACATCGGGGCAGTATTATAGTAGTTATATTCTTGTATATAGGAGCAGTATTATAGTAGTTATATTCTTGTACATAGGAGCAGTATTATAGTAGTTATATTCTTGTACATAGGAGCAGTATTATAGTAGTTATATTCTTGTACATAGTAGCAGTATTATAGCAGTTATATTCTTGTACATAGGGGGCAGTATTATAGTAGTCATATTCTTGTACATAGGAGCAGTATTATAGTAGTTATATTCTTGTACATAGTAGCAATATTATAGTAGTTATATTCTTGTACATAGGAGCAGTATTATAGTAGTTATATTCTTGTACATAGGAGCAGTATTATAGTAGTTATATTCTTGTACATAGTAGCAATATTATAGTAGTTATATTCTTGTACATAGGGGCAGTATTATAGTAGTTATATTCTTGTACATAGTAGCAATATTATAGTAGTTATATTCTTGTACATAGGAGCAGTATTATAGTAGTTATATTCTTGTACATAGGAGCAGTGTTATAGTAGTTACAGTGCCTACAAGTAGTATTCAACCCCCTACAGATTTAGCTGGTTTGATAAGATGCAAATAAGTTAGAGCCTTCAAACAGCAAACGAGAGTAGGTTTTATGAACAGAAGCATAAATCTTACAAACCAAAAAGTTATGTTGCTCAGTTGAATTTTATTAAATTTTAAATATAAAAGTGTGTGTCAATTATTATACAACGCCTATGTTTAATATTTTGTGGAATAACCCTTGTTTGCAATTACAGCTAATAATCGTCTTTTATAAGACCTGATCAGGCCGGCACAGGTCTGTGGAGTTATCTTGGCCCACTCCTCCATGCAGATCTTCTCCAAGTTATCTAGGTTCTTTGGGTGTCTCATGTGGACTTTATTCTTGAGCTCCTTCCACAAGTTTTCAATTGGGTTAAGGTCAGGAGACTGACTAGGCCACTCCAACACCTTGACTTTTTCCCTATTGAACCAGGCCTTGGTTTTCTTGGCTGTGTGCTTTGTGTCGTTGTCTTGTTGGAAGATGAAATTACGACCCATCTTAAGATCCTTGATGGAGGAGCGGAGGTTCTTGGCCAAAATCTCCAGGTAGGCCGTGCTATCCATCTTCCCATGGATGCGGACCAGATGGCCAGGCCCCTTGGCAGAGAAACAGCCCCACAGCATGATGCTGCCACCACCATGCTTGACTGTAGGGATGGTATTCTTGGGGTCGTATGCAGTGCCATCCAGTCTCCAAACGTCACGTGTGTGGTTGGCACCAAAGATCTCGATCTTGGTCTCATCAGACCATAGAACCTTGAACCAGTCTGTCTCAGAGTCCTCCAAGTGATCATGAGCAAACTGTAGACGAGCCTTGACATGACGCTTTGAAAGTAAAGGTACCTTACGGGCTCGTCTGGAACGGAGACCATTGCGGTGGAGTACGTTACTTATGGTATTGACTGAAACCAATGTCCCCACTGCCATGAGATCTTCCCGGAGCTCCTTCCTTGTTGTCCTTGGGTTAGCCTTGACTCTTCGGACAAGACTGGCCTCGGCACGGGAGGACACTTTCAAAGGCTGTCCTGGCCGTGGAAGGCTAACAGTAGTTCCATAAGCCTTCCACTTACGGATGATGCTCCCAACAGTGGAGACAGGTAGGCCCAACTCCTTGGAAAGGGTTTTGTACCCCTTGCCAGCCTTGTGACCCTCCACGATCTTGTCTCTGATGGCCTTGGAATGCTCCTTTGTCTTTCCCATGTTGACCATGTCTGAGTGCTGTTCACAAGTTTGGGGAGGGTCTTAAATAGTCTGAAAAGGCTGGCAAAAGAGATCTTTAATCCACACATGTGAAGCTCATTATTCTTGGTGCCTGAACTACTTCTTAATACTTTAGGGGGACCAAACAGAATTCTTGTGGTTTGAGGGGTTGAATAATAAATGACACTCTGAATTAACTTTTTACGTTTAAAAAAAAAAAAAAAAAAATTTGCTGCAGTGCATTTCCCACTTCCAGGCTGATCTACAGTACAAATGTCACAATGCCAAGTTAATTCCGCATGTGTCAACCAGCTAAATCTGCAGGGGGTTAAATACTACTTGTAGGCACTGTATATTCTTGTACATAGGGGGCAGTATTATAGTAGTTATATTCTTGTACATAGAGTGCAGTATTATAGTAGTTATATTCTTGTACATAGGAGCAGTATTATAGTAGTTATATTCTTGTACATAGGGGCAGTATTATAGTAGTTATATTCTTGTACATAGGAGCAGTATTATAGTAGTTATATTCTTGTACATAGGGGCAGTATTATAGTAGTTATATTCTTGTACATAGAGGCAGTATTATAGTAGTTATATTCTTGTACATAGGAGCAGTATTATAGTAGTTATATTCTTATACATAGGGAGCAGTACTATAGTAGTTATATTCTTGTACATAGAGGCAGTATTATAGTAGTTATATTCTTGTACATAGGAGCAGTATTATAGTAGTTATATTCTTATACATAGGGAGCAGTACTATAGTAGTTATATTCTTGTACATAGGGGCAGTATTATAGTAGTTATATTCTTGTACATAGGGAGCAGTATTATAGTAGTTATATTCTTATACATAGAGGGCAGTATTATAGTAGTTATATTCTTATACATAGGGGGCAGTATTATAGTAGTTATATTCTTGTACATAGGAGCAGTATTATAGTAGTTATATTCCTGTACATAGGGGCAGTATTATAGTAGTTATATTCTTGTACATAGGAGCAGTATTATAGTAGTTATATTCTTATACATAGAGGGCAGTATTATAGTAGTTATATTCTTATACATAGGGGGCAGTATTACAGTAGTTATATTCTTGTACATAGGTGCAGTATTATAGTAGTTATATTCTAGTACATAGAGGCAGTATTATAGTAGTTATATTCTTGTACATAGAGGCAGTATTATAGTAGTTTTATTCTTGTATATAGGGGCAGTATTATAGTAGTTATACTCTTGTACATAGGGGGCAGTATTATAGTAGTTATATTCTTGTACATAGGAGCAGTATTACAGTAGTTATATTCTTATACATAGGAGCAGTAGTATAGTAGTTATACTCTTATACATAGAGGGCAATATTATAGTAGTTATATTCTTGTACACAGGAGCAGTATTATAGTAGTTATAGTCTTGCATATAGGAGCAGTATTATAGTCGTTATATTATTATACATAGGAGCAGTATTATAGTAGTTATATTCTTGTACACAGGGGGCAGTATTATAGTAGTTATATTCTTGTACATAGGGGGCAGTATTATAGTAGTTATATTCTTGTACATAGGAACAGTATTATAGTAGTTATATTCTTGTACATAGGAGCAGTATTATAGTAGTTATATTCTTGTACATAGGGGCAGTATTATAGCAGTTATATTCTTGTACATAGGGGGCAGTATTATAGTAGTTATATTCTTGTACATAGGGGGCAGTATTATAGTAGTTATATTATTGTACATAGGAGCAGTATTATAGTAGTTATATTCTTGTACATAGAGTGCAGTATTATAGTAGTTATATTCTTGTACATAGAGGTAGTATTATAGTAGTTATATTCTTGTACATAGGGGGCAGTATTATAGTAGTTATATTCTTGTACATAGGGGCAGTATTATAGTAGTTATATTCTTGTACATAGGGACAGTATTATAGTAGTTATATTCTTGTACATAGGGGCAGTATTATAGTAGTTATATTCCTGTACATAGGGGCAGTATTATAGTAGTTATATTCTTGTACATAGGAGCAGTATTATAGTAGTTATATTCTTATACATAGAGGGCAGTACTATAGTAGTTATATTCTTATACATAGGGGGCAGTATTATAGTAGTTATATTCTTGTACATAGAGGCAGTATTATAGTAGTTATACTATTGTACATAGGGGCAGTATTATAGTAGTTATATTCTTGTACATAGGAGCAGTATTATAGTAGTTATATTCTTGTACACAGGGGGCAGTATTATAGTAGTTATATTCTTGTACATAGGAGCAGTATTATAGTAGTTATATTCTTGTACATAGAGGCAGTATTATAGTAGTTATATTCTTGTATATAGGGGCAGTATTATAGTAGTTATACTCTTGTACATAGGGGCAGTATTTTAGTAGTTATATTCTTGTACATAGGAGCAGTATTATAGTAGTTATATTCTTATACATAGGAGCAGTATTATAGTAGTTATACTCTTATACATAGAGGGCAGTATTATAGTAGTTATATTCTTGTACACAGGAGCAGTATTATAGTAGTTATAGTCTTGCATATAGGAGCAGTATTATAGTAGTTATATTATTATACATAGGAGCAGTATTATAGTAGTTATATTCTTGTACATAGGGGGCAGTATTATAGTAGTTATATTCTTGTACATAGGAGCAGTATTATAGTAGTTATATTCTTGTACATAGGGGGCAGTATTATAGTAGTTATATTCTTGTACATAAGGGCAGTATTATAGTAGTTATATTCTTGTACATAGTGGGCAGTATTATAGCAGTTATATTCTTGCACATAGGGGGCAGTATTATAGTAGTTATATTCTTGTACATAAGGGCAGTATTATAGTAGTTATATTCTTGTACATAGGGGGCAGTATTATAGTAGTTATATTCTTGTATATAGGGGCAGTATTATAGTAGTTATATTCTTGTACATAGGGGCAGTATTATAGTAGTTATATTCTTGTACATAAGGGCAGTATTATAGTAGTTATATTCTTGTACATAGGGGGCAGTATTATAGTAGTTATATTCTTGTACATAGGGGGCAGTATTATAGTAGTTATATTCTTGTATATAGGAGCAGTATTATAGTAGTTATATTCTTGTACATAGGGGCAGTATTATAGTAATTATATTCTTGTACATAGGGGCAGTATTATAGCAGTTATATTCTTGTACATAGGAGCAGCATTATAGTAGTTATATTCTTCTACACAGGAGCAGTATTATAGCAGTTATATTCTTGTACATAGGAGCAGTATTATAGTAGTTATATTCTTGTACATAGGGGGCAGTATTATAGTAGTTATATTCTTGTACATAGGAGCAGTATTATAGCAGTTATATTCTTGTACATAGGAGCAGTATTATAGTAGTTATATTCTTGTACACAGGAGCAGTATTATAGCAGTTATATTCTTGTACATAGGGGCAGTATTATAGTAGTTATATTCTTGTACATAGGGGCAGTATTATAGCAGTTATATTCTTGTACATAGGAGCAGCATTATAGTAGTTATATTCTTGTACACAGGAGCAGTATTATAGCAGTTATATTCTTGTACATAGGGGCAGTATTATAGTAGTTATATTCTTGTACATAGGGGGCAGTATTATAGTAGTTATATTCTTGTACATAGGAGCAGTATTATAGCAGTTATATTCTTGTACATAGGAGCAGTATTATAGTAGTTATATTCTTGTACACAGGAGCAGTATTATAGCAGTTATATTCTTGTACATAGGGGCAGTATTATAGTAGTTATATTCTTGTACATAGGGGCAGTATTATAGCAGTTATATTCTTGTACATAGGGGCAGTATTATAGTAGTTATATTCTTGTACATAGGGGGCAGTATTATAGTAGTTATATTCTTGTATATAGGAGCAGTATTATAGCAGTTATATTCTTGTACATAGGAGCAGTATTATAGTAGTTATATTCTTGTATATAGGAGCAGTATTATAGCAGTTATATTCTTGTACACAGGAGCAGTATTATAGTAGTTATATTCTTGTATATAGGAGCAGTATTATAGTAGTTATATTCTTGTATATAGGAGCACTATTATAGTAGTTATACTCTTGTACATAGGAGCAGTATTATAGTAATTATATTCTTGTACATAGAGGTAGTATTATAGTAGTTATATTCTTATATATAGGAGCAATATTATAGTAGTTATATTCTTGTACATAGGGGGTAGTATTATAGTAGTTATATTCTTGTACATAGGAGCAGTATTATAGTAGTTATATTCTTGTATATAGGAGCAGTATTATAGTAGTTATATTCTTGTACATAGGAGCAGTATTATAGTAATTATATTCTTGTACATATGAGCAGTATTATAGTAGTTATATTCTTGTATATAGAAGCAATATTATAGTAGTTATATTCTTGTACATAGGAGCAGTATTATAGTAGTTATATTCTTGTACATATGAGCAGTATTATAGTAGTTATATTCTTGTACATAGAGGTAGTATTATAGTAGTTATATTCTTGTATATAGGAGCAGTATTATAGTAGTTATATTCTTGTACATAGGAGCAGTATTATAGTAGTTATATTCTTGTACATAGGAGCAGTATTATAGTAGTTATATTCTTGTACATAGGGGGCAGTATTATAGTAGTTGTAACGGGTCTGGGAGGCGGAACCTCTGAGCTACTATACAAGGGGGCGGTCCTTGTAAGGGAGCGGGTGGCGACCAGGCAGGCAGTCACAGCAGGTGACCGGGACAGTCTCTGGAAGAACGGGCAGGAGGTCACGGCAAGTGACCGGGGCAGTCTCTGGATGAACGGGCAGATGGTCACGGCAAGTGACCGGGGCAGTCTCTGGATGAACGGGCAGATGGTCACGGCAAGTGACCGGGGCAGTCTCTGGGTAAAGGGTTGGTACGACCTGTGGCGGCTGATGGTAGACGTAAGCTCCCAGGTGAGCAGGCGAGAGTCTCTGGATAAACGGGTGGTCACAGCATGTGACGGCGGAGCCTCCAGGAAGACCAACAGACAGGCGGCAGATGAGCGCTCCCAGGTGAGCGGGCAGAAGTCTCTGGACAGGCGGGAGGTCACAGCACGTGACGGCAGAGCCTCCAGGTAGGCTAGCAGACAGGCAGCAGATGAGCGCTCCCAGGTGAGCGGGCAGGAGTCACTGGACAGGCAGGTGGTCACAGCACGTGACGGCGGAGCCTCCAGGTAGGCTAGCAGGCAGGTAGCGGATGTGCGCTCCCAGGTGAGCGGGCAAGCTGGTCCATAGACAGACTGACAGGAGTTGGAAGGCAGACCGTCGGACCTCAGGCAAGCAGGCAGGTAGCTGATGTGCGCTCCCAGGTGAGCGGGCAAGCTGGTCCTTAGACAGACTGACAGGAGTTGTAAGGCAGACCGTCGGACCTCAGGCTAGCAGGCAGGTAGCAGAATATCAGGCAGGAATAAGACAGCAAGCTGGCAGGAATCTGGCAGGTATCTGGCAGGTAACTGGCAACGGGACCTGAGGGCTGAAGCAGAGTAGTGAACAGTGCAACAACATTGCTCGGGCACCTCCATTTTGGAGGAGGTGCCTTATATATGGTGAAGTCCTCCGGCCATTGGCCGGGGACTCCTTAGGACGGCGCGCGCGGCCCCTTTAAGAGGGAGGGAGAGCGCGCGCGCCCTAAGCACAGTGGCCGGGAAGGAGCGCGCGCTGCCAGCAGAGTGGGAGGAGGACGCCGGGCACGGAGCAGAGAGGTGAGGGGAACAGCGTCCCTGCCTAGCAGAGGGCAGGGACGCCGGCGCTACAGTACCCCCCCCTTTAGGCCCCCCCTTTTTTAGGCCAGACAGAAATTTAGCAAGGATAAGAGGGGCATGGATGTTCTCCCGGGGCTCCCACGTTCTCTCCTCAGGACCAAACCCCTTCCAATCTACTAGAAAAAAGGTCTTTCCTTTTACCCTTTTGGTGGCAAGAATGTTCTCTACCTCAAACTCGTCCTCAGCAGAAACCGGAGCAGGAGGCGTACCTGTAGACTTGGAAAAAGAGTTAAGTACCACAGGTTTGAGGAGAGATACATGGAAGGAGTTAGGGATCCGTAAGTTGGCCGGGAGTTTCAATTTATAGGCCACCGGGTTGATCTGACTGATGACCTCCAGAGGACCGATGAACCGAGGCCCTAACTTGTAAGAAGGTATCTTGAGTCGGACATATTTAGATGAGAGCCAGACTTTATCTCCAGGACGAAATTGTGGAGGATCCAGGCGTTTTTTGTCAGCGTGTCTTTTCATCCGTTCGGACGACTGAAGGAGTGCGGATCGGGTACTCTCCCAAATGGAGGAAAATTTGCTAACGAGAGATTCCGCAGCCGGGTTGTCCACAGAGGTGGAGACAGGAAAAGGAATCCGAGGATGCTGACCGAAGACTACAAAAAACGGGGATTTGGAGGAGGATTCGCTCTCGTGATTGTTATAAGAGAACTCGGCCCATGGTAGGAGATCCACCCAGTCTGAATGATGGGTATTAACGAAGTGCCGGAGGTAACTGGTCAGGTTCTGATTGATCCGCTCCACTTGACCATTGGACTGTGGGTGGTAAGCGGAAGAGAAGTCCAGGGTGACGTCTAGCAGTTTACAAGTGGCTCTCCAGAAGCGTGAGGTGAACTGTACCCCACGATCCGACACGATGTGGAGGGGCAGGCCATGAAGACGAAAGATGTGACGAATAAAGTCTTTAGCTAGCTCGGGTGCAGACGGGAGGCCTGGCAGGGGAACGAAATGAGCCATCTTGGAGAAGCGGTCAGCGACCACCCAAATGACCGTACAACCGGCAGAGACTGGGAGGTCAGTTATAAAGTCCATTGCTATATGCTGCCAGGGGGCAGCAGGTACAGAAAGCGGAAGGAGGCAACCGGCTGGCAGATGTCTCGGAACCTTGTTGCGGGCGCAGGACACACAGGCAGAAACAAAGTCTATTACGTCCTTGTGCAGGGTAGGCCACCAGTAGTGCCGGGTAATAAGCTGGAGGGTCTTTTTCTGACCGGCATGGCCAGCCAGTTTAGACGAGTGACCCCAGTGAAGGATCTTCTCCCGATCAGGTACTGATACGAACGTCTTTCCGGGAGGGAGACGATTTAGACTCACGGGAGCCACCTGCATTACTCTGGCGGGATCGATGATGTGTTTCGGATCTTCCTCGAGATCAGACACCAGAAAGGATCGAGACAAGGCGTCCGCCTTGACGTTTTTGTCAGCCGGGCGAAAATGAAGAACAAAATCAAAGCGAGCAAAAAACAAGGACCACCGGGCTTGGCGCGGGTTAAGTCTCTGGGCATGCTGGAGGTAAGCCAAGTTCTTGTGGTCAGTGTAAATTATTACCGGGTGAAGAGCCCCCTCGAGCAGGTAACGCCACTCCTCCAATGCCAGTTTGATGGCCAATAACTCTCGGTCTCCTATGGAATAATTGCGCTCTGAGGAGGAGAAGAGTTTAGAGAAGAAGCCGCAAGTTACCATCCTCCCGGAAGATGATTTTTGAGTAAGTACGGCTCCGGCTCCAGAGGAGGAGGCGTCAACTTCCAGGAAGAACTGCTTGTTGCCGTCCGGGCGATGCAGCACCGGGGCGGAAGAGAAGGCCTGTTTTAAGGAAAGAAAGGCCTCCTCTGCTTCGGGCGGCCACTCTTTGGGATTAGTACCCTTATGGGTGAGCGCGGAAATTGGGGCAGTCCGGGAAGAGAAGTGTGGTATGAAGAGGCGGTAGTAGTTGGCGAAGCCCAGGAACCGCTGAATGGCCTTCAACCCCTCCGGTCGAGGCCATTTCTCGATGGCAGACAGTTTCTCTGGATCCATTCGTAGGCCGGTCTGAGAAATAATGTAGCCCAAAAACGGAAGCGAGGTCTGCTCAAAGAGGCACTTCTCGTATTTAGCGAAGAGGTGATTCTGCCTGAGCCTGAGCAGGACCTGACGAACGTCCCTCCGGTGAGTCTGGAGATCCGGAGAGAAGACCAAGATGTCGTCCAGGTACACCACTACGCAGGAGTAGAGAAGGTCTCGGAAGATGTCATTGACCAACTCTTGAAAGACGGCAGGAGCGTTACAGAGACCAAAGGGCATTACCAGATATTCATAGTGGCCGTCCCGGGTGTTGAATGCCGTCTTCCATTCATCCCCCTGACGGATACGAACCAGGTTGTACGCCCCACGGAGGTCCAGTTTGGTGAAGATTCTAGCCCCCCTCAGACGATCAAATAACTCCGGAATGAGTGGAAGGGGGTACTTATTCTTCACCGTGATCTGGTTAAGGCCTCTATAGTCTATACAGGGACGGAGAGAGCCGTCCTTCTTTTTGACGAAAAAGAAGCCTGCTCCCGCCGGGGAGGTAGATTTCCGGATGAATCCCCTGGCCAGATTCTCCTCAATATATTCGGACATCGACCGGGTCTCAGCAGCGGATAATGGATAAATACGCCCACGGGGAGGAGTAGTACCGGGTAACAGGTCGATAGGGCAGTCGTATGGTCTATGAGGGGGTAGTGTCTCTGCCTCCTTTTTATTAAAGACATCAGCATAAGACCAATAAGGAATCGGAAGTCCAGGTAGATTAGCTGGGGTAGGAGAAGGACGGACGGGATGGACAGGAACCAGGAACCAGACAGGTCTTATGGCAGTGCTGTCCCCAGCGAAGGACCTCTCCGGTCTGCCAGTCAAGCACGGGTGCATGTCTCTGGAGCCAAGGTAGACCTAGCAAGAGGACGTGAGAGAGTCCAGGCAGAACATGAAAGGAGATACTCTCAGAATGCAGCATTCCCACCTGCAGAGTAATGGATTCGGTGATGAGTTGGATGGGGCGTGGTAAGAGACCCCCATCCACGGCAGCAACAGACAAGGGTACAGCCAGAGGTTTGGTGGGGATGCGGTATTTCTCTACCAGGGACTGTGAAATAAGATTCCCGGCTGCTCCAGAGTCAAGTTGGGCTAGTTCGAAATAACGGTTCTCCCCGCAGACGATTGAGACTGACAGCAGCAGAGATGGAGAGGATTTATTCTTGTCTAGGTCGACCTCTCTGAGCGAACCTAGACACAGGCGTTTCCCGACCTCTCCGGGCAGGCACGGATCCGGTGCTCCTTACTGCCACAGTAGAAGCAGCTCCCCTCGGCACGGCGTAAGTCCTGACGGGTTTTGACCATCTTGGTCTGGTCGACCTGCATAGGCTCAAGAGAGTGTACCTGGGGAGAGACGGAGGGAGTGACGGGTTTCTGAAAAGTAGGAGCTAGACGTGGAAACCTCCTCTCACGGGTGACCTCTTTGGCACGCTCCTGGAACCGTAGGTCAATCCGGGTGGCAAGAGTTATTAGGTCATCGAGAGTGGTAGGAATGTCCCGACCGGCAAGTTCATCTTTAATACGGCCGGACAGACCCTCCCAGAAGACGGATACCAGAGCGTCGTTATCCCAGGCCAGCTCCGAGGCAAGGGTACGGAACCGTATGGCATATTGGCCCACGGTGAGACTTCCCTGACGGAGGCGTAGCAGTGATGATGCGGATGAGGTCTTCCGTCCGGGTTCGTCGAAGACTTTCCGGAAAGCCGTGAGAAAGGCAGGCAAGTCGGACACCAGGGGATCTCCTCTCTCCCATAGAGGATTTAGCCAGGCCAGGGCCTCCCCGGTGAGATGGGACATGATGAAGGCAATTTTGGCCCGGTCGGAGTTAAACTGGTGGGACAATAGTTCAAAGTGCAGGGTGCACTGATTTATGAAGCCCCGAGCCTGGGCGGAGTCGCCTCCGAAGCGAGGAGGTGCAGAAAGCCGGGGTCCGGGGTAGGATACCATGGTATTAGTGGGCAGCGGAGCCGCCGGATTGCGAGTCATGGCACTGGCGGAGGTTGCTGGCGGAGCAGTCAGAGTGTCCAGGCGAGAATTGACATTCCGCAGGTGACCCAGGATGGACTCCTGTTGGGACCTCTGACGGGACAGTTCATGACACAGGTCCGAGAGCGAGGGAGCTTGGGTGCCACCGGGTTCCATGGCCCGAGCAAACTGTAACGGGTCTGGGAGGCGGAACCTAAGAGCTACTATACAAGGGGGCGGTCCTTGTAAGGGAGCGGGTGGCGACCAGGCAGGCAGTCACAGCCGGTGACCGGGGCAGTCTCTGGATGAACGGGCAGATGGTCACGAAAAGTGACCGGGGCAGTCTCTGGATGAACGGGCAGATGGTCACGGCAAGTGACCGGTGCAGTCTCTGGGTAAAGGGTTGGTACGACCTGTGGCGGCTGATGGTAGACGTAAGCTCCCAGGTGAGCAGGCGAGAGTCTCTGGATAAACGGGTGGTCACAGCATGTGACGGCGGAGCCTCCAGGAAGACCAACAGACAGGCGGCAGATGAGCGCTCCCAGGTGAGGGGGCAGAAGTCTCTGGACAGGCGGGAGGTCACAGCACGTGACGACAGAGCCTCCAGGTAGGCTAGCAGACAGGCAGCAGATGAGCGCTCCCAGGTGAGCGGGCAGGAGTCACTGGACAGGCAGGTGGTCACAGCACGTGACGGCGGAGCCTCCAGGTAGGCTAGCAGGCAGGTAGCGGATGTGCGCTCCCAGGTGAGCGGGCAAGCTGGTCCATAGACAGACTGACAGGAGTTGGAAGGCAGACCGTCGGACCTCAGGCAAGCAGGCAGGTAGCTGATGTGCGCTCCCAGGTGAGCGGGCAAGCTGGTCCTTAGACAGACTGACAGGAGTTGTAAGGCAGACCGTCGGACCTCAGGCTAGCAGGCAGGTAGCAGAATATCAGGCAGGAATAAGACAGCAAGCTGGCAGGAATCTGGCAGGTATCTGGCAGGTAACTGGCAACGGGACCTGAGGGCTGAAGCAGAGTAGTGAACAGTGCAACAACATTGCTCGGGCACCTCCATTTTGGAGGAGGTGCCTTATATATGGTGAAGTCCTCCGGCCATTGGCCGGGGACTCCTTAGGACGGCGCGCGCGGCCCCTTTAAGAGGGAGAGAGAGCGCGCGCGCCCTAAGCACAGTGGCCGGGAAGGAGCGCGCGCTGCCAGCAGAGCGGGAGGAGGACGCCGGGCACGGAGCAGAGAGGTGAGGGGAACAGCGTCCCTGCCTAACAGAGGGCAGGGACGCCGGCGCTACAGTAGTTATATCCTTGTATATAGGAGCAGTATTATAGTAGTTATATTCTTGTACATCGGGGCAGTATTATAGTAGTTATATTCTTGTATATAGGAGCAGTATTATAGTAGTTATATTCTTGTACATAGGAGCAGTATTATAGTAGTTATATTCTTGTACATAGGAGCAGTATTATAGTAGTTATATTCTTGTACATAGTAGCAGTATTATAGCAGTTATATTCTTGTACATAGGGGGCAGTATTATAGTAGTCATATTCTTGTACATAGGAGCAGTATTATAGTAGTTATATTCTTGTACATAGTAGCAATATTATAGTAGTTATATTCTTGTACATAGGAGCAGTATTATAGTAGTTATATTCTTGTACATAGGAGCAGTGTTATAGTAGTTACAGTGCCTACAAGTAGTATTCAACCCCCTACAGATTTAGCTGGTTTGATAAGATGCAAATAAGTTAGAGCCTTCAAACAGCAAACGAGAGTAGGTTTTATGAACAGAAGCATAAATCTTACAAACCAAAAAGTTATGTTGCTCAGTTGAATTTTATTAAATTTTAAATATAAAAGTGTGTGTCAATTATTATACAACGCCTATGTTTAATATTTTGTGGAATAACCCTTGTTTGCAATTACAGCTAATAATCGTCTTTTATAAGACCTGATCAGGCCGGCACAGGTCTGTGGAGTTATCTTGACCCACTCCTCCATGCAGATCTTCTCCAAGTTATCTAGGTTCTTTGGGTGTCTCATGTGGACTTTATTCTTGAGCTCCTTCCACAAGTTTTCAATTGGGTTAAGGTCAGGAGACTGACTAGGCCACTCCAACACCTTGACTTTTTCCCTATTGAACCAGGCCTTGGTTTTCTTGGCTGTGTGCTTTGGGTCGTTGTCTTGTTGGAAGATGAAATTACGACCCATCTTAAGATCCTTGATGGAGGAGCGGAGGTTCTTGGCCAAAATCTCCAGGTAGGCCGTGCTATCCATCTTCCCATGGATGCGGACCAGATGGCCAGGCCCCTTGGCAGAGAAACAGCCCCACAGCATGATGCTGCCACCACCATGCTTGACTGTAGGGATGGTATTCTTGGGGTCGTATGCAGTGCCATCCAGTCTCCAAACGTCACGTGTGTGGTTGGCACCAAAGATCTCGATCTTGGTCTCATCAGACCATAGAACCTTGAACCAGTCTGTCTCAGAGTCCTCCAAGTGATCATGAGCAAACTGTAGACGAGCCTTGACATGACGCTTTGAAAGTAAAGGTACCTTACGGGCTCGTCTGGAACGGAGACCATTGCGGTGGAGTACGTTACTTATGGTATTGACTGAAACCAATGTCCCCACTGCCATGAGATCTTCCCGGAGCTCCTTCCTTGTTGTCCTTGGGTTAGCCTTGACTCTTCGGACAAGCCTGGCCTCGGCACGGGAGGACACTTTCAAAGGCTGTCCTGGCCGTGGAAGGCTAACAGTAGTTCCATAAGCCTTCCACTTACGGATGATGCTCCCAACAGTGGAGACAGGTAGGCCCAACTCCTTGGAAAGGGTTTTGTACCCCTTGCCAGCCTTGTGACCCTCCACGATCTTGTCTCTGATGGCCTTGGAATGCTCCTTTGTCTTTCCCATGTTGACCATGTCTGAGTGCTGTTCACAAGTTTGGGGAGGGTCTTAAATAGTCTGAAAAGGCTGGCAAAAGAGATCTTTAATCCACACATGTGAAGCTCATTATTCTTGGTGCCTGAACTACTTCTTAATACTTTAGGGGGACCAAACAGAATTCTTGTGGTTTGAGGGGTTGAATAATAAATGACACTCTGAATTAACTTTTTACGTTTAAAAAAAAAAAAAAAAAAAAAGTTTGCTGCAGTGCATTTCCCACTTCCAGGCTGATCTACAGTACAAATGTCACAATGCCAAGTTAATTCCGCATGTGTCAACCAGCTAAATCTGCAGGGGGTTAAATACTACTTGTAGGCACTGTATATTCTTGTACATAGGGGGCAGTATTATAGTAGTTATATTCTTGTACATAGAGTGCAGTATTATAGTAGTTATATTCTTGTACATAGGAGCAGTATTATAGTAGTTATATTCTTGTACATAGGGGCAGTATTATAGTAGTTATATTCTTGTACATAGGAGCAGTATTATAGTAGTTATATTCTTGTACATAGGGGCAGTATTATAGTAGTTATATTCTTGTACATAGAGGCAGTATTATAGTAGTTATATTCTTGTACATAGGAGCAGTATTATAGTAGTTATATTCTTATACATAGGGAGCAGTACTATAGTAGTTATATTCTTGTACATAGGGGCAGTATTATAGTAGTTATATTCTTGTACATAGGGAGCAGTATTATAGTAGTTATATTCTTATACATAGAGGGCAGTATTATAGTAGTTATATTCTTATACATAGGGGGCAGTATTATAGTAGTTATATTCTTGTACATAGGAGCAGTATTATAGTAGTTATATTCCTGTACATAGGGGCAGTATTATAGTAGTTATATTCTTGTACATAGGAGCAGTATTATAGTAGTTATATTCTTATACATAGAGGGCAGTATTATAGTAGTTATATTCTTATACATAGGGGGCAGTATTACAGTAGTTATATTCTTGTACATAGGTGCAGTATTATAGTAGTTATATTCTAGTACATAGAGGCAGTATTATAGTAGTTATATTCTTGTACATAGAGGCAGTATTATAGTAGTTTTATTCTTGTATATAGGGGCAGTATTATAGTAGTTATACTCTTGTACATAGGGGGCAGTATTATAGTAGTTATATTCTTGTACATAGGAGCAGTATTACAGTAGTTATATTCTTATACATAGGAGCAGTAGTATAGTAGTTATACTCTTATACATAGAGGGCAATATTATAGTAGTTATATTCTTGTACACAGGAGCAGTATTATAGTAGTTATAGTCTTGCATATAGGAGCAGTATTATAGTCGTTATATTATTATACATAGGAGCAGTATTATTGTAGTTATATTCTTGTACACAGGGGGCAGTATTATAGTAGTTATATTCTTGTACATAGGGGGCAGTATTATAGTAGTTATATTCTTGTACATAGGAACAGTATTATAGTAGTTATATTCTTGTACATAGGAGCAGTATTATAGTAGTTATATTCTTGTACATAGGGGCAGTATTATAGCAGTTATATTCTTGTACATAGGGGGCAGTATTATAGTAGTTATATTCTTGTACATAGGGGGCAGTATTATAGTAGTTATATTCTTGTACATAGGAGCAGTATTATAGTAGTTATATTCTTGTACATAGAGTGCAGTATTATAGTAGTTATATTCTTGTACATAGAGGTAGTATTATAGTAGTTATATTCTTGTACATAGGGGGCAGTATTATAGTAGTTATATTCTTGTACATAGGGGCAGTATTATAGTAGTTATATTCTTGTACATAGGGACAGTATTATAGTAGTTATATTCTTGTACATAGGGGCAGTATTATAGTAGTTATATTCCTGTACATAGGGGCAGTATTATAGTAGTTATATTCTTGTACATAGGAGCAGTATTATAGTAGTTATATTCTTATACATAGAGGGCAGTACTATAGTAGTTATATTCTTATACATAGGGGGCAGTATTATAGTAGTTATATTCTTGTACATAGAGGCAGTATTATAGTAGTTATACTATTGTACATAGGGGCAGTATTATAGTAGTTATATTCTTGTACATAGGAGCAGTATTATAGTAGTTATATTCTTGTACACAGGGGGCAGTATTATAGTAGTTATATTCTTGTACATAGGAGCAGTATTATAGTAGTTATATTCTTGTACATAGAGGCAGTATTATAGTAGTTATATTCTTGTATATAGGGGCAGTATTATAGTAGTTATACTCTTGTACATAGGGGCAGTATTATAGTAGTTATATTCTTGTACATAGGAGCAGTATTATAGTAGTTATATTCTTATACATAGGAGCAGTATTATAGTAGTTATACTCTTATACATAGAGGGCAGTATTATAGTAGTTATATTCTTGTACACAGGAGCAGTATTATAGTAGTTATAGTCTTGCATATAGGAGCAGTATTATAGTAGTTATATTATTATACATAGGAGCAGTATTATAGTAGTTATATTCTTGTACATAGGGGGCAGTATTATAGTAGTTATATTCTTGTACATAGGAGCAGTATTATAGTAGTTATATTCTTGTACATAGGGGGCAGTATTATAGTAGTTATATTCTTGTACATAAGGGCAGTATTATAGTAGTTATATTCTTGTACATAGTGGGCAGTATTATAGCAGTTATATTCTTGCACATAGGGGGCAGTATTATAGTAGTTATATTCTTGTACATAAGGGCAGTATTATAGTAGTTATATTCTTGTACATAGGGGGCAGTATTATAGTAGTTATATTCTTGTATATAGGGGCAGTATTATAGTAGTTATATTCTTGTACATAGGGGCAGTATTATAGTAGTTATATTCTTGTACATAAGGGCAGTATTATAGTAGTTATATTCTTGTACATAGGGGGCAGTATTATAGTAGTTATATTCTTGTACATAGGGGGCAGTATTATAGTAGTTATATTCTTGTATATAGGAGCAGTATTATAGTAGTTATATTCTTGTACATCGGGGCAGTATTATAGTAGTTATATTCTTGTACATAGGGGGCAGTATTATAGTAGTTATATTCTTGCACATAGGGGGCAGTATTATAGTAGTTATATTCTTGTACATAGGGGGCAGTATTATAGTAGTTATATTCCTGCACATAGGGGGCAGTATTATAGTAGTTATATTCTTCTACATAGGGGACAGTATTATAGTAGATATATTCTTATACATAGAGGACATTACTATAGTGGTTGTATTCCTGTATATAGTGGGCAGTATTTTAATTGATATTTTTCTATACAAATGAGCAGTATTACAGTAGTTAAGTATATTCTTCTACAGAGGAGGCAAACGTAACAGTAGGGCAGCTTCTTCTTACACAGCTATATCTAGTGATCTAGTGAATCCTGCTTTGAGCAGGGGGTTGGACCAGATGACCCAGGAGGTCCCTTCCAACTCTACCATTCTATGATTCTATGATTCTATCTCTACTCTACATTTGGAGAAAACGGTAACTAATTTCCTATTATGAATATACTGGAGTTCTTGGACTTTATTCATTGAACTTTTTATGAACACTTGCAGAAACCATTTAGCTGTAATTGCATTTTACAGATTTGGTATGCTAAAGCAAATATCATCTCACTCTAATGTATGTATTTTATCTAATTTGCTGTTGACCTGATATAAGCCAGGAATACTTCCTATGGGAAAAACAGAATGAGAGGTAAATGCTACACATCTGCAAGCAGTTTGCATGTTCTCCTGTGTTCATTTGGGTTTCCTGCAGATTCTTCTGTTTCCTTCCAAACGTTCACAATTTACTGATACTGATACTGTTAATTCTCTTCCTGTGAAAGTGGATTTAGACTTATAGATATGAGATTGTGAGTTTCACAGAGACAGAGACTGGTAAAGTCTGTACAGTGCTAGGAATATGCAAATATTATCTGTACGGAACTGCATAGATGCCAATGGGAATCCATTAATGGATACTGCTCAGACCCACATTTAGCAGCAGGGGGGGTCGCATGTTGGAAAGATACTTAGGCAAACTGATTGTCAGTGTCAGTAAGATCACTAAGAAAACGATAAACCATCTAGAATTGTATGCATCTGTTTTAACTTTGAAGGGAACTTGTCATGTCAGATAACACTATTAACCTGCATATATAGAGTTAAAGGGGTTATCCACTACAACCCCTTCTGTATCCCTATGTTTCCCTCCCAGTAGAATAACAACACCTATACTCACCTCCAGTGCCTTTCCAATTGTGTTGGCACTGGCTCTCCCGATGATTGCGTGACATTGTTATGTCACGCGATCCCTGCGGGCAATGAGCAATAGCTTCACTCTCCTCTTCTATGGATGTTATTGACATCCGGAAGAAGTGAGAGCTCCTGCTGCTCTCTCACTTTGTCTGGATATCTTGATTTGTCTGAAGGAGGGGAGTGTGAAGCCAGCGTTGTTTGGCCGCTCTTCCAGTTGCAACGCCATTCCAGTGGTGTCGGCACTGGCTCTCCCAGAGCGCCGCTGGAATGGCGCTGGCACTGGAGGTTAGTATATGTGCAATTATTTTTCTGGGAAGAAACATAAGACAGAAGAGGTTGTCCAAGTAGTGGATCAACCCTTTAATTACCAGGTTACTATGATTAGGAAGGTGCCTGCCCGCTTTAGTGAAAGAGCAGCACCCAGGAGTAAATTAACTTTATTCCTCCCAGGAGGATCCAGGAGGTCAGTCAAAGTTCTGGGGTGTGCTTACAATGCTGTGAATAGCGACTGAAGTCGAGTCAGAACGACTGAAAGCCGGCGGCTCCAGGGAAGAATAAAGTTCATTTTCTCCCAGGTGCTGCGTTTTCAGTACAGCGGCCGGGCATCTTTCTAATGCTATTAACCTGCAGATTAGCCCTCTATCTACAGTTTAGTAGCATTCTCCGACGTAACAGGTTCCCTTTATGTTGTGCAAACATATTATGGCAGCAGTAAAAAATGCACAATGGGCACAACATGTGATTACAGTCTAAGGCTGCATTCACACATTCTTTGTACACGTCCGTGTGCCGTATGTCTTTTTCCTTGGTCCAGACACCTCAGTTTTTAAAATGGGTCCGTGTTTTTTGTCCTTGACGCTTAAAGTACGTCTTATTCTCATCCGTATTACAGATCAGACTCGGCCATTAAAGTCTATGGGGATCCGTATAAAACGGATGAAACACGGAAGACAGAATTTGTAATTCAGTGTTACTTCCGTGTTTCATCCATTTTTCACTGATCAATTGTTAAGAGTCAATACATAAAAATATTCACAGTCTACCTCTTACAGTTTAAAAAAATGGATGTAACGGACGGCACATGGACAAAAAGCAGTTCGTTTCTCATGGATGTAAAAATTCACATGGATGTGTGCATGTAGCCTCAAAGTATTACGAGAATTAATAGATCGTTACAAGGGAATTCCAATCAGCATCTCTCCAGTTAATGACAGGTAATATTTGCCTATTCCTGGCACTGTTCGGAGTTTACCTGTCTCTGTCCCTATGGGATTCTCAATCTCATATCTGTATTTTATGGTCAATTTAATAGGAAGTCAATGAAACTATCAGTAACTTCTCGGAGTGTGGGAGGAAACCAGAGAATCTGGAGGAAACCCAAATAAACACAGGAGAACATGCAAACTCCATGCAGATGTAGTTGTAAATGAATGGGAAATCTCCCACCCCCCGCACTCAGGTTCTACAAAACCAATGTGCAATTTGCATCTCTAATTTACATAGGAATTATTAATCCCTATAGCAATGTCCATTCAAATATTGTAGCAACTTCAGTCTAAGGCTCCGTTCATGTGTCAGTTCAGACAATCAGTTTTTTTTCTCTTGTTTTAGGCATAGACATATGGAATGAATGATCTGTTATATCAGTTATGCAGACGAGTCCCATTGATTAGGAGGTGCGTCTTGTTTCCATTTTTTTCTTTAACTTTTACTTCTGATCTAAAAAACAGAACCAAAAACGCACCTTATAGTAATCAATGGGACCCCTTTGCTTCCATTCGCATGACTAACACAACGGATCACTCAGTATGTTTGTCTGTTCCGAAGAGACAAACGCAATGACATGTGAACACAGGCTAATGGAGAATATGAACAATTTGGGTACAGACACGCTGTTTTTTTCATCTGCTACCTCCACGTAAGGCTACGTTCCCATCATGAGCTTTGATGAGTTTTTGATGTTGCAGATTTTCTGCATCCATTAAAGAAGTTGTCCAATACTTTCACACTGATGTCCTATCCATAGGCTAGGGCATCAATGTATGATCGGCCGGGGTCCCGCACCCGGTACCCCCACCGATCAGCTGTTATTGGTGCCGGCAGCTGCCGCTGACCGGAAGTGCTTACCTGTGGTGCTTGGCCGTCCATCTGTAGTGGCCGCCGTGGGGTGCTGCACATCCGCCTCCCATTGAATTGAATAGGAGGAGGATGTGCATTAACAAGCGGCGGCCACTACAACTTGACGGCCAAGCACCGCAGGTAAGGACTTCCAGCCGCCGCCACCGATAACAGCTGATCGGCAGGGGGTGCCGGGTGCGGGACCCCGGCCGATCATACATTGACGCCTTATCCTACGGATAGAGCATCAGTGTGAAAGTAGTGGACAACCCCTTTAAGTAAAATAGGTTACTTGCATTTTATCTAAAATACGCAGCGCAAAATACTCATTGAGCTAATGAAGAATGTAACCACATCGTTGCAACAAGTTAAAGCAAAATTCAGTTGTTGTCTATCACCTAATCACTAATTAGCTTAATTTGATTTATTTCCTTAGCAAAATAGTTTTTTTTTTTACATTAGGAATTAAAATGAGCACTGCCCCTTTAAGTGTTTAGTATTTATTTATGTGTTTGTTTCATTATGTATCATCATTCACTGGATTACACAATATGCTAATAAAATGGAAAATTCCCATCCGGTGACTCTGAATCCTTGTGCCAGTCTTGATATTAATGTACATTAATTCCTAAAACCTGTTTATGTGAAGCCCACCACCACCATCTTTGTAAATGGGCTTTTATAGATGGTAGCAGGTTTTTGGGGACCTAATAAGATATTCGATAGTATGAAGCTAAAAGAATGAGGATTACTTCTAGCTGGACTCAGCCACAATTAACCCTCTCCATGATTTCCAGCAGGTCTGAAAAGGTCAAAGAAATAATCTGGTGCACATGATGAGTATAATCCAGCACTGCCATCCAAACTGTAGGTGTATGCAAATCTACACCTGCACAGAACACACAGCACCCAGCAGCCCTAATGTCAGTATGCTAATGATGGGTGGCAGTGACAGGCAACTTGTGGCTTCCCAGCTTGCTGCAAACTTACCTATTATTAGGGACTGGCAAACTGTCACTTGTAGTGCAACATAACTCCCCTAATCCCATTGGATTACATGAAGTTATCTGATCCTTACCTTGCAAAAACATTCCTTGTAGGTTCCAATCCCAATCTGTAGGGATCACCTGCTGCTGTTGTTACATAATCTCAGGCTGGAGAACTTCACCCTCTCATCTCACTGACTCCTCTCCCCAACTTTCTGCCATCACTGCTCAGTATCTTTCATGCCACCACTGCCCAGAGCCATCTAAAAAAAATCTTACCAATGCCCAAGAAATGAAACACAGTCCATCAATGCAACAATGTATCCATGTCATTTATTGTGGAATGTTTGTGAGTGATCTGTGCACTCTTAAAGGGATGCTGCTCACCCCCCCCCCCCACACCAAGCAAAGGGGGAGATCTGACTTACCAGTGAGTTGATCATACGATCCATCCAGATCTCTTGAATCTGAAAGGTTATCTTTCCTACCTTTACTTCTCATCTTCAACCAGAGGTAAATGTGCAGACCTGGGATCAGAGACAGTCTCTCACCTCCCAAACCCTTAGGAATCCTCAGGTTCTCAAAATTTATAACTGGATTCTAGAGAAAAAAAATATATAAAAGATCCTTTGGTCCCCCCAAAAAAGGAAACAAGCAAACAATTGACTCCAGGAGACGAGGGGTTAATCGGCTCCTAGCTCACACGGACGCCTGGTGCTGGGTTGTTTGTTGGTGTAGGATTGTTGTACTCCAGGATCTGCTGTGGTCCAGGGTGGCTGGAGGAGGAGAGAGAGATGCTGGAGGAGGGTGGGGGGCATTCAGTCCATTCCTTCTTCTGAATTGCCCTCCTGCTGATAATCCCCAGTGTCAGCCCCTTCTCTCTCCTGCCTCGTATTCCTCTCCATGTGATGATGATGATGATGAGGAGAAGAAGGCAGATCCTCTCTTCTCTGCGCTTGCAGTTTCCAGGGA
Source organism: Phyllobates terribilis (assembly GCF_046119375.1). Classification (NCBI taxonomy): domain Eukaryota; kingdom Metazoa; phylum Chordata; class Amphibia; order Anura; family Dendrobatidae; genus Phyllobates; species Phyllobates terribilis. The sequence continues at coordinate 387,059,179 of NW_027362765.1, forward strand.
GAGTTTGCTCATTCCTTCTCCACTTCTGTTTTCTTCTGCTGCTTTTCTTTGCTTTGTCTTGGAATAACTTTACTTCTTTCTGTCTCAGCTCAGAACCAAGGACTGATGGCAAAGGAACCTCGCCCGACTACTCCTGCACCGCTGGCACATGCCAGACCCAGACCTGCGACCCGGCCACCAGCAGCAGCAACAGCAGCAGCAACAGCAACAGCAGCAGCAACAGCAACAGCAACAGCAACAGCAACTGTGCAGTAAGGCTGCGAGAAGAATTAACTGCTTGTGTGCGAAATGCAAAGGATTATGTGTAGGTAGTGACTATCATCTATCAATCTACTGTCTCTTTATCTATCTTCTACTGTATCTATATATCTATTTATCCATTATCTATCTATCTGTCTATTTATCCATCTATTATCTATGTATCTATCATATATATATATATATATATATGTCTCTTTATCTATCTCTCTATCTATTATCTATCTATCTATATATCAATCTACTGTCTCTTTATGTATCTATCTTTTACAGTCATACATCATTTTACAGTTATACATCTATATATTTATCTATCCATTATCTATCTATATGTCTATTTATTCCCTATCTATCTATCTATCTATCTATTATCTATCCTCTATCTATCTATCTATCTATCTATCTATCTCTCTCTCTATTTATTTCATATCTATCTCTCATCTATCTATCCCTATATCTATCTATTATCTATCTATCTATATATCTTTCTGTTCTCTATTCCATATCTATCATCTATTTTCTATTTATTATCTATCTTCTTTCTATTCGATATCTATCATCTATCTATCTATCTATCTATCATCTATCTATCCATTATCTATCTATCTATCTATCTATAATCTATCTATAATCTATCTATCTATCTATCTATAATCTATCTATTATCTATCTATCTATCTATCTATAATCTATCTATTATCTATCTATCTATCTATCTATAATCTATCTATTATCTATCATCTATCTATCATTTATCTATCTATCTACTGTATATCTACTATCTATCTATTTATCTATTATCCACCCCTCTCACTCTCTATCTCTATCTTCTGTATCTATCATCTATTTTATATCTATCTATATATATATATATATACTGTATATATGCATCGGTTTCCTTTTTGCAGATGTAGCAGAGCTGTATTTGCTCCTTATCTCTCTGGAGCTGTATACTTCTTCTTGTGCTCCATGATAAATCCCTTTCCTCACTTCTGATCATGGACTCGATTTCCCTTCTCTCACACAGATATAATGGATATTTCGGGCTATCAGTACACACCAGGCACATAAAACAGCAGATTTCATTTATTGTGCAGGATGGATATTTCCATTTTATAAGGAAGCCAATTGGGAGCTGAGACATATGTTATAGGTAATGTGACAGGAGGCAGACGGGGCTCCTGAATAGTGTGGGCAGGTCAGTGGGGGGAGGTAGAGGAGCGCCAGCTTGTATTGGGGGTATGTCATAGCTCATTGATGGAGGCTGAGGATTCAAATATGTTAAAGGGTTAAATACGTGTGAGTATAAAGTATTTGCCTTTACTTTTAGATGTTGCAGAGATGAGTATATTGTCTGCCACATGAAGAAGCAATAAAATAATGTAATATTAATTACCTATGTCTGTAATAAACCTACCAAGTAATTATATCCAACAGAGTCCCACACTGTATCCTACAGAGACAGCAAACTCAGCACTGCTACATCTGAGTATTAGAGGAGAGTGCAAATCACAGTTCCCTAATATATGTTACTTGCATCCTGACAACAGCAATAAGGTCTTCTTGGAAATACAATATTCCTGCTGATATCAAAGGAATCCGTCAGCAAGCTGGTGACTGCCATTTATGGAGGCATTAGCCAAACTCTGCAAACTGTCTGCTGATGGATGGACTGAAAGGTATGACGTACGGAGCTATGAAATCCCTCCAATCTGAGACTACTATTGCTCTAAATGTGGAGCAAGGAATTGATTTAGGAAGTTCTAAACAAGTTATGCAAAACTTTCTATCCAGGAGGAAACTGTCAGTGTTACTAAGCTTCCTGACTGGTCCGTATATTGGCATGAACAACTAATATCCTGCTAAGAATAACATTAAAGAAAATGGATTATCTATTTATTTATTTATTATCTATCTATCTATCTATCTATCTATCTATCTATCTATCTACACTATATGTGCCCCCTACACATCCCGTCTAAAGAAGCTTTTTTGACCTCCTCTTGTAGATCCATAGACATCAGGGAAGGATTTCTACAAGATTTCGGAGGCATCTGTGGGAATTTTTCCCCCTTCATTCAGAAGAGTATTTGTGAGGTCAGACCTTCGGTCTAGTTATTGGATGGGGCTGAGGTCTGGGCTCTGTGCGGCCGCTCATGTTCTCCCCCCTCCATGTCTGTATGGAGCTTGTGCACTGGGCACAGTCATGGGGAACAGAAAAGGATCTTCTACAAACTGTTCCCACAAAGCCGAAGCTACAATTGTCCACAATGTCTTGTGCTGAAGAATTTAAATTTCCTTTCACTGGAACTAAGAGCCCAATGCTGACCCCTGATAACAGCCCATAGCATTATCCTCCTCCACCATCTGTACCGCGGCTCAATGCAGTCAGGGGGTAACGTCCTCCTGGAATCACCAAATCCAGACTCCTCCATCAGACACAGATAGAGAAGTGTGATCCGTCACTGCACAGAACACGTCTCCTCCAGAGTCCGGTGGTGGCGTCTTTACACCACTCCATCTGATGCTCGGCATTGTGCTTGGTGATGTACGGCTGCATGCAGCTGCTCGGCCATGAAGCTCCTGGTGGGGGTGCAGTGTTTGTGCTGATACCAGAGGAGGTCTGGACTCTGCAGATATGGAGTCAGCAGAGCGGTGGTGACTTTTTTGCCCTCTGCTCCTCAGCACTCGGCCCCCCGCTCTGTAACGTTGTGGGGTCTCCACTTCTTGGCTGAGTTGTTGCGGTTCCTTCCACTTCTCAATAATATCACTCACAGGTGATGGGGGAAGATTTAGGAGGAAAGAAATGTCATGAACGGACTTGTTACCCCGGTGGTTTCTATTACAGGATCGCACTGGTATCAGTGAGCTCTGCACCACCGGCCGATCTGTCACATGTTAGTAAGGGCAGACGGCATGGTGGGGGGCTGTAGGTTATACATCGAAGGGCAAGGGGGACGAATGTTATACACTGGGGGGCAATGGGGCTGGATGTTATACACTGGGTGCAACAGAGCCGGCTGTTATCACCAGGGAGCAGGAGTGTAGCTTACAGAGAGGCAGAATCGGTCCCGGGGGCCCACCAGAAGCGATTGCTGCTCTTACGGATCTGCGGTAGATCAGGGAGGCATGTTCTCCCTTCACTACCACTCTCCGTTCTGTAGACTACAGGTCGCTTTAACCCTGCGTTCTATGAAACCACAGAGTGATGCACTGATTGAGGCAGGGGTGGAGTGGTGCAATTTCATCACCACTCTCCGACTCTGACGTCACTTTGCTTTGCCAGTGGATTCATCAGAAACCTGGCTTAGGTGAGCAAATTATGTTTTTTATTTTAATTAATTATTGTAGTGTGACTGTGGGGGCATCATAAAGTATGGTGGACCATCATACAGTGTGGGTGTTACTGTAGAATATCCTCATACACTGTGAGGACTACTGTGGGGGAAATTATACAGTGTGGAGGCTAGTGTGGAGTTTATTATACTCTGTATAAGCGAGCCATGGGCCCACGATACAGTGTATAGAGGAGCTGTACATTGGGGCACTCACAGGCCATATTAAATGTTATGTGGGCACTTAAGCATAATTGTTATAGGGGCACTCAGTGTACTGTGACTGTTAAAGGTGCACATGGGGCATTATTAGTTTTTAGGGGGATAAATGTGGGCACTGTTTCCTAGGGCATTTGCACAGGGCATTAACATTTTTCAGGGGGCAATTTTACCATCTAGAGGGCATAAATGGTGCATTTTACTCTGTAAGGGACACAGTGGTGGGTATTGTAATCTGGGGCATTATGAGGATCACTGTTTTTGTACCACACAGTAGGTGCAATAATAGGGACAAATACGGCAGCAGTGGCTCAGCATTGGGGTATCAGCAGGATGAGGGGTTTGTGCAGGTTGGGAGGGAATAGATGGGGACGATGCTGGAAATGTGAGAAGTCAGATGTGTCTTTGTTGTAATCTCTGCAGATGAGTCGTGGCTGGAGAAGTCATCATAGTGGTCTGGGCCAGATGGCAAAGACGGGAAAGAACGTTAGCTGTAAGCCACTATGTGTAACTGTAGTGTAATCTTTTATATGTTCTGCAGGACTGGTATCTACTACTATATGGTCACCATATGGCAGTAATATCGTTCTTACACACAGTTACCTGGTTAAGAGCCCACTCAGAAGTTTTGCCCCCCTGAGCTGAACTCCTGGCTATGCCTCTGCCTGTGGGCAATTGGGCCAGATTTTATACACCGATGGGGGCGTGTTCTTCTTTTCTTTGTGTGTTACCTCCTGCTTATGATTGGTTAACATCATACAGAGAGAAAAAGTACACACTGTCTAACACCCACTTGGACATAAAGTATTTCGCCCCCTAATCATTTTTTTCTTATTGCTAATATCTCCGCAACGGAGAGGCAGCCACTATTACATCCTGTGTCCAGTTCAGCTTGAAAAATTTGGTGAAAGGTCCTATTTAAGCAGAAGGGCGCAGGGGGAGGTTTCCTGGCTCCAGTTCAGTAACCATGGACCTTTCACTGGTGTGTCAGAAATGACAGACAGTTGCCCTGCAGTTGGTTGCAGGAGATCTCTACATTTGGCATTACAGACAACTTCTAAGAAGCTGTATCTCTAGGACCCAGTGGCTACCTTCCTCTGACTAATTAACACCCTGGCCTGAGGTGTATAAATACCTGCTGTGTACCAGAGGGAGTTGCCGGCGATATTTACATTATCCCTTGTGAAGGCTTGAGCAAGAGCAGTACTTCTTCCTCTCTGGTGCTAGAGAACGTGTGCGCAGTTGTCTGGAGTCGACTAAAGCTAAGCAATTTTCCATTGTTTGTTCCCCCTTGTTGCCTTTAGTGTTCAGTGAGGATCGACTAGTGCTCATCCCCTCCCTTACCTAGCCTGAACCTAATGCCAGGGAAAGACAGGGCGAGGTAAACGTGCAGCGATTGGTGAAGAACCAATACAGGGACGATAGTGGAGACAGGGTGACAGTAGATCAGCCTAGGAGGTCTCCACTCCCCTCGTTCCCTAGAGTCAGAGCTTCCTTTCCCTCTTCCCTTTGTGAAGCACTTAGTCTTTCCTACACCTTGCGTGACAGGAACACTGACGTGGCCACTGGACCAGGTCCCACGAATCACACCTTGCGTGACAGGAACACTGACGTGGCCACTGGACCAGGTCCCACGAATCGATTTGGTCATCTCTAACTGACATATGTAATGGCGAAATGGTGCTGGAAAAACTGCAGCTCATTTTACAAAACAGTGAGACCTTATATGGGGAATGTTATGTAAAAATGTCAAAGTTTTATAGGTTATAGCTATGGATGTGAAGTTAGAATTAAAAATAAATCTTCTGTCCTGGTGAACAAGTACATCTCCAATATTTCAGTAAAATGAAAATAATTGAAGGGGATTTCTGGGACTATTTTATTTTTTCCTATTGGACTAAGCACTGACAGGCTGGTAGTTGCTATCTACTTACCTGTTCTGCCCGGTGCTGGTTCAGAGCGATCGCTGACCGCTCCTGCTGGCGATTCTGCTGCTTCATGTCAACAGAGCAGCTCTTCCTCTTCCGGGCTGCTCTGTTGATGGGGCGTGACAGCTAATGTCATGTTGATGGACAGCTGACTTCCTGCAGTTAAATTAGCATGTCATCGACAGTCACGCCTCGTCAACAGAGCAGCCTGGAAGAGAAAGAGGAGCCACTGCTCTGACAACGTGATGTCACCAGAAGCCGGAGACTTGCCATCAGGAACGTCCGTGACCTCTCTCTGCAGCTACAGGCAAAACTACCTGCCTGTAAGCCCTTACGAAAAAAAAAAATAGTCCCAGATAACCCCTTTAAATTGCAAATTCTGAGTCATATGCTCAAGAGAAGGCCAAGACATTTATTTCACCTTTGTGTGAGTACACCTGTGAAGGGCAGGATACGGAGCAGATTTTACTCTATGCACTGCAGAATACAGCCAGGTCCTTTCCATATTACAGCGCTAGAAATCCAGCTATTTAAAACTCTGTTTTCTCCGTCACACGGATCACATATACGTTGTCAGAAAATACTGCCATTTCTGGCCTCCATTAAAAATTTCCTTTAGTGTGTCAGTGAAGCAATTCACCGCAGTTTGCTGTTCAAACTACTTACCTACAGGCCAGGTATTTAAAACTGTGTTTTCTCCGTCACACGGATCACATATAAATTCGCTCCAAAATCAGTCATTTGTAGTGAGCGTGGTAGATACTGTCATCCATTTAAAATGGGCAAGGCAAGTGGCAAGGGACGGGGTACTGGACGTGATGGTAATGGTGCATGCACAGGCCAAGGACAAGGCCGTGGGCAAGCTGAAATTGTGCCACAACAAACACCCACATCTTCTCGCCTAACCTTCCTGTTCCAATTTCTAGGGGACCGCAGCACACGACTATTGAACCCAGAGCAGTGTCAAAAGGTTGTTGGTTGGATAGCGGATAATACTTCCAGTCACTTAGCCACCACCCTGTCTTCCACACGGTCAAGTCTCAGTAGCCGTGAGTCTGGACCGCATATTCCTCACCCTGATCCTCCCTCCTCCCACCATGCCGAATGCCCAGAGAAAACTGATCCCACGCTTGGACTCTCTGAAGAGCTGTTCACTTTTCCATTTATAGATTCGGGCCTCTTGCCCGGTCCACTTGAGGCGGGGCAAGAGGAGATCATGTGTAGCGATGCCCAAATATTTGAGCAGCCACGGTCACACGAGGGCGATGGTGGGAAAGTGTCACAAGAGGTGGACAATGTTGAGACACAATTGCAAGAAAGTCAGGAGGAGGACCAGGGTGCGGAAGTGGAAGACGAGGTGGTGGATGATATAGTAACTGACCCAATCTGGGAGGAGGACATGCAGAGCGAGGACAGCAGTACACAGGGGGAGGGAGGCAGAGCACCCCAACAGGCAGGAAGAGGCAGTGTGGTGGCCGCAGACAGAAGGCAGGCAACCATTCCCTGTAACACCAACACAAAGGAAGTTGCCAGTACAACTGTTAGGTCTTCCGAGTCTGGTTGTTTTTTAAAGACTCTACCAATAACCCCAAAAAGGCCATTTTCACCACCTGCCTGGCCAGCATCAGCAGGGGTGGCAAAACGACCAGCCTGACCACCACCAGCATGATCAGGCACATGGCAGCAAAGCACCCGACTTTGTGGGCCGAACCCCAGGGTCCAGGAACAGTATCTGCAGTTGGCACCATTGCTTCTTCCGCTGTTGTGCATGCAAGCCAATCCCCTGTCCATGGTGCATGCGAAGATGCCTCCTGCCCTGCACCTGTCGTTGCGCACTCTCAAGTAGCAGCATTAGGAAGAACGTCCATGTCCTTGTCCAGCGCAGCATTCAGTTGTCCATACCCCAGTCCTTGGAACACAAGCGCAAATATGCAGCCAACGCCCCACAGGCCACACTACTAAATTCTCACATTTCATGACTGCTTGCACTCGAAATGTTGCCTTTTAGGCACGTGGAGATGGAAGCATTCCACAACCTGATGGCGGCGGCTGTCCCTCTGTACTCGGTCCCCAGCCGCCACTATTTCTCCCAGTGTGCCGTCCCCGCATTACACAAGCACGTGTCCCAAAACATTAGTCGTGCCCTCAACAACGCAGTTACCGGGAAAGTCCACCTAACCACGGGCACGTGGACAAGTGCTTGTGGGCAGGGACGGTACATCTCGCTGACGGCACACTGGGTTAACATAGTGGAAGCCGGGACCCAGTCAGACCTTGGGATGGAACATGTCCTCTCGACGCCAAGGATTGCGGGCCCTAGGTCAATCAGGGTTGCCCCCACGGTCTACAGCTCCTGAACCTCATCCTCCTCAGCCTCCTCCTCCTCTTCAGCCTCTATCTCTGAAATGACCACAAGCTGGAATCACTGCAGCACTGCCTCGGCTAAGCGGCAACAGGCTGTGCTGAAGCTAATATGCTTAGGTGACAAACCGCACAATGCTGAAAAGTTGTGGACAGCTCTGAAAGAGCAGGCAGATCTGTGGCTCACACTGCTGAACCTACAGCAAGGCATGGTCGTGTGTGACAATGGCCGGAACCTGGTGGCGGCTCTGAGGCGAGGCGAGCTCACACACGTACCATGCCTGGCCCATGTGCTTAACCTCGTGGTTCAGCGGTTTCTCAAATCCTACCCAGAGCTGCCGGATCTGTTTGTTAAAGTATGCCGCCTGTGTGCCCATTTTAGAAAGTCAGCTACAGCTTCCGCCGCCCTTGCCGTGTTTCAGCAGCGTTTGCAGCTTCCGGCTCACAGACTGGTGTGTGATGTCCCCACGCGTTGGAACTCTACACTACAGATGTTTGTGATCTGTGAGCAGAAGAGGGCAGTTGTTGAGTACCAGCATCAACAAGGCCGTCGGTATTCAGTTCAGACTCAACACATAAGACCTCAGGAGTGGACATGGATGTCAGACATATGTACCATCCTCCAAAACTTTGAGGACTTCACCAAGATGGTGAGCGCCATAATTAGCTTCACCATCCTGCTTCTCTGTCTTCTGAAACGCTCTCTGCTCACAATCAAAGAGGATGCATTGCAGGCGGAGCACGATGAGATGGAGCAAGGAACTGTAGCACCCTGAGGATTCGGCTGCTACAGGGGTATTGCACCTCAACCCAGAGGTGTGATATTCCACTCCCGGGTAAGGATGGAGTGTGGAACTGAGCTCAGAAAGCTGCATGCACTACACACATCCCATTTCCGAGGAGCAGACCAACGGTACTCCCACTTAGAAATGTGCAGGTACGACCGAGTCTGTTCCTGGCTGGAGTGGGAGGGGGGTGGTACATCCCAGTAGTGTAGGGGCAGATAGGGGGAGCAGCCTGGGTAAAGTTAGGAGCTCATTGGGTGCTGGTCACCTGAGCTCACACATAGAGGGAGTATTTAAGGTGGGCACCATCTAAGATCAGGGTCAGTCAGCCAGTCTTTGCAGAGAAGCTAGAGGAGAGGAAGAGAGCAGAAGAGCAGAGCAGCCCCAGCCCAAGAGTGAGAGAGGAGAGCAAGAAAGACCCAGAGGGGGAGAAAGAAGGAACTCTGAGACCCCAAATACAACCATAGGGTGAAGAGTTGGCAACAGGGTACCGGATCCCAAACTGGTGGGGGCTAAAGCATACCTCAGCCAGAGACCGGAGGCCGTGGGCAGGATCTGCCACGGCCACCCACCACATCCACCCTGAAGGCAAACCACGTGTAGGGTCAGGGAACCCAAGGCCAAGGGTCTCCCAACAGAAGGCCCGAGGGAGCTGGACCTAGGTGGATCCCTGGTGGGGACGGCCAGAAGAAAGGACAAGAAGGAGGGCTCAGGGACACGCTCCGGACTTGCTTGGGGGTTGGCTGAATCCAGGACCTGGTGGACGCAGCACGGCTCGGGTGGTCACTCAAGGCCGGAGTGACCGGAATATCTGCAGTAAGTAAACACCCTGAACTGCACAACCCGACTCTGTCTTTAATTATCATCTACGCTGCACCACCACAACCCCCATCCTCTGCACCTGACCCCCTGAGGCCATACCCCTCCCGTTGGGGGTTATACTATCTAAAGCTGCACCAACACCATCAGCCTCAGCGGACCCTGCTGCAGCGGCGGCCGTAGTGACCGCAATCCAACGGGTGGCGTAGTCGACATAACGAACTTTGTAACATCTGTAGGACTGCCACATACTCTGAGCTTGACACCCTGGGCACGGACCGGGTCACAGCCACTCGGAGACTACAACCCCCATCTGATCCGGCTCCGGGTATTCCCCTAAAGAATATGGCCCAGGGGGCGCGTCAACTTTGGCGTAGTCGGCAGGATCACGTGCCCGCAACACCCGGGTACTGCGTGCCTGAAGAAAAGAACAAGTTTACCTCAAAAAGAAGTCTCCTGCCGGTTCCGGAGGGTCCCCGCCATCGGACTCCGTCACAGATCGATTCCCGCCGGTTGTCCGCCATTAACAGCTTTTTCCCGCCATCTGCAGAGTTTCCCGCCACTGGGAGACGATTCCCGCCATTTCCAAAGGTTTCCCGCCTTGGAAGAGCGGACGCCATTATGGGCGTGCCAGAGGGTGGCAAGAGGCCACCTCCCATCGTGGGCCAGGACCGAAAATGGCGCCAAAAGTGGAAACCGCCCCCACCAACAGAGACTGTGATGCTAGAGGTGTCTGTCAGCGTGAAAGAACTGCCCCTGGAGCTGACAATCACCAAGTGGCCCCGGGACCGCCCTCGAAGTGGGAGGACTGAGAAGGAGAGAGCAAAGATGGGTGTCGCCTGGAGCAGTCTGGAGAGAGCGCACCCAGAGACAAGAAGCCTAGAGCTGAGTCCAGAAGAAGCTTACCCGGAGATGGAAGAAGAGCAGAGCAGCACCGGCCCGCTGGCCAGGAGCCTGCTGGAGACAACGGAAGGAGAGCAGAGCAGCACCGACCCGTTGGTCAGGAGCCTGCTAGAAGCAACGACCCCACTAGGCTTAGTGGAGGTCTTGGCACAGCTCCCCCGAGATCGGGAGTGTGCACAGACCGCGCTGGAGGGCCTCGCACGGAGGATGGCCCGGGTGCAGCGAGAGACGTTAGCAGAATGGAGCCGTGAGATGGTCCAGCAGACAAGAACTCGTCAGCGGAGCACGCCACCCGAGACGAGGAGACAGACCGCCTCTGAGGATGGCGCAGGAGGACTGAAGGCCGGAGACGGCGCCGAGAAGGGAGCCGAACGAAAGGAGGCAGGTAAAGGGGACATCTCTACCCCAAACCGGGAAACCGCGCACCTGCCCCAGCTCCCCGTCGCAGAGCCCGAAGTATCCCCTGCCGTGCCCGTCGCTGCAACGTCACCGCCGCAGACTAGGCCTCAAACGGGAGCCGCGACCCCTGTGACGTCATACGCCTCGACCCCGAGCGTGACCAAGCAGGAAGTACCATCGGCCTGGTCGCAAGGCCTAGTACCCCCGGGCGCCGCAATACCAACAGCGCCCCCTACCTCCGCGGAGCCACCGGCCTGGTCGCAGGGCCAAGTAGCCCAGGGCGCCGCCGTCCTTACGGTGCCCTTCACTTTCCAGGTGCCCCAGGCCTGGCCGCAAGGCCTGGGCAACCCGGGCGCCGCCACCACCGCGCCCATAAAACCAAGAGTGCCGCATCTGGGAGAAGATCTGTTTGCCCAGCATACGTGCCCGAACGGGTCTGAAACTGAAACTGTCCACAAAGAAAGAGCAGGAGGACGTCGTCGTTGAGTAAAACCATTTTTCTAGAGAAACTGTTGCACTTTTCCCGGGCACACGTTGCACAGTGTCCGGAGGAGGAGCTAGAAGCAAGAGAAGTCTACGAGAATGTTATTTATGAAAAAAGTTTTATTGCTGATATATATGTTTTATATGTGTTTATTATGTTGTTTATGCAAAAATTGTATGTTTTGGTGTTTTTATATCTTACAGCCCGAGGACGTGCTGTGATTTACCAGGGGGGAATGTAGCACCCTGAGGATTCGGCTGCTACAGGGGTATTGCACCTCAACCCAGAGGTGTGATATTCCACTCCCGGGTAAGGATGGAGTGTGGAACTGAGCTCAGAAAGCTGCATGCACTACACACATCCCATTTCCGAGGAGCAGACCAACGGTACTCCCACTTAGAAATGTGCAGGTACGACCGAGTCTGTTCCTGGCTGGAGTGGGAGGGGGGTGGTACATCCCAGTAGTGTAGGGGCAGATAGGGGGAGCAGCCTGGGTAAAGTTAGGAGCTCATTGGGTGCTGGTCACCTGAGCTCACACATAGAGGGAGTATTTAAGGTGGGCACCATCTAAGATCAGGGTCAGTCAGCCAGTCTTTGCAGAGAAGCTAGAGGAGAGGAAGAGAGCAGAAGAGCAGAGCAGCCCCAGCCCAAGAGTGAGAGAGGAGAGCAAGAAAGACCCAGAGGGGGAGAAAGAAGGAACTCTGAGACCCCAAATACAACCATAGGGTGAAGAGTTGGCAACAGGGTACCGGATCCCAAACTGGTGGGGGCTAAAGCATACCTCAGCCAGAGACCGGAGGCCGTGGGCAGGATCTGCCACGGCCACCCACCACATCCACCCTGAAGGCAAACCACGTGTAGGGTCAGGGAACCCAAGGCCAAGGGTCTCCCAACAGAAGGCCCGAGGGAGCTGGACCTAGGTGGATCCCTGGTGGGGACGGCCAGAAGAAAGGACAAGAAGGAGGGCTCAGGGACACGCTCCGGACTTGCTTGGGGGTTGGCTGAATCCAGGACCTGGTGGACGCAGCACGGCTCGGGTGGTCACTCAAGGCCGGAGTGACCGGAATATCTGCAGTAAGTAAACACCCTGAACTGCACAACCCGACTCTGTCTTTAATTATCATCTACGCTGCACCACCACAACCCCCATCCTCTGCACCTGACCCCCTGAGGCCATACCCCTCCCGTTGGGGGTTATACTATCTAAAGCTGCACCAACACCATCAGCCTCAGCGGACCCTGCTGCAGCGGCGGCCGTAGTGACCGCAATCCAACGGGTGGCGTAGTCGACATAACGAACTTTGTAACATCTGTAGGACTGCCACATACTCTGAGCTTGACACCCTGGGCACGGACCGGGTCACAGCCACTCGGAGACTACAACCCCCATCTGATCCGGCTCCGGGTATTCCCCTAAAGAATATGGCCCAGGGGGCGCGTCAGAACCATACAGGGTGATTACACACAGCCAAGCCTCATCTCATCCCAACATGAATTGGGTGACAATGAGGAAGATGAGGAGGAGGAGGAAGGACAGGAGCTAGTTTCATGCACTATAGACGGTACTACCTGCACAGCTGTCATACCGTCTGTTCAGCGTGGATGGCCAGAGGAGGAGGAGAGCATGGTCAGTCATCCTGTTGGTGAGGACACGGAATTCTTGCCTGTTAGTAGTCTGGCACGCAAGGCTGAGTTTATGTTATGCTGCCTTTCCCATGACCCTCGCGTTCTCAAGACCCACGCTACAAGTAGAACTTTATATCTCTTATTCCTGAGGCGGACAGGTCTACAAAAATGGGGCAGTACCAGAAGGCCCTTATTGCAGAACTATTAAAAAAATTCCCATCTGAAAACGCTGGCGGCAGAGGGCACACTTCGTTGGACAACCAAGGAGTGCAGGCGAGAGATACACAACTCCAAACCAGCAGAGACAGGGGAATACTGTCAAAGTTCTGGGAGAGTTTTTTCAGACCCTCTCATCGCACAGGCCCTGAGGCACGGGGTACTCTCACAAGGAGTGCAAAGTTTTAGAAGATGCTGAGGGAGTACCTTGCCGAACGTACCAACGTCCTCCGTGATTCCTCTGTGCCTTATAATTATTGGGTATCCAAGCTGGATACGTGGAATGAACTGGCTCTCTATGCCTTGGAGGTCCTGGCCTGCCCTGCCGCCAGCGTTTTATCAGAGCGGGTTTTTAGTGCCGCTGGTGGAATTATAACTAATAAACGCATCCGCCTGTCAACTCAAAATGCTGACAGGCTGACTCTTATAAAAATGAACAAGGGCTGGATTGGGCCAGACTTCTCAACACCACCGAATGATAGCAGCGTAAGATAAACTCAAATCCAGTGTCTTTTCTTGGGAGGTGTATTCCCATGCACCTTTTCACACCCAGACATGGGTATACGCTTCCTGATTTTGGCTATTTGCTCTTGTCCTCCTCCATCTCCTCATCCGCGACCACCATATCACCAGGGTGACCTTGGTCCGTGATGCAACACCCACATAATTTTTTTAAAGGGTGTTTATGATGCCCGTAAATTTTTTTTTTTATAAAGTATGTTCATGTATACCCCCCAGGGGTACATGTTTGTCAGCCCATACACTTAGTGCATGGGCATTACAAGTATAGGAGGCCCGCTCCTTTCTAATGGGAACATTTTTTTTATGAGGCCCTCCTCCACGTCTCTTCCAAGGGGCATTGAAGTGCCTCCAAATTTTTGGCAGCCCTTGCATTCACTGCATAGGCCACCACTATGGGAGACTCTCTCCTTTCTAATGGGAATTTGTCGTTACTGTGGCCCTGCTCTATGTGTCTTTAAATTCTTAGCGGAGCTTTTCCTAAAATTGGTCAGCCGTTGGACTCACTGCATACCCTATAACTGTATAGCAGACCCTCTCCTTTCTAATGAGAACATGTCGTACCTTGTTACTGTTGCCCTGCTCTGTGTGTCTTTAAATTCTTAGTGGGGTTTTTCCTAAAATTGGTCAGCCTTTGGACTCACTACATACACTATAACTGTATAGCAGACTGTCTCCTTTCTTATGGGAATTTGTCGTTACTGTGGCCCTGCTCTATGTGTCTTTAAATTCTTAATCAGGTTTTTCCTAAAATTGGTCAGCCTTTGGACTCACTACATACCCTATAACTGTATAGCAGACTCTCTCCTTTCTATTGGGAATTTGTCTTTACTGTGGCCCTGCTCTATGTGTCTTTAAATTCTTAGTGGGGTTTTTCCTAAAATTGGTCAGCCGTTGGACTCACTGCATACCCTACAACTGTATAGCAGACTCTCTCCTTTCTAATGGGAATTTGTCGTTACTGTGGCCCTGCTCTATGTGTCTTTAAATTGAGTGGGATTTTTCCTAAAATTAGTCAGCCCTTTCAGTCACAGCATGGGTATTACCACTATAGGAGACCCGCTCCTTTATAATGGGAACAATTTTTTACTGAAACCCTCCTCTATGTCTCTTCAAAGGGGTATTGGGTTGAGTCCAAATTTTTGGCAGCCCTTGCAGTCACTGGATACGCAATAACAGTATAGGAGACCCACTTGTTAACAATGGGAACAACAAAGCATAGCCGGCTTATGGCTCTCTAACAATAGCGAGGGCCGACTGCTGGCCTTTTAAGAATAGTAAGGGCCGTCTGATGTCCCTATAAAATAGGCTTTATGACTTTCAGAGTCCCTCCATCATAAATAAAACAGGATGTGTCTGATGATGTGTCACACACCATATTGCCAGATAAGGTTGTAAAATGTTAAAATGACATTTCTCGGTGAATGCATTTGTCTTAAAAAATAACGTAAAAACCCCACAACAATAGGATCTTTCTTTAGTATAAAAAACAGCGTCACCAATTTAACCTCAATGTAATCACATTGTTCAGCTCCTGCACCTCCTCCTCCATCTCCGAAATGATCACATCAGTCACAAGCTGACAGCACTGCAGCACTACCGTGGCCAAGCGGCCTGATCTGTGCCTCTCACCGCTAAACATACGGCCAGGCATGGTTGTGTGTGACAATGGACGGAACCTGGTGACAGAGAAATGACACCCAGAGTAGATACATTTTCCCTCTATGCCAGTCCTTTCACCGAGCTAAATACAACTCTCATCAAAAAAAGCTGTGGACTGGCTCCGTACCGTCCCTGGCCACATTCACCTGTCCACGTGTTTGTGGGTAGGCGGTCCTTCCCAGTAAGTGCACTGGGGAGGGCACGGGTAATGTTGTGGGACCCGTGCTTGTGGAAGGCGGAGACAATACCGGGAAAAATAATGGCGGCTGAGGACCGAGTATGGATACCCGGCCGCCGCCGGCATGAGGTTGTGAAAAGCTTCCGCCTCTACGAGCCTAAAAGGCCACATTACAAGTGAAAGCAGCTTTAGAGGACTTCCTGTGAGAAATGACAGCTGGGTAGATATGGTTTCCCAAGTCCTTTCACCAAGCTAAAGAATATGGCTGTGGTGAAATACAACTCAGCAAAAAAAACTGTGGACACTGGCTCCGTACCGTCCCTGGCCACATTCACCTGTCCACGTGTTTGTGGTTAGGCGGTCCTTCCCAGAAAGTGCACTGGGGAGGGCACAGGTAATGTTGTGGGATCTGTGCTTGTTGAAGGCGGAGACGACACCGGGAGAAACAGTGGCGGCTGGGGACCGAGTATGGACACCCGGCTGCCGCCGGCATGAGGTTATGAAAATCTTCTGCCTCCACGTGCCTAAAAGGCCATATTTCAAGTGCAAGCAGCTGTCAAAAAATTGGCAGTATAGTATTGCAGCCTGTGGGTGGGTAGGTGGCTGGCTGCATACTTGCGCTTGCATTCCAAGAAATGGGGTAGGGACAACTAAACGCTGCAGTGGGACAAGGACGTGGACGGTGATTGTTGCAAGTCTGCAATGACAGGTGCATGGTGGGAGGCATCTTCTCATGCGCCAAGGATCACTTATGATGGGCACACTTTTAGGCAGTGACGTTGGAGTCAGAAATGCTTCCAGAGGTCTTTCCCATGCTGTTCCCATGTCTTTTCAGCACTGTATGCATGTGTCTGATGATGTGTCACACACCACATGGCCAGATAAGGTTGTAAAATGTTAAAATGACATTTCCCAGTGAATGCATTTGTCACGGTTGAAAGCAATGCAAAAGTGCAAAAACACATCAAAAACGCTAAGTGTGAACATAGTCCAAGGTGTGGAGGAGTATTTTTTGTTTTGGTTATTTATTTTGCCTTATATACAAGTCATTACCCTGGAAAGGATGTTCCTAAACATATTTCCCAGGAAAATCCATTTTGTTTTTGTTTTTGTATGTTTTATTGTGAGTCCGTAAAAGTGGCGTAATACTCTGACAACGTTGTTGACAGCAGTGACCTGGGAGTAAGAAATGCTTCCAGGGGTCTTCCCCATGCTGTTCCCATGTCATCGATTTGGGAAATTTTTTGGCCCTCGGCAGACTGCCGGGGGGAGCCGCCTGAAAAATGCTCGAGTTTCTCATAGACTTACATTGGACTCGTTGCTCGGGTCGAGAACCCGAGTATTCCAATTTGCTCGACCCGAGCAACGAGTACCAGAGCAATTTAGTGCTCGCTCATCACTACTCACCACCTCACGTGGCCGCCTGTTCCACTCGTTGATCACCCTCACTGTTAAAAAGTTTTTTCTAATATCAAATCTGTATCTTCTCCCTTTCAGTTTAATACCATTGCTCCTAGTCTTTCTTTATGCAAATGAGAATAATCTACAATGTGACAGCTCTTCAGATATTTGTAGATAGCTATTAAGTCTCCTCTCAGTCTTCTTTTTTGCAAGCTAAACATTCCCAAATCCTCTAACCGTTCCTCATAGGACATAGTTTGCATTCCGCTCACCATCCTGGTTGCTCTTCTCTGAACTTGCTCTAGTTTTTCGATGTCTTTTTTAAAATGTGGTGCCCAGAACTGGACATAGTATTCCAGATGAGGTCTGACCAAAGAGGAGTAGAAGGGGATAATTACTTCACATGATCTAGACTCTATGCTTCTGTTAATGCAACCCAGAACTATGTTTGCCTTTTTTGCTGCTGCATCACATTGTTGACTCATGTGCAGTCTGTGATCTATTAGTATAACCAAGTCTTTTTCACAGCTGCTGTTGCTTAGCCCTATTCCTCCCATTCTGTAGATGCTTTTTTCATTTTACTTGCCCAGATGTAGGACTTTGCATTTCTCCCTGTTAAATACCATTCTGTTAGTTGCTGCCCACAGTTCCAGTTTGTTTAGATCTTTACTGTACTGTTCCAACTATATAAATTGTTTACATTCCACCACTAGAGATGAAAACAGACAATCAGTTGGGGTGTGAGGTGATGGACTCCCACCTAACTCTCCCTGTTCCTGTATTTCTCTCCACTTCCAAGGCACTGTTAGAGAAAATATCCATCCACCAAACCTGGGAAGTCTCGCTTTTTTTTGGGAAGTGCAATTGATTTTTACACTGTGAAATAATCATTATAATAAAATAATGGAGTTGCTAATTCGCGAAGGTATCAGCGGGCAGGGGTAGCGTTAGCACCCGGCGCACCCGGGCAAGTGCCAGGGCCCTGAGCAGGCGGAGGGGCCCACTCACCGTCGGGCACCCCGGCGCGCTATGGGACCCGTGAGAGGTGCGGTGCCGTTGTCAGCACCTGCTCCCCCCCGCTTGCCCCGGCACAATACTTACCTCTCCCCGTACCTCCGCAGCAGCTCCGATGTCTTCCACGGCTGCTGCACTGTGACATCTCAGGTCAAAGGGCGCGGTGAAGTCTTTTCACTGCACTCTCTCCTGAGCCATCACAGGCAGCGCAGAGCAGGAAGACGCCGGTGTGGGTGAGGAGTCCGGAGCAGCGGCAGCAGGTGAGAAGTGAGGTGAGTATTTGATTTTTTTATATATATGTATGGAGGCATGGGGGCATTATATGGGGGTGGGAACAAATGACATCCTGCATGGGGCATTATATGGGGGGGAGGGATGGCATCCTGCATGGGGCATTATATGGGGGGGAATAAGTGACATCCTGCATGGGGCATTATATGGGGGGGAGAGGTGACATCCTGCATGGGGCATTATATGGGGGGAGAGGGGACATCCTGCAGGGGGCATTATATGGGGGGAGAGGTGACATCCTGCAGGGGGCATTATATGGGGGAAAATGTGACATCCTGCATGGGGCATTATATGGGGGGGCAAGTGACATCCTGCATGGGGCATCATATGGGGGGAGGTGACATCCTGCAGGGGGCATTATATGGGGGGAAAAAGTGACATCCTGCATGGGGCATTATATGGGGGGGCAAGTGACATCCTGCATGGGGCATTATATGGGGGGAGTTGACATCCTGCATGGGGCATTATATGGGGGGGAGGTAACATCCTGCATGGGGCATTATATGGGGGAGAGGTGACATCCTGCATGGGGCATTATATGGGGGGAAGAGGTGACATCCTGCATGGGGCATTATATGGGGGGAAGAGGTGACATCCTGCATGGGGCATTATATGTGGGGAGAGGTGACATCCTGCTTGGGGCATTATATGGGAGGGGAAAACAAGTGACATTCTGCATGGGGCATTATATGGGGGCGAGGTGACATCCTGCATGGGGCATTATATGGGGGGAGAGGTGACATCCTGCAATGGGCATTATATTGGGGGGAGAACAAATGACATCCTGCATGGGGCATTATATGGGGGGGGTAAAATCCTTCATGGGGCATTATATGGGGGGGTGACATCCTGCTTGGGGCATTATATGGGGGGTGAGAGGTGACATCCTGCATAGGGCATTATGTGGGGGCCAGTATTCTGTATGGAGTGTTATAAGGGGGCTAGTATCCTCTATGGAGCGTTATATGGGGGCCAGTATCTTGTATGGAGCGTTATATGGGGGCCAGTATCCTGTATGGAGCGTTATATGGGGACCAGTATCCTGTATGGAGCATTATATGGGAACTAGTATCCTCTATGGAGCATTATATGGGGGCCAGTATCCTGTATGGAGCATTATATGAGGACCAGTATCCTGTGTGGAGCGTTATATGGGGACCAGTATTCTGCATGGAGCAATATATGGGACCCATAATACTGTATGGAGGACTATACTGTCCGGTCTGCACTGAGCGTTGCGAGGATTCTCTGGTTTCTTAGCTATTGTAGAATTTACAATAGATATCGCTCATGAAATGTAAGAAGTGATGTCTTCGGCATTATACTATAGATATATATAATTTCTCTGCTGTATCTGTGCATCATGAATCGTGGTTTGTGTTATAGGGGCCCACTGAGACTCTTTCGCCCAGGGCCCACAAAAACCTGGAGCCGGCCCTGTCAGCAGGATTTCCCAGTGATGTCTCTGGTCAAATGTTGTGACATCACTAGCCAAAGTCAAAATAAGGGGTGTGGATGTCTCTGGTGCCCTTATTCCACCTCTGTGACCAGGTCACCATTTGACTCTTTATTGTAGCAACATATAATGCAAATATGTGGCCCCCTAATAATAGGACCATCTACTTCCTTAGACTTCCAAAGAGGAAGCCCCATGTAGGCACAACCAATTTCCCACCTCTTCTCAAATGGATCGGATCACCGCATGGTCATCAAAGAAGTGAGTGACGGATGCAACGGGGATATTACCAGGTTATACAGGGAATTATCTGTCCATATGGAAAAATCTTATCACCCGCACATAAACTATACAGCCAGGCTTTATAATCCAGATTATCCAGGATTATCTAGTGTCTCTTTTCTCAATATAAACATGTTTCTTCATGAGCCTTCCTGGACTGATGAAAAAGCCTGTTTTTACATAAAACCTGGATGCATAAAACAAGGGCTGCCACTAGGAAGTTTGGGGCCCCATACTGGTGAAATTCTGGGGCCCCCTTGAGTCTCCGCCCAGGCTCCACCCCACAGGGCCAGAAACCCCCCTCACAGGGCCAGAAACCCCCCTCGCACCAAAATGAGATATAAAACACCAGGAAAGAATTGTAGAACATAAAGAAAAGCTCCACCTTTATAAGTAGTGTTAATAAATAAGTGGAAAACATCAATGTATGCTATTTTACAGTGTAACACATTCTGTTGTAAGAGATTTGCTCATTGAATAAAAAAAAACACAACACTACAGACCGAGTTCACCAACTGCTTGACTTCAAAACAAACTGCAGAGCTCCATTCTGGAAACTGAGAGAACATTATGACTTCTCACAGCTCAAACAAGGAATACCGTTCAGGAATACTGTGATATTCTTCCAATTGAATTCTAAGTTTAATGCACCATATGTCCATAATTTACTCATGATATATACTATACTAATGTGAAAACTGAAGTTGCCATTCAAAATAACAATGTAACATTAAAGCAGTAGTCTCAAGTTTGAAAATTGGGGATAACTTCTCGAACGCTGGGGCTCCGACCCATACCAAGAGCCGGGGCTCCTCTGAATGGAGGTGGTTGTTGATCATGGGCACCGTTGCTCCAATCATTCTATTAGGAGTGCCAAAGATCACCTAATTGCAGCGCTCAACTATCACCGGGGGTTGGATTAAAAAAGAGTGGCGCAGCAGTGCGCATAATTGACATCCACTACATTCAGCCGGGGCTCTTCAGAGTCCTAGCTCTCAGGATTGGTGGGGACTCCAGGGGTCTGTTCCCCCAGAGGTTAGCTTATATAGTTCGCATAACTTTTAAACTTCAAAATACCCCTTTAAGTGTACAGATTACCCCCTCACAGGGCCAGAAACCCCCCTCACAGGGCCAGAAACCCTCCAGCAGCCTCCCCTAGTCCTCATACACTTCCCGCTGCTTCCACCGCGGCCTTCTCCTTGACACACATACTGACACACACACTGACATACAGTCTGCCTACCTCCTGCTGCTGTTGCCGCCGCCGAAGTCTGCCTGCCTGTCCCAGACAATCCCAATCCTTGTGTGGCACGCTGCTCTGCTCCAAAATGAAAGTGAGCGCGCAACGTGTCACGTGACCAGCGTCAGATCATGATCCATCCGGCGGCAGTATAAAGGTATAGCGCTCATTTCCAGCCGCTTGGTGCATTATGCTCTGAACTGTTGCCCTGATTCCCTGAGACCCGGTGAGTAGAGGCAAAGAGAGGGGGGACCCGGGCTGGTCGCCCCTCCCCTTTTTCCTTCTGTTCACCGAGCCCCATACAGTAGTAAGGGCAGTAATGCCCTGATGGCGGCCCTGCATAAAATAAAAACAATCAACATCACACAGCACAAAGGACACTATGATGAAATTATTATTAATTAACGGCCTTCAGCTCAGTCTCGAGCCATGGCGACTTGATGGATGAATGCTCTGTAGGAAGATTCATCTTGTGCAAGCCTATTTAGGTCCACCAGGGTCTTCTCCACCATAATCTTGCTGCTATCAATCCATTGGGTTGCCGGTCTTCCTCTTCACCTTCTTCCTTCTATTCTTCCAACCATGATGTCCTTCTCCAGTGATTGCTCTCTTCGTATGATGTGTCCAAAGTAGGCAAGTCGTAGCTTGGTGATCCTTGCTGCCAGTGACATATCTGGTTTGATTTGTTCCAAATTTGATTTGATTGTTCTTCTTGCCATCCATGGTGTTGAAAACATCCTTCTCCAGCACCACATTTCGAAGACATAGATTCTTCTTCTGTCTGGTTTCTTTATTGTCCTGGTTTTGCATTGGTGTGTTACCACAGAAAAGACCAAACTTCTTAAAAGCCATGTCTTCATCACCAGTGAAATGTTCCTCGATTTGAAGACCTTGTCCAGTGACTTTATTGTTGATTTCCCCTCAGCTATTCTCCTATGATGAAAGCAGACCGATAAGCATACTTGGCAATTCTCCCCCAATGTCCCGGCGGCTCTTGGAAAAACGTGACACCTCCTGGACTCCCATAAGAGTTGGCAAATCCATTGTAACCTCTTGGAAGATATTCTGGGAGATTTTCTGTGATCTGAAGACTTTAGACCTCTCCTATGTGTGCCGTACATTGGCAGCGCATTTATTGTAATAGGCATGTAGTGTCTCATTTCCCTCTTTGGAGGCGCTATAGAGCAATTAACTCCTTACTCCCAGGTTCCATCTACCGATCACAGCTGATTCTTGAGAGTTCCAGCTTGTGGTATCGACCAAACAAAATATTTTTTTCTAGGCTTTATTGACATTATGTTTCCATTTTGTGTCAGCAAAAAATATTGACCATTTTTCATCGGTGTGCTGGACCCTTTTTTTCATTCATTTGTATTCTGTGCAAATGGATATCATCTATTACCTAGTGGAGGGTTTACTTGGTGTAATGTCAGAGCTTCACTTTGTGCTCTGAACGGATATTCCCCCATTCTTCTTCTTCACCATCTCACCATTCACGTGATTTAACTGGAAACTCATCTTTGAAAATCTGCATCTGCATCCCCCTCCTCCCCTCCTCTCTGCCATTTAATCTAGGTGGATTATTTGGTGACTAAGGAGGTTTCTAAAAAATTAGAGACATCCTTCGGGAAAGTAAAAGTGGAACTACAGGCTGCTGGAAAGTAAGGAAGATATCACCTGTCCCTAGTAAGGTGCATGAGAAAAATGTCATCACATACAGGATATATTATATTGTTAGCTGTCCCAGCTGCAGCGCCGGGCTTTCCATCCTCCTCTGCCTTGCTGTGATTGCTTGCTGTGATAGGGCAGGAGAAGCTTAAACATCGAAAAATCTGATCTATTCAATGCTGAACCTTAAACTTGCAAGACACCCAGAAGAGCTGACCTATTCAGGACACGTCACATGCATTTTGTGTTGTTAACCTATCCAAGTGTCCGTCTTCTGTCCATATCTGGCTCTCTGAACTGCTGTGCGTTTCAGGTAACATAGTGCTTGAAACTCTGCAGTCACGCTCTCAGGCTTTATAGGTCAACTCAAGCAGCGGGACACTGCCTGAGTAGTCATGTAGTTGGCATCCATGCCACTACTGTGGACTGCAGACTTGCATCAGTTCTGCATTGGACACCTTACATACCCAGCTTGGCTACATTGCTGGGTTCTGTGTACCGCTTCACTCTGCTATACTGTGAGTTTACTTGAAAACTAGTTCTGCTACATCGTTGGGTTCTGCTACATCACTACAATTGAGTCCCCCTAGTTTGTAGTACCTGTAAGCATTGTCTATTTCTCTGCAGCTACTGTGTACAAATACTCTAGCCACCTCCAAATTCTGTCTCTCACATCCTATCAGTAATTTGCAAAGAAAGCATTAAACTGGCACAAATAATGCAAAAATTGTAGACAATGAATTATTATAGAAAATCCTCATTTTTGCTGTGAAGTTTATTATATTGATGTTATATATTAGTAGACTCAGAACCTTGTGGTGTTCGCAGATCAGTGAATCTGATAATTGCACTGACTGATGCATGGGGCTGAGCCGCACAGATCTGCAGAACATCGCCGGCTTCCAATTAGATCCGTGTCAATTGATTGTATTGTTTGCTGAACCCAAAATAGCTGGACGGATCCTGCAAGCGTTCCTTTGCACAAACTCTTATTGGACTCTGTACAGTTGCCCGCTGGGTCACGCTGAGCCAATTAAATAATGCCCTCTACTAAAATGTCTAAGAGGGTGACCTGCAGATCTCTTGTCATGGCATGCAGACGTCATCGCACTGAGTATGAATTGTAGGAAACATGTTCTATATATATAGGGATTTATGTGTTGCCGTTCCTTGCCACTTCTTGGAACATATTTAATCTTGCCTGCAGTGTGTACAGTAACCAGTGATCGGTATACACCAGTGGGGTGTACTGTACTAAGCTACAATACATTGTCTCCATTCCGTGATACAAACATAGTGTGAGCTCTAAGTAATCCCTGGTGGCATGGCGTTATGGAGTAACCAGTGGTACCTACTAAACAGCAAGTGAGCCATCCGGGAATATACAGTATCCAGTCCTGCTGACTTATTATAGTGTTCACTCCCTGGACATCCCCCTCTCATTGCCCAGCATCTTCTTGTAAATCCTGCACACAAGACCTGATAGATCAGTTGTCGTCATTTATATTTTGTAAGGATTCATTCGCTCTGGTAGTTGGTATGCAGGCAAGCATGAAGGTATATTAAAGTCAATAAGCCTTGAGCATAAAGGAAAAACAATTTGCCTTTCTCCAGCACAAAGGTATAACAAAAATACACAGTCCCACAGATGTACGGGCTTACCCGTTTACAAAGTTCTCCACACAAATCTGCACAGGATCACAGGTCTTTCCACCTTCGCTTACAGACACTGAATGAGGCAGGTGAACTGCATTAAATAGGTCATTCTAAGGCCTGGAACTGGAGGTATGGGAACAGCCAGTCCCACCAAGCTCTTGTGGCCGTTCCTAAAACCTGGTCTTAAATCCAAGCCCATTAAAAAAAATGCTTCTCAGGGTACTACATCACCGATGCTTGTCCCGCTGCAACCTTATTATATATAATGCCCATTGGTAAGTGCTAATCACCCAATAGTTTATACAGTATATAGTCCCTGGTGACCAAGTGGTATACACTTTACCTATTCACTTATGAACGAGTTGGTTATTTAGTGACAGTCCACTTTGTCTTAGCCAATCTTAATGGACCCATAGTGATCTACTGTCCATTGTATAGTAAACCAGCAATATACACAGTATCCTGTCCCTGGTGTCCCTGGTGTCCCAAAGGTAGATACTTTAGCCATTCCTGAGCCATGCTTTGGGATATACTGTGCCATTTCCTTTTGTCATTACTAATCTTGATAGACCCTTAGAGACTTATTAATAAAGATAATTGCCTAGTGCCTGAGTAGTATATGGAGTATATAATCCCTGGTGACCTAGTGGCATATATTTTTACATATTCAGATTATGAAGTTTTCCTTTACAAATATTGATGGGTCCTCCCCTTTGTACTCCCCAAACTCTAAACAGGGCTGGGCTGCAATACCTGAAACAACCCACAGTCTAGAGTGACGCCATTTCTGGTCATGTCTTTAAAGGGAACCTGTCACTACAGGCACCATATTAAAGAACAGGGGGAGCTGAGCAGATTGTTATAATGTTTTGTGATGAATAGTTCAGTATAACCTGTGCTTTCATCATCTAAACCTTTGCTCTTTCTGGTGAGTTTTGGTCCAGTGGGCGGTGCTATACACAGCTACTTCTGTGTGCACACTTATACAAAGAGCTGTCAATCACTGATAGCCCCGCCCACTGGACTCAAAATCCCAGAAGGAGCAGAGGATTAAATGATGAAAACACAGATTATACTGAATCTTTTCTCACAAACCTATATATCAATCTGCTCAGCTCCTTCTACTCTATCACAGATTGGGCTGCATTTTCATGGTACAAGGTTCTCTTTAAAGTGTCCTGGCTGCTGCTACATTGTAGCAGGACTGTATGACCGTGACTTTTTTAGTGACTTGTAGCAGCATTGGTGAACAACTCCCAATTGTTTTACTTAATTAAATACCATCCTGACACATTGCGGGTCATTATTGCAGCCAGGTTACGGTTCACAGTCTCGGGCATCCTCTATTCTTGCATCAGTGGTATTACTAATTCTCTCCAGCTCTTATATAACATAATTGTAGACAAAGCTTCTTCTGGAGGAGCTCCTGCCACAGCAAATCTAACTATCTTTTTACATGTCGAGAGCTATTTTTATCTTCCTGTACTTCTCTCCGTTCCTCTCGCTCTTCTACTTGCACGGCTGTGAATCATTTCTATGGGAATGACTCTGAAATGGAGATTCAGGGCAAGTGAGGGCCACAGCCCAATTATCGAGGATAAAATTGGAATGAATAATTAAGTACATTTTATAATAAGGTGGGGGCATTAAAATACTACCCTGAGCGATCATATTCAGCAGGGTATGGATATGTTTTTACCAACAAATCAGTCTGTAAAAAAGGGGGGAGTTATAGTTCCATCACAAGGACCGCAAGAAAAACGCCATCAAACTGGGCGGAAAATTACCATTTTGAGCAGGGTTTACTTAAACCCAACTCCATTTTGGCTCAGGACTTGCTTGAATTTGCAAGGATTATTTACAAAAATGTTGGACAGTCCCAGGAAATTTTTTGGCTGCAACTGTGCACAGTGCACATTACCGGTGCAGCCAATCACAGCAGCTCGGTTTAGGTAGATGGCTTGAGACGCTGAGCTCTGATTGGCTGCAGCGGTGATATGAGCTGTTGACTTGCACTGAGATCAGAACAGCAACAAAGAGCCTGTGCTAGACCAGGGAGCCTGAGTACTATCTGATTTTGGTGTTTTGATAGGAAATGTTTGGGGACCACTTTTCTAAAAGTCAAAAACCCCTTTAAAGGGGCATATTATTCTGCATTTCTTTTTAAAAGGGGTTCTGCCATATATAAACCAATCAAACAATGGTAGAACGATTGAACCGAGTCCAAGTAGATTACTGTAGCAGCGGGACAACCTGTGATCAGCATATTATTCCGGGACTCAACAATTAGGACAAGTTATTTGTCTGAAGTAGGGAAGTGACGTCACAGACAAGTCAGGAGTAACATTGGGGTCGTTAGTCCTCGTCCTACTTTCCCATAGCAATTTGTCAATTACGTCTTCAAACTCGCTTTCAACTTTATGAATTTGTCACCTAATGCTCGGCCCAAACCTTGTCCCTTACCTTGTCGCTTCCAGGCGCCGTGTCTGCTTGAGACGTGTCACCTTCAATTGGGCGTCCAAAACGCCAAAGAAGTCAATTGTCACACATGACCTTGCATTCTTCTTCCCCACTTATCAGTGCTGATTTATGCTGAGCTGCCGCAAGCAATCTTGGCTTCCATCCGTATGTTAAGAAGGGCACTGTCCATCTATTTGCTGGCTGTCAGAGAAGTGAAGTGTTTGATAACCTTCCCTTATTATATTACGTATAGAATCAAAAACATAACAGTTTGTCATTTCACACAATTGCGTTGAATTGCAACTACGTAATGATAATGACCTTAAAGGGATTTTCGGGGTTCTTAAAACGTTAGAAGTAGTATGGGATATCAATACATAAAAAAGTCATACTTAACGGGGTTGTCCACTACTAGGACAACCCCTTTTTAATCTAAATGTTTGGCCCCCATAAAATAAAAAAGCCTATACTCACCTCCCGTGTCAGCACCATTCCAGCCGCGTCGGCACTTGTGGTCTCGGAGCTCCTGTTCGGTTCTTGTGATGCCGGTGCGCAATCAGCACCTGTCCTCGGGGGCCTTTGGACAAATCGAACATGAAGAGGAAGCCCCGGCTGCAGCTGATCTCTGTCTTCCTCTTCATGTTCAATTCAACAGGAGGCGGAGACAATGACGCCAGCTCTGATTGGGCGCCGGTGTCACAACAACAGCATGAGAGCCCCATGACCACGAGTCCCAACAGGGCTGGAACGGCGTCGGCACAGGATGTGAGTATAAGCTTTTTTATTTTATCGGGGCCAAGGCTGGGGTATGACAAGTAGTGGACAACTTCTTTAACCCCAACACTAGAAGCTGCCTTCAACCAAGGTCTGACCGCTAAATTTATCAGACCCCAAAGTTATCAGACCCCAGACATTCAGAATCTAGACCCATAAATTCATCAGACATTAGACCCCTAAACTCATTTAGACCCTTGTCCTCTAAATTAATGTTATCCCATACTATGGAGAAGAGATGCAATGTGTAAAAACACAGTAGTGATGTGTTCCAATGGGACCATGCATATCGAAGTATACCACATCAGGATGGGGAGTCTTAAGATAGGTTATCCATGTCAAATTGGTGGGGAAACAACACCCACCCATCAACTGACATATGATGTCATTGCCAATTGATGCACACAGTGTACACAGCTGGGCCACCACAGCTCCGTAAACTGTAAGTTGGTAATTCTTGGACTGATTTTTGTAGTCTGACCTCTGGAAGCTTGCACCTCATCTTTGTGAAGACATTAGCCACTGTGCTGCTCCATCCTATGACTTTTCTGTATCGCAAAAAGTAGGCATAAAAGTTATTGACTCATATGGCATCAAAATAAAATATTGATGATTTTTTCAATGGATTTTTCCATTTGAGTCTCTTATTGGCCACAGGATATTCCATACGTTTCTGATAGACCCCAAGCTGACTCCAAGACTTGGAAAATGGAAATAATTGTGCACAGTGGTGGTCACATTTCCACTCAGTTTGTGGTTGGATGTAGCCATCTTGGCTAGTGGGATGGGGATAAGGTGCCTCCTGTTCTTAGATAAATGGAGGGCTACACCTCTCAGATATTCGTTGCATATCCCATGTGCAGAGCCCCAAATTACAACACTCAGCCTATGGGACCCTTGTACGATCCCAAGCTTTGGTTAGCATACTCCATGCAACGCCGTATTGCAGAGATTTTTTCCCCATAGGGAGTTACACATTTTTCTTTTGTGTATCTGTTTGCAAATGTTTTATAACTCCGGGTTATAGTACGTTTTTGGGTACCGAGTCCAAAAATGCCGACGCCATGGAGGGCACATTGGGTTGTCCACCAGGTTGTAAGGGTTTCTTTAGCTCACGTGTTCCCCCTATTGTTGTTGCTTTCAACAGTCTGAGTATTTTTGGCTACCGGTGATCTAATCACTTGCCCCCTTTTTTTTATTAAAAAGTTATATACCTCCCAATAAGTCAAGATGGCAAAGACAGATTGACATGGTACAACTAGTCCGGACACCACTATCTACATGAATTATAGGCATATGTCTCTAATGAATCTATTTAATGCATCTCTACCCTTCCCTCAGTGTCATTCTTCCGCCTCAGGTCATCTGTCAATCATCCTCCGCTGATTATTCCCTAGCAGCAGCTTGTTAAGAAAGAGTCACATTGTCCTATAATATATTGAATGCAAGTTCACATAACTTGAAAAAGGTTGTTTGGTTTAGCCAATTAGAAAATTCTGAGAAAAGGGAAAAAGAAGAGATATCCCATAATTTAGCAACCTCTTCTATTCAGCATGCTCTGGAGGACCTGATATGTCCTGCTTTACATGAGCCACATATTGATTTCACTGGGAACTGTGTAATACTTTAGTTCTCCTGTGGGGGTGCTGTAGAGAAAATCAATATTTTAAGCAGGATTTTGCTGATCGTTCAGGATTTTACTTGGCAGCAGTAGTGAAGAACATAGCTGAGAATTATCAGTGGTGAAGCAACTGAGTTCCCTACCTGCACAGAGCATAAGTGAGGTCTTTGATCATAGCAGGGGGAGTACCACACATGCGCCAGGTCAAGAAAATACCGAGATTCCAGCATCGGCCACAGTGACAGCCGTCCATCACTGCTGCATGGAGGGGATAGGCATAATTTAGAGAGGAGAGCCAGGCATTGTCCTTGGAGCACTTGTCAGATTACTTCCATAATAGAACAAAGTTGATTTTCTCCACCTTCCTACATTGATCTGTGGCCACACACGTATGGTATAACATGTTTTAAAGTCTCCTACCCATCAATGTGGTAGATCTAGACATAAACAATCGGACTCTCATTAATTGTTACCACCAGATGTCACTGTAATTGTAGAAACTACTGAACCTATAGAAAGGGCTGTTACCAGGAAGTGAGTCCGTGTGTGGCCAAGTCCCTTGTACTAAGAAGACAAGACCTAGATCAGGGGTATAGAGGCGTTCTATAAGAAGTGGAACGACAAAGAGGAACTTCAGAGTAAATGCTGAATGTCATATGGTGGTGGAGTGAGTACAGAATGCTCCAAGTCAGCTACACAGAAATACACAAGGAGATGAGAGATTGTGGTGGAGAAAGACATTTGTAAGGACTGTGTGTTTCTTACTATGGTCCAATCCCTTGATGTTGTAATGTATTATGTTTACTAATATCGTCAATCTAAAATGAATGAAATTTAATAACCATCCCAAAACTAATCGGTAACGCCCTGAAATTCCCAGGTGTGCCCACATTTGGGCATTTCTCGTTCACTGGTCAGTCCCTCTAAAATCTGGACTGTTGGCTAATATGGTGCTCTTGTCTGTGATACATATTTTAAGGTATACAGGTTATGCATGTTTAGGAAGGGTGGTCTTCTCCATCAGAGACCCTTGTACACCTAGTTAATCAAGGACTGGTGAGCCCTGATATTTGGTGGCCTGCAGGCAAGAGATCTGTAGGAGCTCAGTGCTGATGTAGGTGGGGGTACATTGGCGCTGAAGTACTGCATAGGGTAAATCGGTGCTGCTTTGGTATCATGGGCAGGAAATGTGGTCAGACTGTACGTGATGCCCGGAACCCCCCTTCCATCGGAGGAGCATCAGTGGCCTGGAGGCTTGAGCAACTTGTTCACTGGATGGTCTGTGGGTTGGAGAGGTAGAGAAGGAGTGATGGCATATGTAGAGATGTTTTGTAGGGGCCAACTGGAGTGCTCTTAGGAGGCCTATTGGTGAGAGCTGCATGTTTCTTCCAGATGCTTGGAAGACATCATAAAGGAGCAGACAATGACCTAGTCAGAAGAATTTTTGTCCATTTGGAGTAGCTGGACTGGGGTAGTCTAGTTATAGGAAGGGGCAGCTTGCAGGGCTCCGTGTGGGCTATCACAAAAGTTATAATATTTCTATAGGTCTAATTGATTTATATTAGAGGCCACAGAAAATGGCAGGAGATAATGGACAGACCCTTAAGGATAACTTAAGAGGTTTGCCTTAAAGAATCTCTACCATCAAAATGTTTATTCCTAATATATTGCAGTCATCATATTATATGGCTCTGTGTACTTACAATTGCACATTTCGCCTTTCTACCCAGTAAATTCTTCTCTTTTCTCTGCTCTATGTAGAAACAGAAAGTCTCCATCCCTGCATAAATCATCCCCCTCTTCAACTCCTGACCCAGCTGCTCCGCCCATCCCCCTGCCAGGGACTTTTGCAGTGACTCATGACTCATACAGGGAAAATTGACCTCCTGTTTCTACATAGAGCTTAGAAGGATTCAGCTAGTCACGTGATGTCGTAGACCTAATGGAAAAGAGAAGAATTAGCTGGGTAGAAAGGCAAAATGAGCAATTGTAAGTGCACAGTGCTGTATAATATGATGATTACAATATAGTAAGAAAATAAAAACTTTGATGGGAGGAGGAGTGATTCTTTAAGTCTCAAACCACAATAAATCCCCCCAAAACGACAAGTCATGACAAATAACAAGCTCGGCTATGCTGTCTATGAGTATAGTAGTGTAACAAACAGGATAGCAATACATATTGCAAAGGACGTAGCATAATAGTATTGCAGTCATATATCAGAATGAAGTATCCATTCATTTCTATAAAACACAGTTCATAATGTCACTGGTCATGACGGGAGTATTAAAATGCTGTGTCCCGGCGGCCATTACTCCGGAGCTTCAGGTTAGCCTTCCCTTTTTTGTTAATAATTTATCAGAAGATATATGTCCGGACCTCACGACCAGGGCTGTGTAATTATTTTGGCATAAATCACACGGCCCGCTCGTCATACAGGTGCCCCTGTGCTCCACCAATGAATTTCCCAACAGGCTGAAGCTTGATGACTCTTTAAATAACGCACATAAAAATAAAGTCCGAACCTCAGAGACCCTCAAGAAAATTTTCTGTCAAGCATGTTTTATTCCTAGAGGCTTGTGGCTGGTAAAGCTGATTAACAATGGCACATGTGACAGTGTCTACTGGACTGGTATATGGCATAGACAGACTGACAGCAGATTACACAGACAGATGACTAATTAGACAGACAGATATTTGGTAAATGGATAGATGATAGATTCGGATTAGATGCTCTTTGGTATAAACCATTGACACATGTGTAACGAGGTGCGGGGAGGTAGCTCTGGGCGAGGCACTCATCTGTTGAGCCCCGACACGTTACATGAAGGTGTGGTTCCTGGCTGGGTGTGTGGACTTGTGCTGGGTGGGGGCGCTACGCCCCTGCAGGTTGCATGTAACCAATGTTGCTGGTTTGCCAGTACCAGATGTTTTACAGTTCAATGAGGGAGACCAATATTCGAAAATAAAATTTTTACTGAATGGGAACTTGATAAGGGTTATATACAAGGGATAGCAGGTACAAGGTCTTATGAACGTTTCCTTTACAACTCAAAGCATTTTCCTTCGGTCGTAGTCAATAATGCTCTCTATGGCCAATGTTTCTCACTACTTCACCACAACCCAGCTTTAACACTACAGTCCTGATGAACAAGTGTCATTTACTTTTCCCGCGATTCCTCTTTTCCCTTTAAGATACCACTATGGCCGGCAATGCTGATGCTCTGGAACTCCCACATGGAACACTTTGCTCGTCCCACGTGCTCAGTCCTGTTTAGGCCCGTTACCTTCCAGCATTATAAGCTTGGGGTCTCATAGCTAGGTGTCCTCTCCTAGAACCCATTTCTGTAAGGTCACTGTGTCTCTTAGTTACTTATGCTCCGGATCTCGCTATCCCTTTTCTTTGGTCTCCTCTCACTTAGGGTCACCCCAGAATGCGGCATTGCTCACCTTTGACCTTTTTGTCCACTCTCTGTGCACTCTAGGCCCTATCTGACTCTGTGACAGGAAATTGTCACTTTCCCTGTAACTTAGTCTCTCCCACTCTGGGCTAGTTCCAAACATTAACTCTAATTATCCCTATGGTCAAAATACACATATTACACATTACTAATGCACATTACAATACACATTTTATCCCATCACATAACATTATATATTACATTTCACATTATATCACATACCAGTAAACTTGTGTCTTCAGAGGGATACGTGGGTAGCATGTCCATATCCTTACACGTGAATAATATAAGAAGCAGAACACAAGGCATAAAACAAGTGACTTCTCCAAATTCACCACAAAATACAACTTTTACTCTTTAATGCAGTCTCAGAATTATTCATCTCCCTGAATATAATCTCTCATAAAAGCACCAGATATATTAATCATTCATTACCAGATATATTAATCATTACCAGATATATTAATCAAGGGCTTCAATTATTGGATTAGGTGACCTTGAGAGAAAACATCAAATACCTGGACTGGCTGAGGATAGGGATTGCATGTTAGATATTTGGCTAAGTCAAGATACTGGTCTAAAAAGATATAGTAGAACAGATCATTGTCTTACACAAACAAGGAAAAAGACACAAAAAGATACAAAGGCATTGAATTTCCTTAAGAGATACAGCTGGAAGCAGAGTTTACAAGGACATGGCTGAAAGAGGAAGCTGTCACCGGCAGCTTACAGACTCCTGAGAAGGCAAGTGATCAAAAACCCTGGAGTGACGGCAAAAGAACTGCAGTGATATTTGGTGGCAGCAGGTATTTAGGTTTCAGTTTGCACTGTTAGGTACATACTAAATGCTGAAGTTATCCATGACCGAAATCCAAGACATACACCTCTAATGACCCAAAAGTACAAAAACAAATCTGCTCAAGTACGCTCTAACACACATAAATGAGCCACAGAAGTTCCGGGTTTCTTTTTTGCGGAGCGTTAAAATAAATCTAGAACATTTCAAACCTATAGACTATAGCAGTATGTCTGGAGGAGGAAAAATGAAGCATGAAGCATGCTTCTAAAGTAAAGCAAGGTGGTGGCTTTGTGATGCCTACAGTGAAACACTGAAGTGACTTGATGATGCCCACAGTGAAGCATGGCAGTGGCTCAGT
This sequence comes from Phyllobates terribilis, assembly GCF_046119375.1. Taxonomy (NCBI): domain Eukaryota; kingdom Metazoa; phylum Chordata; class Amphibia; order Anura; family Dendrobatidae; genus Phyllobates; species Phyllobates terribilis. The sequence continues at coordinate 387,093,352 of NW_027362765.1, forward strand.
GATAGCTACAGTGAAGCATGGCGGTGGCTAAATGATGGCCACAGTGAAGCATGGCAGTGGCTCGTTGATGCCTACAGTGAAGCATGGCAGTGGTTTAGTGATGTCTACAATGAAGCATGGCGGTGGCTCAGTGATGCCTACAGTGAAGGAAGATGGTGGTGGAGTGATGCCTACAGTGAAGCATGGCAGTGGCTCGGTGTTGCCTACAGTAAAGCATGACAGTGGCTCAGTGTTGCTTACACTGATACATGGCAGTGGCTCAGTAATGTCTACGGTGAGGCATGGTGGTAGCTTGGTGATGCTCTGGCATTGAAACCTGTAGTGAGTAGAGGGCAAAATGGGTTCAATCAAGTATTAGGAAATCCTAGGAGAAAACGTCATGGCTTCTGTGGAGAAGCTGAAGCTCTGGTGTCATTGGACCTTCCAACAAGAAAATAATCCCAGCATACCTCACAGTCCACCAAGGCTGGGTTTCTGAAGTCCTGAAAGATTCTGGAGTGGCCATCACAGTCGGCTGACTTGAACCCCATAGAAAATATTTGGTGGAATCTGAAGAAGGCAGGTACAGCACGCAAACTGAATTGATGTGTAGAAGGCTGTTGTATCATGGACACCCAAGAATATTAGTGACCTGAAGGCCATCATCCATGAAGAATGAACCAAGATTCCTCAGGAATGCTACCAGAAGCTGGTGTTTGGCTGTGCATCATGTTTGCAGCAGGTTATAACAGCCTGAGGGGCTCTACTAAGTACTAAAAACACCTGTCATGATAGGGTGAATATTTCCAAGATTGCAGTTGTTAGTAAAAGTGTCAGTTTGTGTTAGTTCTGTTGAGCTATTTACATTGTTTCTATTTCATTGAATTATTGCAACCAGAGGGAAGTTTGTAAATTTTGCTAAGAAATCCAATTTACAATAGGGGATGAATAACTTTGATGGTACATCTCAGGGGCGGAACTACCGCCCGTGCAGCCGGTTCATTGAACGGGGGCCCCGAGGGAGAGGGGGCCCCTCCAGCCTCCAGCAGGGCCGCCATCAGGGCATGACTGCCCTGACTCCAGTATGGGGCCCGGCCGGTAGGGGCCCCCTCGGGGGCCCCCCTCTTGTGCGTCTCTCTCCTCATGGGGCCCCCGGCCCCATGCTATGCGCCGGGTCCGGGACTTTTCAGCGCTGAGCTGCGCTGTTGCAGCAGCGCCTTCATGATTCCCCTGACTTCCGGTCATGTGACGGTGCCGTCACATGGCCGGAAGTCAGGAGAACCTGCTGTCAGCGATTTGGACGAGCGCCAGGATTCTGCAGGGATCGCATGGGGGTAAGTATAACAAGTTTTTTTTAAAATACAATTAACTAGGAGTGGAGAGATGGGAGATGCACATGTGTGTGTGTGTGGGGGGGAGATGGGAGATGCACATGTGTGTGTGTGGGGGGGGGAGATGGGAGATGCACATGTGTGTGGGGGGGGAGATGGGAGATGCACATGTGTGTGGGGGGGGAGATGGGAGATGCACATGTGTGTGGGGGGGATGGGAGATGCACATGTGTGTGGGGGGGGAGATGGGAGATGCACATGTGTGTGGGGGGGAGATGGGAGATGCACATGTGTGTGGGGGGGAGATGGGAGATGCACATGTGTGTGGGGGGGAGATGGGAGATGCACATGTGTGGGGGGGGAGATGGGAGATGCACATGTGTGGGGGGGAGATGGGAGATGCACATGTGTGGGGGGGGAGATGGGAGATGCACATGTGGGGGGGGGTGAGAGAGGTGCACATGTGGTGGAGGGGGATGAGAGAGGGGCACATGTGGGGGAGGGGGATGAGAGAGGGGCACATGTGGGGGAGGGGGTGAGAGATGTGCACATGGGGGGGGATGAGAGCTGCACATGGGGGGGTTTGAGAGCTGCACATGGGGGAATTGGGAGTAGGGGGATAATGAGCTGCACATAACGAATGTGGGGTGGGGGAGAGTAAATGATAAATGATGATGGGGTGGGGAGAGCACGGACATGATATAATGAATTGGGGCAGGGGGTGCATGTAAATATTGAATGCAGGAGTGTGACTGGTAACAAATTGGCGGAAAGAGTAGAGGTTCTAATTAAATTATATATTAAGTGCCTATTTACAGTTAATGGGGGCACAGTGGTGGATTACAATTTATATTTGGAATGGTAGGTTGCATAATAACTAACCATATATTGATGGTGGATGCACGTCTGTATTCAGCTGCGTAATGTAGACGTTGGGGAATGTGCTCTAGATAACTGTGTTATTTTATGCAGAGACGAGTCCTGGCTGGTAGACGTGATGGCGGTCTGTGCTGGATGAAGGAGAAAAGCGAAGATGAAGGACTTCACCTAGAGACGTCACCGGTGAGTCAGTCTATTACATGTACACTGTGTATAATGTCACTGGTGATCACTGTATTACCTGTACACTGACACTATATACAGAGCTCCTGTGTATAATGTCACTGATGATCACTGTATTACCTGTACACTGACACTATATACAGAGCTCCTGTGTATAATTTCACTGGTGATCACTGTATTACCTGTACACTGACACTATATACAGAGCTCCTGTGTATAATGTCACTGGTGATCACTGTATTACCTGTACACTATATACAGAGCTCCTGTGTATAATGTCACTGGTGATCACTGTATTACCTGTACACTGACACTATATACAGAGCTCCTGTGTATAATTTCACTGGTGATCACTAGATTACCTGGACACTTACGTTATACATACCATGTATAGAGCTCCCGTGTATAATGACACTTATGGTAATATTAGTAATGTGGTGGTAATATTAGTAATGTGGAGGTAATATGTGGTCTGGTCATGGTGTGGCAGTTTTTCTCCCTTCTGTGTGGTATTATTCGGTCACTATGTTGTGGTAATATGTGGTCTGGTCATGGTGTGGCGGTATTCCCTGTATGTGGTATTATTGGTCATTTAAAAAAAAAATGTATATGACACATTCCCTTAAAGAAAACTAAATAAAAATATATCTAAAAAGAGTATTGGATATTTTAAGAAAATTTTAATAGGTTAGAGTAGGGCCCGCCCAGAAGAGTCTACCTTATCGTGGTGGCGGCTTTAAAAATCTTTTGGCCAAAACAAAAGCTGATGGCTATGTATGTGGCGCCGTCACATGGCCGAACGTCAGGAGAACCTGGTGGCAGCGACGTGGACGAGCGCCAGGATTCTGCAGGGATTGCATGGGGGTAAGTATAACAAGTTTTATTTTTTTTTAAATACAATTAATTAACTATGAGTGGGGGGAATCAGAGATGCACGGGGGGATGAGAGATGCACATGAGGGGGGTGAGAGATGCACATGGGGGGGTGAGAGATGCACATGGGGGGGTGAGAGATGCACATGGGGGGGTGAGAGATGCACATGGGGGGGTGAGAGATGCACATGGGGGGGTGAGAGATGCACATGGGGGGGTGAGAGATGCACATGGGGGGGTGAGAGATGCACATGGGGGGGTGAGAGATGCACATGGGGGGGTGAGAGATGCACATGGGGGGGTGAGAGATGCACATGGGGGGGTGAGAGATGCACATGGGGGGGATGAGAGATGCACATGGGGGATGAGAGATGCACATGGGGGGGATGAGAGATGCACGGGGGGTGAGAGCTGCACATGGGGGGGTGAGAGATGCACATGGGGGGTTATGTTTACATAACTTTGTTGCCTTATGAAGGGCAGGGGGGGCCCCCCAAAATTTCTTGCACAGGGGCCCACTACAGTCTGTGTCCGCCCCTGGTACATCTGTTATATAAGAACTATTACGACACAGGATGGCTTGAAAGCCCCATCAGGGACCAAAAGCATAAAGTCTTGTCTCCATCCGAAAACCTCCGTCCTCCTCCAGTTACTTCACTTGCAGAATAAAAACCCAGAAGTGTTAATGTAATTCTCCTTTATAATAAAAATCCAATATTATTGCAGAACGGACAGGATGAGACGTGTCTCCACCATCATTATCTGCACTCACTGCCGACACAACGCTGAAAAATGCGACTAGTAACTTCTGTATTCGCCAAAAGAGCAAAGTCACTGTCACCGAGGGAAATTCCACATGATAGATTGTGTCCATTTTCAATGCAGTGGTAACGGGAGGAAGAAGACTGTATATTTCATCCCTTCATTCGCTATTGTCCAAAGTAATTGAAGAATAGAGAAAAGATAAGTGCAGATTAGTACGAGGTTCTGGTCGGTCATATGGAGTTCTTCTGGCAGGCGCAGTTTGGGCTCCCGACCTGATTACTGTAAAGTTTTGTGTCCCCTCTATTAGTTGTTACAGTATTGTATCTACATTGTAGCACTATGTAGCCAACTAGTCATGACATTCTGGATGTTTTTCCACAACACTAAATATCTCAGGCTCCATCCTATTTGTTTTCCAAAGGTATTAAATGGAATCTGTCATCAGTTTTTTTTTTGCCATGTAATCCGACAGCATCACAATGTATGGCCAAAGAGCCTGATTCCACACAGCAGGGCTGAAGTGTAACGAGAAAAACAATCAAAACGCCAGAATTAAGTTTTTTTGGTCACCATATCATTGCAACAAAATGCAATAACGGGCGATCAAAACATCGTATGTACCCCAAAATGGTATAAATAAAAACGCCAGCTCAGCGCGCAAAAAATAAGCCCTCACCCGGCCCCAGATCCCAAAAAATGGAGACGCTATGGTTCTCGGAAAATGGCGCCATTTTTTTTTTTTCTTTCAGACAAACTTTGAATTAAACAAAAAAGAACCTATTCATGTTTGGTATCTACAAACTCTTAATGACCTGGAGAATAATAATGGCGGGTCAGTTTTAGCCTTTAGTGAACGTGGTAAAAAAAAAAAAAAAACAATTGTGGAATTTCACTTTTTTTTGCAATTTCACCGCACTTGGAATTTTTTTCCAGTACACGATATGGTAAAAGTCAATGGTGTCATTCAAAAGTACAACTTGTCCTGCAAAAAAGTAAGCCCTCACACGGCCATATTGATGGAAAAATAAAAAAAGTTATGGCTCTGGGAAGAAGGGGCTGCAAAAAACGAAAAACACAATAATGGAATAACCCAAGGTGGTGAAGGGGTTAAGGAGCTCTTGCACATCCGAACCCACTGATTGAATTTATATGAGGGGGGGTGTCCTGATTCAGCAGTCGTTGGGGAAGACCACCGGATTTCTACATTCCTGATCTTTTTGGGATTGCAGAAACTTAAAGATCAGATGAGACTGTTAGCTTTGTCTTGAGTTCACGTCTAAGTATTCAGTGTTGAAAATATTCCAGAGACCCATTTTATTTTTTCCCTTCTCCACTTTTTTAAAGTTCCCAATTTCTTTACTAGCTCTCTGCAGTGCAACATCTCAGGATCCATTAAGGGAGCAATGATATTGGGCAAATTATAGTAATTATTACATTTTTTTCTGAAGTTGTCACAGATGGGAAAAAAAATTGTGGGTGCACTGTACATTGCAATGATGGTACATTTTCTTAATAGTGCCCTACGTGTCACAGATGGAAAACACTTGTGATCCCGCCGTACACTCACTATCACTACATTCAACTATTTATTTGGCATTAAGGTCTGCCCATGTCACAGATTAAAAAAAAAACAAAACAAAAAAGTGCTCGGAGAACACTAGAAGGCCATGAATCCTTCATTGTTTGCCAAGTCATTGCTATGTGCATACTCTACATGTGCTTGGTACTGCATCTCCGGCCACTCAGCCCCACTCACATTCTGATAATCAGTCATGGTCGCTGAGATGGTAGCCAACTTAAAGGGGATGTCCCAACTCAGCAAGTTATATATCTGCAGGATAAGGTAATAACTTCCTGATCTCAGGTGGTCCCACTTCTGGTACCCCCAACAATCAGGATAATGGGACTTTAAATAGAGATGAGCGAACCCGAACTTAAAAGTTCGGGGTTCGTACCGGGCAGTTAGTGTTCAGTGCTAAACTCTGAAGTTCGTCACAATGTAGGGCAGCACGGTGGCTCAGTGGTTAGCACTGTTGCTTTGTGGCGCTGGGGTCCTGTATTCAAATCCCACCAAGGACAACATCTGCAAGGAGTTTGTATGTTCTCCCCATGTTTGTGTGGGTTTCCACTGAGTTCTCCCATTTCCTCCCAGCCTCCAAAGACATACTGATAGGGAATGTAGATTGTGAGCCCCAATGGGGACAGTGCCAATAATGTCTGTAAAGCACTGTGGTCTTAATGGTGCTATATAAGTGAGTAAAATAAATAAAATGTTCAAAGTTCTGGGGGAAGTCCAAAAGAGAGAGAATATTTTCCAACTCAAAAGTTCCGGTCCTCATTGTTTTCAATGCGGTTGAAGTTTGGGTAAAGTTTTGGTACCAGAACCGAACTTTGGAATAAAGTTCGGATAGGGTACTAGAACCCGAATTTTCATTGGTCTGCTCATCCCTAGCTTTGAATTATCTCATTTGGATGGAGCATCGGCCGTTGATGTGCACCACCTTTCAATACAATGTCTACATGACTACCGGAGATACCCGAGTGCTGCGCTTGGCTTGACAGTCGCATAAACAATAAAGTGGAGGCACACATGCCCTGCCATCGCTCCATTAAAAGAAGGGGGCTTCAGAACCCCCTTAAATCTGTAGTTAAATGCAAAAACATGGAAATAATACAGATTCTATGCATCTAGTTTAGGAGGGAAGTTTGCTGTTAAATAAACCATTTGACATTGGTGCAAAAATACCTTTTCCAGGTGGAGCTCACAGGGGGCACTGCACATGATGAGGACCGTGGTGATCGGCTGCAAGGTTGAGATAAAGGGCAATGATGAATCATGGATCGCAGATAATATTAATGATGGGACTTTACTTCTTCCCAGCAAAGTCAATTTAATAGGAATTTATAAACTCCCGGTCTCTGAACATCACCGGCCAGCGGCAGTGAGTGACTGCGGAGTGTGTAATTGGACCGGTCCGTAAATCAAAGGTGCATCACTCATAGAGACCAACTGCAGAGAGCCAGAATAGATCCCTGTGTTACTGCGATCATCAAGTAAAGTCCGTCATTAAAGATCTGTCCACATCCGCTTAGTACTTGTGCTGGTAAATTAACCATTCCATGGCCAAGGTATTAGAAAGTACATAAAAAAAAGTGAAAAATTGCAATAATTCTTCTTTTATCGCCTCTTCTTCTTCTTTGAATCTATTTTGACTCATTAGAACTATGAAGAAGTCACCAGTCCTGATTCATCATTGCACGTCGGCCAGTTTTTTTGGCATAAAAACCTCTCAATTAGTGATAAATTAATCAAACAACTTGTTCCTTTTTTTTACACGTTATCTTTTCTGGCTTAGTTCATTTTCTGACTTTTTTTTTTTTTTTTGTTATTGTGGCTTTTCCAGAAGTTTTAGACAGATTCATGAAATGCAACTTTTTTTTTAAAAGTCAAAAAATTTGGTGCAACACTACTCCAGGCCCCTATGTAGTTGTTTTATGTACGTCAGTCATTTTGGCAAATTGTTTGCGGTATTTTGCGAAACGTGCAACTTTTCCCAATAAAGGGTCGCAAACTGTTTACAGACAGAAATAAAAAAAACTATTTTGGGCTTTGCGAAAAATTCATGACTGCACCAAAAAATCAACAAAAGCACAATTCAAAAAAGAAAAGAGACTTAAAATTATATAAATGATGAATAGGGCCCTATATGTGCCCCAGAAGTGGAGGAAAGCTCCCATCTGCTTTATTGTAATCCCGTGTCTGTCTGTAAGACAACCGGCTGCAGCAGCTCTCCCACTTCATTGTGTGTGATAGGAGACCATAAAATCAAAACTCAACACTGTTTGACCTCCTGTCTTAACTATTGAAGAAATCATAGAAAAAAAATAACCTCCTTTTTTGTGGTTTGTGTTTATTTAAAGGGAATTTGTCAGCAGGTTTTTATTTTTTAAATTTGAGAGCAGCATAATATAGAGCAAAAGATCCTGATTTCAGGGATGTGTCACTTACTGGGCTGTCTGTTGTAAATTTAATACAATCAGTGTTTTATCGGCAGGAGATTATCACTGCAGGACCAGCTCTCACATGCAGACCAGTCAGGCTAATCTGTGTAACCCCACCCCCTCCACTGATTGGCAGATTGCACTGTGTACACAGGAACCTGCCAATCAGGGGTGTGGGCGGGGTTACACACAGCTCTGAATTCTCACCATTGCTAAATCTACAGCAGAGAAAACAAGGATTCTATCAAAACTGCACCAAGCAGCCTAGTAAGTGACACATTGCTGGAATCAGGATCTCAGCCCCTACATCGTGATGCTCTCAGATTACATAACAAAAAGCTGACAGATTTAATTTAAAGAGGTTGTCCATTTTTAGAAAATTCAAAATAAGATTGGGAATAGACAGCACTATAGACAGCTGTCAGCAGATGGCTGGCTTGGCAGAGAGATATTTCCAAAGCTGATGGAAGAGGGGAGCCAGAGACCAGAGCGTGCTCACAAGATATCAGTGTATGATAGATGTATACCAGTCACAATGCCCCCCATACCAGCCACAATTCTTCTTATTGTCAGCCACAGTGCCCCCCATACCAACCACAATGTCCCCCATAGCAGCCACTATGACCCCCATACCAGCCATAATTCTCCTTATTGTCAGCCACAGTGCCCCCCCATACCAACCACAATGCCCTCCATATCAGCCACAATTCTCCTTATTGTCAGTCACAGTGCCCCCCCATACCAACCACAATGCCCCCCATACCAGCCACAATTCTCCTTATTGTCAGTCACAGTGCCCCCATACCAACCACAATGTCCCCCATAGCAGCCACTATGATCCCCATACCAGCCATAATTCTCCTTATTGTCAGCCACAGTGCCCCCCCATACCAACCACAATGCCCTCCATATCAGCCACAATTCTCCTTATTGTCAGTCACAGTGCCCCCCCATACCAACCACAATGCCCCCCATACCAGCCACAATTCTCCTTATTGTCAGTCACAGTGCCCCCATACCAGCCACAATGCCCCCCCATACTAGCCACAATTCTTATTGTCAGCCACAATGCCCCCCGATACCAGCCACAATTCTCCTTATTGTCAGTCACAGTGCCCCCCATACCAACCACAATGCCCCCATACCAGCCACAATGCCCCACCATACTAGCCACAATTCTTATTGTCAGCCACAATGCCCCCCCATACCAGCCACAATTCTCCTTATTGTCAGTCACAGTGCCCCCCATACCAACCACAATGCCCCCATACCAGCCACAATTCTCCTTATTGTCAGTCACAGTGCCCCCCATACCAACCACAATGCCCCCCATACCAGCCACAATGCCCCCCCATACTAGCCACAATTCTTATTGTCAGCCACAATGCCCCCCATACCAGCCACAATTCTCCTTATGTCAGCCACAATTTCCATAATGTCATCCACTAAGCCCAATGACGGCCCCTTGTTCAGCCCACCCTCATGTACTGCAGGACGGACTCTCTATGTGTAATGCTCATGTCAACCATTGCTGGCTCTTATGTCAGTGACTTGCAGAGACTCTACTGTGACCTAATAGAGTCTTCTGATGCAATTTTTCAATTGTGCAACTTAAAATAGGGATCGTCCCCAGGGGCACAAGGTCTAGGGGGATCCACACACTGATTAGTTTTGACTCACAAACATTTGTAATCAGTTATAACATTGGTCGGGAGCTTTGGAATATTTTTGGCTGATGATCAGCACTGGCCGCATCAATGCAGGAAAAATTCCCAAATTGGTTGATGTAATATGTGAAGATTTTGGGACCAAAGATGAACAATCGTCCATTTGACCCATTTTCATCCAATGTGTTTGGGGGCTTCATCTACACTCCTGCTGCGCCCTCAAACTTCAAAGACAGTATTTTTGGCTTTAAGTTTTCTCTTAAGAGTTAACTTTATTTCCTCACAAATCTGATAAATTTGTTTCGAATATTTTTCTCCCGGGTCCCGGAGGTGATCGGTGATGGAAGTGCGAACATGCACAATCCTAATTAATGTTTAATCAAGGTACCTTGCAGCTGTGAGGCGTCACACGTAACATCTGGTGTAGACTCAACGCTCTTCTGACAAGTTCTTCATACGTCAGAGAAATATGTGCATTTAGCCATTCAAGCGTGAAGATCTTGCACCACTAAGTCTTATATCTGTAGGAAACAAATGAATCTCAGAGAATTACAAATATCCCATTGTGGTCATTTATATACAGAAAGGTCAATTTCTAAACCATTGTGGTGCAAAGGGAAAGAAAAACATAACATATGGCGGCACATGAAGTAATAAGGACCTGTAGGACTGTGCATGTTACATATAACCATCCAACCCTGATGAGATGCCACTACTGAGCATAGCTAGAGAGGGTGCAGAGGTAGCAATAACCCTCGTGTCTGCAGGGTCCCAGCATAGCTGGAGAGGGTACAAAGGTAGCAATCGCCCTCATGTCTGCAGGGTCACAGCATAGCTGGAGAGGGTACAAAGGTAGCAATCACCCTCGTGTCTGCAGGGTCCCAGCGTAGCTGGAGAGGGTACAAAGGTAGCGATCACCCTTGTGTCTGCAGGGTCCCAGCATAGCTGGAGAGGGTACAAAGGTAGCAATCACCCTCATGTCTGCAGGGTCACAGCATAGCTGGAGAGGGTACAAAGGTAGCAATCACCCTCGTGTCTGCAGGGTCACAGCATAGCTGGAGAGGGTACAAAGGTAGCAATCACCCTCGTGTCTGCAGGGTCCCAGCGTAGCTGGAGAGGGTACAAAGGTAGCAATCACCCTCATGTCTGCAGGGTCACAGCATAGCTGGAGAGGGTACAAAGGTAGCAATCACCCTCGTGTCTGCAGGGTCCCAGCGTAGCTGGAGAGGGTACAAAGGTAGCGATCACCCTTGTGTCTGCAGGGTCCCAGCATAGCTGGAGAGGGTACAAAGGTAGCAATCGCCCTCGTGTCTGCAGGGTCACAGCACAGCTGGAGAGGGTACAAAGGTAGCAATCACCCTCGTGTCTGCAGGGTCACAGCATAGCTGGAGAGGGTACAAAGGTAGCAATCACTCTCCTGTCTGCAGGGTCACAGCATAGCTGGAGAGGGTACAAAGGTAGCAATCACCCTCGTGTCTGCAGGGTCACAGCATAGCTGGAGAGGGTACAAAGGTAGCAATCACCCTCGTGTCTGCAGGGTCACAGCATAGCTGGAGAGGGTACAAAGGTAGCAATCACCCTCGTGTCTGCAGGGTCACAGCATAGCTGGAGAGGGTACAAAGGTAGCAATCACCCTCATGTCTGCAGGGTCACAGCATAGCTGGAGAGGGTACAAAGGTAGCAATCACCCTTGTTTCTGCAGGGTCCCAGCATAGCTGGAGAGGGTACAAAGGTAACGATCACCCATGTGTCTGCAGGGTCCCAGCATAGCTGGAGAGGGTACAAAGGTAGCAATCGCCCTCATGTCTGCAGGGTCACAGCATAGCTGGAGAGGGTACAAAGGTAGCAATCACCCTCGTGTCTGCAGGGTCACAGCATAGCTGGAGAGGGTACAAAGGTAGCAATCACCCTCGTGTCTGCAGGGTCACAGCATAGCTGGAGAGGGTACAAAGGTAGCAATCGCCCTCGTGTCTGCAGGGTCACAGAATAGCTGGAGAGGGTACAAAGGAAGCAATCACCCTCCTGTCTCCAGGGTCACAGCATAGCTGGAGAGGGTACAAAGGTAGCAATCACCTTTGTGTCTGCAGGGTCCCAGCATAGCTGGAGAGGGTACAAAGGTAGCAATCGCCCTCATGTCGGCAGGGTCACAGCATAGCTGGAGAGGGTACAAAGGTAGCAATCGCCCTCATGTCTGCAGGGTCACAGCATAGCTGGAGAGGGTACAAAGGTAGCAATCACCTTCGTGTCTGCAGGGTCACAGCATAGCTGGAGAGGGTACAAAGGTAGCAATCGCCCTCATGTCTGCAGGGTCACAGCATAGCTGGAGAGGGTACAAAGGTAGCAATCACCCTCCTGTCTGCAGGGTCACAGCATAGCTGGAGAGGGTACAAAGGTAGCAATCACCTTTGTGTCTGCAGGGTCCCAGCATAGCTGGAGAGGGTACAAAGGTAGCAATCGCCCTCATGTCGGCAGGGTCACAGCATAGCTGGAGAGGGTACAAAGGTAGCAATCGCCCTCAGGTCTGCAGGGTCACAGCATAGCTGGAGAGGGTACAAAGGTAGCAATCACCCTCGTGTCTGCAGGGTCACAGCATAGCTGGAGAGGGTACAAAGGTAGCAATCACCCTCGTGTCTGCAGGGTCACAGCATAGCTGGAGAGGGTACAAAGGTAGCAATCGCCCTCGTGTCTGCAGGGTCACAGTATAGCTGGAGAGGGTACAAAGGTAGCAATCGCCCTCATGTCTGCAGGGTCCCAGCATAGCTGGAGAGGGTACAAAGGTAGAAATCACCCTCCTGTCTGCAGGGTCACAGCATAGCTGGAGAGGGTACAAAGGTAGCAATCACCCTTGTTTCTGCAGGGTCCCAGCATAGCTGGAAAGGGTACAAAGGTAGCAGTCAACCTCGTCTCTGCAGGGTCCCAGCATAGCTGGAGAAGGTACAAAGGTAGCAATCACCCTCGTGTCTGCAGGGTCCCAGCATAGCTGGAGAGGGTAAAAAGGTAGCGATCACCCTTGTGTCTGCAGGGTCCCAGCATAGCTGGAGAGGATACAAAGGTAGCAATTGCCCTCATGTCTGCAGGGTCACAGCATAGCTGGAGAGGGTACAAAGGTAGCAATCACCCTCGTGTCTGCAGTGTCACAGCATAGCTGGAGAGGGTACAAAGGTAGCAATCACCCTCATGTCTGCAGGGTGACAGCATAGCTGAAGAGGGTGCAAAGGTAGCTATCGCCCTCGTGTCTGCAGGGTCACAGCATAGCTGGAGAGGGTACAAAGGTAGCAATCACCCTCGTGTCTGCAGGGTCACAGCATAGCTGGAGAGGGTACAAAGGTAGCAATCACCTTTGTGTCTGCAGGGTCACAGCATAGCTGGAGAGGGTACAAAGGTAGCAATCACCCTCGTGTCTGCAGGGTCACAGCATAGCTGGAGAGGGTACAAAGGTAGCAATCACCCTCGTGTCTGCAGGGTCACAGCATAGCTGGAGAGGGTACAAAGGTAGCAATCACCCTCGTGTCTGCAGGGTCACAGCATAGCTGGAGAGGGTACAAAGGTAGCAATCGCCCTCGTGTCTGCTGGGTCACAGCATAGCTGGAGAGGGTACAAAGGTAGCAATCACCCTCGTGTCTGCAGGGTCACAGCATAGCTGGAGAGGGTACAAAGGAAGCAATCACCCTCCTGTCTGCACGGTCACAGCATAGCTGGAGAGGGTACAAAGGTAGCAATCACCTTTGTGTCTGCAGGGTGACAGCATAGCTGGAGAGGGTACAAAGGTAGGAATCGCCCTCGTGTCTGCAGGGTCACAGCATAGCTGGAGAGGGTACAAAGGTAGCAATCACCCTCATGTCTGCAGGGTCACAGCATAGCTGGGGAGGGTACAAAGGTAGCAATCACCCTCATGTTTGCTGGGTCCTAGTGTAGCACCCTGAGGATTCGGCTGCTACAGGGGTATTGCACCTCAACCCAGAGGTGTGATATTCCACTCCCGGGTAAGGATGGAGTGTGGAACTGAGCTCAGATAGACTGCATGCACTACATACATCCCATTCCAGAGGAGCAGGCCGACGGCACTCCCACTTAGAAATGTGCAGGTGCGACCGAGCCTGTTCCTGGCTGGAGTGGGAGGGGGGAGGAACATCCCATGTAGTGTAGGGGCAGATAGGGGGAGCAGTCTGGGTAGTGGTAGGAGCTCATTGGGTGCTGGTCACCTGAGCTCACACATAGAGGGATATATAAGGAGGGCACCAACTTAGAATCAGGGTCAGTCAGTAAGCTGCAGAGGACAAGTCAGATGCAGAGAGCAGGAAACAGCAGCCCTGGAGAGAGAGAGAGTGGAGTGAAGAAAGACCCAGAGGGGGACAAAGAAGGGACCCAAGAACCCAAATAAGAACACCGGGTGAGGAGTCAGCAAGAGGGTACCGGAACCCAAGCTGGTGGGGGCAAAGACATTCCCCAGCCAGAGACCGGAGACCGTGGGCAGTGTCTGTCACGGTCACCCACTACATTCACCCTGAAGGCACACCACAGGAAGGGTCAGGGAACCTAAGGCCAAAGGTTGCCCAACAGAAGGCCCGAGGGAGCTGGACTTAGGTGAATCACTGGTGGGGACGGCTGAAGTAAGGACAGAGGGAGAGCTCAGGGCCACGCTCCGGACTTGTTTGGGGGTTGGCCGGATCCAGGACCTGGTGGACGCAGCACGGCTCGGGAGGTCACTTGGAGCTAGAGTGACCAGGAACATCTGCAGTAAGTAAAGACCCTTAACTGCACTACCCGAGTCTGTCATCATTACCGGCTGCACCGCACCACCACAACCCCCATCCTCTGCGCCTGTCCCCTCTGAGGCTATACCCCTCCCGTTGGGGGTTATCCCACCAAGCTGCGCATCCACCATCAGCCTCAGCGGACCCTGCTGCAGCGGCGGCCACAGTGACCGCATCACAACGGGTGGCGTAGTCGACACAACGAACTTTAATAACATCAGTAAAGACTGCCACATAACCCTGAGCTTGACGCCCTGGGCACGGGACCGGGTCACAGCCGCTCGGAGACTACAACCCCCCATCTGATCCGGTGCCGGGTATTCCCCTCAAAAAGGAATATGTCCCAGGGGGCGCGTCAACTTTGGCGTAGTCGGCAGGATTACGTGCCCGCAACACCCGGGTACTGCGTGCCTGAAGAAAAGTGCAAGTTTACCTCAGAAAGAAGTCTCCCGCCGGTTCCGGAGGGTCCACGCCATCGGACTCCATCACCAGTCGTTTCCCGCCGATTGTCCGCCATTTCCGGCTTGTTCCCGCCATCTGCAGAGTTTCCCGCCACTGGGCGACGCTTCCCGCCAAAACCGCAGATTTCCCGCCTTGGAAGAGCAGCGGACGCCATTATGGGCGTGCCAAAGGAGGGCAAGAGGCCACCTCCCATCGTGGGCCAGGACAGAAAATGGCGCCAAAAGTGGAAACCGCCCCCACCAACAGAGACTGTGATGCTGGAGGTGTCTGTCAGCGTGAAAGAACCACCCCTGGAGCTGACAGTCACCGAGTTGCCCCGGGACCGCCCTCGAAGTGGGAGGAGACGAAAGAGAAGAGAAAAGATGGGTGTCGCTTGGAGCAGTCTGGAGCGAGCGCACCCGGAGGCAAGAGGTCTAACAAGGAGTAGCGGAGAAGCTCACCCGGAGATGGAAAGAGAGCAGAACAGCACCGGCCCGCTGGCCAGGAGTCTGCTAGAGACCGAGGAAGGAGGGCAGAGCAGCACCGGCCCGCTGGCCAGGAGCCTGCCGGAAGCCGAGCAGAGCAGCACCGACCCGATGGTCAGGAGCCTGCTAGAGTCCACAACCCCGCTAGGTCTAGCGGAGATCCTAGCGCAGCTCCCCCGAGACCGGGAGTGTGCACAAACTGCCCTGGAGGGCCTCGCAAGGAGAATGGCCCGGGTACAGCGCGAGATACTGGCGGAGTGGGGCCGGGAGATGACCCAGCAAGCAGAGACCAGTCAACGGAGCACGCTACCCTGGAAGAGGAAGCAGACCGCCTCTGAGGATGGCGCAGGAGGACCCAAGGCCGGAGACGGCGCCGAGGAGGGAGCCGAACGCATGGAGGCAGGTAAAGGGGACGCCTATACCCCAAGCCGTGACACCGCTCACCTGCCCCAGCTCCCCGTCGCAGAGCCCGAAAGTCCCCCTGCTGTGCCCGTAGCCGCCAGGTCACCGCCATGGACTAGGCCCCGACCGGAAGCCGCCGCAGCGACCCCTGTGACGTCACGCGCCCCGACCCGGAGCGTGACAAAGCAGGAAGTACCACCAGCCTGGTCGCAAGGCCTAGTACCTCCGGGCGCCGCACCACCAACAGCGCCCCCTACCTCCGCGGAGCCTCCGGCCTGGCCGCAAGGCCAGGTAGCCCAGGGCGCCGCCGTCCTAACGGTGCCCTTCACCTTCCAGGTGCCCCAGGCCTGGCCGCAAGGCCTGGGCAACCCGGGCGCCACCACCACCGCGCCAGCGCCCGCAATACCTAGGGTGCCACACCTGGGGGAGGACCTCTTCGGCCAGCTCACATGGCCGGACGGGCGGCCCTTCATCTGGCCCGAAGGGTACCCTGAGCTGGAGCGGCAGCAAAGACTAGGGCCCTTGTGTGAGCCCCTGATCCCGGCTCCGAGGCCCGTGGCTCGGGTCTCGCCTCCTCTGGCAGAGGCCCAATTCGTGTGGGACCCCACGGGAGAAGATTTGATGGGGTTCACCGGAGAAACTCGGGCAGCCGCAGCTGAACGTACAGAGTGTTGCCGTCAACAGCTGGCAGAGTTTAAGAGAGAACGGGAGGAGAGGCGGGTCAGAGAACAACAGGCCCAAGTCCAGAGCGCGGAGCGGAGGAGCCGGACTAGGAGGAACCCCCGTGCAGCGCATTGTCCCCGCACCATCGGGACAGTGATAAAGTTCAACCCGCAGCATGGGTGGGGCTTTATTCGGGACCGTAACAACCGCGGTGACGTTTTTGTGACCCGCAGAGACGTCGAGTCCCACCTGCCGGAAGGTCACAAAGGCCGTGACCTCTACGTCGGTGACGAGGTAACGTTCACCCGGCACAAGTGTGCCAAGGGACCTTACGCCCTCCACGTGCATCGCCTGACAGAGGAGGAGTTGCGGTGTAGGGAGGAGGAGCCAGAAGACCCGGACGGGTTCAAGGCTAAAAGGTACTATGACTGAAATAGTACAAAGAAGATGTAAATAGTTACCCGTCGGGGTACACAAGTAACCGTGGCTGCTTTAAAGTTTAGTCCCCGTTGGGACCAGTGAACAGTTTAACCCGTGTGTCCCCTACCCAAACCAGGCTGAGGACTGTGAGCAGCCATCCCATTCCCTTTACTTGGCCGGGGACTGAGAACGGCCAAAACTTCCCTGTACATAGTTGCGCTTCCTAAGGCGCCCCCTACTGGTTTTATGAGAAACTGCTTATCAAAAGACTGTCGCACTTTACCTGGTCACGAGTTGCACGGTGACCAGAGGAGGAAGAAAGAAAGAGACGACGAGAATGTTATAATGATGTCTATATGAAAAAGTTATATATATATAATATTTTATATGTTTTATATGTTTATAAAAATTTGTATGTTTTGGTGTTTTTGTCTTTGCAGCCCGAGGACGTGCTGTGGTTTACCGGGGGGGAATGTAGCACCCTGAGGATTCGGCTGCTACAGGGGTATTGCACCTCAACCCAGAGGTGTGATATTCCACTCCCGGGTAAGGATGGAGTGTGGAACTGAGCTCAGATAGACTGCATGCACTACATACATCCCATTCCAGAGGAGCAGGCCGACGGCACTCCCACTTAGAAATGTGCAGGTGCGACCGAGCCTGTTCCTGGCTGGAGTGGGAGGGGGGAGGAACATCCCATGTAGTGTAGGGGCAGATAGGGGGAGCAGTCTGGGTAGTGGTAGGAGCTCATTGGGTGCTGGTCACCTGAGCTCACACATAGAGGGATATATAAGGAGGGCACCAACTTAGAATCAGGGTCAGTCAGTAAGCTGCAGAGGACAAGTCAGATGCAGAGAGCAGGAAACAGCAGCCCTGGAGAGAGAGAGAGTGGAGTGAAGAAAGACCCAGAGGGGGACAAAGAAGGGACCCAAGAACCCAAATAAGAACACCGGGTGAGGAGTCAGCAAGAGGGTACCGGAACCCAAGCTGGTGGGGGCAAAGACATTCCCCAGCCAGAGACCGGAGACCGTGGGCAGTGTCTGTCACGGTCACCCACTACATTCACCCTGAAGGCACACCACAGGAAGGGTCAGGGAACCTAAGGCCAAAGGTTGCCCAACAGAAGGCCCGAGGGAGCTGGACTTAGGTGAATCACTGGTGGGGACGGCTGAAGTAAGGACAGAGGGAGAGCTCAGGGCCACGCTCCGGACTTGTTTGGGGGTTGGCCGGATCCAGGACCTGGTGGACGCAGCACGGCTCGGGAGGTCACTTGGAGCTAGAGTGACCAGGAACATCTGCAGTAAGTAAAGACCCTTAACTGCACTACCCGAGTCTGTCATCATTACCGGCTGCACCGCACCACCACAACCCCCATCCTCTGCGCCTGTCCCCTCTGAGGCTATACCCCTCCCGTTGGGGGTTATCCCACCAAGCTGCGCATCCACCATCAGCCTCAGCGGACCCTGCTGCAGCGGCGGCCACAGTGACCGCATCACAACGGGTGGCGTAGTCGACACAACGAACTTTAATAACATCAGTAAAGACTGCCACATAACCCTGAGCTTGACGCCCTGGGCACGGGACCGGGTCACAGCCGCTCGGAGACTACAACCCCCCATCTGATCCGGTGCCGGGTATTCCCCTCAAAAAGGAATATGTCCCAGGGGGCGCGTCACTAGCATAGCTGGAAAGAGTACAGAGGTAGCAATCACCCTCATCTATTTCTCATTCTTCATTCTACATTAATAATTTAAATAAGGAGATCAAAGTACTCAGTAAATCTGCTATTTCAAATTTTTATTTATGTTATCACAAGACATACAAACACCCCATAAAATCATGTCAACAATATTTTTATAATTATTTGTGATGATATGTACATTCTATATAATAATATCAGGAGAATTCTATAATTATTTCATTGTAGATACCATTCTGATGTAGAACTCTGCATTTATTATTCTCTTTCTGCTCATCTGGAATGTATATTATTACTTTTCTATTTTCTTTAAAAATGCAGGATGGGTTAAAATGTGAATCATCAAGTGGAAAGATAACGTCATCGTGATGGACTTAAAGATGCATCTACTATGTATTACCAAATTGTATTGTTTATGTATGGATAGGGTTTGAGGGCAACTTTGCCCAGACTTAATATGGAGTGTGCACGGACCCGGTGTGGTGCGCACGCGTGACGCGTCATGGCGGCCTCGCCGCCCTCGACTGGCGTCCTATCAGGAACCGATATGCGCGCATGCGCATTTCGTCTTCCTGGACGCCGGCCGAGTGATGGCGACGCGCCCTGGACGGCATGCGTGCGCCCTAATACACAGAGGGAATAACAGGTGTGCTTCACTCCTTTCTTTATATAAATATATCAGGTGTGGCACTGCCTCTGTACCCCCCGACGAAGCAGCACGCGAAACGCGCGTTGGGGTACGAGGCAGTGTGGTCTTACAACACTCTGGCATTGGTTTGTATTATGCCTGCCTTGGGGGTACTATAATGCTGATATCACTTGATTGCTGATAAGGATTCTGATATGATCCTTATGATTGGTGATATGCACCTGGTTTTATGTACTAGTTTATGTGTTCCATATGTAAGCTGTAATTGATGTAACTACTGTGATTATTCTACTGGCTTGTATATGGGAGATATCCCTCAAACTATGAGGATTTATACTTTACTTACATGTGTTACATGATAATCTAATGACTTGTACAGGAGGATATTTCCCTCAAATTATGGGGACCTGTACTTTGTCTATATATGTTATATGATAATCCCATATGAGAATATATCCCTCAAAATATGAGAATTTGTATTTTTCTGTACATGTCATATGATATTTTTATGGCTTATATATACGGGTATGTATTCTATTTACACATGTTTTGTGATAATCTAATGGCAGGGACATGGGGCATATCCCACGAAACTAAGAGGTCTGGAACTTTACTGATATAGTCTTACATCCCTATTTTCTGAACTGTATTTATTTTTTGTGCTTACAGTGATATCTTTTGACCACACTGCCTCAATTTTATTGGGGCTTTCTATGTCTTAGGGGTTTTTTGACATGATTTTATGGGGTGTTTGTATGTCTTGTGATAACATAAATAAAAATTTGAAATAGCAGATTTACTGAGTACTTTGATCTCCTTATTTAAATTATTAATGTAGAATGAGGAATGAGAAATAGTTTAGTGTATTTGGGTTTCCTCATTTTGTCTGAAGGATATTAATACATTATATTGAAATGAACGTCTATATCCTTTTTTGTTTACAAGCAATCACCCTCATGTCTGCAGGATCCCAGCATAGGTGGAGAGGGTACAACGGTAGCAATCACCCTCGTGTCTGCAGGGTCCCAGCATAGATAGAGGGGGTGCAGAGGTAAAAATTATACTCGTGTCTGCTGAAACCCAGCACAGCTAGAGAAGGTGCAGTGATAGCAATCATCCTTGTGTCTGCAGGGACCCAGCATAGCTGGAGAGGGTAAAGAGGTAGCAATCACCTGTATGTATATAGGACCTGGCATAGTTAGAGTGGGTACAGAAGTAACCATCATACTCATGTCTGCAGGATCAGGCATACCTAGAGGGGGAGCAGAGGTAACTATGACCCTCATGTCCGCAGGACCCCTGCATAGCTAGATAGGGGTACAACGCTCGACTGTCTCCATTAATCCCATAGACATTGTTTATTTTTTTAATGTAACAATTCTATTCTCCTAGCCCTATCCTCATCCATAATTCTAACCCTAACCTAATCTCTAGCCCTAAAACTAATCCTAAATCTAAACCTAGACCTAAGGCTAACCCAATCTCTAGCCCTAAGACTAATTCTAGTCCTGCGCCTAACCAGAGCCCTAGTTCTTACCTTAACCCTAGCTAAACCAATCCCCAAATCGAACCTTAGTTAGGGTTAGAAAAAGTGTATCACAGAAAAAAAGGCCAAACCTGACCTGATCAATCTACAAATATATTTATGGTGAACTACATTTATTCGTGTCTTGAACCTTTATAAAAGCCTTTTCCGTGTGCATCTATAATACAAGGTGGCGGCCCCCTGACATGATCGGTGTTTGAGTGGTTGTTAAAAAGCATTTTGCACCTTTTTTGGCCTCCGCCTTTTTTCATGGGGCTGCCACATCCTGCAGTGCATTAATATTATGACCTGGTATTGGTAACTATGGCCTTTTTTCTGTTATGTTTTATGGGTTTGAAGAAGTTTTTAGTGAATTAGAAAAAGCTTAAAAACATTACAGCAGCTCTTATAATGAATTAATTCAACATTGGAGCCCTGCGCACTGCTCTCGATTCAATATTGTTTTCATTCATTATACGGTAATCTTCTGTCATCAACTTCGCTTCTTATGGAGTTGTACTAGTCACCGGCTGCTGCGCTCTGCATAGACAGCGGCCGACATGACAAAACTCACTTTATTATGCGGTGCTTTGTCATTTCGGTTGCTACCTATGCAGAGCGCAGCAGCTGATGTCAAACACGTCTTGTTGCTGTGGTCTGCATAAGCAGCGCCAGGCAGAAGCTAACTGCAGTGCTTTCAGGTGCCGATCACTTTACAGTATAGGCAATATGGAGAAGGGGAGGGCGGGTGACATTTTGCACCTCCATAGAGGTGCAGAGCACAGCAGCTGATGTCAAACTTGCCTCATTGCGGGCGGACATTAACTGTGGTGTTTGCAGGTGCCGATTGCTTTACAGTGCAGGTGATGTGAGGAAGATGCAGGAGGCGGTATCTTGCACCTCCATAGACCTTTGCCTATTCAGAGAGCAGCAGCTGATGTCAAACTCATCTTATTTCAGGCGGACATTAGCTGGGGTGCTTGCAGGTACAGATCACTTTACAATGCAGGCAACATGGGGCAGGGGAGGTTGGGAGACATTTTGCACCTCCATAGACTGTCACCTATGCAGAGCGCAGCAGCTGATACCAAACTCATCTCGTTGCAGATGGACATTAACTGGGGTGCTTGCAGGTGCCAATGACTTTACAGTGCAGGCAACGTGGGGCAGGGGAGGTTGGGAGACATTTTGCACCTCCATAGACGTTGCCTCTGCTGAGTGCAGCAGCTGACGTCAAACTCATTTAATTGCTGCCGTCTTCATTAGCAGCGCCAGGCGGCCACTAACTGTGGTGCTTGCAGGTGCCGATGACTTTTCAGTGCATGCAGTGGGAGGAAGGTGCAGGAGATGACATTTTGCAAATCTGTAGACTGTAACTCTCCACCCCATGCCGTGTAACATCCCCACAAACTACAGTTCTCCTGAAGTTGGGTTGAATTTTCTTTAATCAGATATCCCCTTTAAGTTTTATTTTTGCATGTCTGGACATTCCCTTTAAATTTAATCTGTCGTACCGTCACTGTAAAAATTCCCATTTCTACCCTTGCTCTTCTGGCTTATCTCCGGAGTGACCCGTCATTACTAAGTTGTGCCATTTTCTAAGCCAACCATCAACCTGGCATGCAGCGATCATTCGATAGGAAGCCTGGCGCCCGGGCAGAACACATAGTTCAGGTTCACTTGTAGCAAGTGATGGAAAGTCTATTTTGCCATACATGATGCGGAGCTTGAATTACCCGGGCAGATTTCGCTGGTATTGTAATGATCTCTATTTTGCTTGAGTTGTTATGACACCTGTGTTAAATTTTAATACCACCTCCGCCATCTGGCCTCCCGAAATAAACTGAGCCAAGTGAGCAGCGCAAGAGACAAGCCAAGCGACGGCATTGTCTAGTATCCATTTGCTTCTTGGTTGGTTGCGTGCTCTGTCCAATGACTTATAATGTGCTGTCAGAGAACAGAAGGCTATTGAGAGCGCAGAGAGAGACTGGAAAAGGTGATCAGGAGTCCAGTGATGACGAAACCGAAGGGGAATACGGATAAATTGTAAAGACTTCTTTGTACATGATTTTTATATATATTTTCTATTCTCAATATAATTCCAAATATAAATCAAGACTGTGAAAATATATCAAATTCATGTAATATTGGGAGAAAATTGTTCCCACTATCTTTGATACCTCCTGCTATATGATCACCCAAAATGTACAGATAAGATAAATATACAAATAAAACTGTCATGCTACCCAAATAGTATTCAAAAAGGCAAAAAATAATAACTATTATTATGGCTCCTATGTATAAGAATATAACTACTATAATACTGCTCCTATGTATAAGAATATAACTACTATAATACTGCTCCTATGTATAAGAATATAACTACTATAATACTGCCCCCTATGTACAAGAATATAACTACTATAATACTGCCCCTATGTACAAGAATCTAACTACTATAATACTGTAGCACCCCGAGGACTCGGCTGCTACAGGGGTATTGCACCTCAGACCAGAGGTGTGGTATTCCACTCCCGGGTAAGGATGGAGTGTGGAACTGGGCTCAGATAGCTGCATGCACCACACTCACCCCATTTCCGGGGGACAGATCAACGGTACTCCCACCAGATAGATGTGCAGGTACGACAGCTTCTGTCCCTGGCTGGAGTGGGGAGGGGGGAGGAACATCCTAGTGGTGTAGGAGCAGAGAGGGGAGGGACTCTGGGCAGAGGTAGGAGCCCATTGGTTGCTCGTCACCTGGGCTCGGGTGTCAGAGGGAGTATATAAGGTGGGCACCATCTTAGGACAGGGTCTGTTCTGTGCAGAGAGGAGCTCAGCCAGAGAGGGCTGATAGGGAGCTGTGGCTCAGTCTGGGCCCAGCTCCAGAGTCAGGCCTGGAGTGGAGGCCTGAAGCTGAGAGAGGGAGAGAGAGAGAAGTCAGAGGAAGAAGGAACAGAAACACCAGGAAAGGCCCAGAGACGCAAGAGAGAGGGAACCCTGAGATCCCACGAAATAACGGGTGAAGGGTTGGCAGAACAGGGTGCCGGATCCCAAACTGGTGGAGGCCAATTATCCTTAGCCAGGAACCGGAGGTCGTGGACAAGTTTTGGCGCGACCCCTCGCCATATCTACCAGGAAGGCATACCATATAGGGTCAGGGAAACCGGGAAAGGTTTCACCACCAGAAGGCCCGAGGGAGCTGGACAAAGGTGGATCCCTGGTGGGGACGGCCAGTAGAAAGGAAGAGAGGGGAGCTCAGGACCACGCTCTGGAACTGCCTGGGAGTTGGCCGAGTCCCGGACCTGGTGGACGCAGCACGGCTCGGGTGGTCCTAGCTGTACACAAGGGACCTGATAAAGAACTGTGAGTAAAGCTGTGAAAACTGCAATTGCACGTCTCTGAGCTTCCTTGTCACACCACCACTACCACTATCATCTTTTCCTGCTTCATCAGCTGCCCTGAGGCTATACCCCTCCCGTTGGGGGTTATACCATCCACGCTGCACATCCGTACCACCGGCCTCAGCAGACTGCCCTGCAGCGGCGGCTTCATAGCCGCATTCAACGGGTGGCGTAGTCGGACACTAATACCATCATATCAATAACGCCACTTAGTTTGACCACCCTGGGCACGGACCGGGTCACCGCCACGAGGACTACTACCCCTATCGGATCCGGCTCCGGGTATCCCCCGCGTGCACAACGTTCCCCAAACATGGCCCAGGGGGCGCGTCAATACTGTCCCCTATGTACAAGAATATAACTACTATAATACTGTCCCCTATGTACAAGAATATAACTACTATAATACTGCTCCTATGTACAAGAATATAACTACTATAATACTGCCCCCTATGTACAAGAATATAATTATTATCAGGCTATGTGCCCACGATGCAGAAATGCTCCAGATTTTTCCTGAGCGTTTCAGCATCTCCCTGGCAGAAAAAATGCATGCGGATTTTACATGCGTTTTTCCTGCCAGGGACAAGCGTAATTGAAGCGTTTTGATCATGCGTTTTCGCATGCGGGTTGTCAAGCGCTTTCCAAGCGATTTTAGCATCACTTGCAAAGTGCTTGAAAACTTGGTCACACTATATAAATCCATGCAAACAGCATGGATTTTATATAGTGTGACCAAGTTAGTTAACAAAAAGAATAAAAATAGTAAAAAATAAAAAAAAACATTATACTTACCTTCCGATGGCCCCCAGTCTCCTTATCCGATGCGTCCGGTCTCCCCGGTGTCTCGCGGTTGTGTAAAAGGACCTTCCATGACGTCATTTAGTCATGTGACGGGTCACGCAGGTCCTTTTAGACCATCGCGAGCTGCCGACGAGCCAGGACGCACCGTACAGGAGACCGGGGGCCATCAGAAGGTAAGTATAATGTATATTTTTTATTTTAATTCTTTTTTTCACAGGTACTATGGTACCCGGGTCTGGATGAGAGTCTCCTCTTCTCCAAACCCAGGTACCATCCGCACATAGAATCGCTTAATATCTGCATGTGCACATGTAGTCATGCGGATATTAAGTGATTCAATGCAAGTCAATAGCGGCGAAAACGCCGCGATTATGCAAAATAATTGGTTGTGCTGCAGATTTTTCCGCAATAATAATCCGCAGCGGAAATTTCCACAGCATGTGCACAGCACATGCGAATTATCATTGGGGAACATGGCAGACCTTCTAACAAGCACAGCCTAATACTGCCCCTATATACAAGAATATAACTACTATAATATTGCCCCCTATGTACCAGAATATAACTACTATAATACTGCCCTCTATGTACAAGAATATAACTACTATAATACTGCCCTCTATGTACAAGAATATAACTACTATAATACTGCCCTCTATGTACCAGAATATAACTACTATAATACTGCCCTCTATGTACAAGAATATAACTACTATAATACTGCCCCCTATGTACAAGAATATAACTACTATAATACTGCCCCCTATGTTCAAGAATATAACTGCCATAATACTGCTCCTATGTACAAGAATATAACTACTATAATACTGCCTCCTATGTACAAGAATAGAACTACTATAATACTGCTCCTATGTACAAGAATATAACTACTATAATACTGCCCCCTATGTACAAGAATATAACTACTTTAATACTGCCTCTATATACAAGAATAGAACTACTATAATACTGCCCCTATGTACAAGAATATAACTACTATAATACTGCTCCTATGTACAAGAATAGAACTACTATAATATTGCTCCTATGTACAATAATATAACTACTATAATACTGCCCTCTAAGTACAAGAATATAACTACTATAATACTGCTCCTATGTACAAGAATATAACTACTATAATACTGCTCCTATGTACAAGAATATCACTACTATAATACTGCCCCTATGTACAAGAATATAACTACTATAATACTGCCCCCTATGTACAAGAATATAACTACTATAATACTGCCCCCTATGTACAAGAATCTACTATAATACTGCCCCCTATGTACAAGAATATAACTACTATAATACTGCCCCTATGTACAAGAATATAACTACTATAATACTGCTCCTATATACAAGAATATACCTACTATAATACTGCCCCCTATGTACAAGAATATATCTACTATAATACTGCTCCTATGTATAAGAATATAACTACTATAATACTGCCCCTATGTACAGGAATATAACTATTATAATACTGCCCCTATGTACAAGAATATAACTATTATAATACTGCAACATTAGGCAGCATCCGTAGCCTACATGATATTGTAGTAATAATAAGCATGTTTTGCCTATATGACCACAAGAACCCCTCCGATCTCCACATCTGGAGACTGTAGAAAAATAAGATTTTGTGTGAGACGTCGTGACATCATTGTAAAGTGATAGCACAGAACATCAAGAAACAGATTGGTACATGAGTAAGAAAGAGGCAGATCAGAGGGGAAAGGAGCGTGACATTAAAGTATCACAGCATGGTGACTGAGATGTGTCGGAGGACACCTGCGACATTCCTACCAGGAGCTCAGACTATGGTTATTGCGGATGTTAGTTGAACTCTGTTGTGATGACATTTTCCTTTGATCTGATTTCTACAGCAGATTAATGACGGCTGCTTGATCAATGCAAACTACAAGCGTCCTCTAATTAGTCAAAATTGTTTAAGATCCTTTAAATTATATTAGAATTCCCATTGATAGATCGGCATTTTAAGTAGACTGGCACTGGGCTTTTTTTTGGTAGAATTTGGAATCTCTATGGTTCCATATAAAGTCATGGACATTCCATTTCCTACCATAAGGTATGTCCATATTGCACCTTATTCTCCCTTGGAAGCAATGGTGGGAAAATGAGGACAATGATTCTATAATGTGACATATGGTGGCACATGCCACAATTTACGTAATTCAGAAACATTAATCTCTGTGTGCCTCCATGAAATTGGAGTCACTCAGAGGTGTAATATGAGGCCATAGATTTTTTAGAAGGCTAGTACAACAGTGATTTGAATCCTTATGTTTCCGTTTGAAGCTCCAAGAAGCTCTATATGGCGTTCACCATAAGTTGATGGTTGACTTGTTGGAAAGGAGACATCCTTTGATGGCTCAACATTTAACGGGCTCAAAACGGAGAGTTTTTTTTATATTTCTCTATGTTATTATGGCTGTGTGCAATAGATATGGTTATGTAGAAGAGGTACCCACATATCTTTGGTGGTAAAGGACATCACGCATCCTCTAAAATCTCTCTTAACCTGAAATCAGTAGCCAGGTGCGTAGACACAAGGGTCAGTGGGTGCTCTCGTCCGCTGGCCTGGCTGTCTTTAGAAAGGCCACATGGGCCAGGGCTCATCCCACTGAACGCCCGCACTCCTTTCCCATGAGCATAATACTACTCAGACAACACAGGGGGAGGGTAAAACAGTGTGGCAATACTTTATTGAACCACCAACAGACAATAACATATAGTACAGTCCCAGCAAATATCCAAGAGGGTGCAAAATTACAGAGTCTCACCCTTCCACTGACTAGTCGGGATTAGAACAGCTGCGACTTCGGGGCTTGCATGGCCGATTACCGCCAACTGGGGCACCCCACTTCTGGCGGGCACCCACAGAGAAGAAGTAACGACAAGCTTAGGAAGCTGGTCCCAACCTGTTTTCCCCAAACGTCTCCATGAGGCCAGGTGACCTGAGGGTCCCAACCTGGCTTCTCCAAACGTCTATACGGGTTCAGTGGTCAATGGAGCAGATCTGTATTCTTCCAGCTAGGGCTATGGTCCCTTAGACTGACATCTTGTAGAATGTCAAATCTGTGTCCCTCTCTATGGAGCCATGGTGTCCTGGCTGCAGTTCTGTAGAGTCTCTTTGCAGAAGGATATAGCTCCCTTTTCAGTCCCACATCTGTGGTTCAGGCCATCATCCACAGGTCAGGAATGAGATTAACTCTCATTGTTTGATTATTTAATCAATCTGCATAGTCTGGCCTTCACTGTTTTGCAAGTCAACAAGCTACATGGTCTTATACAATGGGTAATCAACATATTAGCAAACATCGATTGTTCTATGACCCTGCATCCTTGTCCTCTAAAGATAGCAACAGAATCACCTGTAGGAGCTGATATAATAGGTAAACAGCAGCCATTCAACAATTCACAAACATCAATTCAAGAGTCAACTTTCAGACTCATATGAACAATAGTCTATGTCTCCTGACCTACTGAAAATATATGTCTGGCATAACTAAGATTAAATGCTGTGTCGTCATACCAAGCTTTAGATATCTTTATTTCCCTTCATTGCTATGAACCGTAAACTTTACCATAGTGTAGAGGTGTAACTTTATCTTAACCCTTTTATGTCCATGCCATTTTCCACTTTTGTACTTTCTTTTTTTCCTCCCCTACTTCCAAAAACTATAACTTTTTTTTGTGTGTGTCAAAATAGCCGTATTAGAGTTTGTTTTTTTTACAGGTTGGGTTGAAAGTGTTAACAACATCAATTTTACCATACAATGTACTGAAAAATAAAGGAAAAAATTCCTAAGGAGGTGAAAGGGTGAAAATAAAATCAGCATTATTTTTAGGGTTTGTTGTTATTACAAAGTTCATTAAAGTAGCCTTAGAAAAATGATTTTCAAGGTCACTAAGATTAGCGCGATACCAAAGTTGTATAGTTTCTTTTTTTCTATTTTAGTGATTTAAAAAAAAAAACAGAAATTTGCAAAAAATAAAAATTTAGTTTGTGTCGAAATTTTCTGATTCCATTAACTTTTTTATTTTTCAGCCGATGGAGCTGAATGAGGACTTGGCCTTGTTTTTGTTTTGCGAGATGTCATTTTTATTGCCACCATTTTGGGATACATACGATGTTTTGATCACTTTTTATTTTTTTTCTGGCAAAGATGCAATATTCAAAAAATAACAGTTCAGGCACATTGATACGTTGATTTTTTCCCCTTCTTTTCAGTGTCTACACTATGGGTTAATTAGTTGTTACATTTTCCTAAATTTGAAATTCATGGACCTGACTCACTCGACAATTCCAAATATGTTTTTTTTTTGTTTTTACCCTTTTTTAAATATTTTAACAAATTTTTTTTTTTCAGTTAATGTCTTATTTTTTAGCAATCAGTACTGTATGTAGTAGAATTAATTATCTAGAAAGAAGCTCAGCCAGGGATTGGGCTTCTTGGGATTACAATGATTACTGCAACAAGGACTTCAGCCAACCCACTGATGCCGTGGCAAACCACAGGGGAAGATGGGCACCAGAACATTAGTGTCACGCCGTCACGCCCGTTAAATGCTGCCGTGAAAGATTGAGTACCATAGGAGGCCCCTATCAGGTGTTGAGCGGGCTCAGCTCCTGAGGCCGCTACATACTCTCCCTCCTCCCATACGTTTACGTTGTATGGTACGGAACAAATTAAAAGTTTTTCCTCTCCACAATAGACATCTTCTAGATCACTTATCCAAAGAACAAATCCTAAATTTCTGGTTGCTGGGAGCTCCACGATCTCTAAAAAAGAGACCCCCGTACATCCCCATATGACTGCAGTGGAGCACCATTTAAACTCTATGGGAACTGTTTCCGTCAGCCCCGAAGTCAATTCCTCCTCACTGCAGACTATGTGGGAAACCCTAAAATAAATCACCTCCCTTTAGGTCAATTTTAGGTCCAAGTTTCTGTGCTGATCAATTTCTTAATATTTTTTATAGCAGTCAGAACGCCTATTTTTTTCTAATAGAGAGCTTCAAATCCTTAATATAGTGTTGAATGATAAAGTTCTGGCTGTTTTTAACCTCCACTAGGGGGAGCTTGTGAGCTTACTGAAGACTGTGTTATTATTTATGCAATTAGCTCCCTCTAGTGGTGGCAGCTGGTAGCCAGATTTTTTTTTCTCTAACTATGCAGAGGATTTGGTGCTTTGACATATAAAATAAGCTCTGACCACTGTATAAAGAGAAATGATGGAATTATTTAGCACAGAATTGTGGATCTCTGTTAATTGTCCTCCCATAATCTCATCTGTGTTTGTTTTAATTCACATTCGTAATAAATATGTAAATGAAAGGGATATTATTGTCAGACCCCCCCCCTCTCTGGATCCATCTGTTCGGCCCCTAGGTGTAGTTTATCTGCTATACACAGTATATACCTGCATAAGTTCCCATTGAAGGGAATGGGAATTGACTGTTGCAGTGGGAATACTGGGTGATCAATCATGTTGATTTGTACTGATTGCTATTTCAATAATGAATCTTATATTCATCCCCGGAGTGAAAACATTTCTAAATTGAGATCATTTACGAGTTCTTGTCTACAGCAGTAAAGATGATCAATCACCGCAGATTCCACGGATTCATTTACTGCATGTAAAGCTCTGATTATATGGATACACACCCTGCACATGAAATGACTGGGGAGGCCACAAGCCGCAGGAGGCCACCGCTCCCCAGAGGCTGATCACACAGCGGCCCGTGTGGACTCAATTCACAAGCAGAACTGATGTTAAAGGGTTACAAACCGGACAGTAACCCCAGGAGCAAACTCACACTAACCAGTATTATTCAGTGGTATATGGCGGTATTATTTGGAAATCCAACTTTTTCGGAGCTATTATTTTAGTTTTTCAATTTTCTTGGCATTATATGGCGGTATTATTTGCGCTGTATATGGCAGTAATATCTTGACGCTATTTGGTTGTGTTATGGTTGTATCTGTACATGTTAGCACTAGCTTGGGACTACTGTATGGCAGTATTATGTGGGTTGTGTACAGTAGTATTATGTTGGCACTATATAGTGATATTAAGTTTTCTGTGAATCGCAAACTATGGCGATATTATGTGGGCAGTATACAGTAGCATTGTCTTGGCACTTAATGGCAGCATTATATTGGAGTGCCGGATTCTTTCTCTTTACCTTGGACTTGTGAAGTGGTATCCTATCCAAGCGTCCACTCACACGGAGTGACGTATATCTTGTTCCTAATGGCGGCATTATGTTAACTGTATACGGTAGTATTATCTTGACACTATGTGGTGTTATTATGTAGAAAGTACAGTCTATCATGGTATTATGCAGGTTGTGAGTGGCTGAATTATCACAGCACTATGTGTCAGTATTATGTGAGCAGTTTACAGTAGTATTATCACAGCATCATGTGGCAGTAATATATGGGCAGTATACAGTATTATTACCTTAGCGCTAAATGGAGGAATTATGTGGGCAGTATATGGCAGTATTATTTTGCACTATGTGGTGGAATTATGTAGAGAGTGCAGAATATCATGGTATTATCATGGTACTATGCAGGTTGTGAATGGCCGTATTATCACGTCACTATGTGGCAGTAGTATGTAGGCAGTATACAGAAGTAATATCTTGCCACTAAATGGCGGTATATATGGATAGTATAAAGCAAAATTATCTCAGTACTATAAGGCAGAATTATGTGGGCAGTATATAGTACTAGTATAGTAATAGTGTTATCCTGGCAATTTATGAAAGTATTATTTTGGCATTATATGGTGTAATTATGTGGAATGTACATGTTAGTATTATCATGGCACTATATGGGTTGTGAATGGCAGAATTATTTTGGAACTACATGGCAATATTAAGTGTTCAGTATATAGTAATACTATCTTGGTTATATTTGGGGGTAATATGTAGGCAGGATTATTTTGACACTGTATGACAATATTATGTGGGTTGTACATGGCACTATTACCTTGGTTATATATGGCGCTAATATGTGGGCTGTTAATTGCATGATTAATTTGGCCCTGTAAGGTGTTTCTGTGTACAGAGTATACAGTTGCATTTTCTTCATACTATATGGCGGTACAATGTGGGCTGTTTATGATATTATCTTGCTGCTACATGGCAGTAATATGTGGGCTATTAATTGCAGGACTAATTGGGCACTGTATGATTGCATCATATGGAGAGTATACAGTAGTATTATCTTGGCACTATGTGGCGGTATTATCTGGATTGTAAATTATAGTATTATTTTGGTACAATATTTCGGTAATATGTGGACTGTACATGGTAGCTTATAATTGCAGTATTATGGGGAATTTAATTCTGATAAATACTATCCAATATAGGAGATGGACAGGTCTATATTTTGATTGTTACCCAGTGCCTCATTTTCTATTAAACCAGTCAGTAAGGTGGGCACAGCACGATGGGCAGACTCGCCCAGACATTCTGGAAATGTTCTGCCCAGGATTTTCCCGGTGATTGCTGAGCAGATTTCTTTCCGGCAGAAGGTGTTGCGCCCCCATCCTCGAGCGCTGAGCTGTAAATTGCTCTCGGCTCCTTTCCCACTTGTGTGACGTCTGTGCTTTTTCACCTTCATACATGGACATGTCATTTCAAAGTCTCGTTACCCTGTAGCTGAAGTTTTCCTATAGCCAACAGGTAACATTTCTCATTGAAAAGTCTTGGTGCCACCTGTACCCATTAAGCAATAATTCTCTCCGTCATACCACTATACCGCCATGCCACTATCCATTCTGCGTCTTGTTAGTGAGAGTCCTGTAGACCAGGACGACGTGGGATATAAATAACCATGCCGCCTTCAATTCTCATTCCTGACATGGAACTAAACATTCAGTGCAGCCACAGCGGGCGGCCGGGGGGCTCAGTCCCGACACTCGCTGCATCTTCTATCCCTCCTCGTCTCTGTATTATCCGGAGAAGACCGACACGTAATGGAATCTATATGGGGAAATGTCTTCTGTCTCTGTGCTCTCTGCATTGTTGTCACTCATTCTCCTTCTGAGATTATTCCATCTGCTTAGTTCATCCACATGAATTCCTGAGCTCCGGCCCCTCGAAAGACACGTGAGAGAAGTGATTCCAAAATGTAGCTTCATTTTCCTTCATTAGAATATTGCAACATTTTAAAGGGGTTTTATATGATGAACCCTTTTCCCCCCAAGGCTGTTTGCACGTTAATGACCGGGCCAATTTTTACAATTCTGACCACTGTCACTTTAAGAGGTAATTACTCTGGAACGCTTCAACGGATCCCCCTGATTCTGAGGCTGTTTTTTCGTGACATGTTGTACTTCATGATAGTGGTAAAATATCTTCGATATGACTTGCGTTTATTTGTGAAAAAAAAATGGAAGTTTGCCAAAAATGTTAAAAGTTTTACCCCATTTGAGGGGTAAAACTTCTGCTTGGGTGCATGGCAGGGCTCGGAAAGGAAGGAGCGTCATTTGACTTTTTTAATGCAAAATTTGCTGGAAAAATTAGAGGACGCCATGTCGCATTTGGGGTTCCCCTGATGTGCCCAAACAGTGGAAAATCCCCACAAGTGACACCATTTTGGAAACTAGATCCCTCAAGGAATTTATCTAGGTTTGTGGTGAGCACATTGAAACCACAGAATTTTACCACGTTGATCTGTAAAAATGAAAAGAAAAAATTTTTTCCCACAAAAATGTTGTTTTAGCCCCCACTTTTTTCATTTTCACAAGGATAGCAGAAGAAAATGGACCCCAAATTTGTTGTGCAATTTCTCCTGAGTACGCCGATGCCCCATATGTGGTCAAAAACAACTTTTGAGGCACAGTTCAAAACTCAGAAAGGAAGAAGCACCATATTTGAGTTCATATTTTGCTGGACTGGTTTGACGATGTCATGTCACATTGGAAGAACCCCCCAGGTGCCAGAACAGAAGAACCCCCCATAAGATACCCCATTTTACAAACTACACCTCTCAATGAATTCATCTAGGGGTGCCGTGAGCATGTTGACATCACATGTGCATCACACAGTTTTATACCATTGGGCGTTGAAGAAAGAATAATTACATTTTTGCCACTAAAGTTTTGTTTTAGCACCAGATTTTACATTTTCACACTGTGAAATGTGTGAAAATGGCACCAAAATTTGTCCCACAATTTCTGCTGAATGTAGAAATACCCCATATGTGGCTGCACAGTACTACTTAGGCGACACTCTGGAGGGACGGAGCGCTATTTGCCTCCTGGTATTCCTAGAATAGTTTACAGACTCCATATACAGAGCCCCTAAGTGCTAGAAGGTCAGAATACCCCCTCAAGTGACCCCATTTTGGAAATTATACTCCTTTGGGAATTTATCTACAGGTGTGGTGAGGATTTTAACTACATGGGTGTTTTCCAGCCAGAAACAAGCATCAGTGGATGCTGCTGAGTGAAAACTGCAAACTGCCATTGTAATGACCAGTACGTTGTAGTGACCAGTACGTTATGTCCAGTTCATACTTCTGCAGACATGCACCCGTAAATGCACTCTCATCGCTACAGAAATGTCAAACATGTGGATGCTAATTGCGGTTTAGGCACACTGTGGGGCTCAGAAGGGAGGGGGCATTTGTATTTGGGGACGCAGAATTTGCTGAATTTCTTTGGAGTGCTGGGGGCCATTTTGCTTTTCCAGAGCATTTGTGCTACTAGTAACATGGAAGCCCCCTATATTTCTGTTAACAGATGACGGACCTGAGTGGGGGCTTTTTTTGTGGATTGAGTCGAAGCTTTTATTGTGATCCAAAATGTTATGTAAAATGTTCCCATTTATCCTGTGCTATATGCTGAGCACTGATATTTGGGGTTTCCATTTAAATCTCTGAATGACGTGATTTAGATGAAACCCTTGCGGGATCCATTCACTGTAATGAGGCAGCAGAGTTACTCTGGACTCCATCTGGCTTCTGTTCAGCGGTGCCATTTTTTTTCAGAGGTTCACAAAACTGTGGCCAACGGCACTTTTATGCACGCCTAATAAAAATACGGACACCGCCGGATCACAAGTCAGACGGCATCCGGAATCTTCTGCCGGGTGTTTCGTCTGAATCACGTATTTCAGAGATTTACACAGAAACCCTGGTGTAAGCGCTCAGTGCAGAGCGCAGGATAAATGTGAGCCGAGCCATACTGCGGTCTTTGGGAGGCAGAATGAACAAATGAGCAGCAGGTGAAGAATTGGTTTTATTTATTTTTTACACAGTTCCTTGTGTGGTATAAGTGATTAGATGACTTTATTCTTCGTGTCGATGCGACTACAGAGATACCAGATTTATATCGGGTTTTTATGATTGACAGCTGTCACACACTAAAAATTTTTTTTTTTTTACAAAGACTAGTTTTTCCATCGCCATATTTTGAGAGTTATAATTTTTCCATATTTCGGCCAACAGAGTCATGTGACAGCTTGTTTTTTACGGGACGAGTTGACGTTATTTATTGGTACCATTTTCAGGCACGTGACATTTTGTGATCACTTTCTATTCCGATTTTTGGAAGGCAGAATAAACAAAAACCAACAATTCAGGAATCGTTTTTTAGGTTTTCTTTTTATGCTGTTCTGCGTATGGTAAAATTGATAAGGCAGCTTTATTCTTCGGGTCAGTATGATTACAGTGATACTACATTCATATAGTTTTTTATGTTTTGCCGCTTTTACACAATAAAAACTATTTCATAGAAAAATTATTTTTGCATCGCTTTATTCTGAGAGCTATAACTATTTTATTTTTCGGCTGATGGAGCTGTATGGTAGCTTGTGTTTTGTGGGACAAAATGACGTTTTCAGCGGTACCATTTTTATTTACATTCGTATTTTTGATTACATTTTATTCCACTTTTTGTTTGCAGGTATGATGATAAAGCATTATCGTCATTTTTGCCTAATTTTTTATTTATTTTTTTTATGGTGTTCACTAAAGGGGTTAAATAGTGGGACAGTTTTATAGGTCAGGTCGTTCCGGACACGGCAATACCAAATATGTGTACTTTTATTGTTTGTTTTTTATAATAATGTTTATTTATGGGTACAATATATTATTTTTTTATTATTATTATTTTGTGATTTATTTTTTTTACAACTTTTTTTTTTACTTTTTTACTTTGTCCCACTATGGGACTTTCACTTTCATTGCTATGCCTTATAACTGTCAGCCCTGCAGACCCAAGTTAGTTAGATCATGCTCTGCACATGATCTAACTACCTTGCTAGTGCCTGGTGACCCGGATGTCGTCAGACCGAGGAGAAGGAGCAAAGACAAAAACCTGCCCCCACTGTAGAGACAAAGACCCACCCCTGCTTACTGTAAATAGACGAAGATCCACCCCTGCTTCCTGTAGAGACAAAGACTCTTCTGCTTCCTGTAGAGACAAAGACCTACCTCTGCTTCCTGTAAATAGACAAAGACCCATCTCTGCTTCCTGTAGAGACAAAGAACAATCCCTGCTTCCTGTAAAGAGACAAAGACCCTCATCTGCTTCCTATAAAGAGACAAAGACCCACCCCTGCTTCCTGTAGAGACAAAGACCCACCCCTGCTGCCTGTAAAGAGACAAAGACCCACCTCTGCTTCCTGTAAAGAGACAAAGACCCACCTCTGCTTCCTGTAGAGACAAAGAATCACCCCTGCTTACTGTAGAGACAAAGAACCACCCCTTCTTCCTATAAAGAGACAAAGACCCACCCCTGCTTACTGTAAAGAGACAAAGAGCCACCCCTGCTGCCTGTAGATACAAAGACCCTCCTCTGCTTCCTGTAGAGACAAAGATCCACCCCTGCTTCCTGTAGAGACAAAGACCCACCCCTGCTTCCTGTAGAGACAAAGACCCACCCCTGCTTCCTGTAGAGACAAATACCCGCCTCTGCTTCCTGTAGAGACAAAGAACCACCCCTGCTTCATGTAAAGAGACAAAGATCCTCCTCTGCTTAATGTAAAGAGACAAAGACCCACCCTGCTTCCTGTAGAGACAAATAACCACCCCTGCTTACTGTAAAGAGACAAAGAACCACCCCTGCTTAATGTAAAGAGACAAAGACCCACCCCGGCTTCCTCTAAAGAGACAAAGACCCACCCTGCTTCCTGTAGAGACAAATAACCACCCCTGCTTACTGTAAAGAGACAAAGAATCACCCCTGCTTAATGTAAAGAGACAAAGACCCACCCCAGCTTCCTCTAAAGAGACAAAGACCCACCCTGCTTCCTTTAGAGACAAAGAACCACCCCTGCTTAATGTAAAGAGACAAAGACCCACCCCACTTTCTGTAGAGAAACAAAGTAATGCCTATACTTCCAGTAGAAAGACAAAGACTCGCCCCAACTTCCTTTAGTGAGCCAAATACTCTCCACCACTTCTTGTAGAGTGATAAAGACACACCTCCACTTCCTGTAGAAAGACAAAGTCCTGCCACAACTTCTTGTAGAGAAACTAAAAAAAAAGTCAACTAACCCACTTCCTGTAAAGAGACAATGACCCACCCCCACTTCCTGTAGAGAGATAAAGACACGCCCCAACTTCCTGTAGAGAGATAAAGACACCCCCCCACTTCCTGTAGAGAGATAAAGACACACCCCCACTTCCTGTAGAGAGCTAAAGACACCCCCCCACTTCCTATAGAGAGATAAAGACCCGCCCCCACTTCCTGTAAGAGATAAAATCTGGCATCACTTCCTGTAGAGAGACAGCTCTCTGCCTCTTTTTGATATAGAGTGACCACAACGCAGCCCCGCTTCCTGTAGAGAGATAAAGACCCGCTTCTACTTCCTGTAATCCATCTTGTGGTCTCTACAGCTGGATTACACATGACATCAGGCAGTGGACAGCGAGTTACACAAAAAAGTGTCCGGCGTTGTGCAGAGATCTTCCGGAGGTAAGACATCATTTTTAAATAAAGTGATTTTCACATTGCCTGTTTATCACATAATTTATCAAGAGATCACGTTGTCAGACAGCACAAGAATGATCTTTTCATAAATATTTTACAACTTTCTAATGTACTTTGTGCTCCAATTCCTCCATTTGTTTCCATTAATAGTCAGTGATCCTGTACATATTTAGTTCCTGCTCTCAGTTGAGAAGTGGACACAATTGTATCAGTCTAAACAATGCTCTGTGAGCTAAACATTCTTTACTCCAGACTGATACATTGTAGCAAACAACCAGAAAACTGTGTTCAGGTACTGGTGATCTATATCACTCACAAAGCATTGTCTACACTGGATACAATTGTATCTACCTCTGAGCACAGACTAGATATGTACAGAATTACTGCCGATAAGTAAGAGTGTCACTGACAGCAAGCAGAGATCTAGAATGTTGAAGAATTGTAACACAAAGTTTATTAGAAAGTTGTAGATTTTCTTCATTTGAATAATGTACATGAAATGTTTAAACCTCACAGTTAATTCAATTCTATAGAGAGCATTCAGTATGAAATGTTGTGTCCCTGTAGTAAAGTATTTTAAAGTTACATATTTATATGTGTTAAATATGACCACAGGGATCATAGAATCTGTGACCTCTGCTGCTCAACCAGTTCATTCCCAGAACCAATGCTGCTGCTGTTATCCAGTGGTGATAGTGGGTTCCCATGATTGTATCTACAGGAACGGCAGGGAATCTGCTTATCTGCAGCATGGGATCATCAAGGAATCCTTATAATGGGTTTATATGAAAGTATTTTTTTTTCCTAGACTTTTATTTTCAGGGAGTTTTCATGGAGATAAAATATAAAGATCTACTTTCGGATCATAAGCTGAAACCCAGATGTTGCAGGACTACATCTCCAAGTTTCCTTGCGGCTGTCAGAGTACATTGGGAGGTGTAGTTTTGCAATACCGCAATAACTGGAAAGCCACAGGTTGGATAACACTGGCAGATGTCCACAAAAAAAAAATCACAATACAAGCTTTTTATTAAATAGATCTTATACCTGATGAGGCTGATGTATTTGCTTTGAAAATCCATGTCAAATCCTGGTATTTTAATGATGAGCAATGAGTTCATTTGAAGAGTGAGAGAGCTTATGTCTTCAAGTGTATTCTGTTTCCGCCCACCCCGTCTGACTGACAGGTGCAACATGTACTGAGTAGTGTGAAACTCAGCAGCAGTGGGAATGAGTGACACTGAAGAGCTGCCAATCAGAATAGATGGATAGAGATTCAGCAGCAGGGAGGAGGGGCACTGAGGAGCTGTCAATCAGGATAGATGGATAGAGATTTAGCAGCAGGGAGGAGGGACACTGAGGAGCTGTCAATCAGGATAGATGGATAGAGATTCAGCAGCAGGGAGGAGGGACACTGAGGAGCTGTCAATCAGGATAGATGGATAGAGATTCAGCAGCAGGGAGTAGGGACACTGAGGAGCTGTCAATCAGAATAGATGGATAGAGATTTAGCAGCAGGGAGGAGGGACACTGAGGAGCTGTCAATCAGGATAGA
The DNA here is from genome assembly GCF_046119375.1 of Phyllobates terribilis. Lineage (NCBI taxonomy): Eukaryota > Metazoa > Chordata > Amphibia > Anura > Dendrobatidae > Phyllobates > Phyllobates terribilis. The sequence goes on from NW_027362765.1 coordinate 387,132,821, forward strand.
TGGATAGAGATTTAGCAGCATGGAGGAGGGACACTGAGGAGCTGTCAATCAGGATAGATGGATAGAGATTCAGCAGCAGGGAGGAGAGACACTGAGGAGCTGTCAATCAGGATAGATGGATAGAGATTCAGCAGCAGGGAGTAGGGACACTGAGGAGCTGTCAATCAGGATAGATGGATAGAGATTCAGCAGCAGGGAGGAGGGACACTGAGGAGCTGTCAATCAGGATAGATGGATAGAGATTCAGCAGCAGGGTGGAGGGACATTTTCAAATTTTCAAAGTAAATACACCAGTCTTATTAGGGCTAAAAGATTTATTTAGTTATTAATGTATGCAGATTTTATTATGAACTCTGATGATAAATCTTCTGTAATGGAAGCTTTGATCACTGTTTATCAACCTACTCAGATCTACAAATGGATTCAAAACCATCCGCTCTTGTGTTTCCTATATAATCAGTTGTCATGGAGAAAACTTGAAACTGCATTTATTTTTACAATACAGGTATTGTTTGCATTGTGAAAGGCTGGCAGCTCTTAATAGGGTTTCCTCGGGCAGGTTTTGCACAAACTGCTCATTCTAGCAGGTCGCAGGGGTATCCTGGCCTTCTTCCTTTAACTGCTCTACAGGAATCTATAGTTACTCAGGGCCCCCTGGGTTGTATCCATGGCGTGTCTACTGGCCAGTGAAGGCGGCTTGCAGAGGATAGCCGAACCAAGTCCAAACCAAGGAGTCAAGGTCAGGAACAGCGTTGAGCGACAGTTGTATAGTCAATGATGGGAATAAACAGGCTGAATCAGAGAAAAGAAGTTGGTATGAACCAGAGTAAGTATAACCTATAACTGGCAGCCAGAGACTGACTGCTGGGGGATTAAATAGAGAGGAGCCATGCCCATGGTTCTCAGAAGGGAGCTAATTATACTAAAAACCAGACCTCTACTGTAAAACACAGATGAACTGGAGGAAAGACAATAGGTCCGAGCTATGGATTCGAAACCTGGTCGATAAAGTGTCGAAATGTGGTGCTGGAGAAGGATTGGCACTTTATATAAACCCTGCATCATTTGTGATATTAATTCTGAGCCTTTTATCCAGAACCATTAAGTGGATGAATTTTTCCAATAGATTTCTCCTCTATCATAATAATTAATCCTGAAGCTGCTGACACATTTCACGCCTGTTACATTTCTTCGACTGATCGGTGTATTTTTCCGAGAAAATACGGCCCAATATTTCCTGACAGCTCCACTTCACAGACATTGCAAAAACACATAACTTTATAATAGCGATGTGAGCAGTCATGGAGCCAGTAGGCAACGTCATGATATCTCCTTGCCATACTCTGGAACCTTGACCTTGGTTAAGTCTGAAAAAATGGACTTGTTATTGTAATAGTCTAATATCTGCGAAGCTCAGAGCAAGAACCAACTGGATGGCACAACTGCACCTATAACGCCCCTTACCAATGATGCCAATTAGGGCTGGGGAACTCTGCTGGCCCCAGGATATAGTTGCCGCTTGCTGGTCTGGTGGTTTATTTTCAAGCTAACTTTTGGCAGAAGGACTAGCAGACAGTATTGAGCTTAATGGGGCTTAGGGCATGCCAGCGATGGCCGGGCACATGGCACTTGCACAGAACCAACTGAAGATACCACAAAGGACAATACCCAATGGAAGGATAGCCCATTTCTTAATGAAGCAAGGACAGCTTTATGGGGTCTGCAGTCAAATGGATCCCGCCAATTCCTGATGGATCTTATAGACTTAGAACGGGATCTGTTGGGATGACTTATGTCACTAAATAAGCATACAAGTGGCACACATCACCCCTAGGCTCTCATGGCAAAATACACTGTACCGTATACAACATGATATACATTTTTTACTGTATGGCTTTGTATAATAAAGTGTATTTGTTTCATTTTGTCTATGATATTCTAGCATTAGATGAGTAAATAGGACCCTGTTGATATTGGTATTTGGGCAAACAGTGTGAACAGACTTTGATAGATTCTGAATCTGAAAAAAAAAATTAGAACATTCTTGAAAAGTCTTAAGGATTTAAAGATATTAATTTTACCTTCACAACAGCGCCACTCGTGTCCATAGGCTGTGTCTAGTATTGCAGTTAAATCCCATTCATTTGAATTCTGTGAGATTGGTCACCACTGCCCACAAGCTTCAGTAATTAACAGTTACCGGATTTCTCAGTTAATTCGTTTATTGTGTGAATCATTTCCATACCAAAAGTCTGCTAATAGTTTTTCTAAAGTAATTTAAAGTGTATAAATATGTTTCCTTATTCTTTGCTTCCCCTCGGTGCTGCTGGAGGTTGCTTTGGACAGAATTGGTCTCCTTCTCCCTCTGGCAGCTGACAATATAATCCCCTCCTACTTTCCCTGCAGAAGGAGTATTCTCAGCTATACCGCCATGTTGCAGCTCAGCTCTGTTCCTTTCAGGCTATTTCTGTTGGTTAATCTGCAGTGAATAGGGGATCACTTTGCAAAGTCCTGGCCATGGAGAACGAGAACGTGACTGAGCATGTGTGACCACCAGGACTCATTTGGACGTGCACATTGCTGTATACTGTGAATACCATGTGGTGCCATAGTATGTAAGGAAATATTATAACTCTTCACTGGATGAATGTAAATGACAAATCTTATTTATTTGTATAACCTCTATTATGAAAATTATATTTAATGGTGCGATAACTCCTTTAATAGAGGGATAACCCCTTAAGCGGAGATTGTCATTTTTCAGAAAAGGGGAAAAAAAAAATCTCTAAAGGCCTCCATACATATTAGACCGATGTCGGCCGAATCCGCCGATATCGAGAGTTTCGACCGAGTGATGGTTGGGAGAGATGTCGAATCGATCAGACATGTCCGATTTCGGACTCTTGATCGCATTGTTTGCCCTGAGATAAGCCACCAGCCAACGCGGCTTTCAACCACTCCTGTGTATGGGAGAGTCAGCTGAAACGGCTGTCTGCCGAAAGATTGGCTGAAGCATCGATTTTCCAACAGCCATCTAATGTGTATGGCCAGCTGTCACGCACAGTGTAGGAAAGACTAAGTGCAACATGAAGGGCTGAGGGAAGGGAGCCCAGACACTAGGGAAAGGGGGAGTGGAGACCCCTAGGCTGATCTAATATCACCCTGTCTCCCCTACCGTCCCTATATTGGTTCCTCACCAATCGCCGAACAGGAAACCTAAGCCCTGTAAATCCCTAGAGCTAGGGCCTGGATAGCGAAGGGGGGGTGAGCACTGGTCAGTCCCCACTATAAACTAAAGACAACAAGGGAGAGAAACACAGGGGGGAGAAACTTAGCTTGAGCAGACTTTAGAGAGATTACACCAAACGTCCTCCGAAGCACCAGGGAGGAAGTAAGCAGACTGCAATAGCTCCAAGCCTTCGCAAGGGACCATGTGAATATTACCGGTGCCTCCCTGCAGCAAACTGAAAGTATTTAAACACCCAGACCAGGGTGTCAATCAGAGCAGGAGGGAGGTAGCCGCTGGGTCCTAAAGTAAGACAGATTTAAGAAGGCGTCTGCAATGCCAAATGAAGAGATCTTCTGCAGCCAGCTGCAGAGCAACTTTCTGTTACATTTGACACACCCGTGACACCAGCCTTATTGTGGAGGACCATGTGTTATATACATAGGCTATTTATTTTTTTGGTGGGCGGCACATTGTAGTGCTTCATATTGCCTGCGGAGGCACTGCAGGGGAAATTAAAAGCTGCAAACAAATTACTCCTGATCGTCTCGAGTCTAAGAAGCAGTATTCCCAATGGACAATGAGGAATTGAGCTAAAGACAGGGGACAGCCGCTCCAAAAGAGCAACAACACAACAGTTTCCCCTGTAATCATCTATTAGGGAGAACTTTGTCTACTTTCCGTGCTCCTTTTTCCCCAGGAAGCATTGCGATCTATATCCTCCATCAGGATATACACTGCTCAAAAAAATAAAGGGAACACTTAAACAACAGAATATAACTCCAAGTAAATCAAACTTCTGTGAAATCAAACTGTCCACTTAGGAAGCAACACTGATTGACAATCAATTTCACATGCTGATGTGCAAATGGAATAGACAATAGATGGAAATTATTGGCAGTTATTAAGACACCCTCAATAAAAGAGTGGCTCCACAGGTGGGGACCACAGACCACATCTCAGTACCAATGCTTTCTGGCTGATGCTTTGGTCACTTTTGAATGTTGGTTGTGCTTTCACACTCGTGGTAGCATGAGACGGACTCTACAACTCACTGAAGTTGCTCAGGTAGTGCAGCTCATCCAGGATGACACATCAATGCGAGCTGTGGCAAGAAGGTTTGCTGTGTCGGTCAGCGTAGTGTCCAGAGGCTGGAGGTGCTACCATGAGGCAGGCCAGTACAACAGGAGACGTGGAGGGGGCCGTAGGAGATCAACAACCCAGAAGCAGGACCGCTACCTCCGCCTTTGTGCAAGGAGGAACAGGAGGAGCACTGCCAGAGCCCTGCAAAATGACCTCCAGCAGGCCACAAATGTGCATGTGTTTGCACAAACGGTTAGAAACCGACTCCATGAGGGTGGTATAAGGGCCCGTGGTCTACAGATAGGGGTTGTGCTCACAGCCCAACACCGTGCAGGACGCTTGGCATTTGCTACAGAACACCAGGATTGGCAAAGTTGCCACTGGTGCCCTGTGCTCTTCACAGATGAAAGGTTCACACTGAGCACATGTGACAGACGTGACAGAGTCTGGAGATGCCGTGGAGAGCGATCTGCTGCCTGCAACATCCTTCAGCATGACCGGTTTGGCAGTGGGTCAGTAATGGTGTGGGGGTGGCATTTCTTTGGAGGGCCGCACAGCCCTCCATGTGCTCGCCAGAGGTAGTCTGACTGCCATTAGGTACCGAGATGAGATCCTCAGACCCCTTGTGAGACCATATGCTGGTGCGGTTGGCCCTGGGTTCCTCCTAATGCAGGACAATGCCAGACCTCATGCGGCTGGAGTGTGTCAGCAGTTCCTGCAAGATGAAGGCATTGAAGCTATGGACTGGCCCGCCCGTTCCCCAGACCTGAATCCGATTGAGCACATCTGGGACATCATGTCTCGCTCCATCCACCAACGTCACGTTGCACCACAGACTGTCCAGGAGTTGGCGGATGCTTTAGTCCAGGTCTGGGAGGAGATCCCACATGAGACCATCCACAACCTCATCAGGAGCATGCCCAGGCGTTGTAGGGAGGCCATACAGGCACGTGGAGGCCACACACAATACTCAGCCTCATTTTGACTTGTTTTAAGGACATTACATCAAAGTTGGATCAGCCTGTAGTGTGTTTTTCCTCTTTAATTTTGGGGGTGACTCCAAATCCAGGCCTCCATTGGTTAATAAATTTGATTTCCATTGATGATATTCGTGTGATTTTGTTGTCGGCACATTCAACTTTATACAGAACAAAGTATTCAATGAGAATATTTCATTCATTCAGATCTAGGATGTGTTATTTGAGTGTTCCCTTTATTTTTTTGAGCGGTGTATATAGTATCAGTAGCTGGTTGTAAAAGACTGGAGGGTTTGCAAAAGGTTTTTAAGAATAATTTCTGGGCTGATACAAAATCTAATTCCTTCATTATTTGTCTTGTCAGGGATTGAGTTATGAGCATCGGTACAAAATGTTTTATGCTTCTCAGAAATTTTGGCTTGCATATTCTTTTATTATGAAAGATTACACACTTGGAAATTATGTATTGAGCAGACATATTTACTCCGGCTTCTCCGCATGCAGCTGTGATTTAAAGGGGTTTCTCATATCTGGCTGTATGTTTCCAGGGTTGTAATAGAATGTGGGAGAAATAAGAGAAAGAGAATAATGTAAAATATTTAATAATTATTAATAATAATTGCTTCAATATAATTACATTCATTGCCTTCCTTCTTATACTGAGAGTAATAAGATAGAAGTGTTATCATGTAGGAGCCTCGGAGATCATTAAGCCGCTAATGTACATACTGTTGTTTCCAATCTATTGCTCTTGTATAGAGACAGTCGCTGCGATCTTCAGCTCCGCACATCGGCAGTCGCCGCATCAAATATTTTTTTTTATTTTATTGAATTATTTCCATCCAAAAAGGACTGAAAGTAAAGCCGTCATCGGAAAATGTTTATTTTCTGTCTACAAATTCTGGTGATATTTTTTTCCTCCAGAGAATTCTAAAGCCCTTTTCTCACATAGGATAAAAGCTGCAATTTTTTTTTCCATAAGGTTTCTTTTCTTTGTGCAGAAAATCTACTGTGTTTAACTCTTCAAGTAAAAGTGGATGTGATTGCTGATCGCTGTTTGTTTTTAAAGGGGTTGTCAAGTCTTGGAGTGCAAGTCTGCAGTCACTCTACTGCAAGAATATGATATGGATACTTCTGGCCACATTCCAACTAGACGTGCCGGGCCTCGCCCAGTACACTTGCATTGAGCGAGGCTACACATGTCTAGTCGGCACGTGACCAGATGTATGCAAATCACATACTTGAGCTCACGTGCCCGCTGCTCCCACCACCGGCACCAGAAAATCTTCACAGCAAGCTATGTGCAGACTTGTACCCTAAGGTTGGACAACAATTTAAGACGCTGTTGAACTGTGTGTCTTTTTCGGTGCATTTTTTTTCTCTATAGGATTTTATGGCGAGTCCAAAAAGACTTACAGTGCCTACAAGTAGTATTCAACCCCCTGCAGATTTAGCTGGTTGACACATGCGAAATTAACTTGGCATTGTGACATTTGTACTGTAGATCAGCCTGGAAGTGGGAAATGCACTGCAGCAATTTTTTTTTTTTTTAAACGTAAAAAGTTAATTCAGAGTGTCATTTATTATTCAACCCCTCAAACCACAAGAATTCTGTTTGGTCCCCCTAAAGTATTAAGAAGTAGTTTAGGCACCAAGAATAATGAGCTTCACATGTGTGGATTAAAGATCTCTTTTGCCAGCCTTTTCTGACTATTTAAGACCCTCCCCAAACTTGTGAACAGCACTCAGACATGGTCAACATGGGAAAGACAAAGGAGCATTCCAAGGCCATCAGAGACTAGATCGCGGAGGGTCACAAGGCTGGCAAGGGGTACCAAACCCTTTCCAAGGAGTTGGGCCTACCTGTCTCCACTGTTGGGAGCATCATCCGTAAGTGGAAGGCTTATGGAACTACTGTTAGCCTTCCACGGCCAGGACAGCCTTTGAAAGTGTCCTCCCGTGCCGAGGCCAGGCTTGTCCGAAGAGTCAAGGCTAACCCAAGGACAACAAGGAAGGAGCTCCAGGAAGATCTCATGGCAGTGGGGACATTGGTTTCAGTCAATACCATAAGTAACGTACTCCACCGCAATGGTCTCCGTTCCAGACAAGCCCGTAAGGTATCTTTACTTTCAAAGCGTCATGTCAAGGCTCGTCTACAGTTTGCTCATGATCACTTGGAGGACTCTGAGACAGACTGGTTCAAGGTTCTATGGTCTGATGAGACCAAGATCGAGATCTTTGGTGCCAACCACACACGTGACGTTTGGAGACTGGATGGCACTGCATACGACCCCAAGAATACCATCCCTACAGTCAAGCATGGTGGTGGCAGCATCATGCTTTGGGGCTGTTTCTCTGCCAAGGGGCCTGGCCATCTGGTCCTCATCCATGGGAAGATGGATAGCACGGCCTACCTGGAGATTTTGGCCAAGAACCTCCGCTCCTCCATCAAGGATCTTAAGATGGGTCGTAATTTCATCTTCCAACAAGACAACGACCCAAAGCACACAGCCAAGAAAACCAAGGCCTGGTTCAATAGGGAAAAAGTCAGGGTGTTGGAGTGGCCTAGTCAGTCTCCTGACCTTAACCCACTTGAAAACTTGTGGAAGGAGCTCAAGAATAAAGTCCACATGAGACACCCAAAGAACCTAGATAACTTGGAGAAGATCTGCATGGAGGAGTGGTCCAAGATAGCTCCACAGACCTGTGCCGGCCTGATCAGGTCTTATAAAAGACGATTATTAGCTGTAATTACAAACAAGGGTTATTCCACAAAATATTAAACATAGGGGTTGAATAATAATTGACCCACACTTTTATGTTTAAAATTTAATAAAATTCAACTGAGCAACATAACTTTTTGGTTTGTAAGATTTATGCTTCTGTTCATAAAACCTACTCTCGTTTGCAGTTTGAAGGCTCTAACTTATTTGCATCTTATCAAACCAGCTAAATATGCAGGGGGTTGAATACTACTTGTAGGCACTGTATGTAAGATACACAATTGCTTTTTTAAGTACAGAACATTAAAAAAAAAACATTAAAAACCACTGATCCAAATCTGCACCAAATATAGAGGAATATGCATAAAAACATATTTTGGCGCCGATTCCTGCCGAAAACATGTGGATAAAAAGCAGCATTTACATTAAATGTGAACATGACTTAAGGGATCTCCCCATTATTCACTCTAAATGGTTTTGGACATTAAAATAAAGTGATCATGGAGGAAGATGGAGCATGCACATCATCACTTCATTCATGGTACAGAGCACGCCTACCTCTAGCCGTCCCATGGAGAATGAATGAGGCAGTTTTGCACATTATGGACCATTCCTCCATTCAAATGAGCAACTCCAGAGCCCCAATCCTGAGATCAGTGAACTTCCAGTAGTGGTGGCCCCAGCGATCGGCAAGTTATTATCCATCTGGTAGATAGGTGCTGACTTGCTTTTATCATCTGACCCCATTAAACCCAGCAAGGAGGTCAAGTGATGGCTTAATGGTAAGAGCGGGACTGCATAGGGCAAAACTCCTCATTGAAATGTTTCCCGTGACCTCGCTTTTTCACAAGCCAGTCCACCTCTAGAAGGTGTACTAGACCCTGGAGCTTAGTCTCATGATGGATCAACCTGGGGGGGTCTCACCTTTTTTTTAGCGTTCCAGGAGTATTGACCAAAGTATATAAGACTTTTCCTGGTTTGTTTCAGAAGTCACGACCCCCCAGAATAGCCACCAACTAGTTGTAGGATCTCTGATGGAGCTGTAGCATAGTCAGGAACATATAAAGTGACATCAGTCTAGATATAATATTTCTTATATATTCATGTATGGAGTGCCGAAGTTCTCTTTGCAATATAGTCAGGAACATAGCCAAGGTTCCTCACCAAAAATAAGTCTGGAGTCAGTAAGTCAGAGGATAAGATGAAGATGAGTCAAAGATCAAAGACAGAAGTAGAACAAAAGGTCCCGTAAGACAAATACAATGGGGGAGACAGCGGCAAAATCCACTAACAGAAGGTCACGGTCAAATTCAAAGCAATCAGACACAAGAGCTGAGCAAAATGACGGTTGAATCCAAAATTTGGGGGAAATTCATAACAAATCATAGCACTCATAGGACGGCTCCAAAGTTATAGGGACACTCCCTATGGACAAGGTGATTACTGATCTCCCGTCTGCAATTTTTTTAAACGCTTCCAGGAGGAGTAACCGAGGAAGTGGTCCAGTTGACAAGTTGTGATAAATATGCGGAAGGATGGCGCTCTCTGTACGTTCGGCAATCATGCGCTCACATCCCCCGTGGTTTGCCTCTCAGCGTGACTCATAACATTAGGCCGATTGTCTTATTTTTAGCAAATCAATTCACCGATGCAATAAGCTGCGGATATCGCGTCTCTTTATTAGAGTTGGTTTATTTGTTTTGGAGAATTCTTACACGGGATTTACCGATCTCTGTCATAGAGAACCAAGAAGACAATGCCATTAGTTACAATGTACTATGATCCGCGTACGGCTGGAGACGTTCGCCGCTCTGCGAACAACAAATTAATTCAGTAGAAGCTTCGTCTCCGTGACTGTGTTATGCAAATTGCGGAGAATTATTAACTCATTGTTTATTTATAAAGACGCAGCGTACGAGGAGGAAAAGGCGTTACAAATCTGCCCCGACGTTTCTTATTCTGCTCTGAGGAACTTTTTTATTTTAATTGATTTCAACTCTAAATAAAGAAAACCAGACATTGAGGGTAAAGATAAGTGAATCGGTTCAAGGCCCCGGCTGGCATTTTTCTAGATTGTGAAGGACTGGGAAAAGGGTCAAAAAAGTAAAAAAAAATGGTAATCTCACCTCATCGCTCACCATCACCCGCTATTGCAGAATCCCCAGTGGCTTTCTCCGTTCTTCTGGAATTCCTCCATGCTGTGTCGGCACTTACTGTGCTAATCAGCCTTGGCCACTGAGTCATGGCATCACAAAGTCAGGGCGTCGTGATGTGTGTTGCCCAAACCTCGTTAATGCAGAAAGCTCCGGGGCAAAATGGAGAAAGACTAAAAAAGCTGTAGAGTCAAAGGAAGCCAGAGAAGGACCAGATGGAGAGCTGGTGGGACAGGTGAGTGGCTAGGTTGGTATACAATTTTTTTTTTTTTTGTAACTCATACAGTCAAATTAAAATCAATGAGAATCGAATTTCCTGGCCAAATTTGAGTGAACTGTTGATGGAGTAGGCTCATCAGTGATTGAGGGGTCTTTCACAATTAGGGCTTCCCTGCATCGATATAAGACACGTGGTCCCAGAGTGCAGCATAAAATCAAGTGATCATTTTTCAGTGGATCGATTTTAATGTAAATCCACATTAGAATAAGAGAATTGAGTGATCTGAGTGATTCCAAGAGAGTCATCGGAGCTAGACCAGATGGCCCTAGACAACTCTACAATGTAAGAGGTCATTAAACCAACGAGAGAGTCTTTATTAAGTACATAAATATCACAAATACATAGTCAAGTCACAGCATTTAAACAAATAGGGATGCAAGGGATCAAGGGATAGCAGCACTAAATAACTCATGAACCCCCACACACCCGCACCATATTTAGTAAATTGCTGGGTGAGGACTCCTAAGGTAAGGTAACTATCAAAATTGGAAAAAATGGCCAGGGAACAGTCAATCACTCATTATATCCAGGACTGAGAAATGTCCATAATCTCATCTTGTACCCACAGTCCAACTGTATATGAAAAGAACCTTACCAGAGGATGGACACGAAATTAGAATGCTGCGTGCAATGGACCCATGGAAAAAACCGCCTCAACGCGCGTTTCGCCTGAGTGAATGTGGCTTTCTCAAGAGGGTGTTTGGGTAGTATGGTTTACATAAGTATTATGACCCACCAAGGTCATCGCTCCTTGGCATTGGTTTCTCCTATGTTATGCACCATTCCACAAGAGTAATGTAGTCATCGATTGGTTCCAGGAACATGATTGCAAGTTTTCCTTGCTTCCCTGGTCTTCATACTCCCCAAATAATAAACCTATAGGGCATCTCCGGAATGAGGTAGAACGGGCTGTAAGGACGTCCATCTATGATAGCAGCTATCTAGTCCGCATGGGCCGATATTCATGCAGAATGATTTCATCACATAGTGGAATCTATGTACTAGGAGTTGCTGCTGTTCTGGAGGCCAAAGGAGGTCCAGCGTTCTTCTAGAAGTGTGTTTCTAATAACGTGGCCATTTAGTATATATACGGTATATATCATTATTTATAAACAGTATTTATTTTTTTTACCAATCATTAGTATAATTTGCTGCAGTCGTATAAGGAGCTGAGATCTCATACACTGATGTCTTGCCGTACGAGCCGCGGTGTCACCTTGGAATATAAAATGCTTTCAGCTCAGATGACACTTCTGACAATTTTGTTGCTTGCATATTACATGCCATGAATATTTTTTTTATGTTTTTTTCTTTTTTTTTTGGTGCAATAAAGTTACTTAGAGGTAATTTCACACAGGCAATCATTCAGACTGGCTGACAAAATTAATTTTGTCTACTTTATGTTGCAGGGAGATAGCGAAAAAGGCAGAAAAAAACTCCTTAAATTAATAGTTTATAAAATAATGTCTTGAAGTGCAGACAGTGACGTTACCTTGGACACTGCGGAAGGAGCCGGCGAGCTCAGCGCTGGATTTATTTTACTTTTATAATTAATTAAAGGAGAATTATTCAAACCGGGTGACAGGATTCATTTAGTCAACTCTATGATTAGGTTGATAGGAAGTGCAATAGGAATATAACAGGCAGGGGAGAAAGTGTGTGTTACTATTATACTCATAGTGCACAGTGTATGGCGGTATTATACTCAGAGTGCACAGTGTATGGCAGTATTATAGTCAGTGCACAGTGTATGGCGGTATTATACTCAGAGTGCACAGTGTATGGCAGTATTATAGTCAGTGCACAGTGTATGGCGGTATACTCAGAGTGAACATTGTATAGTGGTATTATACTCATAGTGCACAGTGTATGGTGATATTATACTCAGAGTGCACAGTGTATGGCAGTATTATACTCAGAGTGCACAGTGTATGGCAGTATTATACTCAGAGTGCACAGTGTATGGCAGTATTATACTCAGAGTGCACAGTGTATGGCGATATTATACTCAGAGTGCACAGTGTATGGCAGTATTATACTCAGAGTGCACAGTGTATGGTAATATTATACTCAGAGTGCACAGTGTATGGTGATATTATACTCAGAGTGCACAGTGTATGGCAGTATTATACTCAGAGTGCACAGTGTATGGCAGTATTATACTCAGAGTGCACAGTGTGTGTTACTATTATACTCATAGTGCACAGTGTATGGTGATATTATACTCAGAGTGCACAGTGTATGGCAGTATTATACTCAGAGTGCACAGTGTATGGCAGTATTATACTCAGAGTGCACAGTGTATGGCGATATTATACTCAGAGTGCACAGTGTATGGTGATATTATACTCAGCATGCACAGTGTATGGCAGTATTATACTCAGATGCACAGTGTATGGCGATATTATACTCAGAGTGCACAGTGTATGGCGATATTATACTCAGAGTGCACAGTGTATGGCAGTATTATACTCAGAGTGCACAGTGTATGGCAGTATTATACTCAGAGTGCACAGTGTGTGTTACTATTATACTCATAGTGCACAGTGTATGGTGATATTATACTCAGAGTGCACAGTGTATGGCAGTATTATACTCAGAGTGCACAGTGTATGGCAGTATTATACTCAGAGTGCACAGTGTATGGCGATATTATACTCATAGTGCACAGTGTATGGTGATATTATACTCAGAGTGCACAGTGTATGGCAGTATTATAGTCAGTGCACAGTGTATGGCGGTATACTCAGAGTGAACATTGTATAGTGGTATTATACTCATAGTGCACAGTGTATGGTGATATTATACTCAGAGTGCACAGTGTATGGCAGTATTATACTCATAGTGCACAGTGTATGGTGATATTATACTCAGAGTGCACAGTGTATGGCAGTATTATACTCAGAGTGCACAGTGTATGGCAGTATTATACTCAGAGTGCACAATGTATGGCAGTATACTCAGAGTGCACAGTGTATGGCAGTATTATACTCATAGTGCACAGTGTATGGTGATATTATACTCAGAGTGCACAGTGTATGGCAGTATTATACTCAGAGTGCACAGTGTATGGCAGTATTATACTCAGAGTGCACAGTGTATGGCGATATTATACTCAAGAGTGCACAGTGTATGGTGATATTATACTCAGCATGCACAGTGTATGGCAGTATTATATTCAGATGCACAGTGTATGGCGATATTATACTCAGAGTGCACAGTGTATGGCGATATTATACTCAGAGTGCACAGTGTATGGCAGTATTATACTCAGAGTGCACAGTGTATGGCAGTATTATACTCAGAGTGCACAGTGTGTGTTACTATTATACTCATAGTGCACAGTGTATGGTGATATTATACTCAGAGTGCACAGTGTATGGCAGTATTATAGTCAGTGCACAGTGTATGGCGGTATACTCAGAGTGAACATTGTATAGTGGTATTATACTCATAGTGCACAGTGTATGGTGATATTATACTCAGAGTGCACAGTGTATGGCAGTATTATACTCATAGTGCACAGTGTATGGTGATATTATACTCAGAGTGCACAGTGTATGGCAGTATTATACTCAGAGTGCACAGTGTATGGCAGTATTATACTCAGAGTGCACAATGTATGGCAGTATTATACTCAGAGTGCACAGTGTATGGCAGTATTATACTCAGAGTGCACAGTGTATGGCAGTATACTCAGAGTGCACAGTGTATGGCAGTATTATACTCAGAGTGCACAGTGTATGGCAGTATTATACTCAGAGTGCACAGTGTATGGCGATATTATACTCAGAGTGCACAGTGTATGGTGATATTATACTCAGCATGCACAGTATATGGCAGTATTATACTCAGATGCACAGTGTATGGCGATATTATACTCAGAGTGCACAGTGTATGGCGATATTATACTCAGAGTGCACAGTGTATGGCAGTATTATACTCAGAGTGCACAGTGTATGGCAGTATTATACTCAGAGTGCACAGTGTGTGTTACTATTATACTCATAGTGCACAGTGTATGGTGATATTATACTCAGAGTGCACAGTGTATGGCAGTATTATAGTCAGTGCACAGTGTATGGCGGTATACTCAGAGTGAACATTGTATAGTGGTATTATACTCATAGTGCACAGTGTATGGTGATATTATACTCAGAGTGCACAGTGTATGGCAGTATTATACTCATAGTGCACAGTGTATGGTGATATTATACTCAGAGTGCACAGTGTATGGCAGTATTATACTCAGAGTGCACAGTGTATGGCAGTATTATACTCAGAGTGCACAATGTATGGCAGTATTATACTCAGAGTGCACAGTGTATGGCAGTATTATACTCAGAGTGCACAGTGTATGGCAGTATACTCAGAGTGCACAGTGTATGGCAGTATTATACTCAGAGTGCACAGTGTATGGCAGTATTATACTCAGAGTGCACAGTGTATGGCGATATTATACTCAGAGTGCACAGTGTATGGTGATATTATACTCAGCATGCACAGTATATGGCAGTATTATACTCAGATGCACAGTGTATGGCGATATTATACTCAGAGTGCACAGTGTATGGCGATATTATACTCAGAGTGCACAGTGTATGGCGATATTATACTCAGAGTGCACAGTGTATGGCAGTATTATACTCAGAGTGCACAGTGTATGGCAGTATTATACTGAGAGTGCACAGTGTATGGTAGTATTATACTCAGCGTGCACAGTGTATGGCGATATTATACTCAGAGTGCACAGTGTATGGTGATATTATACTCAGAGTGCACAGTGTATGGTGATATTATACTCAGAGTGCACAGTGTATGGCGATATTATACTCAGAGTGCACAGTGTATGGTGATATTATACTCAGAGTGCACAGTGTATGGTGATATTATACTCAGAGTGCACAGTGTATGGCAGTATACTCAGAGTGAACAGTGTATGGTGGTATTATAATTAGAGTGCACAGGGTATGGCTATATTATACTCAGAGTGCACAGTGTATGGCGGTATTATACTCAGAGTGCACAGTATATGGTGGTGTTATAATAAGAGTGCACAGTGTATGGTGATATTATACTCAGAGTGCACAGTGTATGGCGATATTATACTCAGAGTGCACAGTGTATGGCAGTATACTCAGAGTGAACAGTGTATGGTGGTATTATAATTAGAGTGCACAGGGTATGGCTATATTATACTCAGAGTGCACAGTGTATGGCGGTATTATACTCAGAGTGCACAGTATATGGTGGTGTTATAATAAGAGTGCACAGTGTATGGTGGTATTATAATCAGCGTGCACAGTATATGGTGGTATTATAGTCAGGTGGTGGTATTATAATCAGGGGACACAGATTATGGCAGGCAGTATTATAGTCAGGGGACACAGTGTATGGCAGTACTATACTCAGAGTGCACAGTGTATGATGATATTATACTCAGAGTGCACTGTGTATGGCAGTATTATACTCAGAGTGCACAGTGTATGGCAGTATTATACTCAGAGTGCACAATGTATGGCAGTATACTCAGAGTGAACAGTGTACGGTGGTATTATACTCAGAGTGCACAGTGTATGGCAGTATTATACTCAGAGTGCACCGTGTATGGCGGTATTATACTCAGAGTGCACAGTGTATGGCAGTTTTATACTCATAGTGCACAGTATATGGTGGTATTATAATAAGAGTGCACAGTGTATGGTGGTATTATAATCAACGTGCACAGTATATGGTGGTATTATAATCAGGGGACACAGATTATGGCAGGCAGTATTATAGTCTGGGGACACAAAGTATGACAGTATTATATTCAAGAGTAACAGAGTTCGGTGATATTATTTTAAGGGGGCAAAATGTATGGTGATATAATCAGGGATACAATGTATAGTAGTACTATACTCACAGGACAAAGAATATGGCAGTATTATACTCATGGAAACAATGAGGGTCCAATATAAACTCATCTCTCTCACCCACAAAGCTCTCCACAGTTCTGCACCACCTTATATCTCCTCTCTCATCTCTGTCTATTGCCCTCTGCTCTATAAATGACCCAAGACTAACATCCCCCATAATCCGAACCTCGCACCTCCGTCTCCATGCCTTCTCTCGTGCTGCGCCAGTTCTCTGGAATGCTCTACCCCAGACCATCCGACTGATGCCTAGCCCCCAAGTCTTCAAGCGCGCTTTAAAAACCCATCTCTTTAAACAAGCCTACCACCTCAACTAGTCAGTAAACTAACTTTCCCCTATTCCCTCCTTCTAAATATTATTCAGAATTTGCCCCCTACTATTCATCTGTCTCCACACCCTCCATGCACAAGATAACTGCTCTCGATACTTGATTATTGCACTTAATCCTGCTGTTCTGTTCGGTCAAAAATGACCGAATTTGAAATTTGATATTTTTTTAAATATTCATTATGGGGTTCTGAAACTTGTGGTTGATTTACTTTTCCTCATTTCAGGGGTTCTTACTATGGGTATTTTTTTTTTGTTTACTTTTTGCTCCACGTTTTTTATTACACTTGTACTGTTAGGTCAAAAATGACCGATAGCCTTTTATACTAATCTCCAGCCATTTTTTTGAGTAAAATAAAGGAGTTATAATCTCATTTTGGACTATATATTGCATCTACTACTATTTATCAATTTATCTAGATCCCTTTGGTCCGAGCAGATTTACACATACAGTACATATATTTTCAAATTACGATACAGCAGATGGATTCGCTTCCAGTATAGTTATGTGCAAATTTTTTTCGCTGTATCTTATTTACCCTGCTGTTCATATAGAAATAGTTCAATTCAGTTGTCAACGTTTCACATTGTAAATGAAAAGATTTTCTTATTTTCCTTGTGTTAGCCGGTTTTATTACTGTGTAATGCTGACCTGAAAAGAGCACTAATAAATAGTGATGAGCGAGTATGTTCTGTTAACCCTTTCGCCGAGTATGCTCGGGCGAGCACCAAGTATTTACAGCTGCTCGGTGATATGTTTGAATCGCTCCCGTGTGCATGATTTGCAACTGTCTGACAGCTTTAATACATGTGAGGAATGTGTAAGAAATAGACATTCCCCACATGTATTAAAGCTGTCAAACAGTCGCAAATCATGCACACGGGAGCGATTCAAACATAACACCGAGCAGCTGTAACTACTCGGTGCTCGCCCGAGCATACTCGGCGAAAGGGTTAACAAAACATAATTGCTCATCACTACTAATAAATTCTGTTTGACAAATGTGTTTGTTTTACTGTTGGGCTATCTTATGCTAAAGGATGGTGTTTTCTCTGATCTTATCAGTAGACAATTACCATACTAGTCTATACAGTTATTTCACTTTCAGTACAGCTGGAGAGAACACAGAGAGAGCACATGTATAGACATTAGAGCTCTGAAAACTCATCTTTACAGGTATGTAGCAGATAAACTATTCTTTTATTCTCAAATTATTCAATTATTTTGATTAGAATGTATAGTGTAAAGCAGCAATTTTTTTTTAATTTTGCTCAGTCATTGGTTGATTACTGTATCATGATGTAAGACAATGGTCACTGCCTGCTTGTTGAAATAATGCCCGGCACTTATTTCATCTTGCATGAGACTTGTACTTTTGATGACCCATTCTTTGGTATGCAAGTGGGGGGAGCATTAGGGCTGTGTAGACTCAATGTCTGCTTATGAGGAGGATATATTCTCAGTGCTGTGATAGAATGAGTGCATGCTTATATAGATGGATGGTCTCGTTTGCGACGCTCCAGCATCGCAATCGCAGGGGATGTCTCAATGTGTGACTGGGCCCTTATTGTGTGTATTGTTGTGAAACTGGAAATAGTTTGTTCTCTCATTTTCTTCTTATTATTTATGTATACAGTGGTGGCCAAAAGTATTGGCACCCCTGCAATTCTGTCAGATAATACTCAGTTTCTTCCTGAAAATGATTGCAATCACAAATTCTTTGGTATTATTATCTTCATTTAATGTGTCTTCAATGAAAAAACACAAAAAGAATTGTCCTAAAGCCAAATTGGATACAATTCCACACCAAACCTAAAAAAGGGGGTGGACAAAAGTATTGGCACTGTTTGAAAAATCATGTGATGTTTCTCTAATTCGTGTAATTAACAGCACCTGTAACTTACCTGTGGCACCTAACAGGTGTTGGCAATAACTAAATCACACTTGCAGCCAGTTAACATGGATTAAAGTTGACTCAACCTCTGTCCTGTGTCCTTGTGTGTACCACATTGAGCATGGAGAAAAGAAAGAAGACCAAAGAACTGTCTGAGGACTTGAGAAACCAAATTGTGAGGAAGCATGAGCAATCTCAAGGCTACAAGTCCATCTCGAAAGACCTGAATGTTCCTGTGTCTTCCGTGCGCAGTGTCATCAAGAAGTTTAAAGCCCATGGCACTGTGGCTAACCTCCCTAGATGTGGATGGAAAAGAAAAATTGACGAGAGATTTCAACGCAAGATTGTGCGGATGGTGGATAAAGAACCTCGACTAACATCCAAACAAGTTCAAGCTGCCCTGCCGTCCGAGGGTACAACAGTGTCAACCCGTACTATCCGTCGACATCTGAATGAAAAGGGACTGTATGGTAGGATACCCAGGAAGACCCCACTTCTTACCCCGAGACATAAAAAAGCCAGGCTGGAGTTTGCCAAAACTTACCTGAGAAAGCCTAAAACGATGTGGAAGAATGTTCTCTGGTCAGATGAGACAAAAGTAGAGCTTTTTGGGAAAAAGCATCAACATAGAGTGTACAGGAAAAAAAAAGAGGCATTCAAAGAAAAGAACACTCTCCCTACAGTCAACATGGCGGAGGTTCCCTTTTTTTTATGGTTGCTTTGCTGCCTCTGGCACTGGACTGCTTGACCGCGTGCATGGCATTATGAAGTCTGAAGACTACCAACAAATTTTGCAGCATAATGTAGGGCCCAGTGTGAGAAAGCTGGGTCTCCCTCAGAGGTCATGGGTCTTCCAGCAGGACAATGACCCAAAACACACTTCCAAAAGCACTATAAAATGGTTTAAGAGAAAGCAATGGAGACTTCTAAGGTGGCCAGCAATGAGTCCAGACCTGAATCCCATAGAACACCTGTGGAGAGATCTCAAAATGGCATCCTTCAAATATCAGGGACCTGGAGCAGTTTGCCAAAGAAGAATGGTCTACAATTCCAGCAGAGCATTGTAACAAACTCATTGATGGTTACCGGAAGCGGTTGTTCGCAGTTATTTTGGCTAAAGGTTGTGCAACCAAGTATTAGGCTGAGGGTGCCAATACTTTTGTCTGGCCCATTTTTGGAGTTTTGTGTGAAATGATCAATGATTTGATTTTTGCTTCATTCTCTTTTGTGTTTTTTCCTTGCAAGCAAATTAAATGAAGATAATAAGACCAAAGAATTTGTGATTGCAATCATTTTCAGGAAGAAACTGAGTATTATCTGACAGAATTGGAGGAGTGCCAATACTTTTGGCCACCACTGTATATTTTATTTTTTCATTCCACAGTGTTGCCTTTTTGCATGATGAGAAAACGGATATTAACTGAAGCTGAGTTGGAGGAGCTTGTAAACGCCTCCGATTCAGACGATGATGTCCCGCTTGAAAGTGTGTCCGAAGAGGAGGACCACATAAGTGATGGGGAAACCAATGGAGAGAAATCTGATTCTGAAGTGGAATCTGATGAGGAAACCCAGACAACTAGTCGGATGCAAGAATTCCATTCGAAAAACAAAGATGTAGTTTGGAACTTGCAGCCTTCTGCTCAGGCTGGTAGAACACTCCAGGTCCTACTAGGTCTACCCTATATCAAGAATTGATGACATACAATCTGCATTCAAATTGTTCATAAATATAACCATACAAAACATCATAATACAAAAAACAAACATTGAGGGACAACAAGTTTATGGCGAGAAATGGAAGAATTTTGATTTGACAGCTCTACATGCTTTCATAGGTTTAGTACTTTTTTTGTTTTTTGAAAAAAATATATTTACATACTGTTTGATGTTATTAGTTATAGTTTACAGTTACATAAAGAATATTTTTTTTATGTGCAAATGTGCAATATGCATGAATATTGCGATAAGGCCATGTAACATTTTTTGATGCAAAAAAAATAAAAATTAAGTTTTTTATTTCATTTTTCATTTGTTTATGAACAACCATGTTCACATACAGTATAATAATGCAACAGGAATTCAAATAAAACACTTAAATTTGCTAAAAATCAAGACTTTAATAGGTCCGGTCAAAATGACCAAAACATTATAAGTGTATAGTAGACCCGAACAGAACAGCGGGGTTAAACATACAGTCTGATGACTGGATCATGCAGCCTTATTTGAAAATCCCTATTTATTATAATTGCCAGACCTGAAATAACAAACACTTTTCACCTATTGTGTCCCCCCATTTCCTTCTAGATTGTAAGTGTAGCACCCTGAGGATTCGGCTGCTACAGGGGTATTACACCTCAAGCCAGAGGTGTGGTATTCCACTCCCGGGTAAGGATGGAGTGTGGAACTGAGCTTAGTAGGCTGCATGCACTACATACATCCCATTTCCGGGGGACAGAACTACGGTACTCCCACCAAGTAAATGTGCAGGTACGACAGCGTCTGTCCCTGGCTGGAGTGGGAGGGGGGTGGAACATCCCAGTAGTGTAGGGGCAGATAGGGGGAGTAGTCTGGGTAAAGCTAGGAGCTCATTGGGTGCTGGTCACCTGGGCTCACACATAGAGGGAGTATATAAGGTGGGCACCATCTTAGATCAGGGTTCAGTTCAGGCAGGAGGAGAAGAGCAGAGGAGCTCAGCCAGGAGGGCTGACAGGGAGCTGTGGCTCCGGCTGGGCCCAGCTCCAGAACAGAGCCTGCTGAGAGAGAGAGAGAGAGGAGTAAGAAGGACCCAGAGAGGAAACAAGAAGAGAACCCCAAGATCCCAGAATAAGGACAGAAGGGTGAAGGGTTGGCGGACACGGGTACCGGAACCCAAGCTGGCAGAGGCAGAAGTAACCCTTAGCCAGGAACCGGAGGTCGTGGTCAAGATTTGCCACGACCCTCACCAAATCCACCAGAAAGGCACACCAAGCATAGGGTCAGGGAACCCAGAGGAGGTTTGACCACCAAGAGACCCGAGGGAGCCGGCCAAAGGTGGATCCCTGGTGGGAACGGCCAGGAGGAAGAGAGAGACAGGGAAGCTCAGGACCACGCTCCGGACTGCCTGGGGGTTGGCCGAGTCCAGGACCTGGTGGACGCAGCACGGCTCGGGT
Source organism: Phyllobates terribilis (assembly GCF_046119375.1). Lineage (NCBI taxonomy): Eukaryota > Metazoa > Chordata > Amphibia > Anura > Dendrobatidae > Phyllobates > Phyllobates terribilis. The sequence goes on from NW_027362765.1 coordinate 387,154,550, forward strand.
GGTCACTCAAGGCCAGAGTGACTAAAGCAACATCAGTGAGTAAAAACCCTGAAACTGCATCTCCTGACTCTGCCTCTCCTTCCTGCATCATCACAACCCCCATCATCCACACCTGCTGCCCTGAGGCCATACCCCTCCCGTTGGGGGTTATACCATCACTGCTGCACATATACCACCGGCCTCAGCGGACTGCTCTGCAGCGGCGGCTTCAAAGCCGCACTCAACGGGTGGCGTAGTCGACACTTAACAACATCTACAAAGACTGCCACACACTTAGTTTGACACCCTGGGCACGGACCGGGTCACCGCCACAAGGACTACTACCCCCATACAGATCCGGCTCCGGGTATCCCTTGAACATGGCCCAGGGGGTGCGTCAACTTTTGGCGTAGTCGGCAGGATAACGTGCCCGCAACCACCGGGTACTGCGTGCCTGAAGAAAAGTTCATATTTACCGTAAAAAGAAGTCTCCCGCCAATTCCGGAGGGTCCCCGCCATCGGACGCCATCTCGGATCGGTTCCCGCCGTTTGCCCGCCATCTGCAGCTTTTCCCGCCATCCACAGAGTTTCCCGCCATTGGGAAGCGGTTCCCGCCATCTGAGAAGATTTCCCGCCTTGGCAGAGCGGACGCCATTATGGGCGTGCCAGAGGGTGGCAAGAGGCCACCTCCCATCGTGGGCCAGGACCAAGAATGGCGCCAAAAACGGAGACCGCCCCCACCAGTAGAGACTGTGATGCTTGAGATGTCCATCAGCGTGGGGGGTCTGCCCCTGGAACTGACAATCACCAAGTTGCCCCAGGACCGCCCTCAATGGGGGCGGAGAGAGAACAAAAGAGAGAAGATGGGAGCAGCCTGGAGGAGTCTGGAGAGGAGTCCGGAGAAGTCGCACCCGGAGATGGAGGGAGAGTCAGGCAGCACCGACCCTGTGGTCAGGAGCCTGCTGCAAGCGACAACCCCACTAGGCCTGGTGGAGATCCTGGCACAGCTCCCCCGAGACCGGGAGTGTGCGCAGACCGAGCTGGAGCGCCTCGCACGGAGGATGGCCCAGGTGCAGCGAGAAACGCTGACGGAGTGGAGCAGAGAGATGGCCCTGCAGGCAGGAACCCGCCAACGGAGCACGCCACCCGAGACGAGGAGTCAGACCGCCTCTGAGGATGGCGCAGGAGGAATCAAGGCCGGAGACGACGCCGAGGAAGGAGCTAAAGAAACGGAGGCACGTAAAGGGGACGTCACTACCCCGAGCCGAGAAGCCGTGAGCCTGCCCCAGCTCCCCGTCGCAGAGCCCGAAATTTCCCCTGCCGTGCCCGTCGTTGCACCGTCACCGCTCCCGACTAGGCCTCAAACAGAAGCCGCGGCCACGCCCCCTGTGACGTCACGCGCCTCAACCCTGAGCACGGCCACGCGGGAGACGCCACCGGCCTGGTCGCAAGGCCGAGTACCCCCGGGCGCCGCAGTACCAACAGCGCCCTCTACCTCTGCCGAGCCACCGGCCTGGTCGCTGGGCCAAGTAACCCCGGGCGCCGCCGTTTTCACGGTGCCCTTCACATTCAGGGTGCCCCAAGCCTGGTCGCAAGGCCTGGTAAACCCGGGCGCCGCTACCACCACCGCGCCCTCAACGTCCACAGCGCCACACCTGGGTGAAGACCTATTTGCCCAGCACACTTGCCCGGATGGGCAGCCCCCTGTGTGGCCACCGGAGTACCACCATCCCCGACTCCGGAAAGAAAGACCCCTGGATGAGCCCCTGATCCCGGCTCCGGCGCCCGTCAAGATTACCCCGCTCTCGTTAGAGGAGGCGCAGTTCGAGTGGGACCCCGCAGGAGGAGACCTCATCGGGTTCACTCAGGAGACCCGGGCGGCCGCAGCTGAGCGTGCGGAGTGCTGTCGCCAGCAGTTGGACGTCTTTGACCGAGAACGAAGAGAGAGGCGGGTCCGTGAGCAGCGGCTGCAAATAAAAAGTGCAGAGCAGAAAAGCCGGACCCGAAGGAACCCCCGTGCAGCCCACGGTCCCCGTGCCACCGGGACTGTAATTAAATTCCAGTTGCAGCACGGTTGGGGCTTCATCAGAGATCACCGCACCCCCGGCGACGTCTTCGTGACCAGAAGAGATGTCGAGTCCCACCTACTGGAGGGACACAGAGGTCGTGACCTTTACCTGGGTGATGAGGTCACCTTTACCCGGCACCAGTGTGCCAAAGGACCCTATGCACTTCATGTACATCGCCTGACGGAAGAGGAGTTGCGGTGTGAGGAAGGTCAAGAGGACCCGGACGGGTCTGAAGCCTACCCTCAGGAAGGAGCAGGAGGGCATCGTCACCATTAAGAGGTGAACTGAAACTGTAAAATAGTTACCCGTAAGGGTATATGCCATGCTGCTAATTTAAATATGTTCCTTCTTCCCACTGACCGAGGACTGAGAGCGGTCATTCTTTCCTTAATCCCACTGGTCGAGGACTGAGAGCGGCCACCTCCCTTTGTATATAGTTGCGCTTTCTAAGGCGCCCCCTACTGGTTTTAGAGGAAACTGTGTTTTTCCAGAAGAGACTGTTGCACTTTACCCGGTCACAATTTGCACCGTGGCCGGAGGAACAAGAATGTTTACTATGAAAAGTTTTATATGAAAAGTTTTATGCTGATGATATATATAATGTTTTATATGTTTATGATGTTTTTGAAAAAAATTTGTATGTTTGTGGATGTTTTTATTCTTTTACAGCCCGAGGACGTGCTGTGATTTACCAGGGGGGAATGTAGCACCCTGAGGATTCGGCTGCTACAGGGGTATTACACCTGAAGCCAGAGGTGTGGTATTCCACTCCCGGGTAAGGATGGAGTGTGGAACTGAGCTTAGTAGGCTGCATGCACTACATATATCCCATTTCCGGGGGACAGAACTACGGTACTCCCACCAAGTAAATGTGCAGGTACGACAGCGTCTGTCCCTGGCTGGAGTGGGAGGGGGGGTGGAACATCCCAGTAGTGTAGGGGCAGATAGGGGGAGTAGTCTGGGTAAAGCTAGGAGCTCATTGGGTGCTGGTCACCTGGGCTCACACATAGAGGGAGTATATAAGGTGGGCACCATCTTAGATCAGGGTTCAGTTCAGGCAGGAGGAGAAGAGCAGAGGAGCTCAGCCAGGAGGGCTGACAGGGAGCTGTGGCTCCGGCTGGGCCCAGCTCCAGAACAGAGCCTGCTGAGAGAGAGAGAGAGAGGAGTAAGAAGGACCCAGAGAGGAAACAAGAAGAGAACCCCAAGATCCCAGAATAAGGACAGAAGGGTGAAGGGTTGGCGGACACGGGTACCGGAACCCAAGCTGGCAGAGGCAGAAGTAACCCTTAGCCAGGAACCGGAGGTCGTGGTCAAGATTTGCCACGACCCTCACCAAATCCACCAGAAAGGCACACCAAGCATAGGGTCAGGGAACCCAGAGGAGGTTTGACCACCAAGAGACCCGAGGGAGCCGGCCAAAGGTGGATCCCTGGTGGGAACGGCCAGGAGGAAGAGAGAGACAGGGAAGCTCAGGACCACGCTCCGGACTGCCTGGGGGTTGGCCGAGTCAAGGACCTGGTGGACGCAGCACGGCTCGGGTGGTCACTCAAGGCCAGAGTGACTAAAGCAACATCAGTGAGTAAAAACCCTGAAACTGCATCTCCTGACTCTGCCTCTCCTTCCTGCATCATCACAACCCCCATCATCCACACCTGCTGCCCTGAGGCCATACCCCTCCCGTTGGGGGTTATACCATCACTGCTGCACATATACCACCGGCCTCAGCGGACTGCTCTGCAGCGGCGGCTTCAAAGCCGCACTCAACGGGTGGCGTAGTCGACACTTAACAACATCTACAAAGACTGCCACACACTTAGTTTGACACCCTGGGCACGGACCGGGTCACCGCCACAAGGACTACTACCCCCATACAGATCCGGCTCCGGGTATCCCTTGAACATGGCCCAGGGGGCGCGTCATAAGCAGCGAGCAGGGACCTCACGACTAATGTAACTGTTTAAACTGTCTTAACTTATATTGAATTTATTGTCTGTACATGTCCCTGCTTAATTGTAAAGTGCTGCAGAATATGTTGGCCCTATATAAATAAAAAATATTATTATTATGTAACAGTGTATGGTGGTATTATTACCAGGGGACAACGTGTATGGCAGTATTATACTCAGAGGATACAATGTATGATGGCATTATACTCAGTGGACGCATTGTATAGTGATATTATATTCAGGGGACACAGTGTATGACAGTATTATAATCAGGAGACATTGTGTATGGCAGTATTGTAATCAAGGGACACAGTGTATGGCAGTATTACACTCAGGACACAGTGTATGACAGTTATATACTCCAGGGACACAGTGTATGGCAGTATTATAATCAAGGGACAGAGTGTATGGCAGTATAACACTCGGGACACAGTGTATGGCAGTTATATACTCCAGGGACACAGTGTATGGTGGTATTATAATCAGGGAACACAGTGTATGGCAGTATTACACTCAGGACACAGTGTATGGCAGTTATATACTCCAGAGACACAGTGTATGGTGGTATTATAATCAGGGGACACAGTGTATGGTAGTATTACACTCAGGGGACACAGTGTATGGCAGTATTACACTCGGGACACAATGTGGTATTATTCTCAGACACAGTGTATGATGGTATTATTCTCAGGGGACACAGTATATCATGGTATTATAATCAGGGGACACAGTGTATGGTAGTATTATATTCAGGGGACATAAATTTTGACAATGTTATTGTCAAGGGGATACAGCGACAGAGGGGGGAAAGAGGATCGTAGCCTCTGGTTACCCAAACTCCTGCACTGGTTAGAACTGCTTCACCATCATACTAAACAGTGCAGGTTTTGTTTGCTTTTGCATTGTTAGGGTTAATCAGTTCAGTTGATCTCCTGGAGCTCTCCATCCTGGATTGCCTCAGCTGTTCTGTGTTGGACACTCCCCTCTGGTATATATGCTCGCCACTGGCAGTGATAGTTCATTCTGCCAGGTTTGGAGTCGGAGGATTTATTCTGGAGATTTCTGCATGGAGTTTGTTTGGGTGTTCATCCTCATCCCATCCTATTTGGTTTCACCTACCTTAGCCACCCGTGTTCCACTCTGTTGTTTGGTTAGCGTATTTTGCATGATTGCAGTTTCCATTTATCCTTGTCTTCTCAATCTGGTTAGTGTAATCCTATACACTTCGGTCTATACACTTCCTGGGTGGGGGAGGGAACAGATAAGGGTAAGACTGGAGCATAGCAAGGCACGTGACCCCAGTGTAAGGGGGATGTCCGGGGTGTAAGTACTTTCAGAGCAAGGGATCTGGAACTGCCGGGGCCGTGCCTCTGGTTGCAGGGGGAAGACAGACTGCGAGCACAGGAGTCAGGTGACTGGGAAGCTGGGGGCGTGTTCAGAGTGAGAGCTGGGAGGTCAGGTGACCGAGAGACTGGTGGCATGGGTAGAGAGAGGAAGAGACCAGGACGTTTGCATGGGAAAGCGGAGCTGGGTCCTGCTCAGCAGAGCAGTGTGAGAGGGTCCAGGCTCCTGCCTCCAGGACTGGGAGCAAGAGCCGAGTGCAGTGGACCGGAGGAGTCAAGTCGACTAGAGAAGAGACGCAGGGTCGGTGGAGCCGGGCACATGAGGTGCCGTGTTATGGACAAGGGGCTCAGCGGGTAAAACCGGAGACCGCCTGCTGCCGACAGAAGACGGAGCATTGTTTGGGCGGGGAAGCCTGATGAAGAAATCAACACCGGCATCAGCTGGCAACTGCCTTGTGGAGGAAAAGAGTCAGCTAAGTGTAAAAACTGTCGTTTACAACCGGTTCGACTCTGCTATATCTAGTTAAACTGTGAACTGTCAGTTAAAAACTTCTACCTGCTACTTTCCTTGTTTTCCCTCATATTTTCCCCTGATACTCCCTGCGTGGAGATTTACCCTGTTATTATAAACCTCCCCTGTTTATTAACCCCGTATTGGCTGCTCTGTGTTTCTGTGTCACTTCATCTAAAGTACCCGTGTTACATTTAGTGTAGTCGGCAGGATGCAGTCGTTAGACACAGACACTGCAGAGCAGCCCATCCTGGGTGCTCCTAAATCTAGCTTGCCGCTGGGGGCCATGTGCAGCAATCTCCCAAAGTTCACCGGGGACAATATGATGCTGTGGGACTGGATTGAGAGAGTTAGGAGTATGTTATGTATGCATCCGATGAACCCAGCTATGCATGCCAAAATAGCCCTACTGGCCCTGTACGGCGATGCCCGACAATCTGTGATGTACCACCCTCCCCATGACCGAGATACTGTAGAAAAAGTGGTGCGGATACTGGAGGAGATGCATGGGGATCCCACCAATGTAGGAGAGCTGAGGATACGGCTGTTTCACCAAGTGCAGCAGGAGGGGGAGACTGTGACACAGTATGTTAATGCATTACAGAGGGTGCATGCCTATATCACTAGAAAAGACGACAAAAAAGAAAAGACGAAAAGCCCCCCTGACGTGATCTTAAGGGACCAGTTTGTGGCAGGCCTCAGGGATGTGCAGCTGAAGCAGGCCTTGCGCGAGCCCCTGCGCGCTAACCCACGTATGACTTTTTTAGAAGTGGGGGCAGAGGCACGTGTGAGAGAGCAGGAGATGGGAGTTACGGCCCTGGCAGGGGTGGTCCGGAGTAACGAGGTACCCAGCCCGCCTGCAGTTGAACCGGAATGGGCTCGAGGGATGCGAAAGGAGATACAGGAGATGCGGGATGAATGGTCCAGTCACAAGAAGACCCCTGCCCCGACACCAGAGATACCCAGATCGATTGCTCCAGTTATGGAAAGAATTGAATTCAGGACCCCCCCTGCAGGACAGTTCCGTAGGGGAGTGAGGCAGCCCTACACAGACAGAGACACGATCTGCTGGAAGTGTGGAGGCGCAGGACATTACGCCAGGGGCTGTGCTAGCCGAGGGCGGCCTCTGTCGCGGCAGTCGTTAAACTAGTGGGCTCCGTGTTTGGGGGACACAGCCCGGAGCCTGAGGAAGGGAAAAGAAAAAGAGGAAGTCCCAAGGACCTAGTTTCCACCAGCCCGACTGTTTGGGCCGAAATAAGCGGTCGGGCTGTTCACTGCCTGGTTGATACGGGATCCCAGGTGACTATGATGACAGAAGCCTACTTCCAACAGCGATTTCCAGAGATAGCGCGGCCTGAATGGGGACCAGTAATTAGACTCACGGCAGCTAATCAATTACCCATCCCGGTCGCAGGGGTGGTGTGGATGAAGATCCGAGTGTGTGGAAAAGATGTGGGAAAAAAAGGGGAGTCGTCCTGGTCGCAGGGGGAACCGGAAGTGGACCCCCGGTGACCCTCGGAATGAATGTGCTGAAAGATATCGGGCAAATCCTGATTAGTGAGCCGAAGGAGATTCCTCTAGACCAGTGGGACCCGCGAACCCCCCAAAGGAGGGTCTTTTAACAACTAATCCGAGCTGCCCAGGCTCAGGAGACGTTGAGTGAAGGGGGAAAATAATAGTGCCAGCAGCTACAGTGATCACCTTACCGCCAGGACAAACTGTACTCACGTTATCCGCACGGGAATGCACACCTCTTGAGGTGGTCGAAGTTCAGATAGAACCAACATCGATGGACAAAGTACCCCCCGGACTCTTGGTGGCTCGGACACTGGCCACCGTTCGGGGTGGCAATGTTATAGTGCGGTGTGTTAATCTGGGTGAAGATGATCTCACACTCCCTCCCAGGGCGGAAATAGCCAGATTCTGGGAATGCCAGAGAAGTCGGTGCGACCTGATGTGGTACAGCTGTCCGCTGTACGAGGAGACCCCTGGACTCTGGCAGTCACCGTGCCGCCGGAATCCCACCGGGCTAGTGTGAAGGGGGGCCGAAGAATCCTAGAACGAATGCGGGCTGAATTGACAGGACTTACACCTCGACAGGTGCAGCAGGTTGAAGAGGTGCTGGAGCGGTACCAGGAAGTCTTTGCTTGCCATGAGGATGATTTTGGTTGCACCGAAGCAATTACCCACGAGATTCCCACAGGGAGCGCTGCCCCAGTGCGGGAAAGATACCGGCAGACACCTCCCCAGATGTATAAAGAGGTTAAGGAGATGCTAGCCCATATGTTACAGAATGGTGTGATACAGGAGAGTCAGAGTCCGTGGGTAGTCCCGATTGTCCTAGTCCGGAAGAAAGATGGGACCCTGCGGTTCTGTGTTGACTATAGACGACTGAATGCCTGTACAGTACGGGACTCTTACCCACTACCCCGAATCGAAGAGTCCCTGTCGGCCTTAGGGAAGGCTAGATACTTCTCCTCCTTGGATCTGGCCAGTGGGTACTGGCAGGTGCCCGTGGCCGAACATGACCGTGCGAAGATGGCATTCATATTACCCATGGGACTGTTCGAGTTCAATCGGATGCCCTTCGGCCTGACTAACGCCCCCGGGACGTTCCAGCATCTGATGGAGAGGTGCCTGGGCGATTTAAACTTCGAGACGACACTGATTTACCTTGACGACATAATTGTCTATGCCGCCACCTTCGAGGAGCACCTCCAGCGACTGGAGCAAGTACTGAGTCGCCTACAGAGTCATGGCCTAAAGGTGAAGCCCTAGAAGTGCCACCTGTTTTGCAAACAGATCGAATATCTTGGTCATACTGTGTCCGGTGAAGGAGTCAGGCCCACCCAGGAAAAGGTGGCCGCCGTACAGGAGTGGCCTACCCCGAAGACAGTGAAGGACATTCGGGCCTTCCTGGGACTTGCCGGGTACTACCGAAGATTCATGAAGAACTTCACCCGCATAGCCAACCCATTGCTGGAGCTACTTAAGAGAGTGCCGGCGGGCTCCAAGAGTCAGGCGATTCGGTGGGGAAGCAGTCAGGAAGAGGCCTTCCGTGCCCTAAAAATGTCCCTGACCGAGGCCCCAATACTTGCCTATGCGGATTTCTCCCAACCCTTCATACGCCACACTGATGGGAGCCTACATGGTCTGGGAGCCGTGTTATCCCAAGTACAGGAGGGGAAAGAGCGTGTGATTGCATACGCCAGCCGCTCCCTTCAAAACTCTGAGAGGAACCCGGATAATTAGTTCGGGATCACCTGGCAAGTGGTGATCCCAGAGAAGTTGGTCGGAGTAGTGGCTAAGGAGGCTCATGAACGAGGGGCTCACTTTGGACCAGAGAAGACGTTTCAGTGGTTGCAGAGGCTGGTGTATCATCCCTGACTGCGAGCAACAATAGAAGACACTTGTCGAAGATGTCCGAGCTGTGAGCTGGTTAAGCCCCTGGAGCAGCGGGTCCCCATACAAACTATTGTGACTTCTGCCCCCTTGGAGGTGCTGATGATCGACTATTTGACTGTTGGACCGGCGCATCTCGGGTATGAACATTGCCTGGTAATGACAGACCACTTCACAAAGTTTGCGGTAGTGACCCCGACCAGAGACCAGACCGCCGAGTCCGCTGCGCAGGCCATCTGCCGAGACTTCATTCAGGTGTACGGCTGCCCAAAGAGGATTCATTCCGATCAAGGCGCCTGCTTCCAAGGCCGGGTGATGGAAGAGCTGCACCGATTGTACAAGATTGAGAAGTCACTGACTACTCCTTACCACCCTCAAGGAAATGGGGCCTGTGAACGCTTTAATCGGACACTGATTCAAATGCTCCGCACGTTGGAGGAAGATCAGAAGGTACGGTGGCCTGAGTTTGTGGCTGAGCTGGTGTAGGTCTACAACAACCGAGTGAATAGTACGACGGGGTTCACTCCTTATACCTTACTGTTCGGGCGCAAGGGGCGAGAGATTACCGAGTTAGAGCTGGACCCCGAGGAGGACTACCCACAGACGGGGGTGTCTTCCTGGGTCCGTGAACATCGGCATCGACTGCAGACCCTCCGACGTTTCGTACAACAAAAGTTTCAGGAGCTCAAACATCATGAGACATTGCCTCTTCGAGGGAGAGCTCTGAGGCCCGGGGAGCGGGTGTTGGTTCGGGACAGGCGGCCTCAGGGCAAATTGAGTAGGCGGTAGGAACGGACTCTGCACCGTGAAGTGCAGGATTGGTGCTGAAGGACCTGTGTATGAAGTTCAATCCGAGGGGGCTGAAGGAGCCCCTACCAGAGTGGTTCATCGTAGTATGCTGCGACCCTGTCTGTCTAACGATGACGAGGATGGAGAAGAATCACCTGCTTCTAGAGAGGGTCCTGTCACAGTTGCCCCAAGCCACGATGTGGACGAAGAAGAGTTGTTGCTTCTACCTCCGAGCCCCAGCACTCGATTACCTGCAGTCCCCAGTGCAGGCGGCGAGGGAACAACATCGGTTGAAGCCACCGGGCAGGCAGAGATTGGAAATCTGAGTGACCCTGCACCCCCCATCGGTCAGACTGAGCTACGCCGGTCAGAACAGATAACAGCAGAAGTGCCTCCTCACCGTTACGAACAAGATCAATTCATATGGTACCGTATCATCTAGGAAGTCCAAGAATGTGAACGTTTGATGAAGGAACTCTCGCCCGTGGAATGGCGAGTTAAAGGAGAGCGGGAGTGTAAGGGGGAAGACCGTGGTGTAAGTACTTTCAGAGCAAGGGATCCGGAACTGCCGGGGCTGTGCCTCTGGTTGCAGGGGGAAGACAGACTGCGAGCACAGGAGTCAGGTGACTGGGAAGCTGGGGGCGTGTCCAGAGGGAGAGCTGGGAGGTCAGGTGACCGGGAAACTGGTGGCGTGGGTAGAGAGAGGAGGAGACGAGGACGTTTGCGCGGGAAAGCGGAGCTGGGTCCTGATCAGCAGAGCAGTGTAAGAGGGTCCAGGCTCCTGGCTCCAGGACTGGGAGCTAGAGCCGAGTGCAGTGGACCGGAGGAGTCAAGTCGACTAGAGAAGAGACGCAGGGTCGGTGGAGCCGGGCACATGAGGTGCCGTGTTATGGACAAGGGGCTCAGCGGGTAAAACCGGAGACCGCCCGCTGCCGCCAGAAGACGGAGCATTGTTTGGGCGGGGAAGCCTGATGAAGAAATCAACACCGGCATCAGCTGGCAACTGCCTTGTGGAGGAAAAGAGTCAGCTAAGTGTAAAAACTGTCATTTACAACCGGTTCGACTCTGCTATATCTACAGTGCCTACAAGTAGTATTCAACCCCCTGCAGATTTAGCTGGTTTGATAAGATGCAAATAAGTTAGAGCCTTCAAACTGCAAACGAGAGTAGGTTTTATGAACAGAAGCATAAATCTTACAAACCAAAAAGTTATGTTGCTCAGTTGAATTTTATTAAATTTTAAACATAAAAGTGTGGGTCAATTATTATACAATCCCTATGTTTAATATTTTGTGGAATAACCCTTGTTTGCAATTACAGCTAATAATCGTCTTTTATAAGACCTGATCAGGCCGGCACAGGTCTGTGGAGTTATCTTGGCCCACTCCTCCATGCAGATCTTCTCCAAGTTATCTAGGTTCTTTGGGTGTCTCATGTGGACTTTATTCTTGAGCTCCTTCCACAAGTTTTCAATTGGGTTAAGGTCAGGAGACTGACTAGGCCACTCCAACACCTTGACTTTTTCCCTCTTGAACCAGGCCTTGGTTTTCTTGGCTGTGTGCTTTGGGTCATTGTCTTGTTGGAAGATGAAATTACGACCCATCTTAAGATCCTTGATGGAGGAGCGGAGGTTCTTGGCCAAAATCTCCAGGTAGGCCGTGCTATCCATCTTCCCATGGATGCGGACCAGATGGCCAGGCCCCTTGGCAGAGAAACAGCCCCACAGCATGATGCTGCCACCACCATGCTTGACTGTAGGGATGGTATTCTTGGGGTCGTATGCAGTGCCATCCAGTCTCCAAACGTCACGTGTGTGGTTGGCACCAAAGATCTCGATCTTGGTCTCATCAGACCATAGAACCTTGAACCAGTCTGTCTCAGAGTCCTCCAAGTGATCATGAGCAAACTGTAGACGAGCCTTGACATGACGCTTTGAAAGTAAAGGTACCTTACGGGCTCGTCTGGAACGGAGACCATTGCGGTGGAGTACGTTACTTATGGTATTGACTGAAACCAATGTCCCCACTGCCATGAGATCTTCCCGGAGCTCCTTCCTTGTTGTCCTTGGGTTAGCCTTGACTCTTCGGACAAGCCTGGCCTCGGCACGGGAGGACACTTTCAAAGGCTCTCCTGGCCGTGGAAGGCTAACAGTAGTTCCATAAGCCTTCCACTTATGGATGATGCTCCCAACAGTGGAGACAGGTAGGCCCAACTCCTTGGAAAGGGTTTTGTACCCCTTGCCAGCCTTGTGACCCTCCACAATCTTGTCTCTGATGGCCTTGGAATGCTCCTTTGTCTTTCCCATGTTGACCATGTCTGAGTGCTGTTCACAAGTTTGGGGAGGGTGTTAAATAGTCAGAAAAGGCTGGCAAAAGAGATCTTTAATCCACACATGTGAAGCTCATTATTCTTGGTGCCTGAACTACTTCTTAATACTTTAGGGGGACCAAACAGAATTCTTGTGGTTTGAGGGGTTGAATAATAAATGACACTCTGAATTAACTTTTAACGTTTAAAAAAAAAAAAAAAAAAAAAATTTGCTGCAGTGCATTTCCCACTTCCAGGCTGATCTACAGTACAAATGTCACAATGCCAAGTTAATTCCGCATGTGTCAACCAGCTAAATCTGCAGGGGGTTGAATACTACTTGTAGGCACTGTAGTTAAATTGTGAACTGTCAGTTAAAGACTTTTACCTGCTACTTTCCTTGTTTTCTCCCATATTTTCCCCTGATACTCCCTGCGTGGAGATTTACCTTGTTATTATAAACTTCCCCTGTTTATTAACCCTGTATTGGCTGCTCTGCTTCTGTGTCGCTGCATCTAAAGTACCTGTGTTACATTGGCATCTCCTCCTTCTGGGGTAATCCGGGGGACAGGACTAGACTTGGGAGCCCCCTAGCTTGAGGGATAGGGAAAGAACACCTTGCCCCGAGATATCCTGCAACAGTATTGTGACAATTATATTCAGAAAACATAGTGCATGTCCTATTATATTCAGGTGACACATGACTGGAGAATTATTTTCAGGGGACACAATGTGAGGCACTATTGATTTCAGGGGAACAGTGTGAGTCACTATTTATACACAGGGGACACAGTGTATGGTGATATAATATTAATTGAATTTTTGGATACAGTATATTTTACTATTATTTTCAGTGTTTGGAACTTTTCAGTGAACAGAATCAGTGGCATTATTATATTCTGAGGCACAATATGACGCTTTTTGTAGCATAGTAACAGAACTGTGGTATACATTAGTGCCATTGTGTGGTAGAAAAATTGTTATGTCTGAAAAAATTAAGGGTCGTCAGTAAAGGATGCTTCTGCAAAACACATGTTGTGATTTTTCTGCCCATCTCCCTTAAGGTACATCCTGGATTTGTCCTTGTTCTGAATATAACTGAATATAATCCCATTGCATAGGAAGGCATGGTCACTTTAGGCGTAGACGCAATCTAAGATGGTGATTAGGCAGTGTCATAAATACTACCCATCATAATAGGATCCTTTGTAATAAAGTTGTCGTACCTTACAATATATGTGCAAGAAATTACATCATTATATTACTAATTAACGCATGCTTAACCTTAATGAGAGAGATTTCAAAGTCATTTCTCAAGTCAGGTGGTTTAATGAATCAGAAGATTAAAGTTCATTTTAGTTTTTTAGGCTATAATGTACTTGACTTAAATTAAGGAACCCAAATTTTCATCCTTTGACCTCTTTAGGAGAATCTGGATCTTGCAGCAGGGTTTCCCAGGCTTCAACCTCACAGGGGGGGGGGGGTAGTTGACCTTAGACATGAGACCAAAGCGAGATCTGAGGAGTGTAGTCAGACTAGTCGAGGTCAGGGCCATTTTTATCAATACAGTTGTCAAGATGAAGGTCAGGGCTGGTAGGAGACAAGAATTCAGCTCAGGTTACAAGTCTGGAAAACTATAGTGGATGTGACACAACCTACAGACTCTAACGCTCAAGAAAATATCATTAGGTTGAGATCCCTTAAGTATTCTGGGTCTGCTAGCCATAGGTTGAGAAGAAGAACCAGGGCACATATTTCCCCTCTCCCAGACTTTTGAAGGACCAGTGCATGACCTAGTAACACTTCCCAAGCAATGCAGAGTGGACCAATGGAAACTTAAGAGACTTTCCTTCAACGTTCCTTTCCTAAGAGATGAGATTCTATAATTCTTGGACCAGAGACAGACCCTGATAATTTCCTTTAGATATTTCAATGGTTCACCTGGTGAGATGGATTAATTGAGCCGTTGATCTGGATGACAGCATTGGTGCAGTGAAATACAGCGAAGATGGATTAGGCAAAGTTCACACTTATACACTATGCCGAGCACAATGTTGGGTTTTTTGCCGCATCCCCGAAAAACGTTATTTCTGCAGGAACCCTGACAGAGTCCAAACTGAGCTATTCATTTGAATGGTGCCAACGGAGTCATTGTGGACACTGTATGACCTCTACATTTTGTGCATGTCTATAGAAGTACTGCCAGGATGGAGGCCTTACAGTGTCCACAGTGACTTCGTTGGTTCCATTCAAGTGAATGGCTCTTTCGGGGCACTGTCAGTGTTCTAGTCATTATAATTTTTTTTATGTATTCTGACAGAAGCTCCAGTATACTGCTCAATGTAGAGCTCTGTATAAGTGTGAACATAGCCCAAGCCAGATGGGACATAGAACTGCAAAGCTGGATTAGCAGGATATCCCCTGGAGCAGCATGGAAGAATGAAGTTGGAAGTGCTGAGCAGCATGTGCAATAGTAGTGCTGGATATGCAGTCAAGTACCTTGATACAGCTGAGCCAGATGCTCAGACTGGCACTTTTGAACACCAGAGCCAGGTGTGCAGATAGGTGCCTTGATAGAGCAGAACAGAGTGTGTGGACAGCACCCTGGAAAAACAGAGCTGGGTATGCAGATAGGCGCCTTTAAACAGCAGAGCAGAGTATGTGGACAGCACCTTGGAACAACAGAGCCAGGTATGCAGATAGGTGCCTGGATACAGCACAGCAGAGTGTGCGAACAGCACCTTGGGACAACATAGCTGGATATGCAGATAGGTGTCTCTAAACAGTAGAGCAGAGTATGCGGACAGTACCTTGGAACAACACAACTGGGTATGCAGATAGGTGCTTTGAAACAGCAGAGCAGTGTGCGGGCAGAACTTTGGAACAATAGAGCCGGGTATGCCGATAGGTGCCTTGATACAGCAAAGCAGAGGGTACGGACAGCACCTAGGAACAACAGAGCTGGGTATGCAGGTAGGAGTCTTTAAACAACAGAGCAGAGTGTGAGGACAGAACTTTGGAACAACAGAGCTGGGTATGCAGAAAGGCAACTTGATACAGAAGAGCCACGAGTGTAGAGGTTTTTCAGAAGGCACTAGGAGACCTGGCATAGGAAACCAGTCCATTGTACAGATGTGGATGCCAACTAACTGAATAAAATGTTAACCCAAAACACATGGAGCCTACCACCAGGGATAAAGAAAGCAGATGCAGACAATGTAGCCAGCACTGAGGAGTAACTGGTATCCTTAAAAATGTTTTTCCTCTACAGTATGTTGTGGTATATCACTAAGGATTCTTATCGCCGTCTGAGTGGTAGGATTTAATTATTAGCACCCTGCAAAAGCAAACAAGATTCTAGGGTGTATACAAAGAGAAATAAAATCCCACCATCCCAATGTATTTATAAATCACTGGTGAGGCCACATCTGGAATATGGTATCTAGTTTTGGGCTCCACATTTAAAAAAGGATATTCAGAAGTTAGAGTCAGTTCAAAGGCGGCAGCTAGATTATTACAAGTAATGGAAGGTCTCTTATATGTTACACGGGATGGAGGCCTCTTATATATTACACGGGATGGAGGCCTCTTATATATTACACGGGATGGAGGCCTCTTATATATTACACGGGATGGAGGTCTCTCATATATTACACGGGATGGAGGCCTCTCATATATTACACGGGATGGAGGTCTCTCATATATTACACGGGATGGAGGCCTCTCATATATTACACGGGATGGAGGTCTCTCATATATTACACGGGATGGAGGCCTCTCATATATTACACGGGATGGAGGTCTCTCATATATTACACGGGATGGAGGTCTGCCATATATTACACGGGATGGAGGCCTCTCATATATTACACGGGATGCAGGCCTCTCATATATTACACGGGATGGAGGTCTCTCATATATTACACGGGATGGAGGCCTCTCATATATTACACGGGATGGAGGCCTCTCATATATTACACGGGATGGAGGCCTCTCATATATTACACGGGATGGAGGTCTCTCATATATTACACGGGATGGAGGTCTCTCATATATTACACGGGATGGAGGTCTCTCATATATTACACGGGATGGAGGCCTCTCATATATTACACGGGATGGAGGCCTCTCATATATTACACGGGATGGAGGCCTCTCATATATTACACGGGATGGAGGTCTCTCATATATTACATGGGATGGAGGTCTCTCATATATTACACGGGATGGAGGTCTCTCATATATTACACGGGATGGAGGCCTCTCATATATTACACGGGATGGAGGTCTCTCATGTGATCAGAGGTTGAAAAAGTTGAGCTTGTTTAGCTTAGAAAAACTACGCCTCAGAGGAGATCTCATTTACATGTATAAATATATGTGTGGTTAGTACAAAGGACTAGAACATGACTTATTCCTTCCAAAGACCAAACTAAGGACCAGGGAGCACTCATTATGGGTGGAAGAAAGGCGATTCCGGCACCTAAACAGGAAAGGGTTCTTTACAGTCAGAGCAGTTGGACTGTGGAACGCCAACCACAAGAGGTAGTGATGGCCAACACTATAACAGCTTTATACAAGGGCTGGATGATTTCCTTGATACACATAACATTGTGGGCTACAGTTAAATTAGACAAAATGTTACACCTATAGTAGTACATTTGATCCAGGTTTCTTGTACTGATCGCCTTTCTCGGGGTCAAGAAGGAATTTTTCCCCATGATGCTGACGCGCCCCCTGGGCCGTGGGGTACTCGGAGCCGGGCCAGTCGTCGCTTAGGGAAAGATCACAGTGGCGGTGACCCGGTCCGTGACCCGGCGCGGTCATTCAATAGGGGAATATTTACAGGGGATTATAGTTTATTGTATAAAGTTCGTGACGCCACCTGTGGTATGCAGCTAAGGGAGCCGCCGCTGCGGAGCAGATCCTCTGGAGCTGATGTTACTGCAGCAGGGATGGTGTGGCTCTCCACAGGTAGAGCTTAGCTCCAGGGCAGTGTAAGATGTTATGGGTTATGCTGAGCGTTGTAGTGCAGGGGTTGATGGCGCAGCAATAATCACAGAGACAATGAAGTGCAGTCCTCTGGGTCTTTACTCACGGTTGTTGCAGTCCAAGTTACAGGTACCACAGTAACTTCCCTCGTCGTGCTGCGCTTACTCAGGGAGGGGTTCAGTCCACCCTCAGATATCTCCGGAGTACTTAGCAGGACCCCCTTCTGTGTCCTCTCTCTGGCCATCTCCCTGCACCTCATACCAAGTGTCCCAATCCGGTACCTGCGGGCCTTGTCGGGCGACGTCTGTTCCGTCCCCTGGGTCCTCTATAGCTACCTTCTTGGTGACACTGATATGGACTGTTGGCTACAGGACTTGAAATACTGCAGCCTCCGGTTTCTAGTTGAGTCATAAAGTTCTCTGCTAGTTGATTGACCGGTCCCCTTTGTGTGGCCTGACCCCTCCACCTGCCTCTAGATACGGGCGTACGGGTGGCTTCCAGCACTGCCCGTACCCCTGGGGTCCCTTCTTCAGTTCCTGGAGCCCTTCCTGCTCCCTCTCCTCTTTCTTCAGTCTTGGGCCTCTCCTCAGGCCCTCTGCCTGAGCAGAGCTCCTGCAGAGCCCTGCTCCACTCCTCTCACTGTAGACTGTTCTCTCTCTCTCCTTAGACTGACTGGCTTGTCTTTCTAAGATGGCTCCCCCCTTTTATACCTTCCTCTCATGTGCTCCCCTAAGCTACTTCCTCCACCCACACCCACTATATAGTTCCTGCCCCCCAGCTAGGGACCCGGGACTGTGCTCTCCCTTAGGAACAATCTCGCCCTACCCCCACTGCGGGTATGTGTTGGATGCAGGTGTTAGGGTCCTGAGTTGTACTCCTTCCTTACCTGAGAGTGAGATACCACACCTCTGGGTGAGGTGCAGTACCTCTGTGGCGACCAAACCCTCAGGGACGCCACAATGCAAATTGGCTGAATGTGTCCTGGGGTTTTTGCCTTCTTCTGGATCAACAGATTAAAAAATTATAAACAGGTTTATTTGTAATTGTAATAGTGCAGTAATGATAAAAATAAAAATGGTAATTCTTTTGTGAGGCCTAGTTCCAGTAAGTTAGTGTAGTGTTGGTATGGGGAGTACAATTGGGGGAGACAGGTTGAACTTGATGGACCTAGGTCTTTATTCAACCTACGCTACTATGTTACTATGTATTAATTCCTGGAATAAAGGGGCCACATTTCGAGTAAATAGCCCCATTCTTCTGAATACTAGAACAAAGTGACCCTAATGATGCATGTATATGGTGGAACCCTGTGCATGGAGCTTGAATGGAAGTGAATGGAGCCTGTACTTCTTCACAGCACAGGGCCGTATAGCTTATATGTGGTAGCCGCCATGTCGCGCTCTTAATAGCCATGCTGAGAATACCTGACGGACGTATGGAGTCTAACAGAAGGAGCCATGCTTTTATGCAAATTCATAAAGTAAAGATGACACTTTACGTGTCTTGCTAGTTGGCAGCACTCTGCTCCGGGTTATATAGGGGCTCTCTATCCCCTATAATATGATGTCCATTAGCTGTAATAGGGTATATGGAAATGGGCTGTAAGTCCCAGCTCTGCTACATCTCTGTCTGGTAAGATACTGCACACTTGTGATCTTGTACGATGCATTTTCAATATTTCTCCTCCAGTTTATAGATCAGCCACAGTTGTTGCTCGGGTCCAGCAGATTCTTCGGGGGATGCGGTGCGCGGACGCGTCCATACAGCGCGTTACACATATGTAATAGGCTGTCAGGAGCGGGAGGATGATTGCTGTACAATGCCTGGGGAACGCTGGAGGTGCTGGAGTGACAGCCATGATTCATTGTTTGGCTTGTGGCTATTTATATAGCAGATTTGTATTATAGAGAATTTACATGTATTGGATAATTCATATTAAATGCAGAAATCATCCCCCTATCTCCATTCCTATTCTACAAGCCGAAACTGGGTGCAGCTACACGAAACGCAGAGGCATCGGGTACCCTTGTGTCCCCTCTGCCACTTGGTAGATGGTGGCGCTTATTCCAGATTTAAATTAGTGACCAGGAGCGTCTGTGGTCACAAACAGTAAGTCCACCCTGTGGAAGGGACTACAAAATCATGGCTGCAGATTTGACTATATGGGGCGCAGAGATTGTGTGGCGCCCCTGCGGGTTCAGTCGCCGCAGAGGTAGTGCATCTCACCCAGAGGTGTGGTATCTCACTCTCAGGTAAGGAGGGAGTACTGCCCGGGACCCTAACACCTGCATCCAACACTACACTACTCCAGACCGGCAGGAGGGGCAAGATGCGTCGCTCTCCTGCTGAGCCCTGTCCCTGGCTGGAGTGGGGGGAACCAAGAGAGGGGGAACCATGTAGTGGGTGTGGGTGGAGGAAGGAGTTCAGGGGAGCTCAGTAAGAAGTGATATAAAAAGGGATGGAACCATCTAGAAGGGTTCCAGTCAGAAGAAGAAGTGAGAGAGAGTCAGAGGAGGAGTTGGGAGCAGGAGCTCTGCTCAGGGGAAGCGGGCCTGAGTGAGGAGGCGCAGGAGAAGGAGAGGAGGATGGAACGGGAGCAGAGAGAAGGCTCCAGGAGTGAAGAAAACATCCCAGGGGTACGGGCAGTGCTGGAGGCCACCCGTACGCCCGAATCTACCAGGCGGTGGAGGGATTGGGTCGCAGAGGGAACCGGCCCCTAACTAGTGAGAATTGCAATATTCAACTAGGTAACCGGAGGGTACAGCATTTCAGGTACTGCAGGCCAAAAAATACATCTAACTCGCCGAAAAGGTGGCCATAGAGGACCCAGGGGACAGAGAAGACGTCACCCGACAAGGTCCGTGGTCACTGGATTGGGACACTAGGTGTGAGGTGCAGGGAGACGGCCAGAAGGAACACACATAAGGGGGTCCCGTTATGTACTCCGGCGGTACCTGAGGGTTGGCTGCACCCCTGCCTGGTGAACGCAGCACGACGTGGGAAGTTATGATCTGCAGTTGTAACCAGGAGCAAAGTGAGAACTGTGAGTAAATCCGGAAGACTGCACCTCACTGTCTCTGTCACTTATTACTGCTGCGCCATCACCCCCTGCACTACACTGCACCACGAGTGCTACTTCCATAACAGCAACATCTACACTGCCCTGGAGCTAAGCTCTACCTGTGGAGAGCTGAACCAACTCTGCTGTATTAACACCAGCTCCAGAGGACCTGCTCCGCAGTGGCGGCTACCTTTAGCCGCATACCACAGGTGGTGTCACGAACTGTATATAAGAACTATAAATCCCCTGTAAATATTCCCCTTTTATTGACCGCCCTGGGTCACGGACCGGGTCACCGCCACTGTGACATCTCCCCAAGCAACGACCGGCCCGACACCGAGTACCCCACGGCCCAGGGGGCGCATCAGTTGCATTTGTAGCACCCCGAGGGCTCGGCTGCTACAGGGGTATTGCACCTCAAACCAGAGGTGTGATATTCCACTCCCAGGTAAGGATGGAGTGTGGACCAGGACTCGGTAGGCTGCATGCACCACACACACCCCATTTCCGAGGGACAGCTCAACGGTGCTCCCACAAGATAGAAGTGCAGGCACGACAGCATCTGTCCCTGGCTGGAGTGGGGAGGGGGTGGAATACCCAGTGGTGTAGGAGCAGATAGGGGTGGGTCTCTGGGCATAGATAGGAGCCCATTGGTTGCTAGTCACCTGGGCTCGGGTGTTAGAAGGAGGTATATAAGGTGGGCACCATCTTAGAACAGCGTTCAGTTCAGTCCGGTTCAGTTCAGAGAGGAGGAGAAGAAGACAGGAGTTCAGCCAGAGAGGGCTGACAGGGAGCTGTGGCTCAGTCTGGGCCCAGCTCCAGAGGCAGGCCTGGAGTGGAGGCCAGAAACAGCAGAAAGAGAGAGGAGAAGGAACGGAAAGGAAAGTAAGAAAGGAACTGGAACAGAGAAGAAAGGAAGCAAGGAACACAGAGAAAGGCCCAGAGACACGAGGACCGAAGGAACCCCATATGCCCAGAGGAGATACAGGGTGAAGGGTTGGCAGAACAGGGTACCGGAACCCAAATTGGTGGAGGCAGCAGATTCCTCAGCCAAAGACCGGAGGTTGTTACCACATCTTGGTGCGACCCCTCACTACATCCACCAGAAAGGCATACCGTATAGGGTCAGGGAAACCGGGAGAGGTTTCGCCAACAGAAGGCCCGAGGAAGCTGGACAAAGGTGGGTCACTGGTGGGGACGGCCAGAGAAAGGTATAGAAGGGAGCTCTGAACCACACTCTGGAATTACCTGGGAGTTGACCGAGTCCCTTGCCTGGTGGACGCAGCAAGGCTCGGGCAGTCATCGCCTGCAGCATTGACATGAACAACAACTGTGAGTAAAGCATTGAAAACTGCAACCGCACGTCTCTGTGGTTCCTCACCGCACCAGCACCATTAGCACTGGGACGCTCACACCATCACTCCCATCATCATCCACATTAGCTGCCCTGAGGCAATACTTCTCCCGTGGGGAGTCATCCCATACTCAGCTGCGCAAACAACATCAGCCTCAGCGGTCTGCAGCGCGGCGGCGGTCCCCACTGACCGCAATCCACGGGTGGCGTAGTCGGACACTTGCTATACATTAAGACTGCCACTGATTTGACCACCCTGGGCACGGACCGGGTCACCGCCACACGGAGACTACAACCCCCAGCATCTTACAGAAGGCCCGGCTCCGGGTATCCCCTGCACAACACAGGCCCAGGGGGCGCGTCACATACACCCTGAGACTATGGTTGGTTAGTGAGATGCAATGTCCCATGTGCTGTATAGGAGAACACTGCTCGATGACCTTGTTCACAGACTTATTAAAGAGGTGAGAATCAGCTTAGTCAGTGGACTCTCTAACGGCACAGGTTGCTTCGTGTTTGTCTGTATCATAAAGGGATCAAAGTCAGAGGCCATTCCCTGACCTGAGCCTATCCAGATATAATAAGACTATAACTCTCATCAGGCCCTGATGCAAATGGAAACATTTTGCTAAATTGCTACAACAAAATACTGAAACAAATCCAGCTCATCTGAATTTACCCCATGATGGCATTCTCTCCCATAGAAATGCTAAGAATTATAAAGCTGATCTGTCACCAGACTTCATAATATAAATTGTATACATTGATCTATTAGACCTGATGAGGCTGGTGTACTTACTTTAAATATCTGTGCCAGTATGGCTGTATAATTCCTTATTGATAGTTAGCACTCAATCCCCAGCCACCTAACCTTACTGACACCTCCTCAGTGTCCCTCCTCCCTGCTGATGAATCTCCATACATTCTAGCTGACAGCCCCTTAGTGTCCGCCACTCTACTGCTGCTGAATTTCCACCCATCAAGTCGGATTGACAGCTCCTTAATGTCCCTCCTCTGTGTTGCTGAATTTCCATCCACCTAGCCTGAGTGATAGCTGCTCAGTGTCCCTCCTAACTGCTGCTGCTGAATCTACACCCAGTCTGATTGATAGCTCCTCAATGCCCCTCCTCCCTGCTGCTGAATCTCTACCCATTGAGTCATATTGACAGCTCCTCAGTGTCCCTCCTCCCTGCTGAGGTCTCACACTGCTCAGCATAAGCTGCAGCTGTCAGTCAGTCTGTGTGAATGAAGACGGAATACACTTGAACTCGGTCTTTAGCTGGACTCATACTCATATCAGAATTGTACAGCTATTCTGACATGGATAATGATAGTATAAGTACACCAGCCTCATCAGGTCTTCTATTTAATAATGTACGCAGTTTGTATTGTGAAATTTGGAGACAGATCAGTTTAAAATATCAAAAATGCAGCTGTCATCTTTAAGACTGATGTTACTGATGATGTGACATGTTGTGACATGGTTGTGACGGCTCACCAACCTTTGAAGCAATGTCACTTCTATCACACCTGCTGACGACGAGTTCTCAGACCCTGCTGCTGATGGATATGTCATGCGAGTCTGCAGATAGCCAATTCATCAGCTGCAGACTCCAGTGGCCAATGCCTGACAGTAATAGCTGTGTTCCCTAATAGACTCTGCCAGTTCTGTTACGTAAAGCAATGCAGCACTTACATAACGCGGTGATACATGTCATACACAGGGGTTACAGGCTGCTGGCAGATCCCGAATTGATAAATTGGTTCTCTACCATAGTAACTTCATCATACGGAGCAAGGCAGCCATCTGTACTGCAAAGAACAGACTCATGACATCACCTGCAATGTGGTGCTCATGAGATGTCGTCCTTCCATGGACCAGTATTGGTTATTGCTAACCACTGCATACCGAGGTCACCCCACAGCACCTGCCGTATACCAGGGACACCTGGAAAGACCTGCCATAAACCAAGAGCACCCCCACAGGACATGCCGTATAACGATAACACCCCAACAAACCTATTACATACCAGTAACACCCTAAAAGGCCTGCTGTTTACTGGGAACACCCCAAAAGACACAACGTATACCAGGAACACCTCAAGAGACTTGCATTATACCAGGATCAACCCACCAAACCCACTATATACAGTACATGAAATATCTCACAAAGCTCGCCTTATACTTGGAACACTCCAAAACACTCGCTGAGTACAGGAACCACCCCACAAGACCTGCCATGTACCAAGAATACCCAACTCTACCCATTGTTTACCAGGAATACCTAAGAAGACATGCTATAAACCACAAGACTTCCTATATAATACCCTTCAAGAACTACCCCATACAAGGAACACCCAAGACCTGTCATATACTGAGAACATCCCACAAGACATGCAGTATACTGGGGACATCCCACAAGACCTATCATATTCCAGAAACACCCCACAAGACCCACAGTATATTGTGAAAATCCCACAAGACCCACTGTATACTGGGAACATCCCACAAGACCCACTGTATACTGGGAACATCCCACAAGACATGCAGTATACTGGGAACATCCCACAAGACCCATCATATTCCAGCACCACCCCACAAGACCCATAGTATATTGGGAACATCCCACAAGACCTCCCATATACTGAGAACATCCCACAAAACCCTTAATATACTGAGAACACCCCACAGGACCACCCATATACTGGAAACACCCCACAAGACCTCAGTATACTGGGAACATCCCAAAAGGCCCACTGTATACTGGGAACATCCCACAAGACCTACTGTATACTGGAAACACCCCACAAGATCTCAGTATACTGGGAACATCCCACAAGACCCAATGTATACTGGGAACATCCCACAAGACCCGCAGTATACTGGGAGCATCCCACAAGACCTTCAGTATACTGGGAAAATCCCTCAAGACAGGCAGTATACTGGGAACACCATACAAGACCTCCCATATGCTGAAAACATCCCTCAAGACCCGCAGTATATTAGGAACACCCACAGTATACTGGGAACATCCTATAAGACCTCCCATATACTTAAAAAACAGTGGGGAACAATTGTTCTTGAAGGGATATACTACAATTGAAAACAGAAAGGGAGAATTCTCATTAACTTGTCATAAAACTTAACTTTTATTCAGGATAAAAGAAATTAGAGTATTACTGGTGATGAAAAATTGAAAAGATAATGTCCCTAGTCTACTAGTATTACACATATTAGGTAAGCTATTGCTTCTGATTAACACATGATGGCATCACGCGGTGCCATCACTAATGGGCAGAATAGGACATTTAAATTAAAACAATACTTCCATATATTGGGAACACCTCACAAGACACACAGTATACTTGGAACATCCCACAAGACCCGCAGTATACTGGGAAAACCTCACAAGACCAATAGTATACTGGGAACATCCCACAAGACCTCTCATATACTGGGAACATCCCACAAGACGTTCCATATACTGGGAACATCCCACAAGACCTCCCATATACTGGGAACATCCCACAAGACATACACTATACTGGGGACACTCCACAAGACTTTCCATATACTGGGAACATCCCACAAGACTTTCCATATACTGGGAACATCCCACAAGACCTCCCATATACTGGGAACATCCCACAAGACCTCCTATATACTGGGACCACCCCACAAGGCATACACTATACTGGGAACACTCCACAAGACTTTCCATATACTGAGAACATTCCACAAGATCTCCCATATACTGAGAACATCCCACAGGACTTTCCATATAGAGGGAACATCCCACAAGACCTCCCATATACTGGGAACATTCCACAAGACCTCTTATATACTGGCAACATCCCACAAGACTTTCCATATGCTGGGAACATCCCACAAGACTTTCCACATACTGAGAACCTTTCATATGCTGGGAACATTCTAGAAGACTTTCCATATACTGGGAACATCCCACAATACTTGCCATACACTGGAAACATCCCACAAGACCTCCCATATACTGGGAAAATACCACAAGACTTTCCATATACTGGGATCATCCCACAAGACCTCCCATATACTGGGAACATCCCACAAGACTTTCCATATGCTAGGAACATCCCACAAGACTTTCCATATACTGGGAACATCCCACAAGACCTCCCATATACTGGGAACACCCCACAAGACATACACTATACTGGGAACACTCCACAAGACTTTCCATATACTGAGAACATTCCACAAGATCTCCCATATACTGAGAACATCCCACAAGTCTTTCCATATACAGGGAACATCCCACAAGACCTCCCATATACTGGGAATATCCCACAAGACTTTCCATATACTGGGAACATCCCACAAGACTTTGCATGTACTGGGAACATCCCACAAGACCTGCCATATACTGGGAACATCCCAAAAGACTTTCCATACACTGGGAATATCCCACAAGACCTCCCATATACTGGGCACATCCCACAAGACTTTCCATATACTGGGAACATCCCACAAGACCTCCCATATACTGGGAACATCCCACAAGACCTCCCATATACTGGGCACATCCCACAAGACCTCCCATATACTGGGAACATCCCACAAGACCTCCCATATACTGGGAACATCCCACAAGACCTCCCAAATAATGGAAAAATCCCAAAAGACTTTCCCTATACTGGGAACATCGCATAAGACCTGTTATACACTGGAAACATCCCACAAGAATTTCCATATGCTGGGAACATCCCACAAGGCTTTCCACATACTGAGAACCTTTCATATGCTGGGAACATTCTAGAAGACTTTCCATATACTGGGAACATCCCACAATACTTGCCATACACTGGAAACATCCCACAAGACCTCCCATATACTGGGAAAATACCACAAGACTTTCCATATACTGGGAACATCCCACAAGACCTCCCATATACTGGGAACATCCCACAAGACTTTCCATACGCTAGGAACATCCCACAAGACTTTCTATATACTGGGAACATCCCACAAGACCTCCCATATACTGGGAATAACCCACAAGACCTCCCATATACTTGGAACATTCCACAAGACCTCGCATATACTGGAAAGATCCCACAAGATTTTCCATATACTGGGAACATCCCACAAGACCTCCCATATATTGGGAATAACCCACAAGACCTCCCATATACTTTGAACATTCCACAAGACCTCTCATAAACTGGAAACATCCCACAAGACTTTCCGTATGCTGGGAACATCGCACAAGACTTTCCATATACTGGGAACATCCCACAAGACCTGCCATACACTGAGAACCCAAAATACTTTCCATATGCTTGGAACACCCCACAAGACCTCCCATATACTGGAAACATCTCACAAGACCTCCCATATACTGGGAATATCCCACAAGACCTCCCATATACTGGGAACATCCCACAAGACATCCCATATACTGGGAACATCCCACAAGACCTCCCATATACTGGGAACATCCCACAAGACCTCCTATATACTGGGAACATTCCACAAGACTTTCCATATATACTGGGAACATCCCACAAGACCTCCAATATACTGGGAACATCCCACAAGAGCTCCCATATACTGGGAACATTCCACAAGACTTTCCATATATACTGGAAACATCCCACAAGACCTCCTGACGCGCCCCTGGGCCTGTGTCGCGCTGCGTTGCGCACGCGGGAGCTTACCCGGAGCCGGATCTCTTGAGGGTTGTAGTCTCGTGGCGGTGACCCGGTCCGTGCCCAGGGAGTCAAACTGAGCGGCGATGTAACAGCGGTAGCTGCAGGACGACTACGCCACCCGTTGAATGCAGCTATGGAGCTGCCGCTGCAGGACAGTCCGCTGAGGCCGGTGGATGGATGGTGCAGCGTAGATGGTATAACCCCCAACGGGAGGGGTATGGCCTCAGGGCAGCAGATGTGGATGATGGGGGTAGCAGGAACCACTCAGAGACGGTGCGGTGTAATTCAGGGTCTTTACTGGTAACAACAATAGACCCTCCCGGAGTACTTGCTGGTGAACGGGGCCTGGTGAGTCCTTGAGCAGATGGGATCTCCCCTGGCCAAGCGGAGTTGTAGGCCTCCCAAACTGACTGTACTCTTCTGGCTACCTTGCTAGAAGCGGATATAAGTAGCCCACGTCCCTGAGTGTACCGTGTGGTGCTCACCCGTATGGCCGGTGACTCGGGGCCTTCTAATGGCTTCCGCTCCACGATGGCAGTGCTGGTCCCACGCGTGTGACCGTGCCTTCGGGTTTCTGGGCCTGAGGACCTGAAATCCCCTGCCGGTCGGCTTCTGCTGCTGGGTAAGAGTTAGTCCCCACAGCCTCGGACGCCGGGTCCGGTAAGAAAGCTTCTCAGTCAGGGCGAGCTCTGCAGCTGCCAGCCCCTGACTTGTAGTAGTATTGCTCCCACTGAGCTTCTGCTGTTTCTTCCTGTGACTGTTTCTTGTCTCTACTCTCCTTGACTGCTAACCCTGCTTCAGCCCCGGGTTTATATAGGGGAAGTTCTTCCCCTCCCAAGACTGGGCAGGAGGTGTGGCATGCACAGGATCCCTGACCAAAGGACCTCCCACCTGCTCTCAGACATAATATCTCTATCACTGTGGCAACCAGACCCCTGGGGTGTCACATTCCCCCCTAGTGAAATTTAGTACTCCGGGACTAAACATATTTTAGAAAAACATAACAAGATATAACAATAACAATACAATAAGAAACACATAAAGGTGGTCACGGCATGTCCGTAACCGGGTGCAGTCTTTGAAGAAAGCAAGGTGTCCATTTCACCAAAACAGGGAGACGTAACCAGGTAGGGGTCTGTCCTACCCCGAGTCCTTAACAGTCTCTAGTCCATCCTGGGTTACGCTCCAACTATGTACAAGGATTCCCGGTAAATCCACCAAGGATTCCTAAAAATAACTGGAAACACAAGCAACAATACACAGATAAACATAAATAAAACAATTTATACACTTCAAATCCTCCAGCGTGCGGGTAACTGGCCTCTAGTGGCCCTAGTGGACCTACGGAGCTGACTGTCTGGCCCTGAACTACAGGGTGTAGGAGCTGTCAAGGGTAAACTGGGCAGCTGTCTACCGGCTCTTTGTCTCACTAGGGGTACGGCAGGCTCACTATAAGCAGAGGGTTGATCCTCCTGTTCTGCTTGTGTGGAGTCTTCTGCCTCCTGGACCGGCTGTTCTTCCAGCTCTACCTGTTGCTCCGTAGGTGCTTGGGATGCTGGTTGGAGGAAGGTGAGTACGGGTACCACAACTGCACCATTGACTTGAGTCCAAGACCGAGGGAAGTCCCCGAGCACAGTACTAACCATATCTTCCCTTTCCTCTACGGGTCGATGGTCTTCTTGTTCCTCTTCAGGGTTCCTCAGTTGTTCGGGACACTTCTTCAGGTGGTCCCGGGATACAATGGCGGTGGTTTCCCCTCCGTCTTTACTGATGGTACAAACCTTCGGGTTCTCGTGGCTTGAGGGCAGTACGGTGTACGGGTCCTTCTCCCACTGGTCATCCAACTTGTGGAGCCGTCTCTTCCTCTTCAAGACCTGCTCTCCGGGTACCAGGGGAACAGCGGGAGCATACTGGTTGTAAGTTTTCTCTTGTCTTTCCCTAGCCTGACAGAGACTTCGCTCCACGCTCTCCTGTACTCTCCGGTACTGCTGCTGCCTCTCTGTGTCCCAGTCTGTTTCTGGTGAAGTGTCCTCGTGTGCCAGGACTCCCATTTCCAGGTCAACAGGTAACTTACCAGGTCTTGCCCTCATTAGGTAAGCCGGGGTACAGTTGGTGGAACCTACCGGGATGTGGTTGTATAGGTCCACCAGATCGGGCAACTTCTCAGGCCACAGACTGCGTTCTTCCAGGGGCAACGTTTTTAGAAGATCCATTACCACCTGGTTCATTTTCTCACAAAGTCCATTAGTTTGCGGATGGTAGGGTGTCGTCCTTATCTTCCGGCAGCCATACAGATTGCAGAATTCCTGGAAGACCTCCGCTTCAAAGGCAGGTCCCTGGTCCGTCAGCACTTGGTCCGGGTACCCGTGTGGACGGCAAAAGTGCTGCTGGAAGGCTCTAGCTGCTGTTTGAGCCGTTAAGTCCTTGACGGGGACGACAACCAGAAACCGGGAGTAATGATCCACGATGGTTAACGCGTAGACGTAGCCACTTCTGCTTGGGGTCAGTTTTACATGATCCAAGGCTACCAGTTCCAACGGTTGCCGGGTGACGATGGACTGCAGGGGAGTCTTCTGGCTGGCACGGTCCTTCCTTCTCAGGTTGCACGGGCCACAGTCTCTGCACCACTTCTCAATGGTTCCCCTCATGCCTACCCAGTGGAAACGCTCGCGCAGCAGGAACTCCAGCTTCTTCCACCCGAAGTGCCCAGCTCCGTCGTGGTATGCCTCCATCACCATGGCTGCGTCCCTTCGTGGCACCACTACTTGCCAGAGTAATTCATGCGTCCGGGAGTTAACCATTCTGCGGCACAACTTCCCTTTGTAAAGGAACAGTCGACTCTTCTCTGCCCATAGTTGTTTGGCTTCCTCCGGAGCGTCTGGTTCAATGCGAGCCTCCGGCCGAGTCAGCATCTCCTTCACCAGTCGGACGGCAGGGTCGCTGTCTTGCATTTCCGCCCAGTTGTAGTGGGGTAAGGGGTTCAACGTAGCAGTCTGCTTACTCCTTACCTGGTGGGAATACTGAATAGTCCCATGACGGTGGAACGCAGGGAGTTCAACTTCTTCCAGTCCCTCCGGATCTTCTCCTCCGTCCGGCAGGTTGGGCATCCTGGACAGGGCGTCCGCGTTGGTATTGGAGCGTCCTGCCCGGTATTTGATTGTGAACTCGTAGTTGGACAGACGGGCCATCCACCTCTGCTCCAGGGCACCGAGTCTTGCCGTGTCCAGGTGTGTCAACGGGTTGTTATCCGTGTACACGGTGAACCGGGAAGAAGCGAGGTAATGCTTAAAGCGCTCGGTGACTGCCCATACTACGGCCAGGAACTCTAGCTTAAATGAGCTGTAATTCTCGGGGTTCCTTTCGGTGGGTCGCAGTTTTCGGCTGGCGTAGGCGATTACTCGTTCCTTCCCCTGCTGGATCTGGGACAGTACGGCTCCTAGCCCGATGTTACTGGCGTCGGTGTAGAGGATAAAGGGCTGGCTATAATCCGGGTACGCCAGGATTTCGTCCCCCGTGAGGGCCATCTTCAGCTGGCGGAAGGACTCTTCTTCCAGCTCCTCCCATTTGAAGGGCGGCTTCTGGTTCTTGGCCTTCCGGGACTGGCCTATCAGGAGGTCCTGCATAGGTGCTGCCTTTTTGGTGAAACCGGGAATAAACCTTCGGTAGTAGCCTACCAACCCGAGGAACTGCCGCACTTCTTTTACGCTGGAGGGGCTTGGCCATTCCTTAATTGCGGTGATCTTATCAGGGTCGGGAGCCACTCCGTCAGCGCTCACCACGTGTCCCAGGTACTGCACCTTTGGTTTCAGGAGGTGACACTTGGAGGGTTTCACCTTTAGGCCGTAACTTGCCAGAGCTTCGAACACTTCCGCCAGGTGTTTCAGGTGGTCCTCATACGTCTTGGAATATACGATGACATCGTCCAGGTACAACAGGACCGTCTCGAAGTTTCTGTGGCCCAGACAACACTCCATTAGTCGTTGGAAGGTTCCCGGTGCGTTGCAGAGTCCGAACGGCATGCAGGTGAACTCGCTAAGTCCCATCGGGGTGGTGAATGCGGTCTTCTCCCGGTCCGCCTCTGCTACAGGAACCTGCCAGTACCCGCTAGTGAGATCCAAGGTAGAGAAGAAGTTAGCAGATCTTAAAGCAGCCAATGACTCCTCTATCCTTGGTAAGGGGTACGCATCCTTGTGTGTGATACGATTGATTTTCCGGTAATCTACACACATCCTCATGGTGTTGTCTTTCTTTCGGACTAAGACTAGTGGAGCTGCCCAGGGGCTACAGCTATCCCTGATCACCCCAGCCTCCTTCATGTCTCTAAGCATCCCCTTGGCGTGTTGGTAGTGTGCAGGGGGTACGGGTCGATACCTCTCTTTTATGGGAGGATGGTCTCCCGTGGGGATGTGGTGTTCTACCCCCTTGACTCGCCCGAAGTCTAACGGGTGTTTACTAAACACTCTCTCGTACTCTTGAACCACCCGATAGACTCCCTGTTTCTGATGTGAGGGAGTGGAGTCAGTACCCAAATGTAG
Organism: Phyllobates terribilis; assembly: GCF_046119375.1. Lineage (NCBI taxonomy): Eukaryota > Metazoa > Chordata > Amphibia > Anura > Dendrobatidae > Phyllobates > Phyllobates terribilis. The sequence goes on from NW_027362765.1 coordinate 387,186,528, forward strand.
TTGCTGACACCAGTCCTCCTTTGTTTTCTTAGAGCCGTTACCTTCCTCCGGGTGAGATGGAGGCAAGGGTTCCACAGATTGTATAGCATTTTGGTTAATGGTATATAATTTGGCTAGCGTGGCATACCGGGGCAGGTACACTTCCCTCTCCCCGATATTGATTATGCGAACGGGCACCCTCCCATGGCGTACATTGACCACCCCCCGTGCTGTCAAAATGGTGGGCCTACTGTCTGAGTAAACTGGTTCTACCATTGCCTGGTAATCTCTACCTCTCAGACCAATAGCTGCCCGGCACCAAATCATCATTTCACTTTTTGGGGGCATGGCAATAGGAAAAGGGTCACACATTCTTACGCTACCAATCTCACCGCCGGAGAGTTCCACCTGTTGCCGTCGCATCAGTGCCCGGATCTCTTTCTGGAGCACCCGCTGCTCGCCGGAGCTGGCATTCTTGGCAACCTGCTGTAAAAGGAAAATCACCTCTGCAAGACAATTTTCAATTACATTAGTTCCTAGAGTTATTTTTGGGTGACTCTCATGTTTGTCAATATCTACAATGATCAGTCCCTGTGCTGCCAGTTCGACTCTACCGATTTTGATGGTCACCTCTTTAAATCCGATCTGTGGCACGGGCTGGCCATTGCTGGCGATGATACTCAAGTCGTCGTCAGGGTAGCGGGTAATATCCGAGTCATTCCAGTACTGCTTAAAGAGCACGTACGGGATGGTGGTGACCTGTGACCCGGTGTCCAGTAGGGCACTCATGGGAATGCCATCCAGTACCACAGGCAAGACTGGACGTCCTCCCACATATCTGTCGCGCCAGTTCGATGGGCCAGGTGATCTTTTTCCTGGGGGTTGGCCCTCTACCCCAGGTTGTGCCCGTTTAAAGAACAGTACCTTGCCATATGTCCAGGTTGATTGCAGCGGCGGCAGATGGGTCGTCCGTCCTCGCTGTATCGGTCACTGGGTCTTCCTCTGGCTGGTGGGGTCCTCCTTGGTCGACGCCACGGGATGTCCTCCGGTCCGGATGCCAGCTGGATCTTCCCTGGGGTGGAAGCCTGTAAAGACTGCACAGTTCGGGTTAGCGCAGCAACGCTCTTAGCTAGCTCTTGGACCTGATGGTGTAGGTCTGGAGCCGGGTCATTGTCCAAAGCCTGCGCATCAGCTCCCACAGGCCCTGCCGACAAGGGCGCCGCCTCCTGGTGGTAAGTGATAGCAGGGCGCTTGTGGGTCACAACGCCACCCGGTGCCGGTTCTCGGAGCACCCGGATGGCTCTGTCCTTGAACTGTGCAAAGCCCAGATGGGGATCCTGTAAGGCCATTGCCCGCAACTGGGTTCGGTGGGTATTACAATACAGTCCCTCTATAAACTGTTCGGTCAACAGCCTGTCCTCGTTTCCCACTCCATCAGGGTCGGTCTGCTTAATGGCCCTCAGGGCCTCTTGTAGGTTTAGTGCATAGTCCCTTATACTCTCATGCGCTCGCTGCTTGCACCCGTAGAATCTAAGCTTAATCTCGGCTGAGGTGCGGGTATCAAAGGTGTCCTTCAGCCGGGTTAGTATCCCTGCGACAGTCTTCCTCCCAGGTGGCCAGGATTTTACTTCCCTTTTGGCTGCCCCGGTTAGTTGGGCCACCAGGATGCTCACTTTTTGCTCTTCTGTGAGGGGGTACACCTGGAAGAGGCTATCCAGCTTTTCTCTAAAGTCATGCAGGGTATGTGACTCCCCTGAGTACTGGGGTAGCCAAGCTGCTCCCGGGATATAGGGCATGGTGAAGGGCATAACTGCAGCAGCGGTAGCGCTGGCGGGGGTTGAGGCAGTGAAGCTCTCCTCCGTATCCGACATCTTCCTCCCCCCTAGTGGACCGTGGCCTACCTTGCGATGATCCTCTTCCGTAGGCCGCGGCTCCGCAGTGGATCGTCAGGGTTGAGGACCTTCCGTCGCGCTCCTGTGACGTCGGCGTCTGCTGGGCTCCTTCCAGGACCTTACGCAACGTCCGGACGTGAGGCGGGGCTTCAGTTCTCGCGCGCTTTCGGAGTCCACGCCCCTCTTCTTCCCGCGCGGCGTCCTCAAGATGGCGTCCAATGGCGGGAAAACTCCACGGATGGCGGGAAGAAGGCAGAAGATGGCGCCGGATGGCGGGAAACTTCACCCATGGCGGGAAGAAGGCTGAAGATGGCGCCGGATGGCGGGAATCTTCACCACAGGTAAGTTTGAAAAGTCTCTTTTTCAGGCACGCAGTACCCGGTGGTTGCGGGCACGAAATCCTGCCGACTACGCCAAAGTTGACGCGCCCCTGGGCCTGTGTCGCGCTGCGTTGCGCACGCGGGAGCTTACCCGGAGCCGGATCTCTTGAGGGTTGTAGTCTCGTGGCGGTGACCCGGTCCGTGCCCAGGGAGTCAAACTGAGCGGCGATGTAACAGCGGTAGCTGCAGGACGACTACGCCACCCGTTGAATGCAGCTATGGAGCTGCCGCTGCAGGACAGTCCGCTGAGGCCGGTGGATGGATGGTGCAGCGTAGATGGTATAACCCCCAACGGGAGGGGTATGGCCTCAGGGCAGCAGATGTGGATGATGGGGGTAGCAGGAACCACTCAGAGACGGTGCGGTGTAATTCAGGGTCTTTACTGGTAACAACGATAGACCCTCCCGGAGTACTTGCTAGTGAACGGGGCCTGGTCAGTCCTTGAGCAGATGGGATCTCCCCTGGCCAAGTGGAGTTGTAGGCCTCCCAAACTGACTGCACTCTTCTGGCTACCTTGCTAGAAGCGGATATAAGTAGCCCACGTCCCTGAGTGTACCGTGTGGTGCTCACCCGTATGGCCGGTGACTCGGGGCCTTCTAATGGCTTCCGCTCCACGATGGCAGTGCTGGTCCCACGCGTGTGACCGTGCCTTCGGGTTTCTGGGCCTGAGGACCTGAAATCCCCTGCCGGTCGGCTTCTGCTGCTGGGTAAGAGTTAGTCCCCACAGCCTCGGACGCCGGGTCCGGTAAGAAAGCTTCTCAGTCAGGGCGAGCTCTGCAGCTGCCAGCCCCTGACTTGTAGTAGTATTGCTCCCACTGAGCTTCTGCTGTTTCTTCCTGTGACTGTTTCTTGTCTCTACTCTCCTTGACTGCTAACCCTGCTTCAGCCCCGGGTTTATATAGGGGAAGTTCTTCCCCTCCCAAGACTGGGCAGGAGGTGTGGCATGCACAGGATCCCTGACCAAAGGACCTCCCACCTGCTCTCAGACATAATATCTCTATCACTGTGGCAACCAGACCCCTGGGGTGTCACACTCCCATATACTGGGAATAACCCACAAGACCTCCCATATACTTGGAACATTCCACAAGACCTCGCATATACTGGAAAGATCCCACAAGACTTTCCATATACTGGGAACATCCCACAAGACCTCCCATATATTGGGAATAACCCACAAGACCTCCCATATACTTTGAACATTCCACAAGACCTCCCATAAACTGGAAACATCCCACAAGACTTTCCGTATGCTGGGAACATCGCACAAGACTTTCCATATACTGGGAACATCCCACAAGACCTGCCATACACTGAGAACAACCCAAAATACTTTCCATATGCTTGGAACACCCCACAAGACCTCCCATATACTGGAAACATCTCACAAGACCTCCCATATACTGGGAATATTCCACAAGACCTCCCATATACTGGGAACATCCCACAAGACATCCCATATACTGGGAACATCCCACAAGACCTCCCATATACTGGGAACATCCCACAAGACCTCCTATATACTGGGAACATTCCACAAGACTTTCCATATATACTGGGAACATCCCACAAGACCTCCAATATACTGGGAACATCCCACAAGAGCTCCCATATACTGGGAACATTCCACAAGACTTTCCATATATACTGGAAACATCCCACAAGACCTCCCATATACTGGGAACATTCCACAAGACTTTCCATATATACTGGGAATATCCCACAAGATTTGTTGTGTAGCAGGTGAGTACTGTAGAACAAGCAGATATCGGATGTTCTGCAGTATTTGGCAGCAGTCGCTACACATTGGACGGAGGTGCTCTTTGCAGCTCCTTTCAAACTGTTTACATCTGCTTGCTGCCCATGCAAATGGTCTGTTGTGTCAGACCCCCACCGATCTGATATTCATGTGAACAACCCGTTTAAGCACAGTGCAATACTCAGACCTATGACAATTTATGTATTAACGCTCATGATTGTGATATAAGCTAGATGTTAAGGATGACATCCTCATAATAGAAGAGCAGTATTTGTTAGGCGCTAGGTCTGCAGGCAAATACTTGTCTTGCTGTTGTTCACATCTTTATATCTGTTATATAAATCTCTCAGTCTCCCCGACATCAGCACTATAGGGAAATAATGCAATCTAATGATCCATGCTCATCTCACACAGGACTAGAATGGTGATGGTCAGGGGAATAATACTGGATAAAGCGGCAAACCTTGCATCCATCACCACTGCCTTCTCTCCTCTTTCCCAGTATCTTTCTCTGCGACCTATTACGGTGGTCCATATCCAGATGCAACTGGCCCTTAGATATGTAAAGTAATCCATACCGTCAACAGAAGACAGAAATATAAGTAGAACATAGAAATACCTAATCATGTGGTCAAGGACAGGCACTGCCACTATACAATGTCTAATATAACCTTTAATACCACCATACAGTGACCATAAAGTAGTCCGATAGTAGACTTACACATACCGCAGACCATAAAACACTGATCAGAGACCAAATACATAGCAATTACATCCAACAGCTCACAGCTGAAGCTTTCTCTGACTGTAGAGTTTTATCTTTTTATTTCCATCCTGCCCAGACCATCATGACAACTTCTACCAACCACTGCGTGTGTTGGTAGAAGTTGTGAGTTTGCTGCATAGATATCTCCAAACTTTATAGAACGACAACTACATCCAGAAGATGGAAATCTGCCCTTGTGTGATGGTCTCACAGCTGCAAGGTTTGGTACAAGACACATTTTTGATGACAGTACTGTATAGCAAGACATGAGTCAGGACAGGACAGGTTTTCATCCTCTGTCGGCAAAATAAATAATGTTTCTATTTAATGACTGTAAGCAGAGTGGATAAAGAAAGTATATTAGAAAATTGCAGACCGTTTTACACCCTTCTTTATTACCCATTGCATTCTGATTATTTCTGCCATCCCATAATATCACTCGCCGCCACACAGGGCCCGAGTGAAGGACGACGGCTCAACGGCTGCAGCGTTTGACAGCACAATTACTTGACCGCGTTTTCTTTTTTGAGCCATATTACATCCAAGGTCAGAAATCACTTTATTTTAAAATTTAATTCTTTTTCCCTGGTATCAAAATTCATTGCTGGAGGCGAATCCGAGGCCGGACAGGATATCTATCACCATAGCGCAAATCTTCATTAATACCAGATTCTACTTGCATTTACTTGGAAAGTTTTCTAAATTCGTCGTTAATGAAGCACATGAGTCATTTACAACATCAAATTTAATGGCGCAGCGCACAGAGGAACTATATATACGGGCAGGGGAGATGAAATGAAGACAGATGTCGGTGGCTGCATCGGGGGCTGCAGAAAACAGCAGGGACGCTCTGCTGCCAAATGACGGGCACTTAGTCTGCATCTGTGTGTTCTGGAGGCCGGTGATAAGAAAGCCGTGAGCAGCAGAAAATGACTATGTATTGCAGATATAAGAAAGAGAAATCTATAGCTTTACTCAGCCTGAGCTTCCTGGTTCATGAACTAAATGCCAGAAGCATAATCAGTGTGTACATGGAAATCATAGGGCCCTAAAGTAGAAGTCCTAATTGCCCCTCCACTCCCCCTAAAAAAAATATTTGGTGGGGTCACAAAAGATCATAATCCACAACTTTGCAGCCCTTATAAATTAATTTTGCTCCTATTGAAGCCCCTTAGTGTTCCCACACACTAAGATATCCCTCTAATGGCTCCCATAAAGTACGATGCCAACAAAAGTGCCCTCCTAATACAGTAAGATACCTCCACAGTGAATTCCTTCACAGTACCCTCCACACGCATAGTACCATGACCCTACAGTACGCCCTGCAAAGTATGATACCCTCACAGTGACCACAACACAGTATGATGACCCTCATAGTCACCCACACGCAGTATGATGGCCCCGACACACAATATACTGGCCCCCATACTGTATAATGGCATCCACTAGCCCTCCAAACAGTATTATTGGCCCCAACATAACGATCCAAACAGTATAATGAGCCTCCACATAGTCCTCCACACTGTATAATGGCCTGTACACGGTATAATGGCCCCCTTTGGGCCTCCAAATAGTATAATGGCCCAAACATTAACCTCCAAATAGTATAATGGCCCAAACATAAACCTCCAAATAGTATAATGGCCCAAACATTAACCTCCAAATAGTATGATGCCCTCATATAGCCATCCAAACAGTATAATGGCCCCCACATAGCCCTCCAAACAATAAAATGGCCCCCACACAGCCCTCCAAACAATATAATGGCGCCCACATAGCCCTCCAAACAGTATAATGGCCAAAACATAAACCTCCAAATAGTATAATGGCCCAAACATAAACCTCCAAATAGTATGATGCCCTCATATAGCCTTCCAAACAGTATAATGGCCCCCACATAGCCCTCCAAACAATAAAATGGCCCCCGCACAGCCCTCCAAACAATATAATGGCGCCCACATAGCCCTCCAAACAATATAATGGCACCCACATAGCCCTCCAAACAGTATAATGGCCCTCACATAGCCCTCCAAACAGTATAATGGCCCCCACATCGCCCTCCAAATAGTATAATGGCCGCCACATAGCCCTCCAAACAGTATAATGACCCCCACATAGCCCTCCAAACAGTATAATGGCCCTCACATAGCCCTCCAAACAGTATAATGGCTCCCACATAGTCCTCCATACAGTATAATGGCCCGCACATAGCCCTCCAAATAGTATAATGGCCCCCACATAGCCCTCCAAACAATAAAATGGCCCCCGCACAGCCCTCCAAACAATATAATGGCGCCCACATAGCCCTCCAAACAATATAATGGCACCCACATAGCCCTCCAAACAGTATAATGGCCCTCACATAGCCCTCCAAACAGTATAATGGCCCCCACATCGCCCTCCAAATAGTATAATGGCCGCCACATAGCCCTCCAAACAGTATAATGACCCCCACATAGCCCTCCAAACAGTATAATGGCCCTCACGTAGCCCTCCAAACAGTATAATGGCTCCCACATAGTCCTCCATACAGTATAATGGCCCGCACATAGCCCTCCAAATAGTATAATGGCCCGCACATAGCCCTCCAAATAGTATAATGGCCCGCACATAGCCCTCCAAACAGTATAATGGCCCTCACATAGCCCTCCAAACAGTATAATGGCGCCCACATAGCCCTTCATGCAGTATAATGGCCCCCACATCGCCCTCCAAACAGTATAATGGCCCCCACATAGCCCTCCAAACAGTATAATGACCCCCACATAGCCCTCCAAACAGTATAATGGCCCTCACATAGTCCTCCATACAGTATAATGGCTCCCACATAGTCCTCCATACAGTATAATGGCCCGCACATAGCCCTCCAAATAGTATAATGGCCCCCACATAGCCCTCCAAACAGTATAATGGCCCCCACATAGCCCTCCAAATAGTATAATGGCCTCCACATAGCCCTCCAAACAGTATCATAGCCCCCACATAGCCCTCCAAACAGTATAATAGCCCCCACACAGCCCTCCAAACAGTATAATAGCCCCCACATAGCCCTCCAAACAGTATAATGGCCCCCACATAGCCCTCCAAATAGTATGATTGCCCCCACAGAGTACTCATTGATTAAAAACCAAAAACCTCTCCCTGTTCCCTCTCTGCTCCGGTCTCTGCAGCGTGGGGTCTGCACTGCTCAGCACAGTGAGCGTGATTTAATGATGTCAGATGCACAGGAAGAATGATGGAGGGGGGATCATCAGCTGATGGCTCCCTCTTCCATCATTGCTTTCAACTGTATCTGCATCCACGATGGGTAAGGAGGGACCAGAGCTGTCGCTGGCACGGGGTCCCACAGGCTCATTGGGCCCCATGTTCTCCGCAGACACTGGGAACGGCCCCTGCGCAGATGGCACTTGATGCCTGAGCCCATAGAAGGGCAGAAGACTGCGGAGGAAAGAAGAGAACAGTAATGCGCAGGCGAGAGATTTGCTCTCGAGCGGCTGACGTCACAGGGACAGAGTGACACTGATGGGAGGCGAGATGAAGTGCGGAGGCGGAGGTATCTTCTGAGCAACATCCTCCCCAGAGCCTGGAAGAGGTCATTTACATAAATGAATAAAAGATGATTTTGTCAGCAACAAGGCATCTGATATTAGGCATACAGGGAGGACTTTTGTCAGCATTTTATACTCATATTAATAGTTTACATAGGTCAAATATGGTGACAGATTCCCTTTAACATGTAATAAGCTCCTGAGCTCCCTCTAGTGGTGGCTGCAGGAATCTAGTATTCTATCATTTACCAGAAGGCTGTGCAATGGATTTGGAGCATTGACCGCTATAAAGTTACATTTATAAACATAATCATGGCAGAATATCACACCTAAAATAACTGTGTTTCAGTAGACAAAGAAGACTAGAGCAAAATTGATGAATTCCCCCTTATTTACATTCAGGGACAGCAAACCTGTACATATCCAGTCCAGTTATCAGTGGAGAAGTGGATACAATGTATCAAGCCTAAACATTCTGGACTCCAGACTGATACATTGTAACAAACTATCAGATAGATTTATGTATCTGTAGATTATGTGTTTAGCTCAGAGCACTAATAGGAATCTGTCATCAGGTTTTTGCTACCCCATCTAAGAGCAGTATGATGTAGGGGCAGAGACCTTGATTCCAGCAATGTGTCACTTACTGGGCTGCTTGCTGTAGTTTTGATAAAATCACAGTTTTCTCTGTTGCAGATCTAATAGTTCTCTGAATGCTGAGCTCTGTATAACCCCACCCCCGCCACTGATTGGCAGCTTTCTGCCTATGCACAGTGTACACAGAAAGCTGCCAATCAGTGGCGGGGGTGGGGTTATGCAGAGCGCATCATTCAGAGAACTGTTAGATCTGCAACATAGTTTTATCAAAACTACAGCAAGCAGCCCAGTAAGTGACACATTGCTGGAATCAGGGTCCCTGCCCCTACACCATGCTGCTCTCGCATTAGGTGGGAAAAACCTGCTGTCAGGTTCCCTTTCACTGGACACTTTTGTAGACTGTGTCAGTGTAGGTCTAGCGATGTACAGAATTACAGCTCTAAATGTAAACTAGAATGTTTTCATTCTCTGACAGCAAACTACTAATATCTTGAAAATCTTAGCAATTGAAACCTGTTAGGAAGTTGCAGAACGTTCCATTTATGCAGAAAGTGGAAACAATATGCAGTCATTATTTTTACTCTGTTTTTTCTGCTCCCGCTTCGCTCATAATTGGGGCAGTTTCTCAGGTGCAGAAAAAATAAGTAATAAATATTAAAAAGGTCACTTTAATTCCATTCATTAAATCAGTTTAATTCTAAATAACGTGACCTTTCCTCTGCGGCGCCTTCTCCACCACTGATAGACCAATTGAAAAATGAGATTATTATTATAGGAAAAGAAAACCAACGATCACATCTAGTGTGATTAATGCGGATGTCCCTGGGGAGACTTGTCCTAGTCACCGGGACATTGTGCAAGACCCTGGTGGTGGCGACTGCTAATGCAGTCGTTACAGAGCCCAGTGGGGTTGTCTATAGATCCTGATTGACACATGAATTTACTTGGGTTTTTTAGCTTAAATGTGACAATTACCAAAATATTCAACTTTCTTAACACCAGAAAATTGAAGTAAAATGTTTTATAGTCCAAAGCAATAGATTAAAGTTAGGCACAGTAATGAGAGCTGTATCTTTTCCCTTTTCCATTGTTCCTCACCTTCACCTTCTGCCTGTGATTTTTCACCCTGGATTATTTGTCACTTCTTCTTCTTGATCTTGCATTGTCCCTCGCTATCATTTTCTGCATTTAATCTTTGACCTTAACCCCTTAGTGACCAGTTTTGAAAAATCTGACTAGTGTTACTTTATGTAATAATAACTCTGGAATGCTTCAACACATCCCATTGATTTTGAGTTTTTTTCATGACACATTATACTTTATAATAATGGTAAATTTAGGTTGATATGTTTTGTGTTTATTTAAAAAAAATATCAGAAATGTGACAAATTTTTTAAAAAAAAAAAATTAAAATTTTCAAACTTTGAATAATTATTATCCCTTTAATCCACATAGTAATACCACACAAAAACATTAATAAATAACATTGCCCTCATGTCTGCTTCACATCAGCACCATTTGTAAAATGTTGTTTTATTTTGATAGCATTTTACAAGGTTTAAAAATGTAGCAGTAATTTTTCATTTTTTCAAGGAAATTTACAAAACTTATTTTTATAGGGACCTATTCAGTTTTGAAGGGACTTTGGGGATCCCATATATTGGAAACCCTTAAAAGTGACACCATTCTAAAAACCACACCCCTCAACGTATTCAAAATTGCTTTCAGGTAGTTGACCCTTCAGGCGCTTTTCAGGAATGAATGTAAATTGGCATGACAGGAATGAAAATGTTTATTTTTACCACCTAAATTTTGAAACTTCTGAACAGATCACTATTATTTTGCCAAAACTTCTTTCTCAGGACTTAACCTTTGCTTTACTACCTTCTGTGATCCACGATCTTAGAGGTTTTCTGACCTAAACCTTCTTGTGATTCCTGGCCATCCCCTTTTTTGACTTTTGATTAATTCCTACCACCACCATATATTTGTATTCTTTGCCTTAGGCCACGGCCTCACTATCAGTATTTGGTCAGTATTCGGTCAGTATTTTTTCTCCAGAGTGGTAATCAAAACCAGGTGAGGAACAATCAGAGAAAAGGTATAATAGAAATGTGGCACCCCTGAGGGTTCAGTCGCCACAGAGGTACTGCACCTGACCCAGAGGTGTGGTGTCTCCTTCTCTCAGGTAAGGAGGGAGTGCTGCCCGGAACCCCAACACCTGCATCCAACACTACACTGCTCCAGGCCGGCTGGAAGGGCAAGATGCAATGTGTTTTCCTGCTGAGCCCTGTCCCTGGCTGGAGTGGGGGGAACCCAAGGTAGGGGGAACCAGTAGTGGGTGTGGGTGGAGGAAGCAGTTTAGGGGAGAACTATAGTGTGAGGGATAAAATGGGAAGCCATTTTAGGGAGTTGAGTTGAGTAAGAGGAGCGAGTGAGTGAGGACAGTCAGGGAGCAGAGTCCAGGAGCTCTGCTCCGCAAGTAGGGCCCAGTCCTAGAGGCCCAGGTGGGGAGCAGAGGCGTAGGCTCCATTCTAAAGAAGGAGTATGTGATGCTCGCAGCCCTGCCCTGGGAAGATGGGGGAGTTACTCGGAGCCGGGTCAGATGTTTGGTGGGTTGCAGCCGTGGCCTGGACCCGTTCCGTGCCCAGGGCCGTCACATTAAAAAAAGATGTAATGGGCTATCAGGGTTGAGTGGTTGCTATCGACTACGCCACCTGTGGTACCTGGTGAAGGCCACCAGCACTGCTGCAGTCCTCTGAGGCGGGATGTTGTGGCAGCCGACGTTGATACTACTCCCCACAGGCGGAGCAGGGCCTCAGGGCAGAGACGAGGATGGAGGGAGTCGTAGTGAAGGAGGTCTGATGCTGTGCGGTGCGGTGCAGAAATAAAGAGTCCGGAGGCCATAGGAGTTGACTTCCAGAGTTTTTACTCACGGTAGTGCGTGCAGCTGCAAGGCTTCTCCCTGCTCCTCACGGGGTTCTGCGGTCACCAGGAACGGGGATCCGACAACCTCCGAGTAATCCAAGTACTTAATCAGGACCCTGCACCAGAGTGTTCCTAGACTTCAGACTGAGTCCTCTCCTGTCTGTGTGTGTGTAGAAAGGCCGGGTCTCCCTCTGGACTACGTGCAGAACAAGGGTACGGGTGGTGACTCCGCTCCGTCCATTACCCGGTGGGATCCTCTGTGCCTTCCGGGCTTCCCTGACTAGGACGTAGAGTGGCAAAGTCAGGTGTCGGGGGCCGGTACCCCTCTTGCAGCCGGAATCCCTCTGACTAGGCCAGAATAGCGAGGACAGGTGGCGTACACCGCTCCTTCTGCATCCCCCTGGGAACCTTTTGCGGTGGAGCTAGACTCCTAAGCTCCAGGCCTTCTTGGGCAGGGACTTTGACCAGGTTGAGACAGACGTTAACTCAGACCCGCTCCTCGACTCAAGGCCAGAGCACGAGGACCGTGTCCCCATCAACTGCAGGTTCACACAGAAAGCCACGTTCAGTGATGAAGATCATAATCAAAAGACCGTTCGCCCAAGATGGCTGTTTATTAAATATGAATTATTAAGTGTAACCTATATGTGCGTCCTCCACCCTCACCCACTACTTGGTTCCCCAATCTCCCATTATCCCGGCAGGGTCAGCACACTGGTGCCTATTGGCCCCCCCTGGTGGGAGAAGTGTGGTGTTGGATGTAGAGGTGGGGTCCTGACATTGCACCATCCTTTCCTCGAAGGAGAGAGACCACACCCCATTAAAGAGGTGCAGCATCTCTGTGGCGGTCGAACCCTCAGGGGCGCCACAGATCCTAGGGGGTACGGCGAGTGCAGGACGGCACCCGTATGCCCCGCATCTGTCAGAAGACAGAGGGATCGTAGGCCGCAAGAAGGGGACCGGCCCCTAGTCCACACGTGTTACTCTACGTCCCGGCTGGGAAAACCGGAGGCTTCTGGCTTATATAGTCACATTCTAATCTCCGTGAGGGTCAAGCAGTTCTGGGAACTCCGACGAGACAGGAGGGACTTCAGAGCACCCGAGCGGGATTGAGAGTGGGAAGCGCAGGGCAGGAGGGAGAAAGACCCAGCGTGAAGACGATCTAGCTAGGAGCACAAGAAAGTGGGGTTCTGTTAGGTACTCCTAATCTGCCTGAGGAAGTGCTGAACCCCTGTCTGGTGAACGCAGCGCGACGTGGGAGGCTAACACCTGCACAGTGCACCAGTGGAACTGTCATAAAGAACTGTGAGTAAAAACTCGGATGACTGCACCGCACTGCCTCCGTCCCTTCTTTCATCTGCGCCATCTCTCCCTCCCGGCAATACAACGCCCAGCGCAACCTTTCACATCCTACACTGCCCTGGAGCTAGCTCTACCTGTGGAGAGCCACACCATCCCTGCTGCCGTATCACCAGCTACAGAGGACTGCTCCGCAGTGGCGGCTCCCTTTGGCCGCATTCCACAGGTGGCGTCACAAACTTTCCAAATCCCCTATAAATAACCCCCCTTTTTACTGACCGCCCTGGGTCACGGACCGGGCCAGCCACCGTGATATTCCCCATACTGGCATCCGTAAGAGGCCCGGCTGCCGAGTACCCCACGGCCCAGGGGGCGCGCCAGAAACAAGTCACCAATTCTGCATTTATCACCCACTCCTGGTTTTGGCTCCCTCTCCTGAGAAAAAATACTGACCGAATACTGACCAAATACTGATAGTGGGGCCATGGCCTTAGATTGTTCCTTTCCACAACTCTCCCACTGACCTTTGATCCTCTCTTGGCTTGGATTCTTGACCCAAGAGTTATGCTGGCCTCGGTCTTCTCTTTTGATTCTAGACTTTGGTTTGTCTCTGATTAGAACTTCTTATCAGTTCTTCATTATTCCTTTTACCGCCACCTTCGCCCTGTGATTCCCTGCACTAGCCTTCTTGTGATTCTTGACCATGGACTGTTTCTGATTACAGCCTCTCCTCTCTTTTTCTTCTTCACACTGGATTCTCCTTCAATCCAATCTTATGACAATGACGCTTGGTTTGTCCCTGATTCTCACCTTCTTTTATGATTCCTGACCTTAGATTATTCCTTCCTTCTGCCTTTGCTTTCTGGTTCTCTACCATACCGTGATAAGGATTACTGACGCGCCCCCAGGGCCGTGGGGTGCTCGGCAGCCGGGCCTCTAGTAGCTGGGGGATATCACGGTGGCTGGCCTGGTCCGTGACCCAGGGCGGTCAGTGAAAAGGGGAAACTTCTATTATTTGGGGTTTTCGGAATTATTCGTGACGCCACCTGTGGAATGCGGCTAAGGGGTGCCGCCGCTGTGGAGCAGTCCTCTGAGGCAGATGGTAGGGCAGCTTGTGATGGAATGGTTCCACACAGGTGGAGCGGGCCTCAGGGCAGCGTGGGGGATGTACTGGATGGTGGTGCAGGGGAGAGACGGCAGGACGGTCCTGGAGGAAGGATGGACACTCACACAGGGGTAAGCTTCAGTACCTTTACTGGTGATGCTGCAGGCACGGTCCAGGGTACTTCAGATGAAGGGCGCACTTCTGGACTCTCCCCAGTGAGCGGGTATAGGGCCTCCTGATCCATTGCTTTATTCTCTAAGCTTCTGGCCTGCCTGGAGCTGGGCCTAGCTTGGTTATTGTCTCTCTCTGCACCTGCTGACCCGGTGGTAGGGCCTTCTCTTTGGAAATCACTCTCCCTGGATGCTGGGACCTCCGTGACTCCTAGCCCTGGTACTTCAGTCAGTGTTTGGTGAACCTGGGACCTGTAGTCCTCCAGGGATTCCGGTGATTCCTACTGGGTGTAAAGGGTCCCTGCAGGCGCGGACCCGGTGTCCCGTATATATATCGGGGTGAACTTGATATGCTCCTCTGCCCCCTCACTACTTCTTCTTTCTCCTCTCGCATTCGGCCCACTCAAGGCCCTCACTAGGCTTCCACACGTGCTGTAGGCCTTGGCTCGCCTAAGCACAACAGCCAGCTTGCTGCTTTCTTAACTGCTTTCTGAGTGTCAGCACACTCTCAGCTCACTCTGAGCTCTGTCCCTTTGTGTGTCTCAGCAGGGACTCATCTCTAACTGAGCTGCCTAGCTCCACCCTCCCTATATATGCTCCCTCTGCTGGTCTGAGGTGGTAGGGTGGAGGTGTGTGAATGTGTGAGGGCCTCTTGTGGAGAAGTCCATCCATGCACCCTTCTGGGTTCTGTGGCACCAATGCGCAGCAGGGCGCCACATTACTATCTCTTGCCAGTTCTTCTTGACCTTAGATTCTTCCTTACCACCACTTTTTGCCTGAGACTCGTGTCTCAAGATCTTTCCAGGCCTCAGCCTTCTCCTTGTGATTCCTGACCATGTCTTGCTTAGAGTTACATTTTCTTCTCTGTTCTTCTTGATCTTAGAATTTTCCTCACTCTCAACTTCTGACAATGATGCTTAAAAGGATTGTCCACTCCTAAAAAACCCCAGCTTAATCAATTCAGGATCTCATATATAAAAAACAGTTCATACTCATCTCCTGCAGCAGAGACTTTCCAACAATGTTAGTGCCTCTGTTCCCGGCAGTGCCGTGACTTGTTGTGTCATGTTCAGGCTGCAGCTAATGATCATCTGCTTGTCAGCTGCTGCCTTTACTACATCATCGGAGCTGACGTCACTAACTGGCTGCAGCCAACATGCGACACAAGTCATATCACCACCGAGATCAGAGGCTCGGCTGCAGGAGATTCTAAATTCTAGCTCGTAAATAATTAAGCTGGGGTTGTCCAGTAGTGGACTACTGCTTTAATCTTGCATTGTCACTCATTATCCCCTTCTTCCTGTTATTCTAGACCTTAGATTTTCCTAGCCATAGCCTTATGACTCTCAACCATAACTTATTTTTTTTTGGATTGTTCCTTATCACCATTTTCTACCAGTAATTCTTAATTTTCCATGGTACCATCATCATTCATTATGAGAAAGGGTGCAAAGTGCTCTAGAAACGTGTTGATGTTCTGAGTTATGGACTACAGATGCATGTGAAGTTATTTTTAACAATGCACTAATAAAGTTGATGATTTTTACTCCGTTGAGCTGGATCTCCTGACTATTTCCCTAATGGTACCTTCATACCACATTCTGCCTGTGATCCAAGATCTTAAAGTCTTCCTAGCCTCATCCTTCTTCTTGAGATAAATGACTATGGCTTGTTTCTTATTAGACCCTCTTGCCTTTCCTTCATGATCTTGGATTATTCCTCATACCTGTTAGGCCCTCTTGACTGTTCCTCTTGACCTTGGATACCACCACCTATTACCAATGATTCTTGACCTTGACATCTTGTCTGGAATCCTCGATCTTATTTCTGATCAGACCCTCTTGAGTCTCAACTGTGCCTCTTGACCATGGATTGTTCCTTACTCCCACTCAACACCAATGACTCGTGATTCTTGACCATGGATTGTTCCTTACCACCCATTACCAAAGACTTTCTGATCTTGCACTTTCTGATCTTGCATGGTCCCTCATTCCCACCTTCTGCCTGTGATCCTTGACCTTGGATTGTTCCTGACTTCAGTCTCCTTGTAGTTCTTGACTCTGGCTTGTTCCACATTCTCACCTCTTGCCTGTTCTTCTTGACCTAGGTGTCCTTCACCACAACTTGACATTCCCCTAAAACTACCTACTACCATAGGTAAATAACTTTAACTGGCTACAATGCAGAGATACAAAACAGATATACGATCTTGTGATTCTTGACCATGGATTGTTCCTTACCACCACCCATTACCAATGACTTTCTGATCTTGCATGGTCCCTCATTTCCACCTTCCTGCCTGTGATCCTTGACCTTGGATTCTTCCTGACTTCAATCTCCTTGTAGTTCTTGACTCTGGCTTGTTCAACATTCTCACCTCTTGCCTGTTCTTCTTGACCTAGGTGTCCTTCACCACAGCTTGACGTTCCCCTAAAACTACCTACATAGGTCAATAACTTACACTGGCTACAATGCAGATATACACAACAGATACAATGAACATCTTCTGACATTCACCTTAAAGAAAACCTTGAACATGGCACAACATATTACCTCCTCCTGGCAAATAACTCCTGCAAGCATTCAGCAAAGAATCCTAATAAGATATCACTAAAATAATTCCTCCACAATCTTGGCACCAGATATGTCTCGATCCATCCATCAATGTCAGAGACGGCCCCAGCATATTAGATTTAGGCCTGGATACAGCTGTGCATGTTGTCCTTGGGGCTGACACTGAAGTTATTTTTAATATTTTTTTTAATACTTTAGCCCTTGTTTTGTCTTTTATACTTATAATGCAAAGTCATCTGGAGAGTGAACCGCAGCACGAGCAGATCTTAATTTGCTATTTCCGACTGCCTAAACATAATATAGATAATCCAAGTGCAAGTAATTTAGGCGGAGAAAAAAAAATCTCTCTGTGTAATATTTCATCTCGATGAGGAAAAGCCTTCCTTTGTTTAAGGGACACATTAAAGCCATTAAAACTTAACTGAGATAAATGCAGTCGTATCTACATTTCTGAAAAACGTGCTTCACACTATGAGAGTGTCGAATCTCTGCTCCTCAGCTTTCAACGCCTGGCAGATTACCTTTTATTCAATAGGGAGCCAGGTTTATTAACATAAGAGGAGAAAAAAAGCAGATAAATAAAAAGTAAAATGTAATTTTTAGTTTTTCATCTACAATTTTGCAATAAAGGAACCCAAAGTCATACTTGCCAACTCTACTGGAGACTCAACTTTTCCCCATTCCTGTTTCTCCCTCCACTTCCAATGTTGGCATACCAAGTGACACCTGTGGTTGTTTGCATTAATCAATATATACTACCAACTCTCTTGTTATATATACAGAGGAATGGTGGTACATATCGATTAATATGTTCCACCATGTGGAGCTCAAGCACCTCGTCAAATGAGGGTTTCCCATTGAATCTTCAAGGTGGAACCTAAAGGACCCTGGTCCAGCGGGGAGCTTCGTATTCCATGGCCACTGTACGGGAACCTGCCAGCGTTTTCAATCCTTCCTTTGATTAGCCGACCAGGAATGTTGTTGTGGCGTCTTGCACTTGTGATGTTGCCCAGAGCCAGCTAATCAAAAGAGGAATTCGAGCATGCCGGCAACTACATGACAGTTTGGAAGGATCTCATCCAGTGGTCATGGAATACTAACCTGGCTGCTGGACCTGGGTCCTGTAAATTTGTCTGCTCATCTTTAGTTGAAACATCTCTTACTCCCCTAAATATTGAGACAGTAATGTAGAAACCCATTCTTTTCTCATTGTCTTTGCTATAGTATTACACACCGGTCCTGGGTATACCAAGCTCCGCTTCCTTCCCCTTGGTCTGTTGCCCTCTGTTGTGCTCCACATTGGGTTTTGCAGTTTGCCCAGTATGCATCTGTAGCACCCCGAGGGTTCGGCTGCTACAGGGGTATTGCACCTCGACCCAGAGGTGTGATATTCCACTCCCGGGTAAGGATGGAGTGTGGACCAGGACTCGTTAGGCTGCATGCACCACACACACCCCATTTCCGAGGGACAGCTCAACGGTGCTCCCACAGAAGTGCAGGCACGACAGCTTCTGTCCCTGGCTGGAGTGGGGAGGGGGAGGAAAACCCAGTGGTGTAGGAGCAGATAGGGGTGGGTCTCTGGGCATAGGCAGGAGCCCATTGGTTGCTAGTCACCTGGGCTCGGGTGCTAGAGGGAGGTATATAAGGTGGGCACCATCTTAGAACAGTGTTCAGTCCGGAGAGTGAGTTCAGAGAGGAGTGCAGTCTGAGGAGGAGTGACAAGGAGCAGAGCTGCTGCATGGGCTCTGCTCCCCAGGCAGGCCTTGTCAGGAGGCCGGGGCCTGAGAGAGAGAGAGAGAGAGAGAGAGAGAAGAAGGAACAGAAAGGAAAGTAAGAAAGGAACAAGAACATCAAGAAAGGCCCAGAGACACGAGGACAGAGGGAACCCTAAGGACCCAGGAGATTGCGGGTGACGGGTTGGCAGAGCAGGGTACCGGGACCCAAATTGGTGGAGGCAACAGATTCCTCAGCCAAAGACCGGAGGTTGTGACCACATCTTGGTGCGACCCCTCACTACATCCACCAGGAAAGCATACCACATAGGGTCAGGGAAACTGGAGATAGGTTTCGCCAATAGAAGGCCCGATGAAGCTGGACAAAGGTGGGTCACTGGTGAGGACGGCCAGAGAAGGGAAGAGAAGGGAGCCCTGTGCCACGCTCTGGAATTGCCTGGGAGTTGGTCGAGTCCCCTGCCTGGTGAACGCAGCATGGCTTGGGCAGTCATCGCCTGCAGGATTGACACGAATAACAACTGTGAGTAAAGCATTGGAAACTGCAACCCCACGTCTCTGTGTTTCATCGCCGCACCAGCACCATCAGTACTGGGACGCTCACACCATCACTCCCATCTCCACACTAGCTGCCCTGAGGCAATACTTCTCCCGTGGGGAGTTATCCCATACTCGGCTGCGCAAACAACATCAGCCTCAGCGGTCTGCAGCGCAGCGGCGGTCCCCACTGACCGCAATCCACGGGTGGCGTAGTCGGACTATTATAACACTATTAAGACTTCCACTGAATTGACCACCCTGGGCACGCACCGGGTCAGCGCCACTGAGACTACCACCCCCAGCATCTTACAGAAGGCCCGGCTCCGGGTATCCCCTGCACAGCACAGGCCCAGGGGGCGCGTCAAACTCATCAATAACATCATCTCCCTAGACCTATTTAAGGCCCATTGACACACACACCTATGTTTTGGGATTGACACTCTAGTGTTCTTTGTTTGGTTTGCTCCATTAGCTGAACTACTGTGTTTCAACTCGCATCCATGTCTGCTGTGCTCCCCTCCATCTGTCCATCTCCTGAGTTGTTAGTTAGTGCTAGTCCCCATGATTCCACGTGTCCTCTGGAAGCTGCACCAATGCCTGGGGTCCGTGTGCCCATTGGACCGGAGTCTTAGCGGGTCCATCTCACCTTATGCTGAATTGCATCATTTAGGGGCTCATGGATCATGTGCTGTCAGTCACTCTGAGAACCAATGACATATGGCCAATTGACTGAATCTATTGTTGAACGCGTTTGAATTAGTGATGAGCGAGCATACTCGCTTCTGCTCGGTGCTCGCCCGAGCATCTCACTGCTCGAGATGCTCGGCGCTCGCCGAGTATTTCTGGGGTTGCTCGGCGGGAGCTCCGGTCCCCTCCCTGCATGTTTGGCGCTCTTTAGAGAGCATGCAGGGATTGTCTTCCATACACTGTAATGCCGTAGCCATGTTGGTTGTGGCATTACAGTGACTGGCTGGCCGCACAGCGTCATCAGGTCTATATCAGACCTGGCGCCGCCATGCTCGTCACAATCTACTCCGCAATCAGACAGTGTACGGAGAGCGGCTGCTGAGCTAGGGAGAGGTTTGCTTGTTTCTAGTTAGTGTAGGTATACCAGACTATAAAGACACATATCCATCTCAACTAACAGTCCTTCTGAGGACTAATCCATCTGCAGAGATATCAGGCAGGCAGTGTATATAAGCAGGCAGGCAGGGTATATAGCAGACTGCAGTGCATATAGCATGAGGGTCCATTCCAGGTCTAAGGAGCCAGGAATAACTTTTTTTATCGTAATCCTCATTATTTGCTTAAAAAGCAATCCAGAGAACACCGTTTTTCTGCGACATTCAGCGCTAAAAATCCAGCTGTTTTAGCGCTGGGTCCTTTGGAAGTGCATTGAGCTGTAGGGTGCTTTGCTGCTAAAGGGGAAAAAAAAAAAACTCTAAATCTTCTTCCTTAACGAGTGTGAATGAGCTGAGTGTGCGAACGGAAGTGAGTGACTTGTTTCAGTGACTTTGGATTCAGGGAGTTTGGAAGGGAGGAATTTGGACTGAATTGCTGTCTGTATTTTACTAATTCTTTACATTTCTTTTTACTTAACATTTCTGTCTAGTGCAATCCCCATTAGGAAATGAGCTCCATTATTGACAGTGCTATCCAGTACATCTTGCCACATGTATGCAATCCTTGAACAGCCGGTCGTGGGTGCAAACCGCTGTGTGAGATGTGTGCACGTTGTGCGTTTGGAAGCCCAGGTACTGGATCTAAATGAGCAGCTGGCAACACTGAGATCCATAGACAATATGGAAAGGAGTCTGCTGCTCACTGAGCAGCAGCTCACTGGGGTAGATGTGGGGGAGGGTGGTAGTATGGAGCTGCAGGACAGTGAGGCAGCTAGCTGGGTGACAGTTAGAAGGTGGGGTAGAGGGAAGAGTGCCAGGGAGGCTAGTCCTAATCTGGCACACCCCAATAAGTTTACAAAGTTGGCAGATGAGGGGGTGTCAGTACAGAGGTAGCACTGCTGCTGCAAGGCATGTCCTCTGAAAGCCGGAGGAGTGTCAGCTCCAGTAAGGGGGGAAAATAGGAGAGCAGGGCAGGCCAGGCAGATGCTGGTAGTGGGAGACTCAATTATTAGGGGAACAGATGGGGCAATCTGTCACAAAGATAGGGATCGTCGAACAGTGTGCTGCCTACCTGGCGCTCGAGTCCGGCACATCGCTGATCGGGTTGACAGATTACTGGGAGGGGCTGGTGAGGATCCAGCGGTCATGGTGCACATTGGCACAAATGACAAAGTTAGAGGTAGGTGTAAGGTACTTATAGATGATTTCAGGGAATTAGGCTGCAAGCTTAAAGCAAGGACCTCCAAGGTGGTATTCTCTGAAATACTGCCTATACCACGTGTCATGCCAGAGAGGCAACGGGAGATTATGGAGATAAATACGTGGCTCAGGAATTGGTGTAGGAAGGAGGGGTTTGGGTTCCTGGAGAACTGGGCCGACTTCTCAGTTGGCTACAGGTTCTACGCTAGGGACGGGCTGCACCTCAATGGGGAGGGTGCAGCTGTGCTGGGGGAGAAAATGGCTAGAAGGTTGGAGGAGTGTTTAAACTAGGGATTGGGGGGAGGGTATTCTTTTTATAGGTGGGGAAGACAGTGCAGATAGTGACCTGGGCACAAATAAAGAGAATGTGGGTGGGGTTAGAATGGTCAATATAGTAAGAAGGAATAAAGGTACAGAGAGATACATAAAATATATGTACACTAATGCCAGAAGCCTCACCAACAAAATGGAGGAATTAGAATTAATTTTGTTGGAAAATAATTATGACATGGTGGAGATATCTGAGACATGGCTGGGCGAGAGCCATGACTGGGCAGTTACTTTACAGGGCTATAGTCTGTTCAGAAATGACCATACAAACAAGCGATTGGGGGGGGGTGTGTTTATATGTAAATCATCCTTAAAACCCATCTTGCGAGAGAATATATGTGAATCTAATGAAAATGTAGAGTCCCTGTGGGTGGAGATAAGGGGAGGGGGAAAAAATAATAAATTACTGATAGGGGATTGTTATAAGTCTCCAAAAATAATGGAAGCGAATATCCTCATAAAGCAAATAGATGAAGCAGTGACTCAAGAAGTCATTATTATGGGGGACTTTAACTACCCTGAAATACATTGGGGAACAGAAACCTGTAGTTCCAGCAAAGGTAATAGGTTTTTGACAACTATGAGAGACAATTACCTTTCACAACTGGTTCAGGACCCAACAAGAAGGGGGGCACTGCTAGACCTAATATTAACCAACAGGCCAGACCGCATATCAAATATACGAGTTGGGGGTCACTTGGGTAATAGTGATCACAAAATGATAAGTTTTCATGGATCCTTTAATAAGATGTGTAGTAGAGAGGTTACAAGGACACTAAACTTCAGGAAGACAAATTTCCAACGGTTGAGAGATGATCTTAGTGCAATAAACTGGGACGATATCCTGAGACATAAAACTACACAAAGCAAATGGGAGACATTTATTAGCATCCTGAATAGGACCTGTGCACAATATATACCCTATGGGAATAAACATGCTAGAAATAGGAGGAAACCACTATGGCTAAATAGAGCTGTAAGGGGCGCAATAAGTGACAAAAAGAAAGCATTTAGAGAACTAAAGCAAGTAGGTAGTGATGAGGCATTAAATAAATACAGAAAATTAAATAAATTCTGTAAAAACCAAATCAAGGCAGCAAAGATTGAGACAGAGAGACTCGTTGCCAGAGAAAGTAAAAATAATCCCAAAATATTCTTTAACTACATAAATAGTAAGAAACTAAAAAATGATAGTGTTGGCCCCCTTAAAAATAGTCTGGGTGAAATGGTGGATGAGGATGAGGAAAAAGCCAATATGCTAAATGATTTTTTTTCAACCGTATTTACACAAGAAAATCGCATGACAGAAAACATGATCAGTGATAACAAAAATTCTCCAGTAAATGTC
This sequence comes from Phyllobates terribilis, assembly GCF_046119375.1. Lineage (NCBI taxonomy): Eukaryota > Metazoa > Chordata > Amphibia > Anura > Dendrobatidae > Phyllobates > Phyllobates terribilis. The sequence goes on from NW_027362765.1 coordinate 387,209,794, forward strand.
ACTTGCTTAACCCAGCAGGAAGTACGGCGGTGTCTAAAAATCACTAAAGTTGACAAATCCCCGGGCCCGGATGGGATACACCCGCGAGTACTGCAGGAATTAAGTAACGTCATAGATAGACCATTATTTTTAATCTTTAAAGATTCCATAATAACAGGGTCTGGTGCCAATATTCAAAAAGGGGACAAAAACTGAACTTGGAAATTATAGGCCAGTAAGCTTAACCTCTACTGTGGATAAAATCCTGGAGGGTTTCCTAAGAGATGCTATACTAGAGTATCTGAAGAAGAATAACCTCATGACCCAATATCAACATGGGTTTACGAGGGACCGTTCCTGTCAAACTAATCTGATCAGTTTTTATGAGGAGGCAAGTTCTGGACTGGACCAAGGAAATGCAGTGGATGTTGTGTATATGGACTTTTCAAAAGCTTTTGATACGGTTCCACACAAAAGGTTGATACATAAAATGAGAACAATGGGGATAGGGGAAAATATATGTATGTGGGTTAAGAATTGGCTCAGTGATAGGAAACAAAGGGTGGTTATTAATGGAAAACACTCAGACTGGGTCTCAGTTAACAGTGCGGTACCACAGGGGTCAGTATTGGGCCCCCTTCTTTTTAACATATTTATTAATGACCTTGTAGGGGGCATACAGAGTAATATTTCAATATTTGCAGATGACACTAAACTCTGCAGGGCAATCAATACAGAGGAGGACAATTTTATATTACAGGAGGATCTATGTAAGCTAGAAGCTTGGGCTGATAAATGGCAAATGAGCTTTAATGGGGATAAATGTAAGGTAATGCACTTGGGCAGAGGAAATAAAATGTATAATTATATGCTTAATTGTAAAACACTGGGCAAAACTGTCACTGAAAAAGACCTGGGTGTATTGGTGGACGACAAGCTCACGTTTGGTGGCCAGTGTCAGGCAGCTGCTGCAAAGGCAAATAAAATAATGGTATGCATTAAAAGAGGCATAGATGCTCATGAGGAGAACATAATTTTACCTCTATGCAAGTCATTAGTGCGACCACACTTAGAATACTGTGTACAATTCTGGTCTCTGGTGTATAAGAAAGACATAGCTGAACTAGAGCGGGTGCAGAGAAGAGCGACCAAGGTTATTAGAGGACTGGGGGGTCTGCAATACCAAGACAGGTTATTACACTTGGGGTTATTTACTGTGGAAAAATGAAGGCTTAGGGGTGATCTTATTACTATGTTCAAATATATGAGGGGACAGTACAAAGACCTTTCTACTGATCTTTTTACTCTGAGGCCTGAGACGGGGACAAGGGGGCATCTTCTTCGTCTGGAGGAAAGAAGGTTTAATCATAATCACAGACGCTGATTCTTTACTGTAAGAGCAGTGAGACTATGGAACTCTCTGCCGCGTGATGTTGTAATGAGTGATTCACTACTAACATTTAAGAAGGGCCTGGATGCCTTTCCTGAAAAGTATAATATTACAGGTTATATATACTAGATTCCTTGATAGGGCGTTGATCCAGGGAACTAGTCTGATTGTTGTATGTGGAGTCAGGAAGGAATTTTTTTCCCCAATGTGGAGCTTAGTGTTTTCCACGTGTTTTTTTTTGCCTTCCTCTGGATCAACATGTTAGGCTATGGGTTGAACTAGATGGACTTCCTTCAACCTTAAAAACTATGTTACTATGTTACTATTTAAAACTGTGGTTTGTCCGTCACATGGATCAGTTATAATTGCGCTGAAAATATTGCCATTTCTGGCCTCCATTGAAATTTTGTTGCAGTGTGTCAGTGAAGTTATTGACACCAGTTTGCTGTTCAAAATAGTTACCTACAGGCCAGGTATTTAAAACTGTGGTTTGTCCGTCACATGGATCACATATAAGTTCGCTCCAAATTCAGCCATTTGTAGTGAGGGTGGAAGATATTGTCCTCCATTTAAAATGGGCAAGGCACGTGGCAAGGGATGGGGAACTGGACATGATGGTGATGATGCATGCAGAGGCCGAGGCCGTGGGCAAGCTGAAATTGTGCCACAACAAACACCCACATCTTCTCGCTCGACCTTCCTGTCCCAATTAATAGGGAACCACAGAACACCACTATTGAACACAGAGCAGTGTGAAAAGGTTATTGGTTGGATAGCAGATAATGCTTCCAGTCACTTAGCCACCACCACCACCTTGTCTTCCACACGGTCAAGTCTCAGTAGCCGTGAGTCTGGACCGCATATTCCTTACCCTGATCCTCCTTCCTCCCACCATGCCGAGTGCCCAGAGACAACTTATCCCACACTTGGACACTCCGAAGAGCTGTTCACTTTTCCATTCATAGATTTGGGCTTTTCGCCTGGTCCACTTGAAGTGGGGCAAGAGGAGATCGCATGTAGCGATGCCCAAATATTTGAGCTGCCACGGTCATACAAAGGTGACGGTGGGAAAGTGTCACAAGAGGTGAACGATGATGAGACACAATTGCCAGAAAGTCAGGAAGAGGACCAGGGTGCGGAAGTGGAAGACAAGGTGGTGGATGATTTAGTAACTGACCCAACCTGGCAGAAGGACATACAGAGCGAGGAGAACAGCACACATGGGGAGGGAGGCAGAGCACCCCAACAGGCAGGAAGAAGCAGTGTGGTGGCCACAGACAGAAGGTGGGCAACAATTCCCCGTAACACCAACACGACGGACGTTGCCAGTACAACTGTTAGGTCATCCTGAGTCTGTTTTTTTTTTTTAAAGACTCTGCCGATAACCCCAAAAAGGCCATTTGCACCACCTGCCAGGTCAGCATCAGCAGGGGTACAAAAACTACCAGCCTGACCACCACCAGCATGATCAGGCACATGGCAGGAAAGCACCCGACTTTGTGGGCCGAACCCTAGGGTCCAGGAACAGTGTCTGCGGATGACACCACTGCTTCTTCCGCTGTTGTGCGTGCAAGCCAATCCCCTGTTCATAGTGCATGCGAAGATGCCTCCTGCCCTGCACCTGTCATTGCACACTCTTAACTAGCACCATCAGTAAGCACGTCCTTGTCACAGCGCAGCATTCAGTTGTCCATACCCCAGTCCTTGGAATGCAAGCGCAAATACGCAGCCAACGCCCCACAGGCCACACTACTAAATTCCCACACTTCGCGACTGCTTGTGCTTGAAATGTTGCCTTTTAGGCTCGTGGAGACAGAAGCTTTCCGCAACCTGATGGAGGCGGCCATCCCTCGGTACTCGGTCCCCAGCCACCACTACTTCTCCAGGTGTGCCGTCCCTGCATTACACAAAGCACGTGTCCCACAACATTAGCTGTGCCCTCAACAATGCAGTTACTGGGAAAGTCCACCTAACCACGGACACGTGGTCAAGTGCTTGTGGGCAGGGAAGGTACATCTCGCTGACGGCACACTGAGTTAACATAGTGGAAGCCAATGGATTGCGGGCCCTAGGTCAATCAGGATTGCCCCCACAGTCTACAGCTCCTGCACCTCATCCTCCTCAGCCTCCTCTTCCTCTTCAGCCTCCATCTCCAAAATGACCACATCATTCACAAGCTTTAAGCACTGCAGCACTGCCTCAGCCAAGCGGCAACAGGCTGTGCTGAAGCTAATATGCTTAGGTGACACAACGCACAATGCTGAAGAGTTGTGTACACTTCTGAAAGAGCAGGCAGATCTGTGGCTCACACCGCTGAACCTACAGCCAGACATGGTAGTGTGTGACAATGGCCGGAACCTAGTGGTGGCTCTGAGGCGAGGTGAGCTTACACATGTACCATGCCTGGCCCATGTGCATAACCTCATGGTTCAGTGGTTTCTCAAAACCTACCCGGAGCTGCCGGATCTGCTTGTCAAAGTACACCACATTTAAAAATGTAAATAATTGTCGGGGTCACAAAAGAGCAGATCTAACAACCTTCCATCCTTTACATAGTAATTTTCCTCCTGCTGAAGTCCTAGATCCCTTTTTCATTGCCCATGAAGTGTGGTGCCAACAAAAGTGCCCCCCAAACACGGTATGATACCCCCATGGTGAATTCCTTCACATGCGCAGTATAATGACCCTACTGTATCCCACCTCAACTCCCAGGGTAAAGTATGATGACACCAACACAGTATGATCCCCCAACTGCCCCACACCTCTCCACACTCCATAGAGTATAATGCACTCGCCATGGTCCTCCACACAGTATAAGACTCTCGCCATGGTCCTCCACACAGTATAAGGCACTCGCCATGGTCCTCCACGCAGTATAATACACTCCCCATGGTCCTCCACGCAGTATAATGCACTCCCTCGTGGTCCTCCACGCAGTATAATGCACTCCCTCGTGGTCCTCCACGCAGTATAATGCACTCCCTCGTGGTCCTCCACGCAGTATAATGCACTCCCTCGTGGTCCTCCACGCAGTACAATGCACTCCCTGTGGTCCTCGACACAATATAATGCACTCCCACATGGTCCTCCACACAGTATAATGCACTCCCACATGGTCCTCCACACAGTACAATGCACTCCCCCATGGTCCTCCACACAGTACAATGCACTCCCCCATGGTCTTCCACACAGTACAATTTACTCCCCCATGGTCCTCCACACAGTATAAGACACTCGCCATGGTCCTCCACTCAGTATAATGCATACCCCCATGGCCCTGTACGCAGTATAATACAGCCCCCCATAGAGTAAAATGCAGCCCCCCCCACCCGTAGGGTAAAATGCAGCCGCAGTCCTCCAGTATTATCAGTACACACTGATTTAAAAATAAATACATACTTATCGCTCCTCGTTCCCCGCTGCTTCAGTCTCTGCAGCTGATCACCTCAGCAGCTGCCAGCTCCACTGTCTGACACAGCGTGGCACGTCATCATGCTGCTGCGTCAGACGCAGAGGAGGAATGATGGGAGAGGGAGTGTCACATGATGCTCCCTCCTCCAGGTTTTCATGGGCCCTAGGCGAAAGAGTCTCAGTGGCCCCTTTAACACATCCAACCATTCATGATGCACAGATACAGAAGAGAAATTATAGATATAGATATAGTACAATGCCAAAAATTTCACTGACTTCTTACATTTCATGAGTGATATCTTTTGTAAATTCTACAATAGCTCAGAAACCGGTGAATCTGTCATCTGTGAATCTCGGCCGCTACAGGGGTATTGCACCTCTGCCAGAGGTGTGGTATTCCACTCCCAGGTAAGGATGGAGTATGGATCAGGGCTCAGTTAGCTGCATACAGCACACTCACCCCATTTCCGAGGGACAGCTCAACGGTACTCCCATTAGACAGAAATGCAGGTACGACAGACCATGTCCCTGGCTGGAGTGGGGAAGGGGGAGGAATACCCAGTGATGTAGGAGCAGATAGGGGGCGGTTCCTGAGCGTAGATAGGAGCCCATTGGTTGCTGGTCACCTGGACTCATGGCTAGAGGGATGTATAAAAGGTGGGCACCATCTTAGCTCTGGGTGGAGTTCAGTCAGTCTGTGCAGACTGAGGAGAAGACAGGGAGTAGAGGCTGTGTAGGAGCTCTACTCCAGAGTGGGCCTAGAGAAAGGCCGAGGAGGAGAGTGGAGAGAGACAGGAGGTGAAGGGGAGCTGTGGTTCCTTCTCAGCCCAGCTCCACGAGAAAGGAGAAGAAGGAGGAACAGAAAAGAGAAGAAGAGACAGAGGAACAGAGGGGCTCAGGAACAAGAAGGTGGAAGGGACCCTAAGAACCCACGAGAATACCGGGTGAAGGGTCAGGCAGATTAAGGGTACCGGATCCCAAGTTGGTGGAGGAGAAACAACCCTCAGACAAAGACCGGAGGCTGTGACTAGAGATGAGCGTTGTTCTACTCGAACTGTTCGCCAATCTCAAATTCGAGCTGTTTTGGGCGGTGTTCGAGCCGTTCGACGAACACGAACGATTTGAGAAAAAATCGGCTGTTCGAGGTTATGTTCGATAACTGTTCGTGCACCAAAATCATAACTGGATTTTTTCTCAGTAATGATGAAAATTAATGTTAATACGCAGTTTGAGTGTACAGCGGGGCGGGGGGAGGGGCAGGGGATGGATCTCTGCAGGAACAATGAAGAACTCCATTTTTTTTTCTCTTTCCCGCATTTACAGTGGGGAGGTGCAATCTGTCAGCCTATCAGCAGCGCACACACGGAGCGAAGTGCTTTTTTTCACACAAGCAAGGGCATGTGTGATTGGCAGTGTATGTCACATGTCCTTGCCCTATAAGACCAAGCCATTTTCCCCGTCGCCACCATTTTCTCACTGCTGCAGCTGCGTGTTAGACGGCACCGCTGTTGCTGTGTGCGCTATACCTTGTTAATTTCAAGCCAATTTTCGCACAAATCTACAGATAGCTTGGGAGTAGGGAATAGTTGTGATTGCAGTCCTTTTAAGGACTAGGTTACAGCATTTCCTACGACTTTTATCAGGCAGGTCTGTGCTCTTAAATAGATAGATTGTGGGAGTAAAGACTAATTGTAATTGGAGTCCTTTTCAGGACTAGGTTACATCAGTTCCTATCAGTTTTTGCCAGGCAGGTCTGTGCCAGTGCTGTGCAAGTTTTTTTCACAGCATTTGGCTGAATCTAGCAAAGCTAATCCTTTTTGGCCTATTGCAGAGTGTGTTAGTCAGTGGAGTAGCCTATCTGTGTTGCAAGATATACCACCTGTGTATAGAATACCAATTTTTTTACTGCACCTAGTGAAGTAAAATCTTTTGGGCATAGCATCATTCTATTAGTCCATCTATACTGACCTCCATCAGGTTGCAAATTGAATATAATTTTTTTCTGCATCTAGCTCTGAAAAAATATTGGGCTTCTAGCTGTGTGTGGGACTTGTTGTATTAGTCCATCTATACAGACCTCCATCAGGTTGCAAACTGCATATATTTTTTTCTTCATCTACCTCTGAAAAAATATTGGGCTTCTAGCTGTGTGTGGGACTTGTTGTATTAGTCCATCTATACTGACCTCCATCAGGTTGCAAACTGAATATATTTTTTTCTGCATCTACCTCTGAAAAAATATTGGGCTTCTAGCTGTGTGTGGGACTTGTTCTATTAATCCATCGATACAGACCTCCATCAGGTTGCAAACTGAATATATTTTTTTCTGCATCTAGCTCTGAAAAAATATTTGGCCTTCTAGCAGTGTGTGGGACTTTCTCTATTAGTCCATCTATACTGACCTCCATCAGGTTGCAAATTGAATATAATTTTTTTCTGCATCTAACCCAGCCAATAGTTTTGGCCTAATACCACAGTTTGGCCACTCAGCTCTGCTCGGTTCCCATCCATTGTTTTTTTGTGCAAACAACTCCAGAGTTGTTAATTAGTTAACCACCAAAATGAGTGGAAAAAGGCCTGCTGCTGGTGGAAAGGGGAATAGGCGTGTTGGGAAGGGGAAAAAAGGTTGTGTCCGTGGGGTAGGTGTTAAAGCAACAGTAACATCTGCAGAAGAAAGACCATCTTCCAGCCAAACTAAAATGTCTACTTCTTTTAGCGGACAATGTGATAAGATCCCTTTCTTACGGCCACGCCAATCGCTACAAATTCCAGATGAGGCACAAAAACAGCAGGTGCTTCAACGGATATCAAGTGCTCCTTTAAGTGGGCTCTCCTCCACATCAACTTCAACATCACAAATACTCCAGTCCTCAAAGGTGTCACCCCAATCGCACTTGCTTCCTCACAGCTCCCAAATCTCCAGCTGCCCGTCTGAGTATGAGGTAGAACAGATGGTTGAGTCTGCAGAGCTGTTTACTCATACTATAGCCTGGGAATCAGAGGTCGACTCCAGCGCTTCTGTGAATCCAGACGAGGAAATGATCTGCACTGATGCCCAGAATCTTTATGAGTCGGATCCAGGACCAGACGCAGAAGGTTCTGACCATAATGTAGACCCTCATTCCCAAACTGTAACTCCTGTTGGTGGAGACAATGAGGAAGACGATGATAAGACTCAAATACCTGATTGGAGCGACAACTTTAGTTTTTTGTCAGGGCAGGAACAGGTTGCCTCTGAGGACGACGGGTGTGATAACGCACAGGGTGATGATGATGAGGTTGGAGATCCCACTTACTGTCAACCCACAGTCAGCCAAGAGATGAGGTCAGCAGAGGAGGTGGAGGAAGATGCTAGTGACGACGAGGTCAGGTTGCGCCTTCCTGGACAGAGACGTAGTACTGGAAGCACGTCAACAACTGCATCCTCAAACACAACTCTGCCTCTCACCACAAGTCGTGGTGGCTCTTCAGGTCGCATGGGTGCTAAGCCTTGCATAGCCTGGGCATTTTTTCAGATCGATAAAGATGACCCAACTCGTGTTATCTGTAACATTTGTCAGCAAAAGCTAAGTAGAGGCCAAAAAATACATAGTTTGAGTACTTCATACATGAACCGGCACATGGACATGAAGCATAAGTTGCAGTGGGAAGCTCAGTGTGCTACAATGCGGCCTAGCCGGCCGGGCCAACCACCGTCTGCCATATCTTGTGCATCCGCGGCCTCTTCATCCTCTGTGACTGGGGGGACAGCAGTCACACCTGTTTTGGGGCGCAGACCTGCCACCTCTTTACCCGCAACAGCCAGCGTGATTGGCAGGTCATCATTTTCTTTGGAGGTGGTAACACCAGCTGGTGTTGAGCGCTGTCCGACATCGATAGCACCACCTTTGGATCAAGGCAACCTAACATGTCCGCCTGCATCTTCCTCACAGACCGGCAGTTTGCCGGGGACACCCTTATCAACCCCGTCTAAGCACAATAGCCAGCCCTCGGTCCCTCAGATGTGGACAAGTAAAAGACCATTTCCTCCTAGCCATGAGAAAGCTAAGAGGTTGAATTTCACCATCTGCAAGTTCTTGGCTACAGAAATGCTGCCTTTCCGCCTGGTGGACACAGAGGATTTTCGAGACCTTATGTCCGTCGCAGTGCCCCAGTACCAGATGCCCAGTCGGCACTACTTCTCAAAGAAAGGTGTGCCTGCGCTCCACCAGCATGTCGCACACAACATCACCGCTTCTTTGAGAAACTCTGTGTGTGACAGGGTGCATTTCATCACAGACACTTGGACGAGTAGGCATGGACAGGGGCGTTACATGTCGCTGACTGGGCACTGGGTAACTATGGTGACAGCAGGACAAGGGGCTGCTGTCCAAGTCTTGCCGTCCCCACGAGTTGCGCGTCAATCCTCTTTATGTCAAAGTTCCTCCACTGCTTCTGCCTCCTCAACCTCCTCTCGGTCTTCCACCTGCACCCAAAGCCTGTCTGGTCATGCCACAAGCTTTCTAACTGCGCAGAAGGGATCCTGCACACCTCCTTACTATGCTGGCAGTAGGGCTCAACGTCATCAGGCGGTTTTTACATTGAAATGTCTGGGAAATGTGAGTCACACAGCTGAGGAGTTGTGGTCAGCTCTGGAGAACCAATTTCATGAATGGTTGTCTCCACTGGACCTGAAACCAGGGAAGGCCGTGTGCGACAATGCTGCAAACCTGGGTGCGGCCCTTCGCCGGGGCAATGTCACACACGTGCCTTGTATGGCTCACGTGTTGAACCTGGTTGTCCAGCAATTTTTAGCCCACTATCCCAGACTAGATGGCCTTCTGCAGAGGGCACGGTTGCTGTGTGCTCACTTTCGCCGTTTGCATCCCGCAGCTCAGCGACTTACATCTCTACAGAAGTCGTTGGGCCTGCCACTTCACCGGCTAAAATGCGATGTGCCTACCCGGTGGAATTCAACTCTGCACATGTTGCAGCGACTGTGGCAGCACCGACAAGCCCTGGTGCAATACGTTCTGACGTATAGCCTGGGCCAACGAGATCCAGAGGTGGGGCAAATCACGCTGGAGGAGTGGTCTCAGATCAGGGACCTATGCACCCTTCTGCACAGTTTTGAAATGGCGACGAAGATGTTTAGTGCTGACGATGCCATTATCAGCATGACTATTCCGGTGATTTACATGCTGGAGCACATGTTAAACAGAATTCGGAGTCAGGTGGTGGCACAAGAGGAGGTGGAGGAAGTAGAGGAGGAGGAGTTGTATGCAGAAGGGCTAACATCTGCAAGGTCCAGACGGTCGGCAGCACCAAGGCGGCAGGCATGTGAGGGTGGGGGAGATGGTTTTACCAGGGCGCATGGTAGCAGCCAAACTAGTGAGGAAGGTGCAGGAGCCCAGGAAAAAGTGGAGGACGAACTGATGGAAGACTCATCAGATGAGGGAGACCTTGATCACATTTCTGTTGTGCGAGGTTGGGGGGAGAGGACAGAGGAAGGAAGCATGATTGTTACCTCGCCACCAACACAACAGGGACTTGGTGCTCCTGGATGCGCAACACACATGAGTGCCTTCTTGCTGCATTACCTGCAACATGACCCTCGAATTGTGAGAATTAGAAATAATCCTGACTACTGGGTTGCCACACTGTTAGATCCCCGGTACAAAAGTAAATTTGCAGAAATTATTCCTGCCATAAAAAGGGATGCACGCATGCAGGATTATCAGCAGAGACTGTTGCAGAATCTTACATGTGCTTTTCCACAAAATACCAGTGGTGCACGTAGTGAATCTCACAGTTCCAACTTGCCAACCGTGGGACCGTCAAGTGTTCAGCACTCAAACCATAACAGAACCACAGTATCTGCTGGTAACATCAATTTTGCGGAATCATTTCACCACTTTTTTAGCCCATCCTTTGCAAGGCCACAGGAGACAGGAAGTCTGACACATAGTCAACGCCTAGAGACGATGGTACAGGAGTATCTCCAAGTAAACATTGAAGCCACGACTGTGTCACTGGACCCTTGCTCTTTTTGGGCTTCCAATCTGGATAAATGGCCGGAGCTAGCCACTTACGCCTTGGAGATCTTGTCATGCCCCGCAGCCAGCGTTCTGTCTGAACGTGTGTTCAGCGCTGCTGGTGGTGTGCTGACAGATAAGCGCACGCGGCTCTCCACTGATAATGTAGACAGACTCACGTTCATAATGATGAACAAATCATGGATCCGAAACGACTTTTCTACCCCTGTGTCATCCTGGGGAGAGTAAAAGCTTGATGATTGGTTAAAATCACCCTACCAACCGTTTTAAGCTTTCAAATTACTAATCATGTTTATCTGTATCTTGGCTGGAAAATAATTTGGGCTTTGTAGCAGTGTGCAGCACTGATTCTATTAGGCCATCTATAATAAGCTCCAACAGATTTAAAATTACTAATCATGTTTATCTGTGTCTTGACTGGAAAATAATTTGGGCTTTGTAGCAGTGTGCAGCACTGATCCTATTAGGCCATCTATACTAAAGCTTCACCAGATTTAAAATTAATAATAATTTTTAGCTGCATCTAGCCCGGAAAATAATTTTGGGGCTCCGAGATGCGCAAGACACATAAGTGCCTTCTTGCTGCACTACCTGCAGCATGACCCTCATATTGTCAGAATTCGAAGTAATCATGACTACTGGGTTGCCACACTCTTAGATCCCCCAAACTTTTCGATCAACCTTTTCATTTTAATAAAGACCAAAAAAATGGTCATTTTTGAAATTATAAGCATTAGCAGGTTGTTAGAAACTGAAATCAAACAGTTTTCAACTCAAAACTTTATTCTAGGTGATGTTACATTTGCACATAGGACCCCTTGTTCGAAAGGAGCTTCTGAACTCTCTCGTCCATTGAATTTGTCAGGTTTTGGATGGTTTCTGCTTCAATTGTTTTGCATGAGGACAGAATACCCTCCCAGAGCTGTTGCTTAGATGTGAACTGCCTCCCGCCATCATAGACACTCCTTTTAATGATGCTCCAAAGGTTCTGAATGGGGTAGAGGTCAGGGGAGCATGGGGGTCACACCATAAGTTTGTCCCCTTTTATGCCCATATCAGCTAGAGATGCAGATGTTTTATGTGCAGCATGAGATGGTGCATTATCATGCAGAAAAATGATCTTGCTGTGAAATACACGGTTCTTCTTCTTGAACCATGGCAGGAAGTGCTGTTTGAGAAAATCCACATACATTATGGAGTTCATCTTTAGCGCCTTCAGGGATCCTAAAGGGGCCGACAATCTCTCTCCCCATGATTCCAGCCCAAAACATTACTCCACCTCCTCCTTGTTGGCGCTGTAGCCGTGTTTGCGTGGGGTGTCCATCAACCAGCCATCCTCCACTCCATCCATCTGGACCATCGAGCGCTGCACGGCACTCATCCGTGAACAAAACAGTTTTGAAATCAGTCTTCATGTAATGTTTGGCCCACTGGAGCCATTTCTGCTTGTGTGAAGTGGATAGAGGAGGTCGACAGGATGGCGTATGCACAGCTGCAAACCTCTGAAGGACCCTGCATCTTGTTGTTCGGGGGACGTTGGAGGCACAAGCAGCTTCAAAAACTTGTCTGCTGCTATGACAAGGCTTTTTTGCCGCTGCTCTTTCAACCTGACGTAATTGCCTGTAGGAAAGAGTCCTCAATTTGCCCTTATCAGCACGCACACGTGTGTACTGTGAATCAGCTACATACTTCTTGATTGCCAAGACACTTCATCCTGATCATTGCACAATGTTGATTGTAGTCATGCCTTGACCTAAACACTGCACAATTTTTTGCTTCTCAGCAGCCGACACATCCTTTTTCTTTCCCATTTTGGCAGAAAATGTAGGCTGCTTAATAATGTGAGACAGCCTTCTTAAGTAGTCTTGCCTTTCATTGGACACACCTGCCAAACTAATTAGCACAGGTGTCTGCAATTGCTTACAGTGATATAAAGAGCCCTGACACACATCACCATCAATGAGTTTAACTGACAAACAAACAAATTCTTCCCTTATCACTCCTAAACACTTTTTGCATAATAATTTGGAACACAGTGTACATGTGCTTTTCCACAAAACACCAGTGGTTCACGTAGTGAATCTTACAGTTCTAACTTTCCAACCGTGGTCTGTATGGAGTTGTTCAATAAAGGGCCCAAAATTAAGATAACATAGATGGGAGAGGTCTCTATGAATAGGAATTCCTAAGTATTTGATACCCTGTGAGGGCCAGGCAAAGGGAAAGTTGGACTGGATGGAATCCTATGTGGATTTGGGGAGGGAGACATCGAGGGCCTCAGACTTCGCTGCATTGATTTTAAAATTTGACCATGTAACAAAGTGATCTATTTCAACCATAACAGCATGGATGGATATATGTGATTGAGTGATATATACTAGGACATCATCAGCAAATAGAGAGCACTTGTACTCGGTGCCTCCCACCTCAATCCACCTAATATTGGGGTTATGGCGAATTGATGAGAGCAGGTGCTCCGTCACTAGGATGTATAAGAGAGGGGACAGAGAACATCCCTGCCTTATCCCATTGGTGATTGTGAAAGGTGATGAAAATGTTCTGACGCGCCCCCTGGGCCTTGGGACACCCGGAGCCGGACCCTTTTTGGTGGATGCTGGTGGTTGTAGTCTCCGTGGCGGCAACCCGGTTCCGTGGCTCAGGGCGGTCAAACCAGTGGCGGAACTATTTATGTGGTTTTGATGTTTAAATGTCCGACTACGCCACCCGTGGATTGCGGTCAGAGTGAACCGCCGCTCCAGGGCAGACCGCTGAGGCTGGTGTTGTGGGTGCAGCAGAGCGTAGCATAACTCCCCACGGGAGGAGTATAGCCTCAGGGCAGTGTATGCGGAGGATGGGGGTGATGGTGCAGGGCAGCAGCAGTAATGACACGGAGTCAGTGATGCAGTCCAGGGCCTTTACTCACAGTTCTTATTATCCAGACCACGTCTGCAGGTAACGGCTGCCCACGTCGTACTGTGCTCACCAGGTGAGGGGCTCAGACAACTCCCAGATAACTTTGGAGTGCTTCACAGGACCCCCTTTGTGTGTCCTTTGTCTGGCCTTTCTTACCAACCCTTCTGTCCGGCTGCCTCGGGCCTCCTCTTGGTAAACTTGGCGCCAGTTTCCCTGACCCTATGTGGTGCCTTCCTAGCGGGTGTAGCGAGGGGCTGCGCCACATAAAATGTCACAGCCTCCTGTTTCTAGCTGAGGGTCGTTTCCTGCCTCCACTAGTTTCGGGGACCGGTCTTCCCCTTTGGCCTGACCCCTCCACGCAGGTGGATTCGGGCGTGCGGTGGCGACTCGCCCGTCCGCACCCCTGAGATCCCTTCGTTCCTCGTTCCTGGAGCCTTCTCCGCTCCTCTTCCTTCCTTCTCCCTCTTCCAGGCCTGGGCCTCTGTTACTAGGCCCACCTCCGGAGCAGAGCTCATGCAGAGCCCCTGCTCCCTGCCACTTCTGCTCAGACTTCTCTGCACTGAACTAAGATGGTGCCCACCTTTTATACTCCCTTCTCAATGCACCCAGGAACTGCTTCCTCCCTGCTCCTGCACTACAGGGTTCCCCTTCCTCAGTGTTCCCTCCCCCCACTCCAGCCAGAGACAGGGACTGTCATGCCCATCTCAGGGGCATATTGGTCGCCCTGCCCCACGGCAATGTGGTGTAATGCATGCAGGTGTCGGGTCCTGATCCACACTACATCCTTACCTGAGAGTGAGATATCACACCTCTGGGTGAGGTGCAATACCTCTGTAGCAACCGAGCCCTCAGGGTGCTACAGTTCCATTCATCTTCAGCCTAGGTGACGTATTGCGATACAGGGCCGTGATTTTGGCTATAAAAGGGTCCCCTAGACCCCTACCCCAAGCTTTTTAAGAGAATCATATATGGCGTGCCAGGAGACTCTATGGAATGCTTTCTCAGCATCCAATGAGAGTATCTACTTACAAATTTTTAACTGCATCTAGCCCAGGAAATACTTTGTGCCTAGTAGCAGTGTCTGCTAGTCAGCGGATTATCCCGGCTGTTAAGCAAGCTACACCACCTGTAGTTTGGACACTTCATTTTTTCAAAGGAAATGCTTCGGGACCACGGGATACTCAGTGAAGAGCATCAGGAGGCACCCCAAGGCATAGGGGCTGGGACTGGCACTAGGATGCCTTGCGGTGGACAGCCGAGCTCGATCCTTATAAAAGCTTTTTAACTGCAGCAGCTTTAGTGGACGCTACTGGAGCTGGAATTACGCGGCTGCTGGCATGAGACTTGCCCTCCAATAGATCCTTGTAAATGGATTTAAAGTGTATTCATTCAAATTAGAGGGACAATTTAAATTAAAAAGCTTAGAGCTGCCTCCACCACAGGGGGGCTCTCTCGACCCACCAGCGGACAGGCACCAGTATTGGGAGAGGGGGGCTGGCCGTCAGGGTTCACCGCGGCTCTGGCACAAACCCGGCGACATGGAGGTGGCACGGGCAGGAGCGGACTGGCCGTCTCGGCTTCTCACTTTTTGGATTTTAGAAGGGCATGACATGCCTATATCTGTGTCTCCCCCTCCTTTTACTCCTCCACCTCTTTTCTTTTCGCATGACTATATGTACTTGTCACTTTTCCATGTGTTAGTTGTGTCTTCTGAGCAGTTTGTCAGCTTTTGGACACCTTTGAAGGTGTTTTCTATGTGTTTCTATGTGTTTTTGTTTGCCTGCCATTGGTTTTAACGGTGTTCGAAGGTGTTCGACGAACAGTTCGACGAACAGTTCGGCGAACACACGGGTGTTCGACGAACCGAACCGAACTCGAACACTACGGGGGTGGCTCAACACTAGCTGTGACCATTTATTGGTGCAGCACCTCATCAAACCTGCTAGGAAGGCACCATAAAGGACAGCGGAGAACGGGGCCCACGTTTACCCGCGCAGATCCGCGGCAGCTGGACAAAAGTGGGTCACTGGTGAGGCAGGCCAGAGGAAGGATTGAAGGGGGTCCTGAGCCATACTTCTGAGCTGCCTGGGAGTTGACCGAGCCCCACACCTGGTGGACGCAGCACTGCTCGGGCGGTCACTGCTGACAGAAGTGACCCGGAACAAATGAACTGTGAGTAAAGACCCCGGACTGTAACTTGTTGTCTGCGTGCTCCTTCGCGCCTCCAGCACTACCGGTACTGAGACTCTCCCCACCATCACTCCCACCATTCACTACACTGCCCTGGGGCTGCACTCTTCCCGTGGGGAGTCACACCACCCCAGCTGCACCCACCCTCAGCCCCAGCGGTCTGCTCTGCAGCGGCGGTTCCTAATGACCGCAAATCCACGGGTGGCGTAGTCGGACATCACTTAAAACTTATAAAGGGACTACCACTGGTCTGACCACCCTGAGCCACGGGACCGGGTCGCCACTACTACTCCCAGCATTGGCCTGAAGCCCGGTCCCGAGTGCCCCACGGCCCAGGGGGCGAGTCAAATCCTCACAGCGCACAGTGCAGACCAGACAGTATAGTCCTCCATACAGTCTTATGATACCACTAAGTCCTCCATACAGCATTATGGGCACCACATAGTCCTCCATACAGTATTATGAGCCCCATATAATGCTCCATACAAAATACTGGATCCCATATAATGCACCATAGAGAATACTGCCTGGTCCCCATGTAATGCCCCATGCAGGCTGGGCCCCATGTAATGCCATATGCAGGCTGGACCCCATGTAATGCCCCATGCCTCCTGGGCCCCAACAGAGCCCCCACAAGCCCGCTGCATCCCCCCCGGGGCCCCCACAAGCCCGCTGCATCCCCTGGGGCCCCCACAAGCCTGCTGCATCCCCCCAGGGGCCCCCACAAGCCTGCAGCACCCCCCAACCCCCCACAAGCCCTCAGCATCCCCCCCAGAGCACCCACAAGCCCGCAGCATCCCCCCAAGAACCCCCACAAGCCCACCGCATCCCCCCCAGGGCCCCACAAGCCCGCAGCATCCCCCCCCCAGAGCACCCACAAGCCCGCAGCATCCCCACCAGGGCCCCACATGATTGCAGCATTTCCCCCCCCAGAGCCCCCACAAGCCCGCAGAATCCCCCTTAGGGCCCCCACAAGCCCGCAGCATCCCCCCCAGAGCCCTCACAAGGCCGCAGCATCCCCTTAGGGCCCCCACAAGCACACATTATTCCTGCATTATTCCCCAGAGCCCCCTAAGATCTCCACAATCATTAATTAACCCTACCAGACTGCCCTCCAGCATTAACCCCCCCAAATCCCTCACTCCCAAGTATCAAGCCCCCTCACCCCAAAAACAAGAAGAAAAGACATCAGACCAGCAATTAATAGAACAATCTCCGGTTTCTCAGCTTAGGATACTGACCTCCTCCTGCAGCTTCACCGGCAGCTCTGTCTCTGCTTGAGACTCTGGCGTCTGGAGCTGAACTAGAACACGCCCCCGGAAATGACATCATACCTGGAGGAAGCCCATACATTCTAGCGTCTAGGGCACGGGAAGAGGTAAGTATTGTGCCGGCCGGGGCCCTGAGCAAGCGGTGGGGGGCCCATAGCGCGCTGGGATGCTCGACGGCGAGTAATCCCCGATGCGGGGGTACACAGTGCAGGCGACTGCTATGGGGCCCCCCCAGCTCACGGGCCCCATAGCAGTCGCGTGGCCTGCCGCCATTGGCAGGACGCCACTGGCTGGATTGGGCCAGACTTCTCAACACCACCGAATGATAGCAGCGTAACATAAACTCAAATCCATTGTCTTTTTTTGGGAGGTGTATTCCCATGCACCTTTTTACACCCACACATGGGTATACGCTTCCTGATTTTGGTTATTCTCCTCATCCTCATCCTCCACCACCATATCACCAGGGTGACCGTGGTCCGTGATGCAAAGGGTGTTTATGATGCCCGTAAAAAAACATTTTTATACAGTATGTTCATGTATACCCTCCAGGGGTAAATGTTTGTCATTCCATACACTTAGTGCATGGGCATTACAAGTATAGGAGACCCACTCATTTCTAATTGGAACATTTTTTATGAGGCCCTCCTCCACGTCTCTTCCAAGGGGCATTGGAGTGCCTCCCAATTTTTTGGCAGCCCTTGTGTTCACTGCATAGGCCAACACTATGGGAGACCCACTTCCTAATAATGGAAACATTTTTTCATGAGGCCCTCTACGTCTCTTCCAAGGGTCATTGAAGTGCCTCCCAATTTTGGGCAGCCCTTGCATTCACTGCATAGGCCAACACTATGGGAGACCCACTTCCTAATAATGGGAACATTTTTTCATAAGGCCCTCTACGTCTCTTCCAAGGGGCATTGGAGTGCCTCCAAATTTTTTGGCAGCCATTGCGTTCACTGCATAGGCAAACACAATGGGAGACCCACTTCCTAATAATGAGAACATTGTTTTTAGGAGGCCCGCTGACCTCCACGTCTCTTCCAAGGGGCATTGGAGTGCCTCCAAATTTTTGGCAACCCTTGCATTCACTGCATAGGCAAACAGTATGGGAGGCCCACTTCCTAATAATGGGAACATTGTTTTCAGGAGGCCCTCCTCTAAGTCTCTTCAAAGGGGTATTGGGGTGCGTCCAAATTTTGGGCAGACCTGCCACTCACTGCATACGCAATAACAGTATAGGAGACCCACTCTTTAGTAATGGGAACAACAAAGCATAGCCGGCTGATGGCTCTCTAGGAATAGTGAGGGCCGACTGCTGCTGACCCTTTAAGAATAGTAAAGGTTGCCTGATGACCCAATAAAAATAGGCTTTGTGACTTTCAGAGTCCCTCCTTCATAAATGAAACACGATGTGTCTGATGATATCTCACACACCACATGGGCAGATAAGGTTGTAAAATGTTAAAATGTCATTTTCCAGTGAATGCATTTGTCTTGGTTGAAAGCAATGCAAAAGTGCAAAAACGCATCAAAAACGCTACGTGTGAACATAGCCCAAGGTGTGGAGGAGCATTTTTGTTTTTGGTTATTTATTTCACCTTATATACAAGTCATTACCCTGGAAAGGATGTTACCTAACATATTTCCCAGGAAAATCCATTTTGATTTAGTTTTCGTACTGTATGTTTTATTGTGAGTCCGTAAAAGTGGCGTAATACTCTGACCACATTGTTGACAGCAGTGACCTGGGAGTCAGAGATGCTTCCAGGGGTCTTCCCCATGCTGTTCCCATGTCATTTGAGCACTGTTCCCATCGATTTGGGCAATTTTTAGGCCCTCTGCAGACCGCCGGGGGGCCGCCTGAAAAATGCTTGAGTTTCCCATAGACTTACATTGGGCTTGTTGCTCGGGTCGAGCACCCGAGTATTCCAGTGTGCTCGACCCGAGCATCGAGCACCCGAGCATTTTAGTGCTCGCTCATCACTAGTTTGTACACTACGGGCAAAACTTATTCTTATAGAAATCTGCTAAATAATTCCAATGGTAAACTTTTTTTTACCCTTTAATGGCAGTTTGTATGATATCGTCGGCCCTGCATGTTGGGGACGTGTTTTATATAAATATAAATCAGTGCAAAAAAAATTGTGTGTGGCACATGCTTCTTTTGAAGAGCTGCCAAATATATCTAATGTGGGAAAAAGGACTAAAATTCAGCTTTTAGGCTCTGTGAGAGAGTCGCTGGTGATACAGTGGGGGAAATAATTATTTGATCCCTTGCTGTTTTTGTAAGTTAGCCCACCGACAAAGACATGAACAGTCTATAATTTTAAGGGTAGGTTAATTTTAACATTGAGAGATGGAATATCCCCCAAAAAATCAAGAAAATCACATTGTATAAAATAGATAATTTTTTTGCATTTTTTAGTGAGAAATAAGTATTTGATCCCTCTGGCAAACAACACTTAATACTTGGTGGCAAAACCTTTGTTGGCAAGCACAGCAGTCAGACGTTTTTTGTAGTTGATGATGAGGGTTGTGCACATGTCAGGAGGAATTTTGGTCCACTCCTCTTTGCAGATCATCTCTAAATCATTCAGATTTTGAGGCTGTCGCTTGGCAACTCGGAGCTTCAACTCCCTCCATAAGTTTTCTATGAGATTAAGGTCTGGAGACTGGCTAGGCCACTCCATTACCTTACTGTGCTTCTTTTTGAGCCACTCCTTTGTTGCCTTGGCTGTATGTTTTGGGTCATTGTGTTGCTGGAAGACCCAGGCACGACCCATCTTCAAATCTCTTACTGAGGGAAGGAGGTTGTTAGCCAAAATCTTGCGATACATGACCCCATCCATCTTCCCTTCAGTACGGTGCAGTCGTCATGTCCCCTTTGCAGAAAAGCACCCCCAAAGTATAATGTTTCCCCCACCATGCTTCATGGTTGGGATGATGCTCTTAGGGTTGTACTCATCCTTCTTCTTCTTCCAAACACGGCGAGTTGAGTTAATGCCAAAGAGCTCAATTTTTGTCTCATCTGACCACAGCACCTTCTCCCAATAACTCATAGAATCATCCAGGTGTTCATTGGCAAACTTCAGACGGACCTGCACATGTGCCTTCTTGAGCAGGGGGACCTTGCGAGCACTGCAGGATTTTAAACCTTTAAGGCATAATGTGTTACCAATGGTTTTCTTGGTGACTGTGGTCCCAGCTGCCTTGAGATCATTAACAAGTTCTCCCCGTGTAGTTTTAGGCTGATCTCTCACCTTCCTCATGATCAAGGATACCCCACGAGGTGAGATTTTGCATGGTGCCTCAGACTGATGTCAATTGACAGTCATATTGTATTTCTTCCATTTTCTTACTATTGCACCAACAGTTGTCTCCTTCTCACCCAGCATCTTACTTATGGTTTTGTAGCCCATTCCAGCTTTGTGCAGGTCTGTGATCTTGTCCCTGACATCCTTAGAAAGCTCTTTGGTCTTGCCCATGTTGTATAGGTTAGAGTCTGTCTGATTAATTGAGTCTGTGGACAGGAGTCAATTATACAGGTGACTATGTAAGACAGCTGTCGTTAATGCAGGTAAAGGGTTGATTAGGAGTGTCTAACTGGTCTGTAGGAGCCAGAACTCATAATGGTTTGCAGGGGATCAAATACTTATTTCTCACTGCAAAATGCAAAAAAAATTATCTAATTTGTACAATGTGATTTTCTTGATTTTCTTTGGGATATTCTATCTCTCAATGTTAAAATTACCTACCCTTAAAATTATAGACTGTTCATGTCTTTGTCAGTGGGCAAACTTACAAAAACAGCAAGGGATCAAATACTTATTTCCCCCACTGTATATGTGAGGGGAGATATGTTTCACTGCAGCTACTAGCTTCAGTGAACTAAACCTACACATTTCCTCCAGCAAGTTATGTGTTGGGGGCTTAAACCACCATTTTAAAAGGGAGTGGTTTTTTTGTGAATGACATTGAGAAGGGTGGGAAGTCATTCACCATATCTCCACCTCAGGGTGTGGCTGAGCAAATTAAATGCTCAGTCACAGTTTTTTTTTCTCTGGTGTGATCTGGACAAGGAAGTCTCCAGATTGTGTGTGTGGAAAACAGAGAGCTCCACAGAAGGACTTTGTGGTGAAACCTTTATGTGCTATATAGAGAGGGCAAAACCCAGCTCACCTATGGACTGTACTATACTTTATCTTTTTGTTTTTTGTTATCCCGGAGAGGACGTGTTTATTTTGTGGAACCCTGTTGAGGTTTATGCCATACATCAATAAACCTACAGGAAGTTAACCCGAGACGTGTTTCCTGTGTCTGCCTCTGTGAGAGCCCAGCAATTCGCTTTACCACAGCTCATGTATTGAAACATTGACCTCCAAAGTAATTATCCTAGAGACCCCCTTACTGTTCTCTATTAGGACACAGCATAGAAAATTCTACAATTGAAACAGATATCAACATGTATTAGGGTCACCGCAAGTATCGGCAGCTGCCTTGAAGAACATTGTGGTCACAAAAGCCTCTGCGAAGCTTCTCCTGTCCTCTGCCTTTCATGCATTACATGGTTGGTCGGTGATCTGAATGTAATACTACACAATGTATCTCCTGCCAATGGGTACATTAGAAGTATTTGGCAACAGTTTCCCTTCACTATAAATATGATGC
This sequence comes from Phyllobates terribilis, assembly GCF_046119375.1. NCBI lineage: Eukaryota > Metazoa > Chordata > Amphibia > Anura > Dendrobatidae > Phyllobates > Phyllobates terribilis. The sequence continues at coordinate 387,231,654 of NW_027362765.1, forward strand.
TCCATCAATGCATAATGTTGGGGGCACATCTGGTTTTCACAGATCTGTGAGAAGTCATGAATAGAGATGAGAAAATCTGCCGAAATTTGATTGTCCAGATTTGCTCGAATTTAGCAGGGAAATTCCATTTGCGTCAAATTTATTTGATGCAAACCAAATCCATTTATTATGGTCTGATGTCTCTTCAGATCCCAGAGAATAAGACATGATGGGGGTTAAAAGATTAAAAATATTATGCTCCCCTTGCCCTGCACCTGTCCTGGCGCCAAAGCTGATCTCATCCGGTTCTCTGATGGCTGGCGTCTACTCTCAGGTTCTGGTCTTCTCTTCGATTTCCAATCCTCATCGCTATTTGGCATCAGTGCAATGTCATGACACGCATCACCCTGAGACATAAAGCCATCACTTAAGGCTTGGTCAGTGCCACAGGTGCCGAAGATGGAAGAGAAGACTGGAGCCGGAAGGAGGAACCGACGCACCTGGGGAGCTGGTGAACTAAAACAGGTGGGAGACAAGGAGAATATAATTTTTTTTTTTGCTTCATTTCTGCCTTTTAAAAAATCAAGCTATGTTGGCATTCAGCAGGTTACCATCTTTCTTGATTTAAGCAAATCAGATAGCAAAAAAATCAGATTTTGGAGAATTACATTTTTTAGTTCAATTCATGTCGAATTCGATTCACTCATTTCTGTTCATGTAAAAAGTTTCTCCAACAAGTCCATAAATAATGGTAACTAGGGATGAGCGGATTCTGGTACCCAACCCAATCTTTATTCCAAAGTTCAGTTTGGGTACCAGAACCCGAACTTCATTAAAAACAATTGGAACCCGAACTTTGGAGCTGAAAATCTCTCTCACGGACTTCCGTCAAAACTCTGAACATTGCAACGGGCTTACAGGAGAAGTCCATGTTCGGCGTTTAACTGTTCGGTACAAACGCCGAAACTTTTAAGTTCGGGTTTGCTCATCTCTAATGCCAAAATTCAGCAACCAAATAAACGTCCCATGCATAAAGTACCCTAATTTAATAACAGTGGTATAAAATATCTAAATAATACTATACCAGTAATATTAAGATCTAGAATGGTCATAAGCCTTGGCTACCATCTGTCCAGCAGCGATGGCCAATGCACCCAGGCTGGCGCCGGGTCTATGGGTCCATCCACTATAGAACAGATCCAGCCGGGAGGTCGAGCAATATGGCACATGTTTAGGAAAAAAAAGAAAACAGATGAAACGTCCGGATCTGGACGGGATTATGGCAGTAGCCGGCTATTTCCTTTGATCTTTCTGCTTTATTGATAGCACAGAGTCCATTCTCTCAATTAGAAGCCGCAGGGTATTAGCCGGCTTTGTAGTCTGACATCATTCCAGGACATGTATTAATATAAACTAAAAAAACAAATAATTGATCAATACTTAAGTAAATTCTGGGTCATTACGACTGTCATCACTAATTACGATAAGGCCAATGTACAAGATACGCCAATCTCAAGGACAGAAACCATGAAAAAAATGACCCAAGGGAGGAGGAGGGGGCTCCATCATCATAAAATCTGATATTGTCATGGTTTATATCATTATTACTAATTTATATGGTGCCAGAAAAATCACTCATATCTTCCAGCTCCCAATAGGGCTCATATTATAATGCCCCCGTCTCCTATACAAAATAGGGTTAATTGTCTATCAAAGCAATTAACCTATAAGTCTCACCACAGGGTCTCATAGGAAAGCTCCGAACAGACTCTACTGCACAAAGTCATTCTCCTTTATTAATGTTATTACACAGTGTTTTGTTTTTTGGTCTAAAATTCTGTGACTTTAGAATTTTTAGTTTTGTATAGGGAGATCTGTTTTTCTGACTTGATAAATGATACCATTCTGGATACCTTCAGCCACCACTAGGGGGAGCTCCCAATATAGGCTACGAACTGTATAAACATATGCAGTGGAATCTCTAGTTATCAGGTTGAGCAGGGTAAGTAATGTTCCTTTCCTCAAAAAAATCTGGATAGGTCAGAGGTGAGTCTAGGACAGGTGAGTGAATATTTTTTTTAACCCTTTGTTAACTTTAAAAGAATATTTTGTTGGATTGAATCTCGAAAAAATGTCAAATTCAGGTAAATGAGTACAACACAGATAACTCTCAAGTGTTTTTATATTACCATTTTGGTGTCACACAGAAATTTCTCTCCTACCATTAAGTGATATAGCATAAAATTATATAAATTGGATTTATGTATGTATATTACGTACAGTACAGACCAAAAGTTTGGACACACCTTCTCATTTAAAGATTTTTCTGTATTTTCATGACTATGAAAATTATACATTCACACTGAAGGCATCAAAACTATGAATTACCACATGTGGAATTATATACTTAACAAAAAAGTGTGAAACAACTGAAAATATGTCTTATATTCTAGATTCTTCAAAGTAGCCACCTTTTGCTTTGATGACTGCTTTGCACACTCTTGGCATTCTCTTGATGAGCTTCAAGAGGTAGTCACCGGAAATGGTCTTCCAACAATCTTGAAGGAGTTCCCAGAGATGCTTAGCACTTGTTGGCCCTTTTGCCTTCACTCTGCGGTCCAGCTCATCCCAAACCATCTCGATTGGGTTCAGGTCTGGTGACTGTGGAGGCCAGGTCATCTGGCGTAGCACCCCATCACTCTCCCTCTTGGTCAAATAGCCCTTACACAGCCTGGAGGTGTGTTTGGGGTCATTGTCCTGTTGAAAAATAAATGATGGTCCAACTAAACGCAAACCGGATGGAATAGCATGCCGCTGCAAGATGCTGTGGTAGCCATGCTGGTTCAGTATGCCTTCAATTTTGAATAAATCCCCAACAGTGTCACCAGCAAAGCACCCCCACACCATCACACCTCCTCCTCCATGCTTCACGGTGGGAACCAGGCATGTAGAGTCCATCCGTTCACCTTTTCTGCGTCGCACAAAGACACGGTGGTTGGAACCAAAGATCTCAAATTTGGACTCATCAGACCAAAGACCAAAGATTTTTTTGGGGGGAAATATTGCAGATTCCACTCTGAACAGTGGATCACACACAACAGACTAACAGCTCCCATTATCTGCAGTTCAAATGTCAGCTTTGCTGTACAGAATGGAACAGAATGAGCAGAGTCGAGTCAATGTCAGTTGGGTACTACTGTTCACATAAGGATTTTTTGGGTGAAATATTGCAGATTCTATTCTGAGTAGTGGATCACACACAACAGGTTAACAGATCCCATTATCTGAAGCTCAAATTTCAGCTTTGCTGTACAGAATGGGATAGAATAAGCAGAGTCGTCTCAATGTCAGTTGCGTACTGCTCTAGACCTAAATAAGACAGGATAGCAACTCTATAAACGATTCACAGATAGGGCTGTACCTTTAGAAGGTGCAGGGTCTGCAATCGCACCCAGACCCTAAAGACTAGGGAGGCCCAAAAGGTCACTTTACCCCATATGAAAAGACTAATACTATTAAGGACCTATGATAGTTGGGGGCCCTTTTGGAGATTACGCAATGTGGCCCCCAAGCTTCAAGTTTTGCCAAATACACAGATATGAGACTCTGTATACAGCTCTCCGGCTACTCTCTGGTTTATGAGAGAGGGGGTGTAATACATCTCTCACTGGAGCCTGTAATAGTCTATGGTCACTTTTGTTTCCATGGACTCTCATTAAATGTGTGAAATATTTCCTTTAAAGAGGTTCTGCAGCAGCTGCATTGGGTATAAATAAGATGGGTATACTGTACATGTCTGTATATATAAGTTGAAGATTTTTACATCTCCGCTGCTAATTGTAAGAATTCTTACTAAATCATCCAGAAGAGAATGGAAGAGCCAAAATAATAAAAAAGTCGTAGATGGTTCCTCGACAGATGCAGCCGCGGCCACGCTATTCCCACAGAGCTGTCGCTCATCTTTTTAGTAATCGAAGGGCTGAAGCTTTTGCTCTCAATTTTGGAAACTGCTGACATTATGATGGACACGGGACAGAGGCCAAGCCAAAAGAAAAACTTTGGCAGCACAAAGCTATTTTGCATAGTACTGGCTTACAGGAGCAGAATCCAATCATAGATCCTATTTCTAAATGTCCACACCAGATAATATTGCACATATCCACAGGATCGGTGATAGCTGAATGACCTTACTGATCCTGAAAATGTTGGTCCCAATGACCCTTGTGTGAATGGAGTCGTAGTGGGCAAGTTCAACCCCCACTCCACTTCTATGGGACTACTAGAATCACTATTTCCGTCAGTCCCATAGAAATGGATAGAGCAATGATCACACATATACACTTCCGGTCTATTCCCACAGGGGACTTTGGGAGCCCTGTTCTTGGGATTGGTCAGGGTCCCAAGGGTCATTTACCCAAGTGATCAAATAAGTGAAAACCCTTTTAAAATGAAAATAACATTTAAACATCAAGCTGAACAGGTAAAACCTTTACTTTTCAGAGATCTAAATCCCCTGCACAAATATAAGTGAAATAACAAAATGTCAGCTGCCTGCAGTCACCACTAGGGGGAGCTTCCTGCAATCAACTCAATAATAACCTACTATGCGGCATTTCTGAGCTCCCCCTAGTGGAGGCTGCAGAAAACATAACTTTATTACTTGACTTATAGGCCCCAATGCAAAATCCATTTTATCCTATATTGTAGCCCACCCTTTAACCTTTTAAATGAGCCTTCGGCCCTCTCACTCAGTAAGACCCAAATCCTCTCTACCTTTTAATTAATGAGATATGTTTGTAGTCTTGAAACATATACATCTGCATGGGAGCTGTATACATAAAACGATAGGATATTGTCCATTAAGATTATGTTGCTCTTTCATATTAACTGCACTGAAATAATAACAAAAATACTTGCATAAGTCAACATACCCTTAAAGAAATCTTTTTCTATTGTGCCAAGATTTTATCCTACAGCCAAAAGCAGCCGGAGGTAATTAGCACTGCCGTGGGTTGGAGATTTGAAGACTAAAAAAAAAAGTGGATACAAAAAAAAAAAAAAGGCTAAGATCCAACCGGGAGATCATTATAGTGTACAATTATATAGAATGTGAAATTGGATCAGGCAGAAATCCCATTAAAAGTAAAACTTTCACGGAGTTGATACAAATAGACTGAGCAATAATGTCCAAGAAAAGGATAAAGCCGACTCGTACCTTCTATATTGTAGGTGGTGTTTAATGAGCGGTCTCCGGATTCATACATAAATTATAATCTGCAAACCTCACCATCCCCAGAAGACCTTGTGTCCATCGGTAGAGACATTTCAGCACCACGGACAGAGGTGAAGCATTACAGTCACGTATGTCTTCTGTAAGATGTGGATCTGTACACACTCAATGGCTTTTTACATATACGGGACATGTAGCATTAGAGGTAATGGGCTGGCACCAGACAGCAGAGAAAAGAAAGCCCCGGAGACCAATCAGCGTGATTTCTGGCCACTACATGCAAGGAAAACGCTTCTTAAAATGTATTTTTAACACTATATTGATGTTCGATCCAACATTTTGTTCTGGTTGACTTTTAATGATCTTCCTATAGCAGTTGAAGCTCAATTCATTGATACTGACAGAGGGGAGACTATGGCTAACATGGTGGATTCGCTAAGCCAAAGGTCTAAATGAGCAACAAGGACCGAAGTCATTGGTGCAGCGAGATACAGCAAAATGGATGAGCCAGAGACCACGTGAAACTGCAGACACCAATATGTAGATTGGCACCTGGAATGACGTGGAAGAGCAGATATTGATATGATGGACAGCATGTGGAACAGTGGAGCTGCATATGGTGGATGGGATTTGAGGGGTGGATTGGCCGAGCAGAGTTGGCTGGAAGACTCTGCGATCATGGAAAGGCAGTACTGAGTATACTGGATGGCATCTTGGTCATGGAACAGTAGAGCTGAGAATGCAGACAGATTCTGGATGGCACTTTGGTCAAGGAATGGCATGGTAAGTATGCATACAGGCACTTTGGAACAGCAGAGTTGAGTATGCAGACCGGCATCTTGATACAGCACCTTCAGGGCAGCAGAGTTAAGTATGCGAACAGGCACCTTGGAGGTGAGTAACAGATGGGTTATAATGTGGCAGCCCGAGATTAAACCTAGTTATTCCTTTGGATGTGATTTATTGGATTGGGACAGGGGCTAGTGGATCCATCCTTTTCTGTTGTTACCTAAAGAGTATGCTGGATGGCACCTTGGTCATGGAATGCCTGAGTTGAGTATGCAGGCAGGCACTGGACAACACCTTTATCATGAAATGGCAGACCTAAGTATGTGGACAGGCACTTTGGAAGAGTAGAGACGAGTTTTTGGACAGACAAGCAAGTGACACATCGCTGGAATCAGGCGCTTGTGCGCTGTATTATGCTGCTCTCAGATTACATAGTAAAAACCTGATAACAGAATCCCTTTAAGTGATTGCATTTCTCCTTTTTTATTGTCTGTAATATATATAAACACTGCTCAAAAAATAAAGGGAACACTTAAACAACAAAATATAACTCCAAGTAAATCAAACTTCTGTGAAATCAAACTGTCCACTTAGGAAGCAACACTGATTGACAATCAATTTCACATGCTGTTGTGCAAATGGAATAGACAATAGATGGAAATTATTGGCAATTATCAAGACACCCTCAATAAAGGAGTGGTTCTGCAGGTGGGGACCACAGACCACATCTCAGTACCAATGCTTTCTGGCTGATGTTTTGGTCACTTTTGAATGTTGGTTGTGCTTTCACACTCGTGGTAGCATGAGACGGATTCTACAACCCACAGAAGTTGCTCAGGTAGTGCAGCTCATCCAGGATGGCACATCAATGCGAGCTGTGGTAAGGAGGTTTGCTGTGTCTGTCAGCATAGTGTCCAGAGGCTGGAGGCGCTACCAGGAGACAGGCCAGTACACCAGGAGATATGGAGGGGGCCGTAGGAGGGCAACAACCCAGCAGCAGGACCGCTACCTCCGCCTTTGTGCAAGGAGGAACAGGAGGAGCACTGTCAGAGCCCTGCAAAATGACCTCCAGCAGGCCACAAATGTCCCTTTGTCTGCACAAACGGTTAGAAACCGACTCCATGAGGGTGGTATAACAGCCCGACATCCACAGATGAGGGTTGTGCTCACAGCCCAACACCGTACAGCACGCTTGGCATTTGCCACAGAACACCAGGATTGGCAAAGTCGCCACTGGCGCCCTGTGCTCTTCACAGATGAAAGCAGGTTCACACTGAGCACATGTGACAGACGTGACAGAGTCTGGAGACGCCGTGGAGAGCAATCTGCTGCCTGCAACATCCTTCAGCATGACTGGTTTGGCAGTGGGTCAGTAATGGTGTGGGGTGGCATTAATTTGGAGGGCCGCACAGCCCTCCATGTGCTCGCCAGAGGTAGCCTGACTGCCATTAGGTACTGAGATGAGATCCTCAGACCCCTTGTGAGACCATATGCTGGTGCGGTTGGCCCTGGGTTCCTCCTAATGCAGGACAATGCCAGACCTCATGTGGCTGGAGTGTGTCAGCAGTTCCTGCAAGATGAAGGCATTGAAGCTATGGACTGGCCCGTCCGTTCCCCAGACCTGAATCCGATTGAGCACATCTGGGACATCATGTCTCGCTCTATCCACCAATGTCACGTTGCACCACAGACAGTCCAGGAGTTGGTGGATGCTTTAGTCCAGGTCTGGGAGGAGATCCCACAGGAGACCATCCGCAACCTCATCAGGAGCATGCCCAGGCGTTATAGGAAGGTCATACAGGCACGTGGAGGCCACACACAATACTGAGACTCATTTTGACTTGTTTTCAGGACATTACATCAAAGTTGGATCAGCCTGTAGTGTGTTTTACCACTTTCATTTTGGGGGTGACTCCAAATCCAGGCCTCCATTGGTTAATAAATGTGATTTCCATTGATGATTTTTGTGTGATTTTGTTGTCAGCACATTCAGCTTTCTACAGAACAAAGTATTCAATGAGAATATTTCATTCATTCAGATCTAGGATGTGTTATTTGAGTGTTCCCTTTATTTTTTTTGAGCAGTGTATATACAGTATATATATATATATATATATATATATATATATATATATATATATATATAGTACAGACCAAAAGTTTGGACACACCTTCTCATTTAAAGATTTTTCTGTATTTTCATGACTTTGAAAATTGTACATTCACACTGAAGGCATCAAAACTATGAATTAACACATGTGGAATTATATACTTAACAAAATAGTGTGAAACAACTGAAAATATGTCTTATATTCTAGGTTCTTCAAAGTAGCCACCTTTTGCTTTGATGACTGCTTTGCACACTCTTGGCATTCTCTTGATGAGCTTCAAGAGGTAGTCACCAGAAATGGTCTTCCAACGATCTTGAAGGAGTTCCCAGAGATGCTTAGCACTTGTTGGCCCTTTTGCCTTCACTCTGCGGTCCAGCTCACCCCAAACCATCTCGATTGGGTTCAGGTCTGGTGACTGTGGAGGCCAGGTCATCTGGCGTAGCACCCTATCACTCTCCATCTTGGTCAAATAGCCCTTACATAGCCTGGATGTGTGTTTGGGGTCATTGTCCTGTTGAAAAATAAATGATGGTCCTACTAAACGCAAACCGGATGGAATAGCATGCCGCTGCAAGATGCTGTGGTAGCCATGTTGGTTCAGAATGCCTTCAATTCTGAATAAATCCCCAACAGTGTCACCAGCAAAGCACCCCCACACCATCACACCTCCTCCTCCATGCTTCACGGTGGGAACCAGGCATGTAGAGTCCATCCGTTCACCTTTTCTGCGTCGCACAAAGACACGGTGGTTGGAACCAAAGATCTCAAATTTGGACTCATCAGACCAAAGCACAGATTTCCACTGGTCTAATGTCCATTCCTTGTGTTCTTTAGCCCAAACAAGTCTCTTCTGCTAGTTGCCTGTCCTTAGCAGTGGTTTCCTAGCAGTTATTTTACCATGAAGGCCTGCTGCACAAAGTCTCCTCTTAACAGTTGTTTTAGAGATTTGTCTGCTGCTAGAACTCTGTGTGGCATTGACCTGGTCTCTAATCTGAGCTGCTGTTAACCAGCGATTTCTGAGGCTGATGACTCGGATAAACTTATCCTCAGAACCAGAGGTGACTCTTGGTCTTCCTTTCCCAGGGCGGTCCTCATGTGAGCCAGTTTCTTCGTAGCGCTTGATGTTTTTTGCAGTTGCACTTGGGGACTCATTCAAAGTTTGCCCAATTTTTCGGACTGACTGACCTTCATTTCTTAAAGTAATGATGACCACTCGTTTTTCTTTACTTAGCTGCTTTTTTCTTGCCATAATACAAATTCTAACAGTCTATTCAGTAGGACTATCAGCTGTGTATCCACCTGACTTCTGCACAACACAACTGATGGTCCCAACCCCATTTATAAGGCAAGAAATCCCACTTATTAAACCTGACAGGGCACACCTGTGAAATGAAAACCATTTCCGGTGACTACCTCTTGAAGCTCATCAAGAGAATGCCAAGAGTGTGCAAAGCAGTCATCAAAGCAAAAGGTGGCTACTTTGAAGAACCTAGAATATAAGACATATTTTCAGTTGTTTCACACTTTTTTGTTAAGTATATAATTCCACATGTGGTAATTCATAGTTTTGAAGCCTTCAGTGTGAATGTACAATTATCATAGTCATGAAAATACAGAAAAATCTTTAAATGAGAAGGTGTGTCCAAACTTTTGGTCTGTACTATATATATATATATATATATATATATATATATATATATATATACACTGCTCAAAAAACACATACAGTATCTACTATATAATTGTCTTATCCCGTCTGTCTGTCTGTCTGTCTGTTTATCTGTCTGTCTGTCTTTCTGTCTGTCTGTCTGTCTGTCCTGTAAATCCCGCGTCGCTCATTGGTCCGGCAGCGGCCAATCAGCGCCGCGGGATTTCTGAAAAAAGATGGCGGCCGTTAGCGGCTCATCTGGCAGACGGAGGTCAGCGGCGATGCAGCGGGGAGATGAGCGGCGCTAGCAGCACAACTACCCCGACCGGCGCCGCTGACCTCCATGCGGCTAACGTCGGAAGATTAGCGGCTTGGCCCGCTGATCTCCCGACAACAAGTGTGAACGGAGGACCGGGGAGCGGCGCCGCCGGTCGGGATGCTTCTGCTGCGAGCAGCCGCTCATTTCCCGGCTTCTCGCAGCAGAAGGAGCCGCACAGGCAGCGCCGCTCCCCAGTCCTCGCTAATACGGAGCAGCACAAGCAGCGCCGCTCCCGGGCCCACACTAATACGACGCTGATTGGTCGCGGTGGCCGACCGCAACCAATCAGCGAGATGGGCGGCAAATTTAAACGCCGCTCTGCTGATTGGTCGCGGTGGCCGGCCGCGACCAATCAGCGAGATGGCCGGCAAATTTAAACGCCGCTCTGCTGATTAATCGCGGCCGGCCACCGCGACCAATGAGCGAGACGGGCGGCAAATTTAAACGCCGCTCTGCTGATTGGCCGCGGTGGCTGGCCGCGACCAATCAGCGAGATGGGCGGCAAATTTAACCGCTGCTGTGCTGATTGGTCGCGGTGGCCGACCGCGACCAATCAGCAAGATGGGCGACAAACTTAAACGCCGCTCTGCTGATTGATCGCGGCCGGCCACCGCGAGAAATGAGCGAGATGGGCGGCAAATTTAAACGCCACTCTGCTGATTGGTCGCCGTGGCCGGCCGCGACCAATCAGTGAGATGAGTGGCAAATTTAAACGCCGCTGTGCTGATTGGTCGCGGCCGGCCACTGCGACCAATGAGCGAGATGGGCGGCAAATTTAAACGCCGCTCTGCTGATTGGTCGCGGTGGCTGGCCGACCGCGACCAATCAGCGAGATGGGCAGCAAATTTAAACGCCGCTCTTGTTAGAACTCTCCTGTTAGGTATTTTCTATCTTGCTGGTCACATGACCTTTTTTGCCTATTTAATCATGCTCCGCCCTCCTGGCATTGCTGGACTTCATTGTAATTTCTACTCTTAAGCTAGCCTGGTGCTTAGTTACCTTTCTCAGTCAGTTTAGCTAGGTCTTCGGACCTTTATGTTCTATGTTGTGTGTTTGTCTTTTTCTGCTACAATTTCTGCTAGGAGGTGTCCAACTTTATCCCAGTCCCTAGTTCTTGTAGGGATCCCTCCCTTGCATCTATAGGTCTTCGTACAGACTAGCCGAGGACTTTAGCGGGTCTGATCGCAGGATCAGGTTCCCCGTTACATTGTAGGGATCTAGCTTAGTTCTATTGTAGGGACAGATCTCCTTTCTTTCCTTAGTGCTTGTAGCAGATCATAACAGTAAGTCCAGCCCAAAAATATCTCTAAGGAAAGACCTCCAGTTTCCATCATGGTGTCGGTTCAGGATTTGGCTCAACGCCTGCAGAGACTCTCTCTGGAGGTGGCAGAGCTCCAACAACACGTGAGTAGCTGTTCTGGAGCACATTTTGTGGAGCCAAAGGTACGTTTGCCTGATTTATTTTTTGGTGATCAACAAGAATTTTTTTCCTTTAAAAATGCTTGTTTGTTGTATTTTCATTTGAGACCCAGATCCTCTGGTGATGAATCATGGCGCATAGGGTTCATAATGTCACTTTTGCGCAAAGAACCTCAGGGATGGGCCTTTTCTCTCCAACCTAGTGATCCATGCTTTAGATCAGTGGATAGTTTTTTTTCTGCTTTGGGTTTGTTGTATGATGATCCTGATCGTGTCTCATCAGCTGAGACTGAATTGAGACGTTTGAGGCAGGGATCAGGTAATGTAGAAAAATATTGTTCTCACTTCCGTCGGTGGTCTGCCCAGGTGGGGTGGAACGATTCAGCTTTGAAAAGTTTGTTTCTTGCGGGGCTAGGTGAAAGGGTTAAGGATTTGCTGATTGCTTATCCCACACCTGGAAACTTGCAGGAGGCAATGCAATTAGCTATACGGGTGGACAGGAGACTGCGTGCAAGGGTTAATGAGAGTAAGTCCTCTGCCATGTCAGCTCCGAGTCTTAAGAGGGTCTGTACTGACATTGGAGAGCCGATGGAGATTGGGGCGATGGCACCCCGCTCTCAGGAAAAAGACCGCAGGTCTTCTGAAGGTTTGTGCTTTTATTGCGGGAAATCTGACCATTTTATTAAGAACTGTGTGCTTCGTATGAGCAAAGAAAAAAAAAAAAGGTCAGTTACGCCCGTATAGCCGGTTTAAATACTAAGGGGGTATTTCTTTCTGCTACTACTGCTGCTCAGGAAGAATTAATTGAATTTCGGGTATTTGTGGATTGTGGTTCTACTCTGAATGTGATTGATGGGGGATTCTTGGAAAAACTTAAATTAAAACCCAAACCTTTGTCATCCCCTATTGCTGTGGTTTCTGTCGATGGCTCCCCCTTGAAGAATGTTACTCACAAGGTCTGTGAATTTCCTCTCACTATTAATGGTATTCACCAAGAAAATTTGGATTTGGTAGTTTTAAATAATTTGCCTTCTCCAGTAGTTTTGGGGTTACCCTGGTTAAAATTGCACAATCCTGTACTGGATTGGTCTACCAATGAAATTAAGTCCTGGAGCCCTAAGTGTTATGACAAGTGTTGTAACGGACATATTGCTGCGGTGGAAAAAGGGGAACTACCTGTACCTATTCAGGATTTTTGGAGAGTTTTTTCTGAGGAGGAGTCGCAGGTTTTGCCTCCCCATAGAGACTATGATTGTACCATTGAATTTGTCCCTGGAGCGACTCTTCCTAAAAGTCGTTTATTTAATCTTACTATTCCTGAGAGAAAGGCTTTGGAGGAATTCATACAGACAAGCTTGGCCGCCGGTCATATCAGACCCTCTAAGTCACCTGTGGCTGTTGGATTTTTTTTTTGTTAAAAAAAAGGACGGCGGTTTACGTCCTTGTCTGGATTTTCGTGAGATTAATAAAATTACTGTACGCAATCCTTACCCACTGCCATTGATTCCTGATTTATTTAACCAGTTAAATCTGGCAAAATTTTGTTTGAACCATCACTTCTGAGCATGTAGAAACTTGGGACGTGGAACCCTTTTCCCTATCTGTGACATAAGGACCACTCAACTCTCTCACAAGCGTTTGCAAAAATGCCTTGCGTTCCATTTTTTGGTGGGTAATCTCCTTGAATATTATCCATGCATTTATACCTCAAAGTCTAAGGCATTTTCAAATGCATGAACAGGCCATCTCCTTGTGCATGTTCGTGTGGTATATTTTCGTGCCATCTGATCCACTACATCTACTCCATATTTTGTTTCATTGTAAAACTTTACCGTTTCTGGAGTTTTTTAGCGGAATCAGACGCAACAACAACATCTGGATGGACGGAACTCAAAATGACAACATTTTTGTTGGGCTTTCCTTGATATACTGTAAGTGTAAAATTGTCTTCATTTCTAAACACTTTAGTGTTGTACAATTCCTCTTTCATGGATTTTATTTCTTTAGGCACTTCTCGCCTTATCTTGTTCAGTGTTCCCACCAGGGGCGGAACTACCGCCCGTGCAGCCGGTTCATTGAACGGGGGCCCCGAGGGAGAGGGGGCCCCTCCAGCCTCCAGCAGGGCCGCCATCAGGGCATGACTGCCCTGACTCCAGTATGGGGCCCGGCCGGTAGGGGCCCCCTCGGGGGCCCCCCTCTTGTGCGTCTCTCTCCGGGGCCCCATGCTATGCGCCGGGTCCGGGACATTTCAGCGCTGAGCTGCGCTGTTGCAGCAGCGCCTTGATGATTCCCCTGACTTCCGGTCATGTGACGGTGCCGTCACATGGCCGGAAGTCAGGAGAACCTGCTGTCAGCGATTTGGACGAGCGCCAGGATTCTGCAGGGATCGCATGGGGGTAAGTATAACAAGTTTTATTTTTTTTTAAAATACAATTAACTAGGAGTGGAGAGATGGGAGAAGCACATGTGTGTGTGTATGTGTGTGTGGGGGGGGAGATGGGAGATGCACATGTGTGTGTGTGTGTGTGGGGGGGGGAGATGGGAGATGCACATGTGTGTGTGTGTGGGGGGGGGGAGATGGGAGATGCACATGTGTGTGTGTGTGTGGGGGGGGAGATGGGAGATGCACATGTGTGTGTGTGGGGGGGAGATGGGAGATGCACATGTGTGTGGGGGGGGGAGATGGGAGATGCACATGTGTGTGGGGGGGGGAGATGGGAGATGCACATGTGTGGGGGGGAGATGGGAGATGCACATGTGTGGGGGGAGATGGGAGATGCACATGTGTGGGGGGAGATGGGAGATGCACATGTGGTGGAGGGGGATGAGAGAGGGGCACATGTGGGGGAGGGGGATGAGAGAGGGGCACATGTGGGGGAGGGGGATGAGAGAGGGGCACATGTGGGGGGGGAGGGGGATGAGAGAGGGGCACATGTGGGGGGGAGGGGGATGAGAGAGGGGCACATGTGGGGGGGAGGGGGATGAGAGAGGGGCACATGTGGGGGGGAGGGGGATGAGAGAGGGGCACATGTGGGGGGGAGGGGGATGAGAGAGGGGCACATGTGGGGGGGAGGGGGATGAGAGAGGGGCACATGTGGGGGGGAGGGGGATGAGAGAGGGGCACATGTGGGGGGGAGGGGGATGAGAGAGGGGCACATGGAGGGGGGAGGGGGATGAGAGAGGGGCACATGGAGGGGGATGAGAGCTGCACATGGGGGAATTGGGAGTAGGGGGATAATGAGCTGCACATAACGAATGTGGGGTGGGGGAGAGTAAATGATAAATGATGATGGGGTGGGGAGAGCACGGACATGATATAATGAATTGGGGCAGGGGGTGCATGTAAATATTGAATGCGGGGAGCAGGAAGTATAGAGTAGGGGGCGTTGCGGATGCAGGAGTGTGACTGGTAACAAATTGGCGGAAAGAGTAGAGGTTCTAATTAAATTATATATTAAGTGCCTATTTACAGTTAATGGGGGCACAGTGGTGGATTACAATTTATATTTGGAATGGTAGGTTGCCTAATAACTAACCATATATTGATGGTGGATGCACGTCTGTATTCAGCTGCGTAATGTAGAAGTTGGGGAATGTGCTCTAGATAACTGTGTTATTTTATGCAGAGACGAGTGATGGCGGTCTGTGCTGGATGAAGGAGAAAAGCGAAGATGAAGGACTTCACCTAGAGACGTCACCGGTGAGTCAGTCTATTACATGTACACTGTGTATAATGTCACTGGTGATCACTGTATTACCTGTACACTGACACTATATACAGAGCTCCTGTGTATAATGTCACTGGTGATCACTGTATTACCTGTACACTGACACTATATACAGAGCTCCTGTGTATAATTTCACTGGTGATCACTGTATTACCTGTACACTGACACTATATACAGAGCTCCTGTGTATAATGTCACTGGTGATCCCTGTATTACCTCTACACTGACACTATATACAGAGCTCCTGTGTATAATGTCACTGATGATCACTGTATTACCTGTACACTATATACAGAGCTCCTGTGTATAATGTCACTGTATTACCTGTACACTGACACTATATACAGAGCTCCTGTGTATAATTTCACTGGTGATCACTAGATTACCTGGACACTTACGTTATACATACCATGTATAGAGCTCCCGTGTATAATGACACTTATGGTAATATTAGTAATGTGGTGGTAATATTAGTAATGTAGTGGTAATATGTGGTCTGGTCATGGTGTGGCAGTTTTTCTCCCTTCTGTGTGGTATTATTCGGTCACTATGTTGTGGTAATATGTGGTCTGGTCATGGTGTGGCGGTATTCCCTGTATGTGGTATTATTGGTCATTTAAAAAAAAAATGTATATGACACATTCCCTTAAAGAAAACTAAATAAAAATATATCTAAAAAGAGTATTGGATATTTTAAGAAAATTTTAATAGGTTAGAGTAGGGCCCGCCCAGAAGAGTCTACCTTATCGTGGTGGCGGCTTTAAAAATCTTTTGGCCAAAACAAAAGCTGATGGCTATGTATGTGGCGCCGTCACATGGCCGAACGTCAGGAGAACCTGGTGGCAGCGACGTGGACGAGCGCCAGGATTCTGCAGGGATTGCATGGGGGTAAGTATAACAAGTTTTATTTTTTTTAAATACAATTAATTAACTAGGAGTGGGGGGAATCAGAGATGCACATGGGGGGGATGAGAGATGCACATGGGGGGGGGATGAGAGATGCACATGGGGGGGGATGAGAGATGCACATGGGGGGGGATGAGAGATGCACATGGGGGGGGATGAGAGATGCACATGGGGGGGATGAGAGATGCACGGAGGGGGATGAGAGATGCACATGGGGGGGATGAGAGATGCACATGGGGGGGATGAGAGATGCACGGGGGGTGAGAGCTGCACATGGGTGGGATGAGAGCTGCACATGGGGGGGTGAGAGATGCACATGGGGGGTTATGTTTACATAACTTTGTTGCCTTATGAAGGGCAGGGGGGGCCCCCCAAAATTTCTTGCACAGGGGCCCACTACAGTCTGTGTCCGCCCCTGGTTCCCACGATGGTTGTTCCTTTGCTTTTTAGCTGTTTAGCTAATTTTACTGAAGTAAAATAATTATCGGTTGTAACATTGCGACCTTTTTTCAAAAACGGGTCCATTAACTTCATTACCACATGGTCAGCTAAACGGTCCTCAGCACGGCGTGTGTCATCTTTGCCTAGATAAGGGAAGCCATTTGCCAGATATTTGCTCCTCTTATCAACAGCTAGCCAATATTTGTGGCCATATTTATCTGGTTTGGAAGGCATGTACTGCGTGAATGGACACCTAGTTTTGCTTGGGAAAAGTTGCTCATCCACCGTTATGTATGGGCCAGGTTTGTAACACGCAATACAATTTTCAATAAACCTGTCCCACACAGTAGAAAATAGAGCAAACTTGTCCGTTTGCAGTCTCTCCGATCGAGTAGATTTCTCATCAAATCTGAGAAACCTCATAATTTCAACAAAGCGGTCCCTAGACATTGTCGCTTTGCAAAACGGTATTCCCCAGTCATTACACCAAATACTGCCAGATATTCCACGAGCATAGAATATCGCAATGAATGCATCTCGCTCCTCATCAGATAGAGTAAACTGTAAATTATTGTTCCTGCATGCTTCTGCAAGCGTACAGTTCTTTATATGTGTCAATATATATGAATCAAAAAATAAACGCCATGCGCTCAAAGGACTATCGATAATGATATTTCTTCTGGCGTATCCTGTAGGGCCAGGTGCTTCTCGAAGAATATTTTGGCTGTCACGCCTACCAGGCAAGTGTTCTCCAATTTCAACAGGTTTCCATTGAATACCATCCGCTGAAACTAGTATTCCTTCAGATTCGCCTTCTCTGGTGTTTGTTGTTGCATTACCTTCGCCGCCATCGTTATCTGTTGTTCTTTCATTTCTGGGACGTTTTGCTGATTTTTTCTGTCCACGACCAGGAGGATGGTCACGAGGCAACATAACTGCATGAGCCCGATCCCCAGTTGATGTGCTTGGAATATCTGTAAAAAAGTTGATGAATATTTAGAATTTTTGTTTTGTAAGGGTCCGTGCACACTGGCTGGATTAGCGGCGGAATATCCGACCGGATATTCTCACCACAATCCGGCCCGTACCTGCCCGCTCAGGTACAGAGCGGAGTTTCATACCTGAAGCTCCGCTCCGAACCCCGGGCTGGAGCCGCTGTCTGGGACGGAGCCGTGCTCGCGCGTAAGCAAGCGCTGCTCTGTCCCTGACAGCGGCTCCAGCCCGGGGTTCGGAGCGGAGCTTCAGGCATGAGCGGGCAGGTACGGCCTGTATTGCGGCAAGAATATCCAGATGGCTATTCAGCCAGAATTCTGCTAGTGTGCACAGGCCCTAACTCAGTGTGTGGAAGAACAAATAAATACACATAACTACTTACCTTCTGGATTTGTTCCTTCTGAGTCTTCAGATTCACTTGATATGTTCTGAGGAATGAAATCTTCATCACTGTCAGAATCAAATACATGTTCCTGCAATTCGGATTCCGATTCATCCTCCGGTATGGATTGCAAAGTAGCCAGAATATCCTGAGGCTTTATCAAACGTCTTCTCTCCATATTCCTCACAAATTCCATAATTCTATATAGTTCCCTGCTGAAAAATAGAAATGAAATGAAAACTAAAAGAAATAATAACTGTTCTGCCACCTTCAAAAGTAGGTGGGCTGAATCAGTTGACAGACAGCTAAACTATTTCATAACAATTCATACCTGCATGAGTCTTCAGAGCTCGTATGTCTGCGTCTGTTCTCTTTGTCTCTTCAGCTGAACTGAAAGTAAAGTTACTATCCAGAATACTGTCTCCTGCTAGGACCTTAGAAAAACACCACCCTTCATTAGCATAAGATAAGAGCCTAGAGTAAACAAGCTATTTTGTTCAGCATTACACAGTAATACAAGCAGGTAAAACACAAGGAAAATGTGAAAAGTTGACATGTAAATTGAACTACATCTATATGAACATCAGGGTAAATAAGACAGAGTGAAAAAATTATGCACAAAACTTTATAGCAACATTTAGTGACAAAAGGACCTCAAAATATAGTAGGGAGTCAAAATGACTCCCTTCAGTAGTTCTTGGTAAATTTTGAAAAAAACGCGCAAATTTTTCACCAAAATTATTTATTCTCACAAAATCTTTTTTCACATCATATTTGAGGAAAAGTCACCGAGTTTCAAGCCGGAATTCTGAAAAATGTAGTTACAGAAGAGAAATAAAAAACGAAAGGAGTCAAAATGACTCCATCAGTAGTTCTAGTGTTAACACTCCTGTGGGTCATTTTGAGAATCTGGTTATGCCTTTTGGTCTCACCAATGCTCCAGCATTTTTTCAGAATCTTATTAATGACATCCTTAGACCTTTGATCGGCAAAAATGTGGTTGTGTATTTGGATGACATTTTGATTTATTCGCCTGATCTGGAGTCTCATTGGCGGAGCGTACGTGAGGTATTACAGTTATTAATTGACAATTCGCTTTTTGCTAAGCTGGAGAAATGTGAGTTCGCTGTACAGAGAATTAGTTTTTTGGGCTACATTATCTCCAGCGAGGGCTTTGAGATGGACCCGGTGAAAGTTCAAGCTGTGCAGGAATGGCCTAGGCCTATTGGTTTGAAATCGATACAGAGGTTTTTGGGTTTCGACAATTATTACAGAAAATTCATTAAAAAATGTTCTATTATTGTCAAACCACTGACCGATCTCACCAGAAAAGGTGCTAATGCGGTTCAGTGGACTTCTGAGGCCATTGAAGCTTTTGTGTTTCTAAAGGAGAGGTTCACCTCTGCTCCCATCCTTATGCAGCCTGATGTGACTAAGCCGTTTTTGGTTGAGGTTGATGCTTCTTCTGTGGGGGTCGGTGAGGTGTTGTCTCAGAAAAGCAAGGATGGAGTACATCCCTGTGCTTTTTTTCAAAAAATTTTTCTGAGACTGAACTTAATTACGATATTGGTAATCGGGAATTGCTGGCTATTAAACTCGCATTTGAACACTGGCGTCATCTCTTGGAAGGTGCTGAACTTCCCATTCAGGTTTTCACTGATCATAAAAATCTGATCTATCTTGATGCTGCCAAGCGCTTGAATGCCCGTCAGGCTAGGTGGGCACTTTTTTTCTCGCGGTTTAATTTTTCCGTTACTTACATCCCGGGTACCAAGAATGTTAAAGCGGATGCTTTGTCTCGCAGCTTTTCTCCCATGGTCGGTGTTGAGGAGGAAGAGGAGACCATTTTGCAAGAAGGTGTTGTGATTGCTGCATTGGACTCCGTTTTGGAAGATGATATTCTTAAAGCACAGGAGAATGCCCCATCTAACACTCCCCATGGGAGGTTGTTTGTGCCTAGGACCTTTAGGAGAGATTTGTTTGTTGAGTGTCATGAGTCTCGGTTGGCAGGTCATCCAGGAATTTCTGAGACCAAGAGACTTGTGGGTCGCAGTTTTTGGTGGCCTGGATGGCAGAAGGAAGTCATTAAGTGGGTGCGTCAATGTACGGTGTGTGCTAGATCTAAGTCTTCACATACTCCTGCTGCGGGGTTACTTTGCCCTCTGGAGGTTCCTAGTGCACTTTGGACACATCTGGCTATGGACTTTATTACTGACCTTCCTCCCTCTGAAGGTTTCACGGTCATCTGGGTGGTCGTTGACCGTTTTAGCAAGATGTGTCACTTGGTTCCTTTCATCAAACTGCCCTGCGCTAAGACACTCGCTAAGGCCTTTGTCAAGGAAATTGTCAGACTACATGGCGTTCCTACTGACATTGTTTCGGATAGGGGACCTCAGTTCGTGGCTCGTTTTTGGCGTGCTTTTTGTGACAGGTTGGGAGTTCATTTGTCGTTTTCATCCGGATATCATCCTGAGTCTAATGGCCAGACAGAAAGGAAGAACCAGGATGTTGAGCAGTTCTTGCGTTGTTTTGTGGCAGACAATCAAGAGGGGTGGCCTGAGTTTCTGCCACTTGCTGAGTTTGCTCTTAACAACCATACATCCTCTTCTGCTGGTTGTTCGCCTTTTTTTTGTTGTTCTGGGAGACATCCGTCTTTTGGGTCATTCTCCAAATTGGTATCGGCTGTGCCTGAGGAGGAGAGTTTTTCCGGTGATTTGGAGAGAGTTTGGACGGATGTGCATGGTAATCTTCAGGAGGCTAACAAAAAATCTAAGAGGTACTTTGATAGGAAACGGCAAGAGGTTTTGTTTGCTATTGGTGACATGGTTTGGTTGTCCTCTAAGAATCTGCGGTTGAGGATTCCTTCTAAAAAATTGGGTCCCAAGTTTGTAGGGCCCTTTAAGGTTCTTCAGGTAGTTAACCAATCTGCTGTTAGGTTGGAGGTTCCTACCTCCTGGAAGATTAATCCGGTGTTTCATGTTTCTCTGTTGAAAAGAGCTTATGTGTCGGATGGAGACGCCTCTGCCACTGTTCCACCGGTGGTGGAGGACGGGGAATACGAAATTTCCCGCATCCTAAATTCTAGACGGTATAGAGGGAGTTTGCAGTATCTCATCACTTGGAAGGGTTTCGGACCCGAGGATAACTCATGGGTGAGGGCGGATGATGTTTCTGCTTCCAGACTTGTCAGAGCGTTTCACAAGAGGTTTCCTGATAAGCCTGGGCCTAGGGGATCCGGAGGATCCTCATAGAAGAGGGGGTACTGTTATAACTCTCCTGTTAGGTTTTTTCTATCTTGCTGGTCACATGATCTTTTTTGCCTATTTAATCCTGCTCTGCCCTCCTGGCCTTGCTGGACTTCATTGTAATTTCTACTCTTAAGCTAGCCTGGTGCTTAGTTACCTTCCTCAGTCAGTTTAGCTAGGTCTTCGGACCTTTATGTTCTATGTTGTGTGTTTGTCTTTTTCTGCTACAATTTCTGCTAGGAGGTGTCCAACTTTATCCCAGTCCCTAGTTCTTGTAGGGATCCCTCTCTTGCATCTATAGGTCTTCGTACAGACTAGCCGAGGACTTTAGCGGGTCTGATCGCAGGATCAGGTTCCCCGTTACATCGTAGGGATCTAGCTTAGTTCTATTGTAGGGACAGATCTCCTTTCTTTCCTTAGTGCTTGTAGCAGATCATAACAGCTCTGCTGATTGGTCGCGGTGGCTGGCCGCGACCAATCAGCGAGATGGGCGGCAAATTTAAATGCCGCTCTGCTGATTGGTCGCGGTGGCCGGCCGCGACCAATCAGCAAGATGGGCGGCAAATTTAAACGCCGCTGTGCTGATTGGTCGGGGTGGCCGACCGCGACCAATCAGCGAGATGGGCGGCAAATTTGAACGCCGCTGTGCTGATTGGTCGGGGTGGCCGACCGCGACCAATCAGCGAGATGGGCGGCAAATTTGAACGCCGCTGTGCTGATTGGTCGGGGTGGCCGACCGCGACCAATCAGCGAGATGGGCGGCAAATTTGAACGCCGCTGTGCTGATTGGTCGCGGTGGCCGGCCGTGACCTATCAGCGAGATGGGGGGTAAATTTAAACGCCGCTCTGCTGATTGGTCGTGGTAGCCGGCCACCGCAACCAATCAGCGAGATGGGTGGCAAATTTAAATGCCGCTGTGCTGATTGGTCGCGGTGGCCGGCCGCGACCAATCAGCGAGATGGGCGGCAAATTTAAACGCCGCTCTGCTGATTGGTCGCAGCCGGCCACCGCGACCAATCAGCGAGATGGCCGGCAAATTTAAACGCCGCTCTGCTGATTGGTCGCGGTGGCCGGCCGCGACCAATGATCGAGATTGGCGGCAAATTTAAACGCCGCTGTGCTGATTAATCGCGGCCGGCCACCGCAACCAATCACCGAGATGGGCGGCACATTTAAACGCCGCTGTGCTGATTGGTCGCGGTGGCCGGCCGCGACCAATCAGCGAGATGGGCGGCAAATTTAAACGCCGCTCTGCTGATTGGTCGTGGTGGCCGGCCGCGACCAATCAGCGAGATGGGCGGCAAATTTAAACGCCGCTCTGCTGATTGGTTGCGGTCGCCGGCCGCAACCAATCAGCGATATAGGCTGCAAATTTAAACGCCGCTCTGCTGATTGGTCGCGGCCGCCGGCCGACCGCGACCAATCAGCGAGACTGGCGCCAAATGTAAACACCGCTGTGCTGATTGGTCACGGCCGCCAGCCGCGACCAATCAGCGAGATTGCCGTCAAACTTAAACAACGCTCTGCTGATTGGTCGCGGCCGCCGGCGACCGCTGCCAATCAGAGATTTTGGCGCCAAATTTAAACACCGCTCTGCTCATTGGTCCCGGCCGCCGGCCGGCCGAGACCAATCAGCGAGATTGCCGGCAAATTTAAACAACGCTCTGCTGATTGGTCGATTTTATCGCCAAATTTAAACAAGCTCTCCGGTTCTCACTAACACAGTTCGCTGATTGGTCGCGGCCGCCACCCGTGACCAATCACCGATATTGCCGCCAAATTTAAACACCGTTTTGCTGATTAGTCGCGGTTGCCGGCCGCGACCAATCAGCGATTTTGGCGCCAAATTTAAACAACGTTCTGCTGATTGCGCCCGGTCGGCCGCATGCCTATTCTAGAATACCCGATGCGTTAGAATCGGGCCACCATCTAGTATATAGTACAGACCAAAAGTTTGGACACACCTTCTCATTTAAAGATTTTTCTGTATTTTTATGACTTTGAAAATTGTACATTCACATTGGAGGCATCAAAACTATGAATTAACACATGTGGAGTTATATACTTAACAAAAAAGTGTGAAACAACTTAAAATATGTCTTATATTCTAGGTTCTTCAAAGTAGCCACATTTTGCTTTGATGACTGCTTTGCACACTCTTGGAATTCTCTTGATGAGCTTCAAGAGGTAGTCACCGGAAATGGTTTTCACTTCACAGGTGTGCCCTGTCAGGCTTAATAAGTGGGATTTCTTGCCTTATAAATGGGGTTGGGACCATCACTTGTGTTGTGCAGAAGTCAGGTGGATACACAGCTGATAGTCCTACTGAATAGACTGTTAGATGTATTATGGCAAGAAAAACGCAGCTAAGTAAGGAAAAAAGAGTGGCCATCATTACTTTAAGAAATGAAGGTCAGTGAGTCCGAAAAATTGGGCAAACTTTGAAAGTGTCCCCAAGTGCAGTTGCAAAAACCATCAAGCACTACAAAGAAACTGGCTCACATGAGGACCGCTCCAGGAAAGGAAGACCAAGAGTCACCTCTGCTTCTGAGGATAAGTTTATCCGAGTCACCAGCCTCAGAAATCGCAGGTTAACAGCAGCTCAGATTAGAGACCAGGTCAATGCCAGACAGAGTTCGTGCAGCCCTTTCATTGAACAGGGGCCCCGAGGGAGAGGGGGCCCCTCCAGCCTCCGGCAGGGCCGCCAACAGGGCATGACTGTCCTTACTCCAGTATGGGGCCCGGCTGGTCGGGGCCCCCCTCTAGTGCGTCTCCTCATGGGGCCCCCGCAGGGCCGGCGTCAGCACCCGGCGCACCCGGACAAATGCCGGGGCCCTGAGCGGGCGGGGGCCCTCACCGTCGGGCACCCCGCACGCTATGGGACCCGTGAGCGGAGGAGAGCGGTGTCAGCGCCCACTCACCCCCGCTTGGGCCCCGGCACCCGGCGCAATACTAACCTCTCCCCGTGCCTCCGCAGCAGCTCCTGCATCCTCCGCGGCTGCTGCACTGTGACGTCTCAGGTCAGAGGGCGCGGTGACGTCTTTACACCGCGCTCTCTGCTGAGCAGTCACAGCGCAGAGCGGGATGAGGCCGGCGAGTCGACGCTGGAGTCTGGAGGAGCGGCAGCAGGTGAGATGTGAGGTGAGTATTTGATTTTTTTTTTTTTATTGTATGGAGGCCTGTGGCAGCATAAGGGAGGGGGGTGAGGTGGGGGTGTGTGACACCCTGCATGGGGCATTATAAGGGAGGGGGTGTGTGTGATATCCTGCATGGTGCATTATAAGGGAGGGGGGGTGACATCCTGCATGGGGCATTATAAGGGGGGGGTGACATCCTGCATGGGGCATTATAAGGGAGGGGGTGACATCCTGCATGGGGCATTATAAGGGAGGGGGGTGACATCCTGCATGGGGCATTATAAGGGAGGGCGTGTGTGACATCCTGCATGGGGCATTATAAGCGAGGGGGGGTAACATCATGCATGGGACATTATAAGGCGGGGGGGTGACATCCTGCATGGGGCATTATATGGGGGAGGAGGTGACATCCTGCATGGGGCATTATAAGGGGGGGGTGACATACTGCATGGGGCATTATAAGGGAGAGGAGGTGACATCCTGCATGGGGCATTATAAGGGAGTGTGTGACATCCTGCATGGGGCATTATAAGGGTGGTGTGTGACATCCTGCATGTGGCATTATAAGGGAGGGTTGTGTGTGTGACATCCTGCATGGGGCATTATAAGGGAGGGGAGGTGACATCCTGCATGGGGCATTATAAGGGAGGGGGGGTGACATCCTGCATGGGGCATTATAAGGGAGGGGAGGTGACATCTTGCATGGGGCATTATAAGGGAGGGGGGGTGTGACATCTTGCATGGGGCATTATAAGGGAGGAGGGTGCCATCCTGCATGGGGCATTATAAGGGAGGGGGGTGACATCCTGCAATGGGCATTATAAGGGAGGGGGGGTGTGTGCCATCCTGCATGGGGCATTATAAGGGAGGGGGGTGTGTGTGACATCCTGCATGGGGCATTATAAGGGAGGGGGGGTGTGACATCCTGCATGGGGCATTATAAGGAAGGGGGGGTGTCATCCTGCATGGGGCATTATAAGCGAGATTGACATCCTATATGGGGGGGAACAGCCTGCATGGGGCATTATGTGGGGGGAGCAGCCTGCGTGGGGCATTATGTGAGGGGAACAGCCTGTGTGGGGCATTATGTGTGGGGAACAGCCTGCATGGAGCGTTATATGGGGGCCAGTATTCTGTATGGAGCGTTATATGGGGGCCAGAATCCTGCATGGAGCGTTATATGGGGGCCAGTATCCTGCATGGAGCGTTATATGGGGGCCTGTATTCCGTATGGAGCGTTATATGGGGGCCAGTATCCTGTATGGAGTGTTATATGGGGGCCAGTATTCCGTATGGAGCGTTATATGGGGGCCAGTATTCTGTATGGAACATTTTATGGGGGCCAGTAATCTGTATGGAGCATTATATGGGGGCCAGTATCCTGTATGGAGCGTTATATGGGGGCCAGTATTCTGTATGGAGCGTTATATGGGGGCCAGTATTCTGTATGGAGCATTATATGGGGGCCAGTTTCCTGTATGGAGCGTTATATGGGAGCCAGTATTCTGTATGGAGCGTTATATGGGGACCAGTATCCTGTATGGAGCGTTATATGGGAGCCAGTATTCTGTATGGAGCATTATATGGGGGCCAGTATTCTGTATGGAGCGTTATATGGGGGCCAGTTTCCTGTATGGAGCGTTATATGGGAGCCAGTATCCTGTATGGAGCGTTATAAGGGGACCAGTATCATGTATGGAGCATTTTATGGGGGCCAGTATTCTGTATGGAGCATTTTATGGGGGCCAGTCTAATGTATGGAGCATTTTATGGCAGCCAGTATACTGTGTGGAGCGATTCGCCGATTTCTGAGCTATTGTGCAATTTACAATAGATATCGGCCATGTAATGTAAGAAGTGAAATCTTTGAATTATACTATATATATATATTTCTCTGCGGTATCTGTGCATCATGAATCGTTGTATGTGTTAAAAGGGCCCACTGAGACTCTTTCGCCCGGGGCCCACAAAAACCTGGAGCCGGCCCTGGGCCTCCGGCCCCATGCTGAGCGCTAAGCGCCGGGACATTTCAGCGCTGCTTTCCTCTGTGCAGCAGTGTAGTGCTCCTGCGGCAGCGCCTTCATGATTCCCCTGACTTCCGGTCATGTGACGGCGCCGTCTCATGGCCGGAAGTCAGGAGAACCTGGTGGCAGCGACGTGGACGAGTGCCAGGATTCTGCAGGGATCGCATGGGGGTAAGTATAACAAGTTTTATTTTTTTTAAATACAATTAATTAACTAGGAGTGGGGGGAATCAGAGATGCACGGGGGGATGAGAGATGCACGAGGGGGGTGATATGCACATGGGGGGGTGAGAGATGCACGGGGGGATGAGAGATGCATGGGGGGGTGAGATGCACGAGGGGGGATGAGATGCACGGGGGGATGAGATGCACGGGGGGGATGAGAACTGCACATGGTGAGATGAGAGCTGCACATGGGGGGGGATGAGAGCTGCACATGGGGGGGATGAGAGATGCACGGGGGGGATGAGATGCACATGGGGGGGTGAGAGCTGCACAATGGGGGGTTATGTTTACATAACTTTGTTGCCCTATGAAGGGCAGGGGGGGGCCCAAAAAATTTCTTGCACAGGGGTCCACTACAGTCTGTGTCCGCCCCTGCTGCTAGGAAACCACTGCTGAGGACAGGCAAAAAGCAGAAGAGACTTGTTTGGGCTAAAGAACACAAGGAATGGACATTAGACCAGTGGGAATCTGTGCTTTGGTCTGATGAGTCCAAATTTGAGATCTTTGGTTCCAACCACCGTGTCTTTGTGCGACGCAAAAAAGGTGAACGGATGGACTCTACATGCCTGGTTCCCACCGTGAAGCATGGAGAAGGAGGTATGATGGTGTCGGGGTGCTTTGCTGGTGACACTGTTGGGGATTTATTCAAAATTGAAGGCATACTGAACCAGCATGGCTACCACAGCATCTTGCAGCGGCATGCTAATCCATCCGGTTTGCGTTTAGTTGGACCATCATTTATTTTTCAACAGGACAATGACCCCAAACACACCTCCAGGCTGTGTAAGGGCTATTTGACCAAGAAAGAGAGTGATGGGGTGCTACGCCAGATGACCTGGCCTCCACAGTCACCAGACCTGAACCCAATCGAGATGGTTTGGGGTGAGCTGGACCGCAGAGTGAAGGCAAAAGGGCCAACAAGTGCTAAGCATCTCTGGGAACTCCTTCAAGATTGTTGGAAGACCATTTCCGGTGACTACCTCTTGAAGCTCATCTAAATATGTTAATCCTTTGTCCTTTTTGTCTGTTCTTCAGTTATAGGGATCTTTCCACAACTTTGATGTTTCCCTTGGGATTACAGTCACAATTTACTCTACTACCATTCCAATAACAATGGGACCAGGCCTTATAATTTCTATTTAATCTGTGTGACTGACCCAGGGCTTGGTCCTGTCTTGTACAGATTATCTCTTCTGTGAATTGTATGTCATTGAACAGCCAGTTAATGGTTTGGATCTGTCATCATCCAGCAGATGTCCACCCCCAGATAGTGATTTATGGAACTTATGGTCCAACCACCAGTATTTGCGGAGATCTGACATAGATTTGCATGTTTATTTACTAATCATGTGAATGGAGTAATGTGGAGCAGTTATTTTTAATGGTTCCATTTTGGGGAGACCATATAATTTGTTGTTTAGCTTTTATTATTTTGCAGGATAAAAGAATGCCAAAAAAAATGGCTATTCAGCATCGTTGGAGGTTTTTTTTTTTTTTTCTGTTGTCTACTTTGCTGTAAGGCTAACACCTTAACTTTATTCTATGGGTCAGTATGACTGGAGCAATGCAGAAGCCTGGACATTGTATGTATGAGCAGGAATGCTTAAAGGGGTTCTCCTGTGAAAACAAATTATCACCTATCCAAAAGATGGGTAATAATAACCTATTGATCTGTGAGGGTCTGCAGAACATGGCACTTTTATCCTCACTAGAATGGAGCAGCAGTGAACGTGCTCGACTGCCAAGCCATTTATTCTTTATAGGTCTGCCAAGCGTTGCATTTGGCTTTTTACGGTCAGTCATCTAGAGAACGAATGGAGCAGCTGCCACTCCATTTTGTGATGGAGATAAAAGTAACGCAGCAGGGAAAAGAATTCCTCAATCGTCCGATCAGTGCAGTCCACCGATCAGTAAGTTATCACCTATACGGTGGATAGGCGATACCGTTTTTCAGTGGACAACCCTTTTAAGGGTGCTCAGGTTTATCCATGGCACTGGGTTACCCCACTTGTGGTCAGTTTCAGAGGTCAAGTGAATGGATCAGATCTCTGAGCTATGACACAGTGGAGAGAGGTCGCACTTGTCTGTGCATCGCTCGAGGTTTACAAGGAGTTGTCTCTGACAATAGTCCTCCCGAGAACCCGTGCCTACTCATAGGTAGTGAAAGAAGTGATGCCGTGGGCATAGGATGCCACCCTTATGGTGAGAAGGAGTTAGGGAGAGTAAGAGGCCACAGTCATGCAGATGGATCTGCAAGGAAGAGGATGGGATATCGAGAGAGACATCACCCATAGCGAAAAGGGGGAAGTAGAACTGCTAGAAAGTAGCATCAGTAGGATGACAGTAGGAGACTTTGCACCATTGCATCCAGGTGGCAACGAAGAGGGCCTAGTCCAAGACTCGGAGGCTACAGATGTCCAAGAGTAGGAGGCTACAGATAATGGAGGTGCCACCATAGTGGGGGAAGACCAGTGTGAGGGGAAGACCTGCTGAATGAGAGAGTGTAAGAGATTCCGGCAGAAGAGGTAAACTGGATAAAGAAGAGTGTCCAAAGGAAAGGACAGGATGAGTCCTGACGGTGTAGAAGTATGTAAGACCAGCGCAGTTTAAGTCTGAGCTTCTGAAGAGTAAAGTTCTTTGTTTAGTTGAGACTGTGTCGTGTCTTTTTCAACTCCACTCCAAAATGAGAAACCCAACCAAGACCGACTTGTAGTTGTATAGTGGGTTGCACCCTACCAGTGGATGGCATGAATTTCACTGGAGAACATAGACCGAAAAGGGCCACTGTGCAAAAACAATAGTTCATCATGGAGCACAATTCCACCTGCTTTGGAGATGACAGTGGCCCCCTTACCTCTTGGGCCCCTGTGAGGCTACACAGGTTGCACCAATGATATATCGGTCGCTGGTGGATTTTACATTTACACATAATCATGTTAGGGGTTTGGAGGAGGATCAAACAAAGAAATGTATTTCTGAGCAGAGATAGAGCTTGAGATGAACAGTTTTCCTTTTATTTCTGGCTAAATTTAGATGAGCGCTCAAATTATCAGACCAGTAATGTCCACAATTTGTCCATGTGCAGTCTCACCCACATAGAGGACTGCTGCAGGTGCCTTCTATTAAATCCACCTGTGATCAATCCTCAAAAAGCGGAGGAAAAATGCTGAAATTCTGACAAGCATGGGCGGTCATCTGTCAGGATTTGGCCCAGAAGCTGATATACAGCTGCCGGTGTGAAGTTTGGAGAATTAATGGTCAGCGCTGGAAATACTGAGCCTTACATAAACTTCATGTATTTGTCAATAAAAGTGTAAAATCTTATGAAATGCTGATAATTGTATTTCAGTAACCATAGAAACATTCGACTAAAAGATCGAAAATCACCAAGGAAGCGAAATGTGTGAAAAGTAGTGATGAGCGAGCACTAAAATGCTCGGGTACTCGTTGCTCGGGTCGAGCACATTGGAATACTCGGGTGCTCGACCCGAGCAACGAGCCCAATGTAAGTCTATGGGAAACTTGAGCATTTTTCAGGCGCCCCACCCCCACCCCGGTGGTCTGCAGAGGGCCTAAAAATTGCCCAAATCGATGGGAACAGTGCTCAAATGACATGGGTACAGCATGGGGAAGACCCCTGGAAGCATTTCTGACTCCCAAGTCACTGCTGTGAACAATGTTGTCAGAGGTATTACGCCACTTTTACGGACTCACAATAAAACATACAAAAACAAAACCAAAATGGATTTTCCTGGGAAATATGTTCAGGAACATCCTTTCCAGGGTAATGACTTCTACATAAGGCAAAATAAATAACCAAAAACAAAAATGCTCCTCCACACCTTGGGCTATGTTCAAACGTAGCGTTTTTGATGCGTTTTTGCACTTTTGCATTGCTTTCAACCAAGACAAATGCATTCACCAGGAAATGTCATTTTAACATTTTACAACCTTATCTGGCCATGTGGTACGTGACACATCATCAGACACATGCATAGAGTGCTGACAAGACATGGGAACAGCATGGGGAAGACCTCTGGAAGAATCTCTGATTCCCAGGTCACTGCCTAAAAGTGTGCCCATCATGAGTGATCCGTGAAGATGCCTCCCGCCATGCACCTGTCGTTGCAGACTTGCAACAATCACCGTCCACGTCCTTGTCCCACTGCAGCGTTCAGTTGTCCCTACCCCATTCCTTGGAATGCAAGCGCAAGTATGCAGCCAGCCACCCACCAACCCACAGGCTGCAATACTATACTGCCAAATTTGTGACAGCTGCTTGCACTAGAAATGTGGCCTTTTAGGATCGTGGAAGCAGAAGATTTTCATAACCTCATGCCGGCGGCGGCCAGGTGTCCATACTGGGTCCCCAGCAGCCACTGTTTCTCCCGGTGTCGTCTCCGCCTTCCACAAGCACGGGTCCCACAACATTACCCCTGCCCTCCCCAGTGCACTTACTGGGAAGGACCGCCTAACCACAAACACGTGGACAGGTGTATGTGGCCAGGGATGGTACGGAGCCAGTCCACAGCTTTTTATGCTGAGTTGTATTTCACCACAGCCATATTCTTTAGCTTGGTGAAAGGACTTGGGAAACCATATCTACCCAGCTGTCATTTCTCCCAGGAAGTACTCTAAAGCTGCTTTCACTTGAAATGTGGTCTTTTAGGCTCGTGGAGGCAGAAGCTTTTCATAACCTCATGCCGGCGGCGGCCAGGTGTCAATACTCGGTCCCCAGCAGCCACTGTTTCTCCCGGTGTCGTCTCTGCCTTCCACAAGCACGGGTCCCACAACATTACCCGTGCCCTCCCCAGTGCACTTACTGGGAAGGACCGCCTAACCACAAACACGTGGACCGGTGAATGTGGCCAGGGATGGTACGGTGCCAGTCCACAGCTTTTTTTGCTGAGTTGTATTTCACCACAGCCATATTCTTTCGCTCGGTGAAAGGACTGGCATAGAGGGAAACCGTATCTACTCTGGGTGTCATTTCTCCCAGGAAGTCCTCTAAAGCAGCTTTTGCAGAAGCAATGGCAGCCTGTCCAACATCAACTTGCACTTCTCGGTGGTGCTTTGACACACAAACATCTTTCTTTGCGCATTTAATTACATGACTACAGAGTTGGGCAATGGCCTGATCTGCAATCCAGTTTGAGAAATAACATGCATGAGCACGTCCGATCCACATTAAAAAAAACAACCATAGAGTATCCGGGAACCTTCCCCCACACTTTTCTTAGCCAGGGCTGCTTCTCGGCAGGGTTGGATGGACCCATCAGAAAACCGGAGACTCCTCCGGTGGGCCCTGGCTTCTCCTTCAGGAGATTTCATTGTGCCGAGGTGAGGCCATGATGATGATAGAGGCCACCATCTGCTTAGTTTTCTGTTACTTGAAATCCAAGCGCAAGTATGCAGCCAGCCATCCACCCACCCACAGGCTGCAATACTAAACTGCCAGATTTCTGGGCAGCTGCTTGCACTTGAGGGCCTTTTAGGCTCGTGGAGGCGGAAGCTTTTCGCAGCCTCATGCTGGCGGCGGCCGGGTGTCAATACTCGGTCCCCAGCCGCCACTATTTCTCCCGGTATCATCTTTGCCTTCCACAAGCACGGGTCCCACAACATTACCCGTGCACTCCCCAGTGAACTTACTGGTAAGGACCGCCTACCCACAAACACGTGGTCAAGTGAATGTGGCCAGAGACGGTACGGAGCCAGTCCACAGCTTTTTTTGCTGAGTTGTATTTCACCACAGCCATATTCTTTAGCTTGGTGAAAGGACTTGGGAAACCATATCTACTCCAGCTATGATTTCTCCCAGGAAGTCCTCTAAAGCTGCTTTCACTTGAAATGTGGCCTTTTAGGCTCGTGGAGGCGGAAGCTTTTCACAACCTCATGCCTCGTGTCTGTACTCGGTCCCCAGCCGCCACTATTTCTCCCGGTGTTGTCTCCGCCTTCTACAAGCGCGGGTCCCTGAACATTACTGCTGGTACTTATCTGTGGGAATTTGCTTTCCTCCTACAAGCCTGGAATATTTCCAGTAAAATATGGTATGACGCCATGGTATTAGCACTGTCGCAAGTACCAGTAGCGAAGTCATCCCCAATTTCCTTCTCAGGAATTTTATTTGGTAGACTGAGTGGCTGCCCAAATACATTAGTATCTCAGAAAGGAGCTGAAGATAGAGTGGCAGTAGGTGCAAGTTTCTCCAGCCTGTTAGATATCAGAGGGTGAACGGCAGCAAATTGGATCAGTGGTTAGCACTGAAGCCTTGCAGCGCTGGGATCCTGGGTTCAAATCCCAGCAAGGACAACATCTGCAACATCTGCAAGGATTTTATATGTTCTCCCCATATTTGTGTGGGTTTCCACCTCAGTAAAAAAGCAGCCATAGAGTGTCCGGGAACCTTCCCACACACTTTTCTTAGCCAGGACTGCTTCTCGGCAGGGTTGGACGGTCCCTCCAGAGAATCCTCTGATGTGCCCTGGCTTCTACATCAGGAGAGTTCATGATAGCGCTAACTTTGCAGCTGCTATGTGGCTCTTGAGCGGGTGAGAAAGGTAAGCCCTCAGAATCAAATCCTCTGGTGGGCCCAATGTTTTTCAATCTGAAACAGCTTCTCAGTGGGAGTTGTATTTCACCACAGCCATTGTATTTCACCACAGCCATTTCACCACATTTCACCACAGCCATACCATATTAAAGACACATAGCTCGGTGAAAGGACTGGCATAGAGGGAAACCGTATCTACCCCAGCTGTCATTTCTTCGTCACCAGGTTACGCCATTGTCACACACGACCATGCCTGGCTGTATGTTCAGCGGTGAGAGCCACAGATCAGGCTGCTGTGTTACAGCTTTCAACAACTTTGCAGCGCTGAGCGGTTTGTCACCTAAGCATTAAGCATGTTATCTTCAGCACAGTCTGTTGCCGCTTGGCCAAGGCAGTGCTGCAGTGCTTTCAGCTTGTGACTGATGTGGTCATTTCGGAGATGGAGGAGGAGGTGCAGGAGCTGAACAATGTGATTACATTGAGGTTACATTGGCGACTCTGTTTTTATACAAAAGAAAGTTCCTACTGATTTTTTTTTACTTTATTTTTTAAGGCAAATGCATTCACCGGGAAATGTCATTTTAACATTTTACAACCTTATCTGGCCATGTGGTGTGTGACACATCATCAGACACATCCTGTTTCATTGATGATGGAGGGACACTGAAAGACACATAGAGCAGGGCCACAGTAACGAGTACGACATGTTCCCATTAGAAAGGAGAGAGTCTGCTATACAGTTATAGGGTATGCAGTGAGTCCAACGGCTGACCAAATTTAGGAAAAACCCCACTAAGAATTTAAAGACACATAGAGCAGGGCCACAGTAACGACAAATTCCCATTAGAAAGGAGAGAGTCTGCTATACAGTTATAGGGTATGCAGTGAGTCCAACGGCTGACCAAATTTAGGAAAAACCCCACTAAGAATTTAAAGACACATAGAGCAGGGCCACAGTAACAAGTACGACATGTTCCCATTAGAAAAGAGAGGGTCTGCTATACAGTTATAGGGTATGCAGTGAGTACAACGGCTTACCAAATTTAGGAAAAACCCCACTAAGAAATTAAAGACGCATAGAGCAGGGCCACAGTACCGACAAATTCCCATTAGAAAGGAGAGTCTCCCATAGTGTTGGCCTATGCAGTGAATGCAAGGGCTGCCAAAAATTTGGAAGCACTTCAATGCCCCTTGGAAGAGACGTGGAGGAGGGCCTCATAAAAAAAATGTTCCCATTAGAAAGGAGCGGGCCTCCTATACTTGTAGTGCCCATGCACTAAGTGTATGGGCTGACAAACATTTACCCATGGGGGGTATACATGAACATGCTATATGAAAATTTTTTTTTACGGGCATCATAAACACCCTTTAAAAAAATTATGCGGGTGTTGTATCACGGACCACGGTCACCCTGGTGATATGGTGGTGGAGGATGAGGAGAAGGAGGAGGACAAGAGCAAATAGCCAAAATCAGAAAGCGTATACCCATGTGTGGGTGTGAAAAGGTGCATGGGAATACACCTCCCAAGAAAAGACACTGGATTTGAGTTTATGTTACGCTGCTATCATTCGGTGGTGTTGAGAAGTCTGGCCCAATCCAGCCCTTGTTCATTTTTATAAGAGTCAGCCTGTCAGCATTTTCAGTTGACAGGCGGATGCGCTTATCAGTTATAATTCCACCAGCGGGACTAAAAACCCGCTCTGATAAAACGCTGGCGGCAGGGCAGGACCTCCAAGGCATAGAGAGCCAGTTCATTCCACGTATCCAGCTTGGATACCCAATAATTATAAGGCTCAGAGGAATCACGGAGGACGTCGGTACAGTCGGCAAGGTACTCCCTCAGCATCTTCCCAAACTTTGAACTCCTTGTGAGAGTACCCCACGCCTCAGGGCCTGTGCGATGGGAGGGTCTGAGAAAACTCTCCCAGAACTTTGACAGTGTTCCCCTGCCTCTGCTGGATTGAAGTTGTCTCTCTCTCGCCTGTACTCCTTGGTTGTCCAGCGAAGTGTGCCCTCTGCCACCAGCGTTTTCAGATGGGAATTTTTTTAATAGTTCTGCAACAAGGGCCTTCTGGTACAGACCCATTTTTGTAGACCTGTCCACCTCTGGAATAATAGATATAAATTTCTCCTTGTAGCGTGGGTCTAGAAGTGTCACCAACCAGTAATGACTGTCACCCAAAACTTTGAAACGCGAGGGTCATGGGAAAGGCAGCGTAACATAAACTCAGCCATGCGTGCCAGACTACTAACAGGCAAGACTTCCGTGTCCTCACCAAGAGCATGACTGACCATGCTCTCCTCCTCCTCTTCTATGTCCTCTGGCCATCCACGCTGGACAGACGGTATAACAGCTGTGCAGGTAGTACCGTCTATAGCACATGAAACTAGCTCATGTCCTTCCTTCTCCTCCTCTTCCTCATTGTCACCCAATCCACGTTGGGATGAGATGAGACTTGGCTGTGTGTAATCACCCTCTATGGTTCCTTGCTCCATCTCATCATGCTCCGCCTGCAATGCATCCTCTTTGATTGTGAGCAGAGAGCGTTTCAGAAGACAGAGAAGCGGGATTGTGATGCTAATTATGGCGTCATCGCCGCTCACCATCTTGGTGGAGTCCTCAAAGTTTTGGAGTATGGTACATATGTCTGACATCCATGTCCACTCATGAGGTCTTATGTGTGGAGTCTGAACTGAATACCGACGGCCTTGTTGATGCTGGTACTCAACAACTGCCCTCTCCTGCTCACAAATCCTTCCCAACATCTGCAGTGTAGAGTTCCAACATGTGGGGACATCACACATCAGTTTGTGAGCCGGAAGCGGCAAACGCTGCTGAAACACAGCAAGGGCGGCGGAAGCTGTAGCTGACTTTCTAAAATGGGCACACAGGCAGCATACTTTAACAAGCAGATCCGGCAGCTCCGGGTAGGATTTGAGAAACCACTGAACCACGAGGTTAAGCACATTGGCCAGGCATGGTACGTGTGTGAGCTCGCCTCGCCTCAGAGCTGCCACCAGGTTCCAGCCATTGTCACACACGACCATGCCTGGCTGTATGTTCAGCGGTGTGAGCCACAGATCTGCCTGCTCTTTCAGAGCTGTCCACAAATCTTCAGCATTGTGCGGTTTTTCACCTAAGCATATTAGCTTCAGCACAGCCTGTTGCCGCTTGGCCGAGGCAGTGCTGCAGTGCTTCCAGCTTGTGACTGATGTGGTCATTTCGGAGATGGAGGCTGAAGAGGAGGAGGAGGCTGAGGAGGATGAGGTGCAGGAGCTGTAGACCGTGGGGATCATCCTGATTGACCTAGGGCCCGCAATCCTTGGCGTCAGGAGGACGTGTTCCGTCCCAAGGTCCGACTGGGTCCCGGCTTCCACTATGTTAACCCAGTGTGCCGTCAGCGAGATGTACCGTCCCTGCCCACAAGCACTTGTCCACGTGCCCGTGGTTAGGTGGACTTTCCCGGTAACTGCATTGTTGAGGGCACGGCTAATGTTTTGGGACACGTGCTTGTGTAATGCGGGGACGGCACACCGGGAGAAATAGTGGCGGCTGGGGACCGAGTACAGAGGGATGGCCGCCACGAGCCTAAAAGGCAACATTTTGAGCGCAAGCAGTCGTGAAATGTGAGAATTTAGTAGTGTGGCCTGTGGGGCGTTGGCTGCATATTTGCGCTTGCGTTGCAAGGACTGGGGTATGGACAACTGAACGCTGCGCTGGGACAAGGACATGGACGTGCTTCCTGATGCTGCTACTTGAGAGTGCACAACGACAGGTGCAGGGCAGGAGGCATCTTCGCATGCACCATGGACAGGGGATTGGCTTGCATGCACAACAGCGGAAGAAGCAATGGTGCCACCTGCAGACGCTGTTCCTGGACCCTGGGGTTCGGCCTACAAAGTCGGGTGCTTTGCTGCCATGTGGCTGATCACGCTGGTGCTGGTCAGGCTGGTCGTTTTGCCACCCCTGCTGATGCTGGCCTGGCAGGTGGTGCAAATGGCCTTTTTGGGGTTATTGGCAGAGTCTTTAAAAAACAACCTGACTCGGGAAGACCTAACAGTTGTACTGGCAACTTCCTTCATGTTGGTGTTACGGGGAACAGTTGCCTGCATTCTGTCTGCGGCCACCACACTGCTTCTTCCTGCCTGTTGGGGTGCTCTGCCTCCCTCCCCCTGTGTGCTGCTGTCCTCGCTCTGCATGTCCTCCTGGCAGGTTAGGTCAGTTACTATATCATCCACCACCTCGTCTTCCACTTCCGCACCCTGGTCCTCCTCCTGACTTTCTGGCAATTGTGTCTCATCATCGTCCACCTCTTGTGACACTTGCCCACCGTCTCCTTCGTGTGACCGTGGCTGCTCAAATATTTGGGCATCGCTACACACGATCTCCTCTTGCCCCGCTTTAAGTGAACAGGGCGAGAGGCCCGAATCTATAAATGGAAAAGTGAACAGCTCTTCAGAGTGTCCAAGTGTGGGATCAGTTGTCTCCGGGCACTCAACATGGTGGGAGGAAAGAGGATCAGGGTGAGGAATATGCGGTCCAGACTCACGGCTACTGAGACTTGACCGTGTGGAAGACAGGGTGGTGGTGGTGGTGGCTAAGTGACTGGAAGCATTATCCGCTATCCGACCAACAACCTTTTGACACTGCTCTGGGTTCAATAGTGGTGTGCTGCAGTCTCCTAGGAATTGGGACAGGAAGGTCAGACGAGAAGATGTGGGTGTTTGTTGTGGCACAATTTCAGCTTGCCCACGGCCTTGTCCTTGGCCTCTGCATGCACCATCACCATCACGTCCAGTTCCCCGTCCCTTGTCACATGCCTTGCCCATTTTAAATGGAGGACAGTATCTTCCAAGCTCACTACAAATGACTGAGTTTGGAGCGAACTTATATGTGATCCGTGTGACGGAGAAAACAGAGTTTTAAATACCTGGCCTGTAGGTAAGTAGTTTGAACAGCAAACCGGTGTCAAAAATGTCGTTGACACAGTGAAAAAAAATTGGAATGTAGGCCAAAAATGGCAGCATTTTCTGAAAAAGTATATGTGATCTGTGTGACGGAGAAAACACAGTTTTAAATAGCTGGATTTCTAGCGCTGTTATATGGAAAGGACCTGGCTGTATTCTGCAGTGCCAACAAGCAAATGGTGCAGAAAAACGGTGTTCTCTGGTAGCTTTTTAAGCAAATAATGAGGATTAAGATCCAAAAAAAGTATTCCTGGCCCCTAAGACCTGGGCCTTTGTATAGAAATATCTAACAGCAGCAGAAGGCAGAATTGGAATGGAGCCTCTTGTGTTATATGCACTGCAGTCTGCTATATACCCTGCCTGCCTATATACACTGCCTGCCTATATACACTGCCTGCCTGGATTAGTTAGTCCTCAAAAGGACTGTTTGTTAAGATGGATATGTGTAATGTATGGTTTTTCTCCCTACACTACCTAATACACAACCAAATCTCCCCCTGACGCAGCAGCACCTCTCCCTACACTGTCTGATTCCGGAGTGACTGTGACGAGCATGGCGGCGCCAGGTCTGATATACACCTGATGACGCTGTGCGGCCAGCCAATCACTGTAATGCCATAACCATCATGGCTGCGGCATTACAGTGAGTGGCAGGTAGTGATGAGCGAGTATGTTTTGTTAACCCTTTCTCTGAGTATGCTCGGCCGAGCACCGAGTAGTTACAGCTGCTCTGTGTTATTTTTGATTCACTCCCGTGTGCATGATTTGCGACTGTTTGACAACTTTAATACATGTGAGGAATGTCTATTTCTTACACATTCCTCACATGTATTAAAGTTGTCAAACAGTCGCAAATCATGCACACGGGAGCGATTCAAACATATCACCGAGCAGCTGTAACTACTCGGTGATCGGCCGAGCATACTTGGCGAAAGGGTTAACAAAACATACTCGCTCATCACTAGTGGCAGGCAATCCCTGCATGTTGATTTGCGCTCTAAAGAGCGCAAAACATGCAGGGAGGGGACCCGAGCTCCCGCCGAGCAACCCCGGAAATACTCGGCGAGCGCCGAGCATCTTGAGCAGTGAGATGCTCGGGCGAGCACCGAGCAGTAGCGTGCATGCTCGCTCATCACTAGTAAAAAGCAAAATTTGTGTCAGTCTCATATCTTTTGGCCATGACTGCAGGCTACAATTGGTCCGTGCGCTGTACGCTTGCAGTCCCTTGCCATGCATATCTCTCCCTAAGACTATGTTCGTACAGTTTTATTTTGAGCTGTAAAACACATCTAAAACGTCAGCATTTCCCATAAAACCCAAACTCAATAATGATAAAACTAAGCCTAATAATTAACTAAGAGCGATCGACACAACTGAGGCATGACGAGCCTCCAGCCTCAAGATCTCATTAATTTTGAATATCAGAATCAAAGACAAAATGACAAAGTTTACGAGCTCAAATATAAGGAGGAAGAAGAGTAAAGAAGCAATAAAGAATATAGAGGAGCTGCTTGGTTTTCTTCTTTTGCATGACCCATAGACTGAGTCATTTCAGATTCTGAAGTCACATACGCTGACTTCACAGAAAACTATGTGACATACTTATCTACAGCCATGCAGTGCCAGCAATCCTAGGAGAATGTGTGACATATGCCCAAGGCGATTGATAAGTCCCTCTGAACGCCACTGGCGGTTTCCAAATGAAACAAATAATATCTGCCGAAAAATCTGCTCTACGTTGCATTTATCTGCTCATATCTCTATTAAATGTGAAGGAATCTGCCTGGTGACTATTCTGCAGCCAAAGTGTAGTAATTAACATCCTAATTATACCTAAAGTTGATTTCAGTAATTAATATCAATAGTAATTAATTATCCGTCACGCCGTACTGTTACATAGTAGAATGTCTAGTCAAAATATCTTTGGTTTTGCACTGGCCCAAAATGTCATTTCTCACCTTTTTGAGGGAGATCCTCTAAGATCTTGGTCCAGATGAGCAGCATGAAGAGAAGCTGTTCATGCAACAAGGTAAACCAGCTGGAGCAATGGACGCTGCAGAAACTGGACAGCAACTTAAGGAATGGAGGCTATAGAAACTGGATGGAAGCTGGAAGAATGGAAGCTGTAGAGACCGGATGGAAGCTGAAGGAATGGAGACTGTAGAAACTGGATGTAAGCCAAAGGAATGGACACTGTAAAGACTAGATGGAAAATGAAGGAATGGAGGCTAAAGAAACTGGTTAATAGCTGGAGGATTGGAAGCTGTAGAAACTGGATGGAAGATGAAGGAATGGAAGCTGTAGAGACTGGATGGAAGATGAAGGAATGGAGACTGTAGAAACTGGATGGAAGATGAAGGAATGGAGGCTATAGAAACTGGTTAATAGCTGGAGGATTGGAAGCTGTAAAAACTGGATGGAAGATGAAGGAATGGAAGCTGTAGAGACTGGATGGAAGATGAAGGAATGGAGACAGTAGAAACTGGATGGAAGATGAAGGAATGGAGACTGTAGAAACTGGATGGAAGATGAAGGAATGGAGACCGTAGAGACGGGATGGAAGATGAAGGAATGGAGACTGTAGAAACTGGATGGAAGCTGAAGGAATGGAGACCGTAGAGACTGGATGGAAGATGAAGGAATGGAGACTGTAGAAACTGGATGGAAGATGAAGGAATGGAGATTGTAGAGACTGAATGGAGACTGTGGAGACTGGAATGGAGACTGTAGAAACTGGATTAAAGATGAAGGAATGGAGACTGTAGAAACTGGATGGAAGATGAAGGAATGGAGACTGTAGAGACTGGATGGAGGATGAAGGAATGGAGACTGTACAGACTGGATGGAAGATGAAGGAATAGAGACTGTAGAGACTGGATGGAAGATGAAGGAATGGAAGCTGTAGAGACTGGATGGAAGCTGAAAGAATGGAGACCGTAGAGACTGG
Organism: Phyllobates terribilis; assembly: GCF_046119375.1. NCBI lineage: Eukaryota > Metazoa > Chordata > Amphibia > Anura > Dendrobatidae > Phyllobates > Phyllobates terribilis. Next base: position 387,272,696 of record NW_027362765.1, read on the forward strand.
ATGGAAGATGAAGGAATGGAGACTGTAGAAACTGGATGGAAGATGAAGGAATAGAGACTGTAGAAACTGGATGGAAGATGAAGGAATGGAGACTGTAGAGACTGGATGGAAGATGAAGGAATGGAGACTGCAGAGACTGGATGGAAGATGAAGGAATGGAGACTGGAGAAACTGGATGGAAGATGAAGGAATGGAGACTGTAGAAACTGGATGGAAGATGAAGAAATGGAGACTGTAGAGACTGGATGGAGGATGAAGGAATGGAGACTGTAGAGAATGGATGGAAACTGATGAAATGGAGACTGTGGAGACGGCATGGAAGCTGAAGCAATGGAGACTAGAGACTGGATGGAAGATGAAGAAATGGAAGCTATAGAGACTGGATGGAAGCTGAAGGAATGGAGACTGTAGAGACTGGATGGAAGATGAAGGAACGGAAGCTATAAAGACTGGATGGAAGCTGAAGGAACGGAGACTGTAGAAACTGGATGGAAGATGAAGGAATGTAGACTGTAGAGACTGGACAGAAGATGAAGGAATGGAGATTGTAGAGACTGGATGGAAACTAATGAAATGGAGACTGTGGAGACTGCATGGAAGCTGAAGCAATGAAGACTAGAGACTGGATGGAAGATGAAGGAATAGAAGCTGTAGAGACTGGATGGAAGCTGAAAGAATGGAGACCGTAGAGACTGGATCGAAGATGAAGGAATGTAGACTGTAGAGACTGGGCAGAAGATGAAGGAATGGAGACTGTAGAGACTGGATGGAGACTGCATGGAAGCTGAAGCAATGGAGACTAGAGACTGGATGGAAGATGAAGGAATGGAGACTGTAGAGACTGGATGGAAGATGAAGGAATGGAGACTGTAGAAACTGGATGGAAGATGAAGAAATGGAGACTGTAGAGACTGGATGGAGGATGAAGGAATGGAGACTGTAGAGAATGGATGGAAACTGAAGAAATGGAGACTGTGGAGACGGCATGGAAGCTGAAACAATGGAGACTAGAGACTGGATGGAAGATGAGGAAATGGAAGCTATAGAGACTGGATGGAAGCTGAAGGAATGGAGACTGTAGAGACTGGATGGAAGATGAAGGAACGGAAGCTATAAAGACTGGATGGAAGCTGAAGGAACGGAGACTGTAGAAACTGGATGGAAGATGAAGGAATGTAGACTGTAGAGACTGGACTGAAGATGAAGGAATGGAGATTGTAGAGACTGGATGGAAACTAATGAAATGGAGACTGTGGAGACTGCATGGAAGCTGAAGCAATGGAGACTAGAGGCTGGATGGAAGATGAAGGAATGTAGACTGTAGAGACTGAACAGAAGATGAAGGAATGGAGACTGTAGAGACTGGATGGAGACTGCATGGAAGCTGAAGCAATGGAGACTAGAGACTGGATGGAAGATGAAGGAATGGAGACTGTAGAGACTGGATGGAAGATGAAGGAATGGAGACTGTAGAGACTGGATGGAGGATGAAGGAATGGAGACTGTAGAGAATGGATGGAAACTGATGAAATGGAGACTGTGGAGACGGCATGGAAGCTGAAGCAATGGAGACTAGAGACTGGATGGAAGATGAAGAAATGGAAGCTATAGAGACTGGATGGAAGCTGAAGGAATGGAGACTGTAGAGACTGGATGGAAGATGAAGGAACGGAAGCTATAAAGACTGGATGGAAGCTGAAGGAATGGAGACTGTAGAAACTGGATGGAAGATGAAGGAATGTAGACAGTAGAGACTGGACAGAAGATGAAGGAATGGAGATTGTAGAGACTGGATGGAAACTAATGAAATAGAGACTGTGGAGACTGCATGGAAGCTGAAGCAATGGAGACTAGAGACTGGATGGAAGATGAAGGAATAGAAGCTGTAGAGACTGGATGGAAGCTGAAGGAATGGAGACCGTAGAGACTGGATTGAAGATGAAGGAATGTAGACTGTAGAGACTGGACAGAAGATGAAGGAATGGAGACTGTAGAGACTGGATGGAGACTGCATGGAAGCTGAAGCAATGGAGACTAGAGACTGGACAGAAGATGAAGGAATGGAGACTGTAGATACTGGATGATAGCTGGAGGAACATAGACTGTAGAAGCTGGAGACTAGGCATAGGAAGACCAATGAAGCAGAGTTGGAAAAAATCAGCACAGCTGAGTAGTGTAATAACTGTAGCAGAACAGAGTATTTCAGTAGACTCACGATATAGATGGAGCGGAGTTGAATGCAGTAGCAGAGCCCGGCAGCACAGCAGAGTTGGGTATGTCAGGATTCACCTGTAAAGATATAGCAGAGTCCAGAGGCATAGCAGAGCGAGGTTTGTCAGGACTCACCTTTGGTGATGTAGCAGAGTTCAGTGGCATAGCAGAGTTGGGTATGTCAGGACTCATCTGTGGTGATATAACAGAGCCCAGTGGAATAGCACAGCTGGGTGTTGTCAGGAGAATCACAATTATTGATGTAACAGAGCTCAGTGGAATAGCAGACCTAGGTATGTAAGTAGACTCACTTGTGGTGATGTGATGTAGAGCGCAGCAACAAATACAAGTACAAATGTCATGAATTATTTTTAAAGGTACATGTGTGAATTCACCCAAACTGTAGTCAGAAAGACCAGTGATTTTATTTTACACTGGGACCGTGACCCAATAATGCAATGGCCTCCCCGGTGCCACTAGAACACCACTGGAACAGCAGAGGAGCCACTTACAGGAGATGCAAGTTCTGCACCTGCCCCCGAGTCACTGCTTGGGAATGCACTCGATGGTGAGATGATAGCTAAAGCTACAAACATCTAATTCCCTGCAGCCACATTATGAGTCTTGGCTCCATTTACTGTATATAAAGGCGATTGTGACTTCATTGGCACGTAGCCTAGTTTTCCTTAATGTAAACTGGCAACAAATTGTAAATCAAGCCGTGTTGCAGATATTGCGGCATCTTCTGTGTCTACGAAGAAGAAATTTCTACGTCCCAGAAGATCCAGAATTCTTTTTTTCTTATTCAACGAAGAAGTTCCCGCAGCCTCCGCACTATAAATGTTTCAGATAAAAGGATCGAATCCACCAACTTTTTCTTGGCTGTCCCCTAAAAGTACAGAAGATGTCAGGGCAGGGGAAAAGGGATCAGGGACTGGAGCATCAGCCTTTTCCCACTCCCCGTGGAGCTGAACCTCTAGTGTATGTTAATGGTGACATCATGAGAGCATAGTTGCCAAATAGTTGACAAATTTTCGGAGTCTGTTCCGCAGTTTTTTAAAGAATCCTGGAATTTAGAGCAAGTCTTGGGCTAAACAGGGGCAGAGTTTTGAATAAACTCCACCAAAAAGTGGGCATTTGTATTTAGATTTGGTTGCTCCTGGGTGGTTATGGGGCGGCACATAATTATCTAGATTTTTCTAAGGGGGCTATCGTTAAGAATGGATGAGATACTGTAGCTGCCATTGCGCTGATTGCTATCATATGGCTGTTGCCAACTTCAAAACCTCAAAGAAGAGCTAGTTGAACCCACCAATTTTGATGGGGCTGGCCACTGCTGTCTTATATGGGGGCCTCTTACGTCTCTGAAAGAATCAGACATTTTAAAAATCAGGTCTGATCCCTTGGTTCTCCCAGGACATAAGAGATTGGCTGTGCCTTATTTCCCTTTCTCCATTAGAAACACATGCATGCTCAGTGAAACACAGCATGCATACGTATAGCAGGAGCAATAGCATTTGACCAATGTCTACCTTTGGTGTACTGGCACCTTTGGGCTCCGATCAAAGCTTTCTGTTACCTGTAATCTCACATGTGGAGTAGAATGAGGGAGAGAGACATTGAAACAGTACAGCTGCTGTATACAAAATCTTTTATCTCTACCCAGTCCTGGATTCACAGCAACAATGCTCAGCACAGCTGTATATTGTCCTCCATGCAGTTGCTTTCTAGTAAATATATTATTTCACTCAGTGCTGGATTTACAGCTACACTGCTCAGTAATGCTGTATATTGCCTCCATGTTGCTGCTTTCTAGTAAATGTTTTATCTCACCCCAGTGCTCAATTTATAGCTATACTGCTCAGTATTGCTCCCTAATATTCTCAATGCTGCTGTTTTCTAGTACGTGTTTTATTTTATCCCAGTGCTGGATTCACAGCTACACTGCTCAGTACTGCTGTATATTGCATTCCATGTTGTTGATTTCTAGTAAATGTTTTATCTCTCTCCAGTGCTGTATTCACAGCTTCACTGCTCAGTAATGTTGTATATTGCCTCCATGTTGCTGCTTTCTAGTAAATGTTTTATCTCACCCCAGTGCAGGATTTATAGCCACACTCCTCAGTAATGTTCCCTAAAATTCTCCATGCTGCCGCTTCCTAGTACGTGTTTTATCGTATGCCAGTGCTTGATTCACGGGTACACTGCTCAGTACTGCTGTATATTGCCCTCCATATTGCTGCTTTCTAGTAAATGTTTTATCTCATCCCAGTGCTGGATTTACAGCTACACTGCTCAGTAATGCTCCATAAAAATTTTCATGCTGTTGCTTCCTAGTAAGTTTTTATTTTATCTCCGAGCTGGATTAACAGCTGCAATGCTCAGTGCTGTATAGTGTCCCCTATGCTGCTGCTATTTCTGAATATGTGCTACATGGAGACAAGAGAGCAGGAATCTCTCATATCTGTGTCTCATGTCATGGCAGCTAGCCTCCACCCACTAGCTTAGAGAAAACTGAAAATTAAAGCTAAAGCCTGTAGTGGGGAGAACTTGTGAAAGGTGCATGATACAAATCATATAATGGCTAGAGATAGTTTTATTCCTCATGTACTCACAAATGGCAGGTTATTTTGAAAAATCACCTGAAATAACAGGTATGCTTTAACAATAGTATAGAAGTCATAGGGGTCCAAACACCCCATTAGTGGGTGTCTGCTGGAAACTATAGGCTATCAATCAATATCTGCGTCTCAGCCCGCTTTGTATTGAGCATATTCCCGAGCCCGGCCAGGGGACCGTGGGTTGTTTTCTGTGTGCTCTCGATACATCATGAAGCCCACACTTGGCTTTATTGTATGGACTCGCTCGCTCCCCTCCTTCCTGATAATTGACATCTGCGGCTGCTAGGGAGCGTGAATAATTTAGGGCAGGTGGAACATTTTTTGCAGATATGAGTGGTTTCCACTGTGAGCCTATTGCTTCAGTCGGCAGCAGGTGAACTATATGATGAAAAGACTTAAAGCCGTTTCAATTCACCCTTTCATTTTTCATGTGATTTCCAGCTGATCTGTAAGATTCCAAACCAGCAGCGAGCGATGTTCGTTGGCTTACCGCATAAGAAATACGCAGAGGGGTCCGTGTGTGCATCATCACCGCTGCAGCAATTAATAAGCCATACCTGAGCATTATCCGTCCCTGCACTGGAGGGTTAAATCATAACGATCGCTACAAAGCTACAACTTCAGCAACAAATTGTCAGAACATATTGGGAGTTGTAGTTTTGGTGGAATTGTAAACCCACAAGAGGTACTGAGGTATCACACCGCAAACTCCAAAGTTACAGAATAATGATGCTGACACTCAGGGTACAGGATAATGACGCTGACACTCAGGGTACAGGATAATGGCACTGATACTCGGGGTACGGGATAATGACGCTGACACTCAGGGTACAGGATAATGACGCTGACACTCAGGGTACAGGATAATGACGCTGACACTCGGGGTACGGGATAATAACACTGACACTCAGGGTACAGGATAATGACGCTGACACTCGGGATACGGGATAATAACACTGACACTCGGGGTACAGGATAATGATGCTGACACTCGGGGTACAGGATAATGACGCTGACACTGGGGGTACAGGATAATGACACTGACACTCGGGGTACAGGATAATGACTTTGACACTCGGGGTACAGGATAATGACGCTGACACTCGGGGTACGGGATAATGACACTGACACTCGGGGTAAAGGATAATGACTCTGACACTCGGGGTACAGGATAATGACACTGACACTCGGGGTACAGGATAATGACGCTGACACTCAGGGTACAGGATAATGACGCTGACACTCGGTGTACAGGATAATGGCACTGACACTCAGGGTACAGAATAATGACTCTGACACTCGGGGTACAGGATAATGACTCTGACACTCGGGGTACAGGATAATGACGCTGACACTCGGGGTGCAGGATAATGACGCTGACACTCGGGGTACGGGATAATGACACTGACACTCGGGGTATAGGATAATGACTCTGACACTCGGAGTATAGGATAATGACTCTGACACTCGGGGTATAGGATAATGACGCTGACACTGGGGGTACAGGATAATGACACTGACACTCAGGGTACAGGATAATGACACTGACACTCGGGGTATAGGATAATGACTCTGACACTCGGGGTACAGGATAATGACGCTGACACTCGGGGTACGGGATAATGACACTGACACTCGGGGTATAGGATAATGACTCTGACACTCGGGGTGCAGGATAATGACGCTGACACTCGGGGTGCAGGATAATGACGCTGACACTCGGGGTACGGGATAATGACACTGACACTCGGGGTATAGGATAATGACTCTGACACTCGGGGTATAGGATAATGACACTGACACTCGGGGTACAGGATAATGACGCTGACACTCAGGGTACAGGATAATGGCGCTGACACTCGGGGTACAGGATAATGATGCTGACACTCGGTGTACAGGATAATGACGCTGACACTCAGGGTACAGGATAATGGCGCTGACACTCGGGGTGCAGGCTAATGACACTGACACTCGGGGTAAAGGATAATGACACTGACACTCGGGGTACAGGATAATGACGCTGACACTCGGGGTACAGGATAATGACGCTGACACTCAGGGTACAGGATAATGACGCTGACACTCGGGGTACGGGATAATGATGCTGACACTCATGGTACAGGATAATGACGCTGACACTCGGGGTACAGGATAATGACGCTGACACTCGGGGTACAGGATAATGACACTGACACTCGGGGCACAGGATAATGATACTGACACTCGGAGTACAGGATAATGATACCGACACTCGGAGTACAGGATAATGACACTGACACTCGGGGCACAGGATAATGATACTGACACTCGGGGTACAGGATAATGACGCTGACACTCGGGGTACAGGATAGTGACACTGACACTCGGGGCACAGGAAAATGATACTGACACTCGGGGTACAGGATAATGACGCTGACACTCGGGGTACAGGATAATGACGCTGACACTCGGGGTGCAGGATAATGATGCTGACACTCGGGGTACAGGATAATGACACTGATACTCGGGGTACAGGATAATGGCACTGACACTCGGGGTGCAGGATAATGATACTGACACTCGGGGTATAGGATAATGACGCTGACACTGGGGGTACAGGATAATGACACTGACACTCAGGGTACAGGATAATGACTCTGACACTCGGGGTGCAGGATAATGACGCTGACACTCGGGGTGCAGGATAATGACGCTGACACTCGGGGTGCAGGATAATGACGCTGACACTCAGGGTACAGGATAATGACGCTGACACTCGGGGTACGGGATAATAACACTGACACTCGGGGTACAGGATAATGATGCTGACACTCGGGGTACAGGATAATGACGCTGACACTCGGGGTACAGGATAATGACGCTGACACTCGGGGTACGGGATAATGACACTGACACTCGGGGTAAAGGATAATGACTCTGACACTCGGGGTATAGGATAATGACACTGACACTCGGGGTACAGGATAATGACGCTGACACTCAGGGTACAGGATAATGGCACTGACACTCAGGGTACAGAATAATGACTCTGACACTCGGGGTACAGGATAATGACTCTGACACTCGGGGTACAGGATAATGACGCTGACACTCGGGGTGCAGGATAATGACGCTGACACTCGGGGTACGGGATAATGACACTGACACTCGGGGTATAGGATAATGACTCTGACACTCGGAGTATAGGATAATGACTCTGACACTCGGGGTATAGGATAATGACGCTGACACTGGGGGTACAGGATAATGACACTGACACTCAGGGTACAGGATAATGACTCTGACACTCGGGGTACAGGATAATGACGCTGACACTCGGGGTACGGGATAATGACACTGACACTCGGGGTATAGGATAATGACTCTGACACTCGGGGTGCAGGATAATGACGCTGACACTCGGGGTGCAGGATAATGACGCTGACACTCGGGGTACGGGATAATGACACTGATACTCGGGGTATAGGATAATGACTCTGACACTCGGGGTATAGGATAATGACACTGACACTCGGGGTACAGGATAATGATGCTGACACTCAGGGTACAGGATAATGGCGCTGACACTCGGGGTACAGGATAATGATGCTGACACTCGGGGTACAGGATAATGACGCTGACACTCAGGGTACAGGATAATGGCGCTGACACTCGGGGTGCAGGATAATGACACTGACACTCGGGGTAAAGGATAATGACACTGACACTCGGGGTACAGGATAATGACGCTGACACTCGGGGTACAGGATAATGACGCTGACACTCAGGGTACAGGATAATGACGCTGACACTCGGGGTACGGGATAATGATGCTGACACTCATGGTACAGGATAATGACGCTGACACTCGGGGTACAGGATAATGACGCTGACACTCGGGGTACAGGATAATGACACTGACACTCGGGGCACAGGATAATGATACTGACAATCGGAGTACAGGATAATGATACCGACACTCGGAGTACAGGATAATGACACTGACACTCGGGGCACAGGATAATGATACTGACACTCGGGGTACAGGATAATGACGCTGACACTCGGGGTACAGGATAGTGACACTGACACTCGGGGCACAGGAAAATGATACTGACACTCGGGGTACAGGATAATGACGCTGACACTCGGGGTACAGGATAATGACGCTGACACTCGGGGTGCAGGATAATGATGCTGACACTCGGGGTACAGGATAATGACATTGATACTCGGGGTACAGGATAATGGCACTGACACTCGGGGTGCAGGATAATGATACTGACACTCGGAGTACAGGATAATGACACTGACACTCGGGGCACAGGATAATGATACTGACACTCGGGGTACAGGATAATGACGCTGACACTCGGGGTACAGGATAGTGACACTGACACTCGGGGCACAGGAAAATGATACTGACACTCGGGGTACAGGATAATGACGCTGACACTCGGGGTACAGGATAATGACGCTGACACTCGGGGTGCAGGATAATGATGCTGACACTCGGGGTACAGGATAATGACACTGATACTCGGGGTACAGGATAATGGCACTGACACTCGGGGTGCAGGATAATGACACTGACACTCGGGGTACAGGATAATGACGCTGACACTCAGGGTACAGGATAATGACGCTGACACTCGGGGTACGGGATAATGACACTGACACTCGGGGTACGGGATAATGACACTGACACTCGGGGTACGGGATAATGATGCTGACACTCGGGGTACAGGATAATGACTCTGACACTCCAGGTACAGGATAATGACGCTGACATTCGGGGTACAGGATAATGACGCTGACACTGGGGGTACAGGATAATGACGCTGACACTCGGGGTACGGGATAATGACGCTGACACTCGGGGTATGGGATAATGACTCTGACACTCGGGGTACAGGATAATGACACTGACACTCGGGGTGCAGGATAATGACACTCACACTCGGAGTACAGGATAATGACGCTGACACTCGGTACAGGATAATGGCGCTGACACTCGGGGTGCAGGATAATGACACTGACACTCGGGGTACAAGATAATGACTCTGACACTCAGGGTACAGGATAATGACGCTGACACTCGGGGTACAGGATAATGATGCTGACACTCGGGGCACAGGATAATGATACTGACACTCGGAGTACAGGATAATGACACTGACACTCGGGGTACAGGATAATGACGCTGACACTCGGGGTACAGGATAATGACGCTGACACTCGGGGTACAAGATAATGACACTGACACTCGGAGTACAGGATAATGACACTGACACTCGGGGTACAGGATAATGACGCTGACACTCGGGGTACAGGATAATGACGCTGACACTCGGGGTACAGGATAGTGACACTGACACTCGGGGTACAGGAAAATGATACTGACACTCGGGGTACAGGATAATGACGCTGACACTCGGGGTACAGGATAATGACGCTGACACTCGGGGTGCAGGATAATGATGCTGACACTCGGGGTACAGGATAATGACACTGATACTTGGGGTACAGGATAATGGCACTGACACTCGGGGTGCAGGATAATGACACTGACACTCGGGGTACAGGATAATGACACTGATACTCAGGGTACAGGATAATGATTTTGACACTCGGGGTACAGGATAATGACACTGACACTCGGGGTACAGGATAATGGCACTGACACTCGGGGTACAGGATAATGGCACTGACACTGGGGTAAGGGATAATGACATTGACACTCGGGGTACAGGATAATGACACTGACACTCGGCGTACAGGATAATGATGCTGACACTCAGGTTACAGGATAATGATGCTGACACTCGGGGTACAGGATAATGACACTGACACTCGGGGTACAGAATAATGATGCTGGCACTCGGGGTACAGGATAATGACGCTGACAATCGGGGTACAGGATAATGACACTGACACTCGGGGTACAGGATAATGATGCTGACACTCGGGGTACAGGATAATGACAGTGACACTGGGGGTACAGGATAATGACACCGACACTTGGGGTACAGGATAATGATGCTGACACTTGGGGTACAGGATAATGATGCTGACACTCGGGGTACAGGATAATGACACTGACACTCGGGGTACAGGATAATGATGCTGACACTCGGGGTGCAGGATAATGACACGGACACTTAGGGTACAGGATAATGACACTTGGGGTGCAGGATAATGGCACTGACACTGGGGTAAGGGATAATGATGCTGACACTCAGGGTACAGGATAATGATGCTGACACTCGGGGTACAGGATAATGACACTGACACTCCGGGTACAGGATAATGATGCTGACACTCGGGGTACAGGATAATGACACTGACACTCGGGGTACAGGATAATGACGCTGACACTCACGGTACAGGATAATGACGCTGACACTCGGGGTACAGGATAATGACGCTGACACTCGGGGTACAGGATAATGACACTGACACTCCAGGTACAGGATAATGACGCTGACACTCGGGGTTCAGGATAATGACGCTGACACTCGGGGTACAGGATAATGACACTGACACTTCAGGTACAGGATAATGACGCTGACACTCGGGGTTCAGGATAATGATGCTGACACTCGGGGTACAGGATAATGACGCTGACACTCGGGGTACAGGATAATGACGCTGACACTCGGGGTACAGGATAATGATGCTGACACTCGGGGCACAGGATAATGATACTGACACTCGGAGTACAGGATAATGATACTGACACTTGGAGTACAGGATAATGACACTGACACTCGGGGCACAGGATAATGATACTGACACTCGGGGTACAGGATAATGACGCTGACACTCGGGGTACAGGATAGTGACACTGACACTCGTGGCACAGGAAAATGATACTGACACTCGGGGTACAGGATAATGACGCTGACACTCGGGGTACAGGATAATGACGCTGACACTCGGGGTGCAGGATAATGATGCTGACACTCGGGGTACAGGATAATGACACTGATACTTGGGGTACAGGATAATGGCACTGACACTCGGGGTGCAGGATAATGACACTGACACTCGGGGTACAGGATAATGACACTGACACTCAGGGTACAGGATAATGATTCTGACACTCGGGGTACAGGATAATGACACTGACACTCGGGGTACAGGATAATGATGCTGACACTCGGGGTACAGGATAATGACACTGACACTCGGGGTACAGGATAATGATGCTGACACTCGGGGTGCAGGATAATGACACGGACACTTAGGGTACAGGATAATGACACTTGGGGTGCAGGATAATGGCACTGACACTTGGGGTACAGGATAATGACACTAACACTCAGGGTACAGGATAATGACACCTACACTTGGAGTACAAGTTAATGACACTGACACTCGGGGTACAGGATAATGACACTGACATTAGGGGTACAGGATAATGACACTGACACTCGGGGTACAGGATAATGACACTGACACCCGGGGTGCAGGATAATGACACTTGGCCTGCAGAATAATGACACTGATACTCGGGGTACAGGATAATGACACCTACACTTGGAGTACAAGTTAATGACACTGACACTCGGGGTACAGGATAATGACACTGACATTAGGGGTACAGGATAATGACACTGACACTCGGGGTACAGGATAATGATGCTGACACTCGGGGTACAGGATAATGACACTGACACTCGGAGTACAGGATAATGACACTGACACTCGGGGTGCAGGATAATGACACTCGGGGTGCAGGATAATGACACTCGAGGTGCAGGATAATGACGCTGACACTCAGGGTACAGGATAATGATGCTGACACTCGGGGTACAGGATAATGACACTGACACTCGGGGTACAGAATAATGATGCTGACACTCGGGGTACAGGATAATGACGCTGACAATCGGGGTACAGGATAATGACACTGACACTCGGGGTACAGGATAATGATGCTGACACTCGGGGTACAGGATAATGACAGTGACACTGGGGGTACAGGATAATGACACCGACACTTGGGGTACAGGATAATGATGCTGACACTCGGGGTACAGGATAATGATGCTGACACTCGGGGTACAGGATAATGACACTGACACTCGGGGTACAGGATAATGATGCTGACACTCGGGGTGCAGGATAATGACACGGACACTTAGGGTACAGGATAATGACACTTGGGGTGCAGGATAATGGCACTGACACTTGGGGTACAGGATAATGACACTAACACTCAGGGTACAGGATAATGACACCTACACTTGGAGTACAAGTTAATGACACTGACACTCAGGGTACAGGATAATGACACTGACATTAGGGGTACAGGATAATGACACTGACACTCGGGGTACAGGATAATGACACTGACACCCGGGGTGCAGGATAATGACACTTGGCCTGCAGAATAATGACACTGATACTCGGGGTACAGGATAATGACACCTACACTTGGAGTACAAGTTAATGACACTGACACTCGGGGTACAGGATAATGACACTGACATTAGGGATACAGGATAATGACACTGACACTCGGGGTACAGGATAATGATGCTGACACTCGGGGTACAGGATAATGACACTCGGGGTGCAGGATAATGACACTCGGGGTGTAGGATAATGACGCTGACACTCAGGGTACAGGATAATGATGCTGACACTCGGGGTACAGGATAATGATGCTGACACTTGGGGTACAGGATTATGGAGCTGACACTCGGGGTACAGGATAATGATGCTGACACTCGGGGTACAGGATAATGATCCTGACACTCGGGGTGCAGGATAATGACGCTGACACTCGGAGTACAGGATAATGACGCTGACACTCGGGGTGCAGGATAATGACGCTGACACTCGGGGTGCAGGGTAATGACGCTGACTCTCGGGGTACAGTATAATGACACTGACACTCGGGGTGCAGGATAATGACACTCGGGGTGCAGGATAATGACACTGACACTCGGGGTGCAGGATAATGACACTCGGGGTGCAAGTTAATGACACTCACACTTGGGGTACAGGATAATGACACTCGAGGTGCAGGATAATGACATTGACACTCAGGGTACAGGATAATGACACGGACACTTAGGGTACAGGATAATGACACTCAGGGTGCAGGATAATGGCACTGACACTCGGGGTGCAGGATAATGATACTGACACTCGGAGTACAGGATAATGACACTCGGGGTGCAGAATATTGACAATGAAACTCGGGGTGCAGGATAATGACACTCGGGGTGCAGGATAATGACATTGACACTCAGGGTACAGGATAATGACACTGACACTCGGCGTGCAGGATAATGACACTCGGGGTGCAGGATAATGACATTGACACTCAGGGTACAGGATAATGACACGGACACTTAAGGTACAGGATAATGACACTCGGGGTGCAGGATAATGGCACTGACACTTGGGGTACAGGATAATGACACTCAGGTACAGGATATTGGCACTTACACTTGGGGTACAGGATAATGACACTGACACTTGGGGTACAGGATAATGGCACTGACACTCAGGGTAAGGGATAATGACACTGACACTCGGGGTACAGGATAAAGGCACCGACATTTGGTATACAGGATAATGACACCTACACTTGGGGTGTAGGATAATGACACTGACACTCGGGGTACAAGACACTGACACTCGAGGTATATGATGACACTGACACTTGGGGTACAGGACAATGGCACTGACACTCGGGGTACAGGATAATGACAATTGGGGTGCAGGATAATGGCACTGACACTTGGGGTACAGGATAATGTCGCTGACACTGGAGGTACAGGATAATGACACTGACACTTGGGGTGCAGAATAATGGCACTGACACTCGGGGTGCAGGATAATGACACTCGGGGTGCAGGATAATGACACTGACACTTTGGGTACAGGATAATGACTCTCGAGGTGCAGGATAATAACATTGACACTCACGTTACAGGATAATGACACGGACACTTAGGGTACAGGATAATGACACTCAGGGTGCAGGATAATGGCACTGACACTTGGGGTACAGGATAATGACACTCAGGTACAGGATATTGGCACTGACACTTGGGGTACAGGATGACACTGACACTTGGGGTGCAGGATAATGGCACTGACACTTGGGGTACAGGATAATGTCGCTGACACTGGAGGTACAGGATAATGACACTAACACTTGGGGTGCAGAATAATGGCACTAACACTTGGGGTACAGGATAATGACACTGACACTTGGGGTACAGGATAATGGCACTGGCACTTGGGGCACAGGATAATGACACTGACACTTAGGGTACAGGATAATGGCACTGGCACTTGGGGTACAGGATAATGACACTGACACTCGGGGTACAGGATAATGGCACTGGCACTTGGGGCACAGGATAATGACACTGGCATTTGGGTTACAGGATAACGGCATTGGCACTTGGGGCACAGGATAATGACTCTGACACTTAGGGTACAGGATAATGGCACTGGCACTTGGGGTACAGGATAATGACACTGACACTCGGGGTACAGGATAATGACGCTGACACTTGGGGTACAAGGTACAAAATGGCACTGGCACTTGAAGTACAGGATAATGACACTGGGGGTACAGGATAATGGCGCTGGTGTGACACCCCAGGGGTCTGGTTGCCACAGTAATGGAGATATTATGTCTGAGAGCAAGTGGGAGGTTTCTCTGGTCAGGAGCCCTAAGCATGCAACACGGCCCACCCAGACCTGGGAGGGGAGGAATCTGCCCTTATAAACTGGGTCTGGGGCGGGATTAGGTTAGACAGAGCCTGCAGAACAAGCAGAGCAGTCAGAGCCTAGAGTGAAGCTGCAGACACAGGAAAAGATACATCAGGAGCTCTGTAGGAGCAGAGGCAGAAGGCCAGGGGCTGTGAGCAGAGATATAGCTCACCCTGGCTGAAGTTACTAAAACCGGACACAGGAGTCTGAGGCTGTGGGGACTGATATATACCTAGCAGCAGAAACCAGCCGGCAGGGGATTCCAGGTCCTCTGGCCATAGAAGCCCGGAGGCTCAGTCACAAAGAAGGGACCAGCGCCGCCATCCAGGAGCGGAGGCTAACAGAAGGCCCCAAGTCACCAGCCATACGGGTGAGCACCACACGGTATACTCAGGGACGTGGGCTACTTGTAACCGCTGACAGCAAGGTAGCCAGGAAGAGTGCAGATAAACGAGGAGGCCTACAACTCCACCTGGCCAGGGGAACTCCTGCTTGCTCGCAGACTGACTAGGCCCCTTATACTAGCCAGTACTCCCGGGAGGGTCTGCCTTGTACCATCAGTAAAGACCCTGAACTGCACCTCACGTCTCTGTGATTCCTTGCCGCACCAGCACCATTAGCACTGGGACCCTCACACCATCACTCCCATCATCTCTCACATTAGCTACCCTGAGGCAATACTTCTCCCATGGGGAGTTATCCCATACTCGGCTGCGCAAACAACATCAGCCTCAGCGGTCGGCAGCGCAGCGGCGGTCCCCACTGACCGCAATCCACGGGTGGCGTAGTCGGACATTTGCTATACATTAAGACTGCCACTGGTTTGACCACCCTGGGCACGGACCGGGTCACCGCCACACGGAGACTACAACCCCCAGCATTCTACAACAGGCCCGGTTCCGGGTTCCCCTGCACAACACAGGCCCAGGGGGCGCGTCACTGGCACTTGGGGGTACAGGATAAAGGCACTCGCACTTGGGGTACGGTATCGATGATCTCCTCTCCCAATCTGCCTTTCATCTACTTTCTCTAACCTCCTCATTCGGCCTCTCACAGTTTACTAATTCTCCTACGCATGAAGACAGGAATACTCTGGACCTGGTTTTCTCCCGTCTCTGCTCGCTTCATGACTTTACTAACTGCTCTCTCCCTCTCTCGGACCACAACCTTCTTTCCTTCTCTGTCAAGAACTGTCTCCTCACCACGTACCATTAATACCCAGCAGCTTATGGGCAATCTCCACACATCTTTAGCCCCCATCTCCTCCCTCTCCTGTCCAGACTTAGCATTGTCACACTACAATAATACATTGCAAAGTGCCCTAGATGAAGCAGCACCTTCTACACGTAGAAAAACCCGACACAGACAACGGCAGCCCTGGCACATGATGCAAACACGTTTTTCAGCGTTGCTCAAGGTGTGCTGAGTCAGTGGAGAAAATCTCTTTTAGCAGAGGATTTCATCCACTATAAGTTCATGCTCAAAACCTATAACTCTGCCCTTCATCTGGCCAAACTATCCTACTTCACCACCCTCATCGCTTCACCATCCAACAATCCAAAACGACTTTTTGAAACCTTACACTCCCTCCTGAGCCCTAAAGTACAGGCCCCCATCACCAACCTCAGCGGTGAGGATCTGGCCACTTATTTTCTAGAAAAAATCAACCACATCCATCAGGACATTTCAGTCCAATCTCCCCAGTGCCTGGATCCCTTTCCCTGCCACACTTCAAGCTCACTTGCCTTCTTTGAGTCTGTCACAGAAGAAGTTATCCAGCTCCTCGCTTCTTCTCGGCCTACAACCTGCAACAGTGACCCCATTCCTTCACATCTCCTGCAGTCCCTCTCACCGGTGGTCACCACTCACCTGACTAAAATATTTAACCTCTCTCTTTCTTCAGGTATCTTTCCCTCCTCATTCAAACAAGCCATCATACCCCTTTACTTAAAAAACATCCTTCGATCAGAACTGCAACTGCAGACCATTCTCTAATCTTCCATTCATCTCTAAACTCCTGGAATGCCTGGTCCACTCCTGTCTAATCCGCTATCTCTCAGATAACTCTCTTTTTGAGCTTTTACAATCTGGTTTCCGCTCTTTACATTCTACTGAAACTGCCCTCGCTAAAGTCTCTGATGATCTACTAACAGCTAAATCCAAAGGTCACTGCTCCCTGCTGATTCTCCTGGATCTCTCTGCCTCTTTTGACCCTGTGGATCACCAGCTCCTCCTCACTATGCTCCACTCTATAGGCCTCAAGGACACTGTTCTCTCCTGGTTCTCCTCCTACCTCTCTGACCGCTGTATCTTTTGCCGGCTCCTCTTCCTCTCCTCTTCTCCTTACTATCGGGGTCCCGCAGGGCTCAGTCCTAGGCCCCCTCCTCTTCTCTCTATACACTGATCCTATTGAACAGATTTGGGTTCCATTATCATCTCTATGCTGACGACACCCTATTATACTCCTCTTCACCTGACATCACCCCTACCCTAATACAAAATACCAGTGATTGTCTGTCTGCTGTCTCTAACGTCATGTCCTCTCTCTATCTTAAACTGAATCTCTCCAAAACTGAACTCCTTGTGTTTCTCCCCTCCACTAACCCAACTTTATCTAACATCAAAATTACCTTGGAGGGTTCAACCATAACTCCCAAGCAGCACGCCCGCTGCCTTGGGGTCATATTCGACACTAACCTTTCCTTTACTCCCTATATCCAATCACTCACTCGCTCTTGTCATCTGCATATTAAAAAAATCTCCAGAATCCGACCTTTTCTCACCTTTGAAACTGCTAAAACTCTTACTGTCGCTCTTATTCACTCTCGTCTGGACTACTGCAACTCTCTTCTGATCGGTCTCCCTCTTACCAAACTTTCTCCTCTCCAATCCGTTCTGAATGCGGCAGCCAGGGTTGTATTTCTGTCCAGCCGCTTCACCGATGCCTCTAGCTTGTGTCAGTCATCACACTGGTTACCCATTCGCTACAGGGTCCAATATAAACTCATCGCTCTCACCCACAAAGCTCTCCACAGTTCTGCACCGACTTATATCTCCTCTCTCATCTCTGTCTATCGCCCTACACGTGCCCTCCGTTCTACAAATGACCGAAGACTAACATCCCCCATAATCCAAACTTCGCACCTCCGTCTCCAAGACTTCTCTCGTGCTGCGCCAGTTCTCTGGAATGCTCTATCCTAGACGATCCGACTGATGCCTAGCCCCGATGTCTTCAAGCGCGCTTTAAAAACCCATCTCTTTAAACAAGCCTACCACCTCAACTACTCAGTAAACTAACTTTCCCCTGTCCCCTCCTTCTAAATATTATTCAGATTCTGTCCCTACTCTTCTTCTGTCTCCACACTCTCCATGCACAAGATAACTGCACTCGGTACTTGATTATTGCACTTAAACATACAGGCTGATGACCGGATCATACAGCTTTATATGACAATCCCTATTTATTATAATTGCCAAACCTGAAATAACAAGCACTTTTCACCTATTGTGTCCCCCCATTGCCTTGTAGAATGTAAGCAGCGAGCAGGGACCTCACTCCTGATGTAACTGTTTAAACTGTCCTTAAATTGTATTGAATTTATTGTCTGTACATGTCCCCGCTTAAGTAAAGTGCTGCGGAATATGTTGGCGCTATATATATAAAAAATATTATTATTATTATAATGACACTGACACTCGGGGTATAGGATAATGACACTGACACTCGGGGTATAGGATAATGACACTGACACTCGGGATACAGGATAATGACACTGACACTCGGGGTATAGGATAATGGCACTGACACTCGGGGTACAGGATAATGACTCTGACACTCGAGGTACAGGATAATGACACTGACACTCGGGGTACAGGATAATGACACTGACACTCGGGGTACAGGATAATGACACTGACACTCGGGGTACAGGATAATGACTCTGACACTCGGGGTATAGGATAATGACACTGACACTCGGGGTACAGGATAATGACACTCAGGGTACAGGATAATGACTCTGACACTCGGGGTATAGGATAATGACACTGACACTCGGGGTATAGGATAATGACACTGACACTCGGGGTATAGGATAATGACACTCAGGGTACAGGATAATGACTCTGACACTCGGGGTACAGGATAATGACTCTGACACTCGGGGTATAGGATAATGACACTGACACTCGGGGTACAGGATAATGACACTCAGGGTACAGGATAATGACTCTGACACTCGGGGTATAGGATAATGACACTGACACTCGGGGTATAGGATAATGACTCTGACACTCGGGGTATAGGATAATGACACTCAGGGTACAGGATAATGACTCTGACACTCGGGGTATAGGATAATGACACTCAGGGTACAGGATAATGACTCTGACACTCGGGGTATAGGATAATGACACTGACACTCGGGGTACAGGATAATGACACTGACACTCGGGGTATAGGATAATGGCACTGACACTCTGGGTACAGGATAATGACACTGACACTCGGGGTACAGGATAATGACACTGACACTCGGGGTGCAGGATAATGACACTGACACTCGGGGTACAGGATAATGACACTGACACTCGGGGTACAGGATAATGACACTGACACTCGGGGTACAGGATAATGACTCTAACACTCGGGGTATAGGATAATGGCACTGACACTCGGGGTACAGGATAATGACACTGACACTCGGGGTACAGGATAATGGCACTGACACTCTGGGTACAGGATAATGACTCTGACACTCGGGGTACAGGATAATGACACTGACACTCGGGGTACAGGATAATGACACTGACACTCGGGGTACAGGATAATGACACTGACACTCGGGGTACAGGATAATGGCACTGACACTCTGGGTACAGGATAATGACTCTGACACTCGGGGTATAGGATAATGACACTGACACTTGGGGTACAGGATAATGGCACTGACACTCTGGGTACAGGATAATGACTCTGACACTCGGGGTACAGGATAATGACACTGACACTCGGGGTACAGGATAATGACACTGACACTCAGGGTACAGGATAATGACACTGACACTCGGGGTATAGGATAATGACACTGACACTCGGGGTACAGGGTAATGACACTGACAGTCGGGGTATAGGATAATGACACTGACACTGGGGTACAGGATAATGACACTGACACTCGGGGTACAGGATAATGACACTGACACTCGGGGTACAGGATAATGACACCTACACTCGGGGTACAGGATAATGACACTGACACTCGGGGTATAGGATAATGACACTGACACTGTGGGTACAGGATAAGGACACTGACACTCGGGGTACAGGATAATGACACTGACACTCGGGGTACAGGATAATGACACTGACACTCGGGGTGCAGGATAATAACACTGACCCTTGTGGTACAGGATAATGACACCTACACTTGGGGTATAGGATAATGGCACTGACACTCGGGGTACAGGATAATGACACTGACACTCGGGGTACAGGATAATGACACTGACGCTCGGGGTACAGGATAAGGACGCTGACACTCGGGGTACAGGATAATGACACCTACACTCGGGGTACAGGATAATGACGCTGACACTCGGGGTACAGGATAATGACACCTACACTCGGGGTACAGGACAATGACACTGATACTCGGGGTACAGGATAATGACACTGACACTGGGGTACAGGATAATGACACTGATACTCGGGGTACAGGATAATGACACTGACACTCAGGGTACAGGATAATGACACTGACACTTTGGGTACAGGATAATGACACCTACACTTGGGGTATAGGATAATGACACTGATACTCGGTGTACAGGATAATGGCACTGACACTCAGGGTACAGGATAATGACATTGACACTCGGGGTATAGGATAATGACACTGACACTCAGGGTACAGGATAATGACACTGACACTCAGGGTACAGGATAATGACACTGACACTTGGGGTATAGGATAATGACACTGATACTCGGTCTACAGGATAATGGCACTGACACTCGGGGTACAGGATAATGACTCTGACACTCGGGGTATAGGATAATGACACTGACACTCGGGGTACAGGATAATGACACTCAGGGTACAGGATAATGACTCTGACACTCGGGGTATAGGATAATGACACTCAGGGTACAGGATAATGACTCTGACACTCGGGGTATAGGATAATGACACTGACACTCGGGGTACAGGATAATGACACTGACACTCGGGGTATAGGATAATGGCACTGACACTCTGGGTACAGGATAATGACACTGACACTCGGGGTACAGGATAATGACACTGACACTCGGGGTGCAGGATAATGACACTGACACTCGGGGTACAGGATAATGACACTGACACTCGGGGTACAGGATAATGACACTGACACTCGGGGTACAGGATAATGACTCTAACACTCGGGGTATAGGATAATGGCACTGACACTCGGGGTACAGGATAATGACACTGACACTCGGGGTACAGGATAATGGCACTGACACTCTGGGTACAGGATAATGACTCTGACACTCGGGGTACAGGATAATGACACTGACACTCGGGGTACAGGATAATGACACTGACACTCGGGGTACAGGATAATGACACTGACACTCGGGGTACAGGATAATGGCACTGACACTCTGGGTACAGGATAATGACTCTGACACTCGGGGTATAGGATAATGACACTGACACTTGGGGTACAGGATAATGGCACTGACACTCTGGGTACAGGATAATGACTCTGACACTCGGGGTACAGGATAATGACACTGACACTCGGGGTACAGGATAATGACACTGACACTCGGGGTACAGGATAATGACACTGACACTCGGGGTATAGGATAATGACACTGACAATCGGGGTATAGGATAATGACACTGACACTCGGGGTACAGGGTAATGACACTGACAGTCGGGGTATAGGATAATGACACTGACACTGGGGTACAGGATAATGACACTGACACTCGGGGTACAGGATAATGACACTGACACTCGGGGTACAGGATAATGACACCTACACTCGGGGTACAGGATAATGACACTGACACTCGGGGTATAGGATAATGACACTGACACTGTGGGTACAGGATAAGGACACTGACACTCGGGGTACAGGATAATGACACTGACACTCGGGGTACAGGATAATGACACTGACACTCGGGGTGCAGGATAATAACACTGACCCTTGTGGTACAGGATAATGACACCTACACTTGGGGTATAGGATAATGGCACTGACACTCGGGGTACAGGATAATGACACTGACACTCGGGGTACAGGATAATGACACTGACGCTCGGGGTACAGGATAAGGACGCTGACACTCGGGGTACAGGATAATGACACCTACACTCGGGGTACAGGATAATGACGCTGACACTCGGGGTACAGGATAATGACACCTACACTCGGGGTACAGGACAATGACACTGATACTCGGGGTACAGGATAATGACACTGACACTGGGGTACAGGATAATGACACTGATACTCGGGGTACAGGATAATGACACTGACACTCAGGGTACAGGATAATGACACTGACACTTTGGGTACAGGATAATGACACCTACACTTGGGGTATAGGATAATGACACTGATACTCGGTGTACAGGATAATGGCACTGACACTCAGGGTACAGGATAATGACATTGACACTCGGGGTATAGGATAATGACACTGACACTCAGGGTACAGGATAATGACACTGACACTTGGGGTATAGGATAATGACACTGATACTCGGTCTACAGGATAATGGCACTGACACTCAGGGTAAGGGATAATGACATTGACACTCGGGGTACAGGAAAATGGCACTGACACTCGAGGTACAGGATAATGCCTCTGACACTCGGGGTACACGATAATGACTCTGACACTCGGGGTACAGGATAATGACAGTGATGTCGTGCCCAGGGGATGGGGACGACTCGATACCCGGGCCTTTGCCTGGTTTGGGGGTGTCGCGGTGGTCGGCTCCCAGGCCCGTACCCTGGGGTCACTCTTGGAAAAGGGGATAGGAACTTGGATAAAAATAAATAAACAGTTCGTGACGCCATCTGTGGTACCTGGTAATGATTACCAGCGCTGCTTCAGACTTCCGGGGGGGGAAGGTGATGGGATGGCAGCTGAGGTGTTTCTGCTCCCCACAGGTGGAGCGGGCCCCCGGGGCAGTGTGGAGTTTGATGGTGGGTGGTGATGCTGGGACCTGTAGTGCAGGTGGAATGGCGCAGCAGGAGTAACTGACAGAGACAGGGGATTCGCTTCAATACCTTTACTGGTGCGGATGTCGTGTATGGTCCAGGGTACTCAGTAGGATGGGTGCACTTCAGGACTTCTCCCCAGTGAGTGGGTATAAGGCCTCCTGGTCCGTGTCTGCCTCTCTGATGCTCCTGGCCAGCCTGCAACTGGGCCTAGCTTATGTGTCGAGCTGTTCCTTCACCTGTCGCTCGGTAGTAGGACCTTCTGCTGGTAACCACTCTCCCTGGACGCTGGGGCCTTCGTGGTTCCTGGTCCTGTAATGGGTCTAGGCCTACAGGGTCCCTTTATACCCAGTAGGGATCACCGGCATTCCAGGAGGACTACAAGTCCCTGGCGACCGCCGACATCAACGGTCACGTGAACTGTCACATGACTAAATGACGTCATGGAAGGTCCTTTTACACCACTGCGAGCCGCCCAAGACACCGGACGCACAGTACAGCTGACCGGGGGCCATCGGAAGGTGAGTATAATGTTTTTTTTATTTTAATTCTTTTTTAACTACAGGTACTATGGTACCCGGGTCTGGAGGAGAGTCTCCTCTTCTCCAGAACCAGGTACCATCCGCACATTGAAACGCTTAATATCCACATGTGCACATGTAGTCAGGCAGATATTATGCGTTTCAATGCAAGTCAATGGCGGCAATTACGCCGCGTTTCCGCAAAATTAATGGACATGCTGCAGATTTTTCCGCAATAATAATCCGCAGCGTAAATTTCCGCAGCATGTGCAAAGCACATGTGGATTATCATTGGGGAACATGGCAGACCTTCTACCAAGCGTTTTTTAAGCGTTTCCGCGGTGGAATTGCCGCTGCAGAAGCGCTTAAAAAATGCATAGTGGGCACACAGCCTTAGGGTAGGGAGGTCTGTATGAATAAAAAGTTTCCATCGCTGATAAAAGCTGAAGATTTACTTTAAAATCTTAATGTTGCTGCTGTTCTGTGACCTACTTCTGGTCATTACTTCTCATCAATGTTATGTAACAAGCTTGAGACTCTTTACACTGAAGCATCACGTACAGATGTGCTCTCTAGTAATATGGAGGATCTGTGATCAGTGCCTGTAGACCTCAGAGTTATCGGAGCACGGCGTATGGACTCCCATGCTGGTTTATAACTTTCTCATGGCAGCGTCCTTAATTGCTCATATACCTGTTGCGTGTCTGCATGCATGACAATGCCATATCACTCACTACTCCTTCTGGGTATCACCATCTAAAAAGCAATGAAGTGTTTCAATAACATTCAGTGACCAGGAAATGATGAGGATTGTAGTGTTGGATAATTCTGTTTATTATTACAGGATCTATTTTGATCAACACTGGATTAATAGATTCATCCGATATTCCACTATTGTTTATTGGATTGATTGCTACAGGAGACTACATTATTTTGGCAATAAGATCCTTGACATACAGCTGTGTCCTTCTTTACCATCATTCTAAAAAAACTAAAATAATAATTTCACAATACTCTGCCTGGAGATGTTTATGCTATAAATGGCCACTAGTGTAGCATCTCACTACTCGGGATGTTCGGCGAGCACCGAGCATTTCCGGGTTACTCGGGCGGGAGCTCGGGTCTCCACCCTGCATGTTTGGCGCTCTTTACAGAGCCAATGAACATGCAGGGATTGCCAGCCAGTCACTGTAATGCCGCAGCCATGTTGTTTGTGGGCATTACAGTGATTGGCTGGCCGCACAGCGTCACCTCGAGTATTTAAAACCGGGCGCCGCCATCTTGGACACAGTCGCTCCGGATCAGACAGTGTAGGGAGAGTGCTGCTGAGTTAGGGAGAGATTTATACTGCGAAATAGGTAGTGTAGGGTCTCTAAAGCCTGCAAAATCAAACAAAAAGTGCAAGGAATGGGGGAGGTACAATTGAACACTGCCCTGGGACAAGGACTTGCACGGGGATAGTTGCAAGTCTGCATCTTCTGATGTGGAAAGGATCAATTCTGATGGGCACACTTTTAGGCAGTGACCTGGGTATCAGAGATGCTTCCAGGGGTCTTCCCCATGCTGTTCCCATGTCTTTTCAGCACTGTATGCATGTATCACACAGCACATGGCCAGATAAGGTTGTAAAATGTTAAAATGACATTTCCCGGTGAATGCATTTGTCACGGTTGAAAGCAATACAAAAGTGCAAAAACGCATAAAAAATGCTACTTGTGAACATAGCCCAAGGTGTGGAGGAGTATTTTTGGGGGGGTTATTTATTTTACCTTATACACAAGTCTTTACCCTGGAAAGGATGTTCCTTAACATATTTCACAGGAAAACAGTTTCAGTTTCGTTTTTGAATGTTTTATTATGAGCCCGTAAAAGTGGCTTATTACCTCTGACCACGTTGTTGACAGCAGTGACCTGGGGGTCAGAAAGGCTTCCTGGGGCGATCCCCATGCTGTCCCCATGTCATTTGAGCACTGTCACTATCGTTTTGGGCACTTTTTAGGCTTTCTACAGACTGCCGGTGGTGCCGTCGCAAAAATGCTCGGGTCTCCCATAGACTAACATTGGGCTCGTTGCTCGGGTCGAGCACCCGAGTATCACGGTGAGCTTGGCCCGAGCTTCGAGCACCCAAGCATTTTAGTGCTCGCTCAACACTAATGGCCACCCTGTGGCTGTGATGTGAGTTGCATCCAGTTACAATCTGGATTGTAAGAAGGAAGTTAACAGAAAGGTAAGAGAGAACATTGAGCAAAGCCTAGGTCTGCACCATGGGAAACCATAGGCTAATCAGATAAGGTTTCACCAATTCTATCTGATTCTAAGAATCTGATTATTGCAACTGTAGCACCCTGAGGATTCGGCTGCTACAGGGGTATTGCACCTCAACCCAGAGGTGTGATATTCCACTCCCGGGTAAGGATGGAGTGTGGATCTGAGCTCGGTAGGCTGCATGCACTACACACATCCCATTTCCGAGGAGCAGACCGACGGTACTCCCACTTAGAAATGTGCAGGTACGACCGAGTCTGTTCCTGGCTGGAGTGGGAGGGGGGTGGTACATCCCAAGTAGTGTAGGGGCAGATAGGGGGAGCAGCCTGGGTAAAGATAGGAGCTCATTGGGTGCTGGTCACCTGAGCTCACACATAGAGGGTGTATATAAGGTGGGCACCATCAGAGATCAGGGTCAGTCAGTCTGTCAGCCTTTGCAGAGAAGTCAGAGGAAGAGGAGCAGAGAAGCCCCAGAGAGAGAGAGAGTGGAGCAGAGAAGGAAAGACCCAGAAGAGACAAAGAGAGGACTCTGAGAACCCAAATTCAATCCCCGGGTGAAGAGTCAGCAATAGGGTACCGGATCCCAAGCTGGTGGGGGCAAAAGCACACCCTAGCCAGAGACCGGAGGCCGTGGGCAGCGTCTGCCACGGCCACCCACCACATCCACCCCGAAGGCATACCACGTGGAGGGTCAGGGAACCCAAGGCCAAGGGTGTCCCAACAGAAGGCCCGAGGGAGCTGGACCTAGGTGGATCACTAGTGGGGACGGCCAGAGGAAAGGACAGAAGGAGAGCTCAGGGTCACGCTCCGGACTTGCTTGGGGGTTGGCTGAATCCAGGACCTGGTGGACGCAGCACGGCTCGGGTGGTCACTTGAAGCTGGAGTGACCGGAACATCAGCAGTGAGTAAATACCCTAAACTGCACAACCCGACTCTGTCTTCATTTAACATCTATGCTGCACCACCACAACCCCCATCCTCTGCACCTGACCCCCTGAGGCTATACCCCACCCGTTGGGGGTTATACCACCAAAAGCTGCACCAACACCATCAGCCTCAGCGGACCCTGCTGCAGCGGCGGCCATAGTGACCGCAATACAACGGGTGGCGTAGTCGACATTAAGAACTTAATAACATCTGTAGGACTGCCACATACAACTGAGTTTGACACCCTGGGCACGGACCGGGTCACAGCCACTCGGAAGACTACAACTCCCATCTGATCCGGCTCCGGATATTCCCCTAAAGAATATGGCCCAGGGGGCGCGTCGACTTTGGCGTAGTCGGCAGGATTACGTGCCCACAACACCCGGGTACTGCGTGCCTGAAGAAAAGTGCAAGTTTACCTCAAAAAGAAGTCTCCTGCCGGTTCCGGAGGGTCCCCGCCATCGGACCCCATCACCAGTCGATTCCCGCCGGTTGTCCGCCATTAACAGCTTTTTCCCGCCATCTGCAGAGTTTCCCGCCACTGGGAAGCGATTCCCGCCATTTCCGAAGGTTTCCCGCCTTGGAAGAGCGGACGCCATTATGGGCGTGCCAGAGGGTGGCGAGAGGCCACCTCCCATCGTGGGCCAGGACCGAAAATGGCGCCAAAAGTGGAAACCGCCCCCACCAACAGAGACTGTGATGCTAGAGGTGTCTGTCAGCGTGAAAGAACAGCCCCTGGAGCTGACAGTCACCAAGTGGCCCCGGGACCGCCCTCGAAGTGGGAGGAGACGAAAGGAGAGAACAAAGATGGGTGCCGCCTGGAGCAGTCTAGAGCGAGCGCACCCGGAGGCAAGAAGCCTGGAGAAGAATATCGGAGGAGCTTACCCGGAGATGGCGAGAAAGCAGAGCAGCACCGGCCCGTTGGCCAGGAGCCTGCTAGAAACAGAAGAGGGAGAGCAGAGCAGCACCGGCCCGCTGGCCAGGAGCCTGCTGGAGACAACTGAAGGAGAGCAGAGCAGCACCGACCCGTTGGTCAGGAGCCTGCTGGAAACAACGACCCCACTAGGCCTAGTGGAGGTCCTAGCACAGCTCCCCCGAGATCGGGAGTGTGCGCAGACCGCTCTGGAGGGCCTCGCAAGGAGGATGGCCCGGGTGCAGCGAGAGACGTTGGCGGAGTGGAGCCGTGAGATGGCCCAGCAGACCGAGACCTGTCAGCGGAGCACGCCACCCAAGACGAGGAAACAGACCGCCTCTGAGGATGGCGCGGGAGGACTGAAGGCCGGAGACGGCGCCGAGAAGGGAGCCGAACGAGTGGAGGCAGGTAAAGGGGACGTCTATACCCCAAACCGGGAAACCGCGTACCTGCCCCAGCTCCCCGTCGCAGAGCCCGAAGTCTATCCTGCCGTGCCCGTCGCTGCAACGTCACCGCCGCAGACTAGGCCTCAAACGGGAGCCGCGACCCCTGTGACGTCACACGCCTCGATCCCGAGCGTGACCAAGCAGGAAGTACCACCAGCCTGGTCGCAAGGCCTAGTACCCCCGGGCGCCGCAATACCAACAGCGCCCCCTACCTCCGCGGAGCCCCCGGCCTGGTCGCAGGGCCAAGTAGCCCAGGGCGCCGCCGTCCTTACGGTGCCCTTCACCTTCCAGATACCCCAGGCCTGGCCGCAAGGCCCGGGCAACCCGGGCGCTAACACCACCGCGCCCATAAGACCTAAAGTGCCGCATCTGGGAGAGGACCTGTACGCCCAGCATACGTGCCCGGATGGGCAGCCATTTATATGGCCACCGGAGTTTCACCATCCCCGACTCCGGAGAGAGAGACCCCTGGATGAACCCCTGATCCCGGCTCCAAAGCCCGTAAAGAGGATCTCGCCCCCGCTAGCAGAAGCGCAGTTTGAGTGGGACCCCACCGGAGAAGATCTCATGGGGTTCACTCAAGAGACTCGGGCAGCTGCAGCGGAGCGTGCTGAGTGCTGCCGCCAACAGCTCGAGGACTTTGAGAGGGAACGGAGAGAGAGGCGGGTCCGGGAACAGCAAGCTCAAATAAGGAGCGCGGAGCAGAAGAGCCGGGCCAGGAGAGACCCCCGTGCAGCGCATAGTCCCCGCACCACCGGGACTGTGATAAAGTTTAATATGCAGCATGGGTGGGGCTTCATCCGAGACCACCGCACCCTAGGCGACGTCTTCGTGACGAGGAGAGACGTTGAGTCCCACCTACCGGAGGGACACAGAGGTCGTGACCTTTACATCGGGGACGAGGTCACCTTCACCCGGCACAAGAGAGCCAAAGGACCCTACGCCCTCCATGTGCATCGTCTGACGGAAGAAGAGCTGCGGTGTGAGGAGGAAGAATAGGAGGACCCGGACGGGTCTGAAACTAGAGCCAAAGGTAACAATAAAGAAAGAGCAGGAGGACGCCGTCGTTAAGTACAGCGAAGCAGGAGCTGTATATAGTTGCCCGTCGGGGCACAGTAAACTGAAACTGTTGCTGTTGATAATATAGTCCCCGTAGGGACCAGCAAGTGTGAACTGTTACCCGTTTAACCCCTAAATCCCACTGACCGAGGACTGAGAGCGGTCATCCCTATTCCCATTACCTGGCCGAGGACTGAGAGCGGCCATATCCCTGTAAATAGTTGCGCGTCCTAAAGCGCCCCCTACCGGTTTTACAGGAAAACCATTTTTCTAAGAGACTGTCGCACTTTTCCCGGACACACGTTACACAGTGTCCGGAGGAGGAGCCAGAGGCGACGAGAATGTTTATATGAAAAGTTTTATATGATGTTTTATTATGTTTAAGTTTATGAAAAAAAATGTATGTTTGTGGATGTTTTGTCTTACAGCCCGAGGACGTGCTGTGATTTACCAGGGGGGAATGTAGCACCCTGAGGATTCGGCTGCTACAGGGGTATTGCACCTCAACCCAGAGGTGTGATATTCCACTCCCGGGTAAGGATGGAGTGTGGATCTGAGCTCGGTAGGCTGCATGCACTACACACATCCCATTTCCGAGGAGCAGACCGACGGTACTCCCACTTAGAAATGTGCAGGTACGACCGAGTCTGTTCCTGGCTGGAGTGGGAGGGGGGTGGTACATCCCAAGTAGTGTAGGGGCAGATAGGGGGAGCAGCCTGGGTAAAGATAGGAGCTCATTGGGTGCTGGTCACCTGAGCTCACACATAGAGGGTGTATATAAGGTGGGCACCATCAGAGATCAGGGTCAGTCAGTCTGTCAGCCTTTGCAGAGAAGTCAGAGGAAGAGGAGCAGAGAAGCCCCAGAGAGAGAGAGAGTGGAGCAGAGAAGGAAAGACCCAGAAGAGACAAAGAGAGGACTCTGAGAACCCAAATTCAATCCCCGGGTGAAGAGTCAGCAATAGGGTACCGGATCCCAAGCTGGTGGGGGCAAAAGCACACCCTAGCCAGAGACCGGAGGCCGTGGGCAGCGTCTGCCACGGCCACCCACCACATCCACCCCGAAGGCATACCACGTGGAGGGTCAGGGAACCCAAGGCCAAGGGTGTCCCAACAGAAGGCCCGAGGGAGCTGGACCTAGGTGGATCACTAGTGGGGACGGCCAGAGGAAAGGACAGAAGGAGAGCTCAGGGTCACGCTCCGGACTTGCTTGGGGGTTGGCTGAATCCAGGACCTGGTGGACGCAGCACGGCTCGGGTGGTCACTTGAAGCTGGAGTGACCGGAACATCAGCAGTGAGTAAATACCCTAAACTGCACAACCCGACTCTGTCTTCATTTAACATCTATGCTGCACCACCACAACCCCCATCCTCTGCACCTGACCCCCTGAGGCTATACCCCACCCGTTGGGGGTTATACCACCAAAAGCTGCACCAACACCATCAGCCTCAGCGGACCCTGCTGCAGCGGCGGCCATAGTGACCGCAATACAATGGGTGGCGTAGTCGACATTAAGAACTTAATAACATCTGTAGGACTGCCACATACAACTGAGTTTGACACCCTGGGCACGGACCGGGTCACAGCCACTCGGAAGACTACAACTCCCATCTGATCCGGCTCCGGATATTCCCCTAAAGAATATGGCCCAGGGGGCGCGTCACAACAACGTAACACTAGTGGATGAGACAAAGGTTGGAAATCTCCTCTAGAGATTGGAAAGTAGATGGTGGTATTCCTGGTCAGATTCTTGGTTGGAGCATTATGTGATAACAGCCTCTAATTATGGAGAATGATGATGTTAAATAACTCCAGTTGTAGATGAGAGAGGAGTCATGGTAGAGGTAAAGGGCTCATATTCATTCCCCATATTTAGGGGACGTACAGCGAGGAGACACACTCCCTTAGCGAAATCATAATGAACCCTCGCCTGGCAAAAATCTTTCTTCTACTCGAGTAGTGTACATCATTCTTGCTAACGTTCCTCCTAGGATTGCAAAAAGAACTTCGGCACTCCATACATGAAAATATAATAAATATTGTATCTAGACTAATGTCACTTTGAAAAATGAAGGTTTTTTGCGCATAATTTGGCCAATTTATGTGTGCCCATCAACTACGACAAGGTCACCTTCGTATGATGGGAAACTACGCTACGCTACCACTGGATATGCCACTCTTGGGCTGTAAGCCAGTATGGACAATATGTCTTTGCTTGGGCTTTTAACCTACAATGTATGGGCTGGTAGAGCTAGTTAAAACCACCTGTGACTGAATGGGAGGGACACATGGTCAGAAAAAAGGCTGGCAAACTTCTAATAGTGTGAACACGTACCTGCTGCAATGTTCCAGGAGCGGGATCCCAAAAATGATTAATAGAAAAAAGAGAGGGTAATGTCGGTGAGATGCCAAGAAAAAGTGGTAACCTCCCGGCTTCCCTGAAGAGCACCCCAAAACCTCTGGAGCATTGCCTCTAGAAGGTTTCTTGTGCAGAACACCAAGTTGTAAGAGGTGTGGGAGTTCCTACCCCTGAAGACACCAATCACATTATGTGAACAATCTCCTGCGTCTTTGCTAAATATCGTGATGTAATGTACAGTGTGAGTAGTGTACAGAGCAGGGTAAGCCTAGAGTTAGACTACGGATAAGATAAGTACTGGTTATGTTGTAAGTGGTTTAGTAACGGTGTAGGATATAAGATAAGGACAATAGGTTTAGTCTATAGGATAGGATATGGATAGAACTAGCCCAGTGGGTGGGGACTAGTGTTAGTGAAGAGTGGGCACTTCCTGATAGTTGGTCAGATAGGGAAGTACAGTGACAAGTTCAAGTTCAGGTGCAGTGGGCTGCTAGGGCCAGCATGGGCCAATCGTTTGAGGCAGTGGGAGGCCGTATTGATTTTCCTTGTGAACATTCCTGCAATGTCTGGAGCTTAGGGCTCGGGCCAGGCCTGGTCTTCTAACATCTCAAGGTCGGTGGACGTGGAATCACGTGAAGAGCAGGTGGCCGGTCCCGGGTGCACTGCTGAAGTGGACAGGAGAGTATGGTAGAGCTGAAAATACATTGTTCTAAGGAAGGAAGTAACGTGAAATACTGTGTCCTACCCTGCTTGTTACACCATGATATACTTGAACCGACCAGTAAACGTTTGCTTGTTGCAATGAACTTGGTGTTCCCTGAGTTATGTGCGGCGGCCTCTGAGGATGGAGGCCTGGAGACAGCAGACACATGTGGCCTACAAGTGAGTGTGATTCACCCACACCGTACAGCACACTGGGACCAGGACACAGTTTTTCTATAAAGTTCCAGAGCAAAACCGGACATCAGCTCAGTCATGACTACCGCTCTGCTGCACTTTACACAGTCAGATAGAAAATCCCGGGGTCCAAATGCACATTCCAGGGGAGTGGAAGATGCTTCAAAAAAGCAGCAAAATTATCGGGAAAATACATTTTCAACAGCACGTCACTGTCACTTTCCTGAAAGTTGCCTGTACAGTGTTATTAACCTCTCTCCTCGGCAGCAGGTGGTCTTCTTCTTTGGTCTTCTGCGTGTCAGGTTGCATTATCTATCAAGCAGGCTGCCACCTACGTACGTTTTTAGGTAGTTGTTGTTCCTGCAACTATGTAACTCTTCCAGCACAGCTCTACTGTCCCAGTTATACTGCCATACTGAACCAGCATTGCAAACACAACTCTGCTACTCCAGTCATCATCGTTTTCGCACTGATAGATCAGCCACTACTGCTACAACTCTGCTATTCTTGTCATTGCTATTCCAGCACTGCTACATGAGCCTCCACTTCTATATCAGTATCTGCATTTCCAGCTCCGCTACATCTGTAAAAGTTGTTACAGCACTGCTACATCAGTCATGGCTGTTCTAGCTCTGAAACAAAAGTCATCGCTATTCCAGCTCTACTACATCAGTCAGCATTGTTCCATTTCTTCTATATCAGGCATTGCTGTTCCAGCTCTGCTACATCAGTCAGCATTGTTCCATTTCTTCTATATCAGGCATTGCTGTTCCAGCTCTGCTACATCAGTTAGCATTGTTCCACTTCTTTTTTATCAGGTATCGATGTTCCAGCTCTGCTACATCAGTCAGCCTTGTTCCACTTCTTCTATATCTGGCATCGCTGTTTCAGCTCTACTACAACAGTCATTACTATTCCAGCTGTACTACTACAGTCATCATTGTTCCAGATCTGCTACATCTGTCATCACTGTTCCAGTTCATCACTTGTCCTTGTTGCTCATGAAGTGCTCCTCTTTATATGGGGCTTCAAGGATCCACATCCCCAGGTGAGACCTAACATGCTATGCCATCCAGAGCTCCTATCTACTGATAGCGTTAGTCTGAGCTCCTTGGGTTCTCTAGAGGAGAGGATTCCGAGGTCCATCATCCATTTGTCACGTGCAGTTGTAAATCCATCATAATCTTTTGCGGTTGTCATTTTACATACAGATCAGAAGTAAGATCTAAGAAGATATTTGTGAATCCACCAATTGATCATTGATCCACTTGACACCCCGTATAATACCATAAAGTAAGAAAAGTTTTCATCTCTGGATATATTTCTGGGAACAAAAGTGATTAGGAGACATAATCAGGTGCAGCACGTTCTGTGCCGGGCCAGTCAGCCGAGCCACGGGAGGGAAATGAGCGCCAACTCCGGGGGCCCTCGTCTACAAGAAGTTTTCTACTCTCGCCATCTGCTCTACATTTGTACAACTCAAAAAAAAAAAAAAAAAACAACTACCGTACATAAGTTTTAGGGGGTCTCTACAGTGATGCACCGTCAATAAAAAGAGGAAGTTCAACATAATATGACGCGCCCCCAGGGCCGTGGGGTACTCGGCAGCCGGGCCTATGGATGCCGGTCTGGGGAATATCACGATGGCTGGCCCGGTCCGTGACCCAGGGCGGTCAGTGCAAAAAGGGGATATTATTAGGGGATTTATAGTAAGTGTTCGTGACGCCACCTGTGGAATGCGGCTAAAGGGAGCCGCCGCTGCGGAGCAGTCCTCTGGAGCTGGTGTTACGGCAGCAAGGATGGTGTGGCTCTCCACAGGTAGAGCTTGCTCCAGGGCAGTGGAAGGCGGTGAAGGTTGCGCTGGGCGTTGTAGTGCAGGGGGAAAGATGGTGCAGACGATATAATGGACAGAGGCGGTGCGGTGCAGTCATCCGAGTCTTTACTCACAGTTCTTTAGTTCCTCAGGGTGCACTGTCAGCTTACAGCCTCCCGCGTCGCGCTGCGTTCACCAGACAGGGGTTCAGTTCTTCCTCAGGCAGATTAGGAGTGCCTGACAGAACCCCACTTTCTCGTGTTCCTAGCTAGACCGACTTCACGCTGGGTCTTTCTCCCTCCTGCCCTGCGCTGCCCACTCTCAATCTCGCTCGGGTGCTCTGAAGTCCCTCCTGTCCGTCGGAGTTCACAGACCTGCTTGACCCTCACGGGGATTAGAATGCAGCTTCGGCAACTGGCTATATAAGCCAGAAGCCTCTGGTTTTTCCAGCCGGGACACGAAGTACACGACTGGGCCAGGGGCCGGTCCCCTTCTTGCGGCCTACGATCCCTCTGTCTTCTGACAGATTCGGGGCATACGGGTGCCGTCCTGCATGCCCCGTACCCCCTAGGATCCCTTCTTAGAACGGAGCCTACTCCCTGCTCCCCTCCTGGGCCTCTAACACTGGGCCCTAGTTGTGGAGCAGAGCTCCTACTGAGAATCTGCTCCCGGACTGTTCTTCTGAACTGTCCTTTCACTACTGTCTGAACTACCACCCTAAGATGGCTTCCTATTATATATCTCCGACCATGGTGCTCCACTAAACTGCTTCCTCCACCCACACCCACTGCTGGTTCCCCCTACCTTTGGTTCCCCCCCACTCCAGCCAGGGACAGGGCTCAGCAGGAAAACACATTGCATCTTGCCCTTCCAGCCGGCCTGGAGCAGTGTAGTGTTGGATGCAGGTGTTGGGGTTCCGGGCAGCACTCCCTCCTCACCTGAGAGAAGGAGATACCACACCTCTGGGTGAGGTGCAGTACCTCTGTGGCGACTGAACCCCCAGGGGCGCCACAAATACACCTCAGCTGCTGCAGAACATGATAATACACCTCAGCTGCTGCAGAACCTCATAATACACCTCAGCTGCTGCAGAACATGATAATACACCTCAGCTGCTGCAGAACATCATAATACACCTCCATCTGCTGCAGAACATCATAATACACCTCAGCTACTGCAGAATCTCATAATGCACCTCAGCTGCTGCAGAACCTCATAATACACCTCAGCTGCTGCAGAACCTCATAATACACCTCAGCTGCTGCAGAACATCATAATACACCTGAGCCGCTGCAGAACATCATAATACACCTCAGCCGCTGCAGAACCTCATAATACACTTCAGCTGCTGCAGAATCTCATAATACACCTCAGCTGCTGCAGAACATCATAATACACCTCAGCCGCTGCAGAACATCATAATACACCTCAGCCGCTGCAGAAGATGAAAGCATTTGACAAAGTATCTCACACCATCCTTATTGAAAAAATGACCAAGTATGGAATGGACAAGGCTACTGTTAGGTGGATTCATAACTGGCTTAGTGATCGGACTTAAAGAGTGGCTGTAAATGGCTTCACATCTATTTGGATGAATGTCTCAAGTGGGGTACCACAGGGCTCTGTCCTGGGACCTGTATTGTTCAACATCTTTATCAATGATTTAGATGAAGGAATTGAGGGTAAACTGATTAAATTTGCTGATGACACAGCTAGGAGGGATAGCTAATACTAGAGAAGAGAGAGAGAGGATTCAAAAAGACCTAAATAAACTGGAGCAGTGGGCAGTAGTTAATAGAATGGTTTTAGCAGGGAAAAATGCAAAGTACTACTTCTGGGCAATAAAAATGAAAAAAGCATATACAGAATGGGAGGAATAGAGCTAAGCAACAGTACATGTGAAAAAGACTTGGATATACTAATAGATCATAGACTGAACATGAGTCAACAGTGTGATGCAGCAGCAAAAAAGGCAAATACAATTCTGGGATGTATTAACAGAAGCATACAGTCTAGATCACGTGAAGTCATTATCGGACTTTACTCCTCTTTGGTCAGACCTCATCTGGAATACTGCGTCCAGTTTTGGGCACCACATTTTAAAAAAGACATAGACAAACTGGAGCAAGTTCAGAGAAGAGCGACCAGAATGGTGACCAGTCTGCAAACCATGTCCTATGAGGAACGGTTACAGGATTTTGGAATGTTTAGCTTGCAAAAAGGAAGACTGAGAGGAGACTTAATAGCTGTCTACAAATATCTCAAGGGCTGTCACATTGTAGAAGGATCATCTTTATTCTCATTTGCACATGGAAAGACTAGAAGCAATGGGATGAAACTGAAGGGGAGGAGACACAGATTAGATATTAGAAAAAACTTTTTGACAGTGAGGATGATCAATGAGTGGAACAGGCTGCCACGAGAGGTGGTGAGTTCCCCTTCAATGGAAGTCTTCATACAGAGGCTGGACAGACATCTGTCTGAGATGGTTTAGTGAATCCTGCATTGAGCAGGGGGTTGGACCAGATGACCCAGGAGGTCCCTTCCAACTCTACCATTCTATGATTCTATGATAATACACCTTAGCTACTGCAGAATTTCATAATACACCTCAGCTGCTGCAGAACCTCCTAATAGACTTCAGCTGCTGCAGAACCTCCTAATACACTTCAGCTGCTGCAGAACCTCATAATACACCTCAGCTGCTGCAGAACATCATAATACACCTCAGCTGCTGCAGAACCTCATAATACACCTCAGCTGCTGCAGAACATCATAATACACCTCATCTGCTGCAGAACATCATAATACACCTCAGCTGCTGCAGAACATTATAATACACCGCAGCTGCTGCAGAACATCATAATACACCTCAGTTGCTGCTGAACTTCCTAATATGCAACGTCAAGATGCTTCTTGATCAATTCACGATGACAGGAAACTAATTTTTACTCTTAAAAAAGAGGTTCTGCAGCAGCTGAGGTATTCTCAAACTCTCATAAGTTGTACAAGTAGTTCACTACAGCTCTTATGAATCCAAGGAGCTCCAAGGCAATGTCTAATATTCTTGGAAATAAAAAAAAGAAAATAATACTGCCACCTAGAGGCAGAGATACATTGCATATAACACTGCCCCCTATGGCGAAGAATAGCATTTCAAAAATAAAGAAGAATTAATTGAAATGCTAAAAATCCCCACGTAACAAATGCATGAAACGTTCCATACAGAGTATAGCAATGTATCGGGGGGATCACACGGAGGGCAGCAGCGGCGGGGCAGAGTATAATGCCACATATATGAGGACGGAGTTCTTCAGCACGATGTCTCCGGCCATAAATCAACATTTCCCACATAATAAAGTGCTGAGGTTCTGAATTTTACAGGAACAAGCCTTCCTAATTTAATTTATTGGACTGGATTAAATTTCCATGAAGTTTATTCAATTAGCCTCAGAGGAACTGCGGAGAGGAACTGAGGAGTTTAAGTGGTTATTGGGGGGGGCACTTTAAGAGAGGAGACTCAAGGAGAGAAATATGGATTTTATTAACCTCTTAGTGGCTGGAGGGGCCTGTAATGAATTGCTATTCGTTCTTTGTCTCGCCCTTTGGCGATGAGGAGACTTAGAAATGTGCTTCTCCCATCTCACTAATACAAGGGCCTGACTCGGTGTCATTGCCTCATTAGTCCTTCGTTATTAGCACCGTGGTAAAGGGCGGCTAAGGATATTAAGCAGCAAAAAAAAGAATAAAGTCGTCCCCAATGGCTGGCACGAGCCCAGAATCGGGCGTAAAAGTCACCTCCCTGCAGGATAGGAACATAAGATAATGGATCATTATTTCCAGACTCCACTATTTCCATGGCGTATGTTGCACACGGCTATGATCGGGCGCTGGCAAACATGGGACTGAGCCCTAGATGGCCCCATCAGCTTTGATTTTTGGGGCAAGGGGTGTAAAAAATTCCTTTCCACGGCAGTGAAGTTACTGGCACCATCGCCCACTTTAGCCTTGCGGCATACAAGATTGAGGGGCCAATGGCGTCATAGTGTCATTTCCTCAGTGTGCCAAGCCTAACCCGTAACCCAAAAAGGCAAAAAGGCATTAGTGGTGAGAGGAAGCACAAAGGGGAAGACAAATCTAATATTATGAAGGGCACAACTACTTTATGGGAGTCACAAAGGTGGACTTTTACTGTGCAGCAATGACTTAGTGTCGGTTGCCAGCGACCGGACCAAGGAAAGTATTGCAACCCCTAATCGAGTAATAATACCCCCTGAGTGCCGCATAAAAGAAATGATGACCCCTGAGTGCCCCATAGAAGAAATGATGACCCCTGAGTGCCCCATAGAAGAAATGATGACCCCTGAGTGCCCCATAGAAGAAATGATGACCCCTGAGTGCCCCATAGAAGAAATGATGACCCCTGAGTGCCCCATAGAAAAAATGATGACCCCTGAGTGCCCCATAGAAGAAATGATGACCCTGAATGCACCATAAAAAAAACGATGACCCCTGAGTGCCCCATAAAAGAAATGAGGACCCCTGAGTGCCCCATAAAAGAAATGATGACCCTGAATGCACCATAAAAAAAAGATGACCCCTGAGTGCCCCATAGAAGAAATGATGACCCTGAATGCCCCATAAAAGAAATGATGACCCCTGAGTGCCCCATAGAAGAAATGATGACCCCTGAGTGCCCCATAGAAGAAATGATGACCCTGAATGCACCATAAAAAAAACGATGACCCCTGAGTGCCCCATAAAAGAAATGAGGACCCCTGAGTGCCCCATAAAAGAAATGATGACCCTGAATGCCCCATAAAAGAAATGACCCCTGAGTGCCCCATAGAAGAAATGATGACCCTGAATGCCCCATAAAAGAAATGATGACCACTGAGTGCCCCATAAAATAAATAATGACCCCATGTGTGCCCCATAAAAGAAATAATGACCCCTGAGTGCCCCATAAAATAAATGATGACCCCTGAGTACCCCATAGAAGAAATGAAGACCCTGAATGCCCCATAAAAGAAATGATGACCACTGAGTGTCCCATAAAATAAATGATAACCTCTGAATGCCCCATAACAGAAATTATGACCCTGAGTGCCCTATAAAAGAAATAATGACCCATGAGTGCCCCATAAAAAATGATGATCCCTGAGTGCCTCATAAAAGAAATGATGACCCCCTAAGTGCCCCATAAAAGAAATGATGACCCCTGAGTGCCCCATAAAAGAAATAATGACCCCTGAGTGCCCCATAAAAGAAATGATGACCCCTGAGTGCCCCATAGAAGAAATGATGACCCTGAATGCCCCATAATAGAAATGATGACCCCTGAGTGTCCCATAAAATAAATGATAAACCCTGAATGCCCCATAACAGAAATGATGACCCTGAATGCCCTATAAAAGAAATAATGACCCATGAGTGCCCCATAAAAGAAATGATGATCCCTGAGT
Source organism: Phyllobates terribilis (assembly GCF_046119375.1). Taxonomy (NCBI): domain Eukaryota; kingdom Metazoa; phylum Chordata; class Amphibia; order Anura; family Dendrobatidae; genus Phyllobates; species Phyllobates terribilis. The sequence continues at coordinate 387,313,146 of NW_027362765.1, forward strand.
GCCTCATAAAAGAAATGATGACCCCCTGAGTGCCCCATAAAAGAAATGATGACCCCTGAGTGCCCCATAAAAGAAATAATGACCCCTGAGTCCCCCATAAAAGAAATGATGACCCTGAATGCCCCATAAAATAAATAATGACCCCTGAGTGCCCCATAAAAGAAATGATAACCCCTGAATGCCCTATAAAAGAAATGATGACCCCTGAATGCCCCATAAAAGAAATGATGACCCGAGTGCCCCTTCATACAAATAATGCCCCCTTAAAAAGTAATAATGCCACCTTTGTACCACAAAAAATAAAGTTTAGACTTAAGCAACCGAGTCTTCTTCTCCCCTGCACACAAAGTGAGTGGCTACAGGCAGTGACGAAATACTAACATCTTCTGCCTATGGCATTTGCCCAGAGATCTGGGGCACCCAGCCAGGAGTCCGAGGCATGTGCCCCTGGTTTTCAGTGCCAGCGACATCAGTTATTAGGGTTGCAAAAGCATCCAGAGCAACTGCCCCATGCTATTCCGCTGTTGTGTAGGGGCACAAAGGGGGGAACTATCACTTTGTGGGGTGTAGAAAAGGAAAAAGGGCACTTTTTGGAGATCTGTATTACTCTGGGGCATTTTTTTATGGTGGGTACAATTAGAGAATTATTATAGGAGGAGGCAGCATTATGGGTAGTTTAGTACAGACGGGTCGTAGCAGGAAGAAATCTCCATGGTGGAAGAAGAAATGGGGAAGTCAGTGACTCCTCTCGAGAAGCCGCCGCCTGGATGTAACGGTACAGTAGTCCATGTCTCTGTGTGGGGCTGCTCTCTGACCATTTGGTGGCTGCATTATTAAGACGAGGTTTGAAAGGTATGACAGGTATCATGCCCTTCTGTCCGTATTGGTGGGCACATTTAACTCTTAGCTTCACCCTCCATTTCTATTCACACTCCTATAATTCTTGTATTAAAATGTCCAGTAATCTGGAAGACATGATGGTCGCAATCTGACGAGTCCTCTCAATGCACTGACGAAAGAGGTGCCACATCTCCTGGAAGGAGGTAACGAGGAAGCGAATGTACTATGGTGGCGTAATGGGGGCTCTTACTGGAACTGCTATAGGAGAACTGTGACCTTGTGTTACACGCACGCCGCTAGGTTCAGATAGGGCGAGACGGGTTTAATGAATTCTTTGGATCCTGGGGAAACCATTACTCAAGGCGACCATAGGCTGCGGCTTCTCTCAGGCACACGATAGATTCAGTTGCTGACCAGACACATCTGACAAGAGTCTTTTTCAACAGTTTAACAGTGGAATTTAATCTGAAGCACGGCCAGTGCAATTCAGGGATATTACAGCAACAATCTTCATTACAGTACAGTCTATTAAAGCAGGCACAGTAACATCAGTCTCTTCAGTAGCATAATTCAGCACAGATTAGATGTCTTAGCAGCACACTTCTATGCATACACAACCACAGGCTTTTTATTCACAAGGACTCACTAGTACACAGCATTCTTTATCCTGCATGGAGATGGAGAGGGGGAGGGTTTGATGAGGGAGAAGATCTCTGTGACACAATTCATTCCAGTCCTTATCTTCCTGCCCAATGATAGACTTCCTCAACTAACAGTGCTGGGTATCGGACCTATGTTGAGCTTCACCCTGGATTTGAATCCTGTTCTCTTTCCTGCACTTCTGTGAGATACAGATCACACATACCACTTCTCCCATTGGCTGCAGCCAGAATACAATAACAAGTTCCCCACAATCCCCCTGGGGCTCTGCTAACCACTCCCTGTCTCCTGTGACTGTGTTAACCCCTCTAGTTGCTGGATGCTTTTGAAGGACAACACTTCCTGTCTCCTGTGTTTGTGTTACTTGTGACAGTTGCCGGATGCTTTTCAAGCAACAGCACTACTTCTGCATGTCACACTTGTTTTTAATGGGAGCTCCATGGTTGACCCCATTATGTTGTCAGCCCAGACTCCAACATGTATCACAATATACCGTACACAGACATTTCTCATTGTTTGCATCCATCTTATCTTGCAGGCAAGTAAGAGAAAAGTCTGCACTCAATTTTTGCAGTAAAGTGAACAAAATGTTTTAATGGCAATCCAAAAATAATAACGTTTTGGTCCCAATTCGGGACCTTCTTCAGAACTGATTGCCGTAGTGTAGAGGGTCGTATGCAGATAAGGCAGCACTGTGGAAATGCATCCTAGGTCGCTGTGGGGTAGCGCTCATTACAGGAATAGTAAGGAGGGGATACCCACATGAAAAATGGCATGCATCCTGGGAGCTACAATGCAAACTTTGGTTTGGAAATAGGGGTTTTATCTACCCCATAAGGAAAGTAGACTTGGATCACCCATTCAGGGCCCCCATCTATTAGCCTGGGTAAAGAACCACTGCAAAAAATGTCTGTTCCTCTGGCGACCTCACATGTTTATTCATTATATCCCCAACCTATTGACTGTGCAATGCTTCATTGTCCCTCTGGAGGCGCTGCAGGAGAACTGAACACCTGCATCCAGATTCCCTCAGTGAGTGCTCTCTGGATGTGGACAGGAATTTCCTGAGCTTCGGGGTTCCCCGGCATGACATTTGATTTGTTGGACTGGTGTGACTTCATCTGAGCAGTGTGTGGCACACAGGTGACGTCTCACCAGTCCGGCTAATGATAAGCCAAGCCTAGGATCCCAGAGGTCATGGAAATTCGAGCACCTCTTGTCCATGGACTGTGGTTGTGCCAAGCGATCGGCTAATCTCTACTTCTTATAAATGGGATTGTCCAATGTAAGAAAAATGGCTTTTTAACCCCTTTTTGACATTCGTCATACATGGGAAGCAAATATCAGATGCGTGTGTGTATGGAACAGGCTGCAGAGCTGAGCCTGCACCATACACAACGGGTGCCAGCTGTGCTATACAACAGGCACCTGCCTCTAACTGGAGCCGTTGGAGCTAGTTTGTGACTAGACTTCCTAGGAGATTGTTCATTTCACTACAAAAAAAAGGACTAAAAAAAGTTATAAAACGTTTTTGTAAAAGAAAGTATACAACTTTATTTCCCAATTCAAAAATTAAAGACATTTCTAAAAATAATTAGTAAAAGTAAAAGTTGGTAAAGTATAAAATCCTTTAACCCATATGGTAAATTAATTTTATTTATCCCCTAAATTATAAAAAAAAAAAAAACTCTGAAACTTTGGCCTCACCGTGATCGTACCAACCTGAAGATTCAAAAACAATGGCAGAATTATTATTTTTTTCACCATTTGGAATTCCTTTTCTTGTTTTCCAATAGAATGGTGTCATACACAACTACAATGTGTCCGGCAAAAAACAAGCGTCTGTATGTTATGGCTCTTGGAAGAAGGGGAGGAAAAAAAAAACGAAACAGCAAAAATGAAAATTCAGGAAGTTCATTATTTTTAAAATGTTGATACATAAAAGTATCCAGGATATTAATGCAGCGTTAGTGTTATCGGCAGGTGGAGGACGGCGTCAGATCACGTTGTGTAACCCATCACTCTGCTCCGCCGTGCAGTGTATGATGCGCCATGGCAGACTCTGGATCCGGCTCCGGGGCGCCGGCACGGACCTTCTCCCAGCAGCTGAAAACACATTTGTTTGTGGAGCTTTACAAATAGACATGTTTGTTGCATTCATGCGAGACTGAATGAGAGAAAAGACAAATGCTTTCATGCATGGCCGGGTAAATGTGTTTTTCTGCTACCAGTGGCCGGCTGGCTGGCAGGCTGCAGGCAATCACTGTACAGTAGCTATGCTCGGCCTTGTAATGTCACTTAATCTGTTCCTCCATGGATGTAGATGTGTCATACGCCGAGCTTCATGCACCTACAATTAAGTATTTCAGGCTCCAGTAAATGAAATCGAATCACGATCCACCTGCTGATGGCTAAAGCCCCCGATCTGGCGAACTGAAGCAAAAAATCAACCCATTGTGCTGCCCCATGGAGAGGATCCAGGTTGTTGGATCAGTTTGCTCATGTCGAGTCATCCGTATGTTATACAGTGTCCGGTGTGCCCCATGTCCTGGTGAACTATAGATGTAGACCCAAGGGAATTTCAGAGGGGAAGGTAACATCAGAAAATGATCATGTTTTTGTGTTACATGTATTATGTTTACTGTTTGCCAAAATGTTTTTCATATCACAATCATTATTAAAAAACAAACAAAATTAAAATATACAATGACTGATAACACCTCTATATACAGTAGATAACACAGGATCCACCATTCACAATAGGTGATGTCACAGCTCACCTCCTCCTCCTGTACAATAACGGATAACACCTTTATATACAGTAGATAACAGGATCCAGCATTCACAATAGGTGATGTCACAGCTCACCTCCTCCTCCTGTACAATGACTGATAACACCTCTATATATAGCAGATAACACAGGATCCACCATTCACAATAGGTGATGTCACAGCTCACCTCCCCCTCCTGTACAATGACTGATAACATCTCTATATACAGTAGATAACACAGGATCCACCATTCACAATAGGTGATGTCACAGCTCACCTCCTCCTCCTCCTGTACAATAACTGATAACACCTCTATATACAGTAGATAACACAGGATCCACCATTCACAATAGGTGATGTCACAGCTCACCTCCTCCTTCTGTACAATGACAGATAACACCTCTATAGACAGAAGATAACACAGGATCCACCATTCACAATAGGTGATGTCACAGCTTACTTCCCCCCCTCCTGTACAATGACTAGTAACTCCTCTATATACAATGGATAACACAAGATCCACCATTCACAATAGGTGATGGCACAGCTCACCTCCTCCTCCTGTACAATGACTGATAACACCTCTATATACAGTAGATAACACAGGGTCCACCATTCACAATAGGTGATGTCACAGCTCACCTCCTCCCCCTCCTGTACAATGACTAATAACTCTTCTATATATAGTGGATAACACAAGATCCACCATTCACAATAGGTGATGTCACAGCTCCTCTGTCTCTCTTCCTTTCACAATGACCATTGCACACGCTCATTAGATGCTTCAATGCAAAAGATAGAGCCAGAGTCTGTTCGTTGTGGCTAACGTACATGTGTTATTTCCTTAGACTGCAGGAAGTTAGAGTCTAAAAGCCCCAGTGGCCAGTGAGAAAATTACAAGATTTCTATTTTTTATTTTTAATACAGATTGTGATTTAGAACCAAAAAAACATTGGCAGAAAAATAAAGAAAGAAATACATTTCCTTTAAGAAGATTACGCTGAACCAAAAATGTAAGGAATCATACATGATTTTAAAATTGATGACTTCGCCTTAGGGAAAAAACACTAATATTGTATTAGTCGGAGTTCAACTCTCCTCACACTCCAACAATAACCCGCCGGAAGGAGCCATGGCGCCGTGTCGCCTTCCTGGTGGCATAGTGGTGCCACATCCCCTGTAATGATCTCTCTGTGCTCTGCAGCCACTTGGATGGAGTGGTGCTGTATTTTCCCTGCACAGCTGCGGGTGAACGGGGCGCTGTGAAGTATGCAAAGTATCCCTTTATTTTTGTAATTGTGGGAGCCACAGACTCAGAGTCGATTTGATCTCATATCAAATGTTGAAACTCCAACGGTTACACGAATGGATCAGCGTTATTTCTTGGAAAGACTTTTAAAGGGGTTGTCCACTTTGAAGAATTCCTTTTTGTTGGAAGGTTCCTTGACTGTCCTGAGATCCCCAGTGATTAGCTGAATTCCCTTTTTTGACCAGGTACTTTTTTTTCCTTTTCATTTTTTATGAAATTCTTACGTTATTTTTATATTAAAATGTTTTATTTTTTTGTCAATATTGAGGATATAGTTTTTTTCAGCCTGTATTAGCCTTAGTTAAAGGGCAAATTCAGCTTCCTGCCTGCACTGCAGAGTTGATCTAGATGTGATAGGACCTAGTGGCTACTGCTTTCTTCCAGAACCAAATAATCTCTGGGTACGGAGGAGGAAATGCTATCAGTACTGGTTCCGCACCGTGTATACAGTAACCAGGTAGGCAGAGATGGTAATAAACCATCTCTGCATTCTCTACAATGAGTCTATCAGTTTCTGACAGCGACTTCCCTCTCCTTTAATTGCACAATCTCTTTGATTCTGCTATGACGTTTTAAAACATCCTTGCAGAGTCAGATGCTGAATGGATCAGTGTTCTAAAATGTTGGGTGGTCAGTCAATAGTGCAGCACCTCCACAGGAGAAATGGAGTATTACACAGTTCACATTCAAAAGAATAAGGCTATGTTCACACTAGGCGTTTTTTCAGCATTTTTTTTTCTGCAGCAAAACCTTATCTCTTGGCAGGAAAGCTACATAAAAAACACAGGTTTTGGTGATCTTTTTGGTGCAGTTTTGCTGCATTTTTGGTGCATTTTTCAAGATCCCAAAATTCAGCTTTGCTTCCAGCACAGAAGCATGAACTCAGGTCACCAATGCAAGACATATGTGAAATCGTATTAACCAGAATTACAAATGTAACAGTGGGGGAGGTGAATTGTTCAGGAATAGTTTACCTAAGACACTGGCACTGCATTGAGTTTGTAGAACACTATTTATTTTCACACTATGGTCTGCCATTGAGTTGCTTAGAGATTGTTCAATTTCAAACCTCACTGGGCCACAGGTATTGTGCAATCTCACACCTAGCTCAGCCAATGTTTACACTGTACATCACTAATTTAATTAAACTGTCCTAATCCAAACTGCCATCTCAGGTGACTAAGATAAGATGGTTAAAATCACAAATAATAAATGAGTTTCACATACTGCTGTACTTGCTTTGTTTCACAAAAAATGCAGCAAAATCTGACAGCTATGGTCACACTAGGTGTTTTTTCAGCATTTTTCACCACCCATTACTTTCAATGGGTGGAAAACACTGAAAAAATGCAGAAAAAAACACTGAAAGAACACTGACATGCTCTATTGTTCAAAACAACATGCAAAGCACAAAATACTGATGATGACACAAAAACCAAGGTGTCTGCATGAGATTTCTGAAATCTCATAGATTTTGCTGGTGCTGTAAAACGCAGCTGAAAATTTGCATCAAAAAAGCTAAAAAACACCTAGTGTGAACATAGCCTAAGTGGATGAGAGATGCTCTTTACTACTAATCTCTACTCTAACTCAGATTTCCCTTTCTGAAATATACAATTGCACTCCCATTTATGTTGTTTTAGATACTGTTTCATATTTTCCAAGCAAACTGGAGGGATGCTGTAGATTTTTAGTACTTTTTGTATCATGAAATGTTCTATTGTTATTTTTGTTTCATTAGGGATTTTTTTTGTTAGTAAACTTTCTATTGATCTGCTCTATTCCCACGTAATCCTGAATGGCCATTTTGATGTGGAGACGACCACTGTGATAAACAGCTCTTGTTCAGCGCTCTGAGCCCGGCATTGTGCCGGAGAGGTGGGAAATCCTTTGTAGGAGAGAAGTCATAAATGCTCTGTGTCAGCTGAATGCGTTCCCCCGCCGCTCGGAGGTAAAAATAACCTTCTATTTATATCATTATGTATTTTTGCGGTGAAGTGAAGAACTATTTTTTAGGTCTCTCAACTTTTCTCGGTAAAAAAATATTATGAAAAAAATGTGTCCGAGCGGATTTCTTCCCATTATATAGATTATTAATGAAATGTGGAATGTACGGAGTAGAAGACCCTGGTTATGTTTTTCTGCTGCTGTTAGGTGACCATTATATTGGCACATTTTAGTATCCATAGTGAACTCGCAATGCCCTGAGCTTCCATGGCACAAGGTTTGCCCCCACCAATCATGCATCATATATAATCTTACTTGCCAATTTTTATCTAACGTCCTCAGGAAGAATTAGGGATGCAGTATGCGAAAGCATGCATGACACCTTTTTAAAGGCACCCTTTCCATGCCTCACTCCTGCTCCTGAATTTATTTCGCCAGACATTGCCCGTTCCTCTTCCTGAATTTATTTTGCCGGACATTGCCCGTTCCCGCTCCTGAATTTATTTTGCCAGACATTGCCCATTCCTGAATTTATTTTGCCAGACATTGCCCGTTCCTCTTCCTAAATTTATTTCGCCAGACATTGCCTGTTCCTGAATTTATTTCGTCAGACATTGCCCGTTCCTCTTCCTAAATTTATTTCGCCAGACATTGCCCGTTCCTGAATTTATTTCGCCAGAAATTGCCCATTCCTCTTCCTGAATTTATTTTGCCAGACATTGCCCGTTCCCGCTCCTGAATTTATTTCGCCAGACATTGCCCATTCCTGAATTTATTTTGCCAGACATTGCCCGTTCCTCTTCCTGAATTTATTTTGACAGACATTGCCCGTTCCTCTTCCTGAATTTATTTTGACAGACATTTCCCATTCCTGAATATATTTTGCCAGACATTGCCCATTCCTGAATTTATTTTGCCAGACATTGCCCGTTCCTGAATTTATTTTGCCAGACATTGCCCGTTCCTCTTCCTGAATTTATTTTGCCAGACATTGCCCGTTCCTCTTCCTGAATTTATTTTGCCAGACATTTCCCATTCCTGAATTTATTTTGCCAGACATTGCCCATTCCTGAATTTATTTTGCCAGACATTGCCCGTTCCCGTTTCTGAATTTATTTTGCCAGACATTGCCCGTTCCTGAATTTATTTTGCCAGACAATGCCCGTTCCCGTTTCTGAATTTATTTTGCCAGACATTGCCCGTTCCCGCTCCTGAATTTATTTTGCCAGACATTGCACGTTCCCGCTCCTGAATTTATTTTGCCAGACATTGCCTGTTCCCGCTCCTGAATTTATTTTGCCAGACATTGCCCCTTCCCGCTCCTGAATTTATTTTGCCAGACATTACCGGTTCCTGAATTTATTTTGCCAGACATTGCCCGTTTCCGTTTCTGAATTTATTTTGCCAGACATTGCCCGTTCCCGCTCCTAAATTTATTTTGCCAGACATTGCCCTTTCCTCTTCCTGAATTTATTTCGCCAGACATTGCCCGTTTCCGCTCCTGAATTTATTTTGACAGACATTGCCCGTTCTCGCTCCTGAATTTATTTTGCCAGACATTGCCCGTTCCCATTTCTGAATTTATTTTGCCAGACATTGCCCTTTCCTCACTCATTCCCAACCCTCTGAATATGTTTCTGGATCTGATGGTACAGCATCTGGTGCCACAAATAGAACGCATTTGGGATACGCTGCAGTGCCCAGGAGATTTGCCAACTCTCATGGGTATCTGGGAGAGCTTCCCTTTTTCGGGGGGACTTCTGAGTGTTCTGGGAGCGTTGGCTGGCATGCGTATTTCACTGATGTCTTCTAATGTGGCAGCAGGAACCTTGGGCCCCCACAGGACGGTGTCATCACTCAGCAAACCAGAGCAAGTGCCCAGGGGGCCCAGAGCACCTGTGGTGCCAACTCTGCCCAGATTTCAATTTGCAATGTCTGCAGAACATATACGACCAATGTGATGACTGTATATATGAAGCAGTCTCAGAAGCTGCTATACAACCGGCACCCGGGTGTAACTGCTGCAATTGAAGCTAGCTCCGCTCACAGCAGTTTAACCGTTTAGATGATGCTGTCAATCATGACAACAGCATTTAATAGGTTAGAAATGGGGGAAGACTTGGCTTCATTAGAGATAGTTAATATTGCATTACATTGCTATATTACAGAATTGTAGTATATTGTACACCCTTGGGGAACGAATAAAAAAAAAAAAAAAAGTGTATATATATATATATATATATATATATATATATATATATATATATATATATATATGTGTATATATATATATAGTACAGACCAAAAGTTTGGACACACCTTCTCATTTAAAGATTTTTCTGTATTTTCATGACTTTGAAAATTGTACATTCACACTGAAGGCATCAAAACTATGAATTAACACATGTGGAATTATATACTTAACAAAAAAGTGTGAAACAACTGAAAATATGTCTTATATTCTAGGTTCTTTAAAGTATTATTATTATTTATTGTTATAGCGCCATTTATTCCATGGCGCTTTACACGTGAAAAGGGGTATACATAGCAAAAACAAGTACAATAATCTTGAACACAATGTGACAGCGACTGGTACAGGAGGAGCGAGGACCCTGCCCGCGAGGGCTCACAGTCTATTAGGGATGGGTGAGGATACATTAGATGAGGGTAGAGCTGGTCATGCAGCGGTGGTTACTGCAGGTTGTAGGCTTGTCGGAAGAGGTGGGTCTTCAGGCTCCTTTTGAAGGTTTCCACGGTCGATGAGAGTCCGATGTGTTGGGGTAGAGAGTTCCAGAGTAAGGGGGAAGAAAAGGAGAAATCTTGCAAAGTAGCCACCTTTTGCTTTGATGACTGCTTTGCACACTCTTGGCATTCTCTTGATGAGCTTCAAGAGGTAGTCACCGGAAATGGTCTTCCAACAATCTTGAAGGAGTTCCCAGAAATGCTTAGCACTTGTTGGCCCTTTTGCCTTCACTCTGCGGTCCAGCTCACCCCAAACCGTCTCGATTGGGTTCAGGTCTGGTGACTGTGGAGGCCAGGTCATCTGGCGTAGCACCCCATCACTCTCCTTCTTGGTCAAATAGCGCTTACACAGCCTGGAGGTGTCCTGTTGAAAAATAAATGATGGTCCAACTAAACGCAAACCGGATGGAACAACATGCCGCTGCAAGATGCTGTGGTAGCCATGCTGGTTCAGAATGCTGAATAAATCCCCAACAGTGTCACCAGCAAAGCACCCCCAGACCATCACACCTCCTCCTCCATGCTTCACGGTGGGAACCAGGCATGTAGAGTCCATCCGTTCCCCTTTTCTGCGTCGCACAAAGACACGGTGGTTGGAACCAAAGATCTCAAATTTGGACTCATCAGAACAAAGCACAGATTTCCACTGGTCTAATGTCCATTCCTTGTGTTCTTTAGCCCAAACAAGTCTCCTCTGCTTGTTGCCTGTCCTTAACAGTGGTTTCCTAGCAGCTATTTTACCATGAAGGCTTGCTGCACAAAGTCTCCTCTTAACAGTTGTTGAAGAGATGTGTCTGCTGCTAGAACTCTGTGTGGCATTGACCTGGTCTCTAATCTGAGCTGCTGTTAACCTGCGATTTCTGAGGCTGGTGACTCGGATAAACTTATCCTCAGAAGCAGAGGTGACTCTTGGTCTTCCTTTCCTGGGGCGGTCCTCATGTGAGCCAGTTTCTTTGTAGCGCTTAATGGTTTTTGCAACTGCACTTGGGGACACTTTCAAAGTTTGCCCAATTTTTCGCACTGACTGACCTTCATTTCTTAAAGTAATGATGGCCACTCATTTTTCTTTACTTAGCTGCTTTTTTCTTGCCATAATACAAATTCTAACAGTCTATTCAGTAGGACTATCAGCTGTGTATCCACATGACTTCTGCACAACACAACTGATGGTCCCAACCCCATTTATAAGTCAAGAAATCCCACTTATTAAACCTGACAGGGCACACCTGTGAAGTGAAAGTGAAAACCATTTCCGGTGACTACCTCTTGAAGCTCATCAAGAGAATGGCAAGAGTGTGCAAAGCAGTCATCAAAGCAAAAGGTGGCTACTTTGAAGAACCTAGAATATAAGACATATTTTCAGTTGTTTCACACTTTTTTGTTAAGTATATAATTCCACATGTGTTAATTCATAGTTTTGATGCCTTCAGTGTGAATGTACAAATTTCAAAGTCATGAAAATACAGAAAAATCTTTAAATGAGAAGGTGTGTCCAAACTTTTGGTCTGTACTGTATATATATATACAGTGGGGAAAAAAGTATTTAGTCAGCCACCAATTGTGCAAGTTCTCCCACTTAAAAAGATGAGTGAGGCCTGTAATTGACCTCATAGGTCGACCTCAACTATGAGAGACAAAATGAGAAAACAAATCCTGAAAATCACATTGTCTGATTTGTAAAGAATTTTTTTTTAAATTTTGGTGGAAAATAAGTATTTGGTCAATTACAAAAGTTCATCTCAATACTTTGTTCTATATCCTTTGTTGGTAATGACAGAGGTCAAACGTTTTCTGTAAGTCTTCACAAGGTTGGCGCACACTGTTGCTGGTATGTTGGCCCATTCCTCCATGCAGATCTCCTCTAGAGCAGTGATGTTTTGGGGCTGACGCTGGGCAACACGGACTTTCAACTCCCTCCAAAGGTTTTCTATAGGGTTTAGATCTGGAGACTGGCTAGGCCCCTCCAGGACCTTGAAATGCTTCTTATGAAGCCACTCCTTCATTGCCCTGGCGGTGTGCTTGGGATCATTGTCATGCTGAAAGACCCAGCCACGTTTCATCTTCAATGCCCTTGCTGATGAAAGGAGGTTTGCACTCAAAATCTCACGATACATGGCCCCATTCATTCTTTCATGTACACGGATCAGTTGTCCTGGTCCCTTGGCAGAGAAACAGCCCCAAAGCATGATATTGCCACCCTCATGCTTCACAGTAGGTATGGTGTTCTTTGGGTGCAACTCAGCATTCTTTCTCCTCCACACATGCCGAGTTGTGTTTCTACCAAACATTTCTACTTTGGTTTCATCTGACCATATGACATTCTCCCAATACTCTTCTGGATCATCCAAATGCTCTCTAGCAAACTTCAGACGGGCCTGGACATGTAATGGCTTAAGCAGGAGGACATGTCTGGCACTGCAGGATCTGAGTCCCTGGCGGTGTAGTGTGTTACTGATGGTAGCCTGTGTAACATTGGTTCCAGCTCTCTGCCGGTCATTCACTAGGTCCCCCCATGTTGTTCTGGGATTTTTGCTCACCGTTCTTGAGATCATTTTGACCCCACGGGGTGAGATCTTGTGTGAAGCCCCAGATCAAGGGAGATTATCAGTGTTCTTGTAGGTCTTCCATTTTCTAATTATTGCTCCCACAGTTGATTTCTTCACACCAAGCGGCTTGCCTATTGCAGATTCAGACTTCCCAGCCTGGTGCAGGGCTACAGTTTTGTTTCTGGTGTCCTTCGACAGCTCTTTGGTCTTCACCATAGTGGAGTTTGGAGTGTGACTGTTTGAGGTTGCGGACAGGTGTATTTTATACTGATGACAAGTTCAAACAGGTGCCAGTACTACAGGTAATGAGTGGAGGAAAGAGGAGCCAGTACTACAGGTAATGAGTGGAGGACAGAGCAGCCTCTTAAAGAAAAAGTTACAGATCTGTGAGAACCAGAAATCTTGCTTGTTTGTAATTGACCAAATACTTAGTTTCCACCAAAATTTGAAAAAAATTTCTTTCCAAATCAGAGAATGTGATTTTCAGGATTTGTTTTCTCATTTTGTCTCTCATAGTTGAGGTCGACCTATGATGTCAATTACAGGCCTCTCTCATCTTTTTAAGTGGGAGAACTTGTAGAATTGGTGGCTGACTAAATACTTTTTTTCCCCACTGTATTTACATTATAAAACTTCATATTCCCTTTCCCCAAAATATAAATAAAATGTAAACAGAAAAAAAACATATTTGGCATTGCAATAAAAGGAACACAAAAATGAAAAAAAATTCATAATGGAAGAACCTATTTTTTTATAATTTTTGCCTCCCAAGCATTGGTACTGATAAAAACTACAGCTCGTATCCCAAAGAAGCCCAATACCCGATTCACCGCTATCTACTGAAAAATAAGAAGGTTAAATCTCTTTGCACCAACTATAGCTGTGCCGTTGACTTTGGGCATTTCTGGCTTTTTCATGGAGGGCGATGTGGTATTAAAAGGGAGAATGGTCACCACCAGCAAAAGTTTCTGTCACATCGCGGATTCAGCTGACAAATATGTATTAGACCTTTTATGCTTTCCCATGGGCTGTGACCACTTTTGGCTTTTTTAGTCTTTGGGTTTATTTGTTTGTACTATCTTTTTAAGCTTTGGCATATATGTCAGCCCTGCTACATCTCTATGCACTTCTTTTGTAGATTGTTAGGAACCCTCTTTGGTCTCAGTTACTTACTTCTTTATTTGATACCCCAATCATAAGATTGCCACCCAAAATTCAGTAAAGTATCTATAAATTAGTACCCCTCAAAGCCTCATCAGTGCTACATGTAACTTTTTGGTTGCTTTATGCTACAACCAGTTTCCATTCTCTTTTTCAGCAATCATCCATCGGTAATCTTCTATATATCTATATTTGGAGGCTTCCGCAGCGGCTTATTGCTTTGATCCATATTTTACAGTGTATATAAAATTCTTGATAGTATTATTATTTTGAGGGGGGGGGGGTTTCTAAAATAGCAAAACCTCAGCCGAGCGCCAGGATGAAAGTTCCCAGTGGCTGCGATGTAACAAGATATTGGATCCACGGTATATCTTAAAATAAATGCTGAGGTCTGGAGACGTCGGGCTGAAATGTTACCGCTTTTCACCATTACTTTTATAGCCTTGGAGATGGCAGATCGTTCGCCTCATTGTCATTTTATTGCTTTTCTATGATGAACGTCCAAGGTCCAGATTTATATTTTGTCACACACCGCAGGACACTAACACTACGGCGGCTGCTGTCCAGATAGCAATTATAGGACAGAGCGGTTTGATTCGGAGTCATACAGAGCACCTCAGCAATTCTGGCTAGAGGGGGCTGGCATCGGAGTCTCGTGCCCCCCTCATGTTAATATTAAAAGGATTGTCTCATCAGAGACAATCCCTTTAAGGATGGTGATGGGGGTCTCGCTATTGGCTCCATAAAAAAAATATATATTTTACCGGGGAAGATGCGGTCAGCCATGCACATCGGCCAAGTAGGGGATAATGTAGTGTTACATATATTAATGGGCTTGTCTGACATCACTCACTTCCACATTAGGAGGTTTTCTATAGTCAGATTGTATGGCATACTGTATGTGACAACTTTTAAAAACTGCTTCAAGGAGAATTAGTAATGAGACAGATGAGGCAAAATATTGGGGACAACCCATGCCCTTTTTTTTCAAACCACATCCCTTTTTTCAGGCCAACCGCCCTATCTTCATCAATTAAATAAAAGTAACAGTAAGCAAAATTACAGGCGCATTACTCCTTCTGCAAATGCAGTAGATGTCACCTGCAGTCCTATGTAACACCACAGATAACAACAGAGAACAAGAAACTAAAACTGATGTTAGCACAATACCATAGTGGTAGTTTCCAGTATAATTGTATACAGTACAGATCAGTTCAGTGACTCACAAGTGAGATTCTCTCTGATCATAGTCATTCACTTTCTTTTTTCTTGCCCATCCTGCCCTGACCGCCATGATGACTTCTCCCATCCATGACTCGTCTCTGCAGAATGCACAGGTATCTTTGGCTCATTGTGTTTTCAGAACAGTCTTTACTTTTCTCACCTCTACACACCGTATGGTTTTATATCCATCCAAAGTGCTCCGGGCTGTAATGATTCCCCTTAGTACCTTACAAGGTAATGATGACTTCCCTGCACCATAATAGTATCATCCCTGTGCCTCCACACAATAGTGTCCCCTTTGTGCCTCTGTAAGAGGTGCGGACTGGACTGCCACGTTCCTACCCCTGAAGACACCAATCGCATAGTGTGAATAATGTCCTGCGTCTTTGTATATATTGTGTCGTGTAACGTGTGCCTATGTAACGTGTAATAATGTATAATGTTGGTAGTGTACAGTATAGGATAAGTCATAGTTTAGGACGTAGGACATAAGATAGGTAGGATAAGGTAGTGATTGTAGTTAGGTAATGACGCTAGGGTAAGTGTTAATGTTTGGGACTAGCCCATACTGGCATGACTGCTTCATGTAGATAGTCAGATAGGATCAAGTTCAAGTAGACGTAGGAAGTGTCAGTGAGCAGTGCTACCATTGGTTGAACTACAACAAAGGAGACTAAGGGACAAGAGAGTAGCGCAACCTTGAACTGACTGAAGAGACAGACTGGCTTTCCTCCTTAAACGGGTCCTTGAATAGGACAACGTGTCATGAGAAACCTTGAGCTTGCTAATCGCTGAAGGTAATGGACCTAAACAGGACTGTGTTTGTGGGACTAGTGGTGGTCCTGAGCAGTAGATCCAGGGCGCCAGTTGTGGAAGAAATAGGACACGGAAGCGCTGAGCAGGTAAAGAGACCTGGTGATCAGGACTATGGCGAGAAGCTGGGCTGTGACGCATTAGGGCGAAACAGTGTGCTTCACCGACCCTGGAGTAGACTACAGTGGAAGGATACAATGTGTGAAAAGGGTTTACACTGTGAAGGAAACATCCATAAGACTTTGTAGACGCTACCCCTTGTACATAACCCTTACCAAGTTACCATTAAGTAAAGACCTTATGTTTGAATGGAAGCCTCTTTCATTGAACTTTAATACCTATGGTCCTGGCCGGCCAACACCATGGTTAACAGGTGGCCTGCACAGGCCCAAGGTCCTCACTGCACCAACACCCAGCCAGGACCCACTCTTTCATGTAGCGTTTCGGGGCGTCACAGGAGAAGACCAGTGCCTCATCCATGGCTACCGCCCCACGCTACACCTCCACACAGTAAAAATGTTTCATTTGTCCCTCCGTAAGGTAATAGTGCTCTCTTTGTACCTTCACATGGTACCATTGCCCCCTTTGTGCCATGATGCAGTAATAGAGCCCCTTCTTTGCTTCCACGTGGTAATAGTGCCCCCTGTGCTCCTATGTAGTAGTAGAGCCCCCTATGGGTAAAAGTGCCCATGCACAGTAATAGTATGCCCTCTGTGCATCCATATGGTAATAGTGCCCCCTATGAGCCTCTACAGAGTAATAGTGCCCCGACACAGTAATAGTGCTCCTTCTGTGCCTCCAGATGGTAATATTATGCCCTTTGTGCCATAACAAAGTAAAAGTGCCCCCTGTGACCCTAAATAGAAGTAGTGCCCCCTATGAGTAAAAGTGTCCATCTACAGCAATAGTGCTTATTCTGTGTTTCCACATAGTAATAGTGCCCCTTTTATGCCTTCAATCAATAATTATGCCCTTAGTGCCCCTATAGCCCGCAAATGTCTCTCACATTAATAACAGCTTCCACACACAGTTATGTCACCCTTATGTGCATCGGTGCAGCAGATGTGTGAGGCACACGGGACAGGGACAGCTGAGGGACTGGAGACCCCAGGTCAACAGGAGACGTCCAAGGTACCACAGACGGGCAGATGGGATGCTGGAAACCGCAGGCAGGCGGGAGACATCCAGGAGACCACGGACAAGAATCGGAGATGCTGGAAACCGCAGGCAGGCGGGAGACATCCAGGAGACCACGGACAGGCAGATGAGATGCTGGAAACTGCAGGCAGGCGAGAGACATCCAGGAGACCACGGACAGGCAGATGGGATGCTGGAAACCGCAGGCAAGCGGGAGATATCCAGGAGACCACGGACAAGAATTGGGGATGCTGGAAACCACAGGCAGGAGGGAGACATCTAGGAGACCATGGACAGGCAGTGAGGATGTTGGAAACCACAGGCGGGCAAGAGACATCCAGGAGACCACAGACAGGAATCGGGGATGCTGGAAACCGCAGGCAGGCGAGTGACGTCCAGGAGACCATGGGCAAAAGGCAGAGCAGGTCATGGTGCATAGAGCAGCTCAGATTCTTAGAAGCACTGAAGTCTTAATACCAAGACACACGTTTGTGTCTTAGTGAGCCTTATATAAAGCTGGGGTTGATGCTCACATGGCATCATGCCAGGCCATCGGCAAAGCCCGACGTGGAGCACAAAACAGTATAGCGAACTGGGGTGAAGAAAGCAAAGTGCGGATCCGGGACAGGTGTGTAACAGGAACTTTGTCCCCAGAGGACATAAACCTTGAGCCGGCCCTGGGTGTATGGCTACCACAACTGTGATTCTCTTATTCTTATTATGCTTTGCTTATATTGCGCTATCATATTCCGCAGTGGTTTGCATACATTATCGGCACTGTCCCCATTGGGGCTCACAATCTACATTCCCTATCAGGATGTCTTTGGATTGTGGGAGGAAACCGGAAAATCAGGAGGAAACCCACGCAGACACGGGGAGAACATGCAAACTCCTCGCAGATGTTGTCCTTGGTGGGACTAGAACCCAGGACCCCAGCGCTGCAAGGCTGCAGTGCTAACCACTGTCCATTTCTCATTATTCTCTGCAATCCCAAATACACTGATAAAATAAATCACAATGAGAAGTTTATTTTTGCATTAGGATGATTAATAGCGTAAAGGACAACACAGAGCGGACCAGGCCAGGGGTCCCGGGACCCGGGAGTCGTTAACAAGCTCTGACCATCTGAACAGCCTAGATCTCATCACTGCATAAACAATGAATCATATAAAAACACCTTAATGTTTAGTTTAGTGTACGAGCATATTCTCAGTTCAAGATGGCAGCTCCCAAAGGACGACTGAAAGCATAGAAACCTGAATGCAAAAATGCTGAGAAAGCAGGGTCCTATACAATATATCACACCCCTATGAGCTACTCTTCACTCCAGGGACAAGAAAACGACAGACATAAATTGGAAATGTTCCCCTTTAAATTTATGACCATGGCGTCTGGATTGCAATAATTCAATATGTAACATATCTGGGTCAGATACTGCGCATAGTGTAAGCTCCGAACGCAGACAGGCAGAGCGCGAGCAGGAAAAATGAGGTGACGTGGGGCGACTTATGGCTCACTGCAGTGGAAATATCATCCCTTACAACCGGTGGATCTACGGGATCTACACATTGGGATTGGCCCATAGGGAGCTGTTAAAGGGAAACAATCCCACGTTTTTATATATGGTAGTAGAAGTATGGCTGTATAGGGGCTTATCGTCCCACCTCCACCCTCCCCAAAAAAGATTATACCTTTTTTGCATAAATCTGATGTGCCAGTCATGAGAAGAAGCTGTATGCAAATAAGGCTGGAAGTGCATTGGGGGCGTGTAATTGAACTTGTTCTGATCGGTATCGATCCCACTGTGGTCATCCAATCAAATCAAGCCATGCCCTTGTGGGAGATGCTCTTCCCACTGGCTCTTTTCTCAGGTTCCTAGTGGTCCCAATTGGGGTCATCGGTAAGCAACTCTCCAAAATGTTACCATACTGTCAGCTGCTGGTGGTCTCACAGGAGGGTCTCGAAATGTAGTATATACTTTGGGTTAATGCCGATTACGGCAGGATCAGCCGGTTATCTCATGTGTATTCAGAACACCAGCCTCTGTACCAATCGCAGGAGAAGGAAGGATGGGGCTTATTGAATTTCGACATGTTCAATCTTTTCCTCCTGCAGGATATAAGGTAGAGGTGTCTGGCCGTGCCTTATTGTTTTCTTCTTACAAAAACAAATACATGTTCTGTCGAGCACGTATATGTATGGGGGAGATGTCTGCCGAATGAGGCCGCCAACAACTAACAGAATTCCCTCATTTAGATGTGAATTGAGCCTTTGTTTTCTACTAATTTTTAGCCATTGATATAAGCAAAAAAATGTTTGCATTCCCGGATAGCATAAAGGGATCCTGAGAATGGTAAAGAATTTAAAGGATAACTGCACTTTTATTTTATTTTTCATTTTTAAACTATGAAATGTAATTTAAATACATTTTGTCATAGGGTTAACTACATTATTTTGCTGCCTTCATGCAGAAAATAGGTGTTAGAGAGTGCTAAACCAAGTGCATTGACTCCATATCGCGAATGCAGATCTCTCATGTATGAGTGGACCTGTAGATAAGCAGGGTCTTGCTGCCCTCCCTCCCCACATGTTCAAACTGCTTTGGTGCAAATACCAATCTAATACATTAAGGAACTCGGCTAATTCCTGTTCATCAGAATTCTGCCATCACTATAGGTGCAGGGATTTCCTTTCCCTCACTTTCTAGCATGCATTGAACCTGCCTTGGTTTAGCGGCATGCCTTTCATTAAAGCACCATTCTATGTTTTTTTTTATTTCACCGCTGGAGTAGTATCACTAATGCATACTCCCTGCTCATAGCTTACCAGCTGCCATCTTTATCTGCTACGGGTGCCACTCCGGTCACTCTCCAGCAGTGTGTGACCTGCCGGATGGCTCCAGTGTTTGCTGGGAGATCCGGAAGTCACAACTCAATGTAAGTCTATGAGAGACAGAAGGAGTCCAGAACGAGGCCCACATTGAGAGATTATGACCGTTACCTCTGACTTACAGTCAGTTAAGAGCTGCGGTCACAAGAGCAGAAGAGTGGGGCTTTAACTGAAAGCCGCCTCTTCTATATCTGGATGCAGTTTGACAGACAGGAGAGCAGGAGCAGAGGCAGGGCCGGCGTCAGCACCTGGCATACCCAGGCAAGTGCCGGTACCTTGAGCCAGCAGGGGACGGCCTACTCACCATCAGAGACACTGGAGCGCTATGGGGCCAGTGAGTTTGGGGAACCCAGTGCCAGCGCCCGCGAGTGGGCCTTTCCCCGCTTGCCCACAGCCCCTGCACTTGGAGCACTTACCTCTCCCGCGCCCTCTGCTATGAGCATCACAGGGTAGAGAGCGGGAAGACGGCGATGCTGAGGAGTCCGGAGCTGCAGCCAGTAGAGAGGAAAGAGGAGAGGTATTTGTTGTTTTTTTTTACTGCACACAGTATTATATGGGGTCCATCATGTATGGAGCATTATATGGGGCCCATTATATATGGAGCATTATATGGGGCCCATAGTGTATGGAGAAATATAGGGGGCCCATTATATATGGAGCACTTTATAGGGCCCATTATATATGGAGCATTACATGGGGCCCATCGTATATGGAGCATTAAATGGGGCCCATTATATATGGAGCATTATATGGGGCCCAAAATATATGGAGCATTATATGGGGCCCATCATGTATGGAGCATTATATGGGGCCCATTGTGTATGGAGCAATATATGGGGCTCATCATGTATGGAGCATTATATAAGGCCCATTATGTAGGGAGCATTATATGGGGCTCATTATTATGTAGGGGGCATTATATGGGGCTCATTATACTGTATGGAGCATTATATGGGGGCCATTATTCTGTATGGAGCATTATATGGAGGCCATTATTCTGTATGGAGCATTATATAGTTACATAGTTTATAAGGCCGAAAAAAGACAAGCGTCCATCGAGTTCAGCCTATTTCTTGTGCACTGCAGCTATTCCGCAGTGTTGATCCAGGGGAAGGCAAAAAAAAACCATGCGGTATAGGCCAATTTACATCATTGAGGAAAAATTCACTTCCCGACTCCAATCTGGCAGTCAGATTAAATCCCTGGATTAATTAACTATCACTAAGTATAAGATGTAATTTTATTGTTCTCAAGAAAGGCGTCCAGGCCTCTCTTGAACTCATTAAGTGAGTTGGACATCACCACTTCCTCCCCCAGAGAGTTCCAGAGTCTCACGGCTCTGACCGTAAAGAATCCTCTTCTATGCTGGTGCAGGAACCTCCTTTCCTTCAGACGCATAGTGTGCCCCCTCGTCTTTGTCACCATCCTTGGTATAAACAGGTCATGGGAGAGATCTCTGTACTGCCCCCTGATGTATTTATACATGTTTATGAGGTCTCCCCTAAGCCTGCTCTTATATGGGGTCCATCATTCTGTATGGAGCATTATATGGGGCCCATTATTCTGTATGGAGCATTATATGGGGACAATTATGCTGTATGCATCATTATATGAGGCATATTATTCTGTATGGAGCATTATATGAGGCCCATTATTCTGTATAGAGCAATATAGGGGGCTCATCATACTGTATGGAGCAATATATGAGGCCCATTATTCAGTATGGAGCATTATATGAGGCCCATTAGACTGTATGGAGCAATATATGGGGCTCATTATTCTGTAAGGAGCAATATATGGGGCCCATTATGATGTATGGAGCATTATATGAGGCCCATTAATATTGTTACACGCACTCCGCTAGGTTCAGATAGGGGCGAGACAGGTTACATGAATTCTTAGGAATCCTGGAGGAACCATTACTCAGGGTGACCATAGACCATGTGCTGCACCTTCTCTCAGGCACACAGGGGTATTGACCCTCAGGCACAGACACGTAGGTTGTTTCACTTGCTGACCAGACACACTTGACAAGAGTCCTCATAAACAGTAGAACAGCAGCATTTAATAAGAAGCTGCACAGCAAGTGCAAGTTAAGTCTTATGAGCAACAGGCTCCAGTGACAAACAGTACAGCTTCCTTAGCAGCATAGCAGTTCACAGTCTTCCCAGTAGTACAGGACAGCACAGTTCTAATGCAAAGGGACATTAATGAACACAGCATTCTTTACAGCACAGTGAGATGGAGGAGGGGGGAAGGGTTTGCTGAGGGAGATGATCCCCGTGGCACCATTTCTTCCAGTCCTTATCTTTCTGCGTGACAATACTCTGCACTGCTAGTTCAGGAACTCTACCTGACCTGTGCTTAGCTTCATTCCGGACTTGAATCCTTTTCACTTCCAGGGGTACTTCTGTCAGATGCAGAACACACACACCACCTTTCTCTTGGGCTCTAGCCAGACAGTAAACAACTTCCCCACAATCCCCCTGGGGCTCTGTTAAAACACTAAAACACTCCTCTTCTCCTGTGACTGTGTTAACCCCTCTAGTTGCTGGATGCTTCTGGAGCACAACACTTCCTGTCTCATGTGCTTGTGTTACTTCTAATAGTTGCTGAATGCTTTTAAAGCAACAGCACTACTTCTGCATGTCACACTCTTCCCTCCTTTTTGAATGTCGTCCTCGACATTTGTCTTAATTGATCAATCTGACCAATTCTGAGACCGTGGTGAAAGTTGGATAGCTTTATATACAAATTGGCATTGACAAATTGGTGTAAAGTTCATAAACATTCATAACAACCTATTCTTACGACTTTTTTCTTGTAGGATGCCTGTAAGAAATAAACAATTAACACAATTAAAACAATCAGCATCTCTTCAGCTGGAGCTTTTCGTACGTCTTCAACCAGCTCTCTCTATCTATGCTTTAACAGATCTTTGTTTCTACAAAGTCATTTAAGAAAAATCAAAGCATGAAAACAAGTCTTTCCAGTAGGCAACATCTTCCATACTGCCTCTCGGTGGTGAATAGCATTTAAGTGGGCTTACATGGTCCGCAGGCAGAGATACCTGTTTCCAGTCGACAGTCCTTGGCACTTGACTCGGTTCACCAAGTGTCTCATACGTCAGCATCACGGGCCTCCTCACTTCTCGAGCAGACATCCTCCTGATGGGTTGTTCCTCAGACACCACGGGTTCTTCGGTCACAGAAGTTTCTTCCGCCGCCCTTATTTCCCGTACTTGCTCAGATGCTCTTGGAGCTGTCTCTGTAAGTTAATGTACTTCTCCTGAGTCACCTGTTTTCGCATGGTCTGGTAATTCCGCTCCTCCTGAGTGTCGATCGGTCTCTTCAAGGACCGGTGTTCGATCATCAGATATGAATTGGACTTCATCTGTACTCCTTGGTACGAACTCTGGAGCCTCAGGACTTAGTTCACTCTCCTGAGGATGGTACATCCCTGTCCTTGCCAGTCCGAGAAATACAACAGTGTGTTCTTCTCCATCGGAACTTTCAAGGTCACTATCCACCTCCGGAGCTTAAGTCTGTGGTGGTCCCTTAGTCGATCTCGGACGATGTCAGTCTACTTCTGGGAAGTCTTGTTGTGGTGGGAGATAATCAAAAGGTAATAGTAAATTCCTATGGACTATTCTGGTTTTCTTGTCTCCCGTTTCCAATCAGATTTCATACACTGGTCTGTCATCAGCTTTCCTCCTTACGACCACATACACCTTGTCTTCCTAGTACGAACAATGTTTTCCTGGACTGCCTTTCTCACATACGTTCTTGACTAGCACCCGGCTTCCCGATGCCAATTCTGCTCCATAACATTTTCGATGCTCCTTACTCTTGCTCTGTCCTTCGTAACCACTTTGGATGCTATGTTGTATGCCTCTGCCATCCATTCCTTCCATTTCCAAACGTACTCTGGATACATTCTATAAGCCTCTGACACCGGAGTATCGAACATGATGTTGATTGGCAGCCTTGGCGATCGTCCATACAATAGGAAAAAGGGTGAGTAACTTGTTACATCGCTCTTTGTACAGTTATAGGCATGTGCCACTTTTGACAGAGAACTCTTCCAGTTTTTCTTCTCATCAGCTGTTAAAGTGCGCGACATAGACAATAATGTCCGGTTAAAACGTTTCACTTGTCCATTACCCTCTGGGTGATAGGGCATTGTGTGGTATCTCTGAATTCTACAGTAATTTCCTAGCTTGGCAAAGAGCTGGTTCTCAAATTCTCTTGGTCATGGTGTAACCTCGTAGGGAACCCAAACCTCAAAGCAAAATCATTGAAGATCTTCTCTGCCGCTGTTCGACCTGAATTATTGGTGGTGGCATATGCTTGAGCAAATCGAGTGAAATGGTCCATCACCACCAAGATGTATTCGTAACCACCCTTGCGCGTCTCGAGATGTAGAAAGTCTATTGAGACCATCTCAAATGGATATTTAGTTTGGATGTTGCCCAAAGGTACCCGGGTTGATGTGTTGGGTCGTTTATCTTTCAGACACCCACACTCCCTGGTCACGTACAGTACCTCTCAATATCTCTCTGCATGTATGGCCAGAAGAAATGTTCACGGATCAAGTTGGTTGTCCTTTCCACTCCCAGGTGTCCCATATTTTCATGGAGTTCTTTGAAGACCAACCTACGGAATACTCTGGGTAGTACCAACTGCCGGTTTTGTCCTCTTTTATGATACAGGATACCGTCTTCACTGAGGTAGACCTTCGTCCATTCTTTAATTAAAACAGATACTGCTGGTGACTCATTGTCTCTCTCTCATTTACTTGGAAACCGATTTTGGTCCACATAAAGTAGTATTCTACCGATTATCTGATCTTCCCGTTGTGTTCTACGGATTTTCCCTTTTGGTAGTTGTTGAATAGACCTTGTTCTCTTGCTTTTATGGTGGTTTCCACCATCAACGGATACCACAATGGTGTGTTTTCCTCCTGATAAGCTGGCCGAGTGATAGAAAGCAGACGGTGGTTATCAATGGAGTAAGCTCAGGGGGTGTCAGGGTTACTAGCGGGGTGCCTCAAGGGTCTGTCTTGGGCCCTATATTATTTAAAATATTTATTAATGATCTAGTGGAAGGGTTGCATAGTAAAATAGCAATATTTGCAGATGATACTAA
The DNA here is from genome assembly GCF_046119375.1 of Phyllobates terribilis. NCBI lineage: Eukaryota > Metazoa > Chordata > Amphibia > Anura > Dendrobatidae > Phyllobates > Phyllobates terribilis. Next base: position 387,338,332 of record NW_027362765.1, read on the forward strand.
ACTTTGTAAAGTAGTTAATACAGATGAGGATAGGGCACAGCTACAAGAGGATTTAGATAAATTGGGGAGTTGGGCCAAAAAATGGCAAATGGGGTTCAATGCCGATAAATGTAAGGTCATGCACATGGGAAAGAAAAACAGCAGTCACCCATACATATTAAATGGGAAACCGTTGGGGAAATCTGACATGGAGAAGGACCTGGGTGTCTTGGTTAACAGCAAATTAAATTGGAGTGCCCAGTGTCAGGCAGCAGCTGCGAAGGCAAATAGAGTCATGGCATGCATCAGAAGAGGAATAGGGGCATATGATGAGAACATTGTTCTTCCTCTGTATAAAGCGCTGGTAAGGCCGCACTTAGAATATTGTGCACAGTTCTGGGCTCTGGTGCTCAGGAAAGACATATTGGAGCTAGAGAGGGTACAAAGGAGGGCGACTAAGGTAATAAAGGGAATGGAGGGACTAGAATACCCAGAGAGGTTGTCAAAATTAGGCCTATTTACATTGGAAAAGAGAAGGCTTAGGGGAGACCTCATAAACATGTATAAATACATCAGGGGGCAGTACAGAGATCTCTCCCATGACCTGTTTATACCAAGGATGGTGACAAAGACGAGGGGGCACACTATGCGTCTGGAGGAAAGGAGGTTCCTGCACCAGCATAGAAGGGGATTCTTTACGGTCAGAGCCGTGAGACTCTGCAACTCTCTGGGAGAGGAAGTGGTGATGTCCAACTCACTTAGTGAGTTCAAGAGAGGCCTGGACGCCTTTCTTGAGAACAATAAAATTACATCTTATGCTTAGTGATAGTTAATTAATCCGGGGATTTAATCTGACTGCCAGATTGGAGTCGGGAAGTGAATTTTTCCTCAATGATGTAAATTGGCCTATACCGCATGGTTTTTTTCTTGCCTTCCCCTGGATCAACGCTGCGGAATAGCTGCAGCGCACAAGAAATAGGCTGAACTGGATGGACGCTTGTCTTTTTTCGGCCTTATAAACTATGTAACTATATATGTAACTGCTTGGGTAGTGCTCTCAATTGCTTCCAGACTGACTTCCTCCTAACATTTTTGTAAGAACTCCTCAGGTTCTAGTTCGGAGTGTGTATCCGGCTGATTGAGCGCTCCCAGGGTCACAGGGAATGATTATCCAAAAAAAAGGATTTTCTTCTTCAAAAGATTTATTCAAGTTCATAAATAGATAAAACTGATATATAAAACAACGCGTTTCGGCTATTAAAATGAAAGATGTATAGCCTTCCTCAGGTCTAATGTAAGAGAGTCAATAGTGGTGGTTATATAGTCACTACAAAAACCTACCTAATGAAACAATTATCCTAATCACATGTAAATTGGTTTTAGTTGGAACACCCAAATCCCATTCTATAGAGACTCAGCTTTCTCAGAGTTAGGATTTTCAAACATTTCCCTCTGATTGTAAAATAAACAAATTATGTAAAATATATTGATTGTAAAACAACTAAACTTGTCATAATAAAATTTGGATAGAGAAGGTATTATACTTTCTCCTTCCCTTTCTTTCCTTTCCCTTTCCCTTTCTTTCCCTTTAAAAGGAGATAATAAGTGCATTGGTAGAAAAATCGATTCATAAACCCAGATATAAGAAGAGTTTCATTCAATAGGTATATTAATAAAATGATCTATTCATAAATCCAGATATAAGGGGAGTTTCATTCACATTAATATGTATGCTAGAGGTAGTAAAACGGAATGCAGAGAGGGAAAAAAAAAACCGCATCAAAAGACGCATCGATAAAAACGCATCAAAAAACGCACCAAAAAAACGCATCGAAAAACGCATCAAAAAACGCATAAAAAACGCATTAAAAAAAAGGCTAATAGGAGTGGTTATTATTATTCATAGTGAATGAAACATTAATTGTGGAGGTATCTCCGTGAACTCTATACATTCTCCAATTTATCATTGAGGCCATCAGGATACAAACAACGTAGTCTATATATCCAGAAGGCCTCCTTCTTGTTAAGTTGTTGGATCCTGTCAGGAATATCAGCCGGGATCTGCTCCACTGGTGTAAATCTCACTTTAAATTTTTTGTTATGGGTAGTAAGAAGATGTCTGGAGAGGCTGTGTGTTAATAAGCCATTGTTGGCATTGTATCTGTGGGCATTGAGTCGGGATCTCACCATTTGTGTGGTCCTACCCACGTACTGGAGACCGCAATCACATGTAATAACGTAGATTACATGGTCACTAGTACAGGTCAGGTGATCCTTGATATTAAAAGTCTCGCCTGTGCTATTTGATGTAATGGAATGGGACCTTTGAGTTATTATATGACAGCACTGACATTTTTTCTGAGAGCACCTATAAGTGCCATTCTGTGTGGATCTATTTGTACTAATCAAGGGACAGATGTTTTTAGATTGAAAAAACACTGGTTGGCCTCCTGGTTTTAGTTTTTTTAAACGACTGGGTGCAAGGAGGTTTCTTAGAGTTTTTCCTCTCCTAAATGTAATGCCTGGTTTTTTTGGCAATATATCTCGTAGGAGAGGATCTTGTTTCAAGATATGCCAATGATTTTGCAAAATGTTCCTAATCAATTGGTTCCCCTCATTTTAAGAGGTAATAAAATTATGGTTCCATTTATTCATATTCTTAGTGTCACTATCCCTGGATTCCTTATGGGGCAATTGATCCTTATTCCCCAAACAGTCAGTTTGGGTTTTGATCAAATTTATACGATATGCCTCATCGATAATTTGCTTGGGGTACTTTTCCTCTTTAAATCTCTTTTTGAGTATATCCGATTGTCGGATGTAATCCGAATCCTTAGTATTATTTTTTCTAATTCGATGGAATTGGCTGAAAGGGATGTTATTTTTCCATTTGATGTAATGGGCACTTTGATAGTCCAAGTAGCCATTCACATCAACAGATTTGAAATGAGTTTTCGTTATTATTTTCTTTTCTTCATGTGTAATTTCTAAATCAAGAAAAACTGCTTTTTTTGATTCGATACTAGAAAAAAAAGTAATACCCCAGGTGTTCTCATTCAATTCATGGACTAGAGACTGATCATCCTCTTTGCTGCCCCTCCATATCACGAATAGGTCATTTATATAGCGCTTGTACAGTACTATATTGTTGCTGTATTTAGGGGAACATAGGGGCGACTGTGACTCGAATAGCCCCATGAATAAATTAGTAAAACTTGGGGCTACCCGAGTCCCCATCGCTGTACCAAGCCTCTGTAAATAGAGGTGTCCCATAAATTCAAAAAGATTATATTTGAGGATAAAATTTAAGCCTCTCAAAAGGAAATCTACCTGACCTTGTGGCATATCCTTATCCTGCTGTAAAAAGAATTTCACTGCATTTATACCTAAATCATGACCAATGTTTGAATAAAGTGATTTAACGAAACGGCGTTGTTTCTTTTAAGCCCGGCCCTACCCGCGTTCTTCTTTTTCTCCGTGGGTGTTGTCGTCTCTGTCCCCCCCTCAAGAGGAGGTATAGTGGGGCGGCAATCCTGGAGAAGTTCCGAATGTAAGTATGATAGTAGGAGAGGAATCCTAATATCTGCCGCAACTCCCCGACGGTAGAGGGACGCTTGTCTTTTAAGGCCAGGCGAGTACCTGAGTGATTTCTGCTGGGTTCATAGTATATCCTTCTCCGGACACAAATTTCCCTAGAAATCAGACTTGCCTTTTGAACAGTTCACACTTCTTTGGGGTCAACTTAACTCTGTGTTGTTGATACCGTTGTAATACAGTCCTCACGTGTTCAACATGCTCCCGGAAGATTTTGCTGTGTACCACATTGTCATCCAAGTACGGCTGGCGGATATCATCCCTTAATCCTTCTAAACATGTCCATGCTCCTCTGGAATTCTGCTGGAGCTGAACTGAGCCCAAACGGTATGCGGATTCACTCATATAATCCCCACGTAGTGATGAATGCTGTCAAGGGTCTACAGGACTCTTCGACAAACCCTTGGTGGTATGCCTTACCCTGATCGAGGACAGAGAACCAGGTATGTCCAGATCCGCTATCCAGCATATCTTTGATCTTTGGTATTGGGTGCCAATCAGGTACTAACTTTCGGTTTAGTTCCTGGTAATCACAGCAGAGTCTCAACGTACCATCCTTCTTCCTAACACAAACAATAGGAGAGGAATAAGACAACTTCAACTTTTAGACCCAACCTCTGTTGATTAGGTCTTGTAAATACTCTTTCACTTCATGGTGTAATGGTTTCGGCACAGACATGTAGCTTCTGGTTACTGGGGTCATGTCTTTCAAATTGACTTTCAACTGCAACGATGGGATACAGCCTATATCAGAGTCATCTTTGGAGAATGCATGACACTCTATTCTCAGCATCTGTTTTTATACCGCTTGATTTTCAGCAAACAAGTGTTCCAGGGGTACTGGGGGATCCCAGGACTCCGAGGTGGGTCATTTTCTTCCCCTGGGCAACTCTTGTTCCTTGGTGGGGAGACTGAATTCACGGTAAACCCCTGGGCAGGTCTCACACTGGCTGGATATACCGTTTTAACGGTTTCAATGTGACCTGACACAGTCTTTGGATCCAGTCTAATTTTGTTTTTCGTAGTATTCATCACCGGTACTCTCACTTGAACAAACCCACCAGTAGGAATCGTAAGCACAGTCTCACCTTGAACTAGGACTTCCAGAAGTTCTGAGAAGTCTTTTGGCACAGTCATTTCTGGACCTTTGTTCCCGGTTCTACCCAGACTCCACACCTCACCCCATTTGGTTTTCAGGGATGATGGCTGGGCACCAGCCTACCTTGACTTCTTTTAGGTCCATTGTATTCTGTGCTTTCTTTACGCTATGAATCACATTTTCTACCACAGCGTTTGGTATGGCAAGTGATGTGGCAATTGCATCCACCACCAGCATCCCTGCCTTGTGTTTCGTGATGACCTCACTGATTACATTATAACCCGGGATAGGATCCTCTGCCACGTTCTGATCACTGGTCACGAGAAAAGGTACCAAAAGCTCAATGGTGTTGCTGCTCTTCGTGGCCCTCAGTTGGAAAGTCACTTCCACCCAGCCCATGAAAGGGATTTCGGTCTGGTTGACAGCTTTGCTGTGGAGTTCCACTGGTCCTAAGAGTTCTTTAAGCAACCGAAGGCAGGTATGTGGCAGGTAGCGCCTTCTCCATTCTTCATTTAAAAGGCTCGCTTGGGCTCCTGTGTCCCACAGTGCTTTTACTAGGAGTCCATCTAGCTGGCACTGTATAAAGCACCTTTCACCGATTAGGCTGATGAGGCTATCTTTACTGACCAAGGAATCCTCCTGACAGGAGGACATCATTTGATCTCCGCACTGGGCATTAAGTAACTGATGCCCCTATCTCTCTTGAAGCTGTTGTAGACGGGGACACAATTGAGGATAATACTGACGCAGCCGAGATTTGGATTTGCTTCTGGGGCCTCCTGTTATGATCTGCAACATAAACTAAGGAAAGAATGGGAAAAGCTGTCCCTACAGTAAGACTAAGCTGAATCCCTACGATATAGCGGGCAGCCTGTTCCTTGTGAACAGACCCACCTTTGTCCTCGGCTAGTCTGAACGGAGACCTATAAAATAAAGGGAGGGGTCCCTAAAAGAACTAAGGACTGGTACAAAAATGGGACACCTCATAACAGAATTTGTTGCAGAGCAAAAAGACAAACTGACAAAAAGTACTAGAGGTCCCAGAGGACCAAGCAAACTAGACAGAGATAGGCACCAAAGCACCTGGCTAGAGAGACAGGCAAATACCACTGAAGTCAAGCAAAGCCAGAAGGGCGGAGCTGGAATATATAGGCAGCTGGTCACGTGACCGCAAAACACAAGATAGCAAAAACTAACAGAAGGGTTCTAACACCTCCTCTGTGTCTCGGTTACCAGTCGCCCTGCACTGGCAACCTTCTGTCTTTTAATCCAAACGACCGTGACCATTGGCATTCCTTGGCATAATGTCCTTCCTCACCACATCTTAGACAGTGGACACACACCGTACTCTGATTTGATGAACGTCACGCTTCACAGGCCGGGTATCTTCTGTTTTGGAACTCACTCCTGGGTCTGAGGGATACAAGTTCTGGCCTGGAACGAATCAACTTTTTCACCTCAATCAACTTGGCTCGCAGTTCTCCTATTACTTCCTCACAGTCAGCGCTGGCGGTTCTCTCTTTTGTTGGTGATTTAAGGTACCTTCTCGGAGGCAGCACTGGAGGGTCTTCATGATGATCTTTGGACTGGCCACTGGCCGTCTTCAACTTCAACTGACTCATTTTGGTGATTTTAGGAGCAGAGCCTTTCTTTAACTTCTGTTCGCTCTCTGACTCCAAACTAGCAGCCTCATTCATTTTTCAATTAGGACTTCTTCCAGAATGCCAAGATATTCTAGGTACTGTTTCAGTTGCAACTTGATGTTTTTGCTTATTAACCTCGTTCCCAATGATCTCAAGAACTTCTTCTGGACTAGTCCAGCATCAAACTTCTCTTCCACTTATACATCTCTGGATGCAAACAACAGTCTATCCTTCAGTTCAATTGCTCTGAGCAAGAAACTTTGGGATGATTCATTATTTTTCTGTGAGAGGTTAATGAGTCAGTGGAACAATTCTGAAGTACTCTCTTCTTTATAGTGCCCTTTTAAAATCATCTTCAGCTGTTGCAAGGTCAGTTGACTCTTCATCTCTAGCATACTACAGAGGTTCAGTCCTGGGCTGATTGCTTTCACCACCCACTCAATGATCTCATCTGGCTGGTAGCCTTTCTGTAAGCCTGCATCGATCTGGTGCAACAAGTTCATATAAGACAGTCTCTCTTTCTGTTCACACTCTCCAATTTGTCCCAGGATCTTGAATTCTTTCCTTATGGTGATTTGTGGTGTTAGGCTATGTGCCCACGATGCAGAAATGAAGCAGAAACTTTCTGCTTCATTTCTGCATCTCCTTGCCTGGAAAAACGTGTGCGGAATTTGACACATGTTTTTTACGCGTGTTTCGCTCGTTTTGCACATGCGGAATTGTCATGATTTTTCTAAAACATTGTAGATGGCAATTCCGCATGCGTAAACGCACAAATAATGGACATCCTGCGCATTTTTGACTGCATCAAAAACGCTGCGGAAAAATCCACAGCATGGGCATTGAAAGTGCGGAATTTCATTGGGGAACATGGGGGAAGGATTACCAAGCGTTTCCCAAAATTCCACAGCATAAACGCTTGAAAAACGCATCGTGGGCACAGACCCTTAGATAGAACTGTCTCCCGGATTTATCTAACCCGAGCAGGTTAAAGGTCCTGTCTTAGTCTATCACCCATTCAGAGGTTCTGGTTGATTCCTGCAGGGCTGTTGTTAGGGCTTTGAATTGTTCTTTCAATTCCTGTAGTTCAGTCTGTGGACAGAGATTCCCGCTTTTGGTAATTGGTGCCACCCCTCCATCCTCCAACTTCAACCTGGTTAGAAACTGTGTTAGTTCCTGGAGGAACGTCCCCATGACTTCTTCAGCTTCTTTGTCCCCCAGCTCATCCATTTTTTCATTAATGGCAGCTAACAGTTGCCTGCGGTTGTGTGCTTTGGAAATCTGTTCCACTGACATCTTTATATGCAGGGCCGGCGTCAGCACCCGGGCAAGTGTCGGGGCCCTGAGCAGGCGGGGGGCCCACTTGCGGTCGGGCACCCCGCCGGGCTATGGACGGAGGAGAGCGACGCCAGTGCCCGCCTCCCCCCCGTTTGCTCAGGGCCCCGGCAGCCGGATACTTACCTCTCCCCGTGCCTCCGCAGATCCGCTGTCTTCCTGCTGTGCGCTCCCTGTGACGTCTCAGGTCAGAGGGTGCGGTGTCGTCTTTCCACCGCGCCCTCCCCTGAGCCATCACAGGCAGCGCAGAGCGGGAAGACGCCGGTGACGCTGGAGTCCGGACCTGAGCAGTGGCAGCAGGTGAGGAGGAGTGAGGTGAGTATTTGATTTTTTTTTAACGTATGGAGGCATGGGGCATTATATGGGGGGGTGATATCCTGCATGGGGCATTATATGGGGGGGTGACATTCTGCATGGGGCATTATATGGGGGAGTGACATCCTGCATGGGGCATTATATGGGGGGAGGTGACATCCTGCATGGGGCATTATATGGGGGGGGTGACATCCTGCATGGGGCATTATATATGGGGGGGTGATATCCTGCATGGGGAAGGGAGGAGAGCCAGGCGGAGGTGACCGAGCAGACCGGGAGGACCAGTAGGAGGCGACCGGAGGGACGAGCGCAAGAGAGCGCTGTGGCAGCGTGCAGTGCCGGCCAGCGGAGGGTGCCAGGTGGTGGTGACCAGGAGGTGATCAGGAGGACCGGTAAGACGCGACCGGAGGGACAAGCGCGCTGTGATAGCGTGCAGCGTCCCTAGAGGAGGTGAGTGAGGGGCAGGAGGCCGCGATAAGCGGCCCTACTGAACCCAAGTGTGTACTGTACTGTATTGTATTTGTATCTGTATTGTAATTGTATTGTATTCCCTAGTCCATATTTAATTGATTACCCCCCCGTCCATATTTAATTGATCACCCCCGTCCATATTTAAATTGATTCCCCTGAACACCCCCGTCCATATTTAACTGATCCCTCTGACCACATTAAATTGACCCCCCCGTCCTCATTTAATTGATCCCCGACCACCCCCCGTCCATATTAAAGTGATCCCCCTGACCACATTTAAATGATTGACCCCCCCAGCCCATAATTGAGTGATCCCCCTTGTCCTATTTAATAGATTCCCCTTGTCCACTTTTACTCATCCCCAGTCCCTATCTATTTGCCTTATCCCCCACCATATTTAATTAACCCCTGTCCATAATTAATTGATTGATTCCCCAGACCACAATTAATTATTTCCCCAGTCCATATTTATTGATATTATTCATAGAATCATAGAATCATAGAATGGTAGAGTTGGAAGGGACCTCCTGGGTCATCTGGTCCAACCCCCTGCTCAAAGCAGGATTCACTAGATCATCTCAGACAGATGTCTGTCCAGCCTCTGTTTGAAGACGTCCATTGAAGGGGAACTCACCACCTCTCGTGGCAGCCTGTTCCACTCATTAATCACCCTAACTGTCAAAAAGTTTTTTCTAATATCTAATCTGTGTCTCCTCCCATTTAGTTTCATCCCATTGCTTCTAGTCTTTCCTTGTGCAAATGAGAATAAAGATGATCCTTCTACAATGTGACAGCCCTTGACATATTTGTAGACAGCTATTAAGTCTCCTCTCAGTCTTCTTTTTTGCAAGCTAAACATTCCCAAATCCTGCAACCGTTCCTCATAGGACATGGTTTGCAGACCAGTCACCATTCTGGTCGCTCTTCTCTGAACTTGCTCCAGTTTGTCTATGTCTTTTTTAAAATGTGGTGCCCAAAACTGTACACAGTATTCCAGATGAGGTCTGACCAAAGAGGAGTAAAGACCGATAATGACTTCACGTGATCTAGACTGTATGCTTCTGTTAATACATCCCAGAATTGTATTTGCCTTTTTTGCTGCTGCATCACACTGTTGACTCATGTTCAGTCTATGATCTATTAGTATACCTAAGTCTTTTTCACATGTACTGTTGCTTAGGTCTATTCCTCCCATTCTGTATATGCTTTTTTCATTTTTATTGCCCAGATGTAGTACTTTGCATTTTTCCCTGTTAAAAACCATTCTGTTGGTTGCTGCCCACTGCTCCAGTTTATTTAGGTCTTTTTGAATCCTCTCTCTCTCTTCTCTAGTATTAGCTATCCCTCCTAGCTTTGTGTCATCAGCAAATTTAATCAGTTTACCCTCAATTCCTTCATCTAAATCATTGATAAAGATGTTGAACAATACAGGTCCCAGGACGGAGCCCTGTGGTACCCCACTTGAGACATTCATCCAGCTGGATGTGAAGCCATTTACAACCACCCTTTGAGTCCGATCACTAAGCCAGTTATGAATCCACCTAACAGTTGCCTGGTCCATTGCATACTTGGTCATTTTTTCAATAAGGATGGTGTGAGATACTTTGTCAAATGCTTTGCTGAAGTCAAGATATACTATATCTACAGCATTTCCCTGATCCACCCAGTCAGTGATTCTGTCATAGAAGGAAATTAAGTTAGTCTGACATGACTTGTTAGTTACAAACCCATGCTGACTCTGGTTAATCACTTCATTCTTATCCATGTACTTACATACATGTTGTTTAATAATTTGTTCAAAGATCTTTCCTGGTATAGAAGTCAGACTCACCGGCCTATAGTTCCCTGGGTCCACCTTCTTCCCCTTTTTGAAGATAGGAACAACATTTGCTCTTCTCCAGTCTTCTGGGACTTCTCCTGTTCTCCAAGAATTTTCAAAGATTATGGAGAGTGGTTCTAAAATTTCTTCTACGATCTCCTTCAGTACTCTGGGGTGTAATTCATCTGGACCTGGAGACTTGAACTCATTTATGTTAGCTAAATATTCCCTCACAATCTTTCTGTTTACAGATAACTTGGATTCCTCTATTCCTTTAAAAGGACAGTGAAGATCAGTTGATGTTACATTTTCTTTCTGAGAGAAAACAGATGCAAAATAGCAATTAAAAAGTTCGGCCTTCTCAACATCCTCTCTTACCATTTCTCCATTTTCATCCTGTAAAAATCCTATAGCATCTTTGACTTTTCTTTTACTTTTGACATACCCCCAAAATCCTTTTTTATTGCTTTTGACATCTCTTGCAAGCCTTAATTCATTGTCAGCTTTAGCTAACCTGATACGTGCCCTGCAGGATCTGCAGACTGCATTATAATCTTCTTTAGATATGCCTCCCTCTTTCCATTTAATAAACATTTCTTTCTTTCTTTTTAGCATGTGTTTAAGTTCTGTGTTCATCCATCCTGGTTTCCTTAAATGCTTCCCATTCTTCCTACTTTTCGGGATTGTTAACGATTGTGCTTTGAGAATCTCATTTTTAAAAATTTCCCATTCTTCCTGGACATTTTTGTCCTTAAGGACATCCAGCCATTGGATCCCTCCTATTCTCTTTCTGAGTCTCTTAAAATCTGCCTTTCTAAAATCTAACCTTGAAGTCTGAGTCTTCACATGTCTTCCTCCTCTAGTTATCCAAAATTCTATAATAGCATGATCGCTGCCTCCTAGGGTCCCAGCCACCTTTACCTCCTCAACCATTTCCTCCCTGTTTATAAGGATTAGATCCAAAGTAGCAGATCCCCTTGTTTTCTCCCCTACCTTTTGGAAGATAAAGTTGTCAGCAAGAGAGGATAAGAATTTGCTTGACCTGTTAGTTTTACTTGAGAGAGATTCCCAACAAATGTCTGGATAGTTGAAATCTCCCATGACCACTACGTCATATTTTTTGGAGAACTTGGTCATTTGATACATAAAGAGTTCATCCATATCTTCAGCTTGCCCAGGTGGCCTGTAGTAAATGCCTACAATGGTGTCCTTTCCGTTGTTCTCTCCTTGTATTCTTACCCAAACAGTTTCCACAGAACTCCCAGTCTCTGAAGCTTCAATCTCTGTGCAGATATACGCTTTTCTAACATACAATGCAACACCTCCTCCTCGTTTATCAAGTCTGTTTCTTGCAAATAAGTTGTATCCTTTTAGCCTTTTATTCCAATCATGTGTATCGTCCCACCAAGTTTCAGTGATTCCAATGACATCATATTCCTTTTCCTGCATTAGTAGTTCCAATTCTCCTTGTTTGTTGCCCATGCTTTGTGCATTTGTATAAAAACATTTTAGTTTGTGATTGGTTTCTCTTCCTCCCATATTTTTATTATTTAAATTGTTTTGTCTTTGTTCTTCCTTTCCACTTCCAGTAGCAGAGATCTCAATAGTATTTGTCAGCTGTATGGCTTTTTCTGGCCTTTTGCTTCCCTTCCCACATTGTTCTAGTTTAAAGCTCTTCTGATGAGTGTAGCAAGGCGACTTCCAAATACATGTTTTCCAGTCTTCGTAAGGTGCACCCCATCTCTAGCAAGTAGTCCATCGTATAGGTAATTCATTCCGTGATCCAGAAATCCAAATCCTTGTTGACGGCACCATCGACGTAGCCAGTTGTTCACCTGTAGAATCTTATTCCACCTCATTGTTCCATGGCCATCCACTGGGAGGATGGATGAGAAGACCACCTGCGCTCCCAATTCTTTCACTTTCTTGCCTAAGTCTTCAAAGTCACTGCAGATGGTTTCCAGGTCCTTTCTTGCGGTGTCATTTGTCCCCACATGTATTAGCAGGAATGGGTAGTGATCTGTAGGTCTGAAGAGTCTTGATATCCTGTCAGACACATCTTTAATTTTTGCTCCTGGAAGACAGCACATTTCTCTTGAGGTTATGTCTGGCCTGCAGATAGCGGCCTCTGTTCCTCTTAACAGGGAATCCCCCATGACCACCACTCTCCGTTTTTTCTTCACAACATTCTTCTTTCTCCATCCAGGAGGATTCTGAGGGCTTACAAGGTTATATTATTGATACTTATTGATCCCCAGTCCTTAGTTAATTGACCCACCGTCCATACCTATTTATTTGCTTTACCCCCCATCCTATTTAATTAAACCCCCTGTCCATAATTAATTGATTGATTCCCTAGTCCACAATTAATTATTTCCCCAGTTCATACTTATTGATCCCAGTCCATAGTTAATTGACACACCGTCCATACTTAATTAATCCACCTGACCCACTCAGCTGATCCCCCGTCCATACTTAATTGATACTTAATTGATCCCCCGTCCATACTTAACTGATCCCGCGCCGATATCTAATCGATACACTTGCACATCCCTAATTGATCCCCGTCCATACACCTATATATAAATAATTGTGTTTTGTACTTGTACATATATACTGACTGTATCCCCATATTTAGAATGACGTCCATGTTGGCCGGAGCCGTGCAGTGTACATCTTGCGCAATGTATGCATTCCCTGAGCTACTGCTCAGGGATCCATACTGCTGCGAGAGATGTGAGCATATCGTGCACTTGGAAGCCCAAATCCTGGATCTAAGTGCTCAGATAGCGGTACTGAGGAGCATCGACAACATGGAACGGAGTTTGCTGCTCACCGAGCAGACACTCAATGGGTCAACACTGGGGGTGGAGCTTAGTGGGGAAGCGCAGGCTGAACAGGCAGGGAGCTGGGTAACAGTTAGAAGGGATAGAGGTAAGAAGTATAGGAAGGCTGGTTCAGAACCGGCATTATTGGAGCACGACAGATCCTCTGACCGCCGGGGGAGTGTATGCTCCAGTAATGAGGGGGAGGGGGGAAGTGTAGGGCAGGCTAGACAGGTCCTGGTAGTGGGTGACTCTATTATTAGGGGGACAGACAGGGCAATCTGTCACAAAGACCGGGATCGCCGAACGGTGTGCTGCCTCCCTGGCGCTCGAGTCCGGCACATCGCGGATCGGGTTGACAGGTTACTGGGTGGGGCTGGCGAAGACCCAGCGGTCATGGTCCACATTGGCACCAATGACAAAATGAGTGGTAGATGGAGGGTCCTTAAAAATGATTTCAGGGATCTAGATAGGAAGCTTAGGGCAAGGACCTCCAAGGTAGTTTTCTCAGAAATACTACCAATCCCGCGAGCCACACAGGAGCGCCAACGGGAGGTTAGGGAGGTGAATAAGTGGCTAAAGAGTTGGTGCAATGCAGAAGGGTTTGGGTTCATGGAGAACTGGGCCGACTTTGCTGTCGGCTACAGGCTCTACCGTAGGGACGGGCTGCACCTCAATGGGGAGGGTGCAGCGGTGCTGGGGAAGAAGATGGCTAATAGGTTGGAGGAGTTTTTAAACTAGAGACGGGGGGGGAAACCAAGGAAATAGGTGGGATGTGAGGCAAGCAAGGGGGAAGGGGAGAAGTGAATATAATGAGGGTGGAGAGGGGGGTGGGGATAGTACAGTTAGATCGTTAGAGAAGAATAGGATGCTAAATAACCCCAAAGTTTTATCTTGCATGCTGACCAACGCAAGAAGCCTGACCAATAAGGCGGATGAGCTGCAGGCGCTTATATCGGAGGAGAGGTATGACATCGTAGGTATAACAGAGACTTGGCTAGACGATAGCTACGACTGGGCGGTAAATTTAACAGATTATAGTTTATTTAGAAGGGACCGGAAACAGGGGAAGGGCGGAGGAGTCTGCTTATATGTAAAGTCACGTCTAAAGCCCAGACTAAGGGAAGATATAGGAGAGGGAGAAGAGGGGGTCGAGTCCATGTGGGTAGAGATAGAGGGGGCAAAAAATAATAATAAAATATTACTGGGGGTCTGCTATAAGCCACCCAATATAACAGAGGAGAATGAGAAACTGCTATTAGGACAAATAGACAAAGTAGCAAAACATAATGAGGTGATTGTAATGGGGGACTTCAACTACCCGGATATTGACTGGGAAACAGAAACCTGTAGATCGCAGAAAGGAAAAAGGTTCTTGACAAATATCAAGGATAATTATCTCTCCCAACTAGTGCAGGAACCAACGAGAGGGAAGGCCGTGTTGGACTTAATATTGACTAATAGGCCTGATAGAATAACTGAGGTACAGATAGGGGGGCACCTAGGTAATAGTGATCATAATATTATCAATTTCAAAATGCCCTTCAGTAGGGTTATCAATAAGGGAACAACTAAAACATTAAACTTTAGGAGGGCGAAGTTTGATCAGCTGAAAGAAAACCTTCAACTTATAGACTGGGACAAAGTTCTCAATCAAGGAAATGCGAATAGTAAATGGGAAACCTTCAAAAGAATTCTGAATACTCAGTGCGAGAGGTATATACCGTATGGGAATAAAAGGGCCAGAAATAAGAGGAAACCAATATGGTTGAACAAGAACGTAAAAGGGGCGTTAAATAGCAAAAAAGAGGCATTCAAGAGATTAAAACAGGAAAACAGCAAGGAGGCACTAATGTGTTACACGGAAAAAACGAGAACTTGCAAAAAACAAATAAAAATAGCAAAGGAGGAAACAGAGAGACGTATTGCTAGGGAAAGTAGATCAAATCCCAAACTGTTCTTTACGTATATAAATAGTAAAAGGATTAAATCGAATAATATTGGACCGATAAAAAGTGATGAAGGCAAAATCATAGAGAAAGATGAGGATAAAGCTAATCTATTAAATACATTTTTTTCGTCAACTTTCACAAAGGAAAAAGAACTAACAGGCGAAATGAGAAGTGACAAACTTAATCCTCCACTAAGTATGACAAATCTAACGCAAGCTGGGGTACAGAAACGCCTCAGTAACATTAAAATAAACAAATCACCAGGACCTGATGGCATACACCCACGGGTACTAAGGGAACTAAGTAATGTGATAGACAGACCGTTATATCTTATATTTAAGGACTCTGTTGAGACTGGGTCTGTACCACTTGATTGGCGACAGGCGAATGTAGTGCCAATATTCAAAAAGGGAGCGAAAAGTGACGCCGGAAACTATCGGCCGGTGAGTCTGACGTCCGTTGTGGGCAAAATTTTTGAAGGCTTTATTAATGAGGCAATTACGGAGCATCTTGATGCTAATAATCTATTAACCCCGAACCAACATGGATTCATGAGGAATCGCTCCTGCCAAACAAACCTGATTGACTTCTACGAGGAGGTTAGCTCTCGAGTAGATCAGGGGGAACCAGTGGATGTCGTGTATCTCGACTTCTCAAAAGCGTTCGATAGCGTGCCACATAATAGGTTGGTATACAAAATGAGAATGATGGGGCTGGGGGAAAATGTCTGCAAGTGGGTAGCTAACTGGCTAAAGGATAGAAGGCAGAGGGTGGTTATAAATGGAATATACTCAGATTGGGTAAGCGTCACTAGTGGGGTACCACAGGGGTCTGTACTAGGCCCAATGTTATTTAATATCTTTATTAACGACATAGTCAACGGGATAAATAGTAAAATATCAATATTTGCAGATGACACAAAGTTATGTAAAACAATTAATACAAAAGAGGACAGTGCAGACCTACAGAGGGATTTGGATAAGCTGGGTAGGTGGAGCATTAAATGGCAAATGAGGTTTAACGAGGAGAAATGTAAGGTCATACATATGGGAAGGAAAAATGGAAGTCACCAGTACTCACTGAATGGGAAATCATTGGGGCATTCAGAGATGGAGAAGGACTTGGGCATCTTGATTGATAGCAAACTAAATTGGAGTGCCCAAAGTCAGGCCGCTGCTGTAAGGGCAAACAGGGTAATGGGATGTATCAGAAGAGGTATAACTGCAAAGGATGAGAACATTGTTCTTCCACTGTACAAAGCACTGGTCAGACCACACTTGGAATACTGTGCTCAGTTATGGGCCCCAATATATAGAAAGGATATAAATGAGCTTGAAAAGGTACAAAGGAGGGCAACAAAATTAATAAAGGGAATGGAGGGACTGCAATACCCAGAGAGGTTGGCAAAACTAGGACTATTCAGCCTGGAAAAGAGAAGGTTGAGGGGGGACATAATAAATGTGTACAAATATGTTAGGGGACAGTATAGAGACCTTGCCCGGGATTTGTTCAAAAGGAGGGATATTACGGTAACAAGAGGGCATTCACTAAGACTGGAAGAGAAAAGGTTTCAGCACCAGCATAGGAAGGGGTTCTTTACGGTAAGAGCAGTGAGAATATGGAATTCACTGAGTGAGGAGACGGTAATGTCGGATTCACTAAACCAGTTCAAGCAGGGACTGGATGCATTTCTAGATACCAGGCAGATTTCTGCATATACTTAAAAATAAAATAAAATAGTATGTTGATACAGGGATTTATTCTGACTGCTGGTTTCAGAGTCGGGAGGGAATTTTTCCTCAGGTGAAGATTGGCTAAATCATTTGGGGTTTTTGCCCTCCTCTGGATCAACTTTAGCAATTACAGAACTAACAGGTCGAACTTGATGGACGCAAGTCTTTATTCGGCTTTACTAACTATTATAAAGAGGGGAGGTGACATCTTGCATGGGGCATTATATTGTGGGGGAAAGGAACATCCTGCATGGGACATTATATGGAGGGGAAAGGAACATCCTGCATGGGGCATTATATGGGGGAGAAAGGGACATCCTGCATGGGGCATTATATGGGGGGGAAGGGACATCCTGCAAGGGTCATTATATGGGGGGACATCCTGCATGGGGCATTATATGGGGGGGAGAAGTGATATCCTGCATGGGGCATTATATGGAGCGGAGAAGTGATATTCTGCATGGGGCATTATATGGGGGGTAGTGACATCCTGCATGGGGCATTATATGGGGGAGAAAGGGACATCCTGCATGGGGCATTATATGGGGGGGAAGGGACATCCTGCAAGGGGCATTATATGGGGGGGACATCCTGCATGGGGCATTATATGGGGGGGAGAAGTGATATCCTGCATGGGGCATTATATGGGGCGGAGAAGTGATATTCTGCATGGGGCATTATATGGGGGGGAGTGACATCCTGCATGGGGCATTATATGGGGGAGTTACATCCTGCATGGGGCATTATATGGGAGGTGACATCCTGCATGGGGTATTATAAGGGGGGAACAGCCTGCATGGAGCATTATATGGGGACCAGTATCCTGTACAAAGCATTATATGGGGGCCAGTATCCTGTACGGAGCATTTTATGGGGGCCAGTATTCTTTATGGAGCATTTTATGTGGGCCAGTATTCCGTATGGAACGCTATATGGGGGCCAGTATTCTGTATGGAGCATTTTATGGGGGCCAGTATACTGTGTGGAGCGATTCGCCGGTTTCTGACCTATTGTGGAATTTACAATAGATATCGATCATGTAATGTAAGAAGTGAAACCTTTGCATTGTACTATATATATATTTCTCTGCGGTATCTGTGCATCATGAATTGTGCTATGTGTTAAAGGGGCCCACTGAGACTCTTTCGCCCAGGGCCCACAAAAACCTGGAGCCAGCCCTGTTTATATGTTCTGCTACTGTTCTCAATTCTTCACAGGTTAACTGAAGAAGCAGCTCACTAATTCTGTCCATTTGTATTAACACATCCATTGCTGCTAGTGAGTTTTCTTTAGAGCTAGTCCACTTTAACTGGTGTAGCAGAGTTGAATTGAGGTGCTGTGCTGCTGTGTTTTTCCAGACACTTTTCCTGTTCTCCCTCTACATGCTAATTCCCACTCAGGATTCCCCGTATGGGCCACCAATGTTACACACACATCGCTAGGTTCAGATAGGGGTGAGACAGGTTACATGAATTCTTTGGAATCCTGGGGGAACCGTTACTCAGGGCGACTATGGACCTTGTGCTGCAGCTTTTCTCAGGCACACAGGGGTATTGACCCTCAGGCACAGACACGTAGGTTGTTTCACTTGCTGACCAGACACAATTGACAAGCGTCCTCATAAACGGTAGAACAGTAGCATTTAATAAGAAGCCGCACAGCCAGTGCAAGTTAAGTCTTATGAGCAACAGGCTCCAGTGACAAACAGTACAGTTTCCTTAGCAGCACAGCAGTTCACAGTCTTCCCAGTAGTATAGGACAGCACAGTTCTAATGCAAAGGCACATTAATGAACACAGCATTATTTACAGCACAGTGAGATGGAGGAGGGGGGAAGGGTTTGCTGAGGGAGATGATCCCTGTTGCACCATTTCTTACAGTCCTGATCTTTCTGCTTGACCATAGTCTGCACTGCTAGTACAGGAACTCTACCTGACTTGTGCTTAGCTTCACTCCTGACTTGAATCACTCACTCTAGCTAACACTAGAGAAGAGAGAGAGAGGATTCAAAAAGACCTAAATAAACTGGAGCAGTGGGCAGTAACTAACAGAATGGTTTTTAACAGGGAAAAATGCAAAGTACTACATCTGGGCAATAAAAATGAAAAAAGCATATACAAAATGGGAGGAATAGAGCTAAGCAACAGTACATGTGAAAAAGACTTAGGTATACTAATAGATCATAGACTGAACATGAGTCAACAGTGTGATGCAGCAGCAAAAAAGGCAAATACAATTCTGGGATGTATTAACAGAAGCATACAGTCTAGATCACGTGAAGTCATTATCGGACTTTACTCCTCTTTGGTCAGACCTCATCTGGAATACTGTGTACAGTTTTGGGCACCACATTTTAAAAAAGACATCGACAAACTGGAGCAAGTTCAGAGAAGAGCGACCAGAATGGTGACCGGTCTGCAAACCATGTCCTATGAGGAACGGTTACAGGATTTGGGAATGTTTAGCTTGCAAAAAAGAAGACTGAGAGGAGACTTAATAGCTGTCTACAAATATCTCAAGGGCTGTCACATTGAAGAAGGATCATCTTTATTCTCATTTGCACAAGGAAAGACTAGAAGCAATGGGATGAAACTGAATGGGAGGAGACACAGATTAGATATTAGAAAAAACTTTTTGACAGTTAGGGTGATTAATGAGTGGAACAGGCTGCCACGAGAGGTGGTGAGTTCCCCTTCAATGGACGTCTTCAAACAGAGGCTGGACAGACATCTGTCTTAGATGATTTAGTGAATCCTGCTTTGAGCAGGGGGTTGGACCAGATGACCCAGGAGGTCCCCTCCAACTCTACCATTCTATGATTCTATGATTCTATGTAATGTAAGAAGTAAGTGAAATCTTTGGCATTGTACTATACCTATATTTCTCTGCCGTATCTGTGCATCATGAATCGTGGTATGTGTTAAAAGGGCCCACTAAGACTCTTTCGCCCGAGGCCCACGAAAACCTGGATCGGGACCAAGGATGGAAGGTCTCTAACCACTGAGACAAGAAGAGTTAATGATTGTGTTCCTCTCATTTTCTTTCCCAAATTGTTGGGCTCATTCCCAACATCCTTCTTTGCTATGATTATTGAACTCATGGATGTGGACTTGTTCTATGGTTCCACCAGTGTGTGTCTACAGGAGGACAGAGGGGAGGATGGAGGGGAGGACGGATGGGACGACAGAGGGGACGGCGGAGGGGAAGAAGGAGGGGAGGGTGGAGGGGACAATGACGGGGTGAGAGGGGGGCGACAGGGGGGGGCGACAGGGAAGCGACAAGTGGGGTGATGGGAACGGGGCAACAGGGGGGACGACAGGGGGGGGACGGGGGGGCGACAGGGGGCGGCGACAGGGGGGTGGAAAGGGGGGAGGACAGAGTGACATGTGAAGTGGAGACTGATCCATGGATGAGGATATTTAAAACCTAGATAAAAAGCAGTCGCATTGTGCACAACACATAAGAGTCTGGCGGAGCGAGTAACACAGACGGGACATTGTGGGTCCAGACACAACGGAACATTGGCACCAGAATCCCAAATATCAATGAAAAGACCACGTCTGCTGATGAAATAGCTGCCAGTGTACACAAACAGTGCTGGGTCATTACTCAGAGGAAGAAAGGAAGGAAAAGAGGAAAGAAGAGCGAAATGAAGGAGCAAGAGAGAAAGCAAAGGGGAGAGGAAGAGAAAGGAATGGAGGGAAGAAGAGAGAAAGAAAAGGAGGTGGAAGTAAGGGAGGCAGGAAGGAAGGAAAGAAAGAAGGGAGGGAAGTAGGGAGATAAGAAGGGTGGGAGAAAGGAAGGGAGAGAGGGATTGATGGAGGGTGAGAAAAAGGGAGGAGGGGAGGAAAGGATGGAAGAGGGGCGGGAGAAAGGAAGGGACAAGGGGAGGTGAGAAACGAAGGGAGGAAGAGAGAAAGGCAGGGAGGGTGGTTGGAGAGAGGAAGGAGGGAAAGAAAGGGATGAGAGGTAGGGAGGGAAGGAGGGAGAGAAGAAGGGAGGAATGAAGAAAAAAGGAAGGAAGAGAGGATTGGAAAGAAGGAAGGAAAGATACAGGAGCGTAGCTATAATAGGTGCAGGAGTTGCAGTCGCATCCGGGCCCATGAGCCTAGAGGGCCCAAAAGAACCCTTTAGACCATATGAGAATATTAATACTATTAATGATCAGTTACAGTAAGGGACCTGTTGAAAATGTTGTAATATGGACTTGTGGCACCCCAGGGGTCTGGTTTCCACAGTAACGGCAGTGTTATGTCTGAGAGCAGGTGGGAGGTCTCTTGGTCAGGAATCCTATGCATGCCACACCTCCTGCCCAGTCCTGGGAGGGGAAGGACTTCCCCTATATAAACCTGGGGCTGAGGCAGGGTTAGAGAGTTGAGAGGGAGAGTTCAGCCAGGAGGGATGACAGGGAGCTGTGGCTCCGGCTGGGCCCAGCTCCTGGGCCATGCCAGAAGTAGAGAAGAGAAGCAGCATAGGAAGAAACAACAGGAGCTCTGTGGGAGCAGTGTTACAAAGAGTCAGGGGCTGGCAGCTGCAGAGCTCGCCCTGACTGAGAAGATTTCTTACCGGACCCGGAGTCCGAGGCTGTGGGGACTAACTCCTACCCAGCAGCAGAATCCGTCAGGCAGGGGATTTCAGGTCCTCTGGCCAAGAAACCCGAAGGCACGGTCACACGCATGGGACCAGCACCGCCGTCGTGGAGCGGAAGCTACTAGAAGGCCCCGAGTCACCGGCCATACGGGTGAGCACCACACGGTACACTCAGGGACGTGGGCTACTTATACTCGCTTCTAGCAAGGTAGCCAAAAGAGTATCGTTAGTTTGGGAGGCCTACAACTCCGCCTGGCCAGGGGAGATCCCATCTGCTCAAGGACTGACCAGGCCCCAACCGCTAGCCAGTACTCCGGGAGGGTCTATCCTTGTCACCAGTAAAGACCCTGAACTACACCGCATCATCTCTGAGTGGTTCCTGCTACCCCCATCATCCACGTCGGCTGCCCTGAGGCCATACCCCTCCTGTTGGGGGTTATACCATCCACGCTGCACCATCCTTCCACCGGCCTCAGCGGTCTGCCCTGCAGCGGCAGCTCCATAGCTGCATTCAACGGGTGGCGTAGTCGTCCATCATCTACCGCTGATACAGCGCCACTTAGTCTGACTCCCTGGGCACGGACCGGATCACCGCCACGAGACTACAACCCTCAAGAGATCCGGCTCCGGGTAAGCTCCCGCGTGCGCAACGCAGCGCGACACAGGCCCAGGGGCGCGTCAGCTTTTGGCGTAGTCGGCAGGATTCCGTGCCCGCAACCACCGGGTACTGCGTGCCTGAAAAAAGAGACTTTTAAACTTACCATCGGTGAAGATTCCCGCCATCCGGCGCCATCTTCAGCCTTCTTCCCGCCATCGGTGAAGATTCCCGCCATCCGGCGCCATTTTCAGCCTTCTTCCCGCCTTCCGTGGAGTTTTCCCGCCGTGGGACGCCATCTTGAAGACGCCGCGCGGGAAGAAGAGGGGCGTGGACTCCGAAAGCGCGCGAGAAACTGAAGCCCCGCCTCACGTCCGGACGTTGCGTAAGGTCCTGGAAGGAGCCCAGCAGACGCCGACGTCACAGGAGCGCGACGGAAGGTCCTCAACCCTGACGATCCACTGCGGAGCCGCGGCCTACGGAAGAGGATCATCGCAAGGTAGGCCACGGTCCACTAGGGGGGAGAAGGATGTCGGATACGGAGGAGAGCTTCACCGCTTCAACCCCCGCCAGCGCCACCGCTGTTGCGGTTATGCCTTTCACCATGCCCTATATCCCGGGGGCAGCCTGGCTACCCCAGTACTCAGGGGAGTCACATACCCTGCATGACTTTAGAGAAAAGCTGGATAGCCTCTTCCAGGTGTATCCCCTCACAGAGGAGCAAAAAGTGAGCATCCTGGTGGCCCAATTAACCGGGGCAGCCCAAAGGGAGGTAAAGTCCTGGCCACCTGGGAGGAGGACTGTCGCAGAGATACTAACCCAGCTAACCGAGGAGGAGCTGCAGTACTACCAATACGAGGAAAGCCAAGAGGACCCGGACGGGTCTGAGGACTACCCTCAGGAGGGAGCACAAAGAGGACATAGCTACTGAAGGGAAATAGCGTGAATAAAGAGCTGTAAATAGTTACCCGTAAGGGTACAAGGACTGCTGCTAATTAAAATATGGTCCCCGTTGGGATTAGTGAATTGTTCCCCGTGTGTCCCTATCCCTTACCAGGCTGAGGACTGTGAGCAGCCATCCCCTATCCCTTACCAGGCTGAGGACTGTGAGCAGCCAATCCTTATCCCCACTGGCCGAGGACTGAGAGCGGCCATATCCTGTAAATAATTATGTGTTTCTAGTAATTTACAGGAGTCCTTGGTGGATTTACCGGGAATCCTTTGTACAGTTAGTGGAGCGTAACCCAGGATGGACTAAAAGACTGTTAAGGACTCGGGGCAGGACAGACCCCTACCTGGTTACGTCTCCCTGTTTTGGTGAAATGGACACCTTGCTTTTCTTCAAAGACTGCACCCGGTTGCGGACACGCCGTAACCATCTTTATGTGTTTTTCTTATTGTATTATTATTGTTTATACCTTGTTATGTTTTTCTAAAAATATGTTTAGTCCCGGAGTACTAAATTTCACTAGGGGGGAATGTGGCACCCCAGGGGTCTGGTTTCCACAGTAACGGCAGTGTTATGTCTGAGAGCAGGTGGGAGGTCTCTTGGTCAGGAATCCTATGCATGCCACACCTCCTGCCCAGTCCTGGGAGGGGAAGGACTTCCCCTATATAAACCTGGGGCTGAGGCAGGGTTAGAGAGTTGAGAGGGAGAGTTCAGCCAGGAGGGATGACAGGGAGCTGTGGCTCCGGCTGGGCCCAGCTCCTGGGCCATGCCAGAAGTAGAGAAGAGAAGCAGCATAGGAAGAAACAACAGGAGCTCTGTGGGAGCAGTGTTACAAAGAGTCAGGGGCTGGCAGCTGCAGAGCTCGCCCTGACTGAGAAGATTTCTTACCGGACCCGGAGTCCGAGGCTGTGGGGACTAACTCCTACCCAGCAGCAGAATCCGTCAGGCAGGGGATTTCAGGTCCTCTGGCCAAGAAACCCGAAGGCACGGTCACACGCATGGGACCAGCACCGCCGTCGTGGAGCGGAAGCTACTAGAAGGCCCCGAGTCACCGGCCATACGGGTGAGCACCACACGGTACACTCAGGGACGTGGGCTACTTATACTCGCTTCTAGCAAGGTAGCCAAAAGAGTATCGTTAGTTTGGGAGGCCTACAACTCCGCCTGGCCAGGGGAGATCCCATCTGCTCAAGGACTGACCAGGCCCCAACCGCTAGCCAGTACTCCGGGAGGGTCTATCCTTGTCACCAGTAAAGACCCTGAACTACACCGCATCGTCTCTGAGTGGTTCCTGCTACCCCCATCATCCACGTCGGCTGCCCTGAGGCCATACCCCTCCCGTTGGGGGTTATACCATCCACGCTGCACCATCCTTCCACCGGCCTCAGCGGTCTGCCCTGCAGCGGCAGCTCCATAGCTGCATTCAACGGGTGGCGTAGTCGTCCATCATCTACCGCTGATACAGCGCCACTTAGTCTGACTCCCTGGGCACGGACCGGATCACCGCCACGAGACTACAACCCTCAAGAGATCCGGCTCCGGGTAAGCTCCCGCGTGCGCAACGCAGCGCGACACAGGCCCAGGGGCGCGTCAGACTATGAGCTTTAATTTACGCCACTGGGAAGGGAGAGAGAAGGGAAAGAAGGGAGAAAGTAGGGAAAGAAAAAGAGGAAGGGAAAAAGAAAGGAAGTAGGTAAAGAAAAAATGGAAGGAAGGCATGATAGGAAAAAATAAAGAATAGTTGGAAAGAGAGAAAGAAAAGAAGGTAGACAGAAGGAAAGAGAGGGAAAGAAGGAAGAGACGGAGTAAAGGAAAAATCTAAGGGATTGTGCATTCATTCTTAAAGTTTTCCTTTACTTCCTGTAAATTGCTCTTGCTCTGTGTAACAGAAAATCAAGACTTTCATGAGAATAACGAAAGCAGAATATTTGTAAAGCCTCTTTTTATTTGTTAATACAGTATAACAAGGTAATAAAACAAGTGGAGATTGCCTGCAAGCATGGTGATTACTGACTGGTCCCTTGGTAGAGGGGGCACAGAAAGAAGAAGGTGTTGGGCAAAAAAAAAGAGAGAAGATAGTGACAGGAAATCCTTCTCATCAGCTGGCAGCGCGGTGACCTGGGAAATGCCTTGCACTCACCTCAATTCCAATTACTTTTAATTGACCTCTAATGCTGCAGCCGTAGCCAAATAGATGACACATCTGCATCCGAGCCGCCGTGCGTAGATAACCCAGAGCTGACCGGGGCGGACACCGCAGCCTGCAGGGTAATGCGGTGCAGCCGGGCATTGCCAGGGAAGGTGACACTAATCAGAGCCAGGACCTATGCGGATTCTAATGTGGACCTGTTGTTTGGACAAAATAGAGGTCAGGTTCTTCCGTGCCCTGGGTCCTCTGTTGCCTAAAGGCGTCCACAGAACTAACGAAAGAGAGCAGATACAAAGCAGCGAAGGACCCAGCAAGTCTCTGCATTACATGGACAACCTATTATTTTTAATGGAAACTGTGCAATACTTCATTTCCCCTGTGGTGGCGCTGCAGACATATTGAACACTTGCTGCTGAATTTCCCCATAGATTACATCTGATCCAGGGGTAATATGTAAAAACTGGGCAGCTGCCTAAGGACCTTTCTATCATAGGGGCCTAGAATTGTGTTCATTAAAGGAACAATAACCACGGAAAAGATGTAGAAAATGTCCACTTATCTCAGCAATTCCTCCTAAAGGCTGCTGTGACATCACGGGGGGGTTTCAATCAGTTAGCATTCCGTGACATCACTAATTTTAAAGGTAATGTGCTGTGACATCATGACTACTCCTACGTTAGTCAGAAAAGCTCAAGAGTGGATTTAAGATACATGTGTCATCCAATTAACAATTAAAAATTAAAGAGACCATGTAGAGGGGGCTAATTAAAAGCGGTCTTAGCTATGGGATAGCATGGGATCAGCTTACCTTTAAAATTGTAATTATAAAACACACATTTTAGCCTTGAAGTAATCAACCATCCTATCCCTCATGCTTTACACTGCAAGTGTGATTCTTATATATTGATTGTTGAGTAATGTAGCTGAATATGTGTTCCTATGCAGACTTATGTATGCTACCAAGAGAGAGTGGGTAGATGGATGGATGGATGATGTTTGGGGGACGTTTTGCAGTGAATGTTTTTCTGCAGTAGAACAAGAAAACTTTTCCTGGCGCAAATTCATATTTTAAAGGGTAATTATTCTTCCAGCTAGCATTTTAAAATCCTGATATTGTGTACATGAAGAATAATACAATTTTCTGCCATTTTATATGCCTTACATTGTGAATCTTCCTATCTGCAGGTGTGTCACCCCAGGCCTGGATGCCACAAATATTAAAGGCTGTGTCTGAGAGCAGGAGGGAGGTTCCCTGGTTAGGGACAATTAGCATACAGCACCTCCTGTCCCAGGCCAGTAGGGGGAGCTGGCTGCCCCTATAAAAGCTGGAACTGGGGGCAGGGTTAGAGAGAACTGGACGACCTAGCTCAGGACTCAGACTAGTCCCAGAGAAGGAGGGACAGTTCATCTGTAGCCGAGGAGTCGTTGAGGCAGAGGAGAAACTGCGAGCCAGGGACAGAGGCGACGAGAGCCGGTCCTGGCAGAGAACCAATATAACCGGACATTGGGGTCCGAGGCTGTCCGGGTTATCATTCCCAGCGGCAGAGAACCAACCCGCGAGGGATTTCAGGTCCCTTGGTCTAAGAAGCCTGGAGGCTCCGCCACACAGAGGGACCAGTACAGCAAGGAGAAAGCAAAAAGGTACCCAAGGCCCGAGTCGCAAGCCATACAGGCGAGAAGTACACGGCCAGCTCAGGGACGTGGGCTATTACACCACGAAGAAGGGGATAGTCAGAAAGAGCATAGAGAGAACGGTAGGCCTACACATTCACCCTGACCAGTGGGGCTCGCCCGAATGCTCTCAGACACCCAGGCCCACTCCTAACCGGTACTCCTGTTGGGTCATTAATAACATCTACAATAAAGACCCTGGACTGTTTGAAACGGGCTCTGAACTTTTACTATCGCGGCCGGCACTATCACCCCCAGCATGCACCTACACTGCCCTGAGGCTACACTTTTCCCGTGGGGAGTTGTCCTACACCTGTGCTGCACACCAACACCAGCCTCAGCGGTCTGCCTCGCAGCAGCGGTTATCTCTGACCGCAATCCACGGGTGGCGTAGTCGGACATTCACAAATCTATAAATAGACTGCCACAGCATTTGGTCTGACTGCCCTGAGCCACGGGATCGGGTTGCCACTACTACCCCCATCATCGTACAGAAGCCTGGTTCCGGGTACCCCACGGCCCAGGGGGTGAGTCACAGGCTCTATCTGTTAATATACAATTGACTTTACGCTAGTGGGATCTCTCCTGTACACAGCTCACACAGAAATGAGGGATTCCTGCTCTTCATTGCATAGTTAGCACGCAGACAGAAGCAGCATGGAGGAAATTATAAAGCCGTACGAAGCAGTGTAGATGTGACTCCATCTCTGGATTCTCAGATGAGATAAAAGACTTGTTAGAAAGCTCGCCACAATCTTTATGTGTATCCATCTGCTTATTTTCTCACTCTGCTTCTCACTCTCCCTCCCCTCTCCATAGAGAATAATATGAGGTGCAACCTGACGCCTCACTGTGCAGGCTGTCTGAGTTTGGGCTGTTTTTCAGAGTGGATGTTAAGTTCAGGAGGCAGTGGGAGAAGTGGCTCATAAGTGGGAAAGGAAGCTAATTTCTCTGATAAGATATATTAGAAATAGTCTTATACTGTTGATTTATGCAAAGTTTATTGTAAGTACAATTCTCTTTTAACCCCTCCATGTCTGCAACATAAATGTACAATGCTGGCAGGTTGGATTTAAAGGGGAATTTCAGCCTTAAACAACTTATCGCCAATCCATTGGAATGGTGATAACTGTTGGATCGGTGTGAGTTCCACCATTGGAACACTCATCAATCACCAGAACAAAGAGATGCGATAGGAACCAAAAACGCTCCGTTCAAGTCTCTGATGCTGATGAAGAGCTGCCAAGCACAATGTTTGGCTATCTTCAGATAACTTCAGTGTCATAGACACTTATGACCTGCTGCACCCTTCAATAAATTCTGGTTGAAGAGATCCAAGAAAGGGTTGTCTTCTTCTGGCCCAATATTGGGTAAGAGTTAGGGCCAACGCTGATGGGATAGACGAACTTCTTACAATGAAGCTTATTGCTGGACGGGTTAATGTCAGTTCTCAGCCAGAGCCGTAATCACTGCAGTAGTGAAAATAAGGTTTTGTGTATTTTCATTATCACATATTTCGTCTGTGCCGGTGGCATGAAATAGATGGTTATAATTACATATGTCCACGGAAAGCGGACAAGACAGATTACATCCGAACATCTCCAAACTAACAGATACATCTCATGAGATCAAGGGAACCAATTACGACTATGAGGGCGAGTTAGCATCTGGAGATGGAAAAGAGACTCAAATGCATTTATTGAATATACAGCGTATACATCCATAGATCACTGCTGACCAATTCTAATTACAGAAACTTTCTCCAGAATATAGCAGAGCCCAGCAACTCGCTGGAAAGTTCCCCGGAATCAGAGGTGATTCTAGACATTCTGGGAAGTGTCATAGTGCCTCCTCATACTTGCCTGGGTGCAGGTGGGAATGTGCAGTTGGCCATCGGCTCCAAAAGTGCCACCAGTTCTACCAAACATAAATGTCCCTAGAGCATCGGCACAAGGATAATGCCAGTCTAATCCCATCTTCTGTGGGTAAAGTAATACCACCAACACAGAATGAGCTCCACAATCAGACTTGACACTGGCCATTCTGGAAAAATCGAAGGAACTCCCTTGCTTTTACCTTTTAAACCCTATACGGAGATCTGGACTTTGCAGCTGAGGCTCGCAGATGGCATCTACAGAGGAGTCACTGACTGGTGGAGTGAGATGGATGGAAAAACCAAACAAGACATGGTCAGTAAAAGGGAAAACTATGTCTATGGTGGGGAAAGTCAGATCAGAATCCAATTGAGAAAGGCCGATCAATGTGGCAAAGGTCAAAAGTCTAATTGGCCGGTCAGTCAGACCTTTTCCTTGTCCAGAATCCAGTGATATTTCAGTGTCTTGGTGGCCGAGTGCACAGCATTTCTACCACCGCTGTTGAGAAGACCGAGCAGCAGTAACTGGCAGAGAAAACCATCATGGGAGCGTACCAAGGTGAGTATGGGACAAGGAGCTTTCCCAAAGAATACTCCAGATTTGGCTTAGTAAACAGAACCACTGAAAAAGTTTGGAATTTGGCTTTAACATTAATGGGTTGACAGTCAACCAGCCCTGTGCATGAAGACCTTCACCCTGGGGTGCATTTGCTAACATTGGCATGCAGTGCCAGATTAACCCCGTGGAGGCAGCCGAAATCTTGGTGCCCCTCCAGCAAATTATTTCCTAATACATTTTTAAATTTACTAACAACAATTTTTAATACACTATAAGGCAGCGGCTTTAATGTCCGTGCGGCAATGAGACAGTGACCCAAGAAAGTTCAACTTAACCGACTTTATTTTCCAACTTACAAACAAATCCAAAACTTTATCCTCCAGTTCACAGCCAGAATGTCCGTGTCAGTCCGTATCAATGCCGACTAAACTACCGTATAATCCGTGCGTGTGGTATTGGCTTGCTCAAGCCTCTGGTCTGTGTTTAGTTTCATACAGACAGGCCTGCACAGAGCTTCTGTTCTGTTGCTTGCAAAACCTAATACTGACCCACCGAAAGCTTAACTGAAAGTTTAAATGGGAATCGTGGACATGGGCCACTCCCAAGACCCGGAGTGGAGGAAGAGATCCATCCCACTACCATCCTACAGATCTCTCCAAAAATAAAAGCCCATGTCAGGTTTTCCTAAATCTGACTTGCTCAAATAGTTTGACCAAATCCCCACTTTCTTTTATTTTGTATTGTAACCACAGCTGTGGCTGTAATTACAATGTGCTCCAGCGGGTTTAATATGTTTCTATGCACATCCTGGGGGACACATAATGATTCTCATATATGATTCTCCTCACTGCCTCACAACGCCAATTAAGTGTTATAAAACAACAAAAATGAAGATTCTCAGAATTCATTACAACCCAGAAAAGGTGATTAACTAAAGTCGTCTCTACTCTTCTGCGTTCCCAAAGCTTTAACTCATAAATGTTCTATTGTGATCTAGAGTCAACGAGATCTCGCGGGTAATTACCTCCCCTCCACTCCCACTCTCCGTTCTAGCCAATCACAATCACATAAGTGCCGCGCCCGATCACATAGATGCCCCTCCTCCACTACTCGTAAATTCTTGAATATTCCCGTCAACAGCCAAAACATAATTTTACTGCCGCTTGCTGTAATGTTCTCATCGGAGGTCCGTTGCTCCAAGTGGCCTCCAATGTCAGCCGGCCGGGCCGCAACGCTGATTGTAAACGTCTTTCAATATCAGATGAATATTATTTTTCATCCGTGGCGCGGGGCACCCATAGGCCGGAGTCTATTATGCCTAATTGGTAATTCGGCATTGTGGTCATATCCCCAATGTGCCATGTTACCCAACATGTGCCATGTAGAGGTATATGGAAAACTACTGCCCCTCTCCAGGATGTTTCTAGTATTGTTGTCTGCCACTTTTCTAGCAGCAAAATGGTTATTTTGATACTGATTTTCAGGATTTTCCATAACAGAAAGTCTGCAGCAAAATTTGTTGCAGAAATGCTGAGGATTTCATCCTTTGCATTGGCAGGGCAAAGATTTCCATTTTGCATCGCAAGTTAAACAGTTATTCCCAAAAAAATCAAGTAACTTGTTGAATGTTGGGGGTCCAACCCTGGAAAAGTGCCCTGCAGGTGTGCATGAGCGAACTCTGCTGCAGTCATTGTCTATGGTGCTGACATAAATAGCTGAGCGTTGCGCTTGCAGCCCTATAGACAATGAATGGAGAAGAGGTCATGGCTGCAGAGTCTCGTTCTCTGGACAATTTTCACCACTCTCAATCTGCTCTAGGTTCCCCTTAAATCCATCCACACCTCTAAACACTGCAAAGATACAAAGACCGACTCCCAACATCACAGCAGGTGAATGTATCCCCGACAGGCATCTATTCCAAAAGGTGATTACTGCCTAATGCACTGTTCAGTAAATGTAGGAAAGTGCCGGATGCAGCATTTACTGTAATCTGTGGAATTGTTTTACATCCGTACTTCCATACCGGAGCCGCATCTGAGCGCTAACAAGCCAATCACAGGCCACGATGATGGCGTTAGATGCACTGCACAGATCATGTCATTGAAATGCTAATCCAGCGGGATCCATGATACTGGGTTATACATTTTCTGATGAGAAAATTGATCTATGGCAATGAGGCAGTTAATGTAAGGTTGTAAAATGCTGTTCTGGCTGAGAGATGGGGGATGACTTTCCATGTTGAACTAGTCCCCCTTCCCACCGAAACAGTTTAAACGGAGTAAAGTTCTTCCCGCCATAACATATGATGCTTTCTGCGAGTCTCCCCCTGCACTTCAAATATTTGTCAGGGTTTAGACGAGAGCTGAGCTGTGATACCAGATGTGAATAAGAGTCAAGCTGTTTCTCCAAAAACAAGACCCTTTGTGCTAGACCTGGAGAACGCCGATAATTCACATGACTAAAGTGTCACATCTACTGGATAAAGGGCTGAGCGCTCGGTCCTCCCTCCACAGCTACTGCCTCTCTCTGCTTCTCAGCTCTGCTACATTGCCTCCTGACATACCTAGCTCTGCTACGTCGCTGGGCTCTGCTTTCTCACTCACTGCCTTCAGACATACACAGCTGTGCTATGTTGTTGGACTCTTATCTATACACACTATATGCTTTCTGACATACCCTTCTCTACTACATTGCTGGACTTTGCTACCTTGTCACTGTGTGCCCCCTGACATATCCAGCATTGCTACATCGCCAATGTGTTCCTCCCATCCTCTACCTCCTGACATACCGAGCCCTGCTACATTATTAAGCTCTTTGTCATTCAGTGACTCCTGACATACCCAGATCTTCTACATTGCCACTGTTTCTCCTGACATACCTAGCTCTGCTACATCGCAGGCTCTGCTAGTTTCTCACTCAGTGCCTCCTGACCTACCCAGCTCTGCTATGTTGTTGTGTGACGCTCGCAGCCCTGCCCTGGGAAGATGGGGGATACTCGGAGCCGGGTCAGATGTTGAGGGGGATGCAGCCGTGGCCTGGACCCGTTCCGTGCCCAGGGCCGTCACATTAAAAAGGATGTAAGGGCTTTCAGGGTTGAGTGGTATTTGTCGACTACGCCACCTGTGGTGTCTGGTGATGCGCCACCAGCGCCGCTACAGTCCGCTGAGGCCTGGTGTCATGGTGGCTAGAGTTCTCACTGCTTCCCACAGGCAGAGCGTGGCCTCAGGGCAGGATGAAGGGGAGTAGCAGTAGCGCGGGGAGTGCGGGCACCCCGTCGCGTGGTATGGCGCATAATGAACAGTCCGGAGGCCATAGGGGTGAACTTCCAAGGCTTTACTCACTCAGAGATATTAGCGGGAAGGCGACTCCCTGCTCCTCGCGGAGTCCTGCGGCCACCAGAGACGGGGGTCCGACTACCTCCGAGGAAGTCCAGTGTTTGGTAGCGACCCTGCACCAGAGTGTTCCTGCACTACAGACTTCACCCTTTCCCGTCTGGGCGTGTGTGGATAGGCCGGGTCTCCCTCTGAGCTCCTCTCAGGTGTAGGGCTCGGGTGGCAATTCCTCTCCATCCGACGCCCGGCGGGATCCTCAGGGCCTAACCGGGCTTCCCCATCCTGGACATAGAGTACGAGGTCGGGTGTCGGGGGCCGGTACCCCTCTTGCAGCCGGAATCGCTCTGAATAGATCAGGTAGGCGAGGACAGGTGGCGTGCTCCACTCCGTCTGCATCCTACCCAGGACCCATTTGCTAGGGAGCCACACTCTAAAGCTCCCGGGCCTTCTTGATCCTGGTCCTCGGCCGGGTTGAGATATTCCTTGTCTGCAACCTACCTCTCGTCCCAAAGATCAGGGTACGAGGGCTGTGTCCCATGCCGGTGCAGGCCCACACAGGATCTGCGCTCCCGGAGGGAAGTCACATTACACATAGTATTTTGACAGCACAGTGACAGCCGACAGACTAGCAAAGGCTAGACCAGCACTAGCCAAAAGGACCAGCAGAAGACCGAAGGACCAAGATCAAAGATGGCATTCTATTAAATATGAAATTTGAAGTGTAACTAACTAGTTGTTCCTCCACCCACACCCACTAACTGGTTCCTACCACTTTGTAACCAGGGGAGCAGCACCTAGTGCATAATAGCTCCCTCTGGTGGAAATGTAGTGTTGGATGCAAAAGGCTAGGTCACTACCATCACACCAGCCTTACCTCAGAGGAGGAACACCACACTCCATAGAAGAAGTGCAGCATTCCTGTGGCGGTCGAACCCTCAGGGGCGCCACATTCCCTTATGGTAAAACACAGCACGTCCGCGGGCTGCAAAGGAAGTAACACCCAGGATATTTTCTTTTATAATAACAAAACTATCATCCCTTTATGGGAGGCACATCTCTTAAACGTTGCATAACGAGGTATAAAAGTGTAAGAGTGCAAAAGTACAAAATTATAAAAGTACAAAGCATAAATTAGGACAAGAGACTTTTGAGAATGGCAGCAGACTGGTTAAAAGTAGCAACAGTCAGTTCAGTAGCAAGAGGGACCTGCCCTAAACCCTCTACGTGGGCCCTGGGGTGGCTGCAGGGCATGAAGATCCGGAGTTGGACCCCCTCACAAGCCACTCCAGACAGGTTTTGCTTCTGAGGTCTGAGGTAGAAGAAGAGACACGGTTTTGTATAAAACCAATAGGAAGCACCTAAATAGATGCATAACTATATACAATGCACAGTCCACCGCCTGCCATAGTCCGCAGGGACCAAAGTCTCTGTAAACAGGGAAAAACACAAAAATAGCAGCATTCAACTAAACTTTAAACAACTACAACAGCAGCCGGGGGCTGCTTTAGACTTCAGGCTCTCGTCTTGGGAAAGGCTCATTCCTCCCGACGGAGGCTAGCCGGTCACCTGAGGCTGAGGGCGGGGTGGCGTCGCTCCCAGACACTTTGTGGATGTCCAGGGCATACCACCCACGCTCCCCCTGGTGGCAAGTGAAAGTCACTGTGTCGCCCGGGAGGAGGTTCCGACCGGGGTGTCCCTTCTTAAGGCGCGGCTCGACGTCCCGCCGGCTGACGAACACATCGTCCTGGAACAGGGGACACCGGATGAACCCCCACCCCGCCTCATGGTGAAAGCGGATGACTTGGCCTTCGTACCGGGGACTGGGACGGGTGGCCTCCTCCTGACACGCCCGAGTCTTTGCAGCCTTGGTCCTGACCTCAAGGAGCTCGCAGCGCTGCTCCCGCCGACGTTGCTCCCGTGCTAGCTGGAAGATCTGGTCGCTGCACCACTGGCTCCTCCTTCGCGCTTCAGATCGGGTCTCCCGCGGGAAGCCCATTAGGTCGCCCCCCTGGTTTTCCCAGGCCCACTCCTCGGCCTCGGGCCAGGTTACTGCCGGTGCAGGTAGCGGGGTGAGGACGGGTTGCTGCGAGTCCTCGATTGTTACAGACCAGTCCGGGTTGGAGCCGGTAGCCTCCTCCGCAGCTTCAGGCTCCTCCGTATCTGAGCTTGGGCGACATCGCAGGTCCCCACCGATGGCTGCCGATTGCAGCTCAGGAGCTAGCGCTTGCTTCCAGGTGACCGCGTGGGGAACTATGTACTCCGCCATGAGGTCCAGGATAGTCTCTGCTAGCTCTGCAGCCGGGGCAGGGGTTGCACACTCACCCGCCGCGAGGTCACCCTCGACCTCTGTCTCCGAGTCGACTAGTCCTGGAACCTCCACTCCTCGGTGGCGGTCTCGGATACGCAGCAGCATCTCCTCTTTCCACGTTGCCGTTGCCGCCTCCTGGGCCTCTTTCTGCCTCCTGGCGAGTCCCGGAGCTTCTTTATGGAGAAATTCAATATCTCCCGAGGTTAACACGCTGCCGCCTTGGTCTCTGTCGAGTGAAGGGCCTGAACCGGGTTCAGTAGTTGCATGGACTTGCTCCCCAGAGGCATCCATGTCCGCCTCCTTTGACTGCCAAGCTCCGACTGACATGGCCGCACCTTGTTGCCTTTCTTCTTCTTCCTCTTTCGGGGCGGTTCCTGGGCGGAATGCTGACAGGCCCGCCTTCGTTCAGCCCATCCAGTTTGACGGGCATTACCCCGCGGACAGTCTCTGATGGAAGGGGCAGTCCACATTTTTGGCGCCAAGCGGGAGCCCAGCCCACGATGGGAGGCGTTCAAAGACAGTCTTTTCTCAGCATTATGGCGCCTGTTCTTCTTGGGCGGGCGCCATTTTAAGTGTAAAACAACAGTTCAAGGTGTAAGGCACACAGTACCCGATAGCAATGGGCACTCTTCTCCGTTGCTGCGGGCACGATATCCTGCCGACTACGCCAAGTATGTGACGCTCGCAGCCCTGCCCTGGGAAGAGAGGGGATACTCGGAGCCGGGTCAGATGTTGAGGGGGATGCAGCCGTGGCCTGGACCCGTTCCGTGCCCAGGGCCGTCACATTAAAAAGGATGTAAGGGCTTTCAGGGTTGAGTGGTATTTATCGACTACGCCACCTGTGGTGTCTGGTGAAGGACCACCAGCGCCGCTAGCAGTCTGCTGAGGCCCGGTGTCATGGCGGCTAGAGTTCTCACTGCTCCCCACAGGCGGAGCATGGCCTCAGGGCAGGCAAGGCAGGATGAAGGGGGGTAGCAGTAGCGCGGGGAGTGCGGGCACCGCGTCGCGTGGTATGGCGCGTAATGAACAGTCCGGAGGCCATAGGGGTGAACTTCCAAGGCTTTACTCACGCAGAGATATTAGCGGGAAGGCGACTCCCTGCTCCTCGCGGAGTCCTGCGGCCACCAGAGACGGGGGGTCCAACTACTTCCGAGGAAGTCCAGTGTTTGGTAGCGACCCTGCACCAGAGTGTTCTGCACTACAGACTTCACCCTTTCCCGTCTGTGCGTGTGTGGATAGGCCGGGTCTCCCTCTGAGCTCCTCTCAGGTGTAGGGCTCGGGTGGCAATTCCTCTCCATCTGACGCCCGGCGGGATCCTCAGGGCCTAACCGGGCTTCCCCGTCCTGGACGTAGAGTACGAGGTCGGGTGTCGGGGGCCGGTACCCCTCTTGCAGCCGGAATCCCTCTGAATAGATCAGGTAGGCGAGGACAGGTGGCGTGCTCCGCTCCGTCTGCATCCTCCCCGGGACCCATTTGCTAGGGAGCCACACTCTAAAGCTCCCGGGCCTTCTTGATCCTGGTCCTCAGCCGGGTTGAGACATTCCTTGTCTGCAACCTACCTCTCGTCCCAAAGATCGGGGTACGAGGGCTGTGTCCCATGCCGGTGCAGGCCCACACAGGATCTGCGCTCCCGGAGGGAAGTCACATTACACACAGTATTTTGACAGCACAGTGACAGCCGACAGACTAGCAAAGGCTAGACCAGCACTAGCCAAAAGGACCAGTAGAAGACCGAAGGACCAAGATCAAAGATGGCATTCTATTAAATATGAAATTTGAAGTGTAACTAACTAGTTGTTCCTCCACCCACACCCACTAACTGGTTCCTACCACTTTTTGTTCTCCAGTCTCCCTGTAACCAGGGGAGCAGCACCTAGGGCATAATAGCTCCCTCTGGTGGAAATGTGGTGTTGGATGCAAAAGGCTAGGTCACTACCATCACACCGGCCTTACCTCAGAGGAGGAACTCCACACTCCATAGAAGAAGTGCAGCATTCCTGTGGCGGTCGAACCCTCAGGGGCGCCACATTTGCACTCTTACTTATAGACACTATATGCTTTCTGACATACTCTTCTCTACTACATTGCTGGACTTTGCTATCTTGTCACTGTGTACCTCCTGACTTATCCAGCAATGCTACATCGCCACTGGGTTCCTCCCATCCTCTACCTCCTGACATACCAAGCCCTGCTACATTATTAAGCTCTTTGTCATTCAGTGAATTCTGACATACTTAGCTCTTCTACACTGCCACTGTGTTCCTCTTAACATAACCAGTTCTGCTACATCACTGGGCTCTGTTACATTATAACTGTGTGCCTCTGAACAAAACCAGCTCTGCTACATTGTTGGGCTGTTATGCATAGCCACTGAGTTCCTCCTGACATATCCAGCTCTGCTACATCTCTGAGCTTTGCTAAATTGATACTGTGTATATCCTGACATAATGAAGTCCACTGCATCTTTGGACTCTGCTACTTTGCGTCAATGAGCCAGCTGATTACTCTGCTCAAACACTACTGATCTACTTTTACGATTATCATCTTGTCTCTACAGCCTTTGCAGTTCTAACCGGACTGCACTGCTGCACCAACGTCATCAGTCCGTGCTGCGTCCCAACTGCTCTTCCAAACCGTGGACTTCAAAGATCCATCTCATCAGGTGAGACACAACACCAAGGCCCATGGGGAATTTTCTAAGTATGAACCTACATGTCTGATTGGTTAGTTCACCCCTGGCTCTAACATTTTTTTACATGGATAAATTAATATATCTACAAAGATAGAACAGTTTGAAAAGAAAAGAGACAATTACAGTTTTCAAAGAATTTTAGAGCAAGAAAACCCAAGAGTTAAAAAAAAAAAGCAACCATTGAGTGTGTAGTGGGCATGCTCTGAAGTATGTGCAGGGGTCATTGTGCAGGGAGGGGGAGTGCACACTAAGCATTTCTCTCATCAATCTTTGATCCTGCGTTATCTGGCTCCAGCTTTAAAGGGAATGTGTCATCAGAAAATAATCTATTTTTTAAATCAGGTTTTGGATTAAATGTATATTTAAACATTTTTGTATTTTTTTTAACATATCACAATCTCTATTAAAAAATAGAAATCTTCCAATGTTCATATTGGACATTTGTAGACTCGAACTTCCTGTTGTTTCAGGAAATAACACATTAGCTACAATGGTCAGAACTCGACCCCATGTTTTATATTGAAGTGTCTAATGAGCGTGTGAAAAGGTTATTGTGAAGGGAGGAGGAGGAGGTGAGCTGTGACATCACCTATTGTGATTGCCAGATCCTGTGTTATCAGCTGTATATAGAGGTGTTATCAGTCATTATGCAGGAGGAGGAGGAGGTGAGCTGTGATATAACCTGTTGTGATTGGTGGATCCTGTGTTATCAGCTGTATATAGAGGTGTTATCAGTCATTGTACAGGTGGAGGAGGTGAGCTATGACATAATCTATGGTGAATTGTGGATCCTGTGTGATCTACTGTATATAGAGATGTTATCAGTCATTGTACAGGTGGAGGAGGTGAGCTGTGACATCTTCTAAGGTGAATTGTGGATCCTGTGTGATCTACTGTATATAGAGATGTTATCAGTCATTGTACAGTAGGAGGAAGTGATCTGTGACATCTATTGTGAATGGTGGATCCTGTATTATCTACTGTATATACTGGCGTTATCAGTCATTTTACAGGAGGAGGAGAAGGTGAGCTGTGACATCACCTATTGTGAATGGTGGATCCTGTATTATCAGATGTACTGTATATAGAGGTGTTATCAGTCATTGTACAGGAGGAGGAGGTGAGCTGTGACATCACCTATTGTGAATGGTGGATCCTGTATTATCAGATGTACTGTATATAGAGGTGTTATCAGTCATTGTACAGGAGGAGGAGGTGAGCTGTGACATCACCTATGGTGAATGGTGGATCCTGTGTTATCAGATGTACATAGAGGTGTTATCAGTCATTGTACAGGAGGAGGAGGTGAGCTGTGACATCACCTATTGTGAATGGTGAATCCTGTGTTATCTACTGTATATAGAGGTGTTATCAGTCATTGTACAGTAGGAGGGGGAGGTGATCTGTGACATCTATTGTGAATGGTGGATCCTGTATTATCTACTGTATATACTGGCGTTATCAGTCATTGTACAGGAGGAGGAGGAGGTGAGCTGTGACATCACCTATTGTGAATGGTGGATCCTGTATTATCTACTGTATATACTGGCATTATCAGTCATTGTACAGGAGGAGGAGGTGAGCTGTGACATCACCTATTGTGAATGATGGATCCTGTATTATCAGATGTATATAGAGGAGTTATCAGTCATTGTACAGGAGGAGGAGGTGAGCTGTGACATTGTAACGACTGTTACGCAGTCGTATATGAGTGTGTGTGAGATACGGCACTGCTATGAATGACTCTGATATGTTACCAAACGAGCTTCTTTTTTTATAACTTGCAATAAATGACAGTATTTCTCTTCTAAACAAGATATGGGCCACAACAGCCAACAATCACAAGTACAACTTATACAGCCTGAGAGATCCCAAGTGTCAGCTTCACAGTACGGAGAAGGACTACCCCCAGGCTACACCACTCCCACCCTTATCCGGTACAGGGCCTACCCGTAGCTCTACCGTGACCGTGACACGTGGTCCTCTGAGGCATACAATCTTACACCCGCCTCTCGCTTTAATTACTATAGATTCCGGGGACCCTGTTTTCCCCTTGATAAATATATCAAGTCTTTTACTGACAAAGTCAATTAGATCCCGTTTGGCTTGTTCCACCTCACCCGTCCCCCTCCCAACCTGATACCCTAAACCCGGTTGTTCCCGGTACGGTGAGGGAGCTGTTGAAGTGACCGCCCTGTTCAGGCGCGGTCTGCTGATGAGATCTCATTTCTATCCTCTCTTTGACCTGTCAATCGAGGCGGTTTACCACGTCGTGGGTAGGAGGGTCTTGTACATTTCTTTAATGTCGTATCCAAGTCCCGGTCCTTTTCCGTAGCCGTGACACCCGAGGGACCGCTGCGCTGAATCCTGCGCTCGTTCACCGGCAGGTCTCTCACCCCGGTCTCTCTCGCTGGTTACTTCAGCGCGTCCGGCCTGCGTCACGTCTCTTCCTGTGTCTGCGCGCTCCACCATTAAATTTTGAAATCCTCTGCTGGAGGTCACCTGACCAGGTCCAGCGTCCAAACTTGACATGCTCACCAGATGGCGCTCTTTCTCCTTATTACATACATCTCGCATTGATTCTCTGAAAGACTTTTCTCCTTCTATTACACGCTAACAAGGGTGCCTGTACCAGGGCGGCCCGAATCCGATCGAATGCCTGTTGTTGTCAGTCCGTCCATCGGATCGGCTGGTTCCTGGGCCCCTGCGCCGTCTCTCTCAACAGCTCATGCAGTGGCTCAGCCACTTTAGCAAAGTCTTTCACAAAACAACGGTAGTATCCGGCTAAACCGAGAAACGCCTGTACTTCCCTCAGGGACCTGGCCACTCTTGAATGGCCTCAATTTTACTCGTTACCGGCCGCACACCCTCAGCCAATACTTCATGCACCAGATATTCGATCTGTGTCCTGAACAGGTGACACTTTTTGGGCTTGATCTTAAGTCCATTGTCTCTCAGTCGGTGCAACACTTGTCGGAGTTTTTTTAAGTGATCATCGAACGAATCTCCGAATATAATCACATCATCCAGATAGATCAACACAGATTCAAAATTGTAATCACCCAAGCAATACTCCATCAACCGCTGAAACGTTCCTGGGGCATTAGCCAGTCCGAATGGCATTCTGTTAAACTCATACAGACCCATCGGTAAGATGAATGCTGTCTTCTGCTAATCTCGAGCCGCCATGCGCACCTGCCAGAAACCGCTGGCAAGGTCAAGTGTGGAGAAGTACTTTGCCT
The DNA here is from genome assembly GCF_046119375.1 of Phyllobates terribilis. Classification (NCBI taxonomy): domain Eukaryota; kingdom Metazoa; phylum Chordata; class Amphibia; order Anura; family Dendrobatidae; genus Phyllobates; species Phyllobates terribilis. Next base: position 387,379,056 of record NW_027362765.1, read on the forward strand.
TTCCCACAGCAGACAGGGATTTCTCGGTAACGGGTAGGAGTCACGTTCATTCAGCTTGCGGTAATCAACACAAAACCGTATGGACCCGTCCTTCTTCCATACCAACACGACTGGTGCGGCCCAAGGACTCTGACTCGGGCGGATCACCCCATTATTCAGCATTTGTGCTATCATCCCCTTGACCTCTTGGTAGAGATTCAGTGGGATCTAGCGATATCTCTCCCGAATTGAGGGGGTGTTTCCCGTGGGTATCTCGTGTTCTACTGCCTTCGTGAAACCAAAGTCTTCATCACTCCTGGAGAAAGAAGCCCGATATTCCCACAGTGTTGCCTCCAGCCCGTGCGCCTGCTCGGCTGTCAACTGAGATTCATCCACTCCCATAATTTCCATAAGCTTCCTGCCATTCCACGCAGGTGTGCGGGACTCTTTTGCTGCCGTCTGCATTGACAGGGTCCAGGAGGTCCGCCCTCACTGTGAACTGACTTTTGGGAACGACTCCTCCGCCCCACACATATACATCAGCCAGCTTAGTGCCCACTGCCAGAGTCACCTCATGATTCTGCAGATTCAGACACCTTAGGGGTAGATCTTCGATCTACTACCATGGCCAACGTTCGGGCAATCATTGGACTATCCATATCTTCTGATCGACTCACCGGTTCCAGAACCACCTCCACACCGTTTAGTTTTCTTTGTGTCCTTACCGGCATCAACACAAGCTTCTCTTGACCCAGGGCGATCACAAAAGCAGACCCGTGTGGGACATACACCGCTTCGACCATTCTTCCCTCTGCCGAACTCTTCTGAATACCACACGAACGAACCACTTTGACTTTGGGGCCAATTCGCCGAATATGCACTGTCGGACTGTGAATGGTGGATCCTGTGTTATCTACTGTATATAGAGGTGTTATCAGTTATTGTACAGGAGGAGGAGGTGAGCTGTGACATCACCTATTGTGAATGGTGGATCCTGTATTATCTACTGTATATAGAAGTGTTATCAGTCATGGTACAGGAGGAGGAGGTGAGCTGTGACATCACCTATTGTGATTGGTGGATCCTGTGTTATATACTGTATATAGAGGTGTTATCAGTCGTTGTACAGGAGGAGGAGGTGAGCTGTGACATCTATTGTGATTGGTGGATCCTGTGTTACCTATCTTTGTAATCCTGCCTCTAATGATAAGGAGCCTGCTGAAAACTCTTCCTGAAAGGACAAGACTTATGAGTCTAGAAAATAAACTGTAGTGAATGAAAAAACTGCAAGTTTACTAATTTTGATTTTTTTTTTCCTAAAGATCGTGATGTGAAAAAAAACATAACCAAGAGTTTAAAAAATATATATGTAAAACAAAAAGCTGACGTAGACAACAATTTTCTTATGATATCTTCACTATAAAGGGGTTCTCCCAATTATCTATACTATCTACGAATACAGAATAGGTGATAATTTGGCGATCGCTGGGGGTACTATAACTAGGCTTATGGAATATTGGACCAAAGATTCATTTATAGCCTATGGGACTGCACTGGCTAATCTCCAGGAATCCTATAGACAATGACCGGAGTTGTGGTACGTATGTACGGGCTTCTCTCTATGCAGAGGCGTAGCTAGGGGTTCAGCTCGGAGGGGGCAAAACATCTGAATGGGCCCCTAACGAACCTCAGAACATGACGGCGCTGTTACTGAAAATACATCTCTACACAAAGACCAACAGTGGTAGATACCAGACCTGCAGACCATACAAGTAATTACAGTAAAGGTATATATAGTAATTTACAGCTGATGTTCTTTCTGGCGGAGTAGTCCATTTTCCCATCTTTTCATCTGGCCTAGACCGACATGATGACTTCTTCAGCCAAGACTCATCTGCACAGATTACAACGAAAACACATGAAACGTCTCACATTTCCAGCCCCATCCCCATCTATCCCCAAACTGCACAAACTCCTCATCCTGCTGATACCCAAATACTGAGCTGCTGCTGCCGTATGTGTCCCTATTACTGCACCTGCTGTGTGGTACAAAAACAGAGCTCCTCTTAGTTCCCTACATAATAATACCACCACTGTGTCCCTTAAAAGTAATAATGCTTCATTTGTGCCCTCTAGATTGTAAAATTTCTCCCTTGAAAAGATTAATGCACTGTGCAAATGCCCTACAAAAATGTCCACATTTTCCCCTTCTGATGGCTACAATACTCTGAGTTGTAACAACAATGCTTCTTAAGTGCCCAAGAAATTTAATAATGTCTACTGGGTCCGCAATATACAGCTCCCCTATATACAGTATGATGGGCCCATAGCTGCCAGAAACACAGAACCACTATCAATACATGAATGCACCACCAGAACCACTATTGGTAAATGAATGCAGTGCCAGAACCACTGTCAGTAGATGAATACAGCACTAGAACCACACATTTTTTCTCTTCTGCATACTGCCCACAAGATACTTGTCGCAGAGTGCATCTTCTTACAGTCACCACTGTTCTTACGAGAGCTTCAATCAGCAAGATATCTTGAGTAAACAGTATTTACTTCATACTGGTTAAACATGAGATACAATTCAGTGTCACACAGTCCGTGTGCTGCTTACATAACACATTCAGGAAACACAGGAAGTAAAAACAACCAACAATTGAGAGCTTTTCTCCCACATTTATAGCAAGCATATAACTATACTGTTATGTTCTGCTACCAGAGCTAAGGAAAGAGAGGAGATCTGTCCCTACGATAGAACTCAGCTTAATCCCTACGATGTAACAGGGGACCTGATCCTGCGATCAGACCTGCTAAAGTCCTAAGCTAGTCTGTACGGAGACCTATAGATGTGGGGAAGGAATCCCTACAAGTACTAAGGACTGGGAGGAAAATGGGACACCTCCTAACAGAAATAGTAGCAGACAGACGAACAAACAAAATATATAGAACATAGAGGTCCGTAGACCAAGCAAACTAACAGAGTTAGATACAGAGCACAGGCTAGCTAGAAAGTAGTTAAACAATGAAGTCCAGCAAAGCCAGAAGGGCGGAGCAGGATTAAATAGGCCAACAAGGTCATGTGACCAGCAAAGGAAAAAACCTAAGAACAAGGTTCTAACATATACACACTGTCGCCATCTGCTGTCTGGTTAGTATAAAGTCCTCCTTTCACTTTTAATAAGTCCTAATCTGTTGTATATGCCAACAACCTTTCTCAACAGTAAGGACTTATTCAATCAAACCCAACTTTTTTATTAGTCTCTGGTGTTTATCAGCATTCAACGCCTTCGTGAAGATGTCTGCTGTCATTTCTTCAGTAGGACAATACTCCAACTTCAAGACTCCTTGTTCCTGATGATCTCTCAAGAAATGATATTTCACATCAATATGCTTGGTTCTTGGATTGACTCTTTCCATCTGAGCAACAACAAGACATCCTTGATTGTCCTCTTTCAGTTTTGCTGGTTCCAACTGTGGTTGTCCTAATTCTGTCAACAATTGTCTTAACCACAGTACTTCTTGACTCGCATGTGCTGCGGCAACATATTCTGCTTCTGTTGAAGACAGTGTCACAATTGACTGTTTCTTACTTGTCCAACTTATTGGTCCACCTGAGAGAAAAAAAATATGTCCACTGGTAGATCTTCTGTCAGTTGGATCTCCAGCCCAATCTGCATCAACATATCCTGTTAAAATGCAATTATCACTTGTGGGTAATTTCAGCTTAACATTGCTAGTTCCTTTCAAATAAACGCATTACTCTCTTCACGGCATTCCAATCAGCTTTATTTGGTTTTGATACCTTTCTACTCAGGATTCCTACTGCTGCTGCGATGTCTGGTCTTGTAACGGTCGCTAGATACAGTAGTTTTCCTACAGCTGTTCTGTATTCTTCATTATTTGGTAGCATATTTTTTTCACTGTTCATCTCTTTGAGATAATTAGTTTCCATTGGAGACTTTACTGTTTTTGCATCCTTTAATCCAAATTTTTCTGTTATGTCTTGAATCATGTGATTTTGATTCAGTAGGAAACTTCCGTCTTCTTCTCTTTCTACCTGTATTCCTAGGTACTGTTTTACATTTCCCAAGTCTTTGATTTCAAAATGTTGCTTCAAGATTTTTAGAATGTTTTCTTTATCCCTTTCTTGTTTAAAACAAATCAAAATGTCGTCTACATATATGAGTACATAAATACATCTATTAATCAGCCTTTTTGTGTCTAAGCATGGATCAGCTTTGCTTCTTTGAAATTTTTCATTTGTAAGTACTTCCGTGATTTTGTCATTCCACGCTTTAGCTGCTTGCTTTAAACCATATATGCTTTTCTGTAGTTTGCAAACTTTGTTTGGATTTCTTTCATCTTTGAATCCTGGAGGTTGTTCCATGTACATGTCTTCTGTTAAATCTCCATTCAGAAAAGCTGTCTTTACATCCAGATGTCTCAGTTCCATCTGTTTCATTGCTGCAACTGTAAGTAAAGTTCTTATTGTAGTATGTTTGACAACTGGAGCAAATGTCTCATCATAGTCTTCTCCATATCTTTGAGAATACCCTTTAGCTACGAGTCTTGCTCGGTATCTTTCAGCTGTGCCATCTGTTTGGTATTTTACTTTAAAAATCCATTTACATCCTATGGCTTTTATTCCTTCTGGCAAATCTGTTAGTGTCCATGTATTTGAATCATGCATGGATTTAATTTCTGTTTCTGTTGCTTCTATCCATTTATTAGCTTCTTCTTCAGGAAGTTTAGATATGTCTTCCCAAGAGGTAGGCTCATAGATTTTTCTTATGCTTGTCTTGTATGAGAGACGTTTTGGTGGTTTTCCTTTGTTCTCTCTCATTGAACGTCTTGGTTCTGTGTCTGTTTGTAGTTGTGATTCTTCACTTTCAGTATTTTGTTCTTCATTGATTTCTACTTCTTTCTCATCAGATATTTCTTCAGTTATGTCACTATTGTTTTTCTCATTTTTTGTTTCAACCGAAATCATTATGTCTTCATTTAAATCTTCAATGAATGTCACACTGTTATTCACCGTAACTCTGTCTGTTTTGGGATCTAGGATTCTATATCCTTTGCAATTTTCACTATATCCAACGAATATTCCTTCCATGGATCTGTTTTGAAGTTTGGAACATTTTTCTGTTGGAATGAATATAAAAACTTTACATCCAAAAACTTTTAAATGATTGACACTTGGTTTCATACCTTGCCACAGTTCATATGGAGTTTTCATCAGTTTTCTGGAAAAAAGTCGGTTCTGTAGATATGTAGCTGTCATTGCTGCCTCACCCCAATATTTCTCTGGTAGTTTGGAATCCGTCAGTATACATCTTATCATTTCTGTTAGAGTTCTGTTTTTCCTTTCTGCTACTCCATTTTGTTCAGGTGTGTATGGAACAGTTTTCTGGTGTTCTATTCCATTTTGTCTTAAGTAGTCTTCTATTCTGTGACCTGTAAATTCACCTCCATTATCACTTCTGATGACAATTGGCTTCCTTTGAAATTTGTTACTTGATCTTGTTACATAGTCTACAAGTTTATCAAAAACTTCACTTTTGTTCTTAATTAAGTATGTGACTGTGTATCTTGAGTAGTCGTCTATAAAAGTCAACATGTATCTATTGCCTCCTGATGTAGTCACTTTCATGGGTCCACATACGTCAGTATGCACCAAATCAAGTGGTCTTTCGCTTTTCATCTCACTTTCTTTTGGAATAGATATCCTTGTGACTTTGGATTTTATACAACATTCACATCTTACGGTAATTGAGCAATCTGATATCTTTAAATCTTTTGTGAATTCTTTTCTCTGTAGTTCCCTTATACTGTCAGGGTGTCTATGTCCTAGACGTCTATGCCACATGTGAATACAGTTTTTGTGATCATGTGTACATACCTTCATCTGTTCCTTTGGTGTGTCAAAATGATATAATTGCTCATCTGCCTTGACTTTGGTTATCACTTTGTTTCCTGCAATAATTGCACACTCATTGTCTTTGAATTTTACTGTAAGTCCTTTTGCTGTTAAACGTTTCACAGATAATAATCTGCCTTCCAATTTTGGAACATACAATACATCCTGTACAAGTATCTTTGAATCTTGTCCGAACTTGTTTGAACAATTTAGCATACCTTGTCCGATACCTTCTGCGGTTATTTTGCTTCCATCTGCAAGATAAATGGCTTCTTTCTTATCTAAATCAAGATCAGTAAAGAAATTCTTGTCACTTGTCATATGACTCGTTGCTCCTGATTCAATAAACTAGCCAAGTGATGATATCTTGTCTGTTACTTTAAATGTGCCATTCCAATTATTCTCACATGAATCGGAAATTGTGTTTTTTACTTTCTGTGTATGCTTTTTATGTTGTAATTTTTGTTGTTCTGCTTTCCATATAGTACAGTCTTTCTTTAAATGACCTTTTTTCTTACATCTGAAGCATTCTCTTGTCTCTTTATTATAGGGTTTTGTAAATTCTGTAGCTTTAAGAGCGTTTTCACTGTCCTTTTCAGTAGAATAATCATTTCTTTGTTCTTTTCTTCTTTGATATTCATCTATTAGTCTTGTTTTCACAAAATCTAATGTAACGTCAGTTTCTGGTCTCATCTCAAGGGCATTTATCAAGGCTGTATACAAATCTGGTAAACTGCACAATAATATAGCTGCTACATCAATATCTTTAATGTCTTCACCAATAGATCTTAGCTGTGATATCACTTCCATCATTGAGAATATGTGCTTCTGCATGTCGTCATTTGCACTCAATCTCATACTGTAAAGCATTCTTAATAAAAATAACTTGTGATTCAAGCTAGGTCTTTCATACAGTTTTCTTAATTGTTCCCACATTCCTTTAGCTGTTTCTTCATTTCTTATATGTATTAATTGAGCATCATCCACTAATAAGCTAATGGTGGCTCTCGCTTGTCTATTCTTCTTATCCCATGTCTGATTATCTTGATCTGGTCTTTCTGTAACAATTACTTCCCATAAATCATCCTTAGATAACAACATCTCTACTTTGAATTTCCATAACTGATAATTTTCACTATTCAGTTTAGCTACTGTGAACTTCAGTTCTGTGTTACTCATCATCTTTATATAGTCTTACTTGTTTAGAGAGTTGTACTGAAGATATTCTCCTGTTTTTTCTTCTTGATGATAGTTCCTGTATGTCCTGCCTGTGTTGAATTCTCTGTAATTATATCCAGCTGCTGGGATCATGAATTCCTTTGTCACTCTGTATCTGGATTTATTTCCTTCTGTTTACTGGGCTTATCTGTGTGCTCCGTTATCTGGGGTTATAAACCAGGATCCTCTTGTAGTGCGGGCCTGTAGTGTCTGGGCTTTAGTGTCTGGGTTCCGGCCTGGGCCCATAACCTGTCGCAGAGTGCATCTTCTTACAGTCACCACTGTACTTACGAGAGCTTCAATCAGCAAGATATCTTGAGTAAACAGTATTTACTTCATACTGGTTATGTTAGAACCCTCCTGTTAGTTCTTTTTCTATTTTGTTGGTCACATGACTTTCTGACTATATAATCCAGTTCCGCCCTTCTGGCCTTGCTGGACTTCAGTGTTACATTTACTCTTTAGCTAGCCAGGTGCCTCGTACCTAACTCTGTAGTTTGCTTGGTCTTTGAACCACTAGTACTATTTTGTTTGTTTGTCTTTGCTCTGCTACAATTTCTGCTAGGAGGTGTCCAACTATATCCCAGTCCTTAGTTCTTGTAGGGACCCCTCCCTTATATCTATAGGTCTGCGTTCAGACTAGCCGAGGACTTAGGCGGGTCTGTTCACAAGGAACAGGTTCCCCGCTGCATCATAGGGAATCAGCTTAGTCCTATTGTTGGGACAATTTTCCTATCTTTCCTTAGTGCTTGTAGCAGTTCATAACAGTAAGTCCAGCCCAAAATAAAACAGTCTAAGGAAAGTAATCCAGATATCAGCATGGTGTCGGTTCAGGAGTTGGCTCAACGCCTGCAGGGACTGTCTTTGGAGGTGGTCGAGCTCCAGCAACACGTGAGTAGCTTTCCTGGAGTGCATTTTGTCGAACCGAAGGTAGGACTGCCAGATTTTTTTATGGTAAACAGCAAGATTTTTTTTCCTTTAAAAACGCTTGTTTATTATATTTTCGTTTAAGACCCAGATCCTCGGGGAATGAATCACAGCGCATTGGGTTTATAATGTCACTTTTGCGCAAGGAACCACAGGGATGGGCCTTTTCTCTCCAACCTAATGATCCGTGTTTTAGATCAGTGGAAGATTTTTTTTCTGCTATGGGGTTGTTGTATGACGATCCTGATCGAGTCTCATCTGCTGAAATGGAATTAAGAGGTTTGAAGCAGGGATCAGGTGATGTGGAAAATTATTGTACATACTTCAGAAGATGGTCGGCCGAAGTGGAATGGAATGACTCAGCATTCAAATGTCTGTTTCTTGCTGGTCTAGGTGAAAGGGTTAAGGATCTGCTGATTGCCTTCCCAAAACCTGGAACCTTGCAGGAGGCAATGCAATTAGCTATACGTGTGGACAGGAGACTGCGTGCTAGGATTAATGAAGAGAAATCTACTGCTATGGCAGCTCCTAGTTTTCAGAGGGTCTGCTCGGAGGGTGGAGAACCGATGGAGATTGGGGCGATGTCACCCCACTCTCTGGAAAAAGACCGCAGGTTTGCTAAGGGACTATGTTTTTATTGCGGTAAATCTGACCACTTTATTAAGAACTGTGTACTTCGTTTGAACAAAGAAAAAAAAAAAGAGGTCAGTTACGCCCGTATAGCTTGTTTAAACTCAAAAGGAGTATTTCTTTCTGGAAGCACCTCATTCCAGGACGAGTTGATTGAATTTCAGGTATTTGTGGATTGTGGTTCTACACTCAATGTGATTGATAAGTGATTTTTGGAAAAATTTAAATTAGAATCCAAACTTTTGTCATCTCCTATTTCTGTGGTTGCTGTTGATGTACCCTCGCGTCTCCGTGCTTCCTTGTCGCACCATTAGTGCTGGGACATCCACACCATCACTCCCAACATCAACCTCATCCTCTGCCCTGAGGCCATACCCCTCCCATTGGGGGTTATACCATCCACGCTGCACATCCGTACCACCGGCCTCAGCGGACTGCCCTGCAGCGGCGGCTTCATAGCCGCATTCAACGGGTGGCGTAGTCGGACACTAATACCATCATACCAATAACTGCCACTTAGTTTGAGCACCCTGGGCACGGACCGGGTCACCGCCACACGAAGACTACTACCCCCATCGGATCCGGGTATTCCCCGCGCGCACGCGCGCCGCACTACAGCACTGGCCCAGGGGGTGAGTCAATTTTGGCGTAGTCGGCAGGATTACGTGCCCGCAACCACCGGGTACTGCATGCCTGAAAAAAGAGACTTTTATACTTACCTGTGGTGAAGTTTCCCGCTGTCCGGAGTCGTTTCCCGCCATCTGGAGCCGATTCCCGCCATCCGACGCCATCTTCTGCCTTCTTCTTGAATTTCCCCTCACCATTAATGGTATTCACCAAGAGAATTTGGATTTGGCGGTATTAAATAATTTGCCTTCTCCAGTGGTTTTGGGGTTACCTTGGTTAAAATTGTACAATCCTGTACTGGACTGGTCTACCCATGAAATTAAGTCTTGGAGTCCTAAGTGTCATGATAAATGTTGTAACGGTCGCATTGCTGCTGTGGAAAGAGGGGAATTACCTATACCTATTCAGGATTTTTGGAAGGTTTTTTCTGAGGAGGAGTCGCAAGTTTTGCCTCCTCATAGTGACTATGATTGCACCATTGAGTTTGTTCCTGGAGCTACTCTTCCCAAGAGTCGCTTATTTAATCTGACTATCTCTGAGAGAAAAGCATTGGAGGAATACATACAGACAAGCTTGGCCGCCGGTCACATTAGACCTTCTAAGTCTCCCGTGGCTGTTGGATTTTTTTTTGTAAAAAAAAAGGACGGCGGTTTATGTCTATGTCTGGACTTTCGCGAAATTAATAAAATTACCATACGCAATTCCTACCCACTGCCATTAATTCCTGACTTGTTCAACCAGTTAGTGGGGGCCAAGTGGTTCTCTAAAATTGATCTCCGGGGGGCATACAATTTGTTACGTATGAAGGAAGGTGATGAATGGAAAACTGCTTTTAACACTTCGGTGGGTCATTTTGAGAATCTGGTTATGCCTTTTGGTCTTACCAATGCACCAGCGTTTTTTCAGAACCTTATTAATGACATCCTAAGACCGTTGATTGGTAAGAATGTGGTGGTGTATTTGGGTGACATTTTGATTTATTCGCCGGATCTGGAGTCTCATTGGCAGAGCATACGTGAGGTATTGCAGTTTTTAAGTGACAATTCGCTTTTTGCTAAGCTGGAGAAATGTGAGTTCGCTGTGCAGAGAATTAGTTTTTTGGGCTACATTGTCTCCAGCGAGGGCTTTGAGATGGACCCGGTGAAGGTTCAGGCGGTGCAGGAATGGCCTAGGCCTATTGGTTTGAAATCGATACAGAGATTTTTGGGTTTCGCCAATTATTACAGAAAATTCATTAAGAATTTTTCTATAATTGTTAAGCCTCTGACCGATCTCACCAGGAAAGGTGCGAATACGGTTCAGTGGACTACGGAGGCCATTGAAGCTTTTGTGTATCTCAAGGAGAGGTTCAGTTCTGCCCCCATCCTTATGCAGCCTGATGAGACCAAGCCTTTTTTGGTCGAGGTTGATGCTTCTTCGGTGGGGGTCGGGGCTGCTTTGTCTCAGGAAAACAAGGATGGAGTACATCATTGTGCCTTTTTTTTCCAAAAAAATTTCTGAGACCGAACTTAATTACGATGTTGGTAATCAGGAATTGCTGGCTATTAAACTCGCATTTGAACATTGGCGTCATCTCTTGGAAGGTGCTAAATTTCCCATTCAGGTTTTCACTGATCATAAGAATCTGATCTATCTTGATGCTGCCAAGCGCTTGAATGCCCGTCAGGCTATGTGGGCACTTTTTTTTTCGCGGTTTAATTTTTCGGTTACTTACATCCCGGGTACCAAGAATGTAAAAGCTGATGCTTTATCTCGCAGCTTTTCTCCCATGGTTGGTACTGAGGAGGAGGAGAGCATTTTACAGGATGGTGTTGTGATAGCAGCATTGGAATCCGTTTTGGAAGATGGGATTCTGAAAGCCCAGGAGGATGCCCCGTCTAACACTCCCCATGGGAGGTTGTTTGTGCCTAGGAACTTTAGGAGAGATTTGTTTGTGGAGTGTCATGAGTCTCGGTTGGCAGGTCATCCAGGAATTTCTGAGACTAAGAGACTTGTAGGTCGCAGTTTTTGGTGGTCTGGGTGGCAGAAGGAAGTCATTAAGTGGGTGCGTCAATGTACTGTGTGTGCTAGATCTAAGTCTTCACATGCTCCTGCTGCGGGGTTGCTTTGCCCTCTGGAGGTTCCTAGTGCACCTTGGACGCATCTTGCTATGGATTTTATTACTGACCTTCCTGCCTCTGAGGGTTTCACTGTCATCTGGGTGGTCGTGGACCGTTTTAGCAAGATGTGTCACTTGGTTCCTTTTATCAATCTACCCTGCGTTAAGACACTCGCTAAGGCTTTTGTTAAGGAAATTGTCAGACTCCATGGCGCTCCTACCGACATTGTTTCCGATAGGGGACCTCAGTTCGTGGCTCGTTTTTGGCGTGCCTTTTGTGACGGGTTGGGAGTTCATTTGTCATTTTCATCTGGATATCATCCTGAGTCTAATGGACAGACAGAAAGAAAGAACCAGGTTGTTGAACAGTTTTTGCGTTGTTTTGTTACTGACAATCAAGAGGGGTGGTCTGAGTTTCTGCCACTTGCAGAATTTGCTCTTAACAACCATACATCCTCCTCTGCTGGGTGTTCTCCTTTTTTTTGTTGTACTGGGAGACATCCGTTGTTTGGGTCATTCTCCAAATTGGTATCGGCTGTGTCGGAGGAGGAGAATTTTTCCGGTGATTTGGAGAGAGTTTGGACTGATGTGCGTTGTAACCTTCAAGAGGCTAACGAAAAATCTAAGAGGTACTTTGACAGGAAACGTCAAGAGGTTTTGTTTATGGTTGGTGACATGGTTTGGTTGTCCTCTAAGAATCTGCGGTTGAGGATTCCTTCTAAGAAATTGGGCCCGACATTTGTAGGGCCGTTTAAGGTACTTCAGGTAGTTAACCAATCTGCTGTTAGGTTGGAGGTTCCCACCTCCTGGAAGATTAATCCGGTGTTTCTTGTTTCCTTATTGAAAAAAGCTGAGGTTTCGGATAGGGACGCCACTGTCTCTGTTCCTCCGGTGGTGGAAGACGGTGAATATGAAATTTCTCGCATTCTTAATTCTAGATGGCATAGAGGGAGATTGCAGTATCTCGTCGCTTGGAAAGGTTTCGGTCCCGAGGATAACTCCTGGGTAAAGGCGGATGATGTCTCTGCTCCTAGACTTGTCGGAGCATTTCACAGGAGGTTTCCTGATTGACCTGGGCCTGGAGGATCCGGAGGGGGTACTGTTAGAACCCTCCTGTTAGTTCTTTTTCTATTTTGTTGGTCACATGATTTTCTGACTATATAATCCAGCTCCGCCCTTCTGGCCTTGCTGGACTTCAGTGTTACATTTACTCTTTAGGTAGCCAGGTGCCTTGTACCTAACTCTGTAGTTTGCTTGGTCTTTGGACCACTAGTACTTTTTTGTTTGTTTGTCTTTGCTCTGCTACAATTTCTGCTAGGAGGTGTCCAACTGTATCCCAGTCCTTAGTTCTTGTAGGGACCCCTCCCTTATATCTATAGGTCTGCGTTCAGACTAGGCGAGGACTTAGGCGGGTCTGTTCACAAGGAACAGGTTCCCCGCTGCATCGTAGGGAATCAGCTTAGTCCTATTGTAGGGACAGTTTTCCTATCTTTCCTTAGTGCTTGTAGCAGTTCATAACAGGTTAAACATGAGATACAATTCAGTGTCACACAGTCCGTGTGCTGCTTACATAACACATTCAGGAAAGGAGGAAACACAGGAAGTAAAAACAACCAACAATTGAGAGCTTTTCTCCCACATTTATAGCAAACATATAACTATACACACTATCACCATCTGCTGTCTGGTTAGTATAAAGTCCTCCTTTCACTTATAATAAGTCCTAATCTGTTGTATATGCCAACAATACTGTGCTTTCACATTAACATCACTCATATACTATAAAAGTCCCTATAACCTTTGGCTCTATAAGGTGCTTACCTTTCCTACTTCGGCAGCAGGGTGACAGTGGCAGCAGGGTGACAGCCACAGTAGGGAACCAGTGGCAGAAAGGTGACCGCCTCAGCCAGGTGACTACCTCTGATCAGTTATGGATTTGTAGTATATGAAACTAACTTCTCCATACTGTGCCACCACTTCTCCATATTGTCCCCAAAGCTCTCACCTCTTCATACTGTCCTGCCATGCTCCCACCTTTACATACTGTTCCCCCACTGCTCCATATTCTCTCCCATGCTCTCACCTCTCCATACTGTGCCCCCACGCTCCCATCCCTACATACTGTTCCCCACTCTCCATACAATCCCCTTACCCTCCCACTTCTCCATATGGTCCCCTCACACTCCCACTTCTCCATATGGTCCCCACACACTCCAAGTTCAACATCCTGTACCCCCGTTTCTCCATATTGTCCCCTATGCTCCCACTTCTCTATACTGTTGCCAAACATCTTAAAGTTGTCCACCCACTTCTCCATACGGTCTCATTTCTCCATATGGTCCCCCCATCTCTCCGTAATGTCCACCAACCACTTCTCTATACAGTCCCCCAATTTTCCATACTATGACCCCACTTCTCCATATTGGTCCTCAGACGCTCCCAACTCTCTTTCCTGTTCCCCATATTGTCCCCTATGCGCCCACCTCTCCATACTGTCCACCTGCTTCTTCATATTGAACACCCATTTATCCATATGGTCCCCCCATGCTCTCATTTCTCTATACGGCCCCCCACTTCTCCAAATGGTCCCCCACTCCTCCATATTGACCCCCATGCTCCCTACTCTCCATACTGTCCCAACACTTCTCCATATGCTTCACCTACCCCCATGCTGCTCCCTCTCATAATTTTCCCCACTGTCCCATAATATGCAAGCACCTACGACACATACTTGCCGCTCTGTGGCTCAGTGATCTGACAGCAGCAGAGTGATGAGGTCAGCAGTGCGCAACCTCTTCACTCCACTGCTCGTCAGGGTGGGGAGATGACGATCGATCCCCTGCTCTCACCAGCGCTGCGGTGTTCCTCAGATGTAATCGATGTGATTACATCTGAGAACAGGGAAAAGGGAGCCACATGCTGTGCAGCCCTGGCTTAAATATATCAGAGCGCTGTGCACTCCGATATATTTAAGAGTAGGCGTAGCTCCGGGTGGGCACCCGTGGTGGGACCCCCCTAAGCACCGGGCCCGGGGAAACCGCACCCTCTGTTCCCCCCCGGTAGCTATGCTACTGTCTCTATGCAAACTGGGTACTTCTAAGTTTTGGGGATTGATAAGGCCATAAACGACTTATGTACTTGTTAAGTTGGGACAATCGCTTTGGTTATCTTGCATTTTAATTCTTTGGTGCAGCAGACTGGCACTGAGTGCTATGATATATTTTTTACCAATAATTTCCAAGTCCTTGTAGAATCACCCAGTAGTGACCCATTCAGGATGATCATGGATATTTTTGCTCTTATACTTGTCAACACTGACCCACCCAGACGCACGTATTGGAATTTATATTAGGTTCATTAAATTGATTTTATTAGTGAAGCGCGTTGGAAAAAACCCGAGGCCGAATAAAATTTAAATGACAATAATTACAGGTTAAATCATAGGAATAACAATGAAGTGCATGAACGAGCAATCGCCGAGATTGAATTATGTATCACAGCGGCGGATATGTAAATGGATCAGAAATCCTTGCCTTGGTGGAATAATATGAAAGTTCAATCAAAAGGCAAATCATTATTTTCCATGTGATTGCCTTTAATGTGAGAGGAGCTTCTTTTTCTCTAAAAATGGAATATAGAAGATAAAGTTTAGATATTCTCAGAACTGTGAAACTCTTTTAATCTGTATCTATAAGAATAGGATAGTCTGGATCATCAGAAGAGTCAAAAACTAAAATATTCAGAGTCAGAAATGTCTGGAATTTTAGACACCAGATTAAAGGATCTTATTGATTGTTCTTAGATAGCGGTGATCATCAACGTTTGAATGGGGGGTCAAATATGACCTTAGACACCATTAACAGGCATATTTACTGACTTCTAAGACCTACTCCCAAAAAATACCCAAATCAGTCCAGATCACCCAATTTTAGCCAGGGTTTACATAAGGCACAACCATTTTTGGACCAAAACATGTCCAAATTGACCAAGATTGTTTTGGAAAAAATTAGAAAACACTGGAAAATTTGGAACCGTTTGTTAAAATGAAGTTAGAATCATGTGCTCCGTATACTGTTATCAACATGTAACTTGACCATTTGTTTTAGACAATGCCATATTAGAAAATAAACAACCTCTTAAAGGGGGTTTCCACTTTAAACTGTCCAAAATGGACCTCCTCTGTATTCCACGAATTCAACATTTACACTGTAAATTAGTTATTTTAATTTTTTTTATTGGTCTCCAGCTCGGCTTCCACACTGTGGGAAGCTCCTTGTCACGGGGTTACCGTGACAGTTTGGAGCCAGAAGACCTCAGCGTCGGATGGCTTCTACTTCAGCTCCAAGAAGAACCACTTCTCCGTCATTTTAAATGTGTGTTTATTTCTTCCTGCAGAAAAGGGGTTAAGCGGCCATGTTGGAATTCCCCGTGTTCACAGCTGAGCTCGGTTAGCCATTCCTTTTCCCTTTATAATCTGGGCTCTGATACTAATCCCTGTCAGAGCTAGCTTTTGCTGCATGGCTAATGGAGGGAGAGGAGTTCTTATGAGAAGGAGAGTTGAAGGAATTATTTGTGACTGTTGTCTGGTTTGTACGCGTGGTAATTCCTTATCCTTCTCTATTTTTGGTTTATTCCCCTACCTTCACACCCTGGTGTTTTCCTCTGTTACATGTGAGTGAATATTTTGTGTGCCTGGAGTTTTCTGTTTACCCCTGTCTGTGTAACCCTGTTGGTCGGGTTGGTGTACTACGGTGAACAGTAGAGCCCTTTTCTCTGGGTGGGGGGAGTTAACAGATGGAGGGCTTTCTCAGGAGTTAGGGTAAGGGTGGAGGCCCCGGCATCCTCACCTTCAGAGGTATCCCGGGGAATAGGGCAAGCTAGGGTGCTCCCTAGTGTTAGGGACAGGTTAGAAGCCCCTGGTCCCTGGTCATCTGACAGCTGTGTCGTGCCACTCCTGGAAGCAGTTGCCCCTGTTCTTACCGGGAACGTCTGCAGTCCATTGCTTTCAAACCTAAGCCAAAGCGGGAGTTGTGCCTCAGATTACACAACCACATCAGGTGAGCAGGTTTCTTATACAATTCACCTCTTACAGTTTGATCCAAACTCACTACGGTCAGATAGCGCCACAGCTTTTTTATTTTAGGACCTTCCATTTAATTGTACCCCCTTTAAGATTTACAAAATGCCCATCAGGCCAAAGAAGATTATACCCTCCATACTATGTTCCATTACAAAGGACCACTGGTGGCTAACATGGTCCGAGAAGGTGGGAGCCAGTCTCTAAGAGTTGGGAGCATGAACTAGAATCTCCAGGGTCCCAACACAAATTTGGTGACACAAGCCTCCTATCTAACCATATAACATTTATTTATCTTCCAAAAAGTTGGCTTCAAAGATGCACCTCATCAGGTGAGACACGACACCAAGGCCCATCAGGAGTTTTCTAGGTATGAACCTTACTGGTTTCTTTGAGATCTTTCTTCACGAGGGCGCAGTCCTGAGTGCCATAGTTTCCAACTGTCCCAAATTTGCCAGAACATCGCAAGGAACTGGAATGCAAAAGGGGGCTATGCTTCAATTATCCCAGCCCGAAAGTGGGCATGTCAAGGCGATATTAGGAGACCTCAGGGGCAGGGATTAATGTCCCAATTTTCCCAGTTGGGATAGTATGGATCGCACTAATTACAATGCTGTTGGGTTCAGAGGACCTCTCCAAAATGCCCTCACCAAAGGACATCCCAAGGGTCATGGATGGAAAAAAAAACAAGTCCCTTCTGTCCTGGTAGCATAACCCAACATCAAAATAAGGTCACTGATTCACCTTGGCAACAAGCCCCCTCTTCTGTGTGCACCATTGCTCTAAACCAGAATCCAAAAGCCATCGAGCAATAAATACCCCAAAATGTTAGAATCGAGTGTATTATGTCTTCTCATCTGAGAAGAAGCCTATACTGGTTTTCTGCACAGTTTTTGCTTTTTTACTGCACATCTTTATCAGGTTTTTCCCTTAATACCTTTATCCAAGCGTAAAATAGAAATACAGTTTAACTATCAACAAAACAACAAGAACTTTTTGAAAATGAATGTATAATCCCATAGCGGCCGACACTAAATATTTACAGACGTGTATCCCGAATCCGAGGTTTTATGTAGATGGCTGTGGAAAATTCTCATATTCTGCTATTTACGAGCACAAAGACTTGCACACAATTTATTCTGCTTTTCACAAAGGATTTATATTTGCAACGTTCTGCAATTTTCTTTTTTTTCTCTTTTACCCGTGGATTTGCCAGGAGGGATTTTCAAAAGCAAATCTATGGTTACAGGTAGTACATAAAAGATAGCGAGGCTTATCTGAGAGCTGAGCGCAAGTAGCACAGCGTGCGGTGCCCCACCGAAAATAATCAGCCCCCTGCTCATTAGTTAAGAGAAGATTACCGACCAATTTCAGCAACAATGGATATTAACATCAATGGTACAGGAACTGTGCCTAACGCAGGGAGGAAGCTTTCATTAAATAACTTGTTTTATTCTAAAAATCATTCCAATCATTCCAAAAGATACTATTAACAAGAGAATATCATCCATAAAAATATCCAAGAATATAACCATTATAATACTGCCATCTATGTACAAGAATACAACTACTACAATAATGCTCCTATGTACAGGAATATAACTACTATAATACTGCCCCTATGTACAAGAATAGAACTACTATAATACTGCTCCTATGTACAAGAATATAACTACTATAATACTGTCCCTATGTACAAGAATATAATTACTATAATACTGCCCCTATATACAAGAATATAACTACTATAATACTGCCCCTATGTACAAGAATATAACTACTATAATACTGCTCCTATGTACAAGAATATAACTACTATAATACTGTCCCTATGTACAAGAATATAACTACTATAATACTGCCCCTATGTACAAGAATATAACTACTATAATACTGCTCCTATGTACAAGAATATAACTACTATAATACTGCTCCTATGTACAAGAATATAGCTACTATAATACTGCTCCTATGTACAAGAATATAACTACTATAATACTGCCCCCTATATACAAGAATATAACTACGATAATACTCCTCCTATGTACAAGAATATAACCACTATAATACTGTCACCTATGTACAAGAATACAACTACTATCATAATGCTCCTATGTACAAGAATATAACTACTATAATACTGCCCCTATATACAAGAATATAACTACGATAATACTCCTCCTATGTACAAGAATATAACTACTATAATACTGCTCCCTATGTACAAGAATATAACTACTATAATACTGCTCCCTATGTACAAGAATATAACTACTATAATACTGCCCCTATGTACAAGAATATAACTACTATAATACTGCCCCTATGTACAAGAATATAATTACTATAATACTGCTCCTAGGTATAAGAATATAACTACTATAATACTGCCCCTATGTACAGGAATATAACTACTATAATACTGATCCTATGTACAAGAATATCACTACTATAATACTGCCCCCTATGTACAAGAATATAACTACTATAATACGGCCCCCTATGTACAAGAATATAACTACTATAATACTGCTCCCTATGTACAAGAATATAACTACTATAATACTGCCCCTATGTACAAGAATATAACTACTATAATACTGCTCCTATATACAAGAATATAACAACTATAATACTGCCCTATATGTTCAAGAATATAACTACTATAATACTGCCCCGATGTACAAGAATATAACTACTATAATACTGCTCCTATGTAGAAGAATATAACTACTATAATACTGCTCCTATGTGCAAGAATATAACTACTATAATGCTGCCCCTATGTTCAAGAATATAACTACTATAATACTGCTCCTATGTAGAAGAATATAACTACTATAATACTGCTCCTATGTACAAGAATATAAATGCTATAATACTGCCCCTATGTACAAGAATATAACTACTGTAATACTGCTCCTATATACAAGAATATAACTACTATAATACTGCCCCCTATGTACAAGAATATAACTACTATAATACTGCTGCTATGTACAAGAATATAACTACTATAATACTGACCCCTATGTACAAGAATATATTTAATATAATACTGCGCCCTATGTACAAGAATATAACTACTATAATACTGCCCTTATGTACAAGAATATAACTACTATAATACTGCTCCTATGTAGAAGAATATAACTACTATAATACTGCTCCTATGTACAAGAATATAACTACTATAATACTGACCCTATGTACAGGAATATAACTACTATAATACTGCTCCTATGTAGAAGAATATAACTACTTTAATACTGACCCCTATTTACAAGAATGTAAATACTTTAATACTGCCCCTATGTACAAGAATATAACTACTATAATACTGCCCCTATGTACAAGAATATAACTACTATAATACTGCCCCTATATACAAGAATATAACTACGATAATACTCCTCCTATGTACAAGAATATAACTACTATAATACTGCTCCCTATGTACAAGAATATAACTACTATAATACTGCTCCCTATGTACAAGAATATAACTACTATAATACTGCCCCTATGTACAAGAATATAACTACTATAATACTGCCCCTATGTACAAGAATATAATTACTATAATACTGCTCCTAGGTATAAGAATATAACTACTATAATACTGCCCCTATGTACAGGAATATAACTACTATAATACTGATCCTATGTACAAGAATATCACTACTATAATACTGCCCCCTATGTACAAGAATATAACTACTATAATACGGCCCCCTATGTACAAGAATATAACTACTATAATACTGCTCCCTATGTACAAGAATATAACTACTATAATACTGCCCCTATGTACAAGAATATAACTACTATAATGCTGCTCCTATATACAAGAATATAACAACTATAATACTGCCCTCTATGTTCAAGAATATAACTACTATAATACTGCCCCGATGTACAAGAATATAACTACTATAATACTGCTCCTATGTAGAAGAATATAACTACTATAATACTGCTCCTATGTGCAAGAATATAACTACTATAATGCTGCCCCCTATGTTCAAGAATATAACTACTATAATACTGCTCCTATGTAGAAGAATATAACTACTATAATACTGCTCCTATGTACAAGAATATAAATGCTATAATACTGCCCCTATGTACAAGAATATAACTACTGTAATACTGCTCCTATATACAAGAATATAACTACTATAATACTGCCCCCTATGTACAAGAATATAACTACTATAATACTGCTGCTATGTACAAGAATATAACTACTATAATACTGACCCCTATGTACAAGAATATATTTACTATAATACTGCGCCCTATGTACAAGAATATAACTACTATAATACTGCCCTTATGTACAAGAATATAACTACTATAATACTGCTCCTATGTAGAATATAACTACTATAATACTGCTCCTATGTACAAGAATATAACTACTATAATACTGACCCTATGTACAGGAATATAACTACTATAATACTGCTCCTATGTAGAAGAATATAACTACTTTAATACTGACCCCTATTTACAAGAATGTAAATACTTTAATACTGCCCCTATGTACAAGAATATAACTACTATAATACTGCCCCTATGTACAAGAATATAACTACTATAATACTGCCCCTATATACAAGAATATAACTACGATAATACTCCTCCTATGTACAAGAATATAACTACTATAATACTGCTCCCTATGTACAAGAATATAACTACTATAATACTGCTCCCTATGTACAAGAATATAACTACTATAATACTGCCCCTATGTACAAGAATGTAACTACTAAAATACTGCCCCTATGTACAAGAATATAATTACTATAATACTGCTCCTAGGTATAAGAATATAACTACTATAATACTGCCCCTATGTACAGGAATATAACTACTATAATACTGATCCTATGTACAAGAATATCACTACTATAATACTGCCCCCTATGTACAAGAATATAACTACTATAATACTGCCCCTATATACAAGAATATAACTACTATAATACTGCTCCCTATGTACAAGAATATAACTACTATAATACTGCCCCTATGTACAAGAATATAACTACTATAATACTGCTCCTATATACAAGAATATAACAACTATAATACTGCCCTCTATGTTCAAGAATATAACTACTATAATACTGCCCCGATGTACAAGAATATAACTACTATAATACTGCTCCTATGTAGCAGAATATAACTAATATAATACTGCTCCTATGTGCAAGAATATAACTACTATAATGCTGCCCCCTATGTTCAAGAATATAACTACTATAATACTGCTCCTATGTAGAAGAATATAACTACTATAATACTGCTCCTATGTACAAGAATATAACTGCTATAATACTGCCCCTATGTACAAGAATATAACTACTGTAATACTGCTCCTATCTACAAGAATATAACTACTATAATACTGCCCCCTATGTACAAGAATATAACTACTATAATACTGCTGCTATGTACAAGAATATAACTACTATAATACTGACCCCTATGTACAAGAATATATTTACTATAATACTGCGCCCTATGTACAAGAATATAACTACTATAATACTGCCCTTATGTACAGGAATATAACTACTATAATACTGCTATTATGTAGAAGAATATAACTACTATAATACTGCTCCTATGTACAAGAATATAACTACTTTAATACTGACCCCTATTTACAAGAATGTAAATACTTTAATACTGCCCCTATGTACAAGAATATAACTACTATAATACTGCCCCTATGTACAAGAATATAACTACTATAATACTGCTTGTATGCACAAGAATATAACTACTATAATACTGCCCCCTATGTACAAGAATATAACTACTATAATACTGCTCCTATGTATAGAATATAACTACTATAATACTGATCCTATGTACAAGAATATAACTACTATAATACTGCCCCTATGTTCAAGGATATAACTACTATAATACTGACCCCTATGTACAAGAATATAAATACTATAATACTGCCCCTATATACAAGAATATAACTACTATAATACTGCTCCTATGTAGAAGAATATAACTACTTTAATACTGACCCCTATTTACAAGAATGTAAATACTTTAATACTGCCCCTATGTACAAGAATATAAGTACTATAATACTGCCCCTATGTACAAGAATATAACTACTATAATACTGCCCCCTATATACAAGAATATAACTACGATAATACTCCTCCTATGTACAAGAATATAACTACTATAATACTGCTCCCTATGTACAAGAATATAACTACTATAATACTGCTCCCTATGTACAAGAATATAACTACTATCATACTGCTCCTATGTGCAAGAATATAACTACTATAATGCTGCCCCCTATGTTCAAGAATATAACTACTATAATACTGCTCCTATGTAGAAGAATATAACTACTATAATACTGCTCCTATGTACAAGAATATAACTGCTATAATACTGCCCCTATGTACAAGAATATAACTACTGTAATACTGCTCCTATATACAAGAATATAACTGCTATAATACTGCCCCCTATGTACAAGAATATAACTACTATAATACTGCTGCTATGTACAAGAATATAACTACTATAATACTGACCCCTATGTACAAGAATATATTTACTATAATACTGCGCCCTATGTACAAGAATATAACTACTATAATACTGCCCTTATGTACAAGAATATAACTACTATAATACTGCTCCTATGTAGAAGAATATAACTACTATAATACTGCTCCTATGTACAAGAATATAACTACTTTAATACTGACCCCTATTTACAAGAATGTAAATACTTTAATACTGCCCCTATGTACAAGAATATAACTACTATAATACTGCCCCTATGTACAAGAATATAACTACTATAATACTGCTCCTATGCACAAGAATATAACTACTATAATACTGCCCCCTATGTACAAGAATATAACTACTATAATACTGCTCCTATGTATAGAATATAACTACTATAATACTGCTCCTATGTACAAGAATATAACTACTATAATACTGCCCCTATGTACAAGAATATAACTACTATAATACTGACCCCTATGTACAAGAATATAAATACTATAATATTGCTCCTATGTAGAAGAATATAACTACTTTAATACTGACCCCTATTTACAAGAATGTAAATACTTTAATACTGCCCCTATGTACAAGAATATAACTACTATAATACTGCCCCTATGTACAAGAATATAACTACTATAATACTGCCCCCTATATACAAGAATATAACTACGATAATACTCCTCCTATGTACAAGAATATAACTACTATAATACTGCTCCCTATGTACAAGAATATAACTACTATAATACTGCTCCCTATGTACAAGAATATAACTACTATAATACTGCCCCTATGTACAAGAATATAACTACTATAATACTGCCCCTATGTACAAGAATATAATTACTATAATACTGCTCCTAGGTATAAGAATATAACTACTATAATACTGCCCCTATGTACAGGAATATAACTACTATAATACTGATCCTATGTACAAGAATATCACTACTATAATACTGCCCCCTATGTACAGGAATATAACTACTATAATACGGCCCCCTATGTACAAGAATATAACTACTATAATACTGCTCCCTATGTACAAGAATATAACTACTATAATACTGCCCCTATGTACAAGAATATAACTACTATAATACTGCTCCTATATACAAGAATATAACAACAATAATACTGCCCTCTATGTTCAAGAATATAACTACTATAATACTGCCCCGATGTACAAGAATATAACTACTATAATACTGCTCCTATGTAGAAGAATATACCTATTATAATACTGCTCCTATGTGCAAGAATATAACTACTATAATGCTGCCCCCTATGTTCAAGAATATAACTACTATAATACTGCTCCTATGTAGAAGAATATATCTACTATAATACTGCCCCCTGTGTACAAGAATATAACTACTATAATACTGCCCCCTATGTACAAGAATATAACTACTATAATACTGCTCCTATGTACAAGAATATAACTACTATAATACTGCCCCTATGCACAAGAATATAACTACTATAATGATGCCCCCTATGTACAAGAATGTAACTACTATAATACTGCTCCTATGTACAAGAATATAACTACTATAATACTGACCCCTATGTACAAGAATATAAATACTATAATACTGCCCCTATGTATAAGAATATAACTACTGTAATACTGCTCCTATATACAAGAATATAACTACTATAATACTGCCCCCTATGTACAAGAATATAACTACTATAATACTGCTGCTATGTACAAGAATATAACTACTATAATACTGACCCCTATGTACAAGAATATATTTACTATAATACTGCGCCCTATGTACAAGAATATAACTACTATAATACTGCCCTTATGTACAAGAATATAACTACTATAATACTGCTCCTATGTAGAAGAATATAACTACTATAATACTGCTCCTATGTACAAGAATATAACTACTATAATACTGACCCTATGTACAGGAATATAACTACTATAATACTGCTCCTATGTAGAAGAATATAACTACTTTAATACTGACCCCTATTTACAAGAATGTAAATACTTTAATACTGCCCCTATGTACAAGAATATAACTACTATAATACTGCCCCTATGTACAAGAATATAACTACTATAATACTGCCCCTATATACAAGAATATAACTACGATAATACTCCTCCTATGTACAAGAATATAACTACTATAATACTGCTCCCTATGTACAAGAATATAACTACTATAATACTGCTCCCTATGTACAAGAATATAACTACTATAATACTGCCCCTATGTACAAGAATATAACTACTATAATACTGCCCCCATGTACAAGAATATAATTACTATAATACTGCTCCTAGGTATAAGAATATAACTACTATAATACTGCCCCTATGTACAGGAATATAACTACTATAATACTGATCCTATGTACAAGAATATCACTACTATAATACTGCCCCCTATGTACAAGAATATAACTACTATAATACTGCCCCTATATACAAGAATATAACTACTATAATACTGCTCCCTATGTACAAGAATATAACTACTATAATACTGCCCCTATGTACAAGAATATAACTACTATAATACTGCTCCTATATACAAGAATATAACAACTATAATACTGCCCTCTATGTTCAAGAATATAACTACTATAATACTGCCCCGATGTACAAGAATATAACTACTATAATACTGCTCCTATGTAGCAGAATATAACTACTATAATACTGCTCCTATGTGCAAGAATATAACTACTATAATGCTGCCCCCTATGTTCAAGAATATAACTACTATAATACTGCTCCTATGTAGAAGAATATAACTACTATAATACTGCTCCTATGTATAAGAATATAACTGCTATAATACTGCCCCTATGTACAAGAATATAACTACTGTAATACTGCTCCTATATACAAGAATATAACTACTATAATACTGCCCCCTATGTACAAGAATATAACTACTATAATACTGCTGCTATGTACAAGAATATAACTACTATAATACTGACCCCTATGTACAAGAATATATTTACTATAATACTGCGCCCTATGTACAAGAATATAACTACTATAATACTGCCCTTATGTACAGGAATATAACTACTATAATACTGCTCCTATGTAGAAGAATATAACTACTATAATACTGCTCCTATGTACAAGAATATAACTACTTTAATACTGACCCCTATTTACAAGAATGTAAATACTTTAATACTGCCCCTATGTACAAGAATATAACTACTATAATACTGCCCCTATGTACAAGAATATAACTACTATAATACTGCCCCCTATATACAAGAATATAACTACGATAATACTCCTCCTATGTACAAGAATATAACTACTATAATACTGCTCCCTATGTACAAGAATATAACTACTATAATACTGCTCCCTATGTACAAGAATATAACTACTATAATACTGCCCCTATGTACAAGAATATAACTACTATAATACTGCCCCTATGTACAAGAATATAATTACTATAATACTGCTCCTAGGTATAAGAATATAACTACTATAATACTGCCCCTATGTACAGGAATATAACTACTATAATACTGATCCTATGTACAAGAAAATCACTACTATAATACTGCCCCCTATGTACAGGAATATAACTACTATAATACGGCCCCCTATGTACAAGAATATAACTACTATAATACTGCTCCCTATGTACAAGAATATAACTACTATAATACTGCCCCTATGTACAAGAATATAACTACTATAATACTGCTCCTATATACAAGAATATAACAACAATAATACTGCCCTCTATGTTCAAGAATATAACTACTATAATACTGCCCCGATGTACAAGAATATAACTACTATAATACTGCTCCTATGTAGAAGAATATACCTACTATAATACTGCTCCTATGTGCAAGAATATAACTACTATAATGCTGCCCCCTATGTTCAAGAATATAACTACTATAATACTGCTCCTATGTAGAAGAATATAACTACTATAATACTGCTCCTATGTACAAGAATATAAATGCTATAATACTGCCCCTATGTACAAGAATATAACTACTGTAATACTGCTCCTATATACAAGAATATAACTACTATAATACTGCCCCCTATGTACAAGAATATAACTACTATAATACTGCTGCTATGTACAAGAATATAACTACTATAATACTGACCCCTATGTACAAGAATATATTTACTATAATACTGCGCCCTATGTACAAGAATATAACTACTATAATACTGCCCTTATGTACAAGAATATAACTACTATAATACTGCTCCTATGTATAGAATATAACTACTATAATACTGCTCCTATGTACAAGAATATAACTACTATAATACTGCCCCTATGTACAAGAATATAACTACTATAATACTGACCCCTATGTACAAGAATATAAATACTATAATACTGCCCCTATGTACAAGAATATAACTACTATAATACTGCCCCTATGTACAAGAATATAACTACTATAATACTGCTCCTATGTACAAGAATATAACTACTATAATACTGCTCCTATGTACAAGAATATAACTACTATAATACTGCCTCTATGTACAAGAATATATCTACTATAATACTGCCCCCTGTGTACAAGAATATAACTACTATAATACTGCCCCCTATGTACAAGAATATAACTACTATAATACTGCTCCTATGTACAAGAATATAACTACTATAATACTGCCCCCTATGCTCAAGAATATAACTACTATAATGATGCCCCCTATGTACAAGAATGTAACTACTATAATACTGCTCCTATGTACAAGAATATAACTACTATAATACTGACCCCTATGTACAAGAATATAAATACTATAATACTGCCCCTATGTATAAGAATATAACTACTGTAATACTGCTCCTATATACAAGAATATAACTACTATAATACTGCCCCCTATGTACAAGAATATAACTACTATAATACTGACCCCTATGTACAAGAATATATTTACTATAATACTGCGCCCTATGTACAAGAATATAACTACTATAATACTGCCCTTATGTACAAGAATATAACTACTATAATACTGCTCCTATGTAGAAGAATATAACTACTATAATACTGCTCCTATGTACAAGAATATAACTACTATAATACTGACCCTATGTACAGGAATATAACTACTATAATACTGCTCCTATGTAGAAGAATATAACTACTTTAATACTGACCCCTATTTACAAGAATGTAAATACTTTAATACTGCCCCTATGTACAAGAATATAACTACTATAATACTGCCCCTATGTACAAGAATATAACTACTATAATACTGCCCCTATATACAAGAATATAACTACGATAATACTCCTCCTATGTACAAGAATATAACTACTATAATACTGCTCCCTATGTACAAGAATATAACTACTATAATACTGCTCCCTATGTACAAGAATATAACTACTATAATACTGCCCCTATGTACAAGAATATAACTACTATAATACTGCCCCTATGTACAAGAATATAATTACTATAATACTGCTCCTAGGTATAAGAATATAACTACTATAATACTGCCCCTATGTACAGGAATATAACTACTATAATACTGATCCTATGTACAAGAATATCACTACTATAATACTGCCCCCTATGTACAAGAATATAACTACTATAATACTGCCCCTATATACAAGAATATAACTACTATAATACTGCTCCCTATGTACAAGAATATAACTACTATAATACTGCCCCTATGTACAAGAATATAACTACTATAATACTGCTCCTATATACAAGAATATAACAACTATAATACTGCCCTCTATGTTCAAGAATATAACTACTATAATACTGCCCCGATGTACAAGAATATAACTACTATAATACTGCTCCTATGTAGCAGAATATAACTACTATAATACTGCTCCTATGTGCAAGAATATAACTACTATAATGCTGCCCCCTATGTTCAAGAATATAACTACTATAATACTGCTCCTATGTAGAAGAATATAACTACTATAATACTGCTCCTATGTACAAGAATATAACTGCTATAATACTGCCCCTATGTACAAGAATATAACTACTGTAATACTGCTCCTATATACAAGAATATAACTACTATAATACTGCCCCCTATGTACAAGAATATAACTACTATAATACTGCTGCTATGTACAAGAATATAACTACTATAATACTGACCCCTATGTACAAGAATATATTTACTATAATACTGCGCCCTATGTACAAGAATATAACTACTATAATACTGCCCTTATGTACAGGAATATAACTACTATAATACTGCTCCTATGTAGAAGAATATAACTACTATAATACTGCTCCTATGTACAAGAATATAACTACTTTAATACTGACCCCTATTTACAAGAATGTAAATACTTTAATACTGCCCCTATGTACAAGAATATAACTACTATAATACTGCCCCTATGTACAAGAATATAACTACTATAATACTGCTCCTATGCACAAGAATATAACTACTATAATACTGCCCCCTATGTACAAGAATATAACTACTATAATACTGCTCCTATGTATAGAATATAACTACTATAATACTGATCCTATGTACAAGAATATAACTACTATAATACTGCCCCTATGTTCAAGGATATAACTACTATAATACTGACCCCTATGTACAAGAATATAAATACTATAATACTGCTCCTATGTAGAAGAATATAACTACTTTAATACTGACCCCTATTTACAAGAATGTAAATACTTTAATACTGCCCCTATGTACAAGAATATAAGTACTATAATACTGCCCCTATGTACAAGAATATAACTACTATAATACTGCCCCCTATATACAAGAATATAACTACGATAATACTCCTCCTATGTACAAGAATATAACTACTATAATACTGCTCCCTATGTACAAGAATATAACTACTATAATACTGCTCCCTATGTACAAGAATATAACTACTATAATACTGCTCCTATGTGCAAGAATATAACTACTATAATGCTGCCCCCTCTGTTCAAGAATATAACTACTATAATACTGCTCCTATGTAGAAGAATATAACTACTATAATACTGCTCCTATGTACAAGAATATAACTGCAATAATACTGCCCCTATGTACAAGAATATAACTACTGTAATACTGCTCCTATATACAAGAATATAACTGCTATAATACTGCCCCCTATGTACAAGAATATAACTACTATAATACTGCTGCTATGTACAAGAATATAACTACTATAATACTGACCCCTATGTACAAGAATATATTTACTATAATACTGCGCCCTATGTACAAGAATATAACTACTATAATACTGCCCTTATGTACAAGAATATAACTACTATAATACTGCTCCTATGTAGAAGAATATAACTACTATAATACTGCTCCTATGTACAAGAATATAACTACTTTAATACTGACCCCTATTTACAAGAATGTAAATACTTTAATACTGCCCCTATGTACAAGAATATAACTACTATAATACTGCCCCTATGTACAAGAATATAACTACTATAATACTGCTCCTATGCACAAGAATATAACTACTATAATACTGCCCCCTATGTACAAGAATATAACTACTATAATACTGCTCCTATGTATAGAATATAACTACTATAATACTGCTCCTATGTACAAGAATATAACTACTATAATACTGCCCCTATGTACAAGAATATAACTACTATAATACTGACCCCTATGTACAAGAATATAAATACTATAATATTGCTCCTATGTAGAAGAATATAACTACTTTAATACTGACCCCTATTTACAAGAATGTAAATACTTTAATACTGCCCCTATGTACAAAAATATAACTACTATAATACTGCCCCTATGTACAAGAATATAACTACTATAATACTGCCCCCTATATACAAGAATATAACTACGATAATACTCCTCCTATGTACAAGAATATAACTACTATAATACTGCTCCCTATGTACAAGAATATAACTACTATAATACTGCTCCCTATGTACAAGAATATAACTACTATAATACTGCCCCTATGTACAAGAATATAACTACTATAATACTGCCCCTATGTACAAGAATATAATTACTATAATACTGCTCCTAGGTATAAGAATATAACTACTATAATACTGCCCCTATGTACAGGAATATAACTACTATAATACTGATCCTATGTACAAGAATATAACTACTATAATACTGCCCCCTATGTACAAGAATATAACTACTATAATACGGCCCCCTATGTACAAGAATATAACTACTATAATACTGCTCCCTATGTACAAGAATATAACTACTATAATACTGCCCCTATGTACAAGAATATAACTACTATAATACTGCTCCTATATACAAGAATATAACAACTATAATACTGCCCTCTATGTTCAAGAATATAACTACTATAATACTGCCCCGATGTACAAGAATATAACTACTATAATACTGCTCCTATGTAGAAGAATATACCTACTATAATACTGCTCCTATGTGCAAGAATATAACTACTATAATGCTGCCCCCTATGTTCAAGAATATAACTACTATAATACTGCTCCTATGTAGAAGAATATAACTACTATAATACTGCTCCTATGTACAAGAATATAAATGCTATAATACTGCCCCTATGTACAAGAATATAACTACTGTAATACTGCTCCTATATACAAGAATATAACTACTATAATACTGCCCCCTATGTACAAGAATATAACTACTATAATACTGCTGCTATGTACAAGAATATAACTACTATAATACTGACCCCTATGTACAAGAATATATTTACTATAATACTGCGCCCTATGTACAAGAATATAACTACTATAATTCTGCCCTTATGTACAAGAATATAACTACTATAATACTGCTCCTATGTATAGAATATAACTACTATAATATTGCTCCTATGTACAAGAATATAACTACTATAATACTGCCCCTATGTACAAGAATATAACTACTATAATACTGACCCCTATGTACAAGAATATAAATACTATAATACTGCCCCTATGTACAAGAATATAACTACTATAATACTGCCCCTATGTACAAGAATATAACTACTATAATACTGCTCCTATGTACAAGAATATAACTACTATAATACTGCTCCCTATGTACAAGAATATAACTACTATAATACTGCTCCCTATGTACAAGAATATAACTACTATAATACTGCTCCTATGTGCAAGAATATAACTACTATAATGCTGCCCCCTATGTTCAAGAATATAACTACTATAATACTGCTCCTATGTAGAAGAATATAACTACTATAATACTGCTCCTATGTACAAGAATATAACTGCAATAATACTGCCCCTATGTACAAGAATATAACTACTGTAATACTGCTCCTATATACAAGAATATAACTGCTATAATACTGCCCCCTATGTACAAGAATATAACTACTATAATACTGCTGCTATGTAGAAGAATATAACTACTATAATACTGACCCCTATGTACAAGAATATATTTACTATAATACTGCGCCCTATGTACAAGAATATAACTACTATAATACTGCCCTTATGTACAAGAATATAACTACTATAATACTGCTCCTATGTAGAAGAATATAACTACTATAATACTGCTCCTATGTACAAGAATATAACTACTTTAATACTGACCCCTATTTACAAGAATGTAAATACTTTAATACTGCCCCTATGTACAAGAATATAACTACTATAATACTGCCCCTATGTACAAGAATATAACTACTATAATACTGCTCCTATGCACAAGAATATAACTACTATAATACTGCCCCCTATGTACAAGAATATAACTACTATAATACTGCTCCTATGTATAGAATATAACTACTATAATATTGCTCCTATGTACAAGAATATAACTACTATAATACTGCCCCTATGTACAAGAATATAACTACTATAATACTGACCCCTATGTACAAGAATATAAATACTATAATATTGCTCCTATGTAGAAGAATATAACTACTTTAATACTGACCCCTATTTACAAGAATGTAAATACTTTAATACTGCCCCTATGTACAAGAATATAACTACTATAATACTGCCCCTATGTACAAGAATATAACTACTATAATACTGCCCCCTATATACAAGAATATAACTACGATAATACTCCTCCTATGTACAAGAATATAACTACTATAATACTGCTCCCTATGTACAAGAATATAACTACTATAATACTGCTCCCTATGTACAAGAATATAACTACTATAATACTGCCCCTATGTACAAGAATATAACTACTATAATACTGCCCCTATGTACAAGAATATAATTACTATAATACTGCTCCTAGGTATAAGAATATAACTACTATAATACTGCCCCTATGTACAGGAATATAACTACTATAATACTGATCCTATGTACAAGAATATCACTACTATAATACTGCCCCCTATGTACAAGAATATAACTACTATAATACGGCCCCCTATGTACAAGAATATAACTACTATAATACTGCTCCCTATGTACAAGAATATAACTACTATAATACTGCCCCTATGTACAAGAATATAACTACTATAATACTGCTCCTATATACAAGAATATAACAACTATAATACTGCCCTCTATGTTCAAGAATATAACTACTATAATACTGCCCCGATGTACAAGAATATAACTACTATAATACTGCTCCTATGTAGAAGAATATACCTACTATAATACTGCTCCTATGTGCAAGAATATAACTACTATAATGCTGCCCCCTATGTTCAAGAATATAACTACTATAATACTGCTCCTATGTAGAAGAATATAACTACTATAATACTGCTCCTATGTACAAGAATATAAATGCTATAATACTGCCCCTATGTACAAGAATATAACTACTGTAATACTGCTCCTATATACAAGAATATAACTACTATAATACTGCCCCCTATGTACAAGAATATAACTACTATAATACTGCTGCTATGTACAAGAATATAACTACTATAATACTGACCCCTATGTACAAGAATATATTTACTATAATACTGCGTCCTATGTACAAGAATATAACTACTATAATTCTGCCCTTATGTACAAGAATATAACTACTATAATACTGCTCCTATGTATAGAATATAACTACTATAATATTGCTCCTATGTACAAGAATATAACTACTATAATACTGCCCCTATGTACAAGAATATAACTACTATAATACTGACCCCTATGTACAAGAATATAAATACTATAATACTGCCCCTATGTACAAGAATATAACTACTATAATACTGCCCCTATGTACAAGAATATAACTACTATAATACTGCTCCTATGTACAAGAATATAACTACTATAATACTGCTCCTATGTACAAGAATATAACTACTATAATACTGCCTCTATGTACAAGAATATATCTACTATAATACTGCCCCCTGTGTACAAGAATATAACTACTATAATACTGCCCCCTATGTACAAGAATATAACTACTATAATACTGCTCCTATGTACAAGAATATAACTACTATAATACTGCCCCCTATGCACAAGAATATAACTACTATAATACTGCTCCTATGCACAAGAATATAACTACTATAATACTGCCCCCTATGTACAAGAATATAACTACTATAATACTGCTCCTATGTATAGAATATAACTACTATAATATTGCTCCTATGTACAAGAATATAACTACTATAATACTGCCCCTATGTACAAGAATATAACTACTATAATACTGACCCCTATGTACAAGAATATAAATACTATAATATTGCTCCTATGTAGAAGAATATAACTACTTTAATACTGACCCCTATTTACAAGAATGTAAATACTTTAATACTGCCCCTATGTACAAGAATATAACTACTATAATACTGCCCCTATGTACAAGAATATAACTACTATAATACTGCCCCCTATATACAAGAATATAACTACGATAATACTCCTCCTATGTACAAGAATATAACTACTATAATACTGCTCCCTATGTACAAGAATATAACTACTATAATACTGCTCCCTATGTACAAGAATATAACTACTATAATACTGCCCCTATGTACAAGAATATAACTACTATAATACTGCCCCTATGTACAAGAATATAATTACTATAATACTGCTCCTAGGTATAAGAATATAACTACTATAATACTGCCCCTATGTACAGGAATATAACTACTATAATACTGATCCTATGTACAAGAATATCACTACTATAATACTGCCCCCTATGTACAAGAATATAACTACTATAATACGGCCCCCTATGTACAAGAATATAACTACTATAATACTGCTCCCTATGTACAAGAATATAACTACTATAATACTGCCCCTATGTACAAGAATATAACTACTATAATACTGCTCCTATATACAAGAATATAACAACTATAATACTGCCCTCTATGTTCAAGAATATAACTACTATAATACTGCCCCGATGTACAAGAATATAACTACTATAATACTGCTCCTATGTAGAAGAATATACCTACTATAATACTGCTCCTATGTGCAAGAATATAACTACTATAATGCTGCCCCCTATGTTCAAGAATATAACTACTATAATACTGCTCCTATGTAGAAGAATATAACTACTATAATACTGCTCCTATGTACAAGAATATAAATGCTATAATACTGCCCCTATGTACAAGAATATAACTACTGTAATACTGCTCCTATATACAA
Source organism: Phyllobates terribilis (assembly GCF_046119375.1). NCBI lineage: Eukaryota > Metazoa > Chordata > Amphibia > Anura > Dendrobatidae > Phyllobates > Phyllobates terribilis. The sequence continues at coordinate 387,414,786 of NW_027362765.1, forward strand.
GAATATAACTACTATAATACTGCCCCCTATGTACAAGAATATAACTACTATAATACTGCTGCTATGTACAAGAATATAACTACTATAATACTGACCCCTATGTACAAGAATATATTTACTATAATACTGCGTCCTATGTACAAGAATATAACTACTATAATTCTGCCCTTATGTACAAGAATATAACTACTATAATACTGCTCCTATGTATAGAATATAACTACTATAATATTGCTCCTATGTACAAGAATATAACTACTATAATACTGCCCCTATGTACAAGAATATAACTACTATAATACTGACCCCTATGTACAAGAATATAAATACTATAATACTGCCCCTATGTACAAGAATATAACTACTATAATACTGCCCCTATGTACAAGAATATAACTACTATAATACTGCTCCTATGTACAAGAATATAACTACTATAATACTGCTCCTATGTACAAGAATATAACTACTATAATACTGCCTCTATGTACAAGAATATATCTACTATAATACTGCCCCCTGTGTACAAGAATATAACTACTATAATACTGCCCCCTATGTACAAGAATATAACTACTATAATACTGCTCCTATGTACAAGAATATAACTACTATAATACTGCCCCCTATGCTCAAGAATATAACTACTATAATGATGCCCCCTATGTACAAGAATGTAACTACTATAATACTGCTCCTATGTACAAGAATATAACTACTATAATACTGACCCCTATGTACAAGAATATAAATACTATAATACTGCGCCTATGTATAAGAATATAACTATTAAGACAATTAATTCAGTTTTGCGTATTTTTTTGTATCTATTTTCTAAGAGGACATGTCCACTTGAGATTTTGTAGTAACAACTGCTTTATTGGAGTTACTGGAGCTGATGAGTGATTGACAATACTTTATTATCCGCAATGTCAATTTGACAGGGCAGAACATGAATCATTCCAGACAGTGGTGCCAATTACATTGGCACAGCTCTGTATTGCAAGGTGTGACATGGCAGAATCTCACTGACACATCCGTCTACAAACTAGAGGCTCGGAAGGTTTTGCAAGGTGAGCACTCTAGAGTATAAGAAGCTGAGGTACAGGAGCCCAATGTGGCATCCATTATCTGATGAAAGTAAAATTATTAAAATATAAACTATAAATGCCCCAAAAGTCAAACTGAAATTCCTGATGATAGCAAAATTTGCAAAGCTGCAACAAATTCAGCTCTGGAAAAATTCTGCTGCACATTCCTGTATCCTAAGGCTATGTTCACACATTGCATTTTTTCAACATTTTTTTTTCTACAGCAAAGCCTGATCTCTTGGCATGAAAGAAGCTGCATCAAAAATGCAGGTTTTGGTGCGTTTTTGGTGTGTTTTTCAGGATCCCAAAGTTCAGCTTTGCTTCCACCACAGAAGCATGAAAACTGGTCACCAATGCAAGACATATGAAACCATATTAACCAGAATTACAAATGTAACAGTGGGGGGAGGTGAATTGTTCAGTAATAGTTTACCTAAGACACTGGCAGTGCATTGAGTTTGTATGACACTATTTACTTTCACACTATGGTCTGCCATTCAGTTGCTCAGGCATTGTTCAATTTCACACTTCCCTAGGCCACAGATATTGTTCAATCTCACACCTAACTCATCCAATGTTTACTGTTTACACATCACATACTGCTATACTTGCTTATTTTCACTAAAAACGCAGCAAAACCTGATAGCTATGTTCACCCTAGGCGTTTTTTCACTACCCATTACTTCCAATGGGTGAAAAACGCTGAAAAAAAACGCTGAAAGAAGTGACTGGCTCTACTTTGCTAAAAAACATGCAAAGCACAAAATCCTGATAAAAAAAAACAAGATGTGTGCATGAGATTTCTGGAATCTCATAGACTTTGCTGGTACTGTAAAATGCAGCTGAAAATTGATGTGAAAAATGCATTAAAAACACAGAAAAAACAAGATGTTTAACATAGCCTTATTTAGCTTTCAGATGGTCATAATAAGGGTGCATTCTACTATCTATATTACAGCCACTATGAATAGACCTGTTGGGGTTCTACTGAAATGGACTTGGATCATTTTATGACTAACCAGGTGAGGAGGATTCTTTAATCTGAAGGTCAGGGTGAGCAGCACGGACCAGAGGCAATGATGCAGCGGAAATGGATAGACTGGAAGGCATGTGTAACAATGAGGATTAGTAGGACTGGATATCCCAGACAGTACATGAGTTATCAGAGCTGGATATGCTGGATAGCACATGGATCAACAAACCTGGAGATGTGGTCAGGCACCTTGATAAAGTAGAGCCTAGTGTGTGGACAGCACCTTAGAACAGTAAAGTTGTATAGACAGAGAGATATTATGTTGCAGCGGAACCTGCCCCGTGTCACAAAAAGTTATGTAGATAGGCAGGTACTTAAGTGCAAGAAAGCGCATTGTGTGGTCAGCACCTTGATGTAAGAGAGCCTAGTGCGGGGATAGCAATTTTGAACAGTAAAACCGAGATTGGATTGGACACAGGCACCTTTATGCAGTAGAGCCAACATTGCAGACAGCACCTTGGAACAGCAGTGTTGACATAGGGACAGCTTGATATAACAGGACTAAGTATGTGGATAGCACCTTGATGTAGCAAAGCTGAGTGTGCAGACAGCACCCTAGAACAGCAGAGCTGATATGTCAGAAAGGCAACTGATATAGCTGAACTGAGTGTGTGGACAGCACCTTGGAATGTCAGAGCTGACAGGCACTTTGATGCCGCTTCATGCCGCCTAAATATTTAAATATTCTGTGACATGCAGAAGTAATGCTGTTGCTTCAAAAGCATCCAGCAACTATTAGAACAAGCACAGGAGACAGGAAGTGTTGTACTTCAGAAGCATCCAGCAACTAGAGGGGTTATCTCAGTCACAGGAGACAGGAAGTGTTTAGCAGAGCCCCAGGGGGATTGTGGGGAACTTGTTTATTAGTCTGGCTGGAGCCTAAGAGAAAGGTGGTGTGTGTGTTCTGCATCTCACAGAAGGCAAGTGAACAGAATTCAGTTCAGGAGGGAAGCTAAACACAGGTCAGATAGACTCCCTGAACTAACAGTGCAGAGTATTATCGGGCAGAAAGATAAGGATTGGAAGGAATCGTGTCACAGGGATCATCTCCTTCATCAAACCACCCCCCTCCATTTCCATTTCCATGCAGGATAAAGAATGCTGTTTACTATTGAGTCCTTGTGAAGGAAAAGCCTGTGATTGTGTATGCATAGAAGTGTGCTGCTAAGAGATCTAATCTGTGATGAATTATGCTACTGAAGAGACTGACATTACTGTGCCTGCTTTATTAGACTGTACTGTAATGAAGAGTGTTACTGTAATGTCCCTGAATTGCACTGGCCGTGCTTCAGATTAAATTCCACTGTTAAACTGTTCATGAAGACTCTTGTCAGATGTGTCTGGTCAGAAATTGAATCTATCGTGTGCCTGAGAGAAGCTGCAGCCTATGGTCACCCTGAGTAACGGTTCCTCCAGGATTCCAAAAAATTCATGAAACCCGTCTCGCCCTATAAAAACGTAGGCGGCATGCGTGTAACAATTCAGGTATTTACACATGATGCTACAACATACGTTCTTGGACCATAACCACTTAACTAACCCAGCTTTGTTGTCATTGTGCTCTGCTATAGCTATTGCAAAGTGAACCTCTCGAAAAACAATGGTTTGCTGTTCAAGGCGTTGTTCGCACACTCGACAGTACAGCATTGGGTATTCCACCAGAGACAAGCAGTGGCACCACAGAAAAAAATTAAGAATTGGACAGTTCTGATTAAAATCCAATGTATGTGCTGGGTCCTCCAGATTTAGAAAATAATTATCTGCTTTGGCTAAATGGGGACCTGCCTTTATTAACCGGGAAGAACAATTACCACCCTTTGAGCCCATTTAATAGACCCCCCCATATTGCCCCCAGATCTGTCCAGTGCTATCACTGGAGAATTACAGCTGTATAATTTTATATTTTTAAATATTAAAAAATAAATAAATAAAATTAATTTAAAAAAAAAGAAATTAAATAAAAAACATGTTTAAAAATAAAACTTAGAAAAATATTACAAAAACAAATGTAAAAAAATAATCAATTAAAAAGTCCATAAAAGTATGAAACATTATTGTTTTATATCCTAGTAGACATAAAAAAAACAAAAAAAAAACTGCACAATAAAGTATTCTAAAATTATGTTTAGAAAATCTGCAACTCATGCCATAAAAAAAAAACTTTAAAAAGTGATGTAACCATTAAAGTAAAATGAAAAAGTTAGGTTTAACAAAATAATTCTTGCAAGCTGACAATATAAACATAAACCGACACCTAAGAAAGGGAAGAATAGAAATGTTAATATCGGCCGATGTTATCATCATGGACGCCCAAATCCTCTTAAAGCCAAGATAAGCCTCAATTATGACGGGAGTGGAGGGACAAACATGCAGGACTATTGTGCTGAGAGGTGGCGCTCTTCAACATAACCCTGTAATCACATCAAAGGAAAGGCATCAAGCAAATAATAATGTTACTGCTATTCATGTGAAGGAATAAAATAAGGCGCTGTGGGCTATGCAGAAAAGACCCTGCTGCTTCAAAAGAATAACCTATTAATCATGCGCCTGGAAAAAAACGAGAGCTGCGCTGCCATCACGAGAAAAATGAGTTTTTACAAATTATCCAAAAATGAATGTAGGTAGCAGTCTCCGAACACTCGCCATAATCTAGGAGAACCATCAGCTCTACAAGGCAACTTTAATGCTTGAATTAAAGGGCTTGTCTCGTTTAGAGAAAACATTTCCATATACTCAGTTAAAGAAATTTCTAGACTTCTGTCAGGGACGTAGATAGAAATCATAGAGCCCCATAGCAGAATATCTATCTGCGCCCCTAGTCCCCAAAAAAAGAAAAAACATTTTTGGGGCACTGAAGAGTATATTGTTACACGCACTCCACTAGGTTCAGATAGGGGCGAGACAGGTTGCATGAATTCTTTGGAATCCTGGGGGAACCGTTACTCAGGGCAACCATAGACCATGTGCTGCAGCTTCTCTCAGGCACACAGGGGTATTGACCCTCAGGCACAGACACGTAGGTTGTTTCACTTGCTGACCAGACACACTTGACAAGAGTCCTCATAAACAGTAGAACAGTAGCATTTAATAAGAAGCAGCACAGACAGTGCAAGTTAAGTCTTATGTGCAACAGGATCCAGTGACAAACAGTACAGTTTCCTTAACAGCACAGCAGTTCACAGTCTTCCCAATAGTACAGGACAGCACAGTTCTTATGCAAAGGCACATTAATGAACACAGCATTCTTTAAAGCACAGTGAGATGGAGGGGGGGGGGTTTGCTGAGGGAGATGATCCCTGTGACACCATTTCATGCAGTTCTTATCTTTCTGCCTGACAATACTCTGCACTGCTAGTTCAGGAACTCTACCTGACCTGTGCTTAGCTTCACTCCTGACTTGAATCCTTTTCACTTGCAGGGGCGCTTCTGTGAGATACAGAACACACACACCACCTTTCTCTTCGGCTCCAGCCAGACAGTAAACGACTTCCCCACAATCCCCCTGGGGCTCTGCTAAAACACTCCCCTTCTCCTGTGACTGTATTAACCCCTCTAGTTGCTGGATGCTTCTGGAGCACAATACTTCCTTTCTCATGAGCTTGTGTTACTTCTAATAGTTGCTGAATGCTTTTAAAGCAACAGCACTACTTCTGCACGTCACACTCTGCAACAGCACTACTTCTGCATGTCACACTCTTCCCTCCTTTTTGAATGTCGTCCTCGACATTTGTCTTAATAGGTCAATCTGACCAATTCTGAGACAGTGGTGAAAGTTGAGTAACTTTATATACAAATTGGCATTGTGAAATTGGTATAACGTTCATAAACATTGATAACAATCTATTCTTACGATCTTTTTCTTGTAGGATGCCTTTAAGAAATAACAATTAACACCATTAAAACAATCAGCATCTCTTCAGCTGGAGCTTTTCGTACGTCTTCAACCAGCTCTCTCTACCTATGCTTTAACAGTTCTTTGTTTCTACAAAGTCTTTTAAGAAAAATCAAAGTATGAAAACAAGTCTTTCCACCAGGCAACATCTTCCATACTGCCTCTCGGTTGTGAATACCACTCAAGTGGGCTTACCTGGTCCGCAGGCAGAGATACCTGATTCCAGTCGACAGTCCTTGGCACTTGACTCGGTTCACCAAGTGTCTCATATGTCAACATCACCGGCCTCCTCACTTCTCGAGTCGACATTTTCCTGGTGGGTTGTTCCTCAGATACCACGGGTTCTTCGGTCACAGGAGTTTCTTCCGCCACACTCATTTCCCGTGCTTCCTCAGATGCTCTTGGAACTGCCTTTGTAAGTTCCTGTACTTCTCCTGAGTCACTTGTTTCCACACGGTCTGGTAATTCCGCTCCTCCTCAGTGTCGATCGATCTCTTCAGGGGCCGGTGTACGATCATCACATCTGAATTGGACTTAATCTGTACTCCTTGCTATGAACTTTGGAGCCCCAGGACTTAGTTCACTCTCCTGAGGATGATACATCCCTTTCCTTGATGGTCCGAGAAATACAACGGTGTGTTCTTCTCCATCGGAACTTTCAAGGTCACTATCCACCTCCGGAGCTTCAGTCTGTGGTGGTCCCTTAGTCGATCTCGGACGATGTCGGTCTACTTCTGGGAAGTCTTGTTGTGGTGGAAGATAATCACAGGGTAGCAGTAAATTCCGATTGACTATTCTGGTTTTCTTGTCTCAGGTTTCCAATCGGATTTCATACACTGGGCTGTCATCAGCTTTCCTCCTTACGACTACATACACCTTGTCTTCCCAGTACGAACAAAGCTTTCCTGGACCACCTTTCTCACGTACGTTCTTGACTAGCACCCGTCTTCCTGGTGCCAATTCTGCTCCATAACAATTTTGATCATAGTACTCCTTACTCTTGCTCTGTCCTTGCGTAACCACTTTGGACGCCAAGTTATATGCCTCTACCATCCGTTCCTTCCATTTCCGAACATACTCCGGATGTCGATTGGCAGTCTTGGCGATCGTTCATACAATAGGAAAAAGGGTGAGTATCCCGTTGCATTGCTCTTTGTACAGTTATAGGCATGTACCACTTTTGACAGAACTCTTCCAGTTTTTCTTCTCATCAGCTGTTAAAGTGCGCAACATCGACAATAATGTCCGATTAAAACGTTCCACTTGTCCATTACCCTCTGGGTGATAGGGCGTTGTGTGGGATCTCTGAATTCTACAGTACATTCCTAGTTTGGCAAAGAGCTGGTTCTCAAATTCTCTTTCTTGCTCGTGGTGTAACCTCGTAGAGAACCCAAACCGCAAAGCAAAATCATTGAAGATCTTCAAACCAGGGGAGGAGTCCTGAGGAGATAATTTGCATATTCCCACTGCATTTTGGGGTAAGTGAAGAGTCTCCGCGAGCTCAAAGAACACTGGATTTTGGCTGTTTGAGCTGAAAAGAGGACATCGGTAAACCGCGCTCCTACCGGTGCGCGCATTTTGCAGCTTTTTTCACTGTTTTCAGAACATTAACAATAAGAACATGGAAGAGTCCAGGAGCCATTTGGTGAGCTGCATATCCTGCTACATGTTCACAGGCTTGCCAGTGGAAAAGCCAAACTTCACATGCCAGAAATGCAAGCTTGTGTCCCTGTTGGAGGAAAAGTTGCGAAATCTAGAAGAGAGGTTAACTACCTTGAAAATCATTAAGGAAGGTGAAGAGTTCTTAGACAGAGCAGAATTATCTCTTCATGATTCAGAAAGAGAAGAAATTCGAACTGCACCTGACGAAACAGAGGAGTGGAAGCATGTGACCCACAGAAGCAGGAGGATCGAGAGGCAGTCAGCACCCATACTGCTCAGGAACCAGTACCAGGCTCTCACGCAGGAGAACCATGAAGAAATACAGCAAAATAAGACTTTGCCAGCAATGAATAACCTTGTAAGCCCTCAGAATCCTCCTGGATGGAAAAAGAAGAATGTTGTGAAGAAAAAACGGAGAGTGGTGGTCATGGGGGATTCCCTGTTAAGAGGAACAGAGGCCGCTATCTGCAGACCAGACATAACCTCAAGAGAAATGTGCTGTCTTCCAGGAGCAAAAATTAAAGATGTGTTTTACAGGATATCAAGACTCTTCAGACCTACAGATCACTACCCATTCCTGCTAATACATGTGGGGACAAATGACACCGCAAGAAAGGACCTGGAAACCATCTGCAGTGACTTTGAAGACTTAGGCAAGAAAGTGAAAGAATTGGGAGCGCAGGTGGTCTTCTCATCCATCCTCCCAGTGGATGGCCATGGAACAATGAGGTGGAATAAGATTCTACAGGTGAACAACTGGCTACGTCGATGGTGCCGTCAACAAGGATTTGGATTTCTGGATCACGGAATGAATTACCTATACGATGGACTACTTGCTAGAGATGGGGTGCACCTTACGAAGACTGGAAAACATGTATTTGGAAGTCGCCTTGCTACACTCATCAGGAGAGCTTTAAACTAGAACAATGTGGGAAGGGAAGCAAAAGGCCACAAAAAGCCATACAGCTGACAAATACTATTGAGGTCTCTGCTACTGGAAGTGGAAAGGAAGAACAAAGACAAAACAATTTAAATAATAAAAATATGGGAGGAAGAGAAACCAATCACAAACTAAAATGTTTTTATACAAATGCACAAAGCATGGGCAACAAACAAGGAGAATTGGAACTACTAATGCAGGAAAAGGAATATGATGTCATTGGAATCACTGAAACTTGGTGGGACGATACACATGATTGGAATAAAAGGCTAAAAGGATACAACTTATTTGCAAGAAACAGACTTGATAAACGAGGAGGAGGTGTTGCATTGTATGTTAGAAAAGCGTATATCTGCACAGACATTGAAGCTTCAGAGACTGGGAGTTCTGTGGAAACTGTTTGGGTAAGAATACAAGGAGAGAACAACGGAAAGGACACCATTGTAGGCATTTACTACAGGCCACCTGGGCAAGCTGAAGATATGGATGAACTCTTTATGTATCAAATGACCAAGTTCTCCAAAAAATATGACGTAGTGGTCATGGGAGATTTCAACTATCCAGACATTTGTTGGGAATCTCTCTCAAGTAAAACTAACAGGTCAAGCAAATTCTTATCCTCTCTTGCTGACAACTTTATCTTCCAAAAGGTAGGGGAGAAAACAAGGGGATCTGCTACTTTGGATCTAATCCTTATAAACAGGGAGGAAATGGTTGAGGAGGTAAAGGTGGCTGGGACCCTAGGAGGCAGCGATCATGCTATTATAGAATTTTGGATAACTAGAGGAGGAAGACATGTGAAGACTCAAACTTCAAGGTTAGATTTTAGAAAGGCAGATTTTAAGAGACTCAGAAAGAGAATAGGAGGGATCCAATGGCTGGATGTCCTTAAGGACAAAAATGTCCAGGAAGGATGGGAAATTTTTAAAAATGAGATTCTCAAAGCACAATCGTTAACAATCCCAAAAAGTAGGAAGAATGGGAAGCATTTAAGGAAACCAGGATGGATGAACACAGAACTTAAACACATGCTAAAAAGAAAGAAAGAAATGTTTATTAAATGGAAAGAGGGAGGCATATCTAAAGAAGATTATAATGCAGTCTGCAGATCCTGTAGGGCACGTATCAGGTTAGCTAAAGCTGACAATGAATTAAGGCTTGCAAGAGATGTCAAAAGCAATAAAAAAGGATTTTGGGGGTATGTCAAAAGTAAAAGAAAAGTCAAAGATGCTATAGGATTTTTACAGGATGAAAATGGAGAAATGGTAAGAGAGGATGTTGAGAAGGCCGAACTTTTTAATTCCTATTTTGCATCTGTTTTCTCTCAGAAAGAAAATGTAACATCAACTGATCTTCACTGTCCTTTTAAAGGAATAGAGGAATCCAAGTTATCTGTAAACAGAAAGATTGTGAGGGAATATTTAGCTAACATAAATGAGTTCAAGTCTCCAGGTCCAGATGAATTACACCCCAGAGTACTGAAGGAGATCGTAGAAGAAATTTTAGAACCACTCTCCATAATCTTTGAAAATTCTTGGAGAACAGGAGAAGTCCCAGAAGACTGGAGAAGAGCAAATGTTGTTCCTATCTTCAAAAAGGGGAAGAAGGTGGACCCAGGGAACTATAGGCCGGTGAGTCTGACTTCTATACCAGGAAAGATCTTTGAACAAATTATTAAACAACATGTATGTAAGTACATGGATAAGAATGAAGTGATTAACCAGAGTCAGCATGGGTTTGTAACTAACAAGTCATGTCAGACTAACTTAATTTCCTTCTATGACAGAATCACTGACTGGGTGGATCAGGGAAATGCTGTAGATATAGTATATCTTGACTTCAGCAAAGCATTTGACAAAGTATCTCACACCATCCTTATTGAAAAAATGACCAAGTATGCAATGGACCAGGCAACTGTTAGGTGGATTCATAACTGGCTTAGTGATCGGACTCAAAGGGTGGTTGTAAATGGCTTCACATCCAGCTGGATGAATGTCTCAAGTGGGGTACCACAGGGCTCCGTCCTGGGACCTGTATTGTTCAACATCTTTATCAATGATTTAGATGAAGGAATTGAGGGTAAACTGACTAAATTTGCTGATGACACAAAGCTAGGAGGGATAGCTAATACTAGAGAAGAGAGAGAGAGGATTCAAAAAGACCTAAATAAACTGGAGCAGTGGGCAGCAACCAACAGAATGGTTTTTAACAGGGAAAAATGCAAAGTACTACATCTGGGCAATAAAAATGAAAAAAGCATATACAGAATGGGAGGAATAGAGCTAAGCAACAGTACATGTGAAAAAGACTTAGGTATACTAATAGATCATAGACTGAACATGAGTCAACAGTGTGATGCAGCAGCAAAAAAGGCAAATACAATTCTGGGATGTATTAACAGAAGCATACAGTCTAGATCACGTGAAGTCATTATCGGTCTTTACTCCTCTTTGGTCAGACCTCATCTGGAATACTGTGTACAGTTTTGGGCACCACATTTTAAAAAAGACATAGACAAACTGGAGCAAGTTCAGAGAAGAGCGACCAGAATGGTGACTGGTCTGCAAACCATGTCCTATGAGGAACGGTTGCAGGATTTGGGAATGTTTAGCTTGCAAAAAAGAAGACTGAGAGGAGACTTAATAGCTGTCTACAAATATGTCAAGGGCTGTCACATTGTAGAAGGATCATCTTTATTCTCATTTGCACAAGGAAAGACTAGAAGCAATGGGATGAAACTAAATGGGAGGAGACACAGATTAGATATTAGAAAAAACTTTTTGACAGTTAGGGTGATTAATAAGTGGAACAGGCTGCCACGAGAGGTGGTGAGTTCCCCTTCAATGGACGTCTTCAAACAGAGGCTGGACAGACATCTGTCTGAGATGATCTAGTGAATCCTGCTTTGAGCAGGGGGTTGGACCAGATGACCCAGGAGGTCCCTTCCAACTCTACCATTCTATGATTCTATGATTCTATGATTCTCTGCCGCTGTTCGACCCGATTTATTGGTGGTGGCATATGCGTGAGCAAATTGAGTGAAATGGTCCATCACCACAAAGATGTATTCGTAACCACCCTTGCACGTCTCAAGATGTAGAAAGTCTATTGAGACCATCTCAAACGGATAAGTAGTTTGGATGTTGCCCATAGGTGCCTGGGTTGATGTGTTGGGACGTTTATCTTTCAGACACCCACACTCCCTGGTCACATACTTCTCAATATCTCTCTGCATGTACGGCCAGAAGAAACGTTCACGGATCAAATTTGTTGTCTTTTCCACACCCAGGTGTCCCATGTTTTCATGGAGTTCTTTGAAGACCAACCTACGGAATACTCTGGGTAGTACCAACTGCCGGTTTTGTTCTCCTTTAAGATACAGGATACCGTCTTCATTGAGGTAGAGCTTCATCCATTCTTTAATTAAAACAGATACTGCTGGTAACTCATTGTCTCTCTCCCGTTTACTTGGAAACTGATTTTGGTCCACATAAGTAGTATTCTACCAATTATCTGATCTTTGCTTTGTGCTATACGGATTTTCCCTTTTGGTAGTTGTTGAATAGGCAGGGGGTGATCTCGTTCTCTCGCTTTTATGGTGGTTTCCACCGTCAACGGACAACACAATGGTGTGTTTTCCTCCTGATAAGCTTGCACTGCTTGGGTAGTGCTCTCAATTGCTCCCAGACTGATTTCCTCCCAGCATTCTTGCATGAACTCCTCAGGCTCTAGTGGCATTCTCGACAATCTGTCAGCATACACATTGCATTTTCCTGGCCTGTACTTGATGCTGAAATTGAAGTCAGCTAGTTCAGCGACCCATCTCTGACCCGTTGCATTCAGTTTGGCCATAGTAAGGACATAGATCAAAGGGTTGTTGTCAGTGTATAGCTCAAACTCTTTGCTGTAGTAGAGATAATCTCTAAATCGATCACAGATAGCCAATTTCAGTGCTAGGAACTAGTGATGAGCGAGCATGCACGCTACTGCTCGGTGCTCGCCCGAGCATCTCACTGCTCGAGATGCTCGGCGCTCGACGAGTATCTCCGGGGTTGCTCGGCGGGAGCTCGGGTCCCCTCCGTGCATGTTTGGCGCTCTTTAGAGCGCCAATCAACATGCAGGGATTGCCTGCCACTCACTGTAATGCCGTATCCATGTTGGTTGTGGCATTACAGTGATTGGCTGGCCGCACAGAGTCATCAGGTCTATATCAGACCTGGCGCTGCCATGCTTGTCACAGTCACTCCGCAATCAGGCAGTATAGGGAGAGGTGCTGCTGCATCAGGGGGAGATTTGCTTGTGTATTAAGTAGTGTAGGGAGAAAAACAATACATTACACATATCAATCTTAACAAACAGTCCTTCTGAGGACTAACTAATCCATCTGCAGAGATATCAGGCAGGCAGTGTATATAGGCAGGCAGGCAGGGTATATAGCAGACTGCAGTGCATATAGCACAAGAGGCTCCATTCCAATTCTGCCTTCTGCTGCTGTTAGATATTTCTATACAAAGGTCCAGGTCTCAGTGGCCAGGAATACTATTTTTTGGATCTTAATCCTCATTATTTGCTTAAAAAGCAATCCAGAGAACACAGTTTTTCTGTGCCATTTGCTTGATGGCACTGCAGAATACAGCCAGGTCCTTTCCATATTACAGCTCTAGAAATCCAGCTATCTAAAACTGTGTTTTCTCCGTCAAACGGATCACATATACGTTGTCAGAAAATACTGCCATTTCTGGCCTCCATTAAAAATTTCTTTCAGTGTGTCAGTGAAGCAATTCCCACCAGTTTGCTGTTCAAACTACTTACCTCACACGGATCACATATAAGTTCGCTCCAAACTCAGTCATTTGTAGTGAGCGTGGAAGATACTATCCTCCATTTAAAATGGGCAAGGTACGTGGCAAGGGACGGGGAATTGGACGTGATTGTGATGGTGCATGCAGAGGCCGAGGACAAGGCCGTGGGCAAGCTGAAATTGTGCCACAACAAACACCCACATCTTCTCGCCTGACCTTCCTGTCCCAATTCCTAGGGGACCGCAGCACACGACTATTGAACCCAGAGCAGTGTCAAAAGGTTGTTGGTTGGATAGCGGATAATGCTTCCAGTCACTTAGCCACCACCACCACCACCCTGTCTTCTACACGGTCACGTCTCAGTAGCCGTGAGTCTGGACCACATATTCCTCACCCTGATCCTCTTTCCTCTCACCATGCCGAGTGCCCGGAGACAACTGATCCCACACTTGGACACTCTGAAGAGCTGTTCACTTTTCCATTTATAGAATAGGGCCTCTCGCCCGGTCCACTTGAAGCGGGGCAAGAGGAGATCGCGTGTAGCGATGCCCAAATATTTGAGCAGCCACGGTCACATGAAGGCCACGGTGGGAAAGTGTCACAAGAGGTGGACGATGATGAGACACAATTGTCAGAAAGTCAGGAGTAGAGATGAGCATTGTTCGACTCGAACTGTTCGTCAATCTCAAATTCGAGCTGTTTGGGGCGGTGTTCGAGCCGTTCGGCGAACATGAACGATTTGAAAAAAATTCGGCTGTTCGAGGTTATGTTCGATAACTGCTCGTGCACCAAAATCATAACTGGATTTTTTCTCAGTAATGATGAAAATTAATGTTAATACGCAGTTTGAGTGTACAGCGGGGTGGGGGGAGGGGCAGGGGATGGATCTCTGCAGGAATAATGAAGATCTCCATTTTTTTTTCTCTTTCCCGCATTTACAGTGGGGAGGTGCAATCTGTCAGCCTATCAGCAGCGCACACACGGAGCGAACTGCTTTTTTTCACACAAGCAAGGGCATGTGTCATTGGCTGTGTATGTCACATGTCCTTGCCCTATAAGACCCAGCCGTTTTCCCCGTCGCCACCATTTTCTCACTGCTGCAGCTGCGTGTTAGACGGCACCGCTGTTGCTGTGTGCGCTATACCTTGTTAATTTCAAGCCAATTTTCGCACAAATCTACAGATAGCTTGGGAGTAGGGAATAGTTGTGATTGCAGTCCTTTTAAGAACTAGGTTACAGCATTTCCTACGACTTTTATCAGGCAGGTCTGTGCTCTTAAATAGATAGGTTGGGAGTAAAGACTAATTGTAATTGCAGTCCTTTTCAGGACTAAGTTACATCAGTTCCTATCAGTTTTTGCCAGGCAGGTCTGTGCCAGTGCTGTGCAAGTTTTTTTCACAGCATTTGGCTAAATCTAGCAAAGCTAATCCTTTTTGGCCTATTGCAGAGTGTGTTAGTCAGTGGAGTAGCCTATCTGTGCTGCAAGATATACCACCTGTGTATAGAATACCAATTTTTTTACTGCACCTAGTGAAGTAAAACCTTTTGGGCATAGCATCACTCTATTAGTCCATCTATACTGACCTCCATAAGGTTGCAAACAGAATATAATTTTTTTCTGCATCTACCTCTGAAAAAATATTTGGGCTTAAAGCTGTGTGTGGGACTTGTTCTATTAGTCCATCTATACTGACCTCCATCAGGTTGCAAATTGAATATAATATTTTTCTGCATCTACCTCTGAAAAAATATTTGGGCTTCTAGCTGTGTGTGGGACTTGGTCTATTAGTCCATCTATACTGACCTCCATCAGGTTGCAAATTAAAAATAATTTTTATCTGCATCTAGCTCTGAACAAATATTTGTGCTTCTAGCAGTGTGTGGGACTTGGTCTATTAGTCCATCTATACTGACCTCCATCAGGTTGCAAATTGAATATAATTTTTTTCTGCATCTAGCTCTGAAAAATTATTTGGGCTTCTAGCAGTGTGTGGGACTTGGTCTATTAGTCCATCTATACTGACCTCCATCAGGTTGCAAATTAAAAATAATTTTTATCTGCATCTAGCTCTGAACAAATATTTGTGCTTCTAGCAGTGTGTGGGACTTGTTCTATTAGTCCATCTATACTGACCTCCATCAGGTTGCAAATTCAATATAATTTTTATCTGCATCTAGCTCTGAAAAAATATTTGGGCTTCTAGCAGTGTGTGGGACTTGGTTTATTAGTCCATCTATACTGACCTCCGTCAGGTTGCAAATTAAAAATAATTTTTATCTGCATCTAGCTCTGAAAAAATATTTGGGCTTCTAGCAGTGTGTGGGACTTGGTCTATTAGTCCATCTATACTGACCTCCATCAGGTTGCAAATTGAATATAATTTTTTTCTGCATCTAGCTCTGAAAAAATATTTGGGCTTCTAGCAGTGTGTGGGACTTGGTCTATTAGTCCATCTATACTGACCTCCATCACGTTGCAAATTAAAAATAATTTTTATCTGCATCTAGCTCTGAAAAAATATTTGGGCTTCTAGCAGTGTGTGGGACTTGGTCTATTAGTCCATCTATACTGACCTCCATCACGTTGCAAATTGAATATAATTTTTTTCTGCATCTAGCTCTGAAAAAATATTTCGGCTTCTAGCAGTGTGTAGGACTTGGTCTATTAGTCCATCTATACTGACCTCCATCAGGTTGCAAATTAAAAATAATTTTTATCTGCATCTAGCTCTGAAAAAATATTTGGGCTTCTAGCAGTGTGTGGGACTTGGTCTATTAGTCCATCTATACTGACCTCCATCAGGTTGCAAATTGAATATAATTTTTTTCTGCATTTAGCTCTGAAAAAATATTTCGGCTTCTAGCAGTGTGTGGGACTTGCTCTATTAGTCCATCTATACTAACCTCCATCAGGTTGCAAATTAAAAATAATTTTTATCTGTATCTAGCTCTGAACAAATATTTGGGCTTCTAGCAGTGTGTGGGACTTGTTATATTAGTCCATCTATACTGACCTCCATCAGGTTGCAAATTGAATATAATTTTTTTCTGCATCTAGCTCTGAAAAAATATTTGGGCTTCTAGCAGTGTGTGGGACTTGTTCTATTAGTCCATCTATACTGACCTCCATCAGGTTGCAAATTGAATATAATTTTTTTCTGCATCTAGCTCTGAAAAAATATTTGGGCTTCTAGCAGTGTGTGGGACTTGGTCTATTAGTCCATCTATACTGACCTCCATCAGGTTGCAAATTAAAAATAATTTTTATCTGCATCTAGCTCTGAAAAAATATTTGGGCTTCTAGCAGTGTGTGAGACTTGGTCTATTAGTCCATCTATACTGACCTCCATCAGGTTGCAAATTGAATATAATTTTTTTCTGCATTTAGCTCTGAAAAAATATTTCGGCTTCTAGCAGTGTGTGGGACTTGCTCTTTTAGTCCATCTATACTAACCTCCATCAGGTTGCAAATTAAAAATAATTTTTATCTGTATCTAGCTCTGAACAAATATTTGGGCTTCTAGCAGTGTGTGGGACTTGTTCTATTAGTCCATCTATACTGACCTCCATCAGGTTGCAAATTGAATATAATTTTTTTCTGCATCTAGCTCTGAAAAAATATTTGGGCTTCTAGCAGTGTGTGGGACTTGTTCTATTAGTCCATCTATACTGACCTCCATCAGGTTGCAAATTGAATATAATTTTTTTCTGCATCTAGCTCTGAAAAAATATTTGGGCTTCTAGCTGTGTGTGGGACTTGTTCTATTAGTCCATCTATACTGACCTCCATCAGGTTGCTAATTGAATATAATTTTTTTCTGCATCTAACCCAGCCAATAGTTTTGGCCTAATACCACAGTTTGGCCACTCAGCTCTGCTCGGTTCCCATCCATTGTTTTTTTTGTGCAAACAACTCCAGAGTTGTGAATTAGTTAACCACCAAAATGAGTGGAAAAAGGCCTGCTGCTGGTGGAAAGGGGAAAAGGCGCATTGGGAAGGGGAAAAAAGGTTGTGTCCGTGAGGTAGGTGTTAAAGCAACAGTAACATCTGCAGAAGAAAGACCATCTTCCAGCCAAACTAAAATGTCTACTTCTTTTAGCGGACAATGTGATAAGATCCCTTTCTTACGGCCACGCCAATCGCTACAAATTCCTGATGAGGCACAAAAACAGCAGGTGCTTCAACGGATATCAAGTGCTCCTTTAAGTGGGCTCTCCTCCACATCAACTTCAACATCACAAATACTCCAGTCCTCAGAGGTATCACCCCAATCGCACTTGCTTCCTCACAGCTCCCAAATCTCCAGCTGCCCGTCTGAGTATGAGGTAGAACAGATGGTTGAGTCTGCAGAGCTGTTTACTCATACTATAGCCTGGGAATCAGAGGTCGGCTCCAGCGCTTCTGTGAATCCAGACGAGGAAATGATCTGCACTGATGCCCAGAATCTTTATGAGTCGGATCCAGGACCAGACGCAGAAGGTTCTGACCATAATGTAGACCCTCATTCCCAAACTGTAACTCCTGTTGGTGGAGACAATGAGGAAGACGATGATGAGACTCAAATAGCTGATTGGAGCGACAACTTTAGTTTTTTTGTCAGGGCAGGAACAGGTTGGCTCTGAGGACGACGGGTGTGATAACACACAGGGTGATGATGATGAGGTTGGAGATCCCACTTACTGTCAACCCACAGTCAGCCAAGAGATGAGGTCAGCAGACGAGGTGGAGGAGGATGCTAGTGACGACGAGGTCAGGTT
This sequence comes from Phyllobates terribilis, assembly GCF_046119375.1. NCBI lineage: Eukaryota > Metazoa > Chordata > Amphibia > Anura > Dendrobatidae > Phyllobates > Phyllobates terribilis. Next base: position 387,432,963 of record NW_027362765.1, read on the forward strand.
GCGCCTTCCTGGATAGAGACGTAGTACTGGAAGCACGTCAACAACTGCATCCTCAAACACAACTCTGCCTCTCACCACAAGTCGTGGTGGCTCTTCAGGTCGCATGGGTGCTAAGCCTTGCATAGCCTGGGCATTTTTTCAGATCGATAAAGATGACCCAACTCGTGTTATCTGTAACATTTGTCAGCAAAAGCTAAGTAGAGGCCAAAAAATACATAGTTTGAGTACTTCATGCATGAACCGGCACATGGACATGAAGCATAAGTTGCAGTGGGAAGCTCACTGTGCTACAATGCGGCCTAGCCGGCCGGGCCAACCACCGTCTGCCACATCTTGTGCATCCGCGGCCTCTTCATCCTCTGTGACTGGGGGGACAGCAGTCACACCTGTTTTGGGACGCAGACCTGCCACCTCTTTACCCTCAACAGCCAGCGTGATTGGCAGGTCATCATTTTCTTTGGAGGTGGTAACACCAGCTGGTGTTGAGCGCTGTCCGACATCGATAGCACCACCTTTGGATCAAGGCAACCTAACATGTCCGCCTGCATCTTCCTCACAGACTGGCAGTTTGCCGGGGACACCCTTATCCACCCCGTCTAAGCACAACAGCCAGTCCTCGGTCCCTCAGATGTGGACAAGTAAAAGACCATTTCCTCCTAGCCATGAGAAAGCTAAGAGGTTGAATTTCACCATCTGCAAGCTCTTGGCTACAGAAATGCTGCCTTTCCGCCTGGTGGACACAGAGGATTTTCGAGACCTTATGTCCGTCGCAGTGCCCCAGTACCAGATGCCCAGTCGGCACTACTTCTCAAAGACAGGTGTGCCTGCGCTCCACCAGCATGTCGCACACAACATCACCGCTTCTTTGAGAAACTCTGTGTGTGACAGGGTGCATTTCACCACAGACACTTGGACGAGTAGGCATGGACAGGGGCGTTACATGTCGCTGACTGGGCACTGGGTAACTATAGTGACAGCAGGACAAGGGGCTGCTGTCCAAGTCTTGCCGTCCCCACGAGTTGTGCGTCAATCCTCTTTATCTCAAAGTTCCTCCACTGCTTCTGCCTCCTCAACCTCCTCTCGGTCCTCCACCTGCACCCAAAGCCTGTCTGGTCATGCCACAAGCTTTCTAACTGCGCAGAAGGGATCCTGCACACCTCCTTACTATGCTGGCAGTAGGGCTCAACGTCATCAGGCGGTTTTTACTTTGAAATGTCTGGGAAATGTGAGTCACACAGCTGAGGAGTTGTGGTCAGCTCTGGAGAACCAATTTCATGAATGGTTGTCTCCACTGGACCTGAAACCAGGGAAGGCCGTGTGCGACAATGCTGCAAACCTGGGTGCGGCCCTTCGCCGGGGCAATGTCACACACGTGCCATGTATGGCTCACGTGTTGAACCTGGTTGTCCAGCAATTTTTAGCCCACTATCCCGGACTAGATGGCCTTCTGCAGAGGGCACGGTCGCTGTGTGCTCACTTCCGCCGTTCGCATCCCGCAGCTCAGCGACGTACATCTCTACAGAAGTGGTTGGGCCTGCCACTTCACCGGCTAAAATGCGATGTGCCTACCCGGTGGAATTCAACTCTGCACATGTTGCAGCGACTGTGACAGCACCAACAAGCCCTGGTGCAATACGTTCTGACGTATAGCCTGGGCCAACGAGATCCAGAGGTGGGGCAAATCACGCTGGAGGAGTGGTCTCAGATCAGGGACCTATGCACCCTTCTGCACAGTTTTGAAATGGCGACGAAGATGTTTAGTGCTGACGATGCCATTATCAGCATGACTATTCCGGTGATTTACATGCTGGAGCACATGTTAAACAGAATTCGGAGTCAGGTGGTGGCACAAGAGGAGGTGGAGAAAGTAGAGGAGGAGGAGTTGTATGCAGAAGGGCTAACATCTGCAAGGTCCAGACGATCGGCAGCACCAAGGCGGCAGGCATGTGAGGGTGGGGGACATGGTTTTACCAGGGAGCATGGTAGCAGCCAAACTAGTGAGGAAGGTGCAGGAGCCCAGGAAGAAGTGGAGGACGAACTGATGGAAGACTCATCAGATGAGGGAGACCTTGATCACATTTCTGTTGTGCGAGGTTGGGGGGAGAGGACAGAGGAAGGAAGCATGATTCTTACCTCGCCACCAACACAACAGGGACTTGGTGCTCCTGGATGCGCAACACACATGAGTGCCTTCTTGCTGCACTACCTGCAACATGACCCTCGAATTGTGAGAATTAGAAATAATCCTGACTACTGGGTTGCCACACTGTTAGATCCCCGGTACAAAAGTAAATTTGCTGAAATTATTCCTGCCATAGAAAGGGATGCACGCATGCAGGAGTATCAGCAGAGACTGTTGCAGAATCTTACTTGTGCTTTTCCACAAAACACCAGTGGTGCACGTAGTGAATCTCACAGTTCCAACTTGCCAACCGTGGGACCGTCGAGTGTTCAGCACTCAAACCGTAATAGAAACACAGTATCTGCTGGTAACATAAATTTTGCGGAATCATTTCACCACTTTTTTAGCCCATCCTTTGCAAGGCCACAGGAGACAAGAAGTCTGACACATAGTCAACGCCTAGAGACGATGGTACAGGAGTATCTCCAAGTAAACATTGAAGCCATGACTGTGTCACTGGACCCTTGCTCTTTTTGGGCTTCCAATCTGGATAAATGGCCGGAGCTAGCCACTTACGCCTTGGAGATCTTGTCATGCCCCGCAGCCAGCGTTCTGTCTGAACGTGTGTTCAGTGCTGCTGGTGGTGTGCTGACAGATAAGCGCACGCGGCTCTCCACTGATAATGTAGACAGACTCACGTTCATAAAGATGAACAAATCATGGATCCGAAACGACTTTTCTACCCCTGTGTCATCCTGGGGAGAGTAAAAGCTTGATGATTGGTTAAAATCACCTCACCAACAGTTTTAAGCTTTCAAATTACTAATCATGTTTATCTGTATCTTGGCTGGAAAATAATTTGGGCTTTGTAGCAGTGTGCAGTACTGATTCTATTAGGCCATCTATACTAAGCTCTGCCAGATTTAAAATTACTAATCATGTTTATCTGTATCTTAGCTGGAAAATAATTTGGGCTTTGTAGCAGTGTGCAGTACTGATTCTATTAGGCCACCTATACTAAGCTCCACCAGATTTAAAATTACTAATCATGCTTATCTGTATCTTGGCTGGAAAATAATTTGGGCTTTGTAGCAGTGTGCAGCACTGATTCTATTAGGCCATCTATACTAAGCTCCACCAGATTTAAAATTACTAATCATGTTTATCTGTATCTTGGCTGGAAAATAATTTGGGCTTTGTAGCAGTGTGCAGTACTGATTCTATTAGGCCATCTATACTAAGCTCCACCAGATTTAAAATTAATAATAATTTTTAGCTGCATCTAGCCCGGAAAATAATTTTGGGGCTCCGAGATGCGCAAGACACATAAGTGCCTTCTTGCTGCACTACCTGCAACATGACCCTCAGATTGTCAGAATTCGAAGTAATCCTGACTACTGGGTTGCCACACTCTTAGATCCCCCACACTCTTCGATCAACCTTTTCATTTTAATAAAGACAAAAAAAATGGTCATTTTTGAAATTATAAGCATTAGCAGGTTATTAGAAACTGAAATCAGTTTTCAACTCAAAACTTTATTCTAGGTGATGTTACATTTGCACATAGGACCCCTTGTTCGAAAGGAGCTTCTGAACTCTCTCGTCCATTGAATTTTTCAGGTTTTGGATGGTTTCTGCTTCAATTGTTTTGCATAAGGACAGAATACCCTCCCAGAGCTGTTGCTTAGATGTGAACTGCCTCCCGCCATCATAGACACTCCTTTTGATGATGCTCCAGAGGTTCTGAATGGGGTAGAGGTCAGGGGAGCATGGGGGTCACACCATAAGTTTGTCCCCTTTTATGCCCATATCAGCCAGAGATGCAGATGTGTTATGTGCAGCATGAGACGGTGCATTATCATGCATGAAAATGATCTTGCTGTGGAATACACGGTTCTTCTTCTTGAACCATGGCAGGAAGTGCTGTTTGAGAAACTCCACATACATTATGGAGTTCATCTTTACCCCTTCAGGGATCCTAAAGGGGCCGACAATCTCTCTCCCCATGATTCCAGCCCAAAATATTACTCCACCTCCTCCTTGTTGGCGCTGTAGCCGTGTTTGCGTGGGGGGTCCATCAACCAGCCATCCTCCACTCCATCCATCTGGACCATCGAGCGTTGCACGGCACTCATCGGTGAACAAAACAGTTTTGAAATCAGTCTTCATGTATTGTTTGGCCCACTGGAGCCGTTTCTGCTTGTGTGCAGTGGATAGAGGAGGTCGACAGGATGGCGTACGCACAGCTGCAAACCTCTGAAGGACCCTGCATCTTGTTGTTCGGGGGACGTTGGAGGCACCAGCAGCTTCAAAAACTTGTCTGCTGCTATTACAAGGCTTTTTTGCCGCTGCTCTTTTAACCTGACGTAATTGCCTGTAGGAAAGAGTCCTCAATTTGCCCTTATCAGCACGCACACGTGTGTACTGTGAATCAGCTACATACTTCTTGATTGCCAAGACACTTCATCCTGATCATTGCACAATGTTGATTGTAGTCATGCCTTAACCTAAACACTCCACAATTTGTTGCTTCTCAGCAGCCGACACATCCTTTTTCTTTCCCATTTTGGCAGAAAATGTAGGCTGCTTAATAATGTGGGACAGCCTTCTTAAGTAGTCTTGCCTTTCATTGGACACACCTGCCAAACTAATTAGCACAGGTGTCTGCAATTGCTTACAGTGATATAAAGAGCCCTGACACACATCACCATCAATGAGTTTAACTGACAAACAAACAAATTCTTCCCTTATCACTCCTAAACACTTTTTGCATAATAATTTGGAACACAGTGTACATGTGCTTTTCCACAAAACACCAGTGGTTCACGTAGTGAATCTTACAGTTCTAACTTGCCAACCGTGGTCTGTATGGAGTTGTTCAATAAAGGGCCCAAAATTAAGATAACATAGATGGGAGAGGTCTCTATGAATAGGAATTCCTAAGTATTTGATACCCTGTGAGGGCCAGGCAAAGGGAAAGTTGGACTGGATGGAATCCTATATGGATTTGGGGAGGGAGACATCGAGGGCCTCAGACTTCGCTGCATTGATTTTAAAATTTGACCATGTAACAAAGTGATCTATTTCAGCCATAACAGCATGGATGGATATATGTGATTGAGTGATATATACTAGGACATCATCAGCAAATAGAGAGCACTTGTACTCGGTGCCTCCCACCTCAATCCACCTAATATTGGGGTTATGGCGAATTGATGAGAGCAGGTGCTCCGTCACTAGGATGTATAAGAGAGGGGACAGAGGACATCCCTGCCTTGTCCCATTGGTGATTATGAAAGGTGATGAAAATGTTCTGACGCGCCCCCTGGGCCTTGGGACACCCGGAGCCGGACCCTTTTTGGTGGATCCTGGTGGTTGTAGTCTCCGTGGCGGCGACCCGGTTCCGTGGCTCAGGGCGGTCAAACCAGTGGCGGAACTATTTATGTGGTTTTGATGTTTAAACGTCCGACTACGCCACCCGTGGATTGCGGTCAGAGTGAACTGCCGCTGCAGGGCAGACCGCTGAGGCAGGTGTTGTGGGTGCAGCAGAGCGTAGTATAACTCCCCACGGGAGGAGTATAGCCACAGGGCAGTGTATGCGGAGGATGGGGGTGATGGTGCAGGGCAGCAGCAGTAACAACACGGAGTCAGTGATGCAGTCCAGGGCCTTTACTCACAGTTCTTATTATCCAGACCACTTCTGCAGGTAACGGCTGCCCACGTCGTACTGTGCTCACCAGGTGAGGGGCTCAGACAACTCCCAGATAACTTTGGAGCGCTTCACAGGACCCCCTTTGTGTGTCCTTTGTCTGGCCTTTCTTACCAACCCTTCTGTCCTGCTGCCTCGGGCCTCCTCTTGGTAAACTTGGCGCCAGTTTCCCTGACCCTATGTGCTGCCCTCCTAGCGGGTGTAGCGAGGGGCTGCGCCACATAAAATGTCACAGCCTCCGGTTTCCAGCTGAGGGTCGTTTCCCGCCTCCACTAGTTTCGGGGACCGGTCTCCCCCTTTGGCCTGACCCCTCCACGCAGGTGGATTCGGGCGTGCGGTGGCGACTCGCCCATCCGCACCCCTGGGATCCCTTCGTTCCTCGTTCCTGGAGCCTTCTCCGCTCCTCTTCCTTCCTTCTCCCTCTTCCAGGCCTGGGCCTCTGTTACTAGGCCCGCCGCCGGAGCAGAGCTCATGCAGAGCCCCTGCTCCCTGTCACTTCTGCTCAGACTTTTCTGCACTGAACTAAGATGGTGCCCACCTTTTATACTCCCTTCTCAATGCACCTAGGAACTGCTTCCTCCCTGCTCCTGCACTACAGGGTTCCCCTTCCTCAGTGTTCCCTCCCCCCACTCCAGCCAGGGACAGGGACTGTCGTGCCCATCTCAGGGGCATATTGGTCGCCCTGCCCCACGGCAATGTGGTGTAATGCATGCAAGTGTCGGGTCCTGATCCACACTCCATCCTTACCTGAGAGTGAGATATCACACCTCTGGGTGAGGTGCAATACCTCTGTAGCAACCGAGCCCTCAGGGTGCTACAGTTCCATTTATCTTCAGCCTAGGTGACGTATTGCGATACAGGGCCTTGATTTTGGCTATAAAAGGGTCCCCTAGACCCCTACCCCAAGCTTTTTAAGAGAATAATATATGGCGTGCCAGGAGACTCTATGGAATGCTTTCTCAGCATCCAACGAGAGTATCGAATTACAATTTTTTAACTGCATCTAGCCCAGGAAATACTTTGTGCCTTGTAGCAGTGTCTGCTAGTCAGCGGATTATCCCGGCTGTTAAGCAAGCTACACCACCTGTAGTTTGGACACTTAATTTTTTCAAAGGAAATGCTTCGGGACCACGGGATACTCAGTGAAGAGCATCAGGAGGCACCCCAAGGCATAGGGGCTGGGACTGGCGGTAGGATGCCTTGCGGTGGACAGCCGAGCTCGATCCTTATAAAAGCTTTTTAACTGCAGCAGCTTTAGTGGACGCTACTGGAGCTGGAATTACGCGGCTGCTGGCATGAGACTTGCCCTCCAATAGATCCTTGTAAAAGGATTTAAAGTGTATTAATTCAAATTAGAGAGACAATTTAAATTAAAAAGCTTAGAGCTGCCTCCACCACAGGGGGGCTCGCTCGACCCACCAGCGGACAGGCACCAGTATTGGGAGAGGGGGGCTGACCGTCAGGGTCCACCGCGGCTCTGGCACAAACCCGGCGACACGGAGGTGGCACGGGCAGGAACGGACTGGCAGTGTCGGCTTCTCACTTTTTGGATCTTAGAAGGAGGGCATGACATGCCTATATCTGTGTCTCCCCTCCTTTTACTCCTCCACCTCTTTTCTTTTTGCATGACTATATGTACTTGTCACTTTTCCATGTGTTAGTTATGTCTTCTGAGCAGTTTGTCAGATTTTGGACACCTTTGAAGGTGTTTTCTATGTGTTTCTATGTGTTTTTGTTTGCCTGCCATTGGTTTTAACGGTGTTCGAAGGTGTTCGACGAACAGTTCGACGAACAGTTCGGCGAACACACGGGTGTTCGACGAACCGAACCGAACTCGAACACTACGGGGGTGGCTCAACACTAGTCAGGAGGAGGACCAGGGTGCCGAAGTGGAAGACGAGGTGGTAGATGGTATAGTAACTGACCCAACCTGGCAGGAGGACAAGCAGAGCGAGGACAGCAGCACACAGGGAGAGGGAGGCAGAGCACCCCAACAGGCAGGAAGAAGCAGTGTGGTGGTCGCAGACAGAAGGCAGGCAACCGTTCCCCGTAACACCAACACGAAGGAAGTTGCCAGTACAACTGTTAGGTCTTCCCGAGTCTGGTTGTTTTTTAATTAAAGACTCTGCCAATAACCCCCAAAAGGCCATTTGCACCACCTGCCAGGCCAGCATCAGCAGGGGTGGCAAAATGACCAGCCTGACCACCACCAGCATGATCAGGCACATGGCAGCAAAGCACCCGACTTTGTGGGCCGAACCCCAGGGTCCAGGAACAGTGTATGCAGGTGGCACCATTGCTTCTTCCACTGTTGTGCATGCAAGCTAATCCCCTGTCCACTGTGCATGCGAAGATGCCCTCTGCCCTGCACCTGTCGTTGCGCACTCTCAAGTAGCAGCATTAGGAAGCACGTCCATGTTCTTGTCCTTGGTGAGTTTATGTTATGCTGCCTTTCCCATGACCCTCGCGTTCTCAAAATTTTGGGTTACAGTCATTACTGGTTGGTGACACTTCTAGACCCACGCTACAAAAATGGGGCTGTACCAGAAGGCCCTTGTTGCGGAACTATTAAAAAAATTCCCATCTGAAAACGCTGGCGGCAGAGTGCACACTTCGTTGGACAACCAAGGAGTACAGGCGAGAGAGACACAACTTCAATCTAGCAGAGGCAGAGAAACACTGTCAAAGTTCTGGGAGAGTATTCTCAGACCCTCCCATCGCACAGGCCCTGAGGCGCGGGGTACTATCACAAGGGTGCAAAGTTTTGGAAGATGCTGAGGAAGTACCTTGCCGACCGTATCAACGTCCTCCATGATTCCTCTGTGCCTTATAATTATTGGGTATCCAAAGTGGATACATGGAATGAATTGGCTCTCTATGGCTCTGAGGTCCTGGCCTGCCCTGCAGCCAGCGTTTTATCAGAGTGGGTTTTTAGTCCCGCTGGTGGAATTATAACTGATAAGCGCATTAACCTGTCAACTGAAAATGCTGACAGGCTGACTCTTATAAAAATGAACAAGGGCTGGATTGGGCCAGACTTCTCAACACCACCGAATGATAGCAGTGTAACAGAAACTCAAATCCAGTGTCTTTTCTTGGGAGGTCTATTCCCATGCACATTTTCACACCCACACATGGGTATACGCTTCCTGATTTTGGCTATTTGCTCTTGTCCTCCTCCTTCTCCTCATCCTCCACTACCATATCACCAGAGTGACCGTGGTCCGTGATGCCACACCCACCTAACACCCACCTAATTTTTTTAAAGGATGTTTATGATGCCCGTAAAAAAAAATTTTATACAGTATGTTCATGTATACCCCCCAGGGGTAAATGTTTGTCAGCCCATACACTTGTGCATGGGCATTACAAGTAAAGGAGGCCCGCTCCTTTCTAATGGGAACATTTTTTTATGAGGCCCTCCTCCACGTCTCTTCCAAGGGGCATTGAAGTGCCTCCAAATTTTTGGCAGCCCTTGCATTCACTGCATAGGCCAACACTATGGGAGACTCTCTCCTTTCTAATGGGAATTTGTCGTTACTGTGGCCCTGCTCTATGTCTCTTTTAATTGTTAGTGGGGTTTTTCCTAAATTTGGTCAGCCGTTGGACTCACTGCATACCATATAACTGTATAGCAGACTCTCTCCTTTCTAATGGGAATTTGTCATTACTGTGGCCCTGCTCTATGTGTCTTTAATTTCCTAGTGGGGTTTTTCCTAAAACTGGTCAGCTGTTGGACTCACTGCATACCCTATAACTGTATAGCAGACCCTCTCCTTTCTAATGGGAACATGTCGTACTTGTTACTGTGGCCCTGCTCTATGTGTCTTTAAATTCTTAGTGGCGTTTTTCCTAAAATTGGTCAGCCTTATGACTCACTGCATACCCTATAACTGTATAGCAGACTCTCTCCTTTCTAATGGTAATTTGTCATTACTGTGACCCTGCTCTATGTGTCTTAAATTCTTAGTGGGGTTTTTCCCAAATTTTGGCAGCCCTTGCAGTCACAGCATGGGCATTGCCACTATAGGAGAACCGGTCCTTTATAATGGGAACATTTTTTTTACTGAGACCCTCCTCTAAGTCTTTTCAAAGGGGTATTGGGTTGCATCCAAATTTTTGGCAGCCCTTGCAGTCACTGGATACGCAATAACAGTATAGGAGACCCACTTGTTAATAATGGGAACAACAAAGCATAGCCGGCGGATGGCTCTCTAACAATAGCGAGGGCCGACTGCTGGCCTTTTAAGAATAGTAAGGGCCGTCTGATGGCCCTATAAAGATAGGCTTTATGACTTTCAGAGTCCCTCCATCATAAATAAAACAAGATGTGTCTGATAATGTGTCACACACCACATTCCCAGATAAGGTTGTAAAATGTTAAAATGACATTTCCCGGTGAATGCATTTGTCTTAAAAAAAATGTAAAAAAAAACAAAACAATAGGATCTTTCTTTAGTATAAAAACAGCATCACCAATTTAACCTCAATGTAATCACATTGTTCAGCTCCTGCACCTCCTCCTCCATCTCCGAAATGACCACATCAGTCACAAGCTGACAGCACTGCAGCACTGCCTTGGCCAAGCGGCAACAGGCTGTGCTGAAGATAATATGCTTAATTGACAAACCGCCCAGCGCTGCAGAGTTGTTGAAAGCTGTAACACAGCAGCCTGATCTGTGGCTCTCACCACTGAGCATACAGCCAGGCATGGTCGTGTGTTACAATGGGCGGAACCTGGTGACGGAGAAATGACAGCCGGGGTAGATACGGTTTCCCTCTATGCCAGTCCTTTCACCGAGCTAAAGAATATGGCTGTGGTGAAATACAACTTCCACTGAGATTTCAGATTGAGAAACATTGTGCCCACCAGAGGATTTGATTCTGAGGGCTCACCTTTCTCCACCGCTCAAGAGCCTTCAGAATCAAATCCTCTGGTGGGCACAATGTTTTTCATGATAGCACCTGCAAAGTTAGCGCTATCATGAACTCTCCTGAGGTAAAGGCAAGGCACACAAGAGGATTCTCTGGTGGGAACGTCCAACCCTGCCAAGAAGCAGTCCTGGCTAAGAAAAGTGTGGGGGAAGGTTCCCGGACACTTTATGGTTTCTTTTTTAATGCGGATCAGATGTGCTTATGCATGTGATTTCCCAAACCGCATTGCAGATCAGGCCATTGCCCAACTCTGTAGTCATGAAATTAAATGCGCAAAGAAAGATGTGTGTGTGTGGCAAAGCACCACCGACAAGTGCGAGTTGATGTTGGACGGGCTGCCATTGCTTCTGCAACAAGCAGCACTAGATGACTTCCTGGGAGAAATGGCACCCAAGGTAGATACGGTTTCCCTCTATGCCAGTCCTTTCACCGAGCTAAATACAACTCTCAGCAAAAATAGCTGTGGACTGGCTCTGTACCGTCCCTGGCCACATTCACCTGTCCACGTGTTTGTGGTTAGGCGGTTCTTCCCAGTAAGTGCACTGGGGAGGGCATGGGTAATGTTGTGGGACCCGTGCTTGTGGAAGGCGAGGACGATACCGGGAGAAACAGTGGCGGCTGGGGACCGAGTATGCACACCAAGCCGCCAGCATGAGGTTGTGAAAAGCTTCCACCTCCAAGAGCCTAAAAGGCCATATTTCAAGTGCAAGCAGCTGCCCAGAAATCTGGCAATTTAGTGTTGCGGCCTGTGGGTGGGTGGGTGGCTGGCTGCATACTTGCGCTTGCATTCCAAGTAACAGAAAACTAAGCAGATGGTGGCCTCTATCATCTTCATTATCAAAAAAGGAATAGTCGGCACTCCGTATAGCTAGAGTGGTGCACGTGGAAAACAATGTCTGTAGGAAAAGAAAATCCCGGCACTCACGTGTTGATAATCAGTTGATTTATTCCACAACTCACACAAGACGTTTCAGCCTGTCCAAGGCTTTTTTCAATTGTGGTTAAATACATTCAGTCAAGATATTTATAAACAAATCCACGGAAATGACATAATTCTCATTAACATAAAAAAAAGAGTAGACCAATAAAAAAATTATATATAACAGAATTTACAACACCATACAAAAATTAAACAATAATAAACTCAAATTACACAATGAAAAAGAACAAGTGAATTCATATATTTAAATAATCCCCGACTACACATAAAACCATATACATCGCAGATTGTAAAATTTATTGCATGCATATACCACATTATATCTTTATTTCTCCATATTCTTTTAGCTAAAAATATGTAACATTTCATAGTTTTTCCAGAAAAGATCCTCAATGTTTTTAAGATTTTTTAATATTTCCCATGGAATCAAATATATCAATGACAGATAAATTCATATATATATATAATCTCCAACCAAATATGAGAATATAAATCCTAAAACATGGATTCCATTTTATAAATGTATCAAAAATATTCCCATCTAAATTTCTCCATGTTCTTTTTATTAAACACATTCAACATTATATAATTTTTCTGGAAAAAATTCCTTGATATTTTTAGATTTTTTCAAAAAGATTTTTATTAGAACAATACTGTTTATTACATTTGTATATACAACTGATTCCTCATGAACAGCCTGCAACAAGTGACTAAATCTATCTTTTATTCTCTTGCCCTTTATAATTCTATTAATAAATACCTTATAAAGAGATCAGTATACTGCCATATTCCCATAGATCCCAATTCACATAGTAGAAAAAATTCATCATATTATTTCTATATCACTTTATATCTCATTATAAATTGTAACTACATATAAAGCTACTGCTGAAAGAATAATAACAGACATACGGGAATAGAGAACATCTATATCCTAAGTGATTCTCACCTCCCCCAGATCGTAGTCTGAGATAAGAGTGACTTTTTAAATTTATCCTTTGTTATCCTCTATTACCCAAATTAGACCTTATTTATTTCGTTAAAGGTGACAGTATAATTAACTGTCCACCCGTAATTCCTAGAGATACATAGGGAAGCCGTCCATCTTACATCATGTCTTATCTCCGCATTCAATCTTATTTAACCCGACAAAATGTGGCAAGTATAATATGCATCCCATTTGTTCCTATGCAGATACTTCAGGATTTCATCGCATCTGAGATGTCTAGAAAGAAAAATAGGATGTATATATTACTCATTATCCTAATCACATAATCCCACTAACATCATATTCTCGATTCAGGCCATTCGGATATAAAGTTCCCAAAGTATATATCCAAAAGGCTTCTCTACGTAAAAGGATTTTTTTGATACTGCCTCCTCTTCTAGGTGTATCTATTTGTTCTAACACCTGATATTTCAATTGGGCTATTGAATGTCCTTTTTCCTTAAAATGTAATGGAAGGGGAAGCGAAGTATCTCCACACCTGATAGTGGATTTATGTTTATTAACCCGTGTTCCTACTGACTGCATTGTTTCGCCAATATATGAAAAGCCGCACGGACATTTTATCTGATAAACCACATTTGTAGATTTACACATGTAGAAGCCCTTAATATTAAATCTTTTACCTGTCCTAGGATGACTAAAATATTCCCCCTTAATTACATTACTACATTGAGCACAATTCAGACAGGGATACGTTCCTTTATTTTTTGTTGAAAGAAAAGTTTGTCTTGGAATTATTGCATCGCTCCCAACATCCGCCCGTATTAGTTTATCCTTCACATTGGGCAATCTCTTGTTACAAATAAGGGGAGGTATATTAAATTCCATCACACTCGGATATGCCTGCCCTAGAATATGCCAATATTTCTTTATAATCTGATCTACTTTTAAATTGACCGGATGATATTCCCTCACAAAGCATATACGTGGTTCATCCCTTCTACGTGTTTTTTCATCAGTAACCACCTCTCTCAATGCCCTATCTAGAATACGTTGGGGATAGTCTCTCAATCTAAAATTTTCACACATTTCCTCAATTCTTTTTGAACAGGTGGAGGGGTTGGTAACAATCCTAGTCACTCGCTGAAACTGTGATTTGGGGATAGCCTTTTTAACAGAATATGGGTGTGCACTCCTAAAATGTAAGATACTATTCCTGTCCGTATCTTTTTTATATAAATCTGTCTCAAAGTCCCCTTTCTCATTCCTAATTACCATAGTGTCCAAAAAATTCATCCTCTCAGTGCTATATGAAATGGTAAATTTTAGTTCACTCCATACACTATTCAAATCATCATAAAATGTCATTAGGGTTTCTTGTGGCCCCTCCCATACGCAAAAAATGTCATCTATGAACCTAAACCAGGCTCTTCCATGTATCTTGAATAGAGGATGTTCATAGACATAATGCTCCTCAAAAAATGACATATATGTATTTGCGTATGGGGGGGGCCACATTCGCACCCATTGCCGATCCCCTCTTCTGTTTATAATACACATCCTGGAACAAAAAATAGTTCTCATACAGAACCACCTTCAGTAACTCCATCACTATATCTCTTTGAACCCCTGGAAATTCATTAATCTCAAGAAGCCACCTCACTGCGTTTAATCCTTTTTCATGTTCTATTGGTGTATATAAACTTGTAACATCTATTGTAGTAATGATGGCATCCGCAGATATATTATGAATGGTTTTAATTTTTTCCAAAAAATCTCCTGTATCTAATAAAAAAGATTTATTTTTCTTTACTAGAGGGGTCAAAATGTGTTCCAATGTTATAGATAGAGGGGATAATACTGACTCTGTGGACGCCACAATTGGTCTGCCTGGAGGATCAATTAAAGTTTTATGCACTTTCGGTAATATATAAAATACTGGGGTGATAGGATCATCTTTAATCAAAAAATCAGCCAACTTTGAATCAATATTTCCCCCTAATTTATATCTATCTATCATTATCTAAATTTTCCTTTGTATATCTTTCAATGGGTTCCCTTTTAATGGTTGATAAGTTGTAGAATCTGATAATTGTCTCATTATCTCCCCAATATATCTCTCCCTATCCATTATTACAATTGATCCCCCTTACCTGTCTGAATTGTGCTCAATGTAGTAATGTAATTAAGGGGGAATATTTTAGTCATCCTAGGTCAGGTAAAAGATTTAATATTAAGGGCTTCTACACGTGTAAATCTACAAATGTGGTTTATCAGATAAAATGTCCGTGCGGCTTTTCATATATTGGAGAAACAATGCAGTCAGTAGGAACACGGGTTAATAAACATAAATCCACTATCAGGTGTGGAGATACTTCGCTTCCCCTTCCATTACATTTTAAGGAAAAAGGACATTCAATAGCCCAATTGAAATATCAGGTGTTAGAAAAAATAGATACACCTAGAAGAGGAGGCAGTATCAAAAAAATCCTTTTACGTAGAGAAGCCTTTTGGATATATACTTTGGGAACTTTATATCCAAATGGCCTGAATCGAGAATATGATGTTAGTGGTATTATGTGATTAGGATAATGAGTAATATATATGACGCGCCCCCTGGGACATATTCCTTTTTGAGGGGAATACCCGGCACCGGATCAGATGGGGGGTTGTAGTCTCCGAGCGGCTGTGACCCGGCCCCGTGCCCAGGGCGTCAAGCTAAGTGTTATGTGGCAGTCCTACAGATGTTATTCAGAGTTCTTTTGTGTCGACTACGCCACCCGTTGTGATGCGGTCACTGTGGCCGCCGCTGCAGCAGGGTCCGCTGAGGCTGATGGTGGGTGCGCAGCTTGGTGGGATAACCCCCAACGGGAGGGGTATAGCCTCAGAGGGGACAGGCGCAGAGGATGGGGGTTGTGGTGGTGTAGTGCAGACGGCAGTGAAGACAGAGTCGGGTTGTGCAGTTAAGGGTGTTTACTTACTGCAGATGTTGTACTGGTCACTCCAGCTGCTAGTGACCACCCGAGCCGTGCTGCGTCCACCAGGTCCTGGATCCAGCCAACCCCCAAACAAGTCCGGAGCGTGGCCCCGAGCTCTCTTTCTGTCCCGTTCTCTGGCCGTCCCCACCAGTAATCCACCTAGGTCCAGCTCCCTCGGGCCTTCTGTTGGGACACCCTTGGCCCTTGGTTCCCTGACCCTTCATGTGGTGTGCCTTCGGGGTGGATGTGATGGGTGACCGTGGCAGACGCTGCCCACGGTCTCCGGTCTCTGGCTGGGGAATGTTTTTACCCCCACCAGCTTGGGTTCCGGTACCCTGATGCCGACTCTTCACCCGGTGCTTTTAGTTGGGATCTCAGAGTCCTTCCCTTCTGTGCTCTGGGTCTCTCTCTTTTCTCCTCTCTCACTCTGGGTCTTGGTCTTTCTTCTCTCCTCTCCTGACTTGTTCTCTGCAGCTGATCCTCTCTGCATCTGATCCTCTGCATCTGACCCTGATCTTAGTTGGTGCCCACCTTATATACACCCTCTATGTGTGAGCTCAGGTGACCAGCACCCAATGAGCTCCTAACTTTACCCAGGCTGCTCCCCCTATCTGCCCCTACACTACATGGGATGTACCACCCCCCTCCCACTCCAGCCAGGAACAGACTCGGTCGTACCTGCACATTTCTAAGTGGGAGTACCGTCGGCCTGTTCCCCGGAAATGGGATGTGTGTAGTGCATGCAGCCTACCGAGCTCAGTTCCACACTCCTTCCTTACCCGGGAGTGGAATATCACACCTCTGGGTTGAGGTGCAATACCCCTGTAGCAGCCGAATCCTCAGGGTGCTACATTCCCCCCTGGTAAATCACCGCACGTCCTCGGGCTGTAAGACATAAAACAACACCAAAACATACAAAATTTTCATATAAACATAATAAAACATATAAAACATTATATATATAAAACTTTTCATATAAACATTCTCGTCGTCTCTTGTTTCAGGTTCCTCCTCCGGACACTGTGCAACGTGTGTCCGGGAAAAGTGCGACAGTCTCTTAGAAAACTGGTTTTACTATAAAACCGGTAGGGGGCGCTTTAGGACGCGCAACTATATACAGGGGATATGGCCGCTCTCAGTCCTCGGCCAGGTAAGGAGGGAAAGGGAATGGCTGCTCACAGTCCTCAGCCTGTGGGATTAAGGGGTTAACGGGTAAACAGTTCACTCAGCTGGTCCCAACGGGGACTATATATAAGTATCAACAGTTTCAGTTTCTTTATACCCCGATCGGGTAACTTATTTACAGCACTTCTCTGCCGCACTCAACGGCGTCTTCCTCCTGCTCTTTGCTTGTAGCTGTTGGTAACTTCAGACCCGTCCGGATCCTCTTGCTCCTCCTCCTCGCACCGCAACTCCTCCTCCGTCAGGCGGTGTACGTGGAGGGCGTAAGGTCCTTTGGCACACTTGTGCCGGGTGAAGGTGACCTCGTCTCCGATGTAGAGGTCACGACCTCTGTGCCCCTCCGGCAGATGGGACTCCACGTCTCTGCGCGTGACAAAGACGTCGCCGGGGGTGTTGTGGTCTCTGATGAAGCCCCACCCATGCTGCTGGTTGAACTTGATCACTGTCCCGATGGTGCGGGGACAATGCGCTGCACGGGGGTCCCTCCTGGTCCGGCTCTTCTGCTCGGCGCTCCGTACTTGGGCCTGTTGTTCCCGGACCCGCCTCTCTCTCCGCTCCCTCGCAAACTCTTCGAGCTGTTGGCGGCAGCACTCCGCACGCTCTGCTGCAGCTGCCCTAGTTTCCTGAGTGAACCCCATTAGATCTTCTCCGGTGGGGTCCCACTCAAACTGCGCTTCCGCTAGCGGGGGCGAGATCCTTACTACGGGCTTCGGAGCCGGAATCAGGGGTGCACACATGGCCCCAACCCTCCTCTGGTGCTCCAGTTCATAATATTTCTGGGGCCAGATGAAAGGCTGCCCGTCCGGCCACGTGTGCTGGGCAAACAAGTCCTCTCCCAGACGCGGCACCCTTGGTTTTACGGGTGCGGGCGCGGTGGTGGTGGCGCCCGGGTTGCCCAGGCCTTGCGGCCAGGCCTGGGGCACCTGGAAGGTGAAGGGCACCGTTAGGACGGCGGCGCCCTGGGCTACCTGGCCTTGCGGCCAGGCCGGAGGCTCCGCGGAGGTAGGGGGCGCTGTTGGTGATGCGGCGCCCGGGAATTCTAGGCCCTGCGACCAGGCTGGTGGTACTTCCTGCTTGGTCACGCTCGGGGTCGAGGCGTGTGACGTCACAGGGGTCGCGGCGGCGGCTTCCGGTTGGGGCCTAGTCTGCGTCGGTGACATGGCGTTTTCGGGCACAGCAGGGGGACTTTCGGGCTCTGCGACGGGGAGCTGGGGCAGGTAAGCGGTGTCACGGCTTGGGGTATAGGCGTCCTCTTTACCTGCCTCCATGCGTTCGGCTCCCTTCTCTGCGCCGTCTCCGACCTTTGGTCCTCCCGCGCCATCCTCAGAGGCGGTCTCCTTCCTCATCTCGGCTGGCGTGCTCCGGGTCTTGGTTTCAGCTTGCTGGGCCATCTCCCGGCTCCATTCCGCCAATATCTCGCGCTGTACCCGGGCCATCCTCCATGCGAGGCCCTCCAGGGCAGTCTGCGCACACTCCCGGTCTCGGGGGAGCTGTGCAAGGACCTCCACTAGGCCTAGTGGGGTCGTGGTGTCCAGCAGGCTCCTGACCAACGGGTCGGTGCTGCTCTGCTCTTCTTCCAGCAGGCTCCTGGCCAGCGGGCCGGTGCTGCTCTGCTCTCTGGACATCTCCGGGCGAGCTTCTCTGCTGCTCCTCTCCAGGCTTCCTGCCTCCGGGTGCGCTCGCTCCAGACTGCTCCAGGCGGCACCCATCTTTGCTCTTTTCTTTCGTCTCCTCCCACTTCGAGGGCGGTCCCGGGGCAACTCGGTGACTGTCAGCTCCAGGGGTAGTTCTTTCACGCTGACAGACACCTCCAGCATCACAGTCTCTGTTGGTGGGGACGGTTTCCACTTTTGGCGCCATTTTCTGTCCTGGCCCACGATGGGAGGCGGCCTCCTGCCCTCCTTTGGCACGCCCATAATGGCGTCCGCTGCTCTTCCAAGGCGGGAAATCTGCGGTTTTGGCGGGAAGCGTCGCCCAGTGGCGGGAAACTCTGCAGATGGCGGGAACAAGCTGGAAATGGCGGACAATCGGCGGGAAACGACTGGTGATGGAGTCCGATGGCGTGGACCCTCCGGAACCGGCGGGAGACTTCTTTCTGAGGTAAACTTGCACTTTTCTTCAGGCACGCAGTACCCGGGTGTTGCGGGCACGTAATCCTGCCGACTACGCCAAAGTTGACGCGCCCCCTGGGACATATTCCTTTTTGAGGGGAATACCCGGCACCGGATCAGATGGGGGGTTGTAGTCTCCGAGCGGCTGTGACCCGGCCCCGTGCCCAGGGCGTCAAGCTAAGTGTTATGTGGCAGTCCTACAGATGTTATTCAGAGTTCTTTTGTGTCGACTACGCCACCCGTTGTGATGCGGTCACTGTGGCCGCCGCTGCAGCAGGGTCCGCTGAGGCTGATGGTGGGTGCGCAGCTTGGTGGGATAACCCCCAACGGGAGGGGTATAGCCTCAGAGGGGACAGGCGCAGAGGATGGGGGTTGTGGTGGTGTAGTGCAGACGGCAGTGAAGACAGAGTCGGGTTGTGCAGTTAAGGGTGTTTACTTACTGCAGATGTTGTACTGGTCACTCCAGCTGCTAGTGACCACCCGAGCCGTGCTGCATCCACCAGGTCCTGGATCCAGCCAACCCCCAAACAAGTCCGGAGCGTGGCCCCGAGCTCTCTTTCTGTCCCGTTCTCTGGCCGTCCCCACCAGTAATCCACCTAGGTCCAGCTCCCTCGGGCCTTCTGTTGGGACACCCTTGGCCCTTGGTTCCCTGACCCTTCATGTGGTGTGCCTTCGGGGTGGATGTGATGGGTGACCGTGGCAGACGCTGCCCACGGTCTCCGGTCTCTGGCTGGGGAATGTTTTTACCCCCACCAGCTTGGGTTCCGGTACCCTGATGCCGACTCTTCACCCGGTGCTTTTAGTTGGGATCTCAGAGTCCTTCCCTTCTGTGCTCTGGGTCTCTCTCTTTTCTCCTCTCTCACTCTGGGTCTTGGTCTTTCTTCTCTCCTCTCCTGACTTGTTCTCTGCAGCTGATCCTCTCTGCATCTGATCCTCTGCATCTGACCCTGATCTTAGTTGGTGCCCACCTTATATACACCCTCTATGTGTGAGCTCAGGTGACCAGCACCCAATGAGCTCCTAACTTTACCCAGGCTGCTCCCCCTATCTGCCCCTACACTACATGGGATGTACCACCCCCCTCCCACTCCAGCCAGGAACAGACTCGGTCGTACCTGCACATTTCTAAGTGGGAGTACCGTCGGCCTGTTCCCCGGAAATGGGATGTGTGTAGTGCATGCAGCCTACCGAGCTCAGTTCCACACTCCTTCCTTACCCGGGAGTGGAATATCACACCTCTGGGTTGAGGTGCAATACCCCTGTAGCAGCCGAATCCTCAGGGTGCTACATATACATCCTATTTTTCTTTCTAGACATCTCAGATGCGATGAAATCCTGAAGTATCTGCATAGGAACAAATGGGATGCATATTATACTTGCCACATTTTGTCGGGTTAAATAAGATTGAATGCGGAGATAAGACATGATGTAAGATGGACGGCTTCCCTATGTATCTCTAGGAATTACGGGTGGACAGTTAATTATACTGTCACCTTTAACGAAATAAATAAGGTCTAATTTGGGTAATAGAGGATAACAAAGGATAAATTTAAAAAGTCACTCTTATCTCAGACTACGATCTGGGGGAGGTGAGAATCACTTAGGACATAGATGTTCTCTATTCCCGTATGTCTGTTATTATTCTTTCAGCAGTAGCTTTATATGTAGTTACAATTTATAATGAGATATAAAGTGATATAGAAATAATATGATGAATTTTTTTCTACTATGTGAATTGGGATTTATGGGAATATGGCAATATACTGATCTCTTTATAAGGTATTTATTAATAGAATTATAAAGGGCAAGAGAATAAAAGATAGATTTAGTCACTTGTTGCAGGCTGTTCATGAGGAATCAGTTGTATATACAAATGTAATAAACAGTATTGTTCTAATAAAAATCTTTTTGAAAAAATCTAAAAATATCAAGGAATTTTTTCCAGAAAAATTATATAATGTTGAATGTGTTTAATAAAAAGAACATGGAGAAATTTAGATGGGAATATTTTTGATACATTTATGAAATGGAATCCATGTTTTAGGATTTATATTCTCATATTTGGTTGGAGATTATTTATATATATGAATTTATCTGTCATTGATATATTTGATTCCATGGGAAATATTAAAAAATCTTAAAAACATTGAGGATCTTTTCTGGAAAAACTATGAAATGTTACATATTTTTAGCTAAAAGAATATGGAGAAATAAAGATATAATGTGGTATATGCATGCAATAAATTTTACAATCTGCGATGTATATGGTTTTATGTGTAGTCGGGGATTATTTAAATATATGAATTCACTTGTTCTTTTTCATTGTGTAATTTGAGTTTATTATTGTTTAATTTTTGTATGGTGTTGTAAATTCTGTTATATATAATTTTTTTATTGGTCTACTCTTTTTTTTATGTTAATGAGAATTATGTCATTTCCGTGGATTTGTTTATAAATATCTTGACTGAATGTATTTAACCACAATTGAAAAAAAGCCTTGGACAGGCTGAAACGTCTTGTGTGAGTTGTGGAATAAATCAACTGATTATCAACACGTGAGTGCCGGGATTTTCTTTTTCTATCATCTTCATGGCCTCACCTCGGCACTATGAACTCTCCTGAAGGAGAATCCAGGGCCCACCAGAGGAGTCTCCGGTTCTCTGGTGGGCCCGTCCAACCCTGCCGAGAAGCAGCCCTGGCTAAGAAAAGTGTGGGGGAAGGTTCCCGGACACTCTATGGCTGCTTTTCTAATGTGGATAGGCCATGCTTATGCATGTTATTTCTTAAACCGCATTGCAGATCAGGCCATTGTCCAACCCTATATTCATGAAATTAAATGCGCAAAGAAAGATGTTTGTGTGTCAAAGCACCACCGAAAAGTGCGAGTTGATGTTGGACGGGCTGCCATTGCTTATGCAACAAGCTGCATTAGAGGACTTCCCTGGAGAAATGACACCCAGGGTAGATACAGTTTCCCTCTATGCCAGTCCTTTCACCAAGCTAAATACAACTCTCAGCAAAAAAAAGTTGTGGACTGGCTCCGTACCGTCCCTGGCCACATTCACCTGTCCACGTGTTTGTGGTTAGGCGGTCCTTCCCAGTAAGTGCACTGGGGAGGGCACAGGTAATGTTGTGGGACCCGTGCTTTTGGAAGGCGGAGACGATACCGGGAGAAATAGTGGCGGCTGGGGACCAAGTATGGACACCCGGCCGCCGCCGGCATGAGGTTATGAAAAGCTTCCGCCTCCACGAGCCTAAAAGGCCACATTTCAAGTGAAAGCAGCTTTAGAGGACTTCCTGGGAGAAATGACAGCTGGGTAGATATGGTTTCCCAAGTCCTTTCACCAAGCTAAAGAATATGGCTGTGGTGAAATACAACTCAGCAAAAAAAGCTGTGGACTGGCTCCGTACCGTCCCTGGCCACATTCACCTGTCCACGTGTTTGTGGTTAGGCGGTCCTTCCCAGTAAGTGCACTGGGGAGGGTACGGGTAATGTTGTGGGACCCGTGCTTGTGGAAGGCGAAGATGACATCGGGACCAAGTATGGACACCCGGCCACCGCCGGCATGAGGTTATGAAAAGCTTCGCCTCCACAAGCCGAAAAGGCCACATTTCAAGTGCAAGAAGCTGTCAAAAATTTGGCAGTATAGTACTGCAGCCTGTGGGTGGGTGGCTGGCTGGCTGCATACTTGCGCTTGTGTTGCGCCCCGAGGGTTCGGTTGCTACAGGGGTATTGCACCTCAACCAGAGGTGTGATATTCCACTCCCAGGTAAGGATGGAGTGTGGACCAGGGCTCAGTTAGCTGCATACACACACTCACCCCATTTCCGGGGGACAGCTCGACGGTGCTCCCATTTATATATATGCAGGCACAACTGACCATGTCCCTGGCTGGAGTGGGGAGGGGGGAGAGAACCCAGTGATGTAGGAGCAGAAGGGGACGGTTTCTGGAGCATAGGAAGGAGCTCATTGGGTGCTGGTCACCTGAGCTCAGACACAGAGGCAGATAAAAGGTGGGAGCCATCTTAGTTCAGAGAGAAGAAGGTTCAGTACAGTAGAGAGGTGACAGGGAGCAGAGGCTCTGTAGGAGCTCTGCTCAGAAGGCAGGCCTAGGGTGAAGGCCGGAGCTAGAGAGGAGAAGAGAAGAAAGAGAAGGAAGGAAAGAAGAAAGACAGAGGAGTAGAAAGGCTCCAGAGACAAGAAGGCAGAAGGGACCCTAAGAGAGAGCAGAACGGACAGTAACCATTGCAAACCCGCGTGATATCGGGTGAAGGGTCAGGTCGTGGAAGGGTACCGGATTCCCAAGTTGGTGGAGGTAAATTATCCCTCAGCCAAAAACCGGAGGTCGTGATCATCTATTGGTGCGACCCCCCGCCAAACCTGCTAAGAAGGCACCTTATAGGATAGCGGGAAACGGGGCCCACGTTTGCCCGCATAGATCCGCGGCAGCTGGACAGAAGTTTGGTCACTGGTGGGGCACGAGAGGCCAGAGAAAGGATAGAAGGGGGTCCTGTGCCATATTCCTGAATTGCCTGGGGGTTGACCGAGCCCCTCACCTGGTGGACGCAGCACGGCTTGGGCAGTCATTGCTGACAGAAATGACATGGATAACAACTGTGATTAAAGGCCTGGACTGCATCATTGGACTCTGTGTTATTTATGCTGCGCCTGCACCATCACCCCCAGCATCCTATTACACTGCCCTGAGGCTAAACTCTTCCCTTGGGGAGTTGTCCTATCCCTCTGCTGCACACCAACACCAGCCTCAGCCGTCTGCCTTGCAGCGGCGGTCACCCCTGACCGCAATCCACGGGTGGCGTAGTCGGACATTCAAAACCCTATAAATAGACTGCCACAGCATTTGGTCTGACCACCCTGAGCCACGGTATCGGGTTGCCACTGCTACCCCCATCAGCACCGTACACAAGAAGGCCCGGTTCCGGGTACCCCATGGCTCAGGGGGCGAGTCACTTGCATTCCAAGGAATGGGGTAGGGACAACTGAACGCTGAACTGGGACAAGGACGTGGACGGTGATTGTTGCAAGTCTGCAACGACAGGTGCATGGCGGGAGGCATCTTTGCATGCACCAAGGATCACTTATGATGGGCACACTTTTAGGCAGTGATCTGGGAGTCAGAAATGCTTCCAGAGGTCTTCCCCATGCTGTTCACATGTCTTTTCAGCACTGTATGCATGTGTCTGATGATGTGTCACACACCACATGGCCAGATAAGGTTGTAAAATGTTAAAATGACATTTCCTGGTGAATGCATTTGTCTTTGTTGAAAGCAATACAAAAGTGCAAAAACGCATCAAAAACGCTACGTGTGAACATAGCCCAAGGTGTGGAGGAGTATTTTTGTATATTTATTTTGCCTTATATACAAGTCATTACCCTGGAAAGGATTTTCCTTAATATATTTCCCAGGAAAATCCATTTTGGTTTTGTTTTTGTATGTTTTATTGTGAATCCGTAAAAGTGGCGTAATACTCTGACAACGTTGTTGACAGCAGTGACCTGGGAGTCAGAAATGCTTTCAGGGGTCTTCCCCATGCTGTTCCCATGTCATTTGAGCACTGTTCACATCGATTTGGGCAATTTTTCGGCCCTCTGCAGACCGCCGTGGGGAGCAGCTTGAAAAATGCTCGAGTTTCCCATAGACTTACATTGGGCTCGTAGCTCGGGTCGAACACCCGAGTATTCCAATGTGCTCAACCCGAGCAACGAGTACCCGAGCATTTTAGTGCTCGCTCATCACTACCAGGAACTCCAACTTTCCGGAATGTAGATGGTAATTCTTCTCGGCATCTGTCAATGTTCTAGAACTGTAGCCGATGACTCTCAATTTTCCATCTTGATGCTGATACAGGGCAGCTCCCAGTCCAACTTGAGAAGCGTCACAAAGAAGAACAAATGGTAAATTGAAATCAGGATATCCCAAGATGGGTGGTTTTACCAGGTAGTCTACTAGTTCTTCCAATAACTCCTGGTGGTCTGCTGTCCAGAGAATGGGAATGGGAGAGTTGGAAAGAAACTGCGTTGTTTCTTTTAAGCCCGGTCCTACCCGCGTTCTTCTTTTTCTCCATGGGTGTTGAGTCCCCCCCAAGAGGGGGTATAGTGGGGCGGCAATCCTGGAGAAGTTCCAAACCTAAGTACGATAGTAGGAGAGGAATCCTAATATCTGCCTCAACTCCCCGACAGTAGAGGGCCGCTTGTCTTTTAAGGCCAGTACCGGAGCGATTTCTGCTGGGTCCATGGTATATCCTTATCTGGACACAATTTTCCCTAGAAATCGGACTTGCCTTTTGAACAGTTCACACTTTTTTGGGGTCAACTTAACTCCGTCTTGTTGATAACGTTGTAATACGGTCCTCACGTGTTCAACATGCTCCCGGAAAGTTTTGCTGTGTACCACATTGTCATCCAAGTACGGCTGGCAGATATTGTCCCTCAATCTTTCTAAACATGTCTCCATGCTCCTCTGGAATTCTGCTGGAGCTGAACTGAGCCCAAACGGTATGCGGATCCACTCATATAATCCCCACGGTGTGATGAATGCTGTCAAGGGTGTACTGGACTCTTCGACAAACCCTTGGTGGTATGCCTTACCCCGATCGAGGACAGAGAACCAGGTACTTCCTGATAGGCTATCCAGCATATCTTGGATCTTTAGTATCGGGTGTCGATCAGGTACTGACTTTCGGTTTAGTTCCCGGTAATCACAGCAGAGTCTCAACGTACCGTCCTTCTTCCTAACACAAACAATAGGAGAGGAATAAGATAACTTTGACTTTTGGACCCAACCTCTGTTGATTAGATCTTGCAAACACTCTTTCACTTCACGGTGTAATGGTTTCGGCACAGACATGTAACTTATCGTTACTGGGGTCGTGTCTTTCAAATTGATTTTCAATTGCAACGACGGGATACAGCCTATATCAGAGTCATCTTTGGAGAATGCATGACACTTCTCTTAGCATCTGTTTTGCTATCGCTATATCTTCAGCACACAAGTGTTTCAGGGATACTGGGGGAGCTCAGGACCCTGAGGTGGGTCGTGCAATTTCCTCCCCTGGGCAACTCCTGTTCCTTAGTGGTGAGACTGAATTCACGGTAAACCCCTGGGCGGGTCTCCCACTGGCTGGATATACCATTTTAACAGTTTCAATGTGACCTAACACAGTCTTTGGATCCAGTCTAATTTCGTGTTTCGTAGTATTCATCACCGGTACTGTCACTGGAGCAAACCCACCAGTAGGAATCATAAGCACAGTCTCACCTTGAACTAGGCCTTCCGGAAGTTCTGAGGAGTCTTTTCTGGACTTTTCTTCCTGGTTCTACCCAGACTCCACACCTTCACCCCACCATTTGGTTTGCAGGGATGATGGTTGGGCACCAGCCTACCTTGACTTCTTGTAGGTCCATTGTATTCTATGCTTTCTTTACTCTAATCACATTTTCCACCACAGCGTTGTGTATGTCAAGTGATGTGGCAACTGCATTTACCACCAGCGTCTCTGAATTGTGTTTCGTGATGACCTCACTGATTATATTATTACCCAGGATAATATCCTCTGCCACGTTCTGATCACTGGTCACGAGAAAAGGTAACAATAGCTCAATGGTGTTGCTGTTCTTCGTTGCCCTCAGTTGGAAAGTCACTTCAACTCAGCCTATGAAAGAGATTTCGGTCTGGTTGACAGCTTTGCCGTGGAGTTCCACTGGTCCTAAGAGTTCTTTTAGCGACCGAAGGCAGGTATGTGTCAGGTAGCACCTTCTCCATTCTTCATTTAAAAGGCTTGCTTGGGCTCCTGTGTCCCACAGTGCTTTTACCAGGAGTCCATCTAGCTGGCACTGTATAAAGCACCTTTCACTGATTAGGCTGATGAGGCTATCTTTACTGACTGAGGAATTTTCCTCCCAGGAGTACATCGTTTGACCTCCACACTGGGCATTAAGTAACTGATGCCCCTATCTCTCTTGAAGCTGTTGTAGATGGGAACACACTTGGGGATAGTACTAACGCAGCCATTTTACCTCATGCGCTGTTCTGGGGTTTGGTGAGATTTGGATTTGCTACTGGGGCCTCCTCCGTGTCGTGGTTACCAGTCGCACCACAACGGCAACCTCCTGTCTTTTAACCCAAACGACCTCACCACATCTTAGACAGTAGACACACACCATACTCTGATTTGATGAACGGCACGCTTCACAGGCCAGGTATCTTCTGTTTTGGAACCCACTGCTGGGTCTGAGGGATATAGGTTCTGGCCTGGAACGAATCAATTTTTTCACCTCAATTAACTCGGCTCGCAGTTCTCCTATTACTTCCTCCCAGTCAGCACTGGCGGACCTCTCTTTTGTTGGTGATTTAAGGTTCCATCTCGGAGGCGGCACTGGAGGGTCTCCATAATGATCTTCGGACTGGCCACTGGGGATCTCCAACTTCAGCTGACTTTGGTGATTTTAGGAGCAGAACCTTTCCTTAACTTCTGTTCGCTCTCTGACTCCAAACTAGCAGCCTCATTCATTTTTTCAATTAGGACTTCTTACAGAATGCCAAGATCTTCTAGGTACTGTTTCAGCTGCAACTTTATTTCTTTGCTGATTAACCCCGTTGCCAATGATCTCAAGAACGTCTTCTGGACTAGTCCAGCATCAAACTTCTCTTCCGCTTCTACATCTCTGGATGCAAACAACAGTCTATCCTTCAGTTTAATTGCTCTGAACAAGAAACTTTGGGGTGATTCATTATTTTTCTGTAAGTGGTTAATTAGTTGGTGGAACAATTTTGAAGTACTCTCTTCTTTATAGTGCCCTTTCAAAATCATCTTCAGCTGTTGCAAGGTCAATTGACTCTTCATTTCTAGCATACTAAGGAGGTTCAGTCCTGGGCTGATCGTTTTCACCACCCCCTTAACGATCTCATCTGGCTGGTAGCCTTTCTGTAAGCCTGCATCGATCTGGTGCAACAAGTTCACATACGACAGTCTCTCTTACTGTTCACACTCTCCAATCTGTCCCAGGATCTTGAATTCTTTCCTTTTGGTGATTTGTGGTGTTAGAGAGGACTGTCTTCCTGGTTTATCTAACCCGAGCAGGGTAAAGGTTCTGTCTGAGTCTGTCACCCGTTCAGAGGTTTTGGTAGATTCCTGCAGGGCTATTGTTAGGGCTTTGAATTGTTCTTTCAATTCCTGTAGTTCTGTCTGCGGACGGAGATTCCCGCTTTTGGTAATTGATGCCGCCCCTCCATCCTCCAACTTCAATCTGGTTAGAAACTGTGTTAGCTCCTGGAGGAATGTCCCCATGACGTCTTCAGCTTCTTTCTCCCCCAGCTTATCCATTTTTGCATTAATGGCTGCTAACAGTTGCCTGCGGTTGTGTGCTTTGGAAATCTGTTCTTCTGACATCTTTATATGTTCTACTACTGCTCTCAATTCTTCACAGGTTAACTGAAGAAACAGCTCACTAATTCTGTCCATTTTCATTTCCACATCCATTGCTGCTAGTGAGTTTCTTTAGGGCTGGTCCCCTTTAACTGGTGTAGCAGAGTTGAGTTGAGGTGCTGTGCTGCTGTGTTTTTCCAGACACTTTTCCTCTTCTCCCTCTACACGCTAATTCCCACTCAGGATTCCCCATATGGGCCACCAATGTTACACGCACACCGCTAGGTTCAGATAGGGGCGAGACAGGTTACATGAATTCTTTGGAATCCTGGGGGAACCGTCACTTGGCGACCATAGACCATGTGCTGCAGCTTCTCTCAGGCACACAGGGGTATTGACCCTCAGGCACAGACACGTAGGTTGTTTCACTTGCTGACCAGACACACTTGACAAGAGTCCTCATAAACAGTAGAACAGTAGCATTTAATAAGAAGCCGCACAGACAGTGCAAGTTAAGTATTATGAGCAACAGGCTCCAGTGACAAACAGTACAGTTTCCTTAGCAGCACAGCAGTTCACAGTCTTCCCAGTAGTACAGGACAGCACAGTTCTTATGCAAAGACACATTAATGAACACAGCATTATTTACAGCACAGTAAGATGGAGGAGGGGGGAGGGTTTGCTGAGGGAGATGATCCCTGTGACTCAATTTCGTCCACTCCTTATCTTTCTGCCTGACAATACTCTGCACTGCTAGTTCACGAACTCTACCTGACCAGTGCTTAGCTTCACTCCTGACTTGAATCCTTTTCACTTGCAGGGGCGCTTCTGTGAGATACAGAACACACACAACACCTTTCTCTTCTGCTCCAGCCAGACAGTAAACAACTTCCCCACAATCCCCCTGGGGCTCTGCTAAAACACTCCCCTTCTCCTGTGACTGTGTTAACCCAACAAGTTGCTGGATGCTTCTGGAGCACAATACTTCCTGTCTCATATGCTTTTGTTACTTCTAATAGTTGCTGAATGCTTTTAAAGCAACAGCACTACTTCTGCATGTCACACTATGCAACAGCACTACTTCTGCATGTCGTAAAATCTTTGTAGCCCTTACAGATTAGTTTACCTCCTACTGAAGCCCTAGATTCCCTTTTCATTGCCCCCACAAAGTATGATGCCAAGAAAAATGCCCCCCAAGCACAGTATGCCAGCCACACAGTGAATTCTTCCACAGTGCCCTCCACTTTTACGATATGATGACCCTACTGTACCCACCCGGCAAAGTACTGTGACCCCAACACAGCCCTCCACACAATATGATGGACTCCACACTTTATAATGGCCGCCACATAGTCCTCCAAACAGTATAATGGCCCCCACATAGCCTTCAAAACAGTATAATGGCCCCCACATAGCCATCCAAACAGTATAATGGCCCCCACATAGCCATCAAATCAGTATAATGGCCCCCACATAGCCATCCAATCAGTATAATGGCCCCCACATAGCCATCCAAACAGTATAATGGTCACCATATAGTCCTCCAAACAGTATAATTGCCCCCACATAGCCCTTCAAACAGAATAATGGCCCCCCACATAGTCCTCCAAACAGTATAATGGCCCCCACATAGCCCTTCAAACAGTATAATAGCCCCCACATAGTCCTCCAAACAGTATAATAGCCCCCACATAGCCATCCAAACAGTATAATGGCCCCCACATAGTCCTCCATACTGTATAATGGCCCCCACATAGCCCTCCATACAGTATAATGGGCCCCACACAGTCCTCCAAACAGTATAATGGCCCCCACATAGCCCTCCATACAGTATAATGGCCCCCACATAGCCCTCCAAACAGTATAATGGCCTATCCATCCTTAGTATAGGTTATCGATATCCGATGTTCCTGGTGCCAGTGGCAGCCAGAAATGCTCAGTTACGGAGAGGAACAGCAGAGTTCCTTCTGCTGCGTAGTGGCAGATCTACCCTTATTAATTTGAAAAGGACGGATGTGCAGTACCGGTCCGTGGCCACTACACAGCTGACAGTGCAGTGCTGTTCCGCAACTGAGCACATCATGAGCACATCCTGCCGCCGCAGGCACTGGGAACAGCTGATCAGCAAGGGTGCCCCTACCGGTCTGATGTTTATGACCCATTGACCTAAGGATACTTCATGGCTATACACCTAATATCTCTGTTGGATGAAAGCTCATTTGCCTTTTATCCCTCCTTAAACTACCAATACATATGCATGTTCAGCTTGGTTGCGCATGCCCAGGTTCTGAATGTGCAGAGTGGAGTAAGCTGCTCCCAGAAGCCTGTAATGGCGACTTATCTCCTTTGAGATCAAAGGATCTTGCAATGATGTGTCAACTTTCCCCCAAAAAATGCCCACATAACAGGAGCCTAGGAATTGCTCAGATAGTGGGTAGTGTGAAGCCCTTTGCGCACAGTCGGGGTGCCTCTGTATGGAGCGGGTTCAGAAGCTGAGCCCGTTCCATACCGGGCAGGTACCAGCATTTGCCTTTAACTGCAGCAATCGGAGCTGAGCTCTGATTGCTGCTGTTTAACCATTTATATGACGGGGACAATCACTGACAACGACATTTAAACTGCGCAATCGCTGGTGTGCTCATGACAAAAAAACACAGTTGCAGGTTGCTAATGAGTTACCGTGTTAATCCTCCTATGGAGGAAGACATGAATTTAGCTATAGACTGCAATGCTTCAATATCATTATTATTATTATTTATTATTATAGCGCCATTTATTCCATGGCGCTTTACATGTGAAATATTGCATTATATAGCATAATTAGGTTCAAGTCCCGTAAGAAAAATAAAAATAAATATTTAAAAATATATATATACAGTATAAAAGTGTAAAGCACTTCCCTTTTCCAAGTTTAGAAATAAAGAATTAAAAAAAATAAAAATAAAACAATCAAATATACTTGGTATCACCGGGTAGGTAAAAGTCTGTTCTATCAAAATATAAAATTATTTAAATGTACCGTATATTCCGGCGTATAAGACGACCTGGTGTATAAGACGACCCCCCTACTTTCCTGTTAAAATATAGAGTTTAGGATATATTCACCGTATAAGACTACCCCTTTTCCAACGCATACCAAACACCGGTAAAAATTTAAAAAAAACAGATTTGAATTTAACATGGTCCTTTTTTAATTTAAATTCTTATGACATGCAGGTATATAGCAGGAAAACTGTCACTCATAAACATATTAAAATAGGGGGGACCCCACGTCATTTTTTGGGGGGGTCCCCCATTCTAATAGCTAGTAAAGGCTAGGTATTCAGCTGGGGGCTGATATTAGTAGCCTGGGAAGCTCCGTGGGTATTACCCCCTTCCCAGACTTCAAACATCTGCCCCAGCCGTCTGCTTAACCTCCGCTAGAGACTATAATGATGGGGGATCCCACGCCAATTTTCTTTTTAAAAAATCCTTTATTTTAACACTAAATGACAATTGAGGGGTTAATAAAGATGCAGTCCCTAAATTATTAATTTTGTAATTAATTTTTCCCAAAAATGTTGACGTGGGCTTCGCCATATTTTTGTGTCCAGCCAGGTACAGCAGGCAGGAACGGGCTGCCCCCAACCACCAGCTGCCTATTTGTACCTGGCCGGACACAACAATATAGGGAAGCCCTTTTTTTTTTAATTATTTCATGAAATAATTTAAAAAAAAAGACGTGGGGCTTCGCCCTATTTTTGTGTCCAGCCAGGTACAACTAGGCAGCTGGGGGCTGGAATCCGCAGCGCAGGGAGGCCCAAGCTTTCTGGGCCCCCCCCGCTGCAAATTGCAGTCCGCAGCCACCCCGGAAAATGGCGCGTTCATAGAAGCGCCATCTTCTGGCGCTGTACCCAACTCATCCAGGGCCCTGGTGCGGTGGCTCACTGGGTAATAAAGGGGTTAGGGCCAGCTTGGCATTATCAGCTGGCCCTAAGCCCGAAATTCATGGGGTCACGCCAATATTAGACATGACCGCCATGAATTTCTAGTAAAGTAATTAAAAAAAACACAACACCCAGAATAAAGTCCTTTAATTGAAATAAAGACACAATTTTTTAATGTTCTAAATTAAACCATACTTACCGTCATGCCCATTCCAGCTGAAGCCAACGATCTCCTGCAATAAAAGAAAAATAATAAAGCAACCTCATCCTTACCTCTCCATGGTTCCCAGGACCGGTCCAGCTCTGCTACATTCACATGACAGGCTGCACCGCAGCAGAACGCTGCCGTTCAGCTTGCCATGCGGCAGACACTGAGAAGCGCAGGCATGCTTGTGCTCCTCAGTGTCTGACTGTGACGGCATCCAGATGAGCCGAGATCATGTCCAATGAACTCGGCTCACCTCATGCACGTCAC
This sequence comes from Phyllobates terribilis, assembly GCF_046119375.1. NCBI lineage: Eukaryota > Metazoa > Chordata > Amphibia > Anura > Dendrobatidae > Phyllobates > Phyllobates terribilis. The sequence goes on from NW_027362765.1 coordinate 387,465,680, forward strand.
TGACAGCGTGGGAAAATTCTCCTGCTCCCCGCATGCGCAGTAGAAGTTTCCCACGCTGTCAGTGACGGACGTCCAGGAGGTGAGCTGAGTTCATTGTCGGCTCATCTGGATGCCGTCACAGCCAGACACTGCAGAGCGCAAGCATGCCTGCGCTTCTCAGTGTCTGCGGGATGACAGGCTGGATGGCGGCGTTCTGCTGCGGTCCAGCCTGTCATCTCGATGTAGCAGAGCTGAAGCTGTCGTGGGAACCATGGAAAGGTAAGGATGATGTTGGTTTATTATTTTTCTTTTATTGCAGGAGATCGTTGGCTTCAGCTGGAATGGGCGTGATGGTAAGTATGGTTTAATTTAGAACAATAAAGAATTGTGTCTTTATTTCAATTAAAGGACTTTATTCTGGGTGTTTGTGTTTTTTTTAACTTTGACTATGGGGTTAGTAATGGGGGTGTCTTATAGACGCCTCTCCATTACTAACCTGGGCTTGATGTCAGCTGGCATTATAAGCTGACATCAACCCCAACCCTATTACCCCCTGCCACCGCACCAGGGCAGCGTGGAAGAGCGAGGCTAAGTGCCAGAATTGGCGCATCCTATTGATGCGCCATTTCTGGGGCGGCTGACGGCTGGTGTTTCTAGCCTGGGAGGGGGCCAATATTCATGGCTCCCTTCCTGGGCTATTAATATCAGCCCCCAGCTGTCTGCCTAGCCTTTGCTAGCTATTAAATTAGGGGGGACCCCACGTCATTTTTTTTGGGGAGGTCCCCCATTTTAATAGCTAGTAAAGGCTAGGTATTCAGCTGGGGGCTGATATTAGTAGCCTGGGAAGCTCCGTGGGTATTACCCCCTTCCCAGGCTTCAAACATCTGCCCCAGCTGTCTGCTTAACCTCCGCTAGAGACTAAAATTAAGGGGAACCCCACGCCAATTTTTTTTTAAATAAATCCTTTATTTTAACACTAGATGACAAGTACAGTAATCAACACTGTCACTGTACTTCTTATATATGTGACTGACATGTTTCTATCTATCTAATCTATGTGTGAAGCTCTATTCTGTCTGTTATAAATTGTCAGGTACAGATGCTGAATTGCCGGACGGCTTTTTTAAAGAGACGGTGCATGAAAACACTATTATTTGTTTTAATAAATCCTTTACACTAAATGACAAGTACAGTAAGCAACACTGTCACTGTACTTCATATATATGTGACTGACATGTTTCTATCTATCTAATCTATGTGTGATTCTCTATTCTTTCTATTCTAAATTGTCGGGTGCCGGCTTATGCCGCTGCTGAATTGCCAGCTTTTCATATATTGTCACAGAAGCGATGCGAACTTCCCTGCTCCGGACACAGCGCAGCGCTTCTGTGACAAGTGAAAGCTGTCGGCACAGAAGCCCTGCACTGTGTCCGGAGCTGGGAATACGCAGCGATGTGTCAGTTTCAGCACAGAAGCGCTGATTGTCTGGACCTACCGCCGCCGTATTTTAACTCCCTCCACCTTATATTAACTCCGACATGGCAGGGATACGGCCACGGCAGCTTATTAACACCCCCAGAGTATCCCCGCATGTCAATTTCTGAAAGTTCAAAAGCATTACCGGCGTATAAGACGACCCCAGACTAGACAGAAGATTTTTCAGTCTTCAAAAGTCGTCTTATACGCCGGAATATACGGTACGTTAAACGCCAAAAAGAAAGTAAAAAATTAAGATGCCATGATCGCGGTTTTTCTGGCTCTACACTTTACCCAGAAATCCAATAAAAAATGAATACGTTGTATCTACCCCAAAATAGTATCAATAAAAACTAAAGTTCAGCCTGCAGAAAACAAGTCCTGGCAAAGCTCCATCCATAGAAATATAAAACACTTACTGGTTTCAGAAACTGGAGAAACAAATCACATTCTTTTTTTTGTTTGTTTTTTACAAGGTTCAGAATTTTGTTTTACCAATAAAATATGAAAAAAAAAAAACTATACAAGTTTGGTATCTCCGTAATTGTACTGACCTGAAGAATCATGTTGTCAGGTCATTCTTACTGCACAATAAATGCCATAAAAACAAATCCCAAAAGATAATGGCAGAATTGCACCCCACTTGGAATACTTTCCGTGTTTTGATTACATTCTATGGACACAGAACTGTAGGATATTTTTGTAATGAAGACTTACGGTAATGCAAACTGATGTAATTTTTCATTCTAAATGGAGAAATAAGAAGCGATATAGACTCACAAGGGGACCCTCACTGATTTGGGTTGTTCCAATTTTTTTTAATGTGGGAGCACGTGTATATAAAAGTTCTTTAGAATGGAGGGCTTAGGCCATACCGAAAAAGGTCTGAACACCCCAACTGTTCCACTCCAGTGACGGAGATCAGAGAAACCCCTCAGCTAAATGAAAGAACCTAAAGACCAAAGTCAAGTATGAGAAGTTCCTTTCAAATCTAAGAATCAAGCAAATACCATATACACTTGTTCCAGAATATATTAAAAATATAGAATAATGAATAAATAATACTAGAAATTGTAGCATAAATAATACTAATAACAATAATGTAATAAATTAATAATATTGTAATATAAATAATAATGCAATAATAATATAAAATAAATTATTGTGATATCAATAAAATAATGTAATGACATAATAATAATATAAATATGAATTTAATAATGTAAAATAAATAATAGCGATAACAATAAATAATGTAATGGCATAATAATACTAAGTATAATTGTTATTATTATTATTTAATATAAATAATGTAATAATACTATACAATAATTATAATAGTAATGTAATATAAATACTAGTAATATTAAAGGGAATCCGTCAGAAGGATAAATAATGTAATGACATAATAATAATGTAATAGAAATAACTTAATAGTAATGTAATATAAATATTAGTAATAAAGAGAATCTGTCAGCAGGATTTCACACCCCAAACTATTTATATGAACATGTAGATCTTTCAAAGACAAGTCCAGCAATACCTTTACATGGCCAGTCTGTTACTCTGTTAGTGAGAAATTAGTGTTAAATTAATATGCAAATGAGGCTGAAGTGCTATGGTAGTTCTGAAGCCTCTGTCACTTCAGCGCTATTCACCGCTCAGGACCACCTTCTCCTGCTTGGCTGATGCGCTCCTTTGTCTGAAGTCACATAGCATAGAGGTTGTCAGGCAGGAGGAAGTGGCGCTGTGCAGGGAAAAGAGCTGGAGTGACAGAGGCTTCAGATCTACCATAGCTCTTCAGTCTCATTTGCCCATCAATTCAAACGCTGATTTCTCAATAACGGAGGATCGGACTGGACATGTAATGGTATTGTTGGACTTGTCTTTGAAAGATCTATATGCAAATATAAATAATTTGGGATGTGAAATCATGCTGACAGATTCCCTTTAATATGACTAGTATTTATATTATATTACTATTATAATTATTATATAATGTTACATTATTTCTATTAAATAATAATAATTATAATTATTATTATTTATCCTGCTGATAGATTCCCTTTAATATTACTAGTATTTATATTACATTACTATTATAATTAGTATTATATTATTACATTCTTTCTATTATATTATATTATTATTGTCATTACATTATTTATTGTTATTACTATTATTTAACATTATTATTACATTATTCTTTATATTACATTATTATTATTGTTATTATTATTGCATTACTTTATTGATATTACTAATGTCATTACATTATTTATCCTGCTGACAAATTCCCTTTAATACTAAATAATGTATGATCATAGTAATGTAATATAAAAAATAATAACGATAATAATAATAAAAATATTCTAAATAAAAAAAAAACAGTACTTCTTCCAACTATGGCTTTCCTCATACGGCCTCATTTCGAGAGCTGCCGCCTGCGGCAAGAGAGAGGAGCCTGGGAGGCAGCAAGTGGATTGGTCCCAGACTGACACTACAAGTCTTTGCTAGGGACCCTACGTAGACTGTTAGATACATATGTCTCACAATTTTCCCCTCTAGGTTCTGATCTCTGGGTAAATAAGCCTCCAGCCATTGCGTATACGGTCAGGGGGGTGAACATACTGCATTATGTCGACCTCCCTGCATTATTCTGCAACCTGTGCAGATTTATAGGAAAATGCTCTGGAATGGTGAGAGTTGTAGTCGTAGATCAGTGTTCCAGAATCTGTGACTCCTCAGCTGTAGCCATATTTCTTACAGATTAAAGGAATTGTTTAGGATTGCATCATGGGTCTACTTTTCCAGAAATAGCTCCACTTGTTTGGTAAGGAATAAGCTGCAATACCAGACACCACCTCTAGACAGGTGCGGCGCTGTTTCTGGAAAAGAAAATAATGAATGTATTTTATTCTAATCCTGGACCATCTCATTGATGGAATGGAAGCCTTTGGAGATGGTGTTTGGTATGCATGAAATATACAGCGTCCAAATCTTTGTAGATAATATCATGACCATCTGCACTGTCAAATTCAAGAGTAGTGAAATGATTCTGCCCCATTTAGTTTCATCATCCTTCAATCACAATGCACTGACACATTAAAGGGGTTTTTCACTTTCGATAATTCCTTTTTATTGGAAGAGCACCCCTCTAAAGATCAGTTTATAAAAGTGTGTCCCACTGCTGAGACCCCTGGTAACAAACTTTCTGTTTCGCTGCAGCGCCCCCAAAGGATAGAGCAATAATGACACTCTCGTCACTAAATTCAATGAGCTGTCCATGTAAAGTACATATGACCTATAAGAGAAACTCTATGCAGCCACTTTGGCTAATAAATGAGGGTCCTAAATCAGGATCACCCCTTATTAGCACAAAATTCCCTAATAGGGCATTTAAAAATGGGTTTTCTAATCTTGTTAGCTGTCAGCATATTATTACATATGGCAATAGTGGAACGGCTGTGTAGGCGCTTCTCCCCCGATAACAATAATCCCTTTTTTGTGGATATCCGATGAGCCAGTCATGAATAATCAAGTGTAGAAGCCAATATGCAAATTAGGCAGGAAGTGCATGGGGGCGTGTCAGTGCCTTTGGAAGAAGCCGTCTCAAGTGCATTTCCTGTCTGATTTGCATGTGGCTTCTACACTAGATTTATCATGGCTGGCACATCGAATCTGTACAAAACAGCTATCGTTCTTACAGGGGGAGCAGCGCCTATGCAGCCGTAGCCCTAGTTCTGTATGCAAAAAGGTGCTGACTTTCCCTTTAAGAGGAATAAGGTTTATACAATGATTGGTTCTGCAGTGATACTGCTCAGAAGTCTTAATGAAATGTGCACTTTACCATTCAGAAAAACAAAAACTAATTAAGATCTAGAAGACGTCTGCTGCGTACACGGAGTACAGTACAAATTGTATGGAGATTTTTGGATTCCTTACCAGGAAACCATGTGGGTGCCTGGCAGCGCTCTCAGCCCTTATAATAAGTGTGGATTACCGGGCAGGAGGAGAAATAAGAAGCTGCTGATATTAGAAACAACAGGCTTCAATGGAAACTTTTTAGTTAGTGTAGAACTTGACAGGAGGAGGGTGGGAGGGAAGGCGGCACCGTGCTCGCTGGGCTGAGGGTCCACAGATATTCCAGTGTTTATACCGGCTGCTGAGCTAGTACTGTACTGACACTTCATCTTGTGCTGTGTACACAGGTGAGCGAATGATGACACCTCCGCAGGTGACACCGGATGACACCATGGTCAGCTCCTCCTCCCCCTCCCTGCTCAGCATGCTTATTACTCCACAAAATATATGTATTTATGCAACACACTGCAGCTAATACAGGTGAAGCAATATAAAGATGAATATTATCAGATTTTGGCAGATACAATACTTTTCACAGGAAGAGGATGATCTAATTTTGTTAAACATCTGTCCCGGGTCAGGGCTCTGCTCCCTCTGGATCGGTCCGCTAAGCTCTCTTGAGCTTCATGTCAGGCTTTGCAAATAGCCCTGTGTTCTACCATCTGATCATCTACCTGGGATTATAGAAGGTCTAATAAGGTCTATAAGGTATTAACCCACTGGCGGACACAGACAGAAGAGGGCCCCTGTGCAAGAACAATATATGAGCCCTTAGCAGCCCAAGAACTCCTAACAATGCAAAACTGCACCTGCTTTGGAGGTAGAAATGGGCCCCCTTACCTCTTGGGCCCCTGTGCTGCCGCATAGGTTGCACCAATGATATGTCCGCCCCTGTATTAACCACTGTACCCCCAAAGGTCGTTTGCACGTTAATGACCGGGCCAATTTTTACAATTCTGAACACTGTCACTTTATGAGGTAATTACTCTGGAACGCTTCAACGGATCCCACTTATCCTGAGAATGTTTTTTCGTGATATATTGTACTTCATGATAGTGGTAAAATTTATTCGATATGACTTGTGTTTGTGAAAAAATCTGAAATTTGGCAACAATTTTAAAAATTTTGCAATTTTCAACATTTGAATATTCATGCCCTTAAATCAGAGAGATATGTCACACAGAATAGTTAATAAATAACATTTCCCACATGTCTACTTTACATCAGCACCATTTTGGAAACTAGATCCCTCAGGGAACTTATCTAGATGTGTGGTGAGCACCTTGAACTCCCTGGTGCTTTTATAACATTGAGCCGTAAAAATAAAATTTTCATTTTTCCCATAAAAATGTTTTTCAGACCCTAATTTTACCTTTTCATAAGGGTAACAGGAGAAATTGCACCATGCAATTTGTTGTGCAATTTCTCCTGAGTACGCCGATACCCCATATGTGGGGAAAATACACTGTTTGGGCACTCGGCAGGGTTCGGAAGCGAAGGAGCACTGTGTGACATTTTAAACGCAAAATTGGCTGGAACTGAGAGTGGACGCCATGTCGTGTTTGGAGAACCCCTGATGCGCCTAAACAGTGGAAACCCCCCACAAGTGACCACATTATGGAAACTAGACCCCTCAAGGATTTTATTAAGGGGTATAGTGAACATTTTGAACCCAGAGGTATGACACAGAATTTGATAACATTAGGTCATATTGAGTATGTTGTCATTAGTCTTGAGCGCAAGTGCTCGCTACTTGAGTTTGCATCGGGTACTCTGGTATGCACCATGTATCGCGGGTGCTCGAGTGACATACACCCCGCCCCGGATGTTTCACTGTTGTTAGACACCCAAAAAAAAACATGTGGGGATTGCCGGTGTATGGCAGGCAATATCCGCGTGGTTTTTTTGGCTGTATAACAGCCATGAAACATATGGGGCGGAGACTCGAGCACCCGTGATACTCGGTGCATACCCGAGCACCCGATGCAAACTCAAGTAGCGAGCACTTGCGCTCAACACTAGTCGCCATATCGTCATTGTTTTTTTTTTTTTACATTTAAAAAAATCCCAAACATAACACAACCCTAACATAACCCTAGCACAACCCTAGCACAACCCTAACTGTAACCCTAACCCTAGCACAACCCTAACCCTAGTGTTTATTTTTTACGCCGTTCCTTGTGCGGTATAAGTGATTAGACTAATTTATTCTTCAGGTCGGTGCGATTACTGCAATAAGATTTATATTGGGTTTTTATGATTGACAGCTGTCAGACACTAAAAAACCTTTTTTTTTTTGTAAAGACTAGTTTTTGCGTCAATATATTTTGAGAGCTATCATTTTTCCATATTTCAGCCGACATAGTCATGTAAGGGCTTGTTTTTTGCAGCATGAGTTGACGTTTTATTGGTACCATTTTCGGGCACGTGACATTTTTTGATCACTTTCTATTCCGAATTTTGGAACGCAGAATAAACAAAAGCCAACAATTCAGGAATTGTTTTTTGGGGGAGGGGGGGTTGGGGGGGGGGGTTTGCCGCTCCGCGTGTGGTAAAATTGATAAGGCAGCTTTATTCTTCAGGTCAGTACGTTTACAGCGGTACCGCATGTATATCTTTTTTTGATGTTTTGACGCTTTTACACAATAAAAAACTATTTTATAGAAAATATTTTTTTTTTGCATCGCTTTATTCTGAGAGCTATAACTTTTTTATTTTTCAGCTGATGGAGCTGTATGGCAGCTTGCTTTTTGCAGGACAAGATGACGTTTTCAGTGGTACCGTTTTTATTTACATTTGTCTTTTTAATCACGTTTTATTCCATTTTTTGTTTGGTATGATGATGAAGCATCATTTTTTGCTTCGCTTTTTATTTTTATTTTTTTACCGTGTTCACTAAAGGGTTTAACTAGTGGGACAGTTTTATAGGTCAGGTCGTTCTGGACACGGTGATACCTAATATATGCATTAATATATGTATTGTTAGTTTTTCATAATAGTATTTGTTTATGGGTACAGTATATTTTTATTTTTTTGGATTATTTTTTCTTTTTTTTTTTAAATATTTTTACAATTTTTTTAATTTTTTTTTCACTTTCTGACACTTTTTTTTACTTTTACACTTTGTCCCACTATGGGACTTTCTTTTTTTGCAGGCTGATCGCTTGCATAGCATAGAGATGCAGCAGCAGCATCTCTGTGCTGTGCAGGCTGTCAGCCCTGCAGACACAAGTTAAGTAGATCGTGCATTGAGCATAAGGCCCAGGGCTCAGGTACGTATTATTACACCCGACATAAGAAAGGGGTTAAGACTCTTAGTTTGTCTGTGTACCATGACCTACTCAGTAGCTATCTGCTGTCTCCAGGACCACTGCTACCTGTAGGCGGTCTCCAGGACCTCTGCTACCTGTTAGCAGTCTCCAGGACTTCTGCTACCAGTTCGCAGACTCCTGTATATCTTCGATCTCCCATACTAATTCTACCTGTTTCCTGCATGCCTCAAATGTCAGCTGCACCGGCACACATGGCACTGGGGCGTTGATTTTCCCCCTCACCAGGTGAGAATCACAGATTTGGCCAGGTCATTCTCACAATATAGGTATATTTTGAGAATGGTCATCTGGTAGTTTTAGTTTGGCTTCTAGTACTCAGATCACACTGACTTTATTTTTGCATCTGCAGCAAATTTACTTCCAATTGCTGTCTACTATGGGGACTGGGACATAGGCTTCTGACCAGAAAAGTACATAACTCCTTGTTGTGGTTAAAGAGTCTTCAAACATTTTTGGGGCTCTCTACTTTTAAAATTCCTCAAAATTGTCTCAAAGTATTTTTTTTTCACTTTCCTACCTATAATACAGATGTATTACAGGTAGGATACATGCCCTGGGGTTAGACTAATGTTTCACCCTGGCCTGGATGCCACAAAATGTAAATAAATCTGTGTCTGAGAGCAAGGGGGAGGTTCTCTAGTCAGGGGAACATTAGCATGCAATGCCTCCTGTCTCAGGCCAGTAGGGGGAGCAGTCTGCCCCTATAAAAGCTGGTACTGGGGTCAGGGTTAGAGAGAACTTGAAGGCCTGTCTCAGGACTGAGACGTGTCCCAGAGCAGAGCAGGGACATACAGTTGTATTGCACCTAAGAGGAAGTGTGGCAGGAGGAGAGCCACAAGCCAGAGACAAGAGGCGAAGAGAGCCTGTCTTGGCAGATAAAAGACTTACTTTTCCAGACTTTGGTGTCTGAGGCTGGGAGGATTCCACATCCTCCAGCAGATAACCAGTCCGCAAGGGACTGTATATTCCTTGGCCTAAGAAGCCTGGAGGCCCTGCCACAACAGAAGTGACCAGCAAAGCCGTACAAGGCTGGGAGCAGAAAGGAACCCACGTCGCAGGCCATACAGGCGAGAATACACGGAAAGCTCGGAAACGTGGGCTGTTACCCTATAACGAGGAGATAGCCAGAAGGAGCGCAGAAAGCACGGTAGGCCTACACCCTCACCCTGACCAGGGCCAATTTCCCCGTTGCTCTCAGACATCCAGGTCCCCTCCTAGCTGGGACTGTTTATGGGTCAGTTTACCTGTTTCAGTAAAGACCCTGGACTGCAACCTATTGTCTGTGTGCTCCTTCGCGCCTCCAGCACTACCTGTACTGGGACTCTCACTACCATCATTCCCAACATCCACTACACTGCCCTGGGGCCGCAATTTTCCCGTGGGGAGTCACACCATCCCAGCTGCAGACATCATCAGCCCCAGCGGTCTGCCTTGCAGCGGCGGTTCCTAATGACCGCAAATCCACGGGTGACGTAGTCGGACATAATCAATAGCACATAACGGACTACCACTGGCCTGACCACCCTGAGCCACGGAACCGGGTTGCCACTACTGCTCCCATCGTTCCCTGTTGCCCGGATCCGGGTGCCCCACGGCCCAGGGGGCGAGTCAGCTTTGGCGTAGTCGGCAGGATTTCGTGCCCGCAACCACCGGGTACTGCGTGCCTGAAAAAGACTTTTTTAACTTACCTGTGGCGAAGTTTCCCGCCGTCCGGAGTCGTTTCCCGCCATCCGGAGCCGATTCCCGCCATCAGACGCCATCTTGGACCGTTTCCCGCCGTCTTCTGCCGTCTTCCCGCCATCCGCAGCTGTTTCCCGCCATCGGACGCCATCTTCAGGACGCCGCGCGGGAAGAAGAGGGGCGTGGACGTCAAAACCGCGCGAGATCCGAAGCTCCGCCCCACGCACCGACGCTGCGCAAGGTCCTGGAAGGGAGAGAGAGCGACGCTGACGTCATCAGGACGCGACGCCAGGTCCTCGTCCATAGCAGCAGCAGCGGAGCCGCGGCCTACAGAAGAGGATCGTCGGAAGGTAGGCCACGCTTAACTAGGGGGGAGGAAGATGTCGGACACAGAGGCGCCCACTACCACCAACGCGGCTGCAGCAGCGGTGATGCCCTTTTCCCTGCCCTACATCCCTGGAGCGGCCTGGCTGCCCAAGTACTCAGGGGAGCCCCATGCCCTAACTGACTTTAAGGAAAGGCTGTACAGTTTGTTCCAGGTTTACCCCCTGACAGAGGAACAGAAGGTCAGCATATTGACAGGTCAGTTAACTGGCGCAGCCCAAAGGGAGGTAAAATCATGGCCCACTGAGGAGAAAAGGACTGTGAAGGGTATTCTGGCCCGGCTGCGGGGTACCGTTGACACACGTACCTCCGCTGAGATTAAAATGAGGTTCTATGGATGTAAGCAGCGGGCACAGGACAGCATCAGAGACTATGCCCTAAATCTGCAGGAAGCCTTGAGGGCTATTCAACAAACTGACCCTGGCAGTGTGCAGGAAACGGATAAGCTGCTAACAGAACAATTCATAGAAGGTCTGATGTCTAGCGCCGACAGGGCCCAACTGCGCCTCATGTTCTTTCAGAACCCCGACCTGACCTTTGCCCAATTTAAGTACAGGGCCATAAGGGTGCTCCGTGAATCTGCCACCAGTGGCGCTATAAACCCCCGGCGCCCTGCTCTCACCTACCACCAAGAGGCGGCGCCCTCCTCTATGGACCCCGTGGGGGCTGATGCACAGGCCCTGAACCAAGCCCCGTCGAAAGACCTGCACCACCAAGTCCAGGAGCTGACCAGGAGCGTCGCGGTGTTGACCAGGACCATCCAGGCGTTGCAAGTGGACCCGTCAAGACCCATCGAACTGGCTTCAAGTCCGGAGGCTGTCCCGTGGCGTCGACAGAGGAGGATCCCGTCGTTCCGAGGGAGGCCCACAGACCGCTACGCAGAGGATGGACAGCCCATTTGCCGTCGATGCAACCAGCCCGGACACATTTCCAGGTACTGTAATTTAAACGGGTCCAACCAGGGGCAGAGGGCCAACCCCCAGGCATAAGATCACCAGGCCCTTATAATTGGCGTGATAAGTACGTTGGGGGGCGCCCGGTTTTACCCGTGGTGCTGGACGGTACCCCCATGAGCGCCTTGCTGGATACTGGGTCGCAAGTAACCACTATCCCTTATGTACTTTTTAAGCAGTATTGGACTGATGCTGATATCACACGGTATCCAGACAGTAACTTGAGCATCATCTCCAGTAATGGCTTACCCGTGCCACAGATGGGGTTCAAGGAGATGACCATGAAAATTGGTAAAGTTGAACTGCCGGCACAGGGAGTAATTATTGTGGACATTGACCGTCGTGAAAGTCACCCTAAAATAACTGTGGGTACTAATGTAATTGAAAATTGTCTTTCAGAGGTAATTGTAATTCTACAACAGGTGGCGGTGAATGCTAGTTCCAGCCAACAGAGAGTCCTCAACAAGGAGATAAAAGCCCTGATGAGACGGCAGCAGGTAGAACTGTCTGGTGGTGAGATCGGTAGCGTAAGACTGAGTGACCCATTCCCCATTTCCATGCCTCCCAAAAGTGAAATGATGATCTGGTGTCGGACTGCAATCGGGTTGAGAGGTAGAGACTACCAAGCCATGGTAGAACCCGTGTACTCAGACAGCAGGCCCACCATTTTGACCATTTTGACAGCCCGGGAGGTGGTTGATGTCCGTCATGGCAGGGTGCCCGTCCGCATCCTCAACATTGGGGAGAGGGAAGTACATTTACCCAGGTACGCTACACTCGCCAAACTGTTTGTCGTCGAACACAAAGCTATCAGGGCCGTGGAACCCTTGCCTCCATCTCCACAGGCGGAGGGTAATGGCTCCCAGAAACAAAAGGAGGACTGGTGCCAGAAACTCCATGTGGGTGCTGACTCCACTCCCCTGCACCAAAAACAAGGAGTCTACCGGGTGGTACAGGAGTACGAGAGAGTCTTTAGTAAGCACCCGCTAGACTTTGGCCGAGTAAAGGGGATAGAACACCACATCCCCACAGGGAGCCACCCACCGATAAAAGAAAGACACAGACCTGTACCCCCTGCACATTATCAGAACGCAAAGGGCATGCTAAGAGAGATGAAAGAAGCTGGGGTCATTAGAGACAGCTGTAGCCCCTGGGCAGCCCCCTTGGTTCTGGTGAAATAGAAAGACGGCACCATGAGCATGTGCGTCGACTATAGACAAATCAACCGTATCACCCACAAAGACGCATATCCGCTGCCTAGAATAGAAGAGTCTTTAGCCGCACTAAAATCAGCTAACTTCTTTTCTACTTTGGACCTTACTAGCGGGTACTGGCAGGTTCCTGTGGCAGAGGCTGACAAGGAGAAGACCGCCTTCACCACCCCGATGGGACTGAGCGAATTCAACTGTATGCATTTCGGGCTCTGCAACGCACCAGGGACCTTCCAGCGGCTGATGGAATGCTGTCTAGGACACCGAAACTTCGAGACGGTCCTCCTTTACCTGGACGATGTGATCATCTATTCGAAGACCTACGAGGACCACCTAAAGCACCTGGCCGAGGTGTTCGAAGCCCTGGCAGGCTATGGCCTGAAGGTGAAACCATCGAAGTGTCACCTGCTGAAACCAAAGATCCAGTACCTAGGGCACGTGGTAAGCGCGGAAGGAGTGGCCCTCGACCCTGACAAGGTCACGGCAATCAAGAGCTGGCCAAGCCCCTCGAGCATCAAAGAGGTGAGACAGTTTCTCGGGTTGGTAGGCTACTACCGAAGGTTCATCCACGGGTTCTCTAAGAAGGCAGCTCCTATGCAGGACCTCCTGATCGGACAATCTAAGTCCAGGAGTCAAAAGCCACCCTTCAAGTGGGACAAACCGGAAGAGGAGTCCTTCCGCCAGCTAAAGATGGCCCTCACGGGGGATGAGATCCTGGCCTACCCTGATTATGGCCAGCCTTTCATTCTCCACACAGACGCCAGTAATGTGGGACTGGGAGCCGTACTGTCCCAAAACCAACAGGGCAGAGAACGGGTGATCGCATACGCCAGTCGGAAGCTGAGGCCCACCGAGAGGAACCCGGAGAATTACAGCTCCTTCAAGCTAGAATTCTTGGCAGTGGTGTGGGCCGTGACGGAACGCTTCAAGCATTACCTGGCCTCCGCAAAGTTCACCGTGTACACGGACAACAACCCGTTGACACACCTGGACAATGCAAGACTGGGTGCCCTAGAACAGCGGTGGATGGCCCGTCTCTCCAACTATGACTTCGTGATCAAGTACCGGGCCGGCAAAACCAATGCCAACGCAGACGCCCTGTCGAGGATGCCTCACTTACCTGAAGGTGACGAAGACCCAGAAGAGCTGGAGGAGGTAGAACTCCCCGCGTTTCACCGGCATGGAGCCGCTCAATACTCCCACCGCGTGAAAGAGGAGGATCCAACAACCGTGATGATCAATCCCCTACCTCACCACAGCTGGGCCGAGACCCAAGATAGTGACCCTGCCATCCGTCTGGTGAAAGAACTGCTGACACAGGAAGACGCCCGCATGGATCCGGATGCTCCAGAGGAAGCCAAGCAGCTGTGGAAGGAGAAGAGCAAGCTGTTCCTCTACGAAGGCAAGCTGTGCAGAAGGATTGTCAACCACCGGACGCACGAGCTGACCTGGCAAGTCGTGGTTCCAAGGCGGGATGCAGCTATGGTCCTGGGAGCTTACCATGACAGAGCGGGACACTTCGGTTGGAAGAAACTGGAGTTCCTGCTAAGAGGAAGGTTCTTTTGGGTCGGCATGAGAGGAGCTGTAGAAAAGTGGTGCAGAGACTGTGGCCCTTGTCACCTAAGGAGGAAGGACCGCACCAGCCAGAAGACACCCTTGAGGCCCATCGTCACCACGCAGCCTCTTGAGCTGGTAGCTCTGGACCACGTCAAATTGGCTCCAAGCCGGTCTGGATACATCTATGCCCTGACAATCGTGGACCACTATTCCCGTTTTCTAGTGGTGGTCCCGGTAAAGGACTTGACAGCCCAAACAGCGGCCAGAGCCTTCCAGCAATATTTCTGCCGTCCACATGGGTATCCAGAACAGGTCCTGACAGACCAGGGTCCAGCGTTCGAGGCTGAAATCTTCCAGGAGTTCTGCAACCTCTATGGCTGTAAGAAGATTCGGACAACGCCTTACCATCCACAAACCAACGGGATGTGTGAGAAGATGAACAATATAGTTATCGTTCTCCTGAAGACGTTGCCCCTGGAGGAACGCAGCCTGTGGCCAGAAAAACTGCCGGACCTGATAGACCTATACAACAATATCCCGGTGAACGCTACAAACTGCACCCCGACTTACCTGATGCGAGCCAGACCAGGTAAGCTGCCCGTAGACCTGGAGATGGGAGTCCTAATACCTGAGGACACCTCCCTGGATGCGGACTGGGATACGGAAAGGCAACTGCAGTACAAGAAGGTACAGGAGAGTGTGGAGAAGAGCCTGGCCCAGGTGAGAGAGAGGCAAGAAAAACTCTTCAATCAACACACCCCTGCTGGTCCCCTAGAACCTGGTGAGCAAGTCCTAAAGCGAAAAAGAAGGCTACATAAGTTGGACGACCAGTGGGAAAGGGAACCCTACACCGTACTGCAGCCTGACCACGACAACCCAAAGGTGTGCGTAATCACCAAGGACGGAGG
The DNA here is from genome assembly GCF_046119375.1 of Phyllobates terribilis. Taxonomy (NCBI): domain Eukaryota; kingdom Metazoa; phylum Chordata; class Amphibia; order Anura; family Dendrobatidae; genus Phyllobates; species Phyllobates terribilis. The sequence goes on from NW_027362765.1 coordinate 387,481,024, forward strand.
AGAAACCACTAGTGTCGTCTCCAGAGACCACCTCAAAAGGTGCCCCGAGCAACTGCGTAGTGCAGAAGAAGATCAGGGTGACCTTGAACCCGCAGAGGACAAGGAAGAAATGATCAGCACCGTTCTCGGTGAGTTCCCTCAGTCCTGGACTCGCATAAATGATGCCATAGTGGTACCTGTCCTGCATTTCCTGCAACCGGCACAGCAACAACCAACACCAGAGCCGGAAGGTGAAGAGGAGCAAGCGGTTCCAGAGGCAGAAGAGCCTGTACCAGCAGCCCAGGAGAGTCAACCCTCTGCTGACAGTGAGCCTGCCATGCCTGCAGTAAGCCAAAGGACCCGCAGACAGCTGCCTGCCCTACCTGTACACCCAGCTGGTAGCTGTACCCCTAACGCTAGTGGGGAAAGCCAGGTTGGTCCACCACCAGACAGTGGGCTACGTAGGTCAACCAGGAGCACAAAAGGGCAGATACCCACTCGCTGGAGAATATAGAGTGTACTAAAATTGTAAATAACCCTGTTGCCAAATGTTGAATTGTTTGCCAAGTTACATGCATGTTTGGTAATTCTGTGTTTCAGTTTCTTGCAGTTACCGTAAGGACTCACAGGTTATGGACTTTTTATAACCAGGACCTTGTATGGACTGCGTTCGGAGCCTAACCCAGGAATGAACTAAGACTGTAAAGGACTTGGGGTAAGACAGACCCTCACCTGGTTAAGGCTCCCCGTTGTGTTGGTGATATGGACACCCGGTCACAGGCCACACTGTGACCTTAAGAACTCAATTTGTGTGTCGTCTGTCTATTAATGTTTTATAGTTATGTATATTGTCTTTGTTTATTGTTTAGTCCCGGAGTACTAAATTTCACTAGGGGGGAATGTGTCACCCTGGCCTGGATGCCACAAAATGTAAATAAAGCTGTGTCTGAGAGCAAGGGGGAGGTTCTCTAGTCAGGGGAACATTAGCATGCAATGTCTCCTGTCTCAGGCCAGTAGGGGGAGCAGGCTGCCCCTATAAAAGCTGGTACTGGGGGCAGAGTTAGAGAGAACTTGAAGGCCTGTCTCAGGACTGAGACGTGTCCCAGAGCAGAGCAGGGACAGACAGTTGTATTGCACCTAAGAGGAAGTGTGGCAGGAGGAGAGCCACAAGCCAGAGACAAGAGGCGAAGAGAGCCTGTCTTGGCAGATAAAAGACTTACTTTTCCAGACTTTGGTGTCTGAGGCTGGGAGGATTCCACATCCTCCAGCAGATAACCAGTCCGCAAGGGACTGTATATTCCTTGGCTTAAGAAGCCTGGAGGCCCTGCCACAACAGAAGGGACCAGCAAAGCCGTACAAGGCTGGGAGCAGAAAGGAACCCACGTCGCAGGCCATACAGGTGAGAATACACGGAAAGCTCGGAAACGTGGGCTGTTACCCTATAACGAGGAGATAGCCAGAAGAAGCGCAGAAAGCACGGTAGGCCTACACCCTCACCCTGACCAGGGCCAATTTCCCCGTTGCTCTCAGACATCCAGGTCCCCTCCTAGCTGGGACTGTTTATGGGTCAGTTTACCTGTTTCAGTAAAGACCCTGGACTGCAACCTATTGTCTGTGTGCTCCTTCGCGCCTCCAGCACTACCGGTACTGGGACTCTCACTACCATCACTCCCAACATCCACTACATTGCCCTGGGGCCGCACTCTTCCCGTGGGGAGTCACACCATCCCAGCTGCATACATCATCAGCCCCAGCGGTCTGCCTTGCAGCGGCGGTTCCTAATGACCGCAAATCCACGGGTGGCGTAGTCGGACATAATCAATAGCACATAACGGACTACCACTGGCCTGACCACCCTGAGCCACGGAACCGGGTTGCCACTACTGCTCCCATCGTTCCCTGTTGCCCGGATCCGGGTGCCCCACGGCCCAGGGGGCGAGTCACTAACTTCTCTGCAAATTTAATTTCCCAGGAAAGTTCATGCAAACAGACGAATTTGAATTTTGGCCGATCCACTTAACCTTTTTATGGCCCTTTACAGTTAAGAGAGGTTTGTGGAGTCCGTGCCTAAGCGAATAACAAAAAAATCATTTTACCGCAGATTTTCGAATGCAGATTTTTGTAAAATTTGAGTAGAATTCAGTTCTACTCAAATTTATTCATCATCTCTAGCCGTCAGCACTCCCTGATTCCCTTGCAACAGGTTATATTACAAGGCACAGATAGTTGTCTCCTGGCAGCTCTAAAGAGGCTACCCATGGACAGGCTTTGCACTGGCTACTCCAACCATAAGGTCCCAGAGGGAGCTCTGACCTTGACCCTTTAACCCCTGTACAGAGATGTGCACTTACACAGGGACCCTGGGCTAATTACCAGGAGTAGGCGTTGACCAGTGGTGCAGGATGGCAAGAAAAATGGTCAGGTAGCCGGGTCAGAACCAGAGGTACGGGTAGAGACAAAATCGTTAGGCAGAAGAATGGTCAGAAAACAAGCCAATGTCAGAATCAGAAATTTCCATTGGACCCACAAAAACTAAGACACACAGGAGTTAACCAGAGCTAGTGTAACTATAACTGGCAATGGATAGCAGGATTCCAGGAGCTCAAAGGGAGTCTGTCAACTCAGAATGACTGTTCAAACCAAGTACAGGCGCTTAGTGCATCCTTGGCCAAACAGTTCAGTGCATCTTCCCACCTACTTGATTTCCATCTATCTCTGCCCTTCTCTAGTTCTATAAAACCAGAGCTGTCAATCAAAATATAGGGGGTGGAGATAGTGGAAAAAGAAGTAGATGGGAAGGTGCACTTAAATCTATGGCCACACCAAGAGTACATCGAGCAATTGTACTTGGTTTGAACAGTCGTTTTGTGCTGACAGAATCCATTTAAATAACTTGCTGCCTCACAAAGGCTAACCAGCAGGGAGCAAACGCTAAAGACGTTAACTCCCGAGCTACCAGTCTGAGGGGTACTACAAGTCTCAGAAAACACAGAACTAGTGTCGCCCAGCTTCACCTGCAGCAAAAAATGTGGTGCCAGCCAGGGAGGGTAGGCACCAACACAGATGTAACAGTCTAGTATTGAACCTTTCATCCCACAAAGCATATTTATTAAACTTTAAGAAATTACTCTAGTTTTTCTGTTTTTTGCCTAAACCTAACATTAATTTTAAAAATAAAAGTTATACATTTTTATTTTTTTTGGTTTTTTATTACATTTTTTATCTAACTATTTTATTATCCTAGCCCTAAACATTAATCTATCCCTAACCTTATCTCTAACACATAATCCCTGGCCTAGATTGGAAAAATTGTGCAAAAATGTAAACAATGTATTATAAGATTTGCATTTTTTTTTTTTTTAACAGAGGACATTTTTTTGGATTTTGGACAGCCCTCCTAGCAGGTCCTTGTCGCTACTCTCACAAAATTACAAGGAGAAGAAAAGAGCTGCAACACAGCAAGTGCAGTGCACTTGATCCAAAACTGTCTTGCTCAGCTTCTGTCAACTCGATCGCTGACTTTGCAGAGCGCAGCAGCTGTCCAGTTTAGTTTGTCATTGGCTGCTGCGGTCCACATAGACAGCGACTGAGATGACAAAGCTTCATTATACTGGAACCGTTATCATCTCAGTTGATTCTTGTGTAGAGCACAGAAACCAATGGCAAACTCATTTTGACTGCTGCTGCTCTCTGCATAGGAACAAGCCACAGGCTGCTTTACTTCTTTAGCTTACTGGCCACAGAAAGACATTCACTATGTCCATGCCCCAACAGAAGTGGGTGGCACAGCTACAGTGGAAGGGCAAAATTTTGCACCCACATAAAAATTGATACCTGGATCGACCATCCCTGTGTTACACCACTGTGGAAATTGCATTACAATATGAAATCAGATCTACGATTTTTTTTTTCTATGGCCGACATGTTATTCTGATCAGTGTGAGATGTGATTCGCTGCAGCCTAGGACTCCATTCCAGGATTAAAGTGCTTTCTAATAGGCATGAAAGTGCATAGAAACAGCAATTTATAGTGATACAGGTGTCTATCTTCTCTACTCCAGATTACGGGTTATCTTTTCAATCTAGTGTTGATACTCGTGGGAGATTCGGCACTTAGTATAGACGTCTGCATGCCCCAGAGAGGCTTACAATGGCAGTTCAGGAAATAATTGGCTATGTACAGTCATGGCCAAAAGTTTTGAGAATGACACCAAAATTATATTTTCACATGATCTGCTGGCCTCTGGTTTTTATTAGTGTCTGTCTGATGTTTATATCACATACAGAAATATAATTGCAATCATATTATGAGTACCAATAGGTTGTATTGACAGTTAGAATGAGTTAATGCAGCAAGTCAATATTTGCAGTGTTGCCCCTTCTTCTTCAAGACCTCTGTAATTCTCCCTGGCATGCTCTCAATCAACTTTTGGACCAAATCCTGACTGCTAGCTGTCCATTCTTGCATAATCAATGCTTGCATTTTGCCAGAATTTGTTGGTTTTTGTTTGTCCACCCGTCTCTTGATGATTGACCACAAGTTCTCAATGGGATTAAGATCTGGGGAGTTTCCAGGCCATGGCCCCAAAATCTCTATGTTTTGTTCCATGAGCCATTTAGTTATCACCTTTGCTTTATGGCAAGGTACTCCATCATGCTGGAAAAGGCATTGTTGGGCGCCAAACTGCTCTTGGACGGTTGGGAGAAGTTGCTCTTGGAGGACATTCTGGTACCATTCTTTATTCATGGCTGTGTTTTTAGGCAAGACTGTGAGTGAGCCGATTCCCTTGGCTGAGAAGCAACCCCACACATGAATGGTTTCAGGATGCTTTACAGTTGGCATGAGACAAGACTGGTGGTAGCGCTCACCTCTTCTTCTCCGAATAAGCTGTTTTCCAGATGTCCCAAACAATCGAAAAGGGGATTCATCAGAGAAAATGACTTTGCCCCAGTCCTCAGCAGTCCACTCCCTGTACCTTTTGCAGAATATCAGTTGGTCCCTGATGTTTTTTCTGGAGAGAAGTGGCTTCTTTGCTGCCCTCCTTGAAACCAGCCCTTGCTCAAAGAGTCTCCGCCTCACAGTGCGTGCAGAAGCACTCACACCAGCCTGCTGCCATTCCTGAGCAAGCTCGGCACTGCTGGTAGTCCGATCCCGCAGCTGAAACAGTTTTAAGATACGGTCCTGGCACTTGCTGGTCTTTCTTGGGCGCCCTGGAGCCTTTTTGACAACAATGGAAGCTCTCTCCTTGAAGTTCTTGATGATGCGATAGATTGTTGACTGAGGTGCAATCTTTGTAGCTGCGATACTCTTCCCTGTTAGGCCATTTTTGTGCAGTGCAATGATGGCTGCACGTGTTTCTTTAGAGATAACCATGGTTAACTGAAGAGAAACAATGATACCAAGAACCAGCCTCCTTTTAAAGTGTCCAGTGATGTCATTCTTACTTAATCATGACTGATTGATCGCCAGCCCTGTCCTCATCAACACCCACACCTGTGTTAATGGATCAATCACTAAAACGATGTTAGCTGCTCCTTTTAAGGCGGGACTGCAATGATGTTGAAATGTGTTTTGGGGGTTAAAGTTCATTTTCTGGGCAAATATTGACTTTGCAAGTACAGTAATTGCTGTTAAGCTGATCACTCTTTGACATTCAGGAGTATATGCAAATTGCCATTACAAAAAATGAAGCAGTAAACTTTGGAAAAATTACTATTTGTCTCATTCTCAATACTTTTGGCCATGACTGTACAGAGCGAGAGCAGCGAGAGGTAAGGAGGAGAGCGCGGCTACGGCTTATGGGAGCAGCAAAGATCATCAATTAAATGTGTAATCTCGCTGGAAGCCAAAGACACAAGGTAGAAGGCTACAAAGACTCCCCTCGTCTGAGACCCAAATCTGTGCAAATAGGATCAAAAGTACAATCAAAATAAAGTAACGAGATGAGAGAATAAGTTATAAACCCGCAGGTAATGTGATGAGAGGTCGTATATGCTACAAGGCGAGCGAACACTGGAGCGAAGACATCAGACCTCATCCGATATACAGATATAATAATATGCATCGCTCGCCACTTTCTACAGTGGATCGAAGGGGGGCAAATGTGGCTGTTATTGGGGCAAACATGGGCCTCCTGGTGGCCAATGAGGCTGAGATTGATGTTATGGTGGTAATGATTGGTAATGGTATTGTACAGGGTGATTCACTCGCTACTTTACCTGGAAAAATTGCTGTAACTTCTAAAAGAGAAGATCTATCATTCTGTAATTTGGACTGTACAAACCTTGGTTCACAAGAAACTGATTAAGGCAGGTGTTGGAAATGTCCACCATTGGCATCCAAGCACGCCTGCATGCGCCGTTCCATATTGTTGAATGTATTCTGCAGGAAGTCTGGGGTCACAGCCTGAATTTCTCGCTGTCTGTTCTCTTGGAGTGTCTGTAATGTTGTAGCTCATTACTGTACACCTGACCTTTCACATGGCCCCAAAGGAAAAAATCCAGTGGACATTTTCAGACGTCCTCCATCATCAATAATGTTCCTGTACGTTCCAGCTTATTCACCAGTGGCAGAATACACGGTTCGGACGGCGGATTTTGACCTCTAGACTTCTTTAGAAACTCACTTTGGCAACTCTTTAAAGACTTGGTTTTCCAATAAGTTTTCACAATGAAACATATTCCTCCAAACTGTATCTGTACATTGTTAACAAGTGAAGAAGGAATTCGGCAGGAGTGAAACGCAAGCATCACACGAGCTAACGACACGCAGCAAGTCTATCTCCTAGTGGAGACGACCGGTGGGGTGACGAGTCAGCGAGACCACTCAGCGCGAGGATGTTTCTTGTCGCTGAGGTTCATTGCACTCTCATTTCTCATAAACCAAAGTATGTTCAGTCCAAATTTCAGTACGGTCTACCGTCTCTTTTAGAAATTACAGCAATTGTTCTGGGTAAAGTAGCAAGTGAATCACTCTGTAGTATTATTCGACCTCAGTATGATTATATTATTTAGCTATGCTATGGTGGTATTATTATAAAAGTAATAATTACTTATCATGTAGAGATATTATTTAGTCACAGTATAGTCATAATAACCCATCATTGTATGGTGATATTATTCAGTCATAGTATGATTATATTATTACATTATGATATGACGATACTATTTAGTCATAGAATTATGGTATTTTTTAGTTATGGTATGGCGGTATTATTTAGTTACAGTGGTAATAAGCGGTCATTGAATGTCAGTTTTGGTCACAGTATAATTATATTATTAAGATATGCTATGGCAGTGTGGAGGTATTAATTAGTTACAATATGGAGGTGATAATTACTCTTTGTATGGTGATATTATTTAGTCACAGGAGTAATAACTATTAATATTATTTAATCGCAGTATGATGGTATTATTTAGCTATGGTATAGCGGTATTACTTAGACACTGTATGGTAGTAATAATTGCTCATGGTAGCACAGTATAATTCAGTATAATTATATTAAGATATGATATGGTATTATTTAGTCACTATGATAATAATTTGTCATTGTAGGGCAGTATTATTCAGTCACAGCATGGTAATATTATTTAATCAGATTATGGTGGTAGTACCTGGCGATAGACAAATATAGATAGATAGACATTCTCCATCTACTGCAACATTAAATGCAAAAAATATAGATATATTAAAGATAGATAGATAATAGATAGATGATAGATTATAGATAGCTAGATAGATAGGTAGGTAGATAGATAGATAATAGATAGATAGATAGATAGATAGATAGATAGATAGACCGACAGATATCTACATGCATACTGTATATTCTGTGTCCATGGTGGATGATACACTGTTACAATCTGGGGGTTGTTTCCTTTTATCCATTTTTATGGAACTGGAAAAATGAAACATTTACTTTCAGTGTTGCCAAGTCCCTCATAAATCTCCTAAGTGAAGGCAATCAGAAGGTCTGGCAGCCTGAATGCGGCCATTGTAGTGAATCTTGATATATCTTGTCACCATGTATTGTCAGGGTATAAGGGGCTTTGGTTTGATAGATGGCAGAGCACAATCTGCTTGTTGTGGCCACCTCTGCATCCACATCTATACTGATCACGGTTAGGGGTGTAGAGACAGTGTCTCCAGGCTCTTATAAACTGGAGCTTCTTCTACATAAGAGGTCAGCATCACCATTAATATAAATGGCACATTGGGGGCTGTTACAGAAGTTGTACTGGGTCCACTTAAGTTTTTGGGTCTATCACGTAAATGTGAGGATAAGTTTATATTAAGTTTAATGTAAAGCTGTCTGATAGCCCAGACAATGACATAAAGAAAAGCAAAATTCTCAACTAACAATATATTTGTCTGAGATTATTTGCCAGGTTGATTATTATCCAGGACTTGGATAGGTCATGAATAAGAAATCATTGGGAGTCTGATACCAGGCAGTGTACAGAGCAGGACCCGCACAGCTCCATAATGTCTAGTTGCCATTACTAAGAATAATTCATTGGTCTATAAATCCTGGACAATTCCTTTAAGCTTAATATGAATTTACATTAGAAAGTCCACTCTACTCGGAATTGAGCAAGCAGTGCATTGTATAATTCTCAGATTCTGCTTTGACTAAGATTCGTTGCCAGATTTGTTTGCCTCCATGTCAAGCATTGCCATCATTACTGACAAAAGTGCTGCCCTGACCAAGTTCTAAACACTGATCGAAAGTTTTGAGGGTCAATAAAAGTAGCAAATTAAAGACTTGATTAGCATCAGGTTTCTGGTCCACCATCATCTTCACGCTGAACCATTATTATCATTTAATGATGAAGGACCGGGAGCCACCTGAGATGTTTTCTTCCTCTAGTTGACCAACCTGACCTTTGGACAACCCATATTTTATCATTTCAGAACAAGTTGTTGTATTTACTGTGTAAAAGCAGCTTTTTTGACCAGAATGTTTCATGCATCCATCATTTTTCCCCTCAATCTCTAACTTTCATTTCTACTCCTCAGTTCCAGAATTGTGGTCACCATCTTCTATGATGTTCTGAGGATCACTGTACCCACAGCCAACAATTCTGTGCATGTTCCTAATGAATTTACAAAGGGTTTGGAAGGTATCTTGTACATGACACCATATGTTCCTTCATTAGCAGAGGCCCCATTCATTTGGGGAGCTGGAAAGGAAACATGAAGAAGGTGTAGAAGGGCGTAGAGGTACCTTACCTATATAAAGGTGGACAACACCTCCAAGAAAGGCCTATACCCTATCTGACACTTTTGTCCCTGGATATGGTATTTAGTATATGTCCTATGTAGATGCCAGCCCCCAACCTACAGCATGTTCATCTAAAAAAAAGTATGTCCCCATGACAGATCCTTCACAACTCCTAATGCTGCATTGCTGAATTTATCTAAAAGCACCCAAAAAAATTGAAATTCATCGAGTCTCAAAACCTCCAATCATCTCAAGAATAATGAGTCACAACAGAGAAGTCGTCTCTTACCGTAAAGACAATAGAACGATTCACAACAGTCAAGTAATAAATGTCTTCATAATCAAGCAAATACAATTATATGCGTTAAGGAGCGTGAAAAGCGAGACTTGGGAGATACAACATCATTCTTACCGGAAAATTCCTTCACGAAATCAATTAATCAACGAAACAAAGAATAAATGAACGTTATAAAGTGACATCAATCTAATTATAATGTATAATGATGTCTATGGTGGGAAAAGAGTCGCAATGTTATCAGCTAGAAAGAATTCATTGCGAGAAGGAAATTGTCGAAAAAAAAGGAAAATGTTTGTAAAAAAAAAAAAATTTGACTTAAAGGAGACTTATTTTGCGTAACCTTTGGAAATTTAGATGTAATAGAAAATTACCACCATTGAAATCAATGACTCCATTACTTAGGATCACTGAAATTCCCTTTTATTAGATACATATGCTGTAACCAGCCTTGTAGGATTTTTTTGTGATTTTTGCATGGCTGCTGAGATCTTTCCTTTCTGTGTGTCGCTATTTTTCTTTAATTCTTGGGCAACTCCATTTTGCCATCCAATCCTAGTGTATCCCAATCACATAATGTTCTGGTATGTGATTAGAAATGTAACCCCATGACCCCAACTGACCCTAAAAAAAATAGGAGACTAATCTCATTTAGCTTTTACCATGAATAACGGTATTCCTGGCCACACTTTGCAAATGGTACTGTCCTTAAAGAGAGCCTTTCATTGATTTTTTTAAAATTTAAACTGAGTTCCTCCTCCAATTGGGGCTGCTGCACTAATCCTGGAACAGTTTTTCTTTTTTTTCTGTGCCACTCCGTTCCCAAATTATGCCTCCGTGCAAATTTTCCCTTCTACTACCTGGGCGTGTACCACAGAACTTCTCTGTGGGTATGGCAAAGTTTTAATTGGCCAGTGTCAGAAGAGAAAAAGAAAACGCCCACAAGAAAGTTCTGTGTTATACGCCCAGTTAGTTGAAGGGAAATTTGCACCATTTTATACCAAGGGGCATAACTTTGGAATGGAGAGGTGTAGAAGAAAAAGAAAAACTGTTCCAGAATCAGTGCATCAGCGTCACTTGGAGGAAGAGCTTGATTTAAATTTTAAAAAAATTCAGTGAAAGGTCCTCTTTAACCAGCGCTGTCTCATTTGGTAGGCAGGAAAATGTCCCAGCAATTAGATCCCCACAGATAAACAAGTGATCACATATGTCATATGACTTGTAAATATTGAAAAAAAACCTTTAAGGAATTACATGACCCCTATATTTTGGGTATCAAAAGGTTTTGTTGCAAATGTCGGATATTTTTGTTTTATTTTCGTTAGCTGTCTTTTGGCACTGCATTGAATTCACTGAGAAGTGAACTCAAGAACCGTACATTTTTTTTCTATTTTGCTCAAGAATTAAAGGGAATCTGTCAGTAGGATGAACCCTCCTAATCTGTCTATATGGGCATGTACGTCATAGGAATCTGAATAAAATGATAACTTGATATCTGCGACCCGATTTCTTATTTCAGAGAAATCCACATTTTTCTTAATATGTAAATGAGCTGTTAAGATCTATGGGCCGGACATAGATCTCCCTCCAGAGCTTATTTGAAATGAAAGGGGGCTTTCCAGTGTGAGACATGTAGATCAGGAGAGCAGACTGTCAGTCTTTACATGTCTCACACTCGGAACGCCGTCTTTCATTTATAAGAAGCTTTGGAGGCAGATTCTCAGGGAGATCTGTGTCCCGCCCATAGATCTTAACAGCTCTTAAGAAAAACATGGATTTCTTGGGAATAAGACATTGGATCGCAGATATCAAGGTATCATTTTATTCAGCTTCCTATGATCTTCATGTCCATATAGACGGCTTAGAAGGGTTGATCCTACTGACAGATTCCCTTTAAGCAGAGATAGGAGGATAGCTACCAGTGGAAAATAGCAGGGGCTGTGCATTAATCCAAAGAGTGGGCGACTATGTGACAAAATTATAATTTCATAATTGCTAAAAAATACCTACTGTATCTGCTACTTCCCAGAAGTTGTTGAAAAAGAAGCAAGAGGTGAAGAAAATAACTGCCTGATTCAGCTATAGAATAAGAATTGATTTCTGCGCTGTGCTAGTAGTAAAATTCAGCATGCAAAAAAACTCTACTATTTTGTTTTTCAATCTACTCCATGACATTCATTGCAGATGCTCGGAGGACTCCGAGGAGTAAACTCCAGCAAGATCAAATGTGTGGTATCCATCATCCATTATCAATCCAAGAAGGGCCCGGGCAGCAGACAGCCAAGTAAATGATTATAAATAACGCACTTTGCTTATTTACCAGGAAGACGCTCCCCGCAGAACATGCACGGGAGCAGAAACATTTACATTTGTGGCGTTGATTTGCTCCGTTGCTACTTTCATGGAATTTCACCTCTGGGAAGGTTGAGTAAATGACTTGCTTGCTGGTACCGTGGATGTAGAAAACGCACGTCTTTCATTTCTTCTGCCTGAGTGATTAGGCTTGTCTAGAAATTACTCTACACGAGAATCTCTCTCCTGTTGACTTTGCAAAATTTCCATGCAAATTAATTAAAATAAATGCCCCCCTTGCGATCGCTCGTTGCGTTCATCGTGGCAAAAATTGAATGCTTTTCATTTTGCATAATTTTTTTGCAGCCCGTTCAGATAATGGGTGAGATATTTGATATGCTTAGATTTAATGTAAATGACTCCATATGTAGAAAAGCGACTAATACATCCAAGGGGGTTATCATCAGCTCCTCGGCCATTATTGCAGCGCTGGGACTGTGTACACAATGTTACGATACACCGAACCCGAGATGTTATTGGTTCTCAGAGACTAACCTCCAAGAATAGCGCAGAAGCACCAGCACATGGGGATCATGGAGATATTGGCTGGTAGAGGAGGAGAAGGATATTCAGTTGCAAACTAACAAAATAATAGTGAATTACAGAAGTGATAAAAAGTCACTAAACTATTTACAAACAATTGTATTGCTTCAGTGTATCGAATAGTAAAGGTTTTAAGCCTTGATTTAATTTTCTATCCTGCGCGTCTTCATGGTAACAGACTACATCTGACTGTGTAGTCAGATGTTGCACTCAGTCCTTTGGTTATTTCCCCTACATCTCATCACCTATTATTTCTATGCAACGACCCTGATACCAGCTTGAACAAAACTGAGCAGTTATGGCAGAGTGATACCAAGAGGTTTCATGATCAGAAGCATAGGAGACTAAAATAATAATGTAGAGAAAAACAGCTCATCCTTTTGGAGGCTATTATGAGATTCTTGGAATCTTGTCCGGTATGGCAAAACGAAGATCCAAAAAATTCTCCAAATCTCCAGCCGTTTAACGTCCCTGAAAGACAACGTTTCAGCGGGTCTAAGACCCACATGTCTGGGACTCCCACATGTTAATGGCCACAAATGGCTTTGTTGTTTCGCCAAGTTTTTTTGCGCTCGTTGCTCATCCCCCTGCTGGATTAAGAGACACTGCAGCCCCTGAAGGGCTCTACACTCTCAATCAAGGACTGAATCTCATCCAGTATGGAGGTCGTCCTTAAGGGACTATGTGTGTTCCTGTCTCATAGACGGATGAGGAGTTGAAGGACTGTGTCCCCATTCTACGGCTGATGAGGGGACAATGGACTGTGCCTTTAGTGTGAAATGCTACCCTTACAGGTATGGACTGTGTTCTTTTGTGTGGCATTAGGACCCTTATGAAGAGGGTCCCAAAGATAACCCGAGCGATTGGTGCCAGGTTAAAAAGGACTTGGTCAGTCGCGGTTCCGGGGTCCTACCTGAGTAGGACCGATTTGGTGATAGCCTACGAGATGAAGAGGACCCTACACTGTTGTATAAGGTTTTGGCACGGGTGTGTCATAGGTGACAGACAGTCGCCCTGCTATGGTTTGCAGGAGATCTCCACATTTGGCAATGCAGACAGCTGCCTAGTTAGGAGGCTGTGTTTAGGACCCAGGGACTACCTCCCTTTAGTCTAGGTGGGCGTCGCTGGTTATATTCATTCCTACTTGGAACTTGGCTGAAGCAGCATCACATCCTCTTTGGAGTCTTGAGGCCGTGTGCCCTGTTGGAGTTTCTTCTAAAGCTAAGTTATTATTTCCCTGTGTTGTCTTCCCCTTTTGTCTTTAGAGTGCTAGTGGAGGTTGACTAGTGCTCATCTCCTTCCACCCCCAGCTTTAACCTTACGCCAGGGATAGTAGAGCAAGGCACGTGATCGGCGACAGCTGCGGAGACCTTATAGGGACGTTAGGGGGAGACAGGGTGACGTTAGTCCAGATTAGGAGGTCACCTTTTCCTCCTTTCCCTAGTGTCTGGGCTTCCTTTCCCTTTCCCCTCTGTGTTTCACTCACACTTGGCATGACATTATAACCGGCCGTGCATGTTTTTTGGGAAAAAAAAAGACACAAATCTGACACTTTGGGTTTCTTTTTTTTCTGTGTGTTTTTGCGTGTATACCTTTTTTTTCCTTTCTCCCTTGGTACGGGATCAGTTGCAGAGCAGAGCGGCTGCGCCGGCTGTCTCTGGAGGTGAATGACCTCCGCTGTGAAGTGCAGCAGCAGTTTAAGCGGCTGCAGGTCACCAATGTGGGGGTCTCTGCTTGTACGCCTGTCCAGCCTGAGCGCAAGGTTGCCCTCCCGGACAGGTTTTCAGGAGGTAGGGACAGTTTTTTTGTGTTTAAGGAGGTATGCAAATTGTATTTCAAACTTCGTCCCTACTCTTCCAGTAATGAGGAGCAACGGGTTGGTATTCTGATCTCTCTACTGCAGGGAGATTCTCAGTCGAGGGCGTTTTCGTTACCGCAGGATTCGTTTTGTCTCCAATTTGTGGAGGGTTTTTTTTGAGCTCTTGCCATGAGAACTGTCTGAATGTTTCTGTAGTGCCCCGAGTGTTCGGCCGCTACAGGGGTATTGCACCTCAAACCAGAGGTGTGATATTCCACTCCGGGGTAAGAATGGAGTGTGGACCAAGACTCAGTAAGCTGCATGCATCACACACACCCCATTTCCGAGGGACAGCTCAACGGTGCTCCCACAGAAGTGCAGGCACGACCGACTATGTCCCTGACTGGAGTGGGGAGGGGGGAGGAAAACCCAGTGATGTAGGAGCAGATAGGGGTTGGGTCTCTGGGCATAGGCAGGAGCCCATTGGTTGCAAGTCACCTGGGCTCATACACAGAGAGGGAGGTATATAAGGTGGGCACCATCTTAGATGAGTAGTCAGTTCAGTCTGAGAGAGGAAGTGACAGAGCAGGGCCTCTGTGGAGCTCTGCTCCGGAGGCGGGCCTAGCCTGTGAGGCCAGAGCCAGCAGAAAAGACAGGAACAGAAAGGAAAGGAAGAAAGGAACAGAACACCAAGAGAGGCCCAGAGACACGAAGGCAGAAGGAACCCCAAAGGCCCAGGAGATTGCGGGTGACGGGTTGGCAGAACAGGGTACCGGATCCCAAGTTGGTAGAGGCGACTAATCCTCAGCCAAGGACCGGCGGTCGCGATCATATCTTGGTGCGACCCCTCACTACACCTACTAGAAAGGCACACCACATAGGGTCAAGGAGGTGAGCACGAAGCCCTCCCAAGAGAAGGCCCGCGGGAGCTGGACAGACGTAGTGTCACTGGTGGGGCACGGCCAGAGAAAGGAGTAGAAGGGAGTCCTGTGACATACTCTGGAATTGCCTGGGGGTTGACCGAGCCCCCCCTGCCTGGTGGACGCAGCACGGCTTGGGCAGTCATTGCCCGCGGAATGACTTGGGACATAAAGAACTGTGAGTAAAGAACTTGAACTGCAACCCCACGTCTCTGTGCTTCATCGCCGCACCAGCACTACTAGTGCTGGGACGCCCGCGCACCATCACTCCCATCATCCACATTCTCTGCCCTGGGGCTGCACTCTTCCCGTGGGGAGTCACACTACCTCAGCTGCATACACCATCAGCCCCAGCGGTCTGCCTTGCACTGACCGCAATCCATGGGTGGCGTAGTCGGACAACTAATCTAAAACCCACAAAATACCGCCATTGGCCTGACCACCCTGAGCCATGGGACCGGGTCACCACCACGGATTCTACAACCCACAGAGACCCGGCTCTGGGTATCCCACACACGTTCACACTAGGCCCAGGGGGCGAGTCATTTCCATTGTTGCTGTCTCTATGGAGTTTCTGCCTGCTTTTCTGTCTGATTTTGAGGACGTTTTTTCTGAGAGGGGGTGTCAGGATTTGCCTCCTCATCGTGCTTATGACTGTCCTATTAACCTGACTCCCGGAGCTAAACTACCGAAGTCTAGACTGTATAATCTTTCTGGCCCTGAGAGACAAGCCATGAAGGATTTCATTGCGGAAAGTCTGGAGAAGGGGCATATCAGACCCTCATCTTCACCCGTGGCGGCGGGGTTCTTCTTTGTGAAGAAAAAAGATGGCGGTCTACGTCCCTGTGTAGATCTCTGGGAATTAAATCAAATTACCATCCGTGATCCATATGCTCTTCCTCTGATTCCTGATTTGTTCAGCCAGGTTGTGGAGACTAAGGTATTCTCCAAGTTAGATTTAAGGGGAGCCTACAATCTGGTTAGAAAGACATACTGATAGGGAATCTAGATTGTGAGCCCCGATGGGGACAGCGACAATAATGTATGTAAAGCGCTGCGGAATATGTTAGCGCTATATAAAAATAAAGATTATTATTATTATAGAATCAGAGAAGGGGATGAATGGAAAACAGCGTTCAAAACCCCGGAAGGTCATTTCGAGAGTCTTGTTATGCCTTTTGGTTTGACCAATGCACCTGCGGTATTCCAGCATTTCATAAATGATATTTTTCATCATTTGGTAGGGAGGTTTGTGGTGGTCTATCTGGACGATATTTTGGTTTATTCACCTGATTTTGAGACTCATCGGGGGCATGTTAAGCATGTGCTGCAGATATTAAGGGATAATAAACTTTATGCCAAACTAGAGAAATATGTTTTGGCTGTTCAGGGGGTGCAGTTTTTGGGGTACTTGTTGTCATCTTCAGGTTTTCGGATGGATCTGGAGAAGATCAGTGCAGTCCTTGACTGGGAACGTCCCGAGAACCTGAAGGCCCTTCGACGTTTTCTGGGCTTTACTGATTTTTACAGGAAATTCATCCAAAAAGAAACCCCTTACTGACATGAGTAAGAAGGGGTCTGATTTTTACAAATGGTCGGAGGCCTCCCTCCAGGCTTTTTCTTCCTTAAAAAATCATTTTGCCACTGCACCTATACTCAGTCAACCCGATGTTTCTCAACCCTTTATTGTGGAGGTCGATGCTTCGGATGTTCTGGTTGGGGCTGTGTTGTCTCAGGGATCGTCCCCTGGTAAATCGCGTCCATGCGTCTTCTTTTCTAAAAAATTGTCTTCAGCTGGGAGAAATTATGACGTGGGTAATAGGCGATCAAATTGGCATTCGAGGAATGGCGACACTGGTTGGAGGGAGCTGTCCATCCTATTACTGTTATTA
The DNA here is from genome assembly GCF_046119375.1 of Phyllobates terribilis. NCBI lineage: Eukaryota > Metazoa > Chordata > Amphibia > Anura > Dendrobatidae > Phyllobates > Phyllobates terribilis. The sequence goes on from NW_027362765.1 coordinate 387,498,027, forward strand.
CTGACCATAAGAACCTGTCATATCTCCAGTCAGCTAAACGTCTCAACCCTAGCAAGCCAGATGGTCCCTGGTTTTTACTAGGTTCAATTTTGTTGTCACTTTTCGTCCAGGGGTCAAAAACGTCAAGGCTGATGCTTTGTCCCGGAGCTTCCCTGGTGGTGGTGACCATGAGAACCCTGCCCTGATATTACAGAAAGGGGTAGTTATTTTGGCTCTTTTTCCTGAACTAGAGGGTGAGGTGCTGGAGGCTCAGGGGGACGCCCCTGCCTCCTGCCCTTCAGGAAAATTATTTGTACCACCTGATCTGAGCCGTAAAGTAATCAAGGAGCATCATAACTCTGTGCTTGCTGGGCATCCAGGTGGTAAGGCAACCGCAGACCTCCTCTCTCGTCGTTTTTGGTGGCCGGGGTTGCATCAGGATGTAATTGAACATGTAGCTGCTTGTAGTATTTGCGCGCGTTCAAAGGTTTCGCACATCCGTCCGTCTGGTACTCTTCTTCCGCTACCTATCCCTAGCAGGCCATGGACACACTTGTCCATGGATTTTATTACTGACCTACCGGTTTCTGCAGGCAAAATGGTGGTTTTGGTAGTAGTAGATAGGTTCAGTAAAATGGTTCACTTCGTCGCTTTACCTGCACTTCCCAATGCTAAGACACTTGCTCAGGTGTTCATAAATGAGATTGTGAAGCTTCACGGGGTTCCCTCTGATGTGGTGTCTGATAGGGGGACCCAGTTTGTTTCCAAGTTCTGGAAGGCATTCTTTTCTCGACTGGGGGTGCAGCTGTCCTTTTCCTCTGCCTTCCACCCACCCTCAGTCGAATGGTCAGACCGAGCGGGTCAGTCAGAACTTGGAGACATACCTCAGGTGTTTTGCCTCCGAAAATCAGGAGGATTGGGCATCCTACTTACCGCTGGCAGAATTTGCCATCAATAATCATCGTCAAGAATCCACTCGCAGGTCACCATTTTTCGATGCATACGGTTATCATCCACAGTTTGGTACTTTCAGTGGGGGAGGAGCTTCAGGAGTTCCTGAGGAGGAACAGTTTGCTTCGTTGCTCTCCTCGGTGTGGCAGGGTGTTCTGTGTAATTTGAAGATCGTGGGAGACAGGTATAAACGTATGGCTGAGAGAAAACGCTTGCCAGGTCTGGACCTGAATGTGAATGACTTTGTGTGGCTGTCTCCCAAGAATATAAGATTGAAAGTTCCTTCTTGGAAGCTGGGACCTAGGTTTATTGGTCCCTACAAAATTACCGCCATCATTAACCCAGCAGCGTTTCGTCTTGAACTTCCTCGGGCCACAATGTGTTCCAGAGGTCCTTACTCAAAAGGTACAGAGAACCTCTTGAGCCTTCACCTCTTCCACCGCCCCCAGTAATGATTGATCATAATTTGGAGTTCGAGATTTTGAGGATAGTAGATTCTCGTCTCCAACGTCATTCTCTGCAATACTTGATGCACTGGAAAGGCTATGGTCCGGAGGAGAGGACGTGGGTGAACGCTCACAGATTGGTTCACTCTTTTCACACCTCTTTTCCTGAGAAACCCGGTCCTGAATGTCCGGAGGCCACTCGTAGAGGGGGGGTACTGTCATGGGTGTGTCAGAGGTGACAGACAGTTGCCCTGCAATGGTTTGCAGGAGATCTCCACGTTTGGCAATGCAGACAGCTGCCTAGTTAGGAGGCTGTGTTTAGGACCCAGCAACTACCTCCCTTTAGTCTGGGTGTATATATAACTGGTGTGTCTAGGTGGGCGTCGTCGGTTATATTCATTCTTACTTGGAACTTGGTTGAAGCAGCATCACGTCCTCTTTGGAGTCTTGAGGACATGTGCCCTGTTGGAGTTCTTCTAAAGCTAAGTTATTATTTCCCTGTGTTGTCTTCCCCTTTTGTCTTTAGAGTGCTAGATGAGGTTGACTAGTGCTCCTCTCCTTTCACCCCCAGCTTTAGCCTTACGCCAGGGATAGTAGGGCGAGGCATGTGATCGGTGACAGCTGCGGAGGCTGTATAGGGACGTTACTGGGAGACAGTGTGACGCTAGTCCAGATTAGGAGGTCACCTCTTCTCCCTTTTCCTAGTGCTGGGCTTCCTTTCCCTTTCCCCTCTGTGTTTCACTCACACCTGGCGTGAAAGTTTTATGTGGTGAGATATTTGGTGTTTTGCAGGTCCTAGATGGCCAGGGACGGCTATTGTTAAAAAAAAAGGGAAATGTAAGGAGATGAACATACTACTCACATTCCCCCTTGAAGAAACAAGTGTTATTGTAATGTGTTATGGTTTATATTGTATTGTGCCCAGCAACAGGTATTTGACAAGGACAGTGAGAGTTAATGTTTGGGACTAGCCCAGAGTGAGAAGGGTTAAGTTGAAAGGACAAGAGATGGTTCCTATAAGGAAATCAGAAAGAGCGTAGAGTGCATAGCAAGAGGACCTAAGGTCCAATGTGAACAGTGCCGCACTTTGTGGGTGTCCCCTAGTTGTGAGAGGAGACCCAGAAAAAGGGAAAGCATGATGAGGAGCAGAAACGAGGAAAGTAACTGAGAGACAGAGTGATTCTCCGGAGACTGGTCCTGGGAGAGGACACCTAGCAGTATGGCCCAGAATTTACAATTTGTAAAGGTAACGGGCTAGGACAGGACAGAGTACGCGGACTGAAGAGAATGCCCCTAGCTGGATTTTCAGAGCGTCAGAAAAAGAGAGGAGATAAGTACCGGCCATAGTTCCCTGAAGGGTAAAGAACTGCAGGTTGATTGAAGGACTCTTGCTAGCTGGGCTGTAGTACTGAGCTGGGTTGTGGTGAATTAGTGAGAAGCAGTGAAAAGAGAGAAAAAGTGAAGAAAGAAGAGAGAGTGGGATTGAAACTGTATAAGGAAAATGTTGCATATTGTGAAAGAAATGTTCATCAAGATTTGTGCCCACTATCTCCTGTATATAATCCCTTCCCAGTCGTCATTGAGTAAAAAGTTTATTTTCAACTGGTGGTCTCCCTCCTTGAACTGTCCAACACCTGGTCCTGGCAAACATGTGTTATTGGTTACATGCGGCCTGCATGGGCATAGCGCCCTCACAGGAAAAGTCCACACACCCAGCCAGGACCCCCATCTTCATTTAACGTGCCCGGGTGTAAAAGAAAAGTACCTCGCTCACAGTTACCGCCACATATAAATGTTACACATGCCCACACAAGAAGAATAGGGTTTGGCTGCTGTTAACCTTCCTGGTCATTCTATATATGCAAGATGGACAGTTAGATGCCTTCACATTTCTTTTTACCTATGTAGGGTCATAGCACAAAAGTCACAATGGGCATATTCATCTATTATTATTACTCTTATGGCCCCGAAAACTGGAGGGAGATGCTAATGTATAAAGACTGACAATATGCTCAATTAAAATTAGAGCCTAACATCTAAAAATCATCATTAAACGGGAATCGTACCCTACATCCCATTTCAGAAACTAATGACTTACAACAAGTATTACATTAGATACAAATGGAGATAACTGACTATGGGAAAAACTTTCCAATTCAGAAGAGCGGGGACTGCAGGAAGAAAAATGAGTGTGAAATACCATATTCAGAGGGATTTCAGGGTAAATGCTGTTTAACAACTTTAAAGGGGTTATCTAGAGATTTCACACTGATTACCTCTTCATATTATGGGCCATTTCTGCAGGCAATCCTGTGATTCATCTAAATCAGGGGTCTCAAACACGCGGCCCGCGGGCCGCATGCGGCCCCTGAGGCTGCTTTATGTGGCCCGCAGGCACAGACCCCTTGATGATCCCGACCTTGTCCAGGAGGAGCCGCCGACAGCAGTGCTGCATTGCCGCACAGAGACTGTCTCCCAGCACTGCATTTCCAATGCCAGCCGCCGGCCAATCAGAGGCCAGCAGCTGATATCTGCGTGTCGGCGCAGCGAGTATGACGTCATTGCCATATGCAGATGTCAGCTGCTGGCCTCTGATTGGCCGGCGGCTGACATTGGAAATGCTGTGCTGGGAGACAGTCTCTGTGCGGCAATGCAGCGCTGCTGTCGGCGGCTCCTCCTGGACCAGGTCGGGATCGTCAAGGGGTCTGACTCTGTGGTGCCTGCGGGCCACATCTGCAGGAAGGCCGCCGAGGGAACGGAGGACAGGTGAGAATCATCTTTTTTTTCTATTTTATGTGTGTGAAAAACAGCACAGGGAAAACATAGCCACAGGATGGGGACCTGGATGGGGCACATAGCCACAAGAGGGGACCTGGATGAGGCACATAGCCACAAGAGGGGACCTGGATGGGGCACATAGCCACAAGAGGGGACCTGGATGGGGCACATAGCCACAGGATGGGGACCTGGATGGGGCACATAGCCACAGGACGGGGACCTGGATGGGGCACATAGCCACAAGAGGGGACCTGGATGGGGCACATAGCCACAAGAGGGGACCTGGATGGGGCACATAGCCACAAGATGGGGACCTGGATGGGACACATAGCCACAGGATGGGGACCTGGATGGGGCACATAGCCACAGGATGGGGACCTGGATGGGACACATAGCCACAGGATGGGGACCTGGATGGGGCACATAGCCACAGGATGGGGACCTGGATGGGGCACATAGCCACAGGATGGGGACCTGGATGGGGCACATAGCCACAGGATGGGGACCTGGATGGGGTACATAGCCACAAGATGGGGACCTGGATGGGACACATAGCCACAGGATGGGGACCTGGATGGGGCACATAGCCACAGGATGGGGACCTGGATGGGGCACATTAGTACAAGATGGGGACTTGGATAGGGAACATTACTACAAGATGTTTTCCATTATTACTATATGATGCTAATTGTAAGACAATATTACTGTATGTGGCCAATTGGGGGAAATAAAATTGTAAAAAAAATAAAAAATAAAATAAAGCATGAAAAAATATTGGGCACTAAAAATGCTGTTTTATATGTAAACTAAAGTAAACACAAAAAAGTGCACGTTTATTATCGCCACATCCATAACGACCCAAGCCATAAAAAATAAACACGGCAAAAATGTTCAAAAGGTGTATACAAAAAAAATGGTATCACTAAAAATGTCACATTGAACAAAGAATGCGGCCCCCCAAATTCAAATTTTTTCCATGTGCGGCCCATATACCCAGCCGAGTTTGAGACCCCTGATCTAAATGGTGGCTACGTTATAGGATGTAATGTAATGTACAGTTAGGTCCATATATATTTGGACAGAGACAACATTTTTCTAATTTTGGTTCTAGACATTACCACAATGAATTTTAAACAAAACAATTCAGATGCAGTTGAAGTTCAGACTTTCAGCTTTCATTTGAGGGTATCCACATTAAAATTGGATGAAGGGTTTAGGAGTTTCAGCTCCTTAACATGTGCCACCCTGTTTTTAAAGGGACCAAAAGTAATTGGACAATTGACTCCAAGGCTATTTCATGGACAGATGTGGGCAATCCCTTCGTTATGTCATTCTCAATTAAGCAGATAAAAGGCCTGGAGTTGATTTGAGGTGTGGTGCTTGCATTTGGAAGGTTTTGCTGTGAAGTAAACATGCGGTCAAAGGAGCTCTCCATGCAGGTGAAACAAGCCATCCTTAAGCTGCAAAAACAGAAAAAACCCACCCGAGAAATTGCTACAATATTAGGAGTGGCAAAATCTACAGTTTGGTACATCCTGAGAAAGAAAGAAAGCACTGGTGAACTCATCAATGCCAAAAGACCTGGGCGCCCACGGAAGACAACAGTGGTGGATGATTGCAGAATAATCTCCATGGTGAAGAGAAACACCTTCACAACAGCCAACCAAGTGAACAACACTCTCCAGGAGGTAAGCGTATCAATATCCAAATCTACCATAAAGAGAAGACTGCATGCAAGTAAATACAGAGGGTTCACTGCACGGTGCAAGCCACTTATAAGCATCAAGAAGAAAAAGGCTAGACTGGACTTTGCTAAAAAACATCTAAAAAAGCCAGCACAGTTCAGGAAGAACATTCTTTGGACAGATGAAACCAAGATCAACCTCTACCAGAATGATGGAAAGAGAAAAGTATGGCGAAGGCGTGGTACAGCTCATGATCCAAAGCATACCACATCATCTGTAAAACACGGCGGAGGCAGTGTGATGGCTTGGGCATGCATGGTTGCCAGTGGCACTGGGTCACTAGTGTTTATTGATGATGTGACACAGGACAGAAGCAGCCGAATGAATTCTGATGTATTCAGAGCCATACTGTGTGCTCAGATCCAGCCAAATGCAGCCAAACTGATTGGTCGTCGTTTCATACTACAGATGGACAAGGACCCAAAACATAAAGCCAAAGCAACCCAGGAGTTTATTAAAGCAAAGAAGTGGAATATTCTTGAATGGCCAAGTCAGTCACCTGATCTCAACCCAATTGAGCATGCATTTCACTTGTTAAAGACTAAACTTCAGACAGAAAGGCCCACAAACAAACAGCAACTGAAAACCACCGCAGTGAAGGCCTGGCAGAGTATCAAAAAGGAGGAAAGACAGCGTCTAGTGATGTCCATGAGTTCAAGACTTCAGGCAGTCATTGCCAACAAAGAGTTTTTCAACCAAGCACTAGAAATAAACATTTTATTTACAAATATTTAATCTGTCCAATTACTTTTGGTCCCTTTAAAAACAGGGTGGCACATGTTAAGGAGCTGAAACTCCTAAACCCTTCATCCAATGTTAATGTGGATACCCTCAAATGAAAGCTGACAGTCTGAACTTCAACTGTATCTGAATTGTTTTGTTTAAAATTCATTGTGGTAATGTCTAGAACCAAAATTAGAAAAATGTTGTCTCTGTCCAAATATATATGGACCTAACTGTATCTTTGCCATATCGATTTCCACTTCAACAACGTTGCATAACAACTCACTACCCTGTTGTCCGTCTTGATTGTCATACCCCACCAGTGACCACGCTTCTGTCCGGCTGCCTCGGGCCTTCTCTGGGTAAACCTTGGCGTCAGTTTCCCTGACCCTATGTGGTGCCTTCCTAGAGGGTGTAGTGAGGGGCAGCACCATATGAAATGTCACAGCCTCCGGTTTCTAGTTGAGGGTAGTTCCCCGCCTCCACTAGTTTCGGGGACTGGTCTCCCCTTTGGCCTGACCCCTCTACTCAGGTAGATGCGGGCGTATGGTGGCTACCAGCCGGTCCACACCCCTGGGGTCCCTTCTTTCCTCTGTGCTCCTTGAGCCTCCTCCGCTCTTCTTCATTCCTTTTCCCCGACTCTCTCTCTCTCCTTTCAGTGCTGACTGGGCCTCACAGGCTAGACTCGCGTCCGGAGCAGAGCTCCACAGAGTCCCGCTCTGTCACATCTTCTCTCTGACTACACTCAACCGACTTCTCCCTTGAACTAAGATGGTGCCCACCTTTTGTACCTCCCTCTAGGTGTACCCAGGAACTGCTCCCTCCCTGCTCCTGCACTACAGGGTTCCTCCTTCCTCGGTGTTCCCTCCCCCCACTCCAGCCAGGGACAGGAACTGTCGCACTCTGCTTGGAGCATATCGGTCGCCCTGCCCCCCTTAACATGTGCCACCCTGTTTTTAAAGGGACCAAAAGTAATTGGACAGATTAAATAATTGTAAATAAAATGTTAATTTCTAGTACTTGGTTGAAAACCCTTTGTTGGCAATGACTGCCTGAAGTCTTAAACTCATGGACATCACCATACGCTGTGTTTCCTCCTTTTTGATGCTCTGCCAGGCCTTCACTGCGGTGGTTTTCAGTTGCTGTTTGTTTGTGGGCCTTTCTGTCTGAAGTTTAGTCTTTAACAAGTGAAATGCATGCTCAATTGGGTTGAGATCAGGTGACTAATTTGGCCATTCAAGAATATTCCACTTCTTTGCTTTAATAAACTCCTGGGTTGCTTTGGCTTTATGTTTTGGGTCATTGTCCATCTGTAGTATGAAACGACGACCAATCAGTTTGGCTGCATTTGGCTGGATCTGAGCACACAGTATGGCTCTGAATACATCAGAATACATTCGGCTGCTTCTGTCCTGTGTCACATCCTCAATAAACACTAGTGACCCAGTGCCACTGGCAGCCATGCATGCCCAAGCCATCACACTGCCTCCGCCGTGTTTTACAGATGATGTGGTATACTTTGGATCATGAGCTGTACCACGCCTTCGCCATACTTTTCTCTTTCCATCATTCTGGTAGAGGTTGATCTTGGTTTCATCTGTCCAAAGAATGTTCTTCCAGAACTGTGCTGGCTTTTTTAGATGTTTTTTAGCAAAGTCCAGTCTAGCCTTTTTATTCTTGATGCTTATGATTGGCTTGCACCGTGCAGTGAACCCTCTGTATTTACTTTCATGCAGTCTTCTCTTTATGGTAGATTTGGATATTGATACGCCTACCTCCTGGAGAGTGTTGTTCACTTGGTTGGCTGTTGTGAAGGGGTTTCTCTTCACCATGGAGATTATTCTGCGATCATCCACCACTGTTGTCTTCCGTGGGCGCCCAGGTCTTTTTGCATTGATGAGTTCACCAGTGCTTTCTTTCTTTCTCAGGATGTACCGAACTGTAGATTTTGCCACTCCTAATATTGTAGCAATTTCTCGGATGGGTTTTTTCTGTTTTTGCAGCTTAAGGATGGCTTGTTTCACCTGCATGGAGAGCTCCTTTGACCGCATGTTTACTTCACACCAAAACCTTCCAAATGCAAGCACCATGCCTCAAATCAACTCCAGGCCTTTTATCTGCTTAATGGGGAATGACATAACGAAGGGATTGCCCACACCTGTCCATGAAATAGCCTTGGAGTCAATTGTCCAATTACTTTTGGTCCCTTTAAAAACAGGGTGTCACATGTTAAGGAGCTGAAACTCCTAAACCCTTCATCCAATTTTAATGTGGATACCCTCAAATGAAAGCTGAAAGTCTGAACTTCAACTGCATCTGAATTGTTTTGTTTAAAATTCATTGTGGTAATGTCTAGAACCAAAATTAGAAAAATGTTGTCTCTGTCCAAATATATATGGACCTAACTGTAGAACAGTGATGACTGATGTAGCAGAGCTTGAACAGAAATGACTGAAGTAGCCGAGCTGGAACAGCAATGATTGAAGTAGCAGAGCTGGAACAGCAATGATTGAAGTAGCAGAGCTGGAACAGCAATGATTGAAGTAGCAGAGCTGGAACAGCAGTAAGTGAAGTAGCAGAGCTGGAACAGTGATGATTGATGTAGCAGCACTGGAATAGCAATTATTGAAGGAGCAGAGCTGGAACTGCAGTGACTAAAATAGCAGAACTAGAACAGTGATGACTGATGTAGCAGAGCTGCAACAGCAATGATTGAAGTAGCAGAGCTGGAACAGCAGTAATTGAAGCAGCAGAGCTGAACAGCAGTAATTGAAGTAGCAGAACTGGAGCAGTGATGACTGAAGTAGCAGAGCTGTAACAGAAATGACTGAAGTAGCATAGCTGGAGCAGCAATGATTGAAGTAGCAGAGCTGGAGCAGCAATGATTTAAGTATCAGAACTGGAACAGTGATATCTGATGCAGCAGAGCTGGACCAGCGATACCCAAGGTAGCAAAGCTGGGACAGTGATGACTGATGCAGCAGAGCTGGAACAGCCATGATTGATGTAGATGTAACAGACCTGGAACAACACTAGCTGATGTAGTAGAACAGTTCCAGCAAAGTAGTGGCAGAATGGCAACTATCTGAATAGTCAGGCAGCATCTCATTGGCTAGGCCGGGTTACAAACATGCCCCACCAGAATCATGTTTTAGGAGCAAATCAGACTGCAACAGTAACCTAATACACAGGAGAGGAGACATGATCAGCGAGGGAAAGGGAGCTATGCAGCTCTTGGAGTTGGAAACAGGACAGGTGGATATCACATAAGTGCAATATGATTTTTATGCCTATTATGACCACAAATTCTTGCCCAGTGTTGGTTCCTTATCCGGATCAAGAGCATTACAGGGATCTGTTTGTAACCAGCTTTCACATAAGGACTGTTTGGTCTGTTGAACAATGGAGTCTTGCAGACCCCTTCTATTAAAAGAGTCCTACTAGCTCTTTAAATTCTGCTGTACTTCCCCTACCCCAAATTGTCTGTGTCTGTACCCTCCATGAGTGCTCAATCTTCTCCTTGTTTCTGTCGCGCCGCCAGGGCAATGGGGTACTCGGAGTCCGGGCCGATAGATGCTGGGGGAAAGGGATATGTCACAATGGCTGGCCCGGTCTGTGACCAGGGCGGTCAACTACACTGTGTGCAGAATTATTAGGCAAGGATTATTTTTATTATTGATCAACAACTATGTTACTCAATCAACCCAAAAGACTCATAAATATCCAAGCTTAATATTTTTGGAAGTTGGAGTGTTTTTTTTTTTTAGATTTGGCTATCTTAGGAGGATATCTGTTTGTGCAGGTAACTATTACTGTGCCGAATTATTAGGCAACTTAATAAAAACCAAATATAATCCCATCTCACTTGTTTAATTTCACCAGGTAAACCAATATCAGTGCACAAAATTTAGAAATAAACATTTCTGACATGCAAAAACAAAAACCAAAAAAATTAGTGATCAATATAGACACCTTTCTTTATGATGACACTCAACAGCCTTCCATCCATAGATTCTGTCAGTTGCTTGATCTGTTTTCGATCAACATTGCGTGCAGCAGCCACCACAGCCTCCCAGACACTGTTTCGAGAGGTGTACTGTTTTCCCTCCCTGTAGATCTCACATTTTATGATGGAACACAGGTTCTCTATGGGGTTCAGATCAGGCGAACAAGGGGGCCATGTCATTATTTTTTCTTCTTTTAGACCCTTACTGGCCTGCCACGCTGTGGAGTAGTTGGTTGCATGTGATGGAGCATTGTCCTGCATGAAAATCATGTTTTTCTTGAACGATACTGACTTCTTCCTGTACCACTGCTTGAAGAAGTTGTCTTCCAGAAACTGGCAGTAGGTCTGGGAGTTGAGCTTTACTCCATCCTCAACCTGAAAAGGTCCCACAAGTTCATCTTTGATGATACCAGCCCATACCAGTACCCCACCTCCACCTTGCTGGCGTCTGGGTCGGAGTGGAGCTCTCTGCCCTTTACAGATCCAGCCTCTGGCCCATCCATCTGGCCCATCAAGAGTCACTCTCATTTCATCAGTCCATAAAACCTTTGAAAATCAGTCTTAAAATATTTCTTGGTCTCTTCTTGACGTTTTATCTTATGTTTCTTGTTCAAATGTGGTTGTTTTTCAGCCTTCCTTACCTTGGCCATGTCCCTGAGTATCGCACACCTTGTGCTTTTTGATACTCCAGTAACGTTGCAGCTCTGAAATATCGCAAAACTGGTGGCGAATGGCATCTTGGCAGCTTCATGCTTGATTTTCCTCAATTCATGGGCAGTTATTTTGCGCCTTTTTTGGCCAACACGCTTCTTGCGACCCTGTTGGCTATTTGCTATGAAACGCTTGATTGTTCGGTGATCACGCTTCAAAAGTTTGGAAATTTCAAGACTGCTGCATCCCTCTGCAAGACATCTCACAATTTTGGACTTTTCAGAGCCTGTCAAATCTCTCTTATGACCCATTTTGCCAAAGGAAAGGAAGTTGCCTAATAATTAAGCACACCTTATATAGGGTGTTGATGTAATTAGTCAACACCCCTCCTCATTACAGAGATGCATATCACCAGATTTACTTAATTGGTAGTTGACTCTCAAGCCTATGCAGCTTGGAGTAGGACAACATGTATAAAAAGTATCATGTGATCAAAATACTCATTTGCCTAATAATTCTGAACACAGTGTAAAAGGGGGGAAAGTTTATAGGGGGTTTATAGTTCGATCGTGACGCCACCTGTGGTTTCTGGTAATTTGTACCAGCGCTGCTGCAGACCTCTGAGGCAGTTGATAAGGCAGCTGGGATGGAACAGCTCCCCACAGGTGGAGCACGCCTCAGGGCAGGGTAGAGTTTGATGGTGGGTGGTGATGCTGGGACCTGTAGTGCAGGCGGAATGGCGCAGCAGGAGTAACTGACAGAGACAGGGGATTCGCTTCAATACCTTTACTGGTGCGGATGTCAGGTACGGTCCAAGGTACTCAGTAGGATGGGTGCACTTCAGGACTTCTCCCCAGTGAGCGGGTATAAGGCCTCCTGGTCCGTGTCTGCCTCTCTGTATGCTCCTGGCCAGCCTGCAACTGGGCCTAGCTTATGTGTCGTGCTGTTCCTTCACCTGTCGCTTGGTAGTAGGACCTTCTGCTGGCAACCACTATCCCTGGTAATGCTGGGGCCTTCGTGGTTCCTGATCCTGTTAAGGGTTTAGCTTCAGGTCGGCCAGGGACTTGTAGTCCTCCTAGTATGCCGGTGATCCCTACTGGGTATAAAGGACCCTGTAGGCGCGGACCCGGTGTCCGGTTTGTATATTTGGGGTGAGCCTATGATGCTCATCTACCCCCCCCCCACAACTCCTCTCTCCTCCTCGCCGTCGGCCACACTCGGGGCCCTCAGAATACAGCAGCAGACGTGCTGCGTCTTCGCTGCTCTCAGCGTCAGCATTCTCTCAGACTCTCTGACTCTGTCTGACTGACTGGCTTCACCCTCCATATATATAGCCCTAACGGGCTCCCTCTGGTGGTATGAGGTGGAAGGGTGGAGGTGTTTGTATGTAATGAGGGCCTCTTGAGGAGAAGTCCATCCATGCACCCTGAGTCCTGTGGTACCTGTGAACAGCAGGGTGCCACATTTCCCTGTCCTTTTCCTTCTCTATAGGTCATTCACCTGTGATGGATCAAATGTGTCCATAACTTTTAAGGGGGAAGAAGATCCAGGTCTACAAGACGGCTAACAAATATTGTGTAACTGGCATTATGCTCTGCTTCTTAGGTGAAGTTTTCCATATTGAATTACAGTATAATACATTTTCTTACACCAAGGACGTCCCTTTTTCTCATGCAACACTGCTACCCATTTACCTTTCACTTTCACAAAACTGCTCCCATTGCCCCCTCTTTCATATATATTGTTACCCAAGTCTCTCACATAGTTCTTTCTGTGACTCTATCTCACTCACAGACTGCTCCCCTATGTATCTTCCATACACAGACTGCTCCCCTATGTATCTGCCATACACAGACTGCTCCCCTATGTATCTGCCATACACAGACTGCTCCCCTATGTATCTTCCATACACAGACTGCTCCCCTGTGTATCTGCCATACACAGACTGCTCCCCTATGTATCTTCCATACACAGACTGCTCCCTCATGTATCTGCCATACACAGACTGCTCCCCTATGTATCTGCCATACACAGACTGCTCCCCTATGTATCTGCCATACACAGACTGCTCCCCTATGTATCTGCCATACACAGACTGCTCCCCTATGTATCTGCCATACACAGACTGCTCCCCTATGTATCTGCCATACACAGACTGCTTCCCTATGTATCTTCCATACACAGACTGCTCCCCTATGTATCTCCCATACACAGACTGCTCCCTCATGTATCTTCCATACACAGACTGCTCCCCTATGTATCTGTGGCACCCCAGGGGTCTGGTTTCCACAGTAACAGCAATGTTATGTCTGAGAGCAGGTGGGAGGTCTCTTGGTCAGGGATCCTATGCATGCCACACCTCCTGCCCAGTCCTGGGAGGGGAAGGACTTCCCCTATATAAACCTAGGGCTGAGGCAGGGTTAGTGAGTAGAGAAGAAGTAGAGAAGAGAAGCAGATATAGGAAAAGAACATCAGGAGCTCTGTGGGAGCAGTGCTATAAGGAGTCAGGGGCTGGCAGCTGCAGAGCTCGCCCTGACTGAGAAGCTATCACCGGACCCGGAGTCCGAGGCTGTGGGGACTAATCTTTACCCAGCAGCAGAAACCGCCCGGCAGGGGATTTCAGGTCCTCTGGCCAAGAAACCCGAAGGCACGGTCACACGCGTGGGACCAGCACCGCCGTCATGGAGCGGACGCCACTAGAAGGCCCCGAGTCACCGGCCATACGGGTGAGCACCACACGGTACACTCAGGGACGTGGGCTACTTATACCCGCCTCTAGCAAGGTAGCCAGAAGAGTACAGTCAGTTTGGGAGGCCTACAACTCCGTCTGGCCAGGGGAGATCCCATCTGCTCAAGGACTGACCAGGCCCCGATCGCTAGCCAGTACTCCGGGAGGGTCTATCTTTATCACCAGTAAAGACCCTGAACTACACCGCATCGTCTCTGAGTGATTCCTGCTACCCCCATCATCCACGTCGGCTGCCCTGAGGCCATACCCCTCCCGTTGGGGGTGATACTATCACGCTGCACAATCCTACCACTGGCCTCAGCGGTCTGCCCTGCAGCGGCAGCTCCTTCGCTGCATTCAACGGGTGGCGTAGTCGTACAACATCTACTGTTAAATATACTGCCGTCCAGTTTGACTCCCTGGGCACGGACCGGGTCACCGCCACGAGACTACTACCCCCATCTGATCCGGCTCCGGGTAAGCCCCCGTGCGCGCGATGCCGCACGACACAGCAGGCCCAGGGGCGCGTCAACTTTTGGCGTAGTCGGCAGGATCTCGTGCCCGCAACCACCGGGTACTGCGTGCCTGAAAAAGACTGTTCAAACTTACCAGTGGTGAAGATTCCCGCCATCCGTGGAGGTTTCCCGCCATCCGGCACCATCTTCTACCTTCTTCCCGCCATCCGTGAAGTTTTCCCGCCATCCGGCGCCATCTTCTGCCTTCTTCCCGCCATCCGTGGAGTTTTCCCGCCGTTGGACGCCATCTTGAGGACGCCGCGCGGGAAGAAGAGGGGCGTGGACTCCGAAAGCACGCGAGAACTGAAGCCCCGCCTCACGTCCGGACGTTGCGTAAGGTCCTGGAAGGAGCCCAGCAGACGCCGGCGTCACAGCAGCGCGACGGAAGGTCCTCAACCCTGACGATCCACTGCGGAGCCGCGGCCTACGGAAGAGGATCATCGCAAGGTAGGCCACGGTCCACTAGGGGGGAGGAAGATGTCGGATACGGAGGAGAGCTTCACTGCCTCAACCCCCGCCAGCGCCACCGCTGCTGCAGTCATGCCTTTCACCATGCCCTATATCCCGGGAGCGGCCTGGCTACCCCAGTACTCAGGGGAGTCACATACCCTGCATGACTTTAGAGAAAAGCTGGATAGCCTCTTCCAGGTGTATCCCCTCACAGAAGAGCAAAAAGTGAGCATCCTGGTGGCCCAATTAACCGGGGCAGCCCAAAGGGAGGTAAAGTCCTGGCCACCTGGGGGGAGGACTGTTGCAGGGATACTAACCCGGCTGAGGGACACCTTTGATACCCGCACCTCAGCCGAGATCAAGCTTAGATTCTACGGGTGCAAGCAGCGAGCACACGAGAGTATAAGGGACTATGCCCTGAACCTACAAGAGGCCCTGAGAGCCATTAAGCAGACCGACCCTGACGGCGTGGGAAACGAGGACAGGCTGTTGACTGAACAATTTATAGAGGGTTTATATTGCAATGCCCACCGAACCCAGTTGCGGGCAATGGCCTTACAGGACCCTCATCTGGGATTTGCACAGTTCAAGGACAGAGCCATCCGGGTGCTCCGAGAACCGGCACCAGGTGGCGTTGTGACCCACAGACGCCCCACTACCACTTACCACCAGGAGGCGGCGCCCTTGTCGGCAGGGCCTGTGGGAGCTGATGCGCAGGCTTTGAACAATGACCCGGCTCCAGACCTGCACCATCAGGTCCAAGAGCTAGCTAAAAGTGTTGCCGCGCTAACCCGAACTGTGCAGTCTTTACAGGTTTCCACTCCAGGGAAGATCCAGCTGGCATCCGGACCGGAGGACATCCCGTGGCGTCGACCAAGGAGGACCCCACCGGCGAGAGGAAGACCCAGCGACCGATACAACGAGGACGGACAACCCGTCTGCCGCCGCTGCAATCAACCCGGACATATGGCAAGGTACTGTCCTTTAAACTGGCACAACCTGGGGTAGAGGGCCAAACCCCAGGAAAAAGATCATCAGGCCCATCGAACTGGCGCGACAGATATGTGGGAGGACGTCCAGTCTTGCCTGTGGTACTGGATGGCATCCCTATGAGTGCCCTACTGGACACCGGGTCACAGGTTACCACTATCCCGTACGTGCTCTTCAAGCAGTACTGGAATGACTCGGAAATCACCCGCTACCCTGACGACGATTTGAGTATCATCGCCAGCAATGGTCAGCCCGTGCCACAGATTGGATTTAAAGAGGTGACCATTAAAATCGGTAGAATTGAACTGGCGGCACAGGGACTGATCATTGTAGACATTGACAAGCACGAGAGTCACCCAAAGATAACTCTAGGAACTAATGTAATTGAAAATTGTCTTGCAGAGGTGATTTTCCTTTTACAGCAGGTTGCCAAGAACGCCAGCTCCGGCCAGCAGCGAGTGCTCCAGAAAGAGATCCGGGCACTGATGCGACGGCAACAGATAGAACTCTCCGGTGGTGAGATTGGTAGCGTAAGAATGTGTGACCCTTTTCCTATTGCCATGCCCCCAAAAAGTGAAATGATGATTTGGTGCCGGGCAGCTATTGGTCTGAGAGGTAGAAATTACCAGGCAATGGTAGAACCAGTTTACTCAGACAGTAGGCCCACCATTTTGACAGCACGGGGGGTGGTCAATGTACGCCATGGGAGGGTGCCCGTTCGCATAATAAATATCGGGAAGAGGGAAGTGTACCTGCCCCGGTATGCCACGCTAGCCAAATTGTATACCATCAATCAAAATTCCATACAGTCCGTAGAACCCTTGCCTCCATCTTCCCCGGAGGAAGGTAACGGCTCTAAGGAAACAATGGAGGACTGGTGTCAGCAACTACATTTGGGTACTGACTCCACTCCCTCACACCAGAGACAGGGAGTCTATCGGGTGGTTCAAGAGTACGAGAGAGTGTTTAGTAAACACCCGTTAGACTTCGGGCGAGTCAAGGGGGTAGAACACCGCATCCCCACGGGAGACCATCTTCCCATAAAAGAGAGGTATCGACCCGTACCCCCTGCACACTACCAACACGCCAAGGGGATGCTTAGGGACATGAAGGAGGCTGGGGTGATCAGGGATAGCTGTAGCCCCTGGGCAGCTCCACTAGTCTTAGTCAAAAAGAAAGACAACACCATGAGGATGTGTGTAGATTACCGGAAAATCAACCGTATCACACACAAGGATGCGTACCCCTTACCAAGGATAGAGGAGTCTTTGGCTGCTTTAAGATCTGCTAACTTCTTCTCTACCTTGGATCTCACTAGTGGGTACTGGCAGGTTCCTGTAGCAGAGGCGGACCGGGAGAAGACCGCATTCACCACCCCGATGGGACTTAGCGAGTTTACCTGCATGCCGTTCGGACTCTGTAACGCACCAGGAACCTTTCAACGATTAATGGAGTGCTGTCTGGGCCACAAAAACTTTGAGACGGTCCTGTTGTACCTGGACGATGTCATCGTATATTCCAAGTCTTATGAGGACCACCTGAAACACTTGGCGGAAGTGTTCGAAGCTCTGGCAAACTACGGCCTAAAGGGAAAACCCTCCAAGTGTCACCTCCTAAAACCAAAGGTGCAGTACCTGGGACACGTGGTGAGCGCTGACGGAGTGGCTCCCGACCCTGATAAGATCACCGCAATTAAGGAATGGCCAAGTCCCTCCAGTGTAAAGGAAGTGCGGCAGTTCCTCGGGTTGGTAGGCTATTACCGCAGATTCATCCCCGGTTTCACCAAAAAGGCAGCTCCTATGCAGGACCTCCTGATAGGCCAGTCCCGGAAGGCCAAGAACCAGAAGCCGCCCTTCAAATGGGAGAAGTTAGAAGAAGAGTGCATCCGCCAGCTGAAGATGGCCCTCACGGGGGATGAAATCCTGGCGTACCCTGATTACAGCCAGCCCTTTATCCTCTACACCGACGCAAGTAACATCGGGCTAGGAGCCGTACTGTGCCAGATCCAGCAGGGGAAAGAACGAGTAATCGCTTACGCCAGTCGAAAACTGCGACCCACCGAAAGAAACCCTGAGAATTACAGCTCATTTAAGCTAGAGTTCCTGGCAGTGGTGTGGGCAGTCACCGAACGCTTTAAGCACTACCTCGCTTCTTCCCGGTTCACCGTGTACACGGATAACAACCCGTTGACACACCTGGACACGGCAAGACTCGGTGCCTTAGAGCAGAGATGGATGGCCCGTCTGTCCAACTACGAGTTCACAATCAAATACCGGGCAGGACGCTCCAATACCAACGCGGACGCCCTGTCCAGGATGCCAAACCTACCGGACGTAGGAGAAGATTCAGAGGGGCTGGAAGAAGTCGAACTCCCCGCGTTCCACCGTCATGGGACTATCCAGTATTCCCATCGGGTAAGGAGTAAGCAAGCCGCTACGTTTAACCCCTTGCCTCACTACAACTGGGAGGAAACGCAAGACAGTGACCCTGCCGTCCGACTGGTGAAGGAGATGCTGACTCGGCCAGAGGCTCGCCTTGACCCAGACGCCCCGGAGGAAGCCAAACAACTGTGGGCTGAGAAGAGTCGACTGTTCCTTTACAAGGGGAAGTTGTGCCGCAGAATGGTTAACTCCCGGACGCATGAACTAATCTGGCAAGTAGTGGTGCCACGAAGAGACGCAGCCATGGTGATGGAGGCATACCACGACGGGGCTGGACACTTCGGATGGAAGAAGTTGGAGTTCCTGCTGCGCGGGCGGTTCCACTGGGTAGGCATGAGGGGAACCATCGAGAGGTGGTGCAGAGACTGTGGCCCGTGCAACCTAAGAAGGAAGGACCGTGCCAGCCAGAAGACCCCCCTTCAGTCCATCGTCACCAAGCAGCCGTTGGAACTGGTAGCCTTGGATCATGTAAAACTGACCCCAAGCAGAAGTGGCTACGTCTACGCGTTAACCATTGTGGATCATTACTCCCGGTTCTTGGTTGTCGTCCCCGTTAAGGACTTAACAGCTCAAACGGCAGCTAGAGCCTTCCAGCAGCATTTCTGCCGTCCACACGGGTACCCGGACCAAGTGCTGACGGATCAGGGACCTGCCTTTGAAGCGGAGGTCTTCCAGGAATTCTGCAATCTGTATGGCTGCCAGAAGATAAGGACGACACCCTATCATCCGCAAACTAATGGACTTTGTGAGAAAATGAACCAGGTGGTAATGGATCTTCTGAAAACGTTGCCCCTGGAAGAACGCAGTCTGTGGCCTGAGAAGCTGCCCGACATGGTGGACCTATACAACTACATCCCTGTAGGTTCCACCAACTGTACCCCGGCTTACCTAATGAGGGCAAGGCCTGGTAAGCTACCTGTTGACCTGGAGATGGGAGTCCTGACACCCGAGGACACTTCACCGGAAGCAGACTGGGACACAGAGAGGCAGCAGCAGTACCGGAAAGTACAGGAGAGCGTGGAGCGAAGTCTCTGTCTCGCTAGGGAAAGACAAGAGAAAACTTACAACCAGTATGCTCCCGCTGTTCCCCTGGTACCCGGAGAGCAGGTCTTGAAGAGGAAGAGACGGCTCCACAAGTTGGACGACCAGTGGGAGAAGGACCCGTACACCGTACTGCCCTCAAGCCACGACAACCCGAAGGTTTGTACCATCAGTAAAGACGGAGGGGAAACCACAGCCATTGTATCCCGGGATCACCTGAAGAAGTGTCCCGAACAGCTACGGAACCCAGAAGGAGAGCAAGAAGACCCTCGACCCGTAGAGGAAAGGGAAGATATGGTTAGTACTGTGCTCGGAGACTTCCCTCGGTCCTGGACTCAAGTCAATGGTGCAGTTGTAGTACCCGTCCTCACGTTCCTCCAACCAGCATCCCAAGTGCCTACGGAGCAACAGGTAGAGCTGGAAGAGCAGCCGGTCCGGGAGGCAGCAGACTCCACACAAGCAGAACAGGAGGATCAACCCTCTGCTCATAGTGAGCCTGCCGTACCCCTAGTGAGCCAAAGAGCCCGTAAACAGCTGCCCAGTTTACCCTTGACAGCTCCTACACCCTGTAGTTCAGGGCCAGGCAGTCAGCTTCGTAGGTCCACTAGGGCCACTAGAGGCCAGTTACCCGCACGTTGGAGGATTTGAAGTGTTTAAATTGTTTTATTTGTGGTCACCTGTCTGTTACTTGTAAATAATTATGTGTTTCTAGTTATTTTTAGGAGTCCTTGGTGGATTTACCGGGAATCCTTGTACAATTGGTTGGAGCGTAACCTAGGAATGGACTAAAGACTGTTAAGGACTCGGGGCAGGACAGACCCCTACCTGGTTACGTCTCCCTGTTTTGGTGAAATGGACACCTTGCTTTTCTTCAAAACTGCACCCGGTTGCGGACACGCCGTAACCATCTTTATGTGTTTTTCTTATTGTATTATAGTTGTTTATACCTTGTTATGTTTTTCTAAAAATATGTTTAGTCCCGGAGTACTAAATTTCACTAGGGGGGAATGTGGCACCCCAGGGGTCTGGTTTCCACAGTAACAGCAATGTTATGTCTGAGAGCAGGTGGGAGGTCTCTTGATCAGGGATCCTATGCATGCCACACCTCCTGCCCAGTCCTGGGAGGGGAAGGACTTCCCCTATATAAACCTAGGGCTGAGGCAGGGTTAGTGAGTAGAGAAGAAGTAGAGAAGAGAAGCAGATATAGGAAAAGAACATCAGGAGCTCTGTGGGAGCAGTGCTATAAGGAGTCAGGGGCTGGCAGCTGCAGAGCTCGCCCTGACTGAGAAGCTATCACCGGACCCGGAGTCCGAGGCTGTGGGGACTAATCTTTACCCAGCAGCAGAAACCGCCCGGCAGGGGATTTCAGGTCCTCTGGCCAAGAAACCCGAAGGCACGGTCACACGCGTGGGACCAGCACCGCCGTCGTGGAGCGGACGCCACTAGAAGGCCCCGAGTCACCGGCCATACGGGTGAGCACCACACGGTACACTCAGGGACGTGGGCTACTTATACCTGCCTCTAGCAAGATAGCCAGAAGAGTACAGTCAGTTTGGGAGGCCTACAACTCCGTCTGGCCAGGGGAGATCCCATCTGCTCAAGGACTGACCAGGCCCCGATCGCTAGCCAGTACTCCGGGAGGGTCTATCTTTATCACCAGTAAAGACCCTGAACTACACCGCATCGTCTCTGAGTGATTCCTGCTACCCCCATCATCCACGTCGGCTGCCCTGAGGCCATACCCCTCCCGTTGGGGGTGATACTATCACGCTGCACAATCCTACCACCGGCCTCAGCGGTCTGCCCTGCAGCGGCAGCTCCTTCGCTGCATTCAACGGGTGGCGTAGTCGTACAACATCTACTGTTAAATATACTGCCGTCCAGTTTGACTCCCTGGGCACGGACCGGGTCACCGCCACGAGACTACTACCCCCATCTGATCCGGCTCCGGGTAAGCCCCCGTGCGCGCGATGCCGCACGACACAGCAGGCCCAGGGGCGCGTCATATCTGCCATACACAGACTGCTCCCCTATGTATCTGCCATACACAGACTGCTTCCCTATGTATCTGCCATACACAGACTGCTCCCCTATGTATCTCCCATACACAGACTGCTCCCTCATGTATCTTCCATACACAGACTGCTCCCCTATGTATCTGCCATACACAGACTGCTCCCCTATGTATCTCATACACAGACTGCTCCCCTATGTATCTGCCATACACAGACTGCTCCCCTATGTATCTCCCATACACAGACTGCTCCCCTATGTATCTGCCATACACAGACTGCTCCCCTATGTATCTCCCATACACAGACTGCTCCCCTATGTATCTGCCATACACAGACTGCTCCCCTATGTATCTGCCATACACAGACTGCTCCCCTATGTATCTTCCATACACAGACTGCTTCCCTATGTATCTTCCATACACAGACTGCTCCCCTATGTATCTCCCATACACAGACTGCTCCCTCATGTATCTTCCATACACAGACTGCTCCCCTATGTATCTGCCATACACAGACTGCTCCCCTATGTATCTCCCATACACAGACTGCTCCCTCATGTATCTTCCATACACAGACTGTTCCCCTATGTATCTGCCATACACAGACTGCTCCCCTATGTATCTTCCATACACAGACTGCTTCCCTATGTATCTTCCATACACAGACTGCTCCCCTATGTATCTCCCATACACAGACTGCTCCCTCATGTATCTTCCATACACAGACTGCTCCCCTATGTATCTTCCATACACAGACTGCTCCCCTATGTACAGTGCCTACAAGTAGTATTCAATCCCCTGCAGATTTAGCTGGTTTGATAAGATGCAAATAAGTTAGAGCCTTCAAACTGCAAACGAGAGTAGGTTTTATGAACAGAAGCATAAATCTTACAAACCAAAAAGTTATGTTGCTCAGTTGAATTTTATTAAATTTTAAACATAAAAGTGTGGGTCAATTATTATACAACCCCTATGTTTAATATTTTGTGGAATAACCCTTGTTTGCAATTACAGCTAATAATCGTCTTTTATAAGACCTGATCAGGCCGGTACAGGTCTGTGGAGTTATCTTGGCCCACTCCTCCATGCAGATCTTCTCCAAGTTATCTAGGTTCTTTGGGTGTCTCATTTGGACTTTATTCTTGAGCTCCTTCCACAAGTTTTCAATTGGGTTAAGGTCAGGAGACTGACTAGGCCACTCCAACACCTTGACTTTTTCCCTCTTGAACCAGGCCTTGGTTTTCTTGGCTGTGTGCTTTGGGTCGTTGTCTTGTTGGAAGATGAAATTACGACCCATCTTAAGATCCTTGATGGAGGAGCGGAGGTTCTTGGCCAAAATCTCCAGGTAGGCCGTGCTATCCATCTTCCCATGGATGCGGACCAGATGGCCAGGCCCCTTGGCAGAGAAACAGCCCCACAGCATGATGCTGCCACCACCATGCTTGACTGTAGGGATGGTATTCTTGGGGTCGTATGCAGTGCCATCCAGTCTCCAAATGTCACGTGTGTGGTTGGCACCAAAGATCTCGATCTTGGTCACATCAGACCATAGAACCTTGAACCAGTCTGTCTCAGATTCCTCCAAGTGATCATGAGCAGACTGTAGACGAGCCTTGACATGACGCTTTGAAAGTAAAGGTACCTTACGGGCTCGTCTGGAACGGAGACCATTGCGGTGTAGTACGTTACTTATGGTATTGACTGAAACCAATGTCCCCACTGCCATTGAGATCTTCCCGAGCTCCTTCCTTGTTGTCCTTGGGTTAGCCTTGACTCTTCGGACAAGCCTGGCCTCGGCACGGGGAGGACACTTTCAAAGGCTGTCCTGGCCGTGGAAGGCTAACAGTAGTTCCATAAGCCTTCCACTTACGGATGATGCTCCCAACAGTGGAGACAGGTAGGCCCAACTCCTTGGAAAGGGTTTTGTACCCCTTGCCAGCCTTGTGACCCTCCACGATCTTGTCTCTGATGGCCTTGGAATGCTCCTTTGTCTTTCCCATGTTGACCATGTCTGAGTGCTGTTCACAAGTTTGGGGAGGGTCTTAAATAGTCAGAAAAGGCTGGCAAAAGAGATCTTTAATCCACACATGTGAAGCTCATTATTCTTGGTGCCTGAACTACTTCTTAATACTTTAGGGGGACCAAACAGAATTCTTGTGGTTTGAGGGGTTGAATAATAAATGACACTCTGAATTAACTTTTTACGTTTTAAAAAAAAAAAAAAACTTGCTGCAGTGCATTTCCCACTTCCAGGCTGATCTACAGTACAAATGTCACAATGCCAAGTTAATTCTGCATGTGTCAACCAGCTAAATCTGCAGGGGGTTGAATACTACTTGTAGGCACTGTATCTTCCATAACACAGACTGCTTCCCTATGTATCTGCCATACACAGACTGCTCCCCTATGTATCTGCCATACACAGACTGCTCCCCTATGTATCTTCCATACACAGACTGCTTCCCTATGTATCTGCCATACACAGACTGCTCCCCTATGTATCTGCCATACACAGACTGCTCCCTATGTATCTCCCATACACAGACTGCTCCCCTATGTATCTCCCATACACAGACTGCTCCCCTATGTATCTCCCATACACAGACTGCTCCCTCATGTATCTGCCATACACAGACTGCTCCCCTATATATCTCCCATACACAGACTGCTCCCCTATGTATCTGCCATACACAGACTGCTCCCCTATGTAGCTGCCATACACAGACTGCTCCCCTATATATCTGCCATACACAGACTGCTCCCCTATGTATCTGCCATACACAGACTGCTCCCCTATGTATCTTCCATACACAGACTGCTCCCCTATGTATCTTCCATACACAGACTGCTCCCCTATGTATCTGCCATACACAGACTGCTCCCCTATGTATCTGCCAACAGACTGCTCCCCTATGTATCTTCCATACACAGACCTCTCCCCTATGTATCTGCCATACACAGACTGCGCCCCTATATATCTCCCATACACAGACTGCTCCCCTATGTATCTGCCATACACAGACGGCTCCCCTATGTATCTGCCATACACAGACTGCTCCCCTATGTATCTTCCATACACAGACTGCTCCCCTATGTATCTGCCATACACAGACTGCGCCCCTATATATCTGCCATACACAGACTGCTCACCTATGTATCTGCCATACACAGACTGCTCCCCTATGTATCTGCCATACACAGACTGCTCCCTCTTGTATCTGCCATACACAGACTGCTCCCCTATGTATCTTCCATACACAGACTGCTCCCCTATGTATCTGCCATACACAGACTGCTCCCCTATGTATCTCCCATACACAGACTGTTCCCCTATGTATCTGCCATACACAGACTGCTCCCTCATGTATCTGCCATACACAGACTGCTCCCCTATGTATCTGCCATACACAGACTGCTCCCTCTTGTATCTGCCATACACAGACTGCTCCCCTATGTATCTTCCATACACAGACTGCTCCCCTATATATCTGCCATACACAGACTGCTCCCTCTTGTATCTGCCATACACAGACTGCTCCCCTATGTATCTGTGACGCTCGCAGCCCTGCCCTGGGAAGATGGTGGGGGGTACTCGGAACCGGGTCAGATGTTTGGGGGATGCAGTCGTGGACCGGACCCGTCCCATGCCCCAGGGCCGTCACATTAAAAAGGATGTTAGGGCATTCAGGCTTGAGTGGTTTTAACGACTACGCCACCTGCGGTGTCTGGTGATTAGGCACCAGCGCTGCTATCAGTCCTCTGAGGCCGGGTGTTGTGGCAGCTTGCGATGGTATAACTTCCCACAGGCGGAGCTGTGCCTCAGGGCAGATGGGACAGGAGGATGGGGAGAGTGGTCCTTGTCACCTGGGCGCAGTGTGGTGCAGTGTGTAACAAAGAGTCCGGAGGCCACAGGGATAGTCTTCCAGGGTTTTTACTCACAGTTCTTTTAGGCAGCAGCCACAAGGCTTTTCCCTGCTCCTCACGGATCACTGCGGCCACCAGGGATGAGGGCTCAGCGCACCCAGGTGCTTCAGGTGCCTGGATCAGGACCCTCCGAGTGTTCCTAACAGTCCCCTTTGAACCTCTCCTGTGTGTGTGCGTGCAAAGGCTGGGTCTCCCTCTGGACTATGCACAAATATAGGGTAAGGCGGCAATTCCGTTCCGCCTGTCACCCAACGGGATCCACTGTAGCCTATCGGGCTTCTCTGACAGAGACGTGAAGTGGCAAAGTCAGATGTCGGGGGCCGGTACCCCTCTTGCAGCAGGAGTCCCTCTGGCAGGGCCAGAATGGAGAGTACAGGTGGCGTACGCCGCTCCGTCCGTGCTCCCTGGGATCCTTTTGCTTGTGGAGCTCTACTCCTGAACTCCGGGCCTTTTTGGTGATGGTCCCTGACCAGGTGGAGACATAGGTTAACTCCAACCTGCCCCTCGCCCCAAGGCCAGGGCACGAGGGCCGTGTCCCCATCCACTGCAGGTCCACACAGGATCCACGTTCAGTGTTGAAGTTTACAATCCAAGGACCTTCAACCCAAAATGACTGAGTATTAAGTATGAAATTATGTGTGCAAGCTAAAAGTGTGTTCTACCCTTCACCCACTACATGGTTCCCCTAACTTTTGGTTCCCTCACTCGTGATCCTGCTGAGGCAGCACTATGGTGCATACTTGCCTCCCATAGGTCAGGAGTGTGTAGTGTTGAATGTAGATTCAGGGTCCTGACCAGTGCACCTTCCTTACCTGGGTGAGGAGACACTACACCTGCTGACAGGCTGCAGTATCCCCCCTTGTGGCGACCGAACCCTCAGGGGCGCCACATATCTCCCATACACAGACTGCTCCCCTATGTATCTGCCATACACAGACTGCTCCCCTATGTATCTTCCATACACAGACCTCTCCCCTATGTATCTGCCATACACAGACTGCGCCCCTATATATCTGCCATACACAGACTGCTCCCCTATGTATCTGCCATACACAGACGGCTCCCCTATGTATCTGCCATACACAGACGGCTCCCCTATGTATCTGCCATACACAGACTGCTCCCCTATGTATCTTCCATACACAGACTGCTCCCCTATGTATCTGCCATACACAGACTGCGCCCCTATATATCTGCCATACACAGACTGCTCCCCTATGTATCTGCCATACACAGACTGCTCCCCTATGTATCTGCCATACACAGACTGCTCCCTCTTGTATCTGCCATACACAGACTGCTCCCCTATGTATCTTCCATACACAGACTGCTCCCCTATATATCTGCCATACACAGACTGCTCCCTCTTGTATCTGCCATACACAGACTGCTCCCTCATGTATCTGCCATACACAGACTGCTCCCCTATGTATCTGCCATACACAGACTGCTCCCTCTTGTATCTGCCATACACAGACTGCTCCCCTATGTATCTTCCATACACAGACTGCTCCCCTATATATCTGCCATACACAGACTGCTCCCTCTTGTATCTGCCATACACAGACTGCTCCCCTATGTATCTGTGACGCTCGCAGCCCTGCCCTGGGAAGATGGTGGGGGGTACTCGGAACCGGGTCAGATGTTTGGGGGATGCAGTCGTGGACCGGACCCGTCCCATGCCCCAGGGCCGTCACATTAAAAAGGATGTTAGGGCATTCAGGCTTGAGTGGTTTTAACGACTACGCCACCTGCGGTGTCTGGTGATTAGGCACCAGCGCTGCTATCAGTCCTCTGAGGCCGGGTGTTGTGGCAGCTTGCGATGGTATAACTTCCCACAGGCGGAGCTGTGCCTCAGGGCAGATGGGACAGGAGGATGGGGAGAGTGGTCCTTGTCACCTGGGCGCAGTGTGGTGCAGTGTGTAACAAAGAGTCCGGAGGCCACAGGGATAGTCTTCCAGGGTTTTTACTCACAGTTCTTTTAGGCAGCAGCCACAAGGCTTTTCCCTGCTCCTCACGGATCACTGCGGCCACCAGGGATGAGGGCTCAGCGCACCCAGGTGCTTCAGGTGCCTGGATCAGGACCCTCCGAGTGTTCCTAACAGTCCCCTTTGAACCTCTCCTGTGTGTGTGCGTGCAAAGGCTGGGTCTCCCTCTGGACTATGCACAAATATAGGGTAAGGCGGCAATTCCGTTCCGCCTGTCACCCAACGGGATCCACTGTAGCCTATCGGGCTTCTCTGACAGAGACGTGAAGTGGCAAAGTCAGATGTCGGGGGCCGGTACCCCTCTTGCAGCAGGAGTCCCTCTGGCAGGGCCAGAATGGAGAGTACAGGTGGCGTACGCCGCTCCGTCCGTGTTCCCTGGGATCCTTTTGCTTGTGGAGCTCTACTCCTGAACTCCGGGCCTTTTTGGTGATGGTCCCTGACCAGGTGGAGACATAGGTTAACTCCAACCTGCCCCTCGCCCCAAGGCCAGGGCACGAGGGCCGTGTCCCCATCCACTGCAGGTCCACACAGGATCCACGTTCAGTGTTGAAGTTTACAATCCAAGGACCTTCAACCCAAAATGACTGAGTATTAAGTATGAAATTATGTGTGCAAGCTAAAAGTGTGTTCTACCCTTCACCCACTACATGGTTCCCCTAACTTTTGGTTCCCCCACTCGTGATCTTGCTGAGGCAGCACTATGGTGCATACTTGCCTCCCATAGGTCAGGAGTGTGTAGTGTTGAATGTAGATTCAGGGTCCTGACCAGTGCACCTTCCTTACCTGGGTGAGGAGACACTACACCTGCTGACAGGCTGCAGTATCCCCCCTTGTGGCGACCGAACCCTCAGGGGCGCCACATATCTCCCATACACAGACTGCTTCCCTATGTATCTCCCATACACAGACTGCTCCCCTATGTGTCTCCCATACACAGACTGCTCCCCTATGTATCTCCCATACACAGACTGCTCCCCTATGTATCTCCCATACACAGACTACTCCCCTATGTATCTCCCATACACAGACTGCTCCCCTATGTATCTCCCATACACAGGCTGCTCCCCTATGTGTCTCCCATACACAGACTGCTCCCCTATGTGTCTCCCATACACAGACTGCTCCCCTATGTATCTCCCATACACAGACTGCTCCCCTATGTATCTCCCATACACAGACTGCTCCCCTATGTATCTCCCATACACAGACTGCTCCCCTATGTATCTCCCATACACAGACTGCTCCCCTATGTATCTCCCATACACAGACTGCTCCCCTATGTATCGCCCATACACAGACTGCTCCCCTATGTATCTGCCATACACAGACTGCTCCCCTATGTATCTGCCATACACAGACTGCTCCCTCATGTATCTGCCATACACAGACTGCTCCCCTATGTATCTGCCATACACAGACTGCTCCCCTATGTATCTGCCATACACAGACTGCTCCCCTATGTATCTTCCATACACAGACTGCGCCCCTATATATCTGCCATACACAGACTGCTCCCCTATGTATCTCCCATACACAGACTGCTCCCCTATATATCTCCCATACACAGACTGCTCCCCTATGTATCTGCCATACACAGACTGCTCCCCTATGTATCTTCCATACACAGACTGCGCCCCTATATATCTGCCATACACAGACTGCTCCCCTATGTATCTCCCATACACAGACTGCTCCCCTATATATCTGCCATACACAGACTGCTCCCCTATGTATCTGCCATACACAGACTGCGCCCCTATATATCTGCCATACACAGACTGCTCCCCTATGTATCTCCCATACACAGACTGCTCCCCTATATATCTCCCATACACAGACTGCTCCCCTATGTATCTGCCATACACAGACTGCTCCCCTATGTATCCGCCATACACAGACTGCTCCCCTATGTATCTGCCATACACAGACTGCTCCCCTATGTATCTTCCATACACAAACTGCTCCCCTATGTATCTTCCATACACAGACTGCTCCCCTATATATCTGCCATACACAGACTGCTCCCCTATGTATCTTCCATACACAGACTGCGCCCCTATATATCTGCCATACACAGACTGCTCCCCTATGTATCTCCCATACACAGACTGCTCCCCTATGTATCTCCCATACACAGACTGCTCCCCTATATATCTCCCATACACAGACTGCTCCCCTATGTATCTGCCATACACAGACTGCTCCCCTATGTATCTGCCATACACAGACTGCTCCCCTATGTATCTGCCATACACAGACTGCTCCCTCATGTATCTGCCATACACAGACTGCTCCCTCATGTATCTGCCATACACAGACTGCTCCCCTATGTATCTGCCATACACAGACTGCTCCCCTATGTATCTTCCATACACAAACTGCTCCCCTATGTATCTTCCATACACAGACTGCTCCCCTATGTATCTTCCATACACAGACTGCTCCCCTATGTATCTGCCATACACAGACTGCTCTCCTATGTATCTGCCATACACAGACTGCTCCCCTATGTATCTTCCATACACAGACTGCTCCCCTATAAATCTTCCATACACAGACTGCTCCCCTATGTATCTGCCATACACAGACTGCTCCCCTATGTATCTTCCATACACAGACTGCGCCCCTATATATCTGCCATACACAGACTGCTCCCCTATGTATCTGCCATACACAGACTGCTCCCCTATGTATCTTCCATACACAGACTGCGCCCCTATATATCTGCCATACACAGACTGCTCCCCTATGTATCTGCCATACACAGACTGCTCCCCTATGTATCTTCCATACACAGACTGCTCCCCTATAAATCTCCCATACACAGACTGCTCCCCTATGTATCTGCCATACACAGACTGCTCCCCTATATATCTTCCATACACAGACTGCGCCCCTATATATCTGCCATACACAGACTGCTCCCCTATGTATCTGCCATACACAGACTGCTCCCCTATGTATCTTCCATACACAGACTGCGCCCCTATATATCTGCCATACACAGACTGCTCCCCTATATATCTGCCATATACAGACTGCTCCCCTATGTATCTGCCATACACAGACTGCTCCCCTATGTATCTTCCATACACAGACTGCGCCCCTATGTATCTGCCATACACAGACTGCTCCCCTATGTATCTGCCATACACAGACTGCGCCCCTATACATCTGCCATACACAGACTGCTCCCCTATGTATTTGCCATACACAGACTGCTCCCCTATGTATCTGCCATACACAGACTGCTCCCTGTGGCCTTCTGTTACACAGACTGTTCCCTCATACATCTCTCTTACACAAACTGCTTCCCCATGACTCTTACACAGACAATGATTCTCTATTACACAGACCTCTCCCACATGCCTCTTAGAGACTTTTCCCCATGCCCCTCTCTTATGCAGATATCTGCTCTATGACTTTCTTTTACACATACTTCTCCCACATATCTTACGCTATACGTAGACTTCTCCCTCATGCCTCTATCTTACACATACTTCTCCCCGATGCCTCTATCTTATACAGACTTCTTCCCCATGCCTCTCTCTCACAGACTTCTCCCCCATGCCTCACTCTTACACATAATTTCCCCCATGCCTCTTTCTTACACAGACATCTTCCCCATGCCTCTTACACAGACTTCTCCCCATGCCTCACTCTTACACATAATTTCCCCCATGCCTCTATCTTACACATACTTCTCCCTCATGCCTCTACCTTGCACACACTTGTCCCCCATGCCTCTCTTACACAGACTTCTTCCCCATGCCTCTATCTTACACATACTTCTTCCCCATGCCTCTATCTTACTTATACTTCTTCCCCATGCCTCTATCTTACACATACTTCTTCCCCATGCCTCTATCTTACACATACTTCTCCCCATGCCTCTATCTTACACATACTTCTCCCTCATGCCTCTACCTTGCACACACTTGTCCCCCATGCCTCTCTTACACAGACTTCTTCCCCATGCCTCTATCTTACACATA
The DNA here is from genome assembly GCF_046119375.1 of Phyllobates terribilis. Taxonomy (NCBI): domain Eukaryota; kingdom Metazoa; phylum Chordata; class Amphibia; order Anura; family Dendrobatidae; genus Phyllobates; species Phyllobates terribilis. The sequence continues at coordinate 387,529,392 of NW_027362765.1, forward strand.
CTTCTTCCCCATGCCTCTATCTTACACATACTTCTTCCCCATGCCTCTCTTACACAGACTTCTCCCCCATGCCTCACTCTTACACATAATTTCCCCCCATGCCCCTCTTACAAATACTTCTCCCCATGCCTCTTTCTTACACAGACATCTTCCCCATGCCTCTCTTACAAATACTTCTCCCCATGTCTCTTTCTTACACAGACTTCTTCCCCGTGCCTCTTACACAGACTTCTCCCCATGCCTCTATCTTACACATACTTCTTCCCCATGCCTCTATCTTACACATACTTCTTCCCCATGCCTCTCTTACACAGACTTCTCCCCCATGCCACTCTCTCACAGACTTCTCCCCATGCCTCACTCTTACACATACTTCTTCCCCATGCTTCTATCTTACACATACTTCTTCCCCATGGCTCTCTTACACAGACTTCTCCCCCATGCCTCTCACTCACAGACTTCTCCCCCATGTCTCACTCTTACACATAATTTCCCCCCATGCCTCTCTTACAAATACTTCTCCCCATGCCTCTTTCTTACACAGACTTCTTCCCCGTGCCTCTTACACAGACTTCTCCCCATGCCTCTATCTTACACATACTTTTCCCCGATGCCTCTATCTTACACATACTTCTTCCCCATGCCTCTCTTACACAGACTTCACCCCCATGCCTCTCTCTCACAGACTTCTCCCCATGCCTCACTCTTACACAGACTTCGCCCCATGCCTCACTCTTACACAGACTTCGCCCCATGCCTCACTCTTACACAGACTTCGCCCCCATGCCTCTCTCTCACAGACTTCTCCCCCATGCCTCACTCTTACACAGACTTCGCCCCCATGCCTCACTCTTACACAGACTTCGCCCCCATGCCTCTCTCTCACAGACTTCTCCCCCATGCCTCTATCTTACACAGACTTCTTCCCCATGCCTCTCTTACACAGACTTCACCCCCATGCCTCTCTCTCACAGACTTCTCCCCCATGCCTCACTCTTACACAGACTTCGCCCCATGCCTCACTCTTACACAGACTTCGCCCCATGCCTCACTCTTACACAGACTTCGCCCCCATGCCTCTCTCTCACAGACTTCTCCCCCATGCCTCTATCTTACACAGACTTCTTCCCCATGCCTCTCTTACACAGACTTCTCCCCCATGCCACTCTCTCACAGACTTCTCCCCCATGTCTCACTCTTACACATAATTTTCCCCCATGCCTCTCTTACAAATCCTTCTCCCATGCCTCTTTCTTACACAGACATCTTCCCCATGCCTCTCTTACAAATACTTCTCCCCATGTCTCTTTCTTACACAGACTTCTCCCCATGCCTCTCTTACACATACTTCTCCCCCATGCCTCTATCTTACACATACTTCGACCCCATGCCTCTATCTTACACATACTTCGACCCCATGCCTCTATCTTACACATACTTCGACCCCATGCCTCTGTAGCACCCCGAGGGCTCGGCTGCTACAGGGGTATTGCACCTCAAACCAGAGGTGTGATATTCCACTCCCGGGTAAGGATGGAGTGTGGACCAGGACTCAGTAGCTGCATGCACCACACACACCCCATTTCCGAGGGACAGGTCAACGGTGCTCCCACAAGACAGGAGTGCAGGCACGACAGCATCTGTCCCTGTCTGGAGTGGGGAGGGGAAGTAAAGCCCAGTGGTGTAGGAGCAGATAGGGGTGGGTCTCTGGGCATAGGTAGGAGCCCATTGGTTGCTAGTCACCTGGGCTCACACATAGAGGGAGGTATATAAGGTGGGCACCATCTTAGGACAGGGTTCAGTTCAGTTCAGAGAGAGAAGGAGTTCAGCCAGAGAGGGCTGACAGGGAGCTGTGGCTCAGTCTGGGCCCAGCTCCACGAGGCAGACCTAGGGTGAAGGCCGGAGCCAGAAGGAAGGAACAGAAGCAGAAAGGAAAGTAAGAAAGGAACAGGAACACGGAGAAAGGACCAGAGACACGAGGACAGAAGGAACCCCATAGGCCCAGGAGATTGCGGGTGACGGGTTGGCAGAACAGGGTACCGGAACCCAAATTGGTGGAGGCAATAAATTCCTCAGCCAAAGACCGGAGGTTGTGACCACAACTTGGTGCGACCCCTCACTACATCCACCAGGAAGGCATACCACATAGGGTCAGGGAAACCGGAGATAGGTTTCGCCAAGAGAAGGCCCGAGGAAGCTGGACAAAGGTGGGTCACTGGTGGGGACGGCCAGAGAAAGGAAGAGAAGGGAGCCCTGTGCCACGCTCTGAAATTGCCTGGGAGTTGGTCGAGCCCCTTGCCTGGTGGACGCAGCACGGCTTGGGCAGTCACCGCCAGTACCGAGGTGACTAGGACCAGTAAAGAACTGTGAGTAAAGCATTGGAAACTGCAACCACACGTCTTGTGTTTCATCGCCGCACCAGCACCATCGGTACTGGGACGCTCACACCATCACTCTCATCATACAGCATCAGCCTCAGCGGTCTGCAGCGCAGCGGCGGTCCCCACTGACCACAATCCACGGGTGGCGTAGTCGGACCATCATCATACCAATAACTCTGCCTCTGATTCGACCACCCTGGGCACGGACCGGGTCAGCGCCACGGAGACTACAACCCCCAGCGATCCGGCTCCGGGTATTCCCTGCACAATACAGGCCCAGGGGGCGCATCACCTCTCTTACACATACTTCGACCCCATGCCTCTATCTTACTCAGACTTCTCCCCCATGCCTCTCTTATATATACTTCTCCCCCATGCCTCTCTTATATATACTTCTTCCCCATGCCTGTCTTACTCAGACTTCTTCCCCATGCCTCTATCTTACTCAGACTTAGACTAAGCTTATCTTATGGTATGGGCATGACAATGTTAGCCAGCAAAGTCTACTACACGTAACCTTGTGTTTGCCACTTTAAAGAAGCAAAGACGATGAAAGGTGTGTAAATGAATGTTCATCAGTATTTTGCACTTACACCCTCATATAGCATTACAGCTGCGGCATGTATGTACAATACATACATTTCTCGGATCTAATGTATGGTGAACGTAGAAAATTCACTATATGACAGAAATCCTCCTGAGAAAATCTGACTTGTACAAAAAGATTAATCTCCCTGGCGCTCATCAGTAAGACTTTAATATTCCTTCCCTATGCAGAGATATCCCCTTTGGGATCAGTCACTTACTCAAGGAGCAGAATCTCCGCAGTTGGCTGTCTTGATTGACAGATCCCCAGAACTCTGAGACTCTGGTACCAGAGGAAGCTACAATGCTACCTTTTTCTATTAACGTTGGGCGTTTATTCCATACAGAGTTTACCATTACACATAAGGGTGACACGATTGGGTTGAATTCAATTTGCAAAGTGTGGGGGTCCTAACTCTAAACGATCAAATATATCCAGCTGAGACTGGTCCAGAAAAATGGAAATGGTAATTTTCAATATGAGTTGGGGTAACTGGGTACATCAATCTACTCTTCCGTATTGTCTGGAAAACTAAGGGTAAAGTGGGCAACTCTCTGGACGTCTGGAAGTATAGCTACTAGTCATTGGGGGTGCACTGAGCAAGTTTGCACTACCTAGCCTCCAAAAAACACAGACATACTGTACATGACAGCAGGTAGGTTCTGTGCCTGTCACTAATAAAAGGAGAATTGTGACAGGTGCTAATATGGGGGAGAACTGTGGCTGGTACTATAGAGGAGGACACTATAGAGGAGGGCACTGTATAGGAGGGTACTACAGAGGAGGGCACTATAGAGGAGGGCGAGTACTATAGAGGTGGGCACCATAGAAGAGGGTACAATGCAGGAGGGCACTACAGAGGACTGCACTATAGAGGAGGGCACTATAGAGGAAAGAGGTCACTATAGAGGAAAGAGGACACTACAGAGAAGGGAGAGCACTATATAAGAGTGCACTATAGAGGAGGGAGGGCACTATAGAGGAGAGCACTATAGAGGAGAGTACTGTGACTGAAGTTAATTTAGCAGGATTGTTTTGTGTTTACAGCTCTTATGAATCTCCATGTTCGCTAACCAAGGAACGTACTTTAGCAAAAAACAGAGAACAGATGAACCCTCATGCATGTGCATAGTTGGTGATATTCCCAAATTTGGTGGGACTGTCTGCATTAATTGGATAGCATCCAGGCAAATTTGGGGCTGTCCAGACTAAAATGGGTAGAGTTAGTGTAACGTGGGAAATGCCACCCATTTGGGTATTCCCATATGCGGTTTGTACTGTTCTCAGTTGGGTGGGGAGTGTGGTGAATTTAGACATCCCTATTCTGTCAACAGTAATATTGGCAAGTATGTTTGCACATGTAGAATATGAACAAGCAGGGCTGCTATGTAAAGCATGGGGGAGGGAACAGTCCCCTGAGCCTTAGATGCAGATGGATATAGATTCAGGAATACCATTTCTAGACAAACATAACATGCAGTATATATAGAGAACATTGCACCATAGAACATTCTTTTAATATCTTGCATAGCTGTCACTGTATCCTATTATCTGGCTGGGAGGGTATTAACCAATTAGGAAGGTCTGGTCAATATGTGCTGAGCGATCGTTCACAGAGATACCGGAGACCATTTATCTGTGAAATCGACTTCCCATTAGATGTGGGATGAGCTGTAATATTTATGGCACCAGTCCGTTCTTGGGGAATGATGAATATGTGTTTCACTGAGAACAGAATCAAAGCATTCAGTAAAAAAGTAAATGGAAAAGAACATTACAATGAGTCCTTCATATATCATCAGGAGAAGAAAACATGGTGCCGTCAACAGAAAAATACTCTTCAAGTCATTACATTCTCTACTAGGAGCTCTGTGTCCAAATCTTTAAAAAAAGCAGCACCCTCTGCCTCCCTCACAGCGGGAAGTCCCAGCAGGGTCTAAACCTCCCATCAGCAGCAGTGATACTCAGAGCCAATCAGCAGCCTGGAAATTATGAAAGCCGGGTAGCTTGTGCAGCAGGGAAAAGCCTCTCCAGTTCCTAGACATTGTGGACTTTAATAATGTGGACCACATTTTCCTTAAAGGGAAGCTAACATCAGGAAATGATCTATTGTTTAAACACAGGTGTTGCCTGTCATTGTTATCCTGGCTCTGACGATAATGAGTCTACTGAAAGCACTTCCCGAAAAGACAAGAATGAGCAGTCTAAAAATGCCTCGGTAACCAGTGGGCATATTGCATTATTATTGTGACCATGATATTAAAAAAAAATTGACAAAATAAAAAAAAAATACATGTAACACATACCTCTGATTTAAACAATAGGTCATTTTCTTTAAGACATGAACCTGGTAAAGAAATACGACGAGCACTTCTTGAGACTGGCTTGGTCTGTATGCCAGGCTTCATCCATATGGCCCATTCTACGCTTTTTTCCAATATTATATACAATCAATAATAAGATACAATACTAACATAACGGACCAAAATAATGATGCCTTTTAGTGCACAATAATAAGGTGCTACACATGATCCATTTAATACCTCCGAACGTCATCCAAATTACTGTAAAACAATGCTGAACAACATATCCTCATACAATGGTCAAATAATACCACCACATTACACTCAGTGCAAAACATTACCAACATACACTGCCCAATGTATAACACTGACAAAAATTGCTGAAATTATACCATCATACAGTGCTAAAAGAATGCCGCTACACAAAATAATACTGATACATGAGGCTCATGCAATTTTATCAAACAGTGCAATATATTGTCAACATGCTTTACTTAACTAATGTTGGCAATCAGTGCTAAATTAATACTATTATACAGTGCAAAAAGAATGCCACTGTGCAATGGTCAAATAATACTGCCAAATTAGCCTCAAAGTATAATATCATCATTCACTGTCCAAATAATACTGTCAGTCCTGAAATTGTCCTGTTAATACTATGCAAAATAATAGAACATCATAAGGTTCATATAATGTTATCAAATACTGCAAACTATTACCAACATACAATGCCTAAATTATACTGACAAACAGTGCTTAAATAATACCATCATACAGTGCTAAAACAATATTACTATGCAATAGTCAAATAATACTGCCAGATAAGGCTCAAATAATGTTCTCAAACACTGCAAAATATTACCAACATATAGTACCCAAATAATACTGACAAATGGTGCTGAAATAATACCATCATACAGTGTTACAGGAATATCATTGTTCAATGGTCAGATAATAACAGCACATAAGGGTCAAACAATATTGTCAAACAGTGCCAAATAAATTACCAACATAAACTGAACAAATAATGTGCTGATATAATACCATCATACAGTGCTGAAAAGTAGGCGCATAATAATACTGCCACATAAGGCTCAAATAATGTTCTCAAACACTGCAAAATATTACCAACATAGAGTGCCCGAATAATACTGACAAACAGTGCTGACATAATACCATCATACAGTGCTGAAAGGATATTACTATGCAATAGTCAAATAATACTGTCACATGATATTCTCAAACAATGCAAAATATTGCCAACATATAGTACCCAAATAATACTGACAAATGGTGCTGAAATAATACCATCATACAGTGTTATAGGAATATCATTGTGCAATGGTCAAATAATAACAGCACATAAGGCTCAAACAATACTCTCGAATAGTGGCAAATATATTACCAATATAAACTGACCAAATAAACTTGAGTAACAGGGCTGAAATAATACCAACATACAGTGCTGAGAGGATATTACTATAGAGAAGTGAAATAATAATACTGCCACATACGGCTCAAATAATGTTCTCAAACTGCAAAATATCACCAACATCATACCATCATACAGTGCTGAGAGGAGACCACATGAAAATGCTTAAAAAATACCACCACACAAGGCTCAAATATTACCGTTATACAATGTTGTGCTGAAATAATTCTTCTTTTAGTCATTGTCTACACGTATACTCATCCATACCACTCACGAGTCACAATTGGGGAATATACTGAAATCTGGGGCGTTTTTTATTTTATTTTCATGCATAGGAAAGAATACTAAGTTGTAGAGAAAAATAAGATTCCAGGTGTTGCCATGGTTATGGGATACGGTATATTTTGTGTATTTGCCGATCAATGTAAAGTTAAAGTGGGTTGCTATGGCAACAGGGATTTCTGTCAAATCTAGGTCATGTGACACCCAGTGACAGAATAAATGGAACCAACTCAATTCTATAAACTTTGTTGGGTTCTGGCCAGAACTTTGTAGGCAGAAGAAGCTGCAGTGAGCGAAACCGGAATACGGGAAGAAATGACTTTCTTCAGAGTTTGTTACATGGAAGTTCACATGGACCCTCTCATGGGATCAACCGCTAATAGTGCTGTACCATGGTCTGGGGGGCAGATGGGGCATGTATACCAGGTGCTAGGTAACCCGGGGGCACCAATAAGCCATTGCCCACTGTCCAGTGTGTAGACGGTACCACTAGCCGAAAATGCAGACTTGACTGTTCCCCATAGGGTCCCTTTCATACTTGCCAACAGTTTCAAATTTGCAGAGACTGTCCCAGTTTTTTCGGAAACATTCCCAGCAAATTCATAGACGTCCTGGACTGTAAGGGGTGGGTTTTACTCAAGACCAACCTACAAATGGGTGGTCCCATGGAATTGGGGTGAAGCTTATTAACCCAAATTTGCGCAAATTTTAGTGTTAGTGCAGGGAGGATTAATTTCCAAGGACACATGGTAATTCATTTATAGAGAAATTATGTAGATTATTAGAGTGCCCAAGAAGTGATGGAGTCTAGCCCCTTCCCCCATAAAATGAGGGGGTTACAGAGGATCTACATACAAAGATAATCCATTTATAGAATACTTATTGCTACTATCACAGGATGGTCATTAACTCCTCTATCCTGTAATCATAATGAAATTACTCTGCTCTTACTGCCCCAGTCTATACAGCAAAGCTTAAAAGGGGCTTTCTCATTTTATTAAAGGGAACCTGTCACCAGAAAAAATGCTACTAACCCTGAGCTATGGGATTGATCTGCAGGTTAATAGTCTTATTACCTGCCCGGCGCCGGTACTTAGCCGAACGCTGTGGGGAGAAAACTAACTTTATTCCTCCGGGCAGTATTCCGGTTTCAGTCACAGAGGCGGCGCCGGTGCTGGTTCAGTCACTGCTCTGAGTATAGAAAGCAGCGTCTGTAACCGCGCCCCCGGCACTGACTGACATTTGCTCTGCATTTGGGTCGGCTGTCACCCAGTGCAGGGGCACGGTTACAGCCACCGCTCTGCATACTCCGAGTGATGACTGAACCAGTGCCAGTGCCGTCCCCGTGTCTGAAACCGGAATGTTGCTGGAGGGAAGAAAGTTAATTTTCTCCCCACAGCGTTCGGCTAAGTGCGGGCACCGGGCAGGTTAATAACGCCATTAACCTTCAGATTAACCCTATATCTGCAGGTTAACAGTGTTTTTTTCTGGTGACAGGTTCCCTTTAATCAAATGAGAAAACGCCTTGTAAGCTTTGCTCTATAGACTGGGGCAGTTTGAGCAAAGTTAATTTTTTCCCCACAGCGTTCGGCTACGTGTGGGTGCCGGGCAGGTTAGTAACGCTATTAACCTGCAGATTAACCCCATTTCTGCAGGTTAATAGTAGTTTTCTGGTGACAGTTTCCCTTTAAATGAGTAAAATTGCAAAGTTCTTGTAAAAACAAACAACTTTGGAACTTACCTGTTATTGAAAACCCTTTCTGTTCTCAAGAACGAAGCCGGGGTTACCAGCCACTTCTGCAGTAGCCGTTCTCCTAGGCAAGGAGCGTGAGCTTTTGCAATTAGCAAGCGATGCACTGAAGCCGGCACTGAAGCGGTGCGCTCCTAAAGATGGGAACATGAGTCAACCCCTTTTAAAAGTGGGCTGCAGAAAACAGGAGCATGTTGTGTACAGTCTAGTGGTCAGCGTAAAAAACTACAATATTACAAGATACTTCTATATATGGATCACATAAAATAATAATATAAAAAAACAGTATAGAAAAATCAATAGGGTGGTCAGGAGTGAATAGAACTGCAGAAAGTGGTGAGATGAGTTACGTTAAAAACGTAAGGTACTTAGTATGTTTTGATCAAAGAGCGCAAAAGCTTCCAACCACGTCAAGGTGCACACAAATATGGGTGGTCCCTAATTAATAAATTTACTACCTCTCTATGTGCTAAACCATTGGCTAAGGACCATCCATATTTTGGTCACATTGACGTGGTTGGAGACTTTTGTGCTTTTTGATCAAAAACCTAAGTACCTTACGTTTTTAACGTTTACAGCAATATTGGAGTTGATGTATTCATTGATCGCAGAGTGCTGACACATCGTGTATGTAGATGTATGAATGGCTCCAGTCTGGGGGTTGTATTAAGGAGGGTCTGATGTGGGGACTGTAACTTTTAGGGCGTTCTGGACCAGACTTTCTATCATTTTGGGTCTTTGATATGAGGATTGTAGGCTTTTAGGGTGTGATGTTAGAATAATCCAAATTCCGAATGACTTAAGCGACGCACCCTATATAAATGGATAAAAATTTTGAGCAGTGAACCAATTTATTACCAGTTTTTGGAATTTCTCTCACGTCTTTTCTCAAAAGTTTTGAAGAATTTTCCAAAGAAGAAAATGCCCAAGAAGGTGAAAAAATAAAAAATAAAATAAAAACGAGGCTTTGAAATGGAAGGAGGAAGCGGACAGATACATTTATGTCATAGGACGTTTGTTTCCTGCTATCAAAAAGCATTTAAAGCAGCAGAGCATATATAATATAAAATAGTCTTGGAGATTACAGAGTAATTTCTGAATATTCCCTTAGGGTAAAACAACCCTCAAAATGGTCATAAGCGTAAATGGTGCATGTAAAATACAGAAGGGATATGACGTATTTCCAGGAGATTCACATTATCATTTTCTTCTGCTGATACATTTTATTATAAAACGTATTCAGCTTCTCGACATGACGTTAGCGACTGCGCAGAACTCATAGTAGGAAAAGTCGATGTGATTTCTTTAAAATACAACATACGATGGTAAGCGCTAAACATAAGTGGAAAGGAAACTACGATTTTTTTTCCTAGGAACAGCGCCCCTCTTGCTCACAGGCTGTGCTTGATATTGCAGCTAAATCCCATTTGAGTGCCATCGATCTGCCACCCAGTTTTTTGTTATAATTGTAAGCTGATATAGGGGACAGAAAAAGTGAGGTATGAGCAGGATCTGACTACACATGATTTGTAGTCTGTAACTATGGAGACACAAAGGTCTGTGTAGGAGCTGTAGACACAAAATGATGGAGGGTGGTCCATTTGCGGATTTTGCATTGGAGCCCTCTAAATACATCTATTACCTATTCAGAGGATAGTCGAGAAATCATTGATTTATCACCAATCCAGTGAAAAGGTTATAAATGCATATGGTGGGTACTCTGGGACCCTCACAATCATGAGAATGGGGGTCCTCAAATCTAAGTACAGGCGCATCTCACTAAATTAGAATATGATCAAAAAGTTAATTTATTTCAGTTCTTCAATACAAAAAGTGAAACTCCTATATTATATAGAGTCATTACACACAGAGGGATCTATTATATAGAGTCATTACACACAGAGGGATCTATTATATAGAGTCATTACACACAGAGGGATCTATTATATAGAGTCATTACACACAGAGTGATCTATTATATAGAGTCATTACACACAGAGGGATCTATTATATAGAGTCATTACACACAGAGTGATCTATTTCATGTGTTTATTTCTGTTAATGTTAATGATTATGGCTTACAGCCAATGAAAACACAAAAGTCATTATCTCAGTAAATTAGAATACTTTATAACAACAGCTTGAAAAATGATTTTAAAATCCGAAATGTTATCCTACTGAAATGTCTGTTCAGTAAATGCCCTCAATACTTGGTCGGGCTCTTTTTGCATCAATTACTGCATCAATGTGGCAATGTGGCATGGAGGCGATCAGCCTGTGGCACTGCTGAGGGGTTATGGAAGCCCAGGTGGCTTTGATAGCAGCCTTCAGCTCGTCTGCATTGTTGGGTCTGGGGTCTCTCATCTTCCTCTTGACAATACCCCATAGATTCTCTATAATAGATTCTCTATGGGGTTAAGGTCAGGCGAGTTTGCTGCCAATCAAGCACAGTGATACTGTTGTGTGTAAACCAGGTATTGGTACTTTTTGGCAGTGTGGACAGGGGCCAAGTCCTGCTGGAGAATGACATTTCCATCTCCAAAAAGCTTGTCGGCAGAGGGAAGCATGAAGAGCTCTAAAATGTCCTGGTAGACGGCTGCGCTGACTTTGGTGTTGATAATACACAGTGGACCTACACCAGCAGATGACATGGCTCCCCAAACCATCACTGATTGTGGAAACTTCACACTAGACCTCCAGCAGCTTGGATTGTGGCCTCTTCACTCTTCCTTCAGACTCTGGGACCTTGTGGAGTGTGTCAGTGACTGCCTTCTGGACATCTGTCAAGTCAGCAGTCTTCTCCGTGATTGTGGAGCCTACTGAAACAGACTAAGGGACCTTTTTAAAGGCTTAGGAAGCCTTTGCAGGTGTTTTTTGTTAATTATTTTAATTTACTGAGATAATGACTGTTGTGTTTTCATTGGCTGTAAGCCATAATCATCAACATGAACAGAAATAAACACGTGAAATAGATCACTCTGTGTGTAATAACTCTATATAATATAGGAGTTTCACTTTTTGTATTGAAGAACTGAAATTAATAAACTTTTTGATGATATTCTAATTTAGTGAGATGCACCTGTAAGTGGAGCTTTGATGTGAATGCCGGACCACCACTTCAATTCACTTCCCTGATGACTTCGCTCTAGATTTCCAGGACCATAAAAGGGAATGGCTTTTACAAAACCAGGTCCAAATATGGGATTTGAGGGGGTTTTTCTGGTATTTTGGGGGGTATTTTGGTGCTCTTTTGAGGACGGTGTTTACATGTCTTGACCTTTGAGCAGTAAATGCTGGTAAGCAGTCTATAGGACTGATAACTCTCATAGAAGTAAATTAAGTGGTTGTCTTGCATCTACACCTCCGTTCCTTTCCCACAGAACATTTTGGGACCACTGTTTTTAGGATTGGTGGTGGTCCCAGTAATCAGACCCCTAACAATCATATATTTATTATTTAATCTGTGGATGTAACGTGAATAACGTGTTTCCGAGGAAAACCCCTTTAATTTACGTCTCTGAATGGGACTGAGATGTAATGCCACTCACAACCTGTGGGTGGGGGTGGCGCTGTTTTGGGGAGAAAGCAACTTAATTTCCTTTAATGATTTAATAGAATATTGAATATTTTGCATTTACCCCGCTATACTTGTGAGCAGACAGAATGAAAGGTTTCATATGCAGAAAATGGATGCGGAGACTCTATGTGCATAAACTGTGAATCTCGTGACCCCTTCTGAGCAGCGCTATCCCCAGCCGACCATCTCCGCCACAGAGGTTATAATACTGCTGCAGCGTTTATAAAGTTATTGATGAAGAAAGCCGAAAGCCTCATGAAAGACGTCTCAGATATCATGGATATCAAGCAGCGAGCGGCCCGTGAACGCCGCGTCGGAATGAGCAGATAATGAAGACGTTATTATTACTGTATCGCAGTCAGTGGATACATTACAAGTGAGAGAAGGGAACCCTGCCGGGGGGCGGATGTGGACGGCTCAGCAAATTCTGGATTTTTTGCAGCACATATGGGTCTTATAGGATAATGGTGACTTAAAAGCGGAGGAGATGACACATCCAGGACTTCCTGGGGCTGCTGCATCAGCAATCCGAAAAAAAGCAATTAAAAGTGTGAGACCTGGAGAAGTTTGATAGGGAGACGCTTATTTTTGGCAGCCGCAGATTGAGGGAGGTGATCACTGACGGACGCGGCTAGTAAAGCAGTATTACTTTCTCTAGTATATGCCATCACTTTACGATCAATGAGATGTGACCTCAGGATCCTGAGAAAGGAGCAGAAGTGCTTGTTGAGCTGTACCCCCCATTCTAAGTTTTCTCCACACAGTGGCATGCAGGGTCTCTACGCCGTGCAGAGAACTACAACACAGCTCCATTGGCTTGAACGGTCATACACTGCAAATACTTACACAGCCTGATGGCCAGGGGGCGCTGTGCAGGAAGAACTTAACAGAGTAGTGCAAGTGCTACAATTGTGCCGTGCCACCTTCATTTTGTATAAAATCGGAATATCCATTCAAGCTGCCCAAGTAAAGGTTGCAGTATTAAACTTACCAATATTTTAATAACCTAAATAAAGACATTTAAGCCCCGCTCTAAGAATACACCAAAAATGATATGAAATTCCCCCAAATATTCTTTTTTTACATTGAGTTGCACAAACCAAACCCCTTTGCACTCCCGTTTCTGAGATTACCAGAGCAAAATTATTGTGACTCATGTTTTGAAAAATCAGCTGAGTAGGTAATGTGCAAAGATTTTCTCATCCACTCTCCTCAAGTAATTTGATCCCTATATAACAGTGCTCCATCGATTTGGAGCCATAGGTAGGGGTCAGTATTGGGCCCTCTTCTTTTTAACACTTTTTTAATGGCCGTTTCAAGTACTTGTAGAGTATATTTTCTATATGTACACATCTAGCTAAGTAAAATAATTAACACAGAAGGGGATAGGTTTAAAGGGAACGGTACTTTCAGCAAACTTTGCATAAATCACAGCATAGGCGAATATAAGAAATTTTGTAATATACAATGTCTTATCAGAGAAAAATGTTTCCTTTTGTAACGCCGGCATCCCAGCATGGTTCTGAACCAGCATCTGAACCTGTTTCCTATCTTGTCAAGTGTACCACAACCTGTCTAGTCTGAACCAGCACCTAAACCTGTTTCCCATCTTGTCAAGTGTACCAGAACCTGTCTAGTCTTAACCAGCACCAGAACCTGTTACCTATCCATTAAAGTATTCCAGAGTCCGCACTGTATGAACCAGCACCAGTGTCCGTCCTGGGTAAGCCCAGCCCATGGTGCAGTGGGTCCATACCCACCAGTGTCACACCTTTCCCACTTATGAGCCACTTCTTCCTCTACCCCTTGCCCCTTGAACTTATCTCTCACTCTGTAAAAACAACTCAACTGCATAAATCAATAATAATAGCGAATATAAGAAACTTTGTAAACTATTTTATCAGAGAATTTTGCTTCTTTCTCCTCTTATAAGCCATTTCTTCCTCTCCCCCTGCCTCCTGTACTCACTATTACTCTGGAAAAGCAGATCAATTCCGTAATGCTCAAGACAATATGGACTGCCAGCTCATTGTGGTGTCAGGTTACTCCTACTACTTATTCACTGAAGATGGGGAGAAGGAGCAATGTGAGGAAACAAGCTGAGGGAGACCCAGAAAGGTCAAGCTGAGCTTTATAACAAGTCTTTTACCTGACCCCAGAGATATATTCACATCTAGACTGCTCAGTACTGCAATATAAAGTCCTACATGCTAAGGAATGAAGAGCAGAAATCCCTCATGTCTGTGTGCTGTGTATGAAAGACCGCATATCAGCTAGTATCCATCCACTAGTTCAAATCTAATTGCAAATTAAGAGCTAGAGGAGAAAACTGGTGAAAATACAGCATACAAGTCATAGTACAGCCAGAAATAGTGTCATCCTTATTTTCACACGTGACAGCTTATTCTGTAAAGTTAGTTGAAACTACCGTTACACTTTAATATTACAGAGGGTTTTGGAGAAGTTGGAGACTTGGCCAGAGAAGTGTAAGGTCATGAAGCAAAATGCTCAACTGTGTACTAAATAGTAAAATACTAGGGAAAACTGACACCAAAAAAAGACCCGGAGAAATTGCTAGACTTAAAGAGGACTTGTCACCAGGTCAAAAGTTGCCAGTTTTTGCCAGTACATACGCTGTAATATGCCGGCTCTGTTGTAGGTGCACTGTTATATGCTGGCTTTGTTATAGGTGCACTGTAATATGCCGCCTCTGTTATAGGTGCACTGTAATATGCCGCCTCTGTTATAGGTGCACTGTAATATGCCGCCTCTGTTATAGGTGCGCTGTAATATGCTGCCTCTGTTATGGGTGCACTGTAATATGCCGCCTCTGTTATGGGTGCACTGTAATATGCTGCCTCTGTTATAGGTGCACTGTAATATACCGCCTCTGTTATAGGTGCACTGTAATATGCCGCCTCTGTTATGAGTGCACTGTAATATGCCGCCTCTGTTATAGGTGCACTGTAATATGCCGCCTCTGTTATGGGTGCACTGTAATATGCTGCCTCTGTTATAGGTGCACTGTAATATGCTGCCTCTGTTATAGGTTTGCTGTAATATGCTGCCTCTGTTATGGGTGCACTGTAATATGCCGCCTCTGTTATGGGTGCACTGTAATATGCCGCCTCTGTTATGGGTGCACTGTAATATGCTGCCTCTGTTATAGGTGCACTGTAATATACCGCCTCTGTTATAGGTGCACTGTAATATGCCGCCTCTGTTATAGGTTTGCTGTAATATGCTGCCTCTGTTATAGGTGCACTGTAATATGCCGCCTCTGTTATAGGTTTGCTGTAATATGCTGCCTCTGTTATAGGTGCACTGTAATATGCCGCCTCTGTTATAGGTTTGCTGTAATATGCTGCCTCTGTTATAGGTGCACTGTAATATACCGCCTCTGTTATAGGTGCACTGTAATATGCCGCCTCTGTTATAGGTTTGCTGTAATATGCTGCCTCTGTTATAGGTGCACTGTAATATGCCGCCTCTGTTATAGGTTTGCTGTAATATGCCGCCTCTGTTATGGGTGCACTGTAATATGCTGCCTCTGTTATAGGTGCACTGTAATATACCGCCTCTGTTATAGGTGCACTGTAATATGCCGCCTCTGTTATGAGTGCACTGTAATATGCCGCCTCTGTTATAGGTGCACTGTAATATGCCGCCTCTGTTATAGGTGCACTGTAATATACCGTCTCTGTTATAGGTGCACTGTAATATGCTGCCTCTGTTATAGGTTTGCTGTAATATGCTGCCTCTGTTATAGGTGCACTGTAATATACCGCCTCTGTTATAGGTTTGCTGTAATATGCTGCCTCTGTTATAGGTGCACTGTAATATACCGTCTCTGTTATGGGTGCACTGTAATATGCTGCCTCTGTTATAGGTGCACTGTAATATACCGCCTCTGTTATAGGTTTGCTGTAATATGCCGCCTCTGTTATAGGTGCACTGTAATATGCTGCCTCTGTTATAGGTTTGCTGTAATATGCCGCCTCTGTTATAGGTGCACTGTAATATGCCGGCTCTTTCATCTGTGAAGTCTAATATGCTGTCTCTGTTATAGGTGCACTGTTATATGCCGGCTCTGTTATAGGTGCACTGTAATACGTTGGCTCTGTTATAGATGCACTGTGTTACGGATCCGGGTGGTGGAACCTCTGTGCTGCGGTGCAAGGAGGGACCAGAGGGGCGTGACTAGGTATCAACTCGGACCGACCAAGGTCGTACGGCGGCTCAATCGACTCCGTGACCAGGGAAGGACCGAGCAGAGGGACCAAGTGCTACTCTGGGACCGACTTTGTATGACAGCAGGTGGATCCCACGGGTCAGAGGGCAGGGACTGACCGGTACAGCAGATGAACACGGCAGGCAGGCTGACGGGTGATCCGGGCAGACGGACTGGCAGACACGGCAGGTAACAAGCAGGAGCCTCCAGGTAAGCAGGCGGACAGAGCCCATAGACAGACTGTCGGGCTGGAGAGCAGACAAGCTGGCGGGCTGGAGTTGTAGTCAGGCTGGCGGACTGGACAATTTTCATAGTCAAGAAAATACAGAAAAATCTTTAAATGAGGTGTGTCCAAACTTTTGGTCTGTACTGTAGGTGCACTGTAGCATGCCGCAAGGTGCTTATCTCTGCCATGAGGTGCTATTTATGGATCTTTACTTTCTATTGATCTTTTCTCCTAGTTTTCTTTTGTTTGTAATCATTTTGTTCTAGCTCTTCAGAATTAGATTTATAGAGTTAATACATTGTTGTCAGGCGGCCGCGCCGGAGTAATTAGCTATTCCTAACATTGACTATTCAATTATCATGACCAGCTGTTGGAATGAGTAGAGAAGACCTGAGGCAAAAAAAAAGCGACTGGAATCAGGTGAGCACCCGATGCACGCCATCAGGAGTAGTAGAGTCCTCATCTTCTGGTCTTAGAATATCAGTGGATCTTGGCTTCCTAAGCCCCAGCAGGACTGGTGCAGGTGGGAATTATTTGGCATAACTTGACCCCAGTGCAAAATCTGTAGCAGAACCTAGCATGTGCCATTTTTAATGCTTGTGGCAGTTGGGGCCCCTCAGTCACTTGGGGCCGAGTGGAGCTGCTAACTATAAACTGCAGACAGCATTTACCATCCGATAGGCTCCGTTTCTCTGGATTCTGTTGCAACAGCGACCCCTATGGTTCCAAAATGACATTTTACATCCATCAAGGAATCATTTGATTTTCTCAAAAATGTGTGATAACAATGTGTCCAAGCATGATATATTCAGGCTTCTTCCATACATTGAAGGGGATGCTTTCTATTACATCAGGACTGATTTTTTCCTGATGACATTTTTGTGGACTGTTTTCTCCGCTAAGAAGATTCTTAATGCGGAGAATCAATCTTCCCATTTAATCCACCTCTCCGAGATACAAACACTGAATAATTGATCATGGCAAACAATTAGGCTTTAATATCATCAGCGCGACGCTCCGACGAAATAATAACCTCCACCGCCGGGTGATTACCTGCCAATTTACGTTATATTGGTAACGTGTCCTAAAAGACTGATGGAAAGAGAAATGGTGGAAGGGATGAGGTGACAGAAAGCGCTTTAATGATGACTGTTACCTACCATATAGAGGTATGTGCACACGACGTTTGTACCAGGAAAATAAAATAAGGATCAAAAAAATGCTGGCGACTAAAGACTTTGAAAAAGCGCCAAAAAACTGCTTTAGGAAAAATAAAAATGATAAAAAGACTACAGCAATTTTTGAAGCATGTTCCTTTGGAAATACTCGGCACGTTCAACCTGAAAAAGATGTGCTGTGCACAAACCCTACGGGTCCATACAGGGTGTGCTACCGAGACTAAATTTTTTAGGTGTTGCTAAGAAACTGCATGTCAGATACCTCAATGTGAACATACACTAAGACTGTGTACCCACGATGAGTTTTACACTTCCAGCAAAGTGGATGCAATTTACAGAAATCTCAGGTCCACTGTGCTTTTTTTTTTTACGCAACGTAAACTGAGCTGCGTTGCGCGTTTCAAATCCAAAACGTATCAATTTCTCTTGCAGTTATTTGTGCAGATTTTTCCCATAGAATTGCGCAGGTAAAAAAAATGTGAATTGAATTTCCATTGTGGAAAACCAAAAAGGAATTGAAAAGCCAAAAGTAGTTTAATTTACATAATAAGTGTAGAAATGCTGCAGAAAACTTGCAACATCAAAAACTCACCAAATACTCATCATATTTATCAGAGGGGATTTAACTAAACTAAACAGAGACTCTCCAAACTCCTCCACAAAAGCTCAAAACTCCTCAAAAACTTGGAGTTTCTGCTCTAAAACCTCATAAAGAAATATCAGTGGGAAAATATCCTAAGGCTATATCCACATGGAATTATTTGAGAATGAGATTAAAAAAAAATGCATGTAAGTTATTTGAAGTGAAAAGAAACCTCTCCAAACCAGGCACTATTCAAACAAAATGTTGCAAAAAAAAAAACAACTCTTCCAGGAAAAAAACAATCTTCCAAAACTGCTTCAGGAAAAGGCTACGTTCCCATGATGAGCTTTTTGGTGAGTTTTTGACATTGCAGATTTTCTGCATCTTTAAGTAAATAGGTTATTTGCATTTTTTAAAGAACATGCAGTGCAAAAAAAACTCATCAAAAGCTCATCATGGAAACATAGCCTTACTGAAGTGGTTTCTGCTTGAAAAATGTGATGAGACCAGTGTGGTCCGCAGTGGACCAGCAACAAACTCCAAAGCACAGTATTGCAGCATTTTCAACATGTGTATGGCGAAAATCCTCAGTTAAATACCATAAACAAGCAAGTGTTAATTGAAAAATCAGCAAAGCAGGTCAATTTCAAGCCTGAAAATGGAAGCAAAGTGTGCATGAGGTCAGAAAAAAAATCGAATTTTGCTGATACTGCATTTTGCTGCATTGCTTCCGTAGGAAAATCTGTAGAATATCAATAAAGCCTGAACACACTGTTCTGCATCTCATCCTCACGTTCTGTTTGGGGCAGGATTTTAGCCATAAAAATACGTTTTCATGTAATTTTTTTTTTCTTAATGTTAAGCTGAGATACAAAGTTGCATGAAGTTGCCCCTGGCTGTAAAATGCATGGGGACATTTTCACAATGTGTCTGACTTTACTTTCAGAAAAAAATAGTTCTGCCTTTATTTACCAACAGATGGGTTAAATAATTCTGCCATTCCACCGGGTATTACCCATTTCTGTAACATATTTCTCTATCCTTTGTGTTTTTACAGAATGTTGTTAAGCATTTGGGCTCCGCCGTGCCCCTTGTATTGATCCGCTCACCCCCTATAACACACGTCTTAATAGAAAACTGAAGAGCGCGGGTCTCTTTTAATTAACAGAAGACGTCGCACTCAGCAGAACTAAAATTAGAAAGTCGCAGGTGAAGTGATCGGAAGCCGCTGCTTCCCTGACAGCGAGGATTAATGAGGGCATGAAAAATGGCAGCACAAACTACTGGTAGTGTCTTATCTGGAAGTACCAAGCAGACAGGATCACAGCGCCCCATCCATCAGAGGTGAGCGGGTAATCATCTTATCAATAGCGCCACCATCCATGGGCGCTTATCACACACTCTGATATATATGAAGAATGTATAAGCTGTGGAGTATAAAAGAGAAAGATGTTAGTGGTGTGTGGCCTGGGTATGGGTGGCACATGGACATATGGCTGCAGGGTGTTTGTGGCGCATGTTCGTCATTGGTTGTGAATATGGTGCATGTGCCCATGGGTCCAGTGAGTGGTTGATGCAAGTTCACTGTGTGGCAGATGGTTGTGGCAAGTGTTCAGTATATGTATCTGTCATAGAGAAAGATTAAAAATCCATAAGACATCTCCAGGGAGGGTGCACGAATGAACACATGGGAAAGAGGGAGAATTAGGTATAGCTAGGAAGTGAGGAAAACTAATTAAGAAAGGAACAGTTAACAATTCAAGTTCCTTTTGAAGCCAGAACCCCCAGCAGTGTACAGGTAATTAAACAGGAAATTCTCTGGGAAAAGGTAGTGTGACATGCAGAAGTAGTGCTGCTGCTTCAAAAGCATCCAGCAACTATAAGAGTTAACACAGTCACAAGAGACAGGAAGTGTTTTAGCAGAGCAGGAAGATTGTGGGAAACTTGTTATAGTAGTCTGGCTGAAGCCAAAGAGAAAGGTGGTATGTTATCTGGATCATCGGCTGCATTACCCCCCCTGGGGAAATCTGACCACAACCTCATACTATTGTCTCCTGCTTACCAACCAGACATCCGCAAACAACCAGTGACAATTAAAAAGATAAGGAAGTGGTGTCCAGCAGCAGAGGAGGCGTTACAAGACTGCTTTGACTGTACAGACTGGGAGGTGTTGTGTACCATGAAAGAGAAATGTAATGTTAATGAGATTACTGGCAGAGTTACTGATTACATCAACTTCTGTATGGACATTGTAGTACCTGTTCAAGAGATTCGGTGTTATGCAAACAATAAGCCATGGATTACAAAAGAGTTGAAACATTTACTAAACATGAAAAAACTGGCTTTTAAAAGGAAGGACAAGGAGGCATTGAAAATTATACAGCGAGACCTAAAGGGGAAAATTAAGATTGCCCGTGAGGCATTCAGAGTTAAATTAGAAAATCAATTTGCACAAAAAAGCTCCAGAGAGGTGTGGGCTGGAATGAAGCTAGTGACTGGGTTTAAGGCAAGGTCGGAGCAGGGGGGTGGTGGACTTACAATGAAATGAATCAGTTCTTCAATAGATTCAGCAATAAAGGTGCGGTAGCAGCAGGGAAGGGGGAGGAGGCCGGGGAACAACTAGCTAAATTAACAGGGGGTGAAATAGATCATTTCTCGGTCTCCAAAAATGACGTGAGGGACCAGTTTAGTAAGCTGGCCATTGGCAAAGCAGCAGGGCCTGACGGTCTCAGTCCACGTGTCCTCAGAGTGTGTGCAAATGAGTTATGTACTGTCTTCCAGCATGTCTTTAACCAGAGCTTACAATCAAAGAGAGTACCAGTGCTATGGAAGACTTCCTGCCTGGTGCCGATTCCCAAGACTACCTTCCCGGCTTCCCCGGGGGACTATAGACCGGTGGCCTTAACATCGCATGCGATGAAGTCCTTGGAGAGAATAGTACTTGCTCACTTGTGTCCGAGGGTGATGGCGCATACTGATGCTCTTCAGTTTGCGTACCGGCAGGGACT
This sequence comes from Phyllobates terribilis, assembly GCF_046119375.1. Classification (NCBI taxonomy): domain Eukaryota; kingdom Metazoa; phylum Chordata; class Amphibia; order Anura; family Dendrobatidae; genus Phyllobates; species Phyllobates terribilis. Next base: position 387,550,929 of record NW_027362765.1, read on the forward strand.
GGGTGTGGACGATGCTGTAGCGTCTCTGCTACAAACAGTACATTCCTTTTTGGACAATGATGGAACCACAGTGCGTGCTTTGTTCTTTGATTTCTCTAGTGCGTTCAACACATTACAGCCACTCTTACTGCGAGGAAAGTTGATTAAAATGGCGGTGGATGAGGGACTTGTGAATTGGATAATTGACTACCTGTCGGATAGGCCACAGTTTGTTAGGTGGGGGACGGCTACATCAGATAGTGTACTGAGCAGTGTCGGAGCCCCGCAGGGAACATTGCTGTCGCCATTCCTCTTTACATTGTACACAGCTGACTTTCAGTATAAATCAGACCGTTGTCACCTCCAGAAGTACTCGGATGACTCTGTGATAGTTGGCGGTATTGGGAAGGACCAGGACGAAGAGGAATATAGAAGGGTGGTTGCGGACTTTGTAGTATGGTGCCAGGCTAACCATCTAGAACTAAATGTTAAGAAAACCAGGGAGTTGGTGATGAGCTATGGAAGGTGCAAGAAGGTATGCCTACCTGTTACCATTGACGGTCAGGATGTGGAGATGGTGGACAGTTTCAAATATTTGGGGGTTTACCTGGATAGCAAGCTAGACTGGAAGTGCCACATGGAGAAGGTCTACAAGAAGGGGATGAGTAGATTGTACTTCCTAAGGAAGTTAAGGTCTTTTAATGTGTGTGGCAAAATGCTTGAGGTGTTCTACCAATCCATTGTGGCTAGTGCCACCTTTGCGGCAATAATTTGCTGGGGTAACAGTGTGCGTGTTGCTGACGCCAACAAGCTCAACAAACTTATAAAGAAGGCTAGCGCGACGGTGGGCCTACAGCTTGGGACTTTTGAAGAGGTGGTAGAGGATAGGATTAAGAAGAAGTGCAGAGCTATAATGGGCAACAACACACACCCGCTTTATGAACTGTTTGCGAAACAGAAGAGCACATTCAGCAATCGCCTAATACAGCTAAGGTGTAAAAAGGAAAAATACAGGAGATCGTTTGTTCCAACAGCTATGGGGGTGTTTAACAAATGTCTGAAAAGCAATGTCTAAAGCATTCCAAATGTTTTGTTATCATATGTGTCATGTTCGAGATCTGTGTTCTGCTGCTGTGATACCGCAATTTCCTCCGGGATAAATAAAGTATATCTTATCTTATCTTATCTTATCTTATCTTATCTTATCTTATCTTATCTTATCTTATCTTATCTTATCTGACAGAAGGCAACTGAACAGGATTCAGATCAGGAGAGTAACTAAACACAGGTCAGATAAACTCCCTGAACTAACAGTGCAGAGTATTATCGGGCAGGAAGATAAGGACTGGAAGGAATTGTGTCACAGGGATCATCTCCCTCATCAAACCCTCCCCCCTCCATTTCCATGTGGGATAAAGAATGCTGCGTACTATTGTGCCCTTGCGAAGGAAAAGCCTGTGGTTGTGTATGTATAGAAGTGTGCTGCTAAGAGATCTAATCTATGCTGAATTATGCTACTGCAGAGACTGTAATACTGTGCCTTGTGAAGAAACTACTGTATTGTTACTGGAGCTGGTTGCTCAAGAAACTCAAACTGTACTGTAATGAAGATTGTTGCTGTAATATCCCTGACTCTTGTCAGATGTGTCTGGTCAGCAATTGAATCTATCATGTGCCTGAGAGAAGCCACAGCCTTTGGTCGCCCTGAGTAACGGTTCCCCCAGGATTCCAAAGAATTCATGAAACTCGTCTCGCCCTATTTGAACCTAGCGGCGTGCGTGTATCAAAAGTAATCCTGAGATTTGTTTTTTTTATAGGCAGAGAAGTGCAGAGCCTTCTTTTGTTCCAAGGTAGCAATTTCCTGGGTTGAAAGGGCTTTTGCTGAGGGTGTTCCAAACTTTGTGTCTCCGATGGCCAGATATAAATATTGGGGTTTGCATCGATTTGATATTTATGGGATATAGATTTTCAGCATTGTAGCAAAGGGGTGGACGTGATGCATTCACTCATATCCCTGTAGAGATAGTAGAATCCATCCAATTGAATAACACTCTGATAGATGATGCTATACCTGTCATATTTGGTCTCTATGTAACAGTAAAATCATGATAAAAAATATGATGTCAATATCTAACTCCGGGGACCTTCAGAGGTGAAGATATCCTGCAAGTGGGGGATGTCCTAAAATTCTAACAGACCCAGGACATCCCATATGAAGTCATCAAGAGGAGGTGTGTGGGAGTAACTTAGGAGCTAATAAAAAGCTGAAACTGGGTTTGGATCTTTGTCAGTACTTGGAGGCACAGAAAACGGGTTCTGCCCGTTCTCCAATCAAAGTTCCTCCCTCTGCTAAGCACTGTTAGTCTTCCAATAAATAGTCTAGTAATGGGAGCAGTCGCCGTCTTGTCCATCACTCATCAGATAATTGTGGAATTATGCTCACAATTAGAGGCAGAGGAGTTGTGTTCCCCTGACAAGTGGTAACAGTGGGTGGATCTGAGTGACCCTCCCAGAAGGTTGTCCTTGATTATCATTTTGTGTCTTGTATTTATTCACAACATTTATTTTCTATAGTTTTATTGGCATCGAAAGATGGGGACCCATAAATCTTTTCTATCTAGATAAGGAATCTCAAATTCAGCCTGTTAAATGTGCCACACATAGCAAAAATTTGAGTATTTTGGGCCGCGTTCTTTTCAGGACAAGATGATGTTTTCAGTGATACCATTTTTGTTGTATATGACTTTTTGATCATTTTGCACCATTTTTGGCATGTTTCATGGTGTTTATCGCATGTGTTATGGATGGTACAAGTTTTCATTTTTACGTCAGTTTTTACATAAAACATTTTTAGTGGCAAAATATTTTTATTCTGAATTTCTTTTTAATAAGAATTTATTTTCCTTTTTTTGCCCCCCAATCAGCCTCATACAGTAATATTGTTTAACAATTAGCCCCAGATAGTAATTCTGGCCCCAATCCTGTAATAATGTCCCCCATCCTGAAATAATGTCCTCCGCTATGTAATAATGTCCCCCATCTTGGTCTCCATTTTGTAGTAATGTCCCCCGACCCGTAAGAATGTCCCTCATCCTGTAATAATGGCCCCCATGTTGTAGTAATGTCCCCTTCTTGTAGTAATGACCAACTGTCCCATCTTGTACTATTGTCCTCCATCCTAGTCCCCTTTTTGTAGTAATGTCACAATCCTGGTCCCATCTTGTAGTAATGGCCCCACCCATGTCCCATCTTGTAGTTATGTCCCCCATCCTGGTCCCCTTTTTATAGTAATGTCTCCATCATGGTCCTATCTTGTAGTAATGTACCCCATACTTGTCCCCATCTTGTAGTAATGTCTCCAACCTAGTCCCCATTTTATAGTAATGTCCCCCTTCCTACTCCCTTCTTGTAGTAATCCGCTCCTTTCTTGTAGTCATGTCCCCATCCTCGTCCCAACTTGTAGTAATGTCTCCTTCTTGTAGTTATGTCGCCCATCTTTTTGTGGTCATTTCTCCATCCTGGTCCCCTTCTTGTAGTAATGTCCCCATCCTAGTCCCCTTCTTGTAGTAATATCTCCATCCTAGTCCCCTTCTTGTAGTAATATCTCCATCCTAGTCCCCTTCTTGTAGTAATGTCCCCCTTCCTACGCCCTTCTTGTAGTAATCCGCTCCCTTCTTGTAGTCATGTCCCCATCCTGGTCCTCTTCTTGTAATAATGTCCCCCAATATGCCATTATACACATATACGCTAAAAAAAAATCTTCTCCTCCCCAGCCGGGACAGTGCGTGGTAGTGACGTCATGCGCTGACGAGACAACACAACAAAGTCAGCTGACGGCCTCTGATTAGCCGGTGACTAGTATAGGTATTGTAATGCAGAGAGCTGGTCTCTGCACCGCGATACAATTCACATTGAGCTGAAAACAAGCGCTGACATCGGCGGTCCCCTGACTCCCTGGACGCGATCGTCTAGGGAGCTCAGGGGCATGGGCCCCGCACGATGCAGTCTCAGGGGCTGTGTGTTTGAGACCCCTGATCTAGATAGATGCATACTGTAGGTAAATACATGTGAGATCGTTTCTGTCATAACTGTATCTCATATGTTTCTATATAAGTACACCCTCTTTCAATTCCATGGTTTTTATGAAAAAAGACATAATATCAAAACATCTGTTCCTTAGAAGGTCTTATAATTGTTCATCTGAACTTGTATATATCCAATCAATGAATTACACTGTCATTTATTTACCAAAAACTCAGCCAAATTACAGGTGTAGTGAGTGACAAAGTAAGTACACCCCAAGAATCGATGTCTTGTAGAACCACCATTAGCAGCAATAAATTCCAGTAACCATTTTCTCTATTTTTTTTTTTCAATCTCTCACATTGTTCTGAAGAAATTTTGGCCAATCTTCTTTACATTGTTTAGAGGGGTTAGAGTACAAGTCTGCAGTCACTCTTATGTGACTGCAGACATGTGAATCCTCACATCTTGAGCGCTGGGATGATTCTCCGGTGTCGGGAGCTGGCGGTCATGTGACTACAAGTATGAAAATTTTCATACTTTCAGCCACATTCCGTTTAGATGCTTCCGGCCTCGCTCCATACACTTGCATAGAGCGAGGCTGTGCACGTCTAGTCGGCATGTGACCGTATATATACAAATCACTTACTTGTGGTCACGCGCCCGGCGCTGGTATCGGGCAATCCTCACAGCGCTTTACAGACACCTGGAGTCTCCAGACCAGCAAACTGATAAAAACTTCTGGTCTTATAGAGGTGATATGTAGAATGATGGACTTTAAGCAGGGTGTACTTAGTATTGCTGATAATTTTAGAGTGAGAGATAAATACATAAATCCATAGCTGCACGTGAGATTAGCTGAAACCATGATCTGTAATTTGCAATGTTACATAGGGCTGCAATATATCTAAAATCACACAATATTTTGGAGCACTAATAAACCATAAGGTCATGTATATTACATCTGTACATTTATCGTCCTCTGTATACAGTCACAGGCAGCCCCCCGTATTCTTGGCCATTCTGAAGAACATATGGCATTAGGAAGCTGATTGTTTGTGATGAATGTCATTAGTGGTGAAAGCTGAGTGACGGGGTTGGCAGAGCGGAGAGAATACAGAATTTGGAGCATGAACAAGAAAATCATCCAGTGTAATAAGACAGGAGCCTCTGTCCATTCAGTGTACGAGGGAAGAGATTACAATTGAGAAGCAAAAGACGCTTGTCGCATTATTATTTATATAGCGCCATCCGGTGCTGTAGCAGCGTACAAACACTATCATTACACACTGTAACAACTATAACATTCCACTGTGTATAACACACAAGTATTTTACTTGTATCTTGTATTTTCTACCAGTTTTCCCCTCTGCAGACTCTTATTTTACATAGTCTGTAAGCTCTTGGGTAGAGACTAGCAGCTATGAAGTCTCCCATACACAACACACACAGATATGAGGGATTCCTGCTCTTCTGTCTCTATGTATCATAGGTTCAGAAGTAGCAGCAGCAACATGGAGGACATTATACAGTAGTACCGAGCAGTGTAGCTGTAAATCCTGATCTGGTGAGATAAAACGCTTACTAAAAAGCAGCAGTATAATTTCTCATCTTTTCTCTCTCTCTCTGCTTGTCTCCCTTCCTATCTTCATTAGCTTCAATAGGCAGCTGTAATCTAATTCCTCAGTGAAATGGCAGTCCATCTTGTTTTTGGCCAAGACAGATTTTAGATGTTTTTCTAAATAATGAGATAGAAGAGGCTTATAAGTGGAGAAAGAAGCATATTTCTCTGATAAGGTATATTACAATGTTTCTTATATTTGCTTGCGTAGTTGCTTTATGCAAAGTTTGTTGAAATGTCAGTGACCATTTAACCGTTTAGAGGGTTATAACATTTAGGATAAAATAAGGGAGCGAGCTCCAGAAGAGTAGGAATTAGTGATGAGCGAGCATGTTCATTACTTGAGATTTGCGAGCATGTTCGGGTATTTTCCGAGTATCTGCAGCTTGCTCGGGTGTTATGTTTGAGTCACACCGTGTGCAAGATTTGCGACTCTTTCACTGCTTTAATACATGTGAGGAATGCCTGTTTCTTAGCTTTAATACATGTGAGGAATACCTATCAAACAGTCGCAAATCATGCGCATGGATGGAGTTACTAAAACATAACGCCCGAGCATGCTGAAGATACTCGGCGAGCACCCGAGCATGCTCACCAAAAGGGTTAACAGAACATACTCGCTCATCACTAGTAGGAATGTACGAGAGAAGTCTTGTATGTAGAGCAGCAGATAATTGGAGAGGTACATCGGGCTGTGGGTTGGGTACTATCTGTAAATTAGAGAAGTCTGGGCTAGGGCAGAATGTCGGCATGTTGTTACACTATAAAGCTCCAATTTTCTTGAACAGATTGTTTCTAGTGTTGAGCGAGTATGTTTTTTTTAACCCTTTTGCCGAGTATGCTCGGGCCGAGCTCCGAGTATTTACAGCTGCTCGGTGATATGTTTGAATCGCTCCCGTGTGCATGATTTGCAACTGTTTGACAGCTTTAATACATGTGAGGAATGTGTAAGAAATGGACATTCCTCACATGTAATAAAGCTGTAAAACAGTCGCAAATCATGCACACGGGAGTGAATCAAACATATCACCGAGCAGCTGTAACATATCACCCGAGCATACTCGACGAAAGGGTTAACAAAACATACTCACTCATTACTAATTGTTTCACTTGTAAATATATTTATTGCAAAAATGAGAAAGAAGGAATGCATTAAATTGATCCAGTGCTATGACATTTTCTTTCATAGTGTTGCGCCACCTAGTGCTCAGAGTATATTACAACGTGCACATCCATATAATAAGCTGAGTGCTCGTGGTCACACATACTCAGTCCCTCATCTTCATTTCTATTCTCAGCGTTGTGAACCTGCGCTTCCTGAACACCAGACCATACAAATTGCTTCTTCGCTGCTTGTCAGGAAGGAGCAGAACCTCTGCGGTACCACAGCAATGTACAGCAAAGCTGGGAAGGCTGCTTCAGGCTTGCGACCAAGTGAAATTTATTTTATTGCTTGACTCCAAGGCACAAATGCTATGTAACTGCAGAAAAAAAAATAACTGAGGACCATATGGTGCCAGAAGGGGAAGGAGACTGACTGTGGAACATGCTATGAACTATATTTACTACTGACAAATGGGAAGTAGACTGACTGGGGAATCTACTAGGGACTTTATTTACTACTGCCAGAGGGGGAAGGAGATTTACTAGGAACCTTACTAGGGATTAGTCATAAAGCAGCATTAAAGAGGGTGACTGGTCATATAATATTGATAATCCATTACTAAGAGAGGTTATTCATATCAGATTAGTGCGGGTCCAATATATGGCACAGTATCTATGGTTAAGGACTATATTAGAGACTTTAGGGACTATGTTTAATGCTGCCAGAGGGGGAATGAGATTGACTATGGAACTTACTAGGAGCTATATTTAGGATTTCAGGAAGGCAAACGAGAAGGGCTAGGGGATTTACTAGGTATTATATTTACATCAGCCAGAGGCGGAAGCTGGCGATGTGGATGAGCGTTTACAAGAGGCTGCAAGCAAAAACCAAAGAAATAGGCTATGTAACCTGCCCACAATAGGACAGATTAGCTGTGGTGCTAAGAGGAGCAAAAGATAGGAAAAAATATATAAAGTTATATTTTGGGTGGAAAAAGTAAATAGTAGTTAAAAAATAGCACTTATTAGCTTTTTCGGACTTTTGATATGTACCTGTTTCATGGATAACACCTTTTAAATTACACAATTCTGCTGTTTGAAGCCACCACTAGAGGGAGCTTCTTGTCTGTTGTGTTATTATTCAGCTCCTGAGCTCCCTCTAGTGGTGGCTGCAGGTAGCTAGAATTTTATCACTAAACTCTAGGTCTATGCAGAGGATTTGGAGCTCTGTATCAGAAAAAAAGAGCTCCTATCCCTATAAAGATATATTAGGAAATAATTAACTCAGGAATTTAGGCTTAGGTAAATTATACAAAAAAAAAAAAAAACGACCCCATTTGTGTCTTTAATACAGAGTACCTTGGGTGATAGAAATTTGATTGCCTCCATACTTCTTATTCATTCCTAACATAAATAAAATTTTCCAGACTTGCCAGCGATCAGCCATGGGCCGGAGAGGTTTTATAGATTTACCGATGTATTAATAAAAAATTATGTGGAATGACTGTAGTCAGAAATACATGATTGATGTGTGCGCTACAGTGCGGTTTACTCATCCTAGGAAAAACAAATCAGGTCCATCAATCTCCTGTCAAAAAATCCAAAAAAATCATATATTTATTTATTTTTCAAGTAACAGATACAACACTAAAGAAGAAAAATGAACTCTGGAAAGATGAAATCCTATAGATACAATATTTAAAGGGAGTGTCTCACGATCCTGTCTAAATGCCGTAGAAGAAGAATATGCTTTTGTCTTCGTCTTTACCAACCATATTGGCCCCATTCTCGCATTTTTAGGACTGGGTGACGAGGTGCCAGGTTTGTCACAATTGTTCTAGACGTGATGCCATACCATTCTGTATCTGTGCCAAAGACCCAGAAGCCGGGATGTCAACAATGAGTAACTTCTCAGGGGAAGGAGAACTGTGAGACCACCGAGATCAGAGACTGACTGCAGCGGACAAGAGAATTTACCATAGGAGCGACGGGGCAATTTATAGAAAACTCTGGTATTTTTATCAGCTCACATTCACTGCTGATCTTGGACAGCCCCTTTAAATTCTGCCATAATACAGCCCTATTAGAGAGAATTTGAGGCTATTACAGGTGGATCTGTATGCAGAGGGCACTGGAAATATTTCATTTGAACTGTGGCACTTTTATTAAACTGTAGACATATTAAAGTGAAATGTCTGAAGTTTTTGACCCCCACATAGTGCCCCACACAGTATAATGGCCCCACATAGTGCACCATACAGTATAATGGCCCCACATAGTGCACCACACAGTATAATGGCCCCACATAGTGCACCACACAGTATAATGGCCCCACATAGTGCACCACACAGTATAATGGCCCCACATAGTGCACCACACAGTATAATGGCCCCACATAGTGCACCACACAGTATAATGGCCCCACATAGTGCACCACACAGTATAATGGCCCCACATAGTGCACCATACACTATAATGGCCCCACATAGTGCACCACATAGTGAACCATATAGTATAAGGGCCACAAATAGTCCTCCATACAGTATAAGGGCCACAAATAGTCCTGAATACAGTATAATGGCCCCACATAATCCAACATACAGTATAATGGACACACAGAGTGCTCCATACAGAATAATGGGCCCCACATAGTCCTCCATACAGTATAATGGCCCCACATAGTCCTCCATACCGAATAATGGGCCCCACATAGTCCTCCATACAGTATAATGGCCCCACATAGTCCTCCATACAGTATAATAGCCCCACATAGTGCTGCATACAGTATAATGGCCCCACATAGTGCTGCATACAGTATAATGGCCTCGCATAGTCCTCCATACAGTATAATGGCCCCACATAGTGCTGCATACAGTATAATGGCCCCACATAGTGCTGCATACAGTATAATGGCCTCGCATAGTCCTCCATACAGTATAATGGCCCCACATAGTGCTCCATACAGTATAATGGCCCCACATAATCCAACATACATGTGACATGCAGAAGTAGTGCTGTTGCTTCAAAAGCATCCAGAGACTAGAGGTGTTAACACAGTCACAGGAGACAGGGAGTATTTTAGCAGAGACCCAGGGGGATTGTGGGGATTGTAGTTTGGCTGAAACCGAAGAGAAACGTAGAGTGTTATCTGGATCTGATAGAAGTCAACTCAACAGGATTCAGATCAGGAGAGTAACTAAACACAGGTCAGATAAACTCCCTGAGCTAACAGTGCAGAGTATTATTGGGCAGGAAGATAAGGACTGGAAGGAATTGTGTCACAGGGATCATCTCCCTCATCAAACCCCCCCCCCCTCCATCTCCATGCAGGATAAAGAATGCTGTGCACTATTGTGCCCTTGCGAAGGAAAAGCCTGTGGTTGTCTATGCATAGAAGTGTGCTGCTAAGAGATCTAATCTATGCTGAATTATGCTACTGAAGGGACTGTAATACTGTGCCTTGTGAAGAAACTACTGTATTGTTACTGGAGCTGGTTGCTCAAGAAACTCAGACTGTACTGTAAGGAAGATTGTGCTTTAATATCCCTGAATTGCACTGGCCGTGCTTCAGATTAAATTCAACTGTTGAAAAAGACTCTTGTCAGATGTGTCTGGTCAGCAGTTGAATCTATCGTGTGCCTGAGAGAAGTTGCAGCCTATGATCGCCCTGAGTAACGGTTCCCCCAGGATTCCAAAGAATTCATGAAACTCGTCTCACCCTATCTGAACCTAGCGGTGTGCATGTAACATACAGTATAATGGTCCCACATACTGCTCCAGACAGTATAATGGTCCCACATAGTCCTCCATACAGAATAATGGCACCACATAGTGCAACATTCAGTATAATGTGCCTCACATAGTCACCATGATGGGCATTATATACACAGCTCTGCTATGTCAATTTACAGTGACATACAGTTAGGTCCATATATATTTAGACAGAGACAACATTTTTCTAATTTTGGTTCTACACATTACCACAATGAATTTTAAACAAAAGAATTCAGATGCAGTTGAAGTTCAGACTTTCAGCTTTCATTTGAGGGTATCCACATTAAAATTGGATGAAGGGTTTAAGAGTTTCAGCTCCTTAACATGTGCCACTCTGTTTTTAAAGGGACCAAAAGTAATTGGACAGATTAAATAATTGTAAATAAAATGTTCATTTCTAGTGCTTGGTTGAAAACCCTTTGTTGGCAATGACTGCCTGAAGTCTTGAACTCATGGACATCACTAGACGCTGTCTTTCCTCCTTTTTGATACTCTGCCAGGCCTTCACTGCGGTGGTTTTCAGTTGCTGTTTGTTTGTGGGCCTTTCTGTCTGAAGTTTAGTCTTTAACAAGTGAAATGCATGCTTAATTGGGTTGAGATCAGGTGACTGACTTGACCATTCAAGAATATTCCACTTCTTTGCTTTAATAAACTCCTGGGTTGCTTTGGCTTTATGTTTTGGGTCATTGTCCATCTGTAGTATGAAACGACGACCAATCAGTTTGGCTGCATTTGGCTGGATCTGAGCACACAGTATGGCTCTGAATACATCAGAATTCATTCGGCTGCTTCTGTCCTGTGTCACATCCTCAATAAACACTAGTGACCCAGTGCCACTGGCAGCCATGCATGCCCAAGCCATCACACTGCCTCCGCCGTGTTTTACAGATGATGTGGTATGCTTTGGATCATGAGCTGTACCACGCCTTCGCCATACTTTTCTCTTTCCATCATTCTGGTAGAGGTTGATCTTGGTTTCATCTGTCCAAAGAATGTTCTTCCAGAACTGTGCTGGCTTTTTTAGATGTTTTTTAGCAAAGTCCAGTCTAGCCTTTTTCTTCTTGATGCTTATGAGTGGCTTGCACCGTGCAGTGAACCCTCTGTAGTTACTCTCATGCAGTTTTCTCTTTATGGTAGATTTGGATGTTGATACGCCTACCTCCTGGAGAGTGTTGTTCACTTGGTTGGCTGTTGTGAAGGAGTTTCTCTTCACCATGGAGATTATTCTGCAATCATCCACCACTGTTGTCTTCCGTGGGCGCCCAGGTCTTTTTGCATTGATGAGTTCACCAGTGCTTTCTTTCTTTCTCAGGATGTACCAAACTGTAGATTTTGCCACTCCTAATATTGTAGCAATTTCTCGGATGTTTTTTTTCTGTTTTTGCAGCTTAAGGATGGCTTGTTTCACCTGCCTGGAGAGCTCCTTTGACCGCATGTTTACTTCACAGCATAACCTTCCAAATGCAAGCACCACACCTCAGATCAACTCCAGGCCTTTTATCTGCTTAATTGAGAATGACATAACGAAGGCATTGCCAACACCTGTCCATGAAATAGCCTTGGAGTCAATTGTCCAATTACTTTTGGTCCCTTTTAAAACAGGGTGGCACATGTTAAGGAGCTGAAACTCCTAAACCCTTCATCCAATTTTAATGTGGATACCCTCAAATGAAAGCTGAAAGTCTGAACTTCAACTGCATCTGAATTGTTTTGTTTAAAATTCATTGTGGTAATGTCTAGAACCAAAATTAGAAAAATGCTGTCTCTGTCCAAATACAGTTATATGAAAAAGTTTGGGCACCCCTATTAATCTTGCGCTTAATGTTTTATAAAAATTGGTGTTTTTGCAACAGCTATTTCAGTTTGATATATGTAATAACTGTTGGACACAGTAATGTTTCTGCCTTGAAATGAGGTTTATTGTACTAACAGAAAATGTGCAATCTGCATTCAAACAAAATTTGACAGGTGCATAAGTATGGGCACCCTTATCATTTTCTTGTTTTAAATACTCCTACCTACTTTTTACTGACTTACTAAAGCACTTTTTTTGGTTTTGTAACCTCATTGAGCTTTGAACTTCATAGCCAGGCAATCATGAGAAAAGCTACTTAAAGTGGCCACTTGCAAGTTGTTCTCCTGTTTGAATCTCCTCTGAAGAGTGGCATAATGGGCTCCTCAAAGCAACTGTCAAATGATCTGAAAACAAAGATTATTCAACATAGTTGTTCAGGGGAAGGATACAAAAAGCTGTCTCAGAGATTTAACCTGTCAGTTTCCACTGTGAGGAACATAGTAAGGAAATGGAAGAACACAGGGACAGTTCTTTTTAAGGCCAGAAGTGGCAGGCCAAGAAAAACATCAGAAAGGCAGAGAAGAAGAATGGTAAGATTAGTCAAGGACAATCCTCAGACCACCTCCAGAGAGCTGCAGCATCAACTTGCTGCAGATGGTGTCACTGTGCATCGGTCAAGTATACAACGCACTTTGCACAAGGAGAAGCTGTATGGGAGAGTGATGCGAAAGAAGCCGTTACTGCAAGCATGCCACAAACGGAGTAGGCTGAGGTATGCAAAAGCACATTTGGAGAAGCCAATTTCTTTTTGGAAGAAGGTCCTGTGGACTGATGAAACCAAGATTGAGTTGTTTGGTCATACAAAAAGGCGTTATGCATGGCGGCAAAAAAACACAGCATTCCAAGAAAAACACTTGCTACCCACAGTAAAATTTGGTGGAGGTTCCATCATGCTTTGGGGCTATGTGGCCAATGCCGGCACCGGGAATCTTGTTAAAGTTGAGGGACGCATGGATTCCACTCAGTATCATCAGATTCTTGACAATAATGTTCAAGAATCAGTGATAAAGTTGAAGTTACGCAGGGGGTGGATCTTTCAGCAAGACAATGATCCAAAACACCGCTCCAAATCTACTCAGGCATTCATGCAGAGGAACAATTACAATGTTCTGGAATGGCCATCCCAGTCCCCAGACCTGAATATCATTGAACATCTGTGGGATCATTTGAAGAGGGCTGTCCATGCTCGGCGACCATCAAACTTAACTGAACTGGAATTGTTTTGTAAAGAGGAATGGTCAAAAATACCTTCATCCAGGAACTCATTAAAAGCTACAGGAAGCGACTAGAGGCTGTTATTTTTGCAAAAGGAGGATCTACTAAATATTAATGTCACTTTTCTGGTGAGGTGCCCATACTTATGCACCTGTCAAATTTTGTTTGAATGCAGATTGCACATTTTCTGTTAGTACAATAAACCTCATTTCAAGGCAGAAACATTACTGTGTCCAACAGTTATTACATATATCAAACTGAAATAGCTGTTGCAAAAACACCAATTTTTATAACACCTTAAGCTTAAAACACCAATTTTTTATAACACCTTAAGCTTAAGATTAATAGGGGTGCCCAAACTTTTTCATATAACTGTATATATAGACCTAACTGTAGCAGAGCTGAGTCAGTATGTTCAGAGCACAGTAAAGTGATGATTACTCTGCTGTGCTCTGAACACGGCAGCGGTGGTAAGTGGTAATCTGCAGCCTTGCATTGTACTACTAATGTAAGGCTGTGACCACTGCTCCCCACCGCCGATACTCGCCTCATCCAGGACCTCCGCTCCCTGCAACTCACTCAGAGTCCGGCAGCTCCTGGCACTGCTCGGCTCTTGTTGAGCACTGAGTGGTGACAGGGGAAAATGTAGCCCCCCCCGCATACAGCTGCAGGCTTCACAAAAATTGCACTGATCTCCTGCCACCTCCCACAGCTGTGACCTGGGTGTGTCCAGATCACAGCAGGAAGCAGCCACAGTGTAGGAGATGCAGTAGGACAGCGACCGGAGACTTCCATGTACAGGGGCTGCAGTATTTGAGGTGCTTAAGTGTAATTACACCCCAGAATATGCAAATGGCAGCTCCCAATGGCTGCAGAAAAAATAATAATAAAAAAAATAATTAAAGCGAATTTAATTTTGTAATTGTGTACTGATCCTGAACTCCATCCTGTATTATACTCCAGAGCTGCACTCACTATTCTGCTGGTGCAGTCACTGTGTATATACATTACATTACTGATCCTGAGTTCCACCCTGTAGATCTTTCCTCTCTATACACACTTTTTTTTTTTTTTATAAATAATATAAAATAAATACTAACTATACAAATATATCAAATATATACAAGACAAAACAAAACATCCCACACTCGAGCCCACCAGTCTCAACCCCGGCACTGACCTGAGAGCTGGTCCTGCGTCTCATGCCTCAGTCCATGTCCAACGTCCATAGGCCAGATCAGGCAGTGCCAGTTTTTCACCCAAATAATTAGTGTCCCACAAGATGAACCCACCTCCCCCCTTTTCCCACCACCCAACCTAACACCTACACCCAAATCCGTATCCTTATATACAATATATACAGAAACAAACAATACAATAACCACAACTGACAAAGCCCAAGTTCGGCGCCTGCAGCCCTTCATCACTGTCTACTGAACAAAACAAGACAAAAATCTATGGTGTCAGCAGCAGCCCACCACCAGGAGAGGAGATGACCAGACTAGGGCACACTAAAAGAAAAGCCTCTCCAGAGGAGAGCGGCCCTTCGTGTGCCCAGTCTCTCATACTTCAGAGAACGCACCTTCACCAGGTCACTGAGTATGGTACTAAACACATCGTCCACTGGGAGGATTTTCCGTTGCGTCGATACTAAGCACCGTGCGTTCCACGTGTGATACCTAACCACTGTGCTAACTAGAAATAAGGTGCAGCGGTCCCGACCACCCAGGTCCCCGAATGCTCCATAGGCCCATTCCGCATAAGAGAGACCGGCCAGCCGGGGCCAGCCAATGGAGGCGCCCACCCTGTTGAACACCTCTGTGTTAAAGGGACAACGAAGCAGGAAGTGGTTCATGCTTTCTAGCATGGTACCACAATGCTCCCGAGGACCGTTCCTGTTCTCAGAGCTCCTACACTTCAGATTGTCCCTCACATACAGTTTCCCTTGGAAGCAGTGCCGAGCCAAGTCCCAAAAGATGCAGACCCACCCCAAGATCCGGCAATCCCTGAGCGCCAGAGGCCTCTGAAAATGGGTCAACAGAACCCTTTTGTCATGGAGCTTCCTTGGCAGAGTCCTGACCTCCCACATTCCCAGACCCCACCAGTGAATTACCTTCAGAACCACGGTAGCGTAAGCCGGGAGATGTCCATGCTGTGTGCGTAGATCCTTCACTTGCCCTCCTGTCTCCCATTCCTGGAAGAAAGGCTGAAACCATCCCCTACAGGAGAATACCCACGGAGGAGCCCTCTCTTTCCAGAGGTTTGCAATATTGATCTTAATGAAGGTATTCACAAGGAATACCACAGGGTTGACCATACCCAACCCTCCTAGTCTCCTCGTACGGTAAGTAACCTCCCTCTTGACCAGGTTCAGTCTATTCCCCCATAAAAGTTGGAAGAACAAACTGTAGACCCGAGTCCAGAGAGGCTCCGGCAAGATGCACACACTGCCCAGATAGATCAGCAAAGGGAGCAGGTAGGTTTTAATCAGGTTTACCCTTTCCCTTAGGGTCAAAGACCAACCCGTCCATTGGTTCACCTTATGAGTGGCGATCTCCAGCCTGCTGTCCCAATTTTGATTGGGGTAATCCCCCTGGCCAAATTCGATGTCAAGAACTTTTGCAGAGACTTTGGTCCTGGAAGGGTGTCCGGGAGATCAAAACCAGAATCTCCTCCTCCCAGCCAGAGACTCTCACACTTATCCCAGTTGATCTTGGACCCGGATGCCTCCGAGTAGCGATTTACCTCTGAAGTCAGCCATTCTGCCTCCCCATCAGAGGAAACAAAAACGGTGACATCATCGGCATACGCCACCACTCTCGGAGTGGCTTCTGGTGCTGCCCGGTCCATCCCGATCCCAGCCAACGGTCCACGCTCCACCCTCCTAAGAAGTGGGTCAATCACAAACACGTACAGCAGCAGGCTCAAGGGACAACCCAGGCGAACACCACACCCAACCTCAAAAGAGCTGCCAATCCAACCGTTCACGAGCAGGAAACTTTCTGCCCCAGCGTACAAGGTCTTAAGCCAATCAACAAACCCCCCCCCTCCCCCCCGGCAGGCCATACCTCAGAAGGACAGACCAGAGGTACTCATGATTAACCCGATCAAACGCTTTTGCCTGGTCCAATGACAGCATGTACCCCTTCCAGTGGCCAGCCCTACCCTGTTCCACCGCGTCTCGGACACAGAGTGCAGCACTAATTGTACTGCGGCCCGGAACAGAGCAATGCTGGGTTCACGAAAGGAGTCAGGGCACAAATTTCACCAGCCGATTAAACAGCACCTTCGCCAAAACCTTCCTGTCTGCATTGAGAAGCGCTATGGGATGCCAATTCTCAATGCAAGATGAGTCCTTACCCTTTGACAAGATGATCAGGGCAGACCTCCTCATTGACTTTGGCAGAGTGCCCGAGGAAAGACACTCATTGAATACCTCAGTCAAGAGGGGAACCAAGGCGTCCTTAAAGGTCTTATAGAATTCAGATGTTAAGCCATCTGGACCAGGAGATTTCTTTAGGGCAAGCCCTTCAATCGCCAACTTAACTTAATCTTCCCTGATCGTCTCTGTCAAAATGCCAAGAGAGGAGTCTACCCCTGGTTCGGGGACGGCTTCAGCCAGAAAAGCCGACATCTCATCCCAATCAAGATCTCTCTTCCCCAAGTGGTGCGAGTAGAAGGATCTGACGACCTCCAGAATCCCTGATCTGGATCTTTTCAGGGATCCCGCAGTGTCAACCAGTCCTGTAACAACTTTACTATTCACTGACACCTTGCAGTTTCTGTAAGGGTTGGGCGAGCGGTACTTCCCATAATCCCTCTCAAAAACTAAAGATGTGTGTCTATCATACTGACACCTCATTAGCAAAGATTTCACTCTGGAGATCTCCTCGCGGCTACCTCCAGTTGAGACAAGATGCTCGAGTTTCCTCCTCAGGCCCTGATACAGGCGGTACCTGTCCAGGCTCCTGAGGCTCGAGAGCTGGCGGAAGAATCTCACCACCCTTTTCTTGAACATCTCCCACCACTCTGACTTACTACTACAAAGATGCAGTAAGGGTACCTGGCTCTGAAGAAAATCCTCAAAGGACTGTCTTATCTCTGCTTCTTCCAAGAGAGACGTATTGAGCCACCAAAAGCCTCTTCCCATCCAGAGGGTCTCTGTAACATTCAGAGAAAACAAAATCAAACAGTGATCGTCGAACTCCACCTCAACAACAGATACTGCTGAAGAGACGGCTTCCTATTTTAAATAAAACCTGTCTATCCTGGACCTACAGTTACCTCTGATAGGTGAACCCCTCGTGGCCTGGGGAGTGCCGGATGTGGACATCCACCAGGCGAACCTCACTAGCTATACTATTAAGGGCGACGCTATCATAAGTCAGCTTGTCTCTGGAACCTCCTCTATCTCGGGGCCTGCTGACTCGTAAAAAGGTAGGGCTTGATCCTCATAAAGAGACACTTCCGGTCCCACTTAGGTTGGGGACCATAGATGTTAATGAGCCGAAGCTCCTGTCCCTTCATGATGACATTTAATATCAAGCACCTCCCCATTTCTAACTCAATAACCCGTCGGCATTCTACCGGTGCGGTAAAAATGACCGCCACTCCGCTATACGGCTCAGCCTCAAGAGACCAATAGGAGGGCCCGAGTCTCCACTCCCTCTTTGCTTTAAACACCACTGCCATATTTGGCAGCCTGGTCTCTTGCAAAAAAGAAAATGTCAGCTTCAACCCGGCTGAGAAAATCAAATGCTGCAAATCTAGCCATATTTGACTTAATTCTGGCGACATTAATGGATGCCAGTGTCAACAGAGTGGGTACCGCCATCATTGGTGATTGAGTTAGATGGCTTTCTTCTTCCCACTCACCTTATCCTCTGCCTCAGACGAGGAATCCTTCCCCCCTGTTTAACGATACAGAGGTGTCAATTCCCACATTTTTCCTTCTTTTTTCGTCCTCGTCTCCAGACTCTGGGCCAGTCCCCCCCCCCCCCCAAGGACCTTGCATCCCCAGGAGAAGGAGACTCGGCGCCCCCTGTAAGCTCCGCCGAAGCCGGAACCTCACCCTCAGCCTCCTCTTCTGAGGAAGAGATGTTATCAAGGGCTTGGAACCGGTTAGAAAGACCAACCAGAGGGGAGTCAGTTTTACCTTCCTTAGGTACCTTGGTCAGAGCGGGAGAAGATGTTTTATCTCCCTTCTTTCTCTTCTTTTCGGTGCCGAGCTTACGCTTGTCCTCTAGCCACCGTTTATTATCCTCATCCATACTACCATAATAAGGGGATTATTCTGAGGCAGAGGCTGTTTCCTCCCTGTGGATCCTCCTGACCTCCTCATCCAACTCATCATCCCTCGGGGCCTCAGCAGCAACACTGGCATCCAGGACAGAGGGCCGCCCCAGTAGCCCGGGGCTCGCCCCGCTCCCTCTCCTGTCTGCGCTTGCCTCAGCTGGGCAGGCATCTTTTTATTGCTTTTCTTCCCTGGCCCCTCAGCTCCCCCACCCCTGCTAGTCCCCTCTCCAGCAGAATCTGCCTCACGGCTTTCTCCCACCGGGGTCTCGACTGCATTAGCGAAGGAGCGAGGACAACGGCTAAATGGGAGACCTAACTCACCACACAGGTGGTACCTAATCTCCACACCAGAGACAGCAAGATGGCTGACACCCCCCACACAACGCACATTTCTGCACAGTGCAGTTTGCACTGAAGTGTGTGGGGTCGTCACACCTGTGACAGAGCTTCGGTTGCCCCTGGTAGAAGACCAGGATACGATCCCTACCCAGGAAGGCAGAAGATGGAATGTGGGCAACCGTACCACCTGAACGTTTAAGTTTTACCATAAACGTCCAGGCACCTGACCAGATGCCAAACTCGTCGCGGTTTTTCTTTGGCATCTCCACCACCTCTCCATACCGACCAAGCCACGTCATGATGTCATAGCAAGAAAGTGACTCGTTACAACGAGTCATCACGGTCACTTTCTTGATTTGGTTTTCGCGAGACTCTGCCTGAATGGCAAAGTCTCGCCAGCCGGGCTCATTTTTTGTCAACTCATAATTCGTCCAGAAGAGCTCAAGCCCCTCCGGCCGAACAAAGCTGACATCAAACTCAGGCGTGGAATAGGGATGTATCAAGGCGTAGATGTCAATCGCCTTGAAGCCCATCCTCAGCAAGAGCTCCACAATTTTAGACCTTGGAGTACATGCATCACTGTCCCTCCACCGAAGACGGACTACATTCCTATGCACACACCCTGGCCCGGCTGTTGGGAGGGACCACACTGTATCCCCCCCCCCTTTTTGCTCTCGAAAGGCCCAGAAGGATAGATCAACCTCTCGACCCTCTACCATTAGTGATCTCTCCCCCTTCTTTAGAGCCTCCAGAAGGCGCCGTTGCAACTTGCCGTCCCCAAAGCCCGGAGACGAGGAGAAGGATGCCCTATTTACCCCGGAGGTGACACTGGTATAACTCTGGACAGGTGTTGCCACCACCGGGGGGGCAACCGGACCAGTGACTACATCAGCCCTAACAGAATCACCATTACCCACCTCCATCTCACCCTCCACCAAACCAGCAACCACACCACTTGACAATGAATTGGCCTCATTCACACCCACAACCACATTCATTCCTGCTGGACCAGTAACAATGGTGGATGACATTTTGACCTCAGCATCATCAGGCACAAGGAGCTCAGTCACCTCCATAGAACTGGAGGCGACCTCACCCCTGGTCTTATGTGTGCCCTCCACATCATCAGTCAGTAATTTCTGTTTGGCATTCGGTATAATGCGCCGCTGATCTTTAACTGCTGCGAGGTGCTGCTGATCTCTAGCATCTGGATCCTCCGGACCAGCGACGCCAACACAAAATAGCACTTTCGTGGGAGGACTGGAACTCTCAGCCTCAGCAGCCCTCTCACACTGCCGCCGCTTCTCAACTAAGTGATCAGCGGCAACAGCATTCAGAGGCTCCGAGGCTACCAGAGCTGCCCCCGACACGGGGCTGCTCCCCTCTCCCACTGTGGAGCGCACCACAGCATCGTGGCCTGACCGAACGCCCGCCGCCGGGCCGCCCTCACTGTCCAGCCTCTCGGCTGAAGCACCTCCTGCTGCGTCCCCGCTACTACAAGCAGAAACCGAGCTCTGCGCCTCACTACCATGCTGTGTAATCTCTCTGCGCCTTTGCATCGGATCCACAGCAGAACCCGGGCTGGGCTGGGCAACTGGGCTTATACAGCGAGCTGAGCCTGCCGCCGACTCAGGCGGTACAGGGAGGGGGGCATATACGTATCTTAGCGCTTCCTGTAGCTTTGGCTTGGTCTTCTTAGCCTTTTTGTGGCCCCCAGGTGCCTCTTCTGGTAGATCGTCACCAAGATGGAAGTTTTGGAGGCACACTGGGGACTCCAGGAGCTTTATCTCCACCATTAGCGCCCCTCCCTGACCGCTGCTGTCACTGTCCTCCCCAGATCCAGCAGAACTGCGACCGGATGTCATTGTCGCCTGTCCTGCAGGGAGCTCGCTGCATGTGGCCTGCGGGTGACTTTGCTGGCTGCCAGGTGGGGCTTTCTGCTGGTCATCATCACTCTCATCATCCACCTCGCTCTCAGGCTGCAGCCTCATCTGCCTTTTCTCTCTGTTATCAGCCATTTCTCTGAATCGGTCTTCATTAATTAGTTTTTCCTTGAATGGACCACTCTGCTCTTTGATGGTGACTTTCCTTAGTTCCAGCACATTAATCTCACTGGTCAGCCTCTTTACCTCCGCCTGGAGTTTAGTCTTCCTTGATTTGGAGGCACCTGCAGCTTTAGCGCTTCTGCTCCTCCCGAAGCCTCCTGACGAGCTTAGTCGCATCTTCAAACTCACGGAGGTGGCTCATGACCCAGGAGGCATAGGTGGACACAGAGTCCCGGGGTCTCTGCAGCCCCCACTCTTTCTTCTGAGTGAGGTCGGCCTCACCTCCGTGAGCACTCAGCTTTCCTCCTGAAGGAGCGCCATCATGCACGCTGTAAGCTTTACCTCCATGCTGGAAGCCTTGCAGCTCCTAGGAGTTTCCACAGTCCCGGGGGGAATAGGAGCCACATTACTGCGACTCCTGGTGGAGCATCTCATCCCCGAGTCCTCCAATGTGCAGGCCGGTTGCTGGTTTCTTCTGCCCCCTGCCGGCCTGGTGCGGGAAGCAGAAGCCTGGGACTTGGCACCATCACTCATTCCAGGAAACCCACTTCCTCCCTGGGTAGGAGAGAGAGCAGATCCCCAGGTGGAGAGCTGTTGGTTCTCAGAGCTCAGGAGCACACAGCAGGATCTGCAGCAACCACACCCACAATCACCACAGTGAGCAACAGCTGATCAGAGCTGCACTCACTATTCTGCTGGTGCAGTCACTGTGTACATACATTACATTACTGATCCATAGTTACATCCTGTATTATACTCCAGAGCTGCATTTATGACGCGCCCCCTGGGCCGTGGGGTACTCAGTGCCGGGCCGGTCGTTGCTAGGAGAGATGTCACAGTGGCAGTGACCCGGTCCGTGACCCAGAGCGGTCAATAAAAGGGGGTATTTACAGGGGAATTAAAGTTCTTATATAAAGTTTGTGACGCCACCTGTGGGTATGCAGCTATATGGAACTGCCGCTGCGGAGCAGGTCCTCTGGAGCTGGTGTAAATGCAGCAGAGTTGGTTCAGCTCTCCACAGGTAGAGCTTAGCTCCAGGGCAGTGTAGATGTTGCTGTTATGGAAGTAGCACTCATGGTGCAGTGTAGTGCAGGGGGTGATGGCGCAGCAGTAATAATTCACAGAGACAGTGGGGTGCAGTCTTCAGGATTTACTCACAGTTCTTACTTGGCTCCTGGTTACAACTGCAGATCATAACTTCCCACGTCGTGCTGCATTCACCGGGCAGGGGCTCAGCCAACCCTCAGGTGCCTCTGGAGTACATAACGGGACCCCCTTCTGTGTGTTCCTTCTGGCCTTCTCCCTGCACCTCACACCCAGTGTCCCAATCCAGTGACCGCAGACCTTGCCGGGCGACGTCTTCTCTGTCCCCTGGGTCCTCTATGGCCACCTTCTTGGTGAGATAGATGTGGCTTGTGGCTGCAGTAACTGAAATACTGCAGCCTTCAGTTTCCTAGCTAAATATTTTTAATTCTCACTAGTTAGGGGCCGGTCCTCTCTGCGACCTGATCCCTCCACCGCCTGGTAAACTCGGGCGTACGGGTGGCCTCCAGCACTGCCCGTACACCTGGGATCCTTTCTTCACTCCTGGAGCCTTCTCTCTGCTCCCGTTCCTTCCTCCTCACTCAGGCCCGCGCTTCCCCTGACCAGAACTCCTGCTTCCAACTCTTCCTCTCACTCGCTCTCCTCAGACTCCACTCTTCTAGATGGTTCCATCCCCTTTTATATCACTTCTTTCAATGCTCCCCTGATCTTCTTCCTCCACCCACACCCACTACATAGTTCCCCCTACTTTGGTTCCCCCCACTCCAGCCAGGGACCTAGCTCAGCAGGAAGGACGTATCTTGCCCCTCCTGCTGGTCTCGAGTTAGTATTGTTGGATGCAGGTGTTAGGGTCCCGGGCAGTACTCCTTCCTTACCTGAGAGTGAGATACCACACCTCTGGGTGAGATGCAGTACCTCTGTGGCGACTGAACCCTCAGGGGCGCCACACATTCACTATTTTGCTGGTGGAGTCACTGTGTACATACATTACATTACTGATCCTGTACTGATCCTGAGTTACATCCAGTATTATTCTCCAGAGCTGCACTCACTATTCTGCTGGTGCAGTCACTATGTACATACATTACATTACTGATCCTGAGTTAAATCCTGTATTATACTCCAGAGCTGCACTCACTATTCTGCTGGTGCAGTCACTGTACACATACATTACATTATAGGTACACGTTATGGCGCTGAGCTCTGCAGGGGCATTATAATAACATTTAGAGCTGTGCCAGCTGCACGGATTACGAGTAGTTATTGACCCACATTGCGGGTGATTAGAATGCCAGTATAAATGGCTATCACTGCCATCTGGTAAAGAGATTTCCATGGGTTGATGCGGGATTACATAATTTATGAGATCAAACGCTCTTAATCGCTCTGGCTGATCCGCGCTTTTGTTCCTCTTTTGCAGGGTAGGGGGGGAGCACATTGGGAGAATGAAGTTTTTGGTTTCCCGGGAGGGTGCATGAGAGGTCTCCTCTAAGGTTACTGTAATTATCGTTAATTATGAATCGTGTTTGTGTCCTCGGCCTCGTATGTTACTATGTGATACTGTACAATTCAGATCAGAGGGGAAATAATACACAATACAAACATTCAGCTGCGGAGCCGTTATTTATGACACCTTTGACAAGACGAGAAAGGGGAAAAGATGCAGGAAAACATATTTACAGATGTAGCAGAGCTGAATGTGTCATTATGATTTTTAGAAATGAGTGAACCGAGTCGTTACAAATCGAATTTCCCCCAAAATTTGGGATTCTGAAGAATCTGAAATTTTTGGTATTCGATATGTCTGAATCCAGCAAAACGGCAGCTAGCCGGACACAATTTTTCTACCTTCTTTTAAGGCCTGAGAAAGGGTTAAAATAATAAAATACATGATACTCGCCTATCCTTGTTCCCCATCTGTCTTACAGCTGCAGCTCCGTAGTCCTCCGTGCTCATCATCAGTTCTTCCAGCAGTGAGACCAGTGATTGGTCGGAAAGGGTCACATACGGGGCCACAAACCTCATTGATGGCAATGATATGCATCCCTCCCCACTACCATATGGCCATATGAGGTGCCGGAAGACCCAGTGATCAGCTCGGGGGACTGGGGATCTTCGGTGCCAAAGGTGGTGCAAAGACATGTGAGGGTCTTTAACAGGTGAGGATAATGGCAGAACCCTACATACCCCATTGTAACTCAACAGGGGGCTACTGATGACCAGATCCCATTGCTGGATTGTTAGGGTCTTTTTAAGAATATAGGTCTTCTTGGCTAAATATATCGACTCAGTTTTATTCTTCCTGTGGATTTCTTAGTGCGTCCAATGCAGGCTAGGTGCAGGCATGCATAATTATATATTTTAAGCCATAAATATATATGTATTTTTTTACCTGCTGTAAACGCCGCTGTTCTCCTGAATCCGGCAATGTTTCTCTTTTGTTTCTGCGCCTCTCCATTCCTGAGATATGGTCCTTTCTTCCCTGTATATAAATCTAGTCTTTTTTTTAGCCAACTGGGTGTGGTGCTTTAGAATATGCCCACAAGGAAGTGCAATGGACCACGCCCATTTGGATAACAATACTAGATTTATATACAGGGGAGAGGAGGCCATATCTCAGGAACAGAAAGTCACAGGAACAAAAGAAAGACAGCACCGGATTCAGGAGAAAAGCAACATCTACACCAGGTAAGAGACACCGACATACTCATCACCGCGGCCGCATGGTCACCTCCCCATCTCTCGGCACGTCTCTCTGCTTCTTGTTGTCTGCGCATGCCGCACAGACTCCCGGCTCTATGCTTATTGCGCACGCTCTCCCCTGTGCTCTTAAAGGGGCAGCGCACATAGTTTGAAAATGCCACCTGCCAATAGCTGGGAGGCATCTTGTATTAAAGGCACCCTCCCGTTCTCCCATTAGTGAGTGTTTGTGCAACTAGGGAGTTGCCAGGTCCTAGTCCTTGTACCTGAATCCTGTCCTGCCAAGTTACTCTGAGCCCAGTCCGTGTCAATGTACCTGACCCCTGGGGTCAGCAGCTTTAGTCCCGGGGACTGCCTGGTTGTGATACCTGGCAGTTACTTGCAGCCCAGTCTGACTCCACCATCAGGAGCTCCAGTGAAAACCAGGTAGCCGCTTAGCTATGCCCCTCCTAGATAAGCCCGGCTCCATGGCACAATAGGTCCACGAACCACGTGTGCAACAAGCACCATGATCACTACAGATCTCACCTGGAATCTTAAACAAATATGAACCACTACATGATAATAATACATACCGCCTAAAAAGTAGGAGCTATTATAGAATTTAACGCCAGGAAAATAGGATCTTGTGTTCCATTCCAGGAGGTTCCATTGAATATAAAAGTCTTTACACTTTGCATCTTGGAGTTTAGGTGAAGCTGGGCAACACCTTTTTCTTAAAATTCCTGGTGGTGGGGTATTTTAGATTTTTTTTTATTCTGGTCTACTCTTGAAGCAGATGAGATCTCATAGCATATTCCTAGTGCCACCATTAGAGGGAGCTCACCACAAAGATTTTTACAGCTGAGCTCCCCCTAGTGGTGGCAGTGAGTAGACAAAATGTTAAAGTTTTGCATAAGGACAAAGCGATATATAATAAACTAGCTATTGAGCCCGTTCTACGCCCGGGTGGCGAGCATTTTTATTGGTATATGGTCTCCCATGCTGGTATGTGCTGCCCCCATCCAGGTATTTGTGCTGCCCCCATCCTGGTATTTGTGCTCCCCAATCCTGTTCCTCCATCCTGTTATGTGCTGCCCTCATCCCTATCCTGGTATGTATGGCACCCCTCACCCCCAATCCTGGTATGCATGGCACCCCTCACCACTAATCCTGGTATGCATGGCACCCCTCACCCCCAATCCTGGTATGCATGGCACCCCTCACCCCCAATCCTGGTATGCAAGGCACCCCTTACCCCCAATCCTGGTATGCAAGGCACCCCTCACCCCCAATCCTGGTATGCATGGCACCCCTCACCCCCAATCCTGGTATGCAAGGCACCCCTCACCCCCAATCCTGGTATGCATGGCACCCCTCATCCCCAATCCTGGCATGCTTGGCACCCCTCATCCTGGTATGCATGGCTCCCTCATCCCCAATCCTGGTATACATGGTATCCCATCCCTCATCCCTATCGTGGTATGTATGGTACCCCTCATCCCTTTCCTGGTATGCATGGAACCCCATCCCTCATCCTGATCTACATGGTACCCCTCATCCCTCTCCTGGTATACCTGGCCCCTCATCCGAATCCTGGTATGCATGGCCCCCCCAGATCTGTATCCTGGTATGCATGGTACCCCTCATCCCTATCCTGGTATGCATGGCACCCCTTATCCCTATCCTGGTATGCATGGCCCCCTCATCCCAAATTTGATATACATGGCACCCCTCATCCCAATCCTGGCATGTATAGCACCCCTATCTCCCAATCCTGGTATGTATGGTACCCAATCCCTCATCTTGGTATGCATGGCTTCCTCATCCCCAATCCTGGTATGCATGGTACCCCTCATCCCCAATCCTGGTATGCATGGCACTCCTCATCCCTGTCCTGGTATGTATGGCATCCTCATCCTGGTATGCATGGCACCCCATCCCTCATCCTGGTATGAATGGTACTCCTCGTCCCTATTTCTGGTATGTATGGTACCCCTAATCCTGGTATACATGGCACCCCTTATCCCAATTCTGGTATGTATGGCCTCTCCATTCCTGAGATATGGTCCTTTCTTCCCTGTATATAAATCTAGTCTTTTTTTTAGCCAACTGGGTGTGGTGCTTTAGAATATGCCCACAAGGAAGTGCAATGGACCACGCCCATTTGGATAACAATACTAGATTTATATACAGGGGAGAGGAGGCCATATCTCAGGAACAGAAAGTCACAGGAACAAAAGAAAGACAGCACCGGATTCAGGAGAAAAGCAACATCTACACCAGGTAAGAGACACCGACATACTCATCACCGCGGCCGCATGGTCACCTCCCCATCTCTCGGCACGTCTCTCTGCTTCTTGTTGTCTGCGCATGCCGCACAGACTCCCGGCTCTATGCTTATTGCGCACGCTCTCCCCTGTGCTCTTAAAGGGGCAGCGCACATAGTTTGAAAATGCCACCTGCCAATAGCTGGGAGGCATCTTGTATTAAAGGCACCCTCCCGTTCTCCCATTAGTGAGTGTTTGTGCAACTAGGGAGTTGCCAGGTCCTAGTCCTTGTACCTGAATCCTGTCCTGCCAAGTTACTCTGAGCCCAGTCCGTGTCAATGTACCTGACCCCTGGGGTCAGCAGCTTTAGTCCCGGGGACTGCCTGGTTGTGATACCTGGCAGTTACTTGCAGCCCAGTCTGACTCCACCATCAGGAGCTCCAGTGAAAACCAGGTAGCCGCTTAGCTATGCCCCTCCTAGATAAGCCCGGCTCCATGGCACAATAGGTCCACGAACCACGTGTGCAACAAGCACCATGATCACTACAGATCTCACCTGGAATCTTAAACAAATATGAACCACTACATGATAATAATACATACCGCCTAAAAAGTAGGAGCTATTATAGAATTTAACGCCAGGAAAATAGGATCTTGTGTTCCATTCCAGGAGGTTCCATTGAATATAAAAGTCTTTACACTTTGCATCTTGGAGTTTAGGTGAAGCTGGGCAACACCTTTTTCTTAAAATTCCTGGTGGTGGGGTATTTTAGATTTTTTTTTATTCTGGTCTACTCTTGAAGCAGATGAGATCTCATAGCATATTCCTAGTGCCACCATTAGAGGGAGCTCACCACAAAGATTTTTACAGCTGAGCTCCCCCTAGTGGTGGCAGTGAGTAGACAAAATGTTAAAGTTTTGCATAAGGACAAAGCGATATATAATAAACTAGCTATTGAGCCCGTTCTACGCCCGGGTGGCGAGCATTTTTATTGGTATATGGTCTCCCATGCTGGTATGTGCTGCCCCCATCCAGGTATTTGTGCTGCCCCCATCCTGGTATTTGTGCTCCCCAATCCTGTTCCTCCATCCTGTTATGTGCTGCCCTCATCCCTATCCTGGTATGTATGGCACCCCTCACCCCCAATCCTGGTATGCATGGCACCCCTCACCACTAATCCTGGTATGCATGGCACCCCTCACCCCCAATCCTGGTATGCATGGCACCCCTCACCCCCAATCCTGGTATGCAAGGCACCCCTTACCCCCAATCCTGGTATGCAAGGCACCCCTCACCCCCAATCCTGGTATGCATGGCACCCCTCACCCCCAATCCTGGTATGCAAGGCACCCCTCACCCCCAATCCTGGTATGCATGGCACCCCTCATCCCCAATCCTGGCATGCTTGGCACCCCTCATCCTGGTATGCATGGCTCCCTCATCCCCAATCCTGGTATACATGGTATCCCATCCCTCATCCCTATCGTGGTATGTATGGTACCCCTCATCCCTTTCCTGGTATGCATGGAACCCCATCCCTCATCCTGATCTACATGGTACCCCTCATCCCTCTCCTGGTATACCTGGCCCCTCATCCGAATCCTGGTATGCATGGCCCCCCCAGATCTGTATCCTGGTATGCATGGTACCCCTCATCCCTATCCTGGTATGCATGGCACCCCTTATCCCTATCCTGGTATGCATGGCCCCCTCATCCCAAATTTGATATACATGGCACCCCTCATCCCAATCCTGGCATGTATAGCACCCCTATCTCCCAATCCTGGTATGTATGGTACCCAATCCCTCATCTTGGTATGCATGGCTTCCTCATCCCCAATCCTGGTATGCATGGTACCCCTCATCCCCAATCCTGGTATGCATGGCACTCCTCATCCCTGTCCTGGTATGTATGGCATCCTCATCCTGGTATGCATGGCACCCCATCCCTCATCCTGGTATGAATGGTACTCCTCGTCCCTATTTCTGGTATGTATGGTACCCCTAATCCTGGTATACATGGCACCCCTTATCCCAATTCTGGTATGTATGGCCTCCTCATCCCTCAATTCTGGTATGCATGGTACCCCGCATTCCTATCTTCGTATGCATGGTACCCCTCATCCTGGTATGCATGGCACCCCATCCCTCATCTTGGTATGCATGGTACCCCTCATCCCTATTCTGGTATGCATGGCACCCCATCCCTCATCCTGGTATGCATGGTACCCCGCATACCTATTCTGGTATGTATGGTACCCCTCATCCTGGTATACATGGCACCCCTCATCCCAATTCAGGTATGTATGGCCTCCTCATCCCTCAATCCTGGTATGCATGGTACCCCGCATTCCTATCCTGGTATGCATGGTACCCCTCATGCCTATTCTGGTATGCATGGCACCCCAACCCTCATCCTGGTATGCATGGCACCCCATCCCTCATCCTGGTATGCATGGTACCCCACGTCCCTATTCTGGTATGTATGGTACTCCTCATCCTGGTATACATGGCACCCCTCATCCTCCAATCCTGGTATGTATGGCCTCCTCATCCCCCAATCCTGATATGCATGGCACCCAACCCCTCATCCTGGTATGCACGGCTCCCTCATCCCCAATCCTGGTATGTATGGCCCCCTCATCCCTATCCTGGTATGCATGGTACCCCTCATCCCTATTCTGGTATGCATGGTACCCCTCATTCTGGTATGCATGACACCCCATCCATCATCCTGGTATGCATGGCACCCAATCCCTCATCCTGATATACATGGTACCCCTCATCCCTATCCTGGTATACCTGGCCCCTCATCCGAATCCTGGTATGCATGGCCCCCCCATATCCCTATCCTGGTATGCATGGTACCCCTCATCCCTATCCTGGTATGCATGGCACCCCATCCCTCATCCTGGTATGCATGGCACCCCATCCCTCATCCTGGTATGCATGGTACCCCGCATACCTATTCTGGTATGTATGGTACCCCTCATCCTGGTATACATGGCACCCCTCATCCCAATTCTGGTATGTATGGCCTCCTCATCCCTCAATCCTGGTATGCATGGTACCCCGCATTCCTATCCTGGTATGCATGGTACCCCTCATACCTATTCTGGTATGCATGGCACCCCAACCCTCATCCTGGTATGCATGGCTCCCTCATCCCCAATCCTGGTGTGTATGGCCCCCTCATCCCTATCCTGGTATGCATGGTACCCCTCATCCCTATTCTGGTATGCATGGTACCCCTCATTCTGGTATCCATGACACCCCATCCATCATCCTGGTATGCATGGCACCCAATCCCTCATTCTGATATACATGGTACCCCTCATCCCTATCCTGGTATACCAGGCCCCTCATCCGAATCCTGGTATGCATGGCCCCCCCATATCCCTATCCTGGTATGCATGGTACCCCTCATCCCTATCCTGGTATGCATGGCACTCCTCATCCCCAATGCTGGTATGCAACACACCCCTCATCCCCCAATCCTGGTATGCATGGTACCCCTCATCCCCCAATCTTGGTATGTATGGCACCCCTCATCCCTTTCACGCTGCACACATAAAAAAAATCACTTATACTCCCCTTTCTTCCTTGTGCTCCAGTGCTGCGGTGTCCTGTTCTGCCGGAGGCCAGGGGAGGAGTGTGGCGCCGGAGTACGCGTGTGCCCATACCGCGCTGTCCGGCGCCATTTTGCTGAAGACACACTGCAAATGTGTCTTCAGTAAAATGGCGCCGGATAGCGATATACGCATGCTCCAACTCTGACTCCTTCACTCCTGCCCCGGTCTCCGGCGAGAAGAGAGGCGCCGCGGCAACGCTCCTGCAGGTCAGGTAAGTATGGCGCCGGAGATCGCGGTATGCGTTCAGTGCCTACGCATACCGCGATCTCCGGCGCCATACACTCCTCTTACCTGTAACGGCTGGATGCGTTCTTCTGTCTGGAGCCAGACTGAAAGTCGCTCATGTGCAGTCTATAGGGGCTTCAGACAGAGGGACGCTTGCAGCGTTATATTATAGATGATGAATATTAACTAATTAATTGGGTTGTCCTAGATAAATGGTAAAATGTATTTTTTCCCCAGACATATTGGTAAAGTGAATGGGATCTAGCCATTTCCATATCGCCTAGTGTTCTTTTGAAGTGTGCCCGCCACACATTATTTCTAGTGGTCTTGAGGGTAAACACGGCACTAAACGTTACGCCCTGTATACAGATTTCACTTTCTGCTCCATCCTCCACCTCCCCCGATCCTGTCATGTATTCCACACAAGATTGCTTTCCATCTGTCACCAATTCCACACACCATCGCCTGCCGCAAACCTTGTGTAATATAACCGCCATCTGTCACCGAGGCTGTCTGATGCTACTTCATGACTCTCGCTGGTGGCAGCAGCTGCCGGCTTCATCCTTACAAGACGACGACACTTTGCTAAAATACTATTAAGATGGATAAACGAGTAGAAAACATCAGATTATGATATAAAGAATGTATGGTGATGATATTACTTTTACCCGTTCTAAATTCTCGGTAATGTGCGGCAGCTAGTGTACGTAAGGAATGTGAAAACCGTGCTTTAATATGTTTTTTCTAGGCTGCGATATCATCGGTTGAAGTTGGAGGCCCGAAGCCTGAGGCTGCAGTACTGAGGCCTCTGATGACATCATGCCTCCGTCTGATCTCTGTTAGGTGCTGTGTTGTCATGGAGACCTTCTGTGGACTCACAGCCCCCGTCTATATCCCTGTTCTCACTACATAATGGTGTGGCGCCCCTGCTGCGCATGAGTGCCACGGATCCTAGAGGGGTGCATAGACGGATTCCTCCACTAGAGGCCCTCATAGCATACACACACATCCACCTTCCACCTCAGACCACCAGAGGGAGCCCATTAGGGATATAAATAGGGAAGGTGGAGCTAGGCAGTAGAGTCTAAGTCTGGAATTCCTGCAGTAGAGGTTAGCCTGCAGTGGAGCTCAGTCTAGAGAACAATTTCCTCAGGGGACAGACGTAGTTCCAGTCCCTCTAGAGAGAGTTCAGACTCAAGGAGCTCAGGTTAGTGAGCCTAAGGCATGCTGACGCCATAAGAGCGGTGAAGAGTAGCGAGGCCTACTGCCTGTGTGAAGCCTAGTGAGGGCCCCGAGCGTGGCCGAAGGCAAGTGGAGTAGCGAGCTACATAGGGGGCAGAGGAGCTTAACCAGCTCACCCCACAAGCATTTACCGGAAACCGGGTCCGCATCTGCAAGAATCTATAGGACCAGCAGAAACAACCGGGATCCCTGGCGAACTACATGTCCCAGGAACACCAAAAGCTGACTGTAATACCAGGGTCAGGAATCACTGAGGCCTAAGAAACCAGGGAGTGTGATCTCCAACAGAAGGCCCTACCACCAGGTCAGCCGGTGCAAGACAGACACCAAGTTAAGCCTAGCTCCAGGCAGGTTATAAACTTGACAGGAAAAGGCAAGAAACAGGAGGCCTCACACCCGCTCACTGGGGAGAGTCCTGAAATGCACCCTTCACCCTACAGTGCCCCGGATCGTGCCTGAAACACCACCAGTAAAGGTACTGAAGTGAACTGTCGTGTGTGTGCCTATTCTTCCTCTGACCTGGCTGGGTCCCCTCTGTCCTGCATCCCTTCTCTTACGCTGCCCTGAGGCCCCGCTCCACCTGTGGGGAGCCGCACCATCTAAGCTGCCTGATCACCGGCCTCAGAGGACTGTAGCAGCGCTGGTGAGTCTCAGCAGACACCACGGGTGGCGTCACGAACTCTTTCCTATCCCATACACCTTTTCCCCACCATTCCTTCTTTCTTTTAAAGAGTGACCCCAAGGTATGGCCTCGGGAGCCGGCCACCGCGGCATCCCCTAATACTAACAGCAAGGCCCGGGCGCCAAGTCCCCATCCCTTGGGCGCATCATCTCTTCCTGGCGTCACAAACAGGATTCCGTGCCCGCTGCAACGACGGAGTGCTGTGCCCGTTGCCACCGGGTACTGTGCGCCTTTAATCAAAAACTGTGTATTTAACTGTGGCGAAGATTGCCGCCATTGTTGGGCCGACGAGCATGAAGAAGGGCGTAACCGCGGGAAACTGAGAGGCGTACCTGTTAAAGCGCGCGAAGCCCCGGACACACCCCACGCCTTGACGTCAAACCAGGAAGCGCCGGGTCCTGGAAGGAGCGTCGCTGAACGCTCTGACGTAGGACGCAAGCGACGCAAGGTCCTGAAGAAGACCGTCACCTGCGGAGCTGCGGCTTACCGGAAGAAAAGAAAAGAAGGTAGGCCACGGTTCGCTAGGGGGGCGCCAGAATGTCCGAAGAGCAGCACAACACCTGAATACCGGTTAACCGCCCTGATGCCAAGCAGGCCGAAGCAGCCGCTCCACCAGCAGGGCCTGTAACCCGTGTCATACCCATGGCCCTACCGTACATCCCTGGAGCGAAGTGGCTCCCCCAGTACAGCGGCAAACCAGATACCCTGTCTGGATTTAAACGGAAAATATGCGGTATACTGGACATGTACTCTATGACAGGCAAGCAAAGAGCCGCTGTTGTATTGGGACAATTGACTGGGGCTGCGGAGCGAGAAGTAGAAACCTGGTCGGCCGCAGACCAGGAGTCAGTGTCCGCAATCATTAAAAAGTTACAAACTGTCTTTGAGAATCGTACTGAGACAGACCTCCGGATGAGGTTCTACAACTGCTCTCAGCAACCGGAGGACAATGTTGGGGACTATGCCTGGCGTTTACAAGGGGCCCTGCGAGCTCTGAAACAGGTTAGTCCAACCAGCATCAATAATGAAAATAAAATGCTGAAGGAACAGTTTATCCGGGGACTGAGGTCTCAAGAGGAGAGCAGGACTGTGCGTTGGTGGTCCCTGGGTCATCCAGATGCCACCTTTGACACCCTTAAGGACATGGCTATAAAAGGACTGCAGCCCCTGGAAACAACTGCTACCCAATGTTACCAGGGTGGGGCCACCCCAGTGCCTGCAGTGTCCACCTTTTTCCCAGTGGCTGCTGAAGCCAAGGTGCAAGCAGCGTCCCCTAGTGAGCTGGACAGCCTGCGCTCTGAAGTGCATCAGTTGAGCAAAACCCTGGCCACTGTGCTGAGTGCCCTACAGCTGCGGACGGAGCCCGAGGAGGAAGGAAGGATCCTGCTAGCCGACAGCCCTGAGGATGTCCCCTGGATGAGAAGGAGGAAGAGGACAACGCCACCCCCTGGGAGGATCAGCTACCAACGCCGTCCACCGAGGGACCCTGTCTGCCACCGCTGCCACAAGTCAGGCCACACCATTCAGAGCTGTCCTTTAAATGAGAAAACCCTGGGGCCAAGGGCCGACACCCTGGAGTAGACTCCCCAGGCCCAACAGACTGGTACAGCAAGTTCGTGGGAGGAAGACCTTTCCTGTCCGTTGTGCTGGACGGCATCGCGACATCCGCTCTGCTGGACACAGGATCTCAGGTAACCATCATGCCTGACGTCCTCTACAAAAGGTTCTGGTCCATGGATGACCTAAGCCCACCAGCTCCAAACCTTTCCGTTTATGCCTCAAACGGCCTCCCCCTTAACCTAGTCGGGGTTAAGGATGTGGCAATAAAGGTGGGAAGAGTGGAACTGAAGGACCAGGGACTAATTGTAGTAGAGACTAATCCTGATGATACAGACTTGTATATGGTTCTTGGCACTAATATTGTTAGTAACTGTTTTGGGAGAAGTGTTGTTCTTGCTCCAACAGATAGCTGACACTGCCAGACCAGGGCAGAGAAGGGCGCTCCAGAAAGAGATCCGAGCCCTTATGTACCAGCAACAGGTAAAGCTAACCGGCGGTCAAATTGGTAATGTACGGGTGACAGACCCGGTACCCATTGTGATTCCCCCGATGAGTGAAATGCTGATTTGGTGTAGAGCAGCAATAGGTCTCAAAGGACGGAGCTACCAGGCGGTAGTAGAGCCCCTTAGCTCGGAATATAGGCCTACACTCTTGACTGCTAGAGGGGTAGTGGATGTACGCAATGGAAGGGTGCCCGTACGCCTCCTAAACTATGGGGAGGACGAGGTTAGATTACCACGCTATGCCACTGTTGCCAAATTGTACACAGTAAATAATAACTCCATACACACGGTGGAGTCCTTAACCTCACCAGACGAAGTGGAGGATAATCACCCGGCAACCCAGGTGGAGGATTGGTGTCAACAGCTCCATGTTGGGACAGACACCACTCCTGCCCATCAGAAGCAGGGTGTACACCGGGTGGTTCAGGAATACAAGCAGGTATTCAGTAAGCACCCACATGACTTTGGGAGGATTAAGGGGGTTCAACACCATATCCCCACAGGTGACCATCCACCCATCAAAGAACGTTACAGGTCTATACCACCAGCACACTACCAGAAGGCGAAGGAGATGTTGCACGACATGAAGAAGGCAGGGGTAGTAAGGGATAGTTGTAGTCCCTGGGCAGCTCCCCTGGTCCTAGTCAGGAAAAAGGACGGAAGCATGAGTGTGTGTAGATTACAGACAAGTAAATCGCATTACACATAAAGATGCATACCCTTTACCACGTATAGAGGAATCCCTGGCTGCCTTAAAGTCTGCAAATTACTTCTCCACCCTTGACCTCACTAGTGGGTACTGGCAAGTAGCTGTGGCTGAGGAGGATCGGGAGAAGACGGCATTCACCACCCCGATGGGACTCTGCGAGTTCAATAGTATGCTGTTTGGACTC
Source organism: Phyllobates terribilis (assembly GCF_046119375.1). Classification (NCBI taxonomy): domain Eukaryota; kingdom Metazoa; phylum Chordata; class Amphibia; order Anura; family Dendrobatidae; genus Phyllobates; species Phyllobates terribilis. The sequence continues at coordinate 387,586,910 of NW_027362765.1, forward strand.
TGCAACGCCCCCGGAACGTTCCAAAGATTGATGGAGTGCTGCCTGGGACACCGCAACTTCGAGACCTGGACGACGTGATAGTGTACTCCAAAACGTATGAGGACCACTTGAAGCACCTGGCGGAGGTATTCAAGTTGCTGTCCCGGTATGGGATGAAGCTGAAGCCCTCAAAGTGCCACCTGCTCAAGCGAAAGGTACAGTACCTGGGGCGCATTGTCAGTCCAGAGGGAGTAGCACCAGACCCTGAGAAGGTCACTGCAATCCAGAAATGGCCGGAGCCGAAGAGCCTCGAGGAGGTACGTCAGTTCCTGGGACTAGTCGGGTATTACCGGAGGTTTGTGAAGGACTATACTAAGAAAGCGGCGCCTCTGCAAGACCTCCTGGTAGGACAGTCCCCCAGAGGCAGAAATCCCCCGTTCCAGAGGGGTAAGGAGCAAGCCGAATCCTTTAAGGTGATGAAGGAGATCCTGACCGGCGAAGAGATCCTAACCTACCCTGACTATAGCCAACCGTTCCTGCTGTACACTGATGCCAACAACGAAGGATTAGGAGCTGTACTAAGTCAGAAGCTGAATGGCAAAGAAAAGGTGATCGCCTATGCAAGCAGGAAGCTCCGCCCGACCGAAAGGAACCCAGAGAACTATAGCAGCTTCAAGTTAGAGTTCCTGGCCCTGGTCTGGGCCATCAACGAGCGGTTCAAGCACTATCTAGCCTCCAGTAAGTTCACTGCCTTCACTGATAACAACCCCTTGACTCATATAGAAACAGCCAAGCTAGGAGCCTTGGAACAACGATGGATGACTCGGCTGTCAAACTACCAATTCACTATTAAGTACCGGGCGGGCCGCAAGAACGCCAACGCCGATGCCCTGTCCAGGATGCCTCACCAGTCAGACACTGAAGAAGAAGTGGATGACCTGGAGGAGATTGAACTACCTGCCTTTCATTCGGAATGGAATGGTCCACGAGCAACGAGCCTCCAGGAGGCTTCGCGGTAAAACGTTAAACCCCCTGCCTCACCACAGCTGGAAGGAGACCCAGGACAGCGACCCGGTTGTCAGCCGTATCAAAGAACTGATAACCCAGGAAGGTTCCTCCCTTGAGAAGGAAGCGTCTCTCCAAGCCAAGCAGCTGTGGAACGAGAGAAGCCGGCTGTTTATCTACCGTGAGAAGCTGTGCCGGAGGTACGTCAATCCAAAAACCCATGAGATGGTAAGGCAGATAGTAGTGCCCAAGACAGACATTCAGATAGTGTTGGAGGCCTACCACGATCAGGCGGGACACTTTGGGTGGAAAAAGCTAGAGACCCTGCTGAAGTGTCGATTCTACTGGGTGGGAATGCGCAGCTTCATTGAGAGGTGGTGCCGAAACTGTGGACCCTGTAGCCTCAGAAGAAAAGACTATAGCAGCCAGAAGGCATCCCTGCAACCCATCAAGACAACTCGACCTTTGGAGATTGTGGCCCTGGACCATGTCAAGCTGTCACCCAGCAGGTCAGGATATTCCCATGCCCTGACCATGGTGGATCACTACTCACGTTTCCTGGTGGTCGCCCCCGTCAAAGACCTGATGGCAGAGACAGCGGCAAAGACGTTCCAAGCGTATTTCTGCAGACCCCATGGATACCCTGAGCAGGTGCTGATGGATCAAGGCCCAGCCTTTGAATCCGAATTGTTCAAGGAGTTCTGCCATCTGTACGGGTGTAAAAAGATCAGAACTACACCTTACCACCCCCAAACCAACGGTCTCTGTGAAAAGATGAATAACATCATCATCGACCTGCTGAAGACCATACCACTAGAGGAGAGAAATCAGTGGCCAGATGTCACGCTGTCTCTGTATACTGGAGGTAGGGGGCCTAAGCTGACCCTAAGCTGGGGCCCTGACTAATCCCTCAACCTGGAGGTACTGTTAAAGGTACAGAGGTCCAGGCCGCCAGCGTAACCCCTACCTCCTGAGGATCCCTGCACCTAAGTAATCTAGTCCTGAGAAGGACCCGGATCACAACAAAAGGGGACAAGTAATAATATGCCCACACACAGTACTTAGACGAACGAGACAGTACAAGGGAAAAACCAAAACCACCTTGCATACAAAAACTACACAACTACAACAGAGGGAACACCAACGGGAAAGGAGATAAATGATAAAGCGAGGAAGGGAAAAAACTCTCCGAATACACTTATCTCTGAAACTCCAAATACCACGATCCGCTCTGTTAGTCTGCATGAAATGCTTTCACCGACACTTCCCTAACAGACCAGCAGGCATTTGAAGGAGTCTCACTACAGCAGCATTGATTGCAGCTGGGCGAGGCTGGACCTCGTCTAGCACAGAGAGAGAGAGAATTAACTCCCTCACTGCCGAAAAACACAAAGCACCAAAAAGTCAGCTGCGAGAAGTCAGGCTGTGTAATCGTGACGATCTTCATGGCAACACACCCGTGACAGTACCCCCCCTTCTACGAGGGGCCTCCGGACCCTCAGGGCCAGGTTTATCCGGGTGAGTCGTGTGGAAGGCCCGAACTAATCGGTCTGCGTTAATATCCGACGCAGGAACCCACATCCTCTCCTCAGGACCATACCCTTTCCAATGAACCAGGTACTGAAGGGACCGGCGATTAAAGCGTGAATCAATGACCCTCGATACCTGGAGCTCCAAGTTACCCTTGACCACCACTGTAAAGGTGACGGTACCACCGGCGCCACATACCTCTTAAGCAACGATCTGTGGAACACGTTGTGAATTTTAAACGTAGGGGGGAGGTCAAGACGGAATGCCACCGGATTAATAATAGAACTGATTCTGTACGGCCCGATGAACCTGGGACCCAGTTTCCAGGAGGGAACCTTAAGTTTTATATTCCTGGTAGACAACCATACCCGATCGTTCACACTTAGGTCCGGACCAGACACTCTCCTCCTATCAGCCATACGTTTGTATCGGTTCCCCATAGTATTCAGATTCTTCAGCACCCCTCTCCATACTGAAGCGAGTGATGAGGAAAATCGTTCCTCCTCAGGAACCCCCGAAGAGCCCCCCCTACTGAAAGTACAAAACTGGGGGTGAAAACCATATGCCCCAAAAAACGGGGACTTACCAGTGGACTCGCTCCGCCTATTATTAAGAGCAAACTCTGCCAGAGGTAAGAAAGAAGCCCAGTCCTCCTGGTTCTCTGACACAAAACACCGGAGATATGTCTCCAAGCTCTGGTTCATACGTTCCGTCTGACCATTGGTCTGAGGATGAAAAGCCGATGAGAACGACAAATGCATACCCCGCCGTGCACAAAACGCCTTCCAGAACTTGGACACAAACTGAGACCCCCGATCAGACACCACCTCGGAGGGTACCCCGTGAAGCCTCACAATCTCCCCAATGAACACCTGCGCAAGAGTTTTAGCATTAGGGAGAGCCGGAAGAGTGATAAAATGTGCCATCTTGCTGAACCTGTCCACTACAACGAGTATGACCGTTTTACCCGAAGACGGAGGGAGGTCCATAATAAAGTCCATAGACAGATGAGTCCAAGGACGCTCCGGGATCTTCAAAGGTAAGAGGGCCCCAGACGGACGGGTATGTGAGGTCTTAGAGCGCGCACAAACCCCACAGGACGCGACAAAAGTTACCACCTCCTTATGTAAGTTAGGCCACCAAAACCGACGCGAGAGGAGATCCACAGTTGCTCTACTCCCCGGGTGTCCTGCAAAAACTGAGTTATGGTGTGCCTCGATCACCTTTTGTCGCAACTGATCTGGAACAAACAGTCTCCCCGGAGGTCCAACAGGGGCGTCCCCCTGAGCCTCCAATACCTCCTCCTCCAGCTCAGAGCATACTGCCGAAACCACCACCCCCTCCTGAAGGATAGGAATCGGGTCGTCCGTATTCCCGGCCCCAGGGAAACTACGAGATAAGGCATCCGCCTTTACATTTTTTGACCCAGGACGATATGTAACGACAAAATTAAACCTGGTAAAAAACAATGACCACCTAGCTTGTCTGGGATTCAGACGTTTCGCGGACTCCAGATATAGCAGGTTCTTGTGATCGGTGATGACGGTGACCGGATGGACTGCCCCCTCCAAAAAATGGCGCCACTCCTCAAAAGCTAACTTAATGGCCAAGAGTTCCCTATTGCCGACATCGTAATTCCTCTCAGCGGACGACAATTTTTTAGAGAAAAAGGCGCACGGATGCCACTTACCAGGGGACGAACCTTGTGACAATACTGCTCCCACCCCTACCTCGGAAGCGTCTACCTCTACAATGAATGGCTGTGACGCATCCGGTTGAATGAGTATGGGTGCCGAGGCAAAACATTTTTTCAAGGAGGAGAATGCTTGACAAGCCTTGTCAGACCACCTAGAAAAATCCGTCCCCTTTTTAGTCATGTCTGTGAGAGGCTTAACCATGGACGAGAAATTACGAATGAACTTCCGGTAATAATTAGCAAACCCCAGGAAACGTTGTAGTGCCTTAAGATTCTCTGGCCGATCCCACTCAAGAACTGCCCGCACTTTCCCAGGGTCCATACGAAAACCGGACGCTGAAACCAGGAAGCCTAAAAACTGGAGTTCCTGTACGGCGAACACACACTTTTCCCATTTGGCATACAGTTTATTATCCCGCAAGATCTGTAACACCTGCCTAACGTGCTCCTGATGAGACACCAGATCCGACGAGTAAATTAAGATATCATCCAGATATATGACAACAAACTGTCCCACCAGGCGGCGAAAAATGTCATTAACAAAGTGTTGGAACACCGCCGGGGCATTAGTCAGACCGAATGGCATGACAAGGTTCTCATAATGCCCCTCCGGAGTGTTAAACGCCGTCTTCCACTCATCCCCCTCCTTCATCCTAATCAGATTGTACGCCCCCCTGAGATCCAACTTAGAGAACCATTTGGCGCCCACGATCTGATTAAAGAGATCGGGAATAAGTGGGAGCGGATACGGATCTCGGACCGTAATCCGATTAAGTTCACGGAAATCCAGGCAAGGGCGTAGGCCTCCATCTTTCTTCTTAACAAAGAAGAACCCTGCAGCCACCGGTGAAGATGAAGGTCTAATATGCCCCTTAGCCAGACTTTCTGAAATATAATCCTTCATGGCCTGCCTCTCAGGACCAGAAAGGTTATACAACCTAGCTTTAGGTAACTTGGCCTCAGGGAGCAGTTTTACAGAACAGTCATACTCGCGATGAGGAGGTAGTTCCTGACACCCTTTCTCCGAGAATACATCCTCAAAGTCCGCCAGAAATGGAGGTAAGACCCAAGGAGTAACTGCACCGATGACCGTGTTCATGCAGTTTTTATTACAGAATTTACTCCATTGGCTTATCTCTCTGGTTTGCCAATTAATAACCGGGTTATGCTTAGTTAACCAAGGAAGGCCCAACACTATAGGAGTGGGAAGACCCTCCAACACGTAGCAAGACAACAGTTCTTTATGTATCGCCCCCACTTGAAGTTTTACGTCATGCACAGCTTGCAAAAAACGTCCCTGACCGAGAGGCCTGGCATCGATCGAGAATATGGGGATGGGTTTAGCCAACTCACTCAATCGCATACCTTGAACCCGGGCAAACCGAGCATCAACCAGATTAGCCCCTGCCCCACTATCCAGAAGAACAGATATCCTCTCAGTTCTCGTACCCACCACCACCTCCGCCGGTACGAGAAACTGAGACGAACCTAGGGACGAAATACCTACTCCCAGATTGCCGTCCACCACACAACCTGGGATCAACAGTTTTCCGACGACTCTTCACTCTGCAAGGGACGGGATGGACACCCCCCAATAAAATGTCCCTTTCTCCCGCAGAAGAAACACCTTCCTGTCTTATGGCGCACCACCGGTCCCCTCCCCCGAAATGATGTCCCTCCTAATTGCATAGGCTCCTCTGGACTGACCAGGGGAACCACCATATGAGGGGACCTTGTAGGAGGTGGAGTCATCACAGGGGGTAGAGTTATCCCGCACCTCTCCCGAAGCCGTCTGTCAACGCGAATAGCAAGGGCCATAGCGGCTTCCAGTGACGCGGGAGAGTCATACTGTGCCAACACATCCTGTAATTTGTCGGATAAACCTTGACAAAACTGGCTCCTAAGAGCCGGGTCATTCCACTGGGTGTCCGTGGCCCACCTACGGAACTCCGAACAGAATTCCTCCGCCGGACGATCTCCCTGCTGGATCCTACGTAACTTAGACTCAGCAAGGGAGATCCGATCTGGGTCATCATATACGAGTCCCAGAGCAGCGAAAAACCTATCCACTGACTGGAGAGCCGGGGAGCCCGGGGGAAGAGAGAACGCCCAAGATTGTGGGTCCCCTTGTAGGAGCGAGATGACAATTACCACCCTTTGTTCTTCACTCCCCGATGACCGAGGCCGCAGCCGAAAGTACAACTTGCATGCCTCCCGGAAAACAAAAAACTTGTCCCGCCCCCCAGTGAACCTGTCAGGGAGAGCTACTTTAGGTTCTGGTCCGGCTTGCTCCTGAGGATACAAAACCTTGGACCTAACGTCCGCCAGCTCCATGGACAAACTCTGCAACTGCCGAGCTAGACCGGCTACTGGATCCATGGTAGCTGGAGAAAAACTAAGTGGTCGGTGAAAATGTCACGCTGTCTCTGTATACTGGAGGTAGGGGGCCTAAGCTGACCCTAAGCTGGGGCCCTGACTAATCCCTCAACCTGGAGGTACTGTTAAAGGTACAGAGGTCCAGGCCGCCAGCGTAACCCCTACCTCCTGAGGATCCCTGCACCTAAGTAATCTAGTCCTGAGAAGGACCCGGATCACAACAAAAGGGGACAAGTAATAATATGCCCACACACAGTACTTAGACGAACGAGACAGTACAAGGGAAAAACCAAAACCACCTTGCATACAAAAACTACACAACTACAACAGAGGGAACACCAACGGGAAAGGAGATAAATGATAAAGCGAGGAAGGGAAAAAACTCTCCGAATACACTTATCTCTGAAACTCCAAATACCACGATCCGCTCTGTTAGTCTGCATGAAATGCTTTCACCGACACTTCCCTAACAGACCAGCAGGCATTTGAAGGAGTCTCACTACAGCAGCATTGATTGCAGCTGGGCGAGGCTGGACCTCGTCTAGCACAGAGAGAGAGAGAATTAACTCCCTCACTGCCGAAAAACACAAAGCACCAAAAAGTCAGCTGCGAGAAGTCAGGCTGTGTAATCGTGACGATCTTCGTGGCGACACACCCGTGACACCAGACCTACTACCTGGCCTGGTAGATCTGTACAACCACATACCTGTGAGTTCCACCAATTGTACTCCGGCATATCTCATGCGTGCCAGACCTGGGAAGTTGCCCATGGACCTGGAGCTTGGTGTAGTTGAACCAGAAGCAGATATGTCCACTGAGGACTGGGACACGACCAGACAGGAGCAGTACAGAAGAGTACAGGCCTGTGTCGAAGACAGTCTCACTCGGGTGAGGGACAAGAAGGAAGCCCACTATAATAAAAGTGCGCCCGCAGAACCCTTCCCACCAGGAGAAGTGGTGTTAAAAAGAAAGAGAAGAAACCACAAACTTGATGACCAGTGGGAGAGAGAACCCTACACTGTGTTAAATTCAAGATTTGGTAACAGGAAGACCTGTCTAATTACTAAGGATGGAGGAATAACGACTGCAACGGTATCTAGAGACCATCTGAAGTTGTGTCCAGACCTGCTAAAGCCCCAAGAAGAAGTGCCTCTCACCGTACCTGGGGAGCCTAAAGAAGCAGTACTCCATACTGACTTAGGAGATTTCCCGGCAGATTGGCCTCAACTAGGAGGAGCAGTAATAATCCCTGTGATCCACTTCTTTCCACAGCAAGTAGAGCCTGTAAGTGCTACAGAAGAGCCTGCTCAAGAAGAATCCCCGGAAGAAGGATCCCCGGTTGGAGCAGAGCAAGAAGGCCCAGCCAATGGTACACTTGCCAGTCCCATAGAGAGGTTAAGGCAGTTTTACAATCTACCCACACGTAGAACTGACAGGGTAGCAGACGTTGCAGAAACAGAGATACCATCCACACTCCCGTACTACGCAGATCGACACATAACACATGAGGTCAGACCCCTGTCAGATACAGAGAATAAAGAAAAGAAACTCTGACAATGTAAATAGTTGCCGCTGGGGTATTATATTGTGTATTTTCATATATGTATTTATTAACTTGTGTTTTGCCTTATAATGGACAATTTAAGTGAAAAGGACACTTTTCTTGTTTGCCTCTAACTACCCGTAAGGGTAGATAAAGAACTTAGTGGCTGAGGACTATGTACAGCCCAAAAACTATCTCTTGTAAATAATTGCACTTCCTGGAGTGCCCCTTTAGGTGACCTCAGAAGGAAAACCTGTCTGGTGTGGCACTAATGGAGGTCCAACTCGGGATCGCCATGCCCTGCAGCCACCCCAGGGCCTACGTGGAGGGTTTAGGACAGGTCCCTCAAGCTACCAAGTACTCTACCCTGTGAGATGGACATCCTGTGGGGAACCTCACCAAAAGAGACTTGAATTCTGAGGTTGCTTATTAAATTGTATATATCTATTTATTATTTATAATGTTTATTATGTAACATTCAAGCAAGTGCCTCCCATAAAGGGAAGATTGTTATTATTGTTGTTATAAAAAGTACTTCAGTCCGGGAGTACTGAGCTCTGCTAGGGGGGAATGTGGCGCCCCTGCTGCGCATGAGTGCCACAGATCCTAGAGGGGTGCATGGACGGATTCTTCCACAAGAGGCCCTCATAGCATACACACACCTCCATCTTCCACCTTAGACAACCAGAGGGAGCCCGTTAGGGATATAAATAGGGAAGGTGGAGCTAGGCAGTAGAGTCTAAGTCTGGAGTTCCTGCAGTAGAGGTTAGCCTGCAGTGGAGCTCAGTCTAGAGAACAATTTCCTCAGGGGACAGAGGTAGTTCCAGTCCCTCTAGAGAGAGTTCAGACTCAAGGAGCTCAGGTTAGTGAGCCTAAGGCGTGCCGATGCCATAAGAGCGGTGAAGAGTAGCAAGGCCTACTGCCAGTGGGAAGCCTAGTGAGGGCCCCGAACGCGGCCGAAGGCAAGTGGAGTAGCGAGCTAAATAGGGGGCAGAGGAGCTTAACCAGCTCACCCCACAAGCATTTACCGGACACCGGGTCCGCGTCTGCAAAGATCTCTAGGACCAGCAGAAACAACCGGGATCCCTGGAGAACTACATGTCTCAGGAACACCAAAAGCTGACTGTAATACCAGGGTCAGGAATCACTGAGGCCTAAGAAATCAGGAAGTGTGATCTCCAACAGAAGGCCCTACCACCAGGTCAGCCGATGCAAAACAGAGACCAAGTTAGGCCTAGCTCCAGGCAGGTCATAAACTTAACAGGAAAAGGCAAGAAACAGGCCTCACACCCGCTCACTGGGGAGAGTCCTGAAATGCACCCTTCACCCTACAGTGCCCCGGATCGTGCCTGAAACACCACCAGTAAAGGTACTGAAGTGAACTGTCGTGTGTGTGCCTATTCTTCCTCCGACCCGGCTGGGTCCCCTCTGTCCTGCATCCCTTCTCTTATGCTGGCCTGAGGCCCCACTCCACCTGTGGGGAGCTGCACCAACTAAGCTGCCTGACCACCGGCCTCAGAGGACTGTAGAAGCGATGGTGAGTCTCAGCTGACACCACGGGTGGCGTCACGAACTCTTTCCTATCCCATACACCTTTTCCCCACCATTCCTTCTTTCTTTTAAAGAGTGACCCCAGGGTACGGCCTCGGGAGCCGGCCACCGCGGCATCCCCTAAAACTAACAGCAAAGCCCGGGCGCCGAGTCTCCATCCCTTGGGCGCGTCAATGGTGTCATGTTCCTGATACAACAGACAGATCAGACATAATAAAGTCCAATTTCTGTCTGTTGTGTCCGAGGCTGTGGTCAGGGCCCTCACACAAAACATCCTCACAGACCCCCAAATCCAGCCCCCTATCCTCCTCCCACCAGACCCATGGTGCTTGCCACCCTCCGGGGCTGTCTTCTTTTCCTGTCTGTTGGGTGGGGGTCTCGGTTTCATGAAGGATGTCGTCGGACCCTGCTTACTCTACAGCACCTGCCAGACTCTCTTGGTCCAGGAGACATCTTACTGCCCCTCTGACATCGCCTTATTGGGGTATTTGAGGGTCACATCCACTGGGGATTGGAGTCCTAAGTCCGTGTTCTCATGTGAAAAGTGGTTGCGGGCGCCATTGTACTGCGGCGTGATGAAAAGTGGAACATCGTCCAGGGACGCAGAGTCCTATCTAGTGACTCAAGACCCCTTTCCATGATAACAATACATCATGATGGGCCGAGACATGACTAATGCATAATGCGAAACACGCTCCTCAAACTACCACCAATCTATTAAAACACAAGTCCCCAGCAACAGCTATGGGTCTATATAAATGTGTCCTAAAGTGGATGTCAATCCTGGATGATGTGTCCATCCTTACCATTCCTCTGGGTAATAAGCAATAGAAGATGAGCAGCTTCGAAAAGAAAAATTTATACTCTGTCGGGAGATGTTTATGCTATATGTGTCTACAAAAAATTGTGATACTCTGTCAGGAGATGTTTATGCTATATGTGTCTACTTGTGGCCACCTAGTGGTTGTAATTTGAATTGCAGCCGAGCAGCTTTGAAAAAAAAAATGTGATACTCTGTCGGGCGATGTTAATGCTCTATGTGTCTACACACAGCCACCCAGTGGTTGTGATGTGAGCTGCAGCCGAGCAGCTTTGAAAAAAAAAAATAATGTGATACTCTGTCGGGAGATGTTTATGCTATATGTGTCTACACGTGGCTACCCAGTGGTTGTGATGTGGATTACAGCCTGCATCTTTTGCATCTCATCTGCATCCACCGGGCATTAAACCATAGAGGGTGCCAAGGACGTATGATCCCCAAGTATGGAAGGATCTTCTTGGTGTTTGCTTTATTGCCAAGGGAAATGTAAAAGAAAAACGCGAAATCTGTCCTGATAACTCATGGCAATTGTGTCCTCCCGAGTGATGAGAGTCCTAGAAGCGTCTATAGGTGGCGCCACATCTGTGGAGATGATACACGTCTCCCCCAGCGCAGGTTCTCTGTGCATTACTAAGAATCTCCTGATGGGATTACAGTATAAACCCACCGCTTCCATCCAAGGAAAAGGTCCGGGGAAGGGGGGCTGCATTTCCATGGAAACCGAAATGGCTAAAAATAAGCATCGGTGGATCAGCTCTGCCGCGGTTTCTCTGAATGAAGTTACTGAAAAATCCTGCACGGTGCGATGGCTGCCAGCTTCATAGAGAAGAGTTTGCATAGCCTGCCCATTGTAGTAAATGGAGCTGGAAGCCAGCATCTAAAGGGTCGGATTTTAACCTGTTGGAAGTAATATAACAAGCGGCGCCAAATGGGTCAAGTTGCTGATTATGTCCCTTCTATTAAAATAACGTGCCTGTTCGACTGCACGCCACCTCCAGGAAGACTTTTTTTATTTTTTTACTTGAATGCATGAATTTTTGGCTAAAAACATTTTTGGAATTGGGTATCATTAAAAATTTTGCACCATTTGCCTTTTATATCTTCTGCGTTGCACTGTGTATTGCAGGCTGCAGAATGAGTTAACAGAGAATCCATCAGTGAGCTCCTCCTTTTATAATAATAATAATCTTTATTTTTATATAGCGCTAACATATTCCGCAGCGCTTTACATACATTATCGTTGCTGTCCCCATCGGGGCTCACAATCTAGATTCCCTATCAGTATGTCTTTGGAGTGTGGGAGGAAACTGGAGAACCTGGAGGAAACCCACGCAAACACGGGGAGAACATACAACCTCCTTGCAGATGTTGTCCTTGGTGGGATTTGAATCCAGGACCCCAGTGCTGCAAGGCTGCAGTGCTAACCACTGAGCCACTGTTTTATCTGAGCTTCTCAAAGAGCCCGTAAAAGCAAAACGGTGCAACATTTTTAATGAAAAAATATTGAAAGATTATTTTAGCTCTAGTCTTTTTTTTTCTGTCTTGAACTGTTTTTGCAACTTGTTAGCTCAAAACATCCCACGTTATGAAAAATGTAGCAAAAAGTGGCATGCTCACCACAGGAAGGAGTAGAGTAAAATTGCGAAAAATTTTGCGAAAAGCAGAAAACAAATTAAAAAAAAAAAACGACAAAACATTGTGAGCCCTGATAAAATAGACTTAAAAAAGGCACAAATAGAATAATGAATTGGGTGCAAACAAAAAAAACCCCACAAAACTAGACAAAAAAACCACACGCAAAGACAATGATAAATTGGGGCCTTAATTTGTTTTGTTGTTTTTAATCTACTTTTTGGTGAATTAAAAAAAAATCCCGCAGTTTTGACTTTTTTTTTTTTTTTAGATTTTTGCTATTAAGTTTTGATATTTTTTTTTTTACATTTTTTTATATAATGAAGCATTTTAATGGGGGAAAAAGATTTCTGTTTTTCCACCTTCTTAAAAAATAAAAAAATTATACATACCAAACACATACAGTCATGTCTGAAAGTGTTGGCACCCTTGAAATTGTTCCAGAAAATGAAGTATTTTTCCCAGAAAATTATTGCAGTTTTGTTATACACATGTTTATTTTCTTTGTGTGTATTGCAACAACACAAAAAAAAACAGAAAAAAAAGCAAATTGTACATAATTTCACACAAAACCCCAAAAATGGGCCAGACAAAATTTTTGGCACCTTTCCAAAAATGTGGGTAAACAACTTTGTTTCAAGCATGTAATACTCATTCAAACTCACCTGTGGCAAGTAACAGGTGTGGGCAGTTAGAAAATCACACCTGAAACCAGATACAAAGGGGAGAAGTTGACTCAATCTTAGCATTGTGTGTCTGTGTGTGCCACACTAAGCATGGAGAACAGAAAGAGGAGAAGAGAACTGTCTGAGGACTCGAGAACCAAAATTGTTGAATCATATCAACAATGTCAAGGTTACAAGTTCATCTCCAGAGATCTTGATGTTCCTTTGTACATGTTGCGCAACATAATCAAGAAGTTTACAACCCAAGGCACTATAGCTAATCTCCCTGGACGTGGAGGCAGAGGAAAATTGATGAAAGGTTGTGATAGTCCAGATGGTGGATCAGCAGTCCCAATCAAGTTCCAAAGAAATTCAAGCTGTCCTGCAGGCTCAGGGTACATCAGTGTCGGCGCAAACTATCTGTGGACATTTGAATGAAATGAAACACTATGGCAAGAGACCCAGGAGGACCCCATTGCTGACACAGAGACATTAAAAGCTAGACAGTTTTCCAAAATGTATGTAAGCCAAAATCCTTCTGGTCTTGTGGACAGATGAGAGCAAGATAGAACTTTTTGGTAAAGCACATCATTCTACTGTTTACTGAAAACAGAATAAGGCCTACAAAGAAAAGAACACAATACCTACAGTCAAATATGGTGGAGATTAAAAGATGTTTTGGGGTTGCTTTGCTGCCTCTGGTACTGGGGGCCTTGACTGTGGCATCATGAAATCTGAAGATTACCAAAAGATTTTGGGTCACAATGTAGTGCCCAGTGTCAGAAAGCTGGGTTTGTGTCCTAGGTCATGGGTCTTCCAGCAGGACAATGACCCCAAACATACTTCAAGAAGCCCCAGAAATGGATAGAAACAAAGCGCTGGAGAGGTCTGAAGTGGCAGCAATGAGTCCGGATCTAAATCCCATTGATCTCCTTGTGGAAAGATCTTACAATTGCTGTTGGGAGAAGACGCCTTCACATATGAGAGACCTGGAGCAGATTGTAAGAAGAGTCCAAGATTCCAGCTGAGAGGTGTAAGAAGCGTGTTGATGGTTATAGGAAGTGATTGATTGCAGTTATTTATTCCAAAGGGTGCAACCAAACATTAAGCTGATGGTGCCAAGAATTTTCTCCGGTCCATTTTCGGGGGTTTTGTGTAAAATTATGTCCAATTTACCTTTTTTCTGTTTTTTTGTATTGCTCCAATACACACAAAAGAAATAAACATGTGTAATTGTAATAATTTTCTGGGAGAAATACTTAATTTTCTGGAACAATTTCAAGGGTGCCCAAACTTTCGGCCATGACTGTATACACATTGTTTTTTTATGCCGCTACCACATATGATCAATTGAATACACTGTGGTATTACAACTTATTATAACCGTGATTATAACGTTGTCAGGCATGGTATTAGGCCACCGGCTGCCATGAAGAGTGATTGACAAGTACAGCGGTTGGTATCAGCCTACGCCTTGTGTACATGGTGCAGCGCAGGATGGTGTTAAAGGGGTTTTCCAATAATGATTATAATGACCCATCTATATGAGATCGATGGGGGTCCAACACCTGTCAAACCCACTGATCAGCTGACACCTACATATAAGTCATCAATATGCAAGTCCTGGACAACCCATTTAAGACTTTAAGGCTCTTACGTAAATAAAGCTAAACTATTATACAAATCAAAAGTTTGCAACTTTTTAACTTTCACAGTTTTCATGATCTCCATTAGTAAATGACACCAAGGCGTCCATTACGGGTACAGAGGTCGCGGTTGCATCTGTGCCCTGGTGCCTGGGGGTCCAAAATCCCCCTCTTAATGTAAAGCATCAGATATTTTACATTCACGAACAGCAAGCTGAGATCTTGGAAATGGCGAAGAAGTGAAAAGCAAAGTGCAATAGAAGGTTGCAGAAATGTTCATATCACAATTGGTTTATATGTACGAGGACAATTCCTTTAATATCAGCGACACCGGCGGTAGGAACAGCAATCAGTGGCAGCATTTTACAACCGCAGAGACGCGCCAACAAGATAAGAAGCCTTAATATAATGAATAATAAACTGATTTCCCCTGCTAAATTATAGACGGCGGATCTGTGGGTTGCAGCATCTATAATACATGACTCTTCCTCCCGCTGGGGCAGAATGGACTACAGGTTTGTAAATAAAACAGTTCTTTGTCGCGATGGCAAAAAAAAGAGCATTGTTCAAAAATACAAGGATAATCAATGCGGGAAGCTGTGAGCGTCGCCCTGCAGGTCAGGAGCACAGCGCCGTGTCTAGAATCTCAGTCGGGTGACCCTGGGACATTAACTCCAGGAGAACCAACTCATGATGAAGGCTTTAGAGACAAAAAAAATCAATTCCATCCTGGTAAATATCAATTGATCTCCAAGAGTTAATTAATAAGATTGTGGCTGCCAGTAGTCATCACTAGGGGGAGCTCAAGCGCTGACTGAAGACAGATGAATTATTCAATGGGAGCTGTATGTCTTCAGTGAGCCCCCCCTCATGGAAGCTGCAGGTATCCAACATCGTCTTGTGAAATGAAGCAAAGGAACTACTTCACAACATTTAGAAATCTGGGAAAATCCAAGTGAAAGCCTGTTATGGCATCCATGAGTTGTCAACCAGCATTCCCAATGTGAGAGCTCCTTCACTCATGTGGTGGCAAAGGATCTGGGATTCAATGGTACGGTTATACATAGAAGTACGGTAGATGCACACACTGAATGGAGTTAGTGCCCTTAATAATGTCTTTACAATGTACAATAAAGCCATACTGTGCATATAAATAATGCTGCCATGCTATATACATACTGCTGCTACACTGTGTACATAAATAATGCTGCCATACTATATACATACTGCTGCTACACTGTGCACATAAGTAATGCTGCCATACTATATAGATACTACTGCTGCTACACTGTGCACATAAGTAATGCTGCCATACTATATAGATACTACTGCAGGTACACTGTGCACATAAGTAATGCTGCCATACTATATACATACTGCTGCTACACTGTGCACATAAATAATGCTGCCATGCTGTATAGATACTACTGCTGCTACACTGTGCACATAAGTAATGCTGCCATACTATATAGATACTACTGCCAACCAGTGCACATAAATAATGCTGCCATGCTGTATAGATACTACTTGTATACTGTGCACATAAAACATGCTGCATTGCTGCAAAAATAGCAATTGTATTCATGACCAAGAAAATACCTCTGCCCAGTTATTAAATTATATTTTCTATCTAAGCCACATTATAAAAAAAACTAGATGGTGGCCCGATTCTAACGCATCGGGTATTCTAGCATATGTCTCCCGACCCTCCTTTATAATGCCCCATGCAGGAAGTCACATTCCCCCTATATAATACCCCATGCATATAATACCCCATGCAAGATGTCACATCCCTCGTATATAATACCTCATGCATATAATACTCCATGCAGGATGTCACATCCCCCGTATATAATACCCCATGCAGGATGTCACATCCCCCCTATATAATACCCCATGCAGGATGTCACATCCCCCGTATCTAATACCCCATGCAGGATGTCACATCTCTCCATAGTGCCCCATGCAGGCTGTCACATCCCCCTATATAATACCCCATGCAGGATGTCACATCCCCCATATATAATACCCCATGCAGGATGTCACATCTCTCCATAGTGCCCCATGCAGGATGTCACATCCCCCTATATAATACCCCATGCAGGATGTCACATCCCCCGTATATAATACCCCATGCCGGATGTCACATCCCCCGTATATAATACCCCATGCAGGATGTCACATCCCCCTATATAATGCCCCATGCAGGATGTCACATCCCCCCTATATAATACCCCATGCAGGATGTCACATCTCCCCTATATAATACCCCATGCAGGATGTCAGATCCCCCTATAGTGCCCCATGCAGGATGTCACATCCCCCCCTATATAATACCACATGCAGGATGTCACATCCCCCTATAGTGCCCCATGCAGGAAGTCACATCCCCCCTATATAATACCCCATGCAGGATGTCACATCCCCCCATAGTGCCCCATGCAGGCTGTCACATCCCCCCTATATAATACCCCATGCATATAATACCCCATGCAGGCTGTCACATCCCCCCTATATAATACCCCATGCAGGATGTCACATCCCCTCATAGTGCCCCATGCAGGCTGTCACATCCCCCCTATATAATGCCCCATGCAGGATGTCACATCTCCCCATAGTGCCCCATGCAGGATGTCACATCCCCCCTATATAATACCCCATGCAGGATGTCACATCTCCCCATAGTGCCCCATGCAGGTCCCCTATCGCCCCATACAAAAAAAAAAATCCAATACTCACCTCACTGCTTCTCTGGACTCCAGCGTAGCCGGCATGTTGACGCTCTGTGCTGTGACCGGTCAGGAGAGAGCGCGGTGTAAAGACGTTACCACGCCCTCTGACCTGAGACATCACAGAGCTGCAGCAGAAGACACAGGAGCTGCTGCGCAGGCACGGGGAGGGGTAAGTATGACGCCGGGTGCTGGGGTCCTGATCGAGAGGGGGGAGGGGGGAGGGAAGAGGAGAGGAGGGGAAAGGAGGGGAGGGGCGTCACATTTGTCCTCGGGAGATAAGCGGCCGTAGCCGCTGATCTTCCGACGATAGCCGCATGTAGGTCAGCGGCGCCTGCGGTCGGGGGACTTATGCTGCGAGCAGCCGGCTGCATCGCCGCGGACCTCCGTGCCACACATGAGCCGCTAATGGCCGCCATGTTTTTCTGAAATGCCGCGTCACTGATTGGCCGCGGCCGGACCAATCAGCGACCCGGGATTTCCAGGACAGACAGACAGACAGACGGGATAAGACAATTATATAGATAGATGTAACACTATAAAAAGAAAAAAATCCAGCTTTAATTGCAGACGGCGGACACAACGCTGGCAAAAGATCGGTCTAGTATACAAAGGGCACGATAGATGTACAGAGTTCCCATTGCTTACAGTACAGACGTCTTCCAAAAATCAAAGAAATAAGTCACTGTAATTGACCAAGAGAAAAAGGTTAAAAGGGGCTATTGATGCCATTCCTTTTGGGCTAGGGCAGTAAGGGGTATTGGTAACATTTCTGGTGGGCTAAGACAGTAAGGGGTATTGGTAACATCACTGGTGGGCTAGGACAGTAAGGGGTATTGGTAACATCCCTGGTGGGCTAGGACAGTAAGAGGTATTGGTAACATCCCTGGTGGGCTAGGACAGTAAGGGGTATTGGTAACATCCCTGGTGGGCTAGGACAGTAAGAGGTATTGGTAATATCCCTGGTGGGCTAGGACAGTAAGGGGTATTGGTAACATCCCTGGTGGGCTAGGACAGTAAGGGGTATTGGTAATATCCCTGGTGGGCTATGACAGTAAGGGGTATTGGTAACATCCCTGGTGGGCTAGGACAGTAAGGGGTATTGGTAATATCCCTGGTGGGCTAGGACAGTAAAGGGTATTGGTAACATCACTGGTGGGTTAGGACAGTAAGGGGTATTGGTAACATCCCTGGTGGGCTAGGACAGTAAGGGGTATTGGTAACATCCCTGGTGGGCTAGGACAGTAAGGGGTATTGGTAACATCCCTGGTGGGCTAGGACAGTAAGGGGTATTGGTAACATCACTGGTGGGTTAGGACAGTAAGGGGTATTGGTAACATCACTGGTGGGCTAGGACAGTAAGAGGTATTGGTAACATCCCTGGTGGGCTAGGACAGTAAGGGGTATTGGTAATATCCCTGGTGGGCTAGGACAGTAAGGGGTATTGGTAACATCCCTGGTGGGCTAGGACAGTAAGGGGTATTGGTAATATCCCTGGTGGGCTAGGACAGTAAAGGGTATTGGTAACATCACTGGTGGGTTAGGACAGTAAGGGGTATTGGTAACATCACTGGTGGGCTAGGACAGTAAGGGGTATTGGTAACATCCCTGGTGGGTTAGGACAGTAAGGGGTATTGGTAACATCACTGGTGGGCTAAGTCAGTAAGGGGTATTGGTAATATCCCTGGTGGGCTAGGACAGTAAGGGGTATTGGTAACATTCCTGGTGGGCTAGGACAGTAAGGGGTATTGGTAACATCCCTGGTGGGCTAGGACAGTAAGGGGTATTGGTAACATCCCTGGTGGGCTAGGTCAGTAAGGGGTATTGGTAACATCCCTGGTGGGCTAGGACAGTAAGGGGTATTGGTAACATCCCTGGTGGGCTAGGACAGTAAGGGGTATTGGTAACATCCCTGGTGGGCTAGGACAGTAAGGGGTATTGGTAACATCCCTGGTGGGCTAGGTCAGTAAGGGGTATTGGTAACATCCCTGGTGGGCTAGGACAGTAAGGGGTATTGGTAACATCCCTGGTGGGCTAGGACAGTAAGGGGTATTGGTAACATCCCTGGTGGGCTAGGACAGTAAGGGGTATTGGTAACATCCCTGGTGGGCTAGGTCAGTAAGGGGTATTGGTAATATCCCTGGTGGGCTAGGACAGTAAGGGGTATTGGTAACATTCCTGGTGGGCTAGGACAGTAAGGGGTGTTGGTAACATCCCTGGTGGGCTAGGACATAAAGAGAGATAAATTGTCGCTGCTGTTTCAACAATCTTTGCACAAAATAATGGTACAAGTGAATGTAGGAAACTTCATAATATATCTGTTCAGAGAAATCCGCTTCTTTCTCCGCATATGAGCCTCTTCTCCTCGCTATATTCCTTACAAGTCTATGTGCTTAGTTTATTTTGGCAGTTTGGGAAAGACATATTCCCTTTAATGACAAAAGGTGGGCTAGAGCAGAAAGAGGGTAAAGATAATATCCCTCATGAGAGGATTTAAAATATCCTTAAAGGGTTTGTGTCAAGATTAGACCTTATGGCCGTTCCATAGGAGCTGATAACCCCCATATAGCTGGGGGTCTGACTGCTGGGACCCCCGCCTATCCCAGGCAGCTGTGCCTCTCCGCTCCATTCATTCTTACTGGCAGTGCCGGAGATCTGCTGAGTGCAGCTCTTCAGGGCCATGTTCTCAGGATAGGTAGGGGTCCCAGTGGTCGGACCCACAGGGTTTGGGAAGTTATCCTCTATCCTATGGATAAGGGGGGGGGGATTTTTATTATTGGTAAATACCCTTTAACCTTGGCCTCATGAAACCAAGAATTCTTGCTTAGATTTGTATTTTATGATATTGAGTGGCTAAATAATTCAGTACCCGTCAGGAGTGTAAAGGCTTCAATAAACTTTAAGCTTTTTGTCTAAAATACATTTAGTTTTGATCAATTTATGTAATAACCACAAACAGTCTATACGATCATTATATCTGCTGTGAGCACACTGCCCTCCAGTGGGGACTGGGCATACTGCAGTATAATGCATAGAATCCTACAGCCTTTACACTCAGGAGGTCACAAATACAAGGAAATGTACAGAATCCTATAAATGTAAGGCCAATAATTATACAAATAAGCCATGATAAAAAAGTGTAATATAATGCAATTGGTCTCTCAAGCATCATGTATCATTAGGTCTACAGCTCCAAGGCAGACTTATGTGTCCCCGTGGTTACAGACTACAAAAATAACTGAGTCTGGGGGAATTTTTTCCTTTTCATCCAGAAGAGCTTTTGTGAGGCCAGACCCAGATATTGGGGGGTGACCGGGCTCACAATCTCTGGTTTAGGTGTTGGATGGGGCTGAGGTCCAGGCTCTGTGCGGCCTCTCATGTTCTCCCCTCCATGTCTGTATGGAGCTTGTACTCTGGACACATCATGGGGAACAGAAAAGGGCGAACCCCAAACTGTTCTCACAAAGCTGAAGCTACAATTGTCCACAATGTCTTGTAATGAAGCATTAGATTTCTCTTCACTGGAACTAAGGGCCCAATGCTGACCCCTGATAACAGCCCATAGCATTATCCTCCTACACCATCTGTACAGCACAATGCAGTCAGGAGGTAACGTTCTCCAGGAACCCAGACTCCTCCATCAGACGCAGATAGAGAATCCACAGAACACGTCTCCTCCAGAGTCCAGTGGTGGCGGCTTTACACCACTCCATCCGACGCTCGGCATTGTGCTTGGTGATGTACGGCTGCATGCAGCTGCTCAGCTATGAAGCTCCCGGCGGGGGGGCACAGTGTTTGTGCTGATACCAGAGGAGGTCTGGACTCTGCAGTTATGGGGTCAGCAGAGCGGTGGTGACTTTTCTGCCCTCTGCTCCTCAGCACTTAGCCCCCCGCTCAGTAATGTTACGGGGTCTCCACTTCGTGGCTGAGTTGCTGCGGTTCCTTCTGCTTCTCAATAATATCACTCACAGGTGATGGGGGAAGATTCAGGAGGAAGAAATGTCATGAATAGTGTTGAGCGATACCTTCCGATATCAGGAAATATCGTATCGGATTGGATCGGGCCGATACCCAAAAAGTATCGGATATCGCCGATTCCGATACCGGAACCCAATGCAAGTCAATGGGACACAAATATCGGAATGAAAATAAACCCTTTCTTTCCTTGTAGGTTAATTCTACATGAAGTAAAACAACTAAGAATAATGTAGAATGACATGAAAAGCCGGCAATTCATCAGCGGCATTCACCGGTACCCGACAATTTACAACAGAAAGAATAGAGCATCACACATAGATTAGATAGATAGAAACATGTCAGTCACATATATATGAAGTACAGTGACAGTGTTGCTTACAGAACTTGTCATTTAGTGTAAAGGATTTATTTAAAAAAATAATAGTGTTTTCATGCACCGTCTCTTTAAAAAAGCCGGCCGGCAATTCAGCAGCGGTACCCGACAATTTAGAATAGAAAGAATAGAGCATCACACATAGATTAGATACATAGAAACATGTCAGTCACATATATATGAAGTACAGTGACAGTGTTGATTACTGTACTTGTCATTTAGTGTTAGAATAAAGGATTTATTTAAAAAAAAATTGGCGTGGGGTTCCCCTTAATTTTAGGCTCTAGCGGAGGTTAAGCAGACGGCTGGGGCAGATGTTTGAAGCCTGGGAAGGGGGCAATACCCACGGAGCTTCCCAGGCTACTAATATCAGCCCCCAGCTGAATACCTAGCCTTTACTAGCTATTAAAATGGGGGAACCCCCCAAAAAAATAACGTGGGTTCCCCCCTAATTTAATAGTTAGCAAAGGCTAGGCAGACAGCTGGGGGCTGATTTTAATAGCCCAGGAAGGGAGCCATGAATATTGGCCCCCTCCCAGGCCAGAAACACCAGCCGTCAGCCGCCCCAGAAATGGCGCATCCATAGGATGCGCCAATTCTGGCACTTAGCCTCGCTCTTCCCACTGCCCTGTAGCGGTGGCAGTGGGGTAATAGGGTTGGGGTTGATGTCAGCTTATAATGCCAGCTGACATCAAGCCCAGGTTAGTAATGGAGAGGCGTCTATAAGACACCCCCATTACTAACCCCATAGTCAAAGTTAAAGAAAAACACAAACACCCAGAATAAAGTCCTTTAATTGAAATAAACACACAATTCTTTATTGTTCTAAATTAAACCATACTTACCGTCACGCCCATTCCAGCTGAAGCCAACGATCTCCTGCAATAAAAGAAAAATAATAAAGCAACATCATCCTTACCTTTCCATGGTTCCCACGACGGCTCCAGCTCTGCTACATTCACATGACAGGCTGGACCGCAGCAGAACGCGGCCATCCATCCTGTCATCCCGCAGACACTGAGAAGCGAAGGCTTGCTTGCGCTCCTCAGTGTCTGGCTGTGACGGCATAAAGATGAGCCGAGGTCATGTCCAATGAACTCGGCGCACCTCATGCACGTCACTGACAGCGTGGGAAAATTCTCACGCTGAAGCGCTGAGTGCAGGAGAATTTTCCCACGCTGTCAGTGACGTGCATGAGGTGAGGTCATGTCCAATGAACTCAGCTCACCTCATGCACGTCACTGACAGCGTGGGAAAATTCTCCTGCACTCAGCGCTTCAGCGTGAGAATTCTCCCACGCTGTCAGTGACATACATGAGGTGAGGTCATGTCCAATGAACTCAGCGCACCTCATGCACGTCACTGACAGCGTGGGAAAATTCTCACGCTGAAGCGCTGAGTGCAGGAGAATTTTCCCACGCTGTCAGTGACGTGCATGAGGTGAGCAAAGTTCATTGGACATGACCTCGGCTCATCTTTATGGCGTCACAGCCTGACACTGAGGAGCGCAAGCAAGCCTGCGCTTCTCAGTGTCTGCGGGATGACAGGCTGGATGGCAGCGTTCTGCTGTGGTCCAGCCTGTCATCTCGATGTAGCAGAGCTGAAGCTGTCGTGGGAACCATGGAAAGGTAAGGATGAGGTTGCTTTATTATTTTTCTTTTATTGCAGGAGATCGTTGGCTTCAGCTGGAATGGGCGTGATGGTAAGTATGGTTTAATTTAGAACAATAAAGAATTGTGTGTTTATTTCAATTAAAGGACTTTTTTCTGGGTGTTTGTTTTTTTTAAATACTTTACTAGAAATTCATGGTGGTCATGTCTAATATTGGCGTGACCCCATGAATTTCGGGCTTAGGGCCAGCTGATAATGCCAAGCTGGCCTTAACCCCTTTATTACCCAGTGAGCCACCGCACCAGGGCCCTGGATGAGTTGGGTACAGCGCCAGAAGATGGCGTTTCTATGAACGCGCCATTTTCCGGGGTGGCTGCGGACTGCAATTTGCAGCAGGTGGGGCCCAGAAAGCTTGGGCCTCCCTGCGCTGCAGATTCCAGCCCCCAGCTGCCTAGTTGTACCTGGCTGGACACAAAAATAGGGCGAAGCCCCACGTACTTTTTTTTTTTAATTATTTCATGAAATTCATGGAATAATTAAGAAAAAAAGGGCTTCCCTTTATTGTTGTGTCCAACCAGGTACAAATAGGCAGCTGGTGGTTGGCGGCAGCCCGTTCCTGCCTGCTGTACCTGACTGGACACAAATATAGTGCGAAGCCCCACATCAATTTTTTTTTAATTATTTCATGAATTTCCTGCTGCCTATTTGTACCTGGTTGGACACAACAATAAAGGGAAGCCCTTTTTTTCTTAATTATTCCATGAATTTCATGAAATAATTAAAAAAAACGTGGAGCTTCTCCCTATTTTTGTGTCCAGCCAGGTACAACTAGGCAGCTGGGGGCTGGAATCTGCAGCGCAGGGAGGCCCAAGCTTTCTGCCCCCCGCTGAAAATTCCAGTCCGCAGCCGCCCCGGAAAATGGCGCGTTCATAGAAGCTGGATGCTGTACCTGGCTGGCATACAAAAATATGGCGAAGCCCACGTCAAAAGTTTTGGGAAAAATTAATTAAAAAATAAATAATAATTTAGGGACTGCATCTTTATTAACTCCTCAAATGTCATTTAGTGTTAAAATAAAGGATTTATTTAAAAAAAAAAATGGCGTGGGATCCCCCATAATTTTAGTCTCTAGCGGAGGTTAAGCAGACGGCTGGGGCAGATGTTTGAAGCCTGGGAAGGGGGTAAAACCCACGGAGCTTCCCAGGCTACTAATATCAGCCCCCAGCTGAATACCTAGCCTTTAATAGCTATTAAAATGGGGGACCCCCCCCAAAAAAATGACATGGGGTCCCCCCTATTTTAATAGCTAGCAAAGGCTAGGCAGACAGCTGGGGGCTGATATTAATAGCCCAGGAAGGGTGCCATGAATATTGGCCCCCTCCCAGGCTAGAAACACCAGCCGTCAGCCGCCCCAGAAATGGCGCATCCATATGATGCGCCAATTCTGGCACTTAGCCTCGCTCTTCCACGCTGCCCTGGTGCGGTGGCAGTGGGGTAATAGTGGTGGGGTTCATGTCAGCGCCAGCTGCCATGAAGCCCAGGTTAGTAATGATGGGCGTCTATAAGACACCCCCATTACTAACCTACAAAGTGTTGAAAAGAAAAAACACACTACACCCAGAAAAAAATAATTTATTTGAAATAAAACACCATTTTATTTAATTCTTAGTTTACTAAAAATAATAGTTACCTGTCCACGTTCCTGCGCTGATCTCCCATGCACAGCTGTCACATCTGGAGATGGTGACAGCTGTGCATGGCTGCTGTAAGCTCACGCTGCCGGGAACACGTCCGCTCCCGGCAGCGGGAGCCACTGACTGAGGTCACCGGAGTGCATTCAGGCAGCGCAGCTCCGGAGACCTCCTTTATGGCACTGCTGTACCGTGGGAATTTCTCACGATACAGCAGGGCCGTAAAGGAGCTAACCGGAGCAGCGCTGCCTGAACTCCGGTGAACCCTTACGGCCCCGTCATTCTAGCGGCGGCAGCGGTTCAGAGCGGTCACATTCTATGTGGCTGCTCTGAACTGGAGATCATCGTGGGACACTCGTGGACTACTCCGGAGGGGTAAGGATAAGGTTGTGGTTTATTATTTTATATTTTATTACAGGAGATCGATGGCTTCGGGGGAATTAGGTGTCTAGGTGAGTATAGGTGTAGTTTTTTATTTTTTACTTTATTTTAGGTGGCGATCGGCGGGGACAGGTAATGTATAAACTAATTTACTGTAGGTAACCACTGGCCACCAATGACATGTATTTAACATTTATTGGGGACACAGTAGGGCAATTTATATAGCAGGATCAGGCTGATGGGAACTACTGCTCCCATCGAGCTGATCCTGCTGGCACGAGTGGACGGGGGACAGACATAGGCCGATGGGAGTAGTAGTGTCACATCGGCCTATGTCTGCCTGCACGCACACACCCACACACATCGCAGACACCGCGCACACACCCACAAACATCGCACAGACCCGCAGACACCGTACAGACACCCCACACACCCGCACACACACGCAGACATCGCACACACACGCGCACACACACTAATCATGACCGGTCTGATGGTCTGGGAGGTGAGGCTGACCTGTGCGGCCGTGGGAAAGTTCATGTGAGTTCATGCAATGCAGTCAAGCATGAACTCACATGAACCCTCTGAGGGCACCGCGGCGACTTCAAATGAACAGCTGATCAGCATCACCTGATACCTCAGCTGTTCATTTGAAATAACCGGCGGGAAAGCGCAGCACAGAACGGGAAAGCCGGCGGTGAAGTCTTTTCACTGCCGGCTTCCCCGCCCGGGTCCTTCGCTCCCCGCTCCTTGGAGCTGCGCTCCCCGCCCGGTCCTAACTTACGATCGGGATGGGAGGTGGCGAGGGGAGCGGAGGATCGGGGTGGGAGGCTGCGGGGAAGCAGTATGGGGCTGTGTGATTGTTTAAAAGCCGGCGACTTTTTACCGCGCGCCGGCTTTTAAACAATCAGGAGAATTCTCCCCCGCTGGGATGGCATTCTGATGAGAGGCTGGATCTCAGCTGAGCGCTGCCATCCAGCTTGTCATCCTTCAGAGACACTGCAGAGCGCAGGCATTATGGGAACTTCCGATTCCGGTATTCGATATTGTAAAAGTATCGGAATTAAGTATCGGAATTCCGATACCGCGAATATCGGCCGATACCCGATATTTCAGTATCGGAATGCTCAACACTAGTCATGAATGGACTTGTTACCCCGGTGGCTCCTATTACAGGACCGCGCTGGTATCAGTGAGCTCTGCACCACCGGCCGATCTGTCACATGCTAGTAAAGGCAGACGACATGGCGGGGAGCCAGAGGTTATACACTGGGAGTCGGATGTTATATATCAGAGGGCGGAGGGCCGGATGTTATACACTGGGGGGGCGATGGGCCGGATGTTATACATCGGGGGCGAGGGGCCGGATGTTATACACCGGGGGCGAGGGGCCGGATGTTATACACAGAGGGCGAG
The DNA here is from genome assembly GCF_046119375.1 of Phyllobates terribilis. Classification (NCBI taxonomy): domain Eukaryota; kingdom Metazoa; phylum Chordata; class Amphibia; order Anura; family Dendrobatidae; genus Phyllobates; species Phyllobates terribilis. The sequence goes on from NW_027362765.1 coordinate 387,613,532, forward strand.
GGGCCAGATGTTATACACTGGGGGGAGGGGAAGGATGTTATACACCGGGGGCGAGGGGCCGGATGTTATACACCGAGGGCGAGGGGCCAGATGTTATACACCAGGGGCGAGGGGCCGGATGTTATACACCGGGGGCGAGGGGCCGGATGTTATACACCGGGGGTGATGGGTCGGATGTTATACACCGGGGGCGAGGGGCCGGATGTTATACACCGGGGGCGAGGGGCCGGATGTTATACACCGGGGGCGAGGGGCCGGATGTTATACACCGGGGGCGAGGGGCCGGATGTTATACACCGGGGCGAGGGGCCGGATGTTATACACCGGGGGCGAGGGGTCGGATGTTATACATCGGGGGGCGAGGGTGAAACTAATGAAATATGATACATTCAGGAGTCTACTAAGGACCCCCATTGCTTATTGTCACTGGGGTCTGCTAGATGTAAGACTGGACACACAGGGACATTCACAGAAATACACGGCTGTGTTGGGCGGTTTCGGTGTCTCCACCCTCCTGTGATCAGCTATTGCCATAGTTGGGTGGGGAGCAGCTGACAGTCGTTCTCGTTACAGACGTCCAGGATTATGAGAAGCCAGAGGAAATCGATGCAATAATAATCTGCCCATCAGCGCTGCGTACGGTGCGTGGCCTGGGGGTCAGATATTCTGTGGTGAGGATGGGACCACATCCGGAACGTGGAGCGTTACAGAAGGGGTCTCTGAATGTGATGACGATCATACACAAAACCACTGCCACCGGCCACCACTTCCAGCACCTCTTATACCGGGGGCTGCGTCCACGGCCCAACAGATAGATGATAATAACATAGATCATTAGTCAGTATAAGGTAGAAGACAAATTGTGATTTTATTTCCATCTTCCTGGAGGTCACCATATAATCATCATCGCTCACCCTGAATGAAGGACAGTAGATTTATCCAATCACATCTCCAGATAACAGAAAACTTCTGGAGCAAATCTCATAAATGATCGATTAAATAAAAAACAGAAAATCTAATAGTTATAAAATACAGAACAGAACGAAGTAACACAAAGCAATAAATTAAAAGAACACCAAAGTTCAACTGGAAGACCTTACACCGCCCGTATGGACCGACATCACAGCGACCGACCACCGAGACGGCGGAGGATCGGTGCGCGGCTTACGGCTGGAGAGCTATGCTTTCATGGTGGAATAAGACAAGTAATAGGGATGATCCCTACACTAGTTACATTGTGTACAGGGCCTGAGGGGGGGATGCACAAGGTTCATCTCTCTGGTGGTCTTTGAGGCCCCTCAAGACTCTTGTGTCAGCGATAATGGGGGTCGGCCTAAAACTTTGTCTATCTGAAGGCAGTTTTCGACAACTTGTTAGAAGGGTCCTTTGAGATTACCCTGCAGCGCCGCCAAAGGGAATACTAGGTATTACAGAGGGTCCATTCAAATGGGTGGTCTGTGTAATCCAGGACAAAGAGAGAGACGCTCCCACTCTGGCCAATGGATGGAAATCCAAAATAAAGTACGCCCCTTTTACTAAATGAGATTTTTTAAACTGGACCAGTGTGGCCAACTTCTATCTCAGTTATAAAGGTTTGAGGTCATTTAGAAAGGGGAAGAATGAAATCTTGTATATAGGGAATTTCAGACCAACTAAAAAAGTTTACGTCTTTTGTGAGAAAACACCTGTCAAAGGGTCGTCTGTCGCCGCTCACTTCCAAGTCTGGACGTGAACGAAGGCGATGACGTTCTTCCAGCACGTACCTTCCGGGACACGCAACCTCCCTGCGGGTATGTTAGGACGCGGCACCATCGACATCGCTCACCTCCCAAGGTAGAGGTCTGCGGCGCCAAAAAGAAACCTTTTAGGGTCAACCTTACTATGGACCTTATCTATGGAAATTGTTTATACAGAAAAAATAAATAAATTTTTTTTGCTTTAAATGCGACCGTCCCAGAGAATAACATTGTTAGCAGAACGTTTTATTGATCACAATAAACAAAAGGACGAACTCCGTTTTGTGATCCTCCGGCCGTTCCCTCTCGGTATTCGTGGCATTGAATCTTCACATTTCTTATAATAAAAAAAAAGATATATGGGAAAAATCAAGTTCTTCTTAGAACGTCTCCCCGGTTGTTCTTCACATCCTCTGCAGAGCGGACGCAGGGGGAGACTTCAATACTTGCCCGTCCATAATAACCCGCCGCTGTGTAAAAAAGGAGTGCTATCCGCAAGTGTCGCCCCCTGGTGGGCGATGGTGGTGGGCACAAGTCCCGGTGGCAGAACAATACGGGAGGTCTCACGAGATGGTGGAGAATTCTTTCAGTAGTGTCTCTTGGCTCAGGGTGTTTAAGGAGAGGTTTCTCCGTACGTTCATGCTAATTGATCGAGCCTGTAAGATAAGGAGCAGTCACTTATGTTTTGGCTGCAATTCTGCGTAAGATTGATTTTTACATTAGATTAAAAAAAACAGAGATACCATCAGGTTACCGGCTACCTGCAGTCTGATAATAGCCGGTTATCTGGACCCGACAAACTTCAAGGTCCGTGTGCTTCTCCCCGGCTGCAGAGGCCAGCCCTCCTCTGCTATCAGCATGGGGAGCCCACTGTCAATCTTCAGGAGCACACTGTCAATCTTCAGGAACGCACCGTCCCCTGCAAAGCAGGAAGCCGGAAGAGAGGGGAGCGGTGCGCTCCTAAACACAAAGGAGGAGAACACCCCAATGTGGTCCCCAAACAGTATCTCATATCTCAGCTTCCTGGATGTGAGGACATGGGATATTGGGACAAACTTACCAGCTCCTTAAAGAACGCGGCCTCTTTGTGCTGCTCAGAGTATCGTTCATACTGGTCGAGCCCATCTTGAAGTTTCAAGGTCAGGGTGTCGTAGTTGGAGCGTACGACTTCTAATACCTGCCGGTCACATGTAGAGGGAAAATTACACCAAACATTATAGTGTTATATTATTGGATGGAAATCACCTGCCAAGATGCTGCTGCCATTAGATACAATACTTATATATAAAGTATTATAATTATTATAAATAATAATAATAAAGAATTAAAAAATATATATAATTTTTTTAAATTCTTAAACAATATATTACACGGGATCAGACAATTGTAGGTTCAAGTACACTATATATATATATATATATATATATATATATATATATATATATATATATATATATATATATATATATGTGTGTGTGTATATAACTTTTTATATATATATATATAATTATGTATATATATATATATGTTTATGAATAACAAGAGAAATACTACTTCATATATAAGTATTAAATAATTAAAAATAAAATTATATACACGGTATAATTTTTTAAAAATTCTATAATAGTAATATATATTATATATACACACTATTGTAGAATTAAAAAAACATTGTAGATATATTAAGAATTTAAAAAAAATTATATCTACACACACACTTTTTTTTAATTATTTAATAATATTATTATATAAGAATTATTATAAAAGAATAAATAATATATTTTTCATCCTTTAACAATACACACACACACATTATATATATATATATATATATATATATATATATATATATATATATATATATATACATACATACAGTGCCTACAAGTAGTATTCAACCCCCTGCAGATTTAGCTGGTTGACACATGCGGAATTAACTTGGCATTGTGACATTTGTACTGTAGATCAGCCTGGAAGTGGGAAATGCACTGCAGCAAAATTTTTTTTTTTTTTTAAAACGTAAAAAGTTAATTCAGAGTGTCATTTATTATTCAACCCCTCAAACCACAAGAATTCTGTTTGGTCCCCCTAAAGTATTAAGAAGTAGTTCAGGCACCAAGAATAATGAGCTTCACATGTGTGGATTAAAGATCTCTTTTGCCAGCCTTTTCTGACTATTTAAGACCCTCCCCAAACTTGTGAACAGCACTCAGACATGGTCAACATGGGAAAGACAAAGGAGCATTCCAAGGCCATCAGAGACAAGTTCGTGGAGGGTCACAAGGCTGCCAAGGGGTACAAAACCCTTTCCAAGGAGTTGGGCCTACCTGTCTCCACTGTTGGGAGCATCATCCGTAAGTGGAAGGCTTATGGAACTACTGTTAGCCTTCCACGGCCTGGACAGCCTTTGAAAGTGTCCTCCCGTGCCGAGGCCAGGCTTGTCCGAAGAGTCAAGGCTAACCCAAGGACAACAAGGAAGGAGCTCCGGGAAGATCTCATGGCAGTGGGGACATTGGTTTCAGTCAATACCATAAGTAACGTACTCCACCGCAATGGCCTCCGTTCCAGACGAGCCCGTAAGGTACCTTTACTTTCAAAGCGTCATGTCAAGGCTCGTCTACAGTTTGCTCATGATCACTTGGAGGACTCTGAGACAGACTGGTTCAAGGTTCTATGGTCTGATGAGACCAAGATCGAGATCTTTGGTGCCAACCACACACGTGACGTTTGGAGACTGGATGGCACTGCATACGACCCCAAGAATACCATCCCTACAGTCAAGCATGGTGGTGGCAGCATCATGCTGTGGGGCTGTTTCTCTGCCAAGGGGCCTGGCCATCTGGTCCGCATCCATGGGAAGATGGATAGCACGGCCTACCTGGAGATTTTGGCCAAGAACCTCCGCTCCTCCATCAAGGATCTTAAGATGGGTCGTAATTTCATCTTCCAACAAGACAACGACCCAAAGCACACAGCCAAGAAAACCAAGGCCTGGTTCAAGAGGGAAAAAGTCAAGGTGTTGGAGTGGCCTAGTCAGTCTCCTGACCTTAACCCAATTGAAAACTTGTGGAAGGAGCTCAAGAATAAAGTCCACATGAGACACCCAAAGAACCTAGATAACTTGGAGAAGATCTGCATGGAGGAGTGGGCCAAGATAACTCCACAGACCTGTGCCGGCCTGATCAGGTCTTATAAAAGACGATTATTAGCTGTAATTGCAAACAAGGGTTATTCCACAAAATATTAAACATAGGGGTTGTATAATAATTGACCCACACTTTTATGTTTAAAATTTAATAAAATTCAACTGAGCAACATAACTTTTTGGTTTGTAAGATTTATGCTTCTGTTCATAAAACCTACTCTCGTTTGCAGTTTGAAGGCTCTAACTTATTTGCATCTTATCAAACCAGCTAAATCTGCAGGGAGTTGAATACTACTTGTAGGCACTGTATATAGATAGTACTATTATAATTTTTAAAGAATTAAAATGTATATATGGTATATATTTAAAATTCAATAATAAAATATATACAGTACAGACCAAAAGTTTGGACACACCTTCTCATTTTAAGATTTTTCTGTATTTTCATGACTATGAAAATTGTACATTCACACTGAAGGCATCAAAACTATGAATTAACACATGTGGAATTATATACTTAACAAAAAAGTGTGAAACAACTGAAAATATGTCTTATATTCTAGGTTCTTCAAAGTAGCCACCTTTTGCTTTGATGACTGCTTTGCACACTCTTGGCATTCTCTTGATGAGCTTCAAGAGGTAGTCACCGGAAATGGTCTTCCAACAATCTTGAAGGAGTTCCCAGAGATGCTTAGCACATGTTGGCCCTTTTGCCTTCACTCTGCGGTCCAGCTCACCCCAAACCATCTCGATTGGGTTCAGGTCTGGTGACTGAAGGCCAGGTCATCTGGTGTAGCACCCCATCACTCTCCACACAACTGATGGTCCCAACCCCATTTATAAGGCAAGAAATCCCACTTATTAAACCTGACAGGGCACACCTGTGAAGTGAAAACCATTTCCGGTGACTACCTCTTGAAGCTCATCAAGAGAATGCCAAGAGTGTGCAAAGCAGTCATCAAAGCAAAAGGTGGCTACTTTGAAGAACCTAGAATATAAGACATATTTTCAGTGGTTTCACACTTTTTTGTTAAGTATATAATTCCACATGCGTTAATTCATAGTTTTGATGCCTTCAGTGTGAATGTACAATTTTCATAGTCATGAAAATACAGAAAAATCTTTAAATGAGAAGGTGTGTCCAAACTTTTGGTCTGTATAGTGTATATATATATATATATAAAAATGAAATTATTTGACCTGTGCGGTTATAAGGCAATATGAAAAAGTAATACTTCACGCAAAAATAAATGATAAATATCTCGTGCATACCCAAAAATTATACCATTAAAAACTACAGTGCGACACAATTAACAACCGTCACACAGCTTCAAAAACAGGGACAAGCAAAAAAAAGTTACGGGTCTGGGTAAATGGGCACACGTAACTTTTACAAAGCTCAGAAATTATTTACATGTCTAATATAATAAAACCCTTTATAAAGGTTGGTATCGCACTGAACAGGAGAATCAGGTTTCCAGGTCATTTTTAGCACAAAATGAATGTCGTAAAAACAAATTTAAAAAAAAAACAATAATGGAATTTATTTTTTTTTCATTATTTCACTGCGCTTGGAATTTTAATTTCCCCCCTTTTAGCACTAAATGGTAAACTCAATATTCTTATTAACTGACATTAAGCAGAAATCTTAAACACTGCGAGGAATTGATACATAATTGTACAACTTGTCATCATACAATATAAAAAAAACTTTAGATACTAAATCAGGAAAACCCCTTTAAGCAATTACATTACACGTCTCCACCCCTGAGAAAGGAATCGAGATCTGCCCCCGCTTAGATTATAAAGACTTAAAAAAAAAAAAACACAACCTACCTGTTCCTCTGATAATTGAGAGATGTGATTCACAGCGGCATAGGACTCTATTTTTGGGTTAAAGTGATTTATAATGGCCCTGGATAAAAAAAAAAATGAATAAATAAAACTAATTTATATCAATACACGAGATATATTCTGCAGCTGAGCTGAGCTGAGCACGAGAATTTGAAGGGACGTCTCCTTTAAGATATGTGATTTCCATTACATGACAGACACATTTTTAGGAACGTGGCAGCTTTATATGTAACCAATGCACTTCTGCGGCCTGAAGTTTACATTTACTTATTGCACAACTCCTTCATATAAAAAAAGAATAATATTTTAGGCTACTAGACCTGTAACCCAAACCATAATGCTGGATCATTACGTGCCGCACCGGTCCACTCCAATACCTGATATTGACCAGCGCGTGGGTGACTTTGCTGGCTGGTTCCTTCCATTGTCCTGCGTTGGTAGAAAGACGAAGCACTGCGAAAAAGAGATACATTGATTACTCGGTGTAGGAAAACATTCCTTTATTTTCATGCATCACATTCAAGAACAAGAGGAGCGTTGCTGCCACCAGCCCAACACGCGGTGCACCCAAAGGAAGCGCAAGCGGTGCACCCAAAGAGAGCGCAAGCGGTGCACCAAGAGGAGGCAAGCGCGGTGCACCAAGAGGAGGCAAGCGCGGTGCACCAAGAGGAAGCAAGCACGGTGCACCAAGAGGAAGCGAGCGCGGTGCACCAAGAGGAAGCGAGAGCGGTGCACCAAGAAGAAGCGAGCGCGGTGCACCAAGAGGAAGCGAGCGCGGTGCACCAAGAGGAAGCGAGCGCGGTGCACCAAGAGGAGGCGAGCGCGGTGCACCAAGAGGAAGCGAGAGCGGTGCACCTAGAGGAAGCGAGAGCAGTGCACCTAGAGGAAGCGAGCGCGGTGTACCCAGAGGAAGCGAGCGCGGTGCACCCAGAGGAGGCGAGCGCGGTGCACCCAGAGGAGGCGAGCGCGGTGCACCAAGAGGAAGCGAGCGCGGTGCACCCAGAGGAAGCGAGCGCGGTGCACCCAGAGGAAGCGAGCGCGGTGCACCCAGAGGAAGCGTGCGCGGTGCACCCAGAGGAAGCGTGCGCGGTGCACCCAAAGGAAGAGAGCGCGGTGCACCCAGAGGAAGAGTGCGCGGTGCACCCAGAGGAAGAGTGCGCGGTGCACCCAGAGGAAGAGTGCGCGGTGCACCCAGAGGAAGAGTGCGCGGTGTACGCCAAACAATGCTGGTCAGATGGCAGCGCCATTCCTCTCTTGTACTAGTATGTGCTAAAGGAAATTATAGGCTCTAAGATAATTTGGTGAGTGCCCTGGACGGAGTGGATGGAAGAACTGTGCTTTGCAGCTGCACTTAACTACGTACAGATCATTCCTGAGCAACTATACAACGGCACTATTACAGCTTTTTCCTGCAGAGCAGCGCTCCCCGGACACCCACTGTGCAATAAATTGCCCCATTGACTACAATGGGAATGTATCTGCCCACAAGTCTTTAGGTGATTGACACAAGCGGCAGATTTAATTCTCCTTCGGGACCATGTAACTACCTCTACCTCGGCGTCAGATCTTACCCATGGAGTAAAGGTTGTCAAATATCTGATGCATGCGAATGATCTCATAGTACAACTCGTCGTAGCTGCTGGGGGTCGGAAGGAAAGTGTCTCCGTAGGTGATAAACATGTTGAACAGATTCACCACCTGTGAAAGGAAAAAAAAATGGCGTAAAGAATCAGGGACAAAATAAGTCGGACGATGGGGTAGAGGATGTAAGACTCGCCGGCTCGAAGTCTGAAAGCAAAGTACAAGTCATAAATCTGCACTCACCATCAACGCCAAGGTGAAGATGTTGTGTTTAGCCAGGAGGACGGTCTCATAGGACATGAGGAATTTCAGCAAATTAATCAGTGCTGCAAACAACAGACATAATATATGTATGAGAGATAACGTAAGAGACATATGCGGAAATAAACTTTTCGTTCTGTTCTCAGAACTATGGGACTGACTGAGATCTCAAACATAAGATTCGTAGGCCCATCGGAGGTCTGTGGCTGCTGGACCGGAGCTCTGACGGCCTCCTCCTAGCAGCGCAGCCCCAGCACCTCGGCTGATTAGTAGGTCCGTCCGTTGCGATTTCACTGTTGCAGCCTGACGGATGCACGACAGCACGGCAGGCCGACAAGTCTAAAAAAGGAACCGGGGATGCCGGGAGGTGGAAGGAGGTTCACACAACTCCGGTTCGGCGGCCACGGACTCACAAAGCGGATGCTGGACCAGGGGCCTGTAAACCATTTAGCTCAAATCTAACAGAGAAGAGCTGTATTATGCTTCCTCCATCCCGCAGGCAGTGAATGGAGCGGTGTTGTGCCTGTGTGACCATGCAGCTGGCGGACTTCATGGCATCATCCCGGGATCCATGTGATCACCAACAATCTGCACCTGGTTATGGTGAGACAACCCCTATAATGACGGCACCAGGAAGCTTCATGTAGTGCGGCAGATGCAGTCAGCAAATAATGAGGAATAATGCAATTATTTATTAGGAGAGTCCTTAATAATCATTACATATTTCTCGACATCCATCAAGCATCGCACTAAATATATCAGGGCTCATTTATGGAGGGCGACGCGGGAGGGAGGGAGCAGGCCACAAGGAAGGGAGAGCAGGCAACGAGGGAGGGAGAGCAGGCGACACGGGAGGGAGAGCAGGCGACACGGGAGGGAGAGCAGGCGACACGGGAGGGAGAGCAGGCGACGGGGGAGGGAGAGCAGGCGATGGGGGAGTGGGGCCACGCAGGAGGGAGAGCGGGCCACGCGGAAGGGGGGGGGGGAGCGGGCCACGCGGAAGGGGGGGGAGCGGGCCACGCGGGAGGGAGGGAGCGGGCCACGCGGGAGGGAGGGAGCAGGCCACAAGGAAGGGAGAGTAGGCAACGAGGGAGGGAGAGCAGGTGACGCGGGAGGGAGAGCAGGCGACACGGGAGAGCAGGCGACGGGGGAGTGGGGCCACACGGGAGGGAGAACGGGCCACGCGGGAGGGAGAGCGGACGACACAGGAGGGAGAGCGGACGACACAGGAGGGAGCAGGCCGCACAACTATCACTATCCACCTACTATACTAGTACTAGGCAGTGGCAGGTAATAACATGCACACCAGCACAAGGACAACGTATACTTAGCCCAGGTCATCAGTGTGAGATAAGTGGGGGGGGTCAACAAAGCAGCAGAGCTGCAGACCCCGCACCACTAAGCCCAGATAAACATAGAAGGGGCTGCCACAAACCTGCCCACAGCTCCCTCCAGGTATAATGGAGCCGCACCCGGCACTTCTTCTGGTAACACAGGTGTTTGTGGACGATCTGTATGCAGCGTCTACGATAACACAAATCGGATTATTTCCATACGTATAAAACATTCACTTACACGTTAGTGGAGATCACTGAGAACCGGTGCCCCCAAACACATCCCAGCATTACAGCCTCAATGTGATAAATGGTTAAAACTAGAGAGTGCTGGAAAGAAAACAAGAAACTTTGCAGTCTTTAAATCTATTGTTTGCAGCTCATTGCTTAGGTTACCGTCCACCTCTGCAGTCTATCAGCAGTGGCCGGATAGTAGGGAAGGAGCGCAGCACTCACAAGTTCTTTAAAATCGAGTGCTGCTCTGAAGCTGCCTGGATTACTGGACGCAGCCCCCCAGGACCCCTGCACTTCTCCTATGTTGCAGAGCCAAAGCTACCTCTACTAACATCATGTCAACTTACACATACAAGTCCATGGGAAACTCCTTCATCATGTGGGTGACTATGAATTCCACCATCAGATCTACAAGGAAAAGACAAATAAGTTTTTGCAAAGTTTGTGACCCCTGAAATATTGCAAAATATTCTCATTACAGGCAGAGACAATTTGCCGGCATTGCTGATATTCTAAATGTTGGGGGTGGGGTGGGGGATAATCCATGGAAATCCCATTTCGGTATAGGATTATGGCTCACCTAACACCGCGCACACCAGCGGTCGGCAGGGGATGTTCCTGTCCGCGGCTTTTTTCCGATGTCTCATGGGCTGCAAGACATAGAAAAGGTAAATGAACTTGAACAAAGAAAGGATAGAAACGTGCAAAGAGGATCATACAGAATGTAAGGAAGGCCGAGGGTCGGCCCAGGTCTGGACATCTTCACCCATAGTTTCACCCGAAACTACCATACCACTCATTGATAATGACATCAAAGCTCTACTACACCAACAACGAATTGGTTCCTTCCCTACACAACAGAACCTCTCCAACGAAGAAAAACTCGCCCTTAGATCTTTCCAAAATAACAAATCCATAGTCATAAAACCCGCTGATAAGGGGGGTGCCACAGTTATTATGGACAAATCCTTCTATATCAGTGAAATTAATAGACAGTTAGCGGACTCCGCCACATACGAAAGAATTAATACCGATCCCACTTTCACCATTCATGCCAAAATCCAAGAGGTACTTAGCCAGACACCTTCATCTCCACACGAGAGACCCCAAAACGGCATCATTTCTGACTAACCTGCACCCTATAACACCTGTGTTTTATATTTTACCCAAAATCCACAAATCACTGTCCAACCCACCTGGCCGACCAATTGTGGCCTCTACCGACTCCATTCTCTCCCCCTTGGCCATCTACCTTGAAAAGATCTTAACCCCACTGGTCAAGAAAACCCGAGCCTTTCTCCTAGACACTAGCGAATTTTTGCGAGTCATTAAAAATCTGCCGACTATACCAAGAGGTAGTCTACTGGTTACTATGGATGTCACCAGCCTGTATACGTCCATTACCCATGATAAGGGACTTGAGGCCTCAACATATTTACTCACACAATCCAATCTGTCCCCCGCCTCAGTTCAATTCTGCATAGAATTACTATCACTGGTCCTTCATGAAAACGTTTTCATGTTCAGAGATGAATTCTTTGTACAGAGGCAAGGGACCGCAATGGGCTCGAATATGGCGCCGACCTATGCTAACGCTTACATGCATTAATTTGAAGTCGACTTTGTCTACACCAACGAGCTTTTCATACAACACTGTACTACCTACCACCGGTACATAGACAACATCTTCCTAATATGGCAGGGGCCAGTGGAGACATTGACTTCATTCATCACTGCACTCAACTCAGACAGGAACTTCAGTTTACTCTGAACCATGACCCCAAACAAATTCCCTTCCTAGACACACTGGTAATGTGCAATGATGACGGCACCCTCACAACTGATCTATTCTCAAAACCAACTGATTGTAACAGTCTACTACATTACTCAAGCTGCCACTCCAGGTCCACCAAGGACCTTCCTAGACACACTGGTAATGTGCAATGATGACGGCACCCTCACAACTGATCTATTCTCAAAACCAACTGATTGTAACAGTCTACTACATTACTCAAGCTGCCACTCCAGGTCCACCAAGGACAGCCTCACTCGTTCCCAGTTCCACAGGGTCAAACGTATCGTTTCTAACCCTGACCTACTTCCCAAGCGTCTAGAAGAAATGAGACCGATTCCGGGAGAGGAACTACCCTAATCCACTACTAACAGGTGAAAGATCTAGAGCGCTACGACCAGGACCTACAACAGCCCCAACCACCAAGATCGAACGAGTACCCTTTGAGCACACCTACCACCCACTGATATCTAAAGTCCACACCACCATAAGAAAACACTGGCCCCTTCGTGCCAAAGCATACCCAGAAATCCTATCCTTCACGGCCCCGGCTCTGATGTGTACCAGAAGAGCCCCCAACATCAAGGACAAAATCATTGAGCTGACCTGGGAAATTCACGCATTACCCCATCACAACGCCTACTCAGTGCCCATAAACATGGTACATTCCCCTGCCTGAGCTGTGCTGCCTGCTCTAATGTGATTAAATCAGAAACCGGTACACACCCCAGGACCGGCAAGAGTTATCCCATCAAGGGATTCTATACTTGTGACTCTAATTTTGTCATATACGTGATAAAATGCCCTTGTGGCCTTTTGTATGTAGGTGAAACCACACAACACGTTAAGGACCGCATAGCGAGCCATAAGTCCACTATAAGATGCGGTAAAACTTGGCTGCCACTTCCAGACCATTTTTCTAAGACGAAGCATACTGTAGCACAACTCAGTTTTCAGGTCATTGAACATGTACCCAGGCCAAGGAAGGGGGGCAATCATGTTAAATTACTCAAACAACGTGAATCGTTTTGAATCTACACCCTACAGACCCTCTCTCCTAATGGTCTGAATAGAGAGATTGACTGCATCTACTGACATACCTATTTCTTTCCTTCACAGACGCACTGAAATCATCCTCCCCCCAGGGTGAGTGTCTCTACCTTTTTAATTTCCAGAACATTTATAATAGCAGTAAGCATCTCCCAAGGACCAATGACCGCCCCTACTCTATAACAAATAATTATGACCATAAGTGTCCTTTAATGTAACCCCAATAATTCACATACTTACATGCATGCCTTTACAGTTTACTACAACTTGGGTACATCTACACCGGGCTACATATGTGCCCCGGCGCATGCGCCGCCTCCCGGTTTCCCTGGTTAACTGCAATACACTCTGTGAGCCATAGCGCCATGCCCACAAACACAGACAGCATGCAGCCACCCTATCCTGTGACACGGGGCCGGCGGAACGTCACTTCTGGTGACACGCCCCCCCCACCCCCACCCCCCGCTGATGCACTTCCAGTCCAGCGTTGCCCGCCGGCACTTAACATGCGGTCCCTGCACACTGCCTCCAACTACAGCCAGAGCAAGGCGCGCGGGAGCGCCGCTATACTCCACCACAACACCAATGACTGACTCATCTCCTATGGGAACCCCATTCTAAAGCAGGTCCACCCACCGGCTGTATCCTAAGGTATGAACGTGGCTGTACACCTGGGCTTCTACCACAGCGCAACATGGTGACATACTCTCCACTCATGCTGTATATTTTATAGGTTCCTGTGACCTCGCACCCACATGGGACCCCAGTAAGGTAACCGCCCTACCCTAAGTAACCTCTTCACAGAAATCTAACCTTAATATCTTGATATTACAGCTCTTGCCATCCCTGGACTTTATCCTAGTCCTGTTCAGACACTAGGCATTCACAAACCAGTAAACAAGTAAGACATCCCAGGTTATGTGAATGATCACGGTATTGCTATTGGGAACTGTAATGGAATTTTATCATTATGTGCTTTCTCTCCTTGTATATTATGTATTTATTGAACCTGCAAGTGACCAATACCTCCCCCCCCCCCCCCCCTTTTTTTATTTCCCCATCCCTACCTCGTCATCTTACCCGACCTCCGTACCTATGGATGTAAATAATATGAACTTCATGTCTTCACCGATACATGTTCTGACACCTTGTATATTTTTCTTTTACAGTAGCGACGTAATGATTAAGGCCAATTGTGGCCGAAACGTCTGCCTATTGTTGCCTTAAAACTTGGTTTGTCTTTTCCATTTTGTTAATAAATGAATTCTGCATCCCAATCACCAGAGAGTGCGATGAATTAATTACCTATGGACATCTTCACCCAACAGAAAAGTTATAGAAAGTCTCCAAAAGTCGTCATATATCATCTTTAATGTACGCAACCAGACGCGTTTCGAACGCTTAGGCTTTGGTATCCTGATTGACTGCAGTGATCACGTGAATGATGGACATGAACTATTTTCTAACATTTGCTGACCTGTCTCTGAAAAATTCTGGATAATCCCTTTAAATTGCAGACAGTGTTTAAGGAGGATCTCATGGCAGCAAATGCCGTTTTCTATAACTGCAGATAAGTCGTTGATTCGCTCATACGCTCTTTCCACAATCCCCCGATTCTCACTCATGTCTTTCTTGGCGACAGTGACGGCGCTCACCATTTTGTGCAGGTTGACTCGGAAGTTCATGTTATCGTCATGTAGGAAGGCGTTGGCATACTGGTCCTGTGCAGACACAAAATGTGGAAAAAGTTTACTAGAAAAAAAAATCCAAGTGAAATAAAATGATGAAAAAAAAATGCAATCAATTCCGTCTTAGTGAATGGATTAAAATGACCCGGTAACATTATACTCGATGCCAGTGCGATTACGGTGATACCAAACGTGCACTTTTTTTTTATTATTGTTTTAGTAACTTCAAAAAAATCTGAACTTTGCAAAAAAAATTAGGAAAATTGGGTCGTGTCGTTATTTTTGAAGACCCCGTAACTTTTTTATTTTTGCAATAATGCAACAGCATGCATCCCCCGCTATGGCACCACAATCATACAAGGACAGAAAGGCGACTCACCTCGGCGATACAGGTCAGGATGATGAGGCAGAGCTTCCCACTATTGAGCCGGTGTTCATCTACAACACAGTGCAAGGCAGTGAGGAAATGGCTGCACCAGCTGTTATGGAACTATAAGTCCCAGCCTGTGGTTGTCAGGACAAGCTGGGAGTTGTAGTTTTATATTTTATTACATATATTAAAAAAAAAAATCATATAAAATATTTTATTACATACATATATAAATTTTTTTTTAATACAAAATATATTTTAATACATAAGTATATTTTTAAAAAGTTTTTTTATATATAAGATATATTTTATTACATAAATGTATTTAATTTTTTTTTTTTTTCATATAAAATATACTTTATATCTATATATACACTGCTCACAAAAATATAGGGAACACTTAAACAACAGAATATAACTCCAAGTAAATCAAACTTCTGTGAAATCAAACTGTCCACTTAGGAAGCAACACTGATTGACAATCAATTTCACATGCTGTTGTGCAAATGGAATAGACAATAGATGGAAATTATTGGCAATTATCAAGACACCCTCAATAAAGGAGTGGTTCTGCAGGTGGGGACCAGAGACCACATCTCAGTGCCAATGCTTTCTGGCTGATGTTTTGGTCAATTTTGAATGTTGGTTGTGCTTTCACACTCGTGGTAGCATGAGATGGACTCTACATCCCACAGAAGTTGCTCAGGTAGTGCAGCTCATCCAGGATGGCACATCAATGCGAGCTGTGGCAAGAAGGTTTGCTGTGTCTGTCAGCGAAGTGTCCAGAGGCTGGAGGTGCTACCAGGAGACAGGCCAGTACACCAAGAGACGTGGAGGGGGAAGTAGGAGGGCAACAACCCAGCAACAGGACCGCTACCTCCGCCTTTGTGCAAGGAGGAACAGGAGGAGCACTGCCAGAGCCCTGCAAAATGACCTCCGGCAGGCCACAAATGTGCATGTGTCTGCACAAACGGTTAGAAACCGACTCCATGAGGGTGGTATGAGGGCCCGACGTCCACAGATGGGGGTTGTGCTCACAGCTCAACACCGTGCAGGACGCTTGGCATTTGCCACAGAACACCAGGATTGGCAAAGTCGCCACTGGCGCCCTGTGCTCTTCACAGATGAAAGCAGGTTCACACTGAGCACATGTGACAGACATGACAGAGTCTGGAGACGCCCTGGAGAGCGATCTGCTGCCTGCAACATCCGTCAGCATGACCGGTTTGGCAGTGGGTCAGTAATGGTGTGGGGTGGCATTTCTTTGGAGGGCTGCACAGCCTGACTGCCATTAGGTACCAGGATGAGATCCTCAGACCCCCTGTTAAACCATATGCTGGTGTGGTTGGCCCTGGGTTCCTCCTAATGCAGGACAATGCCAGACCTCATGTGGCTGGAGTGTGTCAGCAGTTCCTGCAAGATGAAGGCATTGAAGCTATGGACTGGCCCGCCCGTTCCCCAGACCGGAATCCGATTGAGCACATCTGGGACATCATGTCTCGCTCCATCCACCAACGTCATGTTGCACCACAGACTGTCCAGGAGTTGGCGGATGCATTAGTCCAGGTCTGGGAGGAGATCCCACAGGAGACCATCCACAACCTCATCAGGAGCATGCCCAGGCGTTGTAGGGAGGTCATACAGGCACGTGGAGGCCACACACAATACTCAGCCTCATCAGGAGCATGCCCAGGCGTTGTAGGGAGGTCATACAGGCACGTGGAGGCCACACACAATACTGAGCCTCATTTCGACTTGTTTTAAGGACATTACATCAAAGTTGGATCAGCCTGTACTGTGTTTTTCCACTTTAATTTTGGGGGTGACTGCAAATCCAGGCCTCCATTGGTTAATAAATGTGATTTCCATTGATGATTTTTGTGTGATTTTGTTGTCAGCACATTCAACTTTGTACAGAACAAAGTATTCAATGAGAATATTTCATTCATTCAGATCTAGGATGTGTTATTTGAGTGTTCCCTTTATTTTTTTGAGCAGTTTGTATAGTTATATATATATATATATATATACATATACAGTACAGACCAAAAGTTTGGACACACCTTCTCATTTAAAGATTTTTATGTATTTTCATTACTTTGAAAATTGTACATTCACACTGAAATTATCAAAACTATGAATTAACACATGTGGAATTATATACTTAACAAAAAAGTGTGAAACAACTGAAAATATGTCTTATATTCTAGGTTCTTCATAGTAGCCACCTTTTGCTTTGATGACTGCTTTGCACACTCTTGGCATTCTCTTGATGAGCTTCAAGAGGTAGTCACCGGAAATGGTTTTCACTTCACAGGTGTGCCCTGTCAGGTTTGATAAGTGGGATTTCTTGACTTATAAATGGGGTTGGGACCATCAGTTGTGTTGTGCAGAAGTCTGGTGGATACACAGCTGATAGTCCTACTGAATAGACTGTTAGAATTTGTATTATGGCAAGAAAAAAGCAGCTAAGTAAAGAAAAACGAGTGGCCATCATTACTTTAAGAAATGAAGGTCAGTCAGTGCGAATAATTGGGAAAACTTTGAAAGTGTCCCCAAGTGCAGTTGCAAAAACCATTAAGCGCTACAAAGAAACTGGCTCAGATGAGGACCGACCCAGGAAAGGAAGACCAAGAGTCACCTCTGCTTCTGAGGATAAGTTTATCAGAGTCACCAGCCTCAGAAATCGCAGGTTAACAGCAGCTCAGATTAGAGACCAGGTCAATGCCACACAGAGTTCTAGCAGCAGACACATCTCTACAAGAACTGTTAAGAGGAGACTTTGTGCAGCAGGCCTTCATGGTAAAATAGCTGCTAGGAAACCACTGCTAAGGACAGGCAACAAGCAGAAGAGACTTGTTTGGGCTAAAGAACACAAGGAATGGACATTAGACCAGTGCAAATCTGTGCTTTGGTCTGATGAGTCCAAATTTGAGATCTTTGGTTCCAACCACCGTGTCTTTGTGCGACGCAGAAAAGGTGAAAGGATGGACTCTACGTGCCTGGTTCCCACCGTGAAGCATGGAGGAGGAGGTGTGATGGTGTGGGGGTGCTTTGCTGGTGACACTGTTGGGGATTTATTCCAAATTGAAGGCATACTGAACCAGCATGGCTACCACAGCATCTTGCAGCGGCATGCTATTCCATCCGGTTTGCGTTTAGTTGGACCATCATTTATTTTTCAACAGGACAATGACCCCAAACACACCTCCAGGCTGTGTAAGGGCTATTTGACCAAGAAGGAGAGTGATGGGGTGCTACGCCAGATGACCTGGCCTCCACAGTCACCAGACCTGAACCCAATCGAGATGGTTTGGGGTGAGCTGGACCGCAGAGTGAAGGCAAAAGGGCCAACATGTGCTAAGCATCTCTGGGAACTCCTTCAAAATTGTTGGTAGACCATTTCCGGTGACTACCTCTTGAAGCTCATCAAGAGAATGCCAAGAGTGTGCAAAGCAGTCATCAAAGCAAAAGGTGGCTACTTTGAAGAACCTAGAATATAAGACATATTTTCAGTTGTTTCACACTTTTTTGTTAAGTATATAATTCCACATGTGTTAATTCATAGTTTTGATGCCTTCAGTGTGAATGTACAATTTTCAAAGTCATGAAAAATCTTTAAATGAGAAGGTGTGTCCAAACTTTTGGTCTGTACTGTATATATATATATATATATATATATATATATATATATATATAAAAAGTATATCAAAAGGCAGCACTCCAAAAATTCTTTAGAAAAAATGGACTTTAATGAGCCCAAAAAGCAACGTTTCGGTTCACAGAACCTTTTTCAAGTCTTGGCTTGAAAAAGGTTCTGTGAACTGAAACGTTGCTTTTTGGGCTCATTAAAGTCCATTTTTTCTAAAGAATTTTTGGAGTGCTGCCTTTTGATATACTTTCTATTGATATGCAACAGTTTGGACAGACTGTTTGGAGGCCTGGCACCCACTAGTGAGTAATGTTTAAATGGTGCTGTCTTTAATATATTATGTATAATATAAATTTCTATGTACCCCAAACCAGAACTAAAAAAATAATACAATCTGTCCCGCTTAGAACAAAGCCTCATACAGTCATGTCAGTAAAAAAAAAAAAAAAAAAAAAAAAGTTATGGCTGCTGAACAGCAAAAAGGCAGAAAAAAACAAACTAAAAATATTGGCCAGTCACTACGGGGTTAAATATGTCCCCTCCCCCATTCATTGTCGGAGATAAGCGGCGCTCACCTTTTGTGTCTTGCATGACGATGGAGCTGTACTTCAGGAAGGTGATGAGCAGGTTACTGCTCTGGACGTCGGCATCCAGCGGCAGCTCCACCGGACTGATGACTGCGGGGACAATAAAGGGGATTTTATCTACAAGCCTCACAAGTGCTGTATATATATATATATATATATATATATATATATATATATATATATATATATATATATATATATATATATGTGTATGTATGTATACCGCATACTCTACCATCTGAGGAAGGAGGAGTGGTGCCCAGAGGGGTTGTGGGCGTCGTTGGGAGAGGGGTGGTGGGCACCGTGACTAATCCCATCTCTGGATGGCTCTATATAAAAAGAATGATATTGTAAATGAATGAAAAATGTAGATATCTACAAAAAAAATCCAATCATAAATATAAATACAGAGAACACAGAGCAGATTTCTGCAGAAAATCCCGGTACCGATACAAAGCTACTGAAGAAGGTAAATAACAGGTCACCACTAGGGGGAGCTAACGGCAGATGCGCTATTGCATTCAATAGTAGCAGTGAGCTCCCCCTAGTGGTGACTATCCACTGAGCAGGCAATGTTGGGAGCTGTAAGCTGAGACGGTTCAGTGCATGTCCATGCAAGGGACATCATCATCGTAATTCTGATTGAAAATCCTTCCCCGTTTTGTGTATGCAGCTCTTAGACACTTTGGGCTCCCATGTTACTCTGATCCACCTGCTGGCAGCTGCTCCCAGATCTAGCTCTCCCTCTCTCGGCTGCTGGTCACATCGCCTCGTGGTGATGCCAGGCAGCACTTTAAAGTAAACCAGTGATTGACTCCAGTTTCTGAACGACATGTTTCTCACACCTTGGATAGTGGTCTGCCACCCACTATACCACTCCTGGTTCTTACCCCGGCCCGCCCTCTGACTTTGTCTCTGCTGCAGCCTCCAGTCTTTGGCATCTCCTCTGCTGATGACTCTTGACTCCATTTCTGATTACGATACATTCTGCCAGCACTAAGGGTGCGGGAACTTTCTTTCTCTCACTTTACAGCAGGCATAGAACCTGAAACTGACCAATGGCTTGCCTCCTCTGAGCAGAATGCAGGCTTCTCTGTTATGTCTGTATGCAGTTTATCAGATAGCAAAGAAGGAGCAAAAGACAAAGACCCACTTCCTGTAGAGACAGACCCACTTCCTGTACAGTCAAAGAACCACTCAAACTTCCCTTAGAGACGAAGACTTGCCCCCATTTCCTGTATCGAGAAAGACAGCCCCCCACTTCCCATAGACACAGACCCATGCACACTTCCTGTAGAGACACATACCCAGTTCCTGAAGAGAAAAAGATCCACCCCCAGTTCCTGTAGATATTAACACCCGCCGAACTTCCTGTATAACACAGACCTACCCCCACTTCCTGTAAAGACACAGTCCCGACCCCACTTGTAGACAAAGACCCACCCCCCACTTCCCATAGACACATACCTACTCCTTGTAGAGACACAGACCCACTTCCTTTTGCGAGGCAAAGACGTGCCCACACTTCCTGTATAAACATAGACCCGCCTACTCTCACTGTATAAACATAGACACGCCCACACTTCATGTATAAACAGACCCGCCCCCACTTCCTGTATAAACACAGACCCGCCCTACTTCCTGTATAAACATAGACCCGCCCACACTTCCGGTATAAACAGACCCGCCCTACTTCCTGTATAAACATAGACCTGCCCTACTTCGTGTATAAACATACTAGTCCTACTTCCTGTATTAACATAGACCCACCCTACTTCCTGCATAAACATAGACCCGTCCCCACTTCCTGTAGAGGAAGACCCACCCCCACTTCCTGTATAAACATAGACCCGTCCACATGTCCAGTATAAACATAGACCCGCCTACACTTCCTGTATAAACATAGACCCGCCTACACTTCCTGTATAAACATAGACCCACCCACACTTCCTGCATATAGACCCGCCCCACTTCCTGTAGAGAAAGACCCGCCCCCACTTCCTGTATAAAGAACCGCACCCAATTCCTGTATAAACATAGACCCACACTACTTCCTGTATAAACATAAACCCGCCCACACTTCCAGTGTAAACATAGACCCGCCCTACTTCCTGTATAAACATAGACCTGCCCTACTTCCTGTATAAACATAGACCCGCCCTACTTTCTGTATAAACATAGACCCGCCCTACTTCCTGTATAAACATAGACCCGCCCTACTTCCTGTATAAACATAGACCCGCCCTACTTCCTGTATAAACATAGACCCGCCCTACTTCCTGTATAAACATAGACCCGCCCTACTTCCTGTATAAACATAGACCCGCCCTACTTCCTGTATAAACATAGACCCGCCCTACTTCCTGTATAAACATAGACCCGCCCTACTTCCTGTATAAACATAGACCCGCCCTACTTCCTGTATAAACATAGACCCGCTCTACTTTCTGTATAAACATAGACCCGCTCTACTTTCTGTATGAACATAGAACCGCTCTACTTCCTGTATAAACATAGACCCGCCCTACTTCCAGTATAAACATAGACCCGCCCTACTTCCTGTATAAACATAGACCTGCCCTACTTCCTGTATAAATAGACCTGCCTACTTCCTGTATAAACAGACCTGCCTACTTCCTGTATAAACATAGACTCGCCCACACTTCCTGTATAAACATAGACCCGCCCTACTTTCTGTATAAACATAGACCCGCCCTACTTCCTGTATAAACATAGACCCGCCCTACTTCCTGTATAAACATAGACCCGCCCTACTTCCTGTATAAACATAGACCCGCCCTACTTCCTGTATAAACAGACTCGTCCTACTTCCTGTATAAACATAGACCCGCCCTACTTCCTGCATAAACATAGACCCGCCCTACTTCCTGTATAAACAGACTCGTCCTACTTCCTGTATAAACAGACTCGACCTACTTCCTGTATAAACATAGACCCGCCCTACTTCCTGTATAAACATAAACCCGCCCTACTTCCTGTATAAACATAGACCTGCCCTACTTCCTGTATAAACATAGACCCGCCCTACTTCCTGTATAAACATAGACCCGCCCTACTTCCTGTATAAACATAGACCCGCCCTACTTCCTGTATAAACATAGACCCGCCCTACTTCCTGTATAAACATAGACCCGCCCTACTTCCTGTATAAACATAGACCTGCCGTACTTCCTGTATAAACATAGACCCGTCCACACTTCCTGTATAAACATAGACCCGCCCTACTTCCTGTATAAACATAGACCCGCCCTACTTCCTGTATAAACATAGACCCGTCCTACTTCCTGTATAAACATAGACCCGCCCTACTTCCTGTATAAACATAGACCCGCCCTACTTCCTGTATAAACATAGACCCGCCCTACTTCCTGTATAAACATAGACCCGCCCTACTTCCTGTATAAACAGACTCGTCCTACTTCCTGTATAAACATAGACCTGCCCTACTTCCTGCATAAACATAGACCCGCCCTACTTCCTGTATAAACAGACTCGTCCTACTTCCTGTATAAACAGACTCGACCTACTTCCTGTATAAACATAGACCCGCCCTACTTCCTGTATAAACATATACCCGCCCTACTTCCTGTATAAACATAGACCTGCCCTACTTCCTGTATAAACATAGACTCGTCCTACTTCCTGTATAAACATAGACCCACCCTACTTCCAGTATTAACATAGACCGCCCCCACTTCCTGTAGAGAAAGACCCACCCCCACTTCCTGTATAAACAGACCCGCCCACACTTCCTGTATAAACAGACCCGCCCACACTTCCTGTATAAACAGACCCGCCCACACTTCCTGTATAAACATAGACCCGCCCTACTTCCTGTATAAACATAGATCAGCCCTACTTCCTGCATAAACATAGACTCGTCCTACTTCCGGTATAAACATAGACATGCTCTTCTTCATGTATAAACATAGACCCACCCTACTTCCTGTATAAATATAGATCTGCCCCCTACTTCCTGTAGAGAAAGACTCGCCCCCACTCCCTGTATAAACATAGACCGGCTCCCAATTCCTGTATAAACATAGACCCACACTACTTCCTGTATAAACATAAACCCGCCCACACTTCCTGTATAAACATAGACCTGCCCTACTTCCTGTATTATCATAGACCCACCCTTCTTCCTGTATAAACATAGACCGCCCTACTTCCTGTATAAACATAGACCTGCCCTACTTACTGTATAAACATAGACCCGCCCACACTTCCTGTATAAACATAGACCCGCCCTACTTCCTGTATAAACAGACCCACCCTACTTCCTGTATAAACATAGACCTGCCTACACTTCCTGTATAAACATAGACCCGCCCTACTTCCTGTATAAACATAGACCCGCCCTACTTCCTGCATAAACATAGACCCGCCCTACTTCCTGTATAAACAGACTCATCCTACTTCCTGTATCAACAGACTCGACCTACTTCCTGTATAAACATAGACCCGCCCTACTTCCTGTATAAACATAGACCCGCCCTACTTCCTGTATAAACATAGACCTGCCCTACTTCCTGTATAAACATAGACCCGCCCTACTTCCTGTATAAACATAACCCGCCCACACTTCAAGTGTAAACATAGACCCGCCCTACTTCCTGTATAAACATAGACCTGCCCTACTTCCTGTATAAACATAGACCCGCCCTACTTTCTGTATAAACATAGACCCGCCCTACTTCCTGTATAAACATAGACCCGCCCTACTTCCTGTATAAACATAGACCCGCCCTACTTCCTGTATAAACATAGACCCGCCCTACTTCCTGTATAAACATAGACCCGCCCTACTTCCTGTATAAACATAGACCCGCTCTACTTTCTGTATAAACATAGAACCGCTCTACTTCCTGTATAAACATAGACCCGCCCTACTTCCTGTATAAACATAGACCCGCCCTACTTCCTGTATAAACATAGACCTGCCCTACTTCCTGTATAAATAGACCTGCCTACTTCCTGTATAAACAGACTCGCCCACACTTCCTGTATAAACATAGACCCGCCCTACTTTCTGTATAAACATAGACCCGCCCTACTTCCTGTATAAACATAGACCCGCCCTACTTCCTGTATAAACATAGACCCGCCCTACTTCCTGTATAAACATAGACCCGCCCTACTTCCTGTATAAACATAGACCCGCCCTACTTCCTGTATAAACATAGACCCGCCCTACTTCCTGTATAAACATAGACCCGCCCTACTTCCTGTATAAACATAGACCCACACTACTTCCTGTATAAACATAAACCCGCCCACACTTCCTGTATAAACATAGACCTGCCCTACTTCCTGTATTATCATAGACCCACCCTTCTTCCTGTATAAACATAGACCGCCCTACTTCCTGTATAAACATAGACCTGCCCTACTTACTGTATAAACATAGACCCGCCCACACTTCCTGTATAAACATAGACCCGCCCTACTTCCTGTATAAACAGACCCACCCTACTTCCTGTATAAACATAGACCTGCCTACACTTCCTGTATAAACAGACCCGCCCTACTTCTGTATAAACAGACCCACCCTACTTCCTGTATAAACAGACCCGCCCAACTTCCTGTATAAACATAGACCTGCCCTACTTCCTGTATACACATAGACCCGCCCTACTTCCTGAATAAACATAGACCCACCCTACTTCCTGTATAAATATAGATCTGCCCTACTTCCTGTATAAACATAGACCCGCCCTACTTCCTGTATAAACATAGAACTGCCTACTTCCTGTATAAACATAGACCCGCCCTACTTCCTGTATAAACATAGACCCGCCCTACTTCCTGTATAAACAGACCCACCCTACTTCCTGTATAAACATAGACCTGCCTACACTTCCTGTATAAACATAGACCCGCCCTACTTCCTGTATAAACAGACCCGCCCTACTTCCTGTATAAACATAGACCCGCCCTACTTCCTGTATAAACATAGAACTGCCTACTTCCTGTATAAACATAGACCCGCCCACACTTCCTGTATAAACATAGACCCGCCCTACTTCCTGTATAAACATAGATTCGCCCACCCTTCCTGTATAAACAAAGACCCACCCTACTTCCTGTATAAACATAGACCTGCCTACACTTCCTGTATAAACATAGACCCGCCCTACTTCCTGTATAAACAGACCCACCCTACTTCCTGTATAAACATAGACCTGCCTACACTTCCTGTATAAACATAGACCCGCCCTACTTCTGTATAAACAGACCCACCCTACTTCCTGTATAAACAGACCCGCCCTACTTCCTGTATAAACATAGACCTGCCCTACTTCCTGTATACACATAGACCCGCCCTACTTCCTGAATAAACATAGACCCACCCTACTTCCTGTATAAATATAGATCTGCCCTACTTCCTGTATAAACATAGACCCGCCCTACTTCCTGTATAAACATAGAACTGCCTACTTCCTGTATAAACATAGACCCGCCCTACTTCCTGTATAAACATAGACCCGCCCTACTTCCTGTATAAACAGACCCACCCTACTTCCTGTATAAACATAGACCTGCCTACACTTCCTGTATAAACATAGACCCGCCCTACTTCCTGTATAAACAGACCCGCCCTACTTCCTGTATAAACATAGACCCGCCCTACTTCCTGTATAAACATAGAACTGCCTACTTCCTGTATAAACATAGACCCGCCCACACTTCCTGTATAAACATAGACCCGCCCTACTTCCTGTATAAACATAGATCCGCCCACCCTTCCTGTATAAACAAAGACCCACCCTACTTCCTGTATAAACATAGACCTGCCTACACTTCCTGTATAAACATAGACCCGCCCTACTTCTGTATAAACAGACCCACCCTACTTCCTGTATAAACAGACCCGCCCTACTTCCTGTATAAACATAGACCTGCCCTACTTCCTGTATACACATAGACCCGCCCTACTTCCTGAATAAACATAGACCCACCCTACTTCCTGTATAAATATAGATCTGCCCTACTTCCTGTATAAACATAGACCCGCCCTACTTCCTGTATAAACATAGAACTGCCTACTTCCTGTATAAACATAGACCCGCCCTACTTCCTGTATAAACATAGACCCGCCCTACTTCCTGTATAAACAGACCCACCCTACTTCCTGTATAAACATAGACCTGCCTACACTTCCTGTATAAACATAGACCCGCCCTACTTCCTGTATAAACAGACCCGCCCTACTTCCTGTATAAACATAGACCCGCCCTACTTCCTGTATAAACATAGAACTGCCTACTTCCTGTATAAACATAGACCCGCCCACACTTCCTGTATAAACATAGACCCGCCCTACTTCCTGTATAAACATAGATCCGCCCACCCTTCCTGTATAAACAAAGACCCACCCTACTTCCTGTATAAACATAGACCCGCCCTACTTCCTGTATAAACATAGACTTGCCCTACTTCCTGTATAAACATAGACTTGCCCTACTTCCTGTATAACCATAGAACTGCCTACTTCCTGTATAAACATAGACCCGCCCTACTTCCTGTATAAACATAGACCTGCCCTACTTCCTGTATAAACATAGACCTGCCCTACTTCCTGTATAAACATAGACCCGCCCACATTTCCTGTATAAACATAGACCCGCCCACACTTCCTGTATAAACATAGACCCGCCCTACTTCCTATATAAACAGACCCGCCCTACTTCCTGTATAAACATAGACCTGCCTACACTTCCTGTATAAACATAGACCCACCCACACTTCCTGTATAAGCATAGACCCGCCCACACTTCCTGTATAAGCATAGACCCGCCCACACTTCCTGTATAAGCATAGACCCGTCCACACTTCCTGTATAAACATAGACCCGCCTACACTTCCTGTATAAACAGACCCCCCCTACTTCCTGTATAAACATAGACCCGCCCTACTTCCTGTATAAACATAGACCTGCCCTACTTCCTGTATAAACATAGACTCGCCCTACTTCCTGTATAAACATAGACTCGTCCTACTTCCGGTATAAACATAGACCGGCCCTACTTCCTGTATAAACATAGACCCGCCCTACTTCCTGTATAAACATAGACCTGCCCTACTTCCTGTATAAACATAGACTCGTCCTACTTCCAGTATAAACATAGACCCACCCTACTTACTGTATAAATATAGATCTGCCCCCACTTCCTGTAGAGAAAGACCCGCCCCCACTTCTCGTATAAACATAGACCCGCCCACACTTCCTGTATAAACATAGACCCGACCACACTTCCTGTATAAACATAGACCCGCCCTATTTCCTGTAGACCTGCCCTACTTCCTGTATAAACAGACCCATCCTACTTCCTGTATAAACAGACCCACCCTACTTCCTGTATAAACATAGACCTGCCCTACTTCCTGTATAAACATAGACCCACCCTACTTCCTGTACAAATATAGATCTGCCCTACTTCCTGCATAAACATAGACTTGTCCTACTTCCGGTATAAACATAGACATGCCCTTCTTCCTGTATAAACATAGACCCACCCTACTTCCTGTATAAATATAGATCTGCCCCCCACTTCCTGTAGAGAAAGACTCGCCCCCACTCCCTGTATAAACATAGACCGGCTCCCAATTCCTGTATAAACATAGACCCACACTACTTCCTGTATAAACATAAACCCGCCCCCACTCCCTGTATAAACATAGACCGGCTCCCAATTCCTGTATAAACATAGACCCACACTACTTCCTGTATAAACATAAACCCGCCCACACTTCCTGTATAAACATAGACCCGCCCTACTTCCTGTATTATCATAGACCCACCCTTCTTCCTGTATAAACATAGACCGCCCTACTTCCTGTATAAACATAGACCTGCCCCCACTTCCTGTATAAACATAGACCCGCCCACACTTCCTGTATAAACATAGACTCGCCCTACTTCCTGTATAAACAGACCCGCCCTACTTCCTGTATAAACATAGACCTGCCTACACTTCCTGTATAAACATAGACCCGCCCTACTTCCTGTATAAACAGACCCACCCTACTTCCTGTATAAACAGACCCACCCTACTTCCTGTATACACATAGACCTGCCCTACTTCCGGTATACACATAGACCCACCCTACTTCCTGAATAAACATAGACCCGCCCTACTTCCTGTATAAACTTAGAACTGCCCTACTTCCTGTATAAACATAGACCCGCCCTACTTCCTGTATAAACATAGACCCGCCCTACTTCCTGTATAAACATAGACCCGCCCTACTTCCTGTATAAACATAGACCCACCCACACTTCCTGTATAAGCACAGACCCGCCCTACTTCCTGTATAAACATAGAACTGCCTACTTCCTGTATAAACATAGACCTGTCCACACTTCCTGTATAAACATAGACCCGCCCTACTTCCTGTATAAACATAGACCTGCCCTACTTCCTGTATAAACATAGACCCGCCCTACTTCCTGTATAAACATAGACCCGCCCTACTTCCTGTATAAACATAGACCCGCCCATACTTCCTGTATAAACATAGACCCGTCCTACTTCCTGTATAAACATAGACCCGCCCATACTTCCTTTATGAACATAGACCCGCCCCCACTTCTTGTATACACATAGACCCGCCCTACTTCCTGTATATAGACCTGCCTTACTTTCCTGTATAAACATAGACCCGCCCACCCTTCCTGTATAAACACAGACCCGCCCTACTTCCTGTATAAACACAGGTCCGCCCTATTTCCTGTATAAACACAGGCCCGCTCTACTTCCTTTATAAACATAGACCCGCCCCCACTTCCAGTATAAACATGGACCCGCTCCCACTTCCTGTATAAACACAGACCCGCTTCCACTTCCTGTATAAACATGGACCCGCTCCCACTTCCTGCATAATCAAAGACCCGCTCCCACTTCCCATAGACATGCATCCGCACCCACATCCTGTAGAGAGACAGATCTGCAAAGTTGCAGTTGAAGGTTGGTTGAACACGACCATCCAATATTTTTTAGTGTTGTGCCCCTTTTGAACTGTTGGGATTGGCCATCACATGGATCCAAGGATGTGATATCTACTGACCTGCGCCAGGACAGTGATGAAATTCCTATTCAGGTGCACGGCTTCGTAAAGTGCGAGTAGAATGGCTTCGTTAGTTCTGTTGGAGACGAAACAACTCCGTTACAGAGAGAAAACTACACAGAGCAACATGAGCTGCGCCTCGGCTCTGGTGGGCGATATAATAGGGAATAACAAACTTACTGTACGGAGATTTTCTCATCTGCATCCGCAATGAACATACTGCCCACCTGTGGAGACAAAGAGTATTGCAACTGTAATAGTATCACATGGGAATGACTGGGTGCGCACGACTGTGCATTATACACTGTCAAGGATAAATAGATTTATTTTGGGCTAAAAATCACTTTTGCAATTGGGTTTCATTAAAAATTGTGCATACTTTACCTTCTATAGCCGCCATGCTGCACTGTCTATTGCTGACTGCAGAAGGAGTTAACAGAGAATCAGTCAGTGAGCTTGTTCTAATAAGACAGTTTATAACTCTTACCGACCTTCTCTCTTTGCTGATTTATTGCCACAAATTTGAGTTCAACTTTCATGTGGTCATAAATCAGCTAAAAAGGAGCTCAGAAAAATAAAAATGAGACTTATAAACTAGTCTTAACTAGCTCGCTGACAGATTCGAAGATAACTAATTCTGCAGCCAGTAATAGACGGTTCAGCGCAGAGGCTGTAGAAGGCAAACAGTGCAACATTTCAAAAGAACCCAATTGCAAAAGTGATTTTTAGCCAAAAATACATGCAAGTTAAAAAAAAAAACATATCCCTTAAGTGGTATGGAGGAGTGGCGAGGCACTGAGGCAGTGGCGTGGAGGAGTGGCGAGGCACTGAGGCAGTGGCGTGGAGGAGTGGCGGGGCACTGAGGCAGTGGCGTGGAGGAGTGGCGGGGCACTGAGGCAGTGGCGTGGAGGAGTGGCGGGGCACTGAGGCAGTGGCGTGGAGGGGCACTGAGGCAGTGGCGTGGAGGAGTGGCGAGGCACTGAGGCAGTGGCGTGGAGGAGTGGCGGGGCACTGAGGCAGTGGCGTGGAGGAGTGGCGGGGCACTGAGGCAGTGGCGTGGAGGAGTGGCGGGGCACTGAGGCAGTGGCGTGAAGGAGTGGCGAGGCACTGAGGCAGTGGCGTGGAGGAGTGGCGGGGCACTGAGGCAGTGGCGTGGAGGAGTGGCGGGGCACTGAGGCAGTGGCGTGGAGGAGTGGCAGGGCACTGAGGCAGTGGCGTGGAGGAGTGGCAGGGCACTGAGGCAGTGGCGTGGAGGAGTGGCGAGGCACTGAGGCAGTGGCGTGGAGGAGTGGCGAGGCACTGAGGCAGTGGCGTGGAGGAGTGGCGGGGCACTGAGGCAGTGGCGTGGAGGAGTGGCGGGGCACTGAGGCAGTGGTGTGGAGGAGTGGCGGGGCACTGAGGCAGTGGCGTGGAGGAGTGGCGGGGCACTGAGGCAGTGGCGTGGAGGAGTGGCGGGGCACTGATGCAGTGGCGTGGAGGAGTGGCGGAGCACTGAGGCAGTGGCGTGGAGGAGTGGCGGGGCACTGAGGCAGTGGCGTGGAGGAGTGGCGGGGCACTGAGGCAGTGGCGTGGAGGAGTGGCGGGGCACTGAGGCAGTGGCGTGGAGGAGTGGTGGGGCACTGAGGCAGTGGTGTGGAGGAGTGGCGGTGCACTGAGGCAGTGGTATGGAGGAGTGGCGAGGCACTGAGGCAGTGGTGTGGAGGAGTGGCGAGGCACTGAGGCAATGGTGTGGAGGAGTGGCGAGGCACTGAGGCAGTGGTGTGGAGGAGTGGCGGGGCACTGAGGCAGTGGTGTGGAGGAGTGGCGAGGCACTGAGGCAGTGGTGTGGAGGAGTGGCGAGGCACTGAGGCAGTGGTGTGGAGGAGTGGCGAGGCACTGAGGCAGTGGTGTGGAGGAGTGGCGGGGCACTGAGGCAATGGCGTGGAGGAGTGGCGAGGCACTGAGGCAGAGGTATGGAGGAGTGGCGGGGCACTGAGGCAGTGGTGTGGAGGAGTGGCGAGGCACTGAGGCAGTGGTGTGGAGGAGTGGCGGGGCACTGAGGCAG
The DNA here is from genome assembly GCF_046119375.1 of Phyllobates terribilis. NCBI lineage: Eukaryota > Metazoa > Chordata > Amphibia > Anura > Dendrobatidae > Phyllobates > Phyllobates terribilis. The sequence continues at coordinate 387,644,952 of NW_027362765.1, forward strand.
AGGTGTGGAGGAGTGGCGAGGCACTGAGGCAGAGGTATGGAGGAGTGGCGGGGCACTGAGGCAGTGGTGTGGAGGAGTGGCGAGGCACTGAGGCAGTGGTGTGGAGGAGTGGCGGGGCACTGAGGCAGTGGTGTGGAGGAGTGGCGAGGCACTGAGGCAGTGCTGTGGAGGAGTGGCGGGGCACTGAGGCAGTGGTGTGGAGGAGTGGTGAGGCACTGAGGCAGGGGTATGGAGGAGTGGCGAGGCACTGAGGCAGAGGTATGGAGGAGTGGCGAGGCACTGAGGCAGAGGTATGGAGGAGTGGCGAGGCACTGAGGCAGAGGTATGGAGGAGTGGCGAGGCACTGAGGCAGAGGTATGGAGGAGTGGCGAGGCACTGAGGCAGAGGTATGGAGGAGTGGCGAGGCACTGAGGCAGAGGTATGGAGGAGTGGCGAGGCACTGAGGCAGAGGTATGGAGGAGTGGCGAGGCACTGAGGCAGAGGTATGGAGGAGTGGCGAGGCACTGAGGCAGAGGTATGGAGGAGCGTTGGGGCACTGGGGCAGCAGCATTGAGGAGCAGTGGTGGAGCACCAGTAGTTTAGCAAGTGCACGGGGTTTCTTTCAGAGCACACTGTGGCCCTTTGTAAAATAAATAAAGGCAGTGGAAATCCCCTTGTAATAATTTACAAGACACCTGTATTCTGTATCTCCTCCGGACAGCAAATTCATGATGTAAGAACCCCGGGTGGTGAGCGTGGAACCCGGCTCCGTTATGTGTCACTCTGAAAGGCTGCGGCCGGGACCATGGGTCTAGGACCCCAGCGGCTTCTCCTGGCCCCGCTCCTCTACACTGGCAGGTCTCTCTACCCATGTGTGTACATGGACACACCCATCAGCCTAGGGCAGCGAGGTCAGGAGACATCACCCTGGCTTTTCTAAGTATGGAAATGACGCAGACGGAGGACAATTCACGCTCCGCATGGTCCGGGCAGCACAAAGCTGCCGTCAGGTTCCCTTTTCAGATATGGCGGCCGTCTTCCTTTCTGTGACGATTGACGTGTTCTTATTAATTTATATTAGAAGAGTTTTCTGTTACGCACCATATTTGTCAATGCAGAGAAGAAGCCGGTCTGGTTCTCCTCCTCCTTGTCCCTGTACTGCCTGAGAGGGGAACAGAAAAAAACCACTAAGACTGTGAAGTAACAGGGAGCATGTGTCAGGGTGAGGGTCCCATAACACTGCGAGGGTACTATAACACAGCAAGGGTCCTATAACACAGGGAAGGGTCCTAGAACATAGGCGAGAGTCCTATAACACACTGAGGTTTCTATAACACGGCGAGGGTCCTATATCATGGGAGGGTTCTATAACACAGGCGAGAGTCCTATAACACAGCGAGGGTCTTTGACTTTGGTTATAATGCAAACTAACCAAAGTACCATAAAAAAAAAAAACTGACCAGACGCACCCCTTTAACCGCTTCCCGACCGCCCACTGTAGATAAACGTCCGCGCTGCCTGGGCTCTGTGCAGCGCGGACGTTTAAGAACGGTGGGTGGTCTCGCAGCGCTCAGGACCCCCAGGGTCCTGCAAGCGCTGTGGGAGCGGTGCAGAGCGATAGCTCTGACAGGGAACATCATCGGGACCTGATTAGATCAGGTCCCAGTGATGTTAACCCTTTGCTGTCTTCTATATAGAAGACAGCAGGAGGAGAGGGGGTCGTCCACTTACCTCTCCGACGACCCCTGATTCCTTTCAGGACCTGACGTTGCTATGGCAGCTGGAGGTCACATGACCGCCTCCAGCTCTGCCATATATGGTGTCCTGCCTGGCTCAGCCTGCAGCTGTAGCCTGGCAGGAGACTGACTGTGTGAAGATCTCATGTAATGTAATATATGTCTATTACATTACATGAGATCAGGGATCAGAAAAATAAAAATTAATGTCCCATACAGGGACTAAGTAAAAATGTAAAAAAAAGTTAAAAGAAATGTTTTGAAACTGTTAAAAAAAAAATACAAAATAAATTAAAATAAATAAATAAAATATTAAACCGATAAATCCATATATTTTTGCAAAAATAAAAAAAGTACACATATTTGGTATTGCCGCGTCCGAAACAACCCGAGCTATAAAACTGTCACACTAATTAACTCCTTCTGTGCACACTGTAATAAAAATAAATAAAAAACGGAGCAAAAAACTATGCTTTTTCCTCATATCGCCAAACAAAAAGTGGATAAAAATGCGATCAAAAAGCAAAATGGAAATAAAAATGGTACCACTGAAAACGTCATCTTGTTCCGCAAAAAACAAGCCGCCATACAGCTCCATCAGCCGAAAAATAAAAAAGTTATACCTCTCAGAATAAAGCAATGCAAAAAAAATATTTTTTGTAGAAAATTGTTTTATTGTGTAAAAGCGCCAAAACATAAAAAATATACAGTACGTGTAGTATCGCTGTAAACGTACTGACCAAAAGAATAACGCTGCCTGATCACTTTTACCACACGCAGAACGGCATAAAAAAAAAACTCAAAAAACAATTCCTGAATTGTTGGTTTTTGTTAATTTTACCTCCCAAAAAACGGAATAGAAAGCGATCAAAAAATGTCACGTACCCAAAAATGGTACCAATAAAAATGTCAACTCGTCCCGCAAAAAACAAGCCGTCACATGACTCTGTCGGCCGAAATATGGAAAAATTATAGCTCTCAAAATATGGCGATGCAAAAACTAGATTTTGCAAAAAAAAAAAAAAAGCTTCTCTTAGTGTGTGACAGCTGTCAGTCATAAAAACCCGATATAAATCTGGTATCTCTGTAATCGCACCGACCCGAAGAATAAAGTAATCTCATCACTAATACCGCACGAGGAACGGCGTAAAAAATAAATAAAACCAATTCTTCACCTGCTACTGATTTGTTTATTATGTCTCCCAAAGATAGCAGTAAGGCTCTGCTCACATTTATCCTGCGCTCTGCGCTGAGCACTTACACCAGAGTTTCCGTGTAAATCTCTGAAATATGTGATTCAGCCGGAACCCATGACGGAAGATTCCGTGTAATGAGGCAGATATAGGCCACTGTGGATGCCGTCTGCCCTGTGATCCCACGGTGTCATTTGTTTTAGGCGTGCATAAAAGTGCGGTTGGCCACAGTTTTGTGCACTTCTGAAAAAAAGGACACCGCTAAACAGAGGCCAGACGGAGTCCAGAGTAACTCTGCTGCCTCATTACAGTGAATGAATCCCGCAGGGGTTTCATCTGAATTACATCACTTGGAAATTTAGATGGAAACCCCGATGTAAGTGCTCAGCCTCGAGCGCCGGATGAATGTTACGTAAAATGTTCCCAATAAAAGCTTCAACTCAGTCCTCAAACAAAGCTAGTCCCAACTCAGGTCCGTCATCTGTTAAAAATATAAGGGACTTCCAAGTTACTGGTAGCAGAAAGGCTCTGGAAAAGCAAAATGGCCCTTGCCCCCCAAAAGAAATTCAGAAAATTTTGTGCTCCCAAATCCAAATGCCTATTCTACAATAATTTGCTCTCCAATTGTCAAATAGCACTCCGTCCCCCCCAGATCTCGCCGTACGGCTGAGCGGTACGATACAGCCACATATGGGGTATTGCCACGTTTAGAAGAAATTGTGTGACACATTTCGGCACCATTTTTACCCATTGCCCTGTGTGAAAATGTAAAATCTGAGGGTAAAACATTTTTTTGTGGTAAAAATATAATTATGCTTTTTTCACTGCCCAATGGTATAAATTTAAAAATTAAAAAATACTCACTACTTCCCTAGATGAATTCCTTGAGAGGTGTAGTTTACAAAATGGGGTCACTTGTGGGGGTTTCTGCTGTTTCGGCATGTCAGCGACTCTTCAAATGTGACATGGTGTCTGCAACCTATCCCAGCCAACATAGTGCTCCTTTCTCTTCTGAACCCTGCCGTACACCAAAGCAGTGGTTTTCCCCCACATATGGGGTATCGTCGTACTCAGGAGAAATTGCACAACAAATTTCATGGTGCAATTTCTCCTGTTACCCTTATGATAATGCAAAATTAAGGGATGAAAAACGTTTTTGTGGGAAAAATGTGAAAATTTTATTTTTACAGCTGATTATTATAAACTTCTGTGAAGCACCTTGGGTTCAAGGTGCTCACCATACATCTAGATAAGTTCCCTGAGGGGTCTAGTTTCCAAAATGGTGTTACTTGTGGGGGGTTTCCACTGTTTAGGCACATCAGGGGCTCTCCAAACGCAACATGGCGTCTGCTAATTATTCAGACAAATTTTACATTCAAAAAGTCTAATGGTGCTCCTTCTCTTCCGAGCCCTGCCGTGCGCCCAAACAGTGGTTTTCCCTCACATATGGGGTATCAGAGTGCTCAAGAGAAATTGCACAAAAAATTTTGGGGTCCATTTTTTCCTGTTACCCCTGTGAAAATAAAAAAAATTGGGTCTAAAGTAACATTTTTGTGAAAAAAAGTTAAATGTTAATTTTTTTCTTCCACATTCCAAAAATTCCTGTGAAGCACCTGAAGGGTTAATAAAGTTCTTGAATGTGGTTTTGAGCACCTTGAGGGGTGCAGTTTTTAGAATGGTGTCACTTTTGGGTATTTTCTGTCATAAAGACCTCTCAAAGTGACTTCAAATAAGATGTGGTCCCTAAAAAAATGTTTTTGTAAATTTTGTTGGAAAAATGAGAAATCGCTGGTCAACTTTTAACCCTTATAGCTCCCTAACAAAAAAAAATTTTGGTTCCAAAATTGTGCTGATGTAAAGTAGACATGTGGGAAATGTTATTTATTAACTATTTTGTGTGACATATCTCTCTGATTTAAGGGCATGAAAATTCAAAGTTTGAAAATTGCAAAATTTTCAAAATTTTCGCCAAATTTACGATTTTTTCACAAATAAACGTAAGTGACATCAAAGAAATTTTACCACTATCATGAAGTACAATATGTCACGAAAAAACAATCTCAGAATCAGGGGGATCCGCTGAAGCGTTCCAGAGTAATTGCTTCATAAAGTGACAGTGGTCAGAATTTAAAAAATTGGCCCGGTCACGAAGGCAAAAACAGGCTCTGGTGAGAAGTGGTTAATAAAGAGCATTTATCACACCAGTGGGTGCTACTGTTTACCCTTCCCCTCCTGATTTAGACTTACGATACAGATAAAACCTGGCCCGTTTCGGACTACGTACGTGTTGTATTCAAATAACGCCCGGGCGATGACCAGTCCCATGCCCTGGAACGAGAGCAGAACAGCATTACTCCCATACATGCCAGTAAGGGTCCTCAGCAGCACAAATAATAGGGTTAAACTCACATTCAATGTCCCCTCGTCATCCACGATAGACAACTTCACAATGTACGGGTTTACAGACTGGGAGGGAAAGAAAGGCGATGGATTATTGTCCAATGTGAATTATTTCCATAATGTCTGGGCACATTACTATTAGTAGGAGACACCATCACTTTATGATCAGTGGGGGCTGCAGCCTCCTCACCGTAATTTACCCCACTAAGCAGCAAACTGCAGAGCGGGCCAATCAGATAATATAAAGCTGCACTTCTCTGCACAGTAGCGGAATCAGACACTTGCTTACTTCTCGGGATCAGTGGGGGGTCCTGGAGTGCAGACCCTCACCCTCAGGATCGGTAGGGGTACCAGAGCTCGGATCCTCTCCCTCAGGATCGGAGGGGGTACCAGAGCTCGGATCCTCTCCCTCAGGATCGGAGGGGGTCCTGGAGCTCGGATCCTCTCCCTCAGGATCGGAGGGGGTCCTGGAGCTCGGATCCTCTCCCTCAGGATCGGAGGGGGTCCTGGAGCTCGGATCCTCTCCCTCAGGATCGGAGGGGGTCCTGGAGCTCAGATCCTCTCCCTCAGGATCGGAGGAGGTCCTGGAGCTCAGATTCTCTCCCTCAGGATCGTTGAGGGGTCCTGGAGCTCGAACCCTGACTATAAGGAACGGTGGGGATACCGGAGTTCGGACCCTCACCCTCAGAATCGTTGGGAGTTCATGGAGCTCGGATCCTCTTCCTCAGGATTGGTCGGGGGTCCTAGGGTACAGATGCACACCCTCAGGATCAGTGGGGAGTCCCAGAGCTCAGACCCTATTCTCTTAGGATCGATGGGGGGTCCTGGAGCTCAGATCCTCTCACTCAGGATCGGTGGGATTCACGGAGCTCAGATTCTCAACCTCAGGATCGGTGGAGGGTCCTGGAGCTCGGACCCTCACTGTCCGGATCAGTGGGAGTCACGGAGCCCAGATCCTCACCCTCAAGATCGGTGGAGGGGCCAGGATCAGTGGGGATACCGGAGCTCGGACCCTCACCCTCGAGATCAGTGGGGGCACCGAAGGTCAGACCCTCAGGATTGGTGGGAGTCACGGAGATCGGATCCTCACCGTCAGGATCAGTGAGGATACCGGAGCTCAGACCCTCACCCTCAGGATCAGTGGGGATACCGGAGCTCGAACCCTCACCCTCAGGATCAGTGGGGGCACTGAAGCTTGGATCCTCAGGATTGGTGGGGGCCACAGAGCTTGAATTCTCTTACTCAGGATCGGTGGGGTCCCGGTAATCGGACCCTTGCCATCAGAATTGGTGGGGGTCATGGTGCAAAAGTTATGGTAAATTTTACTAATCTGCCATTGGAAAGTCCATTTAATGAAAAAAATATACTTGGCTGTCACTGGCGGTGGATTCTCCCAACCCGACACCCAATAACTCTCAGTCACTGTTATTACAACAGAACAAGGTGGAAAGACAACGTAGGCGCCGCTTATCTCAGACAGTAACTTCTGCAACGAGTCTACATCTGACCACACATGAGATAGCTGTCAACCTGGTGTTCGTTGCGCAGCAGCTTTCTCTCTAGACTGCCCCATAGACATGCTTGCTTGTCTCGCCTGAGCGTTCACGTATTTTCCATGGGGAGAGACAATGGCGCCGATGCCGAACACATCCGGCTGCAGCTTATCTCCACTGAAAACAAAAAGATCGGCCATCAAGGTTCCAACGGCCCAAACGTTCTCTCCCCCAAGAGAGTTGGAGGCCCCCATACACATTAGATGGTTGGCCGGTCCCATCAAAAATCGGACTGTGAGCTCTTCAGGAGACCTGGACTAAGACTGCGATATACATTGCTGCTATATTCATAGGAAACGGCCCCTTCTATACAGAGCTAGGAGGTGGGAAGACCACGCACTTCGTATTTTCTGTAGTTCACTAGCAGTGCCAGCAACACCACAGCATCGTAGCCATGTTCCCGGCGGCTGGGAGGATGGGACAGGATCTAAAAATGAAAGAAATAAAAGGATCAGAACATAAAAGTATGAAATAAATAATATAATAACTGAGGCCGAACATAGAAATACAAGAATTATTGGAGTTTGCCGAAGCCCCTTCATAAACATCCGTACTGGGCAATGGTTCAAACCACATGGGAATAAGCGACCGACAGACCCGCCGCTGCGGCTTCCCCCCCAAATAAGGATCTGTTGGGTTAAATGAAATTTGGATTCTGGCAATTGCTGGCCACAAATAATAGGGAGCAAAAAGATTCAAGTTGCCCGTCATCTACATGGGCCTTCTTTTCCTAAAGCTAGCCTATAATACGAATGGATAACCAAGAAAAATACAATGTATGATGGTATACAGTTATGGCCGAAAGTGTTGGCACCCAAGTATTTCTCCCAGAAAATTATTACAATTCCACATGTTTTGTTATACACGTTTATTTACTTTGTGTGTATTGGACCAACACAAAAAAAAGAGGAAAAAAAGGCAAATTGAACATAATTTCACAAAAACTCCAAAAATGGGTCAGAAAATTGTTGGCACCTTTCCAAAATTGTGGGTAAAAAACTTTCAAACCAGATAAAAAGGGGAGAAGTTGACTCAAACTTTGCATTGTGTGTCTCTGTGTGCCACACTAAGCATGGAGAACAGAAAGAGGAGAAGAGAACTGTCTGAGGACTTGAGAACCAAAATTGTTGAAAAATGTTAACAATCTCAAGGTTACAAGTCCATCTGCAGAGATCTTGATGAAGTTATTGACATATGACAAAACTGTGATATATGTAGCCGGCAGCACGCAGCACAGAGCTGAGGAAAACACAGCAGACAACATTACTGTACACACGAGAATGTACCTGTAAGATTGCTTCAAATATACTATTGATCATGACGTATTCCAAAATGGTGTTCTGGCTGATGTTATCAGTGACCTGAAACACAGGAAGGGAAACGTCATAATATAATATAATATAATAATAATGATAATAATAATAATATAGCAGTGACCTCATTAGTGGAATTGCATCAGAACTTGCTGTTTGTAATCTGTTTGTTTTTTTATTTTTGATATTATAATCGCTGTATTATTCTTTGCCAGTTGTCTTTTCCAAGAAGAGAAACGTATTGGTGGAGAAGATTTATCATTTATTGTTACGCTCCATATCTCCACTATAACCTGGTCTTTCATAGCAGCCCCAGTTACAGGGATAAGTAGCACTGATGGATATCGGCCATTATCAGGGCCACTCTGGGCCTAATTACACATCAGGCTATTACACAGGCGATCGTGTGATCGCCAGGAAGAAGCAAGGACAGCAGTATCTATATACAACCTTCATTGACGCACATTTAGTACTCGGCTTTGGGCGCCAGACTTGTAGCTGCAAGATGGTGTATTAGAGGAGGAGGACTGATGGAGGGGGATGGGTAGAGGAGGAGGGGGATTGGTAAAGAAGGGGGACTGGTAGAGGTGAATTGGTAGAGGAGGGGTACTTGTAAAGGAGGAGGGGATTGGTAGAGGAGTAGGGGGATTGGTAGAGGAGGGGGAATTGGTGGAGGGGGATTGGTGAAGGAGGGGGAGGGGGGTTGGTAGAGGAGGAGGGGGATTGGTGGAAGAGGAGGGGGATTGGTGGAAGAGGAGGGGGATTGGTGGAAGAGGAGGGGGATTGGTGGAAGAGGAGGGGGATTGGTGGAAGAGGAGGGGGATTGGTGGAAGAGGAGGGGGATTGGTGGAAGAGGAGGGGGATTGGTGAAAGAGGAGGGGGATTGGTGAAAGAGGAGGGGGATTGGTGAAAGAGGAGGGGGATTGGTGAAAGAGGAGGGGGACTGGTGAAAGAGGAGGGGGATTGGTGAAAGAGGAGGGGGATTGGTGGAAGAGGAGGGGGATTGGTGGAAGAGGAGGGGGATTGGTGGAAGAGGAGGGGGATTGGTGGAAGAGGAAGGGGATTGGTGGAAGAGGAGGGGGATTGGTGGAAGAGGAGGGGGATTGGTGGAAGAGGAGGGGGATTGGTAGAAGAGGGGGATTGGTAGATGAGTAGGGGGATTGGTAGAGGAGGAGGAGGGGGGGTTGGTAGAGGAGGGGGATTGGTGAAGGAGAGGGAAGGGGCTTGGTAGGGGAGGTGGGGGATTGGTGGAGGAGGATGGGGATTGGTAGATGAGAAGGGGGATTGGTGAAGGAGGGGGAGGGAGATTGCTAGAGAAGGCAGAGGTGGATTGGTAAAGGAGGGGGATTGGTGAAGGAGGGGTAGGGGGATTGGTAGAGGAGGAGGGGGGATTGGTGGAGGAGGGAGACTGGTAGAGGAGGGGAAGGGGGATTGGTAGAGAAGGGGGGTTGGTAGAGGAGATGGGGGGTTTGGTTGGGGAGGAAGAGGGGAATTGGTAGAGGAGGAGGGGGATTAGTGGAGGAAGTATTGCTTCTTTATATCCAGGTCTAGTGCTGAGGGTGCAAGATTTGGTCCCTCTCTTAATATCCCTATTATTATTTATTTTTATAGAGCCATTTATTCCATGGCGCTTTACATGTGGTAGGGATATACATAGCAAAAACATTTACATAACCTTAACAAAACAAGTCAGCGACTGTTACAGGAGGAGCGAGGACCCTGCCAGCGAGGGCTCACAGTCTACAAGGAATTGGTGAGGATACAGTAGGTGAGGGTAGAGGAGGTCATGCAGTAATATGGAGGGGCGGTGGTTACTGCAGGTTGTAGGCTTGTCAGTTGTAGGCTTGCCTATCTCATGATCTGCAACTTCAGTCCTAAATAAAGTACAACCCAGAGGATCAGCCAAGCCTGGCGCTCTTTAGCAGCTTGCACATGGCCGCCATGGTCTCGCTATGACATTACTCACAGTGACCAAGCAGAGGAGCAGCTTCAGGCAGAGACTCTTCAGGCTTTCGGAGCCCTCGCCGCACAGCAGGATATCCAGACTTTCCATCAGATTCTGTGGGAAACCATCGCTCAAGCGTTACAATCGTATGGTTTAATTAGAATATTTATTGCTATTACTATTATGCTATTCAGAAATACATCTGATCAAACAATTAGAAGCAGACTTTGTGCTAAAGGAACTTTACAAGATATAGGGTTAATCCTGTTCACTCACTCCTGGGATCGGTGATGTCAGATCTGCCGACACCTTCTGGGATGAGCAGGTGATTGGCAGGATTCATGCACTTGTCCCATTCAGTACAGAAGCAGCGCCATCCTGGCCCATGGACCGTGTCTGGTATTCCTACTCAGTCCCAGTTCTTTTAAATGTTGCAGTACCAGACATGGCCATTGGAGGAGGGTGGCACCATTTCTGGAAATATACCCTGAACCTTTTTGAGATCTTACAAATTCCTTGAATTGTTAAGACGGTGCTCCTTAAATCTACAGTATATAGTCCTGGGCTTTAAACCTGCTCCACTGTAAATGCACAATGAGGGTCTACAGCCCGATCAGGTCGTCTGCCCGCCCATAAGAGAAAGAAGTGGACCCTAATGAGAAGTGATTTATAATGGAGTTCATAAACCTAAATATTACTGAATGACCGCAGGGGAGCAGGGGCAGTGCCATTGTGTGCCAGGCCGGGTGCCCCTAGGAACGGTGTAAGTGGGTTGTTTTCTCCTGTAACTTCAGCACGGCCACAGAGAAAAACTACAGTATAAAATATACGAGTTGATCTCATATTTAAGGGTCCCTTCCCCCCTCTCACCTTCATACGAAGCTCGGCCTTGTCAAAGCCCATCAGCAGGTTAATAATATCAAAGCCAGATGTCGGCTTGTTCTTCTGATGGACTCCACGGATGAGTGCGCACAGCGTCTAGAGAAACAATGGAAAGACTTCACGTCAACCGAAACCAGACCCAAAAAAGGTCTTCTAGGGAAATATTACATGGATTTCATGTGATATAAATGTCTGATGTGTGGGGAAGAGAAAGACTGTGAGTCCTGCTCCTCCCGCCCACTCATAGAGAAAGCCCGTGAGTCCTGCTTCCTCCACCGACTCATAGAGAAAACTTGTGAGTCCAGCTTCTCCCACCCACTCATAGAGAAAACTTGTGAGTCCTGCTTCCCCCACCCACTCATAGAGAAAACTTGTGAGTCCAGCTTCTCCCACCGACTCATAGAGAAAACTTGTGAGTCCTGCTTCCCCCACCCACTCATAGAGGAAGCCTGTGAGTCCTGCGTCTCCCACTAACTCATAGAGAAAGCCTGTGAGTCCTGCTTCTCCCACCCACTCATAGAGAAAACTTGTGAGTCCAGCTTCTCCCACCCACTCATAGAGAAAACTTGTGAGTCCAGCTTCTCCCACCCACTCATAGAGAAAACTTGTGAGTCCTGCTTCCCCCACAGACTCATAGAGAAAACTTGTGAGTCCAGCTTCTCCCACCCACTCATAGAGAAAACTTGTGAGTCCAGCTTCTCCCACCGACTCATAGAGAAAACTTGTGAGTCCTGCTTCCCCCACCGACTCATAGAGAAAACTTGTGAGTCCTGCTTCCCCCACCGACTCATAGAGAAAACTTGTGAGTCCTGCTTCTCCCACCCACTCATAGAGGAAGCCTGTGAGTCCTGCGTCTCCCACTAACTCATAGAGAAAGCCTGTGAGTCCTGCTTCTCCCACCCACTCACAGATGAAGCCTGAGTCCTGCTTTTACCACCCACTCATAGAGAAAGCCTGTGAATCCTGCTTCCCCGCCCACTCATAGACAAAGCATGTGAGTCCTGCTTCTCCCACCCACTTATAAAGAAAGCCTGTGAGTCCTGCTTCTCCCACCCACTCACAGAGGAAGACTGTGAGTCCTGCTTCTCACACCCACTTATAAAGAAAGCCTGTGAGTCCTGCTTCTCACCGCCATGACAGGAGGTATGGAGATTGTAATTATATAAAAAATCTTACCAAGACAGCTCAAATCCACTTCATAATCAGCAGCTGTTCAGGTGATGCAACAGTGTTCGTTTTATGCACCAGTATCATGGTGACTGATCCCAGTAATGCAGTGGTCATATTCAGAACTACTTCCTACCACCACATACTGTTACAGTACCTGTAAGGAGTTGACCACTCGTATCTGGTGCTCGGCCTTCAGGGCCAGGATACAATGCTGGAACAGACTGTTCATGTTATCCTTTATCTTCATTAGCTCCTCTCCATCCAGAGATTCTAACTTGGCTTCCAGATATTCCAGATTCACCTGGTCAGTGCAGAATTACAAAGAGTTAAAGACGCCACAATCTTGACGAGGCCAGAATATTGTAAGGCTTGTGATCTTGTCCACAGACAGGAGACAGGAGCACAACTCCATATCCAGGATGTTTTACCTTCATAAGAAAGAGCTCCTCCCAAAATCGGGGGTTGGATTTGGTTGGATCATCTTTCTGCAAAACAGGCAATAAGTGAAATTGGTCAATAGACTGTATTATACTTCAGAGCTGTACTCACTACTGTCTAATCTAGATATATTAGATCTGGCCCTTTAAGAAAGGCATGTCTCAATATGTGACAGCGTGAGACTTCCTGCATCTGAGCTGAGAGATGGCGCACTGTGGGGGAAGACGCACTGTGGGGGAAGACGCACTGTGGGGGAAGACGCACTGTGGGGGAAGACGGGAGTGTGAGCCTGGAAATACCAGAGATAAATGCGGCTGTGTCATAGGACACATCCTCTATATACTACACGGGACACATCCTCTATATACTACACGGGACACATCCTCTATATACTACACGGGACACATCCGCTATATACTACACCACACGGGACACATCCTCTATATACTACACCGCACGGGACACATCCTCTATATACTGCACCACACGGGACACATCCTCTATATACTACACGGGACACATCCTCTATATACTATACCACACGGGACACATCCTCTATATACTACACCACACGGGACACATCCTCTATATACTACACCACACGGGACACATCCTCCATATACTACACCACACGGGACACATCCTCTATATACTACACCACACGGGACACATCCTCTATATACTGCACCACACGGGACACATCCTCTATATACTACACGGGACACATCCTCTATATACTATACCACACGGGACACATCCTCTATATACTACACCACACGAGACACATCCTCTATATACTGCACCACATGGGACACATCCTCTATATACTACCCCACACGGGACACATCCTCTATATACTACACCACACGAGACACATCCTCTATATACTACCCCACACGGGACACATCCTCTATATACTACACCACACGGGACACATCCTCTATATACTACCCCACACGGGACACATCCTCTATATACTACACCACACGGGACCCATCCTCTATATACTACACCACACGGGACACATCCTCTATATACTACACCACACAGGACACATCCTCTATATACTACACCACACGGGACACATCCTCTATATACTGCACCACACGGGACACATCCTCTATATACTACACCACACGGGACACATCCTCTATATACTACACCACACGGGACACATCCTCTATATACTACACCACACGGGACACATCCTCTATATACTACACCACACGGGACACATCCTCTATATACTACACCACACGGGACACATCCTCTATATACTACACCACACGGGACACATCCTCTATATACTACACCACACGGGACACATCCTCTATATACTACACCACACGGGACACATCCTCTATATACTACACCACACGGGACACATCCTCTATATACTACACCACACGGGACACATCCTCTATATACTACACCACACGGGACACATCCTCTATATACTACACCACACGGGACACATCCTCTATATACTACACCACACGGGACACATCCTCTATATACTACACCACACGGGACACATCCTCTATATACTACCCCACACGGGACACATCCTCTATATACTACACCACACGGGACACATCCTCTATATACTACACCACACGGGACACATCCTCTATATACTACACCACACGGGACACATCCTCTATATACTACACCACACGGGACACATCCTCTATATACTACACCACACGGGACACATCCTCTATATACTACACCACACGGGACACATCCTCTATATACTACACCACACGGGACACATCCTCTATATACTACACCACACGGGACACATCCTCTATATACTACACCACACGGGACACATCCTCTATATACTACCCCACACGGGACACATCCTCTATATACTACCCCACACGGGACACATCCTCTATATACTACACCACACGGGACACATCCTCTATATACTACACCACACGGGACACATCCTCTATATACTACACCACACGGGACACATCCTCTATATACTACACCACACGGGGCACATCCTCTATATACTACACCACACGGGACACATCCTCTATATACTACACCACACGGGACACATCCTCTATATACTACACCACACGGGACACATCCTCTATATACTACACCACACGGGACACATCCTCTATATACTACACCACACGGGACACATCCTCTATATACTACACCACACGGGACACATCCTCTATATACTACACCACACGGGACACATCCTCTATATACTACACCACACAGGACACATCCTCTATATACTACACCACACGGGACACATCCTCTATATACTATACCACACGGGACACATCCTCTATATACTACACCACACGGGACACATCCTCTATATACTACACCACACGGGACACATCCTCTATATACTACCCCACACGGGACACATCCTCTATATACTACACCACACGGGACACATCCTCTATATACTACACCACACGGGACACATCCTCTATATACTACACCACACGGGACACATCCTCTATATACTACACCACACGGGACACATCCTCTATATACTACACCACACGGGACACATCCTCTATATACTACACCACACGGGACACATCCTCTATATACTACACCACACGGGACACATCCTCTATATACTACACCACACGGGACACATCCTCTATATACTACACCACACGGGACACATCCTCTATATACTACACCACACGGGACACATCCTCTATATACTACACCACACGGGACACATCCTCTATATACTACACCACACGGGACACATCCTCTATATACTACACCACACGGGACACATCCTCTATATACTACACCACACGGGACACATCCTCTATATACTACACCACACATCCTCTATATACTACACCACACAGGAGAGCTGACACATCCTCTATATACTACACCACACGGGACACATCCTCTATATACTACCCCACACGGGACACATCCTCTATATACTACACCACACGGGACACATCCTCTATATACTACACCACACAGAAGATGACATATCCCAGCATGTTGGGGGTTTTAGATTTACAAGAACAGGAGGTCTGAGACAAATATATACAGTAATGCTATGGTGGGCTTCTAAAAAAAAAGACCAGAAAGCCACCAGTTAGAGACTATTTATGTGCAGAACAGGTTTTTACACCACGATGAGAGTTGTTGTTCCTCAGCATCTGAAGATCACCAATCCCTGTCTATATTGAATTCCTTTATTTAGTGGTTTGATAATAACATATAATAATAGCTTTGACCATTCTCGGGATCACATGCAGGACAACAACCCTCATTATTGTATTGGCACAGAACAATGCTACTTTTGAAGACCCAACCAGTCGGCTCATCATGAAGGCGCTGCTCCATCAAACCTATCATTATTTGTTATAGTAATAATGAAGTAACACCATGGTAACAAAAGGATCTCAAAGTTATAGTTGCCATGGATACCTTTGACAATTGGAATTTGCATATGTACATGAAGCGAGTCGGAATGTGGACCAGTAGAAATTAGTCTGAGCAGCGGCAGAAAAGTCCGGAGGTCCACAGGAAATCGCAGCTAATCATTAACCCCTTGGAGACTTTCCAAGAACAATAATTTTACTTTTCCTCCTCTGTAGCCACATGAGGGCTTGTTTTCTTTTTTTTGCAGGATGTGTTGTAGTTTTGTATGATACTAATCATTTTACCATATAATGTACTGAAAAACGGAAAACAAAATTCCAAGTCAAGAGAATCAGAGAAGGAGCAGCATTTACTCAGTGCTTTGCTCTATGGGTCGGTATTGTGATGGCGAAATTCTAAAGGTTTTTTACAATATTTATTATTATTAACCCCTTCACGACACAGGACGTAACATATGATGTATGTCCCTGTTTTTGATTTAATCAGCCATCATGTGCCTCTTGCAGTCGCGGGTGGTGCTGTTCCCCGCTTGCGGCTGTTAACTTGTTAAATCCCACTGTCAATCTCGGACAGCGGCATTAAACACGCGGCAACAGAGGCGCGTGTCATTTCATGCTCCCATTGGCGCGGCCGTGACGTGATCGCGGGGCGCTGATGAGTTGTCATGACAGCCGGGGGGTCTGCTGATTACCCCCGTGTCTGTAATTACTATACTCCAATGAACGCCGGCTTGTGGCCAGTGTTCATAGGAAATCGTTATTTCTTCTATACATAGCAGTGCTGCTACCCTGCTATGTGCAGCACAAGCCACCGGACAATAGCAGCTTCAAGTCCCCTAGGGATATATTAACCCCTTCACCACCTTGGACGTATCCATACGTCCATGTCGGTAGGTACTTACCAACCTTGGAGATATGGATACGTCCAGGAGATTGTGATCGCTACCGGGTTTAACCCCCTAAATACCGTGATCGAAATTGATCATAGCGTTTAGAGAGCCAGGCAGGGGGACAAAGCCCCTCTGCCCTTGGATCGGCGCCCCCGCGTGGGCGAGGGGGGGTGAACAGATCGTTGCTATGGCGACCCAATGTCGTCGTGACAACATCCAGGTCACTAGAGCTAGCAAATTTGCTACACCAAGCTCAGAGCATGATGTAGAAAGTTTGTTTGTCAGCAAAGCGCTGACAGTTTGTAAAGCATAATGCTCCTGCATTCCAATGCCTTACAAGCAATCAGCCTGCAAAAAGTAAAAGTCCCATAGCGGGACAAAGTAGGAAATGTAAGAAAAAGTGAAAAAAAAATTGTAAAAATATTTTAAAAAATAATTAATAAAACATATTGTACCCATAAATAAATATTTTTATGAAAAACAAAAAAAGTACACATATTTGGTATTGCAGCGTCCAGAACGACCCGACCTATAAAACTGTCCCACTAGTTAACCCCTTTAGTGAACACCATAAAAAAACAAAAAAAAAATACCAAGGTAAAAAACAATACTTTATCATGATACCACCAAACAAAAAGTGGAATAAAACACAAATCAAAAAGATGAATGGAAATAAAAATGGTACCGCTGAAAACGTCACCTTGTCCCGCAAAAAATAAGCCGCCATACAGCTCCATCAGCCGAAAAATAAAAAAGTTATAGCTCTCAGAATAAAGAGCTGCAAAAATAATTATTTTTTTCTATAAAATAGTTTTTATTGTGTAAAAGCGCCAAAACATTAAAAAAACTATGTATATGTGGTATCGCTGTAATTGTACTGACCCGAAGAATAACGAATCAATTTTACCACACGCGGAACGACATAAAAAAAAAATCCTGTATGGTTGGTTTTTGTTCTGCGTCGCAAAAATCTGAATAGAAAGCGATCAAAAAATGTAACGTGCCCAAAAATAGTACCAATAAAAACGTCAACTCATCCAGCAATAAACAAGCCCTCACATGACTGTTGGCCGAAATATGGAAAAATTATAGCTCTCAAACTATGGCGATGCAAAAACTCGTTTTTGCAATAAAAAGGGTCTTTTAGTGTGTGACAGCTGTCAATCATAAAAACCCGATATAAATCTGGTATCTCTGTAATCGCACCGACCCGAAGAATAAGGTCGTCTAATCACTTATACCGCACGAGGAACGGCGTAAAAAATAAATAAAAACAATTCTTCACCTGTTGCTGATTTGTTCATTTTGCCTCCCAAAGATCGCAGTAAGGTTCGGCTCACATTTATCCTGTGCTCCGCACTGAGCGCTTACACCGGGGTTTCCATGTAAATCTCTGAAATACGTGGTTCAGACGGAATCCCCGGCGGAAGATTCCCTGTAATGAGGCATATGGAGGCACAGTGGACGCCATCTGGCCTGTGATCCCACGGTGCTTGACTTTTTAGGCGAGCATAGAAGTGCTATCGGCCACAGTTTTGTGCACCTCTGAAAAGAAGTACAACACTGAACAGAGGCCCGACGGAGTCCAGAGTAACTCTGCTGCCTCATTATACTGAATGAATCTCTCAGGGGTTTCATCTGAATAACGTCACTCGGAGATTTAGGGTTCGTTCAGCATGCGAAAGCAATTGCAGTATGCGGTGATTGCACCCACCCATATAAGTCTATGGGTGCATGTGAAACATTGCACTGCACTCGGATATCACCCGAGTGCAGTGCGATTCCCGCCAATGCCGGAAACAGAGGAGATGGAGAAATTAATTTCTCCGTCTCCTCCCCAGCTGTGCTGCGATCCTCTCATGCGAGCAGCAGAGCAGGAGCTGAGAGTCATTATAATATTGCATCGGATGCCATACGCTAGTGAGACGCCGGCCTTAGATGGAAACCCCGATATAAGGCTCAGTGTAGAGTGCAGGAAAAATGTGATCCTAAACATTATGTAAAATGTTCCTAACAAAAGCTTCAAATCAATCCACAAAGAAGTTTCCAATCAGGTCTGTCATTTATCTATGGAAATATAGGGGGTTTCCACATTACTGGTAGTACAAAGGCTCTGGAAAAGCAAAATGGCTCCTCGCCGCCCTAAAAGAAATCCAGCGAATTCTGCGCTCCCAAATCCAAATGTCCCCCTCCCTTCTGAGCTCCAATGTGCCTAAACCACAGTTAGTGTCTACATGTTTGGCATTTCTGTAGCGATGGGAGGCTGCCTAATTTACGTGTGCATGTCTCCAGAAGCATGTACTGGTCCCTACAACGTACTGGTCTCTGCAGCGTACTGGTCTCTGCAGCGTACTGGTCCCTGCAGCGTACTGGTCCCTGCAGCGTACTGGTCCCTGCAGCGTACTGGTCCCTGCAGCGTACTGGTCCCTGCAGCGTACTGGTCCCTGCAGCGTACTGGTCCCTGCAGCATACTGGTCCCTGCAGCATACTGGTCCCTGCAGCATACTGGTCCCTGCAGCATACTGGTCCCTGCAGCATACTGGTCCCTGCAGCATACTGGTCCCTGCAGCATACTGGTCCCTGCAGCATACTGGTCCCTGCAGCATACTGGTCCCTGCAGCATACTGGTCCCTGCAGCATACTGGTCCCTGCAGCATACTGGTCCCTGCAGCATACTGGTCCCTGCAGCATACTGGTCCCTGCAGCATACTGGTCCCTGCAGCATACTGGTCCCTGCAGCATACTGGTCCCTGCAGCATACTGGTCCCTGCAGCATACTGGTCCCTGCAGCATACTGGTCACTGCAGCATACTGGTCACTGCAGCATACTGGTCACTGCAGCATACTGGTCACTGCAGCATACTGGTCACTGCAGCATACTGGTCCCTGCAGCATACTGGTCCCTGCAGCATACTGGTCACTACAGCATACTGGTCACTACAGCATACTGGTCACTACAGCATACTGGTCACTGCAGCATACTGGTCACTGCAGCATACTGGTCACTACAATGTCAGTTTGCAATTTTCACTCAGCAATATCCACTGTTGCTTGCTTCAGAAAAATACCCATGGAGTCAAAATCGTCACTAAACCTGTAGATAAATTCCCAAAGGGGTATAATTTACTAAATTGAGTCACATGAGGGGGGATTCTGTTCTTCTGGCACTTCAGGGCTCTGTATATGGAGTTCGCAAACTATTCTAGGAAAATCTGCGCTCCAGGAGCCAAATAGTGCTCCGTCCCTCCCGAGTCTCACCGTGTGGCTAAGCAGTACTGTACAGCCACATATGGGGTATTTCTACATTCAGCAGAAATTGTGGGACAAATTTTGGTGCTATTTCTATAAATTCCCCAGTGTAAATATGTAAAATTTGGGGCTAAAACTAAATTTTGGTGTTAAAAATGTAATTATTTTTTTCTCATCTGCCCAATGGTATAAAATTCTGTGACCCACCTGTGGTATTAATATGATCACTACACCCCTAGATGAATTCATTAGGAGGTGTAGTTTGTAAAATGGGGTCTCTTATGGGGGGGGTTCTCCTGTTCTGGCACCTCAGGGGCTCTGCCAATGTGACATGGCCCCCTCAAACCAGTCCAGCAAAATCTGAACTCAATTATGGCGCTGCTTCTCTTCTGAGCTTGCACTGTGCCTCAAAAGTAGTTTTGACCACATATGCGGTATCGGCGTACTCGGGAGAAATTGCACAACAAATTTTGGGGTCCATTTTCTCCTGCTAGCCTCATGAAAATAAAAAAAATTTGGGGCTAAAAACTTTTTTGTGGGAAAATATATATTTTTCATTTTCACAGATCAATGTTGTAAAATTCTGTGAAGCACCTGTGGGTTCAAGGTGTTCACCACACATCTAAATAAATTCCTTGAGGGGTCTAGTTTACAAAATAGTGTCACTTGTGGGGGTTTTCCACTGTTTAGGCACAACAGGGGCTCCCCAAACCTGACATGACACCCGCAAACCATTCCATCAAAGTTTGCGTTCCAAAACATCACTCCTTCTATCCCGAGCCCTGCCATGTGCACAAACAGTAGTTTTCCCCTATATAAGGGGTATCTGTGTACTCAGGAGGAATTGTACAACAAATTTTGGAGTTCATTTTCTCATTTTACCCTTGTGAAAAGAAAAAATATGGGGCTAAATACATTTTGTGGGAAAAATTAGATTTTTCTTTTATTTTTATGGCTCAATGCTATAAACTTCTGTGAAGCACCTGGGGGTTCAAGGTGTTCACCACACATTTAGATAAGTTCTCTGTGGGGTCTAGTTTCCAAAACGGTGTCACTTGTGGAGGAATTTCCACTGTTTAGGCACATCAGGGGCTCTCCAAACGCAACATGGCATCTGCTAATTATTTAAGCAAATTTTACATTCAAAAAGTCAAATGGCGCTCCTTCCCTTCTGAACCCTGCCGTGTGCCCAAATGGTTTTCCCCCACATATGGGGTATCGGCGTGCTCAGGAGAAATTGCACAACAAATTTTTGGGTCAATTTTCTCCTATAAAACTTGTGAAACTACAAAAAAAAATTGGGTCTATAGTAACATTTTTGTGAAAAAAAAATTATTTTTTCCTTCCACATTCCATTAATTCATGTGAAGCACCTGAAGGGTTAATAAAGTTCTTGAATGTGGTTTTGAGCACCTTGAGGGGTGCAGTTTTTAGAATGGTGTCACTTTTGGATATTTTCTGTCATGTAGACCCCTCAAAGTGACTTCAAATGTGATGTGTTCCCTAAAAAAATGGGTTTGTAAATATTGTTGGAAAAATTAAAAATTGCTGGTCAACTTTTAACCCTTATAACTTCATAACAAAAAAAAATTATCTTTCAAAAATTGTACTGATGTAAAGTAGACATGTGGGAAATGTTATTTATTAACTATTTTGTGTGACATATCTCTCTGATTTAAGGGCATAACAATTCAAGGTTTGAAAATTGCAAAAATTTTCCAAATTTTCTCCAAATTTCTGTTTTTTTTTCACAAATAAACACAAGTGATATCGAAGAAATTTTACCAATAACATGAAGTACAATATGTCACGAAAAAAACAATCTCAGAATCAGGGGGATCTGTTGAAGCGTTCCAGAGTAATTACCT
This sequence comes from Phyllobates terribilis, assembly GCF_046119375.1. NCBI lineage: Eukaryota > Metazoa > Chordata > Amphibia > Anura > Dendrobatidae > Phyllobates > Phyllobates terribilis. The sequence continues at coordinate 387,666,975 of NW_027362765.1, forward strand.
CATAAAGTGACAGTGGTCAGAATTGTCAAATTTGGACTGGTCATGAAGGTGCAAACAGGCTTGGGAAGTGAAAGGGTTAAATACAGTAAAAAGTAAAAAAAAAAAAAAAAGATTTTTAAAAATAAGATAAAAAAAAAAAAAAAAACACACAAAAGTTCAAATCACCCCGCTTTATGCCCCATTAAAAATAAAACAAAAAAAAAATATTTGGTATCGTAAAAGTCTGATCTATTAAAATATAAAACAAATGAATCAGATCGGTAAACAGTGTAACAAAAAAAAACAAAAACGCCAGAATTATGTCTTCTTTGACAGACGCAACATTGTAATAAAATGCAATAACGGGTGATCAAAACATTGCATCTGCCCCAAAATGTTATCAATAAAAACATCAGTTCAGGGCGCAAAAAGTAATCCCTGAGCCGGCCCCAGATCCCAAAAAATGAGAGCGTTACGGGGCTCAGAAAATGGTGACAAAAGCTGTTTGGTTTTTTTCTGTTTTTTTTTTAAAATTTACACATTTTTTTTCACCACTTAAATAAAAAAAAAAAACTCTACATGTTGAATATCTGGGTAGTACTCATACTGACCTGGGGAATCATATTTCCAGGTCATTTTTATGGTATAGTGAACTTGGTAAATTAAAAGAAAAACAATTGTGGAATTGCATTTTTTTTTTTTCAATTTCAACGCACTTGAATTTTTTTTTCCTGCTTTCCATTGCATCACATGATAAAATGCATGGTGTCATTCAAAAGTACAACTCGTCCCTCATAAAAACAAGTCCTGTATGGCTATGCTGATGGAAAAAAAACAAAAAAACAACTTATGGCTCTTGGGAAAAAAAAAGGAGGAAAAATCTAAAACGAAAAAAAAAAAAAAAAAAAAAAATCGCCCGGTTGTTAAGGGGTTAAGACAAGAGCCCCTTGCTCTGCGAAAAAGCCTGTAAGGCTGTGAATACTACTGGAGACAGGATTTAAGGGGTTACACAACCAGGATCAGGGATTACTGGAAGGGGTTAAAGGGTTCACTTCACTATAAATAATAATAAAAAAAAGCTTCTTACCGTAAAGATCTCGTCGTACATCAGCACTACCTTCTCTTTCAAGGGCTTCTTGTTGGCCGATGATTTTCGCAGGAGCCCGACTTTCTTCTCTACTTGCGCCATGGTTTAAGCATCTGAAGAAATAAAGGAAAAGAATTAATCGATATGACGTCAACGCTGCAGACAATCAAACAAAGACCAAGTGGGACAACGACGGATTTATCGCATAAGGAATAGTTCTTTTACTTTTATCACATTTTGCCCGTTGTCACGTGCTGTTATGAGTGGGGCAGCCTGCTTATCTTATTATATATATATACACTGCAGATTAACCCTTCAGGCCGACGTGGAAGCAAAAGACGTTCATCAGGTAGAAAAACACAATATAGGTGTAGATGCAGCATCTCAGCAGATAGTACCACACATGACAGGCTTAGACACGCCGGCTCAGCAAACAGTATCAAACACAGGTTTATATGAAACGGTTCAGCAGACAGTACCACACGTGATGCGCTTAGATACGCTGGATCAGGAGCCAGTATCACACGCAAAAGGATTAGATACACTGCTGAGTAGAAAGTATTACACGCAGGCTTAGATATACCATCTCAACCTACAGTATCATACATTATAGGATTAGATACACTGCTAAACCAGTTCCGTCAGGTTGGATAGTGAATGTTGGTGGACAGCGTGTGACTTAGATATGAGTGTCTGAGCAAAGGGTCTGAATACTTATGACCATGTGATATTTCGGTTTTTCTTTTTTAATAAATTGGCAACAATTTCTTCATTTCTGTTTTTTTTCAGTCTAGATGGGGTGCAGAGTGTACTTTAATGAGAAAAAAATGAACTTTTTAGAATTTACCAAATGGCTGTAATGAAACAAAGAGTGAAAAATGTAAAAGGGTCTGAATACTTTCCGTACCCACTGTATATTATGGAATCAGATACCTGGGATCAGGAGCCGGTATCACACACCATAGGATTAGCTACACTGCTAAACCAATATCAAAATCTGCTAAGCAAATCATATCACAAGCAGGCTTAGATACACCAGCTCAACCGACAGTATCATAAATTAAAGAATTAGATACACCATATCAACCACTATATGGTTAGATACACAGCTCAGCGGAAAGTATCATATGCAGGCTTAGATACACCAGCTCAACCGATAGTATCATGCATGATAGGATTAGATACACTCCACCCCCCGTTGGCCGCAGTGCAGTCAGGGCACTGCACATTACACAGGATCACTTGTCCGCAGATCAGATCTCCCCCCGGATAACGAGATCTCATAATCTCATTACACAAATGTAATCAAGAGCAGGAGCAGCCGGAGAGGAGCGATGTGCTGGGGGGGGGTCTCTGCATGAGACACTGCAATTACACAGGAGTCCACCAAACGGCTGATAACAGGGAATAGTAGATGTATTCACCAGCATGGCGAATGAAGAGACATTCTACTTATCTCCTTTGTCTGCGTTCACATGGGACATAAATTGCATGAAAATCTAATTTGCGTCCAATCCAGAGTTACATGAGGATTTTTGGAAATGTTCAAATATATATATTTAAAAAAAAATAAAAAATGATTTCACTTGTCCCCTGCTCTATAGACTCCGCACATCTTACATGTCGCAGCAGCGGAAAAATTCCGTAAATAGAAAAAAAAAAAAAAGAGGAAAATCTTTTTTTTCCCCATCATACCACCAGACAAAAAAAAAAAAGGTGAACCTACGCTGAACTCTGTTCATGGAAAAATAAGAAAAGTTATAGCTTTCATAATACGGCTATGTATGAAACAAATGCAAAATTGTTCTTAGTGTGCAAAATACCCTCTCAAAAAAAGCCCTAAATCTGTTAATGCTGTAATCATACTGAGCCAAAGAATAAAGCTGTGGAATCAATTACTGAATGGTGTATAAAATACATAAAATAATTACGATTTGTGAATAGCTATTTTTGTTCATTCTCCTTCCCAAAAATAGGAATAGAAGGCGATCAAAAACAATTTCTACTTATCCCAAACTAGTACCAATAAAAAATTATATTCATCCCAAAAATAAAAACGAGCTCTGTCTTCTAAAAAAATAGAAAAGTTATAGCTCTCAAAACAGTGATGCAAAATAAAATATATATATTTTTTAATGCTGTTTTAAAAGAGTGTGAAAGTAGCAAAACATTTAAAAAAAACAAAAAACAATATGACTCTTGTATCCCTGTGATCGAACTGACCCAAAGAATGAGGCTCTTATCACTGATACTGCATGACGAATGGCGTAAGCAAAAAATAAAAACAATTCTTGAGTTTTTCAAGCAGAAGATGCTTCAGCAAACGACGGCAGTATTTTTCCTGAAAGGTCTTTCTGGATGTTTTTTGCTACATCTTTGCCGCTGGGGTTTATTTTTTTTTACTTTGCCATCGACCAAATGAGGGATTGTGTTATTTTTTTTTTTGCAGGACGAGTTATAGTCTTTGACACCATTCATTTTACCCGGGGAAAAAAAATTCCAGGTCAGTTGAAATAAAATATTTCCACCATGGTTTTTGGCGTTTTTTTTTTTTTTTTTACGGTTTTCATTGTACAGTAAAAATTACCTGGAAATATGATTCGCCAAGACAATATGTACATGATGTGTGTATAATATATATATATATATATATATATATATATATATATATATATATATATATATATATATATATATATACAGTACAGACCAAAAGTTTGGACACACCTTCTCATTTAAAGATTTTTCTGTATTTTCTTGACTATGAAAATTGTACATTCACACTGAAGGCATCAAAACTATGAATTAACACATGTGGAATTATATACTTAACAAAAAAGTGTGAAACAACTGAAAATATGTCTTATATTCTAGGTTCTTCAAAGTAGCCACCTTTTGCTTTGATGACTGCTTTGCACACTCTTGGCATTCTCTTGATGAGCTTCAAGAGGTAGTCACCGGAAATGGTCTTCCAGCAATCTTGAAGGAGTTCCCAGAGATGCTTAGCACTTGTTGGCCCTTTTGCCTTCACTCTGCGGTCCAGCTCACCCCAAACCATCTCGATTGGGTTCGGGTCTGGTGACTGTGGAGGCCAGGTCATCTGGCGTAGCACCCCATCACTCTCCACCTTGGTCAAATAGCCCTTACACAGCCTGGAGGTGTGTTTGGGGTCATTGTCCTGTTGAAAAATAAATGATGTTCCAACTAAACGCAAACCGGATGGAATAGCATGCCGCTGCAAGATGCTGTGGTAGCCATGCTGGTTCAGTATGCCTTCAATTTTGAATAAATCCCCAACAGTGTCACCAGCAAAGCACCCCCACACCATCACACCTCCTCCTCCATGCTTCACGGTGGGAACCAGGCATGTAGAGTCCATCCGTTCACCTTTTCTGCGTCGCACAAAGACACGGTGGTTGGAACTAAAGATCTCAAATTTGCACTCATCAGACCAAAGCACAAATTTCCACTGGTCTAATGTCCATTCCTTGTGTTCGTTAGCCCAAACAAGTCTCTTCTGCTTGTTGCCTGTCCTTAGCAGTGGTTTCCTAGCAGCTATTTTACCATGAAGGCCTGCTGCACAAAGTCTCCTCTTAATAGTTGTTGTAGAGATATGTCTGCTGCTAGAACTCTGTGTGACATTGACCTGGTCTCTAATCTGAGCTGCTGTTAACCTGCGATTTCTGAGGCTGGTGACTCGGATAAACTTATCCTCAGAAGCAGAGGTGACTCTTGGTCATCCTTTCCTGGGGCGGTCCTCATGTGAGCCAGTTTCTTTGTAGCGCTTGATGGTTTTTGCAACTGCACGTGGGGACACTTTCAAAGTTTGCCCAATTTTTCGGACTGACTGACCTTCATTTCTTAAAGTAATGATGGCCACTCGTTTTTCTTTACTTAGCTGCTTTTTTTTTTGCCATAATACAAATTCTAACAGTCTATTGAGTAGGACTATCAGCTGTGTATCCACCTGACTTCTGCACAACACAACTGATGGTCTCAACCCCATTTATAAGGCAAGAAATCCCACTTATTAAACCAGACAGGGCACACCTGTGAAGTGAAAACCATTTCCGGTGACTACCTCTTGAAGCTCATCAAGAGAATGCCAAGAGTGTGCAAAGCAGTCATCAAAGCAAAAGGTGGCTACTTTGAAGAACCTAGAATATAAGACATATTTTCAGTTGTTTCACACTTTTTTGTTAGGTATATAATTCCACATGTGTTAATTCATAGTTTTGATGCCTTCAGTGTGAATGTACAATTTTCAAAGTCATGAAAATACAGAAAAATCTTTAAATGATAAGGTGTGTCCAAACTTTTGGTCTGTACTGTATATAGTAAAGGTGAAGTTTTGATCACTTCTTACTGCATTTTTTGTAGACATAACCCAACCGAAAAAAGTGATTTGATTTTTCCTCGAGAAGTTTAATGTATGGTTTAAGGCTGTGTGCCCACGTAGCGTTTTTCAAGCGTATATGCTGCGGAATTTCCGCAGCGTAAACGCTTGAAAAACGCATGTATATCCGCACCCCATGGTCCCCAATGGCATTCCGCAATGTCAATGCCCATGCTGCGGATTTTTCCGCAGCATATATGCTGCGGTCAAAAATCCGCAGCATGTTCATTAATTTTGCGGAAGCGCAGCGGAATCAATGTGCGGATGGTACCCAAGTCTGGATGAGAGGAGACTCTCATCCAGACCTGGGTACCAAAGAACCTGTAAAAAAAAGAATAAAATAAAGTTTATACTTATCTTCCGATGTTTTCCCTCCGTCGCGCTGTTGTCTGAAGGACCTGCCACGTCATTGAGTCATGTGACCCACCACATGACTCAATGACGTCACCGCAGGTCCTGCACACAACAGCGTGAGCCGCTCAAGCCTCCGGACGGGGCAGAGAATGCATCAGAAGGTGAGTATAAAGTTTATTTTTTTATTTTTTACCATTCTGAACAAGTTGTCAAGCACTTTTCCAAGTGATGCTTGGAGAAGTGCTTGATAACCCGCATGCGGAAATGCATGCAAAGACGCCCCACAAACGCTTCTACCTGGCGGGAAAACCGCATGTAATATCCGCATGCGATTTTTCCGCCAGGGAGAAGCGTAAAAAATATGCTTCAGGTCCGCAACGTGGGCACATAGCCTTAATAAATAATTTTCTATTTTGATAGATGAGAATTTTAAAGACCAATACCAAATATGCTTATTTCATTTCTTTTTTCTAATTTAAACTTTTATTTTAAGATGTATTAACCCCTTAACAACATCTGACGTACTAATACGCGTCTGTGCCCTGGGACTTAAGAGCCAGACCCGTATTAGTACGTCATCGCGATCACGCGCGCGCACACAGGCTGTGCGGGCGCGATCGCCGCCGGGTGTCAGCTGATTGTCACAGCTGACACCCGGTACTATGTGCAGGGAGCGGTCCTGCACCGCTCCCAGCACATTAACCCCTGCGATGCTGCGATCGAAGTCAATCGAAGTCGATCGCGGCATTGCGGGGGCAAGGGGAGGTGATCGCCGATACTCACCTCCTCTTCCGGCTTTCAGCGCAGTCTGCAAAGGCTTCCCGGGTGTTGCCATGACGACCCGATGTCGTCATGACAACATCCGGGTCACCAGACAGCAGGAAGATTGTTTGGACATGCGCAGTGCATCTCCAAACAATATTCACACTGTGCACCGCTGACAGCCTGCATGGCATAGGGATGGTGCTCCATTCCTATGCCATGCAGGCGATCAGAGGAAAAAAAAGTGAAAGTCCCAGAGTGGGACAAAGTAATAAAGTGTATAAACTGTCTGAAAGTGGGAAAAAAAAAAAAATTGCAAAAATATATAAAAAAAAAAAAAATAATAATCCACCAAAAATAAAAATATAATGTACCCATCAATAAATATTATTATAAAAAAAAAAAACAAACAATAAAAGTACACATATTTGGTATCGCCGCGTCCGGAACAACCTGACCTATAAAACTGTCCCACTAGTTAACCCCTTCAGTGAACACGGTAAAAAAAAAAAAAAACAAAGCAAAAAACAATGCTTTATCACCATACCGCCAAACAAAAAGTGGAATAACACGCGATCAAAAAGACGCATATAAATAAAAATGGTACCGCTGAAAACGTCATCTCGTCCCGCAAAAAACAAGCTGCCATACAGCTCCATCAGCCTAAAAATAAAAAAGTTATAGCTCTCAGAATAAAGCGATGCTAAAAAATATTTTTTTCTATAAAATAGCTTTTATTGTGTATAAGCGCCAAAACATAGAAAAATGATACAAATGTGGTACCGCTGTAAACGTACTGACCCGAAGAGTAAAGCTGCCTCATCAATTTTACCACACGCGGAACAGAAAAAAAAAAAAAAAAAAAACAATTCCTGAATTGTTGGTTTTTGTTTATTCTGCCTCCCAAAAATCGGAATAGAAAGCGATCAAAAAATGCCACGTGCCTGAAAATGGCACCAATAACAACGTCAAGTCATCCCGCAAAAAACGAGTCGTCACATGACTGTCTGCCAAAATCTGGAAAAATTATAGCTCTCAAAATATGGCGATGCAAAAACTAGATTTTACAAAAAATGCGTCTTTTTGTGTGTGACAGCTGTCAGTCATAAAAACCCCATATGATTCTGGCATTGCTGTAATCACACCGACCTGAAGAATAAAGTCGTCTAATCACTTATACCGCACAAGGAACGGCGTCAAAAATAAACTCTTGGGTTAGGATTGGGCTAGGGTTGTGCTGGGGCTAGGGTTGTGCTGGGGCTAGGGTTGTGCTGGGGTTAGGGTTGTGCTAGGGTTAGGGTTGTGCTAGGGTTAGGGTTGTGCTAGGGTTAGGGCTGGGGTTGGGATTTTTTTCAAAAGTAAGAAAAAAAGATGACGATATGGCGACTAGTGTTGAGCGCAAGTGCTCGCTACTTGAGTTTGCATCGGGTGCTCTGGTATGCATTGAGTATCGTGGGTATTTGAGTGACATGCTCGAGTCTCTGCCCCATATGCTTCGCGGCCAAAAAAACTTTACGGGGATTGCCTGCCATGCACGAGCGATCCCCGCATGTTTTTTTTTGGGTGTCTAATAACCGTGAAACATGCGGAGCAGGGACTCGAGCATGTCACTCGAGCACACGCTGTACATGGTGCATACCTGAGTACCCGATGCAAACTCAAGTAGCGAGCACTTGCGCTCAAGAATAATGACAACTTATTCAATATGATGACCTAATGTAAACAAATTCTGTGCCGTACCTCTGGGTTCAAAATGTTCACTATACACCTTAATAAAATCCTTGAGGGGTATAGTTTCCAAAATGGGGACACTTGTGGGGGAGCTCCACTGTTTAGGCACATCACGGGCTCTCCAAACGCGACATGGTGTCCGCTAACGAATTGAATGGAAAATCGGCTCAAATTGTTAGCGGACGCCATGTTGCGTTTGGAGAGCCCCTGTGTGCCCAAACTTTGGAGCTCCCCCACAAGTGACCCCATTTTGGAAACTAGACCCCCTAAGGCACCTATCTAGATGCATAGTGAGCACTTGGAACCCCCAGGTGCTTCACAAATTGATTCGTAAAAATGAAAAAGTGAAAAAAAACACTTTTTCATTTTTATGAATCAATTTGTGAAGCACCTGGGGTTCCAAGTGCTCACTATGAATCTAGATAGGTGCCTTGGGGGGTCTAGTTTCCAAAATGGTGTCATTTGTGGGGGAGCTCCAATGTTTGGGCACACAGGGACTCTCCAAATGCAACATGATATCCGCTAACAAATTGTCGGCTCAAATTGTTAGCGGACACCATGTTGCGTTTGGAGAGCCCCTGTGTGCCCAAACTTTGGAGCTCCCCCACAAGTGACCCCATTTTGGAAACTAGACCCCCTAAGGCACCTATCTAGATTCATAGTGAGCACTTGGAACCCCAGGTGCTTCACAAATTGATTCATAAAAATGAAAAAGTGTTTTTTTTTTTTCACTTTTTCATTTTTACGAATCAATTTGTGAAGCACCTGGGGGTTCCAAGTGCTCACTATGCATCTAGAAAGGTGCCTTGGGGGGTCTAGTTTCCAAAATGGGGTCACTTGTGGGGGAGCTCCAAAGTTTGGGCACAGAGGGGCTCTCCAAACGCAACATGGTGTCCGCTAACAATTTGAGCCGATTTTCCATTCAATTTGTTAGCGGATACCATGTTGCATTTGGAGAGTCCCTGTGTGCCCAAACATTGGAGCTCCCCCACAAGTGACCCCATTTTGGAAACTAGACCCCCCAAGGCACCTATCTAGATGCATAGTGAGCACTTGGAACCCCCAGGTGCTTCACAAATTGATTCGTAAAAATGAAAAAGTGTTTTTTTTTTCACTTTTTCATTTTTACGAATCAATTTGTGAATCACCTGGGGGTTCCAAGTGCTCACTATGCATCTAGAAAGGTGCCTTGGGGGGTCTAGTTTCCAAAATGGGGTCACTTGTGGGGGAGCTCCAAAGTTTGGGCACACAGGGGCTCTCCAAACACAACATGGCGTCCGCTAATTATTCAAGCAAATTTTACATTCAAAAAGTCAAATGGCGCTCCTTCCCTTCCGAGCCCTGCGGTGCGCCCAAACAGTGTTTTTTCCCCAAATATTGGGTATCTGCGTGCCCAGGGGAAATTGCACAACAAATTTTGGGGTCCATTTTTTCTTGTTACCCCTGTGAAAATAAAAAAAATTGGGTCTAAAGTAACATTTTTGTGAAAAAAGTTAAATGTTCATTTTTTTCTTCCACATTCAAAAAATTCCTGTGAAGCACCTGAAGGGTTAATGAAGTTCTTGAATGTGGTTTTGAGCACCTTGAGGAGTGCAGTTTTTAGAATGGTGTCACTTTTGGGTATTTTCTGTCATAAAGACCTCTCAAAGTGACTTCAAATGTGATGTGGTCCCTAAAAAAATGGTTTTGTAAATTTTGTTGGAAAAATGAGAAATCGCTGGTCAACTTTTAACCCTTATAGCTCCCTAACAAAAAAAAATTTTGGTTCCAAAATTGTGCTGATGTAAAGTAGACATGTGGGAAATGTTATTTATTAACTCTTTTGTGTGACATATCTCTCTGATTTCAGGGCTTAAGAATTCAAATTTTGAAAATTGCAAAATTTTCGCCAAATTTCCGTTTTTTTCACAAATAAACGCAAGTGATATCGAAGAAATTTTTCCACAATCATGAAGTACAATATGTCACGAAAAAACAATCTCAGAATCAGGGGGATCCGTTGAAGCGTTCCAGAGTAATTACCTCATAAAGTGACAGTGGTCAGAATTGTAAAAATTGGCCCGGTCATTAACGTGCAAACCACCCTCGGGGCTTAAGGGGTTAAAAATTCTTTATTTTTTTTTAAGGTTTTACTTTATGTTTTAGTCCCTTTAAAGGAATTGAAACATGAGATCATTAGATTGCTAGTTGAACAGTCATGGCCAAAAGTGTTGGCACCCTTGAAATTGTTCCAGAAAATTAAGTTTTTTTTCCCAGAAAATTATTGCAGTCACACATGTTTTGTTATACACGTTTATTTCCTTCGTGTGTTTTGGAACACCATCAAAAAAACAGAGAAAAAAGGCAAATTGGACATAATTTCACACAAAACCCACAAAATGGGCCAGTAAAAATTGTTGTCACCTTTCCAAAATGGGTAAACAACTTTGTTTCAAGCATGCGATGCTCGTTCTAACTTAGCTGTGGCAAGTAACAGGTGTGGGCAATATGAAAATCACACCTGAAACTAGATAGAAAAGAAGTTGGATCAATCTCTGCATTGTGTGTCTGTGTGTGCCACACTAAGCATAGAGAACAGAAAGAGAAGAGAACTGTCTGAGGACTTGAGAACGAAAATTGTTGAAAAATATCAACAATCTCAAGGTTACAAGTTCATCTCCAGAGATCTTGATGTTCCTTTGTCCACGGTGCTCAACATAATCAACAAGTTTACAACCCATGGAACTGTAGCTAATTGTCCTAGGTCATGGGTCTTCCAGGAGGGCAATGACCCCAAACATACTTCAAGAAGCCCCCAGAAATGGATGGAAACAAAGTGCTGCAGAGTTCTGGAGTGGCAGCATTGAATCCGGATCTAAATCCCATTGATCTCCTGTGAAGAGATCTTAAAATTGCTGTTGGGAGAAGACGCCTCCAAATATGAGACCTGGAGCAGTTTGTAAGAAGAGTCGTCCAAAATTCTAGTTGAGAGGTGTAAGAAGCTTGTTGATGGTTCTATGAAGCGATTGATTGCAGTTATTTATTCCAAAGGGTGTGCAACCAAAAATTAAGTTGAGGGTAACAACAATTTTGTCCGGCCCATTTTTGAGATTTTGTATGAAATTTTGCCCAATTTGCCTTTTTTCCTCTGTTATTTTTGTGGTGTTCCAATACACACAAAGGAAATAAACATGTGTATAACAAAACATGAGTAATTGTAATAATTTTCTGGGAGAAATACTTCATTCTCTAGAACAATTTCAAAGGGTGCCAACACTTTCAGCCATGACTGTATACATACACTGCAATTCCAGTATACATAGCCATAGGCTGAACTTCATAGGAGCACGAAGATGACGCCATTGGGGGCCTTTGACAGACCCTGAGCTGCCACAGCAACTTTTTGGCTCTCCACTGTATAGATGTTGAGGGGCAGATGGGCGCTGGAGAGGTTGTACCATCTGAATCTCGCGGTCAGACACTGACGGTGGCATTTACAGAGGACCTTTCTCCACTTAATCTGGTCACATCATGGGACAGCGGCTGCAGAGCTGAGCAAAACGCAGTTTTCATTTTTTTTTGTCTCTGCTCTCTGTTGCGGGTAAACACAAGCCATGATGTCAGTGTGAACAGGTCACATACTCAGTGCTCAGTATAAATGAGTACACCCCGTTTGAAAAGTAAGATTTTAATCAATATCTCACTGAACACAAGAATAATTTCCAGCATTTTAACAAGACTGAGTTTCCTAGAACATTTTTAACGAATAACATGAAAGTAAGGTTAATAAATATAACTTTCATTATAAAATCTTCAGTTTTACTCAAAATAGTTGATGCAAAAATGAGTACACCCCACATCAAAAACGTGTACATCTAGTATTGTGTATGACCTCCATGATGTTTAAAGGGAATCTGTCACCCCCTGGGACCTATCAGATCTCAACTATGGGCATACAGGTGATAGAAATGTAAATTTATGCCTACCTGTATGGCCCATAGTAGAGATTTGCTTTCTTTGAAATTGTTTTTTATTAATTCAGTTTTCATATGGTTCCCGTCCGGGGGACGCTAAGAAACCCCCGCCTATCTACTCAGTGTCCATATCCCCCCCCCCCCCTTCCCTGCACGTCACATGGCCCTGTGACATGCGCGCGACTCATTCACTTCCCGCGCATTCGCAAAGTGCCTCTAACACGAGGCACGCTCTCTTTGCTCCCGGCCCCATTTTTCCCTGCAGTTCTCTAGTGTGCAGGCACGGGGGCGTCACTGTGATTCAGCTCCAGTGACCTCCGGCGTGAACAACAACAAGGTTTGCTCCCCACTTCCTCCGGGCATCCTGATGGGAACCATAGTGTGTGTGTGTGTGTGTGTGTATGTATGTGTGTGTATATATATATTATATATATATATATATATATATATATATATATATATATATATATATATATATATATATATATATATATATATATATATATACATACATACATACATACAGTGCTGGCCAAAAGTATTGGCACCCCTGCAATTCTGTCAGATAATACTCAGTTTCTTCCTGAAAATTATTGCAATCACAAATTCTTTGGTATTATTCTCTTCATTTAATTTGTCTTCAATGAAAAAAAACACAAAAAGAATTGTCCTAAAGCCAAATTGGATATAATTCCACACCAAACCTAAAAAAGGGGGTGGACAAAAGTATTGGCACTGTTTGAAAAATCATGTGATGCTTCTCTAATTCGTGTAATTAACAGCACCTGTAACTTACCTGTGGCATCTAACAGGTGTTGGCAATAACTAAATCACACTTGCAGCCGGTTAACATGGATTAAAGTTGACTCAACCTCTGTCCTGTGTCCTTGTGTGTACCACATTGAGCATGGAGAAAAGAAAGAAGACCAAAGAACTGTCTGAGGACTTGAGAAACCAAATTGTGAGGAAGCATGAGCAATCTCAAGGCTACAAGTCCATCTCCAAAGACCTGAATGTTCCTGTATCTTCCGTGCGCAGTGTCATCAAGAAGTTTAAAGCCCATGGCACTGTGGCTAACCTCCCTAGATGTGGACGGAAAAGAAAAATTGACGAGAGATTTCAACGCAAGATTGTGCGGATGGTGGATAAAGAACCTCGACTAACATCCAAACAAGTTCAAGCTGCCCTGCAGTCCGAGGGTACAACAGTGTCAACTCGTACTATCCGTCGATGTCTGAATGAAAAGGGACTGTATGGTAGGATACCCAAGAAGACCCCACTTCTTACCTCGAGACATAAAAAAGCCAGGCTGGAATTTGCCAAAACTTACCTGAGAAAGCCTAAAACGTTTTGGAAGAATGTTCTCTGGTCAGGTGAGACAAAAGTAGAACTTTTTGGGAAAAAGCATCAAGATGGAGTGTACAGGAATAAAAAAGAGGCATTCAAAGAAAAGAACACGGTCCCTACAGTCAAGCATGGCGGAGGTTCCCTGATGTTTTGGTGTTGCTTTGCTGCCTCTGGCACTGGACTGCTTGACCGTGTGCATGGCATTATGAAGTCTGAAGACTACTAACAAATTTTGCAGCATAATGTAGGGCCCAGTGTGAGAAAGCTGGGTCTCCCTCAGATGTCATGGGTCTTCCAGCATGACAATGACCCAAAACACGCTTCCAAAAGCACTATAAAATGGTTTTAGAGAAAGCACTGGAGACTTCTAAGGTGGCCAGCAATGAGTTCAGACCTGAATCCCATAGAACACCTGTGGAGAGATCTCAAAATGGCAGTTTGGAGAAGGCACCCTTCAAATATCAGGGACCTGGAGCAGTTTGCCAAAGAAGAATGGTCTACAATTCCAGCAGAGCATTGTAAGAAACTCATTGATGGTTACCGGAAGCGGTTGTTCGCAGTTATTTTGGCTAAAGGTTGTGCAACCAAGTATTCGGCTGAGGGTGGCAATACTTTTGTCCGGCCCTTTTTTGGAGTTTTGTGTGAAATGATCAATGATTTGATTTTTGCTTCATTCTCTTTTGTGTTTTTACCTTGCAAGCAAATTAAATGAAGATAATAATACCAAAGAATTTGTGATTGCAATCATTTTCAGGAAGAAACTGAGTGTTATCTGACAGAATTGCAGGGGTGCCAATACTTTTGGCCAGCACTGTACATATATATATTGTACATTCACACTGAAGGCATCAAAACTATGAATTAACACATGTGGAATTATATACTTAACAAAAAAGTGTGAAACAACTGAAAATATGTCTTATATTCTAGGTTCTTCAAAGTAGCCACCTTTTGCTTTGATGACTGCTTTGCACGCTCTTGGCATTCTCTTGATGAGCTTCAAGAGGTAGTCACCGGAAATGGTCTTCCTACAATCTTGAAGGAGTTCCCAGAGATGCTTAGCATTTGTTGGCCCTTTTGCCCTCACTCTGCGGTCCAGCTCACCCCAAATCATCTCGATTGGGTTCAGGTCTGGTGACTGTGGAGGCCAGGTCATCTGGCGTAGCACCCCATCTCTCTCCTTCTTGGTCAAATAGCCCTTACACAGCCTGGAGGTGTGTTTGGGGTCATTGTCCTGTTGAAAAATAATTGATGGTCCAACTAAACGCAAACCGGATGGAATAGCATGCCGCTGAAAGATGCTGTGGTAGCCATGCTGGTTCAGTATGCCTTCAATTTTGAATAAATCCCCAACAGTGTCACCAGCAAAGCACCCCCAAACCATCACACCTCCTCCTCCATGCTTCACGGTGGGAACCAGGCATGTAGAGTCCATCCGTTCACCTTTTCTGCGTCGCACAAAGACACGGTGGTTGGAACCAAAGATCTCAAATTTGGACTCATCAGACCAAAGCACAGATTTCCACTGGTCTAATGTCCATTCCTTGTGTTCTTTAGCCCAAACAAGTCTCTTCTTGCTTGTTGCCTGTCCTTAGCAGTGGTTTCCTAGCAGCTATTTTACCATGAAGGCCTGCTGCACAAAGTCTCCTCTTAACAGTTGTTGAAGAGATGTGTCTGCTGCTAGAACTCTGTGTGGCATTGACCTGGTCTCTAATCTGAGCTGCTGTTAACCTGCGATTTCTGAGGCTGGTGACTCGGATAAACTTATCCTCAGAAGCAGAGGTGACTCTTGGTCTTCCTTTCCTTGAGCGGTCCTCATGTGAGCCAGTTTCTTTGTAGCGCTTGATGGTTTTTGCAACTGCACTTGGGGACACTTTCAAAGCTTACCCAATTTTTCGGACTGACTGACCTTCATTTCTTAAAGTAATGATGACCACTCGTTTTTCTTTACTTAGCTGCTTTTTTCTTGCCATAATACAAATTCTAACAGTCTATTCAGTAGGACTATCAGCTGTGTATCCACCTAACTTCTGCACAACACAACTGATGGTCCCAACCCCATTTATAAGGCAAGAAATCCCACTTATTAAACCTGACAGGGCACACCTGTGAAGTGAAAAACATTTCCGGTGACTACCTCTTGAAGCTCATCAAGGGAATGCCAAGAGTGTGCAAAGCAGTCATCAAAGCAAAAAGTGGCTACTTTGAAGAACCTAGAATATAAGAAATATTTTCAGTTATTTCACACTTTTTTGTTAAGTATATAATTCATTCATAGTTTTGATGCCTTCAGTGTGAATGTACAATTTTCATAGTCAGGAAAATACAGAAAAATCTTTAAATGAGAAGGTGTGTCCAAACTTTTGGTCTGTACTGATATATATATATATATATATATACACATATATATACACATACACACACACACACATCCCCTGGCAAAAATTATGGAAGCACCGGGCTCGGAGGATGTTCATTCAGTTGTTTAATGTTGTTGAAAAAAAGCAGATCACAGACATGGCACAAAACTAAAGTGATTTCAAATGGCAACTTTAGGGCTTTAAGAAACACTGAAATAAATCAAGATTAAAAATGTGGTACTCTGTAAGGGTAATTTTTTTCAGACCAAGCAGAGGTAAAAAATTATGGAATCACTCAATTCAGAGGAAAAAATTATGGAATCACCCTGTAAATTTTCATTTCCAAAACTAACACCTGCATCAAGTTAGATCTGCTCGTTAGTCTGCATCTAAAAAGGAGTAATCACACCTTGGAGAGCTGTTGCACGAAGTGGACTGACATGAATGATGGCTCCAACACGAGAGATGTCAATTGAAACAAAGGAGAGGATTATCAAACTCTTAAAAGAAGGTAAATCATTACGCAATGTTGCAAAAGATGTTGGTTGTTCACAGTCAGCTGTGTCTAAAATCTGGACCAAATACAAACAACATGGGAAGGTTGTTAAAGGCAAACATACTGGTAGACCAAGGAAGACATAAAAGCGTCAAGACCGCAAACTTAAAGCAATATGTCTCCAAAACAGGAAATGCACAACAAAACAAATGAGGAAACAGGAGTCAATGTCTGTGACCGAACTTTAAGAAACCGCCTAAAGGAAATGGGATTTACATACGGAAACGCTAAACATAAGCCATCATTAACACCTAAACAGAAAAAAAACAAGGTTACAATGGGCTAAGGAAAAGCAATTGTGGACTGTGGATGACTGGATGAAAGTTATATTCAGTGATGAATTGCGAATCTGCATTGGGCAAGGTGATGATGCTGGAACTTTTGTCTGGTGCCGTTCCTATGAGATTTATAAAGATGACTGCATGAACAGAACATGCAAATTTCCACAGTCATTGATGATATGGGGCTGCATGTCAGGCAAGGCACTGGGGAGATGGCTGTCATTACATCTTCAATAAATGCCCAAGTTTACATTGATATTTTGGACAGTTGTCTTATCCCATCAATTGAAAGGATGTTTGGGGATGATGACATCATTTTTCAAGATGATAATGCATCCTGCCATAGAGCAAAAACTGTGAAAACATTCCTTGAAAGAAGACACATAAGGTCAATGTCATGGCCTGCAAATAGTCCGGATCTCAAGCCAATTGAAAATCTTTGGTGGAAGTTGAAGAAAATGGTCCATGACAAGGCTCCAACCTGCAAAGCTGATCTGGCAACAGCAATCAGAGAAAGTTGGAGCCAGATTGATGAAGAGTACTGTTTGTCACTCATTCAGTCCATGCCTCAGAGACTGCAAGCTGATATTAAAGCCAGAGGTGGTGCAACAAAATACTAGTGATGTATTGGAGTGTTCTTTTGTGCTTGTTTTTCATGATTCCATAATTTTTTCGCTCTGTTTGGTCTGAAAAAAAATTACCCTTACAGAGTACCACATTTTTAATCTTGATTTCTTTTAGTGTTTCTTAAAGCCCTAAAGTTGCCATTTAAAATGACTTTAGTTTTGTGCCATGTCTGTGATCTGCTTTTTTTCAACAACATTAAACAACTGAATGAACATCCTCCGAGCCCGGTGATTCAATAATTGTATACATACATACACTATGGTGTATAGATACATATATATATATACATACATATGGTGTATCGATACATATATATGTGTATATAGATACATATGTATTCATATATTGCTGTCTTGTGACATTTCTCATCCATGTGGTGCCGTTACTGTCTTGAGACATTTCTCTGCTGTGTACTGCTACTGGACTTGTGACATTTCTTTTTCATGTGGTGCTATTGCTGTATTGTTGCATTTCTCTTCCATGTGGAGCCATTGCTGACAGCATGAAATGGGAAGGGTTATATATATATGTAATGCCCTTTTATAGTCCCCTGTCTGCCGGACACCTGTGTAATGAATGATCAGACTTACCTGTGGGTGAATTCCTGTTAATTAGCTAAACTTTATCTTTGCTCCTAAAACTGTCACTGGGGTGTACTTATTTTTGCAACACAATCTTGTAGGGATTTGGTAGGAAAAATTACATTTGCAGAATGATTTCCCAGAGAAAATGCTGATTCTAAGCGGAAACTAGAGGTTTTCTGACAAATCTGTGGGGGTGTACTCATTTAGAGGTTACACTGGAGACTATAAATGCTAGGAGGAATTGCTGGGACTTGTACTTCTCCCTGACAGGAAGCCACAGGCAGCCCAGCACGGATCCCGGCCTACAACCCCCAGCACTGGCTCCTGCCTCTGCCCCTTCCCCCGGCTCCTCCATAGAGCTGAGCCTCCACATCCTGCTCCCCGCACTCTACTCACCAGCACAATATATCCCCCAACTGGCGGCAGAAGCACCGCAGCTCCGGCCGGGCATCAGCCAGGATACAGGACTGGAACCCGGAAAGTACAGGAAGAGGGGTGATCCGCCTCATGCTCAGGCTATGTCATTCGCCCATCTACACACAGCCTCCCCTGTTTACAAGTTTAATGGTACATTCCAAAGATACCACGCCCTCCGCTCCCGTCAACTGACGACAAAATATTTTTTCCAAGCCACGCCTTCCAGTCTTCAAAACCACGACGCCATTGGTCACTGGTCACGTGAGTCAAACGCTATTGGTCCAAACTGACCCAACCAGGTTAAACGTTGCTGAGCACTCCTCCCCGCCCTCCACAGGTGATCCGGAAGTCAGGCGGGGGTCGGTCTCGTGATGAGGAGAAGAGGGAGCAGACGGGAGCGGACATGCCGGGATAACGGGCTCTGAGCGGGATGGCGCAGCTCGGGCCTCCGCTGCTGGCCTCGGATTACAGTGACTTCGGGCGGCCGCAGCTGCTGCGGGAGGCGCTCCATGCCCGGCCCGGGGACTGCCGGCTGTTCTGCAGCCCGGACCGGAGACACCTATTCCTCTGGCTGCTGCGGCAGAGAAGGCTGCTGTCCTTCCCGCGGCTGCCGGCAGAGACCCCGTTCCCCGGGGCGCAGCTGGAGCAGAGCTGGCCGGCCCGGGACTCCCCGCAGCTGTGCGGGCTGCTCTTGCCTCAGGTCTCCCCGCAGGACTGGCGGCTGTGTCTGGTGTGGGAGAGCGGCCGGGCGGACGTCTGGAGCCCTCCGCGGGGGGCCGGCGGCCGGAGCTGGCTGCTGCTGCGGAGCCTGGAGCTGTGCAACAGTCCGCGGGCCCGGGTGGTGGCGGTGACCGGCGGCGGAGGAGGAGAGCTGGTGTGGTGCGAGGAGAGAGCCCCGAGCAGGCCGGGAACCCAGCAACCGCCGCCCGGCCGCTCCATGTACTGCGTGTGCCGGAGAGCGCTGCAGCTGTGCGGGAGGCAGGTGAGAACAGTGCCCTATACATGTGCGATATGTACTGTACAGCTATATATATATATATATATATATATATATATATATATATATATATATATATATATTTCATCCGGCCGCTCCATGTACTGCCTGTGCGGGAGACATGTGACAACTATTATATATGTGTATATGTATGTACATACCCTCTCACAGGCCTCTGGCACACACAGTACATGTACACAGTAATAATAAAAAATATATATATATTTCTCACATACGAACTATCTTATAAGAAGGATGCTGAACAATAACTATTATTGACAGCTCCCAATATCAAACGATAAGAATATCGCATGACAATGTCCTTGTGTAGATTCTAGGGGACAGTCAGCGAAGAAAACATCAACTAAAGTGTATAAAAATAAATAATTTTTTATACCAAAACAAAATGTGCAGTATGAAATTGATAACATGGGTAACAAAATCATTACAATAAAGAAGCATGAATCTCCCTTAGGATGCTTTCACACAGATTCCTGGATCCTGTCAGGGCTTGAGGCCAAAAACCAACCTGGAGGCACAGTCTCACCTTGTGAACAAAGAACTGCTCTCATCTGTCTGTTTCCCAACAATCTGCTTACAATGGATAATGACCTCCTGATTATTCTGTGGTCCCACTCTTTGTAAATGACAGACCTGCTGTCTGGGTGGTCTCACCCCCTGATGGCTGTAATACAGTAAGGAATGTCTTGGAGTCTCTGAGCTTTTGTACTTTAAGATACTGTAAACATTGATATGTGCATCTTGATTATCACTTCTAATGCCTTTATGCAAAATGACCAAAGGCTAACTCTTGGCTGCAGAATACAACATGATATGTACCGATCTGCATATCTTATATACACAGCACTGTGCAGGGCAGCTGAGAGGAGGCGGTGCAGCAGCCATAGCTGTGGATACTGTTTAAACAGTCAGGTTTTTGTCATGTAAAAAAAAAATGCCAGAGAAGAATCATTTCTGAACATTTTCTACAATTATAATGTTCACCATAATCTGGTCAAATCCATTGAGTAACAAACTGAAATAATTTTGATTTGGGAAAAATGAAAATAACTAAAATGATGTGGTTGCATAAGTATGAACACCCTCTTATAATTGGGGATGTGGTAGTGTTCAGAGTTCACCAATCACATTTACACCCATGTTACATAATAGCCAGTACACGGTTGCTGTTATTTTACAGGGATTCTGATTAACCCCAGAGGAAGTTTTGCTGTTTCTTAGTTGCGTTTTACATTAAATCGTTAACAGCCGACAACACTGCAAAGTACTGATGTATACAGGGAGGAGGGGGAATGGAAGATCAGCTCACCAGTGAGTAGTGTCCAGGACACAGCTGCAGCGATCTGCTCCGAAGACCTGGGACCAGGCTGAACAGCAAATGTAAAAGTAGAAGTTCCAGCAGAGATCCAAAAAGTAAGAGGATTAAGTTTATTCACAAGGCCGTTAAAACACATGGCAGCAACACAACCAGCTAGTGTGAATACCAGCGCGTTTCGACCACCTAAGGGGTCTTACTCATAAGCCATGAGTAAGACCCCTTAGGTGGTCGAAACGCGTTGGTATTCACACTAGCTGGTTGTGTTGCTGCCATGTATTTTAACGGCTTTGTGAATAAACTTAATCCTCTTTTAACTTTTGGATCTCCACTGGAACTTCTACTTTTAGAACACTGCAAAGGGATCTCATTGCTGAAAGTTCAGTTAAGAGATTTTTTTTTCCAAGGCATTAGCTCTACCATGGAGCATGCATTATAAAGGCATAATCAAGAAGCTGCTTAAGTTTGGCACAACTGTGACCTTACCTAAAACTGGGCATCCAAAAAAAACTGATAAAGGCAAGAATTGATCCAGGAGGCTGTCAAGAAGCCGACATCAACATTAAAGGAGCTGCAGGAATTTCTGGCAAGTCCTGGTTGTGTCGCATATGTGACAGCGGTCTCGTATTGTTCATGTGTTTGGCCTGTGGGGTGGGGTGGCAAGATGGAAGCCTTTTCTTACAAAGAAAACATCAAAGTCCAGCTATGTTTTGCCAAAACCTACATCAAATCTGACAAAAGCTTGTGGAAAAATGTGTGACCAATGTGTAGAACTTCTTGACCATATCTCCAAAAGGTGCAAAGCCAACACTGAGGTCACCACACCCACAGTGAAGCATGCTGGCGGCAGCATTGTGCTTTGGGACTATTTTTTGGCTGCTGAAAGTGGGGCTTTAGTCAATGTGGAGGTAATTATGAATAGTTCCAATCATCAGTCTATTTAGCAACAAAACCTTACTCTGCTACAAAACTGAAGGTAAAGAAAAATGACACTTTTCAGCTCAAAAACGACTTTCAGTGACCTCCAAAAAAATGGCTTCTCCAGAAGATTAAAGTTTTGAAATTGCACAAACTTGAATCCAATTGTATATCTGTGGTGACCTGAAGAAGGCACTGTACACAGGAGATGCCCCTGCAATTTAGATGTGAAGCTACTCCAAGGAAGAGGTGGGGGGTGGGCAAAAATCACCAGTTCTAGATGTGTCCAAAAAGACTGAATGCTGTAATAAATTCATAGGGGACTTTTATTTTTCCACCTGTGTAGGTTTAATCACCCCCTCAATAGATTTGTACACATCATGGGCAACATGAGAGGTGGAAAAAGTTCTAAAATGATTCTTCTTGGTATGATTCCTCCATGTAAAAAAAAAAAAAAAAAAAAAAAAAACTGACATCTTAAGAGGTATCTACATTTTTTTTTTATGTTCGCTACATATATTATATCATTACACACACAGCTGTAGAAGACAGGTGGAAAAATGCTGCATAGTAAGAATGCCTTCAGTAGTTAGTGTTAATTGTTTGTATTTTGTTAATTTTATAAATGATGAACAAAAGCTAAATGTAAATCCCATCAGTATCTGGTGACCGCTCTTTACCTTCATCACTTCTCGTCCCTTGCACAGTAGGGACTTTGCAGTAGGTTGTTCCAAACATATTGGATCACTAACCCCCTATCTTCTGTGTATGAGGCTTGTGCGAATCCTTCTGTCTCTTCATGTGATCCCAGACAGACTGGATGACACGAGATCAGGGCTCTGTGGGTGCCGTATCATCACTTGCAGGACTCCTCCTCCTTCTTTATGACTTTGGGTGGATGTTTGGGGTTGTTGTCCGGCTGCACAATAAATTTGGGACTAATCAGAAGCCTCCTGATATTACATGATGGATAAGTGTCTGCCAGTATTTCTTAGCATTGGCGACACCATTAATCCTCACCACATGTCCATTTGCTAAAATGCAGCCCCATGCAGGAGCCTCCACCGTGCTTCTCTATTTCCTACAGACATATAATATTGTGCCGCTCTACATCCTCTGGAGAACAAACTTCCTTCTGTTACAAATATTCACATTGACTCCTCAGTTCAGAGATCTGACATTTGTCTGTGCCACAATTCCTGTGTTTTCATCCATAGTTGGGTCATCTGGCCTGGCTGAAGGTCTGTTTTTGTTTTCTGCAATTATTTCATGAAAACCACTTCTGGCCAGACGTCTCTGAACATTAGAGGGGTGTAGCTGGGTACCACTTGGTTGCTGACAGTTCTGAGCTGATGGCACTGCTGGATTTAGAAGACAAGTAACATGATGTGTCTGTCATCTGCTGCACTAAGTTTCCTTGGCTAACCACTGTCTATGGTCCTCAATGTTGGGCGTTTCTTGGTGTCCTCCATGCTGAGAAATACAGTGAAATAGTTATCCATCATGTAATATCAGGGAGGCGTCTGATTTTTCGTTTTCCAAATTTTTTTTTTCTTCAGTTGGAGAATGACCCCAAATATCAAGCCAACATCATTAAGGACCAGGAATCCTGGAAGTGGTGATCCACCCCCCACAGATACCTGATATCATCCAGTCTGTATGGGGTCACATGGAGAGACAGAAGGATCTGCACAAGCCTCATACACAGAAGATCTGGGGTCAGTTCTCCAAGATGTTTGGAACAACCTCCTGCTGAGATCCTTCCTAAACTATGTACAAGTGACTAGAAGAAATGATGAATGCATAGGGCGGTCACCAAATACTGATGTGATTTTAGATTTCTATCAATCTTAAAAAGCACTGCTGTCCTGTATAGTGTCCTGCCTGTTGACAAGATCAGAGTTGACTAATGTGGTCTTGAAAAGGAGATGAAGAGCTTTTACTAATAATCTATACCCGGTAGAGGAAGTAGAGTAACACTGATTTTCTTATCACATGTAAACCCATAAATCCCCATTAGATTTGGAGATGTGCAAGCACTCCTCAAAGGGTTGCCATTTTTACCTACCTGTTGTAAGCACTAGGTCTAGCGCGGTCTTTGCTTCTGTCGGTGAAATCTTGAAGAGTTTCTGAACCATATTCTTTTTTTTTTTTGTCTCTTTTGGACCACAGGTGACATTGGGCAGCATGAAGATCGTCCTCCATCACAGCCCCTTGTACTCCATGCTCTCCTCCTCCAACCACATCTTCATGATTCCCGACAGTGACTCTCATCATCCTCTTCTCATATATTCCCTCTTGGAAGACAAGATGACCATGGCCACCCCAACCACAGGGCTCCTCCACAGCAAGGCTCTTGCTGAAGGGGACTATAAGAAGATGCTTCTGGAATACGCCGGCTTACTTTCTTCTCAAACACCCACAGCGATCCTGCATTCGGTGGTTACAGCGACCGGGCAACTGCTGCTGCTGACCACCGCTGGGCAGATATACCTGGTGAATGAGGATGGGGCTGTGAGACGGATCTTTGAGATCGAGACGGGAGCTCAAGTTAAAATGCAGATATTTGGGCAGACCTTGGCTTGTGCTGTGGATAAAACTGTGTTCCTCATAGAGCTCAATACTGGAAGACTCCTGACAAAGCACCTGCTCCATGTTGATGAAGTGTTCTTCCTGCGATTATTGGACACTGAAGATGTCCAGCTGCTCACAAGAGACGGCATCTATACCATAAGCTCTACCACTGGCCCCGACGATGGCAAGTCTGAGCCCTCATTGCTGGATATGGTCTATGAGGAGGCCTGTAAGTACTACCAAAGAAGGAGCCTAAGCAACACCAAGCTGACCGTGGCAGAGTTAAAGAAAGGGGAGATATTCCAAGCACCCATCACCCTGTCTGCCATCCTCAACCACTACCAGAAAGATGACCAATCCGAGAACCAAGCGCAGTATGCAAATCTGATGGGCAACATTAGCAATGAGCTGCAGAGTTTCATCAGTCTGGAGTGCCTCAAGACCTGCATAATTACCGCGTCCAGAGACGACATTGAGAAGTACTGCGAGGAGCTGGTGGATCACGAGGTCACTCGGCTCTTCCAGACCGATATGGACCGGGACTGTCTGTTGTATGTTAACTCCTTGTTCTGCACTTTTCCAAAGGCGGCTTGGATGTCCGTAAGGAATAACTTTCAGTTTCTTCAGAACGGAGATGGTAAACTAGTCATCAGAGCCACTGCCGACTTGTGGAAGAAGGTGCTGTGTCCGCTCCCGCCGGGATCTAGGGACAGCTCTCCTAACGGGGTGTACCCGCTGTTCGAGGTAGTCTGTCAATCTCTGTGCACCTTTAAACCTAAGTGGCTTCCTGTTTTTGTCCAGCATGCCCAGGAATGCGCTGGGCTAGCCTGGAACTTTACTTCCAAAGATAACTGTGAAGGTGCCCCCCTGTATAAAAGGGCCTTATCCGTTCTGGGGAAGCGGAAGAAAAACACTAATGTGGACCTGGAGGTGGACATCCTGCTGGGCAGTGGGCGGCCGCAGGCCATCATCCAGGCCATACATGTACTCATCGGGCTACAACACTGGTCACGGGTCATAGAGGAGACTCTGAAGTTCTCGCGGGTCAGTCCTCGCATCTCTAAGGACATTTTCATCACCCTTCTGTCGGAGTTCGTCAGGCATCGGCACTTGGACTCTTACATCAACGAGCTGTGTGAGATCTGCCCGGAAGAAGTGACTGCCACTGACATCTTGAGGATTGTCCTACATAATCTACCCAAGCTCGAGTCTAATCCTCCTCCGCTATGCTGTGGCGGGGAATATCTGACTATCGGGTTACTCAAACCCATCCTAAATAAAGTGTTGCAGAACCAGATGAGAAGGGACGAGAAGTTCCCAACACTAACGTTTCCTCCGGCCGCTCCACAGCGGGCCAACAAGTGTGTAACTAATAGTTCAGTACAGAACGGGGATGAGCCGTCGCCCACTGACATCTACTCCCCCTATGCGTTATAAGTTATTGCATTGTTTGTTGTCGTAGCGGGGGGCTCATTACTAAAGGACTTTCTGCTGTTTGCAGTGAGGTTTTGTTTTCAGCTTCCATTGCATACTTGTCCCATCACTCGCATTACAGATGTGGCAATCTGATCAAAATTCGGGTCACCGAAGGGCCCCAGTGTTATAGCCTAAATGGTGACCGTATTAAAGAGGGCATCCAGACTTGGACAACCACATGACTTGGTACGTGAGGCTGTGACCCCACTCCCCTAAATCTATCCTCAGAATGGGGGTCCCTTGACCACAGTATTGCCCAGTGAGGTGGCCACCGCATCGTAACAGAGGTGGCCGGTGTGTATGTGGCAGTCTTCATCACATCTATGGGAGTCATACAAGCGATTGCACTGAACGTTTTCTGTAACTCCCATGAAAGTGAACGGAGAGAGACATAGAGGTTTACAACCACCTCTGCAGTCGACCGCCGCCTGGATCTGGTGGTTGTCTCTCCCGTAAAAGCAGTAAATGTCCAAGGGGGGGAACACCATGTCAATGTCGGTCTTCTCCATCTTTGTCAGTTTTCATTGGTTTCTTATTAGATATTTACAGCGGACACAGATCTCCCTACTGTGAGATAAATACCAGTAGCATTTACGAGATATTTACAGCCTGATTTTAACATCACAGTGTGGGGGTCCGATCCTCCCTGATCGCCTGACTGATGGTCTGCATCCTCTTCGTTGTGAGCCCCTTTAAAAACTGATATGCTACTGTTCTCATTTACATGACGCGGACAGACAGAATTCTATGCGCAGGGGATTTGGAGCTGTGTCAGAAAAACAAATATCTGAACACATATATCTGGCAAATTTGAACCTAAAAGAACAACAAAATGGTGTTTTGATTTTTCAGTAAGTCACTTTTAATGTATTTGTCGGAGAATCTAATCCTGCTGCCAGGGTAGTCTCACCTTTCTCTGATGGTTATTCTGTGATAATCAGCTTTGATCTGACTCGTGTGAGACCATAGACTGGCAATATGTGACCCCCTGTTATGTCTGGGGGGGTCTTCTGATCAAGTTTAGATTTGTTCTGATGGCAGGACAGGGGCAGACCCCCTTGGTGGTACCCAAACTCCTCTCCTCTTCATCAGTATTGTTAATTTCTTGTTTTTTGTTTTTTTTTTTAAGTGTTTTACGGAAATAAAGATCAGCAGATGTATTCCAGCATTTCCACGTATATTTCTATTCCTTGCTGTTTTCAGGATCTCTGTGTACTGTCGGTGAACGCCAGTATTCCTGTTTATATCATGGGGCTGAAGAGATCTTGCAGATGCATATACATCTCACAGGTGAGGGTGTGTTAATTGCATCCATCCTAGACAATCAATGCATAAGCCTGTCTACCTGCACTGATCTATTGTAGCAAAGCATCATGAAGGTAAGGTATATGGGACTTGTGGAGGGGTGCACAGACTGGTCTCATTGGCAACAAACCCTCAGTCGTAAGAAGTATTAGATCTGTTTTTAGATCACTGACACCAAGCAGAGATATTGAAAACAGTGAGGAATTAATGCATAAATAGTGATGAGTGCTCCTTACTCGAGTTTTCCTAGGGTGATCGGGTGTGCACGAGTATCGCGGGTGCTGTTTGAGTTTCCGTGGCCGCATGTTTCGTGGCTGTTGCAATCCCTGCATGTTTTGTGGGTGTCTAACAGCCACGAAACATGCGGCCGCGGGGACTCTAACATGTCACATGAGCACCCGCGATAGTCTGTGCATACCTAGGCAAACTTGAGTAACGAGCACTTGCGCTCAACATTATACATAAAGTCTTAAAAAGTTCTTTACATTAAGCCCCAAAACTCTGGTTCACCCCGTCCCTTACCGTAGGTTTGATGGCCATGGGCTCAACTGAAGACTGTTACTGTCCGATTATGTGAGATCTGAACAATATGGATTCCCAGAGACTACCACGAAATACTAATTGTACTCTTCTTCCTGTTCTACGAAGGTCCGCTGGGCCTCCGCGGCTGTGTATAGCAGCACGCGGTGTAGCGAAAGATATCGGTTGTAGCGCAGTGTGGCCGCGTGTAGACGATGCACATTTTTAATATTTCAGTGTTGTATGGTATTATGATAAATAAATACTTTTAAATGTAAGTTTATTGGTGTGTGGTGATTGTCCACAGCGTGTCCATTCAAGATCGCAGTGGTCTCCAACATGCAGCACGCACGGCATGCTGATGGCAAGTGTAGTTCTTGCCTTCGCGAATAGTTACTGGTTGAAGTACATTTTGTCAGTAACACAGGAGCCTGATATTAAATGCCCATGATATTAGTAATGAGTAGAGTGACAAGCCAAGCCTGGCATATCAGAGTGAGGCGACTTATAAGCCATGCCGTACCAACAGCAGCGATGATTTACTCCATAGGCAGAGGAGATCCTTAACTAGGAGTGTACCTTCTAATGATGGAGGCTTGAAAGAAGGAAAGATGACTATTCTGTAGACCAGGGCTGCACATCAGCTGGTTGGAAGACTACAAATCCCAGCATGCCCTGACAACTAGATCATATTATTGGATGGGTTGTGTCTCCCTGTGTTGTACGGAGGTAATGTGACCTTCCCCAAGGAGAAGATAATGGCTTTCCATGAAATGTGACCAGAAATCGATTGACGGGAAATGCTGTAGGAAAGAACGGCTCTGACTGGCGGATAATGAGCGTGGATCGATGAAGCCTGACTGATGCTAACTGCTTCCCGAGGGTCCTGATCGGCTATAATGGTGTCTGTTTAATGTCCGGCACCGCGGCTCCTCAGACATGTCACATGGACTTATAACATTCCACCAAAATTCTGCCACCTCTCGGCCACATTCCCCGCTCGGATCACACAGCAAGAATCTACAAACATGAAACCTGATGGAAGCTGAGATCTAAGGAGCTGTTTGGTGGGACGTCTTACTTGAGATGAGAATATTGATCGAAAAAAAAGACTTGGGTTCATAAAGTACAACCTTTCTCCACCAATTCTAGGGTATTCCTAATGTAGACATTCATGGCATACCCATTTGTGTGATAGGCGTAAGTCCTCTCTCGGGAGGGGCGTACAGTTGGAGAATGGAGGACCTCTGAAGAAGTAGAACACCACTGGAGAAATGGCTGCACATGGATGTAGCTCTATCCATTCACTTCTATGGCAGTTGCAGAAATAGCTGCACTTGTCTAATGATGACTTGTATCTCAGCGTGCGCCATTATCCTGGGGTTTCACAGTGACTTTGGCCACATTTAGAGAAATCGTCCCGGGCTGCTGCTTCAATCGCAAGGATAAACATGTAGCAACAAAATTGAAACGAGTTGGACTTTTTTTCTCGACCGATTCATCAATTGTGACTTTTTTTTAAAAATTGCAAAATTAATGCACTTCACTCTTTCCCAGGAGTAATTTTTATCTACATCAGAATATTTTACAACCTTTTAGACAACAAGCATTTTTTTATTTTGTGCCCGAGACGAAGTCATATGATTGTACGTCTCGCACCGAACATTAAATGCAATCACGGGACTTTACTCTTATGGGATGTACCTTTTAAAAGAGAGATGTTTTGACTCTCCAGCTCCTCCGGAAGTCGCAGTTTCTATGTGACGTGTATAATAAAATGGATGTTGTCTTAAAAAGCGTAAATAGCATTCTAGAAATTCCTAGTGAAGACAAGAGGATGAGTGTGGGGCGTTGATGTCGTCTTTTGCATAAGGCCGATGATGTGAGACGGGTTCATCCGTGCAGGATAATGGGGAGAGGTCGGAGCAATGCGGTGTGTAGTATGACATGAACACATTTGAGGATTTTTATCAAACCTGATGAAATGGAGCTGGAAAAATCTGACTCCATGCTTACAGAAACAGCGCCACTCAGCTGAGTTTATTATTTCAGCCCTATATTGCAAAGTAGATATTAAAGGAAGTCTTTCAGCACAAAATGACTGTTCAAACCAAGCACAGGCACTCAGTGCATCATGGCGTGGCCAAACAGTTGGGTGCTGCTTCCCACCTACTTGTTTTCCATCGTCCTCTTACTTGATGGACAGCTAAGTGTTACAGGAGCCAGAGAATGGCAGACATGGAAAGAAAGGCAGTGGGAAGGTGCAGTGAACTGCTAAGCCAAGGGTGCACCGAGTACCTGTGCTTACTAGAGAGGAGCAAACCCGTACTGTAAGGCTGGGTGGCCAGTGTTGAACTCCGAACAATGACTTCCCCTGGAAGTTCGGGGAGGAGCGAACGAGAGAGACCCTACTTTTCCATCCACAGCTCAGTTTCCCCAGGGTCTGCCAATGAGTGGCAGTAGCGGATCACTGCTGGGATCAGTATAAACTGCAATGTGCACGTGCGCCATTGCTACAGCAGACTGTAGAGACCGGTGACCAGAGGCTTTTTTTTTTAATTATTTTTCTTTCATAAACCTATCCTGGGCATTTTTTGTAAAAATACATACTGCACCAACATCCACATCAGCTCCACTGAAAAGCCAACTCTTTAGCTGTACCTGCAGTTAACATCAATTTATATGATCAGACAGAAGAAATCCAGCGTCTAGGAACTTCATAAAATCATCATTTTTATTAGCTGCGTATAAAAGCAGTATACAAAAAGTCACATCATTGCAGTGATTAAAGACCTGTTGGTCTGAAACGCGTTTGCCACTTAAATCTCCCCCAATGGGGTTGTGACTCTTTGTATACTGCTTATATACCTAATAAAGATGATAATTTTATGAAGTTCCCAGACGCTGGATTTCTTCTGTCTGATCATATTTCCCCTTCGGCACTGCCGGCTTCCGACCCTCGGACTTAAAAACATGAAAGAGTCCACTCACCCGCTTTGAACCTCAAAATTTTTTTTTTTATATACACTGCTCAAAAAAATAAAGGGAACACTCAAATACCACATCCTAGATCTGAATGAATGAAATATTCTCATTGAATACTTTGTTCTGTACAAAGTTGAATGTGCTGACAACAAAATCACACAAAAATCATCAATGGAAATCAAATTGATTAACCAATGGAGGCCTGGATTTGGAGTCACCCTCAAAATTAGAGTGGAAAAACACACTACAGGCTGATCCAACTTTGATGTAATGTCCTTAAAACAAGTCAAAATGAGTCTCAGTATTGTGTGTGGCCTCCACGTGCCTGTGTGACCTCCCTACAACGCCTGGGCATGCTCCTGATGAGGTTGCGGATGGTCTCCTGTGGGATCTCCTCCCAGACCTGGACTAAAGCATCCGCCAACTCCTGGACAGTCTGTGGTGGAACGTGACGTTGGTGGATGGAGCGAGACATGATGTCCCAGATGTGCTCAATCGGATTCAGGTCTGGGGAACGGGCGGGCCAGTCCATAGCTTCAATGCCTTCATCTTGCAGGAACTGCTGACACACTCCAGCCACATGAGGTCTGGCATTGTCCTGCATTAGGAGGAACCCAGGGCCAACCACACCAGCATATGGTCTCACAAGGGGTCTGAGGATCTCATCTCGGTACCTAATGGCAGTCAGGCTACCTCTGGCGAGCACATGGAGGGCTGTGCGGCCCTGCAAAGAAATGCCACCCCACACCATTACTGACCCACTGCCAAACCGGTCATGCTGAAGGATGTTGCAGGCAGCAGATCGCTCTCCACGGCGTCTCCAGACTCTCACGTCTCTCAAATGCGCCCAGTGAGAACCTGCTTTCATCTATGAAGAGCACAGGGTGCCAGTGGCGACTTTGCCAATCCTGGTGTTCTGTGGCAAATGCCAAGCGTCCAGCACGGTGTTGGGCTGTGAGCACAACCCGCATCTGTGGATGTCTGGCCCTCATACCACCCCCATGGAGTCAGTTTCTATCCGTTTCTGCAGACACATGCACATTTGTGGCCTGCTGAAGGTCATTTTGCAGGGCTCTGGCAGTGTTCCTTCTGTTCCTCCTTGCACAAAGGCGGAGGTAGCGGTCCTGCTTCTGGGTTGTTGCCCTCCTACGGCCCCCTCTATGTCTCCTGGTGTACTGGCCTGTCTCCTGGTAGCGCCTCCAGCCTCTGGACACTACGATGACAGACACAGCAAACCTTCTTGCCACAGCTCGAATTGATGTGCCATCCTGGATGAGCTGCACTACCTGAGCAACTTCTGTGGGTTGTAGAGTCCGTCTCATGCTCCCACGAGTGTGAAAGCACAACCAACATTCAAAAGTGACCAAAACATCAGCCAGAAAGCATTGGTACTGAGATGTGGTCCGTGGTCCCCACCTGCAGAACCACTCCTTTATTGAGGGTGTCTTGATAATTGCCAATAATTTCCATCTATTGTCTATTCCATTTGCACAACAGCATGTGAAATTGATTGTCAATCAGTGTTGCTTCCTAAGTGGACAGTTTGATTTCACAGCAGTTTGATTTACTTGGAGTTATATTCTGTTGTTTAACTGTTCCCTTTATTTTTTTGAGCAGTGTATATATACTAAAAAGGTGAATTTGGATGAGTCGGTAATTGGCAAACGAGCATCCGTAGGATTTTCAGCCGTGATAAACTTACCAGCACTCACCAGACAAACAAGCAAAGTGTTTGTTCTTTGCCTGATCGGATTGTTTTAAGCCGGCAAAAAAAAAAAAAATTGTCAGCAACACCTTGCTTGGTGTATTGATAGACAATCATTAATCATAGTCATTCCCAAGTGCACCTTAAATGGACGTTGGCGTTCTGTTTTGTGGGGTCTTTGCACTTTGGAGGAGAAAAAAAATAAAGTCACCCAAAGATTGTCACTGAAACCCCAGTGCTCAGGCATAGAATATTGATGCAGGAATGAGAGTTGATTGCTCCCCTCCGCTGACCCAGAACACCTTCTATAAAATATAAACAGAGGACACTGGATTTTAGGCAAGACTGGAAATGACGGGGGCACGTCTCCATCCTGCCGCCTTTTCATCTATTATTACGACCTCGGTATCACGGTCTCCTATTTACGAGGCACAATGGCTGCGCTCACGCCTGGCACCTTCGGCACGTTGGCTGCTTCCCAAGTAGAGGTGATGACTCCACTGTGGGAGGTGGATAATCCAAATCACAAAGTGACCTTGGGACACAACAAGGAAATACAGTTTCTGGATACACCTGCTCCAAGGTTTAGGTAAGCACCTGGCACAGTCACCCTGCAAATCCAGTCTGCAGTAAAGCATTTGCTCTTGGCCGAGGGCGGTATTTTAGCTGGACAGTCATCCCTCAAAATCTTGGATAATCGTACAAGGATCATTATTGGTAGTTTATACGATATACGCATCCAAAGCCTCCTATCACTCGCTGACCAGTGACAGACTTGTCAGTTATATTTGCAGATCACAATCGGATTTGAAGACGTGGAAACACAAGCAGGAAAACGAGATATGAGGTTACTGAAGCCTCTAAATGTGCCGACACACCTTCAATAGCTGTAATTTGATTGCCCGTTCAGTGCACTGGTGTTGCTCCTGATTCTAATATCAGCTAAGCGTGCATGTTCTGCATGGGGAGAGGGGAGTAAGCCACTGCCAAACACCTCTACCCATCACTTAGCTCCTGTTAAATTTCAGCCTAACATGGATAAATCTTTCTTCTACGTCGTCTGTACAGTACTAATAATTGCACAGTAGTTTTCCATCGAAAGGCAGGACCTATAGGGAAGGAGGAGTAAAGCTCAGCACTATCCTCATGGATGAAGCTGTGATGCAAGTACCATAAGGAACCATAGCTGCCATCGGTATGATGGGGAAACCCGATTTTGGTGCTGTGTCCGCGGCCTCATGATGAATCCCATATCGAAGAATTGCTGCTCCTGTTCTTTATCCCTGGTTTACATACTTGTTCTCTCCATGTTTCTCATGGGGAAAAACAAAACACGTGAACACAAAGAATGGGTACATCTATTTTTTGGCGAGTTGATCCTTAACACACATCAAAAAACTTACACATCTTTCTTTTTTTTCTTTTTTTTTTCCCCCAGATACTTGGTCTGCAGAAAAAAAAAGACACATGTACCCATTATAGTCAGATTGTTCACATGTTCTATCCGTTCTGCAAAATACTCAAGACAGCAGATGGATGGCGTCCTAGGGCTGTCCATATTTCACTGTTTGCTAGGAGAAGCTTGAGAAACCTTCAGCAATTTTTGCATAAATTAAAAAAGAACTAAAACTGATTGTAAAACAAAAAAAAAAAAAAGACCAAACTGATGAAAATCTGATCCAACGCAACGATGGAGTTCAGTCCAACTTTTATTTATCGCATATGAGGAAAAGAAAAAAAAAAAAACTTTCATCTAAATTTAACATGGCGGTAAACTTGCGCAGTAGCCATTTAAAACATAAAAAACAGCAAATGCATATTTGTGCAAATTATTGAATTTTTGCAATTATGGAGGTGACAATTGACATAAGGGCTCATGCAAACGTCTGTGCAAAGAACGGGAGACCGGACTGCTGGGAGTAGCCACGTTCGGGTCCAGAGAGCTGCTGCCAGTCCATGCATTAGCGATCCGTGCTCGGACCAACTGCTACGGAGGTATGCCTCAGTCCTTAACCTAAGAATCGTGAGAAGTTGGCCCCTAATCTACGCCCGCACGCACGCGCCTCTTACCAATTTGGTTGCTTCATCCTCCAGTTACTTCTTGCATCGTCATTCCTGTGTCTCCTTATTCAGCCGCCATTTATAGTTTTGCAGTTTTGCTGGCTTTCACTAATGAAATCTGAGCTGAGGATCACATGAGACCTCACGGACGGGGAAGCAGCTGCGTCACAATCAGCCTGTTATTACTAGGAGACAGTAAGACTCTGATAGTAACGTGCCCCCCGGCGTCATCCTATATTGCTTACATTCCACATGTTTCGGATTTAACTCTCGGACACAATTTGTAGTCAAAAGAGGGAGAGGAGAGCAGATTTCCGAAAAGAGGTAACAGAAGAGTCGCAGTAAACTTCACGAGGCTTAGGGGTAAGTTCACACTCCGCAGATGGGTTGCAGAAATGCGCGGAATGACTGGATGCAGCGGCCTCAGATTTTGTGGTCCCTTGATCAGATCGGAAACTTTCCGGGACTCGCTGCTTTATTGGAGGTTTTGAGAGGCTCAAGCGTGCGCCCAATAACATGTCTGGGAACCACACAATCTTTTTTGGGAAATTTGGCAAGTGTGGCATGTGGTTCATGGAGGTGTTGGTTCTCCCAGGATGGACTGATAGGGCACACAGTCCTTGAGGCTTTACATGGAAGTTTTTTAACTTTGCCCCCAAACACCTAAAGATGAGGCACTGATGCTACAACAGATTATACGTGGGTTACGGTGCGGTAAAATAATCTCACGACACAAGTGTTTCTATGCAAAAGATGCACTTTATCGAGAACACTTTTGCAAATAACTTAAATCACATTATGACAATTAAAAAAGACCAAAAATATAGAAGAAAATACTTTACATCTTGCATAAAAAAAAAAAAAAAAAAATCTAAATTTCACAGGTCGGTGCCGCCAGGACTCAGTCAGCAGAGTTTACAGTCATTGGTGGCTCCGGCAGCACCGTACAGCTACACAGGAGAGCCCTCCACCGCACAAATCAGGACCTTACGAGGTTTTTTTTTTTTCCTTTCTCGTCCATGGGTTCCTCTCACCCACAATGTAATTCTTCAGTCAAAAGTAATGGGAGCGGAAAATCAATCTAGAATTAATCAATAAATAGGCCCTCTTGGAAAGGAAAGCACAAGAAGTCTCTGGGAGGGCGGGTGCTATGGTACACAGTGCACTGTAGTGTCTTGTTCATCACCGATGGGGGGAGAGCGCATCATGACTTTGCAGTCGCGCGAGGTATTAGGAACTGCTGGGATGTGGATGTCCTGCAAGGAGAAATGCACATTTAAAATTATGGCAATTGGGTTTCATGAAAAATGTTGCACAGTTTGCCTTCTATAGCCTCCCTGAAGCACAGTCTGTTGCTGGCTGCAGAATGAGTTAACTGAGAATCAGTCAGTGAGCGCCTTAAGGCAGTTTTGTAACAATTTAGTTTTATCTAGAATGCCCCTTTAACTTGCCCCTAAACATTCATGTCCTGGAGGGTTTCCCAATCTATTTTTCCAAGAATCATTAGTGGAGCCCCACAGTTTGTGCTTCATGGATCAGCGAGCTCCCGGCTCACATGCTTAATTTCCCTTTAAAAAAAAAAAAACACACAAAGTTTAGTTGTGTTATTTTCTGGAGGATACACGGGCGAAACGCTGAAGTGCTGACAAAACATGACAAGCGCAGAGATCAGGTCTCGGGATATAATAAGTAATCGCACCCCGCCTGCCCGGGGCCTACAGCCAAACTGCTGGGTACATATAATCTAATAATATAGAACAACGGGGGAATTCAGGCTGGAGGGCGGAGGCCATTACTGCACCAAATATGGGGGGGAAATTCCCAATTGGCTTCTATCCATCTCTATTGTAACTTATCCTGCCCCCTAGTGGTGGCATTGAGTGTCAGCAGGAGGAAATATGCCCACGTTATGCAGTGGAAGGGCTCATTCACCCGTCAGTTTTCCGCATACGTGTTCTGCGTTTTTTCACGTATAGAGCACGTACACATTATAGTCTATGGAGCTGCTCACACAACTGGGGTTTTTTGAGCACATGATCTGCACCAAATCAATGACATCGAGTTTGATCCGAATCCTGGATCTAACTCGCCAAAGCGAGTCTATGGGTCCGTAGAAAAAAAAAAAAGAGCGCTCAGACGCCTTCTGATCTGTCCGTTATTCACTGATTGATCGAGATGTCGCAAGCTTTTGTTAGCAAAAAGGTTTATTTTTTTTGCATTCAAGAAAAACTGATGAAATCCGGCGCTTTATTTTTTATTTTATTTTTTTTGCATACAAGGATTCTGAATGGAGAATATTCACACACAGCTTTTTGCTCCGGATTTTTTTTTTTTTCCCCCTGCATGAAAAATGTAAGTGATAGCCAGAAAACTGTAGGGGAGAAGGCTTGTTTTTTTTTTATTATTTTTAATGCTGGCCAGTTTAGATCTCAATGGGGAAAAAAAAAATTTTGTACAGAAAATTATACTTCTATATATTTTTTTATTTTATTTTTCTTTCTTTCTCCTGTAAGAACACTGGTGCATCAAGTGAATGTTACTACTGTTAATAAAAAAATATATATTTTTTTTACTCTAGAGACAAAAAAAAAATGCAACAAGCCTTAAGAAACAAAAGTGGAGAATCCCCATTTCTTAGTGGCCACCCTACTACAAAAAAAAAAAAAAAAAAAAAAAACACTTTTCCCTGTCCCAATCCCTTGAACTGACATGCATTGTTGTTGGGAAGGTGGTTAGGGGGGGTGTTAATATACTCCTAGAGCATTAGCACACGCCCCCAGTGCACTGCCAGGATAATTTGCATATGGACGTCAAAGTTTTATTTCTCTGCAGTTTGCTCGAATGGTGCATTGAATTTATTCGATGTTTGCCAGATATGAGAGCCCTTTTTATTTTTGGGTAATTTAGTTACCGACATGTCACCATCAAAATGCTGGAAAATTTCCATCTCCACCGAGTCATTGGGAATCAACGGTACCATACAATTAACCCTTCTCACCCCAAACTAGGTGAGAAGGAACTAGAACTAGGTCTGCAGACTGCCCTCTTGTGGAGAGACTGGAAATTGCATCTTCTGCAAGGAAACCTCCGAAGAATATTCCTCAACGACGCGATCTGCGCCATTGTGTCCTGTCCTCCATTGTCATAGCACAGGTTGAATTGTGAGACAGACAGGGCGGGGTGGGGGGCTCACCAAATATTTACAAGTTGAAATAGTATTGTCAATATAAGCAATCCCACCCCGAAATTATATCAAATCGTATAGCACATGCCCGTAGCACTTACATCTCCATGTGATTACTGGGGTTTCTGTGGAAACAAGACAAATAATATTACCAAAAAATAAAAAAGCACAAAAATTACTATATAAAATATGATACAAGACAATAGCCACCGGCCATGATCACGACCCTCCAAAGACAAAATTGGGCATCTCTCTGTGTGTAAGGGAGGAGATAAAATGATTGCCCGGCACTTCAAGAACTAATATTTCCAAAAAAAATAAAGGGCCACATTATACTCATATCCCAACATGAGACATTCCCATATTTGATTTTTATCAGATCAAAAATGGCAGGGGCATCCCAAAAAAAAAAAAAATTATTAAAACAATTCCTTTAATTTTGTGTATACAGCTCCTATGAAGACTCTTCTATCTCCATGGTTACAGACTACAATTCTTGTGTAGTCTGATTTTGCAGTTTTTGCGTACTCTAAAGGCATTATACAGTGCCTGTCATTTCTGCATTGGGAGGTGAGGGGGCATCGACGGGTCTAGGTGTTGCCAATGTGTCCTATTCTAATTAATAGGACGGGTGTAAGATACCTGGAGAGCGGCCGTCGATGCAGAAGAGACACTTAATTCCGCCTCCTTTCTTTGCTAAAATACAGATAGCGGGAGGGTAAAAAAAAAAAAAAAAAAAAAAAAAAAATCAAGAGCGTTTTTGTAACTAAAGAAAGGGCAGGGCCAGATGGAGCATCAGGCGGGCGAAACGCTGCCCAGCCCAATGGCTAATTGCCGCCGAGCTTCTGCCACAGAGTCATCTTGCCCTGCCCCAGTTGTTGTAGTATTTGTGATAAAAATTAAATGGCTCGTATACTTTTGGAACCATGCGTCAACAGGTCGCGATTCCTTACTCATAGATATCCGAGGTTTTCATCCTCCGGTAGTGTTTCGCCAGTTTCACTGCCGTGATAATGCTGGGAAGGAAGAAAATCGTGCACCAGCCCAGGCTGAACCAGAAGGCATTCTAGGAAACAAGGAAACAATCAGTGAGTGCTGAAAAAAACAAAAGAAAAAAAAAAAAAAAACCTTGACAGTTCGCCAAGTGAACCAGAGTAAGCCGCAATTCACACTCCGACGAAAAAAACTGCGATATTTCCCCACTATCGAGACTTGTCATTACAGGGGAGAGACAGCGAATAGCTGCAGCGGTCAGAATGATTGATTGCAATCACATAGTATTCTTACCAGCGAGTCCACCAGATACTGGCACCCAACGACCTCCGCAGAATTCAGGGCACCGGCCAGGGGTCCGCACCGAGCCAAATTCTGGGTCAGCTAATAAGATAAGAGGATATGGTGAATCAGCAGCTGGATTTATATAGGAAAAAAAAATCTAAAAGAAAATAAGAATTTTGCAATAAATGGAGAAATTTAATTTTTCCAATATTATAAAACTTTAAAATGAGATGGTAACGATGATAAACGACCGGCGCTCACCATGGTCTTCACCCAATCAATGTACGACGTAAAGTATCCCACGATGGTGTTTAGATAGTTCATGGTCTCCTGCATTTACAAAGGGAGGGAAAAAAAAAAAAAAAAAAACTTTATGTATAAATACAAAGCAAACAGTTTACGACTTGGGGTTTACAGGAAACCTCGACAATGCCATAGAGCGTGAAGGGAGCGGAGGTCGAGCACGAGCAGCTATGCCCCATTCATGATGGAGATCTCCACAACTTCCAGAGACACCATCTTAGGATCAGACCCCCAGCGATCAGTATGTAACTTGCCCCTATGGGAATAAGCCGTTTCACTTGTCCATGTGGCATCTGCAGGGGAAATGTAATATTGATGGCGCAATTGTTGAATTATGGACCACACATTATAATAACCATGGGGGTCTAATAAGGCAAATGGGGAGGGAGTCACCACTTTAAAGTTAATCTCTACCCCCAAAATCCAGGGGAAATATGAAAAAAAATAAACCTTTATTCCCCAATACATTGCCAGTCTGATTGCCAACAGGGCACAGGATGCCATAAAAGTCCTACATCCAGATGCCAGCGGGCGCAGGATCTGCGGCTGCACTACCATCATCTGCATAGATGGAAAAATAAAGGTGAAAATATATATATATATATATTATCACAGAACTTACATTCTTTACAATGGCGACCACTTGGGTGTCCACAAAGGTCTGGGCGGCATTGATGCTTGTAACTGTTGAATTTAAAGAGGCCTGCAATGAAAAAACAACAAGACGTTATATAATGTAAATTACAAAAAAGAAAAATTGCATATAGATTTTTTGATATAAAAATGTAGAATGTCCTAATACACCAGAAAAAAAATAAAATATTAGTGAGTATGTGTATATTTTTTTCTAATTCTATATTAATAAATTTTATACATTTTTAATGTCTTAGAAAAATCAAATCTATTATATATTTTATACATTTAATGATTTTGATTTTTCTAATATATTAATATAGAATTCAGAAAAAAAAAACACATACTCACTAATATTAGGAAATATACAGTACAGATCAAAAGTTTGGACACACCTTCTCATTTAAAGATTTTTCTGTATTTTCAGGACTATGAAAATTGTACATTCACACTGAAGGCATCAAAACTATGAATTAACACATGTGGAATTATATACTTAACAAAAAAGTGTGAAACAGCTGAAAATATGTCTTATATTCTAGGTTCTTCAAAGTAGTCACCTTTTGCTT
This sequence comes from Phyllobates terribilis, assembly GCF_046119375.1. Classification (NCBI taxonomy): domain Eukaryota; kingdom Metazoa; phylum Chordata; class Amphibia; order Anura; family Dendrobatidae; genus Phyllobates; species Phyllobates terribilis. Next base: position 387,707,252 of record NW_027362765.1, read on the forward strand.
TGATGACTGCTTTTCACACTCTTGGCATTCTCTTGATGAGCTTCAAGAGGTAGTCACCGGAAATGGTTTTCACTTCACAGGTGTGCCCTGTCAGGTTTAATAAGTGGGATTTCTTGCCTTATAAATGGGGTTGGGACCATCAGTTGTGTTGTGCAGAAGTCAGGTGGATACACAGCTGATAGTCCTACTGAATAGACTGTTAGAATTTGTATTATGGCAAGAAAAAAGCAGCTAAGTAAAGAAAAACGAGTGGCCATCATTACTTTAAGAAAAGAAGGTCAGTCAGTGCGAATAATTGGGAAAACTTTGAAAGTGTCCCCAAGTGTGGTTTTTGCAACTATCAAGCGCTACAAAGAAACTGGCTCACATGACGACCGCCCCAGGAAAGGAAGACCAAGAGTCACCTCTGCTTCTGAGTATAAGTTTATCCGAGTCACCAGCCTCAGAAATCGCAGGTTAACAGCAGCTCAGATTAGAGACCAGGTCAATGCCACACAGAGTTCTAGCAGCAGACACATCTCTACAACAACTGTTAAGAGGAGACTTTGTGCAGCAGGCCTTCATGGTAAAATAGCTGCTAGGAAACCACTGCTAAGGACAGGCAACAAGCAGAAGAGACTTGTTTGGGCTAAAGAACACAAGGAATGGACATTAGACCAGTGGAAATCTGTGCTTTGGTCTGATGAGTCCAAATTTGAGATCTTTGGTTCCAACCACCGTGTCTTTGTGCGACGCAGAAAAGGTGAACGGATGGACTCTACATGCCTGGTTCCCACCGTGAAGCATGGAGAAGGAGGTGTGATGGTGTGGGGGTGCTTTGCTGGTGACACTGTTGGGGATTTATTAAAAATTGAAGGCATACTGAACCAGCATGGCTACCACAGCATCTTGCAGCGGCATGCTATTCCATCCGGTTTGCGTTTAGTTGGACCATCATTTATTTTTCAACAGGACAATGACCCCAAACACACCTCCAGGCTGTGTAAGGGCTATTTGACCAAGAGGGAGAGTGATGGGGTGCTACGCCAGATGACCTGGCCTCCACAGTCACCAGACCTGAACCCAATCGAGATGTTTTGGGGTGAGCTGGACTGCAGAGTGAAGGCAAAAGGGCCAACAAGTGCTAAGCGTCTCTGGGAACTCCTTCAAGATTGTTGGAAGACCATTTCCGGTGACTACCTCTTGAAGCTCATCAAGAGAATGCCAAGAGTGTACAAAGCAGTCATCAAAGCAAAAGGTGGCTACTTTGAAGAATCTAGAATATAAGACATATTTTCAGTTGTTTCACACTTTTTTGTTAAGTATATAATTCCACATGTGGTAATTCATAGTTTTGATGCCTTCAGTGTGAATGTACAATTTTCATAGTCAAGAAAATACAGAAAAATCTTTAAATGAGAAGGTGTGTCCAAACTTTTGGTCTGTACTGTATATATATTTTTCTGGTTTATTAAAAGGGACATTCTACCTTTCTAAAAAAAAAAAAAAGATCTATACGCAATGTTTTCGCCGTGTGTGGTTCTAGTTACATGCAGTACCATTTTTCACCACTACTAAAGGCAAAACACTTTCGATAGATACCAATGCAACAGCGCCCCCCCCCAGCTTATCCCATTAGAGAGGTCATTAGAATAACTCACCGGTAACGCTTTTGCTTTATTCTGCAAGTCGTTTATACTTGTATTAAGGCTTCTCTGTAAAGTATAAATGGAAGGTTTAGAAAACACCATGTAGAAGATGTAGTAATGTTACGTGTCGGATCTCATCGATCGTTCGCTACATTGTGTTCAGGTCGTTGCTTTATATCACATCGGATACACAAAAACTACAAATGCATCTAAATATTAATTCTCCCTGATGTATTGTGTTCTATATTGCGAATTTAACAGAAACTTACAGATATGATGTTATACAGTTATGTAACATGTGATATTCAATATAAAGCAATAGACAGTTATATGGCTACATTCTGCTTTATATGTATATTTTGTTATATACACAAACCATATGTATAAAAAGTACTATAACCATGTGAATATATAGTGTCATGTCTCACTAGCTGGAGCCATGTAATATACACATTCACATACTACATTACATCACGTCGCTGTCAGAGGAGAGCACTCACAATCTGGGGGGCCATTGTGGCGTTAATTGAACTTTGGAGGGTCCGTAGAGCGATGGCCTCCTGCTGGAGCTGCGTCTTATATGGATCTGACTGTAGAGGAAAAAGAAAAAAAAAACTTTTACACCCAGCAGCGGTGACCTTAAGGCCATGTTCACATGTTGAGTATTTGTTCAGCATTTTACATCAGTATTTGTAAGCCAAAACCAGGAGTGGGTGATTAATGCAGAAGTGGTGACAAGTTTCTATTATACTTTTTCTCTGATTGTTCCACTGCTGGTTTTGCCTTCAAATACTGATGTAAAATACTGACCAAATACTGAGCGTGTGAACGTGGCCTAATATTTTTCCGATTTCAAAACTGCAGCAGTTTTGGTTCAGAAATTTATGCTGCAAAAGCTCAGTGTGCACACACTCAGACGGCTTTATGTTCCCCTTATAGAAACAGCGCCACTCGGTGGGTTATGTTGGGTATTGCAACGTCCACCCAGTCACTTGAACGCTGCAATACCACACAGATTGCAAACAAACCCCAAAGTAAGGGTGGATGGTTTTGGAGGAGTATTTTCCCTCTTTTCTACGGAAATGCATGCATATTTTGAACTAAAAATAATTTTTGCTATTTGGTTTTATTAAAAATGTTGCCCAATTTGGCTTTTAAGTCAGTTTCCTTGCATACTGTGCTGTGCGAAGACAGAGTTAACTGACAATTCACCAGTGAGCTCCTTCTGACAGGTGTTTGGTCAAAAACTTCAGCACAGGAGAACTCTGGAAAAGACAGGGAAAACTTCCACAGACTGCATGAAAAGTTGAGCTGAGATTTAATATAGATCTGAATCAGAGACGCTCAGTGGACTACAGTTATAAAAACTCTCCAGTCACTGAAGGATTCTCAGTTAACTCATTCTGCAGCCAGAGAAACATGAAGCAAGACAAAAAAAAAAAAAAAAAAAACCTGCAATTCTGCTATTTTAATTCCCCCAACGAGACGTTCACCATATCGGAACTTCCCCCGGCACTCGCAGTCTTGTATCTTTATTTAACATAATCGTCTGTAATCAGAAAACTCTGCATTTCAGACTATGGGTCAAAACGCGTCGGGAAATATTTTGCCATTACAGGAAAAATTATGATGGGATTCTCCAGAGCTTAATTAAAAAAAAAAAAACACAACCTACCGCGCTCTTAGCCAAGACGTCCAACTGGTTTGCAAATGATGCGAGATCCGTTTTAGTGATGCTCTTGGACGACTGCAATTAGAACAACATAATAATAGCGCTGCACCCTGCCGGCGTGTGCTGCTCCCCTCCACAGCTCCACTAGAGGGCAGAACTGAATAGCCCCCCACCAAAGTAAAAATGGGGGCTTTCCCCAGAAATTGTACAGAAGGGTTTTCTAAGTGGCTGGTTCCCCTAAAGGGGTTGTCTGGACATAGGTCATCAACAGCAGGTCAGTGGGGGTCCAACACCCAGAGCCCCCACTGATCAGATATTTTTTTGCATCGGTGGTGGCTGATGTAAACACTGAATGTTAACCGCATGTAGTCACCACTACAGGGTACAGCAGAACAGCTTCTACGCCAAAGAATGGGAGTTGTGCTGCAGTACCTGGTAGCGGCCACTGCACTTTGAATGGAGCTGTGGTTAGCGGCTCCATTCAAAGTGTTTACATCCGACCACCGCAGGAGTAGAAGACAGGTGATCAGAGGCAGCAGCGGGTGTCAGATCCCAACATATACATTATTGACTGGGCAGAGATATTTGATGACCTATCAAATACCTATGCCCAGACAACCCCTTTAAGGCCATGTGCACATGGATGTGTGCAAGGAGGTTTTTTTTTTTTTTTTGGAGCAAAAACATCTATATAAAAAAAAAAGCAAACTTGGAAAAAACCCCTTCACTATTGACTGGAGTGAGCTTTCTGGTGTGGTGTACACCACAGATTCATTAAGAGGAGTGCAATGAATCAGGAGCGTCTGACTCCAGCATGACCCTCACCAGTCTGGATGAATCGGGCTTTTTATATTCACTCCTGAGTGATTTTTCTGATTTTTTTTTTTTATTTTTTTGGGGGGAGGGGGGGGGGGGTTGGGAGAGCAGACCCCCTCCAAATAAATTCTGCAAAAATGTCCACCCAAAATCTGCTCTCTGTTCATATGGTCAGTGTCTTAAGGGTTTTTCAAACCTTAAAGTGGAAAAAAAAAAAAGTGTACATCAATCTTTACAGAGGATCATAATCCATTCCAAACTAGGTGCCAATTGGAAAGGCTATATAAAAAAAAAAAAAACACTCACACTCCATAGAAAGAAAAGAATTTATGAAACTTTTCAAAAAGAAAAAAAAATTCTTGCTAAAAAGTGTCCACTAGAAAACTTGCTTCCAAAAACTCTGTGTGCACACAGCCTTATTTGCCACAAATGCGAAGGTATATGCACATCCCCACTAATGGGACTCGCAGCTATCATATATTTATGGTATTTCCCATAGAGTGTACGAGATGGGACAACCCCAATAAAGCCGCCCCGTTGACCCTTCATCAGCTGTTCCTACTCCATGATGTTTCCGTACCTGCTGGTTAAAGTCGGAGAAGTCGTAGCTGTCGATTCCGGATGTGGCTACAGCGGAGACTTTGTTTTTCTGGCTGCTGCTCAGGAAAGTGATGTTGTCTATCTTGATGTCGGTGTTTTGTAGTGTGGAGTTCACGTCACCTGTATACTGGGAAGAGGACAGATTATAGGACCCCAGTGACACATTCAGGTCACAGCCACGAAATAACAAACCAAGTATTTAGTGCATGATTAGGAAAGCGCTAATTGTGTGGAACAACAGCTCCAAAGGTTAGTACTGAACCTGTACAGCCGGGATCATGAGATCATATACAGTGGGGTCAGAATCTGTATCATACAAAATCGACTCAACGTCCCCAGGGCAAGGATAGAAGGTATCAGAAGAGGACAACAGAGCGGTCCCACCGGCAGGACAACCCAACACTAACTTCTTTTGAAGGACCCAGTAACAAAAAGGGATTGTCCAAAGTAAAACATCACATAAATGCTAATCATTCCCCCATCTACAACAGCATTTTAAAGGGAACCTGTAGCTTGCCATAAATATATTTTATTTTCCGCCTAATCCAAAAGCCGCTGTTTTCCTGAATCCAGCGATGCTTTTCTTTTGTTCCGGTGACTTTCCATTCCAGTGATATGGCCTCCTCTTCCCTGTGTATTATTCTGGACTTGTTATGTGCGTGGGCGTGGCCCTCTCCTGCGCGGGCGTGGCCCTCTCCTGCGCGGGCGTGGCCCTCTCCTGCGCGGGCGTGGCCCTCTTCCCATGCGGGCGTCTTCATCAGGAGCACACCCACTCGACAAGGAGTAGAATTCTATTCAGAGAAAAGAGGACCATATCTCGAGAACGGAGAGGCGCAGACACAAAAGAAAAAAAACGTCGGATTCAGAACAGCGGCATTTACACCAGATAAAAATAAAAAAAAAAGAAGATATTTATGGCAAGTGAGAGGTCCCCTTTAAGCTACATGACTACACCATTGTACAGTTAATGATAGCCATGCTCACCTCGCTGATATTCAGTTGGCTGTCCAGATTGTACATAGAGTTCAGATTTAGCGTATTCCATAGAGAATTATCATTCAGACAGTCCCTGCAAGACACGAGCAGAAGAGATTGAATCCGCTGAAAAGTGAGGAACGCAGCTAAAATGGTATTTAAAGGGGGGAAAGATCTGTATTAATAAGAGGAAGGTCAAAGTTTCCAATCGAAGCCAATTAAAAGGGGTTCTCCAGCCACCTAGAACGTTTTACGAACAACCCCTTACCGATCCTCGACCCCTCACATTTTTATTTTTTTACAGTGATGATGTGAACATATAACCGCTGCAGCCAATCATCAGCCACATTGTGTGGTGATCTAGGTGGTGTTAATATATGATGTCTACAGGCATCGATTGGCTGCAGAAGTCACATGTTGTGGCAACATGCAGAACAGTAGGATTAGAGACCAAAGAAGATTTGGAACAAGAGTGGCAGTGAATCGGTAAGGCGAGTATTATTTTGTTTTTGTTTTTAGCATTCTAAGCAGTTTGTATATACAAAAATTTTTTTAAAAAGATGACTGGAATACTGCATACACATTTATTCAATCACCACTAGAGGGAGCTCACTGTATACAAGTTTATATAATCACCACTAGGGGGAGCTCACTACATACACAGCTTCTAGTTCAGTTCTCACTGTGATGCAGTGAGCTCCCCCTAGTGGTAGCAACAGGCAACTAGGATTAACTAATGAATCACAGCTACAAAATTTCAACAGAAAATTAGATGTAGTGGTGCCCTCTACGGGGCAATTTGATTTCGGTCTACATACCGATACAGAGTCGTCAGGTTCAGGTTATTGAGGTTTGTTTTCAGTATCGAGCTTAGATTGAGGTTTTCATCAATTACCTGGAAATAAAGAGAAATATGGCCAATCTAATAAATGGGAGCAAAATGGCTTAATACTATATAATACAGCCATACTGCTAGTAAATACTATACAATACTGCCATGCTACTGTCAAATACTATGTAATTCAGCCACACCACTATATAATACAGCACCTGATATAGCTGTTGATTTCCCCAGGGCTTGCAGAAAGAGGTGTAGGCATTTCCTCCAACAGCAAACAGCACCCCCGTCACCAACATGAGCAGCCAAGCAAAAATAAAGCTGAATCCGGCTCCGCTGCAAGGAAACGTCACATACAGAATAGGTCAAAACTGGATCTGGGCTATGCTGCCACCTAGTGGTTGACACAAGAACTTTTTTGCCTATGGGAGCTAAAAAAAAACCTGATTCACTACTTTAAAAATATATTCAATTTCTTGTCCATAAAGGCGGCGAAATCCTGGAGGATTCACTTTAAAGGGTTATTCTCCTCTTTATGAATGAATATTGCATTTTACTGCCTTTTAAAACGTTCAGTCGTTCGAGATATTAATAGTTTACATCTCGTTGCCTTTGGAGACCGACCACCGCTGCTAGACAGCGAAACATGTGCAGTACATATGGAATTTTTTCTATTGAGCTTGTAAGCTTTTGAAGAAGTCCAGGATCGCTGGAGTGTGCGGTGCGGTGACCTCTTTTCAGCACAGAGGTGGTCGGTCATTTAAGCAACAAACTGTACAAACTGTAAAGAGAAGAAAGAAAGAAGGAGAGCGCGACAGAGACAAGAAAGAAGGAGAGCGCGACAGAGACAAGAAAGAAGGAGAGCGCGACAGAGACAAGAAAGAAGGAGAGCGCGACAGAGACAAGAAAGAAGGAGAGCGAAGAAGGATAGCGAAGAAGGAGAGCGAAGAAGGAGAGCGAAGAAGGAGAGCGAAGAAGGAGAGCGAAGAAGGAGAGCGAAGAAGGAGAGCGAAGAAGGAGAAGAGTAGACAAACCTCTTTCTCACCATTATGTTTCTATGTAAAAGACCAAGTTCATCTACAGCTGGATATTAAGAAGCGTTTTCCAGGTCTACTCACGCCATAAAGAAGTCTCCCCCAGAATTCGATGCACAGCCCCGATCTGTGGGATCTACGTTCGCCTTGTGGCCACACGGTGCGAGCAGCAAACCAAACAGATTACATACGACGACCAGGAGGATGATGCAGGAGAGACAGATCCCAACGATCCACCTACAGGGATCAGACAGAAGATTAGAGCTTTCCAAACAGATGAGAATATTCAGATATAATATCACCCTCAGAGGCCGGAGGTGATGGCAAACAGTACAGCTACCAAACTCTCTAAACCAGTAATTGATACCTGTATTGCCAACAGGATACCGCCCGCCATTCATAATATAATGAAGGGAGCACTGGGGTAACACGGGACAAATTCATTAAGAGATTTGCTCCTCCGACAGGAACGTTACGCCAGTTGGGAGCAAGTGCATATTCGTGGTATGTATTATGGGGAATTTGTCGGACAGACTTTGCCATGTAGGTGATGTCACAGCTCACCTCCTCCTCCTGTACAATGACTGATAACACAGGATCCACCATTCACAATAGACGATGTCACAGCTCACCTCCTCCTCACCTTCCCCCATCATTCCACCCAGGAACACGGTCGGAAATAATCTGGACCGTCTGCCATATGACTGGACCACAACCCACCTGTAATACTCGTACTTCATCACTTCTGGTTCATACTTTTTCGAAATGTTGGTTATTGAATCAAAATAAGAATTGACTTCATTCAGAGTATCCACTATGGAGATGCTGCTCCGGGCGTCCTGGATTTTCTGCTGTATATTCACCAGCTGTTCTTGCACCTCTGCAAAATAGGAGGAGAAATTTTAATTATCACAGGAGTTCTGCCAATTTTCACCCAAGTGTGACTGATCTCAACCTCGGCCCTTGTTTTCATGCAGACTTAGAAGTTACAGTTAGGCCGTACTAGCCTGCAGGTGCCACTAGGGGGAGATTGCAGCCTGTATAATTATTGTGCTCCTCCTGGGAGCTGTATTAATATGTATGGTGTGAGCTCCCTCTAGTGGTGGATGCTGGAAGCCAGAATTTTATCATTCACCATTCCTCTGTGTGTACAGGGAGATTTGGACCACTGTAATATAAGAGCAGCTCTCTGATTCTTATAAACAGAAATTATGAAGTGACAGCACAGAAATTTTAGAAAATGTGAATCAAATGGAAAAAACTGTTGGCAAGGGTCAGGATGGCTTCTATTACTGGGGGCAGCATATCTCCCAGAGACCCAACAGGACGGGTATGTAAAAAGGTTTTTCCACACTTTTGCTATTGTTAAAAGAAGTATTCCACCTTTGGGGCCTTTTTACATGTTTTTAGAGCTCAGAAATAATTTTTTGCATTCGGGCCACATTAGAAAAAAAAACAATTTTCACCGTTTGGCTTTTACAGATTCGGTTTCCCTGAACATCCAACTTTGATGTGGTCTGTGGCTATACGGTAAATCAGCTGAGAGCCGATAACACTAATAGTTATAAACTGCCACAGCAGAATGAGCTCACTGTTAGATCCTCAGTTAACTCATTCTGTAGCCAGCAATTGACAGCGCGACACAGACTATAGGGGGAAAGCATTGCAAAAAGGTTTATGAAATCAAATTACAAAAAAAATAAAAAGTGTCACTAAAAAGGGAGGACCCCTTTAACTTTGATAAAATTAAAAGACACCCCACTCTTTTGCTCCTCAAGGGACAGTCTTCACTAGAGCCATCTGGCGGCAGCTTTCTCCTTTCTCGTTCCCACGTGGGCCAAGTCAAACATTTACATGTACGGGTCGGGGGAGCGTTCTCACGTGTGCGGCGGAACATGAAGAATTTGTTTTAGTTTTTGAGCAATTTTCTGAATTTGACAGTAACAGAATGAGGAGTTTGGTGCTGGACGCTCTTACTTTCTACAGAAGTCTTGGTGTTGTTTTGTACAGTCTGGGGAATGTCATTAAGTGTCTGACGAGCCTGAAAATCAAAATTAACAGCAATCAATATATAAAAAGATACATCCTGTACATATACAAAAAAAAACAAAAACACACGTATTGTTTTCGAAAGGTGTCTGTGTAACAGAAACCAAAAAAAAAAAAAAAAGAATATTCAGGATGAACTCCCCTCCTCTTGCCAGGTCTATCCATTCACCAATATGTGACCTGACGTTATGTTGCTGAGGTCTAGTGTATACACAGACCTATCCACGAAACAAGACAAGAACAACATTTTAAGAGTAGGTGGATCACAGCTATTTATCATTTATCTCTGTCAATTTATTCAAGAATTTACAGGAGGAATAACAGAGGAACTGTATAACACAGAAGAAGTTTTAGAGATGGTCATTACCTTTTTTACTGGTTGGGGGTCATGAAATGAGCTCGCTATATTACGCCATTTCCGTAACACATAGAAATTATTGGGAACTATAGATTAGTTTACCTTTAGATAAGGGAACTGAAGGTAAACTAATCATATTTACAGACGATGCAAAGCTAGGAGGGATAGCTAACACTAGAGAAGACAAAGGATTCAGAAGGATCTAGATAAGCTTGAACAATGGGCAGCGACTAATAGAATGGTATTTAACAGGGAGAAATACAAGATTCTACATCTGGGCAAGAAAAACGAAAATTACATCTACAGAATGGGAGGAATAGAACTAAGCAACAGCACATGTGAAAAAGACTTTGGTATACTAACAGATCACAGACTGCACAGGAGTCAGCATTGTGATGCAGCAGCAAAAAAAGACAAACAGTCCTGGGATGTATTAAGAGACACAGTCTAATCACATGAAGTAATTATCCCCCTCTACTCCTCCTTGGTCAGACCTCATCTGGAATACTGTGTCCAGTTCTGGGCACCACAGCTTAAAAAAAAAAAAAAAAAAAAAAAAAAAAAAGGAAGAAGAAGAGAAGACATTGAAAAACTTGAGCAAGCTCAGAAGAGCAGCCAGGATGGTGAGCGGACTGCAAACTATCTCCTACGAGGAATAGTTAAAGGTTCTGGGAATGTTTAAGTTGCAAAAGAGAAACCTAAGAGGAGACTTAATAGCTGTCTACAAATATCTGAAGGGCTGTCACATTGTAGAAGGATCATCCTTATTCTCATTTGCACATGGAAACTTGAGAAGCAATGGGATGAAACTGAATGGGAGGAGACACAGATTAGATATTAGAAAAAACTTTTTGACAGTGAGGGTGATCAATGAGTGGAACAGGCGGCCACGAGAGGTGGCGAGTTCTCCTTCAATGGAAGTCTTCACACAGAGGCTGGACAGACATCTGTCTGAGATGGTTTAGTGAATCCTGCACTGAGCAGGGGGTTGGACACGAGGACCCTGGAGGTCCCTTCCAACTCTAACATTCTAGGATTATGAAACCGCGTGATACAACGTTGCTCTGCCGAGTTTGTCCGTTTCCATATTTCCACTTCCAGAGGTCGCCACCTAAACAAAGTTATTCCTGCTTCAATCATGAGATGGGAATAACACTTTAAAAGGGGTCGTCCACCGTACAAAAGCTAATTCCAGCGACTTTATTAGGTAGCGTTAATAGAAGGCGGCGTATATAGCAATTAATCTATTATGGTCTCAATTATTGGTTTAGTTTCTAGCGCTTTAACATATAATTAATCTATTCTCCATTTAATAAAAGTAGTTTCTCCATGCACTGATTTTCTGCACTTAGATTAAGCAGCCAATCAAGAAGCAAGCAAGAAGAGCTGCAGGATAAAGCATGGAGGAGGGACAGAAGTCACGTGAACCTCCAAGGAGACAAGGGATAAGATTTAGACAACACAGCTACGTCTTAACAGAGCAGAGCTTAAAAAGCAGCCAAGAACAAAACTTTCCACAAAAGAGAACGGCTCGCACATAATTAGTAAAATCCATTTTCTTCACCCCTCATTTGGGAATTCTGAGTTAATAGTGGGCGATTCCTTTGTTTAGGGTCCTCGTCACTTGGTCAGAGAAGAGAGCATCATCTCTGTCTATGGAGGACCTGATTTGAATGGCCATGGTGTAATACTTCATTTCTTCTGTGGGGGCACTGCAGGTAAATTAAACACTTACTGGTAGGTTTCTATATAAATTATAGCCAAATCAATGAGATCCTAGCAGAAGGAGACAGGAAAATCCCTACATATTAGAAGGGTTTTTGGCAATAAGATGATCACAAAACAGAAAATAGCTTTAAATAGAGTTTGCTAGGAGGTGTCATTTAAGGGGTTATCCACCATTGGGGACTTTTTTTTTTTTTTTTTTTACTTTGTGCAACATTTTTAATGAATCCCAATTGTAAAAAATTATTTGCACCTCGGTTTGGCTTTTACAGGCTCTTTGTATCCCGGCAGATTCAACTTTGATGTGATTATAAAATCAGCAGAGAGGAATTCAGAAAGCGATAAAAACTCCAGAAATGAGCTCACTGATGGAATCTCAGTTAACTCATTCTGCAGCCAACAATAGTAACAGAGGGTGTAAAAAGCAAATTGTGCAAAAACTTTGAATTAAACCAAAATTATTTTTTAGCCTTCATTACTTGCTATTGAAGAAAAATAAGTGAACCTAAAAACACCTTAAAGAATTTTTATTTCTTTAAAAAAAAATCACAAGTGAGAACACAAAAACCTCTCTCAGATTACACTTCCACTAGAACATTACTCATTAATCACGAGTGTTGTTATTCTTGATACTGCGCCACCAGGAACTCAAGAGAAGTAAATCAGTAAGACTCCTGTAACTGGTTCTAGGCAGGAAAGTCCTGCCCGAAATTCTGCACTCACCCCCAAATACATTCAATTAAAGGAAAAGTCATGATAAATAGTGATGAGCGAGCATACTCGCTACTACTCGCCCGAGCATCTCACTGCTCGAGATGCTCGCCGAGTATTTCCGGGGTTGCTCGGCGGGAGCTCAGGTCTCCTCTCCGCATGTTTGGCGCTCTTTACAGAGCCAATGAACAAGCAGGGATTGGCTGCCACTCACTGTAATGCCGTAGCCATGTTGATTGTGGCATTACGGCACTGTTGTTGTTGTTGGCACTGTTGTTGGCACTGCAGAATACAGCCAGGTCCTTTCTAATATCACAGCGATAAAAAGCCATCTATTTAAAACTGTGGTTTGTCCATCACACGGATCACATAAGTGCACTGAAAATTCTGACATTTCTGGCCTCCATTGAAATTTTTTTGTAGTGTGTCAGCGAACTTATTTAAACAAGGTAGGGGACCGCAGAACATCACTATTGAACACAGCAGTGTCAAAAGGTTATTGGTTGGATAACAGACAATGCTTCCAGTCACTTAGCCACCACCACCACCACCACCACCCTGTTTTCCGCACGATCAAGTCTCAGTAGCCATGAGTCTGGACCTCATTCCTCACCCTGATGCTTCTTCCTCCCACCATGCCGAGTACCCAAAGACAACTGATCCCACACTTGGATACTCTGAAGAGCTGTACACTTCTCCATTTATAGACTCAGGCATCTCGTCCACTTGAAGCGGGGCAAGAGGAAATATTTGAGCAGCCACGGTCACACGAAGGCGATGTTGGGAAACTGTCACAAGAGGTGGACGATGATGAGATACAATTGCCAGAAAGAAGGAGGACCAGGGTGCGGAAGTGGAAGACGAGGTGGTGGATGATATAGTAACTGACCCAACCTGGCAGGGGAACATGCAGAGCAAGGACCGCAGCAAACAGGGAGAGGGAGGCAGAGCACCCCAACAGGCAGGAAGAAGCAGTGTGGTGGCCGTAGACAGAAGGCAGGCAACCGTTCCCCGTAACACCAGCACGAAGGAAGTTGCCAGTACAACTGTTAGGTCTTCCTGAGTCTGGTTGTTTTTTTAAAGACTCTGCCAAAAAACCCAAAAAGGCCATTTGCACCACCTTCCACGCCAGCATCAGCAGGGGTAGCAAAACTACCAGCCTGACCACCATCAGCATGATCAGGCACATGGCAGCAAAGCACCCGACTGTGGGCAAAACCCCAGGGTCCAGGAACAGTGTCTGCGGGTGGTACCCCTGTTGTATGTGCAAGCCAATCCTCTGTCCATGGCGCATGTGAAGATGCCTCCTGCCCTGCACCTGTCGTTGCACACCCTCAAGTAGCACCATCAGCAAGCACGTCCTCGTCCTTGCCCCAGCGCAGCGTTCAGTTGTCCCTACCCCAGTCCTTGGAACGCAAGCGCAAATATGCAGCCAACGCCCCACAGGCCACACTACTAAATTCACACATTTCGCGACTGCTTACGCTAGAAATGTTGCCTTTTAGGCTCGTGTAGACTGAAGCTTTCCGCAACCTGATGGCGGTGGCCATCCCTCGGTACTCAGTCCCCAGCCGCCACCATTTCTCCCGGTGTGCCGTCCCCGCATCACAAGAGCACGTGTCCCACAATATTAGCAGTGCCCTCAACAACGCAGTTACTGGGAAAGTCCACCTAACCACGGACACGTGGACAAATGCTTGGGGGCAGGGACGGTACATCTCGCTGACGGCACACTGGGTTAACATAATGGAAGCTGGGACCCAGTCGGACCTTGGGACGGAACACTTCCTCCCGACGCCGAGGATTCCGGGCCCTGGGTCAATCAGGGTTGCCCCCACATTCTACAGCTTCTGCACCTCCTCCTCCTCTTGAGCATCCATCTACGAAATGATCACATCAGTCACAAGCTGGAAGCACTGCAGCAGTGCCTCGGTCAAGCGGCAACAGGCTGTGCTGAAGTTAATATGCTTAGGTGACAAACCACACAATGCTGAAGAGTTGTGGACAGCTCTGAAAGAGCAGGCAGATCTGTGGCCGACACCGCTGAACCTACAGCCAGACACGGTCGTGTGTGACAATGGCCGGAACCTGGTGGCGGCTCTGAGGCGAGGCAAGCTCACACACGTACCATGCTTGCCCCATGTGCTTAAACCTCGTGGTTCAGCGGTTTCTCAAAACCTACCCGGAGCTGCCGGATCTGCTTGTTAAAGTACGCCGCATGTCTGCCCATTTTAGAAAGTCAGGTATAGCTTCCGCCTCCCTTGCCGTGCTTCAGCAGCTTTCGGCTCACAGACTGGTGTGTGATGTTCCCACACGTTGGAACTCTACTCTGCAAATGTTGGGAAGGATTTGTGAGCATAAGAGGGCAGTTGTTGAGTACCAGCATCAACAAAGCCGTCGGTATTCAGTTCAGACTCCACACATAAGATCTCAGGAGTGGACATGGATGTCAGACATATGTACCATCCTCCAAAACTTTGAGGACTCCACCAAGATGGTGAGCGGCGATGACGCCATAATTAGCATCATCATCCCGCTTCTCTGTCTTCTGAAACGCTCTCGGCTTACAATCAAAGAGGATGCATTGCAGGCGGAGCACGATGAGATGGAGCAAGGAACCATACAGGGTGATTACACACAGCCAAGCCTCATCTCATCATGGATTGGGTGACAATGAGGAAGAGGAGGAGGAGGAGGAGCTAGTTTCATGCCCTATAGATGGTACTACCTGCACAACTGTCATACTGTCTGTTCAGAGTGAATGGCCCGACGACGACTTTCCCATGACCCTCAAGTTCTCAAAATTTTGGGTGACAGTCACTGGTTGGTGACACTTCTAGACCCACGCTACAAGGAGAACTTTCTATCTCTTATTCCCCAGGCGGACAGGTCTACTAAAATGGGGCCGTACCAGAAGGCCCTTGTTGCAGAATTATTAAAAAATTCCCATCTGAAAACGTTGGCGGCAGAGGTCACACTTCGTTGGACAACCAAGGAGTACAGGAGAGAGAGACAACTCCAATCCAGCAGAGGCAGTGTCCCAGACACTGTCAAAAGTTCTGGGACAGTTTTCTCAGACCCTCCCATCTTACAAGCCCTGAGGCGCAGGGTACTCTCACAAACAGTGCAAAGTTTGGGAAGATGCCGAGAGAGTACCTTGCCGACCGTACCAACGTCCTCCGTGATTCCTCTGTGCCTTATAATTACTGGGAATCCAAGCTGGACATGTGGAATGAACTGGCTCTCTAAGCCTTGGAGGTCCTGGCCTGCCCTGCCGCTAGCGTTTTGTCAGAGCGGGTTTTTAGTGCTGCCGGTGGAATTATAACCTTTAGGCGCATCCGCCTGTCATCTGAAATTGCTGACAGGCTGACTCTTATAAAAATGAACAAGGGCTGGATTGGACCAGACTTCTCAACACCACCGAATGATAGCAGCATAACCTAAACTCAAAAACAGTGTCTTTTTTTGGGAGGTCTAACTCTATTCCCATGCACCTCTGTCTTCACACCCAGACATGGGTATACGCTTCCTGATTTTGTCTATTTGCTCTTGTCCTCCTCCACCACCATATCACCTCCTCTACGTGTCTTGCACGGGGCATTGGAGTTCCTCCAAATTTTTGGCAGCCCTTGCAGTCACTGCATATGCAGTAACAGTATAGGAGACCCACTCGTTAATAATGGGAACAACAAAGCATAGCCGGCTGATGGCTCTCTAACAATAGCAAGGGCCGACTGCTGGCCCTTTAAGAATAGTAAGGGCTGCCCTTCATTATAAATGAGTCCCTCCATCATAAATGAAACACAATGTGTCTGATGAGGTGTCACACACCACATGGCCAGATGAAGTTGTAAAATGTTAAAATGTCATTTCCCAGTGAATGCATTTGTCTTGGTTGAAAGCAATGCAAAAGTGCAAAAACGCTACGCGTGAATGACGCGCCCCCTGGGCCGCGGGGTACTCTGTAGCCGGGCCGGTCGGTGCTGGGGGATGTCACAGTGGCAGTGACCTGGTCCGTGACCCAGGGCGGTCAATAAAAGGGGAAAGTAAAAGGGGAATAAGTTTTAGAGATAATGTTTGCGACGACACCTGTGGTATGCGGCTATATGGGGCCGCTGCGGTGCAGATGGTGATGCTGCAGACTTGGTATGGCTCTCCACAGGCAGAGCTAAGCTTCAGGGCAGGAAATAGTGATGTTATGAGGTAGATGTTGCTGGTGCTGTGTAGTGCAGAGCTGTTGATGGCGCAGCAATTATTAGAGGACACAGTGGGGTGCAGTCTTCAGGTTTTACTCACAGTTGTCAAGTTCCTCAGGTTACACTTTCCGGATTATAACCGCCCACGTCGTCCTGTGTTCACCAAGGAAGGGGTTCAGCAGCTCTCAAGTTTTTCAGGAGTACTTAAACGGGACCCCGTTCTATGTTCCTTTCTCGGTTGTCTTCCTGCACTTTTCACCCTCCTGCCCTGCGCCTCACAATCAGTCACCCAAGCCGGTAGCCTCGGATCTTGTCGGTCGACCTGTAGTCCCCTGGGACCTATGCAGCCACCTTTTCGGCGATGTAATTGTGGTGGTTGGCAGCTGCACCTTGCAAGTACAATAGCCTCCGATTATCTAGCTGACCATGATTATTCTCCACTAGTTTAGGGGCCGGTCCCCTCTGCGGCCTGATCCCTCCACGTCCGTGTGGATTCGGGCGCACGGGTGGCTCCTGCACTCCCCATGCCCCTGGGACGGACGGACTCTCTCTATCTCCCTGGAGCCTGGAGCTCCTACACTGCTCTCCTGAGCAGGACTGGCTCTGACTGAACTCCTTCTAGATGGTTCCCTGTCTTCTTATACTCTTTCCGACGGTGCTCCCCTGATCTACTTCCTCCACCCACACCATGGTGTCCCGTCTCCCCCCCCCCCCCCCCCTTAATCTCCCCCCCCTTTCCAACCAGGGACAGGACTCAGCAGTGGATTCGTGCATCTTGCCCCTCCTGCTGGTCTGGAATGGTGTAGTGTTGGATGCAGGTGTTAGGGTCCCGGGCAGTACTCCTTCCTTACCTGAGAGTGGGATACCACACCTCTGGGTGAGATGCAGTACCTCTGTGGCAACTGAACCCACAGGGGCGCCACATGAACATAGCCCAAGTTGTGGAGGAGCATTTTTCCTTTTTGTATATTTTGCCTTATATACAAGTCATTACCCTGGAAAGGATGTTCCTTAACATATTTCCCAGGAAAATCCATTTTGGTTTAGTTTTTGTATGTTTTATTGTGAGTCCATAAAAGTGGCGTAATACCTCTGACAACGTTGTTGACCGCAGTGACCTGGGAATCAGAAATGCTTCTAGGGGGTCTTCCCCATGCCGTTTCCATGTCATTTGAGCACTGTTCCCATCGATTTGGGCAATTTTTAGGCCCTCTGCAGACCGCCGGGGGGAGCCGCCTGAAAAATGCTCGAGTTTCCCATAGACTTACATTGGGCTCGTTACTCGGCCCGAGCACCCAAGTATTCCAATGTGCTCGAACCGAGCAATGAGTACCCGAGCATTTTAGTGCTCGCTCATCACTAATGATAAACGTAGACAAAAAGGAAAATCCTGCAGTCTGTGGACAATTTTTCATTTTCCTTAAACTAACAGCCTCCTGAAAAACTTGCACAGAACACAGGGTTAATCTTTCTATAATCTTTTTAAGTTTGGACAGAGCAGTGGGGAGAGGCTCCAGCTGCAGGAAGTGGTCTTACAACCAGATTCAGGTCTGATCAGAGTATACAATTATATAGTAAAACTGGAAAAAAAATTAAATTACTAATAATAATCAACATTTTAAATTGTCAAAGTGGCAACATAAAGTTTTACCTTCTGGATCGTATCTTCAACTCCAGAGTTCAAAAAGTCATCAATGTCATTCAGCTGGTTTGTAAAACTTGGTATCTGCAAATATACAGTTGTAAAAGAGTTAGAAGTCAATAGGGGGAGCCCTAACCTAAAGATTAGGAGGTAAAGGCGGTATGCAGAGGCTGAAAATCTGCTCAAGTCAATAGTAATGGAGGTGGATGCGGTATATAATCGCAAATTGTCTCTTCAGAACGGAAGAAGACTTGAACTCTATAGCGCCACCTATTGGAAGTAGCAATCCTAAAAGTCATTATCGACCCTTTAACGAGCCTTGCTATATGACTTTGGGATAAAAGCCAGAACCAGAGACTGAATTTGCAGACACATGTTTCGGGGTGTTTGCCCCACATCAGTGCAAAGCAAGAGATCTGATTTGGCTGTAAGAATGGCCTCTGGGGTGATGTCTCCATACAATGTCACTCTCCACAAGAAGAGACGTTACCCCTTGGGGTATATGAATGAAGAAGACATATCCGGCCGATCACTGCGGCGCTGGCATTTCTAACCATCGGTAATCAGCCATCATCAAAAAAAAAAAAAAATCCATTTAACAAATTATTTGAGTTCGCTCCTATAATATTCTGGCATATCACTAGGAAATACTATAGCATTGTGATCGGTTGTGGTCGGACCCCTGCGGATCAACAAAAAGGTTAGAATGGTGCAGCATGACGCTGCTCTGCACAGTTACAGGGAAAAATTAAGGAGTCACAACATTTTATTAGAAGAGTAACAATGTCCATAGAAAATACTAAGCCATGAGAACTACTGGTTGGGGGAAATCCAGATGGAAAACAAAGTGGATCCTCTGCAAATTGAACGGATATTATTATAACGTATATAAAAAAAAAAAAAAATTATATATGCTATCGAGTTAGATTTATAAAGTCCACGCTTCAAAGCTGCTCTGGCGTCTTCATGTAATTCAGACATTATGTCATCGCGTCAGCTCAGCAGAGCGAGGCACTGCGCACCGCAGACGGGAGCAGAGCGAGGCACTGCGCACCGCAGACGGGAGCAGAGCGAGGCACTGCGCACCGCAGACGGGAGCAGAGCGAGGCACTGCGCACCGCAGACGGGAGCAGAGCGAGGCACTGCGCACCGCAGACGGGAGCAGAGCGAGGCACTGCGCACCGCAGACGGGAGCAGAGCGAGGCACTGCGCACCGCAGACGGGAGCAGAGCGAGGCACTGCGCACCGCAGACGGGAGCAGAGCGAGGCACTGCGCTGGGACAATGGGAGCGATGTGAGTATGTGGGGTTTTTTTTAATGGCTATGGGGGTCTGTTGCTGGACATGGGGTGGGGTCTCTTATGGTATATAGGGAGGTGTGTGTGTGTGTGTGTGTGTGTCCTAACAGTATGTAGGGGGATGTCTGCATACTTAATTCTGCTCAATATTAATTGTAATTATAATTAATTTGACAATTTTAATATTGAGCAGAGTTAATTTCAGCCTATTGGTTTGGCCCTCCACAACAGTCACGGTCTCTCATGTGGCCCCTCTGGAAAATTAATTGCCCACCCCTGCCTTACAGAAATGGTTAACATTGAATCACTTTATAAAAAGAGAAGATGGTACAATGTATAAGAAGTATAGAAGACTCGTGTCAAGTGTCACAACACCTCTTGCAGCTTTTTGCAACTTTTTATAACTTCTTTATTTTTAAACAAATTCGTAACTTTTTGCTTATTAACAGCTATGATGGAATAAGACAAGTCCAGTATTGATCGCCAGTCAGGTCTTACTTTATGGAGGGGTGTGGGGGGTTAAGTGTAACTTAACTTACACTCTGGAAGTTGGCATCCATATTCAGGTCGCTGACTGAAGGAGCAGGAGTACAGGGGCTTCCGCAGTTGGCGAGCGTCTGGTTAATTTCATCTCTAATCGTGGTGAGATTGTGGTTGAGCTGATTTTGGGTGTCTAGTAAAGCGTTGAAGGAATCATTCACATGTCTCAAGGCTATTGCAGTGGAATTTAGATCTATGGGGAAAAAAAAAAAGTGAAAAGAAGCTCTTTATACATAAAAGTACATAAAATACCGCACAGTGCTCCGATTAAATTCAAAGCAGTTTTTGTTTTTATCAAATTTTATGTAGCGTCTTATGTTCATCCAACTTTTCCTTAGCCAAATCCAATATTTATTCCTATGCTGGTATAAAAAGCCAACATAAAAGGATTACGTCAATTCTTTATGTATGTTCTATTGGTGCAATGTCACCTTTCAAGACACTAAAAGCAATAGAGAAAGTGTGGAGCTCCACACCACAAACAGCCGAGCATCATTACTGCAAGATTTTGTGGTGGAGTGGGTGGGGGACTACTGGGAGAATACTTTACAACAGGTCATAAAATGAAGTTTGCCCCTTACTGATATTTTGAACGATTCAGAGCTCTCCACAATAGAAGGGTCATTTCCTCTTCTGAGAAGTCCTGAAAGTCTTTACATAGTTGGATTTAGCATTGGCGTGTGATACAATAACGAGCAAATCTCCTTATTTCATTATGGGAAACCAGGCCCAGGAGGATTTTTGTGATGATTGAAATTCATTCATGAAGTCACTGCGGTTGTGATCACTTATTGTAATTCTTATTCAGGGGCAACAAAAAAAAAGCACAGCAACCTCTAGGGTTGTGAATGAGACGCTCATTCTGCAAGAACCCGGACACCAAGATTCAGTACACCAGGTGGTTACCAGATGCCTTGAACAACGAAAATAAAACTCATTCTATAATTAAAAATAATTCAGAAGATGAGAAAAAGGCAGAAGAAAAAACAGGAAAAGTGGTAAAAGCAAAAGAAAAAAAAAAAAGTTTCACCGAGCTCCAAAAGTACAAGGGGAAAAAAAATACAGATTCTTTTTTGAGAGCCATAAGGGAAGTTCTCCATACCTAGGAGCTGGAGACAAGGTCATACATCCCGAGAAGGAAACTCATGCGTCCCCTTTAGAGAAGAGCTGACTAAGTGGATCTAGTCACCTTTTTAATAGTTTGGGAGAACCTGTAAAGAAGTTTGGACCATACAAGTTCCACCAGGTCAGCAAATAAGTGAGCAGCAAATGTAAAGTCATAAAATGGTGTCCGGGCACCAGGACTACCTGTACTCTGTGGTGACACCAAGCAGAACCTCACAAGAACCATATTTTTTTTTTCTTTCCTATGGAAGCCCCACATTCTAAATATACAGCACTGGTTGGAAACTTGGGCGTGGGGGCCCTCTGTAGTCTGTGCCAATTTCTGTCTAATTAAATTGAAGGGTTATTCCCAAAATCAGAAGAGATCACCTATTCTCTGGATAAGGGATAACTGAGCGCAGCATGTTGACAGCCGGGACCTCCATGTAGCCTAAGATCAAGGCTCTGTAACCCTGAGAACGAGGATCTGCAGCCCTTGTCCTGAATGGAGCAGAGGTGCACATGCTCTACTTGTCTATTGGACTGTCGGAGAAAGTCAAGTGCTGTACTCAGCCATTATTGGGAGTCCCATTGACAGTGAAGGCATTTATGGGGTGTCTGAATAGTCCAGGTCCTCGATCTGGGTATCGTTGGGGGTGCCATCAGTCAGACCCCCAACGATCAGCAAGATATCTCCTATTGTATTGACAGTTGCAAGCTTGGACTGGCCCACGGGGGAACCGGAGAATCCTCTGGTAGGCCGCTCTCAAGGAGTGCTGATGAACAGTGCTTTTATTCTTGATTCACAATTTGCAGAAAAAGGTATAATTAATCATTTATATAACAAGCTAGCCAAATTAATATTACATAGAAGCAAAAGTACATTTGTGTACAAGGCTCAGGTTATTTTTGCATGTACCTAAACAGTGGACCCCAAGAATCAATGTTACTGGTGGTCCGCCACTGGATAAGGGACACACTTTAAGGGTTATTGCCAAAACCAGAAGGTATCGTACAACAAATGAAAACAGGTTCATGATGTAGCGATCTGCACTTCATCGGAGGGACATATACCCGATCTTCCTTGTTCTACTGGGGTTTATCTTGATCAAACAAGCAAGTTTCCTGTTGTATAAAGACGGCGATTTCTCCAGTCTGACCGGCTCTACCAAGCCTGAGACATAACTCTGTTTTCGGTCTATGTTCCAGGAGGGAGAACGCCTCTCTACACATGACTGCAAATAATTTTCCCAATCTGACTTCCTGATAACACAAACTTTTACTTAACCCATTCATATAACAGACGTACAACCAGAATCAACCTATGTAGCTCCATTCATTTTCTTCCACCATGGGCTCTAGCAGAGGTTTTCCAAACCAGGAGCTCCGTTGACCCATTTCCCTTACATTGCATTATTAATTTAGGAACTGCCATGGGGTTAGAGAGCTCGTACACATTAGATGAATGCTGCCCATATTCCACCAATTTTGTATTTGAATATTCCAGCTCTTTCTTTTTTTTGGCAGATGTTGGGAAACGGGGAGGGGATACAAAAAAAAAAAAAAAAAAAAAAAAGGATTGTACATGTTTGATATCAAATATGCTTAATCTTTTTTAAAATATAATATATATATTATATATTTATTTTTTAATAAAAGATGGGACATATTGATATCAAACATGCACAATCCCTTTATCAATATGTCCAATTTTTTTTATTTTTTAAAGCAGCTTCTTTCTCTCCACCTATTGAAAATATAAGCATGCTCAGCTGAATGTACATGTGCATGGTAGTCTTGAGAAGATTAGCTGTCGGCCAACCATTCTCTAAGGTTAGGTTTACTGTAAAGACTTACAACTTTTTAAATAGTTGTTGAAATGGAATAATCTGGAAATACACGACATATTACACCATAAATATCCATGCCTTGCATGTTTTTTTTTTTGGTTTTTTTTTTTAAAGGGAAGAGGGGTATCTGATGCCAGATCTCTATAATACCAGCCTATATCATGGGTCAAGAAAACATGTATCGTGCCCAAATACCCAAACCCTATTTCCCCATGATGATACCCGCCATTGGTGGAGGCTGGATTTTTATGGATTGGACATTTCCCATTTTAACCACTTTTACTGTAAAGAATCCTTCCAATAACAATGACTGAATTACCTTTCTACCACACAGATTATGACCACTCGTACAATTCTTATGAATTACTTTGTCCTTGGATATTTGCAGAATTCAGTATATAGATACAATACATAAACTAAGCTGGTGTTATTTAGTTAAGGAGGGTAACAGGAAGTTATTACCTGACTGGTTCAGCCCGATTGCAACTGAAATCAATCTATTGTGCAAATAATCAGCCAACAGAATCGTTTCCGTAATCTCAGCTACACGTTACTGTAACTATCTGCACCATGATGCAAGATTTTTTGATACGAGCGTTTGCTCAAAGGATTAATTTTCAGCAGACAAATACTATTCATCAGAGGCTAATCAAGAAGCAGACACTCTGAATTAAAAAAAAAAAAAAAAAAAGAGAAACATATTCCATAATTTAATCATCCAGAACAGGTAAGGTGCACTAAGGTAAGGGAGGGAGCCTTAGCCCAGGACCACCACCCTGTTAGGGACCCCCAGTGTTTACAGCAGAAACTGCATTAATAATAGCAGTTTTCCATTATCAGTGTAGTTTTCGATGGGGAGAGTGCTTCAGGAACTATTTATTTATTATGCTTACTTATATTTCACCATCATATTCCACAGCGCTTTATAGGACTATTGGCAACATCATGGTCAAGTGACAGTGAAGTCACTACAGGTGCTATACCATGCAGGCTAGAAGAACTGAAGAGATTGGCAAATCCTCTACTGTGTGTGTGTCTGTATACATATATGTATGTGCTCTGTGTATACATGTGTCTTATGAAAAAGAAGAAAAAGGTGGCAGTCACAGGTCCTATTAAAAAATTCCAAGCTTTGCCACTCTCCCCCCTGCCATAATTTTTTTAATGTGATACTTGAATAAAACTTGGAATTTTTTAACTGGACCGGTGAGGGCCACCTTTTCTTTTTTTTCATATTACATGGACTAATCTTGGATGAGCACACTGTCTCTGCTGTTAGGCGATCAGCTCCACACTTCAAAACACACAGAACCACTTTTTTGCCTTCTTTTTTTATACACGTATCTGTGCGGATGCGCGTGCGTATAGAATATACATTTATAAATGACGACAGCCCAGAAGAGAGTTCATAGGTGTAAACAAGTCAGTAATTGCCCAACAAATGAGCAAAATGCTGCCAATTCATCAGGTGATTGATTTTTGTTCCGGCATAAACAATTCATTGTTCTCGGCAGCACATCGTCCGGTGTAAACGGCAGATCTGCTGCTGATAACATGATCCTGCATGGAGACAGATTGATCTATTAGTGATCGTTCTTCCTCCGCCGGTGTAAAGAAGCCAGGAAACAAGCGACCGGACGACTTCAGTATTGTCGATGGCGCTTATTAAACGGTCTGAACTCAGCACATGTAAATGCAAGCTAAATGTTTAAGGGTGATGCTGCAATATGTGAGCATTTGGGGCCCTACTTTCAACTTTTGCCCAGGGCCCCACTTTGTCTAAAACCGGCCCTGGATGGAGCACCATCAAATTTGTAAAGCAAAACTGGATATTTTGATTGCAGAAGCAGGAAAACATTAATCTAACCGCACCTAGAAATAGAAGCAATCTAATTCTGTAAAAACCACATCACTACTTCTACCTGGAACGTGGTGCCAAGTTTTGCATCCAACCTTAGTGCGGTATTTTAATTTTTTTATAGCTCTATGGTACCACCAATTAAGTGCTAAGAATACACAGTGTTCATGGGTTGAACACATCCTGGCTATAGCTATATGATGTATGACGGCCATTCACACCGACCTTACTCAACCATCTGATTGACGTGTCATAAATAGAACAAAGGGTTTTTCCAAGACAAGAAAAACGTTCATGATTCAAGTTTGTTCCCTGATCCTACAACCTCCCGACAGGTTACAAGCCAACCATAGAAAGCTGGGATTCATCCACGGTTATATAGTTAATTGGTGACGATTATTGCTTTATTAAAAGCTCGGCCGGCAAATGACCCTCCCAAGAGCAGTAAGGAAGAAAAGCAAAAAAATAAATCCGATGTCACATAATATTAATGGATAACTTTATGGCGCCTGGGTCTCAGTTAAGTTCGGGGCCAAAAGCAGGATTTTGGATTCACATATCACCTTTATGAAGTCTTTCGGAGCTTACTAATTACTTTAAGGGTTCATACAGACATCTGAGGATCTCGGACCGCAATGTACAGACTGACCGCAGGTCTCCCCATCCTCATAGAAATACATGAAGTCGCCATGCTCCGGTCGGGAGTCTCGCGGCAAGGCTGTGCATTGTAGTCTGATCGGATTGATTTGCATGGACGACTGAATGAGTCACCGGACTGGGTTCACATGAGCATATATTAAAAATAAATCATTAGTTTCATCCAGAAAAAAAAAAAAAAAAAATGAATTATTAGCATTTACAAGACCAATTAAAGAATTGCAAAATATTTGGAAAAATAGGATGTTTTACCATTGATCCGTAAGAAATCAGTTTTTGTTTGTTGTTTTCGTGCACTCAGACATGAATGGGCGAGTCAACTGACGATTTTCTAAGAGGCCAAAATGTGAAGAGGTCTCAATCCTTCCCCAACGGCTTATTCAGGAGAAAGAAGAAACAAAAGGAAGAAACAAAAGGAAGAAACAAAAGGAAGAAACAAAGGAATAAACAAAGGAATAAACAAAGGAATAAACAAAGGAATAAACAAAGGAAGAAACAAGAAAGAAACAAGAAAGAAACAAGAAAGAAGGAAGAAGAAGGAAGAAGAAGAAAGAAGAAGAAGAAGAATCCGGCATGGTGGAGTCTAGCACGTCAGGGAAAAGGAGGATTGGGCATGCTGGGGAGAAGGATTGGTCATGCTTGAGTATAATTTATGAGAAGATAAGAAAAAAGGATTGAATGTTGAAATTTTATATATGTCAGGAGAAAAATGACCAAGCTTG
This sequence comes from Phyllobates terribilis, assembly GCF_046119375.1. Classification (NCBI taxonomy): domain Eukaryota; kingdom Metazoa; phylum Chordata; class Amphibia; order Anura; family Dendrobatidae; genus Phyllobates; species Phyllobates terribilis. The sequence continues at coordinate 387,733,524 of NW_027362765.1, forward strand.
TTGGATGTCAACATGTAAGTAGAAAGAAGGATCAAACTTGTTGGATTTTTGTTGTGCGGAGGGGGAGGAAAGCATTGGACATGTAGGATTTCGACATGCCAGATCCTTTGGGAGATAAGCTGCAGTGAAGTTTGGAATGAGCCTGCGGACAAAAACTATATAAACTGTCATTCTAATAGAAAGTCTCCGTATTTATAACATTTTGCATGTGTTATGTACTCAACTGAATTCTTACCATTCACCGTTGATTGAACCGTATTCAGCGTGTCATTTGCACGTATCTCAATGCTACTTTTAATCGCCCCTCCAAGAACAGCTCCAATCCCTAAACGACACAATAAAAAAAGTCAACTCATAACTTGTAGCCAGACACGTCACTTTCTTATCTGGAGCAGGACTTTCTAGTTCTCGCTCATCAGTACATCGAAGTATTCTTCATTATCATTGTATATAGAGAAAGCAACTTTGCTAGAACATTAAATATCTAGATATGTAGTAACACGGCCCATGTCATGTCTACATGGGGAGGGGTGCATGGTTTTGGGTTTTGTAACGGGGGGATTATGGTGGCTCAGTAGTTTAAGACTGTCGCCTTGCACCCCTGGGATCCTTTGAGACATCATCGGTGTGGCGTTTGTACTCTCCCCGACCCCCTCCCCCCATGTTTGTGGATTACCTGCTGGTTCTCCAAGTTCCTTCCATATTGCAAAAACTTATTAGAAAGTTAAATTTGTTTCATGGGTTCTGAGGTCAGGAAGTGACATTGGGCAGGCACAGAAATGCTGAAAATATCTGTACAGAACTGTAAGATATCTTGGCGCTTTACAAGCAGCTGGAAATTATTATACAGTCGACGTGTTATTTAAAAGTTTGGAAAAGGACTAATAAAAGATGAGCGAACCTGAACCATAAAGTTCAGGGTTCGTACTGGAGACCTATTGTCCAGTGCCGAACTCCGAACAGGCTAGAGCGAAAGACACCTTGCTACGACCATTTTACAGCACTAAAGTTTGGGTCCCCATTGACTTATATGTGGTTCGGGTAGAGTTCTGGTACACGAACTCTGTACTAAAGCTCGGTCGAACACGACAAATCTGAACATCCACGGGTCCACTCATCTCTAATTGATAGCCTTCAAGGGGAATGTTGGCGGCCATACTGGTTGTCACTCACTTTTGCAATTTTTTGGGGTGGGAAAACAAGATTTGGCTATGTAGACACAAGGAGAAAACCTCAAGGACTTGTATGCGATTGTGTTTTTACCTAAAAATTAATCTCTCTTCCCTAAATTTAGTAAAACTTCAATATTTTCAAGAAGCAGCAATGGAAGTAAGATCTGCTCGCTGCAGTGGAGGATGAGACTATGGAGATTTCAACCTCTGGTACAACATATTTTCTTAATTACAATTCCCAAGGATGATGCAGTTTTAATTCTGAAAACAATCTTTAAATGGAATCTGGTCAGTATAAAACGACTGTTCAAACCAAGCACAGGCGCTCTGTGAACCCCTGGCGTCGTCGAGCAGTTCATGGAATCTTCCCACTTACTTATTTTCGATCCAGGTCGGCAGAGATCGATGGAAAACAAGTAGGTAGGAAGGTGGATTGAACTGCTCGACCATGCCAGCAATGCACCGAGCGCCTGTGCTTGGTTTGAGCAGTCAAGTTGCCCAACAGACTCCAGTTAACAAGGAACCTGCCACGTTATAGAGCAGATATATGGTTTTGTAGGAAAATACTAAGCAGAATGTGTATCTTATGGATTTTAGACTTAGGAGTCCAGTGGACGGTCCTATTCATTGATTATGCAGATTGGTACATGGATGGTTGGCAATCACTGATTATACCACCCACTGGACTCCCAAGCATGGAAAGAGCCAGATTTAAAATGAAGACAATACATAGTATTTGATATTTCTCCCATTTACTATATATCCGCTCCTCTTGCTTTAGTGCCCTGCTAATTTATTGTACAAGATTTCTAAGCTGAAATTCCCGTTAAGGGGGCCTGCTGTCCAGCTCCTGGATTTGATCCCTTAAGTTTGTGTTCTGTGGTCGGCTTCTTTCTGCAGCGCCACAGGGGAGACCCCTTTTCTCTTGGTTTGTGGATTCTGCTATTCTGGCTTCAGTCAGTCTAGTTTAACACAGGTGTTTATTCCTCTGCCCATCACCTTTTGGGTGCATCTTTATATTCTGTACCTCTGCTGGTGTTTCCTGCTGTTGATAGATTCATTTGGATGTTGTGACATTCTATTGATGTTTGGAGCCAGTCTGTGAGATTCCAGGGTTTTAACTTTTCTGTTTATCATTAGGAAGTAGGCATTATATTATATTTGCTAACAGTAATTGCTTTATTCTTTTTTATGGAATTTTGTTATTTACTTTACTCACTCTGGGATCTTTCCTTTGTTCAGCACACTTCTCCTCTTGTAGGCAATTCACCCTCTGCTCTGCCCTCCGGTTCTTTAGGAGGAACGTAAAGCAAACCCACAGCTGTTTAGGTCTGAGCTGCCATCTCCTAGTCTATGGTAAGGGCCATCTCTGCACCCGCAGGCACCATTAGGGACTGCGGAGTCAGGAAATCTATTCTGTACAGGAACCGGCAGGGTCGGTCGCAGTCTTTTAGTGTACAATTTATTTTCCTGAGTGAATTGCTACACAGGCATAACACCTGCATTTTGGTTAAGAAGAAGCAGTGATCTGACTGGTGGCACAGGTGGACTCACCAATGGCGCTGCTGTTGGCCTTGTTAATGGGAATTTTGCTTGAATTGATAATCAAGTCAACATCCTGAAAAGACAAAAAAATAATTATCCAGGAATTTTTTCTCTCTTGTGTGCAAGATTGTGCCACAAAACAAGCTGCAATTGTTTTAAAAAAAAAAAAAAAGACCAACACACGTCCCCAAAGTGGGTGTTTCTAAGAGATTTTTTCAGATATTGTGGGTGAGGCTAAAATGTCCCATTATAGGGTGTGTAAGGGTATGTAGATATTGGCAGACTAGGTCGTCACTGACCGTCTACTTGTCTGACTTGCTTCGAGTGACAGACATAGATAGGTAAACCACCGCTACAATGTAAGGACCTCAGCTTACTGGACCACTGTGAGACTTATGTATGGGCATGGGCACCATTATGGTGTTTGGAAACACCCGAGTGAGGACAGTTGAGATAGACCGCCATTCCTCCCTAAACAAAATTAATGAGATTTGCTAATTAAAAGCATTTAAGAATTTAATAACATCCCCCACCCGAGAACACTCTTATCTAATGTGTACGGGGACCTTTAGTGTCCCTCTCGGATAATATAGCCACTTTGTACTTCTACATTATGCCCATAGTTCTCCAGTTCCATTATTTCACACTGCTGTTTGCTTTGTTGCTGTAGTTTCAGGTCATTTCCATCCCCTATAAATCTTTACAGCCTTCTCCGCCATTCTGCTGGTAACCGGCCATAAAAGCCTTGTTCTCTGGGATCCGTGAAATCCCTCCAAGGTCTCAGCAGATGGTGGAGTTCAATAGCGGACGCTCTCCAGACGGTCTAGTTGGCTGGCACACTGTTGTGCCGGCTTGGCACTGGGTACTGTACCTGGGGCACCGAATTCACGTAGGTCTTCAGGTTATCCACCGTATCGTTCAGAGACTTGAAACTGTTGCCAACTGCGTCATTTATTTTACTGTTGCTATAAAAGGCGCAAATGTCGCCCGCCCTGAGGAGGAAATGGAGAACGCGGAGAAGACGTCATCAGCTGTGACCGTACAGTGCTCAAACAGTTTTATGATAGTTTCAATGTAAAGAAAACTTCTAGTTTCAGGAAATAAAAAAGTTAATTTCATTATGTAGTACAAAAGTGATACAATATCCCGATATACCTCCCCACAGATCTCGGCTTGCAGTCAATGGATAGAAACCCTTAATGTTGACTTTAAGATCAGAATCTGTCTTGGTCATGTGAAGGACACACAGGAGAATGGCTGGTTACAGTATTGCTATCAGGACTGCTTGTTGTAAATTGAAAATGGATGATCCCTTGAGGACCCTGGAAGTCCCAGGTTGATCCTCTTGAAGCCAGAGTGGAGATCTGGGTTGTAAAGGAGGTCTCTGTTCCTGGAGAACATTCATCTGAATCTCTGCCATGCAATACTACATTTGCCCAGCAGTGGCCGCTGTAGGAGAAATGCCTGGCTGAACACTGGACGATCGATCAGTTGATCATCCGAGGACCCTCATTTTTTAAAAAGGTCCAAATCTGGCTTCAAAAACTTTCAGCAAGTTGCCGATCTCACTTGGGGAAAGTTGCAGCTGGCCATATACTTGCTGCAGGGCCATATAGTATTATATGATGGAAAGTCACATTTGTTAAGCAAGATGCATCATGGCTACCAAATGGGATAAGGGTGGATACTCACAGGATGACGAGAGTGATGCAGAACAGGAAGATATACTGAAATCTCCTCCTGCAGTTGATATTCTTCGTCTGCTTCTGATACATTTTTCCGCCACAATTGCCGCAGCAGCGACAGCAAGCGAAAAATAGTCCTACCAGCGTCATAAGTACGATGAAGACCACGCCAATGGCCAGAGCCACGAGGTAGCCGATCTCATACATCAGCACCTAAATAAAAAGTGCGTCATTAATGTCATGGCCAACAGGTATCCATTTACTATACAAAGTCCATACAAACATGGGGAATTAATGAGGACAGTAAAACTTTACATATGGAGTATGGTGAGGGATTTTAACAAAAATGTTTAAGAACAGAGAAAGTTATATACAATCTAGAAATAACTATTTCACAGAATCCCCCTGCCTCTCCGGCTCTGCTGATCCAGTGTACTCCAACGGTCCCGCATGGACAAAGTGGTGTCTACCATTATTGTGACCACTGCAACCGATCACTACCTTCAGTGGTCACCATTTTCCAGAACAGAACGTGATCACTGAATGCAGCGATTGGTTGCAGGGGCCACGGGAATAATAGATACAAGAACAAGGCACCACTGGATCAGCAGAACCGGAGAGACTGGAGAGTCAATAAATAAAAGTAGCATACAAAATTTGACAACTGGGCGCTTTTATCCCCATTGCATCCCACTAAAGAGCACTGATTGGATAGTGCTGGAAAGTGTAGGGACACATCACCGCAAAAAATGGTAACCCTATGTTGCCAACTTGTTTCTAGGAGGTGTAACAGAGGAACAAACGAGTTCCAAGAAAGCTGCAGAAAGCTGAAAGGTCCTGTTTGGGGTATTTTGGTCAAAAGCATTCACCCGTCCACTAAACAGGTGACAATGTTAGCTAGGAGGGATTATGGCCGCTTGGACCCCATGGATTGCCTGTATAGAAACAAAAAAAAGAGGGTCACTTTTTCTGCAAACCACCGGACCATGTAGGAGAAGATTGGAGCGGTGGTCAGGGGGTTCATCCCGCCACTCCAGACAATGGCACTGATCAGGACTGCAGAGAACAGCGCTGTGGACATATAATACTGAATAGATGTTATAGTGCAGAGAACGAGACGCCAGAGGAAAACGCCCGCTCTTATCAGACAATTCCAGACATGTGATGCACGCTTACTGAACCTAATCCAGGGTAAAATATTTACAAAACCAAAAGTAAATATGAAAAAAGGGTCTACACCTACGAGTAACCGAGACAAAAACATGCAGAAGGAAAGCGGTCAGAGAAAGGGTTACTAAGAGGGTGGACACCTAAAACAAAACACACCTATTACTGCGCCGGTAATCCGGGCTTCTGGGAACATTGCTAAATCATTTACCACTCTGCACCAGAATTAATGATTCTCTCCTAAAGAATAATTTCGGGACTTGCAAATGGGGGGAAAAAAAAAAGAAGGAGCATTTCCCCAGAGCAACCAATCAGATTGCAGCTCTCACTTTTTGAGGTCCTTTTAAAGAAGGTGAACCGGTCACCCCACTAAACAGCCACAACTGCTTTATAGCGCAGGGGATAGAATGTTCCCAACATTATAATATAAAAAAAAAAGAAAAAGTCCAAAACGAGAGGATTGACACTTGCCAAATATTCCCCAACGAGTCAGGGAGGAGGGACCTAACTCCCGAACATGTACATGAGGTGAGATGTACAGACGAGCCGCTGTCCCCAGCGGCAACACGGCCCCTTCATGGAGCGGATCGTCAGAGATCGCAAATATCAGAAGACCCACCAGCAAGTATACATGGATTTTCCTAACGATAGGCAATCAATGTCCGTAACAGAGAAGCCTTTTAAAATGGGAATTTACTAATTTGGGGACAATTTATTTTCTTACTTTAATACGTGTACGGAGTGCCAAAAATCATTTTTGAAGTCGAGGCAGGCTGCACAAGGAGTTAACCGAGACTCCATCAGCGAGATCGGTCTAACAGAAGAGTTTCACAATGCATCATTATTGATACATATGCATCGTATGAATTCTATTTAAAATTATATTTCACCTGACTTACGCTTCTCAGCAAATACACACTACTTAGAAAACTAAGTGAAATAATTTATGGTAGTGTGATCCCAAAGTATGAAGGGTCATCAACCCAGGAGTTGAAAAAAAAATAAAAGTTCAGAAGATTTGTTTTCACACAACAGCAGTGAATTTTGGAGAATGAATCATCAATGTAATGGATTTATTATCCGTCAATTTGTTTTTACAGCTCACTAAAACAAAACAAAAAAAAAAAAAAAAAGAGTCATTAAATAATTTTGGACTTTTCCCAGAAAAAAAAAAAACCTTTGGTAAATATGGAAAATTAAAGTATACTCTACCCAGTATGTAAAGTGAGTGAGTATTGTAAAAAAAAATAACAGAAATCGAAAAACAGCGCCGCTCTTGTCAATAGGTGGTATAAGGTATTGCAGTTTTTTGAAGAGTTCAAAAACGAAGGCCCTGAATCATCAAGACATGTGTTTTTCTCGCCAGTCTTGATGTGGGAGCATAGCGGGATGGAGTGAGGCGCCCGGTTCATTAAGAGACACATGCTCTTAATGAATCAGGCGAGGTGCAAAGTTTTGAAATTAACCTTTTTTCAGGGAGTTTTTGGAGGGTTTTTCTTCTCTTCCTGAAGCAGCTTAAGATTTTTTGTTTTGAAGAGCTTCTTTATTTTTATTTTTTTGGACAGGATTCTATTTAAAAAAAGAGAATATGTTCAGTGGGGGAAAAATAATATATATAAATTTTTTTCCCCCCCTGAAGATTTATTTATTTATTTATTTTTTTTAAATGAAAAAGGCAGCAAAAAAATAAAAATAAATAAAAGGCTCTTCAAAATTGTTAACCGTGAGATTTTTGAGCATTTAGAAAGTGGAAATTCTTTCTATTCACTTATATGGGAAATCCAAACATTATTGGGAGGAGTATTTGGAGAGCATATGTCAAAAAAAAAAAAAATAAAATAAAATTAATACTAAAAACTCTGTGTGAACATAGTATAAAGTTGATGCAAGATCATAATTCTAAAAATAAAAAAAAATGCTACTAGAAAAAACAAAAATGAAAACAATTTCTATGGAATGTACTTCTAGTAGAGGAAAACTAAAGTTTATGTACTTTTCCCAGAATGCAGTGCGTTTTAGGTCTTTTGCAGCTAACAGAAGTTACGGCTATTGTTAGAGGTCCATCCTGTGACCAACAATGGCAGAAGATGTAGATTTCCTCTTCTGCACATATCAGGGCATTGTACGGACTGCGGGAAGCCGGGGCGCAGCTGGCAATTCTGCTGCAAAGGAAGCGACTGATGGGATGTGAAAATCTACAACCTTTTCTGACACTAGATACATATATCATCTCTCAGCATGCCTGGAGTTGTAGTCAGCCAGCTACTTTAAGTGACATTTCCGTTTGTCCAGGTGGACTGCTGCTTGTGCTTCCCTTAGCAAAGTTGCCAACAGTTGTGAATTTCCCGGCAAATTTGGCAGGTCTTTTTGGTAAAGGTAAAGAGAGTGAGCATTCTCATCCCATATATATTATATAAAAACCATTTCCTCAAAAGATGGAAAACGCCTTTTTTACTTAAATGCACGTATTTGGGGCTTAAAAGATTATTTTTACAATAGAGTTTCATTAAATATATTTTATCATTTGCCTTCTATAGCTTCTGTGTCGCATTGGCTATTGTTGGCTGCAGAATGAGTTAACTGAGAATTTGTCAGTGATGGTATTTAGATTTTTTTTTTTTTTTTTTTTTTTTAAAAAGCGTTACAAACTCCCCCATCATTCAATCACCCCATTTGAGTTGATTTATGGCCACAAAAGTTAAAATGTGCGGTGAAGCAAAGGACCTGAAAAAAGCCAAATGGTGCAACATTAAGGAAACGCAAATTGCAAAAAGAGGTTTTAGCCTTGTTTAATACATGTATTTAAGTGAAAAAAAAATATAAAAAAAAATATTGTCCTCACAGCTTCTTTCATGACCCCATTTCTTTCCCAGAGCGTTCACCTGAAGAAACAGATACAAATTGTGCTCCTGCTTTCTAGATAGTGAGTGTGTGAGAGTGTGTGAGAGTGTGTGCCCCCCACAGCTGGATTCCCAGCTACACAGCTCAGTGCTGTTCTGAAAAGTCACCTGAAAGTACTAGTGCATACTCATCAATATTAAGTGACAATAAAAAGACAAGCACTTACCTTTTTAATCTCATCAAGATGAAAATTTTGTTTAATTGCCTGTCCAAGAAAATCTGCAAACAAAATAAACATAACCGTGTATAGGATCACAGTGGATTCCATTGTTTTAATCACAGAGCTAGAGAAAGTCTCCATTCACATCTATGCTGCGTCTCACATTTATAACCCAACCTACCTTGCAGTGCCAGATCCTTCACAGAAGAGATGCCCCCCCCCGCGCCCATCTCGAACAACCAAGAGGCCTAATGATATTCAAATGGTGGCAAGAATGGATGCCAGCGGTATTTCACCAATTCTGGACTGTCATTGACTTTAAATGTGCAAGCGGTCCTCATATTACTCTGCAATGACATTCTAAAACGTCATTGCATAGTAATGAGGAGCAGAGAGGCGGCTGACCGACACAGCCAGACTCCACATAGAGCGGACAGAGATGAGCGCTGTGTGATCTCACTGTGAGATCAGAAAGCACTAATACCACTTGTTTCCTCTGGTGATTGCTGGGTGCTGGGAGGGTTAAGGAGCTAATCGGTTCTGGTAGACTCAGATCAGCTCTGTAGTGCAGCAAGGAGGCTGACTTTGCCCTGTAACTAGGGTCAATAAGCCAGCCCCAGTTACAGAGGAAATAAGTAAAAAAAAAAAAAAACACCCACACACCTTTGGGAGGCATTACAACATCTAAATATATTTTTTAGAACTTTTAAAAAAAAAAAAAAAAGAGAACACAATGTGTGAAATAAAATAAAAATAAATTAATGCAAAACAGCAAAAGTATATACATATGCACATTTTAATTTTAATGTTTATATATCCAAGAATAATTGTTGTTACGGAAAGGTGATGTGTTTACATTGTTTATTTAAATTGCAATTTAATGATCCTTTATGGTCAAAAAAAAAAAAAAAAGTGAGACACTTTCTTTTTTTTTTGCTTTACATAAATCCAACATAAAAATTAGGCCCCTCCTATGACGGAAATACGGTGCAAACTAAAATTTTAGTTCAGAAAAAAAAATGAATATGTGATCGATCACGAATGTGAAACAAAAAAAAAAATAAAATGGGCCAGTCTTGACCTTGTCAAAACCTTTCACCCTCGTGCACTCAAAGTACTATATTATGTATCAAATGACCAAGTTCTCCAAAAAATATGACGTAGTGGTCATGGGAGATTTCAACTATCCAGACATTTGTTGGGAATCTCTCTCAAGTAAAACTAACAGGTCAAGCAAATTCTTAACCTCTCTTGCTGACAACTTTATCTTCCAAAAGGTAGGGGAGAAAACAAGGGGATCTGCTACTTTGGATCTAATCCTTATAAACAGGGAGGAAATGGTTGAGGAGGTAAAGGTGGCTGGGACCCTAGGAGGCAGCGATCATGCTATTATAGAATTTTGGATAACTAGAGGAGGAAGACATGTGAAGACTCAAACTTCAAGGTTAGATTTTAGAAAGGCAGATTTTAAGAGACTCAGAAAGAGAATAGGAGGGATCCAATGGCTGGATGTCCTTAAGGACAAAAATGTCCAGGAAGGATGGGAAATTTTTAAAAATGAGATTCTCAAAGCACAATCGTTAACAATCCCGAAAAGTAGGAAGAATGGGAAGCATTTAAGGAAACCAGGATGGATGAACACAGAACTTAAACACATGCTAAAAAGAAAGAAAGAAATGTTTATTAAATGGAAAGAGGGAGGCATATCTAAAGAAGATTATAATGCAGTCTGCAGATCCTGCAGGGCACGTATCAGATTAGCTAAAGCTGACAATGAATTAAGGCTTGCAAGAGATGTCAAAAGCAATAAAAAAGGATTTTGGGGGTATGTCAAAAGTAAAAGAAAAGTCAAAGATGCTATAGGATTTTTACAGGATGAAAATGGAGAAATGGTAAGAGAGGATGTTGAGAAGGCCGAACTTTTTAATTCCTATTTTGCATCTGTTTTCTCTCAGAAAGAAAATGTAACATCAACTGATCTTCACTGTCCTTTTAAAGGAATAGAGGAATCCAAGTTATCAGTAAACAGAAAGATTGTGAGGGAATATTTAGCTAACTTAAATGAGTTCAAGTCTCCAGGTCCAGATGAATTACACCCCAGAGTACTGAAGGAGATTGTAGAAGAAATTTTAGAACCACTCTCCATAATCTTTGAAAATTCTTGGAGAACAGGAGAAGTCCCAGAAGACTGGAGAAGAGCAAATGTTGTTCCTATCTTCAAAAAGGGGAAGAAGGTGGACCCAGGGAACTATAGGCCGGTGAGTCTGACTTCTATACCAGGAAAGATCTTTGAACAAATTATTAAACAACATGTATGTAAGTACATGGATAAGAATGAAGTGATTAACCAGAGTCAGCATGGGTTTGTAACTAACAAGTCATGTCAGACTAACTTAATTTCCTTCTATGACAGAATCACTGACTGGGTGGATCAGGGAAATGCTGTAGATATAGTATATCTTGACTTCAGCAAAGCATTTGACAAAGTATCTCACATCATCCTTATTGAAAAAATGACCAAGTATGCAATGGACCAGGCAACTGTTAGGTGGATTCATAACTGGCTTAGTGATCGGACTCAAAGGGTGGTTGTAAATGGCTTCACATCCAGCTGGATGAATGTCTCAAGTGGGGTACCACAGGGCTCCGTCCTGGGACCTGTATTGTTCAACATCTTTATCAATGATTTAGATGAAGGAATTGAGGGTAAACTGATTAAATTTGCTGATGACACAAAGCTAGGAGGGATAGCTAATACTAGAGAAGAGAGAGAGAGGATTCAAAAAGACCTAAATAAACTGGAGCAGTGGGCAGCAACCAACAGAATGTTTTTTAACAGGGAAAAATGCAAAGTACTACATCTGGGCAATAAAAATGAAAAAAGCATATACAGAATGGGAGGAATAGAGCTGAGCAACAGTACATGTGAAAAAGACTTAGGTATACTAATAGATCATAGACTGAACATGAGTCAACAGTGTGATGCAGCAGCAAAAAAGGCAAATACAATTCTGGGATGTATTAACAGAAGCATACAGTCTAGATCACGTGAAGTCATTATCGGTCTTTACTCCTCTTTGGTCAGACCTCATCTGGAATACTGTGTACAGTTTTGGGCACCACATTTTAAAAAAGACATCGACAAACTGGAGCAAGTTCAGAGAAGAGCGACCAGAATGGTGACTGGTCTGCAAACCATGTCCTATGAGGAACGGTTGCAGGATTTGGGAATGTTTAGCTTGCAAAAAAGAAGACTGAGAGGAGACTTAATAGCTGTCTACAAATATGTCAAGGGCTGTCACATTGTAGAAGGATCATCTTTATTCTCATTTGCACAAGGAAAGACTAGAAGCAATGGGATGAAACTAAATGGGAGGAGACACAGATTAGATATTAGAAAAAACTTTTTGACAGTTAGGGTGATTAATGAGTGGAACAGGCTGCCACGAGAGGTGGTGAGTTCCCCTTCAATGGACGTCTTCAAACAGAGGCTGGACAGACATCTGTCTGAGATGATCTAGTGAATCCTGCTTTGAGCAGGGGGTTGGACCAGATGACCCAGGAGGTCCCTTCCAACTCTACCATTCTATGATTCTATGATTCTATGATTCTAGATTTTGACTGCAAAGCCATTGTTGATCAAAGTAAATCTTTATTTGAACCTGCTAGATGAAAACTAGTTTCTCTTACCACAGTTAATTAGAATAGTAATTGCAACAGTCTCAAACCAAAGTTTAAAAAGGGCCATGTTTGGACTCTGCAATTGTGTGAACGAAGAGCAGGATGTCATTGCTTCCAGTTATGGTAAAAAAAAAAAAGCCTGCACTGGATACACAAGGGTGACCGCAGATTATTTAAGTGTCCATGCCAATCGTAGATTTTATTTAGAAGTTGGACAAATCCCTTAAAAAAAAAATATTTTTTTATTAAAAATACTCATCCGTTTTGTGTTTACAGCTCCTATGCAGGCCTATGTGTCTTCATGATTACACAACAAATCCTGTGCAGTCTGATCCTGCAGTGATACTTCTTCTGTTCTCTCTTTCTTGCTTATGACAATTACGGTAGTATGTTAGGAAGAAGAGCAAGACAAGTGGACGGGTCTATGACTGCAGGATCAGACTACGCAGGGTTTGCTTGTAGTCTGTCACCATGGAGACACATGTAACACCTGTAGTGAGATCTGTGTGTACAAAGAATGGAATTGTTGGGACTACAAAGACATTCACAGCTGCAGACATTGGTGAATCTTATGCAGCACTGTCTTGGACTACAACTCCCAGTGGACATTACTCCTCTCTGCATCATAAGGAAGGAGGTGCAGCAGAGGAAGAGACTGATTGGCTGAACATGTTGGAGCAAAGAGCAGAGAGAGAGAGAAGCCTGGAATCCACCATGTCAGACATGTGAGAGTCTGATCCTGGAGAGCAGGGGACACAGGCACAGAGTGCGTGATAAACGTCCAGCTCCTCAATGTGTGAAGGGAGAAGATGATCCTGCAGCTAAACCACATCTACAGGCCGGTCAGCTTACCAGGAGATGTCCATCGCCACCTGGCCTAATCAAGGGACCGATTCTGCCATCCATCCCCTGCAGCCCTAAGCTGGATCCCTGTGTGACCCCAAGCCTGCTACATCGAGAAGAGAGTAGCTATTATGGGACTTGTAGTTCCAAACACGTGAAGCTAAAAGGACTATCTGTGAAGGATATTTTGCTTCTTCACCATTGTGCACCAACACAGTCTTCAAGAATGTCAGCATCCGCTGCAACCGGGCCCCAACAGTGTTGCTTTTTTAGGCTGTAGCCATTTATAGTTTAGTAGTGTTAGTTAGGAGTGTGTCATCCCTATCTTTCAGGTTAACTGCAAAGCCTTAACATTCTTTGTATGTGTCAATTGTGAATACTGTTTGTTTCATTATTACTTGCCATTCCCCCTACCATATTTACCGTTTACCTTCCTCCACAATAAACCTGTTGAAAGTTTTCAACCTCATCTCTTTGTGAGTGTATACGGAGTGTGCACAGGAGTTTCCCTGAGTCGACCCCTGGCAGAAGAGGAAGACTCTCTGCATCCCACTACTACTCCCAGCAACTTTAGGGTGGAGGCACTACGCTATATTTAGGTGAGAACTACCAAACACCCTTCCCATGGAGGCGGCTTAAAGGGGTGTTACACACATACAGAGCTCTGTACACAAAACGGTAGATAATTTAGTGCCCTTTAGGGCCAGCAGAAGGCATAACCGTGGCATCAGTTTCTATACCTCTTTACTAGCTGCACTAAGAGTTAATGATTTATCATGATATAATGAACAATAAAGCATTGCCTAGTTCCTTGTGTTACATTATATGTAGAAAAAACAAAACAAAACTAGATATGTGGAAATTCAGGTTTTCAAACATGGATATATTGCCATATTTCTAGCTATTGAGCGCTGATTATAAAGCCTCGTTCTTCTGTCAAACTGTTGAAACTTTTTTGTATGCATTTTCCTCTGGGAAAACAGGGTGACAATTAAGTAGACCACCACATTTATTGCGACTGTCCGGAATAAGCAGAATCAATCCGGGCAAATTTGCGCCAGTCCACACCAAAAACAGTGGGGTTGCAAAAATCTGACAAGTGGGTACATCTGGGTGAAGTTGCGGCGAGACTTAGATGGCCCTAAATTTACTGACATGGAAGAGGAAGAAGGAAGAAGGAAGAAGGAAGAAGGAAGAAGAAAGAAGAAAGAAGAAAGAAGAAAGAAGAAAGAAGGAAGAAGAAAGAAGAAAGAAGAAAGAAGAAAGAAGAAAGAAGAAAGAAGAAAGAAGAAAGAAGAAAGAAGAAAGAAAGAAAGAAGAAAGAAGAAAGAAGAAAGAAGAAAGAAGAAAGAAGAAAGAAGAAAGAAGAAAGAAGAAAGAAGAAAGAAGAAAGAAGAAAGAAGAAAGAAGAAAGAAGAAAGAAGAAGAAGAAAGAAGAAAGAAGAAAGAAGAAAGAAGAAAGAAGAAAGAAGAAAGAAGAAAGAAGAAAGAAGAAAGAAGAAAGAAGAAAGAAGAAAGAAGAAAGAAGAAAGAAGAAAGAAGAAGAAGAAAGAAGAAAGAAGAAAGAAAGAAAGAAGAAAGAAGAAAGAAAGAAGAAAGAAGAAAGAAGAAGAAGAAAGAAGAAAGAAGAAAGAAGAAAGAAAGAAGAAAGAAGAAAGAAGAAAGAAGAAAGAAGAAAGAAGAAAGAAAGAAGAAAGAAAGAAGAAAGAAGAAAGAAGAAAGAAGAAAGAAGAAAGAAGAAAGAAGAAAGAAGAAAGAAGAAAGAAGAAAGAAGAAAGAAGAAAGAAGAAAGAAGAAAGAAGAAAGAAGAAAGAAGAAAGAAGAAAGAAGAAAGAAGAAGAAGAAGAAGAAGAAGAAGAAGGAGGAGGAGGAGGAGGAGGAGGAGAATAGGAAGAGGAGAGCAAAAAGGAGAACTAAAAAGAAATAGAAGGTAGAAAAGGTTGATGAACAGGAGGCTATCAAAGAAGAATAATGAAGATGAAGGAGGAGGACAGAGAGAAGAAGAGATGGATCAGGAGGAACAGCATGGCCAAAAGACACAGCCACACTTACATACACAAATTAAATATATGTCTTACACCCACCTTGCCCAAACTTAATCTTATGACCTCCAAGTGAAAAATTTATGATGGCGGCCCGATATCATTTTTTTTCCCATAAGAACAGAACCCATAAATGTTATTTCAGTGTGCGCTGCTGGTTGTATCAGTCAGTGGCTGTTTGCATTGCTTTTGTGCATTTCCATGTGGCGTATAACACCTGTGTATAGCAGCTTTGTTGCAGTATTTGCTTTTAAGGCTCATTTATAACCGAGGGAATACGTCAGCCATTCAATAGCAGAAATCAGCCTGTGTGTTATCTGAAACAGTCATTTCTCACACTTCTCATTATACAAACAGTCTAAGAACCCCATACACATAAGGGTAACGTGAAACTGAACCTGCTGATTTCTGCTGGACTAGCTGACCATCTGTGTATGGGGCCTCCAACTCTCTACCAACAGAATATCAAAGAGGATTGGACATGTTTAATTTTCATGCCCAATCGTTTAATTTTTCCCTGACGAAATGCTGAGAGGTATCAGTATCAGCTTATGTCCCCATATATATTCAATAACTCTCGGCTGGATTATGCTACTGCCTGATTCATGCATTTTCAAAGAAGAGAGCGAAGAAAGTCGCTGCCAGACACCAGGAGAAAGTCCTGAGACCCCATACAACTTAGACTGACGGCTGATGAAGTCAATATCAGCGGGTTCAGCCCACTTTGATCTAATGGGGGTTCTTTACTCCCCTGTTCTCAGGGAAAATTGGGAGGAAAATTGAACTGCCGAAAAACAAGGCCACAAGTGAATATATCAAACTTTGTAATAGGTTTTCAGAGATAGCAGCTTCTCCGTTTACTTCCAGAAGCCCCTTCTTCCCTTTTTCTCATCTTCTGGGTCTCTGTAAAAGTTCTTAAACCTCCTCAGTAACAACAAGATCTGTCTAGAGTAAAAGGGAAAATATAAAATGAGGGAGGAGGGGGATGCAGCTGAAGCTGGTCCAGTGTGGAGGAGGAGGCAGGGGCTACATAGACTTCTGATTTGCTCAGAGCCCAACTCTGACATCATTACAGGGTCACTCTAAACAGCACTGTGGTTGTATTCTAGGGAAATTTGACTACAATGTCAGAGTTTGAGGGATTGGATCAGTAGATAACTTGTAGATATATAGCTTTCCACGGGCAGGTGGCTGCACAGTCAGAACTCTTGTAGCACCCCGAGGACTCGGCTGCTACAGGAGTATTGCACCTCAAACCAGAGGTGTGGTATTCCACTCCCGGGTAAGGATGGAGTGTGGGACAGAGTTCAGATAGCTGCATGCACTACACTCACCCCATTTCCGGGGGACAGAACAACGGTACTCCCACCAGATAGATGTGCAGGTACGACAGCGTCTGTCCCTGGCTGGAGTGGGGGGGGGGGGGGGGGGACATCCCAGTAGTGTAGGAGCAGATAGGGGAGGGACTCTGGGCATAGGTAGGAGCCCATTGGGTGCTAGTCACCTGGGCTCGGGTGTCAGAGGGAGTATATAAGGTGGGCACCATCTTTAGACAGGGTCTGTTCAGCCTGGAGGAGTGGAGAAAGGAGCTCAGCCAGAGAGGGCTGAGGGGGAGCTGTGGCTCCGTCTGGGCCCAGCTCCAGAGCCAGGCCTGAAGCATAGAGAGGGAAGGAAGAAGAGGAACACTAGGAAAGGCCCAGAGATGCAAGCAGAAGGAACCCTGAGATCCCACGAGTGAACTAAAACGGGTGAAGGGTTGGCAGAGAAGGGTACCGGATCCCAAACTGGTGGAGGTCAATCATCCTTAGCCAGGAACCGGAGGTCGTGGTCAAGCTTTGGCACGACCCCTCGCCACATCCACCAGGAAGGCACACCACATAGGGTCAGGAAAGCCGGAGAGAGGTTTTGCCCCATAAGGCCCGAGGAAGCCGGACATAGGTGGGTCCCTGGTGAGGACGGCCAGTAGGAAGGAAGAGAGGGGAGCTCTGGACCACGCTCTGGAATCGCCCGGGAGTTGGCCGAGTCCCTGACCTGGTGGACGCAGCACGGCTCGGGTGGTCCTACTGTGCACAAGGATCTGATAAAGAACTGTGAGTAAAGCTTTTGAAACTGCACTTCCCGCCTCTGTGTTCCTGCCGTCACACCTGCACCCTCAGCACTGGGACACCCGCACCATCACTCCCATCATCATCTCTAACAGATCTGCCCTGAGGCCATACTCCTCCCGTGGGGAGTCATCTCATTCTCAGCTGCACAAACAACACCGGCCTCAGCGGACTGCAGTGCAGCGGCGGTTCCGTGACCGCAATCCACGGGTGGCGTAGTCGAACATTCTAACATCTACTGCTAAATACTGCCGCTCAGTTTGACTCCCTGGGCACGGACCGGGTCACTGCCACGAGACTACTACCCCCATCTGATCCGGCTCTGGGTAAGCCCCCGTGCGCGCGATGCCGCACGACACAGCAGGCCCAGGGGCGCGTCAACTTTGGCGTAGTCGGCAGGATTACGTGCCCGCAACCACCGGGTACTGCGTGCCTGAAGAAAAGTTCACATTTACCGTAAAAAGGAGTCTCCCGCCAATTCCAGAGGGTTCCCGCCATCGGACGCCATCTCGGGTCGTTTCCCGCCGTTTGCCCGCCATCTGCAGCCTTTTCCCGCCATCCACGGAGTTTCCCGCCATAAGGAGACGATTCCCGCCATCTGAGACGATTTCCCGCCCTGGCAGAGCGGACTCCATTATGGGCGTGCCAGAGGGTGGCAAGAGGCCACCTCCCATCGTGGGCCAGGTCCAGGAATGGCGCCAAAAGCGGAAACCGCCCCCACCAGCAGAGACTGCAATGATAGAGATGTCCATCAGCGTGAGGGGGCTGCCCCTGGAACTGACTGTCACCAAGTTGCCCCGGGACCACCCTCAAGGGGGGCGGATAGAGAACAAAACAGAGAAGATGGGTGCGGCCTGGAGGAGTCTGGACAGATCGCACCCGGAGATGGAGGAAGAGTCGAGCAGCACTGACCCTGTGGTCCGGAACCTGTTGCAGGCTGCCACCCCAGAAGGCCTGGTGGAGATCCTGGCACAGCTCCCCAGAGATCGGGAGCGTGCACAAACCGCGCTGGAGACCTTGGCCCGGAAGATGGCCCGGGTACAGCAGGAAGCGCTGGCCGAGTGGAGGAGAGAGATGGTCCAGCAGGCTGGAACCCGCCAGCAGAAGACGCCACCCGCAACGTGGAGCATGTCTGCCCCTGAGGATGGTGCAGGAGGAACGGAGGCAGGAGACGACGCCGCAGAGGGAGCCACAGAGATGGAAGCAGGTAATGGGGACGTCATCACCTCGTGCCCAGTAGCCGCAAGCCTGCCCCAGCTCCCTGTCGCAGAGCCCGAAGTTCCACTCACCGCGCCCGTTGCTGCACCGCCGCTGCTCCCGACTAGGCCTCGAGCGGCAGGAGCCGCGGTCACGCCCTCTGTTATGCCACGCCCCTTGACCCTGAGCGCGGCAAAAGAGGAAGTGCCCCCGGCCTGGTCGCAGGGCCGAGTACCCCCGGGTGCCGCAGTCTCCACAGCGCCCTCTACCTCCACTGCGCCACCGGCCTGGTCGCAAGGCCGGGCGCCGCTGCCCCTACAGCGCCCTCTACCTCCACCGTGCCACCCCTGGGTGAAGATCTGTTCGCACAGCATACTAGCCCGGACGGGCTGCCTTTCGTTTGGCCACCGGAGTACGTCAACCCCCGACTCCGGAAGGAATGGCCTCTGTGTGAGCCTCTGATCCCGGCTCCGGCACCCGCCAAAATTGTTCCGCTCCCGCTGGAGGAGGCCCAATTTGCATGGGACCCCACCGGTGAAGACCTCATGGGGTTCACCAAAGAGACCCGGGCGGCCGCAGCCCAGCGTGAGGAGTGTTGCCGTCAACAACTGGAGGTCTTTGGGAGGGAACGGCGAGAGAGGCGGATCCGCGAGGAACGGCTGCAGGTCCAAAGCGCGGAGCAGAAACGCCGGGCCCGACGAAACCCCCGTACGGCCCACGGTCCCCGCGCCACTGGGACTGTAATAAAGTTTCAACTGGAGAATGGCTGGGGCTTTATCCGGGATCACCGAACCCCCGGCGACGTCTTTGTCACCCGCAGGGATGTCGAGTCTCACCTGCCGGAGGGACACCGAGGACGTGACCTTTACTCAGGTGATGAGGTCACCTTCACCCGGCACCAGTGTGCCAAAGGACCATACGCCCTTCACGTGCACCGGTTGACGGAGAAGGAGATACGGGATGAGGAAGATCAAGAGGACCCGGACGGGTCTGAAGACTACCGTCAGGAAGGAGTAGGAGGAAATCGCTACTAAAGGGGAGTAGCATAAGCAAAGTACTGTAAATAAGTTACCCGTATGGGTATTCGATATGCTAAGTGAAGTGTGGTCCCCGTTGGGACTAGTGTGGAACGGTTTAAAGGAACTGTTTCCTGTGTGCCCCTATCCCTTACCAGGCTGAGGACTGTGAGCAGCCATTTCCTTATTTCCCACTGGCCGAGGACTGAGAGCGGCCATACCCTGTAAATAGTTGCGCTTCTTCAGGCGCCCCCTACTGGTTTTATAAGGAACTGTTTTTTTTTTTTCTATTAGTGACTGTTGCACTTTACCCGGTCACAACTTGCACCGTGGCCGGAAAACAAGAACGTTTTATATAAAAGAGTTTTATATTGAAAGTTTATACTGCTAAAATGATAATATAAGAAGTTACCTGTAACGTTATATTTTCTGATAATGTTTTTTTTTTATAATGTTTTATATGTTAGTGTGTACTTTAAAAATTTTTGTATGTTTTATAATGTTATGCTCTTTTCCAGCCCGAGGACGTGCTGTGGTTTACCAGGGGGGAATGTAGCACCCCGAGGACTCGGCTGCTACAGGAGTATTGCACCTCAAACCAGAGGTGTGGTATTCCACTCCCGGGTAAGGATGGAGTGTGGGACAGAGTTCAGATAGCTGCATGCACTACACTCACCCCATTTCCGGGGGACAGAACAACGGTACTCCCACCAGATAGATGTGCAGGTACGACAGCGTCTGTCCCTGGCTGGAGTGGGGGGGGGGGGGGGGGGGGAGGAACATCCCAGTAGTGTAGGAGCAGATAGGGGAGGGACTCTGGGCATAGGTAGGAGCCCATTGGGTGCTAGTCACCTGGGCTCGGGTGTCAGAGGGAGTATATAAGGTGGGCACCATCTTTAGACAGGGTCTGTTCAGCCTGGAGGAGTGGAGAAAGGAGCTCAGCCAGAGAGGGCTGAGGGGGAGCTGTGGCTCCGTCTGGGCCCAGCTCCAGAGCCAGGCCTGAAGCATAGAGAGGGAAGGAAGAAGAGGAACACTAGGAAAGGCCCAGAGATGCAAGCAGAAGGAACCCTGAGATCCCACGAGTGAACTAAAACGGGTGAAGGGTTGGCAGAGAAGGGTACCGGATCCCAAACTGGTGGAGGTCAATCATCCTTAGCCAGGAACCGGAGGTCGTGGTCAAGCTTTGGCACGACCCCTCGCCACATCCACCAGGAAGGCACGCCACATAGGGTCAGGAAAGCCGGAGAGAGGTTTTGCCCCATAAGGCCCGAGGAAGCCGGACATAGGTGGGTCCCTGGTGAGGACGGCCAGTAGGAAGGAAGAGAGGGGAGCTCTGGACCACGCTCTGGAATCGCCCGGGAGTTGGCCGAGTCCCTGACCTGGTGGACGCAGCACGGCTCGGGTGGTCCTACTGTGCACAAGGATCTGATAAAGAACTGTGAGTAAAGCTTTTGAAACTGCACTTCCCGCCTCTGTGTTCCTGCCGTCACACCCGCACCATCACTCCCATCATCATCTCTAACAGATCTGCCCTGAGGCCATACTCCTCCCGTGGGGAGTCATCTCATTCTCAGCTGCACAAACAACACCGGCCTCAGCGGACTGCCGTGCAGCGGCGGTTCCGTGACCGCAATCCACGGGTGGCGTAGTCGAACATTCTAACATCTACTGCTAAATACTGCCGCTCAGTTTGACTCCCTGGGCACGGACCGGGTCACTGCCACGAGACTACTACCCCCCTCTGATCCGGCTCCGGGTAAGCCCCCGTGCGCGCGATGCCGCACGACACAGCAGGCCCAGGGGCGACTCTTATGACGTCTGCTGACACATAGTGAGGCGAACTACAAGAGTTAGGTACTGTCCTGATGGGGTCCACCTTATCACAGTGGGATGGCTTTTACACTTTTTGGGTCCAAATAGTGTTAACTAAGTATCTTAGGTTTAATAGGTAACTTGTAGATATTTGCTTGTCTCTGGAGTAGTAATGAAACCAGTCAAAAAGGTCTGAAAATGTAATTTTTATTTTTTATTTTTTTTTAAAACACCCTCCTTACATTTTTTCCATAGGCATCAATTTAAAAATTGTTTTAAAGAGAGCAAAGGGGAGTGCGCGACTTCTTGGGAGCCCCCCAAAATCATAGAGAACTACCTAGTTGGGGCTACACACTGGCAGAGTTTTAGGGAGTGTCTCAGACTGAAATGCGGAGATCAGAAAACAATAAAATGACATTAAACCACTCGGCAAAAAGGACAGATGGGGGTTAGAGTCACTTTAGTATAAAAAAATATAAAATAAATTTAGCTGTGCCTACAGGATTTTGACGAATTGCCCTTCTATGCCCGGCTCGGGATGTTTGCATGCACGAACAAGAACACCAAGAAAATATGAAAATGTGCAATGGAAATAAGACACAAGTGTGTAGAGTTCTGCAGCGATGCCAAAGTGCTAACCAAATTCACTAAAGCCGCTGAACGCCCCCGCAGCTTGGGACATATGAACGCAGCATGGGATTACTGTCAGGGTGTGCACCCAAAAGCAATTACAGGGGTCATAAACCGGTGTCCATTTCTACCCTAGAGGAATCTTGTACTGAAAAGCTCAAAAAAAAATTAAGGCTACCTCTATAAACTGAAGCCAGAAGGAGGACATCAGTCACTGGGGCAGAAGAGGATAGATACCCTGCAGGGCTGGTTTAGCTCCATGGCTAAAGCAAGAAATCTGACAATACCATTAAACAAGAAATGGTTATTTATGCAGGATCCAGAATTCCTTTAATCTGGTATTTGAGAATCCAGAAAAAAAAAAGCGTTAAAAAGGTTATTCCCATCTTTACAAATGGATACAAGAATTTTTTTCAGTTTATGGCTTATTAAGCGGTTCTTGAGATGTAAACACTTGTTTCCAGCTAGGAGACAGACCACCCCAGATGCCTAGCTTGCAAGCACTGCAGTAAAAATCGACACCTGTGGTCCTGGCCAGCTTAAAAACAGTGTTTACATGCTCCATAGAAAAGAGCTTGTAAGCCCTGCACATCTTTGGCGGTGTAGTAGAGGTGGTCGGTCTCCAAGGCAATGAGCTGTAAACAGAAGAAAATTGTTAATATCTCAAGAACGACCAAAAGTTTTAATAAGCAGTAAATTGCAAAAGGGCTTCTTTATACATGCATTATCCGATAATATCCATTTATAAGTGTAGGAGCAACACTTAAAGGGATTTTGGGGAATATACACTAGGGGTCTTGTGACGTTCATAAGGTTTTGCGCCAGAATTCTGGTGAAACCCATTTGTAAATCGGGATCTCTGTCTTTCAGTTGTTTTTGGATTTCAAGATCTTTGCTTGATATCAGTGAGTGGAACCATTCCTGAAAACATTTATGGCCAGATTCATTATTACATTTGCGCCTTTTTTAGTCTAGTTTTTGTTTTTTTTAAAGTCTACTTTATATGTTCTTTTTTTTTTGCTAAATGATTTCCATTGTCAGCGAGGTTTAAGGGTTTTAAAAAGGTTTTCAGACGTTTCATTAATTACAACTTTTAAAAAAGTTGCAAAATTTTTTGCGCAAACGTACTTCAACTTCCCATTAGAGTGTTATTTTTTCTCAAGCTTTATTGGAAGGAAAAAAAAAAAAAAAAAAAATTTATGAATCAGGACCTAAAAATTCAAAATCGAAGCCGCCTTAATACTGAGGTTTTGCTACATTCGTATCCAGTTTAGAAAATTATCTATGATCCAGACATCTTAAAAATAGCAACTATCATGATTAAAGGGATTGTCCACAATTAGAAAATAAATAAAATACATCCTCTGTCAGCATACAGTGTTTGATTGAGGTTCAGCTCCACTGAAGTGAATGGAGCAGAGCTGTAGTACCACATTTAACCAGTAGACAGGGGTGGCGCTGTTTTAGGAAGAAGGCAGCCATGTTTTTCTAAAAACGCTGAACCAGAAGACAGCTTAAAATTTTAGGAATTTTATTGTGTAGCTTTAGCTCCTGCCTGCAGTTATAGAGGTTGTCTGTTCGAATCCTGGGGAGGGTCACAAAAAAAAAAAAGAAAAAAAAAAAAAAAAAAGAAAATGACTTCTCTCCACCAATTATACATTTTGTCAAAAGGTTGAACTTGATGGAACTAGTTTTTTTTTTAATCTATATAACTATGTGTGTTTTCCCAGGACCGGCATCAGC
This sequence comes from Phyllobates terribilis, assembly GCF_046119375.1. Classification (NCBI taxonomy): domain Eukaryota; kingdom Metazoa; phylum Chordata; class Amphibia; order Anura; family Dendrobatidae; genus Phyllobates; species Phyllobates terribilis. The sequence continues at coordinate 387,757,223 of NW_027362765.1, forward strand.
ACCCGGCACATCCGGGCAAGTGGCCTGAGCAGGCAGGGAGGCCCACTCGCCGTCTGGGACACCATGGGGCCCGTGAGCAGGGGAGTCCGGGCCCAGCATCTGGACAGCGCTTGAGAGTGGGAAGACGGTGACGCTGAGTAGTCAGGAGCTGATTAGCCGCAGCATGGAGAGGAGAGTATTTTATTTATTTATTTATTTTTTTTATGTATGGAGGCATGGGACATTATATGGAGCAATATATGGGGCCCAGGACTCTGTATGGAGCAATATATGGGGCCCAGGACTCTGTATGGAGCAATATATGGGGCCCAGGACTCTGTATGGAGCAATATATGGGGCCCAGGACTCTGTATGGAGCAATATATGGGGCCCATAATACTATATGGAGGACTATACGGGGCCCATAATACTATATGGAGGACTATACTGTCCGGTCTGCATTGTGCGCTGCGAGGATTCGCCGGTTTCTGAGCTATTGTATAATTTACAATAGATATCACTCATGTAATGTAAGAAGTGAAATCTTTGCATTGTACTATATATATATATTTCTTATCTTTGCATCATGAATCGTGTTTTGTGTTAAAGGCGCCACTGAGACCCTTTCGCCCAGGGCCCACGAAAACCTGGAGCCGGCCCTGTGTTTTCCCATCCCAATATATAATAATGTACTCACCAGGCGGGAAGGCGTTCCGCTGAACCAGATCCAGATATGAATGGACCATGCTGCTGAAGACTTTCATTGCCCCTTCTTCGGGTGCAGCGTCAGGACTGTACGATGGGTTTGTCAGGTTCCCGTACTCCATTTTTCTATTTTTGGGTTATGCTGAGGTAGCTGAAAGTTACTAAAAAAAAAAAAAAAAAAATCCTTCTTAAAAGGGCAAGGATCCTAAATGGTCAAGATCCTTCAGGGCACGTGTTTTACAGCGACTTCTGAGAGTCACCAAACCAGTTTTTGTGTTTAGAGATGGCTTTTCTCTGAGGTCAGAGTCTCACCACTGTAAATTCTAGAAAAAACAAAAACCAAGTCCTTCAGGTTTCCCGGAACATATTGTATCACGTGCGGGAAAAAAAAAGTCAATTTCCAGTTATGAATCCATAAAAAAGAAAAAAAAATCTAAAACTTTCAAGATGAATGATGTGGAATTATTTTAGTTGCAAAATTCCTTCAAAACTTGCAAGAAATTTTTCAGTTCTTCAGGCAGATGGGGTCTCCATCCACAAAATACTAGGATTTCCTGCAAGAAAAAAAAGAAAAATATAAGTTGAGGAGTGAAAAAAAATATATAATATATTATTTTATTATATAATATATTTTAATATCTATCTACAGTATATAAATTTAATAATAATAATAATAATAATAAGTCTCTTCTGCTTGTTTTTCCTGGTCAGTGCTAAAGGATCAGGAATAGGAGACTCTCACCCCTCTATTATCTGCAAAACGGAGATTAACCTTATTTTATCTGTTAAATTCTTAAAGCATCACCCCCCACCTCCGCCCCCCGCATTCCACACTCACAGCCAGAGGCCTCCATGCAGGGTCTGCTGGGATATTAGAGGCAGCAACATCCCATTTGTATTTTGAAGACTAGTTGTTTTGTTTTTTTTATAGAACATGTATCAGCAGAAAATGATCCAATCAGGTTTGTAATAAACACATTTTATTTTTTTCCCATATTACAATCTGTATAAGAAAAAAAAAATAAAAAGAACACACACACACACACACACACACACACACCCACCATAATTTTCACATTTGCCACTCGGACCAATTTAGACTCCAAGCCCCCTCCAATTCATCAAGACCGGTGTGAGCTTGCGGGGGCGGGCTGGAGTCAGCGGTACCTGATTAATTAAAAAGTAATGCTCTAAAAAGTGGCACCTCACAACAAATCTTACTCCAGACAGGGACAGGAGTAAGACTTTTGGAGTAAGGTACGCCACAGCTCGTTATGAATAGTGTTGAGCGAATTTGTTCAGCATTTCAATTTCGTGTTCGGGGTTCCAGCTTGTTCGCACCAAAATCAGGCTTCGCCCACGAACACCCCTGATTTGCCATGCAGATGTTAGGACACGTGACAGCATGGCAAATCAGGGATGTTCGTGGGCGGAGTCGATTTTTTTTGGCGCAAACAAGTCGGAACCCTAAACACGAATTTGAAATGCCGAACAAATTCGCTCAACACTAGTTATGAATAAGACGAGCCCTAGATATCACACCTCACCTCCTCTCCCTACTGTACAGTGATGTTTGCACATGCTTATTAGATGCCTGGTTACAAAAGATAATAGGGTCTGAGTCCGTCTTTTTCTGCTAATGTATGTGGATCTCCTGAAAGTCCAGGAAGTATGGCCAGTGTGAAAATAGCAAGATTTCAATTTTTTTTTTTTTCTTTTTAAAATATAGAGATATCTATTTATCCATCAATAAAAAAAAGGTTCATAAAATAAGCATATATATTAGATTTAAAAAAATAAAATGTATCACAGATCTTCTGTTAGGATTCTTTCGAAATCTCAACCCCTACACTGCAGAGGAAATCTGCAATATATCAATTTTTAGCTGCGGAATATCACTATGGATTAAAACCTTTGAAATGTAAACATTAAAATCCACAATAATCCCGCTACAAAAATCCACAAAATTGTGGTGCAAGTTCTTACAACTGCAAATTACTCAGCAGAAATTCCACAGAGAATAAGTCCTATGTTCACGTGCCCTTTGGATCCCGAGGATATTATTCGGCCAGAACAAGTGCGGATCAGAAATATAGAAATTAACTTAAATTTATATCAAGTAATCAAACTCTGTATCAGGGTCATCAACTGGACTTAAACCCCCCCCCAAAAAAAAAAAAAAAAAAAAAAACCACCAGACTATTTCTTCTGGATGCATTGGAAAACCACAATGAATCATTATGATCAGTGATCCGTGTATACAGCCCATAATTCTGATATGAGACATCACCTGCATTCCCTGCAAAGTGATAATTACAGTCATAATAATCTGTACATGTTTCTTCAATTTTTATAAAAATTGACGCCTTAAAATATTTTTTTTCCCGGATAAGGGAAAAAAAAACGCCCTATTGTTACTGACCAGGAATTTCTGGAAGGTTTCCAACCCTGCTTTGTATAAGTGTAGAATCAAAAGGTTGTGTGAGGGCCACTAACTTCCACATCGGGAGGTCGGTGGCGCTGAGGCTGCCGAGTGGTCAGGTGAACGGCAGGACATACAGTATGTAAGAAACCTGCCAACCGCTGTCATAGCAGACACCTGTCAATACAACAGCCATGTGGAAGTGAGCGACGGCACAACATAAAAAGGAGTGAAGCAAATGGGACAAGGACTGTGACTTATTGTACAAGAGAATACAGCAATTCGGCTACACAGAATATCAAACTATTCTAATTACCCAATATTGTTGCATTAGAAATAAACAAATATTATCATGAGGGATGTCTTGGTCCTAATACCTTAACCTGCGGTGCGTCACTATCAGGTCTATAACCATAGTTTCTCTGTCACTCTAGGCAATACAGGCCCTAATGGAGCCTATGATACCATGCCGTTGGGCCGCAAGTCCCTTATCGATGAGTCACTTTGCACACCAGTTACGCTGGTCGACTTTGTCTCCTGAAGCACTGCCTCAGTCCGCTGTGTACCGTACAGCTATGTGGCGCCCATGAGGGTTCGACCGCCACAGGGATGCTGCACTTCTCTAATGGAGTGTAGTGTCCCTCCTCTGAGGTAAGAACAGTGCAATGGTCAGGACCCTTCCTTCACATCCAACACCACACTTCTCCACCAGAGGGGGCTAGAATGCACTAGGTGCTGCCCTCCTGGTTACCGGGAGACTGGGGAACCAAGAGATAGGGGAACCATTTAGTGGGCGAGGGTGGAGGACTCACATTTTAGTGACACATAAAATGTAATATTTAATAAAAAAAACATTTTGGTTTTGGGTCTTTGTATTGTGATCTTGTAGCGCCCCGAGGGTTCGGTTGCTACAGGGGTATTGCACCTCACCCAGAGGTGTGATATTCCACTCCCGGGTAAGGATGGAGTGTGGACCAGGGCTCAGTTAGCTGCACGCACACACACACTCACCCCATTTCCGGGGGACAGCTCGACGGTGCTCCCAGCTGCGGGCACAACTGACCATGTCCCTGGCTGGAGTGGGGAGGGGGGGAGAGAACCCAGTGATGTAGGAGCAGAAAGGGGACGGTTTCTGGAGCATAGGAAGGAGCTCATTGGGTGCAGGTCACCTGAGCTCAGACACAGAGAAGCAGATAAAAGGTGGGAGCCATCTTAGTCAGGGAGTTCAGTTCAGTCAGCCAGAGCAGAAGGGAGAGAGAGCTGACAGGGAGCCGTGGCTCAGGCCGAGCTCAGATCCATGAGGCAGGCCTAGCGAGAAGGCCAGAGAGGAGAAGAGAAGAAGGAGAAGGAAGGAAGGAGAAGAGACAAAGGAGTGGAAGGGCTCCAGAAACAAGAAGGCAGAAGGGACCCTAAGAGAGCAGAATGGACAGCAACCGTTGCAAACCCGCGTTATATCGGGTGAAGGGTCAGGCTGTGGAAGGGTACCGGATTCCCAAGTTGGTGGAGGTAAATCATCCCTCAGCCAAGAACCGGAGGTCGTGATCATTTATTGGTGCGACCCCCCGCCAAACCTGCTAGGAAGGCGCCATATAGGATAGCGGGAAGCGGAGGCCAACGCTTACCCGACACGGTCCGCAGTAGCCGGACAGAAGTTTGGTCACGAGAGGCCAGAGAAAGGACAGAAGGGGGTCCTGTGCCATACTCCTGAATTGCCTGGGGGTTGACCGAGCCCCTCACCTGGTGGACGCAGCACGGCTTGGGCAGTCATTGCTGACAGAAGTGACTTAGATAACAACTGAGTAAAAACTCTGGACTGCATCATTGGACTGTGTGATCTCTGCTGCGCCAGCACCATCACCCCCAGCATCCACCTACACTGCCCTGAGGCTACACTCTTCCCGTGGGGAGTTATCCTACCCCTGTGCTGCACACCAACACCAACCTCAGCGGTCTGCCTTGCAGCGGCGGTTATCCCTGACCGCAATCCACGGGTGGCATAGTCGGACATTCAAAACACTGATAAATGGACTGCCACAATTTGGTCTAACCACCCTGAGCCACGGGACCGGGTTGCCACTACTACCCCCATCAGCACCGTACACCAGAAGGCCCGGTTCCGGGTACCCCACGGCCCAGGGGGCGAGTCAATCTCCCTCCCTGAGCGTGGATCCTGTGTGGGCCTGCAGAGGACGGAGACACGGCCCTCGTACCTTAGCCTTGGGTCGAGGGGCAGGTTGCAGATAATGAATGTCTCAACCCGGTCAAGGACCATGACCAAGAAGGCCCGGAGCTCAGGAGTGTAGCTCCACAGCAAATGGATCCCAGGGAGGATACAGACGGAGCGGTCTACGCCACCTGTCCTCGCCACCTGATATACTCAGAGGGAGTCCGGCTGCAAGAGGGGTACCGGCCCCCTACCTTGCTACTCTACATCCTGGTCGGGAAAGCCCGGTAGGCCCTGAGGATCCCACCGGGTAACGGAAGGAGCGGAGCTGCCACCTGTACCCTTTTTCTGAGTGGAGTTGAGAGGGAGATACGGCCTATCTACACACAAACACACACACACACACACACACACACACACACAGGAAAGTACCCGGTCTGCAGTCTAGGAACACTCTGGTGCGGGGTCCTGATTGAACGCTGGACTTACTCGGAGGTTGTCGGACCCTCGTCTCTGGTGACCGCAGAACTCTGCGAGGAGCAGGGAGAAGCCTTGCAGCTGTACTCTACAATGTGAGTAAAAACCCTGGAAGTCAACCCTTATGGCCTCCGGACTCTTTATTCTGCATTACACCGCACCAGACCTCCTAGACTACTACCCCCGCCATCCTGTCCCTCTGCCCTGAGGCCTTGCTCCGCCTGTGGGGAGTAGTAACAACGACGGCCGCCATAATACCATGCCTCAGCGGACTACAGCGGCGCTGGTGGCCTTCACCAGGTGCCACAGGTGGCGTAGTCGAGATCAGCCACTCAACCCGGATAAGCCCATAACATCTCTTTTTGTTTTAGTGTGACGACCCTGGGCATGGGTCCGGGCCACGACTGCACCCCATCTCTACATCACAGGACCCGACTCCCCCATCTCCCAGGGTAAGGGCTTACAGAGGACGCACGTGAGTCACACATCTACACCGGACGTCACAGCTAACATGAACATCCCTCTTCAACTGCCTGGTGGTGTCTCTGCTCCCTCGGCTTGGATCTCTTAGCTCTGGTCTCTGCGGTTCGGCAACCCAGCAGCCAACCTCGCGGCACCACGTGTCTGTCCTGCTACAGTTCAGGCGCCAACTAATCCACTTCACTGCCCTCCTGAGCCTACTATTATTATTATTATTATTATTATTATTATATGTGCCACAGCTGTCAACCTGACCTGGGGTCTCCTCCAATCTCTTCCCCTCAAGAACAAACACTTCGTTATGCAGTTCCTGCAAGCTTTTCCACTTTTTCTTGTCCTACAATCTTTGGCCAATAGATGACTGGATTGATTTGCAGACATCCCATTATTATACATTAACTGTGGCAATCTTCTCTTTGTCCATCGCCTTACACATGTGATCAACTGACCAGTAGTTTGAGCAACCTGTGTGCGTCTCAGGACCTGGAACCCCTCTGATCTACAAGGAATTTAAGGGGCTCCAAAACGTGTAAAAATAAAAAAATATAAGTTTGTAAAAGTTTGGTTACTCTTTAAAAGGGGAACTGTTAATGTCCCCAAAAGCCGTTAACCGGCAAGCATTCAGTCTTAAAGGTGTGGCCAGAACTACAGTCAGAGCGAGAGGTAAGCATGCCTTGGCACTTTGATTGACAGGTCTTGGTGCAGTACAGAGCGCAGAGTGAGCCCAGAAAGTGCTGGTACAGACGCTGATCACTGTAACAAGCAGTGACTGTAGCTGAGCCGGGCACACGTCTGACTGATAACCAGCGGCTGCTGGGAAGAATAAAGAATTTTCTCCAGGTAGCTGCACTTTCAGTAAGGCGGCCAGACAGTATTGTAACGCTGCTAACTTGCAGATTAACAACGTTTGGGGGCATGATAGGTTCCCTTTAAGAGTATACGCTTTACAAGACATTCTTATGTATAGATTCAAGTTTATCTGGACATACATTAGAATTTGGGGGGGCAGAGAGTTTTCCGCACTTATTATTCACATGTTGCAGCCATGTTACACTTTCTGCTGCACTTTCTAAAACTACATTTTAGCTACTTGTACATTTAGCGATAGGATTGTCTAATCTGATACGTACAAGGACGACTCTCACATTCCAAGTCTAAGAACGTGGCTGCTAGTTAAAAAGTTGGCACTTGCCGTTGAGCAGACGAAGGAGAGAAGCCAAGCTGACGGCTTCCAGGAACACGTCTGTATGCCGATACCTGTTGGTATCAGGTACTGCGAGGTCTGAGTTCTACAATAACAATCCAGCTATCTACACATTAACATAAGGAAGATGTCGGGTTTTCGACTAAATAGAGCACGAAACCTGGAAATCCTTAAAAGGGAAATTTGTCACCTAAGCAGAGAGCAGCATAATGTAGGGGCAGAGGACGTGATTCCAGCGATAAAAGCAGAAAACCATCGAAGGCGCTCATAGGGATAATATGTACAGAATACAGGGAACGAAAATAGGTGAAAAAGGCCTTGAAAAGTTGGGCTGGATTGGGCACAACTCCAATTAGAGCAAGTATCGCCGCCTGTCTTTTAGTTATAGAATGTCAAGTCCAACGCGTTTCGAGACTCACAGGCCTCCTTGTCAAATAGAAGAAGCAAATATATTAAAGCACAAAACAAAAAGACCTGGATAAAGGGCACCAACCACGGCCACACAATACTAAGAGTTTATAGAATCTTAGAAAACACTATATAAAACATTGGAAGTCCACATATAAAAAGTGGAGGTGAACTCACATAGGAAATAACAAAACTCTGATGACGCGTTTTAGTCTGCGATAGATAAACAATGTAGATTACTAGGGTAATATGACGGGAACCTATAGGTTGTGCTCTTCTCAAAGTGGGGGATGCTTCCATGAAAATGTGGTTGACGTGTAGTAAACCTTTGCATTTAACAGACTAAGACCTGTTAAAGACCGGACGAATCAAGGCATTTCGGTATGGTGTGAACAGGTGCAAATGTTGCGATATCATCACCCATCGAGTATTACATACTATAGTGAACAAGTTTTGCTGAAATGTCAGTTAATTCCATCAAACACGGCATTTCGACACATGCGATTTTTCAGTTTTTACTGTTATACCCATCGACCCTATTCAAGTCCAACATGTGCCATCCTTTTTTTTTTATATAAACCAGTCCTCTTTATATTAAATTTACCTAATTTTGCAGACCATCCCTGCGGACACAAGTTTGCGATTGTATCTAGTCTAGGTACATTCCCAAGGTTCTCCAGTCTGGAAAATTACTTTTTCCATATGGGCATTGTGTACCTCCTCCAAGACTTGATTTTTATTTATTTGGGGGGGGGGGGGGGGTAGTCTGTATATGCGAGAGATCTGGCTGGCGTTTCTGGCTGCATGTGCCCCTTCAACATATGCATCATGCGGACTTAAAATGTTTAAATGCTTTTTCAATTGTTTTATAAGATTTTATAAATTCTTAGTATTAAGTGGCAGAGATTGGCGTCCTTTATACGTCTTCTGTACTTGACAAAAAGGCCTGCCACTCAAAATGCGTTGTAGTCGATATTCTATAATGAAAGAATTGTTCATCTAGCACAGTAATAACAGTACCGTGCTCCTTTGCCTTGTGATTGCAGCAATATGTCTGATTGTGCCGCTCAGCAGTTTTGATAAAAACAATGATTTTATCAGCAGATAATCATCACTAGCAGACTAGTAAACCTGCTGCCATGTGGTCCTGCATATTCACGAGCTCGGTATAACGCCACCCCCGGCACTGATTGGCAGCTCTATATACACTGTGCATAGGCAGAAAGCTGTCAATCAGTGATGTGGGCAGGGTTATACAGAGCTCGGCATTCAGAGAACTGATAGATCTTCAGCAGATAAAATCACTGTTTTATCAAAACTACAGCAAGGAGCCCATTAAGCGATACATCGCTGGGGGAATCACGGTCTCTGTCTCTACACTATGCTGCCTTCAGATGAGGAAGCAAAAACCATGAAGTTATTCACTGGAAAATATAAAGTTCCCTGAAACTATAAAAATTGGTTTTCTCTTTGATCATTATGGAAATCACTTGGATTCTGCAGCTCAACTCCATTGACGCAAGTGTGATCTGAGCTGTGCTGATCTGGCTCTGTACATTGTGTACATCTGGCCACAGCTGCAAACAGTTCAGTGGGGGTGTCGGACCATTATTGATCACCTATCCTAAGGATACGCTATTAGCTTAGTAGTGGACAACCCTTTAAGGCCCCGTCACACTTCGCGACGCTGCAACGATCCCGACAACGATACGACCTGTCAGGGATCGTTGCTGCGTCGTTATGTGGTCGCTGGTGAGCTGTCAAACAGGCAGGCTCACCAACGATCAGGGGAGCAGCGACATCGTGGAAAGAATCTTTCCACGATGTCCTGCTCCTGGTTACCAGCCTGCTGAAGCAGGAGCAGGCTGGTAACCATGATAAACATCGGGTTACTAGGGGCACACGCGCACCTAGTAACCCGCTGTTTATCATGGTTACCACTCTGCTACAGTGAGCGGGAGGTTACCGCTCACTTTAGCAGGCTCGTAACCATGATAAACAGCGGGTTACTAGGTGCGCGTGTGCCCCTAGTAACCCAATGTTTACCATGGTTACCAGCCTGATCGCTGCTCCCGCTGGTCACACACAGCGATGTGTGCTGACCAGCGGGAGGGCAATGACCAAAAAATGGTCCAGGACACTTTGCAGCGATCAGCGACCTCACAGCAGGGGCCTGATCCTTGCAAAGTGTCACACATAGCGACATCGCTGGTGAGGTCGCTGTTGCGTCACCAAAACTGTGACACTGCAGCGATCTCGCTAGCGATCTCGCTATGTGAGACGGGGGCTTTAAAGTTGCATTTGTGGTGCCCCTGAGGGTTCAGTCGCCACAGGGGTACTGCACCTCAGCCTGAGGTGTGGTATCTCCTATTCCAGGTAAGGATGGAGCATCACTCAGGACCCCACTTTACCACTCAACACTACACCACTCCTGTCCTGTAGGGGGCCTAAATGCACCAGGATGCTGCCCCGGGCTGGGATAGAGGAGATGGGGGGAACCATGTAGTGGGTGAGGGTGGAGGACACACTTTTAGGAAACACTTATTGATTCATATTTAATCTACGGCCATCTTAAGTTCAAGGTCTTTGATTGTGATCTTCATCTGTGATTGTGGTCTGCAGCTAACTGAAGATACACGGTCCTCGTACTCTGGCCTTGAGACGAGGAGCGGGTCAGAGTTAACCACTGTCTCTGCCCGGTCAGGGTCCTGACCTAAGAAGGCCTTGGAGGGGAGCGGAGGAAATAGGCTCCACAGGCAAAAGGATCCCAGGGGGATACGGACGGAGCGGAGTCGCCACCTGTATTCTTTATTCTGGCCTAGTCAGAGGGATTCCTGCTGCAAGAGGGGTGACCGGCCCCCGATATCTGACTTTGTTACTTCACGTCTCAGTCAGAAAAGCCCGGAGGCTTAGTGGATCCCAGGGGGATACGGACGGAGCGGCCTACGCCACCTGTATCTCTTACACTGCGTTTATCCAGTGGGACCCGGCCTTACACCACGTTCATACCACACACAATCAGGAGAAGACTTAGTGGGAGAACTTACAAAGGAGAGGAACACACTAACGGGGTCTCGACAGGTGCTCCTGATCTACCAGGAAAGTGCTGGACCCCCTTCCTGGTGGCCGCAGTACGCCATGAGTAGCAGAGAGAAGCTTTGCGGCTGAAAGTTCATCTGAAAGTGAGTAAAGACCTGGATGACTTCATACACCGCTTCAGCCTGTTATTTCCTGCGCGGCACTGCGCCCACCATTCCTTCTCACACTGCCCTGAGGCCCGCTCCACCTGCAGGGAGCCGTCCCTTCTTAGCAGCCCATAACACCGGCCTCAGTGGACTGTAGCAGCGCTGGGGTCCATCACCGGAAACCGCAGGTGGCGTAGTCGAAATACCACTCTTACTTGAAAGCCCAATTTTTAATGGGCTTTCAATTTTTAATGAGGCAGCCCTGGGCACGGAACGGGTCAAGGCCACGAAACTTACACCGACCAGGCTCCGAGTAACCCCGCAGCTCAGGGAGAGCGTCTCACATTCCAATATCAAAATTTTTTTTTTTTTTTTTTAAGTCATCAATGTTATAGAAGCCATAACAGCGATGATGGATACATTACAAGTATTGTGCTACTCTACTCTGACCAGCAAAACTAAACTAAGGCCTAATGCCTGGGATTGTGGGTGAAATAGGTGTTGTTCTTTAATTTTTTTTTTTTTTTTTTTATATTTATAGATAGATATATATATATATATATTCTACACCTATGTAACAATCAGCTCAAAAACCGCAGTGACTGCTAGCTGGGTGATCAACTGCTTTGTCTGGTCTTAAAAGGGGTTTGCTCATCTTATTAAATGAGTAAAATGGCTTGTAAAACTAGCAATTCTGCAGTTTACTGCTCATTAAAAATACTCTTTGTTCTCAAATACAGAGCGATTTTTTCTTAATTGTATTGTGTACAGATCTTTGTTAATGCTCTGCAGTGTAGGAGTGGTGACTAGTTTCCTATGCAAGGAGTGCAGCCCTTACAAACTCTTTGCTATACAGCTTGCCAGTGCAGCTCTAAAGCTGGCCGGATTGCTGGAGCAATCTGCACACCTGCTGACAAGCCAGCCCCCCCGCGCACCTGCTGACAAGCCAGCCCCCCCGCGCACCTGCTGACAAGCCAGCCCCCCCGCGCACCTGCTGACAAGCCAGCCCCCCCGCGCACCTGCTCTTCTCCCATGCTGCAGCGGTAAAGCAGCCTTTGTTGCTGCATCAGAGTGCACACTGTTAGGGCCAACCACTGTGCCATGCTACAGGCCTGAGCTGTCAATCAGGAGCGGGCTGTCCCATGTCCAGCAGGAAGTCATTCTGTATGTACAGGATTCCGGCAGCCGCTCAGCAGCGTTTGTTAGCCCAGGTTGACTCATCTATATGGGCTCTTATTCTAGGAGGAAAACTTTTCTACTGAATTTACATAATATTCTTCACATTCAAAATCAGATTAAACAAAGAGGAAAACCCCAAGGTGTTTAGTTTCCTGGTCTGAAGGACGCGTTGTCTTTGGTCACATAAACCAAGGTATCTATAAATACCCGACACCTTCAGCCCCCTATCAGTGCCCTGAGCACCTGACACGGGAGACAATGGGAACAGCGGCAGACATAGAATATAATACATGCCCGGATGGTTACATCCAATTACAATGCGACATTTCTGCTCGGTTGTGTTTTACTTCCTTGATCATTTTTATGGGGACTTAGGTTTTACAGATCACTTTCACTTAATTATAAATTGCTTAGAAATCATCTGCTGGGCGGTAAATGGAGGAGTGATCGCCATTATTCGTAGTATTACCAGTTACCAAATCTACAGAGGATCCGGTTCCAGATTTCACAACACAAAAGGGGCCACACAGATCACGGGGGGCCGCTGCCCTAATACTTCTTCACTGATCTTTCCTCCTCACACCCGCACGTTCTGCTTTTTGACCAAAAACAAAAAAGGTGGTCGAGGTGAGCTGTTGGCCAAATTATGATTAAATTGGGCACATTAAGGCAGGGATCACACGAGCGTAAATTCTCTCATCCTAGAGAAACTGGTCAATTATGCTGATCATACTCTTATCAGCGCATGATCGGATTCTCTCGGGTGAGGAGAAGGAAGGAAGTGGGGGGCAGGGGAATAGATCATCTTCTCCAGTCTGTCAGTCCATAGAAAAAAAAATCAGTCCGGTGTCAGAGTGCAGTCCAATTTTTCCTATCTGATTATCAGCTCAAACCTGTGCATGCAGTGATCCCCCCCCCCCCAGGACTGGCTCTGTCCAACGAGAATAAATTAGACATGGGCACGGCCCCATAGAACAACATTGGTCCAAGTGTAATCCAAAGTTTTATCGAATCGCACCAAAAATACGGTCAAGTGCACGAGCCCCAAGCGTGGCTCATGATCTCAATTTTACCCAACTACCAGCAAAAAAAAAAAAACACCTAAACCAAACTCAGTGTTTCCATTGCCTTTGATCACAATTCACAGCTCTGCCTCCTTCCTACTCAATATTACAGCATAAAAATGTCTAAACGGAAAATATAAAAGGATACTAAAAAAGGTGGAAAAACCCCAAACCCTAAAGGTTACCACTGTCTCATGCTTCAATGCACATTTTGTAAACTGGAGTCATGTGAATTTTTTTTTTTAAATAAAAGTATACTTCATTTGATGACAGATTTGTTCTAATTGAAATCTGGAGAGAGACATATTAGTTAGAGGTATATCTGCAGCCCATAACATTGGTGTGTGGCTCCATAGCAAAAAAAAAATATTTTATATATATAATATATTATAATAAAAAATATTGTTACACGCATGCCGCCCAAGTTCAGATAAGGGCGAGACCGGTTACATGAATTTCTTGGAATCCTATAGGAACCGTTACTCAGGGCGACCATAGGCTTCAGCTTCTCTCAGGCACACGATAGATTCAGTTGCTGACCAGACACATCTGACAAGAGTCTTCATAAAAGGATAGAACAGTAACATTTAATGAGGCACGGCCAGTGCAATGCAAATGTCTCTTTGAGCAACAGGCTCCAGTAATAACAGTACAGTCTCCTTTGCATCACACAGTCTATTATCCAGTAGCACAGTACAGCACAGTTTTCAAGCATACACAACCACAGACTTTTCCTTCACAAGGACTCACTAGTACACAGCATTCTTTATCCTGCATGGAGATGGATAGGGGGGGTGGGTGTGATGAGGAAGATGATGATCTCTATGACTAGCTTCCTTCCAGTCCTTATCTTCCTGGCCGATAATACTCCACACTGTTAGCTCAGGGAGTCTAACTGACCTTTGATTAGCTTCCCTCCTGACCTGAATTCTGTTCCCTTGCCTTCTGTGGGATACAGATCATAAGCCACCTTTCTCTTTGGTTCCAGCCAGACAGTAAACAACTTCCCCCACAATCCCCCTGTGGCTCTGCTAAAACATTCCCCTTCTCCTGTGACGGTGTTAACCCCTCTAGCTGCTGGATGCTTCTGGAGCAGAACACTTCCCGTCTCCTGTGCTTGTGTTACTTCTAATAGTTGAATGCTTTTAAAGCAACAGCACTACTTCTACCTGTCACAATATATCTCAAGGTTAGAATCCCACTTTTATTTATTGGGTCATGTAGTGGCAACTTTACTCCAAGTCGGGGATACTGAAGAGTGAATCTCCCGAAACTTTGGTTCAAATTTATCTGGTGGATTTGATCCAAATAATTTTAGCCCAGATCTAAAAGAACAGAAAGCTGTCATAGCAATATGGAGCTGCAGCGGCATAATTTAAAAAATAATAATTTCCCTGCAGAAAAGAATTCAGTAAAATAGCACCAGTTTGCATCCATTTTTCTAGATTCAAGTGAATCAAAGCACAAAAGTTTACAAAAAAAAAAATTGTTATAACCGAATTTTGGAGAAAACGTGAGCGAAATCTATTCGTTCATCTCTAGTTTGGGTGTCTTAAGTGAGAAGTAGCCCTTTACAGGGTCATGTCATACATGGGGAAAGATGGAGGAGGCCACCCAGAGTTTAGATTTCTTCCCAACTAATGTCAGAACACCACTGCTTTACTATTCAAACCCAGAAAATGCGCTCTTTAGTTACATACGATGACAAAATTTTAACCAAAAATTTCCATTTCTAGATCGTAGATTCCTTTTTTTCCTTATGGTCTTTGTGCTCTCTCACTCTTAGTTTCCATGTCAAAACAACCCCTATAAAGCAAGTGATGGTAGAAATGTTCTCCAATTTTGGACTTCAGCATGCTCCCGTACTGGTTATAACTTAGTATGAGCAGAGGTCTTCTACAATTTCTAGTTTTCTCTGACATAAGGGGAGTATTCCAGGAAATGGCTAAAAATGGTCAACCTATAACCACAATGAAATGTGATGACCAAACGTTCGTAATCAAATACGTCAATGGAGGTTGACATAGTAGAGTAATATTTCCACTGATTTCTAGTGACAGAAAATCAATTGTAGCGACACAAAAGGACAAATTATAAAGGCAGACTACGTGGCTGCTTTAGGGACTTTGGAGAGGGGGGGGTCCAGTTCTGGTTTATCCCCTTCAGTTTACTACCGGGTGGTGAGAACTTCAGCTTTGTTGTTAGCAGAGAGGAGGATTGTCCCAAGAGTCACGAAGGGGAAAGAAAAGACATTGACTGTTCTGTCCTAGCTGGCAAAACTTAGAAGAGGCTCCTGTACAAGAACAATATATGGGCCGTTTGCAGTCCTCATAATGCTCATTTCCACCTGCTTTAGAGGTAGAACTGGACCCATTTGGCTGCACCATGGTGTGTCATTCTCGGTCTAATGAACATATTATTTTGCACTGTCCTTCTAGAAACTTTCTACTCTTTCATGGAAGATCCACAGGATATGACTTGGAAGTAAGATCGGTCCAGTTATCTTACATATAACCTACAGATAAAGCAGTGTTTGAGGAAACCCTTTTAGAAAGGAACAAAAAAGTCCAAGACCACGTAGTTTCCGCTCCTCCAGTGCGCAGCCACTGGAGTTGGAGCTGTGGAGAATGGTCGCAAAGGCAGAGCAAGAGAAGAACCAGTAAGAAGGCAGAGATGATCCACCAAGAGCACCTACAAGACTGCTGAAACTTTGTATTGTTTCTAAGAGTTCATCCTGAACATGACCAAAATAGATGGCCAAGAACCAGAGAGGAATGCGAGAGGGCACCTTATGCACCAAAAAAAAAAACAACAAACAACTAATAGGGTCAACCACATCAAAGTGTTAAACGCTTCCATTACACCAGTCTCTGCGGGAATTTTTTGCACAATTGGACATCTCATGTAGTTCTAGGTTCAGGGGTTAAGCACACCTCCATTTTGTACGGAGCCGTAATAGGGCTCACACGTAGGTAATGTTTATCCGGGACTTAGTCAGTCCTAGGATGGATTTTCTAATCTCAGCTGGAGCTATAAAAACTCCACCTAATGTTTACCTAATTTGTAAAATCTTGTGGAAACAGCAGTAAATCACAAGTTGTAAGTAAAATTCAGAAAACAAGGTCACAAATTTCGCTCAGCAACTAAAGGTCAATAAGAAAAATAAGAAAAAAAAAAGCAACACAAAAGTCCCTGATGTGCAATATAATTCTAATTGAATAATTAAGATTAATTAGATTGATACTTGACCATGATATTAAAGTCACCAGCCTAAAATTGTATAGGTCCCCATCAAAACATCTCTGACCTATTGAGACAGACTTTCCTACAACTATGACGACATTGTGTTATCTGGCACCAAGATGTTAGATGGAAGGTGGGCTCTCCATGGATCAGACGTTCATCCAATGTCGTTGTGGCAAGATGAACCCCTGAAGTTGTGCCAGACCGCCTAATCAAAAGAAGAGCCGGGGATAGCAGCTAGCAGGGCTCCTGTCCGGTGGCCATGGAATACTGATGTGACAGCTGGACCCAGACACTGCAAATAGATTCACTTATCTCTAGTTATAAAAGCCCATTTCCAAACATTATGAATTCCATTATTCTACAGTGAAAAAGATTAATCACAAGTGGAAATGTTCAAGACAGGTAAATTGAAAAAGAAAACCCAAGAGCTAGAGCTCAGATTCTAAAGGCCTCAGTTAGCATGTTAAATGTTAAAGTACAATTAGAAAATGACTAAAAACAAGTGTAGGGTGTTTGGAAGGGTTGCCAGGAGAAAGCCTCAGTCTAAAAAGAACATGGCTGAAGTTCGCAAAGTTGTATGTGAACAAACCACAAGTCTTCTGGAACATAGTCCTTTGATGAGACCAAAGGGGAGATGTTGGGCCATAATGCCCTACGCATATCAACACAAACTCTTCACACCAACTGGCAAGCATGGGGGTGAAGTTTGGGCATCTTGCAGTCATAGAGTTGACCATGGACCTCTCTGTAGGCCAAAGTATTCTAGAGTCAAATATGAGGCCATCTATCCAAGAGCTAGAGATTGTCTTGCTACATGACCCAGTTTTGGCCATGTAACAGGACAATGATGCCAAGTATTCTTGCAAATCTACATCAGAATGGCTGAAAAAGAAAAGAATCAAGATATTGCAATGACCCCGTCACAGCCCGGACCCCATCCCATAGAAATGCTTAAAGGGATTTTCCATACTGCTGTAGCCAAACAGACACCGAGACAAAAGGTGTGGATACACAACCTTGGACCCGGGGTGGGCAAGTAAAGAATATTTTGTTTGTGTTTTTTTTTACTCCTAAATGTGTCTGCAGCAGAAGATTGTTGAAGGTTAAAACCCCTTTAAAGTGAGCTGTGTATAATGGAACATCAGCAGTGAGGTAAAGAAGAGTGGGACCAATGGTTTTAGGCTGTGTTCACATTTTGCACTTGGGAGGTGTGATTTACGCCACTTTTTTTCCAAACGGAAGGCAAAATAGTAGTGGTTTTTGGAACATTGTGCCCCAAAAAAAAAAAAAAAATGAATACATGGCGTGTGAACACAAGCTAAACAATATTACACACAAGGATTGTACAGTTGTCACTCGCTTTCACTTTACAGTCCCCCTCGGCTTGTTCTCTATCCTGTTATTTGCTACAGAAAGCTGCAGGGCTGTGACGTGAAACCACAGAAACTTCAGACATCAGTTACAAGAACAAAGGGCCAAACAACGCAGGGAAACTATAGACCCAGGATGGGTGGATGAGCAGTAAAAGTACTTAGGTTGCAGCAAAGAAAGTTTATTGTTTGCATGAAACATTATATAGAAATTCTCTTGAATGATTGTGTAAATTGTTCACGCTTCTCAATATCTGCGCTCGCTGTCTATCAATGGGAACGGTTTAGTTTGTTGCCTTGTAACGAGCCGTGCAGCTGCGTGTCCATCATATGACGGGGGGGGGGGGGGGACGACGACACATTTTTAGCCCCGGAAAGCAAATAATAAAACTTCTCATGGAACTGATCCCAGGGTATGGATGCAGGAAATCGTGAGGCCCCACGTGACATGGGTCGGCGGGCAATAAATCAAGAGGTAATCAACTCCAGAAATAACCTAGCTGGGGTGGTGACAAGTCTTCCCCTAGGAGTAGTATCCATGCTGGGATGGACAGAACAGAAGAGAAGAGATTTACTGCTATGCACAAAAAGAGAAAAATTGCACAAATTCTGAACATTTTAAATTAAAAAAAAATAAAGTCGTGTACACAGTCTACTATGTATCTGTTTATAATGACCCTTAGCTCCTTACTTTTAGGACTCGTTCACACAACCATATTTTCAGTCCGAGTGCTGTCCATGGAAAAAACAGACCAATGTTATTCAGTGGGGCTGTGCAGATGAGCGATTTTTAATTTATTTTTTTTCACTGACCGAATCTGCTTTTGTGGGGGGAAAAAAAAACAAAACGGATGCCATCGGAGCTACAGTATAATATTCGTATTTTACGGATACATTGCAATTCTGTAACATAGGAAACCGTAAAGAGTTCTGTAAATGATTAATAGTGGCTGTAGAAAAAAAAAAAAAAAAAAAGAAAAGATTGTACACAGACAAGTGAGAAAAAAAAAAACATTTAAGTTTTCTAGATGAAACTGAACGATTTTTAATACGTCTGTATGAACGAGCCTTTACGGAAGGGCTATTCTATTGTATTAGGAACGAGTAAACCCCCCCCCCCCCCACTCCATTGTGCTTTGAAAGGTTTGGCCACTACTTTTGGATAGGCCATCATGTCTGATCAGTGGGGCTATGACACCTGTTGCCCCCCGCCAATCAGCAGTTACCAGAAGATGTGGAAAACAGCAGCTTTGTCAAAACTATACTGGCCATTATTTTTTTGCTTTGGATCTGCAGTACCCGGCCGCGGCCACTATAGAAATTATGGAGAACATCCAAGAACCTTGAGCCGCCGCTAGTAACAGCTGATCAGCAGCAGTACCATGTGTCGCACCCTTGCTAATAAATAATAATCTTTTTATTTATATAGCGCCAACATATCAGCAGCGCTTTACAATTCAGACAATTTACAGACATTATCGGCACGGTCCCCATTGGGGCTCACAATCTACATTGTGTTCATTTTATTTTTTTGAGCAAACAGAATATAACTCCAAGTAAATCAAACTTCTGTGAAATCAAACTGTCCACTTATGAAGCAACACTGATTGACAATCAATTTCACATGCTGTTGTGCAAATGGAATAGACAATAGATGGAAATTATTGGCAATTATCAAGACACCCTCAATAAAGGAGTGGTTCTGCAGGTGGGGACCACAGACCCCATCTCAGTACCAATGGTTTCTGGCTGATGTTTTGGTCACTTTTGAATGTTGGTTATTATTATTATTATTTATTATTATAGCGCCATTTATTCCATGGCGCTTTACATGTGAAAAAGGGGGTATACATACAAGAACAATTTCAATAATCTTGAACACAATGTGACAGCGACTGGTACAGGCGGAGCGAGGACCCTGCCCGCGAGGGCTCACAATCTACGAGGGATGGGTGAGGATACAGTAGGTGAGGGTAGAGCTGGTCGTGAAGCGGTATGGTGGAGCGGTGGTTACTGCAGGTTGCAGGCTTGTCGGAAGAGGTGGGTCTTCAGGTTCCTTTTGAAGGTTTCCACGGTAGGCGAGAGTCTGATACGTTGGGGTAGAGAGTTCCAGAGTAGGGCGGAAGCACGGGAGAAATCTTGTATACGGTTGTGGGAGGAGGAGATAAGAGGGGAGTAGAGCAGGAGATCTTGTGAGGATCGGAGGTTGCGTGCAGGTATGTAAATGGAGACTAGGTCGGAGATATATGGAGGAGACAGGTTGTGAATGGCTTTGTATGTCATGGTTAGGGTTTTGAACTGGAGTCTCTGAGCAATGGGGAGCCAGTGAAGAGATTGACAGAGAGGAGAGGCCGGGGAATAGCGGGGGGACAGGTTGATTAGTCGAGCAGCAGAGTTTATGATAGATTGGAGGGGTGCGAGAGTGTTAGAGGGGAGGCCACAGAGCAGGAGGTTGCAGTAGTCAAGGCGGGAGATGAGGGCGTGAACTAGTGTTTTTGCAGATTCATGGGTTAGGAATGTGCGGATCCGGGAGATATTTTTAAGTTGGAGTCGGCAGGAAGTGGAAAGGGCTTGGATATGTGGTTTGAAGGAGAGTTCCGAGTCCAGGGTTACCCCGAGGTTGTGCTTTCACACTCGTGGTAGCATGAGACGGACTCTACAACCCACAAAAGTTGCTCAGGTAGTGCAGCTCATCCAGGATGGCACATCAACGCGAGCTGTGGCAAGAAGGTTTGCCAGGAGACAGGCCAGTACACCAGGAGACGTGGAGAGGGCCATAGGAGGGCAACAACCCAGCAACAGGACCGCTACCTCCGCCTTTGTGCAAGGAGCAACAGGAGGAGCACTGCCAGAGCCCTGCAAAATGACCTCCAGCTGGCCACAAATGTGCATGTGTCTGCACAAACGGTTAGAAACCGACTCCATGAGGGTGGTATGAGGGCCCGACGTCCACAGATGGGGGTTGTGCTCGCAGCCCAACACCGTGCAGGACGCTTGGCATTTGCCACAGAACACCAGGATTGGCAAAGTCGCCACTGGCGCACTGTGCTCTTCACAGATGAAAGCAGGTTCACACTGAGCACATGTGACAGACATGACAGAGTCTGGAGACGCCGTGGAGAGCAATCTGCTGCCTGCAACAACCTTCAGCATGACCGGTTTGGCAGTGGGTCAGTAATGGTGTGGGGTGACATTTCTTTGGAGGGAAGCACAGCCCTCCATGTGCTCGCCAGAGGTAGCCTGACTGCCATTAGGTATCGAGATGAGATCCTCAGACCCCTTGTGAGACCATATGCTGGTGCGGTTGGCCCTGGGTTCCTCCTAATGCAGGACAATGCCAGACCTCATGTGGATGGAGTGTGTCAGCAGTTCCTGCAAGATGAAGGCATTGAAGCTATGGACTGGCCCACCCGTTCCCCAGACCTAAATCCGATTGAGCACATCTGGGACATCATGTCTCACTCCATCCACCAACGTCACGTTGCACCACAGACTGTCCAGGAGTTGGCGGATGCTTTAGTCCAGGTCTGGGAGGAGATCCCACAGGAGACCATCCACAACCTCATCAGGAGCATGCCCAGGCGTTGTAGGGAGGTCATACAGGCACGTGGAGGCCACACACAATACTGAGCCTCATTTTGACTTGTTTTAAGAACATTACATCAAAGTTGGATCATCCTGTAGTGTGTTTTTCCACTTTAATTTTGGGGGCGATTCCAAATCCAGGCCTCCATTGGTTAATAAATGTGATTTCCATTGATGATTTTTGTGTGATTTTGTTGTCAGCACATTCAGCTTTGTACAGAGCAAAGTATTCAATGAGAATAGTTCATTCATTCAGATCTAGGATGTGGTATTTGAGTGTTCCCTTTATTTTTTTGAGCAGTGTACATTCCCTATCAGTTTGTCTTTGGAGTGTGGGAGGAAACCGGAGAACCCAGAGGAAACCCACGCAAAAACGGGGAGAACATACAAACTCCTTGCAGATGTTGTCCTTGGTGGGATTTGAACCCAGGACCCCTGTGCTGCAAGGTTAACCACTGAGCCACCGTGCTGCACCAATCAGATACTGATACTCTATCTTAAGGATAGGCCAATATCTTCATGGAGTTACTTTTCTCTGCCGTCCCCTCATCCCAAAACTGTGACTATATCATATAAGGAGGAAGTAAAATGGTAACAAGTCATCCAAAATTTGATTGACCGTCGATTGGCTACTTGTCAGCTGATATGCGATTATTCAGACAGGCCAGATGCTCAGATTGTCACATTTCTCGGCAGCACATCACCTGCTGAGTGTAATTAGTCTCTTTGGAAGGGCTCATTCGGATGTCAGAACTCAAATAAATAAATATATATATATATATATTTATTTTATGTGTTTTCTTAGCTTGTACTTAGTAGTCTGTGGAGCTGTTGACACGACCATGTACCATCGGCCCACACACAATCACAGAGATATGACACTTAGGTCCTTGTCTTGAATCAAACTCACCATGAAAAAAAAAAAAAAAAAATTATGGACAGCACCGAGATGCCATTCATGTTGTCTGAATTCTCGGACTGCTTTATTGGAGAAGCTTGAGAAACCTCTATCAGGGGGTTGTTTTTTTGTTTTGTTTTTAAATCTGAGAAAAATTGATGAAACTTTGATCAAACTGACATTGACCCCAAAACAAAACAAACAAACAAAAAAATATATATAATAATAATAAATGCTGTACGGATTATCTCTATGGGATCTGATTCTTTTGGCGCACCCATAGATTTGATTCGCTGATTGTAGTGCATGCTCAGATTTTATTCATGCAGACATTTTGGTCCATGGAAGAAAAACAATAGAGGGCACCTGAGCCGCCCTATTGAATAACATTGGTCGGGGTGCGGTCAGTTTTCTTTATGGACAGCGCTCAGATCGAAAATTGTCGCATGAACCCAGCGCAAGAGGAAGATAACCGTGCAGCAACAGTGTATGGTCTGCTCAGAATGGTGTGCCGAAAATCCACTGCACAATAGCTGATATAAACGAGCCGGCCTGATTTCAACATATATGATATAACGTGCTCCATAAAGCCTCATTCAGACGTCAATTTTTCTCACATACGAGAAAAACGGACAGATTATTTTGATTACAGTTTGTACAGTATGTGGTTCTAATGTCAGTTTTTCTCGTACGTGGAGGTAAAAAAAAAAAAAAAAAAAAAGCAACGTTTCTCCATCTTCTCCTATGTGACGGTCCGTGAAAATCGGACGAATCTCAGATGTCATCCGAGTGCGGTCAGATTTTTCCCATGCACCCGTAGACTTGCATTTCTGATTCTGATCTGACACTTGGATCAAAATCGGACAGATCTCTGATTTTGCACGGACGTGTGAAAGACCCCATAGACCATCACAGGTACAAGCGCTATCCATGAAAAGTGGACGTGGGACTCAGGCCTTACACTTGCCGATTGTGGTGCGTATTTGCTGCAGAAAATCCACAGCAAAGCGACGTTCACATGTTGAAAATTTATTGTGGACAATTCTGCAACTGTCCTATTAGAAAAAAAAAATATATCACCTACTCCTGGTTTGGGCTTACAAATACTGGATATAAAATACTGACCAAATACTGAACGTGTGAATGTGACTGTAAGGGTCTGTTCACACTCTGTGATTGCGCTACTTTTTTGTTGAGACTAATCAGAAAAGTAAACAGTAATAGTTTATGATTTTTTTCCTCCCAATGAAGTTTGTATGGGTGAAACTTATTTCCCATATTTAAAACACTGGTAGAACTGCAGCAATTCATGGTAAAGCGCTGTATGGTTTTAACACAATGTTTTTTGTTTTGTTTTTTATAAAGTTTCAACGGAATGGTAAAAAGTCATGTCAATGTATCATTACACAGCAACCATCTCAGATCTCACCTGTATGTTACAATGTTTCCACCCAAAGAAGTATCCAGACATATACAAAAAAAATAAATAAATATTTTGGAAATGGTAGACACATTTCTCTTAAGCTTCGTTCCCACGATGAGTTTTTAGTGGCTTTAAAAATAAAAATAAAAAAAATAAAAAAAAGAAGAGGGGTGTGGGAAGAAAAGGTAGCAAGTTTCCTATTTTACATAATTGGTGCAGAAAATCTGCAACATCAAAAATTCACCAAAAGCTCATCGTGGGAACGTAGCCTTAGCCAAGAGTCAGATGCAACAATATAAGATACTTCATTTATCAGACTAATTTCCAGTGTTTTATGGATATGAAAAGCTGCCTATAGCGTATATTCACTCATGTAAAAGCCATAAGCCATTCAGTATACGTTGCATGGCTGCGACAAATCACAAGAATACAAATAAATGTAAAAAATCTAAATACTTTTGTAATTTAAAGACTTTTTTTTTTTAAAACTGATCTTTGAAATTTCCCAGCTTGATGTTTCTTTTTCCATCTAGGATTTAGTATTCCACTGGTATTAGAAGACAAGATAAAGGAGCAGCGTGCATTTTACATCCCTAAGCTACGGAAACTCCAAGGAGTTGACTAAAGACTCCACAGCGCTTCCAATCCCGGGGATATTGTCTTGAGATTTTTAAGAAGTAAAAAGACATAAAAAAAAAGGCAACAAACAGCACAATGAGTATAAAGTTAAAAAAAAAAAAAAAAAATCACAAAAGAGGAGAACAATGGAAGGAAAAACTAGGGCTGTGCACTAGGCTCCTACCTTGCCTTTCGGGGGTGAGAACGTGGGTTATACATGGTGTGAAGGTTACGCCTTGGGCAGCAGTAAACAGGGTGTAATGTGACTCAGCTGCACAGGTCTAGTGAGGAGGAAGCCTCTCTGCTCTGCTCATTAGTATCTGCTCCCTGCTGAGCCCCCTCCCATGCTGGGCAGGACTTGTGACTTTTTGGGATGTGACAAAACTTAATTTCCATTCTCATAGTGAAGTAAAACTTTGGCCAAGTCCCCAGCCACCAGCAGCACCACCTTTGTTATAATGTGGACATTCCAGTTCACAGGCGGTTAATAAGTGCTGGCAGCTTTGCAGCTTGGATGGTTTCCTCAGCCTTTTGTTTTGATTCAGGATTTCCATATGTGGTTTTCTATTTGATGCGGTGGCATAGCAAATAATAGGGCACTGTGTATTGTGCCTTTATAATAAAGCTTTGCCACTCACCAGCTGCAGAATGTCACGTACTTAGAGGGAAGGCAGAGGTAGCAATGGTGCTAGAGAGCCCAAGATGTGGGCAGGCATGGTACAGCATTAGGCTATGTCATCACGGAGTTTTGTTTTTTTATATCTCCGGACAAAAATAATAAGCCCGATTCAGCAAAGCTTTCATGCCCAAATTCTGGCGTAAAAACTTTGAAAAGTCGCAAACTTTAGGCGTCAAATGTTGCAACTTTTGCCATTTTCACACCAAACGAGGGCGTGACGTCACAGTTCGTCTACTTCATGACGAGCTGGGGAGCTCCATATGCCAGAAATCTCACTCCAGTCCTCGGAGCCCACTCATCAGACACTCCAGATTAAAAGAGGTGTGCCCCTCTTCATCAATCAGGAGCGTCTGACTCCAGCACGCCCCCTTATGAAGACCGGTACGAACAGCACTAGGTCTTGATGAATACATTTTATAGTGGAAACCGCTTCCTTTGTTGAGTTTTTGGAGGAGTTTTTATTTTCCTAAAGTGTCCTTGGAAAAGTTTTTGAATTGTTTTGGGAAAGTTTTTGAATTTTTTGCCGCCTTTTGATTTGACAGTGCCGTTTTTTTTGTTTTTTTTCTTTACACCACGGGGTATTTTTCATAACCTGAAGGCTGAATTCACACGCAGCGGTCATGCTACAGCTTTTAATCGCAGCAGCCCCTGTCCTGCTGCGGTCTTTCTACTGTTTCCCTGCAAAATCACATCATCTTGCAGGGAAACAGCTGTTTTCATTATAATCGGTAGCGCAATTTTGCAGATGAAACAGCTGTTTCTCTACAAGATGAAGTGATGATGCAGTAAAAAAAAAAAAATGCAGCACAGGGCTGCGCCGGTAAAACGTTTCAGTATGACTGTTGCGTGTGAAGTGGAAAAAAAATTGCTCAAAAAGTAAAGTAATATTTGAAATGAATAGGAAAAGCCTTTCAACTTTTTTCTTTTTACATATTTGTAGTGTTTTTGGAGAGGATCCGCTCAAAAAAAACTCATCAAAGAAATCTGTACACAGTTTTATGGTATGTCCACATGGAGGTTTTTTTTACATGGATTTTGGAACAATTTCTGCTCCAAAATATACATGAAAAATCACTTCAAATACTCTGTGAATAAGCTTCTTATTCATGTCCTAGTCTTCTTGTCTTTTCTTCTTCTACACAGAAAAAAATTTGCATGAAATCTGCAAAAAAAGGTAAATTTTCAGCCTGAATCTTAAAGTCCCTTGTAGACGAGATTAGAAAAATGTCACCCACGTGGCTCGTACTGTACTCTGCCGTGGGCTAGTAGTGATACATCACCAGAGTGATCCATCACCTCCTGATCGGTGAGGGTCTCGACATTCCTAGACTTAATGGCCTGTACAGTGGAGTACAGAATACTGTTAATAATCAACCATTTCTCTTTGCTTCACAGTCATAGAAGTAAAGGGGTTGTATGATATTTGAGAACAACATGGCTGCTTTCTTCAGAAATAAGCGCCATGCCTGTGTACAATTTGTGTCTGGTATTGCAACTCAACAGTCATGCTGAGCTGCAATACCAAAGACAGCCCATGTATAAGTGTGGCGCTGTTTCTGGAAGAAAGCCGTGTTTTACTTATCCTGTCATGTTGCCTACAACCACCACTAGAGGGAACTGCATAAGGAATTACTAGACGGGATTCTTTTACTTTAAATTGTCATCTGACGTCCAATGCAAAAGCTAATTAATTTCAAATTACTTCATTTACGTAAAACGTTTCATCAGAAGAATCACTCCACAGTGTGGTCCAGAAATGGTCTCCCTTCTATCTAGTCTCCTATCCGATATCTGCTGTCATGTGTAATCTCTGAGAGGAATTACAGTTAGTGGGGGAGGGCCTACAGGAAGTGGGGGCGGGTCTTTGTCTCTCTACAGGAAGTGGGGGTGGGTCTTTGTCTCTCTACAGGAAGTGGGGGCGGGTCTTTGTCTCCCTACGGGAAGGGAGGGTAGGTCTGTCTCCCTACATGAAGTGGGGGTGTGTCTTTGTCTCCCTACAAAAAGTGGAGGTGGATCTTTATCTCTCTATAGGAAGTGGGGGAGGGTCTTTGTCTCCATACAGGAAGTGGGGGCTGGTCTGTCTCTCTGCAGGAAATGGAGGCGGGTCTTTGTCTCCATACAGGAAGTGGAGGAGGGTCTTTTTCTCACTACAAAAAGTGGAGGCCGGTCTGTCTCTCTACAGGAAGTGGGGGCAGATCTTTGACTCTTTACAGGAAGTGGGGGCAGGTCTTTGACTCTCTACAGGAAGTGGGGGCAGGTCTTTGACTCTCTACAGCAAGTGGGGGTGGGTCTGTCTTCCTACAGGTTGTGGGGGTGGGTCTGTCTCTCTACAGGAAGTGGGGGCAGATCTTTGACTCTTTACAGGAAGTGGGGGCAGGTCTTTGACTCTCTACAGGAAGTGGGGGCAGGTCTTTGAATCTCTACAGCAAGTGGGGGTGGGTCTGTCTTCCTACAGGTTGTGGGGGTGGGTCTGTCTCTCTACAGGAAGTGGCGGCGGGGCCTTGTCTCTCTACATGAAGTGGGGACAGGTCTGTCTCTCTACAGGAAGTGGGGATGTGTCTTTGTCTCTCTATAGGAAGTGGGAGCAGGTCTTTGACTCTCTACAGGAAGTGGGGCAGGTCTTTGACTCTCTACAGGAAGTGGGGGCAGGTCTATCTTGCTACAGGAAGTTGGGGCGGGTCTATCTCCCTACAGGAAGTGGGGGCGGGTCTTTGACTCTCTACAGCAAGTGGGGCGAGTCTGTCTTCCTACAGGTTGTGGGGGTGGGTCTGTCTCTCTACAGGAAGTGGGGGCGGGGCCTTGTCTCTCTACAGCAAGTGGGGCGGGTCTGTCTTCCTACAGGTTGTGAGGGCAGGTCTTTGTCTCTCTACAGCAAGTGGGGGCAGGTCTGTCTCTCTACAGCAAGTGGGGCGTGTATCTGTCGCTCTACAGGAAGTTGGGGCGGGTCTATCTCCCTGCAGGAAGTGGGGATGGGTCTTTGACTCTCTACAGCAAGTGGGGGCGGGTCTGTCTTCCATCAGGTTGTGGGGGTGGGTCTGTCTCTCTACTGGAAGTGGAGGCGGGTCTTTGTCTCTCTACAGGAAGTGGGGGCGGGTCTTTGTCTCTCTACAGGAAGTGAGGGCGGGTCTTTGTCTCTCTACAGGAAGTGGGGGCGGGTCTTTGTCTCTCTACAGGAAGTGGGGGCGGGTCTTTGTCTCCCTACGGGAAGGGAGGGTAGGTCTGTCTCCCTACATGAAGTGGGGGTGTGTCTTTGTCTCCCTACAAAAAGTGGAGGTGGATCTTTATCTCTCTATAGGAAGTGGGGGAGGGTCTTTGTCTCCATACAGGAAGTGGGGGCTGGTCTGTCTCTCTGCAGGAAATGGAGGTGGGTCTTTGTCTCCATACAGGAAGTGGAGGAGGGTCTTTTTCTCACTACAAAAAGTGGAGGCCGGTCTGTCTCTCTACAGGAAGTGGGGGCAGATCTTTGACTCTTTACAGGAAGTGGGGGCAGGTCTTTGACTCTCTACAGGAAGTGGGGGCAGGTCTTTGAATCTCTACAGCAAGTGGGGGCGGGTCTGTCTTCCTACAGGTTGTGGGGGTGGGTCTGTCTCTCTACAGGAAGTGGGGGCGGGGCCTTGTCTCTCTACATGAAGTGGGGACAGGTCTGTCTCTCTACAGGAAGTGGGGATGTGTCTTTGTCTCTCTATAGGAAGTGGGAGCAGGTCTTTGACTCTCTACAGGAAGTGGGGCAGGTCTTTGACTCTCTACAGGAAGTGGGGGCAGGTCTATCTTGCTACAGGAAGTTGGGGCGGGTCTATCTCCCTACAGGAAGTGGGGGCGGGTCTTTGACTCTCTACAGCAAGTGGGGCGGGTCTGTCTTCCTACAGGTTGTGGGGGTGGGTCTGTCTCTCTACAGGAAGTGGGGGCAGGGCCTTGTCTCTCTACAGCAAGTGGGGCGGGTCTGTCTTCCTACAGGTTGTGAGGGCAGGTCTTTGTCTCTCTACAGCAAGTGGGGGCAGGTCTGTCTCTCTACAGCAAGTGGGGCGTGTATCTGTCGCTCTACAGGAAGTTGGGGCGGGTCTATCTCCCTGCAGGAAGTGGGGACGGGTCTTTGACTCTCTACAGCAAGTGGGGGCGGGTCTGTCTTCCTTCAGGTTGTGGGGGTGGGTCTGTCTCTCTACTGGAAGTGGAGGCGGGTCTTTGTCTCTGCAGGAAGTGGAGGCAGGTCTTTGTCTCTACAGGAAGTGGAGGCAGGTCTTTGACTCTCTACAGCAAGTGGGGGTGGGTCTGTCTTCCTACAGGTTGTGAGGGCAGGTCTTTGTCTCTCTACAGCAAGTGGGGCGTGTATCTGTCGCTCTACAGGAAGTTGGGGCGGGTCTATCTCCCTGCAGGAAGTGGGGACGGGTCTTTGACTCTCTACAGCAAGTGGGGGCGGGTCTGTCTTTCTTCAGGTTGTGGGGGTGGGTCTGTCTCTCTACTGGAAGTGGAGGTGGGTCTTTGTCTCTGCAGGAAGTGGAGGCAGGTCTTTGTCTCTACAGGAAGTGGAGGCAGGTCTTTGACTCTCTACAGCAAGTGGGGGCGGGTCTGTATTCCTACAGGTTGTGGGGGTGGGTCTGTCTCTCTACAGGAAGTGGAGGCAGGTCTTTGTCTCTACAAGAAGTGGAGGCAGGTCTTTGTCTCTACAGGAAGTGGGTGCGGGTCTTTGCTTCTGTGGTCAGGCTTTTGTCTTCCAACTGGAAGTGGATCTTTGTCTTTTTATAGGAAGTGAGCGTGGGTCTATGACTCTCTACAAGAAGTGGGCGTGGGTCTTTTCTTCTGTACAGGAAGTGGGACAGGTCTTTGTCTCTCTGCTCCTGTTCTGTTTCCTGTCAAACAGTATAAAGGCATAATAAATAGGCAGGCTTTCAAGGCAGGCCAGCTATTGCATGCTGAGAAGTGAGGGGAAAGGTAGTTCCAACACCTATAGTGCTGGTGGAATGGTAATGAAGAGGAACCACCTACTCAAAAGGCATGTATGGTAAGTTACAGAAAAGGAGAATCGGTACAATTCTTAGATATATTAGGCTGGTATCTGCAGCAAAGAAGATGAAGGCATTAAGATCATATTTTGACTCTAGTTTGGGTGAGAGGAGAGGCGCTGCAATATAAATCAGGATTAGGATGCAAATAAATTGGATTATAAATTGTACAGAGTTAGGATTAGGGTTAATCTTAACCCCACATATGGAAAGGGGTTGTTTAAATAGAACGCACCTTTATGGGATTTTTGCTGTTTACTCTGGGGAAACATTCACTGTAAACATGTCAATGGGTCGGGAGAGTTTTACAGATGGAAACATGGAGTCAGCACAGGATCATCACATGGAAGATACAGCCAATACTCAGATTAGGTAGCAGTGATGTGTGACCCTGTGTTCACGCCATTGTATAGAAAGGCAAAATATGACAATGAGAAATACTACAGAAAGGTCAATTTACATGAATATATCATAAACAGGAGAGCGAAAAGAAAAACAAATGTCACATTTATGTAAAATGTTTTTCATGAAAAAGAAACAAAACATTCTTCTCTCAGAACTTTGCATTTTGTTATTTCCTTGTTATTCTTCCTGGAAATTTGCTACATCGGGGTATTAACATTCCCTAATATCAACAGAGTGTGCCCCTTCTTACTCTGTCCAATCAGATCTCATATGACTGTTTGGGGACACACCCTATTGACAATGCAAATGATGATGTTATTCATTTCCAGGAGGAACAAAAGAGAGTCAATAACGTCAAGGTTGCAAAAATGGTGATTAAAACAGTATTCCAATTTCAGAAAAAGAAGCTTATTCAATGTTTCAAAGTTTTCCAGTAAACTTTGTTTTCAAGATCTCTTCTTGCTGTCATTGAAAAGGAACCTTCATTATTTTACTTCTAGTATATAAAAATTGTCCAGGGCACGAAAGATCCACCCAGATGCACATGAGATCCACGCAGGTGCACGAGAGATCCACGCAGGTGCACGAGAGATCCACACAGATGCACAAGAGATCCACCCAGGTGCATGAGACATCCACCCAGGTGCATGAGAGATCCACCCAGGTGCACATGAGATCCACACAGGTGCACGAGAGATCCACCCAGGTGCACATGAGATCCTCACAGGTGCACGAGAGATCCACACAGATGCACGAGAGATACACCCAGGTGCACGTGAGATCCACACAGGTGTACAAGAGATCCACCCAGGTGCACGAGAGATCCACACAGATGCACGATAGATCTGTGTCACCCCAGGCCTGGATGCCACAAATATTAAAGGCTGTGTCTGAGAGCAGGAGGGAGGTTCCCTGGTCAGGGACCATTAGCATTCAGCACCTCCTGTCCCAGGCCAGTAGGGGGAGCAGGCTGCCCCTATAAAAGCTGGAACTGGGGCAGGGTTAGAGAGACCAGAACCCACTTCTGAAGTGACCAGAAGGGTTCCTTAGAGGAAGGGACAGGTCAGCAGCAGCTGAGGAGTCCGTGAGGCAGAGGAGAGACTGCGAGCCAGGGACAGAGGCGACGAGAGCCGGTCCTGGCTGAGAGAAGTACACAACCGGACATTGGGGTCTGAGGCTGTCAGGGTTGCAAGCCCAGCAGCAGAGAATCAACCCGCGAGGGATTTCAGGTCCCTTGGCCTAAGAAGCCTGAAGGCTCCGCCACACAGAGGGACCAGTACAGCACGGAGAAGCAAAAGGTACCCAAGGCCCGAGTCGCAAGCCATACAGGCAAAGTACATGGCCAGCTCAGGGACGTGGGCTATCACACCACGAAAAGGGGGATAGTCAGAAAGAACATAGAGAGAACGGTAGGCCTACACACTCACCCTGACCAGTGGGGCTCGCCCGAATGCTCTCAGATACCCAGGCCCACTCCTAACCGGTACTCCTGTTGGGTCAGTAAATAACTAGAGATGAGCGTTGTTCTACTCGAACTGTTCGCCAATCTCAAATTCGAGCTGTTTTGGGCGGTGTTCGAGCCGTTCGGCGAACACGAACAATTTGAGAAAAATTCGGCTGTTCGAGGTTATGTTCGATAACTGTTCGTGCACCAAAATCATAACTGGATTTTTTCTCAGTAATGATGAAAATTAATGTTAATACGCAGTTTGAGTGTACAGCGGGGCGGGGGGAGAGGCAGGGGATGGATCTCTGCAGGAACAATGAAGATCTTCATTTTTTTTTCTCTTTCCCGCATTTGCAGTGGGGAGGTGCAATCTGTCAGCCTATCAGCAGCGCACACACGGAGCGAAGTGCTTTTTTTCACACAAGCAAGGGCATGTGTGATTGGCAGTGTATGTCACATGTCCTTGCCCTATAAGACCAAGCCATTTTCCCCGTCGCCACCATTTTCTCACTGCTGCAGCTGCGTGTTAGACGGCACCGCTGTTGCTGTGTGCGCTATACCTTGTTAATTTCAAGCCAATTTTCGCACAAATATACAGATAGCTTGGGAGTAGGGAATAGTTGTGATTGCAGTCCTTTTAAGGACTAGGTTACAGCATTTCCTACGACTTTTATCAAGCAGGTCTGTGCTCTTAAATAGATAGATTGTGGGAGTAAAGACTAATTGTAATTGGAGTCCTTTTCAGGACTAGGTTACATCAGTTCCTATCAGTTTTTGCCAGGCAGGTCTGTGCCAGTGCTGTGCAAGTTTTTTTCACAGTATTTGGCTGAATCTAGCAAAGCTAATCCTTTTTGGCCTATTGCAGAGTGTGTTAGTCAGTGGAGTAGCCTATCTGTGTTGCAAGATATACCACCTGTGTATAGAATACCAATTTTTTTACTGCACCTAGTGAAGTAAAATGTTTTGGGCATAGCATCATTCTATTAGTCCATCTATACTGACCTCCATCAGGTTGCAAATTAAAAATAATTTTTTTCTGCATCTAGCTCTGAAAAAATATTTGGGCTTCTAGCAGTGTGTGGGACTTGGTCTATTAGTCCATCTATACTGACCTCCATCAGGTTGCAAATTAAAAATAATTTTTTTCTTCATTTATCTCTGAAAAAATATTTGGGCTTCTAGCAGCGTGTGGGACTTGTTCTATTAGTCCATCTATACTGACCTCCATCAGGTTGCAAATTAAAAATAATTTTTTTCTGCATCTAGCTCTGAAAAAATATTTGGGCTTCTAGCAGTGTGTGGGACTTGGTCTATTAGTCCATCTATACTGACCTCCATCAGGTTGCAAATTAAAAATAATTTTTTTCTGCATCTAGCTCTGAAAAAATATTTGGGCTTCTAGCAGTGTGTGGGACTTGGTCTATTAGTCCATCTATACTGACCTCCATCAGGTTGCAAATTGAATAAAAAAATTTTCTGCATCTAGCTCTGAAAAAATATTTGGGCTTCTAGCGGTGTGTGGGACTTGGTCTATTAGTCCATCTATACTGACCTCCATCAGGTTGCAAATTAAAAATAATTTTTTTCTGCATCTAGCTCTGAAAAAATATTTGGGCTTCTAGCAGTGTGTGGGACTTGGTCTATTAGTCCATCTATACTGACCTCCATCAGGTTGCAAATTAAAAATAATTTTTTTCTTCATTTAGCTCTGAAAAAATATTTGGGCTTCTAGCAGTGTGTGGGACTTGTTCTATTAGTCCTTCTATACTGACCTCCAGCAGGTTGCAAATTGAATATAATTTTTTTCTGCATCTAGCTCTGAAAAAATATTTGGGCTTCTAGCGGTGTGTGGGACTTGGTCTATTAGTCCATCTATACTGACCTCCATCAGGTTGCAAATTAAAAATATTTTTTTTCTGCATCTAGCTCTGAAAAAATATTTGGCCTTCTAGCAGTGTGTGGGACTTGGTCTATTAGTCCATCTATACTGACCTCCATCAGGTTGCAAATTAAAAATAATTTTTTTCTTCATTTAGCTCTGAAAAAATATTTGGGCTTCTAGCAGCGTGTGGGACTTGTTCTATTAGTCCATCTATACTGACCTCCATCAGGTTGCAAATTAAAAATATTTTTTTTCTGCATCTAGCTCTGAAAAAATATTTGGGCTTCTAGCAGTGTGTGGGACTTGGTCTATTAGTCCATCTATACTGACCTCCATCAGGTTGCAAATTAAAAATAATTTTTTTCTTCATTTAGCTCTGAAAAAATATTTGGGCTTCTAGCGGTGTGTGGGACTTGGTCTATTAGTCCATCTATACTGACCTCCATCAGGTTGCAAATTAAAAATAATTTTTTTCTGCATCTAGCTCTGAAAAAATATTTGGGCTTCTAGCAGTGTGTGGGACTTGGTCTATTAGTCCATCTATACTGACCTCCATCAGGTTGCAAATTGAATAAAAAAATTTTCTGCATGTAGCTCTGAAAAAATATTTGGGCTTCTAGCGGTGTGTGGGACTTGGTCTATTAGTCCATCTATACTGACCTCCATCAGGTTGCAAATTAAAAATAATTTTTTTCTGCATCTAACCCAGCCAATAGTTTTGGCCTAATACCACAGTTTGGCCACTCAGCTCTGCTCGGTTACCATCCATTGTTTTTTTGTGCAAACAACTCCAGAGTTGTGAATTAGTTAACCACCAAAATGAGTGGAAAAAGGCCTGCTGCTGGTGGAAAGGGGAATAGACGTGTTGGGAAGGGGAAAAAAGGTTGTGTCCGTGGGGTAGGTGCAGAAGAAAGACCATCTTCCAGCCAAACTAAAATGTCTACTTCTTTTAGCGGACAATGTGATAAGATCCCTTTCTTACGGCCACGCCAATCGCTACAAATTCCAGATGAGGCACAAAAACAGCAGGTGCTTCAACGGATATCAAGTGCTCCTTTAAGTGGGCTCTCCTCCACATCAACTTCAACATCACAAATACTCCAGTCCTCAAAGGTGTCACCCAAATCGCACTTGCTTCCTCACAGCTCCCAAATCTCCAGCTGCCCGTCTGAGTATGAGGTAGAACAGATGGTTGAGTCTGCAGAGCTGTTTACTCATACTATAGCCTGGGAATCAGAGGTCGACTCCAGCGCTTCTGTGAATCCAGACGAGGAAATGATCTGCACTGATGCCCAGAATCTTTATGAGTCGGATCCAGGACCAGACGCAGAAGGTTCTGACTATAATGTAGACCCTCATTCCCAAACTGTAACTCCTGTTGGTGGAGACAATGAGGAAGACGATGATAAGACTCAAATACCTGATTGGAGCGACAACTTTAGTTTTTTGTCAGGGCAGGAACAGGTTGGCTCTGAGGACGACGGGTGTGATAACGCACAGGGTGATGATGATGAGGTCGGAGATCCCACTTACTGTCAACCCACAGTCAGCCAAGAGATGAGGTCAGCAGAGGAGGTGGAGGAAGATGCTAGTGACGACGAGTTCAGGTTGCGCCTTCCTGGACAGAGACGTAGTACTGGAAGCACGTCAACAACTGCATCCTCAAACACAACTCTGCCTCTCACCACAAGTCGTGGTGGCTCTTCAGGTCGCATGGGTGCTAAGCCTTGCATAGCCTGGGCATTTTTTCAGATCGATAAAGATGACCCAACTCGTGTTATCTGTAACATTTGTCAGCAATAGCTAAGTAGAGGCCAAAAAATACATAGTTTGAGTACTTCATGCATGAACCGGCACATGGACATGAAGCATAAGTTGCAGTGGGAAGCTCAGTGTGCTACAATGCGGCCTAGCCGGCCGGGCCAACCACCGTCTGCCATATCTTGTGCATCCGCGGCCTCTTCATCCTCTGTGACTGGGGGGACAGCAGTCACACCTGTTTTGGGGCGCAGACCTGCCACCTCTTTACCCGCAACAGCTAGCGTGATTGGCAGGTCATCATTTTCTTTGGAGGTGGTAACACCAGCTGGTCTTGAGCGCTGTCCGACATCGATAGCACCACCTTTGGATCAAGGCAACCTAACATGTCCGCCTGCATCTTCCTCACAGACCGGCAGTTTGCCGGGGACACCCTTATCAACCCCGTCTAAGCACAATAGCCAGCCCTCGGTCCCTCAGATGTGGACAAGTAAAAGACCATTTCCTCCTAGCCATGAGAAAGCTAAGAGGTTGAATTTCACCATCTGCAAGCTCTTGGCTACAGAAATGCTGCATTTCCGCCTGGTGGACACAGAGGATTTTCGAGACCTTATGTCCGTCGCAGTGCCCCAGTACCAGATGCCCAGTCGGCACTACTTCTCAAAGAAAGGTGTGCCTGCGCTCCACCAGCATGTCGCACACAACATCACCGCTTCTTTGAGAAACTCTGTGTGTGACAGGGTGCATTTCACCACAGACACTTGGACGAGTAGGCATGGACAGGGGCGTTACATGTCGCTGACTGGGCACTGGGTAACTATGGTGACAGCAGGACAAGGGGCTGCTGTCCAAGTCTTGCCGTCCCTACGAGTTGTGCGTCAATCCTCTTTATGTCAAAGTTCCTCCACTGCTTCTGCCTCCTCAACCTCCTCTCGGTCTTCCACCTGCACCCAAAGCCTGTCTGGTCATGCCACAAGCTTTCTAACTGCGCAGAAGGGATCCTGCACACCTCCTTACTATGCTGGCAGTAGGGCTCAACGTCATCAGGCGGTTTTTACATTGAAATGTCTGGGAAATGTGAGTCACACAGCTGAGGAGTTGTGGTCAGCTCTGGAGAACCAATTTCATGAATGGTTGTCTCCACTGGACCTGAAACCAGGGAAGGCCGTGTGCGACAATGCTGCAAACCTGGGTGCGGCCCTTCGCCGGGGCAATGTCACACACGTGCCTTGTATGGCTCACGTGTTGAACCTGGTTGTCCAGCAATTTTTAGCCCACTATCCCAGACTAGATGGCCTTCTGCAGAGGGCATGGTCGCTGTGTGCTCACTTCCGCCGTTCGCATCCCGCAGCTCAGCGACTTACATCTCTACAGAAGTCGTTGGGCCTGCCACTTCACCGGCTAAAATGCGATGTGCCTACCCGGTGGAATTCAACTCTGCACATGTTGCAGCGACTGTGGCAGCACCGACAAGCCCTGGTGCAATACGTTCTGACGTATAGCCTGGGCCAACGAGATTCAGAGGTGGGGCAAATCACGCTGGAGGAGTGGTCTCAGATCAGGGACCTATGCACCCTTCTGCACAGTTTTGAAATGGCGACGAAGATGTTTAGTGCTGACGATGCCATTATCAGCATGACTATTCCGGTGATTTACATGCTGGAGCACATGTTAAACAGAATTCGGAGTCAGGTGGTGGCACAAGAGGAGGTGGAGGAAGTAGAGGAGGAGGAGTTGTATGCGGAAGGGCTAACATCTGCAAGGTCCAGACGGTCGGCAGCACCAAGGCGGCAGGCATGTGAGGGTGGGGGAGATGATTTTACCAGGGCGCATGGTAGCAGCCAAACTAGTGAGGAAGGTGCAGGAGCCCAGGAAGAAGTGGAGGACGAACTGATGGAAGACTCATCAGATGAGGGAGACCTTGATCACATTTCTGTTGTGCGAGGTTGGGGGGAGAGGACAGAGGAAGGAAGCATGATTGTTACCTCGCCACCAACACAACAGGGACTTGGTGCTCCTGGATGCGCAACACACATGAGTGCCTTCTTGCTGCACTACCTGCAACATGACCCTCGAATTGTGAGAATTAGAAATAATCCTGACTACTGGGTTGCCACACTGTTAGATCCCCGGTACAAAAGTAAATTTGCAGAAATTATTCCTGCCATAGAAAGGGATGCACGCATGCAGGAGTATCAGCAGAGACTGTTGCAGAATCTTACATGTGCTTTTCCACAAAATACCAGTGGTGCACGTAGTGAATCTCACAGTTCCAACTTGCCAACCGTGGGACCGTCAAGTGTTCAGCACTCAAATCGTAACA
Source organism: Phyllobates terribilis (assembly GCF_046119375.1). Taxonomy (NCBI): domain Eukaryota; kingdom Metazoa; phylum Chordata; class Amphibia; order Anura; family Dendrobatidae; genus Phyllobates; species Phyllobates terribilis. The sequence goes on from NW_027362765.1 coordinate 387,795,121, forward strand.
GAACCACAGTATCTGCTGGTAACATCAATTTTGCGGAATCATTTCACCACTTTTTTAGCCCATCCTTTGCAAGGCCACAGGAGACAAGAAGTCTGACACATAGTCAACGCCTAGAGACGATGGTACAGGAGTATCTCCAAGTAAACATTGAAGCCACGACTGTGTCACTGGACCCTTGCTCTTTTTGGGCTTCCAATCTGGATAAATGGCCGGAGCTAGCCACTTACGCCTTGGAGATCTTGTCATGCCCCGCAGCCAGCGTTCTGTCTGAACGTGTGTTCAGCGCTGCTGGTGGTGTGCTGACAGATAAGCGCACGCGGCTCTCCACTGATAATGTAGACAGACTCACGTTCATAAAGATGAACAAATCATGGATCCGAAACGACTTTTCTACCCCTGTGTCATCCTGGGGAGAGTAAAAGCTTGATGATTGGTTAAAATCACCCTACCAACCGTTTTAAGCTTTCAAATTACTAATCATGTTTATCTGTATCTTGACTGGAAAATAATTTGGGCTTTGTAGCAGTGTGCAGCACTGATCCTATTAGGCCATCTATAATAAGCTTCACCAGATTTAAAATTAAAAATAATTTTTAGCTGCATCTAGCCCGGAAAATAATTTTGGGGCTCCGAGATGCGCAAGACACATAAGTGCCTTCTTGCTGCACTACCTGCAGCATGACCCTCATATTGTCAGAATTCGAAGTAATCATGACTACTGGGTTGCCACACTCTTAGATCCCCCAAACTTTTCGATCAACCTTTTCATTTTAATAAAGACCAAAAAAATGGTCATTTTTGAAATTATAAGCATTAGCAGGTTGTTAGAAACTGAAATCAAACAGTTTTCAACTCAAAACTTTATTCTAGGTGATGTTACATTTTCACATAGGACCCCTTGTTCGAAAGGAGCTTCTGAACTCTCTCGTCCATTGAATTTGTCAGGTTTTGGATGGTTTCTGCTTCAATTGTTTTGCATGAGGACAGAATACCCTCCCAGAGCTGTTGCTTAGATGTGAACTGCCTCCCGCCATCATAGACACTCCTTTTAATGATGCTCCAAAGGTTCTGAATGGGGTAGAGGTCAGGGGAGCATGGGGGTCACACCATAAGTTTGTCCCCTTTTATGCCCATATCAGCCAGAGATGCAGATGTTTTATGTGCAGCATGAGATGGTGCATTATCATGCAGAAAAATGATCTTGCTGTGAAATACACGGTTCTTCTTCTTGAACCATGGCAGGAAGTGCTGTTTGAGAAAATCCACATACATTATGGAGTTCATCTTTAGCGCCTTCAGGGATCCTAAAGGGGCCGACAATCTCTCTCCCCATGATTCCAGCCCAAAACATTACTCCACCTCCTCCTTGTTGGCGCTGTAGCCGTGTTTGCGTGGGGTGTCCATCAACCAGCCATCCTCCACTCCATTCATCTGGACCATCGAGCGCTGCACGGCACTCATCCGTGAACAAAACAGTTTTGAAATCAGTCTTCATGTAATGTTTGGCCCACTGGAGCCGTTTCTGCTTGTGTGAAGTGGATAGAGGAGGTCGACAGGATGGCGTATGCACAGCTGCAAACCTCTGAAGGACCCTGCATCTTGTTGTTCGGGGGATGTTGGAGGCACAAGCAGCTTCAAAAACTTGTCTGCTGCTATGACAAGGCTTTTTTGCCGCTGCTCTTTCAACCTGACGTAATTGCCTGTAGGAAAGAGTCCTCAATTTGCCCTTATCAGCACGCACACGTGTGTACTGTGAATCAGCTACATACTTCTTGATTGCCAAGACACTTCATCCTGATCATCGCACAATGTTGATTGTAGTCATGCCTTGACCTAAACACTCCACAATTTGTTGCTTCTCAGCAGCCGACACATCCTTTTTCTTTCCCATTTTGGCAGAAAATGTAGGCTGCTTAATAATGTGAGAGAGCCTTCTTAAGTAGTCTTGCCTTTCATTGGACACACCTGCCAAACTAATTAGCACAGGTGTCTGCAATTGCTTACAGTGATATAAAGAGCCCTGACACACATCACCATCAATGAGTTTAACTGACAAACAAACAAATTCTTCCCTTATCACTCCTAAACACTTTTTGCATAATAATTTGGAACGCGGTGTACATGTCTTTTCCACAAAACACCAGTGGTTCACGTAGTGAATCTTACAGTTCTAACTTGCCAACCGTGGTCTGTATGGAGTTGTTCAATAAAGGGCCCAAAATTAAGATAACATAGATGGGAGAGGTCTCTATGAATAGGAATTCCTAAGTATTTGATACCCTGTGAGGGCCAGGCAAAGGGAAAGTTGGACTGGATGGAATCCTATATGGATTTAGGGAGGGAGACATCGAGGGCCTCAGACTTCGCTGCATTGATTTTAAAATTTTACCATGTAACAAAGTGATCTATTTCAGCCATAACAGCAGGGATGGATATATGTGATTGAGTGATATATACTAGGACATCATCAGCAAATAGAGAGCACTTGTACTCGGTGCCTCCCACCTCAATCCACCTAATATTGGGGTTATGGCGAATTGATGAGAGCAGGTGCTCCGTCACTAGGATGTATAAGAGAGGGGACAGAGGACATCCCTGCCTTGTCCCATTGGTGATTGTGAAAGGTGATGAAAATGTTCTGACGCACCCCCTGGGCCTTGGGACACCCGGAGCCGGACCCTTTTTGGTGGATGCTGGTGGTTGTAGTCTTCGTGGCGGCGATCCGGTTCCGTGGCTCAGGGCGGTCAAACCAGTGGCGGAACTATTTATGTGGTTTTGATGTTTAAATGTCCGACTACGCCACCCGTGGATTGCGGTCAGAGTGAACCGCCGCTACAGGGCAGACCGCTAAGGCTGGTGTTGTGGGTGCAGCAGAGCGTAGCATAACTCCCCACGGGAGGAGTATAGCCTCAGGGCAGTGTATGCGGAGGATGGGGGTGATGGTGCAGGGCAGCAGCAGTAACGACACGGAGTCAGTGATGCAGTTCAGGGCCTTTACTCACAGTTCTTATTATCCAGACCACGTCTGCAGGTAACGGCTGCCCACGTCGTACTGTGCTCACCAGGTGAGGGGCTCAGACAACTCCCAGATAACTTTGGAGCGCTTCACAGGACCCCCTTTGTGTGTCCTTTGTCTGGCCTTTCTTACCAACACTTCTGTCCGGCTGCCTCGGGCCTCCTCTTGGTAAACTTGGCGCCAGTTTCCCTGACCCTATGTGGTGCCTTCCTAGCGGGTGGAGCAAGGGGCTGCGCCACATAAAATGTCAGAGCCTCCGGTTTCTAGCTGAGGGTCGTTTCCTGCCTCCACTAGTTCGGGGACCGGTCTCCCCCTTTGGCCTGACCCCTCCACGCAGGTGGATTCGGGCGTGCGGTGGCGACTCGCCCGTCCGCACCCCTGGGATCCCTTCATTCCTCGTTCCTGGAGCCTTCTCCGCTCCTCTTCCTTCCTTCTCCCTCTTGCAGGCCTGGGCCTCTGTTACTAGGCCCGCCTCCGGAGCAGAGCTCATGCAGAGCCCCTGCTCCCTGCCACTTCTGCTCAGACTTCTCTGCACTGAACTAAGATGGTGCCCACCTTTTATACTCCCTTCTCAATGCACCCAGGAACTGCTTCCTCCCTGCTCCTGCACTGCAGGGTTCCCCTTCCTCAGTGTTCCCTCCCCCCACTCCAGCCAGGGACAGGGACTGTCGTGCCCATCTCAGGGGCATATTGGTCGCCCTGCCCCACGGCAATGTGGTGTAATGCATGCAGGTGTCGGGTCCTGATCCACACTCCATCCTTATCTGAGAGTGAGATATCACACCTCTGGGTGAGGTGCAATACGTCTGTAGCAACCGAGCCCTCGGTGCTACAGTTCCATTTATCTTCAGCCTAGGTGACGTATTGTGATACAGGGCCGTGATTTTGGCTATAAAAGGGTCCCCTAGACCCCTACCCCAAGCTTTTTAAGAGAATCATATATGGCGTGCCAGGAGACTCTATGGAATGCTTTCTCAGCATCCAACGAGAGTATCTACTTACAAATTTTTAACTGCATCTAGCCCAGGAAATACTTTGTGCCTAGTAGCAGTGTCTGCTAGTCAGCGGATTATCCCGGCTGTTAAGCAAGCTACACCACCTGTAGTTTGGACACTTAATTTTTTCAAAGGAAATGCTTCGGGACCACGGGATACTCAGTGAAGAGCATCAGGAGGCACCCCAAGGCATAGGGGCTGGGACTGGCACTAGGATGCCTTGCGGTGGACAGCCGAGCTCGATCCTTATAAAAGCTTTTTAACTGCAGCAGCTTTAGTGGACGCTACTGGAGCTGGAATTACGCGGCTGCTGGCATGAGACTTGCCCTCCAATAGATCCTTGTAAATGGATTTAAAGTGTATTCATTCAAATTAGAGGGACAATTTAAATTAAAAAGCTTAGAGCTGCCTCCACCACAGGGGGGCTCTCTCGACCCACCAGCGGACAGGCACCAGTATTGGGAGAGGGGGGCTGGCCGTCAGGGTTCACCGCGGCTCTGGCACAAACCCGGCAACACGGAGGTGGCACGGGCAGGAGCGGACTGGCCGTCTCGGCTTCTCACTTTTTGGATTTTAGAAGGGCATGACATGCCTATATCTGTGTCTCCCCCTCCTTTTACTCCTCCACCTCTTTTCTTTTCGCATGACTATATGTACTTGTCACTTTTCCATGTGTTAGTTGTGTCTTCTGAGCAGTTTGTCAGCTTTTGGACACCTTTGAAGGTGTTTTCTATGTGTTTCTATGTGTTTTTGTTTGCCTGCCATTGGTTTTAACGGTGTTCGAAGGTGTTCGACGAACAGTTCGACGAACAGTTCGGCGAACACACGGGTGTTCGACGAACCGAACCGAACTCGAACACTACGGGGGTGGCTCAACACTAGTAATAACATCTGCAATAAAGACCCTGGACTGTTTGAAGTGGACTCTGAACTCTTACTATTGCGGCCTGCACTATCACCCCCAGCATTCACCTACACTGCCCTGAAGCTACACTCTTCCCGTGGGGAGTTGTCCTATCCCTGTGCTGCACACTAACACCAGCCTCAGTGGTCTGCCTCGCAGTGGCCTTTATCTCTGACCGCAATCCACAGGTAGCGTAGTCGGACATTCCCAAATCTATAAATAGACTGCCACAGCATTTGGTCTGACCGCCCTGAGCCACGGGATCGGGTTGCCACTACTACCCCCAGCATCGCACAGAAGCCCGGTCCCGAGTGCCCCACGGCCCAGGGGGTGAGTCAGCTTTTGGCGTAGTCGGCAGGATTGTGACCAACCCTCCACAAACGGGTATTGCGTGCCTGAAAAAGACTGTATACATACCTTAAAAAGAGGTTTCCCGCCATCCGGAGCCGTTTCCCGCCATCGGGCGCCATCTTCGGGACGCTGCGCAGGAAGAAGAGGGGCGTGGACGTCAAAAACGCGCGAGACCTGAAGCGTTGCCCTACGCTGAGACGCTGCTCAAGGTCCTGGAAGGAAATCCAGCGGACGCCGACGTCATTACCGTGCGATGCAAGGCCCTCGCCCAGAGCATCGCGAGCGGAGCTGCGGCCTACAGAAGAGGATCGCCGGAAGGTAGGCCACGGTTAACTAGGGGGGAGGAAGATGTCGGACGCGGAGGGACCCTCTACCACCAGCGTAGCCGCTGCAGCTGTGGTGCCGTTTTCCATGCCCTATATCCCCGGAGCGGCCTGGCTGCCACAGTATGCCGGCGAGTCGCATACCTTGGGCGACTTTAAAGAAAGGCTGTATAGCCTGTTCAAAGTTTACCCCCTGACAGAATAACAGAAAGTAAGCATACTGATAGGGCAGTTAACTGGTGCGGCCCAGCGGGAGGTAAAGTCTTGGACAGCTGAGGAGAAAAGAACTGTAAGGGGGGTTCTGACCCGTCTACGGGACACATTTGATACCCGTACCTCAGCAGAAATCAAAATGCGGTTCTATGGATGTAAGCAGCGAGCTCAAGATAGCATCAGAGACTATGCCCTAAATTTACAGGAAGCCTTGGGGGCAATTAAGCAAGCTGACCCTGGCAGCGTGCAGGATACAGATAAACTGTTGACTGACCAGTTCATAGAAGGTGTGCTGTCCAGCGCCCACAGAACCCAGCTGCGCCTCATGGCCCTACAGAACCCCGATTTGACTTTTGCACAGTTCAAAGATAGGGCCATCCGGGTGCTCCGAGAACCCGCACCATGTGGCACTGTAGTTTCCCGACGCCCTGCCATCACTTACCACCAGGAGGCAGCACCCTACCCTGCAGACCTTGTGGGGGCTGATGCGCAGGCCCTAAACCCATCCTCGCCTGCAAACCTGCACCATCAGGTCCAAGAACTAACAAAGAGTGTTGCTGCATTGATCAGGACCGTACAGTCGTTACAGATGGACCCGTCAGGACCAATCAAGCTGGCTTCCAGTCCGGAGGATGTCCCGTGGCGTCGACAGAGGAGGATCCTGTCGTTCAGAGGGAGGCCCGCCGATCCTTACACTGAGAATGGACAGCCGATTTGCCGCCGTTGCAGCCATCCGGGACACGTAGCCAGGTACTGTACTTTAAATGGGTCCGACCTGGGGCAGAGGGCCAACCCCCAGGCATAAGGTCACCAGGCCCGTCTAATTGGCGTGATAAGTACGTAGGGGGACGCCCGGTTTTACCCGTAGTGCTGGACGGTATCCCCATGAGTGCACTGCTGGACACCGGGTCCCAAGTGACTACCATCCCCTATGTACTTTTCAAGCAGTACTGGAGTGACACTGACATAACCCGCTATCCAGACAGTGACTTGAGCATCATCACCAGCAATGGCCAGCCCGTGCCGCAGGTGGGGTTCAGAGAGATGACCATTAAGATTGGTAAAGTTGAACTGCCGGCACAGGGAGTGATCATTGTGGACATTGACCGTCGAGAAAGTCACCCTAAAATAACCTTGGGTACTAACGTGATTGAAAATTGTCTTTCAGAAGTAATTGTAATTTTGCAGCAGGTGGCGATGAATGCGAGCTCCAGCCAACAGAGAGTCCTCCAGAAAGAGATAAGAGCCCTGATGAGACGGCAACAGGTAGAACTGTCTGGTGGTGAGATCGGTAGCGTGAGGATGAGCGACCCGTTCCCCATTGCCATGCCTCCCAAAAGTGAAATGATGATCTGGTGTCGGACTGCAATCGGGTTAAGAGGGAGAGACTACCAAGCCATGGTAGAACCCGTGTACTCAGACAGCAGGCCCACCATTTTGACGGCCCGGGGGGTGGTTGATGTCCGCCATGGAAGGGTGCCCGTCCGGATCTTAAACATTGGGGAAAGGGAAGTACACTTGCCCCGGTACACTACACTAGCCAAATTGTATACTGTTGAACACAATGCTGTCAGGGCTGTGGAACCCTTGCCTCCATCTCCCCAGGCGGAGGGTAATGGCTCCCAGAAACCCAAGGAGGACTGGTGCCAGAAACTCCATGTGGGTGTTGACTCCACTCCCCTGCACCAAAAACAAGGAGTCTACCGGGTGGTTCAGGAGTACGAGAGAATCTTTAGTAAGCACCCGCTAGACTTCGGCAGAGTGAAAGGGGTGGAACACCACATCCCCACGGGGAAAGAAATGAAAGAAGCCGGGGTCATTAGAGACAGCTGTAGCCCCTGGGCAGCCCCCTTTGTTCTGGTAAAAAAGAAAGACGGTACTATGAGAATGTGCGTGGACTATAGACAAGTCAATCGTATCACCCATAAAGACGCATACCTGTTGCCTAGAATAGAGGAGTCTTTGGCCGCACTAAAATCAGCTAATTTCTTCTCTACTTTGGACCTTACTAGCGGGTACTGGCAGGTTCCTGTGGCAGAGGCTGACAAGGAGAAGACCGCCTTCACCACCCCAATGGGATTAAGTGAATTCAACTGTATGCCATTCGGGCTCTGCAACGCACCCGGGACCTTCCAGAGGCTGATGGAATGCTGTCTAGGGCACCAAAACTTTGAGACGGTCCTACTTTACTTAGACGACGTGATTGTATATTCGAAGACCTACGAGTACCATCTAAAACACCTGGCAGAGGTGTTCGAAGCCCTGGCAGGCTATGGCCTGAAGGTGAAGCCCTCAAAGTGTCACCTGTTGAAACCAAAGGTACAGTACCTAGGAAACGTGGTGAGTGCAGAGGGAGTAGCCCCCGACCCCGACAAGGTTACAGTAATCAAGAACTGGCCAAGCCCCTCTAACATCAAAGAAGTGAGGCAATTCCTCGGGTTGGTAGGCTACTACCGAAGGTTCATCCCCGGGTTCACCAAGATGGCAGCCCCTATGCAGGACCTCCTTATAGGACAATCTAAGACCAGAAGCCAAAAGCCACCCTTCAAGTGGGACAAGCCGGAAGAGGAGTCCTTCCGCCAGCTGAAGATGGCCCTCACGGGGGATGAGATCCTGGCCTACCCCGATTATGGCCAGCCTTTTATCCTCCACACAGATGCCAGTAATGTGGGGCTGGGAGCCGTACTGTCACAAAACCAACAGGACAGAGAAAGGGTGATCGCGTACGCCAGCCGGAAGCTGAGGCCCACCGAGAGAAACCCGGAGAATTACAGCTCCTTCAAGCTGGAATTCTTGGCAGTGGTGTGGGCCGTCACAGAACGGTTTAAACATTACCTGGCTTCCGCAAAGTTCACCGTGTACACGGACAACAACCCGTTGACATATCTGGACAATGCTAGACTTGGTGACCTAGAACAGCGGTGGATGGCCCGGCTATCAAATTATGACTTCACAATCAAATACCGGGCAGGCAGAACCAACGCTAATGCAGACGCCCTATCAAGAATGCCCCACCTACCCGAAGGAGAAGAAGACTCAGAAGAGCTGGAGGAAGTAGAGCTCCCTGCGTTCCACCGGTATGGGGCCACTCAGTATTCTCACCGGGTAAGAGACAAAGACCTAACCACCGTCATGTTCAATCCCTTACCCCACCACGGCTGGGCTGAAACGCAAGATAGTGACCCTGCAATTCGCCTGGTGAAAGACCTGTTGACCCAGGCAGACGCTAGCCCTGGCCCGGATGCTCCAGAGGAAGCCAAGCAGTTATGGAAGGAGAAAAGCAGGCTATTCCTCTCTGAAGGTAAGCTGTGCAGAAGGCTTGTCAACCACCGGACGCACGAGCTGACCTGGCAGGTAGTGGTCCTGAGACGAGATGCCGCAATGGTCCTGGAGGCCTACCATGACAGAGCGGGACTCTTCGGGTGGAAGAAACTGGAGTTCCTACTGAGAGAGCGGTTCTACTGGGTAGGTATGAGAGGGGCCATAGATAAGTGGTGCAGGGACTGCGGCCCATGTAACCTCAGAAGGAAGGATGGTACCAGCCAGAAGACACCCTTGAGGCCCATCGTCACCAGGCAGCCTCTTGAGCTGGTAGCTCTGGACCATGTGAAGTTGGCTCCAAGCCGGTCAGGCTACGTCTATGCCCTTACAGTAGTGGACCACTATTCCCGGTTCCTGGTGGTGGTTCCCGTTAAAGACTTGACAGCCCAAGCAGCAGCCAGAGCCTTCCAACAACACTTCTGCCGTCCACACGGGTATCCAGAACAGGTCTTGACAGATCAAGGTCCAGGAGTTCTGCAACCTCTACGGCTTTAAGAAGATTCGGACAACGCCTTACCACCCGCAAACCAACGGGCTGTGTGAGAAAATGAATAATATCGTCATTGATCTCCTCAAGACGTTGCCCCTGGAAGAACGCAGCCTGTGGCCGGAGAAGCTGCCAGACCTGATAGACTTATGCAACCATATCCCGGTGAATGCTACAAATTGCACCCCAGCTTACCTGATGCGAGCTAGACCAGGTAAGCTGCCGGTAGACCTGGAGATGGGAGTCCTGACACCCGAGGACACCTCCCCAGACGCGGACTGGGATACGGAATGGCGGCTACAGTACAAGAAGGTACAGGAGAGTGTGGAGAGGAGTCTGGCTCAAGCGAGAGAAAAACAAGAGAGGCTCTTCAACCAACACGCCCCTGCGGGTCCCCTGGAACCTGGTGAGCAGGTCCTGAAGCGGAAGAGAAGGCTTCACAAGCTAGATGACCAGTGGGAGAGAGACCCGTACACAGTACTGCAGTCCGACCACCACAACTCGAAGGAATGTGTAATAAGCAAGGATGGAGGAGAGACCACGAACACTGTCTCCAGAGACCACCTAAAACGGTGCCCCGAGCAACTGCAGAGTCCAAGTGAAGATCAAGATGACCTTGAGCCCGCAGTGGACAAGGAAGAGATGGTCAGCACCGTTCTCGGAGAGTTCCCCCGGTCCTGGACTCGGATAAACGATGCCATAGTGGTACCCGTCCTACACTTCCTTCAACCTACCCAGCAGGAGCCTACAGGAGAGCAGGAAGAACAAGAGGAACAAGCAGCCCCGGAGGCAGAAGAACCCATGCCAGCAGCCCAGGAGAGTCAACCCTCTGCTGACAGTGAGCCTGCCATGCCTGCGGTAAACCAAAGGACCCGCAGACAGCTGCCTGCCCTGCCTGTAAACTCAGCTAGTAGCTGTACCCTAAATGCTAGTGGGGAAAGCCAGGTTAGACCACCACCAGACAGTGGGTTACGCAGGTCAACCCGGAGCACTAGGGGTCAAGTACCAGCTCGCTGGAAGATTTAAATGCTGTATATTGCAAATGTTTTATACTTGTTACCTGGTTATTAATACTGTTTTTTCTAGTTTTTCTAGTACAATGGACTGACAGGTCATGGACACTGAATGGCCGGAACTACCATGTAGATAGTTGCACTTGGTGCCCTCTTGCGAAGATGGCCACAGAAGAAAAACCTGTCTGGCGTGGCCTCCTTGTGGTCCAAAGTAGTTAGTTTTTACCTTGCCGCCACGCCCAAGGCCAGGAACTTGGGGTTTATAGGGACAGGTCCCCACATTATGGAAAACTTCACCTAGTTGGGTGATATGGACACCCGGTCACGGAAGCGCCGTGACCTTAAGGACAAAATGTGCTTGTAAATATGTTATGTTATTGTTTATACCCTGTTTGTTGTTGGCCAAAAAGGCTTAGTCCCGGAGTACTAAATTTTACTAGGGGGGGAATGTGTCACCCCAGGCCTGGATGCCACAAATATTAAAGGCTGTGTCTGAGAGCAGGAGGGAGGCTCCCTGGTCAGGGACCATTAGCATGCAGCACCTCCTGTCCCAGGCCAGAAGGGGGAGCAGGCTGCCCCTATAAAAGCTAGAACTGGGGCAGGGTTAGAGAGACCAGAACCCACTTCTGAAGTGACCAGAAGGGTTCCTTAGAGGAAGGGACAGGTCAGCAGCAGCTGAGGAGTCCGTGAGGCAGAGGAAAGACTGCGAGCCAGGGACAGAGGCGACGAGAGCCGGTCCTGGCTGAGAGAAGTACACAATCGGACATTGGGGTCCGAGGCTGTCAGGGTTGCAAGCCCAGCAGCAGAGAACCAACCCGCGAGGGATTTCAGGTCCCTTGGCCTAAGAAGCCTGGAGGCTCCACCACACAGAGGGACCAGTACAGCAAGGAGAAGCAAAAGGTACCCAAGGCCCGAGTCGCAAGCCATACAGGCAAAGTACACGGCCAGCTCAGGGACGTGGGCTATTACACCACGAAAAGGGGGATAGTCAGCAAGAGCATAGAGAGAGAACGGTAGACCTACACACTCACCCTGACCAGTGGGGCTCTCCCGAATGCTCTCAGATATCCAGGCCCACTCCTAACCGGTACTCCTGTTGGGTCAGTAATAACATCTGCAATAAAGACCCTGGACTGTTTGAAGTGGACTCTGAACTCTTACTATTGCGGCCTGCACTATCACCCCCAGCATTCACCTACACTGCCCTGAGGCTACACTCTTCCTGTGGAGAGTTGTCCTACCCCTGTGCTGCACACCAACATCAGCCTCAGCGGTCTGCCTCGCAGCGGCGGTTATCTCTGACCGCAATCCACGGGTGGCGTAGTCGGACATTCCCAAATCTATAAATAGACTGCCACAGCATTTGGTCTGACCACCCTGAGCCACGGGATCGGGTCGCCACTACTACCCCCAGCATCGCACAGAAGCCCGGTCCCGGGTGCCCCACGGTCCAGGGGGTGAGTCAGATCCACCCAGGTGCACGTGAGATCCACACAGGGGCACGAGAGATCCACACAGATGCACGAGAGATCCACCCAGATGCACGTGAGATCCACACAGATGCATGAGAGATCCACCCAGGTGCACGAGAGATCCACCCAGGTGCACAAGAGATCCACCCAGGTGCACGTGAGATCCACCCAGGTGCACATGAGATCCACCCAGGTGCACGAGAGATCCACCCAGGTGCACGAGAGATCCACCCAGGTGCACGTAAGATCCACCCAGGTGCACGAGAGATCCTCCCAGGTGCACGAGAGATCCACCCAGGTGCACGAGAGATCTACACAGATGCACGAGAGATCCACCCAGGTGCACGAGAGATCCACCCAGGTGCACGAGAGATCCACCCAGGTGCACGAGAGATCTACACAGATGCACGAGAGATCCACCCAGGTGCACGAGAGATCCACCCAGGTGCACGAGAGATCCACACAGGTGCACGGCTTGTCAATTACCAGCTTGTAAGGGGCCACGCACCTGTGTAATACAACACACGATCAGGATCGTACAATGACAGCAAGCAGAGATCCGAACAACTGAGAAATTGGTGTACAAAGTATATTAGGACGCTGTATAATTTTTTATTACACGATGCATAGCAGTAATATTCTTTAGGCTTTATTATTACACATCACTTTTCTTACATCTGATGAGAGTTTTCTAGTAAAAGACGATTGTATGACCAGCCGTGGGCGCAGGGCAGATCCAGCTGTGTATGGACCTCGGCACCTGCTGTGTGTGATCTGTGCGGTGAGGACGTTTCTGCTTTTTATGGTTTCTTTTCATCTCCTGCCCTCACGTGTTTTGTGCTTCACCCCTGTATATAATTATCCAAGGATGTGTACTTTAGCTCCATAAAGTCAAATTACTTTCAAGGCTTCAGATTTGTGCAGTTCTCCCCTTGGTGATATTTGCTGGTTAGATTATGGTTGTGTTTTCTTAGTTTTATATGATTTGTCTTACAATATAAATAAGTCGAATGCAGTCTCTGGTGCTTTAGCCCTTTCTGCTCTTTTGGCCACTGTCACATGTTCAGTATTTGGTCAGTATTTTACATCAGTATTTGTAAGCCAAAACCAGGAGCGGGTGAAAAATACAGAAGTGGTGACGTGTTTCTATTATACTTTTCCTCTGATTGCTCCATTCCTTATTGTGGATTACAAATACTGATGTAAAATGCTGACCAAATACTGAACGTGGTTTTTAGATTTAAAAAGAAAAGTAAAATGCTAAAAAAAAGTTTTACAAATTATTTTTCAAAAATGTTCCATAAGGGGATTAATATAATAAGTAAAAAATATTTAAAAAAGAGTCACCTGGGGGAAATGAAACTAATACGTAAAATGTTAAAGTTTTTAAAAAAATATAACAAAATAAATGCTTGAAATTAAACATAAAGAAATGTAATCAAATAAGCATATTTGGTATTGCCACATCAGTAAAAGTCCAATCTAGTAAAAGACATCACACTCATATGGTAAAGAAAATGTTATTGAAGCGGAATTACCATTTTTCAGTTGATGCATTTATCCCAAAAAATGCAAAACAAAAGGATCAAAACATTGTAAGTACCCCGAAGTAGCACCAGTAAATCTGCAGCTCAATGCACAAAAATACAAGACTTCAAATAAATAGAGAAGTTATGGCAAAATCAAAATGCAAAATCGAGGATTTAAGAGAATACCCCACAGAGAATTTTGTATCTAAAAGTGCATGTTAATAAGAGGTGGAGAGTTGCTTTAAGGCCACGTTCACACGTTCAGTATTTGGTCAGTTTTTTTCATCAGTATTTGTAAGCCAAAGTCAGAAGTGGAACAATCAGAGGAAAAGTATAATAGAAACACGTCACCACTTCTGCACCATTTCCCGGTATTGGCCCAGCACTGAGTTGCAGGTCGGACCCTTTAAGGTTCCCATTGTGTAATAGACAAGACCCACCTTCCCTGACAACCAATATACGGTGGTCACATGATACTCCGTCCACACATATCCAAAAACAGGGGGAGGTAAAGGACTTTATTGTTCCAGCATGTCCTGTACACAGCAGTAACTATAGACACACAATATATATTACACCGTATATAAAAGGCGTCAATCAATGTCGCCCCAATAATGATATTAACCAATAATCACACAGTAAGCGGACAAAGCGCTAATAATGGCCACAAGCTGCTGTGTGCCTCACCGTACCATCCTCAGCCGCATTCTGTGAATAGGTATCACAGGAAAAGCAGTGGGTATATATATATATATATATATATGGAAAGAGGACAAAGATATTGACTACTGCCATGTACGACTGGGACACATTTGAGATGGAACGCGATGAACTGGAAGTTGTAAAGGTCTTCAACCTCCTTGGATCGATAGCTCAAGATGCAGCAACGACACAAGAAGTCAATAGGAGAATAACTATGGACAAATCAACAATGAAGTCACTGGACAAGGTCTTCAAATCAAGGAACATTTCACTGGCGATGAAGACACGGCTCGTACATAGTCTGGTCTTTTCTGTAGTAAACATACGGATGTGACACCTGGACAATAAAGAAACAAGGCAGAAGAAGAATCAAAGCTTTCGAAATGTGGTGCTGGAGAAGGATGTTATCAATACCATAAATGCAAAATGAACAAATATTAATTTTGGAACAAATCAAACCAGACCTGTAACTTGAAGCAAGAATCACCAAGCTACGACTTGCCTACTTTGGACACGTCATACGAAGAGAGCAATCACTGGAGAAGTACATCATGGTCGGAAGAATAGAAGGAAGAAGGTGAAGAGGAAGACCGGCAACCCAATGGCTTGATTATATCAATATTACGGCAGAGAAGACCCTGGTGGACCTATCTAGGCTTGCACAAGATTAATCTTCCTACAGATTGTTCATCCATCCAGTTGCCATGGCTCGAGACTGAGCTGACAGTACGGCAGTGAGTGTGTGCTTTATGGCAACTGAAATGAAAGGGTATGTACTAAGTTTAGAAGTTATCATTTCCCTATCACTGGGACCCCCACCGACCCCGAAACACGGGACTCTGAAGAACCCCGTGTGGAGTGGTGGTTGATCATGCGCTTTGCTGCACCATTCATTCTTTAACGTACCATCGGATATAGTCAAGCTCAGCGTTTGGGTGTTTTTTTGTAGTTCCATTAACAATGAATCTAGCAGCATTGTTCATGATCAACCACCAATCCACACTTGAGATTGATCAGAACCCACAGTGATCAGTATGTTCGCCTATCCTATAGATAGTGGATAACTTCCAAACTTTATACTACACCCTTAATGGAAAGAAAAGTGTCCATAGACTAATCCAGTTTCCATAAAGGATGGAGTACAGTCCCCTCTGCCAAAGACTAGGAATTGTCAGAGAGATGTTGTATACAGAGCCTTTAATACTTATTGATGATAATCATGTGCGTAGAACGATAATTACGGATAACTGTGTATGTTCTGTACAGATGGAGGATAATGTTTTGCATATTATCTACTTTCAGATTCCATTCAAGTCAATTTTAAATCTTGGGAGAAAACTGTACATTTTTAAAATTCTTGTTAACTGTTCTCCCACATAACAAAAATGTTGACGATGTGCCAAGTTAGTCCAGAAACAGGTTATCAACATGGTTAACATGACATATAACATGGTTATCATCGCTGTATATACAATTTCTAAGTATCGCCATGCTACCACTCCTTGCAGTACAACCCGAAAATGTTTTTAGAGAAAATAACCTAATGGGGAAAATGTGAATGTAATGACTGGTAAGGTGAATTGAGAATCACAGACATTTTTTATCTCCTGGGATCCTTAGTCCATCAGTCTCCACAGTGTACAGAGAGTGTATTGTGGCACCCCAGGGGTCCGGTTGCCACAGTGGCATTGCCTCCCTCACAAGAGGTGATGCCATGCCTGGAAGCAAGCAGGGGTCCCCTAATCAGGTTTTACTAAGCATGCAATACTATCCTTGCTCCAGACCAGCAAGGGAATCAACACCAGGAGGCGCTGCACCCCACCGGCGCCCAGCTATCACCTACCACCAGGAGGTGGCATCCTTTTCCCCAGAACCTGTGGAGGCTGACGCGCAGACTCTGGACAATTACCCGTCTGCAGACCTGCACCTTCAGGTCCAGGAGCTGACCAAAAGTGTGGCTGCGTTAACCAAAACCATGCAGGCCTTTCAAGTGTCCCCCAAGGAAAAGATCCAGCTAGCTTCCAGTCAAGATGACGTCCCATGGCGACGACAGAGAAGGATTCCACCGATCAGAATGAGGAACAGCGATCGCTACGACCAGGACGGACAACCCATCTGCTGCCACTGTCAAAAGGCAGGGCAGTTTGCAAGATTCTGCAACCCCTGGGGCAGAGGGCCAACCCCCAGGAGTAAGACGGCCAGGCCCACAAAGCTGGCGAGACAAGTACGTGGGAGGACGACTGGTCTGGACTGCTGGACACTGGGTCCCAGGTGACCATGATGCCATATATCCTTTATAAACAATACTGGACTGATTCAGACATTACCCACCATCCAGATGAACATCTTAGCATCTATGCCAGCAATGGTCAGCCCTTGCCTCAGGTGGGGTATAAAGAGGTGACCATAAAAGTTGGCAAAGTAGAATTGCCATCACAAGGAATGATTATTGTTGATATTGATCGCCGAGAAAGTCATCCCATGATAACCTTAGGCACTAATGTGATAGAAAATTGTCTTGGAGAAATTATTGTTTTGTTACAACAGGTCGCAGAGACTGCCAGTTCCAGTCAGCAGCGATTTCTGCAGAAGGAGATCAGAGCCCTGATGAAAAGACAACAGGTAGAACTGTCTGGAGGGGAAACTGGCAGTGTCAGGATGAGTGATCCATTCCCCATTGCAATGCCCCCTAGGGCAATGTTGATATGGTGTCGAGCAGCAATTGGTCTCAGGGATCAAGATTATCTGGCCCTGGTAGAACCCGTGTACTCTGACAGTAGGCCCACCATCTTGACAGCCAGGGGGGTGGTCAATGTCCGCAAGGGGAGAGTACCGATACGCATCCTGAATTGTGGGGTGAAAGAGGTCCATTTACCCCGGTATGCTACCCTTGCTAAGCTATTCACTGTCAGTAACAACTCAATAAAGACAGAGGAACCCTTGCCTCCATCCAAACCGGCGGAGGATAATGGTTCCAAGGGGCAGATGGAGGATTGGTGCCAGAAGCTACAAGTGGGCACTGACTCCACCCCTTTGCACCAAAAGCATGGAGTATACCGGGTGGTCCAAGAATATGAGCGAGTCTTCAGCAAACACCCACTAGACTTTGGGCAGGTAAAAGGAGTCCAACATCATATCCCCACTGGAGATCATCCGCCCATTAAAGAGAGGTACCGGCCTGTACCCCCAGCTCACTATCAATGTTCCAAAGGGATGTTACGGGAGATGAAGGAGGCTGGGGTGATAAGGGATAGTTGTAGCCCCTGGGCAGCTCCATTAGTTCTCGTTAGAAAGAAGGATGGTACAATGAGGATGTGTGTTGACTACAGGCAGATTAACCGCATTACACATAAGGATGCCTACCCATTACCCAGAATTGAGGAGTCACTAGCTGCATTAAGATCTGCTAATTATTTCTGCACTTTGGATCTCACCAGTGGGTCCTGGCAGGTTCCTGTGGCAGAGGCGGACAAAGAAAAGACCACGTTTACAACATCAATGGGCCTCAGTGAGTTCAACTGCATGCCATTCGGGCTCTGTAACGCCCCAGGAACCTTCCAGCGGTTAATGGAGTGCTGCCTAGGACACAAGAACTTCGAAACTGCACTGCTGTACGTGGACGACGTAATTGTCTACTCGAAGACATATGAAGACCACCTGGAGCACCTGGCCGAGGTGTTTGAAGCCCTATCTGGTTTTGGCCTGAAAGTAAAGCCGTCCAAATGCCACCTGTTGAAGCCCAAGGTGCAGTACCTAGGTCATGTGGTAAGCACCGAAGGTGTAGCGCCAGACTCTGAAAAAGTCACCGTAATCAAGGACTGGCCAAGACCCTCCACTATCAAGGAAGTGCGGCAGTTCCTCGGGCTGGTAGGCTACTACAGGAGATTTATCAAGGGTTTCACCAAGATAGCAGCACCCATGCAGGACCTCCTGGTAGGCCAGTCCAAGAAGGCCAAGAACCCGAAACCTCCGTTCAAATGGGGTAAACCAGAAGACGAATCTTTCACCCGACTGAAGATGGCTCTGACCGGAGACGAAGTCCTGGCCTACCCCGATTATGGCCAACCCTTTATACTTCATACAGATGCCAGCAACGTGGGATTGGGAGCGGTGCTGTCCCAGATACAGCAAGGCAGAGAGAGAGTGATTGCCTACGCCAGCAGGAAACTCCGGCCCACGGAAAGGAACCCCGACAACTACAGTTCCTTCAAGTTGGGAGTTTCCCGCCATAGTCTGGGCTGTAACAGAGCGCTTCAGGCACTATCTTGCCTCCTCCAAATTTACAGTCTTCACAGATAACAACCCGCTGACGCACCTGGAGACTGCGAAGCTTGGTGCCCTAGAACAACGATGGATGGCCCGACTGTCTAACTATGAGTTTACCATCAAGTATCGGGCAGGGCATAAAAATGCAAATGCTGATGCGCTGTCCAGGATGCCCAACTTGCCAGATGGGGGAGAAGACCCGGAAGAGCTGGAGGAGATAGAGATACCCGCTTTCCATAGTCATGGGGTGACCCAGTGCTCCCACTGTGTAAGGGACAAGCGCTCCACCAACAGAGAGGCCACATTCAACCCATTGCCCCACCATGGATGGGCAGAAACGCAGGATAGCGACCCGGCTGTCCGCCTAGTCAAGGAGTTGCTGACACAAGCTGATTCGCACCCTGATTCAGATGCTCCACAGGAAACCCAACAGTTGTGGAAGGAGAAGGGCAAGAAGTTCATCTACGAGGGAAAGCTGTGTCGAAGAAGCATCAACTCCCGGACACACGAATTGGTCTAGCAGGTGGTAGTCCCAAGGCGGGATGCGCCAATGGTCTTAGAAGCGTACCACGATGGAGCAGGACACTTCGGGTGGAAGAAGTTGGAAGTCCTGCTATGTGAGATTTTCTACTGGGCTGGCATGAGGAAAGCAATCGAGAGATGGTGTCGAGAATGTGGTCCATGCAACCTGAGGCGGAAAGACCGTGACAGCCAGAGGGCTCCCCTGCAGCCCATAATCACCAAACAACCACTTGAACTGGTAGCCTTGGACCACGTTAAGCTAGCTCCAAGCCGGTCAGGCTATGTCTACGCTCTCACCATAGTAGACCACTACTCCCGGTTCTTGGTAGTAGTGCCAGTGAAAGATCAGACGGCTCAGACGGCAGCCAAAGCGCTCCAACAGCACTTTTGTCACCCGCACGGTTACCCTGAACGGGTGCTTACCGACCAAGGTCCAGCCTTTGAAGCAGAGGTGTTCCAGGAATTCTGTAACTTGTGCGGCTGCAAGAAAATAAGGACGACGCCATATCATCCCCAGACCAACGGGTTGTGTGAGAAGATGAACCAGGTGGTAATAGACCTGTTGAAGACGTTGCCTCTTGAGGAACGTAGCCTGTGGCCAGAGAAGTTACCAGATTTGGTGGACCTATATAACCACATCCCGGTGAACTCCACCAACTGTACACCCGCTTACCTGATGAGAGCAAGACCTGGTAAACTACCCATCGACTTGGACATGGGAGTCTTAACACCAGAGACAACGTCACCAGATGCGGATTGGGATACCGAGCGGCAGCAACAATACCGCAAGGTGCAAGAGTGTGTTGAGAGAAGTTTGTCCCAGGCGAGACAGAAGCAAGAGAAAACTTACAATCAGCACGCACCTGCCGTTCCCTTATCACCTGGAGAACAGGTACTTAAGAGGAAGAGACGAGTTCATAAATTAGATGACCAGTGGGAGGTTGAGCCATACACCGTCCTTCTCTCGAATTACGACAAAACCAAAATGTGCCTCATCAGCAAAGATGGAGGGGAAACTTCAGCGGCAGTCTCAAGAGATCACTTGATGATATGTCCTGAACAGTTGAAACACAAAGAAGATCAAGACAGCCCTCAGCCCACAGAAAAGGTGGAAGAAACAGTTCAGACAGTCCTCGGAGAATTTCTCCTGTCTTGGACGCAGGTGAACAAAGCGATTGTGGTACCGGTCTTGACCTTTCTCCAAGCGGCCTCACCGGAAGCTGCAGAAGTCCCAGAACAGCTGGAAGACCAGTCGGCCCCAGAGACAGAGGTTTCATCATCAACAGACCAGGAGAATTGACCCTCTGCTAGCAGTGAACCTGTCGTACCCATGGTGAGCCAAAGAATTCGTAGGAGATTACCCGGCCTACCGGTGTTACCTCAGACTACCTATAGTGTAGTTCACACTGAACCCACCACACCAGGGGTAGACACTAGGGACCAGGGTAGGACAGTGACCACCAATGTACTACGTTGATCGACCAGGAATGCAAAAGGTAAGCTCCCTGCTCGCTGGAGAAACTAAAGTATAAAGTATAAGAGAACTAAAGTGCATGGAAAAGTATATTTGTTGAATTTATGGACAATTGGACCACAGGACTAGGTGTGGTCAGGACAATATTGAAAATAATTGCTAATCGGCCTAGAAAATAAACCGCAGGCGTGGCTGAAGACCAGGCCCAATGAAAGAGTGCCCTGAAGCCACGCCCAGGGATGATTCACAAAGTGGGTTGATACGGTTCCCACCAGCCAAATTACAGTTACCAGGATTGTGGCGTAAGGACTAAGCGCCGCAGTGACTGCTTTCAATTTTTGTTGGGTTTTTGTAATTTTTCACTTGTTTCACTGTTTGTAATGTGAATTGTTCTTGTTAATTGTTAATTTTAAAAGGTATCCTCAGTCCGGGAGTACTGAAGTTAACTAGGGGGGAATGTGTCACCCCAGGGGTCCGGTTGCCACAGTGGCATTGCCTCCCTCACAAGAGGTGATGCCATGTCTGGAAGCAAGCAGGGGTCCCCTAATCAGGTTTTACTAAGCATGCAACACTTTCCTGGCTCCAGACCAGCAAGGGGAGTTCCTCCCCTTAGCAACTGGGATCTGGGGGCGGGGTTAGTGAGACGTAGTGTGAGGAGTTGAAGTCAGGATGTCGAGGAGAGAGGAGCTGGGGACTGGAGCTGCACGGCAGCTCACCCCAGAAGAACCAGCACAGAAGAACCGGACACGGGAGTCCGAGGCTGTGGGGCACCGAAGGCCCAGCAGTAGAA
Source organism: Phyllobates terribilis (assembly GCF_046119375.1). Taxonomy (NCBI): domain Eukaryota; kingdom Metazoa; phylum Chordata; class Amphibia; order Anura; family Dendrobatidae; genus Phyllobates; species Phyllobates terribilis. The sequence continues at coordinate 387,816,499 of NW_027362765.1, forward strand.
ACCGGAGGGCAGGAGACTGCAGGTCTCCTGGCCCCATCAGACGCCCGGAGGCTCAGCAGCACCGCAGGGTCCAGCACCGCCACGTGGGAGCGACGCACCAGCAAGGCCCGAGCTGCCTGCCATACGGATGAGCACAGAAACGCCCACTCGGGGACGAGGGCCACCGCACAGCTACAAGCTGCAGGGCCAAAGAGTTTCGTGGAAAGGGAAGGCCTCCAACTTCACCTGGCAAGGAGGATTCTTTACTTGCTTCCAGGCTGTCCGGACTTCCACTTCTAGCCAGTACCCTAGTCCCGGCTTGTCTATAATCACCACCAGTAAAGATAAGAGGAAATCGCCATTAAGTTGTGGACTGATTATTTCTGCGCCATCAACCCCTGCACTACAATGCCCAGCATAACCCATAACATCTACACTGCCCTGGAGCTAAGCTCTACCTGTGGAGAGCCACACCATCCCTGCTGCAGTAACATCAGCTCCAGAGGACCTGCTCTGCAGCGGCGGCTCCCTTAGCCGCATACCACAGGTGGCGTCACGAACTTTATACAATCACTATAAATCCCCTATCAATAACCCCTTTTTTATTGACCGCCCTGGGTCACGGACTGGGTCACCGCCACTGTGACATTCCCCAGCATCTATCGGCCCAGCACCGGGTACCCCACGGACCAGGGGGCGCGTCAGTATCATGAATTTACTTTTGTACACCTTGTTCCACCCCCACTTGACACTATCCATGGAATCAAGCATGGTACCAGATTTGGGCATTTTATTTGTGAGAGCAGATGAGTAGTTTCACCTTAACTGTGGTAAAGGGGAGTCCTATGGGTGAATTGTGCCATGTGTTTGGATCTTTCCAAGGATATTGAAGGAATTGGATCACTACAAAATGCTGCCCAAAACAAGAAAAGCATCATGGACAAAAAATACCCACTTGATAAGAGTGGTGGAGAAAGCGCAGACCGTGGGTAGGTGGGTTTGGACAAGTCTATGCAGTGGAATCTTGAAGTGGTGCATAGTTTCGGTTTGGGTTATAAGACCCAAAAGGGCCACATAAATTCCAGAAGAAAAAAAAATCATTCTTCTTCATGAGTAACCGAAGCCTGCACCAGTACCCCAACTCTGAGCGTCCTGTTGCATTTCTCGGAGTCAATAGTTAGCCAAACTGTGTATGGATGGTTTGGCATTAAGTCCTGAGGCAGAGATTAGATGGCATGGAGAACCATGAATACCATAGACAACCATTTGGCTGTCTATGTATAGCCTTGCTTTGTACATTCCAATAGTAAAATATTACAAAAATATCTAGCATGTCATTGTCTTGTCTTCCAACTTCCGAGTCTGTCTAGAAAAGTACAATATTAATAAGTACAGTTACACCAAGAACATCAGAAAAGAAAGGAAACTACCTGCTGGCTTGTGATAAGAGGTCTACTCCCAGACGAAGACAATAGTAATGATCTCATCATGTGTTTCTGAGCAGGTCCAGACATCAGCAGAATCGATCTTCAGGAAGCCTTCCAAGGACTGACGAACCAAACCATGAAATACATTCTCCTCTAATAAGACTATAATGAGCAAAACAGACAAATTATTACTTGTATGTGATTGCATATTTTTTCTTCTCCATACGCAATAAACTTTAGACTATGAGCTCAGATGGGAAGGAATTTCTTGCTTTGTAATTTTTTTTGCATATTTTGCTGCTCTATATTTGTTTGGGGTTTGTACTTGTGTTACACGGTATTGGTGGCAGAGAATGTGGGTTTTACATAACTAGGACATGAAATCAATGTCTAGTCTAGGGGATAGGAGGGGTCAAATGCTGGGTAACCAGGGAACACCACCAAGACAATCCACCTTAGCCGGGGTATTTACATACAAGGTAAGGGTATGTGTGCAAAACTTATTTTTCAGGTGGGTCCGCTCCACAACTCACCTGAAAGAGTGCTCAGATAACATCTCCCAAAAATGAACAGATGCATTTCTATGTAAAAACGATTTGCTGTTCATAGGTTTGGTCTTTTGAGCGTCTTTTAACAGCTTCAAAGACTCTAAGTGTTAAAGAGAAGTGAGAGGACCATTCTTCATGCACTTTCTGCTAGGAAGTCCCAGTTTTTTCCACTATCTTTATGTTGAAGGCACAGAACGGGTGTGGCATCCTTTCTTTGGCTGGCAGACTAATTGGATCATTCAGAATTTTCAGTTTTGGACACAGATTCGATACGTGGTGTCCCATATCTGGCTATTTTATAATCTTAGGATGCAGATGGCCGTATAAATTGGAGCGAGATCGGAACACAGTGCATGGACTGGCCGGCGGCTCTCCCGACCTCTTGAGCGTGACAGCTGGAGCGCCACCGGCCAGTCCATGCACTGCATTACAATCTCTCTCCGATTCATAAAGCCATTTGACTATTCCCTTAGGAAGCCTTTCCAATACAAGTCAATGGGAAGGCAAAAAAAATGTCACCTAGTAAGATGTTCACTAGCTTATGCACTACAAGTGAAAAAAAAATGTCTTTGGAAAATACGTTCCAAAAAAACGATTGAAAAGACACTGCTTGAAAATTTGGCAGATCTAAGTCTTTTAGTTCAGTGCGTATACCCCAAGAATAGGAAACCAAACCTTTGCCATACAGGAGGGATAAGCTGGTTTTGATCCAGTTGGAGTTTGCCTTCTACCTTGCTGATTCCGGATGATTGATATAAGGAAGTCGACTTTCTCCCAAGGCTGCATGGCCACTGGGAGAAAAACTGAATGGAGCTAACGGGGAACTAAGTAGGTTGTCACACGGCATTCCAGATTTTCCTGAGCTGGGAAACAACGGAGCAGCACTTTGAGGATGTGATGACAATGATGATTGGTTATCCCCCAGTCATGTCAGTATTAGTTATGAAGAAAGTGCTAAGTAGTATTTTAGCCATATGCAGCCTTAGGGCTCATTCATATGCCTTGTTTTTTCCAGGTACAAGAAAAACGGACCGATAATTTTTCTTAAACTTTGATCAGTGTGTGGTCCAAGTGTCATCACTTTTACTCATATGTAGAGAAATAAAACAAAACGTTTCTCCACCTTCTCTATTCTGATATTATCCGAGTGCGATACAATTTTTTTCACGGACTTGCATTGCTAATTTTGATGAAAATCGGACGTGGCTCTGCGATTTTTCCACAGACCGAAAGAAAAATCACAAAAACGTGAATTGCCCCATAGACTGTGACAGGTAGTGCTATCTACAGGTATCTATGAAAACCATGAGAACATCGGACATGTGAATGAGCCCTTATGTATCATGGCATTTTTTGTTGGTTTTTATGCTTTTTATACACAGTTCGTCTCTTACACTTGTTATTACCATGCAGCCTGAATGGTGGCACCCATCCTCTGTAATATACTGCTGTGCTCACTTGTGTGCCAATATATAGTATGTGTCTGACAGACCCTTGGAATTGGTGCTGCAGCATGGTCCTATACACTTCTATGGGTTGGCTCTGCAAAATCACAAAATTGTACAGAGCTGTGATATGACTGTGTGCATGAGCCCTTAATCTGGGTTGCAGTATTGATTCGATACAATCAGTATCCCCATAGCTTGAGAGCTTGGTAACACAGGAGTTAAGGAAGTGAACCATTGTTCTGAAGTGAGAGGTTAGTTGTGGTACATGACATGTTCAATGAACAGTCGTCAATGCACCCCAAGCTTATTAACTCATTGTGTAAATTGCCCAGCCCTCACCCCATTGTCTCAGTGAGGCTATTTTATACCTTCCTATTACTGAGCCTTTCATGACTCTATTGTGCCTACTATCGCCTGTATCCCGGCGTGTATACATCCTTGTCCTGGTGGGGTTTATTGCCAAGTGCATTTGCATGTGTCAAGTTCAAAATTAACAATGCAATGTATGTAGGAACTATTCAAAACGGGAAATAGTAGCGTATATAGAAGTTCACTTTTTTGCATAGTTGTAGAACGAAGCACAGAAAGAACATGGGGGTCCATCTCACTGTAAAGTCTTATTGTAGAACCCACCGAGGAGGAGTTTGGCTGGTTGCAGTCAACCATTGTGGGTATCAACCTCAGCATGGAGTGTGGACCAATACGCCATCTCTGCCTCTTGGCTCCGGTCTGTTACAGGTGGCTCTGCCATCACCACCACTGCTCCAACTCCAATGCCATGCACGGGCACACTGGAGGAGCGCAGAAACTACTCTGTCCTGGAGACTTCTGGTCCTTCCTAAAACTCTTTCCCCCACCACTTCACCATTCGCCCAAACACCGCTCTATCTGTAGATTATGTCTAAATGGGTGCTGGTTCCTAAAGAGGGACCGATCAGACATTTATGTCATATTCTGTGGCTCTATCAAGAAAGTGTAGAAAGTCTCTAGAAGGACAGCGCAAAATAAAATGCTCATGTGGCGTGATTATTCTGCATCTGGAACTATAATGTTGGGGTCATTTTGATCTAAGTTTTGCCACCCAATACAAAAGGTGTCTTTCCTCTTGGGATAATCCCTTGTTCCCCACCATGTTAGCTCATCTGGAGATAGAAGTCCTACAGAAGTTCCCACGACCCAGTAGTGAAGTGGATGGGATAAACCAGCGCTGGACTTCCTCTCTCCAAAGTCCATGATCCATCCTTGTAGTCTGCTTCTATATTTTGTCGTTTTATTGAATTTGTGCCACTAAAATTATTTTTTTTCCACTAGAAATTGACAGAAATTACTCAACTTCCATTGACAGCGATGCAATACCAGTGCCGTACATGATTACATTTGGTCTTTATATTTCATTATGGCCACATATTATATTTTGCCAATTTTCCCCTATTTCCTTATGTCTGGGAGAAATAGAAATTGTAGAAATGAGCAGCTCATACTAACTCTTAACCAGAACGGGCGTAAACTGCAGTTAAAATTGGAGAACATCTCCACCGTTATCCACCTTATCGGGGTCGATGTTACCAGGGCCGTTTCTTGCCTCAGGCGGCGGTCTGAGTTGACTGCAAGGGGGAGGCAAAATGCAAGATCCTCCCCTGCTAAAATATTCTGCAACCCTGCATTTAGCAGGACGGGGTGTGTGGAGCAGGCTCAGGAGCTGAGACCGCGCCATATGCAGCAGATGCCGCTATGTTACACAGCCAGCATCTGTCTGTAGTAGCAACGACTGCAGCTGAGCTGCAAATGCTGCTATCTTTTTAGATGCTGCTGTCAATCTCTGACAGTGGTATTGGAATGGATAGCAGGACACCGATGTGTAACAATGGCAGCCATGACCGTACTCCTGTGTGTTGGTACTCCTGTGATGATGAGCCGGGGGCTTCGCTTTGTAGGACATTGGAATTTTTCTCATATAGTGCAATACTGCAAAGCGAAAATCATAAGTTCAAGTCACTTAAGGGGACAAACAAATAAAGTATAAAATGAAAAGAAAAAAAGGTTTTAAACATATAAAAACAGAAAAAAAAAGAAAAATTTGAATTACATCCTCCCCCCTTTTAAAATAAAGCAATTAAAAGAATAACCATATTTAGTCTGATCTATCAAAATATAAAATTAATTAACCCGTATGGAAAGCTTATTTAAAGAGCAAAAAAAAAATGCAAGAATTCCAGTTTTTTTGTGATCACCCCTCCTGAAAAAATGCAATAAGATACTCAAAATGTTATTTGTACCCTAAAATGATATATATAAAAAAATCGTCAGCTCGCACACAGAAATAAAGTACTTGTTCAGTTCCATTGACAAAATAATAAAACTTTACAGGTCTCGGAAAATGGTGACACAAACCAACATTTTTTTTTTTATTTCCAAACTTTTGAATTTTTTTAATCACTTAAACAATAGGAAATCTATTCAAAATTGTTATCTCTGTGATTATACAGGCCCGGAGAATCGGGCTTCCGGGTCATTTTTAGCGTACGATCAATAAAGTAGAAACAAAATCTCAAAAAAGAATTACGGGATTTAATTTTTGCCAGTGTAAGTAGTGTGACATTCAGCGGGAAGCACTGCTGGAACGGAAGATCCTTGGCATAAAGAACAAAGTTTTTATTAATAACCAACAAGTTTTGGAGCCTTTTTTAAAAGTTAAAAAAAAACAAATGTCTTGAATTTTTGTTACCATTTAATTTAGAACATTTTATTAATGATTGGTGTCATTCAAAACTACAACTCGTCCTGCAGAAAAAAAAAAAAAAAGCTCCTTCGGCTGTGTCGACGAAAAAGTAAAAAACGTGTGACTCATGGAAGAAGAGGAGGAAAAAACAAGAGTGCAAAAATGAAAATTTCAAAGAAGGGATTAATAACGTGGTGTAGCTACACTTTTTAAATAAGGTGTCCATTAAAAAAAAGCATTTGTTATTTTAGATCTTTATATCCTAATTACAAATGAATTCATGAGATAAACCCTGAAAAAGCAATCACAGGATGCATGTCCGTGGCATTTCCAGCTGGCGGCTTGGTAATACAGCTGGAGATTTCCTTTGTGTCCTGTCGGAGATTGAACCTGTGTGAGGTTGCCAGGGTCGGCCTGGGTGCGCCTGGATTTGTTTGCCCATTATTGATCTGGTTGCTGCTTCAGATCTCTTCTATTCGGGGACTTGACCTCATTTTCTTTATGAAAAGCTTCGGGCTCCGTGTTAGTTCACAGCGATACATTCGGCCTGGAGATGCCATTTACATTACCTCCACTACCCTTCTGCGGTTCTTCAGTTCGGTCTTGTCATTTAGTGCTTGGCAGATTCTGTACCCTAAAAAATTCTGCAAATATCTTCTAAAATACCCAAAGAAATACAGGGAAAGGGTGCAAATATTAATAAATTACTAATTAAATAGAGCATGTCTCTTTAGGGTTCAGTTTTGGAGTATTATGGACTTTCCGGACGCTATACTGTTATCTACTAGAGTCAGCTATAACTATTTTTTGGGGGTTCGGCTCTGATAACAGTTTTAGACTTCATTCACACTTAAACTTTGCTCTTGCTGAGCACTGCTTTGGGGTTCCCATTTAAATCTCACAAAAATGGGAATGAACCCTCGATGGATCCCCAGAGGAGCCAATCAATATAATGGGGCAGCGTACATTGTCCATCTTGCCCTAAAGGGCTTATCCAGGACTACACAAATTTTCTTCTATGGGCCTAAGAATTTACAGGCAAGTAGTTATTAACGACCTGCTTGTTTTGCCCAGCACAGATCTCTGCCGGTACAGACCGATCCTGCCTGTGACTCTGTGGCTTTGGCTAACATCACGTCAACAGAGCAGCGACTTCACTTCCTCTCTGCTCTGTTGATGTGGTGTGACTGCCGATGTCTTGATGACAGCTGACTCCCTGCTGCTTAACTGCGGGAAGGTGGCTATCAATCAGCATGATGTCAACAGGCACACCTCGACCACAGAGCGGCCTGAAAGAGGAAGAACTGCTCTGTTGACCAGGAGCCGGATAAAAAAGTCATGTAGTTGGCTTGTTATTTTCTTACTATGAGCCCAAAAAAAAAAAAAAAAAAAAAAGGCTAATATAATCCTGGATTACCCCTTTAACACTACACTCAGCATCAGCACCAGGAGAGTGCCCTACACATGTGGCAAAGGAATCCATTGGGCTTTATTCACTCGTTATATTTCAGAAGTGTCCTTTTATGTACAGGACAAGGCAGGTATGTGTCAGCATCCTTTTTCTACTATATATATATATATATATATATATATATATATATATATATACACAGACCAAAAGTTTGGACACACCTTCTCATTTAAAGATTTTTCTGTATTTTCATGACTTTGAAAATTGTACATTCACACTGAAGGCATCAAAACTATGAATTAACACATGTGGAATTATATACTTAACAAAAAAAGTGTGAAACAACTGAAAATATGTCTTATATTCTAGGGTCTTCAAAGTAGCCACCTTTTGCTTTGATGACTGCTTTGCACAATCTTGGCATTCTCTTGATGAGCTTCAAGAGGTAGTCACCGGAAATGGTCTTCCAACAATCTTGAAGGAGTTCCCAGAGATGCTTAGCACTTGTTGGCCCTTTTGCCTTCACTCTGCGGTCCAGCTCACCCCAAACCATCTCGATTGGGTTCAGGTCTGGTGACTGTGGAGGTCAGGTCATCTGGCGTAGCACCCCATCACTCTCCTTCTTCGTCAAATAGCCCTTACACAGCCTGGAGGTGTGTTTGGGGTCATTGTCCTGTTGAAAAATAAATGATGGTCCAACTAAACGCAAACCGGATGGAATATCATGCCGCTGCAAGATGCTGTGGTAGCCATGCTGGTTCAGTATGCATTCAATTTTGAATAAATCCCCAACAGTATCACCAGCAAATCACCCCCACACAATCACACCTCCTCCTCCATGCTTCATGGTGGGGACCAGGCATGTAGGGTCCATCCGTTCACCTTTTCTGCATCGCACAAAGACACGGTGGTTGGAACCAAAGATCTCAAATTTGGACTCATCAGACCAAAGCACAGATTTCCACTGGTCTAATGTCCATTCCTTGTGTTCTTTAGCCCAAACAAGTCTCTTCTGCTTGTTGCCTGTCCTTAGCAGTGGTTTCCTAGCAGCTATTTTACCATGAAGGCCTGCTGCACAAAGTCTCCTCTACACAGTTGTTTTAGAGATGTGTCTGCTGCTAGAACTCTGTGTGGCATTGACCTGGTCTCTAATCTGAGCTGCTGTTAACCTGCAATTTCTGAGGCTGGTGACTCGGATAAACTTATCCTCAGAAGCAGAGGTGACTCTTGGTCTTCCTTTCCTGGGGCGGTCCTCATGTGAGCCAGTTTCTTTGTAGCGCTTCGGGACACTTTCAAAGTTTTCCCAATTTTTCGGACTGACTGACCTTCATTTCTTAAAGTAATGATGGCCACTCGTTTTTCTTTACTTAGCTGCTTTTTTCTTGCCATAATACAAATTCTAACAGTTTATTCAGTAGGACTATCAGCTGTGTATCCACCTGACTTCTGCACAACACAACTGATGGTCCCAACCCCATTTATAAGGCAAGAAATCCCACTTATTAAACCTGACAGGGTACACCTGTGAAGTGAAAACCATTTCCGGTGACTAGCTCTTGAAGCTCATCAAGAGAATGCCAAGAGTGTACAAAGCAGTCATCAAAGCAAAAGGTGGCTAATTTGAAGAACCTAGAATGTAACACATATTTTCAGTTGTTTCACACTTTTTTGTTAAGTATATAATTCCACATGTGTTAATTAATAGTTTTGATGCCTTCAGTGTGAATGTACAATTTTCATAGTCATGAAAACACAGAAAAATCTTTAAATGAGAAGGTGTGTCCAAACTTTTGGTCTGTACTGTATATACATACATACACACACACACACAGGTGCTTCTCACAAAATTAGAATATCATCAAAAAGTTAATTTATTTCAGTTCTTCAATTCAAAAAGTGAAACTCATATTATATAGAGTCATTACACACAGAGTGGTCTATTCCAAGTGTTTATTTCTGTTAATGTTGATGATTATGGCTTACAGCCGATGAAAACACAAACGTCATTATCTCAGTAAATTAGAATACTTTATAACAACAGCTTGAAATATTGTTTTAAAATCCGAAATGTTGTCCAACTGAAATGTATGTTCAGTAAATGCTTGGTCGGGGCTCATGAAATTCTCACCAGATGTCGGTAACAACCCATCCAATCCACACAGGCAATAAAATGCAATCTTCGATGTCCATAAGTTGTGTAATAATGAGAGATGGCACAAGGAAAAAGTATTGAACACGTGAAGAAAGAGTTGCAAAAAGCCCTGGAAAGTCCTGACACCAGCTGAAATCTATCAGTTATTAGAAAGCAATCCTGACACTTAGTGAAAAATAATATCAGCTGGTTCATCTGATGGCCTATAAAGAGGAGTTTCATTACCAAGATGCCACACAAGAAATATCTCATGATGGGTAAAACCAGTGAGCTGTCTCAAGACCTCTGCAACCTTATTGCTGGAAAACATACTGATGGCATTGGTTACAGAAGAATTTCTAAACTACTGAAGGCTCCAGTGATAACTGATGGGGCCATAATTCAGAAGTGGAAAGAACATAATTTCACCATAAATCGCCAATGTCCAGGTGCTTCCAGCAAGATTTCAGACAGAGGAGTGAAAAGAATTATCAGAACAGTTGTCCAAGAGCCAAGGACCACCTGTGGATAGCCACAGAAAGACCTGGAATCAGCAGGTACAATTGATTCAAAGAAAACAATAAGTAATGCACTCAGCCTTTATGATCTGTATGCACGCTCACCATGCAACCTCCATTGGTGAACAAAAAGCATGTTCAAGAGCGTGTACAGTTTGCTCATCAACATTTAGACAAGCCTGTGATATACTGGAGAATATAGTCTGGTCAGATGAGACCAAAATTGAACTCTTTGGCTGGCATAATACACACCATATTTGGAGGCCAAAAAAAAATCACTCCAAAAACACCATACCAACAGTGAAGTTTAGAGGTGGTATCATCATGGTGTGGCTATTTTTTAGCATACTTCATATAATTGAAGGAAGGTTGAATGGACAAATGTACTGAGACATTGTTGATAAAAACCTGCCGTCATCTACCAGGATGATGGAGATGAAACAAGGGTGGACATTTCAGCAAGACAATGATCCCAAACACACAGCAAAGGAAACTGGCTTCAGCGAAAGCTGCTAGAATGGCCGAGCCGATCAGCAGACCTGAATCCAATAGAAAATTTATGGAAGGAACTAAAGAATGGGCCGGAATCACATCTGAGCAATGCTTGCGACTAGTTTCTCTATACAGGAGGCATCTTGAAGCTTCATCACCAACAAAGGCTTTTGAACGAAGTACTAAATACATTTCATTAAGCATGTTCAAAACTTTTTTTCCTGTTCTCATTATTACACAAAGCTTAATTGATGGACATCTATGGATGATTTCTTGGCCTGTGTGAATTGGATGGGTTGTTACTGACATCTGGTGAGAATAACATGTCAATAGCACCTTTAGAAATATATTTACTTAGAAAATTGGTGACGTGTTCAATACTTATTTCACCCGCTGTATACGGTATGTTTTTTTTTTTTTTCAAAACAAACTAGAAAATCTAAGTATTTCATGTAGAAAATGTAATGGACATAATACAATTACCACCAAGAATTTTTAGGCCAGTTCACAAATTTGTGAAATGCAGACCGTGCTTGGATCACAATACCCGGCCAACCACTGGATCTCATGACCGGAACTGAATGCCTCTTTTATGCCTATGAGTCAGTTAGCCCAGGTCATGAGACCAAGTGATCAGAGCATGGTCCAATTTTTATAAACATGTGGCCTTAGGTTGTACAACATTTTTCACAACTTGACAGATCAGAATGACTCAACAATTTTAATTGGGCATTTTTGAAATTTAGATTTTTTTTTTACAGACACTTACTACTTAGATTAAGATTAAAGATTAGAAAATGTATTTTTAGCTCCGGAACTTTGAGTAACAAAACTGGTTCTCCTACAGATCATGTCACTTAAGTGAGGTCATCCAAAAAATATGCAATGTAGCCCTTGGAGTGGCACTGAACAATCACAGTCCAAACCCATACATTGAGTTGTGGTACACAGTGATACGCTCACGCCCGGACTCTTTGGCGTGAGCGTGGTTAGTGGTCCCACTGTGCCACAAATTGAGGAGTGCCTGGAGGAACGCGTGACTAGGGGCCTCGCCAGATCCGACCATGGATGCACAGCGGCTTAATCGACTCCGTGGTCTGAGGAGGGACGAGGGAGGTGGCCCAGGTGCTACTCCAGGTTAGACCCCGGTCACACAGCTGTTGACCCACACTGGGGAATGCAGGAACGGGCAGGTTTGGCTGGTATGCAGACTGGCGGGTACTGACAGGCACGGCTGGTATACAGACGGGCAGGTAGGTAAACAGGCTGGATAGGGACTAGTACAAACCGGGATACAAGAGCAGAGCCGCAGGGGTGGAGGGGAGGCGGAGCAGAGCCACAGAGGCGGAGCAGAGCAGAGCTGCGCCGCAGGTGCGGAGGGGAGGCGGAGCAGAGCAGGGGCAGAGGGGAGGCAGAGCAGGGGCGGAGGGGAGGAGCAGAGCAGGGGCAGAGGGGAGGAGCAGAGCAGGGCAGGGGCAGAAGGGAGGAGCAGAGCAGGGCAGGGGCGGAAGGGAGGAGCAGAGCAGGGGAGGAGCAGAGCAGGGGAGGAGCAGAGCAGGGGAGGAGCAGAGCAGGGCAGGGGCGGAGGAGCAGAGCAGGGCAGGGGCGGAGGAGCAGAGCTGGGCAGGGGCGGAGGAGCAGGGCAGGGGCAGAGGGGAGGAGCAGAGCAGGGCAGGGGTGGAGGGGGAGCAGAGCAGGGGCGTGGGGGGGAGGCAGAGCGGAGCAGGGGCGGAGGGGAGGCAGTGCAGAGCAGGGGCAGAGGGGAGGCAGAGCAGAGCAGGGGCGGAGGGGAGGCGGAGCAGAGCAGGGGCGGAGGGGAGGCAGAGCAGGGGCGGAGGGGAGGAGCAGAGCAGGGGCAGAGGGGAGGAGCAGAGCAGGGCAGGGGCAGAAGGGAGGAGCAGAGCAGGGCAGGGGCAGAAGGGAGGAGCAGAGCAGGGGAGGAGCAGAGCAGGGGAGGAGCAGAGCAGTGCAGGGGAGGAGCAGAGCAGGGCAGGGGCGGAGGAGCAGAGCAGGGCAGGGGCGGAGGAGCAGAGCAGGGCAGGGGCAGAGGGGAGGAGCAGAGCAGGGCAGGGGTGGAGGGGGAGCAGAGCAGGAGTGTGGGGGGGAGGCAGAGCGGAGCAGGGGCGGAGGGGAGGCAGTGCAGAGCAGGGGCAGAGGGGAGGCAGAGCAGAGCAGGGGCAGAGGGGAGGCAGAGCAGAGCAGGGGCAGAGGGGAGGAGCAGAGCAGGGGCAGAGGGGAGGAGCAGAGGGGAGGAGCAGAGCAGGGGCGGAGGGGAGGAGCAGAGCAGGGCAGGGGTGGAAGGGAGGAGCAGAGCAGGGCAGGGGCGGAAGGGAGGAGCAGAGCAGGGCAGGGGCGGAAGGGAGGAGCAGAGTAGGGACGGAGGGGAGGAGCAGAGCAGGGGCGGAGGGGGAGCAGAGCAGGGGCGGAGGGGGAGCAGAGCAGGGGAGGAGCAGAGCAGAGGAGAAGCAGAGCAGGGGAGGAGCAGAGCAGGGGAGGGGTGGAGGGGAGGAGCAGAGCAGGGGTGGAGGGGAGGAGCAGAGCAGCGGAGGAGCAGAGCAGGGGAGGAGCAGAGCAGGGGAGGATCAGAGCAGGGCAGGGGCAGAGGAGCAGAGCAGGGCAGGGGCAGAGGGGAGGAGCAGAGCAGGGCAGGGGTGGAGGGGGAGCAGAGCATGGGCGTGGGGGGGAGGCAGTGCAGAGCAGGGGCAGAGGGGAGGCAGAGCAGAGCAGGGGCGGAGGGGAGGCATAGCAGAGCAGGGGCAGAGGGGAGGAGCAGAGCAGGGGTGGAGGGGAGGAGCAGAGCAGGGGAGGAGCAGAGCAGGGGAGGAGCAGAGCAGAGGAGGGGTGGAGGGGAGGAGCAGAGCAGGGGTGGAGGGGAGGAGCAGAGCAGGGCAGGGGCGGAGGGGAGGAGCAGAGCAGGGCAGGGACGGAGGAGCAGAGCAGGGCAGGGGCGGAGGAGCAGAGCAGGGCAGGGGCGGAGGAGCAGAGCAGGGCAGGGGCGGAGGAGCAGAGCAGGGCAGGGGCGGAGGGGAGGAGCAGAGCAGGGCAGGGGCGGAGGGGGAGCAGAGCAGGGGCGTGGGGGGGAGGCAGAGCGGAGCAGGGGCGGAGGGGAGGCAGTGCAGAGCAGGGGCGGAGGGGAGGCAGTGCAGAGCAGGGGCGGAGGGGAGGCAGTGCAGAGCAGGGGCGGAGGGGAGGCAGAGCAGGGGCGGAGGGGAGGCAGAGCAGGGGCGGAGGGGAGGCAGAGCAGAGTAGGGGAGAAGGGGAGGCAGAGGAGAGCAGGAGAGAAGGGGAGGCAGAGTAGGGCAGGGGAGGAGGGGAGGCAGAGCAGAGCAGGGGCGGAGGGGAGGCAGAGCAGGGGTGGAGTGGAGCCAGAGCAGGGGCGGAGGGGAGGCAGAGCAGGGGCGGAGGGGAGGCAGAGCAGGGGCGGAGGGGGAGCAGAGCAGGGGCGGAGGGGAGCAGAGCAGGGGTGGAGGGGAGGAGCAGAGCAGGGGTGGAGGGGAGGAGCAGAGCAGGGGTGGAGGGGAGGAGCAGGGCAGGGGAGGAGCAGAGCAGGAGCAGAGCAGGGCAGGGGTGGAGGGGAGGAGCAGAGCAGGGGAGGAGCAGTGCAGAGCAGGGGAGGAGCAGTGCAGAGCAGGGGAGGAGCAGAGCAGGGGAGGAGCAGAGCAGGGGAGGAGCAGAGTGGAGGAGCAGGGCAGGGGTGGAGGGGAGGAGCAGAGCAGGGCAGGGGCAGAGGGGAGGAGCAGAGCAGGGCAGGGGCGGAGGAGCAGAGCAAGGGTGGAGGGGAAGCAGAGCAGGGGTGGAGGGGAGGCAGAGCAGAGCAGGGGCGGAGGGGAGGCAGAGCAGAGCAGGGGAGGAGGGGAGGCAGAGCAGAGCAGGGGAGGAGGGGAGGCAGAGCAGAGCAGGGGCAGAGGGGAGGCAGAGCAGAGCAGGGGCGGAGGGGAGGCAGAGCAGAGCAGGGGCGGAGGGGAGGTAGAGCAGAGGCGGAGGAGAGGCAGAGCTGAGGCGGAGGAGAGGCAGAGCAGGGGCGGAGGAGAGGCAGAGCAGGGGCGGAGGAGAGGCAGAGCAGGGGCGGAGGAGAGGCAGAGCAGGGGCGGAGGGGAGGCAGAGCAGGGGCGGAGGGGAGGCAGAGCAGGGGTGGAGGGGAGGCAGAGCAGAGCAGGGGCGGAGGGGAGGCAGAGCAGAGCAGGGGCAGGGGCGGAGGGGAGGCAGAGCAGAGCAGGGGAGGAGCAGAGAAGGGGAGGAGCAGAGAAGGGGAGGAGGAGCAGAGCAAGGGTGGAGGGGGAGCAGAGCAGGGGCGGAGGGGAGGCAGAGCAGAGCAGGGGCGGAGGGGAGGCAGAGCAGGGGTGGAGGGGAGGCAGAGCTGGGGCAGAGGTGAGGCAGAGCAGGGGCAGAGGTGGGGCAGAGCAGGGGGGGAGGTGAGGCAGAGCAGAGCAGGGGCGGAGGGGAGGCAGAGCAGAGCAGGGGCGGAGGGGAGGCAGAGCAGAGCAGAGGCAGAGGAGAGGTAGAGCAGAGGCGAAGGAGAGGCAGAGCAGAGGCGGAGGAGAGGCAGAGCAGAGGCGGAGGGGAGGCAGAGCAGGGGCGGAGGGGAGGCAGAGCAGGGGCGGAGGGGAGGCAGAGCAGAGCAGGGGCGGAGGTGGAGGGGAGGAGCAGAGCAGGGGAGGAGCAGAGCAGGGGAGGAGCAGGGGCGGAGGGGGAGCAGCGCAGGGGTGGAGGGGAGGCAGAGCAGGGGTGGAGGGGAGGCAGAGCAGGGGCGAAGGGGAGGCAGAGCAGAGCAGGGGCGAAGGGGAGGCAGAGCAGAGCAGGAACGGAGGGGAGGCAGAGCAGAGCAGAGCCGCAGGGGAGGCGGAGAAGGGGCGGCAGAGCAGAGCCGCAGGGGAGGCGGAGCACAGCAGAGCCGTGGCTGGGGGGGGAGCGGAGCAGAGCAGGGGCAGAGGGGGAGCGGAGAAGGGTGGAGGGGGAGCGGAGCAGGGCAGGGGAGGAGGGGGAGCAGGGCAGGGGCGGAGGGGGAGCAGAGCAGGGCAGGGGCGGAGGGGGAGCAGAGCAGGGCAGGGGCGGAGGGGGAGCAGAGCAGGGCAGGGGCAGAGGGGGAGCAGAGCAGGGCAGGGGCAGAGGGGGAGCAGAGCAGCAGCGGAACAGAGCAGGGGCGGAGCAGAGCAAGGCCGCAGGGGAGGCGGAGCAGAGCAGGGCCACAGGGGAGGCGGAGCAGAGCCACAGGGGTGGAGCAGAGCAGAGCCGCCGGTGCGGAGGGGAGGCGGAGCAGAGCAGAGCCGCAGGTGCAGAGGACAAGCAGAGCGGAGCAGAGCCGCAGGTGCGGAGGACAAGCGGAGCAGAGCGGAGCAGAATCGCAGGTGCGGGCAGACAGGACAGGGCTCTGTTCACACGGAACAGACTGGGAAACACAGGAAGATAGCTAGAACACAGGGGTAGATACGGAGGCAGGAAAACGGGACAAGCAGAACCAGATACACACAACGAGTAGGAGTTAAGTACTGGTTCAGACACTGCAGGAAAAGGGAAGGTTCGGACATAGAGACAAACAGGTAACAGGCTAGGACACAGTTCAGACAGGAATTGACACCGGGCCGGGACCTGGCAACTCAGTTGCACAGAACACACTGAAAGAAAGTGTTGCTCAGGCACCTCCCACTGGGTGGATGGGGTTTAAGTATCCAGTGACTCACAGCAATAGGCTGGGGACGCATTAGGACTGCGCACACTGTAACTTTAAGAATCAGGAAGTGCCAGCACCGCAGCCCTAAGCCAGCAGACAAGAGACATGCACACAGCAGGTAGAGAAGCACAGTGCACAGCCTGGACTGGTAGGTAAGTTGGCGATTTGTCATATTGTTCTGCACAATTTTTTTTTTTTTGCATTCCACACCAGGAAGTGTTGCACCATTTTTGATGACATTTTACATCCGGCTGCTTGGCTAAGGAAAGTCAGACAATTAAATATGATCATTGGTTTTAAAGTGGATTTTCCCCATAAAATTGCATTAGATCCGGAAAATCCACAGGTGAAAAATGCATGGAATCTGCACATGACTGTATCAATAAAGTTTTGACAAAGCCAAATACCAGGAAGTATCAAAAACAAAGCTGCTTTATTTAAAATATGACATACCGACAAGAGACAAAAAAACGCAGCTTCAAAAACACGAAAAAAACGTATGTAAAATTATAAAAAAATGCAAGTAATCGATTTTACTTAATGGGTGCTGAAAATCTCCAACATCAAGTACCGTATTTTGCGGATTATAAAATGCATCGGATTAAAAAATGTTGTTTTTTCTTTAAATAAAATGGTGTGCCTTATAATCCTTTTTACCTGGGGGGTGGTGGAGCGGGGGTCACACATACTGGACATTGGCGGCTGTGGCGGCAGGAGTCGGGCGATGCTGCGGGCCCCTTTCTCAGAGGAAGTGTCGCTGATTCAAGGCGGTGGTGGTGGCAGGGCAATACTGCGGCTCCATCCTCAGAAGAAGTGTCACTGATTCAAGGAGGTGGTGGTGATGGCGGTAGCGGGGCAATACTACGGCTCCGTCCTCAGAAGAAGTGTCGCTGATTCAAGGTGGTGGTGGTGATGGCGGTAGCGGGGCAATACTACAGCTCCGTCCTCAGAAGAAGTGTCGCTGATTCAAGGTGGTGGTGGTGGCGGCGGTAGCAGGGCAATGCTGCGGCTCCATCCTCAGAAGAAGTGTCGCTGATTCAAGGCGGTGGTGGTGGCGGCGGTAGCAGGGCAATGCTGCGGCTCCGTCCTCAGAAGATGTGTCGCTGATTCAAGGTGGTGACGGTGGTGGTGGCACGGCGATGCTGCAGCCCCATCCTCAGAAGTCGGCTGTGAGTGGAGACGAGGTTCCCTATCCCATACATAGCCCTGTACTGTGCTTTGGCAAAATGGCCGTCGGAGCATGACCACCACCGCCTTGAATCAGCGACGCTTGTTCTGGGGATGGGGCTCGCAGCATCGCCCCGCTGCCGGCGCACCCACCACTAAGTTACTGTATGTGGGACCCCGATCCGATGGCGCCCACCCCAGGTAAAATACCGTAAGTTCGCATTATAAGAAACAGCCCTTTTTCCTCAAAAATTTGGGGGGAGAAAATGCGTCTTATAATCCGCAAAATATGGTTACACAGTGTAAAAGAAAAAAAAAAGGGCATGAGATTTCAATAAATCCTATCCACTTTGCTGAGAAATGTAAGATTTTTGAGCAGCGTAAAAAAAAATTAATAATGGAAACTTAATATCAATTCTCTTAACATTTTTCACCCATTCAAACAAATGGTAAAAGATACAAGTAATAATGCGTATATTTATGCTGCCTGTTTTTTTCTGCCAGCAATCTGGTATTTAGTGCAGAAAAAATCTGCAGCAAATACTCACCGTGTGCACAAATCCTGTGTTTTTAATCTTGTGTATTCTATTTTCACCTACATCTCTAGGAACATTCAATGCCTTTGTATCCTTTTCCTTGTTTGTCTAGAACAATGATCTCTTCTTTATCTTTTGGAGCAGTATCTTGATTTAGCCAAATATCTAACATGCAATCCCAATCCTCCAGCCAGTCCGGGTATTTGAAGTTTTCTATCAAGCTCATCTATCGCAATAGACGCAGCCCTCGATTATATATCCCGTGCTGGAGACAAATGTGAGATTCTGTTCAAGAGGATGAATCCTTCTGAGACTGCAGCAGTCAGTAAACATGACTTTTTATGCTGAATATGGACTAATCAATTGTGTTTTGCTATTTATATTGTTCTTGTTTCACTGGTTTATTGCAAACAGCAGAAAGTTTGTAAATATTGCAAATAAACGGAATTTGCTGTTGGGGAGGTTGAATAATTTTGATTGCAACTGTATATGCACATGTGAACTTTCTTGCAGCCAGAAAAACACATGTAAAAAAAAAACTCTGTGTGAACATACCCTTAGGGAGTAGAGGATATTCCATAAGAGCCTGATTGGTGTGGATTTCTCTGAGAACAGTTAGACGATTGTGACACACCCCCTGGGCTACTCGGTAGCCGGGCCGGTCCTGTATTGGGGTAGTCACGGTGGCAGTGGCCCTATCTGTGGCCCAGGGCGGTCAAATAAAGAACAGTCAATTGGGGAAATAATGTTTGAGGAATAAGTTTGTGACGCCACCCGTGGTATGCGGCTATATGGGGCCGCCGCTGTGGTGCAGATCCACTGGGGCTGTTGGTGACGCAGCAAAGATGGTTCAGCTCTCCAGGGGTAGAGCTAAGCCTCAGGGCAGTTTGTAGTGTTTGCTGAGGTAGATGTTGTTGGTGTTGTAGTGCAAGGCAGGTGGCGCAGCAATTAGGCAAGAACACAGCGGGGTGCAGTCTTCAAATATTTACTCAGAGTTGTCAAGCTGCTCCAGGTTGCAATTTCCGGATTATAACCGCCCACGTCGTCCTGTGTCCTCCGAGGAAATGATCCAGCCAACTCTCAGTTAATTTGGGTGCACTTGACCCCTTTCTGTGTACCTCTCCAGGTCGTCTCTCTCTGTGCTGGCTCTCGCCCTCCTGCCCTGCGCCTCACACACAGTTTCCCAAGGCAGTGGCCACGGGCCTTGTTGAGCGACGTCCTCTGAGTCCCCTTGGTCCTATATGGCCACCTTTTCAGCTATTATGTGTGGATTGTGGCTACGGCACTTGAAGATACAGCAACCTCTGGTTTGCTAGCTGAGACTTGTAGTACTCCATTAGTCTGGGGCCGGTCCCCTACTTTGGCCTGATCCCTCCACGGTCAGCGTGAACTCGGGCACACGGGTGGACTCCACACTCGCCGTGCCCCTAGGATCCCCTCTATATCTGGAGCCTTTCCCACTGCTCCTGTCTTCTCTCCTCACTCTCCTCCTGGGCCTCTTTCACTGGGCCCTACTCCTCTGCTCTCCTGAGCAGGACTGAACTCCTCCCAACTCCACTCCACAGAACTGAACTCAACTGCTCCCCTGAGCAGAACTCCTTCTAGATCTTTTTACCCTTCTTTTTATATGCTTCTCTCAGTGCTCCCCTGAACTTCTTCCTCCACCCACACCCACGATATGGTTCCCCCCCTTCCAGCCAAGGACAGGGCTCAGCAGTGACCAAGTGAATCTTGCCCCGCCTGCTGGTCTGGAGAGGTGTAGTGTTGGATGTGAGTGGGTGGGTCCCGGGTAGTGCTCCTTCCTTACCTGAGAGTGGGATACCACACCTCTGAATGAGATGCAGTACCTCTGGGGCAACTGGACCCGCAGGGGCGCCACATTTGTATAAACCGGACCAAGTTTGGAAGGAAGTGCACGGACTGGCTGGCTGCTCTCCTGACCCGAGCATGACAGCTGCTTGGAAATATATGAAGTTGTCATGCTCGGGTCGGGATAACCACCGGCCAGTCTGAGCATTGCGATCCAGTCTCTGCCCGATTTATATGGCCTCCCTTATTATGGACCGGCAGTGCGCATGCTCGACCACCTCTCCATCCATTCCCTATGGGGCGGCCTAGTGCCGTGCTCAGCTTTTTACAGCAGCCCCATATAGAGCTGAGGTCGAGCATGCACACTGCCGATCCATTATAACAGGGATAAAAGTTCCCCATTCAGCTGATCAGCGCAGGTCAAAGTAGTCAGACCCTCACCAATCAATAACGTATCATCAGTCCTGTACATAGGAGATAATAATTTATCATCATCACATAATCCCTTTAAGGTGTCCATGACCCAAGAAGCGATCAGACCAGCCGTCAACCTGATCGTGTGGGTTACTGGAGAGTGATAGAAGCAACCGCTACTCAGAGTAAACATGCCATGGGATTTATTTGGTTTCCATAGGTACCTTTCACTTGGCACGGTAATTACCAGCTCACCTTGGCAATGCTGTAGCCCCTGGGGATGAAGTGTCCTCTATAGCTTTGCTGTGTTCCAGGAAATATAGATCTCTCCAGGCAGCACAATGGAAGAAAATGCAGCAAAAGCTACAACATGCAAATAGCAACAAGTAAGCAAACGATCATTGATGTAAACACTGATATAAATAGTAAAATCTACAGGTGCTTCTCACAAAATTAGAATATCATCAAAAAGTTAATTTATTTCAGTTCTTCAATACAAAAAGTGAAACTCCTATATTATATAGAGTCATTACACACAGAGTGATCTATTTCAAGTGTTTATTTCTGTTAATGTTGATGATTATGGCTTACAGCCAATGAAAACAAGTCTTTATCTCAGTAAATTAGAATACTTTATAACAACAGCTTGAGAAATGATTTTAAAATACAAAATGTTGTCCTACTGAAATGTATGCTCAGTAAATGCCCTCAATACTTGGTCGGGCTCCTTTTGCATCAATTACTGCATCAATGCGGCAATGTGGCATGGAGGCGATCAGCCTGTGGCTGCTGAGGTGTTATGGAAGCCCAGGTGGCTTTGATAGCAGCCTTCAGCTCGTCTGTATTGTTGGGTCTGGGGTCTCTCATCTTCCTCTTGACAATACCCCATAGATTCTCTATAATAGATTCTCTATGGGGTTAAGGTCAGGCGAGTTTGCTGCCAATCAAGCACAGTGATACTGTTGTGTGTAAACCAGGTATTGGTACTTTTGGCAGTGTGGACAGGGGCCAAGTCCTGCTGGAGAATGACATTTCCATCTCCAAAAAGCTTGTCGGCAGAGGGGAGCATGAAGTGCTCTATACTTTTTCCGTCCACTCAACTTTCCATTAATATGCTTGGATACAGCACTCTGTGAACAGCCAGCTTCTTTAGCAATGACCTTTTGTGGCTTACCCTCCTTGTGGAGTGTGTCAATGACTGCCTTCTGGACATCTGTTAAGTCAACAGCCTTCTCCATGATTGTGGAGCCTACTGAAACAGACTAAGGGACCTTTTTAAACACATCAGAAGCCTTTGCGGGTGTTTTTTGTTAATTATTTTAATTTACGGAGATAATGACTTTTGTGTTGTCATTGGCTGTAAGCCATAATCATCAACATTAACAGAAATAAACACTTGAAATAGATCCCTCTGCGTGTAATGACTCTATATAATGGGAGTTTCACTTTTTGCATTGAAGAACTGAAATAAATTAACTTTTTGATGATATTCTGATTTTGTGAGAAGCACCTGTAAATACACACCCATACAGAGATCAGTATAAATGAGTACACCCACTTTGAAAAGTAAGATTTTAATCAACATCTCACTGAACACAAGAGCATTTTCCAACATTTTGACAACACTGATTTTCATACAACATTTTTTAACCCATAACATGAAAGTAAGGTTAATAATATAACTTTCATTACAAAATCTCCAATTTTACTCAAATTAGTTGATGCAAAAATGACTACACCCCACATCAAAAACTACAACATCTAGTATTTTGTATAACCTCCATAACTTTAAAGGACAGCACCAAGTCTTTTAGGTCTAGAATGAACAAGTTGGTGACATATTGCAACATCTATCTTTTTCCATTCTTCAAGGACAAACTCTTTTAGAGCCTGGATCCTGGATGGAAAGTGATGACAACTTGTCTCTTCAGAATTCCCCACATCTGTTCGGTTGTGTCAGATCAGGAGACACTTGGCTACTGAATCATTTTCACCCCGTTCTTCAGAAATGCAGCAGATGAGTGTTTGGATCATTGTCATGTTGGAAAAGTGCACGTCTACCAAGGACATGGAGTGATGGCAGCACCTTCTCTTTCATTATAGAGCAGTACATCTGTGAATTCATGATCAATGACATGTAGCCCTCCCTACACCAACAGCTCATGCAGCTCCACGTAAGGACACTGCCACCACCAAGTCTCACTTTAGGCACCATGCTTTTTTCTTTGGACTCCTCACCTTTGCGACACCATACAATTTTGAAGCCATCAGTTCCAAAAACATTTATCGTGCTCACATCAATCCAGAGTATAAAGTCCCAGCGCTCTTCATATTTTTCAGCCTGGGCCCTGACACATTGTAGGTGGATGGTTTGTGCATGTGCTCTAGGAGAGGCTTCCTTGGTGGATGACACCCATGCATGCTGTTCCTCTGCAGTGTATGCAGTATTGTATCACGGGAAACAATCGCCCCTGTTCGACTTCTTTAGCATTCTGCAGTGAACTTACATGTCTATTTTCTTCAACCCTTCTCATCAGATGCTCCTGCTTAGGTGATAAACTCCATGGTCGTCCTGTTCTCTGTGAGATGGTTACAGTTCCATCTTTGTTAAAACATTTTTTAGAATGCCTGCTAAAGTAATCTGATTGATAAGTAAACCTTTATTAATCTTCTTGTAGCTTTCATCTTACTTGTGTAAAGAAATTATTTTCTCTCTCAGGTCTTGTGACATTTCTCTTCCATGTGGTGCCATTACTGTCTTGTGACATTTCTCTTCCATGTGGTGCCATTACTGTCTTGTGACATTTCTCTTCCATGTGGTGCGATTGCTGACAGCATGAAATGGGAAGAGGTTTTCTCTGTTAAGTTATGCTTTTTTTTTCTTACAGTCACCTGTCTGCTGGACACATGTTTAATGAATAATTAGACTTACCTGTGGTTGAATTCTTTAGAATTTTGTAGTCTAACCTTTAGCTTTGTTCCTAAGACTTTAATTGGGGTGTATTTTGCAACATGTACTTGAATGAATTTGTTAGTAATATTACTTTTTTGGGTGTACAAAATAAGAAATCTTGTTTGCAATCAATAACCCACTCCCATTTATGGGAGTATTTTTAAAGTATGGTATCCCATAGAAAATGTTTATTAGGGAAGGAAACTAAAGGTTTTCTGACAAATCAGTTGGGGTGTACTTATTTATGCTGAGCACTGTATATATAGTACCATATACACACATACACTCATACAGAGCACAGTTATCGCTACCATCGACTGGATACATTATTATTAACCTTGGGATCTACATTAGACAGAGAAGTTCCATAATATGGAACACACACTTATATTCTAGACCATGCGGACCGCATGTGGCCCCTGAGGCTGCTTTATGCGGCCCGTAGGCACAGACCCCTTGACAATCCCGACCTGGACCAGGAGGAGCCGCCAACAGCAGATCTCTGCACAGGATTTCCAATGCCAGCCGCCGGCCAATCAGAAGCAAGCAGCATCGGCATCCTAGCGCAGCGGCATATGACGTCACTGCCATGCGCAGATGTCAGCTGCTGGCCTCTGATAGGCCGGCGGCTGGCATTGGAAATGCTGTGCAGAGAGCCAGTCTCTGAGCGGCAATGCAGTGAAGAACAACACAGGGGACCATTCTACCAGATGGGGACCTGGATGGGGCATTACTACCGGATGGGGGGCATTACTCCAAGACGAGGACCAGGATGGGGTACAATACTACAAGATGGGGACCACCAGGATGGGGCACATTACAGCAAGATGGGGACCACCAGGATGGGGCATATTACTACAAGATGGGGACCACCAGGATGGGGTATATTACTGCAAGATGGGGACCACCAGGATGGGGCATATTACTACAAGATGGGGACCACCAGGATGGGGCATATTACTACAAGATAGGGACCACTAGGATGGGGCACATTACTACAAGATGGGGACCACCAGGATGGGGCACATTACAGCAAGATGGGGACCTCCAGGATGGAGCACATTACTCCAAGACGGGGACCACCAGGATGGGGCACATTACTGCAAGATGGGGACCACCAGGATGGGGCACATTACTACAAGATGGGGACTACCAGGATGGGGCACATTACAGCAAGATGGGGACCAACAGGATGGAGCACATTACTGCAAGATGGGGACCACCAGGATGGGGAACATTACTCCAAGACGAGGACCAGGATGGGGCACATTACTGCAAGATGGGGACCACCAGGATGGGGCATATTACTACAAGATGGGGACCACCAGGATGGGGCATATTACTACAAGATGGGGACCCCCAGGATGGAGCACATTACTCCAAGATGGGGACCACCAGGATGGGGCTAATTACTGCAAGATGGGGACCACCAGGATGGGGCACATTACTCCAAGACGAGGTCCAGGATGGGGCACATTACTGCAAGATGGGGACCACCAGGATGGGGCATATTACTACAAGATGGGGACCACCAGGATGGGGCATATTACTACAAGATGGGGACCACCAGGATGGGGCATATTACTACAAGATGGGGACCAGGATGGGGCATATTACAAGATGGGGACCACCAGGATGGGGCACATTACTACAAGATAGGGACCAGCAAGATGGGGCACATTACAGCAAGATGGGGACCACCAGGATGGAGCACATTACTGCAAGATGGGGACCACCAGGATGGGGCACATTACTGCAAGATGGGGACCACCAGGATGGGGCACATTACTCCAAGACGAGGACCAGGATGGGGCACTTTACTCCAAGACGAGGACCAGGATGGGGCACATTACTGCAAGATGGGAACCAACAGGATGGGGCATAATACTGCAAGATGGGGACCACCGGGCTAGAGCACATTACTCCAAGATGGGGACCACCAGGATGGGGCACATTACTACAAGATGGGGACCACCAGGATGGGGCATATTACTGCAAGATGGGGACCACCAGGATGGGGCACATTACTGCAAGATTGGGACCACCGGGATGGGGCACATTACAGCAAGATTGGGACCACCGGGATGGGGCACATTACTGCAAGATTGGGACCACCGGGATGGGGCACATTACTGCAAGATGGGGAACACCGGGATGGGGCACATTACTGCGAGATTGGGACCACAGGGATGGGGCACATTACTACGAGATTGGGACCACCAGGATGGGGCACATTACTACGAGATTGGGACCACCGGGATGGGGCACATTACTACGATATGGGGACCACCAGGATGGGGCACATTACTACAAGATGGGGACCACCAGGATGGGGCACATTATTACAAGATGGGGCCACCAGGATGGGGCACATTACTACAAGATGGGGACCACCAGGATGGGGCACACTACTACAAGATTGAGACCACCAGGATGGGGCACACTACTACAAGATTGGGACCACCAGGATGGGGCACACTACTACAAGATTGGGACCACCAGGATGGGGCACTTTACTAGATGTTTGCCAGAATTACTATATGGTGCGAATTGTAAAACAATATTACTGTATGTGGCCAATTGGAGGAAACAAAATTGTAAAAATTTAAAAAAAAAAAAAAATTAAAAATAAAGCAAGAAAAAATATTTTGCCACTAAAAATGCTGTTTTATATATAAACTAAAGTAAACACAAAAAAGTGCACGTTTATTATCGCCACATCCGTAACGACCCAAGCTATAAAAAAATAAAAGGCTGCAGCCAGTCAGCAGGTGATTGGCAGCAGCAGACACGTAACTTAATCTTACATGACCACCAGGAGACACAGCGCTGATTTCACAGGAGTGGCGAATGATCAAGGAGGTTTCTTTTTTTTTTTTATTATTATAGTAACTTTAGCTTATAAGAAGGGGTTCCCCAATAGTGAGCAACCCCTTTAAGCTTTCAATTTTCCTGTAATGCCACCTCAGGAGAAACTAAGCATTACACAATGTTCATTCAAATTAATAGGTTTGTGTTATGCCAGACAGCTGAGGTCCTCCAAAGAAACTTGACCCTCCAGGTGGTCGGGCGCTACAATGAATCTGCTGGGGAGGGAAAAGTGTATAATATTATGGGTATTTGCATTTATAAAATGCTTAGTATTTTAATAGAACCCTATGAGGAGAAAGAAAAATGACATAAAATTTCAGATGATGAAAAAATATAAGTCACACACACCTAAGATAGCTGTCCACCAAAAGTGCTTGGTTTGGCTGACTATAGCCTAATGTGTATGGTGCCTAAAGCCTCAGTATTATATTGTGGCTATCACAATAGTGTAGTTATTGTGCCATTTATGCTCCACGCAGCCCTGGGCTTAAAGTGAATGTTTACTCAAAAACCTGATTAAACAATAGGTCATTTTCTATCTTAAATGTATATTATAAAAAAAATAGATGTTGATTTTTTTCTGTGACATCTTTTGTGAATGGTGGATCCTGTGTAATCTATTGTATATAGTGGTGTTATCAGTCATTGTACAGGAGGAGGAGGTGAGCTGTGACATCACCTATTGTGAAGGGTGGATCCTGTGTAATCTATTGTATATAGAGGTGTTATCAGTCATTGTACAGGAGGGGGAGGTGAGCTGTGACATCACCTATTGTGAGTGGTGGATCCTGTGTTATCTACTGTATATAGAGCTGTTATCAGTCATCGTAAAGGAGGAGGTGAGCTGTGACATCCCTTATTGTGAGCTGTTATCAGACATTATGTTACACACACACACCACAAGGTTCAGATAGGGGCGAGACAGGTTACATGAATTCTGTGGAATCCTGGGTGAACTGTTACTCAGGGCGAGCATCGACCATGTGCTGCAGCTTCTCTCAGGCACACAGGGGTATTGACCCTCAGGCACAGACACGTAGGTTGTTTCACTTGCTGACCAGACACACTTGACAAGAGTCCTCATAAACGGTAGAACAGTAGCATTTAATAAGAAGCCGCACAGCCAGTGCGGATCTGGTTCTACAGCACTATTATCAATATGTAGATATTTAATAACCTTGCAATACTCCTTTCCGTAGTCTGACTAATCCTTGCAGCACTATATCAGTCTATGGAACTTAAAGGGGTTGTCCACTACTTTCACATTGATGCCCTATCCATAGGATAGGGCATCAATGTATGATCGGCCTGGGTCCCGCACCCGGCACCCCCTGCCGATCAGCTGTTGTCAGCGGCCGGAATTCCTTACCTGCGGTGTTCGGCCGTCAAGTTGGAGTGGCCGGAGCTTGTTACTGCACATCCGCCTCCTATTCCATTGAATGGGATGCGGATGTGCAGTACACCACGGCGGCCACTACAGATGGACGGCCAAGCACCACAGGTAAGCACTTCCGGCCGGCAGCCGCGGCCACCAATAGCAGCTGATCGGAGGCCGATTATACATAGGGCATCAATGTGAAAGTAGTGGACACCTTCTTTAACTAAATCACAGGTGAAAGTGAATTGTATAAAGATCATGTCCAATGGTCAGATCATGCTGGGAAGTGAAGTGTTTTACAGAATATGTATTAAATATAATATTACCTACAAAAGATACAGAATTTCACCAACATTATAAAAATATCTTAAGGCTATGTTCACATGCATTTTTGCTGCATCTTTTTCTGCAGCCAAAACCTGCTCTCTTGGCAGTAATAACACCCTTTAAAATGCTCTTTTGGCGGCGTTTCGTGGTATTGTCTATGCATCTTTTGCAGTGCTTTTTTTTTGGGTGCGGATGACGTGTGCTTTATTTACAGTACATGTTTAGTAATGTTAGTTTTAAACACCAAAAACACCACAAAAAGGTCGCAAAACATTTGTTGCATTTTTTTTTACTTTAGCTTTGCTTTCTATGGGTAAAAAAAAACCTCCAAAAACTACGGAAAAATTTGCCGTTCTCAGATTCAATCTGCAGCACGTCAGCGCTTTTGCAATCAGGTAAAAAAAAAAAATCATCAAGCAACTGCATGAGATCTCTGAAGTCTCAGATTTTCCTGGAACTGTAAAAAGCAGATTTAAATTTGCGCAAAAAAAACATCAAATGCTGCATCTGAACATAGACGTATTGTTTAAAGCGTGACCATTGTTTTAATTTTTATTTCAATAATACAAGTGAAAATAAACTTTGTAATATATTTATTATATTAATATTATTTATATTATTATGATCTTTCATTTTCTAAATTCTCAATTCATGGTTAAAACTATATTCAGTGAAGACAGATGGTTACATTAGTGAGATAGGAGAGGACAGAGAAAGGAAAGAAAATGTATGTAATCTCTCATTTGTGTATACATATTTTAGTTCTGTTAATCTATTAATTATTGCACTTTATTTGCATATCACATGAATGTATGGAGATAAAAAATGGTTTTTAATTTGATTAATTACTTTGGAACCATTGTTTGCCGGTTGTTTTCTTCTTTGGTGTGATGAGCAACAATCGCTTTAATATTTATTTAAACAAATGAATCTACTTTTATTAATCAGTTGTGGACTTGTATATTTTGTAGCTATTTAGCAAAACAACATCAGAGAGCAACTTCTCCCAGTAGCAATTTGTTGCTTTTTTTTCCCCCCAGACTTATGACACTCCATAAGTGTAACTTGGTGACTCGAACTAAACATTGAAATTTTGGGTCCATGGTCAGGAAACTCCCCAGATCTCAATCCCATTGAGAACCTGTGGTCGGTCATCAGTCAGGATTTGGCCTAGAAGCTGGTACGCAGATGCCAGGGTGAAGGACAGAAGTCTTCAGAATTTAAGGCTCAATTTTGTGACGATCGAGGCTTTACATAAAATTCAGGTGTGTCAATAAAAGTTTAAAAACTTCTGATAATTGTGCTTTAATAACCATAGAAACATTCAACTAAAAGAGATTAAAACACAAGCAGCAAACTGTGAAAAACTAAATGTGTGCCACAACTTTAGGTAATGTATTAAACAGAGAGGACATGCTTAATATTTCTATACCTACCACAGGCACAAATTGGCCTTTTTGCCCCCATAGGATAGAATTATTTTATCAACAGGTCATGTAGTGAGCAACACAAATAGAAGTTGATCATGGTCGACGTGATGGTTGTATAGAATAATAGCATTGTATTACAGTCAGGGATGCAAATTGTCTCTTCAGAGAAGACGAGGACTAGAACTCTAGCGCCCCCTATTGGACGCAGCAGACCTAAAAGTCAATATTGACTCTTTAAGGAGCCTTGCATTATGACTTAGGCCAAACCAGAATCTCAATTTGCTGTTGCAGACAGTGTTTCGGTGTGTTGCCCCTCATCAGTGCAAAGTATGAGATCTGATTTGGCTGCATGAGAGGCTCTGGACTAAGGTCTAACGTTTCCCCTTGTGGAGAGTGACAAGCCAAGCCTGGCTTGTCAGAGTGAGGAGACTTAAGTCATGTATGCTCCTCTTGGAAATTAAATATAAAAATTGACCCTTCAGAAAGGAAGAGCACTAGAACTCTAGCACCACCTATTGGAAGCAGCGATCCTACAAGAAGAAACATTACCCCTTCAACCTCAGTCCAGAGCTTCTCACCTAGCCAAACCAAATCTCATACTTTGCACTCATGAGGGACAACAGCCTGAAACACTGTCTGCAAATTGAGATTCTGGTTTGGCTTTTATCCCAAGTAATATGACAAGGTTCCTTAAAGAGTTCATATTGACTTTTAGGATCGCTGCTTCCAGTGGGTGGCGCTAAAGTTCTAGTCCTCTTCCTCTCTGAAGAGACAAGTTTCCTCACTCTGAGATACCAGGCTTGGCTCATCACGCTCCACAAAGAGGAAAATTATCCCTTAGACCCCTATTACAGTCAGATAATGTTGGGGGTTGTAGTGTTGTATATAGGAGGATAAAAAAAGAAATGTAATATGGTCACAGGCCATGTTGAGAGTTGTAGTTTTGTATGTATAGAGTGTAATAGAATTGTATCATGGCCATGTCTAGTTGTTCTTTCATGTTGGGGGTTGTAGTAGTCTATGTATTAGGTGGTTATATGTATAGCATATAACAGAACTGTACTACAGTAATGGCCAGTGATCGGTCATGTTGGGGGTTGTAGTGCTCTGGATCTTTATCAGCAATGATCCAAATCCCATTAGACAATATTAAAACACTTATCCGGTAATAAAATAGGAAACCAGAGCAGAAACGTTCACACATAGAAACCCAGGTAGAGTTTATTATACAATATATTTATAAAGAAGAACCTCAGAGTCAGAGGCCCAAATAATGAGGACGGGGTGCGGGTACAATGACTCAAATGAACATTATGAAACTGGATTTTTTATTGGTACCATACAGGACTCAATGGCACAAAATACGCATTGTCATGCGAGTGCGCTGATCGTTGGCAAAAGTCTACAGGGCGATGGGTAGTGGAGGGAGTAAGGGTCAAAAATGTCACCATTTCACAACATAAAAATCCTAAAACAGGAGGGAAAAAAAAAAAAAAAAAAAAAAAAAAGAGGGTTCATGGCATTTTCTGACCTCATTGTTCATCGTAAGAACCAAAAAAATATAATGTAGCACGCACACACAAATTTATATACATATATATATTCTACAGGTCTCCTCCATTACCACCCCCAAATGGTGAGCTATACAGACAAAGATGGGCTTACAATGAATGTATTGCTGTAGATTACAAATAGGGAAGACGGAACTAAAAGAAAAAGCGAGAAAACATGTTAGAAGCAAAAGAATGATGTGGGTATAGTGGCCAAAAAAAGCCATAAAAAGTATATTCATCACAATATATTGAGAACTGTACAAAGATCTCCTGGCAAGGATACAGCCAATCAAAACACAAAGAGCAGATGACATCGCCTTTTGCACCTTAACTGGAAAATAATGTAATTTTTTTAAATTTATTTTACTCACTTATGTTGCGCCATTAATTCCACAGCGTTTTACAGACATTATATCCACTGTCCCCATTGGGGCTCACAATCTAGATTCCCTATCAGTATGTCTTTGGAGTGTGGGAGGAAACCGGAGAACCCGGAGGAAACCCACGCAAACTTCTTGCAGATGTTGTCTTGGTGGGATTTGAACCCAGGACCCCAACGCTGCAAGGATGCAGTGCTAACCACTGAGCCACCGTGCTGACCTAATGTGATGAACTCTTGCTCTCCATGATGGTCAAGTTTCGGCTTTTGGACCTCAGCACTATACATCTCCGAGTGATTTTACCCTTGGCGGGTTGTGAAGACGAAGACTTTATTAGTGATGAGCGTGCGTGCTCGCCACTCGAGTGACATCGGGGTGCTCGGGTATGCATAGAGTATCACGGGTGTTCGAGTCCTCGCCCAGCATGTTTTGCGGCTGTTGGCCAATAAACACGCAGGGATTGCCTGCCATACATGGTAATGCTGTAGCCATGTTGGCTATGGCATTGAAGTGTATGGCAGGCAATCGCCGGGGACTCGAGCGCTCATGATACTCGACAGACTTGAGATGGATAAAAGGGGTTGAGGAAAAAAAAAACACGGCCGGCATCTTCTTCGTTTACAGGTCGTTTGTGGCATTGCAGTTTGGCAACATCCACTTCAATGCAACCGAGCTGCAGTACCATACACAATCTGGAGGAAATGTAGAAAAAGAAGGCTGCCATGTTTTTCCAATCCTGGACAAGGCTCATTAAGACTAATGTTCCCACACAGCGCATTTACTGCAGAGCCCCGGCAGCAGGGCGATAGACCAGCAGTCATATTTACCACGCTGGGTATCATTGCAAAAAAAGTTTCAGGGAAGCCGCACTTTTCACTCTTTGTGTTGCCATAAAAAGTTTAGTGGCCACAGTCATAGTTTTGCCAGTCAGCTGCTGCCCGGACAAAGCCATTGACATTTATCACATTTTAAAAGAAAATGGGATCCTTAATTATCCTTTCATTGCCAAAATACGTAATCTTTTTACCCAATGTAAATGCCGCTGTTCTCCTGAAACCGGCAATGTTTTTCTTTTGTTTCTGCACCGCTCCGTTCCCAAGATATGGCCTCCTCTTCCCTGTATAAAAATGTTGCTCGCCAACTGGGCGTGGTCAACTCTTTCTGTGGGCGTCTTTATGATGATCACACCCACTTGGATAAATAGACAATTTATATACAGGAAAGAAGGGGCCATATCTCAGGATTGGAGAGGCGTAGGAACAAAAAAACTACGCCGGATTCAGGAGAACAGTGACATTTACACCAGGTGAAAAAAATACATATTTATGATAGGTGGCAGGTCCTCTAAATTGCTAATCATATAGTATCATTATGATCGGAGAACTGTCACATCCTTGGAAACTTAGAAAAAGCCGAAGGAGCTCTATAAGTAGGAGGGTGACAACTTCCCTTTAAAGTGAACATTTTTGGACATTTGCGACAAGTGGCCAAAAAGCAAAATAACATTTACTCAAATCCACCCAATATCCATTAATAGTAAAAAAAAAAAAAAAAAAAAAAAGTGTCAACTAAATTTTAGTAAAATGTATTTTAAAAAGGGCATATGCACATGCTCAGGATTTGCTGCAGAAAATTCTGCAGATTTTTTTCCCCCACTCATTACTATGGATGAAATCTGCAGCAAAAAACGTGGAAAGAATTGACATGGGACACATTTAAATCTGCAAGGAAAAAAAAAAAAAAAGCAACGTGTGCATGAAGCTTCAGGAATCTCATTCCCTTTGCTGGTACTCTGAAACCCTTCAAGGTTTTGTGACAAAACTGCATAGAAAAAAAAAAAAAAAAGTGACAAAAAAGCACTGTGTGCACATTACTAATATAAATATTAGTTTTAGGGTGGCAGACTAAAATTCTCAGTTCCTCTTAACAAATAAGGATTTTCACAACTCTGCAATAGAAGGAAATAAAGTATAAAACTGGCTCCCCTCCAGAAGGAAGAAGCCTCTCTCTCCATTGCCACCTACTGGCAGTTAATCAATGCACAACACATTTATTAGACTTGAATTGGGACCTCAACCAAACCAAAGCTGTTTCGGAGTTAATTCCCTTTATTAGTTCAGAGCAGGGTACTAGTCGGCTTGGTGCGATGGATACCTATAAGTGAGACACTAGAGAGTTTTCTCCCTTCTGGTGAAGAGCTAATTGGCTTTTTTTTTTTTTTTTTTGAAGGGAGCATTTCAATTTTTGCTATGATTTTTTGAAAAATATGGAAAAACTGCAGCAAAAAGAAAAAAAAAAAAACACAAAACGCACCAAAAACTGGCTTCTTGTAATACTTAATTTCTCATATGGTGGCGCTGAACACATCATAATAAATTACAGCTGAACACTAGAAGCCCCAAAAGGGGGTCCGGTCCGTCAGACTCTTGCAATAAAAAGGGATTATCTGAAAGCAGAGAAGGGCCTTAAATGACCAAAAATCACAATTAAATTTTTAGTATTGGTATCCGACTCTCACAAGTCCCTTCCAAGAACATAGCAATAACCACTGCAGTCAATATATTCCAGGTGAGGAACCCTTCCAATATTGCAAAAAAAAAAAAAATAAATTTAAAACAAAGTTGTCACAACTAATTCTAAAATATCTGGAGGTTAACCCAGCAATATGTTATTTGAAAAAAGGAAACATCGTTAAAGATATGAAAAAAAAAGGCTGTGTGTTAACGAATAAGCTCAACAAAAACATGGCTTTTTTTTCTGGTACGTTCTCATTTAAAGGTCCTTGGATACAACATAGATTCGGATCAGATCAGACCCCACAATGCATGCAGTAATTCTGGATCGTACCAAAGGCAAACACATGAACAAAAAAAAAAAAAAAATAATAATTTCATAAACTGGTATTTTCTACATAATATAAATGCCGCTGTTGTCCCGAATCCGGCGTTTTTTTTCTTTTGTTCCTGCGCCTCTCCATTCCTGAGATATGGTCCTTTCTTTGTATATAAATCCATTCTCTCTGCCCATGTGGGCGTGGTGCTCAAGGCGACACCCACAAAAAAAGAGTTAAGGACCATGCCTACTTGGCTAACAAGACCAGATTTATATACAGGGCCATATCTCAGGAACGGAGAGGTGTAGGAAAAAAAGAAAAACGTCGCCGGATTCAGGAGAACAGCGGCTTTTATACTTGGTAAAAAAATATGGTCAAGTGGCAGGTCACATAAAAGCAGCAATTAGGAGAGATTTTATCATTTACCCTTTTCATTCTTTTGCTTTTAACAAAACTAGCTTGGACTTGTGACCCTTGATAAAAGGGGCTTCGGCCCATATACACACACATATGAAAGCAAACTAGACCATTGAACGTTACAGGGTTACAGAGAACTGGTGACCAAAAATTAACCCCCATTTATTACAGTCCTCATTATGGGGACACAAGAAAAATACACCCCCCCGCCCCAAATATCATAATACCTATACATAATATATAAAAAAAAAATAATAAAATGAATAAATCTTTTCTAAATGATAATACATTAAGACTAGAATTACACACGGCTTCTACTGAGCGGAAATGTACAGGCACAAGATACAGAAACCCAAGCGAGAGAGAGAACAGGTTGGTAAAGGAGAGGGAGGTATTATCACACAACTTTACATAGAAGGGGAGAGCGGGAGGCTTATCGGCCTCTTCTCTTCCACTCGGAGGGATTACAAAGGAACTCGGCAAAGTCTTTCCTTGGTTTGAAGCTTTTGGAACTGTATAAAACAAGATGCCCCAGAGAGATATAGAATAAGCCAGTACAAAATCAGGACAGCATTTTTTTTAACTTACTTTTTTTTTCTTTAATAATATTATTTTAAAAAAAAATAAAATAAAACAAAATTAAAAAAAAAAAAGTTTTTTTTTTTTTTTAGAAAAGCGAGAAAAGAACGAGGCACTGTGGAGGTCGCAACTGCTACATATCGATCTATACGTGAAAAATAGGATGATTATGTACAATGAGCTAACATAAAAAAAAAAAATGGATGAATGCATTACACAATACAATAATTAATGCCCTCGTCATGCCAAGCGACCGGACAGGGGAGAATACATGTTCGGTCATGGCCAGATTTTCGCTCATAAATATAATTTATTGGGGTGCATTATTATATTCCTCCGGGTATGAAGTCTAAATAGATCGGCATTGAATACAACTATATATTAATACCTACATGGGAAATGGACGGCATTTCCACTATTCGTGTAGGTAGAACTGTATGAAGCATATGCTCAATGGTCGATTTTGGCTGCACATCAAGAAGCAGCAATAGCAGAATTCCCCTTTTAGTTAAAAAAAAAAAAAAAAAAAAAAAAAAAACTACTGAATACATATTTTTATAAAAAAAAAAAAAACAACTACATTTCTGGATACATATTTGTATGATCCCTCTGCATAAATATATTTCATTGATAATACAGCCACCACTAGAGGGAGCACACTGCATACTGTTTATTCATTGAACTCAAATATAAATGTGTATGCAGTGACCGCCCTCTGGTGGTAGCTGCAGGCAGAATTTTATTTTTTACCCCTATGTCCAAGTTTAAAAAAAAAAAAAAAAAAAAAAAAAAGCACCGCCACTGTAAATATATTAAGAAATAAATTTTTAAAAAATGTTAAAATTAATGTTGCATTAAAAAGACAATTTAATGCGGCCTTTAAAAATAGATTAAGGCCGTAGCAAAGATCATCATCAAAGTGGATGCTATGGTGGAAATAGAACACTACATGTTAGTGACCGCTATGAGACTACATATAGAAGTGATAGCACCCCTACTGGTCATTCCCAGAAACACCACAAAGCCCCCCAGTTTTCGTTTTCTCGAACCACGGCGCCATCTATAGCCAATTTAGTATGCATTTAATTAATCTAGGACTGGACATCATAAGACAGACATGTCGGGTAAAGGCTTTTTTTTTCCTCCCATATATTAAAATGAAAACTAATTAATCATTTATCCTCTTGTATTTATTACTTCTGGATTGTTTCTGTTCCTTTTTTCTACTTTTTTTCCCCCATAATTACGCATAAAACTTGCATTTTTTTTAAAAAGACAGCTAATTTGTGGCCGCTAGTCTACTTGGCCATAAGCCCAATGATTTGGGCAGCAACAAGACATCATAGTGCAGACGACTTACCGCATTTAAAATGTGCAAACCCCCCTCCGCCCTTTGTTCATATGCAGTTACCGGTCCACAGTACCTCAGTTCCTCTCGCAGGAGCCCCTTATACATATAGCATAGGGGGTTAATTCTTAAAATGACATTTTTTATTTTAATTTACAGGTAGATAAGTTTCAACTTTTTTTTTTTTTTTCCCTTTTTTTTTTTTTTTTTTTTAACTTTTATTTTAAAACAAAAACATTTTTGTTCCTCCACATCGGCCTGTTATACACATATATATATTTTATTCTATTTTTTTTTTTTTTTCTCTACTGTGAAGCCTGTGAGGTTGGGTTCTCCGATTTGCTTTCTTGGCTTGAAGGTGGTTTGCTGTTCCAGGGGCTGTTGGCGCCTAGTGCGGGGGAATTATTGAAGCTATCTTCGTCGTCAATTCCATTGGCAGCATCAAACTGAGTGTTCTCCAGGCGGGTTATCAGTCGCTCATCTTCATCCCCGAATTCTCCTCCCATAAGGGTTGGTTCGCCCACCACCATTACATCCTGAAAGGGAAGAGGTCCAGAAACATAATCAAGGCAGAGGCGTGTCCCTTCCTTCCACTACTACGCGTGGTCAGAAGCGGCTTCTTGGAGGTCAGGGGAAAGCGGAGGCCTGCAAAAATGCACGTAACGTAAGGGATGTAGGATTAACGCCCTACAGTCATCACAAAGCAGCATTCGTCATGCATTACCCGTATCCACTCCCGGTAAGAACTCTACACAGGACCCATCTCATGGGTGCAAGATATTATCCTCACCCTCATCATACTCTAAACTTTAGAGGTGACCAAAAAGGATTTGCAAGACCCCAAGTCCAGCGGCCACGTTGCTGAACCTCCTCCTGCTTGCCAGCTTCCATAGCGTCCCTTTAGATTGGTGGCAGGTAGGAGATGGTTCGCGAGACTCTGGTCCGGCGGCAACGGACTACCGATCTGGTGGTTTCAACACAGTCCTGCAAATTCTTTAAGGAACATCTAGAAGAATTGAGCAAACTGGAGACCAGGACTATAATGAACGAGGACCTAAAAATTTAGGGCTGCCCGGTTATCATTGGGAGCAAGGAGTACAATCATAAAGCAAAGTGGACAATGATACCATAAAGCAAAAGAAAAATGCGATTTTCTAAAAACTCATTTACAGTTGCTTCAAATCCAGTATACCTAATGTAATGGGCAAACTGGGAACAATGGCTTCCCAACTACTCTGTTGGGGGCATGTCTGACTACATTTGTTGACTGTATCCAACGGCAACTGGCAGAATTAGGAAAGCAGCTCAGGGGTGTAATAAAGGATGCAACTCAGGATCAATTCAGTACTTCAACAGATTTTCTAAGCTAAGCAACTGCAATTACAACACAAGTCCCCTCTGTCATCTTATAAATATTAATTTACATTAAGGTGTGTGCATTAATAACTTTAATTACTTATCCTGTAGTGATCCTGAGTTACTTCTTATATAATACTCTAGAGCTGCACTCACCATTTCTGCTGGTGCACTCAGTGGGTACATACATTACATTACTGATCCTGTACTGATCCTGAGTTACAGCCTGTATTATACTCCAGAGCTGCACTCACTATTCTGCTGGTGCAGTCACTGTGTACATACATTACATTACTGATCCTGTACTGATCCTGAGTTACAGCCTGTATTATACTCCAGAGCTGCACTCACTATTCTGCTGGTGCAGTCACTGAGTACATACATTACATTACTGATCCTGTACTGATCCTGAGTTACAGCCTGTATTATACTCCAGAGCTGCACTCACTATTCTGCTGGTGCAGTCACTGTGTACATACATTACATTACTGATCCTGTACTGATCCTGAGTTACATCCTGTATTATACTCCAGAGCTGAACTCACTGATCTGCTGAAAAAAAAATAAATCAGAAAGCTCTTTAAAAAAAAAAAAAAAAAAAGTAATCCCGGATCAAGCAGGGAATGCTGTGGAATTTGCACACAGAACCTTGCAGAACATGAAAGCAGCTGTGAATGAACCATGACACGGCCTGTAATGCAGGATCAGTATAGGATCGGCCATGTACAGCGATAAACTGTAAATGGAGTCCGAAGGTTAACCTAAGCAAGTACATATATACACATACATTCCATAAAACATAAAACGCTCCTAGCTGAGAACAAAACAGTTTATCATTAATTTCCAGGAATTGTGATACAGCTTCCTATGGCGATGTGACTGTGGTGCTAGTACAGGCTCCGGAGAGCATTACACACATTTACAGGCAGGGGCTCAAAACAAAATGAAAACTTATTAATAATAAAAGGGTTATACAGCCCTGATGAAAAATCAGACTACTCTACATTGATACGAGAGGCCCAGGTATTAAATCGATGAGTTACACGCAATGCGTGTTCATGCAAATCATTCAGATGTTGCTGAATTGCTTGAATCAGTGAAATGTAAAATAAAGCAAAAAATTATTCCTCCCCTTCAACCAGCAGGCTGCACTTTACTCCATAAAGAATAGTGTGATACATCAGCCATGTATTAATAATAATTTTTATTTCTATAGTGGCCACATATTCCTCATCACTTTACATTTTAGAGGAATAAGATGTCCTGTGTATTCTACAGACCATCTGAAGATTATATAGCAGCTTGTAAAGGGTTAATCTGCAGGAGAGCATACTGTCACTTTCTAAAAAAGGACACAGCTGCTTGTAAAGGGTTCATCTGCAGAAGGAGAGTACATAAAGTTTCTATAGAGGATGCAACTGATTGCAAAGGCTTAATCTGCAGGAGGAGAGCATACTTGATCTCTTTCTAAAGAGGACACAGCTGCTTGTAAAGGGTTCATCTGCAGAAGGAGAGTGCATAAAGTTTCTATAGAGGATGCAACTGATTGCAAAGGCTTAATCTGCAGGAGGAGAGCATACTGGATCTCTTTCTAAAGAGGACACAGCTGCTTGTAAAGGGTTCATCTGCAGAAGGAGAGTGCATAAAGTTTCTATAGAGGATGCAACTGATTGCAAAGGCTTAATCTGCAGGAGGAGAGCATACTTGATCTCTTTCTAAAGAGGACACAGCTGCTTGTAAAGGGTTCATCTGCAGAAGGAGAGTGCATAAAGTTTCTATAGAGGATGCAACTGATTGCAAAGGCTTAATCTGCAGGAGGAGAGCATACTGGATCTCTTTCTAAAGAGGACACAGCTGCTTGTAAAGGGTTAATCCAATTCTCTTAGGCAACAGAGCCAGCATCAGCTATAACACACAGAAGAGAAGGCTAGTAGGGTTTACCTCTGCTGCTGCTTCTATCCTCCTCCTGCTGTTCCTCAATATACAGGAATCCATCTAACATTGCCACATTTATATCTACTGTCAGAATGAAGAAAGGCTCTCCTGTGTTTACATGCTGCACTGCCTTTACCCGTATATCAACTTTAAAGGGGCAGTAATATAAAAGCCCACCATGATCACTACTTGATCTCACACCACAGACTCCTTATCGAAGTGATCTTTCTTAAAATGAGCATAAACAGAAAATCACACAACTTGCTCATACATTTTAAAAATTACTGCATCTAAGATGCCCTGACCCGAATATATTCCCTCAGTTTTCTAAAAGTCGGAGGGGGTCGTGGTCCCATATACAGCCGCTCTTCTGGATATGGGAACATAGCAGGCCGCTCCCTCTCCTAGTGCATGGACAGAATAGAATTAACTCACTAAAAATTTCATAAAATCCAGCGCAAATCAAATGATGAAATTGCCCAAAGCCACCAATTAATTTACAGAGCTCACTTTTTAACACAGGCTGGAAAATTAAAATGGAGGTCTGGTTGCTGAAACATTATTATTGCACGGTTTCTTAAAACCGCCATACCGTGCTCACCATTGTCGACAGTTAATAGAGCAAAACCGGGGCAGACAAATAAAATGTCAAGAACTTGGGGTGTAAAGTAAAAATTAAAAGGTGATGCTTACAGGTACCTGGCTGGAGAGGCCGAAGGTACTGGCCGGACTTTTCTTCTTACTGTTACTGTTGTTGGTGTTGCCCCCTCCAGAGCTCATTGTGCTCCCCCCAGACATCTTCCTTTTCCTCCTCTTATTGGGAGCCTGTCGGGCCGGTTCAGCTGCAGGAAGGACACAACATGGGTCAGAATGACGCGGACATCAAGCAGGTGACAGAACGTGAAGTGCAATTGTTATGATTTCTCACCGGGTGGCGCTACCATCCTCTGCCATTTCTGAAATAGACACGTCTTTAAGCAGTCTCTGGGGCTTAAACTGTACGTCTTGTGCCGGGACATGAGCTCCTGCATGGGCTCCAGAATTACACACAGCTGTGACGAGAAAGGGCAAAAAAATAAGGTAAAAGGATGGGCACCCCATAAGTGCAACCCGAACAGCTTCTTAGGGGGCTAGGAAGTAACACAGCTCTCTTAGCGGCCATATAAGATTCATACACAGCGGATGCTGGCTGTGTTTAACAGCTTGCATCTGCCAGGAGGAGCTCTGATCGCTGCCATCTAACCGCATAGATGCTGTGGTCAATGGAAACCACGGCATCCAACAGGTTAGATAGAGGGAGTGAGAGTCCTCGGCTTCCCCATCTACATCGGCCCCCCAGAACACAATCGCGTTGTGCCGACAGACTGTAAACAGCAGCGAAGCGGCTAAGAATGCGTCATAGAAGCTTGTACCATAATATAGAATATTATTATATATTTATCAGTTTGTAAAATATTACAAGTTTTGTTAGAACATAAAAAAAACCCTATAAATTGGAATTTCTATAAAATCGTCCGCAAAACAAACAAAAAATTTACATTTGAGCGCTGTAAAAAAGGTAATGGTAAATTAATAAAGGGGGTTATTCAGCAACATCCAGAGCTGCATAGTTCTGTGTAAGTGTCCTGCTTAATAGCATATGACAATGTGCACACTACCTGTGAACGCATCTCGGCAGGTGTGCGGGACA
Organism: Phyllobates terribilis; assembly: GCF_046119375.1. Lineage (NCBI taxonomy): Eukaryota > Metazoa > Chordata > Amphibia > Anura > Dendrobatidae > Phyllobates > Phyllobates terribilis. The sequence goes on from NW_027362765.1 coordinate 387,857,816, forward strand.
TAATGTCACCGACACTGTCATCTCCGATGTGGGAGTGAGCGAATCTGGATGTTGCAGGATAACCCCTTTAAACAGTCTTTAAAAAATGCAATCTGTCCACCAAATAGCAAACCCTTATAGGCCTAAGTAAAAAGGGAAAAATTAAAAGTTACAGCACTTAGAAGGTGGGGAGGGGTTATTTTTACTAGGACCTAAAGAGGTTAAAAGAAAAACCATTGGTGCTTCTCTCTGATTCCTAGACTGCACTAATGATTTTCAAGTCTCCAAAATTTCTGGTGGGTTGGTATGTTACACAGCACCATGAGTGGATGCAAGGGTCCCAAAGACAGCCCCCCCTCCCCCACTCAAATTGCTGGTGTCCTCCCCGGCTTTGATCCAAGGTCTAAGCAGTATGTGCAGGTGGTGCAGCGTCCGATAACTGCAGGGCATAGGACTCTAAAAAGTAAATTCCCAGTGTGATCCGGGACCCAATCGCCAAGCTTTGCTCACCCGGAGGTAGTTGAGCGTTGAGTTCGATAGACCACATCTTGTGATGTTCTTTGACAACTGGTCCAACATTTGGGGGTCCTGGGCCTAAAAACAAATAAAATTTAAATAGAACTGATCAATTTTCCAGCGGCACATGCATTCAGTAAGATATGACATTATTGATGCATGAGGAGCTTTCATGACATTATTGGCCTTGGTAAACATGAATACTGTACTTTGACTTACATGCATGGCTAGGATACTGCGGGGAATGAGCTCTCGATGTTGCCGAATGCTGAAATGCCACGTTTTTATCCTCATCATGTCATCAAACATAAACTCCAGGTATAACCTGCCCTCCACGCAAACCTAATGTGAACAGATCAGGTTAGACATGATAATACAGAAAGACACAAAATACAAGGTAGCTATACTCACTGATGCCCACTAGATGGCATCATGTAGTTTAGAGTTAAAGGGTGCGGACAAATAAAGGTTTATTGGCGCAAAACTGCACCATGTGAACATTTGCTTACAGGCTTTTTTTTTGGTTTTGATTAATATATTTTGTTAAAAAATTATAGGTATCAGAGACAAAAAAAGTGCAGATAGAAATCAGTCACTTTATCTGCATGTTTGCATTTTTTTGGTTCTGATATCTTTAATATATTTAGTTAAAAAAATATAGGCATCTTGAGCACACTGCCACCCCACCGTAACATGAGGGACATTTAGAGTTACGGAGGGAGAGCCATCGAGGAGCGGAGGCACCATTCTCGTTCACTTGACAGGGTGCCAACCTCCGCTGGTAGGTAGGTGCGAGATTGAGAGTTTTGGAGGGATAGAGCAGCATTGGCACAACAAGCAGGTAGTTGCCAACTACCTATCTGTTGTGCCTGGCGCCGATCTCTGCTGGCACAGATTGAACACCCGCCTCTGCTCTGCAGACATCACATCGACAGAGCATCAGCTTCGCCTCCGCTTTGCTCAGTTGACGGGGCGTGACTACCGATGTCAATTCATGCAGCTGAATCACTGGCAGGAGCGGTCGTTGGCACCGGGTAGGACAGGCAGCTGTTAGCAACTACCTGTCTGTTATTTATTTATTTTACTATGGACCTAAAAACTATATATAATCTAATCTATTGATCTATATAATTGTCTTATCTCGTCTGTCTGTCTGTCTGTCTGTCCTGGAAATCCCGGGTCGCTGATTGGTCAAGCCGCGGCCAATGAGCGACGCGGCATTTCAGAAAAACATGGCGGCCATTAGCGGCTCATGTGTGGCACAGACGTCAGCGGCGATGCAGCCGGGAGATGCAGCCGGCTGCTCGCAGCATAAGTCCCCCGACCGCAGGCGCCGCTGACCTACATGCGGCTATCATCGGAAGATCAGCGGCTAGGCCGCTTATCTCCCGAGGACAAGTGTGACGGCCCCTCCCCTCCCGTCCCTCCCCCCGCTCGATCAGGACCCCAGCACCCGGCGTCATACTTACCCCTCCCCGTGCCTGCGCAGCAGCTCCTGTGTCTTCCGCTGCAGCTCTGTGATGTCTCAGGTCAGAGGGCGCGGTAACGTCTTTACACCGCGCTCTCTCCTGACCGGTCACAGCGCAGAGCGTCAACATGCCGGCTATGCTTGAGTCCAGAGAAGCAGTGAGGCGAGTATTGGAATTTTTTTTTTTTTTTGTATGGGGCCATAGGGGACCTGCATGGGGCACTATGGGGGGATGGGACATCCTGCATGGGGTATTATATAGGGGGGATGTGACAGCCTGCATGGGGCATTATATGGGGGGGGGAGAGGTGACATCCTGCATGGGGCATTATATGGGGGGGGGGGGGGGGGGGGAGAGAGGTGACATCCTGCATGGGCCATTATATAGGGGGAGAGGTGACATCCTACATGGGGCATTATAGTGGGATGTGACTTCCTGCATGGGGCATTATATAGGGGGGGGATGTGACATCCTGCATGGGGTATTATATACGGGGGATGTGACATCCTGCATGGGGTATTATATACGGGGGATGTGACTTCCTGCATGGGGCATTATAAAGGAGGGTCGGGAGACATATGCTAGAATACCCGATGCGTTAGAATCGGGCCACCATCTAATTATAATATAACTAGCTATTGAACCCATTCTATGCCCGGGTGGCAAGCATTTTTAAAATATCCTCCATCCCAGTATGCATGGCCCCCCCCCCCTCATCCCCATCCTGGTATGCATGCCCCCCCCCCCCCCCCCTCATCCCCATCCTGGTATGCATGGCCCCCCCCTCATCCCCATCCTGGTATGCATGGCCCCCCCCTCATCCCCATCCTGGTATGCATGGGCCCCCCTCATCCCCATCCTGGTATGCATGGGCCCCCCTCATCCCCATCCTGGTATGCATGGGCCCCCCCTCATCCCCATCCTGGTATGCATGGGCCCCCCCTCATCCCCATCCTGGTATGCATGGGCCCCCCCTCATCCCCATCCTGGTATGCATGGGCCCCCCTCATCCCCATCCTGGTATGCATGGGCCCCCCTCATCCCCATCCTGGTATGCATGGGCCCCCCTCATCCCCATCCTGGTATGCATGGGCCCCCCTCATCCCCATCCTGGTATGCATGGGCCCCCCTCATCCCCATCCTGGTATGCATGGGCCCCCCTCATCCCCATCCTGGTATGCATGGGCCCCCCTCATCCCAATCCTGGTATGCATGGGCCCCCTTCATCCCAATCCTGGTATGCATGGGCCCCCTTCATCCCAATCCTGGTATGCATGGGCCCCCTTCATCCCAATCCTGGTATGCATGGGCCCCCCTCATCCCCATCCTGGTATGCATGGGCCCCCCTCATCCCCATCCTAGTATGCATGGGCCCCCCTCATCCCCATCCTAGTATGCATGGGCCCCCCCTCATCCCCATCCTAGTATGCATGGGCCCCACCTCATCCCCATCCTAGTATGCATGGGCCCCCCTCATCCCCATCCTAGTATGCATGGGCCCCCCTTCATCCCCATCCTGGTATGCATGGGCCCCCTTCATCCCCATCCTGGTATGCATGGGCCCCCTTCATCCCCATCCTGGTATGCATGGGCCCCCTTCATCCCCATCCTGGTATGCATGGGCCCCCCTCATCCCCATCCTGGTATGCATGGGCCCCCCTCATCCCCATCCTGGTATGCATGGGCCCTCCCCATCCCCATCCTGGTATGCATGGGCCCCCCCTCATCCCCATCCTGGTATGCATGGGCCCCCCTCATCCCCATCCTGGTATGCATGGGCCCCCTTCATCCCCATCCTGGTATGCATGGGCCCCCTTCATCCTCATCCTAGTATGCATGGGCCCCCCTCATCCCCATCCTAGTATGCATGGGCCCCTCTCATCCCCATCATGCTGCACACACAAAAAAACAAAAACACTTCTACTCCCCTTTCTTCCCTGTGCTCCAGCACTGCTTCCCGTTGTGCCGGAGGCCGGGGAAGGAATGTGGCGCTGGAGTACACGTGTGCCCATACCGCGCTGTCCGACGCCATTTTGTTGAAGACACACTGCAAATGTGTCTTCAGTAAAATGGCAGCAACGAGCGGTGGATGCCGCGTTGCCACCCCTGATCCCACACGTGTCCAACAGCAGCAGGTAGTCCTCAGGGATCCCTTCAGCTTAACCCTCCCCCATACTTACTCACAGAATACACGGTCAACTGAGGAAGGTCGTACAGACCGAAACGTTTTGTTTTCTGTGTGCTATTTTGGACTGTAATAAATTCTCATAAGCAGAGAACTTTGAGTGCCAAGGTTATTTTCACATGTTACAGGGCACGGCCCCTTCTTGAGCACCACATTAGGGAGTGCAGCGATTAGATAGATAGATATTCAGTAAAATGGCGTCGGATAATGCGCTATGCACATGCGTCGATTTCAACGCAGCAGTCCGCCCCTGGCCAGAAGAGAGGCGGCGCGGCAACACTCCTCCTCCATACAGGTAAGTATGTCCTTATGGCGCCGGAGATCACGGTATGCGTTCAGAGTCTACACATACCGCGATCTCCAGCGCCATTCACTCCTCTTACCTGTAACGGCTGAATGCATTGTTCTGCCTGGAGCCAGACTGCGCAGGCGTGTGGCACCTGCGCAGTCTATAGAGGCTTCGGACAGAGGGATGCATCTACCATTAGATTATAGATAAAAAATAATAAAATATAATAAAAATTATAAAGTAATAAATATAGTTGCATCCTTCTTCACTTTATCTACACGGCTGACGCGGCCGTCCTACCTGTGTAAACATGGGTTTTCCATGCTGTGTGACCATCGTGCACTGATCGCAGTCCAGAGAGACAAAGTTATTGTGGAATGACTCCTTGGGGTGTTTCAAGACGTAATACAGCTCCGTGGCGCCACCTTCAAATATACTGCGGAAATACCTGGGGATAAGCGTCCGTCCAATCGCTGACAAGATAGAAAATGAGAACCTGTTTATTTCAGATCAAGAGGGATTTCATTGCATAATGTTAAAAAAGGGCTACACCCATCCTCATATATGCATATTGTCAGATTGTATATACAAGAAATTTTGCAATTTACTGCTTATTAAAATTTTTAGCCATTTTTGAAAATTAACACTTTTCTATTGCTCACAGCTCGTTGCCTTGGAGACAGACCACCGCTGCCAGCCTATCAGAAGTTGGCTTTCCCATCACATAACATCACTGGCATGTGCTGCCCGCTCCCCTGCACTGGCTATGGAAGAGGAAAAGGGCAATGGTGGCCGCCCCAGGATGGGGCCAAAACTAAATAGAGGGCCCAGGACGGAGGCCATTATTATAAGATGGGGCACATTATTAAAGAGCCCAGGACGAGGGCCATTAGTAAAAAATGGAGGATATTATTACAGAATGGGGATGAGGACAGAGGGCATGAATACAGATTGGAGGACATAACTACAGGAAGGGACCAGAATGGGGGACATTATTTACAGGACAGTGACATTACAAAAAAAACAAAACAGAGAACATTTTTTACAGGGGCCCATAGATCTGATCAACAAAGCTGGTGGGAGCCCCGGTCCAAATTTTGCACAGGGGGCCCACAGTATTATAGTTACACCACTGCAAGAACAGCTTTAGATTTTGATTAAAGGGGTATTCCCATCTCCAAGACCCTATCCCAATGTGTAGTAGGAATAGTAATAATAGTAATAATAATAATATTATATTATTATTATTATTATTATTATTATTATTATTATTAATAATAATAATAATAATAGCAAATACCTCCAATTAGAAATGTAGTATTATAATTATTTATTATTATAGCGCCATTCATTCCATGGCGCTTTACATGTGAAAGGGATATACATAGCACAAACAATTACAATAAATTTTGAACAATACAAGTTGGCGACTGGTACAGGAGGAGAGAGGACCCTGCCGCAAGGGATCACAATCTACAAGTAATATAGTTTTTCTGACTCGCTATGTCTTTTTCCTTATGTGCAGGGCATTGCAGGACCTTAAGTATCCATGGTTACAACCACTAGCAACCAGCTAACTCACTATACCATGGATACCCAAGGTCCTGCATTGCCCTGCACGTGAGGAAAGAGAGATAGCGAATCAGAAGAACTACACTACATTTCTGATGGGAGGTATTTGCTACTATTACTACTACACCCAATTCATTTAGAGATAGGAATACATTTTTAAACAGAAAATTGCTTGTTTTTACAAGCGCTACCCGACAGTATCCTTCTACAAATATAAAAATAACCCTATAATTGCCAAATGATTACTTCAGTAATAAAGTTGAGTCACAGAAACAATCAGCCATCCAATCATATAGTCCAAGACCACTATGCAGCATGGCGGCTTCCCTGCAGAGACTGCTTTACAATAGGCTGTGGTATTGGCATGCTCTTCCACGGACGTGAATGCAGTTGTGCTGCACTATCAAACTCATCCCACAGACCTGAGCAACTCCACTAGTGCAAGAAAGCCGCCATGAAAAGAAACCGTAGGCGACAACACACCCTCCCTCCACCCTGAACAACTACGGTATTTTAAAAGACTCACTATATCTCTTTGGTCCGTCTTCCAAACAAAAAGTGATGGTCAACATGGCGTCATCTTCGAAAAACTCTGTGGTGAAGGCGTCCCACCAGAGATTGTCACATTCCTGTAAACGGAAGCTCGGATTAATTAAAACTCCACGCGGATGAGAATTAATAGAATTATAGGTCATCACAAAACCTAACGAAAAAGTATAAAAACATGCAAAAAAAATAAGCTTTCTGTGATGGGGAGTCCTACCTCCGTCCAATTTTGCAGACGTTTATTCAGTTCAAATATTCTGTAGTCGGTCTGGTTCCCATACGGCGTATGTCTCCTGGTAGCAGAACGGAAAAAACTTACTAACAAGCTTCCCAACAATTATAGATGGTGGAACATGACAAAAGCAATTAAAGGTTACCAAAGAGAGAGAATCCCTGATCCATTAGCTGAATGGAGTTATTGAATAACCCTTTAAAGGGCATCAGTCAGCAGGTTTTTGCTATGTAATCCGACAGCAGTATAATGTAGGGGCTGAGACCTTGATTCCAGCGATGTATCCCTGAGTTTACTGGGTGCAGCTGTTGTGAAACAATCCCCGTTTTCTCTATTGCAGATCTAGCAGAGCTCAGAATGCTGAGCCGTGTATAACCCCGCCCACACCACCGATTGGCAGCTTGCTTACAATATACACAGAAATCAGTCAATCAGTGGTGGGGGTGGAGTTGGACCAGGAGGAACAAAACAACTAGTCCTCTAGCTATCACCTTCTGCTGATAAAGCACCGATTTTATCGAAATGACACCACACATCCTAGTAAGTGACATCACTGGAATCAGGGTTTCTGCCTCTACATAATGCTGCTCTCAGATTACATTGCTGACAGATTCACTTTTAAGCTTGCACAGAATACAAACAGTACAGATATAAATCTCCCAGGCTGATCTATGACCAGTTAAGTCAGCTTATAAGATGGTTCTAAGGCTTACAGACCCAGCTGTCAAAGAATTTCACAGACAGATGTGACCTTTAACCATTTCTGCAGTCTGCTATGTGCGGTGATAGATAAAGGCTGTAGAAGAAAATAGCTACAAAATGTTTAGTTTAACGCTACTGCAAAAAAAATAATAATTTGCCAAAAATGTGATGCATTTATAAAACAAACAAAAAAAAAACCACATGTCTATAATTTAATTAGCTTTCCAAATGTATATTTTTGAGAAAGTTGCAAAGCTTGTCTACAGTTCTGCTGCTGCAAACTGTAGGTCCCTTAATGCTTTTTGCAAAACTGTGCAAGTATTGTACACAGATCACCACAATGTTGAAAGGGAAGAAAGTATATGCAGTCTCAGGGAGTGCAGAGAAAATAGGTTATTGAAAGGAGGAAAGCACATGAAGAGGAAATAAGTGCAGGATAGAAGCTGTGCTCATACATGAGCAGTGAAGAAAGCAGCAACCTAGACACACAAAGCTCACATCCAGCCTATACTACAGGGAGAGAAACTTGGACAAGGCTTCAAACTGCATATCAGGGGCTTGGAAAATGAATGAAAGACTGCAGACTCAAAGTTTAGTGTAATGTTATTGACTGAAGGCAAGTGCTAACATATGGAAAAAAAAAATTGTTTTTCCCTCATCAAAAGTGTCCATAGTTTTTAAGGTTAGTTAAACAATGCCCCACTTAAAAAAAAAAAAAAAAAAAAAAAAAACGCTATTAGAAAAATCTGATTAATATGGCAGACTTCAGTGCTGTCCCAAGTCCAAGAGACTCGTATCCAGCCCATACCCGGACTGTGAAACATGGACACTTACTTTCAGGCTATGTGCCCACGATGCAGAAATGCTAAGATTTTTCCTGAGTGTTTCTGCATCTCCCTGGCAGAAAAAACACATGCGGATTGTACATGCGGATTGTACATGCGGATGTGAAGCGTTCTTCACTTGCATTTCCGCATGCGGGTTGACAAGCGCTTTCCAAGCGATTTTAGCATCACTTGGAAAGTGCTTGTCAACTTGGTCACACTATATAAATCCATGCAACCAGCATGGATTTATATAGTGTGACCCAAGAGAATGTCAAAAAATAAAAAATAAATCTATACTTACCTTCTGGTGGCCCTCGGAGTCTTGCTTCGCTCCGTCCTGGCTGCCGGCAGATCGCAGTACACTGAAGGACCTGCCGACATCAGCGCAGGTACTCCAGTCCATCGCTAGCTGCCGGCATGAAAGGACGAGTGCAGCGGGGGCCGCCAGAAGGTAAATATAATCTTTATTTTTTATTTTATTCTTTTTTTTTTTTTTTTTTTTTTTCTTCACAGTTTCTATGGTACCCAGGTCCAGAGGAAAGTCTCCTCTCCTCTAGACCTGGGTACCATCCGCACACTGAAAGCATGTATTCCACATGTCCTTATCTAGTCAAGCGGAATCCATGCGTTCTAATGCAAGTCAATGGCGGCGAAAACGCAGCGCTTCCGCAAAATAATTGGTAGTGCTGCATTTTTTTCCGCAATGATAATCCACAGCGGAAATTTCCACAGCATGTGCACAGCACATACGGATTATCATTGGGGAACATGGCAGACCTTCTACCATGCATTTAAGCGTTTCTGCAGCGTTCTTGCCGCTGCGGAAACGCTTAAAAAAAACGCATCGTGGGCACACAGCCTTAAACACAATGACATGCACGAGCCTTATAAAAATGGAGTTTGGTGCAAACCTCAAATCTATTACTGTACATATGGATAGATAGGGGGAGATTTATCAAGCACTCAGTTACTCAAGTTATTCTTGAAAAAAAAAAAAATTATACATACATATACACAGTACAGATCAAAAGTTTGGACACACCTTCTCATTTAAAGATTTTTCTGTATTTTCATGACTATGAAAATTGAACGTTCACACTGAAGGCATCAAAACTATGAATTAACACATGTGGAATTATATACTTAACAAAAAAGTGTGAAACAACTGAAAATATGTCTTATATTCTAGGTTCTTCAAAGTAGCCACCTTTTGCTCTGATGACTGCTTTGCACATTCTTGGCTTTCTCTTGATGAGCTTCAAGAGGTAGTCACCAGAAATAGTCTTCCAACAATCTTGAAGGAGTTCCCAGAGATGCTTAGCACTTGTTGGCCCTTTTGCCTTCACTCTGCGGTCCAGCTCACCCCAAACCATCTCGATTGGGTTCAGGTCTGGTGACTGTAGAGGCCAGGTCATCTGGCGTAGCACCCCATCACTCTCCTTCTTGGTCAAATAGCCCTTACACAGCCTGGAGGTGTGTTTGGGGTCATTGTCCTGTTGAAAAATAAATGGTGCAACTAAACGCAAACCGGATGGAATAGCATGCCGCTGCAAGATGCTGTGGTAGCCATGCTGGTTCAGTATGCCTTCAATTTTGAATAAATCCCCAACAGTGTCACCAGAAAAGCACCCCCACACCATCACACCTCCTCCTCCATGCTTCACGGTGGGAACCAGGCATGTAGAGTCCATCCGTTCACCTTTTCTGCGTCGCACAAAGACACGGTGGTTGGAACCAAAGATCTCAAATTTGGACTCATCAGACCAAAGCACAGATTTCCACTGGTCTAATGTCCATTCCTTGTGTTCTTTAGCCCAAACAAGTCTCTTCTGCTTGTTGCCTGTCCTTAGCAGTGGTTTCCTAGCAGCTATTTTACCATCAAGGCCTGCTGCACAAAGTCTCCTCTTAACAGTTGTTGTATAGATGTGTCTGCTGCTAGAACTCTGTGTGACATTGACCTGGTCTCTAATCTGAGCTGCTGTTAACCTGCGATTTCTGAGGCTGGTGACACGGATAAACTTATCCTCAGAAGCAGAGGTGACTCTTGGTCTTCCTTTCCTGGGGCGGTCCTCATGTGAGCCAGTTTCTTTGTAGCGCTTGATGGTTTTCGCAACTGCACTTGGGGACACTTTCAAAGTTTGCCCAATTTTTTGGACTGACTGACCTTCATTTCTTAAAGTAATGATGGCCACTCGTTTTTCTTTACTTAGAATTTGTATTATGGCAAGAAAAAAGCAGCTAACAGTCTATTCAGTAGGACTATCAGCTGTGTATCCACCAGACTTCTGCACAACACAACTGATGGTCCCAACCCCATTTATAAGGCAAGAAATCCCACTTATTAAACCTGACAGGGCACACCTGTGAAGTGAAAACCATTTCCGGTGACTACCTCTTGAAGCTCATCAAGAGAATGCCAAGAGTGTGCAAAGCAGTCATCAAAGCAAAAGGTGGCTACTTTGAAGAACCTAGAATATAAGACATATTTTCAGTTGTTTCACACTTTTTTGTTAAGTATATAATTCCACATGTGTTAATTCATAGTTTTGATGCCTTTAGTGTCAATGTACAATTTTCATGGTCATGAAAATACAGAAAAATCTTTAAATGAGAAGGGGTGTCCAAACTTTTGGTCTGTACTGTAATATATATATATATCGGATTAAGAAAATCTTCAGCTAAATGTTAATGCAGCATGTATATATGAAAGAAGCAAATGATCTTAATGTACATACCCTATCCCAGGCTCCAGATATGTGGGAGGATACATTGAAGTCGGTCTAAAGGCACAAAAAGATCTTTTTTTAATAAGCAACAATAGCAGAAAAAAGTTCATTACTGTATATAGTAAAATCCCTTTTAAAGTCAGCTCTTTAAAAATGGCCATCCTTCTGCATACCAAATTTCTGATTTTCAGTTCTTAGCTTTTCTTTAAAATAGTATCTTCCCATTGTTTAAAATATTTTAGCATAGTTTTTTTTTCACATTACAATCTTTAAAAAAATATATTATTATATTATTTTTATAATACTAATAAAATACAATATTTTTTATTATTAAAAAAATAATAAAAATAAATAGTATATTATATATTTTTATTTTAGATTTTGTATTATTTATTATTGTATTTGGTTAATAAATAATAAATCATCATCTTTCAATTTTCACAGAGGCCACTAGGACTTTAGACTCATGCTTTCTGTTTCAGGGAGTGTTTTCAGCAGGTTCCTTATCATCAGAGGCAGGATTTAGCTCAACATGCATAGTAGATAGCAGTTTGCCAATAGTTCTACCATTCAGCAACTATCTAGGCCTGCTCTCCTATACACAGGAGCGCTCACTTGGCCGAGTGCTTTTAATGTTTTCTATGAGAGAGCCGCCACCGGACATTTCTGGCAGGCATCAGCGAATCTCCAGGAGAACAAAAGGATTGTCAGTCCAAAATTAGACAAGTCAAATTCTTAACGCCACCCTCCTCTCCCTGACAATCATCGGTTAGAGGGCCCCCCATACATATTAATCTGTAGGCCGAATCAGTCAATAATCAGCAGGTCCTGCCAATATTAGTATAATGTGTATTGATAAAGACAGGTAACACCTCTGTACACAGGATCCGCCAGTGACAAAAGGTGAATTCACAGCTGACACGGTTCCTCCTTCCTTCACAATAACATTTGCACACGCTCATTAGATGCGTCACTACAAAAGATAGGGTCGGGGTGGAGGGTTTCTGCCCATTGTAGCTAATGTACATGTGCATTTCTTGAAGCTGGAAGTTAAAAGTCTAAAAAAGCCTCAGTGGCCAGTGTGAGAATTGCACGATTTCTATTTTTTTTTTAAATGTAGATTGAAATACAAAAAAAAAATAAATAAATTGCCAAATATAAAAAAAATAAAAGTAGCAAAAACCTGATTGAAACAATAGGTACCATAATTTTCTGTTCATAGTGTCTAGGCATATTGTACTGGTCATTAGTTATTATACATATTTGAGAAAGAGGCATTTTGTCCTTTTTTCCTTTTTTAAAAAAAAGGTGGATGAGAGAAGGCGGGTTACCACTAAAAAAATGTAATATAAAATTTGTGGTTTACAAATTCCTTCTCTGCCGAGACTCCAAATACAATTGAGATTACTCTTTTCTTCAGAGCACCCGAATAGACCAGTGAGCGACCCCTCTCTTTTTTTCTGAGACTCCAAATACAACTGAAGTTGATCAAACACTCAATCAGCCAACCACCATCTTGCCCAACGTTCTGCTAGAAATACAAAATCATCTCGGTCAGAGTCCATGTTTACTGCAATGAGGAGGAGACAAATCAGTCGGCTCCAAAGAATAAGGCGTGTTGGATGTCATGGTTCCTCAGCCTGGGAATAAAACCGCATGAGACACAAATTTGTTTGCAGAACATAACATCCACCGCTGCTACAATGCAGAAACCATACTGCAATAGATTGCACGAAGCAGCGTATGACCTTTACAATCTTTATAGCTCAGGTAAGCAGACTTGGTGACCACAAATGAACTGCTCCATGAAAATTTTTTTGCACAACAGAGTACACAAATAGATAAAAAAACAAAAAATAAACAAAAACTATGGAATGGATTTAATCTGTCTGTCCATCAAACCAAGACGTGGAGAAAGTCTCAATCTAGCATCAGATAAAAACAAATAAAAAAAAAAAACTTAAAATCAAGAGTTTTCCGGTGAAAATGCCTAAGGCTATGTGCCCACGATGCAGAAATGAAGCGGAAAATTTCCGCTTCATTTCTGCATGTCCTTGCCTGGAAAAATACATGTGGAATTTCACACGCGTTTTTTGAACATGTGGAATTGCCTTGCGTTTTTCTAATGCATTGAAGAAGGCAATTCCGCACGCGTAAACGCACAAATAATGGACATGCTGCGGATTTTTCTGCACATCAAATAAGCTGAGGAAAATTCCGCAGCATGGGCAGTGAACTTGCGGAATGTCATTGGGGACCATGGGAGAAGGATTACCAAGCGTTTTACAAGCGTTTACGCTGCGCAAATTCAGCAGCAAAAACGCTTGAAAAACACATCGTGGACACGGACCCTTAAACTGGCCATACGAGTACAGTAGCTGTCGGCTATCTCAACTAAAAAAAAGTCAGGAGTTTAAAAATTAAACTGCCCGACTCATCTCCCCCGATGACATCGGTTGGGAGGCCCCCATAAACATTAGACTGTCGGACGTTTTGGCATTTAAGGTCTTCGACAAAGGTTGATAAAGAAACGTTACTGAACTAATAAAAGTTGCTCTACTTTTTGCAACCATAGTGAGCACTGTCATTTCTAACTTATGTAATCCATAATACCAGTAAAATATGAAGATCGGTGGGGATACAACCACTGGTGACTAGCAGAATGGAGGAGTAAGTATTGTGACCCTGTGGTACACGGCAACATGTGTTGCACAACTAAGTAATTTCACTACCCAAAAAAAATCTGTGCAGCTTCGTGTAGCGCCACTACTTTAGAGCTGCGATTCTGCTGTAAATAAAACAATTAGACTGCAGTCACATTCGATTTGCATTGAAGTATATGGGGAGTCAGGTGCAATTTGCAACAGAAAATACAACATATTTGGAAATATTTGCGACTCTGTCACAGTTATGATAGCTGCAGTGTGACACGTTAAGAAATCATTCAATGTAATGTCGCAATGTGACACCGCGGCCTCAATGATGCATGTCGCCGTGTAACCACCAGCCTTAATGAAAATCCCCCGATCTTGCCACAAATCCGTGTTTCATCCCAGCTACATCAAAAGGAGCAATATTCACAACATTTCTGCAACAAAAATCCAAAATATGCTCGCTCTGCTGAATGGGATAATGCTTTCAGCATGTGCACGAGAGCTGTAAACATCATCCACTTGCTGTATCCACTGTGAATATCAACAGCGCAAACCTGAAAGTAATATCCACAGTAAATCCAATATTTGCAAGTTCACTTTTGTTTAAACAGGCACGTCACGGTACAGGTTGTGCTGGTAATGCAGCTACAGTTTTCTACTAAATGGGACAGGGATGCAGTACTGGGCAGTGTCACCTTTCTAAAAGTGCCGCTGTGCCTGCGTAAACAATGAAGGGGATGGATCTTGACTAGAGATGAGCGAGCTCAAAATGTAAAGTTCGGGGTTCGTACTGGACATCTACTGTCCGGTGCTGAACTTCGAAAAGGAAAGAAGGAAAAGAAAGGAAAAAGGGACTAAATTTCAGTCGAACCCGAACTGCCATGGGTCCGCTCATCCCTAATCTTGACCAAACACTTATGGCTTATTATAATAGTAGGAAAGCAGAGTACAGTAATGGACAGGAGAGAACTTACCCCACATCTCGATCCAGCATTGTGCCTGGGTGGAAGGGGGGAAAGGCGTTGCCGTTGGGGGGCTCCTTTGGCGAGTACAGTTTGAATGACTTGGAGGAACAGCCTGTATAATAAAAAAAGGAAAAGCCAATTGTCATAAGAATAGAAAAAATACTAAATAAAATACAAAAGTTTACAACGGACTATGGTTTGGCCATTTTACAGCTTTCTTCCATGGAGAAATATGGCATTTGCAGGTGAGAACCTTCAAAGATTTTTAAAGCAGAAGAAGAGAGTAGAGTATAGTCATCAACTGTGCAGAATTTTTAGGAAACCATCCAAAATTGGGCAATGCTGTCCAAGTGTATAAAAGTGTGTGATATACTCCACCAAATCGGAGGGAATCAATGGATAATGTGGATGAGGGAGTTCCGGTTTTCAGGGAGGAAAGAAGCATATGGAACGTTAGACTATGTCCACACAGTTTGTTGGGTTTTTTTAGGGGATTTGGTGGGTATTTTCACAAGGAGTTTTTTCTACATGGTTTTTTACTTTAAGTCTGTGCCTAAAGCGGCAAAAAAAAAAAAGTCTGCTTGTAAAAAGCTTCTCATTCATTTGGGTGAGAAAACGCATCAAGAGTGCACCCCCCCCCCCCCATTTTTTTAATACATGTGGATTTTTCAGCCCAAAAAATCATTGTTTAAAAACAGCTTCTAAAAAGCATTTGGTTTTTGGTGCAATTTTGTAAAGAGACAATGTTTTGTTTTGGTTTTTTTTTGTGTGTTTTTAATTTAATTATGGGATATAATAATATAGTGTGGCTTTTGAAGTGTTTCTGCTAAAAATTGTGGTGAAATTTTTTTTTTCCTTAACACAAGGAAAAAACTGCAATGTAAGGTATATTATAGGTGCGTTTTCTCATTCAAATGGGACGCGTGCTGCAAGCAACTTTGAATTTATTTTTTTTAATTTATTTTAGGTGTGGAATCTGAGCAATAAAAAAGTGAACACACCCTTAAAAAGAAGCATGTTAAATTCTGTCATGTGTTTTCCACATGTAAATTGCTGCAAATGAGCACTTTGTTTGGACAGGTATTTGCAGCAGAAATGGAAAACAAAGGAAGAAACAAACAAACAAAAAAAAAACAACACAACACCATATTATTACAATCCATATTTAAAAAAAAAAAAAAAAAAAAAAAAAAAAAAAACACAGCATGCCCGATTTCGGACTGACAACTGTATTTTCTCCTGAGAGAAGCTGCTGCCAGAAATGTCTGGCGACGACTCGCTCATAGAAAACTGGAGAGCTCAGCTGAATTAATGCTCCTGTGTATGTGAGAGCCATCCGTCATGTAAGGCCTCCTTCACACGTAAAAACCAGTACCGGTGTCATCTGTGCGTCTTTTTTTACCATCATTTCTTTTTTTATGGTATGGTCAAAGGATGTTAATCACACACACAGTATAGCACATGTACAGCAATGGATGACAAATTGACACCATTCGTGTGCTGTACGTATTTTCACGGACCCATAGACTTTTATTGGCCCTTGTCATCGGGAGGAAAAACAAAACACAGACATGTCTCCTTGTTTTGCATGGACACACGGACATCTGCATAGCACCATAGATTATAATGGGTACGCGTGGTAGCTGTGAAAAAAAAACAAAAAAAACGGATACAACACGTACTGGAAACAAGGACGTGTGAAGGAGGCCTAATGTGAATGGTGACCTTAAAAGGAGCATTGGGATCTATGGGAGATAAGATGCCATCAGGTGTCTGTCAGTGACATACACCCCTCTCCATTGAATGGGGAAGGTGGTAGGAACAGCTGTCCTATAAACAAGCGTACAAGAAAATATTATATTTAAATTTATATTTTAATCTCCGGGGGCAAAGTAATAAATTACACCGGTGTGACTGTATCCCACATCCCAACAGCTTTAATCCACACCCACAATGACGCTTTAGATAAGCCGCACAGACTACTACGGTTTTTGTAATAGAATGGCAATTAGCGGCAAAAGGGCCGCACGGACGCCGCTAGTCGCACAGGAAAACAAAGATTATAGACGTTAAACATCAACATATCTTCCCATGACACGGGAGACTGATAGACAGGTCGGGTGATTCCCAAAATGATACGTTTTCATTAGAAAATAGGGACAACTCTTGCATTTTACAACTTTAGAGCACAATCATGGTTTTAAGTTACTGCATTATTTTAGCTGGTTGCTATGGCCAACAACAAGGCCAATCAGAGCTCAGCTTTCATTCCTTGAACTGATCTTAATCTATGAAAGCTGCACTATAATTGGTTGATATGGAGTCCAGCATTAGTTAGGAAGTGAAAGCAGAGCTCTGAATGGTTGCCATGGGAAACGAGGCCTAGTGCAATGAGAAATGTATCTTATGCATTGCTTTAGTATGCATCAGTATTTTGGCATAAGGCTACGGTCACACGATCAGTATTTGTAAACCACAACCAGGAGTGGATCAAAACTGTAGTGTTGACATGTTTCTATTATACTTCTCTGATGGCTCCACACTTGGTTTTTGCTTACAAAATACTGAAGTAAAATACTGACCAGATACGGATATTGTGAACGTGGCCTTAAACATGGCGCCATCGCTGCCTGCTTTAGTTTTATGCGGTCTAAAATTTAAGACAGTTTTGACTATTCTGTCCTGGAAGGCGACTCCCTGAAAAAAAAAAAAAAAATCCACTAGCCCATTGCACATCTTCATGGCATGTGACAGACTGAGGTTACCCCTCCCCCAGCAGGGTGACCCACATCCTTTGTTCCCCGGCAGGGTGGCTTGTAGGGACACCTCACAGGCTTTTGTGTTTCTTATAGCTGAATTTCAATTGTAAATATAGCAGCCTTCACCCTGCCACAAGCTCCGCACCTAGATTAGCAGACCAGCCATTATTGAGATTTGTCTGACCACTGCACCGTTTTACTAACATCCAATCAATGTAAGAACACGCGGTTACAATTACAAAAAAAACAATTTGACTTCACAAAAAGCAAAAATCTCCAAAAAAATGTAAAATAGCAAAAATATATCAGGTTGTCAAATTCACACCGCGTGGATGTGTTTACACTCAGTGTGCAGTCAAGTGCATGCAATTTAGCATAATTTAAGCCATTATGTCTGTAATGGGAGTCTATTGGTGCATGCTGATATATATATATATATATATATATATATATATATACATACATATATATATATATACATATACATATACATACACACATTGTTTTTTACACCAGTTTTGATCCAAGCAGCGCTGTAGTAAGATGGATCAAATTCATTTAGAGGCATGTGCTCCTTATCAAATATGGCCCATCTTCCAGCAGCTCTGCCACAGCAACGCACCACAGCCATCCAAAGGATAGGTGATAACTTATTGATTGTAGGGTCCAACTGCTGGGACCCGCACTGATTTTGAGAACAGAGAACTTTTTCAAATTAACCGTGCACTAATCTCAATTACAAAAAAAAAAAAAAAGCTGCGAGAAAAAAAGAATGGCGCTTGGATGAATGAATCAGTAGATGAAAATGGGCTTTGCTGATTCATTCCAAGGTTGCCAAAAAGACTTTTTTTGTGGACAGATTAAAAAAACAGCATGGACAGACAATATTTTTTTTACGGACACATTGGAAATCCATAACAAATTATTATTATTATTATAGCGCCATTTATTCCATGGCGCTTTACATGTGATAGGGATATACATAAAAGCATTTACATAATCTTAACAAAACGAGTCAGCGACTGGTACAGGAGGAGCGAGGACCCTGCCAGCGAGGGCTCACAGTCTAGAAGGGATACATGTCTACAGCTCATAATTCTGATATGAAGACATCAGCTACATTTACTGGAAACTAAAATATAATTACAGTGATAATCTGTATAAGTTTCTTCAGCCACTAAAAAAAATAAAAACATTTTTTTTAACCAACTGTCCTGGAACTTCGGGACAGTTGGCTACCCTAAACCATTCTTATGATCAATGCAGGTCCCAGAGGTCGGACCTTCAATCAATAAGTTATCAGCTATTCTGCGAATGTGATAATTTGTTTTTACCAGACAATACCTTTAATGGCCATATAATTTACCAATTAAGTAGCAGTTTCACCTTCAAAATCAAGCAGTTATTTACATGAATGTCAATGGCACCAGAACAGCCAGAATGGCAGTACGTAAACTAATTATACTTTACCATACAGTATTTTGCCTGGCATTTTTAAACACAGCATTTTGTTGATTTTATTTTACATTGTAAAATGTAGGCCAATAAACATTGAATTTTTTATTGTGCCATTTTGATGGCTTTTGAAATCTACAAACAACCATAAAAAGTTACAAATAGAACAAGAAAAAAAAAACACACCTTGACAGTCTTAAAGGGGTTTTCAGACCATATACATGGCCTTACTTTCTTTAAAACTCCAATTTTTAACAGGAGTTTGATCAAAATGGAATATATATAGTAAATGTACAAGCTGGACAAGAAACATTTACCAATTCCATGGGGAGAAAATACTAACAAGGCTTGCAACTATAGACATGCTACAGAGATTTTTTTGTAGGCTTTCAAAAAATGAGTTTTTCAAGTGAAAAATGCTTCAGGAGTCACGCCTTTTTTTTGGGAAGTTTGTCTTTTCTGGAAGTTTTGTTTGTTGTAGCTTTTTCATTTGACAGTGTCTAGTTGTTTTTTTTTAGCAGAATCTGCTTAAGTGAAGAAGAGACATTTAATTGTTCCCCCACACCAGGTGTTTTTCAAAAACTCTTCCGGAAAAAAAAACCAAAAACACTCAAACCAATAAAGAGGATTTCCTAAACAATTGAATAGTAAAAAAGTTTTCCAAGTGTAACTAGAGAAAATGTCAGTGGGTCTAGTCCACTTAAAAAAAAACAAACAACAAAAAAAAAAAACTGTATGAGCATAGAATTATTAGGCTATCCCCATACATTATCTATTGGGGGACAGTCAGAAGACATTCATATTAAGCATGTCCCACACACAGGTATACACAAACATACTGTTGAATCAGCTTATATCTGCAACAAATCTGACATAATGTTGCAGATTTTGGCATAAATACGGCCACAGGTTTCACGAAAATCCACAAAATTCCATAACCTGTAAGACTCTGAAAATCCACAGCTTGTCTAGGATACCCTATACCCTATGAGATTGAATGAGGTTTGTAAACAACATTTCACTGTACTTGATATAGCCAAAAAAATGCCACTGATCAGAAATCCATGGCGGTCTGTCCAGTGCAACCCAATATCTAAGTCTTCATTCAGACGCCTGATTTTCTCATGCGAGAACATTGGTCAGAATTTCAACAGAGTTTTATCAGCTTTTCACTGATGAAAACTGGACAGCACATGGACAGCATCCAAGTGCTGTTTGATTTTTTTTTCATGGACCCATAGGCTAAGTGCCCACGATGCAGAAATGCTGCAGATTTTTTCTGCATCTCCCTGGCAGGAAAAACGCATGCGGATTTTACATGCGTTTTTTCCTGCCAGGTAGAAGCGTTTGTCAAGCGTTTTTGCATGCATTTCTGCAGGTTATCAAGCGCTTTTCCAAGCGATTTTAGCATCACTTGGGAAGTGCTTAACAACTTGTTCACACTATATAAATCCATGCAACTGGAATGGATTTATATAGTGTGACCAAGTTAATAGTTGGGGGGGGGGAGGGGGGGACACATTATACTTGCCTTCTGATAGCCCGCGGTCTTCTCTCCGGTGCGTCCGGTCTCTTGTACGGCTCGCGGTCGTGTGAAAGGACCTTTCATGACGTCATTTAGTCATGTGACAGGTCACATGACTAAATGACATCATGGAAGGTCCTTTTACACCATCGCGAGCCAGAACGCACCATAGAAGAGATCGGGGGCCATCAGAAGGCGAGTATAATTTATATTTTTTATTTTAATTTTTTTTTTTTTTTTTAACAGGTACTATGGTAGCCGGGTCTGGAGGAGAGTCTCCTCTTCTCCAAACCTGGGTACCATCCGCACATTGAACTGCATGATATCTGCATGTGCACATGTAGTGATGCGGGTATCACGCGATTCAATGCAAGTCAATGGCGGCAATTACGCTGCGTGTCCGCAAAATGAATGGACATGCTGCGGATTTTTCTGCAATGATAATCCGCAGCATGTGCACAGCACATGCTGATCACTGGGGACCATGGGGCACGTATTACCAAGCGTTTTCGCTGCGGAAATTCCGCTTGAAAAACGCATAGTGGGCACGCAGCCATAGACTTTCATTGCAGAATTTGTTCAGACACTCGAATCAATATTGGATATGTCTCTGCGATTCGGCATGGACCACTCATTCCGCAAAAAAAACAACAAAAAAAACAGCCCCATAGACTATCATAGCCGACAAAATACAAGGATAGCACTTGTATGTCAAAAACTGACAAGTGAATGAGCCCTAATATGTCATCTATGTCTATCATGAGAACTTTCCCATAAAAGAGGTCATGCATCCATGCCCAATAAAAAAAAAAAAAAAAAAAAAAAAAAAAAGCATTATAAACTGAAGACTCTTCCCTTGTACGAAGCCTTGAGAATTATTATATATGGCTTCATATAGTTATATCCAGGTCTGGAGGACAATAAACTACTATAAGTTAAAATAAAAAAACATTCTAGAAAAATACATACACACTCACACAACCTCATTCTTACAATATGCTCCAAATTACGGTAGTACGACACAT
Source organism: Phyllobates terribilis (assembly GCF_046119375.1). NCBI lineage: Eukaryota > Metazoa > Chordata > Amphibia > Anura > Dendrobatidae > Phyllobates > Phyllobates terribilis. The sequence continues at coordinate 387,879,242 of NW_027362765.1, forward strand.
CCATCATACATCAGCGCTCACGCATCCCCCTACAGTCCTCGGGGAGCTGCATCTCATTAGCCGGTTGGCCATTTCCCTATTACTACCGGAAACCTTTTAAAAACCTTAACTCTATGTGGTTTTCTGCAAATACAAAGCAAACACTCCGTGGGAAAACAGGAAAGCTGTTCTGATGTACGGTGCGGGAACATCAACTACACCCGACTAATTTACAAAACCTCACAGAGTAATTATACAATATATACGACCCTCCTGAAGGGGAAAAATGATTATAAAATGATGGTTAAAAAGTATAATTAAAGCCTCACACAGATGTGTAATACAGAGGCCATAATTTGTGGACTCCGCGTGTACCATCATGATCAGTGATTTTTCATCTTCGGTATAGATTAAATTAAGAGGAAAAAATATATATATGTCTCACAATTTGTAAAAATTTTCACCTGAGAAGCAAAGTTTCTTTTTCACTTTGTTGCAGTAGAGGCAATAAGCTAAACAAATCCCAGAAAACATTGGGTCTAGCAACTTTCTTGGCAAATACCGTAACTTTTTTTTTTCCTTCTTAGGGCATGTTCACACTTTCTCCGACTTTTGAAAGGAAAAAAAAAATGCTAATTTTTATACAAAACCACTTAAAAGAAGCTTAAAACTTCAGGCTTTTAAGCTTCTTTTAAATCTTTCAGGTTTCAAAAATGCCAAATATTTAAAAGAAGTGACATGTCAATTATTCAAGTACGGTAAATAGCAAAGCAAAAAATAAAAGCCCAGGTGTTTAGTCAGGTTTTTGTTTTTTTTTCCCAGGGCTTTCACAGGGGAACAGATCTAACCCCAAAAAGGTCAAAAGATTGCTCTAGTGAAAACATTTTAAGATTTTAATTTTTTTTTTTTTTTTTCAATTTCGCGGAGGCAGTAAGAATTTACATTCCCAAAATCAGTCTCATATTCGTACAGCTCTTCTAGTCGGAGTCCGGTCACAGTCAAGGTCTGACCAGATGGGAGAAGCTGCTGCCAGCAACGAGTGAGCGCAGCTGTCATTAATGGAAGGATGGGAAGGCTGAAAATAAATATGACCAACATAACAAGCGGCCGCTCACAAGAGGTGATATACACAAGGAGTCCGTTTCAGGTTTGTTGTCTCAGAAAATGCAAAGTTTGGCTACAAAAAGAAGTTTTTCAGATGCACATGCTACTGGGTCTCGGCTATCCCTTCTTAAATCCCAGGGTGCTAATGACATTGTTCCGACAGGTATCGTGCACCTGTCACTCACTTCCACATCTGAAGGTGAGCTGTGCCAGAACCCCTCTTTAGAAAAGGATATGGCTATATATTTATTAGTAAAACTAGGAGGATTTTTTTTTCTTACTTGTCACGTGTACAATATGTTTTTTACAGCAGCAGATAATTTACAGTTTTCTATGTTATGGAATTGCAATGTATACTGTGGCTTCGTATAGCAGCTGATGATTTTTTTTGTTCACCCATAGAATTAAATGGATGAGTCATTAGATTTAAGGGAGGAAACTAGTGCATGCTGCAGATTTTTTTTTTTTATATGCAGGTGCGGTTAGTGAAAAAAAAACACAAAAAAACCCTTATCTGCCCCGCCTAATTGAATAACATTGGTCCGAGTGCTATTTGTTGTTTTAATGGACAACACGGTCATGTGAACGAGAACTAATGGTGGAGGCATATACAGTAGTTTGCTACAAATCCCAAAAAAATAAATAAATTAGGATTTGTGTAAATTTTATCTTTCTACATAAAGGTGTGAAAACCATTATAAAATCTGCAACATAAATTGAAATATTATGGATTAAAGTATATTAACTGCAAAAGCATTGGATTTCAATCCTTTTTCCACTCCTGATGGTGGAGCGGACAGAGCACGTTATTAAAGCAAAGTGTCTGGACTTGTAAACTAAGTGTCCACTGATAATTGGCCATATACAATGGCTTGCAAAAGTATTCAGCTCCTTGGATTTTTACCTATTTTGTTACATTACAACCTGTGTTTAAATATTTCTGTAATCTGATTTGTGTGTGACGCATCAGCACTAAATAATTTAAGTTGGTCAAGTGAAGCGAGAAAAATATCAGCATAAATTAAATTTATGGAATCAAATAACTAAAAATTGGCATGTGCTTATGTATTCACCCTTTTGCGATGAAGCCTCCTAAAAATTTCTGGTGCAAGCAATTACCTTCATAAGTCCCATGTTTAGTGACAGAACGTCCACCTGTGTGCAATCCAGGGCTGTGGAGTCGGAGTCGGTATAAAAGGGACCAACTCAGACTCCTAAAATGTATAATAAATTGGGTACAGTAGTTCAATGCAGTTTCATAAGAATTTGGGAAAGTTTTGAAATGTCCTATAAATGTCTGTCCTATTCCTGATCTAAGGGTCTAGACTTTTAGCTGAGATGAATCTGTGCTACAGTAAAGTTATCACTTAAACATGAGCCGTGTATGAGGGAGTCTGAGTCGGTGTCGTGGAAATTGAGTCGCCCGAGGTTTGGCTTACCGACTCCACAGCCCTGGTGCAATCCAAGTGTCACATGTCTGACACTATACACACACACACACACAACCTTTTCTGAAAGGCCAGAGGCTGCAACACCATTAAATAAGAGGCACCACTAACCAAACACCACCATGAAGACCAAGGAGATCTCCAAACAAGTCATGAACAAAGCTGTTGCGAAGTACAACACAGGGTTGGGTTCTAAAAAAAATATTCCAATCTCTGATGATCCCCTGAGCACCACCAAATCCATTATAATCAAATAGAAAGAACATGATATCACCACAAAAACCTGCCAAGAGAGGGCCGTCCACCAAAACTCTCAACCTGGGCAAGGAGGGCATTAATCAGAGAGGCAACAGAGACCAAAAGGTAACCCTAAGGCTGTGTGCCCACTATACGTTTTTGATTCGGAATTTCCGCAGCGTAAACGCTTGGTAATCCGTGCCCCATGATCCCCAATGAAAATCTGCATGTTCTGTGCCCATGCTGCGGAATTTTCTGCTGCGGATTTTCCTTGCGGAAAAATCCGCAGCATGTCCATTATTTGTGCTTTCTGCATGCAGATTTGAGGTCCCAATGCAGTTGAAAAACGCAAGTCAAATCCGCATGTAAAAACGCGTGTAAAATCCGCAAGCGTTTTTACTGCTAAGAACATGCAGAAACGCTGCAGAAATTTTCTGCATCGTGGGCACATACTCTGAAGGAGCTGCAGAGATCCCAAGCAGAGACTGGAGTATCTGTCCATACGACCACTATAATCCGTACACTCCATAGAGATGGCCTTTATGGAAGAGTGGGCAGAAAAAAAGCCTTTACTTACACAAATTGTAAAGCTCGTTTTGATTTTGCCAAAAGACATATGGGACACTCCACAAATGTATGGAGGAAGGTGCTGTGGCTAGATGAGACCAAAATTGAACTTTTTGGTCACCAAGGTAAACGCTATGTCTGGTGCCAAACCAACACAGCTCATCATACCAAGAACACCATTCCCACAGTGAAACATGGTGGTGACAGCATCATGCTGTGGGGATGTTTTTCTGCAGCAAGGACAGGAGAAATCGTCAGAGTCAAGGGGGAAGATGGATGGTGCGAAATACAGGGATATTATTGAGAAAAACCGGTTTCAGTCGGTCAGTGATTTGAGACTGGGACGGAAGTTCACCTTCCAACAAGACAATGACCCAAAGCATACTGCTAAAGCAACACTCGAGTGGTTTAAGGAGAAGCGTGTAAATGTTTTTTGGGTGGCCGAGTCAAAGCCCAGACCTTAATCCAATAGAGAATCTGTGGTCAGACTTGAAGATTGCTGTTCACTTGTGATTAGCGCAAGCGCTCGTTACTCGGGTGTGCAGAGGATGCTCGGGTATGTGCAAGGGTGCTCGAGTGACATGATCATGTCTCCGCGGCTGCATGTTGTTTCGCAGCGGTTACACAGCCACAAAACAGGCAGGGATTGCCTGGAACATGCGGCTACGAACTTATCACTCAAGCACCCGCGATACTCTGTGCATACCCGAGCACTTGCGCTCGGTCCTACTGTTCACCAGAGGAAACCATCTAACTTGAAGGAGCTGGAGCAGTTTTTCATTGAGGAATGGGTAAAAATCCCAGGGGCAAGATGTTGAAAGCTCAGAGCCTTATCCAAAGCAACTTACAGCTGTAATTGCAACAAAAGGAGGCTCTACAAAGTACTGACTTTAGGGGGGTGAATAGTTAGGACAAAATAACTGAAAAGTCAGTGTGCATATTTGTGGTTTGCTGCACAATTAAAAGAAAAGCAAATGTTCACAGTTGTACCGTAGGTACGTTCTTTACATGAACTGATGTAAACAAAAAAAAATAAAAAAAATGAAATTCCAGGTTGTGAGGTAGCAAAACAAAAAATGCCAAAGAAGGGTGAATACTTTTGCAAGTCACTGCACACAATGACCTCATAGAGCATAATATACGTCAGATCTCATGGATTTTAAGAACTGCAGTCAAGCAACATTTTGGCTATTCTACGTGTTTCTTACCTGGCCATTGTACATACTGTTATATTTACAGGAAAGGAGGAAAAAAAAGGGCGTTTTTATACCAGCCAGCTCTGCCTAAGTGGGCAACACTGGGGCAGTGGCATAGGCTTGGCAAAGCCCGCCTGTAATTCATGACCAGACGCGGGGTACCTTATGCCAGAAATGTTACACTAATCCCTGAGAGAGGTAAGGTTTCTGGTGAGGCACATGCCACTTGTAAAATGCGTCAAATTTATTGTGTGCCCCTTAAAGGGGCATATTCACAAAAGTATCCTCCCAAACCCCATCATTGAGACTAGGGAGTACAATGCTTGTCTTAATGAATCGGGGGCCTACATGTTTTTTTCTTACTATCAGCCATTAAAGGGAACGCAAGATCAGAATGTAACCTAGTGTTTAAATCAACTTTATATGTTAAATGTATATGGTATTTTTTAAACGCCACCAGGCCTGATATTAGAGTCCTGCTTCCCGTTCTTCACAGGGAAATTTGCATGAAAAGATGAACTCAGTCTACTGAATTTAAATATCTAATATGAGCATGCTATCATCAAGGCAAAGGTCATTGTACGCAAGGTGGAGGAGGTGAGCTGTAACATCACGTATTGTGAATTGTGGGTCCCGTATTATCATTGTAGTCCTGTCATTGGTACAGAGCAGGAAGTCTATAATTAGGCCTAGTGGCTGAACAAACTTAATATAGGAAGGAATATGAAAAAATTTAAAGAAAAAAAAAGTCAAAATGAAAAAAAAAACAAAAACACAAGTTTCAAACTAATTTATACAATAGATTATGTTCAAATGACACATTCCCTTTAATTGACCAAATTAGCAGAGTCAACAATCTTAAAAAAGTCTTCCCCTTTTTTTCCCCCCAGTTCCGCAAGTAATCCTGACCCAAGGTACAATCAGTGATATGATCGGTGATGCACAGGGATGACAACCGTCCACAGATTCCAGGACAGTCCGTAGTAGGGCATTCTTTGCCCGGTCTGTAAAAATTTTTTTTTTTAAAAAAAAAAAAAGGTGTCTGATGTTTTTGAAGCTGAAGAAACTCAGATTATTTTTACTGTATTTGTCATTTTGCAGGTTACAGCCGATGTCGTCATTAGAATTATGATTTAGAATTTACGTGTCCTGAAAACATATGGTCTGCGATTTATTTGTTCTTGCACAGGGGCCCTCTTCTGTCTGTGTCCCTGATGTTCCTTGGGCATTGGTTCAACTCCTGGAGAGGATGAGGGAGCAGCATCTGAAATTTAGACCTCTGGATTCTCCCATCCCCAGTGGTGGTGTAAAGCCAATGGCAGCATGCCACGCAGTGGCTATGGGGACGGTGAGCGAGGGGACCCGGTGTCAGCGCCTGCACCGCACCCCACCTCAGCGACTGTAATGATGGAGGAGGGAGTGTCAGCAGACGCTTCCACCCCCATCACTCTGCCTCAGTATCTGACGCGTCAGAGCAGCGGGCGCGATGACGTCATTACAGGCCGCCCGCTGTGCTGACATGAGCGGTGCTTCACAACACACACTCAGGAGACTGGAGCATTGGGTGGAACAAAGTAAGGCGAGTACTGTATTTATTTCAAATCAGTGACTGGCGGGCGGGGAAGGGGTGCATTATACTGTATGGAGGACCATGGGGGGAGAGGGGTGCATTATATTGTATGGAGGACCATGGGGGGAGAGGGGTGCATTATACTGCATGGAAGACCATGGGGGGGGGGTGCATTATACTGTATGGAGGACCATGGGGGGAGAGGGGTGCATTATACTGTATGGAGGACCATGGGGGTATGGGGTGCATTATATTATCAGACTGTCGGCCGACCCCTCCAAAACTGGTGGGTTTAGCAAACTCATCTAATGTGTATGGGGAGGGGTCTGTAGAAGAATCAATGTATGATTAGATAGTGGTGGAGTTTCTAGCAAAAGTTTTGTACTTAGGCTCCTATTGAAAAACCATGAAGGAGAATAGATCTTATTTTCATCTTCCTCCAAATACAGCAAAATTCCAAGATAACAAAACAAAATAGTATCTGTCCAAAAGTGAAAGGTTCTTTCTAATCAGATATTAGATCTTGTGGGGGGAGAAGAAAAAAAAGAAAAAAAAAACCACACTATAACTATATTAACTTTTTTTTGTAACTAGATCCTAGCTCTGTTTGCCGAGCGAGCAGCAAATTAAAGTAATAAAAATAAAAGTACTTATAACATACGAGGAAGAAATTCTAATGAAAATCAACGGGAGCGGTTTTCTGTGTTTTTTTCCCCCCATTAGCCGAGATCCTAATTTTTTTTTTTTTCATTCAGACCCTTCAGAATTCACAGAAGTCCAAGGCCAGTTTCTGGATTCAGGTCAATGTCATACAGGTGAAGGTAAAGCCGCTGTGTAAGAAGCTTGTGTAGGAGACCACACGCACTCCGTATGACGATGCAGGGGGGCATCCATTGGCATATGATAGGACGCGCCATGTCAGGGGGACACAGAGGAACTAAAGGGTCCCATATTATTACTCTGCACAACTCTGAGGTTGGGTGAAAAATATGGCCATGTGCATTACCCCAAGTGTATGGGGACAACTTGACTTTTCCCATGACTTCTCATTTTGGTTATTGGACAGGTCCACTCCACTATATGTAGAACCAGAGGATTTTAGAAGCTGAATATCTCCCCAAAGAGATGCTATGCTCACTAGACAAAGGAAAAAGGAGGAAAGATAAGTGTTGGCCAAATGGCCATTCATCAAACAGCCATGTTTTATCTATGGTCAACCACGTACCAAGCATCTGCTAGGAGGTCCATTAAGGAAGGGGTCAGCTCAAGTCACCCATCCCCCTTTTCCTATGGGTCATGAACCTGGAAGAGCGTCTATTGCTTATCCAAGCAGAATTTACAAATGCAGAGCTGGCCCACGGATCACACCATCATTCATACTTACAGAGCATGAAGGGAATGCTGAGACTTGCAGTTCCACACCTCGAGGTTGCTTGCAGGCTGCAGATATCCACTTTTCCCTTGTACATATGACTGAGCAGAGTGTGGGAGGGTCTCGTATGATTAGCAGATCTATTCCTGGCATCATAACTTCCCAGCTATAAAAACTCAGCTCTCCAGGAAGACGCCAGTAAACACCGAGCTCCTGAGCCACACCGGGAATAGGAAATCTGGGCATCGCCGGTGCTTGGGTGATTTGAACAGAGATCAGGGAAGGCCGAGGATTTTACCAATTGTAGCAAGCTCCATTGTGGAATTTTAGTAGATTCAGAGTAAAATCCGCTGCAAAATCGGCCGGGAAACTTTGCAAAATTTGTCCATTTAGATGTAGTAGAGATTTTCCCAGATTTCACTGCAAGTCCACAAAATTTTGAGACACCCCCAGAACCCACAAGTTCTGTACATCACTGCAAAGTTGGCAACAAATTCCGCAAGGTCAGATTGTGGTCTTATAGATCACCGTTTATGAACGATCAAAATTGGTATGGTCCCCCAACAATGTACTGCAATGTCAGGCATTCTTGGTCGTGTCAAACATGGTTTAAAAAGTATCAGCAGAAAGTGACATTTTAAAATCTGTTTGTGTTACATGTATTTATAAAATAAATAAACGTCGGCAATTCTTTTATCAAATCACGAGATGGTGTTGAACAGATTTTCACACTGGTCTAGGAAGTTTTTTTAAATTCTTGCCCTTTCAAGAAGAATTTTCAGCAGGCTCCCTATCATCAGAGGTCAGATATAATGACAGGTCACAAATCTACACACCGCGGGTATCACAGGAACCACCACTTGCGATAGGGGGAGGAGGTAAGCAGTGGCATAACCTCCTATACAGTGACAGAAAACACCTCTATAGAAAACTGAGGGTCTAACAAAACCCTTTAGGGATGAGAAATCACACTAACAAATTACCCAAAGGGTAACTAACCACAATTTAACCCCTTTAACCCCCCCCAAGGTGGTACGAAAGTTAATGACTGGGCAAATTTTTACAATTCTGACCACTGTCACTATGAGGTAATAACTCTGGAACGCTTCAACGGATCCCGCTGATTCTAAGATTGTTTTTTCGTGACATGTTGTACTTCATGATAGTGGTAAAATTTCTTCTATATGACTTGCGTTTGTGAAAAAAAATTGAAAATTTGGTGAAAATTTTGAAAATGTAGCAATTTTCAAACTTTGAATTTTCATGCCCTTAAATCAGAGCGATATATCACACAAAATAGTTAATAAATAACATTTCCCACGTGTCTATATATTAGCACAATTTTGGAACCAAAATTTTTTTTGTTAGGAAGTTAAGGGTTAAAAGTTGACCAGCAATTTATCATTTTTCCAACAACATTTTTTTTTTTTTAGGGACCACATCATATTTAAAGTTACTTTGAGGGGCCTTTATGACAGAAAATACCCAAGAGTGACACCATTCTAAAAACTGCACCCCTCAAGGTGCTCAAAACCACATTCAAGAAGTTTATTAACCCTAGAACGCATACCTGGGGCCTCGCAGGCCCGCCCTGTTAATTGTTTTCTATTTTCTGCAAGATTACTTTAGTTAGAATTTTGAAACTCTAGGTATTCCTCAGGAATATAGTTATTTGTCATTTCCAGTTGTTCATTTATTTTTATGTTACAGGAATTTTCGGTATAACAACTCTTTTTTGAAAATACCCATTTTTATGGTCATGCGTTCTAGGGTTAACCCTTCAGGTGCTTCACAGGAATTTATGGAATGTGGAAGAAAAAAAAAATGAACATTTAACTTTTCTCACAAAAATGTTACTTTGGATCCAAAATTTTTATTTTTGCAACGGAAACAGGAAAAAAAAAAAAAAATGGACCCCAAAATTTGTTGTGCAATTTCTCCTGAGCACGCAGATACCCCACATGTGGGGGAAAACCACTGTTTGGGCGCACGGCAGGGTTCGGAAGGTAAGGAGCACCATTTGACTTTTTAAATGTAAAATTTGCTTGAATAATTAGCGGACGACATGTCGTGCTTGAAGAGCCCCTGATGCGCCTAAACAGTGGAAACTGCCCACAACTAACGCCATTTTGGAAACTAGACCCCTCAAGGATTTTATCAAGGGGTATAAGTGAACATTTTGAACCCAAAAGGTATGACACAGAATTTGATAAAATTAGGTCAGCATATTGAATAAGTTGTCATTGGTCTTGAGAACAAGTGCAGAGTTTGCATCGGATTCTCAGGTATGCACCATGTATCGCGGATGCTTGAGTCCCCGCCCCGCATGTTTCACGGTTATTAGACACACACAAAAAAAAAAACAACATGCCGGGAATTGATCGTGCATGGCAGGCAATCCCCGCAAGTTTTTTTGGGCTGTTTAACAGCTGTGAAACATATAGGGCAGAGACTCGAGCATGTCACTCAAGCACCCGCAATACTCAGTGCATACCAGAGCACCCGATGCAAACTCAAGTGGCGAGCACTTGATTTGCAACTTGTGTTGAGCGCATCATCATTTTTTTCCTTTACTTTTGAAAAAATCTCAACTCCGACCCTAGAGTTTATTTTTTACGCCTTTCCTCGTGCAGTATAAGTGACTAGATTACTTTTATTCTTCAGGTCGGTGCGATTACAGCGATACCAGAATCCCATCAGGTTTTAGGATTGACAGCTGTCAGACACTAAAAGACGTTTTTTTTTTTTTGCAAAGACTAGTTTTTGCATCGCCATAGTTTGAAAGCTATAATTTTTCCATATTTTGGCGACTGTCACGTAAGGCTTGTTTTTTGCGGGACAAGTTGACGTTTTCAGCGGTACCATTTTTACCTTTTACTCTTTTTTGATCACGTTTTATTCCATTTTTTGTTTGGCGGTATGATAAAGCATTGTTTTTTATTATTATTTTTTTTACCGTGTTCACTAAAGGGGTTAACCAGCGGGACAGTTTTATAGGTCAGGTTGGTCCGGAAGCACCGATACCAAATGTGTGTACTTTTATTGGTTTGTTGTTTTGTTTTTCATAATATTTATGGGTACAGTGTTTAACTTTTTCTGGATTATTTTTTTCTTTTTTTGAAATATTTTTAAAAATGTTTTTTTTTTATTTATTTTTTTCCACTCTGACTTTTTTTATTTTTACACTTTGTCCCATTTTGGGACTTACACTTTTTGAAGGCAGATAGCTTGCATAGCATAGAGATGCAGCAGCATCCCCTATGCTTTGCAGGCTGCAGCCCCTGCACACCCAAGTTAGCTAAATTGTGCTCAGTGCACGGTCTAACTAACTTGCTGATGCCTGGTGACCCGGATGTCGTCATGATGGCTTCAGGTCACCATGGCAACTACCGCTACCCGGCACAGACAGCACGGGACGCCGGAGAGGAGGCAAGTAAGCTGCTCTTACCTCCCCTTGCTCCCGGAATCCTGCGATCAACTTCAATTGCAGCATTTCGGGGGTTAATGTGCCGGGAGTGGTGCAGGACCGCTCCCGGCACATAGCACCGGGTGTTTGCTGTAAGAATCAGCTGACACCCGGCGCCGATCGCCCCACACCGCTTGTGTGCGGGCGCGATCCCATGATGTGTAATAGTGCGTGCCTGTTCCAATAGGCCCAGGTCAGTACGACGTACTATTACTGATCAAGTCAGAAATGGGTTAAAAGACAGGAAAAGTCTAAAAACAGCTCAAGTGGCCAGTGTGAAAGTTTTCATATTTGTATTTTAAGCACAGGCCATGATCTATATAAAAAAAAAAAAAAAAAAACACACAACAACACACATTTGTAAAAATACATTCAACACAAAAACCCGATTTATTTTCTGATGGCACATTCCCAAGTAGGACAGTAACCTTTATGGCTCTACCAATTATTAGGTGTCTGTTTACAGGGAGGAACACGTCAGCCATGTTTTAGTCTTTATGACCAGTTTCAGGTGATCAAGGATGGGAACTTTGTGGTAATTGCTAATGGCTCAAAAATGTTTTCCTCTCTCCACATACCATATCATCAGCCTAAAGAACAAACCATTGCATCTTTCATGGCGATGGTCAGCATTCTTCACTTATCTTTTCGTGGCGACACCGATAATTTAAAAAAATAAAATAAAATACTGGCTACAGTCCAAAAAAAAAAAAATTAATTCACCCTGGTACCAGAGACATCATACATTGTTAACCACATTTCATCTGGAGGCACTATGGAGTTTTTTATCAGAGACAATTATGGCATCCGAAATTGGATGCTGGCATTTTTTACTAATGAAGCAAGCCATTACCTTGTGCATCACCATACCCATAGCACAATGAGTCTATAGGCACCCATTCGGCTTAGGCCTCATTCAGAAACCAGTAATTTTCTGGTACGCAAAACAAAACCAGATAGGTTTCTAACCCGCTGGATCAGATTCCCATTAGTCCACATTTTTAACCATCGGCAGTTTTTTTGTATGTCCCTAATTTCAGGAAGATCAGCTGACCCTCAATGGGGACCTCCTGATTCTCCTATCATCACGCAGGATCGGACAGTGGTTTTCTCTCCTTTTCCCATTGGGAACACAATCAACTGAGCCAGTCATTCATGTGTATGGGGACAGTTAGGAGAGATCGTCAATTAGTTTTAGGGACGCTGTTTCAGGCTTTGTAGACAGTGCTCTTCTGAAATTTGTGTTTAAGTCTTAGGTCTTAATTCTGGAAATAAAGTCTTTAAAACACTCGTAAAGTGCACACTGGCTCTATTTGTCCCCGAGCCATTTCTAAATGCTAGGGAATCCTTTAAAAAAAAAAAAAAAAAAAAGAAAAAAAAAGGTACATTATGTCCAACAATACACATGAAGCCAGCCATACATGGCGAGATTCCTCCACAACCCCCATGATCGGTGACTCATGTCTTGCTCACAGACTCCCTCACTGTTCTCAACCTTTCCCAATGCCATAACAAAATATATTATATGTATTACACAAATAAAATTTTACATCTTGTGCCATGTTGATCACGTCTTATACTCTTAAGCTTGGCCACCTAAGCCTCATTCAGGTGATCCAACTACAATCATCACATTTTGCTATCAGAATATTTTTTTTTAAATGGTAAAATCATGATCAAACCCAAAGGGAAACAGAATTTCCCATCTTGTAAACAGTTATTTTATCGTTAGGATCTGACATCACCTTACAATTCGTGGGGGTCTGACTTTTAGGACCCATAATATCCTGTAGATTTTAACTCCAGTATGGGTCCCCCCGCCCGACCAAGAGCCGGAGGGCAGCCCCCCGCGCAAGAGCCGGAGGGCAGCCCCTGTGCCCTTGAACAGAACAAAGTATTTGCCCTAGCACCATAGACCCTTTCAGTCTTAGAATCGGAGGTGTTACCTGTGGTTGGGCCACCACCGATCATAATGTGACGATCAAAACGACCTGCCATCACTTTATGGGATGAGAAAACTGTTCAAAGGAAAATTTTTGAAAACTTGTGATGGATGAGTAACTGGGGTTGAGAAAGCAAGTTGTCACCCTTACAAATAGTTATTTCAACAAATCTCAGCAAAATTTCTGCACAGAAAATCCTCAGTAACTTTTTTTTCCCATGAGGAATTAATTGCAAAGAGTGAAAAACAACAAAATTTACAGAAAGATTTGCAGCTTCTAAGCATGAATAAACCTTTGGGGTACATTCCATATAGCAAATTAATATACCTCGCTTTACAATGTGCATGATATCTTAATGAATCTCACATAACGCCTGCAAGAAGCATCTACAGCGTAAATTGGCCAGAACTGCAGATCTGTGGGAACGTCCACACACGTTACAAGGAAAATGGTCAAAAGTACGGCATTACTGCACCATTTTCACAATGATGAGTTGGAGCAGCACAGATTTTCTATGTGGTTTTTGGCCATGTATCACTACAGATGGCAAATGGAAAAAACGAGTTCCATAAAGTTTATAAAAAAAAAAAAAAAAAAAAAAAAAAACCTCAACCTCGATGCTGGTATTGTAGCTCAGCACGCAGTCTCTGTCCTGTATGCACATACTATTGGCCATATTTACACTGGCCGATCTCGGGCCAGCAAGGAGTGCCGAAAGACTATACTCAAGTCATTCTGAGCTTGATTACCGACCAATTCATACAGACCGATGAGCAGTGATGGGGACAGGACAGTTGCTAATTCGATTGTTCGTCAACATATGGCATCATGTTATCGGCAGCACATCCTCTGATTACATGGGGTGATGTGCTGTCGACAACGATTTTTGTGCTTGCCTAAAAATCCAATCACCCTTCAACCGCTCGTTCGCAGATTTGTGGCCCAAAGATCAACTTTCCTCTTTACTCTCCAAATCACACCTCACCACCTGTAAACTTGACCCAATCCTGTCCCACCTCATCCCAAACCTTACCACTATCTTCATCCCAGCCCTAACCCACCTCTTCAACTTGTCACTAACAACTGGTGTCTTCCCCTCATGCTTCAAACATGCCTCAATCACACCCATCCTCAAAAAGCCCTCCCTTGACCCATCCTCTCTGACTAGCTATCGCCCCATATCACTTCTCCCCTATGCCTCAAAACTACTGGAACAACACATCCATTCTGAGCTGTCCTCCCACCTCTCCTCCTGCTCCCTCTTCGACCGCACCATTCTACTGAAACTGCACTGACCAAAGTTAACAACGACCTACTAACTGCCAAATCTAAGCGACACTACTCTGTCCTCCTCCTCCTAGACCTGTCATCTGCCTTCGACATAGTGAACCATTCCCTCTTACTAAAAACTCATCTCTCGGCATCACAGACTTGGCCCTATCCTGGATCTCCTCATATCTAACAGACAGGACATTCAGTGTCTCTCACTCACACACCACCTCCTCATCTCACCCCCTATCTGTCGGTGTCCCCCAAGGTTCAGTTCTAGGACCCCTGCTCTTCTCCATCTACACCTTAGGCCTGGGACAGCTCAGAGTCTCATGGCTTTCATTATCACCTCTATGCTGACGACACACAGATCTACCTCTCTGGACCGGATATCACCTCCTTATTAACCAAAATCCCACAATGTCTGTCTGCTATTTCATCCTTCTCTGCTAGATTTCTAAAACTTAACATGGACAAAACAGAATTCATCATCTTTCCACCTTCTCATTCAACCCCCCCAACTGACCTATCCATCATAGTCAATGGCTGCCCACTCTCCCCAGTCCATCAAGCTCGCTGCCTTGGGGTAACCCTGGACTCTGAACTCTCCTTCAAACCACATATCCAAGCCCTTTCCACTTCCTGCCGACTCCAACTCAAAAATATCTCCCGGATCCGCACATTCCTCAACCATGAATCTGCAAAAACAGTAGTGCACGCCCTCATCATCTCCCGCCTTGACTACTGCAACCTCCTGCTCTGTGGCCTCCCTTCCAACACTCTTGCATCCCTCCAATCCATCCTAATCCACCTGTCCCCCCGCTATTCCCCGGCCTCTCCTCTCTGTCAATCTCTTCACTAGCTCCCCATTGCTCAGAGACTCCAGTTCAAAACCCTAACCCTGGTACACAAAGCCATCCACAACCTGTCTCCTCCATGTATCTCTGACCTAGTCTCCCGCTACATAACCGCACACAACCTCCGATCTTCACAAGATCTCCTTCTCTACTCCCCTCTAATCTCCTCCTCCCACAATCGCATACAAGATTTCTCCCGTGCTTCCCCTCTACTCTGGAACTCTCTACCCCAACACATCAGACTCTCGTCGACCGTGGAAACCTTCAAAAAGGGCCTGAAGACCCACCTCTTCCGACAAGCCTACAACCTGCAGTAACCACCAGTCCACAAATAATGCTGCACGACCAGCTCTACCCTCACCTACTGTATCCTCACCCATCCCTTGTAGACTGTGAACCCTCGTGGGCAGGGTCCTCGCTCCTCCTGTACCAGTCGCCGTCACATTGTGTTCAAGATTATTGTAATTGTTCTTGTATGTATACCCCTTCTTCACATGTAAAGTGCCATGGAATAAATGGCGCTATAATAATAATATCATGCTTAGTCTATAAACTGGAGGTATTCAACCATACATACGTTAGACTAAAACCACAACCCAAAAGATGAAGGTCCCGATTCACGCCCATCTTGAGGAAGAGGCACACTGGAGTTAGATGCTCCTTATTCACTAATAAATGGCCTCTTAATTCGGCGCGTCCGAAGAGTGGCATGCGTCTCGCCAAAAATCTTACTCTAGTTGTGGGACTGGACTAAGATTTGTGGTGTAAAGAATTTTATGAGCAGGGTCTGCCACTCTTCCGAGATGCCCCAGCTTTGCCCATTTTGTCGGATCTGGGTGAAAATTGTGTGAACGCCTGAAGTCGTAAAATGTTAGCACAGCTAAAATTTTTAAACTTTTCAAAGCTTTTTAAGCTAGAATTCTGTCGCAAAAGTTTTGGTGAATGGAGGCCCAAATTTAGGTTTTCCAGTGCATATGATACTGACAGACCAAAAAGCCACTCCTTTGGTCTCCTCCAGGTAAATGGGAACCCATGCTAACATTTGCAATATGCAACAGCAACTTTGCCACTTTGTACACAGAACATTTTCATCCAAATGTGGGTATTATAAGGATCGCGCATCAACTTTCACACTACAAAAGGCATCCAAAATTAAATAGATCTTTTTGCCATATATTTAAGTCTTAAAAGTTTATGTAGAAACCTAAATGGAGCGAACCTTATGCCAGGGAGAACAGATCCCAAGGCCTCAATCAGATGGACGTAATATGGCTGCTGTGAGCATTCCCTGATGCCGGCGTCAGGCAGTCACGTGACAGCAAGATTGCAATTTGCACACTTCCGGTCACATGCCAACTAGACATATCCGGCCTCGCTCAATATGCTAGTCTGCATGTGACCGCATGTATGCAAATCACATACTTGCAATCACACTCCCAGTGCCGGAGAAGCCATAAAGTGAATGCAGACTTGTAGAGTAATGCCAGACAACCCCTTTTAGATTATATCTTAACCTTGCGACGCTGGTATACTTCCTTTACAAATAAATGACAAAATAGTTATATAAACACTTATTAGGCTGTGTGCCCACGATGCGTTTTTTAAGTGTTTCCGCAGTGGCAAAAACGCTAGAGAAACGCCTAAAAAAAAAAAAACGCATGGTAGAAGGTCTGCCATGTCCCCCAATGATAATCTGCATGTGCTGTGCACATGCTGCGGAAATTTCCGCTGCGGATTATCATTGCGGGAAAAAAAAGCAGCACTACCAATTATTTTGCGGAAGCGCTGCGTTTTTGCCGCCATTGACTTGCATTAGAACGCGACAATTCCGCAAGACTGCATCTGTACTTGCGTAATTGGCGCGTTCTAATGTGCGGATGGTACCCGGGTGTAGAGGAGAGGAGAGTCTCATCCACACCCAGGTACCATTAAAAAAGCTGTAAAAAAAAGAATAAAATAAAAAATAAATGTATACTTACCTTCTGGCGGCCCACGCTGTGCTCCTCCTTGCTTCCCGGCACTTCGCGATGGAATGAAGGACCTGCGCTGACGTCAGAGTCATGTGACGTCGGCAGGTCCTTCAGTGTACCGCTGCCAGAACCGAGCGCAGCAAGACGGCGCGGGCCATCGGAGGGTAAGTATATATTTATTTTTTGATATTCTCTCGGGTCACACTATATAAATCCATGCTGGTTGCATGGATTTATATAGTGTGACCAAGTTGTCAAGCACTTTCCAAGTGATGCTAAAATCGCTTGGAAAGCGCTTATCAACCCACATGCGGAAATGCAAGTGAAGAACGCTTCACATCCGCATGTCCCTGGCAGGAAAAGCATGTACAATCCGCATGCGGTTTTTTCTGCCAGGGAGATGCAGAAACGCTCAGGAAAAAATCCTGAGCATTTCTGCATCGTGGGCACATAGCCTTAAAGTTTATTCCCACCTTGATACTAAAAGCATTTTATGAGTCAAGGTGCTCAGTTTAGTATCAGGATAATACAGCCATTCAAATACGGGTTTTAAAAGTAAGTACATCAGCCTCTTCAGGTCTAAGAGATCTATCAGCCTTATTTAGTTAGTATAGTAATATCTGGTGACAGATCTAACACATCCCACAGTTATACAGACACTAACATTGGGCCACCTTACAGCCATCTGAAGGAGGCCTTAGGATGCGTTCACCTTGGCATAAGGTTCGTTCCAATAAGTCTCCACATCAACTTTTAAAGAAAAGTATCCCAGACTCAATGCAAAATATATTTCATATATAAAAGTTTATTTTGTGATTTGCAAAATGTTGCTTATTTTGTACTTTTTCATAATTCTATATGCAAAATAAGCAAAATTTTCCAAACCACAAAAAAAAAAAAAAACTTGGTTTATCGGGGAACCAGCACAAATCAAGTTATTTTTGCTATCTGATTTAGAATATTTAAGGGAATAGACTATAAAAACACAAATACACATATGTAGCTCCAGCTAAAAACACTTTTTTTTATTATGATATATAGCCATTTTCTTTATATTTTATCCATATTTTCACACAGAATACGACTTTATTTTCTTTGAAGTAATCATTTGTTTTAGCAGGCAGAGATTATCAAAGCTGTAAAGCAACAGTAAAAGAATGGGGGGATGGGATTGCAAAAAAAAAAAAAAAAGGGGGGGGGGGTACTATCATCAGCTTCCTCCAGCTTTCTCATTAACCCCCTCTGTGCCTGCGAGACAATATGCATGAGTTACAATACACATGGAAGTGTCTGTGCCACTGTATAACAATGAATGGGTATACACAATACAATCGGACATATATGGAATAGGAAAGGGAAAGGTGGAGGGGCACAACTTTATAAATTGGGAAGAAAGTTTGCATTCGCATTGACCCACACTTTCGCAGAAGTGGTTAATGAAATGACCAACAGAAGGTGACCTGGGAGTTCAAGTAATAATTAATTGGGTGTCAACCTAAAAAAAAAAAAAAAAAAAAGGGAGGAGAGAACTCTGGAAATGCAAAATATATAGCAAATAGCTAAAAAAAAAAAATAAGGGTATATAAAAAGCAGGTCAATACCAACCATATGCAACAGCAACATAGTATATCAATGAAAGGATTGCAACAATGTATCTTTACATAAACACTGTGCATTATATGTAAACACAGAAGTAACAGAGATAATATGGGGGAAATAAAGGGGCAATTAGACATTTTGGGGGTCAAACTGACTTTCAATAGCACTTTCAATAAAATGATAACACCTCCTTCATTGTAAGAGAGGCCTGGAAGACATTCCCTGCCCAAGCAATGTGTCACAGGCCTCTATCACCCATGCAAACAGTAAAAATAATAAAAAAAAAAAACCACAGGTATTCTATATAAAAAGAAATAGTCAAGTTCTAACCCACCTTCCCCACTGGTTTATAGAGACAAGGATACAGGGGCTTCTTACCTGAAGAAATGAAACTGCAGAAAAAGGTAAAAAAAAAAAAAAAAAAGAAGAATCCAAAAGAGCTAAAACATGACTGTATGGGAGTCCAGGCCAAAGGGAAATGTCATGGAAAAGCTGCAGGCCTAGCAGGAGCTTGTGATAATGGCAGCCAGAGGGGAACAGGAAGGCTGAAAGGTGGAGGAGGAAGGTGGCCTGTTTTGTTTTTTTTTTCTTTTCCCCCCTCTTTGTTTGCAATGCAACAATGGCTGCTCCTGCAAACGCCAGCCCAGCTCCTGGCTTGTGGGCCCTCTGATGGGTTGTTGCAGAAGTCTTCAGTGCAGGAGCTTGCAGGGTGCTTGCTTTGCTTGCCTGCTTGCTCTCTCACTCACTCCCACATTAACATCCCCCCCTACTTCTATGTCTCCCACAAAGAGGCCCAGGAGGTGGCCTGTCCTGCACCCTTCCCCCCTCCTCCTCCTCCTTCTTGCTACTTGCTCTCTAGGGCTACTCCTCTCTCTCTCTGACTCTCATGAATACAGGAGAGAGAGAGAGAGAGAGAGAGAGAGAGGGGGAGGAGGAGGAGGAGGAAGAGGCTGGGAGGGAGCTGGAGCAGTCATAGGCTGGGAGGACAACAAAAGACAAGAGAGGTTATTCCTCTGCTTTCTCATTGTGTACACAGAGGAGAGGATGGGGGGGTGTAGTGCAGAGGAAATGGGACTGTACTATCACTGACTGTCTGCAGAATCCTATAGCTGTGGGGATCCCTGGTTGGTCACCATAATCTGATTTGCAAAGAAATATTCCAAGTGCAATCACCATAATCAGAGAGAGAACCCCACTTTATGGCAGAATCTAATTGCCGGGGTAAAATGTGCAGCAAAAGGTTCATTTGTGCACCAGCGGTATAGTAAGCGCAATAGTACAGCACCATACATACTATAGGCAGGTGCTGACGGTGTGTGCACACAAAGTTTTTTATTCAAAAGTCTTTACAAAAGACGCTTTGGCAACGTTCCCACAATGAGTTTTCGATGAGTTTTTTACTCTATGTATTTTCGAAAAAATGCAAGTAAATTATTTTTCTTAATAGGTGCAGAAAATCTTCAACATCAAAAACTCACCAAAAGCTCATCGTGGACACGTAGACCCACTATGTTCACACATCCATCATGTTTTTTTCTGCAGGAAATCCTGATCTCTTGTCAGGAGGCTGTTCAGGATTTTTCTTGCTTTTTTGCTTTTTTTTTTGGGGTGAGTTTTTTTCAGCGGATTTTTCACTGTCCTTTTGTCTCTGTTATGCTTGTACATAAAGTTCAGTGAAAAAAAAAAATCTCATTCTGGTTTAGGCACAAAAAACACTGAAAACTTGACACCTGTGTTTTTTTTCAACACCCATTACTTCCAGTGGGGGAAAATCGCTGAAAAAAAGTGACATGCTCTATCTTGCAAAAAAAAAAAAAACATGTAAAAAAAGCACAAAATCCTGAACATAAAAAAAACCATGATGTGTGCATGAGATTTCTGGAATCTCAGAGACTTTGCTGGTGCTGCAAAATGCTGCTGAAAATTTGCATAAAAAAAACACTGAAAAAAATCAAGGTTTGAACATAGCCTTAAAGAAAAAAAAGTGCTCAAAACCGGCTTGAAAGACTCTCTTTTGTAAAATGTCTTTGCTCATATGTTCAGTCTATTGAGTGTTTTTAAAAACGTCCGGATGGCAGAAAAGAAAGTAGATGTCACTTCAAAGGGACCCAGTTGCAATACCTGACACAGTCTACAGACAAAGGAGGCGCTGTTTCCGGGAATTTTTTTTTTTTTAAAGATTGTAATGTTTCATACATATTTATTTGCCTTTCTGGTTGGACAAGGGATTTGTTTCCAGAGACGTAACGCCAGGGGGAAAGAAAAAGATGTTGACACAGTGTTAGCCAGTTGAAAAAAAGATTGTTCTCAGTGGGAGAAACAAAATAATAATCTTACTTATGATACCTTTTAATGGCTAACAAAAATAAAATAAGTGATTTTAAAAAGCAAACTTTCGAGACTACTTAGGTCTCTTCACCAGGCATGGTATGAGGCTCCTTCACACGTCCGTGTCTCCAGTATGTGCTGTATCCATTTTTTTTCACGGGTCCCACACGCTCCCATTATAACCTATGGTGCTATACACATGTCCGCATTTTACAGGCGTGCAGAACATATGGAGACATGTCTGTTTTTTTCTGGCAGCACGGATGACAAAGGTCTATATAAGTCTACTAGATGGTGGTCCGATTCTAACGCATCGGGTATTCTAGAATATGTATGCGGCCAACCTGGCGCAACTAATCAGCGAAGCAGTGTTTAAATGCAGCAGAGCGGTGTTTAAATTTGGCGCCAATATCGCTGATCAGCGAACCGTGTTAGTGAGGACCGGGGAGCGGCGGTGCCTGTGCGGGTACTTCCGCTGCGAGCAGGCCGCCATCTTGTTCTGAAATCCCGCGTCGCCGATTGGCCGCGGCCGGACCAATCAGCGACGCGGGATTTCCTAGATGGACAGACAGACGGTATAAGCCGATTATATAGTAGATTGGTCCGTGAAAAACGTGTACAGCACACGGAGGACGTCAGTGTACAGTCAGTGTGCCGTTCGTCTGTGTGCTGTATGTGTATAACATTGCAAAGTATAGAAGAAGCTTTGTCTTTTAGTTCCTTATCCATATCCAAAAAAACACTGATGAAACTGATGGTAAAACAGGACACATGATTGACACACTGATGGTAAAAACGGACACACTGATGACACACTGATAGTAAAACAGGACACATGGATGACACACTGATGGTAAAAACGGACACACTGATGACACACTGATGGTAAAAACGGACACACTGATGACACACTGATAGTAAAACCGGACACACGGATGACACACTGATGGTACAAACGGACACACGGAAGACACACTGATGGTAAAAACGAACACACGGATGTCACACTGATGATAAAAATAGACACACGGAAGACACACTGATGGTAAAAACGGACACACGGATGACACACTGATGGTAAAAACGGACACACGGATGACACACTGATGGTAAAAACGGACACACTGATGACACACTGATGGTAAAAACGAACACATGGATGACACACTGACGGTAAAAACTGACACGCGGATGACACTGATTGTAAAAACGGACACACTGATGACACACTGATGGTAAAAACGGACACACGGAAGACACACTGATGGTAAAAACTGACACACGGAAGACACACTGATGGTAAAACCGGACACATGAATGACACACTGATGATAAAAACGGACACATGGATGACACTTATTGTAAAAACGGACACACTGATGACACACTGATGGTAAAAACGGACACACGGAAGACACACTGATGGTAAAACCGGACACACGAATGACACACTGATGGTAAAAACTGACACACGGATGACACAGATTGTAAAAACGGACACACGAATGACACACTGACGGTAAAAACTGACACACGGATGACACGGATTGTAAAAACGGACACACTGATGACACACTGATGACACACTGATGGTAAAACCGGACACACGAATGACACACTGATGGTAAAAACGGACACACGGATGACACGGATTATAAAAACGGACACACGAATGACACACTGACGGTAAAAACTGACACGCGGATGACACTGATTGTAAAAACGGACACACTGATGACACATTGATGGTAAAAAAGGACACATGGATGACACTTTGTAAAAACGGACACACTGATGACACACTGATGGTAAAAACGGACACACGGAAGACACACTGATGGTAAAACCGGACACACGAATGACACACTGATGGTAAAAACAGACACATGGATGACACTGATTGTAAAAACGGACACACTGATGACACACTGATGGTAAAAACTGACACACGGAAGACACACTGATGGTAAAAACGGACACATGGATGACACTGATTGTAAAAACGGACACACGAATGACACTCTGATGACATCAGTACTGTTTTTTCACGTATGTGTTTTATACGGATGTGTGAAGGAGACCTTACAGAGTATCAGAAGAAACCCAACTATATACATAAAGATACCAGAGACATGGCGTAATAAATGGACAAGCCAGGGGGACACATGCTGCACATGAAGGTTGCGTTGTCTACTGACTGACAATGAAGCACATTGCTACCTGCGACCCACCCCTATATCACCGTATAGTTATACTCACGTTTGCTTTCACAGACTTCAACTGATGTGATTTTTAGGTCACAGCCCCACTATCAGTATTCGGTCAGTATTCGGTCAGTATTTTTCTCAGGAGTAGGAGCTAAAACCAGGAGAGGAACAATCAGAGAAAAGGTATAATCGAAACAAGTCACCAATTCTGCATTTATCACCCACTCCTGGTTTTGGCTCCCACTCCTGAGAAAAAATACTGACTGAATACTGATAGTGGGACCGTGGCCTAAGAGTGAAATCACAGCTCCAAAATAATTGCACAACATATCTGAGACTTGATGCGTTCAGCACGTATACCCCAGCGTACAGAGCACATAGGCTGCGGAGGTACATGGTGCCTGGTAGGGGCCCAATCACAGAAGCACTACAAGTGGCATGTGACAGTTTGGGGTCCTGAACAAATTTTGCACTTGGAGGCCAAAAATAGCCTTATTACAAGCCCTTGTATACTTGAACTTAATATATATTTTTAAAGGGAACCAGTCAGGACAGGACATTTTTACATATAGGAGTAGTGGTATGGCTGAATAAACCAACAAATCAAATTTTTTTTTTTAGAGATCCAGTGTTTTAGAAATGACATCTTGAATTGAAGCCACATGCAAATCAGGCTGGAAGTGCACTGGGGGCGTGTTAATGTACTGGAACGCCCCTAGTGCACTTCCAGTCTGATTTGCATATGGAGTCTACTCTAGATTTCTCATGGCCGGCACTTCCTCATTTGTATTGGAGATCTGCTGGGAATCTCTGGTACCACTGGTAGGGCGGGATGGGGAACGATAAGGCAGGAATCATAAGGACAACCCCTATCAATATGGCCTCTTAGTGCACAAGGATGTGAATGGCCACTGGCTTTGGATTCCCTTGGAAATGTCACCTATTTGCCAAGGGTGACAGAAGAAGTACCGGGTGCCCTGGTGCAATCAGTTATATCCTGGTAAGACGGAGGCTCTATGGTGACTTGCTGCCTGCAATGTCTTACAAAGCCATTTTGATTGTGATCCTATAGCAGAATCTCCAGCTACATGCTTTTGTATCACATTAAATTTTACATAGCATTTTCTAGGATTTTTGGGTGGTCTTCACTTTGAAGACAGAATTATTAAAATAATATTTGCTAAAAAAAAATTGCATAATATTACATGAGATTATATTGGGGGACCACATCCAATAGTTGTCCCATCTGGACAGCTACTTTCTATTAATCTTACTTGAACCTTTAGACATTGTAAAGGGGGTCCCACACATATCACTCAGGACCCCAGCGCTGCAAGGCTGCAGTGTTAACCACTGAGCCACCGTACTGCCTATCTACTGTTTATCCTATTCAACGTTTTATACATTCACTCTGTGAGCCACTAAAATTCAACATGTAAGCATTAAAGGGAACCTGTCAGTTGATTAAAGTTTGCACCCCTTAAACCACCGCTGCAATATTTAAAGGCATTCGCTTTAAAGGGAACTCGTCAAGTCTGTGGGTCAATCTGCAGCTTCACTGCGTTCCAAAGCCATGCAGCCACCACACTAAAAGCCCTGCTATTGGGAAGAAATTAACTTTATTCTTCCCAGCAGCCTCCGGCTTTCAGTCATAGAGGCGGGCCAAAACGGCTTCAGTCACTGTAACTGTGCCGCAGCACTGACTGACAGCCGGCTCAGCAGTGCATCAGCGCAGAGCCGGCTGTCAGTCAGTGCCAGGGGAGCGGTTACAGCCACCACTCACTATGTGCTGAGCCGTGACTGAAGCTGCGCCGGCGGTGCCTCTATGACTGAAAGCCGGAGGCTGCTGGGAGGAATAAACTTAATTTCTTCCCGTTAGCCGGGCTTGCAGTGCGGTGGCCACATGGCTTTAGAACGCGATTAACCCCATATCTGCAGGTTAACAGCATTTTGGGACTTGACAGTTTCCCTTTAAAGGCTAGATTCACATATGGCGTGAAAGTTACAATCTAAGAGATACAAAGGGACTTTTTTTTCTCAAGTGTCAACTTAGTTACATCAACTTCTGCTCACATGTCTTTCTTTTACTGTAGCAGGTAAACTGTCTGAACTTTTCCTATCCACTGACTCTTGCAATGTATCAGTTACAAACAGATGGAACTCAGATGGAAATATGAAGTACAAAGTCTGACTTCCGTGTTTCACAGATGCCCATAGACTTTAATGATCGAGTCTGATCTGCAAATCGGATGAGAATAGGACCTGCTCCGAGTCTAGGACCCGAGACATGGACCCCTTTTTACAAGTGATGTATATGTGGATCAATGAAACTCTATGAGTCCGTGTGCCGTACGAGAAAAAAATCAGATAATGACATGCTGCACAGATGTGTGAATGTAGAATCAGTTTTTTTCACGTACGTGAAAAAATGACAGAGTTTTATTAACTTCATACAAGTTTTACCAGAGTTCGGTCTGAGCCTCATCAGTTTTTCTATCTAGTACTCGACAAAAAAAAATGTTTCTCTATTCTTTTCCTATCTAGTCTCTGAAAATCGGACATCCGAGTGCAGTCCTATTTTTTTTCACTTACTCATGGACTTGCATTGCCGATTTTGATTCGACGCTCCGATCAAAATTGGACGTCTCCATGATTTTGCACAGACCCCTCGGTCCACGGAAAATCACGGACATGTGAATGACCTCATTCACTATTTTAGGTACAAGTGCTATCTGTGAATGTGAATGAGGCCTTGGGGTTCGTTCATTTTAACCTATTTTCCGTCTGTAAAAAAAAAAAAAGAAGAAAAAAAAAAAACTAACCTCACATGGACAGCACTGGGACCAATGTTATTTAATAGGGCTCCCCGAAAGTCCGAGGGAAATAAACTGCAGCATGCACCAGTCTCTTTCGTATTTAGGATGAGACTCGCCTATTCCTGTCTATGGGAATGCAAAAAATAATTGGATCCCATACAGATCAGCCGGATAGCATCCAAAATGTATAGATACATTGCAATTATTAACCTAGGAAACAGTACTTCATCTTGTAAAATTGCTGGTGTATAAATACGAATGCCATATGGATCAGGGTGCAGGATGAAAATCCGACGATCTTTTTACAGTCATGTGAACGTTGTTACAAAATAGAGCATGTCACTTCTTTCAGCGTTTTTTCACCCATTGGAAGTAACGGGTGGTGAAAAAAATGCACCAAAAACACAGGTGTCAAGTTTTTTCAGCGTTTTTTTTTTTTTGTGCCAAAACCAGACTGAGATTTTTTTTTTCACTGAGCTTTATGTACATGCATAAAATAGACAAAAGGACAGTGGAAAAAAAAACGCACCAAAAAAAACAAACAAGAAAAATCCTGAACAAACCTCTTGGCAGAGATCAGGTTCTGCTGCAGAAAAAAAAAAAGACACTGAAAAAACCCAAGATGTGTGAACATAGCCTTAGATAGCGCTGGTGGCATCCTGCAAATGGTTGCACAAGGAGTCCACATACATCACCGAAGTGAGCAACGTGCAAAGAACAAGCAGCGCAGCGCCCACATAGGTCACCTTCTTATATAATACCAGGTTCACTTTAAAAGTCTTGATAAGATTTAATACATAAAAAAACCTGCTATAATCCATAAATGTGGGTAATAAGATGCAGAAGTAGTCCTCCACACTCTATATTGCGTGCACCGCTTGCTGATTTCCCTCTCCGCTGAGTTTTATGCCAGTTCCTTAGTTGATGCAAATCACTGTAGTTGCTATGGCAACACGCCGGGACTTCTGTCAATTTAAAATGGTGTGAATTTGGTACGACGATGTATTTATATGGCCAAAATACTAAAAATGCAGATCCACTTTACTCATAGCGGAGAATAGACCAAATATCATATAAAGCTTGCTAAAACAAAGGAATACTTATCCAGAATCATTCACAGGTCAAGATCTTTTTGCTATGAGATATCCAATATTTTCCAACAGGACTTATAGTTTGTCAGCAGTCCAAAGTGGGTGAGGTCCACAAAAGCATCTCACAAAGCAAAGAAATCATCTCTACATAGAAGGGTTTCTCCGGGATGTTCACACTTTACAGGCAGACTTTGCAAATTCTGTTGCTGATCTGCTGGGAATTTTATCCTGCACTTTGCACCATACTAAAAAAAAACTGCACATGTTGAGACATAGAACAATATAAAAGCAATATATAAATGCAAAGATAGAGGGATGTCATCATAACTTGTCTGCCGGACCCATAGACAATTGCAAATAAAGCCTTAAAGGGGTTCTCCACGGCAGATGATGTTGATGACCAATTTATGAGATAGGTCTTCAATATCAGGAAGATGGGGTCCGACACCAAGCATGCCCACCTATCAGCGGTACCCGAGCTGTGCTGTGCCTCTCCATACACTGCTCACATCTGGCTGCTGCCGGAGCTCATAACAGCTGATCAGTGTCGGACCTTCACCAATCTGATATTGATGACCCATAGGTTAGGTCATCAATATCATATGTAGTGGAAAACATCTGCACACTAAAGTAAGAAAATCATCAAGTGAAAACATTCATAGATAATAAAGGTGAGTAATTTGATTTGCGCTGCGCTGGTCCGGTGTCCGGTCAGGTCCTTTTCGTCTGCAGTCGGCATCCTCAGCACCTCTGGTGCTTACTAGGTCATGACATCAAGGTGCCCAGAATGGGCTGAATGAAGACCGGCAGCCACAGGTGACTGGGACTGGATGCCGAACCATGGTGATCCAATTCATCTATATAAATATATCCAGAAAACGCAGTATAACATATATAGGAGAAGGATGAGTATTCCTCCTCGAGACAACACGTAAGTATAAACTATACAAGAGAAGCAGAGGATGTTGCAATATTAAAGTGCAAAGGGGGTAAATGGAAATATGGGAGTCGTACAGCACAAGCACGCATGTATAATTACTGATAACACCTCTATATACAGTAGGTAGTACAGGATCAATCATTGACAGAAGGTGATATAACAGATCAGCTCCTCCTCCTCCTGTACAATCACTGATAACATCTCTATAGCCCACCACGCGAAACGCGCGTCG
Source organism: Phyllobates terribilis (assembly GCF_046119375.1). NCBI lineage: Eukaryota > Metazoa > Chordata > Amphibia > Anura > Dendrobatidae > Phyllobates > Phyllobates terribilis. The sequence continues at coordinate 387,907,433 of NW_027362765.1, forward strand.
GGGCGTTGATCACAGCTGACTATACATCCACGCCACGGGTAAGTCCCATTCATAGTTTGAGAGCCGTAGGATTGGGTACTTGGTGTGTACCATAAATTCCCTTTATGTGCACTTGCCTTATGGGACGTATGGTCTCTCAATACTTACAGTGGTGGCCAAAAGTATTGGCACCCCTGCAATTCTGTCAGATAATACTCTGTTTCTTCCTGAAAATGATTGCAATCACAAATTCTTTGGCATTATTATCTTCATTTAATTTGTCTTAAATGAAAAAACGCAAAAAGAATTGTCCTAAAGCCAAATTGGATATAATTCCATAACCAAACCTAAAAAAGGGGGTGGACAAAAGTATTTCACTGTTTGAAAAATGTGATGCTTCTCTAATTCGTGTAATTAACAGCACCTGTAACTTACCTGTGGCACCTAACAGGTGATGGCAATAACTAAATCACACTTGCAGCCAGTTAACATGGATTAAAGTTGACTCAACCTCTGTCCTGTGTCCTTGTGTGTACCACATTGCGCATGGAGAAAAGAAAGAAGACCAAAGAACTGTTTGAGGACTTGAGAAACCAAATTGTGAGGAAGCATGAGCAATCTCAAGGCTACAAGTCCATCTCCAAAGACCTGAATGTTCCTGTGTCTTCCGTGCGCAGTGTCATCAAGAAGTTTAAAGCCCATGGCACTGTGGCTAACCTCCCTAGATGTGGACGGAAAAGAAAAATTGACGAGAGATTTCAACGCAAGATTGTGCGGATGGTGGATAAAGAACCTCGACTAACATCAAAACAAGTTCAAGCTGCCCTGCAGTCCGAGGGTACAACAGTGTCAACCCGTACAATCCGTCGGCGTCTGAATGAAAAGGGACTGTATGGTAGGATACCCAGGAAGACCCCACTTCTTACCCCGAGACATAAAAAAGCCAGGCTGGAGTTTGCCAAAACTTACCTGAGAAAGCCTAAAACGTTTTGGAAGAATGTTCTCTGGTCAGATGAGACAAAAGTAGAGCTTTTTGCCAAAAAGCATCAACATAGAGTGTACAGGAAAAAAAAGAGGCATTCAAAGAAAAGAACACGGTCCCTACAGTCAAACATGGCGGAGGTTCCCTGATGTTTTGGGGTTGCTTTGCTGCCTCTGGCACTGGACTGCTTGACCGTGTGCATGGCATTATGAAGTCTGAAGACTACCAACAAATTTTGCAGCATAATGTAGGACCCAGTGTGAGAAAGCTGGGTCTCCCTCAGAGGTCATGGGTCTTCCAGCAGGACAATGACCCAAAACACACTTCCAAAAGCACTATAAAATGGTTTGAGAGAAAGCACTGGAGACTTCTAAGGTGGCCAGCAATGAGTCCAGACCTGAATCCCATAGAACACCTGTGGAGAGATCTCAAAATGGCAGTTTGGAGAAGGCACCCTTCAAATATCAGGGACCTGGAGCAGTTTGCCAAAGAAGAATGGTCTACAATTCCAGCAGAGCATTGTAAGAAACTCATTGATGGTTACCGGAAGCGGTTGTTCACAGTTATTTTGGCTAAAGGTTGTGCAATCAAGTATTAGGCTGAAGGTGCCAATACTTTTGTCTGGCCCATTTTTGGATTTTTGTGTGAAATGATCAATGATTTGATTTTTGCTTCATTCTCTTTTGTGTTTTTTCCTTGCAAGCAAATTAAATGAAGATAATAATACCAAAGAATTTGTGATTGCAATCATTTTCAGGAAGAAACTGAGTATTATCTGACAGAATTGCAGGGGTGCCAATACTTTTGGCCACCACTGTACATGACACTTTCACACATTTGAAATATTAAACTGCTGGGATGCATTTAACTATTTATCCATTTACATTATTGTGTTGGCAAAGTTGATGTATTTTACTCTCCTGAGATTTTCACTGACTATTCACCTTATACCCATTTACTATAATTATTGTTTTAATCATTTTTGTAATTTAATAAAGTACAATTTTACCTTATTGATTGCCATTGTTTTGGGGTTAACTGTTATACAATATAGGTTTACAATCACAGATAACACCTATATATACAGTAGATAACACAAGATCCACCATTTACAATAGATGATGTCACAGCTCACCTCTTCCTCCTGTACAATGAGTGATAATACCTCTTTATACAGTAGATAACACAAGATCCACCATTTACAATAGGTGATGTCACAGCTCACCTCCTCCTCCCCTGTATAATGACTGATAACACCTCTGTATACAGTAGATAACACAGGATCCACCATTCACAATAGCTGATGTCACAGCTCACCTCCTTCTCCTGTAGAATGACTGATAACACCTCTATATATAGTAGATAAGAAGGTTCCACCATTCACAATAGGTGATGTCACAGCTCACCTCCTCCTCCTCCTGTACAATGACTGATAAGACCTCTATATATAGTAGATAACACAGAGTCCACCATTCACAAAAGGTGATGTCACAGCTCACCTCCTCCTCCTCCTGTACAATGACTGATAACACCTCTGTATACAGTAGATAACACAGGATCCACCATTCACAATAGGTGATGTCACAGCTCACCTCCTCCTCCTCCTACAACCTTTGCCCAGATTAGAGGCAGCTCAGTTTATACTTCTACATATACACATTGGATCTGATTCAGTTTACTGCTGCTTATTTCCATGCGAAGAACAGGAGTTCTATAGAGATAATGAAATAAAATAACAATAAACTAAATCTAAACAATTAAGAAATACATTGAATATACATTGAATACATTTTCTGATGATACATTGATCTATGTGTCTATGGGCCGGCGGACAAGTTTTGACGTCTCTATATCTTCGATGTTTTTATATTGTTGTCTCTTATTAGATGTGTTCCCTCTATTGTATGTGACACGTGACGGTCGCCCCTGCCCCGCTGAACATGTGACGTCTTATTCCCTATTGTTGGGATTTTTAATTGTTTTAGCGTTTGCCTTCTTTCTACACCCACAAAAATGTTGTGACCTGGATGATTCGATAGATGTACATTCATACTCCCTACATATCTCATAGAGGTATCCATAGCCAGAACCTGCGGACGGCCGGCGCGGCGCGAGCAGAGAAGGATGTGACACACTTTTATCCTTTGTTTTTCAGCCCATCTTATCCCAACCCCTGCAACAGATTTGTCTTTAGGTCATCAGTAATCCGTGTTCACAGGCGGAGGAGCGAAACCGATCTGGTGACAAAAAAAAAAAAAGGGACAGATGGCCGTGTCCCAAATAAATAAATAACAAAACTCCGGGCCCTCCTCATCCTCTGGATGAATGCAATCTCAGTGGTCATAAAGGTGTAAAAAATACAAGGGGAGCTGGAATTATCCATATTGTAGTGTAAAAATAACCACGATTCCCTATTTTTGTGCCACTCTGAAAAAGACGAGTGGGCATATGGGCAATGCAGTGGGCACCCACCAGGGGCATGCTCCGCGGCTCGTCTTACTATTGGTGGATATGTCATGACCTAGAGCTGTGAAAGCTCGAAACGCGTAGACCCGGTATTACTATGCTACTTTAATATTTTTTTTTACCACCTTTCCCCTATTTTTAATAGTTCAAATAAATATGATGTTTTATATATTTTTGCAGTTACTGGATTTTCTCTCCTTTTTCTATTGGTTTCCCAGAGCAGGAGTCAATCTGATGCCTCCTCCGTGCACCGCACCCTCAGTAAGGGTAATGTCCACACCGGTAAGCTGATGTTAGTTCGCTTTCTCCCATGCGGGTCCAAGATGCCAGTCTTAGGCTATGTTCACACGTTGCTTTATTGCAGCGTTTTTTTCTCTGCGTTTTTTTAATGCAAATTTTCAGCTGAAGTCTATGAGATTTCAGAAATCTCATGCACAAACCTTTTTTTTTTTCTGACTGTTTTGTCAAAGAGCTGCGTTTTTGCAAAATGCAGCATGTCACTTCTTTCAGCCTCTTTCCAGCATTTTTGCAGTGTTTTTCACCCATAGAAAGCAACGAGTAAGTGCAAAAACACCTCAAAAAATGCAGGTATCTGGTTCTGCTGCGTTTTTGAATCAGGTTATTTTTTATGCACTAAAGGTTATCAGCATGCACAAGAGACACTGCAAAAACACTGCAAAAATTCTTCAAAACCTGCTTTTCTGATATTGCTTCTTTACTGCCAAGAGAGCAGGTTTTGCCTGCGGAAAAAAATGCAGCGTGTGAACATAGCCTAAGACTATGTTCAGACACGTTGGGTTTTGCAGAGTTTTTCGCTGCATCTTTTTATGCAAATTTTCAGCTGCGTTTTGCAGTACCAGCAAAGTCTATGAGAAACCAGAATTCTCTGTTCACACGTTTTTTTTTTTTTTGCTGTGTATTTTGTGACTTGGTTGTGTTTTTGGAAAATAGAGCGTGTCACTTCTTTCAGCGTTTTTACAGCAGAAAACGCACCTATGTTTTTCTGCATATTTGCAGCGTTTTCTCACCCATAGGAAGTAATGGGTGGTCAAAAAAATGCAGCAACAAATGCACCAAAACCTGTTTTTAATGCGGCTGTTTTCCTGCCAGAGAAAAGTTAGCAGCAGATTTGCAGTAGAAAAAAAACACAACGTGTGTGAACATAGCCTTATGGTCTCTGAATACTTGGCCACTAAAAATTTGCCATTCGGGAATCTAGAAATCCCTGAGTGAAATGATTGGTGGCCATATTGTTTGGCTATTAATGAAACAAATTTAAATGACTGAACACAATTTTTACGTATAAGATAGAATATGAAGGTTCCATTCAATGACAGTAAACAGAGATCTTGACAACTGTGAATAATTGTATATGTACAAATCGGCAACCATTTTTTTTTTTTGGGGGGGGGGGGGGATAAAAAAAATGAAGCAAAAAAAAAAAATCCTATATAAGAAAAGTTCCCGCCATTTTGTGTCTACAGTTTCCATGCAGATCTACAGTGGGTTCGGAAAGTATTCAGACCCCTTTAAATTTTTCACTCTTTGTTTCATTGCAGCCATTTGATAAATTCTAAAAAGTTCAGTTTTTTCTCATTAAAGTACACTCTGCACCCCATCTAGACTGAAAAAAAAACAGAAATGTAGAAATTTTTGCAGATTTATTAAAAAAGAAAAACTGAAATATCACATGGTCATATGTATTCAGACCCTTTGCTCAGACACTCATATCTAAGTCACACGCTGTCCATTTCCTTGTGATCCTCCTTGAGATAGTTCTACTCCTTCATTGGAGTCCAACTGTGTTTAATTAAACTGATAGGACTTGATTTGGAAAGGCACACACCTGTCTATATAAGACCTCACAGCTCACAGTGCATGTCAGACCAAATGAGAATCATGAGCTCAAAGGAACTGCCCAAGGAGCTCAGAGACAAGAGTTGTGGCAAGGCACAGATCTGGCCAAGGTTACAAAAGAATTTCTGCATTACTCAAGGTTCCTAAGAGCACAGTGGCCTCCATAATCCTTAAATGGAAGAAGTTTGGGACCACCAGAAGTCTTCCTAGACCTGGCCGTCCAGCCAAACTGAGCAAATGTGGGAGAAGAGCCTTGGTGAGAGAGGTAAAAAAGAACCCCAAGATCACTGTGACTGAGCTCCAGAGATGCAGTAGGGAGAAGCTAGAAAGTTCCACAAAGTCAACTATCACTGCAGCCCTCCACCAGTCGGGCCTTTATGGCAGAGTGGCCTGACGGAAGCCTCTCCTCAGTGCAAAACATATGAAAGCCCGCATAGAGTTTGCTCAAAAACACATGAAGGACTCCCAGACTATGAGAATTAAGATTCTCTGGTCTGATGAGACGAAGATAGAACTTTTTGGTGATAATTCTAAGCGGTATGTGTAGAGAAAACCAGGCACTGCTCATCACCTGCCCAATACAATCCCAACAGTGAAACATGGTGGTGGCAGCATCATGCCATGGGGGTGTTTTTCAGCTGCAGGGACAGTACAACTGGTTGCAATTGAAGGAAACATGAGTGCGGCCAAGTACAGAGATATCCTGGATGAAAACGTCTTCCAGAGTGCTCTGTGTAATGCACACGCCCGGGCTGAGTGGCTTGTGCGTGTATATGTAGTGATTCCACTGGACAGTGCCGGAGAGTGAATGCCTGGAGGGGCGTAACTAAGTATCCACCCGATCCGACCAGGGTCGCACGACGGCATACGATGCCAGTGCACCAAGGAGGAACCGAGCAGAGGGACCAGGAGCTACTCCAGGACAGACCCCGGACACGGCTGTTGACCCACACAGGGGAATACAGGAACAGACAGGTTAGGCTGGCACACAGACTGCTGGGTATAGGCAGACACGGCTGGTATGCAGACTGGCGGATGCTGGTAAGCATGACTGGTATGCAGGCAGGGAGGTACTGGCAGGTACGACAGGTTGGAGCACCGAGTGTATAGGACCCAGTACAGACTGGGACTCAGGAACAGAACCGCAGATGCGGTGGACAAACACAGCAGAGTGACGCCGCCCAGAGCGGCGAGCAAGAGCAGAACAAGACGAGACCGCCTGGAGCGGTGAGCGAGAGAAGAGCAGGACAAGGCCACCTGGAGCGGTGAGCGAGAGAGGAGCAGGACGAGACTGCCGAAGCAGCGAGCAAAGGGTCAGAGCAGAGCGAGACTGCCGAAGCAGCGAGCAAAGGGTCAGAGCAGAGCGAGACTGCCGGAGCAGCGAGCAAAGAGTCAGAGCAGAGCGAGACTGCCGGAGCAGCGAGCAAAGGGTCAGAGCAGAGCGAGACTGCCGGAGCAGCGAGCAAAGGGTCAGAGCAGAGCGAGACTGCCGGAGCAGCGAGCAAAGGGTCAGAGCAGAGCGAGACTGCCGGAGCAGCGAGCAAAGGGTCAGAGCAGAGCGAGACTGCCGGAGCAGCGAGCAAGGCAGAGCAGAGCGGAAACCGCAGGAGCGGTGAGCAAGGCAGAGTAGAGCGGAAACCGCAGGAGCGGTGAGCAAGGCAGAGCAGAGCAGAAACCGCAGGAGCGGTGAGCAAGGCAGAGCAGGCAAGAACCGCCGGAGCGGTGAGCAAGGCAGAGCAGAGGGGACAGGACTCTGTTCACACGGAACAGACTGGAAGGGAAAGGCAGAACTAGGTACACACAAGACACTTGCAATCAAGTAGCGAGTGGACTCTAAACTCACAAACGGGAGTACAGAGACAACGAGTAGGAGTTAGGTACGGGATCAGATTCTGCAGGAAAAGGGAAGGTACGGACATAAAGAAAAACAGGTAACAGGCTAGGAGAGTATTCAGACAAGAACAGACACAGCAGCAAGATACAGGAGCGGGTCTAGGTATGCGGCCCCTAGAAGGCAGAACGAACAGGCTAGGAGCGTGTTCAGACAGGAACAGGCAAGATACAGGAACGGGTCTAGGTATGCGGCCCCTAGAAGGCGGAAAGAACAGGCTAGGAGCGTGTTCACACTGGCCTGGAAATACAGCCTTCAGGATAGGCAGAAGACAACAGGCTAGAAGATAGTTCAGACAGGACACAGTTCAGACACGGGAACTGATACCGCAAGGCAGGAAACATAGACAGGACCTGGCACATCAGTGACTAGAAGCCATCTGACAGAACACAATGCTCAGGCAAGGATTCCAGGAAAGAGCTGGGTTAAATACCAGGTGACAGACAGCAATAGGCTGAGGACGCACAAGGGGTGTGCCCGCAGCAGCTACAAGAAGCAGGAAGTGATCGGGCACCGCCCTTAAGCAGAAGAAACAGAGGCAAGCAGACAGCATGGAGGAAAGCCAGAGTGATAGTCTGGACTGGAAATCAAGTGCGCGCTCTTGCACAGTGGGAGATGGACCACTATGCAAGGATGCCACCAGGTATGTTACACTCTGGACCTCAGGCTTGGCCGAAGGTTCACCTTCCAACAAGACAATGACCCTAAGCACACAGCTAAAATAACAAAGGAGTGGCTTCAGAACAACTCTGTGACCATTCTTGACTGGCCCAGCCAGAGCCCTGACCTAAACCCAATTGAGCATCTCTGGAGAGACCTGAAAATGGCTGTCCACCAACGTTCACCATCCAACAAGACGGAACTGGAGAGGATCTGCAAGGAAGAATGGCAGAGGATCCCCAAATCCAGGTGTGAAAAACTTGTTGCATCATTCCCGAGAAGACTCATGGCTGTACTAGCTCAAAAGGGGGCTTCTACTCAATACTGAGCAAAGGGTCTGAATACTTATGACCATGTGATATTTCAGTTTTTCTTTTTTAATAAATTTGTAAAAATTTCTACATTTCTGTTTTTTTCAGTCAAGATGGGGTGCAGAGTGTACTTTAATGAGAAAAAAATGAACTTTTTAGAATTTACCAAATGGCTGCAATGAAACAAAGAGTGAAAAATTTAAAGGGGTCTGAATACTTTCCGTACCCACTGTATGTGGTTCTAATGTAATGAACCACAAACACACATTGTGTGGCCTGATCCTGCAAGTACGTCTTACTCCCTTCTCTTTTTCTAATATTTTATGAGCAGAGGATATAGGAGAGCAAGGCTCGGGTCACATTGGCATTTTTTACTTTAGATTGGGAGATTCATTGTTTTTTTTTATGCCAAAAATAATGTAATCTGCAGGTCTAGTCGTGTCTGCAAAAATACGGAAACCCAGACAAAACTGCCTGACCCCATAAAACTGCCAGACCCCATCATAAGCCAATAAGAACCATTAGCTTTGATTAGATACTAACAAATCCTATCTTTGGTTCTTTCCCGTGTTTGTACTTTTCAACATCTGTCTGCATAGGAGCTGCATACACAAAACGGTAGCATGTTATGTAGTAAAAAAAATAAGTGGATGCATTATCTAAATTAAAGGGATTTTGATATACTGTAACTATATCAAATTATAAAAGGTTGGGGTAGTCCTAACAGATAATATTTCAGCAGGGAGCGCACATGTGTATTCTCCAAAGTATACCCAGAATGCACTCCTTTCTTCCTGGGATAAGTTCATCGCTTTAAGTATTTCTGCCTTCAGCTGTCAATCATTTTAAGCCGGCATATAGGGCTATGTTCCCGGTAAAGCTCGGTGGTTTTAGATGGGAAAATCAATATGAATCAATATTAGAAATAGATTGAACCGGATAAACTATTCAGTTATTTATAAGCCGGTCACATATTTAAAGGGGACAACCACTGTCCGTTAGGGCAAAAAACAAACCGAATGAACTCCTGCTTAAAGGGAAATTTATCACAAATTTATTTATTTTTATTTATGAAATATTTTTAACATTCAATGTCCTTTTTTATTACTAATTAAATTAATTGTAGTGATTTATATATATTTTTTTATTATATTTTTTGTTGCCACTGTATGCACTGAATTCAGCCTATGTATTTGCTTCTGTATAATGTCCATCACACAAAGGGCATAAGAGAGAAGGGACGGTCTCCCACCCTATATCTTATATAGTAGCCGTATACAGTGTCAGACTGGGGTGCTGAGGGACCACCAGTAACATTGACTCTGGGGGCCGCTATTCATCTGCATGCAAATATTATATTACCCTCATTCATAGACGTATACTGAGTGGTCCAAGGAAAAAAATTGCAGATTGCACTATTTGCCTCCGAGAATCCGATGGCATTCGTCCATTCATGTCTATGGGTCCGTGAAAAAAATCGGACTGCACTTGGATGACATTCGAGTGCAGCCCGTTTCTCACAGCCTGACATAGTGGAGAAGGTGTAGAAACTTTTTTTTTTCTCTCTCCGCCTCTGAGAAAATCGGATCCCACTCTAATCAATGGATGGACTTGGTGGGCGCACACCTCGTTGTCGATGAAGGCAGCGGCGCTGTATATCTGCTCTGCACTGCTCAACTGGAGCATGAGAGCAGAGAAGCACAGGAGAATTGACGGGTCATGGCGGTATAGATATTGGCGCTGTTCACCTGGAGCTTGCGAGAACGATAAGGAGCTCACCAGCTCCAGCAGAGCATCGCACCACCGGTACACCGCCGCGGCCCTTCTCCTGCACACTAGCTCCACTATGCAGCGACAATTCAGTCCACATATGTGAATCAGAAAAAGTCACCAACCAAATTGTGCTGCACTGTGATTACAAAAGTTATCCTCCTCCCTCCTTTTTCAAAAACCCAAAAGGAGAGGGGAAGAGTGACATTACACCAGTCGGCCCAGTTCCTGCCAATCTTTGCAGCAATCGAAATGCCGGTTTGCATTACTATTGCTTTTCTAGGCAGCTGCTCCCTCGAAATTCTAACAGTAGAAAATATGAATAACTTTGATTAAATGTTTTTATATTTTCTACAACTGAAAAAAAGCATAATTTTTTTTCTTTAAAACTGTTTACATCTCCTTAAATATCTATTATATATAATTATATTTCATTTAATTAAATATATACACATATAACACATTCCCTTTAAGACCTCCAGCTGGAAAGAGCTCCTCCCATTCTTTCTCAATCGGCCGGTCTATTAATTTGAATAGGTCTATGTAATACCACATTCCTCCTGAAGTGGCCACTGCAGGAGAAATGTTTAGCTGCCCAGAGCTTCCTCTGGTGATAGAAGCTGATTGCTTGGACCACCGATGATCAAGCAAAGAACACATAACAGTCACATAAAGTAACTAAATAATACACAATAACTATTAAAGGCATAAATATAACCTTAAATCTTTTACAGCAGCTGACAATGACCTACCGCACCTATAGTTGCCGACAGGCCCAAATTTTCCGGGAATTATCAAAAAATTTTAACACAAACCCGGCAAATTCAGACATGTCAGTAACTATGTACTTTTGTAGTCTGGTTGAGGGTAGATGAAGACGCAGCTATCAGACATGGCTGGACTCCTTAAAGAGAAGGCACAGACGGTTTATTACCATCTCTGTCTTCCTGATTGCTGTGTATACAGTGCTGGAGAAGCGCTGTGTATGCAGTAATAGGAAGCGCTAATGGCGCTTCCTCCTCCGGACCCAGCGGTTATCTGATCAGTGGGTATAGGGAGAGAGCAGGAGCTGCTGTGTTCCTAGAAGGCCCAGCTGAATTTCCACTGTAACTGGGGCTAATATCACAGCCCCAGTTACAGGGTAAATCAGAGATTTCAATAGTATTTAAATGCTGAAATTACCCCGATAGGTCTATTATGACTTTTGGGGGGGGGCACAATATATAAAATAAATTAGAAAAAATATATATAGATTACAAAAAAAAGAATTGTGCCTGGCCTTGATCTAGTTAAGGATTTTTCAAAAACAGTGCCACACCAGTTCATAGCAACTAGCAACCAGAGAACCTAGGCAAGTGTCGGGGCCCACTCGACTCTGTGAGCACTGCATGCATGGAATGGACTCAGGAGCTGAGCCTGCTCCGTACAGTGTGGGTACTGGCTGTGTTGTACAGCCAGCATTTGAGTCTAATTGCAGTGAACAGAGATAGTGCCGATTGCAGCAATTCAACCCCTTAGATGCCGCAGTCAATTATGACTTCAGCATTTAAGAGGTTAGAAATGGAGTGCAGATGACATTGCAGCCTGGGACCTACTGGAGGCCTCCGTGTCCGCCATGTTTGTACACCAGTGGTCGGGATTTATAGTAGAACAATTGTATTTTAGAATACACTGCAAAATCACAGTATTGTACCTTCGTCCCCTAGAGGGACTAATAAAAATTCCAATAAATAATAATAAATAAAATCAATGAAAAATATAAAAAAAATCATAAAAGTGCATATGATTCCCAGAACGCTATTAAAAGGTAACAATTAGAAAAAATGTCCATATACGGTATCGCCAAATGTGCAACCGTCGGTACTAATAAAAGCTTATGATATTTGTCACGGACAGGACTAGCTTTACTACAATATCTATCCCATACACCAAATGGTAGAAAAAAAATTATAAATGGCAGAATCACCTTACAAAAAAATGGAGTAAAAAAAGGTCGGAAAGACTTCAAAATCATAACGATAAAAACTGCAGCTCGTATTGCAAAAAAAACAAGATCTCATATAACTCTGAAAAGAAAAAAAGAACTCGTGGAGGGTGAGAAGTAAAAATCGAAAGCAAAAGAGGGCCCCACTGGGACTCTCTAGTCACTAAAGGCCAACATAAACCTGGCACTGAATCCACAGGTTGTGTGTGGAATTCACGTGAATGGAGCAGAGCTGCAGTACCAGTTATAGTCCATGGACAGGTGTGGTGCTGTTTCTGAAAAAAATAAAAGGAGCAACATTTCTGTAATCTATAAAGTTCTACCCAACTCCTATGACTATGTCTGGAGGGTCTACCAATCTAACTTAAGACTTCTAATATATTCTTTTTTAAAATAGCTATTAAAAATGATGAAACATAGGCTAAAGACAAAATAAAAAGAGAGAAAGTAAAGAAAACACTATCACTCCTAAACTAAAACACACTGTGACTGGGCCTTGTAGGTAAAGAGGAGATCAAGAGCTGGAGAAAACATGATAATGCTTATCTCCCTGGAGCACGTGTTAGGATGCCATGCTTCTAACATAGATATACTGTACCTCTCCGCATGCCACGGGGCCACTGTTTTTCTGGATGAAATTATAGCATTAGACTTCTGAGAATTCAGGGCAGTGAAGATTTATGTGCTCCACACTCAGGTTACCTCTGTAGGCCCAATCCTTCAGGACCTACTTAAAAGGAACCTGTCACCCGATTGATGCTACCCAAACTGTGGGCAGCACAAATCGGAGCCTGGCAGCACGATTGCATGTCTATTTTTCTCTGAAACAGTCCCGATCTTCCCAGGTGATTGACAGCTCTCTCGTTATGGCATTGACCTGTCAATCACTTGGATCGGCGCTGGGAAAAGCCCACCAGGTGCGGCGCCGAACTTATCTCATCTTTGACTATGGTCCCTGGCCAGATCTTTTATCCATGGTTTTCTGAGCATTTCACAGAAAAATATACCTGGCAGCACGATTACAGCTTGTTTTTTGGGGCAGTATGAATCAGGTGACATGCTCCCTTAAAAAATGAGAGCAATTGGCATCGAATTTTGATGGCAAATTATACTGATTCCCAACAAATTAGGTAACACTTGTAGATTGGATGTTTCCAGGCCAATTCCATTGAGCCCCTGGTGAAATTTGGTACCAAAACTCTAGTGGCCATTCATGTTCCAATAAAATATCTCCCATGCTTACTCTGAAAGTTGGGAGTTGGGACTTGTAATGGAGGAATTATGCCTGATAGTTGTTGGCTGAGCGTAGATGAAGACACATGCGATGGGATGCCTGTGTTATTATGTTTGACTTGATGGCATTTTTTATCACTTTCTAGTCTTCCTTCTCATTAAAACAGCCTGATTAGTATAAAAAAAAAAACAGGTTATAAGTGATGGAGATAGGGAAGACCACTTGGACCACCCATGTGCCACCAATAATTTTTTCATTCATATCCCATCTTCTTGCATCAACGACTATTTCTTATCACCAGACTGTTCTTCACCAGTTATGGCTCTGTCCATGGACATTGGTTCACCAGTAATGTCTATCTCCTCAGTACCTTCAAACTTTGAAGAACACTTCCAAAAAGGGCTCTTGTAAAAAGCCACCACCTCCAACTAGACATGTGTTGCAAATATTTTATTTTTTTAGGTGTAGTGACAATGAATCTCTCACTACTAGCCCATATTTCTCCCGGCACATTCGTGAGTCTCACTAGAAGTTTCTCCACCAAGGACAACTGGAAGAGTTGGCAAATCTCCTGGGCACTCCAGGACAAGAGATTCGAGAAGATAGAAAATTTCTTGTGTGAGACACCAGGATGTGCCATCATTAAACCCAGCCCTGATGTCCAGAGGAACATTCAATGGGCAAGAAATGGGTCATGGTAAGTGAGGTTTATGAATGAATAGTGAGGGAAAAAAAACCTCTTGAAGAAAAAACTCTTTCCTCCAAGCCCTAACGATAGGATTGCAACTTAGGAGAGTTTGCGGAACGTAGCAAGAGTGGAACTATTGGTCCAGGAATACTAGTGGTTATCAAAGTTGACGGAGCTACTGGACGACTAGCACTGGTTGGGTTGTGCCAAATGGACAGTCATATGGGCTTGTAGTCATGTGTTGGTCCAGCTGAAGTTTGGCTAAAGTGGGAACCGGTAGCAGGTAATAGCATTTCTTTGATAATCTCCTCTAACTGTCGTCACTCCCTATTTATTTACCCCAATATTATTTCGGAGGGGTGAATTTAGAAATCATCCTCTCACTGGAATATATTAAAGTGGGAACAGTATAATTGCTAAATATACGGCAGAGACATTAAAAGCGGCACAAATAAGATCTACATCCTATAACATTCAGTTACAATGGACCCCTACGTGTCCGGAGACTAACATCTGGCATGTGACCCGTTATTACAGTAATAATGGAAGAATTATTAGTGAATGCCATCCCTGCCATATAACCCTCCGCAATATTAACCCTTTTTTCTTAGGACCCTGCAAATATATCTTTTCTTACAAGGGATGATGAGAAGTGCAATGCAATGCTTTACAACGAAGCCATTATTCGATGATGTCTTGCAAAACCGTTAACCATTTCCATGACCACGGAAGTCTCCAAATTTTTGGCTCTCAGTTCCGGGAATACTTCAAACCGCCAATGCCACTTTTTCTTACCTGCTATGTCAAAGTCTTCAGCCATTTGTTAAAGGGTCCTGCACGTTGCTTTTCATCAATGAAAAAAAATAGGAAGCAGGGATTATTATTTTTCCGGACAACCCGTATTTCCTCTGTCTTCGCCCTCAATGTGACTGTCGTGCACAAGTGGCCATCATTGCACAGAGCGCAGGATGGGGACAGGCTGTGACAGCTCGTGTTGAGTCTGTATACTGTGGGTTGTATGAACACCCCGCCCTCTACCACAGGAAACCATCTCTTCAACCTGAGGGAGAGCTGATAGCAGCCCAGCCTTTACTCACCACCGCCAGCAGAACGAGGAGGTGGGGGAGGGAAATGGCTCCCCAGGGACTAAGTCAGCAATCCGCATTAGCAACATTGATAAGAGCTACTGAACCCCCCCCCCACCTTCTTTCCATTCTTGGTACAAAGCCTAAATGTGTTCGCAGATCATGGGGGTCATTCTCCAAAGACAAAGCCTTCAATGCTAGAACAAGGCCAAGTCTATTGTGCAAGGCACTGAGCATAGATCCTTGGGCCTAAAGCAAGTCAGCCTAGTATCTTTCATGTCAGGCACCAATCAACAGCACATGGTCAGGGTTTAAGAAGGAAAGAAACTAATACACGCCAAGCCAGACACCCATCAATAGACAGCTGTTTCAGGGTACTTACCCCTCATCAGTACAGAGCCAGTTATCAGTTGGCCAGATAGGTGACCAGTTTGGCTAATATGAGATTGAGATAGTTTTCCTCCACCTCGAAGATAGCTAATTGCATGCTTTTCCCATGAAGCATTGCATATAAGAAAGTCTCCATATGCCACCTCCTCAATGAGAACCAATACCCACTGGCCAGTGCCGATACCAACATATTTCACAGCATTATATGTATGCAAATGCAAAAGAAAGGTTTCTAATTCCACCAGCTGGAAGAGGTCAACATTTATGGATCTCTCCAATAGGTGGCACTAGAGATCCTGTTATCTTTCTCTTGGAGGAGGCTATTTGCATATTTTTTTTCCAAGGAACATTGCCCTGCATCCATACAGTATGTCCAAGAAACCCTATGTCAACATGGTGCCCTGGCCTCCATATGTCCAAGAGTCCCTATGTGTCGCGCACAGTGTGGGAAAGACTAAGTGCAACATGAAGGGATGAGGGGAAGGAAGCTCAGACACTAGGGAAAGGGGGAGTGGAGACCCCAAGGCTGATCTAATAATACTCTGCCTACCCTACCGTCCCTATATTCCACACCAATAGCCGAGCAGGAAACCTAAGCCCTGTATATCCCTAGAGCTAGGCCCTTGATAGGGAGGGGGGTGTGAGCACTGGTCAGTCCCCACTATAAACTAAAGACAACAAGGGAGACAAACAAAGGGGGAAAACTTAGCTTGAGTAGACACCAGAGAGATAACACCAAATGTCCTCCAAGGGCACCAGAGAGGAAGCTAGTCGACTGCTATAGCTCCAATCCTTCACAAGGGAAAATGGGAATATCATCGCGACTCCCTGAAGCAGAATGTCACGAAGGTGAAGGAAATACTAAGTGCAACACAAAGGGAATAGTGAAAGGGAGCCCAGACTCTAGGGAAAAGGTAGAGTGGAGACCTTTTAGAAAGATCTAATCTCACCCTGTCTCCACTAATGTCCCTATATTGGTTCTTCACCAATCGCCACATGCGTACCTCACCCTGTTTTTCCCTGGTGTTGGGCCCTGGCTAGAGAAGGTGTTACGGGTCCGGGTGGTGGAACCTCTGTGCCGTGGTGCAAGGAGGGACCCAGAGGGGCGTGACTAAGTAGGGGGTATTTATTCTTTACCGTGATCTGATTAAGTCCTCTATAGTCAATACAGGGGCGTAACGAGACATCCTTTTTTTTGACAAAGAAGAATCCGGCTCCAGCCGGGGAGGTAGACTTCCGGATGAATCCCCTAGCCAGATTCTCTTCAATGTATTCAGACATGGCCCGGGTTTCGGCCGCAGACAACGGGTAAATACGGCCACGGGGTGGAGTGGCGCCAGGTACCAGGTCGATCGGACAATCATATGGCCTATGAGGTGGCAATGTCTCTGCTTCCTTTTTACCGAAGACGTCAGCATAGGGCCAATATGGAGCCGGAAGACCGGGTAAATTAGCTGGGGTAGGTGGTGGACGGACCGGATGAACCGGAACCAGGCAGGTCTTGTGGCAGCCCGGCCCCCACCAGAGTACTTCACCGGATTGCCAGTTCAACACGGGTTCATGTGTCTGGAGCCAAGGTAGGCCTAGCAATAGGGAGTGAGAGAGTCCGGGTAGCACATGGAAGAAGATTTTCTCAGAGTACAGCATTCCCACCTGCAGGGTTATGGGTTCCGTGACGAGCAGGATGGTCACCGGAAGGAGTCTTCCATCCACGGAGGCGACTGACAATGGTTCAGCCAGAGACTTGGTGGGAATACGGTATTTCTCAACCAGGGACTGGGAAATGAGGTTTCCAGCAGCTCCAGAATCCAGGTGGGTGAGTTCAAAATGACGGTTCTCTCCCCAGGAGATAGAGACAGACAAAGTCAGGGATGGAGAGGGCTTACTTCTGTCTAGGGCGACCTCTCCGAGCGGTCCTAGACACTGGAGTTTCCCGGCCTCTCCGGGCAGGAACGGATCAGGTGCTCCTTACTGCCACAATAGAAACAGCTCCCCTCAGCTCGGCGTGACTCTTGGCGAGATTTGACCATCTTGGTCTGGTAGATCTGCATGGGCTCAGGTGAGTGCGCCCGGGGAGTGACAGATGAGGAGACAGGTCTCTGGAAAGTAGGAGCAAGGCGGGGAAACCTCTCACCGGTGGTCTCCTTGGTGCGCTCTTGAAACCGGATGTCAATCCGGGTAGCCAGCGAGACCAGATCATCCAGGATGGTAGGAATGTCCCGACCGGCGAGCTCGTCTTTAATCCAACCGGAAAGGCCCTCCCAGAAGACGGACACCAGGGCCTCATTATCCCAGGCAAGCTCAGAAGCGAGGGTGCGGAACCGTATGGCATATTGGCCCACGGTGAGACTCCCTTGGCGGAGACGTAGCAGAGAGGAGGCTGATGAGGTCTTACGTCCCGGTTCATCGAAGACTTTCCGGAAAGCAGTGAGGAAAGACGACAGGTCGGACACCAGGGGATCCCCTCTCTCCCACAGGGGATTTAGCCAAGCCAGTGCCTCCCCAGTGAGAATGGACATGATGAATGGCACTTTGGCCCGGTCGGAGAAAAAGTGATGTGCCAAGAGTTCAAAGTGCAGGGTGCACTGGTTTATGAAACCTCAAGCCAAGGCGGGGTCTCCGCCAAAACGAGGCAGTGCAGAAAGCCGGGGACCGGGGCCGGATACCATGGGATTGGTGGGCAGCGCAGCTGCCGGGGTGCGAGTCGTGCAACTAGAAGCGGGTCCTGATGAAGCAGTCAGTGTGTCCAGGCGGGAGTTGACATTCCGCAGGTGGTTCAGGATGGATTCCTGTTGGGATCTCTGACGGGACACTTCATGGTATAAGTCAGAGAGCGAGGGGGCTTGGGTGCCACCGGGTTCCATGGCCCGAGCAAACTGTTACGGGTCCGGGTGGAGGAACCTCTGTGCCGTGGTGCAAGGAGGGACCCAGAGGGGCGTGACTAAGTATCAACCCGAACCGACCCTGATCGGACGGCTGCTAGCGACTCCATGACCCGGGAGGATCCGGGCAGAGGGACCAGGTGCTACTCTGGGGACGACCTAGTAAGAGAGCAGGTGGCTCCCACGGGTCATATGGCTGGGACTGACCGGTATGGCGATGGACACAGCAAGCAGGCAGAAGGCTCTGGTTAGCTGACAGGTGGTCACGGTACGTGACAGCAGAGCAAGTGGTAGTCTCTAGGTTTACCAGGCAGGGGGTCACAGCAAGTGACGGCGGAGCCTCCAGGTAGGCAAGCAGGTAACAGACGGGTGCTCCCAGGTGAGCAGGCTGATGGACACAGCAGGTAACAGGCAGGTGCTCCCAGTTGAGCGGGCTGACAGGCCTGGCAGGTAACAGACCGGTAACAGGTGAGCGCTCCCAGGTGAGCGGACTGACGGGCACAGCAGGAAACAGGCGGATGCTCCCAGGTGAGCGGTCTGTCAGACAAGGCAGGTAACAGGCAGGTGACAGGTGAGCGCTCCAGGTGAGCAGGCTGGCAGGCTCGGCAGGTAACGGGCAGATAACAGGCTGGCAGGCAGGATGAGGAGTCAGGCTAGCAGCGGAACCTGAGGGCTGAAGCAGAGATAAGTAACTGTGCAACAACTTTGCTCAGGCACCTCCATTTTGGAGGAGGTGCCTTATATATGGGAGGTCCTCTGGCTATTCGCCGGGGACTCCTTAGGACGGCGCGCGCGGTCCCTTTAAGAGGGGGGGGAGCGCGCGCGCCCTAAGCACAGTGCCGGGGAAGGAGCGCGCGCCGGCAGCAGCGGGGAGAGGAGCACTGGAGGACGCTGCGCCAGGAGCGGGAAGGTGAGAGGGACGGCGTCTCTGCCTAGCAGGGGGCAGAGACGCCGATGCTACAGAAGGGAGGAGATGAGCGCTAGTCGATCCCCACTGACCACTACAGACAACAAGGGGGGACAAACAAGGAAAAATTGCTTAGCTTTAGAAGACTCCAGACAAATGCACACACATCCTCTAGCACCAGAGAGGTAGAAGTACTGCTCTTGCTCAAGCCTTCACAAGGTATGATAATGTGAATACCGCCGGTACTTCCCTCTTGCACAAATCAGGTATTTATACACCCAGGCCAGGGTGTTAATTAGCCAGAGGAAGGTAGCCGCTGGGTCTTACAGAGACAGCTTCAAGAAGTTGTCTGTAATGCCAAACAAAGAGATCTCCTACAACCAACTGCAGGGCGACTGTCTGTAATTTCTGACACACCCGTGACATTACCCCCCCTCTACGAGTGGCCTCTGGACACTCAGGACCAGGTTTCTCAGGACAAGAGGTGTGGAATGAACAAACCAACCTGGGAGCGTTCACCTCTGATGCTGAAACCCACATCGTCTCCTCTGGGTCATAGCCCTTCCAGTGCACCAAGTATTGTAGGGAACAACATTGGAGATGAGAATCTACAATCCTCGAAATCTAGAACTCCAGATTACCATCAACCATTACTGGGGGCGGTGGTAGAGGTGAGGGCTTAAGAGGTTCCACATACTTTTTGAGTAAAGACTTATGGAACACGTTGTGGACCTTAAGGGCCTGAGGAAGTTCAAGACGAAATACTGCTGGGTTAATGACGGCAGTTATTTTATAGAGACTAATAAACCTAGGTCCCAGCTTCCAAGAAGGAACTTTCAATCTTATATTCCTGGTAGACAACCACACAAAGTCATTCACATTCAGGTCCGGACCTGGCAAGTGTTTTCTGTCAGCCATACGTTTATACCTGTCTCCCATGATCTTTAAATTACCCAGAACACCCTGCCATACTGAGGAGAGCGACGAAGCAAACCGTTCCTCCTCAGGAACTCCCGAAACTCCTACCCCACTAAAGGTACCAAACTGTAGGTGATAACCTTATGCACCGAAGAATGTTGACCAGCCAGTGTATTCTTGTCGATGATTGTTAATGGCAAATTCTGCCAGCGGCAAGTAGGATGCCCAATCCTCCTGATTTTCAGAGACAAAACACCTGAGGTAGGTCTCCAAATTCTGGTTGACACGCTCGTTCTCTCCATTTGATTGAGGGTGGAAGGCAGAGGAAAATAACAGCTGCACCCCCAGTTGAGAACAGAATGCTTCCAGAACTTGGAAACAAACTGGGTCCCCCGATCTGACACCACTTCGGAGAGAACCCCGTGAAGCTTCATGATCTCATTTATGAACACCTGCGCAAGTGTCTTGGCATTTGGAAGGTAATGCGACGAAGTGAACCATTTTACTGAACCTATCTACAACCACCAAAACAACTGTTTTTCCTGCAGAAACCGGTAGGTCAGTAGTAAAATCCATGGACAAGTGTGTCCATGGCCTAGTAGGGATAGATAGCGGAAGCAGAGTACCAGATGGACGGGTATGCGAAATCTTAGAACGCTCGCAAATACTACAAGCAGATACGTGTTCAATCACATCCCAATGCAACCCCGGCCACCAAAAACAACGAGAGAGGAGGTCCGCAGTTGCCTTACCACCTGGATGACCAGCAAGCACAGAGTTATGATGTTCTTTAACAACCTTACGGCACAGATTGGATGGTACAAATAACCTTCCTGAAGGGCAGGAGGCAGGAGCATCCCCTTGAGCCTCCAACACCTCACCTTCCAGTTCAGGATTTAATGCCAAAATGACTACCCCCATCTGTAATATAGGGGTAGGGCTCTCATGGTCACCACCAATAGGGAAGCTCCGGGACAAAGCATCAGCCTTGACATTTTCGAAAAGTGACAACAAAGTTGAACCTAGTAAAAAACAAGGACCATCTTGCTTGCCTAGGGTTGAGACGTTTAGCTGACTGGAGATATGACAAGTTTATACGGTCAGTAATAACAGTAATAGGATGGACAGCCCCCTCCAACCAATGTCGCTATTCTCCGAATGCCAATTTGATCGCCAAAAGTTCCCCATTACTCACGTCATAATTTCTCTCAGCCGAAGACAATTTTTTAGAAAAGAAGGCGCATGGACGCCATTTACTATGGGACGGACCTTGAGACAACACAGCCCCAACCGCCACATCTGATGCATCAACCTCCACAATAAAGGGTTGGGAAACATCGGGTTGACTGAGTATAGGGGCAGTGGCAAAATAATTCTTTAAGGAAGAAAAAGCCTGGAGGGAGGCCTCCGACCATTTGGAAAAATCAGACCCTTTATTAGTCATGTCAGTAAGGGGTTTCACAATTACTGAGTAATTTTGGATGAATTTCCGGTAAAAATTAGTAAGCCCAGAAAACGTTGTAGAGCCTTCAAGTTCTCGGGACAGTCCCAATCAAGGACTGCACGAAACTTCTCCGGATCCATCTGAAAACCCGAAGATGACAACAGGTACCCCAAAAGCTGAACCTCCTGAACAGTGAAAACACATTTTTCCAGTTTGGCATAGAGTTTGTTATCCCTTAATATCTGGAGCACCTGCTTAACATGCCCCCGATGTGTCTCCAAATCAGGTGAGTAAACCAAAATATCGTCCAGGTAGACCACCACAAACCTCCCCACCAAATGATGGAAAATATAATTTATGAAATGCTGAAATACCGCAGGTGCATTGGTCAAACCGAAAGGCATAACAAGACTCTCGAAATGACCTTCCGGGGTATTGAACGCTGTTTTCCATTCGTTCCCTTCCCTGATTCTAACCAGATTGTAGGCCCACCTTAAATACAACTTGGAAAATACCTTAGCTCCTACAACCTGGCTGAACAAATCAGGAATCACAGGAAGAGGGTATGGGTCTCGGATGGTAATTTGATTTAATTCCTGGAAATCTAAACAGGGACGTAGACCGCCTATATGTCCCTTCTCCAGACTTTCCACAATGAAATCCTCCATGTCTCTCAGGGCCAGAAAGATTACACAGTCTGGACTTCGGTAGTTTAGCTCCGAGGGTCAACTTAATAGGACAGTCATATGCATGATGAGGAGGCAATTCCTGACACCACCTCTCAAAACCAGACAGAAAAGCAGGTAATATTTCCGTAGAGACAGTAGCAAGGGAAATATCTAAACAGTTCTCATGGCAGTAATCTCCCCATTCAATGATCTACATGCCTTGCCAATCCACTAACGGATTATGTTTCACTAGCCACGGAAAGCCCAGCACAATTGGTGTGGGAAGACTGTCCAGGACATAGCAAGGGATTATTTCACAATGAACCGACCCCACCCTAAGTTTTACATTATGTACAATCTGAGTAAATGCTTTCTGTGCAAGTGGCGCTGAGTCGATGGTGAAGATGAAAATAGGCTTAGCTAAAGAACAGCAAGCAAGGTCATGAGCTTTCGCAAATTCAGCATCAATCATGCTGACTCCAGCACTACTGTCAACAAACACAGAAATTTTCTCGGTTTTGCTCTCTAACACCACCTCTGCAGTCAGGACAAACCGGGAACTGCAGGTTGGCAACAAATGCACCCCTTGCTTATCCAATTCCAGACTACCAAGAGTTAATCGAGTCTCCTTTTGTTTAGGAATTGAAGGACAGGCCCCAATAAAATGTCCCTTTTTCCCACAAAAAAAATACACCTTTTTTCTTGCGAATCTCCAGGGGAATGTATGATGTAAAGGCACCCCCTAACTGCATGGGTTCCTCCACCTCCCCCAGCACTGGTTCACCGCCAGACCGCTCCCCTGGCAGAGGTACATAGGCCTGACAAGAAGGCCCTGGGGAAGGTGGTCTCACCCGTCTATCCTGAAGGTGTCTATCAAGACGTAAGACATGGCAGCCTCCAAGGACCCAGGGGTTTCATAAACTGCCAAGGCATCTTTCAACCTTTCAGAAAGACCCTCACAAAATTGGCTTCTAAGGGCTGAGTCATTCCATTTGGAATCCCCGTGCCCATCTACGGAATTCAGAACTGTACGTCTCCACTGACCGATTCCCCTGCTGAAGGCGACGTAGCCTAGACTCAGCCAAGGCGACTCGGTCAGGGTCATCATAGATGAGGGCAAGAGCCCCCAAAAAAACCTCAACAGATTGGCGACAAACCGAATCCTGTGGTAAAGAAAACGCCCACGATTGAGGTTCTCCCTGCAGTAAAGAGATCACAATTCCTACCCGTTGTTCCTCATTTCCGGAGGAGAAGGGACAAAGTTTAAAATACAGTTTGCAGGCCTCCTTGAATATAAAAAACTTGTCCCTATCTCCTGAAAACCTGTCTGGGAGGGCAACCTTGGGTTCAGGCTGGACAGGCCTTCCTGCAGAAACCCCCACATTAGCGACCGTTGATGTAGCCGTTGATGTTGTTGCTGAACCTCACAGCGGAGGTCATTCACCTCCAGAGACAGACCGCGCAGTTGCTCTGCGAGCTCTGCAACTGAAACCATACCAAAGGAGAAAAGAAAAAAAAAGTCCACGCCAAAAAACACACACAAAAAAAAAACCTGTCAGTTTTTTTTTTCTTTTCAAAATGTGCTTGGCCAGCGATAATGTCACACAAGGTGAAGGAAAGACGTAGTGCAACACAAAGGGGAGAGGGAAAGGGAGTCCAGACTCTAGGGAAAGGGGAGAGTGGAGACCTCCTAGGTAGATCTAATCTCACCCTGTCTCCATTAACGTCCCTATATTGGTTCTTCGCCAATCGCCGCACGCTTACCTCGCCCTGTCTTTCCCTGGCATTGGGCCCTGGCTAGGGAAGGGAGGAGATGAGCACTAGTCGATCTCCACTGACCACTACAGACAACAAGGGGGGACAAACAAGGGAAAATTGCTTAGCTTTAGACGACTCCAGACAAATGCGCACACGTCCTCTAGCACCAGAGAGGTAGAAGTACTGCTGTTGCTCAAGCCTTCAGAAGGGATAATGTGAATATCGCCAGCACCTCCCTCTTGCACACAGCAGGTATTTATACACCCAGGTAAGTGTGTTAATTAGCCAGAGGAAGGTAGCTGCTGGGTCTTACAGAGACAGCTTCAAGAAGTTGTCTGTAATCCCAAACGAAGAGATCTACTGCAACCAACTGCAGGGCGACTGTCTGTCACTTCTAACACACAAGTGACACAGACTAAGAGTTTATAAACACCCAGACCAGGGTGTGTCAATCAGAGCAGGAGGGAGGTTGCCACTGGGTCCAAAAGTGAGAAGCCTTCAGAAGGGATAATGTGAATATCGCCAGCACTTCCCTCTTGCACACAGCAGGTATTTATACACCCAGGTCAGGGTGTTAATTAGCCAGAGGAAGGTAGCCGCTGGGTCTTAGAGAGACAGCTTCAAGAAGGTGTCTGAAATGCCAAACGCAGTGACCTTCTGCAGCCAGGTGCAGAGCGACGGTCTGTTACATCTGACACACCCGTGATACTATGTCAACATGGTGCCCTCTTGAAAAAGAAACTTTGCCTGTAGAAGGCTTCTCATCCAGCCATCCAATGCCCTACTTTGTACTGATGAGGGGCAAGAACCCTGAAACAGTTGTTTGCAAATATCATAAGACAGGAGTGTCAAGACACCTACGTGTAGGACGGCTACTTCCAGTAGAGATTTTCAACAGTGTGACATGGAGAATGTACTCACAGTGGTTCTCGGCTCACAATATAATAGAAAAAAATGGGTGATTTAATGTACAACTGATTCAGGGAAAACAAATTGCAGTAAATTTTGGCCTCTGGCCCCAATGATGCAAGGCAACAATGCAAATAATTTAAAGAGCCACTATCCCACCAAAAAGTATGCGAAGAATCTCTGCCCTAGAAGGAAGAAAACCTTGTCTCTAGTGCCACCTACAGGACATTACAGACACAGTGTTCTCGTTTCCGAAGAACTAATTTGCATATTTATATTCCCAGGGAGCATTGCCTGCACCTGATCCATAAGAAAGCCTGTGATGTGACTGATACTTCAGATCTTGGCAGGGGCGTAACTACAGGGGATGCATGCAGGCGTCCCCAGACCCTGGAGCATATGAGGGTCCCAAAAGGTCCCTTTGACCCATATAAGAAGATCAGTGCTATTGCAGACCCATGATAGTTGGGGGCCCCGTTGGAAATTTTGCACTTGCTTTAAGTTACGGCACTGGAGAGCCTGTTTCTAGGTTTTACACCGTAATATTTATGCACCATGTAGTGGCAATATTTAGGTACTTTATGGTGGTGATTTGGTGATAGCTCTGTATGACAGTATTTTGGTCACTATTGCTGAGTTATATAAGTGCTCAAAGGCTCCGTTATTTGTCAGGTAAACAAAATGTTTTGCTAGAGGATTCATTATACTTTAAAGGGAACCTGTTACATTGTACACGCGGTATAGGTTTGTTGGAAACGATCCCAGCTGTTAGTATGCATATGAGTCCAGTGGGCGGTGCTTGCTCAGTGATTGACAGCTATCTCTGCATGCACAGTCATCCAGGTCTGACTGTCAATCACTGAATTGGACCGCCCACTGGACTCATGTGTACAAACAACAGGGATTTCAATGAATAAAAATGCAAATTTTCCTGAAAAACTTTCCCAAAAAATGTAAATCAATCTTTTTATCTCCTGCTCTTTAACATCAGATACCTTTTACAACATGACAGGACCCTATAAATTGACACTGCTGACAGCAAGCTAAAAAAAATTGTTGTTTCTGCTGACAGCTATTCCACCAGACCCTCGCATACACCAAGCATATATAGAGAGGTGTCTGTCTGGCAGCTTTTTTTCTCCTGTTAGAAAAAAAAGATTGGGCATATTGAACTTCAACATGCTCGATCTCCTTTCTCCCAGAATCTGCTGTCAGAAGAAAAGACTGTATAACTATTAGATGGTCAATCGGTCCCACTTGAACTTGTTCTTAGGGGCACCTTTTTGTAAAACTTTAGGATTATTTTTCCCCACCACCCACATTGCAGCCTTTGGTTTTACCCAAATATAATAAATCCAATAAAAATGTCAAAATGTATGGAGAATTACAATTATTTAAAAAAAAAAATTAATTAATTTACAACATAGAGGAAAACTTAATGGAGCAGATTTGGAGTAGGTTAGTGGGATAGCTGATTTACACGATGACTTACCGCCTGCCAATATTCCCAAAACTGGCCGTGTGTGAATATACCCTTAAAGTGGCTATTCCATCTCTATGAGCCCCTGGAGGGGATATGGACATTACACTATGGCTCTGGCAGTTTATTTATTGCACGAATTGATATTCATTTGACTGTCTGCAGGAAAAATGAGCAGACATCAGCTGTTCAGCACGCAGCTCCTAAAGTTAAAGCGGATATCCCTTTAAATACATGAGGATTTCTAGAGCCTAGGCTCCCATTATCTACATGCCAGGTCTCTAGGCAGCACTTGCAGGGTGTATATGATCTGATTTTCATAGGCAGCACATGGTATGATCATTTTTGGGTAAAGTTTAATACTTCGATGTCAACTTTTTAACAGGAGTGCTAAGCTTAGGGGTTGTCCAGAACTTTAATTTTGATAGCCTAGACTCAGGATAGGTCATCAATATCAGATTGGTGTTTGTCCAACATCTGGCATGTCCGTTGATCGGCTAGTAACAAGCAGATGGATGTAAAAAGTGTACAGAGCAAGAACACCACAACTCCTGTTGAAGTGAATGTGATCTGAGCTGCTGTAACTGAGAACGGCCACTGTGTGGCGTACAGAGTTGTAAGTGTTGTGATTGCTAACAATTGATCAATATGGGTGCTGGGTGTCAGATCCCCACCAATCTGATTCTGATGACCTATCCTAAGGATAAATTCATTAGTATCAAACTCCTGGACAATCCCTTTAATTACCCATAACAGACAAGTAGAAGAAGAGCACTGGATATAGAAAAAAGGGACCGCCTACCAGGCCAGTTAGCGGTCAGGGGATATAACATAAGGCCCCCCATATACTGTACATAAGATAAAGTGGGGCGGTCGGTCGCTCATCCAAAAAATCCAACTTTTCCGATCGGTGTTTAAAAAGTTAACGATTGTTTGTTGGTCGGACATCGACGATCGTTCGTTATGGTTGAAATCACCCAATTCGGCCAACTTTTATCTTATGTGTATGGGGGCCTATAGATCAGTTTACTTTATCCTATACTTTGTAAAGTTTTTCTTTGTATTGCATAGTCATTGTCCAGCTTTTCCATATATATTTAGAATCACAGTACAAGAAAATGCAAACTAAAAAAAAACTAATATAAAAATATAATATGCAATGAAATCCAAGGATATGATGATGTATTTATTGTTATCTGCTCATCTGCCTGCAGTGATACTATACAAGCCCTGTACTCTGCAAGAAGAATGGCGCCACCTGTTGACAAAGTGCCAAAAATACATTTAGAATCCAAGATTTTATATTTGTTGGGATGTTACATTGTTTGTAAGGCAGATTTTAAAATTGCCGTCATTTTTAGGGCTAATTGTTGCATTTTGTTAATTTTCTATTGCAGCACAGACTGTTTTTGTGAACACGATCTCATACTTGGACTCTATCAAATTACAAAATAGTTGGACAATTAAAATTGTGTGACTCTGCAAGCAATTCACATGCAATTTTGAGACCTTGAGAATAAATTGACCCCTCTCCATGTTTTTTTTAAGTTGCGCATACATTTCTTCATAGAGAATAATAGAAATTTCACACAAACTTAACTGCAAATGATGAGAAATTTCTGTTGCTGCCTATTAGAAAAATATCACGTGTGACATTTCTAAAATTTTTTTTTTACAATTAAGTAATAGTAGCATAAAAAAGTATTGTGAGCCTTAGCATAAAGGGGTTTCCCACTAAGCTAACAACACGGGTGCTAGGTGTCGATGACCTAAGAATAAGTCATCAATTTGATAATAGTGTACAACCTCTATAAAATGAACTTCCACCTTTTTTCTTTAGTCTTAATAGTTTCACAATTCTGTTCAGATGTTTTCATATATTTTTTAATTTTCTGCATATATGTTCAATATACGATACCTGCAGCCACCACTTGGGGGAGCTTAGCAGCGTACTGTATACAGGTATAGATTGAGTTACCATAATACCACAGCACACAGCCGGAACAATATCTATTCTATGCAGGCGATGTGGAGCTCTTTATCAGAAAGACTGAGCTAAGAGGCATCTGGATATATTTTTAAACTAAAATGGACATGATGATAAAAGGTGAAGATTCATGTTAAATCCAAGCTAAAATATGGCAGTAAGAGAAATTAAGGCAACTACCTCGTGCATTACAGGGCATGTCTGTCAACAGGTTACAGCAGCCATCAGAAATAGCAACTCTGGAGTATAGAATAAGCAATGTAAAGTATGTACACAGCGACTGCACCAGCAGAATAGTGAGTGCAGCTCTGGAGTATAATACAGGAAGTAACTCAGGATAAGTAATGTAATGTATGTACACAGTGACTGCACCAGCAGAATAGTGAGTGCAGCTCTGGAGTATAATACAGGATGTAACTCAGGATCAGTACAGGATCAGTAATGTAATGTATGTACACAGTGACTCCACCAGCAGAACAGTGAGTGCAGCTCTGGAGTATAATACAGGATGTAACTCAGGATCAGTACAGGATAAGTAATGTAATGTATGTACACAGTGACTGCACCAGCAGAATAGTGAGTGCAGCTCTGGAGTATAATACAGGATATAACTCATGATCAGTAATGTAATATATGTACACAGTGACTCCACCAGCAGAATACTGAGTGCAGCTCTGGAGTATAATACAGGATGTAACTCAGGATCAGTACAGGATCAGTAATGTAATGTATGTACACAGTGACTCCACCAGCAGAATAGTGAGTGCAGCTCTGGAGTATAATACAGGATGTAACTCAGGATCAGTACAGGATAAGTAATGTAATGTATGTACACAGTGACTGCACCAGCAGAATAGTGAGTGCAGCTCTGGAGTATAATACAGGATGTAACTCAGGGTCAGTACAGGATCAGTAATGTAATGTATGTACACAGTGACTGCACCAGCAGAATAGTGAGTGCAGCTCTGGAGTATAATACAGGATGTAACTCAGGATCAGTACAGGATCAGTAATGTAATGTATGTACACAGTGACTCCAGCAGAATAGTGAGTGCAGCTCTGGAGTATAATACTGGATATAACTCAAGATCAGTACAGGATAAGTAATGTAATGTATGTACGCAGTGACTGCACCAGCAGAATAGTGAGTGCAGCTCTGGAGTATAATACATGATGTAACTCAGGATCAGTACAGGATCAGTAATGTAACGTATGTACACAGTGACTGCTCCAGCAGAATAGTGAGCGCAGCTCTGGGGTATAATACAGGATGTGACTCAGGATCAGTAATGTAACGTATGTACACAGTGACTGCTCCAGCAGAATAGTGAGCGCAGCTCTGGGGTATAATACAGGATGTGACTCAGGATCAGTACAGGATCAGTAATGTAACGTATGTACTAAGTTACTCAACTTTCTATAAAGATTATGATGAATGGATAAATTGCAAATAGAAAGAAAGAGTTAGTTTTTAATGTTACTTGGTTTATAAGAAGACAGAAATGGTGATTGGACTCGGTGATGTTCTGAGGAGGTGCAGGGTCGCACCAATCCAATTAGGTCTGTGCAATTGGACGCTCTACAAATCAGATTGTAATACACAATAACATGCCGACCTGTGTGGCCAGTGTTAGCAGTGATTAAAAGGTGTTTAATTACACTCAAGTGAAACACACAAGGACCCTTCATTAATAGATCCTTTTTCTGTTATGTGATTAAATTACTTGTGGAGTATGGTATAATTGGGGCACGTCTGTTCAATTCAACAGAACAAATGGAGGCTGGAAAGACAACTGATTGTTTGAAGGTCGTTAATTAATTAAAGCTAAATGATTCCAATGGCGTATAATTTCACTTTAAAGAAAAACTATTCAGCGCCCTCGGAGAACTATCCGTATGACTCCTACGTGATTGCAGCGCTTCCCACTGATTATTCTTTATACTGGATCAAATACAATAAAATATTATTATTTTCTCTTACAATGCAGGGCTCACATGTGCTCCACAGAAAACCTGCAAAGCCAGCAACCCATTTATGAGACGCAGAAGAACTTGGACGAAAGGGAATCGGGCTGGAAAATGCCAAATACGAAGGGTTTGTATTCAATGTCCTAACAGAACTATGTGCGTGCTCCTCCACCACTAAAGCTGCAATCACAGATTTTTTTGTGCAATATAGAAGATCCCTTGCCGGAGGTTTACATGAAAGAGAGGGGCAGAAAAATAAAATAAAATGGGCACTAATCAACTTAAATGTACTTTATTGGGATTTTATGTGCTATACCAACACAAAGTAGCAAGTATATGTGAAGTGTAATGGAAATGATACATTGGTTTTCTTATTATTTTACAAATATAAATCTGTAAATTGTTAGGTGCATTTGTATTCAGCCCCTGAGTCAGTACTTTTGTAGGACCACCTTTCGCTGCAATCACTGCTGCAGTCTTTTGGGGTCTGTCTCTTCAGCTTTCTCTGCAGTCTTTTGGGGTATGTATCTACCAGCTTTGCACATCTAGAGGTGACATTTCGCCCCTTCTTCTTTGCACACTCGCGCTCGCTCAGTGAGATTGGATGGAGGCGTCTGTGATCAGCAATTTCCAAGTCTTGTCACAGATTCTCAATGGGATTTAGGTCTGGACTGTGACTGCGCCGTTCACACACATGAATATGCTTTGATCTAAACTCTCCATTGTAGCTCTGGCAGGATGTTAAGGGTTGTTGTCCTGCTGGAAGGTGAACCTACGCTCCAGTCTCAAGTCTTTTGCAGCCTCTAACAGGTTTTCCTTCAGGATTGCCCTGTATTTAGATCCATCCATCTTCCCATCAACTCTGAGCAGCTTCCCTGCCTCTGCTGATGAAAAGCCTTCCCACAGCAGGATGCTGCCACCACCATGTATGACGGTGGGGATGGTGTTTTCAGGGTGACGTGCAGTGTCAGTCTTCCACCACACATAGTGTTTTGTATTTAGCCCAATTTTTTTCCATTTGTAGCACCTTCTTCCACATGCTTGCTGTGCCCCCTACATGTTTTTTTGCAAGCTGCATATGGGAACTCTTATGGCTTGATTTAAAAAATCTTTCTTCTTGCCACTTTTCCATAAAGGCCAGATTTGTGGACCATACGATTAATAGTTGTCGTGTGGACAGATTCTCCCACATGAGCTGTGGATCTGCAGCTCCTCCAGAGTTACCAGTCTCTTGGCTGCTTCTCTGATTAGTGCTCTCCTTGGTTTGGATGTCAGGTTAGGTGGACGGCCATGTCTTGGTAGGTTTGAGGTTGTGTCATTCTTCTTCCATTTTTGGTTGCTGGATTGAACAATGCTCCATGAGATGTTTAGAACTTGGACTATTCTTTATAACCTAACCCTGATTTACTCTTCTCCACAACTTTATCCCTGACCTGTCTGGTGAGCTCCTTGGTTTTCATGATACTGTTTGATCCCTAACATTCTCAAACAAACCTCTGAGGTCTTCACAGAGCAGCTGTAGTTATACTGAGAAGAAATTAAACCCAGGTGGACTCAATGTACTAATTATGTGACTTCTGGAGGCGATCGCTCACTCAGGATTTTACTTAGGGGTATCAGACTACTGGGGGCCGAATACAAATGCACGTCAAAATTTATATTTTTAAAACAATTAGAAAACCACGTATCATTTCCTTTACACTTCACAAATATTTGCCACTTTGTGTTGGCATCACATAAGATCCCAATAAAATACATTAAACTTTGTGGGTGTACCGTGAAAATATGTGGAAAAGTTCACAGCGTATGAATACTTTTGAAAGGCACTGTATATTTCTAAATCATCATTACATGAGTATTGTATCTATATCAGTATTACTTCTATATTAGACTGATGTTATCACACTATTTAATTTAATCCTTTCCTGCAGTCTGTCTTGTTTGCTAACATGTAATTACAGATTGTAACGTACGTCAGAAACAACACTGCAATGATTTACACCTCATTTACACGTATATTGCAGATTGACAGGAAGATGATAATGATAATAGTATAGAGTGTAATAAGGAACGTTATAATGTACAATTCCTAATGAGTGCACGCAGGTCCCGCGTCTCAGCTGTCATTTCATGCTTACACACCGCACCGCAGCTTTATATTACATTACATTGACATTTCATGGCTGTTTAGTGCAGATTGAGGATTTTTTTGCTATGTATCTGCTTCCAGCCATGCGCTGCATTATGAGATGAATATACGCCGATATCGGAAATATGGTAAAGAGGAAATAGCCGAATAAAATAAAATCTGAAATTGGTTTCCTTAAACGGCTCTGAAAGGTACATAATAGAAAATGCCATTAAAGGAAAAGTGAGGGGAACATAAAAGTAAGCTGACATCTAATAATAGTAGTAATTGTAATAATAATACTACTTACAGGAACAGCTTTATGCTTCTTTATGGCAAAGCTTTGCCCAACAGCAGGCATTGTTGGGGTGTTCTCAGTGCTTGTGTGGCTTAAATGTCCCCAATCCACATGTTAGTATGGTCTATCACAAGTTTGGTTCAGTGAAACTACGGGGGGTCCGGGTGCCACAGGCATAACGCAGATAGTATCACAATATTGTAAAGCCACAGGACTGTTAGCTGTGTGGGCACATACAGCAGAATCATTCTCTGATATCCTTACTGTTACCTGTCCCAGGTCCGTGCTCTGCTCCCTATACCCAGATCCGCTAAACTTTCTTGTGTTCTACGTCAGGCTTTGCAAGTACTCAGCGTGCTCTCAGTGTTGAATTTCGTAGTCCTATATAAGTCCTCCCAAGACTCACACCTGTGTCTTAGTATTAAGACTTTCTAGTAGACTTTTAGTTTGGATGTGCACAGTTTCTGTCCACAGTCTCCTGGACGTCTCCTGGCTGCCTATGGTTTCCAGCCCCTGTGTTGCCTGCCTGTGGCTTTCATTACCACTGCTAACTGTCCATGGTCTCCAGGACGCCTGTGGTTTCCAGTCCCTAAGTTGCCTGTCTGCGGCTTTCCTTACCACTGCTTACTGTCTAGAGTCTCCAGGACGCCTCTTATCTACCTGTAACTTCCATGATATTCAGACTTTCTAGTTACTCCGGAGTTCTGTCTACTACCTGTTCCCGGTCTTCTAGGACCTCTGCTGTGTGTCCGCTGCTAGTTTCCAGGATGTCTTCTAGCTGCCTGCGGCTTCCATGGGATTTAGACTTTCTTGTTACCCTGGAGTCTTGTCTGGAACTTGTCTGCTTATAGGTTTCAGTCCTTCAATCTCCTGTTTGCCTGCAGACTTCAGTAACTCTGCAACCTGTCTCACAGCAGTTTCCAGTTCTCCATTCACCTGTCTACCTGCGGCGTTCAGTAACTCTGCAACCTGTTTGCGGTCTCCAAGACATCTTCTAGCTGTTTGCGGCTTTCAGTCCTTCAGTCTGTTGTTTGCCTGCGGACTTAAGCAACTCTGCAAGCTGTCTGCGGTCTTCAGGACGTCCCCTGGCTGCCTGCAGCTTCCAGTCTCCCCAGTTAACTGTCTGTGTCCTGTGTGCCTTACCCATCAGTTGTACCGACGACTGTGTGCCCACCCGCACCTTGGGCTTAGAGGATCCACCTCACCTAGTGACCCCCTTCTTCTAACACTTACTATATGCCACCACTATATGGTATATATCCTATCAGCATGGGGGTACATAACATTTTGCCAAAATTAACAAAAACTATAACTCTATCACCCTGAATAGAAGGTAAGAGCACCTGGACCGTGGGTATAATTTTCCTCACTTGTCTGTTAGCCCTGAAGTACCCAGCATGGATCCACTCTACCCATTGGGTAAGGAGACATGGTCAGCTTGTTTTTGGCTGTCTGTCTATGAACTTCAGTTTACTAGATCAGCACAAGCTACAAGCCTCATTATAAAACTCCCAAACTTCTGCCAAAGTTATTAACTCCTTACACTGGAAATAGTTCTACCCATCAGGAAATAATGGTTCTGGCTGTTACGGTTGTCCACTGTAACCTGAGGTCAGGGGATTGGGGAGGGGGGCATTTTCTAAAAACCCTGCCCTGGGTATCATGGATGCCTTTTATATGACTTCTACCAAGAAAAGTTGAAGGATATTATAGTTGGTACCCCATTGGTGTAATTTTGATGAGGTTAAGCAATCTCAGTCTTTAAAAAGATCCACTGACAATTAAAAAGATCACAAATTGACGCCTCTCTTGGCTCCCAGTGATCAGCTGAGATTGGAAGTGTTCAGTTCCCCTCCTGCGCCACCACAGGAGAAATGAAGCATTACACAGTGCCCGTTATCATCAATGGGCTGTCTGTGTGATGCAGGACAGGATAATTCCTCCAGTGTGAGAGACGCTCTTTGTAAACCGCTCTCCTCAAAAGATTACAATGCTAAACAGAGCAGCCCCCTCAGAAATCCATAATAGGGTATAGTTTCATAAACTAGACAACCCCTTTAAGAAAATAAGTGGAAAGGAGTGTCATGATGTGACTGCTGCCAAACTGCTGACATTGATAACTACACATCATGTAACTGGTTGCTCTTATTCATTCTCGCCTGGACTACGGCAACTCTCTAGTGATCGGTCTCCCTCTTACTAAACTCTCTCTTCTCCAATTCATCCTGAATGAGACAGTGTCATGGGTGTGTCTGGTGTGACAGTCGCTCTGGATCTGGCTGTAGAAGGTCACTGCGCTTGGCATTGGAGATGCCTTCTTGATCCTCTCATCTCTGTTGTATAGTTATATCCTTCTCCCTTTAGGACCCAGCAGCGACCTCCACCTTCTGCTGCTGATTGACACACCCTTGATTGATAGCTAAAAACTCTCCGTTTTTCCAGAGAGTCGCCGGTGATAGTTCTATGTACCTCTGTGCAGGCTTGGAGTATTATCAGTAAGCTAGTCTCGTCTTTGGTGCCCTTGGAGGACAGTTGGCGTTATCTCTCTGGTGTCAGCTCAAACTAAGTGTTACCCCTTTGTTTGTTTCCCTTTTGTCTTTAGTTTGTAGTGGGGCCTGACTAGTGCTCATCCCGTCCCCTCCCTATCTAGATCTAGGGACATTCAGGGTTTAAGTTCCTGCTCGGCAATAGGTGCAGAACCTATATAGGGACAGTAGGGTAGGCAGGGTGATATTAGATCTGCCTAGGGGTCTTCACTACCCCTTTCCCTAGTTGTTGATCTCCTTTCCCCCTCTTTCCCTTGTTGTAAACTTATTCCTTCCCTCACCTTGCGTGACAGACAGCCAGGGTTGTATTTCAGTCCAGCCGCTACACCGATGCCTCCACCCTGTGCCAGTCATTAGACCGGTTACCCATCTGCTACAGAATACAATACAAATGTATCTCTCTTACTCAAAAAGATCTGCACCACCCAATATCGCCACCCTCATCTATCTATCACCCTACCCGTCCTTTCCATTCTGCAACTGATCTAAGACTAACATCCTCCATAATCCAAACCTCCCACCTCTGTCTCCAAGACTTCTCTTGTGCTGCACCAATTTTCTGGAATATACTACCCCGGATGACCTGATTAATAATTAGTCCCTACATTTTTAAGCGTGCTTTAAAAGCACATCTCTCTAATAACCACATTCTGTTCAATACCTTTGCCAGACAACATATCCCCTACTGACCAGTTCTACATGGTTGGCTGATGCCCCTGGTCATGGTGTAAAGGGATAATGCTGTGTAAAGGATTGAACCTTGATTTACTTAGAAGGGGCACTAGAGAGACAATTTTTTTAACTGGGAAAATGTTGATTCACATCTTTTTCCCCAGGGATCATTGCTTTGAATCATTACTAGATGCACCTCCACAAAAAAAAAAACTTTCAACAATATAGTAAAAAAAAAATGTAAAGGATATTTTATGGGTCAGTTGAGTTTCCATGCTTGTGTATGCAGTCCTAAGCATATGCTCTTTGAAACAGAACTGAAATAGAAAATTAGTTGTTTATTCTATCCTCCATGCTTTACCTTGCTCATATTAGCTGCACAAGCCCAACATATACTCAGCATGTAGGTCAGTCCATAGAGAATTTTGTTCTATTATGAAAAATATAATTTGATTTTAGACTACAAACAACTAAATCCGCTCCTGAGAAAAGGTTTCCCACCACAGAAGAGAAATGATACCACTGCTGCTGTAGAGTTGCAGGACCAAGAAGATAAGTGCATCCTAGAATGTGTGTGTGTCCATCCACAACTCATGATGGGTAAAGTATGCCAAAGTATCATGAAATAATTGTAAAGTTATTGAACCCCATATAGAACAGCAGAAAAAGTTTCTAACGTGCAGTAATAAAAATCCACCACTAGAGGGCAGCAAAGCCCTTGATATCAAGCTGTAACCCACCTTCTCCTTTACAATTCTGTACAGGAAGCTTTGGGCTCAGTCTCATCTTCTTATAAGTCCACAGCACAGATTTCCTCCAGCCGATTGTCTCCCTCCAATTATTTATTACAGTCTCCATATTTACATATGTTGTTTTGTAATTTTTGCAAAAAAACGCAACGGTTTTGTAACAACTGCAGCAGTTTGGCATCAATTGTGCAAAAAAAACAATAAATATAAATACACCCTTCATTTTTTCTTTATAATGTCCAAATGAATGCAGAAATGTGCGGCAAGACTAAAAATTAAATACGCCAAGACTGCCAAATACTCCTTTGACTTCTAAGGAGGAGGGATGAGCATCTTGCAGGTCACTTAGGTGCCGCTGATCATAGAAGGAATATAAAGTATATATATATATATATATATATATATATATATATATATAAAGTATACAACAGTACGTAGCGTGAGGTTGCGTTCACTCGGCGAGTTTATTTTTTTTTGCTACGATCACAGTAAAATCGCAACATTTTGCTATGATTTTTCTTAAAAAGCAGCAAAACAATTCACCCGTGGCCTCAACATATGCTACAGAGTTGTCATTGCAGCTTTGGCTGTGAATGGAGACAACAGAAGATCAATACCAGATATGTGAAGCAAAGTATCTTAAGTGAGATATCACAGGTCAATTTTAAAGACAATATGTCACCAGGTTTTTGCAGCATGATGTAGGGACAGAGACCCTGATTCCAGCGATGTGTCACTTACTTTATAACTTGCTGCAGTTTAGAGTAAAAACTTTTTTTTTATCTGCTGCAGATATAGCAGTTCTCTGACTGTTGAGCCCTGTATAACCCCGCCCACATCACTCATTGGCAGATTTCTGTGTACACTGTGCATAGGCAGAAAGCTGTCAATCATTGGTGGGGATGGGGTAAGACTACCTCGCAGCAGGTTTACTAGTCCTCTAGTTATAATCTCCTGCTGATAAAACAGTGATTTTATAAAAACTACAATAAGCAGCCCAGTAAGTGACACATCGCTGGAATCAGGGTCTCCACCCCTACATTACGCTACTCTCAGATGTGGTAGCAAAAACCTGCTGACAGAATCCCTTTAAAATATTTTCCACTTTAAATAAGACTTCATTATCATAGAATGAACAGATCTTTATACTTATACATTAGGCTGAATTTTTAATTCTTAAATTAAGACCTAAGCCGGGTCTTGTTATCTGTAATCTGAAAAAAATGTGTTTTCTCTCTTTTTGCTTAAAAAAATGACTCTTTTCTACTTTGATGATTTCAGCTTGCATGGAATGGAAACTGATATCGGAGTGAAGAGAAACCTTTTTAAAAAATCCCTGCAGAAAATGTGACAGAAACATGTAAATCCATTAGATTCTGCCATATTTAGCCAGAGAGAAACAGTGCAGCGCGCACCTGACGGACCTCATTAGGCTATGTTCACACGTTGCTTTTTTTGCTGCTTTTTATAGCTGCAGCCAAAACCTGATCTCTTGCAGTAAAATAGCTGTAGCCAAAATACAGGTTTTGCTGCTTTCTCGCAGCTTTTATTGCATTTTTGCACCCCCCTCATTGCTTTCTATGGGTGAAAAAAAATGCTGTAAAAAAGCTGAAAAAATTGACACGCTGCAGTTTTAAAAAAACGCCGCAGTTTTCAAAAAAAGAACAAGTGTGTGCAAGAGATTTCTGAAATCTTGTAGCTTTTGCTGGTACTGTAAAAAAACAGCTTTTCATTTGTTGCATAATGTAGGGGCAGAGACCCTGATTCCAGCGATGTATCACTTACTTTAGTGCTTGCTGCAGTTTTGATTAAAACCTTTTTTTTTTTTTTTATCTCTGCTGCAGATCTAGCAGTGAATGCTGAGCTCTGTATAACCACAACTGGCAGCTTTCTGTGTACACTGTGCATAGGCAGAAAGTTGCCAATCATTGATGGGGGGCGGGGTAAAACTACCTGGCAGCAGGTTCACTAGTCCTCTAGTGATAATCTCCTGCTGATAAAATAGTGATTTTTATAAAAAACTACACTAAGCAGCCCAGTAAGTGACACATCGCTGGAGTCAGTGTCTCTGCCCCTCTCAGATGGGGTAGCAAAGCCCAATTTACATAAAAAAAAAGCAGCAAAAACGCAACATGGGAACATAGCCTTATAGTCATCGTTTGTGTCCATCACATGATGGATTGATACATTATAGCACAGACAAGTGGGCGGGGCTCGGCTATATGAGCTGTGAATAGGAATGAACTCTTTGGTATAAGCTTCGTGCAAACAAATAGATAATCGTGGCCGTCTTGTTGCACTACAGCTCCCAGAAAGCCACGGAACGCAGGAGGTCGCACTAGGGCTATAGTAAAGCACAGACAGCACCGAGCGCCTGGATGATGTCTGCAGACAATCCCCTATTTGAGGCAGTTGCTTGGATACTTGTATCAAGGTGAAGGGCCAAGGGAACGGAAGAGCAGCTCCGCCGCAGATCCCCAGGTATGAAGAGCGCACGTGTTCATTATCCCAGGTAATGAGCGGCCATTAGTGGCCTCTCCTCATATACAGGAGCCCCCTCCAGCTCCCAACAACTGAAAAACGCAGAAACCTTAAGGCGGGGGAGGGGAATTCACTTTCTCCAAATAAGGCAACAATTTTAATGTCTCAAAAATGTTTTAAAAAAATCCGATCTGCCATTGTCTGAATTCTAAATGCAATGCTTTCCAGTGGCGTGGTCCTAGCTGGCGCATGGAACATAGCAGGAACAGATTTTGCACTAAGGTCTAGAATGTTCGAGTTAGACCCCAGCCCCCAAAACTGTCTGATTTATTCCTAAGAATAACTTTCTAGCAGTCATTGATGTGCTACAGAGAAAACAAATTCCCTGCATTCAAATAAAATGAATGATACAATTCTTGCTTCCTGCAGTCACCACTAGGAGGAGCTGGGGAGCTTTCTGCATACTGTTGAATTCAATAATAACAGTATGCAGTGAGCTCCCCCTAGTGGTGGCTGAAGGAAGCAAGAATTTCATCATTTCACAGGAGATCTATTTGGTTTGATGAGGCAGCATGTGCCTTAATTAAAATGAAAAGTCTAATACTGATAAAAAAAAAAGTGCAGTTATATGGCTCCTGTACAAATGTTTTGTAGACCCTCCTCTCCAAAAAAAAAAAAAAAAAAAAAGTCAGGATCTGGTCATAGGAATGAGATGTTTTGAGGGGGGTTTAACTTGCAAAGAGCCAAAAATAACCTCTTATGCAACTAGATCTTCGCTGGGAGGGGCAATTACTTTCCTCCTAATATAGAAAAGGTGGAAACATCCACAGTATATTTATCTTTCCAACCACAGGACTCTTGAAACAGCCCCTGGCTTAATGCAAGGGATTAATCTTCTGACGCACCTGCTTACTAAATCCAGGTTTCCTTGTAGGATTTAAAGAGGAACTCCAAAATCACTCAGACCAGGGTTATATAATCCAGATTAAGATCCAAGGAGGAGGTAAAAGGGGTTGGATCAGATTAGAAGAATGGGCTACCCCGCCCAGAAACAGCGCCCCTCTTGTCTATAGGATGTGTCTTGTATTACACCTTAATGTACTTTATTGGGGCTGAGCTGCAATTCCAGACAGTGCCTGAGAAAAAGAGTGGCGCTATTTCTGTCGAATAAGAATAATCCAAAACAGTGCATTCCAATTGAATTGTATTTATTTCCATAATTCTATACCCTGCATTACTCCACCATTTGTAAGAGGCCATAACAAAATTAAAGGGGTTATCCACCCCTTTAAATGTATGTAACTGGGGGGCAAAAATATTTTTTTGCCTTCTATAGCCTCTTTGTTGACTTTGAAAGGAGTTAACTGATTATCCATCAGTGAGCTCATTCTGATGAGAGACTTTGTACCTCTTTTACCTGCCTTTTTCTGAGCTCCTCTCAGCTGATTTATGATTATAAGACCACATCTGCCAAAAGCCAAATTATTCCAAAATTATTTATGCATGCCTTTAAGTAAAAAAAAAAATGTCCCCAAAGGTGAGCAACTCTTTTAATTCTCTGGCCTATGTATAGCAGTAAAGACTGACACATATCTATATACATATAAATCAATTTAAAAATATGGCCGCCTTCCTCCACAAACAGCGCCACCATTGCCCGCAGTCTGTGTCTGGTATTGCAGCTCAGTTCCATTCACATTTATGTTGCAGTTCCAGACTCAGCCCATGAACAATAGTGGCGCTGTTTCTATAAAAGTCATGCAGCTCCTTTAATGCCCCTCCTCCTCCTCCACTTGCACTCATCATTTCTTCCATCCTCTTCTCTCCCGCCTTATAATCAAAGCCGTAGCGTAATCGCTGCAAAACATCTGTCTGTGATAAACAGCGTCAGCAGCCATTGATTCTCCTGCCTGTGTCTGCAGAACGGAGGGAGAGAGCCGCCCGCAGCCCCTTCTCTCGCCCTCTTTGTATTTGGTCAAAAAAAAAAAAAAAAATGGGGCATGAGTTAATTCTTAACTCCGTTCGCGGTGTCACATGCG
Organism: Phyllobates terribilis; assembly: GCF_046119375.1. Lineage (NCBI taxonomy): Eukaryota > Metazoa > Chordata > Amphibia > Anura > Dendrobatidae > Phyllobates > Phyllobates terribilis. The sequence goes on from NW_027362765.1 coordinate 387,948,564, forward strand.
AGATACATGTGAGCAGCGAGAAACTCAGCAGCGCACGTCACGGGCAGCCGGGGAATTCAGCAAACACATGTACGCAGAGCTGCGCACACTCACTCACTCACACACGGACGCTGCACAAACATATCCCATATGCTACAGCTGTGCAGACTGTGCCCATGGAGACAGACTGTTCCAAGGAATTCATTCACATCCTGATATGCCGTGTGCATACTAAACATAGCCGCCGACAAAAAAGTGGAGCGATCTGTAGAGAGACATGACGGAGGCGCCACAGCTCGGGCACAGCTGCCATATTGCCAGTATTTAGGATTACCGCCTTCCAATGTACACCTCCGAGATATATATATATATATATATATATACCTTTCATGGATGCCACTTTATAACCAAGCACATAGTGGCATCCATCACTCAAACATATGTCCCGCCCCTCTGGATGAAATAGCGTAGTCCTCTTTGTTATACCTGATGTATAACGGCTCGATGGAGCCCAAAAAAGACAGTCTTTTGTAATCTGCCATATCATTGGTGCAACTTGGACAGCTGCACAGGGGTCCAAGAGGTATGGGGGCCACTTCTACCTCCAGAGCATGTGCAATTTTGCATTATGATGATTTATTTGACTGCAAAGGGCCAACATATTGTTCCTGCACAGGGGCCCTCTTCTGTCTGGGTCCGCTCCCGAGTGGTTCTATAGCACCAACATGTTCTCCAGCTCTGTACACACGTCTTAGGGGTCGCCTTTGACTCCCGAAAGAAGCCACAGACATTGAGGTTCAGCAGATTTAATACGTTTTTGGGAATCTCGACTTTGCAATAGTTCCCAACTGGTCAAGGTTATACCAGAGTGATAAGATTGCACACAACTTAGCCTGCCCTAACATTCCACAACATCCATATGTTACCACAGAGAAGACCAGACTATGTTCGAGTTGTGTCTTTCGTCGCCAGTGAAATGTTCCTCGGCTTGAAGACCTTGTCCAGTGACTCCATTGTTGATTTGCCCATAGCTATTCTCCTATTGACTTCTGGTGTCGTCGCTGCATCTTGAGTGATCATTGATCCGAGTCGGTCGAAGTCCTTTACAACTTCTAGTTCGTCGCCGTCCATCTCAGATGTGTCCAGGTCGTACCTGGCAGTAGTCAGTATCTGTTTACTTTGTGTTCAGTAGGAGTCCCATGTTGGAGATTTCCATCTTGACACTCCATAATAAGTCCTTCAGCCCATCTACTCTATCAATGTTGTATCATCTGCGTATTTAAGATTGTTGATGATCCGTCCAGCAGTGGAGCTGGAGAAGGATGTTCTCAACACCATGGATGGCAAGAAGAACAAACAAATCAATTTTGGAACAAATCAAGACAGACATGTAACTCGAAACAAGGATCACCAAGCTACGGCTTGGCTATTTTGGACACATCATAGGAAGAAAGCAATCACTGGAGAAGGACATCATGGTTGTAAGAATAGAAGGAACAAGCTGGAGAAGAAGACCAGCAACCCGATGGCTTGATAGTATCAAGATAAAGGTGGAGAAGACCCTGGTGGACTTATCTAGGCTTGTACAAGATCGATCTTTCTACAGAGAGTTCATCCATCAAGTCGCCATGGCTCGAGATCAGGCTGAAGGCCTTTTAATAATAATAAAAATAATATAGCACAATCTGCCCGCCTAAGTGCCACTCAGGGAGTCATTTTGATGGAATCGTACAGCACATGCGCGGCTCCTAATAGCCACTAAGCGACTACCTTTCATGGACCCTGACCCTTCCAAGGATGTGATTGTGCATCACATCCATCGCGTGATAACTTTGCTAAGATCCCAAGCCCAATATTACAATAACAATGCCAGTCGAAGTAGGGCGCCATCTTATTGAGGACCGCGCGGGCGGTCTCTTAGATTGCAATGAGCCATGAATATCACAACAGTAATTTGTAGAAGAAGAACTTTTGCAGCAACAGTTTTGTTCACTCATTGGAAAACAGGCAGCAAAGCGCTCAACTTATCCTTAAGCTGGAGCAAAGTGGTATATGGAGCTCAATAGAAGGTCTGCGGATAAACGGTGGGGGACATAGGACTCGGGCTCTGTAAGGCAGCGCTAGTCATCATGTTGGGGGACATTCGCTGCACAGGGTCAATTGAAGCACACCAGCCACGTTTTACAGTATTTCACAATCCAGCAGTTTATTACACTTCATAACTGCTTATAACCGAGTCCAACTCAGTGGCTCACCAACATATTACACATATAATGTCCAAGAGCCTTTCCAGTGACTGGTATGTCCACTTGGCTACAGATACAGCCTTCAGCAAGGTAACAATATAAATGTCCACATCAAGCAGTGTTTTACCTTTGCCGGTTTTAGCTGCTTCAGTCAGCTTTGTTCTGCCACCACTGTGGCTTTACGGCTTCCCAGATGGGGGTCTCCAGCCCTCGTACCTTCCAAGGCTACTGGCATCTCTTGCACACACAGGATCCAGCCTCTGCCTTTCAGGACTCTTGTCTTTCAAGCCTCTTGCCCTCCAAGGCTACTGGCATCTCTTACACATAAGGTTCCAGCCTCTGCCTTTCAGGCTTCACACTCTCACGGTGTCCCACACACGGGAACAGGCCTCATGCCTTTCACACACCTGTTTCAAAACTACCAGGGTTTATATATCTTCCAGTGCACATGACGCGCCCCCTGGGCCATATTCTTTAGTGGGAATATCCGGAGCCGGATCAGATGGGGGTTGTAGTCTTCCGAGTGGCTGTGACCCGGTCCGTGCCCAGGGTGTCAAACTCAGTTGTATGTGGCAGTCCTACAGATGTTATTAAGTTCTTTATTGTCGACTACGCCACCCGTTGTGTTGCGGTCACTATGGCCGCCGCTGCAGCAGGGTCCGCTGAGGCTGATGGTGTAGGTGCAGCTTTTGGTGGTATAACCCCCAACGGGTGGGGTATAGCCTCAGGGGGTCAGGTGCAGAGGATGGGGGTTGTGGTGGTGCAGCGTAGATGTAAAATGAAGACAGAGTCGGGTTGTGCAGTTTAGGGTATTTACTCACTGCTGATGTTCCGGTCACTCCAGCTTCAAGTGACCTCCCGAGCCGTGCTGCATCCACCAGGTCCCGGATCCAGCCAACCCCCAAGCGAGTCCGGAGCGTGACCCTGAGCTCTCCTTCTGTCCTTTCTCTGGCCGTCCCCACTAGTGATCCACCCAGGTCCAGCTCCCTCGGGCCTTCTGTTGGGTGACCCTTGGCCTTGGGTTCCCTGACCCTCCACGTGGTATGCCTTCGTGGTGGATGTGGTGGGTGGCCGTGGCAGACGCTGCCCACGGCCTCCGGTCTCTGGCTGGGGTGTGTTTTTGCCCCCACCAGCTTGGGTTCCGGTACCCTGATGCCGACTCTTCACCCGTGGATTGGATTTGGGGTCTTAGAGTCCTCTCTTCTGCTTCCCCCTCTGGGTCTCTCTTGCTTTCTCCTCTCTCTCTCTCTGGGGCTTCTCTGCTCCTCTGCTTCTTACTCTGACAGACTGACCCTGTTCTCTGATGGTGCCCACCTTATATACACCCTCTATGTGTGAGCTCAGGTGACCAGCACCCAATGAGCTCCTATCTTTACCCAGGCTGCTCCCCCTATCTGCCCCTACACTACTGGGATGTACCACCCCCCTCCCACTCCAGCCAGGAACAGACTCGGTCGTACCTGCACATTTCCAAGTGGGAGTACCGTCGGCCTGTTCCTCGGAAATGGGATGTATGTAGTGCATGCAGCCTACCGAGCTCAGTTCCACGCTCCATCCTTACCCGGGAGTGGAATATCACACCTCTGGTTTGAGGTGCAATACCCCTGTAGCAGCCGAATCCTCAGGGTGCTACACACACAGGACCTGTACTGATGTCACAGTCATGCGATCAGACCTTCTGTGTGCACAGGACCTGTGCTGATGTCACAGTCATGTGATCAGTCACCTGAAGGGGAGGTACATGGTCAGCCAAAACACACCCTGGACCATTACAGTAATGCCGCAAGACACTGCATTACAGGCTCCCATTTGCCAAATCTACTAAACAGTGACTACAAAATGTCAAAACATTTTTTAAAGTTTAGTTACTTTTAGAGTTATTACAAATTGATTTGCAGGACCCGGTCAGTAATCTGTGGCCTCTGGACGGGCGTCTCCTTTTGATCAGCCGGCCGGGCGTGAGATTATCATTGCAGAGTTGCACATATGGTTGTCGCACCAGGCCGACTAGTCAAAGGAAGGGTCACAGATCCCGGCAGGCAAGAGACAGTTCTCAGGGCCTCCATTAAGATATTAGTGTCCTGACAATCGATTTGCACCACTCTTTAAGCTTTGAAGCCAGGTGAGCAAGAACTGAAATATATACATGAACCCAGGACTGTTCCTGGAATTGGGGACTGCTTGCAGCTCTGTACAGTATATACTCCCAGTACTTTAGCTATATAATGTCTGGGCAGATTTTTTTTAAGCACTAATCTGTCCAGGAAATAATCAGATCTGTAAAACAAGTATTTCACTAGTCGGCGAAGTGTAGTCTTCATTGCAGATTACAGGAGTGTTCATCTACCAAGATGAGGCATCTGGTTTGCAGCGCCATGAAAATCCCTGAGGGACAGTAATGGGAGCAGGAAAGGTGCTGTCACAAAAGTCTGCACTCATCTATTATACGACATTTCACTTCTCATTATTAATAAAAACTTTGCATTTCATGAGCCTTTCTTCTCCTGTCAAAGCAAAAGCTAAATGCAGAATATGAGATAACACAACGATAGAAAGTAACGGCCGGACTCTTGTTTAATTTTCCAAACCATTTTTTTTTTCTTTTGCAGCTTCGAGCAGCCATTTTTTAGCAAATATGTTTCTAACATTAAGTCACAAAGTCACCCAAACTTCAAAGAAATGCATGTCCCCTGCCCTCTCCTCCTTCTCTGTTGCTCCCCCTATCTTAAATTATACAGTAACCTTAATACAGTTCTGTGACCGAGTCTGGAAGGAACTGCTAGAAAAATCCAGAGGGAAACTAGATTATTACAACAGTATACTAAGAACCAACGTGACGAGAGTAGCCACTGAGAACCGGTCACGGGGGTCACTTACAGGCGGCGGTTGTTACTTTACGCTCTTAGTTTGTGACCACTCCATACATAGACTATAATGTATTTTTGCCTCTTTGTTGGTTGTGTGTAAGGCTGGTGCTACATGGTGACTTTGGTCGGCGGCCACGGACCACCAAGTTGGCCGCTGGACCAGGGTCTTGCAAATCTTTTTGCTCACCTCTAGTTGCAATAAGAGCCTTTCGAACCACCTCCTACCTGTCGGCTTCCCCGGCAGCTCTTAGGATTAATAGGCGCGGTGCCATGTTATACATGCAGCATGGTGCAACAGTGACAGAGCCTACTGATCAGAAGAGACGCTGGGGCTGTCGGCAGGTAGGAGGTGGTCCGCAGGGCCCGGGGTGGCGGTCACAGACTACTGACATGGCAGCTGTACCAGGGTCCTGCTAATCTTTTTGATCCTCTGTAGTCACAATATAAGATTACACTCTGCCCATGCAATAAGCAAGTTGCTGCAAACAAGTCACAATAACTTCAGCAGATCTGGATTTCTTGCATGTTGTGCTCCCACCATGACTTTCATTATAAGGTGCAGTAGCTTCATAAAGTGCAAGTGAAACATCGCCATGTAGCCCCAGCCTTAAAGTTGTGTTCCCTGAGCTCCTTACACTGCAGGTGGAGCAGTAATGTTTAGGAGGTGTTTTCGCCTCTCATGTTTTAGGTGGAGTAACGTTACACGTCTTGTGAGCGGCACAGTTATCCCATTAAGTAAAGTCATAACATTGGCAGGATGCTCACGCCTCCGTGAAGACGGTAACCTGTAATTGTGTCTGCGCTGTAAAGTGATGCCTTCTGACGGAGCAGCGCTAAACCCGCAGCTTAAGGTGCATTTACACCTGCCAACCGCGGCCGTAAAAACAACCGCCGATCAGATAAGCAACCGCAATTCTATGTGCACAGGATGATTATTAAAAGGGAACATGTCCCTTGATTCATGCTGCCCAAACCCCGAGCAGCATCCATCACAATTGTAGCCAGGTATATATTGCTATAAAACACCCCGGAAATTCAGAGAAGACATAGTTTGAAGATCAGGTCACAGGCAGATGCGAGACTAGTCCTGGCTGACCGGTAGCTGTGATTGACAGGTTTTTCCCTAAGCACACAATGGAAAATACCTGTCAATCACCTAAAGCGGTGCTGAGCATAGCTGGCCAGGGGCAGCGCCTGATTAGCCTTGACTCTGCCTATTGTCCCTGGCTTTAAGCAGCATGAATCCAGTGCCAGGTACGCTTTAATGTGTTCGCTTTATGTGCATGGAATATCATCGTTATCAGCTGTACATCTCCTGTTTACACTGTGCGATGTGCTGCCGAGAATGATGATTTCAACGCCAACATGTATGACCCAAACCAGCATCCCCGGTGCCTCTTCTGATTATTATACTAACATTGTAATTAATTAATATGGTCTAACAAATAAAGATTACAATAACTCCGGTGGTATTGCTGTGTAGCGTTTCTTTGGGACTCCTCTATGGGACATTACTCTCTTAAAGCTAATAGATCTCCTACCTAAATTAATGGCTGAAGTCCACTAGCTAGGATAGCTTTCCCAAGGACAATTATAGACGTTAGTTGCAAGACCACTAGTTAATTAAAATTCACTCGTAGCCTCCGCGACATGTTTCGCCATGACTGGCTTCATCAGGGGACTGAGGGCACCATGAAGATGCACCATGGATGCCAAAATGCATGTCTATATTCAATATTGCACTTGTAGAAAGGGGCAAATGCCATAATATCGTGTCCGGCTTGCCTTGTGAATTCTGCTCTCTTAGGACTTGAGGTCTATGCAGGCCTGTAGCGCCGGCGTCCCTGCCCTCTGCTAGGCAGGAACGCTGTTCCCCTCACCTCTCTGCTCCGTGCCCGGCGTCCTCCTCCCGCTCTGCTGGCAGCGCGCGCTCCTTCCCAGCCACTGTGCTTAGGGCGCGCGAGCGCGCTCTCCCTCCCTCTTAAAGGGGCTGCGCGCGCCGTCCTAAGGAGTCCCCGGCCAATGGCCGGAGGACTTCACCATATATAAGGCACCTCCTCCAAAATGGAGGTGCCCGAGCAATGTTGTTGCACTGTTCACTACTCTGCTTCAGCCCTCAGGTCCCGTTGCCAGTTACCTGCCAGATACCTGCCAGATTCCTGCCAGCTTGCTGTCTTATTCCTGCCTGATATTCTGCTACCTGCCTGCTAGCCTGAGGTCCGACGGTCTGCCTTACAACTCCTGTCAGTCTGTCTAAGGACCAGCTTGCCCGGTCACCTGGGAGCGCACATCAGCTACCTGCCTGCTTGCCTGAGGTCCGACGGTCTGCCTTCCAACTCCTGTCAGTCTGTCTATGGACCAGCTTGCCCGCTCACCTGGGAGCGCACATCTGCTACCTGCCTGCTAGCCTACCTGGAGGCTCCGCCGTCACGTGCTGTGACCACCTGCCTGTCCAGTGACTCCTGCCCGCTCACCTGGGAGCGCTCATCTGCTGCCTGTCTGCTAGCCTACCTGGAGGCTCTGCCGTCACGTGCTGTGACCACCCGCCTGTCCAGAGACTTCTGCCCGCTCACCTGGGAGCGCTCATCTGCCGCCTGTCTGTTGGTCTTCCTGGAGGCTCCGCCGTCACATGCTGTGACCACCCGTTTATCCAGAGACTCTCGCCTGCTCACCTGGGAGCTCACGTCTACCATCAGCCGCCACAGGTCGTACCAACCCTTTACCCAGAGACTGCCCCGGTCACTTGCCGTGACCATCTGCCCGTTCATCCAGAGACTGCCCCGGTCGCTTGCCGTGACCTCCTGCCCGTTCTTCCAGAGACTGTCCCGGTCACCTGCTGTGACTGCCTGCCTGGTCGCCACCCGCTCCCTTACAAGGACCGCCCCCTTGTATAGTAGCTCAGAGGTTCCGCCTCCCAGACCCGTTACAGTTTGCTCGGGCCATGGAACCCGGTGGCACCCAAGCTCCCTCACTCTCGGACCTGTGTCATGAACTGTCCCATCAGAGGTCCCAACAGGAGTCCATCCTGGGTCACCTGCGGAATGTCAATACTCGCCTGGACACTCTGACTGCTCCACCAGCAACCACCGCCAGAGCCATGACTCGCAATCCGGCAGCTCCGCTGCCCACCAATACTATGGTATCCTACCCCGGACCCCGGCTTTCTGCACCTCCTCGCTTCGGAGGCGACTCCGCTCAGGCTCGGGGCTTTATAAATCAGTGCACCCTGCACTTTGAACTCCTGTCCCACCAGTTTAACTCCGACCGGGCCAAAATTGCCTTCATCATGTCCCATCTCACCGGGGAGGCTCTGGCCTGGCTAAATCCTCTATGGGAGAGAGGAGACCCCCTGGTGTCCGACTTGCCTGCCTTTCTCACGGCTTTCCGGAAAGTCTTCGACGAACCTGGACGGAAGACCTCATCCGCATCATCTCTGCTACGCCTCCGTCAGGGAAGTCTCACCGTGGGCCAATATGCCATACGGTTCCGTACCCTTGCCTCGGAGCTGGCCTGGGATAACGACGCTCTGGTATCTGTCTTCTGGGAGGGTCTGTCCGGCCGTATTAAAGATGAACTCGCCGGTCGAGACATTCCTACCACTCTCGATGACCTAATAACTCTTGCCACCCGGATTGACCTACGGTTCCAGGAGCGTGCCAAAGAAGTCACCCGTGAGAGGAGGTTTCCACGTCTAGCTCCTACTTTTCAGAAACCCGTCACTTCCTCCGTCTCTCCCCAGGTACACTCTCCTGAGCCTATGCAGGTCGACCAGACCAAAATGGTCAAAACCCGTCAGGACTTATGCCGTGCCGAGGGGAGCTGCTTCTACTGTGGCAGTAAGGAGCATCGGATCCGTGCCTGCCCGGAGAGGTCGGGAAACGCCTGTGTCTAGGTTCGCTCAGAGAGGTCGACCTAGACAAGAATAAATCCTCTCCATCTCTGCTGCTGTCAGTCTCAATTGTCTGCGGGGAGAACCGTTATTTCGAACTAGCCCAACTTGACTCTGGAGCAGCCGGGAATCTTATTTCACAGTCCCTGGTAGAGAAATACCGCATCCCCACCAAACCTCTGGCTGTACCCTTGTCTGTTGCTGCCGTGGATGGGGGTCTCTTACCACGCCCCATCCAACTCATCACCGAATCCATTACTCTGCAGGTGGGAATGCTGCATTCTGAGAGTATCTCCTTTCATGTTCTGCCTGGACTCTCTCACGCCCTCTTGCTAGGTCTACCTTGGCTCCAGAGACATGCACCCGTGCTTGACTGGCAGACCGGAGAGGTCCTTCGCTGGGGACAGGACTGCCATAAGACCTGTCTGGTTCCCGTCCATCCCGTCCGCCCTTCTCCTACCCCAGCTAATCTACCTGGACTTCCGATTCCTTATTGGTCTTATGCTGATGTCTTTAATAAAAAGGAGGCAGAGACACTACCCCCTCATAGACCATACGACTGCCCTATCGACCTGTTACCCGGTACTACTCCTCCCCGTGGGCGTATTTATCCATTATCCGCTGCTGAGACCCGGTCGATGTCCGAATATATTGAGGAGAATCTGGCCAGGGGATTCATCCGGAAATCTACCTCCCCGGCGGGAGCAGACTTCTTTTTCGTCAAAAAGAAGGACGGCTCTCTAAGTCCCTGTATAGACTATAGAGGCCTTAACCAGATCATGGTGAAGAATAAGTACCCCCTTCCGCTCATTCCGGAGTTATTTGATCGTCTGAGGGGGGCTAGAATCTTCACCAAACTGGACCTCCGTGGGGCGTACAACCTGGTTCGTATCCGTCAGGGGGATGAATGGAAGACGGCATTCAACACCCGGGACGGCCACTATGAATATCTGGTAATGCCCTTTGGTCTCTGTAACGCTCCTGCCGTCTTTCAAGAGTTGGTCAATGACATCTTCCGGGACCTTCTCTACTCCTGCGTAGTGGTGTACCTGGACGACATCTTGGTCTTTTCTCCGGATCTTCAGACTCACCGGAGGGACGTTCGTCAGGTCCTGCTCAGGCTCAGGCAGAATCACCTCTTCGCTAAATACGAGAAGTGCCTCTTTGAGCAGACCTCGCTTCCGTTTTTGGGCTACATTATTTCTCAGACCGGCCTACGAATGGATCCAGAGAAACTGTCTGCCATCGAGAAATGGCCTCGACCGGAGGGGTTGAAGGCCATTCAGCGGTTCCTGGGCTTCGCCAACTACTACCGCCTCTTCATACCACACTTCTCTTCCCGGACTGCCCCAATTTCCGCGCTCACCCGTAAGGGTACTAATCCCAAAGAGTGGCCGCCCGAAGCAGAGGAGGCCTTTCTTTCCTTAAAACAGGCCTTCTCTTCCGCCCCGGTGCTGCATCGCCCGGACGGCAACAAGCAGTTCTTCCTGGAAGTTGACGCCTCCTCCTCTGGAGCCGGAGCGGTACTTACTCAAAAATCATCTTCCGGGAGGATGGTAACTTGCGGCTTCTTCTCTAAACTCTTCTCCTCAGAGCGCAATTATTCCATAGGAGACCGAGAGTTATTGGCCATCAAACTGGCATTGGAGGAGTGGCGTTACCTGCTCGAGGGGGCTCTTCACCCGGTAATAATTTACACTGACCACAAGAACTTGGCTTACCTCCAGCATGCCCAGAGACTTAACCCGCGCCAAGCCCGGTGGTCCTTGTTTTTTGCTCGCTTTGATTTTGTTCTTCATTTTCGCCCGGCTGACAAAAACGTCAAGGTGGACGCCTTAATCATAGAATCATAGAATGGTAGAGTTGGAAGGGACCTCCTGGGTCATCTGGTCCAACCCCCTGCTCAAAGCAGGATTCACTAAATCATCTCAGACAGATGTCTGCCCAGCCTCTGTTTGAAGACGTCCATTGAAGGGGAACTCACCACCTCTCGTGGCAGCCTGTTCCACTCATTAATCACCCTAACTGTCAAAAAGTTTTTTCTAATATCTAATCTGTGTCTCCTCCCATTTAGTTTCATCCCATTGCTTCTAGTCTTTCCTTGTGCAAAAGAGAATAAAGATGATCCTTCTACAATGTGACAGCCCTTGACATATTTGAAGACAGCTATTAAGTCTCCTCTCAGTCTTCTTTTTTGCAAGCTAAACATTCCCAAATCCTGCAACCGTTCCTCATAGGACATGGTTTGCAGACCAGTCACCATTCTGGTCGCTCTTCTCTGAACTTGCTCCAGTTTGTCTATGTCTTTTTTAAAATGTGGTGCCCAAAACTGTACACAGTATTCCAGATGAGGTCTGACCAAAGAGGAGTAAAGACCAATAATGACTTCACGTGATCTAGACTGTATGCTTCTGTTAATACATCCCAGAATTGTATTTGCCTTTTTTTGCTGCTGCATCACACTGTTGACTCATGTTCAGTCTATGATCTATTAGTATACCTAAGTCTTTTTCACATGTACTGTTGCTTAGCTCTATTCCTCCCATTCTGTATATGCTTTTTTCATTTTTATTGCCCAGATGTAGTACTTTGCATTTTTCCCTGTTAAAAACCATTCTGTTGGTTGCTGCCCACTGCTCCAGTTTATTTAGGTCTTTTTGAATCCTCTCTCTCTCTTCTCTAGTATTAGCTATCCCTCCTAGCTTTGTGTCATCAGCTAATTTAATCAGTTTACCCTCAATTGTCTCGATCCTTTCTGGTGTCTGATCTCGAGGAAGATCCGAAACACATCATCGATCCCGCCAGAGTAATGCAGGTGGCTCCCGTGAGTCTAAATCGTCTCCCTCCCGGAAAGACGTTCGTATCAGTACCTGATCGGGAGAAGATCCTTCACTGGGGTCACTCGTCTAAACTGCCTGGCCACGCCGGTCAGAAAAAGACCCTCCAGCTTATTACCCGGCACTACTGGTGGCCTACCCTGCACAAGGACGTAATAGACTTTGTTTCTGCCTGTGTGTCCTGCGCCCGCAACAAGGTTCCGAGACATCTGCCAGCCGGTCGCCTCCTTCCGCTTTCTGTACCTGCTGCCCCCTGGCAGCATATAGCAATGGACTTTATAACTGACCTCCCAGTCTCTGCCGGTTGTACGGTCATTTGGGTGGTCGCTGACCGCTTCTCCAAGATGGCTCATTTCGTTCCCCTGCCAGGCCTCCCGTCTGCACCCGAGCTAGCTAAAGACTTTATTCGTCACATCTTTCGTCTTCATGGCCTGCCCCTCCACATCGTGTCGGATCGTGGGGTACAGTTCACCTCACGCTTCTGGAGAGCCACTTGTAAACTGCTAGACGTCACCCTGGACTTCTCTTCCGCTTACCACCCACAGTCCAATGGTCAAGTGGAGCGGATCAATCAGAACCTGACCAGTTACCTCCGGCACTTCGTTAATGCTCATCATTCAGACTGGGTGGATCTCCTACCATGGGCCGAGTTCTCTTATAACAATCACGAGAGCGAATCCTCCTCCAAATCCCCGTTTTTTGTAGTCTTCGGTCAGCATCCTCGGATTCCTTTTCCTGTCTCCACCTCTGTGGACAACCCGGCTGCGGAATCTCTCGTTAGCAAATTTTCCTCCATTTGGGAGAGTACCCGATCCGCACTCCTTCAGTCGTCCGAACGGATGAAAAGACACGCTGACAAAAAACGCCTGGATCCTCCACAATTTCGTCCTGGAGATAAAGTCTGGCTCTCATCTAAATATGTCCGACTCAAGATACCTTCTTACAAGTTAGGGCCTCGGTTCATCGGTCCTCTGGAGGTCATCAGTCAGATCAACCCGGTGGCCTATAAATTGAAACTCCCGGCCAACTTACGGATCCCTAACTCCTTCCATGTATCTCTCCTCAAACCTGTGGTACTTAACTCTTTTTCCAAGTCTACAGGTACGCCTCCTGCTCCGGTTTCTGCTGAGGACGAGTTTGAGGTAGAGAACATTCTTGCCACCAAAAGGGTAAGAGGAAAGACCTTTTTTCTAGTGGATTGGAAGGGGTTTGGTCCTGAGGAGAGAACGTGGGAGCCCCGGGAGAACATCCATGCCCCTCTTATCCTTGCTAAATTTCTGTCTGGCCTAAAAAAGGGGGGGCCTAAAGGGGGGGGGGTACTGTAGCGCCGGCGTCCCTGCCCTCTGCTAGGCAGGGACGCTGTTCCCCTCACCTCTCTGCTCCGTGCCCGGCGTCCTCCTCCCGCTCTGCTGGCAGCGCGCGCTCCTTCCCGGCCACTGTGCTTAGGGCACGCGCTCTCCCTCCCTCTTAAAGGGGCCGCGCGCGCCGTCCTAAGGAGTCCCCGGCCAATGGCCGGAGGACTTCACCATATATAAGGCACCTCCTCCAAAATGGAGGTGCCCGAGCAATGTTGTAGCACTGTTCACTACTCTGCTTCAGCCCTCAGGTCCCGTTGCCAGTTACCTGCCAGATTCCTGCCAGATTCCTGCCAGCTTGCTGTCTTATTCCTGCCTGATATTCTGCTACCTGCCTGCTAGCCTGAGGTCCGACGGTCTGCCTTACAACTCCTGTCAGTCTGTCTAAGGACCAGCTTGCCCGCTCAACTGGGAGCGCACATCAGCTACCTGCCTGCTTGCCTGAGGTCCGACGGTCTGCCTTCCAACTCCTGTCAGTCTGTCTATGGACCAGCTTGCCCGCTCACCTGGGAGCGCACATCTGCTACCTGCCTGCTAGCCTACCTGGAGGCTCCGCCGTCACGTGCTGTGACCACCTGCCTGTCCAGTGACTCCTGCCCGCTCACCTGGGAGCGCTCATCTGCTGCCTGTCTGCTAGCCTACCTGGAGGCTCTGCCGTCACGTGCTGTGACCACCCGCCTGTCCAGAGACTTCTGCCCGCTCACCTGGGAGCGCTCATCTGCCGCCTGTCTGTTGGTCTTCCTGGAGGCTCCGCCGTCACATGCTGTGACCACCCGTTTATCCAGAGACTCTCGCCTGCTCACCTGGGAGCTCACGTCTACCATCAGCCGCCACAGGTCGTACCAACCCTTTACCCAGAGACTGCCCCGGTCACTTGCCGTGACCATCTGCCCGTTCATCCAGAGACTGCCCCGGTCGCTTGCCGTGACCTCCTGCCCGTTCTTCCAGAGACTGTCCCGGTCACCTGCTGTGACTGCCTGCCTGGTCGCCACCCGCTCCCTTACAAGGACCGCCCCCTTGTATAGTAGCTCAGAGGTTCCGCCTCCCAGACCCGTTACAAGGCCCTTGGGCATAGTGGGCACCCTACCTACATAACGCTTACGTTCACAAATGTGGAGCATTTTTACCCAAATTGCCAAGGGCTCCCTAGCCCGGTTGGCTCTGGCATTTGCCCAGGTTAGCCTACTGCTGGTACAAGCCTTTCTTCTGGGCACAAATGATAATTATCAGTGTCCACTAAGTGATCAATAGGTTCTCAGTGATATTATATAGTAAAACATATGTTCGGTATTGCCGATAACGACTTGGTATTACATTATATCAGACTATGAATTATAACTAATGTCTTACAGAACCGTCGCTGATCATTTTCAGCCTCTGACAGCATTTTGTACCCAACGTGAAGACGTCTATACGAGCCCAGTGACTGTCAAGGTATAAAATATGTCTGCAATTATGGAAGCGTCAGTAAGAGTCTGCATGCTGAGTAATTCATATATAAGATGTAATGCGTTAAATTTAGACTGACCCAAGAGCATCGGTAATAGCATCATCATAGCAGAAAATCAAGGAGGCGAGGCGTTACCCCATATATGCTACAGCCATAAGTCAAAATGCAGAAGGAAGCGCCGGCATTTCTTCTATGACCTATTCACAAGGCATTGTTCATACCTGAGAGAAGGGTGATGTACTTTATTTCGACTACGAATAGGTGGACACAAACCCTCAAGATGACTAAATAATAGAAAAATGTGTGCCCCCTCATTCATACGTGCAATAAAAAATCCTTTATCTACCACCGCAGACCAAGAAGAAGTGCCTGGTGCTGCCCCGTACTCCCGTGTTAACAGGGCAGACTACAGTACCATGAGCCACTGTGCCTGGGCAAACGACGAAGACCAGGTATGAGCAGACCCGTGGAAGTTCGGTTTCTAGTACCCAACCCAAACTTTAGTCCAAAGTTATGTTCAGGTAACACCCTCTCAAACAACCATTAATGGTATATTCTAAGGAGTCTCGTAGAAGCCCTTTAAAAAGCATTTTAAACATCCAGCGTCTTGTCTATGAATTTCTGGGGCATTAATCTTTCTTTTAACTTCAGCGTATCAGTTGTGGGATAAAGGTGCATTGTACTTGGCTACTGGATATGATGGTAGACGGCCATTTGAACGCGTTACATCCTGTCCAGTGAGTTCCAATTACCTGGGTATATTAATCTACCAGAACAATAGGTACTAGGACACAAGCAATTCACAAGAACGGCACCAACAGCCTATGCATTGAGTTGAACATATAGATTCACAGAACTCTGGTCCAGTGGCCACGTCAGTAGTCCATCGCCACTGGACCAGAACGATGCAAATCTTCTACTACCTGCAGCATCCCCAGCGCCTCTTCTGAGTAGTATGCCCCCCATCATGTGAACGTAATAAAGTCGCAGGGTCTACTAATACGAAGATGCACAGTGGATGCCGGCAAGTAGTAGGAAGTTTGTAGGGAACAGGTTCGGCAGCCGCGGATTACTGACGTGGCCTCTTTTTGCTTAGCTGTTCCACTGCATAATCCAAATATTGGCATTTGGTGCTTGGTTATGGTTACACTGATGTGGATCCAAAATGCTTCGAGCCATGTACATAAATGTCTTTCAGCAATTCTATGCACTATTCACTGAACCATTATTGCCGAGTTCGTGCAGCATTCATGGAAGAAATCTGCAAGGAGTTTGTATGTTCTCCCCATATTTGCGTGGGTTTCCTCCAGGTTCTCCGGTTTCTTCCCACACATGAGACATACTGATGGAGAATTTAGATTGTGAGCTCCAATGGGGACAGCGATGATGATGATGTCTGTAAAACGCTGTGTGATTAATGGAGCTATATAAAAGAATAAAATAAATTAAATTAATCGTGAGCAAAAGGTTGTGGTCTCCAATGTCACCAGAAGTAACTATGTGCAACTTTTACCCATATGATTACCCGAAGGGTCGGGTTTATGAAACTAATCCGCAGACTGCACCAAACCCGAAATAGAAAAATTGTAATTTACGTTTGAAATATGGAAGGATTGATGTTACGGAAGGTTCTACTGAACATGGTAAGACAGACACAACGTTACATAACCACTGATGGAAACCGCTTCCAGTATCTCCTGTGATGGCGAACTACGTCATTCCTCCATTATCCATTTATCCAACCACAGGAAATGGGTCTGTTTTTGATGTACAACTAAATTTTTGGACTTCTTTACAGACACGTACAACTAAGTAGGGAAGAGCTTTGCAGGTGTTTCCAAAGACCATGAATGGTGCCTAATGGGCAGATAGGAGAACATGACAGGGAAAGCTTCCCTGGGTCTACCTGCCGTAGCATAACTCACAGATGATAACTGTCCGAGTGTGAAGAACAGGAATCCAGACTCATGCACTCTCCCTGTAGTAACATGAGTCTGGAGCCAGCGAGTCTGAGAGCCGGGAAGCATCTGGTGCTGAGGCTGGCTCCTTGGAACGCTTACACCAGATAATGCATTTATTCTGGAACAGTAAGGTGACTCCAGCCGGCAGTGGTTGTATGTTAACACTGCGCCATTTCATGTGTCGCCTTACATCTTGATGGTTTGTTTAATCTACTTTTTCAACTTTAATTTAATCCTTAAACATTCTGAGCACAAGTCATGGATGCAAGGCTGATATTAGGGGGTCGCTAACGAGCATTTGCCCAGGACCCATGTCTTATAGCTCCTCACCCTTTCTAGCAACAACCTGAATTTATCATTCACCGCTCTCTGCCCTAGACCACCAGGGCATGTAAAATTAATGATTTCAGTCCCCTGGACCACCAGGGATTTCAAGAGCAAAGATTGTCTAAGGGTATGTGCACACAAAGTATTTTCAAGCGAATTCAACCTGGAATCCTCCTTAAAAAGCGCCGTAAATCGCGAGAAGAAATGAGCCTAGTGCACAACAATGTCAAAACGACTTGCTGTGCACATGTTCAGTCTTTTGTTATTTCTTTTAAAGAGGTTGTCCACTGCTTTTACATTGATGGCCTATCCTTAGGATAGGTCATCAATGTCTGATTGGCTGGGGTCCTACCCCCGGCACACCCACCAATCTACTTTTCTCAGTGTCGGCAGCGGTAAGTACTCACTTGCGGAGCTGCTCCATATACTTCTAGTGGCTCTGCAGGGTACTACACACCCGCCTCCTATTGATTTGAATAGGTGGAATAGGTGGAGCATCTCGGTAAGTGAGTACTTCCTGCCGGTGGCCACCGCCACCGTTGACAGCTGATCGGCGGGGGTGCCGGGTGTCAGACCGCGGCCGATCAGACATTGATGACCTATCCTAATGTAAAAGTAGTGGACAACCTCTTTAACCACTTCAGGGTTCGGAAACTGTGAAAAGGTTAAAAGAAGTAACATGCTCATTCTTTGGGTGACGACACTCACTACTATACTATAAAAAGCAGAGCAAAGTCGCCGGTGGCAGAGCTGCCGCAAAACGCGACTGAAAAGTCTCAAGTGAAGCCGCTTCAGGAAAAAGTCCACCGGAGTGAAGCGGCTTCAACTCGGCAGCTCCGCCAGCGGAAGAAAGACGTTGTGGGAACATACCCTAAAAATGCAGAGGGCTGTTTTGCCCATTGCCCCATTTTCTAGACGTCTCTCCTTTCTGTGTATTTTTGAATGATTATTTTTATAGGATTAGAAGAATTTAGTAATGACTTCTTTTTATTCACCGCACAGTTAAAAATACTTTATATATTTGTATCATTATCAGCCACAATTGTAGTTAATTATTTTGTAGATTAAAGTCTTATTAACTTTAGTACAATCGCCGTACGGCGCGCAGTATAATGCTGATAGAAACACTTTAAAGTGGGAAATTCCATTTGGTTATTGTTGCAGTCGGTAATATTCATTACATAATGGGGTAATTTGGCCACTTGTTATGTTCGCTTACTCCTTATCTTCCCTTCGTGGCAGAAAAACTGTTATTGGGAATATTATTTGTTTGTACAAAAATGAGAAGCTGTGAAAATAATCTTGAAATGAGAAATCCTAAAAATTACCAGAATAGCTCGTGTACATTGAGATGACTACTCGATGTCCTACTACGGTGAGCTGATGGTGCATTTACATCCAAATAGTCCCATTCATAGGGACAATTGGGTAGACAAATTTCAGAAATGTGCCTGAAAGCTATGTAAGGTAACTGGATATTCGCCCTGGGTAACCGAAAGCTCAGCTAAAATTCTGCAATCCACTACTTAGAAGAGGGATTCCATGATATTTTAAGCTCCTTTATTGTATTTTCTATTGAGTATTAAGCCTTTTGATTCCCGCTCCCATCTAAATCATTTTTGCAATTGGATAGCACTAAAAAAATTTCACCGTTTGGCTTTTACAGGCTCTTTATTTCGCTGCACATTCAACTTTGATGTGGTCTGTGGTCATAAATCAGCTGAGAGGTGGTCAGAAATAAAGAGTTGCAAACTCTCCTGTCATTCATTTTGAATGAACTCACTGATGGATTCTCAGTTAACTCATTTTGCAGCTGACAATAGACAGTACAATGCCGAAGTTCTAGAAGACAAACAGTGCAAAATGTTAGTGAAACCCAATTTCAAAAATTATTTTTCGCCCCAAATATACGCATTTAAGTCCAAAAAAAATGTCTCCAAAGGTGGCCAACTATTTTAAGGGTGTGTAGATCTATGAATGTATCAATATGTGAATAAGCCTTAAGACCCCATGCACGTTTGATATAATTCAGTGGAACCTGCCAATGTTTGTGGGATCTAGGTCTCCCCACTGTCCCCTGACAGGTTATGCCAGGTCTGTAGATAGGAGAGATGTGTATGATGGAGAAGTGCTTGTAGTAAGGTGACGTGACCACAGTGATGAGGGGCCTTACCAGTAGAGCTTCCTATATACAGTCCGTGAATCTGAAGGTCTAAGTTACTGACTGAAACGTTATATATTGGATTGCTAATAAATATCACCTCAATTAAACTTAGCAAGTCCCGAGTTCTTCATATCTAATATATCGGGTAGGACCCTGCCAGTGCACTAAAGACTTGGAGTGCTGTGATCTACACGCAATTGAAGGTTATACCAGAGGATACGAGGAGCAGGTGGTTGGAATTCAATCACCCAAAATTTTTGCTCAGTGGGGTGAACACAAGAACGCTTGGTGTGTATTCTAATTCACTGGTATACACACCCCTAGGACTCATCCAAGATACACACACCCCTAGGACTCATCCAAAGATAAACACACCCCCAAGACTCATCCAAAGATAGACACACCCCTATTACTCAACCAAATATAGACATACCCCTAGGACTCATCCAAAGCTACACACACACCTTGGACTCATCCAAAGCTACACACCCCTAGGACTCATCCAAAGATAAACACACCCCCAAGACTCATCCAAAGATAAATACACCCCTAAGACTAATCCAAAGATAGACACACCCCTAGGATTCATTGAAAGATACACACACACCTTGGACTCATCCAAAGATACACACACACCTTGGACTCATCCAAAGATACACACACCCTTTGGACTCATCCAAAGATACACACACCCCTATTACTCATCCAAAGATAGACACACCCTAGGACTCATCCAAAGATAGACACACCCTTTGGACTCATCCAAAGATACACAAACCCCTATTACTCATCCAAAGATAGACACACCCCTAGGACTCATCCAAAGATAGACACACCCCTAGGACTCATCCAAAGATAGACACACCCCTAGGACTCATCCAAAGATAGACACACCCTAGGACTCATCCAAAGATAGACACACCCCTAGGACTCATCCAAAGATAGACACACCCCTAGGACTCATCCAAAGATAGACACACCCCTAGGACTCATCCAAAGATAGACACACCCTAGGACTCATCCAAAGATAGACACACCCCCAAGACTCATCCAAAGATAGACACACCCCTATTACTCATCCAAAGATAGACACACCCCTAGGACTCATTCAAAGATAGACACACCCTTTGGACTCATCCAAAGATAAACACACCCCTATTGCTCATCCAAAGATAGACACACCCTTAGGACTCATCCAAAGATAGACACACCCCTATTACTCATCCAAAGATAGACACACCCTAGGACTCATCCAAAGATAAACACACCCCCAAGACTCATCCAAATATAGACACACCTCTATTACTCATCCAAATATAGACACACCCCTTGGACTCATCCAAAGATACACACACCGCTTGGACTCATTGAAAGATACACACACCGCTTGGACTCATTGAAAGATACACACACCGCTTGGACTCATTGAAAGATACACACACCGCTTGGACTCATTGAAAGATACACACACCGCTTGGGCTCATCCAAAGACAGACACACCCCTATTACTCATCCAAAGATACACACACCGCTTGGACTCATCCAAAGATAAACACACCCCCAAGACTCATCCAAAAATAGACACACCTCTATTACTCATCCAAATATAGACACACCCCTTGGACTCATCCAAAGATACACACACCGCTTGGACTCATTGAAAGATGCACACACACCTTGGACTCATCCAAAGATACACACAACCCTTGGACTCATCCAAAGATAGACACACCCCTATAAGACTCCTTCACAATTACTCTTAGGCTGTGTGCCCACTATGCGTTTTTTAAGCGTTTCCTCAGCGGCAATTCCGTCCTTAGCGATGCGTCTTAGCTTGCCGGCAGCTCGCGATGGTCTAAAAAGGATGGGTCATGCGACCGCTGACGTCGGCTGTCGCGTGACCCGTCACATGACTAAATGACGTCATGGCAGGTCCTTTTAGTTCACCGCGAGCTGCTGGCGAGCCAAGACGCATCGGATAAGGACACCGGAAGCCATCACAAGGTAAGTATAATATTTATTTTTTGTTTTTTACAATTCTTTTACAGTCACACTATATAAATCCATGCCGGTTGCATGGATTTATATAGAGTGACCAAGTTGTCAAGCACTTTCCAAGTGATGCTAAAATCGCTTGGAAAGCGCTTGACAACCCGCATGCGGAAATGCATGTGAAGAACGCTTCACATCCGCAAGTCCCTGGCAGGAAAACGCATGTACAATCCGCATGTACAATCCGCATGTACAATCCGCATGTACAATCCGCATGCGTTTTTTCTGCCAGGGAGATGCAGAAACGCTCAGGAAAAATCCGGAGCATTTCTGCATCGTGGGCACATAGCCATTATATACAAATGTCGGTGAAAGAATCTTAGCAATGTGTCAATCTATGAATGAGTCCAAGAAGTGCGTCTACTTGTGATTGAGTCTAGGGGGCATTTCTATCTGTGAATTAGTCCATGGGGTGTGTCTATCAAGTGCTTGAGAACCACTAAATCATAATTTGTCTCTGTTATTCTAGCACAAAGCTGCTGCATGACCATCATCAAAAGTTAGACGATAGCCCTGTGATAAATAAATTCCTTTCTATTCCTATAGACATGGAAATAATCAGACATTGTATGCTGCATAGTTCTCAGGACAGGCATAGGTTTTAGGTTTGGGTCACACTAGCGTATTTTCTCTCATCTGAGAGAATCGAACTGATTATGCTAATCACACTCTGATCATGGTGTGATCCGATTTTCTTGGATGAGGAGAAGATGGAAAAGAAAAATTCTCCATCTTCTCCATTCTGTCAGTCCGATGCCATCCGAGTGCAGTCCGATGTTTTCCACAGACTCGTTGACTTGCACGGTCGATAATCAGATCCAACTTGGGCATGCTGTAATTTTTTGTTCCCCGTACCAAGGAAAAAATCATAGATGTACACGGCCCCATAGAAAAAGATTGGTCCGGGGGCGATCTGATGTTTTGTCAAATCGCACTCGGACTGGAAATATGGTCGTCTGTAAGAACATTAGTGGCTAAATAAAAGCCCTATACACGATCTAATCAGTACACTATCTACACAAAACTGCTGAGACTTGTGGTTGTCAACCTCGGGTGTCCCACTTTACAAGGATCAGATGAGCTACCCTTAGCAATTGCAAGTCACGGACCCCTAAGACAGTCCTGGAAAGGAATGAAGAGAGGCTGATCTACGAAAATTCAGGGACCGGCCAACTCCAGCTGGGTCACGGGATGTGGCATCCAACACGTCTCTTTACCTTTTGTCTTTATATATGACCCAATTAAAGGGATTGGCTCAATCTTCAGTCCTCTGCAATGTTCATTGTCCGGCCTGGAGAGTTCATACGGATTACGGTTTATTTCTACCTGTGATCTGAACCAGCTATAATAATGGGGTTTTGTTCTTCAACCCAGTTCCTATTTTAGCAGAACCTCAAGGCGTAGGTGTGCGATTGAATAATGACATCTTACATGTACAGAAGTCTCCATATCCCTAATGTCTCCACTGATATTCCTCTGAGGCTCGCCCCACAGGACACAAAAACATGGCTCCCAGCTTGAGAGCTAAGAAGCCAGGGATACGCTTTCTTTTAAGATATCATTTCTTTTTTTTTTCAAGGTCAAGATCACCTGGCGACACGCTGATAATGACAGGACAAGTGAAGAACGCCAGAGACAGGTGGAACGAGCCTCACCACTGGGAATGTCTCCGCTCCTGCCATGAGGCCACATTATTATTTGTTTTATCTCAGAGTTTCAAAGGGAAGATAAAGAAATTATATGTTCAGCGTTGGCTGCCTACATCCTTCCCATGGGTGACAATGTTACAATAGGGTTAACGGCACTCTGCTTTGTATTTATGGGTGCTAAAGTACAATCCCAATCTAATATAAAGGATTGTACTGCTCTTCAATATTAATTAGACAATCTGCTACAATGTATCGTTTTGGTCTGCACACTTAGGAACCTTGTCACATGTGACTATTTGACGCACAGTTGTATCAGGCAAGACACGGGTGGTGCATTGTGCAAAGAAAAATGCCATCTAATTACATAATACACTTTTTAATGCCTTGGCCCTTGCAATGTTTCAAGAAACTTTGCATAAAATCGATAGTACAAGTGAAAAAAAAATACATTTTGTAATATATCTTTTCAGAGAATTATGCTTCTTTCTCCACTTACGAGCCACTTCTCTCCCCTCGAATCTCCTGCACTTAGAAAAATCTGCTAAAATCCATCTTGGTCAAAACAACAAAAAAAAAGGGACTGCCAACAAACTGAGAGATCAGATTACAGCTCACTATTGATGTTTATGCAGAGGGGAGGAAATATGTGAGAAAGGGAAAGGGGCTGCTGCTTTCTAGTAAGTGTTTATCTTAAACCAGTGCTGGAGTCTCACCTAAACTGCTCAGTACTTGCTGTATAATGTCCTCCATGAACATGTGCTACATAGAGATAGAAGAACAGGAATCCCTCATGTCTGTGTGTGCTGTGTATGGGAGACATCATAGCAGTTAGTTTCCACCCACTAGCTTAGAGATAACTGAATAGAGCCTGCATATGGGAGACATCATAGCAGCTAGTTTCCACCCACTAGCTCAGAGATAACTGAATAAAGCCTGCATATGGGAGACATCATAGCAGCTAGTTTCCACCCACTAGCTCAGAGACAGCTGAATAGAGCCTGCATATGGGAGACATCATAGCAGCTAGTTTCCACCCACTAGCTCAGAGATAACTGAATAGAGCCTGCATATGGGAGACATCATATCAGATGGAAACTGATTAATAAATGCAGGCCATTAAATGTAAAGGAACCCATAGGACTCCTATTCAAGGTCATGAGTCCTCTACTGTACGCTGGATCCCTCCAATTTCATATAAAGTAATTCACAGCTGCTATGCAGAAAAAAAAAAAGATCATGGCATACCCCAGCGGATACCATATGTACAAAGGTATTCTTTTAGGCCAATGTTTCTAAGGGAGACTATATGGCATCCTCAACAGCACCATACATGTGCATGAGATAGGATAAACATCGACTACAATGAAGTGTTTTTATTTTTTTGGAGGACCCAAGATGTCCATAGATTACAGTGGCAGCCCATTCGTTTATATGAGATGAGATGTGCAGTACTTTATTTCCCCTGTGGAGAAGCTGTGGAGCAATTAAACGATCAGAAGAAAATTAGTACAACGTAAGACAATCCGCTTTTCTATGGTAAAAAAAATATCATTTATGACTGATGGACGTTTTAAGAAAGGTAATCTCTAGAATTTCCTTTTTTTGCTTCTTCTATGATTGGTGTGATCAGAGCACGTAGAAAATTATAACCTGGAGGCCTAGACTGTTATTTTCTCACCGATTATACACAGCGACCACCTGATTATCTCACAGTCTCCGGTGTTTACATGTCGTACACCTGCGGCCCTTATTTACTACCTGCGATCATCACTGAGCGCAGGTTCCTCCGAGAAGCCACTCACCCAGTGGTGACTGATGCAACTTTTTAGAAAATTAGACATAGAAAATTTACAAACCCTAACACCTAAAAAAAAATCTGTTTTTTTTTTTGTTGATTTTGAGCTTTCTGTGCCATTTTATAATCCCTCTGTCTTCTATAGTGTAAGGGCCTACGGACTTTCTCAGGCACAAATACCAGGGGTGAGACTACATCTCCACCCTCTATAGCTATGTCCTGATTCCATGTGCCACCATAAATGGCTCACTTGCAAAGTTTTGATATGTGCCTAAAAGCTTGTGAGTAGGGATGAGCGGACCCGTGGACTTTTAGTCCAAAGTTCGGTTTAGGTACCTAAACCCGAACCCAATAGAAATTAATTGGGACCCAAACTTTGGAGCAGGAAAATCTCTCTCTCTTTACAGTTCGGTTTCACTCATCTCTACTTGTGAGGTCTGAGTGTGTGCTCACACTGAGTTTTAAAACTCTCCAAAAACCACAAGAAGTTCAAAAACTAGGAGTATTGATTAGAGAGTTGGGTTATGTGTGCAAAATCTTCTTGAAAAATTCTAAACTCCTAAAAAATGTTGACTTTCTGCTCAGTTTCAGCTCCAAAGACTCAGCAAAAAGACTCAGTGTGAACACACCCGTAGGCTATATGCATACGGCTCCCTTTAGACGTCGGCACAGCTGCCTAGTTTTCCCAGGCGAAGCAGCTTCAGCAAAGTACTGGCTTGTCGTTTTCCTGAAGCGGCTTCTTCAGTGGTTTCGCCGTCGTTCTTGCTGTGGCTCCACCACAGGCGGTTTTTGCTCTATACTGTGAAGTACCGTTGGGAAGAATGAACGGTTTCCAAACATGACATAAAACGGAACATGTCGTTTTGATACTTTTATACAATATGTTAATTAATTTTATGTGGCTCCTTTGCATGTTTTTTTCAGGTAGATTCCGGGTGCAATCCATCTGAAAAAAACTTGTGTGCACATATCCTAAGAGATTTTTTTAGGATGTTTTGGGGCAGAAACTACTGAGCTACTCCAAGTTCTTGAGGAGTTTTGAGTAGGATTTGGAAAGTTTTCTCTCAGTTTCTAATCAATTTCTGCTCCAAAAAGACTCCACATGCATATAGCTTTAGAAAACTTTTCTTCTTTGCTGAGATTTTGAACAATTTCCTGAATTTGTTTTGAAGAGGTTTTTTTTTTTTTTGCAACCCTTTCATTGGAAAGTGGCAATTTTGGAGAAATTTCCTTCAGGATCCACTTAAAAAAAAGTGACATGCACTTTTTTCCCACTAGGAGTTTTGCAAAGAGTTTCCATCCCAAAAAACTCCTGAAAAAAAAAGTGTGAACATAGCCTAAATAGTTTCTACTTCTTTCCTCTGTACTTGTACATTCCATATTTTTGTAAATAGGCCCAAGTCTTTGGCTGTAACTGCAGGCAGCAGGAGACGCAGTTAATCCGGATAATTCCTGAGTCTTCTAAATAATTCAGTGTCTGATTATCCGGCCGTTCCCTGTAAATCATTGATTATTTGCCCATATATGCCTCTCTGGATGAGCGGGATTTACTGAAGGACAATTAAAGATGCAGAATATAAAGCAGCTATATAGTAGCATTCACCATGGCTGCCATGCTCCTTCCAAGGACTTTTCAGGACTAAATATTTTATTATTGACCGTGCAACCCCCAAAAAATCCCTCATCTCCATGCCTGAGATTTTTAGGACTGTTTTGACAATTATTAGGGCTTCTGCACCAGAAAAAAAGTGTTTTAGAGATTTACTAAGGAGGATGTAGGTAACTGTTGAAAAAAAGCCAAATCCAAGCGACACTACTCAGTCCTCCTCCTCCTGGACCTGTCCTCTGCCTTCGACACAGTGGACCATTCCCTCTAACTACAGACTCTCTCATCTCTCGGCATCACAGACTTGGCCCTATCCTGGATCTCCTCATACTTAAGAGACCGGACATTCACTGTCTCCCACTCACACACCAACTCCAAGGTTCAGTTCTAGGACCCATGCTCTTCTCCATCTACACCTTCGGCTTGGGACAGCTCATAGAGTCTCACGGCTTTCAGTATCACCTTTATGCTGATGACACACAGATCTACCTCTCTGGACCCGACATCTCCTCCCTACTAACCAAAATCCTGCAATGTCTGTCCGCTATTTTATCCTTCTCTGCTCAATTTCTGAAACTTAACATGGACAAATAGAATTCATCATCTTTCCCTCATCTCACTCAACCCCCCAACGGACCTATCCATCAAAGTCAATGGCTGCCCACTCTCCCCAGTCCCACAAGCTCGCTGCCTCAGGGTCACCCTGGACTCTATCCTCTCCTTCAAACCACATATCCAAGCCCTTTCTACTTTCTGCCGACTCCAACGGAAAAATATCTTCCTGATCCATACATTCCTCAACCACGAATCTGCAAAAACACCAGTGCACGCCCTCATCATCTCCCGCCTCGACTACTGCAACCTCCTGCTCTGTGGCCTCCTCTCTAACACTCTCGCACCCCTCAAATCTTTCCTAAACTCTGCTGCCCGACTAATCCACCTGTTCCCCCGCTATTCCCCGGCCTCTCCTCTCTTTCAGTCCCTTTACTTGCTCCCCATTACCCAGAGACTCCAGTTCAAAGCTCTAACCATGGCATACAAAGCCATCCAAAACCTGTCTCCTCCATACATCTGTGACTCCTGGTACATACCTGCACGCAACCTCCGAACCTCACAAGATCTCCTTCTCTACTCCCCTCTTATCTCCTCCTCCCACAATCGCATACAAGATTTCACCCGTGCATCCCCCCTACTCTGGAAGTCTCTACCCCAACAAATCAGACTCTCGCCGACCGTGGAAACTTTCAAAAGGAACCTGAAGACCCACCTCTTCCGACAAGCCTACAACCTGCAGTAACCACCGCTGCACAATACCGCTGCATGACCAGCCCTAAACTCACCTACTGTATTCTCACCCATCCCCTGTAGATTGTGAGCTCTTGCGGGCAGGGTCCTCTCTCCTCCTGTACCAGTCGGTGACCTCTATGGTTCATGATTATTGTACTTGTTTTTTGTTATGTATACCCCTTTTCACATGTAAAGAGCCATGGAATAAATGCCGCAATAGGAATAAATAAAAATAATAAAAAAAAAATTATTGTTTCTGTGGCCCCTTTAAAGCAAATGTCCACCTTAGAAACTGGTGATACCTGCAGTGACTTTCTGCTCTATATTACGGTCTGCTGTAATGGCCGGAATCAGAGATGACTCAAATCCTGGCTGTTAAACCCCCTTACATTCCACGGTCAGTAATAACTGCAGCAATTAAGCGTTTAGATGGAGGAGGCTCTATCTGTCACCACATCAGAAATAGTAGGATTCTTGTCAATCTAAGGCCTCATTCAGACGTCCGTGTTGCACATAAGTGTTTTATCAGTGTTTTTCATGGCTACAACACGTACCAATTATCGCCTATGGGGCTGTTCACGTGTCCGTGTTTTTTGACAGACTGTGTGTCCATGCAAAACTATTGGCAACATAGATGAAAAGTACCAATACAAGTTTGGGTCCGCCTGAAAAATCCACGTGCCGCCCGTCTGCACATTAATTAAATATTGGGGGAAAAAAAATGTAAAACAAAATTTCAGAATTACTGTTTTTTTTGTTCACTCCACCTCTCAAATAAGTGATCGTAAAGCATTTACCCCAAACCAACGAATAGTGAATACAGCTTTTCCCAGAAAAGACAACATTTTACAGAGCAGAAAAATAAAAACGTTCTGTCTCTCAGAATATTGCGACACAATTTTTGCAACAAATATATATATTTTTTTTTTGTTGTTTTTTTTTTTTTTTTGTCAAAGTAGAAAAACATAAATTATACAGTTTTGATATTGCTGTATTAGCCTTCAGAAAAAAAGCTATTGTGAAATTAATGTTTTTTTTCATCCCCTCCCCAAAAAGTGCTTTAAAATAACAAAACAACAACAAACAAAAAAACAGTAAAAAAAAAAAAAAAGTTATGACTCTGGGAACACAGTGATGTGAAAAAAACGAAAAATTGAAAAGAAAATGTTGTGTCTTTAAATGGGTAACACTTTTAAAACTAAAACATATTGTTGTGTTTTTCATATAGTTTTTTTTTTTTTTTTTTTACATTTTGTTATACGCATTTTGTTCTTTTCTGATGTTTTTTTTTTCTTTGGGAATAATAACACATACGCACCAAAAACTAAAATGCATTGGGCCTCATTTATCAAAACAACAGTCTGTGTTGCCTATAGCAACCAATCCGCGCTCAGCTTTCATTTCTTAAACTACTCTGGTAAAATGAAAACTGCGCTGTGATTGGTTGGCTTTGAGAAATCTGCTTCTGTGTATGTAGACTTTTCAATAATTTGGTGCAGGCTTTAAAGTAACGTTTGTCCACTGTGGTATTTTTTTTAAAGACCTAAAAACCCTGTTAAAAACACTGAGGCATTCATCAAAGCTGTCTTGTTGCCCATAGCAACCAATCACAGCGCAGCTCTCATTTTACCAGAGCAGTTTAAAAAATGAAAGCTGAGCTCTGATTGGTTGCTATGGGTAACAAAGAAAGTTTTTCTTTTAGGTACTTTAGGTAAAATGAGGCCCAGGGTCTGTGATCCCAGATGTATGGAACTGTTGTTTCGTAGTCGTCCAGAATGAATGAAGGCCCTGTGACGGGGTCGATGTATTTCGCTCTCACATAATGTGACATGTACGGTTTTCGGAGTGTGCTCGCACTTCCTGCTTAGCAGCGTGTAGAAACACTCATGTTACACATATGCTTTCAGGTGAATGGAATGTCTCAGCCCTGGAAGATGTGACAAGGGCCAGCCAGGGTGTTCCTGATAGATGCCGCAGTAAACAAGCCTTTGTAGGTCAGATGGAGCACAGATGTTCGGCCCTATTTACAGGGAGCAAGTAATTGGAACATAAAACATGAGCATCTTCATACTCTCCGGCTCGAGTCATGGGGCCCCAGTACAAAAAGGCCTCATGGCGGGCCTCAACCTCAGATCTATCCCTCTATCCACAGGATCCACTTCAAAATACTCTTCAAAAACTCTTGTAAAACTCCTTCAATTCATTTCTTATTTGGCTATCTGCATAGTTTGTTCGATGAGTTTTTGGAGCTTTTGTTTCCTGATGAAGTTGTGAAAAAACCCTGGCAGAAAAAAGAGGCTACACTTCTTAGAGTTTTTGCTCACAAAGTCATGGCTTTTTCCTTAAGCAAATCCGCCGGTGGTTTTGCAGTCGTTTTCAAAGCCGGTGTTTTTTTTACCATATGTTGAGCAGGCGGCTTCCATGCAGAAGTCCCCCGAAGAATGTGCCCATACCCAGAAAGTGCATGGCTATGTGGATATGCCAACTTTTTCAAGTGGATTCTGCCTGAAAAAAACTATCAAAAAATATTTGAAAGAACGAACATAAGCAATTCTATGGAATTCTATGTAAAAACTACTCGTTCATATGTTCAGGCTTTTGAAGATCTTTTAACTACTTCAGGTTTCTAAAAGGTTAAAAGAAGTGACCCTACCATTCTTCTGGCGTTTTTAGCTCAGAAAACGCTCTCTGTACTTTACACAACAAGTAAACAAGAAAGCTCAAAAGTCGCCCAGATGGTTTTTGGAGCGGTTTTGCTTAAAAAAACATGGGCGATTTCTTCATTATACAATGGAGAGAAAAAAAAAAGTTTTATGAAGCAGATCCTCCTCCAAAACTGGAAACTTTTCCAATTCATTTCTATGGGAAATACACGTCCAATTCGAATGAGATTTTTTTCTCCTTAAGAGATTTTGAAAAACGCCGGATGAAAGAAATTAAGTGCATGTCACTTCTTTGAAGAGGATGCAGAAGGAAATTAGGCACTTTCCAATGAAAAGGCTGCAATGAACACCTCAGAAAAAAAAATATTCCAAAACTTTTCAGGAAGGAAAACATAAACTCCCTCAAACATTTCCAAAACAGGAGGAGCAATTTCGTCTTGAAAAAAAATCATGTTGTTTAAATACTCAAAAAACTTAGTGTGAACATACCATTACTTCTTTGAAGTGGATCCTGATTGAATCTTTTCTAAACTAGGCTGTAAAAAAAATCTTTAGGGAAAAAAACTCTTCCAAAACTGCTTTAGGAAACCGAAAACACCACTGTATACTGTCCCCCCCCCCCCCCCACAACAACAACAACAACAAAAAAAAATTAGCGTTTTCTTAAGCAGTTTCCATTTGAAAAACTCATTTTTGCACACCTCAAAAGTGTGAGTGGACATAGCAACACAATGAAAGCCAATTTTATTTTTGGCTGAGAAATATTTACTCCTGATTTATAGTAATTGTCTGAAGGACTGATATGCAAAGGCAAAATCCACACCAAAGAGATAGCCAGTGGTTCAAGGGAGAAGCCATAAAAATCTGGCCACAGTCTTGTAGCAGAGAGTAACCGGGATAGGGCAGCCCTTAGACTCAATGAGGCGAGTAATCACCTCTCGGAGCTGTCAAGGAAGACCAGAGGTGTTGAGGGCCTGTGTAACAGAGGGTAAGGGTACACTAAGGCACAAAATTATGTAGAAAATGGCCATTGCATTTGGTAGATTTCCATCCGTATACGGACAACTGCACCATCTAGCCCATGCGTGTCAAACTCTGGCTCACAGGGTAGTTTTATTTGGCCCATGACGCCAGAACCACCACCCATATGTGGGGCCATTATTCTGTATGGAGGACTATGGGGGCCCATTATTCAGTATGGAGGACTATGTGGGGCCATTATTCTGTAAGCAGTACTATGTGGGGCCCATTATACTGTATACTCTTTGGCCCGCAACTTTGTCCAAGTTTTTCATTTTGTCCCTCTGTCTTTGAGTTTGACATCCCTGATCTAGCCTTACCGTGACAGTGACCACTGAACATATCGGGTGTGATTAAAAAGGGTCTCGATGAGACCGGTGCAAAGGCTACAACAATGAGAGAGATGCAGGCGGCAGAAGTGTTGGGCAGAGGGAAAGGTGTTGAATGTCTTTATTTTCCCTTTTTCAAATTCTATAATGTTCTAAGTTTATTACCTCCATATTGGAAGAATTGTCAATAAATTCATGCTCTTATTAAGAGCCAGTATCTGTCCGTGTATTGTTGGGGACAGCCCGCTTGCCCTTTTGCCACAGTAGGGTATTTGTTACAGCATCCTGCCCCCTCCCCACCTGCCATCCTTAGATTTTTCCAATAGGCTTCGCTCACACATAATGGATTTACTGCAGACGATTTCTGAAGCAATAGTGCAGAAAGTGTCAGGATAAATCTGCATGAAACCGCAGAGATTTTATTGAGGATTTCCCTGTGGAAAGTAGGCAAATAGAAAAAACAACCACCATATTTACCAAACTAATTCCGTGTAGCAACAAGGACATTGTTTACTGCCTGTCATTGATGCAAGGAGATGGACATACTGCTCACATTCCCCCTTGAAGGACAAGCGTATTGCTGTATTGTATAATGTGAACTGTGAGATACGCTAATGATGTTGGTATTGTGTGCTGCCCGACAGTAGGGAGAGTTAGAGTTAATGATTGGGACTAGCCCATAGTGAGAGGGACTAAGGTGAAAGGACAGAGACAGTTTCCTGTCAGAACGTCAGATAGGGCCCAGAGTGCATCTGCAGTAGACCTAAGGTCTGGACAGTAAGCAGTGCCGCATGACGCGGGTATCCCGAAGTGAGGGGAGATCAAGACGGTGGTTAGCGAGAACTGGAGAAAAGAGAGCAGGAGAACCGACAGAAGGACAGAGTGGTTAATCGGAGACGGGCCCTGGGAGAGGACGCCTAGCAGTACAGCCCCGAGTTTATAACTCAGAGAGGTAACGGGCCAAGACGGAAAAGGAAAAGCTTGACGAAGAGAGAAAGAGTGCCCTGGGCGGGAATTCCAGAGCATCAGTAGCCAGAAGCTAAGTACCAGTCATACTGGCAACACAGTTGAGAATAGGACTCTTATTAACTCGACTGTAGTACTGAGCTGGGTTGTGGTGAAAGCAAGTGAAAAAGAGATAACGCAAGTTAACAAGTAAAGAGTGAGGAATAGAGACTGTGTGTGAAGATGATCCGTGTTGTGAAGGAAACGTTCAGAAAGTTGTGTGCCCAGTATCTCTTCTATATAATTCCCACCAAGTTACCGTTAAGTAAAATGTTTATTTTTGACTGGTGGTCTCCCTCATTGAAGTCCTTAGCATCTGGTCCTGGCCTACCAAAATCATCGGTAACATGCGCCCCCACAGCACAAGTCCACACACCCAGCCAGGACCCCCCAACTTCATGCAACATGCCAGGGCATAAGCGATGAGTACCTCGCTCACGGCTACCGCCCCACGCCACATCAGTCATGTGTCACCATGGCACATCATCGCTGGAGACCGAACGACCAGGTGACCAGAAAATATTGCTATTGCCAGACTGACCTAGTCCTGTGCCAAACAGCAAATGCATATGGAAAACAGACTGGGCATGCGCGATCAGAAAACTGTTCTAAGCAGGGTCACGAGTATGACATAGCGAGGATAATAACGAGGAATGGGTGCCTACTTTTCATAGCATATTGACTTTATGGGATGTCTCTGCTGAAGATCTATAGGGTGAATGTATGGCAATCAGGTTCCTCACATTCTTCAGGTGAACACTAGAGTGCTGGCCCAGATGGAAGCACCACTTTTCCTCTTCAATCCCTGACCCTTGTGGGGCCATCTTGTTCTGAGGGTTGCGGAAGGTTTGTAGGGGTCATTTTTCTATTTGAGAGGTCTTGCAATAGGAAACATCGTTGTGAACATTTTTCCAAAGAGCTTTGCACTTGTTATAGTAGAATATGGCTGGAGAAAGCAGAGACATGGGCTACAAAAAAAAATCCTTTGATGCCATTATGAGAGATCCCATAAATTAGGGCATCTGTGCCAATCAATTGTGCTATTTAATAATCTCTATGGATGTCAACAGGTATAACTAAGAAACGGCAACAACTCGGTAGAACGTCATTGGTGCAGATGAATAAAATAAATGAAATGCCCGTCATCAGCCGGTATGGATGTCTGTAAACAATGGGTTAATGAGAGGTCATGTCTGCTCATGGTCCAGGCTATGCTGCATGTCCCTGGTGCTCCATCCACGGCTCAGGCTTGGCCGCACATAACTCAGTGCGACAGGCCCTTCAGGGAGGGAGCTGGGCAGATTGTGCAGCAGAGAAATTGAATTTACTCTGACCTGCGGGAGGATAGCTGTACAAGATCAGTGCGTGGGATGTGAAGGAAGCGATGACCATAGACTGGGCAGAGTTTACAACAGATATCAAGAAGGACAGAGGAATCGCTCTGATTATCAATCCACATGTGACGCCTGTGAGCATACTGGTCAAACATATCAGTGGCCATATAAAAGTGCCATCCCCGGTGCCCCATTTATAGCTCCTTTTAGGCCTCATTCAGACGTCCGTTAATCATGTACGTGACATACGTGATGTACAAGACATGTCCGTTTTTGATCCAAATCAAGAACCAAAATCACTCATCGCATGTCCTTTGCAATTTTTTTTTTTTTTTGGCATACTGTAAAGTCAATTATGAAACACTGATGGGAAAATTGACACACCGATCAAACACTGATGAGAATCTGTTCTGAAACGCTAGTGAAAATCGGTCCGTTTCTTTCACGTACAAGAAAAATCACTGACGCCTGAATGAGACCTTCTAGTGCAAAATGTCCAGCCCAGTACAGGGTCACCATTCCTACGAAGAGCTTCTGTTCTTTGGGTTTCCAAACCTGACGGTTTTGTTCAAAATGCCCAAGGTCGCCTACAAATAGTCATTCGGCAAACCTGCGAATACCCATTGTCTGCGCCTCTCTGGTTATAATGTTATCATTTGTTACCAAAATCTCCTTTTCTTACCTCTGCTAAGAACAGATACCCTTGATCTTAGCCAAAAGATAGAGAAGCAATGCTATTAAAGGGATTGTATTCTTTTCTAAAACTGCAATGGTTTCAGAGCTGAACTTTCTGCTCCTCAGGGGTGGAGTTTGTAGTCATTTTTTTCTGGTGCATTCATGGGGTTTTCTGGATCGAATGGACGCTTGAGATTTTGGCTATGCACATAGGAAAACACTGGATACAATGCTCATAATGTCGTCTTCTAAATCTCCACTGCTCCTCACTTACAAGCCTTGAGATCGATGCATGGAGAAAGAATGGGGCACCATTTTTGTGGCTGTATTCCCGCCTCCTCATTAACAGCCCCCTCCCATGAGGATCAAGAACTAGGCAGCTTCTAAAAACAATCGATTAACCATAGATTCATGCCATTATTCTGTATGGAGGACTATGTGGGGCCCATTATTCTGTATGGAGGACTATGTGGGGCCCATTATTCTGTATGGAGGACTATGTGGGGTCATTATTCTGTATGGAGGACTATATGGGGCCCATTATGCTGTATGGAGGACTATGTGGGGTCATTATTCTGTATGGAGGACTATGTGGGGCCCATTATTCAGTATGGAGGACTATGTGGGGTCATTATTCTGTATGGAGGACTATGTGGGGCCATTATTCTGTATGGAGGACTATGTGGGGCCCATTATTCTGTATGGAGGACTATGTGGGGTCATTATTCTGTATGGAGGACTATGTGGGGCCCATTATGCTGTATAGAGGACTATGTGGGGTCATTATTCTGTATGGAGGACTATGTGGGCCCATTATTCTGTATGGAGGACTATGTCGGGCCCATTATTCTGTATGGAGGACTATGTGGGGCCCATTATTCTGTATGGAGGACTATGTGGGGCCCATTATGCTGTATGGAGGACTATGTGGGGTCATAATTCTGTATGGAGGACTATGTGGGGCCCATTATTCAGTATGGAGGACTATGTGGGGTCATTATTCTGTATGGAGGACTATGTGGGGCCATTATTCTGTAGCGAGGACTATGTGGGGCCATTATTCTGTAGGGAGGACTATGTGGGGCCCATTATTCAGTATGGAGGACTATACGGGGCCATTATTCTGTAGGGAGGACTATGTGGGGCCCATTATACTGTATGGAGGACTATGTGAGGCCCATTATACTGTATGGAGGACTATGTGAGGCCCATTATACTGTATGGAGGACTATGTGGGGCCATTTATTCTGTATGGAGGACTATGTGGAGCCCATTATTCTGTATGTAGGACTATGTCGGGCCCATTATTCTGTATGGAGGACTATGTGGGGTCATTATTCTGTATGGAGGACTATGTAGGGCCATTATTCTGTAGGGAGGACTATGTGGGGCCCATTATTCAGTATGGAGGACTATGTGGGGCCATTATTCTGTATGGAGGACTATGTGGAGCCCATTATTCTGTATGTAGGACTATGTCGGGCCCATTATTCTGTATGGAGGACTATGTGGGGTCATTATTCTGTATGGAGGACTATGTAGGGCCATTATTCTGTAGGGAGGACTATGTGGGGCCCGTTATTCAGTATGGAGGACTATGTGGGGCCATTATTCTGTATGGAGGACTATGTGAGGCCCATTATACTGTATGGAGGATTATGTGGGGCCCATTATACTGTATGGAGGACTATGTGGGGCCATTATTCTGTATGGAGGACTATGTGGGGCCCACTATACTGTATGGAGGACTATGTGGGGCCATTTATTCTGTAGGGAGGACTATGTGGGGCCCATTATTCAGTATGGAGGACTATGTGGGGCCATTATTCTGTATGGAGGACTATGTGGGGCCCATTATACTGTATGGAGGACTATGTGGGGCCCATTATACTGTATGGAGGACTATGTGGGGCCATTTATTCTGTATGGAGGACTATGTGGGGCCATTATTCTGTATGGAGGACTATGTGGGGCCCACTATACTGTATGGAGGACTATGTGGGGCCATTTATTCTGTATGGAGGACTATGTGGGGCCCATTATTCTGTATGGAGGACTATGTGGGGTCCATTATACCGTATGGAGGACTATGTGGGGCCCATTATACTGTATGGAGGACTATGTGGGGCCATTTATTCTGTATGGAGGACTATGTGGGGCCCATTATTCTGTATGGAGGACTATGTGGGGCCATTATTCTGTAAGCAGTACTATGTGGGGCCCATTATACTGTATACTCTTTCGCCCGCAACTTTGTCCAAGTTTTTCATTTTGGCCCTCTGTGTTTGAGTTTGACATCCCTGATCTAGCTTTACCGTGACAGTGACCACTGAACATATCGGGCGTGATTAAAAAGAGTCTCGATGAGACCGGTGCAAAGGCTACAACAATGAGAGAGATGCAGGCGGCAGAAGTGTTGGGCAGAGTGAAAGGTGTTGAATGTCTTTATTTTCCCTTTTTCAAATTCT
Organism: Phyllobates terribilis; assembly: GCF_046119375.1. Lineage (NCBI taxonomy): Eukaryota > Metazoa > Chordata > Amphibia > Anura > Dendrobatidae > Phyllobates > Phyllobates terribilis. The sequence continues at coordinate 387,985,522 of NW_027362765.1, forward strand.
ATAATGTTCTAAGTTTATTACCTCCATATTGGAAGAATTGTCAATAAATTCATGCTCTTATTAAGAGCCAGTATCTGTCCGTGTATTGTTGGGGACAGCCCGCTTGCCCTTTTGCCACCGTAGGGTATTTGTTACAGCATCCTGCCCCCTCCCCACCTGCCATCCTTAGATTTTTCCAATAGGCTTCGCTCACACATAATGGATTTACTGCAGACGATTTCTGAAGCAATAGTGCAGAAAGTGTCAGGATAAATCTGCATGAAACCGCAGAGATTTTATTGAGGATTTCCCTGTGGAAAGTAGGCAAATAGAAAAAACAACCACCATATTTACCAAACTAATTCCCTGTAGAAACAAGGACATTGTTTACTGCCTGTCATTGATGCAAGGAGATGGACATACTGCTCAAGTTCCCCCTAGAAGAACAAGCGTATTGTTGTATTGTATAATGTGAACTGTGACATGCGCTAATGATGTTGGAGATGTGTGAGAGGAGGAATGCAGACAAATGGTAGATCACTGAGAGAGCATTAGAGTTTAGAAAGTGCAGTGCCTTACAGCAGCACAGAGTATTTTAGAATAGCAGTATGCTAATTATTGTAATTCACAATAAATATAATAGAGACAGAAGCACAGAATGCACAAAGTCACCCTTCCTAATCACCACCAACACCCCAAAAGTTCATTAGGCCCCCAAACTCCTCCTACTTGACACCTAATATGTCCATTTGAATAAAGTCACCCTGTGGATTTGTGCTGTGCCCCATATCCTATGTGTTGCATACAGTAATGCATTTCAGTGCTCCAGGTGTGCTCTCTTCGGTGCCTGCGTATGTTTGGCCGTCCGGATGTTTCCAGCATTACAATTTGCACCAAAACCAGGGAGCTTTTACCATTTTTTTCCAGTGCACCAGAAGATTTTTGCAATTAAGTCCCCTTGGAGGGACTGGTGCCAAAATGTCTTATTTCTAAAGGAAGGTCCATTGGGCCATGCTATGAATGCAGCATTCAGGGGCATTCATAGAATAGACAGGGCCACTCTGGGTTCCCACTTTGCACCCTAAACATAGCATATGCAGTTTGCACCTCTATTCTCCTTATTTGCTGACATTTTAATGCTTGCGGAAAGGCAGAGCAATCGTCAAAGATTTTTCCAGGGCATTGATGTGGATGCTCAATCCCTATATAGGCCATGAATAGTTGATCTTTGGTGTTTAGGGAGTCAAAAGGGGGCGGTAACACTTCAGGCACAGCGCCATACAATCAGTTGTGGCTGCATCTGGTATTGCACTGCATTGCAATCCAGTCCCATTCAAGTATGGTACCAGGAATTACTGATGACCAATGGGGCCCTCTTTTTCCCATGGCAGCTACCTCTTTGATAAAAGGTCAAAGGCTTATCTTGGAAGGTGCATAGGGCCCCAGATAATATCATAAGTGCCTCATCAACTATGGGTTTTCTTACAGTTGCATTGCACAGAAATGCAATTATTAGACCCTCGGATTTGCATTGCACAGACCCTCGGATTTGCATTGCACATACCCTCGGATTTGCATTGCGCAGACCCTCGGATTTGCATTGCGCAGACCCTCGGATTTGCATTGCGCAGACCCTCGGATTTGCATTGCGCAGACCCTCAGATTTGCATTGCGCAGACCTCCGGATTTGCATTGCGCAGACCCTCAGATTTGCATTGCGCAGACCTCTGGATTTGCATTGCGCAGACCCTCAGATTTGCATTGCGCAGACCTCCGGATTTGCATTGCGCAGACCCTCGGATTTGCATTGCGCAGACCTCCGGATTTGCATTGCGCAGACCCTCGGATTTGCATTGCGCAGACCCCCGGATTTGCATTGCGCAGACCCTCGGATTTGCATTGCGCAGACCCTCGGATTTGCATTGCACATTGGCTGGTTTACTGGAAAAATAATCTGCTTTCGCCAAAAAAACAAAACCAGAATGTAATGCAGCCGCTGCTATTCCCCAGCCGTCCGGCCTGGCTCTCACTGTACATGAGCAGATCTTGCCCTCACTTGGACCCTCGACGTCTTTAATTTTGCTATACAGCTGACCCCAATAGAAAGCGATGGGGAATAGCGCATTAGCTTCTGTTCTTGACCCCCTGACTCGCAGCACGTTCCCTACAAGGTTCTGTGCAGCAATGCTATGATTCAGCATCCCTATCTGTAACACAACGGGGCTTTTCTTTTTCTTTTTTTTTTTTCCTTGCTTTGTTCCTTTTTGCATTGCTCTGCTCCCCATTAAGCTTAAGCTGCCCCTTCCCCCACCTTCCTCCTACTTCTTTCTCCCTCTGGAAGCTGCCAGCGCTCTGCTTCCTCAAGCAGAAAGTCACATGACTTTTCTCGTGAGCCAGGCCAAAAATTTAAAGAACAAGGAGAAAAATAAGCGAAATGGTTTGAGCTTCTGCGTCGTTTCTTTGTTGCACTCGACAAGTCACTTTTATATCCTGCTGCAAATGAAAAATAGAGGGACGAGCGAAAAGGGATGGGTACGGATATAAGCGGAGGTCTTAGGGATAGTGCCTTATGGACGTCAAAGAGTTAAGTCCGAGTCCCAAATGCATCCCTTATTTTAGTTTTCAAGAAGGGCGGTAGCGGTGGGCTGATTCTCCTCTTAACTATCTGAGCTTAGGAGTTTTTAATTAGCGTTGATACAGGCTGGATTTCCAGATATCTAGAGAAGCGATCACTTAATTATGGCTGGCGCTCCGACCAACCCACTAATTCTGATTGTATCGCTACCCATAGACGGAGAGGTGGGATGGCCATTGAACACATATAGGCATTTTCTTGTAGGATATGGCAGGTTATTCTAGGACGGTCCCATAGATTCTAGTAATAGAGGTGATAACCAACAATGTAATGGATTACGTCTAAAAAAAAAAATGTTACCCGTGGATCCAGGCTCGGACTGGCCCATAGGAGAACAGGTAAATCCTCCGGTGGGCCCCTCTGCAAAAGTGGGCACCACTCTATATGAGCACATTATGCTTGATCCACTATGTACAGGCAAAGGCAACATCATTCATTTAACAGACTACCCAGTGAGTTATTATATAGAAGAATAGCTAAATTTGTGAATGATCGTAATTAAATATTTGCATATAGCTAAACAGTGGGTCCCCGGAGTCAATGTTATTGGTGGGCCCTTGGCACCCCAGTCTGACACTGCATGGATCTAAAAATTGATCACTAATGCAAATAGGAAATAGGATGAATGAACATAATACTAGTAGGACAGTAAAGACTGACATAGGCACAGAAAATTAGTATTACAGAGGGAGTGCAAATTTCCATATTCAAAGAATCAGTGGAATCCGCACTGGTCACAAAGATGGAAGGGACATGACTCTGAGGGCAATTAGTCTTCGTTTTGGATTCTAGTGATGAAATTCTCTATTCACTTCAATGAGACTGAATGTAAAATGCATTACAAAGACAGATTCAAGAGTGTCATAAAATCTTCATTTCAGCATTTAGGAGGGGTCACGGGACAGAAAGCCACGGATGATATCTGCTAATGAGATGTCAGCTGTGTAAAGGTGAAGAATGAGAGTCTGCATTCATTGGTTATTCCCATCTCGGTAGGTGATGGCGTATTGTTGGGGTATACCGTCACTTAATGACTGCTGGCTGGGGGTCCGTCCTGAGGGATGCCCACCCACCCTGAGAATGAGGCAGCAGTGCAGAGTCACATTTAAGCTTTCTTTCTTGCACATCAACTCTAATTTGCAGGTATCTGCAACCAGCCTCATTTACTGAAAAGCAGCCTGCAGTGAGATTTCAAGAATCTGATGTTTCATGGCGGATAATTAGGGATGCAATGTTAAAAAATTATCTTTAATCATGCAAAATTGCATATGCTAAAGAGGAAGGACTAGCCCAGCGAGACTTTCCCACGGACTAGTCCTGTCTTGGATCTTCTAATCATCTTGGTAGGACCATTATGCAGGCAGTCAATCACACCCAGGGAGGCATGACTAGGAGATCTGAGGCAGGACTAGTCCCTGGGAAGAGACATCTCAATGGGCTAGTCCTGCCTTGTTAGCATATGTTACACTGCAAGATTAAAGGGTTATTACCAAAAAGTGTAGTTATCCCTGTGGTAGGATTTGGGATAACTTGCTGATTGCTGGAGGTCTGACTGCTGGTACCCCCCACCTGCGATCTTGAGACTGGGGCTCTGCAATCTCATCCTGAATAGTGTGGGGGATGCATGCTCAGACTTTGCTTCATCCACTGTCTAAGGGGCTGCCAGGCGTTGCGCTCGCCTATTTCCACTAGTACCATAGACAATGAATGTTGTGGTGATTCTTGGGATCACAGGAGTTCCCAGCGGTTGGACCCCAATGGATCACCAAATCAAAAGATAGAGGATAACTTCATTTTTTTTTGATTAATTCTTTAAAGTTCATTTTTCAAATGCTGCATTAGTAAGCCCCATGAAACACTGTAGCAGATTAAAGAAACCCCCATGAATATCGCTATATTAGTGGTATGTTATTCCTTGGTGTAAGGCTGCAGCAGGTGGCCGAGAATACAGCTGTGCAGGAAGAAAATGGGCAAAATGTATTTATTTTTTATTTATTTTACTCACTTATATAGCGCATTAATTCCACAGCCCTTTACAGACATTATCATTGCTGTCCCCATTGGGCTCGCAATCTAGATTCCCTATCAGTATGTCTTTGGAGTGTGCGAGGAAACCGGAGAACCCGGAGGAAACCCACACAAACACAGGGAGAACATACAAACTAAACATTTCATGGTGATGCAGTGCTGCAGACTCTTCATTCTCAGGAATAGTGGAAATCCCAGAGGTTGGACCCTCCTGAGACGGAGATACCCCTTCAATAAAACTAGTTCTTAGTTCCTCTTGTGGCTAAGACCTCGGGGCGTCTCACGTTTTCTGGTGGGCTTGTTTTACCATACAGGAAAGGTGTTAATGAAAAACGTGAGGTCTCCCAGAATTAGGACATCCTGCACCATTGCATTTTCCTGGAAAATAAGCATGTGAATGGCGCTTAGAAAAATCCCAACCAACCAAGAACTAAATATATAGCATGGCGGTAAAAGGCACACTATGCTTGCAGAAAACCTCTTCAATCAGTTGATTGACGGTACTCGCCGAGAGTCGGACCACCAACGATCAGTTTTAAAGAAACTAAGTAATCTCTCCAGCTCTATGTCTACAAGGACATTTGGAGTTCTGCATCTTTATGATAGATCATTCTTGGTAAAATCTTGGTGAGACCCATTAATGCCAAAACAACATATAATCTATTGTAATCATTGAGAACTTCTCAGATGTTGCCGTTAAGGCGATGCCTATAAACAATGGCTGGTGCATAAAAGGTTTATACTATGAGGTTTATAATTGTTTCTTTGTCTTCCATTTACTCCCTCACTACCCTACACTCAGACATTGCATTTAGCTTCTAGTTTAGCGTTAAACCATAGCAACCAATTAGACACTCGCACTCGACAAATTACAGCTAATTACTGATTGATGTGGTTTGGGGAGTTTTTTTTTCAGGTGGGAATCAATGCGGTACAGAAGGTTTAGTACTGTCAGAAAACAGAAATAAATCCCGCAACCTGAAAAATAGCTACCAAGGGATGCAACATTTGAAGGGCTTGTCCAATAAGCAAGGATAAATGATAAATGTACGATCACTGGGGGCTCTACTGCTGAGAACGGGGGTTCAAAAGTTACCTATGTGAATGGTAGAGAGAATGTGTGACCTCCTACAGCCAGTGAATGGAGCAGTGGTCGAGAGAGAGAGAGAGAGGATTCAAAAAGACCTAAATAAACTGGAGCAGTGGGCAGCAACCAACAGAATGGTTTTTAACAGGGAAAAATGCAAAGTACTACATCTGGGCAATAAAAATGAAAAAAGCATATACAGAATTGGAGGAATAGAGCTAAGCAACAGTACATGTGAAAAAGACTTAGGTATACTAATAGATCATAGACTGAACATGAGTCAACAGTGTGATGCAGCAGCAAAAAAGGCAAATACAATTCTGGGATGTATTAACAGAAGCATACAGTCTAGATCACGTGAAGTCATTATCGGTCTTTACTCCTCTTTGGTCAGACCTCATCTGGAATACTGTGTACAGTTTTGGGCACCACATTTTAAAAAAGACATAGACAAACTGGAGCAAGTTCAGAGAAGAGCGACCAGAATGGTGACTGGTCTGCAAACCATGTCCTATGAGGAACGGTTGCAGGATTTGGGAATGTTTAGCTTGCAAAAAAGAAGACTGAGAGGAGACTTAATAGCTGTCTACAAATATGTCAAGGGCTGTCACATTGTAGAAGGATCATCTTTATTCTCATTTGCACAAGGAAAGACTAGAAGCAATGGGATGAAACTAAATGGGAGGAGACACAGATTAGATATTAGAAAAAACTTTTTGACAGTTAGGGTGATTAATGAGTGGAACAGGCTGCCACGAGAGGTGGTGAGTTCCCCTTCAATGGACGTCTTCAAACAGAGGCTGGACAGACATCTGTCTGAGATGATCTAGTGAATCCTGCTTTGAGCAGGGGGTTGGACCAGATGACCCAGGAGGTCCCTTCCAACTCTACCATTCTATGATTCTATGATTCTATGCTCACTAACGCTTCATCCACATAGGGGACCCATGTTCTCGTAAGTGATGGGAATCTCAGCAGCCAGACCCCTAGGTATCAAACATTTATCATGTCCCCTGTGGATAGATAATATATGTTTTTTTTATGGGACAGCTCTTTTTAATAGCATGGTAGAGAGAGGAGTCCATGTAGTTTTGTCAGATCTCTACGTTCTGGTGGAGACCTAGCACTTTCAGTCTGAGGAAGGGTTGGTGGCCCATACTGATGCACAGCAGGCAGAGGTAGAGAAAAGGAGATGGGGTGGTACACTGAATCCTGAATTTTTGGTAATTTTTATATTTTGTAGGGTGGTTTATGGGAAGGTGAAGCAGGTAGGACCCAGGGTGTATCTATAGGTGGTATAGAGGTAGGAGTTGTACCCAGTCTTGCTCCCAATGCCTAAATCCCAGAGCAAACCTTTGACTGCATCCTCCCCACTAACCTTTCAATATGCCCTCCCCACCCTCCCTCTGTCAAAGGGTATGTTCACACTAAGTTTTTATAGGCGTTTTTGGAGCAGAACCTGATCGGAAACTCTCCAAATCCTCTCCAAAAACTCAAAACTCCTCAAAAACATAGAGTTTAATGTTTAGTTTTTCCTTCAAAAACTCAGCAAAAAGACTCAGGCCCCAATTCATCAAGACCAATGATCTTCACTCTGGTCTTGATGAGGGAACGAGATGGAGTTCAGAGCTTCTGGTTCATTAAGAGGGCTTCTCCCTCCGTGTGCACCTCGCCCCAAATCTTACTTCAATCCCTGTTGGAGTGTAAGATTTGAGGAGTATCGAACGCCGCTTGTCATAATTTTTACAAGTTGCGGTTGCCGTGTGGCAATGGCGTGGAAACACTAAAAGTTCGGCCAAAACTTTACAACTTTTCAAAGTTTTTTACAACACAATTCTGGTGTAAAAGCTTTGATGAATCGGACCCTCAGTGAGCACATACCCTTTTTTGCTGTCAATACTGACGATTTTTTTGCAGCATTTTCTCAGGCGGATTTTGGAGCGGAGTCGAATGAAAAAGTTTTTTTTCCTGATGTACAGCCAGAGTAAACAGGCTGACAAACATCCAACTTACTAGCAAAGCACATGTTTCATGGGTGAAATTATTTTTAAGATTGCTTAAACTAACTAGATACTGCAGTCTTTATTCACATCTTTGGCTGGAGTCAGGACCCCAATTTTTGTGGCTTACAGGGCTCCACAGAGAATTTCCTAATACTGGCCAAAAAGGGTGAACGGGCTACTTTAATAGGGGTAAGTCATAAGAGTCTGAAAGGTTGGCTCTGACTACTTGGAGATGAGGGGAAGGGGAAGGGTTTGATACTAATGACAGGTGAACCCATAGAGAGGGTGCTCTGAACATATAACTGAGCCTCACTGTAGCGTCGGCGTCCCTGCCTCCTGCTAGGCAGGGACGCTGTTCCCCTCACCTCTCTGCTCCGTGCCCGGCGGCTTCCTCCCGCTCTGCTTGCAGCGCCCGCTCTCCCCCGGTCACTGTGCTTAGGGCGCGCGTGCGCGCGCTCCCCCTCTCTTAAAGGGGCCGCGCGCGTCGCCCTAAGGAGTCCCCGGCCAATGGCCGGAGGATCCCTCCATATATAAGGCACCTCCTCCAAAATGGAGGTGCCCGAGCAATGTTGTTGCACTGTTCACTACTCTGCTTCAGCCCTCAGGTCCCGTTGCCAGTTACCTGCCAGTTACCTGCCAGTCTCCTGCCAGTTTGCTGCCTGATTCCTGCCTGTCATCCGCTTTCCTGCTTGCTAGCCTGAGGTCCGACTGTCTGCCTTCCGACACCTGTCAGTCTGTCTATGGACCAGCTTGCCCGCTCACCTGGGAGCGCTCACCTGCTACCTGCCTGATAGCCTACCTGGAGGCTCCGCCGTCACGTGCTGTGACCACCTGCCAGTCCAGAGACTCTTGCCCGCTCACCTGGGAGCGCTCATCTGCTACCTGCCTGTTAGCCTACCTAGAGGCTCCGCCGTCACGTGCTGTGACCACCTGCCAGTCCAGAGACTCTTGCCCGCTCACCTGGGAGCGCTCATCTGCTACCTGCCTGTTAGCCTACCTAGAGGCTCCGCCGTCACGTGCTGTGACCACCTGCCAGTCCAGAGACTCTTGCCCGCTCACCTGGGAGCGCTCATCTGCTACCTGCCTGTTAGCCTACCTGGAGGCTCCGCGTCACATGCTGTAACCACCTGCTTATCCTGAGACGCTCGCCTGCTCACCTGGGAGCACTCATCTGCCATCTGCCTGCTAGCCTACCTGGAGGCTCTGCCGTCACAGGTCGTACCTGCCCGTTTACCCAGAGACTGCCCCGGTCACTTGCCGTGACCTCCTGCCCGTTTACCCAGAGACTGCCCCGGTCACTTGCCGTGACCTCCTGCCCGTTTACCCAGAGACTGCCCCGGTCACTTGCCGTGACCTCCTGCCCGTTTACCCAGAGACTGTCCCGGTCACTTGCTGTGACCTCCTGCCCGTTTACCCAGAGACTGTCTCGGTCACTTGCTGTGACCTCCTGCCCGTTTACCCAGAGACTGTCCCGGTCACTTGCCGTGACCTCCTGCCCGTTTGCCCAGAGACTGTCCCGGTCACCTGCTGTGACCGCCTGCCTGTCTTCCCTGGTCGCCACCCGCTTCCTTACAAGGACTGCCCCCTTGTATAAGTTGCTCAGAGGTTCCGCCTCCCAGACCCGTTACAGTTTGCTCGGGCCATGGAACCCGGTGGCACCCAAGCTCCCTCGCTCTCGGACCTTTGTCATGAACTGTCCCGACAGAGGTCCCAACAGGAGTCCATCCTGGGTCACCTGCGGAAAGTCAATACTCGCCTGGACACTTTGACTGCCCCACCAGCAACCACCAATACCATAGTATCCTGCTCTGGAATCCGGCTTTCTGCACCTCCTCGCTTCGGAGGCGACTCCGCTCAAGCTCGGGGCTTCATTAACCAGTGCACCCTGCACTTTGAACACCAGTCCCACCAGTTTAATTCCGACCGGGCCAAAGTAGCCTTCATCATGTCCCATCTCACGGGAGAGGCACTGGCTTGGCTAAATCCTCTATGGGAGAGAGGAGACCCTCTGGTGTCCGACCTGCCAGCCTTTCTCACGGCTTTCCGGAAGGTCTTCGACGAACCCGGACGGAGGACCTCATCCGCCTCATCTCTGCTACGCCTCCGTCAAGGGAGTCTCACCGTGGGCCAATATGCCATACGGTTCCGTACCCTTGCTTCGGAGCTGGCCTGGGATAACGACGCCCTGGTGTCCGTCTTCTGGGAGGGTCTGTCCGGCCGTATTAAAGATGAACTCGCTGGTTGGGACATTCCTACCACTCTTGACGACTTGATTACACTTGCCACTCGGATTGACATCCGGTTCCAGGAGCGCGCTAGGGAGGTCACCCGTGAGAGGAGCATTCCATGTCTAGTCCCTACCTCTCAGAGACCCGTCACTCTCCAGGCACACTCACCTGAGCCTATACAGGTCGACCAGACCAAGATGGTCAAGACCCGTCAAGACTTACGTCGTGCCGAGGGGAGCTGTTTCTACTGTGGCAGTAAGGAGCACCGGATCCGTTCCTGTCCTGAGAGGTCGGGAAACGCCTGTGTCTAGGATCGCTCGGAGAGGTCGCCCTAGACAAAAGTAAACCCTCTCCATCCCTGATGCTGTCTGTTTCTATCTTCTGCGGAGAGAACCGCTATTTTGAACTGGCTCAACTTGACTCTGGAGCTGCTGGAAATATCATCTCTCAATCCCTGGTAGAAAAATACCACATTCCCACGAAACCTCTGGCTGTACCTTTATCTGTCGCCGCCGTGGATGGGGGCCTCTTACCACATCCCATCCAACTCATCACCGAATCTCTGACTCTACAGGTGGGAATGCTGCATTCTGAGAGCATCTCCTTTCATGTTCTGCCTGGACTCTCTCACGCACTATTGCTTGGCCTGCCTTGGCTCCAGAAACATGCACCCGTGCTTGATTGGCAGACCGGAGAGGTCCTTCGCTGGGGACAGGACTGCCATAAGACTTGTCTAGTTCCCGTTCGTCCTGCCCGTCCTTCTCCTACCCCAGCCAATCTGCCCGGTCTTCCGGTTCCCTATTGGTCTTATGCGGATGTCTTCAATAAAAAAGAGGCAGAGACTTTACCTCCTCATAGACCATACGACTGCCCAATCGACCTGATGCCCGGCTCTACTCCTCCCCGTGGGCGAATCTACCCTTTGTCCGCTGCTGAAACCCGGTCCATGTCTGAATATATTGAGGAGAACCTGGCCCGGGGATTTATCCGGAAATCTACCTCCCCGGCGGGAGCAGGCTTCTTCTTTGTCAAAAAGAAGGACGTCTCACTCCGTCCATGTATAGACTATAGAGGCCTAAACCAGATTACTGTGAAGAATAAATACCCCCTTCCGCTTATTCCTGAATTATTTGACCGTCTGAGGGGGGCTAGAATCTTCACCAAACTGGATCTCCGTGGGGCGTATAACCTGGTCCGTATCCGTCAGGGGGATTGAGTGGAAGACGGCATTCAATACCCAGGACGGCCACTATGAGTACCTTGTGATGCCCTTCGGTCTCTGTAACGCTCCCGCCGTCTTTCAAGAGTTGGTCAATGACATCTTCCGGGACCTTCTCTACTCCTGCGTAGTGGTGTACCTGGACGACATCTTGGTCTTCTCTCCGGATCTCCCCACACACCGGAGGGACGTTCGTCAGGTCCTGCTCAGGCTCAGGCAGAACCACCTCTACGCTAAATATGAGAAGTGCATCTTTGAGCAGACCTCTCTTCCATTTCTGGGCTACATAATCTCTCAGACAGGTCTACAAATGGATCCTGAGAAACTGTCTGCCATTCAGAAGTGGCCCCGACCAGAGGGGTTGAAGGCTATTCAGCGGTTCCTGGGCTTCGCCAACTATTACCGCCTGTTCATACCGCACTTCTCTTCCCGGACCGCCCCTATCTCTGCTCTCACCCGTAAAGGTACGAACCCCAGAGAATGGCCGCCCGAAGCAGAGGAGGCATTTCTTTCCTTAAAACAGGCCTTCCTCTCCGCCTCGGTGCTGCATCGTCCGGACGGCAACAAACAATTCTTCCTAGAAGTTGACGCTTCCTCCTCCGGAGCTGGGGCGGTACTTACCCAAAAATCTTCTTCCGGAAGAAAGGTAACCTGCGGCTTTTTCTCCAAACTTTTCTCCTCTTCTGAGCGCAATTATTCTATAGGAGACCGAGAATTGTTGGCCATTAAGATGGCACTGGAGGAGTGGCGTTACCTGCTCGAGGGGGCTCTCCACCCGGTAATAATTTACACTGACCACAAGAACTTGGCATATCTCCAGAGCGCCCAGAGACTTAACCCGCGCCAAGCCCGGTGGTCTTTGTTTTTTGCCCGCTTTGATTTCATTCTTCATTTTCGTCCGGCTGACAAGAACATCAAAGCTGACGCCCTGTCCCGATCCTTTCTGGTGTCTGATCTTGAGGAGGAGCCTAAACACATCATCGATCCCGCCAGAGTAATGCAGGTAGCACCCGTGGGCCTAAATCGTCTCCCTCCCGGTAAGACGTTCGTAACGGAGTCCGATCGGGAGAAGATTCTACACTGGGGTCACTCGTCTAAGCTAGCTGGGCACGCCGGTCAGAAAAAGACCCTCCAGCTTATTACCCGGCACTACTGGTGGCCTACCCTGCACAAGGATGTAATTGACTTTGTTTCTGCCTGTGTGTCCTGCGCCCGCAACAAAGTTCCGAGACACCTGCCTACCGGCCGCCTTCTTCCTCTGCCTGTGCCTGCTGCCCCGTGGCAACATATAGCTATGGACTTCATAACAGATCTCCCCGTCTCTGCCGATTGTACGGTCATTTGGGTGGTCGCTGACCGCTTTTCTAAAATGGCTTATTTTATCTCCCTGCCAGGCCTCCCGTCTGCTCCCGAGCTAGCTAAAGACTTTATCCGCCACATCTTCCGTCTCCATGGTCTGCCTCTCCACATCGTGTCGGATCGTGGGGTTCAGTTCACCTCACGCTTCTGGAGAGCCACATGTAAACTGCTCGACGTCACCCTGGACTTCTCCTCCGCTTACCACCCACAGTCCAATGGTCAAGTGGAGCGGATCAATCAGAATTTGACCAGTTACCTCCGGCACTTCGTTAATGCCCACCATTCAGACTGGGTGGATCTCCTACCATGGGCCGAGTTCTCTTACAACAATCACGAGAGCGAATCTTCTTCTAAATCCCCGTTTTTTGTAGTCTTCGGTCAGCATCCTCGGATCCCTTTTCCTGTCTCCACCTCTGTGGACAACCCGGCTGCGGAATCTCTCGTTAGCAAATTTTCCTCCATTTGGGAGAGTACCCGATCCGCACTCCTTCAGTCGTCCGAGCGGATGAAGAGACACGCCGACAAAAAACGCCTGGATTCCCCACAATTTCGTCCCGGAGATAAAGTCTGGCTCTCATCCAAATATGTCCGGCTCAAGATTCCTTCCTATAAGTTAGGGCCTCGGTTCATCGGCCCACTGGAGGTTATCAAACAGATCAACCCGGTGGCCTATAAATTGAAACTCCCGGCCAACTTACGGATTCCTAACTCCTTCCATGTATCTCTTCTCAAACCCGTGGTACTTAACTCCTTTTCCAAGTCTACAGGTACGCCTCCTGCTCCGGTTTCTGCTGAAGACGAGTTTGAGGTAGAGAACATTCTGGCCACCAAAAGGGTAAGAGGAAAGACCTTTTTTCTAGTGGATTGGAAGGGGTTTGGTCCTGAGGAGAGAACATGGGAGCCCCGGGAGAACATCCATGCCCCTCTCATCCTTGCTAAATTTTTGTCTGGCCTAAAAAAGGGGGGGCCTAAAGGGGGGGGGGCTACTGTAGCGTCGGCGTCCCTGCCTCCTGCTAGGCAGGGACGCTGTTCCCCTCACCTCTCTGCTCCGTGCCCAGCGGCTTCCTCCCGCTCTGCTTGCAGCGCCCGCTCTCCCCCGGTCACTGTGCTTAGGGCGCGCGCGCGCGCTCCCCCTCTCTTAAAGGGGCCGCGCGCGTCGCTCTAAGGAGTCCCCGGCCAATGGCCGGAGGATCCCTCCATATATAAGGCACCTCCTCCAAAATGGAGGTGCCCGAGCAATGTTGTTGCACTGTTCACTACTCTGCTTCAGCCCTCAGGTCCCGTTGCCAGTTACCTGCCAGTTACCTGCCAGTCTCCTGCCAGTTTGCTGCCTGATTCCTGCCTGTCATCCGCTTTCCTGCTTGCTAGCCTGAGGTCCGACGGTCTGCCTTCCGACACCTGTCAGTCTGTCTATGGACCAGCTTGCCCGCTCACCTGGGAGCGCTCACCTGCTACCTGCCTGATAGCCTACCTGGAGGCTTCGCCGTCACGTGCTGTGACCACCTGCCAGTCCAGAGACTCTTGCCCGCTCACCTGGGAGCGCTCATCTGCTACCTGCCTGTTAGCCTACCTAGAGGCTCCGCCGTCACGTGCTGTGACCACCTGCCAGTCCAGAGACTCTTGCCCGCTCACCTGGGAGCGCTCATCTGCTACCTGCCTGTTAGCCTACCTAGAGGCTCCGCCGTCACGTGCTGTGACCACCTGCCAGTCCAGAGACTCTTGCCCGCTCACCTGGGAGCGCTCATCTGCTACCTGCCTGTTAGCCTACCTGGAGGCTCCGCCGTCACATGCTGTGACCACCTGCTTATCCTGAGACTCTCGCCTGCTCACCTGGGAGCACTCATCTGCCATCTGCCTGCTAGCCTACCTGGAGGCTCTGCCGTCACAGGTCGTACCTGCCCGTTTACCCAGAGACTGCCCCGGTCACTTGCCGTGACCTCCTGCCCGTTTACCCAGAGACTGCCCCGGTCACTTGCTGTGACCTCCTGCCCGTTTACCCAGAGACTGCCCCGGTCACTTGCCGTGACCTCCTGCCCGTTTACCCAGAGACTGTCTCGGTCACTTGCCGTGACCTCCTGCCCGTTTACCCAGAGACTGTCTCGGTCACTTGCTGTGACCTCCTGCCCGTTTACCCAGAGACTGTCCCGGTCACTTGCCGTGACCTCCTGCCCGTTTGCCCAGAGACTGTCCCGGTCACCTGCTGTGACAGCCTGCCTGTCTTCCCTGGTCGCCACCCGCTTCCTTACAAGGACTGCCCCCTTGTATAAGTTGCTCAGAGGTTCCGCCTCCCAGACCCGTTACACTCGTTTTTGCCATTCTCAGGAACAGCGGGGACACAACAGTCAGACACCATTCAACAGGCCTATCTAGTGGAGGGCACAATTCAAGGTACCTATGAATCACGCAGGGTGTGGGAAAGACTTAGTGCAACACAAAGGGAAGAGGGAAAGGGAGCCCAGACACTAGGGAAAGGTGTGAGTGGAGACCTCCTAGTCTGGTCTAGCGTCACCCTGTCTCAACTACCGTCCCTATATTGGCTCTTCAGCAATCGCCGGATGCGTACCTCACCCTGACTTTCCCTAGCATATGGCTAAGGCTAGGGAAGGAAGGAGATGAGCACTAGTCGATCTCCACTAAACTCTATAGACAACAAGGGAGGACAAACAGGGTGGGATTGCTTAGCTTTAGACGACTCCAGACAAATGCGCACACAGCCTCAAGCTCAAGAGAGGACAAAGTACTGCTCTTGCTAAAGCCTCACAAGTAGTAATGAATATCGCCGGCACCTCCCTCTCAGACACACCAGGTATTTATACACTCAGGCCAGGGAGCTAATTAGCCAGAGGGAGGTAGCCGCTTGGTCCTAGAAAGACAGCCTCTAAGAAGATGTCTGTAATGCCAAACGTAGAGATCTCCTGCAACCAACTGCAGGGCGACTGTCTGTCACCTCTGACACACCCGTGACACTATGGGGGGAAAGGGCCCAATCTACCCAGATGCCAAGGGATCTGCAAGCGAGGGAGCAAAATGTACAAGGACCATAGACTCTCTGGAGAGTAGGGTGCTCTTCTCTCAGGGACCAAGTCCTCTGTAGGGAAAGGGGTCACGATTATGAGGAGCCAGGGGTTCTGAAATAATCTCTCAGTAAGGCTCTTGGGCATGGCATGGCAGAGGTCCAAAATGAAAAACCTGGACAAACTCGCGAGCCAACCAGTATACAGTATAATCTGCCCCACAAAGTCCTCCAAACAGAATAATGGGCCCCACATACAGGGCCGGCGTCAGCACCCGGCGTACCCGAGCAAGTGCCGGGGCCCTGAGCAGGCGGGGGGGGGACCACTCGCCGTCGGGCACCCCGCCGCGCTATGGGACCCGTGAGCGGAGGAGAGCCAGCGCCCGCTATCCCCCCTTTGCTCAGGGCCCCGGCACCTGGCGCAATACTTATCTCTCCCCGTGCCTCCACAGCAGGTCTTGTCTCTTCCGCGGCTGCTGCACAGTGACGTCTCAGGTCAGAGGGCGCGGTGACGTCTGTCCACCGTGCTCTCTCCTGAGCCGTCACAGCGCAGAGCGGGAAGACGCCGGGGCGCGTGTGGAGTCCAAAGCAGCAGCAGCAGGTGAGAAGTGAGGTGAGTATTTGATTTTTTTTTTTTATTGTATGGAGGCATGGCGCATTATATGGTAGGGTGGGGGTGTGTGACATCCTGCATGGGGCATTATAAGGGGGGGGGGGTGACATCCTGCATGGGGCATTATAAGGGAGGGGGGGTGACATCCTGCATGGGGCATTATAAGGGAGGGGGTGTGTGTGACATCCTGCATGGGGCATTATAAGGGAGAGGAGGGGATGATATCCTGCATGGGGCATTATGAGGGAGGGGGAGGTGTGTGACATCCTGCATGGGGCATTATAAGGGAGGGGGGTGTGACATCCTACATGGGGCATTATATGGGGGGAGGCGTGACATCCTGCATGGGGCATTATAAGGGAGGGGGGTGTGACATCCTGCATGGGGCATTATAAGGGAGGGGGGTGTGTGTGACATCCTGCATGGGGCATTATAAGGGAGGAGGGGGTGACATCCTGCATGGGGCATTATAAGGGAGGGGGGGTGACATCCTGCATGGGGCATTATAAGGGGGGGAGTGACATCCTGCATGGGGCATTATAAGGGGGGGTGACATCCTGCATGGGGCATTATAAGGGAGGGGGGGTGACATCCTGCATGGGGCATTATAAGGGGGGGGGTGACATCCTGCATGGGGCATTACAAGGGAGGGGGTGTGTGACATCCTGCATGGGGCATTAGAAGTGAGGGGGGGGTCATCCTGCATGGGGCATTATAAGGGGGGGTGATATCCTGCATGGGTCATTACAAGGGAGGGGGTGTGTGACATCCTGCATGGGGCAGTAGAAGCGAGGGGGGTGTCATCCTGCATGGGGCATTATAAGGGGGTGTGTGACATCCTGCATGGGGCATTATAAAGGGGGGTGACATCCTGCATGGGGCATTACAAGGGAGGGGGTGTGTGACATCCTGCATGGGGCAGTAGAAGCGAGGGGGGGTGTCATCCTGCATGGGGCATTATAAGGGGGTGTGTGACATCCTGCATGGGGCATTATAAGGGGGGGTGACATCCTGCATGGGGCACTATAAGGGGGGGTGACATCCTGCATGGGGCATTATAAGGGGGGGTGACATCCTGCATGGGGCATTATAAGGGGGGGGGAGTGACATCCTGCATGGGGCATTATAAGGAGGGGTAAAATCCTGCATGGTGCATTATAAGGGAGGGGGGGTGACATCCTGCATGGGGCATTATAAGAGGGGTGACATCCTGCATGGGGCATTATAAGGGGGGGTGACATGCTATATGGGGCATTATATGGGGGGAACAGCCTGCGTGGGGCATTATGTGGGGTCAACAGCCTGCGTGGTGCATTATGTGGGGGGAACAGCCTGCGTGGTGCATTATGTGGGGGGAACAGCCTGCATGAGGCATTATGTGGAGGGAACAGCCTGCATGGAGCTTTATGTGGGGGCACAGCCTGCATGGAGCGCTATATGGGGGCCAGTATTCTGTATGGAGCGTTATATGGGGGCCAGTATCCTGTATGGAGCGTTATATGGGGACCAGTATCCTGTATGGAGCGTTATATGGGGGCCAGTATCCTGTATGGAGCGTTATATGGGGGCCAGTATCCTGTATGGAGCGTTATGTAGGGGCTAGTATTCTGTATGGAGCGTTATATGGGGGCCAGTATCCTGTATGGAGCGTTATATGGGGGCCAGTATCCTGTATGGAGCGATTCGCCGGTTTCTGAGCTATTGTAGAATTTACAATAGATATCACGCATGTAATGTAAGAAGTGAAATCTTTGCATTGTACTATATATATATTTCTCTGCGGTATTTGTGCATCATGAATCGTGGTATGTGTTAAAGGGGCCCACTGAGACTCTTTCGCCCAGGGCCCACAAAAACCTGGAGCCGGCCCTGCCCACATAGTCCTCCATACAGAATAATGGCCCCACATAGTCCTTCATACAGAATAATGGGCCCAACATAGTCCTACATACAGAATAATGGGCTCCACATAGTCCTCCATACAGAATAATGGCCCCACATAGTCCTCTATACAGAATAATGGGCCCAACATAGTCCTCCATACAGAATAATGGGCTCCACATAGTCGTCCATACAGAATAATGGCCCCACATAGTCCTCCATACAGAATAATGGGTTCCACATAGTCCTCTATACAGAATAATGGGCCCCACATAGTCCTCCATACAGAATAATGGGCCTCACATAGTCCTCCATACAGAATAATGGGTTCCACATAGTCCTCTATACAGAATAATGGGCCCAACACAGTCCTCCATACAGAATAATGGGCCCCACATAGTCCTCTATACAGAATAATGGGCCCAACATAGTCCTCCATACAGAATAATGGGCCCCACATAGTCCTCTATACAGAATAATGGGCCCAACATAGTCCTCCATACAGAATAATGGGTTCCACATAGTCCTCTATACAGAATAATGGGCCCAACACAGTCATCCATACAGAATAATGGGCTCCACATAGTTCTTCATTCCGAATAATGGCCCCACATAGTCCTCCATACAGTAAAATGGCCCCACATAGGGGTGGTGGTTCTGGTGTCAAGGACCAAATAAAACCACCCTGCGGGCCATATTTGGTCCACGGGCCAGAGTTTGACATGAGTGCTCTAAGGTAAGAAGGGCAGAAAAGGAGATAAATGTTTACAAATGACAAGCTGTGTTAGCCTTCTTGCTCCGGCGTGTCCCGACTGGATAGGAAGGAAGGTGGCGAGACCTCTGTTGGGCCTAGCTTCATAT
The DNA here is from genome assembly GCF_046119375.1 of Phyllobates terribilis. NCBI lineage: Eukaryota > Metazoa > Chordata > Amphibia > Anura > Dendrobatidae > Phyllobates > Phyllobates terribilis. The sequence continues at coordinate 388,004,428 of NW_027362765.1, forward strand.
GTAGGAAAGAGGGTCTATGGAAGGCAGAATGCAATGGGAAACATTATTCCATTTTGATGGCCTCTGATGGCCCCACGTGAGGCCTCATATTCTCCTCTATGAGAAATGCCGTGGCCACGTCACAAAATCTTTGAGAACAAACCTGAACATGCTCATTAGATGATTACTGGTTCATCAACCCGGCCAAATGTCCATATAAATTCTTATAGAGATAGTGGGTTGAGTGGCTGCCAGACTCCTCGGTTGCCACTTATCATGGTGGATTACATAGAGTTGGGCAGAAAAATACAACCTAATAGATTAATGATGACATTAGTGATCAGTAGACCCTGACATTGAGATGTCTCAGCAAAATGAAAAGTCTCTTTGGACTTAGGACGTTCTTGTGATATCTCCAATGTCCAAAATTTAAAAGTCTCCCTTTTATGTGAAAATAAGCTCTTTCCTTTAAATGTGTGGACTCCTAATTACATCTTTACTAGAGGATTTTAATAAGAACTGTCAACATCTGCCATTTTAATGATAACATCTGCTAACTAGGGGGGTAGCTATTGGGGAGGTAGTGGTGCCCTGGTGGAAAAAAAATCATAGTGAATTATAGTGTTACATTTCCGCAGCCATAGTGTTATAGCATGTTAACACCATGTGGCAGCACACAAAGTACCTATGGCTATGTAATATGGAACCATAGGAAACATGTGCCAGGGCGGTGATGTTCAGTCTCCATTCACATGTCTATATAATGCCTAAATGATACCACCATACAGTGACCATCATGCATTGTCTACATAATAACACTACATGTGCCAAAATAATACCACCAGATACTGTCTGAAAAATGCTCCCATAAAATGTACAAAAAATACCACTATACACTGTCCAAATGATAGCACCATACAGTGAGCAAAAATACCACTCTGCATTGTCTACATAATAACACAATATGTGCCAAAATAAAACCACCAGATACTGTCTATATAATGGCATCATGCAATGTCCAAATAATACTACTATACACTGTCAAAATAATATCACCATACAGTCACCGAACAATACTAACATACAATGCCCCAATAATACCACTATACAGTGGCCAAATAATACCATCACCATACCATGCCCAAATAATACCACACACAATAGAGTGTAGAAATAATACCATCATACATTACCTACATAATAGTACCATATGTGCCTAAATAATAACACTAAATACTGTCTGGGTAATGCTCTTATACAATACCACTAAACAGTGTCCAAATAATAACAGAATACATGGTTTACAAAATAGTACCATGTGTGCCCAAATAATACCACCAGATACTGTCTGGATAATGCCACTATACAGTGCTTAAATAATACCATACACAACACAGTGTGCAAATTAATACCACCATACATTGTCTGCAAAATAGTAACATTGTGCCCACACAAAACCACCATATAATGTCTGACTAATGCCACCATACAATAACAATAACATTGTACACTGCCAAAATAATAACACCATACATTTCCCAAATATTATGACCATAGAGTGCTCAACTAATAACACAATACACTGCCTAAATAGCACTATACACAATACAGTGCACAAATTAACACCGCCATTCATTGTCTACAAAATAGCACCATATATGTACCTAAATAATACCACCAGATACTACTTGAATAATGCCCACTGACTATACAGTGCTCAAATACTACCATACACAATACAGTGTCCAAATTAATACCACCATACATTGTCTGCAAAATAGTAGCATTGTGCCCAATACTGATACTGCAGAATACTGCCTGAATAATGCAATACAAAGTCCAAATAATTGCCCTTGTGCAGTGCCCAAAATATAACGCCATACTTTGCCCAAATAATACTACCGCACAGTGCTCAAATAATGGCACCATATAGTGCCCAAATGGCCAAACTATTTAAAGCCTAAATAATAACATACAGTGCCCTAATAATACCGCCATGCGCTGCCTAAACATCATGCCATTCTGGTGCAGTTCAGTCTCCTTGGTACAGTTTTCAACCATTCTGGAAATTATATTTTATGCCTATGTGGCCTTTTTTCCAGATGAATGTTTTAAAAAATATAGCGCCCTCCCCGGATCAGGGTGAAACCTTAGCGTGTATGTAACACAAGGCGCGGCGCAGAGCGGAGATGTGGTTATACGGTGCAGTCATTAGAGGATGCGGCTCTATACTGATCTGCTGGGTTTATTTCCCTTACAGCGTGTTGTAACATCTGAATCACTGCCGCTTCACGTTCATCCTCCATGATTTAATGATTTTCTGCTTGTGACCTCACAACTCTGTTGCTGTGGAAATGATGCGGTTACGAGCCAGGCTTGAACTTCTCATAGCCCCAGCGCTGCCCTTTAGTAGAAGTAGTTTAGAGCCTATTTATAGTCTGTCTAAACACAGGTGGGATATTTTCATAGTGCTGTCCCCAGACAAATATGTCGTCCGGACCTTCCAGATAAATAAAACTGCTGGGAACTGTAAGACGAAGAAAAATTTGCAGTCATCACCGCTTCATCACATGCAGCTCAGATTTGGAGTCGCTTTATACACTGCTCAAAAAAATAAAGGGAACACTGAAATAACACATCCTAGATCTGAATGAATGAAATATTCTCATTGAATACTTTGTTCTGTACAAAGTTGAATGTGCCGACAACAAAATCACACAAAAATCATCAATGGAAATCACATTTATTAACCAATGGAGGCCTGGATTTGGAGTCACCCCCAAAATTAAAGTGGAAAAACACACTACAGGCTGATCCAACTTTGATGTAATGTCCTTAAAACAAGTCAAAATGAGTCTCAGTATTGTATGTGGCCTCCACGTGCCTGTATGACCTCCCTACAACGCCTGGGCATGCTCCTGATGAGGGTGCGGATGGTCTCCTGTGGGATCTCCTCCCAGACCTGGACTAAAGCATCCGCCAACTCCTGGACAGTCTGTGGTGCAATGTGACGTTGGTGGATGGAGCGAGACATGATGTCCCAGATGTGCTCAATCAGATTCAGGCCTGGGGAACGGGCGGGCCAGTCCATAGCTTCAATGCCTTCATCTTGCAGGAACTGCTGACACACTCCAGCCACATGAGGTCTGGCATTGTCCTGCATTAGGAGGAACCTAGGGCCAACCGCACCAGCATATGGTCTTACAAGGGGTCTGAGGATCTCATCTCGGTACCTAATGGCAGTCAGGCTACCTCTGGCGAGCACATGGAGGGCTATGCGGCCCTCCAAAGAAATGCCACCCCACACCATTACTGACCCACTGCCAAACCGGTCATGCTGAAGGATGTTGCAGGCAGCAGATCGCTCTCCAAGGCGTCTCCAGACTCTGTCACGTCTGTCACATGTGCTCAGTGTTGAACTTGCTTTCATCTGTGAAGAGCACAGGGCGCCAGTGGTGACTTTGCCAATCCTGGTGTTCTGTGGCAAATGCCAAGTGTCCTGCACGGTGTTGGGCTGTGAGCACCCCCCCATCTGTGGACGTCTGGCCCTCATACCACCCTCATGGAGTCGGTTTCTAACCGTTTGTGCAGACACATGCACATTTGTGGCCGGCTGGAGGTCATTTTGCAGGGCTCTGGCAGTGCTCCTCCTGTTCCTCCTTGTACACAGGAGGAGGTAACGGTCCTGCTGCTGGGTTGTTGCCCTCCTATGGCTCCCTCCACATCTCCTGGTATCTGCTCCATGCTCTGGACACTGTGCTGACAGACACAGCAAACCTTCTTGTCACAGCTCGCACTGATGTGCCATCCTGGATGAACTGCACTACCTGAGCAACTTCTGTGGGTTGTACTGTAGACACCGCCTCATGCTACTGTACCTCTAGGGGTGAGAGCAATGGCAACATGAAAAAGTGACCAAAACAAAAGCCAAAAAAGGATGAGAACAGAGAAATGGTCTGTGGTCACCACCTGCAGAACCGCTCCTTTATAGGGGGTATCTTGCTAATTGCTGATCATTTCTACCAGTTGTCTGTTCCATTTGCACAACAGCAGGAGGAATTGATTCACAATCCGTGTTGCTTCATAACTGGACAGGTAGATTTCACAGAAGTTTGATTTACTTGGAGTTACATTGTGTTGCTTAAGTGTTCCCTTTATTTTTTTGAGCAGTGTATATTCATACAACTGCTTAGCTAGCGACCTATATTCTACGACTGTAGAATATAGGTGCCAGATAACCTTTAAATCCTTATTGCTGATACGGCCTGTGTAATAACAGGACTAGATGAAAATGATATAGCTAGAATACATAGTATTAAAGGATTACAGACAGTAGCAGAAACACAACAATAGTCTGTAAGAACTCAAAAATCGTAAAGTGCAGAAATAAGAGTATCATGCAGTGTTCAAATAATACCACCATACATGCCAACATAATACCACTATTCAGTGTCTACATATTCCCACTATATAGTGTCTAAATAATAATACTATAAATTGTCTAAAGAAATAAATACACAGTTCCTAAATAATATAACTAAAGAATGCCTAAATAATACCATTTTACCATTACACAGTACATAAATAATACTACTATAAAGTGTCTAAATAATACTACGAAACAGTGCCTACATATTACCACTATACTGTGTCTAAATAATACCACCGTACAGTGCCTAAAATACCACTATAAAGTGTTCAAATAATATTACTGTAAATTGTCTAAATAAACAATTATACAGTTCCTAAATAATATTACTACACAGTGGCTAAATAATACCTTACACAGTGCATAAATAATACCACCATACAGTGCCTAAAAATACTACTACAAAGTTCATAAATTACACTACTAAAAAGTGTCTAAATAATACCACCATACAGTGCGTAAATAATACCACTATACAGTGTTCAAATAATAATACTATAAATTGTCTAAATAAACAATTACACAGTTCCTAAATAATACAACTAAAGAATGCCTAAATAATACCATTACACAGTGCATAAATAATACTACTATAAAGTGTCTAAATAATACCACCATACGCTATCTAAAAATACCACTATACAGTGTTCAAATAATAATACTATAAGTTGTCTAAATAATGCTATTACACAGTTCCTAAATAATACTATTACACAGAATGTAAATAATACAACTGCACAGTGCATAAATACAGTGACTAAAATACCACTATACAGTGTTCAAATAATACTACTACAAAGTCCCTAAATAATACCATTACAAAGTGTATAAATTACACTACTAAAGAGTATCTAAATCATACAACCATGCAATGTTCAAATAATGTCATCATACATTCTCCAAGTAAAAGTACCTTTCATTACCCAAATAATACCACCATACATCGTCTACATAATAGCATTATATGTGCCCATATAATACTACCATACATGGCCCAAATGATACCAATATACAGTACTTAATAAATATCAAAATACAGTGCTCAAAGTACCACCATACATTGTCTAGATTGCAGTACCATATGTGCCCAAATGAAACAACTGTCTAATGGCACCATACAATGTATAAACAGTACCACAATAGAGTGCCCAAATACCAGTATACATTGCGGAAATCATGCTACCATTGCCACCATAGTGCCCAAATAACTAAAATGTATTATGCCTAAATTAACATATAGTGGCCTAATACCACCATCCCATGACTAAAAATCACAAGCATTAAAGTGTTTGAAAAGCTCCATACAAGGGGAAATAATGCTAACAAACAATGGAAAAATAAAACCACCATACACTGCTCAAATAAATGAACTATATAAAAGAAAACCTAAATAATAATAATGAACAGTGCCCAAATAATACGACCGTACAGTGCCAAAAAATGCCACCATACAGTGCCCAAATAGCCAAACTATGTATTACCTAAATAAGAATAACATAGAGTGCTCAAATAGCACCATACAGTGCCCAAAAAATACCGCCACACCACAGAGGCATTTGCCTCTTTTACTTTTTAGTCTTGGCTATAGCTCTTATCATTTTCTATCCCCATGAAGAAATATTATCACCATTTATGAAATCACGTTATTATTTGAGCGTCAGTCACTTATTGAGAACATGATTTTAATTTCCACAATTATCGTACAACCAATTAGTTTGGGATTATTCCTTAAGTCTTCACATGTAATGTTTGTGTGGATGGTAAATACTTTCCACATTGGCTTTTTCATTTTTAGCATATTAGATTTTGTCTGTTTACTGCTGTCAAGATGATACATAACATCACATCATCACCATGAATCCATAGTAAACAGCCCTGGGGAACAACCTAGATACTCACGTCCTATAGCTAATGAGCAAAGTAAGATATGTTACTTCATGGCTCATAGATTTATCCAGTAAGTCATAGTCGACTAGATGGACATAAATACATTGTAACAAGCCAGTCATCGGCAAGAACAAAAGAAAGAAATGTAACAAGTGAGTCATCAACAAGGACAAAAGAAAGAAATGTATGAAATGTCATTCAATCCTTTTTAGCAGAAGATCTTGTGGCCATATTCAATAGGAAAAAATAAGCCGAACCTTCTGAATTCGTCAGGATCAGCCGCCCTTCTAACATACTGTAGACCAGACTCACCAGCCTCTTCTTCGACAGCAGATATTTGGAAATGAAGGATCTCCATGTTAGATTTCAACAAGCTTGATCCTTTATTTCCAAGGGAGATAAGCCACTGCCAAAGGTGTCCGCCAGTGGCCTACCACTTAATAATAATAATTTTTATTTATATAGCGCCAACATATTCCGCAGCACTTTACAATTAAGTAGGGACATGTACAGACAATATAAACAATACAATGAATCACATTTCAACAGTTACATGAGTGAGGCCCCTGCTCGCAAGCTTACAATCTATATGATTGTCCTCCATGGAAGCTGAAGAACTTGCGTACGGAGTACGGAATAGGCAGGAGGTATAGCTGTCGACCAATGAATGAATGCAGCCTGACCCAACTTTTGGAAGTTTAGGATGAAAACCATTTCACACTTGCACAATGCTGAAACATATTAGAACTCCAGCTAGATCATTATTATCATTATATGCATAAAATGCACAAATAATACCACCATACAGTACACAAATAAAACCACCGCAATACCCAAATAAGAGTCTAATGGCAAAATAATAAAGCCATATAGTGATCATTAGTGATGAGCGCAAGTGCTCGTTACTCGAGTTTGCCTAGGGTGCTCGGATATGTACCGAGAATCAAAGGTGCAAGAGTGAAATGTTCGCGTCCACACAGTTGCATGTTCAGCCACAAAACATGCGGGGAGTGCCTGACAAACACAGGCAATCCCCGCATGTTTTGTGGCTGTCTAACAGCCGTGAAACGTGTCCGTGGGAACGCGAACATGTCACTCGAGCACCCGCGATACTCGGTATACCCGAGCACCCTCGGCAATCTAGAGTAACGAGTACTTGCGCTCATCACTAGTCGCCATTAATAAATTCAAACAAATATTTTTCACATTTTTCATACGGGTTGAGCCCATTTTTATTTGGCAATTCTCTTCCAAATTTCATAATCACTCGATTCTGAGTTATGTCAAAAATGGTGAAAAAAGAAAAAACAATTAGAAAAATATTTAAGAACTACCTTGCTTCTCCTTAAGGTGACCAACTAGTTATGGAATTTTATCGGCAATGTTTTTTGGTGAAAATATGCAAACGATCTCTCTTCTAATTTCAATGGCTTCATATAATACTACATTACTACAAAGGCACGGCTGTCTGAGCCTTTCCTGATGACCGCCAGAGACTAAAGGCGCAGGACACAAAGAGATCAAACCAGGGACTTTGCTATTTAGAGCACAATGGTAGCAGTCGCCCCTAGATCCTATTTCTTTATTAAACCCCAAAACCCTTCTGATACATAGGAAGACACCACTGAGACCACAGAGTTACGAGTCTGGATCAGGCTTCATGTTCAGATGAGGCAGTGACAGTAAAACAACCTTTCTAAACTATTAATGTCGTTTCAACAACCTTTACCATGAATCAATAATACAAGTGAATATTACAATGATATATTATATCTGAAAAATATTCTTAATCATTCAGTCATGAGCCACTACTTCCTCTCCTCCCTGACTTCTAAACTCATAATTCACTTTGAAAAACTAGAGGGACTGCCGGCTCATTGGGGGATCAGATTGTAGCTGCCCAGCTGCACATAAAAGTTTATGAGGAGGGGCTGAGCTACAGTATGTGAGAAAGACACAGACACACACTGGCCATGCTGCTGATTTCTAGTAAGTGCTTTTTTTTTATCACCACAGCGCTGGATTCACAGCTACAATGCTCAGTACTAGAAATGAGCTGATCTGACGAGATTGATATTTGCCAAATCCATCAAATTTTACCAGGAAATTTGATTTACAGCAAATTTATTCTCCAAGACTTGAATGTCCCTGTTACGCATCTGTCCTGAGTATCCCCGTCTCTGGCTCATTCCTCTGGGGCCGCTGCCCTCTGTTGTGCTTCACATTGAGATTTGCAATTTGCCTGGCGTGGTTCTATGATGTCATCTACCTAGGCCTCTTAAGGTCTTCTAAGACACACACACACACGGGTGTATTACATCTAAGACTACTAGTACTGTGTGTGGTGTGCTTCTGTGTTCTCACCCTGAAAGACCACTGAGTTGCTGCAAACGTTTGGCCTTGGCGGCAACCTGCTGAGTGCCATCTCCTGGATTGTCCTCCAGCTGCATTAGCTCACAAACTATATTGGACTTTGTTCATACCTTTCACCCAGCTTTTATACATCTGTGGTCCCTTTGCCTATATCTGAGCGCTGCTCCGGACTGGCTGTGTCCTCTGTACATCTGTCCTCCTGTGGTCTTTAGTGAGCCAAGTCCTCATCTAACATGTGGCTTCCTGCCTGCTGCAGCAATACCTGATGTCCGCGTGCTCACCCAGACTTCAAGCTTCATGAATCCACCTCACCAGGTGAGCATAACAGTCAATTATTATGCTCTAGGGTCTAAGGAGACCCCAGAGCATAAAAAACATAAGATTTAGAAAAAAAAAACAATATTCAACTCACCCTTCACCTCTGCTGCTCACTGTCCCCCATACGGTCCTCGGTGCCTCTTCTTACCACCGTTGCACGCTGAAACCCTGGACAACTTCAAGCTAGGTCGGGACTTCCAGCAGTGACTAGTCCCAGGAATGCACAGGAATGCCCTGGGCCTAGTCACAGTTGGAAATCGAAGCCTGGATTGCACGTGGTAAGGTCAAGGTGGACATCTTAGAAAGCTTCAGCTTTCCATGAAGAGGCCCACAATTTCAGTGTGCGGTGGCTGGAAAAAGAGGCGGCGAGGACTCTACGGGGGCAGCAAGCAACGGAGGAGGCCAGGAGATGAGCTTTTTTTAATTCTTTTACTAGTCATTTATGGCTCAGCAATTTATGGTTCACCTTTCTCAATTTGCGCTGAGAAATTTACAAAACAAAATCTGCAACCTGGAGGATAGAAATTTTTGTAAAATTTCGAGTATAATTCAATTCCACTCCAATAAATTTGCCCAACACTACTCAGCACTGGTGTATTAAGTCCTCTGTGTCGCTGCTGCTTCTCAATATACGCTACAGAAATAGGGGAGCAGGAATCCCTGATGTCTGTGTGTGCTGTGTATGGGACACATCATCGCAGCCAGTCTCTACCCACTAGCTCAGAGAGAAATTAAAATTAGAGCAACAATCTGCAGAAGGGAAAACTGGTAAAAAATGAATGATACAAGTCATATAAGAGCTAGGAATAGAGTTATTCTTCATGTCCACACACCGGACAGGTTATACTGAAATCCTCTGAAATAACTGGTACGCTTTAAGACAAATTAGCACTTGCAAGTATTGTTTATTAATACTTATCAATTCCTTAAAGAGGTTGTCCAGGTTTGGGGCGCAAGTCTGCTGTCACGCTATGTGACTGCAGATTTATGAATCCTCACAGCACGCACAGTGTGCGCTGTCTCCGGTGCTGACACCAGGAGCAATCAATCATTTGCATACTTGCGGCCACATTCCGACTAGACGTATATGGCTTCACTCAATTCACTTGTATTGATAGAAGCTACACAAGTCTAGTTGGCATGTGACTGCATGTATACAAACCGCATACTTGTGGTCACGAGCCCGCCCGCTTCCGTCACCGGCAGTGGAGAATCCTGACAAAGCGCAAACTGTGCACTGTGAGGATTCACAAGTCTGCAGTCACATAGATTGACTGCAGACTTCAGCCCCAAGCCTTGTCAATCCCTTTAAGTATCCTCATCGATGACTCTCCCAACGACTGTGTCCTGTATGTTCAGCTCCGATGAGATCAACTATAAATCAGCATCTCCCAATCGGATCGTGTTAAATCTCTCCGCTTATTGCTCCGCTGTCACAGTGTTTCCTACAGACTGACACATCTGATAATGTCATCTGATACTCAATATGATATTTCCAGATAAAAGATAGACTTCAGCACACTCCATAATCAACTACACTAGGAAAAAAGCCGCCACCGCGATCCTGAGCACAGCTTAAAATTTTAACACACGTCGAAGGCAAGCAAAGGGTTAAATCAGGTATCCATTGAGAAAACCTAAGTACCATAGAGAAATTATACCCCATTATAAGGGCGATCCTGCCTTCTGCTGGGCTGGAGCTTGATTTAATGGCTTTTTGCTTTGACCTTGACAAGGTAAATTTTATCTTCCCATTTAATTGACAGCAACAAACCATTAATTGCTTGTGCGGGAATAGATTTTGTATGTAGACCAGCTGGTCTGCTTACCGTACAAAAGGGCCTGTAGTCACCTGCAGTGTAATTAGATTGTAAACTTTGTGGATTAGGAAAAAGGAGATGCTCCTTACCAGAAACAGCACTACATCTGTCCATTGGCATGGTGCAGTTTATGCCCAAATAAAGGGGTTGCACCGCAATTAAAACGTATCACCTGTCCACTTGATACATTGTCGATCCCTGGGGATCCCCACCAATCACAAGATCAAGTTATTTGTTCGAACAGAGAAGCGGTCAATCATATACGAGTGCCAATCTATTCCATTCTAAGGGGTAAGGTTTCTTATGGAGAGTGACATGCCAGGTCTGGCATGACAGTATGAGGAGGCTTAAACGCCTTGGAGAGAGCTGCAGTACCTGTCACAGCCACTACTCAGTTTCACTGCACCTTCAATCAACTGATTGGTTGGGGGGAGGGGTTAGATTCAGACCCTGATTGATCTGATATTGATGACAAATTCTAAATCAATATTAAAGTCCTAGAAAACACATTTAAAGGGTTTGTCTCCTTTTAGGAAAAATGGGTAAAATTGCAAAGTGCTTGTAAAAATGAGCAACTTTGCAATTTACTTTAATTAAAAAATCCTCTCCATTTTCAAGAACAGAGGGATTTTTCATTCTCTAGTGCTCAGATCATTGCCACCTTAGTGGTGACTGGTTGCTCATGCAAGCTGTTTGCCATACAGCTTGCAAGTACCACTGTGAAGCGGCCAGCCTCTGTCCCTCTGGTTCTCTGGTGCTGCAGAGGCAAAGCAGCTTCTGCTAGCAGCCTTGGAAAGTACACAGTTTGAGCCAGCCTCCTTCCCGAGCTGTCAATCTTCAGGAGCGCACCGCTCCGTGGCGAGCAGGAATCTAGGATGCCAAGGAGTAGTTTGCTCCTCCTTTGTTATCCAACGGTGTGGTGAATATGACGCGCCCCTGGGCCTACTTGGTGTAGCGTTGCGCACGCGGGGACTACCCGGAGCCGGGCCTGTTGGGGGTAGTAGTCTCGTGGCGGTGACCCGGTCCGTGCCCAGGGAGTCAAACTGTGTGGCTTAGTATTAGCAGTAGATGTTGGACGACTACGCCACCCGTTGAATGCAGCTATGGAGCTGCCGCTGCAGGGCAGACCGCTGAGGTCGGTGGAAGGATTGTGCAGCGTAGATGGTATAACCCCCAACGGGAGGGGTATGGCCTCAGGGCAGCCGACGTGGACGATGGGGGTAGCAGGAACCACTCAGAGACGATGCGGTGTAGTTCAGGGTCTTTACTGGTGACAAAGATAGACCCTCCCGGAGTACTGGCTAGCGATTGGGGCCTGGTCAGTCCTTGAGCAGATGGGATCTCCCCTGGCCAGGCGGAGTTGTAGGCCTCCCCAACTAATTGTACTCTTCTGGCTACCTTGCTAGAGGCGGGTAAAAGTAGCCCACGTCCCTGAGTGTACCGTGTGGTGCTCACCCGTATGGCCGGTGACTCGGGGCCTTCTAGTGGCTTCCGCTCCACGACGGCGGTGCTGGTCCCACGCGTGTGACCGTGCCTTCGGGTTTCTTGGCCAGAGGACCTGAAATCCCCTGCTGGTCGGTTTCTGCTGCTGGGTAAGGATTAGTCCCCACAGCCTCGGACTCCGGGTCCGGTGGTAACTCTTCAATCAGGGCGAGCTCTTCAGCTGCCAGCCCCTGATTCCTTTTAGCACGACTTCCCCAGAGCTCCTGATCTTTCTTTCCTATAGCTGCTCCTCTTCTTAACTCTCCTTCTTAACACACTAACCCTGCCTCAGCCCCAGTTTTATATAGGGGAAGTTCTTCCCCTCCCAGGACTGGGCAGGAGGTGTGGCATGCATAGGATTCCTGACCAAGAGACCTCCCACCTGCTCTCAGACGTAATATCTCTATCACTGTGGCAACCAGACCCCTGGGGTGTCACATTCCCCCCTAGTGAAATTTAGTACTCCGGGACTAAACACATTTTTGTAAAACATAACAAGTAAAAACAGAAACAGTACAATAAAGAAAGACATTAGGATGGTCACGGCGTGTCCGCAACCGGGTGCAGTCTTTGAAGAAAACAAAGGTGTCCATTTCACCAAAACAGGGAGACGTAACCAGGTAGGGGTCTGTCCTGCCCCGAGTCCTTAACAGTCTTTAGTCCGTCCTGGGTTACACTCCAACTATGTACACAGGATTCCCGGTAAATCCACCAAAGACTCCTATAAACAACTAGAAACACATAATTATACACAAGCAACAAGAAAAACAGGTAACCACAAATAAAACAATTTATACACTTCAAATCCTCCAACGTGCGGGTAACTGGCCTCTAGTGGCCCTAGTGGACCTACGGAGCTGACTGTCTGGCCCTGAACTACAGGGTGTAGGAGCTGTCAAGGGTAAATTGGGCAGCTGTCTACGGGCCCTTTGGCTCACTAGGGATATGGCAGGCTCACTGCAAGCAGAGGGTTGATCCTCCTGATCTGCTGGTGTGGGGTCTTCTGCCTCCTGGACCGGCTGTTCTTCCAGCTCTGCCTGTTGCTCCGTAGGTGCTTGGGATGCTGGTTGGAGGAAGGTGAGTACGGGTACCACAACTGCACCATTGACTTGAGTCCAAGACCGAGGGAAGTCTCCGAGCACAGTACTAACCATATCTTCCCTTTCCTCTACGGGTCGATGGTCTTCTTGTTCCTCTTCAGGGTTCCGTAGCTGTTCAGGACACTTCTTCAGGTGATTCCGGGATACAATGGCTGTGGTCTCCCCTCCGTCTTTACTGATGGTACAGACCTTCGGGTTCTCGTGGCTTGAGGGCAGTACGGTGTACGGGTCCTTCTCCCACTGGTCGTCCAACTTGTGGAGCCGTCTTTTCCTCTTCAAGACCTGCTCTCCGGGCACCAGGGGAACAGCGGGAGCATACTGGTTGTAAGTTTTCTCTTGTCTCTCCCTAGCCTGACAGAGACTTCGCTCCACGCTCTCCTGTACTTTCCGGTACTGCTGCTGCCTCTCTGTGTCCCAGTCTGCTTCTGGTGAAGTGTCCTCGGGTGTCAGGACTCCCATTTCCAGGTCAACAGGTAACTTACCAGGTCTCGCCCTCATTAGGTAAGCCGGGGTACAGTTGGTGGAACCTACCGGGATGTGGTTGTATAGGTCCACCAGATCGGGCAGCTTCTCAGGCCACAGACTGCGTTCTTCCAGGGGCAACGTTTTCAGAAGATCCATTACCACCTGGTTCATTTTCTCACAAAGTCCATTAGTTTGCGGATGATAGGGTGTCGTCCTTATCTTCCGGCAGCCATACAGATTGCAGAATTCCTGGAAGACCTCCGCTTCAAAGGCAGGTCCCTGGTCCGTCAGCACTTGGTCCGGGTACCCGTGTGGACGGCAGAAGTGCTGCTGGAAGGCTCTAGCTGCTGTTTGAGCCGTTAAGTCCTTGACGGGGACGACAACCAAGAACCGGGAGTAATGATCCACGATGGTTAACGCGTAGACGTAGCCACTTCTGCTTGGGGTCAGTTTTACATGATCCAAGGCTACCAGTTCCAACGGCTGCCGGGTGACGATGGACTGCAGGGGAGTCTTCTGGCTGGCACGGTCCTTCCTCCTCAGGTTGCACGGGCCACAGTCTCTGCACCACCTCTCGATGGTTCCCCTCATGCCTACCCAATGGAACCGCCCGCGCAGCAGGAACTCCAGCTTCTTCCATCCGAAATGCCCAGCTCCATCGTGGTATACCTCCATCACCATGGCTGCGTCTCGTCGTGGCACCACTACTTGCCAGATTAGTTCATGCGTCCGGGAGTTAACCATCCTGCGGCACAACTTCCCCTTGTAAAGGAACAGTCTACTCTTTTCTGCCCACAGTTGCTTGGCTTCCTCCGGAGCGTCTGGGTCAAGGCGAGCCTCTGGCCGAGTCAGCATCTCCTTCACCAGCCGGACGGCAGGGTCACTGTCTTGCGTTTCCGCCCAGTTGTAGTGAGGTAAGGGGTTAAGCGTAGCGCCTTGCTTACTCCTTACCCGATGGGAATACTGGATAGTCCCATGACGGTGAAACGCGGGGAGTTCGACTTCTTCCAGTCCCTCTGGATCTTCTCCTACGTCCGGTAGGTTTGGCATCCTGGACAGGGCGTCCGCGTTGGTATTGGAGCGTCCTGCCCGGTATTTGATGGTGAACTCGTAGTTGGACAGGCGGGCCATCCATCTCTGCTCTAGGGCACCGAGTCTTGCCGTGTCCAGGTGTGTCAACGGGTTGTTATCCGTGTACACGACGAACCGGGAAGAAGCGAGGTAGTGCTTAAAGCGTTCGGTGACTGCCCACACCACTGCCAGGAACTCTAGCTTAAATGAGCTGTAATTCTCAGGGTTTCTTTCGGTGGGTCGCAGTTTTCGGCTGGCGTAAGCGATTACTCGCTCTTTCCCCTGCTGGATCTGGGACAGCACGGCTCCTAGCCCGATGTTACTTGCGTCGGTGTAGAGGATAAAGGGCTGGCTGTAATCCGGGTACGCCAGGATTTCATCCCCCGTGAGGGCCATCTTCAGCTGGCGGAAGGACTCTTCTTCCAACTTCTCCCATCTGAAGGGCGGCTTCTGGTTCTTGGCCTTCCGGGACTGGCCTATCAGGAGGTCCTGCATAGGAGCTGCCTTTTTGGTGAAACCGGGGATGAACCTGCGGTAGTAGCCTACCAACCCGAGGAACTGCCGCACTTCCTTTACACTGGAGGGACTTGGCCATTCCTTAATTGCGGTGATCTTATCAGGGTCGGGAGCCACTCCGTCAGCGCTCACCACGTGTCCCAGGTACTGCACCTTTGGTTTCAGGAGGTGACACTTGGAGGGTTTCACCTTTAGCCCGTAGCTTGCCAGAGCTTCGAACACTTCCGCCAGGTGTTTCAGGTGGTCCTCATAAGTCTTAGAATATACGATGACATCGTCCAGGTACAACAGGACCGTCTCGAAGTTTCTGTGGCCCAGACAGCACTCCATTAATCGTTGGAAGGTTCCTGGTGCGTTGCAGAGTCCGAACGGCATACAGGTAAACTCGCTAAGTCCCATCGGGGTGGTGAATGCGGTCTTCTCCCGGTCCGCCTCTGCTACAGGAACCTGCCAGTACCCACTAGTGAGATCCAAGGTAGAGAAGAAGTTAGCAGATCTTAAAGCAGCCAAAGACTCCTCTATCCTTGGTAAGGGGTACGCATCCTTGTGTGTGATACGGTTGATTTTCCGGTAATCTACACACATCCTCATGGTGTTGTCTTTCTTTTTGACTAAGACTAGTGGAGCTGCCCAGGGGCTACAGCTATCCCTGATCACCCCAGCCTCCTTCATGTCTCTAAGCATCCCCTTGGCGTGTTGGTAGTGTGCAGGGGGTACGGGTCGATACCTCTCTTTTATGGGAGGATGGTCTCCCGTGGGGATGTGGTGTTCTACCCCCTTGACTCGCCCGAAGTCTAACGGGTGTTTACTAAACACTCTCTCGTACTCTTGAACCACCCGATAGACTCCCTGTTTCTGGTGTGAGGGAGTGGAGTCAGTACCCAAATGTAGTTGCTGACACCAGTCCTCCATTGTTTTCTTAGAGCCGTTACCTTCCTCCGGGTGAGATGGAGGCAAGGGTTCCACAGATTGTATAGCATTTTGGTTAATGGTATATAATTTGGCTAGCGTGGCATACCGGGGCAGGTACACTTCCCTCTTCCCGATATTGATTATGCGAACGGGCACCCTCCCATGGCGTACATTAACCACCCCCCGTGCTGTCAAGATGGTGGGCCTACTGTCTGAGTAAACTGGTTCTACCATTGCCTGGTAATCTCTACCTCTCAGACCAATAGCTGCCCGGCACCAAATCATCATTTCACTTTTTGGGGGCATGGCAATAGGGAAAGGGTCACACATTCTCACGCTACCAATCTCACCGCCGGAGAGTTACACCTGTTGCCGTCGCATCAGTGCCCGGATCTCTTTTTGGAGCACTCGCTGCTCGCCGGAGCTGGCGTTCTTGGCAACCTGCTGTAAAAGGAAAATCACCTCTGCAAGACAATTTTCAATTACATTAGTTCCTAGAGTTATCTTTGGGTGACTCTCGTGTTTGTCAATGTCTACAATGATCAGTCCCTGTGCTGCCAGTTCAACTCTACCAATTTTAATGGTCACCTCTTTAAATCCGATCTGTGGCACGGGCTGACCATTGCTGGCGATGATACTCAAGTCGTCGTCAGGGTAGCGGGTAATATCCGAGTCATTCCAGTACTGCTTGAAGAGCACGTACGGGATGGTGGTGACCTGTGACCCGGTGTCCAGTAGGGCACTCATAGGGATGCCATCCAGTACCACAGGCAAGACTGGACGTCCTCCCACATATTTGTCGCGCCAGTTCGATGGGCCTGGTGA
Source organism: Phyllobates terribilis (assembly GCF_046119375.1). NCBI lineage: Eukaryota > Metazoa > Chordata > Amphibia > Anura > Dendrobatidae > Phyllobates > Phyllobates terribilis. The sequence goes on from NW_027362765.1 coordinate 388,021,605, forward strand.
TCTTTTTCCTGGGGGTTGGCCCTCTACCCCAGGTTGTGCCAGTTTAAAGGACAGTACCTTGCCATATGTCCGGGTTGATTGCAGCGGCGGCAGATGGGTTGTCCGTCCTCGTTGTACCGGTCGCTGGGTCTTCCTCTGGCCGGTGGGGTCCTCCTTGGTCGACGCCACGGGATGTCCTCCGGTCCGGATGCCAGCTGGATCTTCCCTGGAGCAGAAACCTGTAAAGACTGCACAGTTCGGGTTAGCGCAGCAACGCTTTTAGCTAGCTCTTGGACCTGATGGTGCAGGTCTGGAGCCGGGTCATTGTTCAAAGCCTGCGCATCAGCTCCCACAGGCCCTGCCGACAAGGGCGCCGCCTCCTGGTGGTAAGTAGTAGTGGGGCGTCTGTGGGTCACAACGCCACCTGGTGCCGGTTCTCGGAGCACCCGGATGGCTCTGTCCTTGAACTGTGCAAATCCCAGATGAGGGTCCTGTAAGGCCATTGCCCGCAACTGGGTTCGGTGGGCATTGCAATATAAACCCTCTATAAATTGTTCAGTCAACAGCCTGTCCTCGTCTCCCACGCCGTCAGGGTCGGTCTGCTTAATGGCTCTCAGGGCTTCTTGTAGGTTTAATGCATAGTCCCTTATACTCTCATGTGCCCGCTGTTTGCACCCGTAGAATCTAAGCTTGATCTCGGCTGAGGTGCGGGTATCAAAGGTGTCCCTCAGCCGGGCCAGTATCCCTGCGACAGTCCTCCCCCCAGGTGGCCAGGACTTTACCTCCCTTTGGGCTGCCCCGGTTAATTGGGCCACCAGGATGCTCACTTTTTGCTCTTCTGTAAGGGGGTACACCTGGAAGAGGCTATCCAGCTTTTCTCTAAAGTCATGCAGGGTATGCGATTCCCCTGAGTACTGGGGTAGCCAGGCTGCCCCCGGGATATAGGGCATGGTGAAAGGCATGACCGCAACAGCAGTGGCGCTGGCGGGGGTTGAAGCGGTGAAGCTCTCCTCCGTATCAGACATCCTTCTCCCCCCTAGTGGACCGTGGCCTACCTTGCGATGATCCTCTTCCGTAGGCCGCGGCTCCGCAGTGGATCGTCAGGGTTGAGGACCTTCCGTCGCGCTCCTGTGACGTCGGCGTCTGCTGGGCTCCTTCCAGTACCTTACGCAACGTCCGGACGTGAGGCGGGGCTTCAGTTCTCGCGCGCTTTCGGAGTCCACGCCCCTCTTCTTCCCGCGCGGCGTCCTCAAGATGGCGTCCAATGGCGGGAAAACTCCACGTATGGCGGGAAGAAGGCTGAAGATGGCGCCGGATGGCGGGAAAACTCCACCGATGGCGGGAAGGAAGCGGAAGATGGCGCCGGATGGCGGGAATCTTCACCACAGGTAAGTTTGAACAGTCTTTTTCAGGCACGCAGTACCCGGTGGTTGCGGGCACGAAATCCTGCCGACTACGCCAAAAGTTGACGCGCCCCTGGGCCTACTTGGTGTAGCGTTGCGCACGTGGGGACTACCCGGAGCCGGGCCTGTTGGGGGTAGTAGTCTCGTGGCGGTGACCCGGTCCGTGCCCAGGGAGTCAAACTGTGTGGCTTAGTATTAGCAGTAGATGTTGGACGACTACGCCACCCGTTGAATGCAGCTATGGAGCTGCCGCTGCAGGGCAGACCGCTGAGGCCGGTGGAAGGATTGTGCAGCGTGGATGGTATAACCCCCAACGGGAGGGGTATGGCCTCAGGGCAGCCGACGTGGACGATGGGGGTAGCAGGAACCACTCAGAGACGATGCGGTGTAGTTCAGGGTCTTTACTGGTGACAAAGATAGACCCTCCCGGAGTACTGGCTAGCGATTGGGGCCTGGTCAGTCCTTGAGCAGATGGGATCTCCCCTGGCCAGGCGGAGTTGTAGGCCTCCCCAACTAATTGTACTCTTCTGGCTACCTTGCTAGAGGCGGGTAAAAGTAGCCCACGTCCCTGAGTGTACCGTGTGGTGCTCACCCGTATGGCCGGTGACTCGGGGCCTTCTAGTGGCTTCCGCTCCACGACGGCGGTGCTGGTCCCACGCGTGTGACCGTGCCTTCGGGTTTCTTGGCCAGAGGACCTGAAATCCCCTGCCGGTCGGTTTCTGCTGCTGGGTAAGGATTAGTCCCCACAGCCTCGGACTCCGGGTCCGGTGGTAACTCTTCAATCAGGGCGAGCTCTTCAGCTGCCAGCCCCTGATTCCTTTTAGCACGACTTCCCCAGAGCTCCTGATCTTTCTTTCCTATAGCTGCTCCTCTTCTTAACTCTCCTTCTTAACACACTAACCCTGCCTCAGCCCCAGTTTTATATAGGGGAAGTTCTTCCCCTCCCAGGACTGGGCAGGAGGTGTGGCATGCATAGGATTCCTGACCAAGAGACCTCCCACCTGCTCTCAGACGTAATATCTCTATCACTGTGGCAACCAGACCCCTGGGGTGTCACAAATACATTTTTCATGTTAATAAAATCAATCACTATTTGCAATCACCTGAGAGTGCGGCTGTTTATCGTCTACTTGGAATTTTCCAGTCGACCCAGCACCCCCTAACAGGGGCGTAACAGTCAACGCCCGCACAAACTTCAACTAGATGTGTGTCCTCGGATGCACATTCAGCTGAAGTGTATAGCGGCACAGAGACTCGCGGGTCCATGCGCTGCAATACACGCTGCCGGCCAATCAGAGGCCAGCAGCTGACGTCGGTGTGCACGTGACTGGGGGCGCATGGCAGTGACATCAGGCACTCCTGTCGCTTACACGCTGAAGTCAGCTGCTGGCTTCAGAAGAGGACGCCGCGAGACAAGGGAGGGAAGGGAAGGTGAGTAGAATTGGTATTTTTCTTCTATGCATTAAAGAACAGCTGCAGAATGGGGGATATATATACCAAGATGGGGGATATACAGTTGTGCTCAAAAGTTTACATACCCCGGCAGAATTTTTGATTTCTTGGCCTTGTTTCAGGGAATATGAATGATACCAAAAAAAAAATTTCTCCACTCATGGTTATTGGTTGGGTGAAGCCATTTATTGTCAAGCTACTGTGTTTTCTCTTTTTAAATCTTAATAACATCCAAATGACCCTAATCAAAATTTCACATACCCTGGTGATTTCAGCCTGATAACATGCACAGAATTTGACACAAATGGGTTTGAATGGCTACTAAGGCTATGTGCCCACGTTGCATTTATGAAGCAGAAAATTTCTGCTGCATAAATGCAAGTCCTCTCCCGGAAAAACGCATGCGGAATTACGCACGCGTTTATCGCGCATTTTTCGCGCGTTTATCACGCGTTTTCCACATGCGGAATTGCCTTGCGTTTTTTATGCATTGGACAAAGGCAATTCCGCTTGCGGAAACGCAAAATTAAATGACATGCTGCGGATTTTTGAACGCGGCATAAACGCTGCGGAAAAATCCGCAGCATGTGCATAGAACTTGCGGAATCCCATTGGGGACCATGGGGTGAGGATATACATGCGTTTTTCAAGCGTTTACGCTGCGGAAATTCCGCAGCATATACGCTTGAAAAATGCTACGTGGGCACACAGCCTAAAGGTAACATCCTAACCTGTGACCTGTTTGCTTGTAATCAGTATGTGTGCACAAAAGCTGAGTGAGTTTCTGGGATCCACACAGACTCTTGTATCTTTCATCCAGCCACTGACGTTTCTGGATTGTGAGTCATGGGGAAAGCAAAAAAATTTTCAACGGATCTACGGGAAAAGGTTGAACTGTATAACACAGGAAATGGATACAAAAAGATATCCAAGGAATTGATATTGCCAGTCAGAAGCATTCAAACTGTGATTAACAAATGGAAAATCAGGGGCTCTGTAAAAATCAAACCACGGTAATGTAGACCAACGAAAGTTTCGGCCACAACTGCCAGGAAAATTGTTTGGGATGCAAAGAAAAACCCACAAATAACATTAGCTGAAATTCAGGACTCTCTAAAAACTAGCAGTGTGGCTGTTTCAAGATGCACAATAAGGAGGCACTTGAAGAAAAATGGGCTGCATGGTCGAGTCGCCAGAAGAAAGCCATTACTGCGCAAATGCCACAAAGTATCTCACCTACAATGCGCCAAACAGCACAGAGACAAGCCTCAAAACTTCTGGAACAAGGTAATTTGGACTGATGAGACCAAAACTGAACTTCTTAGCCACAACTATAAACGTTACATTTGGAGAGAAGTCAACAAGGCCTATGATGAAAGGAACACCATTCCTACAGTAAAGCATGGAGGTGGATCACTGATGTTTTGGGGATGTGTGAGCTACAAAGGCACAGGAAACTTGGTAAAAGTTGAAGGAAAGATGAATGCAGCACGTTATCAGCAAATACTGGAGGCAAATTTGCGCTCATCAGCCCGGAAGCTGCGCATGGGATGTATTTGGACGTTCCAACATGACAACGATCCAAAACACAAGGCCAAGTCAACCTGTCATTGGCTACAGCAGAACAAAGTGAAGGTTCTGGAGTGGCCATCTCAGTCTCCTGACCTCAATATCATTGAGCCACTCTGGGGAGATCTCAAGCGCGCAGTTCATGCTAGACAGCCCAGGAATTTACAGGAACTGGAGGCTTTTTGCCAAGAAGAATGGGCAGCTTTACCATCTGAGAAAATAAAGAACCTCATCCACAACTACCACAAAAGACTTCAAGCTGTCATTGATGTTAGAGGGGCCAATACATGGTATTAAGAACTGGGGTATGTGAACTTTTGATCAGGATCATTTGGATGTTTTTGGATGTTATTAAGATTTAAAAAGAGAAAACACAGCAGTTTGACAATAAATGACTTGACCCAACCATTAACCATGAGTGGAGAAAAAGTATTTTTGTTACCATTCATTACCAAGAAAGTAAAAATTCTGCCAGGGTATGTAAACTTTTAAGCACAACTGAATATACCAAGATGGGGAATATATATACCAGGATGGGGGATATATATACCAGGATGGGATCAGAAAGGGGAACATATGTACCAGGATGGAGGACATATATAAACACCAGGATGAGTGACATATATATCAGGATGGAGGGCATGTGTATATATATACAGATATATGCATATATATATATATACACACACACCAGGATAAGGGATATATATATATATATATATATCCCTTATCCTGGTGTATGTATATATATATATACATATATATATATATATATATATATAGGTAGATAGATAGATAGATAGATATTTATATATATATATCAGGATGGGAGGGGGTCCTGGTCCAAATCCACTGGCTCCTGAAGATAGAAACTTCAGACAACCCCTTTAAGTAATCTTTAAAAAGCAACTGCATTTAACTGAAGCTGCAGTCAATAAATGCAGCTCTATTAATTCTTATGGCAATGGTGTTAGACATGCGGTCATATTCATTGTATGGTCCCAGCCCCAAAATAATAAAAAAAAACAAAATAGTACATAGGACATGTATATTGACAGGAGGATATCATCTGCTCCTCTGCCAGGACCAGTGCGAGCTTTCAAACTTCATTAGAACCAATGCTTGTTGCCAGTATTTCAGAAAGATCGGAAAAGGAAAGGAGCTGGCATAGCTTGCAGAATTTGATAATCCCCTTAGCTCGTATAGAGATGACAGGTGGTACATCAGACCTCAGATACATGAGATCCGGTGGCATGTCCTACATGGCTAAAAAGCATAACAACGCTACCACACTCCGTATTTATTTACATGGGTGATCAGCCAGGGCTCCTCGGCCAGTCACTTGGAACAATGTTATACTGTCAAGATGAAAAGGCGAAAATACTTAAAGGGGAAAAATATGAAGATATCGGAAATTACGGCTCAACTTCACTTACATCATTTCTTGGGTAAGGAGTGAATCGTTATAGGAGTTACTCCTCGGATCCACCAATCAACCCTCAATGAGCTCCATATTGTGCCAATCTGGTGGTCTGCAAGATAACTCTCCTCTGCAAAGAAGACTGTCACTCTATTGCCCCCCACACGCCATACACACAACCTGCATACTACTCTGCATCGGCGAAGAGCAGGAACTCCAATCTGGCGCTGTCTAGAGACGACTGTCTATAATTTGACTTATAGCCCAAGTCATGTTTTAAAGCTTCTTAAAAGGTCGAATATTGACAAGTAGGTGGCACTTGAAAAACAGTTTTCTTCCTTTTGAAGAATTAATTTTTATACTTTTTTTTCCAGCGAACTAAAGACTCACCACACCAGGTGGGTGTTTGCAAAACCACTACCTTCCAAAAACCAGGTGGCCCAAAATAAAGTGGCACAAAATGGATATACATGGCAGACATATCATTGGTGCAACCTGTGCAGCTGCACAGGGGCCCAAGAGGTAAAGGGGCCCAGTTCTATCTCCAAAGCAGGTGCAATTTTGCATTTTTAGGAGTTCTTGGGCTGCAAAGGGCCCATATATTGTTCTTGAACAGGGGTCCTTTTCTGTCTGTGTCCACCAGTGTTGAGCCCCCTTGGTTAGGACACCCAATGACTATTTCATATTGGACAGTTAAGGTCCCAGTACACACTATAGAATTTTGTCTGCTGGTCCATTATATGTGTATTGTGCCTCCAGACTCGCCCCCAACAGATGATGTTGGGGAGAGATGTATCTGGCGTATTGACTCAACCTATGAACCTGTAGAAGTAGGACATTTTTTTATATGTAAATGGAGTTGCCCTTTAAATCATTTTCTTGGTAGTAATCCCCCTATAGAGGATTGAATCTGGCAGAACGTCTTGTTTTCCTTCTCACACACCATTGGCGCAGGAGATATATATAGCTACTAGGATCTGAGCTTCCCTATTCTTATTCAGCACACTGAGAATCCTGGAAGTTAGGAAGTGATTGGACTGCCCGAATGTCTAATCTGATCTCTTACCAAAAAGCCGTGACTGTGGGAAACTGATCAGTGCTGACACCATTGAAAATAACACCACAATCGCGCACCCAGTGGAAACTGCTAATTTCAGGGCTAAAGTCCTATTTATGTCCTGTGGCAATCAACATCAAGGAACATCATCCATTATCCAAAGCGGTTTCTTTAAAACGTAACCGTCATTTTAATTATTTTATTTTTTTACATGATCCGCTTCTTTCTCATCCTGATCATTCATACTTAAAATTCTCGATTCTCGTTGTTCAGTGAAAACAGATTTTCCCATTATTGAGATAGGAGATGACAGTTGGTGCTTATAAAGCTCTATGGAGAACTGTAATTGTCGATTTAGGAGAACTTGCAGCGGAATCTCTGTGTTGTGTCTGCCTCTAGCTCATCCTCAAGTATCATCGGGTATCTCAGTAATGGGAAAATCTATCTTCACTTAACACAGATTTTCCCCCTGAATTGAGAGTAAAAGATCAGTCCAGAGGAAGAAAGAAGCAGATTTCTCTGATAAGAAACATTACAAAGTTGCTTATTTTCCTCTATACTATTGAATTATGACATAAAAATTAAAACAACGGTTACTCTTTAAAGCAGTCTCTCACTACAGATCAGTGGGGATGCCAATACCAAGACCCCCAAACCAATTGCTACATTGAAGTAGTACAATAAGTGCAGTACCACCTGAGCTCCCAATGGTTTGTTGGTTTATTTTTATTTTTATGTGACTTAACATACTGTATATAAAAAAAATTGTGAAATATTGCCCATTAGAACACACACCATAAGGTGATATTACCTGTATTTTACTTCTCATTTATCAGCTTTGCTGTGTAGACTGGGACAGAGTCATCTCATTATTATTACAGGATAGGCGATTTACTTTTGTACCCCTGGAAGTCTCGATAATACAGGATAGTAACACTATATACAAACAACTAAGGCTCTGCGTGTAGCTCACTTGTCAGCTTTGCTGCATAGATTAGGACAGGATGTGCAGAGTCATCTCATACTACTAGAGGATAGGCGAGTTACTTTGTACCCCTGGAAGTCTAGATAATACAGAATAGTATCACTATATACAAACAGGTAAGACTCAGTGTGTAGTTCACTTTTCAACTTTGCTGCATAGATTGGGACAAGATGTGCAAAGTCATCTCATTATTATTGGAGGATGGGCTAATTGCTTTTGTACTACTGGAAGTCTCAATTATACAGAATAGTAACACTATATCCAAACGGATAAGGCTCTGCGTGTAGCTCACTTTTCAGCTTCGCTGCATAGATTGGGACAGGATGTGCAGAGTCATCTCATTATTATTAGAGAATGGTTGAGTTACTTTTGTACTACTGGAATCTAGATAATACAGGATAGTAACACTAGATACAAACAGATAAGGCCCTGTGTCTAGCTCACTAGTCAGTTTTGCTGTTTAGAATGAAACAGGATGAGCAGAGTTAATGTCAGTTTTCTTTCACTGCTGGAGACCCAAAGCAGACAGGATAGTAACACTACACACTATGGGGGAAATTCATCATGATGGGAATATTTAAAGAAATTTTTCATGTGGCTGCATTGCCATTTTTCTGCTCCAAATTTATCAAAGTATTGGACAACGTTTGATACATTTTGCGCACCTTTTGATATACCGTAACTCTACTGTTCCATTTTTTGAGCAAACTCCCTTACCAAAGTGAGAATTGAGACTTTTTGGTCACTTTCTAAAAAGTCACAATTCCTAAATCTTTCTTAGACGTAAATGCATAGATAACTACCCACACTTGTCCACTCACTTTTTAAAAGTTGCAAGAGCAGCGTAAAGTTGCAAAATGTGCCAAACGTGTACGCAGAAACAACATGCAACAAAATTAATGACTTTTTGATGCCAGAAAGTGAGCAAAACTCTTGACGAATTCCCTCCTATACACCTCCCTATTTTCTGGATGAGGGGTGCTTTACCCCATAACTTACTGTACACTTCTGTCAATTGATTCCTAATCATTGCAGATGCAAAAATTGTAATTTTAATCTTAACCTCCTTTTTTTACAAGCATAAAGCGTTAACTTCGCGACAGCCGTGCCGATGTCTGATACTAAAAAAACATGACTTCCAGGGACTGCCCTGCTCTTAAGACTGCTGGCCTGGAATGATCACACTATTCTCCATGGGCCAGGCCAATCCAAGATGCCTGATACCAGATGTAGTCTAATGCCCTGGTCGCCTTCCAGATGAATAATTAAAAGAAAAAAAGAGGCTTTTTTTTTTTTTTTCTCTTGTGACGACCGTCCTGAGAGTCAAACCGTTTCTGTTTCAGACATCAGAGATGGGCCACTGCTCGCAGACAAAAATCTGATTTGAAACAATATGCGAGGAGATGCCTATGACGTGAGGCTCTTTGAATGCCGGGTCCCTGTGGGATTGATTAGTGCACAATTTTCGCGGAATTTCTACTGGATCAGCTTGTTTTGTCTTCCACACACAACCCCCCCAAAAAAATAAAAAATAGATTTTCGGTGCTAAATTGGCAGCAGTTATTATTATTTTTTCTCCTCCGTGTCCCCATCCTTCCTAGGAGGATCCGCAATAAACAAGAAATGAAGCCTTTGTCTTATTGGACTTGACCGCTTCCGGCAGAAATGAGTTTATTTATACTTTTGTCTGGCTTAATAAAGTTGCAAGGTTCAAAATAAATTGGACGCCCTTTCTTGGTAAAAAAAAAAAAAAAATTAAAAATACTGCCTCCATATTGGCTCCGCCGTCCGTATGTCACTACAGCGTGAGCAAATTATGGTATTATTATTTATTATTATTATAGCGCCATTCATTCCATGGCGCTTTACATGTGAATGGTATACAATTGATTAAAATTAAAAAAAAATTCCAAATACATAAAATGAAGAAAAAGTACCAGCATGACTAATTATTGGACATCAGTCCATAAGTCCTTAAAGAGTATCCGTTGTTTTATTTAATTTTTTTCAGAAATTAATAGTATGCATGAAAATAAGACGCTTTGTAATATATCTTATAGGAGAGATCTGCTTCTTCCTCCTCCTGGATCATTCATTCTCAAAATTCACAATCTTCAGTGAATTCAAGTTTCCCATTATTGAGAAAGGAAATGACAGTTGGTGCTCATAAAGTTCTATGGAGAACTTTAACAGGGCAGCTCGGTGGCTCAGTGGTTAATACTTTGCAGCCCTGGTGTCTTGGGTTCAAATCACACCAAGGACAAAATCTGCAGGGAGGTTGTATGTTCTCCTCTCCAAAGATATACCGATAGGGAATTTAGATTGTGAGCTTTGGATTGTGATTATGATGTATGTGAAGCACGGTGGAATTATTAGCACTATATAAGTGAGTAAAATAAATAAAATGAACTATCGTATCAGGAGAAAGTCTGTGTCGGCCTCTTGGTCTTCTCTGCAAAGAATTTTAAAAGCACCAACTGTAATCTCCTATCTCAGTAATGGGAAATCTGTCTTCAGTGAATACAGATTTTACTGATTTTACCCATGATTTAAGAATGAAAGATCAGTCCAGGAGGAGAAACAAGCAACTTTCTCTGATAAAATATATGAGAGTTGCTTATCTTCATGTGTACTTTTGATCTGTGAAATAAAAATGAAAATGATTGTTACTTTCTAAAATCATAGAAAGTAACACAATGGCTGCACAGAAGAAGTACCCGAAATAAAGCCGCCATCTCTGACATCACTTCCTGCTCTGCAACTTCAGGTTTTTCTCATTCTGTTAAACTACTTAAAAATAAAGTTTTTCCATCTCTTAAGGATACAGTAGAATATGCCATCATTTAATAATTGGTGGGGGTCTGACCTCTGGGACCCCAACCGATCCTGAGAATGAAGAAGACACAATACTGATGTCCCTTTCACTGTTTTCTCTTAAAGCAAAACATGTCTTGGTGATTTAAAGGAGTTTTCTCATCTGATAAAATGAAGGCACGCTATACAGTAATCTAAACATATATCCAAATATCTACATCATTTTATCATTACAGGCATTGTACACCTCTCTTTATGTTTAAAAAAAACAGGGACAAAAAGGTCCTTTGATTTTTTTTGGACTATACTGGACCTTTTTTTTTTCACCGTAAGTCATAAATCACTGCTAATATCATTATCTTTCTTTATAAGGATTATAACTCTGTTATCCCATTATACTGCTCCAAATTCTCTGAATAAGTCCAGCACTGAATTATAAAATTCTTGCTGCCTCCAGCCACCACTAGAGGGAGCTGACTGTAGACAAATTTATTATTGAGTCTATTGATAAATCTGTATGCAGTGAGCTCCCCCTAGTGGTGGCTGCTGGGAGCTGGAAAGTAATTATCTACCTCTATGGCTGTGTGAAGGGAAGTAGGGAATTTATAATAAGCAGTACAGAATTTGCAAGACTGCTGGCACGAAGACACTTGTTATAGCTGTCTCAGTATGTGCATGCACTCATCATGTGTAATACAATTATCATCACAGTCATTCAATATGGCATCTGGATGGATTATACAAGGACTATAGTTATCTGAGCGATACAACATACTGTATGCCAGCGGTTTGTGATATGAATGTGATCATATAGCAACCAAAAATAAGTACAAATTTCTAGTAACCTCAGACAATTCCTCAATAATCACTTTACTAGATGTCGGCTCCGTGATATAGATAGCATTGCATTTTTTTAGTCTGGTTACAGCAGCGCGTCCCTGAAGACGACAATGTAGACAGAATTTAAAATAGAATCTGTAAAAGCTTCCGCCAAAACTGCAGGTAAAGCAAAGCCCCATCTGCCTGGGACAATGAGATGAGAGCTTTCTACAGCCGGCGTCTGTGGGTCCTGTACAGAAGAGCAGACGACGCAATCCACGGAGAGCAATGTATAGATGGCTTCCAGCAAAGTGGTGTCATTAACAAAGCCACATTATTCATAATTACACTGCATGATGTAGAGAGAGATAGACGGAGAGATAGACGAAGAGAGAGAGAGAGATAAATAGATAGATAGATAATAGATAAATAGATAGATAGATAAACAGAATTAGAAATAGATAATGGATAGACAGACAGACATAGATAGAATTAGATGATAGAATTAGATAGATAATGGATAGAAGATAGATAGATAGATAGATAGATACTATAGATAGATAGATAGATAGATACTATAGATAGATAGATAGATAGATAGATAGATAGATAGATAGATAGATAGATAGATAGATACAGTTGTGCTCAAAAGTTTACATACTCCGGCAGAATTTTTCCTTCCTTGTTTCAGAGAATATGAATGATAACAAAAAGCCTTTTTCTCCACTCATGGTTATTGGTTGGGTGAAGCCATTTATTGTCAAACTACTGTGTTTTCTCTTTTTAAATCTCAATAGCATCCAAATGACCCTGATCAAAAGGTCACATACCCTGGTGATTTTGGTCTGATAACACGTACAGAATTTGACACAAATGGGTTTGAATGGCTACTAAAGGTAACATCCTCACCTGTGACCTGTTTGCTTGTAATCAGTGTGTGTGCATAAAAGCTGAGTGAGTTTCTGGGATCCAGACAGACTCTTGCATCTTTTATCCAGCCACTGAGGTTTCTCGATTGTGAGTCATGGGAAAAGCAAAAAAATTGTTAATGGATCTACGGGATTGTATAACACAGGAAAGGGATACAAGAAAATATCCAAGGAATTGATATTGCCAGTCAGCAGCGTTCAAACAGTGATTAACAAATGGAAAATCAGGGGCTCTGTAAAAACCAAACCACGGTCAGGTAGACCAACAAAAATTTCAGCCACAACTGCCAGGAAAATTGTTCGGGATGCAAAGAAAAACCCACAAATAACATCAGCTGAAATTCAGGACTATCTGAAAACTAGTGTTGTGGCTGTTTCAAGATGCAAAATAAGGAGGCACCATTGGCTGCATGGTCGAGTCGCCAGAGGAAAGCCATTACTGCGCAAATGCCACAAAGTATCTCGCTTACAATATGCCAAACAGCACAGAGACAAGCCTCAAAACTTCTGGAACAAGGTAATTTGGAGTGATGAGACCAAAATTGAACTTTTTGGCTATGACCATAAGCGTTACATTTGGAGAGAGGTCAACAAGGCCTATGATGAAAGGAACACCATTCCTACAGTAAAGCACGGAGGTGGATCGCTGATGTTTTGGGGATATGTGAGCTACAATGGCACAGGAAACTTGGTAAAAGTTGAAGGAAAGATGAATGCAGCACGTTATCAGCAAATACTGGAGGCAAATTTGCACTCATCAGATGGAAGCTGCGCATGGGACGTACTTAGATGTTGCAACATGACAGCGATCCAAAACACAAGGCCAAGTCGACTTGTCATCGGCTACAGCAGAACAAAGTGAAGGCTCTGGAGTGGCCATCTCAGTCTCCTGACCTCAATATCATTGAGCCACTCTGGGGAGATCTCAAGCGCGCAGTTCATGCTAGACAGCCCAGGAATTTACAGGAACTGGAGGCTTTTTGTCAAGAAGAATGGGCAGCTTTACCATCTGAGAAAATAAAGAACCTCATCCACAAATACCACAAAAGACTTCAGGCTGTCATTGATGTTAGAGGGGGCAATACACGGAATTAAGAACTGGGGTATGTGAACTTTTTATCAGGGTCATTTGGATGTTTTTGGTTGTCATTAAGATTTAAAAAGAGAAAACACAGTAGTTTGACAATAAATGGCTTCACCCAACCAATAACCATGAGTGGAGAAAAAGTTTTTTTGTTATCATTCATATTGTCTGAAACAAGGCCAAGAAAGGAAAAATTCAGCCGGGGTATGTAAACTTTTGAGCACAACTGTAGATAGATAGATAATGGATAGATAGATGATAGAAGCTTTACAACTTCCTTGACTACTTTGTATTTCCATTTCTCATCATTTTCCAGGCCTCTGCTTGCTGTCAGTGAATGGTGCTGACATCTGTACACCTGCCGGACTCATTGCAGCGTATTACATATACAGCTTCTGGCCACCGAATGTGCAGGGACTGCACCACATTACTAGTCACTGGAGAGCAGGGGATTTGTAACTTTGTATCAGAGAAATGAAGCTCCAGACATTCTAACAATTGAATCATCCAGAACCAAATGTGTCTTATTTTCATATAAGAAAATTTCTTCTGCGCAGGGAGAATCTGTAAGGGATCAGGACTAAAATGATGGATTTTTGAGGGTTTTTTTCAGCGTATAAATGTAATCTTTGAACGTTTCCATTCCCTGACAGCAAGCAGAAATTCAACTCACTATGCTCTGTGTGAACGGGCAGAACAAGTAATTAAATACATGACATAGGGCAGAGCAAATACAATCATCCTTCCTTCAGGACCGACTAGTCACATATTTGCACCCAGGGGTGGACATATCATTGGTGCAGCCGCACAGGGGCCCGAGAGGTCAGGGGGCCATTTACCCCTCTAAAACAGAGTGAGTTGTGCATTATTACGAGCTATTGGATTGCAAATGATCAATGATCAGATCAAAGCAGGTCCGAATTGAGAAACCCCAATCGATCAGATCAGGGAGGAGGCGGTAGCTGGCAGTACATTTTTACTGCAGCGGCCACTACAGGACAAATATGGTATTACATGGTGGCCAAGTAATAACTGGAAAGGTCGGGTCCTCCAAAGCAAGAGCACTTGGCTATTAATGGCTCCCCCCTCTGCTTACAGGGGATGTCCTGAGTGGGTCATCCTCCTCCATGATATCTATATGTTTTGCTAAGGCACATATAAAGGGGCTGTAATCATGAGACAACCCTTTTAATACATTGAGCCGTTTTCTTTGGCTTTCAGTCTATTCCCTGCGTCAGTAAGTAAATCGTGGAAAAAGCAATTTATTTAGTCTCCATCCTATTTTAGATAAGCCGTTACACAAACAATCTCAGCCGGAGGTGGCAGACGACATTTTGGGTGTGAAGTTCACACATAATAATGAATGTTTTCTAGTTTCTCATTACAAACAACACAATCTAATCTGCTGCGTCCTGAGTGTTACTACCATTTCTACCAATTCATTGACTGTAACAAAAGCAAGAAAAAAAGACCATGATGGTACACAACATTTTCCCCTTTCTGAAAAAAAAAGTGTATAATAGAGATAATAGAAATTGTGCAATACCCCCATTTCACCAGTGGTGGCACTGCTTAGAAACTGAACTTTTTCTTTTTGCCAAGTTCCTCCATAGATCACATCTGATCTGACGGTTTGTGATCAGCTTATACTTGGAATACTCTTCTATTGTGGAAAAAGCCATTTTAAAAATTGGACAACCCCTTAAAAAATGTGGGTGGTGATCAGTAATAATTACCATTATGCCAAGAATGATTGTTAAAGTCAACCACTCTGTTAAGTTTCGAAATCTTATATAAGGAGAACGATCTGCATGCTGCTCTAAGGATTTGTTCACACAGAATGTTTCCCACCAGGATTTTGATCCACTCCAAAAACCCACTATGGGTATTTGATGCTTTTTTTATGTAGCTGATTTTACGCAACGTTTTTGCACCGATGAGCTAAATTACTTGTTTTTTTTTATTGCGTTTTGAGTGCATTTTTACCACATTTTTTTCAGCTGCGTTTATTGTCTCTTTTTGGTCTGTCATGTTTTAGATAAAACTGCTTTTTTTGGAAACTTCCTGATTTTTAGCGATTGATTTTATTGATCAGTTAATGCAGTTTTTTTACTTCAAAAAAGTGTGTATTTTTCCATTCAAAATTTTACTAATCTCATTCATGGGGAAAATACGCAAAGAAAACGCCATCGCTGGGGTCTTGGGTACAAATCCCACCTAGAACAACATCTGCAAGGAGTTTGTATGTTCTCCCCGTGTTTGCAGGGGTTTCCTCCGGGTTCTCCGGTTTCCTCCCACACTCCAAAGACATCCTGATAGGGGATATAGATTGTGAGCCCCGATGGGGACAGTGATGATAATGTCTGTAAAGCGCTGTGGAATTAATGGCGCTATATAAGTGAGTAAAATAAATAAATAAATATTTACCGCAAGAGAAATTGATGTAAAAAACGCCCCGCAGGTCAGTTTATGCTGCATAAAAAAGGCACAGTGGGCATGAGATTTAGGGTATGTGCACACATCAAGTATTTGGTGCAGAAATTTCTGCATCCTTTGGAAGGAAAAACGCAGGATAAAATAGGTGCATTTTTGGCACGTTTTGCACATGTATTTTTGGTGCAGATTTTTACCGAATCATTATTATGGGTGAAATCTGCGGTAAGAATTGACATCCTGCAGATTTAAATCTGCACCAAATCTGCACATCTAAGGCTATGTTCACACATTGCGTTTTTGCTGCGTTTTTTTTATGCAAATTTTCTGCTGCGTTTTACAGTACCAGCAAAGTCTATGAGATTTCAGAAATGTCAAGCACACAAGTTGTTGTTTTTTTCCTGACTATTTTGTCAAACTGCTGCCTATTTGCAAAATGCAGCATGTCACTTCTTTCAGTGTTTTTTTCAGCATTTTTGCAGCATTTTTCCACCATTGAAATCAACGAGTAAGTGCAAAAATGCAGCAAAAAATGCAGGTGTTTGGTTTTGCTGCGTTTTTGGTGCCAAGACCTGAGGAAGTTGTATCACGTTTTTTTTTATGCACTAAACTTTATCAGCATGCACAAGAGACAAAGGTACCCTGACAAAAACGCAGTAGCAGCAAAAATGCAGCAAAACCTGCTTTTTTGACGCTACTTCTTTACTGCCAAGAGAGCAGGTTTTGCTTGTTGAAAAAAAAGCAGCGAAAACACAACGTGTGAACATAGCCTAAAAAAGCAACGTGTGTATGAGACTTCAGGAATCTCATTCACTTTGCTGCCATCAGGAAACCCTTCAGGTTTTGTGACCAAAACGTGACAAATCTGCAACATGTTCACAGGCCCTTAGAGAGAACTTCTCCACTTTGTTGGAACTGTAATATGTTGCAGGGGGGTTTTTTTGGGCAGCGAAAATATGCAGCGTCAAAATTGCACCAAATACTCCTTGTGAAATCTTAACCTTATGCTAAGTGCCCATGACTCGCCCCCTGGGCAGTGGGGCACGCGGATCCGGGCGATAGGGAGACGTTGGGGGTAGTAGTAGTGGCGGCCCGGTCCGGCGGCTCAGGGTGGTCAGGCCATTGGTAGTCTGCTACGTACTTCAGATAATGTCCGACTACGCCACCCGTGGATTACGGTTATTAGGAACCGCCGCTGCAAGGCAGTCCGCTGGGGCTGATGATGGGTGCAGCTGAGGTGATGTGACTCCCCACGGGAAGAGTGCGGCCCCAGGGCAGTGTAGTGGATGTTGGGAGGGATGGTAGTGCGGGTCCCGGTGCTGAAAGTGCTGGAGGCGCGAAAGAGCACACAGACAACGTACTGCAGTCCAATGTCTTTTACTCACAGTTCAGGTAGTCCAGGTCACTTGTGCACAGATAGTGACCGCCCGAGCCGTGCTGCGTCCACCAGGTGTGGGGCTCGGTCAACTCCCAGGCAGTTCAGGAGCATGGCACAGGACCCCCTTTAATCCTCTCTCTGGCCTGCCTCACCAGTGGCCCACTTTTGTCCAGCTGCCGCGGACTTGTGCGGTTAAACGTGGGCCCCGTCCTCCGCTGTCCTATATGGTGCCTTCCTAGCAGGTTTGATGAGGTGTCGCACCAATAGATGATCACGACGACCGGTCTTTGGCTGAGGGTTGTTTCTCCTCCACCAACTTGGGATCCGGTACCCTTAATCTGCCTGACCCTTCACCCTGGATTCTCGTGGGTTCTTAGGGTCCCTTCCACCTTCTTGTTCCTGAGCCCTTCTGTTTCTCTGTCTCTCCTTCTCTTTCTCTGTTCCTTTCTGTTCCTTTCTTGTTCCGTTCTCTTGGAGCTGAGATGAGCCAGAATCTCAGCTCCCCTTCACCTCCTCCTCGGCCTCTTCACTAGGCCCTCCTGGAGTAGAGCTCCTACAGAGCCTCTACTCCCTGTCTTCTCCTCTGGCTGAACTGACCCAGAACTAAGATGGTGCCCACCTTTTATACCTCCCTCTAGCCATGAGCCCAGGTGACCAGCAACCAATGGGCTCCTTCCTACACTCAGGAACCGCCCCCTATCTGCCCCTACAGCACTGGGTGTTCCACCCCTCCCTCCCCACTCCAGCAGGGACATGGTCAGTCGTGCCTGCACTTCTGTCTAGTGGGAGCACCGTTGAGCTGTCCCTGGGAAATGGGGTGTGTGTGCTGCATGCAGCTAACTGAGCCCTGGTCCATTCTCCATCCTTACCCGGGAGTGGAATATCACACCTCTGGTCTGAGGTGCAATACCCCTGTAGCGGCCGAGCCCTCGGGGTGCCACATTCCCCCCTGGTAAAGCACAGCACGTCCTCGGGCTGGAAAAGAGCAAAAACAGGTAATTACAGGACATGCAAACTTTTTTAAAACTTTTCACATTTAGAAACAGACAATACGGTTCAGTTCCCTTTATGGGACATACTTTTCTTTTCACTAGACATTATAGAAAACTTTTTCAATACTTCCGGAACTCTTTTGTATAAAACATTATAGAAAACTTTCACATTACTATTTAGCAGCATATAAAATCTAAAACATTTTTAATTAAAGCACATCCTTGTATTCTTGGTTCACGGTCGCGGTGCAACTTGCGACCAGGTGTTCATTCTTCTTAAAGGTGCAACAGTCCATTTTAACTTTGAGGTAGACGTTGCGGTTCTTGTATAAAACCAGTAGGGGGCGCTTTAAGAAGCGCAACTATATACAAGGGATTGGCCGTTCCCAGTCCTCGGCCGGTGGGCATAGGGGAATGGCTGCTCACAGTCCTCAGCCTGTTAGGGGAAGAGGGGTGGCTGTTCTCAGTCCTCAGCTTGGCTACTTAGGGGATAGGGGATAACGTTCACACAGTTCTATATCAGTCCCAACGGGGACCACACTTCACTCTGTAACAGTCCCACACAGTTCCTTTGCACCCTTACGGGTAACTACTTACAATGCCACTTGACCGTTCACTGGTAACGGTGTCTTCGTGACGCTCCTTCTTCCTCCTCATACGGATCTTCAGGCCCGTCCGGGCCCTCCTGGTACTCAGCGTCCGAGTAGTGCTGTTCCTCCTCCTCTACTACTCGGCGGACGTGTAGGGCGTACCACCCCTTCACGCCTTGGTGTCGGGTGTAAGACACCACGTCGCCTGGGAATAGATCCCGCCCACGATGGCCTTCCGGTAGGTGACTCTCCACATCTCTCCTTGTCACAAACACGTCACTGATGGTCTCGGGGTCTCGGATGAAGCCCCAGCCGCGCTCCATCTGGAACTTCACCACAGTCCCGGTGACTCGGGGTCTGCGGGCAGTTCGGGGATCTCGTCGCGCCTTCATTTTCTGTTCCGCACTCTGGACCTGCAGCTTTTCTTGCTTCACCCGCCGCTCGCGCTGCTCCTTTTCAAACATCTCCAGCTGTTGGCGGCAGGCCTCTCGCCGCTCGGCTGCGCTCGCTCGCGTTTCCTTCGTGAACCCCATCAGGTCCTCCCCTGTGGGGTCCCATTCAAATTGGACGTCTTGTAATGGCAGCTGGGGAATTTCTTGAGGCGCTGGAGCAGGTATGAGGGGCTCAGAGGGTACGTCGATCTCCGCGGACGGGCTCTTCCGGAAGCGGGGGTTGACAAACTCGGGGGGCCAGATGAAAGGCAGCCCCTCCGGAGTGGTGTGCTGGGCAAAGAGATCCGCGCCCAGTGGTGGTACTGCAGCAGCAGGGGGCGCAAGTGGGTTGGCGGCGCCCGGGGGCACGTGACCTTGCGACCAGGCCCGTGCTGGTCGTTTCCTTGTTGCTCCCACAGGTGGCACAGCTGGTGCAGGAGATTCCATCAGGGCAGCGGCGCCCGGGAGTGCAGGGCCTTGCGGCCGGGCCTGCGGTGGCGGTTGGCTGAGCACGCCCGGGGTCAGAGGGCACGGCGTGGGGCGGGGCTCGCTGGCAACGTCGACAGCCTGGGGGCTGGTTGATGGCGGGGAGGGCACGGTGTCAACAGTGGGTCCCGGTGCGTGGGGCTCCGCGACGGGGTGCAGGGGCAGGTCGGCGGCCCTAGGATTCGGTGCAGGGGCGTCTCCGTTACCTGCCTCTGCTGTCGCGGCCTCCTCCGCGGCGTCGTCCTCGGCCTCCGCTCGGCCCTCACTGGCTGGTGCGCTGCTTGTTGCTGGCGCCTTCAGCTGCAGGATCACAGCCCGCCGGGCCACTTCCTCCTTCCATCCGGCGATCACTTCTTGCTGAGCCCGGACCATCCTCCGGTCCAGTTCTTCCAGCGCCGCCCGTGTGTATTCGGGATCCTCCTTGGGGAGATGGGCTAACAGCTCGGTGAGGCTGCATGGTGGTGTTGCTTGCAGCAGGCCCTTTACCAGGGTACCGGCACTGATTTCCCCCTCCATCTCCGGGTGCGGCCTGGCCAGACTGATCCAGACCGCGCCCTGCCCCACAGTTTTCTTCTCTTTCCGCCCCCAGAGGGGGTGGTCCTGGGGCATTCTGCTGACAATCACTTTCAGGGGCAGTCCCCCCATGTTGATGGACATCTCCACTGCTGCATTCATGGCTGGTGGGGGCGGGCTTCTTCTTTGGCGCCATTCTGGGACCTGGCCCACGATGGGAGGTGGCTTCCTGCTGTCTTTTGGTGCGCACATTATGGCGCTCGTTCTTCTGGGGCGGGCGCCATCTTTGGTACAATGAAACAGTCTCTTTTCAGGCGCGCAGTATCCGTTGTTAGCGGGCACGAAATCCTGCCGACTACGCCAAAGCTGACTCGCCCCCTGGGCCGTGGGGCACGCGGATCCGGGCGATAGGGGAACGATGGGGGTAGTAGTGGTGGCGGCCCGGTCCCGCGGCTCAGGGTGGTCAGGCCAATGGTAGTCTGCTACGTGCTTTAGATAATGTCCGACTACGCCACCCGTGGATTGCGGTTATTAGGAACCGCCGCTGCAAGGCAGTCCGCTGGGGCTGATGATGGGTGCAGCTGAGGTGATGTGACTCCCCACGGGAAGAGTGCAGCCCCAGGGCAGTGTAGTGGATGCTGGGAGTGATGGTAGTGAGAGTCCCAGTGCCGGTAGTGCCGGAGGAGCGAAAAAGCACACAGACAACGTACTGCAGTCCAATGTCTTTTACTCACAGTTCAGGTAGTCCAGGTCACTTGTGCACAGATAGTGACCGCCCGAGCCGTGCTGCGTCCACCAGGTGTGGGGCTCGGTCAACTCCCAGGCAGTTCAGGAGCATGGCACAGGACCCCCTTTAATCCTCTCTCTGGCCTGCCTCACCAGTGGCCCACTTTTGTCCAGCTGCCGCGGACTTGTGTGGTTAAACGTGGGCCCCGTCCTCCGCTGTCCTATATGGTGCCTTCCTAGCAGGTTTGATGAGGTGTCGCACCAATAGATGATCACGACGACCGGTCTTTGGCTGAGGGTTGTTTCTCCTCCACCAACTTGGGATCCGGTACCCTTAATCTGCCTGACCCTTCACCCTGGATTCTCGTGGGTTCTTAGGGTCCCTTCCACCTTCTTGTTCCTGAGCCCTTCTGTTTCTCTGTCTCTCCTTCTCTTTCTCTGTTCCTTTCTGTTCCTTTCTTGTTCCGTTCTCTTGGAGCTGAGATGAGCCAGAATCTCAGCTCCCCTTCACCTCCTCCTCGGCCTCTTCACTAGGCCCTCCTGGAGTAGAGCTCCTACAGAGCCTCTACTCCCTGTCTTCTCCTCTGGCTGAACTGACCCAGAACTAAGATGGTGCCCACCTTTTATACCTCCCTCTAGCCATGAGCCCAGGTGACCAGCAACCAATGGGCTCCTTCCTACACTCAGGAACCGCCCCCTATCTGCCCCTACAGCACTGGGTGTTCCACCCCTCCCTCCCCACTCCAGCAGGGACATGGTCAGTCGTGCCTGCACTTCTGTCTAGTGGGAGCACCGTTGAGCTGTCCCTGGGAAATGGGGTGTGTGTGCTGCATGCAGCTAACTGAGCCCTGGTCCATTCTCCATCCTTACCCGGGAGTGGAATATCACACCTCTGGTCTGAGGTGCAATACCCCTGTAGCGGCCGAGCCCTCGGGGCGCCACACCCACGATGCAGAAATGCTCCGGATTTTTCCTGAGCATTTCTGCATCTCCCTGGCAGAAAAAACACATGCGGATTGTACATGCGGATTGTACATGCGTTTTCCTGCCAGGGACATGGGGATGTGAAGAGTTCTTCACTTGCATTTCCGCATGCGGGTTGACAAGCGCTTTCCAAGCAATTTTAGCATCACTTGGAAAAGTGCTTGACAACTTGGTCACACTATATAAATCCATGCAACGGCATGGATTTATATAGTGTGACCGTAAAGAATGGTAAAAAATAAAAAAATAAATATTATACTTACCTTCTGAAGGCCCCCGGTGTCTTTATTCGATGCGTCTCGGCTTGCCGGCAGCTCGCAGTACACTAAAGGACCTGCCGACGTCAGCGGTCGCGTGACCCGTCACATGACTAAATGACGTCAGCGCAGGTCCTTCAGTCCACCGCAAGCTGCCGGCAAGCCAGGATAAAGACACCGGGGGCCATCAGAAGGTAAGTATAATATTTATTTTTTATTTTATTCTTTTTTTACATGTACTGTGGTACCTGGGTCCGGAGGAGAGTCTCCTCTTCTCCAAACGTGGGTACCATCCGCACATTGAAACGCATGGAATGCGCAAGTACAGATGCAGTGATGCGGGTATCATGCGTTCCAATGCAAGTCAATGGCGGCAAAAGCGCAGCAATTCCGCAAAATAATTGGTAGTGCTGCGTTTTTTTCTGCAATGATAATCCGCAGCGGAAATTTCCGCAGCATGTGCACAGCACATGCAGATTATCATTGGGGACCATGGCAGGCCTTCTACCAAGCGTTTTTTAAGCGTTTCTGCAGCGGAATTGCCGCTGCAGAAATGCTTAAAAAACGCATAGTGGGCACACAGCCTGAAAGAATATTTGATGTGGTTTTCATGTGGATTTTGGAAAGGATCTGCTTTAAAAATCCACATAAAAAACTTTATGTGAACATCCCCTTCGGCTGGATACAAAAAAAAGTCAGTCCCTAAAAAAACCTTTAGAAATAATTCCCAAATATTGTGCCATTGTTCGAATCATTTTCTAATACTTGGAGGAAATCAGACCCCAGGTTGTCACCACAATGCAGCCGATGTTTACAGCAGCCTGTATTCTGTGAATATGATAGGGATCGTGTCCTAGTGAGAAGACCATTCGCAGAATACAGGCTGCTAGGCTCCTTCTCGTGCAACCTCGACAGCTCATTAAAAGAATCACATTTACGTTAAAAAAAGAGGAATCTGATAAAGTGCAATATTAGGGAATTACTCGCAGTGCTATCCATAATATAGCTTTTCCTTAAAGGAGTTCTCCATGGTGAACAGCCCTAACAAAAATGACAAGTTTTCCATCTAGCAATGAAGGAACAACAAAGTAGCAGGTGTTCTACTTCCCTGCAGCGCCACCACAGGAGAGATCAGGCATTACAGAGTTTTTATTGATGTCCATTGACATGTTGGGTATCCTTATAGCAGCGATCTGCTCTGGCTAATAAATGAGAGACTTATAATCTAAAAATTTAAAATTCTGGACAACCCCTTTAAAGTTATGGTCCCATAACTGAATCAAATAATAGTGATGTAAAAAAATGAAATTGAGGCTGCAAATGTTGGGAAACAGAGCAAAGAACTAATTTATTATCAATTTTCTGAAATGGGGATGTGGTGACGGTTTCTATATTATAAAGCTTCAGTTGTCAAATCCTAAACTGCAAAATGTGCAACTTTCTTGTATTCTTTTCTATTGTTGTCTAAGCGAGTTCACTGCTGGGCCATCATTAAAGGGACATAAGATATTGATGACCTATGTTTAGGATAGGTCTTCGATTACATATTGGTGGGGGTCTGAAACCCGGCACCCAACTGTTTAATGTTTACATCCGGCCACCACCGGAGTATTGGTGGGGGTGTCAGGTATTGGACCCCCACCAGTCTGGTATTGATCTGTCCTGAGGATAGCTTATTAATATCTTAAACCTATTTAAGTATATGCCAGTTGAACAAAATATTTCTCATACACAATGATAGTCTACTAAATATGGTGCAGATACTCATAAGCCATTTTGCACCAATATAAATATATACTAATTAAGTTGCATGAAACCAAAATCTGACCCTCGTCATTACAGAAACAAATGCGCTTTAGACCAAAACATCAACCTAGAAGTGTGGGAAGTCTACTGATATGATTGAGCCAGACATAACCATGAAGGTTCCTGCCCCTGATCTATTTCTCTCAACAGAACATTGTGCAAAGTCTTCCCCAGCCGATTGCGGTATCATCATGTAGAGACCACAACATCAGTCACAGGTTGCTTCACTCTGATCTAAAGAAACAGGGGTCAGAGCCACCAAAAAGAATCCATGGCCAGAAAGTTACATTTTGTTTACATAAATAGAATCAATCTTTCTCTCTTTTGCTTCTTGCAATGATATTCTGTGCACTACCCTATAAAAGGTGATACAATGTATCCATACTGATCTCCAAAACAAACACAGGGTAATGTTGTTGCTATAGAGTTAAGTCTTAAGGGAGCAGGGGATTGTATTGTGAAAGACAACAGTTCCCTATTTAAACCCCCATTCAGCAGCTACACCATTAAATGACCCGCTAATGTTTTCTTGCTTTTCCTTAAGACATTGCTAATGAGTCCCTGCAGATATGAGCGCAGTGCACACACCACTCCGGAAAAGGTGTCTTTGCTAAACACAGCAAGAAATATGTATACACAGAATGTGCACCAGTCTGCAGTAACTCCACTGCTTCTTACAGATCCAGACAGCAAAGCTACATCGCCTTAAAGTGAAGCTCTACAATCCTTCTGCAATAACAGCAGCCTTAGAATAAAACCTATAGGATCACCCTTTTAGGGTTTCGGCACTAAGGTGATCAACAGGCAACTCCGGCGACTACAGGACTCAGAGGTGCCATGCCTCTCCAGCATTGTAGGAGTTAACTTAGAATAGCAGAAAAAAGGAAACGCACAATCATGTCATTCAAACTAGGTCCAAAATGGGTCTTTCACTGACTGGCAATAACCTCTAGTAACCCCTGGGGGGCACAGGATTTTAGGGAGGTGGGAAGGGGGGCGGGTGGATAATAGCTTTTAAGGGTAAGCGCCCAGAAAGGCAAAAATAAGTCGCACTCCTCAACAGAGACTATAATCATCCCTATGACAATATCTGTTAATGTCATTCAATTAGCATTAGTCAGAAATGAGCCTATTGCAATGACCCCATGACCTAAGGTCAAAAGTCCAAGAGACACTTCTGATTGGCTGACATTTAGGAACTCTGGGAATTTTTTCTTTTTTTCCCCCGTCGCCCCCAAACAGGTAAAAAAAACAACAAAAAAACAAGCAGGTACTTTTGCAAATTCAATGGACTCCATGGCAAGAAAATACAAAGGCCCTGACTCCTGCAGCAAAGACGACACATCTTCACTTAATTGATTGCAAGTTAATTAGCCAAAAAAAAAAGACATAAGAAGGTAAAAAAAAAAGAGGGGCACTTACCAGGACATGCGCAACCCACTGACATCTTCACATGCCTGGTGTGGAGACGAGCAGGTACTGGTTGCCCACAGCTAAGGCTCCTGGCATAAAATGCCCTTGTGAGATCTCAAAGAACAAAACAAGCCCCCCTAAAAGGCAGAAATTGGGCCTCAGAGGAAGCAGGCAGAAGGAATTTTATTCTGTCTCTGTATGTGTGCTTGTGTGTGTCTCCCTCTCCCTCTCCCTCTCTCTCTCTGCTGGCAGTACTGTGGTTTATTAATATGCTAATTGCAATGCTAGTGGGAGGAGAGAGAGCTTGTCAAAGTGACCTGAGTGAAAGAGAGAGGGAGAGAGAAGCAAGAGAGAGAGAGAGAGTGCAAGAGAGAGAAGAAGATAGAATGGGTGCAATGAATAACAAGCATGTGACGCACACCCACATACTGTACATATATAGAGAGAGATACACATATATGGTAATATAGGGGGAAGGGGGTCTGCAATGACAAGCTGATTGCACCCTTGATATGTAAGACATGTTTGATCGGAGAGGACGACAGACAGACGGGGAGAAGTGGTTGTAGGTGTCCTACGCTGAGACAAGGCATACTGCATCACAGAGCGTTTTCCTCACTTCCATACTGTGGTCTAACGCAGGCTGACAGACACAGACAAGCAACAGCAAAGACGAGGAGGAAAAAAAAAAAAAGGCGAAGAAGAGACGTGCAAAAAAAAGGAAAAGAGCAATACGCCAGACCGATAGGAAAAGGCTCCACACTCTATAGAGATATCTGTTTTGTAACAAGACAGAAAATTAATGCAGAGTTTGGGTGACATCCAAGCAGCTCTGATGGCATGTAGACTTAGTGGCATTGCCCATCACTAATGTACGCGCACGTTAAAAGATTATAAGCGGCACTTGGCAGGCCAAAGAGAGCCCAAGGTGCCATACGCCAACAAAAGTCCACCCAAAGAACACTTAGGGAGGATCGACGTCAACTCCTTGTTGCGAGATGGATGATTGACGTCTTGTAATGTCGTCATCGGGGAGAATTATTTAGTACAGTTGGAAAGGCGGTCCAATGCTCTGCTGCTTAGGGTGAAAGATGGATATCTCACCCGCCGACAGCGTAAGATAACAATTTAGGATTCTCGAAAAGATAATTTATGATATCACTCAGCGGAGGTGAAGGCTAATGAAGAAGACATTGAGTGAGACACAGGAGAATAATTGGTAAATATCTGCTGGTTTAATGAATCTAGGTCATGATCTTTATTTAGGAATGTGTCGACTTCTCCCAGTGGCACTTATAAGTTGTCCATTAGTTGTTCGCCCAAAAGCCACTTTGATAACTCCACGGTAGACATGTGCACTTGGCCACAGTTCATGTTTCTTTGAAATGTTCATCATGTTTATTGACTGATCCCTCAGAAGTTAGTGGGTTTCAACAACTCTTATCTCAAGTGTTTGGTTTGAAGTCCCTGATTCTTCTTTCCTACAAAATCGAAAATTTGCCATTGAGCAACTTGTTAAGAAGTTAAGAAGCTGCCATACGTATCTGATTGTCAGCTGATCCCTCTGAAATTGGCAAGTTTGATAAACGTTACCCCTTCACAAACCAGGTAACAACTTATACAGACAGATACAGACCAGCCATCTATTGGGTGCATCCATGATATTTATGTGTAGTCACCCAATAGCAAAATGATTGGGCATGATCCAATTCAACATCCCAATCTTTCTTTCTCCCAAACCACTGCCGTCAAAGAGACTCAGGACCCCCCTATACACATTAAAGGGTCACCTACTGACATAGCAGTTTTAGTCAACATTGATCTAATGCTTATGACCATCTTTGCCGGCAGATCTAGTTGCTTCTGATGGGATCCACCAACAATCTGACAAATCTTGATCATTTCAACAGAATCCATTGATCCACAGTCTCGAGTGTATGAGTACTGTCCTCTCATGTTTCCAACCAAAGATAAAGGAGAACATTAGAAAGATCGTTCAGCCGACAGCCATCTTAGCCGATTCCCACGAACGTAGGAGCGCTTGTTCGGCCGAGAGCTTTTGTGTTCTCTATGAGAGAGCTGCCGACTAACGCATTAGCTGGCGGCTTATCTCCAGAAGAACAATGCGATCAGCAGTCCGCAATCGGACATGCCTGATCGACCATCAGTCGGCCGGCACCCCCATGCACATTAAACCATTGGCCAAACCTGTCGATATCGGCACACATCTAATGTGTATGGCCAGCTTAACTTGTCCGATTCTTTGTTATACTGGGAGAGAAGTGGATGCCAGACCTGTTACATAAATCAATGTTTCAATTAAATTCCCTTCTTTCTTCTTCCCTATTACTGGTGAATACATTTCATGATCAGCTTTGTTTATGACATCAGTTGCCAAAAGAAGAGCATCACAGAGACGAAGTAGACGACTGGAGACCGGCCAAATGAGATGGATCCCCGCACCCCAGCCATGTAACATTCTGTGATATTATCTACCAATCGCTCCAATGTTTTGATCACTCAGCAAAACTTATGTTTGTTCATCAAAGTTACTTTGAGTCTCAACAAACTGTGATAGTATTCCTACTGTCCAAAATGGGCAAAAAACCTGAAAGTGCAATTGTGGTCATAGGTGAAAAATATCATGCTCTGTAGTTTTAATTTTTTATTTTTAACATTTTGAGGGAGAAATCATGAAACAATTTTAGAACTTAGGACATGGCTTCAACCTGGATGATCATCATAAAAACTGCAAACCAATAGCTGGACAATGTAGGTAACCTTAAGGCTCCTTATACATTAAACTAATGTCAGTCGATCCCACCAATATTGACAGGTTCGACCGATGGTGTAATATGTATGGGGACACCGGCCGACTTATGATCCAGAGAGATATCGATCATGTATTTCCGATTTTGGACATTTGATCACATCCCAGATATAACGGTGGCCAATATGTCAGCCATCAGATTTTTCATAGAGAATACGGGAGCTCTTGTTCAAACGAGTGCTCCGGTGTATGGGACAGGTGGCTGAGATGGCTGCATTGTTCAATCGACAACCTCCTAATGTGTATGGCTGGCTTACAAGTGTCCATAGATGGGATCTGATTAATATCTGACACCCCCCACATGCACAAAAGTCAGCTCTTAGCCAATCGTCTGGAAGATCATTTATTTGGCCGATAATTATCTCTCCTAAATCTTCCATACACAGGATCGGTTAGCTCAACCAAGCGATCTTGTGTTCTTTATGAGAGCCACTGCCAGACTCCTCCAACCAAAGCTCGTCTCCCGAAGAACAAAAGGATCGGCCAGCGGAAATCAGATCTTTCTTTTTCCCGACAACATCTGTCCGGGGAGAATCAGGCGGCCTGCCCCCATACACATGAAACTATCGTCTGATCCCGCTGATATCGGCAGCTTCAGCTAAGGATCTTTAGGTCTATGGAGACCTGACAGATAGGACTGTAACAATGGCTGTCAATCAGGAAAAATAAAGATTTGATGGCTTTTAACCAAGCTGATTGTTCTGGAGATAAGTGACGCCCCTCAGGGCCTTTTCACACAGAGTTTTTGCCCACGTTTGTTGGTCCCGATTGGGTTTTCGTCTGAACCCACCGCAAAACGGGATTCAGGTGTATGCAATCTAATACTCCTGGGTGTACGCCTACGTATACTCCTCAAAATGATGTACGACAGAGCACACAATGACTCTGTCGGCAACATTATAGTCTATGGCTCCATCAGCACATACGGCCAAATCCCGTTTTGCAGAGGGGCCCGGACGTAAGCTCCGACGGGACCAACGAACGTGTGACAAAGCGCAGTGTGAATGGGTCCTCACTGTTAGAAAAGCAGTGTTTGGCTCTCAAAGGAGAGAGTTATGGGGTGAATAGTCATTGGATCTATGGATACCCCTATTTCAAGTACAGGTCAGGGATCCATTTCTCTGATATCCTACAGATTTTTCATGGATTTATCTAGTTGCCAACTTTGTAGAGTCATGACTGGTATCACAGAGAGAGAGGAAAGTCTCTTCCAGTGTGGACCCGATCCCCCCTTGTTTTATCATTGGCACTTTTTGGGGTTGCCATGTTGAAGCCTCCTCCTTTTTCCCCGATCTGTACTCTAGTCAGGTTACACATCCAAGTATACCAATGACTGCAATGGCCTCATGAAGTCTCTAGTGTATGAACAAGGAATAACTGGAAGCTCTGGGGCCCCAATACAAAATCCGTAACACTCCCTCCCCCACCTACCAGGTGCCATTTATAACTAGTGCCTTCTTATGTAGCAGGGAGACCTTTGGGGCCCTCATGTACTGTATCAGGTCCTGGGTGCATCCGCTACCCCTGCACCCCCTATTGCTGCCCTTTTTTTTTTTTTTTCCTAAAATCAACTTAGTTGACTTCTCTTTTGCAAAAAAAAAAAAAAATACTTTGATTCTGACTCAGTGAACTGCCCAGTTCCTAAACTCTTGAAACCTGATTCCTTTGTGGCTACATATTTGAGCAGATCTGGCTACAGGATTGGATCTGCATGTCGAGCTGCTGAGAACATTACATTCCTGCACAAACTGCATAAAGATGGACTTTGTGTGCGCGCGAGGATAGAAGAAAAAAATAAAATAAAATAAAAAAATAAAAAATAATCCAGGCTGGACTGATAAGTCTGAACATCTGCACTCGGCCGCCTGGGCTTTGTGTTACTTAGTCAGCCACCTCGGTAAATCCCTAAAGGCACCCTCTGCCTCACTATCTCATAGGGAAAAGGCTGGGCTAATCATTGCACGACTCCCCCGCTGCCTCGCCAGCTTGGAGGTGAGGTTACTGCTGGAGACCAATGAGATATTCCAGGCGACGTCTCCCCTCCTTCTTCCTCATGAGAGCAATTATAGAAACAAGAAAAAAAAAAAAATCCTATCTGTCAATGTGTCGCATTTGCTTTTTTGTTTGTCATCCATGGCATTAAAACATTGTGTACCCAATGGCTGAGACAATGGCCACAATTAGTCATCGGGACGCTGGAGATCGTCCATGAGCGTAGCTTTGCGCTTGGCGTCCTTAGCGATTATTACCATATATATATATATATATATATATATATATATATATATTAAAGTCGGATCTTGCCCCCCTTTAGTAGCGGTGCAGACTGCAGAGCAATCCCCCTACCGCCTCATATCCAACAGATTGAGAGAATTAGAGCAAAACTGTGTCCAGTGACCTGTTTTAACTGGCACAAAGCACAAATAGATCTGATAGTGAGAAGCAGCGAAAGGACGGAGCGGAGAGAAGCTTCCTGACGGCACAAGACGAGAGTTTGTGTCATTCTTACAACTGTGATTAGAAATGGGGATAAGGAGGCGCAGAGCGGGCATCAGAGGAGGCACACGACATGTGTGTGATGCAGCAGAAGGCATTACCCACAGGCGCAGAACACACGTCCATAAACTGGAGCTTCCATACTGCCCAACGGGGGTGTGCGTAGTCACACCGTCAATCTACAGATCTTTCCTTGACATGTCCCGAGATAGCCGGCTTTAAAAAAACTACAATTTTGTTGGGGTACTCTGTCACGTGATGTTTCCACTTTGCGTGTGAGTGTGACAATGTATCAAATATGTATCATCAACAATTGGAAACCTTTCTTATCTTTCCTCTTGGAATTAGTTATCCCGAGACGACTGCCTTTAAAAAAATTAAGTTTTGAGCTACTCTGTCGGGCGATGTTTACACTTTATGTGTCAGAGTGACAATGCATCAAATATGTACTGTATCATCAAGAATTGGAAACCTTTCTTACCTTCCCTCTTGACTCCAAATATCCCGAGACGACTGCCTTTAAAAAAATTAAGTTTTGAGCTACTCTGTTGGGTGATGTTTACACTTTATGTGTCAGCATGACTACTTATCAAATATGTATCATCAAAAATTGGAAACCTTTCTTACCTTTCCTCTTGACTCTAGATATCCCGAGATGACTAGCTTTAAAAAATCAAGTTTTGTGATACTCTGTTGGGCGATGTTTACACTTTATGTGTAAGCGTGAGAATGTATCAAATATGTATCCTGAGAAATTGGAAACCTGAGCAAAATACATGGACAGATAAGGGTGGGCACATCTGTATAATGACTGGAGGAGCGTGCTACATACAGATGTGTCTTTTCTTACCTTTCCTCTTAACTCTAGATATCTCGAGATGACTAGCTTTAAAAACTACATTTTTTGCTACTCTGTCGGGCGCTGTTTACACTTTACGTGTCAGAGTGAGAATGTATCAAATATGTATCTGGAGAAAGTGGAAACATGAGCAGAATATGTGGAAAGATAAGGGTGGACACATCTGCATAACGACTGGAAGGCAACGCTATGTACAAATGTGTCCTTACTTATCTTTCCTATTGACTCTAGGTGTCCTAAGATGGCCAGCTTAAAAAAAAGCTTTGTATAAAAGTCATAAAAAAGTTCTCTCTTTTTAAAGCTAGTCCTCTTATGTCTTTTGGAACCTGTAGAGTCAAGAGGAAACGTAAAGACACATCTGTATATTCTCCATAAAACACGAGACCTAACACACCCCGTAACCCACATTGCAATCTGGTCCCGTGGACAATGAACCAACCTCTGCACCAGTCAGATGGGGCTTTGCAAATCCTATTCATTGGGATCGGTGTTGGGTCTCAACAGCTAGACCCCCCCCCAGTGAACATTAAGATATCACCTACCCTCCCAACTTTGGTCAACACATAATATACCCGCAGGGGTTGACATATCATTGACCCAACCTGTGCAGCTGCACAGGTGCCCAAGAAGTAAGGGGTCCCATTTCTACCTCCAAAGCAGGTTGAATTGTGCATCAGGGTACGCTCACACTAGCGTATAGAAAATCAGTCCCATATACTCTTCTGCCTGTGTCCACCAGTGTATACAAGCTTCATATTCCCTGCAAAAACAAAGAAAAAATATAACACTCTCATTGTCTCCACTAGAGGGAGCTCAATGCATCCTGTGTCATTATTGATTGCAGGGCATGCAACTGCACTATCCTCCAGAAATACAGGGTAGCTATGTATAAATGGCCTATAGGCACAGTATTCTTCCTTACTAATGAAATGCAATCTACATACTTTTCCCCTTGCCAGTAAGATTTCCTACATCAGCTGGGTCTCTGCAAGCAAAACCAGCACCTTCCTAGTTAAGTATGCAACCCATGTGAACATACCTTAACATCTACAGAGCCAGCATTACAGCACATCAGTCACCAGATTTCATAATACAAACTGCAAACATTATTAAACATATCTTAGACCAGATGAGGCTGATGTACTTGCTTAAAAAAAAAATCAGTGTCCAAATGGCTGTACAATCCTTGTATTAAAAAGAGCATTTTATGTGTCTAGCTAATAAGAGAGAGACCTATGTCCACCCAGCCTTACTGACAGCTGCAGCTTGTACTGATCAGTGTGAGATCTCATCAGGGAGGAGGGACACTGAGAAACTGTCAATCAGGCAAGGTTGGCTGTGCTTCAGCATGGGGCGAGGGACACTGAAGGGCTATCAATCATGCTTGAGGGGGGGTGTGTAGATTGTATGTATTATTCTGCCACCCTGACATGGATTCCAAATGTAAGTACACCAGCCTCATCAGATATATTTATTAATAAATGTGAAATCGTGTGACAGATCTACTTTAAAATATAGATCTCTGCAGTTCCTTCTCAGCCCTCATTGTGCTACCTACATAGCATCTAGAGACTATAGGCATGGAGGCTTAATGCTTCTGTCCCCCCTCTGTCCCCCTTAGTTACTGTTGCTGAACATGGTGGAGATTATATATCTGAAATATCCTGAAATACAATTCCCATGGGATTTATAGGGCATGGATCAATCAGTCGGCCAGGGTTTCCTGATCAGCTGTATGAGATGCAGAGCTGTCACTCAGGCTGGGATTCTGACAGGCAGACTGGATGTGAGAGTATTGATGGACCCGGTCTCCGATCGTGATATATCATTTGTCAAAACAGACTGAAGAGAAGTAAGGGCATGTCAGGCACAAATGGCTAAAAAAATGAATCTGTCTCTTCTAGTTTTCATGTCTGGAAACAACTAAATGGGCACAGGCTCTTAAAGGGGTTGTCCTATTGGTTTTAGGGCTGGATACTAGTTTCCGGTTGGGAGGGGGGGCATCTATGTACAGACCCCAAGGATGGATCTGTCCCACTTTGCTGTTCTCAGCTCATGTAAAAAAAAGTGACTGAACAAAAGAGAAATTACACCGCGTTACAAATTATCACACAAATGCTATTTTTCTCTGATTTCTCCTAAATGATCGATGCAGATAAGTCAGTATAATGTTCAAATCATCAACCGTCAGAGGATAAATCACATTTTATCGGACAAATCTCCCAATGAGAATATTATTCAGCACAACAGAGTTTGCAAACATTTTATAGGCTGTAAGGAACTGAAAATGGTCACATTTGTTGAATTTTCAGCATTAGGAGGTCACATTTACTGAAATCAAAAGATTTTTCAATCAAAAACCTCTTCACAGGCCAAGTTCCATGTAACCCAGGACCCTTCCTTGATGTCACCTTCACAATTCTTGTATCTGCTAAACTTGTGAGTTTTTGGATAGTTTCTTCTTGAATTTCTTTGCAGGATGTCAGAATTGACCCCAGAGCTGTTGTTCTGATGTGATCGGCCTCCCACCCTCATAGATCTTTTGCTTGAGGATACTCCAAAGGTTCTCCACAGGGCTGAGGTCAGGGGAGGATGGTGGCCGCACCATGAGTTTCTCTCCTTTTTATGCCCATAGCAGTCAATGACTCGTAGGTTCTTTGCAGCATGAGATGGGGCATTAGCCTGGATAAAGATGATTTTGCTATGGACGGCGCGGTTCTTCTTTTTGTACCATGGAAGAAAGTGATCAGTCAGAACCTCTATATACTTTGCCGAGGTCATTTTCACACCTTCAGGGACCATAAAAGGGCAATCAGCCCTCTCCCCATGATTCCAGCCCAAAACATGACTCAGCCTCGTCCTTGCTGACGTTGCAGCCTTGTTGGTGGTCATCCACCAACCATCCATTACTCCATCCATCTGGAC
This sequence comes from Phyllobates terribilis, assembly GCF_046119375.1. Taxonomy (NCBI): domain Eukaryota; kingdom Metazoa; phylum Chordata; class Amphibia; order Anura; family Dendrobatidae; genus Phyllobates; species Phyllobates terribilis. Next base: position 388,056,235 of record NW_027362765.1, read on the forward strand.
CATACAGGGTTGCTCGTCTCTCATCAGTAAACAAGACTGTTTTACAATCAGTCTTCATGTACAGTACAGACCAAAAGTTTGGACACACCTTCTCATTTAAAGATTTTTCTGTATTTTCATGACTATGAAAATTGAACGTTCACACTGAAGGCATCAAAACTATGAATTAACACATGTGGAATTATATACTTAACAAAAAAGTGTGAAACAACTGAAAATATGTCTTATATTCTAGGTTCTTCAAAGTAGCCTCCTTTTGCTTTGATGACTGCTGTAACGGGTCCGGGAGGCGGAACCTCTGAGCTACTATACAAGGGGGCGGCCCTTGTAAGGGAGCGGGTGGCAGTCTCTGGGTGAACGGACAGGGAGTTACGGCAAGTGATCAGGGCAGTCTCTGGGTAAGGGGTAGGTACGACCTGTGATGGCAGAGCCTCCGGGTAGGCTAGCAGGCAGATGGTAGATGTGTGCTCCCAGGTGAGCAAGCGAGAGTCTCTGGAATAGCAGGTGGTCACGGCACGTGACGGCGGAACCTCCGGGCTGGCAGGCAGGTAGGTAACGGAGAAGCGCTCCCAGGTGAGCGGGCAAGAGTCTCTGGAATAGCTGGTGGTCACCGCACGTGACAACGGGACCTCCGGGCTGGCAAGCAGGCAGGTAACGGAGATGCGCTCCCAGGTGAGCGGGCAAGAGTCTCTGAGATAGCTGGTGGTCACAGCACGTGACAACGGAGCCTCCGGGCTGGCAAGCAGGCAGGTAGCGGAGAAGCGCTCCCAGGTGAGCGGGCAAGCTGGTCCATAGACAGACTGACCGGAGTTGTAAGGCAGACCGTCGGACCTCAGGCAAGCAGGCAGGTAGCTGATGTGCGCTCCCAGGTGAGTGGACAAGTTGGTCCTTAGACAGACTGACCGGAGTTGTAAGGCAGACCGTCGGACCTCAGGCAGGCAGGCAGGTAACAAGTATTCAGGCAGGAATCAGGCAGGTAACTAGCAGGAAACTGGCAGGAAACTGGCAGGTAACTGGCAACGGGACCTGAGGGCTGAAGCACAGGTGAGACACAGGTGCAAACAACATTGCTCGGGCACCTCCATTTTGGAGGAGGTGCCTTATATATGATGAAGTCCTCCGGCCATTGGCCGGGGACTCTTTAGGGCGGCGCGCGCGGCCCCTTTAAGAGGAGGGGAGCGCGCGCGCGCGCGCCCTAAGCACAGGGGCCGGGAAGGAGCGCGCGCTGAGAGCAGAGCAGGAGGAGGACGCCGGGACGGAGCGCGCGCTGACAGCAGAGCAGGAGGAGGACGCCGGGACGGAGCGCGCGCTGACAGCAGAGCGGAGAGAGGACGCCGGGACGGAGCGCGCGCTGACAGCAGAGCGGTGAGGGGAGCAGCGTCCCTGCCTAGCAGAGGGCAGGGACGCCAGCGCTACAGTACCCCCCCCTTTAGGCCCCCCCTTTTTTAGGCCAGACAGAAATTTAGCTAGGATGAGAGGGGCATGGATATTCTCCCGGGGCTCCCACGTTCTCTCCTCAGGACCAAACCCCCTCCAATCTACCAAGAAAAAGGTCTTTCCTCTTACCCTTTTGGTGGCAAGAATGTTCTCTACCTCAAACTCGTCCTCAGCAGAAACCGGAGCAAGAGGCGTACCTGTAGACTTAGAAAAAGAGTTAAGTACCACAGGTTTGAGGAGAGATACATGGAAGGAGTTAGGGATCCGTAAGTTGGCCGGGAGTTTCAATTTATAGGCCACCGGGTTGATCTGACTGATAACCTCCAGTGGGCCGATGAACCGAGGCCCCAACTTATAGGAAGGGATCTTGAGCCGGACATATTTGGACGAGAGCCAGACTTTATCCCCAGGACGGAATTGAGGAGGATCCAGACGTCCTTTGTCAGCGTGCCTTTTCATACGCTCGGATGACAGAAGGAGTGCGGACCGGGTACTCTCCCATATGGAGGAAGACTCGCTCTCGTGATTGTTGTACGAGAATTCGGCCCATGGCAGGAGATCCACCCAGTCAGAATGGTGAGCATTAACGAAGTGCCGGAGGTAACTGGTCAGGTTCTGATTGATCCGCTCCACTTGACCATTAGACTGTGGGTGGTAAGCGGAGGAGAAGTCCAGAGTGACGTCTAGCAATTTACAAGTGGCTCTCCAGAAACGAGAAGTGAACTGTACTCCTCGATCCGACACGATGTGACGGGGCAGGCCATGAAGACGGAAGATGTGGCGGATAAAGACTCTAGCCAGCTCGGGTGCAGACGGAAGACCTGGCAGGGGAATGAAGTGAGCCATCTTGGAAAAGCGGTCAGCGACCACCCAAATGACCGTACAACCGGCAGAGACGGGCAGATCAGTTACGAAGTCCATCGCTATATGCTGCCAGGGGGCAGCAGGTGCTGGCAGAGGAAGAAGGCGGCCGGCCGACAGGTGTCTCGGAACCTTGTTGCGGGCGCAGGACACACAGGCAGAAACAAAGTCCATAACATCCTTGTGCAGGTTAGGCCACCAGTAGTGCCGGGTAATAAGCTGGAGGGTCTTTTTCTGACCGGCGTGGCCAGCTAGTTTAGACGAATGACCCCAGTGTAGGATCCTCTCCCGATCAGGTACCGATACGAACGTCTTACCAGGAGGGAGACAATTTAGACTCACGGGAGCCACCTGCATTACTCTGGCGGGATCGATGGGGCAGTCACATGGTCTATGAGGTGGTAATGTCTCTGCCTCCTCCATATCAAAGACATCAGCACAAGACCAATAAGGAATCGGAAGTCCAGGTAGATTAGCTGGGATAGGAGAGGGACGGACGGAATGGACGGGAACCAGACAGGTTTTATGACAGTCTTGTCCCCAGCGAAGGACTTCTCCGGTTTGCCAGTCAAGCACGGGTGCATGTCTCTGGAGCCAAGGCAGACCTAGCAAGAGGGCGTGAGAGAGTCCAGGCAGAACGTGAAGGGAGATACTCTCTGAATGCAGCATACCCACTTGCAGAGTAATGGATTCGGTGATGAATTGGATGGGGCGAGATAAGAGGCCCCCATCCACGGCAACAACAGACAAGGGTACAGCCAGAGGTTTGGTGGGGATGCGGTATTTCTCCACCAGGGACAGTGAAATAAGATTTCCGGCTGCTCCAGAGTCAAGTTGGGCTAGTTCGGAATAACGATTCTCCCCGCAGATGATTGAGACAGACAGCAGCAGGGATGGAGAGGATTTATTTTTGTCTAGATCAAGTCCTCTGAGCGAACCTAGACACAGGCGTTCTCCCGACCTCTCCGGGCAGGCACGGATCCGATGCTCCTTACTGCCACAGTAGAAGCAGCTCCCCTCGGCACGGCGAAAGTCCTGACGGGATTTGACCATCTTGGTCTGGTCGACCTGCATAGGCTCAGGAGAGTGTACCTGGGGAGAAACGGAAGGAGTGACGGGTTTCAGAAAAGTAGGAACCAGACGTGGAAGCCCCTTTTCACGGGTGACCTCTTTGGCACGTTCCTGGAACCGTAGGTTAATCCGGGTGGCAAGAGTTATTAGGTCATCGAGAGTGGTAGGAATGTCCCGACCAGCAAGTTCATCTTTAATACGGCCGGACAGACCCTCCCAGAAGACGGATACCAGAGCTTCGTTATCCCAGGCCAGCTCCGAGGCAAGGGTACGGAACCGTATGGCATATTGACCCACGGTGAGGCTTCCCTGACGGAGGCGTAGCAGAGATGATGCGGATGAGGTCCTCCGTCCGGGTTCGTCGAAGGCTTTCCGGAAAGCCGTGAGAAAGGCAGGCAAGTCGGACACCAGGGGGTCTCCTCTCTCCCATAGAGGATTTAGCCAGGCCAGAGCCTCCCCGGTGAGATGGGACATGATGAATGCAATTTTGGCTCGGTCGGAGTTAAACTGGTGGGACAATAGTTCAAAATGCAGGGTGCACTGATTTATGAAGCCCCGAGCCAGGACGGAGTCGCCTCCGAAGCGAGGAGGTGCAGAGAGCCGGGGTCCGGAAAAGGATACCATGGTACTGGCCGTAGTTGCAGGTGGTGTTGTCAGAGTATCCAGGCGAGTATTGACATTCCGCAGGTGACCCAGGATGGACTCCTGTTGGGACCTTTGACGGGACAGTTCATGACACAGGTCCGTGAGCGAGGGAGCTTGGGTGCCACCGGGTTCCATTGCCCGAGCAAACTGTAACGGGTCCGGGAGGCGGAACCTCTGAGCTACTATACAAGGGGGCGGCCCTTGTAAGGGAGCGGGTGGCAGTCTCTGGGTGAACGGACAGGGAGTTACGGCAAGTGATCAGGGCAGTCTCTGGGTAAGGGGTAGGTACGACCTGTGATGGCAGAGCCTCCGGGTAGGCTAGCAGGCAGATGGTAGATGTGTGCTCCCAGGTGAGCAAGCGAGAGTCTCTGGAATAGCAGGTGGTCACGGCACGTGACGGCGGAACCTCCGGGCTGGCAGGCAGGTAGGTAACGGAGAAGCGCTCCCAGGTGAGCGGGCAAGAGTCTCTGGAATAGCTGGTGGTCACCGCACGTGACAACGGGACCTCCGGGCTGGCAAGCAGGCAGGTAACGGAGATGCGCTCCCAGGTGAGCGGGCAAGAGTCTCTGAGATAGCTGGTGGTCACAGCACGTGACAACGGAGCCTCCGGGCTGGCAAGCAGGCAGGTAGCGGAGAAGCGCTCCCAGGTGAGCGGGCAAGCTGGTCCATAGACAGACTGACCGGAGTTGTAAGGCAGACCGTCGGACCTCAGGCAAGCAGGCAGGTAGCTGATGTGCGCTCCCAGGTGAGCGGACAAGTTGGTCCTTAGACAGACTGACCGGAGTTGTAAGGCAGACCGTCGGACCTCAGGCAGGCAGGCAGGTAACAAGTATTCAGGCAGGAATCAGGCAGGTAACTAGCAGGAAACTGGCAGGAAACTGGCAGGTAACTGGCAACGGGACCTGAGGGCTGAAGCACAGGTGAGACACAGGTGCAAACAACATTGCTCGGGCACCTCCATTTTGGAGGAGGTGCCTTATATATGATGAAGTCCTCCGGCCATTGGCCGGGGACTCTTTAGGGCGGCGCGCGCGGCCCCTTTAAGAGGAGGGGAGCGCGCGCGCGCGCGCCCTAAGCACAGGGGCCGGGAAGGAGCGCGCGCTGAGAGCAGAGCAGGAGGAGGACGCCGGGACGGAGCGCGCGCTGACAGCAGAGCAGGAGGAGGACGCCGGGACGGAGCGCGCGCTGACAGCAGAGCGGAGAGAGGACGCCGGGACGGAGCGCGCGCTGACAGCAGAGCGGTGAGGGGAGCAGCGTCCCTGCCTAGCAGAGGGCAGGGACGCCAGCGCTACAACTGCTTTGCACACTCTTGGCATTCTCTTGATGAGCTTCAAGAGGTAGTCACCGGAAATGGTTTTCACTTCACAGGTGTGCCCTGTCAGGTTTAATAAGTGGGATTTCTTGCCTTATAAATGGGGTTGGGACCATCAGTTGTGTTGTGCAGAAGTCTGGTGGATACACAGCTGATAGTCCTACTGAATAGACTGTTAGAATATGTATTATGGCAAGAAAAAAGCAGCTAAGTAAAGAAAAACGAGTGGCCATCATTACTTTCAGAAATGAAGGTCAGTCAGTCCGAAAAATTGGGAAAACTTTGAAAGTGTCCGCAAGTGCAGTTGCAAAAACCATCAAGCACTACAAAGAAACTGGCTCACATGAGGACCGCCCCAGGAAAGGAAGACCAAGAGTCACCTCTGCTTCTGAGGATAAGTTTATCCGAATCACCAGCCTCAGAAATCGCAGGTTAACAGCAGCTCAGATTAGAGACCAGGTCAATGCCACACAGAGTTCTAGCAGCAGACACATCTCTTCAACAACTGTTAAGAGGAGACTTTGTGCAGCAGGCCTTCATGGTAAAATAGCTGCTAGGAAACCACTGCTGAGGACAGGCAACAAGCAGAAGAGACTTGTTTGGGCTAAAGAACACAAGGAATGGACATTAGACCAGTGGAAATCTGTGCTTTGGTCTGATGAGTCCAAATTTGAGATCTTTGGTTCCAACCACCGTGTCTTTGTGCGACGCAGAAAAGGTGAACGGATGGACTCTACATGCCTGGTTCCCACCGTGAAGCATGGAGGAGGAGGTGTGATGGTGTGCGGGTGCTTTGCTGGTGACACTGTTGGGGATTTATTCAAAATTGATGGCATACTGAACCAGCATGGCTACCACAGCATCTTTCAGCGGCATGCTATTCCATCCGGTTTGCGTTTAGTTGGACCATCATTTATTTTTCAACAGGACAATGACCCCAAACACACCTCCAGGCTGTGTAAGGGCTATTTGACCAAGAAGGAGAGTGATGGGGTGCTACGCCAGATGACCTGGCCTCCACAGTCACCAGACCTGAATCCAATCGAGATGGTTTGGGGTGAGCTGGACCGCAGAGTGAAGGCAAAAGGGCCAACAAGTGCTAAGCATCTCTGGGAACTCCTTCAAGATTGTTGGAAGACCATTTCCGGTGACTACCTCTTGAAGCTCATCAAGAGAATGCCAAGAGTGTGCAAAGCAGTCATCAAAGCAAAAGGTGGCTAATTTGAAGAACCTAGAATATAAGACATATTTTCAGTTGTTTCACACTTTTTTGTTAAGTATATAATTCCACATGTGTTAATTCATAGTTTTGATGCCTTCAGTGTGAATGTACAATTTTCATAGTCATGAAAATACAGAAAAATCTTTAAATGAGAAGGTGTGTCCAAACTTTTGGTCTGTACTGTATGTCTGGGCCCACTGCAACTGTATCTGCTTGTGAGCTCTGTTTAGGGGAGGCTGAATAGTAGGTTTATGGACAACTGCAGCCTCTGGAGGATCCTACACCTTGAGGTTTGCCGGACTCCAGAGGCACCAGCAGCTTCAAATACCTTTTTGTTGCTTTGTAAGAGTATTTTAGCAGCTGCTCTCTTAATCGGATGAATTTATCTGGTAGAAACCTTTCTCATTATGCCTTTATCTGCACGACCCAGTGTGTGCTCTGTATCAGCCACAAATTTCTTCACAGTATGATGATCATGCTAAGGATTTTGTGAAATATCTAATATTTTCATACCTGATCCAAGGCATTGCACTATTTGATGCTTTCGATTGCAGAGATCCTTTTTCTTTCCTATATTCCTTGAAACCTTTTGTCTGCTTAATAACGTGCAACGTCCTTCTTAAGTAGTTTTCCTTTAATTGGGCTCACCTGGCAAACTAATTATCTCGGGTGTTTAAGATTGATTTCAGTGATCCAAAGACCCTGAGGCACAAACTGGACTCCAAAGGCACCAGCAGCTTCAAATACCTGTTTGCTGCTTTGTAAAGGTATTTTAGCAGCTGCTCTTTTAATTCAATGAATTTATCTGCCAGAAACCTTCCTTATTATGCCATTATCTGCACGAACTAGTCTGTGCTCTGTATCAGCCACAAGTCTCTTCACAGTACAATGACCAGGTTTGTCTGGTCCGGTTTGTGTCTCAGGGTCTTTGTATCACTGAAATCAATCTCAAACACCTGTGATAATTAGTTCGCTAGGTGAGCCTTTTTAAAGGAAAACTAACCATCCGTGAGTTTATAATTTCAGACCATAAAAGAACGTTCTTGTCCTTGTGGGTTTTTGATAAGAAAGACAGGATCTGGCAGAGAACTACGCTTAGGAGGGAGATTAAAAGTCTATGCAGTCCTGTACTATAGTGAAGGTTTACCACCCCCACTCATAAATAAAGGTCGAAACAAGAAGCCCCTATGTATCTATTCCAAGACTGATCAGCTATAGTCACAGCAACAAGTTGTACATATAAAATCCGTATGGCAAAATTGCTCATTTCAGATATCTCTGAGCATTAACCCTTCGTTGCCTGCAGGTTCTACAATCCTTGGCAGAATGAAGTTATGGGCAGATGACGAGAACTCCTGTGGAGTCCTTAAAGACAGAAAGTGTTAACAATTACAGAGAGCGCCTTGTGGGTATCAGATCCCAGTAACCATGGAGACTGGGATGCTGAGCAAAGAAGGGACTGCAGGTAAAACACATAGTGGGGGGCCATTTATCAAGAGCCGACAGGAGGCATGAGTGCTGAACAGCAACATTTCACATTAATGCTGGAGTAAATTAAGTGTGCATTGTTTCCTGTAGCCGCCGCGCAGCTCGCCGTCATTTTATACGGAGGCTTCAAACGCGGCCATTGAAAGTAGTTTATGTCTAGATGTCTACAAAGAAAATTCTTTCTGTGCGGGAAATCAGGGAAAAAAAAAAAATCTCATAAACCTTCTCCCCCCTAAAAGATCCTTCGTCTGGCAGAAACTCCATTCACTGTGTGTTTATCACAAAATGTAAGATCATTCATCGCCCCAATGGGCGCCGTCCGCGTGACATACAGGAATGTTGGATGCGGAATATAGCGGAACCATCATAAGATCCAAAAATCAATATATCTGGTAAGTCTGAGCCCCTCCTAGGTAAAACGAGAGACGGTTTACTGTCTGGAAACAGCGGGGGGTACGGTATTTTAGGTCAAAGAGGGCTCGGCTCGAGCCAATCACGTGAAGCGCTTTCCGACTGGGCATTTTTGTTGTAGTCTTTAGCCGGGAACGTAACATTGTTTTCGGACACTGGAGACATTCCAGGAAAATATATAGTGAAGATGATACAATCGCTACAAAAGGGGGAAAGTGTAGGAAAGAAAACAAGACAAAGGAACAGCAACTGGCTGCAGATAAAAGACAACTTGCAACAATGTATCCGGCAATGTCATGTGATCTGCACTCAACTTTTCTCTCTGCAGACGTGAATGGTAAAGTACAACGGCCATAATAGAAATTCTGTATTAAAGCGGGTTTTAATACAGTTTACAGTGAAACTATCAGAGAGGTAACCTTAAATAGTCCCTGCACATACAGGCAATGTGATTTCAAGGGCTAGATAATATGATATGTGGACAATCTGCAAATTAATTTATGTAAAAATTATGTCTATTACCCCTGAAAAATCTCTCCAAAGTCCCTTCTAGGTAACTCGCTATCCACTGCCTGTTGCCAAGTGTAATCCATCTGTAGCAGCAAAGTTGCCATGACCGATCATAGGAAGAGGGGGCAGGTCTTCCTCTTCCTGCTCATACTCTCATGTCTGTCAAACATAGCCATGCACAGACATAACAAAAAGTTATGATTTCAGATCATTGTTGAACAATGGTAGGAAGTGTTGTAAAGGAAGTTCCTGTATCTATAGTGCTGGCAGAATAAAAAAGGAACCACTGACTCAAAAAGAAAGGATGGCAAGTTACAGACCAGGAGAATCAGGCCAATTGTTTCGTATTCACACCTAAAGGGTTTGAAGGCATCTATACCATGCTTTCACACTTGTTTTGTAAGAAATGACAGGTGCACATTAGGTGGGTTCAAAATATTGTGAGCAAGACTACTTTTTGGAAAAACTGAAATATGTAGTCACCAACAGCAAGACGGGATTTGGAAACAGTGAGGAATTAAAATATATGTTAATAGAAATGTACAGAATTTTGGTAAATCAAGTATTTGAACTTTCACTAATATCAAACTGACAGAGATCACAGTATGTTCTGTAGAGATCAATTGTCAGCCGTCATTTCATTATTATTGCTGGCAGGATGAAAATGACAGCTATATATATACAGCGTAGACAATAGATAGATAGATAGATAGATAGATAGATAGATAGATAGATAGATAGATAGATAGATAGAAAAGGGCATTGTGAGGTAGTGACGGGGATCGTATACGAGGGACGGTATATATCCCCCAGAATGTGTGCAGAAACCTATTAAACCCATTGGAGTGCATTGCAGTCACAGACACACCTGCGGCTGCAATGCAGGAATGAAGTTGAGCATTGACCTGGTCAGGCTATCTGGCTAGTACCCAATGGAAGCCCTCTTAGACTCGGGGAGCCTAGAGACTTTGGTACATGAGTCGCTGGTGGCAGGAGACAACCCCAGTGGATGGACCATCGGGGTTGTGTGTATCCATGGGAACCTCCGAGAATACCCAACCGCGGAGATAGTTTTGTCCATGCCATGTGGGGACACGAAACATGTGGTGGGGGTGGTAAAAACTCTTCTCTATGGGACTGTGTTGGGAAGAGACTTGCCCCTGTTCTAGACTCTGTGGAAAAACAAAAACCACTCTTCCCCTGTAAAATTTGTTACAGGCGCTGTACCCGAAGAACCCGAGTCAGGGGTACCTGCCATAGGGGTGTCCAACCTAGGGACAGAGTGTACCCCGATAGGTTTCCCCTAGAGGTGCTGGCAAGAGAGGTCGAGGAGACCCCATTGATACCCGAGCTGGAAGTGTCCCGGGGCACGTTTGGGACAGCTCAGCTACAGGATCCCACCCTGACTCGGGTGCGGAAAAGGGTGTTAGAGGTAAATGGCGTAGCTCAACAGCCGGGTGCAGATACTGCGATTCCACGCATGGTGGTCAACGGTGAGTTACTCTATAGGGTAGACAAAATCAGGGACGAGGTCATGGAACAGTTAGTGGTATCTCAGTCGTACCTTCGGGCGGTTGTGGAGATGGCACACACACACCTGCTGGGTGGACACTTAGGGGTTAAAAAGACGCAAGAGCGTATCTTGCAGCGGTTCTTTTGGCCGGGGATTTACGCAGAGGTCCAAAAGTACTGCGAATCCTGCCCCGAATGTCAGCTGACCACACCCACCGCAAGCTTCCGTAGCCCCTTGGTACCTCCGCCAGTGATAGAGGTACCTTTTGAACGGATTGCAATGGACTTGGTAGGGCCCATTGTAAAATCCGCTCGTGGCCACCAACATATACTTGTGGTCGTCGACTGTGCCACCCGGTACCCGGAGGCTATACCGCTACGCCACACCTCGGCGAAACTGATTGCACGGGAGCTGTTAGCCATGTTCTGTCGCCTTGGGCTACCTAAGGAGATCCTGACGGATCAAGGGACCCCTTTTATGTCCAAGATGATGAGGGAACTGTGCAAACTGCTAAAAAAAAAACAATTGCGCACCTCGGCATACCACCCTTAAACCGACGGGCTAGTAGAACGGTTCAATAAAACTCTCAAATCCATGTTAAAAAAGGTGGTTTCTAAGGACGGAAGGGATTGGGACACGTTGCTACCCTATTTGATGTTCGCCGTCTGGGAGGTACCCCAGGCTTCCGCAGGGTTCTCTCCCTTTGAGTTATTGTGCGGCAGACACCCTAGGGGTCTGTTGGACGTAGCCAAAGAGACGTGGGAACAAGAGCCGACTCCACATAGGAGTATAATTGAACACGTGGCTAGTATGCAGGACCGGATCGCGGTGGTCATGCCCATCATGAAAGAACATCTGTTAGATGCCCAGGCAGCACAGAGGCGCACATATAATTAAAGAGCCACGGTCAGGTCTTTTAACAAGGGCGATCGGGTGGTAGTACGTGTACCCTCAGCCAGGGGTGCGTCCGGGGGAAAGGTCAGGATAAGTGATGCTCTCACTAAACAGCAGCGACGGGAAGCTCGCTCGCTTGTGCAGCAGAATACCGGCGTGTTCTCAGAGCTACCAGGTAGGACTGGGGTTCTCCAACATGACTTTGTCACCGATCCTGGGGTAAGGGTACGAATGAGACCGTACCGGGTACCCGAAGCCCGGAGGCAAGCCGGCATGGCTGAGGTAAAACAAATGCTCCAGTTAGGAGTCATCGAGGAATCACAGAAGTGAATGGGCTAGCCCCATCGTACTGATCCCGAAATCAGATGAATCATTAAGCTCCTGTAACGATTTCCGGAAATTAAATGAAGTGTCGAAGTTGGACCTTTTAAACCCATTGGAGTGCATTGCAGTCACAGACACAGCCGCGGCTGCAATGCAGGAATGAAGGTGAGCATTGACCTGGTCAGGCTATCTGGCTAAGGCAGATTAAGTAAAACCCAGCAGGGCCTTCATTTCTCGGGGGAGGCTACAGGAAGGCAGTGGGGCGGCCTCCTCCCTCCAAACTGGGTTTTCCAGTGGCTCCTGCCACAGGTCCTTTAAAAACCCTGCATTAAGGATTAGTGTTGTTCAGTGTTGGGACCTGCTAGGAGTATAGCAGGAAAGCTTGGCGGGCCTGTGAGTAGCTGAACCCACGCCTGGGAAGGCTCTGCACCTGTCAGGCTTTGAGCGGCCTGGCACGGACGTTGCCCCCGGCAACCGTTGTTATGGACTTGTGTTAACTCGGCTGCGAACCGGAGGACTTTTCTCTTACCCGTGAGTTGCTGAATAAAAGCTGCTTATGTTGGACTAGCTTGGGTCACTGCCTCAGTTACTGCACGGTGTGAACACCGCCGCCTTACAGCATATAGATATCAATAACACATGATTCACTATTCACAATAGGTGATACCAGAGCTCACCTCTTCCCCCTCCTGTACAATGACTGATAACACCTCTATATACAGTAGATAACAGGATCCACCATTCACAATAGGTGATATCACAGCTCACCTCCTCATCCTGTACAATGACTGATAACACCTCTATATACAGTAGATAACACAGGATCCACCATTCACTATAGGTAATACAACTCACCTCCTCCCCCTCCTGTACAATGACTGTTAACACGCTATATACAGTAGATAACACAGGATCCACCATTCACAATAGGTGATGTCACATCTCACCTCCTTCCCTCCTGTACAAGGACTGATAACACCTCTATATACAATAGATAACACAGGATCCACCATTCACAATAGGTGATATCACAGCTCACCTCCTCCTCTATATACAGTAGATAACACAGGATCCACCATTCACAATAGGTGATGTCACAGCTCACCTCATCCCCCTCCTGTACAAGGACTGATAACACCTCTATATACAGTAGATAACACAGGTTCACAATAGGTGATGTCACATCTCACCTCCTCCTCCTGTACAATGACTGATAACACCTCTATATACAGTAGATAACACAGGATCCACCATTCACAATAGGTGATGTCACAGCTCACCTCCTCCCCCTCCTGTACAATGACTGATAACACCTCTATATACAGCCGATAACACAGGATCCACCATTCACAATAGGTGATATCACAGCTCACCTCCTCCTCTATATACAGTAGATAACACAGGATCCACCATTCACAATAGATGATGTCACAACTCACCTCCTCCTCCTGTACAATGACTGATAACACCTCTTTATACAGTAGATAACACATGATCCACCATTCACAATAGGTGATGTCACAGCTCACCTCCTCCCCCTCCTGTACAATGACTGATAACACCTCTATATACAGCCGATAACACAGGATCCACCTCTATATACAGTAGATAACACAGGATCCACCATTCACAATAGATCCACAGGATCCTCCTCTATATACAGTAGATAACACACCATTCACAATAGATCCACAGGATCCTCCTCTATATACAGTAGATAACACAGGATCCACCATTCACAATAGATGATGTCACAGCTCACCTCCTCCTCTCCTGTACAACCTCTGCACAGGTCACAGAGCATGCCCACAAGTCTTCTCTAGAAGCCACCTAACATCTCCAGTCTATTGGTGTCCACAGTCCATGTGGCTGCTGTAAAGCACATCTCTAATAATGCTGTTAAGAGAAGCTGAAGAAAGCTGCCCCACCCCCCATAATCATGAACAGAAAATACAATAACAGGTCAGAATGATCAGAATATAAAAAAAGATAACAAAGTTATTTTCTTATATCCAAATAGATATTACCTAAAATGTGGTGCTGATTAATTTCATTATTTACTTTATAAAGATTTAAACTTATTCTTTTTAATAAAGCGGAGTTCTTAATTTTCAGATACTCTACCGACAACCATATTATAAATCCCCCTCCATCCCCCAAAAATGGAAGTAATAAAAATGTCATCAAAAGGGGGCCCCAAAAGCGCTCATCTGTTCCCATCAGCCTCAGAGACTGAATGCAGCAGCTCACGAGCTCCTCTGTCGTCCCGCTCAAACTCAGGACCCCATTTTAGTAAGTGCAGGGACTTACATCATGTGACTTTCGCTCAGCAGGTGTCATCACCGAGTTCTCCGCTAACAAGCGCCGTTGCCGTTGCAAAAGTTGCAGATGTGGAAGTTTCTTCCAAGAACTGAACATATTATTGACTTATTAACTTGTGTCGTCGTCCTTGCATCGGGCAATTCTGTTTCACTTCTTCAGCGGAGACAGATAATTAATTTACAAAACGGTTCCATAGATCTACAGACCATTATCCTGCTGGAGGCAATGTGACGAGAGATGCAGATACTTAATATACTACACCTGCGATGTAACCCTTTCACTGCCAGCAGTCCGGTCTCTGATATTTTTGTTATGTCACCAGGACAGACCTCTTAGAGCCTTCTAGGGCACATGGACCACGAAAAGATGGGTCTTCTTCTTAGACTCCCCTCCAAGTTCCCTGGAGCAGTGGCATAGCATGGGTTGCCAGTGCCTGGAGCAAGGCAACTAGTGCGCCTTCTAAACCAGTAATAATGCCCCTCAGTGTCCCCTTAAAACAAATGTTGACCACTTTAGAAAGTATTAATGCCCCCTCTTAAAAAATGTGACCTGAGTGCCCCGGGCAAAATAAAAATCAAGGGAATAACTTGTAGAGCCAGGGACCCATAGTAAACATTCTCCTGCAGTACCAAACACCTACTTTGACATAAACCATCCCCCTAATACCCAGCCTCTGCGTGGGTCATCAATGGGCCCTCTTCTGTTGTGCTGGGCAGTAAATCCGTCCCCCTCCCGTATCATACTGTATCGGTGTCATGTTGACCAAGGCACAGGGACATGGCCATATGCACTAACCTGGATTGTTGGCACTAATGGCTCCACAGTTATTTTCTTCTCGCAAATTTTTTACACCCAAGAATTTTGTTACTGCCTCTGCCCCTGTGGCCTTCCTCTGCTCTACACCACTGCTCTGGGGGACTAAGTGCTGTAACGGGTCCGGGAGGCGGAACCTCTGAGCTACTATACAAGGGGGCGGCCCTTGTAAGGGAGCGGGTGGCAGTCTCTGGGTGAACGGACAGGGAGTTACGGCAAGTGATCAGGGCAGTCTCTGGGTAAGGGGTAGGTACGACCTGTGATGGCAGAGCCTCCGGGTAGGCTAGCAGGCAGATGGTAGATGTGTGCTCCCAGGTGAGCAAGCGAGAGTCTCTGGAATAGCAGGTGGTCACGGCACGTGACGGCGGAACCTCCGGGCTGGCAGGCAGGTAGGTAACGGAGAAGCGCTCCCAGGTGAGCGGGCAAGAGTCTCTGGAATAGCTGGTGGTCACCGCACGTGACAACGGGACCTCCGGGCTGGCAAGCAGGCAGGTAACGGAGATGCGCTCCCAGGTGAGCGGGCAAGAGTCTCTGAGATAGCTGGTGGTCACAGTACGTGACAACGGAGCCTCCGGGCTGGCAAGCAGGCAGGTAGCGGAGAAGCGCTCCCAGGTGAGCGGGCAAGCTGGTCCATAGACAGACTGACCGGAGTTGTAAGGCAGACCTTCGGACCTCAGGCAAGCAGGCAGGTAGCTGATGTGCGCTCCCAGGTGAGCGGACAAGTTGGTCCTTAGACAGACTGACCGGAGTTGTAAGGCAGACCGTCGGACCTCAGGCAGGCAGGCAGGTAACAAGTATTCAGGCAGGAATCAGGCAGGTAACTAGCAGGAAACTGGCAGGAAACTGGCAGGTAACTGGCAGGTAACTGGCAACGGGACCTGAGGGCTGAAGCACAGGTGAGACACAGGTGCAAACAACATTGCTCGGGCACCTCCATTTTGGAGGAGGTGCCTCATATATGATGAAGTCCTCCGGCCATTGGCCGGGGACTCCTTAGGACGGCGCGCGCGGCCCCTTTAAGAGGAGGGGAGCGCGCGCGCGCGCGCCCTAAGCACAGGGGCCGGGAAGGAGCGCGCGCTGAGAGCAGAGCGGGAGGAGGACGCCGGGAAGGAGCGCGCGCTGACAGCAGAGCGGGGAGAGGACGCCGGGCACGGAGCAGAGCGGTGAGGGGAGCAGCGTCCCTGCCTAGCAGAGGGCAGGGACGCCAGCGCTACAGTACCCCCCCCTTTAGGCCCCCCCTTTTTTAGGCCAGACAGAAATTTAGCTAGGATGAGAGGGGCATGGATGTTCTCCTGGGGCTCCCAGGTTCTCTCCTCAGGACCAAACCCCTTCCAATCTACCAGAAAAAAGGTCTTTCCTCTTACCCTTTTGGTGGCAAGAATGTTCTCTACCTCAAACTCGTCCTCAGCAGAAACCGGAGCAGGAGGCGTACCTGTAGACTTGGAAAAAGAGTTAAGCACCACAGGTTTGAGGAGAGACACATGGAAGGAGTTAGGGATCCGTAAGTTGGCCGGGAGTTTCAATTTATAGGCCACCGGGTTGATCTGACTGATGACCTCCAGTGGGCCGATGAACCGAGGCCCTAACTTATAGGAAGGGATCTTGAGCCGGACATATTTGGACGAGAGCCAGACTTTATCCCCAGGGCGGAATTGAGGAGGGTCCAGACGTTTTTTGTCAGCGTGTCTTTTCATACGCTCGGATGACAGAAGGAGTGCGGACCGGGTACTCTCCCATATGGAGGAAAATTTGTTAACAAGAGATTCCGCAGCCGGATTGTCCGCCGAGGTGGAGACGGGAAACGGGATCCGAGGATGCTGACCGTAGACTACAAAAAACGGGGATTTGGAGGAAGACTCGCTCTCGTGATTGTTGTACGAGAATTCGGCCCATGGCAGGAGATCCACCCAGTCAGAATGGTGGGCATTAACGAAGTGCCGAAGGTAACTGGTCAGGTTCTGATTGATCCGCTCCACTTGACCATTAGACTGTGGGTGGTAAGCGGAGGAGAAGTCCAGGGTGACGTCCAGCAATTTACAAGTGGCTCTCCAGAAACGGGAAGTGAACTGTACCCCACGATCCGACACGATGTGACGGGGCAGGCCATGAAGACGGAAGATGTGGCGGATAAAGTCTTTAGCCAGCTCGGGTGCAGACGGAAGACCTGGCAGTGGAATGAAGTGAGCCATCTTGGAGAAGCGGTCAGCGACCACCCAAATGACCGTACAACCGGCAGAGACGGGTAGATCAGTAATGAAGTCCATCGCTATATGCTGCCAGGGGGCAGCAGGTACTGGCAGAGGTAGGAGGCGGCCGGCCGGCAGGTGTCTCGGAACTTTGTTGCGGGCGCAGGACACACAGGCAGAAACAAAGTCTATTACATCCTTGTGCAGGTTAGGCCACCAGTAGTGCCGGGTAATAAGCTGGAGGGTCTTTTTCTGACCGGCGTGGCCAGCTAGTTTAGACGAATGACCCCAGTGTAGGATCTTCTCCCGATCAGGTAC
The DNA here is from genome assembly GCF_046119375.1 of Phyllobates terribilis. Taxonomy (NCBI): domain Eukaryota; kingdom Metazoa; phylum Chordata; class Amphibia; order Anura; family Dendrobatidae; genus Phyllobates; species Phyllobates terribilis. The sequence goes on from NW_027362765.1 coordinate 388,073,562, forward strand.
TGGTACGAACGTCTTACCAGGAGGAAGACGATTTAGACTCACGGGAGCCACCTGCATTACTCTGGCGGGATCGATGATATGTTTCGGATCCTCCTCGAGATCAGACACCAGAAAGGACCGAGACAAGGCGTCCGCCTTGACGTTTTTGTCAGCCGGGCGAAAATGAAGGACAAAATCAAAACGAGCAAAAAACAAGGACCACCGGGCTTGGCGCGGGTTAAGTCTCTGGGCATGCTGGAGGTAAGCCAAGTTCTTGTGGTCAGTGTAAATTATTACCGGGTGAAGAGCCCCCTCGAGCAGGTAACGCCACTCCTCCAATGCCAGTTTGATGGCCAATAACTCTCGGTCTCCTATGGAATAGTTGCGCTCAGAGGAGGAGAAGAGTTTAGAGAAGAAGCCACAAGTTACCATCCTCCCGGAAGATGATTTTTGAGTAAGTACCGCTCCGGCTCCAGAGGAGGAGGCGTCAACTTCCAGGAAGAACTGTTTGTTGCCATCTGGGCGATGCAGCACCGGGGCGGAAGAGAAGGCCTGTTTAAGGGAAAGAAAGGCCTCCTCTGCTTCGGGTGGCCACTCTTTGGGATTAGTACCTTTACGGGTGAGCGCAGAAATTGGGGCCGTCCGGGAAGAGAAGTGTGGTATGAAGAGGCGGTAGTAGTTGGCGAAGCCCAGGAATCGCTGAATGGCCTTCAACCCCTCCGGTCGGGGCCATTTCTCGATGGCAGACAGTTTCTCAGGATCCATTTGTAGGCCGGTCTGAGAGACAATGTAGCCCAGAAACGGAAGCGAGGTCTGCTCAAAGAGGCACTTCTCAAATTTAGCGTAGAGATGGTTCTGCCTTAGCCTGAGCAGGACCTGACGAACGTCCCTCCGGTGAGTCTGGAGATCCGGAGAGAAGACCAAGATGTCGTCCAGGTACACTACTACGCAGGAGTAGAGAAGGTCCCGGAAGATGTCATTGACCAACTCTTGAAAGACGGCAGGAGCGTTACAGAGACCAAAGGGCATTACCAGGTATTCATAGTGGCCGTCCCGGGTGTTGAATGCCGTCTTCCATTCATCCCCCTGACGAATACGAACCAGGTTGTACGCCCCACGAAGGTCCAGTTTGGTGAAGATCCTAGCCCCCCTCAGGCGATCAAATAATTCTGGAATGAGCGGAAGGGGGTACTTATTCTTCACCGTGATCAGGTTTAGGCCTCTATAGTCTATACAGGGACGGAGAGAGCCGTCCTTCTTTTTGACGAAAAAGAAGCCTGCTCCCGCCGGGGAGGTAGATTTCCGGATGAATCCTCTGGCCAGATTCTCCTCAATATATTCGGACATTGACCGGGTCTCAGCAGCGGATAAAGGATAGATACGCCCACGGGGAGGAGTAGTACCGGGTAGCAGATCGATGGGACAGTCGTATGGTCTATGTGGTGGTAATGTCTCTGCCTCCTTTTTATTAAAGACATCTGCATAAGACCAATAAGGAATCGGAAGTCCAGGTAGATTAGCTGGGGTAGGAGAGGGACGGACGGGATGGACGGGAACCAGGCAGGTTTTATGACAGTCTTGTCCCCAGCGAAGGACCTCTCCGGTTTGCCAGTCTAGCACGGGTGCATGTCTCTGGAGCCAGGGCAGACCTAGCAAGAGGGCGTGAGAGAGTCCAGGCAGAACATGAAAGGAGATACTTTCAGAATGCAGCATTCCCACCTGCAGGGTAATGGATTCGGTGATGAGTTGAATGGGGCGAGGTAAGAGGCCCCCATCCACGGCAGCGACAGACAAGGGTACAGCCAGAGGTTTGGTGGGGATGCGGTATTTCTCAACCAGGGACTGTGAAATAAGGTTCCCGGCTGCTCCAGAGTCAAGTTGGGCTAGTTCGAAATAACGGTTCTCCCCGTAGATGATCGAAACTGACAACAGCAGGGATGGAGAGGATTTATTCTTGTCTAGGTGGACCTCTCTGAGCGAACCTAGACACAGGCGTTTCCCGACCTCTCCGGGCAGGCACGGATCCGGTGCTCCTTACTGCCACAGTAGAAGCAGCTCCCCTCGGCACGGCGTGAGTCCTGACGGGTTTTGACCATCTTGGTCTGGTCGACCTGCATAGGCTCAGGAGAGTGTACCTGGGGAGAGATGGAGGGAATGACGGGTTTCTGGAAAGTAGGAGCTAAACATGGAATCCTTCTCTCACGGGTGACCTCTTTGGCACGCTCCTGGAACCGTAGGTCAATCCGGGTGGCAAGGGTTATTAGATCATCGAGAGAGGTAGGAATGTCCCGACCAGCAAGTTCATCTTTAATACGACCGGACAGACCCTCCCAGAAGACGGATACCAGAGCGTCGTTATCCCAGGCCAGCTCCGAGGCAAGGGTGCGGAACCGTATGGCATATTGGCCCACGGTGAGACCCTCCTGACGGAGGCGTAGCAGAGAGGATGCGGATGAGGTCTTCCGTCCGGGTTCGTCGAAGACTTTCCGGAAAGCCGAGAGAAAAGCAGGCAAGTTGGACACCAGGGTGTCTCCTCTCTCCCATAGAGGATTTAGCCAGGCCAGGGCCTCCCCGGTGAGATGGGACATGATAAAGGCAATTTTGGCCCGGTCGGAATTAAACTGATGGGACAAAAGTTCAAAGTGCAGGGTGCACTGATTTATGAAGCCCCGAGCCTGGACGGGGTCGCCTCCGAAGCGAGGAGGTGCAGAGAGCCGGGGTCCGGGGTAGGATACCATAGTATTAGTGGGCAGCGGAGCTGCCGGATTGCAAGATATGGCACTGGCGGAGGTTGTTGGTGGATCAGACAGAGTGTTCAGGCGAGTATTAACATTCCGCAGGTGACCCAGGATGGCCTCCTGTTGGGACCTCTGACGGGACAGTTCAAGACAGAGGTCCGAGAGTGAGGGAGCTTGGGTGCCACCGGGTTCCATGGCCCGAGCAAACTGTAACGGGTCCGGGAGGCGGAACCTCTGAGCTACTATACAAGGGGGCGGCCCTTGTAAGGGAGCGGGTGGCAGTCTCTGGGTGAACGGACAGGGAGTTACGGCAAGTGATCAGGGCAGTCTCTGGGTAAGGGGTAGGTACGACCTGTGATGGCAGAGCCTCCGGGTAGGCTAGCAGGCAGATGGTAGATGTGTGCTCCCAGGTGAGCAAGCGAGAGTCTCTGGAATAGCAGGTGGTCACGGCACGTGACGGCGGAACCTCCGGGCTGGCAGGCAGGTAGGTAACGGAGAAGCGCTCCCAGGTGAGCGGGCAAGAGTCTCTGGAATAGCTGGTGGTCACCGCACGTGACAACGGGACCTCCGGGCTGGCAAGCAGGCAGGTAACGGAGATGCGCTCCCAGGTGAGCGGGCAAGAGTCTCTGAGATAGCTGGTGGTCACAGTACGTGACAACGGAGCCTCCGGGCTGGCAAGCAGGCAGGTAGCGGAGAAGCGCTCCCAGGTGAGCGGGCAAGCTGGTCCATAGACAGACTGACCGGAGTTGTAAGGCAGACCGTCGGACCTCAGGCAAGCAGGCAGGTAGCTGATGTGCGCTCCCAGGTGAGCGGACAAGTTGGTCCTTAGACAGACTGACCGGAGTTGTAAGGCAGACCGTCGGACCTCAGGCAGGCAGGCAGGTAACAAGTATTCAGGCAGGAATCAGGCAGGTAACTAGCAGGAAACTGGCAGGAAACTGGCAGGTAACTGGCAGGTAACTGGCAACGGGACCTGAGGGCTGAAGCACAGGTGAGACACAGGTGCAAACAACATTGCTCGGGCACCTCCATTTTGGAGGAGGTGCCTCATATATGATGAAGTCCTCCGGCCATTGGCCGGGGACTCCTTAGGACGGCGCGCGCGGCCCCTTTAAGAGGAGGGGAGCGCGCGCGCGCGCGCCCTAAGCACAGGGGCCGGGAAGGAGCGCGCGCTGAGAGCAGAGCGGGAGGAGGACGCCGGGAAGGAGCGCACGCTGACAGCAGAGCGGGGAGAGGACGCCGGGCACGGAGCAGAGCGGTGAGGGGAGCAGCGTCCCTGCCTAGCAGAGGGCAGGGACGCCAGCGCTACAAGTGCAAACCGTACCTTGTACTCTGGAGGACTTTACATAACCAAAAAATCAACTTTGGAGACGGTGTGCTGTATATAAATCAAGACGTACTTATACCGGGCTGGCCAAGAGAGAAGAAATGATGGGTTGAAGAAGACTCCTTACATGTAACAGTGTAGCTGAACTGATCACATGATATCTCTATGATCATTTTCTTTCTTTTAGATTTTTAAAAATTCAGACTTATTTTTTTGGGGACAGTAAAATGATATCCTTTCTCCATCTCACAGCCTGGACCTCACACATACACTGAGGGAGAGACCCTGCAGCCGCATCCCCCTCCTCCATCTGCTCTATCCTAGATAGACCTGTCTGATCACCATTTGTGAATACATACAGAGATCCTGAAGATTGAGAAAAGAGGACTATAGCTTGCTTGAATGTGAGAAAGATTCGCCCTAAGAAGACATATTACAAAGTTTTCTATGTTCCTCAGTAAAACTGATTAATGTGCAGATGGAGGCATCATTGCAGGTCGAGAACCTAAAGTGTGAGGCCAGTACGACTTGCACCTTGTTCTAGAAGTAAGTGGAGGTCTTGTGCCCACAATAAGATGTCTCCATATTAGAGATGAGCGGATCTTTAGAAATCTGAAATCGCCAGCTTTGCTAAATTTTCTATAAAATTAAATTTTTGGGGATTTGCGCAAATATCAATATTGGAAAGCTTGTAATTGCTCAAAAAATACACATAGGAGAGAGGAAAGAGAGTTTACCTCCCTGACCATAAGATCTTACACTCTACAGCAAGAGAGAGAGGGCTCTGCTGACCATAAGAGCTTACACTTTACAGGAGAGAGAGAGGACCCCGCTGATCATAAGAGCTTACACTCTACAGAAGAGAGAGGATCCCACTGACCATAAGAGCTTACACTCTACAGAAGAGAGAGGACCCCCCTGACCATAAGAGCTTACACTCTACAGGAGAGAGAGAGGACCCCGCTGACCATAAGAGCTTACACCCTACAGTAGAGAGTGGGCCACACTGACCATAAGAGCTTACACTGTACAGGAGAGAGAGAGAGATGACCCCGCTGACCATAAGAGCTTACACTCTACAGGATAGAGAGAACCCCACTGACCATAAGAGCTTACACTCTACAGGAGAGAGAGAGAGGGGACCCCGCTGACCATAAGAGCTTACACTCTACAGGAGAGAGAGTGCTCAGCTAACCATAAGAGCTTACACTTTACAGGAGAGAGAGAGGACCCCGCTGATCATAAGAGCTTACACTCTACAGAAGAGAGAGGATCCCACTGACGATAAGAGCTTACACTCTACAGGAGAGAGAGAGGACCCCGCTGACAATAAGAGCTTACACTCTACAGAAGAGAGAGAGGGCCCCACTGACCATAAGAGCTTACATTCTACAGGAGAGAGAGAGGACCCCGCTGACCATAAGAGCTTACACTCTACAGAAGAGAGAGAGGGCCCCACTGACCATAAGGGCTTACACTCTACAGAAGAGAGAGAGGACCCTGCTGACAATAAGAGCTTACACTCTGCCGGAGAGAGAGTGGACCCCGCTGATCATAAGAGCTTACACTCTACAGAAGAGAGAGGACTCCCCTGACCATAAGAGCTTACACTCTACAGGAGAGAGAGAGGACCCCGCTGACCATAAGAGCTTACACTCTACAGGATAGAGAGGACCCCACTGACCATAAGAGCTTACACTCTACAGGAGAGAGAGAGGACCCCGCTGACCATAAGAGCTTACACTCTACAGAAGAGAGAGGGGGCCCCACTGACCATAAGAGCTTACACTCTACAGAAGAAAGAGAGAGAGGACCCTTCTGACCATAAGAGCTTACACTCTAGAGAAGAGAGAGATGACCCCGCTGACCATAAGAGCTTACACTCTACAGGAGAGAGGACCCCGCTGACCATAAGAGCTTACACTCTACAGGAGAGAGAGAGGACCCCGCTGACTATAAGAGCTTACACTCTACAGGAGAGAGAGGACCCTGCTGACCATAAGAGCTTACACTCTACAGGAGATAGAGAGGACCCCGCTGACCATAAGAGCTACACTCTACAGGAGTGAGAGGACCCTGGTAACCATAAGAGCTTACACTCTACAGGAGAGAGAGAGAGAAGACCCCGCTGAACATAAGAGCTTACACTCTACAGAAGAGAGAGGATCCCACTGACGATAAGAGCTTACACTCTACAGGAGAGAGAGAGGACCCCGCTGACAATAAGAGCTTACACTCTACAGAAGAGAGAGAGGGCCCCACTGACCATAAGAGCTTACATTCTACAGGAGAGAGAGAGAGGACCCCGCTGACCATAAGAGCTTACACTCTACAGAAGAGAGAGAGGGCCCCACTGACCATAAGGGCTTACACTCTACAGAAGAGAGAGAGGACCCTGCTGACAATAAGAGCTTACACTCTGCCGGAGAGAGAGTGGACCCCGCTGATCATAAGAGCTTACACTCTACAGAAGAGAGAGGACTCCCCTGACCATAAGAGCTTACACTCTACAGGAGAGAGAGAGGACCCCGCTGACCATAAGAGCTTACACTCTACAGGATAGAGAGGACCCCACTGACCATAAGAGCTTACACTCTACAGGAGAGAGAGAGGACCCCGCTGACCATAAGAGCTTACACTCTACAGAAGAGAGAGGGGGCCCCACTGACCATAAGAGCTTACACTCTACAGAAGAAAGAGAGAGAGGACCCTTCTGACCATAAGAGCTTACACTCTAGAGAAGAGAGAGATGACCCCGCTGACCATAAGAGCTTACACTCTACAGGAGAGAGAGGACCCCGCTGACCATAAGAGCTTACACTCTACAGGAGAGAGAGAGGACCCCGCTGACTATAAGAGCTTACACTCTACAGGAGAGAGAGGACCCTGCTGACCATAAGAGCTTACACTCTACAGGAGATAGAGAGGACCCCGCTGACCATAAGAGCTACACTCTACAGGAGTGAGAGGACCCTGGTAACCATAAGAGCTTACACTCTACAGGAGAGAGAGAGAGAAGACCCCGCTGAACATAAGAGTTTACACTCTACAGGAGAGAGAGAGGACCCTGCCGACAATAAGAGCTTACACTCTGCCGGAGAGAGAGAGGACCCCGCTGATCATAAGAGCTTACACTCTACAGAAGAGAGAGGACCCCCCTGACCATAAGAGCTTACACTCTACAGGAGAGAGAGAGGACCCCGCTGACCATAAGAGCTTACACCCTACAGTAGAGAGAGGGCCACACTGACCATAAGAGCTTACACTGTACAGTAGAGAGATGACCCCGCTGACCATAAGAGCTTACACTCTACAGGATAGAGAGGACCCCACTGACCATAAGAGCTTACACTCTACAGAAGAGAGAGGACCCCGCTGACCATAAGAGCTTACACCCTACAGTAGAGAGAGGGCCACACTGACCATAAGAGCTTACACTGTACAGGAGAGAGAGATGACCCCGCTGACCATAAGAGCTTACACTCTACAGGATAGAGAGGACCCCACTGACCATAAGAGCTTACACTCTACAGGAGAGAGAGAGAGGACCCCGCTGACCATAAGAGCTTACACTCTACAGAAGAGAGAGAGGGCCCCACTGACCATAAGAGCTTACACTCTACAGAAGAGAGAGAGAGAGGACCCTTCTGACCATAAGAGCTTACACTCTAGAGGAGAGAGAGATGACCCCGCTGACCATAAGAGCTTACACTCTACAGGAGAGAGAGGACCCCGCTGACCATAAGAGCTTACACTCTACAGGAGAGAGAGAGGACCCCGCTGACCATAAGAGCTTACACTCTACAGGAGAGATGACCCCGCTGACCATAAGAGCTTACACTCTACAGAAGAGAGAGGACCCTGCTGACCATAAGAGCTTACACTCTAGAGGAGAGAGAGATGACCCCGCTGACCATAAGAGCTTACACTCTACAGGAGAGAGAGACTTACCCAGTTGTGACTCTTGAGATGGAAAACGGCTCTGCCGTACAGACTGTGCTTCACTGGGAGCCGCTGATCTGTGGTGGCCCCTGACCTCCACTGTACAAGGTGTGATAATCTCCTAGATGTCATTGCTGCATGGAATTATGGGGAGACCACCCAAAGTAAAATGACATTAGCCTGCACTCTGATGCTTCAGCAGTGTTGGAAATGATGATGAGGAAGTTTATTTTGCAAACTGCGAATTGAATCCGAAAATGTTCGAATTCTCGTTAAACTGCAAATTTCAGGAAATTGGACTCACACTTGGATCGATCCGCTCGTCTCTACTCCATAGGATACTAATTGTTCATTTCAAACCTTACAACCCAAGAAATACAAAACGATACTTTGCCGCTACCTGAGGTTTATATTTTAGGTCTAATTAAGTCCCATATGGCAATCATGGTCTCCCTTATGGAAGAAACGCTAAGGCCGTATCCTGGAAAGTGCTCTCGGGCCAGGGATCATGTTGGTTGTCAAGATCTGAGATATTTAATCTATCTCTGAAGTCAGATGTATAATTATCCCACAGAAAGGCTCCCTATCGTCTCATTGATAACCTGCCCACAAGCTAATCGGCGGCAGCGGCCGGCGTGATGCTTCGTACTAAATGTATATAGGCTTCCATTGCTGACAATCAATATTCTCACACGGGGAAAATTTACTAACAAACATTAAATAAAACCCATGGAAGATCTGTTGAACTTGTCATACTGAAGAAATATTATTTTTACTTTAGACCACATTTCTAAAATATATCATTAAATTTTGCCCCATCCCACAAATCATGTAAAAATAGTTTTTGGTGCACATACCAGCCCCATATGTTCAAGACTTGTCATGATTCTATTGCTCTGTAATTTGACATTCACGCACTTTATCAGCATTCTGACAGCACTAGAGGAGCTGGAACTTCTTTTAGTCTCACTTTCCAGTTGCCATTATCCCTACCATTGTTCAATTGCGTGCCTGTGCTGAACTGAAAGCCCACCTCTATATTATACCTGTATGCAGTTTGACAGGAGAACAGGAACACAGAGACAAGGACCTGTCCCCACTTCCTGTAATGAGACAAAGATTCACCCCCACTTCCTGTAATGAGACAAAGGCCCACTTACACTTCCTGTAATGAGTCAAAGACCCTCCCTTCATTTCCTGTAATGAGACAAAGACCCGTCCCCCACTTTCCGTAATGAAATAAAGACTCACCTCTAATTCCTGTAATGAGACAAAGTGCCGCCCCCCACTTCCTTTAATGAGACAAAGACCCAACCCCCACTTCCTGTAATTAGACAAAGACCCACCCTCACTTCCTGTAATGAGAAAAAGACCCGCCCCCACTTCCTGTAATGCGACAAAGACCTGCCCACCACTTCCTATAATTAGATAAAGACCCACACACCACTTCCTGTAATGAGACAAAGACCTGCCCTCCACTTCCTCCAATGAGACAAAGACCCACCCTCACTTCCTGTAATGAGACAAAGACCTGCCCACCACTTCCTGTAGTTTGACAAAGACCCGCCCTCACTTCCTGTAATGAGACAAAGACCTGCCCACCACTTCCTTTAGTGAGACAAAGATCCACCTCTCACTTACTGTAATGAGACAAAGACCCGCCCCTGACTTCTTGTAAGGAGACAAAGACCCACCCCCCAATTCCTATAATTAAATAAAGACTTGTCCCTACTTCCTGTATTGGAATAAAGAGCCACTTTCTTTAATGAGATAAAGACCCAGCCCCACTTCCTGTAATGAGATAAAGACCCATCCTCTACTTCCTGTAATGAGACAAAGCCCCACCCCCACTTCCTGTAAGGAGACAAATACCCGCCCCCACTTCCTGTAAGGAGACAAAGACCTGTCCCCCACTTCCTGTAATGACACAAAGACCTGCCCTCCACTTCCTGTAAGGAGACAAAGACCTGCCCTCCACTTCCTGTAATGAGACAAAGACCTGCCCTCCTTTTCCTGTAATGAGACAAAGACCTGCCCTCCTCTTCCTGTAATGACACAAAGACCTGCCCTCCACTTCCTGTAATGAGACAAAGACCTGCCCTCCTCTTCCTGTAATGAGACAAAGACCTGCCCTCCGCTTCCTGTAATGAGACAAAGACCCGCTCCCCGCTTCCTATAAGCATCTCTGCTGCTAGAGATGGATTACACTTGACAGCAGGCAGAAGACAGCAAGTTGCACAGAAGGGAGGCACCCAGTGGCTGGAGCTCTGGAGTGAGGTTTTCGGAGGAAAGACGACATAATTTATAAATAAAGTGACTTGCAGATTATCTATTTATCACATTATCTATCTAAAGAGATCAAGTTGTCTGACAGCACAGTGACTAATTAATCGTCATTAACATAATTAACTCAAAAACACCTTCTGCCCAGTTATTCCATTCTATGGAGCTGAAATCTTGAGTACGAGGAATAACGCTTCCAATGAATGTTGGAGGAAAGCAGATCTGACTGACAGCACAATCTCTGCAAACAAATCTGGAGTGGAGATAAACAGCAATAAAGCAGATAGAAGCCTAAATAATTAAATAGCAGCATAATAAAGCTCAGCAGGAAATAAAACATGGTATATTTTCTCCCTGCTCTTCTTCACCTGCCCAAATACTGACACCTCAACACTCCTATATAATAACATTAATCCCATCACTATTCATGTCATCATATGTAAATTTTAAAGGGACACTCCGGGAAAACCTGATATGTGTAGTGCAGAGCTGGGAGGGGTGGAGCATGACTTTTTTGGGGTGATCTTTGATTCCTTGTGTCATGTTCCACCTTCTCAGGTCCTGTTCTAGGTATAACATGTGTATTCACTGTATCTGCTAAAGTTGGCAAGGACGTTATACAAAGAGCAAGGAAGGGGCCCACATATAGGGGTCCACTGGTGTCAAGTTCTGATTTCTGCAGTCATTTGGATAGATTTTAAACAGAGAAGTTTGGATGGGACAAAGGACAGAGGTGTCTGGAGGGTAGAGAGGTATCTAGAAGGGGATATATATGTGAGGAGTACCGGGGAAGTATAGGGTATCTGTTAGGGACACAAGTGTCTGCAGGGGACAAAGGAGTCTTGATAGTAAAGAGGTTTCTGGAAGGGAAAGGGGGAGTCAAGAGGAACAGAAGTGTATAAAAAGGCAGAAGTTTCTGGAGAGAACAGAAGTGCTTAAAAAAGGCAAAAAAAAGTCTGGAGGAGATAGAAGAGTCAAAATGGGACACAAGTGTCTGGGCTGGACAAAGGAGTCTTGATAGTAAAGAGGTTTCTGGAAGGAAAGGGGAGAGTCAAGAGGAACAAAAATGTATAAAAGGGCCTCTGATACATTAGAGGGGCTGGCTGTGGGGCCATACATGGGGCAGGCTGTGGGGATATTACAAGAAGGGCTGGATGTGGGGACATAACAAGAGGGGCTGTGGGGGACATCATATTATATGGGAGACTGTGGGGAAGATTATACTGGGAACTGTGGGGGGGACATTATACCTGGGCTGTGGGGACATCATACTATCTACACTATATGGGGGTGTCACAGGTGTGTCAGAGGTGACAGACAGTCACCCTGCAGTTGTTTGCAGGAGATCTCTGCGTTTGGCATTACAGACATTTTCTTAGAGGCTGTCTTTATGACCCAGCGGCTACCTTCCTCTGGCTAATTAACACCCTGCCTGGGTGTATAAATACCAGCTGTGTTTCAGTGGGGGGTGACGGCGATATTCATTACTACTTGTGAAAGCTTTACCAAGAGCAGTACTTCGTCCTCTCTGGAGCTTGAGGACGTGTTCGCATTTGTTTGGAGTTCGTCTAAAGCTAAGCAATTCCCCCCTGTTTGTCTACCCCTGTTGTCTATAGTGTTTAGTGGAGATCAACTAGTGCTCATTTCCTGCCTTCCCTAGCTTTAGCCATACGCCAGGGAAAGACAGGGCAAGGTACGCGTGCGGCAAATGGTGAAGAGCAAATACAGGGACGTTGGGGGAGACAGGGTGACGCTAGATCAACCTAGGAGGTCTCCACTTCCCCCCTTTCCCTAGAGTGTTGGCTCCCTTTCCCTCTGTGTTGCACTAATTCTTTCCCACACCTTGCGTGACATTATTGCCGGCCGAGCACATTTTGAAAAAAAAAAAAGAGACTGACACTTTTTTTTTCATTTCTCCCTTGGTATGGGTACTGTTGCAGAGCTTGCAAAGCAGTTCCGCTGTCTGTCCCTTGAGGTGAATGACCTCCGCTGTGAGGTTCAGCAGCAACATCAGCGGCTACTGGTTGCTAATGTGGTGGTCTCTGCAGGTAGGCCTGTCCAGCCTGATCTAAAGGTTGCCATCCCGGACAGGTTTTCAGGTGATAGGGACAAGTTTTTTGTTTTCAAGGAGGCCTGCAAACTTTGTCCTTACTCCTCCGGAAATGAGGAACAACTGGTTGGAATTGTGATCTCTCTACTGCAGGGAGTTCCTCAGTCGCGTTTTCTTTACCACAGGACTCGGTTTGTCACCAGCCTGTGAAGTGTTTTTTCGGGGCTCTTGCCCCATGGGCGTACCCAGGATCAAAACTAGGGGGAGGCAAGCCATGGTCACAGATACCGAAGAGAAATATATATATAGTACAATGCAAAGATTTCACTTCTTACATTACATGACCGTTATCTATTGTAAATTCCACAATAGCTCAGAAACCGGCGAATCGCTCCACACAGTATACTGGCCCCCATAAAATGCCCCTTACAGGACACTGGTCCCCATATAACGCTCCATACAGGATACTGGTCCCCATATAACGCTCCATACAGAATACTGGCCCCCATATAACGCTCTATACAGAATACTGGCTCCCATATAACGCTCCATACAGGATACTGGCCCCCATATAACGCTCCCTACAGGATACTGGCCCCCATATAACGCTCCATGCAGGATACTGGCCCCCATATAACGCTCCATGCAGGATACTGGCCCCCATATAACGCTTCATACAGAATACTGGCTCCCATATAACGCTCCATACAGGATACTGACCCCCACAAAATGCCCCTTACAGGACACTGGTCCCCATATAACGCTCCATACAGAATACTGGCTCCCATATAACGCTCCATACAGAATACTGGCCCCCATATAACGCTCTATACAGAATACTGGCTCCCATATAACGCTCCATACAGGATACTGGCCCCCATATAATGCTCCATACAGAATACTGGACCCCATATAACGCTCCATGCAGGATACTGGCCCCCATATAACGCGCCATGCAGGATACTGGCCCCCATGTAACGCTCCATACAGAATACTGGCTCCCATATAACGCTCCATACTGGATGCTGACCCCCATATAATGCTCCATACAGAATACTGGCCCCATATAATGCTCCATGCAGGATACTGGCCCCCATATAACGCTCCATGCAGGATACTGGCCCCCATATAACGCTTCATACAGAATACTGGCCCCCATATAACGCTCCATACAGGATACTGACCCCCATATAATGCTCCATACAGAATACTGGCCCCCATATAACGCTCCATACAGAATACTGGTCCCCATATAACGCTCCATACAGAATACTGGCCCTCATATAACGCTCCATGCAGGCTGTTCCCCACACATAATGCCTCATGCAGGCTGTTCCCCCCCACATAATGCCCCACGCAGGCTGTTCCCCCCACATAATGCCCCATGCAGGCTGTTCCCCCCCATATAATGCCCCTTGCAGGATGACACACACCCCCCTTCCTTATAATGCCCCATGGAGGATGTCACACACCACCTCCCTTATAATGCCCCATGCAGGATGTCACACACCCCCTCCCTTATAATGCCCCATGCAGGATGTCAGCCCCCCCTTATAATGCCCCATACAGGATGTCACACACCAGCCTTATAATGCCCCATGCAGTATGTCACCCCCCTTATAATGCCCCATGCAGGATGTCACCCCCCTCCCTTATAATGCCCCATGCAGGATGTCACACCCCCCCTCCCTTATAATGCCCCATGCAGGATGTCACCCCCCCCTTATAATGCCCCATGCAGTATGTCACCCACCCTTATAATGCCCCATGCAGGATGTCACCCCCCCTCCCTTATAATGCCCCATGCAGGATGTCACACACACCCCCCTCCCTTATAATGCCCCATGCAGGATGTCACCCACACCGCCCTCCCTTATAATGCCCCTTGCAGGATGTCACCCCCCCTTATAATGCCCCATGCAGGATGTCACCCCCCCTCCCTTATAATGCCCCATGCAGGATGTCACACCCCCCCTCCCTTATAATGCCCCATGCAGGATGTCACCCCCCCTCCCTTATAATGCCCCATGCAGGATGTCACACACACCCCCCCCCTTATAATGCCCCATGCAGGATGTCACACACACCCCCCCTCCCTTATAATGCCCCATGCAGGATGTCACACCCCCCCCCTCTCTTATACTGCCCCATGCAGGATGTCACACACACCGCCCTCCCTTATAATGCCCCATGCAGGATGTCACACACACCGCCCTCCCTTATAATGCCCCTTGCAGGATGTCACCCTCCCTTATAATGCCCCATGCAGGATGTCACCCCCCCTCCCTTATAATGCCCCATGCAGGATGTCACACCCCCCCTCCCTTATAATGCCCCATGCAGGATGTCACCCCCGCTAATAATGCCCCATGCAGGATGTCACCCCCCCTCCCTTATAATGCCCCATGCAGGATGTCACACACACCCCCCCTCCCTTATAATGCCCCATGCAGGATGTCACACACACCCCCCCTCCCTTATAATGCCCCATGCAGGATGTCACCCCCCCCCTCCCTTATACTGCCCCATGCCTCCATACAAAAAAAAAATCAAATACTCACCTCACTTCTCACCTGCTGCCTCTGCTCCGGACTCCTCAGCGTCGCCGGCTTCTTCCCGCTCTGCGCTGTGACTGCTCAGGAGAGAGTGCGGTGTAAAGACGTCACCGCGCCCTCTGACCTGAGACGTCACAGTGCAGCAGCCGTGGATGATGCAGGAGCTGCTGCGGAGGCACGGGGAGGGGTAAGTATTCTGCCTCGGAGGCACGGGGAGGGGCCCTGAGCAAGCGGGGGGGGCGGGCGCTGACAGTGAGGGGCCCCCCCACCTGCTCAGGGCCCCGGCATTTGCTGACGCCGGCCTTGCTGTGCGCCGTGCGTCCCTGCTTCTAGGGGGGGGCAGCTGCCCCCCCCTGCCCCATGGTGGGTATGCCCATGTCTTGCCCTCATCTATGATGACCCTGACCGAGTCGCCTTGGCTGAGTCTAGGCTACGTCGCCTTCAGCAGGGGAATCGGTCAGTGGAAACGTACAGTTCTGAATTCCATAGATGGGCAACGGATTCCAAATGGAATGACTCAGCCCTTAGAATCCAATTTTGTGAGGGTCTTATTGAAAGATGCCTTGGCAGTATATGACAATTACAAATTGCCATAGGCAAATAAACACTAAACTAAGGACTCATAAAATTAAACTTTTATTAATTACTATTAAATTATTAGAGGAACATATTAAAACCAGCATTCAGTCAGCAGTGCAAAGAGACAGCTATTATATCTCTCCTTATATTGGTCTCCTACCTATCACTGTTTCATAGTGTGTCCCAATAGCATCAATCATATAAGAGTATCAGGTGCGGCAGCAAACCTACACTTATCCTCTATAGTTTTCATACATTGCTGACTGACATTGTTAATGTGTAAGGCAACCGCAGACCTCCTCTCTCGTCGTTTTTGGTAGCCGGGGTTGCATCGGGATGTGATTGAACACGTAGCTGCTTGTAGTATTTGTGCACGTTCTAAGGTTTCGCATACCCGTCCATCTGGTACTCTTCTTCAGCCACCTATCCCTACTAGGCCATGGACACACTTGTCCATGGATTTTATTACTGACCTACCAGTTTCTGCAGGTAAAACGGTGGTTTTGGTGGTAGTAGATAGGTTCAGTAAAATGGTTCACTTTGTCGCATTACCTGCACTTCCAAATGCCAAGGCACTTGCTCAGGTGTTCATAAATGAGATTGTGAAGCTTCACGGGGTTCCCTCCGATGTGGTGTCAGATCGGGGGACCCAATTTGTTTCCAATTTCAGGAAGGCATTCTGTTCTCGACTGGGGGTGCAGCTGTCCTTTTCCTCTGCCTTCCACCCTCAGTCGAATGGACAGACCGAGTGTGTCAATCAGAACTTGGAGACCTACCTCAGGTGTTTCATCTCCGAAAATCAGGAGGATTGGGCATCCTACTTACTACTGGCAGAATTTGCCATTAATAATCATCATCAAGAATCCACTGGCAGGTCACCGTTTTTCGGTGCATACGGTTATCATCCACAGTTCGGTACTTTCAGTGGGGGAGGAGCTTCAGGAGTTCCTGAGGAGGAACGGTTTGCTTCGTCGCTCTACTCGGTATGGCAGGGTGTTCTGGGTAATTTAAAGATCATGGGAGACAGGTATAAACGTATGGCTGACAGAAAACACTTGCCAGGTCCGGACCTGAATGTGAATGACTTTGTGCGGTTGTCTATCAGGAATATAAGATTGAAAGTTCCTTCTTGGAAGCTGGGACCTAGGTTTATTGGTCCCTATAAAATAACAGCCATCATTAACCCAGCAGCGTTTTGTCTTAAACTTCCTCAGAATCTTAAGGTCCACAATGTTTTCCACAGGTCCTTACTCAAAAAGTATGTGGAACCTCTTGAGCCCTCACCTCTACCACCGCCCCCAGTAATGGTTGATGGTAATCTGGAGTTCCAGATTTCGAGGATTATAGATTCTCGTCTCCAACGTCGTTCTCTACAATACTGGGTGCACTGGAAAGGCTATGGTCCAGAGGAGAGGATGTGGGTTTTAGCGTCAGAGGTGAATGCTCCCAAGTTGGTTCGCTCATTCCACACCTCTTATCCTGAGAAACCCGGCTCTGAGTGTCCGGAGGCCACTCGTAGAGGAGGGGGTACTGTCACGGGTGTGTCAGAGGTGACAGACAGTCGCCCTGCAGCTGGTTGCAGGAGATCTGTACGTTTGGCATTACAGACATCTTCTTAGAGGCTGTCTCCAGGACCCAGTGGCTACCTCCCTCTGGCTAATTAACACCTTGCCTGGGTGTATAAATACCTGCTGTGTTTCAGAGGGAGGTGCTGGCGATATTCATTACTACTTGTGAAAGCTTTAGCAAGAGCAGTACTTTGTCCTCTCTGGAGCTTAAGGTCGTGTGCGCATTTGTCTGGAGTTCGTCTAAAGCTAAGCAATTTCCCCCTGTTTGTCTACCCCTGTTGTCTATGGTGTTTAGTGGAGATCGACTAGTGCTCATCTCTCTTCCCTAGTCTTAGCCATATGCCGGGGAAAGACAGGGAGAGATACACGTTCGGTGATTGGTGAAGAGCCAATACATGGACGTTAGGAGAGACAGGGTGACGCTAGATCAACCTAGGAGATCTCCACTTCCCCCCTTTCCCTAGAGTCTTGGCTCCCTTTCCCTCTTCCCTTTGTGTTGCACTAAGTCATTCCCACACCTTGCGTGACAGTGGGGCATCATATTGTATAGATAGTTGTGGGGGACATTACACTAGGGGCTGTGGGTGCATCATACTATATAGGGGCAGTTGAGGACATCATACTGTACAAGGGGGGGGCTGTGGTGACCATATTATACAGGGGTCTGTGGTGGACATCATACTGTATATTGGGGGCTGTGGTGTACATTATACTGCATGGTGGCTGCGGTGTAAAACATAGTGTATTTTGGGGCATTGTTGTGGACACCATACTGTTTGGGCTGCTGTGGTGACCATCATACCATGAAGGGGGATAGTGTGAGGAGGGTGTACAGTTTGTAGAGGACAACATGGTGGGCACTATGAGGGCATAGTGTGAAAAGGGACCACAGAATGGATATGGAGAGGGGGCAGCATGAAATGGGGACACAGTATGGAGAGAGGTTAGCATGGTCGGGAGACATTGTGGAGATCTAGAGAGTGTAAGGGAAAAGAGTGGAGAGGGTACAGCCAGGGCCGGCCTTAGGGTATATGGCGCCCTGTGCGAAATCCCTCTTGGCGCCCCCCCCCAAAGAAAAAAAATTAAACTCATGTAGGTGAAAACAACAAGTGCATTTTTTATTAATCAAATGATCAAGTAATAACAAGCAACAAAAGTTGAAAAGTTTTAAAGCCGCCACCACGATAAGGTAGACTCTTCTGGCAGGGCCCTACTCTAACCTATTAAAATTTTCTTAAAATATCCAATACTCTTTTTAGATATATTTTTATTTAGTTTTCTTTAAGGGAATGTGTCATATACATTTTTTTTTAAAAATGACCAATAATACCACATACAGGGAATACTGCCACACCATGACCAGACCACATATTACCACAACATAGTGACCGAATAATACCACACAGAAGGGGGAAAAACTGCCACACCATGACCAGACCACATATTACCACCACATTACTAATATTACCACCACATTACTAATATTACCATAAGTGTCATTATGCACGGGAGCTCTATACATGGTATGTATAATGTAAGTGTCCAGGTAATCTAGTGATCACCAGTGACATTATACACAGGAGCTCTGTATATAGTGTCAGTGTACAGGTAATACAGTGATCATCAGTGACATTATACACAGGAGCTCTGTATATAGTGTCAGTGTACAGGTAATACAGTGATCACCAGTGACATTATACACAGGAGCCCGGTACATAGTATATAGTGTAAGTGTACATGTAATACACTGACTCACTGGTGACGTCTCTAGGTGAAGTCCTTCAGCTACGCTTTTCTCCTTCATCCAGCACAGACCGCCATTACGTCTTCCAGCCAGGACTCGTCTCTGCATAAAATAACACAGTTATCTAGAGCACATTCCCCAACTTCTACATTACGCAGCTGAATACAGACGTGTATCCACCATCAATATATGGTTAGTTATTATACAACCTACCATTCCAAATATAAATTGTAATCCACCACGGTGCCCCCATTAACTGTAAATAGGCACTTAATATATAATTTAATTAGAACCTCTACTCTTTCCGCCAATTTGTTACCAGTTACACTCCTGCATCCGCAACGCCCCCTACTCTATACTTCCTGCTCCCCGCATTCATTATTTACATGCACCCCCTGCCCCAATTCATTATATCATGTCCTGCTCTCCCCACCCCATCATCATTTACTGTCCCCCACCCCACATTCATTATGTGCAGCTCATTATCCCCCTACTCCCAATTCCCCCATGTGCAGCTCATTTTCTCCCAATTCCCCCATGTGCAGCTCTCACCCCCCCATGTGCACATCTCTCATCCCCCTCCCCCACATGTGCCCCTCTCTCATCCCCCTCCCCCACATGTGCACCTCTCTCATCCCACTCCCCCACATGTGCACCTCTCTCATCCCCCTCCCCCACATGTGCACCTCTCTCATCCCCCTCCCCCACATGTGCACCTCTCTCATCCCCCCCATGTGCACCTCTCTCATCCCCCTCCCCCACATGTGCACCTCTCTCATCCCCCTCCCCCACATGTGCACCTCTCTCATCCCCCTCCCCCACATGTGCACACCTCTCATCCCCCTCCCCCACATGTGCACCTCTCTCATCCCCCTCCCCCACATGTGCACCTCTCTCATTCCCCTCCCCCACATGTGCACCTCCCATTCCCCCCACTCCTAGTAAATTGTATTTAAAAAAAAAAAAAAACTTGTTATACTTACCCCCATGCGATCCCTGCAGAATCCTCGTCCAAATCGATGACACCAGGTTCTCCTGACTTCCGGTCATGTGACGGTGCCGTCACATGACCGGAAGTCAGAGAAATCATGACAGAGATGTTCCGGCCCCGGCGCTTAGCATGGGGCCGGGGGCCCCATGAGGAGAGAGACACACAAGAGGGGGGCCCCCAAGGGGGCCCCTACCGGCCGGGCCCCATACTGGAGTCAGGGCAGTCATGCCCTGATGGCGGCCCTGCTGGAGGCTGAAGGGGCCCCCTCTCCCTCGGGGCCCCCGTTCAATGAACCGGCTGCACGGGCGGTAGTTCCGCCCCTGTGTGTGAGGAGGAGAGAGTGCAGCGCGCCCGGGTCCCGGCCGGACATTTCAGAGCAGAGAGGGGGCGCCGGCGCCTGAGCACAGAAGAAACGCTGGGCGCTCCCTCTCTGCTCTTCCATAAGAAAAATACCGACGGGGAGGGAGCCAGCGCAGCGCCCCCCTTCACTCTCAAGTTTGAGGCGCCCTGTGCAGTTGCACAGCTGGCACGCCCCAAAGGCCGGCCCTGGGTACAGCCATGGTATAGGCTGTGGTTCATAAGGGGGGAAGGTGTGGCGGTTATATCTGATAATGGCAGACAGTGGGACAGTTATACCTCATTAAGACAGACAGTGTAGTGGGTGTAGCTCATAAGGGCAGACAGTGTGGAGGCCATATACCATAAGAGGCTTATTTAGGTCATAATATGGATAGATATTTTTATGCAGAGGGCATTATAATGACACTCTTATTTTTAAGGGCACTGTGTCAGGATGTGCTGCAGAAGACTGGAGAAGGGGGAATTTGGAGAAAAGAGCTGTGGATGTGAAAAGTCATCATGGTGCCAGGACAAGACGGAGATGAAAAGAACGACTCAATCAGAAAAGATATCACCTATACTGTGTGCAGAATTATTAGGCAAGTTGTATTTTAGAGGATTATTATTATTATTGATCAACAATTATGTTCTCAATCAACCGAAAAGACTCATAAATATCCAAGCTTAATATTTTTGGAAGTTGGAGTGTTTTTTTTTTAGATTTGGCTATATTAGGAGGATATCTGTTTGTGCAGGTAACTATTACTGTGCAGAATTATTAGGCAACTTAATAAAAACCAAATATAATCTCATCTCACTTGTTTATTTTCACCAGGTAAACCAATATCAGTGCACAAAATTTAGAAATAAACATTTCTTACATGCAAAAACAAAAACCAAAAAAATTAGTGATCAATATAGCCACCTTTCTTTATGATGACACTCAACAGCCTTCCATCCATAGATTCTGTCAGTTGCTTGATCTGTTTTCGATCAACATTGCGTGCAGCAGTCACCACAGCCTCCCAGACACTGTTCCGAGAGGTGTACTGTTTTCCCTCCCTGTAGATCTCACATTTTATGATGGACCACAGGTTCTCTATGGGGTTCAGATCAGGTGAACAAGGGGGCCATGTCATTATTTTTTCTTCTTTTAGACCTTTACTGGCCAGCCACGCTGTGGAGTAGTTGGATGCATGTGATGGAGCATTGTCCTGCATGAAAATAATGTTTTTCTTGAACGATACCAACTTCTTCCTGTACCACTGCTTGAAGAAGTTGTCTTCCAGAAACTTGCAGTAGGTCTGGGAGTTGAGCTTCACTCCATCCTCAACCCGAAAAGTCTCACAAGTTCATCTTTGATGATACCAGCCCATACCAGTACCCCACCTCCACCTTGCTGGCGTCTGAGTCGGAGTGGAGCTTTCAGCCCTTTACTGATCCAGCCTCTGGCCCATCCATATGGCTCATCAAGAGTCACTCTCATTTCATCAGTCCATAAAACTTTTGGAAAATCAGTCTTAAGATATTTCTTGGCCCATTCTTGACGTTTTATCTTATGTTTCTTGTTCATAGGTGGTGGTTTTTCAGCCTTCCTTACCTTGGCCATGTCCCTGAGTATCGCACACCTTGTGCTTTTTGATATTCCAGTAACGTTGCAGCTCTGAAATATGGCAAAACTGGTGGTGAATGGCATCTTGGCAGCTTCATGCTTGATTTTCCTCAATTCATGGGCAGTTATTTTGCGCCTTTTTTGGCCAACACGCTTCTTGCGACCCTGTTGGCTATTTGCCATGAAACGCTTGATTGTTCGGTGATCACGCTTCAAAAGTTTGGAAATTTCAAGACTGCTGCATCCCTCTGCAAGACATCTCACAATTTTGGACTTTTCAGAGGTCGTCAAATCTCTCTTCTGACCCATTTTGCCAAAGGAAAGGAAGTTGCCTAATAATTAAGCACACCTTATATAGGGTGTTAATGTCATTAGTCAACACCCCTCCTCATTACAGAGATGCACATCACCAGATTTACTTAATTGGTAGTTGGCTCTCAAGCCTATGCAGCTTGGAGTAGGACATGTATAAAAAGTATCAAAGTGATCAAAATACGCATTTGCCTAATAATTCTGCACGCGGTGTATAAGGTACTTGGATGTTAATGTTTACTTGTTGATTCTGACTATGTCTCATAGAACTGTAGGTTCATGAGATACAAATGTATATGAGCCTGTCTTGAGATTACAATTGATTTCTGCACTAAGCTTGGTTATGTATTCATGTAGTGATGGTGGTTCTGGTGAAGTATACATGTACTGATGTTGGTACTGGTATTTTATTTATTTACTGACGGTGGTTCTCGTGATGTATTCATGTACTTATTGAGGTTCTGGTGATACATTAATGGTACTGATGGTGGATCTGGTGAGGTATTCATGTACTGATAGTTTTGGTGACCAATACATGTTGTATTCATTTACTGAAGGTGGTTCTTGTGATGTGTTCATGTACTGATTGAGGTTCTGGTGACTCATTAATGTACTGATGGTGGTTCTGCTGATGCATTCATGTTCTGATGCTGGTTCTAGTGACCTATTTATTTACTGATCATAGTTCTGGTGCTGTATTTATGTACTATTAATGATTCGATATCTAACTTTGAAAATGCACTCTCTGTTGAGCTTCACCCCTAAAGTGCATCACTTTTTTTTACATCTGATGGTATTATTTGGTGAAATAGGTAACAATTCCAGTGTAAATGGTCATCAGAGCTTGCTACCTGACCCATCAAAGTTGGAGGGGGGTGTATTAGGGCTCCTTTTACTTTAGTCTCTGATCCATTCCTTTACTTGGTGAGTGAGCGTTCATTGGGGAAGGGCCTATCACTTCATCTGCACAGGGGGACTTATGTTTGTTTGATATAAGTCTCTGGAGAGGATAGAAGTGTCCAGTAGGGAAAGAGGAGTCTTGAGCGAACAGAGGTGTTTGATGGAACAGAAGTTTCAGGAGGGGAAGGAGGAGTCTGGAAAGTAAAAAGGTTTCTAGGGGGCGAACAGAGAAGTCTGGAGGAATAGCAGTGCATGATGGGGATTGAAGTTTATGGAGGCAACAGAAGTATCTAAAAGGGGCAAAGAAGTCTGGAGAAAACAGAAGTGCCTAAGGAGGACAGATGTGTCTGTAGAGGACATAGGGGGTCTCCAGGACACAGATGTGACTGAAGGGGACAGAGGAGTCTAGAGTAGATTGAAGTGTTTGTAGGAAAGAAAAGTGTCTGCAGAGGACAAATATGTCTGGAAATTACAGGAGTCTGGAGGAACAGAGAAGTCTGTGGGGTATATAAGTATCTAAAAAAGACAGAAGAGTCTAGAGAGGACAGAAGTATCTGGAGTGGTCAGAGAAATCTAGAGAAAACAGAAGTATCTGGAGAGGATAGAGAAATCTATAGAGGACAGAAGTATCTGGAGCAGACACAGAAATCTAGAGAACACAGAAGTATCTGGAGAGGACAGAGAAATCTCAAGAGGACAGAAATATCTGGAGAGGACAGAGAAATCTAGAGAAGGCAGACGTATCTGTAGAGGACGGAGGTATCTAGAGAAGATGGAAGAATCTGAAGAGGACAGAAAAATCTAGAGAGGACAGAAGTATCTGGAGCGGACAGAGAAATCTAGAGAGGACAGAAGTATCTGGAGCGGACAGTGGAATCTACAGAGGACAGAAGTATCTGGAGCAGACAGAGAAATCTAAAGAAGACAGAAGTATCTGGAGAGGACAGAGAAATCTAGAGAGGACAAAAGTATCTGGAGCGGACAGGGGAATCTAGAAAAGGCAGATGTATCTGTAGAGGACAGAGATATCTAGAGAGGACAAAAGTATCTGGAGAGGACGGGAATCTATAGAGGAGAGAAACTAACTGTAGAGGACAGAGAAATCTAGAGAAGGCAGAAGTAACTGGAGAGGACAGAGAAATCTAGAGAAGGCAGAAGTAACTGGAGAGGACAGAGAAATCTAGAAAGGATGGAAGTATCTGAAAAGGACAGCGAAATCTACATATGATAGAAGTATCTGGAGCGGACAGAGAAATCAAGAGAGGACAGAAGTACCTGAAGAGGACAGAGAAATCTAGCGAGACATTAGTATCTGAAAAGCAGAGAAGTGTCAGGAGTGAAGAAAAGCTGTCAACAGAATTTGCCTTTGGCCGAGGACTTGTGCATCTTGTGTGTTTGGCTCAAAAATGTGAAATTCCCATTATATTCTTGTTCTGCATTAGATGAAGTGGATCCATTAACACCATGATGGCGGAAGGAGGTTTGTTCTTTCTGGACTTCTTGAGTCCCTAAGTGCTACTGTGGGAGTTGCTGCTAATGGTATTTTTTTTAGGTTTCAGTCTTTTCTGTAAATTACCTGTGCGGGTGGTCGGATGCTGTAAGACCTTTCCTAAAATCCATGTTGAGAGACTTTTCACCATCGAGCTATCACCTGTACATTAAAGTTCATGTGCTGCGCTGTGGTCTTACCATGCACCAATATGATCTGCTCCACAGGTTTTATCACTTAGGATATATTTATTGAACGCTCTATGGACCTAAGTTATCAAAACTATGACAAAATTGTAAGACGCATTTACTATAACACAGTTTTGACAAATCTGGTGCATGAAAAAAAGTTTCATTTTAGGCATTAATAGACTATATAAAATTTGCAGAAAACCTACTTTTTCGCCACGCTGCAGGTACTGTCACCACAAAAAAAAGTAAAAAAATGCACAAACTGCAAAAACTGATGAGAAAATGTCTTGTTTAAGTTCTGATCGCTTTTAACAACTGAATCAATGTAAAACTATTTCTGATTAGTGTTCGGTAAATAAAAGCAAATTGCTGACGACGCTCAGGTAATGATCTTTTAGGAGAGAATATCAGCGCTATAATAAGACTTTTATATGTACAGAGGGTAATATAAAATGTCATCTACAGGGTTGCCATCTGGAGGAAGATGTCAGTATTACAGCTACTCTATCATCAGCCATCACGTTAAGAACACCTGCCAAATATTGCGCAAATCCTCCACGTGACGCCTCAACAGCTCCGATCTAGGGAGACATGGACTCCGCAAGACCTCTGTGTGCTGCGGTATCCAGCACCTTGGTTCTTGGGCTGCACAATTGTTAAGTAGGTGGTGTGTGACCCATCCACATGATGCCAGGACCCAAGGCTTACCAGAAGAAAGTATCTCCATCACACTGCCTCCGCCAGCTTGTCCTCTCATCCTGGTGCCATCTGTTCCCCAGATAAGTGACGCACACCTCCCTCTCCTAACCACTTTCATGCTACGGTCAGTATTGGCTGTAACAGGGTGGAAACGGCTGGGAGCAGAGATATCATAGAATCATAGAATCATAGAATGGTAGAGTTGGAAGGGACCTCCTGGGTCATCTGGTCCAACCCCCTGCTCAAAGCAGGATTCACTAAATCATCTCAGACAGATGTCTGTCCAGCCTCTGTTTAAAGACGTCCATTGAAGGAGAACTCACCACCTCTCGTGGCAGCCTGTTCCACTCATTAATCACCCTAACTGTCAAAAAGTTTTTTCTAATATCTAATCTGTGTCTCCTCCCATTTAGTTTCATCCCGTTGCTTCTAGTCTTTCCCTGTGCAAATGAGAATAAAGATGATCCTTCTACAATGTGACAGCCCTTGACATATTTGTAGACAGCTATTAAGTCTCCTCTCAGTCTTCTTTTTTGCAAGCTAAACATTTCCAAATCCTGCAACCGTTCCTCATAGGACATGGTTTGCAGACCAGTCACCATTCTGGTCGCTCTTCTCTGAACTTGTTCCAATTTGTCTATGTCTTTTTTAAAATGTGGTGCCCAAAACTGTACACAGTATTCCAGATGAGGTCTGACCAAAGAGGAGTAAAGACCGATAATGACTTCACGTGATCTAGACTGTATGCTTCTGTTAATACATCCCAGAATTATATTTGCCTTTATTGCTGCTGCATCACACTGTTGACTCATGTTCAGTCTATGATCTATTGGTATACCTAAGTCTTTTTCACATGTACTGTTGCTTAGCTCTATTCCTCCCATTCTGTATATGCTTTTTTCATTTTTATTGCCCAGATGTAGTACTTTGCATTTTTCCCTGTTAAAAACCATTCTGTTGGTTGCTGCCCACTGCTCCAGTTTATTTAGGTCTTTTTGAATCCTCTCTCTCTCTTCTCTAGTATTAGCTATCCCTCCTAGCTTTGTGTCATCAGCAAATTTAATCAGTTTACCCTCAATTCCTTCATCTAAATCATTGATGAAGATGTTGAACAATACAGGTCCCAGGACAGAGCCCTGTGGTATCCCACTTGAGACATTCATCCAGCTGGATGTGAAGCCATTTACAACCACCCTTTGAGTCCGATCACTAAGCCAGTTATGAATCCACCTAACAGTTGCCTGGTCCATTGCATACTTGGTCATTTTTTCAATAAGGATGGTGTGAGATACTTTGTCAAATGCTTTGCTGAAGTCAAGATATACTATATCTACAGCATTTCCCTGATCCACCCAGTCAGTGATTCTGTCATAGAAGGAAATTAAGTTAGTCTGACATGACTTGTTAGTTACAAACCCATGCTGACTCTGGTTAATCACTTCATTCTTATCCAGGTACTTACATACATGATGTTTAATAATTTGTTCAAAGATCTTTCCTGGTATAGAAGTCAGACTCACCGGCCTATAGTTCCCTGGGTCCACCTTCTTCCCCTTTTTGAAGATAGGAACAACATTTGCTCTTCTCCAGTCTTCTGGGACTTCTCCTGTTCTCCAAGAATTTTCAAAGATTATGGAGAGTGGTTCTAAAATTTCTTCTACGATCTCCTTCAGTACTCTGGGGTGTAATTCATCTGGACCTGGAGACTTGAACTCATTTATGTTAGCTAAATATTCCCTCACAATCTTTCTGTTTACAGATAACTTGGATTCTTCTATTCCTTTAAAAGGACAGTGAAAATCAGTTGATGTTACATTTTCTTTCTGAGAGAAAACAGATGCAAAATAGGAATTAAAAAGTTCGGCCTTCTCAACATCCTCTCTTACCATTTCTCCATTTTCATCCTGTAAAAATCCTATAGCATCTTTGACTTTTCTTTTACTTTTGACATACCCCCAAAATCCTTTTTTATTGCTTTTGACATCTCTTGCAAGCCTTAATTCATTGTCAGCTTTAGCTAACCTGATACGTGCCCTGCAGGATCTGCAGACTGCATTATAATCTTCTTTAGATATGCCTCCCTCTTTCCATTTAATAAACATTTCTTTCTTTCTTTTTAGCATGTGTTTAAGTTCTGTGTTCATCCATCCTGGTTTCCTTAAATGCTTCCCATTCTTCCTACTTTTCGGGATTGTTAACGATTGTGCTTTGAGAATCTCATTTTTAAAAATTTCCCATCCTTCCTGGACATTTTTGTCCTTAAGGACATCCAGCCATTGGATCCCTCCTATTCTCTTTCTGAGTCTCTTAAAATCTGCCTTTCTAAAATCTAACCTTGAAGTTTGAGTCTTCACATGTCTTCCTCCTCTAGTTATCCAAAATTCTATAATAGCATGATCGCTGCCTCCTAGGGTCCCAGCCACCTTTACCTCCTCAACCATTTCCTCCCTGTTTATAAGGATTAGATCCAAAGTAGCAGATCCCCTTGTTTTCTCCCCTACCTTTTGGAAGATAAAGTTGTCAGCAAGAGAGGATAAGAATTTGCTTGACCTGTTAGTTTTACTTGAGAGAGATTCCCAACAAATGTCTGGATAGTTGAAATCTCCCATGACCACTACGTCATATTTTTTGGAGAACTTGGTCATTTGATACATAAAGAGTTCATCCATATCTTCAGCTTGCCCAGGTGGCCTGTAGTAAATGCCTACAATGGTGTCCTTTCCGTTGTTCTCTCCTTGTATTCTTACCCAAACAGTTTCCACAGAACTCCCAGTCTCTGAAGCTTCAATCTCTGTGCAGATATACGCTTTTCTAACATACAATGCGACACCTCCTCCTCGTTTATCAATTCTGTTTCTTGCAAATAAGTTGTATCCTTTTAGCCTTTTATTCCAATCATGTGTATCGTCCCACCAAGTTTCAGTGATTCCAATGACATCATATTTCTTTTCCTGCATTAGTAGTTCCAATTCTCCTTGTTTGTTGCCCATGCTTTGTGCATTTGTATAAAAACATTTTAGTTTGTGATTGGTTTCTCTTCCTCCCATATTTTTATTTAGATTTTTTTGTCTTTGTTCTTTCTTTCCACTTCCAGTAGCAGAGATCTCAATAGTATTTGTCAGCTGTATGGCTTTTTCTGGCCTTTTGCTTCCCTTCCCACATTGTTCTAGTTTAAAGCTCTCCTGATGAGTGTAGCAAGGCGACTTCCAAATACATGTTTTCCAGTCTTCGTAAGGTGCACCCCATCTCTAGCAAGTAGTCCATCGTATAGGTAATTCATCCCGTGATCCAGAAATCCAAATCCTTGTTGACGGCACCATCGACGTAGCCAGTTGTTCACCTGTAGAATCTTATTCCACCTCATTGTTCCATGGCCATCCACTGGGAGGATGGATGAGAAGACCACCTGTGCTCCCAATTCTTTCACTTTCTTGCCTAAGTCTTCAAAGTCACTGCAGATGGTTTCCAGGTCCTTTCTTGCGGTGTCATTTGTCCCCACATGTATTAGCAGGAATGGGTAGTGATCTGTAGGTCTGAAGAGTCTTGATATCCTGTCAGACACATCTTTAATTTTTGCTCCTGGAAGACAGCACATTTCTCTTGAGGTTATGTCTGGTCTGCAGATAGCGGCCTCTGTTCCTCTTAACAGGGAATCCCCCATGACCACCACTCTTCGTTTTTTCTTCACAACATTCTTCTTTCTCCATCCAGGAGGATTCTGAGGACTTACAAGGTTATTCATTGCTGGCAAAGTCTTATCTTGCTGTATTTCTTCAAGGTTCTCCTGCGTGAGAGCCTGGTACTGGTTCCTGAGCAGTATGGGTGCTGACTGCCTCTCGATCCTCCTGCTTCTCTGGGTCACAGGCTTCCATTCCTCTGTTTCGTCAGGTGCAGTTCGAATTTCTTCTCTTTCTGAATCATGAAGAGATAATTCTGCTCTGTCTAAGAACTCTTCACCTTCCTTAATGATTTTCAAGGTAGTTAACCTCTCTTCTAGATTTCGCAACTTTTCCTCCAACAGGGACACAAGCTTGCATTTCTGGCATGTGAAGTTTGGCTTTTCCACTGGCAAGTCTGTGAACATGTAGCAGGATATGCAGCTCACCAAATGGCTCCTGGACTCTTCCATGTTCTTACTGTTAATGTTCTGAAAACAGTGAAAAATGAGCTCGCGGAGACTCTTCACTTACCCCAAAATGCAGTGGAAATATGCAAATTATCTCCTCAGGACTCCTCCCCTGGTTTACCGATGTCCTCTTTTCAGCTCCAACAGCCAAAATCCAGTGTTCTTTGAGCTCGCGGAGACTCTTCACTTACCCCAAAATGCAGTGGAAATATGCAAATTATCTCCTCAGGACTCCTCCCCTGGTTTACTGATGTCCTCTTTTCAGCTCCAACAGCCAAAATCCAGTGTTCTTTGAGCTCGCGGAGACTCTTCACTTACCCCAAAATGCAGTGGAAATATGCAAATTATCTCCTCAGGACTCCTCCCCTGGTTTACCGATGTCCTCTTTTCAGCTCCAACAGCCAAAATCCAGTGTTCTTTGAGCTCGCGGAGACTCTTCACTTACCCCAAAATGCAGTGGAAATATGCAAATTATCTCCTCAGGACTCCTCCCCTGGTTTACCGATGTCCTCTTTTCAGCTCCAACAGCCAAAATCCAGTGTTCTTTGAGCTCGCGGAGACTCTTCACTTACCCCAAAATGCAGTGGAAATATGCAAATTATCTCCTCAGGAATCCTCCCCTGGTTTACCGATGTCCTCTTTTCAGCTCCAACAGCCAAAATCCAGTGTTCTTTGAGCTCGCGGAGACTCTTCACTTACCCCAAAATGCAGTGGAAATATGCAAATTATCTCCTCAGGACTCCTCCCCTGGTTTACCAATGTCCTCTTTTCAGCTCCAACAGCCAAAATCCAGTGTTCTTTGAGCTCGCGGAGACTCTTCACTTACCCCAAAATGCAGTGGAAATATGCAAATTATCTCCTCAGGACTCCTCCCCTGGTTTACCGATGTCCTCTTTTCAGCTCCAACAGCCAAAATCCAGTGTTCTTTGAGCTCGTGGAGACTCTTCACTTACCCCAAAATGCAGTGGAAATATGCAAATTATCTCCTCAGGACTCCTCCCCTGGTTTACCGATGTCCTCTTTTCAGCTCCAACAGCCAAAATCCAGTGTTCTTTGAGCTCGCGGAGACTCTTCACTTACCCCAAAATGCAGTGGAAATATGCAAATTATCTCCTCAGGACTCCTCCCCTGGTTTACCGATGTCCTCTTTTCAGCTCCAACAGCCAAAATCCAGTGTTCTTTGAGCTCGCGGAGACTCTTCACTTACCCCAAAATGCAGTGGAAATATGCAAATTATCTCCTCAGGACTCCTCCCCTGGTTTACCGATGTCCTCTTTTCAGCTCCAACAGCCAAAATCCAGTGTTCTTTGAGCTCGCGGAGACTCTTCACTTACCCCAAAATGCAGTGGAAATATGCAAATTATCTCCTCAGGACTCCTCCCCTGGTTTACCGATGTCCTCTTTTCAGCTCCAACAGCCAAAATCCAGTGTTCTTTGAGCTCGCGGAGACTCTTCACTTACCCCAAAATGCAGTGGAAATATGCAAATTATCTCCTCAGGACTCCTCCCCTGGTTTACCGATGTCCTCTTTTCAGCTCCAACAGCCAAAATCCAGTGTTCTTTGAGCTCGCGGAGACTCTTCACTTACCCCAAAATGCAGTGGAAATATGCAAATTATCTCCTCAGGACTCCTCCCCTGGTTTACCGATGTCCTCTTTTCAGCTCCAACAGCCAAAATCCAGTGTTCTTTGAGCTCGCGGAGACTCTTCACTTACCCCAAAATGCAGTGGAAATATGCAAATTATCTCCTCAGGACTCCTCCCCTGGTTTACCGATGTCCTCTTTTCAGCTCCAACAGCCAAAATCCAGTGTTCTTTGAGCTCGCGGAGACTCTTCACTTACCCCAAAATGCAGTGGAAATATGCAAATTATCTCCTCAGGACTCCTCCCCTGGTTTACCGATGTCCTCTTTTCAGCTCCAACAGCCAAAATCCAGTGTTCTTTGAGCTCGCGGAGACTCTTCACTTACCCCAAAATGCAGTGGAAATATGCAAATTATCTTCTCAGGACTCCTCCCCTGGTTTACCGATGTCCTCTTTTCAGCTCCAACAGCCAAAATCCAGTGTTCTTTGAGCTCGCGGAGACTCTTCACTTACCCCAAAATGCAGTGGAAATATGCAAATTATCTCCTCAGGACTCCTCCCCTGGTTTACCGATGTCCTCTTTTCAGCTCCAACAGCCAAAATCCAGTGTTCTTTGAGCTCGCGGAGACTCTTCACTTACCCCAAAATGCAGTGGAAATATGCAAATTATCTCCTCAGGACTCCTCCCCTGGTTTACCGATGTCCTCTTTTCAGCTCCAACAGCCAAAATCCAGTGTTCTTTGAGCTCGCGGAGACTCTTCACTTACCCCAAAATGCAGTGGAAATATGCAAATTATCTCCTCAGGACTCCTCCCCTGGTTTACCGATGTCCTCTTTTCAGCTCCAACAGCCAAAATCCAGTGTTCTTTGAGCTCGCGGAGACTCTTCACTTACCCCAAAATGCAGTGGAAATATGCAAATTATCTCCTCAGGACTCCTCCCCTGGTTTATCTCTGATCCTGGTCATTAGATGTATAATGCTGCTAACATCTGATAGTGATGACCCAGATACAGCTCTGAGTGACCAGTGGTGGCATCAGTGAAGAAGGACCTACACTATATGGAGAAAAGTAAAGTATTGGGAGTCGCATGTTAATCAGTGAACTCCAGATTTTCATTCAGTCCTATCACCCCCGGTGTATAACTTCCAGTCCTTCGCCCCAAGTGTATAACCTCCAGCCCCCTGCCATGCCGTTATCAGCATATGACAGACCGGCTGCTGGTGCAGAGCTCCCTGATACCAGGGCGGTCCTGTAATAGGAGCCACCGGGGTAACAAGTCCGTTCATGACATTTCTTCCTCCTGAATCTTCCCCCATCACCTGTGAGTGATATTATTGAGAAGTGGAAGGAACCGCAGCAACTCAGCCAAGAAGTGGAGACCCCACAATGTTACAGAGCGGGGGGTTGAGTGCTGAGGGCAGAAATGTCACCACCGCTCTGCTGACCCCATAACTGCAGAGTCCAGACCTCCTCTGGTATCAGCACAAACACTGCGCCCCCGCCGGGAGCTTCATGGCCGAGCATCTGCATGCATCCATACATCACCAAGCACAATGCCGAGCATCAGATGGAGTGGTGTAAAGCCGCCACCACTGGACTCTGGAGGAGACGTGTTCTGTGCAGTGACGGATCACACTTCTCTATCTGCGTCTGATGGAGGAGTCTGGGTTTGGTGATTCCAGGAGGACGTTACCCCCTGACTGCATTGTGCCGCTGTACAGATGGTGGAGGAGGATAATGCTATGGGCTGTTATCAGGGGGCGGCCTCGGACTTAGCTCCAGTGATGGGAAATCTTAATCTTCAGCACAAGACATTGTGGACAATTGTAGCTTCAGCTCTGTGGGAACAGTTTGGGATTCACCCTTTTCTGTTCCCCATGACTGTGCCCAGTGCACAAGCTCCATACAGACATGGAGGGGAGAACATGGAGGGGAGAACATGAGCAGCCGCACAGAGCCCGGACCTCAGCCCCATCCAACACTTTTGGGATGAACTCAACAGTCACAGTGTAGCGCCCCGAGGACTTGGTCGCTACAGAGGTATTGCACCTCATCCAGAGGTGTGATAGCCCACTCCCGGGTAAGGATGGAGTATGGATCAAGGCTCAGTAGGCTGCATACAGCACACACACCCCATTTCCGAGGGACAGCTCAAGGGTGCTCCCACTAGAAAGAAGTGCAGGCACGACCGACTATGTCCCTGGCTGGAGTGGGGAGGGGGGTGGAATACCCAGTGCTGTAGGGGCAGATAGGGGTTGGTTCCTGAGCATAGGTAGGAGCCCATTGGTTGCTAGTCACCTGGGCTCATGGTCAGAGGGAGGTATAAAAGGTGGGCACCATCTTAGAACAGGGTTCAGTTCGTTCAGACTGTGAGGAGAAGTGGAGAAGACAGGGAGCAGAGGCTCTGTAGGAGCTCTGCTCAAAGGCGGGCCTGAGAAGAGGCCGGGGCCAGAGAGAGAGAGAGAGGAGAAGGAACAGTGGAAAGGAAAAGGGAACAAGACCAGAACAGAAGTAACAAGTGAAACAGAAAGGCTCAGGAACGAGAAGGAAGAGAGAACCCTAAGGACCCAGGAGACTGCGGGTGACGGGTTGGCAGAACAGGGTACCGGATCCCAAATTGGTGGAAGCAAATCATCTTCAGCCAAGAACCGGAGGTCGTGACCAGCCCTTGGTGCGACCCCTCACTACACCTTGCTAGGAAGGCATACCATATAGGGTCAGGGACGTGGGCACGTAGCCCTCCCAAGAGAAGGCCCGTGGGAGCTGGACATAAGCTTGGTCACTGGTGGGGCACGAGCCGGAGGAAGGATGGAAAGGAGCTTTGAGACATACTCCAGAAAGATCTGGGAGTTGACCGAGTCCCCTGCCTGGTGGACGCAGCACGGCTTGGGTGGTCACTGCTTCGCGAGAGTGGCCTGGAGAATACAAACTGTGAGTAAAAGACATTGGATTGCAACACGTTGTCTGTGACTTCTTGCTCCTCCGGCACTGTTGGTATTGGGACTATCTGCACTATCACCCCCACCATCCACGACACTGCCCTGGGGCTGTACTCTTCCCGTGGGGAGTCACACTACCTAAGCTGCATACACCATCTGCCCCAGCGGTCTGCCTTGCAGCGGCGGTCCGCACTGACCGCATTCCACGGGTGGCGTAGTCGGACATTAAACCACAAAAACCCCACAAAATATCGCCATTGGCCTGACCACCCTGAGCCACGGGACCGGGTCACCGCCACACGGAGACTACAACCCCCAGCATCCTACGAAAAGCCCGGTTCCGGGTGCCCCGCGGCACAGGGGGCGAGTCAACAGGACCTGGTGCGGCAAAGCTCTGGGTGCAGGTCTGAGGTCTGGCATTGAGGCTTTGTGCCATCCGCAGACATTACTGTCCTTGTCTAGCACTATAGTTTATGTGCACTGTAACATACCTGGTGGCGTCCTTGCATAGTGGTCCATCTCCCACTGTGTAAGAGCGCGCACTTGATCTCCAGTCCAGACTGCCATTCTGGCTTCTTTCCATGTAGTCTGCTTTGCTTTGCTCTTGCTGTTTAGGGCGACGCCCGCCGAACTTCCTGATTCTTGTAGCTGCTGCAGACACACCCCTAATGCGTCCTCAGCCTATTGCTGTCTGTCACCTGGTATTTAATCCAGCTCCTCCCTGGAATCCTTGCCTGAGCATCTTGTTCTGTCAGTTGTCTTCTAGTTGCTGACATGCCAGGTCCTGTCTATGTTTCCTGCCTTACGGTATCAGTTCCCGTGTCTGAATTGTGTCCTGTCTGTGCACTCTAGCCGGCTGTCTCTCTGCCTTCCTGGAGGCTGTATTTCCAGGCCTGTCTGAACACGCTCCTAGCCTGTTCGTCTCGCCCTCTGGGGGCCGCATACCCAGACTCGCTCCTGTATTTGTTGTATTACAGTTCCTGTCTGAACTGTCTCCTAGCTTCCTACCTGTTTTATCTTTATGTCCGTTTGTTTCCTTTTTCTGCAGTGTCTGAACCAGCACTTGGCTTTACCTAGGCTCGTTCCTGCATTTTGTTGCAGTATCTGTTCTTGTCTGAACTGTCTCCAAGTTTCTTATCTGTTTTGTCTTTATGTCTGTTTGCTCCCTTTTTCTGCAGTGTCTGAACCAGCACTTGGCTTTACCTAGGCTCGTTCTTGCATTTTGTTGCAGTAACTGTTCTTGTCTGAACTGTCTCCTAGTTTCTTATCTGTTTTGTCTTTATGTCTGTTTGCTCCCTTTTTCTGCAGTGTCTGAACCAGCACTTGGCTTTACCTAGGCTCGTTCTTGCATTTTGTTGCAGTAACTGTTGTTGTCTGAACTGTCTCCTAGCTTCTTACCTGCTTTGTCTTTATGTCCGCTTGTTTCCTTTTTCTGTAGAGTCTGAAACTGCACCTAACTTCTACTTGTTGTCATTGCACTTCCGTTTGTGAGTTGGAGTCCTTTCGCTACTTCTTTGCAAGTACCTTGTGTGTATCTGGTTCTGCCTTTCTTTTCCAGTCTGTTCCGTGTGAACAGAGCCCTGTCCCCTTTGCTTTGTCTTTGTTTACCGCTTCGGCGATTTATCTCTGTCCTGTCTTACTTACCGCTTCGGCGGTTCCTGCCTGCTCAGCCTTGTCCACCACGTCTGCGGTTTTGCTCTGCTCAGCCTTGTCCACCGCGTCTGCGGTTTCGCTCTGCTCAGCCTTGTCTACCGCATCTGCGGTTTCGCTCTGCTCAGCCTTGTCTACCGCGTCTGCGGTTTCGCTCTGCTCAGCCTTGCTCAGCTCCAACAGCCAAAATCCAGTGTTCTTTGAGCTCGCGGAGACTCTTCACTTACCCCAAAATGCAGTGGAAATATGCAAATTATCTCCTCAGGACTCCTCCCCTGGTTTACCGATGTCCTCTTTTCAGCTCCAACAGCCAAAATCCAGTGTTCTTTGAGCTCGCGGAGACTCTTCACTTACCCCAAAATGCAGTGGAAATATGCAAATTATCTCCTCAGGACTCCTCCCCTGGTTTACCGATGTCCTCTTTTCAGCTCCAACAGCCAAAATCCAGTGTTCTTTGAGCTCGCGGAGACTCTTCACTTACCCCAAAATGCAGTGGAAATATGCAAATTATCTCCTCAGGACTCCTCCCCTGGTTTACTGATGTCCTCTTTTCAGCTCCAGCAGCCAAAATCCAGTGTTCTTTGAGCTCGCGGAGACTCTTCACTTACCCCAAAATGCAGTGGAAATATGCAAATTATCTCCTCAGGACTCCTCCCCTGGTTTATCTCTGATCCTGGTCATTAGATGTATAATGCTGCTAACATCTGATAGTGATGACCCAGATACAGCTCTGAGTGACCAGTGGTGGCATCAGTGAAGAAGGACCTACACTATATGGAGAAAAGTAAAGTATTGGGAGTCGCATGTTAATCAGTGAACTCCAGATTTTCATTCAGTCCTATCACCCCTGGTGTATAACTTCCAGTCCTTCGCCCCAAGTGTATAACCTCCAGCCCCCTGCCATGCCGTTATCAGCATATGACAGACCGACTGCTGGTGCAGAGCTCCCTGATACCAGGGCGGTCCTGTAATAGGAGCCACCGGGGTAACAAGTCCGTTCATGACATTTCTTCCTCCTGAATCTTCCCCCATCACCTGTGAGTGATATTATTGAGAAGTGGAAGGAACCGCAGCAACTCAGCCAAGAAGTGGAGACCCCACAATGTTACAGAGCGGGGGGTTGAGTGCTGAGGGCAGAAAGGTCACCACCGCTCTGCTGACCCCATAACTGCAGAGTCCAGACCTCCTCTGGTATCAGCACAAACACTGCGCCCCCGCCGGGAGCTTCATGGCCGAGCATCTGCATGCATCCATACATCACCAAGCACAATGCCGAGCATCAGATGGAGTGGTGTAAAGCCGCCACCACTGGACTCTGGAGGAGACGTGTTCTGTGCAGTGACGGATCACACTTCTCTATCTGCGTCTGATGGAGGAGTCTGGGTTTGGTGATTCCAGGAGGACGTTACCCCCTGACTGCATTGTGCCGCTGTACAGATGGTGGAGGAGGATAATGCTATGGGCTGTTATCAGGGGGCGGCCTCGGACTTAGCTCCAGTGATGGGAAATCTTAATCTTCAGCACAAGACATTGTGGACAATTGTAGCTTCAGCTCTGTGGGAACAGTTTGG
Source organism: Phyllobates terribilis (assembly GCF_046119375.1). Lineage (NCBI taxonomy): Eukaryota > Metazoa > Chordata > Amphibia > Anura > Dendrobatidae > Phyllobates > Phyllobates terribilis. The sequence continues at coordinate 388,110,731 of NW_027362765.1, forward strand.
GATTCACCCTTTTCTGTTCCCCATGACTGTGCCCAGTGCACAAGCTCCATACAGACATGGAGGGGAGAACATGGAGGGGAGAACATGAGCAGCCGCACAGAGCCCGGACCTCAGCCCCATCCAACATTTTTGGGATAAACTGAACAGTCACAGTGTAGCGCCCCGAGGACTTGGTCGCTACAGAGGTATTGCACCTCATCCAGAGGTGTGATAGCCCACTCCCGGGTAAGGATGGAGTATGGATCAAGGCTCAGTAGGCTGCATACAGCACACACACCCCATTTCCGAGGGACAGCTCAAGGGTGCTCCCACTAGAAAGAAGTGCAGGCACGACCGACTATGTCCCTGGCTGGAGTGGGGAGGGGGGTGGAATACCCAGTGCTGTAGGGGCAGATAGGGGTTGGTTCCTGAGCATAGGTAGGAGCCCATTGGTTGCTAGTCACCTGGGCTCATGGTCAGAGGGAGGTATAAAAGGTGGGCACCATCTTAGAACAGGGTTCAGTTCGTTCAGACTGTGAGGAGAAGTGGAGAAGACAGGGAGCAGAGGCTCTGTAGGAGCTCTGCTCAAAGGCGGGCCTGAGAAGAGGCCGGGGCCAGAGAGAGAGAGAGAGGAGAAGGAACAGTGGAAAGGAAAAGGGAACAAGACCAGAACAGAAGTAACAAGTGAAACAGAAAGGCTCAGGAACGAGAAGGAAGAGAGAACCCTAAGGACCCAGGAGACTGCGGGTGACGGGTTGGCAGAACAGGGTACCGGATCCCAAATTGGTGGAAGCAAATCATCTTCAGCCAAGAACCGGAGGTCGTGACCAGCCCTTGGTGCGACCCCTCACTACACCTTGCTAGGAAGGCATACCATATAGGGTCAGGGACGTGGGCACGTAGCCCTCCCAAGAGAAGGCCCGTGGGAGCTGGACATAAGCTTGGTCACTGGTGGGGCACGAGCCGGAGGAAGGATGGAAAGGAGCTTTGAGACATACTCCAGAAAGATCTGGGAGTTGACCGAGTCCCCTGCCTGGTGGACGCAGCACGGCTTGGGTGGTCACTGCTTCGCGAGAGTGGCCTGGAGAATACAAACTGTGAGTAAAAGACATTGGATTGCAACACGTTGTCTGTGACTTCTTGCTCCTCCGGCACTGTTGGTATTGGGACTATCTGCACTATCACCCCCACCATCCACGACACTGCCCTGGGGCAGTACTCTTCCCGTGGGGAGTCACACTACCTAAGCTGCATACACCATCTGCCCCAGCGGTCTGCCTTGCAGCGGCGGTCCGCACTGACCGCATTCCACGGGTGGCGTAGTCGGACATTAAACCACAAAAACCCCACAAAATATCGCCATTGGCCTGACCACCCTGAGCCACGGGACCGGGTCACCGCCACACGGAGACTACAACCCCCAGCATCCTACGAAAAGCCCGGTTCCGGGTGCCCCGCGGCACAGGGGGCGAGTCAACAGGACCTGGTGCGGCAAAGCTCTGGGTGCAGGTCTGAGGTCTGGCATTGAGGCTTTGTGCCATCCGCAGACATTACTGTCCTTGTCTAGCACTATAGTTTATGTGCACTGTAACATACCTGGTGGCGTCCTTGCATAGTGGTCCATCTCCCACTGTGCAAGAGCGCGCACTTGATCTCCAGTCCAGACTGCCATTCTGGCTTCTTTCCATGTAGTCTGCTTTGCTTTGCTCTTGCTGTTTAGGGCGACGCCCGCCGAACTTCCTGATTCTTGTAGCTGCTGCAGACACACCCCTAATGCGTCCTCAGCCTATTGCTGTCTGTCACCTGGTATTTAATCCAGCTCCTCCCTGGAATCCTTGCCTGAGCATCTTGTTCTGTCAGTTGGCTTCTAGTTGCTGACATGCCAGGTCCTGTCTATGTTTCCTGCCTTACGGTATCAGTTCCCGTGTCTGAATTGTGTCCTGTCTGTGCACTCTAGCCGGCTGTCTCTCTGCCTTCCTGGAGGCTGTATTTCCAGGCCTGTCTGAACACGCTCCTAGCCTGTTCGTCTCGCCCTCTGGGGGCCGCATACCCAGACTCGCTCCTGTATTTGTTGTATTACAGTTCCTGTCTGAACTGTCTCCTAGCTTCCTACCTGTTTTATCTTTATGTCCGTTTGTTTCCTTTTTCTGCAGTGTCTGAACCAGCACTTGGCTTTACCTAGGCTCGTTCCTGCATTTTGTTGCAGTATCTGTTCTTGTCTGAACTGTCTCCTAGTTTCTTATCTGTTTTGTCTTTATGTCTGTTTGCTCCCTTTTTCTGCAGTGTCTGAACCAGCACTTGGCTTTACCTAGGCTCGTTCTTGCATTTTGTTGCAGTAACTGTTCTTGTCTGAACTGTCTCCTAGTTTCTTATCTGTTTTGTCTTTATGTCTGTTTGCTCCCTTTTTCTGCAGTGTCTGAACCAGCACTTGGCTTTACCTAGGCTCGTTCTTGCATTTTGTTGCAGTAACTGTTGTTGTCTGAACTGTCTCCTAGCTTCTTACCTGTTTTGTCTTTATGTCCGCTTGTTCCCTTTTTCTGTAGAGTCTGAAACTGCACCTAACTTCTACTTGTTGTCATTGCACTTCCGTTTGTGAGTTGGAGTCCTTTCGCTACTTCTTTGCAAGTACCTTGTGTGTATCTGGTTCTGCCTTTCTTTTCCAGTCTGTTCCGTGTGAACAGAGCCCTGTCCCCTTTGCTTTGTCTTTGTTTACCGCTTCGGCGATTTATCTCTGTCCTGTCTTACTTACCGCTTCGGCGGTTCCTGCCTGCTCAGCCTTGTCCACCACGTCTGCGGTTTTGCTCTGCTCAGCCTTGTCCACCGCGTCTGCGGTTTCGCTCTGCTCAGCCTTGTCTACCGCGTCTGCGGTTTCGCTCTGCTCAGCCTTGTCTACCGCGTGTGCGGTTTCGCTCTGCTCAGCCTTGTCTACCGCGTCTGCGGTTTCGCTCTGCTCAGCCTTGCTCAGCTCCAACAGCCAAAATCCAGTGTTCTTTGAGCTCGCGGAGACTCTTCACTTACCCCAAAATGCAGTGGAAATATGCAAATTATCTCCTCAGGACTCCTCCCCTGGTTTACCGATGTCCTCTTTTCAGCTCCAACAGCCAAAATCCAGTGTTCTTTGAGCTCGCGGAGACTCTTCACTTACCCCAAAATGCAGTGGAAATATGCAAATTATCTCCTCAGGACTCCTCCCCTGGTTTACCGATGTCCTCTTTTCAGCTCCAACAGCCAAAATCCAGTGTTCTTTGAGCTCGCGGAGACTCTTCACTTACCCCAAAATGCAGTGGAAATATGCAAATTATCTTCTCAGGACTCCTCCCCTGGTTTACCGATGTCCTCTTTTCAGCTCCAGCAGCCAAAATCCAGTGTTCTTTGAGCTTGCGGAGACTCTTCACTTACCCCAAAATGCAGTGGAAATATGCAAATTATCTCCTCAGGACTCCTCCCCTGGTTTATCTCTGATCCTGGTCATTAGATGTATAATGCTGCTAACATCTGATAGTGATGACCCAGATACAGCTCTGAGTGACCAGTGGTGGCATCAGTGAAGAAGGACCTACACTATATGGAGAAAAGTAAAGTATTGGGAGTCGCATGTTAATCAGTGAACTCCAGATTTTCATTCAGTCCTATCACCCCCGGTGTATAACTTCCAGTCCTTCGCCCCAAGTGTATAACCTCCAGCCCCCTGCCATGCCGTTATCAGCATATGACAGACCGGCTGCTGGTGAAGAGCTCCCTGATACCAGGGCGGTCCTGTAATAGGAGCCACCGGGGTAACAAGTCCGTTCATGACATTTCTTCCTCCTGAATCTTCCCCCATCACCTGTGAGTGATATTATTGAGAAGTGGAAGGAACCGCAGCAACTCAGCCAAGAAGTGGAGACCCCACAATGTTACAGAGCGGGGGGTTGAGTGCTGAGGGCAGAAAGGTCACCACCGCTCTGCTGACCCCATAACTGCAGAGTCCAGACCTCCTCTGGTATCAGCACAAACACTGCGCCCCCGCCGGGAGCTTCATGGCCGAGCATCTGCATGCATCCATACATCACCAAGCACAATGCCGAGCATCAGATGGAGTGGTGTAAAGCCGCCACCACTGGACTCTGGAGGAGACGTGTTCTGTGCAGTGACGGATCACACTTCTCTATCTGCGTCTGATGGAGGAGTCTGGGTTTGGTGATTCCAGGAGGACGTTACCCCCTGACTGCATTGTGCCGCTGTACAGATGGTGGAGGAGGATAATGCTATGGGCTGTTATCAGGGGGCGGCCTCGGACTTAGCTCCAGTGATGGGAAATCTTAATCTTCAGCACAAGACATTGTGGACAATTGTAGCTTCAGCTCTGTGGGAACAGTTTGGGATTCACCCTTTTCTGTTCCCCATGACTGTGCCCAGTGCACAAGCTCCATACAGACATGGAGGGGAGAACATGGAGGGGAGAACATGAGCAGCCGCACAGAGCCCGGACCTCAGCCCCATCCAACACTTTTGGGATGAACTGAACAGTCACAGTGTAGCGCCCCGAGGACTTGGTCACTACAGAGGTATTGCACCTCATCCAGAGGTGTGATAGCCCACTCCCGGGTAAGGATGGAGTATGGATCAAGGCTCAGTAGGCTGCATACAGCACACACACCCCATTTCCGAGGGACAGCTCAAGGGTGCTCCCACTAGAAAGAAGTGCAGGCACGACCGACTATGTCCCTGGCTGGAGTGGGGAGGGGGGTGGAATACCCAGTGCTGTAGGAGCCTGAGCATAGGTAGGAGCCCATTGGTTGCTAGTCACCTGGGCTCATGGTCAGAGGGAGGTATAAAAGGTGGGCACCATCTTAGAACAGGGTTCAGTTCGTTCAGACTGTGAGGAGAAGTGGAGAAGACAGGGAGCAGAGGCTCTGTAGGAGCTCTGCTCAAAGGCGGGCCTGAGAAGAGGCCGGGGCCAGAGAGAGAGGAGAAGGAACAGTGGAAAGGAAAAGGGAACAAGACCAGAACAGAAGTAACAAGTGAAACAGAAAGGCTCAGGAACGAGAAGGAAGAGAGAACCCTAAGGACCCAGGAGACTGCGGGTGACGGGTTGGCAGAACAGGGTACCGGATCCCAAATTGGTGGAAGCAAATCATCTTCAGCCAAGAACCGGAGGTCGTGACCAGCCCTTGGTGCGACCCCTCACTACACCTTGCTAGGAAGGCATACCATATAGGGTCAGGGACGTGGGCACGTAGCCCTCCCAAGAGAAGGCCCGTGGGAGCTGGACATAAGCTTGGTCACTGGTGGGGCACGAGCCGGAGGAAGGATGGAAAGGAGCTTTGAGACATACTCCAGAAAGATCTGGGAGTTGACCGAGTCCCCTGCCTGGTGGACGCAGCACGGCTTGGGTGGTCACTGCTTCGCGAGAGTGGCCTGGAGAATACAAACTGTGAGTAAAAGACATTGGATTGCAACACGTTGTCTGTGACTTCTTGCTCCTCCGGCACTGTTGGTATTGGGACTATCTGCACTATCACCCCCACCATCTACGACATTGCCCTGGGGCTGTACTCTTCCCGTGGGGAGTCACACTACCTAAGCTGCATACACCATCTGCCCCAGCGGTCTGCCTTGCAGCGGCGGTCCGCACTGACCGCATTCCACGGGTGGCGTAGTCGGAAATTAAACCACAAAAACCCCACAAAATATCGCCATTGGCCTGACCACCCTGAGCCACGGGACCGGGTCACCGCCACACGGAGACTACAACCCCCAGCATCCTACGAAAAGCCCGGTTCTGGGTGCCCCGCGGCACAGGGGGCGAGTCAACAGGACCTGGTGCGGCAAAGCTCTGGGTGCAGGTCTGAGGTCTGGCATTGAGGCTTTGTGCCATCCGCAGACATTACTGTCCTTGTCTAGCACTATAGTTTATGTGCACTGTAACATACCTGGTGGCGTCCTTGCATAGTGGTCCATCTCCCACTGTGCAAGAGCGCACACTTGATCTCCAGTCCAGACTGCCATTCTGGCTTCTTTCCATGTAGTCTGCTTTGCTTTGCTCTTGCTGTTTAGGGCGACGCCCGCCGAACTTCCTGATTCTTGTAGCTGCTGCAGACACACCCCTAATGCGTCCTCAGCCTATTGCTGTCTGTCACCTGGTATTTAATCCAGCTCCTCCCTGGAATCCTTGCCTGAGCATCTTGTTCTGTCAGTTGGCTTCTAGTTGCTGACATGCCAGGTCCTGTCTATGTTTCCTGCCTTACGGTATCAGTTCCCGTGTCTGAATTGTGTCCTGTCTGTGCACTCTAGCCGGCTGTCTCTCTGCCTTCCTGGAGGCTGTATTTCCAGGCCTGTCTGAACACGCTCCTAGCCTGTTCTTCTCGCCCTCTGGGGGCCGCATACCCAGACTCGCTCCTGTATTTGTTGTATTACAGTTCCTGTCTGAACTGTCTCCTAGCTTCCTACCTGTTTTATCTTTATGTCCGTTTGTTTCCTTTTTCTGCAGTGTCTGAACCAGCACTTGGCTTTACCTAGGCTCGTTCCTGCATTTTGTTGCAGTATCTGTTCTTGTCTGAACTGTCTCCTAGTTTCTTATCTGTTTTGTCTTTATGTCTGTTTGCTCCCTTTTTCTGCAGTGTCTGAACCAGCACTTGGCTTTACCTAGGCTCGTTCTTGCATTTTGTTGCAGTATCTGTTCTTGTCTGAACTGTCTCCTAGTTTCTTATCTGTTTTGTCTTTATGTCTGTTTGCTCCCTTTTTCTGCAGTGTCTGAACCAGCACTTGGCTTTACCTAGGCTCGTTCTTGCATTTTGTTGCAGTAACTGTTGTTGTCTGAACTGTCTCCTAGCTTCTTACCTGTTTTGTCTTTATGTCCGCTTGTTCCCTTTTTCTGTAGAGTCTGAAACTGCACCTAACTTCTACTCGTTGTCATTGTACTTCCGTTTGTGAGTTGGAGTCCTTTCGCTACTTCTTTGCAAGTATCTTGTGTGTATCTGGTTCTGCCTTTCTTTTCCAGTCTGTTCCGTGTGAACAGAGCCCTGTCCCCTTTGCTTTGTCTTTGTTTACCGCTTCGGCGATTTATCTCTGTCCTGTCTTACTTACCGCTTCGGCGGTTCCTGCCTGCTCAGCCTTGTCCACCGCGTCTGCGGTTTTGCTCTGCTCAGCCTTGTCCACCGCGTCTGCGGTTTCGCTCTGCTCAGCCTTGTCTACCGCGTCTGCGGTTTCGCTCTGCTCAGCCTTGTCTACCGCGTGTGCGGTTTCGCTCTGCTCAGCCTTGTCTACCGCGTCTGCGGTTTCGCTCTGCTCAGCCTTGTCTACCGCGTCTGCGGTTTCGCTCTGCTCAGCCTTGTCTACCGCGTCTGCGGTTTCGCTCTGCTCAGCCTTGTCTACCGCGTGTGCGGTTTCGCTCTGCTCAGCCTTGTCTACCGCGTCTGCGGTTTCGCTCTGCTCAGCCTTGTCTACCGCGTCTGCGGTTTCGCTCTGCTCAGCCTTGTCTACCGCGTCTGCGGTTTCGCTCTGCTCAGCCTTGTCTACCGCGTCTGCGGTTTCGCTCTGCTCAGCCTTGTCTACCGCGTCTGCGGTTTCGCTCTGCTTAGCCTTGTCTACCGCGTCTGTGGTTTCGCTCTGCTCAGCCTTGTCCACCGCGTCTGCGGTTTCGCTTTGCTCTGCTTGATTACCGCATCTGCGGCTCTGAACCCGTCTACCAGTCTGTACTGGACCCTACCCAGCCTACACTCTAGCCTGCCTGTTCCTGTATTCCCCGGTGTGGGTCAACAGCCGTGTCCGGAGTCTGACCTGGAGTAGACCCTAGTCCCTCTGCTCGGTTCCTCCCTGGTGCACTGGCGTCGTATGCCGTCGTGCGACCTTGGTCGGATCGAGCAGATACTTAGTTACGCCCCTCCAGGCACTCTCCGGTTCATGGCACAGTGGAACCACTAAACACGCACACGCCAGTCAGTCCGGGCGTGTGCATTACATGCACTACTCATGATTGCACATTGATTGGAGGAGTGGCCTGTCTGATAAGAGGCAGAGCTTGAATAGCTGTCACGGGTGTGTCAGATGTGACAGACACTCGCTCTGGAGCCGGCTGTAGAAAGTCACTGCGCTTGGCATTGCAGACGCCTTCTTGATCCTCTCATCTCTTTGGTATTGTTGTATCCTTCTTCCTTTAGGACCCAGAAGCTACCTCCACCTTCTGCTGCTGATTGACACACCCTTGCTTGGTAGTTAAAAACTCTCAGTTTCTCCAGAGAGGCGCCAGTGATAGTTCTTTGTACCTCTGTGTTGGCTTGGGGCACTAGCATTTGGCTAGTTTCTTCTCTGGTGCCCTTGGAGGACAGTTGGCGTTACTCCTCTGGTGTCTGCTCAAGCTAAGTGTATCCCCTTTGTTTGTCTCCCTTGTTGTCTTTTGTTTGTAGTGGGGCCTGACTAGTGCTCACCCCGTCCCCTCCCTATCTATGGTCAAGCTCTAGGGACATTCAGGGCTTAGGATCCTGCTCGGGGATAGGTGTGGAACCTATATAGGGACGGTAGGGTAGTCAGGGTGATATTAGATCTGCCTAGGGGTCTCCACTCCCCCTTTCCCTAGTGATTGGACTTCCTTCCCCTCTTTCCTCCATGTTGCACTTAGTCTTTCCCTCACCTTGCGTGACAATAGCGTCTTTAAAGGGATGGAAAATTTAAAAAATGGGATTTCCAACAAGTGAATATATCAGTTTTATTACAGAACATGCCCCAAACTCTAAAAATATTATTACCGCGCTACACCATAAATTTTCCTTAGTTTGTGCACATTCTTGTGCCGTCTGTAGCACCGGAACATCAACTTTATTCCCCTCGAGTGAAACAAACAAAACCTGATATTAATCCCGTCTGCAGCATCTGTAAACATTGCCATACGGTGTAAGAACTGCTGACGGTGCTGCCCGTGCACATGGTTAATGGTGTGCACGGGGTGACCTTGTCTGTTTGCTGCTGTTTATGAGGGGAAGTTGGTAATGTGACTGCACGCATGGTCGGGCTCCACGATGCTCCGGGAATCTGTCAGATCTCATAACAATATCAGAATAAAATGCTATTATTATTATTCAGCTCTGACGTCTGATATTTAACCATTAATGCTTCAAGTCTGACCCCGATCGTCCTCTGTCGGGTGATTTCTGCAAAACAAGGGGATATCCGCTTGTATGTAGAATTACCACCTGTCCTGAGAGTGACGGATCCTGGACGGCCGATGCTGGGGATAGTAATGGAGGTCTCCCATCACTTTCTTACTGCGATCGGGCACAAGAAACCCTGCGGCTCATTGATTGCAAACACTATGGTTCTCATTCTTACTAGCTTAGACCATCATAGAATTGACATTAATGGGGATGTTCGGCTCCGCTCGCTTCCACATCAAGGGCTGAACGTTCCTGATAACTTTGCATCCCCACATACCTGCTGGGACGCGCACATAATTGATAGGTATCATGAACGTGTCCTATCCTAATGAATCTCTTGTTCTATCCCTGGTGGTCTTGGGCAGTAAGTGGTTAACAGTAGGAGGTGAGCAGTGCCCATCATGTCACATCCCCACATGCCTGCCAGGACTGGTGCACTTTCAGCAAGTGGCTCACTTCCACATCAGCAGGTGACCGATGCCGAAAACAGTGTGTCCCCCATATTCCTGCTGGGATGCATGAATGATTGGCAGGTATCCTGCACGTGCGCGATTCCAATGATAAGCGCTTGACAACTGCCGATCATGCAGTCTCCTGGCGAGTATGTGTGGATGCAATGTCACCGGCACTGCTCACTGCCTGATACGGGAATGAGTGGAGCCAAGTAACCCTTTAAGTTGCTTACTGCTCTAGACCACCAGGGATATAGAAATTAACCCCTCCTCTTTCTAGACCACCAGGGATACTAACATAAACCCTTAACCACCAGGGATACATACATTAATCTCGTACTGCTCTAGACCACCAGGGATACATATATTAATCTCGTACTGCTCTAGACCACCAGGGATAAATACATTAATCTTGTACTGCTCTAGACCACCAGGAATACATACATTAATCTCGTACTGCTGTAGACCACCATTGATACATATATTCATCTCTTACTTCTCTAGACCACCAAGGCTATAGACATTAACCTCTTACTGTTCTAGACCACCAAGGGAACTAACATAAACCCTTACTGCTCTAGACTACCAGGGATACAGACATTAACCTCTTGCCATTCTAGACCACCAGGCATACTAACATTAACCCCTTATTGCTCTAGACCACCAGGGATATAGACATTAACCCCTCATCTTTCTAGACAACCAGGGATACTAAAAGAAACCCCTTACTGCTCTAGACCACCAGGGATATAGACATTAACCCCTCATATTTCTAGACCACCAGGGACAATAAAAGATACTCCATACTGCTCTAGACCACCAAAGATACATACCTTAATCTCTTACTATTCTAGACCACCAGGGATACTAACATTAACCACTAACTGCTCTTGTCCATCATGGCTACAGATATTAACCCATTACCACTTTAGACCACCGGGGATATTAGCTTAAACCCCTTATTGCTCTAGACCATCAGGTGTACAGACATTAACCGATTACCACTCTAGACCATCAGGGATAAAGACATTAACCCATTACTGCTCCAGGACACCAGAAATACTGACATTAATCTCTTACTGCTCTAGACCACTAGGGATACTAACATGAGCCTCTTACTGTCACTCATAATCAAAATGTGGATCCCACCTCGTAATAACAGTGTTATAAATTAGCGTCTTGATCACCATATAGAAATAATAAAATACAGCAGAAATCTCATCCTGGAGAATCCCTGGACACTTACAGAGGACCACCCAGCCCATGTCTCCCTCTGCTGCACCAAAGTGTCTATGGAGTGTCATTTGTGCTGTAATATGTTGCAGATTTGTTGCTTGGAAAATCCAGATGGAGAATCTGCAGCATAACTGCAATGTGTGATTATACCCTAAAGTGATTTTCCCACCATAGAAAGTGATTGCAGACACTTTCTGATCAATGGGTTCCCACTCATTCTGCAAATCTCGTAGACAGGGGCGCCGCCGCTATACAGGGAAAACTGTTCGACATCCCCTTCATTTTCAGGTCAGAGGTGGTCCCTTTATGTGGTGGAAACAAACCCTTTAAGAAAGTAACATCCACTAAATCAATGTCTTCCGGCTGTTCCCATTATTGACTATTTCCACAAATGTTACTATAGATTGACTGTAAACGTCTTGAATCCCGAACATGAGGGGTCTCCATGATGAGATGCATCAGACGTCCGACATTTTATACCATCGGCAACAATATGATTCATGGGAGGTGGCGACAATATCCAGATGCTAATCACCAGCCGTGTCCTATATAAGCACAATGAGTCAGACACAAGGACAAGGATGTTCCTGGGCCTCCACATAAGATTGTGACACACGGCAATCAATATGCATTTAATGGACACATGGTGCAGAATGACAATGGGCTGAGTCCTGTGCAATCAGAAGAGACACAACATGGGGGGAGGTCTGCAGAGAGAGGCAGACTAGCGGTCATGTCATGGGAAGACCACTAAGGCATGACCAGAAAGAAGGGGATACTGCAATAATACAATATACACGCTGCAGAATGCTGCAGGACATTGTACATTGAAGGAGCACTCCCCATTCAGAAAGTAACACTTCATGTAAAAAGTTACAGAATTCTCCGATACACTTTCTGTATCAATTTCTAGTTGTTTTTTTTTTTGTCTTGCTGCACCTTGGGCATGCTTTTCTGCAAGTTTCAGTCAATCAGATGAACGAGACCGCCACCAAAATATTTACAACAAATCTTCCACATGTGAATATGAACCTACTGGCTACGATTCCACCCTCAGATCAGTCATGAACGCTCGTCTGCGGGAGCCGCCTGCCATGAAAAACAAGCACTGTTATGTCCACGAAATGGCTAAGAGTAGTGTTTCACACGGACACATAGACAAACCTGGAGCAGAGTGCCGTTCATTGCACACCATAACCAAAAATACAGTCGGCTGGCTGAACGTAGCCTAAACTCTGCCAATGGCGGCACAATTTTGAGACAAATATAACAGCCATTGGCCAACATGGGTGGGCAGAGTTTTGTCTGTGTGGCCAATCCCATACATGGTCTCGCCCAGTTAGAGCTGAACACTTTTTCTATCTCCCCATTTTTTTTTTTAACAGCCTTCTTCTCGATCTTGAGTCATGACGACTTGATGGATGAATGATCTGTAAGACGATAACACCGAGGAGATGTCAATCAGGTTGGGTGGATGGAGACTGAGCTTAAACTTTCAAAAAGTATTATGCATCCATCCTGACATAGATTTTCACTGTAAGTACAGCTGTTTCATCAGGTCTATGCGATCTATTTAATAATATTTGCAGTTTGTATCATGAAATCTGGTGGCAGATCCACTTTAAAGCTGCCTGTGCTATAGGTGCACTGTTACAGGTTGGGTACATTCACGCGGGTCGGATGCTCAGCAGATTTTCCAACTGGATTGTCCACTGGGTATTACAATACCAGCGCAGTGGATGAGATTTTCCAAAATATTGTAGCGTAAATTGAAGGGCGCTGCAGATTTGACATCTTTTGCAATTTTCAAACTTTGAATTTTCATGCTCTTAAATCAGAGAGATATGTCACACAAAATAATTAATACATAACATTTCCCACACGTCTACTTTACATCAGCACAATTTTTGAAACAACATATTTTTTGTTAGGAAGCTATAAGGGTTAAAAGTTGACCAGCGATTTCTCATTTTTCCAACAAAATTTATTTTAGGGACCACATCACATTTGAAGTGACTTTGAAGGGTTTATATGACAGAAAATACCCAAGAGTGAAACCATTCTAAAAACTGCACCCCTCAAGGTGCTCAAAACCACATTCAAGACGTTTATTAACCCTTTAGATGCATCACGGGAATTAAAACAATGTGGCAGGAAAAAATGATCATTTAACTTTTTTTTTCACAAAAATTTTAATTTAGACCTAAATTTTTTTATTTTCACAAGGGTAACAAGAGAAAATGGACCACAAAATTTGTTGTGCAATTTTTCCTGAGGAAGTCGATACTCCATATGTGGGGTAAAACTACTGTTTGGGCGCACGACAGAGTTCGAAAGGGAAGGAGCCCCATTTGACTTTTTGAATGCAAAATTGGCTGGAATTGAGATCGGATGCCATGTCCGGTTTGGAGAGCCCCTGATGCGCCAGAACAGTGGAAAACCCCCACAAGTGACCCCATTTTGGAAACTAGACCCCTCAAGGATTTTATCCATGGGTATAGTGAGCATTTTGAACCAACAGGTACGACACAGAATTTGATAACATTAGGTCATCATATTGAAAAAGTTCATTTTTTTTTCACAAAAATCGTGGTTTAGCCCCAAATTTCTCCCTTTTTCCAGAGGTAAAACCAAAAGTGGACCCCACAATTTGTTACCCACTTTCTTACAAGTACAGTGATACCCCACATGTAGTCAAAAAGTTCTGTTTGGACAAACGGCAGAGCTCAAAGCAGAAGGAGCAATTTTTGAACACAGATTTGGCTAAAAGAGACGACGGGCACCATGTCACGTTTGGAGAGCCCCTGATGTGCCTAAACAACAGAAACCCCCCACAACTGACCCCATTTTGGAAACTAGACCCCCCCAAGGATTTTATCAAGGGGTATAGCGAGCATTTTTAACCCAGAGGTGCGACACAGAATTTGATAACATTAGGTCATCATATTGAATAAGTTGTCATTAGTCTTGAGCGCAAGTGCTCGCTATTTGAGTTTGCATCGGGTACTCAGGTATGCACGATGTATCGCAGGTGCTTGAGTGACATGTTGGAGTCCCCGTCCCGCATGTTTTGCAGCTGTTAGACACCCAAAAAAAACATTCGGGGAGTGCCCGTGTATGGCAGGCAGTGCCCGCATGTTTTTTTGGCTGTATAACAGCTGCAAAACATGTGGGGCAGGGACTCAAGCATGTCACTCGAGCACCAGTGATTCTCGGTGTATACCCGAGCACCCGATGCAAACTCAATTAACGAGCACTTGCACTTAACACTAGTCATATCATCATCATTTTGTTTTTCTTTACTTTTGAAAAAATCCCAACCCTAACACAACCCTAATCCTAACCCTAACACAACCCTAACCCTAATCCTAACCCTAACACAACCCTAATCCTAACCCTAAAACAACTCTAAGGCTGAGTTCACACGATGCGTATTTAATGCGTTTCCGCGGCGTTTTTGCAGTTGTGTAAACGCTTCGCAAACGCATTAAAAATGCATGGTAGAAGGACAGCAATGTTCCCCAATTGAAATCCGCATGTGCTGTGCCCATGATGCGGATTTTTCCGCAGCGTAAACGCTGCGCTCAAAAGTCTGCAGCATGTCAATTAATTTTGCGTAAACGCGGCGTTTTCACCGCCATTGACTTGCATTAGAATGCGCCAATTCCGCAAGACTGCATCTGTACTTGCGTAATTGGTGCGTTCTAATGTGCGGATTGTACCCGGGTGTAGAGGAGAGGACAGTCTCATCCACACCCAGGTACCATTAAAAAAGCTGTAAAACAAGAATAAAATAAAAAATATATATATATACTTACCATCTGTCGGCCCGCGCAGCGCTCCTGCTTGGTTCCCGGCACTTGCAGTGAGTTGAAGGACCTGCGCTGATGTCAGAGTCATGTGACGGGTCACGTGACGCTGACGTCGGCAGGTCTTTCAATTCAAAGTTGCCGGCAGCCGGGAGAACGGAGTGAGCAGGACAGCGCGGGCCATCAGAGGGTAAAGTATACATGTATTTTTTATTTTTACCATTCTCTCGGGTCACACTATATAAATCCATGCTGTTTGTATGGATTTATATAGTGTGACCTAGTTGTCAAGCACTTTCCAGGTGATGCTAAAATCGCCTGAAAAGCGCTTGTCAATCCACATGCGGAAACGCATGTGAATCCGCATGTATTCCGCAGGAAAAACGCATGCACAATCTGCATGCGTTTTTTCTGCCAGGGAGATGCAGAAATGATGCAGAAATTTTCTGCTTCATTTCTGCATCGTGTGCACATACCCTAACACAACCCTAATCCTAACCCTAATGGCAAAGAATGGAAAGACATATATATTTTTCATTTTATAATTTTTATCTAACTAAGGTGGGGGGGCAAAGGGAGATTTGATTTATTATTTTTTTGGCTTTTGATCACTGTGATAGAACCTATCACAGTGATCAAAATAAACCAATAGGAAAATTTCCCTATTGTTGCTGAGTACCGGTCGACAGATCTCGGCAGGCGCACTGCGCATGCGCCCGCCATTTTCTTTCTGCACAAGAAGGAGGAGTGCCGGGGGATCAAGGATCCGGTAATTAATTTACCGTTGGGGGGTGGGGAACTCGGGGACCCCATTTCTCTCTTCTCAGATATGTTAGATCATATTAGAGGAGAGAGAAATAAATTTTAAATCTGACTTCTTTTTTTTGTGATCGCTGCTATTCGGTTAATAACGGCGATCACGTGACAGGGGACCCTAAAAACCGGCTCTGACCATGTTTTTCAGGTTCCCCCAGTAGCTGAGACCCTGGAGATTTTCCGACGCTGGGGGAGGGGGGGCACTACACTGTTATTCCTCAGCGCTGTGAAAGAGTGGCACTGAGGAATAAGTACCCTTAACTGCCACCGTGAAAATGCGTTACGGCGGTCGTTAAGGGGTCTTGCTGGCATTGCACATACAGTTTACTGCTAGCTCCAATATGTCGTACTGATGTGCCTGCCTTTTATATAATATTGTATAACTTGGTTCACCCTCCATGTGCTGCTTTCTGTTGTGACGGTATATTTATTTATTTTATTTATTTATTTTTTGGGTTGTAAAAATATTTTGTGTATTTTTGAATATCAATTGGTTTTATATTTTTTTGCGTTGATTGTTTGGTCTTTTGTAACTCTGAACATTTTTTGTACGTTGCTGTGGATGACGCCTATTAGGTAAGATCTCTTAGACCTGATGAGACTGAATATTTTATAATGGAAAATGTGGGATAAATTGCTATTCCAGATAAAATATGGAAATAATGAAGGGAAAGGTTTGACATATTGTGAGTTTTATTGTCAATACTTAATCTATGGAGGAATTCTGCATCGCATCTGCTGCAATCAACAAAAATAAAATATAAAAAGCAGGATGTGTATTTCATTGTCTGATTTGTCGCTCTGGGTCATCGCCTGCGTCGCTCATGATACTTATTTCTGTCCTATAGTATTTATGTTATGTCTATATCGCCACCTAGTGGAGACAGGACTACATAGTCGTGCACTCGGGAGCAAAACTGTGACTGCAATGTTGAGGATTTCGGTTGATTTCACATCTGGATTTGACTGAAACGTATGAACTCACAGTAAATGTTTCCTAACCCCCTTCCTGCAGCGTACCATAAGCATGCCGCACCGGAATCACTGCTATAAAGCGCTCCGCCTAAAACACTTACATTTACATTGTAGTAACGGCACAAGATTCGCCTCTACATCCGGAGTGAAAACTCCACACAGGATCCACATGGAAACTGACTTGCAGTGGAGATTATATATCTGCATCCTGCCAATGCACACGGCAGATTTTCACCGTGGATTTAACCCTTCGCAAAATAAAAGGTAAAATTCGATTGCAAATTTTAAACAGGATTTCTCTATTAGTGGGCGAAGACATGGGGGACTCAAAGGCTTTTCCATGAGAGGGTGGAAGAAGCAGGACTCACAGGCTTTCTCTATGAGTAGGTGGAGGAAGAAGGACTCACAGGCTTTCTCTATGAGTGGGTGGAAGAAGCAGGACTCACAGGCTTTGTCTATGAGTGGATGGAGAAACAGGACTCACAGGCTTTCTCTATGAGTGGGTGGAAGAAGCAGGACTCACAGGCTTTCTCTATGAGTAGGTGGAGGAAGCAGGACTCACAGGCTTTCTCTATGAGTAGGTGGAGGAAGCAGGACTCACAGGCTTTCTCTATTAGTGAGTGGAGAAGCAGGACTCTCAGGCTTTCTCTATGAGTGGGTGGAGGAAGCAGGACTCACAGGCTTTCTCTATGAGTAGGTGGAGGAAGCAGGATTCACAGGTTTTCTCTATGAGTGGGTGGAAGAAGCAAGACTCACAGGCTTTCTCTATGAGTAGGTGGAGGAAGCAGGACTCACAGGCTTTCTCTATCAGTGAGTGGAGAAGCAGGACTCTCAGGCTTTCTCTATGAGTGGGTGGAGGAAGCAGGACTCACAGGCTTTCTCTATGAGTAGGTGGAGGAAGCAGAACTCACAGGTTTTCTCTATGAGTGGGTGGAAGAAGCAGGACTCACAGGCTTTCTCTATGAGTAGGTGGAGGAAGCAGGACTCACAGGCTTTCTCTATGAGTAGGTGAGGAAGTAGGACTCACAGGCTTTCTCTATGAGTGGATGGAGAAGCAGGACTCACAGGCTTTCTCTATGAGTGGGTGGAAGAAGCAGGACTCACAGGCTTTCTCTATGAGTGGGTGGAGGAAGCAGGACTCACAGGCTTTTTCTATAAGTAGGTGGAGGAAGCAGGACTCACAGGCTTTCTCTATCAGTGAGTGGAGAAGCAGGACTCTCAGGCTTTCTCTATGAGTGGGTGGAGGAAGCAGGATTCACAGCAGGGGCTGGCTGGCAAATTTTAGCCTGGGGGGCAAGCATACAGCAGTGGCCCATGAGTAGCGGCCCATCCTTAACATGTTTATTACTAGCTACATCATAGGCTATATTCACATGACCGTATTTTGTAAGTTCTGCCCATGAAAAAAACTGACAGCACTTGGACCAGTTCAGATGAGTGTTTGTAGTGGTCAGACATAGTAGATATTATTCTTATGTATGACCATTTTTAAAGCAGATATACCTAGTAGTAAAGCCAGGTACGCTGTGCTTTTCTACAATCCTAAAAAAACATATCAGCAGAGTAAAGATGGTCAGACATAAGCCCAGGTCTGCTAGATAGATACCTATGAATTATTACTTTGTGTATGATCAAGTATGTTTGAAAACAATCAAATCATTGTTGTAAACTTCAACTCTGCATTATAGTATATGATGTACCAGTCATTAATTATCCTGTGTGTACCATCTGATGTCCGTGCACACAGTATACATAGTATACCACATACAGTACAATATATATAGGAGAATATACAGTATGACTGGTATATAGTGACGAGCAATTTGTAGGACCGTGGTCCAGTAGTCAGATAAATATTCAGTGGCTGCTGAACAGGAGCCACCACATAGTCTTCTATATACAGTATGAGCCCCCACATAGCCTTCCATATAAAGTTCAGTGTGAGCCCCACATAGCCTTCTATATACAATGTGAGCCCCCACATAGCCTTCTATATACAGTGTAAGGACCCACATAGCCTCCTATATACAGTGTGAGGACCCGCACAGCCTCCTATATACAGTATGATCCCCCTCACAGCCTCCTATATACAGTATGAGCCCCCACAGCCTTCCATATACAGTACAGTGTGAACCCCACATAGCCTCCTATATACAATGTGAGCCCTCACATGCCTCCTATATACAATGTGAGCCCTCACATGCCTCCTATATACAATGTGAGCCCCCACATAGCCTCCTATATACAGTTTGGGGACCCACATAGCCTGCTATATACAGTGTGAGTCCCCACACAGCCTCCTATATACAGTATGGGGACCCACATAGCCTCCTATATACAATGTGAGCCCCCACATAGCCTCCTATATACAGTGTGAGGACCCGCATAGCCTCTTATATACAGTATGATCCCCCACACAGCCTCATATTTACAGTATGAGCCCCCACAGCCTCATATATACAGTATGAGCCCCCACAGCCTTCCATATACAGTACAGTGTGAACCCCACATAGCCTCCTATATACAATGTGAGCCGTCACATAGCCTCCTATATACAGTATGAGCTCTCACATAGCCTCCTATATACAGTATGAGCGCTCACATAGCCTCTTATATACAGTATCAGCCCCAAACAGCCTCCTATATACTGTGTGAGGACCCACACAGCCTTTTATGTGCAGTGTGAGGACTCACATAGCGTCCTACATACCTTATGAACCCCCACTCAGCCTTCTATACAGTGCGAGAACCTACATAGCCTCCTATATAGTGTGAGGACCCACATCGCCTCCTACAAAAAGTGTGAGCCCCCACACAGCCTGCTATATACAGTATGATCCCCCACACAGCCTCCTATATACAATATGAGTCCCCACAGCCTTCCATATACAGTACAGTGTGAACCCCACATAGCCTCCTCTATACAATGTGAGCCCTCACATGCCTCCTATATACAATGTGAGCCCCCCCATAGCCTCCTATATACAGTGTGGGGACCCACATAGCCTCCTATATACAGTGTGAGGACCCGCATAGCCTCTTATATACAGTATGATTCCCCACACAGCCTATGTACAGTATGAGCCCCCACAGCCTTCCATATACAGTAAAGTGTGAACCCCACATAGCCTCCTATATACAATGTGAGCCCTCACATAGCCTCCTATATACAGTATGAGCTCTCACATAGCCTCCTATATACAGTATGAGTGCTCACATAGCCTCCTATATACAGTATCAGCCCCACACAGCCTTCTATACAGTGTGAGAACCTACATAGCCTCCTATATAGTGTGAGGACCCACATAGCCTCCTACAAAAAGTGTGAGCCCCCACATAGCCTGCTATATACAGTATAATCCCGCACACAACCTCCTATATACAGTGTGAGCCCCCACATAGCCTCCTGTCTACAGTGTGAGCCCCCACATAGCCTCCTGTCTACAGTGTGAGGACCCACATAGCCTCCTATATACAGTGTGAGGACCCGCATAGCCTCCTATATAAAGTATGATCCCCCACACAGCCTCCTATATACATTATGAGCCCCCACAGCCTTCCATATACAGTACAGTGTGAACCCCACATAGCCTCCTATATACAATGTGAGCCCTCGCATGCCTCCTATATACAATGTGAGCCCCCACATAGCCTCCTATATACAGTGTGGGGACCCACATAGTCTCCTATATACAGTGTGAGGACCCGCATAGCCTCTTATATACAGTATGATTCCCCACACAGCCTCCTATATACAGTATGAGCCCCCACAGCCTTCCATATACAGTACAGTGTGAACCCCACATAGCCTCCTATATACAATGTGAGCCGTCATATAGCCTCCTATATACAGTATGAGCTCCCACATAGCCTCCTATATACAGTATGAGTGCTCACATAGCCTCCTATATACAGTATCAGCCCCAAACAGCCTCCTATATACTGTGTGAGGACCCACACAGCCTTTTATGTGCAGTGTGAGGACTCACATAGCGTCCTACATACCTTATGAACCCCCACTCAGCCTTCTATACAGTGCGAGAACCTACATAGCCTCCTATATAGTGTGAGGACCCACATCACCTCCTACAAAAAGTGTGAGCCCCCACACAGCCTGCTATATACAGTATGATCCCCCACACAGCCTCCTATATACAATATGAGTCCCCACAGCCTTCCATATACAGTACAGTGTGAACCCCACATAGCCTCCTCTATACAATGTGAGCCCTCACATGCCTCCTATATACAATGTGAGCCGCCCCATAGCCTCCTATATACAGTGTGGGGACCCATATAGCCTCCTATATACAGTGTGAGGACCCGCATAGCCTCTTATATACAGTATGATTCCCCACACAGCCTATGTACAGTATGAGCCCCCACAGCCTTCCATATACAGTACAGTGTGAACTCCACATAGCCTCCTATATACAATGTGAGCCCTCACATAGCCTCCTATATACAGTATGAGCCCTCACATAGCCTCCTATATACAGTATCAGCCCCACACAGCCTTCTATACAGTGTGAGAACCTACATAGCCTCCTATATAGTGTGAGGACCCACATAGCCTCCTACAAAAAGTGTGAGCCCCCACATAGCCTGCTATATACAGTATAATCCCGCACACAGCCTCCTATATACAGTGTGAGCCCCCACATAGCCTCCTGTCTACAGTGTGAGCCCCCACATAGCCTCCTGTCTACAGTGTGAGGACCCACATAGCCTCCTATATACAGTGTGAGGACCCGCATAGCCTCCTATATAAAGTATGATCCCCCACACAGCCTCCTATATACATTATGAGCCCCCACAGCCTTCCATATACAGTACAGTGTGAACCCCACATAGCCTCCTATATACAATGTGAGCCCTCGCATGCCTCCTATATACAATGTGAGCACCCACATAGCCTCCTATATACAGTGTGGGGACCCACATAGTCTCCTATATACAGTGTGAGGACCCGCATAGCCTCTTATATACAGTATGATTCCCCACACAGCCTCCTATATACAGTATGAGCCCCCACAGCCTTCCATATACAGTACAGTGTGAACCCCACATAGCCTCCTATATACAATGTGAGCCCTCACATAGCCTCCTATATACAGTATGAGCTCTCACATAGCCTCCTATATACAGTATGAGTGCTCACATAGCCTCCTATATACAGTATCAGCCCCACACAGCCTCCTATATACTGCGTGAAAACCCACACAGCCTTTTATGTACAGTGTGAGGACTCACATAGCGTCCTACATGCAGTATGAACCTCCACTCAGCCTTCTAAACAGTGTGAGAACCTACATAGCCTCCTATATAGTGTGAGGACCCACATCGCCTCCTACAAAAAGTGTGAGCCCCCACACAGCCTCCTATATACAGTGTGAGCCCCCACATAGCCTCCTGTCTACAGTGTGAGCCCCCACATAGCCTGCTATATATAGGATGATCCCCCACACAGCCCCCTATATACAGTGTGGGCCCCCACATAGCCTCCTATATACAGTGTAAGCCCCCACATAGCCTCCTGTCTACAATGTGAGTCCCCACATAGCCTCCTGTCTACAGTGTGAGGACCCACATAGCCTCCTGTATACAGTGTAAGGATCCACATAGCCTCCTGTATACAGTGTGAGGACCCACACAGCCTCCTATACACAGTGTGGTGACCCACATAGCCTCCTATATACAGTATAAGTCCTCTTATAGCCCCCTATATGCATGCACACATCCCATACACATATGAAAGAAAAACAACACATACTCACCTCGCTCTCTGTCCCCCAGCACTCTGCTCCGGTTTCCGGTGCACTGACTCTCCGCACAGCAGATGTGATGTAGTGATGTCATCACGTCTGCTATCTCAGTCACAAACGCTGATTGGTGGAAGTAGGAGCCGGCGGCCCAATCCTCCACCAATATATTCACCACAGTCGGCATCTTAGGGATGCAGATAGCGGTGATATCAGGATTACGGAGGGTATGGTGTGGCCCGTGGGCCACAGTTTTCAGCCCTTCGGCTGTCTTAGTCCATGAGCTGGGCTTTGTAGTTACAGCAGAGGTATATCTAGGTTTTCTGGAACCTGGGGCAAGAGTACAGTTTGGCGCCCCCCCAGCACATATGAGATTTGCACACTTAATCATGTGGCGATGAGCTGCTCTTCCTAATTCTCTCAATGTTCAGTGAAAAACTGAGAGAACATTTACATCCAGGTACCTTATAGATGACGTTGTCTCTGGAGTCATTCTTTTTCTTCTTCATCTTGTCCAGACGCCATGATGATTTTTCCCATCCACAGCTCGTCTCTGCAGACTTCCATCTTCTCCGGTCTTCTGCAGCACTTCTCCACATAATACCCTTAAAGATAGCAGAGTTATTATAATGCTCTGGAATAAAAATATCTGCCCTATGCTGAGCCCCTGAATAAATAATTGCCCCTCACTATATTCCCTGCACAAAATATGACCCCCACACTGTCCCCCTTATGGTACATGCCCTCCACACTGCCCTCTCCATACCATACTGTGACCCCTTATCACACTCCCCCCTCCTTGGCTTACTATCCCTTTCTGGCTGTGACCTTACACTGTCCCCCCATGCTACTCCCGCACACACACACACACACACTACTCAGTCTTTATTCTGTGCTCACTCACACTTTTCTCCACCTATACTGTCTCCTCATACTATTCCCCTCAATAGTCTCCTCATACATTTCCCCCTCCCACTTTCCATACTGTCTCCTCACACATCCCGCCGACTACTCCCTGGCTTCTCATATTTTGTCTTCAAATTTGTCCTGCTCCCCATATTGTGTCTGCACCAATTCCTCCCTTGATCCCTTGTGACCTCAAATCATCCCCACCCCATTACACTAAATCTCCCCTACACAGTAAATACCCCTCCACACAGTAAATACCCTTCCACACAGTAAATACCTCCCCCCGGCCTCCCCCCCACACACACGCACACACACTCAGTAAATACCCCCCTGGCTTCCCCCCCCCACACACAGTAAATATCCCCCAGCCCCCCCCCCACACACACACACAGTAAATACCCCCCGGCCTCTCCCACACACACACACACTAAATACCCCCCGGCCCCCACCCCCATGCACACACTCACAGTAAATACCCCCAAGCATCCCCCCCACACACATTAAATACCCCCCTGGCCCCCACCCACACACACACACAGTAAATACCCCCTCCAACCTCCTCCCTCCACACACACAGTAAATACCCCCCAGCCTCTCCCCCCACACACACAGTAAATACCCCCGGCCTCTCCCACACACACACGCTAAATACCCCCCGGCCTCCCCCCCCCCACACACACACAGTAAATACCCCCCCGGTCTCCCACACACACACAGTAAATGCCCCCCGGCTCCCCCCCCCACACACACAGTAAGTAAATACCCCCCCGGCCCCCCCCCACACATAGTAAATACCCCCCCGGCCTCCCACACACACACAGTAAATACCCCCCAGCCTCCACAACACACACACAGTAAATACCCCCCCGGTCTCCCACACACACACAGTAAATGCCCCCCGGCTCCCCCCCACACACACAGTAAGTAAATACCCCCCCGCCCCCCCACACATAGTAAATACCCCCCCGGCCTCCCACACACACACAGTAAATGCCCCCCGGCCTCACCCCCACATACACAGTAAATGCCCCCCGGCGTCACACACACACAGTAAATAACCCCCTGGCCTCCCCCACACACAGTAAATACCCCCCCTGCCTCCCCACCCACACACAGTAAATACCCCCCCGCCTCCACCCCACATACACACAAGCACAGTAAACACAGACACACAGTAAACAACTCCCCCCGGCCTCACACACACACAATGACAGTACATACCCCCCTCGAAAGTGCTCCTCTCTGGAGGGTTAGAGAGAGATGCAGCAGGCCTCGGAAGCGCTCCGCTCCAGAGGGTTAAAGAGAGAGGCAGCAGGAAGCGTGCTACGTTAGCACGCCCCAGCCAGGACCCTGATCGTCACGCCACGTGTCACGTACGGCGTGCTATGTCAGAGCGCCCGAGTTAAAGGTACCGCACACTGCCCGGCCCAGTTCCGGCTGCCGGGTGCAGTGTTGTTGTGTCACCTGCGGCCGCAGACGGACCTACCACGGGCCGCGACCACCGGTGATTTAAGTGTGCGGGGCGGCCCTGAACTGTCACTAAGTGACCGGCCTGGGGGGCATATGCCCCCCTGCCCACCACCCCAGCCCGCTCCTGACTCACAGGATTTCTTTATGAGTGGCGGGAGGAAGCAGGACTAACAGGCTTTCTATATGAGTGGGAAAATATATATTCTTGTACCGTGTTAGCCAGTAGATAGAAAAATATTTAGATTTGAGAGTCCTCAGTGGTTGATACCTTTTAATGGCTAACTGAAAAGATGGTAACAAATTGCAAGCTTTCAAGACTACGCAGGTACTCATTATGCACAAAACCTTTGTCACAGGACTTCTGAGAGACTAAGGAACCATCTTTTGCATGTCTTCTACAGCATCAAGAGTAAAGTCCAAGGGCAATTTGAAACTCGGAGGAAAACACTTACAGAAAACACAGAGCAAAAATTACAGCAATACTACAACAAACTACGGACCCATCTGATTCATAACAAGGAAAAGAACTGCACAGATTGCGCCTAAACTCAGGACGCTATACAAAAAGTTACAAAACAAAGCCAAAACCTGACAATTTGGACAACCACTCCATTCCACACACAGAAGCATCTAACTGGGTCATCAATCTCTCAGATTATACACCAAACAAAGCGGAGCTGACCGTGCTTTCTAGGGGACTCTCATTTTGTCCTACTAAGGCCCTAGATAAAACTGAACTCTGTAGTGATATGGAAAATTATTTCAGGAGACTGCGCCTGAGGGAATACTTCAATGCTACAGAAGATTCAGAACCCACGCGAACTGAAGGAAAAGGGATCTTGACAACCAAGAGGAGGTCAGATTGGACACCTCTACCTGGAAGCAACCCTCATTTGGATACATATATAGACATGTGATAAAATCCACCATCCTAGACACAAACAGGAGACAAGCATCCAACATCAGTGCCCAGGAGAGAAAGGCCATACAATCTTTGAAAACCAACAAAGAAATCATCATTAAACCTGCTGACAAGGGTGGTGCAATAGTCATGATGAACACATCAGACTACATGAAGGAAGCAAACAGACAACTGATGGACACGTGCTACTACAAAAAACTGGAGTCTGACCCTACACAGGACTATTACAAGCAACTAAACAAGTTGGTATCTTGTCTGCCTGACGAATCCATAAGAGCCGATGACCTGATACCAGAGAGTCCAAGAATAGGGACATTCTATATGCTCCCCAAAATCCACAAATCTGGAAATCCAGGAAGACCAATTATTTCATGTG
Organism: Phyllobates terribilis; assembly: GCF_046119375.1. NCBI lineage: Eukaryota > Metazoa > Chordata > Amphibia > Anura > Dendrobatidae > Phyllobates > Phyllobates terribilis. The sequence goes on from NW_027362765.1 coordinate 388,136,568, forward strand.
TGGGCACCCTTACTGAGCAAGTTTCTGGATGGGTAGAGGGTGTTCTTAAACCACTGGTAAAGATTACACCCAGCTACATTCAGGACACGACAGACCTACTGAATAAACTAGCAGCAGTAGGTCCTCTACCAGAAGGAACCATCCTGGCCACCATGGATGTGGAATTTTTGTATTCTAATATCCCCCACAAGGATGGATTAAATGCCTGCAAAATCTTCATAGAAAATAAAGGAATTGTTGCCGATTCTGTGCTCAGACTTACAGAGTTCATCCTCACCCACAATTACTTTGAATTTGATAACAACATATATCTACAGGAGACTGGTACAGCGATAGGAAGTAAAATAGCTCCACAGTACGCAAATCTTTTCATGGCCAAGCTTGAAAGTGACTTTTTGTCCTCATGTCCCATCAGGCCTCTGGCCTACTTTCGTTTCATTGACAATATTTTAATCATCTGGACGGGGTCTGAGCAACAGCTGAAGACATTCCATCAACACTTTAATCGATTTCATCCCACCATCAACCTAACACTCAACTACTACTGTACTGAAATTAACTTTTTGGACACCATCATCAAGCTACAGAACAATGAAATAGAGACATCATCGTACCGGAAACCAATCGACCGTCCTACATACCTTAAATGGGACAGTTTCCATCCAAAACACATAAAAAACTCTATTGTCTACAGCCAAGCCATCAGATACAATCGGATATGTTCCAACCCTATGGATAGAGACAAACACCTTGATGGCCTCAGAAAGACCTTTTTGAAACAGGGCTACTATCCAAGAACAATTGAGAACCAGATAACAAGAGCCACCAGAATATCAAGGAATCATCTCCTACATTACAAAACTAAACAAGAAAGCAACCGGGTGCCTCTAGTAGTCACCTACAATCCAAATCTGGAGGCGCTAAGAAGAGCTGCACGGAAACTACAACCCTTACTACAAAAAGATGCCCGATTACAATCCAGATTTCCAGACCCCCCACTTCTGTGTTTCAGGCAGCCCCCAAATCTAAGAAGCATCATTGTCAAAAGCTCCCTGTCATCTCCACCAGCTACAGGTACCTTTCCTTGCAACCAGAAAAAATGTAAAACCTGTCCATTTATAATGACCACAGACAAGATAAAGATCCCCAATTCACATCAGGACTATAAGATCCCAGGTACGTTCAGCTGTATCACATCTAATGTAGTGTACTTAATTATATGTACCAAATGTCCAGCTGGGGGTCTTTATGTAGGGGAGACAGGGCAAAAACTTAGGACAAGGATGAATCATCATCGCCACACAATAAAAGAAAAAAGAATAGATCTACCTGTAGCCAAGCTTTTTTGTTCCCCTGATCACAGCATAAAAGACATGAAATTACTGGTATTAAAAGGTAACTTCAAATCTCAAAGAGAAAGAAATAAGATAAGATAAGATAAGATATACTTTATTTATCCCGGAGGAAATTGCGGTATCACAGCAGCAGAACACAGATCTCGAACAAATTCTGAGAAGAATCTCAGAATATAAACTGATGGTGACCTTTAACACTTTCAGAGCAGGAATGAATGTGTCGCATGGATTTATGTCATTCTACATCAACTAAGGAATGTGCTCCTCAGACTTGTGAGGCCATCACAACACTGGACCTAAACACAGGACAATAAAAGCTTCACACTCCTTATCTATTAACTGCTAAAATATTTATAGCCAGAACTGTTTATCTCTTCCATAATAACTCTGCTTTTCATCACCTGTCTTACCTATTGCATTTTTTGTGTGTCTTATTGTATATAAATATGTGACTCTTCAGATTTTGTGGTATACTAATCTGATGAAGAGACCTGCGTAGTCTCGAAAGCTTGCAATTTGTTACCATCTTTTCAGTTAGCCATTAAAAGGTATCAACCACTGAGGTCTCTCAAATCTAAATATTTTTCTATATGAGTGGGGGGAGAAAGCAGGACTCACAGGCTTTCTCTATGAGTGGGTGGAGGAAGCAGGACTCACAGGCTTTCTCTATGAGTGGGTGGAGGAAGCAGGACTCACAGGCTTTCTCTATGAGTGGCTGGAGGAAGCAGGACTCACAGGCTTTCTCTATGAGTGGAGGGAGGAAGCAGGACTCACAGGCTTTCTTTATGAGTGGAGAGAGGAAGCAGGACTCACAGGCTTTCTCTATGAGTAGGGGAGGAAGCAGGACTCACAGTCTTTCTCTATGAGTGGGAGGAGGAAGCAGGACTCACAGGCTTTCTCTATGAGTGGGGAAGGAAGCAGGACTCACAGGGTTTCTCTATGAGTGGGGGGAGGAAGCAGGACTCACAGGTTTTATGAGTGGGGGAGGAAGCAGGACTCACAGGGTTTCTCTATGAGTGGGGGGAGGAAGCAGGACTCACAGGCTTTCTCTATGAGTGGGGGGAGGAAGCAGGACTCACAGGCTTTTTCTATGAGTGGGAGGAGGAAGCATGACTCACAGGCTTTCTCTATGAGTAGGGGGAGGAAGCAGGACTCACAGGCTTTCTCTATGAGTGGGAGGAGGAAGCAGGACTCACAGGCTTTCTCTATGAGTGGAGGGAGGAAGCAGGACGCACAGGCTTTCTCTATGAGTGGAGGGAGGAAGCAGGACTCACAGGTTTCTCTATGAGTGGGAGGAGGAAATATGACTCACAGGCTTTCTCTATGAGTGGGAGGAGGAAGCAGGACTCACAGGCTTTCTCTATGAGCTATAAGTGGGCAGGAGAAGCAGGACTCCCAGGCTTTATGAGAGGGTGGGGAGAATTAGGCTTTCTCTCTGTTTGCAGCATTTACATTACTTTTTTTTACCTAAAAACTCTGAACACATTGGTAGAAAACTACATCGCCCTGAGCTTCCCCTCTCTCCTCTGTTGCCCTCAGATGTTCACTGATTTAAATATGTTAATATTTCATGATGGAGAGACCTCATCTAAGAAAAGAGCAATGAGCTGTTTACATCCCAGTTCATTATGGCAGCAGATACCGGCCACGTGCAGTCACCGAAACTGGAGGAAGTATTCATTACAGTTGTTATAAGCAGTCGTGTTAGTAGTAATAAATATTACACTATAACGCTGTGACACGCAGACAATTCACAATTCTGTTGAACCGGACTCGGATAACTGGGTTGTTCTGTGACCTGTGTTTTGTTGAGTAGAACCATAACGGTCCGAAATCCTGATAGAAAGCCAAAATATAGGCAAGTGATCTGACCTATGGACTATATACAGTGGTGTGAAAAAGTGTTTGCCCCCTTCCTGATTTCTTATTTTTTTGCATGTTTGTCGCACTTAAAAACAAATGTAAAAATTAGACAAAGATAACATGAGTAATCAAAAAATGCAGTTTTTAAATGAAGGTCTTTATTATTAAGGGAAAAAGAAATCCAAACCTACAGGGTCCTGTGTGAAAATGTGAGTGTCTACCCCCCCTTCAAAAGATAAATTAACTGTGGTTTATCACATCTTTGGGAAGCTCAGTTCAATTTCCCAGGCCACACACAGGGCCTGATTACTGCCACACATGTTCTCAATCAAGAAATCATTTAAATAGGACCTTCCTGACAAAGTGAAGTAAACCAAAAGATCCTCAAAAGCTAGACATCATGCTGCAATCCAAAGAAATTCAGGAACAAATGAGAAACAAAGTAATTGAGATCTATCAGTCTGGAAAAGGTAATAAAGCCAATTCTAAAGCTTTGGGACTCCAGCGAACCACAGTGAGAGCCATTATCCACAAATGGCAAAAACATGGAACAGTGGTGAACCTTCCCAGGAGTGGCCGGCCGACCAAAATTACCCCAGGAGCACAGCAATGACTCATCCAAGAGGTCACAAAAGACCCCACAACAACATCCAAAGAACTGCAGGCCTCACCTGCCTCAGATAAGGTCAGTGTGCATGACTCCACCATCAGAAAGAGACTGGGCAAAAATGTCATGCATGGCAAAGTTCCAAGACGAAAACCACTGCTGAGCAAAAAGAACATAAAGGCTCGTCTCAGTTTTGCCAGAAAACATCTTGATGATCACCAAGACTTTTGGGAAAATACTCTGTAGATTGATGAGACAAAAGTTGAACTGTTTGGAAGGTATATGTCCCATTACACTTAGCGTAGAAGTAACAGCATTTCATAAAAGGAACATCATACCAACAATAAAATATGGTGGTGGTAGTGCTTGTTGACTTCAACCTAGTAGGATCAATAATCATTCAAGATGCAGCGACGACACCAAGAGTCAATAGGAGAATATCGATGGGCAAATCAACAATGAAGTCACTGGACAAGGTCTTCAAATCGAGGAACAATGGAAGTCTTCAAACAGAGGCTGGACAGACATTGTTATGTTCTGCTACCAGAGCTAAGGAAAGAGAGGAGATCTGTCCCTACGATAGAACTCAGCTGAATCCCTACGATGTAACAGGGAACCTGATCCTGCGATCAGACCTGCTAAAGTCCTAAGCTAGTCTGTACGGAGACCTATAGATGTGGGGAAGGAATCCCTACAAGTACTAAGGACTGGGAGGAAAATGGACACCTCCTAACAGAAATAGTAGCAGACAGACGAACAAACAACATATATAGAACATAGAGGTCCGTAGACCAAGCAAACTAACAGAGTTAGATACAGAGCACAGGCTAGCTAGAAAGTAGATATACAATGAAGTCCAGCAAAGCCAGAAGGGCGGAGCAGGATTAAATAGGCCAACAAGGTCATGTGACCAGCAAAGGAAAAAAAACCTAAGAGCAAGGTTCTAACAGACATCTGTCTAAGATGATTTAGTGACTCCTCCATTGAGCCGGGGGTTGGACACGATGACCCTGGTGGTCCCCTCCAGCTCTAACATTCTATGATTCTATGAATCAATTTTGGAACAAATCAAGCCAGACATGTCACTTGAAGCAAGGATCACCAAGCTACGACTTGCCTACTTTGGACACATCATACGAAGAGAGCAATCACTGGAGAAGGACATCATGGTCGGAAAAATAGAAGGAACAAGGCGAAGAGGAAGACCAGCAACCCGATGGCTTAATACAATCAAAATAATGGTGGAGAAGACCCTGGTGGACCTATCAAGGCTTGCTCAAGATTGATCTTTCAACAGATCGTTCATGCATCAAGTTGCCACAGCTCCAGATCAAGCTGAAGGTCGTTAAAAAAATGCAACAAAAATGTAATCATGCAAACTGTGTGCAGGCATGTGGAACAAGTGGTTTAGGCTGTGTGCCCACTATGCGTTTTTTAAGCGTTTCCGCAGCGGCAATTCCGCTGCAGAAACGCTTAAAAAACGCTTGGTAGAAGGTCTGCCATGTTCCCCAATGATAATCCTCATGAGCTGTGCACATGCTGCGGAAATTTCCGCTGCGGATTATCATTGCGGAAAAATCCGCAGCACTACCATTAATTTTGCGTAAACGCGGCGTTTTCGCCGCCATTTACTTGCATTGGAACGCATGGAATCCGCATCACTGCATCTGTACATGCGGAATCCAAGCGTTTCAATGTGCGGATGGTACCCGGGTGTGGAGAAGAGGAGACTCTCCTCCGGACTCGGGTACCATAGAACTTGTAAAAAAAAGAATAAAATAAAAAATAAATATTATACTTACCTTCCGATGGCCCCGGTCTCCTTGTCTCTGCTTGCCGGCAACTCGCAGTAGACTAAAGGGCCTGCGCTGACGTCATTTAGTCATGTGACAGGTCACGCGACCGCTGACATCGGCAGGTCCTTAAATCTACCGTGAGCTGCCGGCAAGCAGAGACGCATCGGATAAAGACACCGGGGGCCATCAGAAGGTAAGTATAGATTTATTTTTTACCATTCTTTACGGTCACACTATGTAAATCCATGCCGGCTGCATGGATTTATATAGAGTGACCAAGTTGTCAAGCACTTTTCCAAGTGATGCTAAAATCGCTTGGAAAGCGCTTGTCAACCCTCATGCGGAAATGCAAGTGAAGAACGCTTCACTTCCGCTTGTCCCTGGCAGGAAAACGCATGTACAATCCGCATGTACAATCCGCATGCGTTTTTTCTGCCAGGGAGATGCAGAAATGCTCAGGAAAAATCTGGAGCATTTCTGCATCATGGGCACATAGCCTTAAACGCAATTATAGAGTGACTGCTGTAAATAGCTGAATCAGCATTCAAAGAGCTTAACAATCCTGGAAGTGAGGAAAGGGTGTTTTCCATAAAGCCATAGTCACACTTTCAATCAATAAAGCATGGAGATTCAATGGAGGCCATAGAATATATAAATGAATAAGTAAATGAATGTGCAGTCTAACAATTGTGAAGTTCTAGACAATCCTTCAGCCAGGGGCCATGCTGGAAAGGTAAACACTATTCAAAGTTTATCAGACAATGGTGGTCAGTGCATCTAATTAGCAGTCAAGTCCCCATGTGTAAACCATGGCATAATGGCATCACACCAAGGCCTTTTGTCCATCCAGACCTTCTCAAGGAGTGACTCCAAGGAAAAAAAACACCCTTTCCTCACATCCAGGATTGTTTAAACAATTTGAGAGCAGATTCAGATATTTACAGCAGCCGCCCTATAATTGAATTTTAACCACTTGCCCCCCTATGTCTGCACACAGTTTGCATGATTACATTTGTTGCATAATTCGTGACTATTTCATCTCCTGGCGGTTTAATCACTAAAATTGGTTAATTTGTAAATTGTTATATGCAGCTATTTACTACTTGTAAAATATTAATTTCTGCTTTTTGTTTTCTCATTGGCCAATGACCAGCTAATGTTTTTCCTGTTCATTTTCTTTTGTATGCACATTATTTTTCTATATGCATAATTTTTCCCGTAATGCATTTAATGGTTGAAGAGTTCAGGAGATTTTTTTATAAAATTAAATTCATGCTAATTATTGATCCTCTTGCTTTTGTTGCTGCTTTTTTTTAGTTCTGGGTTGTTTTTGTTCCTTTTTTTTCTACTAATTTGTATACCAGAAAAGCACCCAAATAATTCATTATTTTAGATAACTTGTATTCAAATTTCCTTAGGTGTGGCCCTCAATATATTTTCTTCTGTTTTCCTGTATGGGGACTCTCCCAAGACAGATGATTTTGCGGGAGATAAGGATCTGGGTTTGTCCAATTTCCGATGGGCGATCCTTTTCTTTTCTGTTAGATAAGCCGTCCCTAGAGGAGTCTGATAGCGGAACTTATAGGGAGCCCAGGAGAACTGAGCGCTCCTGTGTACGGAGGAGCCATCAGAGATAGCTGCCAACTGATCAGCCAAACCATCATTTGGCGGACAGCTATCCATGGTGTATGAGGCCACATATGCCTTGTTGTGCTTCATTCAATTACCAGACCTGATAAGAAAATACATACTCAACTTTTGGCAGCATTTTTTTTTTAATTTCAAAAACACACATAAAAATGCAATCCTTTTTACACTACTCTTTTTTGGAAATTTTAATAGGCTTTTGGTTAATTTTTTTAATTAATATGGGAAATTTGTTAAAGTGAGAATTCTGGAGCCACAAACGGCCTTACCACAGCTATTTTGCATTTCAGACATATTCTGTGCCCCATTTATCGAGAGGTGAGGCCTCGGGTGAAACTTTGTGCAGAAAAATTTTGGTGCACTATAAGTCAACGAAAAGGTGGTGAAAAAATTTGACGATGTGGTCTACAGATGCTCCCGTTTTATAATCCAACATGATCCACTATGATAAATACAGCGCACTTTGAGAGCATCCATTGTACGTTTAAATTGACTCCAAATTTAGATAGGGTTATTAAATCGGCCACAAAGTGGTTCATTACTTTTTGTTTTGTTGTTGCGTTTTTAATATTTTACATCTGGTGACGTCAAATTTAAAATTGTACCGTGCTGTGCAAAAGTTTTAGGCAGGTGTGGAAAAATGCTACAAAGTAAGATGAATGCTTTCATAAGTAGAAGTGTTCAATTAACAAAATGCAAAGTGAATATGCAAAAGAAAATGTAAATCCCATCAATATTTGGTGACTACTCTTTGCCTCCATCAGTTATTATAGGTACTAGTCACTTGTAAACAGTTTTTTAAAGAACTCGGCAGGAGGTTGTTCCAAACATCTTGGAGGACTGACCCCAGATCTTCTGTGTATGAGGCTTGTACAGATCCTTCTGTCTCTTCATGTGATCCCAGACAGACTGGATGAAGTGAGGTCAGGGCTCTGTGAGGGCCGGATCATCACTTCCTGGACTTCTCGTTGTTAATGACATTGGCTGGACGTTGGGGGTCATTGTCCAGCTATAGAATAAATTTGGAGCCTATCAGACGCCTCCCCAATGATTTTGGAGGGAAGATACATCATGTGTCTGTCATCTGCGGCACTACGTTTCCGTGGCAAACCACTCTATCTACGGTCCTCGATATTGCCCATTTCTTGGTGACCTCGATGCTGAGAAATACAGGCAGATCCTTAAGGTCTAAAGGAGAAAATGTCAAATTTCCAACACCCTGTCTGCAAAAAAAAAAAAAGTGCAGCGGGCAGGGCTTAGCAGATGGGGCATGGCCCAACAAATTTATCATAATTTACTCAAATTTGTTGGTTAAATTAAAACAAGAAGTGTCCTCTGTCAGCTGAAGGACGGGCCAAATTCAATAACAAGTGCACGCTTTCCAAGGAATTTGGTGCATCTTACTTCAGTGGACTTTGCATCAAGGCTGTCGTACAAAACCCCAGTCTGGAGCAATCAGATGAGTTTTGGATGAGTTTTTGAAGCAGCATATTTTCACTAAGCAAAAAACATAGCGTCTTACAGTTCCAGCAAAGTAGATGGGATTTATAGATCCCATGCCCACTGTGATTTTTTTTTTAAACTCAGCATAAACTAACTTGCGGTGCGTGTTTCAAATCCACAACATGTCATTTTCTCTTACGGGTGCGCTGAGTGTTGTGCAGATTTCCCCAATAGAATTGCATTAGATGCAGAAAATCCACAGGTAAAAAACACATGAAATCCACACATGACAGTATCAGTAAAGTTTTTTCAAAGACAAATACCAGGAAGTGTCAGTAACAGCAGATCTAAATTCTATACAATGTAAGACAGTTTAAACAGTTACATTAGGAGTGAGGTCCCTGCTGCTGGATAGCTTACAATCTACAAAGTAACCTAATTCACCTAATAGGTACAGAAATGCTGCAAAAAATCTGCAACATTAAAAACCCACCAAATAGAACTTAACTTTCACCCTCAACTGGTGAGGTGGGTTTTTGTCACGCAACCAGTGATGTGGGGTTTCCTATACCCCAGTGTTTAGAAATCTCTTATTTTTAAAGAAAATGCAAATATCACGTTTGCTTTAATCGTTTTCTTATTGGCGATTGATTACACATGAGTATAACAAATTTTTGACACCCACAAATGGATGGAAGCTAGTGAGACACGTATCCTCATACCAGCATTTTTCAATGAATGACAGCCGAACAAAAATTCCCTGGGGTGTGGCAAACCCCACCTCACCAGTTGAGGGTTAAAGCAGGTCTGGGGAACCTCCAGCCAGCTTGCCATTTATGGCTTGCAATGTCCTCTTCTCCAGACCCCGGGCAGCGTTCACTATAGAACGCTGAGACGTATGTAATAGAGGATTACTTCCTGACGCTGGCCAGTGTGCAGAGTTGGCGCACTCTGCTCTCCTGTCCCACTGAAGACAGCAGACGCAGCGCCTCCCATGCGATGTATATACAGCAGTCTCAGTGTCTCCTATGTGATGTATATACACCAGCCCCGATGTGCCTATTTGATGTATATTCACCAGTCTCGGTGTCTCCTATGTGATGTATATACACCAATCACAGTGTCTCCTATGTGATGTATATACAGCATTCTCTGTGTCTCCTATGTGATGTATACACACCAGTCCCAATGTCCCTATTTGATGTATATACAGCAGCCTTGGTGTCTCCTATGTGATGTATATATAGCAGCCTTGGTGTCTTCTATGTGATGTATATAAAGCAGCCTCGGTGTCTTCTATGTGATGTGTTTACAGCAGTCTCAGTGTATCCTACGTGATGTATACAGCAGTCTCAGTGTCTCCCATGTGATGTCTAGACAGGAGTCTCTGTGTCTCCTATGTGATGTATATACAGGAGTGTCGGTGTCTTCTATGAGAGGTAACTGTCTCCTATGTGATGAATACAGCAGTCTCGGTGTCTCTTATATGTATATACAGCAGTCTTGGTGTCTCATGTGCGATGTATATACAGCAGTCTCGGTGTCTCCTATGTGATGTATATACAGTTTTGGTATTTCCTATGTGATGTACACTGTGTGCAGAATTATTAGGCAAGTTGTATTTTAGAGGATTATTTTTATTATTGATCAACAACTATGTTCTCAATCAACCGAAAAGACTCATATATATCCAAGCTTAATATTTTTGGAAGTTGGAGTGTTTTTTTTTTAGATTTGGCTATCTTAGGAGGATATCTGTTTGTGCAGGTAACTATTACTGTGCAGAATTATTAGGCAACTTAATAAAAACCAAATATAATCTCATCTCACTTGTTTATTTTCACCAGGTAAACCAATATCAGTGCACAAAATTTAGAAATAAACATTTCGGACATGCAAAAACAAAAAAAATTAGTGATCAATATAGCCACCTTTCTTTATGATGACACTTGTTGTGGTTAATTTTTTTAATATCTAGATATCATTATTAATTTAGATAAAAACAATTTATATTTTTGCTATGTATGAAGTCTGCTTGAGTGTTTTCTAATTTTACATTGTGGAATGTCTGACTAAGATACTTGTTTCCTGAAAAGTCCTTGACAAGAAGGTTTACGCTGAGCCAAGGGAAATTTGTTACTAATAAGTCTATTTCGGTTTTCTGTAACAATGAAGTTCTGTTCTGTCTAGCTAATAAATATGGCGAGTCTTTGCTGCCACACGAGGAAGACTCTACCTGCTGACAATGCATGTCACATGTATTCTGTCTCTCTTCCTTCATTGATGAAGTATCCTAATTTGAATCTCACTGGCAATGTGAAGACCCTTTGCTGTCTATTCCAAAGTTCTCCTTAAAACAAAGAGGGTCTCCATAAAACGCTCAACAGCCTTCCATCCATAGATTCTGTCAGTTGCTTGATCTGTTTTCGATCAACATTGTGTGCAGCAGTCACCACAGCCTCCCACTGTTCCGAGAGATGTACTGTTTTCCCTCCCTGTACATCTCACATTTTATGATGGACCACAGGTTCTCTATGAGGTTCAGATCAGGTGAACAAGGGGGCCATGTCATTATTTTTTCTTCTTTTAGACCTTTACTGGCCAGCCACGCTGTGGAGTAGCTGGATGCATGTGATGGAGCATTGTCCTGCATGAAAATCATGTTTTTCTTGAACGATACCGACTTCTTCCTTACCACTGCTTGAAGAAGTTGTCTTCCAGAAACTGGCAGTAGGTCTGGGAGTTGAGCTTCACTCCATCCTCAACCCTAAAAGGTCCCACAAGTTCATCTTTGATGATACCAGCCCATACCAGTACCCCACCTCCACCTTGCTGGCGTCTGAGTCAGAGTGGAGCTCTCTGCCCTTTACTGATCCAGCCTCTGGCCCATCCATCTGGCCCATCAAGAGTCACTCTCATTTCATCAGTCCATAAAACCTTTGAAAAATCAGTCTTAAGATATTTCTTGACCCATTCTTGACGTTTTATCTTATGTTTCTTGTTCAAAGGTGGTCGTTTTTCAGCCTTCCTTACCTTGGCCATGTCCCTAAGTATCGCACACCTTGTGCTTTTTGATACTCCAGTAACGTTGCAGCTCTGAAATATGGCAAAACTGGTGGCGAATGGCATCTTGGCAGCTTCACGCTTGATTTTCCTCAATTCATGGACAGCTATTTTGCGCCTTTTTTGGCCAACACGCTTCTTGCGATCCTGTTGGCTATTTGCCATGAAACGCTTGATTGTTCGGTGATCACGCTTCAAAAGTTTGGAATTTTCAAGACTGCTGCATCCCTCTGCAAGACATCTCACAATTTTGGACTTTTCAGAACCCGTCAAATCTCTATTCTGACCCATTTTGCCAAAGGAAAGGAAGTTGACTAATAATTAAACACACCTTATATAGGGTGTTGATGTAATTAGTCAACACCCCTCCTCATTACAGAGATGCACATCACCAGATTTACTTAATTGGTAGTTGGCTCTCAAGCCTATGCAGCTTGGAGTAGGACATGTATAAAAAGTATCAAAGTGATCAAAATACGCATTTGCCTAATAATTCTGCACGCGGTGTATATACAACAGTCTCTGTCTCCAGTGTGATGTATATACAGCAGTCTCAGTGTCTCCTATGTGATGTATAGACAGCAGTCTCAGTGTCTCCTATGATGTGAATATACACCAGTCTTGGTGTCTCCTGTGCGATGTATATACAGCAGTCTCGGTGTCTCCTATGTGATGTATATACAGCAGTTTTGGTATTTGCTATGTGATGTATATACAGCAGTTTTGGTATTTCCTATGTGATGTACAGTACAGACCAAAAGTTTGGACACACCTTCTCATTTAAAGATTTTTCTGTATTTTCATGACTATGAAAATTGTACATTCACACTGAAGGCATCAAAACTATGAATTAACACATGTGGAATTATATAATTAACAAAAAAGTGTGAAACAACTGAAAATATGTCTTATATTCTAGGTTCTTCAAAGTAGCCACCTTTTGCTTTGATGACTGCTTTGCACACTCTTGGCATTCTCTTGATGAGCTTCAAGAGGTAGTCACCGGAAATGGTCTTCCAACAATCTTGAAGGAGTTCCCAGAGATGCTTAGCACTTGTTGGCCCTTTTGCCTTCACTCTGCAGTCCAGCTCACCCTAAACCATCTCGATTGGGTTCAGGTCTGGTGACTGTGGAGGCCAGGTCATCTGGCGTAGCACCCCATCACTCTCTTTCTTGGTCAAATAGCCCTTACACAGCCTGGAGGTGTGTTTGGGGTCATTGTCCTGTTGAAAAATAAATGATGGTCCAACTTAACACAAACCGGATGGAATAGCATGCCGCTGCTGTGGTAGCCATACTGGTTCAATATGCCTTCAATTTTGAATAAATCCCCAACAGTGTCATCAGCAAAGCACCCCCACACCATCACACCTCCTCCTCCATGCTTCACGGTGGGAACCAGGCATGTAGAGTCCATCCGTTCACCTTTTCTGCATCGCACAAAGACACGGTGGTTGGAACCAAAGATCTCAAATTTGGACTCATCAGACCAAAGCACAGATTTCCACTGGTCTTATGTCCATTTCTTGTGTTCTTTAGCCCAAACTTGTCTCTTCTGCTTGTTGCCTGTCAATAGCAGTGGTTTCCTAGCAGCTATTTTACCTTGAAGGCCTGCTGCACAAAGTCTCCTCTTAACAGTTGGTGTAGAGATGTGTCTGCTGCTAGAAATCTGTGTGAATTTTGACCTGGTCTCTAATCTGAGCTGCTGTTAACCTGCGATTTCTGAGGCTGGTGACTCGGATGAACTTATCCTCAGAAGCAGAGGTGACTCTTGGTCTTCCTTTCCTGGGGCGGTCCTCATGTGAGCCAGTTTCTTTGTAGCGCTTGATGGTTTTTGCAACTGCACTTGGGGACACTTTCAAAGTTTTCCCAATTTTTTGGACTGACTGACCTTAATTTCTTAAAGTAATGATGGCCACTCGTTTTTTTTTACTTAGCTGCTTTTTTCTTGCCATAATACAAATTCTAACAGTCTATTCAGTAGGACTATCAGCTGTGTATCCACCAGACTTCTGCACAACACAACTGATGGTCCCAACCCCTTTTATAAGGCAAGAAATCCCACTTATTAAACCTGACAGGGCACACCTGTGAAGTGAAACCATTTCTGGTGACTACCTCTTGAAGCTCATCAAGAGAATGCCAAGAGTGTGCAAAGCATTCAACAAAGCAAAAGGTGGCTACTTTGAAGAACCTAGAATATAAGACATATTTTCAGTTGTTTCACACTTTTTTGTTAAGTATATAATTCCACATGTGTTAATTCATAGTTTTGATGCCTTCAGTGTGAATGTACAATTTTCAAAGTCATGAAAATGCAGAAAAACCTTTAAATGAGAAAGTGTGTCCAAACTTTTGGTCTGTACTGTATATACAACAGTCTCTGTGTCTCCAGTGTGATTTATATGCAGCAGTCTCGGTGTCTCCTGTGTGATGTATATATAGCAGTCTCGGTGTCTCCTGTGTAATGTACACAGCATCCATACCACCTAAAATCACAGCCTCACTAAAGAGAAGCCGCACCAACCATCATGTTAGGAGGGTGTTTGATCCAATGTAGCAGGGTAATTTTTAAGCTGATAATTTCCTAAGGCCCCCGAGTGATGGTATAATTATTTAACTAGCCCCTGACAAAAAAAAGGTTCCCCAACCCTGCCTTAGCGTTTCTGCCTTTCATTCCACTTGTCCTTAGTTTGCATCTGGGCAGTGAAAAACTACAAAAAGATGAAAATTACTTAACCTGTTAAAGACCGGAGCCCGCTCCATACATGGTGGGTGACGGTTCTGTTATACAGCCAGCACCTTCCCCTAACAGGACTGTCCGGAGTGCGCTCTGATTGCTGCCGTTTAACCATATAGATGATGCTGTCAATCTCTTAACAGCGGCTTGTAAACGGTTGCTATATGGTGTTGTGGCCGAACAGCCTTCCCCTGCGGCACGGTCACAGGGTGCTGATTTTTGACAGCCCCTCCTGTCGCCGCCACGTTGGTACACCTATATAGGAGATGATTATTTTGACACTGTGCTGCGATAATGTGGAGCTGCAATTTATAGTACAAGAGATCAATGTCAAATGTAATAGAAAAAAAACGGTTTTTAAAGTTTTTTTTATTAAAATAAAGCTAAAAACTTGGAGCACTCTACAAAAAGCAAATATATATATAAAAAAAAAATAAACATGGAAATATACCATTAATAACCCCCCAAAAATATGGCTCCATCCACCAAAAAATAAAAAACACAGAAAATAGCAAGTCAACAAGAAATGGTATAGGGGGGTAAAAACAAAGTTATGACTCTCAGAAGAGGGAGTGGAGGGAAAAATACACTGGCCCCCAGAGAGCAGAGAGTGAGCCACTGATAACACCCAGTCATGAAAGGGTTACTAGCAAGCCCAGGACATTCCGGCAGTTGTCCCCTCCCTGCCCCAGTGCTCGGGCCCCCTGCCTCAGTCCAGCCTCGCCCCACCCCCCTCACTTCCTCCTCTGCACGACCACGTGGACCGCTCCAGTCCCGGGAAAAAAATACCTCTCTGCTCCCTGATTTCGCGCGAAAACAAGCGTCTGGGCGTGGTCTCCAGACATTGCAGCCAATCAGCGCGCGGAGGACTCTGCACGCAGCTCGGGTTTCGCGCCACATTAGTGACCTCACTGGGATGACTGTACACACAGGACAGAGAGATGCTCTGCAGAGCGGGGAGAGATGCTCTGCAGAGCAATAACATGACCCTCTGTAGCTGCTGCTCCCTTCAATGTTTTCTTGTTATTATTGATTACATGTGATAACTTTCTTCTACACAGTATGCAGGGATCTCAGCCCTGGCCGCAGAGCCTGGTGTGTGGTGTCACCTCCAGTTATATCTACAAGGGGTTTGAGATAATGGCGGTCACTTATGGGGGCACTGTAGGGGTCGCTCTTATGAGTGCATGATCGTTATGGGGGCGCTGCTGCAGTCGCTCGTATGGATGCACAGTCACTGTTATGGGGACATGGCGGTGGTCGTTCTCATGGCACGGGAGAGGTCACTCATGGGTGCACGGTAGTTATGGGGGCACTGTAGTGGTGGTCACTTGTGGGGGTACTCCTGTGGTCACTTGTGGGGGCACTGCGGTGGCGGTCACTTAGATGGGGGCACTGTGGCGGCCAGCAATTGTGGGGGCACTGTTGTATTCCTGTGGACACTTGGGGGGGGCACTGTGGTGGTACTCCCGTGGACACTGGTGGTGGGCAGTTGCGGGGGCACCGTGGTGGCAGCCACTTGTAGGGGCACCATGGCGGTGGGCACTTGTGGGGCTGTCATGGTGGTAGGCACTTGTGGGGGCACCGTGGCTGCGGGCACTTGGGGTGCCATGGTGATGGGCACTTGTGGGGGCACCGTGGCTGCGGGCACCTGCAGGGGCACTTGTGGGGGTGCCGTGATGACAGGCACTTGTGAAGGCAATGGCGGTGGGCACTTGTGGCGGTTACTTGTGGGGGCACCATGGTGGCGGGCACTTGTGGGGGTGCCATGGTGGTGGGCACTGGCATTGGGCACTTGTGGGGTCACTGTGGCTGCGGGCACCTGCAGGGGCACTTGGGGTGCCGTGATGACAGGCACTTGTGAAGGCAATGGCGGTGGGCACTTGTGGCGGTTACTTGTGGGGGCACCATGGTGGCGGGCACTTGTGGGGGTGCCATGGTGGTGGGCACTGGCATTGGGCACTTGTGGGGTCACCGTGGCTGCGGGCACCTGCAGGGGCACTTGTGGGGGTGCCGTGATGACAGGCACTTGTGAAGGCAATGGCGGTGGGCACTTGTGGCGGTTACTTGTGGGGGCACCATGGTGGCGGGCACTTGTGGGGGCGCTGTGTTGGCAGGCACTTGTGGGGGCGCCGTGTTGGTGGGCACTTGTGGGAGCACTGGCGGTGGGCTCTTGTGGGGGCGCTGTGTTGGTGGGCACTTGTGGGGGCGCCGTGTTGGCGGGCACTTGTGGGGGCGCCGTGTTGGCGGGCACTGTTTAGGTTGTTGTAGCTGTTCCCAGTACTTCCTCTCCACCATTCTAGGACTTATTATTGCACAGACGCTGCGCCTCCACCATGATAGAAACCAGGAGGGATTTGTGGACCTGTTCACACGTTTCGAAGTTTAATTCACTTCTTCCTCAGGAAATCCATACTGAGGTGAGGGGAGTTTTTTCCTGAGGAAGAAGTGAATTAAACTTCGAAACACATCAACTAAAACTGTACGTGTAATTAATTTTCTTAATGCGTCTCCAATAATCGCAGCGCGAACAAGTCCACAAATCCTTCCTGGTTTCTCTTCCTAGCATCTGAACACCATTGTTACACGCACAGCTCTCAGGTCAGCAGACTCTGCTCTTCTGGGCGGTTATCGGATAAGACCCTGTTGCGCTATTCTTTCTCCAGCCCATCTCCCTCCACCATCCTATGAGAAGATCTGCCACAACCAAGATGGCGGCGCTCCCCTCCCAGCCGCTCTGTTCCCGGCAGTGACTAACTCCTGGCTCCGCCCCCTCCCATGCGGCAAGGACCACGTGTTCCCGGGCGGCCGTGCTGTTGCTGCCGGCTGAGGATCGGAGCTGAGGGCCAAGATGGCGGCGCGGTGGGGAGCAGGAGACGGGACGTTAACCATCGGGGGAATGGAGCTCTTCACCGCCGCAGGATCTCTCCAGGTACAGTGCTGGGAAGGCGGCGTCCGGTCGAGCTGCTCCGGAGCCGGGGCGGCCGCTGTGAGAGGTGCGGGGCGCTGCAGGAGCCGCTGTGTGTGACACGTGGATGGGAGAGACGCGTGTGCCGGGCGGCGGGGGGCGCTGCTATCACCCGGCTTCTCCGTGTGTCTGCGGCCGGGAAAACACGTGGAGGCTGCGGAGACACGAGGAGAACAGCCGGGACCGGCACAGCTTGTACCGGCCCAATATACGGTCCGTGTAATGTCTGTAACACACGTGTAATGTCTGTGCCCCGCACGTGCACTGCTGTAATGTGTGTATAATACCCCACGTGTAATGTACGTATATCCCCTGCATCTATAACACCGTATATATATATCTGCCCCCTGCATCTAACACTGTATATATCTGCAACGCCGTATAGTATCTGCCCCCCCCGCGCACATCTGCAACGCCGTATAGTATCTGCCCCCTGCGCACATCTGTAACGCCGTATAGTATCTGCCCCCGCGCACATCTGTAACGCCGTATAGTATCTGCCCCCCGCGCACATCTGTAACGCCGTATAGTATCTGCCCCCCCGCGCACATCTGTAACGCCGTATAGTATCTGCCCCCCCGCGCACATCTGTAACGCCGTATAGTATCTGCCCCCGTGCACATCTGCAACGCCGTATAGTATCTGCCCCCCGCGCACATCTGCAACGCCGTATAGTATCTGCCCCCCGCGCACATCTGCAACGCCGTATAGTATCTGCCCCCCGCGCACATCTGCAACGCCGTATGTATCTGCCTCCCGCGCACATCTGTAACGGTGTATAGTATCTGCCCCCCCGCGCACATCTGCAACGCCGTATAGTATCTGCCCCCCCGCGCACATCTGCAACGCCGTATGTATCTGCCTCCCGCGCACATCTGTAACGGCGTATAGTATCTGCCCCCGCGCACATCTGTAACGGCGTATAGTATCTGCCCCCTGCATCTAACACTGTATATATCTGCCTCCCGCGCACATCTGTAACTCCTTATAGTATCTGCCCCTGCGCACATCTGTAACGCCGTATAGTATCTGCCCCCCGCACACATCTGTAACGGCGTATAGTATCTGCCCCCTGCATCTAACACTGTATATATATGCCCCCGCACACATCTGTAACGGCGTATAGTATCTGCCCCCGCGCACATCTGTAACGCCGTATAGTATCTGCCCCCGTGCACATCTGCAACGCCGTATAGTATCTGCCCCCCCCGCGCACATCTGCAACGCCGTATAGTATCTGCCCCCCCCGCGCACATCTGCAACGCCGTATAGTATCTGCCCCCCCCGTGCACATCTGCAACGCCGTATAGTATCTGCCCCCCCGCGCACATCTGCAACGCCGTATAGTATCTGCCCCCCGCGCACATTTGCAACGCCGTATGTATCTGCCTCCCGCGCACATCTGTAACGCCGTATAGTATCTGCAACGCCGTATAGTATCTGCCCCCCCGCGCACATCTGCAACGCCGTATGTATCTGCCTCCCGCGCACATCTGTAACGGCGTATAGTATCTGCCCCCGCGCACATCTGTAACGGCGTATAGTATCTGCCCCCTGCATCTAACACTGTATATATCTGCCTCCCGCGCACATCTGTAACTCCTTATAGTATCTGCCCCCGTGCACATCTGTAACGCCGTATAGTATCTGCCCCCCGCACACATCTGTAACGGCGTATAGTATCTGCCCCCTGCATCTAACACTGTATATATATGCCCCCGTGTACATCTGTAACGGCGTATAGTATCTGCCCCCGTGTACATCTGTAACGGCGTATAGTATCTGCCCCCGTGTACATCTGTAACGGCGTATAGTATCTACCCCCGTGTACATCTGTAACGGCGTATAGTATCTGCCCCCGTGTACATCTGTAACGCCGTATAGTATCTGCCCCCTGCATCTAACACTGTATATATATGCCCCCCGCACACATCTGCAACACCGTATAGTATCTGCCCCCCCGCACACATCTGTAACGGCGTATAGTATCTGCCCCCGTGTACATCTGTAACGCCGTATAGTATCTGCCCCCTGCATCTAACACTGTATATATATGCCCCCCGCACACATCTGCAACACCGTATAGTATCTGCCCCCCGCACACATCTGTAACGGCGTATAGTATCTGCCCCCGTGTACATCTGTAACGCCGTATAGTATCTGCCCCCTGCATCTAACACTGTATATATCTGCCCCCCGTGCACATCTGTAATGCTGCATTTTATCTCTGCCCCCCCCGTGCACATCTGTAACGCCATATAGTATCTGCCCCCCCTGCACATCTGTAATGCCGCATGATATCATTAGCGCAGTATATAATTTTATGCTATCTGTATCACCTTTCACAGTGTTAGATTGTTCCTACTGTGTCCATAATGCCTCATTAATAACCACCGGCTGCTGTAACCTGCCATCACCAGTCTGTAATATCTTATGATAACTTTCCCCTTTCTGTTAGTAATGGAATATTCCCCCTGATACCGGGGCGACTCCTGGACCGTAATACCTGACAGCGGGTAGTAACACATTGATTCTTTTACTAATAATATCGTCCTTTTTTTTCCTCCTCAAAGTCTGTAACATTTCATAATCTCTCCATCCGGTCATAGAACATTCCCACTATTAATATTGTGCACCAGTAATAACTACTGGCTGCTGTAACCTGCTATCACCAGCCTGTGATAACTATATCCCGATCTTAGTAATAGAATATTCCTCCTAATGATAGGACAACTCCGACACTGTAATACCTGATAAACGTCCTCTCCAATGTTCACTACCATGCCCTCCTTATAACGCCCTCCAGGCTCTGATGCCATATAACGGTGTTCTCCTAAAAGGCGTTACACCCATATTGTGCTGCTAATAATCTTCCCCTCCGCCATTTTATATATTGTAACGCCACATCCTCCCGCTCCTCTTACACCCACAAGTCCAACACTAAAAGCCCGGGCTATCACGCTACCACATAATGCCCTGTTATATTGCCCTAAGTCTGGAACTCCCCAGTCTGTAATTCTCTTATAACTTTATAACTAAATTTCTATTAATAACGCCGCCTCTAATCCTGCCCTAGTAATAACCTGCAGCTGCACCTCCCTCCTATCCCCCCCCCCCCCCCATCTATAATAATGTTATACTTATTAATAATTGTAAAGTGCCTCTAATACTGCAGGAGTAACACCCGCCGCCTCCTTTTCCAAGTCTATAAACATTTTAAAACATTTACTACTAATAACAGTGCCTCTAATCCTGCCCTAGTCATAACCTGCAGCTTCACCTCCTTCCTCCTCCCCTCATTCTATAATAGCTTTATCACCCATCCTATTACTTGTATATCTGTAGCAGTACTGGAGGGAGATGCGATTGGAGGAGGCAGAAAGATGCGCAATTATAGTACTCATCCTCAGCTGTGTAGGTGACCCCCCAGTGGTCTGGACTAGTGGACCGTTTCCATATTATCAGACCAGTGGTAATAATCCTACTATGGCCAGGGTCGACCACTTAATGCGGTTGTCAGGAGCCTTCTGTAGTCTGAACCCCAGAAATTAGACCATTGGAGTCTTTCTGGGAGATGCCCAGCCCTGGATGACTGCCGGAACTGGTCATGGCGGTCTGTCTGTGCCTGTATTTGAGAAAGGCTGTCGCAACTTGACGTGTCACGTTTATCCATCTTTTGGGGGGCGCTTTTTGCTATCTTTAGCGGTTTGTTAATTCTCCCCTGATGTCACTTCTTAGGCCACCCTGGTGCATTATATTAACATTTTCTACCTGTTGGAGGACTACAATTCCCAGTTTGCTGCCTGGCTTGCTAGGAGTTTGCAGTATTCCAATGTCTTGAGGACAAATAGTTCAGTGTTGCCTGTGTGTGTTATGGTGGGGCGCTCTGTAGTCTGGTGTCCTGCACTGATAATGGGGGCAGTTCTCTTTGTTGTCCTGTCCTCTGCAGCGGTGGTCGGGGTGCAGCTTTATATACACATGTATGGGAGGACTTGTGCAGGAGCGGCCAGCTCTTTCCATATGTTAGCATAGCAGACGCCGGGGTCCCACGTGTCTGGAGCGGGCGGCGTCCACTCCAGACTGCTGATGTGTGGATTTTTGCCTCCTGTGTCTGGTATTAGTGGTGTGGGGAGGACCCCGGCCATGTGCATACAGGTGCTGCGCATGGAGCTGCTCCCATGTTGACATGGAAGTTAATTAGTGACGTGCCAGAACTACCGGCAGGCCGGAGTTGTTTTTATTTTTGACAGTTTTTATTTAGCTTTTTTGCAGTAATGTAATTTTGTTTATTATTACATTTGGGGAGAGGAAATGCAAAATAAAAATATTTTTTGCATTTTTTCAAATGAGCAAGTTATGATTCATTCTGCAGGTCGATTAAAAAAATATGATGACACCTAATGAGTGCACTTTAAGGTTTTAGTACGTTTTTACCATATAGCGGGTTTTTACTGTGCAAAGGTAAATTTTGTGGTTTGTTGATACCATTTTGGAGTATCTATTGTTTGTTGGTTAATTTTAGAGTTGAGTTAAAAAAATATATTTGTACTGCGTGGTCCTGTGTCCAGTCATCTCCTACATGGCAGCCGGCATCTGCCGTTCACTAGGTCCCACAGAAGTGAAGTCCGCCCGGGTCTGGTTGCACAAAAACTGGGCTAGCAAATTGTTTTTTTTTTTGCGTGGGTGGAATGGAAATAAACAGAAGAGATGAGAGGTATCTCCAAAGCCGGCAGTGTAATATGGCATCACTTCCGCCGCTGATTTCGTAGTTACGCCCACTAGATAGTCATGACCAAAAAATGCCTGTTGCGGTGCATGGCAAAAATCTGCATCGAACCTAGCGCCACTACAGGAGACCTGAAGCATTACACGGTGCTGCCCCTTTAAGTTGAATTTCCCACACTTTGGCATTGTAGTAATTGTTTCCTGAGTCACTTTGTGTAATATTTTACTGCTTCCCATGAAACAATGAATCGCTGCCAGTGGAATGAATGAATCAGCGTCCCAGTCTTATGATATTATTTGTCAGGCTGTTTTTTTTTTTTTTTTTTTTACTACTTATTTAAACAGACTCTCCACTTTTGGGTTTAAGGCTTTGAAGTGTCACGTAGACTCCTGCTCCGAGTGCACCAGTTGTCGGTCGCTCGCATCTCAGGTTCAACAGCACTCTTGGTCCTGTTCTGGACAAATTACGTCGTTTCCTGCCTTTTTCTGTACATGGCCAGAGCAGTGAGTGGAGGGGGCTGGCTGCTCTTTTACAGTTAAATCAGCCACCTTCTCATGGATGACTGCCTAAAGAAAAGGGCTGGATGGGCTCGTAAAGTGACCCAGCCAGTTGCTTTCATTTCACAGCAATACTCATGTGCAATAGCTAAACCAGCCCCCTACTCCATTCTGGAGGATGTATTGCCAGAGAAGGGGGCTGGCTTGCCTATTGATATGATCCAGCCAGTTCCCATCACAGCAGTGCTGATTTTGAATAGCTAAGCCAGCCTGCATGGATGATGCATTCACAGAGAAGGGGGCTGGTTTGGCTATTGAGTTATTGAATTGAGCTCATGGGGGCGGTTTACCAAAACGGGTACAAAGGAAAAGTGCAGCCCTGATGATCCTACTCCTGTATCTCACATCGGCTTCCCATCAGACCTGTATTTCCTGTCTTGGTTTTTAAGGACGCCCTGAGTCTGGCTTGGTTAGAATTGCTCCTCGGGCTATATCTGGAGCGCGTCTGTGATGCCTGACATTCGTACTACAGGATTGCCTTCACTTTCTTTTCTTGTTGAGTTTGCGTAAAAATAACTTATTCTTCGCCCTAAAAACATTATCTGTGTCACTGAACTGATGACTGAAAATAATCAGGTAATTGTTTCAGGCCATATTTGGAGAGCAACCATCGTTTTAAAGTTTTTATTGTTTTTATATCAAAAGTGAAAATAAGAAATTTTGTAAAACTATCGGGGACATCCGCTTCTTTCTCCTCCTGGACTGATCATTCCCATTACTGAGATAGGAGATGACCGTTGGGGCTCAGAACATTCTATGGAGAACTTGCAGCGGAATGTCTGTGTTCCACTAGCTCCGCCTCCTCCTCCTTCATGGGGATTTAAAAGCACCAATAGCAATCTTTCTCTAGTGCGGGGTACCACAACTAGTTCCCACTTGCTTGTCGCAGTGTTACGATTATAAAGGAGAGGAATAAACATATGAATGAATAGATTTTAATAACATTTAATTATAATTAAAAGATACATTTAAATACTGACCAATAATAATTAACAAGACGACCGGATTGGATCAGCTCACATTCTGCTGGAGAGGCACAATATATGATCGAACCACAATTTGCCTGATGCAATGGCCTTATTACTGTGCACACTAATTTTAGGATTTGCTAGAGAGAATATAATATTAGATTTACCTTAGTTCTCTCTGCAGTGAGCCTGCCTATAACACCTTTGTATGCACTGTCTAGGTGTGTTTATCACATTGTGCTATTGTATAGGCTGAACACCTCACAAAAGGGATTAACAAACCTTTGTAAACTAGGTAATCTATTTAACACATCTTGTAAATTCAACAGTTGCAACATAGTAGCCAGTTTGCTAATTGGGTTGAGGAATACAATAGATCCAGCTGTATAAAATAACTAATACTACAAGGTCATGGATTAATTACTATAATATTAACAATTATTCCCATCAACAATTTTAAGGATTCGTATGTATACACAGTGCTAATCTAAAATATAATACTGTCTCTAATTACACAAGGTAAATTAAATCCCATTAGTAAATCAGAATTAATTGGGGGGCTTCGGTTTATTCTCTCCCTATCCCAATAATTATTATTTTTGGTCAGGTATCCAAGGGGTAATTTTTCTTTTTGGAGAGTGACATGCCAAGCCTGGCATTGGCTTGTCACTCTCCACACGGAGAAACGTTACCCCTTGGATTCTGGTCAGACGCCCCTCACCCAGCCAAACCAGATCTTACAATTTGCACTGATGAGGGGCAGCACCCCAAAACACTGTCTGTAAATTGAGATTTTGGTTGTGTTTTTCCGAAGTCATGTGACAAGGCTCGTTAAAGGGCCGATATTGACTTTTAGGATCGCTGTTTCCAATGGAAGGCACTATAGTTCAAGTTGTCTTCCTCTCCGAAGAGGCAATTTGCATGGTCAGGTATATAAATTTATATTTTAATATATTAAGTTATATTTTATTCACTCTATTCACAGGTCTATTCCTCTCTCGCCCCTTTACTCTATAATCAGTGACCTACGTATACTTACAGTGCAACGGTATACTGCAATATGAGAGCGGTTTATGACCCCCGCCACCTGTGTTTTGGCCAAAGTCGCCATATAGCCCCAGTTATATTCGAGCCTTCTTGCTCCTGGCGGTGTGTTTCAGGTATCCTTTGTTTTGCAGTGTCACAACCTGGAGGAAGACGAGACCTGCGATGGCCTCTCTGACCTCACGCTGTCATCCCTGGACGCAGGTGGAATCCTGGAAACGTTCCAAGGCTACATCGACAACTCGATCATTTCCATCATTGACGATCCTGCTGCACAGGCCGAGGTACGAGGCACAGGTGGTCTCATCTCACCGCAATGTATATCCGCCATGATACTAATACCTTTCTGGCAGGACCTCGCTTATCCTGCTCTTGTCATAACTCCGGAAAAAGTGTGTGTGCAGCACCCACATGAGCCATTGAACGCTGAGCTGCAATACCGCATTCAACCTTTGAACAGAAGTGGTGCCATAATCACGTTTTTTTGTTGTTTTTTTGCATCCTTATTAAAAATTTTTATTTTTTCCCCAGCAGAAAGGTCTTTATGACGATGAAAACGAATTGTCCCTTTTGACGGCTCTAACAGAAATCCTGGACAATGCAGATGATGAAAAAATGTCACCGTTTGACTCCATTCCAGATACAGAACTGCTGGTGTCACCGAAGGATCGAGAAGGCAGCGCGGTAAGTCCAGATGTAGACAGATTTGGGCTTGACCGGTGTCCTGACTTGGAATTCAACCCCAAGGCCACACAAGATGACTGGCAGGAGCTTATTTCTATTTTTCACCAGTGATATCACATGCATGCTCAGATAATTGGGCGTGCACGTTTATGGGGGGAATCTGCTGGAAATGCTGTTTTTTAGAAGTTCACATTTGTTTTCTTCTTTTGTTACAGAAGTTGTTTGCTTTGTCGCGTACACCCCCTGATCACGACATGTTCTCTCTGGATGGCCAGCGAAGAGCTACTCCCAGCAAAGTGAGTATAACAGCCATTTTTTTCAAGAGGTTGTGCAGCCCCTTCTCTGACGCAGCTGCCGGACACACGCTTGATACCCACAAGTCTTTCCATGCATAACGTGAAGGCGGAGGAGAAGGGGGCTGCACCTGAAGAGGTGCCGTTTCCTGGAGAAGTGTCCTAAGTTTTCTAGACTTCATGATTTTCATGCTTCGTTACAGATTTCTGGGCCAAACTGGGAACTATTTCCAGATGCAATCTGCTCCACACCAAAGAGACGCACCCGGCGTAAAAGCTTGATAGCATGCTTACCACGAAGGGCAGAAGCGGAGGAAACCCAACAAAGAAGTGACGGAGAGGATGAAGAATTGCTGTGTGTTATTGATAAAAGCCCCGGTGTACTAACACATGACAATAACTTGGACGTTAATGACGGGGATCCTGACCAGATCCTAATACACGGAACGCCTTGCATCATAAATACGGAGAAATTCGCCCTTAGCGAATTGGTTAAGTACATGCATCCTTATTGCCTACCTGCCATAACCATGTGCCTGGAGTCAGAAGATGACGAAAACCTAAAGGACGCAGTGTTTCTTGAGATTGTGTCCGAACAAGGGGAATGTATAAAAGTCCCGGTAGTGGTGGAGCCGCCGGCAGACATTTTATGTCCGGAGTCTTCAGATGAAATGACTGGAATGGATGTTGAGATGGAAAATCTACCTAACCACCTTTCCTCGTCGGAGAAGGTCGCCCCGGAGTTAGAAGTGCATGATTACATAAAAAAAGCGGATGGGGTCCATGAAGAACTGACGGAGTCTGTCACAGTTGTGCCTAAATTACAAGATTCACCCCCTCAACATCCACCGACTAACATAATTGTTAAGTCTCCGGATGATGACGACTCCCGTAACTCAGAGGAAGTGGTTCCAGACTGTAAAAATAATAGTGAACCCGATATCGCTGCACCAATAGTTTCTCATGAAAAGCTGCCACAGAAGGTGAAGAGATCTGGCAGAGCTAAGAAGCCCTCTAAATCAAAGTCGAAAAGTAAAGCGAAGATTGGCGCTGAAGACAAATCTCCAGATGCACCAGAACCGATACCAGTGCAAAGCGTCGCCCAACCACCCACGATCCGTCCAACCAACCCTTCTCTTCAGGAATCTGACTTTTTGGTTAAGACATTGGACCAGGTTAAAAAGGAGTCTCAGATGGAGCTCCGCTCCTCCAAGACCGGCCGTGCCAAGGCGAGAACTCGTGCAAGCATGGACACTTCCAACACCGAGAGAAAAGTGGCAATCGTGAAAATAAAGACTGTTTCTATGGAAAGCGAACGAGCAAAGAGTGCAATAGATGTTGGCAAAGATTTGGAGCAAAACCCAAAAGTTGAGAATCCTGTTTCTGCTGAGACGTTAGAACCTGCCACCAAGGCTGAAGTTTTACAGTCTGATAATGAAAACATCAAAGACATTCTGGTCCCTTCAGACGTTTGCAATGGAGAAGAATCGGGAGCCTCAAAGGTTGAAGACGTGCAAGATGGTGACTCCTTGCAGATGAAGGAAGCAAAGCCCAAGTCGCTCAGTTTAAGTGAATATAGGAAACGACTTCAGCACCGTCAGCCTAAACCTGCCCGAGAAAATGAAAACCTGTCATGTAGCAAATGGCCAACCGTCCCTGAGACCCCGACAGAGTTGGCAGAATTACCTTGCTTAATTGTACCCGGGCAATCAATGAAACCATCAGTAGAAGAAAAAGCATGTCCACCAAAAAAGGCTAGCAATTCTGGACGGGAAATTCCAGTAAGTTCAGCGCCGGTTCCTGCACCAATAACTAATCAAGAAGTCCACCACCTAAATGAGAACCTACGTCCAGCTGGCACAGTTGTTGCTCCACCTGCAATAACTCCCCAGCCTAATGTGCCACCTCAATTTTATCCACCTGTGTGGCCTACTGTCGCTCCACATCCTTCTTTTTACCCTGGCATGCCACCCTTGGCAGCAGTTCCTCATTATCCAAATAGTATGCCAGCAGTCCTGCCTGTACAACCACCACCTGTCATGAGTTGGCCTCCGTTTCCACCTCCACCTATTGCAGTGCCACCAGTACATCCTACTGGTTGGGTACCAGGGCCACCAACACCCTATTGGCCTAATGTACAAATGGCTCAAGGGATGCCTGAAATTCAGTCCCTTCATAACTCTTCTGAAAAGTCTGTTCCCTTTGCTGCATCCAATCTCCATGTGCTACCAGTTCAAGAAGGAAGGAAGGAAAGCGTAGTCCCAGCTGTAGAGCGCAGACCCCAGGCTTATAGGATACCAGCGATGAAGCCGGAGAATAGTGTAGGGCCAAAAGAGCCCAAAAATGATGTAACATCTAAATGTCTAAAGTCTAATTCGTCCTCTCTGTCAATGAAAGCTGCTAAGAAATCCCAAAATGCGCCCGTCCCAGAACCCAAGAAGGAAAATATTCTGATTCCAGATATGAAATCTGCAAACCAAATGGTTTTTAAAATAATGGAAATTTTGAAGAAAGCCCAAAAATTAGGTTTCCAAATAAAGCCGGCCTCCAAAGCCACCATTGAAAGTGCGCAACCAGGAATTCCGGTGCCACCGTCTGTATTGGGCTCGAAACCAGCACAGCCGGGTCAGACTGTTCCTACAAATATAAAGATGCTGGTAGGAAGCATATTACCTACACAAGAAACCCCAGCTATGGTACCAGATGTTTCTTCAAAGGCCGAGAAGACAATTGAGAAGTTTCCAGCCCAAGAAGTGGCAGAAGATAAAGTGGCTGCAGAGCCTGTCGTCCTCCCTCGTGCTGAACCCATCGGTACATCAGAGGAAAGCTTCCAGACTACAGCCGACTCTGACCCCAAGGAGTCCGAGAAAAGCTTTGCTTGTGAATCGGGTAAGAAGTGAGGGTGCATTGTCCCTTTTTAAGGCAGTGAATTGCTGCAATCGCAATAAAAGCCTGAAATGTAGTGTTTTAAAGAAATGGGCCAATCGATTCCTAGGACCCGGGTCCAGCGACCATGTTGGTTGTTTGTAGCTGCTGGATAGGAGCCCTGTGAACAGTCTCCTACCTACCAGAATCCTCTGCGCCATCGTTGTGATGCGTGCAAGACATTATTGCAGGCCTACTACGGTGATCAGAAAAGGCGCCAAGAACGTCAGCAGGTTCACAGGGCTTTTGTCCCGCGGCCGTGGACTGTCAATGTGATCCGTGTCCTGCTTATTGATTGGCTCATCTGTTTTATAACCCCTCCCCTGAGGAGCGCATATGACCAGTGGTCTTGAGTTTTGCAGTTTTATGGTTTTTTTTTGCCAAGTTCTATCACTGGCATGGAGGAATCGTGCGTGCTACTGGGTGATACAATCTGTGGGTTTCTATAGTTTATATTTTAAAGGGGTTTCTGGGAACAGAATATTCTTAGAATAAGTCACCAATATCCAATCAGTCGAGGTTTGACTTGTCATTAGTAAAGAGGGGAGGAAAAGTCGTGTGGGAGGAACAGAACATATCTAAGGCTGCGATGTATTGATGTGAGTTGACTTTCTTATTCCTTCCAGGTATTGAAGCGACGGATCTCACCAGCTTGCTGGAGCAGTTTGAGAAGTCTGAAGGTAAGCAGGGTTCCATATTTTTTACTTTTTAACCATTGATTGTTCCCTGCCTCTGACACACAGGAGCTGTGCCGTCCCTTTGTCTCGGGGAGAGCGTGCTTAGTCTGCAGCAGCTCCTTTTATTGGGGTTGGCTTGCTCTGCAGTAAATACTTAATGGGATCGGGTTGTAAAATGGAGACATGCCCAAACAATGACAACCTAGCCCTAGTCTGTGGCGCACAAGTGGAAACCATCCCATTTCAGTATTTGACTTTTCTTTTTGTATTTGTGTTGAATCGTCTTCTGATTTTAATCGAAAAATGCAAAATCCTAGTTTCACCGCTGCAGGGTTAGTGCATTAGAATAGGTCATGGCAGCGATGATGATCGGCACAATGCCAGCTCTCCAGGCTTTAGTTTTTATATCTTGTCCTCCGTTCCTTTCTTGTTTTGTACATGACCTGTCGATCTCCCCTCACGTCCTGATTACAAAAAGCTTAACACATTTGGTTCTTTGCAGCTAAAGAGGAGGAACGGCTCCCTCAGAGTCCTGATAAATTGGCTGTAGGAAACTCCGGGTAAGTAAAAGAGTTACCCTACAGCTACACCCTGCTGCCTGCGGCAGAACATGCAGACGCACCTGCATGAGTATATGATCCTATGGATGAAATATGAAACGTTTCTAGACTTTGTCGCTCCTTTTACTGCTGTTTGTCCTATTCACGTGAATCTGATGAGCAGCACATCCCTTCATAATCACAGCCCGTTCGTACAGAAGATAAACCAAGCAAATCCCAAAGAACTTTTCTTGTCGGCAGGCAATTTTCATTTTTGCTCTTTTGATTTCCCCCTCCACCCCCTCCCCCCCCCCCCCCCCCAAAAAAGCTCCCAAGTGGGTTGAAATGGTGATAGTGAGGAAAAAAAAACTCGATTTGTTGGAGATTTTTTTTCTTTACGGCATTCATTGCCTAGTAAAAAAAAAAAATGACCTTGCCACATTATTCTGCAGGCCAGTACAATTATTAGAAATCTAAACTTTGGTATTTCTTAAAATCAGTAAAACAAAAAAGAAAAAAACACTTAACTTTTTTTTTATTTTTCTGTGACAAACACCAGTGTCAATC
Organism: Phyllobates terribilis; assembly: GCF_046119375.1. Taxonomy (NCBI): domain Eukaryota; kingdom Metazoa; phylum Chordata; class Amphibia; order Anura; family Dendrobatidae; genus Phyllobates; species Phyllobates terribilis. The sequence goes on from NW_027362765.1 coordinate 388,167,030, forward strand.
GCAAAAATTTAAATGCCGCTGTCAGGGGTTGATGGTTGTATCTAAAAAGGCAGCGATCGGAGCTAATAAGGCAGCGATCTGAGCCAATTTTCAAGGGCAATTTCGGTACCCCAGACTTTTACACTGGGAGGTGAGTGGCGCTGACTATGTTGCCGGGAAGTGTGCACGGTCAGCAGGTATCTGCCGAAATTACTCGCCTCTCCGTGTGGACGTGAGCTGTGCTGTAATAACCCTTTTAAGCTCTGCATAGCACTAACTGAATAGTCTAAAACTGGCCATACACCTTGCCTGTGGGCTCGCTGCGCATTTCACGTGCACAAAACAAAAGAAGTCGGCTCAGTGGCGAGAGGAATAATCCTCTGCCAGGCATCTATGGTTTATCACTAGTGATGAGTGAGTGTCCTCGTTTAACCCTTTAACCGAGCATGCTCGGGTGCTTATGGAGTACCTTCGGCGTGCTCTTTTATTATGTTCGAGTCCCTGCATCTGCGTTATTTACGGCTGTTAGACAGCCTCAACACATGCAGGGATTGCCTGCTTGATGGGGAATCCCACATGTGTTTACAGCTGTAAATCATGCAGACGCAGGGACTCGAACATAATATACGAGCACGCCGGAGATAATCGGTAAACACCCGAGCATGCTTGGTTAAAGGGTTAAACGAGCGAGGCTCGCTCATCACCATTTATCAACCTTAAGAACAAAGGATCAGACATATCCTAATCCAGCAGCCTGATCCTTCATTGACCCCTGGCATCTTGCAAGAGCTGGGGCGCCCCCATGTACTATAGATGGGTGTCTGAAAATTGCAGGTTTGTGCTACATTCATTTACGACGGTCTGAAGCCTCACACTTTGGTTCGAGGCTCGTTGTTAGGAGGTTTTTTTGGGTAGTGATAATTGTCATTGTGATAAGTTTTGTTTCTTTGACAGGCTGGGGAAAACATTGGAGAAGAAGATTCATGAGAAACAGTTGGCACCGGAGTTGGTGAACACAGCTGGTGAGTAGCCGCTATCAGACATATAGACCGCCTTCAGTAAATACATGAATGATGCTAAGCAGAGGTAATAATGTAACTTTGCTGATAGTTCTCTTCACTCAAACTGTTAAATCCTACAATTGTGACTGCCTGCAGCCACCAGCTGCTGTATCTCACTGCATACTTATCTGTTCAGCCACCATTAGCTCACTGCATACATTAGCTCACTGCATACAGATGTATACAGCCACCACTAGGGGGAGCTCACTGCATACAGATGTATACAGCCACCACTAGGGGGAGCTCACTGCATACAAATGTATACAGCCACCACTAGGGGGAGCTCACTGCATACAGATGTATACAGCCACCACTAGGGGGAGCTCAATGCATACAGATGTATACAGCCACCACTAGGGGGAGCTCAATGCATACAGATGTATACAGCCACCACTAAGGGGGGGGGGTCTCACTGCATATAGATGTATACAGCCACCACTAGGGGGAGCTCACTGCATACAGATGTATACAGCCACCACTAGGGGGAGCTCACTGCATACAGATGTATACAGCCACCACTAGGGGGAGCTCACTGCATACAGATGTATACAGCCACCACTAGGGGGAGCTCACTGCATACAGATGTATACAGCCACCACTAGGGGGAGCTCACTGCATACAGATGTATACAGCCACCACTAGGGGGAGCTCAATGCATACAGATGTATACAGCCACCACTAGGGGGGGGGGCTCACTGCATACAAGTTTAAACAGAAAACCCATAGCCACCTGTATTGCCATGATGCTCATGCTGCTGAAGTTCAGTGCATTATGGGAGTTTCGACGATACTCCGCTGTATAGCTAAGCTGTGAAATGTCAGACACGACAACTTGTTTTCAGTAAGTTTTGCATTCGTATACATTGTCTCTAGGATGGTGTAACAGATTGTAAAAAAACAAAACTTTTTTTTTGTATTGAAGGTCTTACCCCTCCTGCAACTCCACCGCATCAGCTCTGGAAGTCTGTGGTTACTAGGCCTGTTACTGGCAAGTCCAGGTCTTTGCATGGCCAGGAGAAGACCTGTTCACCTCTGAAAACGGCAAAACTCATCGAGCCAAAGCCATTGCCACAAAGCCTCCTGAAAAGTCGCAGTGTTGTCTCTTCACCCACTGTTTCCGTGCCTCCTGTCCATGTGGCCTCTGGTGACCACGATTACTGCATCTTGTCGAGCCAGCAGGCAGAGAACAAGGCCACCCCTGCTCCGTCACCTGCCTCTTGTGAAGAAGGCTCTCGCTGGAATGTCAAGCACCATCCAAATATCACCATAAAGCCCATAGTGCAATTCAACAAACAGCAGCAGCTCAAAGCTTTCCCAAAGCCGCCTGCGCCAAGTGCACCTTCAGCAGTCGCCAACCAAAGCACCACCTGTGGCCCCGTCATACCAATTGCACCTTGTGAAAGCATACGAAAAGCTAGCACAGACCCCCTGGACCACAGGACTAATGTCATGGCCGAATCGGCTGTTGTCAGTGCACCAGCTTCAGTATTAATGTCTCCGGACTCCTCGCCTTGTCGTAGTGAAAACGGAGAGAGTAGAACTGATGTGAAAAGAGGAGACGCCTCGTCACGGAGGGCTCTGCGCTGCTATAGGAAATACAAGGGTTCCCCAAGTCCCAAAAAATCCTGGAGAGACAGGACTAGCGGTAGTGGCTCAGGCTCAAGATCCTCCTCCTCCTCGTCAAGGTCTCGGTCGGGGTCGCCTGCATCAAAGAGGAGAAGAACGTAAGTTTCTGTTCTAGGGGCTTTTATTTATTTATTTTTTTTACACTAGCTTGTATTGACTTAAAAACAACACTTTTTTTTTCAAAGGATTTTCATTAAGAATTTTCACGCATTGGCTGCTACATCCTCTATGTATCACTGTACATAGCAGACTGCAAATTTGTCAAAGGTGTGATTCTGATGGCAGGGACTGCCTAACTCTTACCTTGCTTCTCCGGAGATATCTTAGCTCATTTATGACCACATCAAAGTTCAACTTGTAACCGGTCATAAATCGGCTTAGATGATGGTTCAGGGGAAGAGACCTAAGAGTCACAGATGTTGGTGCCAAAAGACTGTTGCCCGGGAATCACAAGAACTGCCTCTTAACTGACGGCTTCCGTGCTTCTTCTTTTGATTAGCTGGCCTATTGTAACATCACTTGCGTCACACCAGGCTAGCTAATCGAAAGAAGAGTCTCGGATGCCTTCGGGTAAAGAGTTAGTGGCCGATGGATCAGGATGTGCAAATCGATTCTGGGTAACATGTCACAGATTGTCAGAAGAGCTCGCACTCGTATTATGTACAGTGACACACAGAGGCTGTACACATCAAAGTGGCCAACAGACTTACTTTCAGGAGACCCCGTCCTGCTCTCATGGAGCACATCTTTCAAAAGAAAAGTTCTCTAGCAGTAAAACAATAAAGGTTTCCATTCACTGACTGCAAGCGGAGATCTGGAAATGGGATAGATGAGCTTGATATGGGAAGACCCTTTTAATGTGTAGGCGTCAGTATGTGGACACTCGTGGCTGTGTGTCTGTGCATCATACATTGATTTATCTCTTTTTATGTGACTTTAGTTTGGAGGGAGCACAATTTACCACTTTAGTGCAGCAGGTTTTTCTTTTTTTTTTTGTCGTTGAGATACAAGTCGAATGTTTTGACATTATATCTGCCTGATGATCACATTAAAGCCGCGTGTGCAGCAGAGGTGTCAAAACATAGCGTGACGCCCCGGATAAGTGCTGACTGCGCGGGTTAATTGTTCATTCGCTTTGCAAGTCTGTACAGACCGGGGAAGATCGAGGTCTCGTTGAGAGACCAGTTCGGTTGTGTTAACAAAGTGTCGGGTTTTTCGGTTTTTAGAGTGTCCACACTGGAGAATTCACCACAGAATTTTTTTTATTTTAATCTGGATTTCCAAGTGAAAAGTTAAGTGGATGTGACTTTTATCAAAGCTCATTCACACAGTGTAGATTGTAAAAAGGCAGCAATTAATCAATTTTTGATGCATTTTTTTTACCACGGTCCTTCTGCGTGGCTGCACTAGGTGCACTGATATCCGAGAGAATTGTCAGGGCGTAAATCATGTATCTCCTCCACCCAACCACATGCAAAACTTGAACAGGATGTAGAGTAGCAAAATGAGAGCGGATTTTACAGAAGAAATTGACTGCCACTACTTTCACTCTTAAGCTTGGTGTTAAGTGCGTCATTATCGCCGTGTAGCTACATCATAGAATGTTAGAGTTGGAAGGGACCTCCAGGGTCCTCTGTCCAACCCCCTGCTCAATGCAGGATTCACTAAACCATCTCATACAGATGTCTGTCCAGCCTCTGTATGAAGACTTCCATTGAATGAGAACTCACCACCTCTCGTGGCCGCGTGTTCCACTCATTGTCAAGTTTTCTTCTAATATCTTCTCCCTTTCAGTTTCATCCCATTGCTTCTCGTGTTTGTGTTTCCATGTGCAAATGAGAATAAGGATGATCCCTCTACACTGTGACATCCCTTCAGATATTTGTAGACAGCTATTAAGTCTCCTTTTAGCCTTCTTTTTTGCAAGCTAAACATTCCCAGATCCTCTAACCGTTGCTCATAGGACATTGTTTGTAGACCGCTCACCTTCCTTGTTGCTCTTCTCTGAACTTGCTCCAGTTTTTCAATAGCTTTTTTAAAATGTTCCCAGAACTGGACACAGTATTCCAGATGAGGTCTGACCAAGGAGGAGAAAAGGGGGGATAATGACTTCACGTGATCTAGACTGTATGCTTCTCTTAATACATCCCAGGACTGTGTTTGCCTTTTTTGCTGCTGCATCACACTGTTGACTCCTGTGCAGTCTGTGATCTATTAGTATACCAAAGTGTTTTTCACACGTGCTGTTGCTTAGTTCTACTCCTCCCATTCTGTAGATGTAATTTTCCTTTTTCTTGACCAGATATAGAATCTTGCATTTCTCCCTGTTAAATACCATTCTATTAGTCGCTGCCCATTGTTCAAGCTTATCTAGATCCTTCTGAATCCTTTCTCTGGCTTCTCAAGTGTTAGCTATCCCTCCTAGTTTTGCATAGTCTGCAAATGTGATTAGTTTATCTTCAGTTCCCTTATCTAGATCATTTATAAAAATGTTGAACAATACTGGGGCCAGGACAGAGCCTTGTGGTACCCCCACTAGAAATGCTCTTCCAATAGGATGTGCTATTGTTTATTACCACTCTTTGAGTACAATCACTAATCATGAAAGGTGCCGTTACCTGATGTGTATAGGGGTCCTCAATGCTGCTCTGATCTGAGGAACAAGTGTTCAGTTTCCCTGCAGCGCCCCCAGAGGAGTAATGTAGCATTACACCATTCCTTTTTGAAAACTTTAGTCTGTGTAGTAAGAAGACAGGTCCTCCAGAGAAGCTGTTTCCATATTTTAAGAATTTTGCACATGTGATTTAATGAGAATATTCCCAATTTTTTCTTTTCTTTAACACTTTTTGTTTTTTTTTTTTTTTTTTTTAAATTTTACTTTTTTTATTTTTTTTTATTAACCCCTTTCCAATGTGGTCAGTAATAGTACGCACCACGTCGGAAAGGCCGGATCAGCGGAGGCTCCGGCGCTGAGCCCGCACTGAACCGGGCACTTATCAGCTGATTATTACAGCTGACATGTGCCCGCAACAGCCACGGGTGGAATCGCGATCCACCCGCAGCTGTTAACATGTTAAATGCCGCTGCCTTTGCCCCGCCCTTCAGTGACCCCCGTCACATGATCGTGTGTCACTGATGGGTGAGCATGGCAACCCGGGGTCTGCAGCTGACCCCTGTGGTTGTCATGTAAAGATTGCTATGAGCGCCACCCAGTGGTCTGTGCTCATAGCACAGGAGCATTTCTCCTGCATACAGGCGATCTGCTCATTGCCTGTATGCAGTAGAAACGATCAGGAAACTTCAGCTTCTAGTCTCCTATGGAGACTATTGAAGCAAGCAGAAAGTGTTAAAAAAATATATATATTTATATTTATTTTTTAAGATTTTTATTTTTAAAAACAAGTTTAATTCACCCCCCCTTTTGCCCCATTCAAAATAAAATAATAAAAAAAACCACATTCACATTTGGTATCGCTGCGTTCAGAATCGCCCGATCTATCAAAATAAAAAAAGAATTAATCTGATAGGTAAACGGCGTAGCGATAGAAAAAATTCCAAATGCCAGAATTACTTTTGTTTTTGGTCGCTGCAACATTGCAGTAAAATGCAATAACGGGCGATCAAAACATCGGATTTATCCCAAAATGGTATTAATAAAAACATCACCTCGACGCACAAAAAGTAAGACCTCACCCGGCCCAAGATCACGAAAAATGGAGACGCTACGGGTCTCAAAAAAAAAAAAAAAAAAAGCTGCATTTTTCAGCAAACTTTGGATTTTTTTTTCTCCACTTAAATAAAAAAGAACCTATAGATGTTTGGTATCTACGAACTCGTAATGACCTGGAGAATAATAATTGCTGGTCAGTTTTAGCATTCAGTGAACGTGGTAAAAAAAAACAAAAGCAAAAAATACTGTGGAATTGCATTTTTTTTTGCAATTTCACCGCACTTGGAATTTTTTTCCCATTTTCCAGCACACGATATGGTAAAACCAGTGATGGCGTTTAAAAGTAAAACTCGTCCCGCAAAAAATAAGCCCTCACACGGCCATATTGAATGAAAAAATAAAAAAGTTCTGGCTCTGGGAAGAAAAGAAGCAAAAAACAAAAATTGCTCCGGTCATGAAGGGGTTAAGGGTTTGTTTCTTCCTAAAATGAGCAAATTGGCAGTCAAGCATTTAGTTTTTGGCCTTTTGGGGTTTGTTTTTTTTTTGTTTTGTTTTTCCTTTTTTCTGTATATTTTTTTTACATTGTTTTTTTTCCCCACATTGAAATGTATATTTAAGAAGTTTTCTAATTTCAGAAAACACCCCAGAATTTTTTTTCTCTCCCAGGTCCAGTGCTTAGTCTCCACCGCTGCTCCTGGTGTCACGTAATGTCAACATCGTTGCAGCCAATCAGTGAGCTCGGCTTGGGCAAAGCCGCTGAGTTCAGTGATTGGCTGCAGACAATAACAGACATCCTGGAGCAGCAGCGGGAGACTCTGCGCTTGACCCAACTAAAGTGAGTAAATTTTTTTTTTTTTTTTAAACCAATCGCAGCCCAAAAAATTTAAAGGGGTTGTCTGCTACTCATGACAACCCCTTTTCAACCTGTATATATTCCCCTTTAAAAATAGCAACACTTATACTTGCCTCTGTCACAGACACCGGTCCAGCAGTGTCGGGATGGTCTCCCAGCGATCGTGTAAAGCGAACCCTGCGGCTGCTACTCTTCCCGCCTTTGGAGCGTATCGTATAGTGCTAAGCAAGTCAGATCCCTCTAGATTCCTGGCATTGGCTTTGACGTTAGATGTCTTGTGCTTCTACAGTCATGAGACCAGAAAGAAGTGCGAAGAGAGGAGTTATTCCAGATATTACAGGCTGTGTCCTACTTCACAAACTTTTTTTTTTTTTTCCCTCCCAATGAATAAAAAAATAAAAAATTAATCATTCAGTTTCCTATAGTTTTGTCTACAGCTCCCTAACATTCTACATCTCCATGGTAACCGACTACAAACGAACCGACCGTAGTCTGATCCGGCAGTCATCCTCTCTTCTATATATCCCGCTCTTCTAGATAATCTACAAAATTACATTACCATAAAGTAGAGGACAAATGGAAAGAGACGTGACTGCGAGGTCAGACTACACAGGGTCTTCTTACCTGTAGTCTGTTATCATGGAGACCACAATCTACATTGGAGCTGTAGACACAACTGCAGGACGTTGTTTTACTTTGTGCCTATTTGAAAGTTGCTAAATTATTAATTTTAGCGATGTTGGGCCAGGAACATAAGACTTAGCTTTTGGGCATTGCCAATGGGCCTGCTAGGAGTACAGCGCTCAGCTTTTCCTGGGGAACTTGTTACCAGTGAATGGAGCGGCGGTGGCATGCATGTGGGATCACCACTCCATTCCGACAGGCCAGGGGTGGCTCCTTTCTTGTGGTCACTCGGAGTCCCAGAGTTCAAACCTTCACCAATCCCGTTGTATATGGAGGTTTTATCAGTCATTGTAATCCGGCCTCTGATAAGGAAACTGCTGAAAACTCTTAATGAAACGATAGAAAGTAAGAGTCTAAAATCTCTCCAGTGTAATATTGTCGCAGGATGTATACACCCGGTTATACCATGACTGCCATGGTCAGTCTCCTCTATATTGCACGTGGGTTCATGTTGTGTTTTTTCCCTTTTCTTAGCTCAAGATACAGATCCAGAAGCAGGCACAGGTCTCGCTCCTCCTCCAGATCTAGTTATGGCACCAGCGGCTCCTCTAGATCTTCGTCATGTTCATCCCGGTCGTGCACTCCTTCTTCCAGTCAATCCCGCTCACGATCCCCATCGCCCTACGGGCGGAGAGGTCGGAGCCGAAGTCGGAGGTGAGTGTGTATGCTGCATGAGTTATCGGCACAGTTTGGTAGTACATGTTGCTATGGGCTGTAGTTTTTTTCTTTGCCATTTTTTAATGTGAAGTCTTGTTTGACAGGTGCGAATCCAGAGAAAGTTATAACAGGAGGAAGATGTTTCACAAAGAGCGAGCCATTGTAAGTACTTCCAGCCAGCGCCTTTTGCACTGTCGCCCTTCCCACCGCCTCTGGCGTCGCCCTTCCCACCGCCTCTGGCGTCGCCCTTCCCACCGCCTCTGGCGTCGCCCTTCCCACCGCCTCTGGCTGCCCCATGTTGGCGCTGTATATGATTTTAGCTGTCGTCGTGCATTACCTGCTGTTAATATGATTGCACCTGACTTTTCAGGAGGAGCGAAGGGTCGTGTACATAGGCAAAATCAACAGTCTCATGACCAGATCGGAGCTGAGTCGCCGCTTCTCCATTTTCGGGGAGATAGAGGAGTGCACCATCCACTTCAGAGAGGAGGGGTAAGTGTTGAGTATGAAGCCTGTGGGGAAGCGGGAAAGTATAAGAACCTGTCGCCTCTTAATGACTGGCAGTACAGCTTTTCATGTGGATCTTTAAGAGGCAATATGTCGTGTTTCCATGTCAATTCCTGGAATCTGATAAGACTGGATTTTTAACATTTCACTGACATCCATCGTATGGCACAAATCTACTGCAGATTCATTATCTGTGCTAGGATTTGTGCACATGACATCTTTTAGATGCACCGTTTTTACTATAGGAAGATTAATCAGGAAAATGCCGGCGGTGTAGAACATGGCGGCTTCCAAAGAAGTGATAAAAGACAGATCATGTGCACCGCAAGTGGTTTTGACATCGCTGTGCATATGTATGTACTACTTGCTGTTTTTTCAAGCCCTTTTTCAGTTGGGTTTCAGGAGGAATCCACCTGAGAAAGAAGTCCTTGTGAAATTACTCTTACACAGCTGGATTCTGCTTCCAGCAGCAGCGACCAGAGGAAAGCTGGTTAATCTGACTTTGCTGCATGGCGATGAAGTAGTGAAGATGGCGGAAGATTGGCAGGAGCTCAGCCACCGTAAAGGACAAGCCCATGGGCTGGTCCCTTGTGATGGTTGAGCTTGTGCCGATTTTCTAGTCTATCAGGATGCACACAAGCTCCCAGCCATTTCCATGTAGGTTACTCCGGTTATGTCTTCTGTGCTGATAGCTGAGGGTTTCAGCAGCTTGAATTGATGACTGGTTTATCCAGTCGGGACAACCACTCTGTTAACCATGTAAGGCCCGACTTCCAGGCTCTACGGAAGGTGCAAACTAAACAAGAAATTGTGCACTTATCCAAAAGCCACACAACGCTGTGAGTGACATTGCTCCTCCTTTGCTCTGGTTACCTCTGTATTAATGTGCATTCTTCTTTTCTCCCCCAGTGATAACTACGGCTTTGTGACGTACCGCTGTACTAGGGAAGCCTTTGCTGCTATTGAAAATGGCCACAAACTGCGCCTTCCAGACGAGTTGCCTTTCGATCTCTGCTTTGGAGGCAGAAGACAATTTTGTAAAAGTAATTATGCCGATCTCGGTATGTACCTTTTGTGCAAGTCGTGGGACATCAGCACAAACCCTAGCAATGTCTACACACAGGCTGCGTTTTTTGCTCCTCAGCTCATCTGCACTTGGGGCTTGACAAGATTTGTGCACATTCGTATTCGCATGTGTATCAGGCATGGCATTCCCGTTTCCAAAATTGATCCTGTCTCCACTGGATAGGGGATAATTGTTCCCCCATAGTCGGCAGCAATTGCAATCTTGCAGCCAGGGAAGAGCAGGTGACATAAGTCCTCCATCTGCTGGTCAAAAAGTTATCAACTATCCAGTGCATAGATAATTTTTGGGACACGAGAAGCCTTTTAAGCCTCAGTTCAGCCAGTAGCAGGTGCTAAGGGGCTCCTAAGCTGGGGAGAGGGTGTCTGTTCCAGATGGCACCTCCTGTGCCCGTTGTCCACGCTTGATGTGTACATATGACAGAAGTTTGGAGCCCTTTCCATCCCCAGTGGATGTCAGCTAATTTACACAGCAGACCCTCTCCGATATCGGAGCTAGCTCTAGTTGCAGCAGCTTAACCAAGATGCTGTGATGATCGGCAACCTCAGCATTTTTAGTGATTAGAAGGTGTTTCCTCAATTTGGGTCCCGTGATACAATCTCAGAAACCCGATGGGTCGTTATTAATTATCATCATATTTTTTTTTTTTTTACCAGATTCGAACCGTGACGACTTTGATCCGGCGCCGGTTAGAAGCAAATTTGAAGCTTTAGATTTCGATACTTTATTAAAACAAGCGCAAAAGAATCACCGGAGGTAACGCCACGCCCGGAACATCAGTACGGAAGAATCATGTATAACGAAGTTACCTCAAACACTGGAGAGAAGGCCATTCACTAAATACAAGCATGAGACTCCCAACATCTGGGGTGGGAGACAAGTGCTGGATTATTTTTCATTTTTAATTAAATTAAAAAAAAATAATCATAAAAAAAGGTTTAAAGACGTATAATTTTTTTTTAAGAATTGATCTTTTTTTTTCTAACCTATTTAATGGGCGCTTAGTGTGCACTGCCCAGATCTGATGAGAAATCACTATGCAGATCGGTAATAAATCTATAACGTACAGCGGAGTCCTTGTGTCGTCATTTAGGTGCGGGAAAGGTGGGGCGACGTTACTGGCCTGCTAGGAAACAGCAGTGATCATTTGGTATATATCAGAGGTGGGCGGTCATTGATACTCATTTTTTTTTATGGAGGTCCAAAACAATAGGTCGAACCTAACTCTGCTCAAGCTCAATATTAAAGGGTTAATATTGCAACAACCAGTCTCAACGTGGGTCTCGTGTTGTTCAAGTCGAGTCCAGATGTTGCGGACAGTTAATGCACCTTGAAATATTCCCGTCTCACTTTCTGGCTTAGTAGTACAGTTCAGACAAGCATATGTGAAGTTGTCCCTTTTTTCATCCTGGGAAAAAAATTGTTTCTACATCCCTATACTGTATAAATATTTGTATTACATCTGCAGTTTGGCTAAAGAACTAGACAGGGGATTTTTAGTCTAAATCCAGACTGTATTGCATTCCTTTGAAAGCGAATTTCTCTTTTGCTCAACATTAGACAAAATTTTGGAAAAAGCTTCGGACTCAAAAAAATAGGTTCCCACTAGCAAACATCCCGAAGTTCAAAACTCCCTTTCGTCCATTTTGGAAGAACAGACAAGTCACATCTCCGGCACAAAGGGGACCCTAAGTGAAAAGGGTCCAGGAATGGAAGAAAAAACTATCACCTGAAAAGTTTTGTCTGGGTTCCCCAAAAGATTCAGGAGGCAATGACTCCAGGACCCAGGTAGGTGGAAGACTAACACAATTTCTACCTGCCTGGCAAAAGATATCTTCTAGTCAGTGGATCTTAGACACCATAAGCGAAGGGTTAAAGCTTAAATTTTGCACAAACCCCCATACCGATATTCCAAAGCCACAAAAAATATTTGTGCCCTCACACAAGGTAGGCATCTCTAAGGTCGATGGTCCCCAGATATAAAGACATCATTGTCAAACATGAAGGAACTAGAAGCCATCAGGCTAGTTCTATTATGGCCATGTTAACGGGTTACCATGTAAAAATAGTCAGACAAGATGGCAGTAGCATATATGAACTGACGAGGTGGCACAAGGTCCAAAAGCCTCATGGCAGAAGCAAGGGAGATTATGTCCGTAGGCGAAGGAAATCTCCAGTTCCTATCAGCAACTTACTTGAAAGGGAAAGAAAACTTGGAAGCGGACTTTAGCCGTCATCAAATAAGTCAGGACGAGTGGTTCTAAGTCCATTAGTATTCCAGGAAATCAATCTCTGGTGGGCGAAACAGTTGATATACCTTTTTGCAAACAAAACAAAGTCCAGAAGTTTTTCTCAAGACCCAAAAGGAATCCAGGGTTGGGTGCACTCCTCCACAAGTGGCCCAGGAATCTAGTTTATGCCTTCCCTCCCATTGCATTACTTCAGGCAGAGGTGATGGTGAATGCTCTTTTCTGGCCCAAAAGGACTGTTTACGTGGCTGCACCTAATGGCGGTAGGAGATCCGTGGGTCCATCCAGAAATTGCAGACCTTGTATCTTGGGCTAATCCTGCATCCCAATGTAAGGGGCTTTCATCTGAAGGCGTATCATTTGAGCAGAAGCTCTTAGCGGCCAGGGGGGTTCTCGAAAAATCTTATCACCCTAATGAATTGTAGAAAGAAGGTTACCACTAACACTTATACTAGAGTTTGGGCCAACTTTTTTCGGGGTTAGATCTATTCAAAGACCACCCGATTCCTTGGTCAAAAATTTTAGAATTCCTGCAGAATGGGCTGGAGAGGGGGTAGGGCAGGATAGCGGATCACCCCTGGGTAATAAGATTTATTAAAGCAGTAGGTTGGTCCAGTGTACTGCCTCAGCTATGTACCTCAACTTAGTCCTGACAGCCCTGACGAGGGCCCCATTTAAACGATTGCCAGAGTGCCCAATCAGAGTATGAACCTTAATGTCAGCCAGAAGCATTGAGGAGTTGCAGGCTCTTTCTGTAAACCAACCTTTCACAAGCTTCCTCCCAGATAAAGTAATTTTGAGACCCGGCCTTCCTTCCTAAGGTGTCCTCACCCTTTCACAGGACCCAAGAAATAGTATTACCCTCATTCTGCAGCAACCGCAAGAATGAAAAGGGAGTTCCACACACTAGATGTCAGGAGATGCCTTTTGCAAAGGCTTTTTTCACTAAATCTACCTCTACACTGTGTGCACAATTATTAGGCAAATGAGTATTTTGATCACATGATACTTTTTATACATGTTGTCCTACTCCAAGCTGCATAGGCTTGAGAGCCAACTACCAATTAAGTAAATCTGGTGATGTGCATCTCTGTAATGAGGAGGGGTGTTGACTAATGACATCAACACCCTATATAAGGTGCGCTTAATTATTAGGCAACTTCCTTTCCTTTGGCAAAATGGGTCAGAAGAGAGATTTGACGGGCTCTGAAAAGTCCAAAATTGTGAGATGTCTTGCAGAGGGAGGCAGCAGTCTTGAAATTTCCAAACTTTTGAAGCGTGATCACCGAACAATCAAGCGTTTCATGGCAAATAGCCAACAGGGTCGCAAGAAGCGTGTTGGCCAAAAAAGGCGCAAAATAACTGCCCATGAATTGAGGAAAATCAAGCGTGAAGCTGCCAAGATGCCGTTCGCCACCAGTTTTGCCATATTTCAGAGCTGCAACGTTACTGGAGTATCAAAAAGCACAAGGTGTGCGATACTCGGGGACATGGCCAAGGTAAGGAAGGCTGAAAAAACAACCACCTTTGAACAAGAAACATAAGCTAAAACGTCAAGAATGGGCCAAGAAATATATTAAGACTGATTTTTCAAAGGTTTTATGGACTGATGAAATGAGTGACTCTTGATGGGCCAGATGGATGGGCAGAGAGCTCCACTCCGACTCAAGACGCCAGCAAGGTGGAGGTGGGGTACTGGTATGGGCTGGTATCATCAAAGATGAACTTGTGGGACCTTTTCGGGTTGAGGATGGGATGAAGCTCAACTCCCAGACCTACTGCCAGTTTCTGGAAGACAACTTCCTCAAGCAGTGGTACAGGAAGAAGTCGATATCGTTCAAGAAAAACATGATTTTCATGCTGGACAATGCTCCATCACATACATCCAACTACTCCACAGCATGGCTGGCCAGTAAAGGTCTAAAAGAAGAAAAAAATAATGACATGGGCCCCTTGTTCACCTGATCTGAACCCCATAGAGAACCTGTGGTCCATCATAAAATGTGAGATCTACAGGGAGGGAAAACAGTACACCTCTCGGAACAGTGTCTGGGAGGCTGTGGTGGCTGCTGCACGCAATGTTGATCGAAAACAGATCAAGCAACTGACAGAATCTATGGATGGAAGGCTGTTGAGTGTCCTCATAAAGAAAGGTGGCTATATTGATCACTAATTATTTTGGTTTTTGTTTTTGCATGTCAGAAATGTTTATTTCTAAATTTTGTGCACTGATATTGGTTTATCTGGTGAAAATAAACAAGTGAGATGGGATTATATTTGGTTTTTATTAAGTTGCCTAATAATTCTGCACAGTAATAGTTACTTGCACAAACAGATATCCTCCTAAGATAGCCAAATCTAAAAAAAAAACACTCCAACTTCCAAAAATATTAAGCTTGGATATTTATGAGTCTTTTGGGTTGATTGAGAACAGAATTTTTGATCAATAATAAAAATAATCCTCTAAAATACAACTTGCCTAATGATTCTGCACACAGTGTATTCATTCTCTTTCAGGGCCCCGGCAGAGGCTAGGCAGCAACCAAAGGGTCCCTAGCCAGCTGGGTCAAAACAGTTTCTCTGGCATACACGTCAGGTGGCCTGGCCCCTCCCTGAAAATTTATAGCCCTGGTGGAGTGCGCTTTTATCTACAGTGATTTGAAAAAGTGTTTGCCCCCTTCCCGATTTCTTATTCTTTTGCAAGTTTGTCACGCTTAAATGTTTTTGTTTCAAACACGTCGTCCTTCATGAGTTTCTGAATATCCGGACCCACAAAAATGCCTTTCTTCAGTTTTGTTTCGGTCAGTCTCTGAAACTTGGTGCACAGGTACTTAAGTCTCCTTCTTTCAGTAGAACTTTCACAAACTGCTTCATAAGTCCAAGCTTAATGTGGAGTGGTGGCAGGAGAACTTTAGAGGGATCAACTAAACTTTCTGCAACTATGTTCTTGAGTTCAAGTTGGCCAACTTTTTTTTTAGGTTCCAGTGATGTGTCCTGTCCCATTCACACAAAAAGCATGGGTACTTTGTGTATCCTCTTTGCTGACCAAGGAGCAAAGAGAGAACTTTCAGGTCACCACATATTGACCATCCTTGATCCTCGTAGGGAAGTTTCTTGAGAATAAAGTCTAAATTCTTATTCTCATAGCTTTCCTTCAAGTGCACAGAATGCCCTACAGGTACTGAAGCATACTTGCTGCCTTTGTGCAGTAGCACAGCTTTCAGGCTAATTTTTGGATGACTCAATAAAAAGTCTCCACTCACTCACATTGTACTCCAATGTTTAATTTTTCCATTAGCCTAGGATCATCACTTCAATACACTAGAGCACCGTCTTGAGAAAAGAATGGAAGGAATTCCTTTTCTCTGCTTCTGTACCATGAAAAACAGGTACCAGGAGCTAGGAGGTTTTTTTCCTTTAGGCTAAAGCCTAAAAGTGTCTGCAACATGTTTAGGAAGGTCCAAATTTCTGACTAAATCATTTAATTTGAGCTGTGAAAAAAGCTGTGGGACTAGTGTGAAAGTCTTCATTAGAATCCTACTTTTCATGTTCTGAATCAGGTGTATCTTCAAGTATTTCTGGAGGTGAAAATTGTCTCTTCAGAGAGGATGGGGACTAGAACTCTAGTGCCACCTACAGGAAGTAGCAATTCTGAAAGTCAATAGTGACCCTTTAACAAGCTTTATCACAGAGACTTAAGACCCCGTCACACATAACGAGATCGCAAGCGAGATCGTTGATACTTCACGGTTTTTGTGACGCAATAGCGATCTCGTTATGTCTGACAGGTAGCAACGATCAGGCCCCTGCTGTGAGATAGCTGATCGTTACAAAGCTTCCTGGACCATTCCTGAGTCGTTGCACTCCCGCTGGACAGTGTCCATTGCTGTATTTGACACCTTATCAACGACCTCGTTAGCGATTCAGAACTGAGACACGTAGGCGTGCATAAATTGGACTTTTCCGCGCCCCTCGTCCCCGATTGGTGGTCGCTACAGCGTTCTCATTTTCCGCCGTGCATAAAGAAGGCAACAGAATAGCGATTCCATCCTTTGTTTCTGACCTCGTGCTGGATTGCAGATCCTAGCAGAATTCTCCGGGCTGTTGATATCCGTTCATTCGAATGAGTCCTGATTTTGCGGATCGTTGTAGCGACCAAGGCCGCCCAATCAGAACGCAGTAGCGTCCACCAATCGGAGATGAGGGGGTGCTGAAAAGTAATTTTATGCACGCCTTTGTGACACAGTGCAGTCCCTATCAAGGTGTGGATCGTTGAAATAGCTGCTGTGTGAAAGCGTCCCAACGACCGCCGAGATCGTTAGTTAGATCGCTGGGGCGGCCGAAATCGTTGGGAAGTTCTGCATATTTGACAGCTCCCCAGCGATCACGAAACGACTCTCCAGCGATCCCAAAACCGTGACGTAATAACGATCTCGCTAGCGATCTCGTTATGTGTGACGGGGCCTTTAGGCTAAAAGTCTATTAAGTGTTAAAGGGTCACTATTGACTCTTAGGATTTCTACTTCCTGTAGGTGGCACTAGAGTTCTAGTCCCCATCCTCTCTGAAGAGACAATTTGCATATTTCCCAGAGGAGCATTGCAGCTTTAAAAGTCTCCTCACCTGAGGTGCTTAACACATCACTCTCCGCAAGGAGAAATATTACCCCTAGATATCTGGAGGTGAAGGGACAGGTATTCCTGGACTGTCAGGCACAGGGCCAATCGCTGATGGGAGTTCTGGGTATATAATTTCCTTCTTTTTAAGGATGGATCCCTCCACGTTGCATGTACAAAAGTAACAGTGATTGCTATGATTTTGCGGTTCCCTCTTGATCATAGGCACGCCAAAACCACAGCTCTTTCTTCCCTTTAGACCACTGTTGTAGTTCTTCTACACAAACAGAACACACTACATGTGGAGTCCATGACTTTTTTCCTGATCACCTAGTTTTACAAAAAAGTACGCATAATACACTTTTCTAACGAAGTTCATAATGTTCCTTCACTATTAAACAAACGCAAACGTAGCAAAACTTGTCAGGTGAATTACGACATGCCCTTGTAGCCATTTCGATCAACGTTGTTAGAAACAGGAGCTTAATCCACCACAACCACTAAATACTGAAAGGAATCGTGGTCAGCAGCGCACCACCACACTCTTATCAACTCTGTCTAAAAGAAAATCTGCCTTTGCTCTAAATATCACAGTGCAGCTTTCCGTTCTTATACTGCTGAGGTAAAATGTAAGCTGTGCTCTGATTGGCTGCTATGGACACCACCACACTGTTATGAACTGTGACTGAAAAAAACAAATCTGCCTTTACTGCCCATAACAACCAATCACAGTACAGCTTTAAGTTCTACTGCTGAGGTAAAATGTAAGCTGTGCTCTGATTGGTTGCTATGGTCACCACCACACTGTTATGAACTGTGACTGAAAAAAAGAAATCTGCCTTTACTGCCCATAACAACCAATCACAGTACAGCTTTCAGTTCTTCTACTGCGGAGATAAAATGAAAGCTGTGCTCTGATTGGTTGCTATGGACACCACCACACTGTTATGAACCGTGAATTAAAAAAGAAATCTGTTTTTACTGCCAATAACAAATCACAGTGCAGCTTTCATTTCTTATACTGCTCAGGTAAAAAAAAAAAGGATATGCTATGATTGGTTGCTATGGACACCACCATACTCTTTGGAAGCTGGGCTGATAAAATCTTCTCTGCCTACAGCAGCCAATCGCAGCACAGCATCCACTAATTTCCACAAATCTTCCACCAAAGGTCACGCAAAGAAAAAGCCTAACGAGTCAGTGTTTGTGAAAAAACTGTACTTGATGGAATTTCTTTTCAATATTTTTACTCAATTCAGTGATCGAAAGTATATAAAATAAGTATTTGATACACTGACGATTTTGTAAGTTTTCCCACCTACAAAGAATGGAGAGGTCTGTAATTGTTATCATAGGTATACTTCACCTTTGAGAGACAGAATATAACAATAAAATCCAGAAAATCACATTGTATGATGTCTAAATACTTATTTGATGCAATAAAATGCAATTTCATTATTTGATCACCTACCAACCTGCAATAATTCTGGCTCTCACAGACCTGTTAGTTTTTCTTTAAGAAGCCCTCCTACTCTGCACTCATTACCTGTTTGCACCTGTTTGAACTTGCTACCTGTATAAAAGACAGCTGTCCACACAATCAATCACACTCCAACCTCTCCACCATGGCCAAGACCAAAGAGCTGTCTAAGGACACCAGGGACAAAATTGCAGACCTGCACATGGCTGGGATGGGCTACAGGACAATAGGCAAGCAGCTTGGTGAGAAGGCAGCAACTGTTGGCACAATTATTGGAAAATGGAAGAATCACAAAATAACTGTCAATATTCCTCGGTCTGGGGCTCCATGCAAGTTCTCGCCTCGTGGGGTAAGGATGATTCTGAGAAAGGTCAAAAATCAGCCCAGAAATACATGGGAGGACTTGGTCAATGACCTGAAATGACCTGAAATGAGCTGGAACCACAGTCTCAAACATTACCGTTAGGCAACGGCCCCACTATCAGTATTCGGTCAGTATTTTTTCTCTGGAGTGGGAGACAAAACAAGTTGAGGAACAATCAGAGAAAAGGTATAATAGAAATAAGTCACCAATTCTGCATTTATCACCCACTCCTGGGTTTGGCTCCCACTTCTGAGAAAAATACTGACCAAATACTGATAGTGGGGCTGTGGCCTTAGTAAAACACTACGCAGTCATGGATTAAAATCCTGCAGGGCATGCAAGGTCCCCCAGCTCACGCCAGCACATGTCCAGGCCCATTTTAAGTTCGCCAATGACCATCTGGATGTTCCAGAGGAGGCATGGGAAAAGATCATGTGCTCAGATGAGCCCAAAATAGAACTTTTTGGTATCAACTCCACTCGCCATGTTTGGAGGAAGTAGGATGAGAACAAAGTCAAGAACACCATCACAACCGTGAAGCATGGTGGGGGAAACAACATACTTTGGGGTTGCTTTTCTGCAAAGGGAACAGGAGGACTATATTGAAGGGAGGATGGATGGGGTCAAATAATGTGAGATTTTGGCCAACAGCCTCCTTCCCTCAGTAAGAGCATTGAAGATGGGTCGTGGCTGGGTCTTCCAGCATGACAATGACCCGAAACACACAGCAAGGGCAACTAAGGAGTGGCTCCCTTAGAAGCATTTCAAGGTCCTGGAGTGCTCTAGCCAGTCTCCAGACCTAAACCCAATAGAAAATCTTTGGAGGGCGGTGAAACTCAATGTTGCCCAGTGACAGCCCGAAACCTGAAAGATCTGGAGAAGATCTGTATGGAGGAGTGGGTCAAAATCCCTGCTGCAGCGTGTGCAAACTTGGTCAAGAACTACAGGAAACGTCTGTCTGTTCTGTTTTTCTATTGTATTAAATACTTACTTCATGCAATAAAATGTAAAAATCATACAGTGTGATTTTCTGGTTTTTATTTTTAGATTCTCTCTCTCACAGGTGAAGTGACCTATAATAAAAATAACAGACCTCTCCATTCTTTGTAGGTGGGAAAACTTGCAAAATCGTCAGTGTATCAAATACTTATTTTCCCCACTGTATTTAGGGAGTAGGGTAGTAATTATAAAAGAGTATATCTATTTAGCCTAACATGCATATATGTATGTATCTATCAAATTAACCAATTGGAGGACCTCTCATACTCTTTAAACCACTGAAGCGTAGAGAGAGGCTCAGCCTTTTAAAGCTGTAGGTTTCTTGTCCTTGGGGATCCTCTCTCTCTACATGATGCTGTTGTAGGTTCAGGAATATCCAATTACTGATAAGTAATTATATATTTTTCTGGTTAGCCAATAAAAGTATCACCCCGTGACAACAATCAGTGGAAACCAGACAAGTCATCCGAGATCCAGACGACTTATCAAAGTGTGTTATCTCTCAAATGCTGCAGCAATTCAGGGGAAGTCATACATGACGCAATGCACTACCCATGGTCAGCTACTGCCACTAGGAGGTAGACACAGCATCAGTGTTCGCTTCTCCTTCATTAGAGATGGCACCCTAAAGGGCCGAATATAAGATGATCCAGTGCATGTGAGTGTAACTTTTAATCAGACTTATCCTCTTAGTGGTGCCCAAGAAGGACCCATCGGTTTATCCTGTCATGAAGGTTAACCACCTCAACAAGGGGTTGGTCACTTCTGTATGGAGTACTTGAGTACAGGAGGGTTTCCAACCATCAGATTCCCCTACAAACTGTCTCGTTCAGCTGGATAATCTATGTCCCGACTCCTCTTTCCTTCCCAAATGATTTATTTTGAAAGAGAGTCTTTCAGTAAAGGTTTTCTTACCTAGTAAAAATTGGCTACCCTAAGGCAAGGTGTCACGGGTGTGTCAGATGTAACAGACAGTCACCCTGCAGTTGGTTGCAGAAGATCTCTTTGTTTGGCATTACAGACACCTTCTTAGCCGTTTCACTCTAGGATCCAGCGGCTACCTCCTTCCTGCTCTAAATGACACACTGGCCTGGCTGTTTAAATAGTTTCACTTTGCAGCAAGAGGGTGCCGGTGATATTCACTTGTGTACGCTTGGAGCTATTTCAGACGTCTTTCTACTTCTCTGGTGCTAGGAGGAAGTTTGGAGTTATCGCTTTGAAATCTTCTCAAGCTAAGCTACTTTTTCCCTTGTTTGTCTCCTTTGTGGTCTTTAGTTGTCAGTGGGGATCGACTAGTGCTCATCCTCCCCTTCCCTATCCGGGGCCAAGCGCTAGGGAAATACAAGGGTAGGTTCCTGTGTGGCGATTGGTGAAGAACCAATATAGGGATGGTAAGGCAGACAAGGTGATATCAGATCAGCCTAGGAGGTCTCCACTCCCCCCTTTCCCTAGAGTCAGGACTCCCTTCCTCTCTTCCCTTTGTGTTGCACTTAGTCTTTCCTACACAGTGCGTGACACAAGGGGTTGGAATATTTCAGAGAAACTTCCCAATTTCTCTCTGCCTGTCTTTGCGGATTCTGTGAACCATGATGGCTTTGATACAGGCAGACCCCTACGCTAAGGTCCACATCCATTTTCTTCAAAGAACAATCCTCGCTCATTGAAATCACTGGAGTCATTGCATCACCTGAACCTCCATCTTTTATCACTCCATCATTTGATCACTCTTTGGGTGCCTGTTCAGTCTACTCTGAGTCTCCCATTTTCCCCTCATCAACAGGAGTCTTATCTTAGAAGGACAAAGGCAGGATGTGATCCAACAATTCGTATAGCTCCGTTAAAAATGAAACACCACTGTCTCCCATTGGCATCTGCCCCTCTGAGATGATGTTTAAGGGCATTTAATGGGCTATTGAAGATGCCATTCTAAGGGATCATGGGTTTTCTGAACACATCAATAATGAAGAATGCCAGGAAATCATCCTCTTCTAGAATCAAAGAGGGAAGTTTTACTTTTAATATTGTGCAAATTGCCTCTTCAGAGAAAAAGAGGACTTGTACTCTATAGCGCCACCTATTGGAAGTAGCAATCCTACAAGTCACAATCAACCCTTTAACGAGTCGTGCAATATGACTTAGGATAAAAGCCAAATCAGAAACTCAATTTGCAGACACGGTGTTTGGGGCTGTTAGCCCTCGTCAGTGCAAAGTATGAGTACTGATTTGGCTAGTTGAGAGGCTCTGGACTGAGGTCTAAGGGGTAGCGTTTCTCCTTATGGAGAGTGACACACCAGCTCTGGCACGTCAAGGTAAGGAGGCTTATTCGCCATGCAATGCTCCTCCTCCAATATGACTTAGGATAAAAGCCAAATCAGAAACTCAATTTGCAGACACGGTGTTTTGGGCTTCGGGCTGCAAATTGAGATTCTGATTTGGCTTTTATCCTAAGTCATATTGCACGACTCGTGAAAGGGTTGATTGTGGCTTGTACGATTGCTACTTCCAATAGGTGGAGCTATAGAGTACAAGTCCTCTTTTTCTCTGAAGAGGCAAATAGCATATTAAATTTCCCAGAGGAGCATTGCATGGCGAATAAGCCTCCTTACCTTGACGTGCCAGAGCTGGTGTGTCACTCTCCATAAGGAGAAACGCTACCCCTTAGACCTCAGTCCAGAGCCTCTCACCTAGCCAAATCAGTTCTCATACTTTGCACTGATGAGGGCCAACAGCCCGAAACACCGTGGCTGCAAATTGAGATTCTGATTTGGCTTTTATCCTATGTCATATTGCACGACTCGTTAAAGGGTTGGTTGTGACTTGTAGGATTGCTACTTCCAATAGGTGGAGCTATAGAGTACAAGTCCTCTTTTTCTCTGATGAGGCAATTAGCATATTAAACTTCAGCAGAAATCCGAGAACAATGGTAGAGTTCCAAAGCATTTTTAAACTTCAGCAGAACTGCGAGAACAATGGGAGAGTTCCAAAGCATTTTTAAACTTCAGCAGAATTCCGAGAACAATGGGAAAGTTTGAAAGACTTATTTAAAAAAAACAATAACATTCCGAGATCAATGGGAGAGTTCCAAAGCATTTTTAAACTTCAGCAGAATTCTGAGAACAATGGGAGAGTTCCAAAGCATTTTTAAACTTCAGCAGAATTCCGTGAACAATGGGAGAGTTCCAAAGCATTTTGTAATCTTCAGCATAACTGCGAAAACAATGGGTGAGTACCAAAGCATTTTTAAACTTCAGCAGAATTCCGAGAACAATGGGTGAGTTCCAAAGCATTTTTAAACTTCAGCAGAACTGCTAGAACAATGGGAGAGTTCCAAAGCATTTTTAAGCTTCAACAGAATTCTGAGAAAAATAGGAGAATTCCAAAGCATTTTTAAACTTCAGCAGAACTGCGAAAACAATGGGAGAGTTCCGAAGCATTTTTAAACATCAGCAGAATTCCGAGAACAATGAGAGAGTTCCAAACCGTTTTTAAACTTCAGCAGAATTCCAAGAACAATGGGAGAGTTGCAAAGCATTTTTAAACTTCAGCAGAATTCCAAGAACAATGGGAGAGTTCCAAAGCACTTTTAAACTTCAGCAGTATTCTAAGAACAATGGGAGAGCTCCACAGCATTTTTAAACTTCAGCAGAATTCCGAGAACAATGGGAGAGTACCAAAGCATTTTTACACTTCAGCAGAATTCCGCGAACAATGGGAGAGTTCCAAAGCATTTTGTAATCTACAGCAAAACTGAGAAAACAATGGGTGAGTACCAAATCATTTTTAAACTTCAGCAGAATTCTGAGAACAATGGGTAAGTTTCTAAGCATTTTTAAACTTCAGCAGAACTGCTAGAACAATGGGAGAGTTACAAAGCATTTTTAAACTTCAGCAGAATTCCGAGAACAATGGGAGAGTTCCAAAGCATTTTTAAACTTCAGTAGAATTCCGAGAACAATGGGAGAGTTCCAAAGCATTTCTAAACTTCAGCAGAACTGCGCGAACAATGGGAGAGTTCCAAAGCATTTTTAAACTTTAGCAGAATTCCGAGAACAATGGGAGAGTTCCAAAGCATTTTTAAACTTCAGCAGAACTGCGAGAACAATGGTAGAGTTCCAAAGCATTTTTAAACTACAGTAGAAATCCGAGAACAATGAGAGAGTTCCAAAACATTTTTATACTTCAGCAGAATTCCAAGAACAATGGGAGAGTTTCAAAGCATTTTTAAACTTCAGCAGAATTTAAAGAACAGTGGGAGAGTTCCAAAGCATTTTTAAATTTCAGCAGAATTCCAAGAACAATGGGAGATTTCCAAAGCATTTTTAAACTTCAGCAGAATTCCGAGAACAATGGAAAAGTTCTACAGACTTATTTAAAAAAGCAATAACATTCCGAGAACAATCGGAGAGTTCCAAAGTAATTTTAAACTTCAGCATAATTCCGAGAACAATGGGAGAGTTCCAGAGCATTTTTAAGCTTCAGCAGAATTCCGAGAAAAGTAGGGGAGTTCCAAAGCATTTTTAAACTTCAGCAGAATTCAGAGAGCAATGGAAGAGTTTCAAAGCATTTTTAAACTTCAGCAGAATTCACAGAACAATCGAAAAGTTCTACAGACTTATTTAAAAAAACAATAGCATTCCGAGAACAATGGGAGAGTTCCAAAGCATTTTTAAACTTTAGCAGAATTCTGAGAACAATGGGAGAGTTCCAAAGCATTTTTAAACTTCAGCAGAATTCCGAGAACAATGGGAGAGTTCCAAAGCATTTTTAAACTTCAGCAGAACTGCGAGAACAATGGGAGAGTTCCAAAGCATTTTTAAACTACAGTAGAAATCCGAGAACAATGAGAGAGTTCCAAAGCATTTTTATACTTCAGCAGAATTCCAAGAACAATGGGAGAGTTTCAAAGCATTTTTAAACTTCAGCAGAATTTCAAGAACAGTGGGAGAGTTCCAAAGCAGTTTTAAATTTCAGCAGAATTCCAAGAACAATGGGAGATTTCCAAAGCATTTTTAAACTTCAGCAGAATTCCGTGAACAATGGGAGAGTTCCAAAGCATTTTGTAATCTTCAGCATAACTGCGAAAACAATGGGTGAGTACCAAAGCATTTTTAAACTTCAGCAGAATTCCGAGAACAATGGGTGAGTTCCAAAGCATTTTTAAACTTCAGCAGAACTGCTAGAACAATGGAAGAGTTCCAAAGCATTTTTAAGCTTCAACAGAATTCTGAGAAAAATAGGAGAATTCCAAAGCATTTTTAAACTTCAGCAGAACTGCGAAAACAATGGGAGAGTTCCGAAGCATTTTTAAACATCAGCAGAATTCCGAGAACAATGAGAGAGTTCCAAACCATTTTTAAACTTCAGCAGAAGTCCAAGAACAATGGGAGAGTTGCAAAGCATTTTTAAACTTCAGCAGAATTCCAAGAACAATGGGAGAGTTGCAAAGCACTTTTAAACTTCAGCAGTATTCTAAGAACAATGGGAGAGTTCCACAGCATTTTTAAACTTCAGCAGAATTCAGAGAACAATGGAAGAGTTCGAAAGCATTTTTAAAACTTCACCAGAATTCCGAGAACAATGGGAGAGTACCAAAGCATTTTTACACTTCAGCAGAATTCCGTGAACAATGGGAGAGTTCCAAAGCATTTTGTAATCTTCAGCAAAACTGCGAAAACAATGGGTGAGTACCAAAGCATTTTTAAACTTCAGCAGAATTTCAAGAACAGTGGGAGAGTTCCAAAGC
Source organism: Phyllobates terribilis (assembly GCF_046119375.1). NCBI lineage: Eukaryota > Metazoa > Chordata > Amphibia > Anura > Dendrobatidae > Phyllobates > Phyllobates terribilis. The sequence continues at coordinate 388,192,600 of NW_027362765.1, forward strand.
ATTTTTAAATTTCAGCAGAATTCCAAGAACAATGGGAGATTTCCAAAGCATTTTTAAACTTCAGCAGAATTCCGAGAACAATGGAAAAGTTCTACAGACTTATTTAAAAAAGCAATAACATTCCGAGAACAATCGGAAAGTTCCAAAGTAATTTTAAACTTCAGCATAATTCCGAGAACAATGGGAGAGTTCCAAAGCATTTTTAAGCTTCAGCAGAATTCCGAGAAAAGTAGGGGAGTTCCAAAGCATTTTTAAACTTCAGCAGAATTCAGAGAGCAATGGAAGAGTTCCAAAGCATTTTTAAACTTCAGCAGAATTCACAGAACAATCGAAAAGTTCTACAGACTTATTTAAAAAAACAATAGCATTCCGAGAGCAATGGGAGAGTTCCAAAGTAATTTTAAACTTCAGCATAATTCCGAGAACAATGGGAGAGTTCCAAAGCATTTTTAAACTTCAGCAGAGTTCCGAGAACAATGGGAGAGTTCCAAAGAATTTTTAATCTTCAGCAGAACTGCGAGAACAATGGGAGAGTTCCAAAGCATTTTTAAACTTTAGCAGAATTCCGAGAACAATGGGAGAGGTCCAAAGCATTTTTAAACTTCAGCAGTATTCCGAGAACAATGGGAGAGTTCCAAAGCATTTTTAAAACTTCACCTGAACTTTGAGAACAATGGAAGAGGTCCACAGCATTTTTGAAACTTCACTAGAATTCCGAGAACAATGGTAGAGTACCAAAGCATTTTTACACTTCAGCAGAATTCTGAGAACAATGGTAGAGTACCAAAGCATTTTTACACTGCAGCAGAACTGCGAGAACAATGGGAGAGTTCCAAAGCATTTTTACACTTTAGCAGAATTCCGAGAACAATGGGGGAGTTCCAAAGAATTTTTAAACTTCAGCAGAACTGCGAGAACAATGGGAGAGTTCCAAAGCATTTTTAAACTTCAGCAGAATTCCGAGAACAATGGGAGGGTTCCAAAGCATTTTTAAAATTTCACCTGAATTCCGAGAACAATGGAAGAGGTCCAAAGCATTTTTGAAACTTCGCCAGAATTCCGAGAAAAATGGTAGAGTACAATAGCATTTTTACACTTCAATAGAATTCCGAAAACAATGGGAGAGTTCCAAAGCATTTTTAAACTTCAACAGAACTGCGAGAACAATGGTAGAGTACCAAAGCATTTTTCCACTTCAGTAGAATTCCGCGAACAATGGGAGAGCTCCAAAGCATTTTTACACTTCAGCAGAATTCCGAGAACAATGGGAGAGTTCCAAAGCATTTTTAAACTTCAGCTGACCTGCGAGAACAATGGGAAAGTTCCAAAGCATTTTTACACTTCAGCAGAATTCCGAGAACAATGGGAGAGCTCCAAAGCATTTTTACACTTCAGCAGAATTCCGAGAACAATGGGAGAGTTCCAAAGCACTTTTAAACTTCAGCAGAACTCCGAGAACAATGGGAGAGTTCCAAAGCATTTTTAAACTTCAGCAGAATTCCAAAAACAATGGGAGAGTTGCAAAGCATTTTTAAACTTCAGCAGAATTCCGAGAACAATTGAAAAGTTCTACAAACTTATTTAAAAAAACAATAGCATTCCGAGAACAATGGGAGAGTTCCAAAGCATTTTTAAACTTCAGCTGAACTGCGAAAACAATGGAAAAGTTCTACAGACTTATTTAAAAAACAATAACATTCCGAGAACAATGGGAAAGTTCCAAAGCATTTTTAAACTTCAGCAGAATTCCGCGAACAATGGGAGAGTTCCAAAGCGTTTTTAAACTTCAGCAGAATTCCGAGAACAATGGGAGAGTTCCAAAGCATTTTTAAACGTCAGCAGAATACCGAGAACAATTGAAAAGTTCTACAGACTTATTTAAGAACACAGTAACATTCCGAGAACAATGGGAGAGTTCCAAAGCATTTTTACACTTCAGCAGATTTCCGAGAACAATGGGAGCATTCCAAAGCATTTTTAAACTTCAACAGAACTGCGAGAACAATGGGAGAGTTCCAAATCATTTTTAAACTTCAGCAGAATACCGAGAACAATGGAAGAGTTCCAAACCATTTTTAAACTTCACCAGAACTGCGAGAACAATGGAAGAGTTCCAAAGCATTTTTAAACTTCTACAGAATTCCCAGAACAATGGGAGAGTTCCAAAATATTTTTAAACCTAAGCAGAACTGCGAGAACAATGCGAAAGTTCCAAAGCATTTTAAATCTTTAGCAGAATACCGAGAACAATGGGAGAGTTCCAAAGCATTTTTAAACTTCAGCAGAATTCCGAGAACAATGGGAGAGTTCCAAAGCATTTTTAAACTTCATCAGAATTCAGACATCAATGGGAGAGTTCCAAAACATTTTTAAACTTCAGCAGAATTCCGAGAACAATGGGAGAGTTCCAAAGCATTTTTAAACTTCCGCAGAATTCAGAGCACAATGGGAGAGTTCCAAAGCATTTTTAAACTTCAGCAGAATCCTGAGAACAATAGGAGAGTTCCAAAGCATTTTTAAGCTTCAGCAGAATTCTGAGAAAAATGGAAAAGTTCTACAGACTTATTTAAAAAAACAATGACATTCCGAGAACAATGGGAGAGTTCCAAAGCATTTTTAAACTTCAGCAGAATTCCGAGAAAAATGGGAGAGTCCCAAAGAATTTTTAAACTTAAGCAGAAATCCAAGAACAATGGAAAAGTTCTACAGACTTATTTAAAAAAACAATAACAGTCCGAGAACAATGGGAGAGTTCCAAAGCATTTTTAAACTTCAGCAGAATTCCGAGAACAATGGGAGAGTTCAAAAGCATTTTTAAACTTCAGCAGAATTCCGAAAACAATGGGAGAGTTCCAAAGCATTTTTAAAACTTCACCAGAATTTCGAGAACAATGGTAGAGTATCAAAGACTTTTTACACTTCAGCAGAATTTCGAGAATAAAGGGAGAGTTCCAAAGCATTTTTAAACTTCAGCAGAACTGCGAGAACAATGGGAGAGTTCCAAAGCATTTTTAAACTTCAGCAGAATTCCGAGTTCAATGTGAAAGTTTGAAAGACTTTTTTAATAAAAACAATAACATTTCGAAATCAATGGGAAAGTTTCAAAGCATTTTTAAACTTCAGCAGAATTCCGAGAACAATGGGAGAGTTCCAAAGCATTTTTAAACTTCAGCAGAATACCGAGAACAATGGGAGAGTTCCAAAGCAATTTTAAACTTCAGCAGAAACCTGATAACAATGTGAGAGTTCCAAAGCATTTTTAAATTTCAGCAGACTTCCGAGATCAATGGGAAAGTTTGAAAGACTTTTTTAATAAAAACAATAACATTTCGAAATCAATGGGAAAGTTCCAAAGCTTTTTAAACTTCAGCAGAATTCCGAGAACAAATTGGTTGAGTTCCAAATCATTTGTAAACTTCAGCAGAATTCCGAGTTCAATGTGAAAGTTTGAAAGACTTTTTTAATAAAAACAATAACATTTCGAAATCAATGGGAAAGTTCCAAAGCTTTCTAAACTTCAGCAGAATTCCGAGAACAATGGGAGAGTTCCAAAGCATTTTTTAACTTCAACATAACTGCGAGAACAATGGGAGAGTTCCAAAGCATTTTTAAACCTTAGAAGAATTCCGAGAACAATGGGAGAGTACAAAAGCATTTTTAAACTGCAGCACAATTCCGAGAACAATGGAAAAGTGCTACAGACTTATTTAAAAAAACAATAACATTCCAAGAACAATGGGAGACTTCCAAAGCATTTTTAAACTTCAGCAGAATTCCGAGAACAATAGAGATTTCCAAAGCATTTTTAATCTTCAGCAGAACTACGAGAACAATGGGGAGTTCCAAAGCATTTTTAAACTTTAGCAGAATTCTGCGAACAATGGGAGAGTTCCAAAGCATTTTTAATCTTCAACATAACTGGGAGATCAATGGGAGAGTTCCAAAGCATTTTTAAACCTTAGAAAAATTCCGAGAACAATGAGAGAGTACAAAAGCATTTTTAAACTGCAGCACAATTCCGAGAACAATGGAAAAGCACTACAGACTTATTTACAAAAACAATAACATTCCGAGAACAATGGGAGACTTCCAAAGCATTTTTAATCTTCAGCAGAATTCTGAGAACAATAGAGAGATCCAAAGCATTGTTAATCTTCATCAGAACTTTGAGAACAATGGGAGAGTTCAAAAGCATTTTTAAACTTTAGCAGAATTCTGAGAACAATGGGAGAGTTCCAAAGCATTTTTAATCTTCAGCAGAACTGCGAGTACAATGCAAGAGTTCCATGGCATTTTTAAACTTCAGCAGAACTGCAAGAACAATGGAGAGTTCCAAAGCATTTTTAAACTTCAACAGAATTCCGAGAAGAATGGGAAAGTTCCAAAGCATTTTTAAACCTAAGCAGAACTGCGAGAACAATGAGAGAGTTCCAAAGCATTTTTAAACTTTAGCAGAATTCCGAGAACAATGGGAAAGTTCCAAAGCATTTTTAAACCTAAGCAGAACTGCGAGAACCATGAGAGAGTTCCAAAGCATTTTTAAACTTCAGCAGAATTCCGAGACCAATGGGAGAGTTCCAAAGCATTTTTAAACTTCAACAGAACTGCGAGAACAATGGGAGAGTTCCAAAGCATTTCTACACTTCAGCAGAATTCCGAGAACAAAGGGAGAGTTGCAATGCATTTTTAAACTTCAGCTGAATTCTGAGAACAATGGAAAGGTCTACAGATTTATTTAAAAAAACAATAACATTCCGAGAACAATGGGAGAGTTCCAAAGCATTTTTAAACTTCAGCATGATTCCGAGAACAATGGGAGAGTTCCAAAACATTTTTAAACTTCAGCAGAATTCCGAGAACAATGGGAGAGTTCCAAAGCATTTTTAAACTTCAGCAGAATTCCGAGAACAAAGGGAGAGTTTCAATGCATTTTTAAAACTTCACCAGAATTCCAAGAACAATGGAAAAGTTCCAAAGCATTTTTAAAACTTCATCAGAATTCTGAGAACAATGGTAGAGTACCGAAGCATTTTTACACTTCAGCAGAATTCCGAGAACAATGGGAGAGTTCCAATGCATTTTTAAACTTCAACAGAACTGCGAGAACAATGGGAGAGTTCCAAATCATTTTTAAACTTCAGCAAATTTCCGAGAACAATGGTAGAGTTCCAAACCATTTTTAAACTTCAGCCGAATTCCGAAAACAATGGGAGAGTTCCGGAGTATTTTTTAAGCTTCAGCAGAATTCCGATAACAATGGGAGAGTTCAAAAGCATTTTTGAACTTCAGCAGAATTCCGAGAACAATGGGAGAGTTCCAAAGCATTTGTAAAACTTCAACAGAATTCCGAGAACAATGGTAGAGTACCAAAGCCTTTTTACACTTCAGTAGAATTCCGCGAACAATTCAGAGTTCAATGGGAAAGTTTGAAAGACTTATTTACAAAAAACAACAACATTCCGAGATCAATGGAAGAGTTCCAAAGCATTTTTAAACTTAAGCAGAATTCCGAGAACAATGGGAGAGTTCCAAAGCATTTTTACACTTCAGCAGAATTCCGAAGAACACTGGGAGTGTTCCAAAGAATATTTAAACTTCAGCATAACTCGAGAACAATGAGAGAGTTCCAAAGCATTTTTAAACTTCAGCAGAATCCCGAGAACAGTGGGAGATTTCCAAAGCATTTTTAAACTTCAGCAGAATTCTGAGAACATTGGGAGAGTTCCAAAGCATTTTTAAACTTCAGCAGAAGTCCGAGAACAATGGGAGAGTCCCAAAGCATTTCTAAACTTCAGCAGAATTCCGAGAACAATGGGAGAGTTCCAAACCATTTTTAAACTTCATCAGAATTCCGAGAATAATGGCAGAGTTCCAAAGCATTTTTAAACTTCAGCAGAATTCCGAGAACAATGGAAAAGTTCTACAAACTTATTTAAAAAAACAATAACATTCCGAAATCAATGGGAGAGTTCCAAAGTATTTTTAAACTTCAGCATAATTCCATGAACAATAGGAGAGTTCCAAAGCATTATTGAACTTCAGCAGAACTGCGAGAACAATGGGAGAGTTCTAAAGCATTTTTAAACTTCAGCAGAATTCTGAGAACAATGGGAGAGTTCCAAAGCATTTTTAAACTTCAGCAGAATTCCACGAACAATGGAAAAGTTCTACAGACTTATTTAAAAAACAGAAGCATTCCGAGAACAATGGGAGAGTTCCAAAGCATTTTTAAATACAGCACATTTTCGAGAACAATGGGAGAGTTCCAATGCATTTTTAAACTTCAGCAGAATTCCGCGAACAATTGAAAAGTTCTACAGACTTATTAAAAAAACAATAACATTCCGAGAACAGTGGGAGAGTTCCAAAGCATTTGTACACTTCAGCAGAATTCCGAGAACAATGGGAGAGTTCCAAAGCATTTTTAAACTTCAGCAGAATTCCGAGAACAATGGGAGAGTTCCAAAGCATTTTTAAATACAGCACAATTCCGAGGACAATGGGAGAGTTCCAATGCATTTTTAAACTTCAGCCGAACTGCGAGAACAATGGGAGAGTTCCAAAGCATTTTAAATCTTTAGCAGAATACCGATAACAATGGGAGAGTTCCAAAGCATTTCTAAACTTCAGCAGAATTCCGAGATCAATGGGAGAGATCCAAAGCATTTTTAAACTTCAGCAGAATTCCGAGAACAATGGGAGAGTTCCAAAGCATTTTCAAACTTCAGCAGAATCCTGAGAACAATGGGAGAGTTCCAAAGCATTTTTAAGTCTCAGCAGAATTCCGAAAACACTGGAAAAGTTCTACAGACTTATTTAAAAAAACAATGACATTCCGAGAACAATGGGAGAGTTTCAAAGCATTTTTAAACTTCAGCAGAATTCCGAGAAAAATGGGAGAGTCCCAAAGAATTGTTAAACTTAAGCAGAAATCCGAGAACAATGGAAAAGTACTACAGACTTATTTAAAAAAAACAATAACTTTCCGAGAACAATGGGAGAGTTCCAAAGCATTTTTAAATTCAGCAGAGTTCCGAGAACAATGGGAGAGTTCCAAAGAATTTTTAATCTTCAGCAGAACTGCGAGAACAATGGGAGAGTTCCAAAGCATTTTTAAACTTTAGCAGAATTCCGAGAACAATGGGAGAGGTCCAAAGCATTTTTAAACTTCAGCAGTATTCCGAGAACAATGGGAGAGTTCCAAAGCATTTTTAAAACTTCACCTGAACTTTGAGAACAATGGAAGAGGTCCACAGCATTTTTGAAACTTCACTAGAATTCCGAGAACAATGGTAGAGTACCAAAGCATTTTTACACTTCAGCAGAATTCTGAGAACAATGGTAGAGTACCAAAGCATTTTTACACTGCAGCAGAACTGCGAGAACAATGGGAGAGTTCCAAAGCATTTTTACACTTTAGCAGAATTCCGAGAACAATGGGGGAGTTCCAAAGAATTTTTAAATTTCAGCAGAACTGCGAGAACAATGGGAGAGTTCCAAAGCATTTTTAAACTTCAGCAGAATTCCGAGAACAATGGGAGAGTTCCAAAGCATTTTTAAAATTTCACCTGAATTCCGAGAACAATGGAAGAGGTCCAAAGCATTTTTGAAACTTCGCCAGAATTCCGAGAAAAATGGTAGAGTACAAAAGCATTTTTACACTTCAATAGAATTCCGAAAACAATGGGAGAGTTCCAAAGCATTTTTAAACTTCAGCAGAACTGCGAGAACAATGGTAGAGTACCAAAGCATTTTTCCACTTCAGTAGAATTCCGCGAACAATGGGAGAGCTCCAAAGCATTTTTACACTTCAGCAGAATTCCGAGAACAATGGGAGAGTTCCAAAGCATTTTTAAACTTCAGCTGACCTGCGAGAACAATGGGAAAGTTCCAAAGCATTTTTACACTTCAGCAGAATTCCGAGAACAATGGGAGAGCTCCAAAGCATTTTTACACTTCAGCAGAATTCCGAGAACAATGGGAGAGTTCCAAAGCATTTTTAAACTTCAGCAGAACTCCGAGAACAATGGGAGAGTTCCAAAGCATTTTTAAACTTCAGCAGAATTCCAAAAACAATGGGAGAGTTTCAAAGCATGTTTAAACTTCAGCAGAATTCCGAGAACAATTGAAAAGTTCTACAAACTTATTTAAAAAAACAATAGCATTCCGAGAACAATGGGAGAGTTCCAAAGCATTTTTACACTTCTGAAGAATTCCGAGAACAAAGAGAGAGAGTGTTCCAAAGCATTTTTAAACTTCAGCTGAACTGCGAAAACAATGGAAAAGTTCTACAGACTTATTTAAAAAACAATAACATTCCGAGAACAATGGGAAAGTTCCAAAGCATTTTTAAACTTCAGCAGAATTCCGCGAACAATGGGAGAGTTCCAAAGCGTTTTTAAACTTCAGCAGAATTCCGAGAACAATGGGAGAGTTCCAAAGCATTTTTAAACGTCAGCAGAATACCGAGAACAATTGAAAAGTTCTACAGACTTATTTAAGAACACAGTAACATTCCGAGAACAATGGGAGAGTTCCAAAGCATTTTTACACTTCAGCAGATTTCCGAGAACAATGGGAGCATTCCAAAGCATTTTTAAACTTCAACAGAACTGCGAGAACAATGGGAGAGTTCCAAAGCATTTTTAAACTTCAGCAGAATACCGAGAACAATGGAAGAGTTCCAAACCATTTTTAATCTTCACCAGAACTGCGAGAACAATGGAAGAGTTCCAAAGCATTTTTAAACTTCTACAGAATTCCCAGAACAATGGGAGAGTTCCAAAATATTTTTAAACCTAAGCAGAACTGCGAGAACAATGCGAAAGTTCCAAAGCATTTTAAATCTTTAGCAGAATACCGAGAACAATGGGAGAGTTCCAAAGCATTTTTAAACTTCCGCAGAATTCAGAGCACAATGGGAGAGTTCCAAAGCATTTTTAAACTTCAGCAGAATTCCACGAACAATGGAAAAGTTCTACAGACTTATTTAAAAAACAGAAGCATTCCGAGAACAATGGGAGAGTTCCAAAGCATTTTTAAATACAGCACATTTTCGAGAACAATGGGAGAGTTCCAATGCATTTTTAAACTTCAGCAGAATTCCGCGAACAATTGAAAAGTTCTACAGACTTATTAAAAAAACAATAACATTCCGAGAACCGTGGGAGAGTTCCAAAGCATTTGTACACTTCAGCAGAATTCCGAGAACAATGGGAGAGTTCCAAAGCATTTTTAAACTTCAGCAGAATTCCGAGAACAATGGGAGAGTTCCAAAGCATTTTTAAATACAGCACAATTCCGAGGACAATGGGAGAGTTCCAATGCATTTTTAAACTTCAGCCGAACTGCGAGAACAATGCGAGAGTTCCAAAGCATTTTAAATCTTTAGCAGAATACCGATAACAATGGGAGAGTTCCAAAGCATTTCTAAACTTCAGCAGAATTCCAAGAACAATGAGAGAGTTCCAAAGCATTTTTAAACTTCAGCAGAATTCCGAGATCAATGGGAGAGATCCAAAGCATTTTTAAACTTCAGCAGAATTCCGAGAACAATGGGAGAGTTCCAAAGCATTTTCAAACTTCAGCAGAATCCTGAGAACAATGGGAGAGTTCCAAAGCATTTTTAAGTCTCAGCAGAATTCCGAAAACACTGGAAAAGTTCTACAGACTTATTTAAAAAAACAATGACATTCCGAGAACAATGGGAGAGTTTCAAAGCATTTTTAAACTTCAGCAGAATTCCGAGAAAAATGGGAGAGTCCCAAAGAATTGTTAAACTTAAGCAGAAATCCGAGAACAATGGAAAAGTACTACAGACTTATTTAAAAAAAACAATAACTTTCCGAGAACAATGGGAGAGTTCCAAAGCATTTTTAAATTCAGCAGAGTTCCGAGAACAATGGGAGAGTTCCAAAGAATTTTTAATCTTCAGCAGAACTGCGAGAACAATGGGAGAGTTCCAAAGCATTTTTAAACTTTAGCAGAATTCCGAGAACAATGGGAGAGGTCCAAAGCATTTTTAAACTTCAGCAGTATTCCGAGAACAATGGGAGAGTTCCAAAGCATTTTTAAAACTTCACCTGAACTTTGAGAACAATGGAAGAGGTCCACAGCATTTTTGAAACTTCACTAGAATTCCGAGAACAATGGTAGAGTACCAAAGCATTTTTACACTTCAGCAGAATTCTGAGAAAAATGGTAGAGTACCAAAGCATTTTTACACTGCAGCAGAATTCCGAGAACAATGGGGGAGTTCCAAAGAATTTTTAAATTTCAGCAGAACTGCGAGAACAATGGGAGAGTTCCAAAGCATTTTTAAACTTCAGCAGAATTCCGAGAACAATGGGAGAGTTCCAAAGCATTTTTAAAATTTCACCTGAATTCCGAGAACAATGGAAGAGGTCCAAAGCATTTTTGAAACTTCGCCAGAATTCCGAGAAAAATGGTAGAGTACAAAAGCATTTTTACACTTCAATAGAATTCCGAAAACAATGGGAGAGTTCCAAAGCATTTTTAAACTTCAGCAGAACTGCGAGAACAATGGTAGAGTACCAAAGCATTTTTCCACTTCAGTAGAATTCCGCGAACAATGGGAGAGCTCCAAAGCATTTTTACACTTCAGCAGAATTCCGAGAACAATGGGAGAGTTCCAAAGCATTTTTAAACTTCAGCTGACCTGCGAGAACAATGGGAAAGTTCCAAAGCATTTTTACACTTCAGCAGAATTCCGAGAACAATGGGAGAGCTCCAAAGCATTTTTACACTTCAGCAGAATTCCGAGAACAATGGGAGAGTTCCAAAGCATTTTTAAACTTCAGCAGAACTCCGAGAACAATGGGAGAGTTCCAAAGCATTTTTAAACTTCAGCAGAATTCCAAAAACAATGGGAGAGTTGCAAAGCATTTTTAAACTTCAGCAGAATTCCGAGAACAATTGAAAAGTTCTACAAACTTATTTAAAAAAACAATAGCATTCCGAGAACAATGGGAGAGTTCCAAAGCATTTTTACACTTCTGAAGAATTCCGAGAACAAAGAGAGAGAGTGTTCCAAAGCATTTTTAAACTTCAGCTGAACTGCGAAAACAATGGAAAAGTTCTACAGACTTATTTAAAAAACAATAACATTCCGAGAACAATGGGAAAGTTCCAAAGCATTTTTAAACTTCAGCAGAATTCCGCGAACAATGGGAGACTTCCAAAGCGTTTTTAAACTTCAGCAGAATTCCGAGAACAATGGGAGAGTTCCAAAGCATTTTTAAACGTCAGCAGAATACCGAGAACAATTGAAAAGTTCTACAGATTTATTTAAGAACACAGTAACATTCCGAGAACAATGGGAGAGTTCCAAAGCATTTTTACACTTCAGCAGATTTCCGAGAACAATGGGAGCATTCCAAAGCATTTTTAAACTTCAACAGAACTGCGAGAACAATGGGAGAGTTCCAAAGCATTTTTAAACTTCAGCAGAATACCGAGAACAATGGAAGAGTTCCAAACCATTTTTAAACTTCACCAGAACTGCGAGAACAATGGAAGAGTTCCAAAGCATTTTTAAACTTCTACAGAATTCCCAGAACAATGGGAGAGTTCCAAAATATTTTTAAACCTAAGCAGAACTGCGAGAACAATGCGAAAGTTCCAAAGCATTTTAAATCTTTAGCAGAATACCGAGAACAATGGGAGAGTTCCAAAGCATTTTTAAACTTCCGCAGAATTCAGAGCACAATGGGAGAGTTCCAAAGCATTTTTAAACTTCAGCAGAATCCTGAGAACAATAGGAGAGTTCCAAAGCATTTTTAAGCTTCAGCAGAATTCTGAGAACAATGGAAAAGTTCTACAGACTTATTTAAAAAAACAATGACATTCCGAGAACAATGGGAGAGTTCCAAAGCATTTTTAAACTTCAGCAGAATTCCGAGAAAAATGGGAGAGTCCCAAAGAATTTTTAAACTTAAGCAGAAATCCAAGAACAATGGAAAAGTTCTACAGACTTATTTAAAAAAACAATAACAGTCCGAGAACAATGGGAGAGTTCCAAAGCATTTTTAAACTTCAGCAGAATTCCGAGAACAATGGGAGAGTTCAAAAGCATTTTTAAACTTCAGCAGAATTCCGAAAACAATGGGAGAGTTCCAAAGCATTTTTAAAACTTCACCAGAATTTCGAGAACAATGGTAGAGTATCAAAGACTTTTTACACTTCAGCAGAATTTCGAGAATAAAGGGAGAGTTCCAAAGCATTTTTAAACTTCAGCAGAACTGCGAGAACAATGGGAGAGTTCCAAAGCATTTTTAAACTTCAGCAGAATTCCGAGTTCAATGTGAAAGTTTGAAAGACTTATTTAATAAAAACAATAACATTTCGAAATCAATGGGAAAGTTTCAAAGCATTTTTAAACTTCAGCAGAATTCCGAGAACAATGGGAGAGTTCCAAAGCATTTTTAAACTTCAGCAGAATACCGAGAACAATGGGAGAGTTCCAAAGCAATTTTAAACTTCAGCAGAAACCTGATAACAATGTGAGAGTTCCAAAGCATTTTTAAATTTCAGCAGACTTCCGAGATCAATGGGAGAGTTCCAAAGCTTTTTAAACTTCAGCAGAATTCCGAGAACAATGGGAGAGTTCCAAAGCATTTTTTAACTTCAACATAACTGCGAGAACAATGGGAGAGTTCCAAAGCATTTTTAAACCTTAGAAGAATTCCGAGAACAATGGGAGAGTACAAAAGCATTTTTAAACTGCAGCACAATTCCGAGAACAATGGAAAAGTGCTACAGACTTATTTAAAAAAACAATAACATTCCAAGAACAATGCGAGACTTCCAAAGCATTTTTAAACTTCAGCAGAATTCCGAGAACAATAGAGATTTCCAAAGCATTTTTAATCTTCAGCAGAACTACGAGAACAATGGGGAGTTCCAAAGCATTTTTAAACTTTAGCAGAATTCTGCGAACAATGGGAGAGTTCCAAAGCATTTTTAATCTTCAACATAACTGGGAGATCAATGGGAGAGTTCCAAAGCATTTTTAAACCTTAGAAAAATTCCGAGAACAATGAGAGAGTACAAAAGCATTTTTAAACTGCAGCACAATTCCGAGAACAATGGAAAAGCACTACAGACTTATTTACAAAAACAATAACATTCCGAGAACAATGGGAGACTTCCAAAGCATTTTTAATCTTCAGCAGAATTCTGAGAACAATAGAGAGATCCAAAGCATTGTTAATCTTCAGCAGAACTTCGAGAACAATGGGAGAGTTCAAAAGCATTTTTAAACTTTAGCAGAATTCTGAGAACAATGGGAGAGTTCCAAAGCATTTTTAATCTTCAGCAGAACTGCGAGTACAATGCAAGAGTTCCATGGCATTTTTAAACTTCAGCAGAACTGCAAGAACAATGGAGAGTTCCAAAGCATTTTTAAACTTCAACAGAATTCCGAGAAGAATGGGAAAGTTCCAAAGCATTTTTAAACCTAAGCAGAACTGCGAGAACAATGAGAGAGTTCCAAAGCATTTTTAAACTTTAGCAGAATTCCGAGAACAATGGGAAAGTTCCAAAGCATTTTTAAACCTAAGCAGAGCTGCGAGAACCATGAGAGAGTTCCAAAGCATTTTTAAACTTCAGCAGAATTCCGAGACCAATGGGAGAGTTCCAAAGCATTTTTAATACTTCACCAGAATTCCGAGAAGAATGGTAGAGTACCAAAGCCTTTTTACACTTCAGCAGAATTCCGAGAATAATGGGAGAGTTACAAATCATTTTTAAACTTCAGCAGAACTGCGAGAACAATGGGAGAGTTCCAAAGCATTTTTAAATTTCAGCAGAATTCCGAGTTCAATGTGAAAGTTTGAAAGACTTATTTAATAAAAACAATAACATTCCGAGATAAATGGGAGAGTACCACAGCATTTTTAAACTTCAGCAGAATTCCGAGAACAATGGGAGAGTTCCAAAGCATTTTTAAAGTTCAGCAGACTTCCGAGATCAATGGGAGAGTTCCAAAGCTTTTTTAAACTTCAGCAGAATTCCGAGAACAATGGGAGAGTTCCAAAGCATTTTTAAAATTCAACATAACTGCGAGAACAATGGGAGAGTTCCAAAGCATTTTTAAACCTTAGAAGTATTCCGAGAACAATGGGAGAGTACAAAAGCATTTCTAAACTGCAGCACAATTCTGAGAACAATGGAAAAGTACTACAGACTTATTTAAAAAAACAATAACATTCCGAGAACAATGGGAGACTTCCAAAGCATTTTTAAATTTCAGCAGAATTCCGAGAACAATAGAGAGTTCCAAAGCATTTTTAAACCTTAGCAGAATTCAGAGAACAATGGGAGAGTTTGAAAGCATTTTTAATCTTCAGCAGAACTGCGAGTACAATGCAAGAGTTCCAAAGCATTTTTAAACTTAAGCAGAACTGCGAATACAATGGGAGAGTTCCATAGCAGTTTTAAACTTCAGCAGAACTGCCAGAACAATGGGAGAGTTGCAAAGCATTTTTAAACTTCAACAGAATTCCGAGAAGAATGGGAAAGTTCCAAAGCATTTTTAAACTTAAGCAGGACTGCGAGAACAATGAGAGAGCTCCAAAGGATTTTTAAATTTCAGCAGAATTCCAAGAACAATGGGAGAGTTTGAAAGAATTATTTAAAAAAACCAATAACATTCCAAGATTAATGGGAGAGGTCCAAAGCATTTTTAAACTTCAACCGAATTACGAGAACAATGGGAAAGTTCCAAAGCATTTTTAAACCTAAGCAGAAATGCAAGAACAATGAGAGAGTTCCAAAGTATTTTTAAACTTCAGCAGAATTCCGAGAACAATGGGAGAGTTCGACAGCATTTTTAATACTTCACCAGAATTCCGAAAACAATGGTAGAGTACCAAAGCCTTTTTACACTTCAGCAGAATTCCGAGAATAATGGGAGAGTTCCAAAGTATTTTTAAACTTCAGCAGAACTGCGAGAACAATGGGAGAGTTCCAAAGCATTTTTAAACTTCAGCAGAATTCCGAGTTCAATGTGAAAGTTTGAAAGACTTATTTAATAAAAACAATAACATTCCAAGATCAATGGGAGATTTCCAAAGCATTTTTAAACTTCCGCAGAATTCCGAGAACAATGAGAGAGTTCCAAAGCATTTTTAAACTTCAGCAGACTTCCGAGATCAGTGGGAGAGTTCCAAAGCTTTTTTAAACTTCAGCAGAATTCCGAGAACAATGGGAGAGTTCCAAAGCATTTTTAAACTTCAACATAACTGCGAGAACAATGGGAGAGTTCCAAAGCATTTTTAAACCTTAGAAGAATTCCGAGAACAATGGGAGAGTACAAAAGCATTTTTAAACTGCAGCACAATTCTGAGAACAATGGAAAAGTACTACAGACTTATTTAAAAAACCAATAACATTCCGAGAACAATGGGAGACTTCCAAAGCATTTTTAAACTACAGCAGAATTCCGAGAACAATAGAGAGTTCCAAAGCATTTTTAATCTTCAGCAGAACTGCGAGAACAATGGGAGAGTTCCAAAGCATTTTTAAAGCTTAGCAGAATTCTGAGAACAATGGGAGAGTTCCAAAGCATTTTTAATCTTCAGCAGAACTGCGAGTACAATGCAAGAGTTCCAAGGCATTTTTAAACTTAAGCAGAACTGCGAGTACAATGGGAGAGTTCCAAAGCATTTTTAAACCTAAGCAGGACTGCGAGAACAATGAGAGAGTTCCAAAGCATTTTTAAACTTCAGCAGAATTCCGAGAACAATGGGAGAGTTTGAAAGAATTATTTAAAAAAAACAATAACATTCCAAGATTAATTGGAGAGGTCCAAAGCATTTTTAAACTTCAACCGAATTCCGAGAACAATGGGAAAGTTCCAAAGCATTTTTAAACCTAAGCAGAACTGCGAGAACAATGAGAGAGTTCCAAAACATTTTTAAACTTCAGCAGAATTCCGAGAACAATGGGAGAGTTCCAAAGCATTTTTAAACTTCAACAGAATTCCGAGAACAATGGTAGAGTACCAAAGCCTTTTTACACTTCAGCAGAATTCCGAGAATAATGGGAGAGTTCCAAAGCATTTTTAAACTTCAGCAGGACTGCGAGAAAAATGGGAGAGTTCCAAAGCATTTTTAAACTTCAGCAGAATTCCGAGTTCAATGGGAAAGTTTGAAAGATTTATTTAAAAAAAACAATAACATTCCGAGATCAATGGGTGAGTTCCAAAGCATTTTTAAACTTCAGCAAAATTCGGAGAACAATGGGAAAGTTCCAAAGCATTTTTAAACTTCAGCAGAATTCCGAGAACAATGGGAGAGTTCCAGAGCATTTTTAAACTTCTGCAGAATTCCGAGAACAATGGGAGAGTTCCAAAGCATTTTTAAACTTCAGCAGAATTCCGAGAACAATGGGAGAATTCCAAAGCATTTTTAAACTTCAGCAGAATTCCGAGAACAATGGAAAAGTTCTACAGACTTCTTTAAAAAAACAATAACATTCCGAGAACAATGGGAGAGTCCCAAAGTTTTTTTAAACTTCAGCAGAATTCCGAGAACAATGCGGGAGTTCCAAAGCATTTTTAAACTTCAGCAGAATTCCAAGAACAATGGGAGAGTTCCAAAGCATTTTTAAGCTTTAGCAGAATTTTGAGAACAATTGGAGAGTTCCGAAGCATTTTTAAAGTTCAGTAGAATTCCGAGAACAATGGGAAAGTTCCAAAGCATTTTTACACATTAGCAGAATTACGAGAACAATGGAAAAGTTTTACTGACTTATTTAAAAAAAATAATAACATTTTGAGAACAATGGGAGAGTTCCAAAGCATTTTTAAACTTCAGAAGAATACCGAGAACAATAGGAGAGTTCCAAAGCATTTTTAATCTTCAGCAGAATTCCGAGAACAATGGGAGAGTTCAAAAGCATTTTTAAACTTCAGCAGAATTCCGAGAACAATGGAAAAGTACTACAGACTTATTTAAAAAAACAATTACTTTCCGAGAACAATGGGAGAGATCCAAAGCAATTTTCAACTTCAGCATAATTCCGAGAACAATGGGAGAGTTCCAAAGCATTTCTAATCTTCAGAAGAACTGCGAGAACAATGGAAGACTTCCAAAGCATTTTTAAACTTTAGCAGAATTCCGAGAACAATGGGAGAGTTCCAAAACATTTTTAAACTTCAGCAGTATTCAGAGAACAATGGGAGAGTTCCAAAGCATTTTTAAAACTTCACCTGAATTCCGAGAACAATGGAAGAGGTCCAAAGCATTTTTAAAACTTCACAAGAATTCCGAGAACAATGGTAGAGTACCAAAGCTTTTTTACACTTCATCAGAATTCCGAGAACAATGGGAGAGTTCCAAAGCATTTTTAAGCTTCAGCAGAACTGCGAGAACAATGGGATAGTACCTAAGCATTTTTACACTTCAGCAGAATTCCGAGAACAATGGGAGAGCTCCAAAGCATTTTTCCACAACAGCAGAATTCCGAGAACAATGGGAGAGTTCCAAAGCATTTCTAAACTTCAACAGAACTGCGAGAACAATGGGAGAGTTCCAAAGCATTTTTACACTCCAGCAGAATTCCGAGAGCAGTGAAAGAGTTCCAAAGCATTTTTAAACTTCAGCAGAAATCAGAGAACAAAGGGGGAGTTGCAAAGCATTTTTAAACTTCAGCTGAATTCTGAGAACAATGGAAAGTTCTACAGACTTATTTAAAAAAACAATAACATTCCAAGAACAATGGGAGAGTTCCTAAGCATTTTTAAATTTCAGCATGATTCCGAGAACAATGGGAGAGTTCAAAAACATTTTTAAACTTCGGCAGAATTCCGAGAACAATGGGAGAGTTCCAAAGAATTTTTAAAACTTCACAAGAATTCCGAGAACAATGGGAGAGTTCAAAAGCATTTTTAAAACTACACCAGAATTCCGAGAACAATGGGAGAGTTCCAAAGCATTTTTCAACTTCATCAGAACTGCGAGAACAATGGGAGAGTTCCAAATCATTTTTAAACTTCAGCAAATTTCCGAGAACAATGGGAGAGTTCCAAAACATTTTTAAACTTCAGCAGAATTCTGAGTTCAATGGGAAAGTTTGAAAGACTTATTTAAAAAAAACAATAACATTCCGAGATCAATGGGAGGGTTCCAAAGCATTTTTAAACTTCAGCAAAATTCCGAGAACAATGGGGGAGTTCCAAAGCATTTTTAAACTTCAGCAGAATTCTGAGAACAATGGGAGAGTTCCAAAGCAATTTTAAACTTCAGCAGAATCCTGAGAACAAAGGGAGAGTTCCAAAGCATTATTAAACTTCAGCAGAATTCTGAGAACAATGGGAGAGTTCCAAAGTATTTTTAAACTTCAACAGAATTCCGAGAACACTAGGAGAGTTCAAAAGCATTTTTAAGCTTCAGCAGAATTCCGAGAACAATGGGAGAGTTCCAGAGCATTTTTAAACTTCTGCAGAATTCCGAGAACAATGGGAGAGTTCCAAAGCATTTTTAAACCTCAGCAGAATTCCGAGAACAATGGGAGAGTTCCAAAGCATTTTTAAACTTCAGCAGAATTCCATAAACAATGAAAAAGTTCTACAGACTTCTTTAAAAAGACAATAACATTCCGAGAACAATGGGAGAGTCCCAAAACTTTTTAAACTTCAGCAGAATTCCGAGAACAATGTGAGAGTTCCAAAGCATTTTTACATTTCAGCATAACTGCGAGAACATTTGGAGAGTTCCAAAGCATTTTTAAACTTTAGCAGAATTCCAAGAACAATGGGAGAGTTCAAAAGAATTTTAAACTTTAGCAGAATCCTGAGAACAATGGGAGAGTTCCGAAGCATTTTTAAACTTCAGTAGAATTCTGAGAACAATGGGAAAGTTCCAAAGCATTTTTAAACTTTAGCAGAATTCCGAAAACAATGGAAAAGTTCTACTGACTTATTTAAAAAAAACAATAGCATTTCGAGAACAATGGGAGAGTTGCAAAGCATTTTTAAACTTCAGCAGAATACCAAGAACAATAGGAAAGTTCCAAAGCATTTTTAAACTTCAGCAGAATTCCGAGAACAATGGGAGAGCTCAAAAGCATTTTTAAACTTTAGCAAAATTCCGAGAACAATGGAAAAGTACTGCAGACTTATTTAAAAAAAACAATAACTTTCCGAGAACAATGGGAGAGTTCCAAAGCATTTTTAAATTCAGCAGAGTTCCGAGAACAATGGGAGAGTTCCAAAGCATTTTTAATCTTCAGCAGAACTGCGAGAACAATGGGAGAATTCCAAAGCATTTTTAAACTTTAGCAGAATTCCGAGAACAATGGGAGAGTTCCAAAGCATTTTTAAACTTCAGCAGTATTCCGAGAACAATGGGAGAGTTCCAAAGCATTTTTAAAACTTCACCTGAACTCCGAGAACAATGGAAGAGGTCCACAGCATTTTTGAAACTTCACTAGAATTCCGAGAACAATGGTAGAGTACCAAAGCATTTTTACACTTCAGCAGAATTCCGAGAACAATGGTAGAGTACAAAAGACTTTCTACACTTCAGCAGAATTGCGAGAACAATGGGAGAGTACCAAAGCATTTTTACACTTCAGCAGAATTCCGAGAACAATGGGAGAGTTCCAAAGAATTTTTAAACTTCAGCAGAACTGCGAGAACAATGGGAGAGTTCCAAAGCATTTTTAAACTTCAGCAGAATTCCGAGAACAGTGAAAGAGTTCCAAAGCATTTTTAAACTTCAGCAGAAATCAGAGAACAAAGGGGGAGTTGCAAAGCATTTTTAAACTTCAGCTGAATTCTGAGAACAAAGGAAAGTTCTACAGACTTATTTAAAAAAACAATAACATTCCAAGAACAATGGGAGAGTTCCTAAGCATTTTTAAATTTCAGCATGATTCCGAGAACAATGGGAGAGTTCCAAAACATTTTTAAACTTCGGCAGAATTCCGAGAACAATGGGAGAGTTCCAAAGAATTTTTAAAACTTCACCAGAATTCCAAGAACAATGGGAGAGTTCAAAAGCATTTTTAAAACTACACCAGAATTCCGAGAACAATGGTAGAGTACCAAAGCATTTTCACACTTCAGCAGAATTCCGAGAACAATGGGAGAGTTCCAAAGCATTTTTCAACTTCATCAGAACTGCGAGAACAATGGGAGAGTTCCAAATCATTTTTAAACTTCAGCAAATTTCCGAGAACAATGGGAGAGTTCCAAACCATTTTTAAACTTCAGCCGAATTTTGAAAACAATGAGAGAGTTCCGGAGTATTTTTAAACTTCATCAGAATTCAGAGAACAATGGGAGAGTTCAAAAGCATTTTTAAACTTCAGCAGAATTCCGAGAACAATGGGAGAATTCCAAAGCATTTTTAAACTTCAGCAGAATTCCGAGAACAATGGAAAAGTTCTACAGACTTCTTTAAAAAAACAATAACATTCCGAGAACAATGGGAGAGTCCCAAAGTTTTTTTAAACTTCAGCAGAATTCCGAGAACAATGCGGGAGTTCCAAAGCATTTTTAAACTTCAGCAGAATTCCAAGAACAATGGGAGAGTTCCAAAGCATTTTTAAGCTTTAGCAGAATTTTGAGAACAATTGGAGAGTTCCGAAGCATTTTTAAAGTTCAGTAGAATTCCGAGAACAATGGGAAAGTTCCAAAGCATTTTTACACATTAGCAGAATTACGAGAACAATGGAAAAGTTTTACTGACTTATTTAAAAAAAATAATAACATTTTGAGAACAATGGGAGAGTTCCAAAGCATTTTTAAACTTCAGAAGAATACCGAGAACAATAGGAGAGTTCCAAAGCATTTTTAATCTTCAGCAGAATTCCGAGAACAATGGGAGAGTTCAAAAGCATTTTTAAACTTCAGCAGAATTCCGAGAACAATGGAAAAGTACTACAGACTTATTTAAAAAAACAATTACTTTCCGAGAACAATGGGAGAGATCCAAAGCAATTTTCAACTTCAGCATAATTCCGAGAACAATGGGAGAGTTCCAAAGCATTTCTAATCTTCAGAAGAACTGCGAGAACAATGGAAGACTTCCAAAGCATTTTTAAACTTTAGCAGAATTCCGAGAACAATGGGAGAGTTCCAAAACATTTTTAAACTTCAGCAGTATTCAGAGAACAATGGGAGAGTTCCAAAGCATTTTTAAAACTTCACCTGAATTCCGAGAACAATGGAAGAGGTCCAAAGCATTTTTAAAACTTCACAAGAATTCCGAGAACAATGGTAGAGTACCAAAGCTTTTTTACACTTCATCAGAATTCCGAGAACAATGGGAGAGTTCCAAAGCATTTTTAAGCTTCAGCAGAACTGCGAGAACAATGGGATAGTACCTAAGCATTTTTACACTTCAGCAGAATTCCGAGAACAATGGGAGAGCTCCAAAGCATTTTTCCACAACAGCAGAATTCCGAGAACAATGGGAGAGTTCCAAAGCATTTCTAAACTTCAACAGAACTGCGAGAACAATGGGAGAGTTCCAAAGCATTTTTACACTCCAGCAGAATTCCGAGAACAGTGAAAGAGTTCCAAAGCATTTTTAAACTTCAGCAGAAATCAGAGAACAAAGGGGGAGTTGCAAAGCATTTTTAAACTTCAGCTGAATTCTGAGAACAATGGAAAGTTCTACAGACTTATTTAAAAAAACAATAACATTCCAAGAACAATGGGAGAGTTCCTAAGCATTTTTAAATTTCAGCATGATTCCGAGAACAATGGGAGAGTTCAAAAACATTTTTAAACTTCGGCAGAATTCCGAGAACAATGGGAGAGTTCCAAAGAATTTTTAAAACTTCACAAGAATTCCGAGAACAATGGGAGAGTTCAAAAGCATTTTTAAAACTACACCAGAATTCCGAGAACAATGGGAGAGTTCCAAAGCATTTTTCAACTTCATCAGAACTGCGAGAACAATGGGAGAGTTCCAAATCATTTTTAAACTTCAGCAAATTTCCGAGAACAATGGGAGAGTTCCAAAACATTTTTAAACTTCAGCCGAATTTTGAAAACAATGGGAGAGTTCCGGAGTATTTTTAAGCTTCATCAGAATTCAGAGAACAATGGGAGAGTTCAAAAGCATTTTTAAACTTCAGCAGAATTCCGAGAACAATGGGAGAGTTCCAAAGCATTTTTAAAACTTCAACAGAATTCCGAGAACAATGGTAGAGTACCAAAGCCTTTTTACAGTTCAGCAGAATTCTGAGTTCAATGGGAAAGTTTGAAAGACTTATTTAAAAAAAACAATAACATTCCGAGATCAATGGGAGGGTTCCAAAGCATTTTTAAACTTCAGCAAAATTCCGAGAACAATGGGGGAGTTCCAAAGCATTTTTAAACTTCAGCAGAATTCTGAGAACAATGGGAGAGTTCCAAAGCAATTTTAAACTTCAGCAGAATCCTGAGAACAAAGGGAGAGTTCCAAAGCATTATTAAACTTCAGCAGAATTCTGAGAACAATGGGAGAGTTCCAAAGTATTTTTAAACTTCAACAGAATTCCGAGAACACTAGGAGAGTTCAAAAGCATTTTTAAGCTTCAGCAGAATTCCGAGAACAATGGGAGAGTTCCAGAGCATTTTTAAACTTCTGCAGAATTCCGAGAACAATGGGAGAGTTCCAAAGCATTTTTAAACCTCAGCAGAATTCCGAGAACAATGGGAGAGTTCCAAAGCATTTTTAAACTTCAGCAGAATTCCATAAACAATGAAAAAGTTCTACAGACTTCTTTAAAAAGACAATAACATTCCGAGAACAATGGGAGAGTCCCAAAACTTTTTAAACTTCAGCAGAATTCCGAGAACAATGTGAGAGTTCCAAAGCATTTTTACATTTCAGCATAACTGCGAGAACATTTGGAGAGTTCCAAAGCATTTTTAAACTTTAGCAGAATTCCAAGAACAATGGGAGAGTTCAAAAGAATTTTAAACTTTAGCAGAATCCTGAGAACAATGGGAGAGTTCCGAAGCATTTTTAAACTTCAGTAGAATTCTGAGAACAATGGGAAAGTTCCAAAGCATTTTTAAACTTTAGCAGAATTCCGAAAACAATGGAAAAGTTCTACTGACTTATTTAAAAAAAACAATAGCATTTCGAGAACAATGGGAGAGTTGCAAAGCATTTTTAAACTTCAGCAGAATACCAAGAACAATAGGAAAGTTCCAAAGCATTTTTAAACTTCAGCAGAATTCCGAGAACAATGGGAGAGCTCAAAAGCATTTTTAAACTTTAGCAAAATTCCGAGAACAATGGAAAAGTACTGCAGACTTATTTAAAAAAAACAATAACTTTCCGAGAACAATGGGAGAGTTCCAAAGCATTTTTAAATTCAGCAGAGTTCCGAGAACAATGGGAGAGTTCCAAAGCATTTTTAATCTTCAGCAGAACTGCGAGAACAATGGGAGAATTCCAAAGCATTTTTAAACTTTAGCAGAATTCCGAGAACAATGGGAGAGTTCCAAAGCATTTTTAAACTTCAGCAGTATTCCGAGAACAATGGGAGAGTTCCAAAGCATTTTTAAAACTTCACCTGAACTCCGAGAACAATGGAAGAGGTCCACAGCATTTTTGAAACTTCACTAGAATTCCGAGAACAATGGTAGAGTACCAAAGCATTTTTACACTTCAGCAGAATTCCGAGAACAATGGTAGAGTACAAAAGACTTTCTACACTTCAGCAGAATTGCGAGAACAATGGGAGAGTACCAAAGCATTTTTACACTTCAGCAGAATTCCGAGAACAATGGGAGAGTTCCAAAGAATTTTTAAACTTCAGCAGAACTGCGAGAACAATGGGAGAGTTCCAAAGCATTTTTAAACTTCAGCAGAATTCCGAGAACAGTGAAAGAGTTCCAAAGCATTTTTAAACTTCAGCAGAAATCAGAGAACAAAGGGGGAGTTGCAAAGCATTTTTAAACTTCAGCTGAATTCTGAGAACAAAGGAAAGTTCTACAGACTTATTTAAAAAAACAATAACATTCCAAGAACAATGGGAGAGTTCCTAAGCATTTTTAAATTTCAGCATGATTCCGAGAACAATGGGAGAGTTCCAAAACATTTTTAAACTTCGGCAGAATTCCGAGAACAATGGGAGAGTTCCAAAGAATTTTTAAAACTTCACCAGAATTCCAAGAACAATGGGAGAGTTCAAAAGCATTTTTAAAACTACACCAGAATTCCGAGAACAATGGTAGAGTACCAAAGCATTTTCACACTTCAGCAGAATTCCGAGAACAATGGGAGAGTTCCAAAGCATTTTTCAACTTCATCAGAACTGCGAGAACAATGGGAGAGTTCCAAATCATTTTTAAACTTCAGCAAATTTCCGAGAACAATGGGAGAGTTCCAAACCATTTTTAAACTTCAGCCGAATTTTGAAAACAATGAGAGAGTTCCGGAGTATTTTTAAACTTCATCAGAATTCAGAGAACAATGGGAGAGTTCAAAAGCATTTTTAAACTTCAGCAGAATTCCGAGAACAATGGGGGAGTTCCAAAGCATTTGTAAAACTTCAACAGAATTCCGAGAACAATGGTAGAGTACCAAAGCCTTTTTACAGTTCAGCAGAATTCTGAGTTCAATGGGAAAGTTTGAAAGACTTATTTAAAAAAAACAATAACATTCCGAGATCAATGGGAGGGTTCCAAAGCATTTTTAAACTTCAGCAAAATTCCGAGAACAATGGGGGAGTTCCAAAGCATTTTTAAACTTCAGCAGAATTCTGAGAACAATGGGAGAGTTCCAAAGCAATTTTAAACTTCAGCAGAATCCTGAGATCAAAGGGAGAGTTCCAAAGCATTTTTACATTTCAGCATAACTGCGAGAACATTTGGAGAGTTCCAAAGCATTTTTAAACTTTAGCAGAATTCCAAGAACAATGGGAGAGTTCAAAAGAATTTTAAACTTTAGCAGAATTCTGAGAACAATGGGAGAGTTCCGAAGCATTTTTAAACTTCAGTAGAATTCCGAGAACAATGGGAAAGTTCCAAAGCATTTTTAAACTTTAGCAGAATTCCGAAAACAATGGAAAAGTTCTACTGACTTATTTAAAAAAAAATAATAGCATTTCGAGAACAATGGGAGAGTTGCAAAGCATTTTAAAACTTCAGCAGAATACCAAGAACAATCGGAGAGTTCCAAAGCATTTTTAAACTTCAGCAGAATTCCGAGAACAATGGGAGAGCTCAAAAGCATTTTTAAACTTTAGCAGAATTCCGAGAACAATGGAAAAGTACTACAGACTTATTTAAAAAAAACAATAACTTTCCAAGAACAATGGGAGAGTTCCAAAGCATTTTTAAATTCAGCAGAGTTCCGAGAACAATGGGAGAGTTCCAAAGAATTTTTAATCTTCAGCAGAACTGCGAGAAAAATGGGAGAGTTCCAAAGCATTTTTAAACTTTAGCAGAATTCCGAGAACAATGGGAGAGGTCCAAAGCATTTTTAAACTTCAGCAGTATTCCGAGAACAATGGGAGAGTTCCAAAGCATTTTTAAAACTTCACCTGAACTCCGAGAACAATGGAAGAGGTCCACAGCATTTTTGAAACTTCACTAGAATTCCGAGAACAATTGTAGAGTACCAAAGCATTTTTACACTTCAGCAGAATTCCGAGAGCAATGGTAGAGTACAAAAGACTTTCTACACTTCAGCAGAATTGCGAGAACAATGGGAGAGTACCAAAGCATTTTTACACTTCAGCAGAATTCCGAGAACAATGGGAGAGTTCCAAAGAATTTTTAAACTTCAGCAGAACTGCGAGAACAATGGGAGAGTTCCAAAGCATTTTTAAACTTCAGCAGAATTCCGAGAACAATGGGAGAGCTCCAAAGCATTTTTACACTTCAGCAGAATTCCGAGAACAATGGGAGAGTTCCAAAGCATTTTTAAACTTCAACAGAACTGCGAGAACAATGAGAGAGTTCCAAAGCATTTCTACACTTCAGCAGAATTCCGAGAACAAAGGGAGAGTTGCAATGCATTTTTAAACTTCAGCTGAATTCTGAGAACAATGGAAAGGTCTACAGATTTATTTAAAAAAACAATAACATTCCGAGAACAATGGGAGAGTTCCAAAGCATTTTTAAACTTCAGCATGATTCCGAGAACAATGGGAGAGTTCCAAAACATTTTTAAACTTCAGCAGAATTCCGAGAACAATGGGAGAGTTCCAAAGCATTTTTAAACTTCAGCAGAATTCCGAGAACAAAGGGAGAGTTTCAATGCATTTTTAAAACTTCACCAGAATTCCAAGAACAATGGAAAAGTTCCATAGCATTTTTAAAACTTCATCAGAATTCTGAGAACAATGGTAGAGTACCGAAGCATTTTTACACTTCAGCAGAATTCCGAGAACAATGGGAGAGTTCCAATGCATTTTTAAACTTCAACAGAACTGCGAGAACAATGGGAGAGTTCCAAATCATTTTTAAACTTCAGCAAATTTCCGAGAACAATGGTAGAGTTCCAAACCATTTTTAAACTTCAGCCGAATTCCGAAAACAATGGGAGAGTTCCGGAGTATTTTTTAAGCTTCAGCAGAATTCCGAGAACAATGGGAGAGTTCAAAAGCATTTTTAAACTTCAGCAGAATTCCGTGAACAATGGGAGAGTTCCAAAGCATTTGTAAAACTTCAACAGAATTCCGAGAACAATGGTAGAGTACCAAAGCCTTTTTACACTTCAGTACAATTCAGAGTTCAATGGGAAAGTTTGAAAGACTTATTTACAAAAATCAACAACATTCCGAGATCAATGGAAGAGTTCCAAAGCATTTTTAAACTTAAGCAGAATTCCGAGAACAATGGGAGAGTTCCAAAGCATTTTTACACTTCAGCAGAATTCCGAAGAACACTGGGAGTGTTCCAAAGAATATTTAAACTTCAGCAGAATTCCGAGAACAATGGAAAAGTTCTACAAACTTATTTAAAAAAACAATAACATTCCGAAAACAATGTTAGAGTTCCAAAGTATTTTTAAACTTCAGCATAATTCCATGAACAATAGGAGAGTTCCAAAGCATTATTGAACTTCAGCAGAACTGCGAGAACAATGGGAGAGTTCTAAAGCATTTTTAAACTTCAGCAGAATTCTGAGAACAATGGGAGAGTTCCAAAGCATTTTTAAACTTCAGCAGAATTCCACGAACAATGGAAAAGTTCTACAGACTTATTTAAAAAACAGAAGCATTCCGAGAACAATGGGAGAGTTCCAAAGCATTTTTAAATACAGCACATTTTCGAGAACAATGGGAGAGTTCCAATGCATTTTTAAACTTCAGCAGAATTCCGCGAACAATTGAAAAGTTCTACAGACTTATTAAAAAAACAATAACATTCCGAGAACAGTGGGAGAGTTCCAAAGCATTTGTACACTTCAGCAGAATTCCGAGAACAATGGGAGAGTTCCAAAGCATTTTTAAACTTCAGCAGAATTCCGAGAACAATGGGAGAGTTCCAAAGCATTTTTAAATACAGCACAATTCCGAGGACAATGGGAGAGTTCCAATGCATTTTTAAACTTCAGCCGAACTGCGAGAACAATGCGAGAGTTCCAAAGCATTTTAAATCTTTAGCAGAATACCGATAACAATGGGAGAGTTCCAAAGCATTTCTAAACTTCAGCAGAATTCCAAGAACAATGAGAGAGTTCCAAAGCATTTTTAAACTTCAGCAGAATTCCGAGATCAATGGGAGAGATCCAAAGCATTTTTAAACTTCAGCAGAATTCCGAGAACAATGGGAGAGTTCCAAAGCATTTTCAAACTTCAGCAGAATCCTGAGAACAATGGGAGAGTTCCAAAGCATTTTTAAGTCTCAGCAGAATTCCGAAAACACTGGAAAAGTTCTACAGACTTATTTAAACAAAAAATGACATTCCGAGAACAATGGGAGAGTTCCAAAGCATTTTTAAATACAGCACATTTTCGAGAACAATGGGAGAGTTCCAATGCATTTTTAAACTTCAGCAGAATTCCGCGAACAATTGAAAAGTTCTACAGACTTATTAAAAAAACAATAACATTCCGAGAACAGTGGGAGAGTTCCAAAGCATTTGTACACTTCAGCAGAATTCCGAGAACAATGGGAGAGTTCCAAAGCATTTTTAAACTTCAGCAGAATTCCGAGAACAATGGGAGAGTTCCAAAGCATTTTTAAATACAGCACAATTCCGAGGACAATGGGAGAGTTCCAATGCATTTTTAAACTTCAGCCGAACTGCGAGAACAATGCGAGAGTTCCAAAGCATTTTAAATCTTTAGCAGAATACCGATAACAAGATAACAATGGGAGAGTTCCAAAGCATTTCTAAACTTCAGCAGAATTCCAAGAACAATGAGAGAGTTCCAAAGCATTTTTAAACTTCAGCAGAATTCCGAGATCAATGGGAGAGATCCAAAGCATTTTTAAACTTCAGCAGAATTCCGAGAACAATGGGAGAGTTCCAAAGCATTTTCAAACTTCAGCAGAATCCTGAGAACAATGGGAGAGTTCCAAAGCATTTTTAAGTCTCAGCAGAATTCCGAAAACACTGGAAAAGTTCTACAGACTTATTTAAACAAAAAATGACATTCCGAGAACAATGGGAGAGTTTCAAAGCATTTTTAAACTTCAGCAGAATTCCGAGAAAAATGGGAGAGTCCCAAAGAATTGTTAAACTTAAGCAGAAATCCGAGAACAATGGAAAAGTACTACAGACTTATTTAAAAAAAACAATAACTTTCCGAGAACAATGGGAGAGTTCCAAAGCATTTTTAAATTCAGCAGAGTTCCGAGAACAATGGGAGAGTTCCAAAGAATTTTTAATCTTCAGCAGAACTGCGAGAACAATGGGAGAGTTCCAAAGCATTTTTAAACTTTAGCAGAATTCCGAGAACAATGGGAGAGGTCCAAAGCATTTTTAAACTTCAGCAGTATTCCGAGAACAATGGGAGAGTTCCAAAGCATTTTTAAAACTTCACCTGAACTTTGAGAACAATGGAAGAGGTCCACAGCATTTTTGAAACTTCACTAGAATTCCGAGAACAATGGTAGAGTACCAAAGCATTTTTACACTTCAGCAGAATTCTGAGAACAATGGTAGAGTACCAAAGCATTTTTACACTGCAGCAGAACTGCGAGAACAATGGGAGAGTTCCAAAGCATTTTTACACTTTAGCAGAATTCCGAGAACAATGGGGGAGTTCCAAAGAATTTTTAAACTTCAGCAGAACTGCGAGAACAATGGGAGAGTTCCAAAGCATTTTTAAACTTCAGCAGAATTCCGAGAACAATGGGAGAGCTCCAAAGCATTTTTAAACTTCAGCAGAATTCCGAGAACAAAGGGAGAGTTTCAATGCATTTTTAAAACTTCACCAGAATTCCGAGAACAATGGAAGAGTTCCAAAGCATTTTTAAAACTTCATCAGAATTCCGAGAACAATGGCAGAGTACTGAAGCATTTTTACACTTCAGCAGAATTCCTAGAACAATGGGAGAGTTCCAAAGCATTTTTAAACTTCAGCAAATTTCCGAGAACAATTGTAGAGTTCCAAACCATTTTTAAACTTCAGCCGAATTCCGAAAACAATGGGAGAGTTCCGGAGTATTTTTTAAGCTTCATCAGAATTCCGAGAACAATGGGAGAGTTCAAAAGCATTTTTAAACTTCAGCAGAATTCCGAGAACAATGGGAGAGTTCCAAAGCATTTGTAAAACTTCAACAGAATTCCGAGAACAATGGTAGAGTACCAAAGCCTTTTTACAATTCAGCAGAAATCAGAGTTCAATGGGAAAGTTTGAAAGACTTATTTACAAAAAACAACAACATTCCGAGATCAATGGAAGAGTTCCAAAGCATTTTTAAACTTCAGCAGAATTCCGAGAACAATGGGAGAGTTCCAAAGCATTTTTAAACTTCAGCAGAATTCTGAGAACAATGGGAGAGTTCCAAAGCAATTTTAAACTTCAGCAGAATCCTGAGAACAAAGGGAGAGTTCCAAAGCATTTTCAAACTTCAGCTGAATTCTAAGAACAATGGGAGAGTACCAAAGTATTTTTAAACTTCAGCAGAATTCCGAGAACAATTGAAAAGTTCTACAAACTTATTTAAAAAAACAATAACATTCCGAGAACAATGGGAGAGTTCCAAAGCATTTTTAAACTTCAGCAGAATTCCGAGAACAATGGGAGAATTCCAAAGCGTTTTTAAACTTCAGCAGAATTTCGAAGAACACTGGGAGTGTTCCAAAGAATATTTAAACTTCAGCAGAACTCGAGAACAATGAGAGAGTTCCAAAGCATTTTTAAACTTCAGCAGAATCCCGAGAACAGTGGGAGATTTCCAAAGCATTTTTAAACTTCTGCAGAATTCTGAGAACATTGGGAGAGTTCCAAAGAATTGTTAAACTTAAGCAGAAATCCGAGAACAATGGAAAAGTACTACAGACTTATTTAAAAAAAAACAATAACTTTTCGAGAACAATGGGAGAGTAGTGTTGAGCCACCCCCGTAGTGTTCGAGTTCGGTTCGGTTCGTCGAACACCCGTGTGTTCGCCGAACTGTTCGTCGAACTGTTCGTCGAACACCTTCGAACACCGTTAAAACCAATGGCAGGCAAACAAAAACACATAGAAACACATAGAAAACACCTTCAAAGGTGTCCAAAAGCTGACAAACTGCTCAGAAGACACAACTAACACATGGAAAAGTGACAAGTACATATAGTCATGCGAAAATAAAAGAGGTGGAGGAGTAAAAGGAGGGGGAGACACAGATATAGGCATGTCATGCCCTTCTAAAATCCAAAAAGTGAGAAGCCGACACGGCCAGTCCGCTCCTGCCCGTGCCACCTCCGTGTCGCCGGGTTTGTGCCAGAGCCGCGGTGAACCCTGATGGCCAGCCCCCCTCTCCCAATACTGGTGCCTGTCCGCTGGTGGGTCGAGCGAGCCCCCCTGTGGTGGAGGCAGCTCTAAGCTTTTTAATTTAAATTGTCTCTCTAATTTGAATGAATACACTTTAAATCCATTTACAAGGATCTATTGGAGGGCAAGTCTCATGCCAGCAGCCGCGTAATTCCAGCTCCAGTAGCGTCCACTAAAGCTGCTGCAGTTAAAAAGCTTTTATAAGGATCGAGCTCGGCTGTCCACCGCAAGGCATCCTACTGCCAGTCCCAGCCCCTATGCCTTGGGGTGCCTCCTGATGCTCTTCACTGAGTATCCCATGGTCCCGAAGCATTTCCTTTGAAAAAATTAAGTGTCTAAACTACAGGTGGTGTAGCTTTCTTAACAGCCGGGATAATCCGCTGACTAGCAGACACTGCTACTAGGCACAAAGTATTTCCTGGGCTAGATGCAGTTAAAAATTTGTAATTAGATACTCTCGTTGGATGCTGAGAAAGCATTCCATAGAGTCTCCTGGCACGCCATATATGATTCTCTTAAAAAGCTTGGGGTAGGGGTCTAGGGGACCCTTTTATAGCCAAAATCACGGCCCTGTATCACAATACGTCACCTAGGCTGAAGATAAATGGAACTGTAGCACCCTGAGGGCTCGGTTGCTACAGACGTATTGCACCTCACCCAGAGGTGTGATATCTCACTCTCAGGTAAGGATGGAGTGTGGATCAGGACCCGACACCTGCATGCATTACACCACATTGCTGTGGGGCAGGGCGACCAATATGCCCCTGAGATGGGCACGACAGTCCCTGTCCCTGGCTGGAGTGGGGGGAGGGAACACTGAGGAAGGGGAACCCTGTAGTGCAGGAGCAGGGAGGAAGCAGTTCCTGGGTGCATTGAGAAGGGAGTATAAAAGGTGGGCACCATCTTAGTTCAGTGCAGAGAAGTCTGAGCAGAAGTGGCAGGGAGCAGGGGCTCTGCATGAGCTCTGCTCCGGAGGCGGGCCTAGTAACAGAGGCCCAGGCCTGGAAGAGGGAGAAGGAAGGAAGAGGAGCGGAGAAGGCTCCAGGAACGAGGAATGAAGGGATCCCAGGGGTGCGGACGGGCGAGTCGCCACCGCACGCCCGAATCCACCTGCGTGGAGGGGTCAGGCCAAAGGGGGAGACCGGTCCCCGAACTAGTGGAGGCAGGAAACGACCCTCAGCTAGAAACCGGAGGCTCTGACATTTTATGTGGCGCAGCCCCTCGCTACACCCGCTAGGAAGGCACCACATAGGGTCAGGGAAACTGGCGCCAAGTTTACCAAGAGGAGGCCCGAGGCAGCCGGACAGAAGTGTTGGTAAGAAAGGCCAGACAAAGGACACACAAAGGGGGTCCTGTGAAGTGCTCCAAAGTTATCTGGGAGTTGTCTGAGCCCCTCACCTGGTGAGCACAGTACGACGTGGGCAGCCGTTACCTGCAGACGTGGTCTGGATAATAAGAACTGTGAGTAAAGGCCCTGGACTGCATCACTGACTCCGTGTCGTTACTGCTGCTGCCCTGCACCATCACCCCCATCCTCCGCATACACTGCCCTGAGGCTATACTCCTCCCGTGGGGAGTTATGCTACGCTCTGCTGCACCCACAACACCAGCCTCAGCGGTCTGCCCTGTAGCGGCGGTTCACTCTGACCGCAATCCACGGGTGGCGTAGTCGGACATTTAAACATCAAAACCACATAAATAGTTCCGCCACTGGTTTGACCGCCCTGAGCCACGGAACCGGGTCGCCGCCACGAAGACTACAACCACCAGCATCCACCAAAAAGGGTCCGGCTCCGGGTGTCCCAAGGCCCAGGGGGTGCGTCAGAACATTTTCATCACCTTTCACAATCACCAATGGGACAAGGCAGGGATGTCCTCTGTCCCCTCTCT
This sequence comes from Phyllobates terribilis, assembly GCF_046119375.1. NCBI lineage: Eukaryota > Metazoa > Chordata > Amphibia > Anura > Dendrobatidae > Phyllobates > Phyllobates terribilis. The sequence goes on from NW_027362765.1 coordinate 388,225,404, forward strand.
TATACATCCTAGTGACGGAGCACCTACTCTCATCAATTCGCCATAACCCCAATATTAGGTGGATTGAGGTGGGAGGCACCGAGTACAAGTGCTCTCTATTTGCTGATGATGTCCTAGTATATATCACTCAATCACATATATCCATCCATGCTGTTATGGCTGAAATAGATCACTTTGTTACATGGTAAAATTTTAAAATCAATGCAGCGAAGTCTGAGGCCCTCGATGTCTCCCTCCCCAAATCCATATAGGATTCCATCCAGTCCAACTTTCCCTTTGCCTGGCCCTCACAGGGTATCAAATACTTAGGAATTCCTATTCATAGAGACCTCTCCCATCTATGTTATCTTAATTTTGGGCCCTTTATTGAACAATTCCATACAGACCACGGTTGGCAAGTTAGAACTGTAAGATTCACTACGTGAACCGCTGGTGTTTTGTGGAAAAACACATGTACACCGCGTTCCAAATTATTATGCAAAAAGTGTTTAGGAGTGATAAGGGAAGAATTTATTTGTTTGTCAGTTAAACTCATTGATGGTGATGTGTGTCAGGGCTCTTTATATCACTGTAAGCAATTGCAGACACCTGTGCTAATTAGTTTGGCAGGTGTGTCCAATGAAAGGCAAGACTACTTAAGAAGGCTCTCTCACATTATTAAGCAGCCTACATTTTCTGCCAAAATGGGAAAGAAAAAGGATGTGTCGGCTGCTGAGAAGCAACAAATTGTGGAGTGTTTAGGTCAAGGCATGACTACAATCAACATTGTGCGATGATCAGGATGAAGTGTCTTGGCAATCAAGAAGTATGTAGCTGATTCACAGTACACACGTGTGCGTGCTGATAAGGGCAAATTGAGGACTCTTTCCTACAGGCAATTACGTCAGGTTGAAAGAGCAGCGGCAAAAAAGCCTTGTCATAGCAGCAGACAAGTTTTTGAAGCTGCTTGTGCCTCCAACGTCCCCCGAACAACAAGATGCAGGGTCCTTCAGAGGTTTGCAGCTGTGCATACGCCATCCTGTCGACCTCCTCTATCCACTTCACACAAGCAGAAACGGCTCCAGTGGGCCAAACATTACATGAAGACTGATTTCAAAACTGTTTTGTTCACGGATGAGTGCCGTGCAGCGCTCGATGGTCCAGATGGATGGAGTGGAGGATGGCTGGTTGATGGACACCCCACGCAAACACGGCTACAGCGCCAACAAGGAGGAGGTGGAGTAATGTTTTGGGCTGGAATCATGGGGAGAGAGATTGTCGGCCCCTTTAGGATCCCTGAAGGCGCTAAAGATGAACTCCATAATGTATGTGGATTTTCTCAAACAGCACTTCCTGCCATGGTTCAAGAAGAAGAACCGTGTATTTCACAGCAAGATCATTTTTCTGCATGATAATGCACCATCTCATGCTGCACATAAAACATCTGCATCTCTGGCTGATATGGGCATAAAAGGGGACAAACTTATGGTGTGACCCCCATGCTCCCCTGACCTCTACCCCATTCAGAACCTTTGGAGCATCATTAAAAGGAGTGTCTATGATGGCGGGAGGCAGTTCACATCTAAGCAACAGCTCTGGGAGGGTATTCTGTCCTCATGCAAAACAATTGAAGCAGAAACCATCCAAAACCTGACAAATTCAATGGACGAGAGAGTTCAGAAGCTCCTTTCGAACAAGGGGTCCTATGTGAAAATGTAACATCACCTAGAATAAAGTTTTGAGTTGAAAACTGTTTGATTTCAGTTTCTAACAACCTGCTAATGCTTATAATTTCAAAAATGACCATTTTTTTGGTCTTTATTAAAATGAAAAGGTTGATCGAAAAGTTTGGGGGATCTAAGAGTGTGGCAACCCAGTAGTCATGATTACTTCGAATTCTGACAATATGAGGGTCATGCTGCAGGTAGTGCAGCAAGAAGGCACTTATGTGTCTTGCGCATCTCGGAGCCCCAAAATTATTTTCCGGGCTAGATGCAGCTAAAAATTATTTTTAATTTTAAATCTGGTGGAGCTTATTATAGATGGCCTAATAGGATCAGTGCTGCACACTGCTACAAAGCCCAAATTATTTTCCAGTCAAGATACAGATAAACATGATTAGTAATTTGAAAGCTTAAAACGTTTGGTAGGGTGATTTTAACCAATCATCAAGCTTTTACTCTCCCCAGGATGACACAGGGGTAGAAAAGTCGTTTCGGATCCATGATTTGTTCATCTTTATGAACGTGAGTCTGTCTACATTATCAGTGGAGAGCCGCGTGCGCTTATCTGTCAGCACACCACCAGCAGCGCTGAACACACGTTCAGACAGAACGCTGGCTGCGGGGCATGACAAGATCTCCAAGGCGTAAGTGGCTAGCTCCGGCCATTTATCCAGATTGGAAGCCCAAAAAGAGCAAGGGTCCAGTGACACAGTCGTGGCTTCAATGTTTACTTGGAGATACTCCTGTACCATCGTCTCTAGGCGTTGACTATGTGTCAGACTTCTTGTCTCCTGTGGCCTTGCAAAGGATGGGCTAAAAAAGTGGTGAAATGATTCCGCAAAATTGATGTTACCAGCAGATACTGTGGTTCTGTTACGGTTTGAGTGCTGAACACTTGACGGTCCCACGGTTGGCAAGTTGGAACTGTGAGATTCACTACGTGCACCACTGGTATTTTGTGGAAAAGCACATGTAAGATTCTGCAACAGTCTCTGCTGATACTCCTGCATGCGTGCATCCCTTTCTATGGCAGGAATAATTTCTGCAAATTTACTTTTGTACCGGGGATCTAACAGTGTGGCAACCCAGTAGTCAGGATTATTTCTAATTCTCACAATTCGAGGGTCATGTTGCAGGTAGTGCAGCAAGAAGGCACTCATGTGTGTTGCGCATCCAGGAGCACCAAGTCCCTGTTGTGTTGGTGGCGAGGTAACAATCATGCTTCCTTCCTCTGTTCTCTCCCCCCAACCTCGCACAACAGAAATGTGATCAAGGTCTCCCTCATCTGATGAGTCTTCCATCAGTTCGTCCTCCACTTCTTCCTGGGCTCCTGCACCTTCCTCACTAGTTTGGCTGCTACCATGCGCCCTGGTAAAACCATCTCCCCCACCCTCACATGCCTGCCGCCTTGGTGCTGCCAACCTTCTGGACCTTGCAGATGTTAGCCCTTCCGCATACAACTCCTCCTCCTCTACTTCCTCCACCTCCTCTTGTGCCACCACCTGACTCCGAATTCTGTTTAACATGTGCTCCAGCATGTAAATCACCGGAATAGTCATGCTGATAATGGCATCGTCAGCACTAAACATCTTCGTCGCCATTTCAAAACTGTGCAGAAGGGTGCATAGGTCCCTGATCTGAGACCACTCCTCCAGCGTGATTTGCCCCACCTCTGAATCTCGTTGGCCCAGGCTATACATCAGAACGTATTGCACCAGGGCTTGTCGGTGCTGCCACAGTCGCTGCAACATGTGCAGAGTTGAATTCCACCGGGTAGGCACATCGCATTTTAGCCGGTGAAGTGGCAGGCCCAACGACTTCTGTAGAAATGTAAGTCGCTGAGCTGCGGGATGCGAACGGCGGAAGTGAGCACACAGCGACCGTGCCCTCTGCAGAAGGCCATCTAGTCTGGGATAGTGGGCTAAAAATTGCTGGACAACCAGGTTCAACACGTGAGCCATACAAGGCACGTGTGTGACATTGCCCCGGCGAAGGGCCGCACCCAGGTTTGCAGCATTGTCGCACACGGCCTTCCCTGGTTTCAGGTCCAGTGGAGACATCCATTCATGAAATTGGTTCTCCAGAGCTGACCACAACTCCTCAGCTGTGTGACTCACATTTCCCAGGCATTTCAATGTAAAAACTGCCTGATGACGTTGAGCCCTACTGCCAGCATAGTAAGGAGGTGTGCAGGATCCCTTCTGCGCAGTTAGAAAGCTTGTGGCATGACCAGACAGGCTTTGGGTGCAGGTGGAAGACCGAGAGGAGGTTGAGGAGGCAGAAGCAGTGGAGGAACTTTGACATAAAGAGGATTGACGCACAACTCGTGGGGACGGCAAGACTTGGACAGCAGCCCCTTGTCCTGCTGTCACCATAGTTACCCAGTGCCCAGTCAGCGACATGTAACGCGCTGTCCATGCCTACTCGTCCAAGTGTCTGTGGTGAAATGCACCCTGTCACACACAGAGTTTCTCAAAGAAGTTGTGATGTTGTGTGCGACATGCTGGTGGAGCGCAGGCACACCTTTCTTTGAGAAGTAGTGCCGACTGGGCATCTGGTACTGGGGCACTGCGACGGACATAAGGTCTCGAAAATCCTCTGTGTCCACCAGGCGGAAAGGCAGCATTTCTGTAGCCAAGAGCTTGCAGATGGTGAAATTCAACCTCTTAGCTTTCTCATGGCTAGGAGGAAATGGTCTTTTACTTGTCCACATCTAAGGGACCGAGGGCTGGCTATTGTGCTTAGACGGGGTTGATAAGGGTGTCCCCGGCAAACTGCCGGTCTGTGAGGAAGATGCAGGCGGACATGTTAGGTTGCCTTCATCCAAAGGTGGTGCTATCGATGTCGGACAGCGCTCAACACCAGCTGGTGTTACCACCTCCAAAGAAAATGATGACCTGCCAATCACGCTGGCTGTTGCGGGTAAAGAGGTGGCAGGTCTGCGCCCCAAAACAGGTGTGACTGCTGTCCCCCCAGTCACAGAGGATGAAGAGGCCGCGGATGCACAAGATATGGCAGACGGTGGTTGGCCCGGCCGGCTAGGCCGCATTGTAGCACACTGAGCTTCCCACTGCAACTTATGCTTCATGTCCATGTGCCGGTTCATGCATGAAGTACTCAAACTATGTATTTTTTGGCCTCTACTTAGCTTTTGCTGACAAATGTTACAGATAACACGAGTTGGGTCATCTTTATCGATCTGAAAAAATGCCCAGGCTATGCAAGGCTTAGCACCCATGCGACCTGAAGAGCCACCACGACTTGTGGTGAGAGGCAGAGTTGTGTTTGAGGATGCAGTTGTTGACGTGCTTCCAGTACTACGTCTCTGTCCAGGAAGGCGCAACCTGACCTCGTCGTCACTAGCATCTTCCTCCACCTCCTCTGCTGACCTCATCTCTTGGCTGACTGTGGGTTGACAGTAAGTGGGATCTCCAACCTCATCATCATCACCCTGTGCGTTATCACACCCGTCGTCCTCAGAGCCAACCTGTTCCTGCCCTGACAAAAAACTAAAGTTGTCGCTCCAATCAGGTATTTGAGTCTTATCATCGTCTTCCTCATTGTCTCCACCAACAGGAGTTACAGTTTGGGAATGAGGGTCTACATTATGGTCAGAACCTTCTGCGTCTGGTCCTGGATCCGACTCATAAAGATTCTGGGCATCAGTGCAGATCATTTCCTCGTCTGGATTCACAGAAGCGCTGGAGTCGACCTCTGATTCCCAGGCTATAGTATGAGTAAACAGCTCTGCAGACTCAACCATCTGTTCTACCTCATACTCAGACGGGCAGCTGGAGATTTGGGAGCTGTGAGGAAGCAAGTGCGATTTGGGTGACACCTTTGAGGACTGGAGTATTTGTGATGTTGAAGTTGATGTGGAGGAGAGCCCACTTAAAGGAGCACTTGATATCCGTTGAAGCACCTGCTGTTTTTGTGCCTCATCTGGAATTTGTAGCGATTGGCGTGGCCGTAAGAAAGGGATCTTATCACATTGTCCGCTAAAAGAAGTAGACATTTTAGTTTGGCTGGAAGATGGTCTTTCTTCTGCAGATGTTACTGTTGCTTTAACACCTACCCCACTGACACAACCTTTTTTCCCCTTCCCAACACGCCTATTCCCCTTTCCACCAGCAGCAGGCCTTTTTCCACTCATTTTGGTGGTTAACTAATTCACAACTCTGGAGTTGTTTGCACAAAAAAACAATGGATGGTAACTGAGCAGAGCTGAGTGGCCAAACTGTGGTATTAGGCCAAAACTATTGGCTGGGTTAGATGCAGAAAAAAATTATTTTGAATTTGCAACCTGATGGAGGTCAGTATAGATGGACTAATAGAGAAAGTCCGACACACTACTAGAAGGCCAAATATTTTTTCAGAGGTAGATGCAGAAAAAAATATATTCAGTTTGCAACCTGATGGAGGTCAGTATAGATGGATTAATAGAACAAGACCCACACACAGCTAGAAGCCCAATATTTTTTCAGAGGTAGATGCAGAAAAAAATATATTCAGTTTGCAACCTGATGGAGGTCAGTATAGATGGACTAATAGAACAAGTCCCACACACTGCTAGAAGCCCAAATATTTTTTCAGAGATACTGTAGATGCAGATAAAAATTTGTTTTAATTTGCAACCTGATGGAGGTCAGTATAGATGGACTAATAGAATGATGCTATGCCCAAAAGATTTTACTTCACTAGGTGCAGTAAAAAAATTGGTATTCTATACACAGGTGGTATATCTTGCAACACAGATAGGCTACTCCACTGACTAACACACTCTGCAATAGGCCAAAAAGGATTAGCTTTGCTAGATTCAGCCAAATGCTGTGAAAAAAACTTGCACAGCACTGGCACAGACCTGCCTGGCAAAAACTGATAGGAACTCATGTAACCTAGTCCTGAAAAGGACTGCAATTACAATTAGTTTTTACTCCCACAACCGATCTATTTAAGAGCACAGACCTCCCTGATAAAAGTCGTAGGAAATGCTGTAACCTAGTCCTTAAAAGGACTGCAATCACAACTATTCCCTACTCCCAAGCTATCTGTATATTTGTGCGAAAATTGGCTTGAAATTAACAAGGTATAGCGCACACAGCAACAGCGGTGCCGTCTAACACGCAGCTGCAGCAGTGAGAAAATGGTGGCGACGGGGAAAATGGCTTGGTCTTATAGGGCAAGGATATGTGACATACACTGCCAATGACACATGCCCTTGCTTGTGTGAAAAAAAGCACTTCGCTCCGTGTGTGCGCTGCTGATAGGCTGACAGATTGCACCTCCCCACTGTAAATGCGGGAAAGAGAAAAAAAAAATGGAGAACTTCATTGTTCCTGCAGAGATCCATCCCCTGCCCCTCCCCCCACCCCGCTGTACACTCAAACTGCGTATTAACATTAATTTTCATCATTACTGAGAAAAAATCCAGTTATGATTTTGGTGCACGAACAGTTATCGAACATAACCTCGAACAGCCGAATTTTTCTCAAATTGTTCGTGTTCGCCGAACGGCTCGAACACCGCCCAAAACAGCTCGAATTTGAGATTGGCGAACAGTTCGAGTAGAACAACGCTCATCTCTATGGGAGAGTTCCAAAGCATTTTAGAATTCAACAGAGTTCCGAGAACAATGGGAGAGTTCCAAAGAATTTTTAATCTTCAGCAGAACTGCGAGAACAATGGGAGAGTTCCAAAGCATTTTTAAACTTTAGCAGAATTCCGAGAACAATGGGAGAGGTCCAAAGCATTTTTAAACTTCAGCTGAACTCCGAGAACAATGGAAGAGGTCCACAGCATTTTTGAAACTTCACTAGAATTCCGAGAACAATGGTAGAGTACCAAAGCATTTTTACACTTCAGCAGAATTCCGAGAACAATGGTAGAGTACAAAAGACTTTTTACACTTCAGCAGAACTGCGAGAACAATGGGAGAGTACCAAAGCATTTTTACACTTCAGCAGAATTCCGAGAACAATGGGAGAGCTCCAAAGCATTTTTACACTTCAGCAGAATTCCGAGAACAATGGGAGAGTTCCAAAGCATTTTTAAACTTCAGCAGAACTGCGAGAACAATGGGAGAGTACCAAAGCATTTTTACACTTCAGTAGAATTCCGAGAACAATGGGAGAGCTCCAAAGCATTTTTACACTTCAGCAGAATTCCGAGAACAATGGGAGAGTTCCAAAGCATTTTTAAACTTCAACAGAACTGCGAGAACAATGGGAGAGTTCCAAATCATTTCTACACTTCAGCAGAATTCCGAGAACAATAAGAGAGTTCCAAAGCATTTTTAAACTTCAGCACAATTCCGAGAACAAAGGGAGAGTTGCAAAGCATTTTTAAACTTCAGCTGAATTCCGAGAACAATGGAAAGGTTTACAGATTTATTTAAAAAAACAATAACATTCCGAGAACAATGGGAGAGTTCCAAAGCATTTTTAAACTTCAGCATGATTCCAAGAACAAGGGGAGAGTTCCAAAACATTTTTAAACTTCAGCAGAATTCCGAGAACAATGGGAGAGTTCCAAAGCATTTTTAAACTTCAGCAGAATTCCGAGAACAAAGGGAGAGTTTCAATGCATTTTTAAAACTTCACCAGAATTCCGAGAGCAATGGAAGAGTTCCAAAGCATTTTTAAAACTTCATCAGAATTCCGAGAACAATGGTAGAGTACTGAAGCATTTTTACACTTCAGCAGAATTCCTAGAACAATGGGAGAGTTCCAAAGCATTTTTAAACTTCAGCAAATTTCCGAGAACAATTGTAGAGTTCCAAACCATTTTTAAACTTCAGCCGAATTCCGAAAACAATGGGAGAGTTCCGGAGTATTTTTTAAGCTTCATCAGAATTCTGAGAACAATGGGAGAGTTCAAAAGCATTTTTAAACTTCAGCAGAATTCCGAGAACAATGGGAGAGTTCCAAAGCATTTGTAAAACTTCAACAGAATTCCGAGAACAATGGTAGAGTACCAAAGCCTTTTTACAATTCAGCAGAATTCAGAGTTCAATGGGAAAGTTTGAAAGACTTATTTACAAAAAACAACAACATTCCGAGATCAATGGGAGAGTTCCAAAGCATTTTTAAACTTCAGCAGAATTGCGAGAACAATGGGAGAGTTCCAAAGCATTTTTAAACTTCAGCAGAATTCTGAGAACAATGGGAGAGTTCCAAAGCAATTTTAAACTTCAGCAGAATCCTGAGAACAAAGGGAGAGTTCCAAAGCATTTTCAAACTTCAGCTGAATTCTAAGAAAAATGGGAGAGTTTCAAAGTATTTTTAAACTTCAGCAGAATTCCGAGAACAATTGAAAAGTTCTACAAACTTATTTAAAAAACAATAACATTCCGAGAACAATGGGAGAGTTCCAAAGCATTTTTACACTTCAGCACAATTCCGAGAACAAAGAGATAGAGTGTTCCAAAGCATTTTTAAACTTCAGCTGAACTGCGAGAACAATGGAAAAGTTCTACAGACTTATTTAAAAAAACAATAACATTCCGAGAACAATGGGAGAGTTCCAAAGCATTTTTAAACTTCAGCAGAATTCCGAGAACAATGGGAGAATTCCAAAGCGTTTTTAAACTTCACCAGAATTCCGAAGAACACTGGGAGTGTTCCAAAGAATATTTAAACTTCAGCAGAACTCGAGAACAATGAGAGAGTTCCAAAGCATTTTTAAACTTCAGCAGAATCCCGAGAACAGTGGGAGATTTCCAAAGCATTTTTAAACTTCAGCAGAATTCTGAGAACATTGGGAGAGTTCCAAAGCATTTTTAAACTTCAGCAGAAGTCCGAGAACAATTGGAGAGTTCCAAAGCATTTCTAAACTTCAGCAGAATTCCGAGAACAATGGGAGAGTTCCAAACCATTTTTAAACTTCAGCAGAATTCCGAGAACAATGGCAGAGTCCCAAAGCATTTTTAAACTGGAGCAGAATTCCGAGAACAATGGAAAAGTTCTACAGACTTATTTAAAAAAACAATAACATTCCGAAAACAGTCGGAGAGTTCCAAAGTATTTTTAAACTTCAGCATAATTCCATGAACAATAGGACAGTTCCAAAGCATTTTTAAACTTCAGCAGAACTGCGAGAACAATGGGAGAGTTCTAAAGCATTTTTAAACTTCAGCAGAATTCCGAGAACAATGGGAGAGTTCCAAAGCATTTTTAAACTTCAGCAGAATTCCGCGAACAATGGAAAAGTTCTACAGACTTATTTAAAAAACTGAAGCATTCCGAGAACAATGGGAGAGTTCCAAAGCATTTTTAAATACAGCACATTTCCGAGAACAATGGGAGAGTTCCAATGCATTTTGAAACTTCAGCAGAATTCCGCGAACAATTGAAAAGTTCTACAGACTTATTAAAAAAACAATAACATTCCGAGAACAGTGGGAGAGTTCCAAAGCATTTGTACACTTCAGCAGAATTCCGAGAACAATGGGAGAGTTCCAAAGCATTTTTAAACTTCAGCAGAATTCCGAGAACAATGGGAGAGTTCCAAAGCATTTTTAAATACAGCACAATTCCGAGAACAATGGGAGAGTTCCAATGCATTTTTAAACTTCAGCAGAATTCCGCGAACAATTGAAAAGTTCTACAGACTTATTAAAAAAACAATAACATTATGAGAACAGTAGGAGAGTTCCAAAGCATTTGTACACTTCAGCAGAATTCCGAGAACAATGGGAGAGTTCCAAAGCATTTTTAAACTTCAGCAGAATTCCAACAACAATGGGAGAGTTCCAAAGCATTTTTAAACTTCAGCAGAATTCCGAGAACAAGGGAAAAGTTCTACAGACTTATTTAAAAAGACAATAACATTCCGAGAACAATTGGAGTGTTCCAAAGCATTTCTAAACTTCTTCAGAATTCCGAGAACAATGGGAGAGTTCCAAAGCCTTTTTAAACTTCAGCTGAACTGCGAGAACAATGCGAGAGTTCCAAAGCATTTTAAATCTTTAGCAGAATACCGATAACAATGGGAGAGTTCCAAAGCATTTCTAAACTTCAGCAGAATTCCGAGAACAATGAGAGAGTTCCAAAGCATTTTTAAACTTCAGAAGAATTCCGAGATCAATGGGAGAGATCCAAAGCATTTTTAAACTTCAGCAGAATTCCGAGAACAATTGGAGAGTTCCAAAGCATTTTCAAACTTCAGCAGAATCCTGAGAACAATGGGAGAGTTCCAAAGCATTTTTAAGTCTCAGCAAAATTCCGAGAACAATGGAAAAGTTCTACAGACTTATTTAAAAAAACAATGACATTCCGAGAACAATAGAAGAGTTTCAAAGCATTTTTAAACTTCAGCAGAATTCCGAGAAAAATGGGAGAGTCCCAAAGAATTGTTAAACTTAAGCAGAAATCCGAGAACAATGGAAAAGTTCTACAGATTTATTTAAAAAAACAATAACAATCCGAGAACAATGGTAGAGTACCAAAGCCTTTTCACCCTTCAGCAGAATTCCGAGAATAATAGCAGAGTTCCAAAGCATTTTAAACTTCAGCAGAACTGCGAGAACAATGGGAAAGTTCCAAAGGATTTTTAAACTTCATCAGAATTCCGAGTTCAATGTGAAAATTTGAAAGACTTATTTAAAAAAAACAATAACATTCCGAGATCAATGGGAGAGTTCCAAAGCATTTTTAAACTTCAGCAGAATTCCGAGAACAATGGGAGAGTTCCAATGCATTTTTAAACTTCAGCAGAATTCCGAGAACAAAGGGAGAGTTCCAAAGCAATTTTAAACTTCAGCAGAATCCTGAGAACAATGGGAGAGTTCCAAAGCAGTTTTAAGTCTCAGCAGAATTCCGAAAACAATGGAAAAGTTCTACAGACTTATTTAAAAAAACAATGACATTCCGAGAACAATGGGAGAGTTTCAAAGCATTTTTAAACTTCAGCAGAATTCCGAGAAAAATGGGAGAGTCCCAAAGAATTGTTAAATTTAAGCAGAAATCCGAGAACAATGGAAAAGTGCTACAGACTTATTTAAAAAAAACAATAACTTTCCGAGAACAATGGGAGAGTTCCAAAGCATTTTTAAATTCAGCAGAGTTCCGAGAACAATGGGAGAGTTCCAAAGAATTTTTAATCTTCAGCAGAACTGCGAGAACAATGGGATAGTTCCAAAGCATTTTTAAACTTTAGCAGAATTCCGAGAACAATGGGAGAGGTCCAAAGCATTTTTAAACTTCAGCAGTATTCCGAGAACAATGGGAGAGTTCCAAAGCCTTTTTAAAACTTCACCTGAACTCCGAGAACAATGGAAGAGGTCCACAGCATTTTTGAAACTTCACTAGAATTCCGAGAACAATGGTAGAGTACCAAAGCATTTTTACACTTCAGCAGAATTCCGAGAACAATGGTAGAGTACCAAAGCATTTTTACACTTCAGCAGAACTGCGAGAACAATGGGAGAGTTCCAAAGCATTTTTACACTTTAGCAGAATTCCGAGAACAATGGGGGAGTTCCAAAGAATTTTTAAACTTCAGCAGAACTGCGAGAACAATGGGAGAGTTCCAAAGCATTTTTAAACTTCAGCAGAATTCCGAGAACAATGGGAGAGTTCCAAAGCATTTTTAAACTTCAGCAGAACTGCGAGAACAATGGGAGAGTACCAAAGCATTTTTACACTTCAGCAGAATTCCGAGAACAATGGGAGAACTCCAAAGCATTTTTACACTTCAGCAGAATTCCGAGAACAACGGGAGAGTTCCAAAGCATTTTTAAACTTCAACAGAACTGCGAGAACAATGGGAGAGTTCCAAAGCATTTCTACACTTCAGCAGAATTCCGAGAACAATAAGAGAGTTCCAAAGCATTTTTAAACTTCAGCAGAATTCCGAGAACAAAGGGAGAGTTGCAAAGCATTTTTAAACTTCAGCTGAATTCTGAGAACAATGGAAAGGTTTACAGATTTATTTAAAAAAACAATAACATTCCGAGAACAATGGGAGAGTTCCAAAGCATTTTTAAAGTTCAGCATGATTCCGCGAACAATGGGAGAGTTCCAAAACATTTTTAAACTTCAGCAGAATTCCGAGAACAATGGGAGAGTTCCAAAGCATTTTTAAACTTCAGCAGAAATCCGAGAACAAAGGGAGAGTTTCAATGCATTTTTAAAACTTCACCAGAATTCCGAGAGCAATGGAAGAATTCCAAAGCATTTTTAAAACTTCATCAGAATTCCGAGAACAATGGTAGAGTACTGAAGCATTTTTACACTTCAGCAGAATTCCTAGAACAATGGGAGAGTTCCAAAGCATTTTTAAACTTCAGCAAATTTCCGAGAACAATTGTAGAGTTCCAAACCATTTTTAAACTTCAGCCGAATTCCGAAAACATTGGGAGAGTTCCGGAGTATTTTTTAAGCTTCATCAGAATTCCGAGAACAATGGGAGAGTTCAAAAGCATTTTTAAACTTCAGCAGAATTCCGAGAACAATGGGAGAGTTCCAAAGCATTTGTAAAACTTCAACAGAATTCCGAGAACAATGGTAGAGTACCAAAGCCTTTTTACAATTCAGCAGAATTCAGAGTTCAATGGGAAAGTTTGAAAGACTTATTTACAAAAAACAACAACATTCCGAGATCAATGGAAGAGTTCCAAAGCATTTTTAAACTTCAGCAGAATTGCGAGAACAATGGGAGAGTTCCAAAGCATTTTTAAACTTCAGCAGAATTCTGAGAACAATGGGAGAGTTCCAAAGCAATTTTAAACTTCAGCAGAATCCTGAGAACAAAGGGAGAGTTCCAAAGCATTTTCAAACTTCAGCTGAATTCTAAGAACAATGGGAGAGTTCCAAAGTATTTTTAAACTTCAGCAGAATTCCGAGAACAATTGAAAAGTTCTACAAACTTATTTAAAAAAACAATAACATTCCGAGAACAATGGGAGAGTTCCAAAGCATTTTTAAACTTCAGCAGAATTCCGAGAACAATGGGAGAATTCCAAAGCGTTTTTAAACTTCAGCAGAATTCCGAAGAACACTGGGAGTGTTCCAAAGAATATTTAAACTTCAGCAGAACTCGAGAACAATGAGAGAGTTCCAAAGCATTTTTAAACTTCAGCAGAATCCTGAGAACAGTGGGAGATTTCCAAAGCATTTTTAAACTTCAGCAGAATTCTGAGAACATTGGGAGAGTTCCAAAGCATTTTTAAACGTCAGCAGAAGTCCTAGAACAATGGGAGAGTACCAAATGCATTTCTAAACTTCAGCAGAATTCCGAGAACAATGGGAGAGTTCCAAACCATTTTTAAACTTCAGCAGAATTCCGAGAACAATTCCAGAGTCCCAAAGCATTTTTAAACTGCAGCAGAATTCCGAGAACAATGGAAAAGTTCTACAGACTTATTTAAAAAAACAATAACATTCCGAAAACAGTCGGAGAGTTCCAAAGTATTTTTAAACTTCAGCATAATTCCATGAACAATAGGAGAGTTCCAAAGCATTTTTAAACTTCAGCAAAACTGCGAGAACAATGGGAGAGTTCTAAAGCATTTTTAAACTTCAGCAGAATTCCGCGAACAATGTAAAAGTTCTAAAAACTTATTTAAAAAACAGAAGCATTCCGAGAACAATGGGAGAGTTCCAAAGCATTTTTAAATACAGCACATTTCCGAGAACAATGGGAGAGTTCCAATGCATTTTTAAATACAGCACAATTCCGAGAACAATGGGAGAGTTCCAATGCATTTTTAAACTTCAGCAGAATTCCGCGAACAATTGAAAAGTTCTACAGACTTATTAAAAAAACAATAACATTATGAGAACAGTAGGAGAGTTCCAAAGCATTTGTACACTTCAGCAGAATTCCGAGAACAATGGGAGAGTTCCAAAGCATTTTTAAACTTCAGCAGAATTCCGACAACAATGGGAGAGTTCCAAAGCATTTTTAAACTTCAGCAGAATTCCGAGAACAAGGGAAAAGCTCTACAGACTTATTTAAAAAGACAATAACATTCCGAGAACAATTGGAGTGTTCCAAAGCATTTTTAAACTTCAGCAGTATTCCGAGAACAATGGGAGAGTTCCAAAGCCTTTTTAAACTTCAGCCGAACTGCGAGAACAATACGAGAGTTCCAAAGCATTTTAAATCTTTAGCAGAATACCGATAACAATGGGAGAGTTCCAAAGCACTTCTAAACTTCAGCTAAATTCCGAGAACAATGAGAGAGTTCCAAAGCATTTTTAAACTTCAGCAGAATTCCGAGATCAATGGGAGAGAACCAAAGCGTTTTTAAACTTCAGCAGAATTCCGAGAACAATGGGAGAGTTCCAAAGCATTTTCAAACTTCAGCAGAATCCTGAGAACAATGGGAGAGTTCCAAAGCATTTTTAAGTCTCAGCAGAATTCCGAGAAAAATGGAAAAGTTCTACAGACTTATTTAAAAAACAATGACATTCCGAGAACAATGGGAGAGTTTCAAAGCATTTTTAAACTTCAGCAGAATTCCGAGAAAAATGGGAGAGTCCCAAAGAATTGTTAAACTTAAGCAGAAATCCGAGAACAATGGAAAAGTTCTACAGATTTATTTAAAAAAACAATAACAATACGAGAACAATGGTAGAGTACCAAAGCCTTTTTACCCTTCAGCAGAATTCCGAGAATAATAGCAGAGTTCCAAAGCATTTTAAACTTCAGCAGAACTGCGAGAACAATGGGAGAGTTCCAAAAGATTTTTAAACTTCAGCAGAATTCCGAGTTCAATGTGAAAATTTGAAAGACTTATTTAAAAAAAACAATAACATTCCGAGATCAATGGGAGAGTTCCAAAGCATTTTTAAACTTCAGCAGAATTCCGAGAACAATGGGAGAGTTCCAATGCATTTTTAAACTTCAGCAGAATTCCGAGAACAAAGGGAGAGTTCCAAAGCAATTTTAAACTTCAGCAGAATCCTGAGAACAATGGGAGAGTTCCAAAGCATTTTTAAACCTTAGCAGACTTCCGAGAACAATGGGAGAGTTCCAAAGCTTTTTTATACTTCAGCAGAATTCCGAGAACAATGGGAGAGTTCCAATGCATTTTTAAACTTCAGCAAAACTGCGAGAAGAAAGGGAGAGTTCCAAAGCATTTTTAAACCTTAGAAGAATTCCGAGAACAATGGGAGAGTTCCAAAGCTTTTTTAAACTTCAGCAGAATTCCGACAACAATGGGAGAGTTCAAAAGCATTTTTAAACTGCAGCAAAATTCCGAGAACAATGGAAAAGTACTACAGACTTATTTAAAAAACAATAACATTTGGAGAACAATGGGAGACTTCCAAAGCAGTTTTAAACTTTAGCAGAATTCCGAGAACAATGGGAGAGTTCCAAAGCATTTTTAAACTTCAGCAGAATTCCGA
Source organism: Phyllobates terribilis (assembly GCF_046119375.1). Classification (NCBI taxonomy): domain Eukaryota; kingdom Metazoa; phylum Chordata; class Amphibia; order Anura; family Dendrobatidae; genus Phyllobates; species Phyllobates terribilis. The sequence continues at coordinate 388,241,461 of NW_027362765.1, forward strand.
GAACAATGGGAGAGTTTCAAAGCATTTTTAAACTTCAGCAGAATTCCGAGAACAATGTGAGAGTTCCAAAGCATTTTTAAATACAGCAGAATTCCGAGAACAATGGGAGAGTTCCAATGCATTTTTAAACTTCAGCATAATTCCGCGAACAATTGAAAAGTTCTACAGACTTATTTTAAAAAACAATAACATTCCGAGAACAGTGGGAGAGTTCCAAAGCATTTTTAAACTTCAGCATAATTCCGACAACAATGGGAGAGTTCAAAAGCATTTTTAAACTGCAGCAAAATTCCGAGAACAATGGAAAAGTACTACAGACTTATTTAAAAATACAATAACATTCCGAGAACAATGGTAGACTTCCAAAGCATTTCTAAACTTCAGCAGAATTCCGAGAACAATGGGAGAGTTCCAAAGTATTTTTAAACTTCAGCAGAATTCCGAGAACAATGGGAGAGTTCCAATGCATTTTTAAACTTCAGCAGAATTCCGCGAACAATTGAAAAGTTCTACAGACTTATTAAAAAAACAATAACATTCCGACAACAATGGGAGTGTTCCAAAGCATTTTTAAACTTCAGCAGTATTCCGAGAACAATGGGAGAGTTCCAAAGCCTTTTTAAACTTCAGCCGAACTGCGAGAACAATACGAGAGTTCCAAAGCATTTTAAATCTTTAGCAGAATACCGATAACAATGGGAGAGTTCCAAAGCACTTCTAAACTTCAGCTAAATTCCGAGAACAATGAGAGAGTTCCAAAGCATTTTTAAACTTCAGCAGAATTCCGAGATGAATGGGAGAGATCCAAAGCGTTTTTAAACTTCAGCAGAATTCCGAGAACAATGGGAGAGTTCCAAAGCATTTTCAAACTTCAGCAGAATCCTGAGAACAATGGGAGAGTTCCAAAGCATTTTTAAGTCTCAGCAGAATTCCGAGAAAAATGGAAAAGTTCTACAGACTTATTTAAAAAACAATGACATTCCGAGAACAATGGGAGAGTTTCAAAGCATTTTTAAACTTCAGCAGAATTCCGAGAAAAATGGGAGAGTCCCAAAGAATTGTTAAACTTAAGCAGAAATCCGAGAACAATGGAAAAGTTCTACAGATTTATTTAAAAAAACAATAACAATACGAGAACAATGGTAGAGTACCAAAGCCTTTTTACCCTTCAGAAGAATTCCGAGAATAATAGCAGAGTTCCAAAGCATTTTAAACTTCAGCAGAACTGCGAGAACAATGGGAGAGTTCCAAAGGATTTTTAAACTTCAGCAGAATTCCGAGTTCAATGTGAAAATTTGAAAGACTTATTTAAAAAAAACAATAACATTCCGAGATCAATGGGAGAGTTCCAAAGCATTTTTAAACTTCAGCAGAATTCCGAGAACAATGGGAGAGTTCCAATGCATTTTTAAACTTCAGCAGAATTCCGAGAACAAAGGGAGAGTTCCAAAGCAATTTTAAACTTCAGCAGAATCCTGAGAACAATGGGAGAGTTCCAAAGCATTTTTAAACCTTAGCAGACTTCCGAGAACAATGGGAGAGTTCCAAAGCTTTTTTATACTTCAGCAGAATTCCGAGAACAATGGGAGAGTTCCAATGCATTTTTAAACTTCAGCAAAACTGCGAGAAGAAAGCGAGAGTTCCAAAGCATTTTTAAACCTTAGAAGAATTCCGAGAACAATGGGAGAGTTCCAAAGCTTTTTTAAACTTCAGCAGAATTCCAACAACAATGGGAGAGTTCAAAAGCATTTTTAAACTGCAGCAAAATTCCGAGAACAATGGAAAAGTACTACAGACTTATTTAAAAAACAATAACATTTGGAGAACAATGGGAGACTTCCAAAGCATTTTTAAACTTTAGCAGAATTCCGAGAACAATGGGAGAGTTCCAAAGCATTTTTAAACTTCAGCAGAATTCCGAGAACAATGGGAGAGTTTCAAAGCATTTTTAAACTTCAGCAGAATTCCGAGAACAATGTGAGAGTTCCAAAGCATTTTTAAATACAGCAGAATTCCGAGAACAATGGGAGAGTTCCAATGCATTTTTAAACTTCAGCATAATTCCGCGAACAATTGAAAAGTTCTACAGACTTATTTTAAAAAACAATAACATTCCGAGAACAGTGGGAGAGTTCCAAAGCATTTTTACACTTCAGCAGAATTCCGAGAACAATGGGAGAGTTCCAAAGCATTTTTAAACTTCAGCTGAATTCCGAGAACAAAGGGAGAGTTCCAAAGCAGTTTTAAACTTCAGCAGAATCCTGAGAACAATGGGAGCGTTCAAAAGCATTTTTAAACCTCAGCAGACTTCCGAGAACAATGGGAGAGTTCCAAAGCTTTTTTATACTTCAGCAGAATTCCGAGAACAATGGGAGAGTTCCAATGCATTTTTAAACTTCACAATAACTGCGAGAAGAAAGGGAGAGCTCCAAAGCATTTTTAAACCTTAGAAGAATTCCGAGAACAATGGGAGAGTTCCAAAGCATTTTTAAACTTCAGCAAATTTCCGAGAACAATTGTAGAGTTCCAAACCATTTTTAAACTTCAGCCGAATTCCGAAAACAATGGGAGAGTTCCGGAGTATTTTTTAAGCTTCATCAGAATTCCGAGAACAATGGGAGAGTTCAAAAGCATTTTTAAACTTCAGCAGAATTCCGAGAACAATTGGAGAGTTCCAAAGCATTTGTAAAATTTCAACAGAATTCCGAGAACAATGGTAGAGTACCAAAGCCTTTTTACAATTCAGCAGAATTCAGAGTTCAATGGGAAAGTTTGAAAGACTTATTTACAAAAAACAACAACATTCCGAGATCAATGGAAGAGTTCCAAAGCATTTTTAAACTTCAGCAGAATTGCGAGAACAATGTTAGAGTTCCAAAGCATTTTTAAACTTCAGCAGAATTCTGAGAACAATGGGAGAGTTCCAAAGCAATTTTAAACTTCAGCAGAATTGCGAGAACAATGTTAGAGTTCCAAAGCATTTTTAAACTTCAGCAGAATTCTGAGAAAAAAGGGAGAGTTCCAAAGCATTTTCAAACTTCAGCTGAATTCTAAGAACAATGGGAGAGTTCCAAAGTATTTTTAAACTTCAGCAGAATTCCGAGAACAATTGAAAAGTTCTACAAACTTATTTAAAAAAACAATAACACTCCTAGAACAATGGGAGAGTTCCAAAGCATTTTTACACTTCAGCACAATTCCGAGAACAAAGAGATAGAGTGTTCCAAAGCATTTTTAAACTTCAGCTGAACTGCGAGAACAATGGAAAAGTTCTACAGACTTATTTAAAAAAACAATAACATTCCGAGAACAATGGGAGAGTTCCAAAGCATTTTTAAACTTCAGCAGAATTCCGAGAACAATGGGAGAATTCCAAAGCGTTTTTAAACTTCAGCAGAATTCCGAAGAACACTGGGAGTGTTCCAAAGAATATTTAAACTTCAGCAGAACTCGAGAACAATGGTAGAGTTCAAAAGCATTTTTAAACTTCAGCAGAATCCCGAGAACAGTGGGAGAATTCCAAAGCATTTTTAAACTTCAGCAGAATTCTGAGAACATTGGGAGAGTTCCAAAGCATTTTTAAACTTCAGCAGAAGTCCGAGAACAATGGGAGAGTTCCAAAGCATTTCTAAACTTCAGCAGAATTCCGAGAACAATGGGAGAGTTCCAAAGCATTTTTAAACTTCAGCAGAATTCTGAGAACAATGGGAGAGTTCCAAAGCAATTTTAAACTTCAGCAGAATTGCGAGAACAATGTTAGAGTTCCAAAGCATTTTTAAACTTCAGCAGAATTCTGAGAACAAAGGGAGAGTTCCAAAGCATTTTCAAACTTCAGCTGAATTCTAAGAACAATGGGAGAGTTCCAAAGTATTTTTAAACTTCAGCAGAATTCCGAGAACAATTGAAAAGTTCTACAAACTTATTTAAAAAAACAATAACACTCCGAGAACAATGGGAGAGTTCCAAAGCATTTTTACACTTCAGCACAATTCCGAGAACAAAGAGATAGAGTGTTCCAAAGCATTTTTAAACTTCAGCTGAACTGCGAGAACAATGGAAAAGTTCTACAGACTTATTTAAAAAAACAATAACATTCCGAGAACAATGGGAGAGTTCCAAACCATTTTTAAACTTCAGCAGAATTCCGAGAACAATTCCAGAGTCCCAAAGCATTTTTAAACTGCAGCAGAATTCCGAGAACAATGGAAAAGTTCTACAGACTTATTTAAAAAAACAATAACATTCCGAAAACAGTCGGAGAGTTCCAAAGTATTTTTAAACTTCAGCATAATTCCATGAACAATAGGAGAGTTCCAAAGCATTTTTAAACTTCAGCAAAACTGCGAGAACAATGGGAGAGTTCTAAAGCATTTTTAAACTTCAGCAGAATTCCGCGAACAATGGAAAAGTTCTAAAAACTTATTTAAAAAACAGAAGCATTCCGAGAACAATGGGAGAGTTCCAAAGCATTTTTAAATACAGCACATTTCCGAGAACAATGGGAGAGTTCCAATGCATTTTTAAATACAGCACAATTCCGAGAACAATGGGAGAGTTCCAATGCATTTTTAAACTTCAGCAGAATTCCGCGAACAATTGAAAAGTTCTACAGACTTATTAAAAAAACAATAACATTATGAGAACAGTAGGAGAGTTCCAAAGCATTTGTACACTTCAGCAGAATTCCGAGAACAATGGGAGAGTTCCAAAGCATTTTTAAACTTCAGCAGAATTCCGACAACAATGGGAGAGTTCCAAAGCATTTTTAAACTTCAGCAGAATTCCGAGAACAAGGGAAAAGCTCTACAGACTTATTTAAAAAGACAATAACATTCCGAGAACAATTGGAGTGTTCCAAAGCATTTTTAAACTTCAGCAGTATTCCGAGAACAATGGGAGAGTTCCAAAGCCTTTTTAAACTTCAGCCGAACTGCGAGAACAATACGAGAGTTCCAAAGCATTTTAAATCTTTAGCAGAATACCGATAACAATGGGAGAGTTCCAAAGCACTTCTAAACTTCAGCTAAATTCCGAGAACAATGAGAGAGTTCCAAAGCATTTTTAAACTTCAGCAGAATTCCGAGATCAATGGGAGAGAACCAAAGCGTTTTTAAACTTCAGCAGAATTCCGAGAACAATGGGAGAGTTCCAAAGCATTTTCAAACTTCAGCAGAATCCTGAGAACAATGGGAGAGTTCCAAAGCATTTTTAAGTCTCAGCAGAATTCCGAGAAAAATGGAAAAGTTCTACAGACTTATTTAAAAAACAATGACATTCCGAGAACAATGGGAGAGTTTCAAAGCATTTTTAAACTTCAGCAGAATTCCGAGAAAAATGGGAGAGTCCCAAAGAATTGTTAAACTTAAGCAGCAATCCGAGAACAATGGAAAAGTTCTACAGATTTATTTAAAAAAACAATAACAATACGAGAACAATGGTAGAGTACCAAAGCCTTTTTACCCTTCAGCAGAATTCCGAGAATAATAGCAGAGTTCCAAAGCATTTTAAACTTCAGCAGAACTGCGAGAACAATGGGAGAGTTCCAAAGGATTTTTAAACTTCAGCAGAATTCCGAGTTCAATGTGAAAATTTGAAAGACTTATTTAAAAAAAACAATAACATTCCGAGATCAATGGGAGAGTTCCAAAGCATTTTTAAACTTCAGCAGAATTCCGAGAACAATGGGAGAGTTCCAATGCATTTTTAAACTTCAGCAGAATTCCGAGAACAAAGGGAGAGTTCCAAAGCAATTTTAAACTTCAGCAGAATCCTGAGAACAATGGGAGAGTTCCAAAGCATTTTTAAACCTTAGCAGACTTCCGAGAACAATGGGAGAGTTCCAAAGCTTTTTTATACTTCAGCAGAATTCCGAGAACAATGGGAGAGTTCCAATGCATTTTTAAACTTCAGCAAAACTGCGAGAAGAAAGGGAGAGTTCCAAAGCATTTTTAAACCTTAGAAGAATTCCGAGAACAATGGGAGAGTTCCAAAGCTTTTTTAAACTTCAGCAGAATTCCGACAACAATGGGAGAGTTCAAAAGCATTTTTAAACTGCAGCAAAATTCCGAGAACAATGGAAAAGTACTAAAGACTTATTTAAAAAACAATAACATTTGGAGAACAATGGGAGACTTCCAAAGCATTTTTAAACTTTAGCAGAATTCCGAGAACAATGGGAGAGTTCCAAAGCATTTTTAAACTTCAGCAGAATTCCGAGAACAATGGGAGAGTTTCAAAGCATTTTTAAACTTCAGCAGAATTCCGAGAACAATGTGAGAGTTCCAAAGCATTTTTAAATACAGCAGAATTCCGAGAACAATGGGAGAGTTCCAATTCATTTTTAAACTTCAGCATAATTCCGCGAACAATTGAAAAGTTCTACAGACTTATTTTAAAAAACAATAACATTCCGAGAACAGTGGGAGAGTTCCAAAGCATTTTTACACTTCAGCAGAATTCCGAGAACAATGGGAGAGTTCCAAAGCATTTTTAAACTTCAGCTGAATTCCGAGAACAAAGGGAGAGTTCCAAAGCAGTTTTAAACTTCAGCAGAATCCTGAGAACAATGGGAGCGTTCAAAAGCATTTTTAAACCTCAGCAGACTTCCGAGAACAATGGGAGAGTTCCAAAGCTTTTTTATACTTCAGCAGAATTCCGAGAACAATGGGAGAGTTCCAATGCATTTTTAAACTTCACAATAACTGCGAGAAGAAAGGGAGAGCTCCAAAGCATTTTTAAACCTTAGAAGAATTCCGAGAACAATGGGAGAGTTCCAAAGCATTTTTAAACTTCAGCAAATTTCCGAGAACAATTGTAGAGTTCCAAACCATTTTTAAACTTCAGCCGAATTCCGAAAACAATGGGAGACTTCCGGAGTATTTTTTAAGCTTCATCAGAATTCCGAGAACAATGGGAGAGTTCAAAAGCATTTTTAAACTTCAGCAGAATTCCGAGAACAATTGGAGAGTTCCAAAGCATTTGTAAAATTTCAACAGAATTCCGAGAACAATGGTAGAGTACCAAAGCCTTTTTACAATTCAGCAGAATTCAGAGTTCAATGGGAAAGTTTGAAAGACTTATTTACAAAAAACAACAACATTCCGAGATCAATGGAAGAGTTCCAAAGCATTTTTAAACTTCAGCAGAATTGCGAGAACAATGTTAGAGTTCCAAAGCATTTTTAAACTTCAGCAGAATTCTGAGAACAATGGGAGAGTTCCAAAGCAATTTTAAACTTCAGCAGAATTGCGAGAACAATGTTAGAGTTCCAAAGCATTTTTAAACTTCAGCAGAATTCTGAGAAAAAAGGGAGAGTTCCAAAGCATTTTCAAACTTCAGCTGAATTCTAAGAACAATGGGAGAGTTCCAAAGTATTTTTAAACTTCAGCAGAATTCCGAGAACAATTGAAAAGTTCTACAAACTTATTTAAAAAAACAATAACACTCCTAGAACAATGGGAGAGTTCCAAAGCATTTTTACACTTCAGCACAATTCCGAGAACAAAGAGATAGAGTGTTCCAAAGCATTTTTAAACTTCAGCTGAACTGCGAGAACAATGGAAAAGTTCTACAGACTTATTTAAAAAAACAATAACATTCCGAGAACAATGGGAGAGTTCCAAAGCATTTTTAAACTTCAGCAGAATTCCGAGAACAATGGGAGAATTCCAAAGCGTTTTTAAACTTCAGCAGAATTCCGAAGAACACTGGGAGTGTTCCAAAGAATATTTAAACTTCAGCAGAACTCGAGAACAATGGTAGAGTTCAAAAGCATTTTTAAACTTCAGCAGAATCCCGAGAACAGTGGGAGAATTCCAAAGCATTTTTAAACTTCAGCAGAATTCTGAGAACATTGGGAGAGTTCCAAAGCATTTTTAAACTTCAGCAGAAGTCCGAGAACAATGGGAGAGTTCCAAAGCATTTCTAAACTTCAGCAGAATTCCGAGAACAATGGGAGAGTTCCAAAGCATTTTTAAACTTCAGCAGAATTCTGAGAACAATGGGAGAGTTCCAAAGCAATTTTAAACTTCAGCAGAATTGCGAGAACAATGTTAGAGTTCCAAAGCATTTTTAAACTTCAGCAGAATTCTGAGAACAAAGGGAGAGTTCCAAAGCATTTTCAAACTTCAGCTGAATTCTAAGAACAATGGGAGAGTTCCAAACTATTTTTAAACTTCAGCAGAATTCCGAGAACAATTGAAAAGTTCTACAAACTTATTTAAAAAAACAATAACACTCCGAGAACAATGGGAGAGTTCCAAAGCATTTTTACACTTCAGCACAATTCCGAGAACAAAGAGACAGAGTGTTCCAAAGCATTTTTAAACTTCAGCTGAACTGCGAGAACAATGGAAAAGTTCTACAGACTTATTTAAAAAAACAATAACATTCCGAGAACAATGGGAGAGTTCCAAAGCATTTTTAAACTTCAGCAGAATTCCGAGAACAATGGGAGAATTCCAAAGCGTTTTTAAACTTCAGCAGAATTCCGAAGAACACTGGGAGTGTTCCAAAGAATATTTAAACTTCAGCAGAACTCGAGAACAATGATAGAGTTCAAAAGCATTTTTAAACTTCAGCAGAATCCCGAGAACAGTGGGAGATTTCCAAAGCATTTTTAAACTTCAGCAGAATTCTGAGAACATTGGGAGAGTTCCAAAGCATTTTTAAACTTCAGCAGAAGTCCGAGAACAATGGGAGAGTTCCAAAGCATTTCTAAACTTCAGCAGAATTCCGAGAACAATGGGAGAGTTCCAAACCATTTTTAAACTTCAGCAGAATTCTGAGAACAATGGCAGAGTCCCAAAGCATTTTTAAACTGCAGCAGAATTCCGAGAACAATGGAAAAGTTCTACAGACTTATTTAAAAAAACAATAACATTCCGAAAACAGTGGGAGAGTTCCAAAGTATTTTTAAACTTCAGCATAATTCCATGAACAATAGGAGAGTTCCAAAGCATTTTTAAACTTCAGCAGAACTGCGAGAACAATGGGAGAGTTCTAAAGCATTTTTAAACTTCAGCAGAATTCCGAGAACAATGGGAGAGTTCCAAAGCATTTTTAAACTTCAGCAGAATTCCGCGAACAATGGAAAAGTTCTACAGACTTATTTAAAAAACAGAAGCATTCCGAGAACAATGGGAGAGTTCCAAAGCATTTTTAAATACAGCACATTTCCGAGAACAATGGGAGAGTTCCAATGCAATTTTAAACTTCAGCAGAATTCCGCGAACAATTGAAAAGTTCTACAGATTTATTAAAAAAACAATAACATTCCGAGAACAGTGGGAGAGTTCCAAAGCATTTGTACACTTCAGCAGAATTCCGAGAACAATGGGAGAGTTCCAAAGCATTTTTAAACTTCAGCAGAATTCCGAGAACAATGGGAGAGTTCCAAAGCATTTTTAAATACAGCACAATTCCGAGAACAATGGGAGAGTTCCAATGCATTTTTAAACTTCAGCAGAATTCCGCGAACAATTGAAAAGTTCTACAGACTTATTAAAAAAACAATAACATTATGAGAACAGTGGGAGAGTTCCAAAGCATTTGTACACTTCAGCAGAATTCCGAGAACAATGGGAGAGTTCCAAAGCATTTTTAAACTTCAGCAGAATTCCGAGAACAATGGGAGAGTTCCAAAGCATTTTTAAACTTCAGCAGAATTCCGACAACAATGGGAGAGTTCCAAAGCATATTTAAACTTCAACAGAATTCCGAGAACAAGGGAAAAGTTCTACAGACTTATTTAAAAAGACAATAACATTCCGAGAACAATTGGAGTGTTCCAAAGCATTTTTAAACTTCAGCAGAATTCCGAGAACAATGGGAGAGTTCCAAAGCCTTTTTAAACTTCAGCCGAACTGCGAGAACAATGCGAGAGTTCCAAAGCATTTTAAATCTTTAGCAGAATACCGATAACAATGGGAGAGTTCCAAAGAATTTCTAAACTTCAGCAGAATTCCGAGAACAATGAGAGAGTTCCAAAGCATTTTTAAACTTCAGCAGAATTCCGAGATCAATGGGAGAGATCCAAAGCATTTTTAAACTTCAGCAGAATTTCGAGAACAATGGGAGAGTTCCAAAGCATTTTCAAACTTCAGCAGAATCCTGAGAACAATGGGAGAGTTCCAAAGCATTTTTAAGTCTCAGCAGAATTCCGAGAACAATGGAAAAGTTCTAAAGACTTATTTAAAAAAACAATGACATTCCGAGAACAATGGGAGTGTTTCAAAGCATTTTTAAACTTCAGCAGAATTCCGAAAAAAATGGGAGAGTCCCAAAGAATTGTTAAACTTAAGCAGAAATCCGAGAACAATGGAAAAGTTCTACAGATTTATTTAAAAAAACAATAACAATCCGAGAACAATGGTAGAGTACCAAAGCCTTTTTACCCTTCAGCAGAATTCCGAAAATAATAGCAGAGTTCCAAAGCATTTTAAACTTCAGCAGAACTGCGAGAACAATGGGAGAGTTCCAAAGCATTTTTAAACTTCAGCAGAATTCCGAGAACAATGTGAGAGTTCCAAAGCATTTTTAATTACAGCAGAATTCCGAGAACAATGGGAGAGTTCCAATGCATTTTAAATCTTTAGCAGAATACCGATAACAATGGGAGAGTTCCAAAGCATTTCTAAACTTCAGCAGAATTCCGAGAACAATGGGAGAGTTCCAAAGCATTTTTAAACTTCAGCAGAAATCCGAGAACAAAGGGAGAGTTTCAATGCATTTTTAAAACTTCACCAGAATTCCGAGAGCAATGGAAGAGTTCCAAAGCATTTTTAAAACTTCATCAGAATTCCGAGAACAATGGTAGAGTACTGAAGCATTTTTACACTTCAGCAGAATTCCTAGAACAATGGGAGAGTTCCAAAGCATTTTTAAGCTTCAGCAAATTTCCGAGAACAATTGTAGAGTTCCAAACCATTTTTAAACTTCAGCCGAATTCCGAAAACATTGGGAGAGTTCCGGAGTATTTTTTAAGCTTCATCAGAATTCCGAGAACAATGGGAGAGTTCAAAAGCATTTTTAAACTTCAGCAGAATTCCGAGAACAATGGGAGAGTTCCAAAGCATTTGTAAAACTTCAACAGAATTCCGAGAACAATGGTAGAGTACCAAAGCCTTTTTACAATTCAGCAGAATTCAGAGTTCAATGGGAAAGTTTGAAAGACTTATTTACAAAAAACAACAACATTCCGAGATCAATGGAAGAGTTCCAAAGCATTTTTAAACTTCAGCAGAATTGCGAGAACAATGGGAGAGTTCCAAAGCATTTTTAAACTTCAGCAGAATTCTGAGAACAATGGGAGAGTTCCAAAGCAATTTTAAACTTCAGCAGAATCCTGAGAACAAAGGGAGAGTTCCAAAGCATTTTCAAACTTCAGCTGAATTCTAAGAACAATGGGAGAGTTCCAAAGTATTTTTAAACTTCAGCAGAATTCCGAGAACAATTGAAAAGTTCTACAAACTTATTTAAAAAAACAATAACATTCCGAGAACAATGGGAGAGTTCCAAAGCATTTTTAAACTTCAGCAGAATTCCGAGAACAATGGGAGAATTCCAAAGCGTTTTTAAACTTCAGCAGAATTCCGAAGAACACTGGGAGTGTTCCAAAGAATATTTAAACTTCAGCAGAACTCGAGAACAATGAGAGAGTTCCAAAGCATTTTTAAACTTCAGCAGAATCCTGAGAACAGTGGGAGATTTCCAAAGCATTTTTAAACTTCAGCAGAATTCTGAGAACATTGGGAGAGTTCCAAAGCATTTTTAAACTTCAGCAGAAGTCCTAGAACAATGGGAGAGTACCAAATGCATTTCTAAACTTCATCAGAATTCCGAGAACAATGGGAGAGTTCCAAACCATTTTTAAACTTCAGCAGAATTCCGAGAACAATTCCAGAGTCCCAAAGCATTTTTAAACTGCAGCAGAATTCCGAGAACAATGGAAAAGTTCTACAGACTTATTTAAAAAAACAATAACATTCCGAAAACAGTCGGAGAGTTCCAAAGTATTTTTAAACTTCAGCATAATTCCATGAACAATAGGAGAGTTCCAAAGCATTTTTAAACTTCAGCAAAACTGCGAGAACAATGGGAGAGTTCTAAAGCATTTTTAAACTTCAGCAGAATTCCGCGAACAATGGAAAAGTTCTAAAAACTTATTTAAAAAACAGAAGCATTCCGAGAACAATGGGAGAGTTCCAAAGCATTTTTAAATACAGCACATTTCCGAGAACAATGGGAGAGTTCCAATGCATTTTTAAATACAGCACAATTCCGAGAACAATGGGAGAGTTCCAATGCATTTTTAAACTTCAGCAGAATTCCGCGAACAATTGAAAAGTTCTACAGACTTATTAAAAAAACAATAACATTATGAGAACAGTAGGAGAGTTCCAAAGCATTTGTACACTTCAGCAGAATTCCGAGAACAATGGGAGAGTTCCAAAGCATTTTTAAACTTCAGCAGAATTCCGACAACAATGGGAGAGTTAAAAAGCATTTTTAAACTTCAGCAGAATTCCGAGAACAAGGGAAAAGCTCTACAGACTTATTTAAAAAGACAATAACATTCCGAGAACAATTGGAGTGTTCCAAAGCATTTTTAAACTTCAGCAGTATTCCGAGAACAATGGGAGAGTTCCAAAGCCTTTTTAAACTTCAGCCGAACTGCGAGAACAATACGAGAGTTCCAAAGCATTTTAAATCTTTAGCAGAATACCGATAACAATGGGAGAGTTCCAAAGCACTTCTAAACTTCAGCTAAATTCCGAGAACAATGAGAGAGTTCCAAAGCATTTTTAAACTTCAGCAGAATTCCGAGATGAATGGGAGAGAACCAAAGCGTTTTTAAACTTCAGCAGAATTCCGAGAACAATGGGAGAGTTCCAAAGCATTTTCAAACTTCAGCAGAATCCTGAGAACAATGGGAGAGTTCCAAAGCATTTTTAAGTCTCAGCAGAATTCCGAGAAAAATGGAAAAGTTCTACAGACTTATTTAAAAAACAATGACATTCCGAGAACAATGGGAGAGTTTCAAAGCATTTTTAAACTTCAGCAGAATTCCGAGAAAAATGGGAGAGTCCCAAAGAATTGTTAAACTTAAGCAGAAATCCGAGAACAATGGAAAAGTTCTACAGATTTATTTAAAAAAACAATAACAATACGAGAACAATGGTAGAGTACCAAAGCCTTTTTACCCTTCAGCAGAATTCCGAGAATAATAGCAGAGTTCCAAAGCATTTTAAACTTCAGCAGAACTGCGAGAACCATGGGAGAGTTCCAAAGGATTTTTAAACTTCAGCAGAATTCCGAGTTCAATGTGAAAATTTGAAAGACTTATTTAAAAAAAACAATAACATTCCGAGATCAATGGGAGAGTTCCAAAGCATTTTTAAACTTCAGCAGAATTCCGAGAACAATGGGAGAGTTCCAATGCATTTTTAAACTTCAGCAGAATTCCGAGAACAAAGGGAGAGTTCCAAAGCAATTTTAAACTTCAGCAGAATCCTGAGAACAATGGGAGAGTTCCAAAGCATTTTTAAACCTTAGCAGACTTCCGAGAACAATGGGAGAGTTCCAAAGCTTTTTTATACTTCAGCAGAATTCCGAGAACAATGGGAGAGTTCCAATGCATTTTTAAACTTCAGCAAAACTGCGAGAAGAAAGGGAGAGTTCCAAAGCATTTTTAAACCTTAGAAGAATTCCGAGAACAATGGGAGAGTTCCAAAGCTTTTTTAAACTTCAGCAGAATTCCGACAACAATGGGAGAGTTCAAAAGCATTTTTAAACTGCAGCAAAATTCCGAGAACAATGGAAAAGTACTACAGACTTATTTAAAAAACAATAACATTTGGAGAACAATGGGAGACTTCCAAAGCATTTTTAAACTTTAGCAGAATTCCGAGAACAATGGGAGAGTTCCAAAGCATTTTTAAACTTCAGCAGAATTCCGAGAACAATGGGAGAGTTTCAAAGCATTTTTAAACTTCAGCAGAATTCCGAGAACAATGTGAGAGTTCCAAAGCATTTTTAAATACAGCAGAATTCCGAGAACAATGGGAGAGTTCCAATGCATTTTTAAACTTCAGCATAATTCCGCGAACAATTGAAAAGTTCTACAGACTTATTTTAAAAAACAATAACATTCCGAGAACAGTGGGAGAGTTCCAAAGCATTTTTAAACTTCAGCATAATTCCGACAACAATGGGAGAGTTCAAAAGCATTTTTAAACTGCAGCAAAATTCCGAGAACAATGGAAAAGTACTACAGACTTATTTAAAAATACAATAACATTCCGAGAACAATGGTAGACTTCCAAAGCATTTTTAAACTTCAGCAGAATTCCGAGAACAATGGGAGAGTTCCAAAGTATTTTTAAACTTCAGCAGAATTCCGAGAACAATGGGAGAGTTCCAATGCATTTTTAAACTTCAGCAGAATTCCGCGAACAATTGAAAAGTTCTACAGACTTATTAAAAAAACAATAACATTCCGAGAACAATGGGAGTGTTCCAAAGCATTTTTAAACTTCAGCAGTATTCCGAGAACAATGGGAGAGTTCCAAAGCCTTTTTAAACTTCAGCCGAACTGCGAGAACAATACGAGAGTTCCAAAGCATTTTAAATCTTTAGCAGAATACCGATAACAATGGGAGAGTTCCAAAGCACTTCTAAACTTCAGCTAAATTCCGAGAACAATGAGAGAGTTCCAAAGCATTTTTAAACTTCAGCAGAATTCCGAGATCAATGGGAGAGATCCAAAGCGTTTTTAAACTTCAGCAGAATTCCGAGAACAATGGGAGAGTTCCAAAGCATTTTCAAACTTCAGCAGAATCCTGAGAACAATGGGAGAGTTCCAAAGCATTTTTAAGTCTCAGCAGAATTCCGAGAAAAATGGAAAAGTTCTACAGACTTATTTAAAAAACAATGACATTCCGAGAACAATGGGAGAGTTTCAAAGCATTTTTAAACTTCAGCAGAATTCCGAGAAAAATGGGAGAGTCCCAAAGAATTGTTAAACTTAAGCAGAAATCCGAGAACAATGGAAAAGTTCTACAGATTTATTTAAAAAAACAATAACAATACGAGAACAATGGTAGAGTACCAAAGCCTTTTTACCCTTCAGCAGAATTCCGAGAATAATAGCAGAGTTCCAAAGCATTTTAAACTTCAGCAGAACTGCGAGAACAATGGGAGAGTTCCAAAGGATTTTTAAACTTCAGCAGAATTCCGAGTTCAATGTGAAAATTTGAAAGACTTATTTAAAAAAAACAATAACATTCCGAGATCAATGGGAGAGTTCCAAAGCATTTTTAAACTTCAGCAGAATTCCGAGAACAATGGGAGAGTTCCAATGCATTTTTAAACTTCAGCAGAATTCCGAGAACAAAGGGAGAGTTCCAAAGCAATTTTAAACTTCAGCAGAATCCTGAGAACAATGGGAGAGTTCCAAAGCATTTTTAAACCTTAGCAGACTTCCGAGAACAATGGGAGAGTTCCAAAGCTTTTTTATACTTCAGCAGAATTCCGAGAACAATGGGAGAGTTCCAATGCATTTTTAAACTTCAGCAAAACTGCGAGAAGAAAGGGAGAGTTCCAAAGCATTTTTAAACCTTAGAAGAATTCCGAGAACAATGGGAGAGTTCCAAAGCTTTTTTAAACTTCAGCAGAATTCCGACAACAATGGGAGAGTTCAAAAGCATTTTTAAACTGCAGCAAAATTCCGAGAACAATGGAAAAGTACTACAGACTTATTTAAAAAACAATAACATTTGGAGAACAATGGGAGACTTCCAAAGCATTTTTAAACTTTAGCAGAATTCCGAGAACAATGGGAGAGTTCCAAAGCATTTTTAAACTTCAGCAGAATTCCGAGAACAATGGGAGAGTTTCAAAGCATTTTTAAACTTCAGCAGAATTCCGAGAACAATGTGAGAGTTCCAAAGCATTTTTAAATACAGCAGAATTCCGAGAACAATGGGAGAGTTCCAATGCATTTTTAAACTTCAGCATAATTCCGCGAACAATTGAAAAGTTCTACAGACTTATTTTAAAAAACAATAACATTCCGAGAACAGTGGGAGAGTTCCAAAGCATTTTTACACTTCAGCAGAATTCCGAGAACAATGGGAGAGTTCCAAAGCATTTTTAAACTTCAGCTGAATTCCGAGAACAAAGGGAGAGTTCCAAAGCAGTTTTAAACTTCAGCAGAATCCTGAGAACAATGGGAGCGTTCAAAAGCATTTTTAAACCTCAGCAGACTTCCGAGAACAATGGGAGAGTTCCAAAGCTTTTTTATACTTCAGCAGAATTCCGAGAACAATGGGAGAGTTCCAATGCATTTTTAAACTTCACAATAACTGCGAGAAGAAAGGGAGAGCTCCAAAGCATTTTTAAACCTTAGAAGAATTCCGAGAACAATGGGAGAGTTCCAAAGCATTTTTAAACTTCAGCAAATTTCCGAGAACAATTGTAGAGTTCCAAACCATTTTTAAACTTCAGCCGAATTCCGAAAACAATGGGAGAGTTCCGGAGTATTTTTTAAGCTTCATCAGAATTCCGAGAACAATGGGAGAGTTCAAAAGCATTTTTAAACTTCAGCAGAATTCCGAGAACAATTGGAGAGTTCCAAAGCATTTGTAAAATTTCAACAGAATTCCGAGAACAATGGTAGAGTACCAAAGCCTTTTTACAATTCAGCAGAATTCAGAGTTCAATGGGAAAGTTTGAAAGACTTATTTACAAAAAACAACATTCCGAGATCAATGGAAGAGTTCCAAAGCATTTTTAAACTTCAGCAGAATTGCGAGAACAATGTTAGAGTTCCAAAGCATTTTTAAACTTCAGCAGAATTCTGAGAACAATGGGAGAGTTCCAAAGCAATTTTAAACTTCAGCAGAATTGCGAGAACAATGTTAGAGTTCCAAAGCATTTTTAAACTTCAGCAGAATTCTGAGAAAAAAGGGAGAGTTCCAAAGCATTTTCAAACTTCAGCTGAATTCTAAGAACAATGGGAGAGTTCCAAAGTATTTTTAAACTTCAGCAGAATTCCGAGAACAATTGAAAAGTTCTACAAACTTATTTAAAAAAACAATAACACTCCTAGAACAATGGGAGAGTTCCAAAGCATTTTTACACTTCAGCACAATTCCGAGAACAAAGAGATAGAGTGTTCCAAAGCATTTTTAAACTTCAGCTGAACTGCGAGAACAATGGAAAAGTTCTACAGACTTATTTAAAAAAACAATAACATTCCGAGAACAATGGGAGAGTTCCAAAGCATTTTTAAACTTCAGCAGAATTCCGAGAACAATGGGAGAATTCCAAAGCGTTTTTAAACTTCAGCAGAATTCCGAAGAACACTGGGAGTGTTTCAAAGAATATATAAACTTCAGCAGAACTCGAGAACAATGGTAGAGTTCAAAAGCATTTTTAAACTTCAGCAGAATCCTGAGAACAGTGGGAGAATTCCAAAGCATTTTTAAACTTCAGCAGAATTCTGAGAACATTGGGAGAGTTCCAAAGCATTTTTAAACTTCAGCAGAAGTCCGAGAACAATGGGAGAGTTCCAAAGCATTTCTAAACTTCAGCAGAATTCCGAGAACAATGGGAGAGTTCCAAAGCATTTTTAAACTTCAGCAGAATTCTGAGAACAATGGGAGAGTTCCAAAGCAATTTTAAACTTCAGCAGAATTGCGAGAACAATGTTAGAGTTCCAAAGCATTTTTAAACTTCAGC
Source organism: Phyllobates terribilis (assembly GCF_046119375.1). Taxonomy (NCBI): domain Eukaryota; kingdom Metazoa; phylum Chordata; class Amphibia; order Anura; family Dendrobatidae; genus Phyllobates; species Phyllobates terribilis. The sequence continues at coordinate 388,259,203 of NW_027362765.1, forward strand.
AGAATTCTGAGAACAAAGGGAGAGTTCCAAAGCATTTTCAAACTTCAGCTGAATTCTAAGAACAATGGGAGAGTTCCAAAGTATTTTTAAACTTCAGCAGAATTCCGAGAACAATTGAAAAGTTCTACAAACTTATTTAAAAAAACAATAACACTCCGAGAACAATGGGAGAGTTCCAAAGCATTTTTACACTTCAGCACAATTCTGAGAACAAAGAGATAGAGTGTTCCAAAGCATTTTTAAACTTCAGCTGAACTGCGAGAACAATGGAAAAGTTCTACAGACTTATTTAAAAAAACAATAACATTCCGAGAACAATGGGAGAGTTCCAAAGCATTTTTAAACTTCAGCAGAATTCCGAGAACAATGGGAGAATTCCAAAGCGTTTTTAAACTTCAGCAGAATTCCGAAGAACACTGGGAGTGTTCCAAAGAATATTTAAACTTCAGCAGAACTCGAGAACAATGATAGAGTTCAAAAGTATTTTTAAACTTCAGCAGAATCCCGAGAACAGTGGGAGATTTCCAAAGCATTTTTAAACTTCAGCAGAATTCTGAGAACATTGGGAGAGTTCCAAAGCATTTTTAAACTTCAGCAGAAGTCCGAGAACAATGGGAGAGTTCCAAAGCATTTCTAAACTTCAGCAGAATTCCGAGAACAATGGGAGAGTTCCAAACCATTTTTAAACTTCAGCAGAATTCTGAGAACAATGGCAGAGTCCCAAAGCATTTTTAAACTGCAGCAGAATTCCGAGAACAATGGAAAAGTTCTACAGACTTATTTAAAAAAACAATAACATTCCGAAAACAGTGGGAGAGTTCCAAAGTATTTTTAAACTTCAGCATAATTCCATGAACAATAGGAGAGTTCCAAAGCATTTTTAAACTTCAGCAGAACTGCGAGAACAATGGGAGAGTTCTAAAGCATTTTTAAACTTCAGCAGAATTCCGAGAACAATGGGAGAGTTCCAAAGCATTTTTAAACTTCAGCAGAATTCCGCGAACAATGGAAAAGTTCTACAGACTTATTTAAAAAACAGAAGCATTCCGAGAACAATGGGAGAGTTCCAAAGCATTTTTAAATACAGCACAATTCCGAGAACAATGGGAGAGTTCCAATGCATTTTTAAACTTCAGCAGAATTCCGCGAACAATTGAAAAGTTCTACAGACTTATTAAAAAAACAATAACATTATGAGAACAGTGGGAGAGTTCCAAAGCATTTGTACACTTCAGCAGAATTCCGAGAACAATGGGAGAGTTCCAAAGCATTTTTAAACTTCAGCAGAATTCCGAGAACAATGGGAGAGTTCCAAAGCATTTTTAAACTTCAGCAGAATTCCGACAACAATGGGAGAGTTCCAAAGCATATTTAAACTTCAACAGAATTCCGAGAACAAGGGAAAAGTTCTACAGACTTATTTAAAAAGACAATAACATTCCGAGAACAATTGGAGTGTTCCAAAGCATTTTTAAACTTCAGCAGAATTCCGAGAACAATGGGAGAGCTCCAAAGCCTTTTTAAACTTCAGCCGAACTGCGAGAACAATGCGAGAGTTCCAAAGCATTTTAAATCTTTAGCAGAATACCGATAACAATGGGAGAGTTCCAAAGAATTTCTAAACTTCAGCAGAATTCCGAGAACAATGAGAGAGTTCCAAAGCATTTTTAAACTTCAGCAGAATTCCGAGATCAATGGGAGAGATCCAAAGCATTTTTAAACTTCAGCAGAATTTCGAGAACAATGGGAGAGTTCCAAAGCATTTTCAAACTTCAGCAGAATCCTGAGAACAATGGGAGAGTTCCAAAGCATTTTTAAGTCTCAGCAGAATTCCGAGAACAATGGAAAAGTTCTAAAGACTTATTTAAAAAAACAATGACATTCCGAGAACAATGGGAGTGTTTCAAAGCATTTTTAAACTTCAGCAGAATTCCGAAAAAAATGGGAGAGTCCCAAAGAATTGTTAAACTTAAGCAGAAATCCGAGAACAATGGAAAAGTTCTACAGATTTATTTAAAAAAACAATAACAATCCGAGAACAATGGTAGAGTACCAAAGCCTTTTTACCCTTCAGCAGAATTCCGAAAATAATAGCAGAATTCCAAAGCATTTTAAACTTCAGCAGAACTGCGAGAACAATGGGAGAGTTCCAAAGGATTTTTAAACTTCAGCAGAATTCCGAGTTCAATGTGAAAATTTGAAAGACTTATTTAAAAAAAACAATAACATTCCGAGATCAATGGGAGAGTTCCAAAGCATTTTTAAACTTCAGCAGAATTCAGAGAACAATGGGAGAGTTCCAATGCATTTTTAAACTTCAGCAGAATTCCGAGAACAAAGGGAGAGTTCCAAAGCAATTTTAAACTTCAGCAGAATCCTGAGAACAATGGGAGAGTTCCAAAGCATTTTTAAACCTTAGCAGACTTCCGAGAACAATGGGAGAGTTCCAATGCTTTTTTATACTTCAGCAGAATTCCGAGAACAATGGGAGAGTTCCAATGCATTTTTAAACTTCAGCAAAACTGCGAGAAGAAAGGGAGAGTTCCAAAGCATTTTTAAACCTTAGAAGAATTCCGAGAACAATGGGAGAGTTCCAAAGCATTTTTAAACTTCAGCAGAATTCCGACAACAATGGGAGAGTTCAAAAGCATTTTTAAACTGCAACAAAATTCCGAGAACAATGGAAAAGTACTACAGACTTATTTAAAGAAACAATAACATTTCGAGAACAATGGGAGACTTCCAAAGCATTTTTAAACTTCAGCAGAACTCCGAGAACTATGGGAGAGTTCCAAAGCATTTTTAAACTTCAGCAGAATTCCGAGAACAATGGGAGAGTTCCAAAGCATTTTTAAACTTCAGCAGAATTCCGAGAACAATGTGAGAGTTCCAAAGCATTTTTAATTACAGCAGAATTCCGAGAACAATGGGAGAGTTCCAATGCATTTTAAATCTTTAGCAGAATACCGATAACAATGGGAGAGTTCCAAAGCATTTCTAAACTTCAGCAGAATTCCGAGAACAATGAGAGAGTTCCAAAGCATTTTTAAACTTCAGCAGAATTCCGAGATCAATGGGAGAGATCCAAAGCATTTTTAAACTTCAGCAGAATTCCGAGAACAATGGGAGAGTTACAAAGCATTTTCAAACTTCAGCAGAATCCTGAGAACAATTGGAGAGTTCCAAAGCATTTTTAAGTCTCAGCAGAATTCCGAGAACAATGGAAAAGTTCTACAGACTTATTTAAAAAAACAATGACATTCCGAAAACAATGGGAGAGTTTCAAAGCATTTTTAAACTTCAGCAGAATTCCGAGAAAAATGGGAGAGTCCCAAAGAATTGTTAACTTAAGCAGAAATCCGAGAACAATGGAAAAGTTCTACAGATTTATTTAAAAAAACAATAACAATCCGAGAACAATGGTAGAGTACCAAAGCCTTTTTACCCTTCAGCAGAATTCCGAGAATAATAGCAGAGTTCCAAAGCATTTTAAACTTCAGCAGAACTGCGAGAACAATGGGAGAGTTTCAAAGGATTTTTAAACTTCAGCAAAATTCCGAGTTCAATGTGAAAATTTGAAAGACTTATTTAAAAAAAACAATAACATTCCGAGATCAATTGGAGAGTTCCAAAGCATTTTTAAACTTCAGCAGAATTCCGAGAACAATGGGAGCGTTCCAATGCATTTTTAAACTTCAGCAGAATTCCGAGGACAAAGGGAGAGTTCCAAAGCATTTTTAAACTTCAGCAGAATTCCGAGAACAATGGGACAGTTCCAAAGCATTTTTAAACCTTAGCAGACTTCCGAGAACAATGGGAGAGTTCCAAAGCTTTTTTATACTTCAGCAGAATTCCGAGAACAATGGGAGAGTTCCAATGCATTTTTAAACTTCAGCAAAACTGCTAGAAGAAAGGGAGAGTTCCAAAGCATTTTTAAACCTTAGAAGAATTCCGAGAACAATGGGAGAGTTCCAAAGCATTTTTAAACTTCAGCAGAATTCCGACAACAATGGGAGAGTTCAAAAGCATTTTTAAACTGCAGCAAAATTCCGAGAACAATGGAAAAGTACTACAGACTTATTTAAAGAAACAATAACTTTTCGAGAACAATGGGAGACTTCCAAAGCATTTTTAAACTTCAGCAGAAATCCGAGAACTATGGGAGAGTTCCAAAGCATTTTTAAACTTCAGCAGAATTCCGAGAACAATGGGAGAGTTCCAAAGCATTTTTAAACTTCAGCAGAATTCCGAGAACAATGTGAGAGTTCCAAAGCATTTTTAAATACAGCAGAATTCCGAGAACAATGGGAGAGTTCCAATGCATTTTTAAATTTCAGCAGAATTCCGCGAACAATTGAAAAGTTCTACAGACTTATTTTAAAAAACAATAACATTCCGAGAACAGTGGGAGAGTTGCAAAGCATTTTTACACTTCAGCAGAATTCCGAGAACAATGGGAGAGTTCCAAAGCATTTTTAAACCTCAGCAGACTTCCGAGAACAATGAGAGAGTTTCAAAGCTTTTTTATACTTCAGCAGAATTCCGAGAACAATGGGAGAGTTCCAATGCATTTTTAAACTTCAGAATAACTGCGAGAAGAAAGGGAGAGCTCCAAAGCATTTTTAAACCTTAGAAGAATTCCGAGAACAATGGGAGAGTTCCAAAGCATTTTTAAACTTCAGCAGAATTCCGACAACAATGGGAGAGTTCAAAAGCATTTTTAAACTGCAGCAAAATTCCGAGAACAATGGAAAAGTACTACAGATTAATTTAAAAAAACAATAACATTCCGAGAACAATGGGAGACTTACAAAGCATTTTCAAACTTCAGCAGAATTCCGAGAACAATGGGAGAGTTCCAAAGCATTTTTAAACTTCAGCAGAATTCCGAGAACAATGGGAGAGTTCCAATGCATTTTTAAACTTCAGCAGAATTCCGCGAACAATTGAAAAGTTCTACAGACTTATTAAAAAAACAATAACATTCCGAGAACAGTGGGAGAGTTCCAAAGCATTTGTACACTTCAGCAGAATTCCGAGAACAATGGGAGAGTTCCAAAGCATTTTTAAACTTCAGCAGAATTCCGAGAACAATGGGAGAGTTCCAAAGCATTTTTAAACTTCAGCAGAATTCCGACAGCAATGGGAGAGTTCCAAAGCATTTTTAAACTTCAGCAGAATTCTGAGTACAAGGGAAAAGTTCTACAGACTTATTTAAAAAGACAATAACATTCCGAGAACAATGGGAGTGTTCCAAAGCATTTTTAAACTTCAGCAGTATTCCGAGAACAATGGGAGAGTTCCAAAGCCTTTTTAAACTTCAGCCGAACTGCGAGAACAATGTGAGAGTTCCAAAGCATTTTAAATCTTTAGCAGAATACCGATAACAATGGGAGAGTTCCAAAGCATTTTTAAACCTTAGCAGACTTCCGAGAACAATGGGAGAGTTCCAAAGATTTTTTATACTTCAGCAGAATTCCGAGAACAATGGGAGAGTTCCAAAGCATTTTTAAACTTCAGCAGAATTCCGAGAACAATGGGAGAGTTCCAATGCATTTTTAAACTTCAGCAGAATTCCGAGAACAAAGGGAGAGTTCCAAAGCAATTTTAAACTTCAGCAGAATCCTGAGAACAATGGGAGAGTTCCAAAGCATTTTTAAACCTTATCAGACTTCCGAGAACAATGGGAGAGTTCCAATGCATTTTTAAACTTCAGCAAAACTGCGAGAAGAAAGGGAGCGTTCCAAAGCATTTTGAAACCTTAGAAGAATTCCGAGAACAATGGGAGAGTTCCAAAGCATTTTTAAACTTCAGCAGAATTCCGACAACAATGGGAGAGTTCAAAAGCATTTTTAAACTGCAGCAAAATTCCGAGAACAATGGAAAAGTACTACAGATTAATTTAAAAAAACAATAACATTCCGAGAACAATGGGAGACTTACAAAGCATTTTCAAACTTCAGCAGAATTCCGAGAACAATGGGAGAGTTCCAAAGCATTTTTAAACTTCAGCAGAATTCCGATAACAATGGGAGAGTTCCAATGCATTTTTAAACTTCAGCAGAATTCCGCGAACAATTGAAAAGTTCTACAGACTTATTAAAAAAACAATAACATTCCGAGAACAGTGGGAGAGTTCCAAAGCATTTGTACACTTCAGCAGAATTCCGAGAACAATGGGAGAGTTCCAAAGCATTTTTAAACTTCAGCAGAATTCCGAGAACAATGGGAGAGTTCCAAAGCATTTTTAAACTTCAGCAGAATTCCGACAGCAATTGGAGAGTTCCAAAGCATTTTTAAACTTCAGCAGAATTCTGAGTACAAGGGAAAAGTTCTACAGACTTATTTAAAAAGACAATAACATTCCGAGAACAATGGGAGTGTTCCAAAGCATTTTTAAACTTCAGCAGTATTCCGAGAACAATGGGAGAGTTCCAAAGCCTTTTTAAACTTCAGCCGAACTGCGAGAACAATGTGAGAGTTCCAAAGCATTTTAAATCTTTAGCAGAATACCGATAACAATGGGAGAGTTCCAAAGCATTTTTAAACCTTAGCAGACTTCCGAGAACAATGGGAGAGTTCCAAAGCTTTTTTATACTTCAGCAGAATTCCGAGAACAATGGGAGAGTTCCAAAGCATTTTTAAACTTCAGCAGAATTCCGAGAACAATGGGAGAGTTCCAATGCATTTTTAAACTTCAGCAGAATTCCGAGAACAAAGGGAGAGTTCCAAAGCAATTTTAAACTTCAGCAGAATCCTGAGAACAATGGGAGAGTTCCAAAGCATTTTTAAACCTTAGCAGACTTCCGAGAACAATGGGAGAGTTCCAATGCATTTTTAAACTTCAGCAAAACTGCGAGAAGAAAGGGAGAGTTCCAAAGCATTTTGAAACCTTAGAAGAATTCCGAGAACAATGGGAGAGTTCCAAAGCTTTTTTAAACTTCAGCAGAATTCCGACAACAATGGGAGAGTTCAAAAGCATTTTTAAACTGCAGCAAAATTCCGAGAACAATGGAAAAGTACTACAGACTTATTTAAAAAAACAATAACATTTCGAGAACAATGGGAGACTTCCAAAGCATTTTTAAACTTCAGCAGAATTCCTAGAACAATGGGAGAGTTCCAAAGCATTTTAAACTTCAGCAGAACTGCGAGAACAATGGGAGAGTTCCAAAGGATTTTTAAACTTCAGCAGAATTCCGAGTTCAATGTGAAAATTTGAAAGACTTATTTTAAAAAAACAAAAACATTCCGAGATCAATGGGAGCGTTCCAAAGCATTTTTAAACTTCAGCAGAATTCAGAGAACAATGGGAGAGTTCCAATGCATTTTTAAACTTCAGCAGAATTCCGAGAACAAAGGGAGAGTTCCAAAGCAATTTTAAACTTCAGCAGAATCCTGAGAACAATGGGAGAGTTCCAAAGCATTTTTAAACCTTAGCAGACTTCCGAGAACAATGGGAGAGTTCCAAAGCTTTTTTATTCTTCAGCAGAATTCCGAGAACAATGGGAGAGTTCCAATGCATTTTTAAACTTCAGCAAAACTGCGAGAAGAAAGGGGGAGTTCCAAAGCATTTTTAAACCTTAGAAGAATTCCGAGAACAATGGGAGAGTTCCAAAGCATTTTTAAACTTCAGCAGAATTCCGACAATAATGGGAGAGTTCAAAAGCATTTTTAAACTGCAACAAAATTCCGAGAACAATGGAAAAGTACTACAGACTTATTTAAAGAAACAATAACATTTCGAGAACAATGGGAGACTTCCAAAGCATTTTGAAACTTCAGCAGAACTCCGAGAACTATGGGAGAGTTCCAAAGCATTTTTAAACTTCAGCAGAATTTCGAGAACAATGGGAGAGTTCCAAAGCATTTTTAAACTTCAGCAGAATTCCGAGAACAATGTGAGAGTTCCAAAGCATTTTTAATTACAGCAGAATTCCGAGAACAATGGGAGAGTTCCAATGCATTTTAAATCTTTAGCAGAATACCGATAACAATGGGAGAGTTCGAAAGCATTTCTAAACTTCAGCAGAATTCCGAGAACAATGAGAGAGTTCCAAAGCATTTTTAAACTTCAGCAGAATTCCGAGATCAATGGGAGAGATCCAAAGCATTTTTAAACTTCAGCAGAATTCCGAGAACAATGGGAGAGTTCCAAAGCATTTTCAAACTTCAGCAGAATCCTGAGAACAATGGGAGAGTTCCAAAGCATTTTTAAGTCTCAGCAGAATTCTGAGAACAATGGAAAAGTTCTACAGACTTATTTAAAAAAACAGTGACATTCCGAGAACAATGGGAGAGTTTCAAAGCATTTTTAAACTTCAGCAGAATTCCGAGAAAAATGGGAGAGTCCCAAAGAATTGTTAAACTTAAGCAGAAATCCGAGAACAATGGAAAAGTTCTACAGATTTATTTAAAAAAACAATAACAATCCGAGAACAATGGTAGAGTACCAAAACCTTTTTACCCTTCAGCAGAATTCCGAGAATAATAGCAGAGTTCCAAAGCATTTTAAATAGTGTTGAGCCACCCCCGTAGTGTTCGAGTTCGTTTCGGTTCGTCGAACACCCGTGTGTTCGCCGAACTGTTCGTCGAACTGTTCGTCGAACACCTTCGAACACCGTTAAAACCAATGGCAGGCAAACAAAAACACATAGAAACACATAGAAAACACCTTCAAAGGTGTCCAAAAGCTGACAAACTGCTCAGAAGACACAACTAACACATGGAAAAGTGACAAGTACATATAGTCATGCGAAAAGAAAAGAGGTGGAGGAGTAAAAGGAGGGGGAGACACAGATATAGGCATGTCATGCCCTTCTAAAATCCAAAAAGTGAGAAGCCGAGACGGCCAGTCCGCTCCTGCCCGTGCCACCTCCGTGTCGCCGGGTTTGTGCCAGAGCCGCGGTGAACCCTGACGGCCAGCCCCCCTCTCCCAATACTGGTGCCTGTCCGCTGGTGGGTCGAGAGAGCCCCCCTGTGGTGGAGGCAGCTCTAAGCTTTTTAATTTAAATTGTCCCTCTAATTTGAATGAATACACTTTAAATCCATTTACAAGGATCTATTGGAGGGCAAGTCTCATGCCAGCAGCCGCGTAATTCCAGCTCCAGTAGCGTCCACTAAAGCTGCTGCAGTTAAAAAGCTTTTATAAGGATCGAGCTCGGCTGTCCACCGCAAGGCATCCTAGTGCCAGTCCCAGCCCCTATGCCTTGGGGTGCCTCCTGATGCTCTTCACTAAGTATCCCGTGGTCCCGAAGCATTTCCTTTGAAAAAATTAAGTGTCCAAACTACAGGTGGTGTAGCTTGCTTAACAGCCGGGATAATCCGCTGACTAGCAGACACTGCTACTAGGCACAAAGTATTTCCTGGGCTAGATGCAGTTAAAAATTTGTAAGTAGATACTCTCGTTGGATGCTGAGAAAGCATTCCATAGAGTCTCCTGGCACGCCATATATGATTCTCTTAAAAAGCTTGGGGTAGGGGTCTAGGGGACCCTTTTATAGTCAAAATCACGGCCCTGTATCACAATACGTCACCTAGGCTGAAGATAAATGGAACTGTAGCACCGAGGGCTCGGTTGCTACAGACGTATTGCACCTCACCCAGAGGTGTGATATCTCACTCTCAGATAAGGATGGAGTGTGGATCAGGACCCGACACCTGCATGCATTACACCACATTGCCGTGGGGCAGGGTGACCAATATGCCCCTGAGATGGGCACGACAGTCCCTGTCCCTGGCTGGAGTGGGGGGAGGGAACACTGAGGAAGGGGAACCCTGCAGTGCAGGAGCAGGGAGGAAGCAGTTCCTGGGTGCATTGAGAAGGGAGTATAAAAGGTGGGCACCATCTTAGTTCAGTGCAGAGAAGTCTGAGCAGAAGTGGCAGGGTGCAGGGGCTCTGCATGAGCTCTGCTCCGGAGGCGGGCCTAGTAACAGAGGCCCAGGCCTGCAAGAGGGAGAAGGAAGGAAGAGGAGCGGAGAAGGCTCCAGGAACGAGGAATGAAGGGATCCCAGGGGTGCGGACGGGCGAGTCGCCACCGCATGCCCGAATCCACCTGCGTGGAGGGGTCAGGCCAAAGGGGGAGACCGGTCCCCGAACTAGTGGAGGCAGGAAACGACCCTCAGCTAGAAACCGGAGGCTCTGACATTTTATGTGGCGCAGCCCCTTGCTCCACCCGCTAGGAAGGCACCACATAGGGTCAGGGAAACTGGCGCCAAGTTTACCAAGAGGAGGCCCGAGGCAGCCGGACAGAAGTGTTGGTAAGAAAGGCCAGACAAAGGACACACAAAGGGGGTCATGTGAAGCGCTCCAAAGTTATCTGGGAGTTGTCTGAGCCCCTCACCTGGTGAGCACAGTACGACGTGGGCAGCAGTTACCTGCAGACGTGGTCTGGATAATAAGAACTGTGAGTAAAGGCCCTGAACTGCATCACTGACTCCGTGTCGTTACTGCTGCTGCCCTGCACCATCACCCCCATCCTCCGCATACACTGCCCTGAGGCTATACTCCTCCCGTGGGGAGTTATGCTACGCTCTGCTGCACCCACAACACCAGCCTTAGCGGTCTGCCCTGTAGCGGCGGTTCACTCTGACCGCAATCCACGGGTGGCGTAGTCGGACATTTAAACATCAAAACCACATAAATAGTTCCGCCACTGGTTTGACCGCCCTGAGCCACGGAACCGGATCGCCGCCACGAAGACTACAACCACCAGCATCCACCAAAAAGGGTCCGGCTCCGGGTGTCCCAAGGCCCAGGGGGTGCGTCAGAACATTTTCATCACCTTTCACAATCACCAATGGGACAAGGCAGGGATGTCCTCTGTCCCCTCTCTTATACATCCTAGTGACGGAGCACCTGCTCTCATCAATTCGCCATAACCCCAATATTAGGTGGATTGAGGTGGGAGGCACCGAGTACAAGTGCTCTCTATTTGCTGATGATGTCCTAGTATATATCACTCAATCACATATATCCATCCCTGCTGTTATGGCTGAAATAGATCACTTTGTTACATGGTAAAATTTTAAAATCAATGCAGCGAAGTCTGAGGCCCTCGATGTCTCCCTCCCTAAATCCATATAGGATTCCATCCAGTCCAACTTTCCCTTTGCCTGGCCCTCACAGGGTATCAAATACTTAGGAATTCCTATTCATAGAGACCTCTCCCATCTATGTTATCTTAATTTTGGGCCCTTTATTGAACAATTCCATACAGACCACGGTTGGCAAGTTGGAACTGTGAGATTCACTACGTGCACCACTGGTATTTTGTGGAAAAGCACATGTAAGATTCTGCAACAGTCTCTGCTGATACTCCTGCATGCGTGCATCCCTTTCTATGGCAGGAATAATTTCTGCAAATTTACTTTTGTACCGGGGATCTAACAGTGTGGCAACCCAGTAGTCAGGATTATTTCTAATTCTCACAATTCGAGGGTCATGTTGCAGGTAGTGCAGCAAGAAGGCACTCATGTGTGTTGCGCATCCAGGAGCACCAAGTCCCTGTTGTGTTGGTGGCGAGGTAACAATCATGCTTCCTTCCTCTGTCCTCTCCCCCCAACCTCGCACAACAGAAATGTGATCAAGGTCTCCCTCATCTGATGAGTCTTCCATCAGTTCGTCCTCCACTTCTTCCTGGGCTCCTGCACCTTCCTCACTAGTTTGGCTGCTACCATGCGCCCTGGTAAAATCATCTCCCCCACCCTCACATGCCTGCCGCCCTGGTGCTGCCGACCGTCTGGACCTTGCAGATGTTAGCCCTTCCGCATACAACTCCTCCTCCTCTACTTCCTCCACCTCCTCTTGTGCCACCACCTGACTCCGAATTCTGTTTAACATGTGCTCCAGCATGTAAATCACCGGAATAGTCATGCTGATAATGGCATCGTCAGCACTAAACATCTTCGTCGCCATTTCAAAACTGTGCAGAAGGGTGCATAGGTCCCTGATCTGAGACCACTCCTCCAGCGTGATTTGCCCCACCTCTGAATCTCGTTGGCCCAGGCTATACGTCAGAACGTATTGCACCAGGGCTTGTCGGTGCTGCCACAGTCGCTGCAACATGTGCAGAGTTGAATTCCACCGGGTAGGCACATCGCATTTTAGCCGGTGAAGTGGCAGGCCCAACGACTTCTGTAGAGATGTAAGTCGCTGAGCTGCGGGATGCGAACGGCGGAAGTGAGCACACAGCGACCGTGCCCTCTGCAGAAGGCCATCTAGTCTGGGATAGTGGGCTAAAAATTGCTGGACAACCAGGTTCAACACGTGAGCCATACAAGGCACGTGTGTGACATTGCCCCGGCGAAGGGCCGCACCCAGGTTTGCAGCATTGTCGCACACGGCCTTCCCTGGTTTCAGGTCCAGTGGAGACAACCATTCATGAAATTGGTTCTCCAGAGCTGACCACAACTCCTCAGCTGTGTGACTCACATTTCCCAGACATTTCAATGTAAAAACCGCCTGATGACATTGAGCCCTACTGCCAGCATAGTAAGGAGGTGTGCAGGATCCCTTCTGCGCAGTTAGAAAGCTTGTGGCATGACCAGACAGGCTTTGGGTGCAGGTGGAAGACCGAGAGGAGGTTGAGGAGGCAGAAGCAGTGGAGGAAAAATGACATAAAGAGGATTGACGCACAACTCGTGGGGACGGCAAGACTTGGACAGCAGCCCCTTGTCCTGCTGTCACCATAGTTACCCAGTGCCCAGTCAGCGACATGTAACGCCCCTGTCCATGCCTACTCGTCCAAGTGTCTGTGGTGAAATGCACCCTGTCACACACAGAGTTTCTCAAAGAAGCGGTGATGTTGTGTGCGACATGCTGGTGGAGCGCAGGCACACCTTTCTTTGAGAAGTAGTGCCGACTGAGCATCTGGTACTGGGGCACTGTGACGGACATAAGGTCTCGAAAATCCTCTGTGTCCACCAGGTGGAAAGGCAGCATTTCTGTAGCCAAGAGCTTGCAGATGGTGAAATTCAACCTCTTAGCTTTCTCATGGCTAGGAGGAAATGGTCTTTTACTTGTCCACATCTGAGGGACCGAGGGCTGGCTATTGTGCTTAGACGGGGTTGATAAGGGTGTCCCCGGCAAACTGCCAGTCTGTGAGGAAGATGCAGGCGGACATGTTAGGTTGCCTTGATCCAAAGGTGGTGCTATCGATGTCGGACAGCGCTCAAGACCAGCTGGTGTTACCACCTCCAAAGAAAATGATGACCTGCCAATCACGCTGGCTGTTGCGGGTAAAGAGGTGGCAGGTCTGCGCCCCAAAACAGGTGTGACTGCTGTCCCCCCAGTCACAGAGGATGAAGAGGCCGCGGATGCACAAGATATGGCAGACGGTGGTTGGCCCGGCCGGCTAGACCGCATTGTAGCACACTGAGCTTCCCACTGCAACTTATGCTTCATGTCCATGTGCCGGTTCATGCATGAAGTACTCAAACTATGTATTTTTTGGCCTCTACTTAGCTTTTGCTGACAAATGTTACAGATAACACGAGTTGGGTCATCTTTATCGATCTGAAAAAATGCCCAGGCTATGCAAGGCTTAGCACCCATGCGACCTGAAGAGCCACCACGACTTGTGGTGAGAGGCAGAGTTGTGTTTGAGGATGCAGTTGTTGACGTGCTTCCAGTACTACGTCTCTGTCCAGGAAGGCGCAACCTGACCTCGTCGTCACTAGCATCTTCCTCCACCTCCTCTGCTGACCTCATCTCTTGGCTGACTGTGGGTTGACAGTAAGTGGGATCTCCGACCTCATCATCATCACCCTGTGCGTTATCACACCCGTCGTCCTCAGAGCCAACCTGTTCCTGCCCTGACAAAAAACTAAAGTTGTCGCTCCAATCAGGTATTTGAGTCTTATCATCGTCTTCCTCATTGTCTCCACCAACAGGAGTTACAGTTTGGGAATGAGGGTCTACATTATGGTCAGAACCTTCTGCGTCTGGTCCTGGATCCGACTCATAAAGATTCTGGGCATCAGTGCAGATCATTTCCTCGTCTAGATTCACAGAAGCGCTGGAGTCGACCTCTGATTCCCAGGCTATAGTATGAGTAAACAGCTCTGCAGACTCAACCATCTGTTCTACCTCATACTCAGACGGGCAGCTGGAGATTTGGGAGCTGTGAGGAAGCAAGTGCGATTTGGGTGACACCTTTGAGGACTGGAGTATTTGTGATGTTGAAGTTGATGTGGAGGAGAGCCCACTTAAAGGAGCACTTGATATCCGTTGAAGCACCTGCTGTTTTTGTGCCTCATCTGGAATTTGTAGCGATTGGCGTGGCCGTAAGAAAGGGATCTTATCACATTGTCCGCTAAAAGAAGTAGACATTTTAGTTTGGCTGGAAGATGGTCTTTCTTCTGCACCTACCCCACGGACACAACCTTTTTTCCCCTTCCCAACACGCCTATTCCCCTTTCCACCAGCAGCAGGCCTTTTTCCACTCATTTTGGTGGTTAACTAATTCACAACTCTGGAGTTGTTTGCACAAAAAAACAATGGATGGTAACCGAGCAGAGCTGAGTGGCCAAACTGTGGTATTAGGCCAAAACTATTGGCTGGGTTAGATGCAGAAAAAAATTATTTTTAATTTGCAACCTGATGGAGGTCAGTATAGATGGACTAATAGACCAAGTCCCACACACCGCTAGAAGCCCAAATATTTTTTCAGAGCTAGATGCAGAAAATTTTTTTATTCAATTTGCAACCTGATGGAGGTCAGTATAGATGGACTAATAGACCAAGTCCCACACACTGCTAGAAGCCCAAATATTTTTTCAGAGCTAGATGCAGAAAAAAAATATTTTTAATTTGCAACCTGATGGAGGTCAGTATAGATGGACTAATAGATCAAGTCCCACACACCGCTAGAAGCCCAAATATTTTTTCAGAGCTAGATGCAGAAAAAAATTATTTTTAATTTGCAACCTGATGGAGGTCAGTATAGATGGACTAATAGACCAAGTCCCACACACCGCTAGAAGCCCAAATATTTTTTCAGAGCTAGATGCAGAAAAAAATTATATTCAATTTGCAACCTGCTGGAGGTCAGTATAGAAGGACTAATAGAACAAGTCCCACACACTGCTAGAAGCCCAAATATTTTTTCAGAGCTAAATGAAGAAAAAAATTATTTTTAATTTGCAACCTGATGGAGGTCAGTATAGATGGACTAATAGACCAAGTCCCACACACTGCTAGAAGCCCAAATATTTTTTCAGAGCTAAATGAAGAAAAAAATTATTTTTAATTTGCAACCTGATGGAGGTCAGTATAGATGGACTAATAGACCAAGTCCCACACACTGCTAGAAGCCCAAATATTTTTTCAGAGCTAGATGCAGAAAAAAATTATTTTTAATTTGCAACCTGATGGAGGTCAGTATAGATGGACTAATAGACCAAGTCCCACACACCGCTAGAAGCCCAAATATTTTTTCAGAGCTAGATGCAGAAAAAAATTATTTTTAATTTGCAACCTGATGGAGGTCAGTATAGATGGACTAATAGACCAAGTCCCACACACCGCTAGAAGCTCAAATATTTTTTCAGAGCTAGATGCAGAAAAAAATTATATTCAATTTGCAACCTGCTGGAGGTCAGTATAGAAGGACTAATAGAACAAGTCCCACACACTGCTAGAAGCCCAAATATTTTTTCAGAGCTAAATGAAGAAAAAAAATATTTTTAATTTGCAACCTGATGGAGGTCAGTATAGATGGACTAATAGACCAAGTCCCACACACTGCTAGAAGCCCAAATATTTTTTCAGAGCTAGATGCAGAAAAAAATTATTTTTAATTTGCAACCTGATGGAGGTCAGTATAGATGGACTAATAGACCAAGTCCCACACACCGCTAGAAGCCCAAATATTTTTTCAGAGCTAGATGCAGAAATTTTTTTTATTCAATTTGCAACCTGATGGAGGTCAGTATAGATGGACTAATAGACCAAGTCCCACACACTGCTAGAAGCCCAAATATTTTTTCAGAGCTAAATGAAGAAAAAAATTATTTTTAATTTGCAACCTGATGGAGGTCAGTATAGATGGACTAATAGACCAAGTCCCACACACTGCTAGAAGCCCAAATATTTTTTCAGAGCTAGATGCAGAAAAAAATTATATTCAGTTTGCAACCTGATGGAGGTCAGTATAGATGGACTAATAGAATGATGCTATGCCCAAAAGATTTTACTTCACTAGGTGCAGTAAAAAAATTGGTATTCTATACACAGGTGGTATATCTTGCAACACAGATAGGCTACTCCACTGACTAACACACTCTGCAATAGGCCAAAAAGGATTAGCTTTGCTAGATTCAGCCAAATGCTGTGAAAAAAAATTGCACAGCACTGGCACAGACCTGCCTGGCAAAAACTGATAGGAACTGATGTAACCTAGTCCTGAAAAGGACTCCAATTACAATTAGTCTTTACTCCCACAATCTATCTATTTAAGAGCACAGACCTGCCTGATAAAAGTCGTAGGAAATGCTGTAACCTAGTCCTTAAAAGGACTGCAATCACAACTATTCCCTACTCCCAAGCTATCTGTATATTTGTGCGAAAATTGGCTTGAAATTAACAAGGTATAGCGCACACAGCAACAGCGGTGCCGTCTAACACGCAGCTGCAGCAGTGAGAAAATGGTGGCGACGGGGAAAATGGCTTGGTCTTATAGGGCAAGGACATGTGACATACACTGCCAATCACACATGCCCTTGCTTGTGTGAAAAAAAGCACTTCGCTCCGTGTGTGCGCTGCTGATAGGCTGACAGATTGCACCTCCCCACTGCAAATGCGGGAAAGAGAAAAAAAAATGGAGATCTTCATTGTTCCTGCAGAGATCCATCCCCTGCCCCTCCCCCCGCCCCGCTGTACACTCAAACTGCGTATTAACATTAATTTTCATCATTACTGAGAAAAAATCCAGTTATGATTTTGGTGCACGAACAGTTATCGAACATAACCTCGAACAGCCGAATTTTTCTCAAATTGTTCGTGTTCGCCGACCGGCTCGAACACCGCCCAAAACAGCTCGAATTTGAGATTGGCGAACAGTTCGAGTAGAACAACGCTCATCTCTAATTTTAAACTTCAGCAGAACTGCGAGAACAATGGGAGAGTTCCAAAGGATTTTTAAACTTCAGCAGAATTCCGAGTTCAATGTGAAAATTTGAAAGACTTATTTAAAAAAAACAATAACATTCCGAGATCAATGGGAGAGTTCCAAAGCATTTTTAAACTTCAGCAGAATTCCGAGAACAATGGGAGAGTTCCAATGCATTTTTAAACTTCAGCAGAATTCCGAGGACAAAGGGAGAGTTCCAAAGCAATTTTAAACTTCAGCAGAATCCTGAGAACAATGGGACAGTTCCAAAGCATTTTTAAACCTTAGCAGACTTCCGAGAACAATGGGAGAGTTCCAAAGCTTTTTTATACTTCAGCAGAATTCCGAGAACAATGGGAGAGTTCCAATGCATTTTTAAACTTCAGCAAAACTGCTAGAAGAAAGGGAGAGTTCCAAAGCATTTTTAAACCTTAGAAGAATTCCGAGAACAATGGGAGAGTTCCAAAGCATTTTTAAACTTCAGCAGAATTCCGACAACAATGGGAGAGTTCAAAAGCATTTTTAAACTGCAGCAAAATTCTGAGAACAATGGAAAAGTACTACAGACTTATTTAAAGAAACAATAACTTTTCGAGAACAATGGGAGACTTCCAAAGCATTTTTAAACTTCAGCAGAAATCCGAGAACTATGGGAGAGTTCCAAAGCATTTTTAAACTTCAGCAGAATTCCGAGAACAATGGGAGAGTTCCAAAGCATTTTTAAACTTCAGCAGAATTCCGAGAACAATGTGAGAGTTCCAAAGCATTTTTAAATACAGCAGAATTCCGAGAACAATGGGAGAGTTCCAATGTATTTTTAAACTTCAGCAGAATTCCGCGAACAATTGAAAAGTTCTACAGACTTATTTTAAAAAACAATAACATTCCGAGAACAGTGGGAGAGTTCCAAAGCATTTTTACACTTCAGCAGAATTCCGAGAACAATGGGAGAGTTCCAAAGCATTTTTAAACCTCAGCAGACTTCCGAGAACAATGAGAGAGTTTCAAAGCTTTTTTATACTTCAGCAGAATTCCGAGAACAATGGGAGAGTTCCAATGCATTTTTAAACTTCAGAATAACTGCGAGAAGAAAGGGAGAGCTCCAAAGCATTTTTAAACCTTAGAAGAATTCCGAGAACAATGGGAGAGTTCCAAAGCATTTTTAAACTTCAGCAGAATTCCGAAAACAATGGGAGAGTTCAAAAGCATTTTTAAACTGCAGCAAAATTCCGAGAACAATGGAAAAGTACTACAGATTAATTTAAAAAAACAATAACATTCCGAGAACAATGGGAGACTTACAAAGCATTTTCAAACTTCAGCAGAATTCCGAGAACAATGGGAGAGTTCCAAAGCATTTTTAAACTTCAGCAGAATTCCGCGAACAATTGAAAAGTTCTACAGACTTATTTTAAAAAACAATAACATTCCGAGAACAGTGGGACAGTTTCAAAGCATTTTTACACTTCAGCAGAATTCCGAGAACAATGGGAGAGTTCCAAAGCATTTTTAAACCTCAGCAGACTTCCGAGAACAATGAGAGAGTTTCAAAGCTTTTTTATACTTCAGCAGAATTCCGAGAACAATGGGAGAGTTCCAATGCATTTTTAAACTTCAGAATAACTGCGAGAAGAAAGGGAGAGCTCCAAAGCATTTTTAAACCTTAGAAGAATTCCGAGAACAATGGGAGAGTTCCAAAGCATTTTTAAACTTCAGCAGAATTCCGACAACAATGGGAGAGTTCAAAAGCATTTTTAAACTGCAGCAAAATTCCGAGAACAATGGAAAAGTACTACAGATTAATTTAAAAAAACAATAACATTCCGAGAACAATGGGAGACTTACAAAGCATTTTCAAACTTCAGCAGAATTCCGAGAACAATGGGAGAGTTCCAAAGCATTTTTAAACTTCAGCAGAATTCCGAGAACAATGGGAGAGTTCCAATGCATTTTTAAACTTCAGCAGAATTCCGCGAACAATTGAAAAGTTCTACAGACTTATTAAAAAAACAATAACATTCCGAGAACAGTGGGAGAGTTCCAAAGCATTTGTACACTTCAGCAGAAATCCGAGAACAATGGGAGAGTTCCAAAGCATTTTTAAACTTCAGCAGAATTCCGAGAACAATGGGAGAGTTCCAAAGCATTTTTAAACTTCAGCAGAATTCCGACAGCAATGGGAGAGTTCCAAAGCATTTTTAAACTTCAGCAGAATTCTGAGTACAAGGGAAAAGTTCTACAGACTTATTTAAAAAGATAATAACATTCCGAGAACAATGGGAGTGTTCCAAAGCATTTTTAAACTTCAGCAGTATTCCGAGAACAATGGGAGAGTTCCAAAGCCTTTTTAAACTTCAGCCGAACTGCGAGAACAATGTGAGAGTTCCAAAGCATTTTAAATCTTTAGCAGAATACCGATAACAATGGGAGAGTTCCAAAGCATTTTTAAACCTTAGCAGACTTCCGAGAACAATGGGAGAGTTCCAAAGCTTTTTTATACTTCAGCAGAATTCCGAGAACAATGGGAGAGTTCCAAAGCATTTTTAAACTTCAGCAGAATTCCGCGAACAATTGAAAAGTTCTACAGACTTATTTTAAAAAACAATAACATTCCGAGAACAGTGGGAGAGTTCCAAAGCATTTTTACACTTCAGCAGAATTCCGAGAACAATGGGAGAGTTCCAAAGCATTTTTAAACCTCAGCAGACTTCCGAGAACAATGAGAGAGTTTCAAAGCTTTTTTATACTTCAGCAGAATTCCGAGAACAATGGGAGAGTTCCAATGCATTTTTAAACTTCAGAATAACTGCGAGAAGAAAGGGAGAGCTCCAAAGCATTTTTAAACCTTAGAAGAATTCCGAGAACAATGGGAGAGTTCCAAAGCATTTTTAAACTTCAGCAGAATTCCGAAAACAATGGGAGAGTTCAAAAGCATTTTTAAACTGCAGCAAAATTCCGAGAACAATGGAAAAGTACTACAGATTAATTTAAAAAAACAATAACATTCCGAGAACAATGGGAGACTTACAAAGCATTTTCAAACTTCAGCAGAATTCCGAGAACAATGGGAGAGTTCCAAAGCATTTTTAAACTTCAGCAGAATTCCGCGAACAATTGAAAAGTTCTACAGACTTATTTTAAAAAACAATAACATTCCGAGAACAGTGGGAGAGTTTCAAAGCATTTTTACACTTCAGCAGAATTCCGAGAACAATGGGAGAGTTCCAAAGCATTTTTAAACCTCAGCAGACTTCCGAGAACAATGAGAGAGTTTCAAAGCTTTTTTATACTTCAGCAGAATTCCGAGAACAATGGGAGAGTTCCAATGCATTTTTAAACTTCAGAATAACTGCGAGAAGAAAGGGAGAGCTCCAAAGCATTTTTAAACCTTAGAAGAATTCCGAGAACAATGGGAGAGTTCCAAAGCATTTTTAAACTTCAGCAGAATTCCGACAACAATGGGAGAGTTCAAAAGCATTTTTAAACTGCAGCAAAATTCCGAGAACAATGGAAAAGTACTACAGATTAATTTAAAAAAACAATAACATTCCGAGAACAATGGGAGACTTACAAAGCATTTTCAAACTTCAGCAGAATTCCGAGAACAATGGGAGAGTTCCAAAGCATTTTTAAACTTCAGCAGAATTCCGAGAACAATGGGAGAGTTCCAATGCATTTTTAAACTTCAGCAGAATTCCGCGAACAATTGAAAAGTTCTACAGACTTATTAAAAAAACAATAACATTCCGAGAACAGTGGGAGAGTTCCAAAGCATTTGTACACTTCAGCAGAAATCCGAGAACAATGGGAGAGTTCCAAAGCATTTTTAAACTTCAGCAGAATTCCGAGAACAATGGGAGAGTTCCAAAGCATTTTTAAACTTCAGCAGAATTCCGACAGCAATGGGAGAGTTCCAAAGCATTTTTAAACTTCAGCAGAATTCTGAGTACAAGGGAAAAGTTCTACAGACTTATTTAAAAAGATAATAACATTCCGAGAACAATGGGAGTGTTCCAAAGCATTTTTAAACTTCAGCAGTATTCCGAGAACAATGGGAGAGTTCCAAAGCCTTTTTAAACTTCAGCCGAACTGCGAGAACAATATGAGAGTTCCAAAGCATTTTAAATCTTTAGCAGAATACCGATAACAATGGGAGAGTTCCAAAGCATTTTTAAACCTTAGCAGACTTCCGAGAACAATGGGAGAGTTCCAAAGCTTTTTTATACTTCAGCAGAATTCCGAGAACAATGGGAGAGTTCCAAAGCATTTTTAAACTTCAGCAGAATTCCGAGAACAATGGGAGAGTTCCAATGCATTTTTAAACTTCAGCAGAATTCCGAGAACAAAGGGAGAGTTCCAAAGCAATTTTAAACTTCAGCAGAATCCTGAGAACAATGGGAGAGTTCCAAAGCATTTTTAAACCTTAGCAGACTTCCGAGAACAATGGGAGAGTTCCAATGCATTTTTAAACTTCAGTAAAACTGCGAGAAGAAAGGGAGAGTTCCAAAGCATTTTGAAACCTTAGAAGACTTCCGAGAACAATGGGAGAGTTCCAAAGCTTTTTTAAACTTCAGCAGAATTCCGACAACAATGGGAGAGTTCAAAAGCATTTTTAAACTGCAGCAAAATTCCGAGAACAATGGAAAAGTACTACAGACTTATTTAAAAAAACAATAACATTTCGAGAACAATGGGAGACTTCCAAAGCATTTTTAAACTTCAGCAGAATTCCTCGAACAATGGGAGAGTTCCAAAGCATTTTTAACCTTCAGCAGAATTCCGAGAACAATGGGAGAGTTCCAAAGCATTTTTAAACTTCAGCAGAATTCCGAGAACAATGTGAGAGTTCCAAAGCATTTTCAAATACAGCAGATTTCCGAGAACAATGGGAGAGTTCCAATGCATTTTTAAACTTCAGCAGAATTCCGCAAACAATTGAAAAGTTCTACAGACTTTTTTTAAAAATCAATAACATTCCGAGAACAGTGGGAGAGTTCCAAAGCATTTTTACACTTCAGCAGATTTCCAAGAACAATGGGTGAGTTCCAAAGCATTTTTAAACTTCAGCTGAATTCCGAGAACAAAGGGAGAGTTCCAAAGCAATTTTAAACTTCAGCAGAATCCTGCGAACAATGGGAGTGTTCCAAAGCATTTTTAAACCTCAGCAGACTTCCAAGAAAAATGGGAGAGTTCCAAAGCTTTTTTATACTTCAGCAGAATTCCGAGAACAATGGGAGAGTTCCAATGCATTTTTAAACTTCACAATAACTGCGAGAAGAAAGGAAGAGCTCCAAAGCATTTTTAAACCTTAGAAGAATTCCGAGAACAATGGGAGAGTTCCAAAGCATTTTTAAACTTCAGCAGAATTCCGACAACAATGGGAGAGTCCAAAAGAATTTTTAAACTGCAGCAAAATTCCGAGAACAATGGAAAAGTACTACAGACTTATTTAAAAAAACAAATAACATTCCGAGAACAATGGGAGACTTCCAAAGCATTTTTAAACTTCAGCAGAATTCCGAGAACAATGGGAGAGTTCCAAAGCAATTTTAAACTTCAGCAGAATTCCGAGAACAATGGGAGAGTTCCAAAGCATTTTTAAACTTCAGCAGAATTTCCGAGAACAATGGGAGAGTTCCAAAGCATTTTTAAACTTCAGCAGAATTCCGCGAACAATTGAAAAGTTCCACAGACTTATTTTAAAAAACAATAACATTCCGAGAACAGTGGGAGAGTTCCAAAGCATTTTTACACTTCAGCAGAATTCCGAGAACAATGGGAGAGTTCCAAAGCATTTTCAAACTTCAGCAGAATTCCGAGAGCAATGGGAGAGCTCCAAAGCAATTTTAAACTTCAGCATAATTCCGAGAACAATGTGAGAGTTCCAAAGCATTTTTAAACTTCAGCAGAATTCCCAGAACAATGGGAGAGTTCCAAAGCATATTTAAACTTCAGCAGAATTCCGAGAACAGTGGGAGAGTTCCAAAGCAATTTTAACCCTCAGCAGAATTCCGAGAACAATTACAGAGTCCCAAAGCATTTTTAAACTTCAGCAGAATTCCGAAAACAATGGGAGAGTTCCAAAGCATTTTTAAACTTCAGCAGAATTCCGAGAACAATTGAAAAGTCCTACAAACTTATTTAAAAAAACAATAACATTCCGAGAACAATGGGAGAGTTCCAAAGCATTTTTACACTTCAGCAGAATTCCAAGAACAATGAGATAGAGTGTTCCAAAGCATTTTTAAACTTCAGCTGAACTGCGAGAACAATGGAAAAGTTCTACAGACTTATTTAAAAAAACAATAACATTCCGAGAATAATGGGAGAGTTCCAAAGCATTTTTAAACTTCAGCAGAATTCCGAGAACAATGGGAGAATTCCAAATCGTTTTTAAACTTCAGCAGAATTCCGAGAACACTGGGAGTGTTCCAAAGCATTTTTACACTTCAGCAGAATTCGAGAACAATGAGAGAGTTCCAAAGCATTTTTAAACTTCAGCAGAATTCCGAGAACAGTGGGAGATTTCCAAAGCATTTTTAAACTTCAGCAGAATTCTGAAAACATTGGGAGAGTTCCAAAGCATTTTTAAACTTCAGCAGAAGTCCGAGAACAATGGGAGAGTTCCAAAGCATTTTTAAACTTCAGCAGAATTCCGAGAACAATGGGAGAGTTCCAAACCATTTTTAAACTTCAGCAGAGTTCCGAGAACGATGGCAGAGTTCCAAAGCATTTTTAAACTTCAGCCGAATTTCGAGAACAATGGAAAAGTTCTACAGACTTATTTAAAAAAACAATAACATTCCGAGAACAATTGGACAGTTGCAAAGTATTTTTAAACTTCAGCATAATTCCATGAACAATGAGAGAGTTCCAAAGCATTTTTAAACTTCAGCAGAACTGCGAGAACAATTGGAGAGTTCCAAAGCATTTTTAAACTTCAGCAGAATTCCGAGAACAATGGGAGAGTTCCAAAGCATTTTTAAGCTTCAGCAGAATTTCCGAGAAGAATGGGAGAGTTCCAAAGCATTTTTAAACTTCAGCAGAATTCCGCGAACAATGGAAAAGTTCTACAGACTTATTAAAAAAACAATAACATTCCGAGAATAGTGGGAGAGTTCCAAAGCATTTGTACACTTCAGCAGAATTCCGGGAACAATGGGAGAGTTACAAAGCATTTTTAAACTTCAGCAGAATTCCGAGAACAATGGGAGAGTTCCACAGCTATTTTAAACTTCAGCAGAATTCCGAGAACAATGGGAGAGTTCCAAAGCATTTTTAAACTTCAGCAGAATTCCAAGAGCAAGGGAAAAGTTCTACAGACTTATTTAAAAAGACAATAAAATTCCGAGAAGAATGGGAGTGTTCCAAAGCATTTTTAAACTTCAGCAGAATTCCGAGAACAATGGGAGAGTTCCAAAGCCTTTTTAAACTTCAGCCGAACTCCGAGAACAATGCGAGAGTTCCAAAGCATTTTAAATCTTTAGCAGAATACCGATAACAATGGGAGAGTTCCAAAGCATGTCTAAACTTCAGCAAAACACAGAGAACAATGAGAGAGTTCCAAAGCATTTTTAAACTTCAGCAGAATTCCGAGATCAATGGGAGAGTTCCAAAGCATTTTTAAACTTCAGCAGAATTCCGAGAACAATGGGAGAGTTCCAAAGCATTTTTAAGCTTCAGCAGAATTCCGAGAACAATGGAAAAGTTCTACAGACTTATTTAAAAAAACAATGGCATTCCGAGAACAATGCGAGAGTTCCAAAGCATTTTTAAACTTCAGCAGAATTCCGAGAACAATGGGAGAGTTCCAAAGCAATTTTAAACTTCAGCAGAATTCCGAGAACAATGGGAGAGTTCCAAAGCATTTTTAAGCTTCAGCAGAATTCCGAGAACAATGGAAAAGGTCCAAAGCATTTTTGAAACTTCACCAGAATTCCGAGAACACTGGTAGAGTACCAAAGCATTTTAACTCTACAGCAGAATTCCGAGAACAATGGGAGAGTTCCAAAGCATTTTTAAACTTCAGTAGAACTGCCAGAACAATCTGAGAGTAACAAAGCATTTTTACACTTCAGCAGAATTACGAGAACAATGGGAGAGCTCCAAAGCATTTTTACACTTCAGCAGAATTCCGAGAACAAAGGGAGAGTTCCAAAGCATTTTTAAACTTCAACAGAACTGCTAGAACAATGGGAGAGTTCCAAAGCATTTTTACACTGCTGCAGAATTCCGAGAAAAATGGGAGAGCTCCAAAGCATTTTTACACTTCAGCAGAATTCTGAGAACAATGGGAGAGTTCCAAAGCATTTTTTAACTTCAGCAGAACTCCGAGAACAATGAGAGAGTTCCAAAGCATTTTTAAACTTCAGCAGAATTCCGAGAACAATGGGAGAGTTCCAACTTTAGCAGAGTTCCGAGAACAATGGGAAAGTTCCAAAGCATTTTAAACTTCAGCAGAATTCCGAGAACAATTGAAAAGTTCGACAAACTTATTTAAAAAAACAATAACATTCCGAGAACAATGGGAGAGTTCCAAAGCATTTTTTCACTTCAGCAGAATTCCGAGAACAATGAGAGAGAGTGTTCCAAAGCATTTTTAAACTTCAGCTGAATTGCGAGAACAATGGAAAAGTTCTACAGACTTATTTAAAAAAACAATAACATTCCGAGAACAATGGGAGAGTTCCAAATCATTTTTAAACTTCAGCAGAATAACGAGAACAATGGGAGAGTTCCAAATCATTTTTAAACTTCAGCAGAACTGCGAGAACAATGGAAGAGTTCCAAAGCATTTTTAAACTTTAGCAGAATCCCGTGAACAACGGGAGAGTTCCAAAGCTTTTTAAACTTCTGCAGAATTCCCAGAACAATGAGAGATTTCCAAAATATTTTTAAACCTAAGCAGATCTGCGAGTACAATGAGAGAGTTCCAAAGCATTTTTAAACTTCAGTAGAATTCTGAGAACAATGGGAGAGTTCCAGAGCATTTTTAAACTTCATCAGAATTCCGAGAACAATGGGAGAGTTTCAAAGCATTTTTAAACTTCAGCAGAATTCCGAGAACAATTGAAAAGTTCTACAGACTTATTTAAACAAACCATAACATTCCAAGAACAATGGGAGAGTTCCAAAGCATTTTTACACTTCAGCAGAATTCTAAGAACAATGGGAGAGTTCCAAAGCATTTTTAAACTTCAGCAGAACTGCGAGAACAATGGGAGAGATCCAAAGCATTTTTAAACTACAGCAGAATTCCAAGAACAATGGAAGAGTTCCAAAGCATTTTTAAACTAAAGCAGAATCCCGAGAACAATGGGAGAGTTCCAAAGCATTTTTAAGCTTCAGCAGAAATCCCAGAACAATGGGAGAGTTCCAAAGCATTTTTAAACCTAAGGAGAACTGCGAGCACAATGAGAGAGTTGCAAAGCATTTTTAAACTTCAGCAGAATTCCGAGAACAATGGGAGAGTTGCAAAGCATTTTAAACTTCAGCTGAATTCCGAGAACAATGGAAAAGGTCTACAGACTTATTTAAAAAACAATAACATTCCGAGAACAATGGGAGAGTTCCAAAGCAAATTTAAACTTCAGCATAATTCCGAGAACAGTGGGCGAGTTCCAAAGCATTTTTAAACTTCAGCAGAATTCCGAGAACAATGGGAGTGTTCCAAAGCATTTTTACACTTCAGCAGAATTCCTGAGAACAATGGGAGAGTTCCAAAGCAATTTTAAAACTTCACCTGAATTCCGAGAACAATGGAAGAGGTCCAAAGCATTTTTGAAACTTCACCAGAATTCCGAGAACAATGGTAGAGTACCAAAGCATTTTTACACTTCAGCAGAATTCCGAGAACAATGGGAGAGTTCCAAAGCATTTTTAAACTTCAGCAGAACTGCGAGAACAATGGTAGAGTATAAAAGCATTTTTGCACTTCAGTAGAATTCCGAGAACAATGGGAGAGCTTCAAAGCATTTTTACACTTCAGCAGAATTCCGAGAACAATGGGAGAGTTCCAAAGCATTTTTAAACTTCAACAGACCTGCGAGAATAATGGGAGAGTTCCAAAGCATTTTTACACTTCACCAGAACTGCGAGAACAATGGGAGAGTTCCAAAGCATTTTTACACTTCAGCAGAATTCCGAGAACAATGGGAGAGTTCCAAAGCATTTTTAATCTTCAGCAGAACTGAGAGAACAATGGGAGAGTTCAAAAGCATTTTTAAACTTCAGCAGAATTCCGAGAACAATGGAAAAGTACTACAGACTTATTTTAAAAAAACAATAACTTTCCGAGAACAATGGGAGAGTTCCAAAGCATTTTTAAACTTCAGCAGAATTCCGAGAACAATGGTAGAGTTCCAAAGCATTTTTAATCTTCAGCAGAACTGCGAGAACAATGGGAGACTTCCAAAGCATTTTTAAACTTTAGCAGAACTGCGAGAACAATGGGAGAGTTCCAAAGCATTTTTACACTTCAGCAGAATTCCGAGAACAATGGAAGAGGTCCACAGCATTTTTGAAACTTCTCTAGAATTCCGAGAACAATGGTAGAGTACCAAAGCATTTTTACACTTCAGCAGAATTCCGAGAACAATGGGAGAGTTCCAAAGCATTTTTAATACTTCACCAGTATTCCGAGAACAATGGTAGAGTACCAAAGACTTTTTACACTTCAGCAGAACTGCGAGAACAATGGGAGAGTACAAAAGCATTTTTACACTTCAGCAGAATTCCGAGAACAATGGGAGAGCTCCAAAGCATTTTTACACTTCAGCAGAATTCCGAGAACAATGGGAGAGTTTCAAAGCATTTTTAAACTTCAGCAGAACGGCGAGTACAATGGGAGGGTTCCACAGCATTTTTACACTTCAGCAGAATTCCGAGAACAATGGGAGAGCTCCAAAGCATTTTTACACTTCAGCAGAATTCCGAGAACAATGGGAGAGTTCCAAAGCATTTTTAAACTTCACTAGAACTCTGAGAACAATGAGAGAGTCCCAAAGCATTTTTAATCTTCTGCAGAATTCCGAAAACAATGGGAGAGTTCCAAAGCATTTTTAAACTTCAGCAGAATTCCGAGAACAATGGGAGAGGTGAAAAGCATTTTTAAACTTCAGCAGAATTCCGAGAACAATTGAAAAGTTCTACAAACTTATTTAAAAAAACAATAACATTCCGAGAACAATGGGAGAGTTCCAAAGCATTTTTACACTTCAGCAGAATTCCGAGAACAATGAGATAGAGTGTTCTAAAGCATTTTTAAACTTCAGCTGAACTGCGAGAACAATGGAAAAGTTCTACAGACTTATTTAAAAAAACAATAACATTCCGAGAACAATGGGAGAGTTCCAAAGCATTTTTAAACTTCAGCAGAATTCCGAGAAAAATGGGAGAATTCCAAAGCGTTTTTAAACTTCAGCAGAATTCCGAGAATACTGGGAGTGTTTCAAAGCATTTTTAAACTTCAGCAGAACTCGAGAACAATGAGAGAGTTCCAAAGCATTTTTAAACTTCAGCAGAATTCCGAGAACAGTGGGAGATTTCCAAAGCATTTTTAAACTTCAGCAGAATTCTGAGAACATTGGGAGAGTTCCAAAGCATTTTTAAACTTCAGCAGAAGTCCGAGAACAATGGGAGAGTTCCAAAGCATTTTTAAACTTCAGCAGAATTCCGAGAACAATGGGAGAGTTCCAAACCATTTTTAAACTTCAGCAGAATTTCGAGAACAATGGAAAAGTTCTACAGACTTATTTAAAAATACAATAACATTCCGAGAACAATGGGAGAGTTCCAAAGTATTTTTAAACTTCAGCATAATTCCATGAACAATATGAGAGTTCCAAAGCATTTTTAAACTTCAGCAGAACTGCGAGAACAATGGGAGAGTTCCAAAGCATTTTTAAACTTCAGCAGAATTCCGAGAACAATGGGAGAGTTCCAAAGCATTTTTAAACTTCAGCAGAATTTCCGAGAAGAATGGGAGAGTTCCAAAGCATTTTTAAACTTCAGCAGAATTCCGCGAACAATGGAAAAGTTCTACAGACTTATTTAAAAAACAGAAGCATTCCGAGAACAATGGGATAGTTCCAAAGCATTTTTAAACTTCAGCAGAATTCCGCGAAGAATGTGAGAGTTCCAAAGCATTTTTAAATACAGCACAATTCCGAGAACAATGGGAGAGTTCCAATGCATTTTTAAACTTCAGCAGAATTACGCGAATAATTGAAAAGTTCTACAGACTTATTAAAAAAACAATAACATTCCGAGAACAGTGGGAGAGTTCCAAAGCATTTGTACACTTCAGCAGAATTCCGAGAACAATGGGAGAGTTCCAAAGCATTTTTAAACTTCAGCAGAATTCCGAGAACAATGGGAGAGTTTCAGAGCAATTTTAAACTTCAGCAGAATTCCGAGAACAATGGGAGAGTTCCAAAGCATTTTTAAACTTCAGCTGAATTCCGAGAAAAAGTGAAAAGTTCTACAGACTTATTTAAAAAGACAATAACATTCCGGGAAGAATGGGAGTGTTTCAAAGCATTTTTAAACTTCAGCAGAATTCCGAGAACAATGGGAGAGTTCCAAAGCCTTTTTAAACTTCAGCCGAACTGCGAGATCAATGCGAGAGTTCCAAAGCATTTTAAATCTTTAGCAGAATACCGATAACAATGGGAGAGTTCCAAAGCATTTCTAAACTTCAGCAGAATACCGAGAACAATGAGAGAGTTCCAAAGCATTTTTAAACTTCAGCAGAATTCCGAGATCAATGGGAAAGTTCCAAAGCATTTTTAAGCTTCAGCAGAATTCCGAGAACAATGGGAGAGTTCCAAAACATTTTTAAACTTCAGCAGAATCCTGAGAACAATGGGAGAGTTCCAAAGCATTTTTAAGCTTCAGCAGAATTCCGAGAACAATGGAAAAGTTCTACAGACTTATTTAAAAAAACAATGACATTCCGAGAACAATGGGAGAGTTCCAAAGCATTTTTAAACTTCAGCAGAATTCCGAGAGCAATGGGAGAGTTCCAAAGCAATTTTAAACTTCAGCAGAATTCCGAGAACAATGGGAGAGTTCCAAAGCATTTTTAAACTTCAGCAGAATTCCGAGAACAATGGAAGAGGTCCAAAGCATTTTTGAAACTTCACCAGAATTCCGAGAACAATGGTAGAGTACCAAAGCATTTTAACTCTACAGCAGAATTCCGAGAACAATGGGAGAGTTCCAAAGCATTTTTAAACTTCAGCAGAACTGCGAGAACAATGGGAGAGTAACAAAGCATTTTTACACTTCAGCAGAATTCCGAGAACAATGCGAGAGCTCCAAAGCATTTTTACACTTCAGCAGAATTCCGAGAACAATGGGAGAGTTCCAAAGCATTTTTAAACTTCAGAAGAACTGCGAGAACAATGGGAGAGTTCCAAAGCATTTTTACACTGCTGCAGAATTCCGAGAACAATGGGAGAGCTCCAAAGAATTTTTACACTTCAGCAGAATTCTGAGAACAATGAGAGAGTTCCAAAGCATTTTTAAACTTCAGCAGAATTCCGAGAACAATGGGAGAGTTCCAAAGCATTTTTAAACTTTAGAAGAATTCCGAGAACAATGACAAAGTTCCAAAGCATTTTAAACTTCAGCAGAATTCCGAGAGCAATTGAAAAGTTCTACAAACTTATTTAAAAAAACAATAACATTCCGAGAACAATGGGAGAGTTCCAAAGCTTTTTTTTACTTCAGCAGAATTCCGAGAACAATGAGAGAGAGTGTTCTAAAGCATTGTTAAACTTCAGCTGAACTGCGAGAACAATGGAAAAGTTCTGCAGACTTATTTAAAAAAACAATAACATTCCGAGAACAATGGGAGAGTTCCAAAGCCTTTTTAAACTTCAGCAGAATTCCGAGAACAAAGGGAGAGTTCGAAAGCATTTTTAAACTTCAGCAGAATACCGAGAACAATGGGAGAGTTTCAAATCATTTTTAAATTTCAGCAGAACTGCGAGAACAATGGAAGAGTTCCAAAGCATTTTTAAACTTTAGCAGAATCCCGAGAACAATGGGAGAGTTCCAAAGCTTTTTAAACTTCTGCAGAATTCCCAGAACAATGGGAGATTTCCAAAATATTTTTAAACCTAAGCAGAACTGCGAGTACAATGAGAGAGTTCCAAAGCATTTTTAAACTTCAGTAGAATTCTGAGAACAATGGGAGAGTTCCAGAGCATTTTTAAACTTCAGCAGAATTCCGAGAACAATGGGAGAGTTCCAAAGCATTTTTAAACTTCAGCAGAATTCCGAGAACAATTGAAAAGTTCTACAGACTTATTTAAACAAACAATAACATTCCAAGAACAATGGGAGAGTTCCAAAGCGTTTTTACACTTCAGCAGAATTCCAAGAACAATGGGATAGTTCCGAAGCATTTTAAACTTCAGCAGAACTGCGAGAACAATGGGAGAGATCCAAAGCATTTTTAAACTACAGCAGAATTCCGAGAAAAATGGGAGAGTTCCAAACCATTTTTAAACTTCAGCAGAACTGCGAGAACAATGGAAGAGTTCCAAAGCATTTTTAAACTAAAGCAGAATCCCGAGAACAATGGGAGAGTTCCAAAGCATTTTTAAGCTTCAGCAGAAATCCGAGAACAATGGGAGAGTTCCAAAGCATTTTTAAACCTAAGGAGAACTGCGAGCACAATGAGAGAGTTGCAAAGCATTTTTAAACTTCAGCAGAATTCCGAGAACAATGGGAGAGTTGCAAAGCATTTTTAAACTTCAGCTGAATTCCGAGAACAATGGAAAAGGTCTACAGACTTATATAAAAAAACAATAGCATTCCGAGAACAATGGGAGAGTTCCAAAGCATTTTTAAACTTCAGCAGAATTCCAGAGAACAATGGGAGAGTTCCAAAGCAATTTTAAAATTTCACCTGAATTCCGAGAACAATGGAAGAGGTCCAAAGCATTTTTGAAACTTCACCAGAATTCCGATAACAATGGTAGAGTACCAAATCATTTTTACACTTCAGCAGAATTCCGAGAACAATGGGAGAGTTCCAAAGCATTTTTAAACTTCAGCAGAACTGCGAGAACAATGGTAGAGTATAAAAGCATTTTTGCACTTCAGTAGAATTCCGAGAACAATGGGAGAGCTTCAAAGCATTTTTACACTTCAGCAGAATTCCGAGAACAATGGGAGAGTTCCAAAGTATTTTTAAACTTCAACAGACCTGCGAGAACAATGGGAGAGTTCCAAAGCATTTTTACACTTCAGCAGAATTCCGAGAACAATGGGAGAGCTCCAAAGCATTTTTACACTTCAGCAGAATTCCGAGAATAATGGGAGAGTTCCAAAGCATTTTTAAACTTCAACAGACCTGCGAGAACAATGGGAGAGTTCCAAAGCATTTTTACACCTCAGCAGAATTCCGAGAACAATGGGAGAGCTCCAAAGCCTTTATACACTTCAGCAGAATTCCGAGAACAATGGGAGAGTTACAAAGCATTTTTAAACTTCAGCAGAACTCCGAGAACAATGAGAGAGTTCCAAAGCATTCTTAAACTTCAGCAGAATTCCGAGAACAATGGGAGAGTTCCAAAGCATTTTTAAACTTCAGCAGAATTCCGAGAACAAAGGGAGAGTTCCAAAGCATTTCTAAACTTCAGCAGAATTCCGAGAACAATTGAAAAGTTCTACAAACTTATTTAAAAAAACAATAGCATTCCGAGAACAATGGGAGTGTTCCAAAGCATTTTAACACTTCAGAAGAATTCCGAAAACAATGAGAGAGAGTGTTCCAAAGCATTTTTAAACTTCAGCTGAACAGTGAGAACAATGGAAAAGTTCTACAGACATATTTTAAAAAACAATAACATTCCGAGAACAATAGGAGAGTTCCAAAGCATTTTTAAACTTCAGCAGAATTACAAGAAGAATGGGAGAGTTCCAAAGCGTTTTTAAACTTCAGCAGAATTCCGAGAACAATGGGAGAGTTGAAAAGCATTTTTAAAAGTCAGCAGAATACCGAGAACAATTGAAAAGTTCTACTGACTTATTTAAGAAAACAATAACATTCCGAGAACAATGGCAGAGTTCCAAAGCATTTTTACACTTCAGCAGAATTCCTGAGAACAATGGGAGTGTTCCAAAGCATTTTTAAACTTCAGCAGATCTGCGAGAACAATGGGAGAGTTCCAAAGCATTTTTAAATACAGCACAATTCCGAGAACAATGGGAGAGTTCCAATGCATTTTTAAACTTCAGCAGAATTCCGCGAACAATTGAAAAGTTCTACAGACTTATTAAAAAAACAATAACATTCCGAGAACAGTGGGAGAGTTCCAAAGCATTTGTACACTTCAGCACAATTCCGAGAACAATGGGAGAGTTCCAAAGCATTTTTAAACTTCAGCAGAATTCCGAGAACAATGGGAGAGTTCCAAAGCATTTTTAAACTTCAGCAGAATTTCTGAGAAGAATGGGAGAGTTCCAAAGCATTTTTAAACTTCAGCAGAATTCAGCGAACAATGGAAAAGTTCTACAGACTTATTTAAAAAACAGAAGCATTCCGAGAACAATGGGATAGTTCCAAAGCATTTTTAAACTTCAGTAGAATTCCGAGAACAATGTGAGAGTTCCAAAGCATTTTTAAATACAGCACAATTCCGAAAACAATGGGAGAGTTCCAATGCATTTTTAAACTTCAGCAGAATTCCGCGAACAATTGAAAAGTTCTACAGACTTATTAAAAAAACAATAACCTTCTGAGAACAGTGGGAGAGTTCCAAAGCATTTGTACACTTCAGCAGAATTCCGAGAACAATGGGAGAGTTCCAAAGCATTTTTAAACTTCAGCAGAATTCCGAGAACAATGAGAGAGTTCCAAAGCAATTTTAAACTTCATCAGAATTCCGAGAACAATGGGAGAGTTCGAAAGCATTTTTAAACTTCAGCAGAATTCCGAGAACAAGGGAAAAGTTCTACAGACTTATTTAAAAAGACAATAACATTCCGAGAAGAATGGGAGTGTTCCAAAGCATTTTTAAACTTCAGCAGAATTCCGAGAACAAGGGAAAAGTTCTACAGACTTATATAAAAAGACAATAACATTCCGAGAAGAATGGGAGAGTTCCAAAGCCTTTTTAAACTTCAGCCGAACTGCGAGAACAATGCGAGAGTTCCAAAGCATTTTAAATCTTTAGCAGAATACCGATAACAATGGGAGAGTTCCAAAGCATTTCTAAACTTCAGCAGAATACCGAGAACAATGAGAGAGTTCCAAAGCATTTTTAAACTTCAGCAGAATTCCGAGATCAATGGGAGAGTTCCAAAGCATTTTTAAACTTCAGCAGAATTCCGAGAACAATGGGAGAGTTCCAAAGCATTTTTAAACTTCAGCAGAATCCTGAGAACAATGGGAGAGTTCCAAAGCATTTTTAAGCTTCAGCAGAATTCCGAGAACAATGGAAAAGTTCTACAGACTTATTTAAAAAAAACAATGACATTCCGAGAACAATGGGAGAGTTCCAAAGCATTTTTAAACTTCAGCAGAATTCCGAGAGCAATGGGAGAGTTCCAAAGCAATTTTAAACTTCAGCAGAATTCCGAGAACAATGGGAGAGTTCCAAAGCATTTTTAAACTTCAGCAGAATTCCGAGAACAATGGAAGAGGTCCAAAGCATTTTTGAAACTTCAGCAGAATTCCGAGAACAATGGGAGAGTTCCAAAGCATTTTAAACTTCAGCAGAACTGCGAGAACAATGGGAGAGTAACAAAGCATTTTTACACTTCAGCAGAATTCCGAGAAAAATGGGAGAGCTCCAAAGCATTTTTACACTTCAGCAGAATTCCGAGAACAATGGGAGAGTTCCAAAGCATTTTTAAACTTCAGAAGAACTGCGAGAACAATGGGAGAGTTCCAAAGCATTTTTACACTGCTGCAGAATTCCGAGAAAAATGGGAGAGCTCCAAAGCATTTTTACACTTCAGCAGAATTCTGAGAACAATGGGAGAGTTCCAAAGCATTTTTTAACTTCAGCAGAACTCCGAGAACAATGAGAGAGTTCCAAAGCATTTTTAAACTTCAGCAGAATTCCGAGAACAATGGGAGAGTTCAAAAGCATTTTTAAACTTTAGCAGAATTCCGAGAACAATGGGAAAGTTCCAAAGCATTTTAAAATTCAGCAGAATTCCGAGAACAATTGAAAAGTTCTACAAACTTATTTAAAAAAACAATAACATTTCGAGAACAATGGGAGAGTTCCAAAGCTTTTTTTCACTTCAGCAGAATTCCGAGAACAAAGAGAGAGAGTGTTCCAAAGCATTTTTAAACTTCAGCTGAACTGCGAGAACAATGGAAAAGTTCTACAGACTTATTTAAGAAAACAGTAACATTCCGAGAACAATGGGAGAGTTCCAAAGCCTTTTTAAACTTCAACAGAATTCCGAGAACAAAGGGAGAGTTCCAAAGCATTTTTAAACTTCAGCAGAATACCGAGAACAATGGGAGAGTTCCAAATCATTTTTAAACTTCAGCAGAACTGCGAGAACAATGGAAGAGTTCCAAAGCATTTTTAAACTTTAGTAGAATCCCGAGAACAATGGGAGAGTTCCAAAGCTTTTTAAACTTCTGCAGAATTCCCAGAACAATGGGAGATTTCAAAAATATTTTTAAACCTAAGCAGAACTGCGAGTACAATGAGAGAGATCCAAAGCATTTTTAAACTTCAGTAGAATTCTGAGAACAATGGGAGAGTTCCAGAGCATTTTTAAACTTCAGCAGAATTCCGAGAACAATGGGAGAGTTCCAAAGCATTTTTAAACTTCAGCAGAATTCCGAAAACAATTGAAAAGTTCTACAGACTTATTTAAACAAACAATAACATTCCAAGAACAATGGGAGAGTTCCAAAGCATTTTTACACTTCAGCAGAATTCCAAGAACAATGGGAGAGTTCCAAAGCATTTTTAAGCTTCAGCAGAACTGCGAGAACAATGGGAGAGTTCCAAAGCATTTTTAAACTACAGCAGTATTCCGAGAAAAATGGGAGAGTTCCAAACCATTTTTAAACTTCAGCAGAACTGCGAGAACAATGGAAGAGTTCCAAAGCATTTTTAAACTAAAGCAGAATCCCGAGAACAATGGGAGAGTGTCAAAGCATTTTTAAGCTTCAGCAGAAATCCGAGAACAATGAGAGAGTTCCAAAGCATTTTTAAACTTCAGCAGAATTCCGAGAACAATGTGAGAGTTCCAAAGCATTTTTAAACTTCAGCAGAATTCCAAGAACAATGGGAAAGTTCCAAAGCATTTTAAAATTCAGCAGAATTCCGAGAACAATTGAAAAGTTCTACAAACTTATTTAAAAAAACAATAACATTTCGAGAACAATGGGAGAGTTCCAAAGCTTCTTTTCACTTCAGCAGAATTCCGAGAACAATGAGAGAGAGTGTTCCAAAGCATTTTTAAACTTCAGCTGAACTGCGAGAACAATGGAAAAGTTCTACAGACTTATTTAAAAAAACAGTAACATTCCGAGAACAATGGGAGAGTTCCAAAGCCTTTTTAAACTTCAACAGAATTCCGAGAACAATGGGAGAGTTCCAAAGCATTTTTAAACTTCAACAGACCTGCGAGAACAATGGGAGAGTTCCAAAGCATTTTTACACTTCAGCAGAATTCCGAGAACAATGGGAGAGCTCCAAAGCATTTTTACACTTCAGCAGAATTCCGAGAACAATGGGAGAGTTCCAAAGCATTTTTACACTTCAGCAGAATTCCGAGAACAATGGGAGAGTTCCAAAGTATTTTTAAACTTCAACAGACCTGCGAGAACAATGGGAGAGTTCCAAAGCATTTTTACACTTCAGCAGAATTCCGAGAACAATGGGAGAGCTCCAAAGCATTTTTACACTTCAGCAGAATTCCGAGAACAATGGGAGAGTTCCAAAGCATTTTTAAACTTCAACAGACCTGCGAGAACAATGGGAGAGTTCCAAAGCATTTTTACACCTCAGCAGAATTCCGAGAACAATGGGAGAGCTCCAAAGCCTTTATACACTTCAGCAGAATTCCGAGAACAATGGGAGAGTTACAAAGCATTTTTAAACTTCAGCAGAACTCCGAGAACAATGAGAGAGTTCCAAAGCATTCTTAAACTTCAGCAGAATTCCGAGAACAATGGGAGAGTTCCAAAGCATTTTTAAACTTCAGCAGAATTCCGAGAACAAAGGGAGAGTTCCAAAGCATTTCTAAACTTCAGCAGAATTCCGAGAACAATTGAAAAGTTCTACAAACTTATTTAAAAAAACAATAGCATTCCGAGAACAATGGGAGTGTTCCAAAGCATTTTAACACTTCAGAAGAATTCCGAAAACAATGAGAGAGAGTGTTCCAAAGCATTTTTAAACTTCAGCTGAACAGTGAGAACAATGGAAAAGTTCTACAGACATATTTTAAAAAACAATAACATTCCGAGAACAATAGGAGAGTTCCAAAGCATTTTTAAACTTCAGCAGAATTACAAGAAGAATGGGAGAGTTCCAAAGCGTTTTTAAACTTCAGCAGAATTCCGAGAACAATGGGAGAGTTGAAAAGCATTTTTAAAAGTCAGCAGAATACCGAGAACAATTGAAAAGTTCTACTGACTTATTTAAGAAAACAATAACATTCCGAGAACAATGGCAGAGTTCCAAAGCATTTTTACACTTCAGCAGAATTCCTGAGAACAATGGGAGTGTTCCAAAGCATTTTTAAACTTCAGCAGATCTGCGAGAACAATGGGAGAGTTCCAAAGCATTTTTAAATACAGCACAATTCCGAGAACAATGGGAGAGTTCCAATGCATTTTTAAACTTCAGCAGAATTCCGCGAACAATTGAAAAGTTCTACAGACTTATTAAAAAAACAATAACATTCCGAGAACAGTGGGAGAGTTCCAAAGCATTTGTACACTTCAGCACAATTCCGAGAACAATGGGAGAGTTCCAAAGCATTTTTAAACTTCAGCAGAATTCCGAGAACAATGGGAGAGTTCCAAAGCATTTTTAAACTTCAGCAGAATTTCTGAGAAGAATGGGAGAGTTCCAAAGCATTTTTAAACTTCAGCAGAATTCAGCGAACAATGGAAAAGTTCTACAGACTTATTTAAAAAACAGAAGCATTCCGAGAACAATGGGATAGTTCCAAAGCATTTTTAAACTTCAGTAGAATTCCGAGAACAATGTGAGAGTTCCAAAGCATTTTTAAATACAGCACAATTCCGAAAACAATGGGAGAGTTCCAATGCATTTTTAAACTTCAGCAGAATTC
Organism: Phyllobates terribilis; assembly: GCF_046119375.1. NCBI lineage: Eukaryota > Metazoa > Chordata > Amphibia > Anura > Dendrobatidae > Phyllobates > Phyllobates terribilis. The sequence continues at coordinate 388,297,611 of NW_027362765.1, forward strand.
CGCGAACAATTGAAAAGTTCTACAGACTTATTAAAAAAACAATAACCTTCTGAGAACAGTGGGAGAGTTCCAAAGCATTTGTACACTTCAGCAGAATTCCGAGAACAATGGGAGAGTTCCAAAGCATTTTTAAACTTCAGCAGAATTCCGAGAACAATGAGAGAGTTCCAAAGCAATTTTAAACTTCATCAGAATTCCGAGAACAATGGGAGAGTTCGAAAGCATTTTTAAACTTCAGCAGAATTCCGAGAACAAGGGAAAAGTTCTACAGACTTATTTAAAAAGACAATAACATAACGAGAAGAATGGGAGTGTTCCAAAGCATTTTTAAACTTCAGCAGAATTCCGAGAACAAGGGAAAAGTTCTACAGACTTATATAAAAAGACAATAACATTCCGAGAAGAATGGGAGAGTTCCAAAGCCTTTTTAAACTTCAGCCGAACTGCGAGAACAATGCGAGAGTTCCAAAGCATTTTAAATCTTTAGCAGAATACCGATAACAATGGGAGAGTTCCAAAGCATTTCTAAACTTCAGCAGAATACCGAGAACAATGAGAGAGTTCCAAAGCATTTTTAAACTTCAGCAGAATTCCGAGATCAATGGGAGAGTTCCAAAGCATTTTTAAACTTCAGCAGAATTCCGAGAACAATGGGAGAGTTCCAAAGCATTTTTAAACTTCAGCAGAATCCTGAGAACAATGGGAGAGTTCCAAAGCATTTTTAAGCTTCAGCAGAATTCCGAGAACAATGGAAAAGTTCTACAGACTTATTTAAAAAAACAATGACATTCCGAGAACAATGGGAGAGTTCCAAAGCATTTTTAAACTTCAGCAGAATTCCGAGAGCAATGGGAGAGTTCCAAAGCAATTTTAAACTTCAGCAGAATTCCGAGAACAATGGGAGAGTTCCAAAGCATTTTTAAACTTCAGCAGAATTCCGAGAACAATGGAAGAGGTCCAAAGCATTTTTGAAACTTCAGCAGAATTCCGAGAACAATGGGAGAGTTCCAAAGCATTTTAAACTTCAGCAGAACTGCGAGAACAATGGGAGAGTAACAAAGCATTTTTACACTTCAGCAGAATTCCGAGAAAAATGGGAGAGCTCCAAAGCATTTTTACACTTCAGCAGAATTCCGAGAACAATGGGAGAGTTCCAAAGCATTTTTAAACTTCAGAAGAACTGCGAGAACAATGGGAGAGTTCCAAAGCATTTTTACACTGCTGCAGAATTCCGAGAAAAATGGGAGAGCTCCAAAGCATTTTTACACTTCAGCAGAATTCTGAGAACAATGGGAGAGTTCCAAAGCATTTTTTAACTTCAGCAGAACTGCGAGAACAATGAAAGAGTTCCAAAGCATTTTTAAACTTTAGTAGAATCCCGAGAACAATGGGAGAGTTCCAAAGCTTTTTAAACTTCTGCAGAATTCCCAGAACAATGGGAGATTTCAAAAATATTTTTAAACCTAAGCAGAACTGCGAGTACAATGAGAGAGATCCAAAGCATTTTTAAACTTCAGTAGAATTCTGAGAACAATGGGAGAGTTCCAGAGCATTTTTAAACTTCAGCAGAATTCCGAGAACAATGGGAGAGTTCCAAAGCATTTTTAAACTTCAGCAGAATTCCGAAAACAATTGAAAAGTTCTACAGACTTATTTAAACAAACAATAACATTCCAAGAACAATGGGAGAGTTCCAAAGCATTTTTACACTTCAGCAGAATTCCAAGAACAATGGGAGAGTTCCAAAGCATTTTTAAGCTTCAGCAGAACTGCGAGAACAATGGGAGAGTTCCAAAGCATTTTTAAACTACAGCAGTATTCCGAGAAAAATGGGAGAGTTCCAAACCATTTTTAAACTTCAGCAGAACTGCGAGAACAATGGAAGAGTTCCAAAGCATTTTTAAACTAAAGCAGAATCCCGAGAACAATGGGAGAGTGTCAAAGCATTTTTAAGCTTCAGCAGAAATCCGAGAACAATGAGAGAGTTCCAAAGCATTTTTAAACTTCAGCAGAATTCCGAGAACAATGTGAGAGTTCCAAAGCATTTTTAAACTTCAGCAGAATTCCAAGAACAATGGGAAAGTTCCAAAGCATTTTAAAATTCAGCAGAATTCCGAGAACAATTGAAAAGTTCTACAAACTTATTTAAAAAAACAATAACATTTCGAGAACAATGGGAGAGTTCCAAAGCTTCTTTTCACTTCAGCAGAATTCCGAGAACAATGAGAGAGAGTGTTCCAAAGCATTTTTAAACTTCAGCTGAACTGCGAGAACAATGGAAAAGTTCTACAGACTTATTTAAAAAAACAGTAACATTCCGAGAACAATGGGAGAGTTCCAAAGCCTTTTTAAACTTCAACAGAATTCCGAGAACAATGGGAGAGTTCCAAAGCATTTTTAAACTTCAACAGACCTGCGAGAACAATGGGAGAGTTCCAAAGCATTTTTACACTTCAGCAGAATTCCGAGAACAATGGGAGAGCTCCAAAGCATTTTTACACTTCAGCAGAATTCCGAGAACAATGGGAGAGTTCCAAAGCATTTTTACACTTCAGCAGAATTCCGAGAACAATGGGAGAGTTCCAAAGTATTTTTAAACTTCAACAGACCTGCGAGAACAATGGGAGAGTTCCAAAGCATTTTTACACTTCAGCAGAATTCCGAGAACAATGGGAGAGCTCCAAAGCATTTTTACACTTCAGCAGAATTCCGAGAACAATGGGAGAGTTCCAAAGCATTTTTAAACTTCAACAGACCTGCGAGAACAATGGGAGAGTTCCAAAGCATTTTTACACCTCAGCAGAATTCCGAGAACAATGGGAGAGCTCCAAAGCCTTTATACACTTCAGCAGAATTCCGAGAACAATGGGAGAGTTACAAAGCATTTTTAAACTTCAGCAGAACTCCGAGAACAATGAGAGAGTTCCAAAGCATTCTTAAACTTCAGCAGAATTCCGAGAACAATGGGAGAGTTCCAAAGCATTTTTAAACTTCAGCAGAATTCCGAGAACAAAGGGAGAGTTCCAAAGCATTTCTAAACTTCAGCAGAATTCCGAGAACAATTGAAAAGTTCTACAAACTTATTTAAAAAAACAATAGCATTCCGAGAACAATGGGAGTGTTCCAAAGCATTTTAACACTTCAGAAGAATTCCGAAAACAATGAGAGAGAGTGTTCCAAAGCATTTTTAAACTTCAGCTGAACAGTGAGAACAATGGAAAAGTTCTACAGACATATTTTAAAAAACAATAACATTCCGAGAACAATAGGAGAGTTCCAAAGCATTTTTAAACTTCAGCAGAATTACAAGAAGAATGGGAGAGTTCCAAAGCGTTTTTAAACTTCAGCAGAATTCCGAGAACAATGGGAGAGTTGAAAAGCATTTTTAAAAGTCAGCAGAATACCGAGAACAATTGAAAAGTTCTACTGACTTATTTAAGAAAACAATAACATTCCGAGAACAATGGCAGAGTTCCAAAGCATTTTTACACTTCAGCAGAATTCCTGAGAACAATGGGAGTGTTCCAAAGCATTTTTAAACTTCAGCAGATCTGCGAGAACAATGGGAGAGTTCCAAAGCATTTTTAAATACAGCACAATTCCGAGAACAATGGGAGAGTTCCAATGCATTTTTAAACTTCAGCAGAATTCCGCGAACAATTGAAAAGTTCTACAGACTTATTAAAAAAACAATAACATTCCGAGAACAGTGGGAGAGTTCCAAAGCATTTGTACACTTCAGCACAATTCCGAGAACAATGGGAGAGTTCCAAAGCATTTTTAAACTTCAGCAGAATTCCGAGAACAATGGGAGAGTTCCAAAGCATTTTTAAACTTCAGCAGAATTTCTGAGAAGAATGGGAGAGTTCCAAAGCATTTTTAAACTTCAGCAGAATTCAGCGAACAATGGAAAAGTTCTACAGACTTATTTAAAAAACAGAAGCATTCCGAGAACAATGGGATAGTTCCAAAGCATTTTTAAACTTCAGTAGAATTCCGAGAACAATGTGAGAGTTCCAAAGCATTTTTAAATACAGCACAATTCCGAAAACAATGGGAGAGTTCCAATGCATTTTTAAACTTCAGCAGAATTCCGCGAACAATTGAAAAGTTCTACAGACTTATTAAAAAAACAATAACCTTCTGAGAACAGTGGGAGAGTTCCAAAGCATTTGTACACTTCAGCAGAATTCCGAGAACAATGGGAGAGTTCCAAAGCATTTTTAAACTTCAGCAGAATTCCGAGAACAATGAGAGAGTTCCAAAGCAATTTTAAACTTCATCAGAATTCCGAGAACAATGGGAGAGTTCGAAAGCATTTTTAAACTTCAGCAGAATTCCGAGAACAAGGGAAAAGTTCTACAGACTTATTTAAAAAGACAATAACATTCCGAGAAGAATGGGAGTGTTCCAAAGCATTTTTAAACTTCAGCAGAATTCCGAGAACAAGGGAAAAGTTCTACAGACTTATATAAAAAGACAATAACATTCCGAGAAGAATGGGAGAGTTCCAAAGCCTTTTTAAACTTCAGCCGAACTGCGAGAACAATGCGAGAGTTCCAAAGCATTTTAAATCTTTAGCAGAATACCGATAACAATGGGAGAGTTCCAAAGCATTTCTAAACTTCAGCAGAATACCGAGAACAATGAGAGAGTTCCAAAGCATTTTTAAACTTCAGCAGAATTCCGAGATCAATGGGAGAGTTCCAAAGCATTTTTAAACTTCAGCAGAATTCCGAGAACAATGGGAGAGTTCCAAAGCATTTTTAAACTTCAGCAGAATCCTGAGAACAATGGGAGAGTTCCAAAGCATTTTTAAGCTTCAGCAGAATTCCGAGAACAATGGAAAAGTTCTACAGACTTATTTAAAAAAACAATGACATTCCGAGAACAATGGGAGAGTTCCAAAGCATTTTTAAACTTCAGCAGAATTCCGAGAGCAATGGGAGAGTTCCAAAGCAATTTTAAACTTCAGCAGAATTCCGAGAACAATGGGAGAGTTCCAAAGCATTTTTAAACTTCAGCAGAATTCCGAGAACAATGGAAGAGGTCCAAAGCATTTTTGAAACTTCAGCAGAATTCCGAGAACAATGGGAGAGTTCCAAAGCATTTTAAACTTCAGCAGAACTGCGAGAACAATGGGAGAGTAACAAAGCATTTTTACACTTCAGCAGAATTCCGAGAAAAATGGGAGAGCTCCAAAGCATTTTTACACTTCAGCAGAATTCCGAGAACAATGGGAGAGTTCCAAAGCATTTTTAAACTTCAGAAGAACTGCGAGAACAATGGGAGAGTTCCAAAGCATTTTTACACTGCTGCAGAATTCCGAGAAAAATGGGAGAGCTCCAAAGCATTTTTACACTTCAGCAGAATTCTGAGAACAATGGGAGAGTTCCAAAGCATTTTTTAACTTCAGCAGAACTGCGAGAACAATGGAAGAGTTCCAAAGCATTTTTAAACTTTAGTAGAATCCCGAGAACAATGGGAGAGTTCCAAAGCTTTTTAAACTTCTGCAGAATTCCCAGAACAATGGGAGATTTCAAAAATATTTTTAAACCTAAGCAGAACTGCGAGTACAATGAGAGAGATCCAAAGCATTTTTAAACTTCAGTAGAATTCTGAGAACAATGGGAGAGTTCCAGAGCATTTTTAAACTTCAGCAGAATTCCGAGAACAATGGGAGAGTTCCAAAGCATTTTTAAACTTCAGCAGAATTCCGAAAACAATTGAAAAGTTCTACAGACTTATTTAAACAAACAATAACATTCCAAGAACAATGGGAGAGTTCCAAAGCATTTTTACACTTCAGCAGAATTCCAAGAACAATGGGAGAGTTCCAAAGCATTTTTAAGCTTCAGCAGAACTGCGAGAACAATGGGAGAGTTCCAAAGCATTTTTAAACTACAGCAGTATTCCGAGAAAAATGGGAGAGTTCCAAACCATTTTTAAACTTCAGCAGAACTGCGAGAACAATGGAAGAGTTCCAAAGCATTTTTAAACTAAAGCAGAATCCCGAGAACAATGGGAGAGTGTCAAAGCATTTTTAAGCTTCAGCAGAAATCCGAGAACAATGAGAGAGTTCCAAAGCATTTTTAAACTTCAGCAGAATTCCAAGAACAATGGGAGAGTTCCAAAGCATTTTTAAACTTCAGCAGAATTCCAAGAACAATGGGAAAGTTCCAAAGCATTTTAAAATTCAGCAGAATTCCGAGAACAATTGAAAAGTTCTACAAACTTATTTAAAAAAACAATAACATTTCGAGAACAATGGGAGAGTTCCAAAGCTTCTTTTCACTTCAGCAGAATTCCGAGAACAATGAGAGAGAGTGTTCCAAAGCATTTTTAAACTTCAGCTGAACTGCGAGAACAATGGAAAAGTTCTACAGACTTATTTAAAAAAACAGTAACATTCCGAGAACAATGGGAGAGTTCCAAAGCCTTTTTAAACTTCAACAGAATTCCGAGAACAATGGGAGAGTTCCAAAGCATTTTTAAACTTCAACAGACCTGCGAGAACAATGGGAGAGTTCCAAAGCATTTTTACACTTCAGCAGAATTCCGAGAACAATGGGAGAGCTCCAAAGCATTTTTACACTTCAGCAGAATTCCGAGAACAATGGGAGAGTTCCAAAGCATTTTTACACTTCAGCAGAATTCCGAGAACAATGGGAGAGTTCCAAAGTATTTTTAAACTTCAACAGACCTGCGAGAACAATGGGAGAGTTCCAAAGCATTTTTACACTTCAGCAGAATTCCGAGAACAATGGGAGAGCTCCAAAGCATTTTTACACTTCAGCAGAATTCCGAGAACAATGGGAGAGTTCCAAAGCATTTTTAAACTTCAACAGACCTGCGAGAACAATGGGAGAGTTCCAAAGCATTTTTACACCTCAGCAGAATTCCGAGAACAATGGGAGAGCTCCAAAGCCTTTATACACTTCAGCAGAATTCCGAGAACAATGGGAGAGTTACAAAGCATTTTTAAACTTCAGCAGAACTCCGAGAACAATGAGAGAGTTCCAAAGCATTCTTAAACTTCAGCAGAATTCCGAGAACAATGGGAGAGTTCCAAAGCATTTTTAAACTTCAGCAGAATTCCGAGAACAAAGGGAGAGTTCCAAAGCATTTCTAAACTTCAGCAGAATTCCGAGAACAATTGAAAAGTTCTACAAACTTATTTAAAAAAACAATAGCATTCCGAGAACAATGGGAGTGTTCCAAAGCATTTTAACACTTCAGAAGAATTCCGAAAACAATGAGAGAGAGTGTTCCAAAGCATTTTTAAACTTCAGCTGAACAGTGAGAACAATGGAAAAGTTCTACAGACATATTTTAAAAAACAATAACATTCCGAGAACAATAGGAGAGTTCCAAAGCATTTTTAAACTTCAGCAGAATTACAAGAAGAATGGGAGAGTTCCAAAGCGTTTTTAAACTTCAGCAGAATTCCGAGAACAATGGGAGAGTTGAAAAGCATTTTTAAAAGTCAGCAGAATACCGAGAACAATTGAAAAGTTCTACTGACTTATTTAAGAAAACAATAACATTCCGAGAACAATGGCAGAGTTCCAAAGCATTTTTACACTTCAGCAGAATTCCTGAGAACAATGGGAGTGTTCCAAAGCATTTTTAAACTTCAGCAGATCTGCGAGAACAATGGGAGAGTTCCAAAGCATTTTTAAATACAGCACAATTCCGAGAACAATGGGAGAGTTCCAATGCATTTTTAAACTTCAGCAGAATTCCGCGAACAATTGAAAAGTTCTACAGACTTATTAAAAAAACAATAACATTCCGAGAACAGTGGGAGAGTTCCAAAGCATTTGTACACTTCAGCACAATTCCGAGAACAATGGGAGAGTTCCAAAGCATTTTTAAACTTCAGCAGAATTCCGAGAACAATGGGAGAGTTCCAAAGCATTTTTAAACTTCAGCAGAATTTCTGAGAAGAATGGGAGAGTTCCAAAGCATTTTTAAACTTCAGCAGAATTCAGCGAACAATGGAAAAGTTCTACAGACTTATTTAAAAAACAGAAGCATTCCGAGAACAATGGGATAGTTCCAAAGCATTTTTAAACTTCAGTAGAATTCCGAGAACAATGTGAGAGTTCCAAAGCATTTTTAAATACAGCACAATTCCGAAAACAATGGGAGAGTTCCAATGCATTTTTAAACTTCAGCAGAATTCCGCGAACAATTGAAAAGTTCTACAGACTTATTAAAAAAACAATAACCTTCTGAGAACAGTGGGAGAGTTCCAAAGCATTTGTACACTTCAGCAGAATTCCGAGAACAATGGGAGAGTTCCAAAGCATTTTTAAACTTCAGCAGAATTCCGAGAACAATGAGAGAGTTCCAAAGCAATTTTAAACTTCATCAGAATTCCGAGAACAATGGGAGAGTTCGAAAGCATTTTTAAACTTCAGCAGAATTCCGAGAACAAGGGAAAAGTTCTACAGACTTATTTAAAAAGACAATAACATTCCGAGAAGAATGGGAGTGTTCCAAAGCATTTTTAAACTTCAGCAGAATTCCGAGAACAAGGGAAAAGTTCTACAGACTTATATAAAAAGACAATAACATTCCGAGAAGAATGGGAGAGTTCCAAAGCCTTTTTAAACTTCAGCCGAACTGCGAGAACAATGCGAGAGTTCCAAAGCATTTTAAATCTTTAGCAGAATACCGATAACAATGGGAGAGTTCCAAAGCATTTCTAAACTTCAGCAGAATACCGAGAACAATGAGAGAGTTCCAAAGCATTTTTAAACTTCAGCAGAATTCCGAGATCAATGGGAGAGTTCCAAAGCATTTTTAAACTTCAGCAGAATTCCGAGAACAATGGGAGAGTTCCAAAGCATTTTTAAACTTCAGCAGAATCCTGAGAACAATGGGAGAGTTCCAAAGCATTTTTAAGCTTCAGCAGAATTCCGAGAACAATGGAAAAGTTCTACAGACTTATTTAAAAAAACAATGACATTCCGAGAACAATGGGAGAGTTCCAAAGCATTTTTAAACTTCAGCAGAATTCCGAGAGCAATGGGAGAGTTCCAAAGCAATTTTAAACTTCAGCAGAATTCCGAGAACAATGGGAGAGTTCCAAAGCATTTTTAAACTTCAGCAGAATTCCGAGAACAATGGAAGAGGTCCAAAGCATTTTTGAAACTTCAGCAGAATTCCGAGAACAATGGGAGAGTTCCAAAGCATTTTAAACTTCAGCAGAACTGCGAGAACAATGGGAGAGTAACAAAGCATTTTTACACTTCAGCAGAATTCCGAGAAAAATGGGAGAGCTCCAAAGCATTTTTACACTTCAGCAGAATTCCGAGAACAATGGGAGAGTTCCAAAGCATTTTTAAACTTCAGAAGAACTGCGAGAACAATGGGAGAGTTCCAAAGCATTTTTACACTGCTGCAGAATTCCGAGAAAAATGGGAGAGCTCCAAAGCATTTTTACACTTCAGCAGAATTCTGAGAACAATGGGAGAGTTCCAAAGCATTTTTTAACTTCAGCAGAACTGCGAGAACAATGGAAGAGTTCCAAAGCATTTTTAAACTTTAGTAGAATCCCGAGAACAATGGGAGAGTTCCAAAGCTTTTTAAACTTCTGCAGAATTCCCAGAACAATGGGAGATTTCAAAAATATTTTTAAACCTAAGCAGAACTGCGAGTACAATGAGAGAGATCCAAAGCATTTTTAAACTTCAGTAGAATTCTGAGAACAATGGGAGAGTTCCAGAGCATTTTTAAACTTCAGCAGAATTCCGAGAACAATGGGAGAGTTCCAAAGCATTTTTAAACTTCAGCAGAATTCCGAAAACAATTGAAAAGTTCTACAGACTTATTTAAACAAACAATAACATTCCAAGAACAATGGGAGAGTTCCAAAGCATTTTTACACTTCAGCAGAATTCCAAGAACAATGGGAGAGTTCCAAAGCATTTTTAAGCTTCAGCAGAACTGCGAGAACAATGGGAGAGTTCCAAAGCATTTTTAAACTACAGCAGTATTCCGAGAAAAATGGGAGAGTTCCAAACCATTTTTAAACTTCAGCAGAACTGCGAGAACAATGGAAGAGTTCCAAAGCATTTTTAAACTAAAGCAGAATCCCGAGAACAATGGGAGAGTGTCAAAGCATTTTTAAGCTTCAGCAGAAATCCGAGAACAATGAGAGAGTTCCAAAGCATTTTTAAACTTCAGCAGAATTCCGAGAACAATGGGAGAGTTCCAAAGCATTTTTAAACTTCAGCAGAATTCCAAGAACAATGGGAAAGTTCCAAAGCATTTTAAAATTCAGCAGAATTCCGAGAACAATTGAAAAGTTCTACAAACTTATTTAAAAAAACAATAACATTTCGAGAACAATGGGAGAGTTCCAAAGCTTCTTTTCACTTCAGCAGAATTCCGAGAACAATGAGAGAGAGTGTTCCAAAGCATTTTTAAACTTCAGCTGAACTGCGAGAACAATGGAAAAGTTCTACAGACTTATTTAAAAAAACAGTAACATTCCGAGAACAATGGGAGAGTTCCAAAGCCTTTTTAAACTTCAACAGAATTCCGAGAACAATGGGAGAGTTCCAAAGCATTTTTAAACTTCAACAGACCTGCGAGAACAATGGGAGAGTTCCAAAGCATTTTTACACTTCAGCAGAATTCCGAGAACAATGGGAGAGCTCCAAAGCATTTTTACACTTCAGCAGAATTCCGAGAACAATGGGAGAGTTCCAAAGCATTTTTACACTTCAGCAGAATTCCGAGAACAATGGGAGAGTTCCAAAGTATTTTTAAACTTCAACAGACCTGCGAGAACAATGGGAGAGTTCCAAAGCATTTTTACACTTCAGCAGAATTCCGAGAACAATGGGAGAGCTCCAAAGCATTTTTACACTTCAGCAGAATTCCGAGAACAATGGGAGAGTTCCAAAGCATTTTTAAACTTCAACAGACCTGCGAGAACAATGGGAGAGTTCCAAAGCATTTTTACACCTCAGCAGAATTCCGAGAACAATGGGAGAGCTCCAAAGCCTTTATACACTTCAGCAGAATTCCGAGAACAATGGGAGAGTTACAAAGCATTTTTAAACTTCAGCAGAACTCCGAGAACAATGAGAGAGTTCCAAAGCATTCTTAAACTTCAGCAGAATTCCGAGAACAATGGGAGAGTTCCAAAGCATTTTTAAACTTCAGCAGAATTCCGAGAACAAAGGGAGAGTTCCAAAGCATTTCTAAACTTCAGCAGAATTCCGAGAACAATTGAAAAGTTCTACAAACTTATTTAAAAAAACAATAGCATTCCGAGAACAATGGGAGTGTTCCAAAGCATTTTAACACTTCAGAAGAATTCCGAAAACAATGAGAGAGAGTGTTCCAAAGCATTTTTAAACTTCAGCTGAACAGTGAGAACAATGGAAAAGTTCTACAGACATATTTTAAAAAACAATAACATTCCGAGAACAATAGGAGAGTTCCAAAGCATTTTTAAACTTCAGCAGAATTACAAGAAGAATGGGAGAGTTCCAAAGCGTTTTTAAACTTCAGCAGAATTCCGAGAACAATGGGAGAGTTGAAAAGCATTTTTAAAAGTCAGCAGAATACCGAGAACAATTGAAAAGTTCTACTGACTTATTTAAGAAAACAATAACATTCCGAGAACAATGGCAGAGTTCCAAAGCATTTTTACACTTCAGCAGAATTCCTGAGAACAATGGGAGTGTTCCAAAGCATTTTTAAACTTCAGCAGATCTGCGAGAACAATGGGAGAGTTCCAAAGCATTTTTAAATACAGCACAATTCCGAGAACAATGGGAGAGTTCCAATGCATTTTTAAACTTCAGCAGAATTCCGCGAACAATTGAAAAGTTCTACAGACTTATTAAAAAAACAATAACATTCCGAGAACAGTGGGAGAGTTCCAAAGCATTTGTACACTTCAGCACAATTCCGAGAACAATGGGAGAGTTCCAAAGCATTTTTAAACTTCAGCAGAATTCCGAGAACAATGGGAGAGTTCCAAAGCATTTTTAAACTTCAGCAGAATTTCTGAGAAGAATGGGAGAGTTCCAAAGCATTTTTAAACTTCAGCAGAATTCAGCGAACAATGGAAAAGTTCTACAGACTTATTTAAAAAACAGAAGCATTCCGAGAACAATGGGATAGTTCCAAAGCATTTTTAAACTTCAGTAGAATTCCGAGAACAATGTGAGAGTTCCAAAGCATTTTTAAATACAGCACAATTCCGAAAACAATGGGAGAGTTCCAATGCATTTTTAAACTTCAGCAGAATTCCGCGAACAATTGAAAAGTTCTACAGACTTATTAAAAAAACAATAACCTTCTGAGAACAGTGGGAGAGTTCCAAAGCATTTGTACACTTCAGCAGAATTCCGAGAACAATGGGAGAGTTCCAAAGCATTTTTAAACTTCAGCAGAATTCCGAGAACAATGAGAGAGTTCCAAAGCAATTTTAAACTTCATCAGAATTCCGAGAACAATGGGAGAGTTCGAAAGCATTTTTAAACTTCAGCAGAATTCCGAGAACAAGGGAAAAGTTCTACAGACTTATTTAAAAAGACAATAACATTCCGAGAAGAATGGGAGTGTTCCAAAGCATTTTTAAACTTCAGCAGAATTCCGAGAACAAGGGAAAAGTTCTACAGACTTATATAAAAAGACAATAACATTCCGAGAAGAATGGGAGAGTTCCAAAGCCTTTTTAAACTTCAGCCGAACTGCGAGAACAATGCGAGAGTTCCAAAGCATTTTAAATCTTTAGCAGAATACCGATAACAATGGGAGAGTTCCAAAGCATTTCTAAACTTCAGCAGAATACCGAGAACAATGAGAGAGTTCCAAAGCATTTTTAAACTTCAGCAGAATTCCGAGATCAATGGGAGAGTTCCAAAGCATTTTTAAACTTCAGCAGAATTCCGAGAACAATGGGAGAGTTCCAAAGCATTTTTAAACTTCAGCAGAATCCTGAGAACAATGGGAGAGTTCCAAAGCATTTTTAAACTTCAGCAGAATTCCGAGAGCAATGGAAGAGTTCCAAAGCATTTTTAAACTAAAGCAGAATCCCGAGAACAATGGGAGAGTGTCAAAGCATTTTTAAGCTTCAGCAGAAATCCGAGAACAATGAGAGAGTTCCAAAGCATTTTTAAACTTCAGCAGAATTCCGAGAACAATGGGAGAGTTCCAAAGCATTTTTAAACTTCAGCAGAATTCCAAGAACAATGGGAAAGTTCCAAAGCATTTTAAAATTCAGCAGAATTCCGAGAACAATTGAAAAGTTCTACAAACTTATTTAAAAAAACAATAACATTTCGAGAACAATGGGAGAGTTCCAAAGCTTCTTTTCACTTCAGCAGAATTCCGAGAACAATGAGAGAGAGTGTTCCAAAGCATTTTTAAACTTCAGCTGAACTGCGAGAACAATGGAAAAGTTCTACAGACTTATTTAAAAAAACAGTAACATTCCGAGAACAATGGGAGAGTTCCAAAGCCTTTTTAAACTTCAACAGAATTCCGAGAACAATGGGAGAGTTCCAAAGCATTTTTAAACTTCAACAGACCTGCGAGAACAATGGGAGAGTTCCAAAGCATTTTTACACTTCAGCAGAATTCCGAGAACAATGGGAGAGCTCCAAAGCATTTTTACACTTCAGCAGAATTCCGAGAACAATGGGAGAGTTCCAAAGCATTTTTACACTTCAGCAGAATTCCGAGAACAATGGGAGAGTTCCAAAGTATTTTTAAACTTCAACAGACCTGCGAGAACAATGGGAGAGTTCCAAAGCATTTTTACACTTCAGCAGAATTCCGAGAACAATGGGAGAGCTCCAAAGCATTTTTACACTTCAGCAGAATTCCGAGAACAATGGGAGAGTTCCAAAGCATTTTTAAACTTCAATAGACCTGCGAGAACAATGGGAGAGTTCCAAAGCATTTTTACACCTCAGCAGAATTCCGAGAACAATGGGAGAGCTCCAAAGCCTTTATACACTTCAGCAGAATTCCGAGAACAATGGGAGAGTTACAAAGCATTTTTAAACTTCAGCAGAACTCCGAGAACAATGAGAGAGTTCCAAAGCATTCTTAAACTTCAGCAGAATTCCGAGAACAATGGGAGAGTTCCAAAGCATTTTTAAACTTCAGCAGAATTCCGAGAACAAAGGGAGAGTTCCAAAGCATTTCTAAACTTCAGCAGAATTCCGAGAACAATTGAAAAGTTCTACAAACTTATTTAAAAAAACAATAGCATTCCGAGAACAATGGGAGTGTTCCAAAGCATTTTAACACTTCAGAAGAATTCCGAAAACAATGAGAGAGAGTGTTCCAAAGCATTTTTAAACTTCAGCTGAACAGTGAGAACAATGGAAAAGTTCTACAGACATATTTTAAAAAACAATAACATTCCGAGAACAATAGGAGAGTTCCAAAGCATTTTTAAACTTCAGCAGAATTACAAGAAGAATGGGAGAGTTCCAAAGCGTTTTTAAACTTCAGCAGAATTCCGAGAACAATGGGAGAGTTGAAAAGCATTTTTAAAAGTCAGCAGAATACCGAGAACAATTGAAAAGTTCTACTGACTTATTTAAGAAAACAATAACATTCCGAGAACAATGGCAGAGTTCCAAAGCATTTTTACACTTCAGCAGAATTCCTGAGAACAATGGGAGTGTTCCAAAGCATTTTTAAACTTCAGCAGATCTGCGAGAACAATGGGAGAGTTCCAAAGCATTTTTAAATACAGCACAATTCCGAGAACAATGGGAGAGTTCCAATGCATTTTTAAACTTCAGCAGAATTCCGCGAACAATTGAAAAGTTCTACAGACTTATTAAAAAAACAATAACATTCCGAGAACAGTGGGAGAGTTCCAAAGCATTTGTACACTTCAGCACAATTCCGAGAACAATGGGAGAGTTCCAAAGCATTTTTAAACTTCAGCAGAATTCCGAGAACAATGGGAGAGTTCCAAAGCATTTTTAAACTTCAGCAGAATTTCTGAGAAGAATGGGAGAGTTCCAAAGCATTTTTAAACTTCAGCAGAATTCAGCGAACAATGGAAAAGTTCTACAGACTTATTTAAAAAACAGAAGCATTCCGAGAACAATGGGATAGTTCCAAAGCATTTTTAAACTTCAGTAGAATTCCGAGAACAATGTGAGAGTTCCAAAGCATTTTTAAATACAGCACAATTCCGAAAACAATGGGAGAGTTCCAATGCATTTTTAAACTTCAGCAGAATTCCGCGAACAATTGAAAAGTTCTACAGACTTATTAAAAAAACAATAACCTTCTGAGAACAGTGGGAGAGTTCCAAAGCATTTGTACACTTCAGCAGAATTCCGAGAACAATGGGAGAGTTCCAAAGCATTTTTAAACTTCAGCAGAATTCCGAGAACAATGAGAGAGTTCCAAAGCAATTTTAAACTTCATCAGAATTCCGAGAACAATGGGAGAGTTCGAAAGCATTTTTAAACTTCAGCAGAATTCCGAGAACAAGGGAAAAGTTCTACAGACTTATTTAAAAAGACAATAACATTCCGAGAAGAATGGGAGTGTTCCAAAGCATTTTTAAACTTCAGCAGAATTCCGAGAACAAGGGAAAAGTTCTACAGACTTATATAAAAAGACAATAACATTCCGAGAAGAATGGGAGAGTTCCAAAGCCTTTTTAAACTTCAGCCGAACTGCGAGAACAATGCGAGAGTTCCAAAGCATTTTAAATCTTTAGCAGAATACCGATAACAATGGGAGAGTTCCAAAGCATTTCTAAACTTCAGCAGAATACCGAGAACAATGAGAGAGTTCCAAAGCATTTTTAAACTTCAGCAGAATTCCGAGATCAATGGGAGAGTTCCAAAGCATTTTTAAACTTCAGCAGAATTCCGAGAACAATGGGAGAGTTCCAAAGCATTTTTAAACTTCAGCAGAATCCTGAGAACAATGGGAGAGTTCCAAAGCATTTTTAAGCTTCAGCAGAATTCCGAGAACAATGGAAAAGTTCTACAGACTTATTTAAAAAAACAATGACATTCCGAGAACAATGGGAGAATTCCAAAGCATTTTTAAACTTCAGCAGAATTCCGAGAGCAATGGGAGAGTTCCAAAGCAATTTTAAACTTCAGCAGAATTCCGAGAACAATGGGAGAGTTCCAAAGCATTTTTAAACTTCAGCAGAATTCCGAGAACAATGGAAGAGGTCCAAAGCATTTTTGAAACTTCAGCAGAATTCCGAGAACAATGGGAGAGTTCCAAAGCATTTTAAACTTCAGCAGAACTGCGAGAACAATGGGAGAGTAACAAAGCATTTTTACACTTCAGCAGAATTCCGAGAAAAATGGGAGAGCTCCAAAGCATTTTTACACTTCAGCAGAATTCCGAGAACAATGGGAGAGTTCCAAAGCATTTTTAAACTTCAGAAGAACTGCGAGAACAATGGGAGAGTTCCAAAGCATTTTTACACTGCTGCAGAATTCCGAGAAAAATGGGAGAGCTCCAAAGCATTTTTACACTTCAGCAGAATTCTGAGAACAATGGGAGAGTTCCAAAGCATTTTTTAACTTCAGCAGAACTCCGAGAACAATGAGAGAGTTCCAAAGCATTTTTAAACTTCAGCAGAATTCCGAGAACAATGGGAGAGTTCAAAAGCATTTTTAAACTTTAGCAGAATTCCGAGAACAATGGGAAAGTTCCAAAGCATTTTAAAATTCAGCAGAATTCCGAGAACAATTGAAAAGTTCTACAAACTTATTTAAAAAAACAATAACATTTCGAGAACAATGGGAGAGTTCCAAAGCTTTTTTTCACTTCAGCAGAATTCCGAGAACAAAGAGAGAGAGTGTTCCAAAGCATTTTTAAACTTCAGCTGAACTGCGAGAACAATGGAAAAGTTCTACAGACTTATTTAAGAAAACAGTAACATTCCGAGAACAATGGGAGAGTTCCAAAGCCTTTTTAAACTTCAACAGAATTCCGAGAACTAAGGGAGAGTTCCAAAGCATTTTTAAACTTCAGCAGAATACCGAGAACAATGGGAGAGTTCCAAATCATTTTTAAACTTCAGCAGAACTGCGAGAACAATGGAAGAGTTCCAAAGCATTTTTAAACTTTAGTAGAATCCCGAGAACAATGGGAGAGTTCCAAAGCTTTTTAAACTTCTGCAGAATTCCCAGAACAATGGGAGATTTCAAAAATATTTTTAAACCTAAGCAGAACTGCGAGTACAATGAGAGAGATCCAAAGCATTTTTAAACTTCAGTAGAATTCTGAGAACAATGGGAGAGTTCCAGAGCATTTTTAAACTTCAGCAGAATTCCGAGAACAATGGGAGAGTTCCAAAGCATTTTTAAACTTCAGCAGAATTCCGAAAACAATTGAAAAGTTCTACAGACTTATTTAAACAAACAATAACATTCCAAGAACAATGGGAGAGTTCCAAAGCATTTTTAAGCTTCAGCAGAACTGCGAGAACAATGGGAGAGTTCCAAAGCATTTTTAAACTACAGCAGTATTCCGAGAAAAATGGGAGAGTTCCAAACCATTTTTAAACTTCAGCAGAACTGCGAGAACAATGGAAGAGTTCCAAAGCATTTTTAAACTAAAGCAGAATCCCGAGAACAATGGGAGAGTGTCAAAGCATTTTTAAGCTTCAGCAGAAATCCGAGAACAATGAGAGAGTTCCAAAGCATTTTTAAACTTCAGCAGAATTCCGAGAACAATGGGAGAGTTCCAAAGCATTTTTAAACTTCAGCAGAATTCCAAGAACAATGGGAAAGTTCCAAAGCATTTTAAAATTCAGCAGAATTCCGAGAACAATTGAAAAGTTCTACAAACTTATTTAAAAAAACAATAACATTTCGAGAACAATGGGAGAGTTCCAAAGCTTCTTTTCACTTCAGCAGAATTCCGAGAACAATGAGAGAGAGTGTTCCAAAGCATTTTTAAACTTCAGCTGAACTGCGAGAACAATGGAAAAGTTCTACAGACTTATTTAAAAAAACAGTAACATTCCGAGAACAATGGGAGAGTTCCAAAGCCTTTTTAAACTTCAACAGAATTCCGAGAACAATGGGAGAGTTCCAAAGCATTTTTAAACTTCAGCAGAATACCGAAAACAATGGGAGAGTTCCAAATCATTTTTAAACTTCAGCAGAACTGCGAGAACAATGGAAGAGTTCCAAAGCATTTTTAAACTTTAGCAGAATCACGAGAACAATGGGAGAGTACCAAAGCTTTTAAAACTTCTGCAGAATTCCCAGAACAATGGGAGATTTCCAAAATATTTTTAAACCTAAGCAGAACTGCGAGTACAATGAGAGAGTTCCAAAGCATTTTTAAACTTCAGTAGAATTCTGAGAACAATGGGAGGGTTCCAGAGCATTTTTAAACTTCAGCAGAATTCCGAGAACAATGGGAGAGTTCCAAAGCATTTTTAAGCTTCAGCAGAATTCCGAGAACAATTGAAAAGTTCTACAGACTTATTTAAACAAACAATAACATTCTAAGAACAATGGGAGAGTTCCAAAGCATTTTTACACTTCAGCAGAATTCCAAGAACAATGGGAGAGTTCCAAAGCATTTTTAAGCTTCAGCAGAACTGCGAGAACAATGGGAGAGATCCAAAGCATTTTTAAACTACAGCAGAATTCCGAGAAAAATGGGAGAGTTCCAAACCATTTTTAAACTTCAGCAGAACTGCGAGAACAATGGAAGAGTTCCAAAGCATTTTTAAACTAAAGCAGAATCCCGAGAACAATGGGAGAGTGTCAAAGCATTTTTAAGCTTCAGCAGAAATCCGAGAACAATGAGAGAGTTCCAAAGCATTTTTAAACTTCAGCAGAATTCCGAGAACAATGGGAGAGTTCCAAAGCATTTTTAAACTTCAGCAGAATTCCGAGAACAATGGGAAAGTTCCAAAGCATTTTAAAATTCAGCAGAATTCTGAGAACAATTGAAAAGTTCTACAAACTTATTTAAAAAAACAATAACATTTCGAGAACAATGGGAGAGTTCCAAAGCTTCTTTTCACTTCAGCAGAATTCCGAGAACAATGAGAGAGAGTGTTCCAAAGCATTTTTAAACTTCAGCTGAACTGCGAGAACAATGGAAAAGTTCTACAGACTTATTTAAAAAAACAGTAACATTCCGAGAACAATGGGAGAGTTTCAAAGCCTTTTTAAACTTCAACAGAATTCCGAGAACAATGGGAGAGTTCCAAAGCATTTTTAAACTTCAGAAGAATACCGAGAACAATGGGAGAGTTCCAAATCATTTTTAAACTTCAGCAGAACTGCGAGAACAATGGAAGAGTTCCAAAGCATTTTTAAACTTTAGCAGAATCCCGAGAACAATGGGAGAGTACCAAAGCTTTTAAAACTTCTGCAGAATTCCCAGAACAATGGGAGATTTCCAAAATATTTTTAAACCTAAGCAGAACTGCGAGTACAATGAGAGAGTTCCAAAGCATTTTTAAACTTCAGTAGAATTCTGAGAACAATGGGAGAGTTCCAGAGCATTTTTAAACTTCAGCAGAATTCCGAGAACAATGGGAGAGTTCCAAAGCATTTTTAAGCTTCAGCAGAATTCCGAGAACAATTGAAAAGTTTTACAGACTTATTTAAACAAACAATAACATTCTAAGAACAATGGGAGAGTTCCAAAGCATTTTTACACTTCAGCAGAATTCCAAGAACAATGGGAGAGTTCCAAAGCATTTTTAAACTTCAGCAGAATACCAAGAGCAATGGGAGAGTTCGAAATCATTTTTAAACTTCAGCAGAACTGCGAGAACAATGGAAGAGTTCCAAAGCATTTTTAAACTTTAGCAGAATCCCGAGAACAATGGGAGAGTTCCAAAGCTTTTTAAACTTCTGCAGAATTCCCAGAACAATGGGAGATTTCCAAAATATTTTTAAACCTAAGCAGAACTGCGAGTACAATGAGAGAGTTCCAAAGCATTTTTAAACTTCAGTAGAATTCTGAGAACAATGGGAGAGTTCCAGAGCATTTTTAAACTTCAGCAGAATTCCGAGAACAATGGGAGAGTTCCAAAGCATTTTTAAACTTCAGCAGAATTCCGAGAACAATTGAAAAGTTCTACAGACTTATTTAAACAAACAATAACATTCCAAGAACAATGGGAGAGTTCCAACGCATTTTTACACTTCAGCAGAATTCCGAGAAAAATGGGAGCGTTCCAAATCATTTTTAAACTTCAGCAGAACTGCGAGAACAATGGAAGAGTTCCAAAGCATTTTTAAACTAAAGCAGAATCCCGAGAACAATGGGAGAGTTCCAAAGCATTTTTAAGCTTCAGCAGAAATCCGAGAACAATGAGAGAGTTCCAAAGCATTTTTAAACTTCAGCAGAATTCCGAGAACAATGGGAAAGTTCCAAAGCATTTTAAAATTCAGCAGAATTCCGAGAACAATTGAAAAGTTCTACAAACTTATTTAAAAAAACAATAACATTTCGAGAACAATGGGAGAGTTCCAAAGCTTTTTTTCACTTCAGCAGAATTCCGAGAACAATGAGAGAGAGTGTTCCAAAGCATTTTTAAACTTCAGCTGAACTGCGAGAACAATGGAAAAGTTCTACAGACTTATTTAAAAAAAACAGTAACATTCCGAGAACAATGGGAGAGTTCCAAAGCCTTTTTAAACTTCAACAGAATTCCGAGAACAAAGGTAGAGTTCCAAAGCATTTTTAAACTTCAGCAGAATACCGAGAACAATGGGAGAGTTCCAAATCATTTTTAAACTTCAGCAGAACTGCGAGAACAATGGAAGAGTTCCAAAGCATTTTTAAACTTTAGCAGAATCCCGAGAACAATGGGAGAGTTCCAAAGCTTTTTAAACTTCTGCAGAATTCCCAGAACAATGGGAGATTTCCAAAATATTTTTAAACCTAAGCAGAACTGCGAGTACAATGAGAGAGTTCCAAAGCATTTTTAAACTTCAGTAGAATTCTGAGAACAATGGGAGAGTTCCAGAGCATTTTTAAACTTCAGCAGAATTCCGAGAACAATGGGAGAGTTCCAAAGCATTTTTAAACTTCAGCAGAATTCCGAGAACAATTGAAAAGTTCTACAGACTTATTTAAACAAACAATAACATTCCAAGAACAATGGGCGAGTTCCAAAGCATTTTTACACTTCAGCAGAATTCCAAGAACAATGAGAGAGTTCCAAAGCATTTTTAAACTTCAGCAGAACTGCAAGAACAATGGGAGAGATCCAAAGCATTTTTAGACTACAGCAGAATTCCGAGAAAAATGGGAGAGTTCCAAACCATTTTTAAACTTCAGCAGAACTGCGAGAACAATGGAAGAGTTCCAAAGCATTTTTAAACTAAAGCAGAATCCCGAGAACAATGGGAGAGTTCCAAAGCATTTTTAAGCTTCAGCAGAAATCCGAGAACAATGGGAGAGTTCCAAAGCATTTTTAAACCTAAGGAGAACTGCGAGCACAATGAGAGAGTTGCAAAGCATTTTTAAACTTCAGCAGAATTCCGAGAACATTGGGAGAGTTGCAAAGCATTTTTAAACTTCAGCTGAATTCCGAGAACAATGGAAAAGGTCTACAGACTTATTTAAAAAAAATAGCATTCCGAGAACAATGGGAGAGTACCAAAGCATTTTTACAATTCAGCAGAATTCCGAGAACAATGAGAGAGTTCCAAAGCATTTTTAAACTTCAGCAGAACTGCGAGAACAATGGTAGAGTATAAAAGCATTTTTGCACTTCAGTAGAATTCCGAGAACAATGGGAGAGCTTCAAAGCATTTTTACACTTCAGCAGAATTCCGAGAACAATGGGAGAGTTCCAAAGCATTTTTAAACTTCAACAGACCTGCGAGAACAATGGGAGAGTTCCAAAGCATTTTTACACTTCAGTAGAATTCCGAGAACAATGGGAGAGCTCCAAAGCATTTTTACACTTCAGCAGAATTCCGAGAACAATGGGAGAGTTCCAAAGCATTTTTAAACTTCAACAGACCTGCGAGAACAATGGGAGAGTTCCAAAGCATTTTTACACTTCAGCAGAATTCCGAGAACAATGGGAGAGCTCCAAAGCATTTATACACTTCAGCAAAATTCCGAGAACAATGGGAGAGTTCCAAAGCATTTTTAAACTTCAGCAGAATTCCGAGAACAAAGGGAGAGTTCCAAAGCATTTCTAAACTTCAGCAGAATTCCGAGAACAATTGAAAAGTTCTACAAACTTATTTAAAAAAACAATAGCATTCCGAGAACAATGGGAGTGTTCCAAAGCATTTTAACACTTCAGAAGAATTCCGAAAACAATGAGAGAGAGTGTTCCAAAGCATTTTTAAACTTCAGCTGAACAGTGAGAACAATGGAAAAGTTCTACAGACATATTTTAAAAAACAATAACATTCCGAGAACAATAGGAGAGTTCCAAAGCATTTTTAAACTTCAGCAGAATTCCAAGAAGAATGGGAGAGTTCCAAAGCGTTTTTAAACTTCAGCAGAATTCCGAGAACAATGGGAGAGTTGAAAAGCATTTTTAAAAGTCAGCAGAATACCGAGAACAATTGAAAAGTTCTACTGACTTATTTAAGAAAACAATAACATTCCGAGAACAATGGGAGAGTTCCAAAGCATTTTTACACTTCAGCAGAATTCCCGAGAACAATGGGAGCGTTCCAAAGCATTTTTAAACTTCAGCAGATCTGCGAGAACAATGGGAGACTTCCAAAGCATTTTTAAATACAGCACAATTCCGAGAACAATGGGAGAGTTCCAATGCATTTTTAAACTTCAGCAGAATTCCGCGAACAATTGAAAAGTTCTACAGACTTATTAAAAAAACAATAACATTCCGAGAACAGTGGGAAAGTTCCAAAGCATTTGTACACTTCAGCAGAATTCCGAGAACAATGGGAGAGTTCCAAAGCATTTTTAAACTTCAGCAGAATTCCGAGAACAATGGGAGAGTTCCAAAGCATTTTAAAACTTCAGCAGAATTTCCGAGAAGAATGGGATAGTTCCAAAGCATTTTTAAACTTCAGCAGAATTCCGAGAACAATGTGAGAGTTCCAAAGCATTTTTAAATACAGCACAATTCCGAGAACAATGGGAGAGTTCCAATGCATTTTTAAACTTCAGCAGAATTCCGCGAACAATTGAAAAGTTCTACACACTTATTAAAAAAACAATAACATTCCGAGAACAGTGGGAGAGTTCCAAAGCATTTTTAAACTTCAGCAGAATTCCGAGAACAATGAGAGAGTTCCAAAGCAATTTTAAACTTCAGCAGAATTCCGAGAACAATGGGAGAGTTCCAAAGCATTTTTAAACTTCAGCAGAATTCCGAGAACAAGGGAAAAGTTCTACAGACTTATTTAAAAAGACAATAACATTCCGAGAAGAATGGGAGTGTTCCAAAGCATTTTTAAACTTCAGCAGAATTCCGAGAACAAGGGAAAATTTCTACAGACTTATTTAAAAAGACAATAACATTCCGAGAAGAATGGGAGAGTTCCAAAGCCTTTTTAAACTTCAGCCGAACTGCGAGAACAATGCGAGAGTTCCAAAGCATTTTAAATCTTTAGCAGAATACCGATAACAATGGGAGAGTTCCAAAGCATTTCTAAACTTCAGCAGAATACCGAGAACAATGAGAGAGTTCCAAAGCATTTTTCAACTTCAGCAGAATTCCGAGATCAATGGGAGAGTTCCAAAGCATTTTTAAACTTCAGCAGAATCCTGAGAACAATGGGAGAGTTCCAAAGCATTTTTAAGCTTCAGCAGAATGCCGAGAACAATGGAAAAGTTCTACAGACTTATTTAAAAAAACAATGACATTCCGAGAACAATGGGAGAGTTCCAAAGCATTTTTAATCTTCAGCAGAATTCCGAGAGCAATGGGAGAGTTCCAAAGCAATTTTAAACTTCAGCAGAATTCCGAGAACAATGGGAGAGTTCCAAATCATTTTTAAACTTCAGCAGAATTCCGAGAACAATGGGAGAGTTCCAAAGCATTTTTAAACTTCAGCTGAACTGCGAGAACAATGGGAGAGTTCCAAAGCATTTTTAAACTTTAGCAGAATTCCGAGAACAATGGGAGAGTTCCAAAGCATTTTTAAACTTCAGCAGAATTTCGAGAACAATGGAAAAGTTCTACAGACTTATTTAAAAAAACAATAACATTCTGAGAACAATGGGAGAGTTCCAAAGCATTTTGTAAACTTCAGCAGAATTCCGAGAACAATGGGAGTGTTCCAAAGCATTTTTAAACTTCAGCAGAATTCCGAGAACAATGGGAGAGTTCCAAAGCATTTTTAAACTTCAGAAGAGTTCCGAGAACAATGGAAAAGTTCCTCAGACTTATTTACAAAAACAATAACATTCCGAGAACAATGGGAGAGTTCCAAAGTATTTTTAAACTTCAGCAGAATTCCGAGAACAATGGGAGAGTTCCAAACCATTTTTAAACTTCAGCAGAACTGCGAGAACAATGAAAGAGTTCCAAAGCATTTTTAAACTTCAGCAGAATTCCGAGAACAATGGGAAAGGTTGAAAGACTTATTTAAATTAAACAATAACATTCCAAGATCAATGGGAGAGTTCCAAAGCATTTTTAAACTTTAGCAGAATTCCGAGAAGAATGGAAGAGTTGCAAAGCATTTTTAAACTTCAGCAGATTTCCGAGAACAATGGGAGAGTTCCAAAGCATTTTTAAACTTCAGCAGAATTCCGAGAACAATGGAAAAGTACTACAGACTTATTTATAAAACAATAAAATTCTGATAACATTGGGAGAGTTCCAAAGCATTTTACAAGTTCAGCAGAATTCCGAGAACAATGGGAGAGTTCCAAAGCATTTTTAAATCTTAAGCAGAATTCCGAGAACAATGGTAGAGTACCAAAGCATTTTTAAACTTCAGCACTGTGTTACGGGCTTTTGATATTGAGATGCAAAAGTCTCCATCCACCGTGCTTCTCCTTATCCAAAGTTTTATCCGTCTTCAAAGAAGTTCCTGATCTTGGGTTGGCTCCTACCAAAAGACAGGATTCATCATTACTGTTTCTATTCCATTACCTGTTTGCCTCCAAACTTGACATCAGTACCTGCTTACAAGATTACCTTAAAGAAGACCCCCCCCCGTCCACACATGGGACTTGAATCTGGTCCTTCATACCCTTCAGCCTGTACTCTTTGAAGGAGATCTCACTCTTCTGTCTTACAATCACCTCCGCTAATATGGTCTTAAAGATGCCAGCTCTGTTGTGCTGAACCCTTTTCCAGATACTCCACCAGGACAAAGCGGTGATCCGCTCAGTTCCCAAGTTTTTGCTCAAGGTGGCTACCTCCACGCACTTGGATAAGGACATCGTCTTGCCCTCCTGCCCAGCAGCTCGCCTTAGTAAACATTCCCTCCTGGGGGCGGACACTGACTGCTTGGGGCCCCTGTGCACGAAATGTGTCTGGGCCCCCCACCTTTTATGGTAACAAAGCTATAGATGTACTGTATATATAGCCACACACACATATATACCTCTTACATAGCCTCCTTTATTATGTATATTCCAGTCCCTTATTACACAGTGCCCTCTCTTGTTATGTACAGCACAGTCCTTTACATATCGGATTATTTATAGCCCCCTGTCTTTATTACATAGCGTCCTCTCTTGTTAGATATATAATGCAATAACAGCTGATGGAGCATAGGAAAGCTTCTTTTCTAAAGGCAGAGCTGATGGACTGGTCTTCTGGTCACCGGCTGCTCTATCAGCAGTCATTTTATATCTAACAAGAGAAGACTGTTAGTGATGAGCTTGCATACTCGCAAGTACTCAGTACTCACCCGAGCATCTCAGTACTCAAGATGCTCGGAGCTCGCCGGATGCTCGGGTCTCCTCCCTGCATGTTTAGCACTCTTTACAGAGCCAATGAACATGCAGGGATTGCCTTCCATTCACTGTAATGCTGCTGCCATATTGGTTGTGGCATTACAGTGATTGGCTGGCCGCACAGCGTCATCGGGTCTATATCAGACCTGGTGGCTCTGTGCTCGTCAGTCTACTCCTCAATCAAACAGTGTAGGGAGAGGTGCTGCTGAGCTAGGGAGAGATTTGCTTGTTTATTAGGTAGTGTAGGTATACCACTATATATTATACACATATCCATCTCAACTAACAGTCCTTCTGAAGACTAATCCATCTGCAGAGATATCAGACAGACAGTGTATATAGGCAGACAGGCAGTGTATATAGGCAGGCAGGCAGTGTATATAGCAGACTGCAGTGCATATAGCACAAGAGGCTCCATTCCAGTTCTGTCTGCTGCTGCTGTTAGACATTTCTAGACATAGGCCGAGGTCTCAGGGGCTAGGAATAATTTATTTTTGCATCTTAATCCCCATTATTTGCTTAAAAAGCAATCCAGAGAACACCGTTTTTCTGCGCCATTTGCTTGTTGGCAGTGCAGAATACAGCCAGGTCTTTTTCATATTACAGCGCTAAAAATCCAGCTATTTAAAACTGGATTCTCCGTCACACGGATCACATATACGTTTTCAGAAAATACTGCCATTTCTAGCCTCCATTAAAAACTTGTTTCAGTGTGTCAGCAAAGTTTTTGACACCAGTTTGCTGTTTACCTACAGGCCAGGTATTTAAAACTGTGGTTTCTCCGTCACACGGATCACATATAACTTCACTCCAAATTCAGCCATTTGTAGTGAGCGTGGAAGATATTGTCCTCCATTTAAAATGGGCAAGGTTTGTGGCAAGGGACATGATGGTGATGGTGCATGCAGAGGCCGAGGGCAAGCTGAAATTGTGCCACAACAAACACCCACATCTTCTCGCCCGACCTTCCTGTCCCAATTCCTAGGGGACCGCAGCACACCACTATTGAACCCAGAGCAGTGTCAAAAGGTTGTTCGTTGGATAGTGGATAATGCTTCCAGTTACTTTGCCGCCACCACCACCACCACCCTGTCTTCCACACGGTCAAGTCTCAGTAGCAATGAGTCTGGACTGCATATTCCTCACCCTGATCCTCCTTCATCCCACCATACCGAGTGCCTGAAGACAACTGATCCCACACTTGGACACTCCGAAGAGCTGTTCACTTTTCCATTTATAGATTCGGAGCTCTCGCCTGGTCCACTTGAAGCGGGGCAAGAGGAGATCGCATGTAGCGATGCCCAAATATTTGAGCAGCTACAGTCACACAAAGGCGACGATGGGAAAGTGTCACAAGAGGTGGACGATGATGAGACAATTGCCAGAAAGTCATGGTGGGGAAGTGGATGATGAGGTGGTAGATGATACAGTAACTGACCCAACCTGGCAGGAGGACATGCAGAGCGAGGACAGCAGCAAACAGGGGGATGGAGGCAGAGCACCCCAACAGGCAGGAAGACCAACACGAAGGAAGTTGCCAGTACAACTTTTAGGTCTTCCCAAGTCTGGTTGTTTTTTAAAGACACTGCTGACAATCCGAAAAAGGTCATTTGCACCACCTGCCAGGCCAGCATTAAGAGGGGTAACAAAGAAAATGACGGCACTTCCACTACAAAAACTAGGTGTGAACAGGTGCTTACTAAGAGCAGCTACCTCCATATATAATGAACAAATAAAGTAGCACACTGTAACACTGAGTATATAGATATGAAATATGAATAGCATAACTGCTGTAAAAAATAGAAATAAATGAAAAATTTTTTAAAAAAAAATTTTTAGCGCATGAAATATGAAGTATGGAAAATGAATAGCATTACTGCTGTAAATAAATGAGAAATCTTAGCGCATAAATTGGCCAATTCATGTGTACCTGACAGCCGCGGTAAGGTATAAATTTTTCATTTATTTCTATTTTTTACAGCAGTTATGCTATTCATATTTCATATCTATATACTCAGTTATGCTATTCATATTTCATATCTATATACTCAGTGTTACAGTGTGCTACTTTATTTGTTCATTATATATGGAGGTAGCTGCTCTTAGTAAGCACCTGTTCACACCTAGTTTTTGTAGTGGAAGTGCCGTCATTTTCTTTGTTACTAGATTTAGCGTTGACTGAGCACTCCACCCCCACCCCCATGCCGCAGGTGGTTTTAAATGCATCAGGATCTGTCTTTCCCACACATAAGCAGACGGAGGTCTCTTAGAGAGGTATTCACATTGGTAGGTCCTGACATCGAGAAACGCCTTACCGCGGCTGTCAGGTACACATGAATTGGCCAATTTATGCGCTAAGATTTCTCATTTATTTACAGCAGTAATGCTATTCATTTTCCATACTTCATATTTCATGCGCTAAAAAATTTTTTTAAAAAATTTTTTCATTTATTTCTATTTTTTACAGCAGTTATGCTATTCATATTTCATATCTATATACTCAGTGTTACAGTGTGCTACTTTATTTGTTCATTATATATGGAGGTAGCTGCTCTTAGTAAGCACCTGTTCACACCTAGTTTTTGTAGTGGAAGTGCCGTCATTTTCTTTGTTACTAGATTTAGCGTTGACTGAGCACTCCACCCCCACCCCCATGCCGCAGGTGGTTTTAAATGCATCAGGATCTGTCTTTCCCACACATAAGCAGACGGAGGTCTCTTAGAGAGGTATTCACATTGGTAGGTCCTGACATCGAGAAACGCCTTACCGCGGCTGTCAGGTACACATGAATTGGCCAATTTATGCGCTAAGATTTCTCATTTATTTACAGCAGTAATGCTATTCATTTTCCATACTTCATATTTCATGCGCTAAAAAAAATTTTTTAAAAAATTTTTCATTTATTTCTATTTTTTACAGCAGTTATGCTATTCATATTTCATATCTATATACTCAGTGTTACAGTGTGCTACTTTATTTATTCAGCATTAAGAGGGGTGGCAAAACTACCAGCCTGACCACCACCAGCATGATCAGGTACATGGCAGCAAAGCACCCAACTTTGTGGGCCGAACCCCAGGGTCCAGGAACAGTGTCTGCGGGTGGCACCACTGCTTCTTCAGCTGTTGTGCATGCAAGCCAATCCCCTGTCTGTCCATGGTGCATGCGAAGATGCCTCCTGCCCTGCACCTGTCGTTGCACACTCTCAAGTAGCAACATCAGGAAGCATGTTCACGTCCTTGTCCCAACGCAGCATTCAGTTGTCCATATCCCAGTCTTTGGAACGCAAGCGCAAATACGCAGCCAATGCCCCACAGGCCATACTACTAAATTCCCACATTTCGAAATGTGGCCTTTGAGGCTCGTGGAGAAGGAAGCATTCCGCAACTTGATGGCAGTGACCGTCTCTCAGTACTCAGTCCCCAGCCGCCACTATTCCTCCCGGTGTGCCGTCCCCGCATTACACAAGCACGTGTCCCAAAACATTAGCCATGCCCTCAACAACGCAGTTACCGGGAAAGTCCACCTAACCACGGACATGTGAACAAGTGCTTGTGGGGAGGGACGGTACATCTCGCTGACGGCACACTGGTTTAATATAGTGGAAGCCGGGACCCAGTCGGACTTTGAGACGGAATACGTCCTCCCGACGCCAAGGATTGTGGGCCCTAGGTCAATCAGGGTTGCCCCCACAGTCTACAGCTCCTGCACCTCATCCTCCTCAGCCTCCTCCTCCTCTTCAGCCTCCATCTCCGAAATGACCACATTAGTCACAAGCTGGAACCACTGCAGCACTGCCTCGGCCAAGCGGCAACAGGCTGTGTTGAAGCTAATATGCTTAGGTGAGAAACCGCACAATGCTGAAGAGTTGTGGACAGCTATGAAAGAGTAGGCAGATCTGTGGCTCACACTGCTGAACCTACAGCCAGGCATTGTCGTGTGTGACAATGGCCGGAACCTGGTGGCAGCTCTGAGGCGAGGCGAGCTCACACACGTACCATGCCTGGCCCATGTGCTTAACCTCGTGGTTCAGTGGTTTCTCACATCCTACCCGAAGCTGCCGGATCTGCTTGTTAAAATACGCCGCCTGTGTGCCCATTTTAGAAAGTCACTTACAGCTTCCGCTGCCCTTGCCGTGTTTCAACAGCGTTTGCAGCTTCTGGCTCACAGACTGGTGTGTGATGCCCCCACGCATTGGAACTCTACACTGCAGATGTTGGGAAGAATTTGAGAGCAGAAGAGGGCAGTTGTTGAGTACCAGCATCAACAAGGCCGTCGGTATTCAGTTCAGACTCCACACATAAGACCTCAGGAGTGGACATGGATGTCAGACATCTGTACCATCCTCCGAAACTTTGAGGACTCCACCAAGATGATGAGTGGAGATAACGTCATAATTAGCGTCACTATCCCGCTTCTCTGTCTTCTGAAACGTTCTCGGATTACAATCAAAGAGGATGCATTGCAGGCGGAGCACGATGAGATGGAGCAGGGAACCATACAGGGTGATTACACACAGCTCAGCCTCATCTCATCCTAACATGGATTGGGTGACAATGAGGAAGAGGAGGAGGAGGAAGAACAGGAGCTAGTTTCATGCGCTACAGACGGTACTACCTGCACTGTCATACCGTTTGTTCAGCGTGGATGGCCTAAAGACAGAGAGGAGGAGGAGGAGGAAAGCATGGTCAGTCGACCTCTTGGTGAGGACACGGAAGTCTTGCCTGTTAGCAGTCTGGCACGCATAGCTGCATTTATGTTACTCTGCCTTTCTAATGACCATTGTGTTCTCAAAATTTTGGGTCACAGTCATTACTGGTTGGTGACACTCTTAGATTCATGCTACAAGGAGAACTTTCTATCTCTTATTCCTGAGGTAGACAGGTCTACAAAAATGGAGCAGTACAAGAAGGCCCTTGTTCCGGAACTATTAAAAAAATTCCCATTGAAAACGCTGGCGGCAGAGGTCACAGTTCGTTGGACAACCAAGGACTACAGGCGAGAGAAACAACTCCAATCCAGCAGAGGCATGGGAACACTGTCAAAGTTCTGGGAGAATTTTCTCAGCCCCTCTCATCGCACAGGCCCTGAGGCGCGGGGTACTCTCACAAGGAGTGCAAAGTTTGGGAAAATGCTGAGGGAGTACCTTGCCGACCGTACTAACGTCCTCCATGATTGCTCTGTGCCTCATAATTATTGGGTATCCAAGCTGGACACGTGGCATGAACTGGCTCTCTACGCCTTGGAGGTCCTGGCCTGCCCTGTCTCTAACGTTTTATCAGAGCGGGTTTTTAGTGCCGCTGGTGGAATTATAACTGATAAGCGCATCCGCCTGTCAACTGAAAATGCTGACAGGCTGACTCTTATAAAAATGAACAAGGGCTGGATTCGGCCATACTTCTCTACACCACCGAATGATAGCAGCGTAACATAAACTCAAATCCAGTGTCTCTTTTTGGGAGGTGTATTCCCATGCACCTTTTCACACCCACACATGGGTATACGCTTCCTGATTTTGGCTATTTGCTCTTGTCCTCCTCCTTCTCCTCCTTCTCATCCTCCACCATCATATCACCAGGGTGACCGTGGTACGTGATGCAACACCCACACATGGGCGTACCCACCGTGGGGCAGGGGGGGGCAGCTGCCCCCCCTAGAAGCAGACACGCAAGCCGCACACCAGGGCCTGCGTCAGCACCCGGCGCACCCGGACAAATGCCGGGGCCTTGAGCAGGCAGGGGGGCCCCTCACCATCAGCACCCGCTCCCCCCCGCTTGCTCAGGGCCCCGGCACCTGGCACAATACTTACCCCTCCCCGTGCCTCCGCAGCAGCTCCTGCATCCTCCGCGGCTGCTGCACTGTGACGTCTCAGGTCAGAGGACGCGGTGACGTCTTTACACCGTGCTCTCTCCTGAGCAGTCACAGCGCAGAGCGGGATGAGGCCGGCGACGCTGGAGTCCGGAGCAGCGGCAGCAGGTGAGATGTGAGGTGAGTATTTGATTTTTTTTTTATTATTATTATATGGAGGCCTGTGGCAATATAAGGGAGGGGGGTGAGGTGGGGGTGTGTGACATCCTGCATGGGGCATTATAAGGGGGGGTGTGTGTGACATCCTGCATGGGGCATTATAAGGGGGGGTGACATCCTGCATGGGGCATTATAAAGGGGGGGTGACATCCTGCATGGGGCATTATAAGGGGGGGTGGTCTGACATCCTGCATGGGGCATTATAAGGGAGAGGGGGGGTGACATCGTGCATGGGGCATTATAAGGGAGGGGGGTGTGTGACATCGTGCATGGGGCATTATAAGGAAGGGGGGGTGTCATCCTGCATGGGGCATTATAAGGTGGGGTGACATCCTACATGGGGCATTATATGGGGGGAACAGCCTGCATGGGGCATTATGTGGGGGGAACAGCCTGCGTGGGGCATTATGTGGGGGGAACAGCCTGCGTGGAGCGTTATATGGGGGCCAGTATTCTGTATGGAGCGTTATATGGGGGCCAGTATTCTGTATGGAGCATTATATGGGGGCCAGTATCCTGCATGGAGCGTTATATGGGGGCCAGTATCCTGCATGGAGCGTTATATGGGGACCAGTATCCTGTATGGAGTGTTATATGGGGGCCAGTATTCCGTATGGAGCGTTATATGGGGGCCAGTATCCTGTATGGAGTGTTATATGGGGGCCAGTATTCCGTATGGAGCGTTATATGGGGGCCAGTATTCTGTATGGAGCGTTATTTGGGGGCCAGTATCCTGCATGGAGCGTTATATGGAGGCCAGTATCCTGCCTGGAGCGTTATATGGGGGCCAGTATTCTGTATGGAGCGTTATATGTGTTAGAACTCTCCTGTTAGGTTTTTTCTAGTTTGCTGGTTACATGACCATTTTTGCCTATTTAATCCGGCTCCGCCCTCCTGGCCTTGCTGGACTTCATTGTATTTACTACTCTTGAGCTAGCTTGGTGCTCTGTTACCATTCTCTGTTAGTTTTGCTAGGTCTTCGGACCTCTATGTTCTTTGTTGTGTGTTTGTCTTTGACTGCTACAATTTCTGCTAGGAGGTGTCCAACTTTATCCCAGTCCCTAGTTCTTGTAGGGATTCCTCCCTTGCATCTATAGGTCTTCGTACAGACTAGCCGAGGACTTTAGCGGGTCTGATCGCAGGATCAGGTTCCCCGTTACATCGTAGGGATCCAGTTTAGTTCGATTGTAGGGACAGATCTCCTGTCTTTCCTTAGTGCTTGTAGCAGATCATAACAATATGGGGGCCAGTATCCTGTATGGAGCATTATATGGGAGCCAGTATTCTGTATGGAGCGTTATATGGGGGCCAGTATTCTGTATGGAGCGCTATATGGGGGCCAGTATCCTTTATGGAGCATTATATGGGGACCAGTATCCTGTATGGGGCATTTTATGGCGGCCATTATACTGTGTGGAGCGATTCGCCGGTTTCTGAGCTATTGTGGAATTTACAATAGATATCACTCATGTAATGTAAGAAGTGAAATCTTTGCATTGTCCTATATATAAATTTCTCTTCGGTATCTGTGACCATGGCTTGCCCCCCCTTAGTTTTGATCCTGGGTACGCCCATGCACCCACATAATTTTTTTAAAGGGTGTTTAAGATGCCAGTAAAAAATTTTTTTTATACAATATGCTCATGTACACCCCCCAGGGGTAAATGTTTGTCAGCCCATACACTTGCATGGGCATTACAAGTATAGGAGAACCGCTCCTTTCTAATGTCAACATTTTTTTATGAGGCCCTCCTCCACGTCTCTTCCAAGGGGCATTGGAGTGTCTCCCAATTTTTGGCAGCCCTTGCATTCACTGCATAGGCCAACACTATGGGAGATCCACTTCCTAAAAATGAGAACATTGTTTGCAGGAGACTCTCTGACCTCCACGTCTCTTCCAAGGGGCATTGGAGTGCCTCCAAATTTTTGGTAACCCTTGCATTCACTGCATAGGTAAACACAATGGGAGACCCACTTCCTAGTAATGGGAACATTTTTTCAGGAGGCCCTCTTCTATGTCTCTTCCAAGGGGCATTGGAGTAAGTCCAAATTTTTGGCAGCCCTTGCATTCACTGCATAGGCAAATAGTATGGGAGACCACCTTCCTATTAATGGGAACATTGTTTTCAGGAGGCCCTCCTCTAAGTCTCTTCAAAGGGGTGCTTCCAAATTTTCAAAAGGGTATTGGAGTGCGTCCAAATTTTGGGCAGCCCTGTCACTCACTGCACACGCAATAACAGTATAGGAGACCCACTCTTTAGTAATGGGAACAACAAAGCATAGCCGGCTGATGGATCTCTAAGAATAGTGAGGGCCGACTGCTGGCCCTTTAAGAAAAGTAAAGGCCGCCAGATGGCCCTATAAAAATAGGCTTTGTGACTTTCAGAGTGCCTCCTTCATAAATGAAACAGAATGTGTCTGATGATATCTCACACACCACATGGCCAGATAAGGTTGTAAAATGTTAAAATGACATTTCCCGGTTAATGCATTTGTCACGGTTGAAAGCAATGCAAAAGTGCAAAAACGCATCAAAAACGCTACGTGTGAACATAGCCTATGGTATGGAGGAGTAGTTTTGGTTTTGGTTATTTATTTTGCCTTATATACAAGTCATTACCCTGGAAAGGATGTTAACATATTTCCCAGGAAAATCCATTTTGTTTTTGTATGTTTTATTGTTGACATCAGTAACCTGGGAGTCAGAAATGCTTCCAGGGGTCGTCCCCATGCTGTTCCCATGCCATTTGAGCACTGTTCCCATCGATTTGGGCAATTTTTAGGCCCTCTGCAGACCGCCGAGGGGAGACGTCTGGAAAATGCTTGCGTTTTCCATAGACTTACATTGGGCTCATTGCTCGGGTCGAGCACTCAAGTATTCCAATGTGCTCGACCCGAGCAATGAGCACCCGAGCATTTTAGTGCTCGCCCATCACTAAAGACTATGTAATAAAGAGAGGTCGCTGTGACTGACAAAAATAACAAGAATACACTATGTAAAGGACAGCACTGTATAAAACAGCAGAGGAAGCTATATAATAAAAGAAGGCACAATATACAGTACAGACCAAAAGTTTGGACACACCTTCTCATTTAAAGATTTTTCTGTATTTTCATGACTATGAAAATTATACATTCACACTGAAGGCATCAAAACTATGAATTAACACATGTGGAATTATATACTCAACAAAAAAGTGTGAAACAACTGAAAATATGTCTTATATTCTAGGTTCTTCAAAGTAGCCACCTTTTGCTTTGATGACTCCTTTGCACACTCTTGGCATTCTTTTGATGAGCTTCAAGAAGTAGTCACCGGAAATGGTTTTCACTTCACAGGTGTGCCCTGTCAGGTTTAATAAGTGGGATTTCTTGCCTTATAAATGGGGTTGGGACCATCAGTTGTGTTGTGCAGAAGTCTGGTGGGTACACAGCTGATAGTCCTACTGGATAGACTGTTAGAATTGCTCTCCCTAGCCCCATCATTGCTCACCCCAGCCCCATCATTGCTCACTCAAGCCCCATCATTGCTCTCCCCAGCCTCATCATTGCTCACCCCAGCCCCATCATTGCTCTCCCCATCCCCATCATTGCTCTCCCCATCCCCATCATTGCTCACCCCAGCCCCATCATTGCTCTCCCCAGCCCCATCATTGCCCTCCCCAACCCCACCATCCTCATCATTGCTCTTCCCAGCCCCATCATTGCTCTCCCCAGCCCCATCATTGCTCTTCCCAGCCCCATCATTGCTCTCCCCAGCCCCATCATTGCTCTCCCCAGCCCCATCATTGCTCTCCCCAGCCCCATCATTGCTCTCATCAGCCCCATCATTGCTCTCATCAGCCCCATCATTGCTCTCTCCAGCGCCATCATTGCTCTCCCCAGCCCCATCATTGCTCTCCCCCACCTTCCCTCATTTTCCTGTTCCTCTACCAGCTTTTCAGTATAAAAAAAGAAAAAACACACCCAACTTACCTCTCAGCGCGCTCCCCCACAGCATCCTCATCTTCGGTAACTTTCTCCCTGACACAGACCCACGCTGCCTGATGATGTCATCAAACAGCGCAAACCTGTATCAGGGAGGAAGCATCGGGCAGGAAGCAGAGGTGAGGACGGATCCCTGCAGCTCCGCTGATAACGGCAGCGGAGCTGCAGGGATCGCTCCCTGCCCACCTCATATGATGAGGGCAATCTGGCCATGGGTCCCCCGGAACCTGGGGCTCCGAGAAGCAGGCCAGATTGCCCTCATTATTAGCCGCCCGGCAAGGGCCCCCCTGCACCGCCGGGCCCTGATGCAGTTGCACCGGCTGCAGCGGCGGTAGGTCCACCCCTGTTCGCTCCCCAAACCATGTGTCGGTCAGGAATTATGGATTTAAGGACCATGACTTCTTTATTCGACTCCCTCTTTGGATTCGGTTAGCCATTTGTCAGATTCTTTTTTCATGTAACGCTGCCACTTCACTTTGTTTTCCCTTCACGCTTTCATTAAGTTTTATACTTTTACATTATCGGACGCCTCCCTGGGCAGCAACATTTGGCAGACTGCAGTAGTTTAGGCCACAATTCTCATTTTGGTTTCTTCTCTCCTCAGGGGTCTGCTTTAGAATATCCTATGTGTTACCCATTGATACTAATGAGAAAAGCTGACTTTTTTGAGTATTCACTGCAAAATGCTTCTCACCGAAACCTCATTAACAGAGACACCCAAAATCTTTCACATATTTTTTTGTCCATTAAGCCTGGTTCTCATTTGGCGGATTATTTTGTTCTGCACGATGGCTTTTTTTTCCCCTCTGAAGCATTTATTATTTCCTTTTTTTCTGCATCTCCTAAAGCTTAGGTTACTGTAGTGCCGGCGTCCCTGCCCTCTGCTAGGCAGGGACGCTGTTCCCCTCACCGCTCTGCTCCGTGCCCGGCGTCCCTCTCCCGCTCTGCTGGCAGCGCGCGCTCCTTCCCGGCCACTGTGCTTAGGGCGCGCGCGCGCGCCCTCCCTCCCTCTTAAAGGGGCCGTGCGCGCCGTCCTAAGGAGTCCCCGGCCAATGGCCGGAGGACTTTACCATATATAAGGCACCTCCTCCAAAATGGAGGTGCCCGAGCAATGTTGTTGCACTGTTCACTACTCTGCTTCAGCCCTCAGGTCCCGTTGCCAGTTACCTGCCAGTTACCTGCCAGATTCCTGCCTGATTATCTGCTACCTGCCTGCTAGTCTGAGGTCCGACGGTCTGCCTTGCTACTCCTGTCAGTCTGTCTAAGGACCAGCCTGCCCGCTCACCTGGGAGCGCACACCAGCCACCTGCCTGCTTGCCTGAGGTCCGACGGTCTGCCTTCCTACTCCCGTCAGTCTGTCTATGGACCAGCTTGCCCGCTCACCTGGGAGCGCTCACCTGCTACCTGCCTGCTAGTCTACCTGGAGGCTCCGCCGTCACATGCTGTGACCACCTGCCTGTCCAGTGACTCCTGCTCGCTCACCTGGGAGCGCTCATCTGCCTGTCTGCTAGCCTACCTGGAGGCTCTGCCGTCACATGCTGTGACCACCCGCCTGTCCAGAGACTTCTGCCCGCTCTCCTGGGAGCGCTCATCTGCCGCCTGTCTGTTGGTCTTCCTGGAGGCTCCGCCGTCACATGCTGTGACCACCCGTTTAACCAGAGACTCTCGCCTGCTCACCTGGGAGCTCAAGTCTACCATCAGCCGCCACAGGTCATACCAACCCTTTACCCAGAGACTGCCCCGGTCACTTGCCGTGACAACCTGCCCGTTCACCCAGAGACTGCCCCAGTCACTTGCCGTGATCTCCTGCCCGTTCTTCCAGAGTCTGTCCCGGTCACTTGCCGTGACCATCTGCCCGTTCACCCAGAGACTGCCCCAGTCACTTGTCGTGATCTCCTGCCCGTTCTTCCAGAGACTGTCCCGGTCACCTGCTGTGACTGCCTGCCTGGTCGCCACCCGCTCCCTTACAAGGACTGCCCCCTTGTATAGTAGCTCAGAGGTTCCGCCTCCCAGACCCGTTACAGT
The DNA here is from genome assembly GCF_046119375.1 of Phyllobates terribilis. Classification (NCBI taxonomy): domain Eukaryota; kingdom Metazoa; phylum Chordata; class Amphibia; order Anura; family Dendrobatidae; genus Phyllobates; species Phyllobates terribilis. The sequence continues at coordinate 388,335,528 of NW_027362765.1, forward strand.
TACTAAGAAGCTTGCGTCCCTCAATGAACTCAACATGAAAGGGATTTTACAGTGAATACTCAAAAAAACTACTTTTTTATGAAAGGTTGGAACAAATACTAGTGTACCTTAAAAGTACTAAATAAAAACAAGAAGGTGATGTAGGCCCCAGTACACATACCCCCTTTTTATTTTTGGATAATTTTTACTGTTTTTAACCAGCTTAGTATTCACTAGTACAAATGATACTTGTCACATACTTTCAAAAACTTGTAAGGAGTATTACCATATTACTACCACAAGGTGGTGACAGAGCACATTGCAGAATTATTCTGTGAAGTTTCTCCTGCAGTTTTTAGGGTGACAATAACCCACTTATTTGTCCAATTGTTCCTCTCACAGTGGGGGATTTGGGAGATCTGCTCCAACACCGACAAAAGTACAAGACCAACATGTTTATGAAGTAGAGAAAAATAAAAAAAACTCTGTTTTTTTATTGTTACAATGAATTATTTGTGGAATTGCTTTTATCTGCACTGGTTAAAATCACCCATAAGACATAACTAATAATATGACAGAAATTGCATATTTCTGCCGGGTCTGCACCCAACATCCCATAATCATTGCTAAATAATCACAAAGGTAATTTGTCTGCACCTCAATTACTTCCTGCTAAGCCAAAACATCCTTTATACCACACAGGACACATCCTCTATACCAGGGGTGCACCAGATTTTTTGATCCAAGGGCCACATTGCCATATTGAAACAATCCCAAGGGTCGCAAAAAAAATGTAAAGGGCTACTTACATTAATATATCACCAGGACCACCATCAATACATTAATACATCACCATAACCAAGTTTTCAGTATTTGAGGAGGATTTGGAGAGTTTCTGCTTAAAAAAACAGTGTGCACTCACGCTAACTTAAACTGAGTTTTTGAAGCAGAAGCTCACCAAATTCTCCTCATAATCTGAAATCTCTAAATTTTGAGGATTTTTAAGTTTTCACATAGCCATGCAGCACATTATGGATTGCTACATGTGTACAAGATCAGAACCACTATCAGCACATGAGTGCCGTGGCAGAACCACCATTAGTACATGAATTCAGCATCAGAACCACTGTCAGTACATAAATTCAGCACCAGAACCACTGTCAATACATGAATGCAGCATCAGAACCACCGTCAGTACATAAATTCAGTATCAGAACCACCGTTAGTACATAAATTCAGCATTAGAACCACCATCAATACATTAATGCAGCACCAGAACCACGGTCAGTACGTGAATGCAGCACCATAAACACAGTCAATACAATAATGCAGGGCCAGAAAAACCATCAGTACATGAAAGTAGCACCAAGCTTAGTACAGCGATCAATTGCAATGTCAGGTCAGGCCCATATACAATTGTATCGCATGGACCTACAACTCCCAGTATGTCCTTAACAATAGTAAGGAGATGCTGGAAGTTGTTACCAGCCATCATCAGTTTACCGTTAGTAACACACTACGCCATCATAGATCAAAGTTCTGCAGGGTACACAAGGTCCCCCTGGTCATGCCAGCACATGTCCAGGCCAGTTTTAAGTTCACCAGTGACCATCTGGATTATCCAGAGGAGGTATGGGAGAAGATCATGTGGTCAGATGAGACCAAAATAGAACTTTTTGGTATGAACTCCACTCACTGTGTTTGAAAGAAGAAGAAGGATGAGTACAACCCCAAAAACATCTTGTGGACAGATGAGACAAATTCTGCTGTTTACTGAAAACGGAATGAGGCCTATAAAGAACAGAGCACAGTACCTACTGTCAAATATGGTGGAGAGTCAAAGATGTTTTGGGGTTGCTTTGTTGCCTTTGGCTCTGGGTGCCTTGACTGTGTGTAAGGCATCATTAAATCTGAAGATTACCAAAGGATTTTGGGTCTCCATGTAGTGCCCAGTGTCAGAAAGCTGGGTTTGTGTCCTAGGTCATGGGTCTTCCAGCAGAACAATGACCCCAAACATACTTCAAGAAGTATCCAGAAATGGATGGAAAAAAGCACTGGAGAGATCTGAAGTGGCAGCAATGAGTCCGGATCTAAATCCCATCGAACACCTGTGGAGAGAGCTTAAAATTGCTATTGTGAGAAGACATCTTCACATATGAGAGACCTGGAGCAATTTGCAAAAGAAGAGTTGTCCTAAATTCCAGTTGAGAGATGTAAGAATCTTGTTGATAGTTGTAGGAAGCGATTAATTGCAGTTATTTAGTCCAAAGGGTGCGCAGCCAAATATTAAGTTGAGGGTGCCAACAATTTTGTCCTGCCCATTTTTGGGGGTTTAGTGTGAAATTATGTCCAATTTGCCTTTTTTCTCAGTTTTTTGTGTTCTTCTAATACACACAAAGGAAATAAACATGTGTATAACAAAACATGAGTAATTGCAATAATTTTCTGATAGAAATACTTCATTTTCTGGAACAATTTCAATGGTGCCAACACTTTCGGCCATGACTGTATACGATGAGCCGCTGTGATCCGAGGACCTGCAAGCGCTTTGCTCATTATTACGTTAATTAATTAATTATTTTTCATGTGTTTTCAGTGGAGACTTTTATATATCACCTTCTCTGTTATGTAGCAGATCTCCACGGAACGATGTAATGTAGGAGATCAGTAACTTGCAGATTTTGTGGACAATTAATAGAAAGAGGTCACCGGTTTTCACTAATTGTCTGACAATGTTAATGTTCCTTCCATGCTGGAGTCTAAGTCTGCTGAACCAGGGCTAGTGTTACATACGAGGCCATTACATAGGGTATGTACAGTCATGGCCAAAAGTTTTGAGAATGACACCAAAATTATATTTTCACATGATCTGCTGGCCTCTGGTTTTTATTAGTGTTTGTCTGATGTTTATATCACAAAAAGAAATATAATTGCAATCATATTATGAGTTCCAATAGGTTATATTGACAGTTAGAATGAGTTAATGCAGCAAGTCAATATTTGCAGTGTTGCCCCTTCTTCTTCAAGACCTCTGTAATTCTCCCTGGCATGCTCTCAATCAACTTTTGGACCAAATCCTGACTGATGGCAGTCCATTCTTGCATAATCAATGCTTGCATTTTGCCAGAATTTGTTGGTTTTTGTTTGTCCACCCGTCTCTTGATGATTGACCACAAGTTCTCAATGGGATTAAGATCTGGGGAGTTTCCAGGCCATGGACCCAAAATCTCTATGTTTTGTTCCATGAGCCATTTTGTTATCACCTTTGCTTTATGGCAAGGTGCTCCATCATGCTGGAAAAGGCATTTTTGGGCGCCAAACTGCTCTTGGACGGTTGGGAGAAGTTGCTCTTGGAGGACATTCTGGTACCATTCTTTATTCATGGCTGTGTTTTTAGGCAAGACTGTGAGTGAGCCGATTCCCTTGGCTGAGAAGCAACCCCACACATGAATGGTTTCAGGATGCTTTACAGTTGGCATGAGACAAGACTGGTGGTAGCGCTCACCTCTTCTTCTCCGAATAAGCTGTTTTCCAGATGTCCCAAACAATCGAAAAGGGGATTCATCAGAGAAAATGACTTTGCCCCAGTCCTCAGCAGTCCACTCCCTGTACCTTTTGCAGAATATCAGTCGGTCCCTGATGTTTTTTCTGGAGAGAAGTGGCTTCTTTGCTGCCCTCCTTGAAACCAGCCCTTGCTCAAAGAGTCTCCGCCTCACAGTGCGTGCAGAAGCACTCACACCAGCCTGCTGCCATTCCTGAGCAAGCTCAGCACTGCTGGTTGTCCGATCCCGCAGCTGAAACAGTTTTAAGATACGGTTCTGGCGCTTGCTGGTCTTTCTTGGGCGCCCTGGAGCCTTTTTGACAACAATGGAAGCTCTCTCCTTGAAGTTCTTGATGATGCGATAGATTGTTGACTGAGGTGCAATCTTTGTAGCTGCGATACTCTTCCCTGTTAGGCCATTTTTGTGCAGTGCAATGATGGCTGCACGTGTTTCTTTAGAGATAACCATGGTTAACTGAAGAGAAACAATGATACCAAGAACCAGCTTCCTTTTAAAGTGTCCAGTGATGTCATTCTTACTTAATCATGACTAATTGATCGCCAGCCCTGTCCTCATCAACACCCACACCTGTGTTAATGGATCAATCACTAAAACGATGTTAGCTGCTCCTTTTAAGGCAGGACTGCAATGATGTTGAAATGTGTTTTGGGGGTTAAAGTTCATTTTCTGGGCAAATATTGACTTTGCAAGTACAGTAATTGCTGTTAAGCTGATCACTCTTTGACATTCAGGAGTATATGCAAATTGCCATTACAAAAAATGAAGCAGTAAACTTTGGAAAAATTACTATTTGTCTCATTCTCAATACTTTTGGCCATGACTGTAGGATGCACCTATCGTGATGCATTACATTTACATTTCCTTTAGTCAGGTAATAAAATGCTGTGATGAAACAAAAAAATCTCCAGTTTCTTATATTTTTAAGCATTGACTCCAGAAAACTTTACTGATTCATTTGATTTAGTACATTTTTTAATTCCCTTATCAAACAAAAAAATATTCTGGAGCATCATATCCTAAAGCTGTTCCTATATTGTCCCTCCTGGAAATGCATTAATAATGTTATTCTTCATGTTAATGGCATATGACCTTATTTTTTGTCATTGTCCAATTAGTGCTGGACACAAAGCAAATCTTAGAAAGTGAGTGCATATTGTAGATTACAGCATTAACTTTCCCGATCATTGGGGGTCTGACTACATTAAAGGGGTTGTCTCATTTTGTCAAGTTGATAAAATTGCAAAGTGCTGGTAGGAACAAGCAACTTTGCAGTTTACTCTTATTAAAAATCCTCTATGTTCTTAAAAATGGAGGGATTTTAATTCTATAGGTTCCTGCTTGTTTGCCCAAAATAATGGCCACTGCTACAATCTAGGAGAGGTGGCCAGTTTCCTAGGCAAGGAGCGCATGCTTCAAAGCTTTGCTTTTAAGCTTGTAAGTGCTGCTCTGAATCTGACCTGATTGCTCCTGCAGTCCTCTGTAGCTGCACAGAGTTCGAATCAGTGATGGATCCGTGCTGCTGGTCCGAACTGTCAATCTTCAGAAACGCATAGCCCCCATCATTGATAAATCCAGTAGGCAGGGGATCAGAGCATTTCTGGTCACAGAAGATGAGTACACCCCTTTAACAATGACTTGATTTGAGCTGCGCAACAGCTTTTACCTGAACCCAGAGATGGATTCACAAGTGCACTGCTTAGTACTGTGGTGTAATTCCCTCCTTGCTGCTGCTGCAGTGCTAACTATGGTATAAAGAGCAGGAATGCATCATTTTTGTGTGTGCTGTGTACAAGAGACATCAGAGCAGCTAATGTCCACCCACCAGCTCAGAGACAACTGCAAATTAAGATTTAAAGCAGAGGAGAAAGCCATTAGCATGTTCATTAATTACATGGATGATAATGTCTTGGCTGCCATGTAATGCTGCATTAAAAAAGCCAATCCCACCACGCTGATGTAATATGTAAAAAGAAGTTGTCGTGATAAGCAGTGATAAACGAGCATGCTCGTCACTACTTGTCCGAGCATCACAGTGCTCGAGATGCTCGTTACTCAGCGAGTATTTTTTGAATGTTCGGATGGGAGCTTGAGTCCCCACCCCGCATGTTTGGCGCTTTTTAGGCAGCCAATTAACATACGGGATTGCCTGACAGTCACTGTAATGTCGTAGCCATGTTGGTTGTGGCATTACAGTGATTGGCTGGCTGCATAGCATCATCAGGTCTATATAAGACGTGGGACCCTATGCTCATCACAGTCTACCCGTCAAACAGGCAGAGTAGGGAGAGGTGCTGCCGAGCGAGGGAGAGAATTGGCGGTTATTTTAGGCAGGGATTCCACACCACTTTTATTTATTTAATCTGCACCAACAGCCATTGTAATTGCTCATTCTGATGAATATTAATACTGCTGCTAGCAGTAGTTAGGCAGAGTTTGTGGAGAGATAGTCTAGTACAGGATAGGGTCCATTGCACATTCTTTCTGCTGCTGGAACTCAGATCAATAACCCTAGTTCTCAGGGATAATAATATTCTTTTTGCTTTTAATCCTGCTAATTTTTGTGAAAAGCAACATAATGCATCATTTATACTGGTCCATTTGTTTGTTAACAGCATACAGCCAGACTTGGTTGAGTTGAATAGCATTGCTATATAGTGCAAGCAGTGAAACTTGTCCATCTGAGGTGGTCAAATTTTACTGCGGTAATAATCTTGACATTTTTTTGAAGCTGCGAAATATTATACTCCACTTAAAATGGGCAAGGCGCGTGGTAAGGAACAGGGAAATGGACGTGATGGTGATGATGCATGCAGAGGCCAAGGCAGTGGGCAAGGTGAAACTGTGCCTGCTGCGGGAGCACAGCAAACACCCACATCATGTCAACCTAGCTTCCTGTCCCACTTTGTAGGGGACCGCAGAACACCACTCTTGAAGCCAGATCAGTGTGAAAAGGTTGTTGGTTGGATAGCAGATAATGCTATCCAACCAATAAAGAACACCAACACGAGGGAAGTTGCCAGTCCAAGGGTTAGGTCTTCCCGAGTCTGGCGCTTTTTTAAAGACTGTCCACTTAACCCAAAAAAGGCCATTTGCAACAAATGCCATACCAGCATCAGAACATCAGAAGGGGCTGCACAACTACTAGCCATACCACCACCAGCATGTGACGCACCCCTGGGCCTGTGTCGCGCAGCGTTGCGCACGCGGGAGCTTACCCGGAGCCGGATCTGTTGAGGGTTGTAGTCTCGTGGCGGTGACCCGGTCCGTGCCCAGGGAGTCAGACTAAGTGGCGCTGTATTAGCGGTAGATGTTGGACGACTACGCCACCCGTTGAATGCAGCGAAGGAGCTGCCGCTGCAGGGCAGACCGCTGAGGCCGGTGGTAGGATTGTGCAGCGTGATAGTATCACCCCCAACGGGAGGGGTATGGCCTCAGGGCAGCCGACGTGGATGATGGGGTAGCAGGAATCACTCAGAGACGATGCGGTGTAATTCAGGGTCTTTACTGGTGATAAAGATAGACCCTCCCGGAGTACTGGCTAGCGATCGGGGCCTGGTCAGTCCTTGAGCAGATGGGATCTCCCCTGGCCAGGCGGAGTTGTAGGCCTCCCAAACTGACTGTACTCTTCTGGCTACCTTGCTAGAGGCGGGTATAAGTAGCCCACGTCCCTGAGTGTACCGTGTGGTGCTCACCCGTATGGCCGGTGACTCGGGGCCTTCTAGTGGCGTCCGCTCCACGACGGCGGTGCTGGTCCCACGCGTGTGACCGTGCCTTCGGGTTTCTTGGCCAGAGGACCTGAAATCCCCTGCCAGGCGGTTTCTGCTGCTGGGTAAAGATTAGTCCCCACAGCCTCGGACTCCGGGTCCGGTGATAGCTTCTCAGTCAGGGCGAGCTCTGCAGCTGCCAGCCCCTGACTCCTTATAGCACTGCTCCCACAGAGCTCCTGATGTTCTTTTCCTATATCTGCTTCTCTTCTCTGTCTCTACTTCTTCTCTACTCACTAACCCTGCCTCAGCCCTAGGTTTATATAGGGGAAGTTCTTCCCCTCCCAGGACTGGGCAGGAGGTGTGGCATGCATAGGATTCCTGACCAAGAGACCTCCCACCTGCTCTCAGACATAACATTGCTGTTACTGTGGAAACCAGACCCCTGGGGTGCCACATTCCCCCCTAGTGAAATTTAGTACTCCGGGACTAAACATATTTTTAAACATAACAAGGTATAAACAATAATAGTACAATAAGAAAAACATATAAAGATGGTTACGGCGTGTCCGCAACCGGGTGCAGTTTTTGAAGAAAAGCAAGGTGTCCATTTCACCAAAACAGGGAGACGTAACCAGGTAGGGGTCTGTCCTGCCCCGAGTCCTTAACAGTCTTTAGTCCATTCCTAGGTTACGCTCCAACCATATACAAGGATTCCCGGTAAATCCACCAAGGACTCCTATAAATAACTAGAAACACATAATTATACACAAGCAACAAGAAAAACAGGTAACCACAAATAAAACAATTTATACACTTCAAATCCTCCAACGTGCGGGTAACTGGCCTCTAGTGGCCCTAGTGGACCTACGGAGCTGACTGTCTAGCCCTGAACTACAGGGTGTAGGAGCTGTCAAGGGTAAACTGGGCAGCTGTCTACCGGCTCTTTGGCTCACTAGGGGTACGGCAGGCTCACTATAAGCAGAGGGTTGATCCTCCTGTTCTGCTTGTGTGGAGTCTTCTGCCTCCTGGACCGGCTGCTCTTCCAGCTCTACCTGTTGCTCCGTAGGCACTTGGGATGCTGGTTGGAGGAACGTGAGGACGGGTACCACAACTGCACCATTGACTTGAGTCCAGGACCGAGGGAAGTCTCCGAGCACAGTACTAACCATATCTTCCCTTTCCTCTACGGGTCGATGGTCTTCTTGTTCCTCTTCAGGGTTCCGTAGCTGTTCAGGACACTTCTTCAGGTGATCCCGGGATACAATGGCTATGGTCTCCCCTCCGTCTTTACTGATGGTACAGACTTTCGGGTTCTCGTGGCTTGAGGGCAGTACGGTGTACGGGTCCTTCTCCCACTGGTCGTCCAACTTGTGGAGCCGTCTTTTCCTCTTCAAGACCTGCTCTCCGGGTACCAGGGGAACAGCGGGAGCATACTGGTTGTAAGTTTTCTCTTGTCTTTCCCTAGCCTGACAGAGACTTCGCTTCACGCTCTCCTGTACTTTCCAGTACTGCTGCTGCCTCTCTGTGTCCCAGTCTGCTTCTGGTGAAGTGTCCTCGGGTGTCAGGACTCCCATTTCCAGGTCAACAGATAACTTACCAGGTCTCGCCCTCATTAGGTAAGCCGGGGTACAGTTGGTGGAACCTACCGGGATGTGGTTGTATAGGTCCACTAGATCGGGCAGCTTCTCAGGCCACAGACTGCGTTCTTCCAGGGGCAATGTTTTTAGAAGATCTATCACCACCTGGTTCATTTTCTCACAAAGTCCATTAGTTTGCGGATGATAGGGTGTCGTCCTTATCTTCCGGCAGCCATACAGAGTGCAGAATTCTTGGAAGACCTCCGCTTCAAAGGCAGGTCCCTGATCCGTCAACACTTGGTCCGGGTACCCGTGTGGACGGCAGAAATGCTGCTGGAAGGCTCTAGCTGCTGTTCGAGCTGTTAAGTCCTTGACGGGGACGACAACCAAGAACCGGGAGTAATGATCCACAATGGTTAACGCGTAGACGTAGCCACTTCTGCTTGGGGTCAGTTTTACATGATCCAAGGCTACCAGTTCCAACGGCTGCCGGGTGACGATGGACTGCAGGGGAGTCTTCTGGCTGGCACGGTCCTTCCTTCTTAGGTTGCACGGGCCACAGTCTCTGCACCACCTCTCGATGGTTCCCCTCATGCCTACCCAGTGGAACCGCCCACGCAGCAGGAACTCCAGCTTCTTCCATCCGAAGTGTCCAGCCCCGTCGTGGTATGCTTCCATCACCATGGCTGCGTCTCTCCGTGGCACCACTACTTGCCAGATTAGTTCATGAGTCCGGGAGTTAACCATTCTGCGGCACAACTTCCCCTTGTAAAGGAACAGTCGACTCTTCTCAGCCCACAGTTGCTTGGCTTCCTCCGGAGCGTCTGGGTCAAGGCGAGCCTCTGGCCGAGTCAGCATCTCCTTCACCAGCCGGACGGCAGGGTCACTGTCTTGCGTTTCCTCCCAGTTGTAGTGAGGCAAGGGGTTAAACGTAGCAGCTTGCTTACTCCTTACCCGATGGGAATACTGGATAGTCCCATGACGGTGGAACGCGGGGAGTTCGACTTCTTCCAGTCCCTCTGGATCTTCTCCTACGTCCGGTAGGTTTGGCATCCTGGACAGGGCGTCCGCGTTGGTATTGGAGCGTCCTGCCCGGTATTTGATTGTGAACTCGTAGTTGGACAGACGGGCCATCCATCTCTGCTCTAGGGCACCGAGTCTTGCCGTGTCCAGGTGTGTCAACGGGTTGTTATCCGTGTACACGGTGAACCGGGAAGAAGCGAGGTAGTGCTTAAAGCGTTCGGAGACTGCCCACACCACTGCCAGGAACTCTAGCTTAAATGAGCTGTAATTCTCAGGGTTTCTTTCGGTGGGTCGCAGTTTTCGGCTAGCGTAAGCGATTACTCGTTCTTTCCCCTGCTGGATCTGGGACAGTACGGCTCCTAGCCCGATGTTACTTGCGTCGGTGTAGAGGATAAAGGGCTGGCTGTAATCAGGGTACGCCAGGATTTCATCCCCCGTGAGGGCCATCTTCAGCTGGCGGAAGGACTCTTCTTCTAACTTCTCCCATTTGAAGGGCGGCTTCTGGTTCTTGGCCTTCCGGGACTGGCCTATCAGGAGGTCCTGCATAGGAGCTGCCTTTTTGGTGAAACCGGGGATGAATCTGCGGTAATAGCCTACCAACCCGAGGAACTGCCGCACTTCCTTTACACTGGAGGGACTTGGCCATTCCTTAATTGCGGTGATCTTATCAGGGTCGGGAGCCACTCCGTCAGCGCTCACCACGTGTCCCAGGTACTGCACCTTTGGTTTCAAGAGGTGACACTTGGAGGGTTTTACCTTTAAGCCGTAGCTTGCCAGAGCTTCGAACACTTCCGCCAGGTGTTTCAGGTGGTCCTCATAAGTCTTGGAATATACGATGACATCGTCCAGGTACAACAGGACCGTCTCGAAGTTTCTGTGGCCCAGACAGCACTCCATTAATCGTTGGAAGGTTCCCGGTGCGTTGCAGAGTCCGAACGGCATACAGGTAAACTCGCTAAGTCCCATCGGGGTGGTGAATGCGGTCTTCTCCCGGTCCGCCTCTGCTACAGGAACCTGCCAGTACCCGCTAGTGAGATCCAAGGTAGAGAAGAAGTTAGCAGATCTTAAAGCAGCCAAAGACTCCTCTATCCTTGGTAAGGGGTACGCATCCTTGTGTGTGATACGGTTAATTTTCCGGTAATCTACACACATCCTCATGGTGTTGTCTTTCTTTTTGACTAAGACTAGTGGAGCTGCCCAGGGGCTACAGCTATCCCTGATCACCCCAGCCTCCTTCATGTCCCTAAGCATCCCCTTGGCGTGTTGGTAGTGTGCAGGGGGTACGGGTCGATACCTCTCTTTTATGGGAAGATGGTCTCCCGTGGGGATGTGGTGTTCTACCCCCTTGACTCGCCCGAAGTCTAACGGGTGTTTACTAAACACTCTCTCGTACTCTTGAACCACCCGATAGACTCCCTGTTTCTGGTGTGAGGGAGTGGAGTCAGTACCCAAATGTAGTTGCTGACACCAGTCCTCCATTGTTTCCTTAGAGCCGTTACCTTCCTCCGGGGAAGATGGAGGCAAGGGTTCTACGGACTGTATGGAATTTTGATTGATGGTATACAATTTGGCTAGCGTGGCATACCGGGGCAGGTACACTTCCCTCTTCCCGATATTTATTATGCGAACGGGCACCCTCCCATGGCGTACATTGACCACCCCCCGTGCTGTCAAAATGGTGGGCCTACTGTCTGAGTAAACTGGTTCTACCATTGCCTGGTAATCTCTACCTCTCAGACCAATAGCTGCCCGGCACCAAATCATCATTTCACTTTTTGGGGGCATGGCAATAGGGAAAGGGTCACACATTCTTACGCTACCAATCTCACCACCGGAGAGTTCTATCTGTTGCCGTCGCATCAGTGCCCGGATCTCTTTCTGGAGCACTCGCTGCTGGCCGGAGCTGGCGTTCTTGGCAACCTGTTGTAAAAGGAAAATCACCTCTGCAAGACAATTTTCAATTACATTAGTTCCTAGAGTTATCTTTGGGTGACTCTCGTGTTTGTCAATGTCTACAATGATCAGTCCCTGTGCTGCCAGTTCGACTCTACCGATTTTAATGGTCACCTCTTTAAATCCAATCTGTGGCACGGGCTGACCATTGCTGGCGATGATACTCAAGTCGTCGTCAGGGTAGCGGGTGATATCCGAGTCATTCCAGTACTGCTTGAAGAGCACGTACGGGATAGTGGTGACCTGTGACACGGTGTCCAATAGGGCACTCATAGGGATGCCATCCAGTACCACAGGCAAGACTGGACGTCCTCCCACATATCTGTCGCGCCAGTTCGATGGGCCTGATGATCTTTTTCCTGGGGGTTGGCCCTCTACCCCAGGTTGTGCCAGTTTAAAGGACAGTACCTTGCCATATGTCCGGGTTGATTGCAGCGGCGGCAGATGGGTTGTCCGTCCTCGTTGTATCGGTCGCTGGGTCTTCCTCTGGCCGGTGGGGTCCTCCTTGGTCGACGCCACGGGATGTCCTCCGGTCCGGATGCCAGCTGGATCTTCCCTGGAGTGGAAACCTGTAAAGACTGCACAGTTCGGGTTAGCGCAGCAACGCTTTTAGCTAGCTCTTGGACCTGATGGTGCAGGTCTGTAGCCGGGTCACTGTTTAAAGCCTGCGCATCAGCTCCCACAGGCCCTGCCGACAAGGGCGCCGCCTCCTGGTGGTAAGTGGTAGTGGGGCGTCTGTGGGTCACAACGCCACCTGGTGCTGGTTCTCGGAGCACCCGGATGGCTCTGTCCTTGAACTGTGCAAATCCCAGATGAGGGTCCTGTAAGGCCATTGCCCGCAACTGGGTTCGGTGGGCATTGTAATATAAACCCTCTATAAATTGTTCAGTCAACAGCCTGTCCTCGTCTCCCACGCCGTCAGGGTCGGTCTGCTTAATGGCTCTCAGGGCCTCTTGTAGGTTCAGGGCATAGTCCCTTATACTCTCATGTGCCCGCTGTTTGCACCCGTAGAATCTAAGCTTGATCTCGGCTGAGGTGCGGGTATCAAAGGTGTCCCTCAGCCGGGTTAGTATCTCTGCGACAGTCCTCCTCCCAGGTGGCCAGGACTTTACCTCCCTTTGGGCTGCCCCGGTTAATTGGGCCACCAGGATGCTCACTTTTTGCTCCTCTGTGAGGGGATACACCTGGAAGAGGCTATCCAGCTTTTCTCTAAAGTCATGCAGGGTATGTGACTCCCCTGAGTACTGGGGTAGCCAGGCTGCCCCCGGGATATAGGGCATGGTGAAAGGCATGACCGCAACAGCTGTAGCGCTAGCGGGGGTTGAAGCGGTGAAGCTCTCCTCCGTATCCGACATCCTTCTCCCCCCTAGTGGACCGTGGCCTACCTTGCGATGATCCTCTTCCGTAGGCCGCGGCTCCGCAGTGGATCGTCAGGGTTGAGGACCTTCCGTCGCGGTCCCGTGACGTCGGCGTCTGCTGGGCTCCTTCCAGGACCTTACGCAACGTCCGGACGTGAGGCGGGGCTTCAGTTCTCGCGCGCTTTCGGAGTCCACGCCCCTCTTCTTCCCGCGCGGCGTCTTCAAGATGGCGTTCAACGGCGGGAAAACTCCACGGATGGCGGGAAGAAGGCAGAAGATGGCGCCGGATGGCGGGAAACCTCCACGGATGGCGGGAATCTTCACCACTGGTAAGTTTGAACAGTCTTTTTCAGGCACGCAGTACCCGGTGGTTGCGGGCACGAAATCCTGCCGACTACGCCAAAAGTTGACGCACCCCTGGGCCTGTGTCGCGCAGCTTTGCGCACGCGGGAGCTTACCCGGAGCCGGATCTGTTGAGGGTTGTAGTCTCGTGGCGGTGACCCGGTCCGTGCCCAGGGAGTCAGACTAAGTGGCGCTGTATTAGCGGTAGATGTTGGACGACTACGCCACCCGTTGAATGCAGCGAAGGAGCTGCCGCTGCAGGGCAGACCGCTGAGGCCGGTGGTAGGATTGTGCAGCGTGATAGTATCACCCCCAACGGGAGGGGTATGGCCTCAGGGCAGCCGACGTGGATGATGGGGTAGCAGGAATCACTCAGAGACGATGCGGTGTAATTCAGGGTCTTTACTGGTGATAAAGATAGACCCTCCCGGAGTACTGGCTAGCGATCGGGGCCTGGTCAGTCCTTGAGCAGATGGGATCTCCCCTGGCCAGGCGGAGTTGTAGGCCTCCCAAACTGACTGTACTCTTCCGGCTACCTTGCTAGAGGCGGGTATAAGTAGCCCACGTCCCTGAGTGTACCGTGTGGTGCTCACCCGTATGGCCGGTGACTCGGGGCCTTCTAGTGGCGTCCGCTCCACGACGGCGGTGCTGGTCCCACGCGTGTGACCGTGCCTTCGGGTTTCTTGGCCAGAGGACCTGAAATCCCCTGCCGGGCGGTTTCTGCTGCTGGGTAAAGATTAGTCCCCACAGCCTCGGACTCCGGGTCCGGTGATAGCTTCTCAGTCAGGGCGAGCTCTGCAGCTGCCAGCCCCTGACTCCTTATAGCACTGCTCCCACAGAGCTCCTGATGTTCTTTTCCTATATCTGCTTCTCTTCTCTGTCTCTACTTCTTCTCTACTCACTAACCCTGCCTCAGCCCTAGGTTTATATAGGGGAAGTTCTTCCCCTCCCAGGACTGGGCAGGAGGTGTGGCATGCATAGGATTCCTGACCAAGAGACTTCCCACCTGCTCTCAGACATAACATTGCTGTTACTGTGGAAACCAGACCCCTGGGGTGCCACACATGCTCAGGCACATGACAGCAAAGCACCTGACTAGTTGGGCAGAACCCCAGTGTCCAGAAACAGTGTCTGCGGGAAACACCACTGCCTCTTTCCCTGTTGTACGTTCAAACCAATCCCCTGTCCATGACGCAGGCGAAGATGCCTCCCACACTGCACCTGTCGTTGCAACCATGTTCACATCCTTGACTCAGCGCAGCGTTCAGTTGTCCCTACCCCAGTCCTTGGAACCTTGGAACGCAAGCAAACATATGCAGCCGCCCACCCACAGGCCACAATACTAAACTGCTACAATTCCAGACTGCTTGCACTGGAAATGTTGCCATTTAGGCTTGTAGAGACTGAAGTTTTCCTCATGGGGGCGGCCGTTCCTCAGTACTGGGTCCCCAGCCGCCACTATTTCTCCCTGTGTGTCGTCCCTGCCTTACACAAGCACGTGTCCCATAACATTACCTGTGCCCTGACCAAAGCAGTTACTGGGAAGGTCCACTTAACCACGGACACGTGGACAAGTGCTTGTGGCCAGGGATGCTACATTTTTCTGATGGCACACTGGGTCAATATTGTGGAAGCCAGAAACCAGTCGGACCCTGTGATGGAACACATGCTACTGACGCAGAGAATTACGGGCCCTGGTTCAATCAGGGTTTCCCCCACCTTCTACAGCAGTTCCTGCACCTCCTCCTCAACCTTCATCTCTGAAATGTCAACAACATCAGTCGCAAGCTAGAAGCACTGCAGCACTGCATGGCCAAGCGGCAACAGGCTCTGCTGAAGCTAATCTGCTTAGGTGACAAACCGCACACCGCTGCAGAGTTGTTAAAAGCTGTAACAGAGCAGACAGATCTGTTGCTCTCACCCCTGAACCTACAACCAGCATGGTCGTGTGTGACAATACCCGTAACCTGGTGGTGGCTCTGAAGCTTGGCAACCTCGCACACATACCATGTGTGTCCATTTCCACAAGTCAGCTATAGCTTCCACCGCCCTCCCAGTGCTTCAGCAGCGTTTGCAACCTCCAGCTCACCGACTGGTGTGCGATGTCACTACGCGTTGAAGCTCAATGTTACATATGTTGGCAAGGCTTTGTGAGCAGCCGAGGGCAGTTGTTGAGTACCAGCTCCAACACGCTCGTCGGTATTCCGGTCAGCCTCCGCACATAAAATCTGATGATTAGGCATGAATGTCTGACATCTGTGCGGTTCTCCAAAACTTTGAGGACTCGACCAAGATGGTGAGCGGTGATGATGCCATAATCAGCGTCACCATCCTGCTTCTCTGCCTACTGAAACGCTCGCTGCTCACAAAAAAAGGGGAGGCTTTGCAGGCGGAGCAAGTTGAAATGGAGCAAGAAATGATACATAGTGATACTACACAGCCCATCCTCATCTCATCTTCTCAACGTGGATTGGGTGATAATAAGAAGTAGGAGGAACAGGAGCTGGTTGCCTGCGCTACAGACTGTACTACCCACACTACCGTCATCCCTTCTGTTCAGTGTGGATGACCTGAAGAGGAGGAGGAGAGGGAGGATGAGGAGGAGGAAATGATGGACAGTTGTCCTCTTGGTGCGGACAGGGAAGTCTTGGCTGTTGGCAGTCTGGCACACATGGCTGAGTTTATGATTCGCTGCCTTTCCCGTGACCCTCGCTTTGTGCGCATTTTGGGCAACAGTGATTACTGGTTGGTCACCCTTCTAGACCCACGCTACAAGGAGAATTTTCTATCTCTCCTTCCCGTGGCGGAGAGGTCTAATAAAATGTTCCAGTACCAGAAGGCCCTAGTTGAAGATTTATTAAAACAATTCCCATTTGACAACCCTGGAGGCAGAGGTCACAGTTCCTTGGACAACCAAGGAGTACAGGCAAGGGAGACACATAACAGATGCAGAAGAGGCAGGGGAACACTCTCAAAGGTCTGGGACAGTTTTCTCAGACCCTCACAGCGCCCAGTTGCTGATGCGAGGGGTACTTTGTCAAGGAGGGAAAAGTTTTGGAAGTTGCTGAAAGAGTACCTTGCCGACTGTACTAGCGTCCTCCGTGATTCCTCTGTACCTTATAAACAGGGTCGGACTGGGGCACCGGGACACCGGAGAATCTCCGGTGGGCCCGGGTCCTTGGCGGGCCACCGATCAGGACGCATGGGGGCCCTCTGGTTAACATGGCCGCCGGTGCACCTGCACCGGAAGCGATCGCTCCGCTCCACTGCTGACAGGAGTAAATGGCAGTGGAGCTGAGGGATCTGTCCCCTGCTTACTTCCTTCCAGGCGCTTCCTCCGTGACACAGGCTCATGCTGCTTGATGACGTCATCATTCAGCGCGGGCCTCTGTCAGGGAGAAATATCCTGGGCAGGAAGCAGAGGATGATTCTGCGGGGGAACGAAAAGACAGGGTAAGTGTTTTTTTTTTTTTTTTTTTTTTTAACTAGAGAGATGGTGCAGCAGCAGGTGGGGGAGAAGATGGAGAGCAATATTGCTGGAGAAGGTGGGTGGAGAAGAGGGAGGGCAATGGTGCTGGAGCAGATAGGGGGAGAAGAGGGAGAGCAATGGTGCTGGAGGAGGTGGGGGGAGAAGAGGGAGAGCAATAGTGCTGGAGGAGGTGGGGGAGAAGAGGGAGAGCAATGGTGCTGGAGAAGGTGGGGAGTGAAGAGGGTGAGCAATGGTGCTGGAGGAGGTGGAGGGATAAGAGGGAGAGCAATGGTGCTGGAGAAAGTGGGGGGAGAAGAGGGAGAGCAATGGTGCTGGAGAAAGTGGAGGGAGAAGAGGGAGAGCAATATTCCAGCAGCAGGTAGGGAGAATAGGGAGAGCAATGGTGCTGGAGCAGGTGTGGGAGAAGAGGGAGAGCAAAGGTGCTGGAGCAGATGGGGGAGAAGAGCGAGAGCAATGGTGCTGGAGGAGGTGGAGGGAGAAGAGGGAGAGCAATAGTGCTGGAGGAGGTGGTGGGAGAAGAGAGAGAGCAATGGTGCTGGAGCAGGTGGGGGAGAAGAGGGAGAGCAATGGTGCTGGAGCAGGTGGGGGGAGAAGAGAGAGAGCAATGGTGCTGGAGCAGGTGGTGGAGAAAAGGGAGAGCAATGGTGCTGGAGAAGGTGGGGGGGAGAGGGAGAGCAATGGTGCTGGAGAAGGTGGGGGATAAGAGGGAGAGCAAAGGTGCTGGAGAAGGTGGGGGGAGAAGAGGGAGAACAATGGTGCTGGAGAAGGTGGGGAGAGAAGAGGGAGAGGAATGGTGCTGGAGAAGGTGGGGGGAGACAAGGGATAGCAATGGTGTTGGAGGAGGTGGGGGGAGAAGAGGGAGAGAAATGGTGCTGGAGGAGGGGGAGAGAAGACGGAGAGCAATCGTGCTGTAGAATGTGGGGGGAGAAGAGGGAGAGCAATGGTGTGGGAGAAGGTGGGGGAAGAAGAGGGAGAGCAATGGTGCTGGAGAAGGTGGGGAGAGAATAAGGAGAGCAATGGTGCAGCAGCAGGTGGGGGGAGAAGAGGGAGAGCAATGGTGCAGCAGCAGGTGGGCAGAATAGGGAGAGCAATGGTGCTGGAGCTGATGGGGGGAGAAGAGGGAGAGCAATGGTGCTGGAGGAGGTGGGGGGAGAAGAGGGAGAGCAATAGTGCTGGAGGAGGTGGTGGGGAAGAGGGAGAGCAATGGTGCTGGAGGAGGTGGGGGGGAGTAGAGGTAGAGCAATGGTGCTGGAGAAGGTGGGGGAGAAGAGGGAGAGCAATGGTGCTGGAGGAGGTGGAGGGAGAAGAGGGAGGGCAATGGTGCTGGAGCAGATAGGGGGAGAAGAGGGAGAGCAAAGGTGCTGGAGCAGATGGGGGAGAAGAGCGAGAGCAATGGTGCTGGAGAAGTTGAGGGAGAAGAGGGAGAGCAATAGTGCTGGAGGAGGTGGTGGGAGAAGAGAGAGATCAATGGTGCTGGAGCAGGTGGGGGAGAAGAGGGAGAGCAATGGTGCTGGAGCAGGTGGGGGGAGAAGAGAGAGAGCAAAGGTGCTGGAGCAGGTGGTGGAGAAAAGGGAGAGCAATGGTGCTGGAGAAGGTGGGGGGGAGAGGGAGAGCAATGGTGCTGGAGAAGGTGGGGGATAAGAGGGAGAGCAAAGGTGCTGGAGAAGGTGGGGGGAGAAGAGGGAGAACAATGGTGCTGGAGAAGGTGGGGAGAGAAGAGGGAGAGCAATGGTGCTGGAGAAGTTGAGGGAGAAGAGGGAGAGCAATGGTGCTGGAGAAGGTGGGGGGAGACAAGGGATAGCAATGGTGTTGGAGGAGGTGGGGGGAGAAGAGGGAGAGAAATGGTGCAGGAGGAGGGGGAGAGAAGACGGAGAGCAATCGTGCTGTAGAATGTGGGGGGAGAAGAGGGAGAGCAATGGTGTGGGAGAAGGTGGGGGAAGAAGAGGGAGAGCAATGGTGCTGGAGAAGGTGGGGAGAGAATAAGGAGAGCAATGGTGCAGCAGCAGGTGGGGGGAGAAGAGGGAGAGCAATGGTGCAGCAGCAGGTGGGTAGAATAGGGAGAGCAATGGTGCTGGAGCTGATGGGGGGAGAAGAGGGAGAGCAATGGTGCTGGAGGAGGTGGGGGGAGAAGAGGTAGAGCAATAGTGCTGGAGGAGGTGGTGGGGAAGAGGGAGAGCAATGGTGCTGGAGCAGGTGGGGGGAGTAGAGGTAGAGCAATGGTGCTGGAGAAGGTGGGGGAGAAGAGGGAGAGCAATGGTGCTGGAGGAGGTGGAGGGAGAAGAGGGAGAGCAATAGTGCTGGAGAAGGTGGGGGGAGAAGAGGGAGAGCAATGGTGCTGGAGAAGGTGGGGGGTGAAGAGGGAGAGCAATGGTGCTGGAGCAGGTGGAGGGAGAAGAGGGAGAGCAATGGTGCTGGAGGAGGTGGGGGGAGAAGAGGGAAAGCAATGGTGCTGGAGCAAGTGGGGGGAGAAGAGGGAGAGCAATGGTGCTGGAGAAGGTGGGGGAAGAAGAGGGAGAGCAATGGAGCTGGAGGAGGTGGGGGGAGATATGGCAATGGCGCTGGAGGAGGTGGGGGAAGATATGGCAATGGTGATGGAGGAGGTGGGGGTAGATAGTTATGTTCTCCAACAAGTACTAAGGAAAGATAGGGGAAAGCTGTCCCTACAGTAAGACTAAGCTGAATCCCTACGATGTAGCGGGCTGCCTGCTCCTAGTGAACAGACCCGCCTTAGTGCTCGGCTAGTCTGAACGAAGACCTATAGCATAAGGGGAGGGGGTCCCTAAAAGAACTAAGGACTGGGACAAAAATGGGACACCTCCTAAACAGAGAAGTTGTTGCAGAACACAAAAAGACAAACAGACAAAAAGGTACTAGAGGTCCCAGAAGGACCAAACGAACTGACAGAGAAAGGCACAGAATCACCTGGCTAGAGAAACAGTAAAACACTGAAGTCCAGCACAGCCAGGAGGGCAGAGCTGGAATATAAAGGCAGGTGGTCACGTGACCGCAAAACACAAGATGGAAAAACAAACAGGAGGGTTCTAACAGTACCCCCTCTTTTATGAGGATCCTCCGGATCCTCCAGGCCCAGGCCTATCCGGAAACCTCCTGTGGAAAGCTTTAACAAGCCTAGGAGCAGAGACATCATCCGCCCTTACCCAGGAGTTATCTTCGGGACCGAAACCCTTCCAGGAGACAAGATACTGTAATCTCCCTCTATGTCATCTAGAATTCAGGATACGAGAAATTTCATATTCGCCATCTTCCACCACAGGAGGAACTGTCACAATGGAATCCCTATCTGATACATCAGTCTTTTTCAACAAGGAAACATGAAACACAGGATTAATCTTCCAGGAAGTAGGGATATCCAACCTAACCACAGACGGGTTAACAACCTGAAGCACTTTAAATGGACCCACAAACTTAGGACCCAGTTTTTTAGAGGGAATCCTCAACCGCAGGTTCTTTGAGGACAACCAAACCATGTCACCAACAGTAAACAAAACCTCCTTACGTTTCTTGTCAAAATACTTCTTGGACTTCTTGTTAGCCTCTTGAAGTTGCAACGTACATTAGTCCAAACTCTCTCCAAATCACCGGAAAAATTCTCCTCCTCCGGCACCGCTGACCCCAATTTGGAGAATGAACCAAAAGACGGATGTCTCCCAGTACAACAAAAAAAAAAGGAGAGCACCCAGCAGAGGAGGATGTATGATTGTTAAGAGAAAATTTTGCGAGAGGCAGAAACTCAGACCACACCTCTTGATTGTCCGCCACAAAACAACGCAAAAACTGTTCTACATCCTGGTTCTTTCTTTCAGTCTGTCCATTAGACTCAGGATGATAACCAGACGAAAATGACAAATGGACTCCAAACCTGTCACAAAAAGCACGCCAAAAACGAGCCACAAACTATCCTCTATCAGAAACAATATCCGTGGGAACACCATGAAGTTTGACAATCTCCTTAACAAACGCCTTAGCGAGTGTCTTGGCGCAGGGCAACTTAATAAATGGAACCAAATGACACATCTTACTAAAACGGTCCATGACCACCCAGATGACAGTAAAACCCTCGGGCACAGGAAGATCAGTAATAATATCCATTGTGAGATGCGTCCAAGGCGCACTAGGAACCTCCAGAGGGCAAAGCAACCCCGCAGCAGGAGTATGTGAAGCCTTTGACCTAGCACACACAGTACATTGACGCACCCACTTGATGACTTCCTTCTGCCATCCAGGCCACCAAAAACTGCGACTGATAAGTCTCTTAGTCTCCGAAATTCCTGGATGACCTGCCAACCGAGACTCATGACACTCCACAAACAAATCTCTCCTAAAGGCTCTAGGCATGAACAACCTCCCATGGGGAGTGTTAGATGGAGCATCATCTTGAACTTTCAGAATCCCATTCTCCAAAACGGAGTCCAATGCCGCCACCACAACTCCTTTCTGTAAAATGCTCTCCTCCTCCTCGGCACCGACCGTAGGAGAGAAGCTGCGAGATAAAGCATCGCCATTCTTAGTACCAGGGATATAGGTAACAGAAAAATGAAACCGAGAAAAAAAAAGTGCCCACCTAGCTTGATGGGCATTCAAGTGCTTGGCAGCATCCAGATAGATCAAATTCTTATGATCTGTGAACACCTGAATAGGAAATCTAGCGCCTTCCAAAAAATGACGCCAATGTTCAAGCGCGAGTTTAATAGCCAGCAACTCCCGATTTCCAACATCATAATTTAGTTTGGTTTCCAAAATTTTTTTCAAAAAGAAGGCACAAGGATGTACTCCATCCTTGTTCTCCTGAGACAAAACTGCTCCGACCCCCACTGATGGAGCATCGACCTCGACCAAAAAAGGCTTGGTCTCATCAGGCTGCATAAGGATAGGGGCAGAATTGAACCTCTCTTTGAGATACTTAAACGCTTCAATGGCCTCAGTAGTCCACTGGGCCGTATTTGCACCTTTCCTGGTGAGATCGGTCAGAGGTTTAACAATTACAGAAAAATTCTTAATGAATTTCCTGTAATAATTGGCAAAACCCAAAAATCTCTGTTTAGATTTCAAACCAATAGGCCTAGGTCATTCCTGCACAGCCTGAACCTTCACCGGGTCCATCTCAAAGCCCTCGCTGGAGACAATGTAGCCCAAAAAACTAATTTTCTGCACAGCGAACTCACATTTCTCCAGCTTAGCAAAGAGTAAATTATCACTCAATAACTGCAAAACTTCACGTACACTCTGCCAATGGGACTCTAGATCTGCGGAATAAATCAAAATGTCATCCAAATACACAACCACATTCTTACCAATCAAAGGTCTCAGGATGTCATTAATAAGGTTCTGAAAAAATGCAGGTGCATTGGTAAGACCAAAAGGCATCACCAGATTCTCAAAATGACCTACCGGAGTGTTAAAAGCAGTTTTCAATTCATCACCCTCCTTTACTCGTAACAAATTGTATGCCCCCCGGAGATCAATTTTAGAGAACCACTTGGCCCCCACCAACTGGTTAAACAAGTCAGGAATTAACCGCAATGGGTAGGAATTGCGTACAGTAATCTTATTAATTTCATGAAAATCCAGACATGGACGTAAACCCCAGTCCTTTTTTTTAGCAAAGAAAGATCCAACTGCCACAGGCGACTTAGAAGGTCTAATGTGACCAGCAGCCAGGCTAGTCTCTATGTACTCCTCCAAGGCCTTTCTTTCAGGGATAGTCAGATTAAACAAGCGACTCTTGGGAAGAGTAGCTCCAGGAACAAACTCAATGGCGCAATTATAATCCCTATGAGGAGGTAAAACTTGCGACTCCTCCTCTGAAAAAAACTCCAAAAATCTTGAATAGGTACAGGTAATTCCCCTTTTTCCACAGCCGCAATGCGACCATTACAACACTTATCATAGCACTTCGGACTCCAAGACTTAATCACATTAGTAGACCAGTCCAGCAAAGGATTGTGCAGTTTTAACCAAGGCAAACCTAAAACGACCGGAGAGGGTAAATTATCTAATACAACCAAGTCCAAAATTTCTTGGTGAACTCCATTGATAGTGAGGGGAAATGCAGCAACCTTGTGAGTAATGTATTTCAAGGGAGTGTTATCAATTGCAATCACAGAAATAGGTGATGACAAAGGTTTGGATTTCAATTTAAGTTTTTCCAAAAACCCTTTATCAATCACATTAAGTGTGGAACCACAATCCACAAATACCTGAAATTCAATCCAATTTTCCTGCAAAGTAGTACTCCCAGAAAGAAATACTCCTGCAGAGCGTAAACAAGCTATACGGGCGTAACTGACCTTTTTTTTTTGTTTACTTTAACGAAGCTCACAATACTTAATCAAATGGTCTGCTTTACCACAATAAAGACACAATCCCTCGGCGAACCTCCGGTCTCTTTCCTGAGAGGGGAGCAACTTCGCCCCAACCTCCATCAGTCCTCCGCCATCAGAGCAGATTTTCTGGGGACTAGGACCTGGTATTACAGGAGTCTTTACCTCATTCTGTCTAAATCTCAGTCTCCTATCCACACGAACAGCTAATTGCATGGCATCCTGCAGAGTCTCAGGTGCGGGGAATGCAAGTAGCAAATCCTTAACCCTTTCACTCAGACAAGCAAGAAATACACATTTCAGAGCAGGATCATTCCATCTAACTTCCGAGGCCCATCTTCTGAAGTGTGTGCAATAATTTTCAACATCGCCTGACCCCTGATTCAAACGCCTGAGTTCTGCCTCAGCAGATGAGACTCGGTCAGGATCATCATATAATAGCCCCATAGCAGAAAAAAATTCTTCTACAGACCTTAAACATGGATCATTAGGTTGGAGAGAAAATGCCCACCCTTGTGGTTCTTTGCGCAAAAGTGACATAATAAAACCAATGCGCTGTGATTCATTCCCAGAGGACCTTGATCTCAAACGAAAATATAACAAGCAAGCATTTTTAAAGGAAAAAAAATCTTGCTGTTTACCATAAAAAACATCAGGCAGTCGTACCTTGTGTTCCACAAAATGCGCTCCAGAACAGCTACTCACGTGTTGCTGGAACTTGGCTATCTCCAGAGACAATCCCTGCAGGCGTTGAGCCAAATCCTGGACGGAAACCATACTGATCCCCAAATTTCTTTCCTTTTAGTTTTTTTGGGCTGGACTTACTGTTATGATCTGCAACAAGTACTAAGGAAAGATAGGGGAAAGCTGTCCCTACAGTAAGACTAAGCTGAATCCCTACGATGTAGCGGGCTGCCTGTTCCCAGCAAACAGACCCGCCTTAGTCCTCGGCTAGTCTGAACGAAGACCTATAGCATAAGGGGTGGGGTCCCTAAATGAACTAAGGACTGGGACAAAAATGGGACACCTCCTAAACAGAGAAGTTATTGCAGAACACAAAAAGACAAACAGACAAAAAGGTACTAGAGGTCCCAGAAGGACCAAATGAACTGACAGAGAAAGGCACAAAATCACCTGGCTACAGAAACAGTAAAACACTGAAGTCCAGCACAGCCAGGAGGGCGGAGCTGGAATATAAAGGCAGGTGGTCACGTGACCGCAAAACACAAGATGGAAAAACAAACAGGAGGGTTCTAACAGAGATATGGCAATGGTGATGGAGGAGGTGGAGGGAGATATGGCAATGGTGATGGAGGAGGTGGGGGAGATATAGCAATGATGATGGAGGAGATATGGCAATGGTGCTGGAGGAAGTGGGGGGAGATATGGCAATAGTGCTGGAGGAGGTGGTGGGAGATATGGCAATGGTGCTGGAGGAGGTGGGGGAGATATGGCAATGGTGCTGGAGGAAGTGTGGGAAAGATATGGCAATGGTGCTGGAGGAGGTGGGGGGAGATATGGCAATGGCGCTGGAGGAGGTGGCGGGAGATATGCCAATGGTGCTCGAGGAGGTAGGGGAGATATGGCAATGGTGCTGGATGAGGTGGGGGGAAGATATGGCAATAGTGCTGGAAGAGGTGGGGGGAGATATGGGAATGGTGATGGAGGCGGTGAGGGGGAAATATGGCAATGGTGATGGAGATATGACAATGATGGAGAAGGTGGGGCAGAGCAATTCCGGGGAATTATTTGGATGCTATATGCTGTTAATATCTGGTCTGGTCACGGTGTGGTGGTATTTCTCCCTTGTATGTGGTATTATTCGGTCACTATGTGGTGGTAATATGTAGGCCAGTCATGGTATGTCACTATTTCTCCTTTGTATGTGGTACTATTGGTGTTGGTATAGTGGATTGTGTTGTGTATGGTGGTCATTTGTTCTCTCTGATATTTAATTAGGAGAAGATTCTTTATTTCCATTAGTGATTAAATACTTCAAACAAGATGCACTTACAGGGGTTCTCCGGGGAAAACAAGTAATCACCTCTCCACAGGTGATAAATTAGTGATTGATTAGTGGGGGTATGAATTCTGGGACCTGCACCGACTGGTAGAATGTGGAGTTTTTATTCCCATTAGACTGGAGCTCATGTGCGACTTGACCACTGATCCATTCATTCCCTCAGTGGCTGATCTTGTTATTTTTCTGGAAGCCCCAAAGAGAATGAATGGAGCTGCGGTCAGACGTCCCACCTGCCGCTGCATTTTAAAATGGGGATAAGTGTCCTGTCAGGGATAAAACTTCCCCATTCTTCCGATAGGTGCGTTTTCCAATGTTCGGAGCCAAACGATCAATACATTATCACCTATCCTGTGGAGCGCATGGATCGGTAATAACTTGTTTTAACCAAAGAACCCCTTTAATGCAAACTACCATAATTGTACATCCCAGTTATAATGGTGCACAGTAGATGTGCAGAAGCCGCCTGTGTCTTACAGTCAACGCTCCACTATAACAGGGATAATGGCCAACAGGTATTTGCATATAGCTGTAGGGTGGGCCCCGAGGATCAATTCCCCCTGTGGGCCCCACACACCCCAGTCCGACATTGCTTATATTTACTGGGTATCCAAGCTGGACCCGTAGCATGAACTGTCTCTCTATGCCTTGGAGGTCGTGGCCTGCCCTGCCGCTAACGTTTTGTCAGAGCGGGTTTTTAGTGCCGCCGCGGGTATTATAACTGATAGGCATATCCGCCTGCCAACTGAAAATGCTGACAGGCTGACTCTTATCAAAATGAACAAGGGCTGGATTGGGCCAGACTTCTCAACACCACCGAATGATAGCAGCGTAACATAAACTCAAATCTATTTTTTTTCTGGTCTATTCCCATGCACCCTTTCACACCCAGACATGGGTATACGCTTCATCCTCCATCACCATAAAAACCAGGGTGACCATCATGCAACGCACACATAATTTTTTTAAGGGTGTTTATGATGCCCGTAGGAAATATTTTTAGAGGCCTACCTCTAACATTTTATGCAATATATGTGTATACCCCCTAGGGGTAAATGTTTGTCAGCCCATGCACTCAGTGCATGGGCATTACCAGTCTAGGAGACCCACTCCTTAATAATAAGAAAATGTTTTTTTACTGAGGCCCTCCACTATGTCTCTTCAAAGGGGTATTGGTGTGCCTCCTAATTTTTGGCAGCCCTTGCACTTACTGCATACGCATTATCAGTATAGGAGACCCACTCCTTAATAATGGAATTTTTTTTTTTATGAGGCCGATTCAAATCGATTCTATATTCTACAATATTTCCTCTCTTATCTTCAATTCGTGTACAGTGAGCTATCGCACAAGGGATAGCTTATTGCAGGTATCAAGTCAGGGATTATTGCCTTATAGTCCATGCTGCTGCAACCGAAAACAAAAAGAAAAAAAAAAGTCTATTCTGTTCCCTATTAATACTGCTGTTAGATACATTTAGTATAGGGATAGATGCTAGGTATCATATACTGGAAATGAGTCTTCATTCTGCTCACAAACATCTCTTCCACAGTCCATAACTTGATTTATTTTTTCCATACACTCATTGACTGATTCAGAATTTTTAAGGTGATTTGTACTCCGAAATTCATCAAAGTGGACCGAAATTCATCGAAGTTGACAGAAATTTATCAAAGTTGACAGAAATGTATCAAAATTGACAGAAATTTATCATAGTTGACAGAAATTCATCAAAGTTAACAAAATGTACTGATTTAATGTGTCCATTCACAATTTCTCTGTAGTTTCTGTATGTAAGAAGTAGTGGTTGGAGACTTGATGCTACTGGAGCTGGAATTACCACTTCAGAACTCTCCAGTGATTTGTTTCCATCCATTTCTGGGTTTTTCTTGAAGTATCTCTGGGGTCATTGTCCTGCTGGAAGACCCATGATCTAGTATGCAAACCCAGCTTTATGACACTAGGCACAACATTGCGACCCAAAATCCTTTGGGAATCTTCACATTTCATGATGCCTTGCACACACAGTCAAGGCATCCGATGCCAGAGGCAGCAAAACAACCCCTAAATATCTTTGAACCTCCACCATATTTGACTGTAAGTACTGTATTCACAGTGCCACATAGGCAAGGCAACTAAGGAGTGGCTCCAAAAGAAGCATTTCAAGGTCCTGG
Source organism: Phyllobates terribilis (assembly GCF_046119375.1). NCBI lineage: Eukaryota > Metazoa > Chordata > Amphibia > Anura > Dendrobatidae > Phyllobates > Phyllobates terribilis. The sequence goes on from NW_027362765.1 coordinate 388,363,053, forward strand.
AGTGACCTAGCCAGTCTCCAGACCTGAACCCAATAGAGGGAGCTGAAACTCAATGTTTCCCAGTGACAGCCCCGAAAACTGAAAGATCTGGAAACGATCTGTATGGAGGAGTGGGCCAAAATACCTGCTGCAGTGTGTGCAAACATGGTCAAGAACTACTGGCTGACCTCTGTAATTAATAACCAACACACGCCACAAAAAATGAGATTTTGTCACTCCAAGGACAATGTACAGAACACACATCACCCGCTATAGGCAATACTAGAGGGTATAATAGAGTCTGGACACTATGAAATTTCTTAAAATTCCAATTTTTATTAGATCATATTAAAAAAGGGGGTTCATTTCCCCACAACAATAATTAAAAAGTTTAAGCAGGAAATTTCAGCTATCCAGATATATATATATATGGGACTCAATCCAAAGGTTAATGTTAGGTCAGGGGTGGGGTTAGAATATTTATTCCCTCACATTTCAGTAATCCAATATGCTTACTAGCCAAAGAGTATAAAGTGCAAATGCCATATACAGTGTCAGTGCCAATGGCACATGCATACTGCCCTAAAGAATACACAGGTATCAGAAGAAGTATATAGAATACAGATATAAGTGTAGAATGTCAAGGCCAGCAGGCTGTGCTTATAGCCCCAATATAGCTATACCCAGAGGGCGTTCAATTGTACACTCATGTTGGGGACCAACCACTATCACCCCAGTATTTCAATTGAAATGTCCGTTACTTACAGCCAGAGGAGAGAGAGGAAGTGACCCAATAATCCTGGTGCTGCACCCCGACGACGCCGTTTCGCCACGCTTCTTCCAGGGGGCGTTAACTACTAGACTTAAACCAGCTCCTTAAATAGTGGCCATGCCCTATCAAATCACGCTGATATGTCCATGTGACGCTCGGTGAATTGAGCGCATGAACTCCGTCCGGTATCTCTTATTTACAAACAGGACTTCCGGTTCCCGCGCTTGGAACGCAAGCGTGGAACGCTTCGCCCTCCCAGATGCGCCTGACCGGAAGTCCACGAGCACCGCCGGCTGCGCATGCGCACCCACCGAGCATGACATCGGGAATGGGGAACGGGCGGTACACTCCATGGTGCAGTACAATAGGGGCGGAGCTAGGGATGTAGAGGGGCCAATCATCTCCATCCTATCCCCAGCAGGAAATCACCCATACATCATCCCCACCTCCAGTGAGAAAGGAATCGCCCGCAGAGGACCCCTCATGCATCCAACCGAAATTTTGTTACTAAGGGCTAAAAAAAAGAACCCAAGAGGGGAGGGTGGGAAGGGGGGATGAAGGGAAGGGAAGGAGGGGGGGGGGAAAGATAGGGGAAATGGGAAAAGGTTACCTGAGAATATCCATAAATACCGGAGAAAGAGGAGAAAAGGAGAGGAAAAGGAGAAAGAAAAGATTACCAGGAAAACAAAAATAAAACATAAAATGATCATAAATTAATCATATCATCATAGGTGTCCAATACCCATCACTATTAGTCCCACGTTGTGCAATACCCATAAGAGGCCCAAGACAGCGCAGCCGACTCCGGAAAGCAAAATATTGATGTCAATAGACACTAAGCTTGAAAAGACCAAATGAGTCTGTTTGCCGTCATGGAGACATCAATAAATATTCTTACACTATTAAAACATAATACTTATTTAAACAGATAAAGAATCCATTCATCCAAATCCCAAGGGTTTTATTTTCTATTCATCCAAAGCTCCCTCTTCTTTTGTAGTATGGGTGCCTTGTCAGAGAAGAGCAGCATCTCCCCAGCCAGTCTCCAACCGCCACCAAACGGATCCCGATCCCCCAGTCACCGGTGTATAAGTCAGCACCATCGAACTAAGGAGCAAGATTAAAAACAGAATAACTATACATGTAAAACAGACGGAGTTAAAAACATATGCTTTACCCAAGAGGTTGCAGATATATATACATTTTTTGGTCATTATAGAAAGGAAGCAAATCCCAGGTTTTCATTCAGGCCTTCTGGAGATATGGTACCCAGTCTATATATCCATCTGCTTTCTATTTGGGCTAGAGTCCTCCCCATGTCACCTCCCCTGGGGCCCAGTGTAATCTGGTCAATTGCTTTGATTATTAATCCCTCCGCTCTACACTCATGGTGTTCCTTAAAATGTCTAGGCAGAGTTTTCAACATTCTGACATCATTCACTGTTGCTGCCTTTTCTATGCCCCTAATGTGTTCTCTAACACGTACCTTGAGTTCTCTCGTTGTTAGGCCTATGTAGATCTTTCGGCAGGGACATTCCGCATGGTAGACTACACCTTTGGATGTACAGGTTAGATGTTTCCTTATTTGAAATGTCCTGGATGCATCATGATTAACAAACGACCTACATTTCTTCAGGTTTTTACACGCTTTACAAAAGCTACATGGAAAAAAGCCCGCGAGTATGTTTACATCTGTTTTCTTTGAGGAGATATCTGGGTCGTAGTGGCTATGTACCAAGGTATCCCTTAGATTTTTTGATCTTCTTGCCACAATGGAAGGTGTCTGTGTGAGAATTTTCTTCAAAACTGGATCCATGAGCAGAATTTTCCAGTGTTTATGAACTATATCAGAGACTTCCTTCCATTGTTTATTGTAGGTAGTGATGAGTCTCGTTTGTTGACTAGATGTCTGCTTTTCTCTTGGCGTCTTCCCAAACAGTAATTCCTTTCATGGAGTATGGTATACTTTTTGGAACCCCTTCCGTATACAGTGTCTGCTGTAGCCACGTTCCTCAAACCTGCACGCCAAGTCCTCAGTTTGTCTTACAAAATCCTCCTCACTCGAGCAGATTTTCTTTGTCCATAAAAACTGACCGATTGGTATTCCTTTTATCGTAGAGGGAATATGGGACGACGAGGCATGTAGAAGTGTATTGGTTGAGGTGGCTTTACGGAATACATACGTGATGATCCGTCCATCCGGAAGGGGCTCAATGCGGAGATCCCGGAAGTCATATTGTCTTCAATAGTTGTAAGTTAGTTTAATATTCAAATGAATGTTGTTAAGGTTAACCATCAGATCCTTTAATCCCGCTATTGGGCCCTCCCAGATAAACCAGATGTCACCAATGTAGCGCATCCAGCCATGCACACTCTCCATTCCTATCACCGGTTCTACTTGGAAGATTTGGCGTTCCCAGGCTCCTAAGAATAAATTTGCATATGAGGGGGCACATGCCGCCCCCATTGCTGTCCCTTGTAACTGTAAATATACCTTATTATTGAGCATAAAAATATTGTGTTCCAATATAAATTCAAGAAGGACAGTCAAAAGTTCAGCCAGAGATGGATCCATTCCGCTTGATCCCAGAAACCATTTGACCGCCTGGATGCCATCAGTGTGTCTAATGGCGGAATTTAAGGCTTCAACATCCGCCGTCACAATTGTCATGTTTTCTTCCAATTGGAGGTCACTTAATCACTGCAGGGCTGCTGTTGTATCCTGAATAAAGGATGGCAGGGTACAGACTATTGGTTTGAGATAATGATCAATGACGGAACATACAATTTCACATAAGCTTCCGTTGCCCGACACTATGGGCCTCACAGGGGGATCAAACTGATTTTTATGCAATTTGGGCAGCAAATAGAACGTTGGTAGTTTAGGATGTAAATTCACTATGGTGTCTAGAAAACTCTTGGGAATAATATCTTTTTCATACGCTTTCATAAGAATATTTACCAATTGCTCGTGAAAGTCGTTGGTAGGATTCCAGGATAGTTTCCTATAGCATGTAGATACATCCAAAATTTTATGAGCTTGCTTCTCATAAAGGTTGTTAGGCCATAATACCAGGTTACCCCCTTTATCTGCCGGCTTTATGGTAACATTTTTTAGGGATTGTAATTCCTGGAGTGCTACCCTTTCATCTCTGGGGAGGTTCGATATCCATTTCGGACTGGCTGGAAGCATTTCAATTTCAGCAACTACCATTTTAGTAAAGACATCAACAGAGGCACATGAACCTAAAGGAGGGAAAGTTTTAGATTTTTTAGTAACATTCATCGGAAACTTACCATTATTCATGGATTGTTGTTCTTCAGATAAATCTTCAAGAATCCGTAGTGCCTCCTGTTCTTGGGTTGTAGGAAACAGTTGATCATTATCTGTTTTATGATGAAATTTTTTTAGGAGGATTTTTCTGGCGAATAGATGTATGTCTTACACCACCTCGAACTTATCTAAGTGACATGATGGAGAGAATATTAGCCCTCTTTCTAATACACAACATTGTGATTCTGTGATAATATGGTCAGATAGATTTACTACCTTCATTTGATCATTCTTTTTTCTATTTCCTTTTTTGGAGAAGATTTCAGGGTATCTCCTAGTTCCATTCTGACCGGCTCTGGTTCTTGGATATAGATCCCCTATACTTTCAGTTTCACTACAGGATGTACTTTCCTCTGACCGAGATTTTTGATTATCCTCTGGTTGATTGTTAGGAGTCATACGAGATTGTTTCTTAGGATTTTGCCATTTAAAGATTTTATCATTCTCGTAGTCTCTTACATCTCTCTGGTATTTTTTTATTTTATTGCACTTATGTCATTCTCCCATTTATCCAAATCCTTTTCAATATTTTTCAAATATGTTTCTAGCTTATCTTTGGAGATGTCTTTTTGTAGAGATCTATGCATCTCTTCAATCTCCTTATCCAGTATATTCAGAGACTTCGTGTTTTTTTCTATAAAAATATTAATAAATTCTAAGGAGCAAGCATGGGCCGCCATTTTCCATCTCCTAATTAGTTCTGTATCCTCCAATTCAAAGGATGGATATACTTGGACCCTTAGGTCTCTAGGTATAATTTTTTGTTCAAAATAATTTTCCAGGGAGATCTTATTCCACCAAAGTTTGGTTTTCCTCTGCAATGCATTTTTATATTGTATAATGAGATCTTTGCCTTCTTGAGAAACCTCTTGGGAAATATATGTACTTCCCTGCTTAAACAAATCAGTGGCCTTAGACCGCCACGAGGTCTCTTTTGCCTTGAAATCCATCAGTAGATTATAGTGACACTCTGTTAGTAAACAATAAAAATATTCAATAACCAACACACGCCACAAAAAATAAGATTTTGTCACTCCAAGGACAATATACAGAACACACGTCACCCGCTATAGGCAATACTAGAGGGTATAATAGAGTCGGGATCCATTTGGTGGCGGTTGGAGACTGGCTGGGGAGATGCTGCTCTTCTCTGACAAGGCACCCATACTACAAAAGAAGAGGGAGATTTGGATGAATAGAAAATGAAACCCTTGGGATTTGGATAAATGGATTCTTTATCTGTTTAATAGTGTAAGAATATTTATTGATGTCTCCCTGACGGCAAACAGACTCATTTGGTCTTTTCAAGCTTAGTGTCTATTGACATCAATATTTTGCTTTCCGGAGTCGGCTGCGCTGTCTTGGGCCTCTTATGGGTATTGCACAACGTGGGACTAATAGTGATGGGTATTGGACACCTATGATGATATAATTAATTTATGATCATTTTATGTTTTATTTTTGTTTTCCTGGTAATCTTTTCTTTCTCCTTTTCCTCTCCTTTTCTCCCCTTTCTCCGGTATTTATGGATATTCTCAGGTATGATGTATGGGTGATTTCCTGCTGGGGATAGGATGGAGATGATTGGCCCCTCTACCTACCTAGCTCCGCCCCTATTGTACTGCACCATGGAGTGTACCGCCTGTTCCCCATTCCCGATGTCATGCTCGGTGGGTGCGCATGCGCAGCCGGCGGTGCTCGTGGACTTCCGGTCAGGCGCATCTGGGAGGGCGAAGCGTTCCACGCTTGCGTTCCAAGCGCCAGAACCGGAAGTCCTGTTTGTAAATAAGAGATACCGGACGGAGTTCATGCGCTCAATTCACCGAGCGTCACATGGACATATCAGCGCGATCTGATAGGGCATGGCCACTATTTAAGGAGCTGTTTTAAGTCTAGTAGTTAACGCCCCCTGGAAGAAGCGTGACGAAACGGCGTAGTCGGGGTGCAGCACCAGGATTATTGGGTCACTTCCTCTCTCTCCTCTGGCTGTAAGTAACGGACATTTCAATAGAAATACTAGGGTGATAGTGGTTGGTCCCCAACATGAGTGTACAATTGAACGCCCTCTGGGTATAGCTATATTGGGGCTATAAGCACAGCCTGCTGGCCTTGACATTCTACACTTATATCTGTATTCTATCTACCTCTTCTGATACCTGTGTATTCTTTAGGGCAGTATGCATGTGCCATTGACACTGACACTGTATATAGCATTTGCACTTTATACTCTTTGGCTAGTAAGCATATTGGATTACTGAAATGTGAGGGAATAAATATTCTAACCCCACCCCTGACCTAACATTAACCTTTGGATTGAGTCCCATATATATATATCTCTGGATAGCTGAAATTTCCTGCTTAAACTTTTTAATTATTGTTGTGGGGAAATGAACCCCCTTTTTTAATATGATCTAATAAAAATTGGAATTTTAAGAAATTTCATAGTGTCCAGACTCTATTATACCCTCTAGTATTGCCTATAGCGGGTGACGTGTGTTCTGTATATTGACCTCTGTAATTGCAAACAAAGGTTTCTGCACCAAATATAAAGTTCTGTTTTTCTATTGTATCAAATACTTATTTCATGCAATAAAATGAAATTTAATTATGTAAAAATCATACAGTGTGATTTTCTGGATTTTTTTAAGATTCTGTCTTTCATAGTTGAAGTGTACCTACAATAAAAATGACTGACCTCTCCATTCTTTGTAGGTGGGAAAACTTGCAAAATCAGCAGTGTATCAAATACTTATTTTCCTCACTGTTTGCGCCACTTTTTCCCCTCCTCCCTACTTCCTGAACCCCCCATCCTCTATGGAAAAACAGTACAACTCCATCTTATTCAAGACAAGATGGACTGCTAACACAGTGAGCTGTTAGATTACAGGGAGGAGCAGAATGAGAGAAAAGGAAGCTTGTGCTGAGTTTTCTAACAAGTCTTTTACCTGAACCCAGAGATGGATTCACATGTACACTGCTCAGTATTGCTGTGTAATTCCCTCCTTGCTGCTGTTACTGCAGTGCCAAGTATGGAATAAAGATCAGGAATCCCTCATTTATTTGTGTGCTCTGTATAAGAGCTATCAGAGCAGCTGGCCTACACCCACTAGCTCAGAGACATCTGCAAATTAAAGGAGAAGAAGAGTGGTGAAAATGCAGGACACAAGTCTTATAATGGTCAAAAATAGTGTTATTCTCCATGTACACACACAGGATGCTTATTCTGAAAGTTACTTGACAGCATAGTTATCCTTCAATATCTCTTCCCCAGCTTGAATACTGATAAGCCCTTGCATGTCATTTCAAAAGTGTATATAACCTCCTCTCAGCAAAAACAGCCATTGCAGTCCAATGCTTCCCATCATAAAATATACATTATGGTGGTCATTTTTATTGTAAGAGAAGACAAAAGATTTCTCAGACTGATACATTGGACCCAATATGTAAGGAATTTTATGCATGATAGCCTCTATGATTTCTAGAGAATAATCCTATTTAGTGTGTTTCCCTTTAAAATCATCACACCATATAGAAGGCATTAAATCTTCCCAATATAGAGTTGTCAAAATATTCCTGACCTTTTATGATTTGCGAAATACTCAGAAAACTCAAAGAAAAAAACAAAACAAACATGTTTGCTGTTATTAAAAAGTGTTTCGCCATAGAAACTGTGAGTATTCATAGCGCACAACCTTGACATGCATTTAATGAAGACGGCACAAGCAAGAATGCTGCTATTGTTTGATAGAAAGCCTGCCACAGACAGCAATGTAAATCCAGACAGCTATCAGGAATGAAATCGGGTCTAATAGAAATCCTACAAAGTGGACACAACTTCCTACCTCATATGGTAACTCTCAGCGGAGACTCGTCTGTGCTAATGTAGGTGGGCGTCATGGTCCTGTATACTCAGACAATGAATAGAATCCAGATATAGAAATATTCTATTACATTTCCCTATTGAGGCACAAAGAAAACATCTTTCAAGCCTTTTTAGGGCATATACAGTCCTGTGCAAAAGTTTTAGGCAGGTGTGTAAAAAGGAAAAAAAGCTGCAAAGTAAGAATCTTTTACCAATAAATGTGTCAATAAATTACTTTTATCAATTAACAAAATGCAAAAAAGAAATGTAAATCTCATCAATATTTGGTGACCGCTCTTTGCTGTCATCACTTTTTCTCATCATCTGTGTACAGTTTTTCAAGCAAGTCGGCAAGGAGGTTGTTCCAAACATCTTGGAGAACTGACCACAGATCTTCTGTGTGTGAGGCTTTTGCAGATCCTTCTGTCTCTTCATGTGATCCCAGACAGACTGGATGATGTGAGATCAGGGCTCTTTGGGGGCCGGATCATCACTTCCAGGATTCCTTGGTCTTAATGACATTGGCTGGATGTTTGGGGTCGTTGTCCAGCTGCAGAATAAAATTGAGACCAATCAGATGCCTCCCTGATGATATTACATGATGGATGAGTATCTGCCTATATTTCTCAGCAGTGAAGACACCATTAACCTTGACCAAATCTCCATTTGCTGAAATACAACCCAAAACTTACAGGACCCTCCGCTGTTGTTCACAGTTGCCTTCAGACCCTTATTATTGTGCTGCTCTCCAGCCCTTTGGCGAGAAACTGCCTTCTGTTACAGCCAAATATCTCAATTTTGACTCCTCAGTCCAGAGCATCTGTTGCCATTTTCTTCACCCCAGATTCTATGTCTTCTGCATAGTGGAATCACTTGTCTTTGTTTTCATATAGAAAATATGGCTTTGTGGACATAATTATTCCATGAAGATTTCTCTAAACAGTAGATGGGTTGAGCTGGGTCCACTGGTTGGTGCCAGCTCTGAGCTGATGCCACTGCTGGACATCTTCCAATTTCAAAAGTAAGCATGATGTGTCTTTCATCTGATGCACTAAGTTTATATGGCTGACCACTGTGTCTATGGTCCTCAACGTTGCTCATTTCTTGGTGCTTCTTCAAAGAGCTTGAACAGAACATCTTGAAACTCTTGTCTGCTGTAAAATCTTTGCCTGTGTGAGACCTTGCTGATGCAGTATAACTACCTTGTGTCTTGTTGCTGTGCATAATAGAAAGGTGCGACTATAGCAGAATCATAAAAGGGGCCATCTTTATTCCAGGAAGGGCCCAGTGCTACAATACCATGCATAATTCTCAAAATGCATCCCTATCCCCTTGTTTGCTAATATTGCATTAAGTCCCAAGGAAAACACATTGAACTAAGCTGTGTTGGGGCTTTCAGTGTTCAGAAGCATCAATAAAAAAACATGTGCCACCTCAGGTAATAGTTGAATGATACCTCATGTAACAGACAGAGATACATAGTTTCATAAAAAAGCTCAAACAGTATTTATATTATTTATTTTTTAGCTAAAATAACTGTCTGAACATATCTTTATAGGTTTGGAGCTCAATTTTTGACACTCCAAACCTCCATTTGACAAATGTACTCCAGTGCTCAACCTGGAGTAATTTTATGTACACGTGGAAATGTTGTGTCAAAAAAGTCACAAAAAAGTTAAAATTGGAGTAAAAAGCATTTTTTATTTTATGCAAGATTCTTGAACCACATGCGCCATTTTGAATAATTCGGTGCGATAAACATCAGAGAATACAACAAGACTAAAAAAAGAAAAGAATGCAAATAATGTATCAGGCTCATAGGTCATTTTAAGCACACTCTCCTACTGATAGTACGGATTTCCATTAAGATAATACATCTGTAAGGAAATGTTACAGGCAGTACTCCCTGGGTTCAAAGTATGCAAATTAGCTTCCTCCATAAGGAATATAATTGCCATCTGTAGATAGCTACCTTGTAAATCAATGTTAAACATACAAATGAACATTAAAAAAATACTAGTCATGCTTCAAGGCTCTTTAATGGGTTGGGCAGAGACAATTTTCCTTCTTTTGGAGGGGAGCTAATTGGTATAATTATTATAAAACAGCTGGTGAATAGCTTTGCTTCTATTCACACCTCAAGATCTTTATCAACACATTGGAGCACATTTATCAAATGGTATTGGTTCACCCGATGAGGTGGATTCTCTAAGCCATGGGTATGGGTGAACATCAGAGCGTGACTTGATGTGGATCAACGAGAAACAGGACAGCAGGATATGCAGGACAACAGACAAACTAGCACAGAAATTCGCAGAGATGAAACGAAGCCAGGTGTGGACACATAGGAACAGTAGCTGTAAAAGAAACTGGTATTTTCCAGCAGGGAAACAGTTAATCACAGAATGCAGTCTGGTATCTTCCAGCAGGGCAATGGTTAATAGCTGCAATGAAATAGAGAAGCAAATGGAGTGTGGTTTCTTCCATCAAGGCAATGGGTAATCACAGGAATGCAATGAAGTATAGGCAAACTGTAGACAGGCATAAAGAAAAGTGTTAGCTTGATTTCAGAGACCAGGTGTGAACAAGAGCGAGAACAGTTGTAAGAAGTTGATAACTTGATGAAAGGTTGAAAATAAAGCTGTCTGTAACATGGATGTCAGGAGTTGCTGAGGAGATGATAGACACCTAGTTGGAGCTGAGCCAAGTGAAGCACACAAAATTTGAGGCAACTAAAATAATGCTACTTAATACCAAAGCACCTGATATCTGCCAAATCTGGCCTTAAAAGGTCTAAGGTGTTGATGTCAGAGGAGTTTCTTGAAAAAAACGGACATTGACTGCAGCAAAGGCAAGCGAAGACATGAGAACAGAGCAGAGCCTGGCGCTGGTGCCTGGACAGGTAATAAACATCAAGATTGGGGATTCCTACACGAGTTTTGCTGCCAAATTTTGTCCAAGTATAATGAACAAAAATCATTTATAGATGTGGCACATCTATTGGGCGGTCCATTCTCCAGAGCATAAAATTTATGCCAGCTGCTGTTGTACATCTAGAAGTATGTTTCTGCCAAAAATGATAGTAAATTTGTCACTTAATGATTGGTTAGATCTCTTACGCCAAGCCACACCCACTTGTTAGAAAATTGCTTGGGCTGTTGCAAATAGTAAAAAAAAAATCCTAATATTTTGTAACTTTTTGATGCTAAAATTCTGTCAAAAAAATGATAAATTCCCTTTATTGGCTTTCTTTAACCCCTTACTGGCCTGGGGCATATTAGTACGCCCCAGGCCATCACCCCCGGTTCAGTGAGGGCTCCGGCGCTGAGCCCACACTGAACCGGGCACATGTCAGCTGATTCTTACAGCTGACATGTGCCCGCAACAGCCGCAGGTGGAATCGCGATCCACCCGCGGCTGTTAACATGTTAAATGCCGCTGTCAATCTCTGACAGCGGCATTTAACATCGCCGCGCCGGAAGCGCGTCACTTACCCCGCCCATCGGTGACCCCGTCACGTGAACGCGGGTCACTGATGGGTGGGCATGACAACCCTGGGTCTGCAGCAGACCCCAGTGGTTGAAATGTAAAGATCGCTATGAGCGCCACCTAGTGGTCGGCGCTCATAGCACAGGAGCATTTCTGCTACATAGAGGTGATCTGTTCATCACCTCTATGTAGCAGAGGCGATCAGACAGTTGCTGCTTCTAGTCTCCTATGGAGAGTATAGAAGCATGCAAAAAGTTTCAAAAAAATGCATTTAAAAATATTTAAAAAATTTAAAAAATATAAAAGTTTAAATCACCCCCTTTTGCCCCATTCAAAATAAAATAATAAAAAAATAAACACCACATACACATATTTGGTATCACCGAGTTCAGAATCGCCCGATCTATCAATATAAAAAAAGAATTAATCCGATCGGTAAACGGCGTAACAAGAAAAAACTTCCAAACGCCAGAATTACGTTTTTTTGGTCGACGCAACATTGCAATAAAATGCAATAACGGGCGATTAAAACATCGCATCTACCCCAAAATAGTATCAATAAAAACGTCAGTCCAGTGCGCAAAAAATAAGCCCTCACCCAGCCCCAGATCTCGAAAAATGGAGACGCTACAGGTCTCGGAAAATATCGCCATTTTTTTTTTTTAGCAAACTTTGGATTTTTTTTTCACCACTTAAATAAAAAAGAAACTATACATGTTTGGTGTCTACGAACTCATAATGACCTGGAGAATAATAATGGCAGGTCAGTTTTAGCATTCAGTGAAAGTGGAAAGAAAAGAAAAAAAAAACAACTGTGGAATTGCATTTTTTTTGCAATTTCACCGCACTTGGAATTTTTTTCCCGTTTTCCACTACATGATATGGTAAAACTAGTAATGCCATTTAAAAGTACAAGTCGTCCTGCAAAAAGAAAGCCCTCACACGGCCATATTGACGAAAAAATAAAAACGCTATGGTTCTGGGAACAAGGGGAGCAAAAAACAAAAATGCAAAAACGGAAAATCCCAAGGTCGTAAAGGGGTTAAAGAGGATCTGTCGTCAGGTCAAAAGTTGACAGGTTTTGCTCTTATTATATTCATAGTGCCCTCCTGAGTTTTGCTTTTTTTGTTTTTCAAAAATCTGCCACATGGTTCCCAAGATAAGGGCCTTTTTATATAGTGCTATTTTTTATGGCATTTAATCAAAAAGACCCGCCCCTGAGGATCCTGACCCCTAATTTAAAACTGTAAAACTTTGCACCAAATGCAAAGGCTCACATCTCTGGAACTGTATGGTGAATTTTAGAAAAACAAAAAATGCAATACTCAGAGGAGCAGTGAGAATAAAATAAGAAAAAAAACTGACCACTTTTGAGCTGTTAACAAGTTTTAAGGAGGTTGTCCTATATAGAAAACCCATTTTTACATACCCTATTAGAGAATTCTGAGTTTATATAAAGGAAGAGAGCATTGTGTAAAAGAGTTTTAAAAAGTTACATAGAGCATCTCTCTCTGGAGGACCCGTCCTGCCCTGAAACCAACAGATATGAATGGACAAAATGTGTAATGCTTCATTCACCCTGCAGAGGAGCTGCAGAATAAAATACTGGTTCACAGATTATCGCTGAAAGCTGGGGGCACAGTAAGTGGACACTTCATGATCAGCTCAGCGCATGCATACCCAAAAATACTATTCTGTACAATACTAGAACTTTTTTTATTGCATGCTAATTTTTTTTTTTTTTTACCTCTGTACACCAAAGTCTGCTCACCACATGCACGGGAGGAGTCTCCTTTGTAGAATCGTGCTGGTTGTCATGGCTACTAGAGAACCCAATTAAACTTACAAGACGCAACCTGCAGGATATCGCTTTTACATTTTGTTATGGGCAATGGTAGATGATATGATTTCTTTACAACGTATTATGGCAGAAACCAGAAATTAGTTTTACTGATCTAAATAAGCCTCAGACCATTCATCATGCACCCTATAGTCGTCAGCTATATGTTAGTCATTTTTTAATGGTAGTTTTAGGTTTTATTAAAAAACATATATAGTAAGGACATAATCAGCGATTCTCTGCTTCCATCCTGCAGGTGGCGCCAGCATGACACGTTCACACATAACAGGAACTAGCACCAAAAAAAAAACCAACAAAAAATTGCTGATTTTTGCAGCCATTGAGGAAGCTTTTTATATTTTCAAACTTGTAGGAAAACTGCATGTGTTATATGAGTGCTGTTTGCGCTTCTCCTGTGTTTCTTTTTAAGGCTATCATTGATGACACAAAAAGAAAAATCTTCATTTAAAAAAATAAAAAAAAATTACAAAAAAATAAAGGGAACACTTAAACAACAGAATATAACTCCAAGTAAATCAAACTTCTGTGAAATCAAACTGTCCACTTATGAAGCAACACTGATTGACAATCAATTTCACATGCTGTTGTGCAAATGGAATAGACAATTGATGGAAATTATTGGCAATTATCAAGACACCCTCAATAAAGGAGTGGTTCTGCAGGTGGGGACCACAGACCACATCTCAGTACCAATGCTTTCTGGCTGATGTTTTGGTCACTTTTGAATGTTGGTTGTGCTTTCACACTCGTGGTAGCATGAGACGGACTCTACAACCCACAGAAGTTGCTCAGGTAGTACAGCTCATCCAGGATGGCACATCAATATGAGCTGTGGCAAGAAGGTTTGCTGTGTCTGTCAGCGTAGTGTCCAGAGGCTGGAGGTGCTACCAGGAGACAGGCCAGTACAACAGGAGACGTGGAGGGGGCCGTAGGAGGGCAACAACCCAGCAGCAGGACTGCTACCTGCACCTTTGTGCAAGGAGGAACAGGAGGAGCACTGCCAGAGCCCTGCAAAATGACCTCCAGCAGGCCACAAATGTGCATGTGTATGCACAAATGGTTAGAAACCGACTCCATGAGGGTGGTATGAGGGCACGACGTCCACAGATGGGGGTTGTGCTCACAGCCCAACACCGTGCAGGATGCTTGGCATTTGCCACTGAACACCAGGATTGGCACCCTGTGCTCTTCACAGATGAAAGCAGGTTCACACTGAGCACATGTGACAGACGTGACAGAGTCTGGAGACGCCGTGGAGAGCGATCTGCTGCCTGCAACATCCTTCAGCATGACCGGTTTGGCAGTGGGTCAGTAATGGTGTGGGGTGGCATTTCTTTGGAGGGCTGCACAGCCCTCCATGTGCTCGCCAGATGTAGCCTGACTGCCATTAGGTACCGAGATGAGATCCTCAGACCCCTTGTGAGACCATATGCTGGTGCGGTTGGCCCTGGGTTCCTCCTAATGCAGGACAATGCCAGACCTCATGTGGCTGGAGTGTGTCAGCAGTTCCTGCAAGATGAAGGCATTGAAGCTATGGACTGGCCCGCCCGTTCCCCAGACCTGAATCCGATTGAGCACATCTGGGACATCATGTCTCGCTCCATCCACCAACGTCACGTTGCACCACAGACTGTCCAGGAGTTGGCGGATGCTTTAGTTCAGGTCTGGGAGGAGATCCCCCAGGAAACCATCCGCAACCTTATCAGGAGCGTTGTA
The DNA here is from genome assembly GCF_046119375.1 of Phyllobates terribilis. Lineage (NCBI taxonomy): Eukaryota > Metazoa > Chordata > Amphibia > Anura > Dendrobatidae > Phyllobates > Phyllobates terribilis. The sequence goes on from NW_027362765.1 coordinate 388,378,066, forward strand.
GGGAGGTCATACAGGCACGTGGAGGCCACACACAATACTGAGCCTCATTTTGACTTGTTTTAAGGACATTACATCAAAGTTGGATCAGCCTGTAGTGTGTTTTTCCTCTTTAATTTTGGGGGTGACTCCAAATCCAGGCCTCCATTGGTTAATAAATTTGATTCCCATTGATGATTTGTGTGTGATTTTGTTGTCAGCACATTCAGCTTTGTACAGAACAAAGTATTCAATGAGAATATTTCATTCATTCAGATCTAGGATGTGTTATTTGAGTGTTCCCTTTATTTTTTTGAGCAGTATATATATACATATATATATATATATATATATATATATATATATATATATATATATATGATGCACCGAGGGAATAGAAAACAATATTCTTACAGTCACTCAGTGCTAAAACCTGGATGTTGAACAATGCATGAAATGAACACACAAAAAGTAATAGAAAGTAAAGAAAAAAACAAAACAAAACCTGAAGTTTTGCTTCTTAATTGTCTTTTACGTTTCGGTCATCTGTCCTCCTACAATATTTTCAGACTCTTCTGTCTTGAATGGGCCTACAAGATCTAAAACTGTTGCTGTCCTACTGTTTGAGGAAGCTCTGGCTTGGAGACACCTTTTATCCAGAACAGGTGTGGACATATCATTGGTGCAACCTGTGCAGCCGCAGGGGCCCGGAAGGTAAGGGGCCACTACTACCTCCAAAGCAGGTGGAATTGTGCATTATTAAGAGCTACTGGTCGGCAAAGGGCCCATATATTGTTCTGGCACAGGGGCCTCTTCTGTCTGTATCTGCCCGTAATCCAGAATCATGACTTTACACATTACGGTGCATTAGTGATGAGCGCAAGTGCTCGGGTATGCACCAAGTATCGCGGGTGTTCTAGTGAGATGTTTGCGTCCCTGCAGCCACATGTTTCGCAGCTGTAAGACACAAAACATGCTGGGATTGCTCGTGTTTGTCAGGCAATCCCTGCATGTTTTGTAGCTGTCTAGCAGCTGCGAAACATGCGGCCACGGGGACGTGAACATCTCACTGGAACACCCTAGGGAAACTTGAGTAACAAGTACTTGCGCTCTCACACTCAGAACTGAGAGTATAGAGTGAAAGTCGCCGCAAGAACAACGGCAAAGCCATCTCAGGACAACGACCATCAGCATCTTCCTGCAGAGGCTTCGCCAGGGAAAACGCAAATGCAAAATTCCAAGTTTTTGAGGAGTTTTCAGTTTTTTGAGGAGGATTTGTAAAGTTTCTGCTCAGCTTCTGTTCCAAAACCTCCTCCCATAACTCAGCGTGAACATTCCATGAAACCGCTTCAGGGAAAAGAAACTCCCCCCAAAAAGATAATTTACTGAGGCGGTTTCTACTTGAAAAACTCTTTAATTTTTGTCAGTCTAAAAAAAAATTCTGTGTGAACCTTCCCTAATGGTATCTTATTGGCATTTCGGGCTGATTTTCTGAGTGGACAAAATCCACAGAATAAGGATAGGGTCGGATAAGCGTATATTCTTTCATCCAAGAGAATCAGCCCAATGCTGCTAATCACACTCTGATCAATCTCTGATTGAAAAAAGTTTCTCCATCTTCTCCATTCTGTCAGTCTAGGAAACTTGGACCACCGAGTGCAGTCCCGTATGTCCGAGTGCGATCCGAATATCAGATCAAACTTGGACATGCTGCGATTTTGTCCTTGTAGCGGCTCGGCGCAAGGAAAAAAATTGGATATGTGCACGGCCCCATAGACTAAGACTGGTCCAAAATACGGTCACGAGCCCTAATTCAGTACAAGTGAAGGAGGTCTCATCTACATGATGCTAAATATTTCTGTGCAGACATGGGCATCAGAGGCAGATTCTATAATGAATCAATTCTATGTGAAGAATTCAGAGAGTAGAATCTGTGGAAAATTCGCCAAATTTGCAGGTAACACGTGAATTTTGCCAAAAAATAAGCCACAGAAAAACTCACGCAACGTGTGCATTTTCACTACCTTGGATGGCCGGCTGTGCATAGAATCTCACTATAGTCCAGTATTGTGCAAAATTTCCTGCAAAACTGTTTCCTGCTCAGTAAACTGGAGGAGCGCAGGTTGCTTCCACCTGGTTTATGGTATCGCCGCCTAATTCCCATGATTCGCAGTTCCTCTTTTGTGCTTTTATCCAGGATATTTGGGAGTGGCACGCCGCTGCTTATACCTCGCTTTCTTCTCCTCCTTGTGTAACTCGCCCGGCCTGTGCAAACACTATTTGAAGTCTGATTTTACGAGTGAAAATGTTTGGTGCGGCTAATCCCACAGAACACATCTCTGCCTCTTAATGCCGCTTTTCTTTGAAAGACAAGTGCTACAGTTAAGCTTAATTGTAATTGCTCTTCTTGTTCTATTGAGGGCCTATGAAATCAGGGAGTAAAGAGGATTATCACCAGGTTTCATTCCTTAAATATCGCATGTAATGATTCGCACGTACTTATTGCCCATCTTATCGTCTTTCATATTCATTCTAGCACATTCTTTGACATTCTCAGAATACTTTTATACTTTGGTAAAAAAATATATATACATTTTTGCAATTTTTATATATATATATATATATATATATATATATATATATATATATATATAAAAATTGCAAAAATGTTCCTAAAAACGGCCACAGATATTTAAAAAAAATGCATGGACAAAAGAGGGTAAAATCCCAGCTTAAAATCTCAGAACTATCAGACCAGGTCATGAAGCTGCCCTTTATATGGATAATGACTTCTCTTATATACTGTATACCTGTTGTACATTTTGCACTGGGTACAGGAGTTTTTCCTCCTGTACTGTCCAAAACTAAAAGGATCCCTACATTTCGAATTTTCTTACCACTTATTTCTTTTATTGTGAGATTTGCTGCATCGATCAGATGGTTTAATTACTCATTTTTCCTGCAGCGGCCACTACAGGAGTAATGTAGTATTGCATGCAGTCTTTCTAGTAGAGAACCATCCACATGATACATGGACAACCAGGGACCTCCAGAAAAAGTCACACTGCTTGTTAATAGCTTTTCACTAAGGCACATAATGGGGTTTAGGTAACGACATTCCCACCATGACATCCATATACAGAACTATGTGATAAGCCATGCATCGAAAATTGATAAGATTCGCACAACGAAAATCGAAAATCTCTTGCCAACTATAGAAATCCAAACTGGACAAAGTCTTAAAGGCCATTGCCCCACTATCAGTATTTGATCAGTATTTTTCTCAGGAGTGAGAGCCAAAACCAGGTGAGGAACAATCAGAGAAAAGGTATAATAGAAACAAGTCACCAATTCTGCATTTATCACCCACTCCTGGTTTTGGCTCCCACTCCTGAGAAAAAACACTGACCAAATACTGATGGTGGGGCCGTGGCCAAAGGGTTATTCTCAACTTTCCTCATCAGGAGCTCACAGCTCCCCTGCCTCCTGACTTGGGGGTGTGGTGCGGGGAAGAGCGCTCCTGATGATTGACAGTTCAGACCAGAAGCACGGCTGACCGCAGTTGAGAACTTTGCACTCTCATGCTGCAAGCAGAGGCAGCTTTGCCTTTATAGTATTGGGCTACGTTCACACGTTTTAGCTGCATTTTTTTCTGCTAGCAAAACCTTCTCTTTTGGCAGTAAAGAAGCTGCTGTCAAAAAGAAAGTTTCAGTGTGTTTTTGCTACTTTTTTGCTGCCTGATGTTGCTGTGTTTTTTGTGTGCAGATTATATGTGTCATTTGTCTACAGTGCATTTAATAAAGTTAGTTTTATTCACCATGCAGCAAAAACACAACAAAACCACAAGTGTGTGATTGAGATTACTGAAATCTCATCGCTTTGGCTGGTACTTTAAAAAACAACTTTTAATCTGCATTAAAAAACGCAGCAAAAATGCAATGTGTGAACATAGCCTTAGAGGAGCGCAGGGGACACAGAAGAGTAAGGAAGGTTATGCTCACACGAATATTTTCATCAGTTTTTTTCTGCACCAAGAACCAGAGTGATGGCAAGATAAAAGCCGAGTAAAATACGTGTATTTTTTATCCATTTTTACTTGTGTTTTTTCCCCCCATTACTTTGAACAGGTGAAAATGGTGCCAAAACCCTGGAAGGATTCGCATGCTGCTAATTTGTGAAAACGTTTTGATGGTTCAAAACTGCAAGGAAAAATAAGCAGTGTGTGCATGAGCTTTCAGAAATCTCATTCACTTCGCTGATACACCAATGTTTTTTTACCTTGAAAAATGCTGCAAAAAGTGCAGCGCGTAAACAAGCTTTTCCTTTGTTCTCTTGCTTCCAGTCGTGTTATCTCTTTTCGTTGCACCATACAAACATTGACAAAAATGAGCTTGAACACAGGAAAGTAACAAATAGAAGTGCGCAGTGTTAGAATCACTGGTCGGAAGCTTTATCATACACACTACACAACAGGTCTATTCTGATTTTTCACTTATTTGCTGCTAGAATGACTCAAGGTCAGACTGGGGTAAAGCTTGGCGCTTACAAGGAAGGTAAATGCGGCTGAGAATTTAACACCATGTTTTGCATCTAAACAAGCAAACACTGCTGTTAATGTAGATGCATTAGTGCTGAGAATAAAAATTTACAAAATGTTCCTTATATCGAGTCCTTAAAGAGCAACAGGAGTATGAAATGAACGTAAGCTTTTCCCATTGATGTCAGTGGAAGTTTTTCCTATTGTTACTTTAAGGATGTATCAGAATGATCAATGTTTTTAACAGGCTTCCAAATACCTCTGGGTTTTACTACAGCTTGTAATCCAGTTTTTGACCATGGGGTTATTAAATGTGTTTTCACTTGTAAAACTTGGTCAAAATCCCAAAATTTTACAATTTTTGGTGCAGTTTTAACTATGGCAATCAAAAAAGTCCTATGTAAGTGCACTCGGTGGGTGTACGTATGAGATGTGGACTTTACATGCGGATTTTCGAGCTGAAAATCTGCAGCATGATACAGTAACAGCTAAGTCAATGAGAATTTTAACATCTTAGCAATATATTGTGGAAAATTTCTACTTGCAGATTTTCGAATCCCGAGCATGTAAATTCTTTAATTTCACTCTTTGTAATGCATTGGGTGAAATCCACGACAATATCCACAGCAAAATCTGCATGGAACACACAAGGATTTCGGTACTGGTTACTTGTTATCTTTTGCTGGAAATTACTGGATCATTAGACTATGGCTGTGCACACCTTCAGACAGATATTTTTTTTTATTGTTCGTTTTCTTACAAATTGCATTTTTAAGCAACTTTCTTAAAGCGCACCTGTCAGCAGGATTGTGCTCAGTAAACAACATACTCTGTCAGGTGGGTGACATTACACTGATTAAAATGATACCTTGGTTGATTAAATCTGTCCTGTGGTTCTTGTGTAATCTTTACTTTCAGTTTGGAGATAATGATATGCTCGTGCTTTGGGGCGGCCCTGTGGTGGGTGCTCTATCTGGTGATCTGCTTACATGTTCATCTGTATGCTCTTATGACAGGTCACTGTGCCTTCACTGACCTGCCTCATATGTTACATAATGCATCCAGTAGTGCGGGGCTAGGTAAAATAGGAGGCAGGTCAGTGAAGGCACAGTGACCTGTCATAAGAGCATGTAGCTGAATATGTAATCAGAGCATCTGATAGAGCACCCCCCCACAGGCCGCCCCAGAGCACGAACATATCATTATCTCCAAACTGAAAGTAAAGATTACACAATAACCACAGGATGGATTTCATCAACTAAGGTATCATATTAATCAGTGTAATGTCATCCACCTGACAGTGTATGTGGTTTACTGAGCACAATCCTGCTGACAGTTGCGCTTTAAGTAATTGTTATTTTTCTGCTGCAGACTGTCTGTAAGTCTTTTATTGAGCTGTGCATTCTATGAAAAATAATAGAAACCCATCAGAGCCCTTGCTACTTACGGCTCTCTTCTTCCATCTCCCTTCTCTCAGTGTTAGACCGGTTTCAGACGTCCGTATGAACCAGTACCAGAGATATCTGTGTCCTGTGTGTCGGTGTGTGTCACACGGGTGTCAACCGTATGCCGCATCAGGATCACACGTACTGGCGCTTGGGAATTAGTGTACAGTTAGCGCTGTTTCCAAGCGCCAAGTGATGAACGCTGCCCTCATCATAGTTCCCTGCCGGCGTTGCGGTCAGCACCAGCAGGGACAATGATGAGAGTAGTAGTGTCTGCTCCCGCAGTGTCCACCTGTACAAATAAGACTAAAATAAAAAATTCTTATACTCACCTGTCCTAAGTGTCCCCCGCTGTAATCCATGCGACTGCTCAGTAGAGGAGCCAGGGAGAATGACTCCTGCAGCGAGCGGTGTCCTGTCACTCACTGAGTGCAGCTCCAGGGCCCGCACAAAAACGGACATGTCATTGTGTGGAGCACACGGACACACGGTCCGTGGAAACACACTGACAAGTGCACAGACCCATAGATTTGAATAGGTCTATGTGTGTCAGTGTCTCCGGTACGTGTGGAAACTGTCACCACATGTACCAGACACACGGATATGTGAAAGAGCCCTTAAATATAGCAGCAGGGAGAGGGTTGTATACAGATCTTTACAGTTTTATTAAGAACAGAAAAAAATACACACGTGGTCAAAATTGTTAGTATCCCTCGTTTAATGCAAGAAAAACCCACAATGGTCACAGAAATAACTTGAATCTGACAAAGGTAATAATAAATTAAAAATCTATGAAAATGAACAAATGAAAGTCAGACATTGCTTTTCTGCTTCCACAGAAATGTTTAAAAAATTAACCTCATGAAATAGGCCTGGACAGAAATGATGGTTCTTCTTAACTTAATATTTTGTTGAACAACCTTTTGAGGCAATCACTGCAATCAAACAATTCCTCTAAGTGTCAATGAGACTTCTACACCTCACGACAGGTATTTTGGCCGACTCCTCATGAGCAAACTGCTCCAGTTGTCTCGTGGTTCAAGGTTGCCTTTTCCAGACGGCATGTTTCAGCTCTTTCCAAAGATGCTCAATAGGATTTAGGTCAGGGCTCATAGAAGCCACTTCAGAATAGTCCAATGTTTTCCTCTTAGCTATTCTTGGGTGTTTTTAGCTGTGTGTTTTGGGTCATTATCCTGTTGCAAGACCCATGACCTGCGACTGAGACCAAGCTCTCTGAGCTTTCTGACACTGGACAGCACATTTCTCTCTAGAATCCCTTAAGATTTCATTGTACCCTGCACAGATTCAAGACACCCTGTGCCAGATTGTTACGCTCGCGCCCGGACTGACTGGCGTGAGCGTGATTAGTGATCCCACTGTACCATGAACCGAGGAGTGCCTGGAGGGGCGTAACTAAGTATCAACCCGATCCGACCAAAATCGCACGGTGGCTTAGTCGACTCCGTGGACCAAGGAGGAACCAAGCAGAGGGACCAGGTGCGACTCCAGGTCAGACCCCGGTCACAGTTGTTGACCCACACCTGGGAATGCAGGAACAGGCAGGTTAGACTGGCATACAGGCAGGTGGGTATTGGTAAGTATGGCTGGTATGCAGACAGGTGGGTACTGGCAAGCACGGCTGGTATGCAGACAGGTGGGCACTGGCAAGCACGGTTGGTATGCAGACAGGGAGATACTGGCAAGCACGGCTGGAGTGCGGACAGGGAGGTACTAGCAGGTTGGAGCGCAGGCTGGATAGGGTCCAGTACAGACTGGGAGACAGGTACAGAGTCGCAGATGCGGTAGACAAGCAGAGTAAAGCGAAACCGCCGGAGCGGAGGACAAGGCAGAGCAGAGAGGAACTGCTGGTGCGGTGAGCAAGCAGAGAGGAGCGAAAAACCGCAGGTGCGGTGGGCAAGGCAGAGCAGAGCGGAACCGCCGGAGCGGTGGGTAAGTCAGTGCAGAGAGAAACCGCTGGTGCGGTGGGTAAGTCAGAGCAGAGAGAAACTGCTGGTGCGGTGAGCAAGACAGAGCAGACAGAAACCGCCGGAGCGGTGGGCAAGTCAGAGCAGAGAGAAACCGCCGGAGCGGTGGGTAAGGCAGAGCAGAGGGAAGCCGCCGGAGTGGTGGGCAAGTCAGAGCGGAGCAAAACCGCAGGTGCGGTGGACAAAGCAGAGAGGACAGGGCTCTGTTCACATGGAACAGACAGGAAAATACAGGAAGATGGCTAGAACACAGGAGGAAGATACGGAGGAAGGGAAAAGGGACAAGCAGAACCAGATACACACAAGGTACTTACTATGAAGTAGCGATTGGACACAAAACTCACAAACAGAAGTACAGAGACAACGAGTTGGAGTAGGTTCAGGTTCAGATACTGCAGGAAAAGGGAAGGTACGGACATAGAGACAAACAGGTAACAGGCTAGGATGCAGTGCAGGCAGGAACTGCTACTGCAAAGAGATACAAGAACGAGCCTGGGTATACAGCCCCCAGAGATGGCGGAAACGGACAAGAAGTCACAGATAACAGGTCTGGGTATGCAGCCCCCAAAGATGGCGGAAACAGACAAGAAGTCACAGATAACAGGTCTGGGTATGCAGCCCCCAGAGATTGCGGAAACAGACAAGAAGCAGAGCTGGACCTGGCAACTTCAGAGTCAAGCAGCACACTGAATGTTAGTGTTGCTCAGGCACCTCCTACTGGGTGGAGGGGGTTTAAATATCCAGTGACTCACAGCAATAGGCTGGAGACGCATTAGGGGTGCGCCCACAGCAGCTATAAGAATCAGGAAGTAACCGGGCCGCCGCCCTAAGCAGACAGTCAAGAGCCATGCACACAGCATGAACTGGAGCAAGATTTGCAGGCTGGACTGACAGGTAAGATTGAGGTCTTGCATAGTGGGAGGTGGTGCACTATGCAAGCACGCCGCCAGGGATGTTAGAGTACCCCCCTTTATGCCCCTCTTCTTCAAGCCTGCAAGGGTCTTCTGCAGAGAATTTGGAGGCCAATCCTTCTCTTCAAGAGGATTACCTCTTCTGTCCATTAGAGGAAACAAAACTGATCTCATCATCTTGGTGACTAGGATGCTTCCTCCTATCAAGCCATTTTCAGCAACAGACGAAGTGGGTGAAGTACCAGGAACAGCACACAGGAAAGTCTCTCTCCGTTTGTTATCAGGTAGCACCCTGGTGGATTCAGGAGACAACTGGAGGTCCTCTGCCTGGTAGGAGGGTTGCAGAGACTCGGGGGTAACCACCGCCTTGATGTTCACTTTTCCAAGCTTACTGGATGAAGTGAACGGTATACCAGGTGCCGGGTGTAGGAAAGTCTCTCTCCGTTTATCAGGTAGCACCCCGGGAAATTCAGGAGACAACTGGAGGTCCTCCGCCTGGTTGGAGGGATGCAGAGACTCGGGGGTAATCACTGCTTCGAAGTACATTTTGCCAAGCTTACTGGATAAAGTGGGCGGCATACCGGGTGTAGGAAAGTCTCTCTCCGTTTAACAGGTAGCACCCCGGGGAATTCAGGAGACAAATGGAGGTCCTCCACCTGGTTGGAGGGGTGCAGAGACTCGGGGGTAATCACTGCTTCGAGGTACACATCGCCAAGCTTACTGGATGAAGTGGGCGAAGTACCAGGTACAGGGTGTAGGAAAGTCTCTCTCCCTTTGTTATCAGGACGCACCCCGGAGGATTCAGGAGACAACTGGAGGTCCTCCACCTGGTTGGAGGGGTGCAGAGACTCGGGGGTAAACACCGCCTTGATGGATGTAGGACCAGATTTATTAGAGACAGAGGGTCCTTGCTTTAGGACCATCTTCAGACTGGTTTCAGAGATGACATGCCTGTAAGGCGGGACAGTACCTGAAGCCAGATCATTGGTACAATCGTCGAGACTGTGTGGAGACATCGCCTCCGCTTCTCTTCCTTCGGAGACTTCAGCGCACAGCGAGTCAGCGACTAGCAGATCTGGTGAAGAAGAAGAAGAAACTGCTGACTGTCCTGAAGATATGGGGACTGGACACCCCTTGTACCTCAGCAGTCCCCCAGGATACACCATGCAGGCTCTCCAGACCTGAGCGGGCACTAGATCTCTCGGCTCTGGACGACCTGTGGGTAAGCCAGTCAGCACCTGGAATGTGACCTTCTTCATATGTAATGCTCCAATATGGAGCTTAATTTGTACAGACATATTTTGACTGTTTCTGAGTAGGGCTTGTCCTTCTGCTGACAATGCTCAAACCGGCTTCTGGAGTTGTCGGACGGGAATCAGACACCGACTCTTCAAGGCTTTAAGCCCGAAACTTCCGGTTAATCTGAGGCCTTCACTTGCCACGGAGATGTGTCACCCTGGCCTGGATGCCACAAGTGTAATTAAAGCTGTGTCTGAGAGCAAGGGGGAGGTTCTCTAGTCAGGGGAACATTAGCATGCAATGCCTCCTGTCTCAGGCCAGTAGGGGGAGCTGGCTGCCCCTATAAAAGCTGGTGCTGGGGGCAGGGTTAGGGAGAACTGGACGACCTGCCTCAGCACTGAGAGGTGTCCCAGAGCAGGGACAGAAAGTTGTGTTGCACCTAAGAGGAAGTGTGGCAGTAGGAGAGCCACAAGCCAGAGACAAGAGGCGAAGAGAGCCTGTCTTGGCAGAGAAAAGACTTAATCTTACCAGACTTTGGTGTCTGAGGCTGGAAGGATTCCACATCCCCCAGCAGAGAACCAGTCCGCAAGGGACTGTACATTCCTTGGCCTAAGAAGCCTGGAGGCCCTGCCACAACCAAAGGGACCAGTAAAGCCGTACAAGGCTGGGAGCAGAAAGGAACCCACATCGCAGGCCATACAGGCGAGAATACACGGAAAGCTCGGAAACGTGGGCTGTTACCCTATAATGAGGAGATAGCCAGAAGGAGCACAGAAAGCACGGTAGGCCTACACCCTCACCCTGACCAGGGCCAATTTCCCCGTTGCTCTCAGACATCCAGGTCCCCTCCTAGCTGGGACTGTTTGTGGGTCAGTTTGCCTGTTTAGTAAAGACCCTGGACTGCAACCTGTTGTCTGTGTGCTCCTTGCTCCTCCAGCACTATCAGCACTGGGACTCTCACTACCATCACTCCCACCATCCACTATACTGCCCTGGGGCCGCACTCTTCCCGTGGGGAGTCACACTACCATAGCTGCACACCTCATCAGCCCCAGCGGTCTGCATGCAGCGGCGGTTCCTAACAACCGCAAATCCACGGGTGGCGTAGTCGGACATAAACATCAGCACATAACGGACTACCACTGGCCTGACCACCCTGAGCCACGGAACCGGGTTGCCACTACTACTCCCATCGTTCCCCCTATTGCCCGGATCCGAGTGCCCCACGGCCCAGGGGGCGAGTCAGAGACAGTCATGGTCATCTGTGGAGAGGAAACACTACCGCCAAGGGCAGCCTCTCCTACAGGTCTAATGTCTTGGGATTCTCCAACCTTCACTGGACAAAGACCGTCAGGGGGTCCCAAACCACCGCAGCGGGACCGCAATCCGATTTTGGGACTGAGTTCTGGCTTCTGCTTTGCCTGACGAACATAGTCATCCTTCATGGATTCTGTGCGGAAAGCTGCTTCTACAGGCTGGGGAACAGGAGGTCTTTGGGAGGACAGAACCTGGCGTGACGGTTTACCTCTACGCCTTGCATATCTGGACTGCCTCTTGAGGTTGGGAAGAGAAGTATTCTGAGGAGCATAGTCATCCTGTGTGGATTCTGGGTGGGCAGCAGTCTCTTTGGGCTGGAGGACTGGTAGGCTACCTACACACATTACCCATCGGGGCTGCTCCGGGATATTGGGAAGGGAAGCTTTAGCACAGGCTTCAGGATTAGGGTCATCGAAGACCATTAGAAAGGCCACCAGGAAGGCCTGCAGGTCAAAGATGATAGAATCCCATGCTTCCCATAGGGGGGTGATCCATTTCAAGGCATCACCCGCTAGGTAGGACATCATGAATGCTACTATATCCCGATCAGTAGGAAAATAGTGAGCATAGAACTTGAAATGCAGCATGCATTGCTCCACAAATGCACGACTTCGTTTTGGATCCCCATAGTACCGTGGTGGATCCACAGGAACGAGTGCTGACAGATCCATTTGGGCTGGTGCATAAATCGGCTGGGCCATAGCTTGAGAAAAAAATTTTTCTTGATGCACGTATTCGCCAGACAAGGGTTTAAAATGTCTCTGAGAGCGAAAGGCTGTGGGGCTCAACGGGAACCATGGCCTGAGCAAACTGTTACACTTACGCCTGGACTGACTGGCGTGAGCGTGAATAGTGATCCCACTGTACCATGAACCGAGGAGTGCCTGGAGGGGCGTAACTAAGTATCAACCCGATATGACCAAGATCGCACGGTGGCTTAGTCGACTCCGTGGACCAAGGAGGAACCGAGCAGAGGGACCAGGTGCAGCTCCAGGTCAGACCCCGGTCACAGTTGTTGACCCACACCGGGGAATGCAGGAACAGGCAGGTTAGACTGGCATACAGGCAGGTGGGTAATGGCAAGTATGGCTGGTATGCAGACAGGTGGGTACTGGCAAGCACGGCTGGTATGCAGACAGGTGGGCACTGGCAAGCACGGTTGGTATGCAGACAGGGAGATACTGGCAAGCACGGCTGGAGTGCAGACAGGGAGGTACTAGCAGGTTGGAGCGCCAGCTGGATAGGGTCCAGTACAGACTGGGAGACAGGTACAGAGTGGCAGATGCGGTAGACAAGCAGAGTAAAGTGAAACCGCCGGAGCGGAGGACAAGGCAGAGCAGAGAGGAACTGCTGGTGCGGTGGGTAAGTCAGTGCAGAGAGAAACCACTGGTGCAGTGGGTAAGTCAGAGCAGAGAGAAACCGCTGGTGCGGTGGGTAAGGCAGAGCCGAGGGAAGCCGCCGGAGCTGTGGGCAAGTCAGAGCAGAGAGAAACCGCCGGAGCGGTGGATAAGGCAGAGCAGAGGGAAGCAGCCGGAGCGGTGGGCAAGTCAGAGCGGAGCAAAACCGCAGGTGCGGTGGACAAGGCAGAGAGGACAGGGCTCTGTTCACATGGAACAGACAGGAAAATACAGGAAGATGGCTAGAACACAGGAGGAAGATACAGAGGAAGGGAAAAGGGACAAGCAGAACCAGATACACACAAGGTACTTAATATGAAGTAGCGAGTGGACACAAAACTCACAAACAGAAGTACAGAGACAACGAGTTGGAGTAGGTGCAGGTTCAGATACTGCGGGAAAAGGGAAGGTACGGACATAGAGACAAACTGGTAACAGGCTAGGATGCAGTTCAGACAGGAACTGCTACTGCAAAGAGATACAAGAACGAGCCTGGGTATACAGCCCCCAGAGATGGCGGAAACGGACAAGAAGTCACTGATAACAGGTCTGGGTATGCAGCCCCCAGAGATGGCAGAAACAGACAAGAAATCACAGATAACAGGTCTGGGTATGCAGTCCCCAGAGATGGCGGAAACAGACAAGAAGCAGAGCTGGACCTGGCAACTTCAGAGTCAAGGAGCACACTGAATGTTCGTGTTGCTCAAGCACCTCCTACTGGGTGGAGGGGGTTAAATATCCAGTGACTCACAGCAATAGGCTGGAGACGCAGCTATAAGAATCAGGAAGTAACCGGGCCGCCGCCCTAAGCAGACAGTCAAGAGCCATGCACACAGCATGAACTGGAGCAAGATTTGCAGGCTGGACTGACAGGTAAGATTGCGGTCTTGCATAGTGGGAGGTGGTGAACTATGCAAGCACGCCTCCAGGGATGTTACACAGATGCAGCAAAGCAGCCCCAGAACATAACAGAGCCTCCTCCATGTTTCATAGTAGGGACAGTGTTCTTTTCTTGATATGCTTCATTTTTCTGTCTGTGAACATAGAGCTGATGTGCCTTGCCAAAACTTCCATTTTTGTCTCATCTGTCCATAGGACATTCTCCCAGAAGCTATGTGGCTTGTCAACATGTAGTTTGGCAAATTCCAGTCTGGCTTTTTTATGATTTTTTTCCAACAATGGTGTTTTCCTTGGTTGTCTTCCCTGAAGTCCACTTTGGATCAAACAACAACGGATGGTGCGATCTGACACTGATGTTCCTTGAGCTTGAAGTTCACCTTTAATCTCTTTAGAAGTTATCCTGGGTGCTTTTGTTACCATTTGTATTATCCGTCTCTTTGATTTGTCATCAATTTTCCTCCTGCGGCCACATCCAGAGAGGTTGGCTACAGTCCCATGGATCTTAAATTTCTGAATAAAATGTGCAGCTGTAGTCACAGGAACATCAAGCTGCTTGTAGATGGTCTTATAACCTTTACCTTTAACATGCTTGTCAACAATTTTCTTTCTAATCTCCTGAGACAACTCTTTCCTTTGCTTCCTCTGGTCCATGTTGAGTGTGGTACACACCATGTCACCAAACAGCACAGTGAGTATCTGTAGCCCTATATACAGGCCCACTGACTGATTACAAGATTGTATACACCTGTGATGCTAATTAGTGGACACAACCTGATTTAGCATGTCCCTTTTGTCACATTATTTTCAGGGGTACCATCATTTCTGTCCAGGCCTATTTCATGAGTTTAATTTTTTTTTAAATTCTGTGGAACCAGGGTTGAAAAGCAATGACTGACTTTCATTTCATAGATTTTTACTTTATTATTACTTTTGTCAGATTCAAGTTATTTCTGTGACCATTGTGGGTTTTTCTTTCATTAAACGAGGGGTACCAACAATTTTGACCACACGAATATATATGGCACTAATATCTTCTGCCTGGGACCTCTAGTGGAACAGATATCCTTTAGATCGTGGGTCTCATAATTTTAGTTACCTGAGCCGCATCTCATTTACCGTCCCCCAATCTGAGGTCATAAGGGGAGGTATGTGAAAGTGACTTTCACCTGGTAAAAGCAGATTCTGACTTGGAGCCATTGTTCAGTGCTGAAAGATACAGCTTGCTACTATAGGACTGCTCCATTTTCTAATCCGAATGCTCCCCTCCACAATATCTGCACCATTTCTGTGATGTCATGTCTAGTAATTTTCTTTTGGTTATCTCTTTTATCCCTATTGGATTGCATTTGCTGTATTGTCTTTTCCCCTTTGTAATACCTTTTGTATATTTTTATAAACAGTGCCTAATTGTGAGATTAAATATATAATATGTAATATTTTTGTTCCTCTTGCTCTATTAACAGCCCCCCTGAAGCCTTGAGAGACCCTATGTTACCAGAAACGGGTGTCCAATCGGCCTGTGAAAATGATTGGTGGTTGCAGCTAGTTTTTCATTGGTTACTGCGGAGCTTGGCAGTGACAGTACATAATTATACCTTTATACCTACCCAAGTGTTGAAATCAGATGTGTATATACTATACGGTCACTGTGAAAGTGCCCAATAACCAACCTGGTAACAAAAGCAGCCATTGCCTTGTCCATCAATCATCAGTCAATTGTGTGATTGTCCTGCCGATTGTTGGCAGCGCAGTGCTGTTCCTGACTTCCATCCTATATTACTGGGATCAATCACACAGACCTCACATCCAGCCTGTATTACTGGGAGAGAGACAGACATCACATACAGCCTATATTACTGGGAGAGAAACACAGACTTCACATCCATCCTACATTACTGGGAGAGATCACACACCTCACATTCAGCCTATACTACAGGAAGGAACACTCCCACAAAATAAAAATCTGAAACTTGGATCAGGTTTCAAATTGCATATCAGGGAGTATAAAAATGAATGAAGGGATGAAGATGGTGTAATGTGAAGATTCTGGGCCTCAATGCAAAATCTGTTACCCACCCACCCTGGTGTCTTCTTATGTAGCAGGGGGACTTTGAGCCTCATCAGGCACCAAGACGTATTACCCCTGATACCCTATAGCTCTATAGCTATGCCACAGTCAGTCTCTAAGGTTTTCTATTGCAAAGCTAAATGCACAACTTTCCATTGAGAATATGCCAATCAGGAAATAAATACACATTTTCATGTACTGCCAGAAAACAGAGGTGAGTTTAATGGATGGACAAACCATATCTCCAAGCACTGCAGATGCATATGGGTCCAGTAGGTAACAAGGTCCATTGTTCCCTAGAAAGCAGTCACCTACGATCTGGAAAATTGCATAGAATAAACTTCACGACTGGTGGACTGTTAAGAGACACAGTATCTGTGCTGAGCTAAATAGAGCATGGGACCCTCGTACTGATACAGGGACATGTTGTGACTAAGTTGTACGAAGGAATAATATGGCACCTGGAGAATGTACCTATAAATCTGAGCAGTATGGAATGTAAGAATGAAGAAGAAAGGTGTCGTGCTCTCTTGGATGTGTCTGTGTGATTGGCCCCATATACTCGTCCATACTGTGGATGGGTGCAGGAGCTGCCCGTATTTACAAGCACTAGTGGGGTCCATAAGACAGATAAGAATAGTGCAATTGTATGATAGTCAGTCTAAAAAATCACCGTTCGGCACAGGCACATGGGCCAACCACTGAGCACATGACAGAGCACTGACCGAAAATATGGCCGTCTGAACTTAGCCTCAGACTAAGCTTTTTGCTGCAGTGTTTCAGGTACAGTTTTCGTGCTGCAACTGGGAACTTAAAGTCAAAATATTCTCCCTGTTATGTTATGGACTATTTCCAAATTCTTGCCAAACAGGTTTTAGTTCAATGAAGTAATTGCATCATGCCATTACACAGCCATTGTACTTCAGCAGGCGGCTGCACCAGCCGCATTATCCTGCCAGCATTGCCAGAATTCTGACTTGATTTACACTGGGGTCCATGCCTTATATTACATTTATTATGTGTTTTACACACTTTTTGAGTAAAAGTGAATGCGGTGTGACATGCAGAAGTAGTGCTGTTGCTTCAAAAGCATCCAGCAACTATTAGAAATACACTCGAGGTCAAAATTGTTGGTACTCCTCGTTTAATGAAAGAAAAACCCACAATGGTCACAGAAATAACTTGAATCTGACAAAAGTAATAATAAATTAAAAATCTATGAAAATGAACAAATGAAAGTCAGACATTGCTTTTCTGCTTCCACAGAATTTTAAAAAAAATTAAACTCATGCAATAGTCCTGGACAGAAATGATGGTTCTTCTTAACTTAATATTTTGTTGAACCTTTTGAGGCAATCACTGCAATCAAACCATTCCTGTAACTGTCAATGAGACTTCTGCACCTCTCGACAGGTATTTTGGCCCAATCCTCATGAGCAAACTGCTCCAGTTGTCTCGTGGTTCAAGGTTGCCTTTTCCAGACGGCATGTTCCAGCTCTTTCCAAAGATGCTCAATAGGATTTAGGTCAGGGCTCATAGAAGCCACTTCAGAATAGGCCAATGTTTTCTTCTTAGCCATTCTTGGGTGTTTTTAGCTATGTGTTTTGGGTCATTATCCTGTTGCAAGACCCATGACCTGCGACTGAGACCAAGCTTTCTGACACTGGGCAGCACATTTCTCTCTAGAATCCCTTGATAGTCTTGAGATTTCATTGTACCCTGCACAGATTCAAGACACCCGGTGCCAGATGCAGCAAAGCAGCCCCAGAACATAACAGAGCCTCCTCCATGTTTCACAGTAGGGACAGTGTTCTTTTCTTGATGTGCTTCATTTTCCATCTGTGAACATAGAGCTGATGTGCCTTGCCAAAAACTTGCATTTTTGTCTCATGTGTCCATAATACATTCTCCCAGAAGCTTTGTGGCTTGTCAACATGTAGCTTGGCAAATTCCAGTCTGGCTTATTCAACAATGGTGTTCTCCTTGGTTGTCTCCCATGAAGTCTACTTTGGATCAAACAATGATGGATGGTGCAATCTGACACTGATGTTCCTTGAGCTTGAAGTTCACCTTTAATCTCTTTAGAAGTTATCCTGGACTCTTTTGTTACCATTCATATTATCCGTCTCTTTGATTTGTCATCAATTTTCCTCCTGCTGCCACGTCCAGGGAGGTTGTCTACAGTCCCATGGATCTTAAATTTCTGAAT
Source organism: Phyllobates terribilis (assembly GCF_046119375.1). NCBI lineage: Eukaryota > Metazoa > Chordata > Amphibia > Anura > Dendrobatidae > Phyllobates > Phyllobates terribilis. The sequence goes on from NW_027362765.1 coordinate 388,396,050, forward strand.
AATATGTGCAACTGTAGTCACAGGAACATCAACCTGCTTGGAGAAGGTCTTATAACCTTTACCTTTAACATGCTTGTCTATAATCTTCTTTCTAATCTTCTGAGACAACTCTTTCCTTTGCTTCCTCTGGTCCATGTTGAGTGTGGTACACACCATTTCACCAAACAGCACAGTGAGTATCTGTAGCCCTATATACAGGCCCACTGACTGATTACAAGATTGTAGACACCTGTGATGCTAATTAGTGGACACAACTTGATTTAACATGTTCCCTTTGTCACATTATTTTCAGGGGTACCATCATTTTGGTCCAGGCATAATTCATGAGTTTAATTTTTTTTTAAATTCTGTGGATGCAGGGTTGAAAAGCAATGTTGGACTTTCATTTGTTCATTTTCATAGATTTTTAATTTATTATTACTTTTGTCAGATTTAAGTTATTTCTGTGACCATTGTGGGAATTTCTTTCATTAATTGAGGGGTACCAACAATTTTGACCACGTGTGTAACACAAACACAGGAGACAGGAAGTGTTGTGCTTTAGAAGCTTCCAGCAACTAGAGGGGTTAACACAGTCACATGTGACAGGGAGTGTTTTAGCAGAGCCCCAGGGGGATTGGGGGGAACTTGTTATGGTAGTCTGGATGAGACCGAATAGAAAGGTGGTGGAGTGATATCTGGATCTGACAGAAGGCAAGGGAACAGGATTCAGATCAGTAGAGGAACTAAACACAGGTCAGATAAACTCCCTGAACTAACAGTGCAGAGTATTATCAGGCAGAAAGATAAGGACTGGAAGGAATTGTGTCACAGGGACCATCTCCCTCATTAAACTCTCCCCCCTCCATCTCCATACTGGATAAAGAATGTTGTGTACTATTGTGTCCTTGTGAAGGAAAAGCCTGTGGTTTGTATGCATAGAAGTGTGCTAAGAAGAGATCTAATCTATGCTGAATTACAGTATGCTACTGAAGAGAATGTAATACTGTGCCTTGTGAAGAAACTATTGTATTGTTACTGGAGCCGGTTGCTCAAGAAACTCAGACTGTACTGTAATGAAGATTGTTGCTGTAATATCCCTGAATTGCACTGGCCGTGCTTCAGATTAAATTCCACTGTTAAACTGTTAAAAAAAGACTCTTGTCAGATGTGTCTGGTCAGCAATTGAATCTATCGTGTGCCTGAGAGAAGCTGCAGTCTATGGTCGCCCTGAATAACGGTTCCTCCAGGATTCCAAAGAATTCATAAAACCCGTCTCGCCCTATCTGAACCTAGCGGCGTGCGTGTATCAGTGGCTTAAAGAAGGTGTGGCTTAAATGGGTGTTATTTAGATTCTACAACATGCACCAAAATTGCAGAAGTGCCTAAAGTTTTACCAAATTTAGAATCCAGCATGAACTGCTTAAAAAAAATTGCAGTGTTCTCAGACTGTCTAGACCAAGTTTGTGCAAAAGTTTTCACACTGAATGTGCATTCTTACTGGCTAGATCTCACTTGTATGGACATCTGTAGACATGAGTCAGTGTTGCTACTGAGCTGCTCCTGCTGCATGTGCTGCACTGTTCATTCCTATGCAGTTCTTGCAGCGTAAGAAACCCTGTTATCAGGCCCATGTTTCAGCTCTGCAATAAACTGACTGACCACATGCTGGGTCATAAGACATTTCGGCCACGATTCATCATTTACATGTAACTTTTTTGTTTTGTGGTATTTGTTGACTCCTTTTTTGTACCAAATTCATCGAAATGGCGTTTGCTGTTCATGAATTTTGCATAAAGTAACATTATCTATCTCATCTATTACATTATTTCTGTGTCCTAATGTGTATAAATATGTGACTCTTCTGATTTTGTGTTATATTAGCCTGATGAAGAGGCCCGAGTAGCCTCAAAAGCTTGCAACCTGTTACCATCTTTTCAGTTAGCCATTAAAAGGTATCAACCACTGAAGACTCTCAAATCTAAATATTTTGCATAAAGTAAAACATTTTCTTTATCTCTGTTTTTAATCTTTTTAGTGCAAAAAGTGACGTTTCACAAAATGGCAAAAAAAAAAGTGTGCGACTTTTAGAAAAGTTGCAATATGACGAAAACATATGGAAACTATAATCCCTGCATACAATGGCAAATGCAAAAAAATGTAACCCCCAGAACAGGAGAACACACATAAACATATACAGTGGGTACGGAAAGTATTCAGACCCCTTTAACTTTTTCACTCTTTGTTTCATTGCAGCCATTTGGAAAATTCTAAAAAGTTCATTTTTTTTCTCATTAAAGTACACTCTGCACCCCATCTTGACTGGAAAAAAAACAGAAATGTAGAAATTTTTCCAAATTTATTAAAAAGAAAAACTGAAATATCACATGGTCATAAGTATTCAGACCCTTTGCTCAGTATTGAGTAGAAGCACCCGTTTGAGCTAGTACAGCCATGAGTCTTCTTGGGAATGATGCAACAAGTTTTTCACACCTGGATTTGGGGATCCTCTGCCATTCTTCCTTGGAGATCCTATCCAGTTCCGTCAGGTTGGATGGTGAACGTTGGTGGACAGCCATTTTCAGGTCTCTCCAGAGATGCTCAAATGGATTTAGCACAGGGCTCTGGCTGGGCCAGTCAAGAATGGTCACAGAGTTGTTCTGAAGCCACTCCTTTCTTATTTTAGCTGTGTGCTTAGGGTCATTGTCTTGTTGGAAGGTGAACCTTCGGCCAAGTCTGAGGTCCAGAGCACTCTGGAAGAGGTTTTCATCCAGGATATCTCTGTACTTGGCCACATTCATGTTTCCTTCAATTGCAACTAGTTGTCCTATCCCTGCAGCTGAAAAACACCCCCATAGCATGATGCTGCCACCACCATGTTTCACTGTGGGGATTGTATTGGGCAAGTAATGAGCAGTGCCTGGTTTTCTCCACATATACCACTTAGAATTATCACCAAAAAGTGCTATCTTCATCTCATCAGACCAAAGAATCTTATTTCTCATAGTCTGGGAGTCCTTCATGTGTTTTTGAGCAAACTCTATGGGGACTTTCATATGTCTTGCACTGAGGAGAGGCTTCCGTCGGGCCACTCTGCCATAAAGGCCAGACTGGTGGAGAGCTGCAGTGATAGTTGACTTTGTGGAACTTTCTCCCATCTCCCTACTGCATCTCTGGAGCTCAGCCACAGTGATCTTGGGGTTCTTCTTCACCTTTCTCTCTAAGGCTCTTCTCCCATGATTGCTCAGTTTGGCTGGACAGCCAGGTTTAAGAAGACTTCTGGTGGTCCCAAACTTCTCCCATTTAAGGATTATGGACGCCAAGAGAATGCCAAGAGTGTGCAAAGCAGTCATCAAAGCAAAAGGTGGCTACTTTGAAGAACCTAGAATATAAGACATATTTTCAATTGTTTCACACTTTTTTGTTAAGTATATAATTCCACATGTGGTAATTCATAGTTTTGATGCCTTCAGTGTGAATGTATAATTTTCATAGTCATGAAAATACAGAAAAATCTTTAAATGAGAAGGTGTGTCCAAACTTTTGGTCTGTACTGTATATATATATGTATATATGTGCATAACAAACTAATGGAGGCAGAGTAAAGCGGCAGGATCAAACCTTGGGGTAGATGATAATTTACCAGCCCCGCTAATCCTGAGAGAGGTGTTCTGATATGTCCTGTCAGTTACTGTGGAGAAGAAAAGACCTGCCCTCACTTCCTGTAGAGAGACAAAGATCCACCCTCACTTCCTGCAGAGAGACAAATATCTGCCCTCACTTCTTGTAGAGAGACAAAGATCCGCCCTCACTTCCTATAGAAAGACAAATACACACCCCACTTCCTGTAGAGAGACAAAGATCTGCTCTCACTTCCTGGAGAGACAAAGATCTTCCCCTCACTTCCTGTAGAGAGCAAAGATCCGCCCTCACTTTCTGTAGCGAGACAAAGACTTGCCCTAACTTTCTATAGAAACAAAGATCCGCCACCACTTCCTGTAGAGAGCAAAGATCCGCCCTCACTTCCTGTAGCAAGACAAAGACCTGCCCTCACTTCCTATAGAGACAAAGATCTGCCACCACTTCCTGTAGAGAGACAAAGATCTGTCCCCACTTCATGTAGAGAGACAAATACCCATCCCCACTTCCTGTAGAAAGAAAAAGATCAGCCCCCACTTCCTGTAAAGAGACAGAGACTCACCCCCACTCTAAAGAAACAAAGTCCCACCCCTACTTTCTGTAGAGATAAATCCTTGCCCCCATTTCCTTGAGAAGAACAAGGCCTCACCCCCACTCCCTATATTCAGTCTTGGTGTCTTGTGATATAGAGGATTACACCTGACAACAGGCAATGGACTGCAAGTAACACAGAAGGAAGATACCGAGTGGTTAAACTTTAGGGTGATTTTTTGTGGGTAAAACAACATCATTTATGAATAAATTGCTTTGTAGATTGTCTATTATCAATCAAATAATATCAAGTTGTCTGAGGACGCACAGGGATGAGTGTTGCTCAATAGCTATTCTTGGACAAGTCATGCAACCAAAATCAATCATGCAGCTTGTATGCGACAAGAAACGCCCCCCAAAACAGCAAAATCGCAAATAATACATATACTGGGGAAAATAAGTATTTGATATACTTCTAATTTTTCAAGTTTTCCCACTTACAAAGAATGGAGAGGTCTGTAATTTTTATCGTAAGTACTTTTCAACTGTGAGAGACAGAATCTATAAAAAAAAATCCAGAAAATCACATTGTATGATTTTTACATAATTAATTTGCATTTTATTGCATGAAATAAGTATTTGATACAAAAGAAAAACAGAACTTAATAATTGGTACAGAAACCTTTGTTCGCAATTACAGAGGAGGCACGCCTTAGTTGCCCTGGCTGTGTGTTTCGGGTCATTATCATGCTGGAAGACCCAGCCACCAATCTTCAATGCTCTTACTGAGGGAAGGAGGTTGTAGGCCAAAATCTCACGATACATGACCCCATCCATCCTCCCTTCAATACAGTGCAGTCGTCCTGTACCTTTTACAGAAAAGCACCTCCAAAGTATGATGCTTCCCCCACCATGCTTCACGGTTGGGACGGTGTTCTTGGGGTTGTATTCATCCTTCTTCTTCCTCCAAACATGGAAAGTGGAGTTGATACCAAAAAGTTCTATTTTGGTTTCACCTGACCACATGACCTTCTCCCATGCATCCTTTGGATCATCCAGATGGTCATTGGCGAACTTCCAACGGATCTGGATATGTGCTTGCGTGCCCTGCAGGACTTTAATCCATGACGGCGTCGTGTGTTACTAGCGGTAATGTTTGAGACTGTGGTCCCAGCTCTCTTCAGGTCACTGACCAGGTCCTCCCGTGTAGTTCTGGGCTGATTCCTGACCTTTCTCAAAATCATCCTTATCCCACGAGGCGAGATCTCGCATGGAGCCCCAGACCAAGGACGATTGATGGCGTTTATTCCATTTTCTAATAATTGTGCCAACAGTGGTTGCCTTCTCACCAAGTTGCTTGCCTATTGTCTCAGCCTTGTGCTGGTCTACAATTTTGTCCCTGGTGTCCTTAGACAGCTCTGTGGTCTTAGTCATGGTGGAGAGGTTCGAGTGTGATTGATTGAGTGTGTGGACAGGTGTCTTTTATACAGGTAACAAGTTCAAACAGGTGCAATTAATACAGGTAATGAGTGCAGAGTAGGAGGACTTCCTAAAGAAAATCTAACAGGTCTGTGAGAGACAGAATTCTTGCTGGTTGGTAGGTGATCAAATACTTATTTAATGCAATAAAATGCAATTTAATTATTTAAAAATCATACAATGTGATTTTCAGGTTTTTATTTTTAGATTCTGTCTCTCACAGGTGAAGTGTACCTACAATAAAAATTACAAACCTCTCCATTCTTTGTAGGTGGGAAAACTTGCAAAATCAGCAGTGGATCAAATACTTATTTTCCCCAGTGTATGCAAGGCCCGGTCACATGTGACATGTATTGAATCTATGGCAAGTAAGTGATGCATTTGGAAACATTAGCGACTTTGTGTTGCAAGTTGCAATATAACACCATAGAAAATCATTATAAGTGATAAGCAATGTTACACTCTGATCTCTATGTTGCGAGATGCATGTTGCCTTGTATCTCCAGCCTTAACCCCTTTATGACGTGAGACGTATTCATATGTCCCTGTGGCCTGGGCCTTAATGACCAGGTACGTATGGATACGTCTTGGCGATCGCCAGCACACAGCTGACGCCCGCCGGGTGTCAGCTGATTCTGACAGCTGACACCCAGCCCTCAGTGCCAGGAGCGCCCGGCACTTTAACCTCCTAAATGTGATCACTGCAATCGCAGCATTTAGCGAGCAAATGGACAAAAGCCCCTCTGCTCTTGAATCGGAGTCCCCGCGACGTCATCAAGACAACATCTTTGTCACCAGGCACCAGCAAGGTAGTTAGATCATGAGCAGTGCATGATGTAACTATCTTGTGTCTGCAGGACTGACAGCTATAAGGCACAGCAGTGATCCTGCACTGCTATGCGTTATATCAGCGATCAGACTACAAAAAGTGAAAATCCCATAGCGGGACTAAGTAAAAAAGTTTAAAGAAAACATAAAAAAATAAATAAATCACAAAATAATAATAAAATATATATATATATATATATATATATATATATATATATATATATATATATATAGTGACATCATAATATGGGCAGTCCAGAATTGATTGTTTAAAGGCATAGTAATTTTAGTGTATGTAAATTTTTGACTTTGCAGTAAGTAATAAAAATACCTTAAGGCTATGTGCCCACGATGCAGAAATGAAGCAGAAAATTTCTGCAGCATTTCTGCATCTCCCTGGCAGAAAAAACGCATGCAGATTGTGCATGCGTTTTTCCTGCAGAATACATGTGGATCCACATGCGGATTCACATGCGTTTCCGCATGCAGATTGACAAGCGCTTTCCAGGCGATAGCATCACTTGGAAAGTGCTTGACAACTAGGTCACACTGTATAAATCCATGCAAACAGCATGGATTTATACAGTGTGAACCGTAAAAATTAAAACAAATAAAGCTATACTCACCCCCGAGGCCCCGGCGTGTGCAGCAGCGCTCGTTCCTGTCTGGTTCCCGGTTGCCGGCATATCGCGAGACAGAGCGGTGAAGGGCCTGCGGTCACATGACTGTGACGTCACCGCAGGTCCTCAAGCGATGCCGGCATTCAGAGAAAAGCCTTCGGAAAGGTGAGTATAAACTTTATTTTTTATTTTATACTTTTTTTACAGTTACAATGGTACCCAGGTCTGGATGAGAGTCTCCTCTCCTCCAGAACTGGGTACCATCCGCACATAGAGACGCATAGAAGCCGCTTGTACAAATGTACAGTCGCGGTTTCTATGCGTTTCAATGCAAGTCAATGGCGGGAGTTCCGCTGCGCTTCCGCAAAATTAAATGACATGCTGCGGATTTTTGTACGCAGCATAAACGCTGCGGAAAAATCCGCAGCATGTGCATAGACCATGGGGTGCGGATTACCTAGCGTTTAACAAGCGTTTCCGCTGCGGAAATTCCGCAGCATAAACGCTTGAAAAACGCTACGTGGGCACCCAGCCTAAAACATTCTCTCTCTCTTTCATTATTCTGGCATTTGGCAAATATTACAAATTATGGTAATCCTAATTGACCTAAAACGGGAAAGATTTATTCTGATTTCATGTCATATATAGAGAAAAACATGCTTATGAGTCTTTTTATATAGTGTATTTAAACTTCTGGTTTCAACTGTATACAGTGCATTGTGAAAGTGTTTGGCCTCCTTGAACTTTTCTACTTTTTGCCACATTTCTGGCTTCAAACATAAAGATATAAAATTCATTTTTTTGGGGAAGAATCAACAACAAGTGGGACACAATCGTGAAGTGGAAAGAAATTTATTGGATATTTTAAACTTTTTTAACAGATTCAAAACTGATAAGTGGGGCGTGCAATATTATTCGGCCCCTTTACTTTCAGTGCAGAAGTTCAGTGAAGATCTCTGAATGATCCAATGTTGTCCTAAATGACTGGTAATGATTAGAGATGAGCGTTGTTCTACTCGAACTGTTCGCCAATCTCAAATTCGAGCTGTTTTGGGCGGTGTTCGAGCCGGTCGGCGAACACGAACAATTTGAGAAAAATTCGGCTGTTCGAGGTTATGTTCGATAACTGTTCGTGCACCAAAATCATAACTGGATTTTTTCTCAGTAATGATGAAAATTAATGTTAATACGCAGTTTGAGTGTACAGCGGGGCGGGGGGAGGGGCAGGGGATGGATCTCTGCAGGAACAATGAAGATCTCCATTTTTTTTTCTCTTTCCCGCATTTGCAGTGGGGAGGTGCAATCTGTCAGCCTATCAGCAGCGCACACACGGAGCGAAGTGCTTTTTTTCACACAAGCAAGGGCATGTGTGATTGGCAGTGTATGTCACATGTCCTTGCCCTATAAGACCAAGCCATTTTCCCCGTCGCCACCATTTTCTCACTGCTGCAGCTGCGTGTTAGACGGCACCGCTGTTGCTGTGTGCGATATACCTTGTTAATTTCAAGCCAATTTTCGCACAAATATACAGATAGCTTGGGAGTAGGGAATAGTTGTGATTGCAGTCCTTTTAAGGACTAGGTTACAGCATTTCCTACGACTTTTATCAGGCAGGTCTGTGCTCTTAAATAGATAGATTGTGGGAGTAAAGACTAATTGTAATTGGAGTCCTTTTCAGGACTAGGTTACATGAGTTCCTATCAGTTTTTGCCAGGCAGGTCTGTGCCAGTGCTGTGCAAGTTTTTTTCACAGCATTTGGCTGAATCTAGCAAAGCTAATCCTTTTTGGCCTATTGCAGAGTGTGTTAGTCAGTGGAGTAGCCTATCTGTGTTGCAAGATATACCACCTGTGTATAGAATACCAATTTTTTTACTGCACCTAGTGAAGTAAAATCTTTTGGGCATAGCATCATTCTATTAGTCCATCTATACTGAATTCCATCAGGTTGCAAACTGAATATAATTTTTTTCTGCATCTAGCTCTGAAAAAATATTTGGGCTTCTAGCGGTGTGTGGGACTTGGTCTATTAGTCCATCTATACTGACCTCCATCAGGTTGCAAATTAAAAATAATTTTTTTCTGCATCTAGCTCTGAAAAAATATTTGGGCTTCTAGCAGTGTGTGGGACTTGGTCTATTAGTCCATCTATACTGACCTCCATCAGGTTGCAAATTAAAAATAATTTTTTTCTTCATTTATCTCTGAAAAAATATTGGGCTTCTAGCAGCGTGTGGGACTTGTTCTATTAGTCCATCTATACTGACCTCCATCAGGTTGCAAATTAAAAATAATTTTTTTCTGCATCTAGCTCTGAAAAAATATTTGGGCTTCTAGCAGTGTGTGGGACTTGGTCTATTAGTCCATCTATACTGACCTCCATCAGGTTGCAAATTAAAAATAATTTTTTTCTGCATCTAGCTCTGAAAAAATATTTGGGCTTCTAGCAGTGTGTGGGACTTGGTCTATTAGTCCATCTATACTGACCTCCATCAGGTTGCAAATTGAATAAAAAAAAATTCTGCATCTAGCTCTGAAAAAATATTTGGGCTTCTAGCGGTGTGTGGGACTTGGTCTATTAGTCCATCTATACTGACCTCCATCAGGTTGCAAATTAAAAATAATTTTTTTCTGCATCTAGCTCTGAAAAAATATTTGGGCTTCTAGCAGTGTGTGGGACTTGGTCTATTAGTCCATCTATACTGACCTCCATCAGGTTGCAAATTAAAAATAATTTTTTTCTTCATTTAGCTCTGAAAAAATATTTGGGCTTCTAGCAGTGTGTGGGACTTGTTCTATTAGTCCTTCTATACTGACGTCCAGCAGGTTGCAAATTGAATATAATTTTTTTCTGCATCTAGCTCTGAAAAAATATTTGGGCTTCTAGCGGTGTGTGGGACTTGGTCTATTAGTCCATCTATACTGACCTCCATCAGGTTGCAAATTAAAAATAATTTTTTTCTGCATCTAGCTCTGAAAAAATATTTGGGCTTCTAGCAGTGTGTGGGACTTGGTCTATTAGTCCATCTATACTGACCTCCATCAGGTTGCAAATTAAAAATAATTTTTTTCTGCATCTAGCTCTGAAAAAATATTTGGGCTTCTAGCAGTGTGTGGGACTTGGTCTATTAGTCCATCTATACTGACCTCCATCAGGTTGCAAATTAAAAATAATTTTTTTCTGCATCTAGCTCTGAAAAAATATTTGGGCTTCTAGCAGTGTGTGGGACTTGGTCTATTAGTCCATCTATACTGACCTCCATCAGGTTGCAAATTAAAAATAATTTTTTTCTGCATCTAACCCAGCCAATAGTTTTGGCCTAATACCACAGTTTGGCCACTCAGCTCTGCTCGGTTACCATCCATTGTTTTTTTGTGCAAACAACTCCAGAGTTGTGAATTAGTTAACCACCAAAATGAGTGGAAAAAGGCCTGCTGCTGGTGGAAAGGGGAATAGGCGTGTTGGGAAGGGGAAAAAAGGTTGTGTCCGTGGTGTAGGTGCAGAAGAAAGACCATCTTCCAGCCAAACTAAAATGTCTACTTCTTTTAGCGGACAATGTGATAAGATCCCTTTCTTACGGCCACGCCAATCGCTACAAATTCCAGATGAGGCACAAAAACAGCAGGTGCTTCAACGGATATCAAGTGCTCCTTTAAGTGGGCTCTCCTCCACATCAACTTCAACATCACAAATACTCCAGTCCTCAAAGGTGTCACCCAAATCGCACTTGCTTCCTCACAGCTCCCAAATCTCCAGCTGCCCGTCTGAGTATGAGGTAGAACAGATGGTTGAGTCTGCAGAGCTGTTTACTCATACTATAGCCTGGGAATCAGAGGTCGACTCCAGCGCTTCTGTGAATCCAGACGAGGAAGTGATCTGCACTGATGCCCAGAATCTTTATGAGTCGGATCCAGGACCAGACGCAGAAGGTTCTGACCATAATGTAGACCCTCATTCCCAAACTGTAACTCCTGTTGGTGGAGACAATGAGGAAGACGATGATAAGACTCAAATACCTGATTGGAGCGACAACTTTAGTTTTTTGTCAGGGCAGGAACAGGTTGGCTCTGAGGACGACGGGTGTGATAACGCACAGGGTGATGATGATGAGGTCGGAGATCCCACTTACTGTCAACCCACAGTCAGCCAAGAGATGAGGTCAGCAGAGGAGGTGGAGGAAGATGCTAGTGACGACGAGGTCAGGTTGCGCCTTCCTGGACAGAGACGTAGTACTGGAAGCACGTCAACAACTGCATCCTCAAACACAACTCTGCCTCTCACCACAAGTCGTGGTGGCTCTTCAGGTCGCATGGGTGCTAAGCCTTGCATAGCCTGGGCATTTTTTCAGATCGATAAAGATGACCCAACTCGTGTTATCTGTAACATTTGTCAGCAAAAGCTAAGTAGAGGCCAAAAAATACATAGTTTGAGTACTTCATGCATGAACCGGCACATGGACATGAAGCATAAGTTGCAGTGGGAAGCTCAGTGTGCTACAATGCGGTCTAGCCGGCCGGGCCAACCACCGTCTGCCATATCTTGTGCATCCGCGGCCTCTTCATCCTCTGTGACTGGGGGGACAGCAGTCACACCTGTTTTGGGGCGCAGACCTGCCACCTCTTTACCCGCAACAGCCAGCGTGATTGGCAGGTCATCATTTTCTTTGGAGGTGGTAACACCAGCTGGTCTTGAGCGCTGTCCGACATCGATAGCACCACCTTTGGATCAAGGCAACCTAACATGTCCGCCTGCATCTTCCTCACAGACCGGCAGTTTGCCGGGGACACCCTTATCAACCCCGTCTAAGCACAATAGCCAGCCCTCGGTCCCTCAGATGTGGACAAGTAAAAGACCATTTCCTCCTAGCCATGAGAAAGCTAAGAGGTTGAATTTCACCATCTGCAAGCTCTTGGCTACAGAAATGCTGCCTTTCCGCCTGGTGGACACAGAGGATTTTCGAGACCTTATGTCCGTCGCAGTGCCCCAGTACCAGATGCCCAGTCGGCACTACTTCTCAAAGAAAGGTGTGCCTGCGCTCCACCAGCATGTCGCACACAACATCACCGCTTCTTTGAGAAACTCTGTGTGTGACAGGGTGCATTTCACCACAGACACTTGGACGAGTAGGCATGGACAGGGGCGTTACATGTCGCTGACTGGGCACTGGGTAACTATGGTGACAGCAGGACAAGGGGCTGCTGTCCAAGTCTTGCCGTCCCCACGAGTTGTGCGTCAATCCTCTTTATGTAATTTTTCCTCCACTGCTTCTGCCTCCTCAACCTCCTCTCGGTCTTCCACCTGCACCCAAAGCCTGTCTGGTCATGCCACAAGCTTTCTAACTGCGCAGAAGGGATCCTGCACACCTCCTTACTATGCTGGCAGTAGGGCTCAACGTCATCAGGCGGTTTTTACATTGAAATGTCTGGGAAATGTGAGTCACACAGCTGAGGAGTTGTGGTCAGCTCTGGAGAACCAATTTCATGAATGGTTGTCTCCACTGGACCTGAAACCAGGGAAGGCCGTGTGCGACAATGCTGCAAACCTGGGTGCGGCCCTTCGCCGGGGCAATGTCACACACGTGCCTTGTATGGCTCACGTGTTGAACCTGGTTGTCCAGCAATTTTTAGCCCACTATCCCAGACTAGATGGCCTTCTGCAGAGGGCACGGTCGCTGTGTGCTCACTTCCGCCGTTCGCATCCCGCAGCTCAGCGACTTACATCTCTACAGAAGTCGTTGGGCCTGCCACTTCACCGGCTAAAATGCGATGTGCCTACCCGGTGGAATTCAACTCTGCACATGTTGCAGCGACTGTGGCAGCACCGACAAGCCCTGGTGCAATACGTTCTGACATATAGCCTGGGCCAACGAGATTCAGAGGTGGGGCAAATCACGCTGGAGGAGTGGTCTCAGATCAGGGACCTATGCACCCTTCTGCACAGTTTTGAAATGGCGACGAAGATGTTTAGTGCTGACGATGCCATTATCAGCATGACTATTCCGGTGATTTACATGCTGGAGCACATGTTAAACAGAATTCGGAGTCAGGTGGTGGCACAAGAGGAGGTGGAGGAAGTAGAGGAGGAGGAGTTGTATGCGGAAGGGCTAACATCTGCAAGGTCCAGACGGTCGGCAGCACCAAGGCGGCAGGCATGTGAGGGTGGGGGAGATGGTTTTACCAGGGCGCATGGTAGCAGCCAAACTAGTGAGGAAGGTGCAGGAGCCCAGGAAGAAGTGGAGGACGAACTGATGGAAGACTCATCAGATGAGGGAGACCTTGATCACATTTCTGTTGTGCGAGGTTGGGGGGAGAGGACAGAGGAAGGAAGCATGATTGTTACCTCGCCACCAACACAACAGGGACTTGGTGCTCCTGGATGCGCAACACACATGAGTGCCTTCTTGCTGCACTACCTGCAACATGACCCTCGAATTGTGAGAATTAGAAATAATCCTGACTACTGGGTTGCCACACTGTTAGATCCCCGGTACAAAAGTAAATTTGCAGAAATTATTCCTGCCATAGAAAGGGATGCACGCATGCAGGAGTATCAGCAGAGACTGTTGCAGAATCTTACATGTGCTTTTCCACAAAATACCAGTGGTGCACGTAGTGAATCTCACAGTTCCAACTTGCCAACCGTGGGACCGTCAAGTGTTCAGCACTCAAACCGTAACAGAACCACAGTATCTGCTGGTAACATCAATTTTGCGGAATCATTTCACCACTTTTTTAGCCCATCCTTTGCAAGGCCACAGGAGACAAGAAGTCTGACACATAGTCAACGCCTAGAGACGATGGTACAGGAGTATCTCCAAGTAAACATTGAAGCCACGACTGTGTCACTGGACCCTTGCTCTTTTTGGGCTTCCAATCTGGATAAATGGCCGGAGCTAGCCACTTACGCCTTGGAGATCTTGTCATGCCCCGCAGCCAGCGTTCTGTCTGAACGTGTGTTCAGCGCTGCTGGTGGTGTGCTGACAGATAAGCGCACGCGGCTCTCCACTGATAATGTAGACAGACTCACGTTCATAAAGATGAACAAATCATGGATCCGAAACGACTTTTCTACCCCTGTGTCATCCTGGGGAGAGTAAAAGCTTGATGATTGGTTAAAATCACCCTACCAACCATTTTAAGCTTTCAAATTACTAATCATGTTTATCTGTATCTTGACTGGAAAATAATTTGGGCTTTGTAGCAGTGTGCAGCACTGATCCTATTAGGCCATCTATAATAAGCTTCACCAGATTTAAAATTAAAAATAATTTTTAGCTGCATCTAGCCCGGAAAATAATTTTGGGGCTCCGAGATGCGCAAGACACATAAGTGCCTTCTTGCTGCACTACCTGCAGCATGACCCTCATATTGTCAGAATTCGAAGTAATCATGACTACTGGGTTGCCACACTCTTAGATCCCCCAAACTTTTCGATCAACCTTTTCATTTTAATAAAGACCAAAAAAATGGTCATTTTTGAAATTATAAGCATTAGCAGGTTGTTAGAAACTGAAATCAAACAGTTTTCAACTCAAAACTTTATTCTAGGTGATGTTACATTTTCACATAGGACCCCTTGTTCGAAAGGAGCTTCTGAACTCTCTCGTCCATTGAATTTGTCAGGTTTTGGATGGTTTCTGCTTCAATTGTTTTGCATGAGGACAGAATACCCTCCCAGAGCTGTTGCTTAGATGTGAACTGCCTCCCGCCATCATAGACACTCCTTTTAATGATGCTCCAAAGGTTCTGAATGGGGTAGAGGTCAGGGGAGCATGGGGGTCACACCATAAGTTTGTCCCCTTTTATGCCCATATCAGCCAGAGATGCAGATGTTTTATGTGCAGCATGAGATGGTGCATTATCATGCAGAAAAATGATCTTGCTGTGAAATACACGGTTCTTCTTCTTGAACCATGGCAGGAAGTGCTGTTTGAGAAAATCCACATACATTATGGAGTTCATCTTTAGCGCCTTCAGGGATCCTAAAGGGGCCGACAATCTCTCTCCCCATGATTCCAGCCCAAAACATTACTCCACCTCCTCCTTGTTGGCGCTGTAGCCGTGTTTGCGTGGGGTGTCCATCAACCAGCCATCCTCCACTCCATTCATCTGGACCATCGAGCGCTGCACGGCACTCATCCGTGAACAAAACAGTTTTGAAATCAGTCTTCATGTAATGTTTGGCCCACTGGAGCCGTTTCTGCTTGTGTGAAGTGGATAGAGGAGGTCGACAGGATGGCGTATGCACAGCTGCAAACCTCTGAAGGACCCTGCATCTTGTTGTTCGGGGGACGTTGGAGGCACAAGCAGCTTCAAAAACTTGTCTGCTGCTATGACAAGGCTTTTTTGCCGCTGCTCTTTCAACCTGACGTAATTGCCTGTAGGAAAGAGTCCTCAATTTGCCCTTATCAGCACGCACACGTGTGTACTGTGAATCAGCTACATACTTCTTGATTGCCAAGACACTTCATCCTGATCATCGCACAATGTTGATTGTAGTCATGCCTTGACCTAAACACTCCACAATTTGTAGCTTCTCAGCAGCCGACACATCCTTTTTCTTTCCCATTTTGGCAGAAAATGTAGGCTGCTTAATAATGTGAGAGAGCCTTCTTAAGTAGTCTTGCCTTTCATTGGACACACCTGCCAAACTAATTAGCACAGGTGTCTGCAATTGCTTACAGTGATATAAAGAGCCCTGACACACATCACCATCAATGAGTTTAACTGACAAACAAACAAATTCTTCCCTTATCACTCCTAAACACTTTTTGCATAATAATTTGGAACGCGGTGTACATGTGCTTTTCCACAAAACACCAGTGGTTCACGTAGTGAATCTTACAGTTCTAACTTGCCAACCGTGGTCTGTATGGAATTGTTCAATAAAGGGCCCAAAATTAAGATAACATAGATGGGAGAGGTCTCTATGAATAGGAATTCCTAAGTATTTGATACCCTGTGAGGGCCAGGCAAAGGGAAAGTTGGACTGGATGGAATCCTATATGGATTTAGGGAGGGAGACATCGAGGGCCTCAGACTTCGCTGCATTGATTTTAAAATTTTACCATGTAACAAAGTGATCTATTTCAGCCATAACAGCAGGGATGGATATATGTGATTGAGTGATATATACTAGGACATCATCAGCAAATAGAGAGCACTTGTACTCGGTGCCTCCCACCTCAATCCACCTAATATTGGGGTTATGGCGAATTGATGAGAGCAGGTGCTCCGTCACTAGGATGTATAAGAGAGGGGACAGAGGACATCCCTGCCTTGTCCCATTGGTGATTGTGAAAGGTGATGAAAATGTTCTGACGCACCCCCTGGGCCTTGGGACACCCGGAGCCGGACCCTTTTTGGTGGATGCTGGTGGTTGTAGTCTTCGTGGCGGCGATCCGGTTCCGTGGCTCAGGGCGGTCAAACCAGTGGCGGAACTATTTATGTGGTTTTGATGTTTAAATGTCCGACTACGCCACCCGTGGATTGCGGTCAGAGTGAACCGCCGCTACAGGGCAGACCGCTAAGGCTGGTGTTGTGGGTGCAGCAGAGCGTAGCATAACTCCCCACGGGAGGAGTATAGCCTCAGGGCAGTGTATGCGGAGGATGGGGGTGATGGTGCAGGGCAGCAGCAGTAATGACACGGAGTCAGTGATGCAGTTCAGGGCCTTTACTCACAGTTCTTATTATCCAGACCACGTCTGCAGGTAACGGCTGCCCACGTCGTACTGTGCTCACCAGGTGAGGGGCTCAGACAACTCCCAGATAACTTTGGAGCGCTTCACAGGACCCCCTTTGTGTGTCCTTTGTCTGGCCTTTCTTACCAACACTTCTGTCCGGCTGCCTCGGGTCTCCTCTTGGTAAACTTGGCGCCAGTTTCCCTGACCCTATGTGGTGCCTTCCTAGCGGGTGGAGCAAGGGGCTGCGCCACATAAAATGTCAGAGCCTCCGGTTTCTAGCTGAGGGTCGTTTCCTGCCTCCACTAGTTCGGGGACTGGTCTCCCCCTTTGGCCTGACCCCTCCACGCAGGTGGATTCGGGCGTGCGGTGGCGACTCGCCCGTCCGCACCCCTGGGATCCCTTCATTCCTCGTTCCTGGAGCCTTCTCCGCTCCTCTTCCTTCCTTCTCCCTCTTGCAGGCCTGGGCCTCTGTTACTAGGCCCGCCTCCGGAGCAGAGCTCATGCAGAGCCCCTGCTCCCTGCCACTTCTGCTCAGACTTCTCTGCACTGAACTAAGATGGTGCCCACCTTTTATACTCCCTTCTCAATGCACCCAGGAACTGCTTCCTCCCTGCTCCTGCACTGCAGGGTTCCCCTTCCTCAGTGTTCCCTCCCCCCACTCCAGCCAGGGACAGGGACTGTCGTGCCCATCTCAGGGGCATATTGGTCGCCCTGCCCCACGGCAATGTGGTGTAATGCATGCAGGTGTCGGGTCCTGATCCACACTCCATCCTTATCTGAGAGTGAGATATCACACCTCTGGGTGAGGTGCAATACGTCTGTAGCAACCGAGCCCTCGGTGCTACAGTTCCATTTATCTTCAGCCTAGGTGACGTATTGTGATACAGGGCCGTGATTTTGGCTATAAAAGGGTCCCCTAGACCCCTACCCCAAGCTTTTTAAGAGAATCATATATGGCGTGCCAGGAGACTCTATGGAATGCTTTCTCAGCATCCAACGAGAGTATCTACTTACAAATTTTTAACTGCATCTAGCCCAGGAAATACTTTGTGCCTAGTAGCAGTGTCTGCTAGTCAGCGGATTATCCCGGCTGTTAAGCAAGCTACACCACCTGTAGTTTAGACACTTAATTTTTTCAAAGGAAATGCTTCAGGACCACGGGATACTCAGTGAAGAGCATCAGGAGGCACCCCAAGGCATAGGGGCTGGGACTGGCACTAGGATGCCTTGCGGTGGACAGCCGAGCTCGATCCTTATAAAAGCTTTTTAACTGCAGCAGCTTTAGTGGACGCTACTGGAGCTGGAATTACGCGGCTGCTGGCATGAGACTTGCCCTCCAATAGATCCTTGTAAATGGATTTAAAGTGTATTCATTCAAATTAGAGGGACAATTTAAATTAAAAAGCTTAGAGCTGCCTCCACCACAGGGGGGCTCTCTCGACCCACCAGCGGACAGGCACCAGTATTGGGAGAGGGGGGCTGGCCGTCAGGGTTCACCGCGGCTCTGGCACAAACCCGGCGACACGGAGGTGGCACGGGCAGGAGCGGACTGGCCGTCTCGGCTTCTCACTTTTTGGATTTTAGAAGGGCATGACATGCCTATATCTGTGTCTCCCCCTCCTTTTACTCCTCCACCTCTTTTCTTTTCGCATGACTATATGTACTTGTCACTTTTCCATGTGTTAGTTGTGTCTTCTGAGCAGTTTGTCAGCTTTTGGACACCTTTGAAGGTGTTTTCTATGTGTTTCTATGTGTTTTTGTTTGCCTGCCATTGGTTTTAACGGTGTTCGAAGGTGTTCGACGAACAGTTCGACGAACAGTTCGGCGAACACACGGGTGTTCGACGAACCGAACCGAACTCGAACACTACGGGGGTGGCTCAACACTAGTAATGATAAATAGAATCCACCTGTGTGTAATCAAGTCTCCGTATAAATGCACCTGCTCTGTGATAGTCTCAGGGTTCTGTTTCAAGTGCAGAGAGCATCATGAAGACCAAGGAACACACCAGGCAGGTCCGAGATACTGTTGTGGCAAAGTTTAAAGCCGGATTTGGATACAAAAAGATTTCCCAAGTTTTAAACATCTCAAGGAGCACTGTGCAAGCGATCATATTGAAATGGAAGGAGTATCAGACCACTGCAAATCTACCAAGACCCAGCCGTCCCTCTAAACTTTTATCTCGAACAAGGACAAGACTGATCAGAGATGCAGCCAAAAGGCCCATGATCACTCTGGATGAACCGCAGAGATCTACAGCTGAGGTGGGAGAGTCTGTCCATAGGACAACAATCAGTCATACACTGCACAAATCTGGCCTTTATGGAAGAGTGGCAAGAAGAAAGCCATTTCTCAAAGATTTCCATAAAAAGTCTAATTTGAAGTTTGTCACAAGCCATTTGGGAGACACACCAAACATGTGGTATAAGGTGCTCTGGTCAGATGAAACCAAAATCGAACTTTTTGGCCACAATGCAAAACGATATGTTTGGCGTAAAATCAACACAGCTCATCACCCTCAAAACACCATCCCCACTGTCAAACATGGTGGTGGCAGCATCATGGTTTGGGCCTGCTTTTTTTCAGCAGGGACAGGGAAGATGGTTAAAATTGATGGAAAATGGACGGAGCCAAATACAGGACCATTCTGGAAGAAAACCTGTTGGAGTCTGCAAAAGACCTGAGACTGGGACAGAGATTTATCTTCCAACAAGACAATGATCCCAAACATAAAGCAAAACCTACAATGGAATGGTTCAAAAATAAATGTATCCAGGTGTTAGAATGGCCAAGTCAAAGTCCAGACCTGAATCCAATCGAGAATCTGTGGAAAGAGCTGAAAACTGCTGTTCACAAACGCCCTCCATCCAACCTCAATGAGCTCGAGCGGTTTTGCAAGGACGAATGGGCAAGAATTTCAGCCACTCAATGTGCAAAACTGATAGAGACATACCCCAAGCGACTTACAGCTGTAAGCGCAGCAAAAGGTGGCGCTACAAAGTATTAACTCAAGGGGGCTGAATAATATTGCACGCCCCACTTTTCAGTATTTAATTTGTTAAAAAAGGTTTAAAATATCCAATAAATTTTGTTCCACTTCACGATTGTGTCCCACTTGTTGTTGATTCTTCCCAAAAAATTAGAATTTTATATCTTTATGTTTGAAGCCAGAAATGTGGCAAAAGGTAGAAAAGTTCAAGGGGGCCAAATACTTTCAGAATGCACTGTATATTGCACCCATAAATAAATATTATTGTGAAAAATAAATAAATAAAAGTACACATATTTGGTATCGTCGAGTTAAGAACGACCTGACATATTAAACTGTCCCACTAGTTAACCCCTTTAGTGAATGCGGTAAAAAAAATGAATAAAAAATGAAGCAAAAAATGATGCTTTATCATCATACCACCAAACAAAAAGTGGAATAAAACGCGATCAAAAAGACAAATGTAAATAAAAATTGTACCACTGAAAACATCATCTTGTTCCTCAACAAACAAGCCGCCATACAGCTCCATCAGCCGAAAAGTAAAAAAGTTATAGCTCTCAGAATAAAGTGATGCAAAATTTTTTATTTTTTCTATAAAATTATTTTTATTGTGTAAAAGCGCCAAAACATAAAAAAACTATATAAATGTGGTGCCGCTGTAATCATACTGACCCGGAGAATAAAGCTGCCTTATCAATTTTACCACACGCAGAAATGCATAAAAAAACAACAAAAAACAATTCCTGAATTGTTGGTTTTTGTTTATTCTTACTCCCAAAAACCGGAATAGAAAGCGATCAAAAAAAGTCATGTGCCTGAAAATGGTACCAATAAAATCATTAACTTGTCCCACAAAAAACAAGCCCTAACATGACTCTCCTGGCTGAAATATGGAAAAATTATAGCTCTCAAACTATGGCGATGCAAAAACTAGTTTTTGCAAAAAAAGCGTCTTTTAGTGTGTGACAGCTGCCTAACATAACAACCCAATATAAATCAGGTATCGCTGTAATCGCACCAACCCGAAGAATAAAGTAGTCTCTAATAACTTATACCGCATGAGAAACAGCGTAAAAAATAAATAAAACCAAGTCTTCACCTGCTGCTGATTGGTTCTTTCTGCCTTCCCAAGATCTCAGTATGGCTCGGCTCACATTTATCCTGCGCTCTGCGCTGAGCGCTTACACCGGGGTTTCCGTGTAAATCTCTGAAATACGTGATTCAGACAGAACCCCCAGCAGAAGATTCCCTGTAATGAGGCAGATGGAGTCCAGAGTAACTCTGCTGCCTCATTATAGTTAATGGATCCCTCAGGGGTTTCATCTGAATTACGGCACTTGGAGATTTAAATGGAAACCCCAATATCAGTGCTCAGCATAGAGCACAGGATAAATGGCAACATTTTACATAACATTTTGAATCTCAATAAAAGCTTCGACTCAATCCACAAAAAAAGCCCCCACTCAGGTCGTCATCTGTTAATGGAAATATAGGGGGTTTCCAGGTTACTAGTAGCACAAAGGCTCTGGAAAAACAAAATGGTGCTTGCCCCCCAAAAGAAATTCAGCAAATTCTGTGCTCCTAAATAAAAATGCCCCCCTCTCTTCTGAGCCCCACAGTGAGCCTAAACCGCAGTTAGCGTCAAGATGTTTGGCATTTCTGTAGCGGTGAGAGCCCGCCTAATTTACGGGTGCATGTCTCCAGAAGCACGAGCTGGGCATAAGATACTGGTCACTACAACGTACTGATCACAACGGCAGTTTGCAGTTTTCACTCCGCAACATCCATTGCTGCTTGTTTCTGGAAAACACTCATGTAGTTAAAATCCTCACCACACCTGTAGATAAATTCCCAAAGGGGTATAAGTTCCAAAATGGGGTCACCAAAGGGGGGATTCTGCTCTTCTAGCACTTAGGGTCTCTGTATATGGAGTTTGCAAACTATTCTAGGAAAATCTGCGCTCCAGGAGGCAAATAGCGCTCCATCCCTCCCGAGTCTCGCTGTATGGCTAAGCAGTACTGTACAGCCACATATGGAGTATTTCTTCATTCAACAAAAATTGTGGGACAAATTTTGGTGCCATTTTTATCCATTTCCCAGTGTGAAAATGTAAAATCTGGGGTTAAAACAAAACTTTGGTGGTAAAAATGTAATCATTCTTTCTTCACCACCCAATGGTGTAAAATTCTGTGAAGCACATTTGGTGTCAACATGCTCCTGTACCCCTAGATGAATTCATTGAGAGGTGTAGTTTGTAAAATGGGGTCTCTTATGAGGGGTTCTGCTGTTCTGGCACCTTAGGGCCTCTGCCAATGTGACATGATACCGTCAAACCAGTCCAGCAAAATATCATAAGGGTATTTGCGTGCTCAGGAGAAATTGCACAACAAATTTTGGGGTCCATTTTCTCATGTTACCCCATTGAAAATAAAAAATTTGGGGCTAAAACATTTTTGTTGGAAAAATGTGATTTTTTTATTTTCACGGCTCCACGTTATAAAGTTCTGTGAAGCACCTGAGGGTTCAATGTGCTCACCAAACATCTAGATAAGTTCCCTGAGGGGTCTAGTTTCCAAAATGGTATCACTTGTGGGGGGTTTCCACTGTTTAGGCACATCAAGGGCTCTCCAAACGCAATATGGCGTCCGCTAATTATTCAAGCAAATTTTACATTCAAAAAGTCAAATGGCGCTCCTTCCCTTCCGAGCCCTGTCTTGCGCCAAAACAGTGTTTTTCCCCCACATATCGGGTATCAGTGTGCTCAGGAGAAATTGCACAACCAATTTTACAAATTTTGGGTCCATTTTTTCCTGATACCATAGGGAAAATCAAAAAATTTGGATCTAAAGTAAAAAAATTTTGAAAAAAAGTTAAATGTTCATTGTTGTCTTCCACAACATGAATGCTGTCACTTTTGGGTATTTTCTGTCATAAAGGCCCCTCCATGTCACTTCAAATGTAATGTGATCCCTAAAAATATGGTTTTGTAAATTTTGTTGGAAAAATTTGAAATCGCTGGTCAACTTTTAACCCTTATAACTTTCTAACAAAAAAAATTTTGGTTCCAAAATTGTGCTGATGTAAAGTAGACATGTGGGAAATGTTATTTGTTAACTACTTTGTGTGACATATCTCTCTGATTTAAGGGCATGAAATTTCAAAGTTTGAAAATTGCTAAATGTTCAAAATTTTTGTAAAATTTCCAATTTTTTCACAAATAAACGCCAATCATATCGACAAAATTTTGCCACTATCATGAAGTACAATATGTCACGAAAAAACAATCTCAGAATCAGGGGGATCCGTTGAAGCGTTCCAGAGTAATTACCTCATAAAGTGACAGTGGTCAGAATTGTAAAAATTGGCCCGATCATTAATGTGCAAACAGCATTCAGGGGTAAAGAGGTTAAAGCTGATCTGTCACCAGATTTCACAATATGAACTGCATACATTGTTAACTAGAGCTCTTAGACCTGATGAGGCTGGTGTACTTATTTTGAGGGGGGGGGGGATCAATGTCAGAATTGCAGTTTAATCCTTTTTAAAAGTTTTCCTGCTTAATATTAAAGGGAACCTGCCATCAGTTTCATCATGCCCGAACTGTGGATGAGGCGGTGTGCAGGAGTCAAACGCTCATGATTCTGTTAGGCTCACTTGGCGAAGTAGCTCCTCCAAGCCCAAGGTCTGGGCATCAGTGCAGCAGGAAGATGAGGCACGTGGGAAACAGGTAGCAGAGGTACTGTAGACCGCAGATGGACAGGAGACCAGGAACAGGTAACAGGGGTCCTGGAGACCACAGACAGACAGGAGACCAGGAACAGGTAACAGAGGTCCTGTAGACCACAGACAGACAGGAGACTGAGAACAGGTAGCAGAGGTCCTAGAGACCACAGGTGAACAGGAGAAAGGGAACAGGTAGCAGAGATCCTAGAGACTACAGGCGGGACAGGAAACTGGGAACAGGTAACATAGGTCATGGAGATCACAGACAGACAGGAGACTGAGAACAGGTAGCAGAGGTCCTAGAGACAGCAGGCGGGACAGGAAACTGGGAACAGGTAGCAGAGTTCCTAGAGACTGCAGGCAGGACAGGAAACTGGGAACAGGTAGCAGAGGTCCTAGAGACTGCAGGTAGACAGGAAACTGGGAACAGGTAGCAGAGGTCCTGGAGACTGCAGGCGGGACAGGAGACTGGGAACAGGTAGCAGAGGTCCTGGAGACTGCAGGTGGGACAGGAGACTGGGAACAGGTAGCAGAGGTCCTGGAGACTGCAGGCGGGACAGGAAACTGGGAACAGGTAGCAGAGGTCCTAGAGACTGTAGGCGGGACAGGAGACTGGGAACAGGTAGCAGAGGTCCTAGAGACTGCAGGCGGGACAGGAAACTGGGAACTGGTAGCAGAGGTCCTAGAGGCTGCAGGCGGGACAGGAGACTGGGAACAGGTAACGGAGGTCCTAAAGACTGCAGGCGGATAGGAGACCTGGAACAGGTAGCAAAGGTCCTAGAGACTGCAGGCGGGACAGGAAACTGGGAACAGGTAACAGAGGTCCTAAAGACTGCAGGCGGATAGGAGACCTGGAACAGGTAGCAAAGGTCCTAGAGACTGCAGGCGGGACAGGAAACTGGGAACAGGTAACAGAGGTCCTAAAGACTGCAGGCGGATAGGAGACCTGGAACAGGTAGCTGAGGTCCTGGAGACTGCAGGCAGACAGGAGATTGGGAACAGTCTCTGCTGATTAGTCCAAGGCCAGTCCCTACGCAACCAGTGTCTGATTCATAATAGCTGTGGTTCGGGCAGCATGAATCTGATGACAGATTATCCTTAAAGAAAGCATTTTGAATTCATCCACAACTGGACTCATGAAGTCTAATTTTCTTATTAGGAGCCATTCTGACATTGAATTTCAAAGTAAGTACACCAGCCTCATCAGGTTTAAGAAATGTAATTAATAATGCATGCACTTTGTATTGTGACATTATTTTTTTTTTTACAGATCCCCTGTATTACAGCTTTGAAGGGTTGGTGAAAAAAACTGGGTAGTGGAGTTACTGGTTGGTAGATACAGGTGCATCTCACTAAATTAGAATATCATCAAAAAGTAAATTTATTTCATTTCTTCAATACAAAAAGTGAAACTCATATTATATAGAGTCATTACACACAGAGTGATCTATTTCATGTGTTTATTTCTGTTAATGTTGATGATTATGGCTTACAGCCAATGAAAACACAAAAGTCATTATCTCAGTAAATTAGAATACTTTATAACAACAGCTTGAAAAATGTTTTTAAAATCCGAAATGTCCTACTGAAATGTCTGTTCAGTAAATGCCCTCAATACTTGGTCGGGCTCCTTTTGCATCAATTACTGCATCAATGCGGCAATGTGGCATGGAGGCGATCAGCCTGTGGCCCTGCTGAGGGGTTATGGAAGCCCAGGTTGCTTTGATAGCAGCCTTCAGCTCGTCTGCATTGTTGGGTCTGGGGTCTCTCATCTTCCTCTTGACAATACCCCATAGATTCTCTATAATAGATTCTCTATGGGGTTAAGGTCAGGCGAGTTTGCTGCCAATCAAGCACAGTGATACTGTTGTGTGTAAACCAGGTATTGGTATTTTTGGCAGTGTGGACAGGGGCCAAGTCCTGCTGGAGAATGACATTTCCATCTCCAAAAAGCTTGTCGGCAGAGGGAAGCATGAAGTGCTCTAAAATGTCCTGGTAGACGGCTGCGCTGACTTTGGTCTTGATAAAACACAGTGGACCTACACCAGCAGATGACATGGCCCCCCAAACCATCACTGATTGTGGACACTTCACACTAGACCTCCAGCAGCTTGGATTGTGGCCTCTCCACTCTTCCTCCAGACTCTGGGACCTTGTGGAGTGTGTCAATGACTGCCTTCTGGACATCTGTCAAGTCAGCAGTCTTCCCCACGATTGTGGAACCTACTGAAACAGACTAAGGGGCCTTTTCAAATGCTTAGGAAGCCTTTGCAGGTGTTTTTTGTTAATTATTCCAATTTACTGAGATAAGGACTTTTGTGTTTTCATTGGCTGTAAGCCATAATCATCAACATTAACAGAAATAAACACTTGAAATAGATCACTCTGTGTGTAATGACTCTATATAATATAGGAGTTTCACTTTTTGTATTGAAGAACTGAAATAAATTAACTTTTTGATGATATTCTAATTTAGTGAGATGCACCTGTAGATACCCTTTGACACCCTACAATTAAGTCTAGGGGATATATGTAGTTGTGTGGGGTCCTAGTTGTAGCTTTTGCACAGGGGTCTGGGAGCTTAGGACTGGCTCTACAATACATAGACAGAGCCGATATCAGAGGAGAATAGCTCAGGTTCCTCCAGGGCGGTGATATCAGAACTTGTAACATGAAGTATTCTCACAAATCAGGCAGAGACTATACAGAATCCGACATCCGTATACACACGGTGGTGCAGTACACGGAGAAAGGTTTATAAAGACGTGTTACAGGATACTTGTCTATGTTAATAGAAATGTAACATTGTGCTCGGGAGAAATGTCAAAAGTCATCCAATCAGCTGAGGTTGAGTGTGAGGTTCGGCGTCTGCGGAATAATTTTAATTTGCACGTTCGCATATCTCATCAAGATAGACGGAGGTCCGCTCACCTCTGCGGAAATCCCACCTCTGACACTTGCCCTGCATTAAGGAGATAGCCATAGCATCCTCATCTTCCCCTCTCTATATAAAGCCTCGCGCAAGGAAAATTAACAGCCGCGTTTCTTTGATTTGTCAGATAAAAACTGGGTCCCGGCTTCTTCACCGCCTCCGAATTGTTGTATCCTTAGAGCAAATCTAATGAACGTGGTGTGAAGGTGACATGATGGCAGAAGGCAGCAAGATTTGCTCTCTTTACCTCCTCCTACGGTGACAACCATCAGCTTTAATGAAATATCAGATTTGATTAACACCTAAATGATCGACTTATTTTAGCGGGTTTTTTATATCTATACGTTCAGTTAGGTTTTTTCAGCCTGCTGTATGATAGATAGAGATATTCTTATCAGGTCCCCTTAAGAAAAAGAAGAAAAATGCTTGACAGCTTAAATGAGGGCTGCAAATTGTCCAGTCCATTACATACATTACAACTATTAGCGTTCCCTCCGAGCCCGGGAAGGTATATATTTAGCCATATTTTCTTGTTAACAGTTTACAGCTCTGACAAAACCATTACAAATCGCCATGAAATCGGCTTCTAAGAGAAGATACAACTGGGCTATTCCAGGCAAAAAGAAAGGCAGAGAAAGGGTGCAGGGAAATGTACCGCAAAATAGTAATGCAAATTTGTAAGATATTTTGGCCCCAATTCATCAGCACGGGAGTTTTGCATATGAATCTTAATGAAGGTAGCACTGGAGTAAGATAAACCAAATTCATTGAGAGTTGTGCGGCCCTTAATGAATTAGGTGCATCTTTCAGCTGCCGTGTGCCACCGCCGGAAATGTCCCAATTCACGCTACTTTTGTGGTGTAAGTTATGAAGAATTTGCTGTCCACGCTCAGCCACTTCCCATTGACAAACTTCTACCCACTTTTCAAAAGTTGGCGGAGCTGGATTGGACTGGTGTAAAAACACCAAAAGTTGCAAAATATTTGAGCAAATACAAGTTTCCAATTATTTTACTCCAAAATTCAGGTGAAAACCTTTTTGATGAATTGAGAACATTATGCTTCATTTTCTCAGATACATTTGGAGTCTAAAAAAGTCCAAGCTTGTGGCTGGAAGTTTACATTGTAGAAGCGTGGCTTTGGCTGAAGCCGCCTCCTGACACTGAGCTGACGCTCAATAATTTATGTCAGAAAAGTCTTTTCTACGTAGCTGGTGCTAGTGACATCATTCCCAGGTGTCGGCCATCCCACCCAATTGTAAGGTGCTGGGAGAAAAAGGAGCCTGACTACACAATTATAGATATTTATTACTTTCTGCACATAAGAGCAAAAAGCATAAATGGTGGCTGCTGTTTCAACAAACTGGCTATTGAAGTCTATGGAGAGGGGAGGAGGAAGAGGGGAAAGCAGAGCAAGGCACAGACACACAGAGACAGATAGTGCTGCTACTTTCTATTGTTTATCTCACCCTAGAGTTGGATTCACAGCCACACTGCTCACCACTGTCTTATACAGAGACAGATAGTGCTGCTACTTTCTATTGTTTATCTCACCCTAGAGTTGGATTCACAGCCACACTGCTCACCACTGTCTTATACAGAGACAGATAGTGCTGCTACTTTGTAGGGTTTATCTTACCCTAGAGCTGGATTCATAGCCACACTTCTCACCACTGTCTTATACAGAGACAGATAATGGTACTACTTCCTAAAAAGTGTTTGTCTCACCCGAGAGATTGATTCACATCTACACTACTGAACTATCCTATACAGAGACAGATAGTGGTGCTACTTTCTAACAAGTGTTTAGCTCACCTTAGAGCTCAATACACAGCTACATTGCTCACTACTGCTGTATACAGAGACAGATAGTGGTGTTACTTCCTAATAAGTATTTATCTCACCCAGAGCTGGATTCACAGTCACATTGCCCAATACTGTCCTATACAGAGACAGATAGTGGTGCTACGTCCTAATAAGTATTTTTCTCACCCCAGAGCTGGATTCACAGTCACACTGCTCACTACTGTCCTATACAGAGACAGATAGTAGTGCTAGTTCCTAATAAGTGTTTATCTTACCCCAGAGCTGGATACACAGCCACACTGCTCACCACTGCCCTATAATGAATATGAATATGAGCTACATAGCGATAGGCGAGTGGGAATCTCCCATGTCTGCGTATGCTATGTATAAGAGATGTCATAGTAGTCTCCACACAAAGACTACTGAAAATTAGAGATAGAGCCTGCAGATGGGAAAAATGCAGGGCACAAGTCATGTAATGGCCAGTAACAGTGTTATTTTGCTTATTCACACACAGGACAGCTTATCCTAAAATGACAGCTATGCACATTTACATTTTATAGTGAAAAATCTTTGATTGCTTGTTGCCCGACCGCTGGGACACAAAGTCCTCCCAATGTGAATGAGACACTGGTGTCTGTACCATAGAACTGAATGGAGTGTGGTCACCATGCGCATCTCTGTTCCATTAACCCCCAGGGACCCCTGTTTTCGGGAGACAAAACTATCAGCCCCCGAGTGATCTTACGTATGTCACCTATCGTATAGATAGATGACAAATGTATTTAGTGGTACGACGCCTATAAAATACAAATACCGTCCAGGATATGAATAGTCTGCTGTTAAGTGATTGGTTTGGGATAAAAAAATAGCAGCACTCTTATTCCTGAATTTTTGTATTGCAGCAAGTGAATGGTGCTGAAATGCTATACCAGATGCAGCCTACAGACACAAGTGGCGCTGTCTCTGGGGAAATAAAGCAGATCCTTTTTCTTTCTCTTGTTGCAAATCTACGCCAGATATTTAAACTTTGTGCTACAAGCCTTCGGCTATATTTACATCCAAACTACTGTTCCGGTTAGTTTTAGTAACACACGTTGGGGTTTTTGCATGTTGCACCCTAGTTTCCCATAGTAACTGTTTGTTTGAATGCATGCCTTTATAACGCTTACGCTGCCTCTCCATGGTGACTCATGGCGACAATCTTAAAAATTCTGTGTGGGAAATTCTTAAAATTTTTGTTCTATTTTATCCCCATAAGTGAAACTGAAGTCGCGTGACGGCTGTTAGGTTTCTACAAGATCTTCCAACTGTCGTACTTGCTATTTCTTTTGTCTATTACCTTTTATTTCTTTACTCTGTCCTCTGTACCCCAATGTTTTTTGCTGTACTCCAAAGCATAGACCTTGAAGTAAATTTTTATAAGCTGCATTTTTGTGTCATTTTTAGCATTTTTTTTACAGTTTTTAACACAACATCCTCTGAGATTTTCAGTCACGGGTTTACGGCGACAGATGGGAGCCAGGAGACCGCAGTGTCTGATTCCTCCCACTCCTGCACTCATTAGAAGCCTTTCACCTTCATATTAAATGGTGCAGGTTTATTTTAGCAGTGCAGGGATTCATCTGCTGCTGAGAGCTTTTGGAAGCTTTACAGGGTGATGCTCTCAGCTGTTCACTGTTGGCCACTCCCCACTAATATATATTCTGTGCTCTGGCAAGCAGTCATTGCCAGAGGTAGCTTCATTGCTGCATGGTTAGGAGTTTGGTGGTTTGTTGTTTGAAAAGGTGTTTAGTGGATTTAGCTAAGACTGTTGCATGGTTTTGGTTGTGTGATAATCCCATTCTTCTCTTACTTTGGTTTTTCCCCATCCCCCACTCCCTAGTGTTAACCTTTGTTGTTTGTGTGCGTATATTTGCATGATTGGCATTTTCCTTTATCCCCGTTTGCATTACCTTGTTAGTCTAGTTGGTGTATTACCATACACTACTACTCCACTCTTCTCTGGGGGGAACAGACTGAGGGTGGATTCAGGACCTCAGACAAGGTACATGGCCCCAGAGTCTTCACCTTCAGAAGTAATCCAGGAAACAGGGCCAGCTTGGGCGCTCCTAGCGTTAGGGACAGGGAAGGATCCTCTGGTCCTGGGATACCCGACAACAGAATCGTGACATTTTCTCTAGCCTTTTTTTATCAATTTGCTGATGATTTTATTTCTGTAAGACCAAAAAATAGAAATGTTTTCATTTTGTTCCAAATGTAACTATATAAAAATTGCACCAAAAATGCTTTGGAAAACACTATGAAATTCATGGTTTAAAATGCACATAGTGGAGGCTTAAACGGGATATCCTGCTGGAAAAAAATATTTGAAAAATGCCAGTCTATTCATTATTAATTTGTCATATATACCTTTTAATAAAGTTTTTTTTATTACTTTCAACCCTCTTCTTTATGTCTCCCAAATTCTGCAGTGTTTTGCCCTTCCTCTTGTGTCAAGACATCAAATCAAGTGACCAAAGGGATGATGAGATATGAGCCAGCGTATCAGGAGAGAATTTCTTAGGTGAAGTGTATTTTCTAAGCCATAGGTCAGGGTGAGCAACACAGACTGAAGGTGATGGCACAGCTGGCAGGACTTACCGGGTGGCATGTGGATCAGTGATAAGGCGGATTGAAGGCATGTATGATGGTAGGCAGACAAGCGGAGTAGGATACACCAGAAGACACTGAGCCAGGATTGTGAATATACACAGGGACTGTAAATCAAATGGTTAATTGCAGAGTTGTCTACTATCATCAGACTGATGGTCAATGTCAGAGATACATGCAATCAGCCAGAAAATGGCTAACTGCAGGTAGTAGTGATGAAAAGGCAAACTGGATCTTTGCTTGCTTTAAAGTTTACATAATGTTGCAGCAGTGTAATAGTGTGAACAGCACCAGTATTATTAGTGAACAGTTTGTTACGCTAACAGCAGACAAATGGTTAACTGCAGATCTGACCCAGAAGTTAAATAAAGATCGATAATAAACAAGAAGGAGAGAAATGGTGGTGAAGAAATACTCCTGAAGATGCAAAGCTCATATAGGACATAGCTGTCTGAGTCAGCCTTCAAAGGTCTTAGGTGATTTATGTCAAAGGAGTACACCGGGTTACATGAAAAACCCTGTGTGGACTACAGTAAAGACAGGCAGCCATAGGAGAAGGTAGCAGGGTCCGGCGCTGGTGCAAGAACAGGTGATCTAACAAAACCTCGACACAGAAGAGAGGCAGAGCAGGTGTCTCCATGTCAAAACAGTAAAGGATTATAGAACTTCTGGGACACAAAGTGGAAGCTTAAAAGTGATGGAAGTGTTAGAAGTTTGAATAAAGGTATATAGTGCAAATGTAAATATCAGTAGGAACTGTCGGTCTGCAATCAGTTTTTTCAAGTTTATGATTTCAGGATTATGAGTCTGATGACCTATCCTTAGTATAAGTCATCAATGTCCAATTGGTGGGGGTCCAACACTTGGCAGGTGTTTTCAGCCATGATGTAAATAGTGAACGGAGTCAGAACAGGACAGCTCAGTTCCCATTCAAGTGAAAGTGTCACGGGTGTGTCAAGTGTGACAGACAGTCGCTCTGGAACTGGGTGCAGAAGGTCACTGCCCTTGGCATTGCGGATGCCTTCTTGATCCTCTCATCTCTTTGGTATTGTTGTATACTTCTTCCTTTAGGACCCAGCAGCTACCTCCACCTTCTGCTGATTGACACACCCTTGCTTGGTAGTTAAAATCTCTCAATTTCTCCAGAGAGGCGCCGGTGATAGTTCTATGTACCTATGTGTTGGCATGGAACACTAGCAGTTGGCTAGTTTCTTTTCTAGTGCACTTGGAGGAAAGTTGGCATTATCTCTCTAGTGTCTGCTCAAGCTAAGTGTATCCCCTTTGTTTGTTTACCTTATTGTCTTTAGTTTGTAGTGGGGCTTGACTACAACTCACCCTGTCCCCTTCCTATCTAGGGCCAAGCTCTAGGGACATTCAGGGCTTAGGCTCCTGCTCGGCTATAGGTGTGGAACCTATATAGGGACGGTAGGGTAGGCAGGGCAATATTAGATCTGCCTAGGGGTCTCTACTCCCCCTTTCCCTAGTGTTTGGGTTTCCTTCCCCTCTTCCCTTCGTGTTGCACTTAGTCGTTCCCACACCTTGCGTGACAGAAAGTGATCTGAGCTGTAGTACCTGAGAACAGCCACTACATGGTGTATGGAGCAGCCTTTGCCCCTGATAACAGCTGGTCGATGGGGTGCCAGGTATTGTTCCCCCACCCATCTGACTTTGATGACCAGCGATGAGCGATTCTGCCGAAATTCAAATTCGGTAGTTCACTTGAATTTGGGCAAGTCATTAAATTCATCAAATTTAACCAATTATACACAGGAATTAAAAAAGAAAGAAAAATTGTATAATCACTGTCTTGTCACCGCAGCTCCTCACTTGGTTCTCTCCCTCCGGCTCAAGTCTCTTCTGGTCTTACATCTCTGTGTAACGGCACTGCCTGCACTGAGTAAGTTGTAACGTCAGGATGTCACAACGTTCCCCGAGGCTCTGGCTTGTCCTGGGGTGACACAAGTTGTGATCTCCTCACGTCGTGACGTCACAGCATGCACTGCTGAGGCGTCCCTAGCAAAGAGTAAATGGTGATGCGGAAGAGGATGTCGTCTAACATGAAAACCAGAGGGAGCCAACAGAAGAACTGACGGAGAGCTGCGATTGCAGAACAGGTGAGCGTATTATTTTTTTAACCCGTTTCCTAGCCCTCTTGGGGGTAACGTTTCTCCTTGTGGAGAGTGACAAGCCAGGCCTGTCATGTCAGAGTGAGGAGAGTTATAAGCCATGCATGCTCCTATGGGAAATTAATTATGCAAATTGTCTCTTAAAAACAGCAGAATGGTAACTGACAGGTTTGTACAAAGTAAATAACAAAAAAATTATATTTGGACCAATTTTTGTAAAATTCGATTTGTTTCCAATCATTTCACTCATCTCTCTTGATAACCCATCCTAAGGATTAACCATCAGTACCTTGGTCTCTGTAGCGTTTCCCCAGCCCTCCTGCACATTACACTGCTCACTCCTAATACGTGAATAACATTTTTTGGAACCGGATCAAACAAGACGAGAATAATCCCATGTACAGTCCCCCCCCCCACACCCTGCATTGCTCAATCGACAGAAACTTGCTGGTTCCAAACTTTAGAAATAACTTCAGAGGTCAAATGCCTTTCTAGTCTAGGAGA
The DNA here is from genome assembly GCF_046119375.1 of Phyllobates terribilis. Classification (NCBI taxonomy): domain Eukaryota; kingdom Metazoa; phylum Chordata; class Amphibia; order Anura; family Dendrobatidae; genus Phyllobates; species Phyllobates terribilis. Next base: position 388,429,539 of record NW_027362765.1, read on the forward strand.
TGAAAACTTTTGCTAAAATGCTGAAGTCTGAGTCTTGAAGAGCACGAAGATTGGAAAGCACTCAAGTTATGCATGGACCAGCAGTAAAATCCTTAATTGCACCTGGAATAAACAAATGCCCAGTAAAATCCAGTTTAACCCCAAGTGAAAGGTGGTTACTATTAAAGAGCTACAATGTACTGGCCAAATATCAAGTTGTTCATAAACCATAGATACATTTTATGAACAATATATATGCTTGAAGTCGGATCCTCACTTGTCTGTTTAATACCGAACTTAACTGACTTTAGTATTTCCTATGAAATACCAATTTTTCATTACTCTGCATTGTGTCATTCCTCAGTATCTCCTTCTGGAAATATCTTAATAAATTGATAACTGGGTATTACAATTCTCCTTTTCAAAGGAGTTTGTCCCTTCACAGTGTGGACAGTGTCATCTTTGTTTGGACAGTGGCAAACTGTGTAGAGAAACATCCCTAATTGGTAAAACCCAGATGTAAAACTTTCTGGGAGGTATTCATCAGGTGAAAAAAAGTATTTAACACATCACAAATTTTCTAAGTAAATATATTTATAAAGATGTTGTAGGGATTTAGCTTGTGGGTAGTTAGCGACATTCACACAGGCACGCAGCTTCTTTTCCAAACAGGAAGGTTTATTGACTCCATAAACTTCCAGCAGAAAGTAATATCAAAACAAAGAGCCCATACAGCAGTATGAGAATGAGAAACAGAGTGGTTCAGTTGCTCAATATTCACAGTCCAATACTTGGCCTCTTGCAGAGTCTAAGCAGCTTACACAGGTCCTCCACCCAAATACCAGAGGTGTTTGCACCTCCACTCCAAGACAAGGAATGAACAGCTCAGCTGCCCTTTTAAACCAGCAGCACCTCCTGTATTGGAGAGTGAGAATGGCTAGTTCCGCTCATGTCATCTGATCATTCCTAACAAACCTGGACCCATATATTGGTCCTGTTAACCCTCTCAGTGCCTCCTATCAGGATTCTGCCAGCTGCTTGTCTACATATCCTCCCTTTCTGCCCAAACCAAGGGCTTAGCATCTTTGCCCAACTAACCGTGAATCCCATCCCGCCAAGGCTTGACCAAGCCGATATGACATACCTGGAGAGGCTTCCTTTTTGTTGGTTGGTAAATTTTATAGTGACCCTCACCAACCCTTTCCAACACTTCATAGGGTCTTATCCAAGATTCTGCCAGCTGCTTGTCTACAGTGCTATTGACATGAAATTCTCACCATATGTTGGTAACAACCCATCCAATCCACAAAGGCAAATAAATCAAACCATAGATGTCCATAAATGAAGTTATGTGTAATAATGAGAAATGACACAGGGAAAAAGTATTGAACACATGAAGAAAGAGAGGTGCAAAAAGCCATGGAAAGTCATGACACTGAATGAAATCTATCAGTAATTAGAAAGCAACCCTGACACTTAATGAAAAGTAATATCAGCTGGTTTAACAGATGGCCTATAAAAAGGTATTACCAAGGTGCCACACAGGAAAGATCTCATGATGGGTAAAACCAGTGAGCTGTCTCAACACCTTCACAACCTTATTATTGCAAAACATACTAATGGCATTGATTACAGAAGAATTTCTAAACTACTTTCAGTGAGCACTGTTGAGGCCATAATACGGAAGTGTAAAGAACATAATTTCACCATAAACCGGCGACAACCAGGTGCTCCCAGCAAGATTTCAGACATGAGTGAAAAGAATCATCAGAAGAGTTATCCAAGAGCCAAGGACCACCTGTGGAGAGCTACAGAAAGACCTGGAGTCAGCAGGTACAATTGCTTCAAAGAAAACTAAAAGTAATGCACTCAACCTTCATGGCCTGTATGAACGCTCACCAAGCAAGAATCCATTGCTTAACAAAAGGCACTGTTCAAGCGCGTTAAAGTTTTCTGCACGACATTTAGACAAGTCCGTGAAATACTGGAGAATATAATCTGGTCAGATGAGACCAAAATTGAACTGTTTGGATGCCATAACACACACCATGTTTGGAGGCCAAAGGGCACTGCATATCACCCCAAAAACACCATACCAACAGTGAAGTTTGGAGGTGGGAACATCATGGCATGGGCTGTTCTTCAGAGTATAGCACTGGCAAATTGCATAAATCTGCTGCTAACTACAAGGATGATGAAGATGAATCAAGGGAGGACATTTCATCAAGACAACGATCCCAAACACACAGCCAAGGAAACTCTCAATTGGTTTCAGAGAAAGAAAATAAAGCTTCTAGAATGGTCCAGCCAATCACTGTACCTAAATCTAATAGAAAATTTATGGAAGGAACTAAAGCTCAAAGTTCATAGAAGGAGCCCAGGAAAGCTTCAGGATTTAAAGAATGTTTGTGTTTAATAATGAGCCAAAATCACTCCTGAGAAATGCCTGCGACTAGTCTCTCTGCAAGAAGTTTGGTCTCCCCGTGTTTGTGTTTCCTTCCAGAGACTTACTGAGAGGGAATTTAGATTGTGAGCCCCCAATGAGGACAGCGATGATGTACGTAAATCTGCGTAAAATGATGCCGCTATATAAGCAATGCATAATAAATCAAATAAATACATACTAAGAAGCACCAGAAACTTTATGTGCTGCCATCGGGTGTTCCATGTAGTGTAGGAAACTTCCATAATATGCTATCTAATGGAGCATATCACAAATTTATTTCTGTGGATTTGTTCTAGAAAACATCTCCATATACCGTTATATAAAATTGGAGATATAGGGTGATCCTGTACAGCCCCTTAGAAGTCTATGTCCTCACAATTAGGAGCTCCGGTAAACCTGCTGAATACACACATGATTTGTCCATGAATTCAAGATCTGAATAAAAGTCCGTGGATAACTATATCTGAAAAAAAAAAGAAAACTCTGACAAGGCAAAGAATTTCAACTCTACCCTAATATTCAATGTCCAAAGGCAACAGTTTATCAATATCGGCTCCATTCGCTGATATGTGGGCTGCGAACGTTACGGAGGCAACGTATTAATATTGTTTTCCCTGCACTTTAGTCAAACCTGAAACATAAGGATTTTATACAGCTTTTACTGCATGTTTGTCTGCATTTTGTGCATTTAGTCAGCAGCTTTTTGTTCTTTATAAGGAGAAAAAAATAAAGTATATACATCTCTTCTTGAATAAAGATTAATGGTTTTATATTACCCTCAATACTCTCTCTTTATTTGTGTGGATGATATTTTTCTGTACAAATTCATGTTCTATAATTTTTGAGTTGGGTATGATATATAGTAACCTATGGATACCATTTGGGACCTTTTTTGTGCTTATTAACATTTGATATTCTGTTTTATAACAGATTTGGTTCCAGGATAATGGACCTAAAAGCCAGGATGCAGTCCTGGCAGGATAAAGCATCAGAGCTATTTAAACCCAGCACTTCTGTTGGTGTTAGTGGTACACACTTTGAGTATAAAGAACTTTTTAAAAAATACAAAAACCTGTTACAGAAGAAAACCAAGGTCTGGTGGACCAAAGCCTCCTTGGATAATTATCTTAAGCAAAAAATTGTTCCAAGGGGGCTAAGAATTCAGCTATTTCCCACATTTGGTCTGGAAAGTGAGGAGTTGAGTGCGAAATGGGAGCAGGCCGCTTCCCTATGTTCTTTGACTTTCATTGAAATTATTAATGAGAGGAATTCTATCATCTTGGGGGAAATTGATAGTGAATTGGACCAAATTTATAAACAGATGGAGCGGGATACTCCGGCTGAAATGCTGGGGAAATTCTTGGCCGATATGAACAAGGATATGGAGAAATGGGAGGAAAATATAAGTACACTCAAATCTAAAAAATATCTACGCGATATGGGAGACTATGAAAATAAAAGAGTCTTTCGTTGGCAATTTAAAAAAATGGACGATACCAATAGGATAACAAGGAATTCTTCTATGTCCTCCATTTCATCAGTGGCCAGTAGCTCCACTTCAGGTCTAGAACCTGACAAATTGGATATTAGGCCTATTCGTACACGATTTGGAGGAAAAAACAAATTTCGAGATAACGATGGATCAAGCTATGGCCATAAACGTCACAAGCAACGTCACAAGCAAAATAACCAACCTAAGGTAATTAATTTATCTGATCATATCCTCACATCAAAACAAAAATATGTGTTGGAGAAGGGCTTGATGTTCTCTCCTCCTCAGGTTCTTGATACTTTTACTGCTGTCAAGGATGTGCACCTCTTTGCAAGGAAACTCATATTTAAAAGATTTTATGAGAGATCCAATTTAGGGATCAACCTTGACACTGAGGAGGAGAGAACAGCACTGGCCATTCTTGAAACACTGGCTGATGATGAGGTTGAACCAACATGCAGTTTTCCTATTCAACTCATGAATAAATCAAAAAAATTTCCCAATCTTAACACCTGTCCTGCGGCTGATATTTTTGTCAAGTTGGTTACTAAAGACATAAAAGAATTGAAAGCTAACAGCCGCAAATATTATGGGAATAAGCAATTCATGGATGTGATTCGAGAAATCGGCATGTGGGAAGACTGTGTATTGAAAATTGCTGATAAAGGTGGGAATTTGATTATTTGGCCCAACCACCTTTACGAAAAACAGGCCTATTGATTGTTATCTGATCGCCTATGTTACATGAAACTCTCATACAATCCACTCAATGATTTTCAATTCAAATTGGTTCAAATTTTGGAGAAGGCATACGATAATGGTACTATTCCAAAAAAGTTTTTTGATTATATACAAAAATTAAAGCCTCGTATGCCGACGTTGTATCTTATTCCCAAGATACACAAAAATATAGTGGATCCACCAGGCCGACCAATTGTGTCCGGAAATGGCGGCCTGTGTGAAATGGTATGTCAGGTGATTGATTTTTACTTGAAACCTATTGTAGCGACTCTCCCATCTTTTGTGCAGGATACCACGGCAGCTTTGAAACGACTGGACCAGTTACAATTAGATAGTCAAATGCTTCTGGTCACAGCTGATGTTGAGGCTTTGTATACCTCCATCATGCATGTACATGGTTTGAAGGCTGTGTCGTGGTTTCTCCACAATAGCAATTTGGATGCTGACCTGGTGGAGCTGATTTTGATATTGTTGGAATTTATTCTTACGCACAACTGTTTTATGTTCAAAGAGGAGATATTTTTGCAGACACAAGGGACAGCAATGGGGGCAGCTTGTGCCCCCTCGTATGCTAATTTGTTCCTTGGTGCTTGGGAAAGGGAGATTTTTCAGTGTTCTCCCTTCCCGGGTTGCGAAAAGATCCTCAGTTGGGCCAGATACATTGATGACGTCCTATTTGTTTGGGACGGGAGTATCAATGAACTTAACGAATTGATGTGTCAATTAAACAATAATGATCTCAATATCAGGTTGACCTACACCTACGGGCGTAGGGTTAACTTTTTGGATATTGATATCATGGTGTCCCTTGATGGTAAAGTTCAAACTAATATATTTCGCAAGCCCACGGCTACCAACTCAATACTCAGGGCGGACTCTTCTCATCTTCCCTCCACGATCCGGAGTATACCGGTTGGGCAATATTTGAGGGCCAGAAGAATTTGCTCGTCAGATGAAATATTTGAACAGCAAGCCTCTGAACTCTATGCGAGATTTAGAGAGCGAGGATATGGACACAGACAAATTCGACGCGGCTATCGACGGGCCAAGGAAACCAGTAGGAACCAGCTCCTCTATTCGGTCCAGCCTTCTAAAAATACAAATGATAACAGTTCAAGTGTGGTCAGGTTGATTACTCCCTATAATTGCCAATGGCATAAATTTACCGATATTATTCAAAAACACTGGCATATTTTGCAAACTGACCCAATTTTGAATAAAATTATATCCGATAAACCCTGTATCACCGCGAAAAGATCCAGCAATCTGAAGGATTACCTAGTTCGCAGTGAATATAAACCAGTAAGTACTAATCCATCTTTGTTCAGCGACCGTATTCAGGGTTTCTGTCCTTGTGGGCAATGCAAAGCCTGCCGTAACACCGAGAGGAGCAAGGAGTTTTTTGATTCAAATAAAGAACGTAAGTTCATTATCAGACAATTCCTCACATGCTCCTCAAAGGGAGTGGTTTATGTGGCTGAATGTGCATGCCACAAAATTTATGTCGGTATGACCACCAGGGAGTTTAGGATCCGTATACGAGAACATGTACGTGATATTGAGAAAGCTAAAGATTCTGATGATGATGAACATTTGAAGACCCTCCCCAGACATTTTAAGTATTTTCACAATTCTGACCCCTCCTCATTACGGGTAAAGGCAATAGATAAGGTATCCTTGGGGAGTAGAGGAGGTGATCTATTTAAAGCACTTTCACGTATTGAAAGTCGATGGATTTACCGATTGAATTCCATCGTACCTTAAGGGTTAAATGAAAACTTTGGGTTTGGTTCTTTTCTGTAATTGGTTTTTACTTATGTGTTTCAAGTGTTGTTTTATTTGTTTTTAACTACCGTATATTCCGGCGTATAAGACGACCTGGTGTATAAGACGACACCCCTACTTTCCTGTTAAAATATAGAGTTTAGGATATATTCACCGTATAAGACTACCCCTTTTCCAACGCATACCAAACACCGGTAAAAATTTAAAAAAAACAGATTTGAATTTAACATGGTCCTTTTTTAATTTAAATTCTTATGACATGCAGGTATATAGCAGGAAAACTGTCACTCATAAACATATTAAAATAGGGGGGACCCCACGTCATTTTTTGGGGGGGTCCCCCATTCTAATAACTAGTAAAGGCTAGGTATTCAGCTGGGGGCTGATATTAGTAGCCTGGGAAGCTCCGTGGGTATTACCCCCTTCCCAGGCTTCAAACATCTGCCCCAGCCGTCTGCTTAACCTCCGCTAGAGACTATAATGATGGTGGATCCCACGCCAATTTTCTTTTTAAAAAATCCTTTATTTTAACACTAAATGACAATTGAGGGGTTAATAAAGATGCAGTCCCTAAATTATTAATTTTGTAATTAATTTTTCCCAAAAATGTTGACGTGGGCTTCGCCATATTTTTGTGTCCAGCCAGGTACAGCAGGCAGGAACGGGCTGCCCCCAACCACCAGCTGCCTATTTGTACCTGGCCGGACACAACAATATAGGGAAGCCCTTTTTTTTTAAATTATTTTATGAAATAATTAAAAAAAAAAAGACGTGGGGCTTCGCCCTATTTTTGTGCCCAGCCAGGTACAACTAGGCAGCTGGGGGCTGGAATCTGCAGCGCAGGGAGACCCAAGCTTTCTGGCCCCCCCCCCGCTGCAAATTGCAGTCCGCAGCCACCCCGGAAAATGGCGCGTTCATAGAAGCGCCATCTTCTGGCGCTGTACCGAACTCATCCAGGGCCCTGATGCGGTGGCTCACTGGGTAATAAAGGGGTTAGGGCCAGCTTGGCATTATCAGCTGGCCCTAAGCCCGAAATTCATGGGGTCACGCCAATATTAGACATGACCGCCATGAATTTCTAGTAAAGTAATTAAAAAAAACACAACACCCAGAATAAAGTCCTTTAATTGAAATAAAGACACAATTTTTTAATGTTCTAAATTAAACCATACTTACAGTCACGCCCATTCCAGCTGAAGCCAACGATCTCCTGCAATAAAAGTAAAATAATAAAGCAACCTCATCCTTACCTCTCCATGGTTCCCAGGACCGGTCCAGCTCTGCTACATTCACATGACAGGCTGCACCGCAGCAGAACGCTGCCGTTCAGCTTGCCATGCGGCAGACACTGAGAAGCGCAGGCATGCTTGTGCTCCTCAGTGTCTGACTGTGACGGCATCCAGATGAGCCGAGATCATGTCCAATGAACTCGGCTCACCTCATGCACGTCACTGACAGCGTGGGAAAATTCTCCTGCTCCCCGCATGCGCAGTAGAAGTTTCCCACGCTGTCAGTGATGGACGTCCAGGAGGTGAGCTGAGTTCATTGTCGGCTCATCTGGATGCCGTCACAGCGAGACACTGAGGAGCGCAAGCATGCCTGCGCTTCTCAGTGTCTGCGGGATGACAGGCTGGATGGCAGCGTTCTGCTGCGGTCCAGCCTGTTATCTCGATGTAGCAGAGCTGAAGCTGTCCTGGGAACCATGGAAAGGTAAGGATGAGGTTGCTTTATTATTTTACTTTTATTGCAGGAGATCGTTGGCTTCAGCTGGAATGGGCGTGATGGTAAGTATGGTTTAATTTAGAACAATAAAGAATTGTGTGTTTATTTCAATTAAAGGACTTTATTCTGGGTGTTTGTGTTTTTTTTAACTTTGACTATGGGGTTAGTAATGGGGGTGTCTTATAGACGCCTCTCCATTACTAACCTGGGCTTGATGTCAGCTGGCATTATAAGCTGACATCAACCCCAACCCTATTACCCCACTGCCACCGCTACAGGGCAGTGGGAAGAGTGAGGCTATGTGCCAGAATTGGCGCATCCTATGGATGCGCAATTTCTGGGGCGGCTGACGGCTGGTGTTTCTAGCCTGGGAGGGGGCCAATATTCATGGCACCCTTCCTGGGCTATTAATATCAGCCTCCAGCTGTCTGCCTAGCCTTTGCTAGCTATTAAAATAGGGGGGACTACACGTCATTTTTTTGGGATCCCCCATTTTAATAGCTAGTAAAGGCTAGGTATTCAGCTGGGGGCTGATATTAGTAGCCTGGGAAGCTCCGTGGGTATTACCCCCTTCCCAGGCTTCAAACATCTGCCCCAGCTGTCTGCTTAACCTCCGCTAGAGACTAAAATTAAGGGGAACCCCACGCCAATTTTTTTTTAAATAAATCCGTTATTTTAACACTAGATGACAAGTACAGTAACCAGCACTGTCACTGTACTTCATATATATGTGACTGACATGTTTCTATCTATCTAATCTATGTGTGATGCTCTATCTTTCTGTTATAAATTGTCGGGTACAGATGCTGAATTGCCGGCCGGCTTTTTTAAAGAGACGGTGCACGAAAACACTATTATTTGTTTTAATAAATCCTTTACACTAAATGACAAGTACAGTAAGCAACACTGTCACTGTACTTATTATATATGTGACTGACATGTTTCTATCTATCTAATCTATGTGTGGTGCTCTATTCTTTCTATTCTAAATTGTCGGGTGCCGGCTTATGCCGCTGCTGAATTGCCGGCTTTTCATATATTGTCACAGAAGCGATGCGAACTTCCCTGCTCCGGACACAGCGCAGCGCTTCTGTGACAAGTGAAAGCTGTCGGCACAGAAGCCCTGCGCTGTGTCCGGAGCTGGGAATACGCAGCGATGTGTCAGTTTCAGCACAGAAGCGCTGATTGTCTGGACCTACCGCCGCCGTATTTTAACTCCCTCCACCTTATATTAACTCCGACATGGCAGGGATACGGCCACGGCAGCTTATTAACACCCCCAGAGTATCCCCGCATGTCAATTTCTGAAAGTTCAAAAGCATTACCGGCGTATAAGACGACCCCAGACTAGACAGAAGATTTTTCAGTCTTCAAAAGTCGTCTTATACGCCGGAATATACGGTATGTATGTTTTTATATTTAGTGATTTTATCATACTCACCTGATTATGGCGATGGTTGCTGCTGCTTGGTCTTTTCCTGTCTTGCCGCTCTATGGTACCTGTGGAGTGATAGTGTTCCGATCCACCTTTCGTTTGATGTGGGGGTGATCATCATTTTTTCATCCCTTGTTGGACTCTACTGCTGAAGAAAATTGTGGAGAATTATTTACTTATTCTTGAATCCTTGTTTATACTAATGTTGGATTTTATTGTTGAAGAAAGATGTAAAAAATTATGTTTACATTTATGATTGTTTATTATTATTATGATTTCTTTTTTCACAAAATATACTATGAGCATCGTGCACTTCTTTTATATGTATTTGTACTTTATTAACATATTGTATACACTTTTTTAGCTTTGTATTTTTATCACACCACAGTGACTCTTTTTTACCGAGCATTATGTATTTTGCTCTATATGTGCATTTTTTATATATATGTACCTTTTCACACATCCTATACACTTTTTGGTATTTATTTATTTATTATTCTTCATGTATTTTTGTTGCATATACATTTTACATGTATATGCACTCAAATTCTATACACTTTGGTAGTAGTGTATTTTTACACTACAGTCACACTTTTTTCAATCAAGTATTATGTTTTTATACATGTGACGCACCCCTGGGCCTGTGTCGCGCAGCGTTGCGCACGCGGGAGCTTACCCGGAGCCGGATCTGTTGAGGGTTGTAGTCTCGTGGCGGTGACCCGGTCCGTGCCCAGGGAGTCAGACTAAGTGGCGCTGTATTAGCAGTAGATGTTGGACGACTACGCCACCCGTTGAATGCAGCTATGGAGCTGCCGCTGCAGGGCAGACCGCTGAGGCCGGTGGAAGGATGGTGCAGCGTGGATGGTATAACCCCCAACGGGAGGGGTATGGCCTCAGGGCAGCCGACGTGGATGATGGGGGTAGCAGGAATCACTCAGAGACGATGCGGTGTGATTCAGGGTCTTTACTGGTGACAAAGATAGACCCTCCCGGAGTACTGGCTAGCGATCGGGGCCTGGTCAGTCCTTGAGCAGATGGGATCTCCCCTGGCCAGGCGGAGTTGTAGGCCTTCCCAGCTAACTGTACTCTTCTGGCTACCTTGCTAGAGGCGGGTAAAAGTAGCCCACGTCCCTGAGTGTACCGTGTGGTGCTCACCCGTATGGCCGGTGACTCGGGGCTTTCTAGTAGCTTCCGCTCCATGACGGCGGTGCTGGTCCCATGCGTGTGACCGTGCCTTCGGGTTTCTTGGCCAGAGGACCTGAAATCCCCTCCCTGACGGATTCTGCTGCTGGGTAGGAGTTAGTCCCCAGAGCCTCGGACTCCGGGTCCGGTAAGAAATCTTCTCAGTCAGGGCGAGCTCTGCAGCTGCCAGCCCCTGACTCCTTGTAACACTGCTCCCACAGAGCTCCTGTTGTTTCTTCCTATGCTGCTTCTCTTCTCTACTTCTGGCATGGCCCAGGAGCTGGGCCCAGCCGGAGCCACAGCTCCCTGTCAGCCCTCCTGGCTGCACTCTCCCTCTGAACTCCCTAACCCTGCCTCAGCCCCAGGTTTATATAGGGGAAGTTCTTCCCCTCCCAGGACTGGGCAGGAGGTGTGGCATGCATAGGATTCCTGACCAAGAGACCTCCCACCTGCTCTCAGACATAACATTGCCGTTACTGTGGAAACCAGACCCCTGGGGTGCCACATTCCCCCCTAGTGAAATTTAGTACTCCGGGACTAAACATATTTTTAGAAAAACATAACAAGGTATAAACAATAATAATACAATAAGAAAAACACATAAAGATGGTTACGGCGTGTCCGCAACCGGGTGCAGTCTTTGAAGAAAAGCAAGGTGTCCATTTCACCAAAACAGGGAGACGTAACCAGGTAGGGGTCTGTCCTGCCCCGAGTCCTTAACAGTCTTTAGTCCGTCCTGGGTTACGCTCCAACTATACACAAAGGATTCCCGGTAAATCCACCAAAGACTCCCATAAATTACTAGAAACACATAATTATTTACAGGATATGGCCGCTCTCAGTCCTCGGCCAGTGGGGATAAGGAATGGCTGCTCACAGTCCTCAGCCTGGTTTAAGATAGGGGCACATGGGGAACAATTCACTAATCCCAACGGGGACCATATTTTAATTAGCAGCAGTCCTTGTACCCTTACGGGTAACTATTTACAGCTCTTTATTCACGCTACTTCCCTTCAGTAGCTATGTCCTCTTTGTGCTCCCTCCTGAGGGTAGTCCTCAGACCCGTCCGGGTCCTCTTGGCTTTCCTCGTATTGGTAGTACTGCAGCTCCTCCTCGGTTAGCTGGGTTAGTATCTCTGCGACAGTCCTCCTCCCAGGTGGCCAGGACTTTACCTCCCTTTGGGCTGCCCCGGTTAACTGGGCCACCAGGATGCTCACTTTTTGCTCCTCTGTGAGGGGGTACACCTGGAAGAGGCTATCCAGCTTTTCTCTAAAGTCATGCAGGGTATGTGACTCCCCTGAGTACTGGGGTAGCCAGGCTGCCCCCGGGATATAGGGCATGGTGAAAGGCATGACCGCAACAGCGGTGGCGCTGGCGGGGGTTGAAGCGGTGAAGCTCTCCTCCGTATCCGGCATCCTTCTCCCCCCTAGTGGACCGTGGCCTACCTTGCGATGATCCTCTTCCGTAGGCCGCGGCTCCGCAGTGGATCGTCAGGGTTGAGGACCTTCCGTCGCGCTCCTGTGACGTCGGCGTCTGCTGGGCTCCTTCCAGGACCTTACGCAACGTCCGGACGTGAGGCGGGGCTTCAGTTCTCGCGCGCTTTCGGAGTCCACGCCCCTCTTCTTCCCGCGCGGCGTCCTCAAGATGGCGTCCAATGGCGGGAAAACTCCACGTATGGCGGGAATAAGGCTGAAGATGGCGCCGGATGGCGGGAAAACTCCACCGATGGCGGGAAGGAAGCGGAAGATGGCGCCGGATGGCGGGAATCTTCACCACAGGTAAGTTTGAACAGTCTTTTTCAGGCACGCAGTACCCGGTGGTTGCGGGCACGAAATCCTGCCGACTACGCCAAAAGTTGACGCACCCCTGGGCCTGTGTCGCGCAGCGTTGCGCACGCGGGAGCTTACCCGGAGCCGGATCTGTTGAGGGTTGTAGTCTCGTGGCGGTGACCCGGTCCGTGCCCAGGGAGTCAGACTAAGTGGCGCTGTATTAGCAGTAGATGTTGGACGACTACGCCACCCGTTGAATGCAGCTATGGAGCTGCCGCTGCAGGGCAGACCGCTGAGGCCGGTGGAAGGATGGTGCAGCGTGGATGGTATAACCCCCAATGGGAGGGGTATGGCCTCAGGGCAGCCGACGTGGATGATGGGGGTAGCAGGAATCACTCAGAGACGATGCGGTGTGATTCAGGGTCTTTACTGGTGACAAAGATAGACCCTCCCGGAGTACTGGCTAGCGATCGGGGCCTGGTCAGTCCTTTTGCAGATGGGATCTCCCCTGGCCAGGCGGAGTTGTAGGCCTTCCCAGCTAACTGTACTCTTCTGGCTACCTTGCTAGAGGCGGGTAAAAGTAGCCCACGTCCCTGAGTGTACCGTGTGGTGCTCACCCGTATGGCCGGTGACTCGGGGCCTTCTAGTAGCTTCCGCTCCATGACGGCGGTGCTGGTCCCATGCGTGTGACCGTGCCTTCGGGTTTCTTGGCCAGAGGACCTGAAATCCCCTGCCGGGCGGTTTCTGCTGCTGGGTAAAGATTAGTCCCCACAGCCTCGGACTCCGGGTCCGGTGATAGCTTCTCAGTCAGGGCGAGCTCTGCAGCTGCCAGCCCCTGACTCCTTACAGCACTGCTCCCACAGAGCTCCTGATGTTCTTCCTATGCTGCTTCTCTTCTCTACTTCTGGCATGGCCCAGGAGCTGGGCCCAGCCGGAGCCACAGCTCCCTGTCAGCCCTCCTGGCTGCACTCTCCCTCTGAACTCCCTAACCCTGCCTCAGCCCCAGGTTTATATAGGGGAAGTTCTTCCCCTCCCAGGACTGGGCAGGAGGTGTGGCATGCATAGGATTCCTGACCAAGAGACCTCCCACCTGCTCTCAGACATAACATTGCCGTTACTGTGGAAACCAGACCCCTGGGGTGCCACACATGCACCTCACATATGTATTTCTTCAACACATTTTATACACCATTAACATTTATTTATTTTTATTATTTTTGTCATTATTTTTATCTTTATTCTCATATTTATTCATTTTTATTTTTATTTTTTTTATTTTCTTTTTTTATTATTTATTATTATCATTATTTTCATTCATATTTATTTTTAGGCATTAGATGCAGTTCTGTAGGCTTGGTTCATATTAAATCGGCACTTGAATAGTTACCTCAGTGCTGCAGTCTGGTCGCACATGCATGATAGACGGTGCTTCCGCCCCTTCCTTACACGGACCACGTGACTCCTGGCACGCAGGTTGCATAGCAACCTGATGCCTGCGTGTCACCGACCGTGAACGGAAGTGAGGCTACAGGAAGCGGTCATCACGCATGCGCGCCACAACTAACTGCATTTCCTTACGAACAGCTGTACAGGATTATTGACAGGCAGCATCCCCCTATATATAGCACGTAATACAGAGTACTCACCGCGCTCCTTGAAGAAGGTAACGAAACGCGCGTCGGAGCGTTCAGGTTTGCCCTCACGTGCTCATCCTTAGCAGTCCTGTTCCAGGTAAATTCATTATAATAAAAAGATTCTTTTTGGAAGTGGGGATTATTGGTATGTCCTTATGGAGTACTGTTCTGTCTAACTCTTTTTAGGGACATCCATAACCCACTCCTTGCTATTTGTTTATACATGCTTATGCATAGTTAGCAAAATATATAAAATAATTAAAAAAAAAATAAAAAATATATATATATATTTGCATTACTTTTTGCCTGGGTATAAAGTATAATTGTCTATATCTATATATGATTGGCTATTTTGGATGGAGCGTTAAGGGGGTTGTACCCCTGTTTGTTTGAAGTACGGGTATTTATTTATTTTTTAATTCTTGAATAAAGATTAATGGTTTTATATTACCCTCAATACTCTCTCTTTATTTGTGTGGATGATATTTTTCTGTACAAATTCATGTTCTTTAATTATCAATGCAGTTTCTGAGGTTAGAAGTTGAGATGAACCTTTGGTGACATCAAGGTCATGTGACCAAAGGTCCCTCACCCTGCAGCAGTATGGAGGAATGGATGTGATGGAGAGAACATTGTGTGTTCTTTACACTCCATGCGTGTGTAACATGGAGTGTGTATAATATGCAGTGTGTGTGTGTGTAACATACAGTGTCTGTGACATGCAGTGTGTTTGTAGCATGCAGTGTTTGTGTGTATGAAACATATAACATGTGTTACATTCAGTGTGTGTTGCATGCAATATCTGTGAAAAATATAGTGTATGCAGTATGTATGTAATATATAATGTGGGTAGGTCATGCATCTGGGGTCGAACCCTTGAGCCTGTGCTTTGTGGTCGGCTTCTCTGTCGCAGAGCCAGAGCAGATCCATCTTTTCTCCGGGTGTTTAGTTTCTGTTATCCTTCCTTCAGTCTTTTTAGGGTAACAGGTGTTTTCAATTTACTTATTTGTCAGCCCTATCACCTTTTGGGTGCGGCTTTATATTCTTTCCCCCTGCTTGTATTTCCTGCTGGTGATAGTCTCATTTGGATGTTCAGCCATACTGCTGGAATTTAAGCCAGTCAGTGTATTTCCAGCTAGAATTTATTTATTTGCTGTTAATGTTCTTTACCCTGGACCTATCATCTATTTCTTTTTAGGAAGTAGATTGCATATTCTCTAACAGTATGTACTTAATCCTTTATTTGTATTTCGTGGTTTGTTTTACTCACTCTGGTATCTTTTTCTATTTCAGCACACTTCCCCTTCTGTAGGTAATTTACACTCTGCTCTGCCCTCAGGTTCTTTATGAGGAACGTGAAGATCTCGACGGCCTTTCAGGCAGCATAAGTCTGAGTTTCCATAGTCTAGTCAGTAGTTACGGCTATCTCAGCTCACGCAGAAACCACTAGGGACTGCGGGGTCAGGATATCTAGTCTGTACAGGAACCGACAGGGTCAGTTGCAGTTTTTAGTGTGTTACCTATTTTCCAGAGTGAGTGGCTACACTATCATAACAGAGTATTTGTACAATGGAGTTTGTATATGACATACTTTGTCTAATATGCAATGTTTATCTGTAGCTTGAAAATTTTAAATCCCCTGGCAGTGCAGTCGAGTGCTTGTAGGTGGAAACATGTTGGCAATCACCTGACAAACAAGCAAAACACTCATTTACTGGGTGATTAAATTGTATGCGCCGAAAAATATAATCTTTCTCGGCAGCACATAGCACTATGTAAACAGGAGATGTGCTGCTAACAACATGATACTGTTAAGGGATAGAACAATCGTATTAGCAATCATCCTGTCCCTATCATCATTCGTCAGTCTATATAAAGAGGATGGTAAACAAGCACCAAGCTACTTGAATATAGTCAAAACCAGTCAAGTCCACACATGTCCAATTGACATCTCCTCTCGGAGCTCCCATACACATTAGAGTATGGGCTAAACCCATCGATATCGGTGGGCTACGCCAACATTAATCTAATTTGTATTAGGGGGGCTTTAAGTCACTCTCCTTTTCCACTAAGCCACGATCCTTTGACAGGTGAGGCGAAAGACACTTTACAGCATCATGGCACATTTTGAATAGTAAAATGACGTGAGCTTTTCCATTCATTTTTTATTGCTTTTTATTTTCAGTTATTATTTTTACAATATTTTTTTTATATTCAAATGAATATTTTATTTTCTATATTTTTTTTATTTTGTTGTGTATTTTTTTTCATTGTAGGTTGTCTGACTGATCATGTAATTACATGTAAATTGCAAAAAAAAAACTATTAAAAAATGCAACAAAAAACACAAGTCTTATTAACACATTTTTTTAAGCAATTAAAGAAAAAAAAACAATGAAGATCTAGAAGTCTATGGGAGAAAAATGTCACAAATTAGCATAAAAAACACCCTATTGAAAAATGCTGCAAACTGGAAAAAACTGTGACAAATAAATTAGAAAAAGAAAACACACTTAAAAAAAACAGTAACCCAGTGAGTGACTTGCTAATATCTGGCCTCCCAAAACACACTCTGAAAAAATGCCACAAAAATATGCATTTTTTTACTGTTTGTGAAGATGCCTTAAAAGAAAAGCAACATGAATAATAAAATGTACAAAAATTACAAATAATGGCAGAAATGTTAGAATAAAGCCGTTTGTTTTGTGACCTCACACATATCCAGAACCCCCTCTATTATTTTACAATCCTCTCTTTCATGTTTCTACATTTCCTTGCATGAAATATTATTTCCCATATACAGCGAAATCTTCATGAGGACGAGTCGTTCAGCCGCTGCCGGTATAACGCAGAGCTGACAAATATAAGAAAGTAGCAAAAAATGTTAACACATGAAATGTCACGGAATTATTAAAAGTAACTGTAGCTGTTACATCTCTAAACTCAAAATGTTATTTTGACACCATTCGCCATTTTCTTACACGTGTACTGCTGACACAACACGGATCCTAGCACAAAGAAACAAATGTTTCTTCACAGGAACCCCTCCCCCACCGCAATCTGCTAAAATTTGCAAATGCAGCCGCACTCATCCCACCTCCTTCCAAAGGTCTACGGAAATAACCTCGTTTTAAAATTTAATAAGATTTGACTTTTAACTCGCAGTCAGGGAGGGGGTGGTGGTGGCAGGGCGTGCGGCGTGGTAGGAGAGCTGTTAATAAGTAATTAGGCACATTCAGTAAAATAAAGTAAATGAAGCCGATAAGAAGAACAGCAATTGTAGAAAAGTTATCTATAGTGTTTGACAAAAACATATTTATGCCTAGCATATGTTCCAAAGTCTACATTTAGCAGCAAGGTGCGGGATTTTGGTTCAGAGATTCATCTTAACCCCTTACTGGCTGCCTGTGTTTGAGTCTTTTTATTTATTTTTTTTTACCTTTTTTTGTTTTCCTTTTAGGTTTGTTTGTTTTCGTTTTGTTTCATTTTTCTAGTTTTTTTTCCAACTTTTTTGTTTTGCTTTTAGGTTTGATTATTTTCTTTTTGTTTCATTTTTCTTGTTTTTTTTCCACCTTTTTTGCTTTTAGGTTTGTTTTCTTTCTTTTTTTTACCTTTTTTGTTTTGCCTTTAGGATTGTTTGTTTATTGTTTTCCTTTTGTTAAATTTTTCTTGTTTTTTGTCTTTTTTTTTTTTTTTACTTTTTTTGTTTTGCTTTTAGGTTTGATTAATTTCTTTTTTTTTTTTGCTTGTTTTTCTATCATTATTAGGGCATCCGAGAGAATCGGGCCAATTATGCAAATGACACTGATCAGAGTTGGATCAGAGTGTGATCATAGTGTGATCCGAGTCTCTCTGATGAGGAGAAGATGGAGAAATAAATTATCCATCTTCTCCACTGTGTCAATGCCTGGAAATGGGACTGCACTCAGACATCATCTGAGTGCAGTCCGACGGCTTCCACAAACTCAATGACTTGCAGATCTGAATAGCTGTGATTTTTTCCTTGTACAGAATTTGTTCCATGAAAAAATCGGACATGTCCACAGCTGCATAATCTAACATCGGTCTGAGTGTGATTCGATGTTATGTTGGATCACACTCTGATGGAAAATATGGCCTTCTGCACGAGTCCTGCATATAAATCTTGAAAGTCGGAATTTCATTTCTTTCCATTCCACCTTATTCTGTAAAATACAAGTACCTATTACCTGTCCGCGACAAAAGATAATTCATTACATCTTAATCAGAATGATCTTCCTGAACTGGAAACCAATCTGGATTATAATTAACAGCGGTTTTATACACTGGTATTTTTAACAGAAATGTTTTGGATGGAAGTAAATGACTTGAAATAGTAATAAATTAGAGCTGTCCATAGTGTGAAAATAAAAAAGGAGGCTGCAATTTTCTTATAGAAGAGCATTGTCTGTCAAGTCAAATGTATCAGCCCTAAATAAGGGGATGCAAAGCTGAACGACTTCGGTGGTCAGGTTGTGCAAGCATAGACATAACTATGACGCTATGATGTGTAAGCCGACCATACACTTGCATCATTATTTCAGTAAGGGGAGGGGAATAAAAGCACCAATGCACATCAGATGATAGCCGTCTAAACTGCTGATTTCAGACGGACCGGACAATCATCTGATCATCTCCTGACTCTGCCCAGACAGATGATGTCGGGGGAGAAAAGGAACGGGGAGTTGGAATTTCAATGCCTGATTCTATGATCCTATTGTTTTCAGGGCTTTCTCCTCTGTTCCTGTTCAAAACACATGAACGCTCAACCGAGCCGAGTGTTCGTGGGTATGGACGAGTCGAGAGAGATATACCAAGACCAATATCCCCAGTAATACCACTATGTAAGGGAAAATAATACATTATTTATTTTTAGAGCACCATTGATTCCATGGAGCTGTACATGAGAAGAGTTTACATACAAGATACAAATATAAAATACAGTGAACAAACTAAGAATGACAGATTGGTAAAGAGGGAAGAGGACCCTGCCCTTGCTCGCTTACAGTCTACAGGGTAATGGGGAAGGAAACAGTTGGTCAGGGGGGATTTCAGCAGCTCTGGTGGTGGAGAGGTGGCAGCGGGGTCATTGCAGGCTTTAAGCCTTCCTTAAGAGATGGGTTTTCCAGTTCCGTCCGAAAGTGTTGAATGTAGTGGATAATCGGACGTGTTGGGGCACAGAATTCCAGAGGATGGAGGATACTAGAGAGAAATCTTGTAGGCAATTCGGTGAGGAACGTATAAGTGTGGAGGAGAGAAGGAGGTCTTGTGAGGACCGGAGGTTACGTGTGGGAAGATATTGGGAGATCAGTTCGGAGATATACAGAGGAGACAGATTATGGATGGATTTGTAGGTCAGTGATAGTAGTTTAAACAGTATCCATTGGGAAATTGGGAGCTAATGAAGGGATTTGTAGACCCGAGAAGCAAAGGAGTAGCATGGAAAGAGGTGGATTAGTCAAGTAGAAGAGTTAAGGATGGATTGGAGAGGTGCAAGAGCATTAGCAGGGAGGCCACAGAGGAGGATGTTGCAGTAGTTGAGGCAGGAGATGATGAGGGCATGCACAAGCATTTTAGTAGATTCAGGGTTGAGAAATTGAGAAATTCTGGAAATATTTGCGTAGGAGGCGGCAGGAGGTGGCTTGGATGTCCGACTTGAAGGACAGGGCAAAGTCGACATTTACTTCGAGGCAGTGGACTTCCGGTACAGCGGAAAGGATGGTCTTATTAATTGTGATAGATAGATAGATAGATAGATAGATAGATAGATAGATAGATAGGTAGGGGGAGTTAGGTGAGATGGAGGAAAGATGATGAGTTCAGTTTTATTCACATTGAGCTTTAGGAAGTGTGCCACTCCGGCCGGCCGATGTGGTCACGGTACTGGTGCACGGCAGTTTGAGTGCTGGTCAAGTCCGACAGGGGACGCGCAACAGTCTTTGTCAATTGTGGGGCTAATAATAAAATACTAAAAAGGTTTGTGATGCCAGTTGGGATGTTCAGCATGGTATGGTCGGAAACTGATGAAGGCCCCTGGGAGTTAGGTGGTGATGAACAGTGCCAGATGATTAACCCTTCCCAACCAGGGCTGGCTCCCAGGGGAGTTGGAACAGGGATGGTGCAGCAGAGAATAATCAGCGTTAGACGGGGTATTAATCAGTTTGTATCTTTTACTGAATTTCTGCAAACAGTTCCAGAAGATTCCATACAACTCACACACAATGTTTTGGTCGGACCTGCATGGTGAGGGTTCAGTTTCTCTGCTGTGATGTATTATAGCCTTCCTGATGCTAATCATATCTCTTGTAAAAGATTCCTTGGACCCCAGGGATCCAAGATAGACAGGTACTGGATCCGTGATCCCTTCCAGTGAGCAGACAGCTTGAATCCTGTGGAAAACACTTACTTTCTTTTGCAGAGGTGTCCCTGATTCTATGCGCTGCTGAGCTCCTGGGCATAACACTTCACTGCTCGTTATTTGAAGACCGAGCAGTCTCTCAGTCTCACCACGGACTCTTGAAGTCTCTATGGCCCTAGGGACTGATACCCTGCCTCATGCAGCCTATCCTTTGCAGAGAGCACGCTGCTCCTCTTCATCTGTACCTCTATATTGTTACTTCTCCTCAAATCTTCACTGCTCAGAAGCACCTCCTTCCCCCTGAGTGATCGTGCACACTTCCTGGCTCAGGCAAAAGTGCATAATCCTCCAGTACGGGATCGGGTTCAATGTGTGGATGCAGTTCTCCCAGCAGAGAAACCAGCCCTCACCATAGCTGGCAATACATATAAAAGTATATCACACATGCAGGCATTTTGTGGCACTACAGACACGGGCGCCACAGTTGCGAGAAGAAGAAGGATATGGCTGATAGACACTCTGGGATTCTGGACAGCAGAGAGGTGACATCAGGGCCAGAGACATAGATCTGGGTATCATCAGCATATAGATGGTACTGAAAGCCAGGGCTGTAGAGTCGGTAAGCCAAACCTCCGACTCCAACTCCTCAATTTCCATGACACCAACTCCAACTCCGATTCCACGACTCCGACTCACTCATTCATGGCTCATGTTTAAGTGATAAATTTACTGTAACACAGATTCATCTCAGCTAAAGGTCTAGACCCTTAAATCAGGAATAGGACAAACATTTATAAGACATTTCATAACTTTCCCAAATTCTTATGAAAAAATATTCCCCACAAACTGCATTGAACGACTGTACCCAATTTATAATATATTTTAGGAGTTGAAGTTGGTCCATTTTATACAGACTCTTACTCCACTAAAATGGGCTCCGACTCCACGACTCTGACTCCACAGCCCTGCTTAAAGCAATGGGACTTTATGAGCTATCCCAGGCTAAAGGTATAGATTGAGAAGAGTAGGTATCTCAAGACAGAGCCTTGAGTGACACCAACAGAGAGAGGGCAGTATGAGGAGGTAGTGTGGGAGTGGGAGACGCTAAATGTGCGGTTAGTGAGGTATGAGGAGATCCAGGAGACGGCAAGGTCTTTGACGCCAAAGGAAGAGAGGATCTGTAGTAGGAGGGAATGGTCGACTGTGGACAGGTCTAGAAGGAGGAATATAGAGAATTGTCTGTTAGCTTTGGTGGTAGCAATTTTGGTTAGGGCAGTTTCAGTGGAGTGGTGGGATGGAAGTTGGATTGTAGGATGTCAAAGAGTGAGTTAGATGAGAGCTGGGAGGAAGGTTCAATGTGGACATATATCACACCATAACCACATATTACCACACCATAGTGACTAATACCACCATACTGGTCATTTACAAAAAGTCCTGTTCTGATACCAATATTACCACCATACATTGACCATATAGGGGTAGATATTGGTCCTACACAAGCACTCTGAAGTCCTTATAAGCGTATAGTATAAAAATAAATCCAGTGATTCACAGGTGACATCTCCTTGAGTGGAATCATTCACTTTTCCTTCTCTTCTCCAGTCAGCTCAGACCACGATGACGATTTCTTTCACCCATGACTTGTAACACATTGTAAAGAATGTAACACAGAGATATCTTTGGCTCAATGTTTTTCTAACATTCCGCCACTTTTTCCCACCTTTACAAACCACATAGTACCATCCGTACCTTAGAAAGTAATATTGCCCCATGTGGTTTTCTATACATTAATAGTGCCCCTCTCTGTACCTCCACACAGTAATACTGTGCTCATTTTACCTCTACGTTATAATACCCCTTTGGGCTTCCACATACTAAAATTGCCCCCATTGTGCCTCCACACGGTTATAATACCCTCATTGTGCCACCACATAATAATAATGCTCCCTCTGTGCCTCCACATCACAATAATACCCCATATGTGCCTCCATATAGTAATACTGTTCCCCTTTGTGCCTCCATTTAGTAATAGTGCTTTTATTGTGCCCCCCTTCTGTTCCTTAACAGAAATAAAATCTGGTTCAAAACAACAGAATTTCCCCCTTTCCGTTTTGCGATCTTCATATACGTCACATGTTGGTTGCAGGATTATAGAATGGGCTCAGTAGCTGTGCCCACATCATACAGGCCATGTGCCACCTGTGTAATACAGCCAACCCCTGCCTCTAGCAGCAGCGACCAGAGCTAGCTAATCACGGCTGTTTAACCACTTAGATGCTGCTGTCAATCTCTGACATTGGCATTTAAGTGGTTCGATTCTGAGGGAGCGTTACGTCACCTATTTCCCCCGCCTCGCTGCATGAAATACAAACGTGGAGGGCAGGCTCGGACTGGCCGACAGGGAAACAGGTGAATTTCCCATTGGACCCCTGTATGGGAGTGGGCTCCTTACATGAGCAGTAGTTGGCACAATACACTTGATTCACTATGTACAGGCAATGTGTGAATGATGGTGATTAGTGATGAGCGAGCATGCTCGGGTGTTTTCCGAGTATCTTCAGCTTGCTCGGGTGTTATGTTTTAGTCACTCTGTGCTCATGATTTGTGACTGTTTGACAGCTTTAATACATGTGAAGAATGCGTGTTTCTTAGGTATTCCTCATGTGTATTAAAGCTGTCAAACAGTCGCAAATCATGAGCACGGAGTGACTAAAGCATAGCACCTGAGCACTCTGAAGATACTCGGCGAGCACCCCAGCATGCTCGCCGAATGGGTTTATAGAACATACTCGCTCATCACTAATAGTAATCTGATGTTTCCATGTAGCTGAACAGTGGAACCGCAGAGTCAATGTTCTGGTGGGCCAGTACCTCATCGGCAGAGGGTTTCAATGACTTACCATTACAGTCCGAGACCTACTGAAGTCTCTTGTGTCTGCCATATTGGTACACCCATGATGCCCAGCTTGTAGGTAGCTTCTTTGGCAATTGGTAATTTCACCATATATACTATGCAAGCAATCATAGGGACTAGGGAAATCTGGAAATAATAGTTAAAAATTAAATAAGTGTTAAAAAAAAAAACCTTTAAAAAAATCGCACAGGCTCCCCCCTTTTTACCTAGTCCAAAAATAAATGAATAAACATATTTGGTTGATCTGATCTATCAAAATGTTAAATTATGTAATCTGCACGGTAAACGCTGTAAGTGGAAAAAATTTAAATGCCAGAATTGCTGCTTTTTGGTCATAGCAAAAAAAAAATGTAATAAAAGCATCAAAATGTCCTGTGTATCCAAAATTGTACCACTAAAGTCTACAGCATCAGGACGTAGAGAGCAAGCCATCACACAGCTACATCGACGGAAAAATAAAAAATGTCAGAGGTCTCTAAAAAGGTTATTATTAGAAATTATAAGCTCTGAATTTGTCAAAAGGAATAAACATTAAAAAAATGTATGTGCACATGACGTCATTTTCAGGTGGATTCTACCAGAAAACTGCTGCAAAACCGCTTAAAAAATAAACATAATATACAGCAATGTAAAAACGACATCTCTGTGCACATGTTCAGTCTTTTGTTACTACTTTTAACTGTATTTTTGCTCTTTATAATGAAAGTGTAGGGAAAAGACGACGCAGCAAAAAGGCGATGGCAAAAACCACTGCTAGCTGCTGATTCCTGAACTAGATTTTCCTAAGAAAATCTAAGCAGCTCCAACTGCGCCTTAAAGATGGTCGGTTCCACTTATACTAAGCTTAGTATCCCCATAATAGTGCTGATCTGCAGAATTATGCTGCCAGGGTTTTTTTTTTACGAATTTCTTGCACCATTTGCTTGCACTTGGAATATTTTTCCTATTTTTCCAGTACAATTATCTGGTAAAATGAATGGTGTCATTTAAACTTGTCCCGCAAGAAAAGAAAGCCCTCATACGGCCATGTCAATGGAAAATTAGAAAAGTTATGGCTCTTGGAAAAAGAGGAGACAAATCATGTCTCTAAAGAGAAAGGGGTTAAAAGTAACCTGTCAGCTTCAGAAACGCTATCTACCTGCAGATAAAGTGGTAAAAAGCGTTTAAACCTTGCCTGGATAATTTTCTCAGGCAGTGGCTACAGGAAGAAAATGAACTTATGTTCTCCCTGCAGCTACTCACTTGCAGTCATAGTGATGGCGCAGGGAGAGGTTACAGTCACGACACATTACACAGTGAACGGCGACTGTAATTACTCCCCAACACATTGATTGACAGCGTGTGTGAAGCCTGTATGTGCAGAGCAGGCTGTCAATCAAATTGCTGGGGAGTGATCCCAGTGCGCTCATAGTATAGAGATCGGTGACTGGCTGGAAATGAGTGGCCACAGGCAGATTAAAACTTCATTTTCTCCCTGTAGTCACTGCTCTAGTAAGACAGTCAGACATTGTTTAAATGCTATTTGCCTGCATAATATCAGTATCTCTGTAGGTAAATAGCATTTCTGGAAGTGACAGGTTCCCTTTTTTCCCCTTTAGGGCTCATACTCACTTGCGAGAAAAACGGACGAGTGCAATCCGATAAAAAAAATCGGATTGCACTCGGACCAATGTTAATCAATGAGTGACATCTCATCTGCGATTTTTTTCTCAGTTGAAATCGAGCTGAGAAAAAAAAAAAATCGCAGCATGCTGCGATTTGCCACGTATCTTGGATGAGCCTCGCCAATGCAAATCAAAGGGTGCATGAAAAAAAAAGTCGCACGGCACTTGGACCATGTGAGTGCAGTCCGATTTTCACGCACCCGTCTCTTTAAAAGCCGGTAATTGATCAGCCGGTGGGCTGTAAAATCACAGAAGTACCCGACAATTTAGAATAGAAAGAATAGAACAACACACATAGAATAGATAGATAGAAAGATGTTAGTCACATACATAATTAGTACAGTGACAGTGTTGATTACTGTACTTGTCATTTATTGTTAAAATAAAGATTTTATTAAAAAAAAAATTGGTGTGGGATCCCCTGTAATTGTATAGTCTAGCAGAGGTTAAGCAGACGGCTGGGGCAGATGTTTGAAGCCTGGGAAGGGGGTAATACCCATGGAGCTTCCCAGGCTACTAATATCATCCCCCAGCTGAATACTTAGCCTTTACTGGCTATTAAAATGGGGGACCCCACCAAAAAAAAGACATGGGGTCCCCCTATTTTAACAGCTAGCAAAGACTATGCAGACAGCTGGGGGCTGATATTAATAGGCTAGGAAGGGGCCATGAATATTGGCCCCCTCCCAGGCTAGAAACACCAGCCGTCAGCCGCCCCAGAAATGGCGCATCCATAGGATGCGACAATTCTGGCACTTAGCCTCGCTCTTCCCACTGCCCTGTAGCGGTGGCAGTGGGGTTATAGGGTTAGGGTTGATGTCAGCTTATAATGCCAGCTGACATCAAGCCCAGGTTAGAAATGGAGAGGCGTCTATAACACGCCCCCTTTACTAACTCCATAGTGGAAGCGATATGTAAAATAAAGACATCCACACCCAGAATAAAATATTTTATTTGAAATAAACACAGACACCTTTAATGCTCTAAATTAAACCATTCTTACCATCATGCCCATTCCACCTGAAGCCAATGTCACCTGCGAGAAAAGTAAAATAATAAAGCAACATCATCCTTACCTTTCCAACGTGAGGAACATCCATGTGTCCCACGACGGCTCCAGCTCTGCTACATCTAGATGGCAGGCTGGATCGTAGCTGGAAGCGACCATTCAGTCTGTCATCCTGCAGAGACACTGAGGAGAGCAAGCATGCTGTGTCTCGCTGTGACAGCATCAAGATGAGCTGAGTCCATGTCAAATGAACTGAGTTCACCTCATTGACGTCAGCGCTAGCGTGGGAAAATACTCACCGCGCATGCGCTGATATCATTTCCCGCCACGGCGAACCACTGAGGAGTGCAAGCATGCTTGCACTCCTCAGTGTCTCTGCAGGATGGCAGGCTGGATGGTCGCGTCAAGCTACGATCCAGCCTGCCATCTAGATGTAGCAGAGCTGGAGCCATCGCAGGACACATGGATGTTCCTCACGTCGGAAAGGTAAGTATGGTTTAATTTAGAACATTAAATGTGCCTGTGTTTATTTCAAATAAAATATTTTATTCACGGTATGGGTGTCTTTATTTTACATATAACTTCCACTATGGGGTTAGTAATGGGGGTGTCTTATAGACTCCTCTCCATAACTAACCTGGGCTTGATGTCAACTGGCATTATAAGCTGACATCAACCCCAGCCCTATAACCCCACTTGCCACCACCACAGGACAGTGGGTAGAGGGAGGCAAAGTGCCAGAATTGTCACATCCTATGGATGCGAGATTTCTAGGGAGGCTGAGCGCTGCTGTTTCTATCCTCAGAGGGGGGCCAATATTCATGGCTCCTTCCTGGGCTATTAATATCAGCCCCCAGCTGTCTGCATAGCCTTTGCTAGCTGTTAAAATAGGGGGATCCCATGTCTTTTTTTTGGTGGGGTCCCCCATTTTAATAGCCAGTAAAGGCTATGTATTCAGCTGGGGTGTGATATTAGTAGCCTGGGAAGCTCCGTGGGTATTACCCCCTTCCCAGGCTTCAAATATCTGCCTCAGCTGTCTGATAACCTCTGCTAGACTATACAATTAAGGGGGACCCCACACCAATTTTTTTAAATAAAACTCTTTAATTGAACAATAAATTACATGTACAGAATATATATATATCACTCACATATTTATATATATTTAAATCTGATTTTGTGTATGTATCTATCAATCTGTATATACACTGCTCAAAAAAATAAAGGGAACACTTAAACAACAGAATATAACTCCAAGTAAATCAAACTTTGCCTCCCTCTACCCACTGTCCTGTGGTGGTGGCAAGTGGGGTTATAGGGCTGGGGTTGATGTCAGCTTATAATGCCAGTTGACATCAAGCCCAGGTTAGTTATGGAGAGGAGTCTATAAGACACCCCCATTACTAACCCCATAGTGGAAGTTATATGTAAAATAAAGACACCCATACCGTGAATAAAATATTTTATTTGAAATAAACACAGACACATTTAATGTTCTAAATTAAACCATACTTACCTTTCCGACGTGAGGAACATCCATGTGTCCTGCGATGGCTCCAGCTCTGCTACATCTAGATGGCAGGCTGGATCGTAGCTTGATGCGACCATCCAGCCTGCCATCCTGCAGAGACACTGAGGAGTGCAAGCATGCTTGCACTCCTCAGTGGTTCGCCGTGGCGGGAAATGATATCAGCGCATGCGCGGTGAGTATTTTCCCACGCTAGCGCTGACGTCAATGAGGTGAACTCAGTTCATTTGACATGGACTCAGCTCATCTTGATGCTGTCACAGCGAGACACAGCATGCTTGCTCTCCTCAGTGTCTCTGCAGGATGACAGACTGAATGGTCGCTTCCAGCTACGATCCAGCCTGCCATCTAGATGTAGCAGAGCTGGAGCCGTCGTGGGACACATGGATGTTCCTCACGTTGGAAAGGTAAGGATGATGTTGCTTTATTATTTTACTTTTCTCGCAGGTGACATTGGCTTCAGGTGGAATGGGCATGATGGTAAGAATGGTTTAATTTAGAGCATTAAAGGTGTCTGTGTTTATTTCAAATAAAATATTTTATTCTGGGTGTGGATGTCTTTATTTTACATATCGCTTCCACTATGGAGTTAGTAAAGGGGGCGTGTTATAGACGCCTCTCCATTTCTAACCTGGGCTTGATGTCAGCTGGCATTATAAGCTGACATCAACCCTAACCCTATAACCCCACTGCCACCGCTACAGGGCAGTGGGAAGAGCGAGGCTAAGTGCCAGAATTGTCGCATCCTATGGATGCGCCATTTCTGGGGCGGCTGACGGCTGGTGTTTCTAGCCTGGGAGGGGGCCAATATTCATGGCCCCTTCCTAGCCTATTAATATCAGCCCCCAGCTGTCTGCATAGTCACATGAGGTCTGGCATTGTCCTGCATTAGGAGGAACCCAGGGCCAACAGCACCAGCATATGGTCTCACAAGGTGTCTGAGGATCTCATCTCGGTACCTAATGGCAGTCAGGCTACCTCTGGCGAGCACATGGAGGGCTGTGCGGCCCTCCAAAGAAATGCCACCCCACACCATTACTGACCCACTGCCAAACCGGTCATGCTGAAGGATGTTGCAGGCAGCAGATCGCTCTCCACAGCGTCTCCAGACTCTGTCACATCTGTCACATGTGCTCAGTGTGAACCTGCTTTCATCTGTGAAGAGCACAGGGCGCCACTGGCGACTTTGCCAATCCTGGTGTTCTGCGGCAAATGCCAAGCGTCCTGCACGGTGTTGGGCTGTGGGCACAACCCCCATCTGTGGACGTCGGGCCCTCATACCACCCTCATGGAGTCGGTTTCTAACCGTTTGTACAGACACATGCACATTTGTGGCCTGCTGGAGGTCATTTTGCAGGGCTCTGGCAGTGCTCCTCCTGTTCCTCCTTGCACAAAGGCGGAGGTAGCGGTTCTGCTGCTGGGATGTTGCCCTCCTATGCCCCCCTCCACGTCTCCTGGTGTACTGGCCTGTCTCCTGGTAGTGCCTCCAGCCTCTGGACACTAAGCTGACAGACATAGCAAACCTTCTTGCCACAGCTCGCATTGATGTGCCATCCTGGATGAGCTGCACTACCTGAGCAACTTCTGTGGGTTGTAGAGTCCGTCTCATGCTACCACGAGTGTGAAAGCACAACCAACATTCAAAAGTGACCAAAACATCAGCCAGAAAGCATTGATACTGAGATGTAGTCAGTGGTCCCCACCTGCAGAACCACTCCTTTATTGAGGGTGTCTTGATAATTGGCAATAATTTCCATCTATTGTCTATTCCATTTGCACAACAGCATGTGAAATTGATTGTCAATCAGTGTTGCTTCCTAAGTGGACAGTTTGATTTCACAGAAGTTTGAAAAGAAGTGGCGAAAAGTCTGCACGTGGACATACTCTAAGGCTATGTTCAGACTAATGTAGCAATTCTCACCTGTCACATCTACAAAGTGCAGATGTGATTGCGTCCATGTGCAGCTTCGTGCACTTAGCGGCAACGAGGACGAGCGCACAAGCTACGTGCTGTGTCGCACAACTGAAACTAGTACTGTCTGGTCAAAACGGACAACACTAGCGCACATTGAGTCTTTTTTCCCCGCATGTACCATCACAGTGGCCCGTTGGGCACGCTGACCAAGATTATGCCCTTCTGAACGTAGCCTGAACCTGATAGAAAACAATTGTCAAAATGCAACCAAATCGGAGAACCACAATAAAGTCCTTAATATTCTGTGCTCTTTGTCCTCACTCAACATAAAGCTCGATATCATGTGTTGGACGGCTCTATCATTAAGCCTTCCATCAAGAATATGCTCCCCTCCCCCTTCCTGCACATACATAAAATTCCTGCTTGCTTTTATGGCATCTACTCACCAATAGCAGCCGGAGCTCTAAGAAACATATCTTTAATCACTGCTCCGAGAACCTGCGCAAGTAAATTATTTATTTTATGTCCTGTCACTCCTTTCTGTATATATTTGTACAGATCATTATGTTATTTTTCCTGTTTATGGTTAATACGCCTTAAACGAGACAATGTTCTGCTTTGTGTGAAACGCGATATTTCTCCCCCAAAACGCGGTGATAAAACCCCAGCGAGTGCACAGAATGTGATGAGGATGTTACCGGCAGTACAAAGGCGCTCAGGTTTGACATGAACAAGAAGCCATTTAGCGCAGTATATAATATAACACGCCGCGGCCCCCGTCTAATGCAGTCATTTCATAGCACTTTTCTAACAGTTATCATATACTCACAGCTGTGATCAATCACGTTAAGGTAATGGAGCATATGCGGAAGCTGCCGTTCATGCAACTTATAGAGCGGTGCTACGTAAGTGGTTCCACCAGGTAGTGGCGACATTAGATTAAGTTAGATTATAGATTCTCCCTTTTCAAAAAAATAATCTGAACTTTAAAAGCAAAAATATGCAACGTAATGAACCTCATGGAAAGCAACGTAATGAACCTCAGAGAGCGCAACGTAATGAACCTCACGAAAAGCAACTTAATAAACCACAAGAAAAGCAACGTAACGAACATCATGGAAAGCAACGTAATAAACCTCATGGAAAGCAACGTAACGAACATCATGGAAAGCAATGTAATGAACCTCACGGAAAGCAACAAAATAAACCTCACGAAAAGCAACGTAACGAACATCATGGAAAGCAACGTAATAAACCTCACGGAAAGCAACGTAATAAACCTCACGGAAAGCAACGTAATGAACCTCATGGAAAGCAACGTAATGATCCTCACGGAAAGCAACATAACGAACCTCATGGAAAACAACGTAACAAACCTCACAAAAAGCAACGTAATGAACATCATGGAAAGCAAAGTAATGATCTTCATGGAAAGCAACGTAATGATCCTCACGGAAAGCAACGTAATAAACCTCACGGAAAGTAACATAATGAACATCATAGAAAGCAACGCAATTAACCTCATGGAAAACAACGTAATGAACCTCAGAGAGCGCAACGTAATGAACCTCATGGAAACCAACTTAATAAACCTCAAGAAAAGCAAAATAGCGAACCTCATGGAAAGCAACAAAATAAACCTCACGAAAAGCAACGTAACGAACTTCATGGAAAGTAACGTAACGAACTTCATGGAAAGCAACGTAATAAACCTCATGGAAAGCAACGTAATGAATGTCATGGAAAGCAACGTAACGAACCTCATGGAAAACAACGTAACAAACCTCACAAAAAGCAAAGTAATGAACATCATGGAAAGCTATGTAATGATCTTCATGGAAAGCAACGTAATAAACCTCACGGAAAGCAACGTAATGAACCTCAGAGAGAGCAACGTAATGGACCTCACAGAAAGCAACGTAATGAACCTCACGAAAAGTAACATAATGAACATCATAGAAAGCAACGCAATGAACCTCATGGAAAGCAACGTAATGGACCTCACGGAAAGCAACGTAATGGACCTCACGGAAAGCAACATAATGATCTTCATGGAAAGCAACATAATGAACATCATGGAAAGCAACGTATTGAACCTCACGGAAAGCAACGTAATAATCCTCACGGGAAGCAACGTAACGAACCTCATGAAAAGCAACGTAATTAACCTCATGGAAAGCAACTTAATGAACCTCACAGAAAGTAACATAATGAACCCCATGGAAAGCAACGTAATGATCTTCATGGAAAGCAACGTAGTGATCCTCATGGAAAGCAACATAATAAACCTCACGGAAAGCAACGGAATGAACCTCAGAGAAAGCAACGTAATGAAACTCATGAAAAGTAACATAATGAACATCATAGAAAGCAACGTAATGAACCTCAGAGAGTGCAACATAATGAACCTCATAGAAAGCAACATAATGACCCTCACGGCAAGCAACGTAATGAACCTCATAGAAAGCAACATAATGAACCTCAAGGCAAGCAACGTAATGAACCTCAGAGAGTGCAACGTAATGAACCTCATAGAAAGCAACATAATGACCCTCACGGCAAGCAACGTAATGAGCCTCATAGAAAGCAACGTAATGAACCTTACGGAAAGCAATGTAATGAACCTCACGAAAATCAACGTAATGAACCTCAGAGAGCGCAACGTAATGGACCTCATGGAAAGCAACTGTAATGAACCTCATAGAAAGCAACGTAATGAACCTCACGAAAATCAATGTAATGAACCTCAGAGAGCGCAACGTAATGGACCTCATGGAAAGCAACATAATAAACCTCAAGAAAGCAACGTAATGAACCTCATGGAAAGCGATGCAGTAAACCTCATGGAGAGCCAAGTGCGAGTATGTAAAGAGATCAGTGGCATTCATCAGGTATTCAATAATCCTGAAAATCTAATAATTCATTCTACGATTGCAGTGGTATACATAGATGAGAGGGGGCCCCACAGAAAAGATCAAAAAGGGACCCATTTATGGTGTTGGTGTTTGGCACCCCGGACAGAAGTGCATTCCCTTAGCTTGACTGCTAAGCCAATTCCATGCCCTCTTGTTTTCTAAGGCTGGGTTTTCACGTGGTGCTTGCGGGGTGGTAGTGTCATTTACAGTAAAGGCTGATTCAGACGTCCATGGACATCGGTCCGATATCGAACTGCTGATGCACAGACTGGCACGGGTCTCCCAACCCAACCCTAGTGTGACAGCCTTATATATTTCTATGAGGATGGCCCGGCAGGGTGGGGAAAGCAACGGCCAGTCGGTGCAGTGCGGTTAGATCTTGGACCAATGTGCACGAACGTCTGAATGAGCCATAAGGGTTTGAGCACATGATGTTAATTTCAGTGGACTCCGCCTGAATAAACCCTGAAAAACAGAAAAAAGAAGATAAGCACCGCAATGTCACCTCGACTTGCTGTGCATATGTCTTCTCTTTTTTAACTTCTTTTAAAAGCTTCAGCCTCAGAAAGTTGTGAAGAGGCTAAAAGAAGTGATCGGTCCATTCTTCCAGCGGCTTCTACTTAGAAACCACCTCTATCTTATTTATGGAATAAAAAAAATGCAGGTGACAAAGCCCCAGCAAAAAGCATCCAAAAAGATGTCAGAAAAGACTCTTCAGGGTAAACTCGGAAATTATGCGAATACACCGGCGTCTAAAAGAAACCATTCTTGGTTTTGCCGCATGGTTCTCGGCCGCAGTGCACACTACCGGCACGCAGACGACACGTGAACACCCAGACTAATAATGCAGTTGCTCAACAATTTAATATAATGTGAAATTACACAAGGTTGTATAAACCTATCAACTACGGTGGATGAAACTGGAAAATCTTCTTTGCCACTGTTTGGGTGTTAGAACTGATACTGGTCTGACCTGGCACAGACGACTGGCAGCATTCGAGGGCAGAGAATGTCACATGTGCCTTAAAGCTTTCACAAGAAAATAATTATAGTGAAAAACTCTCTGCAGTACAATCATTTTGCTAAATCACTTCTTTAGCGGTTTCAGCCCATAATCCGCAGTACGGACCACCCAAAGTCTGTGCTGTGTGGCTACAATGAAATGTGCAGCGTCCAGCCTGTCACTTCTACTTACCGTAAATTGATGAAACTTTTGGAACATTTTGACACAACTTTTTGTATCTAGTTTTAAACTTATTTATAAATAGTAAAAAAAAAAACTATTTAACTCAGAAAGGTACGTGGTTTCTCGAGACACACCCGCATTAATAAATCCGCCCCATAATTCTTAATTTCACTGCTCTTTTCCCCCTTTTCGCACATTTCATCTTCTTCTATGTTTTATTGTACAAATATTGCAAATCTTCCTGTCACCTGAACGACCGGTGGGCTCACGTATCGTGAAGTTGTACAATTACAGTAGATAGAACCTTATGTGACCACTTCATATCCATGTAACTAAATGTATTCAAACGGAGGTCACCGGCACGGAAAGTAAAATGGTTGCTAGGCAACATGAAGTACCATAACCGACAGTTTAGAAAGAGCAGAAGCTGGAAGAGCAGAATTAGATAAATGTGAGGAGGAGATAAAAACCTGACAAACTCTGTTTAAAGTGTACATTCGACATGTGTAAAGTCCATTCAACAGTCATAAAAAGTTTTTTTTTTTACAACTTTGATCATTTCCCAAAGTGTTTTACATAATTCCTGTATTTGCTTCTTCTACATTGAAGCTATTCTTGCTCTCACATTGTGCTGCAGGTTTAGGGCTCAGTGGGTGTTCCCTGTGATGCTGCTCAATCTTCTCCTTCTCTTTTCTGTCCATACTATAGACAGTCAGTAGTAGTCATTAGATTAGGAACACAATATGACTTTTAAAGGGGTTGTCCACTTTTTGGGGACAATTTTCTTTTTTTATCTAACTGCATGTATTTGGGACTACAAAAAAAAAATCATTTTTGCAATTGGATTTCATAAATAAAATTGCACTATTCGCCTACTATAGTCGCTGCGCTGTACTGTGCATTGCTGGCCTGCAGAATGAGTTAATTGGGAATCCATCAGTGAGCTAGTTCTGACAGTCTAAGGCCACATTCACACATTCAGTATTTGGTCAGTATTTTACATCAGTATTTGTAAGCCAAAACCAGGAGTGGATCAATCAGAGGAAAAGTATAATAGAAACACGTCACCACTTCAATATTTTTCACCCACTCCTGGTTTTGGCTTACAAATACTGATGTAAAATACTGAACAAATACTGAACATGTGAACGTGGCCTAAAAAAGTTTGTAACTCTTTTATCTGTCTTTTTCTGACCTGCTCTAAGCTGATTTATGACCACAGACCACATCAAAGTTAAATGTGCAGGGAAACAAAGAGCCTGTAAAAGCCAAACGGTGCAACATTTTTACTGGAACCAAATTACAAAAATAATTTTTAGGCTGAAATTCATGTATTTAAATAAATAATAATAAAAAACTCCCCAGAGGTGGACAACCCCTTTAAGCTCAGAGCATGTGGATTCCCAGGTATTAATTGCTGCAGTCCAGCAAACACTGGACACTAAACACCAGTGGTAATAAGGTAGATATACTTGTAGCATTTCTATAACGTGGTACCATGGTCAAAACCCGCCACTGACATGTATCACTACGTCACATCTTCAATAAGTCTTTTCCCTCTAAAGCCATATTGTCATGTGCAAAAATGCTAATTTTTTTCCTGCTTCCATTTTTTGTAGATGTCTATACCAAAATACACAATAGTAATCTGCTCTGATTATTCTGATTATTGCATTTTTGCTGCATTTTTTTTAATGTGGATTTAAAGCAGCATTTTTATGAGTTTTTTAGTGCATAAAAATCCAGCAAAGTTTTCACATCCATTTTTTTCGGCTCCCCATAGAAATCTATAGGGAAAGATGTAATGGACATGAGTTTTTATGAAATCCCTTCTACTTTGCTTTAATTGTTAAACGCAACAAATATTCTGCTAAAAAAGCAGCGTTGTAATGTTGCACTGCAGTATCGCATCTAATGATTATTAATGTGGTCGTGGGTCAAGTATTTTACATAATGCCGCCGCAATGTTTCTGTTGCCGAAAGCCAATCTTGCTGAATCTGCCTCCAAATGTCACAATAAAAACTGTATACATAAATCTCTTAGACCTGATGAGGCTGGTGTACTCACGGAGATTTCACATCACAATATACTCTCCACTGAGCATTCTGTTGAAAAATGGTATCCAGATGTGCCCCCGACATACCTATTCACTTGCATTTGGCAAAAGGGTATCTAAAACATAAAACTTTTGACTCCGTTCCATCTTTTATTTATTTTTCTCACTTATATAGCGCCATCGTATTCCCCAGCGCTTTACAGAAAACACCATCACTTATTGGGGCTCACAATCTACATTCCCTATCACTATGTTTTTGGACTGTGGGAGGAAACCGGAGAACCCGGAGGAAACCCACACAAACACGGGGAGAACATACAAACTCCTTACACATGTCGTCCTTGGTGGATTTGAACCCAGGACCCCAGTGCTGCAGCAGAGCTTAGAACTTACTGCATACTGTTTATATATTCAAGTCACCTTTGGAACACAATGCAATAAGCAGCTGTGCTCCCCCTAGTGGGGACTGGAGGTAGTCTGAATTTATACATTTAACTCTATATTTGTGCAGGGGATTTGGAGCTTTGTGTCAGAAACCACTGTTTTGATTGTAATACATATACATTAAGAAATCAATCAGTACTGACGGTGCGCTCATGTTAAAGAGGTTGGCCACTACTTTAGCATTAATGAGCTATCCTTAGAATAGGTCATCAACTGGTGGGAGGGTGTACCCAGGCACCCCCGCTGATCAGCTATTCTTGGTGTCAGACGGAACAGCTCAGTTGTGGAATTGCACAGCACAGCGCCATCTACTGCATAGTGTCTGCGACCGGATACTGCACATCTGCCTCCTATTCAAACTAATAAGGGGCAGATGTGCAGTACCCGGCCACGGCCACTATACAGTAGATGGCACTGTGCTGTGCAGCTCCACAACTGTGCAGTTCTGGCCGACCACGACACTGAGAAAGCGGAGGGTGCTGGGTGTTGCATCCCCACCAATCAGACATTGATGACCTATCCTAAGGATAGGTCGTTAATGTTAAAGTATTGGACAACCTCTTTAAATTCTCAACAACAACTTTAAGACTGGATGCAAACTATGATTTGAGTGTGCCCAAACAGCTTGCAAATGATTGTTAACTCATGCATTAAAAGGGATTCCCTCATCTTCCTAAATGCGTAAAAATGCAACTTTGCAGTTAACCTCTTATAAAACATCCAAAGAATGGATGAATTGTCTTCGCTGCGGTCTTTCAAAGGCAGCAAGTCTCATAGACAAGGAGCCCAGCGCTTACAAGCTCTTTCCTATTGAACTTGAAAGCGCTACTCCGAAGCTGGTCGGATCACTTGATCAGCCAATTTCAGGGCTACAAAGAAAAAGGAGGAAATTGGGGACGGCCAAACGAAGTGTCAATGATCAGGAGAGCACAATTCCCTAGGACTTGTGCAGGAAGTTTGGAAAAAGTGGAGCGCTGCACCGCTAAAGAAGATGCAACAACACCTTTATTTTCTATTGATTTGTTAGAGTTTAGCACATTTTGTGTCGTCGGTATATTCATGAACTAATCGGCTTTACAAAGAACAGCAAGTAGAATTATGGGAGATAAAATGTCATAAAAAAATAATAATAAAAAAACTAGAAATTGTTTGTTTCTTTATTTTATGCACTTATATAGCGCCATTAATTCCACAGCGTTTTACAGATATTTTATTAATTGAGTCCTTTGCTGGTGAGAGAGCAGCAGAATATCAAAATTCCACGATAGATAAAAAAAAAACGGAAGACAAATTGAGACATCGTTTGTTTGTTTTTTTAAAACAGAAACAAGAGAAAGCAGCTATCATTGCATTGTGCTCGTAGCCCGAGGAATAACATCTAGTTTTGCAATCTGCAATCAAGAAGCCTGATTATCATGTGGATGCAGCAATAATGCCATACAAAACAATTACCCACTCAGGATGAGGTGCTTAAAGTGTATTATTCATTGCTCTATCCCTGGAGATCGGTCTCCGAGAGTCATCCTAAACCAAATGTGATCTCAGACAGGTCCCTGGTTAATTGGTTAGGAGGAGCGCGCCGTTTCCTTTTATTTGTCAACACGAACGAAAAAAAAACTATTAAAGGTTCCTCTGGTATTCCATCAAAGTGCCCGGTCGCTTGTGAAGTATAACTGCGAGCCATGTACAGAAACGTCTGATAACATGGTGTTATGAATTCACCGCAGGCCCCCTCAGAAATATAACCAGAAGGATACACAAAGCAGGGGAGCCCGAGACATAAGTAGAGGAATGCACTAAGAATGGGAATGAGGTGTAGGAAGGGTGGTTTTTTTTTTTTTTTTCTTTTCTGGAAAGGTACTTTACTACATCTCCAGGAGATGGAAATAACATCTCCCCGCTGACTCGAAAGCACATGCACGTTGCAAGAGAATATAAAATATGTCTAAACATATTGATTAGAGTTTTATGCTGTGGATTTGTGCAGCGGTTTTAGACAGCAGATACAGCCGGAGGGAGGGAGGAAGGGGGCAAAGAATTCCTAAAGCCTGTTGTTTTGTCAAGGAAAGGTTATTTATGTAACATTCATACGGCACATTAGGAGCATCAAATGTATAAAAGCTGAGATACTAAAAGAATGAAATGTTTGTTTTTTTTCATCACTTAAAAAGCCAAAATGCAGCACAAGCCATCCATTGTATGAAGACAGATGTATTTACTAATGGAGGAAGAGTTGGACATTTTATTTAAGATTTTTTCTTAAAATTTTCAAATTAAACTTTTGTGGTTTTAATGTGAGTGGAAATTACAGCAAATGCAAAAGTATCAAGGATGAGCACGTAGTAATGCAATGTGTGCACGTAATACGGGATATGGATATAGAACAGCAGCAGTGACGTGTTTGTAAATCATAGAGATGAACGCAGGCTATCTCGCTCTACAGACGCAGTCCGTCATGGATTGTTTATGCAGGAAGTCTTCTATCCTGTTTATTATATTCACTCGCTCTTTAAAAAGAGGTTCTTCAGCAGCTGTGATATGTATCATATAGTTCTGGATCATAGCTGCTGCAGAATATCATAATACACCTCAGCTGCTGCAGAACCTCATAATACACCTCAGCTGCTGCCGAACCTCATAACACACCTCAGCTGCTGCAGAACCTCATAACACACCTCAGCTGCTGCAGAACCTCATGTTACACCTCAGCTGCTGCAGAACCTCATAATACACCTCATTTGCTGCAGAACCTCATAATACACCTCATCTGCTGCAGAACCTTATAATATACCTCAGCTGCTGCAGAACCTCATAATACACCTCAACCGCTGCTGAGCCTCATAATACACCTCAGCTGCTGCAGCACCTCATAATACACCTCAACTGCTGCAGAACATGATAATACACCTCAGCAGCTGCTTCCGAACCTCATAATACACCTCAGCTGCTGCAGAACCTCATGTTACACCTCAGCTGCTGCAGAACCTCATAATACACCTCATTTGCTGCAGAACCTCATAATACACCTCATCTGCTGCAGAACCTTATAATATACCTCAGCTGCTGCAGAACCTCATAATACACCTCAACCGCTGCTGAGCCTCATAATACACCTCAGCTGCTGCAGCACCTCATAATACACCTCAACTGCTGCAGAACATGATAATACACCTCAGCAGCTGCTTCCGAACCTCATAATACACCTCAGCTGCTGCAGAACCTCATGTTACACCTCAGCTGCTGCAGAACCTCATAATACACCTCATTTGCTGCAGAACCTCATAATACACCTCATCTGCTGCAGAACCTTATAATACACCTCAACCGCTGCAGAACCTTATAATACACCTCAGCTGCTGCAGAACCTCATAATACACCTCAACCGCTGCAGAACCTCATAATACACCTCAGCCGCTGCAGAACCTCATGTTACACCTCAGCTGCTGCCGAACCTCATAATACACCTCAGCTGCTGCAGAACCTTATAATACACCTCAGCTGCTGCAGAACCTCATAATACACCTCAGCCGCTGCAGAACCTCATAATACACCTCAGCTGCTGCAGAACCTCATAACACACCTCAGCTGCTGCCGAACCTCTTAATACACCTCAGCTGCTGCAGAACCTCATAATACATCTCAGCTGCTGCAGAACCTCATGTTACACCTCAGCTGCTGCAGAACCTCATGTTACACCTCAACTGCTGCCGAACCTCATAATACACCTCAGCTGCTGCAGAACCTTATAATACACCTCAGCTGCTGTAGAACCTCATAATACACCTCAGCCGCTGCCGAACCTCATAACACACCTCAGCTGCTACCGAACCTCTTAATACACCTCAGCTGCTGCAGAACATGATAATACACCTCAGCAGCTGCTTCCGAACCTCATAATACACCTCAGCTGCTGCAGAACCTTATAATACACCTCAGCTGCTGCAGAACCTCATAATATACCTTAGCTACTCGATAACCTCATAATACACACCTCAGCTGCTGCAGAACCTCATAATACACCTCAGCTGCTGTGGAACATCATAATACATATCTCAGCTGCTGCAGAACCTCATAATGCACCTCAGCTGCTGCAGAACCTCATAATACACACCTCAGCTACTGCAGAATATTATACGACGCATGTCGACTGCAGAATATCACAAAACACCCGCAGCTCTGCTGTTTTTTTTGGGGGGGGGGGGTGGAGAATAAGAACGTTTCATGAAATTGAATTAATGGCAGACATAAATTTAATTCTTTATTCAAAAAGAGTTTCTGTATTAGAAGAATAATGTATTATTTATGGCGGTCACAGAAGTTCTTGATTACAGCAAAAACTCAATTTTCCTATATATAAGACCTTGTCGTTGTCACTTGTCTCGAGAACATCCAATTACAGGGTAGATGACTGGTGATCTAGAGGTGCTGCAGGCAGTCAGCCTGGGACTACACACAGAGATTCATGTAGCACCCTGGGGGCTCGGTTGCTACAGAGGTATTGCATCTCAGCCAGATGTGCGATATCTCACTCTCAGGTAAGGATGGAGTGTGGACCAGGACCCCGACACCTGCATGCATTACACCACATTTCCGGGGGGCAGGGCGACCGATATGCTCCAAGTAGAGCGCGACAGTCCCTGTCCCTGGCTGGAGTGGGGGGAGGGAACACCGAGGAAGGGGGAGCCCTGTAGTGCAGGAGCAGGGAGGAGGCAGTTCCTGGGTACACCTAGAGGGAGGTACAAAAGGTGGGCACCATCTTAGTTCTAGAGAGAAGTCGGTTGAGTTCAGAGAGAGAAGATGTGACAGAGCGGGACTCTGTGGAGCTCTGCTCCGGACGTGGGTCTAGCCTGTGAGGCCCAGTCAACACTGAAAGGAGAGAGAGAGAGTTGGGGGAAAAGGAATGAAGAAGAGCGGAGGAGGCTCCAGGAGCACAGAGGAAAGAAGGGACCCCAGGGGTGTGGACCGGCTGGTAGCCACCATACACCCGCATCTACCTGAGTAGAGGGGTCAGGCCAAGGGGGAGACCAGTCCCCGAAACTAGTGGAGGCGGGGAATTACCCTCAACTAGAAACCGGAGGCTGTGACATTTCATATGGTGCAGCCCCTCACTACACCCGCTAGGAAGGCACCACATAGGGTCAGGGAAACTGGCGGCGAGGTTTACCCAGAGAAGGCCCGAGGCAGCCGGACAGAAGCGTGGTCACTGGTTGGGTATGACAGGCCAGAGGAAGGACACTCAAGTGGGGTCCTGCGAAGCGCTCCAAAATTATCTGAGAGTTGGCCGAGCCCCCTCACCTGGTGAACACGGTGCGACGCGGGAAGTTACAGCCGACCGGAGTAACGTGGACTAACGAACTGTGAGTAAAGATCCTGGACTGCATTGCAGAGACTGAGTCATTATTCCCGCGCACCATCACCCCCATCATCCAACTACACTGCCCTGGGGCTACACTTCTCCCGTGGGGAGTTACACCATTCCTGTGCTGCTCACCAACACCAGCCCCAGCGGTCTGCCCTGCAGCGGCGGTTCATCCTGACCGCAATCAACTTTGGCGTAGTCGGCAGGATTTCGTCCCCGCAACCACCGGGTACTGCGTGCCTGAAAGAAAGACTGTGTTATTACCGTGGTGAAGTTTCGCGCCATCCGCAGCCATTTTCCCACCATCGGGCGCCATCTTCAGGATGCTGCGCGGGAAGAAGAGGGGCGTGGACGCCAAAAGCACGCGAGATCTGAAGCCCCGCCCCACGCACTGACGCTGCGCAAGGTCCTGTAAGGAGTCCAGCGAGCGCTGACGTCAGCAGCGCGCGACGCCAGGTCCTCGACGCAGACCATCGCCTGCGGAGCTGCGGCCTATGGAGGAGAAAGAAGAGAAGGTAGGCCGCGGTTCACCAGGGGGGAGGAAGACGCCCAAGATGGAGGGAACTTCAGCCGCAGGCACGGCCGCTGCCATGGTAATGCCGTTCTCCATACCGTGTACACCGGGGGCGGCGCTGCAAGTGATCGGCGGCGCCCAAGCCCCGGCGAAGCTTCTCATGGATCAGGAGGTGATAGGCCGAGCTGAAGCGGTCGCGGGAGCAGGTAGGAGTGATATCCCTGTCCCGGACGCAGCTGGCGCTGCACCGTCCCTGGTTCCCCTGCCAGAACTGATTATCCCGGGAGCTCACACCACAGAACTGTACCCTGGTGATCATGTCATCTGCACCAGGCACAGCGGTGAGAGGGGGTGGTATGCCCTCAATGTCCAGAGGGTGGAGAAAGAACATTACCAGGAGCACTACTACCCAGGGGACCCAGACGGGTCTGAAGAGTATGGCGAGGAGGAAGAGCGTGCACCAGGAGGACACAGCTATTAAAATGTGAGTGCACTGTACATAGTTGCCCGTTAGGGTACAAGAAAAGAAAGTTCACCCCGGATGGGGACTGTTGCCTGACTGTTGCTTTTTCGTTTTTGAAAGTTGCCCGGAGACGGGTTAGTAATAACCGGCTGAGGACTGGGAGCAGCCAACTCTTTGTTTATATCTGGCTGAGGACTGGGAGCAGCCAACTTTTGTGAACTATCCGGCCGAGGACTGGGAGCGGTTAATCTTGTAAATAGTTGCACTTCTTAAAGTGCCCCCTACTGGTTTTATAAGAAACTACAACAACTGACCTCAGAACAAAAACCCGTAAGAGGTGGCCGAAGACGAGGTCCGGCAGCTGGATCAGCTACGCCCTGCAGCCACCCCAGGGCCTTCGTTGAAGGTTTACGAACGGGTCCCTCATGTTTAAAAGTTTTGCTACAGTTTGAACTTTAAAAATGGACAGCTGGTCGCAAGTTGCACCGCGGCTAGTACAAGAGAGTCCACTTGAAAA
Source organism: Phyllobates terribilis (assembly GCF_046119375.1). NCBI lineage: Eukaryota > Metazoa > Chordata > Amphibia > Anura > Dendrobatidae > Phyllobates > Phyllobates terribilis. The sequence goes on from NW_027362765.1 coordinate 388,472,588, forward strand.
TGTTTTATATGAAAGTTTTATATATCAAAATGCTTTGTATGATGCTTTACATGATGTTTGATAAAAGAGTTCCCGTGATATTAAAAGTGCACTTATAATGGTGAAAAGAGAAAATGTTTCCCAGAAAGGGAAGTGATATGCAGTTAAAATTTTCTTTGCATGTCCTAATTTGAACTGTCTTTTGCTCTGTTCCAGCCCGTGGACGTGCTGTGATTTACCAGGGGGGAATGTAGCACCCTGGGGGCTCGGTTGCTACAGAGGTATTGCATCTCAGCCAGATGTGCGATATCTCACTCTCAGGTAAGGATGGAGTGTGGACCAGGACCCCGACACCTGCATGCATTACACCACATTTCCGGGGGGGCAGGGCGAACCGATATGCTCCAAGTAGAGCGCGACAGTCCCTGTCCCTGGCTGGAGTGGGGGGAGGGAACACCGAGGAAGGGGGAACCCTGTAGTGCAGGAGCAGGAGGGAAGCAGTTCCTGGGTACACCTAGAGGGAGGTACAAAAGGTGGGCACCATCTTAGTTCTAGAGAGAAGTCGGTTGAGTTCAGAGAGAGAAGATGTGACAGAGCGGGACTCTGTGGAGCTCTGCTCCGGATGCGGGTCTAGCCTGTGAGGCCCAGTCAACACTGAAAGGAGAGAGAGAGAGTCGGGGGAAAAGGAATGAAGAAGAGCGGAGGAGGCTCCAGGAGCACAGAGGAAAGAAGGGACCCCAGGGGTGTGGACCGGCTGGTAGCCACCATACGCCCGCATCTACCTGAGTAGAGGGGTCAGGCCCAGGGGGAGACCGGTCCCCGAAACTAGTGGAGGCGGGGAACTACCCTCAACTAGAAACCGGAGGCTGTGACATTTCATATGGTGCAGCCCCTCACTACACCCGCTAGGAAGGCACCACATAGGGTCAGGGAAACTGGCGCCGAGGTTTACCCAGAGAAGGCCCGAGGCAGCCGGACAGAAGCGTGGTCACTGGTGGGGTATGACAGGCCAGAGGAAGCACACGCAAGGGGGGTCCTGCGAAGCGCTCCAAAATTATCTGAGAGTTGGCCGAGCCCCCTCACCTGGTGAACACGGTGCGAGGCGGGAAGTTACAGCCAGCCGGAGTAACATGGACTAACGAACTGTGAGTAAAGATCCTGGACTGCATTACAGAGACTCTGAGTCATTATTCCCGCGCACCATCACCCCCATCATCCACCTACACTGCCCTGGGGCTACACTTCTCCCGTGGGGAGTTACACCATTCCTGTGCTGCTCACCAACACCAGCCCCAGCGGTCTGCCCTGCAGCGGCGGTTCATCCTGACTGCAATCCACGGGTGGCGTAGTCAGACATTTGAAAATAATGAAAACCATATCAATTGACTGCCACTGGTTTGACCACCCTGAGCCACGGGACCGGGTCATCGCCACGGTGACTACAACCCCCAGCATCCCACAAAAGGCCCGGTTCCGGATTCCCCACGCGGCCCAGGGGACGAGTCATTCACAGCATGAAAGGTTTAATAGAAACATTCAGCAGAACTTTTTTCACCCCATGAGGTTCTTGATATTTTGTTGCACAGTTTTTGTTTTTAGTTTGCAGTTGCATGTTCTTGTCGCCCGATTGATTGCATTTCTATATAGCTATTGTAAGGCAGCGCTAGTCATCATACTGGGGGTTACTCGCTTCGCTGCGTCAATCAATGCACACGTGCAATGTCTTTACGCTTTTCTCACAATGTTGCAGTTTATTACATCATAAGCCACAGTTCACCGGGTCCAACTCCGTGGCACGCCGACACACATATCTACAATATTCATGAGACAAGTGGCACACAGGCCCACTTGCTCCAGGTTACAGCCTACGGCAAGGTAATAAATTATCAATGTCCATAACACAGTCCATGTAACAAAGTGTATTACCTTTGCCGGGTTTAGTTGCTGCAGTCCATTTAATCTGCCACCACTGTGGCTTTGTGGCTTCCCAGGTAGGGGTCTCCAGCCGTCGTACCTTCGAAGGCTACTGGTATGTTTTCACTCACATCCAGTCTGCGCCTTTCAGGACTCTTGTATGCCAAGCCGGCTCTCCCTCAAAGGTCACTGGCATCCACGCACAGGATCCAGGCTCCACCTTTCAGGCTGCCAGGCTTCACTCTCGGCCTCACTAGGCCTCACACAAACGGTGTCCCACACACATGGGGAACAGGCCTCATGCCTCTCACAGAACACACCGCACACCTGTCTCAAATTACCAGGGTTTATATATCCTGTAGCACACATACATACACAGACAGGACCTTGCTGATGTCACAGTCATGTGATCAGTCAGCTGTGTGTATAGGTCCTGTGTGCTGTCCCAGTCATGTGTACCGACCTTTACTGTGCATACAGGACCTGTGTGATGTCACAGTCATGTGACCAGTCACCTGAGGGGGAAGGTTTATGGTCAGGTAAAACACATCCTAGACCATTACCGTAATGCCAGCAAGTCGCGGCATTACACTATATATGCTGCATTACAAAAAGTGTGAATGTGACTGCAGACTCACAGAGTGAGCTAAGATAAAGCTGCACATTCTGCATTACCTGCACATGATTACATAGACATTGGGACAGATACTTCGGGCGATAAGTGAAGGTGATTATTATTTCTTTTATTTTTCTTACGTAAGTTGTAGCCCTCTGCTGCCTCCGGTCACTGATTCCCCAGCCCCTCTGCTGCCTCTGATCTGTGATTCCCCGGCCCCTCTGCTGCCTCTGATCTGTGATTCCCCAGCCCCTCTGCTGCTCCGATCTGTGATTCCCCGGCCCCTCTGCTGCCTCTGATCTGTGATTCCCCAGCCTCTCTGCTGCCTCGGATCTGTGATTCCCCGGCCCCTCTGCTGCCTCAGATCTGTGATTCCCCGGCCCCTCTGCTGCCTCTGATCTGTGATTCCCCGGCCCCTCTGCTGCCTCCGATCTGTGATTCCCCGGCCCCTCTGCTGCCTCCGGTCTGTGATTACCTGGCCCCTCTGCTGCCTCCTGTCTGTGATTCACCGGCCCCTCTGCTGCCTCCGGTCTGTGATTCCCCGGCCCCTCTGCTTCCTTCGGTCTGTGATTCCCCGGCAGAAACCATGATGGCAAATGATGTTACCCTGTACCATGTGATGACCACTGTCTAGTGATGTACATTCATATGGAGAACCAGTTGAGGGTCCGTAGTGGGATCATAAGGTAGTGATGAGTTGGCGCCTGCTGCGCAAGCATGTAACATCACAATTGTGTTCGCACGCCAAACTCTGCTTCATTGCTGTCTCCATGTGATGCCATACATGTGCATGTTCCTTGGATATTCAAAAGATATGGACTATTGATGCTTTCCCAAAGTATGAAAGAGTGCCTGAGAAATGTTGCTACTAAATAGCACCTTATGGACATATGATTTGTCTTGCTACATCATTGGAAAGGTTGAAGGTGTGTGCCACTTGTGAGATATCCATGCACTTTAAAATGATGCCAAAGGAATTTTTGCATAAACTTAATGTTTATAATTTATGAAGTGAATAAAGGTAATTTTAAAAAATGAAAAAGGTGTTTATTGAGCTCAGCTGCTTTATTGTACCTGACGCTTGAGGAGGTGGGGAGAAACAAATTTTTCTGTATATCCCAGATTAAGTTTGTTGGTCACTTAATACGTAATATTGGTCACTGCTGAGTCCACTGATTGCCTACAGTGATCACATGCCTGTCCCCTTCTGTAATTGAAGTATGGAAGTATGGAGACAGTTGACACCTAGGCAGTGCTAGTTTCTGGCTCATTATAGCCACATTTAGGGTGAGCGTTACTGTTTATGTAAAATGCCACAAGTAGTTAAAGGGGTTGTGCAGGCTTGGGGCTCAAGTCTGCAGACACTCACAGCACATAGTGCGCGCTGTCAGGATTCTCCGGTGGCGGCATTGGGCGGTTATTACTTCTGGCCACATTCCGGCACGTAATTACATGTATGCAAATTGCATACTTACGGTCATGCCCCCTCCCACTCCCAGCGCCTGTACTAAATCCTGATAGTGCACAGTGAGGATTCACAAGTCTGCAGTCACATAAAGTGCCTGGACAACCCCTTTAACTTCTGTGGTACATGGGTTTACTCGGCTGCACATAGAGGTAGACACAGGAACACTGTCTCTTTAAATCTTCCGATGGTTTATTAAGAGTGCTGCATACACCACAGCAATGTTAGCAAAACAAACAAGGCCTTCCCGGCATAACAAGAAAAACAAAACATAGCGTATGGCACAGTCATTGTTGCTACTGGTAACCGTCCGCTTTAGGAGCAAACAACCCAAGGTTTAGATTTCCTTCACATGACAATAAAGCTCCAGAGCTTGTGACTCCAGACACACCCCACACCAAATGCTCTAAAAGGCTGGGAATTTATCCTCTGAACTCCCCTCTCTCTACAGGTGTTTAATCACCCTAGCACTAAACATGGCTGATTAACCCCTTTCATCACTTTGTGTGCTGGAACATTTTTCCTATGTTTATATTACTGAGGCTAATAATCTCAGTGCTACATATCACCCCTCCAGTATTTTGCCAGGGACTTTGTCACATATCCTCCCCCTCTGCCCAAAGCCGTAGGTTTTGGCACTTCAGTCAACAAACAGGGACGTCTAAACAGGGCATCTGCGTTACCATGCAGCTTCCCAGGCCACATGAAAGATGAAGATCTGTAGCCCTGGGTTTCAACTCTTGAAATCTCTGCTTCAGGAGTCCATTTGGCCATTGATGTCTTTGTGCACTTAACAATGTCGGTCAGGGGTGCGGCTATCTGGTGAAATTCGGGATACACTGCTGACAGCATCCCACCATTCAGAAATGCTCAAACCTGATTCTTGTAGACCGGTTTCGAAAAATTTTAGACTGCCTCCACCTTATTCAGTTGTGGCTTTACTTTGCTTCTTCTGATGATGTAGCCCAGGTATTTTCCCTTCTTTTTCCCGATGGCACACTTCTTTGGGTTTATGGTAAACCCTCCTTTCCTCAGCGCATCCAACACGGCCTGGACCTTCTGCAGATGACTTCCACAATCCGGGCTGAATATCACAATATCGTTGAGGTAAGCTGCAGCATACTTTTTGTGAGGGGCTAAGAGTCGGTCTACGGCCCACTGGAAGGTAGCTGGCTCTCTTTGCAGCCCGAATGGGCTTCTGGAATACTGCAAGAAACCGTCAGGTGTAAAAGAGACTGTCTTCTTCTTGGCACTTTGAATGAGGAGGATTTGCCAATAACCTTTCGTTAGGTCCAGGGAGGATATATATCTGGCTGACCCCAGCTTTGATATGAGTTCATTGTCGCAGGGTATCTGATACTTGACAAATTTAGTCCCTTCCTTCGAAATCACCTTACAGTGGGCTTCAGGGATTCTATACGGCTTTTGGTTCACCTGTACATGTGGTTCCGTCAGGATTCCCTATTCACCAACCTGCGTACATCTTGGCAACTCCAAAAATAGGTTCCGGTTCCGCTGAAGCAGTTCTCAGCACTGTTGTTTCTGGACCGGTGACAGTGTCTCTACCACAGTGACACCCTTAGTGTCCCCTTCTGCTCTGTCCAGCGAACATGGAGTTTCAATGTGGCACTGCCTTGAGGGATAGCGGCACGAGAGTATTTTGGAAGGGAGAGGTGGTAGCGGTTAACTGGCAGGTGGGACAGGACTTGCAATACTTTAGGATTTCACGGTGACATCTGGGACAATAGTACCTCCATATGACCCGTTCTTGAGCTTTGTCCACCCCTAGATGGCCACCCAAGACATGTAAATGCACCCTGTCCAACACCCTTTGTCTATAGGGTCCTGGTACCAATAATTGCTCCACTATCTCTTCCCTCACTTTAGTAACTTGGTACAAGTCCCCACTCAACATGAAATAGGGAAACATGGTATCAGCCCCTGACTCCTATGCTATGCCGTTTATGACGGTTACCCTTATTGAACGCTTCTTTTAGAGATAGGTCCGTATGCTCACCCCTATCTCAGGAATGTCTGCCTCATGTGAAGATACTATCTTCTCCTCTTAACCCAGTACACAGAAGGGAAACATGTCAGTCTCTGGGGTCGGTGAGACTTTTTTAGGGCCAATCCATTTATTACCCGAGCAATCAGAGTCTCCTCCCTCCCCCAAAAGTCCCAAAACAACACAAAGTCCCAACCTATGATAATTGGGTGCAATAAATCCTGGACCACGCTGACCTCATGGTACTCAGTACCTCGGGCTGTCTCAATAACCACTCAGTCCACACTGCAAGCTGGATATGTGTAGAATGAACACAAGCGTCCCATGCTACAGTCCATTTGCTCAGTGGTCAGGGGACAATGGGCAGTTATATGACCTGGGCCGTGTCATCTCCAGCAAATTACATTCCCCAATGAGATCCTTGGCATGACCTCTGCCGCCCTCTTGGGTTTTGGATGCCCCACCCCCTTTCTAACCTCCGTTCCCCAGTATGGAATGAGTTGCCTACCTATGGACCCGTCGACCCCCTGATACCTTTCGACCAGTCCGACCAAGTCATCGGCGTTACGGGGATCTCCCTGGGCAACCCAAGTCTGCATTGGACTTGGAAGGGAGTGCATGAACCGGTCCACCACAACTCCACCATCTGCGCTATTGTAGAGTACTCCGTCTGTAACAACTTTTGAACAAGGTGCAGCAGATCAAACATTTGGGAGCAAGTGGGTTTCTCAAAGTAATATGCTCAGCGGTGGACCCGTTTTGCCCTGACAGACATTGTCATTAGTGATGAGCGAGCACTAAAATGCTCGGGTACTCGTTGCTCGGGTCGAGCAAATTGGAATACTCGGGTGCTCGACCCGAGCAACGAGCCCAATGTAAGTCTATGGGAAACTCAAGCATTTTTCAGGCTGTTCCCCCCGGCGGTCTGCAGAGGACATAAAAATTGCCCAAATCGATGGGAACAGTGCTCAAATGACATGGGAACAGCATGGGGACTCCCAGATCACGGCTGTCAGCAACGTGGTCAGAGTATTACGCCACTTTTACGGTCTCACAATAAAACATACAAAAAAGAAACCAAAATGGATTTTCCAGGGAAATATGTTTAGGAACATCCTTTTCAGGGTAATGACTTGTATATAAGGCAAAATAAATAACCAAAAACAAAAATACTCCTCCACAGCTTGGGCTATGCTCACACGTAGCGTTTTTGATGCGTTTTTGCACTTTTGAATTGCTTTCAACCAAGACAAATGCATTCACCAGGAAATGTCATTTTAACATTTTACAACCTTATCTGGCCATGTGGTGTGTGACACATCATCAGACACATGCATACAGTGCTGAAAAGACATGGGAACAGCATGGGGAAGACCTCTGGAAACATCTCTGACTCCCAGGTCACTGCCTAAAAGTGTGCCCATCATAAGTGATCCTTGGCGCATGCGAAGATGCCTTCCGCCATGAACCTGTCGTTGCAGACTTTCAACAATCACCGTCCACGTCCTTGTCCCACTGCAGCGTTCAGTTGTCCCTACCCCATTCCTTGGAATGCAAGCGCAAGTATGCAGCCAGCCACCCACCCACCCACAGGCTGCAATACTATACTGCCAAATTTTTGACAGCTGCTTGCACTTGAAATGTGGCCTTTTAGGCTCGTGGAGGTGGAAGCTTTTCACAACCTCATGCCGGCGGCGGCCGGGTGTCCATACTCGGTCCCCAGCCGCCACTATATTTCCCGGTATCGCCTCCGCTTCCACAAGCACGGGTCCCACAACATTACCCGTGCCCTCACCAGTGCACTTACTGGGAAGGACCGCCTAACCACAAACACGTGGACAGGTGAATGTGGCCAGGGACGGTACGGAGCCAGTCCACAACTTTTTTTGCTGAGAGTTGTATTTAGCTCAGTGAAAGGACTGGCATAGAGGGAAACCGTATCTACCCTGCGTGTCATTTCTCCCAGGAAGTCCTATAATTGAGCTTGTTGCAGAGGCAATGGCAGCCCGTCCAACATCAACTCGCACTTGTCGGTGGTGCTTTGACACACACACACATCTTTCTTTGAGCATTTAATTTCTTGAATACAGAGTTGGACAATGGCCTGATCTGTAATGCGTTTTGAGAAATAACATGCATAAGCATGGCCGATCCACATTAAAAAAGCAGCCATAGAGTGTCCGGGAACCTTCCCCCACACTTTTCTTAGCCAGGGCTGCTTTTCGGCAGGGTTGGACAGGCTCACCAGAGAACCGGAGACTCCTCCGGCGGGCCCTGACTTCTCCTTCAGGAGAGTTCATAGTGCCGAGGTGAGGCCATGATGATGATAGAGGCCACCATCTGCTTAGTTTTCTGTTACTTGGAATGTAAGTGCAAGTATGCAGCCAGCCACCCACCCACCCACAGGCCGCAACACTAAACTGCCAGATTTCTGGGCAGCTCTTTGCACTTGAAATTTGACCTTTTAAGCTTGTGGAGACGGAAGCTTTTCACAACCTCATGCCGGAGGCGGCCGGGTGTCCATACTCGGTCCCCAGCCGCCACTATATTTCTCGGTATCGCCTCCGCCTTCCACAAGCACGGGTCCCACAACATTACCCGTGCCCTCCCCAGTGCACTTACTGGGAAGGACCGCCTAACCACAAACACGTGGACAGGTGAATGTTGCCAGGGACGGTACGGAGCCAGTCCACAACTTTTTTTGCTGAGAGTTGTATTTAGCTCGGTGAAAGGACTGGCATAGAGGGAAACCGTATCTACACTGCGTGTCATTTCTCCCAGGAAGTTCTGTAATTGAGCTTGTTGCAGAAGCAATGGCAGCCCGTCCAACATCAACTCGCACTTGTCGGTGGTGCTTTGACACACACACACACATCTTTCTTTGAGCATTTAATTTCTTGAATACAGAGTTGGACAATGGCCTGATCTGTAATGCGTTTTGAGAAATAACATGCATAAGCATGGCCAATCCACATTAAAAAAGCAGCCATAGAGTGTCCGGGAACCTTCCCCCACACTTTTCTTAGCCAGGGCTGCTTTTCGGCAGGGTTGGACGGGCTCACCAGAGAACCGGAGACTCCTCCGGCAGCCCTGGTTTCTCCTTCAGAAGAGTTCATAGTGCCGAGGTGAGGCCATGATGATGATAGAGGCCACCATCTGCTTAGTTTTCTGTTACTTGGAATGTAAGGGCAAGTATGCAGCCAGCCACCCACCCACCACAGGCCGCAACACTAAACTGCCAGATTTCTGGGCAGCTCTTTGCACTTGAAATATGTCCTTTTAAGCTCGTGGAGGCGGAAGCTTTTCACAACCTCATGCCGGCGGCGGCCGGGTGTCCATACTCGGTCCCCAGCCGCCACTATATTTCCCGGTATCGCCTCCGCCTTCCACAAGCACGGGTCCCACAACATTACCCGTGCCCTCCCCAGTGCACTTACTGGGAAGGACCGCCTAACCACAAACACGTGGACAGGTGAATGTGGCCAGGGACGGAACGGAGCCAGTCCACAACTTTTTCTGCTGAGAGTTCTATTTAGCTGGGTGAAAGGACTGGCATAGAGGGAAACCGTATCTACCCTGCATGTCATTTCTTCCAGGAAGTCCTCTAAAGCTGCTTGCACTTGAAATGTTGCCTGAAGATTACTGCTGGTAATTTTCTGTGGGAATTTCTTTGCCTCCTACCAGCCTGGAATATTTCCAGCAAACTATGGTACGACGCCATGGTATTAGCACTGCCCCCAGTACCAGTAGCGAAGCCATCCCAAATTTACTTCCCAGGAATTTTATTTGGTAGACTGATTGGCTGCCGAAATACATTTTCTCACAAAGGAGCTGAAGATAGAGTGGCAGTAGGTGCAAGTTTCTCCAGCCTGCTACATATTAGAGGGTGAACGGTGTTGCGCTCGCGCCCGGACTGACTGTCGTGAGCGTGATTAGTGATCCCACTGTACCATGAACCGAGGAGTGCCAGGAGGGGCGTAACTAAGTATCAACTCGGTCCGACCAAGGTCACATGGCGGCTCAGTCGACTCCGTGAACCAGGGAGGAACCGAGCAGAGGGACCAGGTGCTACTCCAGGTCAGAACCCGGTCACAGCTGTTGACCCACACCAGGGAAAGCAGGAACAGGCAGGTTAGGCTGGTATACAGACAGGTGGGTACTGGCTGGCATGGCTGGTATGAAGACAGGTGGGTATTGTCAGGCACGGCTGGTATGCAGACAGGAGAGGACTGGCAGGCTCGGCTGGCATGCAGACAGGTGGGCACTGGCAGGCACGGCTGGTATGCAGACTGGCGGGTACTGGCAGGTAGGAACACAGGTAGGATAGGGGCCAGTTCAGACTGGGACAAAGGAACGGAGCCGCAGGTGCGGTGGACAGCAGAGCGAAACCGCAGATGCGGTGAACAAGCAGAGCAGAACCGCCGGAGCGTTGGGCAAACAGAGCAGGGTGAAACCGCAGATGCGGTGAACAAGCAGAGCGTAGGAAAACCGCAGGTGCGGTGAGCAAGCAGAGCGTAGCAAAACCGCAGGTGCAGAGAAAAAGCAGAGCGGAGCAAAACCGCAGGTGCGGTGAGCAAGCAGAGCGGAGCAAAATAGCAGGTGCGGTGAACAAGCAAAGCAGAGCAAAACCGCAGGCGTGGTGAACAAGCAGAGCGGAGCAAAACCGCAGGTGCGGAGAACAAGTAGAGAGGAGCAAAACCGCCAAAGCGGTGAACAAGCAGAGCGGAGTAGAACCGCAGGTGCGGTAAACAAGCGAAGCAGAGCGGAAGCGCCGGAGCTGTGAACAGGCAGAGCAGAATAGAACCACAGGTGCGGTAACCAAGCGGAGCAGAGCGGAACCGCCGGAGCGGTGAGCAAGCAGAGCAGAACAGAGCAGAAGGTGAAGGCAGACAGGACAAGGCTCTGTTCACATGGAACAGACTGGAAAATACAGGAAGATGGTTAGAACACAGGAGGTAGATACGGAGGAAGGGAAAGGGGACAAGCAGAACCAGATACACACAAGGTACTTACAATGAAGTAGCGAGTGGACACAAAACTCACAAACAGAAGTACAGAGACAACGAGTTGGAGTTAGATGCAGGTTCAGACACTGCAGGAAAAGGGAAGATTCGGACATAGAGACAAACAGGTAACGGGCTAGGACACTGTTCAGACAGGAACTGAACTGGGAACAAGATACAGGAACGAGCCTGGGAACTCAGCCCCCAGGGTGGCGGAAACAGACTAGAAGTCAGAGATACAGGTAGCGGCCCTGGGTACTCAGCCCCCATGGTGGCGGTAACAGACTAGAAGTAACAGGTACAGGTAAAGGCCCTGGGTACTCGGCCCCCAGGGTGGCGGACAGACTAGAGTCAGGACAGGACCTGGCAACTAACAGTTGCACAGAACACAGACTGTAAGAAAGTGTTGTTCAGGCACCTCCCACTGGGTGGAGGGGGTTTAAGTATCCAGTGACTCACAGCAATAGGCTGGGGATACTTTAGGACTGTGCACACAGTAGCTATAAGAAACAAGCAGAAAGCCGCGCTAACGCCCTAAGCAATCAGACAAGAGACATGGACAGAGCAGGTACTGGAGCAAAGAGTGCAGCATGGACTGACAGGTAAGATTCCGGTCTTGCATGGTGGGAGGTGGTGCACTATGCAAGCACGCCGCCAGGGATGTTACAAACGGCAGCACATTGGATGAGTGGTTAGCACTGAAGCCTTGCAGCGCTGGGATCCTGGGTTCAAATCCCAGCAAGGACAGCATCTGCAAGGACTTTGTATGTTCTCCCCGTGTTTGCATGTGTTTCCTTCTCAGTAAAAAAGCAGCCATAGAGTGTCCGGGAACCTTCCCACACACTTTTCTTAGCCAGGACTGCTTCTCGGCGGGGTTGGAAGGTCCCACCAGAGAATCCTCTGGTGTGCCTTGGCTTCTACCTCAGGAGAGTTCATGATAGCGCTAACTTTGCAGCTGCTATGGGGCTCTTGAGCTGGTGAGAAAGGTTAGCCCTCAGAATCAAATCCTCTGGTCGGCACAATGTTTTTCAATCTGAAACAGCTTCTCAGTGGGAGTTGTACTTCACCACAGCCATATTCTTTAGCTCGGTGAAAGGACTGGCATAGAGGGAAACCATATCTACCCTGGCTGTCATTTCTCCGTCCCCAGGTTCAGCCCATTGTCACACACGACCATGCCTGGCTGTATGTTCAGCGGTGAGAGCCACAGATCAGGCTGCTGTGTTACAGCTTTCAACAACTCTGCAGCGCTGGGCGGTTTGTCAATTAAGCATTAAGCATGTTATCTTCAGCACAGCCTGTTGCTGCTTGGCCAAGGCAGTGCTGCAGTGCTGTCAGCTTGTGACTGATGTGATCATTTCAGAGATGGAGGAGGAGGTGCATGAGTTGAACAATGTGATTACATTGAGGTTAAATTGGTGACGCTGTTTTTTATACTAAAGAAAAATCCTATTGTTTTGGTTTTTTTACGTTATTTTTTAAGACAAATGCATTCACCGGGAAATGTCATTTTAACATTTTATAACCTTATCTGGCAATGTGGTGTGTAACACATCATCAGACACATCCTTTTTTATTTATGATGGAGGGACTCTGAAAGTCATAAAGCCTATTTTTACAGGGACATCAGACAGCCCTTACTATTCTTAAAAGGCCTGCAGTCAGCCCTAGCTATTGCTAGAGAGCCATCAGAAGGCTATGCTTTATTGTTCCCATTATTAACAAGTGGGTCTCCTATACTGTTATTGCATATCCAGTGACTGCAAGGGCTGCCAAAAATTTGGACGCAACCCAATACCCCTTTAAAGAGACATAGAGGAGGGTCTCAATAAAAAAAATGTTCCCATTATAAAGGAGCGGGTCTCCTATAGTAGTAATGCCCATGCTGTGACTGCAAGGGCTGCCAAAATTTGGGAAAAACCCCACTAAGAATTTAAAGACACATAGAGCAGGGCCACTGTAACAAGGTACGACATGTTCCCATTAGAAAGAAGTGGGTCTGCTATACAGTTATAGGGTATGCAGTGAGTCCAACGGCTGACCAATTTTAGGAAAAACCCCACTAAGAATTTAAAGACACACAGAGCAGGGCCACAGTAACAAGTACGACATGTTCCCATTAGAAAGGAGAGGGTCTGCTATACAGTTATAGGGTATGCAGTGAGTCCAACGGCTGACCAATTTTAGTAAAAACCCCACTAAGAATTTAAAGACACATAGAGCAGGGCCACAGTAACGACAAATTCCCATAGTGTTGGCCTATGCAGTGAATACAAGGGCTGCCAAAAATTTGGAGGCACTTCAATGCTCCTTGGAAGAGACGTGGAGGAGGGCCTCATAAAAAAATGTTCCCATTAGAAAGGAGCGGGCCTCCTATACTTGCAATGCCCATGCACTAAGTGTATGGGCTGACAAACATTTACCCCTGGGGGGTATACATGAACATACTGTAAAAAAAAAAAATTTCACGGGCACCATAAACACCCTTTAAAAAAATTATGTGGGTGTTGCATCACGGACCACGGTCACCCTGGTGATATGGTGGTGGAGGATGAGGAGAAGGAGGAGGACAAGAGCAAAGAGACAAAATCAAGAAGCATATACCCATGTGTGGGTGTGAAAAGGTGCCTGGGAATACACCTCCCAAGAAAAGACACTGGATTTGAGTTTATGTTATGCTCCTATCATTCGATGGTGTTGAGAAGTCTGGCCCAATCCAGCCCTTGTTCATTTTTATAAGAGTCAGCCTGTCAGCATTTTCAGTTGACAGGCGAATGCGCTTATCAGTTATAATTTCACCAGCGGCACTAAAAACCCGCTCTGATAAAACGCTGGTGGCAGGGCAGGCCAGGACCTCCAAGGCATAGAGAGCCAGTTCATTCCACGTATCCAGCTTGGATACCCAATAATTATAAGGCACAGAGGAATCAAGGAGGACGTTGGTACGGTCGGAAAGGTACTCCCTCAGCATCTTCCCAAACTTTGCACTCCTTGTGAGAGTACCCCGCGCCTCAGGGCCTGTGCGATGGGAGGGTCTGAGTAAACTCTCCCAGAACTTTGACAGTGTTCCCCTGCCTCTGCTGGATTGAAGTTGTCTCTCTCTCGCCTGTACTCCTTGGTTGTCCAGCGAAGTGTGCCCTCTGCCACCAGCGTTTTCAGATGGGCCTTCTGGTACTGCCCCATTTTTGTAGACTTGTCCGCCTCAGGAATAATAGATATCAAGTTCTCCTTGCAGCGTGGGTCTAGAAGTGTCACCAACCAGTAATGACTGTCACCCAAAATTTTGAGAATGCGAGGGTCATGGGAAAGGCAGCGTAACATAAACTCAGCCATGCGTTCCAGACTACTAACAGGCAAGACTTCCGTGTCCTCACCAAGAGGATGACTGACCATGCTCTCCTCCTCCTCCTCTCTGTCCTCTGGCTATCCACACTGAACAGACGGTATGATAGCTGTGCAGGTAGTACCGTCTATAGTGCATGAAACTAGCTCCTGTCCTTCCTCCTCCTCTTCCTCATTGTCACCAAATCCACGTTGGGATGAGATGAGGCTTGGCTGTGTGCAATCACCTTGTATGGTTCCTTGCTCCATCTCATCGTGCTCTGCCTGCAATGCATCCTCTTTGATTGTGAGCAGAGAGTATTTCAGAAGACAGAGAAGCGGGATGGTGACGCTAATTATGGCGTCATCGCCACTCACCATCTTGGTGGAGTCCTCAAAGTTTTGGAGGATGGTACATATGTCTGACATCCATGTCCACTCCTGAGGTCTTATGTGTGGAGTCTGAACTGAATACAGACGGCCTTGTTGATGCTGGTAGTCAACAACTGCCCTCTTCTGCTCACAAATCCTTCCCAACATCTGCAGTGTAGAGTTCCAACGCGTGGGGACATCACACACCAGTCTGTGAGCCGGAAGCTGCAAACGCTGCTGAAACACTGCAAGGGCGGAGGAAGCTGTAGCTAACTTTCTAAAATGGGCACAGAGGCGGCGTACTTTAACAAGCAGATCCGGCAGCTCCGGGTAGGATTTGAGAAACCGCTGAACCACGAGGTTAAGCACATGGGTCAGGCATGGTACGTGTGTGAGCTCGCCTCGCCTCAGAGCCGCCACCAGGTTCCGGCCATTGTCACACACGACCATGCCTGGCTGTAGGTTCAGCGGTGTGAGCCACAGATCTGCCTGCTCTTTCAGAGCTGTCCACAACTCTTCAGCATTGTGCGGTTTTTCACCTAAGCATATTAGCTTCAGCACAGTCTGTTGCCACTTGGCCGAGGCAGTGCTGCACTGCTTTCAGCTGGTGACTGATGTGGTCATTTCGGAGATGGAGGCTGAAGAGGAGGAGGAGGCTGAGGTGCAGGAGCTGTAGACCGTGGGGGCAACCCTGATTGACCTAGGGCCCGCAATCCTTGGCGTCAGGAGGACGTGTTCCGTCCCAAGGTCCGACTGGGTCCCGGCTTCCACTATGTTAACCCAGTGTGCCGTCAGCGAGATGTACCATCCCTGCCCACAAGCACTTGTCCACGTGTCCTTGTTTAGGTGGACTTTACCGGTAACTGCGTTGTTGAGAGCACGGCTAATGTTTTGGGACACGTGCTTGTGTAATGAGGGGACGGCACACCAGGAGAAATAGTGGAAGCTGGGGACTGAGTACCGAGGGATGGCCGCCGCCATCAGGTTGCGGAATGCTTCCGTCTCCACGAGCCTAAAAGGCAACATTTCGAGCGCAAGCAGTTGTGAAATGTGAAAATTTAGAAGTGTAGCCTGTGGGGCGTTGGCTGCATATTTGCGCTTGCGTTCCAAGGACTGGGGTATGGACAACTGAATGCTGCGCTGTGACAAGGACATGGACATGCTTCCTGATGCTGCTACTTGAGAGTGTGCAATGACAGGTGCATGGCAGGAGGCGTCTTCGCATGCACCATGGATAGGGGATTGGCTTGCATGCACAACAGCGGAAGAAGCAATGGTGCCACCAGCAGACACTGTTCCTGGACCCTGGGGTTCGGCCCACAAAGTTGGGTGCTTTGCTGCCATGTGCCTGATCATGCTGGTGGTGGTCAGGCTGGTCGTTTTGCCACCCCTGCTGATGCTGGCCTGGCAGGTGGTGCAAATGGCCTTTTTGGGGTTATCGGCAGAGTCTTTAAAAAACAACCAAACTCGGGAAGACCTAACAGTTGTACTGGCAACTTCCTTTGTGTTAGTGTTATGGAGAACGGTTGCCTGTCTTCTGTCTACGGCCACCACACTGCTTCTTCCTGCCTGTTGGGGTGCTCTGCCTTCCTCCCCCTGTGTGCTGCTGTCCTTGCTCTGCATGTCCTCCTGCCAGGTTGGGTCAGTTACTATATCATCTCGTCTTCCACTTCCGCACCCTGGTCCGCCTCCTAACTTTCTGGCAATTGTGTCTCATCATCGTCCACCTCTTGTGACACTTTCCCACCGTCGCCTTCATGTGACCGTGGCTGCTCAAATATTTGGGCATCGCTACATGCGATCTCCTCTTGCCCCGCTTCAATGGACCAGGTGAGAGGCCCGAATCTATAAATGGAAAAGTGAACAGCTCTTCAGAGTGTCCAAGTGTGGGATCAGTTGTCTCTGGGTACTCAGCATTGTGGGAGGAAGGAGGATCAGGGTGAGGAATATGCGGTCCAGACTCACGGCTACTGAGACTTGACCGTGTGGAAGACAGAGTGGTGGTGGTGGTGGCTAAGTGACTGGAAGCATTATCCGCTATCCAACCAACAACCTTTTGACACTGCTCTGGGTTCAATAGTGGTGTGCTGCGGTCCCCTAGAAATTGGGACAGGAAGGTCAGGCGAGAAGATGTGGGTGTTTGTTGTGGCACAATTTCGGCTTGCCCACGGCCTTGTCCTCGGCCTCTGCATGCACCATTACCATCACGTCCAGTTCCCCGTCCCTTGCCACGTGCCTTGCCCATTTTAAATAGAGGACAGTATCTTCCACGCTCACTACAAATGACTGCGTTTGGAGCGAACTTATATGTGATCCGTGTGACGGAGAAAACAGAGTTTTAAATACCTGGCCTGTAGGTAAGTAGTTTGAACAGCAAACTGCGGTGAATTGCTTCACTGACACACTAAAGGAAATTTTTAATGGAGGCCAGAAATGGCAGTATTTTCTGACAACGTATATGTGATCCGTGTGACGGAGAAAACACAATTTTAAATAGCTGGATTTCTAGTGCTCTAATATGGAAAGGACCTGGCTGTATTCTGCAGTGCCAACAAGCAAATGGCGCAGAAAAAACAGTGTTCTCTGGATTGCTTTTTAAGCAAATAATGAGGACTAAGAGCCAAAGAAAATTATTCCTGGCCCCTGAGACCTGGGCCTTTGTATAGAAATATCTAACAGCAGCAGAAGGCAGAATTGGAATGAAGCCTCTTGTGCTATATGCACTGCAGTCTGCTATATACCCTGCCTGCCTATACACCCTGCCTGCCTGATATCTCTGCAGATGGATTAGTCCTCAGAAGGACTGTTTGTTAATATTGATATGTGTAATGTACGTTTTTTCTCCCTACACTGCCTAATACACGATCAAATCTCTCCCTGACACAGCAGCACTGTCTGATCCGGAGTGACTGTGACGAGCATGGCGGCGCCAAGTCTGATATAGACGTGATGACGCTGTGCAGCCAGCCAATCACTGTAATGCCCACAACCAACATGGCTACGGCATTGCAGTGCATGGCAGGCAATCCCTGCATGTACATTGGCTCTCTAAAGAGCGCCAAACATGCAGGGAGGGGACCCAAATTCCCGCCCGAGCAACCCGGAAATACTCGGCGAGCGCCAAACATCTCGAGCAGTGTGATGCTCGGGCGAGCACCGAGCAGTAGCGAGCATGCTCGCTCATCACTAATTGTCATCCCCAAGCGCGGCAAAATTTCTGTTTTCAATTTTTCATATTCTTTGGCTCCTGTAAGGCTAAATCATAGTAGGCCTTTTGTGGCTCCCCCGTTAAGTATGGCGCTAGGATTTCCGCCCACTGCACTGGCGGCAGTTTCTCACTATCGGCAACCCTATCAAAAACAGTTAAAAAGGCCCCTTTGTCATCACCCGGGGTCATCTTCTTCAAGGATTTCCTCACCGCCTTCCGGACAGAAAAATCATCGTTGACATTGGGGTAGGAGCTGCCGCTGTGCCACGAATCGCCTCTGTAAGTAACTCAATCTGCTGCTGTTGTCGGCAAGGTTACTTGTCTCCTGTTGTGCCAGCTGTTGCTGCTGGAGCTGCCGCTGCTCTTGATGCAGCTGCAGCTGTTGCAGGTGCTAGCTTTGGACCAGATGCTTGATCAATTCCTGCATTTTGTCTGACCGCTGTTCCATCCTTACAGCCGCCTTCACCCAGTACATGCAGTCTGTCCTCAGCCGTCACACCTGCTTCCTGGGGATCTTACCCGCATTATCCACCAACTGTGGTAGATCGGTTCACTCAGCTGCACATAGAGGTAGACACAGGAACACTGTCTCTTTAAATCTTCCAATGGTTTATTAAGAGCACTGTATAAACCATGGAAATGTTAGCAGCAAACAAGGCCTTCCCGGCCTAACACGAAAAACAAAACATAATGTATGGCACAGTCCTTGTTGCTACGGGTAACCACCCGCTTCAGGAACAAAAACAACCCAAGGTTTAGCTTTCCTTCACATGACAATACAGCTCCAGAGTTTATGCCTCCAGACCCACCCCAAATAGGTGGGTCTGGTGCTCTAAAAGGCTGGGAATTTATCCTCTGAACTCCTCCCTCTCTACAGGTGTTTAATCACCCTCGCAATAAATATGGCTGATTAACCCCTCTCATCATTTCGTGTGCTGGAACATTTTTCCTATGTTTATATTACTGGAGCTAAAAATCTCAGTGCTACATATCTCCCCTCCAGTACTTTGTCAGTGACTTTGTCACACCTCTCTCTCTCCAATCAGAGAGGTGGACGATGCTTTTGATGATATTAGTTGCTTTGTGCATCAGTTAGCGGCTCGGTCTCTCGACTTTTTGCAAGTGGACTTAACTACATTTTGTTAACTGCTTTGGTCCTAAATGTGTTCCTTGCAGCCCTAGAATAAGTATTCTGCACCTAGTAGCTAAGCCAGTGTCCTGTGACCCTAAGTACTTGATGATACAAAAAACAGATTTGTGCCCGTGTCCTTGTATCCTGAGGATGAGCCTGTTGAGAACCGACTGCTTACTGTGGACTCAAATCCACAATATACCCTGCATCCAGTATATCTGTGCCTGCTGCATCCATGACCAAGTTCCAGTGTGAGTAATAAACTCTGCTATATCTGTACTACATCTTCACCTCTGATGCTCCTGGATAGATTTGGCTCTGCTACACCAGACTGCATGCTGCATGGTCCTGTTTATTTTAACCCTGTAAGTATTTTGGACTTTATTAATTAACATTGAATTTCTGTCTCGTTCTTCAATGGACCCTCTTGTAGACTAGCTACATAGCTTATCCAGACTGGGACAGTTTACTATAAAGGCATACTTGTCGTTGCAGGTAGTTTTTCAAAGTCAACTTTCATGTGCGTGTATATGAGGAATGATGCATTTTCTGGCCATTAATTATATGACTTGCATTATTATAACCTGCATTTTCCATCAGTTTTCACCTCTGCAGTCTATATCCCTAATTTTCATTTGTCTCTCATCTGGGGGGTACAGACTAGCTGCTATGATGTTTCACTTACACAGCACAAACTAGCATACAGGATTTCTGAAGAAAAGCATGTACAGTGGGTACAGAAAGTATTCAGACTCCTTTAAATTTTTCACTCTTTGTTTCATTGCAGCCATTTGAAAAATTCTAAAAAGTTAATTTTATTTCTCATTACAGTACACTCTGCACCCCATCTTGACTGAAAAAAACAGAAATGTAGAAATGTTTGCAAATTTATTAAAAAAGAAAAACTGAAATATCACATGGTCATAAGTATTCTGACCCTTTGCTCAGACACTCATATTTAAGTCACATGCTGTCCATTTCCTTGTGATCCTCCTTGAGATGGTTCTACTCCTTCATTGGAGTCCAGCTGTGTTTAATTAAATTGATAGGACTTGATTTGGAAAGGCACACACCTGTCTATATAAGACCTCACAGCTCACAGTGCATGCCAGACTAAATGAGAATCATGAGCTCAAAGGAACTGCCCAAGAAGCTCAGAGACAGAATTGTGGCATCATTCCCAAGAAGACTCATGGCTGTACTAGCTCAAAAGGGGGCTTCTACTCAATACTGAGCAAAGGGTCTGAATACTTATGACCATGTGATATTTCAGTTTTTCTTTTTTAATAAATTTGCAAAAATTTCTACATTTCTGTTTTTTTCAGTCAAGATGGGGTGCAGAGTGTACTTTAATGAGAAAAAAATTAACTTTTTAGAATTTACCAAATGGCTGCAATGAAACAAAGCGTGAAAAATTTAAAGGGGTCTGAATACTTTCCGTACCCACTGTAGATACCAAGGGAAAAGACAGAGGCGTAGTCAGGTCACAGTCCAGTGTCAACACCAAGAGAGCAGGTAGAAAGCAAGGGAAAAGACAGAGGGGTAAGTCAGGTCACAGTCCAGGGTCAATACCAAGAGAAAGCGGAACAAAACCAAAGGACAAGACAAGGGGGTAGTCAGAACATGGTCCAAAGGGTCAGGCAGCAGAAAATCAGAACACAGACCACTAGACACAGAGAACAAACCTCACACCAGTTGAATGTATGTCTGGCAGAGGTCTGGGAGAAACAGCTCAGTTAAGTAGCCTGGCAATCAGCTGGAACAATGAACACCTGGAAATAGCCAGCGCCTCCAAATCCCAGATTGGACAGCCGAGCTGTCAATCAACACACTGACAGCTTCAGCACACCCCTGTACCAGATTGGATGGTCGAGCGGTCAATCACAGTACTGACAGCTCCAGCACGCCCCCGCACCAGATTGGACGGCTGAGCTGTCAGTAACTGCATCCCAGACACACTGAGGGGGTGGAACCGTGACAGGCTGCAGCAGAATGGAGGACGTTGTACAGCAGTATTGAGCAGTGTGGATGTGAATCCAGCGCTGAAGTTGAATAAATTTGCTAGAAGCTGAAGCATGGCCTGCCTGTGTCTACCTGCTCACGCATTGTGCTGAGTGGCCCCCAATCGCCCTCTCCATAGGAGATATAACCTGAATTCACACTATGCCGGTAGTCCTCTATCTTGTTTTGACAAAGATGAATTTGAGCTGTATTTCAGAGTGAATAATGAGTTCAGGAGTCAGGGAGAGGGTAAGAAGAGGCTCATAAGTGGAGAAAGTAGATTTCCCTTATAAGATATATGTAGAGTATCTAATAGTCACTTTATGTAGTAAAGTTTGTTGAAACTTTAGTGAACAATTGTTTAAAGTACACTGACGAGCAGAAGGGTAACAACAATGTTTTGAACTTTTGACTTTCAGACTCTATATCTCATCATCCACTATTTCAAGCGTGAGGCTACCATCATTTTATAAACAATCATCTTGACTATCTCATACATAAATTTGAATTGCAACTATTTTGCATATGATTAGTTGTACAGATTCTTGTCATGTCATTGCATTGTTATGGTTTTGCTACTAAAAATCTAAATTTTAATTTTTATTATTTTGTTAGTATTTTTTAAATCCACTTTTGGCTTTCAGCACTGCCTGAACCCTTCTGGGCATGTTCTCTATCAGATTCAAGCTTGTCTTGACTGAAATGTGATCCCAGGTCTCTTCTACACGTTCTCAAAGTTGGTCGAATCACTTGGGTATGTACACAGCTTTTTCTTCACCTCTACCCACAAGTATTTGATTGAGTTGAGGTCTGGGGACTGTAGGAGCCAATACAGCACCTCAACTTCATTGTCATTTAATCATTTCTTCGCCAATCTCGACGTTTTCTTCAGATCATTGTCCTGCTGGAACACTATGTCGTCCTTTTCATACCCATAGTACTCGAGTGTACGAAGTAACTCGTCTTGTATGATACTCACATACAGCTCGGCATTGAGACCACCATCGATCCTGGTCAAGTATCCAACGCCTTTAGCAGTGAAACAACCCCATATCATCAGGCTTCTTCCAAACTTGACAATACTTCTATTTCTCGGTCCTTTAGTCCCTTTTTCCCTTGTTTCTCATAGACCAATTTGCACCCATCAGAGCCTAGTCTATTGACTTTTTGTCTCATCGCTCCAAATCAGCAGTTTCCAATCTTCTACTGTCCAATTTTCATACTTTTGTGCAAACTCAAGCCGTCGCTTCTTATGACGATATTGAAGTTGAGGCTTCTTCACCTTTTTTGAGGCCACCATTCCAGACTTGTGTAACGTGCATTGCACGATGCTTGCATGGATGTCTGTGATCTCACTATTACGAAGCGTACGACCCACCTCCACTTTCGCGACAGAACTGATAGACCTTGTGATGAGCCGACTTTTTGACTCTGATATTTTGCCTGGACGTCCACCTCTTGGCTTTTGAATAGATGGACACACTTCATTTCATAATCTTCCAACTTTTCATGGCACTCACATGATGCAGTTTGGCAATTTCCTTGGCCGTGAGACCGCTATCGATGAGCTGGATGATGCGGTTTCTCTTTTCTTGGGAAATCTTCATGACTGCTCCTCGATTTGAACCAGTGACCTTTTGCTTGGGAATCACCCTAATAACACACTGAGCTATTAGTGAATGTGAGAACAGGTTGTATTTTGTAGTGTACAGGGAGAAAAAGATTTTTCCACCACCAGGAGCAAAACAGTAACAATGCAGTGACATGACAAGAATCTGCATAACTAATCAGACGCTTAATAGTTTCATTTATGTATGAGATAGCCAAGATGATTGTCTATAAAATGATGGTAGTCTCACATTCTAAGCAGCAGTGGATGGTGAAATATGGAGCCTGAAAGTCAAAAGTACAAAACATTGTTACCTTTTTACTTGTCAAGTGTATGTAATAATGCAGTGAGATAACAAACTCCCCTGGATGGTGGGCGCAGGCAGGGACAGCCAGAAATTAACATTTTACCTCTTCTCCATACAGGACATTTGGAACTTTGTATCAGAAAAACAATATTATTTCTGAAACAAAGCTCAGAAAAAATAAAATACAAAATAATATGTTATTCAAGAGTGACATTCACTTTTACAGTAATTAATGTATATCTGGGGATGTTTCACCCACTTCATCAGACTTATGGACATCCAAGAACCCTTTATAGACATGGCGCCTGAAACAAATGTCATTCCTTTAATCTAATTATATCAGAAAAGTCACTTTCTATCAACACACCACTTCATCCCCATACTAATTCTCTGCTGCTAATTTATCTTCTCGTTGCCAACATCTGGACTGAGTTAATTAATGAATTAATTCAATCCTTTTATTTTTATTTATTTATTTTTTTTTACAGATTTCCACATTTCAGCCACAGGTGCCGCTGGCATTGAGAGGACACATGTAAAGAGCTCACATCAATTTTGGAAAGGTCATATTTAGATTGCATTTCATGGTATGGAAGGTGGCTGTGTAATTTTTGGATTAATATCGGATTAAAATCCCCTTTTTTTAAAAAAAAAAAAAAAAAAATGGCTGCAAAAATCACAGCTTGGAGAAACAAATGCAATGTGTTCAGCCAGGATTGTATGAATATAATTGCAATGGGAAACATTAGTGTGATATCTGGAAAGCCTGCTGCACTTAAAAAATCTGGAGGAAGAGAGATTGGTAGCATGAACTGAATGCCCATCCCCCAGCCTCAAGTGACATTATCATAAGCTAAAAGCAGCTGGCCAAACGGGAATAATATATATCTTTTATCTATCTAAACACACATACACACACAGACACATATATATATATATATATATATATATATGTACAGTATATAAGCTACGTGATACATAATGTGCGTGAGCATAAAGAACAGCAGCTTCCTGAACCATCGCAGCATTATTTGTAAATATCCCCTATGTATTCTGATACATTGTAACACTGTCAAAGCTTCTAAAATTTGATTTTGGAAGCATGGATCTGGTGTTTCTGCATTAATGCCTGCATTAACTCCCTGCTGCTGTTGATTTCATGCTCTATAAATTGCTGGTTTTAAGGTCCCTGATTTTTATTCCTCTGCATCCCAGGATTTTTAATGGTTTCATTTGGTGATAAAGTCGTTTTAGATTTTTTATAGATATTGATTTGGATTCTGGGTTGTGCAGCGAAGGGCAGTCACCGACACAAGGGCAGTGTTTTTTTTTTTTTTTCTTGTTTTTTTTTTTTTTTCCGCCTGCTCTCTGCAGCTATAACATGAGCACCTATTTTATGCTATGTAATCATTCTCAGGTGTTAATGGGACAATAATTGGTGGACGGTTTGGGGGGATGGGGACCAATTTATAGAATTGAAATCTTTTCATTCTCTTCTTCAGTTTTCAGTCTCTAAAGACATGCCGGTGGTGATTGGCTGTCACTATGGAGATTTAGGCTGCTACATTTCCTATCATTTCAAGAGATGTGCCTTAGCAGTCATGTGCGTTCCGTCTCTTTCATATACATTAAAAAGCACCAAAAATATAAGCCGCCTCTTTACACTGTAAGGCACGGAAGTAACTAAGGCTGCTATGACTTTATTAGCTTCTATGGTGCTGGATTACCCCTGTTCTGCACCAACAACTGCCCATTATTTAAAGGGTAAGTCGATACTGAAATTAAGAAATGTATTATATAATACATAATGCATATTAGGAGACTACAGCATCACACAGGGCAATATATAATAGATCATAGGGCTGAATTGACGTACTGCTGAAAAAAAAAAAATGCAGCACAATTTGCATTGTGTGTAACAGTGCCTTAAAATGGTCTTAAAGGAATAAAACATCAGAAAATGAGATGTAAATATAGTAAATAAAATATAAACTGAGGTTTACAGCTGGGGAAGAGTAATTCAATAAGAGGTTTTTTTCTCCTCTTTTCAGTGTGTTTTTGTCATGATAATGATTGCTTTTATCATCCTTAGCGCTCAGTATCATTATATACCTAGACTATACAAAGTGTAATATCAACGTAATATTGAAATTAAAGGTGTTTTTTTGGGGGGGGGGGTTTAGGAAAGTTAAAATGAATCACTATATATGTTAGTTCTACGACTTTCAAATGTACTTTGGGCCCAAGTCATCATTCGCGTTTTTTTTTTATCTTGTAGTATTCATTGACTTCTTTTTGCACCAAATTCTTAATAAAAATGGTTTCATGAATTTTGTGCAAAATCAAAACTGCTCTTTATATTTGTCTACGATAATAGATTTGCTAAAGGAGAAAAAACGTGGCGCTATCTAAGCGTAATAAGATTTGATCAATTAAAAGGATGAGTATCTATAGGAAATTGCTCACCTGATGCGGTTGTGCAAGCAGAGGCACAACTCCCACTTGTAATATGGATGAATTTGGAAAAGACTGCGGCCGGCCTGGTGAGGTGGGATTGAATTCTGAGACAGGAGTATCCCACAACAAGGATGCCAAAAGGGAGAACCAGGTGATGGCGCTGTCTTTGCCACCAAGTGAGATCACGGTGGAGGAACTTCAGGTTGCTCGTAAAATCCGCATGCGTTTTTCCTGCCAGGGAGATGCGGAAAAAATCTGCAGCATTTCTGCATCGTGGGCACTTAGCCTTAATGTTTGCAGTCAATGAATGAGAACAATCATGTTTTGTCCAGTGACTGGAAACTTGTACATATCAAGCCCTGGTCCCAGTTGGAAATGTAATACATGTATCTAGTTTAGTGAAACTTTGAGTTAAATACATCAGCAGCAGCATATGCACAAATCATTCTTGTAGTTTGCAACCAGGGGTGGATTAAGAGTAGCAAGGGCCCCGGGCAGTTTAGAATGCGTGGCCCCCCCCCCCCGTGTGCCTACTATACGTTTTTTAAGCAAATTCCGCTGCAGAAACTCTTAAAAAATGCATGGTAGAAGGTCTGCAATGTTCCCCAATGATAATCCGCATGTGCCGTGCACATGCTGCAGAAATTTCCGCTGCGGATTATCATTGCGGAAAAATCCGCAGCACTACCAATTATTTTGCGGAAGCGCGGCGCTTTCGCCGCCATTGACTTGCATTGGAACGCATGGATTACGCATCACTGCATCTATACATGCGGATATTATGCGGTTCAATGTGCAGATGGTACCCGGGTTTGGAGAAGAGGAGACTCTCCTCCGGACCCGGGTACCATAGTACCTGTAAAAAAAAGAATAAAATAAAAAATAAATATTATACTTACCTTCTGATGGCCCCCGGTGTCTTTATCCGCATGTCCCTGGCAGAAAAAACACATGCACAATCCGCATGCGTTTTTTCTGCCAGGGAGATGTAGAAACGCTCAAAAAAAATCCGGAGCATTTCTGCATCGTGGGCACATAGCCTTACATTAATTGTATGACTCAAAATTGAGCACAAATAGCCATCTAAACACGGCGGGAGGCCGCACGGCGCCATCTATACACAACGGGAGGCCGCACGGCGCCATCTATACACAGCGGGAGGCCGCACGGCGCCATCTATACTCAGCAGGAGGCCGCACAGCGCCATCTATACACAGCAGGAGGCCACACGGCGCCATCTATACACAGCGGGAGGCCGCACGGCGCCATCTATACACAGTGGGAGGCCGCACGGCGCCATCTATACTCAGCAGGAGGCCACACGGCTCCATCTATACACAGCGGGAGGCCGCATGTAGCCATCTATACACAGCAGGAGGCCGCACAGCGCCATCTATACACTGCGGGAGGCCGCACGGCGCCCCCCCCAGAGACAGCGGGGGGCTGCACGCAGTCACGCACACACAAACATATACAGACATATACATACACGCATAAACACATTTGAAACACAAAAATACATATAAACAGACATCACACAATGATATCTGCCTGCACACACACTCACTCAATCTCACATACACACACTCACTCTCACACATACACACTCTCTCACATACACACTCTCTCTCACACACACACTCACACACACACAGACTCACCATCCCCCTGGCTCGGCTCCAGTCCTGCTCCTCTCCGGTGGTAAGTAGCAGTGCAGGGCGCGCACTGCGTGACGTCACAGCTAGGAGACACTGCCGCGCACAGGGCCGTGTCTCCTAGCAGTGACGCGGCCGGGCCAGCACAGGGAAGTTAACTGCTGCAGTGCTGGCCCGGCTGGAGAAGAAGCAGCGTCCGCGTGCCGCTGCTGGGGGAGCGGTCCGGGGGCCCCCCCACCACTGTCTGCCAGTATGTGCCACGGCGCCGCACATATAATGAGGGTAATCTGGCCATAGACACCCCGGAGCCCCGGGCCCCGGGCGGTAGCCCGGATTGCCCTCATTATAACCCGCCTATGTTTGCAACAATGTATCAGTCTGGAGTCCAGAGCATTGTATAGACTGGATACAAGTGTATCCACTTCTCATTCACTGACAGAAAACAAACAATATGGCAAATGACAACACAAAATCAATTAGAAAATTGCAGAAGTTTTTAAGAATACAGAGATTAGGCTCTCAACATAAATCTGGAAAATCTCTTTAAGGGCTCATTCATACATTCGTTTTTGCATACGAGTGCGATCCATGATTTTCACGGATATCACTCGTTCCTACGATAGTCCATGGGGGCGATTCACGTCAGATTTTTTACTCAGACTGAAAGGTCCACGGAAAATATCGGAGACATGTCTGATTTTGATGTGATGGTCGGATAAAATCAGCAATGTAAGTCAATGGGTCTGTGAAAAAAATTGGACTGCACTCAGATTATATCCAAGTGTTGTCTGGTTTTCACAGACTGTCAGAAAGGAGAATGTAGAGAAATAGTTTTTTTTATTTCTCAACATACGAGAAAAGCAGATGACACTTGTACACTCTGATGAAACTCTCATCAAACTCTAATCAGAATAATTGGTCCGATTTTCTTGTATGCAAAAAAAATCGGACGTCTGAATGAGCCCTAAATAGAAGAAAAACAGTCTGGGGTCAAGTATATTCTGTATGTAATGTATATAATCTGCAGTTTGATAACTCAAAAGGGATCCATAAAAAGTGATTCTACAGCTAAATTTTCATTACATAACAACACAGGGCAAGATACCTTATAAGCTGTCCAAAAATGAGTCTACACCTACGACTGAAGTTATGAAACAACATTAATTAAAAATTCTTTGTATTTTAGGGGTAGATTCCAGATACAGGAAAAATCCAATGTTCTTTATATTTCCTGGGAGTACATACAGATATTTAGTAATTCCTGAGACGTAAACATAACGAGCTCCTTGTGTGATTTGCACATATTTCTTTACTTATGGCCAATGTCTTTCCTCATGAACGTTGTGTGCACAAACAACACAATGAATTCCTATATGGCTGCAGTCACATAACCATGTATTCTAACATCCGAGAGAATAGGGTAGAAAAAAAATATCTCCATCTTCTCCATTCTGTGAGGCAGCGTAAATCGTACTGCACTCAGATGTCATCCGAGTGCAGCCCAATGTTTTTCACTGACTGATTGACTTGCATGACCGAGTGTGATCCGAATAACGGATCAAACTTGTGCATGCTGCAATTTTTTTCCCCGGACCAATTCTGCCAGAGGAAAAAAATCAGACATATGCATAGAAGTTGACGCGCCCCATGGGCCAGTGTTGTTTGGGGGATACCCGGAGCCGGATCAGATGGGGGTTGTAGTCTCCGAGTGGCGGTGACCCGGTCCGTGCCCAGGGTGTCAAGCTCAGTGTGTGGCAGTCCTACAGATGTTGCTGGATGTTCTTTAGTGTCGACTACGCCACCCGTTGATTTGCGGTCAATACGGCCGCCGCTGCAGCAGGGTCCGCTGAGGCTGGTGGTGTGTGTGCAGCTTCTGGTAGTATAACCCCCAACGGGAGGGGTATAGCCTCAGGGGGTCAGTTGTAGAGGGTGGTGGTTGTGGTGGTGCAGTGAGGATGGTATTAAGACTCAGAGTCGGGCTGTGCAGTTCAGGGTTTTTACTTACTGCTGTTGTTCTGGTCACTCCGGCCTTGAGTGACCGCCCGAGCCGTGCTGCGTCCACCAGGTCCTGGACTCGGCCAACCCCCAGGTAATTCTGGAGCGTGATCCTGAGCTCCCTCTCTGACGTTCCTTTTCTCTGGCCTTCCCCAGCAGGGATCCACCTATGTCCGGCTCCCTCGGGTCTCTTGGTGGGTACACCTCTTCTGGGTTCCCTGACCCTATGCTTGGTCTGCCTTTCGGGTGGATTTAGTGGGGGGGTCGTGGCAGATCCTGCCCACAACCTCCGGTCTCTGGCTGAGGATTAGTGCCCTCCACCAGCTTGGGATCCGGTACCCTTGTGCCAACCCTTCACCCTGTTGCTTGTATTTGGGCTCTTGGGGTTCCCTCTTCTTCCCCTCTGGGTCCTTCTGACTCCTCTCTCTCTCTTCTTTCAGGACTGCTTGACCCTCTACAACAGACTGACTAGTAGCTGTCTGCCTGTCTGACCCTGATCTAAGATGGTTCCCACCTTATATACTCCCTCTATGTGTGAGCTCAGGTGACCAGCACCCAATGAGCTCCTAGCTTTACCCAGACTGCTCCCCCTATCTGCCCCTACACTACTGGGATGTTCCACCCCCCTCCCACTCCAGCCAGGGACAGACACTATCATACCTGCACATAAACTGGTGGGAGTACCGTCGATCTGTCCCCCGGAAATGGGATGTATGTAGTGTATGCAGCCTACTGAGCTCAGTTCCACACTCCATCCTTACCCGGGAGTGGAATACCACACCTCTGGCTTGAGGTGTGGTATTCTCAGGGTGCTACATTCCCCCCCGGTAAATCACAGCACGTCCTCAGGCTGTAAGAGAATAAACATCCAAAACATACAATTTTTTTTTTTCATAAAACATAAACATAGAAAACATCATATATATATCATCAGCAATAAACTTTTCATAAATAACATTCTTGTTCCTCCGGCCACGGTGCAACTTGTGACCGGGTAAAGTGCCACAGTCTCTTCAAGAAAAACAACAGTTTCCTATAAAACCGGTAGGGGGCGCCTTAGAAAGCGCAACTATATACAAGGGGAAAGTGTTAGGAAAGGAATGACCGCTCTCAGTCCTCAGCCTGTGGGGAGATGGGACACACTGGAACAGTTCACACTTGTCCCAACGGGGAACATCTTTAAAGCAGCAACAGTTCACTGTACCCCGACGGGTAACTATTTACAGTCTCTTTACCGTACTTTAACGACGGCGTCCTCCTGCTCCTTCTTTATCTTCAGACCCGTCCGGGTCCTCTTGCTCCTCCTCACACCGCAGCTCCTCCTCCGTCAGGCGATGCACATGGAGGGCGTAGGGTCCTTTGGCACACTTGTGCCGGGTGAACGTGACCTCGTCCCCTACGTATAGGTCACGACCTCTGTGTCCCTCCGGCAGATGGCTTTCTACGTCTCTGCGGGTTACAAAGACGTCGCCGGGGGTATGATGGTCTCTTATGAAGCCCCACCCATGCTGCAGGTTGAATTTAATCACAGTCCCGGTGGTACGGGGACCATGAGCTGCACGGGGGTTCCTCCTGGTCCGGCTCTTCTGCCCTGCGCTCTGTTCTTGCAGCCGCTGCTCTCGGACCCGCCTCTCTCTCCGTTCTCGCTCGAAGTCTGCCAACTGCTGGCGGCAGCACTCCACTCGCTCTGCTGCGGCTGCCCGCGTTTCCTGAGTGAACCCCATGAGGTCTCCTCCGGTGGGGTCCCACTCGAATTGCGCTTCTTCTAGCGGGAGCGGGGTTCTCCTGACAGGCTTCGGAGCCGGAATCAGGGGCTCGCACAGGGGCCTTGCTCTTTGGAGTTCCAGTTGGTAGTACTCCTGGGGCCATACAAAGGGCTGCCCATCCGGGCACGTGTGCTGGGCAAATAGATCTTCGCCCAGGTGCGGCACTCGAGATGTTGAGGGCGCGTTGATGGTAGCGGCGCCCGGGTTGACCAGGCCTTGCGACCAGGCTTGGGGCACCCTAAAGGCAAAGGGCACCGTAAGGACGGCGGCGCCCGGGGTTACTCGGCCCTGCGACCAGGCCGGTGGCTCCGCGGAGGTAGGGGGCGCTGTTGGAATTGCGGCGCCCGGAGGTACTAGACCTTGCGACCAGGCCGTTGGTATTTCCTGTTTGGTCGCGCTCAGGGTCGAGGCGTGTGACGTCACAGGGGTCGCGGCCGCGGCTTCTGCTTGAGGCCTAGTCCGGCACGGTGACGATGCAGCGACGGGCACGGCAGGAGGAATTTCGGGCTCTGCGACGGGGAGCTGGGACAGGTACACGGTTTCTCGGCTCGGGGTAGAGACGTCCCCTTTACCTGCCTCCGTCCGTTCAGCTCCCTCCTCGGCGCCGTCTCCGGCCTTCACTCCTCCTGCACCATCCTCAGAGGCGGTCTGTCTCCTCGTCTCGGGTGGCGTGCTCCGCTGACGGGTTCCGGTCTGCTGGGCCATCTCACGGCTCCACTCCGTCAGCGTGTCTTGCTGCACCTGGGCCATCCTCCGTGCGAGGCCCTCCAGCGCGGTCTGTGCACACTCCCGGTCTCGGGGGAGCTGTGCCAGGATTTCCACTAAGCCTAGTGGCGTTGTTGCTTGCAGCAGGCTCCTGACCACTCGGTCGGTGCTGCCTGTCTCTCCCTCCATCTCCGGGTACGCTTTCTCCGGAGTCCTCTCCAGACTTCTTGTCTCCGGGTGCGCTCTCTCCAGACTCCTCCAGGCTGCACCCATCTTCGTTCTTTTGTTCAGTCTCCGCCCACCTTGAGGGTGGTCCCGGGGCAACTTTGTGATTGTCAGTTCCAGGGGCAGTTCTCTTACGCTGATGGACACTTCCAGCATCACAGTCTCTGTTGGTGGGCGCGGTTTCCGCTTTTGGCGCCATTCTTCGACCTGGCCCACGAT
This sequence comes from Phyllobates terribilis, assembly GCF_046119375.1. Classification (NCBI taxonomy): domain Eukaryota; kingdom Metazoa; phylum Chordata; class Amphibia; order Anura; family Dendrobatidae; genus Phyllobates; species Phyllobates terribilis. The sequence goes on from NW_027362765.1 coordinate 388,504,542, forward strand.
GGGAGGTGGCCTCTTGCCACCCTCTGGCACGCCCATAATGGCGTCCGCTCTTCCAAGGCGGGAAATCTTTGGAAATGGCGGGAATCGTCTCCCAGTGGCGGGAAACTCCATGGATGGCGGGAAAAAGCTGCAAATGGCGGACAACCGGCGGGAAACGACCTGTGATGGGGTCCGTTGGCGGGGACCCTCCGGAACCGGCGGGAGACTTCTTTTTGAGGTAACAGTGAACTTTTCTTCAGGCACGCAGTACCCGGTTGTTGCGGGCACGTAATCCTGCCGACTACGCCAAAGTTGACGCGCCCCCTGGGCCAGTGTTGTTTGGGGGATACCCGGAGCCGGATCAGATGGGGGTTGTAGTCTCCGAGTGGCGGTGACCCGGTCCGTGCCCAGGGTGTCAAGCTCAGTGTGTGGCAGTCCTACAGATGTTGCTGGATGTTCTTTAGTGTCGACTACGCCACCCGTTGATTTGCGGTCAATACGGCCGCCGCTGCAGCAGGGTCCGCTGAGGCTGGTGGTGTGTGTGCAGCTTCTGGTAGTATAACCCCCAACGGGAGGGGTATAGCCTCAGGGGGTCAGTTGTAGAGGGTGGTGGTTGTGGTGGTGCAGTGAGGATGGTATTAAGACTCAGAGTCGGGCTGTGCAGTTCAGGGTTTTTACTTACTGCTGTTGTTCTGGTCACTCCGGCCTTGAGTGACCGCCCGAGCCGTGCTGCATCCACCAGGTCCTGGACTCGGCCAACCCCCAGGTAATTCTGGAGCGTGATCCTGAGCTCCCTCTCTGACGTTCCTTTTCTCTGGCCTTCCCCAGCAGGGATCCACCTATGTCCGGCTCCCTCGGGTCTCTTGGTGGGTACACCTCTTCTGGGTTCCCTGACCCTATGCTTGGTCTGCCTTTCGGGTGGATTTAGTGGGGGGGTCGTGGCAGATCCTGCCCACAACCTCCGGTCTCTGGCTGAGGATTAGTGCCCTCCACCAGCTTGGGATCCGGTACCCTTGTGCCAACCCTTCACCCTGTTGCTTGTATTTGGGCTCTTGGGGTTCCCTCTTCTTCCCCTCTGGGTCCTTCTGACTCCTCTCTCTCTCTTCTTTCAGGACTGCTTGACCCTCTACAACAGACTGACTAGTAGCTGTCTGCCTGTCTGACCCTGATCTAAGATGGTTCCCACCTTATATACTCCCTCTATGTGTGAGCTCAGGTGACCAGCACCCAATGAGCTCCTAGCTTTACCCAGACTGCTCCCCCTATCTGCCCCTACACTACTGGGATGTTCCACCCCCCTCCCACTCCAGCCAGGGACAGACACTATCATACCTGCACATAAACTGGTGGGAGTACCGTCGATCTGTCCCCCGGAAATGGGATGTATGTAGTGTATGCAGCCTACTGAGCTCAGTTCCACACTCCATCCTTACCCGGGAGTGGAATACCACACCTCTGGCTTGAGGTGTAATACCCCTGTAGCAGCCGAATCCTCAGGGTGCTACAAATCCATATATCCATAGAATAACATTGATCCGATTGTGATCCGATGTTATGTCGGATCACCCCCTGGACCAAAAATAGGGTCCTAAATTTGAGTTAGAAAAGGTGATTTTTTTATTTCTTCTATTTGTTTATTTCTGTTGGCTGTTTTTTTTATTCTGTTATGGAACGACTATGATCAATGACTTACATTAAGAGTCTAAAATCTGTCCCTTACTGCCCCCATCCCCATGCTTTACATTCCAGCTCTTCTTGTTCTGGTTGTTTGTTGAGTATATATATTTTTTAATGTCTGTGCATGTCCTCACTTAACTGGAAAATGCTGTGGAATATGTTGGCGCTATATAAATAACAATTATATTATTATTATTATTAATATTATTATTATAACCACAAGATTATTTATAAAGAATCAAAAGAACCACCCACCCCCAAAAAAATAAATAAAAATAAATGAGATCTTGGATATCTCCTTCTGCTTCTTACACTAGCACTATGGAGGCAATCAAGAGGAGTCGGTGACTTCATGTGATCATTGATCAAGAATAACTGAGACATATAAACAAAAATGATAAATATGGAGAGACCTCAAAGCTCAGGGTGCAATGGTCAAAACCACCTACTGTGTGATTCTGGTTGGATAATTGGGCATATGGCCGTGCCAGAAAGATCAGGAGATTCAGCAGAAGGTGTTGTGATGCTGCAGACACTTGAATAAATATATCTGGGAGCTAACACTGCTCTATATATCTAAGCAAAGGATACATCGAAGTTTGATATAATGTGGTTTTCTAACTATTCCACTCATTCCTATTTCACATCAGTGAGAGTGAAACAAATGGATTGTTTGACAGTAAAGATTTTTTTTATTATATGAGAATTCAATCTTCCTAATTAATGTTTGAAATATAACACTTAAAATTTCCATCACGAACAAGGTTTTGCTTCTACGTCTTCTTTGTGAAACTCCACTAATGTATTTAGCTCCACCTCATATTATTGTTAAGACATTCCCTATCATTCAATTCTGCATTCGGTTTCTTCTGAAATCCGTTCCTCAAATTCTGCATCGCCCCTTTTTTTCTTTTCGTTTGTCTTTCTTTTATTTATCTCTTTCTAAATCATTATTTGATTATTATAGTGCCATTTATTCCATGGCGCTTTACTTGTGAGAAAGGGGTATACATAGTGAAAACAATTACAAAAATCTTGAACAAAATGTGACAGCGACTGGTCCAGGAGGAGCGAGGACCCTGCCCGCGAGGGCTCACAGTCTACAGAGAACCTAACACATCACCTGACTGCACTCAACCCCACTTTAGGGAAACACAGCATGGGTAAATGCTATTTCTCATATCAGGATACTTGCATTGTGATTTAGCCATGTTCACATCATACTTATAAAGTTTAGTATAACGTAGAGCCAATAAAATAAAAATAAAAAATCACACTTTTCCCACAAAAAAAATTCTTTTAGCTTCAAATTTTCACAAGGCTGACAGGATAAAATGGACCCCAAAATGTGTTGTGCAATTTCTCCTGAGTGTGCCAATACCCCATGTGTGGGGGGAAAACTACTTTTGAGGCACAATGCCAAGCTCAGAAGGGAATAAGTGCCATATTAGAGTTCAGATTTTGCTGGGCTGGTTTGACGGTGCCATGTCACATTGGTAGAGCCCCTGAGGTGCCAGAACAGCAGAAACCCCCATAAGAGACCCTATTTTACAAACTACACCTCTCAGTGAATTCACTTGTCCTTCCTTCCTTTTTCGATTGATATATTTTGGACTGTATTTTTAATAATATCAGAATAAAATAATTTTAATCAAAAGACTTTCTGTCGCTATTTGGTCACCTTTCATGCTGTAACGTTTGAGGGTCCTACAGACGTGGATGCGCTTAGCTCTTGATATGAATAAGTATCATTGGGGAGAAGACTCTGCCCTAATGGGCTTACAATCTACAGACATAAAAGGTAGCACCTTTATATAACACAGGATGCACCATTAGTATAGGTGATGTCACAGCTCACCTCCACCTCCTGTACAATGACTCATAACACTTCTATATACAGTAGATAACACAGGATCCACCTTTCACAATAGGTCATATCACAGCTCACCTCCTCCCCCTCCTGTACAATGACTGATAACACCTCTATATACAGTAGATAACACAGGATCCACCATTCACAATAGATGTCACAGCTCACCTCCTCCCCCTTCTGTACAATGACTGATAACACTTCTATATACAGTAGATAACACAGGATCCACCATTCACAATAGGTGATGTCACACACAGCTCACCTCCTCCTCCTGTACAATGTCTGATAACACCTCTATATACAGTAGATAACACAGGTTTCACCATTCACAATAGATGTCACAGCTCACCTCCTCCCCCTCCTGTACAATGACTGATAACACCTCTACATACAGTAGATAACACAGGATCCTCCATTCACAATAGGTGATGTTACAGCTCACCTACTACCCTTCCCTTTACATAAAATGTCCCTAGCTACACACAGGTCTGATTACTGCCACACCTGTTCTCAATCAAGAAATCACTCAAATAGGACCTGCCTGACAAAGTGAAGTAGACCAAAAGATCCTCAAAAGCGAGACACCATGCTGCGATCCAAAGAAATTCAGGAACAAATGAGAAACAAAGTAATTGAGATCTATTAGTCTGGAAAAGGTTATAAAGCCAATTCTAAAGCTTTGGGACTCCAGCGAACCACAGTGAGAGCCATTATCCACAAATGGCAAAAACATGGAACACTGCTGAACCTTCCCAGGAGTGGCCGGCCGACCAAAATTACCCCAAGTGCATAGCAATGTCTCATCCAAGAGGTCACAAAAGACCCCACAACAACATCCAAATAACTGCAGGCCTCACTTGCCTCAGTTATGGTCAGTGTTCATGACTCCACCATTAGAAATAAACTGGGCAAAAATGGCACGCATGGCAGAGTTCCAAGATGAAAACCACTGCGGAGTAAAAAAAACATAAAGGCTCATCTCAGTTTTGCCAGTAAACATCTTGATGATCACCAATACTTTTGGGAGAATACTCTGTGGACTGACAAGACAAAAGTTGAACTTTTTGGAAGGTGTATGTTCCATTACATCTGGCATAGAAGTAACACAGCATTTCAGAAAACGAACATCATACCAACAGTAAAATATGGTGGTGGTAGTGTGATGGTCTGTGGCTGTTTTGCTGCTTCAGGACCTGGAAGACTTGCTGTGGTAAATAAAACCATGAATTCTGCTGTCTACCAAAAAATCCTTAAGGAGAATATCTGTCCATCTGTCTGTGACCTCAAACTGAAGCACACTTGGGTTATGCAGCAGGACAATGAACAAAACGCACCAGCAAGTCCACCTCTGAATGGCTTAAGAAAAACAAAATTAAGACTTTGGAGTGGCCTAGTCAAAGACCTGACCTTAATCCGAATGAGATGCTGCAGCATGGCCTTAAAAAGGTGGTTCATTCTCGGAAACCTTCCAATGTGGCTGAATTACAACAATTTTGCAAAGATGAGCGTCCAAAACTCCTCCCGAGCGTTGTAAAAGACTCATTGCCAGTTATCGCAAATGCTCGACTGCAGTTGTTGCTGCTAAGGGCGGTCCAAGCAGATATTAGGCTTAAGGGGCAATCACTTTTTCACACAGGGCCCTGTAGGTTTGGATTTCTTTTTCCCTTAATAATAAAGACCTTCATTTAAAAAACGTATTCTATGTTTACTTGTGTTATCTTTGTCTAATATTTAAATTTGTTTTGTGATCTGAAACATTTAAGTGACAAACATGTAAAAGAGTAAAAAAATCAGGACGGGGCAAACACTTTTTCACACCACTGTATATAACAACAAATACTGATTTAATGGATTATTGAATTGTTGCAATTTGGGCACAACGTTTCTAACCATTTTCCTAAATAAATAACATTGTACATAGTGTTCTATTTGCAGTATAAACTATAGAAGTGATAATCATATACAAGTTTATTTGAGACCATATTCCACTTCTCATTTTATACTGGAGTAAATTGCTGCAAAATCCAATGCATCCTGCACGATGGAGGAATACTCTCCCAGGAACATTGCTGCATGGGAAGAGTATGGAACCTCAAGGACAGACAATGAAACTGCTCCTGTGGTTACATAATTCACAATTGTAGGAACTCCATACGGGGCACATGCACATGGCTTTCTTATGTGCAGAGGCTGTTATAGGATATTCACATGTGGCATATTTGTCTCTTTCAACTGAACGTAACTTGTAGAAATCTGTGTATTTGCTGCAGAGATAACCATATTCAGTTGAATTAAACTGATTGGCAGTTACAAAGTTATTCTGCAGCAAATCAGCTCCATATGACTATACCAGTGATTTTAGCTCCTCTCCCATGAATTTCATTTTTGCTCAGGTACTTTAATTATGATCGGAGTCATGAGCAGTAACATGTAGATTTGGCTAGATGATGTCTCAAATCCTTAATATTTCCTTAATAATGTAAGCCAAACTGAAGGTGTCATTACCCATATATGTGGTCAACCTCTTCTTAGAATAAAGCTACCTTGTCAATCATCTGTCAACTTCTTTAACCCCTGGCAATCACTTCCACTTCAGGGTAAATGTATTACATGGCAGCTGGTTGTGTTGAGCCGACCAGAGCAGGACTTGCTCATTACATTGACTCTCCAATCTGGCTGATAAGCAAATACAGTTATATGAAAAAGTTTGGGCACCCCTATTAATCTTAAGCTTAATGTTTTATAAAAATTGGTGTTTTTGCAACAGCTATTTCAGTTTGATATATGTAATAACTGTTGGACACAGTAATGTTTCTGCCTTGAAATGAGGTTTATTGTACTAACAGAAAATGTGCAATCGGCATTCAAACAAAATTTGACAGGTGCATAAGTATGGGCACCCTTATCATTTTCTTGATTTAAATACTCCTACCTACTTTTTACTGACTTACTAAAGCACTTTTTTTGCTTTTGTAACCTCATTGAGCTTTGAACTTCATAGCCAGGTGTATGCAATCATGAGAGAAGCTACTTAAAGTGGCCACTTGCAAGTTGTTCTCCTGTTTGAATCTCCTCTGAAGAGTGGCATCATGGGCTCCTCAAAACAACTGTCAAATGATCTGAAAACAAAGATTATTCAACATAGTTGTTCAGGGGAAGGATACAAAAAGCTGTCTCAGAGATTTAACCTGTCAGTTTCCACTGTGAAGAACATAGTAAGGAAATGGAAGAGCACAGGGACAGTTCTTGTTAAGGCCAGAAGTGGCAGGCCAAGAAAATCATCAGAAAGGCAGAGAAGAAGAATGGCGAGATCAGTCAAGGACAATCCTCAGACCACCTCCAGAGAGCTGCAGCATCAACTTGCTGCAGATGGTGTCACTGTGCATCGGTCAACTATACAACGCACTTTGCACAAAGAGAAGCTGTATGGGAGAGTGATGCGAAAGAAGCCATTTCTGCAAGCTCGCCACAAACAGAGTCGGCTGAGGTATGCAAAAGCACATTTGGAGAAGCCAATTTCCTTTTGGAAGAAGGTCCTGTGGACTGATGAAACCAAGATTGAGTTGTTTGGTCATACAAAAAGGCGTTATGCATGGCGGCAAAAAAACACAGAATTCCCAGAAAAACACTTGCTACCCACAGTAAAATTTGGTGGAGGTTCCATCATGCTTTGGGGCTGTGTGGCCAATGCCGGCACCGGGGATCTTGTTAAAGTTGAGGGACGCATGGATTCCACTCAGTATCAGCAGATTCTTGACAATAATGTTTAAGAATCAGTGACAAAGTTGAAGTTACGCAGGGGATGGATCTTTCAGCAAGACAATGATCCAAAACACCGCTCCAAATCTACTCAGGCATTCATGCAGAGGAACAATTACAATGTTCTGGAATGGCCATCCCAGTCCCCAGACCTGAATATCATTGAACATCTGTGGGATCATTTGAAGAGGGCTGTCCATGCTCGGCGACCATCAAACTTAACTGAACTGGAATTGTTTTGTAAAGAGGAATGGTCAAAAATACCTTCATCCAGGATACCGGAGATCATTAAAAGCTACAGGAAGCGACTAGAGGCTGTTATTTTTGCAAAAGGAGGATCTACTAAATATTAATGTCACTTTTCTGGTGAGGTGCCCAAACTTATGCACTTGTCAAATTTTGTTTGAATGCAGATTGCACATTTTCTGTTAGTACAATAAACCTCATTTCAAGGCAGAAACATTACTGTGTCCAACAGTTATTACATATATCAAACTGAAATAGCTGTTGCAAAAACACCAATTTTAAGAAAACATTAAGCTTAAGATTAATAGGGGTGCCCAAACTTTTTCATATAACTGTATTTAGTAAGTTATATATATAAGCACTAAAAGAAGTCATGGAACCTGGTTATCTTTATGGTTGAAACTGGATTAGAGGGTTTGTTTCATCTTATTTTAGGAGCCGTCTGACTTCCTGATGGCCGAGGGGCAGGAGCTCTTGTGTGACTGACAGTTAGGACCAGCAGAATTGTTGCTTCACTTCCACAATCTGTGCGCTCTAGATGCTGGTATATGAGGAAGTTTTGTTTCTGGAGTATCGGAAGAGCAGTGGCACTGAAGTTGGCCAGCTAACAGTGCACTGAATCGATCTCTCCAGTGCAGTGCTTATAAGCTCCATTTTAAAGAGCTTGTAAGTACTTTACATGTTCAGCCACTGCTGCTGAACTGCAGATGTGTCAGATCCTCTTGAAATCTAGATGTAAATTAAAAAAAAAAAAAAAATGAAAATTATAATTACAGTTATAATTGGGCAGCAACCGTCTGTTCCAGGGATCTTTCAACAGGGCAAAAATCAAAGTTCACCACCTGATATAACTAGTTTAACACAAAAAAGAAGTACGCCTGCTAGTGATGAGCGAGTATGTATTGTTAAAGTCACAGAAGTAAATCCAGCTCATCACCTTCAGTTCCACACTTCTGGAGCAACGACAGCACATGGGCAAGGCGCATCATCCGCGTTGGGAGCGGATCTTGACAAAGAGCGCTTGCCGCTCGAAACGAGTCAAAAGATGCCTGCATTCTCTTTTTCGTGAACACACAATTTTAATCTTTGCTTCATGTACCTTGGAAAATAAAATGCACTTTTTTTGGACTTTATCTGTGAGCTGGATTTTTCTGCTTTCTCTATGTATCGTTAACCCTTTCAGCGAGGACGCCCGGGTGCTCCGCATTTCTGTTACAGTCGCCGTGGCTGCAAGTGTCACAGCTGTTAGACAGCTGTGACACATGCAGGGATTGCCGGTTCGACAGGGATCTGTACTGGGAGCAGTGGGGTGACGCAGGGATCTGTGCTAGGACCAATTCTTTTTAACCTCTTTATTAATGAAATGGGGAATAGGATTGAGAGTAAAGTGTCAGTTTTTGCTGACGACATCAAACTATGTAGGATATTAAAATCTGATCTTGACATTATGATATTGCAGAACGATCTGGATAAGATGACTGAATGGGCAAACACTTGGCAGATGAGAGTTAATGTAGATAAATGTAGAGTAATGCACCTAGGACGGAGTAATCCTATTGCTGCATATAGATTAAATGGGAGTATACTCACGACTACAGAACAGGAGAAGGACTTGGGTACTCTGGTTACAAGTAAGCTGAGCAGCAGTACTCAATGTCAGGCAGCAGCTGCAAAAGCAAACAAGATTTTAGGATGTATAAAAAGAGAAATAAAATCCCGCGATCCTAACGTATTGTTACCTCTTTATATATCACTGGTGAGACCACATCTGGAATATGGTATCTAGTTTTGGGCTCCACATTTTAAAAAGGATATTCAGAAGTTAGAGTCAGTTCAAAGGCGGCAACTAGATTATTACAAGTAATGGAAGGTCTCTTATATGTTACACGGGATGGAGGCCTCTTATATATTACACGGGATGGAGGCCTGCCATATATTACACGGGATGGAGGCCTCTCATATATTACACGGGATGGAGGCCTCTCATATATTACACGGGATGGAGGCCTCTCATATATTACACGAGATGGAGGCCTCTCATATATTACACGGGATGGAGGCCTCTCATATATTACACGGGATGGAGGCCTCTCATATATTACACGGGATGGAGGCCTATCATATATTACACGGGATGGAGGCCTCTCATATATTACACGGGATGAAGGCCTCTCATATATTACACGGGATGAAGGCCTCTCATATATTACACGGGATGGAGGCCTCTCATATATTACACGGGATGGAGGCCTCTCATATATTACACGGGATGGAGACCTCTCATATATTACACGGGATGGAGGCCTCTCATATATTACACGGGATGGAGGCCTCTCATATATTACACGGGATGGAGGCCTCTCATATATTACACGGGATGGAGGCCTCTCATATATTACACGGGATGGAGGCCTCTCATATATTACACGGGATGGAGGCCTCTCATATATTACACGGGATGGAGACCTCTCATATATTACATGGGATGGAGACCTCTCATATATTACACGGGATGGAGACCTCTCATATATTACATGGGATGGAGGCCTCTCATATGATGAGAGGTTGAAAAAGTTGAGCTTGTTTATCTTAGAAAAAAGACGCCTCAGAGGAGATCTCATTTACATGTATAAATATATGTGTGGTCAGTACAAACGACTAGAACATGACTTATTCCTTCTAAAGACCATACTAAGGACCAGGGAGCACTCATTATGGGTGGAAGAAAGGCGATTCCGGCACCTAAACAGGAAAGGGTTCTTTACAGTCAGAGCAGTTGGACTGTGGAACGCCAACCACAAGAGGTAGTGATGGCCAACACTATAACAGCGTTCAAAAAAGGGCTGGATGATTTCCTCGATACACATAACATTGTGGGTTATAGATAAATTAAACAAAATGTTACACCTATAGTAGTACATTTAGTGCGGTAATAGTAATTACATAACTAGTATTATAATAAGGTTTGATCCGGGGTTCTAGGACTGATCGCATTTCTCGGGGTCAAGAAAGAATTTTTCCCCGTGACGCAAGTTGGCTGAATGTGTCCTGGGGTTTTTGCCTTCTTCTGGATCAACAGATTTAGGCATAGGGATTTTAGTAATACCATTATTAGAATCACAAGAGTAATACAAAATATAAAATTAAATAGAAAATTATAAACGGGTTCATTTTTAATTATAAAAGAGCAGTAATAATAAAAATAGTAATAATACATTTGTGAGGCCTAGTTCCAGTAAGTTAGTGTAGTGTTGGTATGGGGAGTACAATTGGGGGAGAAAGGATGAACTTGATGGACCTAGGTCTTTATTCAACCTACGCTACTATGTTACTAGCATGGTGGCTCAGTGGTTAGCACTGTATGGTGACTCAGTGGTTAACCTTGCAGCGCTGGGGTCCTGTGTTCAAATCTCACCAAGGACATCTGCAAGGAGTTTGTATGTTCGCCCCGTGTTTGCGTTGGTTTCCTCCGGGTTCTCCGGTTTCCTCCCAGCCTCCAAAGATATCCTGATAGGGAATGTAGATTGTGAACCCCAATGGGGACAGTGATGATAATGTCTGTAAAGCGCTGTGGAATTAATGGCGCTACATAAGCAAAGCATAATAAATTAATAATAATTACCAGGACAACAGGGACAGATTTTAAGAAATAGCCAATTGGAAAGTTGCTTATTTTTACATGAACTTTCCAATTATTCTCACCTTTAAAGATGGGAATGTAGCATCGGCGTCTCTGCCCCGTGCTAGGCAGAGACGCCGTCCCTCTCACCTCCCCACTCCTGGCGCGGCGTCCTCCAGCGCTTCTCTCCCCGCTGCTTCCGGCACGCGCTCCTTTCCCGGCAGTGTGCTTAGGGCACGCGCGCGCGCGCTCCCCCGCTCTTAAAGGGACCGCGCGCGCCGTCCTAAGGAGTCCCCGGCCAATTGCCGGAGGACCTCCCATTTATAAGGCACCTCCTCCAAAATGGAGGTGCCCGAGCTATTATTATGCACATTATCGACCCCTCCAAGGTGATGAATGTGGCCCCCCTGGATTTGACTCGTCTTCCACCCGGCAAGACGTTCGTGGCGCCTCCTGACCGTGAGAAGGTTCTTCACTGGGGTCATTCTTCTAAACTTGCTGGCCATGCCGGCCAAAAAAAGACCTTCCTACTCATTTCCCGGCATTACTGGTGGCCTACCCTGCGTAAGGATGTGGTAGACTTCGTCTCTGCATGTTCATCTTGTGGCCGCAACAAGGTTCCCAGACACTTACCAGCTGGTCATCTCCTGCCGCTTCCCATACCTGTTGCCCCGTGGCAACACATCGCTATGGACTTCATTACCGATCTTCCTGTCTCTGCCGGGTGTACTGTCATTTGGGTGGTCGCTGACCGCTTTTCTAAAAGGGCCCACTTCATTCCCCTGCCTGGTCTTCCATCTGCACCTGAGCTGGCTAAGGACTTTATCCGCCATATCTTCCGTCTTCATGGCCTACCCCTCCACATCGTGTCGGATCGAGGAGTTCAGTTCACCTCGCGCTTCTGGAGAGCCACATGTAAACTGCTGGACGTCACCCTGGACTTCTCCTCCGCTTACCACCCTCAGTCCAATGGTCAAGTGGAGCGGATCAATCAGATCCTTACCAGCTATCTCCGGCACTTTGTTAATGCCCACCATTCTGATTGGGTGGACCTCCTCCCTTGGGCCGAGTTCTCTTACAATAACCACGAGAGCGAGTCCTCTTCCAAATCCCCGTTCTTTGTTGTCTTTGGCCAGCACCCCCGGATTCCGTTTCCCGTCTCCGCCTCTGTGGACAACCCTGCCGCGCAGTCTCTTGTCAGCGAGTTTTCTACCATTTGGGAGAGTACTAGATCCGCACTTCTTCTGTCCTCCGAGCGGATGAAGAGATATGCTGATAAGAGACGTCTGGATCCGCCTCAATTCCGTCCGGGAGACAAGGTTTGGCTCTCCTCCAAACATGTACGGCTCAAGATACCCTCCTACAAGTTAGGTCCTCGCTTCATCGGCCCATTCGAAATCCTCAGGCAAATAAATCCGGTGGCCTACAAACTAAAACTCGCGGCCACCTTACGGATTCCTAACTCCTTCCATGTGTCTCTCCTCAAACCCGTTGTCTTTAACTCTTTTTCCAATAATCCAGGTGCCCCTCCTGCTCCGGTTTCCGCTGATGACGTCTTTGAGGTAGAGAGTATTCTGGCCTCCAAGAGGGTAAGAGGAAAGACCTTTTTTCTGGTAGATTGGAGGGGGTTTGGTCCTGAGGAGAGAACTTGGGAGCCCAGGGAGAACATCAACGCCCCGCTTCTCCTTGAAAAATTTCTTTCTGGCCAAAAAAAGAGGGGGCCTAAAGGGGGGGGTACTGTAGCATCGGCATCTCTGCCCCGTGCTAGGCAGAGATGCCGTCCCTCTCACCTCCCCACTCCTGGCGCGGCGTCCTCCAGCGCTTCTCTCCCCGCTGCTTCCGGCACGCGCTCCTTTCCCGGCAGTGTGCTTAGGGCACGCGCGCGCGCGCTCCCCCGCTCTTAAAGGGACCGCGCGCGCCGTCCTAAGGAGTCCCCGGCCAATTGCCGGAGGACCTCCCATTTATAAGGCACCTCCTCCAAAATGGAGGTGCCCGAGCTATGTTGTTTGCACTGTGTCTCACCTGTGCTTCAGCCCTCAGGTTCCGCTGCTAGCCTGACTTCCCGTCCTGCATGGCAGCCTGTTACTTGCCTAGTCCGTCAGACCGCTCACCTGGGAGCATCTTCTACTTACCTGCCTTGTCTGCCAGTCCGCTCACCTGGGAGCGTACACCAGTTACTTGCCTGTTACCTGCCTTGTCTGCTGACTGCTCACCTGGGAGCGCCCACCAGTCTCCTGCCTGTCTCCTGCCTCGTCTGTCAGACTGCTCACCTGGGAGCGTACACCAGTTACTTGCCTGTTACCTGCCTTGTCTGCTGACTGCTCACCTGGGAGCGCCCACCAGTCTCCTGCCTGTCTCCTGCCTCGTCTGTCAGACTGCTCACCTGGGAGCGTCCACCAGTTACCTGACTGTTTCCTGCTGTCTCAGTCTGCCCGCTCACCTGGGAGCGCCCGCCAGCTACCTGTCAGGTACCCGCCTCGCCTGTCTACCCAGAGACTGCCCCGGTCACTTGCCGTGACCACCTGCCTATCTACCCAGAGACTGCCCCGGTCACTTGCCGTGACCACCTGCCTGTCTACCCAGAGACTGCCCCGGTCACTTGCCGTGACCACCTGCCCGCTTACCCAGAGACTGTCCCCGTCACTTGCTGTAACTACCTGCTTGCCCTCCCTGGGAGTCACCCGCTTCCTTACAAGGACTTCCCCCTTGTATTGCAGCTCAGAGGTTCCACTTCCCGGACCCGTAACAGTTAGCTCGGGCCATGGAACCCGGTGGCACCCAAGCTCCCTCGCTCTCTGACCTATACCATGAACTCTCCCGTCAGAGATCCCAGCAGGAGTCCATCTTGAACCACCTGCGGAATGTCAACTCCCGCCTGGACACACTGTCTGCTCCACCAGCAACCACCGCTAGTGTCACGACTCGCACCCCGGCAGCACCGTTGCCCACCAATACCATGGCATCCTGTCCCGGACCCCGGCTGTCTGCACCTCCTCACTTCGGAGGCGACCCCGCTCAAGCTCGGGGCTTCATAAACCAGTGCACCCTGCACTTTGAACTCTTGACTCACCAGTTTATCTCCGACGGGGCCAAAGTGGCATTCATCATGTCCCATCTCACTGGGGAGGCACTGGCATGGCTTAACCCCCTGTGGGAGAGAGGGGATCCCCTGGTGTCCGACCTGTCGTCTTTCCTCATTGCTTTCCGGAGAGTCTTCGATGAACCGGGACAAAAGAATTCATCTGCCTCCTCTTTGCTACGTCTCCGTCAAGGGAGTCTCACCGTGGGCCAATATGCTATACGGTTCCGCACCCTCGCTTCTGATCTTGCCTGGGATAATGAGGCCCTGGTGTCCGTCTTCTGGGAGGGCCTTTCCGGTCGGATTAAAGATGAGCTCGCCGGTCGGGATATTCCTACCACCCTGGATGACCTGGTGTCGTTGGCTACCCGGATTGACATCCGGTTTCAAGAACGCACCAAAGAGACCACCCGTGAGAGAAGGTTTCCCCGCCTAGCTCCTACTTTCCAGAAACCTGTCTCCTCTTCTGTCACTCCCCGGGCACACTCACCCGAGCCCATGCAGGTCGACCAGACCAAGATGGTCAAATCTCGCCAAGAGTCTCGCCGAGCCGAGGGGAGCTGCTTCTATTGTGGCAGTAAGGAGCACTTGATTCGTTCCTGCCCGGAGAGGCCGGGAAACTCCAGTGTCTAGGACCGCTCGGAGAGGTCGCCCTAGACAAAAATAAATCCTCTCCAACCCTGACTTTGTCTGTATCTATCTCCTGGGGAGAGACCCGTCACTTTGAACTCGCCCACCTGGATTCTGGATCCGCTGGAAACCTCATCTCCCAGTCCCTGGTTGAGAAATACCGTATTCCCACCAAGTCTCTGGCTGAACCCTTGTCGGTCGCCTCAGTGGATGGAAGACTCCTTCCGGTGACCATCCTGCTCGCCACAGAACCCATAACCCTGCAGGTGGGAATGCTGCACTCTGAGGTAATCTCCTTCCATGTGTTGCCCGGACTCTCCCACTCCCTATTGCTAGGTCTACCTTGGCTCCAAACACACGAACCCGTGTTGAACTGGCATTCCGGTGAAGTACTCCGGTGGGGGCCGGACTGCCATAAGACCTGCCTGGTTCCAGTTCGTCCGGTTCGTCCTCCACCTACCCCAGCTAATTTACCCGGTCTTCCGGCTCCTTACTGGACCTATGCTGACGTCTTTGGTAAGAAGGAAGCAGAGACATTGCCACCTCATAGGCCATATGATTGCCCGATTGACCTGGTTCCTGGCGCCACTCCACCCCGTTGGCGTATTTATCCGTTGTCTGCGGCCGAAACCCGGGCCATGTCTGAGTACATAGAGGAGAATCTGGCCAGGGGATTCATCCGGAAGTCTACTTCCCCGGCTGGAGCCGGATTCTTCTTTGTCAAAAAAAAGGATGGCTCGCTACGCCCCTGTATTGACTATAGAGGACTCAATCAGATCACGGTTAAAAATAAATACCCCCTTCCGCTCATCTCCGAGTTATTTGATCGCCTTAAAGGCGCCAGGATCTTTTCCAAGCTGGATCTACGTGGAGCGTATAACCTTGTCCGTATCCGTCAGGGAGACGAGTGGAAAACGGCATTTAATACCCGTGACGGACACTATGAGTACCGTGTGATGCCCTTCGGTCTCTGCAATGCTCCCGCCGTCTTCCAAGAACTGGTCAACGACATCTTCCGTGACCTTCTTTACTCCTGCGTGGTGGTATACCTGGACGACATCTTGGTCTTCTCTCCGGATCTTCCCTCACACCGGAGGGATGTTCGTCAGGTCCTGCTGAGGCTTAGGCAGAACCACCTCTATGCTAAATACGAGAAGTGCCTTTTTGAGCAGACCTCTCTTCCATTCCTGGGCTATGTTATCTCCCAGACGGGTTTGCGAATGGATCCCGAGAAGCTCTCTGCTGTCCTAAAGTGGCCCCGTCCGGAGGGCTTGAAGGCGATACAGCGATTCCTGGGCTTCGCTAATTACTATCGTCTCTTCATTCCTCACTTCTCGTCTCGGACTGCGCCCATATCTGCGCTCACCCGTAAGGGAGCAAATCCCAAGGTATGGCCACCCGAAGCTGAGGAGGCCTTCCTTTCCCTGAAGCAAGCCTTCTCCTCTGCCCCTGTGCTGCACCGTCCGGACTGCAACAAACAGTTCTACCTGGAGGTTGATGCTTCCTCCTCTGGAGCCGGAGCGGTGCTCACCCAAAAGTCTTCTTCCGGGAGAATGGTAACCTGCGGCTTCTTCTCTAAAATCTTCTCCTCCTCTGAGCGCAATTACTCCATTGGAGACCGAGAACTGTTAGCTGTTAAATTGGCGCTGGAGGAGTGGCGTTACCTGCTTGAAGGGGCTCTATACCCGGTGATCATCTACACGGATCACAAAAACCTGGCATATCTCCAAAATGCCCAGAGACTTAATCCACGTCAGGCCCGGTGGTCTTTGTTTTTTGCCCGCTTCGATTTCATCCTTCATTTCCGCCCGGCGGACAAGAATGTCAAAGCTGATGCCTTGTCCCGATCCTTCCTGTCCTCCGACCAAGAGGAGGAGCCTATGCACATTATCGACCCCTCCAAGGTGATGAATGTGGCCCCCCTGGATTTGACTCGTCTTCCACCCGGCAAGACGTTCGTGGCGCCTCCTGACCGTGAGAAGGTTCTTCACTGGGGTCATTCTTCTAAACTTGCTGGCCATGCCGGCCAAAAAAAGACCTTCCTACTCATTTCCCGGCATTACTGGTGGCCTACCCTGCATAAGGATGTGGTAGACTTCGTCTCTGCATGTTCATCTTGTGGCCGCAACAAGGTTCCCAGACACTTACCAGCTGGTCATCTCCTGCCGCTTCCCATACCTGTTGCCCCGTGGCAACACATCGCTATGGACTTCATTACCGATCTTCCCGTCTCTGCCAGGTGTACTGTCATTTGGGTGGTCGCTGACCGCTTTTCTAAAATGGCCCACTTCATTCCCCTGCCTGGTCTTCCATCTGCACCTGAGCTGGCTAAGGACTTTATCCGCCATATCTTCCGTCTTCATGGCCTACCCCTCCACATCGTGTCGGATCGAGGAGTTCAGTTCACCTCGCGCTTCTGGAGAGCCACATGTAAACTGCTGGACGTCACCCTGGACTTCTCCTCCGCTTACCACCCTCAGTCCAATGGTCAAGTGGAGCGGATCAATCAGATCCTTACCAGCTATCTCCGGCACTTTGTTAATGCCCACCATTCTGATTGGGTGGACCTCCTCCCTTGGGCCGAGTTCTCTTACAATAACCACGAGAGCGAGTCCTCTTCCAAATCCCCGTTCTTTGTTGTCTTTGGCCAGCACCCCCGGATTCCGTTTCCCGTCTCCGCCTCTGTGGACAACCCTGCCGCGCAGTCTCTTGTCAGCGAGTTTTCTACCATTTGGGAGAGTACTAGATCCGCACTTCTTCTGTCCTCCGAGCGGATGAAGAGATATGCTGATAAGAGACGTCTGGATCCGCCTCAATTCCGTCCGGGAGACAAGGTTTGGCTCTCCTCCAAACATGTACGGCTCAAGATACCCTCCTACAAGTTAGGTCCTCGCTTCATCGGCCCATTCGAAATCCTCAGGCAAATAAATCCGGTGGCCTACAAACTAAAACTCCCGGCCACCTTACGGATTCCTAACTCCTTCCATGTGTCTCTCCTCAAACCGTTGTCTTTAACTCTTTTTCCAATAATCCAGGTGCCCCTCCTGCTCCGGTTTCCGCTGATGACGTCTTTGAGGTAGAGAGTATTCTGGCCTCCAAGAGGGTAAGAGGAAAGACCTTTTTTCTGGTAGATTGGAGGGGGTTTGGTCCTGAGGAGAGAACTTGGGAGCCCAGGGAGAACATCAACGCCCCGCTTCTCCTTGAAAAATTTCTTTCTGGCCAAAAAAAGAGGGGGCCTAAAGGGGGGGGTACTGTAGCATCGGCGTCTCTGCCCCGTGCTAGGCAGAGACGCCGTCCCTCTCACCTCCCCACTCCTGGCGCGGCGTCCTCCAGCGCTTCTCTCCCCGCTGCTTCCGGCACGCGCTCCTTTCCCGGCAGTGTGCTTAGGGCACGCGCGCGCGCGCTCCCCCGCTCTTAAAGGGACCGCGCGCGCCGTCCTAAGGAGTCCCCGGCCAATTGCCGGAGGACCTCCCATTTATAAGGCACCTCCTCCAAAATGGAGGTGCCCGAGCTATGTTGTTTGCACTGTGTCTCACCTGTGCTTCAGCCCTCAGGTTCCGCTGCTAGCCTGACTTCCCGTCCTGCATGCCAGCCTGTTACTTGCCTAGTCCGTCAGACCGCTCATTTGGGAGCATCTTCTACTTACCTGCCTTGTCTGCCAGTCCGCTCACCTGGGAGCGTCCTTCAGTTACCTGCCTGTTACCTGCCTCGTCTGTCAGACCGCTCACCTGGGAGCGTACACCAGTTACTTGCCTGTTACCTGCCTTGTCTGCTGACTGCTCACCTGGGAGCGCCCACCAGTCTCCTGCCTGTCTCCTGCCTCGTCTGTCAGACTGCTCACCTGGGAGCGTCCACCAGTTACCTGACTGTTTCCTGCTGTCTCAGTCTGCCCGCTCACCTGGGAGCACCCGCCAGCTACCTGTCAGGTACCCGCCTCGCCTGTCTACCCAGAGACTGCCCCGGTCACTTGCCGTGACCACCTGCCTATCTACCCAGAGACTGCCCCGGTCACTTGCCGTGACCACCTGCCTGTCTACCCAGAGACTGCCCCGGTCACTTGCCGTGACCACCTGCCCGCTTACCCAGAGACTGTCCCCGTCACTTGCTGTAACTACCTGCTTGCCCTCCCTGGGAGTCACCCGCTTCCTTACAAGGACTTCCCCCTTGTATTGCAGCTCAGAGGTTCCACTTCCCGGACCCGTAACAGGGAATAACTCTTTAATGGTAATGTCTCCAATCTGTTGAATGAGTATTGGTGCCTAAAGACTCTCTTCGACAAATAAAGACAGAGGAGAGAAGGATCGGCCATTCAGAATTTATAGTGCCTTGAAAAAGTATTCACACCCCGTAAACTTTTCTACATTTTTTCACGTTACACCCACAAACTTAAATGTATAGTTTTGGGATTTTATGTGACATACCAACACAAAGTAGCAAGTATTTGTGAAGTGTAAAGGAATTAATACAAGGTTTTCTAATTATTTTTAAAATATTTCTTCCACATGCTAGCTGTGTCGCCTACAGGGCATGTGTAAGAAAGTGCTCTGGTCAGATGACAAAAGTTCACAGGGTATGAATACTTTTCAAGGCACTGTAAATTCTAAATGACCAATCCATCTCTCCCCTGACTTTATTTGTCAGAGAACAAATGCTGATGATTTTATTCTTTCTGGAAACCCCCACATGCAGAGAAGAGCGTTTACAAAGGGAGGAGAGTGCTAGATATAGGTTGTTCCACCAACAGCTACCTGACGGGGCTTTTCTTCACCCTGGAAAGGATTCTGCAATCATCCACCACTGTTGTCTTCTGTGGACGTCCAGGCCTTTTTGAGTTCCCAAGCTAACCAATGTGCTTTTTTTTTTTACAGAATCGCTCTGATGGATTTCTCCTTTTTTTTCAGCCTAATGATGGTCTGTTTCTCTTCCATTGAGAGCTCTCTTGATCGCATGTTGTGGGTTTACAGCAACAGATTCCAAATGCAAATGCCACACCTGGAATCAGATACAGCCCTTTTACCTTCTTATTTGATAATGGATTAATGAGGGAAAAGCCCATGCAGCCCATTGAAAAGCTTTTGAGATAACTGTCCAATTGCTTTTAGCCCTTTAAAAAGAGGCAGCTACGTATTAAAGAGCTGTAATTCCTAAACCCTTACTCCTATTAGGATGTGAATACCCTCAAATTAAAACTGAGAGTCTGCACTGTAAGCCCATATCGATTATATAACTGTATCTTGACTATGTTTTGGTAAACAGCTAAAATGCCAAAACGTGTGTAACTGTACAAATACTTCTGGACCTAACTGTAGGTTATTCCACCAATAGTTACTTGACTTGTATAAATACTTTAAGAAATCAGTAACTTTCTCATGTGAATGGTTTCAGCTGTTGGAAAACCCTAAATAAATGCAATAATAATTGAAAAAATTGTGTCCAGTATTTGCTCAGGTTTTCTTTGTTGAGTATTAAATTTTGTTTAAAGATCAGAAACCATTCGCTGTGACAGATACACAATACCATGGGAAGGGCCGCATACATTTTTTTTTCACACCCCTACAGTACGACAACTGCGCGCTTTATTTTATAATAAAAAAAAAAAAACGACATTTTTGCTAGACGACAAAAACTGGATTTAGTTTTCTCTTTAAATGTGACAGTAATGTATGATTTATTTTGTTGTTACTAACCATGCATTAGAGCTTTGTTAAATGGCTTAATCATTTACCTGTCAGCGGGGCTTGACCGTGCAAAGTAAGACTAAGACATTGAGCGCTCTGACTTGTTCGGAAGGCTTGGCTCTGTTGCCTTGGTGTTTACATTAATTTAATTTTCTTTCCTTGCTTAGTGTTTCAATGTTCTTTTATTTTGCTGTACATATTTAAGCTGCTTCTGTGATTTGGCGTGACCGTTCAACTCTGCACACTCCAATCACTTGTCCGCCCTCTGACTGCATTGCAGTTCCTATGGAAACAAGCCATGACACCGCGAGAGGTCATTTAGGTCCTCCTGACCACCATACTTTTACAGGCTGTTAAAGTCAATTGGCTCCTGCGTTACTTTGTTTCTATGGGTACAACAGTTTAAAGAACTGCATTAAACGCAGGCGAATAATTGGAGGTAGAGTTAAATTGTGGATATTCGTTCTATATGTTCAAATCTTCATTTGGTTTGCAAAGTAAACTTGTTCTACAAACCTGCACAGTTACATTGTCACATATATGCAGTCCTGCTCATAGTTATTGGCACCCATGAAGTTTAAGTACATAATGTGGAATATCTCCTAACAAAAATAAATCAAGTGAAACAGTTTTTTTGTATAGAGACTCGTGTTAAATACAAAAGAGCAAATAATAAACAATAATTTAAAACAAAACACAATGGGAGAGAAAAATAGAAAAACCTAAAGCTTGCTGTGTCACTGGTATTGGCATCCTTTACGTTAATTTAGTATAGGAAGACATTTTGACTCACCTGTGGTAAATTACAAAAGACATTCACCTGTGATTGTTGGTGCCCATGTGACATGACTTAGCCAATGAATGATGTCTTCAGTGTTTTAAAAAGCCACATGGTAGGCCCTGTTTCTTTGTCACAATGGTGAAGACAAAGGAGCTGTCTGATGACATCAGAACTGCTATTATTAGCAAACACAAGACTTTCAAAGGGTATAAGGCCATCTCCAAAGGCCTTGGTATCCCATTTTCAACAGTGCGCAATGTTATTAAGAAGTTTGCCAAGCATGGAATCGTCAAGAACCTCCCTGGATGTGGGGAAAAGAGGAGAATTGACAAGAGATGTCTTCGAAGGTTGGTGCAAATGGTGGAAAAAATACCATGTCAAACATCCAAAGACCTGAAGGCCAACCTGGAACAGTCTGGGGTCATGGTTTCAACAAGTATCATACGCCGCCCATTAAACCAAGCAGAGCTTCATGCGCGAAGGCCAAGGAAGAAACCATTTCTGAAGAAAACTCATAAAAAGGAATGACTGATCTTTGCCAAAGAGTACCTTGACAAGCTACAATCCTTCTGGAGAAATGTTTTGTGGACAGATGAAACAAAAAAAGAGCTTTTTGGCAGTGCAAAGCAACAGTTTGTTTATAGACGGCGCAATGAAGCTTATAAGGAAAACAACACCTTACCAACAATTAAGCATGGTGGAGGACCCATAATGCTGTGGGATTGCTTTGCTGCGTCTGGTACTGGAGGCCTTGATCATATCACAGAAATCATGAAATCAGAGAATTATCAAGAGATTTTAGGGCGAAACGTCCTACCCAGTATAAGAAAACTTGGTTTGAGTTAAAGATCATGGGTCCTCCAGCAAGACAATGACCCAAAGCACATATCCAAAAGTACACAGCAATGGTTGAAAAAAAAAAGAACTGTTTTAAAATGGCCAGCAATGAGTCCTGACCTCAATCCCATTGAAAATCTTTGGGGTGAGCTGAAATCTGCCATTGGGAAAAAGAACCCTGCAAACATTCAAGAGCTTGAACAAACTGAAAAGGAAGAGTGGGAGAAAATTCCAGCTGAGGAGCGGAAGAAGCTTATAGATGGCTACAAGAAACGTTTGGAGGCTGTCAGCAATGCCAAAGGGTGTGCAACCAAGTATTAATTAGGGGGGCCTTTATTGCTGCACATGCTGTTTATTCTGTTTCTTCTTTGAAATTGCAACATGGAAGTTGAAAAACAATGTTTTATTGTTGTATTACTTTGGACCACTAATTAAAAAATCCTGATGATATAACTTTGGTACATTTCCATTTATTTCTGAAGATATTGTACAGTCTATGAAAAAAATGAAGGGGTGCCAAAAATGGTGAGCAGTACTGTAGAATAAAGAGAGGAAAAAGTGACTTTTTTTAAAATCCAAAAATTGCTATTTTACATTATATCACTAGATGCGGGTCATGAGAATGAGACAGTGTTTCAGAATTTTTATAGCTATAGTTTAATGCACTGTTTGTTTAAAGTCAGTCCTTGAGCCAAGATCTCAGGGGTTGTGCTGTATGAGGGTGTGTGCGCATTTTGTTTGCACATATATATCCATATGCTACATGCTTTGTAGTCCAAGTACAATGTGCAGCCATAGATACGATGTAGTCAGGTGTATTGTTTGCAAATAAGTGCATAAAATGTTGTATAGAAAGTTCAGCGAGATCTTTGGAGACCAGATTGAGAAAATCACATAAGAAAGTTTCAACACTGTAATGTAATAGATGCTATCTCTTTAAATATGATGTTATATTTGGCTAGGCTACACATAAGTTGGAAGATGGGGTTCTGGGAGGTTACCTACCACCATAACCTACCTACCCAGCCTAGGAGTTGCTTGCGGGTCTGCAACAGCCACTTGTCTTCGATGGCCCAGTATCTCTTGACTCTCGCAACTGATAACCCTTTGTGGAATCCACTTCCTGACCATCCTTGGCTCTGAATTGCTTCCTGACCACCCTTTGGTCTGAATCGCTTCCTGACCACCCTTGGCTCCATATATACAAACATGCAAACCACCCAACAATTTGTGCTACCAGAGTATACTCCCTAATCACTAGTACAGTTTGAGTCCAAGGGGCAAAATCATCAAAGAGTGGCATTTTGTAAGCCAGTCTTGATCCCGAGTCCTCTGGAGAATGATGCGCCAAGTTCATTAAGAGGTGTACATGTACACATCTTAAAAAATTTTGCTTATCTTTTGGCTTATTCTGCCCCAATGTGATTATTATGGGCTCACCAACTAAGATGGATTTTCTAAGCCATAGGTTAGGGTGAGCTTCATGGACCAAAGGCGATGGCACAGCAGGCAGAACTTTTCGGATGTAACATAGATCGACAAGGACAGGGACAGAGGAATATGCAGGATGGCAGTCAGATAACCAGAGTAGAATACACCAGAAGGCACAGAGCCAGGAGTGTGAACATACACAGGACCTAAAGAAGTGTAGCCAGTCCAGGACTTGCAGAAAACAAATGGTTAATTGGCAGAATTGCATGCTATCAGTATACTGATAGCAGTGGAAGAGTTATAGGCAAATCAGCAAAGTGAGAAGTGATAAAAGGGCAAATTGGATACTTGCTTGAATAAAAAATTACATGCCATACTGTTGAGCAGCATTGTAGTATGAACAGCACCAGATTTTTGTAATTCTTGCAGCAAATAAATGGCTAGCTGCAGGTCTGAACCAGGACGTAAATGCAGATAGATGATAAGGAGATTGCTGAAAAAAAAAAAGATGAGTCAGTTGAGAGAAACAGATGGTAGGGCAAACTCTGGAACATGGTAACTGCATGCTAAGATGCTAAATACTCAGACAGAACACAGCTGTCTGAGTCGGCCATAAAAGGTATTGGGTGATGATGTCAAATGAGTTTGCTGGTAAGAATGAAGTACATTTCTGCTATAATTTACACTTTTGTGATATAAATTATAGTGAATCTGTCAGTCTGCACTAGACTACATCTCCTTATGCTAAGCTTCACTCTTGGTGCAGCTGGCATAAAATCACCAAAAGTAAAAAAAAAAAAAAAAACTTGCGCAACTACATACAACTACTAGCAGTTAATTTTCTGGTTTAAAATGCTTAATGAATTGGCCCCTAAGCCTTCGGTTATTGAAACTCTGCCTCTTAAAAATATTGCTTCCACATGAACACAATGGAACACAGATAGTAATGGCATACTTGCTTCTTTGCTTTGAACCCAGGAGTTTATTTTTAAGGCAAAGAAGAGGAATATTCTGCAATGCCTCAGTCGATCAAAAAATCTCAACCCCCATCAAGCAGCATTTCACATGCTTAAGACAAAATTTAAAAAAGCACAAAGACCCACAAAGAAGCAACAACTGAAGTCAGCTGCAGTCAAGACTGGCAAAGCATCGCAAAGGAAGAACTCAGCATTTGGTGATGTCCATGGCTTCCAGACTTCAGGCCGTCATTGCCTGCAAAGGAGTCTCTACAAAGTATTAAAAATGAATATTTTACTTATGGTAAAGTTAATTTGTCCAATTAACTTACTTAATTTACTTTTGATCCCCTGAAATGAGGAGGCTTTGTTGAAAAATGGTTGCAGTTCCAAAACATTTCAAAGGATATTTTTGCTCAACCTCTTTAATTAAAACTGAAACTCTACACTTCAATTGTATCTCATTTGTTTTAATCCAAAATAGTTGCATGCAGAGATGAAATCACGAAGATTCGGCCACTGTCCAAATATATATATAAATATTTCTGGACCTAACTGTAGTATATCATTTGCAGCCTCTCCTGTGCCTTAGATTTGCAATATTAGCTGTCAATCATTATGCTATGATTCAGAATGGTCTATATAACTTTAGCCTCTTACAGTTGTGATCAGACTTCATAGACACCAGATCTACTAACTGCAGACAGTAATTTTTGCAAACAATATGGTGGACAGGTTTATTTTTATCTAAAAAGCGGTGGGTGACATGGGAGAAAAAAGAAATTGTTATAATGAGGTCAGCTATGTAGGAACAAATGACATCACATAGGGATAATGTATGAAGAGCCCAGCTTATTATTTCCTGTACAATTGATACATTTTACTCTTATGAATATTGGCTTTGGAAACATACGTAGTGTTAAAATAGAACATGGAAAGATTGTAAAAAGCGCTGTGCCTAAAATGCAGTGATGTTATGTTTCATCTATGAATCCTGAATTTTCTGCTGATATTGATTTTTCCGCAATAAAACCTTTTACAGCTACGGTTAACACAAAGCATTGCAGTACTATGAACCCCCCATGGATCAGAAAAGAGATAAAGGTCTATATTTATTAGAGGATGATCATCTCTTTATAATATTATTGGTGATGCAAAACTAGTGTTACCAAATTAGTGTTACCATATTACTCCAAAACCGCAACTGGCCCATTAACTTGCATAAGCATCATTAATAGGAGTCAACAGAGTAAGCTCATAAGACCTCATTATGAGTATTCTTGTTAAATGAGTCATGGACACTGGCTCTTGAGGACCTAAGATTGTTTTCTGTATTGTCAGATTACTTATTAAATTAAATCAAGTTATGTGATAAATAGACAATTTGCAAATCACATTAATTAAAATGTGTGTTGTCTTACACTTTGAAGGCCCCTCCCCTCTGCGTAACTTGCACTGCCTGTTGTCAAGTGTAATCTGTCTCTAGAAGCAGAGATGCCAAGAGGGATTACAAGAAGTGGGGCTTTGTCTCTCTTCAAGAAGTAAGGGCAGATCTCTGTCTCTCTATAGGAAGTGGAGGAGCGTCTTTGTCTCACTATAAAAAGTGAGGGTGGTCTTTGTCTCTCTAGAAGAAGTGGGGGAGTGTCTTTGTCTCTCTGTAAGTAAAGGTGGTCTTTGTCTCTCTAAGTGGGGGTAGATCTTTGTATCTCTATAGGAAGTGTCAGGAGGATCTTTGATTCTCTATAAGAAGGGTGGTCTTTGACTTTCCACAGTAAGTGGGGGTGGTCTTTGTCTCTACAAGAAGTGGGTATAGATCTTTGTCTCTCTATATGAAGTGGGAGGTCTTCGTCTCACTATAAGAAGTGAGGGTGGTCTTTGTCTCTCTACAAGAACTGGGTGCAGATCTTCATCTCTATAAGAAATGGGGGAGTGTCTTTGTCTCCCTATAAGAAGTAAGGGTGGTAATTGTTTCTCTTCAAGAAGTGGGTGCAGATCTTTGTCTCTCTACAGGAAGTGGGGGAGGGTATTTGTCTTTCTAAATGAAGTGAGGATGGTCTTTGACTTACAATAGTAAGCAGGGGTGGTCTTTGTTTTTCTACAGGAAGTGTAAGAGAGTCTTTGTTTCTCTATAATCTCTATAAGAAGAGTGGTCTTTGTCTTTCTTCAGCAAGTGTGGGTGGTCTTTGTCTCTGTACAAGAAGTGAGGGCACATCTTTGTGTGGCGCCCCTGAGGGTTCAGACGCCACAGAGGTACTGCACCTCAGACCGAGGTGTGGTATCTCCTCTCCGAGGTAAGGATGGAGCACCTCTCAGGACTCAGCCATCCATTCAACACTACATCACTCCTGTCCTGAGGGGGGACTTTAAGGCACCATAGTGCTGCCCCAGCCGGGATAGAGGAGATGGGGGGAACCAAAAGAAAGGGGGAACCACGTAGTGGGTAAGGGTGGAGGACACACCTTTATGTTACACTTACTAATTCATATTTAACTAACGGCCATCTTAGGTTCAAGGTCTTTTGATTGTGGTCTTCATCGCTGAATGTGGCTTTGTGCTAAGAACCTGCAGCCTGTTGGAGACACATGGTCCTCGTTCTCTGGCCTTGAGATGAGGAGCGGGTTAGAGTTAACCGCTGTCTCTACCCGGTCAAGGTCCCTACCTAAGAAGGCCTGGAGGGGAGCAGAGGAGAAAAGCTCCACAGGCAAAAGGATCCCAGGGGACGCGGACGGAGCGGTGTACGCCACCTGCTACCCTCATTCTGGCCAGGCCAGAGGGACTCCCGCTGCAAGAGGGGTACCGGCCCCCGATATCTGGCTTTGCTACTTCACGTCTCAGTGAGAAAAGCCCGGAGGCTTAGAGGATCCGGACGGAGCGGAGTCGCCACCCGTACCCTTGTTCTGTGTATAGCCAGAGGGAGACCCAGCCTTGTAACACGCACCACATACGGAGAGGAGAGGAGGAGAGGACCTAGTGGGAAATTCTAGGAACACTCTGGTGCGGGGGAGGGGTCCTGATTGATGCACCTGAACTACCCGGAGTGTGCTGAACTCCTTCCTGGTGGCTGCAGCGCGCCGTGAGGAGCAAGGAGAAGCCTTGCAGCTGACACCTAACAACGTGAGTAAAGTTTGGAAGACTGCATCCATTGCCTCCGGTTCCTTATTTCAGCGCGGCACCACACCTCACCACGCCACCCACTACTACTGATTCCATCTTCTCTGCCCTGAGGACCTGCTCCGCCTGTGGGGAGTAGTACCATCTTCTGCTGCCACAACATCCCGCCTCAGAGGACTGCCACAGCGCTGGTGGAGGATCAACCGAAAACCACAGGTGGCGTAGTCATTATATCCACTCGATTACCACCGTCCCTCCTAGCCCCTTATTTTTACTGTGACGACCCTGGGCACGGGCCGGGCCTAGGCCACGACTGCATCCACCCTCCACCAGGAGGCCCAGTTCCGAGTAACCCCATCTCTCAGGGTAGGGCTAGCGAGCCGGAGAGCGAGGCGTCACAGACCTGGCGTAGTCGGCAGGATTACGTGCCCGCAGCAATGGAAGAAGTTGTCCCCATTGCTACCGGGTACTGTGTGCCCTTTACAACAGACTGTCGTTTTACATTCCATGTGGCGCCGCCCAAGAAGAACGGACGCCATTATGTGCAAAAAGGACAGCCACCCAGCACCTCCCATTGTGGGCCAGGTTTCCCCATGGCGCCAAAAGTGCAGACCGCCCCCTTCAGCAGAGACAGTCTGCAAGGTAATGTCCGTCAAAGCGGATGGGATGTCCATGGGAGTGCCCGTCAGCCAGCCGCCCTGGAGCTGCCCCGAAAAGAGGAGGAGACGAAAGCAACAACAAGGTGTGGCCGCAATAATCCGAGACACACCACACCCGGCAGCGAGGATGGTCGCAGCGCAGGAGAAACCCTCCGATGCTGGCCCACGAGCTTCTACCCCGCTCGGTGTAACGGGAATCCACTTGACCCCGGAGGAGGCCGAGTTCCTCCGTGGAGAGGCACAGGACTTGACCCGGAGGGTCGCAGAGGCTCAACGACACGCCGCCGCGGAGTAGTGGGGAGAGGTGCTCAGCAAAATCCGGGCCCACCGCCAGGGCTCTGCAGCCCTAACTACGAGGACCGCAACCCAGGCAGAGGAAACCCCGGAGGCCGCGTGCAGCCCGGGATCGGGTAAGAAGCAAACCCCTGTCCCGAGCGCCGGGCCCACGGAGGCCCTCCTGGATCTGATGCCAGCACCCCTGTCCCCGGGCGCTGTTGTGTGGGAGCAGCTCCTAGCTCCGGAGCCGGAGGCCCAAGTATCTGCCACCGGCGGAGGTCTGCTATGCCTCCCGGTCTACAACCCGCCTTCACAGGGGAGACCATCAGCCCCAACCCGGACTGGTTCGCACTAGCAGAGGACATGCAGCAACCCCTGCTGTCGCCGTTACCTGTGCCTCCGGTCGCCTGTCAGGCGGCGGAAGAGATGGCCTGGGATAACCAGGGGGGCGACCTGATAGGCTTCCCCCAGGAGACCCGGGCTGAAGAGCAGAGGAGGAAGGAGTTCTGTAACAGGGAGCTCCTCCAACTTAATAAGGAGCGGCGGGAGAGGAGAGTCCGCTGCGAACGTCTGGAGGTGCGCTCCAAATCTGCAAAGTCAAGGGCCCGCCAGGAGGAGGCCGCCCGTCCAAGCCCCCGGGAGGAAGGGCTGATAGTCCGCCTCCACCAGGAGGCAGGATGGGGCTTCATACGGGGTCCCCAGTTTGAGCAGGATGTCTTCGTCAACTGGCGGGATGTCGAGCCACAATTGAAAAAGGGACACCCTGGTCGGAACCTCTACCCGGGTGATCTGGTGACATACACCCGCCACCATGGGGTGCGTGGCTGGTACGCCCTGGACGTCCACAGGGTGTTTCAGTGCGAGACCCTCACGCATCTGCCACAAGAGGACCGGTCAGGCTCCGTAGGGAAAAACGAGCCTTTTCCCCGGTGGGGTTACATGGACTGAGCAGACCCGGAGGTTGCACCTCTATGTTTTTACATGCTGTTAGTGTTGTTAAATATGTTATTTTTCCCTCCCGTTTAAAGAGACATTTGTCCCTGCGGACACTGGCAGTAGGCAGACTCTTACGTGTATATAGTTTTGCGTCTATTTAGGTGCTCCCTATTGGTTTTACACAAAACCGCTCTACTACTACCTCAGACCTCAGAAGCAAAACCTGTCTGGAGTGGCTCTACCGGAGGTCCAACTCGGGATCTCCATGCCCTGCAGCCACCCCAGGGCCCACGTTGAGGGTTTGGGACAGGTCCCTATTGCTGCTGAACTGACTCATTTTCTACTTTTCTACCAATCCGTCTACTTGCATAATGTCTCTTAGAGTTTTATATATTTGTACTATTTAATCTGCAATGTTTAAGAAATTGAACCTCCCTTAAAGGGAAGATAGTTATATTGTTACAAAAGCATATAAAAAGTCTGTACCAATGCTTTGCTCTCTTTCCAGCCCGCGGACGTGCTGGGTTTCACCAGGGGGGTATGTGGCGCCCCTGAGGGTTCAGTCGCCACAGAGGTACTGCACCTCAGACCGAGGTATGGTATCTCCTCTCCGAGGTAAGGATGGAGCACCTCTCAGGACTCAGCCATCCATTCAACACTACATCACTCCTGTCCTGAGGGGGGGCTTTAAGGAACCATAGTGCTGCCCCAGCCGGGATAGAGGAGATGGGGGGAACCAAAAGAAAGGGGGAACCACGTAGTGGGTGAGGGTGGAGGACGCACCTTTATGTTACACTTACTAATTCATATTTAACTAATGGCCATCTTAGGTTCAAGGTCTTTTGATTGTGGTCTTCATCGCTGAATGTGGCTTTCTGCTAAGAACCGGCAGCCTGTTGAAGATACACGGTCCTCGTTTTCTGGCCTTGAGACGAGGAGCGGGTTAGAGTTAACCGCTGTCTCTACCTGGTCAAGGTCCCTACCTAAGAAGGCCTGGAGGGGAGCGGAGGAGAAAAGCTCCACAGGCAAAAGGATCCCAGGGGACGCGGACGGAGCGGCGTACGCCACCTGCTACCCTCATTCAGGCCAGACCAGAGGGACTCCCGCTGCAAGAGGGGTACCGGCCCCCGATATCTGGCTTTGCTACTTCACATCTCAGTCAGAAAAGCCCGGAGGCTTAGAGGATCCCACCGGGTAACAGACGGAGCGGAGTCGCCACCCGTACCCTTGTTCTGTGTATAGCCAGAGGGAGACCCAGCCTTGTAACACGCACCACATACGGACAGGAGAGGACCTCGTGGGAAATTCTACGAACACTCTGGTGCGGAGGTCCTGATTGATGCACCCGAACTACCCGGAGTGTGCTGAACCCCTTCCTGGTGGCTGCAGCGCGCCATGAGGAGCAAGGAGAAGCCTTGCAGCTGACACCTAACAACGTGAGTAAAGTTTGGAAGACTGCATCCATTGCCTCCGGTTCCTTATTTCAGCGCGGCACCACACCTCACCACGCCACCCACTACTACTCCCCTGATTCCGTCTTCTCTGCCCCGAGGACCTGCTCCGCCTGTGGGGAGTAGTACCATCTTCTGCTGCCACGACATCCCGCCTCAGAGGACTGCCGCAGCGCTGGTGGAGGATCACCAGAAAACCACAGGTGGCGTAGTCATTATATCCACTCGATTACCACCGTCCCTCCTAGCCCCTTATTTTTACTGTGACGACCCTGGGCATGGGCCGGGCCTAGGCCACGACTGCATCCACCCTCCACCAGGAGGCCCGGTTCCGAGTAACCCCATCTCTCAGGGTAGGGCTAGCTAGCGGGAGAGCGAGGCGTCACATTTGTCTCTCTATAGAAAGCTGAGGAGGGTGTTTGTCTCTCTATAAGAAGAAAGGGTGGTCTTTGTCTTCCTACCTTAAGTGGACAGATATTTGTCTCTTAATAGGAAGTGGGGTGGTCTTTGTCTTTCTACAGTAAGTGGGTATGAGTCTTTGTCTTTCTGCTCCTGCTCTCCTGTCTGTCAAAATGCATACAAATATAAAAGAGAGGTGGGCTTTCAGTTCAAAGACAGACAAGCCATTCGACTATAATAGGAGCAATGCATGCTAGGAATTGATGGAAAGGAAGTTCCAGCATCTATAATGCTTGAAGAATACTGATGAAGAGGACTCTCCCACTGAAAAAGAGTGAAATGCAATTTAAAGAGCAAGAGAATTGGGACAGTTCCTGAACATATTAGACAGAAATGTGCAACAGAAGCAGTTTTAACTAGTTGTGGGAGATGAGGTACACTTTAAGGACAGAGCTTCTTATGCTAATTCCTATTTTGGTAGTTTCATCCTTATTGGCAAAGGTGCAGACACAGCTGAATCCAGTATGTGCCATTACTTGAGACAAGGACAATTTCAGAAGGACAAATTTATGTTTGTGATGCAATAAGACTGCAGATTTAATCTAATTTCTTGGAAACATTTCCTTGTATCGGTGTACAGAGGGCAGAAAAAAGGGTGTAATAAGGAATCTGCCAGGTGTGTCTCTCAACATTTATGGTTGGTTTAATAGGCACTCAGTGAGTTCTGGTGCATTATTTTTGGATTTTTTAAAGTAGAAAAGAGGAAAAGATTCCAAAGAAAGGCAAAGAAGAATTGATCATTTCATTTTAGTTTCACTCTGAATACAACATGCTGGGATTGCAAGACTTTTCTTCATATATGATCCTATAGTTCTTGCAATAGTTGGCATTAGGCAGATAAGCGTAATAGAAAAATTACATGACTCAGTCTTTTGATTAAAGCATGAAGCTATACAGTGGATATAAAAAGTCTACATACCCCTGTGAAAATGCCAGGTTTTTGACATGAGAAAAAATTTGTTCCAATAAGAATAATTTCAGAACTTTTATTACCTTTAATGTCGCTCATAATCTGTTCAAATCCATTGAAAAATAAACTAAAATCTTTTTGGGTGGAAAAATAAAAATCTAAAATAATGTGGTTTCTTAAATATGCACACGCTTAATTTAATACTTTGTTGAATTTATGACAAAATTTAGTCTTTTAGTGTCAAAATCTATCGCATGGCACATCTAGAATTGGCAATATTTGCCCACTCTTCCTTGCAGTAGCTCCAAATCTGTCAGATTGTGAGGGCATCTCAATTGGAGTCAGGACTGGTCTCTGGCTTGACTTTGATCTTCTTCTTGTGAAGCCATTCTTTTGTTGTTTTGGGGGTCACTTAGGGTCATTGTTATGTTGAAAGGTGAAATTCATTTTCACGTTCCGCTTTTTAGCAGAGGCCTGAAGATTTTGTTGCAAAACTGACTGATATTTGGAACTGTTCATAATTCCCTCCACCTGGACTACAACCAAAGTTACAACTGCCAGAAAACATCCCCGAACCATAATGCTCCCTCCAGTATACTTCACTTTGGGTATGATGTACCTTTGGTGATGCGGACTATCGTTTAAAAAAAAATTAAATCCATACAGATATCTCCAGACAGGGAACATATCACCCTCACATTGAAAATATGGGATTAATTATGGCTGGAGAAGAGAGAAACTAATTACAACTGAGGAAGTGAGAGAGAGCTGACACTTCAACCTCCATTAAAGTAGGGACTTCCTGCAGTGACCAGGTAATTACTATAAGAGATATGCTCTTACAGAAAGACTGGGATTCATTTACACAGAGGCAGGGAAGTACTTCACAAGGCTAGAGCTTCCTCTGATCAAAGCACTGTCCTGAGACGTTTGGGAGCCAATTATGAATACTGGGGTTTGCATTGATCCGATATTTATGGGAGATATATTTTCAGCATCATAGCGAAGGGACGGACAAAATACATTCACTCACATCACCGCAAGGCCATTCTAACCCCTCCAACTTCCTTAATAATGGCCCAATGGATGATGCTATCCAGGCCATGTTTCATCTCCATATAAAAGGTAAAAATGTGATAGGAAACATGACAATATCTACCACCTGTGACCTCGAGGATCGAAGATATCCTGTAAGTTGGGGATCCCATACAATTTTAAAAGACCTTGCACACCCCACAACCAGCCCTCACATGAGCTCATGAATGGAAGAACTGTATGTGGGGGTAACCTTGATCTAATAAAAAGCAGAATTTGGGTTTGGTCATTTGTCAGTCCTGGAAGGTACAGCTTGCTGTGGTTCTGTCCGTTTTCCTAAGTATTACCTCCCTCCGCTAAGCTCTGAGCCATTTACGTGACACAGGTTTAGTACGTTACTTTTGTTGTCCCTTTTATTTTATACAATTGTATATACCATATAGTTTGGTTCCCATTTTGTATCATCTTTGTATATTTTTAATAAACACTGCCTACCTTTCCTCTTGCTCTGTAAACCGCACCCCTGAAGCCATACGCTACCTGTAACAGGTGTCCAATCGGCCTGTATAAACAATTGGTGGTGGCAGCTAGTAGTTTCCTTTGTTATTGTGGAGTTGGCAGTGACTATACCGGGGTATACAAATATATATTTCATGCATTGGAATTGGAGGTGTATATATCATACGTTCCCCAATAACCGGCCTAGTAATGGAAGCAGCTGCATCCATCATTCGTCAGTCAATTGCGTAATTGTCCTAATGATTGGAGGCAACAGAGTTGCGCCTCACTAACAAACTAGTGGCAGCGATGGGATCTGCCCGATCCCCCCAGCTGTTACCCTTATCACGCACCGTTGGCATTGTGCCAAACATACATTTTGAAATTATGACCAAAAAGTTCAACCTTGATGTCATCAGTCCATAACACATTCCCACATATTTTTAGAAGACTTGATGTAGATTTTGGCAAAACATAGTCGAGCTTGTTTTTCTTAGCAAGAAATTGCTTCATCTTGCCACCCTTCTGCACAGACCAGACCTATGAAGAATATAGGAATTTGGTGTCACATGTAGTACATAACCAGGACTTGTCAGTAACTCCTGCAGCTCCTTCCCAGACCAATTTTCTACTTCTCTTTTCATCAATTTTTGAGGGAAGTCCAATTCTAGGTAATGTCACTGTTGTACCAAATTTACACTGCTTCTTGAAGACTGTGTTCTATGGTATATCTAATACCTTGAAAAATAAAATTGTAACCTTCTCCTGACTAATAAGAAATTATCTTCACAGTGATCCACAATATATCTAATGCCTTGGTTTTCTTTCATACTCTTCTCATGACAGATAACTTTCAACAATGAGATCCCTTTGCTGTGTTGTAAGCTGTTTAAGGACCATGGCTTTTGATGTAAAATGCAGCTAAGAAAATGTCAGGAAAATCCTACTAGAACAGCTAAACTTTCTATGAGGTTAATCAGAATCCATGTAAATGATGGCAGCTTTGCACTGACTACTATGTACCATGATATGAAATGTAATTGGCTAATTTTGAACACAACCACATCCCCAATTATAAGAGGGTTTTTAGACTTTCGCAACCTTATTATTTTTGTTTTGTTATTTTTATTTCTCCCCTCAAAACTATTTCAGTTTGTTCTCAATGGATTTGTACAGATTATGGACAATATTAAAGCTTGAAAAAGGATTTATTTTACATGTAAAAAAAAAACTTATTTTTTTAACAGGGGTGTGTTGACCTGTTATATCCATTATATGCGTAAGGCTATGTGCCCACGATACAGAAATGAAGCGGAAAATTTCCGCTTCATTTCTGCATGTCCTTGCCCAGAAAAACGCATGCGGAATTTGACATGCGTTTTTCGCGCGTTTTGCACATGCGGAATTGCCTTGCATTTTTCCAATGCATTGTAGATGGCAATTCCGCATGCGTAAATGCACAAATAATGGACATGCTGCGGAATTTTCCGCACATCAATAGCGCTGCGGAAAATTCCGCAGCATGAGCATTGCAATTGCGGAATTACATAAGGGACCATGGGAGAAGGCTTACCATGGGAGAAGGATTACCATGCGTTTCCCGAGCGTTTACGCTGCAAAAATTCCGCAGCAAAAACGCTTGAAAAACGCATCGTGGGCACATACCCTAACAGTCACAGATGGAAGGAAAATCTCAAATATCAGAAAGACATGACCTTACTGGTTATCTTTGCTCATGATATTCTCCAAACAGGTATAGAGATGTTAGCGTAGGCACTCGAGGAGAGAGCTCACTCGTCAGTAGAGATTTCAACTTTGCAGCATTAAAGATTGATGCTTTCAATCAAAACACTGTCTTTATTAAGCTATTTTAAGAGGCCGAGTCGATAGGTGGGTGTAGTCATCAATAATGGCTGGGGGGCTCAGTATCACTGAGGAATGGAACCTAGTAAATATTGACCTCTCTTTAGTGTCTTTAGGATAACAGACGAAGAACTTCTTTCAACCAGATGTAGAAATGGTCCATGTATTTTTTATTTCTTGAATATTCAGTCCAGTCCCTTAGGCTTAAGCTAAAGAGAAGTATGTCTTTCTTCTGTGGTCACCACGCCTGTTTTGGAATTTTGCTTGCAGTCATAACTTTTACCTTCGTATCCTGATAAAGTTATTTTGGTTAACCTTTCAGATACGGTTTAGTTTATCATTATGTTTTTCTCCTCTTTGTGCTGAATATTTTTGAACTGTAATCAGAGCAGTTTCTTATCTTTATCTCGCCTTGCGTGATTTCTTGTAAACATCAGCGGTTTTAAAGACGAAGAAACCTGCATACCAAACTGTTCTCAGAGAATACAAAACACACATGGGAGCAGATTGGGTGTTTGTTCACATGGATGCCTCCCGTGTTTGCCAAATCAGTCAGAACAGAAACAAACTATAGTAATACTTGAATTTATAGTCGGAGAAAGCCAGAAATACTGGTTCTAGGTGTGCAAATTTGGTCGACAAACTTACTTAGTACAAAAGCTTAATTCCAAAGTATTAATGCCTGTTTGGAAATTATTCAGCAGAGTGAAACTTGTGAGAATAATAATGATCCAAAATAATACATTTAAAATAGTTTTAGTGAGAAATTTTAATCAATATCTCACTAAATACAACAACTAATTCCAAACTTTTGACAAGACTGAGTTTCATAGAACATATTTTAACCTATAATATGAAAGTAATGTTAATAATATAACTTTCATTACAAAATCTTCAGCTTTACTCAAATTAGTTGATGAAAAAATGAGTACACCCCACATCAAAAACTATTACATGTAGTATTTTGTATAACCTTCATGATTTTCAAGGACAGCACCAAGTCTTCTAGGCCAGGAATGAACAAGTTGGCGACATATTGCAACATCCAATTTTTTCCATTTTTCAAGAAAGACCTCTTTTAGAGGCTGGATGGAGAGTGATGACAACTTGTCTCTTCAGAATTCCCCATAGGTGTTTGGTGGGGTCCAGATCAGGAGACACTTGTTACTGAATCACTTTTACCCTGTTCTTCTTCAGAAATGCAGATGATTGTATTGGATCATTGACATGTTGGAGAAGTGCACATCTACCAAGGGCACAGAATGATGATAGCATTTGCTCTTTCAGTATAGAGCAGTACATCTGTGAATTTATGATACCATCAATGACATGCAGCCCCACATAAGGACTCTGCCACCAGGTCTCACTGTAGCACCATGCAGTTTTCTTTGTACCCACCTTTGTGACACCATACAGTTTTGGAGCCATCAGTTAGAAAAGCAGTTATCTTGTTTTCATTACTCCAGACAGTATAGAGTCCTAGTATCTTCATATTTTTCAGTATGGATCCTAACAAATTGTAGATGTTTTTTTTGTGAATGGGCTTTAGGAGAATCTTTCTTCATGGACAACACCCATGCATGCCAGTCCTCTGCAGTGTACGCTGGATTGTGTCATGGTAAACAATCACCCATTTGTCTTTATACTTCTTTAAATAGCTGCAGTGAACTTCCATGTCGATTTCCATCAACCTGTCTCATCAAGAGAGGCTCGTGTTTCAGTGGTAGCTTCCGTGCTTGGCCTGGATGACTCTGTGAGATGATTGCAGTTCAATCTTTGTTACATTTTTGTATCACTTTTGCTCCAGTATCTGACTGATAAGTAAAACTTTGCTGATCTTCTTATAGCCTTCACGTTTCTTGTGTAAAGAAATTATTTTTTGTTTTAGGTCTTGTGACATTTCTCTTCCATTTGGTGCCATTGTTGACAGCACAAAATGGGAAGAGGTTTTCTTTGTTAAGTATCACCCTGTTATAGTCACCCATCTGTTGTATACCTGTTTAATGAATAATTAGACTTACCTGTGGTTGAATTCTTGTTAATTAGAATTTTGTAGTCTAAACTCTAGCTTTGATCTTAAGACTTTCAATGGGATGTACTCATTCTTGCAACATGATTTTGAATGAATTTGTTAGGCAAATTATTTTTTGGGGTGTGCAAAATAACAAATCTTGTTTGCAATCGATGGGAGTATTTTGTAGTATGGGAGCCCTTGGAAAATGTTGATTCTAAAAGTAAACTAAAGGTTTTCTGACAAAACTGCAGGTTCCACTAATAGATAGCATATTGTTACAGGAATATTAGACAGGATAGTTTCTGGCAGTTATCGCAAGTTAGGTGATGATGCTGACATGCTCTGAACAGCCTCTTTCTACTTATTAGAGCGATATGAATGGAGGAGGCTGTCTTTAGAACCAAGAGATGCTCTATGGGATTACAATCCTGAGCTATGACAATAAGGGAAGCAAGGAAAACTCGCTACCATGTTCCTAGAACCAATCTATGACTATCTAACTCTTGTGGTATAGCGCATTGTCCTTCTACCATAAGAGACTATGTTACCATGAAGGGATGAATTTGGTCGGTCACAATTCTTAGGTAAGCTTAACTGTTCAAATATCCATCCATACGTTTCAGCAGATTCAGGATATGTCAAGAAAACATTCCCGCACCATTACTCCATCAGACTGAACTGTTGACACTGAACAGAATGGGTGTATTGATTCCTGTTGCTTACTCCAAATTCTGATGTTCCCATCAGCATGGAACAACAGAAATCTGAATCCATCTGACTAGGCAACCTTTCTCATCTGTTCAGTGATCCAATTTTGACTCATTTGCCCTGTGTATTCGCCTTTCTGTTTCTCTGTAATGGCAGGTGCTCTGGCTGATTTCTGCTATAGTCCATTTGTGCTTAAAGAATCTCTCCCATCAACATTTTTATCTTAATATATGGCAGTCATCATATTACATGGCACTGTGTACTTATAATTGTTAATTTTTCCTTTCTACCCAGTTAATTCTTCTCTTTTCCATTAGGTCAATAACATCACGTGATTAAAAACTAACTAGCCGAATCCTCTTAAGCTCTATGTAGAAACACCATATCTCTTTTTCTGCATGAGTCATAAGTCACTGCAAAAGTTCCTGGCAGGAGGAGAAGGGAGCAGCTGAGCCAGGAGGCGAAGAGAGGGATGATTTATGCATGGAAAATAGACTTACTGTTTCTGCATACAACAGAGAAAATGGGTAGAAAGGCAAAATGAGCAATTGTAAGTACATAGTGCTGTGTAGCATTGGCGTCTCTGACGCCGTTCCCCTCACCGCCGCGGTCCAGGTCCGGCGTCTTCCCACTCCTCTGCTGCTGTGACGCGCACGGCGCACAGCTTCCCGGGCACTGTGCTTAGGGCACGCGCTCCCTCCTTCTTAAAGGGGCCGCGTGCACCGTCCTATAGAGTCCCCGGCCAATGGCCGGAGGACTTCCCCCTATATAAGGCACCTCCTCCAAAATGGAGGTGCCTGTGCAAGGTTGTTGTTCTGTGTGCTAAACAATAGCTCCAGCCCTCAGGTCCCGCTGCCTGTCAGTCCTGCCTGCAAGCCTGTCTTTCAGTCCAACCCACCAGCCTGTCTAACAGTTCTGTCCTCCAGTCTGTCTACAGTTGTGCCCGCCAGCCTGCTTACCTGGGGCACCTGTCCGTTACCTGTTGTGCCCGCCAGCCTGCCTACCTGGAGCACCTGTCCATTACCTGTTGTGCCCGCCAGCCAGCCTACCCAGAGCACCTGCCAGTTACCTGCCGTGCCTGCTTGCCTACCCGGAGCACTCGTCTGGCTATCTGCCGTACCAGCCTGCTTATCTACCCAGTCCACCCGTCAGCCTTCCTACCGTGTTTATACGCTGTACCGGTCAGTTCCTGCTATCTGACCCGTGGGAGTCACCTGCTCTCACACAAGGTCGGTCCCAGAGTGGCACCTGGTCCACCTGCCCGGTCCCTCCCTGGTTCACGGAGTCGACTAAGCTGCCGTGTCACCTTGGTCGGGCCGAGTAGGCACTTAGTTACGCCCCTCTGGTCCCTCCTTGCACCGAAGCACAGAGGTTCCACCACCCGGACCCGTAACACGTTGTATTAATATGATTGTAATATAGTAAGAGGATAAAAACTTTGATGGGAGGAGGAGGAAGAGGAGAGCTTCTATAAGAGAACAAAGAGTTGTGCATTTGGACATATTAGTTGGGGCACCAGTATTGGAGATGGCTGTAATTTGCTATTTAGTTTTCAAACCATCTCTATAGACAACATGAGAAGGCATCATGACTTGGATTCAGTATCTAAATAGTCAATTCTCTTAGTTTGAATGAATGAAAATCTTAATGTTACAGCATACACTGGCAATTTGATGAATGTTGTTGTGGCAATAGTTTGAGTAAGGCAGACTCCTGTTTAAGCATAGCAATGAAACAAAAGCAAAGGTCCAAAAAAAAATGCTTGTTTAGTTTAGATTGGGAGAACCTGATTAGCATGAATAAGCTGCATCAAATACATTTGAAGGCTGTCAGTCAAACGATTGTTCAGCCAACAGCTATCTCTCCAGACTTCCCCGCACACGGTAGCACTCGGCTCAACCTCCATGCACATTAGACCCTCATCCGATCTCGCCAATATCAGCAAGTTGTCCAATGTTAGTCTAGTATACATGAGGATCTTTAACCAATTAGCTTCGATAAACCCGTTGTAAAGATCTGAGGTTGTGGGTTGTAAGTAGTGTTGATCGAGTATGTTCTATTAACCCTTTTGCCGAGTATGCTCGGGCCGAGCTCCGGGTATTTACAGCTGCTCGGTGATATGTTTGAACCGCTCCCGTGTGCATGATTTGCGACTGTTTGACAGCTTTATTACATGGGAGGAATGTTTATTTCTTACACATTCCTCACATGTAATAAAGCTGTCAAACAGTTGCAAATCATGCACACGGGAGCGATTCAAACATATCACCGAGCAGCTGTAACTACT
Source organism: Phyllobates terribilis (assembly GCF_046119375.1). Lineage (NCBI taxonomy): Eukaryota > Metazoa > Chordata > Amphibia > Anura > Dendrobatidae > Phyllobates > Phyllobates terribilis. The sequence continues at coordinate 388,545,294 of NW_027362765.1, forward strand.
CGAAGCTCGGCCCGAGCATACTCGGAACAGAACATACTCGCTCAACATTAGTTGTAAGTAGTCACCTAGGCAGGTTAACGATGCAACAATATTTTATTGATCACAGCCATGGTAATAAAGCAATTCCAGGTAAATGGCCAAAATACAGTTCTCTCAGTCCTCAAATTCCCAATCTGGGTTCATTAGTTCCACTGGCTTTGCATAAGGCTATACTCACTGTCTCCCAACTTTTGGTTGGCCCACAGATTTCGTATCTCCAGCCAGTATAGTCTGTAGCCACAGTCCGTGATCCTCTAGACGGCAGATAAAACAATGAAAGCACAGGTATCCAGTAGCAGCAGTCCTTTTAAGAAAGTGTAAATCCAAATGACATAATCCATAATGGTAACATGTTTATCCATTAATCCTTCCAAGTCCACGGTCTCCATCCTCTTCCTTCAATCCTTCCAACACAACTCCTCACTAAAGCATGTGTCTGTTTTCCTCCCTGGGGTCAGCCCCCTCCAAATGTCAGAAGTGATGACACCCCCCCCCTTAAGCATTTACTTTAACATGAGACTGCATGTAAGACCTCCTGTGGTGACAGCTCCACTATGTCCACTCTTTCCATCTATATAAGGGGTCCCTTGGCTGAAAGAAAAATGGTCCAAGGCCCCTGAGATAAAGTCACTGAATGGAATGGATACCTGAGATTGAACTGATAAGCAAATAAATCACTAACAAAACACCATAATAATATTGACAAAAATGGTGGTCTGTTGCTGGAAAAGTATCATAGTCTTTAGTAAGTGGGCAGCTCCTCACACCCCTGAACAAGTGATGTGGATAGATCCTTAAAGGGTGGTCCCCTTTAAAAAAAAAAAAAAACGTTTTACCATAGGCTTAGTTATCTGCAAAAAACAATGGTTGTCTTCACTGCTGCTCAGGTTCTCTGTTGTTTGGCTGCAGCAGTGACGTCACGCTGACAGTGCTGCAGCCAATCAATGAGCTCAGCGGCTTGTGTCATTCTTTCTCGTCTTTCCAGAGAGATAACTTTTTTATTTTTGCTTCAGTAGTGCCATATGAGGGCTTTTATTTTTTTTTGCACAACAAGTTGTAGTTTTGTATCACAGCATGCATTCTACCATATAATGTCGTGAGAAACAGGAAAACAAAATTCCAAGAGAGGGGATATTGCAAAAACTGATAGTACGACACTGTGTTTTGGGTTTCATTTTTACGGTGTTCAGTGTGAGGTAAAAATTATTTGGCAATATGATTCCCCAGATCTGTACAATTACGGTGATAACAAACATAGATAGATTTATTTCTTTTAGTTGATGAAGACATTCTGAAACTAAATTTGATTTGTGTCAACCAGTAACTTTCTTTTGTTTTACTCTAAGTTGAGCTGTGTGAGGGACTGTTTTTGGCATGGGATGCTGAACTCTAGGTTTTGACCACCTCCTGACCACCCATAGACGATAAACATCTGGGGGGGCTATGTTCAGCTATGGAGTGATATTCTTAAACATCACTGCATAGTAGAGCAGCTGCACGCAATCGTGCAGCTGCAGGAACTGGGAAACAGTTCCCCATAAAGAAGGTAGAGACAATTTATTACCATCTCTGCCTTTCCTATCGTTGTATATGAAGCATATAGGAAACACTAAAAGGCGTTCTCCTCCAGACCCAATGGTGCGCTTGTTGAGTGTAGGGGAAGAGCTGCTGGGTCCTAGGACGCCAAGTCCACTCTGCTATGGAACCAGGAGGCTGAATTTCCACTGTAACTGAGGCTATTATACCAGCCCCAGTTATAAGGGAAATCAGGTTAAAAATGAAAGTATTTAAATGTTGAAATGCCCCTTAAAAGTATTTAATGACCTTATGGTAGACACAATATGTTAAATCAAAAAATTAATAAATAAATAATAAGCAGGAATAAATAAGTAAATATAAAAAAAAAAATCAGCTGCCAGTCTAAATATAGTTTACCAGCCCTGGCCCCCATTATAAAAAATGAGTCCAATATACAAAAATAATTAGTATGGAAAGGGGAACAAATTACAAAATGTTATCTTTTTTGGTTATAATTTTTTTTTCTAAATGTGAAAAACAGACACACATTTTCTTTCTTTTTTTTTTTCCCGCTGATATTGCCTGATAATCGGTATGAAAAAATAATATGAAAACATGATAATTATACCTCATGTATCATGAAAAAAAGACGCAAAAATTGATTGAATATTTGAACGAGAAAACATTTTACATCTCTTTAAACCACATGTTCGGGAAAAAAAATGTACCTGGTCAGGACTGGGGAAAATGGACTGACCAGTCTTGAACTGGTTAATGATACCATTTTGAGGCTATGTGCCCACGATGCAGAAATGTTCCGGATTTTTCCTGAGCGTTTCTGCATCTCCCTGGCAGAAAAAACACATGCGGATTGTACATGCGGATTGTACATGCGGATTGTACATGCGGATTGTACATGTGGATTGTACATGCGGATTGTACATGCGGATTGTACATGCGGATTGTACATGCGGATGTGAAGCGTTCTTCACTTGCATTTCCGCATGCGGGTTGACAAGCGCTTTCCAAGCGATTTTAGCATCACTTGGAAAGTGCTTGACAACTTGGTCACTCTATATAAATCCATGCAAACGGCATGGATTTACAGTATATAGTGTGACCGTAAAGAATGGTAAAAAATAAAAAATAAATATTATACTTACCTTGAGATGGTCCCCGGTGTCTTATCCGATCTGTCCGGTGTCCCCGATGTCTAGCGGTGGCCTAAAAGGACCTGCCATGACGTCATTTAGTCATGTGACGAGGTCAGCGGTCGCGTGACCCGTCACATGACTAAATGACGTCAGCGCAGGTCCTTTTAGACCATCGCGAGCTGCCGGCGAGCCAGGACGGATCGCTATGGAGACCGGGGGCCATCAGAACGAAGGTAAGTATAATGTTTATTTTGTATTTTATTCTTTTTTTTTTTTACAGGTTCTATGGTATCCGGGTCTGGATGAGAGTCTCCTCTTCTCCAAACCCGTGTACCATCCGCACATTGAACCGCATGATATCCGCATGTGCACATGTAGTGATGCAGATGTCATGCGATTCAATGTAAGTCAATGGCGGTTCCGCAAAATAATTGGTAATGCTGCGGATTTTTCCGCAATGATAATCCGCAGTGGAAATTTCCACAGCATGTGCACAGCACATGCGGATTATCATTGGGGAACATGGCAGGCCTTCTATCATGCGTTTTTTAAGAGTTTCTGCAGCGGAATTGCCGCTGTGGAAACGCTTAAAAAACGCATAGTGGGCACACAGCCTGAGGCTCATTTTGATTGCTTTTTATTGCTTTTTTGCAGGATGAGTCGACCAAAACATAGCAATTATGGAGTTTTGATTTTTTTCTTTCCATTGTTAACCTTATGGGTGAAATAATGTTACATTTTGAGAGATCTGACTTTTACTGAAACGATGATAAAGAATAAGTTTATATTTTTATTTGATATTTTTTGATATTTATATTTGATTTTTAACTGTAGGGGCTATTCAGTTTATTTACTTTTTTATTTATTTTTTTTTCACTTTTCACGTTATTTGAACATGGACTTGAAACTGCAATCGTTTGATCGCTTATACACTCCAATACTTCAGCCTTTGACTCGGTTTCACAGGAGCACCAAGATGGCAGCAACTTCATTAGGTCTTTGGCTGTCACAACAACCCATTGGCACCCCACAGTTGGATCGCAGGGGGACGCCCCATTGGGATCGATCCATTTATATGCTGCTGTCAGAGATTGACAGCGGCATTCAGGTGTGATCGTTGCTATTAGATCATTGCTATCCTAATAGTGGGGGGAAAAGTGTAGAGAACACACAATCCCCTATATTACACTCCCTGATTAGGCTCAAGCCAAATCAATTGGGGACTTATTAGGTCGGTGTCTCCACTTGGCCATTGTTACAAAGTAGGTAAAATAAACCATTGCTAACATTCACTATAGCATGTCTCATGTGCAATCTTTAAGACGACGACGGACCTGCTAGGTTTTCTTAGGTGAAGCTGCTTAAGGAAAAAGCTGGCGGTCTTTTTCCTGAAGTGACTTCGCTGATGGTTTTGCATCTTTTTTCCTATAATTTAAACTAGAACTAGCAAGAATGAACATGTTACTTCTTTTAACCCCTTTCATCTCCGGGGCAATTTTACATTTTTTCTTCCCCTTCTCCCAAGAGCCATAATGTTTTAAATTTTCAATCCACATAGCCGTATGAGGGCTTGTTTTTTTGTGGGACGAGTTGTACTTTTGAGTGACACCATTCATTTTATCATGTGATGCACTGGAAAGCAGGAAAAAAATTTCAAGTGCGTTGAAATTACAGAAAAAAAGTGCAATTCCACAATTTTTTTTTTCATTTACAATTTTCACTATACAGTAAAACTGACCTGACAATATGATTCTCTAGGTCAGTATGAGTATGCATATAAAAAATATATATATATTTAAGTGGTGAAAAAAATTTGGAGATTTGGAAAAAAAAAACAAATAACAAAAAAAACTTTTGTTGTGTCGCCATTTTCCGAAACCCGTAACACTTTCATTGTTTGGGATATGGGGCCAGGTGATGGCTTATTTTTTGCGCCCTGAGCTGACATTTTAACTGATACCATTTTGGCATAGATACGATGTTTTGATTGTCTCATTGCATTTTAAATGTAATTCTGGAGTTCTGGTATTTTTGTCGTTACGCAGTTTACGATCGGATTAATTTATTTTATATTTTGATAGATCGAACTTTTACGAACGCAGCGATACCAAATATGTGTATTTTTTATTGTTTTATTTTTAATGGGTTAAAGGGGAGTGATTTGAACTATTTTGTTTAGTAATAATAATAATAACTAACCTTTATTTTTATATAGTGCCAACATATTCCGCAGCGCTTTACAGACATTATCATCACTGTCCCCATTGGGGCTCACAATCTACATTCCCTATCAGTTTGTCTTTGGAGTGTGGGAGGAAACCGGAGAACCCGGAGGAAACCCACACAAACACAGGGAGAACATACAAACTCCTTACAGATGTTGTCCTTGGTGGGATTTGAACCCAGGACCCCAGCGCTGCAAGGCTGCCATGCTAACCACTGAGCCACCGTGCTAACCACTGAGCCACTGTTTAGTATTATTTTTCATATTTTTTAAAACTTTTTACTGTATTTAATAGCTTGAATCTGCGATGGTCTGATCGCTTGTGCTATACATAGCAGGGAATCAGCCCTGCTATGTATAGCTAAAATCACAATCTTCTCTGAACACCAGCTGCAGGCCAGCTTTAACAGGAGGATCATAATAACAAGCACAGGAGTCCTCAGCAGACTTCCGGCTGTCGTAACAACCCATTGACAGGTCACGTCACTGGCATGCCAATGGATGCATGGAATGACGCGCCACCCTGTCGGTGAATGTTAAATGTCGCTGTCACAGATTGACAGAGGCATTAATCAGGTTAACAGCCGCGGGCTGTTAGAGGCACATGATGGCTGATTAAATTCGACATCATCTGACAGGAAAGATGTGGCCTCGGCATGTAAACCAGCATCAAGGCAAGGACATGACATATGATAAAACTCTACATCATATGTTATGAAGGGGTTAACTGCTTCCGAGTTTCCGAACCCTGAAGCAGTTAAAAGAAGTAACAAAAGACTGAACATGTGCACAGTAACCTTGTTTTTACATTACACCTTATATTCATTTTCTGCGGCGGTTTTGCAGTGTTTTTTCCAGTCTAAAAAAAGACACCAGGTGCACACAGCCTATTATGAACAACCTTACGGAATGACTTACGTACTTCCACCATAATAAAAGTATGTTGTCTTCTCAATCATAAAAAAAACAAACATTTTATCAGGTTTATTTTTTATCACAAAAAGTTACAAAAAAAATGTACAACTTTTTGACACCTTGATAAATTCCACCCCATCGTCTGTTGCAGTCTTACCAGACCTGAAGTTCGTCTGAACTCGATGAAATGATTTATAAACCTTGGAAGCCTTTAAGCTAATACCCCCGCAGCCAGTTTATAATAAGTTTTCTTCTTTTCTATTGCCTTACAACATGCCATACAATACCATTTAATTTAGACATACGGTAAATGAAAAAGGTAAAAGAAGCTTGGTGTTGAGTAGAGAATAATCTTTTTTTTTTTTGTAAGTACTGATAAATCCTTTTGACCTTCAATTTATATGCATCTTGCAGAAACTACATAAGGAAGGGCAAAACAAAACAAAAGTGAATGGTATTTCTTTTTGCAGGTATTCAGAGCACATTAATTTACATTGCAACACAAAGAGTCGCATAAGTGGCTTCCATTTTCTGGGGAGCTGTATTAATTATCTAGCATCTAAACATTCTATAATAAGACATATACATTTTTTTCTTTTTCAGCATTCACACCCAACAATGTAAATGCACTTGGTTGAGATCTACATATTACATCTGCAGTTATGTATTTCAATGTCTACATAAATAATTTGCAGGAGGGGAACTAGAGAGCGCCTTCGAATTATGCTCATCTTTCTGCACGATTCCTTTGTGACTAGAGTAATATGCGGATAATTAGCACCCTAGTATGTTTAAAGTCATCTATTAAAAAGTTTTTTAGACCTCACAGCATTTATTAGACTCGTATACATGCAGGTAGAGGATTTCTAAATATAAAGTGTGTTCCCCTTTGATACATAGCTACTCTTTATTTATATATACAATACAGACCAAAAGTTTGGACACACCTTCTCATTTAAAGATTTTTCTGTATTTTCTTGACTATGAAAATTGTACATTCACACTGAAGGCATCTAAACTATGAATTAACACATGTGGAATTATATACTTAACAAAAAAGTGTGAAACAACTGAAAATATGTCTTATATTCTAGGTTCTTCAAAGTAGCCACCTTTTGCTTTGATGACTGCTTTGCACACTCTTGGCATTCTCTTGATGAGCTTCAAGAGGTAGTCACCGGAAATGGTCTTCCAACAATCTTGAAGGAGTTCCCAGAGATGCTTAGCACTTGTTGGCCCTTTTGCCTTCACTCTGCGGTCCAGCTCACCCCAAACCATCTCGATTGGGTTCAGGTCTGGTGACTGTGGAGGCCAGGTCATCTGGCGTAGCACCCCATCACTCTCCTTCTTGGTCAAATAGCCCTTACACAGCCTGGAGGTGTGTTTGGGGTCATTGTACTGTTGAAAAATAAATGATGGTCCAATTAAACGTAAACCGGATGGAATAGCATGCCGCTGCAAGATGCTGTGGTAGCCATGCTGGTTCAGTATGCCTTCAATTTTGAATAAATCCCCAACAGTGTCACCAGCAAAGCACCCCCACACCATCACACCTCCTCCATGCTTCACGGTGGAAACCAGGCATGTAGAGTCCATCCGTTCACCTTTTCTAAGTCGCACAAAGTTGGAATCAAAGATCTCAAATTTGGACTCATCAGACCAAAGCACAGATTTCCACTGGTCTAATGTTCATTCCTTGTGTTCTTTAGCCCAAACAAGTCTCTTCTGCTTGTTGCCTGTCCTTAGCAGTGGTTTCCTAGCAGCTATTTTACCATGAAGGCCTGCTGCACAAAGTATCCTCTTAACAGTTGTTGAAGAGATGTGTCTGCTGCTAGAACTCTGTGTGGCATTGACCTGGTCTCTAATCTGAGCTGCTGTTAACCTGCGATTTCTGAGGCTGGTGACTCGGATAAACTTATCCTCAGAAGCAGAGGTGACTCTTGGTCTTCCTTTCCTGGGGCGGTCCTCATGTGAGCCAGTTTCTTTGTAGCACTTGATGGTTTTTGCAACTGCACTTGGGGACACTTTCAAAGTTTGCCCAATTTTTCGGACTGACTGACCTTCATTTCTTAAAGTAATGATGGCCACTCGTTTTTCTTTACTTAGCTGCTTTTTTCTTGCCATAATACAAATTCTAACAGTCTATTCAGTAGGACTATCAGCTGTGTATCCACCTGACTTCTGCACAACACAACTGATGGTCCCAATCCCATTTATAAGGCAAGAAATCCCACTTATTAAACCTGACAGGGCACACCTGTGAAGTGAAAACCATTTCCGGTGACTACCTCTTGAAGCTCATCAAGAGAATGCCAAGAGTGTGCAAAGCAGTTATCAAAGCAAAAGGTGGCTACTTTGAAGAACCTACAATATAAGACATATTTTCAGCTGTTTCACACTTGTTTGCTAAGTATATAATTCCACATGTGTTAATTAATAGTTTTTGATGCCTTCAGTGTGAATGTACAATTTTCATAGTCATGAAAATACAGAAAAATCTTTAAATGAGATGGTGTGTTCAAACTTTTGGTCTGTACTATATATATATATATATATATATATATTTATATATATATATATATATAAATAAATGTGCTGATTTGAAAAAATAACTAAGAAAAAATGTACAGTATATATACTGTAGAAGCCTCAATATTGAAATTCCAACACCAAGAAGGAAAAGACATGGCGTCATGGAAATCACTGGACAGATAGACATGTTAATGATCTGCAAACGATGTAAAAAGGGAAACAAAATTTTCAAAACCTCTTGATTTATTCAGTCTGGAGTATGAGCACCATGCAAAAAAATCCCCGCACTTATAGCCTTGGCTGATTTCATTGAGGTTAGCAATGGCAATCTGAGGAAGGTTCTCCCTCACTGAAGGCATTTAGACACACAAATCATCAAGATCCGCGCTGGCAGCTCCCTTTGCAACTGCAGATAAATGATGTTCCAGATGTGCTTGATGGGAGACAAGTCTGGAGACTCTGCAGACCATGGTAGCATGTTTAGATGATGCAGGAAGCATGAGCAACACGTGTCCGGGCATTGGCATGTTGAAAAAAAGACTCCTGGGTCACTTTGGAGAAATGACCGCACCATTAGTTCCATTGTTGATCCTTTCTGTACGGCAAATTAAATTGGACTTCAAATAACAATATCTACTTAATTAATGCTATTTTGATTTAAAAAAAAGCATGAAATCCATCACACCACGACTAGAGATGAGCGTTGTTCTACTCGAACTGTTCGCCAATCTCAAATTCGAGCTGTTTTGGGTGGTGTTCGAGCCGTTCGGCGAACACGAACAATTTGAGAAAAATTCGGCTGTTCGAGGTTATGCTCGATAACTGTTCGTGCACCAAAATCATAACTTGATTTTTTCTCAGTAATGATGAAAATTAATGCTAATACGCAGTTTGAGTGTACAGCGGGGTGGGGGGAGGGGCAGGGGATGGATCTCTGCAGGAACAATGAAGATCTCCATTTTTTTTTTCTCTTTCCCGCATTTACAGTGGGGAGGTGCAATCTGTCAGCCTATCAGCAGCGCACACACGGAGCGAAGTGCTTTTTTTCACACAAGCAAGGGCATGTGTCATTGGCAGTGTATGTCACATGTCCTTGCCCTATAAGACCCAGCCATTTTCCCCGTCGCCACCATTTTCTCACTGCTGCAGCTGCGTGTTAGACGGCACCGCTGTTGCTGTGTGCGCTATACCTTGTTAATTTCAAGCCAATTTTCGCACAAATCTACAGATAGCTTGGGAGTAGGGAATAGTTGTGATTGCAGTCCTTTTAAGGACTAGGTTACAGCATTTCCTATGACTTTTATCAGGCAGGTCTGTGCTCTTAAATAGATAGGTTGGGAGTAAAGACTAATTGTAATTGGAGTCCTTTTCAGGACTAGGTTACATCAGTTCCTATCAGTTTTTGCCAGGCAGGTCTGTGCCGGTGCTGTGCAAGTTTTTTTCACAGCATTTGGCTGAATCTAGCAAAGCTAATCCTTTTTGGCCTATTGCAGAGTGTGTTAGTCAGTGGAGTAGCCTATCTGTGTTGCAAGATATACTACCTGTGTATAGAATACCAATTTTTTTACTGCACCTAGTGAAGTAAAATCTTTTGGGCATAGCATCATTCTATTAGTCCATCTATACTGACCTCCATCAGGTTGCAAATTGAATATAATTTTTTTCTGCATCTAGCTCTGAAAAAATATTGGGCTTCTAGCTGTGTGTGGGACTTGTTGTATTAGTCCTTCTATACTGACCTCCATCAGGTTGCAAACTGAATATATTTTTTTCTGCATCTACCTCTGAAAAAATATTGGGCTTCTAGCTGTGTGTGGGACTTGTTCTATTAATCCATCTATACAGACCTCCATCAGGTTGCAAACTGAATATATTTTTTTCTGCATCTACCTCTGAAAAAATATTGGGCTTCTAGCTGTGTGTGGGACTTGTTGTATTAGTCCATCTATACTGACCTCCATCAGGTTGCAAATTAAAAATAATTTTTATCTGCATCTACAGTACCTCTGAAAAAATATTTGGGCTTCTAGCTGTGTGTGGGACTTGTTCTATTAGTCCATCTATACTGACCTCCATCAGGTTGCAAATTGAATATAATTTTTATCTGCATCTAGCTCTGAAAAAATATTTGGCCTTCTAGCAGTGTGTGGGACTTTCTCTATTAGTCCATCTATACTGACTTCCATCAGGTTGCAAATTGAATATAATTTTTATCTGCATCTAGCTCTGAAAAAATATTTGGCCTTCTAGCAGTGTATGGGACTTTCTCTATTAGTCCATCTATACTGACCTCCATCAGGTTGCAAATTAAAAATAATTTTTATCTGCATCTACCTCTGAAAAAATATTTGGGCTTCTAGCAGTGTGTGGGACTCATTGTATTAGGCCATCTATACCAAGCTCCACCAGCTTTGAAATTAATAATAATTTTTAGCTGCATCTAGCCCTGAAAATAATTTTTCCCAATAGTGGTAGCAATAGAAATATGGGGCGCGCGCCTGGCTAACAAAAATATACGCTTCATAACACAAAACACCAGCCTAGCGCACTGCATTAATAAGATGGCATCATCGTCTCTCCCAGTGCTAGGCCTACTACGCAGGCTAGTATTCCTGTGCCTAAAACACAATGTATGGGTCCGCGCTAGCCACTATGCTGAGGGGTATAAAGCTGCTGCTAACGCTTTATAACAATTCAATTGGCAGATTTTCACAGAGCTCTTCCACAACGCCCACCCATCGGGCAACAGTTGCCCACCCTCCCTATGGGATCTAGTGGCGAATAGTTGATGCCATTAATCAGAGCGTCAGTTGCCCCGTCAACGTGGCAAGCATACGGTAAGGCATGGGAAGAGTGGACACAACTAGTAGCAGGCAGACGGGTTGACCAATGTGAACAAGCCAGATCACAAGTCACCATAGAATTTCTCCACCAGCTAATGATAAGGGGCATATCAGGGGCGTCAGCGCAACGGTGTCTGACCGGAGTAGCATTTCACTTCCAACTACTGAATTGGGGAGATGTGACAAAGATTCATCATCAGACAATCCATAAAAGGGTGGAAAAGGGGTCAGCCAAGTCAGGAATGTAGACGTCCCGTCCCGTGTCACTAAAACTGATTTCTCACATCTTATCCCTAACACCATTAACATGACACTCACAATTTGAAGCAACACTAATGTCTACTGCATTTGTGATTGCCTTCTTCGGGGCGCTATGTATAAGCGAATTAGTCCCTCAATCCAAAATTACCACCAGTGGACGCTTATTACACCAGGAAGTAGTCATAGCCAATAATGCAATACGTGTACGCATACACCAATCGAAAACGGTTCCAGCGGGCAGGGGTACTTGGGTACTTCTACAACCCACAAACGGTACACTGAGTCGGGTAACAATAGTAAAAACATATCTAACCATCAGATCACAAAGTAATTTCTTCGTATCACACATTGATGGAACGCCATTATCAAGATACCTGTTCCAAGCTATATTTAATAAATGCATAACATCAGCAGGGAACCACCCCAAAGATTACGGGACACACTCATTCCGCATAGGTGCGGCCACGGAAGCAGCAAGAGCAGGACTGTCAGAAACGGAAGTTCAGAGGATAGGGAGATGGCGATCCACGTGTTTGGCGAGATACATAAGACCGGACTTGTTATCCTAACGTGGTTTGTTTCTTTTACAGGTGACGCTAAGCCAAAAGTGTGAGTGATAGGCCACTCGTATATATATTGGGCACAAAAAAGGGCGAAAGTCCGCCCAGGCGGGAGGAAATTAGAGTTTCACAACACATATTTCAACTGAAGAGGTATTAGAGGCCTGCTATGGCCACAGGTACTAATGGAGGTAATCAAGGTAGGGAGAGAGGCAAGAGGTCCGGTCATCTTAGTTATACAGGCCGGGGGAAACAACCTAGGTCATCACAAGAGCGCATAACTAATGGCAATAATGAAACTAGACACTGAGCGCTTCAGAGAATTTTTCACAAAATTAGCTATAGTATGGTCAGAGATTGTGCCGATAGCGGTATGGCAAGGTGCGCGAGACATCACGGCCATCGAATGGACAAGGCGGGTAATAAATATTCGGATGGCAAAATTTAGAAGAGACAGAGGCGGTGTAGTGATACGACACCGACAACTGGAAGGAGATAAAGCAGGCCTCATACGGCCCGACGGTGTTCACTTAATAGATATTGGACTGGACATATTCCTGTCAGGACTCCAGGACGGAGTGGAACAAGCGTTAAGAGTGATGGGTGGGGGTCAGAGTCCTGCATACGAGTACGCTGGATCCTCCGTGGCCTGGAAATAGAAAGGACATGTTGGAGAGTTACACTTGTTGGCCAACTTGCCGGAGTGGGGACCCAGGGCATGCTGCAACAAGCTGAATTATTTTAGAAATAAAATGCCTTTCTAATGGAATTAGTATAAAGAGTTAATAAAGCTGTGACCGATCCTCACCCATCCAGTTGTAAGAGTTACATTATTGGGTTGTCCATGAAAGGGGGGCAGTAGGGGGGCTGAGCATCTGGGTTTGGTTGGGGGTCCCCACAGTCTGCCTAGGCTAGATTAATTTAAAAATTCTTACTAGATACACAGGCGGTGCAGCTTGCTTCGCAGCTGGGCTACTACGCCCAAAGTATTGCCTAGGCTAGATGCAGTTAAAAATTCTACGCTGACTAGCAGACACTGAAGATTTGGAGCAGACCTCTGAGTAAACAGCTCTTCAGACTCAACCATCTGTGTTACCCCAAGCCATAGTGTATGTAGTTTCTTACAGTTAAAAGGGGGGGGTGCGACCCAACCCACCTGGAATTGACGATGCCAACGTCACGTAAGACACAGCAAGGGGACTCCCAAAATTGTGGCACAGACACCACTTAACCCTAGAACGCATACCTGTGGCCTTGCAGGCCCACCCAGTTAATTGTTTTCTATTTTCTGCAAGATTGCTTTAGTTAGAATTTTGAAACTCTAGGTATTCTTCATGTATATAGTTGTTTGTCATTTGAGTTTGAGTTATTCCATGTTATTTGCACACGGGCCTAAAGGGCCCCAGGTATGTGAAAGTGTAGATTTTTATGGTCATGCGTTCTAGGGTTAAGTGGCATCAATTGCCCCACTGTTGCTTAAAACGGTTGGTGAGGTGATTTTACCAAATCCCCAAGCTTTTAGTCTCCCAAGGATGACACAGGGGTAGAAATGTCCTTGCGAATCCATGATTTAATCATCTTTATGAACGTGAGTCTGTCTACATTCTCAGTGGACAGCCGCGTGCGCTTATCTGTCAGCACACCACCAGCAGCGCTGAACACACGTTCAGAGAGAACGCTGGCTGCATGGCATGACAAGATCTCCAAGGCTTGAGTGGCGAGCTCCGGCGATTTTTCAAGATTGGAATACCAAAATGAGCAAGGGTCCAGTGACACAGTCATGGCTTCGATGTTCACTTGGAGATTCTCCTGTACCATCCTCTCTAGGCATTGACTATGTGTCAGACTTCTTGTCTCCTGTGGCCTTGCAAAGGATGGTCTAAAAAAGTGGTGAAACGATTCCACAAAATTGCTGTTACCAGCAGATACTGTGTTACTGTTACTGTTTGAGTGATGAAGACTCGACAGTCCCACCGTTGGCAAGTTAGAACTGTGAGATTCACTACGTACACCACTGGTGTTTTGTGGAAAAGCACATGTAAGATTCTGCAACAGATACTCCTGCATTCGTCAATACCTTTTTATGGCAGGAATTATTTCGGCAAATATACTTTTGTACCGGGGATCTAAGAGTGTGGCAACCCAGTAGTCGGGATTACTTCGAATTCTGACAATCCGGGGGTCATGTTGCAGGTAGTGCAGCAAGAAGGCACTCATGTGTCTTGCGCATCCAGAAGGACCAAGTCCTTGTTGTGTTGGTAGCGAGGTAAGAATCATGCTTCCTTCCTCTGCCCTCTCCCTCCAACCTCGCACAACAGAAATGTGATCAAGGTCTCCCTCATCTGATGAGTCTTCCATGCCCATTGCCAGTTCGTCCTCCACTTCTTCCTTGGCTCCTGCACCTTCCTCAACAGTTTGGCTGCTACCATGCGCCCTGGTTAATCCCTCTCCCCCACCCTCCCATGCCTGCCGCCTTGGTGCTGCCAACCGTCTGGACCTTGGAGATGTTATCCCTTCCGCATACGACTCCTCCTCTTCTTCCTCCACCTCCTCTTGTCCCACCACCTGACTCCGAATTCTGTTTAACATGTGCTCCAGCATGTAAATCACCGTAATAGTCATGCTGATAATGGCATCGTCAGCACTAAACATCTTCGTCGCCATTTCAAGACTGTGCAGAAGGGTGCATAGGTCCCTGATCTGAGACCACTCCTCCAGCGTGATTTGCCCCACCTCTGGATCTCGTTGGCCCAGGCTATACGTCAGAACGTATTGCACCAGGGCTTGTCGGTGCTGCCACAGTCGCTGCAACATGTGCAGAGTTGAATTCCACCGGGTAGGCACATCGCATTTCAGCCGGTGAACTGGCAGGCCCAACGACTTCTGTAGAGATGTAAGTCGTTGAACTGCGGGATGCGAACGGCGGAAGTGAGCACACAGCGACCGTGCACTCTGCAGAAGGCCATCTAGTCCGGGATAGTGGGCTAAAAATTGCTGGACAACCAGGTTCAACACGTGAGCCATACAAGGCACGTGTGTGACATTGCCCCGGCGAAGTGCCGCACCCAGGTTTGCAGCATTGTCGCACATGGCCTTCCCTGGTTGCAGGTCCAGTGGAGACAACCTTTCATGAAACTGGGTCTCCAGAGCTGACCAAAACTCCTCAGCTGTGTGACTCACATTTCCCAGACATTTCAAAGTAAACACTGATGCGTTGAGCCCTGCTGCCAGCATAGTAAGGAGGTGTGCAGGATTCCTTCTGCGCAGTTAGAAAGCAGGTGGCATTACCAGACAGGCTTTGGGTGCAGGTGGAGGACCGAGAGGAGGTTGAGGAGGCAGAAGCAGTGGAGGAAGTTCGAGATAAAGAGGATTAACACACAACTCGTGGGGACGGTAAGACTTGGACAGCAGCCCCTTGTCCTGCTGTCACCATAGTTACCCAGTGCCCAGTCAGCGACATGTAACGCCCCTGTCCATGCCTTCTCGTCCAAGTGTCTGTGGTGAAGTGCACCCTGTCACACACAGAGTTTCTCAAAGAAGCGGTGATGTTGTGTGCGACATGCTAGTGGAGCGCAGGCACACCTTTCTTTGAGAAGTAGTGCCGACTGGGCATCTGGTACTGGGGCACTGTGACGGACATAAGGTCTTGAAAATCCTCTGTGTCCTCCAGGTGGAAAGGCAGCATTTCTGTAGCCAACAGCTTGCAGATGGTGAAATTCAACCTCTTAGCTTTCTCATGGCTAGGAGGAAATGGTCTTTTACTTTTCCACATCTGAGGGACCGAGGGCTGGCTGTTGTGCTTAGACGGTGTTGAGTAGGGTATCCCCGGCAACTGCCGGTCTGTGAGGAAGATGCAGGCGGACATGTTAGGTTGCCTTGATCCAAAGGTGGTGCTCTCGATGTCGGAGAGCGCTCAACACTAGCAGGTGTTTCCACTTCCCAATGAACTGACGACCTGCCAATCACACTGGCTGTTGCGGGTAAAGAGGTGGCAGGTCTGCGTCCAAAAACATGTGTGACTGCTGTCCCCCCAGTCACAGAGGATGAAGAGGCTGCGGATGCACAAGATGGGGCAGACGGTGGTTGGCCCAGCCGGCTAGGCCGCATTGTAGCACAGTGAGCTTCCCACTGCAACTTATGCTTCATATCCATGTGACGGTACATGCATGAAGTACTCAAACTATGTATTTTTTGGCCTCTACTTAGCTTTTGCTGACAAATATTACAGATAACACGAGTTGGGTCATCCTTATCGATCTGAATAAATGCCCAGGCTATGCAAGGCTTAGAGCCCATGTGACCTGAAGAGCCACTACGACTTGTGGTCAGAGGCAGAGTTGTGGTTGAGGATGCAGTTGTTGACGTGCTTCCAGTACTCCGTCTCTGTTCAGGAAGGCGCAACCTAACCTCGTCGTCAATAGCATCTGTGATGCCCCGCTGCGCTTGGTATCACAGATCCTACAAGAGTGCATTGATGGAATCCTCCACAAGAGGCCCCCATAAACATTCACACATCTCCACCTTCCACCTCAGACCAGCAGAGGGAGCCCGTTAGGGATATAAATAGGGAAGGTGGAGCTAGGCAGTTCAGTTCCTCTGAAGAGTTCCTGCAGTAGAGAAGCCTAAGAGAGGTCAGTCTGCAGTGGAGCTCAGTCTAGTCTAGAGAACGCAGTTAATAGTTCAGCAGTGGAGCACGAGGCTCCTGCTTGCTAGATTCAGGGAGCCCAGATAGAGCTTAAGGTGTGCCGGTGGCGTAAGATCAGTGAAGCGCGGCAAGCTGCCGTTAGTGTGTATAGCCTAGTGAGGGCCCGAGTAGGCCGAAGGCGAGTGGCGAGTTAGTACATAAGGGGCAGAGGAGCTTAACCAGCTCACCCCGAAGCATTTACCGGACACAGGATCCGAGCTTACCGGTATCTCTATGACCCAGTAAGGCATAACCGGAATCCCTGGAGAACTACAAGTCCCAGGATCGCTAAGGTGCTGATATGTAACAGAGCCAGGAGACGCTTAGGCCCCGCATACTGGGAGCGTGAACTCCAAGAGAAGGCCCTACCACAAGGTCAGCCAGCGCAGGACAGAGACAAAGTTAGGCCTAGCTCCAGGCAGGTCAGAAACTTACTACGCAGAGGCAAGAAACAGGAGGCCCTACACCCGCTCATTGGGGAGGATCCTGATATGCACCCTTCACCCTACAGTGCTCCGGGATGTGCCTGAATTTCCAGCAGTAAAAGGTACTGAAGTGACTACCGTGTCCGTTCCCGTTCTTGCTCTGACCCAGCTGGGTCTCGCCTGTCCTGCATTCCCCCTGCATACGCTGCCCTGAGACCTAGCTCCACCTGTGGGGAGCTATACCATCGAGCTGCCTTATCACCGGCCTCAGTGGACTGCTGCAGCGCTGGTGCTTGTCACCAGATACCACAGGTGGCGTCATGAACTCTTATAAAATTAACAATTATCCACCCTTTTAAAGAGAGACCCCAGGGTACGGGCCAGGGAGCCGACCACCGCGACATCCCTAAGGCCAGGCAAATGCCCGGGTACCGAGTCATCCCCATCCCCAGGGCTAGTCACATCCTCCTCCACCTCCTCTGCTGACCTCATCGACTGTCTGACTGTGGGTTGACAGTAAGTGGGATCTCCAACCTCGTCATCATCACCCTGTGTGTTATCACACCCGTCGCCCTCAGAGCCAACCTCTTCCTGCCCTGACCGAAAAGTCAAGTTGTCGCTCCAATCAGGTATTTGAGTCTCATCATCGTCTTCATCATTGTCTCCACCAACAGGAGTTACAGTTTGGGAACAAGGGTCTACATTATGCTCAGAACCTTCTTCATCTGGTCCTGGATCCAACTTATAAAGATTCTGGGCATCGGATCAGATCATTTCCTCATCTGGATTAACAGAAGCTCTGGAGCAGACCTCCGTTTCCCAGGCTATAGTATGAGTAAACAGCTGGGCAGACTCAGCCATCTGTGTTACCCCATACTCAGACGGGCAGCTGGAGACTTGGGAGCTGTGAGGAAGCAAGTGCGATTGGGGTGACACCTCTGAGGACTGGAGTATTTGTGATGTTGAAATTGAGGTGATGGAGAGCCCACTTGAAGCAGCACTTGATATCCGTTGAAGCACCTGCTGTTTTTGTGCCTCATCTAGAATTTGTGGCGATGGGCGTGTCCGTAAGAATGGGATCGTATCACATTGTCCACGAAAAGAAGTTGACATCTTAGTTTGGCTGGAAGATGGTCTTTCTTCTGCAGATGTTACTCCCCCCCCCACCGTGGGGGGCCTCGACCCACCGGCGGACAGGCACCAGTATTGGGATAGGGGGGCTGGCCGTCAGGGTCCACCGCGGCTCTGGCACAAACCCGGCGACACAGAGGTGGCACAGGCAGGAACGGACTGGCCGTGTCGGCTTCTCACTTTTTGGATTTTAGAAGGGCATGACATGCCTATATCTGTGTCTCCCCCTCCTTTTACTCCTCCACCTCTTTTCTTTTCGCATGACTATATGTACTTGTCACTTTTCCATGTGTTAGTTGTGTCTTCTGAGCAGTTTGTCAGCTTTTGGACACCTTTGAAGGTGTTTTCTATGTGTTTCTATGTGTTTTTGTTTGCTTGCCATTGGTTTTAACGGTGTTCGAAGGTGTTCGACGAACAGTTCGACGAACAGTTCGGCGAACACACGGGTGTTCGACAAACCGAACCGAACTCGAACACTACGGGGGTGGCTCAACACTAACCACGACAAGGTGTAACCAGCATGTCTCCGCTATTAAAACCTTACCTTGTGTCAGCCGACCTCAATGTGAATAAACGCTGAACAGGACAGAGGCCGCGATTGTAAGAATGGCCCTATTCAAGTGCAGGATTGCATTTTTGGCCCTCATGACATTTTTTTTCAAAACACAGAATACTCTAAATTTGATCAAATCGGGGAACACTGAATCAAAAACTATACTTGTGACTTTTGCTGCAGTTATTCTTTGGTGTTTTTTTTCAACGATTTATGAACGTGGCCTAATATACAATCACATTTATGATGTACCTGGCATCTCAGGCAGCACTGTCCTTATAAAATCAATCATGTCTTCTCTTGTTGTGTAAATTCACATTAATGGTTGATAAATATGAGTTGAATTCTATTAAGAGAAGGTCTGACCGCTAAATTAAAAAAAAAAAAAAAAAAACTACAGGAAATGTATCGTTTGCATTTCTCAAAACATTAAATAATTAAAAAAAGAAATTGACAACACATTCAAAATCGAGGACAATGCATTTCCTTTATCAGGACCTAAGTGATTTTTTTTTTATTTTTTAAAAAAAGCCCATTCAATTAGCAGCGTTAAATGTTGCATTATCTTGATACAAGACTAATAATTTCAATGAAAAAGGAATGTTCCAAGGTGAAACAGTAAAAGCTTTTAAAACACAAAACTCAACCAAGGTGATAACCGTCTGCTTATCTTATCTTCTATACAATGTTGCCGAGTGAATGCATTTCTAAATACAAGACAGATAAATTATGATATGTGCAAATGTAAATCTAATGTCAATGCAAGGTAAAAGCATTATTGAGACTAAACTCCGCAAATGGATACGCTAATGTATTAATTTATAAATAAGAATAAAACCTTGCAGAATGAAAGAAAACACAGATTGGAAGGCAGAGGTGATGTGGTGTAGGGGGTCTCGCCCTTCATTTACACAGAACTACAATGGCAGCATTGTGACATTCATCATTGACTAACGCAGAGTCAGGGTCACATATTTGGACAATGATTCAAAGTTATTAAATTTATCATCCATTTTGTGTTGGACATGCTTGCAAAGTATGATCACATGTGCAGGTTTTGGAGCATGTTATCCATTTTCTAATATTAATAAATCAACTTAAATGTTTGCTGCTTTCTATGTAGATCTGGCCCTGCAAAATCCAACCCTGTCTTCACTTACTTAAGCCCAATAGATAGTCATCCGCCAAATGATCTTTCAGCTGGCAGCTATCTCTCCCATCTCTTGCATACACAGGAAAGCTTGTTTTGCCGAAAGTGCAGCAGCCTGACTCTTCTGGTGGCAGATTATCCCCCGAAGAAGTAAAAGATTGGCAATCAGAAATCGGACAGGCTGTATTCTTCTCTCTGCCGACATCATCTGTCAGGGAAGAGTCGGGAGACCCATCCCATACACATTAGACTGCTGGCCAATACCGCCAATGTCATCGTGGGTCAGCTCATATGTTAGGGGACTTTAGATAAAAGAGGACCAGTTTTGATTGAACAAAAATTGCTCAGATATCACAATATGTAAATGCACCATAAATACGGACCCTGGCCAAATGATACTGATGGGTTAGGCCATCAATATCGGATCAGTGGAGGTTCAAAACCTGGCACCCCCACCGAACAGCTGTTTCTGGCGGAATTTGGGTGTGTCACTGAGGTGGCTAGCCTTGGTGATGTAAGTCCCAGAGATGAAGGTGCAAGCAATAAAGGTTGCTGCAGTGTTTTCTTAACGGGACTGGATTTTTGGGTCCAGGTTTTAGGAGTGACCAGAAGAGCATGGGTAGGACTGGTCGCTGCCATATCTCCATTTCCAGGCTTTGATAGGGACCATTTAAGGCAGCTAAGCTGCTTCAGTGCTGTCTGTAGTCTCGAGTGGGAAACATTAATGGTGGATAATCTGTGTCTGTACTACTCAGTGAGTGGAAACTTTCTGCATGTGCTTAAGTACAGTGCCTGACCTAAAGTAAAAGGGACTGTTTGATTTTGTTTTACATTTTGGCTGAAGAAAAGCTGCTTTATTTTTTTTTGCAAGTTTGTGAGACATTAAATTTTACTCTGGTTTTGGCACCACAAATAGTTGCCTGTGTGGACCTCAGCTGCTACCAAAGAGTGTGCACCCCTATGAGCTGCACAGCACATCTCTACAGAATGTGTGGCAGCTGCTGTCAGGATCCATTATCGGTCAGAGAAGATACAGGAGACCCCACATTATATGGTTGGCAGGTGCTGTCAAAGTTGGTGGATTTTGAAGACTTTAATGTGTATGGGGGCTTTGAGACTGAAGACAAAATTTGTGATATTGGAACTAAAGCACAAGTAGCACAAAGATGTATGATTTTTTCTTTTTTATTTGCTGAGTGGCGGCACCAGGAGATATATTTAATAAAATGAAGTACACATCACTGAACATGAACTCTACTCTCAATAGTCTCCTCTTCCTCCTTATTTGTTTCTTTTCATCGCCATTCCCCCCCCCCCCCGTGAAAACACATAAACCCTCAGCAGAAGGGTCGACAGCTATCTGATTGTATGTCCAGCTTTAGTTTTTGCAGTGTAGTAATGTAATTATTACATTACATATATACTCTGTTTACGTGCTGCCAGTAATAAGAAGTAATAAGAAGTGTTCGGAGTTGACCTGCATGACAAACTGTGTCATGTGAATAGCTGAAGTTAAATATATATGTACACAAAGTAACATATTCTTGATATGTCAAAATACTCCAATAACTAAAACAAACTATTTGCAAAATGCATAAAGACAATAGCTAAAGGTTGACGAAAAATTGGTCTCAGCCTTCAGTAGAATACAGAACGGTAAGTTTTACCATCATGAGAATAAGCTCTTTACCAAGGACCCTATAAATACATTGTGGGTAAAATAAAATAAGTTAAAATCACTTAAATCATCTCATCTGTGCAGGTAAAGACATGGCCTATATATAGTACAGAGATATACAGTACAGACCAAAAGTTTGGACACACCTTCTCATTTAAAGATTTTTCTTTATTTTCATGACTATGAAAATTGTACATTCACACTGAAGGCATCAAAACTATGAATTAACACATGTGGAATTATATACTTAACAAAAAAGTGTGAAACAACTGAAAATATGTCTTATATTCTAGGTTCTTCAAAGTAGCCACCTTTTGCTTTGATGACTGCTTTGCACACTCTTGGCATTCTCTTGATGAGCTACAAGAGGTAGTCACCAGAAATGGTTTTCACTTCACAGGTGTGCCCTGTCAGGTTTAATAAGTGGGATTTCTTGCCTTATAAATGGGGTTGGGACCATCAGTTGTGTTGTGCAGAAGTCTGGTGGATACACAGCTGATAGTCCTACTGAATAGACTGTTAGAATTTATATTATGACAAGAAAAAAGCAGCTAAGTAAAGAAAAACGAGTGGCCATCATTACTTTAAGAAATGAAGGTCAGTCAGTGGGAAAAAATGGGAAAACTTTGAAAGTGTCCCCAAGTGCAGTTGCAAAAACCATCAAGCGCTACAAAGAAACTGGCTCACATGAGGACCACACCAGGAAAGGAAGACCAAGAGTCACCTCTGCTTCTGAGGATAAGTTTATCCGAGTCATCAGCCTCAGAAATCGCAGGTTAACAGCAGCTCAGATTAGAGACCAGGTCAATGCCACACAGAGTTCTAGCAGCAGACACATCTCTACAACAACAGTTAAGAGGAGACTTTGTGCAGCAGGCCTTCATGGTAAAATAGCTGCTAGGAAACCACTGCTAAGGACAGGGAACAAGCAGAAGAGACTTGCTTGGGCTAAAGAACACAAGGAATGAACATTAGACCAGTGGAAATCTGTGCTTTGGTCTGATGAGTCCAAATTTGAGATCTTTGGTTCCAACCACCGTGTCTTTGTGCGACGCAGAAAAGGTGAACGGATGGACTCTACATGCCTGGTTCCCACCGTGAAGCATGGAGGAGGAGGTGTGCTGGTGTGGGGGTGCTTTGCTGGTGACACTGTTGGGGATTTATTCAAAATTGAAGGCATACTGAACCAGCATGGCTACCACAGCATCTTGCAGCGGCATGCTATTCCATCCGGTTTGCGTTTAGTTGGACCATCATTTATTTTTCAACAGGACAATGACCCCAATCACACCTCCAGGCTGTGTAAGGGCTATTTGACCAAGAAGGAGAGTGATGGGGTGCTACACCAGATGACCTGGCCTCTACAGTCACCAGACCTGAACCCAATCGAGATGGTTTAGGGTGAGCTGGACCGCAGAGTGAAGGCAAAAGGGCCAACAAGTGCTAAGCATCTCTGGGAACTCCTTCAAGATTGTGGGAAGACCATTTCCAGTGACTACCTCTTGAAGCTCATCAAGAAACTGCCAAGAGTGTGCAAAGCAGTCATCAAAGCAAAAGGTGGCTACTTTGAAGAACCTAGAATATAAGACATATTTTCAGTTGTTTCACACTTTTTTGTTAAGTATATAATTCCACATGTGTTAATTCATAGTTTTGATGCCTTCAGTGTGAATGTACAATTTTCATAGTCATGAAAATAAAGAAAAATCTTAGTGATTAGATCATAGGTGGTGTCAAAGATCGCAGCCAGGGAAGGTCGTCACTTAAACCACCCACTGTTATCTTTGGAGTGAACAGTTCTCTGCTGTCCCCTACCATCGGGAAAATTACGCGACTGACCGACCATTAACGGAGGAGGCCGCAGGTTGTTTCCATTAATAGGCCGGTTATCGAGAAACGAACAGTGAGCGTATGGTATATACACTTCCAATTCCAATGCACGGAATATGTGTATATATCCCCGGTATAATCACTTCTAACTCCACGATAGCCCAAAACTACAAGCCGCCACCACCAGTCGTGTTTTATACAGGCTGACTTTAGGCCTGCTTCTGATAGCGTATGGCTTCGGGGTGCGGGTTACAGAACAAAAGGAACAGAACTATTACATTTATATTTAATCCAGAACGATAAGCAGTGTATAAAAAATATACAAAATATTTTACAAATGGGACAAAACAATACAGCATATACAATTGCATAAAATAAAAGGAATAACAAAATAAACTTACTAAGGCGCTCACAGAGATGAGTCAACTTAGACAAAGGAGAGCACTTTGATTCGAGACATTCAGTGAATGGGATTCATGCATGCACCGATGTGTGTCTCTCTACAGGAACAAAGATCATAATTTGTCTTGACCTTTTATCAGCACCTTACACACACACACCCCCCCCTTGATGACCTCAAGTGAGCCGGGTTGTGGAAAATTCTCAGCCCTTCAGGATTTTCTGAAATTCCTAAGTTATGAGATATCTTCCCTCCTGATGATCGCAGAAGTTCGAGATCGCCGCCATATTTTGCATCGGGATTTTAACTTTTCCCAGAGACGAAACATGACATGGCTGTTGTCAGTTATCTTTCCACTATTGATTTGGGGCTTATAGGCAGGTGTTACAGTTATGAGAAATGCATGTATATTCTTCCCCGATTAGCCCTGAAGCCCTGTATGTTTCATCAATATCGGATCTATACAAAAAATAATATTCCTAACTTTTCACTGGTGCCTCAGCGTCTGCCAAAGATATTCTGATGAAAGGAAGTGCATCCTGGTGGACAATAGGTATCCTGTCTTAATTACCTGTCCAATCTATAACCCTCTGTCTACGCACAATAAACATCCTCGTTGGCACTGCAGGGGTCCTTTACTTCAAAAAGGATCTGCCTGCATGTTAATTAAGATGGTCACAACCCAACTATACCTAATTTTCTACTTCTTTATGCCCAATGTTGTTCCACTCTATTTCAAGGCCTCAAAAATTTCAAGTTATTGTCCTACTGCAAAAGAGAGAGGAGGGAGGGGGGTGAATGCCCCCTATCACTAAAGTGGCTTAATATTTTCTATGACAGGTGGAATTCACAAGGTTCAGTTAACTTTGATCTAAAGTGTATGGCGAACATAAGAGTAAAAC
The DNA here is from genome assembly GCF_046119375.1 of Phyllobates terribilis. Taxonomy (NCBI): domain Eukaryota; kingdom Metazoa; phylum Chordata; class Amphibia; order Anura; family Dendrobatidae; genus Phyllobates; species Phyllobates terribilis. The sequence continues at coordinate 388,570,093 of NW_027362765.1, forward strand.
CACTTACTGCAATGACTTTCTTGGTAAACAGTGCTGTACCTCCTCGATTTTTAGGGAATGACTCTTTAAAGGGAAACTGACAGCTGATACTTGTCACCAATCCATGGGCAGCATACATCAGACACTGGCTGTATGATTTCAGCCAGGTATGCTTAAAAGCCAACAGGACAAAGCAGTACAGGTGACTAGTTGAAAAGGTGGGTCCCTGCCAACGACTTACTGTTTTTTTTCCTAGACATTTATGCAGGGAGAGACCTGTCACTCAAGGGGCGCGGGCAGGGAGAAGCTGCAGAGGACCCTCCTGTCTGACTAGTCACCTATGCCACTTGGTACTGCGCGTCTTTTAAATTATGATTGAAATCATGCAGCCAGTTTCTGATCCACGCTGCCCATGCAGACCACCGCTTTAATCAGATGAGTGCTATGCGTGGTTTTGACCCATGTTATTCTATGGCGCCGTGCACATTTCCATTTTTTCATCAGACCGAGGAAAAAAATCATAGCATGCACAATTTGCCTCCAAGAGTCAGATGGCACTCACCCATTCATGTTAATGGGTCCATGGAAAAAATTCAGACCGCACTCGGATGACATACGATTTTCCCATACTGAGATAATGGAGGATGTGGAGAAACTTTTTTTCTCTCCACTGCCAAGAAAATCAGATCCCACTCTGATCCAACTCAGATGAGAGTATGATTAGCATAAATTGGACCGATTTTCTCAGATTGAGAAAAAACGTTCGTCAGCACCTGCCCTAAAGGCTTGAGTAGATGACCGTATAACATGGACAAGTGCTATAAGTCGCTTTGACAGTGCAGCATCCATGATTTGCCTTCGATATCGGATGCCACTTGTCCATTCATGTTTATGGGTCCGTGGAAAACATCAGACTGCAATCGGATGACCATGGACAGACTGAATGGAGAACGAGGAGAACCTCTTATTTTTTTTTTAATTCTCCACATCAGAGAAAATCGGATCACACTCTGTTCAAACCCTGATTAGAGACTGGTCAGAATGTGATTAGCATAAATCAACCCGATTTTTTCAGAGATAACGGTCGTCTGCACCTGCCCTAACACTGAGAGAAGGGAGGGGGATAGCACAGAAAGACGTCAGGAGCAAGAGCTATGCATTCAGCTAGATGAACGGGTAACCAACATTCTAAAGCAGCAAAATGGTAGCATTTTTTTTTATGAAGGCTTTTTAGAAAGTTGTTTAACTTTGTATTTAAGAAGCAAATGAACAATAAAAAAAATAATGTTTGTGGGTGTACATAGCCTTTAAGTGCAAAAATACACTTTCCTATTTACTCTCACAGTACAAACACTAGCAAGGTATTATATTACACCTGATCTGTTTTTATACTCGTTTTTGTGAGAGAGCGACACACCTTTGCAATGTTTATTTTACAGATGGTTCTCTTGAGATTTTAGCTTTATTAGAAACATGAAGTTGTTCCAATGATCTCACTATGATATACTTTGATTCTTTCAGAAACACAAGGAACATATATGCAGAACTGTAATGAATAACAAAAGAAAAATCCATTTAAGTTCCAAAATGTGTGTTTCTCATTTATGTGGGAAGTTCTTCTATTTTAAAAGCAGCTAATGAAAAGATTTCAGGGAAGCCCAAAGCATTAGCAATGTTAAAAAGAAGGAAATGATTTATGTTTTTTAGCCTTTGAAGATCTGTAGGGCAGATAAGGCTGGATGATACTGCAAAAAGGAAGTCAATTCCCAAAATTAGTCATGCACTTTCTTTTCCTTATTATGTTTTTTTACAAGAAAATGCATAGAAAATATTTTTCCTGCTGAGGGAAAGAATGGTTTTACACACATTACTGTAAAATACATTTTGTGAGAATACCAGGAAACAAATCAAGACAATTTCTACAAATAGCAATATTTGGATTTGAGAGTCCTCAGTGGTTGATACCTTTTAATGGCTAACTGAAAAGATGGCAACAAATTGCAAGCTTTCGAGACTACTCAGGCCTCTTTATCAGACATAGTATAACATTTTTCTAGGCCTCTTTATCAGACATAGTATAACATATTTTTCTATCTGCTGGCTAACACGGTATAAAAATATATATTTTCCCTGTATCCCAATAGCAAAATATCTACAGAGGAATCTAATTTAATGTAAAAATGTTGTCACTCCCATGACAAAATATAAGGACTAATTGCGATCTTTTTCTTTACATACTGGAAGATTTTCACTTTATGTATTTAACTTATATAGGGATTAATAAAGTTCAGACAATACACAGAAATTACAGAATTGTGCATTGGTGGGGAGGGAGTCCTCATGACAATACAAGATATCCTTGGAGCACCTTCAAGCAAATATCGATGCACTGAGCACAGGCTTCAATTTTGAACAAGAACCAATGAATTGTTTTTTTAGTTTTTGCCTGTTTGCATTTCTTTTTTGTTTTTTAAGGTGGATCACCAGATTTTATGATACTAAAAACTGCATACATTAATAGATTTCTTAGTCTTGATAAGGATGCTGTATATAAGTGTAAAATCCATGTCAGAATGGCTTTCTTCATCCAACTAGCCTGACTGACAGCTCCTCAGTGTCCCTCCTCCCTGCTGCTGAATTGCTGCACACCTATCCTGATTGACATCTTTCTAGTGCATCTTCTCGCTGTTGTGAAATCTCCTCCCTCCTAACCTGATTAAAAAGAGCAAAGAAAAGGGGCGCAAAATAGCGCGATTATCCGATAACAATAATAGAGGTAAGAGATGAAAATTGCTCACCTTTAAGGGTTGTGATATGCACAACTCATGGAAAAGGCATAAGACGAGGTGCTGCAGCAGGCGCAAATCCCTCGGGATACTTCATTAGAATGTCGGTAAGTGGATAAAGATGGTGCCAGTGAGAGCCGCGCTTCCTCCAAAATGAATCAGTCAGATAGATAAATATCAGACTTTATTGGAAAGCTATAACACTACGCGTTTCTCGGACGTCCCGTCCGCTTCTTCAGGTACATAGCTAATGTTGACTATAACAAGGATGTCTATATATACATGTTAGTGCACGTGAGGAAACAAAAAAGACCGCCAAAGGATCCAGTAGCGCCAAGGAGCTAACGGTCTCCTGAGTTAAAAAAACCCTTTGAGGCCAATCAAACATTTGCATGATTATAGTGCACACTCCTTAATACTATTAACATGACCTGACTGAATTTACAAGCATAATAAAAACTAAACAGAAAACATAAGTATCAAATAACATGAACTATAATTACATATTATTCATTTTGTACGCAATTTAAAAGGAAAAGGGGAATCAAACTATGTTTCCTGCTTCTACATAGCTGGAACAACCGTCTAACCCACTATGCTAAACCCTAGAAGCAGTAAGACAGGTAATATAACTAAGAGGTGGCAATATGAAAACGTACCTGGAAGATATGTAAGATACACGATATACCTGTTAGTAGCGCTACACTTGAGGTTAAAAATAAATAAAGATAAAAATTAAAATATACTAAAATTGATTATATCAAGCAGGATATAATAATATAAAAAATCTTTTTAGTATATGTTACATGTCTCTTGCAACAAAGACAATCTCCCCTCGGGGAACACTGGACCCATTCCATGCATGACCCAAACGAAAAGAATCTAAGATGGTGCTCTCACCGGCACCATCTTTATCCACTTACTGACACTTCTAACCTGTTTGACAGTCCCTCATTGTCCCTTTTCCCTGTGGCTAAATCTCCGCTCATCTTGCTTGATTGACAGCTCTATAATGTCCTTCCTCTCTGCTTCTAAATTTCCGCCCATTTTGCCTGATTGACAACCTCTCTGTGTAAAAAGCTAAATTAATAAATTACAACCTTATAACATCAACGATCTTTAGAGCAGAATCCTCCTTCTTTGTCACACTTCCAGTATTGGTGTATTTATTTAATTATGCTGCTATCAATCCTGCAGAGACCAGTAGTTCTACCAGTGGTCACCATCAAAAATACTGTCAAAAGTTTCTGTTAAAGAGCAACCGAATGCAGAGCAGCAATGCTGAACAGTTAGCTTCCAATTACCTTGCTCTGATCTTATGGGTGTTCTTGGAAAGAGTCTGCGGTTAAAGGCAACCAGACAGGTGATACATGCTGCCCAAACTGTGGGCAACATGTATCAGCCACTGGCTGTACGATCAGCCATGTATGTTTGACTCTGAAACACTTCGGCGTTTCAGAGAAAAACATACCTTTAATAGCTGCGGGGGACCAAGTAGTTGTACAGGGGGTTCCAGGCAGTTTCTCCCCGCCCGCTGACAGTGCCTGACAGATCTCTGCCTAAACGTGTGTATAGGTATTAGCCTGTGTGCCCACTATGCGCTTTTTAAGCGTTTCTGCAGTGGCAATTCCGCTGCAGAAACGCTTAAAAATCGTATGGTAGAAGGTCTGCCATGTTCCCCAATGATAATCCGCATGTGCTGTGCACATGCTGCGGAAAATCATTGCGGAAAAATCCGCAGCACTACCAGTTATTTTGCGGAAGTGCGGCGTTTTCACCGCCACTGACTTGCATTGAATCGCATAATATTTGCATCACTACATGTGCACATGCGGATATCATGCGGTTCAATGTGCGGATGGTACCCGGGTCTGGAGAAGAGGAGACTTTCCTCCAGGCCCAGGTACCATAGCACCTGTAAAAAAAAGAATAAAATAAAAAATATACATTATACTTACCTTCTCATGGCCCCCGGTCTCCATAGCGATCCGTCCTGGCTCTCTGGCAGCTCGCGATGGTCTAAAAGGGACTGCCATGACGTCATTTAGTCATGTGACGGGTCACGCGACCTCCGACGTCACATAACTAAATGATGTCATGGCAGGTCCTTTTAGACCAAAGCTAGACACCGGACAGATCAGATAAGGACACCGGGGGCCATGAGAAGGTAAGTATAATATTTATCTTTTACCAGTCTTTTACGGTCACACTATATAAATCCATGGATTTATATAGTGTGACCAAGTTGTCAAGCACTTTCCAAATGATGCTAAAATCGCTTGGAAAGCCCTTGACAACCCGCATGCGGAAATGCAAGTGAAGAACGCTTCACATCCGCATGTCCCTGGCAGGAAAACGCATGTACAATCCGCATGTACAATCCGCATGCGTTTTTTCTGCCAGGGAGATGCAGAAACGCTCAGGAAAAATCCGGAGCATTTCTGCATCGTGGGCACTTAGCATAATGCATTTTTTTGTGAGCTATAGCTTCTATCCAGCATTTATTTCCTCTTCATGTACTTGTATCCCTTTCTGTAGCTTGTTTTCTCTGCCATTCCTAAAACTGTAGATGATTTCTCCTCGGTCCACGCTGTGGAGATCTATGTGCAACCATCTCCCTGCTGGTAATTCTATCACTGAGAGAAGGGAGGAGGAAGCAGAGGGCTGTCAGACTCTGGCACATGAGCTTTGACAGATTTTTAACATTTTTCTAAAATCAGGCAGCTATATAACAGACTTATAAACACTGCAAAAGCAAAAAGGTAGAAAATGATTAACAAAGACTATTTAGAAAGTTGCTTAAATTTACAAATAGAAAAGAAAAGAAATGAATGATAAAAAAAATCTGAGTGAAGATGTGCATAATCTTAGAGTCAGCAGTTCTGAACTTTTAAAAGAAATGAAATGCATGTAGTAGATTGTAACTATGGTCATCTTGAGTAAAAGTATAAGTTCGAGCAGAACTTTTCAGAGTTAGACGATTTAATGTGAAGATTAGTATTGGCTAGTTGGGAGGGTGACGGGATAGGCTAGGTTGGGGAAGAGGGTGGTCCAATGCGGGAAGTAGTTGATTTTTGCTGGATAAAAAGGAGAGTGCTGCATTGGTAAAAGTGATAGGGGAACCGCTGACAAATGTTTTTGTTTTTTTTTACTTCTAAGGAGCACCGAATACCAGAAGGTTGTTATGGAGCAGGTAAAGTATTGTACAATTATTTTCTGACATTACATTCTTGCTAAGATGTGTTGATTGTTGCCAAGCATCTTTATAAGCAAGTTGAAATTAGTTTGTCATCTGTGCTCTAAGGACTTCTGGAGAACCCCTAACCAACTTACTTGGAGCCACAGAAACCATGTTTTGGAAACAATAACCTAAAGTATGCTCTAACCGGTATTAATACTGGACAGCCTGTACCAAGCCCAAAGTTGTCAGTACTGCAATGCCAGGGCTAATGGGGACAGGATAAAAGGAGCTTATAAATTTAGACGGCCAGGACCAGAGTTTGGGCACTTGGGTCAGATCCCAACTGTTACATTTACAGTATTCCCTACCCTTTGCAATGATCATATGTTATTGTTGGGGATATCCTCTTAAATGCCTAGTTTATGGCAACATAAATCACTGTCAACAATGAATATATGCATTTCTATTGTATGAACATAAAAAGTGTCACTGTTGCCAAACAATTTAAAGAAATATGAAGATTGAAAAGTCAAAATTGCATATAGTAGATAAATTAAAGCAATATGCACCAAAAAAAGAAATAATATGACACTGTGCACATGACTGCCCGTGAAGTTTATTGTATGGGATTTCTTAGTTTAAGGTAAATTTGTTGAAAAAGTCATCACAACTTTGCAGGTCTCCACCAAGCTAATGCCCTAACTAAGAAGACCATATTTCTAAAGATGTCTTGTATCCAAAAACAAATGGCAAGTTGTCAGAGTGTACTGTATGCCTTTCACGAACGGAAAGATTGCGAAACATCTGTTTCAGCTAATAACAGATTACATTTTGGGGAACGGACCCAAAATATGTAACGATATATTGGAGCTTTTGGTTTGTGGCTGAACACAGGCACATTTTGCTTATCTATTTTCATCCTTTGTGGTTGAGAATGGTTGTAAAAGTTATATCCTGTACTACCCTGGAGAGAGAGAAAAATGGGAATCTTTACAATTCATCTGACCTTTAAAAGATATAAAGCTCTCATTAACTCAAGAACATGGCAGATGAATTTTAATGCTGATAAATGTAAAGTAATGCACCTGGGCCGCAGTAAACGTATTGCTGCATATACATTAAATGGAAGAAATATGGGGACAGCAGAAGTGGAGAAGGATTGGGTATTCCGGTTATAAGTAAAGATGCATTTACACTGGCTGATTATCGAGTATATTTCCTCATAATAGCCCAGTCGATCACTTGACAAACGAGCAAAACGTCCATTTGAGTGAAATGGTTTTTAAGCTTGCTTAAAAATATTCATTCTCGGCAGCACATTGTCCTGTGTAAATGGAACATCTGCTGCCGAGAACAATGACAGCCTGTGCGCCCAGAACAATCTATTACTGATCGTTCAGTGTGCATGGGAAAGGTAATCTTGTCTAAAGCGTTTCTAAACACACTACTAAACTACAGCAAATTGGCAAACATCAGCTGATCAGCGGTTGTTTTCGGTCGCAGGTCAATGAAAACAAGCCTAAGCTAAGTAGTAGTACTCAATGTCAAGCAGCCGCAACAAAAGCAAAAAATATTTTAGGGTGTGTAAAATGAAAGATAAAAACTAGTGATCCCGATGTTTTATAATCACTCTAAAGATTCAGGGATCCACATTATGAAAATATAGGAAAGTTGGTTCTAAAGACAGACAACTCGATAATTTCATAGGATGGGAGGTCTCTCCTGTAAAGAGACAGCAACACGTGGGCAGCATGGTGGCTCAGCGCTGGGGTCCTGGGTTCAAATCCCACAGAAGGATAACATCTGCAAGGAGTTTGTATGTTCTCCCCGTGTTTGCGTGGGTTTCCTCCAGGTTTGCCGGTTTCCTCCCACACTCCAAACACATATTGATAAGGAACCAAGATTGTGAGCCCCAATAGGGGACAGTGTCGATAATGTCTGTAAGGGCGCTGTGGAATTAATGGCGCTATATAAGTGAGTAAAATAAATAAATTAATTAATTAAGAGATGCTAGAAAAATCAGGCTTGTTCAGCTATGAAAAATTAAAAATGCCTTGGAGGTGATCAAATTTACATGTACATATACATTACATATGGGCAATATCAAGGACCGGCAAATGGCTTACTCTTTCCAAGGAATTAGGACCATGGGACATTCTGAAATGTACTTAGATCATTGCAATCCAGCGTGCATGTATAACATGCATGGTGGCCCAGTCCATCTTTGCACATGACCAATTAGCCAGTTTGAACACCCAGCTGTTTGGTCAATCAAGGGGTCACATAATTGGTATAATTGTAGTGCTAAGAGCGCTATATAAATCTCACAGGTGCATGTGTCTGCACTTGGTCCTTTTCTGTGACAGTGTGTTGTTACTTGGATCCTGACCATGTTTCTAAGCAAATATGACGGTATATCCTTGCTGACTTCAGGACTGGGACTGGTACTACTGCTGGAAATTGACCATGACTTGCTTTCTATCTCATGCCCTTCTTTATCATGCCTTACTTTTGTGTATTACAGGGCTCCATCTTTAACCATGAGCTGTAAACTGCTATTCTGAGACTACTGTAGGATTTGTAATCATAGGACTCTATGCAGCTAAGTCCAGTTTCCCGTATGGGGTTAGACGGCAACAAACTTGGATCTCTTGGACCTATTCTAGCCACGTTCAAGCTGACTGCAGTTTTCCTTGCCTTGCTGTAAGTGTAACTCTTAACACAATGATTAAATATGGCGAACAGGTTATTTAGACATTAATTATATGAAAGGAATTTTTACAGTCATATTAGTAAAACTAGTGAATGCACTACCCTATGTAAGGCAGCACTAGTCATCATAATGGGGGATACTCGCTTCACTGCGACAATCAATGCACACGGGCAATGTCTTTCCATTTTTAAACAATGCTCAGCAGTTTATTACTTCATAAACCGCATATGACCGGGTCCAACTCAGTGGCACGCCGACACACATATATACAATATTCATGAGCCAAGTGACACAGAGGCCCACTTGCTCCAGGTACAGCCTTCAGCAAGGTAATCATATAGCAATGTCCATAGCAATGTCCATATAACGTAGTGTATTACCTTTGCCGGGTTTAGCTGTCTCAGTCCATTACTCCGCCATCACTGTGGCTTTGCGGCTTCCCAGGTGGGGGTCTCTAGCCGTCGTTCCCTCAAAGGCCACTGACATCCACACAGGATCCAGGCTTTGCCTTTCAGGACTCTTCATCAAGCCTCTGCCTTCCAAGGCCACTAGCATCCACTCACAGGATCCAGTCTCGGCCTTTCGGGCTGCCAGGCTTCACTTGGCCTCACTAGGCCTCACACGGTCGGTGTCCCACACACATGGGAACAGGCCTTACGCCTCTCTCACAGAACACACCTGTCTCCCATCAAGCAGGGTTTATATATGCATCCCGTGCACACACACACATACTGACAGGACCTTGCTGATGTCACAGTCATGTGATCAGACAGACATTCTGTGCGCGCAGGACCTGTGCTATGTCACAGTCATGTGACCAGTCACCTGAAGGGGAAGGTACATGGTCAGGTAAAACACATCCTGGACCATTACCGTAATGCCAGCAAGTCGCTGCATTACACCGAGTAATTACAGATAATTAGAGATCAGTTAAACTCAATTCGGACAGATTTGCTCATCCCAGGATGGAAATTTGATTTGCACTGAATAAATTTAATGCTAATTAAAAAAGCCAAAGGGGTTAACAAAAATTTTACACTCTCTTCTCCTTGGCCTTCCCCTGTACCTTGCCTTCCATCATCGGTTCTCGGTTTGGTTCTTTTACTTCTTTCTTCTATCATCTTTTTGGTTGGGTCTTCCATTAACTAAGCCCTATGTCATCAAACGGTCCTGGTGAATGGAATTGAACATGCGTCCCACTGCACACGTCCCTAGGGTCACAACTTACATCGTGACGGCATGGGGGTAAGTGAATGGAAGACCCGGACAGAAGGAACATAGAAGACAGAAGATAAAAGAGCTGAAAGGAGAACTGGTGCAGTGGGACTCGTACTAGAAGAGCCGAGTCATGGTGACTACATTTTTTATTTGTAACCCATTCCACTAGCTGCCATCTTTCTGAACTTGCCAGAAGCAAATTGCAAAAAAAAAATTGGATTCTGGAGAACCTGAATTTTTTGCAAATTTCGAGGTTCATTTTTATCAATGTTCCATCATTTAAAAAAAAGGGCTAAATGCTTATCAAATAAGTAATTGCACCGATAGGTATAATTAATCTACTAATCTATGACGACTAATTGAATGAGAAAAGCTGAACTTGATGAACTTGTGTCTTTTTTTTTTCAATCTCTGTAACTATTGAATTTAACATTGATTGTTTCATAAGCAGACTGATAGAGAAAGAAAAGGTGATACAAGATAAAGGGAATGTGAGCACTTGAATAGGAGGTACACATTTCAGGTACAGACAATACACTGTATAAATTTGGATTAAAAACAGTGAAGTCAGTACAATAGATATTTGTCCAGGATACTAAAGATCAACTCATTATTCTCAATGACTAGTGAGTTGCTGTAGTGACTGAGCTACCAGTCGCATGAGAGGTCCCCAGAGGTGAGGAGGCCTTAACAATTCCACAAAGGTGGCAGAGCAATCACAGTGGTTGCATCATGGCTGGAGCAGTCTCACAAAGTGCAAATGCCACAGGTTTATTTTGAATTAGATAAGAAATCTAAATGCTAAATCTTCAGATAGCATATTATGGTGTCTGTGTTCTTTTTTTTTACATTTTTGATACTTTCACGTTATAACCTTCACCAATCAAACACACCGTCCATAGCAGCCTAACGAAATGTAACTTTACTTTTAAAAAGTAAAGTTTTTCAAGTTTGGCGTTCGTTTACGCAGATAATACATATGTCAGCTCTTTTATTGCCTTGTGTGATACTTGTACTAAGAACAAGATTGTATCCCAGCAGGTGGAAATCCTTCTCATTTGGGAAAAAAAATATACAACGGATATGAAATAAAGTTTAGCATTTCCCTATAAGATTTCCAAATGTTTAATTTTCTCACTGGTTCTTTTTCAACATTTAAGTGTCATATGATCTCTGGTAAATTCATTTGGTCTGAATACACCATTGCTGTATGAGTCACCTAGCTTAACGCTACACCTGTATATTAACACAAGGGTCTACCACGGAAGCCATTGTTTGCAGCTTTAGAAACACTTTGTTAGGATTTTAGATGACTATAGGATAATTGTATAGAGAATAGGTATTATATTACATTCTGAGCAGCTGGGACAAAACTATCATTCAGAGATTGATGCAAAAGTGTTAAGAGTGTTAGGCAGAGCCGTGTACATAGAGCCTATGCAGGGAGTCTCTACGGATTTGTTCTGAGGAGCTGTAGGCACACTCTTATGGCAACATTCAACCCTTAAAGGGCTTGACCAGTGAGAACAAGTGATCACCTAGCCACAGGATCCACTGGGACCCACAATGGAGTGGGAGTGCATGTTTGACCGCTGCTCCATTCATTTCCAATTGGACTGTCAAGAGTAGTCCTTGGCTTTTTCCTGGAGCCCCAAAGAGAATGAATGGAGAGCAGGTCCGATCTACCGTTCCATTTTATAACGGAGATAAAAGTTCCCCATCAGGAAAAAAAAAATCCCTGTCCTGCCAATTGGTGCAGCTCCCAGTGGAGGAACACCTACCGATCAGCAAGTTTTCATTTACAGTGGCATGTAAAATTGTGGGTCAAAATTACTGTTATTGTGAACAGTTAAGCAAGTTGAAGATGAAATGATCTCTAAAAGGCCTAAAGTTAAAAATGACACATTTCATTTATATTTTAGGCAAAGAAAAGTCATCTTTTACATTTCAAAAATTACAAAAAGGAAAATAGGATGATGCAAAAGTTTGGGCACCTTTGGAGATTTGTGTGATCAGATAACTTTGAAAAAGGTTTCAGACCTTAATTAGCCTGTTAGGGTTATGGCTTGTTCACTATCATTGTTAGGAAAGGTCAGGTGATGCAAATTTTCCAGCTTTATAAAAACTCAGCCTCCTCTAACCTTGTGCCAAAAACAGCAGCCATGGATTCTTCTAAGCAACTGCTTAGCACTCTGAAAATGAAAATGGTGGAGGCCCACAAAGAAAGAGAAAGCTATAAGAATATAGGAAAGCGTTTTCAAGTTGCCCTCTCCTCAGTTCGATATGTAATTAAGAAATGGCAGTTAACAGGAACAGTGGACAAGATAAGGTCTGAAAGACCAAGTAAAATTTCAGTGAGAGATGCTCGTAGGATTGCTAGACAGGCAAATCAGAACCCCCCGCTTGACTGCAAAAGACCTGTAGGCTATGTGCCCACGATGCAGAAATGCTCTGCATTTTTCCTGAGCGTTTCTGCATCTCCCTGGCAGACAAAACGCATGCGGATTGTACATGCGGATTGTACATGCGGATTGTACATGCGTTTTTCCTGCCAGGGACATGCGGATGTGAAGCGTTCTTCACATGCATTTCAGCATGCGGGTTCTCATGCGCTTTCCAAGCGATTTTAGCATCACTTGGAAAGTGCTTGACAACCTAGTCACACTATATAAATCCTTGCAAACGGCATGGATTTATATAGCGTGACTGTAAAAGAATGGTAATAAATATCATACTTACCTTCTGATGGCCCCCGGAGTCTTTATCCGATGCGTCTCGGCTCGCCGGCAGCTCGGGGTACACTGAAGGACCTGCCGACATCAGCGGTCGTGTGACCCGTCAGCGCAGGTCCTTGAGTCCACCGCGATCTGCCGGCAAGCCAAGACAAGCACACCGGGGGCCATCAGAAGGTAAATATAATATTTCTTTTTTATTTTCTTTTTTTTAACAGGTTCTATGGTACCTGGGTCCTGAGGAGAGTCTCCTCTTCTCCAGACCTGGGTACCATCCGCACATTGAAACGCATGGAATGCACATGACAGATCCAGTGATGCGGATTCCATGCGTTCCAATGCAAATCAATGGCGGCGCTAACGCAGCGCTTCCGCAAAATAATTGGTAGCGCTGCGTTTTTTTCCGCAATGATAATCCGCAGCGGAAATTTCCGCAGCATGTGCACAGTACATGCGCATTATCATTGGGGAACATGGCAGACCTTCTACCAAGTGTTTTGTAAGCGTTTCTGCAGCGGAATTGCCGCTGTGGAAATGCTTAAAAAACACATTGTGGGCACACAGCCTCAGAAACATTTAGTAGACTCTGGAATTGTGGTACATTGTTCTACTGTTCAATGACACCTGCACAAATATGGCTTTCATGGAAGAGTCATCAGAAGAAAACCTCTCCTGCATCCTCACCATAAAATTCAGTGTCAGAAGTATGTAAAAGAACATCTAAACAAGCTTAATGCATTTTGGAAACAAGTCCTGTGGAACGATGAGGTTAAAATAGAACTCGTTGGCCACAATGATCAAAAGGTATTGTGACGACACAGCTTCTAACCTTAATTAGCCTGACGTCTAGATTTGTTAGGCTTTGACTTGTGTTTGTGTTGACTTTTGAATGTATGTGTTTCTTTGGCTGGTCAAGAATAGCAGCGACTCAGTGTTGGGGAACAATGATGTTTGGTACTATGCTAATTGCATATTGCACTAACCCAGCTAGTTGTTGATTTACAAGAGCATGGAGATACCAACTATGCAAATTGATTAAATGCTCAAACAATGAGACCTGAGCCCTGCACCTTTCCCACTGACCTGTCAATGATGACCCGAGCCACAGAAAAATATAAAAAGGGATTTATATCGTGCTGCAAAGAGAATGAAAGAATAAGAGAATCAGAAAAACTCTTCAGGACAGTAGCTTGGTAGCATGGCTCGATCCAGAGGGACACCGATTTGGATTCTACAGGATTCCAGCCTAAGGGTACACGGCCCTGACTGGAAGGATACAGATCTGCTCCATTGACCATCAGAGAACCCATGGATACATTTGGGGAAACCAGGTTGGGACAATGAGGTCACCTGGTCCCATGGATATGTTGTTTGGGGTTTGCTAAGTGGGACCCTCTGTTCTCCTGGAACCCATGGAGACGTTCAGAGAAACCAGATTGGGGCCAGCCGGTCATCTGGCCCCATGAAAACTCTCGGAGAGGCCAGGGTGGGAACCTCGGGTCTCCTGGCCTCGTAACTCAATGGACTGTCAGCTTCCTAAGCTTGCGGTTACCTCATCTCTGTGGGAGCCCACCAAAAGTGGGGCCACTGGTTGAGGTAGTTGGCTCTGGAAGTCCCAAAGTCGCAGCTGATCTATTCCCGGCGGGCCAGTGGAAGGGTGAGACTGTGTAATTTTGCACCATCTTGTGTATTTGCTCGGACTGTTCTACATGTTTATTGTCTGCTTGGTGGTTCAATAGCGTATTGCCACGCTGTTTTACCCTCACCCTGTGTTGTATGAGTAGTATTATGCCCACAGAAGACCTCGGGTCTCACAGATATGTGTGGAGAAAAAAGGGCACAGAATATCAGGAAAATAATATCTTACCAATCATTAAAGGGGTATTCCCATCTCCAAGATCCTATCCCAACATGTAGTAGGTGTATTAGTAATAATACTAGAAGATACCTCCAATTAGAAATGTAGTATAGTTTTTCTGATTCGCTATGTTTCTTTCCTCATGTGCAGGTATTGCAGGACGTTAGGTATCCATAGTTATGACCACTAGCAAATAGCTAACTGTTACTATATCAGGGGTCGTAACCATGGATACCTAAGGTCCTGCAATGCCTGCACATGAGGAAAGAGACATAGAGAATCAGAAAAAATATACATTTCTAATTGGAGGTATTTGCTAAAATTGTTATTACACCTACTATATATTGGGATAGGATCTTGTAAATGGGAATACCCCTTTAAGCATGAGGGTAGATCAATCATGCTTTGGTGTTGTGTTACAGCCAATGGCACGGAGAACATCTCACGGGTAGAAAGAAGAATGGATTCAATGAAATTTCAACAAATTCTTGATGCAAACATAACACTCTCAGCAAAAAAGCTAAAGTTGAAAAGAGGATGCCTTCTTCAAATGGATAGTGATCCTAAACACACGTCAAAATCCACAAAAGACGACCTCAAAAGGCGCAAGCTGAAGGTTATACAAAGGCCCTCACAGTTCCCTGATCTTAACATCATTGGAAATCTGTGGCTAGACCTTAAGATAGCAGTGCATACAAGACGACCCAGGAATCTCACAGAACTGAAAGAATTTTCCAAGAAAGAATGGATGAAAATCCCTCAAACAAGAATTGAAAGACTCTTGTCTGGCTACAAAAAGATTTTACAAGCTGTGATACTTTCAAAAGAGTGTGCTACTAGGTACTAACCATGCAGGGTGCCCAAACTTTCGCATCGGCCTATTTTACGTTTTGTAATTTTAAAAATGTAAATTATGAAAATTATTTTTTTCTGCCTAAAATACAAAGGAAATGTGTCATCTTTAATTTTAGCCCTTTTAGATATCATCTCTTCTTCAACTTGCTTAACTGTTCACAATAACAGGGGTGCGCAAACTTTTACATGCCACTGTATACTGTGCATAGATATCAAATTGTTTTCACTGGATAACCGCTTTAAAGAGGACAAGTCATGTGGCATCTGTTTTTGTATTCTTGACCCAAGCTGTCAGTGTCATCCCCTGGATGCTTCAGTAAAGCTGGGTTTTCTCTGTGAATGTGCATTGGAGGTTGGAGGAGGAGTGGATGGGCCAACAAACTGCAAGGGAGCTTGGCTGGGTGGACTGAGAAGCTAGCACTAGGGCATGCTGGATATTGTAGTTTTAGTAAGGTGGAAAGTGATGTAACCAGAATTGCCTCTTGAAAACAAAACGGCAGATGGTGGTGGCATCTGAATTGAAGATTAAAAGCTGAAAAATGGTACAAAAGGGTTATGGGGGACATTGGAGTGTTTTTTTTTTCTGAATAAAAACATTTATGTTGGTCATGGAAAATGCCTTTAATAAAATTATTTTGATTTTTGTACTAACATTTCTGAAAGACAAGTATTTCTATTTCTTGGCTGAATTAAAAAAAAATGCTTTTAAAAATATGTACGGTAGCTTGTTTTACAATATAATACAGACAAGGAAATAGATATGTGTTCAGCATCTTAAGTGAATTCCTGAGCTCTTATAATAATACAAATATATCGGGAGGGGCTAACTGTAGCATTCTTCATTAAGGATGGCAATAAAGAAGTCAAAATAAATATCTGCTCAGAACCCTTTAATATAGAACATACTGTATGTGTATTTTTTATCACCAACACTTTTCATGAACTGAATTTTCACAGCATTATCTTTTTACTTTAGGTATTTTTTTTTCACAGTCTTTGTCTTTATTTTGAACCATGGCGACTGGATGAACAATCAGTAGGAAGATCGACCTTGAGCAAGCCTAGATAGGTCCACTAGGGTCCTCTCCACCGTTATCTAGATTGTATCAAGCCATTGGGTTGCTGGTCTTCCTCTTTGCCCTGTTCCTTGTATTCTTTCAACCATGATGTCCTTCTCCAGTGATTGCTCTCTTTGTATGATGTGTCCAAAATAAGCAAGTCGTAGCTTGGTGATCCTTGCTTCAAGTGACATGTTTGGCTTGATTTGTTCCATAATTGATTTGTTCTTCTTGCCATCCATGGTATTATAACATTATTCTCCAGCACCACAATTCAAAGGTGTCGATTTTTCTTCTGTATTGTTTCTTTATCATCCTGGTTTCACATCCGTATGTTACCACAGAAAAGAAGAAACTATGTGTCTTCGTTGCCAGTGAAATGTTACTCAATTTGAAGACCTTGTCCAGTGACATTATTGTTGATTTGCCCATAGCTATTCTCCTATCGACTTCCAGTGTCATCGCTGCATCTTGAGTGATCATCGATCCGAGCAGGTTAAAGTCCTTTACAACTTCTATCTCAAATGTGTCCCGGGCGTACCTGGCAGTAGTCAATATCTTTGTATTGAGTGTCAGTCCCATGTTCGAGTTTCCCTTTTGACACTCCATAATAAATCCTTCAGTCCATCTACGCTTGTTGCTATCAACGTTATATTGTCTGCATATTTAAGATTGTTGATTATTCATCCAGAAATTTTAAATTCCTTCTTCATTTCCTTCTTCCTTTTAGGCAAGTCCAGCCTTCCTGAAAATCGCTTATTCTCATATATTGAAGATAAATGGTGACGGGATGCAGCTTTTTCTGGCGCCAAACTCTACTTTGAACCATGCCATGTCGCCGCGTTCCGTTCGGACTGTTGGTTCTTGGTCGATGAAAAGGTTCCTAATGAGGCTGATCAAATGGTTCGACACACCTACATCCTTCATGGTATTCCAAAGTTTCTGGTGATCAACACAGTCGAAGGCTTTGCTATAGTTGATGAAGCAAAAATAGATCTTCTTGTATTCTTTGGCCTTTTCCTTTATCCATCCAATGTTAGCTATCACATCTCTTGTTCCTCTGCCTTTTCTGTATCCTGCTTGTTCCTCTGGCAGCTCTTTGTCAAAGTAAGGCGGTAACTGTCTTTGTAGGATCTTCACCAGTATTTTGCTGGCATGAGGTATGAGCGCAATACTCTGATAGTTTCCATAGTCGGTAGCATCTGCCTTCTTGAGAATAGGAATAAACACCGATCTTGTCCAGTCCTTTGAATATTTACCAGTTGACCATATCTGTTGACACAGGCGTGTGATGATATCACCTGCTGCTTCAGAAGATTTTATGAGCTCTATGGGAATATTGTGTTGTCCAGGCGCTTTGTTGTTTGACAGAAGTTTTATCGCAGCAACGACTACCTTTTAGGTATTTTTAAGTTCCTCCAAAACAGGCCTTTCATGGCAAACATACATATATACCAATTTGAAAATACATCACAATGGACATCTACTTTTGGCATATACCTGACATACACTATACAGTCTAAAGTATTGGAACACCTGCAGGAACTTCTATGACTGCCTATTCTAAATCCATAGACATTAGTATGCAGTTGGACACCCGCTTTGCAGGTTTAACAGTTCCAATTTTTCTGGCAAGGCTTTATACAAGATTTTGGAATGCGTCTGTGGAAAGTTTTGCGCTTCATCCAGGAACACATTTGTGAGGTCTGATAATGACGTTGGATGGGAGAGTTGGGCTCGCAATTTCAATTTTAGTTAATCTCAAAGGTGTTGCTTGGGTTTGGGGTCTGGGCTCTGTGCAGCCAGGCATGTTCTTCTACACCAAACTAACCTAACCATGTCATTATGAACTTTGCTCTCTGCACTTGGGCAGAGTCATGGGGAACAGAAAAGGACCTTCCCCAAATTTTTCCCACAAAGGGCCCCCTCATGAAGATATGGGCAAAACGCGCGTTGGGGCAGTGAGGTGGACAGCACATGGGCACTAACTCTAATAATACAGCTAAATACCCATCCAGCATGATCTAAATCCTTTAATTAACCCTGCAGATATTAATTCCCATTTCTGACTAATATTCTCGTGAACACAGCACTTTGCCTATATCACTGGTCAGGATCACACTGAATGCAGGGGTTTATTTAGTTATTTATTTATGTATTTAGCCATATATAAATTGGATTACCTTGGCAGTAGTGGTAATTGTGTCCCAAACTGCATTGTTGCAATTTCACATCATGCATGTCTTTTTTCTCGCTTTCATGGAAGCACTTCATTTAAATGTATATGTTTTAGTAGTATTTCTTTTTACTATTTACTAATAAAGTGATTGCGGTTGAATACTCATATGTTTTTCAAAGAGCTTAATTGCCTTTTGAACTCAGTGCACCCTGAAGAAAAAAGCCTATAGCATTATTCCTCCTCCACCAAACTTTACAGCGGGCACAATGAAGTCAGGCAGGTAACGTTCTATTGTCACAAGCAAAGAGAAGTTTTTACGGCACCACCTCTGCTTAATAGCAAACAGTTAATTCATTTTCAGAATGAATGCTCCCAGATCAGCCGTGGTGAACAACCGAGTAAATAATCAACAAGTTGAAGGAAAAAGTAAAGGTAGCATTCACCAGTGTGTTAGAACATATCCTTTATTTCTGCCAACAATACATGCTGACAAGCGGCATGGGACGGCATATTTTGGCATATTTTTAAAAGTACTGGGCAACCCCTTTAATGAACAAGCCAAATTTTACAATTCTGAACAGTGTCACTTTATGAGGTAATAACTCTGGAACGCTTCAATGGATCCCCTGATTATGAGATTGCTTTTTTCGTGACATATTGTACTTCATGATAGTGGTAAAATGTATTCGATATGACTTGCGTTTGTGAAAAAAAACGGAAATTTGATAAAAATGTTTGCAATTTTCAAACTTTGAATTTTTATGCCCTTAAATCAGAGAGATATGTCACACAAAATAGTTAATACATAACATTTCCCACATGTCTACTTTACATCAGCACAATTTTGTAACCAAAATTTTTCTTTGTCAGGAAGTTCTAAGGATTAAAAGCGATTTCTAATTTTTCCAACAAAATTTACAAAACCATTTTTTTAGGGACCACATCACATTTGAAGTGACTTTGAGGGGTCTACATGACAGAAAATACCCAAAGTGACACCATTCTAAAAACTGCACCCCTTAAGGTGCTCAACACCACATTCAAGAAGTTTATTAACCCTTCACGTGATTCACAGTAATTGAAGAAACGTGGAAGGAAAAAAATGAACATTTAACTTTTTTTCACACAAATTTTACTTCAGGCCCCAAATTTTTAATTTTCTCAAGGGTAACAAGAGAAAATGGGCCACAAAATTTGTTGTGCAATTTCTCCTAAGCACGCCGACACCCCATATGTGGGGGAAAACCACTGTTTGGGCACACGACAGAGATCGGAAGGGAAGGAGCGCCATTTCAATTTTTGAATGTAAAATTAGCTTGAATAATTAGTGGACACCATGTCGCATTTGGGGAGCCCCTGATGTGCCTAAACAGTGGAAACCCCCCACAAGTGACAGCATTTTGGAAATTAGACCCCTCGGGGAACTTATCTAGATGTGTGGTGAGCACCTTGAACCCCCGGGTGCTTCACAGAAGTTTATAATATTGAGCCGTAAAAATAAAATTTTCACATTTTTCCCACAAAAAATGTTTTTCAGCCCCCAAATTTGTGTTTTCATAAGGGTAACAGGAGAAATTGCACCATACAATTTGTTGTGCAATTTCTTCTGAGTAAGCCGATACCCCATATGTGGGGGAAAACCACTGTTTGGGCGCACGGTAGGGCTCGGAAGGGAAGGAGTGCCATTTCCCTTTTGGAATGTAAAATTTGCTTGAATAATTAGTGGACGCCATGTTGCGTTTGAGGAGCCCCTGATGCGTCTAAACAGTGGAAACCCCCCACAAGTGACCCCATTTTGGAAACTACACCCCTCAAGGATTTTATCAAGGGATATAGTGAACATTTTGAACCCAGAGGTACGACACAGAATTTGATATCATTAGGTCATCATATTGAATAAGTTGTCATTAGTCTTGAGCACAAGTGCTCGCTACTTGAGTTTGCATCAGGTACTCTGGTATGCACCAAGTATCGCGGTTCTCGAGTGACATGCTCGAGTCCCCATCCCGCATGTTTCACGGTTGTTAGACACCCCAAAAAACATACGGGATTGCTTGTGTATGGCAGTCAATCCCCAAGTGTTTTTTTGGCTGTATAACAATCGCGAAAAATTGAGGTTGCATACCCGAGCACCCGATGCAAACTGAAGTAGCCTGCACTTGCGCTCAACACTAGTCGCCATATCATCGTTTTTTTTCTTTACTTTTAAAAAAAATCCCAATCCCAACACAACTCTATCCCTAATCCTAACCGTAACCCTAACACAACCCTAACCCTGGGCTAACCCTAACCCTAGGCTAACCCTAACCCTGAGATGCAAAAAACACTGAATGTAGTAGCACAAACTAATGACCATACTTGGACCCGCAAATCACCAAGTCAGTAGAAAATAGTGTGCTTACTATATGGACCAATTTAGAATGGCAGACCATTCGGTAAGACACATGACAAGAGGAGAACCACCGAATGATAGGTCCAAGTCAGATATGAGACAAAGTAAATTTCATAAACAACCTTTATTGTGAAGTAATGGTTAAGTGGCACTACATGCAAAAGCATAACTGTTATGATCTGCTACAGAGACTAAGGAAAGACAGGAGATCTGTCCCTACAATAGAACTAAACTAGATCCCTACGATGTAACGGGGAACCTGATCCTGCGATCAGACCCGCTAAAGTCCTCGGCTAGTCTGTACGAAGACCTATAGATGTGAGGGAGGAATCCCTACAAGAACTAGGGACTGGGAAAAGTTGGACACCTCCTAGCAAAAATCGTAGCAGTCAAAGACAAACACACAACAAAAAGTAAAGCGGTCAGAAGACCTAGCAAAACTAACAGAGAACGGCAACAGAGCACCAAGCTAGCTCAACAGTAGTAAATACAAATGAAGTCCAGCAATGCCAGGAGGGCGGAGCCGGATTAAATAGGCAAAACTGGTCATGTGACCAGCAAACTAAAAAAAACCTAACAGTAGAGTTGTAACAGTACCCCCTCTTCTAAGAGGATCCTCCGGATCCCCTAGGCCCAGGCTTACCAGGAAACCTCCTGTGAAATGCTCGGACAAGTCTGGAAGCAGAAACATCATCCGCCCTCACCCATGAGTTATCCTCAGGTCCGAAACCCTTCCAAGCGACGAGATACTGCAAACTCCCTCTATACCGTCTAGAATTTAGGATGCGGGAAATTTCATATTCCCCGTCCTCCACCACCGGAGGAACAGTGGCAGAGGCGTCACCATCCGACACATCAGCTTTTTTCAACAGAGAAACATGAAACACCGGATTAATCCTCCAGGATGTAGGAACCTCCAGCCTAACAGCAGATTGGTTAACTATCTGAAGCACCTTAAAGGGCCCTACGAACTTGGGAACCAATTTTTTAGAAGGAATCCTCAATCGCAGATTCTTAGAGGACAACCAAACCATGTCACCAACAGCAAACAAAACCTCTTGCCGTTTCCTATCAAAGTACCTCTTAGATTTTTTGTTAGCCTCCTGAAGATTACCACGCACATCCGTCCAAACTCTCTCCAAATCACCGGAAAAACTCTCCTCCTCAGGCACAGCCGAAACCAATTTGGAGAATGACCCAAAAGACGGATGTCTCCCAGAACAACAAAAAAAAGGCGAACACCCAGCAGAAGAGGATGTATGGTTGTTAAGAGCAAATTCAGCAAGTGGCAGAAACTCAGACCACCCCTCTTGATTGTCTGCCACAAAACAACGCAAGAACTGCTCAACATCCTGGTTCTTCCTTTCTGTCTGGCCATTAGACTCAGGATGATATCCGGATGAAAACGACAAATGGACTCCCAACCTGTCACAAAAGGCACGCCAAAAACGAGCCACGAACTGAGGTCCCCTATCAGAAACAATGTCAGTAGGAACACCATGTAGTCTGACAATCTCCTTGACAAAGGCCTTAGCGAGTGTCTTAGCGCAAGGCAGTTTGATAAAGGGAACCAAGTGACACATCTTGCTAAAACGGTCCACGACCACCCAGATGACCGTGAAACCTTCAGAGGGAGGAAGGTCAGTAATAAAGTCCATAGCCAGATGTGTCCAAGCTGCACTAGGAACCTCCAGAGGGCAAAGCAACCCCGCAGCAGGAGCATGCGAAGACTTGGATCTAGCACACACAGTACATTGGCGCACCCACTTAATGACTTCCTTCTGCCATCCAGGCCACCAAAAACTGCGACCCACAAGTCTCTTGGTCTCAGAAATTCCTAGATGACCTGCCAACCGAGACTCATGACACTCAACAAACAAATCTCTCCTAAAGGTCCTAGGCACAAACAACCTCCCATGGGGAGTGTTAGATGGGGCATTCTCCTGTGCTTTAAGAATCTCATCCTCCAAAACGGAGTCCAAAGCAGCAATCACAACACCTTCTTGTAAAATGGTCTCCTCTTCCTCCTCAACACCGACCATGGGAGAAAAGCTGCGAGACAAAGCATCCGCTTTAACATTCTTGGTACCCGGGATGTAAGTAACGGAAAAATTAAACCGCGAGAAAAAAAGTGCCCACCTAGCCTGACGGGCATTCAAGCGCTTGGCAGCATCAAGATAGATCAGATTTTTATGATCAGTGAAAACCTGAATGGGAAAATCAGCACCTTCCAAGAGGTGACGCCAGTGTTCAAATACGAGTTTAATCGCCAGCAATTCCCGATTACCAATATCGTAATTAAGTTCAGTCTCGGAAAATTTTTTTGAAAAAAAGGCACAGGGATGTACTCCATCCTTGTTTTCCTGAGACAACACCGCACCAACCCCCACCGAAGAAGCATCAACCTCAACCAAAAACGGCTTAGTCACATCAGGCTGCATAAGGATGGGAGCAGAGGTGAACCTCTCCTTTAAGAACACAAAAGCTTCAATGGCCTCAGAAGTCCACTGAACCGCATTACCACCTTTCCTGGTGAGATCGGTCAGCGGTTTGACAATAATCGAAATTTTTTTTATGAATTTTCTGTAATAATTGGCGAAACCCAAAAACCTCTGTATCGATTTCAAACCAATAGGCCTAGGCCATTCCTGTACAGCCTGAACCTTCACCGGGTCCATCTCAAAACCTTCACTGGAGATAATGTAGCCCAAAAAACTAATTCTCTGTACAGCGAACTCACATTTCTCCAGCTTAGCAAAAAGCGAATTGTCCATTAATAACTGTAATACCTCACGTACGCTCCGCCAATGAGACTCCAGATCAGGCGAATAAATCAAAATGTCATCCAAATACACAACCACATTTTTGCCGATTAAAGGTCTAAGGATATCATTAATAAGATTCTGAAAAAATGCTGGAGCATTGGTAAGACCAAAAGGCATAACCAGATTCTCAAAATGACCCACAGGAGTGTTAAAAGCACTCTTCTATTCATCACCCTCCTTCATGCGCAACAAATTGTATGCCCCCCGGAGATCAATTTTAGAGAACCACTTGGCCCCCACTAACTGGTTAAATAAATCAGGAATCAATGGCAGTGGGTAAGGATTGCGTACAGTAATTTTATTAATCTCACGAAAGTCCAGACAAGGACGTAAACCGCCATCTTTTTTTTTTACAAAAAAAAATCCAACAGCCACAGGAGACTTGGAAGGCCTAATGTGACCAGCGGCCAAGCTTGTCTGTATGTATTCCTCCAAAGCCTTTCTCTCAGGAATAGTAAGATTAAATAAACGACTCTTAGGAAGAGTCGCTCCAGGGACAAATTCAATGGTACAATCATAGTCTCTATGGGGAGGCAAAACCTGCGACTCCTCCTCAGAAAAAACTCTCCAAAAATCCTGAATAGGTACAGGCAATTCCCCTCTATCCACAGCAGCTATGCGCCCGTTACAACACTTGTCATAACACTTAGGGCTCCAGGACTTAATTTCATTGGTAGACCAATCCAGTAGAGGATTGTGCAATTTTAACCAGGGTAACCCCAATATTACTGGAGAAGGCAAATTATCCAATACCACCAAATCCAAATTCTCTTGATGAATACCATTAATAGTGAGGGGAAATTCACAGACCTTGTGAGTAACACTCTTCAAGGGAGAGCCATCGACAGAAACCACAGCAATAGGGGATGACAAAGTTTTAGGTTCTAATCTAAGTTTTTCCAAGAATCCCCCATCAATCACATTCAGAGTAGATCCACAATCCACAAATACCCAAAATTCAATTAATTCATCCTGAGCAGCAGTACTGGCAGATAGGAATACTCCCTTAGAATTTAAACAAGCAATACGAGCATGACTGACCATTTTTTTTTTCTTTCTTCATACGAAGCACACAGCTCTTAATCAAATGACCAGAATTTCTGCAATAGAAACACAAGCCTTCAGAAAGTCGGCGGTCTTTTTCCTGAGAGCGGGGTGTCATCGCCCCAATTTCCATCGGCTCACCATTGTCAGCACTGAACCTCTCAGGACTCGAAGCTGACATAGCAGAGGATTTGCTCTCATTAACCCTTGCACGCAGTCTCCTGTCCACCCGTATAGCTAATTGCATTGCCTCCTGCAAGTTTCCAGGTGTGGGATAAGCAATCAGTAAATCCTTAACCCTTTCACCTAGCCCTGCCAGAAACAAGCTTTTCAAAGCTGAATCGTTCCACCCCACCTGGGCAGACCACCGACGGAAGTGAGAACAATATTTTTCCACATTACCTGATCCCTGCCTCAAACGTTTTAATTCAAACTCAGCAGATGAGACACGATCAGGATCATCGTATAATAAACCCAAAGCAGAAAAAAAACTATCCACTGATCTAAAGCACGGATCACTAGGTTGGAGAGAGAAGGCCCATCCCTGAGGATCTTTGCGCAAAAGTGACATTATGAACCCTATGCGCTGTGATTCATCACCAGAGGATCCGGGTCTCAAACGAAAATATAATAGACAAGCATTTTTAAAAGAAAAAAAATCTTGTTGTTCGCCAAAAAATAGATCAGGCAGACGTACCTTTGGTTCCACAAAATGCGCTCCAGAACAGCTACTCACGTGTTGTTGGAGCTTGACCACCTCCAGAGAGAGTCCCTGCAAGCGTTGAGCCAAATCTTGCACCGAGACCATGATGGAAAACTGGAGGTCTTTCTTTAGAGAAAATTTTTATTTTTTTTTTTTATGGCTGGACTTACTGTTATGATCTGCTACAGAGACTAAGGAAAGACAGGAGATCTGTCCCTACAATAGAACTAAACTAGATCCCTACGATGTAACGGGGAACCTGATCCTGCGATCAGACCCGCTAAAGTCCTCGGCTAGTCTGTACGAAGACCTATAGATGTGAGGGAGGAATCCCTACAAGAACTAGGGACTGGGAAAAGTTGAACACCTCCTAGCAGAAATCGTAGCAGTCAAAGACAAACACACAACAAAAAGTAAAGCGGTCAGAAGACCTAGCAAAACTAACAGAGAACGGCAACAGAGCACCAAGCTAGCTCAACAGTAGTAAATACAAATGAAGTCCAGCAAAGCCAGGAGGGCGGAGCCGGATTAAATAGGCAAAACTGGTCATGTGACCAGCAAACTAAAAAAAAACCTAACAGGAGAGTTGTAACAATAACCGCACTGCAGGGCCAAACATATAATACAAAAAAATCACTGATGTTAATCTTACACTACAGTCAATGTGCTGGACTGGATACCAGAGAGGAATGTAGAAGAGAAGAGCAGGTAAATAGCAGGTAAAGAGCCAAAATGAATAATCATACATTAATACTCTAAAATCCCATGCATACAATGTATATGTGCAATAAATAATTAATGTATACCGCATGTATGGGTATTAGTATTTATATTAAGTCCGTGGCATGATGCCCTGTAACAAGAGATAATTCTATACCTGCATCACTGGTCCAGCTATATGAGTGGCGCCGTGCGGCATAACCCTAACCCTGGGCCAACCCTAACCCAGGGCCAACCCTAAACCTAGGCCAACCCTAACCCTGGGCTAACCCTAACAAAAAATATATTTTTTTTATTCTATAATTTTTGTTTACCTAAGAGGGGGACAAAAGGGGGTTTGATTTATTATTTTTTTTATTTTGATCACTGTGATAGGGTTTATCACAGTGATCAAAATGAACCAATAGGGAAAATTCCCTGTTGTTGCCGGGCACCAGCCGGCAGATCTTGGCAGGCACACTGCACCAGACATTTTTTTTCTGCGGCAAGATGCCGTAGAGCCGGGGGAAGATTCAGGGGTGATCAGAGGTTGGCAGCGGTACCACGGGGCTTCATTTCTCTCTTCTCTGACATGTATATCATTGTCAGAGGAGAGAGAAATGATTGTAAACCGCGGGCACATTTTTTTTTTTATGATCGCCGTTATTCGGTGAATAACGGCGATCACGTGACAGGGGACCGTAAAAACCGGCCCTGATCATATTCTCCAGGGTCTCAGCTACCCCCGGTAGCTGAGACTCTGGAGAATTTCCGACTCTGGGAGGCGCTACAGCCTTATTCCTCAGCGATGCGTTTTCACGGTGCTGAGGAATCAGTACCCTTAACTGCCGCCATGAAAATGCGTTACGGCGGTCGTTAAGGAGTGAAGTAAGTAAGTAATCATTTTTCCAGCCGATTGAGCATTTTGCTCATTTACCAGGTTATTGGCAGTCTGTTTAGACCAAATGATAATTGGAACAATATACAGTACAGACCAAAAGTTTGGACACATCTTCTCATTTAAAGATTTTTCTGTATTTTCATGACTATGAAAATTGTACATTCACACTGAAGGCATCAAAACTATGAATTAACACATGTGGAATTATATACTTAACAAAAAAGTGTGAAACAACTGAAAATATGTCTTATATTCTAGGTTCTTCAAAGTAGCCACCTTTTGCTTTGATGACTGCTTTGCACATTCTTGGCTTTCTCTTGATGAGCTTCAAGAGGTAGTCACCGGAAATGGTCTTCCTACAATCTTGAAGGAGTTCCCAGAGATGCTTAGCACTTGTTGGCCCTTTTGTCTTCACTCTGCGGTCCAGCTCACCCCAAACCATCTCGATTGGGCTCAGGTCTGGTGACTGTGGAGGCCAGGTCATCTGGCGTAGCACCCCAATCACTCTCCTACTTGGTCAAATAGCCCTTACACAGCCTGGAGGTGTGTTTGGGGTCATTGTCCTGTTGAAAAATAAATGATGGTCCAACTAAACGCAAACCGGATGGAATAGCATGCCGCTGCAAGATGCTGTGGTAGCCATGCTGGTTCAGTATGCCTTCAATTTTGAATAAATCCCCAACAGTGTCACCAGCAAAGCACTCCCACACCATCACACCTCCTCCTCCATGCTTCATGGTGGGAACCAGGCATGTAGAGTCCATCCGTTCACCTTTTCTGCGTCGCACAAAGACACGGTGGTTGGAACCAAAGATCTCAAATTTGGACTCATCAGACCAAAGCACAGATTTCCACTGGTCTAATGTCCATTCCTTGTGTTCTTTAGTCCAAACAAGTCTCTTCCGCTTGTTGCCTGTCCTTAGCAGTGGTTTCCTAGCAGCTATTTTACCATGAAGGCCTGCTGCACAAAGTCTCCTCTTAACAGTTGTTGAAGAGATGTGTCTGCTGCTAGAACTCTGTGTGGCATTGACCTGGTCTCTAATCTGAGCTGCTGTTAACCTGCGATTTCTGAGGCTGGTGACTCGGATAAACTTATCCTCAGAAGCAGAGGTGACTCTTGGTCTTCCTTTCCTGGGGCGGTCCTCATGTGAGCCAGTTTCTTTGTAGCGCTTGATGGTTTTTGCAACTGCAGTTGGGGACACTTTCAAAGCTTTCCCAATTTTTCGGACTGACTGACCTTCATTTCTTAAAGTAATGATGGCCACTCGTTTTTCTTTACTTAGCTGCTTTTTTCTTGCCATAATACAAATTCTAACAGTCTATTCAGTAGGACTATCAGCTGTGTATCCACCTGACTTCTGCACAACACAACTGATGGTCCCAACCCCATTTATAAGGCAAGAAATCCCACTTATTAAACCTGACAGGGCACACCTGTGAAGTGAAAACCATTTCCGGTGACTACCTCTTGAAGCTCATCAAGAGAATGCCAAGAGTGTGCAAAGCAGTCTTCAAAGCAAAAGGTGGCTACTTTGAAGAACCTAGAATATAAGACATATTTTCAGTTGTTTGACACTTTTTTGTTAAGTATATAATTCCACATGTGTTAATTCATAGTTTTGATGCCTTCAGTGTGAATGTACAATTTTCATAGTCATGAAAATACAGAAAAATCTTTAAATGAGAAGATGTGTCCAAACTTTTGGTCTGTACTGTATATTTGCGCCAGCCATATTAAAAGTGCCGTTGATAAAACCATGCACATAAACTACAGCATATACACTTTTTATGGGAGTCAATGGCAAGAATATTCAAGTGGAAGCAAACAAATGTAATAACCAAAATTATGTGAATCAACCATGAGAACCTTGACTACTTTATTAAGATCTCATTCAGACATCGGTGATTATTCATGTACACAAATAACGGACCCAATTTCATTACTGTTTCGGATCATATTTTCACCAATGTTTGGTCATTCTATCAGCTTCTTTTGGGTATGAGAAGCTTCTTCTATCAAACAAACATGAAATTGGACTGCACAAAAATGGCATCTGAAAGTGGTTTGATATTTTTCATGCATAGATAAACTTGAATCAACTTTAATCAGAATCGAACCACTTAGGGTACGCGCACACTAGCGTATAACACGACCGAGTGCTATGCAATGTTTTATCGGATAGCACTAGGCCCAATGTTATACTATGGGGCAGTGCATATCTGCGATTATTTTCTTATGCCGATTCAGCAAGAGAAAACAATCGCAGCATGCTTGAATCACGTGCACTCATACAAGTCTATGGGTGTATGTGAAACATTGGACTGCGCTTGGATGTCATCCGAGTGCAGTCCGACATCTGCAGACTCAGAGAATGGAGAAATTAAGTTCTCCATCTTCTCCACACCCAGAGTCGGATCACACTCAGATGACACTCGGATCAAACTCTGACAAGGTTTGAGCAGAGTGTCATTAGATTAATCAGTACGATTCTCTAGAATGAGAGAACATACGCCAGTGTGAGCGTACCCTGAGCGTACCCTTAGTAAACAAAAAAAACACAGCTATGTGAACAGCCCTACAGAATATAAAAGGGTGCGAGCTCTATCTGTGAAAAATAAGGGTAAAACTCGGATGTGAAAAATTGACATCTGAATGATCCCTAAAAGGCTGACTTAGCTTCAATAAGAAGAGCATGTTCTTTCTTATGAGTGAAGAAAAAATTGTCTGTCAGACCTCAAGTCAAATGAAACAAAGGTTAAATAAAATCCTTAAGATCCCCATTTCATCCTGTGGAAGATATTACAGGAATTTTAGGATGAGCCCGGATATCCCTCAATTATCTAAAGATCATGGCCAGCACATACCTGAGTATAAACCTATACGTTAGAGCACTTGAAATGTTCTCAGAAGTTATTCAGGTTTTTTTTTCTCATGCCACAGTTTAGTATAGTTTAGGAGAAGAAAAAAAATTGTAGCCAAATGTGAAGCATCTAGAGAATTTCCCCCTCCCTCTAGATTAGATAAACAGAACTTTTCTGTAGAGATTCTGCTCCCTTCAGCTTTTCTAACCAAAGGCAACAAAGGTTTTCACAGAAGACTGACATCTCAATGTCGCAGCAGCATTTAGAATAAAAATGGCTCTACATGCTGACATAGATGATTGACAACCAAAAATGCAAGTTAGTCAATATGAAAGAGCTGCCAAATAACATGTTAAATATTTAGTATCACTAAAAAGTGCTCACTGCACAGACTTACAGCATATTCAAGTACTCTTCAAATATGCGCCCAATACGACACGCAATGTGTTTATGCTTTAATTAATGGAAATGGCGAGACGAACGGGTACATTATCCATATTCTTTCTATGTTGCAAACACAAATATAGATAAAATGTAGATATACTATTGCAAGAAAAAGTAAATGAACCCTTTGCAATTACCCCTATGATTACTGAAAAAATGCGGTTTAAATATGATCAAAATCACAAATATAGACAAACGCAATCTAACCGATCTAGTAACATAAAATAATAAACTGTTCATGTCCTATAGTACTGAGTAAATGGAGTTCAGGAAGAAAAAGAGAATAATTGCACAAACAAAGCGTTGTATGGACCCTTACGCAATGTGCATACAAAGTTTTTTGCATCAGGTCTGCTCCAAAAACAAAGCCTGAAAATTGCTTACAGAGTAACTAAACTTTTTTTTTTAT
Source organism: Phyllobates terribilis (assembly GCF_046119375.1). NCBI lineage: Eukaryota > Metazoa > Chordata > Amphibia > Anura > Dendrobatidae > Phyllobates > Phyllobates terribilis. The sequence continues at coordinate 388,600,931 of NW_027362765.1, forward strand.
ATTTAGAATTTTGTCCAGCATGGAAAGATATAAAACTTTACAAATCACTTCATTATGGCATTTCTCTTTATTCCTGTAAAAAAATGTATGTAAGTGGCTTCCAAACTCCTGGTTTTCCCCAGTCTATTTGCCTGCTTTCATCTACTGTCATAACAGGGCGTACTCATTTGGAGTACAAATGATGAAAGTGATGGGTCAGCTCAGCACCTGTGTCACTAACTCTGGGGATAAGCTGCTGCACAACACTCAGCGGAGACAGGAGATGACACATCACTGCCATCATCAGTACTCCAAGTAAGTACGTACTGATATTTATGCAGCTGAAGGCAGGCAAATAGACTAGGGGAAAGCAGGGTTCTGGAAGCCACTTACATGCATTTTTTTTGTACATGAATGAAAACAACTCCCGTAAGGCTAAGTGCCCACGATGCAGAAATGCTGCAGATTTTTTCCGCATCTCCCTGGCAGGAAAAACACATGCGGATTTTACATGCGTTTTTCCTGCCAGGTTGAAGCGTTTGTCACGCGTTTTTCCATGCATTTCTGCATGCGGGTTATCAAGCGCTTTTCCAAGAGATTTTAGCATCACTCGGAAAAGTGCTTGACAACTTGGTCACACGCAGTCTAATAAAGTGATTTTTGAAGCTTCATAATTGCTAGACAAAATAAAAAATTAAAGTTTGGATAATCTAAAGAAAAATGCTTGAAATACTTTTTTTCTGCTCCAGGTTTTTTACACCTGGAAGTAAAAAGAAAGTATATGTCACTTCTGTAAAGCGACTGATTAAGGAATTCATTACAAACTAGGCACTTTGGCAGGCTGCAAAAAAAACGTTTCAGGAAAAACTGTTCCAAAACTCTTCAAAATCAATGCAGGAATGAAAAATTCCACCTGAACAGCCCTATACTTGCTATAGAGCCCGTACATTGCTCTGTCCATATGCTAATGCAAGAGCAGAGCACCTGTGAGCAACCTTTTAAATGATCGCTGAGGGGCTCAGGATCTGTACAATGTTAAGAGGGGATAACATTAAAAAATTAAAATCTCAGCTACTATTTAATAACCTGTAGATCCTCCTTTAACACCAATCTCCCTACCAAATATTTCCTATAGATACAAATAAAATCTGCACAGCACTGAATGTTTGGCTACATACTGCTAGTGACCACGGGATCAAGCTCCACACACCCGCAGTTGGCCGATGGGTGTGCAATAGTGAAATAAAATCATGTAACTGGACAGAGTTTTGGCCCATTGCATTCAGTCGCCACTTGTGTTCTCAAACTGAAGAGGAATTTTTGTCCAATCCTTGCAGTATTTCAGATCATTATTTTTTTTTCAATGGAAGCTTTAAGTGCACAGCCCTTTCAAGTCATGTTAGGATCTTAAAAGACTTAAAGTCAGGATTCTGATTTGTCTAGTCTGAAATACAAATCATATTTTCAACCATTTGCAAGTTGATTTACTTGTGCGTTTTGAGTCACTGTCTCATTGCATCACACATTTCTTTTTAAAAATAATGGACTGCTGTCCTGATATTTTTCAGATACTTGGTTATACCACGGCTGAAGAAGAGGCCCAGTCTTGAAATATCACTTTGTAACATCATTTATTTTTGTTAGCCATGAAATGGTATCATAGCCACAAGATTATTGTAGTAGACAAAAAATTTAAATCCATAAAGACATCCCCAGAGAAGGGAAATATCACCTTCAGATTGAACATATGGGATGAATTATAACTTGTTAGGTGAGAAAGAGCTGACACTTCAGCCTCCATTGAAGTAGGGACATCCTGTCGTGAACAGGTAATTACAGCAGAGATCTGCTCTGAGAACCAGCCACCTAGACGCAGATTCGTTTACTCAGAGGCGGAGAAGTCCACTTCCAAGACAAGAGCTTCCTCTGTTCAAAGCACTGGTCTCCAGACCTTTTGGAGCCAGTGGTCAGTGATGAATATTGGAGTTTACATCGATCCGATATTTATGGGAGATATATTTTCAGCATCATGGCGAAGGGACAAACATAATGCATGCATTCACTCAAATCACCTTAAGGCCATTCTAACACCTCCAACTTAATATTGGTCCTATGGATGATGCTATCCATGCCATGTTTCATCTCTATACAAAGGTAAAATTGCAATAGGAAACATGATGATAATATCTAGCGTCTGGTACCTCCAGGGGCAAAGATATCCTGAAAGTTGAGAATCTCAAACTTCTAAAAGACCTAGCACCTCCCACCACCAGCTTCCATATGAGCTCATCAAGGGGAGACATGTTGGTGTAACCTTGATCGAATAAAGAGCAGAATTTGAGTTTTTGTATTTTGCCAATCCTGGAAGGAACAGCTTGCTTTGAGTTGTCTGTTTTCCTAAGGATTACTTCCCTCCACTGAGCTCGGAGCCATTTTCGTGACACAGGTTTAGTACTTTTTCTTTTGTTATCCCTTTTATTACATGTGATTGTATATATCATTTTGTTTTGTTCCCATTTTGTAACATCGTTGTACATTTTTTATAAACACTGCCAACCTTTCCGGAATATATAAAATTTAATAGCTCTGTAAACAGCACCTACGCTACTTGTAACGGGTGTCCAATCAGCCTGTATAAACAATTGGTGCTGGCAGCTGGTAGTTCCTTTAGTTATTGTGGAGGTGGCAGTGAATGTATTGGGGTATATGTATATTCCATGAATTGGAATCGGAGGTGTATATACCATACACTCACAGTGAGTTCACCAATAACCAGTCTCCTAGTGGGAGCAGCCGCGGCCTCGTCCATCACTCATCAGTCAATTGCGTAATTGCCCTGACGACTAGAGGCAGCGTAGACGCGTTCCCTGACAAACTGGAGGCAGCGGTGGGATCTGCGTAATCTCCCCTGCTGTTATCTTTGACAATTATTATTTTGTTTCTCTTACTGAGAGCAATCAATCTTTCTCAACTGGCTAACACTGTATCAAAACCTTTTTTTTTTCCTTTGACTTTGTTTTTTCTGTAACATGTTTTGATATACCTTTGTTTCCTCAATGACCACAAGGTGTCAAGACCCTGAAGAAACTAAGCAGCCTTAAACAATGACGCTCCTTTCACCATGCTTCACAGTTGGAATAACAATTTGGTGTGCTGTGTTTTTTTTCTTCTGAACATAGCCTTGTGTATTTGTGATAAAAATTTTCACTTTGGTCTCATCGGTCCATAGAACATTTTCCCAGAAGCATTGTGAACATCCAAGTTTTCTTAGGTATGCTTTTGACATACACGGTGCTTTTTGGACAGCAGAAGCTTCCTTCCAGGTGTCCTTTCATGAACATCAATCTTGATAAGTATTTTTTTAAAACAGTGGACACATAAAAAGAGATTTTTATAGTTTTTTTTTGCCTTGAGTTCTTTCTCACCTCTTTCATTATGCTCTTGGATTGATTTTAGCAAGACAAGTAGTGTTGAGCGAGCACTAAAATGCTCGGGTGCTCGAAGCTCGGGCCGAGCTCGCCGTGATACTCGGGTGCTCGACCCGACCCGAGCAACGAGCCCAATGTTAGTCTATGGGAGACCCGAGCATTTTTGCGGCGGCACCCCCGGCAGTCTGTAGAAAGCCTAAAAAGTGCCCAAAACGATAGTGACAGTGCTCAAAAGACACGGGGACAGCATGGGCATTGCCCCAGGAAGCATTTCTGACCCCCAGGTCACTGCTGTCAACAACGTGGTCAGAGGTATTAAGCCACTTTTACGGGCTCACAATAAAACGTTCAAAAACGAAACTGAAACGGTTTTCCTGTGAAATATGTTAAGGAACTTCCTTTCCAGGGTAAAGACTTGTGTATAAGGTAAAATAAATAACCAAACACAAAAATACTCCTCCACACCTTGGGCTATGTTCACAAGTAGCATTTTTTATGCGTTTTTGCACTTTTGTATTGCTTTCAACCGTGACAAATGCATTCACCGGGAAATGTCATTTTAACATTTTACAATCTTATCTGCCCATGTGCTGTGTGACACATGCATACAGTGCTGAAAAGACATGGGAACAGCATGGGGAAGACCCCTGGAAGCATCTCTGACACCCAGGTCACTGCCTAAAAGTGTGCCCATCAGAAGTGATCCATTCCGCATCAGAAGATGCAGACTTACAACTATCCCCGTGCAAGTCCTTGTTCCAGGGCAGTGTTCAATTGTACCTCCCCCATTCCTTGCAATGCAAGCGCAAGTATGCAGCCTGCCACCCACCCACCCCCAGGCTGCAATACCATGCTGCTAGCTTGCTTGCACTTGAAATGGGGCCTTTTAGTTTGGAGGAGGCCGAAGCTGGCCACTACCTCATGGCTGCTTAGGCAGCGAGGTATCCATACTCAGTCACCAGCCGCCCAGCGGCCGGGTGTCCATACTCGGTCCCCAGCTGCATGGGGGGGGGGGCCGGGTGTCCATAAACGGTCCCCAGCCGCCCCCATTTCTCCTTGGAACATCCCCCCCACACACTTTTCTTAGCCCGGCCTGCTTTAGGGCAGCATTGGACGAGCCCACCAGAGAACCAGACTCCTCCGGTGGGCCCTGGCTTCTCCATCAGGGAAGTTGAGAGTGCCAAGGTAAGGAGCATGATGATGATGATAGAAGTTAGCATCTGCTTTGTTTTCTTGGAATGCAAGCGTAAGTGTGCAACCTGCCACCCACCCACCCCCAGGCTGCAATGCCATACTGCTAGCTTGCTTGCACTTGAAATTGGGCCTTTTAGGCATGTGGAGGCAGACGCCGGCCACCATGTCATGGCTGCGTCGGCGGCCTGGTATCCATACTCAGTCCATAACCGCCCGGCGGCTGGGTGTCCACGCTTGGTCCCCAGCCGCCAGGGGACGGCCAGGTGTCCATACTCGGTCCCCAGCTGCCCCGCGGCCGGGAGTCCACACACGGTCCCCAGCCGCCTGGTGGCGGCCGGGTGTCCATAAACGGTCCCCAGCCGCCCTTATTTCTCCTTGGAACATCCCTCCACACACTTTTCTTAGCCCGGCCTGCTTTAGAGCAGTATTGGACGAGCCCACCAGAGAACCAGACTCCTCCGGTGGGCCCTGGCTTCTCCATCAGGGGAGTTGAGAGTGCCAAGGTGAGGAGCATGATGATGATGATAGAAGTTAGCGTCTGCTTTGTTTTCTTGGAATGCAAGCGCAAGTGTGCAACCAAACACCCACCCACCCCCAGGCTGCAATACCATACTGCTAGCTTGCACTTGAAATGGGACCTTTTAGTTTGGAGGAGGCCGAAGCTGGCCACTACCTCATGGCTGCTTCGGCAGCGAGGCATCCATACTCAGTCCCCAGCCGCCCGGCGGCCGGGTGTCCACGCTCGGTCCCAAGCCGCCAGGGGGCGGCCGGGTGTCCATACTCGGTCCCCAGCCGCCCCGCGGCCGGGTGTCCACACACGCTCCCTAGCCGCCTGGGGGCGGCCGGGTGTCCATAAACGGTCCCCAGCCGCCCCATTTCTCCTTGGAAAATCCCCCCACACACTTTTCTTAGCCCGGCCTGCTTTAGGGCAGCATTGGACGAGCCCACCAGAGAACCAGACTCCTCCGGTGGGCCCTGGCTTCTCCATCAGGGGAGTTGAGAGTGCCAAGGTGAGGAGCATGATGATGATGATAGAAGTTAGCGTCTGCTTTGTTTTCTTGGAATGCAAGCGCATGTATGTAGTAGCGGCTAGGCCTGAGGTGGTCAGCGTTTTGGCGCATATCCTACCTCCTCCGAGGATTGCTGGATGTTTTCCTGCTACTATCCCAGTTCTATAAAGAACCAAAAAACAAAACATTCCCAAGTCTAAGTCACAAACTAGTGATACACCATTATAATATTACGTTGAAGACTAGCGGGAATTGAAACAAACTGTGGAGTCAGTTTTATGCAATGGTAATAAATTTTATTCAGTATAATATAAATATATGACATGAAAACAAATCATCTAAAAGGTTTGGAATAGAGAAAGATACTGCTGTGGCACTATGGAAAAAGTGATAGGATGTCTATCACACTGAGAAAGTCATAGAGACACATTGGGTCCCATTCGATAAGAACAGGGCATCCTGATGATTTAAGGTAAACCACTAACTGTACTGCGTTATAAGATGGCAGCTGGATTTATTACCAGCAATTAGTCAAAGACATTATGTGTGGCCAAGTTCGACCTCTATATGTTTAAATGACAAACTTACAGTAGAAGGGGTGCAAAGTATGAGGATTACCTTGTGCCATGTTCTGAAATGGAGCAGAGCGTCTATGGGACCCGTGCAGTGGCCTCGACGCGCGTTTCACCTTCCGGCTTCGTCAGGAGGCGTGGTTGTGATTTAAAAACAGGGGCTATGTAAATGAATGAGTCTGAGCCGTAAACGAATCAGCGCGCGACTCGTCATGTTGTCCCGCCCCGTGGCGCGGCCGGCTGGCGTCTGCAGGAAATGAAGAGGAGCGGTTAAGTCCCGCAGGGTGTTAGCATGTCATAATCCCCCCCTCCACTAACATATATTGACTAGATCCATACGGGCATAGACACACACATTTTGATATACTTACCTAGACTTCATTCTACCCTCCTCATAGCGCAGACGCGCCTCGTGCATGCGCTGTTCGCGCAGTGTGACGTTGGTTTTAATGCCCCTTGGAAGAGCGGTGGAGGTCGCAGTAGCTTAACAAGACGGTTTTAATGCCCCTTGGAAGAGACGTGGAGGTCACAGTGGAATAAAAAGACAATATCAATACCCCTTGGAAGAGCGGTGGAGGTCGCAGTAGCTTAACAAGACGGTTTTAATGCCCATTGGAAGAGACGTGGAGGTCGCAGTGGAATAAAAAGACAATATCAATGCCCCTTGAAAATGTGGTGGAGGTCGCAGTAGCTTAACAAGACGGTTTTAATGCCCCTTGAAAGAGCGGTCGAGGTCGCAGTAGCTTAATAAGACGGTTTTAATGCCCCTTGGAAGTGGGGTGGAGGTCACAGTAGCTTAAAAAGATGGTTTAAATGCCCCTTGGAAGAGACGTGGAGGTCACAGTGGAATAAAAAGACAATATCAATGCCCCTTGGAAGAGTGGTGGAGGTCGCAGTAGCTTAACAAGACAGTTTTAATGCTCCTTGGAAGAGCGGTGGAGGTCGCAGTAGCTTAACAAGACGGTTTTAATGCCCCTTGGAAGAGTGGTGGAGGTCGCAGTAGCTTAACAAGACAGTTTTAATGCTCCTTGGAAGAGCGGTGGAGGTCGCAGTAGCTTAACAAGACGGTTTTAATGCCCCTTGGAAGAGCGGTGGAGGTCGCAGTAGCTTAACAAGACGGTTTTAATGCCCATTGGAAGAGACGTGGAGGTCGCAGTGGAATAAAAAGACAATATCAATGCCCCTTGAAAATGTGGTGGAGGTCGCAGTAGCTTAACAAGACGGTTTTAATGCCCCTTGGAAGAGTGGTGGAGGTCACAGTAGCTTAAAAAGACGGTTTAAATGCCCCTTGGAAGAGACGTGGAGGTCACAGTGGAATAAAAAGACAACATCAATGCCCCTTGGAAGAGTGGTGGAGGTCGCAGTAGCTTAACAAGACGGTTTTAATACTCCTTGGAAGAGCGGTGGAGGTCACAGTAGCTTAACAAGACGGTTTTAATGCCCCTTGGAAGAGTGGTGGAGGTCACAGTAGCTTAACAAGACGGTTTTAATGCCCCTTGGAAGAGACGTGGAGGTCGCAGTGGAATAAAAAGACAATATCAATGCCCCTTGAAAATGTGGTGGAGGTCGCAGTAGCTTAACAAGACGGTTTTAATGCCCCTTGGAAAAGTGGTGGAGGTCGCAGTAGCTTAACAAGACTGTTTTAATGCCCCTGGGAAAAGTGGTGGAGGTCGCAGTAGCTTAACAAGACGGTTTTAATGCCCCTTGGAAGAGATGTGGAGGTTGCAGTAGCTTAACAAAATGGTTTAAATGCCCCTTGGAAGAGCCATGCAGTACAGCATCTTAAAAACAATATTCCCATTATTGGGGAGTGGGTCTCCCATAGTCTTTGCCTATGCCTTCCAAGAAAAAGCTGCCAAAAATAAGGACGGAGGAACTTGCAATGCTGGCAACACGGACCAAGGTCACCCTGGTGGTATAGTGGTGGTGGAGACTGAGGATAAGGAAAAGAGCAAAACACAGCCGAAATGAGGAAGCGTATACCCATGTGTGGGTGTGAAGCGGTGCATGGGAATACACCTCCCGAAATAACACAGTGGATTTGACTTTATGTTACTCTGCTGTCATTTGGTGGTGATGAGAAGTCTGGCCCAATCCAGCCCTTGTTCATTTTGATAAGGGTCAGCTTGTCAACATTGTCAGTTGACAGGCGTGTGCGCTTATTAGTTATAATTCCCCCAGCGGCGCTAAAAACACGCTCCGATAACACGCTAGCGGCAGGGCATGCCAGGACCTCCAAGGCGTACAGAGCGAGTTAATTCCAAGTGTCCAGCTTGGATACCCAATAATTAAAAGGCACAGAGGAATCATGGAGGACGCTGGTACAGTCGGCAAGGTACTCCCTCACCATCTTTTGAAACTTTACACTCCTTGTGAGAGTACCCTGCGCCTCAGGGCCTGTAAGCTGGGCGGGTCTCAGAAAACTGTCCCAGAACTTTGACAGTGTTCCCCTGCCTCTTCTGGATTGGAGTTGCGTCTCTCTAGCCTGTACGCCTTGGTTGGGCAACGAACTGTGACCTCTGCCGCTAGCGTGTTCAGATGGGAATTTTTTTAACAGTTCTGCAGCAAGGGCCTTCTGGTACTGCCCCATTTTTGTAGACCTCTCCAGCTCAGGAATAAGAGAGTGAAAGTTCTTCTTGTAACGGGGGTCTAAAAGTGTCACCAACCAGTAATGACTGTCACCCAACATTTTTACAACGCGAGGGTCACGGTTAAGGCAGCGTAACAAAGTCAGCCATGCGTGCCAGACTGGTAACGGGCAAGACTTCCGTGTCCTCACCAAGATGATGGCTGACCATGCTCTCCTCCTCCCCCCTGTCCTCAGGCCACCCAAGCTGAACCGACGGTATGACAGTTGTACAGGTACTACCGTCTACAGCGCTTGATACCAGCTCCTGGTCTTCCTCCTCCTCCTCTCCCTCATTGTCCCCCAATGCACGTTGGGATGAGATGAGGCTGGGCTGTGTGTAATCGCCCGCTACCGCTTCTTGATCCATCTCATCATACTCTGGTTGAAATGCCTCCTTTTTAATTCTCTGCAGAGAACGTTGCAAAAGACAGACAAGTGAGATGCTGACGCTAATGATGGCGTCATCGCCACTCACCATCTTGGTGGACTCCTCAAAGTTTGTCAGGATGGTACATATGTCAGACATCCATGTCCACTCCTGAGGTCTTATGTGTGGAGTCTGACCTGAATATCGATGGCCTTGTTGCAGCTGGTACTCCACAACTGCTCTCTTCTGCTCACAAATCCTTTGCAACATGTGGAGGGTAGAGTTCCAAAGAGTGGGGACATCACACACCAGTCGGTGTGACGGAAGCTGCAAAAGCTGCTGCAACACAGCAAGGGCGGCTGAAGCTGTAGCCGACTTGCGAAAATGAGCTGACAGGCGGCGTACTTTGACGAGCAGATCTGGCAACGCGGGGTACGATTTAAGAAACCGCTGAACCACGAGGTTAAGCACATGAGCCAGGCATGGTATGTGTGTGATCATCGCCTCGCCTCAGAGCCGCCACTAGGTTACGGCCATTGTCACACACGACCATGCCTGGATGTAGGTTCAGCGGTCTCAGCCACAGATCTGCCTGCTCTTTCACAGCTGTCCACAACTCACAAGCAGTGTGAGGTTTATCACCTAAGCTTATGAGTTTCAGCACAGCCTGTTGCCACTTGGCTGAGGCAGTACTGCAGTGCTTCCAGCTTGTAACTGATGTGGTGATATCTGAGATGGAGGCTGACCATGAGGAGGAGCATGATGCGCAGGAGCTGTACACTGTGGGGGCAACTCTGACTGACATAGCGCCCGCAATCCTCGGTGTGGGGAGGATGTGTTCCGTCCCAAGGTCCGACTGGGTCACGGCTTCCACTATGTTTACCCAGTGTGCCGTCAGGGAGATGTACAGTCCCTGGCCACAAGCACTTGTCCACGTGTCCGTTGTCAGGTGGACTCACCCAGTAACTGCGTTGTTGAGGACACGGCAGATGTTTTGGGACACGTGCTCGTGTAGTTCGGGGATGGCATACCGGGCAAAATAGTGTCGGCTGGGGACCGAGTACCGAGGGACGGCCACCGCCATAAGGTTGCGGAAGGATTCCGTCTCCACCAGCCTAAAAGGCAGCATTTCCAACGCAAGCAGTTGTGAAATGTGCGAATTTAGGACTGTGGCTGGTGGGGCGTTGGCTGCGAATTTGCGCTTTCGTTCAAAGCTCTGGGATATGGACAATTGAACGCTGCGATGGGACATGGAAGTTGATGCTGTTTCTTGAGAAACTGCCATAACAAGTGAAGACTGAGAGGAGGGGGCATCTTTGCATGCAGTATGGACAGGGGATTGCCTATAACGCACAACAGGGGGTCCTATTGCACACACAACAGCGGAAGAAGCAGTGGTGACACCCGCTGACACTGGTCGTGGACCTTGGGGTTCGCCCCACAAAGTCGGGTGCTTTGCTGACATGTGCCTGATCATGCTGGTGGTGGTCAGGCTGGTAGTTTTGTCACCCCTGCTGATGCTGGCATGGCAGGTGGTACAAATGGCCTTTTTGGGCTTATCAGCAGAGTCTTTAAAAAAATTCCAGACTCTGGAAGACCTACCGGTTGTACTGGCAACGACCCTCGTGTTGGTGTTACGGGGAACTGTTGCCCGCTTTCTGTGTGCGGCCACCACACTGCTTCTTCCTGCCTGTTGGGGTACTCTGCCTCCCTCCCTCTGTGTGCTGCTGGCCTCGCTCTGCGTGTCCTCCTGCCAGTTACTAAATCATCCACCACCTCCTCCTTTTCCACTTGCGCACCACGATCCTCCTCCTCACTTCGTGACAATTGTGTCCCGTCATCGTCCACCTCTTGTGACACATTGCCAGGGTTGACTTCCTGTGGCCGTGGCTGTTCAAATATTTGGGCATCACTACATGGGATCTCCTCTTCCACCACTTCAAGCGGAGCAGGCGAGGGGCACAAATATGGAAATGGACCAGTGAACAGCTCTTCAGAGTGTCCAAGTGTGGGATCAGTTGCTGTCTGACGACACTTGGCATGGTGGGAGGAAGGAGCATCAGGGTGAGGAGGAGTATGCGGTCGAAACTCACGGCTACTAAAACTTGACCGTGTGGAAGACAGACCGGAGGTGGTGGTGCCCAGGTAACTGGAAGTATTATCTGCTATCCAATTAATAACCTGTTCACACTGATCAGTTCGCAATACTGGTGTAGTGTGGTTCCCTAGTAATTCGGTCAAGAAGTGGGAGCGATAAGATGTGGCTATTGGTTGTGGCACATTTTCACCTTGGCCACGGCCCCGTCCTCTACACGCACCATCACCAGAACGTCCAGTTCCACGTCCCTTACCACGCGCCTTGCCCATTGTAAATTAAGTAAAATAGCTTACACTTTTTCAATGGAAAAAGGGTAATAAAAAGGAGATTAGAACAGTGGATGAGGAAAACCACAGTTCTATTTCTCTGGTCTACAACAGAATCTTTTAAACAGATATATTTGTGACTGAACAGACAGGGAGACACTATTTTTTTTTTTTTTACATAAAATAGGCCAAAAGCTGGATAATACAGAGATTTGAACCGTGGAACTTCAAAACCACAGTTCTAATTTACTGGCGTATATCAGACTTTTTTTAATAGATATATTTGGGGTTGAACAGTCAGCAACACACTCAAACTGTTTTTTTTATGTAAAAAAGGCCCAAAAGTGGATAATACAGAGATTTAAACCGTGGAACAGCAAAACCTGTTATATTTTTCTGGCCTACACCAGAATCTTTCAAACAGATATATTTGTGTCTGAACAATCAGGGAGACACTATTACTGTTTTTCTTTACGGAAAAAATACCAAATGCTGGATAATACAGAGATTTGAACTGTGGAACTGCAAAACCACAGTTATATTTTTCTGGCCTACACCAGAATCTTTCAAACAGATATATTTGTGTCTGAACAATCAGAGAGACACTATTACGTTTTTTTTTACGGCAAAAAATGCCAAAAACAGGATAATACAGAGATTTGAACCGTGGAACTGCAAAACCACAGTTATATTTTTCTGGCCTACACCAGAATCTTTCAAACCGATATATTTGTGTCTGAACAATCAGGGAGACACTATTACTGTTTTTCTTTACGGAAAAAATACCAAAAGCTGGATAATACAGAGATTTGAACCGTGGAACTGCAAAACCACAGTTATATTTTTCTGGCCTACACCAGAATCTTTCAAACAGATATATTTGTGTCTGAACAATCAGGGAGACACTATTACGTTTTTTTTTACGGCAAAAAATGCCAAAAACAGGATAATTCAGAGATGTGACCCGTTGAACTGCAAAACCACAGTTATATTTTTCTGGCCTACACCAGACTCTTTTAAACAGATATATTGGTGTCTGACCAGTCAGGGAGACACTATTACTGTTTTTTTTTTACGGCAAAAAATGCCAAAAACAGGATAATACAGAGATTTGACCCGTGGAACTGCAAAACCACAGTTATATTTTTCTGGCCTACACCAGACTCTTTTAAACAGATATATTGGTGTCTGAACAGTCACAGACACACTAATTTTTTTTTTTTTTTTTTTTTGGGGGGGGGGGGATACCAAAAGGTTAATAAGACGTGTATTTGGACAGTTTGACTGAGGAAAAAAAAAATACAGGATCTAGATGAAAAAAATAATAATTTTTCCTGGCCCCTGAGACCGGGGTGATAAGTCTAGCAATTTGACCAACAGGAGCACACAGGACTGTAATGCAGCGTTTGCTGGTATAACCACTGTGTCTCCTATACAGCCTGCCTGCCTGATATCTGGGATGGATATTAGTCCTGAGAAGGACTGTTTGGCAGGCTTTAGAGACCCTACACTAACTATTTCGGAGTATAAATCTCTCCCTAGCTCAGCAGCACTGACCCTACACTGGGTGATCCGGAGCGACTGTGTCCAAGATGGCGGCGCCCGGTTTTAAATACTCGAGGTGACGCTGTGCGGCCAGCCAATCACTGTAATGCCCACAAAAAAACATGGCTGCGGCATTCCAGTGACTGGCTGGCAATCCCTGCATGTTCATTGGCTCTGTAAAGAGTGCCAAACATGCAGGGTAGAGACCCGAGCTCCCGCCCAAGTAACCCGAAAATGCTCGGTGCTCGCCGAACATCCCGAGTAGTGAGATGCTCGGGCGAGTACCGAGCAGTGTCGAGCATGCTCGCTCAACACTAAAGACAAGTATTGTCTCCATTTCTAGACAATATGTCTAACCAAGCAATGCTTTTGTATCCTCTAATTCATATTCTGCAAATTGTCCGTCTCAATGCATAGGTCACAATAACCAATCTTTCTTAAGAAGAACATATTTCTCAGTATCCAAACTTTGTGCCATTTTAAAAGTTACCCTCAATTTTACAATGTTATAGTGAATGGGTCGAGCGGGTGGTGTAATAACGATAAAAATCCTATTCTCACTTCCTGGGCCGGCGCTCCTCCTCCCCTCTTGCAACTGTGTCCCTTGCAGACTCGGGCATCAACATATGAAGGAGTCATCATGTGACTGCTGCAGCCTTCACCTTCCGCCCTAGTGAAAGAAGCCAGCTCAGACAGAATGCGAAGGCTGCAGCCAATCACCAATCTGTTTCTTCCGCTTCGACAAAACATTAATGCAGGAACACTCAACCCCTTCCCTCCGTCATTGATACCTGATACCAGTAAACTAGCAGGATACATAGTGGACACTACAGGCAAGTGGGGCCAGTCAAGGAGCTGATCAATCTTTTTTTTTCTCATCTCCCTGGGTCCATTTATAATGGAAAACCCCTTTAATTTCAGATAATCCTGCATAACTTCGCCATACAAATTAATGATTGGTTCTGTGCTGTCAATGGGAAGAAAGCCATTGCCAGGCACTGCGTTTGAAATCAGTCCTTATCTCCTCCAACATCATTTGTCAGGAGGCACCTATACACATTAGATAGTTGACCAGTTCCAGCAAAACTGGTGGGTTCAATCAATTTTGATCTAAAGTCCGGCATATATATGAGATGGCTGTCGAACGAACGACGCTTCAGTTCAACCTGGCGATATCGGCAGGTTCGACCGACATTAGTTAAATGTGTATGGTGGCCTTAACAAGCAGTTGTACAGGCCAACCTTAAAAAGTGACCACTGAGAGTAGGGACTATATATGTGCAGAAATGTGCCCATCTATGGTGTGAAAGGCTTGAGTAAGGGCCCCGTCACACTAAGCGATGCAGCAGCGATCCCGACAACGATACGACCTGTCAGGGATCATTGCTGCATCGCTAATACATCGCTGGTGAGCTGTCAAACAGGCAGGCTCACCAGCGATCAGGGGAGTAGCGATATCGTGGAAAGAATCGTTCCACGATGTCCTGCTCCCGTTACCAGCCTGCTGCAAGCAGGAGCAGGCTGGTAACTATGGTAAACATCGGGTTACTAAGTGCGCGTGTGCCCCTAGTAACCCGCTGTTTACCATGGATACCACTCTGCTACGGTGCGCGAGAGCCTCCGCGCACCGTAGCAGAGTGGTATCCATGGTAAACAGCGGGTTACTAAGTGCGCGCGTGCCCCTAGTAACCCGATGTTTACCATAGTTACCAGCCAGATCGTTGGTCCCGCTGGTCACACACAGCGATGTGTGCTGGCCAGTGGGAGGCCAACGACCAAAAAATGGTCCAGGACACTTTGCAACGATCAGCGACCTCACAGCAGGGGCCTGATCGTTGCAAAGTGTCACACACAGCGACATCGCTGGTGAGGTCGCTGGTGAGTCACCAAAACCGTGACTCAGCAGCGATATCGCTATGCGAGACGGGGGCTTTAAACCAAATTTGAAGTTGTTTCTCATGTTAAGAAAATAAACAAATAAACCCCCTGCAAAGAAAAAACAGTTGACCAGGTTGGATTTTTGATGACCAGTACAAGGTAGCATCTAGTTTTTATTTACATAAGAATACAGGCAATCGCTCTGCAGCTACCTGTGGTAGTCAACGTAGGTCAATCTAGGACTGGAAATATGTTGCTTTTCTTATAATACTCTTTTTTAAAAAGAAGCTTCTCTGATCCACAGAGATAAGCTGCCATCATCTGTGTAAACCATGTCTGGCCATTCAGAGATCTCTCCTATGATCTATTTATACTATATTGTATCTACAATGTAGGGACATCGGCTACAGATGAAGGATGGTTTCTACACCAAAGGATTTCTTTCCCTCTGCTGGGGAAAGTGGTCCAAGTAAATTCACTAAGAGTTCTAACGGGGTGGTGGATGCCTTTCTAAAGTGTAATATCGCAATCTATGGGTATTACATTTCTGGAGAGAGGTCGTTGATCCAGGGATTTATTCTGATTACCGTATTTAGAGTTGGGATTTTTTCTCTAAGATGATGATTATTTGCTTCATGAAGGTTCATTCCTTTCTCTGAATCAACAATGAAGGATAAAAAACTGAATTGGATGGATTTGCGTCAATTTTGGGTATTACAAGATATGCTACTATGTAAATAAATTGGTAAACATATTTTTTTTAAATTTACTTGCTTATATAGCACCATTAATTCCACTGTGTTTTACAGACATCATCACTGTCCCCATCGGGGCTCACAGTCTAAATTCCCTTTCGGAATGTCTTTGGAGTGTAGGGCATGAAAGGGCTGAATCAAGAGAGCCGTTCTCTCCACTGGTTGAAAGTCAATACCATCCCTATGCCATAAAACACAGACTGCTGGTAGCCAACACTTTTAAGGGTGTATTTAAACTATTTCTTTGGTGTGCGATGGACGTTTATGTCATGAGGATTTCCCTATGTTTTTTTCGGATACAAAAACCATTACTAAACCTTGGCAACAGTGTATTATGTACAGTGGAGGAAAGTATCCGATATCTGACAGTTGTCTCTTTGGGGTCCGGGTGTGCATATATGCCAATTATACCATGATATTATTATTGTAATGCTAATTATGTGAATTTTCTATTTATATATGCCGAAAGTATTGCAATAGGTTTTTTTTCAATCTTTTTTCAAAGTTTTTTTCAATGTATTTGGTATTATAAGAGATAATTTGGGGAAAGATATGGGTTAATGTGCACATGACATGATATAGAGTATTCCATATGTATCGCGTTATTGGTCCCATATGTAGTGTGATCCTATACCTATTTACTATATCTCAATTTTTATTCCTGGTACCTCTTTACAACTATAAAAGAAAAAATGAAAAATATGTTGTATTTATTATTGTTTTGTGATAATGAGGTCCCATAGTTGTAAATAGGATCTCTTGCTGTTTTCACTTGTGTGTGAGTCCGGTGTGACTAATAGTGAACCTTTGGTCAAATGGGCTATGCCTGTACGCAGTGGGGTCACGGTCCTGGTGTATACGCTGGCTTACGGCGTCCTCAAACGTCCTAGATTGTGGACGCCGTCGCCGCCGTGTATTCTGGTAACGGTGACTTCTCTGCGTCATCCGCCCAACCACGCTATGTGAATAACGTCACTTCCGCCCTTAATGATGACGCGTATGACGTAGGTTCCGCCTAAACCCATCGCATAAGGAACGTCACTTCCGCTATACCGGGGGAACGTCTGCGGTCAATTCCGCCACTCTTTTGGGACGCAAGGCGCGTCGGTCTATGTATATAATTGGCAGTGAGGTATGGTTGGCGTGGTCATGTGTGTAGGGGGAGGTTTAGACATGTATAAAGAAGGTGGTGATTAGGAGGTAATTGGCACACCTATATATACAGCAGGTGTGTGACAATTGGTATTGCCCCTTGAGAAAGGCAAAGCGCCGAAATGCGCGTTGGGGACGGCCTCAGTGTGGTGACCAGGTGTAGAACGCTCTGGGAGGTATGTTGTAAATTCATTTGATGTACTATGTTTGATGTCTATATGTGAGACACACTTGGATTCAGTATGTCTTGCATCAATTCCCTATATATATAGAGCGCAATTAAAATGATACTGTTATGATCTGCAACATAAACTAAGGAAAGAAAGTGAAAGGCTGTCCCTACAGTAAGACTAAGCTGAATCCCTACGATGTAGCGGGCAGCCAGTTCATTGTGAACAGACCCGCCTTCGTCCTCGGCTAGTCTGAAAGGAGACCTATAGAATAAAGGGAGGGGTCCCTAAAAGAACTAAGGACTGGGACAAAAAATGGGACACCTAACAGAAGTTGTTGCAGAGCAAAAGACAAACAGACAAAAAGTACTAGAGGTCCTAGAGGACCAAGCGAACTAGACAGAGATAGGCACCTAAGCACCTGGCTAGAGAGACAGGCAAAAAACACTGAAGTCCAGCAAAGCCAGAAGGGCGGAGCTGGAATATATGGGCAGCTGGTCACGTGACCGCAAAACACAAGATAGCAAAAACTAACAGGAGGGTTCTAACAGTATCCTCCAGGCCCAGGCCTATCAGGAAACCTCCTGTGGAAAGCTTTAACAAGCCTAGGAGCAGAGACATCATCCGTCCTTACCCAGGAGTTGTCTTCGGGACCGAAACCCTTCCAGGAGACAAGATACTGTAATTTCCCTCTATGCCATCTTGAATTCAAAATACGAGA
Source organism: Phyllobates terribilis (assembly GCF_046119375.1). Classification (NCBI taxonomy): domain Eukaryota; kingdom Metazoa; phylum Chordata; class Amphibia; order Anura; family Dendrobatidae; genus Phyllobates; species Phyllobates terribilis. The sequence continues at coordinate 388,618,695 of NW_027362765.1, forward strand.
AATTTCATATTCACCGTCTTCCACCACAGGAGGAACTGTGATAGTGGCGTCCCTATTAGAAAAGTCAGCCTTTTTCAACAAGGAAACATGAAACACAGGATTAATCTTCCAGGAAGTAGGGACATCCAACCTAACAGCAGATGGGTTAACAACCTGAAGCACTTTAAATGGACCCACAAACTTAGGACCCAGTTTTTCAGAGGGAATCCTCAACCGCAGGTTCTTCGAGGACAACCAAACCATGTCACCCACAGTAAACAAAACCTCTTTAGGTTTCCTGTCAAAATACTTCTTGGACTTCTTGTTAGCCTCTTGCAGGTTGCAACGTACATTAGTCCAAACTCTCTCCAAATCACCAGAAAAATTCTCCTCCTCCGGCACCGCCGACCCCAATTTGGAGAACGAACCAAAAGACGGATGTCTCCCAGTACAACAAAAAAAAGGAGAACACCCAGCAGAGGAGGATGTGATTGTTAAGAGCAAATTCTGCGAGAGGCAGAAACTCAGACCACACCTCTTGATTGTCCGCCACAAAACAACGCAAAAAACTGTTCTACATCCTGGTTCTTTCTTTCAGTCTGTCCATTAGACTCAGGATGATACCCAGACGAAAATGACAAATGTACTCCCAAACTGTCGCAAAAAGCACGCCAAAAGCAAGCCACAAACTAAGGTCCTCTATCAGAAACAATATCCGTGGGAAAGTCATGAAGCTTGACAATCTCCTTAACAAACGCCTTAGCGAGTGTCTTGGCGCAGGGCAACTTAATGAATGGAACCAAATGACACATCTTACTAAAACGGTCCACGACCACCCAGATGACAGTAAAACCCTCAGACACAGGAAGATCAGTAATAAAATCCATAGTGAGATGCGTCCAAGGCACACTAGGAACCTCCAGAGGGCAAAGCAACCCCGCAGCAGGAGTATGTGAAGCCTTTGATTTAGCACACACAGTACACTGACGCACCCACTTGATGACTTCCTTCTGCCATCCAGGCCACCAAAAACTGCGACTGATAAGTCTCTTAGTCTCCAAAACTCCTGGATGACCTGCCAACCGAGACTCATGACACTCCACAAACAAATCTCTCCTAAAGGCTCTAGGCACGAACAACCTCCCATGGGTAGTGTTAGATGGAGCATCATCTTGAGCATTCAGAATCCCATTCTCCAAATCAGAGTCCAATGTCGCCACCACAACTCCTTTCTGCAAAATGCTCTCCTCCTCCTCGGCACCGACCGTAGGAGAGAAGCTGCGAGATAAAGCATCGGCTTTAACATTCTTAGTACCAGGGATATAGGTAACAGAAAAATGAAACCGAGAAAAAAAAAGTGCCCACCTAGCTTGACGGGCATTCAAGCGCTTGGCAGCATCCAGATAGATCAAATTCTTATGATCTGTGAAAACCTGAATAGGAAATCTAGCGCCTTCCAAAAAATGACGCCAGTGTTCAAACGCAAGTTTAATAGCCAGCAACTCCCAATTTCCAACATCATAATTCAGTTCGGTTTCCGAATTTTTTTTCGAAAAGAAGGCACAAGGATGTACTCCACCCTCGTTCTCTTGAGACAAAACTGCTCCGAACCCCACTGATGAAGCATCGACCTCGACCAAAAAAGGCTTGGTCTCATCAGGCTGCATAAGGATAGGGGCAGAACTGAACCTCTCTTTGAGATACTCAAACGCTTCAATGGCCTCAGTAGTCCACTGGGCCGTATTTGCACCTTTCCTGGTGAGATCGGTTAGAGGTTTAACAATTACAGAAAAATTCTTAATGAATTTCCTGTAATAATTGGCAAAACACAAAAATCTCTGTATAGATTTCAAACCAACAGGCCTAGGCCATTCCTGCACAGCCTGAACCTTCACAGGGTCCATCTCAAAGCCCTCGCTGGAGACAATTTAGCCCAAAAAACTAATTTTCTGAACAGCGAACTCACATTTCTCCAGCTTAGCAAAGAGTGCATTATCACTCAATAACTGCAAAACTTCATGTACACTCTGCCAATGGGACTCTAGATCTGGCGAATAAATCAAAATGTCATCCAAATACACAACCACATTCTTACCAATCAAAGGTCTCAGGATGTCATTAATAAGGTTCTGAAAAAATGCAGGTGCATTGGTAAGACCGAAAGGCATCACCAGATTCTCAAAATGACCTACCGGAGTGTTAAAAGCAGTTTTCCATTTATCACCCTCCTTCACACGTAACAAATTGTATGCCCCTCGGAGATCAATTTTTGAGAACCACTTGGCTCCCACTAACTGGTTAAACAAGTCAGGAATTAACGGCAATGGGTAGGAATTGCGTACAGTAATTTTATGAAAATCCAGACATGGACGTAAACCGCCGTCCTTTTTTTTAACAAAGAAGAATCCGACTGCCACAGGCAACTTAGAAGGTCTAATGTGACCAGCAGCCAGGCTAGTCTGTAAGTATTCCTCCAAGGCCTTTCTTTCAGGGATAGTCAGATTAAACAAGCGACTTTTGGGAAGAATAGCACCCGGAACAAACTCAATGGCGCAATCATAATCCCTATGAGGAGGTAAAACTTGCGACTCCTCCTCCGAAAAAACCCTCCAAAAATCTTGAATAGGTACTGGTAATTCCCCTTTTTCCACAGCCGCAATGCGACCATTACAACATTTATCATAGCACTTCGGACTCCAAGACTTAATCACATTAGTAGACCAGTCCAATAAAGGATTGTGCAGTTTTAACCAAGGCAATCCTAGAACAACTGGAGAAGTCAAATTATCCAAAACAACCAAGTCCAAAATTTCTTGGTGAACTCCATTGATAGTGAGGGGAAATGCAGCAGTCTTGTGAGTAATACATTTCAAAGGAGTGATATCAATTGCAACCGCAGAAATAGATGACAAAGGTTTGGATTTCAATTTAAGTTTTTCAAAAAACCCTTTATCAATCACATTAAGTGTTGAACCACAATCCACAAATACCTGAAATTCAATCAAATCTCCCTGCAGAGCAGTACTCCCAGAAAGGAACACTCCTGCAGAGCATAAACAAGCTATATGGGCGTAACTGACCTTTTTTTTTTTTCTTTACTTAAACGACGCTCATAATACTTAATCAAATGATCGGCTTTACCACAATAAAGACACAAACCTTCGGCAAATCTCCGATCTCTTTCTTGAGAGCGGAGTGACATCGCCCCAACCTCCATTGGTTCTCCGCTGTCAGAGGAGATTTTCTGGAAACTAGGACCTGAAGTTACAGGAGTTTTTACATCATTGACCCTGGACCTTATTCTCCTGTCCATACGAACAGCTAACTGCCATAGCTTCCTGCAGAGTCTCAGGTGCAGGGAATGCAATTAGCAAATCCTTAACCCTTTCACTCAGACCAGCAAGAAATAAACATTTCAATGCCGAATCAATCCATTTAACTTCTGAGGCCCATCTCCTGAAGTGTGTGCAATAAATTTCAACATCATCTGACCCCTGATTCAAACGTCTAAGTTCTGATTCAGCAGATGAGATTCGATCAGGATCGTCATATAATAGCCCCATAGCAGAAAAAACAGAACTTAAACACGGATCATTAGGTTGGAGAGAAAAGGCCCACCCCTGTGGTTCATTGCGCAAAAGTGACATAATAAAACCAATGCGCTGTGATTCATTTCCAGAGGACCTTTGTCTCAAACAAAAATATAACAAACAAGCATTTTTAAAGGAAAAAAAATCTTGCTGTTTACCATAAAAAACATCAGGCAGTCCTTCCTTTGGTTCGACAAAATGCGCTCCAGGACAGCTACTCACGTGTTGCTGAAGCTCGGCCACCTCCAGAGACAATCCCTGCAGGCGTTGAGCCAAATCCTGGACGGAAACCATACTGATCCCCGAATTTATTTCCTTTTAGTTTTTTTTGGGGCTGGACTTACTGTTATGATCTGCAACATAAACTAAGGAAAGAAAGGGGAAGGCTGTCCCTACAGTAAGACTAAGCTGAATCCCTACGATGTAGCGGGCAGCCAGTTCCTTGTGAACCGACCCGCCTTCGTCCTCGGCTAGTCTGAACGGAGACCAATAGAATAAAGAGAGGGGTCCCTAAAAGAACTAAGGACTGGGACAAAAAATGGGACACCTCCTAACAGAAGTTGTTGCAGAGTAAAAGACAAACAGACAAAAAGTACTAGAGGTCCCAGAGGACAAAGCGAACTAGACAGAGATAGGCACCTAAGCACCTGGCTAGAGAGACAGGCAAAAAAGACTGAAGTCCAGCAAAGCCAGAAGGGCGGAGCTGGAATATATAGGCAGCTGGTCACGTGACTGCAAAACAAAACTAACAGGGGGGTTCTAACAGATACACCATGTGCCAACACTCCTGATGGCTCCATTGAGTGTTTTTTATAGTGTATTTTATGTTTTGTACCATGTTCTATCCAATCAAGTATGTTTTTATTATTTAATATCATTACCGTTTATGTCGTCTATTTTTGGCTTAGTCCACTCCTCTTGCATATCCTTTTGTAATGTACAAATTTTTAAAGTCTATTTTATTTGACTTTTTTTTAATGCTAACCATTGTGGGTATGATTTAGAATTTTATGATGTTTTTGGTGAGTAATTGCAACTTTTTAAAAAGTCACAAAATTTTGGGGTAAATGTACTTGTCTCCCCGGAGTGATTTTATGCACACCTGATATACCGTATTTTGAGGATTATAAGACGCACCGGATTATAAGACGCACCCCAAATTTCAAGGAGCAAAATAGTAAAAATTATTATTTTTTTTTTAAATAAAATGGTGCGCCTTATAATCCTTTTTACCTGGGGGGCAGTGGTGGTGGAGAGGGTGGTCACACATACCGGAGATTGGCGATGCTGCGGCCCCGTCCTCAGAAGAAGTGTCGCTGATGTTGCTGGTGGTGGCGGCTGCGGCGGTGCGATGCTGCGGCCTCGTCCTCAGAAGAAGTGTTGCTGGTGGTGGCGGGGTGATGCTGCAGCCCCGGCAGTGGCGATGCTGCGCCGGCGAGGTTCCCTAACCCGTCTATAGCCCTGCGCTGTGCTTCGGCAAAATGGCCACCAGCGCATGCGCAGATTGAGATCTCAGAAGACGAGATCTCGTCTCTCAATCTGCGCATGCTCCGCCTGGGCCGCAGCATCGCACCGCCGCAGCCGTCACCAACCTCCTTTATGTTGGACCCCAATTCGACGCCGCCCCTCAGGTCAAATCCGTAAGTTTGCATTATAAGACGCACCCCATTTTTCCTCCCAAATTTGGGAGGAAAACAGTGCGTGTTATAATCCGCAAAATATGGTATATAAATATTTTTAGCAAATTTTTGCAACATTTTAGCAATAAAAATAAAGAGCATTTTTGACTTTGCACAAAATATATGACCCTCCATTTGACACAAATAAAGTTAACGAATACCACAAAGCAAAAAGAAAAGGAAAAGTAACTTTAAAAAATGCATATGTCCACACACTCAGTCAATCACACCAAAGGTGTATCTAGGTTTTCTGGCACCTGGGGCAAGAATTCAGTTTGGCGCACACCTTCTCCCCATCTACCCGAGGAGCATATGCCTTTTGCACACTTAGTGATGTATCGACGAGCAGCTCTCCCTAATTCAATGTTCAGTGAAAAACTGAGAGAAGCAAAAAGAAAAGCTTGTTGTCACGTGACCGTAAGCATGAAAATCGCATATGAGTGAAGAGGCCATGTGAGGACTGCAGAAACCAGCAAGCGGCTCTGAATCCTGAACAGTGAGGATATTACACGCTGTTAGGATTGGCTGCAGGGCTTCAATTTATAATTAAAGGGCTTGTCCAGGTTTGAGATGAAAGTCTGAAGTCACTATGTGACTGCAGGCTTCTGAATTCTCACAGCGCATGAACTACACACTTAAGATTCTCCCTTGCCGGTGGCAAGAGTGGACGGTCATGTGAGCACAAGTATGTGATTTGAGCATTTCTGGCCAGATTCCGACTAGACGTGTCCGGCCTCGCTCAATTCATTTTCATTGGATGAGGCCACGCATGTCTAGTCATCATCTGACCGCAGGTATGTAAATAGCTGGCACCAGAGAATCCTGACAGCGAGCAGTGTGCACTGTGAGAATTCAGAAGTCTGCAGTCACATAAAATTACTGCAGACTCATCACAAACTTGGACAATCCCTTTAACACCTTAACAACTTCGGTAACGCATTTTTACGGCGCCGTAAAAATGTGTCGCTGAGGAATAAGGCTGCAGCACCCCCAAAGTCGGAAATTCTCCGGGGTCTCAGCTACCAGGGGTAGCTAAGACCCTGGAGAATATGATATGGGCAGATTTTCCTGGTCCCCGATCACAAAAAAAAAAAGGTGTGCCCGCAGTTACAATCATTTCTCTCTCCTCTGACATGATATACATGTTAGAGTAGAGAGAAATGAAGCCCCCCGAGCCCACCCGGTACATCCGCCGTCCCCTAATCACCCCCGGATCTACCCCCGGCATCTTGCTGCAGAAAAAAAATGGCGGGTGCATGCGCAGAGTGCACACCGAGATCTGACAGCCGGTACCCGGCAACGACAGGGAATTTTTCCGATTGGTTCCTTTTGATCACTGTGATAAATCCTATCACAGTGATCAAAAAAAGAAAAAAAAAAATCAAACCTCCTTTTGTGACCCCCTTAGTTAGATAAAAATTATAAAATAAAATATTTTTTTTCCATTCTTTGCAGTTAGGGTTAAGATTAGGGTTGTGTTAGGGTTAGGATTAGGGATGTGTTAGGGTTGGGGAAAGGATTGTGTTAGGATTAGGGTTGTGTTAGGGTTATGGCTAGGATTAGAGTTAGGGCTGGGATTTTTTCAAAAGTAAAGAAAAAAAATGATGACGATATGGCGACTAGTCTTGAGCGCAAGTGCTCGCTACTTGAGTTTGCTCGGGTATGCACAGAGTATCGAGGGTGCTCGAGTGACATGCTTGAGTCTCTGCCCCATATGCTTTGCGGCCAAAGAAACCTTGCAGGGATTGCCTGCCATGCAGGAGCGATCCCCGCATGTTTTTTTGGGTGTCTAACAACCGTGAAACATGCGGGACGGGGACTCGAGCATGTCACTCAAGCACCTGCGATACTTGGTGCATACCCGAGTACCCAATGCAAACTCAAGTAGCGAACACTTGCGCTCAAGACTAATGACAACTTATTCAATATGACCTAATGTTATCAAATTCTATGTCGTACCTCTGGGTTCAAAATGTTCACTATACCCCTTCATAAAATCCTTGATGGGTCTAATTTCCAAAATGGGGTCACTTGTGGAGGGTGTCCACTGTTTAGACGCATCACAGGCTCTCCAAACAATGCGACATGGCATCCGCTCTCGATTCCAGCCAATTTTGCGTTCAAAAAGTCACACAGTGCTCCTTCCCTTCTGAACCCTGCCGTGCACCCAAACAGTTTATTTTCCCCACATATGGGATATCGGCATACTCAGGAGAAACTGCACAACAGTTTTTGGGTCCTTTTCTCCTCTTACCCTTGTGAAAATAAAAATTTTGGGGCTAAAAGATAATTTTTGTGGAAAAAGTTTGATTTTTTTATTTTCACGGCTCAATGTTATAAACTTCTGTGAAGGACCTTAGGGTTCAGGTTGCTCACCACACATCTAGATAAGTTCCCTGAGAGATCTAGTTTCCAAAATGGTGTCACTTGTGGGGGTTTCCACTGTTTAGGCACATCAGGGGCTCCCCAAACGTGACATGGTGTCTGCTAATTATTCAAGCAAATTTTACATTCAAAAAGTCAAATGGCGCTCCTTCCCTTCCGAACCCTGTCGTGTGCCCAAACAGTGGTTTTCCTCCACATATAGGGTATTGGCGTGCTCAGGAGAAATTGTACAACAAATTTTAGAGACCATTTTTTCCTGATACCCCTGCGAAAATAAAAAAAATTGGGTCTAAAGTAACATTTTTGGGAAAAAAGTTAAATGTTCATTGTTTTCTTTCCCATTCCAAAAATTCCTGTGAAGCACCTGAAGGGTTAATGAACTTCTTGAATGTGGTTTTGAGCACCTTGAGGGGTGCAGTTTTTAGAATGTTGTAACTTTGGGGTATTTTCTGTCATAAAGTCACTTCAAATGTGATGTGGTCCCTAAAAAAATGGTTTTGTAAATTTTGTTGGAAAAATGAGAAATGGTCAACTTTTAACCCTTAAATTGTGGTTGGTTCAAAAATTGTGCTGATGTAAAGTAGACATGTGGGAAATGTTATTTATTAACTATTTTCTGTGACATAACTCTCTGATTTATGGGCATGAAAATTCAAATTTTGAAAATTGTGAAATTTTCAAACTTTTCTCCAAATTTCAGATTTTTTCACAAATAAACACAAGTCATACCGAATAAATTTTATCACTATCATGAAGTACAATATGTCACAAAAAAACAATCACAGAATCAGTGGGATCCTTTGAAGCATTCCAGAGTTATTACCTTGAAGTGATAGTGGTTGTAATGCACACGCCCGGACTGACTGGCGCGTGCGTGTCTAGTGGTTCCACTGTGCCATGAACCGGAGAGTGCCTGGAGGGGCGTAACTAAGTATCTGCCCGATCAGACCAAAGTCGCACGACGGCATACGACGCCAGTGCACCAGGGAGGAACCGAGCAGAGGGACCAGGGTCTACTCCAGGTCAGACTCCGGACACGGCTGTTGACTCACACCGGGGAATACAGGAACAGGCAGGCTGGGTAGGGTTCAGTACAGACTGGGAGACGAGTTCAGAGCCGCAGATGCGGTGGACAAGGCTGAGCAGAGCGAAACCGCAGACGGGGTAGACAAGGCTGAGCAGAGCGAAACCGCAAACGCGGTAGACAAGGCTGAGCAGAGCGAAACCGCAGACGCGGTGGACAAGGCTGAGCAGAGCGAAACCGCAGACGCAGTGGACAAGGCTGAGCAGAGCGAAACCGCAGACGCGGTGGACAAGGCTGAGCAGAGCGAAACCGCAGACGCGGTGGACAAGGCTGAGCAGAGCGAAACCGCAGACGCGGTGGACAAGGCTGAGCAGAGCGAAACCGCAGACGCGGTGGACAAGGCTGAGCAGAGCAAAACCGCAGACGCGGTGGACAAGGCTGAGATAAATCGCCGAAGAGGTAAACAAAGACAAAGCAAAAGGGATAGGGCTCTGTTCACAAGGAACAGACTGGAAAAGAAAAGCAGAACCAGATACACACAAGGTACTTGCAAAGAAGTAGCGAAAGGACTCCAACTCACAAACGGAAGTACAATGACAACGAGTAGAAGTTAGGTGCAGGTTCAGACTCTACAGAAAAAGGGAGCAAACGGACTTAAAGACAAAACAGGTAAGAAACTAGGAGACAGTTCAGACAAGAACAGTTACTGCAAGAAAATGCAGGAACGAGCCTAGGTAAAGCAAAGCGCTGGTTCAGACACTGCAGAAAAAGGGAACAAACGGACATAAAGACAAAACAGGTAGGAAGCTAGGAGACAGTTCAGACAGGAACTGTACTGCAACAAATACAGGAGAGAGTCTGGGTATGCGGCCCCCAGAGGGTGAGACAAACAGGCTAGGAGCGTGTTCAGACAAGCCTGGAAATACAGCCTCCAGGAAGGCAGAGAGACAGCTGGCTAGAGTGCACAGACAGGACACAGTTCAGACACAGGAACTGATACCATAAGGCAGGAAACATAGACAGGACCTGGCATGTCAGCGACCAGAAGCCAACTGACAGAACAAGATGCTCAGGTATGGATTCCAGGGAGGAGCTGGGTTAAATACCTGGTGACAGACAGCAATAGGCTGAGGACGCATTAGGGGTGTGTCTGCAGCAGCTACAAGAATCAGGAAGTTCGGCGGGCGTCGCTCTAAACAGCAAGAGCAAAGCAAAGCAGACAACATGGAAAGAAGCCAAAGTGGCAGTCTGGACTGCAGATCAAGTGCGCGCTCTTGCACAGTGGGAGATGGACCACTATGCAAGGACGCCGCCAGGTATGTTACAGTGGTCAGAATTGTACAATTTGGCTTGGTCATTAAGGACACAATTGGCTCCGTCCTTAAGGGGTTAATACTTCTAACATAAATAAAAACATGAGAATTAGTCAGTATCACAAAAAAATATTTACATCCAGGTACCTTATAGATGATGTTGTCTCTGACTGGAGTTGTTCTATTTCTTTTTCATCTTGTCCAGATCCCTTGATGACTTTTCATAGTCACAGCTGCGTCTGCAGACTTCCATCCTCTCCGGTCTTTTGCAGAACATCCCCACACGATGCCCTTAAAAATAGCAGTGTCATTATAATTCTCCTTAATAACAATATCTGCCCTACACTGAGCCCCTGAATAAATAATTGCCCCTCATTATATTCCCTGAACAAAATATGGCCCCCACACTGTCCTGCTTATGGTATATGCCCCCCACACTGCCCTCTCCTTTCTATAGTGGGCCCCCTTTTCACATTGTCCTCTCACAGTGTCCCCTCTATAGGGCCCAAGGGCCCAGTCTCTATACTGTGCGCCCTCATCACTGTCCCCCCATGCTATCCCCCCTCCACACTACTCAGTCTCTATTCTGTGCCCACACCTTTCTCTCCCCATATTGCCTCCTCATACATCCCCCGACTCCCCATACTGTGTCTGCACTCACCCCCCCACTCACCATACTGTGTTTGCACCCATACCCCCACTCGCTCCCTATACTGTGTCCTCATATATTCCCCTCTTCGCTCCCCATACTGCGTTCCCACCCATCCTCCCCATTCTGTGTCTGCTCCCCCTCGCTCTTCATTCTGTGTCTGCACCATCCCCCTCACCAAACTGTGTTCACACCATCCCCCAACTCACCATACTTTTTCCTCATACATGCCCCCCCATCTCTCCTCGTGTCTAAAAATTTCTCCTGCTCCCCATATTGTGTCTGCACCTGTCCCTTTCTTGCTCCCCAAACTTGTGTCCTAAAATCTCCACATCACACTAAATCTCCCCACACACTAAATACCCTTATTCCAAATCAACCACCCCCACACACTAAATGACCCGATCCCAAATCTCCCCCCACACACATTGAATACCCCCATTCCAAGTCTCCCCCCAACACACATTGAATCCTCATCTTAATTCCCTCCCATCTTATATTTAATCTTCGGCGTCTTCAGCTCCAATGTGGAACACTTACCACTCATGCGCACCTCTGTCTGCAGCACTGATAAGTGGCGTCAGCAGCGTGATCACATGACCTGATCACGCTGCTGACGTCGCTCTGACTCGGAGGGCAGAGCTTCAATTGTACTTACGTCGACAATTGTTCACTGGGAGCCGCTGCGCTTTCTGTGAGCCAGCTGTCAGCTTCACAGCCGGCTCAGAGAATGGCAAATCCCAGTGGGGGGGTGGCAGAATGCAGCCACCAGTGGAGACACTTCCAACTGCCGCATTAGGCAGCCTGACGGCGCCCCCTTTCCGGCTGCGCCCGGGACACAAGCCCCAGCTGCTCTCCCCCTAGATACGCCTCTGAATCACACTCCACCCTCTCCAGCATTGGCAAGGACTAAAGAGTGTCTAAGAACACCAGGGACAAAATTGTAGACCTGCACAAGGCTGGTATGAGCTTCAGTACAACAGGCAAGCAGCTTGTTGAAAAGGCAACAACTGTTGGCGCAATTATTAGAAAATGGAAAAAAAAAAACACAAGATGACTGTTAATGTTCCTTGGTCTGGGGCTCCATTCATGTTCTCGTCTTGCGGGGTAAGGATGATTCTGAGAAAGGTCATGGATTAAAATCCTGCAGGGCACGCAAGGTACCCATGCTCATGCTGGAACATGTCTAGAAACGTTTGGTGTTCGCCAATGACCATCTGGATGATCCAGAGGCATGGGAGAAGGTCATGTGGTCAGATGAAACCAAAATAGAACTACTATCAACTCCACTTGCCGCGTTTGGAGGAAGAAGGATGAGTACAACCCCAAGAACACCACCCCAACTGAGAAGCATGGTGGGGACAACATCATACTTTGGGGGTGCTTTTCTGCAAAGGGGACAGAACGACTGCACCATATTGAAGGAAGGATGGATGGGGGTCATGTATCGCGAGATTTTGGCCAAAAACATCCTTCCCTCAGTAAGAGCACTGAAGATGGGTTGTGACTGGGTCTTCCAGCTTGACCAGAAACACACAACCAGGGTAACTAAGTAGTGGCTCCGTAAGAAGCATTTCAAGGTCCTGGAGTGGCCTAGCCAGTCTCCAGACCTGAACCCAATAGAAAATCTTTGGAGGGAGCTGAAACTCAACATTGCCCAGCGACAGCCCCGAAACCTGAAAGATCTGGAGAAGATCTGTATGGAGGAGGGAGCCAAAATCCCTGCTGCAGTGTGTGCAAACCTGGTCAAGAACTACAGGAAATGTCTGACCCCTGTAATTGCAAACAAAGGTTTCTGCACCAAATATTAATCTCTGTTTTTTTATTGTATGAAATACTTATTTCATGCATTACAATGCAAATTAATTATGTAAAAATCATACAATGTGATTTTCTGGATTTTATTATTGATTCTGTCTCTCATAGGTGAGGTGTACCTACGATAAAAATTACAGACCTCTCCATTCTTTGTAGGTAGGAAAACTTGCAAAATTGGCAGCGTATCAAATACTTATTTTCCCCACTGTAGATAGATACAGAGTCGGACTGGGGTGCCACATCACAAATGTATATAACAATGAACTGGGTAGATTGGTAAATGGATAAGATGCTGCTTTTGTCTGTAGATAGTATATTGTGCCAAGTACTGCTCACATAAGAGGGGGTGGTGGGCAACTTGCACTGGGGCCCACCGGAGGATTCTCCTGAGGGCCAGTCCAAGCTTGGATAGACAGATGGTACTTTTCATGCAAAAAATGGTAGCAAAGCCCCTCAAAGTTATCACCAAAACCTCTTTCATAAAATCCCCAAAAATGGGGGAACACATCAAAGTCAGATGCCCTTGAGAAAGGCTGTGATATTTTGAGCAGAAGAGTCAGTGGGGGCTGATTAAATTCCGTTTGTTTCACTGACTTTGGGGTGCTGCCCCCATTTTTGGATATATATCTATATAGATATATATTTTTTTATTTTAATTTTGGTAAATCCACCCAAAAAATGAGCACGATTCGGAACGAATTAACTGCTGCAGATTTATTCACTATTCCGCTCGCCCCCCCCCAAAAAAAATCGCCCCATTTGTTCTCCTTTGTCGTTGTTCACACGGTAGCGAGGTTCCCGTTACACCTGCTCTATGGACAGTTTATTTTTTTTTTCAAATATTAACCCCATGAGTACCTGACAGAATGCACTCTCTCTTTTTATTATGTTTCAGGCCAATGTAATCTGCAGGCTGTGTAGCTAAAGTCATGAAATGCTGGCACCTGTAGTTCCACCCCTCTCTTGCACTCCCGGAGACCTCCCCACGGCTGACCCGTACTGGGACTTGTAGTCCCCACGCTGTGGTGACAGGAGAGGGGGTCTCTCTCCGCCGCTTTCTGGCAGTATAGCATCGCCATGGTGACCGGCCGCCCTGGGCTGTGGCGGCTAGTGGGGATGGGCGGGGCCTTCACCTCACACACAGAACTGTACGTGCTGACGTCACCGAGCACGACGTAATCGAGAGAGAGAGAGAGAGGGGAGAGCGAGGAGGAGGGAGAGCGAGGAGGAGGGAGGAAGATGGGAGGGCGGACGGAGAGAAGGGGGAGGCTCCGTGCGGGGCCAGCAGAAAATGGCGAGTCTGTGTAAGAGCCAGCAATGCTCTATCGAGAGGCGCGGTTTTCGACAGGAACTTGACTCTTGGCGGCACAAGCTCATTCACTGTGTAGGTAAGCTCTAATTCTATACACACACCGCACCTTCCAAAAATCACAGCCGGCGGGTCACCTCACAACTTACCGCCCGGTAACTGAGAGAAGGGGGAGGAGGAAAGAGACGACGACTAAACCCGGAACCGGTGTTGTGTCCAGTCCCCGCGTACACGGGCGGACAGCGGCGGCAGTGACTCTGCTCTGAGGTAAAGGGGGGGAAAAAAACGGCGGGAAAGGGGCGTGCGCGAGGGGAGAGCGGCGCGCGGGCAACGGCTCCAACGGTCATGTGACTGCTCCCCTCAGAATGCTCCCCAGCCGTCCGCTGCGCTTCTCTGGGCGGGGAGTTGGCTCCGCACCCGGGATCGGGTCGCTAGTTTTTTTTTTTTTTTATTAGTATTTTCCGTTGAGGGAGAGGCCAATCATACGGCCCCGGGCTCGGGTCTCCGGCTGTTGCTGGGAGTTTGATCAGAGGGGCGGGTACAGGTAGAGAGAGCGAGAGGGGAACTCGCGCCGCTCTGGCCGCCTTTCGAATGCCGGGCGCGTGCACGATGCATGCGCGTAACCCGACTCCTCCCTCCTGTGCGCGCTCCCGGCGCCTCTAATTACCCAAAATTCATTTTTTTTTTTGTTTTTTTTTTTAATTAAACCCCCCCCCCCCCATGTAAAAGTGCAGCAGGGGACTTGTCTGCCAGTGTTCACACTTTCCAGTTCCTCCCTCATTATATTATCAGGTTTCTGTGTAATTTTATTCCTCATTTATTTACAACTGCCTGGATCTGACTTTTTTTTTTTTGGGGGGGGGGGGGTGTTAAAAAAATAAATCTGCTGTTTGTTTAATTAAAGAAACTTGATGCTTTGCGCTTTCTCCCCCTCCCTTCTTTCTGCAAACACTTTTTTTGTGTGTGTGTGTGTTCCTTGAATGGTGGGCAGGGATGGGGGTGAGGCTCAGGAGGAGAGGGGAGTGTGAGAGGGGCCTGAGGCCTAGCTCGCTCGCTGCTGAGTGCTGCTGCCCTTTCCTGGAGGATCCCGTGCTCACCCCATGATTAAGGATCACCCTACTCCCCCCGGGGATCCCCTCTTCTTCGTCTTCATACGGGGAATATGAGAGGCGATCCGTTTTCGGTGGCTGCAGAATGCTGGGGGATGGGCAAGGGATGAATGAAAACTCCCCTCTTACAGTAGGTTGCTTTTTTTTATTTTGTGTGTGTTTTTTTTTTCCCCTTCCCCACTTTAAGGTCCTGTCGACGGGAATTAAAGCGTTAAATTCCGGGTGTTATTCAGTCGCTATTTAATCTCTCGCCCCCACCGTAAAAAGTTGCAAGGCTTTTGTGTTTTCTAATTGAAGATTTTCATCCCCTCCTCACTTGTTTTCATGGGATTGTTTAGTTCAATTTCATCCTCAATTGCTTTTTTTTGTCTTTTTTTTGGGGGGGGGGGGGGGGGGGGGGTGTTGGTATTGTTAAAACCCCAGCAAAGGGGGGTGGGTGCTGCTGCTGTTATTATTCCTGGTGGAAAGTTGATTTCATTTATCTTAAGCATTTTGCTTCGAAATAATTTTTTTTTTTTTTTTTTTAGCAAAGCCCATTATGCAAATTGTGCTTTGGTTGAGATGTAATTTCATGCTGCGATAGCGTTTCTTTGTCCCTTTCCTGAAACAGTAACTGAGCACGTATTACATGAGGAGAAGGAGGAGGGCGAGAGCTAAAAAAAATTCTGTAGGTTTACAGTTTGCACATGATTGATAGGAGTTGACTAAACGCTTTTAACCCTGACACATTTCGGAGGCTCCGTGCAATCTTTTGATGGGATCGAAAAAGCAGGGTGAACAGACATCTAGTAATAAGGCTTGTGTGTTTCCTAAAGGGAAAGGCGCAGGGGATGGTTTTTGTGTTTTTCTTGGCGTTAATGTAAATTTCAAGACTTGTTAACCCTTTCTCTGCAGAAGCTTGGCATGGTTAAGTGTTTTCGGTTCATGATAGACAATACGTTTCCATACTTGATTGCTGCGAAGAGGAAGTGATTATTAGGCTCTAAAATTGCACTTGACCCTAAAACAGTCTTTTTGCTTGCAACATTTTTTACTGAGATTTTTATTTAGGCTGCAGCAGAGGTTTCTAGGTTGTGAATGGTTTCTGGTGAGTGGTCAGCATTCCTTAGCAGTAACTGTCAGGGGCATACTGGGAGATGTAGTTTTGCAACACCCAGAGGAGCCACAGGTTTGGGTAGACTGTTTTGGCCCTAGAACAAAAGGTGAACAGTGGGCCTGTGCACACATTGCAGATTTGTTGTGTTTTTTTTTTTTCTGCTCAGATTTCACAAAGGGATTCACGATGGCCAGCAAAATCATGCACACATTGCTTATTTTTGACTTGCATATTTCAGCGTTTTTGCTGTAGATTTCACTCATACTAATCATTGGGTAAAAAAATGTGCAACAAAAACTCATGGAAAAATTTAACAAATACCTGTTTTATGAAGTGTTTTTCCTGCCAAGAGTTAAAGAAATTTCTGCACCAAATACTTAATGTGTGCATATACCCTAAGGCTATGTGTACATGGTGTGTGGTTTTTTTTTTTTTTTTTTTATGCAGAATTGGCCCCAAAAAATGCACTGCAACCATTATCCCAGGATTTTCTATGAGATTTTGCAAGCTCTGTGCACATGATCAGCATTTTTGCCTGCGTTTTTGCTGCTAAGAGGTGCAGAAACGCTGCAGAAATTTCTGCAAGCAAATACTGATCGTGCGCACCTACCCAATAATGCCCAGTTTCCTGGTTTGTCAGTGACTTGGCATCCTGTTACATTTGATTTTATTAGGTGTGGGCTAGATATTATACATTTATGCAATCTTATAAGTTACCTTTTACCCCTCAATTAATTAATGGGGCTTTTTAGAGATAATTTGAATATTTAGAGCTCATTGGTCAAGTAACTTTTATGACTTTGTTTCGAAGGCAAGTTAAGTACAATTTTTTTTTTTTTTTTTAAAGGTCCAAAGTTTAGAATTGCCAACTATTTTATCTTTACAACAATGACACAAACCTGAAATTGATTACTTTTATGGTATGGCCGTGCGTGTTGAACTTGGGTTTGTCTGTCTTGTATGTATTTAGGGAAGTTTTTTTTTTTTTTAGTTCCTGTTAAATTTTAACATTTTATGACTTGAATAACCTTTTTGTTTCTATGAAACTGCTATAATGTTTTTCAACTTTTTTTTTGTTACGGAGATCACTTTTATCCTAAAATACTTGTGTTTGTGTAGAGTGAATATTAAGGTAGAGAAATTGCTAAGATTTAGCATCCACAGATGCCTACAAGAAGTAGGTACATGATCAGTAGGTCTTCTAAATCTGTTTTGCCTATTATAATAGGACCCAGTAGGTTGTGGGCTTGTGGTGCCGGACAAACCCTTTAAGGCTGTGTGCCCAGGATGCAGAAATGCTCCCGATTTTTCCTGAGCGTTTCTGAGGATTGTACATGCATTTTTCCTGCCAGGGACAAGCGGATGTGAAGTGTTCTTCACATGCATTTCCACATACGGGTTGACAAGCGCTTTCCAAGCGATTTTTAGCATCACTTGGAAAGTGCTTGACAACTTAGTCACATCCACAGCATAAATTTATATAGTGTGACCGAAAGAATGGTAAAAAATAAATATATACTTACCTTCTGATGGTCCCCAGAGTCCTTGTCTCTGCTTGCCGGCAGCTCGCGGTAGATTTAAGGACCTGCCGACGTCAGTCGTCACATGACTAAATGACGTCAGCGTGGGTCCTTTAGTCTACCACGAGCTGCCGGCAAGCAGAGACAAGGACATCGGGGGCCATCAGAAGGTAAGTATAATGTTTATTTTTTTTTTTATTTCTTTTTTTTTTTACAGGTTCTATGGTATCCAGGTCCAGAGGAGTCTCCTCTTCTCCAAACCCGGGTACCATCCGCACATTGAAACTCATGGATTCCGCATGTACAGATGCAGTGATGCGGATGTCATGCGGTCCAATGCAAGTCAATGGCAGCGAAAACACAGCGCTTCCGCAAGATAATTGGTAGTGCTGCTTATTTTTCCGCAATGATAATCCGCAGCATGTGCACAGCACATGCGGATTATCATTGGGGAACATGGCAGGCCTTCTACCAAGCGTTTTTTAAGCGTTTCTGCAGCGGAATTGCCGCTGCGGAAACGCTTAAACACATAGTGGGCACACAGGCTAAGGAATTAGTTTAAAATTTCTCTTAGCCAGGCAGAAAAAATTGCCATATACTTTAAGGGTCTGTTTGTAACTTACTTGAGGCATTTATTGAAAAACTCCCACGGTATCACAAAGCATATGCCAACAGAGTGTGTTTTTGGAGCCCAGTACTTTGCTGTATGTTCCCTGGTTTAGTTCAGCTTATTCAGACATCCGTGCAGCACGGACTGACCGCAAGTTTCCCGACTCAAGAATAACAGCTTTATAGAAATATGAGGCCGTCACAGTTGGGTCGGGAGATCCTCAGTCAGTCCGTGCATTGTGGTCCATGCTCGGACCATATTGCACAGCCGACTCAATGAGCATTTAGGCCGGGCTCACATCACGTTTTATGTACTCCTAAGTTGCTCCATCGGACCTTACATCTGAAACCCTGAAACTAAAACTGTGTTTGGGCGTTTGCGCTGACAGGCCCATTTACTTTAATCATGCAGATGGATTGACATTGTGCTCTTTTAGATATAATTTTTCGGCAGTATCCACCTATTTGAGGTGAGCACAATTTGCAGTTGACCATGTTTTGGTGCTAGCATCAAATAGGCGGATACTACCAGAAATTATGTTCGACAGAGCACATGGTGACTCCATCTACATCATTAACGTAAATGGGCCTAGTCAGCTCAAATGTCCGAATCCCGTTTTTCAGGGCTTCTGATGTAGTCCCCGACAGCCACTGACAAGTTGATAAAATGTGATGCAAAAAAAACAAGTTGTCCGGTACTCTTTTTTTTAAATTGCCCAATGTATTCAGCATGTGGGCATAAGTATATTTGTAAATACCTTGTGTTGCTGATAATGCCTGTGAGCGTCGCTATCGGTGGCCACTCACAGGCATCACGTGACCCCGCGCTGACGTCACGACAAGTGAGGCGTGACTCTGCGCTGGGGTCCCCGCGATGGCTGCTGGGTTGTGGGTGGGGTTATTCCCTGCGTTACACCCAGCATCCACCACGCACTTTCCCAATGAATGGGGAGAGGGAGAGCGCGCGATTGATGCCGGGTGTGACGCAGGGGAATAACCCCACCCACAACCCAGCAGCCACCGTTGGAACCCAGAAGAGAGAGACCCCCGGCTGCAGCCTGGACTTGTCGTGACGTCAGCGGATGTTAGCGCCGGCTGCAGCCGGGGGTCACATGATGCCTGTGAGCGGCCAGTGATAGCGCTACTCACAGGCATTATCTGCAACACAAGGTATTTACAGAGATACTTTTACCCACATGCTGAATACATTGGGCAACTTTAAAAAAAAAAAAAAGTTCCAGACAACCTCTTTAAACTTCCGGAGATCCTCCTGACTTATACCACAGATCAAAGGCTCTTGCAGTGATATGAACAGGGCCAAAAACAAAACTACCTAATAAGTTAGGCGTTAGAAGCAAATCTGATGTATTGGCGATAGTTTTACCAGGAACTTGGTAGCCATCTAATGGCATGTCTGCATGTGTCAGATTTGTTGCAGTATTGTCTGTGAATGTTCCACTAATCTGAATGAGGCTTAGGCTATGTGCACACGATGCAGAAATGAAGCAGAAAATTTCTGCATCATTTCTGCATCTCCCTGGCAGAAAAAACGCATGCAGATTGTGCATGCGTTTTTCCTGCAGAATACATGCGGATCCACATGCAGATTCACATGCGTTTCCGCATGCAGATTCACAAGCGCTTTCCAGGCGATGTTAGCATCACCTGGAAAGTGCTTGATAACTAGGTCACACTATATAAATCCATGCAAACAGCATGGATTTATACAGTGTGAACCGAGAGAGTGTATATACTTACCTCCGATGGCCCGCGCTGTCCTGCTCAATCTGTTCTCCCTCGCCGGCAACTTTGAATTGAAAGACCTGCCGACGTCAGCGTCACGTGACCCGTCACATGACTCTGACGTCACCGCAGGTCCTACAACTCACTGCAAGTGCCGGGAACCAAGCGGGAGCGCTGCGCGGGCCGACAGAAGGTAAGAATACATTTATTTTTTATTTTATTCTTCTTTTACAGGTTTTTTAATGGTACCTGGGTGTGGATGAGACTCTCCTCTCCTCCACACCCGGGTACCATCCGCACATTAGAACGCACCAATTACGCAAGTACAAATGCTGTCTTGCGGAATTGGCGTGTTCTAATGCAAGTCAATGGCGGCGAAATCGCCGCGTTTCCGCAAAATTAATTGACATGCTGCGGATTTTTGACCGCAGCGTTAACGCTGCGGAAAAATCCGCATCATGGGCACAGCACATGCGGATTTCCATTGGGGAACATTGCTTCCCTTCTACCATGCGTTTTTCATGCGTTTCCGCGGCGTTTACGCAACTGCAAAAACGCCGCGGAAACGCATGAAATACGCATCGTGTGAACACAGCCTTATACAGGTTTCACACCTCCATGAAACATGTACCGTGCTATGATCGCAATACCTGGCCCATTCGCCGTGTCTCCGGTCCTGACCTATTTGCTTCATAAACCTATGTTAAGCAGTTAGCACAGGTCTAGAGTCGAGTCAGTTGGGCCAGGTATTGTGATCCGAGCCGAGTCCATGTGAAACTGGCCTTACAGAAATCCAAATGTTGGCTGCCAAACAATCCTATTCAGTTGAACTGTTTTGCAGTCGCAGAAATTTGCAACAAAAGAAATTTGAAGCTTGTGAATATTCCCTAAGGCTGCGTGCCCGCGAGCCGTAATAGCCACGTTTTTGGACGCAGCTCACCTGCACTGCTTCCAAAATGCTGCGTTCTTCAGTAGAAGCACAGTGGATGGGATTTATAGAAATCCCATGCCCACTGTGCTTCTATTTGATGCTGCATAAGCTTAATGGCGGCGCGGCTTTACGAGCCGCCGCATGTCAATTTCTGTTGCGGAGACGCTGCGTCCAAAGCGCTGCTATAGCTTAATCAAGGGCACATACCCTAATAAGATGTGCACATATAAAATTATTTGCACATTGATTTATCCAAACCAGTGGTGAGTAAATAGCTCTGTATCCTTAAATTTTTAGCGCTCACATTTTAGGCCTTGCAGTGTTTTTCTAATATTTTGTTTCTCTTCCTGCAAATCCAGCAGTCTAGCTGTTCATTTCTTCCCTTAATACTCTTGCTTTTGGATGATTTGGTATTAAGTTAATTAGTCATGGGGTTTGAATCACATTTTTTTTATTTGGATTCCTTGATAGAGGGCACATGCAAATACATCTTGACAAATTGCAAGAGCAGTAATGAAGATTACTTTTATTGTAATGCTGCCAGCCTGGCCATATTAGGATGCAGAGCAGCCAGTGATGCTAAAACATTCAATCACTTATAACTTTAGGGAGAATTGCGCTGGTGTGATTCCCTAAGTGTTCCTGAATGAATATCATGAATTATATATTCTTACCCTTCCAAGTTTTGTATAGCTATTAAAAGCTCCACCATGTATTTGGAGTTGACAAGCATGAAGCATAGTGGATAAATGCTTGTGGCTGAGTGCTTCCTCAATCTCCTTTCGTGTAATTTCGAAAATATATTTGATCTAATTGTCACATGATATTTTTTTTTCTGGCTTCTTGTAGTAATTAATTTTTTTTTCTACTATTCCACAATTCCTTTTAAGGCCTCATTCAGATATCTGTTTTTCATACCCATTAAAGTCTATGGTGCTATTCACAGGATTGTTTTTGTGCAGACTATTTAGCCACAATAAAATTAAACATGTCTGTTTTTGATCGGAGTCACAGATGAAAATTACCCGTACTAGTCCATGGGACAGTGAAAATCATGGACAGAAGACTAAGGCCACCAGTGTACGATCTGAGTGCTGGCAAAGATTCCAAGCACAATATATAGGAGAAGCTTTGCAGTTTATTTTTTATCAGTGAAAAATCACTGATGGTAAAAACTAACTTACTGATGAAACACGCAAAAAAACTGTCTGAATAAGGCCTTGGGCTGGGTTCAAGTGGTGTTTTTGATAACTAATGCCCTCACCTAGTGTATCCTCACCCATTCCTTGTAGACTGTGAGCCCTCGCGGGCAGGGACCTCGCTCCTCCTGTACCAGTCGCCGTCATGTTTTGTTCAAGATTATTGTAATTGTTCTTGTACGTATACCCCTTTTTCACATGTAAAGCACCATGGAATAAATGGTGCTATAATAATAAATAAAAACCCAAAGAAGAAAGTAGTTAATAAAGTGAAAAACTGGTCAGATGTTACAAGTCAAGTAGTTATGGAAGTATATTTTTAAGATGTTTTGGGAGATTTTTGCTTTAAAAGAAAACAATCATGCCAGAAATGATGTTTTTTTTTACATGGGCTTGTCTAAATGACATAAAATGCCAGAAAAAAATGCATGTTCTAAATGTTACAAAAAATGCAAAGAGTTAAAGTGGCTTTCAATGCATTCCTTCCAAGTATTAAAAAAATGCTGAATAACAAATTGTTGTGTTTGGGCTTAGAAATAGATAATATTCCGATAGGTATTACCTTTTAATAGGCTTTTGTGTAATGTGTGTGCTTTCTCCCCTCCTTGTGTTTTTGCTGACAACAAGAAATCTTGTTTCTAAGTGGGAGAATCTTACTAACAAATACTGTGAATTTCTGGCTGCAGGGATGAGGGAGTGATCTTACAGCTGATCTCTTCTCTTGCGCTGCAATTTTCCAAATATTACTGCAGAGCCACAGTACAAGTAAGTTCAGACGAGCACTGAACTCTGTGTACAAGTCACATCTGCAAATTGTGGACATGACAGGATTCAGTAAGCAAAGAGCGTATCCGTTACAAATGTAAGAAAAACTGATGGCTAATTAGCAGATCCATCTTCCATAGACTTCAGTGTTAAAAAACTTATCCAGCAGAGAGCAGTTGTTTAAAAGTTGGCTAAAAAGTTGTGCAGACAAAACATTTTAGCCAATGTATTGCTGCTGGATCCGTTGTAACTGATCACTACTGGACTTGTGAACATAGTCTTACTTGGGGTCTTCTTGTTTGGGGCATTAGTGAATGGCTTTTCCTGCCTAATTGACATAAGGAGTTTTCTCATATCTTCTAGTAGAGCTTTTTTTGTTCATTGCTTGAGGTGCTCCCATCTTCTGTCCACTTCAGTTACACTTTGAGAGAGTAGTACTGCAATAGTATCCCTAGTGCATTGTGCAGATGCCCTTCAATCTGCGTTAATTTGTATGTGTACTGAATAACAACACTTGCCTGGCTGCTTTTTATTGGACGCCTTTTTATGTACTTTGGGGATTGACTTATGATGTCTTTGTTCCCTGTTTTTTAGCAAATGGGATCAAATAACCTCAGAGGGGAGAAGGGTGGGGGTGGTTTTTCATTGATTTTTGAGAGCTTTTCATGCAGATCAAAGATGCAGCGTACAATGTCTTGCATCTGAAAATCTGTCAAAATATTTTTTTTTTTTCTTCCAAAAAAAAAGCTATTAAGCCCTTATAATGGGGAACTGTATGAATATAATTTCTCTAAAATACAGTGAGGCGTGTTCCTTAGAGTACACAGGCTTCCATAAACAGGTCTTGTATTCTACGGACAGCTCTCCATCTGCAGCTGCTGTTTCTATAATAAAATGCTGTTTTTATATTTCACATTGTTGAGTGACATTACACAGAGATGGTAGAATAAAGTATTATTACCTAGTAATGTATTGGCTTTATAATTTTTGCCTCTTCAACAGCTATTTTAGACTTGTAAACTAACACACGACAAAATCTTTGTGTGTATATATGCATGCTTGCTTTTTTCTTATTCGGCCTATGTGGTAAAGTGTCAGTTAAGTTTGTTGTTTATTATATTACTAAAGCTACACCATATATACTTGTAAGGGTGTGTGCAGATGATCCGGAGCCGCTACGGGCTGATGCAGCGGCCAGCAGCTACAGCGTAGTGGATGGGATTTGTACAAATCCCATGCCCACTATGCGTCTCTGTGCACCCGTGGAAACTGACATGCGGCACGTTTTCCAGACCGCAGCATGTCAATTTCTCCTGCTGTTCCGCATGCAGACTTTCCCCATAGACCTATTCTCTATGGGGAAAGTCCGTAGGTTTTAAAAAAAAAAAAAAAAATTAGCTCATTTACATATCCGCACGCGGCTCCTCTGCAGTGTCGGGGCCGTAGGCTGGAATGCTCGTCTGCACATACCCTCAGTGGTGAAAACATAATGAGGTGGGTTAAAAGTTAGAGATTTTACCACAGTAATGTTGTTGTGTGTTGTTTTTTTTTTTGTTTGTTTTTTGGGGTTCTTTTTACAAAAACCTTTCCCTTTTGGCTCTACTTTGGTAAGGGAATGGCAATGATGCAATATTTGTTTCAAATGGTGCCAAAGTACTGAAATTTTTCTCAGAGGCAATCTTTCCTTATGAAGTCCCTGCTGCCAAGGTTGAAACTTATCCATCCAGTGGTCCACAGCGATCCTGAGAACGGGACTCTTATTGCAGCAGTGGTCGAGCACATACGCTGTCGGACTTCCAGAGACAGTACAACCTTCTGCTCTTTCTGACAATCCTATAGACAATGAATGGAATGAATTATTGATTCCATGGTGCTGTACATAAGGAGGGGTTACATACCAAATACAGATGGTGCTGTACATAAGGAGGGGTTACATAAAAAATACAGATCACTTAAAGTAAAACTAACAATGATAGACTGGTACAGAAGGAACAGGACCCTGCCCTTGCAGTCTTACATTATACGGGGAAGGAGACAGTAGGTTGAGGGTTGCAGTAGCTCCGGTGTTGAGGTGGCAGGAAGCAAGGTCATGGCAGGCTGTAAGCTTGTTTGAACAGATGGGTTTTCAGGTTCCGTCTGAAGGATCCAGGTGTGGCGGATAATCGGACGTGTTGAGGCACAGAATTCCATAGGATGGGGGATATTCGGGAGAAATCTTGGAGGCGATTGGACGAGGACCAAATAAGTGTGGAGGAGAGAAGGAGGTCTTGGGAGGACTGTAATTACGTAAGGGAGTGTATCGGGGGATTAATTCAGAGATGTACGAAGGAGAGAGGTTATGGATGGCTTTGTAGGTCAGTGTTAGTAGTTTGAACTGGATACGCTGGGCAATTGGGAGCCAGTTAAAGAAGTTGTCCACTACTTTTACATTGATGCCCTATCCGATAACAGCTGTTAGGCTGTGTGCCCACGTAGCATTTTTCAAGCGTATATGCTGCGGAATTTCCGCAGCGTAAACGCTTGAAAAACGCATGTATATCCGCACCCCATGGTCCCCAATGGGATTCCGCAAGTTCTATGCACATGCTGCGGATTTTTCCGCAGCGTTTATGCCGCGTTCAAAAATCCGCAGCATGTCATTTAATTTTGCGTTTCCGCAAGCGGAATTGCCTTTGTCCAATGCATAAAAAACGCAAGGCAATTCCGCGTGATAAACGCGCGAAAAATGCGCGATAAACGCGTGCGGAATTCCGCATGCGTTTTTCCGGGAGAGGACTTGCATTTATGCAGCAGAAATTTTCTGCTTCATAAATGCAACGTGGGCACATAGCTTTATCGGTGGCGGTGGCTGCCGGCCGGAAGTGCTCACCTGCGGGAATCCGCGGTCAAGTGGTAGTGGCCGCTCAATTGAATGAGAGGCGGATCTGCAGTTGACTGCGGCGGCCACTACCACTTGAAGGCCTAGCCCCGCAGGTAAGCACTTCCGGCCGCCGGAACCGATAGCAGATCGGCGGGGGTGCCGCGAGCGGGAGCCTGGCCAATCATACATTGATGCCCTATCCTTTGGATAGTGCATCAATGTTAAAGTAGTGGACAACCCTTTAAGGGATCTGCAAAGTGGGGTAGCAGAGGAATAACGAGTCAAGAGATGGACCAGTCGCGCAGCAGAGTTGAGGATGGACTGGAGGGGTGCAAGAGTGTTAGCAGGTAGGCCACAAAGGAGGATGT
The DNA here is from genome assembly GCF_046119375.1 of Phyllobates terribilis. Classification (NCBI taxonomy): domain Eukaryota; kingdom Metazoa; phylum Chordata; class Amphibia; order Anura; family Dendrobatidae; genus Phyllobates; species Phyllobates terribilis. The sequence continues at coordinate 388,644,641 of NW_027362765.1, forward strand.
TGCAGTAGTCGAGGCGGGAGATGAAGGCATGCACAAGCAGTTTAGTAGATTGAAGGTTGAGGAAAGGACTGATTCTGGAAATATTTTTGAGCTGGAGGCAACAGGAGGTGGTGAGAGCTTGGATGTGGGGTTTGAAGGACAGGGCAGTGTCAAGGGTTACTCCGAGGCAGCGGATTGTTGGTACTGGGGAAATTAATGTGTTCAACTTCTGCTCCATTCAGACTGAAGTCTGCAGAGTGCCATTTTCAGGATTGCAGAGCTCCTAGCATTCAGTCCTCCATACAGATTAGATGGTTTTCAGTCGAACGATGATTCAGCCGATCATTTGGACGAAGGCCAGCTCAGCTCACTCTTCATACTCAGGATTGCTCCTTTGGCCAAGCTCGCCTGTGTTCTTCATAGGAAAAGTGCTGGAGAACACATGGGCCTGTGGCTTATCTCTGAGAGGACAAAGTGGTTGGCAGACTGAAATTGGACATGCATGATTGACATCATGCCCGACCATCAGTTGGTTGGCACCGATATAGAGTATCGGACTAACCTTTTGATATTCGCAAGTGCGGCCAACATTAGTGTTTGGGGTCCTTAAGTTATGTCGTATCCAGTGTCGCCCCCCCCCCCCCCCCCCCCCCCCCAACTCCAGCCCTCGAGCCACCAACAGGTTATGTTTTTAAGATTTCCTTAGTACTTCAAAAGTGATGAAATTATCATGTGGGCAATACTAAGGAGTACCTGAAAATTTGATTTGTTGGTGGCTCTTGAGGACTGGAGTTGGGCAACACAACCTTATCCTGTGGATGAGGGATGACTTTAAAGGACTCTGTCCAAAAGATGTCCTTCCACTCGGTGCTTCACTGCTGAGCCAATCATTTAAATACACCTTCCCACCTGCTTGTTTTCTCTCATCTCCACCCTATCCCTTATTTGGCAGTGCCTTAACTTTCCAAAAAATCAGCTAACATCATCCATCCTCAGATTGTAGAGTCTTTGTCCTTAGCGAACTTTACACGACTGTATTTTCGGTCCATGAAACGAACAGCATTCAGACAAATGTATTTCAATGGGGCAGTGTTGATGACATGGTGTGTGTGTTTTTTGTTTTTCCAGACCAAATTTACCTGTGAAAAATTTCAGAATGTACTAGTGTCTTCCGTGTGTTGGATGACACTCCCCATTCAAACCTGTGTGCCAAAATAATAATAAAAATAAAAATTATCGCACCAACATATTCCGCAGCACTTTACAATTTTAGGGGGGACTTGTAGAGACAATAAAAATTGTATTCCATTCAGAGCCGCTGTATAACATCCAATTTTTACAGATATATTTGAATTCTTTAACACAGGAAACTGTATTTATTCTTGTAAACTTTACCAACTGCTTCTGTATAAAGACAGATTGCACACTGATGACAAATGAAAAAAATCTAACGCTACCTGTATTTCATTTCGACATATTTGTGACTTTTGTTCATATTGCTTACTTCTAGAAAATCCTGAATGGGGTGTGATGTAATAATCCTTTCTCCCTCTGATTCATTATATGTATATTATGGATCATCAGAGACCCAATCCTGGATTTTTCTCACTGCAATCATTCATTTTGAGTTAAAAAAAAAAAAAAAAAAAAATTGCTCAAAATCTTACTACTCAAATTACTATGATGGTAGCGACATCCTATTCCAAACTGCAAATTTTGCTTATTTTGAAGAAATGCTACTTAAATTGCGACACATATGTTTTAAATTATATAAAGTTTGTCCTACTCTCAGGAGATAGATTACACAATTTGCTGAAGTAACATTGCGCTGTCATTATGACCACTCTTTTGATAACTCTACACTGCGGGAATAATAGATCTCTATGCAGTTACAGACCGCATTGTACACTGTATGGAAGTACTTTGCTGCGGGAAACAAAATCTTGTTTTTTTGCAATCCTTTTGTACTGTAGAATACATGATGGTTGCTCACGCTGGAGATTCCAAGGGCCCAAATCATATTGCATTTGTGGGTTTGGGCCTAGTTTTTGGTGTTTTTCAGCTGTTTTTTCTCTTGCGCCTTATTTTCTCTTAATTTGCAGCCTTTTTAATGTCTACTTTGTTTATTTTTTTTTTTTTTTGTCCAACCACCCCCCAAGGACACGCCCATTATGACTAAAACAAATATTTATATTTAATTTTTTTTACCATTATAGTGGGCGTGATTTGGTATTTCTAGATATTTTAGGTTGTTTTAAACATGTCTCCCAAATATACTACTGTCCCCCTTGGAATGATTTTATGTACGCCTGAAATAGTCAAATTTTGCTACTTTTTATGTGCTAAAAAGTGTCAAAAAAGGTAAAGGGAAAACTAAAAGGGCATCTTTGACGACACAAAATTCATTCACCACATGTGCCATGTAAAGAATTTGCTGCAAAAAGTCAACAGATACCACAAGATTTAAAAAAAAAAAAAAAAAATAACAAATAAATTTTTTTGCAAATGATAAATTAAGACCACAAGGGTTTCTTTTTTGAGATGGTCAAAAACCAGAATTTTGTAGTGGGAAATACTTTTTTTGCTGTAGATTTTAATTTTCTGAAGATATTTGGAAGAGGTGTGTGTGTGTGTGTGTGTGTGTGTGTGTGTGTGTGTGTGTGTGTGTGTGTGTGTGTTGTCCCCCCCCCCCCCCCTTCCTTTCCATAAATGGATGGATCCCTAGTTAATTTTTCATGCTTGTATAGCACCATCAAATTCCTCAGCGCTTTACAGAAATCATCATCACTGTCCCCATTGGGGTTCACAATGAGCCCATCATTACTATTAGAACAGCATCTTATTGTTGTCCCCTTGGAACCCTCACAACCATAGGAGGGGGAAACGCATTGGGTCTGTGACTTTGGACCTACAGGGGCTCGGGGCCACCTGGACTAATGGATATTTGCTCCCTACACCAGTACATGGGCCCTGTGCAGAACAGCAGGAATGAAGTGAGTGCTCAAAAAAATAAAGGGAACACTCAAATAACACATCCTAGATCTGAATGAAATATTCTCATTGAATACTTTGTTCTGTACAAAGTTGAATGTGCTGACAACAAAATCATACAAAAATCATCAATGGAAATCAAATTGATTAACCAATGGAGACCTGGATTTTAAATTAAAGTGGAAAAACAGGCTGATGCAACTTTGATGTAATGTCCTTAAAACAAGTCAAAATGAGGCTCCGTACTGTGTGTGGTCTCCACGTGCCTGTATGACCTCCCTACAACGCCTGGGCATGCTCCTGATGAGGTTGTGGATTGTCTCCTGTGCGATCTCCTCCTAGACCTGGACTAAAGCATCCGCCAACTCCTGGACAGTCTGTGGTGCAACGTGACGTTGGTGGATAGAGCGAGACATGATGTCCCAGATGTGCTCAATCGGATTCAGGTCTCTGGAACGGGCGGGCCGGTCCATAGCTTCAATGCCTTCATCTTGAAGGAACTGCTGACACACTCCAACCACATGAGGTCTGGCATTGTCCTGCATTAGGAGGAACCCAGCATATGGTCTCATAAGGGGTCTGAGGATCTCATTTCGGTACATAATGGCAGTCGGGCTACCTCTGGCGAGCACATGGAGGGCAGTACGGCCCTCCAAAGAACTGCCACCCCACACCATTACTGACCCACTGCCAAACCGGTCATGCTGAAGGATGTTGCAGGCAGCAGATCGCTCTCCACGACGTCTCCAGACTCTGTCATGTCTGTCACATGTGCTCAGTGTGAACCCTACTTTAATCTGTGAAGCGCACAGGACACCAGAGGTGACTTTGCCTATCCTGGTGTTCTGCGGCAAATGCCAAGCGTCCTGCACGGTGTTGGGCTGTGAGCACAACCCTCATCTGTGGACGTCTGGCCCTCATACCACCCTCATGGAGTCGGTTTCTAACAGTTTGTGCAGGCACATGCACATTTGTGGCCTGCTGGAGGTCATTTTGCAGGGCTCTGGCAGTGCTCCTCCTGTTCCTCCTTGCACAAAGGTGGAGGTAGCGGTCCTGCTGCTGGGTTGTTGCCCTCCTATGGCCCCATCTACGTCTCCTGGTGTACTGGCCTGTCTCCTGGTAGCGCCTCCAGCCTCTGGACACCACGCTGACAGACACGGCAAATCTTCTTGCCACAGCTGTCATTGATGTGCCATCCTGGATGAGCTGCACTACCTGAGCATCTTCTGTGGGTTGTGGAGTCCGTCTCATGCTACCACGAGTGTGAAAGCGCAACCAACATTCAAAAGTGACCAAAACATCAGCCAGAAAGCATTGGTACTGAGATGTGGTCTGTGCCCCCCCCCCTGCAGAACCACTCCTTTATTGAGGGTGTCTTGATAATTGCCAATAATTTCCATCTTTTGTCTATTCCATTTGCACAACAGCATGTGAAATTGATTGTCAATCAGTGTTGCTTCCTAAGTGGACAGTTTGATTTCACAGCAGTTTGATTTACTTGGAGTTTTATATGCTGTTGTTTAAGTGTTCCCTTTATTTTTTTGAGCAGTGTATATGTTTCAATTAGTGACTACTATATAGCAAGGGTTGGTTTTAGGTAAAGTCCTCAGGGATAGCCACCGTTGAGCGGGGGTGCCATATCGCTACTAGGGTGCCAACCTCTGCGGCCAGACGGGAAATAGAGATTTGGGATCCTAATGGGGGTAGCCTTCCTTTATTGGGCATATATCTTAATAGTCTTTTCTCTCATGGAAATTGAGAAGTTGGAGGTTTGGCTTACCGACTCCACAGCCCTGAGGAAATCCACACAGACTGGGAGAACATACAAACTCCTTGCACTCCATGTTGTCTTTGGTCAGATGTGAACCCAGAGCTGCAAAGCATCAGTGCTAACCACTGAGCCACTTTGCTAGTTTGGAGCAGATTCTATCAGGAGCTGCTTCAAAGAAAAGAAAAACGCTCAAAAGACACAACTTATAAACAAGCAAAGTGGTGTTACAGTGGAAATAAATAGGAAGTATCTTTTAAGTGTCCAATGTGAGTTTAGACAGAAGTATGGACTGGTTGTCAGCCCCTAGGTTTTAAAAAGTTCTATTTACAGTATTTGCACATGAGAAAAGACTTTAAAATGGTGAACTGAAACACAAAGTATATTGGGAATGTGTCCAATATTTCATTCTAAAATTCTAAGCGTTCATTTGCATGAGGTCAAACCTCTTTAAAATATGCTTGCGCTGTCAAAGAATTTACATTGTAGTGTTGAAAAAGTCTATAAAAGTAGACAACCACACAGAAATCTATGCATCTCTTCTACAGGGATTTCAAGTAAATATCTTTTTTTTTTCCTATGAAAAATTGGCAGTAAATTGCATAAAGCTGCCCTACACTGTTTTTTTTCTTTTTAACTTGTCAGTAGACCTTTTTATTTATCAACTATCTAGCAGCAATTTAATATTTATAACCACTGGAAGATCCTAAATTGTTGATTGATACAGAATAAACAAAGGTCTACTGTATAGGGCAGCTTTATGCCGTTCAGTTTTAATTTTCCCTTAAAAAAGCTAATAAAAAAAAATGCTGTTTACTTGAAATCCCTGTTGTACACGGATGCACAACCTTTTTTTTGTCCAAGGGCCAATACTGTCATACTGAACCAATCCATGAGCCGGGAAAGAAAAAAAAAATTCAAGGGGTACTTGCATGAACACAGCACCAGAACCACCTTCAGTACATGATTTGAGTGCCGAATTTAGTACTGTAATCAATTGCAATGTCAGCTCAGCCCGCATCATATACACTTGTATCACATGAACAGTGTGTCCTTATCCATGGTAAGGAAGGAAATGTTAGGAATTGTTATCAGCCGACTGGACCATACAGAAACCACAGCACTGATGTGATGTAGTCAGCACCACAAATAAATATTTACATCCAGGTATCTTACAGGTGATGTCTGCTGAGTCATTTGCATCCCTTTTGCCTTCATATAGTACAGTCTCCATGATGAGATTTCCTATCCACTCTTCTCTGCAGAATTCCCTCTTCTCCGGCAGCCCATTCCAACATAGTGCCCCATGAATTAAAATATACCCTATGCTGTGTCCATGATTAAATTAGTGCCCCATGAATTAAAATATACCCTATGCTGTGTCCATGATTAAATTGCCCCTTACTGTACTTCTTGCACAAAATGACCCCACTCTGTTCCTCTTATAATACATTGCCTCCACACTGTCCTCCCTTACAAACTATAACTGTCATGCTATCCTTCCTTTATGAACTATGGCCTACACTGTCCCCAACACTCCCACCTCCCAATACTGTTACCCCACTTTGCCAACTTTTTATACTGTGCTGACTCTCACTTTCTCCTTTTTGCACACTGCTCCCTCTATACTGTGCCTTACTACGAACACCGCACCCCCTTCCTTGTACAGTAAAAGTTCCTAAAATCTTTAACTCTATAGAGTCATTGCCTTTGCCGCGTCTTCTTGAGTGCATGGGTGATGGCAGCAGCCATTGATCTATTAGTGGCCAATACTAACAATAGGCCATAAATATTTTGATTCCTGAAAACCATCTTAAGTTTTCTACTTTACAATAAGAGTATGTGCACACGATCCGGACAGGCAGCGCTTTGGATGCAACATACGTTATATGAACGCAGGTGAATCCGCATGTCTTCATTGAACCATGCGGATTCACCGCATTCAATACATTGTAGTGATCTAATTTCTCTTTAGGAGACTAGCCACTCCGCAAGAGAAATTGACATGCTGCGGTCTGGAAAGACGCGCCGCAAGTCAGTTTCCGCGGGTGATCCACAGGTGCACGGAGACGCATAGTGGGGATGGGATTTCAACAAATCCCATCCACTATGCTGTAACATCTGGCCGCGTGGGTTTGAAGCTGCAAAACACGCAGCATCAAACCTGCAACCTCTCCGGATCGTGTGCACATACCCTAAAAGAGTAGATTTGGTTTACATAGTGTTACGGTGGAATTTCTTTGCACAGGTCACCAAGCACTTCACATACCCTGCTTTTTATACTCCCATATAATGTTAATCAGCAAGTGAAATGCAATGTATTCATACTGACAAAGTAGAAGATCGAATACAAGTCTACAGCAATTGTTTGCATTGCAAATGGTGGTAACTAAAGTGAAATTTTTTTTATTATTTTTTTTTTAACTGTGTGCAGTGTGATTTCATAGGGGTTGTCCACGACTACGATATCTTGGGTACTGTGCCACTACTTCCATTCACTTAGTTAGAAGCTGAGCCCGCAGCACCGGAGTGGCCTCTATAGTGTATAGCGCTGTGGGGGTTCCAGTTGTGTACATAGTACTGTTTAAGAAAGGATAGGTCATCAATGTAGTAGTTCTGGACAACCCTTAGGCTGCGTGCCCACTATGCATTTTTGCCGTGGAATTTCCGCAGCGAAAACGGTTAATACGCGCCCCATGGTCCCCAATGATAATCCGCATGTGCTGTGCACATGCTGCAGAAATTTCCGCTGTGGATTATCATTGTGGAAAAATACGCAGCATGTCCATTAATTTTGCTGACACTCAGCATAATTACCGACAATGACTTGCATTGAAACGCATATTATCTGTGTCAGCACATTTGCACATACGGATAATATGCGATTCAATGTGCGGATGGTACCCGGGTCTAGAGAAGAGGAGACTCTCCTCCAGACTCCGGTACCATAGAACCTGTTAAAAAAAGAATTTAAAATAAAAAATAAAGATTATACTTGCCTTCCGATGGCCCCCGATATTTTCCCCGCTCCGTCTGGTCTGTTGTATGGGTCGCGGTGGTGTGAAAAGACCTGCCGTGACATCATTTAGTCATGTGACCTGTCACATGACTCAATGATGTCATCGCAGGTCCTTTCACACCACTGCGACCCATACAACAGACCAGACGGAGCGGGGAAAATATCGGGGGCCATCGGAAGGCAAGTATAATCTTTATTTTTTACCATTCTTTATTCTTTTTTTCTTTTTTAAACTATTACTTGGTCACACTATATATGCCGGTTGCATGGATTTATATAGTGTGACCAAGTTATCAAGCACTTTTCCAAGTGATGCTGAAATCGCTTGGAAAAGCGCTTGATAACCCACATGCAGAAATGCATGCAAAAAACGCGTGACAAACGCTTCTACCTGGCAGGAAAAAACGCATGTAAAATCCGCACGCGTTTTTCCTGCCAGGGAGAAGTGGAAAAAATATGCAGCATTTCTGCATTGTGGGCACAAAGCCTTATAAACATTAAGCTGTGGGACTTTCTGGGGTTTTACTGATTTAAAGTAAATCTTACTCATTTGTAATTGCAGTGAGTAAGATTGCAATTGCAATTTTCCAGTGTATTTTGTTTCAACTCCTTACTATTTAATAATCTACTGACTGATGGGGAATAAGAACATTCTTGTATGGGCAAGGTTTACAACTGCATTGGAGGCTTGGTCGCTTATTTTGCCACTGTTGCGCTGGATGCTACAAAATCTTATTTTATTTTTTCCCAGTGAAATGACACACAATCTCTGAAACCATAAGAACCCCATTACTCAGTAGGGTTGTCTGCCAGGAATTAGTGTCGATCATGTGTTAGATTTTTTGTACATCCTGAGATATAAAGCTGTACAAACATTAACTTTATCTTTTTACAGTTGTCTACAAATAATGTCCATTCTTGCTACATAGCGGACATGCCTGTACTCCAGCCTAATACAACCACGGATTAGCCAATCTCATATTTCACCACAGTCATGATTAAAGGGGTTTTCTAGCTTGTATCAGCTTGTAAATTGATATGCAAATAAGTCTGTAGAGCTGAAGCCTCTGTCACTCCAACTCTATTCATGGCCACCACCTTCTGCTTGACTGACAGCCTGTATGCTGTGAGACTTCAGAGAAAGGAGTGTAAGTGTGTAGTAAAAAAAAAACATCCATGTTTCAGGCTTCGGTTGTTTGTAACTGTAGAAAAAAAAAAAGTGCTCACTATTAGTGTTGAGCGAGTATGTTCTATTAACCCTTTCGCCAAGTATGCTCGGGCCGAGCTCCGAGTATTTACAGCTGCTCGGTGATATGTTTAAATCGCTCCCGTGTGCATGATTTGCAACTGTTTGACAGCTTTATTACATGTGAGGAATGTCTATTTTCCCCTTCTCCCATGACAGCACCACCTGAGAGAGGGTATCCGCCCACCAAGGACAGGAACCTACTGAATAAAAAGGCGGTACCTCTCCTCCGCATCAGTTTTGGTTCCTGTCCCTGATGGGAGCCTCACCAGGTGGTACCTCACGTACCTGGATTATGGACGGTGCGGCCTGGAGGCCGTGGAAGCAGCAGATGGTCCCTGTTCCCAGCCCGTCTGGCTGCTGCCCGGGTCTGCGTGTGGGGAGGAGGTGCTGTTTTCCTTTGGATGCCTCCCCGCGTGCGCCGGGGCCTGCGGCCGGGTCTGCGCCTCGCAAAGATGAACTGAGCGCGCCGGCCGGCAGGTCTTCCGGGCTGCGCACGTGGGGGTCGCGTCGCACCCTGTGACGGAGCGCGCCGGAAGTCCGGGCTGCGCACGCGCGGGGTGCTGACGCGCCCTATCACGGAGTGCGCCGGAAACCGGGTCTGCGCATGCGCGGGTGGGAAGCTGTCATCCCGCTGCAAGCGCACCGGGTGCCGCTGGTCTGCGCACGCGCAGAGGCAGGTGGATCTGCGGGTAGCGCGCCAGCTGGCTAAAATTTAAAAAAAAAAAGAAAAAGAGAGATGAGCATGCTGCCGGAAGGGGAGGAGCCTAAAGGAGGTGGAGCCCTACTGCTTTTAAGGATGGGGAGCAATCAGGATGGCGGTGTCTGCATCCCCGCCATGAAGAATGAGGAACCGCAGTCACCTGGGCAGCAGCTGTCACCGCCACAGGAAGTACAGCAGCAGCCACAGCCATCAGAGCAGCGCAAGCAGCTCAAACAAATGGAACGGGAATCTTCCCATCGACAAAGTCACAGCAGTGAGGGGCGTACGAGTTCCGGCAAGACTGGTCAGAAAAGACTTCGTCAGTCCGCCTCCGCCAGATGGGAGCCCTCATGTGAACGGCAACCACCGCCTCCGGTACCCTAGTCTGAACGGCAGTGTGGTGAGTGATCTTCGTGAAAGTCTCACCTTGAATAATGTGCTCTTCTCTCTCTCTCTCTCTCTCTCTCTCTCTCTCTCTCTCTCTCTCTCTCTCTCTCTCTCTCTCTCTCTCTCTCTCTCTCTCTCTCTCTCTCTCTCTCTCTCTCTCTCTCTCTCTCTCTCTCTCTCTCTCTCTCTCTTTTTTCCTCCTTCTTCTCCTTTTATTTCTTGGGGCAGGAGGCGAAGAAGTGTAGTGCTAAAAATAAAAACAGGGAGTGTGCTTTATGCTAAATCGGTCTTCCCACCTCCTATGCCAAAAACCTTTGCTCAGACTGTATTCAGAAAACCATTGCAGAGGAGTCCCCCAAGTTTTCTTTAGAATTAAAGGATCTAATCCAGACAGAGGTCAGAGAGTCTTTAAGAGGCTTAACCTCACTCAAAAAGAAGAAGCGAAAACTAGTTTCTTCAGAATCAGAGGAATCAGTGGAGTCCCGTTTTACGAGAGAACTGCCTTCCTCCTCTAATCACTCCTCATCGTCATCGGAGTCTTCGGATGATAATGGGGGGGGCAGACCTTGTTTTTCGGTTGATAATACTGAGAGACTAGTTAAAGCCGTCAGAGGGACTATGGGTATTACCGATACCAAAGTGCCCAGAACAGTCCAGGATGTTATGTTCGGGGGCTTAGACCAAAGGAGGAGACGCTCATTCCCGGTCAATGACAGGATTAAATCTCTGATAGAAAGGGAATGGAAGAAACCGGAGAGGAAGGGTCAGCTGCCGTCATCCTCCAAGCGGAGGTACCCCTTTGAGGATGCGGCTAAATGGGACAAAACCCCTAAGATTGACGTGGCCATTTCAAAATCTTCAAAAAAATCCACTCTGCCCTTGGAGGATTTAGGAGCCTTAAAAGACCCGCTGGATAAAAAAGCGGAGTCCTTCCTTAAGCAAACCTGGGAGTCGTCAGCAGGGGCCCTTAAACCGGCAGTAGCAGCGACTTGCACTGCTAGATCTATGATGATCTGGCTTCAACAATTGGAAGACCAGATCAGGAGGAATGTGTCCAGGGAGAAAATTCTATCAGACCTTCCTCTTGTGCAGGGAGCGGCTGCATTCCTGGCAGATGCATCGGCAGATTCAGTTAGGCTGGCTGCCCGGTCTGCAAACCTCTCTAATGCAGCCCGTAGGGCGCTATGGCTCAAGAGCTGGCCAGGAGATGTGCAGTCAAAGTCTAAACTGTGCTCAATCCCTTGTGAGGGGGACTTCTTGTTCGGCAAAGGTCTAGATGACATCCTAGATAAAGCCGCAGACAAAAAACATGGATTTCCCACGGTGTCTGGTTCCCGATTTTAACAGTTCCTTTCGGAAGAGAAAATACAGCCGCAGTAAAGCTCCCAGAGACCAAGGTAGCTGGAAAGAAGTTCAAGAGCAGGCCCAAGAACACTGTCAAAATATCAGCCCCCAGAGGTTTAGCGGAACAGATAGCCTTACAGCAGGAAGTTCTCTCTCTGCTCAGGAAAGGAGTTCTGGTGGAAACACCTGCACCCGAGCAAGGAAGAGGATTCTATTCGACCCTCTTCCTAATAAAGAAGCCGGACGGCTCCTTCAGGACCATTGCGAACTTAAAGAGACTGAACGACCATTTAATCTACAGGCCTTTCAAGATGGAAACAATAAAATCAGCCATAAAGATGTTATTTCCGGACTGTTTTATGTGCGTCCTCGATCTGAAGGACGCCTACTACCACGTCCCGATTTTGCCAGATCATCAACAGTTTCTAAGAGTAGCTGTACAATTCGGCAGGCACGTAAGGCATTTTCAGTTCGCAGCTCTTCCCTTTGGCATTTCCATGGCGCCGAGAGTCTTCACAAAAATCATTCTGGAGGTCACAGTGCACTTGAGGGAAAGAGATATTTTAGTCATCCCTTATCTGGACGACTTCTTAGTGGGCAGATCAAGTCAACTCTGTGCTCTAGCCCTGGCGGACGTCATGGCCAGTCTAAGACGCCTAGGTTGGCTGTTAAATCTGGAGAAGTCAAGGCTGGAACCAAAGAGGGTTCAGTCTTTCCTGGGTCTCATTCTGGACTCGGAAAACCAAACCTGTCTTCTGCCAGAGGAAAAGAAACTGAAGATCAGATCCCTAACATCTCAGATTGTCAGCAATCCGACCATCACCCTGAGGAGTGCAATGTCTCTGTTGGGTACAATGACGTCTTGCATTCCGGCGGTTCAGTGGGCCCAGCACCATTCCAGATATCTTCAACAGGAGATTCTGGCAGCGGACAGGCGGCTCAAAGGTCGCCTGAATGGGAAAATATCTCTTCCAGATGTTGTGATCAACTCCCTGGACTGGTGGACATCTCCGGTCAACCTATCTTTGGGGGTTCCTTGGACCTTCCAGGTGTCGGATACAATTACAACAGACGCAAGTGCGGAAGGTTGGGGAGCTCACCTAAGGGATCGTTCTGTACAAGGCCTCTGGTCGGACAGCGAGACAAGCCTCTCTTCCAACATGAAAGAGCTGTTGGCAGCCAGAAACGCGCTAAAAGAATTCAGTTCTGTTCTTCAGGGTCCTCACGTCAGGATAATGTCAGACAACAGATCAACAGTCGCCTACATCAATCATCAGGGGGGTACCAGGTCTCTCCCTCTGATGTTAATAGCGGATCAGATCTTCAGGTTTGCCGAGAGTCGGCTGGTTACGCTCTCGGCACTGCATATAAAAGGGGAAGAGAACATAAAGGCCGATTTCTTGAGTCGTCACATCTTGAAACAAGGAGAGTGGGAGTTGAATCCAGCCGTTTTTCAGCAGATTGTGGATCGGTGGGGACAGCCCCAGATAGATCTGTTTGCAAACAGACACAATCGGAAGACCGAAACCTTTTGCTCCCTGAATCCAAAAGAGGGGGCGTTTGCGGTGGACGCGCTGCAGATTCAGTGGGATTTCACTCTAGCTTATGCCTTTCCCCCTTTAGTACTGATCCCTACTATCCTGAGGAAGATCCGAGAGGAACGGGCGAGGGTTATATTGATCGCCCCGTTCTGGCCCAAGAGACCATGGTTCACTTGGATGAAGAGAATGTCCCAAGCAGATCCATGGGTTCTTCCGGACATCCCGGATCTCCTCAGGCAGGGCCCAGTCTGTCATCCCCAAAGAGCGGGCCTGCATTTGACGGCTTGGATTTTGAGAGGTCGCTATTGACGCAAAGGGGGTTTTCTCCAGATCTTGTTACTACCCTTCTAGCAAGTAGAAAGCTGATAACAACTAGAATCTATGGTAGAACCTGGGCTAAGTTCTTGTCTACCTCGGGTCAGTCTGCCAGAAGGGGTTAAACATGGGACTAGCCACCAGTACTCTTAAGGTACAGGTATCGGCTCTGGGGGCACTGTATAATTATGACTTGGCAGCAAATAGATGGATCATTAGATTTATTAAAGCCTGTCATAGATCCAGACCTATTCCTGTTCCAAGAATGCCTCCTTGGGACCTTAATTTAGTTCTGGAAGCATTAACCAAACCTCCCTTCGAGCCCTTAGAGAAGGTTTCAGAAAAAATCTTAACTTTAAAGACTGCGCTATTGGTGGCCCTGACATCACCTCGTAGAGTCAGTGACTTACACGCACTATCCGTTAACCATCCATTCACTCAAGTATGTATGGATAGAGTAATCTTAAGACCAGACCCGGCCTATCTTCCAAAGGTAGCCTCCAAGTTCCATAGGACGCAAGTAATCACTCTCCCTTCCTTCTATCCTAATCCTAGGGATTCTGAGGAATATAAGCTTCACACCTTAGATGTTAGGAGGGTGTTAGTCCAGTATTTGGAAGTGACAAAAGCCTGGAGAAAGAGTGACGCTTTATTTATATCCTTTCAGGGGGCTAGGAAAGGACTTAAGGTTACAAGGGGGACCATAGCTAGATGGGTCAGGGATACTATTACCTTAGCCTACTCTTCTAGCAATCTGCCGGTTCCTGAGAACCTGAAGGCCCATTCCACCAGAGCGGTAGCTGCTTCCTGGGCTGAGAAGGCGGATGTGCCCATCGACATTATATGTAAGGCGGCAACTTGGTCATCCCCTGCTACATTTTACAAACATTACCGTCTTGACCTTTCCTCTTCTACTGATCTGTCCTTTGGTAGAAGGGTGTTGCAAGCGGTGATCCCTCCCTCTGGTATTTAATCTCTATAAATCTCTCAGGTGGTGCTGTCATGGGAGAAGGGGAAAAGATCCTAGTTACTTACCGGTAACGGGATTTTACAGAGCCCATGACAGCACCCTATTAATTCCCTCCCCTTTATCACTGTGGTGTGCACTTTTTTTAAGGTGTTTAGTACATATGTTGAGGTGGTGGTTATGTATTAACCTGTCTTCGGAGGCCCTCTCATGCTCTGAAACAAAAAACTGATGCGGAGGAGAGGTACCGCCTTTTTATTCAGTAGGTTCCTGTCCTTGGTGGGCGGATACCATCTCTCAGGTGGTGCTGTCATGGGCTCTGTAAAATCCCGTTACCGGTAAGTAACTAGGATCTTTCTTACACATTCCTCACATGTAATAAAGCTGTCAAACAGTTGCAAATCATGCACACGGAGCGATTTAACCTCATCACTGAGCAGCTGTAAATACTCGGAGCTCGGCTCGAGCATACTCGGAACAGAACATACTCGCTCAACCCTACTCACTATGTTAGTAGTGTTCATGCTTGTTGCATTTCTTTTCCGTAATCACCATGTGGTTACGATATCGGCGGCGTCATTCAACAGTATGCAGAAAAGGATATCCAATGACTGATCCCTTTTATTTAGTGCAAAGATAAGGTGCTGCCAGAGGAGTCTGTCAGTGGCTCTCTCATAGAGAATACATGAGCGCTTGATCACGCTGAACGTTCTCATGTACCAGGAGATTGGCGAGAGTGCTGTTGGCTGAATAATTATCTAAATAACAGCTATCTAATGTTCATTGGGAGTTTTACTGCTCTCTTTTCATTGAGTACATAAGTATGTATGCAGGGTGGATTGGAAAATATCTATTGGCTAACAGCTATTTTAGGCATATGGCAACATTAAAGGGAATCTGTCACCCCCCTGGGACTTATCTTACCTCTAATATGGGCATGTGATAGAAATGTAAATCTATGCCTACCTGTATGCCTCATATTAGAGGTCTTGTTGATGTGAAATGTCTTTTTATTCCTACGAGTTTCTGAAGTGTTCCAGTCCCAGTGCCTGGAAGAAATCCCCGCCTCCTGTGTGGATTACTATGCTTTTTCCCCCCTCCTCTGCATGTCACAGTGCCTGGATTTGGCTGCTGCAACATCACAGGGCACTTTAACATTTCTATCACCTGTATGCTCATATTGGAGGTCAGATAAGTGCCAAGGGGTGACAGATTCCCTTTAAAAGTGTTGTCCACTACTAGGCCAACCTCTTTTTGATCTAAATGTTTGGCCCCGATAAGATAAAAAAGCTTATACTTCCCTCTTGTGCCGGCACCGTTCTAGCAGTGTCGGCACTTGCGGTTCTTGTGACATGTGAGCCTGGCGCCCAATCAGTGCTGGTGTCACTGTCCTCTCTTACAAATTTAACATCAAGAGGAAGTCTGGGCCGCAGCTTATCTGGCTTCCTCTTCATGTTCAACTTGTACGAAGACCCAGACAATTACGCCAGTGCTGATTGGGCGCAGGCGTCGTGTCGCTTTAATCGCACAAGAGCTTTGGGACCTGCTTAAACGGCGCCGGCACGGGAGGGGAGTATAAGCTTTATTTTATTGGGGCTAAACATTTAGATCAAGAAGGGTTTTTTCTAGTAGTGGACAACCCCTTTAAGCTTAAGGCTACATCGTCCTGTGTAAACCTCTGCTGTCGAGAGTAATGGTACACTATTGAACTAGATGATCTATTACTGATCTTTCTGTGCGCATCTGAAGCGCAGTTTGCCTGTCTAAATGGACTACTAAACCACCGCCGAGTGGCAAACATGTTGCAGATCGGTGGTCATTGAACACTGCCATTCATCTGGTCTACACCCAGCTTAGGGCTTAATGTTGCTTTCTCTGCAGGTATTTATGAATTTATAGTAGCATTGATAAATTGTCCAA
Organism: Phyllobates terribilis; assembly: GCF_046119375.1. Taxonomy (NCBI): domain Eukaryota; kingdom Metazoa; phylum Chordata; class Amphibia; order Anura; family Dendrobatidae; genus Phyllobates; species Phyllobates terribilis. Next base: position 388,660,821 of record NW_027362765.1, read on the forward strand.
TAAGTTGTAGGACATTGAAAAAAAAAACTGCTTTTCTACACACATATTGCCTTTACTGCCATAGTCTGTGTAAACCTCAGTATTCAAGTGAGGTGAACCGATAATACCAGATTCCACCCATGGACTACATACATAGAATAATATGGTTCCTAAAGGAAAAGTAACTTTTCTAATCTTATCCAACCCACTTTTAATAATTAGTTGCTGTGAAAGTAGAATGATTGCCCAGAAATCCTTATATCCATAGCTAGTGTTATCAATGGTACATATTTTTAAGTATATATATATTTTTTTTATATCTAATTTAAAGAGTAATACGTGTACAAGTTAAATGGCAAATTGTGACTAGTATTTCAAATAGTATGGATGTTGAGCTTTCTGTTTATGGTAGGAGTAGCTTTCATGTCATGTTAATTGGTCAAATGAACAGACATGCTGGTTAACAACAATCACACACAATATGACTTTTCTATACTTTGTTTCCTTCCAGTCGCTTTTATGTAAGATTGTATAATTGATTCTGTAAGACTAAGACTGAGTACTCTTTTCTTTTTAGGTTTTGAGACTATTTTAGAAGGGCTGTTTGGATCTGCATTGCTTGATGATCTCAGCTTATTTAAAGGTATTTTAATGTGTTATTACTTTAAACATCCCTGTGAGTTCCTTGCATACTCTAAGGTTCACACAAAGTTTATAAAATATGCTATGGAAATACCATAAAAATCGCTGTGTGTGTACTGCTCTGGCAAAAGTCTGCAACAGATTTAAAGGGAATTTGTCTTCTGATTCATGCTACCCAAACCACGGGCAACATGAATCATCCTGGCCACACGACTTAAGCCAGGTATATTCTTCTCTGAAACACCGGAGCTTTTACTTTAAATATTCATAGCTGGAGACCAGACTAAATTGACCCCCGGCAGGCTCTTCCCAGTGCCACTCTAGGTGATTGCTAGGTGTCTCCCTTATGTGCGCATAGATAGACCGGTCAATCACTTACAGCAGCACTTGTGCTGCTTCTGACCAGCTTTTACAAGACTAGTCTTGACTCTGACTACGGTCCCTGGCCGGATCTTTAAAGTATAGTTTCTCTGAAATGCTTCTGCGTTTCAGGGAATAAAATGCCTATCTGCAGTCGAGCAGCCAGGATCTCATTCATGCTGCCCATGGTTTTACATGTACTTTGTTGTGGAGTTTATCTGCAAATTCTGTAACCAAACCCAAATGTGCTGTATAATAACTCAGCCAATAATTGCATTGTAGTTAGACCTCTTTTCTACATCATGCTGCTTTCTAGGAGTAGCAAAAAAAACTTGTGACATTTTTCCTATAAAGGAATTGTTGGGTTGTTTTTTGTCTTTTGTAGCAACCAAGATCTGGAAATATGTTTAATATAATAAAATGACCATAACTTCCCTATTCAATACTCCACTGCTATAGCGCCACAGGCGCTGGTCCTGCAGCGACAACACCAGGTCATTTGTTCAAGGGACCGCTACAGCCAGTCGCTAGCTCTAGTGATTATTTTTGCATGTTAAGCACATGACGACTGACTGCAGTGACCATGTTTATGACACATGATTAATTGCTATTTTTATGTTAATATTTTTGCAGCACTTAGCTATTTTTTTTAAAAAAAATTCTAGAAACCACTTTAGTAACAAACTGCAAGAAGCTTTGCATTATCTTTACCAAACATTATTCATGTTGCCGTCCTTTATTCTATGCAATGTGTGGCCTTTCCTACTCTTTTGTGTGTTTGTCATGCATATTGTTAGATTTTTTTTATTTTTTTGTTACATGCTGTTATTATACACCCATGAATTGTAAAATATGTTGCAGAAACTAGTTTCACTTAAAACTATTTTTATTTTTTCTTATTGTACCTGAAATGGGAAACACTGGAGTTCCTCGTTATGAGAAAAGTATAGGCAAGTGTTCAGGATATTATCGCTGGTCAATGTATCATATAGGGGAATTACATTTTTCCTTTTCTACAAAATGTTTTGACTTTAAAAGTACACGATCTCCCTTTCTAAAACAGTTAAAATTGTTTGTTGCATAAAACCTGTTCAGTACGTAGTAAAGTTTCCATGCACTCAATTTTTTCAAAATGTTGATTCACAAGTTCTTTTGACTATTCGTCTAATGTTGCTTTCCAGCAGGATATTTGAAGGCAACCTTAAGGGCTGCTTCAGATGCCCGTGCAAACCCATCCTAGAACAGGCTGGCCATGGCTCTCCCGACCCGAGCGTCACAGGCTCATATAGATATATATGAAACTGTAGCAGTCGGGTTCAGGAGACCTGTGGCCCGAACAGTGAATGGTTTGGGGAGGGCATTGGTTAGATAAATCAATCACTGCAATTGTTAAACATACACTCCAACCTTTTAACACCAATTCAGTTGTAGTTATAATGTTCTTCTGACAGTAAATGCCAGATGACTATTTAAAGGGGTTGTCTGAAATTAGGTTTATTAGGCTTGCCCGTGGGTGGGGGGTGCTCGGATTAACTATTTGGACCATCAGTAAGGTCGTGCCTTTGGTCCGAACTGTATACTCTCCCATGCTGCAAGCAGAGACAGCTTTACTTTTGATCCATTAAGTGCACAGTGGCTCTGAAGCTGGCCAGATCCCGCTATCCGGCCAACTGCTGAGCGTACAAGCTCTGTAGCCAAGATCTTCTGCGCATTCCACGCCTTGCCTATGAGACAATCCACCACTGATAATCTACTGACCACTATTGCTGCCTATAAAATTAAAAATCCCTCCCATTGTTTATAATGGAGAGAATTTTTAATAAGTAAATGACAAAGTTGCTGTTTGCTTTTCTTTCTTTTTTTTCTCCCCTCTTCTTAAACAGCACTCTTATACCTAAAACTGCTTTGTACAATGCCATTACTATTAGGCTATGTTCACACATCATAATTTTTTTGATGCGGGTTTTTTTTTATGCAAATTTTTCAGCTGCGTTTTGCAGTACCAGCAAAGTCTGAGAGTCCAGATATCTCATATACACCATGGTTTTTTTGTTTTTGTTTTTGTTCAGTATTTTGTGCTTTGCATGTTTTTTTTGCAAAATAGAGCATGTCACTACTTCCAGCGTTTTTTTTCACCCATTGGAAATAATGGGTAGTGAAAAAAACGCACCAAAAACGCAGGTGTTTTCAGCGTTTTTTTGTGCCTAAGCCAGAATGAGACTTTTTTTCACTGAACTTTATGTACAAGCATAAGGCTATGTGCCCACAATGCAGAAATGCTCCGGATTTTTCCTGAGCGTTTCTGCATCTCCCTGGCAGAAAAAACGCATGCGGATTGTACATGCTTTTTTCCTGCCAGGGACATGCGGATGTGAAGCGTTCTTCACATGCATTTAGGCATGCGGGTTGACAAGCGCTTTCCAAGCGATTTTAGCATCACTTGGTCACACTAAATAAATCCATGCAACTGGCATGGATTTATAGTGTGACCGAAAGAATGGTAAAAAAAATAAATATTATACTTACCTTCTGATGGCCCCCGGCGTCTTTGTCCTGGCTTGCCAGCAGCTCGCGTTAGACTAAAAGGACCTGCCATGACGTCATAAGTACAATATTTTTTTTTTATTTTTTTTTACAGGTACTATGGTACCCGGGTCCGGAGGAGAGTCTCCAATTCTCCAAACCCGGGTACCATCCGCACATTGAAACGCATGTTATCCGCATGTACAGATGCAGTGATGCGGAATCCAAGCGTTCCAATGCAAGTCAATGGCGGTGAAAACGCAGCGATTCCACAAAATTGGTAGTGCTGCGGATTTTTCCGCAATGATTAATCTGCAGCGGAAATTTCCGCAGCATGTGCACAGCACAAGCGGATTATCATTGGGGAACATGGCAGGCCTTCTACCAAGCGTTTCTGCAGCAGAATTGCCACTGCGGAAACGCTTAAAAAACGCATAGTGGGCACACAGCCTTACAGAGACAAAAGGACAGTGAAAAAACGTATCAAAATACTAACCTGCAAAAAAGAGAACAGCAACAAAAATCCTGAACAACCTCCTGGCAAGAGATCAGGTTTTGCTGTAGGAAAAAAAAAAAAAACATGTGTGAACATAGCCTAAGCAGGAATGTAAGAATCCCCATTGATCAGCTGTAACCTGTTCCGATGACCGGTCATATGTAGTAAGTGTTCCTGCAGTACCACCAGACTCGACAGATGCTTCTTGTAGCCACCATGGACAAAAGATAAGGAATCGGAACCTGGCACACATCTCTGCTAACTCAGAATTCTCTAATAGGATATACAATAAAGAAGGTTCTTAATTGGACAACACCTTTTATTCATATTGTGCTTTTATACTGAGCAAATTATTCTTATCGCACAATAATATATAAATCAAACTATGATCATGTGGTAGGCCTTGATACAATGGGCCTACAAACTTTCAGTAGCCAAATATGAGCCATTACTGTTCTTTTGGTATATGCTTTGCCTGCTATGTTCAGCCATAATTGAGCACACTGTTGCAGAGATATGAGCAAGAAAATATTTAGCACCTAATGAGTTCACTTTAGTTAAGTCCAAGTGGGTGTTATTCAGTAGTTTTCGCTGGGGGCGGTTCTGTTTAGTCTCCTGTAGGGCGCTGACCAATCCTAAGCAGGGAGCAACATAGAAGTGCAAAAGGACCTGTGATGGTAATCAGGGTCAGATGACCAGTGTCCAAAGGTCCTGCCACCTGCAGTGTGCAGCCTAGATAAGGAAAGGTGTGGAAATTTTAGCTAAGGGTATGTGCACACCATCAGTATTTGTTTGCAAAAATTTCTGCAGCGTTTCTGCAAGATTCTGCACCGCTTGGCAGCAAAAACACTGCGGAAATTCTGCACGTTTTTGATGCGTTTTTGCCTGCATGTTTGCCACACGTTTTTTCCCAATGCATTGTATAGGAAAAACTCTGGCAAATCCGCACAAAGACTTGACATGCTGCTTATTTAAATACGCAGGAAAATTCCTGATCATGTGCACAGATCTTCCAAATTCTCATAGGAAATGCTGGGATAAGGATTGCAATGTTTTTGGCCCATTTCTGCCTGGAAAAAACGCACTGTGCGCACATAGCCAAACACCCACTTGGACTTAACTAAACTTAACCCATTAGGTGCCAAATATTTAATTTCTAAGATCTCCACATTAGAGAGGTGAAATTAAAAAATACTATTTTTTTTCTCCTTTGCAGCCACTATTACATTGTGTCCAGCTGAAAATGAAAAATTTCGATAGAGGTCCTCTTCATTGTTTCACTACTTTTGCACAAGAAAATCATTTAACTTTTTTTTGTTAGAGCAATAATTCATTTTTCTACGTAGCTGCATAAGGCTTATGTTTGTGTTGTGTGTTTGCAGATCGAGCTGAAGTTTTTCTCGTTACCTATTTTGAAATACACTGCTCAAAAAAATAAAGGGAACACTCAAATAACACATCCTAGATCTGAATGAATGAAATATTCTCATTGAATACTTTGTTCTGTACAAAGTTGAATGTGCTGACAACAAAATCACACAAAAATAATCAATGGAAATCAAATTTATTAACCAATGGAGGCCTGGATTTGGAGTCACCCCCAAAATTAAAGTGGAAAAACACACTACAGGCTGATCCAACTTTGATGTAATGTCCTTAAAACAAGTCAAAATGAGTCTCAGTATTGTGTGTGGCCTCCACTTGCCTGTATGACCTCCCTACAACGCCTGGGCATGCTCCTGATGAGGTTGCGGATGGTCTCCTGTGGGATCTCCTCCCAGACCTGGACTAAAGCATCCGCCAACTCCTGGACAGTCTGTGGTGCAACGTGACGTTGGTGGATGGAGCGAGACATGATGTCCCAGAAGTGCTCAATCGGATTCAGGTCTGGGGAACGGGCGGGCCGGTCCATAGCTTCAATGCCTTCATCTTGCAGGACCTGCTGACACACTCCAGCCACATGAGGTCTGGCATTGTCCTGCATTAGGAGGAACCCAGGGCCAACCGCACCAGCATATGGTCTCACAAGGGGTCTGAGGAGCTCAACTCGGTACCTAATGGCAGTCAGACTACTTCTGGCGAGCACATGGAGGGCTGTGCGGCCCTCCAAAGAAATGCCACCCCACACCATTACTGACCCACTACCAAACCGGTCATGGTGAAGGATTTTGTAGGCAGCAGATCGCTGCACAGGGTGCCAGTGGCGACTTTGCCAATCCTGGTGTCCTGTGGCAAATGGCAAGCGTCCTGCACTGTGTTGAGCTGTGAGCACAATCCCCATCTGTGGACGTCGGGCCCTCATACCACCCTCTTGGAGTCGGTTTCTAACCGTTTGTGCAGACACATGCATATTTGTGGCCTTCTGGAGGTAATTTTGCAGGGCTCTGGCAGTGCTCCTCCTGTTCCTCCTTGCACAAAGGCAGAGGTAGCGGTCCTGCTGCTGGGTTGTTGCCCTCTTACGGCCCCCTCCACGTCTCCTGGTGTACTGGCCTGTCTCCTGGTAGCACCTCCAGCCTCTGGACACCACGCTGACAGACACGGCAAACCTTCTTGCCACAGCTCGCATTGATATGCCATCCTGAATGAGCTGCACTACCTGAGCAACTTCTGTGGGTTGTGGAGTCCGTCTCATGTTACCACGAGTGTGAAAGCACAACCAACATTCAAAAGTGACCAAAACATCAGCCAGAAAGCATTGGTACTGAGATGTGGTCTGTGGTCCCCACCTGCAGAACCACTCCTTTATTGAGGGTGTCTTGATAATTGCCAATAATTTCCATCTATTGTCTATTCCATTTGCACAACAGCATGTGAAATTGATTGTCAATCAGTGTTACTTCCTAAGTGGACAGTTTGATTTCACAGCAGTTTGATTTACTTGGAGTTATATTCTGTTGTTTAAGTGTTCCCTATATTTTTTTGAGCAGTGTATAATACGACTTATTATAAATAAAAAAAATTAAAAAAAATCCTATTTTATGTCAAGCGAGAGCAACAAAAATGACAGTTCTGTCATCGTTTTCTAATTTTGCAGTATTTACCAGGCTGGATAATTGATGTTTTTTATTGTACTGGTACCTACTGATGCGGTAATACCAGATGTCTTGGTTTAGGACATTTGTTTTTTTTTTTTATTGGATTAATCCTTTTTCTACAGCAAAAAAAAAAATTCTCCCCTTGATCCCAAGGTTAATACTCTGCACTGCTTTTGCAATGCAGAGCATTATCAAGCCTGTCAGTGCCACACTGACAGGCAGCCTAATAGACAGTGACTAGACTCTGATATATGGCAGGCCCGGAGGCCATTGCTAGGACTTTGAGCACTATAATATCCATGGGTGCTGAGGGAACAGATGAAGTGACAGAGGGAGCTATCTTCCTTTGTCACACTCCTTACATGCAGTAGTTGCCATTGACCAAGGGATGTGAGGAGTTGGAGCCACTGTAAACACTGACCACACTCTGTTCCCTTTGCTACATCTCTGCTAGTAGATGGAGTTGAAGGCTGAGTTCACACGATGCGTTTTTCATGCGTTTCCGCAGCGTTTTTGCAGTTGCGTAAACGCCGTGGAAACGCATGAAAAACGCATGGTAGAAGGGCAGCAATGTTCCCCAATGGAAATCCGCATGTGCTGTGCCCATGATGCGGATTTTTCCGCAGCGTAAACGCTGCGGTCAAAAATCCGCAGCATGTCAATTAATTTTGCGGAAACGCTGCTCTTTTGCCGCCATTGACTTGCATTAGACCGCATGGAATCTGCATCACTGTATATGTTGATGCGCTTTTCATGCGGTCTAATGTGTGGATGGTACCCGGGTGTGGATGAGAGGACTCTCATCCAGACCCAGGTACCATTAAAAAAAAAAAAGAATAAAATAAAAAATATATATATTCTCACCTTCTGACGGCCCGCGCTGCGTCCTGCCGGCTTCCCGCGCACTTCGCAGTTGAATGAAGGACCTTCGCTGACGTCAGTCATGTGACGGGTCACGTGACGCTGACGTCGGAAGGTCCTACAGTCTTCACTGCCGGCAGCCGGGACCGATGAAGCAGGACACCGGGGGCCATCAGATGGTAACGTATAGATTTATTTTTTATTTTTTGACATCACACACTATATAAATCCATGCCGGCTGCATGGATTTATATAGTGTGAAGTTGACAAGCACTTTCCAAGTGATGCTAAAATCGCTTGGGAAGCGCTTGTCAACCCGCATGCGGAAATGCAAGTGAAGACCGCTTCATTTCCGCATGTCCCTGGCAGGAAACTGCATGTACAATCCGCATGCGTTTTTTCCTGCCAGAGAGATGCAGAAACGCTCAGGAAAAAATCCTGAGCATTTCTGCATCGTGTGCACATACCCGAATACGATTAGGTAGCGGTAGACCCAGGATCATGATTTGGGGATAATGATGATTGGCTAGCTTTTCATGTCGTAGTTGAAAATGGCACATTAGGATGTGAAAAGGCACTGAGTTGATGGCATGCGGCATCATATTTGCTGCTTTACTCGCACCAGTCATGGATGAAATTTAAGTTACTAAAAAGTGAATACAAAACTTCATATAATAAACTTTAGAATGATGCCAAGAGAAGGAAGTTTCATTTAATTTCACAACTTCCTTCTTCAAGGACTTTAGAACTAGTAACATTTTGTTTGCTTGGTTTAGGCTTGTGTATGAGGAGTCAATGTTTAACATTTGGCTTTTCCTTTCCACCCCTCCCTTTTATTCTAGACTGTGAACCTACAGGAGTATGTGATTGGTCCTTTGATGAGAATTGCCTTTTCTGCTGCTTAAGAAGAGAAAAAGTTAAGGTACAGAGTCCTCTGTTCACATTTTTACTTGCTTTTTATTTTATTCTTATTATATTATTTACATAGTTAATACTGTTGAATTAAGACGCGTCCGTTAAAGTTCATTTGAGATGGGAAATGATAAAGGGGATGCGGTATATGTACAACCATAATGCATGTTCCAGTCTGCCCTAAAATGGCTAATCTTTCCCCTCCTTATCCCATATAACTTTTTATCACATGTCACTATGGTGTTTTAATTGTTGCTGGATTTAAAGGCATGTTCAGCCATAAAGAATTCTTCCCTGCAAAAACTGTGGCAAAATCAGCTTATTTTGTGTGGATTGTTCTCAACTTCTGCATTGCACAAGATGAATTCCACAGGATTTCTGCAAAAGTATGAGCCTGCTGTGGAATCCTCAGGGTATCCCAGTAGTCTGTGCTGTTTTAACACCAAAAATCTGTCATAGTTAGGCTATGTGCCCACGATGCAGAAATGAAGCAGAAAATTTCTGCATCTCCCTGGCAGAAAAAACGCATGCAGATTGTGCATGCGTTTTTCCTGCAGAATACATGCGTACCCACATGCGTTAACGCATGTGTTTCCGCATGCGGACTGACAAGCACTTTCCAAGCGATGGCATCACTTGGAAAAGGCTTGACAACTAGGTCACACTATATAAATCCATGCAAAAGGCATGGATTTATATAGTGTGACCGTAAAAATAAAAAAATAAAGCTATACTTGCCCCCGATCCCCCGCCGCGTGTGCTGTCGCGCTTGTCCTGGCTTCTTCCGGGTTGCCGGCATCTTGCGAGACAGCCTGCGGTCACATGACCTCGACGTCCTCTCAGTTCCTGGAAGGAGAAGTGCTGCAGGGGCCGCCGGACAGGTGAATATAAACTTTATTTATTATTTTATTCTTTTTTTTACAGGTACAATGGTACCCAGGTCTGGATGAGAGTCTTCTCTCCTCCTGAACTGGGTACCATCCGCACATAGAGACACGTATTATCCGCTTGTACAAATGTACAGACACGGATTCTATGCGTCTCAATGCAAGTCAATGGCGGCGCTTCCGCAAAATTAATGAACATGCTGCGGATTTATTTGCGCTGCGGAAAAATCCGCAGCATGTGCATTGACATTGCGGAATGCCATTGGGGACCATGGGGTGTGGATTACCATGCGTTTTTGATGCGTTTCCGCTGCTGGAATGCCGCAGCATAAACGCATGAAAAACGCATCGTGTGCACGCGAATTTCGGGGCATGTTGTGGATTTTGAAAATTCACACTACAGCTATTGCTGATACGCTGGATTGTCACAGCAAAGATGAAATCTGACTTGATTCATGTTTAATAGAAAAAAGCCCATATGTCTAAATGTCTCATCGCACCAGCCGCTCGTTGTTAACTATTAAAGGGGTTTTCCACTACTTGGACAACCACTTTTTGATCTAAATGTTTGGCCCCGATTAAAATCAAAAAGCCAATTCCATGCTGGTGCTGTTCCAGCGGTGTCGACACTCGAGCTCTCCCTGGGGCTCCTGTGTTGTTGTGATGCTGGCGCCCAATAATCGCTGGCGTCACTGTCCCCGTTTTTGGTCAAATCGAACAGGAAGCCCGGGCTGCAGCTGATCTGACTTCCTCTTCACGTTCAATTTGACAGGAACTGGGGACAGTGACTCCAGCTCTGATTGGCGCCGGTGTCACAACAGCACGGGAGCCCCGGTGAGAGCGAGTGCCGACAACCACGGGAACGACGCCGGCACGGGAGGGGAGTGTAAGGTTTTTTATTTTATCGGTGCTGAGCATGGGGGATGACAAGGAGTTGGCCAAGTAGTGGACAACTTCTTTAAGCATTCATTGCTAACTGCACCGTAATGTGCATTTACCCATCAGACAACCAAATGTAATTGTGTGTGGTTTCATTATATACAACGGTGCACTGTAACAAATACTAAATAACCTTGATCTATACTTTTTTTTTTTTTTTTTGCTCCAGAAAGCTTAATGGATGGCATCATTTTTATCATCATTTTACTAGGTACAGTCCAAGTACTGCACTCTAGTAACATTTTATGATGAGCAATAAACTTATTGCCAAGCAGGGCTGTGGAGTCGGTATAAAATTGACTGACTCCGACTCCTAAAATCTATAATATATTGGGTACAGTAGTTCAATGCAATTTGTGGGGAATATTTTTTCATAAGAATTTGGGAAAGTTATGAAATGTCCTATAAATGTCTGTCCTATTCCTGATCTAAGGGTCTAGACTTTTAGCTGAGATAAATCTGTGCTGCACTTTATATTCATGAAAAGTAGTGAAGCTCCTCATCTACAGATAAGGAGAAAAATAACAAACAGGGAAGGAATGCCTGCATTCATCTCAGAACTTCTGGAGTGAACAGGAAAGCAGGATTAAGGTAATTACTTCTTAAAGCATATCTAAACTTTCAATAAACTCTGCATAAATCAATAGTCCAGTATATGTTGTTTCTGTATGCTTGATGTTTTAGTTTGTTTTTCCTCTTAGCTCATGTTTGGAGAAATTAGCTGCTCTGATTACTTATATACACTATACATGGCATATAAGGGGAAAAACTGTTTTCTAACATCTCAAATTCAGAAATACAGCAACAGGATTGATGAGGACATATACACTGCTCAAAAAAATAAAGGGAACACTTAAACAGAATATAACGCCAAGTAAATCAAACTTCTGTGAAATCAAACTGTCCACTTAGGAAGTAACACTGATTGACAATCAATTTCACATGCTGTTGTGCAAATGGAATAGACAATAGATGGAAATTATTGGCAATTATCAAGAAACACTCAATAAAGGAGTGGTTCTGCAGGTGGGGACCACAGACTACATCTCAGTACCAATGATTTCTGGCTGATGTTTTGGTCACTTTTGAATGTTGGTTGTGCTTTCACACTCGTGGTAGCACGAGATGGACTCTACAACCCACAGAAGTTGCTCAGGTAGTGCAGCTCATCCAGGATGGCACATCAATGCGAGCTTTGGCAAGAAGGTTTGATGTGTCTGTCAGCTGTGTCCAGAGGCTGGAGGCACTACCAGGAGTCAGGCCAGTACAACAGGAGACGTGGAGGGGGCCGTAGGAGGGCAACAACCCAGCAGCAGGAACGCTACCTCCGCCTTTGTGCAAGGAGAAACAGGAGGAGCACTGCCACAGCCCTGCAAAATGACCTCCAGCAGGCCACAAATGTGTATGTGTCTGCACAAACGGTTAGAAACCGACTCCATGAGGGTGGTATGAGGGCCCGACGTCCACAGATGGGGGTGGTGCTCACAGCCCAACACCGTGCAGGACGCTTGGCATTTGCCACAGGACACCAGGATAGGCAAAGTCACCACTGGCGCACTGTGCTCTTCACAGATGAAAGGTTCACACTGAGCACATGTGACAGACATGACAGAGTCTGGAGACGCCGTGGAGAGCGATCTGCTGCCTGCAACTTCCTTCAGCATGACCGGTTTGGCAGTGGGTCAGTTATGGTGTGGGGTGGCATTTCTTTGGAGGGAAGCACAGCCCTCCATGTGCTCGCCAGATGTAGCCTGACTGCCATTAGGTACCGAGATGAGATCCTCAGACCCCTTGTGAGACCATATGCTGGTGCGGTTGGCCCTGGGTTCCTCCTAATGCAGGACAATGCCAGACCTCATGTGGCTGGAGTGTGTCAGCAGTTCCTGCAAGATGAAGGCATTGAAGCTATGGACTGGCCCGCCCGTTCCCCAGACCTGAATCCGATTGAGCACATCTGGGACATCATGTCTCGCTCCATCCACCAACGTCACGTTGCACCACAGACTGTCCAGGAGTTGGCGGATGCTTTAGTCCAGGTCTGGGAGGAGATCTCACAGGAGACCATCCGCAACCTCATCAGGAGCATGCCCAGGCGTTGTAGGGAGGTCATACAGGCACGTGGAGGCCACACACAATACTGAGACTCATTTTGACTTGTTTTAAGGACATTACATCAAAGTTGGATCAGCCTGTAGTGTGTTTTTCCACTTTAATTTTGGGGGTGACTCCAAATCCAGGCCTCCATTGGTTAATAAATGTGATTTCCATTGATTTTTGTGTGATTTTGTTGTCAGCACATTCAACTTTGTACAGAACAAAGTATTCAATGAGAATATTTCATTCTTTCAGATCTAGGATGTGGTATTTCAGTGTTCCCTTTATTTTTTTGAGCGGTGTATATTTTTGTGTGTTTTTCTGCAATATGATTCAGCACAAGCATGCTCCCTCCCGCCCTCCTCCCCTCTTCATAGACTGAAGAAATATGATGTGAAGCATTTAGTGAGCTGTACCCTGAGACGAGCCTGACATTGAAAGTTCAGAGTAAAGCTATCTAATAACATATTTTGCAAGCGTTATACTTATCTGTCCTATTGATTTATGCAAAGATTGTTTTTTATTTCTATCCCAAATTATACAGTACATGATTCCCTATTCTTGCAAGAATTACAATATACCTTATTTTTTTTTACAGGGCAAAATTATTTTGAGAGCAAATTTACATAATTACAAAATGTCTAAGAAGCATCTTATGAAGTCAGCTGTATTTGAGCATTTCACGGTGACTCAAGATAAAAAAGATTTTGTCAGTGTAGAAGTGACCCAGATGAAAACAAATGCTGTGATGTCAAAATCAGTGCATACTCAGGCAGTGATAAAAATGCTCCTTCAAGAGCTTCCAATCTAAAAAGACATTTACAACCCTGCCACCCAAAAGTTTACAAAGCTGTGATTGAAAAAGATCACCGCAGCACCAAGAAACCAGAGCCCAGCACTTCCCGCCAGACAAAGGAGGAGGAAAGAGCGTCTCAAACATCAGTTACAAGATATTTTGTAAGTGACAAAGTTACTGTAAGAATGACAGCAAATATATTTAAAAGACAGCTCATCCAGCTTGTTGTGAAGGACGGTGTACCATTATCATTATTTGCACGACCAGCTTTTACAGCTCTTAATGGAGAAATGGCCCGCAAACTTGGTGTTTCTCTGGAAAGAGAAAGTATTAGAAAATTAGTGATTGAAGAAGCCCTTAACCAAAAGGAAGATCTTAAAAAGACTCTGAAGAGACGCTTTGTGTTTCTTAAAATGGATGCCTGCACACTACACAGAGTTAACTATTTTGCTATCAACGTTCGATATGTTTTCGACGACAAAAAAATTGTTACTAAGACGCTGGCAGTAAAAGATAGTAAGGCTGAGTTCACACGATGCGTTTTTCATGCGTTTCCGCGGCGTTTTTGCAGTTGCGGAAACGCATGAAAAACGCATGGTAGAAGGGCAGCAATGTTCCCCAATGGAAATCCGCATGTGCTGTGCCCATGATGCGGATTTTTCCGCAGCGTAAACGCTGCGGTCAAAAATCCGCAGCATGTCAATTAATTTTGCGGAAACGCTGCTCTTTTGGCGCCATTGACTTGCATTAGACCGCATGGAATCTGCATCACTGTATATGTTGATGCGCTTTTCATGCGGTCTAATGTGCGGATGGTACCCGGGTGTGGATGAGAGGACTCTCATCCAGACCCAGGTACCATTAAAAAAAAAAAGAATAAAATAAATATATATATTCTCACCTTCTGACGGCCCGCGCTGCGTCCTGCCGGCTTCCCGCGCACTTCGCGGTTGAATGAAGGACCTTCGCTGACGTCAGTCATGTGACGGGTCACGTGACGCTGACGTCGGAAGGTCCTACAGTCTTCACTGCCGGCAGCCGGGACCGATGAAGCAGGACACCGGGGGCCATCAGATGGTAACGTATAGATTTATTTTTTATTTTTTGACATCACACACTATATAAATCCATGCCGGTTGCATGGATTTATATAGTGTGAAGTTGACAAGCACTTTCCAAGTGATGCTAAAATCGCTTGGGAAGCGCTTGTCAACCCGCATGCGGAAATGAAAGTGAAGACCGCTTCATTTCCGCATGTCCCTGGCAGGAAACCGCATGTACAATCCGCATGCGTTTTTTCCTGCCAGAGAGATGCAGAAACGCTCAGGAAAAAATCCTGAGCATTTCTGCATCGTGTGCACATACCCTAAAGCTCATCACAGCAGCTAGTTTCTCCAGGCCTTGGTGGAAAAAGTTCTGCAAGATTATGAAATCAAAAAAGAACAGGTTCTTGCTATTGTAGCGGATAATGCTTCAAACCTGACAAGTACAATTAAACTGATGAATGAGAATAATGAAGGTGAACAGCAGCTAGAAGAACATTTCAGATTCAGTATGTTGGAGATGAAAGGCCACAGTCCTGATCCCATAATGGAGGAGCAAGCAGATATTACTACAGAAGAACAGCAAAATGATTCTTTACAATTAGATGATCTTGTTGAAGCTGCTTCACACCTCTTTCCTATTCATCACATGTGCTGTGTTGTGCACACCCTGCAGCTGGCAATAAGAGAGTCTGCAAGAGGGACATGCTGCAACTCTGATCAGCAAAGGGAGGAAATTGGCTATTGCTGCCAGAACCCCTAAAATTGATTCCATGTTGAAGAGACGTGCTGGAAAAGGGGTGATTGTGGATCAAGCCACTCGGTGGGGCAGCACCTATTTAATGATTGAGCGATTGCTTGAGCTGAAACTTTCTTGTCGATATGGCGAACCCTCAAGTAACACTACATGATGGACAATGGACACAGGTGGCTGAATTGAAGGAATTGCTTCATCACCCATTTGCAGTGACTAAAAAGCTACAAGCTGAGGATTTAACTCCTGGCATTTTTATTAAGGAGTGGAAGCACTTGTTGTTTTGCCTGTCCCAAAGAGGAGGTTTAATCGCAGATGGCATTGCTGCTTCAATGAAACGGGAGAGAGACACAGCTATTAGAAAATAAAATTCTTTTGGCAGCTGTTTATGTGGACCCCAGTCATCGTATATTGCTGGATGATCAACAGCTTACTAAAGCAATAGAAGCTCTGACTGAGATAGCAGTTAGGATGAGCGGGCTACAGGACGACCAAGAGGATTTGTGTCCTGCCAGTGCTGCTGCCGTTTCTTCAGCCTCATCAGAGGAGGTGTTTAATTTCGAAAAGTATTTGGACAACCTGGAGCAGGCAAAGCGTTGCCGCAGGGAAAAAGATTCCACTCCCATAGAAAACAGATTGATCATATTTCAGCAAAATTTTTCACATGCTCTTAAAGAAGTAGAAGAGTTCAATCGTTCATCAAAACTGACTGTGCACGAGGCAATTCCTTTATACCCTGAAATTGTTAGAGATGTTGCCCATGTGGTTACTGCTTTGCCACCAACCCAAGTTAGTGTAGAGAGGTTGTTCTCTAGCCTTAAAATAATTAGGTCAGATTTGAGGTAGTCTATGAAGAAGGATCTGATGGAGGCGATACTATTTCTCAGAACAAATTCATAGACTGCACAAATGTTATTTGGTACGTTTTTGTTGAAAACTGTTTTCCCACTTACTGCATAGTGTATAATAAATTGTAAATATGCAAAAGTTTGTTTTGTTCAAAAGTTGTATTCCAATAAATATATTTTATGCTCTTATTTAAATGCCATGATTAAAATATAATTTACCATTTTACTACAGTAAATTTATCACTTAAACATGAGCCATGTATGAGGGAGTCGGTGTCATGGAAATTGATGAGTCGGAGGTTTGGCTTACAGACTCCACAGCCCTGTTGCCAAGTATGAAGGTTTTTTTTCATCAGTGGGGATCTGAATCCGGAGACCTTCCGTGATAACTGTATCAAAAGGGCAGAAACCATCCAGATCAGTTGAGCACTTTGTCTCTTTGTTTTAGTGATAACTGAAAGATCTCAGAATTGGAAACCTCATGAATCAGAACTTCAGATATGCTGCTGTTATAACATGTCAAAAAATCTTTAGTTACCCTTCTAACCCCTTTACCACCAATGGTGGTTTGCACATTAATGACCGGGCCAACTTTTACAATTCTGACCACTGTCACTTTGAGGTAATTTCTCTGGAACGCTTGTTTTTTCGTGACATATTGTACTTCATGATTGTGGTAAAATTTCTTCGATTTGTGGAAAAAAATGGAAATTTGGCGAAAATTTCGCAATTTTCAAAATTTTAATTTTTATGTCCTTAAATCAGAGAGATATGTCACACAAAATAGTTAATAAATAATATTTCCTACATGTCTACATCAGCACAATTTTTGGAATTAACATTTTTTTTATTTTTTTTATTAGGGAGCTATAAGGGTTAAGTTGACCAGCGATTTCAAATTTTTCCAGCAAAATTTGCAAAACCATTTCTTTAGGGACCACATCATATTTGAAGTGATGTTGAGAGGCCTTTATGACAGAAAATACCCAAAAGTGACACCATTCTAAAAACTGCACCCCTCAAGGTGCTCAAAACCACATTCAAGAAGTTTATTAATCCTTCAGATGCTTCACAGGAATTTTTGGAATGTGGAAGAAAAAAAAAAAGAAAATGAACAGTTAAATTTTTTTTCAAAAAAATGTTACTTTAGACCCCAATTTGTTTTATTTTCGCTACGGTATCAGGAAAAAATGGACCCCAAAATTTTGTTGTGCAATTCCTCCCGAGCATGCCAATACCCCACATTTGGGGGAAAACCAGGGTTCAGAAGGAAAGGAGCACCATTTGACTTTTTGAATGTAAAATTTGCTTAAATAATTACCGGACGCCGTGTTGCGTTTTGGAGAGCCCCTGATGTGCCTAACCAGTGGAAACCCTCCACAAGTGACTCCATTTTGGAAACTAGACCCCCCAAGGATTTTATCAAGGGGTATAATGAACATTTTGAACCCAGAGGTACGACACAGAATTTGATAACATTACGTCATCATTTTGAATATGTTGTCATTAGTCTTGAGCACAAGTGCTCGCTACTTGAGTTTGCATCGGGTACTCGGGTATGCACCAAGTATCGCGGGTGCTCAAGTGACCTGCTCGAGTCCCTGCCCCGCATGCTTCACGGTCGTTAAACACCCCAAAAAAAACAACAACGTGGGGATCGCTCGTGCATGGCAGGCCATCTTCACAATGGTTTTTGGGCCACGAAGCATATGGGGCGGAGACTCGAGCATGTCACTCGAGCACCCGCGATACTTGGTGAATACCCGAGCACCCGATGCAAACTCAAGTAGCGAGCACTTGCTCTCAACACTAATCGCCATATCGTCGTCATTCTTTTTCTTTATTCTTGAAAAAATTCCAACCCTAGTCCAACCCGAACTGTAGCGTTTGTTTTACGCAGTTCCTTATGTGGTATAAGTGATTAGACGACTTTATTCTTCTGGCCGACGCGATTGCAGTGATACCAGATTGATATCAGGTTTTTATGATTGACAGCTGTCACAGTAAAAAAAACTTTTTTTTTTTTTTTTTTTTTTTTTTTTTTTTATTTTTTGCAAAGACTAGTTTTTGTATTGCCATATTTTGAGAGCTATTTTTCCATATTTCGGCCGACAGTCATGTGACTGCTTGTTTTTTTTTTTGCGGGACAAGTTGACGTTTTTATTGGTACCATTATCGGGCACGTGACTTTTTTTGGATCGCTTTCTATTCCGATTTTTAGGAGGGAGAATAAGCAAAAACCAACAATTCAGGAATTGTGTTTTTTTTTTTTTTTTTTTTTTTCTTTATGCCGTTCCGCGTGTGGTAAAATTGATAAGGCTATGTGCCCACGATGCAGAAATGAAGTAGAAAATTTCTGCAGCATTTCTGCATCTCCCTGGCAGAAGAAACGCAAGCAGATTGTGCATGCGTTTTTCCTGCAGAATACATGCGGATTCACATGTGTACCCACATGCGTTAACGCATGTGTTTCCGCATGCGGACTGACTAGCACTTTCCAGGCGATAGCATCACTTGGAAAGGGCTTGACAACTAGGTCACAATATATAAATCCATGCGAAAGGCATGGATTTATATAGTGTGACCGTAAAAATAAAAAAATAAAGCTATACTTACCCCCGATCCCCCGCCGCGTGTGCTGTCGCGCTCGTCCTGGCTTCTTCTGGGTTGCCGGCATCTCGCGAGACAGCCTGCGGTCACATGACCGCGACATCATCTCAGGTCCTGGAAGGAGAAGCGCTGCAGGGGCCGCCGGACAGGTGAATATAAACTTTATTTTTTATTTTATTCTTTTTTTTTTTACAGGTACAATGGTACCCAGGTCTGGATGAGAGTCTTCTCTCCTCCAGAACTGGGTACCATCCGCACATTGAAACGCATATTATCCGCTTGTACAAATGTACAGACACGGATTCTATGCGTCTCAATGCAAGTCAATGGCGGCGCTTCCGCAAAATGAATGAACATGCTGCGGATTTATTTGCTCTACAGAAACGCTGCGGAAAAATCCGCAGCATGTGCATTGACATTGCGGAATGCCATTGGGGACCATGGGGTGCGGATTACCATGCGTTTTTGATGCTTTTCCGCTGCGGAAATTCCACAGCATAAATGCATGAAAAACGCATCGTGTGCACGCAGCCTAAGGCGGCTTTATTCTTCGGGTCAGTACGTCCCAGCGGTACCACATTTATATCTTTTTTTTTTTTTTTTATGTTTTGGCGCTTTTACACAATAAAAACTATTTTATAGAAAAAAAGAATTGTTTTTGTATAGCTTTATTCTGAGAGCTATAACTTTTTTATTTTTCGGCTGATGGAGCTGTATTGCGGCTTGTTTTTTGCGGGACAAGATGACGTTTTGAGTGGTAGCATTTCTATGTACATGTTTCTTTTTTATTGTGTTTTATTCCATTTTTTGTTAGGCGGTATGATAAAGTATAATTTTTTGCATCGGGTCACCATGACCGCATTCGGGAGCCGCTGCAGACAGCGCGGGACATCGGCAGAGGAGGTAAGTATCGGCTCTTACCTCCTTCCTTACTCCCGCAATGCTGCAATCGATTTTGATCCTAGCATTTCGGGGGTTAATGTTCAGGGACGGGACCACTCTTTGCACATTAGTACCAGGTGTCAGCTGTGAGAATCAGCTGACACCCGGCGGCGATCACACCCGCACAGCCTGTGTGCGAGCGAAATAGGCAGGAGATACTATTCCGTATATGGCCCAAAAGGCACAGGGTGCAGGTACGCCTAACGTCAGAAAGGGGTTAAATTCTATGTCCTTTTTATTTTTGCTATGACCATTCCTGTTCTTCACCCTTGTCCCTGTAAATAGAGCAGATTGCAGAGTGGAAATATTATATAATATATTTATTGTTCACAAATCTATTAACGCTTTACCTTGCTGATGGTTTTACAGTAGACTGTGCAAATGAGCGGCGCCAGGATTTTTTATTTTTTTTTTCACCTGTGGACTTTCCTCATGGAGGTTAGTCTACGGGGAAAGTCCACATACGGACCCGCAAGAGAAATTGACATGCTGCGGATCTGAAAGAAGCACCTCATGTCAGTTTCCGCAGGTCGCGTACTAGACATGAGATTTTCAGAAATCCCATCTACTATGCTGTAACATCTAGCCGCTGCAGGTTGACGCTGCATAAACACGCAGCGTCCAACTCACAGCGGCTCCGGATCGTCTGCACATACACTTAATCCGCTGTCTTGTGCTGGAGCTCGTAGGTCTAACTGGACACACTACAGCCCTGATGGCTACAATAACCAAAGTTTTTGGCATATCACTCCTTGCTAAGTGTCTGGAGGTCTAGCCTTATGAAAACTATTCATTGTAAGTTTTCTTTGAGGTAACTCTTTCAATGCCAAGGACATGTGTAATACATCACAACCTTAGCTCAAAGTCAACCCATATGGAGCTGCCGAGCGAAGCACTCTGCTTTTTTTTTTTTCTGCAGCCCCATAAAGAAAAGGGATAACCAGCTGGAGCTTTAATCTGCTTTATCAAACAGAATGCTGAGGTGTGTTTTTTTGGGTCACATGAAAGTCCTTTTTAATGTAGATATATAACAGCATGCCATCTTATGTGTTTATTTAGGAGCATTTAGCTGGCTTTCATAAACCAAATAATGAATCCGGCCAAGAAAACTTTCTGAAACAAGAGCAAGCAAAGATAATTCGACTAGAAAGACAAGCAGAAGAATTCATCAATGCAGTCTTCTACAAGAAAGGTTTGTGGTGTTTCTGTATAAATCTCGTTTCTTGTCTATAAATTTGATTTTAGTTTCTGTTCTTACTATCATCGTACCAGTATTTTATATGAGGGCTGGCAGACAGTTTGAGCTGACTAGTTGAGTCATTTGAGGTGGACTTGTAGTTTTAATCTTCAGTACTACCAGCTTCAGCTTTTTCAGCTTTGTTGTTACGTAGTGCATCCATAGTAACCAGTCTCCCTTGTACTGTGCAGATGTTCAGTTCAAAGGCTGAATCACCGCTAGGAAGTTAAGAGATATGATGCTTGGGAGAATTAATATTTTTAGAATAATCTTAGGTCTTGAAATATTAAATTCAAAAAAATTGGCAAAAATGGTGTTCTATATAAATTTTAGAATTGCATGATAAAATGTATTTTCATACATGTTTAATGTTAAAAACTGTAATAAATAAAAAAAAAATAGTTGTATAATATATTTTTTCTTTTTTATTCCCCTGATAAATCTAGACAGTCCTAGGATCTCTGATCCGAATATTCCCCTAGTTGCTCGTGAGATCATGCAGCGAATGATTCGACAGTTTGCTGCTGAATATACCTCAAAGAATAGCTCTACTCAGGATTCCAGCCCGCCCAACAGCACAAAGAACCAAAGCTTGCCGAAATCACCCTCCGGACAAAGTTCACCTCCCCCTGCCACTACCCAGAATCCTGTGCTTAGCAAGCTTCTGATGGCTGACCAAGATTCTCCCTTAGACCTCACTGTCAAGAAGCCCCATTTGGAAGAACCCTGTGAGCAAGGTATCTTCGTTTGTATACATTTGTTTCAATGACTCTAGTTTCACTTCTTGAGTGTCTGATTTTATTGCTCTTTAGCTGAAGCAAAGTTTTTCTTTCCTAACCAAAATGAAGCACTAACAAAATAGAGGACAGAATTCGTATATCTGTACTTTAGGTATAAACCCACTAAAACGCTATATATGTATTGCACTGGTGGTCGCCGAAGGCAGTGGTTCTCAACTCCTGTCCTCAAGACCCACCAATTGGTCATGCAAATTGTGGCCCTCTGTTTTGCCGCCTGCACGTTGCGGCCCTCTGTTTTGCCGCCTGCACGTTGGGTTAGGCAGGGTTCACTTCTATTGGGGAATTCTGTATAACTGGAACAAACAGAATTGAGGTCCAGATCAGATTGTTTATATGACTGGTACAAACGGTAGCCAAATGGCCGCATTGACTACTATACTGTGCTTCTGTAGTCCGTTGTTAAGACTGAAAAATTAAGTCCTGCTTGCTGTGCTTTTTGTTCCATTTTAAAAATGGACACATAACAAAACTATGTGAACCCTGGGGAAATCAGTCGGGCCCTTCTACCTCTGCATCTGCAGAGATATGTTTTGGACGTGAAATCCATTTGTGTCCCAAATTCAAATGTGAATCCTGCTTTACTCATAAATCTTGTATGAATCTAAATGTGTAAAGGTATTCTAGAGTAAAACAAGACTGTCCAATAAATTAGTGAAACTTTCCCATATGTCACTTTGTTGTCTATAGTGGGTGGAGAGTATTCACATTAAATTAGACAGGTTAATGCTAGGTGTTCCCCTCTCTGCTTGTTCTCTAGCAATGACTCATTGTTGACTTCCTTTCTTAATGATGGCAATTACCTATAGTAATAAAGAAAAGTAAATGTTTTTTGTCTTGTTCTATTTCAGCAGATGGAGTGCTTGACTTGTCCACTAAAAAGAGTCCTTGTTCTGGTAGCCCGAATTCCTCTATTTCTCCAAGTACCTCAAACAATATAGGGAATGGGTAAGCATCATCGACTCATCACATACGATCTATTCTTTTAATTGCTCCTAACAAAATCATATCAGGTTTCTAAACTAAAGTGATTATACCTTCCATCCTTTTAGAGCAATGAAATTCACTCTTTAAATTAGTGTCGTGTTCATGAAATCATATGCTTTGTTCCCATTCATTGTATGACCGATTTCATATAAATCTGCAGGATTTTAAGCTTACAATGATTGTAAGGATTGTGTGAGCACTTATAAAAGGGGAAACATGGCTTTGACCGATTAAATATCTAGGAATTTGCATAGTGCCTAAATTTAATAAGCATTTTCCATTTTTTAATTTTACTTTGTAAAAAAGGACTTTTTGTCTTTTTTAACCATTTTACCAAATATTTGTGGTTTCATAACTTAAGTCCAAAAATTCATCCCTGCATTTTCATTATATTTAGTGTGGCTTTTTTTTTTTCTTCATAACCCTTTATCACGCTATAAGGCATTTGTACAGATTTTATAGTTCTAGCTGTGTTTTAAAATAAAATGTAATTTTTACTTTTTTAACTATATACAGCTGTGGTAATTCAGCTGAGTGTTTGTTTGGGATTCATAAAGTTGGGACAGCATGTAACTTCTTTTAGACGTGGCTGTAGGAAGCATCCATATGCTCTTATTTTTTATATATATATATAAATATATCTTACATTTCAATGTATTAAATCACGTCTTAAAATCTATAATCAATCACCATCTAAATCACGCCTTTTGTCACCTATCGAATCTGTTCTGTCAAGAGGAAAAATGGTCTGACTGATGCGGTAAACACAACATAGACTTACTGATTTGTTGTGGTTTTGGTGTTTTTTTGGTTTGTTTGTTTTTTTTTTAATCCAAATTATAGATCTGCCCAGTGCACAATATTTGACTTTATAAATGGCACATGTTAAAAGTGCAGACTTCAAATTGTAAGGCCATTTTTTCTCTTATTTTATTTTTAAGAATAAAATCATTTAAGTAGTTGAAGCCTCATTGTCTTTACACATGGGCTATATGTTTTTTTTTTCTGTAAGATGATGTGAGCAGCAGACACTGTCTTAGTGTTATTTTAGAAGATTGCATTATGTACCAAGTGGCTTACTCTTTTATTACTGTACTTGTTTAGTGGTAACGTCACATAAATCACTTGTGTATACACCTTAAAGGGATCGACCACTATTTTCTTATTGATAGCTAAAGTGCTACTCACAGACCGTTGCGCAAAATCATTTTGATTTATTTTTTCCTTTTTCCTACAACAATTTGTGAACCCAGCCAAAGATCAAGTGAATTTTTTTTTGTTGTTTTTTGTTGCCCACAAAATTTCATTTTATTTTCTGTGAACCTAGTTTTATTTTTGTTAAACACACACTGATGCTGAGATAATGTTAGAATACAAAAAAAAGTGATGTTACCCAAGCAAGGCCTTCTAATAAAGGAGTGGCCCCATTCACCCATCCCTCCCTACCTGTGCAAGTTCTGCTCACATCAGTTTCCTTCCATCCAATTAGGCGACCTGGGAGACCCAGCCTGCACCGTCCAGATGGGCTTCTGCGCAGTGGTGATGGGGTGCCTCCAAGAAGTTTGCTGGATGCAACCAGGGAAACTTATGGCCACTCCACACCTCTAAAAGTGCCATTGGCTCGCTCCTTGCAGATTAGTGAGGAATTGCATAGCAGAAAATTTTCAGCAGCTGCCAGCCATGGTTCGTCTGGACTGCAGAATCAAGGACAACATTTGATCTTATCCAGGGAAGCTTCTTGGGCAAAACCGCACTACGAATTAAATTTTGGCCGTGTGAAGTATAGGGGTAATGGCGCACTCAGCAACATCAGTGACCTGCCTATTCTCACAGAAAATGCAAATGCTTTTCAAAAAAATGTTCACAACAAGCATGAAATTAAAAAGGAATTGGGCCTTTCTTCTCCAGTTGATTTAAAAATTCCACAGGTCCGAGGCATGGATTTGTCTTGGGAGTCCCGCAGTGGGGATCTTTACAATTACAACTCTTTGGTTATGGGTTCACAAACTGAGAGTGCACTTAGCAAAAAATTAAGGACTATCCTTCCAAAGCAAAATCGAAGGAATTTATTGGATACTACCACTGATTCCTGGAGCTCAGATGTTGAGCAGTCTACCTCTGGACAGCCATATTCCACCTCAGATCAGGAAGGAGATCCTGGCTCTAAACAACCAAGAAAAAAACGAGGGAGATACAGACAGTATAACAGTGAGATACTGGAGGAAGCGATTGCCGTGGTCATGAACGGCAAAATGAGTGTCTCCAAAGCGCAAAGCATTTATGGGATTCCTCATAGCACACTGGAGTACAAAGTTAAAGAGCGGTTAGGCACATTAAAAAACCCTCCAAAGAAAAAGCTGAAACTAATGAGGTTGGAAGAACAAGATGTTGTAGTAAAAAGTGAACTGGAACCTCAGGAAGAGGTGGAGGCATCGCCAAGTGCAAATGAATCTAAAGATGAATAGGCATGTTGTAAAGTCCTAAGTTTAGGAAATGAGTTGTAACCAAACTGGGCCTGCACTTCTGTCTTCTGATGCACAGCACACTTTACACCTGCTTAACTTATTGTGTGAAACTTTAAGGCAGTTTCGTAACAGACCTCTACAGGTGCAAATTCTGTGCTCAAAATCAGGCAGATTTGTAAATTCCTCATGCCCGGTACAACCCTTGAATACTTTATTTGGCCTTTACGCATGCTCTTTATTTTCAATAGCGAATTGTTACCTCAGCAAGAGAACCTATACATGTGAATATGGACTCGTTGCTATAGAGCCTGCATGTATTGTGTTCTTGATGTATATTTTGAGAAGAAAAAAAAATTTTCTTTGTTTTTTGAACACAAGTCCACTTTAAAAATTTCAGGAGTTACTTAAATATATACTACCATTGTCTAGGGGTAAAAAAAAGCAGTCTAAAGATATTTAAACAATTCATTTCCTAGAAGTCTGATTTTAAGTGTTTTATGCCAAAATGATTATTTCTGAAAAATTGAATGTACCTCGTGTAACTTTTGGAAGTTGTTACTTTTTTCGGAGAATGCAAAAAAGAAAGGCTTTAGTTCAGAGTGGCAGTGTGCAAAGAGCACAACATGTGGGTATGGGTAGGCCTCGCGGCAGTACGTTTCTAACCTACAAATGAGAGAGTATTACTAGAGCTTTACATTTCTTAAGTTTCAGAGATTCTCCTTGAAGCAGGGCAGTGTTCGTCCTGTTCAGCCAGGAAGCATGGAGGCATCTCATGAACAGGTGTGCGTGTGGTTTTTTGAAAACAAAAACAAAAAATTATTTTATTTTTTTTTTTACCTTGTGAAATGAAATTTTATGTATGTGTCAGTACACATATATCCTCATAACACTCCAGCAACGACCATTGAAAACATTTCATTGCAACTGAAGATGAACTTTTCTGTAGGTTTAGATAGATTACATGGTTAATTTACCACTACACTTCTTTCCCCATACCCCCAATCTTTGCTTTACCTGCCATATTACTTACAGGGAGGATCTTGTACACACTACCTTCAAAACTGTACCAGTTGCCAGATCAACACTAAACCTGTGTGGCAAAGTGATGGTAGGGTTTTTCTGTAGTAGCCTTATCACAAAGACTAGCTCTCTTTCTGGAGATGTTGGTTTACACACAGTCCTCATTTTAGAAAATATCCGGATATGTACATTCTACCTGATTTATAGTTACTAAACTGTGTGGTTTCTACATTTGTAGGTTTCAGGGGTCTCATACACACTTTTAACTACTGTGATATTTATCTGGTGCATATCGTTTCATAACAGTACAACCTCATAATTATTCCTCAGATTTCAGGAATGATGGGCACTCCTTGGGTCTAGCATGTTTGCTAGGATTGATTTTTACTGTATAATAGTCATTGTGTAAGCTGAGTCAATCATTGTCCGGTGTAGATTATCTTGAGCTACAGCATTTACAGCCTCTTCAGGTAACTGTTCTTTATCAGCACTCCTCCATGAACCACACAGTTTTGTACTTTTGTACAATATATATATATATATATATATATATATATATATATATATATATATATATATATATATATATATATATATATATATATATATATATATATATATATATATATAAATATAAATTTTTTTTTCCTTTCTGCTCTCTATACATTATAGACACTCCACTCTGAGCTTGTTTTGCACCATTTGTAAAAGCTGATAATAACACTATTTTTTTTTTCTTTCTTCAGTTGCTATGCTTTATACTCGTATGCAGTGGTAAATGTAAAATAGGTTTATACTTTACAAAAAAAATAGTCCGCTTAGGTTGCTACTTAATGA
This sequence comes from Phyllobates terribilis, assembly GCF_046119375.1. NCBI lineage: Eukaryota > Metazoa > Chordata > Amphibia > Anura > Dendrobatidae > Phyllobates > Phyllobates terribilis. The sequence continues at coordinate 388,687,885 of NW_027362765.1, forward strand.
CTGCAACGTTAACATGGCTGGATCCTTGTACATTATACATTAAAGGGGAGGCTCACGTTTTTTTTTGCCTTATACCGATGCTATAAATTTAAAAGGGGGTCTTTTCTAACAAGACATCCACCCCATTATTTACAATGTCAAGGCTCACTTAATTGGGTCCTAATCTGGTATCAAGTGACTTTGTATAGAAAATGGAGTTCTTAATGTGGATTAGGATGGTGATTTGAGGTCTGATTTGGTGAGGACCCCTGCCTGATACCGTCCACTGATGCTGATCCAGTCTGTACAGTGAATCATATTTAACTTGGGGCTTGTAAGGATTGTCAAACCTTCTTGTAGAAGCTTCAAATAAAAAGTCTTAAACTATATGTGCTGGGATGTTACCACCCTCCTCCCCCATCTATATGTTGTCTGTCTTATAAAACTGACAGCACACTGGACCATAAAGTGTAATGAAACCATTCACACATCCTTTTATTATTATTTGTGTACAGCCAGACTGAGCTTGTCCTATTCTCAACAGACCTGGCGAATCAAGTCTGAGGATCCATCACAATTGGATAAAAGCTCCATTTACATCAGTTTCTATCAGTTTTTCATCTGTTTTATAACTGATCTGTTGTGAAGTGTCATTAATGGGAAAATAAGTTTGGTCAGTTTACTGCCTTTTTTTCCCCAAACGATTGGCACATGGGAGGAAAACAGACTGGTATTTTTGACTGATGTAAAAACTGGAAACTGACAGTTGCCTTAGGCGATGTTCACACATCATGGTATTTTTAATGCAAATTTTCTGCTGCCTTTTGCAGCACCAGCAAAGTCTATGAGATTCCAGAATTCTTAGTTCACACATCATGTTTGTTTTTTTTCAGGATTTTGTGCCTTGCATGGTTTTTTTTGGAAAATAGAGCATGTCACTTCTTTCAGCGTTTTTTTTTTGTTTTTTCACCCATAGGAAGTAAAAAAAAGCTCAAAAAACGCATCAAAATTTTTTTCAGCGTTCTTGATGCCAAAATAGAATAAGGTTCTTTTTTTTCCACAGAACTTTATATACACTCATAAAAAGAGACAGAAGTACAGTGAAAAAAACGCACCAAAACTGGAAGAAAAGTCTGCAGCAAACCTCCCTTGAGAGATAAGGTTTTGCTGCAGATTTGTGACGCAAATAAAACCATGATGTGTGAACATAACCTAAAGTGGATTCAAAAGGCATTAAAAATGTCAAAGAACTTATCCTTCTCCTTTTTTTTTTGTTGGTTCATGTTTAGCTTGAACGGCTTCAAAACTGCAGTGAAACCCCCTCTAGGAGGTAAAGTCCCATCTTCTAATGTTATAGTACATTTGTGTGTGCCACACATGGCTTCAGTCCCAGCCACTTAGTTGTGCAGGGAGCCAAGACCCAGCGGTACAGTGAAGGGGTCCGGCACTAATCCAGCATTGTGGCCCCTTTATTCTCAGGTTTGGATTCCCAGAAGTCAGACTCCCAGCAATAGCATATTGCTAGGATATGACTATCTCATATCATAAAAGAAACTTAAAATCTTACCACTTGAGCTGCTACTTGCCTAAACATTTAATCAACTTGAAAAATTCTGGCCTATGGAACTGCAGAAAAATCACCCAAATCCTGCGATTTCTTAGATGTTTAATTGTAACCTTCAGGCCAATAGTTTAACCTCAGGAACCCTTAACTTTCATTACTGCCAACTACATACTTAGCTCTGACAATCGAGCCCTGGCGAAACTGTGTGCCTACCTTTTAATGTAGAAATGATACATGTGTAGTCATTGGAGTTTAGGATATAGATAGCTATCTCGTTTGGGTCTCTTGTTTTCTTTTTTTTTTCTTTTTTTTTTTTCCCTTTTGTTTCTAACATGTATGCCAAACACGTTAAACCTTTCTAATACCACTAAACTATCCTTTGACCTGAAGATTGTATTGCATTTTGTCAGATTATAAGCATTCCACTAGGATATGAAACTAAACTTTCAGGTAAACTTGTTTGAGAAGCTAAGAGCTTATTTACAGGGCACTTCTGATTTTTGCAGACGCATACATATATAAACCTTCTTCTTTTTTTTTTTTTAAGCACGAATTTAATTTGCAGTAATGTCTTTTACTGTTTTGTGAAGCAAAGTTAAAGGGGCTTTCCAGGACTCAAAGTAACTGCTAATTAAAAGAATATTTCCTACTTGGATTGAGCCCCTTTATCAAACTTGTTAGAACACCGTATTTGACTGTATGCAGTAATGGCAGTCTCTGGGAACGTACCACACGGTTATCCAATAAGCGCGCACTTGACGTCATATGGAGGACCAATTATATTGGGCGTTTTGCTTGCCATACTGCTGTTGCGTTTCAGAGTCATAAACCTAATGGTAGTATATGGGTTATTTATTTTTTGCAGATGCTTTATGAAAATTCTTCAACTCCCTTCTTTTCTGTAACATGAGTTTTAATGGTCCCTTTAATATTTCATAACCCTTTTAAAAGAAAAGCTGCTGATTTTATTTCAAAAGATTTCTATTTTATCTTGTAGATTTTGTAAAAGTTTCAGTCTTAATATTCAGGTGCACCTTGTTTGTGACACTAATAAGTTTAAACATTCCTACTTTAATGTACCCCTACCCCTAAAACGCTTCAATGTTAGGAATCCTGTACACAAATCTTTCTCCTAACATCGTTACCTTTTCAATTTCAAGTTCTGTTAACTTGTCATGTTTTGCATTACAAAGTAGTACTTCTCTAGAAGTAGCCCCCACCCCCTAAAAAAATAATAATAATCCTTTTAGTTTTAACACCGATTTTAAATCGGTGTGACTGAAATATGCAATGTAACTGCAACAGTGGAAAGGGTTTTTAAATTATTATTCTGAGCCATAATAGACCCAATTCTAATTGTATGGTTTTTGTTTCGTTTTTCACTACAACAAAATCTACCTTTTTGACCTTCTTTTTAAGTGATTCATAAGTGATGCACGATTCTGGCTTACTGTATAACAACCACCATATTGGAACACAAAATACCTCTTGTTCATACTCTGCTTTTGATAATGTCTGTCTGCATAGTCCAACTCGGTATGACCAATTCCACATCAGGTTTGCCATCTTATCTGTGAATTGTAAGTATATACTTTTGCAATGCCTACTATGCCTTTTTTGTAGGATTTTTTTTTTTTTTTCTCCCATTGATGGTTATCGTGGTCGATAGATCATTTTACTAGTTAACAACCTGCTGTAAATATTTTAGTTCTGTACGGTCACTTTTTTTTTTTTTTTTCATTAAGATCACTAAATTGAATTATTTTTATGTACAGATAAATTCCATACCTCAAAGTTAACTTTATTTTTAAAACTCGTAGCTTAGATTTAGTTCGAGTGAACAAGTTTTAATGGAGTTGTTTTAAAAAATTAAAAATGGAAAAAAAAAAAATTCTCTTGCTAAGGGAGAGCAGTGCAATTTCAATAAAGCCGTTTTTACGACAGAGCCATATGCAGGCAAGGGAATGTATTGCTGTGTCACTGAATTGTCTAGCATGTAAGTATTAATGCATCAGCTCATCCTCCTGATTACGGACTATTGGTTATTTAGCCGGTAGGAATTTTTTTTATTTTTTTTTATTGCTACAGTCTGTCAGTGGACCAATGCTAGATGTGCTTACAGGTGTATTTGCCAAAAAAAAGTCTATATACTACTAGATTGCAGCTTGTTGCGCTATGCTTATGTAAAGTGTTTTATTATCCTAATATTCGTACTCCTTTTGAAAAACGGGTGAGGGGTAAACCAGTTCAGCAGTTGTATGACGATGTATCATGTGCACAGGAAGAAAATAACACTGCAATCTTGTCTGCCATTTTACTAACACAAGTTTGGTAAATGCTGTATCTTTTTTTTTTTTTTTTTTTTTCTTTTTTTGTATACATGATTTTTAGATGATTTTAGAAAGCACTTGTCAGTTCCTGTTGAGTTAGAGAGAGGAGCTTTAGAAGCACTTTTTTCTGTTTCAGCACTAATATATATATATATATATATATATATATATATATATTCCTCACTGGAATTATCACTGAGATTATCACTGTTATTAGATGTAATTGTTTAGATCCTTTCTTTGATATATTTATTTTTCAAATACTGTTGGTAAAATTATCAGAATGTAATTCTAATACCCACGAGTTTAACTTTCAGGTTTGTTTTTCTGATGCTGTTCCTTAACGTACACTTTTAAATACTTAAATTTGTTTAATTTTCTTGAAAAAAGAAATCCAAAAATGGCATAATTTTGACATATCTACTATAATGACAGATACTTGAGGGTAATTGCAGGTAATAAGCAATCCTTTCACCAAGTGGAAGAATAATGTAGTCCAAGCCTGAAATGTATTAACCTACAAGTTCACCGAATAGATAAGCGTAATTACTAGTGTTGAGCGAGTATGTTCTGTCCGAGTATGCTCGGGCCGAGCTCCGAGTAGTTACAGCTGCTCGGTGATGAGGTTGAATCGCTCCCGTGTGCATGATTTGCAACTGTTTGACAGCTTTATTACATGCAAAACCTACAAAAGACAAAAAATATCTCATACCCTACCATCATTATATATAAATGTAAAGCAAAGTTGCATATGAAATATAGGGTACTTAGTGAACTATTTTTGATCAAAAAAAGTATACAAGCCGTCCCACCAGTGACAAGGTGACCCTAAATTGGTACGGTCCTAAGAATGTGTAAGAAATAGACATTCCTCACATGTAATAAAGCTGTCAAACAGTCACAAATCATGCACACGGGAGCGATTTAACCATATCACCGAGCAGCTGTAAATACTCGGAGCTCGGCCCGAGCATACTCGGCGAAAGGGTTAATAGAACATACTCGCTCAACACTAGTAATTACTTTCATAAATATGCCCCAAACTTTGTGGTGCAATTGATTAGTACGGCACACTGAATTCATTCATACTGAATGCCCTAGTTATAAAACCACTCAACTTCTTTTTTTTTTTTTTTTTTTTTTTTCTTCCCCATTTCCCCAATCGTAGCAATTTTGTATGGTCAGTGGGTACGACTAGCAATGTTTTTCAAGCTATATTTTGTACGACTGATTTTACAAAAGTTTTCTCACCACTCTTCTGTGCATTGACAAATATCTGCCACAAATGATGTGGAAATTTATGCAAATTGTGTTTTGTTTTTTTAAAACGTTAACATTAACTTGCTTTTTCCTCCGTGAGGTTCTAACACCTTCTCAGAAAAAAAAACCCCTCAAACTCGCATGTGAATTACCTGTTAAAATTAATAGGAAGAATATTCGAAGTACATGATTGCTCCGCTTCAGTATCTGGGTAAAAAAAAAAATACTTAAACATCTATACCATATATATGGTAAAGCAAACTTTAGAAAAGGAGTGTGGTAGACTGCACTTTTTTGTACAGTGAGCTACTGCAAAGAAATGTATACCACGCAGAAAGTGTATATATTTTTTATTCCTAATACAGTGGGGTCACTATTGTGAAGGGATGGCTCTGCCTCCATTCTGATTGCTCGCATTATCGGCGCATAACCCCAGAGCATATGCACCAGACCACCGCCACAAACGTAGTGTGGTCTTAGCCCATATGTATCACTTGCATATATTGGATGCGTGAATTAATAGGAATACCCAATCTCCAAGATCCTATCCTTATATGTAGTAGGTGTAGTAATAATAATATGCGCAAATACCTCCAATTAGAAATGTAGTATAGTTATTTTGATTAGCCATGTCGTTTACCCCATGTGCAGGGCATTGCAGTAGCTTGGGTATCCATAGTTACCACCACTCATAGTGAAAATTAGTTGTTAGTGGTGATAACCATGGATACCTAAGCTACTGCAATGCCCTGCACATGGGGTAAGCGACATGGCTAATCAAAATCACTACACTATAATTAGAGGCATTTGCTAATATTAGTAACGATTATTCCTCCTACTACATATTGAGATAGGATCTTGGAGCTGGGACTACCCCTTTAAGGTTTTTTATGTAATTAAAAAGGATTAAAGTATCTTGCTCAATATATTGATTATGTCCTTAGTGGCATAACCCTTTTTAGGACAAATTACAGTGAACATCTCTTGATAAATCCAGTACTTTATACGCATTAAAATGCGGCTAAAATTCTTAATTTTCAATTTTTATTTTCTTGTTTTGCTATTTCTTTTTGTAGAAAAAAAAATTTGATATATATTTAATGCACATGAAATGTTGAAATTCCCGCACTTTGGGTTTGTTTTTTGTTTTTCATGTAATGAGTAGACTAGTGTAATTATTCTACCAGCATACAGAAATGCCGTTGCAGAAGTATTTCTAGCCCATGAATGCATTTGATTGTAAACTGATAATTTTTTCAGGAAATAAATGTTTATATAATTTTTAAAGTAAATGTTTTATCTGACTCCCATGTGTTGAGATTACAGATGGGAAGTATTTGTACAGCAGTTGACTGCTGCTAGGAAGTTAAAAAAAAAAAAAACCTTGTACAAAATAGACTTAATGGTTTTTTTTTGCATTAATTGTAGCCTCTGCTTGATGGGATTACTGGGATTGCTTTTTTCTGCTGTTGCTTTCAGGCTAAAATGTTAAACTTAGGAATTCAACATATGTACACACTGCTTAAAACCCTCAGGGACACTCGACTCACTACTCACTTGATTCAGGTACTTATACTCTCTACTTAAATTTTAGCAGTGATTTGTATTTTCTTTTTCTTTGTTTCCTTCTTTTGACGTGCTTGTAGCACATCCTTGATGAATGTCAAGTTAAAAAAAAAAAAAAAAAAAAAACTCACTTCAGGTATCCAGGTATAACTCAGCCAAACGGTTTATAAAAGCTGCATATTAACTCCTCAGCACACAGTGCCTCAGACACGTATAGTGGCATTCTGTATATTCAGTGACTACTGAACAGATAGCACGGGGGTTCCTGTTTTGTTTTTTTTTTAAATAAAAATAAAAGACAGTATATCTGAAGAAGTTGTAAGCATAAATCAAAAGGAACTTAAATATTTGTCTCGTTTCTTTTGGATAGCGCAAATGAAAAACCATTTAAATTGAGTTAAAACCTATTCTGACCACTTACTCATTTGCCAATGAAAACCACTTAAGGCTTGACGAATGGTTATTCCTCAAGCTTCCCTTTTAAAAGCAAGACCTGATACTCTGCATCTGCTAAGAAACTCAAATTTCTTTTCCATGTGATGACTACTTTTTTTTTTAAATTGTTTATATATTTAATTTATGGTAATTGGATAACCTGTGTTTAAACAGGAACCCCCTCCTACACACTTATTGACCTCATTTCAATATGCTGTTTACAGTTTGACAGAATTGTATAATTTAATATTTCTCTTGTACTGTAGTTTATATTTATTTACAGATTTTTTTTTTTTTGTATTGTGTGATTTTAACTTTTTTTTTTTTTTTCGTTCTTGCTATGATCAATGTCTTATGTAGTAGAGCACTTATGATCACGATTACTTTTTTTTTTTTGTTTGATTGCACTACATAATTTTTTTTTTTTTTTTAATGCAGTTCTAATTTTGACTGGACTAAATAAGATGTCTTTTAATGTATGTGATAAGTACTTTAAAACTTTAAAAAAAAAAAAAAAAAGAAAAATCCATGTGGTTCATTTTATTAATTTTTATTTCGGCATTGTATGTTGAAAGCGCTGATTCTGTCGTCGTGCATGTGTAAAATTTAATGGTTCCATTGTATTATTTGACCATGTCCTTTTAAAAACTACGAGAAAAAAAAAAAATACATTCCCAGCTGTAATGTTGTGTATGGTAGTTCTCACTGGATGCTAGACTTTTCAAAACCACTATTCTTCTAATAAATTTGTTGTGAAAAAAAAAAATTCTTCTGTTCTTTATGTATTTTTAACGTGCTTTGATTTAGTGTTTATTTCAGATAACTGGTTTATTTCACGGTCTCCGAGTCTGTTAAAATTTCTTCTCAGGGTGCAGTCAGACAGCCGTATAAATCAAAAGACTGGAATGCAGTACATGGACCGGCCGGCAGCTCTCCTGACCCAAGCGTGACAGCTGGATGGAAATGCATGAGGCTGTCGCGGCGCTCGGCTCAGGAGAGCCGCCGGCCAGTCCTTGCCTTACTGTCCGATCTGTCCTATTTCTCCGGCTGTCTGACTGCGATCTTAAGGTTTGTCTGTTTTTTTTCCCCGGGATCAACACATTCATTTATAAGAGGTGAGAAGTGTCTGATCCAGATACTGGGCCTTCTACAATCATGGTGCCCCATGTTCCCAACTTTAAATAATGACGGTCAAGCATGCTTGTTGCTGCTCTATTCAGAGTCTACAGGACTGATTGACAGATGGCTGGCTAAGCGCTGTATTTGTCGGTCACATAGACTTTGAATGGAACGGTAGCAACCATGCTGAACCGTCCCTCCATTCAGAAGATGAAGCAAGACCCTTGTGATAAGTCAGGGTCTCATCAATGGGACCGGTGATGATAAATCTCCTATCTTTATATCCTGTGAGTAGGTGATGTTTGATCCAGATGAAAAATGGTTTTCAATAGTATATTGACAATATATTATATATCAGAAGATTGTCAGGAATGTTTTCCTGAAAGAAATGGTCTTTGCCTTGACCTTTTTATAGGGATATTCCAGCCAAAAAAAGTAATATCTACTGGTTAGATGATTGTCATTGGGGTCTGACTCCTAGGAAGACAAACATAAGACACCAAATACTTTGGAGCTGTTAAGCATGCAAGTTGCTATTACAAACAAACTATACAAGGCCACGTTCAGTATTTGGTCAGTGTTTTACATCAGTATTCAGAAACCAAAACCAGGAGTGGGTGATAAATGCTTAAGTGGTGCACATGTATTATGCTTTGCCTCTGATTGTCCCACTGCTGATTTGGGCTTACAAATACTGATGTCAAATACTGAACGTGGCCTTAGAGTGAAATTACCAATGAGTATTTCTGGTCCCAACAGTCAGATCCTCATCAATGGAACCCATGACTGGATTATCAGAAGAAAAAATTTTTTATTCTGAACACTGAGGTATATGTTGAGACTCTATTGATATTCTCATCTACTTTTATGGAATCCCTGCAGTATGTGCAATAAATGTATACTATACGAGGATTGCATTGGTTGGACCCATATCTATCTTTCGTGGGGCCTCCTCATGCTGTTTGGGGTTGGTTGGAATTGTCATACAAATGAGATTTCTGACCATCTCTCAGCTGGCAGCTGTGCGCGTCAGGGCCTCATTCTCAATATCTTTGCTGGTCCTATTGGGGGTGAGGGGGGATCCACATATACTGTACATTTCACACGTGTCCTAAATGTCATTACAAGGGATATTCCTGACAAATTAGTTCAGCTTTACTAAAATGGGTAGTTGACTTAGCTTTTCAGTACAGAAGGACTCTTCAAAATATTTAATATCGTGTGGTTCAAGCAGTTGTAAAGGGAAAAATAAACCTGATAACTAATCGTTCACCTCTTCGGATGCCAAAAAACGACTTTAGGCCCCTGTCTGGGCTGCTGCTTTCTGCCTTCACGCACCACAACTCTGGTCTCTTCACTATAGGCCTGGACTTCTGGCTGGCTCTGTTTCAGAGGTCACTACTACATGTTGTAAGATTGTTGCGTCAAGACGTGCTGCTACTTTATAACACACAATAACTTCCAAGGCCTGGGCACAGCGAGAAGTCCCGGCCCATAGCGAGGACAAGACTGCGAGCAGTAGGGCAGCTTGAGAGGTCAGTATTTGTCTGGAGGCTTTTTTGCCGTCCCTATTCCAACTAACATACAGATACGGTTTATGAACAAACTTGTAACCCCAGGACTGCCTGTATATGTTTGTGTGGGAGATTTTGTCACGTGTGCCAAATGTTGAGCAATGAAGTGTGTGAAGGCAAAAATTGCTGTAGTTTAGATTCTTAAAGGGAACCTGTAACGTCCTAGTTGTCCTATAGGCTGCCCCCAAATCGTCGTCAGTGATGCAGTGTGCATCACAAACAAGCTGTTTTCATGAAAATTGATGCAGCTATAATGATTTTATAACGTTTAATATACTTAGATCCTACCTGTGTTTTCAGTCTTAGGGGCATGCTTGTCCTATTCAGTCATGGGCAGGCGCAGCATTCACTCACTGCTGGCGCCGCCCATGTATTTAATTCCTGTTCCCGGCCAACGCTGATATTGTGGGGCGCAGGCGCACTTGTATATGTCTGGCCGCCTGCGCAGTGAGGCTGTGTGATTACCAGCTTCACTGCGCTATGACATGTTATGTTCCCCGCGTATGCGCAGTGAAGTTGGTAATCACACAGCCTCACTGCGCAGGTGGCCAGACATATACAAGTGCGCCTGCGCCCCACAATATCAGCGCTTGCCGGGAGCAGGATTCAGATACATGGGCAGCGCCAGCAGTGAGTGAATGCTGTGCCTGCCCATGACTGAATATGACAAGAACGCCCCTATGACTGAAAATACAGAATCTAAGTATATTAAACGTTCTAAAATCATTATAGCTGCATCAACTTTCATGGAAACAGCTAGTTAGTGATGCACATTGCGTCACTAACAACGCTATGGGGGCAGTCTATGGGGCAACTAGAACGTGACAGATTCCCTTTAAACTGGGGCTGGTGAAGGTTGACTGGAAAGGGGATATTAAGCTTGCTGTAAAAGTATGTGCACCTACCAGGCAAAATTATTTAATGCCGGATATGGAATAGATAAAGCTGCATTTTGTCCCAGGATAATAGTCAGGTGCAGGAACCACCATGTATGAAATGATAAATAGAAAACGGATACATGGCTCTGCTGGGTATGACAGGCAGGTAGTGTATACACATAAAAATGTATTTTTAGAGTAAATAAATACAGTGCTATACATTCTGACAAATGTCTTCCTCAGGCCAGTTATGCATGTCCGCAATACAATAAACAGTACAGACCAATTTTATTTTTTCATAATTGTTTATACTTTTGTTCTACATGGGAGCCAGAGGGCAGTATATGGATTTTCCTTTTGGTACAAAATTAGATTTTGTCAGTGTGTAATAGATAGAGATTGGGTTTTAGTCTTTGTAAATTCTACTTTGAAGTAGTCCTAGATCAGCAGAGAGTAACTTAGAAAAAGACAGTTAAAGAGGTACACACTCCTTTTAGACCATTTGAATGAGCTGACTGGCAGATCCTCAGTTAACTCATTCTGCAACACAGACTAGAAAAAAGGTGGACAGCCCATTTTTAGGAAAATGTTTACCCCTACATTTATAGAAATTACCATGTAAGCAAGGGGTAAATGTCTATATAGACCTGTGGTGTATCCCGCTAACCCAACTGGTAAGGAGGTCAAACGTTTCGCCCTTTTGGACTCGTTATTTAACTCCATGCCATGGATGGAAACGTTAAAGGGGCACACAGAAGTACCATTTTTTTTTTTTTTTGGGCAGCTGATATAATTCCCCTCCCCAACAGAATGCTCGCTGCAGAACATTTCCACAATGTGAACATATCTTTAGATTATTTCACTGTGTTTACCTAACGGGCAAATCAGACTACATATCATTCTTTCCTTTTATATACTGTTCCCTGCCATGGCCTGACCATACATTTATAAGTATAGAGGATACAACATTGAACAAACATCAGAGCGCTGCATTGATTGTAAATGTGCAGAGCTTTTAAAACCATGTAGGAGAGTGTCTAACACATGCTAGAAGCCATAAAAGCTTTTACTTTTAAAAGGAAGGGAAAAGTAACACACTACATTTCACCGCTGTTTATACCATAAATAGCCACTGATATTTGGAGTGAATTCACGCAGTGGCAGGCACGCTGCTTTATACGTATTCTACAGCTTGTTAGCTGAAATTGAGTAGCTAATAAAGCCATCTTCCTTGCAATCACTTTTCTCTCTTTCAACATGATTTTAGTTAAATTTCAGTACTTGGATATTTGTCTGCCAGAGATCAGTGGTTACATTGGTAAAGACGTGTTAGAAATTTGCAAAAGCAATTAGAATTATCAAAACTTGACTTTTTAAATACCTCTTCATCCCCTCAATCAAATGCGTATGATGGGGGCTCTGGAGCTTAATTTTCCCACTTTGCGGCAAACACCGGCTATATTGCATAGCCAGCATCTGTCTTTAACAGCTGTAGCAACTCTGACCGCAGCTTTTTAGCATTTAAATGCCGCGTTTAAAAGGAATGCACGCCACTGCTCATGCGTGCCAGCTTCCGTCAGCGCCCTGTGACGTGAATGTCGGGCACCGATGGCTTACCGTCGTAGTCGGATGGGGTCTGCTGAAGGCTCCTGTCGAACCCATCTTTGGTCATCCGGCTATCTTCTGAAGCTCGGCTATCTTTCACTATTTACTGCAATGCTGTAGTATTGCAGGTGTAGTATAAGCGATAAGACTATCACATGTTCAAAAATGAGAGTAAAAATGTTTTAAGGGAAAGGAAGCAACAATGAACATGTATAGATTTCAATCCACCCCTCTTTTCCATTCATTAAAAATAAAGATCTAAAAAATAATAGACATTTTGGTATTACCGCTTTTGTAAATGTTCTAATCTAAATATAAAATTAACATGAATGGTAAACTCCATAACGAGAATAAAAAAAAGCCAATATTGCATTTTTTTTTTTTTTGTAACCTCTACTCCTCCCTATAATATATGCAGTAAAAACAGATTAAAAATTCACACCCCCAAATGGTATCAATAAGTCAGCCCATCGTGAAAAAATACAAGCCCTCACACAGCTACATCGACGGGAAGTATAAAAAGGTTACTACTCTCGTAAAAAGGACAACACAAAGCAGAATTTTTTATTTAATATACATTATATATAATATATTCTATAACATTCCCCCTCCCACCACATGATGAGCATGGCGGAATTGCATATATATTTTTTTTTTTTTTATCCCCCACTATTTCACCATACTTGGAATCTTTTTCTCTGTGTTTTTCAGTAGATTGTATGTTAAAATGCATGGTGATATTCAAAACTACAAATCCTGCAAAACCAACAAAAAAAAAAAACATTTATACGGTTGTCGACAGAAAAATTATTTCCCTTGAAAGGAAGGGAAAATACAAAAGTGCAAAAATCAAAATTGACAGAGGGAAAGGTTTAAAGGTATCCTTTTTTACTAAACCTACAGTGTATAACTGGTCTGAAAACTTTTATAGTTGTATTGTCAATTTTTTCAAACTTGCATATTTTGTTACAAGTGTTTTTGTTTAAAACTACACGCTGCGATTTGTGACTTTTACAGCCCAATTGCATTAGACACAACCCTGGTGCATTAGGGTAGGCATACACGCTGAATAGTTTCCAAAGGAGTGCACAAGATGGTTGTAACTGGGAACCTCATTGGTACAGTGTTTTGTGCCATTACTACCTGTAAAGAAGTTCATAAGTTTTTCACATACCTGAGGAGCTCCTCCATTCTTAGCATTATGTTGGATAATGCTTAAAAGGTAGGGGAGGGGCTTCCCCTCTGTTTTAAGATGTTTTCTTTACAAAAGTCCTTCTGTGTTACATCTTGCATTATAGCCCAGACTTGTATTAACATTCTGGACAGTAGTGTTGGCATAATTTTAGGTAGTCTATTGGTTTATTTAATATCTAGTCCCTTCCTGATGGGCAGCAGAACAGTGGAGGATTTGAGTTTTAAGACCCCAATGATCATTCAAAAAAATTTTGCTGCTCAGCAGGCGGTAGCGCTGCGCTGCTGCATGAGCAGGCGCAGAGAGGTGTACGAGCTTAGAAGAAAGTCTGAGCTAGCACTCCACTCAGTAGATGTTCTGTTGAGCCCATACACCGCTTTCTTTATGCAGGAGCTCAGGCTTCTTAGGAAGAGCCACATATTAAATAAAACAATAGGTATCCTTTTAAGCAGAAGAAACTTCCGATCTCTGTATTATGAGCGCTCAACTAAGCTTTTATGGGTCTGTGTAAAGGTGAGCTTTGTGATGCTTTCTGATAATGATCAGCTGTATTGTGCATGCAGCTTTACATTCAACTAAGAATTACTGCTAGGTCCTTTTGCGTTTGCAAGCCTTTTTTTTTTGGCACTCCCACTAACATTTTTATTGTTGTGTGTGTGTGTTTATGTACATCACGTACCGCCACACTCTCTGGTGTCCAGTGTCGCTCTTATGAATGACGTCACGTCTCTACACACTGCTCTCTGAGTGACCCGGAAGTGACTTTGACCATGTAAGCTTTTGGAGCGTGAGAACGAGGCTCCATAGACTTTTTTTTTATTTTTTTTATAACAGTGACTTCCATGACTGTGTGTGAGCCGGCAGGTCTCATTTACGAATGACGTCTCAGAGAAGAGTAGAAGAACGGCGCTGGACACCGGAGAAAGCAGCGGTAGGTGGGTGTATTAACACGCTTCATTACACGCATGTACATAATTAAAATGTGATTGAGTTGGAGTGCTTCTTTAATTTTGGAAACCAGCAAATATAGTTTGCACTGACTCTGTTATTCTAGGACAAAATTTGGTTAATCTATCATTGCCGTTTTGGGGTCTTTCTTCCACTATACCTTTTTCTCATATCCTATATGCAAAAAAAAATGCAGCCATGATGATTCATTACATGAACAAAGACAAAACAGTTTTTAAGCGTTTAATGGTTTCACCTGTAGACCAACACCACAGAAGTCATGTAACATTAAGGCGTCCTAATGCAGTATTACTCTACCTTGGTTGAAGCCCATGATAGTTTGTTGCTAATGTATTCCTTAATAAAATTGAAAATTGACAAGTTGGGCTAATAGCCTAGCTGAATTCTTATCATGAAGTTTGTTTTTTTTTGTCTTTCTATTATTGTACAGTGCTTGCTGTCAATGTGTAATTTTTCCGAAATGCAAGAGGAGTTATGGCATGCATTTAGTGTCTGTGTCCTTTATAGCCTTCTATCGAATTCAATGAATCATGTGTTATCTCGCAAAACTATCGCTAACTGGTCTTGAAAAAGTCAGTGTGAGTCAGGACACCAATGTTTCAAGAAAATTTTATTTGTACACAGCAATTACATTTTTCACTTTACATTTTAAACACCTTTGACCTTAGAAAAGTCATTTACCAGTATTGGGATGTTGAGTCTATTGTAAGCAAGAATTAGAAATTGGTAAAATCACACTTACTTTTTTATTTAGTTCATTTCTGCATGTAAACTGTAAAATTGTGCTTTTTAGTTTGTTCCTTGTGACTTTTATCAAAATTATGAAAATGTATGAAAATTTTCCATTAGACGAAAAATCCGTAAACTAACAGATCTACTTGTTAATTGTTTTGTATCTGCTAAACGACGGATCCAATTATTTTTCTGATTGTCATACAACAATAATCTCTAGCTGACCTCGAACTCTTCAAGAATACATTAATTAGGCTTTTTGATGTTTGCTAAGTCTATTCGTTCTTCTTAAAAATGCCTTTTGGTACATTTATGTATGATGTGCAGATGTGTGTATTGTAAAATTTTATTTCAAGGAATCCTACTACTGCTTCTGGAATGCTGAAGAATATTTTGCTAAATGAACTTGAAATTTTGCAGGTGCAGATCCTTGCATGGTGTTTTTATAAACCTTTACAAAGCATTACCGCAATGCAGTTTTGCCAGTAAGGAAAAATTTGCTAGGAATGTATTGACTGTAAAGTGTAATCTCACTAAATGTTATTTCTTTTTTTTTTTTTTTTTTTTTTTTCAGCACTCAGGATACAGAGAAAAAAGCAATAGACCTTAACAATTCAAGTTTATCACTGGAAATGTTCATAGCCAAGCTGTGTTCACATCACCAAAAGCAGTTTATTCTTGTGTTGAACAATTTATGCACTGAAGAATCCATAATGAAATCGAAAAGTCGAAGTGCCTCGGTTTCTAAGACTGAAAGTCGTGATAGTATAGACGACTATGATCATTCCTGTTCTGATAGAAAAGCGGACCTTTCTCTCGTTGCGATAAACAAATCTTACTCAGAATCTTGTTTGAATTGCCAAGTTTCTATAAATACGCCAACAAATCCACATGAGGACAACTACCACAGTGAAAAGTCACATTGTTCAGGTTATCTTTCAAAGGTACCCATCTCCTCAGATTACGAAGAAGATCATGCTAATAATATATCTCATGCTCCGGACCAAACCATTACATATAACCCTTTAGGTATTCCAACCACAGAAGAAAAAAGGGGAACCTCCTTTACAAAAATATCTGACATCAGTCAGACTGTTTTCTTAGAACACTGCGTTCTCTTAAATAGTAACTCTGCATTAAACATGCTCAATGATTCCCCAGAGTCCGAGCTCCCTACAAACATCCCCGAAAGTGCAAATAAAGAAAACACACAATACACTCCTAAACAAACACATTCGGACTGCAATGACTGTAAATTAAAGCAGGAGAATTCTACAACTACAGCAACAACAAAAAAGCTTGAAAACCATTGCGAAAGCCCTTTTCTGGATTTTGCTGACCATTCTGCTTCATCTTTTCAAAAAATAAAGTTGCATGAAAATAAACGCTTAAATAACATTAAATGTAAGAATAATAGAGTCTTGATGACAAATGATTGTGACAAACAATGTGATGTCGTTTACATTAGTGAGCCTGTTACGACTGAATGCCACTTTGAAAATCACAAGTCTGTAGCGTGTCCTCGGAACACTGCAAGGAAAAGTACCCGAGGATATCTGTTCAGTGGCAACTGCTGTGAATTGTCCACTGTTCGCACATTGGTGAGAAGCTCAAACGTTGAGGACCGAGAAAACTCTGCATTACATACTTCTGAAGCATTAATTATTCCTAATGGCTTGATTGAGACACTACCTTCCACGGATATTTTATCACTGATACATGTAGAAGAGAAAAAAATAGAAATAGAGACTTTTGAACCTATACCACAGAATGATGAAATGGCTGAGACTTTACCAAATTCTTCTAAAAAGAGTGAAACAGAAAATTGTGATCCAAGTCAAAAAATGGCTAAAGAGCCAGTAGAGCACATCTCTGATTCTTTGGCAGATGTGTTTTCGCTTAAACAAAGGGAGTCTGAAAGAACACATGTTTTCAGTAACCACGCTGAAATGGCTTTTCATGAACATGCTGATGAAATTCCAAGGATGAAACTGAATTCTGTAATAAATACAGATGCCAATTCTTTATCTGTGGATGATCTTGAAAAAAGTGTAGCTGACTTGGCTACAGATCCAAATTTTGATGTCTCCCCTTCCATTAATTCTTGCAATCAAGAAGACAGTTCAGGTACCCAATCATTAGACATGGAAGTAATCGTTTCATTAAAAAATAATCATGTGCTTTCTGAGAGCACACCTCCTGAGTGTTCTCCACAAAATGCATTAATGGAAGAAGCTTCTGCTACATTACAATATAGTCATGCTAGTCTTTCCACAGCATATTCATCTTCATTCCCAAATGGAGCGACAGACAAACATCTCTCAAACGCCGGTTCTTCCAGTGTTGTTGATGCCAAGATTTTACCTGAAGTTATTACTGATCCTGCTCTTTCTTCTGACCAACAGTTAATAGAGATGTCTTCAGATTGTGTACCCAAAGAAAATTTTGAAAGTCAGATTTCTAAAACTTTACAAGATAATCTTAGTAGTTCTGATATTATGATCAACTTGAATGGCCACGCTACCCATGGTGTGGCCAAAGAAAATGTAGACTTTGTTAATGTAAATAAATCAGAAAATGTTAAGGATGGTCAAAGTGTTCATTTTAACGATTCTGTGAAAATGAAGATAACTGAAATGGTGCCAGAGAATATAGCTATTGTGCAGCCTTTACTTGATGAACTGCAGTTTCCTACAGCCGACGATTTAAGGCCCAATGAACGTGTTCATAGCCCTTTAAATAGATGTGTAAAAATTGTTGAAAATATTACTGTGAAACTAGAAGCTAATTGTTCAAAGGAAGATCTTAACCACTGTGCTACTGTATCTTCAACTGAATGTAACAAAAATTATACTTTTAAGAAGCCCTTGGATATCAAAGTGGTTAATCAGGAAAGCAAGTTGGATAATGTTAGTCTGGACAAAATTGACAATTCTTTAGTGTACAACAAAAAAACTAATAGGCGTCTTACACCAACAAAGAGGCACAAAAAAACACCTGCCCCAACTGACAGATGTCTTAGGAGTCATGAAGCCCCCGATAACCCCCCTTTTCATAAAATTTCTTCCCTTCAAGTTCTAATATCCTATTCTACAGAGACAAACTCCGCACAGAGGTCTGTGGAATTAAGAGCAGAAGATGCACCACGTGCCACTGCCAATCATTTCCTTGTTAATGAGACCATTAATGATGAAAATTATTTTGCAATGTTTATAAATAGCCATTGTCTAGAGGGAAAACCATTACTTTATGAAAAGATGTTAAATTGTTCGTCCTCCTTTAAGATATCGGAAAACCTCAAGATATGTTATGAAACAGGTTCTGGTAAGCGCGGAGTGTCTTTTGCAACAGAAAATCATCACAATTGCCTGAATATGATGGAGACAGAATGCAAGTCTAGTGCAACATGTTTGAGACATACTTGTCAGTTGCAATTTAAGAAATGTGAAAAAGAAATTATAGAAAACTCAAATTCCATCTCTCAACCCAAGAATAGCAATAAGCAATATACAGTAAAGGATAAAATTATGTACTCCAAATCTGGTGAACTAAAGAACCTGTCCACACAAAATAAAAAAATAAATGACTGTAATAACCAAATAAACAGACCCAAATTTTTAGACTGGTGTTCCGAAGAAGAAAATCAGGAGCGTATTTCTAGTTTTAATGATAAGTACTCAACTGTTCACAAAAACTGGATACCACTGGAAAGAGAAATGGCGAATGTGGTAAAGTCCAAAAATAAATCCGACAAACTAAAAGAGATTTGGAAAACTAAGAAAAGGGTTCGTAGACCCAAGAGCGTTCAAGATGCACAAAAATGTTCTCCAATGCAAATGTTGTTTATGAATTCTTCCAAATTATCAGATATTTGTGGGTGGTTTATGGAAACCACCGAAACCAAGTCTTTAGTGATTGTGAAGAAATTAAACACTCGTCTTCCTGAGGAACATCAGCTGCCAATGATTCAATCGCCGAAATATCCAAGTGAAAGTCTGTATCCTCACATTTTGCAAGCTCAGCGCTTAAAAAAGCATCTGAAGAAATTTGCTTCTGTTTGTCCGGCACGCAATGACCTTAAAACTCAGAATTCATTAAATAAATTGATTGAGGACAGCAGTATATCACTTGATCAGGTTTCTAAGGATACTGTAAAAGGACCTAATGATGGTCAAAAGCAAGAACCACATGATAAAGCTAAAAAGACTGGTCTTGTTGATCTACCAAAATACAGCAGATTGAGGGAAAATTTAAAATATAAGCCTTGTACAGTGAATAAAAACAGTTTGTGTATGATGAATACAAAAAAGGTGGGCAATGCTGAAAACCGAAAAGAGAAATCCCCTTCAGAATCAAGCTTGCAAAAAGTTCCAAACTCAAAAAAACTGAAAAATAAAAAAAACAGAAGACGTTCCAAAAATGACTCCTTGATTGAATCTGTTCAACTAAATCTGCCGACTAAAAAAAGAAAAATTGAAGCAAAACAGGGACTTCTTAAAAACGGACTTCATGTCAACAAAAATGTATCTCCAAAAACAAAAGTCAGTAAATTAAGTAAAACAGACATTAATTCCAATTCACAGTCTCCAAAGAAACAAGCGAGAGAGGCTGGTATCTTTAAGACAAGTTTAAGGAACGGAAAAGCAAAAACTCTTATGCAAAAACAATCCCTTAAATCACAATTTGTTCAAAGGCGTATGACAAGATCAGCTAAGCGTAGACAAATTTCCCCAAATTGTTCAGATTCTACTAAAATCACTAGTTTGTCATCTTCACATAGGATAAAGGAACTACGTAAAATATGCACTGTGTCTACAAAAAACAAAATAAATGTAGCACCCCAGGTGAGGCAGCGCAAACAAAGGTCACAGCTGGAGCCTTCCACTCGCAAAAGACGATCACTTGAATTTAAATGACAAACTAGAATTTGTGTACTATTTGTACATTTTTTTAAATTTTTTTTGCATTAATTTTAAACTTTTTATATAAGCTGTAGCAGCCCCTTAAAATCTTCCAGATCATGTAGGCATTGTGAGGCTTGGATTGTAAGGAAGTTAGCTTTTAGTTTCGTTCCCTCTGGTGCTCAAGACATAAGTTATTTTTCTCTTTTGGGTTTTTGTTCTTTTTAACCTTTTGAATGTTAAAATTTCAGTGCCTTATTTATCTTATTTTAAAAGCCCTTCCACATGATAAGCCTTGCATATTATACTTGACGCACAAGCACTTGTACCAATTTAAAAAAAAATTCAGGCACACAATGTTTCCTTTTGGTGGGTTTTTTTTTTTCCGTTTGTACACAAAAATTTTTTTTTTTTTAGCCGCAATAATTTGAGATGTCTATTTGGCTGATGAAGAGTAACTGTGCTTCCATTGTTTTTCTAAATTAACCAAAAATCTATGAAAATGGAGACAACTTTTTTATGGCTTAATCATTAGGATAAAGGGATAGTCGCAAAGGTATCGGCTCCCTTCACGCAACGTTATTTCACATGTAAAATCATTTTAGTGGCTGTATGCTTCTTTAGTTTAGTACATTTAAGTTTTCCAATATGTGTTGTTTTTGTTTTAAATACGTATGTCTTTTTGAAACCGGTTTGTCAGGTCATTAATTCTGATCGTATATGCATCTAAGTTGCTAATATTTTATTTATATTACACTTAATTTGCACTCACTTGAATTTCATTGAATTTGCACATATATGAACTGCTAACTGAAAATCTGTCAGCATTAATTTTGGAAAAAAAACTTTTAAAGGTTTAGACACATTTTAGTATCCAGCAGTTTATCAGGAAAGGTGGATTTTTAATAACATCAGGGTTTTTTTAAGACTTTATAAACGTTGAGTACAGTAATGGCTTTTTTTTTTTTTTTTTCTTATGGGTAAAAAAAAAAAACTTGTTGGTAAATCCAACACTACTGAAATGTGTTTTTTTTTTTTTGTCAAGAAAAATACTTTTCTTGTGCATTTTCTATGCCAAGCAAATATTGGCTGCAGGTAGAGCACATGCAATACTATAAACTAAAGTGACACTTGGTGCATGGTGAATTGCAGACTGTTTGTTTGCACTGGTGTTTTTAAAACTTGATTTTTGTTTAGAGAACCTTACTTTTTTACTCTCCTTAAAGAGTGGTCAGTCCTGCCCACCCACTTTTGATAAAATGAAGCCATAAAGAAAATGTAACCTTCTGAAACAGTCAATTGTAAAAAAAAAAAAAAAAATCTAAAAGGATATCTCATTAATTATTTCGGCGTTGACTGTTAAAGCTAAGCTCCATTCTTCATCCACTCGTTAACCGGTCTTGGGCAGTTCTAGAATTTCTATTCTGCCACTTTTTTTTTTTTTAAAAATGTCTCCAAAGTGGCTTAGTTCTGCTTGAGAACATCAGGCAATTTGACCTGTGTTGAAAACTAGAGGTTTTATGATCTTTTTTTCAGACTGCAGCTATGTATCTGGTAATGCTTTTGCAGCACTTAAGCTGCTAAATGTTTTTTATCATTTTTTTAGGGGAGCAGCGTATAATCATTGCAATACTTTTGGCTCCAGAAAGCTCTGTGTAGCCCATTTAATAAAGTGCTGCCAAATATCTCTCCCTTTTTGGTTACTACAGTTCCATTAGCAAATGAGATCAGAATTGTAAAAGGAACACAAAAATGTTGACTCTCTTAAACAGACAATTGCACACTTCAAATCCCATTATGTCAATGTAAAATTCTGTGTTAACTTACCTCGGTAGTGTTTCCTAACACATCTTACATCGAATTTCTTTAAGCATTAATTCTTTAGTTTGTCCTTCTGGTCAATTTAGGATAAACAGTGTAGATAAACCTGTGCAGTAATTAATTGTGTATTGCCATGAAATGCTAGCATGTAAAGGTTGAATGGTGTAGGTTAAATGTATTAAAGAAGAAACTTTTTTATTAGATTTTTTTTTTCTACTGAAGAGAATTGCATTTACACTAAAACATGCTGCCAGTCGATCGCAGCAAAAGATCATCGCAAAATCAAGGATTTGTGCTGCCGAGAACTATCGCAATCTATGGCGCACTGAATAATCTAGTGCAGATGGCTCAGTTCGCACTGTTTTACTATGGTTTTCTTATGTTAGCAGGCTATTAAGTGACTGCCGATGGCTAAAGGTTTACCGTTCGGTAGTCATTTAGTGCTGTCGGTCGGGCAGTGTAAATTGCCCCTTGTATTTTTTTAGGCAATAGTCGAGGATCCATCCAGTTTACCAGCTATATTCTATTTCCTTGATTTGTTACACAACCGCCGTTGCTTTGCATGATTCATCAGAGTACTTGATTCCCACGTGATGAGATTGAAGTACTTGAGTGATGTACTACACACAATATTACTCAGTTGCTGTATTATCTAACAGTAGGGTTGAACGGTTAATGGTATCACAAAACACACTATTTTGTGCAAATACTCTTCTGTTTTCATGTAGAAAATTGTGCTAATTTATTCACAACCAATTCTGTATAGTTTGACAATAATGTGTTCTGTATTGATTGTGGCAGTACATGCCTTCTATTGCACATCGTCAACTCCTTTTTGTGTGTTTTATCTGTTATGTTAATGGAAAACATGCCGTGTACAGAGCCATCTCTAAGAAAAGGTTCAGGGATATTGAGCTGTTAAAATATTTTTGTATTGCAGTGTCGTTTTTGTAGGCGTGGGTTTAGATGTTTTGTTTTTAACACGACTGTACAGATACTGTGAAAATACGTTAAGGTTTTATCAACTTCTGATTTGGGGTATTTAAAATATGTTGTAGTAGAAGTAAATTAAACGTCTGGTGTACTCTGTATTTATATATAAATCAATTGATATATTTGTTGAAGCTATTCCTTGCTTTGATTACTATAAAGATTTTTTTTCAACACCAAATTGACTTGTCATATTTCTGAGAATGTATTGCTAAAGTAATTTTTGTTGTGTATCTGAAAATGAAAAACATTTTAACATTTTGACCTTGTAAAAAAAAAATCCACATTCTCTGTGGTTTTGTTTGCTTTTTGTATAACTCAAAAGTACCAATGATTGCTACCCTAAGTGTGTGGTTAAATTGGCTTGTGGCTGCTACTAGGGAATCTGCTTTTATGTCTCCTTTTTTAGGATGAAGGAAGCTTTTCTGAAGATGACTTCTTTCAATAATTGGTAATTGGCATTTTGTTAGCAAAGAATGTTCGAGAATACCTATTTGGGCTACTTGAGCAGCTCAGCCATCAGGATCTATGGTCTCAACGTGATTTTTTTTTTTATTAAACTCACAAGGCTATTGTTGAAAAATAAAGACACTTCCATATTACAAATTGTCCAGACACATAAGATGTTTTAGAGGTGGATTCAACTTGCTTCACAGAGCAGCACAAGCTAGCACTAAGCGCAACAGAGAATTGGGAGTCTGTTTCAAGTTTCGCAGGTCCTCACAAAATGACTGAGCAGCGACTCTGGGATATTTAACTTCAAAGAAGTGTTTAAAAGTAACTCGTATAGGATGCGTAGGAAAAAAAAATATTACAATGGCAACAAGACCAGATATTTAACGACGATTAGAAATATATTACGGACCGATGACTCTAATTTTGAGGGTTGTCTTCACTTAGATTTAAAAAAATAGTACAGAAGTCTTAGCATTAAAAATATCTTTAAGATCTAAATTGGATTTCAAGAGCTTGCATGGCAGCACTGCCTAAACTCACTAGCGCTATGTACAGTCATGTTGGAGGATTTACTGCTAATAGCACAGTAAAGGAGATGATGTAGTAGTGCTTACGCAGGGCACAGCCCAATCCACCTGAGCTCTGAAAGGTGAATATCTGCACTGAATATTTTGTGGGGCGCAAGAACACTCCCAAAGTATCACCACTGCCAGAGTTCATATTTCTAGCGCATAATAACAGAATATATAAAAGCCTAACAAGTAGACTAACGAGTAAGCAGTTTAGAAGAGTGAGGCGAACGGTCTGCCGAAGTATCATTTGGGACTGACCTAGCTATGGTGTATGGGGAGGGGGAGACTTTCCTGGGGAAAGCATGCAGATCCTTATCTTGGTAAAATGAACATGCAATGCTACTATTCTGCCATATCCAGACTACCAGCTGAACAGGGCTGTCATGAAAACCCCTCTACTATCCATTCTAGCTTAAACAGCAAAGTTAAGTTAGCTGCAGAGTGTAGGAAGTGGTAGCATATTGTGATTGTTCTAAAGTCCAATGTGAAAGCCGGAATATTTTACAAATTTTTTACGATTTGTGTGAATACTAATCAAAACGTTTATTTTATTAGTATTCTCAGCAAACATTCTCATAAAGACTTTCAAGCAGATATGCTGAAGATTCAGGAACTTGATATATGAAGTGTAACATTCCTGGCGGTGTGCTTGCATGGTGCACCTCCTCCCACCATGCAAGACCGCAATCTTACCTGTCAGTCCATGCTGCACTCTTTGTTTCAGTTCCTGCTGTGTCCTGTCTCTTGGATTGATTAGGGCGTCGGCGCGGCTTTTTGCTTGTTTCTTATAGCTACCGTGTGCACAGTCCTAATGCGTCCCCAGCCTATTGCTGTGAGTCACTGGATACTTAAACCCCCTCCACCCAGTAGGAGGTGCCTGAGCGAGCAACACCTTCACACATTTTGTCTTAGCAACTGAAGTGCCAGGTCCTGTCCTGTATCTAGTCTGTTTCTGCCACCCTGGGGGCTGTATACCCAGGCCTGTTACCTGTACTTGTGACTTTAGTCAGTTTCCGCCACCCTGGGGGCTGAGTTCCCAGGCTCTTTCCTGGTTCAGATCCTGTCTGAACAGTGTCCTAGTCTGTTACCTGTTTGTCTCTATTTCTGTACCTTTCCATTTTCCTGCAGTATCTGAACCTGCACCTAACTCCACCTCATTGTCTCTGTACTTGTTTGTGAGTTTTGTGTCCATTCGCTACTTCATTGCAAGTACTTTGTGTGTATCTGGTTCTGCTCGTTCTGTTTCCCTCCCTCTGTATCTAACTCCTGTGTTCCAGCTTCTTGTGTTCTCCAGTCTGTTCCATGTGAACAGCCCTGTCCTGTCTACCGCATCTGCGGGTTTTGCTCTGCTTTGCTTGTTCACCGCATCTGCGGGTTTTGCTCTGCTTTGCTTGTTCACCGCATCTGCGGGTTTTGCTCTGCTTTGCTTGTTCACCGCATCTGCGGGTTTTGCTCTGCGTTGCTTGTTCACCGCATCTGTGGTTTTGCTCTGCTTTGCTTGTTCACCGCATCTGCGGTTTTGCTCTGCTTTGCTTGTTCACCGCACCTGCGGTTTTGCTCTGCTTGGCTTGTTCACCGCATCTGCGGGTTTTGCTCTGCTTTGCCTGTCTACCGCATCTGCGGGTTTTGCTCTGCTTTGCTTGTTCACCGCATCTGCGGGTTTTGCTCCTCTCCTCTTGTCTACCGCACCTGCGGCTCCGTTCCTGTATCCCAGTCTGTACTGGTTCTTATCCTGCCTGCGTTTCTACCTGCCAGTACCTGCCTCTCTGCATGTCAGCCGTGCCTGCCTGTGCCCACCTGTCTGCATACCAGCCGGGTTTGCCAGTACCCACCTGTCTACATGCCAGTCTAACCTGCCTGTTCCTGCATTCCCCGGTGTGGGTCAACAGCTGTGACCGGGGTCTGACCTGGAGTAGCACCTGGTCCCTCCGCTCAGTTCCTCCCTGGTTCACGGAGTCGACTGAGCCGCCATGCGACCTTAGTCAGATCGGGTTGATACTTAGTTACGCCCCTCCAGGCACTCCTCTGTTCATGGTACAGTGGGATCACTAATCACGCTCACCCCAGTCAGTCTGGGCGTGAGCGTAACATGAAGAAAGATGTATTGATACAGACTTAAACCTCAGCAAGTACAAAGGTCGATTAGACCACACCAGTGTATTCTAAACTAACAAAAGCAAACGGTTCATAGTTGTATATCAAAAGTCCATGAAATCTTTACCCTCAGGGGCAAAAAAAGTGAAGAGGATGCAAAAAATTGCATCACCTTCCTGTCAGAGCCAAATTTTTTTTGCATGTCTTCCAGAAGTTTTAACTTTATTTTATATCAACATAGCTGTATGATGGCTTAATTATTGAAAGACTACTTGAAGTTTTGAGTTACACTGGTCGCTTTACAACATACAATTATGTACTAAAAAAGAAGCAAAATAGAAATGATGAAATGGTAAAAAAAAAAAAACCTGACCCTTTTTTGGGGAGTATTGTTTAATACGTGATTTAAAAATAACATGGTAAAATTAAACTTTTAAAACGTATAAAATGTTTTACTCAATGGGTTAAAAATTTTGGCATTTTTTTCAGACTTAAGGAGATGCAGCGTTGCATGGAAAAATAAAAGCATATTAAATATGTCGAGATGGGGGTTAAAGCAGTACCAATTTTAACGTAAAATTGAGGATGAATAAGAAAGGGAAAAACTAACTTAGATAAAACTTAAAGAAGTTTCACTGTGGATGGGAAGAGAAAAAGCACTATGTTGAGGATGAGGTACTCCAGTAATGTGCATGCCTCTCTGTTGCAAAAAGAACATATAGGAAAGAGATTGTCAGCAGGTGTTTTGAACTGGAAGCAAGGAACCCACAGTCTAAAGAATTGATAGTTCTCTTCTGCTAGGAGATTGTCTATTTTTATATTAAAGGGTAATTCCCACAATATCAGTCATAGCTCTGTGGCTCAAAATCCTAAAATATGGCTGTCAAATGCAATCCTATTCCAAACGTGCTTTCTGCTCTGGCTATCTCCCACTGAAATCCCACATGTCAAAGACTGACGTATCTGACTTGCCTATGGATACATCCTGTAGTTTTTTCAGCACAGGTCATACAAGCTTCGTAAATACCTGCTATTCTAAAGTGCAACTCTGCTTTCATACTATTAGGCTATGTGCCCACGATGCAGAAATGCTCAGGATTTTTTCCTGAGCGTTTCTGCATCTCCCTGGCAGAAAAAAATGCATGTGGATTGTACATGCATTTTCCTGCCAGGGACATGCAGAAGTGAAGCGTTCTTCACTTGCATTTCCACATGCGGGTTGACAAGCGCTTTCCAAGCGATTTTAGCATCACTTGGAAAGTGCTTGTCAACTTGGTCACTCTATATAAATCCATGCAACCGGCATGGATTTATATAGTGTGACCCGAGAGAATGTCAAAAAATAAATATATACTTACCTTCCGATGGCCCCCGCAGTCTTGTCACTCCGTTCTCCCTTGCCGGCAGCGGTACACTGAAGGACCTGCCGACGTCAGTGTCGCGTGACCCGTCACATGACTATGACGTCAGCGCAGGTCCTTCAGTACATCGCGATTTGCCGGCTTGCGAGGAGGAGCGCATCGGGGGCCATCAGAAGGTAAATATATATATATTTTTTATTTTATTCTTTTTTTTTTTTTTTTATACAGTTTTCTATGGTACCCAGGTCTGGAGGAGAGTCTCCTGTCCTCCACACCCGGGTACCATCCGCACATTAGAACGCATGGAATGCGCATGTACAGATGCAGTGATGCGGAATCCATGCTTTCTAATGCAAGTCAATGGCGGCGAAAACGCAGCACTTCCGCAAAATAATTGGTAGTGCTGTGTTTTTTTCTGCAATGATAATCCGCAGCGGAAATTTCTGCAGCATGTGCACAGCACATGCGGATTATCATTGGGGAACATGGCAGGCCTTCTACCATGCGTTTTTTTAAGCGTTTCTGCAGCGGTTTTGCCGCTGCGGAAACGCTTAAAAAAACGCATCGTGGGCACACAGCCTTAAACAGCCTTGGTAAAATGAAAGCTGCACTGTGGTTGGTTGCTATTGGGCAACAGCGACAGGTTTTGGAGCCAGGAGAGGGGACACAGTAAAAAAAAAATCTGAACGCATACAGATTTGGAGGATAGAGGATTAAAAGGCTTTGCACAAAGGGGTAGAGAGAGTAAAATTTTACTTCGTGATATATTACAAACTACACAGCATCATGTCTCCTCTTGCTGCTCCCAGGGGGCCACTGGCAGATCACAGAGCAGTTGGGGGTAATAGCTAATGATATCCGTGCAGCATGAAGCTGGAAAAGAAGCAGATTTTTGTTGGCAATCTAGTGCCACTTATGGGATGTAGCAATCCTAAAACTATTGACGCTTTATCGAGTGTTGCCACATGATTTAAGATAAGCCAAGCCAGAAACTTCATTTGCAGACATGTTTCAGTATGTTTGCCCCTCATCAGTGCAAAGCATAAGTTCTGCTGTCGCTTATTGCTGCAAGGCAGCCAGTGTAAACGGAACTTTAGAGTCTTGCCAAATGCAAAAGTTTGCAAAATATAGTGGTTAATGGTCCAGGATGATGAGAGAGCAGGGCTATATGCTATGAGCATCTTTCCACAGTGGGTGGACTAGGCAAGGTTTTAGAGACACTGAATAGCCACTTTTATTAGAGACACGTTCTATATAAGATTTTAGTGTCCATGTACGGAAATTGTACACACGACCTGGAGTGAGCAAGTTTTCCATGGCTTAGTTTGTTTTAAACAATGTTAAATTGGGAAAATAAAGCAGATTGAGCAAGACCTGGTTACTGAAGCTAGAGTAGCTGGGGCCAGTATTTAAAAATCTGCCAACTTTGTAAGGTTTTATCTTGCAATTGTGTGATCAAGGTAAAACATTTAGAGAAAGATGACTGTAAACATATTAATGAAAGAGGACAGAGGAGGATGTTTAGAATAATTATGACAAAGCGTGCAGTCAAGCATGTAACGGGTCTGGGAGGCGGAACCTCTGAGCAACTATACAAGGGGGCGGTCTATACATGGACGGAGTGAGCCGTCCTTTTTGACGAAGAAGAAGCCTGCTCCCGCCGGGGAGGTAGATTTCCGGATAAATCCCCGGGCCAGATTCTCCTCAATATATTCTGACATGAACCGGGTCTCCGCTGTGGACAAAGGGTAGATATGCCCACGGGGAGGAGTAGAGCCGGGTATCAGGTCGATTGGACAATCGTATGGTCTATGAGGGGGTAATGTCTCTGCTTCTCTTTTATTGAAGACATCCGCATAAGACCAATAGGGAACCGGTAGACCGGGTAGACTGCCTGGGGTAGGAGAAGACGAGCAGGATGAACGGGAACTAGACAAGTCCTATGGCAGTCCTGTCCCCAGCGAAGGACTTCTCCGGTCTGCCAGTCAAGCACGGGTGCATGTTTCTGGAGCCAAGGTAGGCCTAACAAGAGTGCGTGAGCGAGTCCAGGCAGAACATGAAAGGAGATGCTCTCAGAATGCAGCATTCCCACCTGCAGAGTTATGGATTCGGTGATGAGTTGGATGGGATGTGGTAAGAGGCCCCCGTCCACGGCGGCGACAGATAAAGGTACGGCCAGAGGTTTGGTGGGAATGCGGTATTTCTCTACCAGAGACTGAGAAATGAGATTTCCAGCAGCTCCTGAGTCAAGTTGAGCCAGTTCGAAATAGCGGTTCTCTCCGCAGGTGATAGAGACTGACAGCATCAGAGATGGAGAGGGTTTACTTTTGTCTAGGGTGACCTTTCTGAGCGATCCTAGACACAGGCGTTTCCCGACCTCTCTGGGCAGGAGCGGATCCGGTGCTCCTTACTGCCACAGTAGAAGCAGCTCCCTTCGGCACGGCGTAAGTCTTGATGGGTTTTGACCATCTTGGTCTGGTCGACCTGCATAGGCTCAGGTGAGTGTGCCTGGGGAGAAACTGAGGGAGTGACGGGTTTCTGGAAGGTGGGGGCTAGACGTGGAAACCTCCTCTCACGGGTGACCTCTTTGGCGCGCTCCTGGAATCTGATGTCAATCCGGGTGGCAAGTGTTATTAAGTCGTCGAGAGTGGTAGGAATGTCCCGACCGGCGAGTTCATCTTTAATACGGCCGGACAGACCCTCCCAGAAGACAGACACCAGAGCGTCGTTATCCCAGGCCAGCTCCGAAGCAAGGGTACGGAACCGTATGGCATATTGGCCCACGGTGAGATCTCCTTGACGGAGGCGTAGCAGAGACGATGCGGATGAGGTCTTCCGTCCGGGTTCGTCGAAGACTTTCCGGAAAACCGTGAGAAAGGCTGGCAGGTCGGACACCAGGGGATCTCCTCTCTCCCACAGAGGATTTAGCCAAGCCAGAGCCTCCCCCGTGAAGTGGGACATGATAAAGGCTACTTTGGACCGGTCGGAGATAAACTGGTGGGACAAGAGTTCAAAGTGCAGGGTGCACTGGTTTATGAAGCCCCGAGCTTGAGCGGAGTCACTTCCGCAACGAGGAGGAGCAGAAAACCGGGGTCCGGGACAGGATACCATGGTATTGGTGGGTAGCGGCGCTGCCGGGTTGCGAGTCATGACACTAGCGGTGGTTGCAGGTGGAGCAGACAGAGTGTCCAGGCGAGAGTTGACACTCCGCAGGTGACTCAGGATGGACTCCTGTTGGGACCTCTGACGGGACAGTTCATGACATAGGTCCGAGAGCGAGGGAGCTTGGGTGCCACCGGATTCCATGGCCCGAGCAAACTAACGGGTCTGGGAGGCGGAACCTCTGAGCTACTATACAAGGGGGCGGTCCTTGTAAGGAAGCGGGTGGCTCCCAGGGAAGACGGGCAGGTAATCACGGCAAGTGACAGGGACAGTCTCTGGGTAGAAGGGCAGGTAGTCACGGCAAGTGACCGGGACAGTCTCTGGGTAGAAGGGCAGGTAGTCACGGCAAGTGACAGGGACAGTTTCTGGGTAGGACGGGTACTCACGGCAAGTGACAGGGACAGTCTCTGGGTAGAAGGACGGGTACTCACGGCAAGTGACAGGGACAGTCTCTGGACAGGCAGGTGGTCACGGCTGGTGACGGCAGAGCCTCCAGGTAGGCTAGCAGGCAGGTAGCAGGTGAGCGCTCCTAGGTGAGCAGGCGAGAGTCTCTGGACAGGCAGGTGGTCACGGCAAGTGACAGCGGAGCCTCCAGGTAGGCTAGCAGGCAGGTAGCAGACGAGCGCTCCCAGGTGAGCGGGCAGGCTGGTCCATAGACAGACTGACAGGTGTCGGAAGGCAGACCGTCGGACCGCAGGCTTGCAAGCAGGTAGACTGATATCTGGCAGGTAACAGGCAGGAATCTGGCAGGTAACTGGAAACGGGACCTGAGGGCTGAAGCAGAGTGAAGGCTTTGCAACAACATTGCTCGGGCACCTCCATTTTGGAGGAGGTGCCTTATATATGGTGAAGTCCTCCAGCCATTGGCCGGGGACTCCTTAGGACGGCGCGCGCGGCCCCTTTAAGAGAGGGGGAGCGCGCGCACGCCCTAAGCACCGTGGCCGGGAAGCAGCGCGCGCTGCCAGCAGAGCGGGAGGAAGACGCCGGGCACAGAGCGGAGAGGTGAGGGGAACAGCGTCCCTGCCTAGCAGGAGGCAGGGACGCCGACGCTACAAAGCACTCTGCTTATGCAAGTGATAAAACTGTCCAAGCGCACAACTTATCGTTGGCAAAGACAAGTTTAAATGTTACGGCTGTATTGGTAAAACGGCCTAGATTCCAGTGGGCCCCCACAAAAAAAAGTGCAAAAACTGGATTACTGATCAGTGGGAAAATATGCCTGGACAGATGAACCAAGATTTCTGTTGCAACATGCTATAGTGAAGTCCATAGTTTGACGCAAGCAGTGTAAAACTATGAACCCTACCCATCAGAATGTAAACAGTTCAAGCTGGTGACAGTTTGCTTGGCACCCCCCTATGAAATTCTGGTTAAATGTTCGGGCTCACCTAAGTATTGTGGCTGACTGCCTTTCCACAAGGGTCATATTTATTGGATTCCGGAACATGACTGAGTTTTCCTTGTTTCCTTTTCCTTCCCCGTTCAAGATCTGAATTGTAACGTGAAAGTGCTGTTCAGACAATGTCAATACCTCAATCTAATTTACAGCAACTGTGAGAAGCTATCTCTTGCGCATAGACAAATATTCCTTCAGAAAGATTTTAACATCCTATGGAATCTAAGCTATGACAAACTTCATGTTCTGAAGTCCAAAGGAGGTTGGAAATCCTACGATACAGTTTGTAATAAACTGGCCATTCAGTGTGTATTGTCTATAGATACAGATCCTCAATAAATGGAAGCAGCCAATGAGATCAACATGGAAATTGTTGTGCATTTAAAGGGAACTTGTCATCAGAAAATGACTTACTGCTTAAGGGGGTCTTCTAGTCTAACGGATCTGAAAAATCTTTTTTTTCATGTATTTAGTGTAGAGACTATATCTGCGAAACGATTTAGCTCAATTCACAATATTAAAGTTTATAGCACCTTTCATAAGGAACGATCTACGGCGTGCGCTCAGTTGCTTGAACTGTGCGGAGCACAATGGAGCATTCTGTCAGCCTTGTGTGTGTGTGTTTATACTTTTTTAGCTTTCAGATTAACTTGCTCAATAGATGTTCGTTTAAGGATCTCAAATCTCAGTTATGAAAACTGGCTCACAGACTTCTAGTTGTCCAAAGCAACCAATCACTACCTTACTAGTTTCAATGCTGAAAGCTGCATTCTGGTTTCTGTAGGCGATCTGTGTTGAATGTCGAGGTGAGTGGACGCTAATGAAGTTATTTGTGAATTTTAGAAGCTTTAAAAAATTTGTGGAAATGGATAAAGGGTTGAAGGATTATAAAGTGCATTCATATTGTTCTAAAAAATAGACATTTCGAGGCAACCAACACACAAGTGAACCAGATTTACAGTTTGCGAGCACGTTGGCAAAAAAGATAAAAACTTTGAAAAATATAGATTTGCCCGTTTTGATAGAATTTGGTTACTGTATTTGAATTTTTTCAGTGTTTTCGGCAGTTGCATCAGTCGTAATATGCAAAACTTGCAGAAAGAATGTAAAATTCTCTCAGACGCCACATCGAGGTGTAGGATTTAAAATTAACGTCAAGTGCTGCTGTATCGATGTTTACATTGATTCCTCGGCAATTATTGAAAATGCATTTGAGATCAACCATCGTTTGTTTTTTGATTTTTAGTTGTTCGTCAAGAAGGCCTAAATTTATTTTGCAGCTTTGTGAACATTTGCCACGACATGGCTATAAACACTTGCTTTGGGGAAAAAAATAGATGTGTTTGTGTGTATATATACAGTAAAGGAAATAAGTATTTGCTCCCTTGCTGTTTTTGTAAGTTTGCCCACTGACAAAGACATGAACAGTCTATAATTTTAAGGGTAGGTCAGTTTTAACATTGAGAGATAGAATATCCCAAAAAAAAGATGAAGTAAATCACATTGTATAAATTAGATACATTTATTTGCATTTTGCAGTGAGAAATAAGTATTTGATCCCCTACAAACTATTATGAGTTCTGGCTCCTACAGACCAGTTAGACGCTCCTAATCAACTCCTGCATTAAAGACAGCTGTCTTACATAGTCACCTGTATAAAAGACTCCTGTCCACCAACTCAATTAATCAGTCAGACTCTAACCTCTACAACATGGGCAAGACCAAAGAGCTTTCTAAGGATGTCAGGGACAAGATCATAGACCTGCACAAAGCTGGAATGGGCTAAAAACCATAAGTAAGATGCTGGGAGAGAAGGAGACAACTGTTGGGGCAATAGGAAGAAAATGGAATAAATACGAAATGACTTGTCAATCGATCTGGGGCACCATGCAAAATCTCACCTTGTGGGGTATCTTTGATCATGAAGAAGGTGAGAGATCATTCTAAAACTACACAGGGGGAACTTGTTAATGATCTCAAGGCAGCTAGGACCACAGTCACCAAGAAAACCATTGGTAACACATTACGCCTTAAAGGTTTAAAATCCTGCAGTGCCCACAAGGTCACCCTGCTAAAGAAGACACATGTGCAGGCCTGTCCGAAGTTTGCCAATGAACACCTGGATGATTCTGTGAGTTATTGGGAGAAGGTGCTGTTGTCAAATGCAACAAAAATTTAGCTCTTTGGCATTAACTCAATTCGTCATGTTTGGAGGAAGAGAAACGCTGTCTATGACCCAAAGAACACCGTCCCCACTGTCAAGCATGGAAACATGTTTTGGGGGTGTTTCTTTGCTAAGGGCACAGGACTACTTCACCGCATCAATGGGAAAATGGGTGGAGCCATGTACCGTAAAATCCTGAGTGACAACCTCCTCCAGGACATTAAAAATGGGTCGTGGCTGAGTCTTCCAGCAAGACAATGACCCAAAACATACAACCAAGGCAACAAAGGAGTGGCTCAAAAAGAAGCTCATTAAGGTCATGGTTTGGCTTAGCCAGTCTCCATACCTTAATCCCATAGAAAACTTATGGATGGAGTTGAAGCTCCGAGTTGCCAAGCAACAGCATCAAAATCTTAATGATTTAGAGATGATCTGCAAAGAGGAGTGGACCAAAATCCCTCTTGACATGAGCGCAAACCTCATCATCAACTACAAAAAACCTCTTGACTGCTGTGCTTGCCAACAAGGGTTTTGCCACCAAGTATTAAGTGTTGCTTGTCAGAGGAATCAAATACTTATTTCTCACAGCAAAATGAAAAAAAAAATTATCTAATTTATACAATGTGATTTTCTTGCTATTTTTTAGGGGGGGATATTCTGTCAATGTTAAAATTAACCTACCCTTAAAATTTTAGACTGTTCATGTTTGTCAGTGGGCAAACTTACAAAAACAGCAAGGGATCAAATACTTATTTCCCCCACTGTAATAATATACATATTCAATATGTATATATATGTGTGTGTGTGTGTGTACAACCCCTGGCAAAAATTCTGGAATCACTGGGCTCGGAGGATGTTCATTCATTTGTTTAATGTTGAAAAAAAGCAGATCACAGACATGGCACAAAAGTAAAGTCATTTCAAATGGCAACTTCAGGGCTTTAAGAAACACTAAAAGAAATCAAGATTAAAAATGTGGTACTCAGTAAGGGTATTTTTTTCAGACCAAGCAGAGGGAAAAAATTATGGAATCACTCAATTCTGAGGAAAAAATTATGGAATCACCCTGTAAATTTTCATTTCTGGACTGACATGAATCATGGCTCCAACACAAGAGATGTCAATTCAAACAAAGGAGAGGATTATCAAACTCTTAAAAGAAGGTAAATCATCACTCAATGTTGCAAAAGATGTTGGTTGTTTACAGTCAGCTGTGTCTAAAATCTGGACCAAATACAAACATGGGAAGGTTGTTAAAGGCAAACATACTGGTAGACCAAGGAAGACATCAAAGCGTCAAGAACGGAAACTTAAAGCAATATGTCTCCAAAACAGGAAATGCACAGCAAAACAAATGAGGAACGAATGGGAGGAAACTGGAGTCAATGTCTGACCAAACTGTAAGAAACTGCCTAAAGGAAATGGGATTTACATACAGAAAAGCTAAACATAAGCCATCGTTAACACCTAAACAGAAAAAACAAGGTTACAATGGGCTAAGGAAAAGCAATCGTGGACTGTGGATGACTGGATGAATCTGCATTGGGCAAGGTGATGATGCTGGAACTTTTGTTTGGTGCCGTTCCAATGAGATTTATAAAGATGAAGAGAACATGCAAATTTCCACAGTCATTGATGATATGGGGCTGTATGTCAGGTAAAGGCACTGGGGAGATGGCTGTCATTACATCTTCAATAAATACCTAAGTTTATATTTTGAACAGTTTTCTTATCCCATCAATTGAAAGGATGTTAGGGGATGATGACATCATTTTTCAAGATGATAATGCATCCTCCCATAGAGAAAAAACTGTGAAAACATTCCTTGAAAGGAGACACATAAGGTCAATGTCATGGCCTGCAAATAGTCCGGATCTCAATCCAATTGAAAATTTTTGGTGAAAGTTGAAGAAAATAGTCCATGACAAGGCTCCAACCTGCAAAGCTGATCTGGCAACAGCAATCAGAGAAAGTTGGAGCCAGATTGATGAAGAGTACTGTTTGTCACTCATTAAGTCCATGCCTCAGAGACTGCAGGCTGTTTATTAAAGCCAGAGGTGGTGCAACAAAATACTAGTGATGTATTGGAGTGTTCTTTTGTGTGTGTTTCATGATTCCATAATTTTTTCCCTCTGCTTAGTCTGAAAAAAATTACTCTTACTGAGTACCACATTTTTAATCTTGATTTCTTTTAGTGTTTCTAGAAGGCCCTAAAGTTGCCATTTGAAACGACTTTAGTTTTATGCCATATCTGTGATCTGCTTTTTTTCAACAACATTAAACAACTGAATGAACATTCTCCGAGCCCGGTGATTCCATAATTTTTGCCAGGGGTTGCATATACAGTGGGTACAGAAAGTATTCAGACCGCTTTAAATTTTTCACTCTGTTTCATTGCAGCCATTTGGTAAATTGTAAAAGTTCATTCTTTTTTCTCATTAAAGTACACCCTGCACCCCATCTTGACTAAAAAAGAAAAAAAAAAAAAAAAATTTGAGATTTTTGCAAATTTATTAAAAAAGAACTGAAATATCACATGGTCATAAGTATTCAGACCCTTTGCTCAGACACTCCTATTTAAGTCACATGCTGTCCATTTCCTTGTGATCCTCTGAGATGGTTCTACTCCTTCATTGGAGTCCAGCTGTGTTTAATTAAACTGATAGGTGTGTGCCTTTCCAAATCAAGTTATGTCTATATAAGACCTCACAGCTCACAGTGCATGTCAGATCAAATGAGAATCATGAGCTCAAAGAACTGCCCAAGGAGCTCCGAGACAGAATTGTGGCAAGGCACAGATCTGGCTAAGGTTACAAAACAATTTCTGCATTACGCAAGGTTCCCAAGAGCACAGTGGCCTCCATAATCCTTAAATGGAAGAAGTTTGGGACCACCAGAAGTCTTCCTAGATCTGGCCGTCCTACCAAACTGAGCAATCATGGGAGAAGAGCCTTGGTGAAAGAGGTAAATAAGAACCCCAAGATCACTGTGGCTGAGCTCTATAGATGCAGTAGGGAGATGGGAGAAAGTTCCACAATGTCAACTATCACTGCAGCGCTCCACCAGTCGGGCAGAGTGGCCCTACGGAAGCCTATCCTCAGTGCAAGACATATTAAAGCCCGCATAGAGTTTGCTCAAAAACACATGAAGGACTTCCAGACTATGAGAAATAAGATTCTCTGGTCTGATGAGATGAAGATAGAATTATCACCAAAAATTTCTAAGTGGTATGTGTGGAGAAAACCAGGCACTGCTCATCACCTGCCCAATTCAATCCCAACAGTGAAACGTGGTGGCAGCATCATGCTATGGGGGTGTTTTTCAGCTGCAGGGACAGGACGACTGGTTGCAATTGAAGGAAGCATGAATGAGGCCAAGTACAGAGATATCCTGAATGAAAACCTCTTCCAGAGTGCTCAGGACCTCAGATTTGGCCGAAGGTTCACCTTCCAACGAGACA
Organism: Phyllobates terribilis; assembly: GCF_046119375.1. NCBI lineage: Eukaryota > Metazoa > Chordata > Amphibia > Anura > Dendrobatidae > Phyllobates > Phyllobates terribilis. The sequence goes on from NW_027362765.1 coordinate 388,725,465, forward strand.
ATGACCCTAAGCACACAGCTAAAATAACAAAGGAGTGGCTTCAGAACAACTCTGTTACCATTCTTGACTGGCCCAGCCAGAGCCCTGACCTAAACCCAATTGAGCATCTCTGGAGAGACCTGAAAATGGCTGTCCACCAACGTTCACCAACCAACCTGACGGAACTGGAGAGGATCCCCAAATTCAGGTGTGAAAAACTTGTTGCATCATTCCCAAGAAGACTCATGGCTGTGCTAGCTCAAAATGGTGATTCTACTCAATACTGAGCAAAGGGTCTGAATACTTATGACCATGTGATATTTCAGTTTTTCTTTTTTAATAAATTTGCAAAAATTTCTACACTCCTGTTTTTTCAGTCAAGAATGGGTGCAGAGTGTACTTTAGAATTTACCAAATTGCTGCAATGAAACAGAGTGAAAAATTTAAAGGGGTCTGAATACTTTCCGTACCCACTGTATATGTGTGTGTATGTATGTATGTATGTGTGTGTGTGTGTATATATATATATATAATATAATGTGTGTGTGTGGCAGCATCTGAAGTATACAATTGCAGTTCAATGAAGAAGCTGGAAATGTTACAACACATTTAAGTTTCCAGCGACTGAACATGCAAAAAGAGTATTCTCATCTTTTTTTTTGTGTTTACTCTAATTGGAAAACATTTGAAAAAAGTAGTCGATGCAGTGGTTAAAAGTAGGTTGTGTAAAGCGTGTAATTTGCCGACCAAAAAAAAGGACAGTATTGAGGTATACAATGAATGATATGAAACACGAAGAAACGTGCTTCATAAAGCACGAAGGCAGTGCGGGTAAAATGGAGATTGACACGATCTCTGAAATGTTTGAGATTGCAGGAGAAGCACAGAGTTCTTTATAAAGAGTATATTGGAGACGGGGACAGCAAAACGTTTCACGGCATTTTACATGCAAATCTGTATGAAGATGAAGCTACTGTCGTGAAAAAGTGTTGGCAATGTAGAAAAAATAATGGGCATGAGACTTTTCAATGCGGAAAAAAATAACAAATGTATCAGTGGAAAAGGTGCTGGAAAGTTAAATTATTGGTGAACTCAATAAGTATTATGGCTTGGTTATTCGCAGACTCCGTCGAGAAAAGAAATATGGGCCATGTACTGTCATAAAAGTTCAACCGATAAGCCGTACTTGACAACAGCCCACTGGATAAAGTCAGCTGGTGCAAATGGCGTAAAGCCGAAGGTACACTCACGTTTCATCACGATAATCCACCTCCTTACTGCAAAGCTCTATGAAGAGCTGTCATTGGATGATTTGTTGGAGCAGAAACACAATAACTAATCACTCAACTCATTTGGACTTTTTCTCCGAAACATCTTCATGGTTAAGTTGCAAAGATTGTGAAGATAGCTACATTTTTGTTAATAATTATCTTTAATGAGGGATTTCTGACAATTCTTAAAGTAATGGATGTGATGGGAATGACTATTGGACAGCTAGGGGAGATGTATGCACACACTCCAGGATAAGAGTCGTTTAAGTCGCTCAGAGCGGCATTCGTCTGACTCTGTTCGAGACTAAAGAGCTCATCGCAGAAAAGAGAAGCTTTGCAGGAATTTTATGAACGCTAGGAAGGATCTCTCTATGGTCCTGGAATAGCTGATCATAAGTAAACGTGTCTGTGTAATGAGGATGATAATAATATTTTTTTATTTTTATAGCGCCAACATATTCCGCAGCACTTTACAATTTTAGGGGGGACTTATACAAACAATACAGAATAAGCATTTCTCAAATCAAAAGGAGTGAGGGCCCTACTCGCAAGCTTACAGTCTATGAGGAAATGGGGGAGACACAAAAGGTAAAGTGTACATATATTGTATAATGCAGCCTTGATATACTAAATAGGATATATAATAATACATGGACTGGTCGCCAGCCAGTATGTGTACAGTCCTGACCGAGGCTATTAAGTACATGGATGGTATGAACTTGAAATTGAAGAAGATTTTAATATGGGGGAAAACTGGGACGGACAGATAGTGTGTTAAGGCGATACGCTAGACTAAAGAAATGGGTTTTTAGGGTCCGCTTGAAACTGTGGGTATTGGGAATTAATAGAACTGTCCTGGGTAGTGCATTCCAAAGAATTGGCACAGCACGCGAGAAATCTTGGAGACTGGAGTGGAAAGTTCAGATTATGGAGGATTTTAGTTTTAAGTCATTGGCAGAACGGAGGGCACTTGTAGGGTGGTAGACTGAGACAAGGGAGGAGATGTAGGGGGGTACTGAAGCATGGAGCGCTTTGTGGGTAAGCGTGATAAGTTTAAATTGAACTCTATATTGGATGGGCAACCAATGCAATGACTGGCACAGGGAAGAGGCATCGGTGTAGCGGTTGGCGAGGAATATGATCCTTGCTGCTGCGTTAAGGATGGATTGGAGAGGGGAGAGTTTAGTAAGAGGGAGACCGATTAGTAGAGAGTTGCAATAGTCGAGACGAGAATGAATAAGAGCTACAGTAAGAGTTTTTGCCGAGTCAAAGGTGAGAAATGTCCTGATTCTTGAGATGTTTTTGAGGTGTAGATGACCTGAACAAGCGAGTGATTTGATGTGAGGAGTGAAGGAAAGACCTGAATCAAAAATGACCCCAAGACAGCGGGCTTGTTGCTGGGGAGTAATGGTTGAGCCACAAATGGAAATGACAATATCTGGCACAGGTAGATTAGTGGAGGGAGGAAATACGAGTAATTCAGTGTTTGACAGGTTCAGTTTTAGGCAGAGGAGGACATAATGTTAGACACAGCAGAAATGCAGGGGTGATGTCCGGAGCAGAGGTGTCATCAGCATAGAGATGGTACTGAAAACCGAATCTGCTGATTGTCCAATAGGAGCGGTGTATAAGGAGAAAAGAAGGGGGCCTAGCACTGATCCTTGAGGAACCCCGACAGTAAGGGGAAGAAGAGAGGAGGAGGAGCCGGCAAAAGACAGAGAAGGAGCTGTCAGAGAGATAGGAGGAGAACCAGGAGAGAACAGTGTCCTTGAGGTCAATAGTGCGGAGCATAGTGAGGATGAAAAATGAACACATTTTTCTCAAAAAACATTTTTTTTTAAATCGGTGGTCACGATATCTCCAGAACCAAATGGTCAATTGAGTCGGGCTTATTTCAGTATATAAGTGCCTATCTCCTGTACCAGAATCAAGTCTAAATTTTAATTTTTTTTTTGTAATTGTGACAAGCCTCCAATTGTGCCAAAAATCATACTTCATTTTCAGGATGCCATTTTTTTTTAAATTTTCACTTATTGTTTTTTAACTTTGATACCGGAGATGGTGACAATCATAGCAGTTTAAGATTCTGCTGGATTTTTTTTTAGACACGTACAACAGCCGGGATCATGGTCACCATTCACCACCATTTTATTTTCCTTGCCCACTTCACTGCATTTTTACAGTACTTAATTTTTATATAATGAAAAGAGTATAAATATGTAAGCATACTTGTCAATCATATCAAGAATATCACAGCCCTGGAAGGTCACACAGATCCACCCACTGTAATCTTTGTGTCAAACAGCTCTCTGCTGCCCCTATCGTCCTGTCAATTACACGATTGGCCGACTATCAATGGAGGAGACCGCAGGCTGTTTGCACAGGCCGGTTATCAGAAAACTAACAGGGAGCCTATGGCATATACACCTATGGATTCCAACACATGGAATATGTGTATACACCACCGTAGATCACTGCTAACTCCACGATAACGCCAAACTACTTGCTGCCACCACCAGTCATTTTTTTCAAGCTGACTGGACGCCTGATAGTTAGCGTTTGGTTTCAAGGCGTGGTTATGGAACAAAAGGAACATAACTATTACATTTTATATTTAATCCAAAGGGAGGCATTGTTAGGACACTGGGTCTTCCATGGGCATAATACTATTCAGACAACACAGGGTGAGGTTTAAACAGTGTGGCAATACTTTATTGAACTACCAAACAGACAATAACATATAGAACAGTGCCAGCAAATACCCAAGATGGTGCAAAATGACAGTCTCATCATTTCACTGGCCCACCAGGAATAGATCAACTGCGACTTTGGGACTTCTTGGGCCAACGCCCTCAACCAGTGGCCCCCACTTTTGGCGGCTCCCACAGAGAGGAGGTAGCAGCAAGCTTAGGAAGCAGACAGTCCATTGAGGTATGTGGTGAGAAAACCCGAAGATCCACCCTGTCTTTCTCCGAACATATCCAGATAGTCCTAACCTTGGTTTCTCCGGGTGTATCCATGGGTTCCAAGTGACTGGATGGTCCCAACCTGGCTAACCCAACCATATCCATGGGACCAGGTGACCTGAGGGTCACAATCCTGGCTTTCCCCAAATGTCTCCATTGGACCAGGTGATCGGGTGGTCCCAACCTGGCATCTCAGAAAATATCCATGGGCCCAGGTGACTGGAGGGTAACAATCCTGGTTTCCCCAAATATCTCCATAGGGTCAGTTTATAATCTGCAACATGTACTAAGGAAAGAAGGGGGAAAGCTGTCCCTACAGTAAGACTAAGCTGAATTCCTACGATGTAGCGGGCTGCCTGTTCCTTGCGAACGGACCCGCCTTAGTCCTCGGCTAGTCTGAACGAAGACCTATAAAATAAAGGAAGAAGTCCCTAAAAGAACTAAGGACTGGAACAAAAATGGGACACCTCCTGAACAGAGAAAGTTGTTGCAGAACACAAAAAAACAAACTGACAAAAAGGTACTAGAGGTCCCAGAAGGACCAAGCGAACTGACAGAGATAGGCACCGAAGCACCTGGCTAGAAGGCTAGAAAAACAGTCAAACAACACTGAAGTCCAGCACAGCCAAAATGGCGGAGCTGGAATATTAAGGCAGGTGGTCACGTGACTGCAAAACACAAGATGGAAAAAAACAAACAGGAGGGTTCTAACAGTACCCCCTCTTTTATGAGGATCCTCCGGATCCTCCGGGCCTAGGCCTATCCGGAAACCTCTTGTGGAAAGCTCTAACAATCCTAGGAGCAGAGACCTCATCCGCCCTTACCCAGGAGTTATCTTCGGGACCGAAACCCTTCCAGGAGACAAGATGCTGTAATCTCCCTCTATGCCATCTAGAATTCAAGATATGAGAAATTTCATATTCGCCGTCTTCCACCACAGGAGGAACTGTGACAGTGGCATCTCTATCTGATACATCAGCCTTTTTCAACAAGGAAACATGAAACACAGGATTAATCTTCCAGGAAGTAGGGACATCCAACCTAACAGCAGATGGGTTAACAACCTTAAGCACTTTAAATGGACCCACAAACTTAGGACCCAGTTTTTTAGAGGGAATCCTCAACCGCAGGTTCTTTGAGGACAACCAAACCATGTCACCCACAGTAAACAAAACCTCCTTACGTTTTCCTGTCAAAATACTTCTTGGACTTATTGTTAGCCTCTTGAAGGTTGCAACGTACATTAGTCCAAACTCTCTCCAAATCAGCGGAAAAATTCTCCTCTGGCACCGCCGACCCCAATTTAGAGAACGAACCAAAAGACGGATGTCTCCCAATACAACAAAAAAAAGGAGAACACCCAGCAGAGGAGGATGTATGATTGTTAAGAGCAAATTCTTCGAGAGGCAGAAACTCTGACTACACCTCTTGATTGTCCGCCACAAAACAACCCAAAAACTGTTCTACATCCTGGTTCTTTCTTTCAGTCTGTCCATTAGACTCAGGTTGATACCCAGACAAAAATGACAAATGGACTCCCAACCTGTCACAAAAAGCACGCCAAAAGTGAGTCACAAACTGAGGTCCTCTATCAGAAACAATATCTGTGGGAACGCCATGAAGCTTGACAATCTCCTTAACAAACGCCTTAGCGAGTGTCTTGTCGCAGGGCAACTTAATGAATGGCACATCTTACTAAAACGGTCCACGACCACCCAGATGACAGTAAAACCCTTGGACACAGGAAGATCAGTAACAAAATCCATTGTGAGATGCGTCCAAGGTGCACTAGGAACCTCCAGAGGGCAAAGCAACCCCGCAGCAGGAGTATGTGAAGCCTTTGACCTAGCACACACCGTACATTGATGCACCCACTTGATGACTTCTTTCTGCCATCCAGGCCACCAAAAACTGCGACTGATAAGTCTGTTACTCTCTGAAATTCCTGGATGACCTGCCAACCGAGACTCATGACACTCCACAAACAAATCTCTCCTAAAGGTTCTAGGCACGAACAACCTCCCATGGGTAGTGTTAGATGGAGCATCATCTTGAGCTTTCAGAATCCCATTCTCCAAAACGGAGTCCAATGCCGCCACCACAACTCCTTTCTGTAAAATGCTCTCCTCCTCCTCGGTACCGACCGTAGGAGAGAATCTGCGAGATAAAGCATCGGCTTTAACATTCTTAGTACCTGGGATATAGGTAACAGAAAAATGAAACTGAGAAAAAAAAGTGCCCACCTAGCTTGACGGGCATTCAAGCGCTAGGCAGCATCCAGATAGATCAAATTCTTATGATCTGTGAAAACCTGAATAGGAAATCTAGCACCTTCCAAAAAATGACGCCAATGTTCAAACGCGAGTTTAATAGCCAGCAACTCCCGATTTCCAACATCATAATTCAGTTCGGTTTCCGAATTTTTTTTCGAAAATAAGGCACAAGGATGTACTCCACCCTTGTTCTCCTGAGACAAAACTGCTCCGACCCCCACCGATGAAGCATCGACCTCGACCAAAAAAGGCTTGGTCTCATCAGGCTGCATAAGGATAGGGGCAGAACTGAACCTCTCTTTGAGATACTTAAACACTTCAATGGCCTCAGTAGTCCACTGGACCGTATTCGCACCTTTCCTGGTGAGATCGGTTAGAGGCTTAACAATTACAGAAAAATTCTTAATGAATTTCCTGTAATAATTGGCAAAACCCAAAAATCTCTGTTTAGATTTCAAACCAATAGGCCTAGGCCATTCCTGCACAGCCTGAACCTTCACCGGGTCCATCTCAAAGCCCTCGCTGGAGACAATGTAGCCCAAAAAACTAATTTTCTGCACAGCGAACTCACATTTCTCCAGCTTAGCAAAGAGTGAATTATCACTCAATAACTGCAAAACTTCACGTACCCTCTGCAAATGGGACTCTAGATCTGGTGAATAAATCAAAATGTCATCCAAATACACAACCACATTCTTACCAATCAAAGGTCTCAGGATGTCATTAATAAGGTTCTGAAAAAATGCAGGTGCATTGGTAAGACCAAAAGGCATCACCAAATTCTCAAAATGACCTACCAGAGTGTTAAAAGCAGTTTTCCATTCATCACCCTCCTTCACTCGTAACAAATTGTATGCCCCCCGGAGATCAATTTTATAGAACCACTTGGCCCCCACTAACTAGTTAAACAAGTCAGAAATTAATGGCAATTGGTAGGAATTGCGTACGGTAATCTTATTAACCCCTTAACAACATTAGACGTACTAATACGCGTCTGTGCCCTGGGACTTAAGAGCCAGACCCGTATTAGTACGTCATGGCGATCTCGCGCGCACACAGGCTGTGCGGCGCGATCGCCGCCGGGTGTCAGCTGATTGTCACAGCTGACACCCGGTACTATGTGCAGGGAGCGGTCACGCACCGCTCCCAGCACATTAACCCCCGCGATCGAAGTCGATCACAGCATATCGGTGGCAAGGGGAGGTGATCGCAGATACTCACCTCCTCTTCCGGCTTCCAGCGTTGTCTGCCGTGGCTTCCAGGATGTTGCCATGACGACCCGATGTCATCATGACAACATCTGGGTCACCAGACAGAAGGAAGTTTTTTGGACATGCGCAGTGCATCTCCAAACAATCTTCTCCCTGTCCAGCGCTGACAGCCTGCATGGCACAGGGATGGTGCTGCATTCCTGTGCCATGCAGGCGATCAGAGAAAAAAATGTGAAAGTCCCATAGTGGGACAAAGTAATAAAGTATAAAAACTATCAAAGTGAAAAATATTTTTTTTTAAAAATTGAAAAAATATAAAAAAAAAAATAAAAAAAATAATCCACCAAAAATAAAAATATAATGTACCCATCAATAAATATTATTATAAAAAAAAAACAATAAGTACATATATTTGGTATCGCCATGTCCGGAACAACCTGACCTATAAAACTGTCCCACTAGTTAACCCCTTCAGTGAACACGGTAAAAAAAAAATAAAAAAAACGAAGCAAAAAACAATGCTTTATCACCATACCGCCAAACAAAAAATGGAATAACACACGATCAAAAAGACAAATATAAATAAAAATGGTACCGCTGAAAACGTCATCTCGTCCCACAAAAAAACAAGCTGCCATACAGCTCCATCAGCCGAAAAATAAAAAAGTTATAGCTCTCAGAATAAAGCTATGCTAAAAAATAATTTTTTCTATAAAATTGCTTTTATGTAAAAGTGCAAAACATAGAAATACGATATAAATGTGGTACCGCTGTAAACGTACTGACCCGAAGAATAAAGCTGCCTTATCAATTTTTCCACACGCGGAACAGAATAAATAAAAAAAAAAAAAAGCGATTCCTGAATTGTTGGTTTTTGTTTATTCTGCCTCCTAAAAATCGGAATAGAAAGCGATCAAAAAATGTCACGTGCCTGAAAATGGCACCAATAACGTCAACTCATCCCGCAAAAAACAAGCCGTCAAATGACTATCTGCCAAAATCTGGAAAAATTATAGCTCTCAAAATATGGCGATGCAAAAACTAGATTTTACAAAAAATGCGTCTTTTAGTGTGTGACAGCTGTCAGTCATAAAAACCCCATATGATTCTGGTATCGCTGTAGTCTCACCGACCCGAAGAATAAGGTCGTCTAATCACTTATACCGCATGAGGAACGGCGTAAAAAATACTCTCAGATTAGGGTTGTGCTAGGGTTAGGGTTGTGCTAGGGTTAGGGTTGTTTTAGGGTTAGGACTGGGGTTGGGGTTAGGGTTGGGGTTAGGGTTGTGATGGGGTTGGGATTTTTTTCAAAAGTAAGAAAAAAAATGACGATATGGCGACTAGTGTTGAGGGCAAGTGCTCGCTACTTGAGTTTGCATCGGGTGTTCTGGTATGCATTGAGTATCGTGGGTATTTGAGTGACATGCTTGAGTCTCCGCCCCATATGCTTCACGGCCCAAAAAACTTTGCGGGGATTGCCTGCCATGCACGAGCGATCCCCGCATGGTTTTTTTTGGGTGTCTAATAACCGTGAAACATCCGGGCGGGGACTCGAGCATGTCACTCGAGCATGTCACTCGAGCACACGCAGTACATGGTGCATAACTGAGTACCCGATGCAAACTCAAGTAGCGAGCACTTGCGCTCAAGACTAATGACAACTTATTCAATATGATGACCTAATGTTATCAAATTCTGTGTCGTACCTCTGGGTTCAAAATGTTCACTATACACCTTAATAAAATCCTTGAGGGGTATAGTTTCCAAAATGGGGTCACTTGTGGGGAAGCGCCACTGTTTAGGCACATCAGGGGCTCTCCAAACGCGACATGGTGTCCGCTAACAAATTGAATGGAAAATCGGCTCAAATTGTTAGCGGACGCCATGTTGCGTTTGGAGAGCCCCTGCATGCCTAAACTTTGGAGCTCCCCCACAAGTGACCCCATTTTGGAAACTAGACCACCCAAGGCACCTATCTAGATGCATAATGAGCACTTGGAGCCCCCAGGTGCTTCACAAATTGATTCGTAAAAATGAAAAAGTGGAAAAAAAATACTTTTTCATTTTTACGAATCAATTTGTGAAGCACCTGGGGGTTCCAAGTGCTCACTATGCATCTAGATATGTGCCTTGGGTGGTCTAGTTTCCAAAATGGGGTCACTTGTGGGGGAGCTCCAATGTTTGGGCACACAGGGGCTCTCCAAATGAAACATGGCGTCCGCTAATTATTCAAGCAAATTTTACAATCAAAAAGTCAAATGGCGCTTCTTCCCTTCCGAGCCCTGCCGTGCACCCAAACAGTGTTTTTTCCCCATATATGGGGTATCTGCGTGCCCAGGGGAAATTGCACAACACATTTTGGGGTCCATTTTTTCTTGGGCCTAAAGTAACATTTTTGTGAAAAAAGTTAAATGTTCATTTTTTTCTTCCACATTCCAAAAATTCCTGTGAAGCACCTGAAGGGTTAATAAAGTTCTTGAATGTGGTTTTGAGCTCCTTGAGGGGTGTAGTTTTTAGAATGGTGTCACTTTTGGGTATTTTCTGTCATAAAGACCTCTCAAAGTGACTTCAAATGTGATGTGGTCCCTAGAAAAATGGTTTTGTAAATTTTGTTGGAAAAATGAGAAATCGCTGGTCAACTTTTAACCCTTATAGCTCCATAACAAAAAAAAATTGGTTCCAAAATTGTGCTGATGTAAAGTAGACATGTCGGAAATGTTATTTATTAAGTATTTTGTGTGACATATCTCTCTGATTTAAGGGCATAAAAATTCAAATTTTGAAAATTGCAAAATTTTCTAAATTTTTGCCAAATTTCCATTTTTTTCACAAATAAACGCAAGTGATATTGAAGAAATTTTACCAAAATCATGAAGTACAATATGTCATGAAAAAACATTCTCAGAATCAGGGGGATCCGTTGAAGCGTTCCAGAGTAATTACCTCATAAAGTGACAGTGGTCAGAATTGTAAAAATTGGCCTGGTCATTAACGTGCAAATCACCCTCGGTGGTTAAGGGGTTAATTTCACGAAAATCCAGACATGGACGTACACCGCCGTCCTTTTTTTTAACAAAGAAAAATCCAACTGCCACAGGTGACTTAGAAGGTCTAATGTGACCAGCAGCCAGGCTAGTCTGTATGTACTCCTCCAAGGCCTTTCTTTCAGGGATAGTCAGATTAAACAAGCGACTCTTGGGAAGAGTAGCTCCAGGAACAAACTCAATGGCGCAATCATAATACCTATGAGGAGGTAAAACTTGTGACTCCTCGTCTGAAAAAACCCTACAAAAATCTTGATTAGGTACCGGTAATTCCCCTTTTTCCACAGCCGCAATGTGACCATTACAACATTTATCATAGCACTTCGGACTCCAAGATTTAATCACATTAGTAGACCAGTCCAGTAAAGGATTGTGCAGTTTTAACCAAGGCAAACCAAGAACGACCAGAGAGGGTAAATTATCTAATACAACCAAGTCCAAAATTTCTTGGTGAACTCCATTGATAGTGAGGGGAAATGCAGCAACCTTGTGAGTAATACATTTCAAAGGAGTGTTATCAATTGCAATCACAGAAATAGGTGATGACAAAGGTTTGGATTTCAATTTAAGGTTTTCCAAAAACCCTTTATCAATCACATTAAGTGTTGAACCACAATCCACAAATACCTGAAATTCAATCAAATCTTCCTCCAAAGTAGTACTCCCAGAAAGAAATACTCCTGCAGAGCGTAAACAAGCAATACGGGCATACCTGACCTCTTTTTCTTTTCTTTACTTAAACGAAGCTCACAATACTTAATCAAATGGTCAGCTTTACCACAATAAAGACACAATCCCTTGGCAAACCTCCGGTCTCTTTCCTGAGAGCTGAGTGACATCGCCCCAATCTCCATTGGTTCTCTGCCGTCTGAGCAGATTTTCTGGGGACTAGGACCTGGCATTACAGGAGTCTTTACCTCATTCAGCCTGGACCTCAGCCTCCTATCCACAAGAACAGATAATTGCATGGCATCCTGCGGAATCTCAGGTGCGGGGAATGTAATTAGCAAATCCTTAACCCTTTCACTCAGACCAGCAAGAAATAGACATTTCAGAGCAGGATCAATCCATTTAACTTCTGAAGCCCATCTTCTAAAGTGTGTGCAATAATTTTCAACATCACCTGACCCCTGATTCAAACGCCTGAGTTCTGCCTCAGCAGATGAGATTCGATCAGAATCGTCATATAATAGCCCCATAGCAGAAAATAATTCCTCTACCGACCTTAAGCATGAATCATTAGGTTGGAGAGAAAAGGCCCACCCCTGTGGTTCATTGCGCAAAAGTGACATAATAAAACCAATGCGCTGTGATTCATTCCCAGAGGACCTTGGTCTCAAACGAAAATACTCGTATAACAAACAAGCATTTTTAAAGGAAAAAAAATCTTGCTGTTTACCATAATAAAACATCAGGCAGTCCTACCTTGGGTTCCACAAAATGCGCTCCAGAACAGCCACTCACGTGTTGCTGGAGCTCGGCCACCTCCAGAGACAATCCCTGCAAGCGTTGAGCCAAATCCTGGACGGAAACCATACTGATCCCCGAATTTCTTTCCTTTTAGTTTTTTGGCTGAACTTACTGTTATGATCTGCAATATGTACTAAGGAAAGAAGGGGTAAAGCTGTCCCTACAGTAAGACTAAGCTGAATCTCTATGATGTAGCAGGCTGCCTGTTCCTTGTGAACAGACCCGCCTTAGTCCTCGGCTAGTCTGAACAAAGACCTATAGAATAAAGGAAGGAGTCCCTAAAAGAACTAAGGACTGGAACAAAAATGGGACACCTCCTGAACAGAGAAAGTTGTTGCAGAACACAAAAAGACAAACTGACAAAAAGGTACTAGAGGTCCCAGAAAGACCAAGAGAACTGACAGAGATAGGCACCGAAGCACCTGGCTAGAAAAACAGTCAAACACTGAAGTCCAGCACAGCCAAAAGGGCGGAGCTGGAATATAAAGGCAGGTTGTCACGTGACCGCAAAACACAAGGTGGAAAAAACAAACAGGAGGGTTCTAACACAGTTATTGTCAATGGAGCAGATCTGTATCCTTCCAGCCAGGGCAGTGTTCCCTTAGGCTGGCATCCTGTAAAATCCTTCCCTTGGGATGGAGCCATGCTACCAAGCTGCTGTCCTGAAATGTCTCTGATTCTGCTTGCACACATCTGTGGCTCCGGTCATCATTCACAGGGCAGGGGGGAAGGTGCAAGGCTCATGTCTCATTGTTTGAGCAGTTAGTCAATTTGCATAACTTATTCTCTGCTCCTGTGAGTCACCAAGCCACAGTGTCCACCCAATGGTTAATCAACATATTTAGCAAGCATTCATTGTTCACAGACCAAGAGAAGTCAACATTCAGACCTATGACAAAAGTCCATGTTTCTTGTTCCACCCAAAGACAGAAAGAAAAACACAAATTCAAAAGTCAACATAAACATAGGTGTATTTCTCCTGGCCTAACGTCTGACTAATTCAGATTAGAAGCTGAGTCCTCACAGGCTGGGTTTGTAAAAAATGTTGTATATTTTCCATAGAGGGGACAAAACAATACAGCATATACAGTTACAGAAAATAAAAGGGATTAACAAGGGAGCTTGCTATGCCACTCGTCAACTTAGCCGAAGGAGAGCACTTTGCTTAGGGACGTTCAGATAACAGGAGTCATGCATACAGGATAAGTATCTCTACACGAACACCAATCATAATTCAGCTTGATCTTTTATCAACCCCTGAGTTCCACCCACACACACCCCCACAATGACCTCACGGGCTGTCCTTAGCCCTTTAGGATTTTATGAAATCCCAACTTCTGCGATAACTTCACTCCTGATGGTGACAGAAGTTCAAGTTTGCTGCCGTATTTTCCATTGGGGCTTTACCTTTTCATAGATAGTAAACATGGCATAGCTGTTGTCAGTTATCTGGTCACCATAGATTTGTGGCTCATAGGCAGAGGTTACAGTTATGAATAATTATGTCTTCTTCCCCTATTAACCCAGGTGATGAAAATGTTTGAATGTTTCATCAATATTTGATTTATGCAAATTTCAATATTCCATTGTCTTTCAGGTGCAATACTTGTCTGACAGGTGAAATATTTCTCTTACAAGGACAAAGGTGTCTAGTGTAAATGTAAAATATTTCCCTTGAAAAGACCATGTATTTCCTGTTAACAAAAGGTTTCTTCCACTTATATTTCTATGTGACCACACATGTCTCTATTGTTGTCTGAAAAGACCTTTTGTCTAATTACCTGTCCATTCTGAATCTTTCTCAAAGGCATCTTCTTTCAGTCATCTGAGCATCAAAAGAACTTCATGCATTTTAACTAAGATGGTTCACATCTCTGTCTAATGTACCAATAAGTCTGCAGTCACTCTGTGTAACTGCAGACTTATGAATCGCCCCAGCACACGCACTGTGCGTTGCTGGGATTCGCAGGTTTCAGACCCGGGAACGGAGGGAATGTATGAGTTATACATACTCCCGCCCACTGGGTGTGGCTTCACTCCGTACACTTACATTGAGCCTAGGCCGCTCCCCGACTAGTGACGCTGCTGTCTAGTAGGCATGGCCGAATCGAGGGCGCAGTGTATGGAAAGCGAGGCCGCACCCACTGGCCGGGAGTATGTATAACTCATACATCCCTTCAGTCCTGGATCTGAAACCGGCAAATCCCTGCACAGTGCGTGCACTGTGGGTTTCAGAAGTCTGCAGTCCCACAGATTGACTGCAGACCTATTGATTTGGACCGGAAAACCCCTTTAAGCATACGATAGAAAAGGTTTGAACACCCAAGGAATCAGTCTTGCAACCTCAAACACTTAAGTAAGAATTTTAGAAGAATGCCAATTTGAATACAAGAACGGATAAACCGAACAGAAGGGAAAGCTAAAGATGTCAGCTCTACTGTCTCACCCATACATGCCAAACTCGGGCGAGACTACAGGTATTTTCTTTGGGATAGTGGAATAAGACTTTGGCCCAACCTTTCTGATGGTGTGTTTATCCTCCTACATTTAATTTAACATGGCTAATCCTTTTATTCCTTGATCATGATATATCCTGGGAGAAGCTGTAGACTACCATGCACTTCTTTCTGCTCTTCTTTAAACTAGCCACTCTTAAACGTTGTGGGCCGAATGCTCATTTAGATGACTGCTAGTCCACCATAAACATACATTTTTGGGTCAGCGGAGTATATTTTTCTTTAGGAAAAGCAATAAATTCTACAGATGTTCAGGAAGGGAGGAAAAGGAGAGGTAAGTGTTTATACATGGGCAGACTGTGGATCACAGGAATATTATTCTGGACTAAGCTGCATCTTGCTTATGTAGCGCCCCGAGGGTTCGTTTGCTACAGGGGTATTGCACCTCAACCAGAGGTGTGATATTCGACTCCCAGGTAAGGATGGAGTGTGGACCAGGGCTCAGTTAGCTGCATACACACATATACACACTCCCCATTTCCGGGGGACAGCTCGACGGTGCTCCCATATAATTGCAGGCACAACTGACCATGTCCCTGGCTGGAGTGGGGAGGGGGGAGAGAACCCAGTGATGTAGGAGCAGAAGGGGACGGTTTCTTGAGCATAAGAAGGAGCTCATTGGATGCAGGTCACCTGAGCTCAGACACAGAGAAGCAGATAAAAGGTGGGCACCATCTTAGACCAGTGGTTAGTTGGGAGAGAGTTCAGTCAGAGCAGAGTGAAGGAGTAAAGAGCTGACAGGGAGCTGCGGCTCAGCCTGAGCTCAGCTCCACGAGGCAGGCCTAGAGAAAAGGCCGGGGCCAGAGAGGGGAAGAGAAGGAAGGAAAGAGGAGAGACAGAGGAGTAGAAAGGCTCCAGAAACCAGAAGGGACCCTAAGAGAGCAGAACGGATAGCAACCGTTGCAAACCCGCGTTATATCGGGTGAAGGGTCAGGCCGTGGAAGGGTACCGGATTCCCAATTTGGTGGAGGTAAATCATCCCTCAGCCAAGAACCGGAGGTCGTGATCATTTATTGGTGCGACCCCTTGCTACACCCGCTAGGAAGGCACCACATAGGGTCAGGGAAACTGGCGCCAAGTTTTACCAGAGAAGGCCCGAGGCAGCCGGACAGAAGAGTGGTCACTGGTGGGGCACGAGAGGCCAGAGAAAGGATAGAAGGGGGTCCTGTGCCATACTCCTGAATTGCCCTGGGGGTTGACCGAGCCCCTCACCTGGTGGACGCAGCACGGCTTGGGCAGTCATTGCTGACAGAAGTGACTTGGAAAACAACTGTGAGTAAAAGGCCTGAACTGCACCATTAGACTCTGTGTGATTTATGCTGCGCCTGCACCATCACCCCCAGCATCCTCCTACGCTACCCTGAGGCTACACTCTTCCCGTGGGGAGTTATCCTATCCCTGTGCTGCACACCAACATCAGCCTCAGCGGTCTGCCTTGCAACGGCGGTCATCCCTGACCGCAATCCACGGGTGGCGTAGTCGGACATTCATAACTCTACAAATAGACTGCCACAGTATTTGGTCTGACCACCCTGAGCCCCGGGATCGGGTTGCCACTACTACACCCATCATCGCACTGAAGCCCGGTTCCGGGTGCCCCACGGCCCAGGGGGCGAGTCACTTAGACTCGCTATGGGGCCGGAGCACGTAGTATATGGCATAAAAGGGATATGCCATACATGTATAGTAAATGTCAGTTACGTCAATGGGACCTGGATTTATCCAAACCATGGGACCTCATGACACTGCAATCAGTAAAGAAGTGGTTGGAATTCCTGTAAAAATGAATATTCTGACCACCTCTCTACTGATAGTGGTGTGCATTAGAGCCTTGTTCTGGAAATAGATGCAAGTTTCATTGGTGGGACCCGCATTTAGTATATGTTTTATGGCATCTCCTGTGATAATGCAATGTGAGAGCTAATAATACCCTTTAATTTTCCAAATTGGATAACAGGAGGGACTAGCTGAGACTGGTGAAAGCTGGAGCTTGCTTCCTTACTTAATAGAAGTTATTGCGTATTGTTTAAATCAGACTTTACATATACATGTATTTTTGAGAAAAAAAAATGGCAATGTTTTCTTTTTGTTTTATATCACAAGTTTAAAAAAAAATGTGTTGACTTACAATTTTTACTCAGGCGTTTAGGGCTGTTTTAGACTTTTGTCCCTTCAGGCAAAGTTTTACAGGAGTAGAGGCAGGAATAAAATGACAGATAACACCTCTATAAAAATCCGATAATAAAGAATCCAACAATCACAATAGCTGATCCTGCTCCCCTCCTGTACAATGGCCTTTGTACATGCTCATTAGACCTTTCAATAAAATGATAGGAATGAGAGTTCACTATTGTGGCTGTTATCTCCTGAAACAAAAAAGTATCAAAAGTAGCCAGTAGACAAGATTTCTATTGTCCTTTTTTCTTATTTTTTTTTCTTTTTAATTCAGATTATGTTAAAAAAAAATGCCAAAAACTTAAATCAGATTTTTGTGTTAATTTTTTTTATCGCTAGGTCATTTTCTCATAACTTCCCTTTAAGCATTGCCAGGTCTTTTTAGTTTCCATGATAATTTATTGTCTGCAAGAGGATGGAGCTAATGCTTATAGTATACATCCTTACTTACGCTTCAGCAGCAGTGGACAGAAGGAGTTAAAGCTAAATTATGAATATTAGAATAATTGTATTGTTCGCTCTTTGAAATCATTTGTCTTAGGCTTTTGTGTTTCTGACTTCTATAAAGTAACGTTCTGCGCTGCTGTTTACAATTCCGAGCAGTAGCTGAGGCTTTGTGGCTGCACTGTTACTCGTACACATTAATTACACATTAAGAAAATTGAAACTAGGGGAAAAAAAGAGTGCTTCACTATGATTTCAATTGGTAAATAAAAACAAGTCACACACTAAAATAACCTCCAAGCTCAAAAACATTTCCAGCATCCGCCCTTTTCTCAGCTCGAGTCTACAAAAATGTTAGTACAGGACCTTATCTCCTGCCTGGACTATTGCAATATCCTCCTCTGTGTCCTCCCATCTAACACATGCTCATTCCTCCACCTACAGAGTATGATGGCCCCACCGCTCCCCATATGGTATGATGGCACCCATAGACCTCCACATAGTAGGATGGTCACCACAGCCTTCCATACAGTATGATGGCCCCCATAAACTCCCAATTAGTATGATGGTCACAACAGCCCCCTATATACAGTATGTGCACCACAGCGCCTTAGAGTATGTTCAGTAGACCCAAAAAAGTATACCTCCATCATCCGACTCCCTGTCCAAATAATATAATAAAAACCTAACTCCCCTAATTCAGTTTCCCATCCCTGGAGCTGCCATCTCCTTTTCTATCTGGTCTTTTTTTTTTTCCCCTTTTCATTCTCCCATTCCCTTTTCTTTTTCTCCTTTTCTTTTTCTCCTTTTCTCTTTTCCTTTTTCTTTCTCTGCTACAATGGTATTATCAATTGTGCACTACAAATACATCCCAACGCAATAACCGGAAGCTACTTGCGCCTCACTTATTCTCCCTGCGTTTCACGCACTGCACATGACCGGAAGTTCCGGTGTTCCGAGACTGCGCTTATTCTGACGTGCGTTTCACAGACTGCGCATGACCGGAAGCTCCGGCATATAGAGATTGCGCTCATTCCGGCGTGCGTTCCACACACTGCGCATGTCCGGATGTTCCTCTAAGGGCGCCCACATACCGTTAGGATTCTAATTAGTCCCCATGGGTTGATGTATATAAAAAGAGGGGTATACCCCACTTATCACCACATGGCATGGCTTACTGACGCATCCACATGGAAGGCATTTCCTAATTTGCAGGTATGTTTCCTGGTATGGACAGATTCTAAACATGATACATGTTATAACCGGTTCTTAAGTTCACTTTTTTGTTTTCTTCTATTTAGCCATCTTATCCAGCTCCCATAGCTTGCAGAATACCTTGAACTTACAAAAAAAAAAACTATATTCAGTAAGTTCTGAACTTTCTCTTTTGAATATCTCACTATTACTAATTGGTGACACTGCTTTGCTATCATTCCTCTAATTATACCTATATATACGTGATTGCCATTTTTTGTTTGTTTACTATTGCTTTATGTACTAATTGTGTCCCTGACATAATATATCATATAGGTGGTTATACTTTGTCAATCTTGTGACATACTGCTTTTTACTTTTTTTATCTAGAAAATATCTTGAAAAAGACCAAATAGGTCGAAACGTTGATATATAATTTTTGGCTCTTGCCAATAAGGGATCTATTTTCTGCAATAAAGTAATTTTACATCAATACAACTGGAGTGCCGAAGTTCTTTTACAATTTGGACTACTTCTTTCTTCAGAGCACCCAAACAGAACGGTGAGCGACCCCTCTCTTTTTTATCTAATATATATATATATGCGTTAATAAAAGCTACTTAACATATTGCCTCACGCGGAACTACTCCTTTTTCACAGTCGCGCAGTCTACCAGAACGTTGATCTTCTACTTATAAAATCTATCTACATGCAGAACATGTGTTTTTATCTGCAGACGCGACTGCAGCAGCTAAATAATCTACAGACATTTTATTGGAGTTGTGACATACACAACCCAATCAGATAAGCAAACCCTTCACCCTCAAATTCACTTTTAAAATACATTATTACCGTATATGCACCTGTCTCCCTTTTTTATTTTCTGCTGGGGTAAGTAAAAAGCAGGGAGACTTTGGCGCTTAGGATGCCGATACTGCTGACAGTGTTGGAATCAGTGTCCCACAGCCGGACCTGCTCATCTGGCATTTGCTCAATGTCCAGTCTTGCCCAGCTTGCTGCCATCTCACTACCACTGGAGTTGTTCCCCTTGACCTGGTGTTTCCTTCCCCAATAACTTGTAGATTGTAAGGGTCTTCTCCACCTCTGTGCCAGTCTGTCACTGTTTGATTGTAGTTTAACTTTTAGAACACTTCACATTTACAGCAGCTTGGAGTTAATGGTGCTCTAAAAATAATACTTGTGTTACTTGAAACTCATAAAAATCTTTGCAGTGTTTTGTTTTTTATTAAAGGGAAAAACATCGATGTCGAAGGTGCGACTGTTGGTTAAGTATAAGTAATTTTCTTTCATCCCTAAGCAGCACAGACAAGAGTGGATCTAATGAATAGAAGATAAAAGGGGAGGGGTAATTAAATCAATGTAGATTACAGCTCGCTGCCTCCTTGGCATATAAGACAGTTAGTATTGTTTTATAAAAGGGTTTAGTGAACTCGAGGTTGCCGCTCTGCAGATTAAAGCAAAGGACCGGAAGTTTCAATTTGCCCACGAAGTTACCATGGTTTTGGGTAATATATATATATTTTATGTATATAAGAGGGGACACTGTTTATTCTCTTCCAAAGAGATCTGTTATTCACATGGCTATGGATACTTTGTGCCTTCTTTTTCTTGAAGACCTTTTTAAATGACTGTGATGTCAAAATTTCTGTATGGT
Organism: Phyllobates terribilis; assembly: GCF_046119375.1. NCBI lineage: Eukaryota > Metazoa > Chordata > Amphibia > Anura > Dendrobatidae > Phyllobates > Phyllobates terribilis. The sequence continues at coordinate 388,745,683 of NW_027362765.1, forward strand.
TCCACGGAAAGATTTTTACATTTCTGATATACAATTATACTGAGATACAGTTAGGTCCAGAAATATTTGGACAGTGACCGAATCTTCGTGATTTGGGCTCTGCATGGCACTATTTTTTTTTATTTAAAATGAAACCACTGAGATGCAAGTTGTGTAGACTTTCAGGTTTAATTAAAGTGGTTGACCAAAAATATCCTGTGAAACGTTTAAGGAATTGCAACCATTTTTCTTCAAAGCCTTCTCACTTGAGGGACTCAAAAGTAATTGGACAAATTATCTTTACCATAAATAAAATGTTCATTTTTAATACTTTGTAGAGAATCCTTTGCAGGCAAAGATTGCCTGAAGTTTGGAAGCCATGGACATCCCCAAATTCTGGGTTTCCTCCTTTGTGATGCTTTGCCAGGCCTTTACTGCTGCTGACTTCAGTTGATGCTTGTTTGTGGGCCTTTCTACCTTAAGTTTTGTCTTAAGCATGTGAAATGCTGCTCGATGGGGTTGAGAACAGGTGACTGACTCGGCTGTGAGAAGCTGGCTACAGACTAAAAACTATTGGACCCATGGATGTAGAGTGGAGTCCACGGCTCTAAGGGATGCAGAATTTTTCCAGCATGGATCACCGTTTAGGTTGATCTTATTGTTGTGTTTCATTAAAGATTTGCTTGCTCATTATTTTAAGGTGCATAAATATCTTCTGGAATGTGTCCAGCCTCAGGAATCAATGTTTCCATTCAGTGACAGTAAACAGAGGAAGGAAGTAGTTTACTAATCTACACAACATAGGACAAATATGCAGGTTAATTGAACAATAGGACAATGAAGGATTACCTTCCCCCAATCCTGTAGAAGAATGTCCTGAATGGGAACTGTGGGTATAAATCTCTGTCTCCCTCTGCAGAAGTACTCTACAGAAACAGCCTAAGGAACCATGGCTCCATCTGGTGGAACACAGATTTGCTCCACTGCCCATCACTGAACCCACAAAGACGTTTGGTGAACCCAGGTTGGGACACTCAGGTCACTTGACCATATACCTTACTGTACTATATGTTGTTGCCGGCTGTAGTTGAATGCATGCGCTGCGGTCGTGGTATCCATCTTTTGGAGGAGCATGGACTGTGACTACAGGCTATACCGAAGGGAGATACAAAAGCTGTGGGTCAACCAAAAGTTGGGAGACAGTGGGTACACTTTGCTACACTTTTCCATCTATGCGCCTGCACATGTGCCATCTATCAATCTTGTGACTTTTTTTTTTTCCCATTTGTGGTAGGACTCAGTGGAGTGTTGTGGTTGTAGATATGCGTTATGTGCATAAAGCTAATGTAGTAGGAACTCATTATCCAACTTTCACAGGAATTACTGAACTTGGGAAGTTTGTGCTGTTTTAGGGCAATCATTTTCTCATATATACAGGTCTTATTGACCAGAGAAATTGTTGGATGTGAGTCTGGGTAGGTTGCATTTAATGACAGGTAATGAGTAGTTGAGTGGCTGTAAGCTCTTATGAGCAAAAATTGTGGTAAAAGAACTTGAGTTTCTCATTCTCCACAAAGAGGTGAGATGATTCTGTAGTTGTAGAATGGGATAGCAGGGATAGAAAGTCTCACTATATTCGAAAACAATGATCTAAACGTGAATCTCTTGTTTTTGGATGAAAAAATGTGTCAAATGTATCTTTAGTGAATCCTGAAAAAGTATATTTAGAATGATGAAACAATTCGTAACAGCACTTGAAACCATTCTGCTGCAGTTATGCATTTGAAATCTTAATTTCCCAAAGTTAGTGATGTGAAACTGAAAGAAAGCATTTTTATAGTGCCACAAATAAGATCAGTGATGGACAATGAACAATTTCAGAAACTATTAAATCCATTGCAAAAAGCAGCCTAGCTGTCCTTCAAAGATGTCTCTTTTTTTCTCGGAAAACAGAAAACTAGTGTGATATAGTGAGTGATCTTGTGAAATTATACCAAACTATGTGCTGCAACATGTCCTTAAAACTTTTTCTTGGATTTCCACCTGGACTTCTTTCTAGAAAATCTTGGTGCTGTCAGTGTTATGTTCTGCAACTTAGAACTAAGGAATAGGAGGGAAAAGCTGTCCCTGCACTGAGACTCCGCTTTACCCTTCACTGGGGTGGGTGCCCTATTCCTTATGAATAGCCCCAGCGAAACTCCTCCACTCAACTCAAACGAAGACCTGTAGGAAAGGGAAAAGGGGTCACTAAAAGATCTAAGGACTGGGAGCAAAAGCAGGAGACCTCCTAACAGAAAAGTTAGTTGCAGAAACGAAAATTAAAGGAAACAAAACTGGTGGAACAAGAAGTCCCAGGATAGTAATAGTCAACAGCAAGAAGAACTAAACCAGGCTACTTAGCCAGAGCACAAGCGAAACAACACTGATATCCAGCAGAGAATGGGGGCCAGGTGCTGGGTAATAAAGAGTGCAGAGATCACGTGACCAAGAAACCCAGCACCAGAGGAAAAGACTAGAAGCCAGCAAACCACAACAAGATGGCCGATAGTAAAACAACATAAATTCTAACATAGTGACCATAATGAGGAGCGTTTACGAGCAGAATTTTATGATTGAAAGGAGGTACCAAGGCAAATGGAGCCCCAGTATTCTGGCTGACTATTGCTGGACCATGGAGACAAACATCCCAGGAGCAAACCAGGATAATTGGAGCTGCTAACACAGGAAGAGAGAGATGTCATAGATATCACTGAAACTTGGTGCAATGATGCACATGAATGGAATACAAACCTTGAAGGCTACAACTTATTTCTAAGAAACCGGATTAACAAGAGGGAAGGAGGTGTTGCATTCTATGTTAGGAAAGCATATATTTCCACAGAGATCCAAGATTCAGAGAATGGTAACTCTGTAGAAACTGTTTGGGTAAGAATATAAGGAGAGAAGATCAGAAAGGACATTATTGTGTGTGTGTTTACTATAGACCCCCTGGACAGACTGAATATATGGATGGACCCTTTTTACATCAGATTTCTTTGTTCTCAAAAAAGTAAGACATAGTGATAATGGGAGATTTTAACTATCCAGATATTTGTTGGGAATCTCTCTCAGATAAAAGTAATGGGTCCAGAAAATTCTTATCTTCTTTCGCTGACAACTTAATCTTTCATAGGGTAGAAGAGAAAACAAGAGGATCTGCCATCTTGGTCCTAATTCTTACCAACAGGGAGGAAATGGTTGAGGATGTAAAGGTGGCTGGTAATTTAGAAAGTAAGTATCATGCTATCCTCGAATTTTGGATTATAAGAGGAGGAAGACCTGCGAGGACTCAGGTTTTAAGGTTAGACTTCAGAAAGGCAGATTTTAATGGACTCCGAAAGATGGTAGGAAAGGTCCCAATGGCTGGATGTTCTAAAGGCCAGAAATGTCCAAGAAGGATGGGAGATTTTGCTAAATGAAATTCTCATTGCACAATAAGTGACAATCCCGAGAAGGAAGAATTGGAAGCATTTAAAGAGACCAGAATGGATGAACAAAGAACTTGCTAAAAAGGAAAAAAATGTATATCAATTGGAAAGAGGGGAACATACCTAAAGAAGAATATAATGCTGTCTGCAGGGAATGCCGGGCAAGTGTTAGAAGAGCTAAAGCGAGTAATGAACTGAAGCTTGAAAGGGAGACCAAAAGCAATAAAAAAGGATTTTGGGGGTATGTCAATAGCAAAAGAAAAGTCAAAGATGCTATAGGATTTTTACAGGATGAAAAGGGTGAAGTAGTCCAAAATGATGTTGAGAAGGCTGAACTTTTAAATTCATATTTTGCTTCTGTGTTATCTAAGAAAGCAAATGTAACGTGAATTGATCTTCACTGTGCTTTCAAAGGAATAAAAGAAGCCACAATATCTATAAACCGAGATGGTGAGGGAACACAGCTAATTTGAATTAATTTAAATCTCCTGGTCCAGATGAATTACATCATGGGGTACTGAAATAGATAGCAGAGGAAACTTCAGAATCTTTGACAATTCATGCAGAACAGGAGAAGTCCCAGAAGATTGCAGAAGGGTCAAATTTTGTCGCTATCTTCAAAAATGGAAATAAGAGAGCCAGGAAATTACAGGCCAGTGGGCCTTACTTCAATACCAGGAAAGATCTTTGAACAAATTAGTAAACAGCATGTATGTAAGTACATGGATAGGAATAATTAACCAGAGCCAGCATGGGTTTGTAGTAAACAAGTCATGCCAGACTAATCTAATTTCCTTCTATGATGGAATCACTGACTGGGTGGATCAAGGAAATGCGGTAGATGTACTATTTCTTGACTTCAGGAAAGCATTTGGTAAAGTATCTCGTACTATCCTTGTTGAAAAAATTACCAACTATGCGGTTGACAAGGCTTTGGTTAGGTGGATTCATAACTGGCTCAGTGATAGTACTCCAAGAGTGATGGTGATGATGATTTTTATTTATTTATATGGTAATAAATGGTTGCACATCCAATTGGAAGTGTTTCAAGTGGGTACCACAAAGCTCTGTCTTGGCCCCAGTTTTGTTCAACATTTTTAGAACTCCTCTAGATAAGGGAACTGAAGGTAAATCAAATTTTCAGACTATGCAAAGATGGGAGGGATAGCTAAAATGAGACAAGACAGAGAAACAATTCAGTAGGATCTAGAGAAGCTTGAGCAATGACTAATAGAATGGTATTTAAGAGGAAGAAAAGCAAGATTCTACATCAGGGCAAGAAAAATGAAAATTACATCTACGGAATGGGAGGAATTGAACTAAGCAACAGCACGTGTGAAAAAAACTTGGGTATACTAATAGATCACAGACTGCACATGACTCAACAGTGTGATGCAGCAGCAAAAAAGGCAAACACAGTTCTTTAATGTATTTAGAAAAGCATGGAGTCTAGATCACATGAAGTAATTATCCCCCTCTACTCCTCCTTGGTTAGACCCCATCTGGAATACTGTGTCCAATTCTGGGCACCACAATGTTAAAAAGACATTAAAAAATGAGCAAGTTCAGAGAAGAGCTACCAGAATGGTAAACGGACTGCAAAGTATGTCCTACGAGGACCGGTTTATGGATCTGGGAATGTTTAGCTTGCAAAAAAGAACGCTAAGAGGAGACTTAATAGCAGTCTACAGATATTTGAAGGGATGTCACAGTGTAGAGGGATCATCCTTATTCACATTTGCACATAGAAACACGAGAAGCAATGGAATGAAACTGAAAGGAAGAAGATACAGATTAGATATTAGAAATTTTTTTAACGCTGACGGTGATCAACAGTGGAACAGGCTGCCACAAGAGGTGGTGAGTTCTCCTTCAATGGAGACATCTGTCTGAGATGGTTTAGTAAATCCTGCATTGAGCAGGGGGTTGGACACGAGGACCCTGGAGGTCCTTTCCAACTCTAACATTCTATGATTCCCGTAAATGATCATAACATTTTTTCTAGGAAAGCAGTATTTCATATAATGTTGACTACACAAGTATTTTTTAATATCTCCATAAAACTTGAAATGTATCAGAAAAAAAAACGTGCCTGATGGGAAAAATCTGAAAGCATATTCAAATTCAGCACAAAACAATGTATTTAAATCCAGTTAAGTTTTTTCTTTCACAAAAATAATTTTTTTTTTTTTGTCAACCAGTGATTGAAGCAGGTTGTCTGATGAAGAGAAGACATGGAGGGTGTATACAGTGTAAGTAACAGGCAGCTGTCAATCTTGGATTACCAATTTAGCCATGCTTCCCCTGGCACATGGGTGTTAAACGCAGGGGCACCAATGCTTTCAAAGATTGTAGCTGCTCCATCTGTACTCCATAGACAGAACAAGATTAAACAATATTTTAAGCTTTTTTGAATTATAATTTTAGTTTTACTGAATCCATAGATACATCCGTGATCGGGGAGCATATTTGCATCTGTGGGTAAAATTGGAAAACTTTTGGTAGCTGGGAACATCCAGGAGCGCAATATCTCACTGAATTATGGATATATCATATTCATGTGTGGTATGTATAGAATGCTTGAAGGATGTTCAGTAAGATGATGGCCCTATTGTCTCTCTAGGAGGTTCCTGGAGAAAATATGACCATGAGCAGAAATGAAGAATAAAATTGGATTAGAATCTAGACTAATCAGCAGTCTTACCTCAGCGAAGGAAGGAGTAAGGGTTTGGTGATACCCTTTATAACATGTCCTCTAATGAATATCCATGTCAGATCCCAGGAAAAGCAATGGGCATTGCAGATCTGTCCATATTTCCCATGGCGTTTTCCGCTGTGCAGCGCCACAACTCAGCACATTTAGCTGGCACATGGAACAGCTGATCGGCAGGCATGATGCACCCACACCGATCAGATATCGATGACCTATCTTAATATAAAAGTCCTGGACAAACTCTTTTAATGTTTAGTAAGTTTGTTCATATACAGTGCAATATGAAAGTATTTGGCCCCCTTGAACTTTTCTACCTTTTGCCACATTTCTGGCTTCAGACATAAAGATATAAAATTCTAATTTTTGGGGGAAGAATCAACAACAAGTGGGACACAATCGTGAAGTGGAACGAAATTTATTGGATATTTTAAACTTTTTTTTAACAAATTAAAAACTAAAAAGTGGGGCGTGCAATATTCGGCCCCCTTGAGTTAATACTTAGTAGCGCCGCCTTTTGCTGCACTGTAGCACCAACATATTCCAAAGCGCTTCACTGACGACGTGAAATCCACTAGGGATAGTTAGTGAGTACAATCTAAACAGGGAGAAATGCAAGATTCTTCATCATGCAAGAATAACAAAAATGACATCTACAGCATGTGAGGAATAGAACTAAGAAACAGCACATGTGAAAGACTTGGGTATACTAACAGATCACAGACTGCACAGGAGTCAACAGTGTAATGTGGCAGCAAAAAAGGCAAACAGTTCTGGGATGTATTAAGAGAAGCATAGAGTCTAGATCACGTGAAGTAGTTATCCTCCTCTACTCCTCCTTGGTCAGACCTCATCTGGAATACTGGGTCCAGGTCTGGGCACCACATTTTAAAAAAGACATTGAAAAATTAGAGTAAGTTCAGAGAAGAGCTACCAGAATGGTGAACGGACTGCAAGCTGTCCTACGAGGAACAGATCATTGCACACAATGATTAAGGACATATATTTGAAATGTGTCTGCCAGACCTTTTAACCTTACAAGTGGTGATGGGTGAGGTTTGTTTGTGGATTTTAATGATTATGTAAATACATTTTGGGATTTTTGTACCGGATTTGCCTGCTGCTGGAATTCCTCTGGTCTCCACCCAGATATAACCCTCTCAAACACGAGGAGAATATAATAATTTCCCCCAGATGTTTTACTTGTTATGTAAATGGTTAGTGAGACAAATTAGTCCGGGATCTTCATTCATGTTGTTGCAGGATCCCATAGTTATGGGGGTTATTTTTGTGAATTCTTAAAAGACCTACCTAATTCTCTAAATGGCAAACAACTTGTCATTAAGCATGGACAGGCTTTTATTAGAAAAACATGGGGAAAAAAGTGACCCGACCAGGGCTAATCATGATGGTCATTCTCAAATTCTACTGGCTTCTTGGGTAAAGTTCTTGCATTGGTGCCTATTATACTTGTCTCTTTTCCTGATGGCTTTATGAAATCCCTGCATGAAAATGAAGCGCTGTCTACTCATTGGTGAACAATATAATGGACATTTTATAATGAAAATATTGCCAAACTCAACCCATGAATACTTTTAGTGAAGATTTTGGAAAACAAAATCATTGTTTCCCGAGTCTGCCTTGAGTGAAAGTGAACCTCTTTAATTATTCAGTTCTCACAGGCACTGCGAGCCAGGCTTTTATGCGTTATATTATTTTACAAAACTAAGAGTGTATATGAGTATCTTTGTTGGAAGATATTGGCATACAGTACAATGATCTATCTTCAGCTATTCATCTGTCATTTCTTCTACAAGAAGGAGAAGAGAGGAAATAAAAATGTTTGCGTCTACAAGGCCAAGAGCCGTTGTTATTCTATATGTTGAATTCTTCAAGTTTGCATATGAGTAGACATTGTGCCCAAACAATGAAGCTAAGAAATAAAATCCTTGCAGTTCTGTGCCCAGTCCAATGTGTTGACTTATTATTACCTCTAATTACAATGATCTTTCGAAAAATAAAGTGTAATCCGCTACATATGCTACTTATTGGGGCCAAGGCTATTGCTGCAAATTGGTGTGGGGGAGTCTGTCTGTACTTACAGGCCAGGCTACTGTATGATTTTGTCCCCATTTAGTATGTCTTAAAAGCAGCGCAGCTCTCAATGGGTTTACTTGTAATTTTGCACCTGACCTATTAGTATGATGGATTTTCACGCTCCCCAGTCATACTGTAGTTATCCTGTAAATAAATGTATTTCTTTGTTGACTGAGATATTGGTTGTATATTTGTGCAGATCTTTTGTTTTTTGTGGATGTTGTTTTTGTGTAATGGGATAATGGTTTCAATCCAGAGTTGGCAAATAACAGTGTAGATAGTATGGAGACACATCCATCCACTTAAAATTGAAAGGCCAGGAATTGTTGGAGTAGGTCATTTTATTTCTGTCCCTTTGGCCACTATAGATAACATGCTCTAATTGCCAAAATGGACATATACATTAATGTTCATGGGTGTTATTTGGAACTGATGACGTATCGTAGACTTTATAAAAAAAATGTTCTTGCTTTTCGATACATCTCATCAGTTGGATGCTTTCCATCACCAGTTTACTTTTGTCCGCTTCAAGCTTTGATTGATGAAACGCTTAGCTTGGGTAGTATGTATCCGTTAAAAACAGGTATCAAAGGTTTGGAATCGCAGAGAAAATGTTTGTAATTTTGTAACTCATACTAAAAAGTATAAAATTATCAGAAATTAGAATTAAGGTATGAAATAAAGCAATATATATATATATTTTTCTTTTTTACAGAAGAACGTTATCCACCACTTGCTAGTTTACAAATTGGCCCATGGTGATCTCAAAGGGAATATATCAGCAGGTTCTTGCTGTGTAGTCCAAGAGCAGCATGATGTAGAGGCTGAAAGCCTGATTCCAGTGATATGTCATATGCATTTATCAGCAGGAGATTCACTACAGGACTAGGTATCTTGTGCCTCTTAGTCCTGCTGCTCCATGTACCATGCCCCCCACCACTGATTGGCAGCTTCCTGTCATCATAGTGTGCACAGAAAGCTGCCAATCAGAGGTGTGGGCGGGGTTATACAGGGCTCAGCTAGATCTGCAGCAGAGAAAACTGTGATTGTATCAAAATGACAGCAAGTAACACATTGCTGGTATCAGCGTCTCTGCCCCCACATCATGCTGCTGTCAGATTACATTGCAAAAACCTGCTGACAGGGGAGCAGCAGGGTGGACGCTATCTTCATATATACACTGGACTTATAAGCTAGGAGTCCATTATATTTTTTTAATGTTCCTTTTATCCAAATGGCACTTTTTGTACCATTTTGTATATTAGGATTATAGACCCGCAGGCAGTAACATAACTAGAGTCTGATGCGCCCCGGTGCAAGATTTGGACGATGGCCCCCCCATCCTGGTGTGTGTGTATGTGTGTATATATATATATATATATATATATATATATATTTGTGTGTGTGTGTGTATGTGTATGTGTATATGTATGTATATATATATATATATATGTATATATATATATATATATATATACAGTACAGACCAAAAGTTTGGACACACCTTCTCATTTAAAGATTTTTCTGTATTTTCATGACTTTGAAAATTGTACATTCACACTGAAGGCATCAAAACTATGAATTAACACATGTGGAATTATATACTTAACAAAAAAGTGTGAAACAACTGAAAATATGTCTTATATTCTAGGTTCTTCAAAGTAGCCACCTTTTGCTTTGATGACTGCTTTGCACACTCTTGGCATTCTCTTGTTGAGCTTCAAAAATGTAAAAATTTTACACTCGCCTTCCCTCCGCTCCCCCTGCCACTCAGCGTCCTCTTCTGAAGTCGGCTGCTGACTTCAGCATGCAAGCGACGGGAGCGCATGACGTCACCTCCATGCACCCCCACTAACATGCATGCCGATGTCTGCTGCTGGTGCCTGGCAGCATGTATTGCCGCGCACTGACCCGTTGGACCTCTGTGACCGCGGTCTTTACGCCCCTGTAGGTTCGATAATCTTGGGCAGAAAATTATGCCGATAAAAACAATAATCACCTAACGTGCCAAATTATATCTGCCTCATAGACTGCATTTGCAATAAAAAAAAAGCAGTGTTGTTGAAAGAGCTATTGAAAGACTGGGCTGTAATCTACCTAAGCGCCAGACCAATGTAAAAAATTGTTTTTATGAAGGATAGGCTGTCAAATCAATTTATTCTTTCACACAACGGTTGCTTTGAATGTCTTAAAATAGCCGCCATTGATAGTATCAGTCCAAACATCCCAAACAGGTTAAAGGCTTTAATGATTAGACTGTTTCTAAATGTACAAGGTAGATACATTACTTCCAGAAGGCTTTATCCTTTATTACATTTTTCCAATTTTTACAACATCAAAAATTAATCACCCTTAAGTATACATAGAACATAAAACATAAACATATAATTGCACTTCCATTTTCAAAGAGAAAAAGTTCAATATTTCAAAATCATAAAAGGAGAGCAACATGTAACACACAACATATAACATTACAAGACAGCATAATTTTACTTAAATCATCATGTGTTAATAGGAATAGCCCACGGGGACAGAGCCCACAATTTCCATCTATCCATAATTTTCTTTTTGTTTTGTTGCTAGAATGCTAGCATATATTCATAATGATAATAGGTGTTAATTTTCGCAATCAAATCTTCCATCGTGGGAATGAGAGATTTCCATTTCAGTGCTATGCATTGTCTAGCTGAAATCAAAACCTGTATTACCATCCATCTGAACTCATGTGGAATTGTATGTATTCCAATATTCAACATTGCTAGAGATGGATTCGGTGCTAATGAACCCCTATTAAACCAGAGATAGGATCCCTTTTGGTCTTTGGTTTTCGGGTCTATCTTAGGACAAAACCACCATACATGACGTAATGTATCGACTTGCAGACACTCCTTCCAGCATTTATCCGAATAACTCGGACTACAATGTGCTAATTTAGACGGAAAGAGATACCATCTCATACGGATCTTCTTCAGTTGTTCAAGATGGTTAATACATCTTGATATTTTTTGTATCCTTATGTTATATGTACCAATTCATTATGCCAATTCTGAATCGGTACTGATTAGTGTTGAGCGATACCTTCCGATATCGGGAAATTTTTTACATTCTTCATATTCTACTTCTTCATCTTCTTCATATTCTTCTTCTTCATCATATTCTTATTTGTGACAGGCATTCCTGTAGTTGTTATCTATAAAAGGTTGGACATTACACCTTTCGTTCTGCCCGTCACAAAAGATTTACAACAGGATTTGTCCGCGTTCAGTTTGGCCTGCAGCAGCAGGTCTTTTCCAGGGGCACCACGAGGAGGAACGGACTCCCCCCCCATACACTGCTTAGTCATCTTCTGCTTATAATTTAGATATTATCTTTTGCTCTGATTTTTAGTCTTATGCTTAATGTTCTTCCGCTTTTTGTTCTGCAGCTTCTTGTATTTCTGCTTCTTGGTTTTCTGTCTCTTGTTCTTCTGTATCTTGGTGCTTGTCTTCTCTTCTTTGTCCTCTTGGTCAACTTCTTCAGGGTCATCTTCTTGGTCTTCTTCGGGGTGGTCTTCAGGGTCGTCGTCTTCGGGGGTCTTCGTCTTCGGGGTCCTCGTCTTCTTCGGGTTGGTCTTCTGGGTCCTCGTCTTCGGGGTCCTCGTCTTCTTCGGGGTGGTCTTCAGGGTCCTCGTCTTCTTCGGGGTGGTCTTCAGGGTCTTCGTCTTCTTCGGGGTGGTCTTCAGGGTCCTCGTCTTCGGGGTGGTCTTCAGGGTCCTCGTCTTCTTAGGGTTGATCTTCAGGGTCCTCGTCTTCAGGGTCCTCGTGAGGGAGATCCAGAGTGATTACCAAGAACCATTTCAAAAAACTTGAACTTGGAAATGTAGCAGAAGGTACAAGAAGGCTGAGGAACTACCGAGGACCAGCTGACGGTACTGGAACCCGGATGGGTAGCAGAAGGTACAAGAGCCAATGGAACTGCCGAAGACCAGCTGACGGTACTGGAACTCGGTTACTAAGCAGGAGGTACCTGTGCCAGAAAGCACTACCAAGGACCAGCAGACGTTGGTGGAACTTGGATACCGAGAAGGAGGCACCTAATCCAAAGGCACTGCCGAGAACCAGCTGACGGTACTGGAACCCGGATGGGTAGCAGAAGGTACCCATGTAAAAAAAAAGTTCAAGGCCGCGAGCTGGCCGCAGTTACCAAAACCCACAGTCCTACAGGGGGTGCTTGTCCTATTGGCACTATGGAACCAGCCTTCATTGCCAGATCCCGCAGCCCACATAGGAGTCACCTAAACTGCAGGCACCATAGAGTCGGCTAACCCGACCGCAAAACGACAGGACAACGCATTGGAGGCAAAGTGATGTTGACACTACCCGGAAACAGCTGGCGTGCTGGAACCAGGCTGGGCAGGAGGGAGTACCCGTGCCAAAGACACTGCTGAGAACCAGCTGACGGTACTGGAACCCGGATGGGTAGTAGAAGGTACAAGAGCCAATGGAACTGCCGAAGACCAGCTGACGGTACTGGAACTCGGTTACTAAGCAGGAGGTACCTGTGCCAGAAAGCACTACCAAGGACCAGCAGACGTTGGTGGAACTTGGATACCGAGAAGGAGGCACCTAATCCAAAGGCACTGCCGAGAACCAGCTGACGGTACTGGAACCCGGATGGGTAGCAGAAGGTACCCATGTAAAAAAAATTTCAAGGCCGCGAGCCGGCCGCAGTTACCAAAACCCACAGTCCTACAGGGGGTGCTTGTCTTATTGGCACTATGGAACCAGCCTTCATTGCCAGATCCCGCAGCCCACATAGGAGTCACCTAAACTGCAGGCACCATAGAGTCGGCTAACCCGACCGCGACACGACAGGACAACGCATTGGAGGCAAAGTGACGTTGACACTACCCGAAAATAGCTGGCGTGCTGGAACCAGGCTGGGCAGGAGGGAGTACCCGTGCCAAAGACACTGCCGAGAACCAGCTGACGGTACTGGAACCCGGATGGGTAGTAGAAGGTACAAGAGCAAATGGAACTACCGAGGACCAGCTGACGGTACTGGAACCCGGATGGGTAGCAGAAGGTACAAGAGCCAATGGAACTGCCGAAGACCAGCTGACGGTACTGGAACTCGGTTACTAAGCAGGAGGTACCTGTGCCAGAAAGCACTACCAAGGACCAGCAGACGTTAGTGGAACTTGGATACCGAGAAGGAGGCACCTAATCCAAAGGCACTGCCGAGAACCAGCTGACGGTACTGGAACCCGGATGGGTAGCAGAAGGTACCCATGTAAAAAAAAGTTCAAGGCCGCGAGCCGGCCGCAGTTACCAAAACCCACAGTCCTACAGGGGGTGCTTGTCTTATTGGCACTATGGAACCAGCCTTCATTGCCAGATCCCGCAGCCCACATAGGAGTCACCTAAACTGCAGGCACCATAGAGTCGGCTAACCCGACCGCAACACGACAGGACATCGCATTGGAGGCAAAGTGACGTTGACACTACCCGGAAACAGCTGGCATGCTGGAACCAGGCTGGGCAGGAGGGAGTAACCATGCAAAAGACACTGCGGGGAAACAGCTGGCGGTGCTGGAACCCAGGGTAAATACTAAAAACAGAGTGGAGCCAGAGGTGTAATTGGAGCAAGTTTTAAATCAGTAGTACAGTGGATGTGGACAAAGCAGGAGAATTTGCCGGACACACAGCAGGGGAACAGCTGACGTTACTGAACCCCAATAACACTGGAGCAAGCGTTGACTGTGCAGACGGCACTTCTGAGCAGCAACTAGCGGTATTGGAGCCCAGGTAAATACTAAAAACAGAGGTACTCCAGAGGTACTCCTGCATTTTACGCTCCCGGTTCAACAGTGTTATGAGGCTTTGTAAGTTGTCCCGGTAGCGAGGATCTAGGAGGGTGGACACCCAATAATCAGCCGTGTTGAGAATGTGGGCGATGCGGCGGTCGTTTCTCAGGCACTGCAGCATGAAATCAACCATGTGCTGCAGACTGCCAACTGGCCAAGAAACGCTATCCCCTGCTTGAGGCGTGATCTCTGCCTGCTCTGCATCACCCCACCCTCGCTCTAGATACTGACTACTAGAGCATTGTGTACCTCCCTCCTCTGGACAGATGTCTTCCTCATCCATTGACTCCTCCTCATCCTCCTCACAAAGTGTCCCCTGCCTAGGCCTTTGTGAGGAACCACGTTGCGCAGACTGTAGAGAAGCAGATGGCATTTGTGACTCCTCATCCTCCACCTCTTCCAAAACCTTGTCCCTTAGTGCTTGCAGTGTTTTTTCAAGCAGGCAGATAAGGGGGATAGTCATGCTGACTAGTGCATCATCTGCACTCGCCATCCGCGTGGAATAATCGAAGGCACGCAAAACGTGGCAAATGTCCTTCATAGAGGCCCACTCAGTGGTGGTGAAGTGTGAACGGCGCGCACTGCGACTTGTTTGCGTCTGCTGCAGCTGGTACTCCATTACTGTTGCCTGCTGCTCACACAACCTCTCCAACATTTGTAACGTTGAATTCCACCTGGTGGGTAGGTCACATATGATGCGATGTTCCGGAAGACATAATCGGCGCTGCAGAGCTGCAATGCGTGATCTTGCATTGCTGGAACGCCGCAAGTGAGCGCACTCTATGCGGACCTTGTGAAGCAGTGCATCAAGATCCGGATAGTCCCTCAAAAAACTCTGCACGACCAAGTTGAGCACATGTGCCAGACATGGGATGTGAGTGAGGTTGCCTAGGCCCAGAGCTGCCACCAGATTTCGGCCATTGTCACACACTACCATGCCTGGCTGGAGATTCGCTTGCACAAACCACACGTCGCTCTGCTGCTTGATGGCATTCCAGAGCTCCTGCGCGGTGTGGCTTCGATTCCCCAAAGAAATTAATTTTAATACGGCCTGTTGACGTTTGGCCACGGCTGTGCTCATATTGGTCACCATAACAGGTAACCGTTCACGGGTCGATGTGGAGGTAGACCGTGACGGCTCCTGCAGCGCTGATTCAGAGGAACTGGAGTATGAGGAGGAGTCAATGTGTACAGACTGGATTCCTGCAATCCTTGGAGTTGGCAGAACACGTACAGCGCCACTCTCAAGATCTGTACCCGGCTCCACAACATTTACCCAATGGGCAGTGAGGGAAAGGTATCGTCCCTGTCCATGCTTACTGGTCCACGCATCGGTGGTCAGGTGGACCTTGCTACTGACGGCGCTTTGTAGCGCATGTTTAATTTTTCCCTCCACATGATGTTGCAGGGCAGGGACGGCTTGCCTGCTGAAATAAAAGCGTCTGGGCACGTTGTATTGTGGGACTGCCAATGCCATAAAGTTACGGAATGTGTCAGTCTCCACCAGCCTGAATGATAGCATTTCAAGGGCCAGTAGTTTAGCAATGCCAGCATTCAGAGCCTGTGCTCGGGGGTGGTTTGCCGAGTATGGGTGCCTTTTCTCCCATGCCTGTGCTAACGATGGCTGTAGACTGGCCTGGGAGTGTGAGGATGACTGGGAAAGTGGTGCTGTGGGTGTAATTACACTGTGTCTCTGTACAACAGTGCCAGAGATTCTTCCATGGCGATCCTGTGAGGAAGCCGAACCAGCTGTGTGTGAGCTGGAGGAAGAGGCTACAACATGAGCTGAAGAGGTGGTAGGTGGCGCTGTAGGTTGGCCTAGGTCTTCAGTGTGTTTTTGTAACTGCACCACGTGCTTGGTCCGCACATGTTTCCACATATTTGTGGTATTGAGGTTGCTGACACTTTTCCCTCTTTTCACCTTCTGATTACACAGCTTGCATTTGACAAAGCAAATGTCATCTGCAACTGTGTCAAAAAAGGACCAGGCACTGCAAGTCTTGGGAGCGCCCGCTTTGGATTTTGGAAGAGCCATGCTCCTAATGGGTGCCGAAGTGGAGGCTACAGGCAACCAAGTCTGCCCCCTCCCTCTCCCTCCTTTTTGGGCTGTTCGGGGAATCTCTTCCTCAGAGCTGCTCCCACCACCTTCCTGTCCCTCACGCCATGATGGGTCAAGGACCTCATCATCTACACCACCCTCTTCAAACAACTGCTTCTCCTGGGTAGTCTCGACAGCACAGTACGCACCAGAAAGTGGCACCTGAGTCTCATCATCAGATGCGTACTGAGGTGTGCTGCTGACCATAGGCACTGGCCCACCCGCCTCTTCAGATTCAGAGAGACAAAACGGTTGCGCATCACTGCATACTACCTCTTCTTCAAATTCTCGAATTCTGCTTGGCTGGCCCCCTCTTTCCAAGCCAAGAGATTCAGAGAACAGAAGTAGAGATGGCTCCGGTCCAGGGCTCTCTGACTGCCTGGGAAATTTGGCAGGTGGTGAAGAGACAGATGGGTGCTCTTCAGTGCTCAGGACCTGAGAGGATCTGGAACTAATTGAAGTTGATGCGTTAGCTGCCATCCATCCAACAACGGCTTCAATTTGGTGCTCCTGCAGCAGTGGGGTACGGCTAGCTCCTACAAAGCTGCGCATAAAGGACTGTTCCCTGGTAAAACTGGGGGATGCTGAGTCACTGGTGCCCACAGCAGGCACAGAATCCCCACGTCCTCTCCCTGCAGGCACAGAATCCTCACGTCCTCTCCCTGCAGAAACTCCACGCCCACGCCTACGTCCACGACCACATGCCTTACTCCCTGCCTTCTTCATCTTGGTAGACTGATAAAGATAGGCAGAAAAGTACTAAGGGCTTAGTGTGCTTATTCCTGAACAGCTGCTAACAGGTATAAGAAACACTAATTTTATAAAGTGTGGACTAGACTTTAATATGAGCTAATGTGGCCTACACAACTGTAAAGTGGAGTGTTTGGTGAACTTTATTTAGTTTTTTTTGTCACAAAAAGACACTGGATGTGCTTAAAGATGTAATAACGATAGTATCACAAACTTTTTGTAGCTATTACAATGTAGGAAGGTAACCTACAATGCAATAGATGAGGCTGCAAAAAATAGGCTAATACTAATCTGGCTGGGGCTCCAGGGCCCAATGCTGCAGAAAGGCTCCTCTAACTACTCCTATATAGTGTGTCTGGAACCAATTTAGCTGAATACGGATAGAACCACCACACTAATAGGATAAATCAGGAAAAATTATGAATTGGCAAAAAAGGACAATGTATGAGTCAGTGACGCACGCTGAGTGCACTACAACCAGACGGGGTTGAAGCATACACTACAGGGTGAGCTGCACTCACACACCAGACCTTGCAGACAGCGGTGAACAGTACAGATGCAGAGCACTGTGCACTAGCGCTGCAAGACCAAAAAATTTCTCTATCTACTCCTATATAGTGTGTTTGGAACCAATTTAGCTGAATACGGATGGAACCACCACACTAATAGGAGAAATCAGGAAAAATTATGAATTGGCAAAAAAGGACAATGTATGAGGCAGTGACACACACTGAGTGCACTACAACCAGACGTGGCTGAAGCACACACTACAGGGTAAGCTGCACTCACACACCAGACCTTGCAGACAGCGGTGAACAGTACAGATGCAGAGCACTGTGCACTAGAGCTGCAAGACCAAAAAAATTTCTCTATCTACTCCTATATAGTGTGTTTGGAACCAATTTAGCTGAATACGGATAGAACCACCACACTAATAGGAGATATCAGGAAAAATTATGAATTGGCAAAAAAGGACAATGTATGAGGCAGTGACACACACTGAGTGCACTACAACCAGACGTGGCTGAAGCACACACTACAGGGTGAGCTGCACTCACACACAGAGACCTTGCAGACTGCGGTGAACAGCTCAGAGAACTGTGCACTAGCACTGCAAGGCACAGCGATTTATAAAGTAGCTTGGGTAAAGCAGAATAGACCAAATAGGTAGCTAAAACTGTCCCTCAGAACAACAGCGTCCTATCCCTAACTGAATTCACAGCAGAGTGAGCTCAAAATGGCGGCGGCGGCTTTTATAGTGCATCATGACATCATTTCAGCAGCCAATCACAGCCATGCCATTAGTTAAGATGCCTACATGCCTAACAGGATGTGCCCACACTTCTTAGGATCCTCATTGGCTGAATAAAATGAAAATGGCTCTTTGCATTATGGGAACTTCCGATTCCGGTATACGATATTGCAAAAGTATCGGAATTAAGTATCGGAATTCCGATACCGCGAATATCGGCCGATACCCGATATTTCAGTATCGGAATGCTCAACACTAGTACTGATATATCTAAATCCGTTTCCCACTTAAGCATATACGGCAATTTCCCCTCCTCTAGTGGACTATTTAAGATTTTATAGATTAAAGACATTCCTTTAGTTGTGGAGTTCACATTATTTAAAAAAAATTGAAGCAGACCTCTAGTATGTCCTTTATCTAGCAAACCTGATGGTAGGAAATGTCTAACTTGTAAATATTGATAAAAACAACTTTTGATCAAACAATACTTACCGTATTTTTCGGATTATAAGACGCTCCTAGGTTTTAGAGGAGGAAAATAGAAAAAAAATGTAAGCATTAAAATGTGGTCATGATGCCCTGGTAAGGGGGAAGGGGTCTGCTGCCGACACTGTTTTAGGGGTAATGTCCCCCAATTCTGTTAATATCTCCCATCCTGGTATATATGGCCCCCTCCTTCCTGTTATACGTGGCCCTCATTCTTATCCTGATATGCATAGCCCCCCTCATCCCCATCCTGGTATGTATTGCACCCTTCATCCCTCTTCCTGGTATGTATGGCCCCCCTCATCCCTCTTCCTGGAATGTATGGCCCCCCTCATCCCTCTTCCTGGTATGTATGGCCCCCCTCATCCCTCTTCCTGGTATGTATGGCCCCCCCTCATCCCTCTTCCTGGTATGTATGGCCCCCCTCATCCCTCTTCCTGGTATGTATGGCCCCCCTCATCCCTCTTCCTGGTATGTACAGCACCCATCATCCCTCTTCCTGGTATGTATGGCCCCCCTCATCCCTCTTCCTGGTATGTATGGCACCCATCATCCCTCTTCCTGGTATGTATGGCACCATTCATCCCTCTTCCTGGTATGTATGGCCCCCCTCATCCCTCTTCCTGGTATGTATGGCCCCACTAATCCCTCATCTTGCTATGTATAGCCCCCCTCATCACTCTTCCTGGTATGCTTGGCACCCACTGATCCCCATCACACTGCACACAAAAAAAATACTCACCACCTCTCTCCTTCAGCGCTGCGTTCTGCTCTGCTGCCGATAGGGATCTCACTGTGTGAGCCGCCCATGGAGTAACTGCCATGCCCTCACACTGTGAGATGGTCTGCCGAAATAGTCACTGCTCCCCTCGCCGGGACTGTGTGCGTGTAGAGCAGTGACCATTCATTTCCCTTAATAGCGCGCACACTGTACCTGCAGCGCGGCTCCTGCTGCCGCTCTGCGGTCTGTGTGCCCGTTATTAAAGACCATGAATATTCACTACAACCCATCACCCCCACCCATCACCCCCACCACCCACAGCCACAGTATACATACAGTACAGACCAAAAGTTTGGACACACCTTCTCATTTAAAGATTTTTCTGTATTTTCATGACTATGAAAATTGTACATTCACACTGAAGGCATCAAAACTATGATAAAAATCTTTAAATGAGAAGGTGTGTCCAAACTTTTGGTCTGTACTGTATGTATATCGGACTATAAGACGCACCCCCACTTTCCTCCAAAATTTTGGAGGAAAAAAGTGCGTCTTATAGTCCGAAAAATACGATATTTCTAATAACATCATATGGCATAAGAACTGAGCCGTCAAATATATCTGCTAATGTATTAATTCCACTCTTATGCCATGATGCTCTAAATTTAGATAATGGATATGAAATTATATGAACCTAATGGAAATATTTGTCAATGAAATCGACAGATTCCATTTAGCCCAGTTGTTTCAAGCATATATAGTTGCCACCATAGTTGGTAAAAGAAAAAACTGTTGGCTTTAGATATTAAATTTTAAAAGTTCTCCTTGTAGAACCACTGTTAGCATAAAAGGATTCAATTTGCATCCATCTATGAGAACCTTCTTCCAGCCATCAATCCTTCGTTGAGTCAAGAATACTAACTTTATAATATTTCAAGACATCCGGAACTCCCATACGCACCCAACCTAAAAGGATAGGAAATAATTTTTTTTCTGACTCTTGATTTTTTTTCCCCACTCATATAAATATCCCAATTAAAAACTTGAAATTTGTTAATCAGCTTACGGGGAATATTTAAGGGAATACATCTAAATAAATATAATAATTTGGGAAGTAAGGTCATTTTAAAAGCATTTATCCTAGCTATCCATGATAGGACGATCGTTAAGTATCTTTCCAGCTCCATTTTAAGTGAGCTATATATGGTGTCAAAATTCTCCTGTACCAATAGATGTGTAGATGTAAGAAATATACCTAGATATGAAATTCCCTTTTCAGCCCACTTAAAGTGGAATAAAGTCTTTATCTTACTTTTAGTTTGATAGAGAATATGAATAGGAAAAATTAATGACTTAGACCCGTTAAGTTTATATTCCAGAAGGCTTTAAATAACATTACAGGAACGATTTTATAAACCAATGCATTTTTTATTCTTTACTAAATTCTTCATGTTTACTCATTTCACCTTCAGTTTTATTTGTCTTGTGTATATATCCAGTAGTCTATTGTGGTTTAGAACAAAGCCGCCTTTCTTCACAAGGTCAAAGCGTTTAAAATAATTGTATTTATTTATCTGTTAATTTGTTTAAGTGTTTTGTTTCATGAAATCATATGAAACAATGGGTCTTTTTTACCTGGCATGCACTTCTTTGTGTTCATTTTACGTATGTGTTTATTCACTTTAATACTCATTTAGTAATCCGTTATATGCTAGTTTAATTGATTAGAATATTTAGGCTCTATATACATTCCTTATGAGACTAAGGTCAGACATATACGCTGAGAATATTCTGCCGTACTGAGGAACCCGTCACCATTAGTGTTGTATTTTTAGGCTAAGTGCCCACGATGCAGAAATGCTGCAGATTTTTTCCGCATCTCCCTGGCAGGAAAAACACATGCGGATTTTACATGCGTTTTTCCTGCCAGGTAGAAGCGTTTGTCACGCGTTTTTGCATGAATTTCTGCATGTGGGTTATCAAGCGCTTTTCCAAGCAATTTTAGCATCACTTGGAAAGTGCTTGACAACTTGGTCACACTATTAGTGTTGAGCGATACCTTCCGATATCAGGAAATATCGGATCGGATTGGATCGGGGCGATACCCAAAAAGTATCGGATATCGCCGATTCCGATACCGGAAACCAATGCAAGTCAATGGGACACAAATATCGGAATGAAAATAAACCCTTTCTTTCCCTGTAGGTTAATTCTACATGAAGGAAAACAACTAACAATAATGTAGAATGTATTGGGGGAGGTGGTTGCCCAAATCGATGGGAACAGTGCTCACAGTGAAACATGAAAAGTCGGCAATTCAGCAGCGGCATACACCGGTACCTGACAATTTAGAACAGAAAGAATAGAGCTTCACACATAGATTAGATAGATAGAAACATGTCAGTCACACATATATGAAGTACAGTGACAGTGTTGCTTACTGTACTTGTCATTTAGTGTAAAGGATTTATTAAAAAAATAACAGTGTTTTCATGCACCGTCTCTTTAAAAAAGCCGGCCGGCAATTCAGCAGCGGTACCCGACAATTTACAAAAGAAAGAATAGAGCATCACACATAGATTAGATAGATAGAAACATGTCAGTCACATATATAAGAAGTACAGTGATAGTGTTGATTGCTGTACTTGTCATTTAGTGTTAAAATAAAGGATTTATTAAAAAAAAAATTGGCGTGGGGTTCCCCGTAATTTTAGTCTCTAGCGGAGGTTAAGCAGACAGCTGGGGCAGATGTTTGAAGCCTGGGAAGGGGGTAATACCCACGGAGCTCCCCAGGCTGAATACCTAGCCTTTACTAGCTATTAAAATGGGGGACCCCCCCAAAACATGACGTGGGGTCCCCCCTATTTTTATAGCTAGGAAAGGCTAGGCAGACAGCTGGGGGCTGATATTAATAGCCCAGGAAGGGTACCATGAATATTGGCCCCCTCCCAGGCTAGAAACACCAGCCGTCAGCCGCCCCAGAAATGGCGCATCCATAGGATGCGCCAATTCTGGCACTTAGCCTCGCTCTTTCACGCTGCCCTGTAGCGGTGGCAGTGGGGTAATAGGGCTGGGGTTGATGTCAGCTTATAATGCCAGCTGACATCAAGCCCAGGTTAGTAATGGAGAGGCGTCTATAAGACACCCCCATTACTAACCCCATAGTCAAAGTTAAAAGAAAACACAAACACCCAGAATAAAGTCCTTTAATTGAAATAAAGACACAATCCTTTATTGTTCTAAATTAAACCATACTTACCATCACGCCCATTCCAGCTGAAGCCAACGATCTCCTGCAATAAAAGAAAAATAATAAAGCAACATCATCCTTACCTTTCCATGGTTCCCACGACAGCTTCAGCTCTGCTACATCGAGATGACAGGCTGGACCGCAGCAGAACGCTGCCATCCAGCCTGTCATCCCGCAGACACTGAGAAGCGCAGGCATGCTTGCGCTCTGCAGTGTCTGGCTGTGACGGCATAAAGATGAGACGAGTTCATGTCCAATGAACTCGGCGCACCTCATGCACGTCACTGACCGCGTGGAAAAATTCTCACGCTGAAGCGCTGAGTGCAGGAGAATTCTTCCACGCTGTCAGTGACGTGCATAAGGTGAGCTCATGTCCAATGAACTCAGCTCACCTCCTGCACGTCACTGACAGCGTGGGAGAATTTTCCTGCACTCAGCGCTTCAGCGTGAGAATTCTCCCACGCTGAAGCGCTGAGTGCAGGAGAATTTTCCCACGCTGTCAGTGACGTGCATAAGGTGAGCTCATGTCCAATGAACTCAGCTCACCTCCTGCACGTCACTGACAGCGTGGGAGAATTCTCCTGCACTCAGCGCTTCAGTGTGAGAATTCTCCCACGCTGAAGCGCTGAATGCAGGAGAATTTTCCCACGCTGTCAGTGACGTGCATGAGGTGAGCCGAGTTCATTGGACATGAACTCGGCTCATCTGGATGCCCTCACAGAGAGACACTGTGGAGCGCAAGCAAGCCTGCGCTTCTCAGTGTCTGCGGGATGACAGGCTGGATGGCAGCGTTCTGCTGCGGTCCAGCCTGTCATCTCGATGTAGCAGAGCTGAAGCTGTCATGGGAACCATGGAAAGGTAAGGATGATGTTGCTTTATTATTTTACTTTTATTGCAGGAGATCGTTGGCTTCAGCTGGAATGGGCGTGACGGTAAGTATGGTTTAATTTAGAACAATAAAGAATTGTGTGTTTATTTCAATTAAAGGACTTTATTCTGGGTGTTGTGTTTTTTTTAAATACTTTACTAGAAATTCATGGTGGTCATGTCTAATATTGGCGTGACCCCATGAATTTTGGGCTTAGGGCCAGCTGATAATGCCAAGCTGGCCCTAACCCCTTTATTACCCAGTGAGCCACCGCACCAGGGCCCTGGATGAGTTGGGTACAGCGCCAGAAGATGGCGCTTCTATGAACGCGCCATTTTCCGGGGTGGCTGCGGACTGCAATTTGCAGCGGGGGTGGCCCAGAAAGCTTGGGCCTCCCTGCGCTGCGGATTCCAGCCCCCAGCTGCCTAGTTGTACCTGGCTGGACACAAAAACAGGGCGAAGCCCCACGTCAATTTTCTTTAAATTATTTCATGAAATAATTAAGAAAAAAAGGGCTTCCCTATATTGTTGTGTCCGGCCAGGTACAAATAGGCAGCTGGTGGTTGGGGGCAGCCCGTTCCTGCCTGCTGTACCTGACTGGACACAAATATAGTGCGAAGCCCCACGTCAATTTTTTAAAAATTATTTCATGAATTTCCTGAAATAATTTAAAAAAATTGAAGTGGGGCTTCGCACTATATATGTGTCCAGCCAGGTACAGCAGGCAGGAATGGGCTGCCCCCAACCACCAGCTGCCTATTTGTACCTGGCCAGACACAACAATATAGGGAAGGCCTTTTTTTCTTAATTATTTCATGAATTTCATGAAATAATTAAAAAAAATTGAAGTGGGGCTTCTCACTATATTTGTGTCCAGCCAGGTACAGCAGGCAGGAACGGGCTGCCCCCAACCACCAGCTGACTATTTGTACCTGGCCGGACACAACAATATAGGGAAGCCCTTTTTTTCTTAATTATTTCATGAATTTCATGAAATAATTAAAAAAAAAATACGTGGGGCTTCGCCCTATTTTTGTGTCCAGCCAGGTACAACTAGGCAGCTGGGGGCTGGAATCTGCAGCGCAGGGAGGCCCAAGCTTTCTCGGCCCCACCGGCTGCAAATTGCAGTCCGCAGCCACCCCGGAAAATGGCGCGTTCATAGAAGCGCCATCTTCTGGCGCTGTACCCAACTCATCCAGGGCCCTGGTGCGGTGGCTCACTGGGTAATAAAGGGGTTAGGGCCAGCTTGGTATTATCAGCTGGCCCCAAGCCCAAAATTCATGGGGTCACGCCAGTATTAGACATGACCACCATGAATTTCTAGTAAAGTATTTAAAAAAAACACAACACCCAGAATAAAGTCCTTTAATTGAAATAAACACACAATTCTTTATTGTTCTAAATTAAACTATACTTACCATCACGCCTATTCCTGCTGAAGCCAACGATCTCCTGCAATAAAAGAAAAATAATAAACCAACCTCATCCTTACCTTTCCATGGTTCCCACGACAGCTTCAGCTCTGCTACATCGAGATGACAGGCTGGACCGCAGCAGAACGCTGCCATCCAGCCTGTCATCCCGCAGACACTGAGAAGCGCAGGCATGCTTGCGCTCCTCACTGTCTCGCTGTGACGGCATCCAGATGAGCAGAGGTCATGTCCAATGAACTCGGCTCACCTCATGCACGTCACTGACAGCGTGGGAAAATTCTCACGCTGAAGTGCTGAGTGCAGGAGAATTCTCCCACGCTGTCAGTGACGTGCATGAGGTGAGCTCATGTCCAATGAACTCAGCTCACCTCATGCACCTCACTGACAGCGTGGGAAAATTCTCCTGCACTCAGCGCTTCAGCGTGAGAATTCTCCCACGCTGTCAGTGATGTGCATGAGGTGAGCCGAGTTCATTGGACATGACCTCGGCTCATCTGGATGCCGTCACAGCGAGACAGTGAGGAGCGCAAGCAAGCCTGCGCTTCTCAGTGTCTGCGGGATGACAGGCTGGATGGCAGCGTTCTGCTGCGGTCCAGCCTGTCATCTCGATGTAGCAGAGCTGAAGCTGTCGTGGGAACCATGGAAAGGTAAGGATGAGGTTGCTTTATTATTTTATTTTTATTACAGGAGATCGTTGGCTTCAGCTGGAATGGGCGTGATGGTAAGTATGGTTTAATTTAGAACAATAAAGAATTGTGTCTTTATTTCAATTAAAGGACTTTATTCTGGGTGTTTGTGTTTTTTTTTAACTTTGACTATGGGGTTAGCAATGGGGGTGTCTTATAGACGCCTCTCCATTACTAACCTGGGCTTGATGTCAGCTGGCATTATAAGCTGACATCAACCCCAGCCCTATTACCCCCTGCCACCGCACCAGGGCAGCGTAGAAGAGCGAGGCTAAGTGCCAGAATTGGCGCATCCTATGAATGCGCCATTTCTGGGGCGGCTGACGGCTGGTGTTTCTAGCCTGGGAGGGGGCCAATATTCATGGCTCCCTTCCTGGGCTATTAATATCAGCCCCCAGCTGTCTGCCTAGCCTTTGCTAGCTATTAAATTAGGGGGGACCCCACGTCATTTTTTTTGGTGGGGTCCCCCATTTTAATAGCTAGTAAAGGCTATGTATTCAGCTGGGGGCTGATATTAGTAGCCTGGGAAGCTCCGTGGGTATTACCCCCTTCCCAGGCTTCAAACATCTGCCCCAGCTGTCTGCTTAACCTCCGCTAGAGCCTAAAATTAAGGGGAACCCCACGCCAATTTTTTTAATAATAAATCCTTTATTTTAATACTAAATGACAAGTACAGTAAGCAACACTGTCACAGTACTTCATATATATGTGACTGACATGTTTCTATCTATCTAATCTATGTGTGAAGCTCTATTCTGTCTGTTATAAATTGTCGGGTACCGCTGCTGAATTGCCGGCCGGCTTTCTTAAAGAGACGGTGCATGAAAACACTATTATTTTTTTTGATAAATCCTTTACGCTAAATGACAAGTACAGTAAGCAGCACTTTCACTGTACTTCGTATATATGTGGCTGACATGTTTATATCTATCTAATCTATGTGTGAAGCTCTATTCTTTCGGTTCTAAATTGTCGGGTACCGGTGTATGCCGATGCTGAATTGCCGGCTTTTCATGTTTCACTGTTGGCACTGTTCCCATCGATTTGGGCAATCACTGTAATGCCACAACCACCATGGCTGTGGCATTACAGTGAGTGGCAGACAATCCCTGCATGATTGGTGCTCTAAATAGCACCAGACATGCAGGACACGCTTTTGGTGCACGAACAGTTATCGAACATAACCTCGAACAGCCGAATTTTTTGCAAATCGTTCGGGTTCGTCGAACAACTCGAACACCGCCCAAAACAGCTCGAATTTGAGATTGGCGAACAGTTCTAGTCGAACACCGCTCATCTCTACTAAAGACTCTCTCGTACTCCTGTACCACCCGGTAGACTCCTTGTTTTTGGTGCAGGGGAGTGGAGTCAGCACCCACGTGGAGTTTCTGGCACCAGTCCTCCTTTTGTTTCTGGGAGCCATTACCCTCCGCCTGTGGAGATGGAGGCAAGGGTTCCATGGCCCTGATAGCTTTGTGTTCGACGACAAACAGTTTGGTGAGTGTAGCGTACCTGGGTAAGTGTACTTCCCTCTCCCCAATGTTGAGGATGCGGACGGGCACCCTCCCATGATGGACATCAACCACCCCCCGGGCTGTCAAAATGGTGGGCCTGCTGTCTGAGTACACGGGTTCTACCATGGATTGGTAGTCTCTACCTCTCAACCCGATTGCAGTCCGACACCAGATCATCATTTCACTTTTGGGAGGCATGGAAATGGGGAATGGGTCACTCAGTCTTACGCTACCGATCTCACCACCAGACAGTTCTACCTGCTGCCGTCTCATCAGGGCTTTTATCTCCTTGTTGAGGACTCTCTGTTGGCTGGAACTAGCATTCACCGCCACCTGTTGTAAGATTACAATTACCTCTGAAAGACAATTTTCAATTACGTTAGTACCCACAGTTATTTTAGGGTGACTTTCACGACGGTCAATGTCCACAATAATCACTCCCTGTGCTGGTAGTTCAACTTTACCAATTTTAATGGTCATCTCCTTGAACCCCATCTGCGGCACGGATAAGCCATTACTGGCGATGATGCTCAAGTTACTGTCTGGATACCGTGTGATATCAGCATCAGTCCAATACTGCTTAAAAAGTACATAAGGGATAGTGGTTACTTGTGACCCAGTATCCAGCAAGGCGCTCATGGGGATACCGTCCAGCACCACGGGTAAAACCGGGCGCCCCCCAACGTACTTATTACGCCAATTGTAAGGGCCTGGTGATCTTATGCCTGGGGGTTGGCCCTCTGCCCCAGGTTGGACGCGTTTAAATTACAGTACCTGGAAATGTGTCCGGGCTGGTTGCATCGACGGCAAATGGGCTGTCCATCCTCTGCGTAGCGGTCTGTGGGCCTCCCTCGGAACGACGGGATCCTCCTCTGTCGACGCCACGGGACATCCTCCGGACTTGAAGCCAGCTCGATGGGTCTTGACGGGTCCACTTGCAACGCCTGGACGGTCCTGGTCAACGCCACGACGCTCCTGGTCAGCTCCTGGACTTGGTGGTGCAGGTCTTTCGACGGGGCTTGGTTCAGGGCCTGTGCATCAGCCCCCACGGAGTCCATAGAGGAGGGCGCCGCCTCCTGGTGGTAGGTGATAGCGGGGCGCCAGGGGTTTATAGCGCCACTGGTTGCAGATTCACGGAGCACCCTTATGGCCCTGTCCTTAAATTGGGCAAAGGTCAGGTCAGGGTTCTGAAAGAACATGAGGCGCAGTTGGGCCCTGTGGGCGCTAGACAGCAGACCTTCTATGAATTGTTCTG
The DNA here is from genome assembly GCF_046119375.1 of Phyllobates terribilis. Taxonomy (NCBI): domain Eukaryota; kingdom Metazoa; phylum Chordata; class Amphibia; order Anura; family Dendrobatidae; genus Phyllobates; species Phyllobates terribilis. The sequence continues at coordinate 388,774,094 of NW_027362765.1, forward strand.
TTAGCAGCTTATCCGTTTCCTGCACACTGCCAGGGTCAGTTTGTTGAATAGCCCTCAAGGCTTCCTGCAGATTTAGGGCATAGTCTCTGATGCTGTCCTGTGCCCGCTGCTTACATCCATAGAACCTCATTTTAATCTCAGCGGAGGTACGTGTGTCAAAGGTACCCCGCAGCCGGGCCAGAATACCCTTCACAGTCCTTTTCTCCTCAGTGGGCCATGATTTTACCTCCCTCTGGGCTGCGCCAGTTAACTGCCCTGTTAATATGCTGACCTTCTGTTCCTCTGTCAGGGGGTAAACCTGGAACAAACTGTACAGCCTTTCCTTAAAGTCAGTTAGGGCATGGGGCTCCCCTGAGTACTTGGGCAGCCAGGCCGCTCCAGGGATGTAGGGCAGGGAAAAGGGCATCACCGCTGCTGCAGCCGCGTTGGTGGTAGTGGGCGCCTCTGTGTCCGACATCTTCCTCCCCCCTAGTTAAGTGTGGCTTACCTTCCGACGATCCTCTTCTGTAGGCCGCGGCTCCGCTGCTGCTGCTATGGACGAGGACCTGGTGTCGCGTCCTGATGACGTCAGCGTCGCTCTCTCTCCCTTCCAGGACCTTGCGCAGCGTCGGTGCGTGGGGCGGAGCTTCGGATCTCGCTCGGTTTTGACGTCCACGCCCCTCTTCTTCCCGCGCGGCGTCCTGAAGATGGCGTCCGATGGCGGGAAACAGCTGCGGATGGCGGGAAGACGGGAGAAGACGGCGGGAAACGGTCCAAGATGGCGTCTGATGGCGGGAATCGGCTCCGGATGGCGGGAAACGACTCCGGACGGCGGGAAACTTTGCCACAGGTAAGTTACAAAAGTCTTTTTCAGGCACGCAGTACCCGGTGGTTGCGGGCACGAAATCCTGCCGACTACGCTAAAGCTGACTCGCCCCCTGGGCCGTGGGGCACTCGGATCCGGGCAATAGGGGGAACGATGGGAGTAGTAGTGGCAACCCGGTTCCGTGGCTCAGGGTGGTCAGGCCAGTGGTAGTCCGTTACGTGTTGTTGATTATGTCCGACTACGCCACCCGTGGATTTGCGGTCATTAGGAACCGCCGCTGCAAGTCAGACCGCTGGGGCTGATGAGGTGTGCAGCTGGGATGGTGTGACTCCCCACGGGAAGAGTGCGGCCCCAGGGCAGTATAATGGATGGTGGGAGTGATGGTAGTGAGAGTCACAGTGCTGATAGTGCTGGAGGAGCAAGGAGCACGCAGACAACAGGTTGCAGTCCAGGGTCTTTACTAGAACAGGTAAATTGACCCACAAACAGTCCCAGCTAGGAGGGGACCTGGATGTCTGAGAGCAACGGGGAAATTGGCCCTGGTCAGGGTGAGGGTGTAGGCCTACCGTGCTTTCTGCGCTCCTTCTGGCTATCTCCTCGTTATAGGGTAACAGCCCACGTTTCCAAGCTTTCCGTGTAATTCTCGCCTGTATGGCCTGCGACATGGGTTCCTTTCTGCTCCCAGCCTTGTACGGCTTTACTGGTCCCTTCGGTTGTGGCAGGGCCTCCAGGCTTCTTAGGCCAAGGAATATACAGTCCCTTGCGGACTGGTTCTCTGCTGGAGGATGTAGAATCCTCCCAGCCTCAGACACCAAAGTCTGGTAAAGTCAGTCTCTTATCTGCCAAGACAGGCTTGCTTCGCCTCTTGTCTCTGGCTTGTGGCTCTCCTCCTGCCACACTTCCTCTTAGGTGCAGTGCAACTGTCTGTCCCTGCTCCGCCCTGGGACAAGTCTCAGTGCTGAGACAGGCCATCGAGTTCTCCCTAACCCTGCCCCCAGCACCAGCTTTTATAGGGGCAGCCTGCTCCCCCTACTGGCCTGAGACAGGAGGTACTGCATGCTAATGTTCCCCTGACTAGAGAACCTCCCCCTTGCTCTCAGACACAGCTTTAATTACACTTGTGGCATCCAGGCCAGGGTGACACACAAGCATGCCTGCGCTTCTCAGTGTCTGCGGGATGACAGGCTGGATGGCAGCTTTCTGCTGCAGTCCAGCCAGTCATCTCGATGTAGCAGAGCTGAAGCTGTCGTGGGATCCATGGAAAGGTAAGGATGATGTTGCTTTATTATTTTTCTTTTATTGCAGGAGATCTTTGGCTTCAGCTGGAATGGGTGTGATGGTAAGTATGGTTTAATTTAGAACAATAAAGAATTGTGTGTTTATTTTAATTAAAGGACTTTATTCTGGGTGTTGTGTTTTTTTTTTAAATACTTTACTAGAAATTCATGGTGGTCATGTCTAATATTGGCGTGACCCCATGAATTTCGGGCTTAGGGCCAGCTGATAATGCCAAGCTGGCCCTAACCCCTTTATTACCCAGTGAGCCACCGCACCAGGGCCCTGGATGAGTTGGGTACAGCGCCAGAAGATGGCGCTTCTATGAACGCGCCATTTTCCGGGGTGGCTGCGGACTGCAATTTGCAGCGGGTGGGGCCCAGAAAGCTTGGGCCTCCCTGCGCTGCAGATTCCAGCCCCCAGCTGCCTAGTTGTACCTGGCTGGACACAAAAATAGGGCGAAGCCCCACGTATTTTTTTTTTTTTTTAATTATTTCATGAAATTCGTGAAATAATTAAGGAAAAAGGGCTTCCCTATATTGTTGTGTCCAACCAGGTACAAATAGGCAGCTGGTGGTTGGGGGCAGCCCGTTTCTGCCTGCTGTACCTGGCAGGACACAAATATAGTGCGAAGCCCCACGTCAATTTTTTTTAAATTATTTCATGAAATAATTAAAAAAAAAAAAAAGGGCTTCCCTATATTGTTGTGTCCGGCCAGGTACAAATAGGCAGCTGGTGGTTGGGGGCAGCCCGTTCCTGCCTGCTGTACCTGGCTGGACACAAATATAGTGCGAAGCCCCACATCAATTTTTTTTAAATTATTTCAGGAAATTCATGAAATAATTAAAAAAAAATTGATGTGGGGCTTCGCCCTATATTTATTTCATGAATTTCCTGAAATAATTTAAAAAAAATTGACGTGGGGCTTCGCACTATATTTGTGTCCTGCCAGGTACAGCAGGCAGAAACGGGCTGCCCCCAACCACCAGCTGCCTATTTGTACCTGGTTGGACACAACAATATAGGGAAGCCCTTTTTTCTTAATTATTTCACGAATTTCATGAAATAATTAAAAAAAAAAAAAAATACGTGGGGCTTCGCCCTATTTTTGTGTCCAGCCAGGTACAGCAGGCAGGAACGGGCTGCCCCCAACCACCAGCTGACTATTTGTACCTGGCCGGACACAACAATATAGGGAAGGCCTTTTTTTCTTAATTATTTCATGAATTTCATGAAATAATTAAAAAAAAAATACGTGGGGCTTCGCCCTATTTTTGTGTCCAGCCAGGTACAACTAGGCAGCTGGGGGCTGGAATCTGCAGCGCAGGGAGGCCCAAGCTTTCTGGGGCCCCCCCCGCTGCAAATTGCAGTCCGCAGCCACCCCGGAAAATGGCGCGTTCATAGAAGCGCCATCTTCTGGCGCTGTACCCAACTCATCCAGGGCCCTGGTGCGGTGGCTCACTGGGTAATAAAGGGGTTAGGGCCAGCTTGGTATTATCAGCTGGCCCTAAGCCTGAAATTCACGGTGTCACGCCAATATTAGACATGACCGCCATGAATTTCTAGTAAAGTATTTAAAAAAAACACAAACACCCAGAAAAAAGTCCTTTAATTGAAATAAACACACAATTCTTTATTGTTCTAAATTAAACCATACTTACCGTCACGCCCATTCCAGCTGAAGCCAATGATCTCCTGCAAGTTGTACCCAGCTGCTTAGTTGTACCTGGCTGGACACAAAAATAGGGCGAAGCCCCACGTATTTTTTTTTTTTTACTTCTTTCATGAAATTCATGAAATAATAATAAAAAAAAGGGCTTCCCTATATTGTTGTGTCCGGCCAGGTACAAATAGGCAGCTGGGAGTTGGGGGCAGCCCGCTCCTGGATGCTGTACCTGGCTGGCATACAAAAATATGGCAAAGCCCACGTCAAAATTTTTGGGAAAAATTAATTAAAAAATAAATAATAATTTAGGGACTGCATCTTTATTAACCCCTCAAGTGTCATTTAGTGTTAAAATAAAGGATTTATTAAGAAAAAAATTGGCGTGGGATCCCCCATAATTTTAGTCTCTAGCAGTGGTTAAGCAGACGGCTGGGGCAGATGTTTGAAGCCTGGGAAGGGGGTAATGCCCACGGAGCTTCCCAGGCTACTAATATCAGCCCCCAGCTGAATGCCTAGCCTTTACTAGCTATTAAAATGGGAGACCCCCCCAAAAAATGACGTGGGGTCCCCCCTATTTTAATAGCTAGCAAGGCTAGGTAGACAGCTGGGGGCTGATATTAAAAGCCCAGGAAGGGGGCCATGAATAATGGCCCCCTTCCAGGCTAGAAACACCAGCCGTCAGCCGCCCCAGAAATGGCGCATCCATAGGCGGGGACAGGTAATGTATAAACTAATTTATTTTAGGTAACCACTGGCCACCAATGACATGTATTTAAGATTTATTGGGGACCAAAAACAAATATATATGGGGGCCTAAAAGAATAAAAGATGTATAGGGGCAAAAATAACAGGATCAGGGAACTACTGCTCCCATCAAGCTGATCCTGCTGGCACGAGTGGACGGGGGACAGACATAGGCCGATAGGAGTAGTAGTGTCACATCGGCCTATGTCAGCCTGCAAGCACACACCCGCAGACATCGCACAGACACCGCGCACAATCGCAGACATCGCACAGACAACGCACACACCCGCACCCGCAGACATCGCACAGACACCCCGCACACACTCGCAGACATCGCACAGACACCGCACACACACTAATCATGACGGGTCTGGGAGGTGAGGCTGACCTGTGTGGCCGTGGGAATAATAATGGGGCATCTTATAGACGCCCTCCATTACTAACCTGGGCTTCACGTCAGCATCCAATACAAGGCTGACGTGAACCCCAACCCCATTACCCCACGCGCCACTGCTACAGTGGGAAGAGCGGAGGCTAAGCACCAGATTTAGCGCATCTTATGGATGTGCCATTTCTGGGACTGCTGAGGGGTGATATTATTAGCCGCAGAGGGGGCTAGTATTCATGGCCCCTTCCCTGGTTATTAATATCAGATCACAGCTGTCTGTTTAGCCTTTTCTGGTTAGATTTTATAGGGGGACCCTACGTCAACTTTTTTCTGGGGTCCCTCTGTAATCTAGCCAGTAAAGGCTAAACAAACAGCTGTGGGCTGATATTACCAGCCAGGGAACATTGTTGGCTAATGGCCCCTTCCCCGGCTACTACTATCAGTCCCCCACAGTTGGCTTTCCCTCTGCTGGTTATGAAAATGACGCGGGAGCCCACGGCATTTTTTTTTTTTTTTACATTTTAGGCTATGTGCCCACGATCCCGACATAGCAGCGCTTGGAACGCATATTTTTTGCTGTGTCCAAAATGTTGCATTCTATTGAACGCAGGTAAATCCACATGTGTTCACTGAACCATGCGGATTTACCGCATTCAATATATTCTAGTGGTCAAATTTCTGTTGCAGTGACTGGCGACTCCGCAAGAGAATTTGACATGCTGCGGTCCTGAAAGACGCGCCGCATGTCCGTGGGTGATTCGCAGCCTCTGATGCACGCATAGTGAACATGGGATTTCTAGAGATCCCATCCACTATGCTGTAACATCTGGACGCTGCGGGTTTGACGCTGTATAATCACGCAGTGTCAAACCTGCAGCTGCTCCTGACCGTGGCCACGTACCCAAACTCACCCGCAGCATGTCAATTTCTGAAGCAGACATGCTAGTCTCTGCTGCAGATTTTAACCGATTAAAGTGTCATTATATGCGGTGGATTCACATGTACAGACAACAAAAGTGCGGCATTAGAACACCACGTTTTGGACGCAGCAAAAATACGCTGCATCCAAAGCGCTGCTGGTTGCTGTTCGTAGGGACGTAGCGGCTGACGGAACAGCTGTGAGCTGTTAATAATAGCCAGGGACCATGTTTGTCTAATGGCACCTTCCTAGGCTAAACATAGCAGCTCACAGCTGCTCCAGAAATTACATGAATGGAAATGCTAATGAGGATTGGGTGACTGGGATTAGCTGATACCTAGGTGTTTTGTTTGGTGATGACAAGGTGTCAATCAGACCCTTTCATCACCAAACCTAATTAAAGTAAAGAGTTAAATAAACACACAGAGTAAACATTTTATTTGAAATACAACAGACACATTCTTTAATCATTTAAATTAACCAATATACTCACCCCAGTTCTGACAGTAATCCAAAAAGCAATGTCCCACCAAATAACTTTATTTAGTTCCAAAAAGCATTCATTGATGTACAAAAATGCTTCAAAAAACTCATCAAGAACCACGGCAAAAGCGCACTTTTTTTCCGCAGCATTTTTCCTGCCAAGAAGATGTAACAACTCTACAGAAATTGTTGCTTCAAATCGTGAACGTGCGCACATAGCCTTTGACTATGTGTGATGAAAGGAGGCGAACGAAAATGTTAACAGATATCCCAGGAGCTTTACCCAGGGCTTATGTTTGGCTATGCACAGATGCAATGTGCCTAATTCTGTTGCATTCCTATTGCATGTTGCAGATTTTAGCTTTAGGCCACGACACCACTATCAGTATTTGGTCAGTATTCGGTCAGTATTTTTTCTCAGGAGTGGGAGCCAAAACCAGCTGAGGAACAATCAGAGAAAATGTATAATAGAAACAAGTCACCAATTCTGCATTTATCACCAACTCCTGGTTTTGGCTCCCACTCCTGAGAAAATACTGACCGAATACTGACCAAATACTGATAGTGGGGCCGTGGTCTTAAGCACAATTAGGCTACATTCCCATGATGAGTTTTTGGTGAGTTTTTTTGCTCAGCGTAGAAATGCAAGTAACTTATTTTACTTAATGGATGCAGAAAATATGCAACATCAAAAACTCACCGAAAGCCCATCGTGAGAACGTAGCCTTATGGTTTTCTAATGTGTCCATAAAACAAGTTGTCTGTTCATGGTTTGTTTTTGATTTTTTGAGAAGCTGTTCAAAAAAATCAATAAAATAAAGTTGACAACCCTGCTCTCAGCAGTCAGTGACTTTGCTTCATGACTTGTCCATGTTCTCTGATCTTCAGCCTCTGAGTGTTCTTTTTAATGATAATCATGTCTTGTCTTTTTCTCCTTTGTAGCCTGAACACAAATAACACTTGCTGTCTCAAGATGTCCCTCCCTTCAGAAATCTTGCTATTTATTTTTCAAGCTTTGTCAAATTCAATTCAAAGAAACTCTTTTGGCAGAACCAAATAACTATTTGCATTTCCAAGGCTAATGTAAATTATGGAAGTGAGTGATAGGGCACATCCAGGTTGAGGGGCTACAGAAGATCATGACTTATCACATTTCTCAATGTCTATGGTATGAGATCATATTTTGTGCTATTACGTCTATGTCCTCAATGGACCTCAAATTTAGAAAGAGATCACAATGCATCCAAAAGTCATTGTCCCTCACTGCTGAGTAGTTGATGACTTGCAGCAGGAAGTGGGTCTCGTCCTCCAAGGTCTCCAGATCGCAGTGTGGGCACAGTCTGCTCTGCCTGTACACGTCGTACCAACTGTGCCAGCATTATTCAATGGTCAGGCTGTAGGCACTTATTATGTGTTTGCTATCTCTGGATTTTGGGTATTTTGTCCAGATATTAGGCCAGCTCGTAGTTTCTGTGATGTGATTATCTTATTCCTCCAGTCACTGATATATATCTGTTGGCTCTCACCTATCCTATTCATGATTATGACTCTTGGGGTTGATGTTTAGGTGAGAATGGGTTTGAGTGTGCTGTTCCACAGGGCTTGGTTTGTGTGGACTCCTATTGTTTCTTCTGATACACCATGATATTATATTGTTTTTTTTTTCTCTTCAGAATGACGGGATGTGCCCATATGAAGCTGAATGTCTCCAGAATTGGTAGGTTGTATTGGAGACCTTTCACAATTGGTGACAATATCAGTAGATCATCTGCGTACGACGGAAGCTAGCTAATTGTTATAGATGTTGAAGACTGTTGGACTTGGGCTGCAGCCCTTTTTAACTCCACAGCTCTGCTGGAAATAAACCTTTCTACCATTTACCCTCCCAACGCATGTTGGAGCTTTTGAAGACGTCATGGGTTTTCCATCAAATTCGCTCTCCAGCAGTTTCAGAAATAGGCCCTGGTGCCTCGCAGAGTAAAAAAGCTTTTTTTTAAAGTTCACAAAATATGTTTATGTCTTTCCTTGCTTTTTGCTGTGGATGAGGCTTTAGATGAGGCCGTTGAGGGTGTAGATGAGATTGGTTGTTCAGTGGTTTGGCATGAACACTGCTTGATTTTTGCTGAGGATGTTGTGATGGGTGAGGAAGCGGAGGATCCTCTTGTTCAGGATTCTGGTGAACCGGTTTACCAGGTTGCTGCTGACCCATATGTCTCTGTTGCCGGTGGGGTTCTGCCAGTCCCCGCTCTTGTGGACGGATGTTATGAGGTCTTGGTTCCAGGTGTGAGGGAAGTAGTTTTCACTGACCACAATATTGAAAACCTTTACTATTTTTGGCATTTCTGATGGTATTCCATCCAGGCTTGCGTCTTTTCTACATTTTGAAGACATTTTCCTAGTTATTTCTAGCAGTATTATTGGTGTATCCAAAGGGATTTGAAAATCTTTGAGTTTTTCAACCATTGTCTTTACTTATATGTATTTTGTTTCCAGTCCGTTCTCTAAAAGATTCTTGTTTTGTCCTTTAAATCTTATTTCTCCTTTACAATGGTTACGCTTTAAGTTCAGTTTTCTTGAACCTTGGCAAGTCTTGGCTTTCCACCCTAATACTAGGACGATATTAGAACGCTACTTAGTCTATGGCCTTCTGGAATAATCCCTAGGAGCTCTACTTGAAATAAGGAATAAGTAGATCCCCATTTTTGCAGAGTTAATTCAAATTAAAGTTTTATTTGTATAAATGAAACATGTAAATGTAATATTTTTTTCGGTCCTTCCCTTTCATTTAGATTTAGTTTTTGCTTCAGATGTTAATCTGATGTATATACTCTCTCAGCGCAAGAAATGATTTCTGATCGCACCTTCTATTTACAGAATTAGTGTTTTTCATAAAAGAATTTCTAGTGCACCCCTCCCATCCATTCCTCTGAAAGTCAATTCTTCTCCTCAGTATAGTTGTTTTTCCTCCAGATAAGAATTTCATATTTCCTGGCTCTTCGTATAAATGTAAGCCGCCCACGCACTTTTCTTATGCATTTGCATATAAGTGTTTTGCAGTCTTGTGCTGCACATGTACAGTAGCCATCTCAGGCAACAGATGACTAAGCGTCTGATGAACAATCAGTGTCGTAGGGTCAGACAAAAGTTTTTGCACATTCGATTTTAATGTAGCCATCAGAAGAATGGCGACCTCCATTAAAAAAAAAATACAAACTGCTATAATTACTAGTGATGGGCGAGCACTAAAATGCTCGGGTGTGCGATGCTCGGGTCGAGCACATTGGAATACTTGGGTGCTCGACCCGAGCAACGAGCCCAATGTAAGTCTTTGGGAAACGCAAGCATTTTTCAGGCGGCTCCTCCTGGCAGTCTGTAGAAAGCCTAATTGCCCAAATCGATGGGAACAGTGCTCAAATGACATGGGAACAGCATGGGGAAGACCCCTGGAAGCATTTCTGACTTTCAGGTCACTGCTGTCAACAACGTTGTCAGAGGTATTACGCCGCTTTTACGGACTCACAATAAAACATACAAAAATGAAACCAAAATGGATTTTCCTGGGAAATATGTTAAGGAACATCCTTTCCAGGGTAATAACTTGTATATAAGGCAAAATAAATAACCAAAAACAAAAATACTCCTCCACACCTTGGGCTATGTTCACACGTAGTGTTTTTGATGCGTTTTTGCACTTTTGCATTGCTTTCAACCGTGACAAATGTGTGGCGCCCCTGCGGGTTCAGTCGCCACAGAGGTACTGCATCTCACCCAGAGGTGTGGTATCTCACTCTCAGGTAAGGAGGGAGTGCTGCCCGGGACCCTAACACCTGCAACCAACACTACACTACTCCAGACCAGCAGGAGGGCAAGATGCGTTGCTTCCCTGCTGAGCCCTGTCCCTGGCTGGAGTGGGGGGAACCAAGAGAGGGGGTACCATGTAGTGGGTGTGGGTGGAGGAAGTAAATCAGGGGAGCACTTGTTAGGAATAGTATAAAGAGGGAAGCCATCTTGGGAGTTCAGTTCAGTCAGAGGAGAACAGTGAGAGGAGCAGGAGCTCTGTTGGGGCTCTGCTCAGGAGGAAGTCCTAGCCAGAGAGTCCCAGGACTGAAGAGAGAGAGGAGCAGGAGAAAGGCTCCAGGAACATGGAAGGGACCCCAGGGGTACGGGTAGTGCTGGAGGCCACCCGTACGCCCGAATCTGCTAGGAGGTGGAGGGGTCAGGTCGCACAGAGGGGACAGGTCCCTAAACTAGCAGAGTTCTTTAAGCCTCAACTAGGAAACCGGAGGCTGCAGTATTTCAGGTACTGCAGCCACAAGCCACATCTGTTTCACCAAGAAGGTGGCCATAGAGGAACCAGGGGACAGAGAAGACGTCGCCCGGCAAGGTCCGCAGTCACTGGATTGGGACACTAGGTGGGAGGTGCAGGGAGACGGCCAGAAGGAACACACAGCAGGGGGCCCTGTTATGTACTCCGGAGGTACCTGAGGGTTGGCTGAGCCCCGGCCCGGTGAACGCAGCACGACGTGGTAAGTTATGATCTGCAGTTGTAATCGGGAGCAAAGTGAGAACTGTGACTAAATCCGGAAGACTGCACCCCACTGTCTCTGTCAATTATTACTGCTGCGCCATCACCCCCTGCACTACACTGCACCATGAGTGCTACTTCCATAACAGCAACATCTACACTGCCCTGGAGCTAAGCTCTACCTGTGGAGAGCTAAATCAACTCTGCTGCATTAACACCAGCTCCAGAGGACCTGCTCCGCAGCGGCGGCTCCCTATAGCCGCATACCACAGGTGCCGTAGCGAACTGTATATAAGAACTTTAATTCCCCTGTAAATATCCCCTTTTGTTGACCGCCCTGGGTCACGGAATGGGTCACCGCCACTGTGACATCTCTCCTAGCAAAGACCGGCCCGGCACCGAGTACCCCACGGCCCAGGAGGCGCGTCAAATGCATTCACCGGGAAATGTAATTTTAATATTTTACAACCTTATCTGGCCATGTGGTGTGTGACACATGATCAGACACATCCTGTTTCATTTGTGAAGGAGGGACTCTGAAAGTCACAAAGCCTATTTTTATAGGGCCATCAGGCGGCCTTTACTATTTTTGAAGGACCAGCATTCAACCCTTGCTATTCTTAGATAGCCATCAGCCGGCTATGCTTTGTTGTTCCCATTACTAAAGAGTGGGTCTCCTATACTGTTATTGCGTATGCAGTGAGTGGCAGGTCTGCCCAAAATTTGGACGCACCCCAATACCCGTTTGAAAATTTGGATGCATCCTAATACTCCTTTGAAGAGACTTAGAGGAGAACCTCATGAAAACAATGTTCCCATTATTAGGAAGTGTGTCTTCCATTGTGTTGGCCTATGCAGTGAATGCAAGGGCTGCCAAAAATTGTGAGGCACTCCAATGCACCTTGGAAAAGACGTGGAGGAGGGTCTCATAAAAAAATGTTCCCATTAGAAAGGAGCGGGTCTCCTATATTTGTAATGCCCATGCACTAAGTATATGGGCTGACAAACATTTACCCCTGGGGGGTATACATGAACATACTGTATAATTTTTTTTTTTTACGGGCATCATAAACACGCTTTAAAAAAATGATGTGGGTGTTGCATCACGGACCTCGGTCACCCTGGTGATATGGTGGTGGAGGATGAGGATGAGGAGAAGGAGGAGGACAAGAGCAAATAGCCAAAATCAGGAAGCATATACCCATGTGTGGGTGTGAAAAGGTTCATGGGAATACATCTCCCAAAAAAAGAAACTCAAATTCAGTTTGTTACGCTGCTATTATTCGGTGGTGTTGAGAAGTCTGGCCCAATCCAGCCCTTGATCATTTTTATACAAGTCAGCCTGTCAGCATTTTCAGTTGACAGGTGGATGCGCTTATCAGTTATAATTCCACCAGCGGCACTAAAAACCTGCTCTGATAAAACGCTGGCGGCAGGGCAGGCCAGGACCTCCAAGGTGTAGAGAGCCAGTTCATTCCACGTGTCCAGCTTGGATAACCAACAATTATAAGGCACAGAGGAATCACGGAGGACGTTGGTACGGTCAGCAAGGTACTCCCTTAGCATCTTCCCAAACTGTGCACTCCTTGTGAGAGTACCCCACGCCTCTGGGCCTCTACGATGGGAGGGGCTGAGAAAACTCTCCCCGAACTTTGACAGTATTCCCCTGCCTCGACTGGATTGGAGTTGTCTCTCTTGCCTGGATGTCCAACGAACTGTGACCTCTGCCGCCAGCGTTTTCAGATGGGAATTTTTTTAATTGCTCGCAACAAGGGCCTTCTGGTACAGCCCTATTTTTGTAGGCCTCTACGCCTCAGGAATAAGAGATATAAAGTTCTCCTTGTAGCGTGGGTCTAGAAGTGTCACCAACCAGTAATGACTGTCACCCCAAATTTTGAGAACGCGAGGGTCATGGGAAAGGCAGCGTAACATAAACTCAGCCAAGCGTGCCAGACTGCTAACAGGCAAGACTTCCTTGTCCTCACCAAGAGGATGACTGACCATGCTCTCCTCCTCCTCCCTGTCCTCAGGCTATCCACGCTGAACAGATGGTATGACAGTTGTGCAGGTAGTACCGTCTATAGCGCATGAAACTAGCCCTTGTTCTTCCTCCTCCTCTTCCTCATTGTCACCCAATTCACGTTGGGATGAGATGAGGCTGGGCTGTGTGTAATCACCCTGTATGGTTCCTTGCTCCATCTCATCGTGCTCCACCTGCAATGCATCCTCTTTGATTGTGAGCAGAGAGCGTTTCAGAAGACAGAGAAGCAGGATGGTGACGCTAATTATGGCGTCCTCACCGCTCACCATCTTGGTGGAGTCCTCAAAATTTTAGAGGATGTCTGACATCCATGTCCACTCCTGAGGACTTGTGTGGGGTCTGAACTGAAGGCCGACTGCCTTGCTGATGCTGGAAGTCAACAACTGCCCTTTTCTGCTCACAAATCCTTCCCAACATCTGCAGCATAGAGTTCCAACGTGTGGGAACATTACACACCAGTCAGTGAGCCATAAGCTGTAAACTCTGCTGAAGCACGGCAAGGGCGGTGGAAGCTGTAGCTGACTTTCTAAAATGGGCACACAGGCGGCGTACTTCGCCAAGCCGATTTGGCAGCTCCGGGTAGGTTTTGAGAAACCACTGAACCAAGAGGTTAAGCACATGGGCCAGGCATGGTACATGTGTGAGCTTGCCTCACCTCAGAGCCGCCACCAGGTTCCAGCCATTGTCACACACGACCATGCCTGGCTGTAGGTTTAGCACTGTGAGCCATAGATCTGTCTGCTCTTTCAGAGCTGTCCACAACTCTTCAGCATTGTGCGGTTTGTCACCTAATCATATTAGCTTCAGCACAGCCTGTTGCCGCTTAGCTGAGGCAGTGCTGCAGTGCTTCCAGCTTGCGACTGAGGTCATTTCAGAGATGGAGACTGAAGAGGAAGAGGAGGAGGATGAGGTGCAGGAGCTGTAGACTGTGGGGGCAACCCTTATTGACCTAGGGCCCACAATCCTCGGCGTTGGGAGGATGTGTTCTGTCTCAAGGTCTGACCGGGACCTGGCTTCCACTATCTTATCCCAGTGTGCCGTCAGCGACCTGTACCGCCCCTGCCCACAAGCACTTGCCCGGAAAAGTCTCTGCCCCATTGTATAAAACTCTCAACCAATCAACAAACCTCCCGGGCAGACCGTACCTCAGAAGGACGGACCAGAGGTACTCTTGGTTATCCTGGTCAAAGGCCTTCGCCTGGTCTAAGGACAGCAAGTACCCCTTCCAGTGACCTGCCCTGCTCTGCTCCACTGCCTCTCAGACACCGAGCACAGCACTAAATGTACTGCAGCCTGGAACAGAGCAGTGCTGGGCCCCCGAAAGGAGCCGGGACGCAAATTTCACCAACCAATTAAAAAGAACCTTTGCCAGAACCTTTTGGTCCGTATTGAGAAGCGCTATGGGACGCCAATTCTCAATACGGGACGAGTCTTTACCCTTTGACAGGATAATCAGGGCTGACTTCCTCATTGAACTGAGCAGAATGTCTGAGGAGAGACACTCATTAAACACCTCAGTCAAGAGGGGGACCAAAGAGTCCCTAAAAGTCTTGTAAAACTCGGATGTTAAGCCATTCGGACCAGGAGACTTTTTGAGCCAGAGCCCATCAATCGCCCGTCTCACTTCCTCTACCCTGATTGCTTCTGCCAGAACATGAAGAGAGGGATCATCCCCTGGCTCAGGGATGGTTTCAGCCAGGAAAGCCGACATCTCATCCCGATCAGGTTCCCTCTTCCCCAAGAGGTGTAAGTAGAAGGATCTGACCACCTCCAGGATCACTGATTTGGATCTGTTCAGGGACCCTGTACTGTCGATCAGTCCTGTCTCCACCTTACACCTCACTGACATCCTGCAGTTCCTGTAAGGGTCGGGCGAGTGGTACCTCCCAAAATCCCTCTCAAAAACCAAGGATGTGTGCCTATCATACTGGCACCCCTTGAGCAAGGTTTTCACCCTGGAGATTTCCTCATGGTCCCCTCCAGTCGAGACGAGATGCTCGATTTTCCTCCTCAGATCCTGATACAGGCGGTATCTGTTCAGGCCCCTGAGGCTCGAGACCTGACGGAAGAACCTTGCAACCCTTCTTTTGAAGATCTCCCACCACTCAGACTTATTGCTACAGAGACCCAAGAGAGGTACCTGGCTCTGAAGAAATTCCTCAAAGGATTGTCTTACATCCGCTTCTTCCAACAGGAACGAATTCAGCTTCCATAGGCCTCTCCCCATCTGGGGAGTCTCTTTAACATTCAAGGAAAAGAAAATGAAACAGTGGTCGGAGAACTCCACCTCAACAGTGGACACTGCAGAAGAGACGGCTTCCTCCTTTAAAAAAAATACCTATCTATCCTATACTTACTGCTACCCCTATGAAAGGTGAAATCCCCGTGACCTGGGGTGTGCTGGATTTGGACATCCACAAGGCGAGCTTTGCTTGCTATGCTATTAAGAGTATTACTATCATAAGCCAGCCGGTCTCCGAGGCCTCCCCTATCACAGGATCTAGTTATAGTATTAAAATCCCCACCGAAGACCACCTGCTGGTTTGTAAAAAGGTAGGGCTTGACCTTCAGGAAGAGACATTTACGGTCCCACTTACACTGCGGGCCGTAGATATTAATGAGCTGTAGCTCTTGTCCCCTCATGAAGACGTCAAGAACCAAGCACCTCCCCATTTCTACCTCAATCACCTGTCTGCATTCCATCGAAGCGGTCTTAAAAAGGACCTCTATTCCACTATACGGTTCGGCCGCAAGAGACCAGTATGAAGGCCCACACCTCCACTCCCTCTTTGCTTTGTAAATGTCCCCCATGTCTGTTAGTCTGGTCTCCTGCAAAAATAAAATGTCAGCCTCAACTCGGGTGAAAAAATCAAAGGCCGTAAATCTGGCTGTATCTGACTTTATGCTGGCGACATTAATCAACGCCAGAGTCAACGGGGTAGGTTCCGCCATCATGGGTGATTGGGTTAGACTGCCTTCTTTTTTACCGTACCCCCCGATTCCCTCTCACCTTCTGAGGAGGAGCCCAACTCACCCCTCCTCTTTCGCGATCCCGAGGTGTCCATGCCCACACCTCCTGCACCGAACACCTCCTTCCCAGTACAGGATTCCTCACCTCTGGACTCCGGGGTAGTCCCCCCCCCCCCCCCCTCAGGGGAATGTGATTCCCCCGGAGGATGGACCCTGCCGCTCCCTGAAGGCACCCAAGATGTTACCTCCGGACCCTCACCTCCGACACAGCAGAGTCATCGAGGGCTTGGAATCGGTTGGAGAGGGAGATCAGAGGGGAGCTGGTGAGCCCTTCCATATGCACCTTAGCGGCCAGGGGCGGGGCTTTAGATTTTTTTGGCCCTTTTCCTATTCCTCTTCCGATTCTTACTGGTACTTTTGTCACTCGTTTTTTAGGCTGCTCCAGCACCTCCTCATCCAGACTTTCATATTGGGAGGAGCTATCGGAAGCAGCCGCCTCCTCCCTCTCCATCCTCCTGTTTTCCTCGCTCGCCGCCTTCTCCCCCAGGGCCTCAGAGGCTCCGGCTGCTGCCTCCGGGGAGGGGACAGTCATCACCCCAGTCGCCTGAGGCTTATCCTGCCCCCTGTCCCTACGGCGCCTCACCTGTTGCCACTGGTGGGCAGATGTACTCGCCTTGCCTTTCCTCACTGACCCCTCAGCCCCCCTCCTGCCCCGATCTCCAGCTCCAGCAGAGGATGCACTGCTGGGGACCCCCCCATGGCTCTCCCCCACCTGGCTAGAGATGGTGTTGGAAAAGGAACTGGGGCAGCGGCTATACGGGTGACCAAGATCACCACACAGGTGACACCTAATGTCACCACAGGCCGCGGCAAGATGACCTACCTCGCCACACAAGGCACATTTCTGCACCTTGCAGCCCATGCTGAAGTGGCGGGGATCACCGTACCTGAGGCAGACCTTCGGTTGCCCCTGGTAGAAGATCAGGATCCTGTCCCTCCCCAGAAATGCTGAGGAGGGGATGTGGGTGACAGTACCACCTGAAACCTTCAACTTCATCATGAAGGTCCAGCCCCCTGACCAAATGCCGAACTCGTCCCTGTTCTCTTTTGGGACCTCCGTGACTTCTCCATAGCGGGAAAGCCACGTCATGATATCAATTTCAGAGAGCGACTCGTTATTTGTCAGAACGGTCACCCTCTTTACGCCACTTTGGCGAGACACCGCCTGCACTGCAAAGTCTAGCCAGCCGGGCTCCCCCTTCACCAGTTCAAAATTCGATCAGAAGAGCTCTAAGCCCTCCGGCCGAACAAAACTGATGTCAAAGATGGAGGTACCAAAAGGATGGGTCAGGGCAAAGATGTCAGTTGCCCTGAAGTCCATTTTCAGGAGGAGCTCCAAGACTCTTGCTCCTGGCGGGCACGCTTCACTGCCCCTCCACCGAAGATGGATCACATTCCTCCTGGCCACCCCCTGCCCAGCTGTCGGGAGGGACCATACTGTTTATCTTGGAAGGCAGCCTGGCCATGTCTGTCCAGCCAAAAGGCCAGGTCCACCTCTCTTCCCTCAATCATGATCATCCGTTCTCCCTTCTTGAGGGCCTCCAGGAAACGGCGTCGTAAGTCACCATCCCTGACGTCCAGAGGTGAGGAAACCCCTCGAGAAGACCCCGAGGCCCTGGCTACTACCACCGAAAAACTCCGGGGACTCACAGGCGGGGGGACAGATGGACCAGCCCCCTCCCCATGCCCCCCGCTACCATCAGATACTCCATTCACGCCCCATGCCACAGACACGCCACCATTCGCATCCTCAACCACAGACACATCCATACCCACATCATCCCCATTCATGTCAACAGTCACCCCACTCGCCAGGCTCCCACTCTTATGCGCACTGGGGTCAATGTTTTTTTGTTTCTGGGTACACATTTTATGTTCAGTCTTACTTCCACCATCTACATTACCTTAGTTGCTGACACTGGCACCTACTGATGGCATCTTACCTGCCGGGGGGTTCTGCGAGCTGAGTGCTGCTGGCCCTTTAAGGACCACGCTGCAGGGTTTAAGCAGCACAGCCCCTGTATTCACATCACACATGGAGTTTCCTGCCTTACTGGCAGGAAGGGAGCCAGGGGTAGCTCCACCCCCAACACCAACCAGCCCTGCTGCAGCATTACCTTTGGATGCCCGTGCTGCTGGAGCCCCTGCCCCAGGTAAGCTCCCAGACACAGGGGACCCCGACAGGCAGGCACCCCCATCATCCGCAGCTGTGGCCCCAACACTTACACTGACCACAGCTGTGGTCTCCACTGCGTCCTGAGCAGCCGCCGGCACTAAGACCCGCCCACTTGCTGAGCCACGCCCACATGGGAGACGGGCCCATCGGGAAGCCACGTCTACTGCACCCGGCAGCACAGTACGGCCCTCTGAGGCCACTCCCACAAGGGCTGAGAATGCCAGGAAGGCCACACCCTCTGAAACTGGCCACGCCAGGACCCCCAAAGCCGACCCAGAGCCAGGTCTATTTTCAAGGGCACCCGGTCCAGCGGCACCAGCTCCCAGGGGTACAGCACCCCCTAATGTCACACCCTTGGCCACAAAGAGTCTGGTCACAGCAACTCTGGCGGCCGGCCCCAGGCTAGGTCACTCCCCCTCGGCGTCCACCGGTGGCAGAGCCAACCCCAACTTCGCCGCGGACCCCGCCAGGGGAGCAGGCCCCACCATTTTCTTTTGATGAGCCGGCTCTGCCGGAGCTGCAGACCCCGTCCCCTTCACCTTACCATGTGCCTTCCCAGGTGCCTGGGTCCCTAAAAGTGATCCAGTCTTAGCGGATCCGTGAGTGGGGGACCCAGACACCTCAGCACACACCGCCAGAGATGCGGCCCCGACTGTCAGTGCGCCACCAGCAGCGCAGGAGGCAGTGGCAGCTATGCTCGCTGCGCCCTGCACTCCAGCAGGCACACCAGGTGCCAGGCCAGCCCTCTCTCTCACAGGGGACCCAGCCTGATCACCACCACAGTACTCGCCCGCCGCTGGATCGCCCTCCGCGCCATGCTCCATATCAGACACATCAGACACACTGCCTCCATTACCACAAACAGAGGCGGCGCTCTGCATGCCATGGCCTGTAGTCTCCACGCTCCCTTGCTGCGGACCCACAACAGAGCCCGAGCTGGGGTAGGTAGCGGGTGCCGCACAACGGGACCGGGGTCCCAGAGAGGGGGACAAACACAAATTTATGCATTACTGATGGTTTTCTCTTTGCCTGCTTTGTCGCCTTTTTCCTGTTCGTCCCCCTCCCGGTTGCCTCGTCCTCGCAGATCTCCTCCCCGAACGTTAGCTGGTTGAAATGTGCCGGGGACTCGATCTGCCGGATCTGCTGCATGACGAGGCAGCCCCCCTCACTGCTACTGCTACCACCTTCCTCATCCTCCCCCCTCGCTCCAGCTGCCCTCTGAAGGGCCAGAATCAGACGGGAGAGCCATCTGCTCAGGGGCTATTCCACTGTGCGACGCCTGGAGATCACTTACCAGGCCACCAGGCGGTGGGTAGAGCGCGACCTCCTCCTTGCATTCCTCTTCATCATCCTCCACCACCTGGCCGGAGTTCTGTGACCCCTCGAGAGCTCCACCGGCCATGGCTCTGAACCAGTCATCGTTCTCTAACTTCTTCCGGAAGGGCCCGCTGCCAGCCAAGATGTCACATCGCCGGCTCTCCACTTCCTGTATGGCCCGCTTGATCTTCCTGACCGAGGCGGATAGCTCAGCCTTCTTACTGCTAGAGGCCCTGTCGGACCTCTCTTGAGCTACCCTCAACTCCCCCCAGAGGGATCTTAGCTTCCATGAGGCGTCCTCATACTCGCAGAGGTGCGCATGGATGCGGGAGCCGTAGCTGATGGTTGACTCCTTCGCCACCTTGGTGCCCCTGTGACGCTCTCAGCCCTCACCCTGGGAAGTGGGGTTACTCGGAGCCGGGCCTCTTGCTGGTGTTAAGGGGATGCAGTCGTGGCCTAGACCCTTTCCGTGCCCAGGGCGGTCACATTAAAAAAAGATGTAATGGGCTTTCAGGGTTGAGTGGTAATTCGACTACGCCACCTGTGGTGTCTGGTGATGGCCACCAGCACTGTGTTCAGTCCTCTGAGGCGGGATGTAGTGGCAGCTACGGATAGTGCTACTCCCCACAGGCGGAGCAGGGCCTCAGGGCAGAAGACAAGGATGGGGGGAGTTGTAGTGTAGGATTTCTGCTGCTGGGTGGTGCGGTGCAGTGCAGAAATAAAGAGTCCGGAGGCCATAGGGGTTAACTTCCAGGGTTTTTACTCACGTTGGAGAGTACAGCTGCAAGGCTTCTCCCTGCTCCTCTACGGAGTTCTGCGATCACCAGGGACGGGGGTCCGACAACCTCCGAGTAATTCAAGTGTTTAATCAGGACCCCGCACGAGAGTGTTCCTAAACTTCAGACTGTGTCCTCTCCTGTCTGTTGGTGTGTAGATAGGCCGGGTCTCCCTCTGGACTACGCTCAGAAACAGGGTACGGGTGGCAGCTCCGCTCCGTCCGTTACCCGGTGTGATCCTCAGGGTCTGTCGGGCTTCCCTGACTAGGACGAGGAGTAGCAAAGTCAGGTGTCGGGGGCCGGTACCCCTTTTGCAGCCGGAATCCCTCTGAATAGATCAGAATAGCGAGGACAGGTGGCATATACCGCTCCGTCTGCATCCTCCCGGGATCCTTTTGCGGTGGAGCTACACTCCTAAGCTCCGGGCCTTCTTGGTCATGGTCCTTGACCGGGTTGAGACATATGTTAACTCGAACCTGCCCCTCGACCCTAGGCCAGGGTATGAGGGCCGTGTCTCCATCCGCTGCAGGTCCACACAGGATCCACGTTCAGGGAGGGAGATCACAATCAAAGAACCATGAGCCCAAGATGGCTGTTTATTAAATATCAAATATTAAGTGTAAACTAAATGTGAGTCCTCCACCCTCACCCACTACTTGGTGCCCCCTAACTTTTGGTTCCCCAGTCTTCCAATTCCCAGTAGGGGCAGCACACTAGTGCCTACCAGCCCCCTCTGGTGGGAGAAGTGTGGTGTTGGATGTGGAGGTGGGGTCCTGATCATTGCACCGTTCTTACCTCGAAGGAGGGATATTACACCCCATTAGAGAGGTACAGCATCCCTGTGGTGGTTGAACCCTCAGGGGCGCCACACCCCAATCAAGGGGCACCGCTGCAGCACCCCTGCTCGTACTCGACCTACCTCTGGGGGGAGGCGCCGCCGCGGCCATGGCCTCGGGGGTCCTTCGGGTCTTCATGGGGGAACCCCTTGCCTGAACCTTGGCCTGATCTTGCTGACCTAGCCGGGTTGGTAATCCTCCCACCCCCCCGCCGGCTTGGACCGGGGGCAGGAGCCAGGGGCCCATACCCGGAGGCCAGTCCGACCTTTAGCCTTCTTCACTGGGAAGGGGGCAGACAAAAGTCCCAGATGAAAAATTACCTCCCTTCCCAGTAGCTCTCTCCACACGGCACACGCAGTGCACACAGCACATGGCAGGCTCCGCCTCTTCCACTTCCTGGGTGGAGCTGCAGAGGACAGAAGTGGAATGAACCCTCTTGCTATGTGCACTGCAGTCTGCCACATACACTGCCTGCCTAGCACTGATATCTATGCAGCTGGATTAGTCCTCAGAAGGACTGTTAGTTGAGATGGATATGTAGAGAATCTTGTAGAATACCTACACTAACTAATAAACAACCAAATCTCTCCCTAGCTCAGCAGCAGCTCTCCCTACACTGCCTGATTGCAGAGTAGACTGTGACGAGCATGGCGGCGCCAGGTCTAATATAGACCTGATGACGCTGTGCGGCCAGCCAATCACTGTAATGCCACAACCAACATGGCTATGGCATTACAGTGTGTGGCAGGCAATCCCTACATTTTGATTGGTTCTCTAAAGAGCGCCAAATATGCAGTGAGGGGACCCGAGCTCCCACCGAGCATCTCGAGCAGTAGCGAGAATGCTCGCTCATCACTAATAGTTACATAAAAAAGCTAATTATTTTATATCCTAATATTTATTTTACTCGCTTTTATAGTGCCATCATTTTCCATACCATGTATAAGAAAAAGAAGTATGTAAAGACAAGTATCACTAAAATATCAAAATAATAAAAAGCACCTACTCGCCTGCCGATCCCTCGCTGTTCCTCCATCCCACTGGCCAAATGTTTTACTACAGTGGTGACCGACATGTCACCATTGTGGCCATTGATTGGCTACAGCAGTCACACACCAACAATGTCGGAAGAGAAGAAATGAACTGGTAACATTGCTTACTAGCAGTTTGTATTAAAGGGAATCCATTAGCAGGTTTTTGCTTTCTAATCTGAGAGCAGCATACCCTGATTCCAGTGATGTGTCGCTTACTGGGCTGATTGCTGCAGTTTTGATTAAAATCACAGTTTTCTATGCTGCAGATCTAGCAGAGCTCGGAATTCTGAGCTCTCTATAGCCCCGCCCCCACCACTGATTGGCAGCTTTCTGTGTACACTGTGTATAGGCAGAAAGCTGCCAATCGTTGAGGAAGCAGAATGCGAAACTCACGTTGGGGTGCATGGCAAGGAATCGGGAAGACATCATTCAATATGAACAGAAGTCTGTACTTAAAAAAATTATATCTATTCCTCATAGATTTTATTGGTTTCTTTATGCTTAATTTATTTAGTCAGACTAAATATTATTACACTATGTATTTAATTTATTTTAAAAAATCAGCATTTCATTTGTTATTTTCATACGATATACATCATGTGCACATGATACTGGTTTGGCTTAGATATTTATTATTATTATTGTATTTCTTTAACTGTGATCGACTGGCGACCTCTCGCTCCCCTATGCCATTCAAACATTTTTTTTTTACTCTTGTCTTCATGTTATGTTGTTTTTGTCTCTATTTTGTATTAATAAAATTATGATTACTGAATAACATTGGGTTATTGTTTTATTTTGTTGTTCTTTACTGGAGTATTTTGGATTTTCTAGCCCTGCCCGGCAGCAGGTTTACTTGTCCTCTAGTGATAATCTCCTGCTGATAAAACTTATCAAAACTACAGCAAGCAGCTCAGTAAGTGACAAATCACTGCAATCAGGGTCTCTGTCCCTAAATTATGCCGCTCTCAAATTAGGTGGCAAATACCTGGTGACAGATTCCCTTTTGTACTAAGTATATATCCTAGATTAGGTACATTTTTTGCTGGACACGTGTCACATATCTATTCAGATTGAACGGAAAAGAAGAAAGTCGTGAAATGGAAAATGGACTTGGCCAAATGTTGATTTTACAGGCAACTATGAAGTGCCGTATACAAAAGTGTATATTGAGATTTAAAGTTTCAAAAAAGATAAATTATCAATTCATGGAGTCCGATATTACACCATGCTACAACATGGACGGGTTTTTACTTCACAGTCTCACAATTGGACAAGACCAGAAACAAGCAAAGTTTACGATATGGATGCATGAAGCAGAATTATTCTCAAGGGGTTTTTGCATGAATTGTATCATCCCAGGATAAGAAGACCAATAATAATGGTTGAAAATGAAACCTAATGATCCCAATACAGCCTACGGGATAGATGACACTGATAAATCTACACGCCTTTGAAGATCCCAATTACCCCAGTCTTAATATCAACACCAATGTAATGACATAAAATGGTTGGACCATTGACCTGGCCAACTGCATTGTGAGATAATGTTTGGGAACCAACACTGCCTGTGATTCAGCAATCATGCTGGAACAAAAATGGTCTGAGGTCCCGTACGTCATAGACCTTAATTCCATTGCATGTAAGGATCCAGATCTGCAGGCTCCGAGCAAGAATAACTGTGGGAGACTAGAGAACGTTGAGGTGGACATACAAGGACCTCGCCCATTGCCTCATTGACAATATAATTCTCCAAACAAAGCAACGCCATAAATACTGGAAGCAGCCCAAGACTTAAAGGGTTTGTCAACCTTTTGGGAATATCTTTTTTTTTCTGTAATGCATGCAATAAGAGCTAAAAAAATAATTTTTACAATTTGGTTTCATTAAATATTTTGCACCATTTTCCTCCAATAGCTTCTGTATTACACTGCTACACACATTATCTTTATGCTAACAGATGTGTTGGGGACATGATTTTGTGGCACTTACTGTTATATAGGTATGACATGTTCTCCTCCTGCTCTTGCCGATTTCCTCAAATTCTGCACAGCCAACATCTGCAAGGTGTTTGTATGTTCTCCCCGTGTTTGTGTGGGTTTCCTCCGGTTTCCTCCCACACTCCAAAGACATACTGATAGGGGATGTAGATTGTGAGCCCCAATGGGGACAGCGATGATAATGTCTGTAAAGCGCTGCGGTATATGATGATGATAAACTAAATACACTCTATGCATGGAGACTAGCTACAGACCTGCTAGATCTACACCCATAGTAGCACAGACTTCAAACATAATAGCAAAGGTAAGAAGTAAAAATGCGCCTAAAACATTGTTTACTTCTCCTTCGAATTGGACGATTTGCAGGTGCATGTTGGTCTTTACAGCAGAAAACAAACCATGCATGTTCTTCTCACCATTCTTTGATCGGTATCTCTAGTTACGCTGTCTCTCCAGGTGAGTTACTTGTAGGCTTGAAGAATAAGGCTATGTTCCTACATGTTTTGTTTTGCAGCGTATTTTGCTGCAGATTTTTATGCAAATTTTCAGCTGCATTTTGCAGTACCAGCAAAGTCTATGAGAAACCAGAATTCTCTGTTCATACATCTTGTGGGTTTTTTTGCTGTGTATTTTGTGACTTGGTTGTGTTCTTGGAAAATAGAGCGTGTCACTTCTTTCACCGTTTTTGCGGCGGTTTTTCACCCATAGGAAGTAATGGGTGGTGAAAAAAATGCTGAAAAAATGCAGGTAAATTTTTTTTCAGTGTTTTTTCAACGTTTTTGATGGCAAATTAGAATGGGGTTCTTTTTTTTCACAGAACTTTATGTACATGCATAAATAGAGACAGAAGGTCAGTGAAAAAAAATGCTGAAAAAACGCATAAAAAAAACGCAGCAAAACCTGCAGATTTGACGCAGCTGATTTCCTGCCAGAGATCAGTTTTGCTGCAGATTTCTGACTGAAAAAAATACACAACGTGTGGGAACATAGCTTTACTGGTTTACTTATCAGGTGATATCTTCCTTATTATGGGAAAAGAAGAGATATGATTGCAATGATTTTACATGATGTATCTGGAAGTTTTGAGGTGTAGACTTGGAGATCTGGCTCGACATGTTGGCAAAAGTTTGAAGACCAAACTTAGTTTGGTGTGGATGATTGAAGAGGTTGAGTTGAGGTATAAATATTCATCTATAATTATCTTGGAAAAGAGTAGACCCAGCACTTTTGCTTTCTTTAGGTTTTAATTCTGAAGAAAAGCTTCATCAATGGAAAAGAAACTTGGCTTTTCATCCTGAATTCCTACCTAACATTGCTAAAGGTGGATGTATTCTATAGTTTACATTAAATCATACAATTCTGTCAATGACAAGTGACCAAAAGACAAATGAGAATAGGAAAAAAGAAGAAAAACCTGACCCAAGTAGTGATCCCAGTGGGTTGGATCTGCTTACCTTTTGGATGTTCTGTTCTGCGCCGTGAGCTCTGAGTCTGGTTTGTGGTCAGAAGTCCTGTCCTACAGTGAAAGACGAGAAAGAAGTGCAGAAAGAAGAGGCGCTGACAGTGAGCTTGCTTTTTTTCATACCACATATTCTCCATAAGTGACCAGAAGAAGCTCTGAAAGACTGTGAGCCAGCAGTGATGTGACCTGATGTATGTGGTGACATAAGAATCCGTACCCAGTTCAGCAAGTGATGACCCAGAAGGAAATATTGGACCCCATAAGCTTTTATTTTGAGACAGAATCAGGAGTGGAAAAAAGTCTGAGTATATTGAATGTATTTTTTATCCTTGTATAGCACTTTTCTGTAACTGTATTTTTTGGGCAAGGAATTTTAAAAGGAGATAAAAAATATTAATTATTAACAAATTATATACAAGGTCATGGTGGACCGTTAAAGATTGTACAAGAATGTGGTAATCAGACTTTTGTGGGATATAAGGAGGAAGCTTTTGATAAGAAAAGTGTAAGTGAATTGTGGGGCAAGATTTTGTTGAAATTGATGGAGGTGGTTGAACAAAGAGACAATGAGCTTAAGAACGAGGGAGGGAAATACGCCGTATTTTTCAAAAAAAGATGAATGATCTATTTGCTGCCTTTTAGATTGCATGTGAAAAAGCCAAACTTTAAGCACTTAGCAGATATTAGTGACGAATTGTCAGTATAGAAATTGGTGGAATGTAATATAACGAACGTTGCATTTGACAAATTTGCTGAAAAATGTGATGTCCATCATAAAGCTGAGAATAAAACCTCTACGGTTAGTAATCACAATCCCATTTCCAACCTTTTACGTCATCTTGAACATTAGTCCGGCAGCAACCTGATAATAAGCGCCCAGCTTCCCCGCATATTCTCCCACGCCGTATGCTAATCGGCACAATCCGATGGGTGTCGCAGATTTGTGATCGGCACCTTCTCTGTCCGAGCAATCATTGACCCTCCTGTCTTGATTGACTCTCTGACATCTAATACGTCATTAATAGTCATCCACATCCCGCTTGGGGAACTCTTGGTCACGGCGGGATGGCTTTTGTGCTTTTTTTCATAAAAAAAAAAAAGTCATTACTATTTATTTACTGCAGTGTTTCAAAGTATTGTTTATATCCTAAGTTATAAGTGTTTGTTAATGGCCACGGGGTGATTGTGTACCTACATGTTACACTTATACTAAGGGCTCTGTAACGGGTCCGGGAGGCGGAACCTCTGAGCTACTATACAAGGGGGCGGCCCTTGTAAGGGAGCGGGTGGCAGTCTCTGGGTGAACGGACAGGGAGTTACGGCAAGTGATCAGGGCAGTCTCTGGGTAAGGGGTAGGTACGACCTGTGATGGCAGAGCCTCCGGGTAGGCTAGCAGGCAGATGGTAGATGTGTGCTCCCAGGTGAGCAAGCGAGAGTCTCTGGAATAGCAGGTGGTCACGGCACGTGACGGCGGAACCTCCGGGCTGGCAGGCAGGTAGGTAACGGAGAAGCGCTCCCAGGTGAGCGGGCAAGAGTCTCTGGAATAGCTGGTGGTCACCGCACGTGACAACAGGACCTCCGGGCTGGCAAGCAGGCAGGTAACGGAGATGCGCTCCCAGGTGAGCGGGCAAGAGTCTCTGAGATAGCTGGTGGTCACAGCACGTGACAACGGAGCCTCCGGGCTGGCAAGCAGGCAGATAACGGAGAAGCGCTCCCAGGTGAGCGGGCAAGCTGGTCCATAGACAGACTGACCGGAGTAGTAAGGCAGACCGTCGGACCTCAGGCAAGCAGGCAGGTAGCTGATATGCGCTCCCAGGTGAGCGGGCAGGCTGGTCCTTTAGACAGACTGACAGGAGTAGTAAGGCAGACCGTCGGACCTCAGACTGGCAGACAGGTAACAAGTATTCAGGCAGGAATCAGGCAGGTAACTGGCAACGGGACCTGAGGGCTGAAGCACAGGTGAGACACAGGTGCAAACAACATTGCTCGGGCACCTCCATTTTGGAGGAGGTGCCTTATATATGATGAAGTCCTCCGGCCATTGGCCGGGGACTCTTTAGGGCGGCGCGCGCGGCCCCTTTAAGAGGAGGGGAGCGCGCGCGCGCGCGCCCTAAGCACAGGGGCCGGGAAGGAGCGCGCGCTGAGAGCAGAGCAGGAGGAGGACGCCGGGACGGAGCGCGCGCTGACAGCAGAGCAGGAGGAGGACGCCGGGACGGAGCGCGCGCTGACAGCAGAGCGGGGAGAGGACGCTGGGACGGAGCGCGCGCTGACAGCAGAGCGGTGAGGGGAGCAGCGTCCCTGCCTAGCAGAGGGCAGGGACGCCAGCGCTACAGTACCCCCCCTTTAGGCCCCCCCTTTTTTAGGCCAGACAGAAATTTAGCTAGGATGAGAGGGGCATGGATATTCTCCCGGGGCTCCCACGTTCTCTCCTCAGGACCAAACCCCCTCCAATCTACCAAGAAAAAGGTCTTTCCTCTTACCCTTTTGGTGGCAAGAATGTTCTCTACCTCAAACTCGTCCTCAGCAGAAACCGGAGCAAGAGGCGTACCTGTAGACTTAGAAAAAGAGTTAAGTACCACAGGTTTGAGGAGAGATACATGGAAGGAGTTAGGGATCCGTAAGTTGGCCGGGAGTTTCAATTTATAGGCCACCGGGTTGATCTGACTGATAACCTCCAGTGGGCCGATGAACCGAGGCCCCAACTTATAGGAAGGGATCTTGAGCCGGACATATTTGGACGAGAGCCAGACTTTATCCCCAGGACGGAATTGAGGAGGATCCAGACGTCCTTTGTCAGCGTGCCTTTTCATACGCTCGGATGACAGAAGGAGTGCGGACCGGGTACTCTCCCATATGGAGGAAGACTCGCTCTCGTGATTGTTGTACGAGAATTCGGCCCATGGCAGGAGATCCACCCAGTCAGAATGGTGAGCATTAACGAAGTGCCGGAGGTAACTGGTCAGGTTCTGATTGATCCGCTCCACTTGACCATTAGACTGTGGGTGGTAAGCGGAGGAGAAGTCCAGAGTGACGTCTAGCAATTTACAAGTGGCTCTCCAGAAACGAGAAGTGAACTGTACTCCTCGATCCGACACGATGTGACGGGGCAGGCCATGAAGACGGAAGATGTGGCGGATAAAGACTCTAGCCAGCTCGGGTGCAGACGGAAGACCTGGCAGGGGAATGAAGTGAGCCATCTTGGAAAAGCGGTCAGCGACCACCCAAATGACCGTACAACCGGCAGAGACGGGCAGATCAGTTACGAAGTCCATCGCTATATGCTGCCAGGGGGCAGCAGGTGCTGGCAGAGGAAGAAGGCGGCCGGCCGACAGGTGTCTCGGAACCTTGTTGCGGGCGCAGGACACACAGGCAGAAACAAAGTCCATAACATCCTTGTGCAGGTTAGGCCACCAGTAGTGCCGGGTAATAAGCTGGAGGGTCTTTTTCTGACCGGCGTGGCCAGCTAGTTTAGACGAATGACCCCAGTGTAGGATCCTCTCCCGATCAGGTACCGATACGAACGTCTTACCAGGAGGGAGACAATTTAGACTCACGGGAGCCACCTGCATTACTCTGGCGGGATCGATGGGGCAGTCACATGGTCTATGAGGTGGTAATGTCTCTGCCTCCTCCATATCAAAGACATCAGCACAAGACCAATAAGGAATCGGAAGTCCAGGTAGATTAGCTGGGATAGGAGAGGGACGGACGGAATGGACGGGAACCAGACAGGTTTTATGACAGTCTTGTCCCCAGCGAAGGACTTCTCCGGTTTGCCAGTCAAGCACGGGTGCATGTCTCTGGAGCCAAGGCAGACCTAGCAAGAGGGCGTGAGAGAGTCCAGGCAGAACGTGAAGGGAGATACTCTCTGAATGCAGCATACCCACTTGCAGAGTAATGGATTCGGTGATGAATTGGATGGGGCGAGATAAGAGGCCCCCATCCACGGCAACAACAGACAAGGGTACAGCCAGAGGTTTGGTGGGGATGCGGTATTTCTCCACCAGGGACAGTGAAATAAGATTTCCGGCTGCTCCAGAGTCAAGTTGGGCTAGTTCGGAATAACGATTCTCCCCGCAGATGATTGAGACAGACAGCAGCAGGGATGGAGAGGATTTATTTTTGTCTAGATCAAGTCCTCTGAGCGAACCTAGACACAGGCGTTCTCCCGACCTCTCCGGGCAGGCACGGATCCGATGCTCCTTACTGCCACAGTAGAAGCAGCTCCCCTCGGCACGGCGAAAGTCCTGACGGGATTTGACCATCTTGGTCTGGTCGACCTGCATAGGCTCAGGAGAGTGTACCTGGGGAGAAACGGAAGGAGTGACGGGTTTCAGAAAAGTAGGAACCAGACGTGGAAGCCCCTTTTCACGGGTGACCTCTTTGGCACGTTCCTGGAACCGTAGGTCAATCCGGGTGGCAAGAGTTATTAGGTCATCGAGAGTGGTAGGAATGTCCCGACCAGCAAGTTCATCTTTAATACGGCCGGACAGACCCTCCCAGAAGACGGATACCAGAGCTTCGTTATCCCAGGCCAGCTCCGAGGCAAGGGTACGGAACCGTATGGCATATTGACCCACGGTGAGGCTTCCCTGACGGAGGCGTAGCAGAGATGATGCGGATGAGGTCCTCCGTCCGGGTTCGTCGAAGGCTTTCCGGAAAGCCGTGAGAAAGGCAGGCAAGTCGGACACCAGGGGGTCTCCTCTCTCCCATAGAGGATTTAGCCAGGCCAGAGCCTCCCCGGTGAGATGGGACATGATGAATGCAATTTTGGCTCGGTCGGAGTTAAACTGGTGGGACAATAGTTCAAAATGCAGGGTGCACTGATTTATGAAGCCCCGAGCCAGGACGGAGTCGCCTCCGAAGCGAGGAGGTGCAGAGAGCCGGGGTCCGGAAAAGGATACCATGGTACTGGCCGTAGTTGCAGGTGGTGTTGTCAGAGTATCCAGGCGAGTATTGACATTCCGCAGGTGACCCAGGATGGACTCCTGTTGGGACCTTTGACGGGACAGTTCATGACACAGGTCCGTGAGCGAGGGAGCTTGGGTGCCACCGGGTTCCATGGCCCGAGCAAACTGTAACGGGTCCGGGAGGCGGAACCTCTGAGCTACTATACAAGGGGGCGGCCCTTGTAAGGGAGCGGGTGGCAGTCTCTGGGTGAACGGACAGGGAGTTACGGCAAGTGATCAGGGCAGTCTCTGGGTAAGGGGTAGGTACGACCTGTGATGGCAGAGCCTCCGGGTAGGCTAGCAGGCAGATGGTAGATGTGTGCTCCCAGGTGAGCAAGCGAGAGTCTCTGGAATAGCAGGTGGTCACGGCACGTGACGGCGGAACCTCCGGGCTGGCAGGCAGGTAGGTAACGGAGAAGCGCTCCCAGGTGAGCGGGCAAGAGTCTCTGGAATAGCTGGTGGTCACCGCACGTGACAACAGGACCTCCGGGCTGGCAAGCAGGCAGGTAACGGAGATGCGCTCCCAGGTGAGCGGGCAAGAGTCTCTGAGATAGCTGGTGGTCACAGCACGTGACAACGGAGCCTCCGGGCTGGCAAGCAGGCAGATAACGGAGAAGCGCTCCCAGGTGAGCGGGCAAGCTGGTCCATAGACAGACTGACCGGAGTAGTAAGGCAGACCGTCGGACCTCAGGCAAGCAGGCAGGTAGCTGATATGCGCTCCCAGGTGAGCGGGCAGGCTGGTCCTTTAGACAGACTGACAGGAGTAGTAAGGCAGACCGTCGGACCTCAGACTGGCAGACAGGTAACAAGTATTCAGGCAGGAATCAGGCAGGTAACTGGCAACGGGACCTGAGGGCTGAAGCACAGGTGAGACACAGGTGCAAACAACATTGCTCGGGCACCTCCATTTTGGAGGAGGTGCCTTATATATGATGAAGTCCTCCGGCCATTGGCCGGGGACTCTTTAGGGCGGCGCGCGCGGCCCCTTTAAGAGGAGGGGAGCGCGCGCGCGCGCGCCCTAAGCACAGGGGCCGGGAAGGAGCGCGCGCTGAGAGCAGAGCAGGAGGAGGACGCCGGGACGGAGCGCGCGCTGACAGCAGAGCAGGAGGAGGACGCCGGGACGGAGCGCGCGCTGACAGCAGAGCGGGGAGAGGACGCCGGGACGGAGCGCGCGCTGACAGCAGAGCGGTGAGGGGAGCAGCGTCCCTGCCTAGCAGAGGGCAGGGACGCCAGCGCTACAGGCTCGCTCACATGAACGTATAACTCGGACAAGTACAATCCGATAAAAAAAAGGAATGCACTCAGATCAATGTTATTCCATGAAGGCAGTGCAGGTCTACCTATTTTTTTTACTGTTGTATTCGGCGTGAGTAAAAAATCGCAACACGCTTTGATTTTACTTCGAAATCGGATCGTTCCAAGAAAAAAATTGCAAGCCACATGGATCATCAGTATGGCGTCCGATTTTTACAGATACATTACAATTCTGTAGCATAGGAAACGGTAACTGGTCCTGTAAAAGATTCATAGCTGCTGAGTAAAAAAAAAAACGGATTGTATACGGATGACAAGTGAGAAAAAATTATACCACTTTTCTGGATGAAAATAGGACCGATTTTTCATACACTCGTGTGACAACAGCCTTTGTTTTTGGTTTTTCTTCAGTATTTTGTCTTTTGCACACCTTTTAAAATTTTTGGCCACAGTCGTGTTATATCGAGTGCCATAATGGAATCTCATTAAAAATGCAATAAAAGCAATGTCACAATCTTTATGTGCCCAAAGCGAACATGTAGTTCCAAGCCTAAATCTGGAGATAGAGAGGTCTCAATGTAAATCTGTGATTTTCTTTTCTTATTTCCATTTCTTTGTGGATTTTGATGTAGGATTAGAGTCATTATGGTGCATTTCCCAAGACTACTGATTCATACAACAGTCTTGGCCCGTTCCTGACTGGGCGATTTTCCATTTTGAGTTTTTGTTTTTTCCTCCTCTTCTTCCAAAAGTCTCTTTTTTGTATTTTTTATTTTTCTGTTTACATATCCGTAGGAGGGTTTATTTTTTGTGGGACAATTTGCAGTTTTCTATGGCACCACACAATGTACTAGAAAATAGTAAAAAAAAATTCTCTTTAAGGCATTTACCATGTAGGTTAATTAACTTTTTATATTTTGATCGGACATGGTGATAAAAAACAATTTAATTTCATTTCTTTAATTCTTTATTTTAAAGGGCAAAAAAGGGGACACATCAAATTTTTATTAGGTTTTGAAACATATAAAACAATTGTTTTACTGTATTTTTAGTCCCCTTAGGGGACTTGAACCGGTGATTATTAGTTCTATATACTACTAAGCTACGGTGTTGCAGTAAATAGTCCAGATAACATCCCCCCATAGGCTGGGCCTCATGGGAGGATCAGCACACGGAGATTGCATTGCAATGGGGTTGATGGAACCCAGTGAAGGCACACACTGGAAATCACGGCTATCAGCAGCATTTTAATAGTTAAACAGCAGCAAAAAAAGTGTGTTACTGTCAGTTGTGATGTGTGGATCCTGTCTTATCAACTGTGTATAGAGGTGTTACCTGTCATTAACCCCTTTACCCCCAAGGTGGTTTGCACCTTAATGACCGGGCCAATTTTTACAATTCTGACCACTGTCACTTTATGAGGTAATTACTCTGGAACGCTTCAACGGATCCCCCTGATTCTGAGATTGTTTTTTCATGACATATTGTGCTTCATGAAAGCGGTAAAATTTCTTTGATATCACTTGCGTTTATTTGTGAAAAAAAATGGAAATTTGGTGAAAATTTAGAAAATTTTGCAATTTTCAAACTTTGAATTTTCATGCCCATAAGTCAGAGAGATATGTCACGCAAAATAGCTCATAAATAACGTTTCCCACATGTCTACTTTACATCAGCACAATTTTGGAACCAACATTTTTTTTTATTAGGAAGTTATAAGGGTTAAAAGTTGACAAGCAACTTCTCATTTTTCCAACAAAATTTACAAAACCATTTTTTAGGGACCATATTTAAAGTGACTTTGAGGGGCCTTTGTGACAGAAAATACCCAAAAGTGACACCATTCTAAAAACTGCACCCCCCAAGGTGCTCAAAACCACATTCAAGAAGTTTATTAACCCTTCAGGTGCTTCACAGGAATTTTTGGAAAGTGGAAGAAAAAAATTAATATTTATTTTTTTTCACAAAATGTTACTTTAGACCCCAATATTTTTATTTTCGCAAGGGTAACAGGAAAAAATGGACCCCAAAATTTGTTGTGCAATTTCTCCTGAGCACGCAAATACCCCATATGTGGGGGAAAACCACTGTTTGGAAGCACGGCAGGGTTCGGAAGGGAAGGAGCGCCATTTGACTTTTTAAATGTAAAATTTGCTTGAATAATTAGCGGACGCCATGTTGCGTTTGAAGAGCCCCTGATGTGCCCAAACAGTAGAAACCCCCCACAAGTGACACCATTTTGGAAAGTAGACCCCTCAGGGAACTTATCTACATGTGTGGTGAGCACCTTGAACTCTCAGGTGCTTCACAGAAGTTTATAACATGGAGCCGTAAAAATAAAATTTTCACATTTTTCCCACAAAAAAATGTTTTGCAGCCCCCAATTTTGCATTCTCATAAGGGTAACAGGAAAAATTGTGCCATACCATTTGTTGTGCAATTTCTCTTGAATAAGCCGATACCCCCATATGTGGGAGAAAATCACTGTTTCGGTGCATGTTAGGGTTCGGAAGGTAAGGAGCGCCATTTGACTTTTTGAATGTAAAATTTGCTTGAATAATTAGCGGACGCCATGTTGCATTTGGAGAGCCCCTGATGTGCCTAAACAGTGGAAACCCCCCACAACTGACACCATTTTTGAAACTAGACCACTCAGGGAACTTATCTAGATGTGTGGTGAGCACCCTGAACCCCCAGGTGCTTTACAGAAGTTTATAACATGGAGCTGTGAAAATAAAAAAATCAAACTTTTTCCCCAAAAATTATTTAGCCACAAATTTTTCATTTTCACAATGGTAAGAGGAGAAAATGGAGGCCAAAAACTTTTGTGCAATTTCTCCTGAGTACATTGATACCCCATATGTGGGGAAAATACACTGTTTGGGCGCACGGCAGAGTTCAGAAGGGAAGGAGCACTGTGTGAATATTTGAATGCAAAATTGGCTGGAATTGAGAGCGGACACCATGTTGTGTTTGGAGAGCCCCCTGATGTGCCTAAACAGTGGAAACCCCCCACAAGTGACCCTATTTTGAAAACTAGACTCCTCAAGAATTTTATCAAGGGGTATACTGAACATTTTGAACCCAGAGGTACGGCATAGAAATTGATAACATTAGGTCATCATATTGAATAAGTTGTCATTAGTCTTGAGTGCAAGTGCTCGCTACTTGAGTTTGCATTTGTATAGCGGATGCTCGAGTGACATGCTCGAGTCCCCGCCCCGCATGTTTCACAGTTGTTAGACACCCAACAAAAAACATGCAGGGATCGCTCGTGCATGGCAGGCAATGACCGCAAGGTTTTTTTGGCTGCAAATCATATGGGGCGAAGACTCGAGTATGCACTCGAGCACCCGCGATACTCAGTGCATACCAGAGCACCTGATGCAAACTCAAGTAGCAAGAACTTGCGCTCAACACTATTCGCCATATCGTTATCATGTTTTTTCTTTGCTTTTGAAAATCCCAACCCCAACACAACCCTAACCCTAACACCACCCTAACCCTAGCACAACCATAACCCTAACCCTAGCAGAACCCTAACCCTAACACAACCCTAACCCTAGTACAACCATAACCCTAACCATAGCGCAACCATAACCCTAGCACAGCCATAACCCTAACCCTAGCATAACCCTATCCCTAACCCTAGCACAACCCTAACCCTAGAGTTTATATTTTGCGCCGTTCCTCGTGTGGTATAAGTGATTAGACGACTTTATTCTTTGGGTCGGTGCGATTACAGTGATACCAGGTTCATACTGAGTTTTTATGATTGACAGCTGTCAAACACTAAAATACGCTTTTTTTTTTTGCAAAGACTAGTTTTTGCATTGCCATATTTTGAGAGCTATAATTTTTCCACATTTTGGCCAACAGAGTCATGTGATGGCTTTTTTTTTGCGGGATGAGTTGACGTTTTTATTGGTACCATTTTCAAGCACATGCCATTTTTTGATTGCTTTTTATTCCAATTTTTGGGAGGCAGAATAAACAAAAACCAGCAATTCAGGAATTGTTTTTTTTTTTTTTTTATGTCGTTCTGCGTGTGTTAAGATTGATAAGATTCTTCAGGTCAGTACGATTACAGTGGTATCACATTTATATTGTTTTTCTATGTTTTGGCATCTTTACACAATAAAAGCTATTTTATAGAAAAAAAAAATTTTTGCATCGCTTTATTCTGAGAGCTGTAACTTGTTTATTCTTCAGCTGATGGAGCTGTTTGGTGGCTTGTTTTTTGCAGGACAAGATGACGTTTTCAGCGATACCATTTTTATCTATATTTGTTTTTCTGATCGCGTTTTATTCCATTTTTTGTTTGGTGGTATGATAAAGTATTGTTATTTTCTTCATTCTTTTTTTTTTTTACCGTGTTCACTAAAGGGGTTAACTAGAGGGACAGTTTTATAGGTCAGGTCGTTCCGGACGCGGCAGTACCAAATTTGTGTACTTTTATTGTTTTGTGTTTTTTTTTTCAGAATAATATTTATTCATGGGTATAATATATTTTTATTTTTTGGGATTATTTTTTTCATTTTTTTAATATTTTTACAAATTTGTTTTATTTATTTTTTTCACTTTCTGATACTTTTTTAACTTTTACACTTTGTTCCTCTATGGGACTTTCATTTTTTTTAACCCAGATTGCTTGCATGGCATAAAAATACTGCAGCAGCATCTCTATGCTATGCAGGCTGCAGCCCCGCGCACTGAGCACGGTCTACCTAACTTCATGCTGTCTGGTGACCTGGATGTCGTCATGATGACATTGGATCACCATGACAACCACCGGGACCCCGCACAGACAGTGCTAGACGCCGGAGAGGAGGTAAGTATCGGCGCTTACCTCCCCTTGCCACTGGAATGCTGTGATCGACTTCGATACAAAAATACATATAACACAAAACCCTAATTTAAACAATACGGTATTTTCTGATCGATTCCCTTTAAGTTTTTTGTTTTTGCGAAACAACATAAACTTCTGTTCTTGGACAGTGACGGCGGACAGCTATATTTTTATATTATCTATCTATTACAGTAGCATATACCCAGAAACTGCATAATTTCTGACCTCCTCACACTGTTTAGCGAAGGAAAAAAAACCCTGCTTAAAAAAAATCTAAATTTGGCTTTTATGCTGCTTTTTTATGCATTTTTAAATAATTTAATGTTTCCTGCAGTGTTAGAAGTAATAAATAATTTGGACGCCTCCTGTGCTTGTAGAATGGATACTAAACTGCTCCTGGTTAAAAAAACAAACTGATTTCTATATGTTGGTGTTGCTCGCTGGCACGCTATAATGTATGCAATGACTATTCCTGTGTTCTGTCATATGCTTGACACCTAGAAATAGCAGTAATAATTTAATGTGGCGTGTTTCCCAAACTCAACAATAGCTTGCATTTGCATTAGATTTATGTATGCTGATTATTGGGTTAGGAATGAAGGGAAACTGACAAATAGAGAAGAAATAGCTCACTTTTCGTCAAAGGAAATTATGGTCCAACTGTTTTTAATGGAAGATTTGTAAATGTTAAAAATTCCAGGAAATTCTGTAAACGTACATTGAAAGTCTGACAAATTTATCCTACATGATGTAAACCTGTGGTTTTGCTCTGACTGGTTGTATTTTTTCAAGGTCCTTCTTTTTTTTTCCCCATACATAAGATGCTGAATGTGCTATGGTGCAATTTTAGAAGACACTTCTTTGCTTTAAATAATTTATTTTTTTATGCATTTAAAGCTTTTGCTGCAACGTAAAAATAAAGTCGTAAAACGCATCTTAAAAATTTCAATAAAATTTCTGCTTCCCTGCATCTGTATTTCCTATGGCTGTACCCATTTTTGTCGTCATGGTCAAAATCTGCGGTATATCCGAAAATTCTCCCTCTTAATTTTTGTAAAATATGAATGAAATTTACTGACTTTCTGTGCACTTGCATCAAATATACACAAATGTCTGTTATACAAAACTGCACCGGCAAAAACTGCACAAAACACAGAGGATATATCTATGCTTTTTTTTTAAACTCCTTCATGACCTTTGCGATTTTCCATTTTTTTTAGTTTTCGTTTTCTCCTCCCTTTTTTCTCAGAGCCATAACTTTTTTTTTTTTCCCTGTCAGTATGGCCATGTGAGGGCTTGTTTTTTTGCGGGGCGAGACCCATAGAGTCTCCATTTTTTGGGATCTGGGGCTGGGTGTTGAGATATTTTTTGCACGCCGAGATGATGTCTTTATTCATACCATTTATGGGTAGATATGATGTTTTGATCGCCTGTTATTGCATTTTATTGCAATGTTACGGCGACCAAAAAAAAGGTAATTCTGATGTTTTGATTTTTTTTCTCAGTACGCCGTTTACGGATCGGATTAATTTATTTTATATTTTGATAGATAGGACACTTCTGCACGTAGCAATACCCAACGTGTTTTTTTTTAAATTATTTTTATTTTCAATGGGACAGAAGGGGTGTGATTTGAAAAAAGCAAACTATTTTTCCCACTTTTTACTGACTTCAGTAGTCCCCTTAGAGGGCTTAAAGCTGCGATCATCCAATTGCCTGTGCTACACATAGAAGGGCTTCAGTAGAAATGTATAGCAGAAATGATTATCTCCTATGAACGATGGCTGCGGACCGACATTCACAGGAGATTCACAATGATAGGCACGGGGGGTCATTAGCAGACCCCCAGCTGTCATGACAACCCATCGGGGTCTCGCGATCACGTGACAGGGGCGCCGATGAGCGGGATTAATGATGCACTTCTTGCCGGCGCATGTTAAATCCCGCTGTCAGTGACTGATGCGTACGATCCCACATCAAAGGCAGGGACACGAGCTTTGACATAAATATACGTCAAAGGTCGTGAAGAAAGGTTAATTGCGTTCTATGCTAAAAATCAGGTTATGGAGCAATCAAAAGAAAATGGTATTTGATAGGAGGGGGAGGAGGCGAGCTGTGCCATAATCTATTGTGAATCGTGGATCCTGTGTTATCAGTCATTGTACAGGAGGAGGAGGTGAGCTGTGACATCTATTGTGAATGGAGGATCCCGTGTTTTCTACTGTATAGAGAGGTGTTATCAGTCATTGTACAGGAGGAGGAGGTGAGCTGTGACATCTATTGTGAATGAAGGATCCTGTGTTTTCTACTGTATAGAGAGGTGTTATCAGTCATTGTACAGGAGGAGGAGGAGGAGAGCTGTGACATCTATTGTGAATGGAGGATCCCGTGTTTTCTACTGTATAGAGAGGTGTTACCTTTCATTGTAGTTCTGCCTGTGATGATGAGATTGCTGAGTATGACCTCTATAGAGCTGGAAATATTAACCTATTATGAGTCTCAATGCCCAGAGAGAAAACTGTGAAATTTATATATTTGTTTTAATTATTATAAATATCATGGAAAATAAAAATGAAATCAACAATACTTAAAAATATGTTTAACAAATGAGTCTTTATTTAAACCCGGATTACTGTCTGAGGACACATTCCCTTTAATTACATACTGTAGTAGTGAAGCTATTTTAGGGTTTTGCCATCTAGGCAGTTCCATCATATCTTGGTGTAAGTTGATCACAGGTGAAGCTTCTCTGTGAAGGTCACATAATCTGACTGTACGGCACCGACTCTTTCTAACATGATTTCCCGTATTTTGCCTCATTACGGCGCACCCTCCTACATGTTCTTTCACCTCTTTGTTTTTGCTGATTCAGATTGGTAGCTTGTCTGCGCCGAGCTGTCATCTCTATTTAATGTGTTTGTTTAAATGTTTTAATTGTGTAATTGTTATAATTAGCCCGCGTGTAATACCGACTGTGTACAGCGCCGCGTCGGATATTGTGTGCACGACAAATGTTTTATTACTACTAATAATTAATTGTAATGATGAACGAATGTTTAAAAAATAAACTCATTTTTAATAATAATAAAAAAAAAATACTTGGTTGAATGTCAATCTGCTGGGATCAGGAAATATATATTTTTTATTTTTTATTAGTGTAGATTGTCTCTAGTCTTTTATTA
Organism: Phyllobates terribilis; assembly: GCF_046119375.1. Classification (NCBI taxonomy): domain Eukaryota; kingdom Metazoa; phylum Chordata; class Amphibia; order Anura; family Dendrobatidae; genus Phyllobates; species Phyllobates terribilis. The sequence continues at coordinate 388,813,805 of NW_027362765.1, forward strand.
AAATTATTATTATTCTTTCAAATGTATTTCTTTTTTTTCCACCCCTTTTCCTCTTCTGGTTGATAACACTGGACCTGTATACTATGTATGTGATGAGAAGGGTAATAGTAAAGTGTAGCTCATGGCTCCCGGTGACCGATGCATTGAGTTGCAGATTACTACTAATAAGATTATCCATAAAATTTATCACCCAGGTCATAGAAACATTAGGTCATTGGGTATCTGGAGGGCGCTCGTCTGTTACATTGCTAATTTTGTTTCCTTCTGTCCTATGTGTATGTCCAATGTTGATCATTTCTGCTTATTGTTTCATTGCAAAAATTCTATTGCTCAATGGCCGATGACATGCTGCTAAAAAAAAAAAAAAAAGTGAACTGTTGTGCTGCAGTTTTTTAACTCGTCATCATCCGAAACAAGGCAGCTATTGCATGATCTGTCAATCACAACTGATCATTTGTCACTTTCCACAAGCTGGCTATGTTGGTTCAAATTTAGGCTACATTCTATCGGAAGATATTTACCGGGGATCTCATGCAACGGAGATCCAGTGGTGATACCGATAGTGGTATTTACTGCTGTGGATATCCCTGCAAAAAAAGGTGCAGGGAAGCCGTGCATTTGACACTTTGCATAGCAAAGGGAGAAATTTGCATTAATATCGCCTGTCAGTTTACGCTGTGGATATATGTCACAGCACGTGCAAGACATTTCTTTAAATCTCATGTACTTTGCTGGCACTGTAAAATGCAACGGATTTTGTGCAAGTGAATACGCAGTGTGGAAACTTTAGTATCGACGGTTGCAATTGATCCAAGTTTTCAGCCATCATGTGCGATATCACTTTGATCATGGTTCCCATAGCTGATTGGTGATGGTACCACTTAAAGCCACTGGGGCTATTGATCCATTGGAGTGGTCACTTACTGATGCCCTCCTGTAAACGAAGACTGGGTGGGACGCTGGATCGGCCAGAGAAAGAAGATGCTAGTGGTATCGTGAGGATCCGGAGACTTGTCACCACTCCAGGAACCAAAGCTTCTTCTTTAGATGAATGATGTTACTTTATCTCAACTTTTTAACAATGTGGATGTTACATTATCAGAGAGGTCATGGTTCATTACTTTTTGGAATGGGGAGAAGTAGAAGATGAGTGTATACAAAAAAAGAGAAAGATTGCCAGCTCACCACTGTCTTTCAATCCTGTGTGCCCAGAACTACGATCTGACCAAGCATGGGGACATGCCGAATGAAAAAAAAAATAAAGTTCTAGCTCCAGTTGTCCTTATCTATAAAGCTGGCCATTCTCGACACCTAACGAAAAAAAGAAAGTTCCAGCTCCGGGATAAAATTCCAAATTTATAGAATTTATAGAAGTATTTAAAAAAAAATATTACAAAAAACAGAATGGTAGGGAGAAGCCAATCTACGCGTTTTGGATGTTATCCGGCTTTTTTTGTCATTAAGATTTGACAAAGAATGCCGGATAACATTTGATACGCGTAGCTTTGTTTCTCCCTACCATCCTGTTTTTTGGAATTCAATAAATTTGAATTCACTGAATTTCACTGTAGGCACTGTAGCGTCCCCCGGCGCTCCTGCTGCTGCCGGCGCGCGCAGCTTCCCGGGAACTGTGCTTAGAGCGCGCGAGCGCTCACTCCCTCTTAAAGGGGCCGCGAGCGCCGTCCTAAGGAGTCCCCGGCCAATGGCCGGAGGACATCTCATATAAAAGCACCTCCTTCAAAATGGAGGTGCCCGTGCAAGGTTGTAGCTCTGTGTACTTATCTCTGCTTCAGCCCTCAGGTCCCGCTGCTAGCCTGACTACCAGTCCAGTCCGCCAGCCTGACTACCAGTTCTGTCCGCCAGCCTGACTACCAGCCCAGTCCGCCAGCCTGACTACCAGTCCAGTCCCCCAGCCTAACTACCAGTCCTGTCCGCCAGCTTGTCTACTCTCCAGCCCGACAGTCTGTCTACAGTCCAGTCCGCCAGTCTATGGGCCCTGCCCGCCTGCCTACCTGGAAGCACCTGCCTGTTACCTGCCGTGCCTACCAGCCAGCCTACCTGGAGGCTCCTGCTTGTTACCTGCCGTGCCTACCAGCCAGCCTACCTGGAGGCTCCTGCTTGTCACCTGCCGTGTCTGCCAGTCCGTCTACCTGGAGGCTCCTGCCAGTTACCCGTGGTGTCTGCCAGTCCGTCTACCCAGATTACCCTTCAGCCTGCCTGCCGTGCTCATCTGCTGTACCGGTCAGTCCCTGCCTTCTGACCCGTGGGAGTCACCTGCTCTCATACAAGGTCTGGCCCAGAGTAGCACCTGGTCTCTCTGCTCGGTCCTTCCCTGGTCACGGAGTCGATTGAGCCGCCGTACGACCTTGGTCAGTCCGAGTTGATACCTAGTTACGCCCCTCTGGTCCCTCCTTGCACCACAGCACAGAGGTTCCACGACCCGGATTCGTAACAGGCACCAATAATTTAGAAAACTGCATGGTGCCTACAGTAAGACATGATGGTGGCAGTGTCCTTATGTGGGGCTGAATGAGCTGCTGGTGTCGAGGAACTGCATGTCATTGATGGTATCATTGATTCTCAGATGTCCTGCTCTATAGTGAACGAGATGCCTCCATCAGCTGACGTTCTTTCTGGTGGAGTCGTTCACTTTTCCTGTCTTTTCCATCTGACCCAGACCGACATGGCAACTTCTTCCAACCAGGACTTGTCTGCAGAGGTTATAACAAAGACATCTGACTTCTCACATTTCCAGCCCCGTCCCCATCTATTCCCAACCTGCACAAACTCCTTATACTACTGATGTCCCAGTATTGAGCCGCTGCTGCCGTATGTGTCCCTATTACTGCACCTACTGTGTGGTACTGTGTTCCCTCTAATTTTCCTCCTACTGGAGATCCCCTTTCATTGGACTCAAAAAGTGTGATGTAAACAAAAGTGCCCCTCAAACACTGTAAGATACCTCCACAGTGAATTCCTCCACATGGTCCTACACCTCTCCACGATGTATAATGGCCCCCACACAGTATGATGGACCCCACAAAAACTTTCATACTGTTGTGACAGTGTCACTGGTTTTATATGTGAGGGGAGGTATGTGTCACTCAGAATGCTCTCCTGTGTGAACTAAGACCTACTTTATTTCTGCCAGCATGTTATATGATGGTGGGTTTACTCTGTTAAAGGGTGTGCGGTTTTATGGGAATGGCAAAGAGGGCGGGACGCCATTCCCCCTACCTCCCCTCAGGGTGTGGCTGAGCAATGTGTAAAAGCTCAGTCCCTTTTTTTTTTCTCTGGAGAGTGAAGTCTCCAGACAGTGTTGTGGAAGCTGCAGAGCTTTTCACAAGGACTTTGTGTGTGCAGTTTGTGCTACCGAGAACGGGTGGAACCTGCTCACCTATGGACTGAAGCTATATTTTGTTTTCCCGTTTAACCAAAAGGGGGTCTTGTTTATTTTTCCTGTGGAACCCTGCATGAGTTTATTCCATAATAAACCAGCAGAAAGGTAACCTGAGAACGTGTGTCCTGAGTCTGCCTCCGGGAGAGCCGAGCGAGTAGTCTTGCCACACTGTATAAATGCTTGCATACAGTATAAAGGCTCCAAATATTATAATAGCCCCACATAAAATTCCAAATAGTATAATGCACCTCATAGGCCTTCATATAATATACTGCACTCCCCATAGTCCTCCATATAGTATAATGCACCCCATAGTCCTCTATATAGTATAATGCACCCCCATAGTCCTCCATACAGTATAATGCACTCCCCATAGTCCTCCATATAGTATAATGCACCCCATAGTCCTCTATATAGTATAATGCACCCCCATAGTCCTCCATACAGTATACTCCACTCCCCATAGTTCTCCATATAGTATAATGCACCCCCATAGTCCTCCATACAATATACTGCACTCCCCATAGTTCTCCATATAGTTAATGCACCCCATAGTCCTCTATATAGTATAATACACCCCCATAGTCCTCCATACAGTATACTACACTCCCATAGTCCTCCATATAGTATATTGTACTTCCCATAAACCTCCACTGCATGAGGTAAAATCTTCTTTAATTCATATAACAATTAAAACATGATTACGGGGGAGTGGGTCCGGACGAAGGCCGTTTAGTGTGCCAAGCACACTTCCTTGGGTACATGAGTTGACTTACCTGGACCCTTGGAAGCGTGCATTTCTACATGGCTGTGATTCTATGGACTTCACCTTTGGAGGTGCTGCACCTGCTAATGAGTGTAGCTGCTTCAGCTGTCACTGACTTCAGAGCTCCGCACTGAAAGGTACGCTCTGCATGTGTGGTGCCGGTTATTACTCTGTCGCATAATGCGCTATATATATTATATTATTTCTTATAGTATAATGCACTCCCCATAGTCCTCTATACAGTATGATGCACTATATATATTATTATATTATTTATTATAGTATAATGCACTCCCCATAGTCCTCTAGATTTTTGTGCCGTGTTAGCCAGTTCTCTGTACAGTATAATGCACTCCCCATAGTCCTCCATACAGTATTATGGCCACCACAATGTTCTCACTGATTAAAAAAAATAGACCCATTACTCACCACTCCTCCTTGTTCCATCGCGGCTTTGGTCTCTGCAGCGAGTGTTCTGAAGAGTCCGCACATCTCAGCGCAGCGGAAAAATCCCTTTCCTGATAGCTACGCTACTGCAAACACCTATGAGGAATTCTGAAGAGATAAGTTGTCATCCCTCTCCTTCCAGCATCCAGGCTCTAAAACAGCTCATTCTTGAAGAATGAAAATAGATATTACAATATGTCGCCAACTTGTTAATTCAATTTCTAGAAGACTTGGTGCTATTGTTAAAAATCATGGAGGTCACACAAAATGTTAGATGCAGTAGTTTTTGATGTAGGATGTACTCATTTTTACATCAACTAATTTGACTAAAACTAGTTTGAGTTATATTATTAACCTTACTTTTAGGTTATGGGTTAAGAAACAATGTTCTATGAAACTCTTTCTTGTCAAAATTTTTTAAAATGATTTTTGCATTCGGTGAGATATTGATTAAAATCTTACTTTACAAAGAGGGGTGTACTCATTTATGCTGAGCATTGTATACATATAAAAAAACAAAATTATAATGAATGTTACTCTGTTTTAATAAACGTGTGGGAAGCCGCTCGTTTGTAAAGGTTGGTTATATAAAGCGTAATTCAAATTGGTTCCGTTTGACAGACGTTTGCGCTGATATCCGATTTTTTTTTTACAAAATGCAAAATACACATGGTCGCTAATTTCCATAATATTTCAGCAAGTTTCTATTTAAAGTAAATTTTTGTTAGAATTTTCTGTCCCTACTAAACACGTTCTCCTCTGTCCTTCTTAAATCCCAGTGGACTTCTATTTTAGAGCTGCCTAGAAGGTGATTCTTTAAGCCTCCATAGCAGAGCTCAGCTGGTAATGCTGAGATTTATCCCTAAGCTGTAAAATCTTTCTTCAGTTTATGGATTTCTCCTTTGTTGTAGTAATTATCACCGCCAACAGTTATGCAGAGTATTCAAACAATTTTTTGGAGCCTTTACACTACACAAGTCAGAGTAATTACACCCTCCGCGCATCACACATCATTAAATACATTGACATCTATCACAAAAGCAGAAGACACCGAGTATTACAGATCACAGTTGCCTTTTGTAAACGGGAAATCAAACAGAAACCCGCGCTTCACAAATTGACAAAAATGACTGAGAAAAGGACTCCTTTTAGGAGTAGTCGCAGCAGCTTGATGGACGTCTACCCCACACATCTCCCCTTAGGGAGCGAAATCCGTCACCTGTGCAAAGATGGCATGCGCCTCTCCTACAGGTTTCCAGTTGTTTCTAAAACGACAGCGCTATATACCGGTCATATTTATGCCTTTAATTTCTGCATGTGGCTTGTAAGGGCTCATGGTAAAATGATAAACCTCTTACCCAGAGTAGTAGATTAGCTTTCTCTTACCAAACCAATCACAAATATAAAAACATACATTACTTATTAATGTTTAAAAACATGTAAAACTGCTTTTATAAAAAGTCTGGAACAAATATATAGACATTAAAAAAACAAAGACTAATGGTTGGGGGAAATGTGCTGCTAAATGATTAAATAAGTAAATAAATAAATACAAAAGTGCAAAGCATTCCCAGACAAAGCTGCTGGCGAAACGCACATCAGCCATGTGTTGGTGAAGAATAAACCCCTGTATATCCATTCGTTCTTTATGTTTGAGTTAATGTTTTACTTATCTTTATTTTTGTCCTTTGTAACTTTTTTCCTTTTCAGGCAGGTTCTCTCTTCTTTCTACTTACTACTTACATTTTGCAGGCTTTGAACTTGCACTTTATTGCTAGCCTTATAATGTTGTACTGATGTAGCTGCTTGTTATACTGTTTTGTACTTTTGTATTTATTAATTAACTTTTTTATCGTATTTAATAATTTAGCAGCACATGTGCTTCAGCCACAATTTGCCTTTGTATTTTTGTTTGCTTTGGTTGTGTATTTTGTGTCCTCTTTCGTTTTATGCATTTTTACTTTAACAACATACATTTTTATCTTTGTGTTCCGCACAGTGCTGTTTGGTTTGGTTGATTCCACTTCTGTGTATTGTGATGCATTCTCTACATGTTAATGAGGGAGGAGATGGGTTTCATTTGTATTTCCTTACTGTGCAAACTCCTCCCCCACCCACCTACCCCCCAAAAATGAGACGGAGCATAGGTTGGTATGCATGTAACGTATAGGAGTATGTTCACACTGGCCATTAAACAGACAAAACCAAAGATAGAAACTAATTGAGCAAAAACCCTGCTGAAAGTAATCAGGATAGTCCTATACAATCTCTAATATTAAACAATGTTGCTTGCATACCAACTTATGCTATGGCTCATTTTTTGGGGTTTTGCTTTAGGTTCTTGTGTTTTAAAAAGCCATATGGTAGGCCCTGTTCCTTTGTCACAATGGTGAAGACAAAGGACCTGTCTGAGGACATCAGAACTGCTATTACTAGCAAATACAAAACTTCCAAATGGTATAAAGCCATCTCCAAAGACCTTGGTATCCCAGTGTCACGGGTCTGTCAGAAGTGACACAGTCACCCTGCAGTTGGTTGCAGGAGATCTATTCGTTTGTCATTACAGACTTCTTAGAAGCTGTATCTCTAGGACCCAGTGGCTACCTTCCTCTGGCTAATTAACACCCTGGCCTGGGTGTATAAATACCTGCTGTGTGCAAGAGGGAGGTGCCGTCGATATTCATTACTCCTTGTGAAGGCTTGAGCAAGAGCAGTTCTTCTTCCTCTCTGGTGCTAGAGTATGTGTGCGCATTTGTCTGTAGTCGACTAAAGTTAAGCAATTTTCCTTTGTTTGTTCCCCCTTGTTGTCTTTAGTGTTCAGTGGGGATTGACTAGCGCTCATCCCCTCCCTTCCTTAGCCTGAGCCTAACGCCAGGGAAAGACAGGGCGAGTTACGCGTGCGGTGATTGGTGAAGAACCAATATAGGGAAGTTAGTGGAGACAGGGTGACACTAGATCAGCCTAGTAGGTCTCCACTCCCCCCTTTCCCTAGAGTCTGGGCTCCCTTTCTCTCTTCCCTTTGTGTTGCACTTAGTCTTTCCCACACCTTGTGTGACACCCAGTTTCAATAGTGCGCAATGTTATTAAGAAGTTTGCCAAGCATGGAACCGTCAAGAACCTCCCTGGACGTGGGGGACACAGGAAAATTGACAAGAGATGTCTCCGAAGGTTGGTGCGAATGGTGGAAAAAACACCATGCCAAACATCCAAAGACCTGAAGGCCAACCTGTAACAGTCTGGGGTCATGGTTTCAACAAGTACCATACCCCGCATACTAAACCAAGCAGAGCTTTAGTGGCGAAGGCCAAGGAAGAAACAATTACTGAAGAAAAGACATAAAAAGGAACAACTGATCTTTGCCAAAGAGTACCTTGACAAACCACAATCCTTCTGGGAAAATGTTCTGTGGACAGATGAAGCAAAAATAGAGCTTTTTGGCAATACAATGCAGCAGTTTGTTTACAGATAGCGCAATGAAGCTGATAAGAAAAAGAACACCTTACTAACAGTTAAGCATGGTGGAGGATACATAATGCTGTGGGGTTGCTTTGCTGCATCTGGTACAGGAGGCCTTGACCATATCACAGGAATCATTAAATCAGAGAATTATCAAGAGATTTTAGAGCAAAATGTCCTACCCAGTATAAGAAACCAAGAGAATGACCCAAAGCACACATTCAAAAGTACACAAGAATGGTTGAAAAAGAAAAAATAGACTGTTTTAAAATGGCCAGCAATGAGTCCTGACCTCAATCCCATGGTAAATCTTTGGGGTGAGCTGAAATCTGCCATTCGGAAAAAGAATCCTGCAAACATTCAAGAGCTTGAACAAACCGCAAAGGAAGAGTGGAAGAAAATCCCAGCTGAGAAGAGCCAAGAAGCTTATAGATGGCTACAAGAAACGTTTGGAGGCAATGCCAAAGGATGTGCAACTGTGTCACCCTGGCCTGGATGCCACAAATATAATAAAGCTGTGTCTGAGAGCAAGGGGAAGGTCCTCTAGTCAAGAATCATTAGCATGCAGCACCTCCTGTCCCAGACCAGTAGGGGGAGCAGGCTGCCCCTATAAAAGCTGGAGCTGGGGGCAGGGTTAGGGAGAACTGGACAACCTGTCTCTGGATAGAGAGGTGTCCCAGAGCAGGGACAGACGGTTGTGTTGCAGCCTAAGAGGACGTGTGGCAGTAGGAGAGCCACGAGCCAGGGACAAGAGGCGAAGTGCGCCTGTCCTGGCAGACGAAGAGACTAATCTACCAGACTTTGGTGTCTGAGGCTGTGAGGATTCCACGTCCTACAGCAGATAACCAGTCCGCAGGAGACTGTATGTTCCTTGGCCTAAGAAGCCCGGAGGCTCCGCCACAGCAGAAGGGACCAGCAAAGCCGTACCAGGCCGGGAGAAGAAAGGGACCCAAGTTGCAAGCCATACGGGCGAGAGGACACGGTGAGCTCGGGAACGTGGGCTGTTACACTACAAGGAGGGAAATAGCCAGAAGAAGCACAGAGAGCACGGTAGGCCTACACCCTCACCCTGACCAGGGCCAGCCTCCCACTTGCTCTCAGACATCCAGGCCCCCTCCTAGCCGGGCCTGTTTCTGGGTCATATTACCTGTTCTAATAAAGACCCGGAACTGTTTAAGAGGCCTCCGTTTCCTGGCTATCGCGGTCGGAATCATCCCCTCCATCATCCATTATATATTCTTCCCTGGGGCCATACTCCTCCCGTGGGGAGTTGAACTATTCAGTGCTGCACATTTACATCTGCCCCAGCGGTCTGCACTGCAGCGGCAGTTAGCCCTGACCGCAATCCACGGGTGGCGTAGTCGGACATTACCTACAGCACATAGTAAACTGCCACTGGTCTGACCACCCTGAGCCACGGAACCGGGTCGCCACTACTACTCCCAGCATTGCCCTGAAGTCCGGTTCCGAGTGCCCCACGGCCCAGGGGGCGAGTCACAACCAAGTATTAATTAGGGGTGCCTTTATTGCTGCACATGCTGTTTATTCTATTTCTTCTTTGAAATTGCAACATGGAAGTTGAAAAACAATGTTTTATTGTTGTATTACTTTGGACCACTAATTAAATAATTTTGAGGATATAATTTTGTACAATATCTTCAGAAATAAATGGAAATGTATCAGTCTATGAAAAAAATGAAGGAGCGCCAATAATGGTGAGCAGCAATGTAGCTTACTATTGCTCGGTGTCCACAGTCAGGGCCCTGTTCCTGCTCTGCCCTTATTCACATTGAGGTAGTTTTTGACACATGGTAAGGTTTTATATTAGCGATAGTATAGGACTGTCTTGAAGTGGGTACACCTTGTCGTGGTGGGATGGCTTTTACACTTGTCTTGATCAAATAATGTTTACTAAGTACCCAATTGTTTTTATATATACTATTACTTTTTACGTACAGCAGGGTTTTTGCTTGTTTTGTTTCTATATTAAGTTTTGTTTGTTTTCCCTTTACTTGAGCACAATGATTGATTCTTTTTGCCCTAGTCCTGTATCTAAATAGTATGGCCAAGACTAAGTGGCCTTTTGGTGTTTCCACCATAGACACAAGCCTCACCAGCCCTGAATTTTGCAAAGCTCTGTTGGTACATTCCCAATTCTACCCTCATATAAAAGGCTTAGCTATAAAGGGGGCAGTAGTAGAATTCTCACCTGGACCCTGGGCAGAGTCCAAATGCCCACCAGTCACATAAGAAGACACCAGTATTATAAATGTCACAAGATACCTAGGGGTTCAATTACAGATATAGCATTGTGACCCCCAACATTTCAGGTTACTCCTCTGGAAGCCTAACGCTCTTTGTATCTTCCAACGCTTATTAGTCCCCATGTCACTACGTCCAGCGTAATCAGCCCCGAACGATCCAAAGAACAAAAACTAACTAGAGGAAGCGATCGCAGGATCAGATGGGGAGCCGAGGTGGCAGAACAGGCACTTCAAAGAATCCAAAAAAATTGTCTGTCCGTATGAATCAAAGAAAAAATTCTGGCGAATCCCATTTTTTTGTTTTTTTATGAAATTCATAACGCATTTGATCAAGTAGAGAGGAGAAACTCGATTTGTAGCCAAATGCTTCAATCAGATGTTAGCTGGCAGACCGTAGAGACAGAAGCCCCAAAAAAGCTTCATTTTTTGTGACGTTTCTGTGGGGTTTGTTTTTTTTAGCAGTGTTAGACTTTGTTTAAAAATGCAGCTTGTCCTCATTATGGAATATTTTTTTCTCCAGACATTTTTCTGTACAGGCACCAAAAATAAAAATAAAAAAGTTTGTGTTTTTTTTTGGTTTTGTTTGTTTACAGGTACCTAAAAAAGCATATATGAAGGTTACTTTTGCCTTTTTGTTGCTCACAGCGGATGATAGATTTAATTAAACTGCATAGAAATTATGGCTGGGATTTAGGTTACACTGTATCCACTTTATGTGTTTTCTATCTAACTTTATTATAACCGCCACCATTATCCTCCACGTAGACGATAGCGGTACTACATGGAAGTGTTGTACGACCTCGCTCGTGGCCGTGAGCGGTTCATGTGCAGTTTAGTCCTTCTCTGTGTTTTATGATAATTTGTCTGAGCCGCTTGAACGCGATGTTTCTCTCCTTCCTATGTATCTATGGCAGTAAAACTGTACGTGCACTATATTTAGCAGCCTCCCTACGTAAGGAGCAGGTTTGTTTTTCTGCTGTTTTCCAGTTTCTGGGATAAATAGCATTAGCTTAAAAGAAAAGTTGTTTTGCAGCGCCAGAGCCGTAATGCTTTTAGTTATCGTCGCGCGTCTGCGGTTTGCAGATTGCTGCTAAATTGAACGTCACCTAAATGAGTCTTTTTATATTTCCGATGCGATTTTAAGTCTTATTTTCTGCGACGTTCGTCATCCGGTGGCAGGGTTATAACCTTTTACTGGAAGTAGGAGCTGTCAGGGAAGGTAATGAGTTAATGGGCATTATGTAGTTATTGAGGCATACATCACACCTTTAAATGCATGGCTGATTTTTTTTTTTTTTAGCGTTGGGTTTATAAGATTACATGCTGAAGGAATGGAAATAGGGAAAACACTCCTAGACCTCTCTCACCAGTCCTTTCATTTGAGAGGGAGCGAACCTGACTGGGACTGAGTCATTGGCCAAAAATGGGATCTTAAATTATTAAACATGGTATATAAAGCTGGAAATGAAGATTCTCCATCTCAAAATATCTAAATCTACAGTGGTGCTTGAAAGCTTCTGAATCCTTTAGAATTTTCCATATTTCAGCATAAATTTTACCATTGTTTTTAGGAGTATTAACATTAGCTATCGTGAGAGAGGCCTTTAGTTACTTAGCTGTTACCTTGGGTTCCTTTGTGACCTTGCATTTTATAAGTCTTGCTCTTGATCTTTGTCGATCGACCACTCCTGGGGAGGATAATAATAGTCTTGAATTTCCTCCATTTGTACATAACCTGTTTGTTTGTGGAATGGTGGAGTCCAAATTGTTCTGAGATGGGTTTTTTAACTTTTTCCAGCTCATAAGCATCGACATCTCTTCAGAAATCTCCATAGTTCATGCCATGATATTCGTCATAAACACATGTCGTAAAGATCAGACTTTGAAAGATCCCCTCTTCCTTAAATAAAAAAGGTCGCCCACTCACACCTGATTGTCAAACATCAGGCTATAATTTCACCTTCAAATATTCTGCTAATCCTAAAAGTTCACATACTTTTTCCACTCACAGATATGTGACACTGGATCATTTTCCTCAATAATAAAATGACAGAAATATATTTTTGACCCATTTGTTTGATTTGTTTTTTATCTACTTTTAGAAAATCCATAGATGTAGTTTTAGGTCAAATTTATGTAAAATAAGGAAAATTCTCAAAGGTTCACAAACTTTCAAGTACCACTGTCTGTTCACTAGAAGAAAGACATTGCAAAGTGAGATGTTTTCTTATAGGGAAAGAGAAATTTGGCCGTGAGAAGTCAGCTCTTGTCACATAGTTGTCACATAACTTTCCAATATGATACTTAAAGGAATTTTCCACTAATAGGTAGATCCAGTCATGGCCAAAAGTATTGGCACCCTTGAAATGGCTTCAGAAAATGAAGTATTTCTCCCAGAAAATTATTGCAATTACACATGTTTTGTTATACACATGTTTATTTCTATTGTGTGTATTGAAACAACACAAAAAAACAGAGAAAAAAAAGCAAATCGGACATAATTTCACACCAAAAATGGGCCGGACAAAATTGTTGGCACCTTTCCAAAATTGTGGATAAACAACTTTGTTTCAAGCATGTAATTCTTCACCTGTGGCAAGAAACAGGCGTGGGCAATATGAAAATCAAACCTGAAACCAGGTAAAAAGGGGAGAAGTTGACTCAATTTTTGCACAGTGTGCCACACTAAGCATGGAGAACAGAAAGAGGAGAAGAGAACTGTCTGAGGATTTGAGAACCAACATTTTTGAAAAATATCAACAATCTCAAGGTTTTAAGTCCATCTCCAGAGATCTTGATGTTCCTTTGTCGATGGTATGCAACATAATCAAGAAGTTTACAACCCATGGCCCTGTAGCTAATCTCTCTGAATGTGGACGGCAGAGAAAAATTGATGAAAGGAGTTTTCCGGTAAACCATATCATTCTACTGTTTACCAAAAACAAAACATGTTTATTTCCTTTGTGCATATTGGAACAACACAAATAAAAACAGAAAAAAGGCAAATTGGGCATAATTTCACACAAAACCCCCAAAATGGACTGGACAAAATTGTTGGCATCCTCAACTTAATATTTGGTTGCACACCCTTTGGAATAAATAACTGCAACCAATCCCTTCCTATAACCATCAACAAGCTTCTTACACCTCTCAACTGGAATTTTGGACGACTTTTCTTTTGTAAATTGCTCCAGGTCTCTCATATTTGAAGGCGCCTTCTCCCAACAGCAATATTAAGATCTTTCCACAGGCGTTTAATGTGATTTATATCTGGACTCATTGCTGGCCACTTCAGAACTCTCCACCACTTTGTTTCCATCCATTTCTGGGTGCTTCTTGAAGTATCTTTGGGGTCATTGTCTTGCTGGAAGAACCATGACCTAGGACGCAAACCCAGCTTTCTGACACAGAGCACTACATTGTGAACCAAAATCCTTTGGTAATCTTCAGATTTCATGATACATTGCCCATTGTCAAGGCACCCAGTGCCAGAGGCAGCAAAGCAACCCCAAAACATTTTGAACCTCCACCATACTTGACTGTAGGCGCTGTGTTCTTTTCTTCGCAGGCCTCATTCCGTTTTCGGTAAACAGTAGAATGATGTATTTTACCCAAAAGCTCTATCTTAGTCTCATCTGTTCACAAGACGCTTTCCCAAAAGGATTTTGGCTTCCGTACATTTTGGCAAACTGCTGTCTAGCTTTTTTATGTCTCTGTTTCAGCAAGTGGGATCCTCCTGGGTCTCCTGCTAGAGCATTTCATTTCATTCAAATGTCTACGGATAGTTCGCTTTGACACTGATGCACCCAGAACCTGCAGGACAGCTTGACTTTCTTTGGAGCTTGATTGGGGTTGCTTATCCACCTTCCTGACTATCCTGCGTTGCAACCTTTCAGCAATTTTTCTCTGCAGTCCATGTTCAGGGTTGTAAACTTCTTGATTATGTTGCGCCCCATGGACAAAGGAACATCAAGATCTCTGGAGATGGACTTGTAACCTTGAGGTTGTTGATATTTTTCAAAAATTTTGGATCTCAAGTCCTCAAACAGTTCTCTTTTCCTCTTTCTATTCTCCATTCTTAGTGTGGCACACACAGACACAATGCAAAGTTTGAGTCAACCTCTTCCCTTTTCATCTGGTTTCAGGTGTGATTTTCATATTGCCCACACCTGTTACTTGCCGCAGGAGAGTTTGAATGAGCATCACATGCTTGAAACAAAGCTATTTATCCACAATTTTGGAAAGGTGCCAACCATTTTGTCCGGACCCTTTTTGGGGTTTTGTGTGAAATTATGTCCAATTTGCCTTTTTTCTCATTTTTTTTTGTGTTGTTCCAATATACAGAAAGGAAATAAACATGTGTATAACAAAACATGTGTAATCGCAATAATTTTCTGGGAGAAATACTTCATTTTCTGGAACAATTTCAAGGGTGCCAACACTTTCGGCCATGACTGTAAGTAATGAACTTAGCCTTGTAGGGGATAAAGCTCCTTATAAAAAAAATGCTTCAGTGGTCTAATTGGTGTCTCCTTTCTGCAGAAACTGAAAGTTAAATATAATAATTAGTGTGTTCAGTACCTCCTGTGTGTTGCCACTGGTTTTGCACGGCCACATTTTCCTCACTGGTGATTGACAGTGCTGGCTGGCCTCAGCTTTCTCTGGAGTCAGTGCTGGCACCAGGTGATTCAGTGGTGTTAATCACCAGTGAGGGAGGTGAGGACATGCATAGGCGGATTATAATGAGGGCAATCTGGGCTACAGCCTGGGGCCCTGGGCTCCAGGGGGCCCATGGCCATACTGCCCTTATTATAATATTTTTTGCGCCACCATCTGCGGCGCTTATCGCCAGCAGGGAGCGCTCCTATTGCTCCACTGCTGGCAATAGAGAGACGGAGCGTAGCTGCAGTCGTCGCCTTCTCTATGACTCAGCTGGAGCAATGATGTCATCGAGCGGCTGCGTCGTTTACCATGTACGCACCGGCAAGAAGAGGAAGGAAGTAGAGCTGCAGGGGATTGCCAGGAAAGGTGAATTATTCTTTTTTTTTTCTTTAAAGTGAATGAATTGGGGCGGGAGGATGGATGAGAGCACTGCACACTGTTATAATGAATTTGGGTGGGAAGATGGGTGAGAGCACTGCACAGTATGTTATAATGAATTGGGGTGGGAGGATGGGTGAGAGCACTGCACAGTATGTTATAATAAATTGGGGTGGGAGGATGGGTGAGAGCACTGCACAGTATGTTATAATGAATTGGGGTGGAAGATGAGTGAGAGCACTGCACAGTATGTTATAATGAATTGGGGTGCAAGATGAGTGAGAGCACTGCACAGTATGTTATAATGAATTGGGGTGGAAGATGAGTGAGAACGCTGCACAGTATGTTATAATGAATTGGGGTGGGGGATGGGTGAGAGCACTGCGCAGTATGTTATAATGAATTGGGGTGGGGGATGGGTGAGAGTCCTGCGCAGTATGTTATAATGAATTGGGGTGGGGGATGGGTGAGAGCACTGCGCAGTATGTTATAATGAATTGGGGTGGGGGATGGGTGAGAGCACTGCGCAGTATGTTGTAATGAATTGGGGTGGGGGGAATAGTGAGAGCACTGCACAGTATGTTATAATGAATTGGGGTGGAAGATGAGTGAGGGCTCTGCACAGTATGTTATAATAAATTGGGGTGGGAGGATGGGTGAGAGCACTGCACAGTATGTTGTAATGAATTGGGGTGGGGGATGGGTGAGAGCACTGCGCAGTATCTTATAATGAATTGGGGTGGAAGATGAGTGAGAGCACTGCACAGTATGTTATAATGAGTTGTGGTGGAAGATGAGTGAGAGCGCTGCATAGTATGTTATAATAAATTGGGATGGGAGGATGGGTGAGAGCACTGCATAGTATGTTATAATAAATTGGGGTGGGAGGATGGGTGAGAGCACTGCACAGTATGTTATAATGAATTGGGGTGGTGGGATGGGTGAGAGCCCTGCACAGTATGTTATAATGGATTGGGATGGAAGATGAGTGAGAGCACTGCACAGTATGTTATAATGAATTAGGGTGGCTGGATGGGTGAGAGAAAAGTATGTTATAATGAAGCAAGGGTTATGTAACTATAATGAATTGGGGGGTATGTGGCTATACTGAATTGGGGTATGTAACTATAATCAATTGGGGGTATGTGACTATAGAGTATTGGGAGCTATGTGGCTATATTGAATTGGGGGTATGTAATTTTAATTTTTGGGTATACAATTAGAATGAATTGGGGAGAGGATATGTAATTATAATGAAATGGAGGAGCGGGAGGAGCACAGTGGTCGGGTTGAGGATGCAGGAGAGTGACTGGTAATGAATTGGGGGAAAGAGCACAGGGGCTAATTAATATTTTTATTGGGCAGGGAAAAGTGACTATTTATAGTTAGTGAGGGTCAAAGTGGTGGTGTATTAATTTATATTTTGAATGGTGGGTTGCACAATGCAGGGCCAGCATCAGCACCTGGGTGTTATGTTCTGCTACCAAAGCTAAGGAAAGAGAGGAGATCTGTCCCTACTATGAGACTCAGCTGAATCCCTACGATGTAACAGGGAACCTGATCCTGCGATCAGACCTGCTAAAGTCCTAATCTAGTCTGTACGAAGACCTATAGATGTGGGGAGGGAATCCCTACAAGTACTAAGGACTGGGAGGAATATGGGACACCTCCTAACAGAAATAGTAGCAGACAGACGAACAAACAAAATAGATAGAACATAGAGGTCCGTAGACCAAGCAAACTAACAGAGTTAGATACAGAGCACAGGCTAGCTAGAAAGTAGATATACAATGAAGTCCAGCAAAGCCAGAAGGGCGGAGCAGGACTAAATAGGCCAACAAGGTCATGTGACCAGCAAAGGAAAAAAAACCTAACAGCAAGGTTCTAACACTGGGCAAGTGCCGGGGCCCTGAGCCAGTGGGGGGCGGCCCACTCGCCATTGGGGACACTGGAGCACTATGGGGTCAGTGAGTTGGGGGAGCCCAGTGCCAGCCCCCATCCAACCCCGGCTTGCCCACAGCCCTGGCACTTGGAGTACTTACCTCTCCCCGTTCCCTGCAGCTCCAGCTTCTTCCACGTCTGATGACTTGTGACGTCTCAGGGCAGAGGGAGCGATGATGTCACTACAGTGCACCCTCTGCTATGAGTGTCACAGGGCAGAGAGTGGGGGAAGACGGTGACGATGAGGAGTCCGGAGCTGCAGCCAGCAAGAAACGAGAAGAGGTAAGTATTAGTTTTTTTGTTTTTACTGTACACAGCATTATATGGGGCCCATTATGTATGGAGCATTATATGGGGCCCATTATGTATGGAGCATTATATGGGTCCCATTATATATGGAGCATTATATGGGGCCCATCATGTATGGAGCATTATATGGGGCCCATTATGTAGGGAGAATTATATGGGGCCTATTCTGTATGGAGCATTATATGGTACCCATCTTGTATGGAGCATTATATGGGGCCCATTATGTAGGGAGCATTATATGGGACCCATTATGTAGGGAGCATTATATGGGGCCCATCATCTTGGGAGCATTATATGGGGCCCATCTTGTATAGAGCATTTTATGGGGCCCATCTTGTATAGCTCCCATTATGTGGGGAGCATTATATGGGGTCCATTATGTAGGGAGCATTATATGGGGCTCATCATGTATGGAGCATTATATGGGGTTCATCATGTATGGAGCATTATATGGGGCCCATCTTGTATGGAGCATTATATAGGGCCCATTATGTATGGAGCATTATATAGGGCCCATCTTGTATGGAGCAATATATAGGGCCCATTATGTATGGAGCATTATATGGGGCCCATTATGTATGGAGCATTATATAGGCCCCATCATGTATGGAGCATTATATAGGGACCATTATGTAGGGAGCATTATATGGGGCCCATTATTCTGTATGGAGCAGTATATGGGGTCCATTATTCTGCATGGAGCAATATATGGGGCCCATTATTCCATATGGAGCAGTATGTGGGGTCCATTATTCTGTATGGAGCATTATATGGGGCCCATTATTCTGTATGGAGCATTATATGGGGCCTATTATTCTGTATGGAGCAATATATGGGGCCCATTATTCTTTATGGAGCACTATATAGGGCCCATTATTCTGTATGGAGCACTATGTGGTGCCCACAATACTGTATGAAGGACCATATTGTCCGGTCTAAAATGAAAACTTTTGAATCCCCCCAGGGCACGCGCTGTGCGCTGAGAGGATTCGCCTGTTTCTGAGCTATTTGTAGAATTGTACCTCTTCCGACAAGCCTACAACCTGCAGTAACCACCGCTCCACCACATTACTGCATGACCTCCTCTACCCCCACCTACTGTATCCCCACCCATCCCTTGTAGAATGTGAGCCCTCGCGGGCAGGGTCCTCGCTCCTCCTGTATCAGTAGCTGACTCATTTTGTTAAGTTTATGTAAATGTTTTTGCTATGTATATCCCTATCACATGTAAAGCGCCATGGAATAAAAGGCGCTATAATAATAAATAATAATAATAATAATAATAATTGTAGAATGAGATATCACTCATGTAGTGTAAGAAGTCAGTGAAATCTTTGCATTGTACTATATCTATATTTCCTATCTGTGCATCATGAATCGTGGTATGTTTTAAAGGGGCCCTCTGAGACTCTTTCGCCCGGGGCCCACGAAAACCTGGAGCCCTGGCACAATGGCTAATTATAAAGTAATGGTGGGTGAACTTCTGTATTCAGCGGTGTAGTGTGAGGGATTCTTTTTTCAGGAAACAAATGTGTGTGTGTGTGTATATGTGTGTGTGTGTGTGTGTGTATATATATATATATATATATATATATATATATATATATATATATATATATATATATATATATATATATATATATATATATATATATATATATATAAAATGTATATTAGCTATTGAACCCGTTCTATGCCCGGGTGGCGAGAATTTTTATTGGTATATGGTCCCCCATCCTGGTATATGCTCCCCCATCCTGTTATGTGCTCCCTCATCCGGGTCACTCATTCTGGTATATGCTCCCCCATCCTGGTATCTACTCCCCCATCCTGTTATGTGCTCCCTCATCCCGGTCACTCATTCTGGTATATGCTCCCCCATCCTGGTATATGCTCCCCCATCCTGTTATGTGTTCCCTCATCCCGGTCACTCATTCTGGTATATGCTCCCCCATCCTGGTATATGCTCCCCCATCCTGGTATACGCTCTTCCATCCTGTTATGTGCTCCCTCATCCTGCATCCACATCCTGTTATGTGCTCCTCCATCCTGCGCCCCCATCCTGGCATATGCTCCCCCATCCATCCATCAATTAAATAAAAAAAAAACCACTCCTCCTCACCTTTCCATCGCTCCATTGCAGCGCCTCGCCTGTGTTATTTTACTAAAATGGCACCGGAATCAGCGTCTGCATATCGTTCTGTCCGGCGCCATTTTGTTCAAGACACACTGCAAATGTGTCTTTAATAAAATGGCACCGGATAGCGCGATATGCGCATGCGCCGATTCCGACGCCACACTCCTCCCCCGGCCCGAACAGAGGCGCCACGGCAACACTCCTCCCGGTCAGGTATGTGGTTATGGTGCCGGAGATCGCGGTATGTGTTCATCCCTCATTCCTGTCTTGGATGTGGTTGTGTTCTTTTTGTCTGGGGCCAGACTGCGCAGGCGCTGTCTATAGATGCTTCGGACAGACAGACACATCCCTGATTATATTATAGATAGATAAATAGATAGATAGATAGGTGACGTTTTTATTTTTAGGGGCACTGTGAACAGTGCAGCAACCTCTGCAGTGACCACATCATGGCTTTAGGATGTCGACAAGAAGAAGAAACAAAGAAAATGTCTGTAATCAGACGAGACATCAGAGGTAAGTTATTGACTGCAAATATTTATTCTGTATCTGCACCATTCTAAGGTTTACACGGGTGATCAGTGGCACTAAACAACCACTGATCGGTAAACCATGATCATTGTTTTCGGCAGTGTGAGTCCTGTTTAAAGAGGACGATGATGTTTTGTGCTGTTGTGGCGCCCCTGAGGGTTCGGTCGCCACAGAGGTATTGCATCTCACCCAGAGGTGTAGTATCTCACTCTCAGGTAAGGAAGGAGTACAGCTCAGGACCCTAATACCTGCATTCACTACACCACATTTCCTGGGGACAGGGCGAGATTGCTCCTACGGGAGAGCACAGTCCCTGATCCCTGGCTGGAGTGGGGGGGAACCACCTAGAGAGGGGGAACCATGTAGTGCATGGGGTGGAGGACGTAGATCCTGGGAGCACATGTGTAGGAGCTATAAAAACTAGAAACCATCTTGGTTCAAGGGAGTCAGAAGGTGGAGTTCCAGTCAGACAGACTGAGGAGAAGTCAGGGAGCAGAGGCTCTGCACGAGCTCTGCTCCACAGGCGGGCAACGTCAGGAGGCCTGAGCCTGAGAGAGAGGAGAGGGAGCAGGACGGCTCCAGGAATGAGGAGTGAAGGGACCCTAGGGGTATGGGCCGTGCAGAAGGCCACCCGTACGCCCGTTGCTACCAGGAGGTAGAGGGGTCAGGCCAGAACAGGGAACTGGGTCCCTCAACTAGTAGAGAAACAGAAAATGCTTAACTAGGAACCGGAGGCTGCAGCATTTCAAGTACTGCAGGCCACAAGTCCACACCAGTACACTAAGAAGGTAGCCACATAGGACCCAGGGGACGGAACATACGTCGCCCCTAAGGCCCGAGGGTACCGGATAGAAGTGGCGCTGGGTGTGAGGTGCAGGAAGAGGCCAGAGGAAGGTACACAGAATGGGGTCCTGATAAGTTCTCTGGAAATACCTGAGGGTGGACTGAGCCCCTAACTGAGTACATAGTTACATAGTTTATAAGGCCGAAAAAAGACAAGCGTCCATCCAGTTCAGCCTATTTCTTGTGCACTGCAGCTATTCCGCAGCGTTGATCCAGGGGAAGGCAAAAAAAAAACCATGCGGTATAGGCCAATTTACATCATTGAGGAAAAATTCACTTCCCGACACCAATCTGGCAGTCAGATTAAATCCCTGGATTAATTAGCTAAGCATAAGATGTAATTTTATTGTTCTCAAGAAAGGCGTCCAGGCCTCTCTTGAACTCATTAAGTGAGTTGGACATCACCACTTTCTCTCCCAGAGAGTTCCAGAGTCTCACGGCTCTGACCGTAAAGAATCCCCTTCTATGCTGGTGCAGGAACCTCCTTTCAGCAGCAGAAGGGAAGGAAGGGAGACACAGATTCTCTACTTCGTGGGTAGGCGGAGCCCCATAGGATAGTCACCTCAGATTGGAAAATGACGACCGGCCCCTCCAGTATATAGGCTCCTCCTACTCCCATGTTCATCAGTCTTTTTATCTGAGGTCTCAGAGGATAGTCGCTGCTTCGGCAGCTCCTCAGAAGAGTTTGTTATTTTATATCCAGCGAGTCCTGGACCCCCCGTGGTCTAGAGGTCTCTAGGGGTCTCGGCGCTGCTGAGACCCCTGACCCTCCCCTGGCAGCTCTGTGTACCCCTTGAGGAGGTTCCCACTTATGCCTGCCGGCCCCGGGGGATACAGGGCGCTCCCTGGCGGAGGCGCACACCACACATCTGAGAGGGTCCCTGCGTGCTCCGCCATAGGGGGGAGCAAAGGGCCATGGCGCCACACATCCCTGAGGATCCCTGTGGCGTTCAGCCAGGTAAGTGCTCTTTGGTCTAAAGAGTATCTTTGACGGCTACGGCAAGTGTACTGCCTGTGTGTTTTTTGTCTATTTCAGATGCTGCCTTGACTGGGGAGCAGAGACGGAGGCCAGTAATTTTTATTTTTTATTTGCGCATGCTTTTTCGTTTTTGCTTCCTGCCTTCATTGAGGCAGGAAGCTCCCTGTATTTGCGCGCGTTTCCTTGCTTTTATTGACTTGCTTCCTGCCTTCATAGAGGTAGGAAGTTTTATGCCCTCGTTTTTTGAATAAGCGCGGGCTTTGGCGGGGGCGTGGCCTAGCGGGGGCGTGGCCTAGCGGACGTGGCCTAGTGGGGGGCGTGGCTTAGCGTCTCCTGGCTTCCTGCCATCATTACTTAGACAGGAAGTGCTTGGTTGAGCACGCGCTGGCAGTCCCTGCTTCTCCCTCCGGCGTCCAGCGGCATCTCCTGCTCTCTGCTCCCCGTCCGTCCGTCCGTCCACACACTCAGGAGGAGCGGTCGCCGCAGTACCGGTGAGTCCCCTCTGCCTCTGGCAGAGGTTCGTTGTCAGTGCTGTCAGTTCGGCTACCTATTAGGAGTCCTCGTGAGCACTGCCGCTTTCCCTCCTAAAGCTATTTACTCCACTGACCTTTTTAGGCAGCGTAGTATTATAGTTGCTGTGATGTTAACCCCTTCTGAACAAGTGGAGCTTTAGGGGAAACACATGGTGTTTAAGGGAATTTCTCCCTTTGATTTTTTGCTCGGCATTTCTGGGGTAGCTCTTTTCTAAGAGTGAGCTTTAACCCTTCAGAGTCTGACGCATATATATATAAAAAAAAAAAAAATAGTGAAGCGACACACTTAGGAGGAGCGGTCGCCGCAGTACCCCCTCTGCCTCTGGCAGGGGTTCTTTGTCAGTGCTGTCACTTCGGCTACCTATTAGGAGTCCTCGTGAGCACTGCCGCTTTCTCTCCTAAAGCTATTTACTTCACTGACCTTTTAGGCAGCGTAGTATTATAGTTGCTGTGATGTTAACCCCTTCTGAAAAAGTGGAACTTTAGGGGAAACACATGGTGTTTAAGGGAGTTTCCCCCTATTGATTTTTGCTCGGCTTTCTGGGGTAGCTCTTTTCTAAGGGTGAGCTTTAACCCTTCAGAGCCTGTTGCATATATATAAAAAAAAAAGTGAGTTTTGAAAACAGGCTGTGCAGCTTTCACACTTTTTTGCCATCCTTGTTGTACATCCTGGCATCTGGTGTGGGTGGCATGTCGGATCAGGGGCCTGGGAGTGCGGATCGGTCTCCTGATCCGTTTCAGGTTCAGTCGCACGCCTCTGATACACTCAGGCCTTCTACTACATCAAGTTCAACGCTCAGTGATGTTAAAGTGGAGGCGCTCACTCGCTCCATTGATAGTCTCTCTAGTCTCCTGGGACAGTGGGTGTCAGCTAGATCACACCCAATGCCACGAGGTAAAAAGCGCCACAAGACTATGGTGGCGTTGTCTCCCTCGCAGAGCGCATCAGAGGCTTTGGATTCACCAACAGATTCGGTTGATGAAATTTCTGAGTCCGAAGAGGAGGATCAACAGGATCGCTCTGTTTCTCTTTCAGGTCGTGTAGATGGGCTTATTAAGGACATGCGGGAAGTATTAGAGCTGTCTGAAGAGCCGACAAGACCGTCTAGGTCGGCCCGTCTGTATCAGAAGACGCGCCGTGTTCATTCTACATTACCTGCGCATGAGGAACTTAATGAAGCGGTGGAGAAGGAGCGTCAGTGTCCGGATAAACGCTTCCGAGGAACGCGTTTTTTTGATGCCCTATATCCCTGTGCCAAGGAGATGGTTATTAATTGGGTTCCCTCTCCTGAGGTGGATATATCTCTGTCTCAGCTGACCAAGTCTTCCCTGCTTCCTGTTAAAGGGAGAGCCAATCTTCAGGATCCTTTGGACAGAAGATCGGAGTCAGCGGCGAAATCCATCTATGAAGCCGCAGGTCATGGTTTCCAAGCGGCCTTGGGGGCCATGTGGGCCGGTGAGGCTTCTCTGTGGTGGTTGGATCAGCTGCGTGCGGCGTGGCAGGATGGGACTTCGCGTTCAGAAGTGGAAAAGCTTTTTCAGCGAATGGAAGAAGCTATGTGTTATGGCAGAGATGCAGTACTGGACACTGCTTCAATTCTATCCAGGGCTCAGGCTTCGCCAGTCACGATTAGAAGAGCTCTGTGGCTTAAACAGTGGATCGGAGATGCGGTATCTAAACAGGCAGGACAGGGCCCGGCAGAGGTCTTCGGTCCTTTCGGGCCAGGGGACGATTCAGTCAGCCTTCTTGGAGATTGGGTCGTCCCTCATCCTCCGGCAGATCCGCCCAGAAATCTTGTACTCCCTGGAAGCAACGGTCCCGTCAGGACAGACGGGAGGTTGATAAAAAGTCCGCTAAGGCTGACTGACGCCAGGGATCCCCCCGAGGGCTCTCGGGTGGGAGGTCGTCTGCTACAATTCGGGTCGATCTGGGCATCCCACATAGCAGATGCCTGGGTGACACGGGTTATGTCGGCAGGCTATTTCATAGAGTTTCATTCTCTACCTCCAGACAGGTTTCGTCTGACGGGCATTCCGTCCGTGCCAAGACTGGCTGCCGCACTGTTTCAGGAGGTCGACTCTCTCCTACAGCAGGGTGTGGTGGTTCAGGTTCCTCCGGAAGACCAGGGAAAGGGTTTTTATTCCAACCTTTTTGTGGTCCCCAAAAAGGAGGACAAGTTTCGTCCGGTGCTGGATCTCAGGGATTTGAATATTTACGTCCAGACACTGAAGTTCCGCATGGAGTCTCTCCGATCGGTGATAGCGACCCTGTCGCAGTACGATTTCTTGGTGTCGATAGACATCCGCGACGCCTATTTTGCATATCCCTATCGGCAGGGCTCACCAGCGTTTCTTGCGTTTCGCTATAGGTCAAGCCCATTACCAGTTTGTGGCCCTACCCTTCGGGTTGGCCTCAGCTCCCAGGGTTTTTACGATCCTCCCCTACCTGGACGACCTGTTCATAGTGTCACCCACAGCAGAGGAGGCAATAACGGCTCGTGATCTCTCCCTTCAGTACCTGATGGACTTCGGGTGGCTGATCAATTGGAAGAAATCGTCATTGGAGCCAGCACAGTCCATTCTTTTCCTGGGGATGCAGTTCGATACAGTTCGGGCAGTTGTGTCCCTGCCTCCTGTCAAACAGACGAACCTTCGTCTTCTGGTCCAGGCTATGAGGTCGGCGCTGTCAATGTCCCTTTGGGAATGCATGCGCCTTCTGGGTCAAATGGTGGCAACTATAGAAGCAGTACCGTTTGCACAATTTCATTCCCGGGATCTCCAAAACCTTATTCTGACCCATTGGGATCGATCGCTAACTTCTCTGGATCGCTCGGTCATTATCTCCCGCAGGGTGCGAGAGTCTCTTGGATGGTGGTTACGTCCGGAGACTCTATCCGTGTGGAAATCCTTCCTTCCCCCGAGATGGTCGGTGGTGACAACCGATGCCAGCCGGACAGGCTGGGGGGGAGTTTGGAACGACCTCTGGATTCAGGGGGTCTGGTCGCCAAAGGAGTCGTCTCTCCCGATCAACATTTTGTCTCTGCCTCCAACATTGGACGGTCTTATTAAGCGGTCTACCGGTCCGGATCCAGTCGGACAACGCTACGGCTGTCGCGTACATCAACCACCAAGGCGGGACGAGGAGTTCCAGTCTCATGTCGGAGGTCTCTCGGATCCTGGTCTGGGCCGAGTCCAAAGTTCCAGCAATTTCTGCAATTCACATTCCAGGGGTGTTGAATATCTCGGCGGACTTCCTCAGTCGCGAGCAAGTGGACCCTGGGGAATGGAGTCTCCATCCAGAAGTGTTTTCTCTGCTGTGTTCCCGTTGGGGGACTCCTCAGGTGGACTTGATGGCATCCAGGCTGAACGCCAGGGTTCCGACGTTCATGTCCAGGTACAGGGACCCGGAGGCGGTGGCGGTGGATGCTTTAGTGGCCCCGTGGGGTCAGTTCAAGCTGATCTATGCGTTTCCGCCGATATCCTTACTGCCTCTGGTGATCCGACGGATCAAACTCGAAGGGGTATCAATAATTCTGATAGCACCAGACTGGCCGTGGAGGACATGGTATTCGACGCTGGTGTCTCTTCAGGCGGCACCTCCGTTTCCGCTGCCCCTTCGCCCGGACTTGCTCACTCAGGGGCCCATTCGTCATCCGGACCTGAGGTCCCTTCGTTTGACGGCGTGGCTCTTGAGACCGAGATCTTGACCCGTCGCGGTTTTTCGCCCGAGGTCATTGCTACCTTGCGGGCGGCCCGGAGTCCAGCTACGTCCAGGATTTATCACAGAACTTGGGAGTCTTTCTATTTTCTGGTGTTCTGGATCCTCAAGAAACCCAAGGGTTTTTTCCATCCCCAACTTCTTGGCCTTTCTGCAATCTAGTCTGGCCAGGGGTTTGGCAGTAAGTACGGTGCGGGGACAGGCTTCTGCTCTTTCCGCACTTTTTAGGAAGGCTATTGCCTCTCGCAGGGATGTTCGTTCTTTTTTTCGCGGAGTCGCACGTCAGTTTCCGCCACGGAGGGCAGTTGTGGCTCCATGGCGGCTTAATCTAGTCCTGGAAGCCCTTCAGCATAGGCCTTTTGAGCCTATGGATTCTGCTAAACTTTTACTACTTTCTTGAAAGGTGGCCTTCTTGGTGGCAGTCACTAGAGATGAGCGTTGTTCTACTCGAACTGTTCGCCAATCTCAAATTCGAGCTGTTTTGGGCGGTGTTCGAGCCGTTCGGCGAACACGAACAATTTGAGAAAAATTCGGCTGTTCGAGGTTATGTTCGATAACTGTTCGTGCACCAAAATCATAACTAGATTTTTTCTCAGTAATGATGAAAATTAATGTTAATACGCAGTTTGAGTGTACAGCGGGGTGGGGGGAGGGGCAGGGGATGGATCTCTGCAGGAACAATGAAGATCTCCATTTTTTTTTTCTCTTTCCCGCATTTACAGTGGGGAGGTGCAATCTGTCAGCCTATCCGCAGCGCACACACGGAGCGAAGTGCTTTTTTTCACAGAAGCAAGGGCATGTGTCATTGGCAGTGTATGTCACATGTCCTTGCCCTATAAGACCAAGCCATTTTCCCCGTCACCACCATTTTCTCACTGCTGCAGCTGCGTGTTAGACGGCACCGCTGTTGCTGTGTGCGCTATACCTTGTTAATTTCAAGCCAATTTTCGCACAAATCTACAGATAGCTTGGGAGTAGGGAATAGTTGTGATTGCAGTCCTTTTAAGGACTAGGTTACAGCATTTCCTATGACTTTTATCAGGCAGGTCTGTGCTCTTAAATAGATAGGTTGTGGGAGTAAAGACTAATTGTAATTGGAGTCCTTTTCAGGACTAGGTTACATCAGTTCCTATCAGTTTTTGCCAGGCAGGTCTGTGCCAGTGCTGTGCAAGTTTTTTTCACAGCATTTGGCTGAATCTAGCAAACTAATCCTTTTTGGCCTATTGCAGAGTGTGTTAGTCAGTGGAGTAGCCTATCTGTGCTGCAAGATATACCACCTGTGTATTGAATACCAATTTTTTTACTGCACCTAGTGAAGTAAAATCTTTTGGGCATAGCATCATTCTATTAGTCCATCTATACTGACCTCCATCAGGTTGCAAATTGAATATATTTTTTTTCTGCATCTAGCTCTGAAAAAATATTGGGCTTCTAGCAGTGTGTGGGACTTGGTCTATTAGTCCATCTATACTGACCTCTATCAGGTTGCAAACTGAATATATTTTTTTCTGCATCTAGCTCTGAAAAAATATTGGGCTTCTAGCTGTGTGTGGGACTTGTTGTATTAGTCCATCTATACTGACCTCCATCAGGTTGCAAACTGAATATATTTTTTTCTGCATCTACCTCTGAAAAATTATTGGGCTTCTAGCTGTGTGTGGGACTTGTTGTATTAGTCCATCTATACAGACCTCCATCAGGTTGCAAATTAAAAATAATTTTTATCTGCATCTACAGTACCTCTGAAAAAATATTTGGGCTTCTAGCTGTGTGTGGGACTTGTTCTATTAGTCCATCTATACTGACCTCCATCAGGTTGCAAATTGAATATAATTTTTATCTGCATCTACAGTACCTCTGAAAAAATATTTGGGCTTCTAGCTGTGTGTGGGACTTGTTCTATTAGTCCATCTATACTGACCTCCATCAGGTTGCAAATTGAATATAATTTTTATCTGCATCTACAGTACCTCTGAAAAAATATTTGGGCTTCTAGCTGTGTGTGGGACTTGTTCTATTAGTCCATCTATACTGACCTCCATCAGGTTGCAAATTGAATATAATTTTTATCTGCATCTAGCTCTGAAAAAATATTTGGCCTTCTAGCAGTGTGTGGGACTTTCTCTATTAGTCCATCTATACTGACCTCCATCAGGTTGCAAATTGAATATAATTTTTATCTGCATCTAGCTCTGAAAAAATATTTGGCCTTCTAGCAGTGTGTGGGACTTTCTCTATTAGTCCATCTATACTGACCTCCATCAGGTTGCAAATTAAAAATAATTTTTATCTGCATCTACCTCTGAAAAAATATTTGGGCTTCTAGCAGTGTGTGGGACTCATTGTATTAGGCCATCTATACCAAGCTCCACCAGCTTTGAAATTAATAATAATTTTTAGCTGCATCTAGCCCTGAAAATAATTTTTCCCAATAGTGGTAGCAATAGAAATATGGGGCGCGCGCCTGGCTAACAAAAATATACGCTTCATAACACAAAACACCAGCCTAGCGCACTGCATTAATAAGATGGCATCATCGTCTCTCCCAGTGCTAGGCCTACTACGCAGGCTAGTATTCCTGTGCCTAAAACACAATGTATGGGTCCGCGCTAGCCACTATGCTGAGGGGTATAAAGCTGCTGCTAACGCTTTATAACAATTCAATTGGCAGATTTTCACAGAGCTCTTCCACAACGCCCACCCATCGGGCAACAGTTGTCCACCCTCCCTATGGGATCTAGTGGCGAATAGTTGATGCCATTAATCAGAGCGTCAGTTGCCCCGTCAACGTGGCAAGCATACGGTAAGGCATGGGAAGAGTGGACACGACTAGTAGCAGGCAGACGGGTTGACCAATGTGAACAAGCCAGATCACAAGTCACCATAGAATTTCTCCACCAGCTAATGATGAGGGGCATATCAGGGGCGTCAGCGCAGCGGTGTCTGACCGGAGTAGCATTTCACTTCCAACTACTGAATTGGGGAGATGTGACAAAGATTCATCATCAGACAATCCATAAAAGGGTGGAAAAGGGGTCAGCCAAGTCAGGAATGTAGACGTCCCGTCCCGTGTCACTAAAACTGATTTCTCACATCTTATCCCTAACACCATTAACATGACACTCACAATTTGAAGCAACACTAATGTCTACTGCATTTGTGATCGCCTTCTTCGGGGCGCTATGTATAAGCGAATTAGTCCCTCAATGCAAAATTACCACCAGTGGACGCTTATTACACCAGGAAGTAGTCATAGCCAATAATGCAATACGTGTACGCATACACCAATCGAAAACGGTTCCAGCGGGCAGGGGCACTTGGGTACTTCTACAACCCACAAACGGTACACTGAGTCGGGTAACAATAGTAAAAACATATCTAACCATCAGATCACAAAGTAATTTCTTCGTATCACACATTGATGGAACGCCATTATCAAGATACCTGTTCCAAGCTATATTTAATAAATGCATAACATCGGCAGGGAACCACCCCAAAGATTACGGGACACACTCATTCCGCATAGGTGCGGCCACGGAAGCAGCAAGAGCAGGACTGTCAGAAACGGAAGTTCAGAGGATAGGGAGATGGCGATGCACGTGTTTGGCGAGATACATAAGACCGGACTTGTTATCCTAACGTGGTTTGTTTCTTTTACAGGTGACGCTAAGCCAACAGTGTAAGTGATAGGCCACTCGTATATATATTGGGCACAAAAAAGGGCGAAAGTCCGCCCAGGTGGGAGGAAATTAGAGTTTCATAACACATATTTCAACTGGAGAGGTATTAGAGGCCTGCTATGGCCACAGGTACTAATGGAGGTAATCAAGGTAGGGAGAGAGGCAAGAGGTCCGGTCATCTTAGTTATACAGGCCGGGGGAAACAACCTAGGTCATCACAAGAGCGCATAACTAATGGCAATAATGAAACTAGACACTGAGCGCTTCAGAGAATTTTTCACAAAATTAGCTATAGTATGGTCAGAGATTGTGCCGATAGCGGTATGGCAAGGTGCGCGAGACATCACGGCCATCGAATGGACAAGGCGGGTAATAAATATTCGGATGGCAAAATTTAGAAGAGACAGAGGCGGTGTAGTGATACGACACCGACAACTGGAAGGAGATAAAGCAGGCCTCATACGGCCCGACGGTGTTCACTTAATAGATATTGGACTGGACATATTCCTGTCAGGACTCCAGGACGGAGTGGAACAAGCGTTAAGAGTGATGGATGGGGGTCAGAGTCCTGCATACGAGTACGCTGGATCCTCCGTGGCCTGGAAATAGAAAGGACATGTTGGAGAGTTACACTTGTTGGCCAACTTGCCGGAGTGGGGACCCAGGGCATGCTGCAACAAGCTGAATTATTTTAGAAATAAAATGCCTTTCTAATGGAATGAGTATAAAGAGTTAATAAAGCTGTGACCGATCCTCACCCATCCAGTTGTAAGAGTTACATTATTGGGTTGTCCATGAAAGGGGGGCGGTAGGGGGGCTGAGCATCTGGGTTTGGTTGGGGGTCCCCACAGTCTGCCTAGGCTAGATTAATTTAAAAATTCTTATTAGATACACAGGCGGTGCAGCTTGCTTCGCAGCTGGGCTACTACGCCCAAAGTATTGCCTAGGCTAGATGCAGTTAAAAATTCTACGCTGACTAGCAGACACTGAAGATTTGGAGCAGACCTCTGAGTAAACAGCTCTTCAGACTCAACCATCTGTGTTACCCCAAGCCATAGTGTATGTAGTTTCTTACAGTTAAAAGGGGGGGGTGCGACCCAACCCACCTGGAATTGACGATGCCAACGTCACGTAAGACACAGCAAGGGGACTCCCAAAATTGTGGCACAGACACCACTTAACCCTAGAACGCATACCTGTGGCCTTGCAGGCCCGCCCAGTTAATTGTTTTCTATTTTCTGCAAGATTGCTTTAGTTAGAATTTTGAAACTCTAGGTATTCTTCATGTATATAGTTGTTTGTCATTTGAGTTTGAGTTATGTTATTTGCACACGGGCCTAAAGGGCCCCAGGTATGTGAAAGTGTAGATTTTTATGGTCATGCGTTCTAGGGTTAAGTGGCATCAATTGCCCCACTGTTGCTTAAAACGGTTGGTGAGGTGATTTTACCAAATCCCCAAGCTTTTAGTCTCCCAAGGATGACACAGGGGTAGAAATGTCCTTGCGAATCCATGATTTGATCATCTTTATGAACGGGAGTCTGTCTACATTCTCAGTGGACAGCCGCGTGCGCTTATCTGTCAGCACACCACCAGCAGCGCTGAACACACGTTCAGAGAGAACGCTGGCTGCGGGGCATGACAAGATCTCCAAGGCGTGAGTGGCGAGCTCCGGCGATTTTTCAAGATTGGAATACCAAAATGAGCTAGGGTCCAGTGCAGGGTCGGACTGGGGTGTCTGGGGCCCACAGGGAGAACTGACTCTAGGGGCCCACCTACAGCCATATGCAAATATCTGTTATCCGCTATCCCTGTTATAGTGGAGCATTGACTGGCGGCTCCTGCACATCTACTGTGCACCACTATAACTGGGATGTACAATTACGGTACTTTGCATTAAAGGGCTTCTTTGGTTAAAACAAGTTATCACCGATCCATGGGATCCACAGGATCGGTGATCACTTATTGATCGTTTGGGTCCGAACATTGGAAAAGGCGCCTATCAGAAGAATGGGGAAGTTTCATCCCTGACAGGACACTTATCCCCATTTTAAAATGCAGCTTCCAAAAAAGAGCAGCGCTCACAGTCACTGAGGGAATGACTGGATGAGTGGTCGCATCTCACTTGCCGCTCCAGTCTAATGGGGAGAAAAGCTCCACATTCTGCCGATTGTGTCCCAGCAGTCAGACCCCCACCAATCAATATCATCACTGATCCTGTGGAGAGGTGATTACTTGTTTTCACCAGAGAACCCCTGTAAGTGCATCTCTGCCGCTCTGCTCCAAGTATTTAATCTCTAAGGCTGCGGCCCCACTATCAGTATTTGGTCAGTAATTTTTCTCAGGAGTGGGAGCCAAAACCAGGTGAGGAACAATCAGAGAAAAGGTATAATAGAAACAAGTCACCAATTCTGTATTTATCACCCACTCCTGGTTTTGGCAGCTACTCCTGAGAAAAAATACTGACCGAATACTGATGGTGGGGCTGTGGCCTAATGGAAAAAAATCTTTTCCTAGTTAATATCAGCAAGAACAAAATGACTGCCATACACAACACAGTCCACTATATCAACACCAATAATACCACATACAAAAGAGACAAATATCGCCACACCATGACTAGATCACATATTACCACCACATAGTGACCGAATAATACTACATACAAGGAACAAATACGGCCACACCATGACCAGACCACATATTACCACCCCAAAGTGACCAAATACTACAATACTGATCATGAATACAAACCACAATAGCTCTGTATATAGTGTCAGTGTACAGGTAATACAGGGATCACCAGTGACATTATACACAGGAGCTCTGTATATAGTGTCAGTGTACAGGTAATACAGGGATCACCAGTGACATTATACACAGGAGCTCTGTATATAGTGTACAGTGTACAGGTAATACAGTGACCACCAGTGACATTATACACTGGAGCTCAGTATATAGTGTCAGTGTACAGGTAATACAGGGTTCACCAGTGACATTATACACAGGAGCTCTGTATAGAGTGTCAGTGTACAGGTAATACAGTGATCACCAGTGACATTATACACTGGAGCTCTGTATTTAGTGTACAGGTATTACAGTGGTCACCAGTGACATTATACACAGGAGCTCTGTATATAGTGTACAGGTAATACAGTGGTCACCAGTGACATTATACACAGGAGCTCTGTACATAGTGTATAGTGCACAGGTAATACAGTGGTCACCAGTGACATTATACACAGGAGCTCTGTATATAGTGTACAGATAATACAGTGGTCACCAGTGACATTATACACAGGAGCTCTGTATATAGTGTACAGGTAATACAGTGGTCACCAGTGACATTATACACAGGAGCTCTGTATATATTGCACAGGTAATACAGTGGTCACAAGTGACATTATACACAGAAGCTCTGTATATAGTGTATACATAATATAGTGATCACCAGTGACATACACAGGAGTTCTGTATATACTATATACACACGTGGTCAGAATTGTTGGTACACCTCGTTTAATGAAAGAAAAACCCACAATGGTCACAGAAATAACTTGAATCTGACAAAAGTAATAATAAATTAAAAATCTATGAAAATGAACAAATGAAAGTCAGACATTGCTTTTCTGCTTCCACTGAATTTAAAAAAAAAATTAAACTCATGAAATCGGCCTGGACAGAAATGATGGTACCCCTGAAAATAATGTGACAAAAGGGACATGTTAAATAAAGTTGTGTCCACTAATTAGCATCACAGGTGTCTACAATCTTGTAATCAGTCAGTGGGCCTGTATATAGGGCTACAGATACTCACTGTGCCTGTATATAGGGCTACAGATACTCACTGTGCCTGTATATAGGGTTACAGATACTCACTGTGCCTGTATATTGTTATGCACACGCCCGGGCTAAGCGGCGTGTGCGTGTGATTGGTAGTGATTCCACTGGACCGTGCCGGAGAGTGAATGCCTGGAGGGGCGTGACTAAGTATTCACCCGATCCGACCAGGGTCGCACGACGGCATACGACGCCAGTGCACCAAGGAGGAACCGAGCAGAGGGACCAGGTGCTACTCCAGGACAGACCCCGGACACGGCTGTTGACCCACACAGGGGAATACAGGAACAGGCTGGTAGGCTGGCACACAGACTGGTGGGTATAGGCAGGCACGACTGGTATGCAGGCAGGCAGGCACTAGCAGGTAGGAACACAGGCGGGATAGGACCCAGTACACACCGGGACTCAGGAACAATACAGGCAGAGGGTTACAGGCAAGCACGGCTAGAGTGCAGACAAGGCTGAGCAGGGAGGACAGGGCTCTGTTCACACGGAACAGACAGGAAGGGAAAGACAGAGCCAGACACCCACAGGGTACTTGCAGTGAAGTAGCGAGTGGACCACAAACTCACAAACGGGAGTACAGAGACAACTGGCAGGAGTTAGGTACAAGTTCAGACTCTGCAGAAAAAGGAAGGGAACGGACATAGAGGCAAAACAGGTAAAGGATAGGAGAGAGTTCAGACTGGAACTGAGTGTACGGAGGAGACCGACACTGCAGCGGGATACAGGAGCGGGTCTGGGAATACTGCCCCCAGAAAGGCAGGACGAACAGGCAAGGAGCGTGTTCAGACAGGACAGACAAGATACAGGAGCGGGTCTAGGTAATCGGCCCCTAGAAGGCGGGAGGAACAGGCTAGGAGCGTGTTCAGACAGGACAGACAAGAGAACACAGAAAGGACTCAGTTCAGACACGGGAACTAATACCGAAAAGCAGGAGACATACAGGACTCAGTTCAGACACGGGAGCTGATACCGCAAAGCAGGAGACATACAGGACTCAGTTCAGACACGGGAGCTGATACCGCAAAGCAGGAGACATACAGGACTCAGTTCAGACACGGGAGCTGATACCGCAAAGCAGGAGACATACAGGACACAGTTCAGACACGGGAACTGATACAAAAAGCAGGAGACAAGAGACGGGACCTGGCACCTTCAGAGTGCAAGCACACACTGAAGGAAACACTATGCTCAGGCAGGGATAGAAGGGAGCTGCTGAGCTATATACCAAGTGACAGACAGCAATAGGCTGAGGACGCACAAGGGGTGTGACCCACAGCAGGTACAAAAGGCAGGAAGTGATCGGGCGCCGCCCTTAAGCAGCAGAAACAGACACAAACAGACAGCATGGAGGGAAGCCAGAGAGACATTCTGGACAGGAGATCAAGTGCGCCCTCTTGCACAGTGGGAGATGGACCACCATGCAAGGACGCCGCCAGGTATGTTACAGTACCTCCCCCCTTACGCCCCCTCTTCTTCAGGCCTGCCAGAATCTTCCGCAGGGAATTCGAGGACCAGTCGTTCACTGGGTTGGAGGGGGACAGAGACTTAAGGGTAATCTCTGCTTCGAGGTACATCTTGTCAAGCTCACAGGAAGAAATAGACGGGTTATCAGGTACATAATGAGGAAAAGTCACTGTCTCTTTGTTATCTGGTGGTATCCCGGAGGATTCAGTAAACAACTGGAGGTCCTCCGCCGGGTCAGAAGAGTGCAGAGGCTCAGAGAAAACAACTGCTTCAGAGTACACTAGGTCGGACTCACTGGAGGAAGCAGGCGAGGTATCGGGTACCGAGTATAGGAAAGTCTCTGTCCATTCACCACCAGGTGGCACCCCGAAGGGTTCTGGAGACAGCTGGCGGTCCTCCGCCTGGTCAGAGGGGTGTAGAGACTCACGGGTAACCTCTGCTTCAGAGTACACTAGGTCGGACTCACTGGAGGAAGCAGGCGAGGTATCAGATCCAGGATATAGGAAAGTCTCTGTCCATTCACCACCAGGTGGCACCCCGAAGGATTCTGAACACAACTGGAGGTCCTCCGCCTGGTCGGAGGGGTGTAGAGACTCAGGAGTAACCTCTGCTTCGGAGTACACTAGGTTGGACTCACTGGACGAAGCGAGCGAGGTATCAGGTACAGAGTATAGGAGAGTCTCTGTCCTTTCGCTACCAGGTAGCACCCCGAAGGGTTCAGGAGACAACTGGAGATCCTCCGCCTGGTCGGAGGGGTGTAGAGACTCGGAGGTAACTACCACTTTGGGGTACCCATTGTCAGGCTCACAGGACGAAACGGACAAAGTATTGAGTACCGGGTGTAGAGAAGTCTCTCTCCATTTGTCATCGAGTGGTATCCCGGAGGGTTCAGGAGGCAACAGGGGATCCTCCGCCAGGTAGTAGAGGTGCACAGACTCTGAGGTAACCACAGCTTTGGAGCATCCTTGGACATGCACACCGGTTAAAGAGAAAGAAGCATCTGATGCCGGGTGCAGGAAGTTCTCCTGTGTGGAGTCTGGATGGGCAGAAGTCTCTTCGGGCAGGAGAACTGGTGCACTACCCACGCACATCACCCATTGGGGTTTCTCCGGGATACAGGGAGATGAAGCTTCAGTAGGGACTTCAAGGTTGGGGTCAGGAGGTCTCAGGGAGGACAGACCCTGGCGTGACGGCTTGCCTCTAAGTCTAGCACGTCTGGACTGCCTCTTGAGGTTGAGAGAAGTATTCCGGAAAGCGTAGTCACCCTGTGAGGATTCTGGGTGGGCAGTAGTCTCATTGGGCTGGAGGACTATTGCGCTACCCACACACATTACCCGTCGGGGCTGCTCCGGGATATTGGGGAGTGAAGCTTCAGCAGGGGCTTCAGAGTTAGGGTCCTCGAAGACCATACGAAAGGCCACCAGGAAGGCCTGCAGGTCAAGGATGACAGGATCCCATGCTTCCCATAGGGGGGTGACCCATTTCAAGGCATCACCCGCTAGGTAGTCAATCATAAAGGCCACTTTAGCCCAATCGGAAGGAAAATAGAGAGGGTAGGCCTTAAAGTGTAGCATGCATTGCTCCACAAATGCACGACACTGTCTTGGATCCCCATAGTAACGTGGCGGATCCGCAGGAACGAGAGCTGATAGATCCATCTGGACGGGTGCGTAATTCGCCTGGAACTCAGCTAAAGGGGGGGAAAAAAATTTATTTATTTATTTTAATGCATGTATTCGCTGGAAAAACTACTCAAAGAGCGAAGGCCGTGGGGCTCAACGGGAACCATGGCCTGAGCATGCTGTTATGCACACGCCCGGGCTAAGCGGCGTGTGCGTGTGATTGGTAGTGATTCCACTGGACCGTGCCGGAGAGTGAATGCCTGGAGGGGCGTGACTAAGTATTCACCCGATCCGACCAGGGTCGCACGACGGCATACGACGCCAGTGCACCAAGGAGGAACCGAGCAGAGGGACCAGGTGCTACTCCAGGACAGACCCCGGACACGGCTGTTGACCCACACAGGGGAATACAGGAACAGGCTGGTAGGCTGGCACACAGACTGGTGGGTATAGGCAGGCACGACTGGTATGCAGGCAGGCAGGCACTAGCAGGTAGGAACACAGGCGGGATAGGACCCAGTACACACCGGGACTCAGGAACAATACAGGCAGAGGGTTACAGGCAAGCACGGCTAGAGTGCAGACAAGGCTGAGCAGGGAGGACAGGGCTCTGTTCACACGAAACAGACAGGAAGGGAAAGACAGAGCCAGACACCCACAGGGTACTTGCAGTGAAGTAGCGAGTGGACCACAAACTCACAAACGGGAGTACAGAGACAACTGGCAGGAGTTAGGTACGAGTTCAGACTCTGCAGAAAAAGGAAGGGAACGGACATAGAGGCAAAACAGGTAAAGGATAGGAGAGAGTTCAGACTGGAACTGAGTGTACGGAGGAGACCGACACTGCAGCGGGATACAGGAGCGGGTCTGGGAATACTGCCCCCAGAAAGGCAGGACGAACAGGCAAGGAGCGTGTTCAGACAGGACAGACAAGATACAGGAGCGGGTCTAGGTAATCGGCCCCTAGAAGGCGGGAGGAACAGGCTAGGAGCGTGTTCAGACAGGACAGACAAGAGAACACAGAAAGGACTCAGTTCAGACACGGGAACTAATACCGAAAAGCAGGAGACATACAGGACTCAGTTCAGACACGGGAGCTGATACCGCAAAGCAGGAGACATACAGGACTCAGTTCAGACACGGGAGCTGATACCGCAAAGCAGGAGACATACAGGACTCAGTTCAGACACGGGAGCTGATACCGCAAAGCAGGAGACATACAGGACACAGTTCAGACACGGGAACTGATACAAAAAGCAGGAGACAAGAGACGGGACCTGGCACCTTCAGAGTGCAAGCACACACTGAAGGAAACACTATGCTCAGGCAGGGATAGAAGGGAGCTGCTGAGCTATATACCAAGTGACAGACAGCAATAGGCTGAGGACGCACAAGGGGTGTGACCCACAGCAGGTACAAAAGGCAGGAAGTGATCGGGCGCCGCCCTTAAGCAGCAGAAACAGACACAAACAGACAGCATGGAGGGAAGCCAGAGAGACATTCTGGACAGGAGATCAAGTGCGCCCTCTTGCACAGTGGGAGATGGACCACCATGCAAGGACGCCGCCAGGTATGTTACATATATAGGGTTACAGATACTCACTGTGCCTGTATATAGGGTTACAGATATTCACTGTGCCTGTATATAGGGTTACAGATACTCACTGTGCTTGTATATAGGGCTACAGATACTCACTGTGCTTGTATATAGGGCTACAGATACTCACTGTGCTTGTATATAGGGCTACAGATACTCACTGTGTTGTTTGGTGACATGGTGTGTACCACACTCAACATGGACCAGAAGAAGCAAAGGAAAGAGCTGTCTCAGGAGATTAGAAAGAAAATTATAGAAAAGCATGTTAAAAGGTAAAGGTTATAAGACCATCTCCAAGCAGCTTGA
The DNA here is from genome assembly GCF_046119375.1 of Phyllobates terribilis. Classification (NCBI taxonomy): domain Eukaryota; kingdom Metazoa; phylum Chordata; class Amphibia; order Anura; family Dendrobatidae; genus Phyllobates; species Phyllobates terribilis. The sequence continues at coordinate 388,852,682 of NW_027362765.1, forward strand.
TGTTTCTGTGACTACAGGTGCACATATTATTCAGAAATTTAAGATCCATGGGACTGTAGCCAACCTCCCTGGACGTGGGTGCAGGAGGAAAATTGATGACAAATCAAAGAGACGGATAATATGAATGGTAACAAAAGAGCCCAGAATAACTTCTAAAGAGATTAAAGGTGAACTTCAAGCTCAAGGAACATCAGTGTCAGATCGTACTATCCACCGTTGTTTGATTCAAAGTGAACTTCATGTAAGACGACCAAGGAGAACACCATTGTTGAAAAAAAAAATAGTAAAAAAGCCAGACTGGAATTTGCCAAACTACATGTTGACAAGCCACAAAGCTTCTGGGAGAATGTACTATGGACAGATGAGACAAAAATTGAAGTTTTTGGCAAGGCACATCAGCTCTATGTTCACAGATGGAAAAATGAAGCATATCAAGAAAAGAACACTGTCCCTACTGTGAAACATGGTGGAGGCTCTGTTATGTTCTGGGGCTGCTTTGCTGCACCTGGCACAGGGTGTCTTGAATCTGTGCAGGGTACAATGAAATCTCAAGACTATCAAGGGATTCTAGAGAGAAATGTGCTGCCCAGTGTCAGAAAGCTTGGTCTCAGTCGCAGGTCTAGCAACAGGATAATGACTAGTGTTGAGCCACCCCCGTAGTGTTCGAGTTCGGTTCGGTTCGTCGAACACCCGTGTGTTCGCCGAACTGTTCGTCGAACTGTTCGTCGAACACCGTTAAAACCAATGGCAGGCAAATAAAAACACATAGAAACACATAGAAAACACCTTCAAAGGTGTCCAAAAGCTGACAAACTGCTCAGAAGACACAACTAACACATGGAAAAGTGACAAGTACATATAGTCATGCGAAAATAAAAGAGGTGGAGGAGTAAAAGGAGGTGGAGACACAGATATAGGCATGTCATGCCCTTCTAAAATCCAAAAAGTGAGAAGCCGACAAGGCCAGTCCGCTCCTGCCCGTGCCACCTCCGTGTCGCCGGGTTTGTGCCAGAGCCGCGGTGAACCCTGATGGCCAGCCCCCCTCTCCCAATACTGGTGCCTGTCCGCTGGTGGGTCGAGCGAGCCCCCCTGTGGTGGAGGCAGCTCTAAGCTTTTTAATTTAAATTGTCTCTCTAATTTGAATGAATACACTTTAAATCCATTTACAAGGATCTATTGGAGGGCAAGTCTCATGCCAGCAGCCGCGTAATTCCAGCTCCAGTAGCGTCCACTAAAGCTGCTGCAGTTAAAAAGCTTTTATAAGGATCGAGCTCGGCTGTCCACCGCAAGGCATCCTACTGCCAGTCCCAGCCCCTATGCCTTGGGGTGCCTCCTGATGCTCTTCACTGAGTATCCCATGGTCCCGAAGCATTTCCTTTGAAAAAATTAAGTGTCTAAACTACAGGTGGTGTAGCTTGCTTAACAGCCGGGATAATCCGCTGACTAGCAGACACTGCTACTAGGCACAAAGTATTTCCTGGGCTAGATGCAGTTAAAAATTTGTAATTAGATACTCTCGTTGGATGCTGAGAAAGCATTCCATAGAGTCTCCTGGCACGCCATATATGATTCTCTTAAAAAGCTTGGGGTAGGGGTCTAGGGGACCCTTTTATAGCCAAAATCACGGCCCTGTATCGCAATACGTCACCTAGGCTGAAGATAAATGGAACTGTAGCACCCTGAGGGCTCGGTTGCTACAGACGTATTGCACCTCACCCAGAGGTGTGATATCTCACTCTCAGGTAAGGATGGAGTGTGGATCAGGACCCGACACCTGCATGCATTACACCACATTGCCGTGGGGCAGGGCGACCAATATGCCCCTGAGATGGGCACGACAGTCCCTGTCCCTGGCTGGAGTGGGGGGAGGGAACACTGAGGAAGGGGAACCCTGTAGTGCAGGAGCAGGGAGGAAGCAGTTCCTGGGTGCATTGAGAAGGGAGTATAAAAGGTGGGCACCATCTTAGTTCAGTGCAGAGAAGTCTGAGCAGAAGTGGCAGGGAGCAGGGGCTCTGCATGAGCTCTGCTCCGGAGGCGGGCCTAGTAACAGAGGCCCAGGCCTGGAAGAGGGAGAAGGAAGGAAGAGGAGCGGAGAAGGCTCCAGGAACGAGGAATGAAGGGATCCCAGGGGTGCGGACGGGCGAGTCGCCACCGCACGCCCGAATCCACCTGCGTGGAGGGGTCAGGCCAAAGGGGGAGACCGGTCCCCGAACTAGTGGAGGCAGGAAACGACCCTCAGCTAGAAACCGGAGGCTCTGACATTTTATGTGGCGCAGCCCCTCGCTACACCCGCTAGGAAGGCACCACATAGGGTCAGTGAAACTGGCGCCAAGTTTACCAAGAGGAGGCCCGAGGCAGCCGGACAGAAGTGTTGGTAAGAAAGGCCAGACAAAGGACACACAAAGGGGGTCCTGTGAAGTGCTCCAAAGTTATCTGGGAGTTGTCTGAGCCCCTCACCTGGTGAGCACAGTACGACGTGGGCAGCCGTTACCTGCAGACGTGGTCTGGATAATAAGAACTGTGAGTAAAGGCCCTGGACTGCATCACTGACTCCGTGTCGTTACTGCTGCTGCCCTGCACCATCACCCCCATCCTCCGCATACACTGCCCTGAGGCTATACTCCTCCCGTGGGGAGTTATGCTACGCTCTGCTGCACCCACAACACCAGCCTCAGCGGTCTGCCCTGTAGCGGCGGTTCACTCTGACCGCAATCCACGGGTGGCGTAGTCGGACATTTAAACATCAAAACCACATAAATAGTTCCGCCACTGGTTTGACCGCCCTGAGCCACGGAACCGGGTCGCCGCCACGAAGACTACAACCACCAGCATCCACCAAAAAGGGTCCGGCTCCGGGTGTCCCAAGGCCCAGGGGGTGCGTCAGAACATTTTCATCACCTTTCACAATCACCAATGGGACAAGGCAGGGATGTCCTCTGTCCCCTCTCTTATACATCCTAGTGACGGAGCACCTGCTCTCATCAATTCGCCATAACCCCAATATTAGGTGGATTGAGGTGGGAGGCACCGAGTACAAGTGCTCTCTATTTGCTGATGATGTCCTAGTATATATCACTATATCACTCAATCACATATATCCATCCATGCTGTTATGGCTGAAATAGATCACTTTGTTACATGGTAAAATTTTAAAATCAATGCAGCGAAGTCTGAGGCCCTCGATGTCTCCCTCCCCAAATCCATATAGGATTCCATCCAGTCCAACTTTCCCTTTGCCTGGCCCTCACAGGGTATCAAATACTTAGGAATTCCTATTCATAGAGACCTCTCCCATCTATGTTATCTTAATTTTGGGCCCTTTATTGAACAATTCCATACAGACCACGGTTGGCAAGTTAGAACTGTAAGATTCACTACGTGAACCGCTGGTGTTTTGTGGAAAAGCACATGTACACCGCGTTCCAAATTATTATGCAAAAAGTGTTTAGGAGTGATAAGGGAAGAATTTGTTTGTTTGTCAGTTAAACTCATTGATGGTGATGTGTGTCAGGGCTCTTTATATCACTGTAAGCAATTGCAGACACCTGTGCTAATTAGTTTGGCAGGTGTGTCCAATGAAAGGCAAGACTACTTAAGAAGGCTCTCTCACATTATTAAGCAGCCTACATTTTCTGCCAAAATGGGAAAGAAAAAGGATGTGTCGGCTGCTGAGAAGCAACAAATTGTGGAGTGTTTAGGTCAAGGCATGACTACAATCAACATTGTGCGATGATCAGGATGAAGTGTCTTGGCAATCAAGAAGTATGTAGCTGATTCACAGTACACACGTGTGCGTGCTGATAAGGGCAAATTGAGGACTCTTTCCTACAGGCAATTACGTCAGGTTGAAAGAGCAGCGGCAAAAAAGCCTTGTCATAGCAGCAGACAAGTTTTTGAAGCTGCTTGTGCCTCCAACGTCCCCCGAACAACAAGATGCAGGGTCCTTCAGAGGTTTGCAGCTGTGCATACGCCATCCTGTCGACCTCCTCTATCCACTTCACACAAGCAGAAACGGCTCCAGTGGGCCAAACATTACATGAAGACTGATTTCAAAACTGTTTTGTTCACGGATGAGTGCCGTGCAGCGCTCGATGGTCCAGATGGATGGAGTGGAGGATGGCTGGTTGATGGACACCCCACGCAAACACGGCTACAGCGCCAACAAGGAGGAGGTGGAGTAATGTTTTGGGCTGGAATCATGGGGAGAGAGATTGTCGGCCCCTTTAGGATCCCTGAAGGCGCTAAAGATGAACTCCATAATGTATGTGGATTTTCTCAAACAGCACTTCCTGCCATGGTTCAAGAAGAAGAACCGTGTATTTCACAGCAAGATCATTTTTCTGCATGATAATGCACCATCTCATGCTGCACATAAAACATCTGCATCTCTGGCTGATATGGGCATAAAAGGGGACAAACTTATGGTGTGACCCCCATGCTCCCCTGACCTCTACCCCATTCAGAACCTTTGGAGCATCATTAAAAGGAGTGTCTATGATGGCGGGAGGCAGTTCACATCTAAGCAACAGCTCTGGGAGGGTATTCTGTCCTCATGCAAAACAATTGAAGCAGAAACCATCCAAAACCTGACAAATTCAATGGACGAGAGAGTTCAGAAGCTCCTTTCGAACAAGGGGTCCTATGTGAAAATGTAACATCACCTAGAATAAAGTTTTGAGTTGAAAACTGTTTGATTTCAGTTTCTAACAACCTGCTAATGCTTATAATTTCAAAAATGACCATTTTTTTGGTCTTTATTAAAATGAAAAGGTTGATCGAAACGTTTGGGGGATCTAAGAGTGTGGCAACCCAGTAGTCATGATTACTTTGAATTCTGACAATATGAGGGTCATGCTGCAGGTAGTGCAGCAAGAAGGCACTTATGTGTCTTGCGCATCTCGGAGCCCCAAAATTATTTTCCGGGCTAGATGCAGCTAAAAATTATTTTTAATTTTAAATCTGGTGGAGCTTATTATAGATGGCCTAATAGGATCAGTGCTGCACACTGCTACAAAGCCCAAATTATTTTCCAGTCAAGATACAGATAAACATGATTAGTAATTTGAAAGCTTAAAACGTTTGGTAGGGTGATTTTAACCAATCATCAAGCTTTTACTCTCCCCAGGATGACACAGGGGTAGAAAAGTCGTTTCGGATCCATGATTTGTTCATCTTTATGAACGTGAGTCTGTCTACATTATCAGTGGAGAGCCGCGTGCGCTTATCTGTCAGCACACCACCAGCAGCGCTGAACACACGTTCAGACAGAACGCTGGCTGCGGGGCATGACAAGATCTCCAAGGCGTAAGTGGCTAGCTCCGGCCATTTATCCAGATTGGAAGCCCAAAAAGAGCAAGGGTCCAGTGACACAGTCGTGGCTTCAATGTTTACTTGGAGATACTCCTGTACCATCGTCTCTAGGCGTTGACTATGTGTCAGACTTCTTGTCTCCTGTGGCCTTGCAAAGGATGGGCTAAAAAAGTGGTGAAATGATTCCGCAAAATTGATGTTACCAGCAGATACTGTGGTTCTGTTACGGTTTGAGTGCTGAACACTTGACGGTCCCACGGTTGGCAAGTTGGAACTGTGAGATTCACTACGTGCACCACTGGTATTTTGTGGAAAAGCACATGTAAGATTCTGCAACAGTCTCTGCTGATACTCCTGCATGCGTGCATCCCTTTCTATGGCAGGAATAATTTCTGCAAATTTACTTTTGTACCGGGGATCTAACAGTGTGGCAACCCAGTAGTCAGGATTATTTCTAATTCTCACAATTCGAGGGTCATGTTACAGGTAGTGCAGCAAGAAGGCACTCATGTGTGTTGCGCATCCAGGAGCACCAAGTCCCTGTTGTGTTGGTGGCGAGGTAACAATCATGCTTCCTTCCTCTGTCCTCTCCCCCCAACCTCGCACAACAGAAATGTGATCAAGGTCTCCCTCATCTGATGAGTCTTCCATCAGTTCGTCCTCAACTTCTTCCTGGGCTCCTGCACCTTCCTCACTAGTTTGGCTGCTACCATGCGCCCTGGTAAAACCATCTCCCCCACCCTCACATGCCTGCCGCCTTGGTGCTGCCGACCTTCTGGACCTTGCAGATGTTAGCCCTTCCGCATACAACTCCTCCTCCTCTACTTCCTCCACCTCCTCTTGTGCCACCACCTGACTCCGAATTCTGTTTAACATGTGCTCCAGCATGTAAATCACCGGAATAGTCATGCTGATAATGGCATCGTCAGCACTAAACATCTTCGTCGCCATTTCAAAACTGTGCAGAAGGGTGCATAGGTCCCTGATCTGAGACCACTCCTCCAGCATGATTTGCCCCACCTCTGAATCTCGTTGGCCCAGGCTATACGTCAGAACGTATTGCACCAGGGCTTGTCGGTGCTGCCACAGTCGCTGCAACATGTGCAGAGTTGAATTCCACCGGGTAGGCACATCGCATTTTAGCCGGTGAAGTGGCAGGCCCAACGACTTCTGTAGAGATGTAAGTCGCTGAGCTGCGGGATGCGAACGGCGGAAGTGAGCACACAGCGACCGTGCCCTCTGCAGAAGGCCATCTAGTCTGGGATAGTGGGCTAAAAATTGCTGGACAACCAGGTTCAACACGTGAGCCATACAAGGCACGTGTGTGACATTGCCCCGGCGAAGGGCCGCACCCAGGTTTGCATCATTGTCGCACACGGCCTTCCCTGGTTTCAGGTCCAGTGGAGACAACCATTCATGAAATTGGTTCTCCAGAGCTGACCACAACTCCTCAGCTGTGTGACTCACATTTCCCAGACATTTCAATGTAAAAACCGCCTGATGACGTTGAGCCCTACTGCCAGCATAGTAAGGAGGTGTGCAGGATCCCTTCTGCGCAGTTAGAAAGCTTGTGGCATGACCAGACAGGCTTTGGGTGCAGGTGGAAGACCGAGAGGAGGTTGAGGAGGCAGAAGCAGTGGAGGAACTTTGACATAAAGAGGATTGACGCACAACTCGTGGGGACGGCAAGACTTGGACAGCAGCCCCTTGTCCTGCTGTCACCATAGTTACCCAGTGCCCAGTCAGCGACATGTAACGCCCCTGTCCATGCCTACTCGTCCAAGTGTCTGTGGTGAAATGCACCCTGTCACACACAGAGTTTCTCAAAGAAGCGGTGATGTTGTGTGCGACATGCTGGTGGAGCGCAGGCACACCTTTCTTTGAGAAGTAGTGCCGACTGGGCATCTGGTACTGGGGCACTGCGACGGACATAAGGTCTCGAAAATCCTCTGTGTCCACCAGGCGGAAAGGCAGCATTTCTGTAGCCAAGAGCTTGCAGATGGTGAAATTCAACCTCTTAGCTTTCTCATGGCTAGGAGGAAATGGTCTTTTACTTGTCCACATCTGAGGGACCGAGGGCTGGCTATTGTGCTTAGACGGGGTTGATAAGGGTGTCCCCGGCAAACTGCCGGTCTGTGAGGAAGATGCAGGCGGACATGTTAGGTTGCCTTCATCCAAAGGTGGTGCTATCGATGTCGGACAGCGCTCAACACCAGCTGGTGTTACCACCTCCAAAGAAAATGATGACCTGCCAATCACGCTGGCTGTTGCGGGTAAAGAGGTGGCAGGTCTGCGCCCCAAAACAGGTGTGACTGCTGTCCCCCCAGTCACAGAGGATGAAGAGGCCACGGATGCACAAGATATGGCAGACGGTGGTTGGCCCGGCCGGCTAGGCCGCATTGTAGCACACTGAGCTTCCCACTGCAACTTATGCTTCATGTCCATGTGCCGGTTCATGCATGAAGTACTCAAACTATGTATTTTTTGGCCTCTACTTAGCTTTTGCTGACAAATGTTACAGATAACACGAGTTGGGTCATCTTTATCGATCTGAAAAAATGCCCAGGCTATGCAAGGCTCAGCACCCATGCGACCTGAAGAGCCACCACGACTTGTGGTGAGAGGCAGAGTTGTGTTTGAGGATGCAGTTGTTGACGTGCTTCCAGTACTACGTCTCTGTCCAGGAAGGCGCAACCTGACCTCGTCGTCACTAGCATCTTCCTCCACCTCCTCTGCTGACCTCATCTCTTGGCTGACTGTGGGTTGACAGTAAGTGGGATCTCTGACCTCATCATCATCACCCTGTGCGTTATCACACCCGTCGTCCTCAGAGCCAACCTGTTCCTGTCCTGACAAAAAACTAAAGTTGTCGCTCCAATCAGGTATTTGAGTCTTATCATCGTCTTCCTCATTGTCTCCACCAACAGGAGTTACAGTTTGGGAATGAGGGTCTACATTATGGTCAGAACCTTCTGCGTCTGGTCCTGGATCCGACTCATAAAGATTCTGGGCATCAGTGCAGATCATTTCCTCGTCTGGATTCACAGAAGCGCTGGAGTCGACCACTGATTCCCAGGCTATAGTATGAGTAAACAGCTCTGCAGACTCAACCATCTGTTCTACCTCATACTCAGACGGGCAGCTGGAGATTTGGGAGCTGTGAGGAAGCAAGTGCGATTTGGGTGACACCTTTGAGGACTGGAGTATTTGTGATGTTGAAGTTGATGTGGAGGAGAGCCCACTTAAAGGAGCACTTGATATCCGTTGAAGCACCTGCTGTTTTTGTGCCTCATCTGGAATTTGTAGCGATTGGCGTGGCCGTAAGAAAGGGATCTTATCACATTGTCCGCTAAAAGAAGTAGACATTTTAGTTTGGCTGGAAGATGGTCTTTCTTCTGCAGATGTTACTGTTGCTTTAACACCTACCCCACGGACACAACCTTTTTTCCCCTTCCCAACACGCTTATTCCCCTTTCCACCAGCAGCAGGCCTTTTTCCACTCATTTTGGTGGTTAACTAATTCACAACTCTGGAGTTGTTTGCACAAAAAAACAATGGATGGTAACGAGCAGAGCTGAGTGGCCAAACTGTGGTATTAGGCCAAAACTATTGGCTGGGTTAGATGCAGAAAAAATTTATTTTGAATTTGCAACCTGATGGAGGTCAGTATAGATGGACTAATAGAGAAAGTCCGACACACTACTAGAAGGCCAAATATTTTTTCAGAGCTAGATGCAGAAAAAAATATATTCAGTTTGCAACCTGATGGAGGTCAGTATAGATGGATTAATAGAACAAGACCCACACACAGCTAGAAGCCCAATATTTTTTCAGAGGTAGATGCAGAAAAAACTATATTCAGTTTGCAACCTGATGGAGGTCAGTATAGATGGACTAATAGAACAAGTCCCACACACTGCTAGAAGCCCAAATATTTTTTCAGAGGTACTGTAGATGCAGATAAAAATTAGTTTTAATTTGCAACCTGATGGAGGTCAGTATAGATGGACTAATAGAGAAAGTCCGACACACTACTAGAAGGCCAAATATTTTTTCAGAGGTAGATGCAGAAAAAAATATATTCAGTTTGCAACCTGATGGAGGTCAGTATAGATGGATTAATAGAACAAGACCCACACACAGCTAGAAGCCCAATATTTTTTCAGAGGTAGATGCAGAAAAAAATATATTCAGTTTGCAACCTGATGGAGGTCAGTATAGATGGACTAATAGAACAAGTCCCACACACTGCTAGAAGCCCAAATATTTTTTCAGAGGTACTGTAGATGCAGATAAAAATTAGTTTTAATTTGCAACCTGATGGAGGTCAGTATAGATGGACTAATAGAGAAAGTCCGACACACTACTAGAAGGCCAAATATTTTTTCAGAGGTAGATGCAGAAAAAAATATATTCAGTTTGCAACCTGATGAAGGTCAGTATAGATGGACTAATACAACAAGTCCCGCACACAGCTAGAAGCCCAAATATTTTTTCAGAGGTACTGTAGATGCAGATAAAAATTATTTTTAATTTGCAACCTGATGGAGGTCAGTATAGATGGACTAATAGAGAAAGTCCGACACACTACTAGAAGGCCAAATATTTTTTCAGAGGTAGATGCAGAAAAAAATATATTCAGTTTGCAACCTGATGGAGGTCAGTATAGATGGACTAATACAACAAGTCCCACACACAGCTAGAAGCCCAAATATTTTTTCAGAGGTACTGTAGATGCAGATAAAAATTAGTTTTAATTTGCAACCTGATGGAGGTCAGTATAGATGGACTAATAGAGAAAGTCCGACACACTACTAGAAGGCCAAATATTTTTTCAGAGCTAGATGCAGAAAAAAATTATATTCAGTTTGCAACCTGATGGAGGTCAGTATAGATGGATTAATAGAACAAGACCCACACACAGCTAGAAGCCCAATATTTTTTCAGAGGTAGATGCAGAAAAAAATATATTCAGTTTGCAACCTGATGGAGGTCAGTATAGATGGACTAATAGAACAAGTCCCACACACTGCTAGAAGCCCAAATATTTTTTCAGAGGTACTGTAGATGCAGATAAAAATTAGTTTTAATTTGCAACCTGATGGAGGTCAGTATAGATGGACTAATAGAGAAAGTCCGACACACTACTAGAAGGCCAAATATTTTTTCAGAGCTAGATGCAGAAAAAAATTATATTCAGTTTGCAACCTGATGGAGGTCAGTATAGATGGACTAATAGAGAAAGTCCGACACACTACTAGAAGGCCAAATATTTTTTCCGAGGTAGATGCAGAAAAAAATATATTCAGTTTGCAACCTGATGGAGGTCAGTATAGATGGATTAATAGAACAAGACCCACACACAGCTAGAAGCCCAATATTTTTTCAGAGGTAGATGCAGAAAAAACTATATTCAGTTTGCAACCTGATGGAGGTCAGTATAGATGGACTAATAGAACAAGTCCCACACACTGCTAGAAGCCCAAATATTTTTTCAGAGGTACTGTAGATGCAGATAAAAATTAGTTTTAATTTGCAACCTGATGGAGGTCAGTATAGATGGACTAATAGAGAAAGTCCGACACACTACTAGAAGGCCAAATATTTTTTCAGAGGTAGATGCAGAAAAAAATATATTCAGTTTGCAACCTGATGGAGGTCAGTATAGATGGATTAATAGAACAAGACCCACACACAGCTAGAAGCCCAATATTTTTTCAGAGGTAGATGCAGAAAAAAATATATTCAGTTTGCAACCTGATGGAGGTCAGTATAGATGGACTAATAGAACAAGTCCCACACACTGCTAGAAGCCCAAATATTTTTTCAGAGGTACTGTAGATGCAGATAAAAATTAGTTTTAATTTGCAACCTGATGGAGGTCAGTATAGATGGACTAATAGAATGATGCTATGCCCAAAAGATTTTACTTCACTAGGTGCAGTAAAAAAATTGGTATTCTATACACAGGTGGTATATCTTGCAACACAGATAGGCTACTCCACTGACTAACACACTCTGCAATAGGCCAAAAAGGATTAGCTTTGCTAGATTCAGCCAAATGCTGTGAAAAAAACTTGCACAGCACTGGCACAGACCTGCCTGGCAAAAACTGATAGGAACTGATGTAACCTAGTCCTGAAAAGGACTGCAATTACAATTAGTCTTTACTCCCACAACCGATCTATTTAAGAGCACAGACCTCCCTGATAAAAGTCGTAGGAAATGCTGTAACCTAGTCCTTAAAAGGACTGCAATCACAACTATTCCCTACTCCCAAGCTATCTGTATATTTGTGCGAAAATTGGCTTGAAATTAACAAGGTATAGCGCACACAGCAACAGCGGTGCCGTCTAACACGCAGCTGCAGCAGTGAGAAAATGGTGGCGACGGGGAAAATGGCTTGGTCTTATAGGGCAAGGACATGTGACATACACTGCCAATGACACATGCCCTTGCTTGTGTGAAAAAAAGCACTTCGCTCCGTGTGTGCGCTGCGGATAGGCTGACAGATTGCACCTCCCCACTGTAAATGCGGGAAAGAGAAAAAAAAATGGAGATCTTCATTGTTCCTGCAGAGATCCATCCCCTCCCCTCCCCCCGCCCCGCTGTACACTCAAACTGCGTATTAACATTAATTTTCATCATTACTGAGAAAAAATCCAGTTATGATTTTGGTGCACGAACAGTTATCGAACATAACCTCGAACAGCCGAATTTTTCTCAAATTGTTCGTGTTCGCCGAACGGCTCGAACACCGCCCAAAACAGCTCGAATTTGAGATTGGCGAACAGTTCGAGTAGAACAACGCTCATCTCTAATAATGACCCAAAACACACACAGCTAAAAACACCCAAGAATGGCTAAGAGGAAAACATTGGACTATTCTGAAGTGGCTTCTATGAGCCCTGACCTAAATCCTATGGAGCATCTTTGGAAAGAGCTGAAACATTCTGGAAAAGGCAACCTTCAAACACGAGACAACTGGAGCAGTTTGCTCATGAGGAGTGGGCCAAAATACCTGTCGAGAGGCGCAGAAGTCTCATTGACAGTTACAGGAATCGTTTGATTGCAGTGATTGCCTCAAAAGGTTCAACAAAATATTAAGTTAAGAAGAAGAACCATCATTTCTGTCCAGGCCGATTTCATGAGGTTAATTTTTTTTTAAATTCTGTGGAAGCAGAAAATCAATGTCTGACCTTCATCTCTTCATTTTCAAAAATTTGTAATTTATCAGATTGAAGTTATTTCTGTGACCATTGTGGGTTTTTCTTTCATTAAACGAGGAGTACCAACAATTTTGACCACGTGTGTAGTGTAAGTGTACATGTAATACACTGACTCACCAGTGATGTCTCTAGGTGAAGTCCTTCATCTTCGCTTTTCTTCTTCATCTGGCACAGACAGCCATCACTTCTTCCAGCCAGGAATCATCTCTGCAGAAAATAACACACAGTTATTAATAACTGATCTCTTCTAGAGAATATTCCCACTTCCCCCCCCGACCTCTACACTACACCAGTTGAAGAAAAAAAGCAACATAGTGCCGTCCTGCACAGTAACAGGACCTATCTTTTGTCCCATCCCATGGAAAACAATTTCCTAAAAAGTAAATTATATTACAGAACTAATAATGTAATAATAATTGGAATCTAAAGTAATAATGTTCCCCACTGGTCACCATAAACTAATAAAGTATGTTCCTCAATCTGGCTCCCAAACAGTAATTAAGTCCCTTGTCTAGCCAGGCACCCCCATATGTCCCTTCTGGCCACCATTTGTCTAGTGTGACCCCTCCATATATTTATCCTAGCACATGTGTATCGAGCCTGCCCCCTCCCATATACCCATCCTAGCCCCCCCATGTGCCAGTCTGCCCCCCCACATATCCATCCTTGCCTCCATGTTTCCAGCCTGCGCCCCCATATGTCCCCCCCATATATCCTCCATGTGTCCAGTCTGCCCTCTACATATTCATCCTGGCCTCCATGTGTCCAGCCTCTCCCCTCATATATCCATACTGCCCTTACCCCCTGCATATATCCATCCTGACACCCCCCATATATCCAGCATGCCCCTCCATATATTTATGCTAGCCCATGTGTATCGAGCCCGCCCCCCCCACATATTCATCCTAGCCCCCCATGTGTCCAGCCTGTCCCCCCCCATATATCCATCCTGGCCTCCATGTGTTCAGCCTGCCTCCCCTCCCCCATATATCCATCCTGGCCTCCATAAGTCCAGCTTGCCCCCCCCCATATATCCATCCTGGCCCCCATATATCCATCCTGCCCCCCCCATATATCCATCCTGCCCCCCATATATCCATCCTGGCCTCCATGTGTCCAGCCTGCCCCCCATATACCCATCCTGCCCACCCCCCTTTGCCTGGGTCCACCTTGGTTCCCCCTTGTGTGTCCTGCCAGGGCTCCCCCTTGTGTGTCCAGCCAGGGCTCCCCTCCCTTGCGTGTCCAGCCAGGGCTCCCCCCTTGCGTGTCCAGCCAAGGCTTCCCCCTCGTGTGTCCAGCTTGGCCCCCCCTCGTGTGTCCAGCTGGGCCCCCCCTCGTGTGTCCGTCCAGCTGGGCCCCCCCTCGTGTGTCCGTCCAGCTGGGCCCCCCCTCGTGTGTCCGTCCAGCTGGGCCCCCCTTGTGTGTCCATCCAGCTGGGCCCCCCCTTGTGTGTCTGTCCAGCTGGGCCCCCCTTGTGTGTCTGTCCAGCTGGGCCCCCCCTTGTGTGTCTGTCCAGCTGGGCCCCCCCTTGTGTGTCTGTCCAGCTGGGCCCCCCCTTGTGTGTCTGTCCAGCTGGGCCCCCCCTTGTGTGTCTGTCCAGCTGGGCCCCCCCTTGTGTGTCTGTCCAGCTGGGCCCCCCCTTGTGTGTCTGTCCAGCTGGGCCCCCCCTTGTGTGTCTGTCCAACTTGGCCCCCCCTTGTGTGTCTGTCCAGCTGGGCCCCCCCTTGTGTGTCTGTCCAGCTGGGCCCCCCCCTTGTGTGTCTGTCCAACTTGGCCCCCCCTTGTGTGTCTGTCCAGCTGGGCCCCCCCCTTGTGTGTCTGTCCAGCTGGGCCCCCCCTTGTGTGTCTGTCCAGCTGGGCCCCCCCTTGTGGGTCTGTCCAGCTGGGCCCCCCCTTGTGGGTCTGTCCAGCTGGGCCCCCCCTTGTGTGTCCTGCTGGCCCCCGCCTTGTGTGTCCAGACCATTACACACACACACACACACACACACACACCTCTTACCTTCCTGCGATCCCGTGCGGTGTCCTCCTTCTCCTGAGTTGCGCGCCTCCTTCACAGCAGGCGCATGACGATGACGTCATAAGCCGGCCGGCGAAGGGAGACGCTCAGCTTCAGCTGCTTCACTGGGACGTGCGCCGCGGTGGTTCAGGTAATGAACGCTGCGTGCGCACGTCCCTGCATACACTGTGCCTGCGCTTTTAAAGGGCCCGTGCCCCTTAAAACCGCAGGATTTTTTTTTGTTCTCTTCTCCCCCCTCTACTCTGCAGCAGGGGGCGGGGCCCACCGGGAAATTTCCCGGTATCCCGCCAGCCCAGACCGACCCTGGTCCAGTGACACAGTCATGGCTTCGATGTTCACTTGGAGATTCTCCTGTACCATCCTCTCTAGGCATTGACTATGTGTCAGACTTCTTGTCTCCTGTTGCCTTGCAAAGGATGGGCTAAAAAAGTGGTGAAACGATTCCACAAAATTGCTGTTACCAGCAGATACTGTGTTACTGTTACTGTTTGAGTGATGAAGACTCGACAGTCCCACCGTTGGCAAGTTAGAACTGTGAGATTCACTACGTGCACCACTGGTGTTTTGTGGAAAGGCACATGTAAGATTCTGCAACAGATACTCCTGCATTCGTCAATACCTTTTTATAGCAGGAATTATTTCGGCAAATATACTTTTGTACCGGGGATCTAAGAGTGTGGCAACCCAGTAGTCGGGATTACTTCGAATTCTGACAATCCGGGGGTCATGTTTCAGGTAGTGCAGCAAGAAGGCACTCATGTGTCTTGCGCATCCAGAAGGACCAAGTCCTTGTTGTGTTGGTAGCGAGGTAAGAATCATGCTTCCTTCCTCTGCCCTCTCCCTCCAACCTCGCACAACAGAAATGTGATCAAGGTCTCCCTCATCTGATGAGTCTTCCATGCCCATTGCCAGTTCGTCCTCCACTTCTTCCTTGGCTCCTGCACCTTCCTCAACAGTTTGGCTGCTACCATGCGCCCTGGTTAATCCCTCTCCCCCACCCTCCCATGCCTGCCGCCTTGGTGCTGCCAACCGTCTGGACCTTGGAGATGTTATCCCTTCCGCATACGACTCCTCCTCTACTTCCTCCACCTCCTCTTGTCCCACCACCTGACTCCGAATTCTGTTTAACATGTGCTCCAGCATGTAAATCACCGTAATAGTCATGCTGATAATGGCATCGTCAGCACTAAACATCTTCGTCGCCATTTCAAGACTGTGCAGAAGGGTGCATAGGTCCCTGATCTGAGACCACTCCTCCAGCATGATTTGCCCCACCTCTGGATCTCGTTGGCCCAGGCTATACGTCAGAACGTATTGCACCAGGGCTTGTCGGTGCTGCCACAGTCGCTGCAACATGTGCAGAGTTGAATTCCACCGTGTCGGCACATCGCATTTCAGCCGGTGAACTGGCAGGCCCAACGACTTCTGTAGAGATGTAAGTCGTTGAACTGCGGGATGCGAACGGCGGAAGTGAGCACACAGCGACCGTGCACTCTGCAGAAGGCCATCTAGTCCGGGATAGTGGGCTAAAAATTGCTGGACAACCAGGTTCAACACGTGAGCCATACAAGGCACGTGTGTGACATTGCCCCGGCGAAGTGCCGCACCCAGGTTTGCAGCATTGTCGCACATGGCCTTCCCTGGTTGCAGGTCCAGTGGAGACAACCTTTCATGAAACTGGGTCTCCAGAGCTGACCAAAACTCCTCAGCTGTGTGACTCACATTTCCCAGACATTTCAAAGAAACACTGATGCGTTGAGCCCTGCTGCCAGCATAGTAAGGAGGTGTGCAGGATTCCTTCTGCGCAGTTAGAAAGCAGGTGGCATTACCAGACAGGCTTTGGGTGCAGGTGGAGGACCGAGAGGAGGTTGAAGAGGCAGAAGCAGTGGAGGAAGTTCGAGATAAAGAGGATTAACACACAACTCGTGGGGACGGTAAGACTTGGACAGCAGCCCCTTGTCCTGCTGTCACCATAGTTACCCAGTGCCCAGTCAGCGACATGTAACGCCCCTGTCCATGCCTACTCGTCCAAGTGTCTGTGGTGAAGTGCACCCTGTCACACACAGAGTTTCTCAAAGAAGCGGTGATGTTGTGTGCGACATGCTGGTGGAGCGCAGGCACACCTTTCTTTGAGAAGTAGTGCCGACTGGGCATCTGGTACTGGGGCACTGTGACGGACATAAGGTCTTGAAAATCCTCTGTGTCCTCCAGGTGGAAAGGCAGCATTTCTGTAGCCAACAGCTTGCAGATGGTGAAATTCAACCTCTTAGCTTTCTCATGGCTAGGAGGAAATGGTCTTTTACTTTTCCACATCTGAGGGACCGAGGGCTGGCTGTTGTGCTTAGACGGTGTTGAGTAGGGTGTCCCCGGCAACTGCCGGTCTGTGAGGAAGATGCAGGCGGACATGTTAGGTTGCCTTGATCCAAAGGTGGTGCTATCGATGTCGGAGAGCGCTCAACACTAGCAGGTGTTTCCACTTCCCAATGAACTGACGACCTGCCAATCACACTGGCTGTTGCGGGTAAAGAGGTGGCAGGTCTGCGTCCAAAAACATGTGTGACTGCTGTCCCCCCAGTCACAGAGGATGAAGAGGCTGCGGATGCACAAGATGGGGCAGATGGTGGTTGGCCCAGCCGGCTAGGCCGCATTGTAGCACAGTGAGCTTCCCACTGCAACTTATGCTTCATATCCATGTGCCGGTACATGCATGAAGTACTCAAACTATGTATTTTTTGGCCTCTACTTAGCTTTAGCTGACAAATATTACAGATAACACGAGTTGGGTCATCCTTATCGATCTGAATAAATGCCCAGGCTATGCAAGGCTTAGAGCCCATGTGACCTGAAGAGCCACTACGACTTGTGGTCAGAGGCAGAGTTGTGGTTGAGGATGCAGTTGTTGACGTGCTTCCAGTACTCCGTCTCTGTTCAGGAAGGCGCAACCTAACCTCGTCGTCAATAGCATCTGTGATGCCCCGCTGCGCTTGGTATCACAGATCCTAGAAGAGTGCATTGATGGAATCCTCCACAAGAGGCCCCCATAAACATTCACACATCTCCACCTTCCACCTCAGACCAGCAGAGGGAGCCCGTTAGGGATATAAATAGGGAAGGTGGAGCTAGGCAATTCAGTTCCTCTGAAGAGTTCCTGCACTAGAGAAGCCTAAGAGAGGTCAGTCTGCAGTGGAGCTCAGTCTAGTCTAGAGAACGCAGTTAATAGTTCATCAGTGGAGCACGAGGCTCCTGCTTGCTAGATTCAGGGAGCCCAGATAGAGCTTAAGGTGTGCCGGTGCCGTAAGATCAGTGAAGCGCGGCAAGCTGCCGTTAGTGTGTATAGCCTAGTGAGGGCCCGAGTAGGCCGAAGGCGAGTGGCGAGTTAGTACATAAGGGGCAGAGGAGCTTAACCAGCTCACCCCGAAGCATTTACCGGACACAGGATCCGAGCTTACCGGTATCTCTATGACCCAGTAAGGCATAACCGGAATCCCTGGAGAACTACAAGTCCCAGGATCGCTAAGGTGCTGATATGTAACAGAGCCAGGAGACGCTTAGGCCCCGCATACTGGGAGCGTGAACTCCAAGAGAAGGCCCTACCACAAGGTCAGCCAGCGCAGGACAGAGACAAAGTTAGGCCTAGCTCCAGGCAGGTCAGAAACTTACTACGCAGAGGCAAGAAACAGGAGGCCCTACACCCGCTCATTGGGGAGGATCCTGATATGCACCCTTCACCCTACAGTGCTCCGGGATGTGCCTGAATTTCCACCAGTAAAAGGTACTGAAGTGACTACCGTGTCCGTTCCCGTTCTTGCTCTGACCCAGCTGGGTCTCGCCTGTCCTGCATTCCCCCTGCATACGCTGCCCTGAGACCTAGCTCCACCTGTGGGGAGCTATACCATCGAGCTGCCTTATCACCGGCCACAGTGGACTGCTGCAGCGCTGGTGCTTGTCACCAGATACCACAGGTGGCGTCATGAACTCTTATAAAATTAACAATTATCCACCCTTTTAAAGAGAGACCCCAGGGTACGGGCCAGGGAGCCGACCACCGCGACATCCCCAAGGCCAGGCAAATGCCCGGGTACCGAGTCATCCCCATCCCCAGGGCTAGTCACATCCTCCTCCACCTCCTCTGCTGACCTCATCGACTGTCTGACTGTGGGTTGACAGTAAGTGGGATCTCCAACCTCGTCATCATCACCCTGTGTGTTATCACACCCGTCGCCCTCAGAGCCAACCTCTTCCTGCCCTGACCGAAAAGTCAAGTTGTCGCTCCAATCAGGTATTTGAGTCTCATCATCGTCTTCATCATTGTCTCCACCAACAGGAGTTACAGTTTGGGAACAAGGGTCTACATTATGCTCAGAACCTTCTTCATCTGGTCCTGGATCCAACTTATAAAGATTCTGGGCATCGGATCAGATCATTTCCTCATCTGGATTAACAGAAGCTCTGGAGCAGACCTCCGTTTCCCAGGCTATAGTATGAGTAAACAGCTGGGCAGACTCAGCCATCTGTGTTACCCCATACTCAGACGGGCAGCTGGAGACTTGGGAGCTGTGAGGAAGCAAGTGCGATTGGGGTGACACCTCTGAGGACTGGAGTATTTGTGATGTTGAAATTGAGGTGATGGAGAGCCCACTTGAAGGAGCACTTGATATCCGTAGAAGCACCTGCTGTTTTTGTGCCTCATCTAGAATTTGTAGCGATGGGCGTGTCCGTAAGAATGGGATCATATCACATTGTCCACGAAAAGAAGTCGACATCTTAGTTTGGCTGGAAGATGGTCTTTCTTCTGCAGATGTTACTCCCCCCCCCCCCCCCACCGTGGGGGGCCTCGACCCACCGGCGGACAGGCACCAGTATTGGGATAGGGGGGCTGGCCGTCAGGGTCCACCGCGGCTCTGGCACAAACCCGGCGACACAGAGGTGGCACAGGCAGGAATGGACTGGCCGTGTCGGCTTCTCACTTTTTGGATTTTAGAAGGGCATGACATGCCTATATCTGTGTCTCCCCCTCCTTTTACTCCTCCACCTCTTTTCTTTTCGCATGACTATATGTACTTGTCACTTTTCCATGTGTTAGTTGTGTCTTCTGAGCAGTTTGTCAGCTTTTGGACACCTTTGAAGGTGTTTTCTATGTGTTTCTATGTGTTTTTGTTTGCCTGCCATTGGTTTTAACGGTGTTCGAAGGTGTTCGACGAACAGTTCGGCGAACACACGGGTGTTCGACGAACCGAACCGAACTCGAACACTACGGGGGTGGCTCAACACTAGCAGTCACCTCTTTGAGAAGGGTATCGGAATTGGCAGCACTTTCTTGCTTACCTCCTTTTCTGGAATTTTTTCCGGATTGCGTGGTGCTTCGTACTCGTGAAGATTTTTTGCCTAAGGTAGTGTCACAATTCCACATTAATCAGGACATTGTGTTGCCTTCGCTTTGTCCAGGACCTAAGAATCCAAGGAAGCGGGCCTTGCACTCGTTGGACTTAGTGCGGGCATTGAAGTTCTATCTTACGATCACTCAAGGTTTTCGGAAGTCGGACTCTCTTTTTGTAATTCCGGCAGGTCGTCGGCGTGGTCAACGTGCTTCCAAAGACACGATAGCTTGGTGGATCCGTTCAGCTATCCTGGAAGCGTACCGGCTCAAGGGCGAGCCTTGTCCGGTTAAAGTTAAAGCTCATTCCACGAGAGCCATTGGCTCATCGTGGGCTTTTCGTCAGGGGGCCTCGGCAGCGCAGCTCTGCCGGGCGGCCACCTGGCGCTCCGTTCACACCTTTACTAAGTTTTATAAGGTGGACGTAAGTGCTTCAGCCGATGCGGCCCTGGGACGCAGGGTCCTGCAGGCGGCGGTAATTTAAGTTATCCCTTTATTTAGTTTTCCATTATTTAGCGCGGTTTGCGCTCTTGCCTAAGTTTTGGGGTATGGAAGCTTCTGCCTCTATTTCCCACCCTTAAGTAGGTACTGCTTTAGGACGTCCCACGAAGTAGAGAATCTGTGTCTCCCTTCCTTCCCTTCTGCTGCTGAAAGACGGATTTTGGTAAGAACTTACCTGTAAAATCCTTTTCAGCGAAGGAAGGAAGGGAGACACAGCACCCTCCCAGGGCAGAAGTGTGTTGTTGTGTTTCTAGATGCAGCGCGTCTCCTTCCTGATGTCGATCTTCTGGACTGGGTTTAGCGCTCTACGGCTCTCCTTCCAGTTTCGCCAGCTCTACACAGTTGTCAGGTCCAATGGGGTATGCCTAAGACTGTGTGTTTCTATTACATAACCTGTTTTCTCTCATTTCTGAAATTTCAGAAGGGGATATGTTGTTCTGCTGGTTGGTCTGCTCTTCCTTAGCTTGTGTACGGACTGATGAACATGGGAGTAGGAGGAGCCTATATACTGGAGGGGCCGGTCGTCATTTTCCAATCTGAGGTGACTATCCTATGGGGCTCCGCCTACCCACGAAGTAGAGAATCTGTGTCTCCCTTCCTTCCTTCGCTGAAAAGGATTTTACAGGTAAGTTCTTACCAAAATCCGTCTTTCCTCCAGATGCATAGTGTGCCCCCTCGTCTTTGTCACCATCCTTGGTATAAACAGGTCATGGGAGAGATCTCTGTACTGCCCCCTGATGTATTTATACATGTTTATGAGGTCTCCCCTAAGCCTTCTCTTTTCCAACGTAAATAGGCCTAATTTTGACAACCTCTCTTGGTATTCTAGTCCCTCCATCCCCTTTATTACCTTAGTCGCCCTCCTTTGTACCCTCTCTAGTAGAGATGAGCGTTGTTCTACTCGAACTGTTCGCCAATCTCAAATTCGAGCTGTTTTGGGCGGTGTTCGAGCCGTTCGGCGAACACGAACAATTTGAGAAAAATTCGGCTGTTCGAGGTTATGTTCGATAACTGTTCGTGCACCAAAATCATAACTGGATTTTTTCTCAGTAATGATGAAAATTAATGTTAATACGCAGTTTGAGTGTACAGCGGGGTGGGGGGAGGGGCAGGGGATGGATCTCTGCAGGAACAATGAAGATCTCCATTTTTTTTTCTCTTTCCCGCATTTACAGTGGGGAGGTGCAATCTGTCAGCCTATCAGCAGCGCACACACGGAGCGAAGTGCTTTTTTTCACACAAGCAAGGGCATGTGTCATTGGCAGTGTATGTCACATGTCCTTGCCCTATAAGACCAAGCCATTTTCCCCGTCGCCACCATTTTCTCACTGCTGCAGCTGCGTGTTAGACGGCACCGCTGTTGCTGTGTGCGCTATACCTTGTTAATTTCAAGCCAATTTTTGCACAAATATACAGATAGCTTGGGAGTAGGGAATAGTTGTGATTGCAGTCCTTTTAAGGACTAGGTTACAGCATTTCCTACGACTTTTATCAGGGAGGTCTGTGCTCTTAAATAGATCGGTTGTGGGAGTAAAGACTAATTGTAATTGCAGTCCTTTTCAGGACTAGGTTACATCAGTTCCTATCAGTTTTTGCCAGGCAGGTCTGTGCCAGTGCTGTGCAAGTTTTTTTCACAGCATTTGGCTGAATCTAGCAAAGCTAATCCTTTTTGGCCTATTGCAGAGTGTGTTAGTCAGTGGAGTAGCCTATCTGTGTTGCAAGATATACCACCTGTGTATAGAATACCAATTTTTTTACTGCACCTAGTGAAGTAAAATCTTTTGGGCATAGCATCATTCTATTAGTCCATCTATACTGACCTCCATCAGGTTGCAAATTAAAACTAATTTTTATCTGCATCTACAGTACCTCTGAAAAAATATTTGGGCTTCTAGCAGTGTGTGGGACTTGTTCTATTAGTCCATCTATACTGACCTCCATCAGGTTGCAAACTGAATATATTTTTTCTGCATCTACCTCTGAAAAAATATTGGGCTTCTAGCTGTGTGTCGGACTTTCTCTATTAGTCCATCTATACTGACCTCCATCAGGTTGCAAATTAAAACTAATTTTTATCTGCATCTACAGTACCTCTGAAAAAATATTTGGGCTTCTAGCAGTGTGTGGGACTTGTTCTATTAGTCCATCTATACTGACCTCCATCAGGTTGCAAACTGAATATATTTTTTTCTGCATCTACCTCTGAAAAAATATTGGGCTTCTAGCTGTGTGTGGGTCTTGTTCTATTAATCCATCTATACTGACCTCCATCAGGTTGCAAACTGAATATATTTTTTTTCTGCATCTAGCTCTGAAAAAATATTTGGCCTTCTAGTAGTGTGTCGGACTTTCTCTATTAGTCCATCTATACTGACCTCCATCAGGTTGCAAATTAAAACTAATTTTTATCTGCATCTACAGTACCTCTGAAAAAATATTTGGGCTTCTAGCAGTGTGTGGGACTTGTTCTATTAGTCCATCTATACTGACCTCCATCAGGTTGCAAACTGAATATAGTTTTTTCTGCATCTACCTCTGAAAAAATATTGGGCTTCTAGCTGTGTGTGGGTCTTGTTCTATTAATCCATCTATACTGACCTCCATCAGGTTGCAAACTGAATATATTTTTTTCTGCATCTACCTCTGAAAAAATATTTGGCCTTCTAGTAGTGTGTTGGACTTTCTCTATTAATCCATCTATACTGACCTCCATCAGGTTGCAAACTGAATATATTTTTTTCTGCATCTACCTCTGAAAAAATATTTGGCCTTCTAGTAGTGTGTCGGACTTTCTCTATTAGTCCATCTATACTGACCTCCATCAGGTTGCAAATTAAAACTAATTTTTATCTGCATCTACAGTACCTCTGAAAAAATATTTGGGCTTCTAGCAGTGTGTGGGACTTGTTCTATTAGTCCATCTATACTGACCTCCATCAGGTTGCAAACTGAATATAGTTTTTTCTGCATCTACCTCTGAAAAAATATTGGGCTTCTAGCTGTGTGTGGGTCTTGTTCTATTAATCCATCTATACTGACCTCCATCAGGTTGCAAACTGAATATATTTTTTTCTGCATCTACCTCTGAAAAAATATTTGGCCTTCTAGTAGTGTGTCGGACTTTCTCTATTAGTCCATCTATACTGACCTCCATCAGGTTGCAAACTGAATATATTTTTTTTCTGCATCTAGCTCTGAAAAAATATTTGGCCTTCTAGTAGTGTGTCGGACTTTCTCTATTAGTCCATCTATACTGACCTCCATCAGGTTGCAAATTAAAACTAATTTTTATCTGCATCTACAGTACCTCTGAAAAAATATTTGGGCTTCTAGCAGTGTGTGGGACTTGTTCTATTAGTCCATCTATACTGACCTCCATCAGGTTGCAAACTGAATATAGTTTTTTCTGCATCTACCTCTGAAAAAATATTGGGCTTCTAGCTGTGTGTGGGTCTTGTTTTATTAATCCATCTATACTGACCTCCATCAGGTTGCAAACTGAATATATTTTTTTCTGCATCTAGCTCTGAAAAAATATTTGGCCTTCTAGTAGTGTGTCGGACTTTCTCTATTAGTCCATCTATACTGACCTCCATCAGGTTGCAAATTCAAAATAATTTTTTTCTGCATCTAACCCAGCCAATAGTTTTGGCCTAATACCACAGTTTGGCCACTCAGCTCTGCTCGGTTACCATCCATTGTTTTTTTGTGCAAACAACTCCAGAGTTGTGAATTAGTTAACCACCAAAATGAGTGGAAAAAGGCCTGCTGCTGGTGGAAAGGGGAATAGGCGTGTTGGGAAGGGGAAAAAAGGTTGTGTCCGTGGGGTAGGTGTTAAAGCAACAGTAACATCTGCAGAAGAAAGACCATCTTCCAGCCAAACTAAAATGTCTACTTCTTTTAGCGGACAATGTGATAAGATCCCTTTCTTACGGCCACGCCAATCGCTACAAATTCCAGATGAGGCACAAAAACAGCAGGTGCTTCAACGGATATCAAGTGCTCCTTTAAGTGGGCTCTCCTCCACATCAACTTCAACATCACAAATACTCCAGTCCTCAAAGGTGTCACCCAAATCGCACTTGCTTCCTCACAGCTCCCAAATCTCCAGCTGCCCGTCTGAGTATGAGGTAGAACAGATGGTTGAGTCTGCAGAGCTGTTTACTCATACTATAGCCTGGGAATCAGAGGTCGACTCCAGCGCTTCTGTGAATCCAGACGAGGAAATGATCTGCACTGATGCCCAGAATCTTTATGAGTCGGATCCAGGACCAGACGCAGAAGGTTCTGACCATAATGTAGACCCTCATTCCCAAACTGTAACTCCTGTTGGTGGAGACAATGAGGAAGACGATGATAAGACTCAAATACCTGATTGGAGCGACAACTTTAGTTTTTTGTCAGGGCAGGAACAGGTTGGCTCTGAGGACGACGGGTGTGATAACGCACAGGGTGATGATGATGAGGTCGGAGATCCCACTTACTGTCAACCCACAGTCAGCCAAGAGATGAGGTCAGCAGAGGAGGTGGAGGAAGATGCTAGTGACGACGAGGTCAGGTTGCGCCTTCCTCGACAGAGACGTAGTACTGGAAGCACGTCAACAACTGCATCCTCAAACACAACTCTGCCTCTCACCACAAGTCGTGGTGGCTCTTCAGGTTGCATGGGTGCTAAGCCTTGCATAGCCTGGGCATTTTTTCAGATCGATAAAGATGACCCAACTCGTGTTATCTGTAACATTTGTCAGCAAAAGCTAAGTAGAGGCCAAAAAATACATAGTTTGAGTACTTCATGCATGAACCGGCACATGGACATGAAGCATAAGTTGCAGTGGGAAGCTCAGTGTGCTACAATGCGGCCTAGCCGGCCGGGCCAACCACCGTCTGCCATATCTTGTGCATCCGCGGCCTCTTCATCCTCTGTGACTGGGGGGACAGCAGTCACACCTGTTTTGGGGCGCAGACCTGCCACCTCTTTACCCGCAACAGCCAGCGTGATTGGCAGGTCATCATTTTCTTTGGAGGTGGTAACACCAGCTGGTGTTGAGCGCTGTCCGACATCGATAGCACCACCTTTGGATGAAAGCAACCTAACATGTCCGCCTGCATCTTCCTCACAGACCGGCAGTTTGCCGGGGACACCCTTATCAACCCCGTCTAAGCACAATAGCCAGCCCTCGGTCCCTCAGATGTGGACAAGTAAAAGACCATTTCCTCCTAGCCATGAGAAAGCTAAGAGGTTGAATTTCACCGTCTGCAAGCTCTTGGCTACAGAAATGCTGCCTTTCCGCCTGGTGGACACAGAGGATTTTCGAGACCTTATGTCCGTCGCAGTGCCCCAGTACCAGATGCCCAGTCGGCACTACTTCTCAAAGAAAGGTGTGCCTGCGCTCCACCAGCATGTCGCACACAACATCACCGCTTCTTTGAGAAACTCTGTGTGTGACAGGGTGCATTTCACCACAGACACTTGGACGAGTAGGCATGGACAGGGGCGTTATATGTCGCTGACTGGGCACTGGGTAACTATGGTGACAGCAGGACAAGGGGCTGCTGTCCAAGTCTTGCCGTCCCCACGAGTTGTGCGTCAATCCTCTTTATGTCAAAGTTCCTCCACTGCTTCTGCCTCCTCAACCTCCTCTCGGTCTTCCACCTGCACCCAAAGCCTGTCTGGTCATGCCACAAGCTTTCTAACTGCGCAGAAGTGATCCTGCACACCTCCTTACTATGCTGGCAGTAGGGCTCAACGTCATCAGGCGGTTTTTACATTGAAATGTCTGGGAAATGTGAGTCACACAGCTGAGGAGTTGTGGTCAGCTCTGGAGAACCAATTTCATGAATGGTTGTCTCCACTGGACCTGAAACCAGGGAAGGCCGTGTGCGACAATGATGCAAACCTGGGTGCGGCCCTTCGCCGGGGCAATGTCACACACGTGCCTTGTATGGCTCACGTGTTGAACCTGGTTGTCCAGCAATTTTTAGCCCACTATCCCAGACTAGATGGCCTTCTGCAGAGGGCACGGTCGCTGTGTGCTCACTTCCGCCGTTCGCATCCCGCAGCTCAGCGACTTACATCTCTACAGAAGTCGTTGGGCCTGCCACTTCACCGGCTAAAATGCGATGTGCCTACCCGGTGGAATTCAACTCTGCACATGTTGCAGCGACTGTGGCAGCACCGACAAGCCCTGGTGCAATACGTTCTGACGTATAGCCTGGGCCAACGAGATTCAGAGGTGGGGCAAATCACGCTGGAGGAGTGGTCTCAGATCAGGGACCTATGCACCCTTCTGCACAGTTTTGAAATGGCGACGAAGATGTTTAGTGCTGACGATGCCATTATCAGCATGACTATTCCGGTGATTTACATGCTGGAGCACATGTTAAACAGAATTCGGAGTCAGGTGGTGGCACAAGAGGAGGTGGAGGAAGTAGAGGAGGAGGAGTTGTATGCGGAAGGGCTAACATCTGCAAGGTCCAGAAGGTCGGCAGCACCAAGGCGGCAGGCATGTGAGGGTGGGGGAGATGGTTTTACCAGGGCGCATGGTAGCAGCCAAACTAGTGAGGAAGGTGCAGGAGCCCAGGAAGAAGTTGAGGACGAACTGATGGAAGACTCATCAGATGAGGGAGACCTTGATCACATTTCTGTTGTGCGAGGTTGGGGGGAGAGGACAGAGGAAGGAAGCATGATTGTTACCTCGCCACCAACACAACAGGGACTTGGTGCTCCTGGATGCGCAACACACATGAGTGCCTTCTTGCTGCACTACCTGCAACATGACCCTCGAATTGTGAGAATTAGAAATAATCCTGACTACTGGGTTGCCACACTGTTAGATCCCCGGTACAAAAGTAAATTTGCAGAAATTATTCCTGCCATAGAAAGGGATGCACGCATGCAGGAGTATCAGCAGAGACTGTTGCAGAATCTTACATGTGCTTTTCCACAAAATACCAGTGGTGCACGTAGTGAATCTCACAGTTCCAACTTGCCAACCGTGGGACCGTCAAGTGTTCAGCACTCAAACCGTAACAGAACCACAGTATCTGCTGGTAACATCAATTTTGCGGAATCATTTCACCACTTTTTTAGCCCATCCTTTGCAAGGCCACAGGAGACAAGAAGTCTGACACATAGTCAACGCCTAGAGACGATGGTACAGGAGTATCTCCAAGTAAACATTGAAGCCACGACTGTGTCACTGGACCCTTGCTCTTTTTGGGCTTCCAATCTGGATAAATGGCCGGAGCTAGCCACTTACGCCTTGGAGATCTTGTCATGCCCCGCAGCCAGCGTTCTGTCTGAACGTGTGTTCAGCGCTGCTGGTGGTGTGCTGACAGATAAGCGCACGCGGCTCTCCACTGATAATGTAGACAGACTCACGTTCATAAAGATGAACAAATCATGGATCCGAAACGACTTTTCTACCCCTGTGTCATCCTGGGGAGAGTAAAAGCTTGATGATTGGTTAAAATCACCCTACCAAACGTTTTAAGCTTTCAAATTACTAATCATGTTTATCTGTATCTTGACTGGAAAATAATTTGGGCTTTGTAGCAGTGTGCAGCACTGATCCTATTAGGCCATCTATAATAAGCTCCACCAGATTTAAAATTAAAAATAATTTTTAGCTGCATCTAGCCCGGAAAATAATTTTGGGGCTCCGAGATGCGCAAGACACATAAGTGCCTTCTTGCTGCACTACCTGCAGCATGACCCTCATATTGTCAGAATTCGAAGTAATCGTGACTACTGGGTTGCCACACTCTTAGATCCCCCAAACTTTTCGATCAACCTTTTCATTTTAATAAAGACCAAAAAAATGGTCATTTTTGAAATTATAAGCATTAGCAGGTTGTTAGAAACTGAAATCAAACAGTTTTCAACTCAAAACTTTATTCTAGGTGATGTTACATTTTCACATAGGACCTCTTGTTCGAAAGGAGCTTCTGAACTCTCTCGTCCATTGAATTTGTCAGGTTTTGGATGGTTTCTGCTTCAATTGTTTTGCATGAGGACAGAATACCCTCCCAGAGCTGTTGCTTAGATGTGAACTGCCATCATAGACACTCCTTTTAATGATGCTCCAAAGGTTCTGAATGGGGTAGAGGTCAGGGGAGCATGGGGGTCACACCATAAGTTTGTCCCCTTTTATGCCCATATCAGCCAGAGATGCAGATGTTTTATGTGCAGCATGAGATGGTGCATTATCATGCAGAAAAATGATCTTGCTGTGAAATACACGGTTCTTCTTCTTGAACCATGGCAGGAAGTGCTGTTTGAGAAAATCCACATACATTATGGAGTTCATATTTAGCGCCTTCAGGGATCCTAAAGGGGCCGACAATCTCTCTCCCCATGATTCCAGCCCAAAACATTACTCCACCTCCTCCTTGTTGGCGCTGTAGCCGTGTTTGCGTGGGGTGTCCATCAACCAGCCATCCTCCACTCCATCCATCTGGACCATCGAGCGCTGCACGGCACTCATCCGTGAACCAAACAGTTTTGAAATCAGTCTTCATGTAATGTTTGGCCCACTGGAGCCGTTTCTGCTTGTGTGAAGTGGATAGAGGAGGTCGACAGGATGGCGTATGCACAGCTGCAAACCTCTGAAGGACCCTGCATCTTGTTGTTCGGGGGACGTTGGAGGCACAAGCAGCTTCAAAAACTTGTCTGCTGCTATGACAAGGCTTTTTTGCCGCTGCTCTTTCAACCTGACGTAATTGCCTGTAGGAAAGAGTCCTCAATTTGCCCTTATCAGCACGCACACGTGTGTACTGTGAATCAGCTACATACTTCTTGATTGCCAAGACACTTCATCCTGATCATCGCACAATGTTGATTGTAGTCATGCCTTGACCTAAACACTCCACAATTTGTTGCTTCTCAGCAGCCGACACATCCTTTTTCTTTCCCATTTTGGCAGAAAATGTAGGCTGCTTAATAATGTGAGAGAGCCTTCTTAAGTAGTCTTGCCTTTCATTGGACACACCTGCCAAACTAATTAGCACAGGTGTCTGCAATTGCTTACAGTGATATAAAGAGCCCTGACACACATCACCATCAATGAGTTTAACTGACAAACAAACAAATTCTTCCCTTATCACTCCTAAACACTTTTTGCATAATAATTTGGAACGCGGTGTACATGTGCTTTTCCACAAAACACCAGTGGTTCACGTAGTGAATCTTACAGTTCTAACTTGCCAACCGTGGTCTGTATGGAATTGTTCAATAAAGGGCCCAAAATTAAGATAACATAGATGGGAGAGGTCTCTATGAATAGGAATTCCTAAGTATTTGATACCCTGTGAGGGCCAGGCAAAGGGAAAGTTGGACTGGATGGAATCCTATATGGATTTGGGGAGGGAGACATCGAGGGCCTCAGACTTCGCTGCATTGATTTTAAAATTTTACCATGTAACAAAGTGATCTATTTCAGCCATAACAGCATGGATGGATATATGTGATTGAGTGATATATACTAGGACATCATCAGCAAATAGAGAGCACTTGTACTCGGTGCCTCCCACCTCAATCCACCTAATATTGGGGTTATGGCGAATTGATGAGAGCAGGTGCTCCGTCACTAGGATGTATAAGAGAGGGGACAGAGGACATCCCTGCCTTGTCCCATTGGTGATTGTGAAAGGTGATGAAAATGTTCTGACGCACCCCCTGGGCCTTGGGACACCCGGAGCCGGACCCTTTTTGGTGGATGCTGGTGGTTGTAGTCTTCGTGGCGGCGACCCGGTTCCGTGGCTCAGGGCGGTCAAACCAGTGGCGGAACTATTTATGTGGTTTTGATGTTTAAATGTCCGACTACGCCACCCGTGGATTGCGGTCAGAGTGAACCGCCGCTACAGGGCAGACCGCTGAGGCTGGTGTTGTGGGTGCAGCAGAGCGTAGCATAACTCCCCACGGGAGGAGTATAGCCTCAGGGCAGTGTATGCGGAGGATGGGGGTGATGGTGCAGGGCAGCAGCAGTAACGACACGGAGTCAGTGATGCAGTCCAGGGCCTTTACTCACAGTTCTTATTATCCAGACCACGTCTGCAGGTAACGGCTGCCCACGTCGTACTGTGCTCACCAGGTGAGGGGCTCAGACAACTCCCAGATAACTTTGGAGCACTTCACAGGACCCCCTTTGTGTGTCCTTTGTCTGGCCTTTCTTACCAACACTTCTGTCCGGCTGCCTCGGGCCTCCTCTTGGTAAACTTGGCGCCAGTTTCACTGACCCTATGTGGTGCCTTCCTAGCGGGTGTAGCGAGGGGCTGCGCCACATAAAATGTCAGAGCCTCCGGTTTCTAGCTGAGGGTCGTTTCCTGCCTCCACTAGTTCGGGGACCGGTCTCCACCTTTGGCCTGACCCCTCCACGCAGGTGGATTCGGGCGTGCGGTGGCGACTCGCCCGTCCGCACCCCTGGGATCCCTTCATTCCTCGTTCCTGGAGCCTTCTCCGCTCCTCTTCCTTCCTTCTCCCTCTTCCAGGCCTGGGCCTCTGTTACTAGGCCCGCCTCCGGAGCAGAGCTCATGCAGAGCCCCTGCTCCCTGCCACTTCTGCTCAGACTTCTCTGCACTGAACTAAGATGGTGCCCACCTTTTATACTCCCTTCTCAATGCACCCAGGAACTGCTTCCTCCCTGCTCCTGCACTACAGGGTTCCCCTTCCTCAGTGTTCCCTCCCCCCACTCCAGCCAGGGACAGGGACTGTCGTGCCCATCTCAGGGGCATATTGGTCGCCCTGCCCCACGGCAATGTGGTGTAATGCATGCAGGTGTCGGGTCCTGATCCACACTCCATCCTTACCTGAGAGTGAAATATCACACCTCTGGGTGAGGTGCAATACGTCTGTAGCAACCGAGCCCTCAGGGTGCTACAGTTCCATTTATCTTCAGCCTAGGTGACGTATTGCGATACAGGGCCGTGATTTTGGCTATAAAAGGGTCCCCTAGACCCCTACCCCAAGCTTTTTAAGAGAATCATATATGGCGTGCCAGGAGACTCTATGGAATGCTTTCTCAGCATCCAACGAGAGTATCTAATTACAAATTTTTAACTGCATCTAGCCCAGGAAATACTTTGTGCCTAGTAGCAGTGTCTGCTAGTCAGCGGATTATCCCGGCTGTTAAGCAAGCTACACCACCTGTAGTTTAGACACTTAATTTTTTCAAAGGAAATGCTTCGGGACCATGGGATACTCAGTGAAGAGCATCAGGAGGCACCCCAAGGCATAGGGGCTGGGACTGGCAGTAGGATGCCTTGCGGTGGACAGCCGAGCTCGATCCTTATAAAAGCTTTTTAACTGCAGCAGCTTTAGTGGACGCTACTGGAGCTGGAATTACGCGGCTGCTGGCATGAGACTTGCCCTCCAATAGATCCTTGTAAATGGATTTAAAGTGTATTCATTCAAATTAGAGAGACAATTTAAATTAAAAAGCTTAGAGCTGCCTCCACCACAGGGGGGCTCGCTCGACCCACCAGCGGACAGGCACCAGTATTGGGAGAGGGGGGCTGGCCATCAGGGTTCACCGCGGCTCTGGCACAAACCCGGCGACACGGAGGTGGCACGGGCAGGAGCGGACTGGCCGTGTCGGCTTCTCACTTTTTGGATTTTAGAAGGGCATGACATGCCTATATCTGTGTCTCCCCCTCCTTTTACTCCTCCACCTCTTTTATTTTCGCATGACTATATGTACTTGTCACTTTTCCATGTGTTAGTTGTGTCTTCTGAGCAGTTTGTCAGCTTTTGGACACCTTTTGAAGGTGTTTTCTATGTGTTTCTATGTGTTTTTGTTTGCCTGCCATTGGTTTTAACGGTGTTCGAAGGTGTTCAACGAACAGTTCGACGAACAGTTCGGCGAACACACGGGTGTTCGACGAACCGAACCGAACTCGAACACTACGGGGGTGGCTCAACACTACTCTCTAGCTCCAATATGTACGCACAGCACGACGGGGGAAGATTGCTTGGTACCTGTAATCTGAACTACAACAACAGTGAGTAAAGACTCTGGGACTGCACTATCTTGTTTCTGTGTTTCTTGCGGCGCCAGCACTCACAGTACTAGAACGCCCTGCACAATCACCACCATCATCCAGTCACGCTGCCCTGAAGCTACACTCCTCCTGTGGGGAGTCACATCACCTTGCTGCACGTACCACCAGCTTCAGCGGACTGCTCCGCAGCGGCGGTTACCAATAACCGCATTCCACAGGTGGCATAGTCGGACTATATATCACCTATACACATAGACTACCCTGGTTTGACCGCCCTGGGTCACGGACCAGGTCGCCGCCACGGTGACTACAACCCCCAGCATCTACAGGCCCGGCTCCAGGTATCTCACGGCCCAGGGGGCACGTCAACATTGGCGTAGTCTGCAGGATACGCAAACAACCCGTTGTCACCGGGTATCGCACGCCTAGAGACTGTTTCACTGTACTGAATGTGGCGCCCGCCACAGAAGAACGGACGCCATTATGTGCGTGCTAAAAGACGACAAGAAACCACCTCCCATCGTGGGCCAGGTCCCAGAATGGCGCCAGAAGCGGAGCCCGCCCCAAACAGCAGTGGTCATGTATGCAAGTGTGTCCATCAAGGTGGGGGGGCTGACCCTGAAGGTGACCGACAGCAGGCTGCCATGGGACCGCAGCAACTTGCCCTGGGACCGCCCCCAGTAGGGGAGGGGAGAGAGGAAAACTGGCAGACAGGTTGTGGTCTGAATCAGTCTAGACAGACCGCACCCGGTGGAGAAGATGGAGGACGGCAGTACCGGAGCCCCAGTCAGCGACCTGCTGCAGGCCGCAGCACCCTACACCCTGGAGGAGCTCGCGGCAAAACTGCCCCAGGAGGACTCAGAGTTCCTCCGCTCTGGGATGGAAGACCTGGGCCGGAGGATGGAGAACCCCCAGTGCGACGCCATCGCCGGATGGAAGTGGGAGAAGGAGCAGAGGATGGCGGACCGGCAGCAGAAGACGCTGCCCAGCACCGGCAGTGCCCCAGCCGTCGCGGATCCCGACCAGCGCCAGGAGGCGACGTGTGACGCAGGCGCGGCCGCGGGAGCTGGTAGGAGGAGTCTCTCTGTCCCCGGCGCTGCCAGCGTTGACCTGCTCCTGGGCCCCCTGGTGGAGCCGCCGATCTCGGGCGCTGCCAGCAGCGGCCTGTTCCTGACCCCGCAGCAAGCCCCGCAGCCAAGTCCTCTAACCCCGGGCGCTGCCACCACCAGCCTGCGCCCAGGCTCAAAGCCGCGCCCTCTGACCCCGGGCGTCATCAGCAGCGGCCCTCTCCAAGCCCCGCCGCAAAGCCTACAAGCCACTGGTGCGTCCGCCCAGCATGCTCCCCAGATCCCGGAAGCATCCAGCCAGCTTCTGGGCCCCCTGCAGGAGCAGTCTCCCCCGCCAGCCGAGTGGATGTACCGCCGCCGCCGGTGGGACTGGTCCGCGGAGGTAGAAGACCAGTGCCCCTCGCTCCTGCCCGCCTCGCAGCTGGCCGTCGTCTCCCAAATACAGGAGGACGAGGCCCAGTTTGAGTGGGATCACTCTGGGGAGGATCTGATGGGGTTCTCCCAGGAGACCAAGGCAGCCGCAGCCCGTCGCAAGGAGTTCTGCCACCAGCAACTGGTCCAATTTGAAAAAGAGCGTGTGGTGGGAGAAATTAGAGGACCAGAATATGCAGGAGAAAGCCCGGGCCTGTCAGTCCAACAAAGCCACTCACGGTCCCAGGGAAGAAGGGACCGTAGTGAAATTCAATTTGGAGGCCAGATGGGGGTACATCCGGGACCTGCACACAGACATTGATTTGTTTGTAAACAGGAGGGACGTGGAGTCCCACCTAAAAGCAGGTCACCCTGATAGGGACCTCTACCCCAGAGACATCGTGATTCGTGACCTATACCCGTCACAAAGGAGTGAGAGGCTGGTATGCCTTAAATGTCCACAAGGTGGAAGAAGAGCACGGCTTCTACCAGTATGAATCTGAAGACCTGGCTGAGTCAGCTCATGATGAACTAGAGCCTCCCCGGAGGGAGCAATACTACTAAGGACTGCCAGTTGTAACCAGTACCCATACAGCAGCATAAACACTGCAGGTTCACCGTTTGTGTTTTTACCCGTTTACCTAGTTACCCGTAACGGGTCCAAAGACTGACCGGCTGAGGACTGGGAGAAGCCGCTTCTTGTAAATAGTTGCACCTCTTGAGTTGCCCCTTATTGGTTTTATAAGAACCACAACGAGTGACCTCAGAACAAAAACCCGTTGGAGGTGGCCGAAGACGAGGTCCAGCATCTGGATCGTCTAAGCCACCCCAGGGCCTCCTTCCCTCATATTCGTGTTTGCAAGTTTGTGTGTCACCCCAGGCCTGGATGCCACAAATATTAAAGGCTGTGTCTGAGAGCAGGAGGGAGGTTCCCTGGTTAGAGACCATTAGCTTGCCGCACCTCCTGTCCCTGGCCAGTAGGGGGAGCTGGCTGCCCTATAAAAGCTGGAACTGGGGCAGGGTTAGAGAGTCCAGAACCCACTTCTGAAGTGACCAGAAGGGTTCCTTAGAGGAAGGGACAGGTCAGCAGCAGCTGAGGAGGTCGTGAGGCAGTGGAGGAACTGCTAGCCAGGGACATACGGCGCCGAGAGCCTGTCCTGGCAGAAAGGGAGAATAATCTACCGGACATTGGGGTCCGAGGCTGTAAAGACTCTAAGTCCAGCAGCAGAGAACCAATCCGCGAGGGATTTCATGTCCTTTGGCCTAAGAAGCCCGGAGGCTCCGCCACAACAGAAGGGACCAGAAAAGCCAAGAGAGGCCAGAGGTAAAAGGAGCCCAAGTTGCAAGCCATACGGGTGAGAATACAGGGCACGCTCCGGGACGTGGGCTATTTTACCACTAAAGGGGGAAATAGTCAGAAAGAGCTTAGAGAGCACGGTAGGCCTACACCCTCACCCTGACCAGAGGGGCTTCCCGAGTGTTCTCAGACATCCAGGCCCTCCTTCTAGCCGGTACTGTTGTTGGGTCATTACCATCTGTTATAATAAAGACCCTGAACTGTTTAAGCGGACTCTGCATTCTGACCGTCGCGGACGGAACTATCACCCCCAACATCCACCTACATTACCCTGGGGCTACACTCCTCCCATGGGGAGTTATCCTACCTCTGTGCACACCAACACCAGCCCCAGCGGCCTGCCCTGCAGCGGCGGTTATCCCTGACCGCAATCCACGGGTGGCGTAGTCGGACATTTAAAACACTGATAAATAGACTGCCACAATTTGGTCTGACCACCCTGTGCTACAGGATTGGGTTGCCACTACTACCCCCAGCATCGTACAGAAGCCCGGTTCCGGGTACCCCACGGCCCAGGGGGCGAGTCAGCTTTGGCGTAGTCGGCAGGATTGTGACCAACCCGCCACAAACGGGTATTGCGTGCCTGAAAAAGACTTTATACTTACCTGAGTGAAGTTTCCCACCATTCGGGGCCATTTCCCGCCAATCGGAGCCGTTTCCCGCCATCGGGCGCCATCTTCGGGACATCGCGCGGGAAGAAGAGGGGCGTAGATGTCAAAAACAGGCGAGACCTGAAGCCCCGCCCTACGCTGAGATGCTGCGCAAGGTCCTGGAAGGAGATCCAGCGGACCCCGACGTCATCACCGAGCGACGCAAGGTCCTCGCCCAGAGCATCGCGAGCTGAGCCACGGCCTACAGAAGAGGATCGCCGGAAGGTAGGCCACGGTTAACTAGGGGGGAGGAAGATGTCGGACGCGAAGGGACCCTCCACCACCAGTGTAGCCGCTGCAGCTGTGATGCCGTTTTCCATGCCCTATATCCCCGGAGCGGCCTGGCTGCCACAGTATGCCGGCGAGTCGCATACCTTGGGCGACTTTAAAGAAAGGCTGTATAGCCTGTTCAAAGTTTACCCCCTGACAGAAGAACAGAAAGTAAGCATACTGATAGGGCAGTTAACTGGTGTGGCCCAGCGGGAGGTAAAGTCTTGGACAGCTGAGGAGAAAAGGACTGTAAGGGGGGTTCTGACCCATCTACGGGACACCTTTGATACTCGTACCTCAGCAGAAATCAAAATGCGGTTCTATGGATGTAAGCAGCGAGCTCAAGATAGCATCAGAGATTATGCCCTAAATTTACAGGAAGCCTTGGGAGCAATCAAGCAAGCTGACCCTGGCAGCGTGCAGGATACAAATAAACTATTGACTGACCAGTTCATAGAAGGTCTGCTGTCCAGCGCCCACAGAACTCAGCTGCGCCTCATGGCCCTACAGAACCCCGATTTGACTTTTGCACAGTTCAAAGATAGGGCCATCCGGGTGCTCCGAGAACCCGAACTGGGTGGCGCTGTAGTTTCCCGGCGCCCTGCCATCACTTACCACCAGGGGGCGGCGCCTTACCCCGCAGACCTTGTGGGGGCTGATGCGCAGGCCCTAAATCCATCCCGCCTGCAAACCTGCACCATCAGGTCCAAGAACTAACAAAGAGTGTTGCTGCATTGACCAGGACCGTACAGTCGTTACAGATGGACCCGTCAGGACCAATCAAGCTGGCTTCCAGTCCGGAGGATGTCCTGTGGCGTCGACGGAGGAGGATCCCGTCGTTCAGAGGGAGGCCCGCCGATCGTTACACTGAGGATGGACAGCCGATTTGCCGCCGTTGCAGCCAGCCGGGACACGTAGCCAGGTACTGTACTTTCAATGGGTCCGACCTGGGGCAGAGGGCCAACCCCCAGGCATAAGGTCATCAGGCCCGTCTAATTGGCGTGATAAGTACGTGGGGGGATGCCCAGTTTTACCCGTAGTGCTGGACGGTATCCCCATGAGTACACTGCTGGATACCGGGTCACAAGTAACTACCATCCCCTATGTACTTTTTAAGCAGTATTGGAGTGACACTGACATAACCAGCTATCCAGACAATGACTTGAGCATCATCGCCAGCAATGGCCAGCCCGTGCCGCAGGTAGGGTTCAGAGAGATGACCATTAAGATTGGTAAAGTTGAACTGCCGGCACAGGGAGTGATTATTGTGGACATTGACCGTCGAGAAAGTCACCCCAAAATAACCTTGGGTACTAACGTGATTGAAAATTGTCTTTCAGAAGTAATTGTAATTTTGCAGCAGGTGGCAATGAATGCAAGCTCCAGTCAACAGAGGGTCCTCCAGAAGGAGATAAGAGCCCTGATGAGACGGCAACAGGTAGAACTGTCTGGTGGTGAGATCGGTGGAGTGAGGATGAGCGACCCGTTCCCCATTGCCATGCCTCCCAAAAGTGAAATGATGATCTGGTATCGGACTGCAATCGGGTTAAGCGGGAGAGACTACCAAGCCATGGTAGAACCCGTGTACTCAGACAGCAGGCCCACCATTTTGACAGCCCGGGGGGTGGTTGATGCCCCCCATGGAAGGGTGCCCGTCCGGATCTTAAACATTGGGGAAAGGGAAGTACACTTGCCCCGGTACGCTACACTAGCCAAATTGTATACTGTTGAACACAATGCTGTCAGGGCTGTAGAACCCTTGCCTCCATCTCCACAGGCGGAGGGTAATGGCTCCCAGAAACCCAAGGAGGACTGGTGCCAGAAACTCCACGTGGGTGCTGACTCCACTCCCTTGCACCAAAAACAAGGAGTCTACCGGGTGGTTCAGGAGTACGAGAGAATCTTTAGTAAGCACCCGCTAGACTTCGGCAGAGTGAAAGGGGTAGAACACCACATCCCCACGGGGAGCCACCCACCAATAAAAGAGAGATACAGACCGGTACCCCCCGCACACTATCAGAACGCAAAGGGCATGCTAAGAGAGATGAAAGAGGCGGGAGCGATCAGGGACAGCTGTAGCCCCTGGGCAGCCCCCTTGGTTCTGATAAAAAAAGAAAGACGGTACTATGAAAATGTGCGTGGACTATAGACATGTCAATCGTATCACCCATAAAGACGCATACCCGTTGCCTAGAATAGAGAAGTCTTTGGCCGCACTAAAATCAGCTAATTTCTTCTCTACTTTGGACCTTACTAGCGGGTACTGGCAGGTTCCTGTGGCAGAGGCTGACAAGGAGAAGACCGCCTTCACCACCCCAATGGGATTAAGTGAATTCAACTGTATGCCATTCGGGCTCTGCAACGCACCCGGGACCTTCCAGAGGCTGATGGAATGCTGTCTAGGGCACCGAAACTTTGAGACGGTCCTACTTTACTTAGACGACGTGATTGTATATTCGAAGACCTACGAGGACCATCTAAAACACCTGGCAGAGGTGTTCGAAGCCCTGGCAGGCTATGGCCTGAAGATGAAGCCCTCAAAGTGTCACCTGTTGAAACTGAAGGTACAGTACCTGGGGCACGTGGTGAGTGCTGAGGGAGTAGCCCCCAACCCCGACAAGGTTACAACCATCAAGAGCTGGCCAAGCCCCTCTAACATCAAAGAAGTGAGGCAATTCCTCGGGTTGGTAGGCTACTACCGAAGGTTCATCCCCGGGTTCACTAAAATGGCAGCTCCAATGCAGGACCTCCTGATAGGTCAGTCTAAATCCAGAAGTCACAAGTCACCCTTCAAATGGGACAAGTTGGAAGAGGATTCCTTCTGCCAGCTGAAAATGGCCCTCACGGGGGATGAAGTTCTGGCCTACCCTGATTATGGCCAGCCTTTTATCCTCCACACTGATGCCAGTAATGTGGGGCTAGGAGCCGTACAGTTCCAAAACCAACAGGGCAGGGAATGAGTGATAGCGTATGCCAGCCGGAAGCTGAGGCCCACTGAAAGAAACCCGGAGAATTACAGCTCCTTCAAGCTAGAATTCTTGGCAGTGGTGTGGGCCATCACAGAATGGTTTAAACATTACCTGGCCTCCGCAAAGTTCACTGTGTACACGGACAACAACCCGTTGACACACCTGGACAATGCAAGACTTGGTGCCCTGGAACAGCGGTGGATGGCCCGGCTATCAAATTATAACTTCACAATCAAATACCGGGCAGGCAGAACCAACGCCAATGCAGACGCCCTATCAAGAATGCCCCACCTACCCGAAGGAGAAGAAGACTCAGAAGAGCTGGAGGAAGTAGAGCTCCCTGCGTTCTACCGATATGGGGCCACTCGGTATTCTCACCGGGTAAGAGACAAAGACCTAACCACCGTCATGTTCAATCCCTTACCCCACCACGGCTGGGCTGAAACGCAAGATAGTGACCCTGCAATTCGCCTGGTGAAAGACCTGTTGACCCAGGCAGACGCTAGCCCTGGCCCGGACGCTTCAGAGGAAGCCAAGCAGTTATGGAAGGAGAAAAGCAGGCTATTCCTCTACGAAGGTAAGCTGTGCAGAAGGCTTGTCAACCACCGGACGCACGAGCTGACCTGGCAGGTAGTGGTCCCGAGACGAGACGCAGCAATGGTCCTGGAGGCCTACCATGACAGAGCGGGACACTTCGGGTGGAAGAAACTGGAGTTTCTACTGAGAGAGCGGTTCTACTGGGTCGGTATGAGAGGGGCCATAGAGAAGTGGTGCAGGGACTGCGGCCCATGTAACCTCAGAAGGAAGGACTGTACCAGCCAGAAGACACCCTTGAGGCCCATCGTCACCAGGCAGCCTCTTGAGCTGGTAGCTCTGGACCATGTGAAATTGGCTCCAAGCCGGTCGGGCTACGTCTATGCCCTGACAATAGTAGACCACTATTCCCGTTTCCTGGTGGTGGTTCCCGTTAAAGACTTGACAGCCCAAGCAGCGGCCAGAGCCTTACAACAACACTTCTGCCGTCCACACGGGTATCCGGAACAGGTCTTGACAGATCAAGGTCCAGCGTTCAAGGCGGAAATCTTCCAGGAGTTCTGAAACCTCTACGGCTGTAAGAAGATTCGGACAACGCCTTACCACCCGCAAACCAACGGGCTGTGTGAGAAAATGAATAATATCGTCATTGATCTCCTCAAGACGTTGCCCCTGGAAGAACGCAGCCTGTGGCCGGAGAAGCTGCCAGACCTGATAGACTTATAAAACCATATCCCGGTGGATGCTACCAACTGCACCCCGGCTTACCTGATGCGAGCAAGACCAGGTAAGCTGCCTATGGACCTGGAGATGGGAGTCCTGACACCCGAGGACACCTCCCCAGATGCGGACTGGGATACGGAACGGCGGCTCCAGTAAAAGAAGATACAGGAGAGTGTGGAGAGGAGTCTGGTTCAAGCGAGAGAAAAGCAAGAGAGGCTCTTCAACCAACATGCCCCTGCTGGTCCCCTTGAACCTGGCGAGCAGGTCCTGAAGCGGAAGAGAAAGCTTCACAAGCTAGATGACCAGTGGGAGAGAGACCCGTACACAGTACTGCAGTCCGACCACAACAACCCGAAGGTATGTGTAATTACCAAGGATGGAGGAGAAACCACTAGCACCGTCTCCAGAGACCACCTAAAACGGTGCCCCGAGCAACTGCAGAGTCCAAGTGAAGATCAAGATGACCTTGAACCCGCAGAGGACAAGGAAGAAATGATCAGCACAGTTCTTGGAGAGTTTCCCCGGTCCTGGACTCGGATAAACGACGCAATAGTGGTACCCGTCCTACACTTCCTTCAACCTACCCAGCAGGAGCCTACAGGAGAGCAGGAAGAACAAGAAGAACAAGCAGCCCCAGAGGCAGAAGAACCCATGCCAGCAGCCCAGGAGAGTCAACCCTCTGCTGACAGTGAGCCTGCCATGCCTGCGGTAAGCCAAAGGACCCGCAAACAGCTGCCCGCACTGCCTGTAGACCCAGCTAGTAGCTGTACCCTTAATGCCAGTGGGGAAAGCCAGGTTAGACCACCACCAGACAGTGGGTTACGCAGGTCAACCCAGATCACTAGGGGGCAGATTCCCGCTCGCTGGAAAATATACGGTGTATGAGGAACTGTGAATAACCCTTGTAAATAATTGTCTAATGTTTAAACAGTTAATTGCATGACCAGTAATTATGCTTTTTCAGTTTCTTTCAGTTGACTATATGGACTAACAGGTTATGAACTTTGAGTAACCGGGACTTTCTTGTAAATAATTGCACAAAGTGCCTCCTTTTGAAGCTTAACCAAAGGAATGAATAAAGACTGTCAAGGACTCGGGGCAAGGGCAGACCCCCACCTCGTTAAGGCTCCCCTTGTGTTGGTGAAATGGACACCCGGTCACAGATCATACTGTGACCCTCTCCTTTTGTTGGTGATATGGACACCCGGTCACAGACCACACTGTGACCTAAAGAACTCAATTGTGTTTTGTTTGTTGCCATGTACAGTACAGACCAAAACTTTGGACACACCTTCTCATTTAAAGATTTTTCTGTATTTTCATGACTATGAAAATTGTATATTCACACTGAAGGCATCAAAACTATGAATTAATACATATGGAATTATATACTTAACAAAAAAGTGTGAAATAACTGAAAATATGTCTTATATTCTAGGTTCTTCAAAGTAGCCACCTTTTGCTTTGATGACTGCTTTGCACACTCTTGGCATTCTCTTGATGAGCTTCAAGAGGTAGTCACCGGAAATGGTCTTCCAACAATCTTGAAGGAGTTCCAAGAGATGCTTAGCACTTGTTGGCCCTTTTGCCTTCACTCTGCGGTCCAGCTCACCCCAAACCATCTCGATTGGGTTCAGGTCTGGTGACAGTGGAGGCCAGGTCATCT
The DNA here is from genome assembly GCF_046119375.1 of Phyllobates terribilis. Lineage (NCBI taxonomy): Eukaryota > Metazoa > Chordata > Amphibia > Anura > Dendrobatidae > Phyllobates > Phyllobates terribilis. The sequence continues at coordinate 388,894,757 of NW_027362765.1, forward strand.
GGCGTAGCACCCCATCACTCTCCTTCTTGGTCAAATAGCCCTTACACAGCCTGGAGGTGTGTTTGGGGTCATTGTCCTGATGAAAAATAAATGATGGTCCAACTAAACGCAAACCGGATGGAATAGCATGCCGCTGCAAGATGCTGTGGTAGCCATGCTGGTTCAGTATGCCTTCAACTTTGAATAAATCCCCAACAGTGTCACCAGCAAAGCACCCCCACACCATCACACCTCCTCCTCCATGCTTCACGGTGGGAACCAGGCATGTAGAGTCCATCCGTTCACCTTTTCTGCGTCGCACAAAGACACGGTGTTGGAAGCAAAGATCTCAAATTTGGACTCATCAGACCAAAGCACAGATTTCCACTGGTCTAATGTCCATTCCTTGTGTTCTTTAGCCCAAACAAATCTCTTCTGCTTGTTGCCTGTTCTTAGCAGTGGTTTTCTTGCAGCTATTTTACCATGAAGGCCTGCTGCACAAAGTCTCCTCTTAACAGTTGTTGAAGAGATGTGTCTGCTGCTAGAACTTTGTGTGGCATTGACCTGGTCTCTAATCTGAGCTGCTGTTAACCTGCGATTTCTGAGGCTGGTGACTCGGATAAACTTATCCTCAGAAGCAGAGGGAACTCTTGGTCTTCCTTTCCTGGGGCGGTCCTCATGTGAGCCAGTTTCTTTGTAGCGCTTGATGCTTTTTGCAACTGCACTTGGGACACTTTCAAAGTTTTCCCAATTTTTCGCACTGACTGACCTTCATTTCTTAAAGTAATGATGGGCACTCGTTTTTCTTTACTTAGCTACTTTTTTCTTGCCATAATACAAATTCTAACAGTCTATTCAGTAGGACTATCAGCTGTGTATCCACCAGACTTCTGCACAACACAACTGATGGTCCCAACCCCATTTATAAGGCAAGAAATCCCACTTGTTAAACCTGACAGGGCACGCCTGTGAAGTGAAAACCATTTCCGGTGACTACCTCTTGAAGCTCATCAAGAGAATGCCAAGAGTGTGCAAAGCAGTCATCAAAGCAAAAGGTGGCTACTTTGAAGAACCTAGAATATAAGACATATTTTCAGTTCTTTCACACTTTTTTGTTAAGTATATAATTCCACATGTGTTAATTCATAGTTTTGATGCCTTCGGTGTGAATGTACAATTTTCAAAGTCATGAAAATACAGAAAAATCTTTAAATGTGAAGGTGTGTCCAAACTTTTGGTCTGTACTGTATTAATGTTGTGTTTATGGTCGTGCATATGTTACCCTGTTTGTTTTTGGCCAAAAAGGCTTAGTCCCGGGGTACTAAACTTTACTAGGGGGGAATGTGTCACCCTAGGCCTGGATGCCACAAATATTAAAGGCTGTGTCTGAGAGCAGGAGGGAGGTTCCCTGGTTAGGGACCATTAGCATGCCGCACCTCCTGTCCCAGGCCAGTAGGGGGAGCTGGCTGCCCTATAAAAGCTGGAACTGGGGCAGGGTTAGAGAGTCCAGAACCCACTTCTGAAGTGACCAGAAGGGTTCCTTAGAGGAAGGGACAGGTCAGCAGCAGCTGAGGAGGTCATGAGGCAGTGGAGGAACTGCTAGCCAGGGACGTACGGCGCCGAGAGCCTGTCCTGGCAGAAAGGGAGAATAATGTACCGGACATTGGGGTCCGAGGCTGTAAAGACTCTAAGTCCAGCAGCAGAGAACCAATCCGCGAGGGATTTCATCTCCTTTGGCCTAAGAAGCAAGGAGGCTCCGGCACAACAGAAGGGACCAGCAAAGCCAAGAGAGGCCAGAGGTAAAAGGAGCCCAAGTTGCAAGCCATACGGGTGAGAATACACGGCACGCTCAGGGACGTGGGCTATTTTACCACTAAAGGGGGAAATAGTCAGAAAGAGCTTAGAGAGCACGGTAGGCCTACACCCTCACCCTGACCAGAGGGGCTTCCCGAGTGTTCTCAGACATCCAGGCCCCCCTTCTAGCCGGTACTGTTGTTGGGTCATTACCATCTGTTATAATAAAGACCCTGAACTGTTTAAGCGGACTCTGCATTCTGACCGTCGCGGACTGAACTATCACCCCCAACATCCACCTACATTACCCTGGGGCTACACTCCTCCCGTGGGGAGTTATCCTACCTCTGTGCTGCACACCAACACCAGCCCCAGCGGCCTGCCCTGCAGCGGCGGTTATCCCTGACCGCAATCCACGGGTGGCGTAGTCGGACATTTAAAACACTGATAAATAGACTGCCACAATTTGGTCTGACCACCCTGAGCCACGGGATCGGGTTGCCATTACTACCCCCAGCATCGTACAGAAGCCCGGTTCTGGGTACCCCACAGTCCAGGGGGCGAGTCATTTGCACTTTACCGAAAAATGAACACCTGGTTGCAGGCATTACTATGACCAGTTGACCAAAAGTTTTACTTGAAAATGTGTTGATATGAAGAATGTTTATATTAAAAATGTCTTATATGTGTGAAGAAATATTTTATAAGTGAGAAGAGAAATGTCCTTTAAAAAATATCCATAATGTTATATAATGTGATGCATCCAAAAATTTGCATGTCCTAATTTACCCTGTCTTTTGCTCTGTTCCAGCCCGCGGACGTGCTGTGTTTTACCAGGGGGGTGTGTGGCGCCCCTGAGGGTTCGGTCGCCACAGAGGAATTGCATCTCACACAGAGGTGTGGTATCTCACTCTCAGGTAAGGAAGGAGTACAGCTCAGGACCCTAATACCTGCATTCACTACACCACATTTCCGGGGGACAGGGCGAGATTGCTCCTACGGGAGAGCACAGTCCCTGATCCCTGGCTGGAGTGGGGGGAACCACCCAGAGAGGGGGAACCATGTAGTGGATAGGGTGGAGGACGTAGATCCTGGGAGCACATGTGTAGGAGCTATAAAAACTAGAAACCATCTTGGTTCAAGGGAGTCAGAAGGTGGAGTTCCAGTCAGACAGACTGAGGAGAAGTCAGGGAGCTGAGGCTCTGCACGAGCTCTGCTCCACAGGCGGGCCACGTCAGGAGGCCTGAGCCTGAGAGAGAGGAGAGGGAGCAGGACGGCTCCAGGAATGAGGAGTGAAGGGACCCTAGGGGTACGGGCCGTGCAGAAGGCCACCCGTAAGTCCGTTGCTACCAGAAGGTAGAGAGTTCAGGCCAGAACAGGGAACCGGGTCCCTCAACTAGTAGAGAAACAGCAAATGCTTAACTAGGAACCAGACGCTGCAGCATTTCAAGTACTGCAGGCCACAAGTCCACACCAGTACACGAAGAAGGTAGCCACTTAGGACCCAGGGGACGGAACATAGGTTGCCCGCGAAGGCCCGAGGACACCGGATAGAAGTGGCGCTGGGTGTGAGGTGCAGGAAGAGGCCAGAGGAAGGTACACAGAACGGGGTCCTGATAAGTGCTCTGAAAATACCTGAGGGTAGACTGAGTCCCTCACTGAGTACGCACAGCACGACGGGGGAAGATTGCTTGGTACCTGTAATCTGGACTGCAACAACAGTGAGTAAAGACCCTGGGACTGCACTATCTTGTTTCTGTGTTCCTTGCGGCGCCAGCACTCACAGTACTAGAACGCCCTGCACAATCACCACCATCATCCAGTCACGCTGCCTACACTCCTCCTGTGGGGAGTCACATCATCTAGCAGCAGTCGGACTATATACAGTTATATGAAAAAGTTTGGGCACCCCTATTAATCTTAAGCTTAATGTTTTATAAAAATTGGTGTTTTTGCAACAGCTATTTCAGTTTGATATATGTAATAACTGTTGGACACAGTAATGTTTCTGCCTTGAAATGAGGTTTATTGTACTAACAGAAAATGTGCAATCTGCATTCAAACAAAATTTGACAGGTGCATAAGTATGGGCACCCTTATCATTTTCTTGCTTTAAATACTCCTACCTACTTTTTACTGACTTACTAAAGCACTTTTTTTGGTTTTGTAACCTCATTGAGCTTTGAACTTACTAGCCAGGTGTATGCAATCATGAGAAAAGCTACTTAAAGTGGCCACTTGCAAGTTGTTCTCCTGTTTGAATCTCCTCTGAAGAGTGGCATCATGGGCTCCTCAAAACAACTGTCAAATGATCTGAAAACAAAGATTATTCAACATAGTTGTTCAGGGGAAGGATACAAAAAGCTGTTTCAGAGATTTAACCTGTCAGTTTCCACTGTGAGGAACATAGTAAGGAAATGGAAGAACACAGGGACAGGTCTTGTTAAGGCCAGAAGTGGCAGGCCAAGAAAAACATCAGAAAGGCAGAGAAGAAGAATGGTGAGATCAGTCAAGGACAATCCTCAGACCACCTCCAGAGAGCTGCAGCATCAACTTGCTGCAGATGGTGTCGCTGTGCATTGGTCAACTATACAACGCACTTTGCACAAGGAGAAGCTGTATGGGAGAGTGAAGCGAAAGAAGACGTTTCTGCAAGCATGCCACAAACAGAGTCGGCTGAGGTATGCAAAAGCACATTTGGAGAAGCCAATTTCTTTTTGGAAGAAGGTCCTGTTGACTGATGAAACCAAGATTGAGTTGTTTGGTCATACAAAAAGGCGTTACGCATGGCGGCAAAAAAACACAGCATTCCAAGAAAAACACTTGCTACCCACAGAAAAATTTGGTGGAGGTTCCATCACGCTTTGGGGCTGTGTGGCCAATGCCGGCACCGGGAATCTTGTTAAAGTTGAGGGACGCATGGATTCCACTCAGTATCAGCAGATTCTGGACAATAATGTTCAAGAATCAGTGATAAAGTTGAAGTTACGCAGGGGATGGATCTTTCAGCAAGACAATGATCCAAAACACCGCTCCAAATCTACTCAGGCATTCATGCAGAGGAACAATTACAATGTTCTGGAATGGCCATCCCAGTCCCCAGACCTGAATATCATTGAACATCTGTGGGATCATTTGAAGAGGGCTGTCCATGCTCGGCAACCATCAAACTTAACTGAACTGGAATTGTTTTGTAAAGAGGAATGGTCAAAAATACCTTCATCCAGGATCCAGGAACTTATTAAAAGCTACAGGAAGCGACTAGAGGCTGTTATTTTTGCAAAAGGAGGATCTACTAAATATTAATGTCACTTTTCTGGTGAGGTGCCCATACTTATGCACCTGTCAAATTTTGTTTGAATGCAGATTGCACATTTTCTGTTAGTACAATAAACCTCATTTCAAGGCAGAAACATTACTGTGTCCAACAGTTATTACATATATCAAACTGAAATAGCTGTTGCAAAAACACCAATTTTTATAAAACAATAAGCTTAAGATTAATAGGGGTGCCCAAACTTTTTCATATAACTGTATAACCTATACACATAGACTACCCTGGTTTGACCGCCCTGGGTCACGGACCGGGTCGCCGCCATGGTGACTACAACCCCCAGCATCTACAGGCCCGGCTCCAGGTACCTCACGGCCCAGGGGGCACGTCACTGCACAGAAAGTAATTTCACCTGATGAACGAGCGTTTTGCTCATTCATCGGAAGCCTGTTTACACTGGAAGGCTATATCATAAGAACGCTTCTTCAAAGAATTATCTTTTAACGTAAATGCAGCTTTATTTGCAGAGATGATTGGAGTAATACTTTTGTTTGCAAAAGAACCTTATTATCTTATTATGTAAAGCACCGTCACTTAGTATATAGGGTCTTCCCTTGTTATGTTCAGCGCTGTATGTAAGGGAAACAATTTTCCCTTCATCCATAGCATCCGGTCATGTTATGTATAGCCCCGTCCCTTATAACATGGCATCCTCTATTATGTATAGCCCCGTCCCTTGTTACATAGCATTCCCTCTTGTTATGTATAGCCCCATCCATTATTACATATCATCCTCTCTTGCTATGTATAGCCCCGTCCCTTATTACATAGTGACTCGCCCCCTGGGCCGTGGGGTACCCGGAACCAGGCTTCTGTACGATGCTGGGAGTAGTAGTGGCAACCCAATCCCTTGGCTCAGGGTGGTCAGACCAAATGCTGTGGCAGTCTATTTATACATTAGTGAATGTCCGACTACGCCACCCGTGGATTGCGGTCAGGGATAACCGCCGCTGCGAGGCAGACTGCTGAGGCTGGAGTTGGTGTGCAGCACAGGGATAGGATAACTCCCCACGGGAAGAGTGTAGCCTCAGGGCAGTGCCGGTGAATGCTGGGGGTGATAGTGCAGGCCGCAATAGTAAAAGTTCAGAGCCCGTTTCAAACAGTCCTGGGTCTTTATTGTAGATGTTATTACTGACCCAACAGTAGTACAGGGTAGGAATGGGCCTGGGTGTCTGAGAGCATTCGGGCGAGCCCCACTGGTCAGGGTGAATGTGTAGGCCTACCGTTCTCTCTATGCTCTTTCTGACTATCCCCCTCTTCGTGGTGTAATAGCCCATGTCCCTGAGCTGGCCGTGTACTTCTCGCCTGTATGGCTTGCGACTCGGGCCTTAGGTACCTTTTGCTTTCTCCTCGCTGTACTGGTCCTTCTGTGTGGCGGAGCCTCCAGGCTTCTTAGGCCAAGGGAGCTGAAATCCCTCGCGGGTTGGTTCTCTGCCGCTGGGAATGATAACCCGGACAGCCTCGAACCCCAATGTCCGGTAGATTGGTTCTCTGCCATGACCGGCTCTCGTCGCCTCTGTCCCTGGCTTGCAGTTTCTCCTCTGCCTCATGGACTCCTCAGCTGCTGCTGACCTGTCCCTCTTCTCTGAGAACCCTTCTGGACACTTCAGAAGTGGGTTCTGGTCTCTCTAACCCTGCCCCAGTTCCAGCTTTTATAGGGCAGCCTGCTCCCCCTACTGGCCTGGGACAGGAGGTGCTGCATGCTAATTGTCCCTCACCAGGTAACCTCCCTCCTGCTCTCAGACACAGTCTTTATTATTTGTGGCATCCAGGCCTGGGGTGACACAATAGCATACCCTCTTGTTATGTATAGCCCTGTCCCATATTACATAGCATCCCCTCTTGTTATGTATAGCCCCATCCCTTATCACATAGCATCCCCTCTTGTTATGTATAGCCCTGTCCCTTATTACATAGCATCCCCTCTTGTTATGTATAGCCCCGTCCCTTATCACATAGCATCCCCTATAGTATTCAGACCCTTTGCTCAGACACTCATATTTAAGTCACATGCTGTCCATTTCCTTGTGATCCTCCTTGAGATGGTTCTACTCCTTCATTGGAGTCCAGCTGTGTTTAATTAAACTGATAGGACTTGATTTGGAAAAGCACACACCTGTCTATATAAGACCTCACAGCTCACAGCACATGTCAGACCAAATGAGAATCATGAGCTCAAAGGAACTGCCCAAGGAGTTCAGAGACAGAATTGTGGGAAGGCACAGATCTGACCAAGGTTACAAAAGAATTTCTGCAGTAGTCAAGGTTCCTAAGAACACAGTGGCCTCCATAATCCTTAAATGGAAGAAGTTTGGGACCACCAGAAGTCTTCCTAGACCTGGCCGTCCAGCCAAACTGAGCAATTGTGTGAGAAGAGCCTTGGTGAGAGAGGTAAAGAAGAACCCCAAGATCACTGTGGCTGAGCTCCAGAGATGCAGTAGGGAGATGGAAGAAAGTTCCACAAAGTCAACTATCACTGCAGCCCTCCACCAGTCAGGCTTTTATGGCAGAATGGCCCAATGGAAGCCTCTCCTCAGTGCAAGACATATGAAAGCCCGTGTAGAGTTTGCTCAAAAACACATGAAGGACTCCCAGACTTTGAGAAATAAGATTCTCTGGTCTGATGAGACGAAGATAGAACTTTTTAGTGATAATTCTAAGGGGTATGTGTGGAGAAAACCAGGCACTGCTCATCACCTGCCCAATACAATCCCAACAGTGAAACATGGTGGTGGCAGCATCATGCTATGGGGGTGTTTTTCAGCTGCAGGGACAGGACGACTGTTGCAATTGAAGGAAACATGAATGCGGCCAAGTACAGAGATATCCTGGATGAAAACCTCTTCCAGAGTGCTCTTGTCCTCAGACTTGGCTGAAGGTTCACCTTCCAACAAGACAATGACCCTAAACACACAGCTAAAATAACAAAGGAGTGGCTTCAGAACAACTCTGTAACCATTCTTGACTTGCCCAGCCAGAGCCCTGACCTAAACCCAATTGAGCATCTCTGGAGAGACCTGAAATGGCTGTCCACCAACATTCACCAACCAACCTGATGGAACTGGAGAGGATCTGCAAGGAAGAATGGCAGAGGATCCGCAAATCCAAGTGTGAAAAACTTGTTGCATCATTCCCAAGAAAACTCATAGCTGTAGTAGCTCAAAAGGGGGCTTCTACTCAATACTGAGCAAAGAGTCTGAATACTTATGACCATTTTATATTTCAGTTTTTCTTTTTTAATAAATTTGCAAAAATTTCTATATGTCTGTTTTTTTCAGTCAAGATGGGGTGCAGAGTGCACTTTAATGAGAAAAAAATGAACTTTTTAGAATTTACCAAATGGCTGCAATGAAACAAAGAGTGAAAAATTTAAAGGGGTCTGAATACTTTCCGTACCCACTGTATGTATAGCTTTGTCCCTTATAACATGGTATCCTCTATTATTATGTATAGCCCCGTCCCTTATAACATAGCATCCCCTCTTGTTATGTACATCCCCATCCCTTATAACATAGCATCCTTTCTTGTTATGCATAGCCCTGTCCCTTATAACATGGCATCCACTCTTGTTATGTATAGCCCCATCCCTTATTACATAGCATCCCCTCTTGTTATGTATAGCCCCGTCCCTTATAACATGGTATCCTCTATGGTTATGTATAGCCCTGTCCCTTATAACATAGCATCCTCTCTTTTCATGTATAGCCCCATCCCTTATTACATAGCATCCCCTCTTGTTATGTATAGCCCCGTCTCTTATAACATGGTATCCTCTATGGTTATGTATAGCCCCGTCCCTTATAACATGGTATCCTCTATGGTTATGTATAGCCCCGTCTCTTATAACATGGTATCTTCTATGGTTATGTTTAGCGCTGTACGTAAGGGAAAAAATTTGGCATCTACAGATGTGCACCAGAGCACCTGTGAGTTCATCATGTGACTTGTCACATGTCCTCCCAAAAATATCATGTGGCTTGTCATGTAATACATTGGGTGCTAGGGGGCCCAGGCTACCCTTAATCTGCCCCTGGAGACATGCAAAACCAGTGGGCGGAACGGTGCCCTGAGCCTCTTAGCCACACCCAGGATGCACTGAGCACTCTAATTAGCATATTAGATAAACTTTAGTAGAACGGAGGCAGTGATTGGAAGACTAAAGGTGTGATTATTGTACAGGCTTCATCCCCTATGTGCTTATTTTATACTGGCAGGTTGCGCCGACACGCTCCCTTTTAGGAGTAAAGCTTCATCCTCATTTGCAGGATGTTAGTCATTTCCTCCCATGGCCTCAGAGCAGCTGAAAAAAAGACAGAATTCTCTCATTGTACTGTCAGAATTAGCTCACCGATAGATTCTCAGTTAACTCATTCTGCAGCCAGCAATGCACATGCTATAAAACAGAATTTTTTATGAAACCTAATTACAAAAATGATTTTTAGCCCAAAATACTTGCATTGAAGACCGAAAAATAAAAGTTGTCATCCCACAATGCGCAGCCCCGAACACAACTCCATAAGAAAAGACGCAAAATTTGCCGGGACATCAATAAGCGAAATTTCTCACCTGACACCTCTAGTTTTCCTGTCTACGACTGAGGACTTCCTTAGACACTAGGATTAAAGTGCAATTACAGCTTCTCTCATGACTTGGATTTGGCGATTGGTCCTTTTAAGCAACATTGTATTTTGGGATTTTATTGCGTCAGTGTTGGAACCTGTGCACACGGTGCAGATTTGTTACGTTTTTTTTCTGCGCAGATTTGTCACAAAACCTGAATGTTTTCCTGATGCCAACAAAGTAAATGGGATTCCTTAAGTCTCATGCACCAAATAAGCAGCAGAACGTCAATTCTTTCAGCATTTTTGTGGCAGATTTCACTCCTACTGAGTGAGTAAAACTTTGCACCAAAAATGCATGTAAATAATACGTCAAAATGCCTAAAAAATGCTGCAAAAACTAATTTTATGCTGCGTCTTTCCTGACAAGAGATGCAGAAATTTCTGCACCAAATATGTAATGTGTTCAGTTTTTTTTTGTTTACTTGTATGATTTTAAAATTTGTGAACAATTTGCAACATTCCCCCAATTCCTAATATGATGCATTCGATGACAAATCACCCCCTACATATAACGTATAGGATTAAAGCTAAGTCAGAAAATGTTGCAAGTGTATTTCAATTGTTGGCACAAAATATTCAGGCGCTACAATGAAGCGATCTAACATGTTTAGCTAGTTGCCCAAATTTCTCATGTCGTGATACCCATAACGCACATATTGGGAAAGATTTTTTAAAAATATGCATTTTACTATAATATTAATAAGGCTCCAAAAATAGCATAAATTGCAGCTAAATTGGTGAAAATGGTGCATGTGGATTCATGACACCGGAAAGGTACAAAAAGTGTCAAAATTAATTGACACAATCCATATACTGTATTTTTTGGTAAAATTTCCTCCATATTTTTCTTTCAATCCCCCATTATTATGCATTAAAAGAAGCAGATTACGAAGGAGGATCAAGTTTTTGTAAACTTTACAGAAATAGAAATCTATAAAGCCTTTCTTGCTATCGATGTACGACTATAATATTTATTGTAGATTTTAGCTTAGTGTTATTGTTAAATATTAATGAAAATCCAACATTTAATTACTTCTATTCTGTATGTTATCATCCAATATATATTCTAATGAAAGCTCGGCACGGATCCACAAGTGAAGCTGTTGTCATGCACGACTTACGCTGTCAGTCATCTGTCAGATACATCCTGATATGGGAGGGACTGGAACCCGTCTGAGTGACATTTTCCCAAATTATTACATTGTTGTAGTATTTATAGGAGTTACTGTGACTTAACGTTGTCAAACGGAATATAAATATAAAGGAAATGTAAACTGGAAAAAAATTACTGAAAAAAAAAGCTGAAGTTCTCCAAGAAATGTATTTCTAATGTGCCAACATATTCCTCTGTGCTAAACACAGAATGTGTCCTCTGACATTAGTCCTGGTGTCCGGGTGGCTCGCAGTCAAATCTCGTTCATATTTCATATTATTTATATACTTTGGCTTGGGTCAATTTTATGGGAAGACAAATTAAAGGGGTTGTTTAGGATTAATCATAAACCATTAATATGAGATTGGTAGAGGACTGACTCCTGGCACTATAACTACTCAGCAGGGGAAGGGGGCAAGGGGCATTTGCCAGGGAAATCTCTGTTCATTTTGTTTTTGCTTTGCGAGCTCTTTGCTGCCTGGGCACAGCCACTGGAGCCAAGAAACCTGGAGGAAACATTGTCAGTAGCAGGAGGAGGTGAGCTGTGACATCACCTATTGTGAATGGGGGATCCTGTGCTATCTACTGTATATAGAGGTGTCATCAGTCATTGTACAGGAAGAGGAGGAGGTGAGCTGTGACATCACCTATTGTGAATGGAGGATCCGGTGTTATCTACTGTATGTAGAGGTGTTATCAGTCATTGTACAGGAGGAGGAGGAGGAGGTAAGCTGTGACATCACCTATTGTGAATGGGGGATCCTGTGTTATCTACTGTATATAGAGGTGTTATCAGTCATTGTACAGGAAGTGGAGGAGGTGAGCTGTGACATCACCTATTGAGAATGGTGGATCCTGTGTTATCTACTGTATGTAGAGGTGTTATCAGTCATTGTACAGGAGGAGGAGGAGGTGAGCTGTGATATCACCTATTGTGAATGGTGGATCCTGTGTTATCTAGTGTATATGAGGTGTTATCAGTCATTGTACAGGAGAAGGAGGTGAGCAGTGACATCACCTATTGTGAATGGTGGATCCTGTGTTATCTACTGTATATAGAGGTGTTATCAGTCATTGTACAAGAGGAGGAGGAGGTGAGCTGTGATATAACCTATTGTGAATGGTGGATCCTGTTATCTACTGTATATAGAGGTGTTATTAGTCATTGTACAGGAGGAGGAGGTAAGCTGTGACATCACCTATTGTGAATAGTGAATCCTGTGTTATCTACTGTATATAGCTGTATTACTTTATATTGAATTCCTGTTCTAGTAGCCTTTGAAAAGGGCAGAATTTTTTATTTATTTTCAATAGATCTAACATAAAACTTGATGCATTGGGTGATTTTCTGCTGATACATTACCCTCGTTCTATGGGCCTCTTTTATTCAGGGCATCTTTCAGTAAAAGTAATGCTTATCTGCTAGGTGGGGGGGTATAATGGCTCCTGGACCCGGCTCCTAAGTTTGGGAGTAGATTAGTTTTTAGGACTTTGCATTATTCTTGGCTGTAATATCTGGTGGAAAGCGGCGCAGGTGGAAAGCGTCAACCAGGAAGAGAACGTGCAATAATCTATTGTTGGGATGAAAGGGGTTGTGCGGAATTAATAAAATATGTTCTGTTTATCTTCCACAAGTCCGCAGGTCGTGTGTAGTATGGCTATTTACATTGCTGTAATTACAGACACAACCCAAGGACCGGGGTGGCGCTGCAGGTAGCCATGTTTTTCTAATCTTTAGTTGCTGCACTTAAGAGTCGCCGGTGATTCGGCTCCAGAACAGGTGAACAATGTATTAAATACTAATAAAAGTGTGACATGAAAACATTGCAAGGAAGAGTCAAGGTCTCCCGGGAGGCGCATTCCTTGTAGGAGATTGTCATTATGCATTGGATAATAGAGCCTTGCCTTCTAAGGATCCATGCTTCAGTATTTAGCTCTTACAACATCAGTGGGTTGAAATGTCAAACCCACTAAATATTTTCATTGTTTCCGTGTCATTGTGTTGGGGAAGTACACGAGAGCCGTGCAGTTAATGCCATCGGAGATCAGGAAATTGAAAGCTTTCCTTTTGTCCTGGGTAAACTTTTGCTCCTTAGATTTAGAAAGTGACAAGCGGCGCATTGTGCATATTTATTAATTTAATCTACGTGGTCTTCGCTGCGCTAAATGAATTGCATGAATGACAAATGTTCCCGGTTAATGTTGCTACGCAACAAAAAATTACCCTGACCAATAACGGCGAGGAAGTTTATGTAAAGCGCTTGTTTTGTGTTCGTCGATGCATAAAATCTGGAGGTGATGGATTTGATATTAAACTGCGCTGACATACGGATCCAATGGGATGTAGGACATGGTATCTTCACTTGTCATACAAGGAGCTGGAACACTTGCCCTCGGGTGTCCTCTGATAGTCAAATCTTTTATTATTAAGTTAGTAAGATCCGTGATTCAGAGGGGGGGGGGGGAACAGCAACAATTCCTAGGTCCCTAAGACAAAGTCGTGAAGGGGTTCCCAATGCCGATGTGTCTACCATCACCTTCTCTAGAATTTGGTTAAGGATTCCAATATCTCAAAACAAATTCAATGATCAAACCCATTACAGACTGCAATTCACATTACGTCCACTAGGTGGCCACATAAACACATATAGAATAAACATCTCCCGACAGAGTATTGCAAAATCAAGTTTTGTTTTTCTTTTTTTTTTTTTCCCCTAATGCTGGTCATCTTACAGCCCTCTTTATGTTGAGCCAAGAGAAAAAGGTAAAAATAGATGACACATCTGGCTGTAATTACACCAAAATAACCCACACAATACAGTTAGCTAAAGGCAAGGTTATTGGCCATACAAAAGATGAATGGGAAGTAAGGGGGCACATATGTTATCAGTCTATTCTGTATACTATGCCTACCATGAGGCCCAATAAGTTGCAGAAATAATTAATGACTTTTTGGAGGCCAACAGCTACCACTAGAGGGAGCTCCCAATACATTTATACATGTTTTATTGAGTAAATGGGTACTGAATGAACCTAAATGTAGTAAACGCCCCTTAATGGTGGTTAGGGTCCAATGTTACTAGCATGGTTTTATCATTCGAATTTGGCAGCTTTTAAACACTTGTGCTGGAATATTTAAAGGGAAGTTGCACCTAAATGCAACTTTTGGCACAGCAGCCAGACACTTCAAGGTTTCACACTGGCCACTAAGCCTAAGTCTAACATCATACTTCTACAGAAGAATTTTCAGCAGTCTCCTTTGCATCACAGGCAGGAATAAAATGAAAGGTATCAGCTCTATAGCGCCCACCATTTACAATAGGTGATGTCACAACCCACCTCCTCCTCCTCCTGTACAATGGCTGATAACACCTCTATACACAGTAGATGACACAGCATCCACCATTCACAATAGGTGATGTCACAGCTCACCTCCTCCTCCTCCTGTACAAAGACTGATTACACCTCTATATACAGTAGATAATACAGGATCCACCATTCACAATAGGTGATGTCACAGCTCATCTCCTCCTCCTCCTGTACAATGACTGATAACACCTCTATATACAGCAGAAATCACCTATTGTGAATGGTGGATCCTTTGTTATCTACTGTATATAGAGGTGCTATCGGTCATTATACAGGAGGAGGAGGTGAGCTGTGACATCACTTATTGTGAATGCTGGATCCTGTTATCTAATGTATATCGAGGTGTTATCAGTCATTGTACAGGAGGTGGAAGAGGTGAGCTGTGATAACACCTCTATATACAGTAGATAACACAGGATCCACCATTCACAATAGGTGATGTCACAGCTCACCTCCTCCTGTACAATGACTGATAACACCTCTATATACAGTAGATAACACAGGATCCACCATTCACAATAGGTGATGTCACAGCCAACCTCCTCCTCCTCCTGTACAATGACTGATAACACCTCTATATACAGTAGATAACACAGGATCCACCATTCACAATAGGTGATATTACAGCTCACCTCCTCCTCTATATACAGTAGATAACACGGGATCCACCATTCACAATATGTGATGTCACAGCTCACCTCCTCCCCCTGTACAATGACTGATAACACCTCTATATACAGTAGATAACACAGGATACACCATTCACAATAGGTGATGTCACAGCTCACCTCCTCCTCCTGTACAATGACTGATAACACCTTTATATACAGTAGATAACACATGATCCACCATTCACAATAGGTGCTGTCACAGCTCACTTCCTCCTCCTGTACAATGACTGATAACACCTCTATATACAGTAGATAACACAGGATCTACCATTCACAATAGGTGATGTCACAGCTCACCTCCTCCTCCTCCTGTACAATGACTGATAACACCTCTATATACAGCTGATAATACAGAATCCACCATTCACAATAGGTGATGTCACAACCCACCTCCTCCTCCTGTACAATGACTGATAACACCTCTATATACAGTAGATAACACAGGATCTACCATTCACAATAGGTGATGTCACAGCTCACCTCCTCCTCCTCCTGTATAATGACTGATAACACCTCTATATACAGTAGATAACACAGGATCCACCATTCACAATAGGTGATATCACAGCTCACCTCCTCCTCCTCCTGTACAATGGCTGATAACACCTCTATATACAGTAGATAACACAGGATCCACCATTCACAATAATTGATGTCACAGCTCACCTCCTCTTGCACAATAAACTTTACCCTGAGAGCATATTTAGATAATGTTTCTCTATAAACAAATAGGGTTCTGAATCAGTCTATTGTTGCTAGTGTTCATGAGGCTAAAATAAAGTAGAAGTCTAATATTAGGCCTCGTGGTCCATCAGTATGAAAATTGCAAGATTTTAATTTTTTTAGATGCAAAAAGAGTTTCTATAATAAAAAATAAAAATTATATAAAAAAAAAACTTTGTTGAAACAATAGGTCATTTTTTTGAAGACACCCCCGCTTCCTTTAAGTTTGTTTGGGGAAATTAAATATTGTACTTTCCCTTATTTACAAAAAATCCGTGCACTGCAGAATCCCAGAACCCCTGGTAGGGAATAGTCTCCGGCTCGGCCCCTACACTAATGCATCACTACATGGCATGATACCAAGTCAGAGATTGCAAATTCTGCCCCTCTCTAGTGTCAGCGGAGGTCCAAGCTCATCACCCACTGATATTATCCTGTGCTCGCCCAAGAGGATAACGGGGCAAATCTGAAATAATCTCGTTTTCTGATGACTCAGTTTCTGTCCTCTTCTCACCATGACTCCTTTTCTACTGCAGTGCTGGGAAGTAACAGCTATCTGCAGGTGAGTGTGTGTGATGTCTTATGAGTGTGGTGTAGGTATATATATGTGTGTTATGTGTATGTGTGTGCTGTGTGTATATATCTGCATGTTCGCCCAATACAGCGGGTGAAATAAGGATTGAACACGTCACCAATTTTCTAAGTAAATATATTTCTAAAGGTGTTATTGACATGAAATTCTCCTCAGATGTCGGTAACAACCCATCCAATCCACTCAGGCAAATAAATCCAATCATAGATGTGTCCATAAGTTATGTGTAATAATGAGAAATGACACAGGGAAAAAGTATTGAACACATGAAGAAAGAGAAGTGCAAAAAGCCCGGGAAAGTTATGACACCGGCTGAAATCTATCAGTAACTAGAAAGCAATCCTGCCACTTAGTGAAAAATAATATCAACAGGTTCAACTGATGGCCTATAAAAAGGTGTCTCATTATCAAGGTGCCACACAAAAAACATCTCATGATGGGTAAAACCAGTGAGCTGTCTCAAGACCTTCACAACCTTATTGTTGCAAAACATACTGATGGCATTGGTTACAGAAGAATTTCTAAACTACTGAAGGTTCCAGTGAGCAGTGTAGGGGCCATAATACAGAAGTGGAAAGAACATCATGTCACCATAAACCGGCAACGACCAGGTGCTCACCACGAGGTTTCAGACAGAAGAGTGAAAAGAATTATTAGAAGAGTTGTCCAAGAGCCAAGAACCACCTGTGGAGAGCTACAGAAAGACCTGGAATCATCAGGTACAACTGTTTCAAAGAAAACTATAAGTAATGCACTCAGCCTCCATGATCTGTATGCACGCTCACCACACAAGACTCCATTGCTGAAGAAAAAGCATGTTCAAGAGCGTGTACAGTTTGTTCAACAACATTTAGACAAGCCTGTAAAATACTGGAGAATATAGTCTTGTCAGATGAGACCAAAATTTAACTCTTTGGATGCCATAATACACACCATGTTTGGAGACCAAAAGGCACTGAATATCACCCCAAAACACCATACCAACACTGAAGTTTGGAGATGGGAACATCATGGTGTGCGACTGTTTTTCAGGATAAGGCACTGGTAAACTTCATATGATTGAAGGATGGGCGAATGGACAAAAGTACAGGGACATTCTTTATAAAAGTCTGCCATCTAGCAGCAGATGAAACGAGGGAGGACATTTCATCAAGACAATGATCCCAAACACACAGCCAAGGAAACTCTCAATTGGTTTCAGAGAAAGAAAAATAAGTTGCTAGAATTGCACACTTGAGCAATGCCTGCGCCTAGTTTCTCCATACAGGAGGCATCTTGAAGTTTCATCACCAACGAAGGGTTTTGTTCAAAGTATTAAATAAATTTCAGTTTTGTGTTCAACACTTTTTCCCTGTGTCATTTCTCATTATTACACATAACTTAATTTATGGACATCTATGGTTTTGATTTCTTTGCCTGTGTGAATTGGATGGGTTGTTACTGACATCATACTTATTTCACCCCCTGGGTGTATATATATATATATATATATATATATATATATATATATATATATATATATATATATATATATATATATATATATATATATATATATATATATATATGTGGTTTGTGAAAGTATTCAATCCCATTTCTGTTAACCTACTTTGTTACATTATAACCTGTGTGGTGTAAATATTTTTGTAATCCAATTTGTGTGTGATGCATCAGCACTAAATAGTCTACATTGGTGAAGTGAAGCGAGAAACATATGAGCATAAATTACATTTATGGGATCAAATATCTAAGAATTGGCATGTGCATATGTATTCACCCCTTTTGCTATGAAGCCCCTAAAAATTTCTGGTGCAAGCAATTACCTTCATAAGTCACATGGTTAGTGACAGGATGTCCCCCTGTGTGCAATCTAAGTGTCACATGTCTGTCAGTATATACACTTTGCCTTTTCTGAAAGGCCATGGAGGCTGCAACACCATTAAGTAAGAGGCACCACTAACCAAACAACACCATGAAGACCAAGGAGATCTCCAAACAACACCATGAAGACCAAGGAGATCTCCAAACAACACCATGAAGACCAAGGAGATCGCCAAACAACACCATGAAGACCAATGAGATCTCCAAACAACACCATGAAGACCAAGGAGATCTCCAAACAACACCATGGAGACCAAGGAGATCTCCAAACAACACCATGGAGACCAAGGAGATCTCCAAACAACACCATGGAGACCAAGGAGATCTCCAAACAACACCATGGAGACCAAGGAGATCTCCAAACAACACCATGGAGACCAAGGAGAGCTCCAAACAACACCATGGAGACCAAGGAGAGCTCCAAACAACACCATGGAGACCAAGGAGAGCTCCAAACAACACCATGAAGACCAAGGAGCTCTCCAAACAACACCATGAAGACCAAGGAGAGCTCCAAACAACACCATGAAGACCAAGGAGATCTCCAAACAACACCATGAAGACCAAGGAGCTCTCCAAACAATACCATGAAGACCAAGGAGAGCTCCAAACAACACCATGAAGACAAAGGAGATCTCCAAACAACAACATGGAGACCAAGGAGATCTCCAAACAACACCATGGAGACCAATGAGATCTCCAAACAACACCATGGAGACCAAGGAGATCTCCAAATAAATCAGGGACAAAGTTGTTGAGAAGTACAAGTCAGGGTTGGGTTATAAAAAATAAAAAAAAAAAATATCCCAATCCCTGATGATTCCCCGGAGCACCATCAAATCCATTATCATCAAATAGAAAGAACATAGTAACACAACAAACCTGCCAAGAGAGGGCGCCCACCAAAACTCTCAGCCAGGGCAATTAGGGCATAAATCAGAGAGGCAGAGGAGAGACCAAAGGTAACCCTGAGGGAGTTGTAGAGTTCCCAAGCAGAGACTGGAGCATCTGTCAATACGACCACAATAAGCTGTACACTCCATAGAGGTGGCCTTTAGGGAAGAGTGGGCAGGAAAAAGCCTTTAGTTACACACAAAAATTGTATGGATCGTTTTGAGTTTGCCAAAATGGGGGAGACTCCCCAAATGTATGGAGGAAGGTGCTGTGGTCAGATGAGACCAAAATTTAACTTTTTGAACACCAAGGTAAACGCTATGTCTGGTGGCAAACTAACACAGCTCATCACCCCAAGAACACCATTCCCACAGTGAAACATGGTGGTGGCAGCATCATGTTGTGGAGGTAATTTTTGGCAGCAGGGACAGGGAAAATGGTCTGAGCCAAGGGGAAGATGGATGGTGTGAAATACAGGGATATTCTTGAACAAAACCTGTTTCAATCTATTAGTAATTTGAGACTGGTACAAAAGTTCACCTTCCAACAAGACAATGATGCAAAGTATACTGCTAAAGCAACACTCGAGTGGTTTAAGGGGAAATGTGTAAATGTTTTGAAGTGGCCGAGTAACAGCCCAGACCTTAATCCAACTGAGAATCTGTGGTCAGACTTGAAGATTGTTGTTCACCAGAGAAAACCATCTAACTTGAAGGAGCTGGCGCAGTTTTTCCTTGATGAATGGGCAAAAATCCCAGTGGCAAGATGTGGAAATCTCATAGAGACTTATCCAAAGCGACTTGCAGCTGTAATAGTTATGACTCCGGCTGAAATCTATCTGTAATTAGAAAGCAATCCTGTCACTTAGTGAAAAATAATATCAACAGGTTCAACTGATGGCCTATAAAAAGGTGTCTCATTACCAAGGTGCCACACAAGAAAAATCTAATGATGGATAAAACCAGTGAGCTGTCTCAAGACCTTCACAACCTTATTGTTGCAAAACATACTGATGGCATTGGTTACAGAAGAATTTCTAAACTACTGAAGGTTCCAGTGAGCACTGTAGGGGCCATAATCCAGAAGTGGAAAGAACATCATGTCACCATAAACTAGCCACGAACAGGTGCTCCCCACAAGGTTTCAGACAGAAGAGTGAAAAGAATTAGCAGAAGAGTTGTCCAAGAGCCAAGGAGCACCTGTGGAGAGCTACAGAAAGACCTGGAATCAGCAGGTACAACTGTTTCAAAGAAAACTATAAGTAATGCACTTAGCCTCCATGGTCTGTATGCACGCTCACCATGCAAGACTCCATTGCTGAAGAAAAGGCATGTTCAAGTTCGTGTACAGTTTGCTCAACAACATTTAGGCAAGCCTGTAAAATACTGGAGAATATAGTCTTGTCAGATGAGACCAAAATTTAACTCTTTGGATGCCATAATACACACCATGTTTGGAGACCAAAAGCCTCTGAATATCACCCCAAAACACCATACCAACACTGAAGTTTGGAGATGGGAACATCATGGTGTGCGACTGTTTTTCAGGATAAGGCACTGGTAAACTTCATATGATTGAAGGATGGGCGAATGGACAAAAGTACAGGGACATTCTTTATAAAAGTCTGCCATCTAGCAGCAGATGAAACGAGGGAGGACATTTCATCAAGACAATGATCCCAAACACACAGCCAAGGAAACTCTCAATTGGTTTCAGAGAAAGAAAAAAAAGTTGCTAGAATTGCACATTTGAGCAATGCCTGCGCCTAGTTTCTCCATACAGGAGGCATCTTGAAGTTTCATCACCAACGAAGGGTTTTGTTCAAAGTATTAAATAAATTTCAGTTTTGTGTTCAACACTTTTTCCCTGTGTCATTTCTCATTATTACACATAACTTAATTTATGGACATCTATGGTTTTGATTTCTTTGCCTGTGTGAATTGGATGGGTTGTTACTGACATCATACTTATTTCACCCCCTGGGTGTATATATATATATATATATATATATATATATATATATATATATATGTGGTTTGTGAAAGTATTCAATCCCATTTCTGTTAACCTACTTTGTTACATTATAACCTGTGTGGTGTAAATATTTTTGTAATCCAATTTGTGTGTGATGCATCAGCACTAAATAGTCTACATTGGTGAAGTGAAGCGAGAAACATATGAGCATAAATTACATTTATGGGATCAAATATCTAAGAATTGGCATGTGCATATGTATTCACCCCTTTTGCTATGAAGCCCCTAAAAATTTCTGGTGCAAGCAATTACCTTCATAAGTCACATGGTTAGTGACAGGATGTCCCCCTGTGTGCAATCTAAGTGTCACATGTCTGTCAGTATATACACTTTGCCTTTTCTGAAAGGCCATGGAGGCTGCAACACCATTAAGTAAGAGGCACCACTAACCAAACAACACCATGAAGACCAAGGAGATCTCCAAACAACACCATGAAGACCAAGGAGATCGCCAAACAACACCATGAAGACCAATGAGATCTCCAAACAACACCATGAAGACCAAGGAGATCTCCAAACAACACCATGGAGACCAAGGAGATCTCCAAACAACACCATGGAGACCAAGGAGATCTCCAAACAACACCATGGAGACCAAGGAGATCTCCAAACAACACCATGGAGACCAAGGAGATCTCCAAACAACACCATGGAGACCAAGGAGATCTCCAAACAACACCATGGAGACCAAGGAGAGCTCCAAACAACACCATGGAGACCAAGGAGAGCTCCAAACAACACCATGGAGACCAAGGAGAGCTCCAAACAACACCATGAAGACCAAGGAGCTCTCCAAACAACACCATGAAGACCAAGGAGAGCTCCAAACAACACCATGAAGACCAAGGAGATCTCCAAACAACACCATGAAGACCAAGGAGCTCTCCAAACAATACCATGAAGACCAAGGAGAGCTCCAAACAACACCATGAAGACAAAGGAGATCTCCAAACAACAACATGGAGACCAAGGAGATCTCCAAACAACACCATGGAGACCAATGAGATCTCCAAACAACACCATGGAGACCAAGGAGATCTCCAAATAAATCAGGGACAAAGTTGTTGAGAAGTACAAGTCAGGGTTGGGTTATAAAAAAAAAAAAAAAAAAAAATATCCCAATCCCTGATGATTCCCCGGAGCACCATCAAATCCATTATCATCAAATAGAAAGAACATAGTAACACAACAAACCTGCCAAGAGAGGGCGCCCACCAAAACTCTCAGCCAGGGCAATTAGGGCATAAATCAGAGAGGCAGAGGAGAGACCAAAGGTAACCCTGAGGGAGTTGTAGAGTTCCCAAGCAGAGACTGGAGCATCTGTCAATACGACCACAATAAGCTGTACACTCCATAGAGGTGGCCTTTATGGAAGAGTGGGCAGGAAAAAGCCTTTAGTTACACACAAAAATTGTATGGATCGTTTTGAGTTTGCCAAAATGGGGGAGACTCCCCAAATGTATGGAGGAAGGTGCTATGGTCAGATGAGACCAAAATTTAACTTTTTGAACACCAAGGTAAACGCTATGTCTGGTGGCAAACTAACACAGCTCATCACCCCAAGAACACCATTCCCACAGTGAAACATGGTGGTGGCAGCATCATGTTGTGGAGGTAATTTTTGGCAGCAGGGACAGGGAAAATGGTCTGAGCCAAGGGGAAGATGGATGGTGTGAAATACAGGGATATTCTTGAACAAAACCTGTTTCAATCTATTAGTAATTTGAGACTGGTACAAAAGTTCACCTTCCAAGATAATGATGCAAAGTATACTGCTAAAGCAACACTCGAGTGGTTTAAGGGGAAATGTGTAAATGTTTTGAAGTGGCCGAGTAACAGCCCAGACCTTAATCCAACTGAGAATCTGTGGTCAGACTTGAAGATTGTTGTTCACCAGAGAAAACCATCTAACTTGAAGGAGCTGGCGCAGTTTTTCCTTGATGAATGGGCAAAAATCCCAGTGGCAAGATGTGGAAATCTCATAGAGACTTATCCAAAGCGACTTGCAGCTGTAATAGTTATGACTCCGGCTGAAATCTATCTGTAATTAGAAAGCAATCCTGTCACTTAGTGAAAAATAATATCAACAGGTTCAACTGATGGCCTATAAAAAGGTGTCTCATTACCAAGGTGCCACACAAGAAAAATCTAATGATGGATAAAACCAGTGAGCTGTCTCAAGACCTTCACAACCTTATTGTTGCAAAACATACTGATGGCATTGGTTACAGAAGAATTTCTAAACTACTGAAGGTTCCAGTGAGCACTGTAGGGGCCATAATCCAGAAGTGGAAAGAACATCATGTCACCATAAACTAGCCACGAACAGGTGCTCCCCACAAGGTTTCAGACAGAAGAGTGAAAAGAATTAGCAGAAGAGTTGTCCAAGAGCCAAGGAGCACCTGTGGAGAGCTACAGAAAGACCTGGAATCAGCAGGTACAACTGTTTCAAAGAAAACTATAAGTAATGCACTTAGCCTCCATGGTCTGTATGCACGCTCACCATGCAAGACTCCATTGCTGAAGAAAAGGCATGTTCAAGTTCGTGTACAGTTTGCTCAACAACATTTAGGCAAGCCTGTAAAATACTGGAGAATATAGTCTTGTCAGATGAGACCAAAATTTAACTCTTTGGATGCCATAATACACACCATGTTTGGAGACCAAAAGCCTCTGAATATCACCCAAAAACACCATACCAACAGTGAAGTTGGGAGGTGGGAACATCATGGTGTGCGACTGTTTTTCAGCATAAGGCACTGGTAAACTTCATATGATTGAAGGAAGGGTGAATGGACAAAAGTATTGGGACATTCTTTATAAAAATCTGCCATCTAACAGCAGATGAAACGAGGGAGGACATTTCATCAAGACAATGATCCCAAACACACAGCCAAGGAAACTCTCAATTGGTTTCAGAGAAAGAAAATAAAGCTGCTAGAATTGCACACCTGAGCAATGCCTGCGACTAGTTTCTCCATACAGGAGGCATCTTGAAGTTTCATCACCAACTAAGGGTTTTGTACAAAGTATTAAATAAATTTCAGTTTTGTGTTCAACACTTTTTCCCTGTGTCATTTCTCATTATTACACATAACTTAATTTATGGACATCTATGGTTTTGATTTCTTTGCCTGTGTGGATTGGATCGGTTGTTACAACAACAATGATGCAAAGTATACTACTAAAGCAACACTCGAGTGGTTTAAGGGGAAATGTGTAAATGTCTTTTAGTGGCCGAGTAACAGCCCAGACCTTAATCCAATTGAGAATCTGTGGTCAGACTTGAAGATTGTTGTTCACCAGAGGAAACCATATAACTTGAAGAAGCTGGCACAGTTTTTCCTTGAGGACTGGGCAAAAATCCCAGGGGCAAGATGTGGAAAGCTCATAGAGACTTATCCAAAGCGACTTGCAGCTGTAATTGCCACAAAAGGAGGCTCTACAAAGTACTGACTTTAGGGAGGTGAATAGTTATGCAAGCGGACGTTTTCAGTTATTCTGTCTTGTTTGCTTCACAATAAAAAAGAAAACCATATGTTCACAGTTGTCGGCATGTTCTTTACATGAACTGATGCAAATCCTTAAACAATACCGTGATATTCCAGGTTGTGAGGTAGCAAAACACGAAAAATGCCAAGGCGGGGTAGGGAGGCGGGGGTGAATACTTTCGCAAGCCATTGTATATGCTTGTGTTTGTGTGTGTGTAAGCATTAACGTGTTTGATGTAGCGCTACTACAGTATTCATGTATATACTGTATAGCATTAACTTCTGTGTTGTATATAGGATTTTTATGCATACAGTATAGCAGTGCAATTTAGGTGTATGGTCTATCTGTAGTATTTGTGTGCTTTGTATAAAGGTATAATATTTTTGTGTATTGTATAACCACAATATTTTTCTGATATAACCTGTAACACACACAAATAGGTTATAATAACAGACACACAAATAATGCGGTTATGCTGTACAAATAAATATAATAACGTTATAGAAAACACAAAGATCGTGAATCCAAAAATCTGTGAGTCCTATTATAGATTCCAGAATTTAATTCCGAAAGGGTTAAATGAGATGGTGGAAGCGGTCCGATAAAATATAGAACTAGCCGCGGGGGACCATGCTGTGTAATGGATATCATATAATCTTTATTTCTTGCAGAACTGACCATTCAGTTTTCTTTTTCTCCCTGCGGTGCATTATGTGACGGAAGGAACCAGATATTATACTTAGAATATTTGCACTCTTTTTTTCTCCCTCATCAGCTTCCAAAGGTTATCATTTCCTTAAAGGGAAATTGACATAAAAAAATGACCTATTGTTTAATCAGTCTTTTTATTTTTTCATGCATTTTTTTTTAACTTGGCAATGTTTTTTTTTTTTTTTTTTTTTTTTTCAGATCATGATCTTTATATAAAAAAAACAAAAGTAGTAATCTTGCAATTTTCACACTGGCCACTTGGGCTTTTTATTTTATTCATACTTCCTGTCCTTTACAAAAGAGCAGGCTCATTGTCATCAGAGGAAGGATTACAGTGGCCAATCACAATAATCCATGTCACAGCTCACCTACTCCTTCCTTAACAATGGCTTTTGCACACGTTCATTAGATGCTTCACTGCAAAAGACATGGTCAGGGTCTGACCATTGCTGCTAATGTACTCGTGTGGTTTCCTGAAATCACAGGAAGTTAGAGTCTAAAAAAGCCCCAGTGGCCAGTGAAGGAGTTGCAAGATTTTTAGTTTTGGATATAGAGAAAGAAAACATTGGCAATTAAAAAAAAAAAACATTTAACACATCAACCGGATTAAAACAATAGGTCATTTTCTGATGACACATTCCCTTTAATTAATGGGCCGCAGTGTAATCCACATTCATCATCAGATTGGTGACTATTGTCTGACTCCTAGATATTCCCATATTTCAATTTTTAGGCTGATAAATTCCATACATGATTATTTAGTTCCTTATCATGACACCATTATTTTATGGTATTAGGCAGTCAAAATTAGTTTTATTATGGTGGTCCAGTAGGTCTCTGCAATACTCTCACTGTATTGATGAGCAAATCGATTCGATGCATATCAAATTTGTTTCAAATTGATAGGAACCTGAACCTGGCGAATATTATTCATTTGCAATTCGATTTTCCGCCATATTACATATTGCAGAAGATTGTATAAACCAGAGAAGGATCACTTGACTTGTGGCACAGCTGGGCTTCTCCATAATATCTTGCAGAGATCACATCACATGATTTAGCAAAGTCAATCTAGAAGGGCTAGACTAGCCTGTATAAAAGCCGAGGCAGGGAATGCAGCAGCCACTTAGTCACAAATTTCAATAGTGAAAGGACATCACAGATCACGGTTTAGCAATAGAAATAGAAAGCCATAAAACACTGAATAAACTGTACAGAGAGTGTGTGACGGTGCATCAGTGAAAAACGATTTCCATCCGTTTACCCATAGCCTTATATGTTGACTGTGACATTAATAAGGGTGTGTTTGTGCTAAATAACTTGAATGGTGTTGGACACAGTCCTAGGAGACCTCAGAGTGTTACACACGTCTTTTCAGGTCATGTAGAAATTTTGCAGTTCTTGCGCTTTGCTATGAATCAAATGTATGTTTTTTAAAAATATAAGCAAAGCTGGTGACTTTGTATTTCATAAGATTTGCTCCTCTTTAAAGATTATTTATTTTTTTGACACTATTTACTACTTTTCGATCTTCGTTTTAAGCCATTTGGATACTATACAAAGAGAAATATTGAATGGAGTGCTTTTGATTGATTGCTTTTTATTATGATACAGGTGTATACAGATGTTACAATATGTTTAAAATTGGGCTGTAGATTATGAATTTGATTTTATGTATCAGCGTTTCGTTACATCATGGAAGCAGACCTTCTAGTTGGGTTCATGATGTTTCATGTGCTTTAACTGATATGTGAATCGGATATTCGGTATGAGTATTTTGCTTTTAAAACGCATTGTCACAATAACCCTTGCAGTAGTTTGGGATATTCATCATGTTTGCTCACATTTTGTAGTGTGAAGAATATATTCTCCAATGCATTACAAAAGCTCTGCCCAGTTGTTGGAGGCATAGCTATAAAAAATAGCCTGCTTAATTTTTCCATTAACAGCCAGGAGAATTGTGAATGTAGCTCTGGCGTACCAAGTATTTACCAAGTTACTCAACTTTTTTTTTACATAGAATATATCCATAAATCAGGAGAAACCGAGTTCATAGTGAACTCACAGACAAGCAGGAACACCATGAGTGCCTGTAGTTTCAGGTGACTTTTCAGTATAAGTTGTCCTGTGTGTGTACTTGGGGAATACCACTATTTCTGGCCATTATATGACTTACATCCTGCATTTTTCACCAGTTTTGTCTCTGAGCTAGTAGGTGGAGACCAGCTGCTAAGAGTTCTACCATATAGAGCGTTCACAGACAAGAGGGATTCCTGCTCCCCTCTCTCTATGTAGCACATGTTCACAAGCAAAAGTACAACCCCTGGCAAAAATTATGGAATCACCGGGCTCGGAGGATGTTCATTCAGTTGTTTAATGTCGTTGAAAAAAAGCAGATCACAGACATGGCACAAAACTAAAGTCATTTCAAATGGCAACTTTATGGCTTTAAGAAACACTAAACGAAATCAAGATTAAAAATGTGGTACTCAGTAAGGGTAATTTTTTTCAGACCAAGCAGAGGGAAAAAATTATGGAATCACTCTATTCTGAGGAAAAAATGATGGAATCACCCTGTAAATTTTCATTTCCAAAACTAACACCTGCATCAATTTAGATCTGCTCGTTAGTCTGCATCTAAAAAGGAGTGATCACACATTGGAGAGCAGTTGCACCAAGTGGACTGACATGAATCATGGCTCCAACATCAGAAATGTCAATTGAAACAAAGGAGAAGATTATCAAACTCTTAAAAGAAGGTAAATCCTCACGCAATGTTGCAAAAGATGTTAGTTGTTCACAGTCAGCTGTGTCTAAAATCTGGACCAAATACAAACAACATGGGAAGGTTGTTAAAGGCAAACATACTGGTAAACCAAGGAAGACATCAAAGTGTCAAGACCGGAAACTTAAAGCAATATGTCTCCAAAACAGGAAATGCACAACAAAACAAATGAGGAAACTGGAGTCAATGTCTGTGACCGAACTGTAAGAAACCGCCTAAAGGAAATGGAATTTACATACAGAAAAGCTAAACATAAGCCATCATTAACACCTAAACAGAAAAAAACAAGGTTACAATGGGCTAAGGAAAAGCAATCGTGGACTGTGGATGACTGGATGAAAGTCATATTCAGTGATGAATCGAGAATCTGCATTGGGCAAGGTGATGATGCTGGAACTTTTGTTTGGTGCCGTTCCAATGAGATTTATAAAGATGACGGCATGAAGAGAACACGCAAATTTCCACAGTCATTGATGATATGGGGCTGCATGTCAGGTAAAGGCACTGGGGAGATGGCTGTCATTACATCTTCAATAAATGCCCAAGTTTACATTGATATTTTGGACAGTTTTCTTATCCCATCAATTGAAAGGATGTTTGGGGATGATGACATAATTTTTCAAGATGATAATGCATCCTGCCATAGAGCAAAAACTGTGAAAACATTCCTTGAAAGAAGACACATAAGGTCAATGTCATGGCCTGCAAATAGTCCGGATCTCAATCCAATTGAAAATCTTTGGTGGAAGTTGAAGAAAATGGTCCATGACAAGGCTCCAACCTGCAAAGCTGATCTGGCAACAGCAATCAGAGAAAGTTGGAGGCAGATTGATGAAGAGTACTGTTTGTCACTCATTAAGTCCATGCCTCAGAGACTGCAAGCTGTTATTAAAGCCAGAGGTGGTGCAACAAAATACTAGTGATGTATTGGAGTGTTCTTTTGTGTGTTTGTTTTTCATGATTCCATAATTTTTTCCTCAGAATTGAGTGATTCCATAATTTTTTCACTCTGCTTGGTCTGAAAAAAAATTACCCTTACTGAGTACCACATTTTTTATCTTGATTTCTTTTAGTGTTTCTTAAAGCCCTAAAGTTGCCATTTGAAATTACTTTAGTTTTGTGCCATGTCTGTGATCTGCTTTTTTCAACATTAAACAACTGAATGACCATCCTCCATGCCCGGTGATTCCATAATTTTTGCCAGGGGTTGTAGTAGCTTAGAAGACAATATATTGAGCAGTGTAGCTGTGAATTCAGAACAAAGGTGAGATAAAACGCTTACTAGAGAGCAGCCGGATCTATTTGATTCCATCTGCTCTCCTCCCTATTCCCTTCTCTATAGATCTCAATAGGCAGCTGTAATCTGATCTCTCACTGAGCTGACAGTCCAATCTGTTTTGACCACAATGGATATTTAGCAGTGAATGGTTAGTTCAAGAGGCAAGGGGGTGGGGTGGGGGGGCTAGAGAACTGGCTCATAGGTGGATATAGAAACCTACTTAGCCTAAAGGATGTATTACAAACTTTCTTATAATTCTTTGCACTGTTGATTTATGCAAAGTTTATATGAGCATTGTGTGATATTACTGCTTGAAATACTTCTGCAGGAGATACTGTAAAAATCCACACACATGAGTTGTCATTTTGCAGCACCACTAAGCCCAGTTCTGGTTATGGTGGTCACATATTGTACGTTAGTGGATGGAGCTGCCAAATGTGCAATGATACAATCCTTCAATTTGCTATATCTCCCCAGTATCTGCAGCTAGAGAAGATCAGGTCCATTGCCTTTTTGCTGCGTTTTTTTCTGCAGCAAAACCTGATCTCTAGCCAAGAGGTTTGTACAGGATTTTTCTTGCTCTTTTGCTTGTTTTTTTGTGGGTGCGTTTTTGGTTTGTTTTTGTCACTGTCCTTTTTGTCTCTTTATGCATGTACATGAAGTTCAGTGAAAAAAAATTTATTCTGGTTTTGGCACAAAAAACGCTGAAAAAAACTGACATCTGCGTTTTTTCCAATGGGTGAAAAAACGATGAAAGAAGTGACATGCTCTATTTTGCAAAAAAAAAACATGCAAAGCACAAAATCCTGAACAAAAAAGGATGAGATTTCTGGAATGTCATACTTTGCTGGTATTGTAAAACGCAGCTGAAAATGTGCATAAAAAACACAAACAAAACACTGAAAAAACCAAGATGTGTGAACATAGCCTTATACTAGAGGCTGCTAACAAGGACCATGACACCAGGCTTAGTATAGTATGAAAATACTAATAAATTACTTCTTTATTGGGTTGGTCTGCTCCTCGAGGCTCACCACTTGCATGAAGCCATTTAAATACGTCTGCTTTTTTTAATGCATGGGCAAAATTTGGTACTAAAAGAGGAAGTATTTAAAGGGGTTTGCCAGGATCTGCCACAATTAGAGCACAGACAGGTAGTTTTGTAAAATAAAAAAAAAAGTAATACCCGCTGGGCCTTGTTTATAGGGCTGCATATAACATATGATCGCTGCAGCCAATCACTGGCCTGGGCAGACATTGCTAAGCTCAGTAACTGGCTGCAGTGGTCATGTGATGTAGGCAGGACATCGCCACTGCAACACTTCAGTGGAGTGAAGCAGAGAGGTGGCTCTGGAGTCTTCAACAGGTAATTAAGGCTTATTTTGTTATTTTTCAGCCTTTGCCCCAATTTTGCTTGATCTCGGACAACCTCTTTAAGTCAATGAGGCTGACCTGCAATACCAGACACAGCCATAGGCAAAGAGTGGTGCTGTTCCAGGCTGACCTGCAATACCAGACACAGCCACAGGTGAAAAGTGGTACTGTTCCAGGCTGCCCTGCAATAGTAGATACACCCACAAGAGAAGTGTGGCGCTGTTCCAAGCTGACCTGTAGTACCAGCCACAGCCACAAGAGAAGAGTGGCGCTGTTCCAAGCTGATCTGCAATACCAGCCATAGGAGAAGGGTCGCACTGTTCCAGGCTGACCTGCAATACCAGACACAGCCACAGAAGAAGAGTGACGCTGTTCCAAGCTGACCTGTAATACCAGACACAGGAGAAAAGTGGTGCTGTTCCAGGCTGACCTGCAGTAGCAGCCACAGCCACAAGAGAAGAGTGGCGCTGTTCCAAGCTGATCTGCAATACCAGCCATAGGAGAAGGGTCGCACTGTTCCAGGCTGACCTGCAATACCAGACACAGCCACAGAAGAAGAGTGACGCTGTTCCAGGCTGACCTGTAATCACAGACACAGGAGAAAAGTGGTGCTGTTCCAGGCTGACCTGCAGTAGCAGCCACAAGAGAAGAGTGGCGCTGTTCCAGGCCGCCCTGCAATAGTAGATATAGCCACAGGAGAAGAGTGGTGCTGTTCCAGGCCGCCCTGCAATAGTAGATATAGCCACAGGAGAAGAGTGGCGCTGTTCCAAGCTGACCTGCAATACCAGCACAGGAGAAGAGTGGTGCTGTTCCAGGCTGCCCTGCAATAGTAGATATAGCCACAGGAGAAGAGTGGCGCTGTTCCAGGAAATAAAAAAAGACCCTATTGAGTTCTGGATAAACCCTTACTCAGCATTATTTGTTGGAGAACCTTCTAATAAAATGTCTAATAATATTTTTGACTAATACTTAACCTGCAAAATCAAAAAAAAACAATGAGTTCTGTATGATGTTCATCCTTATATGTGAGTAACGTGAGAATCAGAGATCATAGAAAATAAAAACACAATAATCGGTTGTATTTCACAGACAAAAGAAAGTGCTTTATGAAAGTGATGCGATGATCCCCTACTCTTTCTCTTCTTTTTTTTTAACCGTTTACCTCTTCCTAGGAGAAGTTAAAGACTCGGGAAGTATATTTGTAGGACATTCTGCGCTATACAAAAAAATAAAAAAAATAAAATAAAAAAGAATGCAATACTGTCACAATGGTTACAAAAAGAGAAATAAAAAATATCCCCCCCAAAAAAATTGATCTAATTCCAAGAACAAAAATAGACATAAAGCTTCCTTCGCACTCCGTGTAAATCTATCCACATTGTGTATAAATACATTTTGTGTTTGTTTTTTTAAAAAATCTCTATCTACACATTTACTCTCTACACATATACCTTCTCTATACCTCTCCCAAAGATTACAACACTATACAAGCAGTCAGCGTGTGCGCGCCCCTCAATGTAGTAGGTACTGTTTATACATATAACTTTTTTTTTGTTTTCGCTGAATGCCACAGACATTAAGATGTTCACACATCTGAAAGGGAAGCAGAGTCCAGTTTTACAGAATGTATTGTCCGCTTTTTTTTTTGTAACTTTTTTTTTTTTTTTTTTTTTTCAATCCGGTGTGGTATGATCTACGATGATCCAGTCCATTGAGATCCTACATACACTGGGAGCAGCCACACTTTATCGGCTTCTCTACGTCTTCCACAAACGAGGATCCGTCGCTGCACTCGAACGTGTACTTCCTGCGCTTCATGCGTAATCCTGTGCAGCAGCCCTGGTTGTTGCAGGATCCCCGGCACTCTACCCAGGATACTGTACGGGTGGTTTGGCATATGGCGTATCCCCTCTGCACTTGGTAGTAATCCCTGACGGGATCCCCTCTACATTCTGACTCTGTGGATAGGACGACACATAGAATTAGCAAATATTAAGACAGTCGGCCATTATATATCGTTATGTAAAGATTATCAAGACCCTGATCCGGCATCCATGTTGGTAACTTCTTGGCCAATACTCGAATCCTGTGATTACTAGGTCTTGGCGTGATATGTCATGACAATATAGGGGTCTAATAATACTAGAGGTGTCCATGATGCCGCCTTTGGAGTGCCAAGTGGTATCCTGGATGCCAGCTTTCACGTGCCGGCACTGCTCTTGTTGGGCTACCATGAAGCACTGATGTGGGTGCCGGACCATGGACCTGTGACTCTTTTTGCTCAACTCTAGTAAAAATATGCAATGCAATGATTAAGGACATGCGTCCGAAACGCGTTTCATCTGCATTTTATGTTTTATGAGAACGGTGAAGGTTTTTTTTTTTTGTTTTTTTTTAATTATTTCAACAAAATTAAAATATAGACTTTTATGGAAGATCCTGACGGTGGGTTTCATCTTTTTTTTCTAGTACAATTAGGTAGAGATACATTGATGGTGTATCCTGGCATACCTGACAGATGTGGGTCTTGTTGCTAATTTTCACACCTCCTACAGAAGGGAAGATATAAAGGGGTGCAACCAGTCCATTCCCAGAGGTGGAGTTGAGCCCCATTCTCCAGATTGGTGGGATTCCCATTTATTAGACATTTATGTCATATCAAAAATGGCCACGATGGTTCTCCAGGAATGTTTGCACAGAGGCTTATGTATCATAAAGGCAATCCAAGAGCTCAGCTGGGAATTTTTGGGTGTAGGACTCCTTTCTCCAAGCAGGTGGGCATGATGGAACTTCTACCCTAATAAGCCGCCATGTCTTTTCTGCACACCATTGAACCCCTTGTGTAAGGTGACATGTTACCCTTACCTACCCTGATCACAGATGTCACCCACGTAGCCGTTGTCACACTCGCAGTATGCTTCCCCTATGTCGGAGATCTGACAGCGCCCGTGCTGGCATTGCAGGTTCTTGCATGGATTATAGAGCTCTCCCCCTTGCTGATTGCAGAGGGCACCCTTATACCCATCCTGGCACAGGCAGCTGTAGGTCACAGAATCCAGGGGCATGCAGGTCCCATGTACACACCTGCCGAGAAATAAGTGTGAATAAAGACACAAGAAACCGACCAATATGGAAATAGGGGTCATGTGCCAAATGGCATTAGAAATGTCTATGCGGGTAGTGGCAGCGGTGTGGTGCTGGACTAGTCAGGTTCTGACACTTGAGTCTGTCCTTTGCACAATTTATGACATTTAGCAGAAGATTATTAGATTATCCCAAATATCACAGTGGCTATGGTTAACTTGCCACTTGTCAAAACTTAAAGTGAGTCTGTCAGCAGACAATGACTGTTCAAACCAACCACATGTGCTTGGTGCACCTTTGGCATGACTGAGCAGTTCAGTGCACCTTTCCTCCTCCTCGTGTTGCATATATCTCCCTCCTTTTCTTTGATTGACAGCTCTGGTTTTACAGGAGCCAGAGGAGGATGAAGATGGATGAAAAAGTAAGATGGAAAGTGCACTAACTGTTTGGCCACACCAAGGTTGCACGGAGCAACTCTGCTCGACTTCAACAGTCACTTTGTGCATTTTAAGAGAGTCTATCACCACAGCTACTGATGCACTTGGAAGTGGATATGCACTTGATATGCAGAGCTAAAGTAAGGATGATCAGAGGTGAAGAGGTGCAGAATGGTCGGTGAGACCAGGCATTTTTATTAACAGGCTTACGCTACATTCCACCATATTACCTCTGCTGCACTTACTTATGTCCGATGCAGGGGTTGCTTATCTGTTGGTCACAGTGTGGACCCGTCCACCCCGCCTCACAGTGACACACTGGTCCGTTGGCAGCGTTGGGCTGACAGATGCCATGAAGACAGAAGAGTTTTTTGCAAGGTTCACATCCTGGCACCACCCCGGGCTTCATCTGCGTCTTGGTGAAGTCTTGGAGCTCGTTATTAATGTACAAGTTGCGGATGCAGCCGTGGAAACTGGTGCCGTTCAGAATCTGCCACAGTCTGAAAGCAGCAGAGTTGACGTCCACCGGCATGCCTGGGTCACAAACACCAACAATGACCATTAGTGATAGGAGAGGGTAGAAGAAGTACATTTTTAATATTCATTTTCCTTTTTTTTTTTTAAAGGAACAGTCCTGGAAAAAGTGATGAACTATGTTATGGCTATTGCAAAACCCGATGGCATTGTGCACAACTTCATTCTTTAAATGCAAATGTCTGCCCCCTGAGTTCTGTCCTGCTCCTCGTACCCTGCACTATGCACAACATGGTCTCCATTTTATCTGGAGTTTTCCTTTAAATTTGCCTTGTACATTGGATCGTGCCTCCTCGCTTCTCATATCCAGATGTAAGGGAGAAGATCTATCTCTCTCTTGGCCAGGCAATGGTACGAGATCCCATGTCTGGAAGGAGAATTCCATTTGTTGGGTGAGAGCAATGCTGGGGCTATGTGGCGACAGGTCACGTGGCTAAAGATCCCTCTGTGCCGCTGCTACATCCCATGCAGGTGAATGGGGGCCGAATTGCAACCTGCAAGCAGCAAAAAAAAATCCAACTCTTACTGACTTTTTGGGACTTGTCGCGGTGCCCTACAATTCCCAAATACATCACGCAACCCCCAAAAAAAAGTTGTGCAACTTCTCTTCGACCTGGTGACCATTTTAGAGCTGTGATTTTTCAGTAATAAAAAAGCCAAATTGCATGCAATTTGTGAAACTTGCATGGACGTTCATGGCAAGAGCGTTGCCAGAAAATCCATCACATCAGGAAAAATTTGTGACTCAGTGCGGTAGTCACAGGAGGTCGCAAGTTGCAATGTGACACAGGAAGTCATTAAATGTAATGGTTCCATGCACTACTGTGGCACACGTTCCCATGTGGCTTTATCCAAAGTGCATATATTGCAAGGGTTAAATGCACTGGAAGACTTTCCAAGAGGACATGGTGCAATTGTCTGGGCGAGTGGCTCCTGCATGTTCCTTCAAACTCCTGGTAAAGGATAAGGTTGCAAGTAAAACTACAAGTTCCAGAACAACTCCTGGCTGACGAGCGACTTATCCAAACCAGACTCATCCACACATCCATGCTGTATCTCTTACCTCCTACGTACAGCGGCGCTTCGCTGTTTAGTGTGTAATGTTTCCCAAAGTTGTCCATGGTCATCGGGGCGCCGCCGTCAATCGACAGATTAAC
Source organism: Phyllobates terribilis (assembly GCF_046119375.1). NCBI lineage: Eukaryota > Metazoa > Chordata > Amphibia > Anura > Dendrobatidae > Phyllobates > Phyllobates terribilis. The sequence goes on from NW_027362765.1 coordinate 388,930,656, forward strand.
CATCTGGTCAAAGGTAACTAACTCCACTGTATGGAACTGGCCGTCATTGATAGTCTCTGCGCTGGAGAAGAGGAATTGTCAGGAATACACCCTCATTATCCTCCTATTCACACAGTAATGAGTCCCCGGGGGATGTGAAGAATGGTCTGCTAATTCTAAATTACAGAGTGACAGTGTGGACATCTGGTGCACCGTGCCATCTGCCGGCGGCCCGGCTCCCATAATCCTCCGACAATGGTATCAGTATCGGATCACTAACCGATCGCTGGCATCTATAATAAATATGTCTGCGCCTGATTTACTGCGGCTCAGGTGGAGACGGACAAGGGGCAGACGCGGGATTTCATCTTGTTTCGCTAATTGTGGGAGGAATTAGCATCCAAGACGAAAGATTTACACGATCATTAGTGCAGGAATAGCGCCAATTGTCATCACACGATCCCCCCCAGACATGGGAGTGTTCTGCTTTCTTATAAATCCATTACTATCAGCTCATCATCCCTAATATTAAGGAAGACTTTCGTAAAAGTCCAAGTGTTTCTCTTCTGGCAAAACTAATCAACTTCATAATAGAATTTTTGTTTGTATGATGGTCGGGCTGACGATCGGCTTTTCTAAAATTTTGGTTACTTTCCTTTGAATCATTTATATATGTTGCTACATGCAAAAGTAAATTTACCCTTAAAGGGATTGTATCAAATTGAAAATAACATTGCTGCTTCTTTCAGAAACAGCGCCACCTTTGTCCGTAGGCTACGTCCGGTATTGCAGCTCGGATGCATGGAGTTGAGTTGCCGTTCCCACTCAGTGTATCTTATGAACAAGAGGTTGTGCTGTTTGTAGAAGAACTAAATCATATTGTTCTAACCCGACACAAGCTCTTTAACAGGCTAGGCAAACCGGTGACGCCTCACATGAGAAGCTTTACGGGCAAGATCGGTTCCAGGTTTATGTGGGCCCTTGACACAGGGGGGCATTCAGTAAGCTCCTGGCTGCCATGATACCTCCATCTGCACCCTGCAATCACATGGCATGAAGAAACACCTATTCCCCATTTCCTACCTCTTAGATGCCACGGCCACAACTGACTGTAGCATCTAAGGCGTTGATGAGATTGGAGCCATCTCCATTCTTGCAGTGTGTGACGACACAGCTTCTAATCTTAATTACCCAGATGTCTAGATTTGTTAGGCCAGAAGAAATACACTATTGTGTTCGTGTTGACTTTTGAATTTATGTATTTTTCCTTGGCTAGTCAAGAAGGACCGACTTGTATGTGTATCGACCTGAGTGTTGACATTTGAGTTGATGTTTACTGCAACTTATTGTATGGAGGGCAGCGGCTTAGTGTTGGGGAACAATGATGTTTGTTAATATGCTAATTACATATTGTACTAAGCCAGTTAGTTGTTGATTTACAAAGCAGGGGGATAGAAACTATGCAAATTGATTAAATGTTCAAACAATGAGACATGAGCCCTGCACCTTTCCCCTGACCTGTGAATGATGACCTTAGCCACAGATATAAATATAAAAGGGTTTTCTATCCTGCTGCAAAGAGAATCAGAGAGACTCTTTAGGACAGTAGTTTGGTAGCATGGCTCCAGACAGTGAGACACAGATTTGGATTCCACAGGATTCCAGCCTAAGGGTACACTGCCCTGGCTCAAAGGATACAGATCTGTTCCATTGACCATCAGAGAACCCATGGATACATTTGGGGAAACCAAGTTGGGACAATGAGGCCACCTGGCCCCATGGATATGTTGTTTGGGGTTGCCAGATTGAGACAATCTGGCCACCTGGAACCCATGGAGACACTCGGAAAAAGCCAGGCTGGGACAATGAGGTCACCTGGAACCCATGGAGTTGTTTGGAGAGGCCAGGATGGGACCCTTGGGTCTCCTGGCCTTGTACCTCAATGGACTGTCAACTTCCTAAGCTTGCCACTACCTCCTCTCTGTGGGTGTCCACCCAAAGCGGGGGGCCACTGGTTGAGATAGTTAGCTCTAAGTCCCAAAGTCGCATCTGCTCTATCCCCATAGGGCCAGCGGAAGGGTGAGACTGCATAATTTTGCACCATCTTGGGTATTTGCTGGGACTGTTCTATGTGTTTATTACCGGTTTGGTGGTTCAATAAAGTATTGCCACACTGTTTAACCCTCACCCTGTCTTGTCTGAGTAGTATTATGCCCACGGAAGACCCCAGGTCTTCACACAGTGCTTGCCAATGACTATGTCGGAAGCTGAGTCCAACCCTGCCTATAGGCTATGTTTAATTTGCCATTGGAGCCTCCATTCACGGAGGGCTTCTTGCCATCATGATTATGGAAACCATGACCGAACCCTTGTGTGCCCAGTTAAGTCAATGGGGTCATTAGCCACCAGGACAGTGTTGAAGCTTGTTATAAACTAGGATTATGACACCCATATATGAGCAGACCCTTAGGCATTGTTCACACAGGGCAGCTGTGGCAAACGATTGGAGTAATAGAAAGAAAAAAAAAGTCCCAGGTCTTACCTATAGATGGCAGAGCTGGGGAAGCTCCCGGGGTCGTAGCTGACCCTTACATGACCCTGATATAACTCCACGGCCATGTGGTCGCGATCACCATTGTACAAGAGGATTCCATTGTCTTCGGCTGTTGACACCTGCGCACGGGAGGATGCTCATTACTAAAATCTTGTCGATTTCTCATCCCCAAAAACAAACCCCATTCATTACATCCCAATGGTTAATGATAAATTAATTGGTGAAAAAGTTGCCCAAAAAAAATCAATGTAATTTAACAAGTCATTTAACATCATGTATGACATTCCCAAAAAATAGCGCCACTCTTGTGCATAGACTGTGTCTGGTATTGCAGGATTCAAGAGATTGAGGATGAGCTGCAATAGAAACACACTATGACATGGTAATGTAGGAGTTAAAGGGCTATTCCAATTTTATAATAAAATTAAGGCAATAAGCGCTTATCCCATCTATGGGATCCATGTTCACTGGTCTACACCATTATAGCCTATGGGAATTATGGAAAGAGCTGAAGGCTGCCCCTAACAATATGCCATAAAAGTAAGAGTTCCCCTTTAAGGCTAAGGCCCCACTATCAGTATTTGGTCAGTAGTCGGTCAGTATTTTTTCTCAGGAGAGGGAGACAAAACCAGGTAAGGAACAATCAGAGAAAAGGTATAATAAATGCAGAATTGGTGACTTGTTTCTATTGTACCTTTTCTCTGATTGTTCTTCACCTGGTTTGGTCTCCCTCTCCTGAGAAAAAATAATGACTGAATACTTACCAAATACTGATAATGAGGCCGTGGCCTAGCAATATAATCCACTTGAGTGACTGTAGACACTTTTCATAGCTGTTTTATGTGGATTTTGTCTTCTCATTCATCTATCTACATAGATGTTTCAAAATTCTTCTGGTTGCCCTTGGAAACAGACAACAGTTTACGTCCACCTTGTTGTCAGACATGTGACTTAACAGTTTAACAGTCATTTGAGCTCCCACAACGCACTGCTCTCTGGTATTAGGAAACTATAGGACTTCTGGACAACATAACACTTTTTTTTTTACTAATTTACTTGTTGTTTTCTTCCTTTATATCTAAAGCTAAAATAGTTACAAAGTGACTAAACATTTCATGCAAATTTCTTCTTTATGAATTTGAATTGTTCCTTATTCATGACAGCTGGGTGATTTGTCACAGAGATGCCTGAAGAAATGCCAGTATGTACAGCACACAAGTGTTACACCTGCCTATCTTGACCCCGCAATAAGTTGTATGCAAATACAGTGGGTACGGAAAGTATTCAGACCCCTTTAAACTTTTCACTCTTTGTTTCATTGCAGCCATTTGGTAAATTCTAAAAAGTTTATTTTTTCTCATTAAGGTACACTCTGCACCCCATCTTGACTGAAAAAAAACCAGAAATGTAGAAATTTTTGCAAATTTATTAAAAAAGAAAAACTGAAATATCACATGGTCATACGTATTCAGACCCTTTTCTCAGTGTTGTCTTCCTAGACCTGGCCGTCCAGCCAAACTGAGCAATTGTGGGAGAAGAGCCTTGGTGAGAGAGGTAAAGAAGAACTGCAAGATCACTGTGGCTGAGCTCCAGAGATACAGTAGGGAGATGGGAGAAAGTCCCACAAAGTCAACTATCACTGCAGCCTTCCGCCAGTCAGACCTTTATGGCAGAATGGCCCAATGGAAGTCTCTCCTCAGTGCAAGACATATGAAAACCCATGTAGAGTTTGCTCAAAAACACATGAAGGACTCCCAGACTATGAGAAATAAGATTCTCTTGTCTGATGAGACGAAGATAGAACTTTTTGGGGATAATTCTAAGTGGTATGTGTGGAGAAAACCAGGCACTGCTCATCACCTGCCCAATACAATCCCAACAGTGAAACATGGTGGTGGCAGCATCATGACATGGGGGTGTTTTTCAGCTGCAGGGACAGGACGACTGGTTTCAATTGAAGGAAACATGAATGCGGCCAAGTACAGAGATATCCTGAATGAAAACCTCTTCCAGAGTGCTCTGGACCTCTGACTTGGCCGAAGGTTAACCTTCCAACAAGACAATGACCCTAAGCACACAGCTAAAATAACAAAGGAGTGGCTTCAGAACAACTCTGTGACCATTCTTGACTGGCCCAGCCAGAGCCCTGACCTAAACCCAATTGAGCATCTCTGGAGAGGCCTGAAAATGGCTGTCCACCAACGTTCACCATCCAACCTGACGGAACTGGAGAGGGTCTGCAAGGAAGAATGGCAGAGGATCCCCAAATCCAGGTGTGAAAAACTTGTTGCATCATTCCCAATAAGACTCATGGCTGTACTAGCTCAAAAGGGGGCTTCTACTCAATACTGAGCAAAGGGTCTGAAAACTTATCACCATGCGATATTTCAGTTTTTCTTTTTTTAATAAATTTGCAAAAATTTCAAAATTTCTGGGGTTTTTTTCAGTCAAGATGGGGTGCAGAGTCTACTTTAATGAGAAAAAAAAATAACTTTTTAGAATTTACCAAATAGTTGCAATGAAACAAAGATTGAAAAATTGAAAGGGGTCTGAATACTTTCCGAACCCACGGTATATATTTATATGGAAATCCAGACGTAACAGGACATTTCTGCAGTGGATCCTGCGGCAGTCATCCCGGCTGTGTTTTATGCTGCCGATTATGCTGTGGATTCACTGTATAGGGGTAAAATCTGCAGGAAAGCATTGGAAATCTGCAGCGTTTTTAGATTTTGGAGCTGATTTTTTTTATAATGAGCTTTAAAAACCCCCTATCCGCATATATACAGTATTGTAAATCGCTGCAGGTTCCCGATGCTCCGTCCCTTGCAAATCTGCTTCATCTTGACCCTTAAAGATCATCTATAATACAAAAATATTCCTAATCTGTAAAGTACGACCTTCCATGAATTCCTTCGATTTCTGTACTAGAAATGTGACCGGAATCAGTGAGGAAATGCAATAATCCAGAAGATCTGATAATCTGGCATCTGAAGTCACCGATTATGGGAATGTCACCGTTGCACTAGGTTATTCGGCATCTTTTACGTTACCTGCGCTTTTCTTGTATCGCTTTACTCCGTTACATGTAACATTTACATTTTGTCAGTTTTTTTATTGAGTGATGTTTGCAAACTGCAAAGTTCCAACCTCAGCACCGTGGAGCAGATGGGCTGCATTTATTTCTGCTGACACTTGGCGCCATTATTTTTGATAGGATTGATAGCTTATTTACACCTACCTGAAGAGTGATATTCGCCCGGGGCCAGTTCTGTAGGTCTGTGAACTGCAGGTAGGTGTCTCTATCCACAAAATTCACACTCAAGAGTTTCTCGCACCTGTTCCCTCCGAAGCCAGGAAGGCACTGGCACACCGCGCTGTTCCCCAGGTCGATGCACTTGGCTCCGTTCTGGCAGTCGGCTAATTTACAGGGGTTCGTCAGGGTGGATGATTGTGATGGCATTTCACAGAGCTGCCCGCTGAGAGACGAGAGAGATGGGACAGTTATAGAAATGGATACTGCCGTACACGCTCCCCAATCCTCAGACATTTACAACCCATGTAAAGAACTCCAGAATTTTGCATTTTTTGTTAATGAAGCGTGCCAAAGCGTGTGTGTTTTCATTGGGAGAGAATGTTGGCATATCCCATAGCAATCCAATGTATATGGGGGCTTATAGAGGGGGGCACAAACAGCAATTCCTTTCCTAAAGAAATTAAAGGGTTTTTTTTATCATCATAATTAGGTAAAATTAGCCACTTTGCCTTTTACTTCTTGTTAAAAATTTTCTCCGTTCTCAAGAAAACTGCAAGTTACCAACCAACTCTGCAGTGACCACTTCCTATACAAGGAGAGCTGTACTTAAAAGCTCTTTGTTGTAAAGCTTGTGAGCGCTGCTCTGAAGCTGGATTTGGGACGTTTCAGTGCTCCTGCGGTCCTCCGATGCTACAGAGATAAGACTGCCTCTGTTTGTATTGGAGAGAACACAGTTCGCACCAGCGGTGCAATAATGCTGCTGGTGGAAACTGTCAATCATCCAGGAGCGCACTGTCCCGTAACAAGAAGGAAGCCAGGAGGGAGAAGAATGGGGCGCGCCACAGGAGAGATCAGGAAAAAACTCTTTAATTTCCAGCTGCCACATTTCCAGTTCATGGAGATGCCAAGTGGCTACAATGTAGAAACCATAATGTAGGAGTGAACAAGAAGAGGAAAACAAACAAGAAGCATCAAACTTTTTATTTAAAGCTTTATCAGTTCCTCAGATGAAACCCAGGATGAGCGTCCGATGTGATACAGTGGTGACCTACAGGTATAGCAAACTTAAATTTGTATTTTTTAGGGTATGGTCCCAAGCTTTGTCCATATATACTGTGTGTGTATATATATATATACATATACAGTACAGACCAAAAGTTTGGACACACCTTCTCATTTAAAGATTTTTCTGTATTTTCTTGACTATGGAAATTGTACATTCACACTGAAGGCATCAAAACTATGAATTAACACATGAGGAATTATATACTTAACAAAAAAGTGTGAAACAACTGAAAATATGTCTTATATTCTAGGTTCTTCAAAGTAGCCACCTTTTGCTTTGATGACTGCTTTTCACACTCTTGGCATTCTCTTGATGAGCTTCAAGAGGTAGTCACCGGAAATGGTCTTCCAACAATCTTGAAGGAGTTCCCAGAGATGCTTAGCACTTGTTGGCCCTTTTGCCTTCACTCTGCGGTCCAGCTCACCCCAAACCATTTCGATTGGGTTCAGGTCTGGTGACTGTGGAGGCCAGGTCATCTGGTGTAGCACCCCATCACTCTCCTTCTTCGTCAAATAGCCCTTACACAGCCTGGAGGTGTGTTTGGGGTCATTGTCCTGTTGAAAAATAAATGATGGTCCAACTAAACGCAAACCGGAAGAAATAGCATACCGCTGCAAGATGCTGTGGTAGCCATGCTGGTTCAGTATGTCTTCAATTTTGAATAAATCCCCAACAGTGTCACCAGCAAAGCACCCCCACACCATCACACCTCCTCCTCCATGCTTCACGGTGGGAACCAGGCATGTAGAGTCCATCCGTTCACCTTTTCTGCGTCGCACAAAGACACGGTGGTTGGAACCAAAGATCTCAAATTTGGACTCATCAGACCAAAGCACAGATTTCCACTGGTCTAATGTCCATTCCTTGTGTTCTTTAGCCCAAACAAGTCTCTTCTGCTTGTTGCCTGTCCTTAGCAGTGGTTTCCTTGCAGCTATTTTACCATGAAGGCCTGCTGCACAGTCTCCTCTTAACAGTTGTTGTAGAGATGTGTCTGCTGCTAGAACTCTGTGTGGCATTGACCTGGTCTCTAATCTGAGCTGCTGTTAACCTGCGATTTCTGAGGCTGGTGACTCGGATAAACTTATCCTCAGAAGCAGAGGTGACTCTTGGTCTTCCTTTCCTGGGGCAGTCCTCATGTGAGCCAGTTTCTTTGTAGCGCTTGATGGTTTTTGCAACTGCACTTGGGGACACTTTCAAAGTTTTCCCAATTTTTCGAACTGACTGACCTTCATTTCTTAAAGTAATGATGGCCACTTATTTTTCTTTACTTAGAATTTGTATTATGGCAAAAAAAAGCAGCTAACAGTCTATTCAGTAGGACTATCATCTGTGTATCCACCAGACTTCTGCACAACACTACTGATGGTCCCAACCCCATTTATAAGGCAAGAAATCCCACTTATTAAACCTGACAGGGCACACCTGTGAAGTGAAAACCATTTCCGGTGACTACCTCTTGAAGCTCATCAAGAGAATGCCAAGAGTGTGCAAAGCAGTCATCAAAGCAAAAGGTGGCTACTTTGAAGAACCTAGAATATAAGACATATTTTCAGTTGTTTCACACTTTTTTGTTAAGTATATAATTCCACATGTGTTAATTCATAGTTTTGATGCTTTCAGTGTGAATGTACAATTTTCATAGTCATGAAAATACAGAAAAATCTTTAAATGAGAAGGTGTGTCCAAACTTTTGGTCTGTACTGTATATATATATATATATATATATATATATATATATATATATATATATATATATATATATATATATATATATATATAGTGCCTTGAAAAAGCACTGAGGTAGAGGAGGTTTGCAAAAAAGAATGGGCAAAAATTTCTAGCTAGCACTGCACATCACCCAGAAAACACAATCCCCACCGTCTCACATGGTGGTGGCAGCATCCTGCTGTGGGGAGGCTTTTCTTCAGCAGGGGCAGGTAAGCTGGTCACAGTTGATGGGAAGATGGATGGAACTAAATACAGTGTAATCCTGGAGGAAAACCTGTTAGAGGCTGCAAAAGACTTGAGACTGGAGCATAGGTTCACCTTCCAGCAGGACAACGACCGTAAACATCCTGCCAGAGCTACAATGGAGGGTTTAGATCAAAGCATATTCATGTGTGTGAAAGGCGCAGTCACAGTCCAGACCGAGACCTCACTGAGAATCTGTGATAAGACTTGGAAATTGCTGGTCACAGACGCCTCCATCCAATCTCACTGAGCGAGCACGAGTGTGCAAAGAAGAAGGGGCAAAAATGTCACCTCTAGATGTGCAAAGCTGGTAGAGATAGACCCCAAAAGACTGCAGCAGTGATTGCAGCGAAAGGTGGTCCTACAAAAGTACTGACTCAGGGGCTGAATACAAATGCACCTCACAAATTTCAGATTTATATTTTTAAAATACTTAGAAAACCAATGTATCATTTCCTTTACACTTCACATATACTTGCTACTTAGTGTTGGTATATCACATAAAATCCCAATAAAGTACATTTAGATTTGTGGGTGTAGCGTGAAAAAATGTGGAAAAGTTCATGCGGTATAAATACTTTTTCAAGGTACTAATAGATTGGAATTTTATTCGCCCCCTTTCATTTTCAGTTCCAGTTGATTATACAACATTTTCTCTGTACAGAGGACATCGCTGTGACATCAACAATGAGATTTTAACTTTCCACTTCTGTCCGGCTCTTTAAGCTTTATTAAGAGGATTTCAGTCTATGGGATTTTGGCCAAGAATAGTTAAGTAATACAAGTACCCTGGACTGGTAAATTCCCCCATATGTGTCTATACAGCTACTACAGAGCATATATATATACATATATGACAGCAAGGACTCAAGACCAAGGATACTTCTAATCTTTACCTCTCAATAGGGACTCTGCAAAGAGGCTTTCCTCTGAAAAACTATAAAAAATCTTCTTAAATCCTTAAAGGAATCCTATCTGGATGGTTTTACTCCTGCAGCTAGTGGTATGAAGTGGTATGACTGTATAGGTCCTGGTACAACAATAAAAATGATGCCTGTCTTGTAGCAATCGGATGTGCCAGCGCTGAGAAATTGAGCTTGAAAGCCAGGTGTAATTTAGCCGGTAAGTGGATCAGGGGCGTGTCAGTGTAATATCAAGTGCATGGACACGCCCCCAGTGCACTTCCCAGTTTCCGTGTGGATTCAAAGCTTGATTTCTCAGCGCTGGTACATCAGATTACTACAAGACTGGTATCATTTTTATTGTTTTACTAAGACCTATACAGCCAAACCAGTAGTCTGAGTATTAAATTCATTCCCTTTAAGTTTTTTTTTTTTTATGTAGCTGTTATCTAAAACCCACAATGGCCACTTTTATAGCTCCTGGAGGAGTTTCAGTCCTGCTTTAATGAATTGTCCTTATTGTGCAGGATGAATTACACAGCTAGGGAGATTTTCTGATCAGGAGTCAATGATAGAAATATCTTCTTACCTGAAGCCCTCTGTGCACTGGCATGAGTACCCGTTCACCTCATCCACGCACTGGGCATTGTTCTGGCAGCGATGGTCTTTGCAGTTATCATAATTCAGGCTGCAGTTCTCCCCTATATAGCCCAGTGCACATTCACATCTAGGAGAGGAGACAGGCAAAATGGTGTAAGTAATGGCACCAAACAACATTTCTGTCCCAAAGCTATTAGTGAAGCTTACAATGAGTGGGTGCTTCCCTGATGGGCTTTAACCTATTTTTGTGCCCATGCTGTTTTAATTTGTTGTATGGATAGTTGAACCTTGCATGACACATTTTTGGATGAAAGGGGGCTGTCTACTCTGGACCCCCTCTTTAGAGAGCCTGTGGCAGATTCGAATGGCCCCATGTAATACTACATTTGTCCTGTAGTGGACGCTGTGGGGGAAATAAGTAGTAAACTGTTTGCTGACGGCGTGGGGAAACATACCCGCGGTGGGGTTGTCTGCAGTAAGGTACCAGATATTTGTTCCCCTTTTATGACCTTTTGTCATTTTTGTTCTCTGTGCCACTTTTCCCATCTGACCCACTGTTGGATACACAATATCATTTATGTGATCTGGTTGGGAGGGGTTCACTTACTTTGGACCCTCAGCAGTTGTGATGCATTTGGATTCAGGATGACAGGGGTTGAGTTCTGCTGAGCAAAAATCCAACAACTGTTCGCAGTATTCACCTACAGAACAAAATGGAAAACAGAGTTAGAAAAGAAGAAACTTTTTTGTCGCAGAGATAGGGTATGCGCACACGGCGTCTTATTCAGGTAGATACCGCTCAGTAACCCTCCTGAAAAAGCGCTAAAAAACCCACCAAAAATAATGAACATATGCAGTGCAATATAAAAGCGACTCGCTGTGGACATAATCCGTCTTTATTATTATTATTATTTATTATTATAGCGCCATTTATTCCATGACACTTTACATGTGAAAAAGGGGGTATACATACAAGAACAATTACAATAATCTTGAACACAATGTGTCTTTTGAAACTTTCCTTTAACATCTTGGAAAGCCGTGAAGTGGCTAAAATCAGTGACCGCTCCATTCTTCTGGCGGCTTCCACTTAGATCTCGCCACTATGTTATATATGGGATTTAAAAAAAAAAAAAACTCTGGGGGAAAAGCTGCTGCAAAAGATGTCCAAAAAGACAGAAAAGGTGTTTTCTCAAAACGTTTTCTGCTTCAAAAACTATTTCACTGCCCAGATCATGCTCCTTTAGATGCTGCTTTCAACTGCTGCTTCACAATATCTGTATACTATATTCAGTCTGTGTATGGGATTTTCCCTGTCAGAGCCTCTTTGCGCCCCTTTCCCATACTCAAAAAGTCTGTGTATAAAACTTTTCCTGTCTGAGTATGGGAAAGGGGCGCAAAGAGGTTCTGACAGGGAAAATCCCATACACAGACCTGAATATAGTGTGCAGATGTTGTAAAGCAGCAGTTGAATGCAGCTTCTAAAGGAGCATGAACTGGGCAATGATATATCACTAACACAAAGTGTTTGGGAGAGAAGGAGGCAGTAATATAGTAATGAAGCATATTTTTAAACTTCATGACTTTGTAGTACCTTTAGAAATAATGAAATAAAAAAAGTTGTTACTTCTTGAGTGCTTTTTTACAAAGAGCGATGATTGTTAGAAGGATCGCTCCTGATCAGTACACAATAGTCAAAAAGTCTGTGTATAAAACTTTTCCTGTCTGACTATTGTGTACTGATCAGGAGCGATCCTTCTAACAATCATCGCTCTTTGTAAAAAAGCACTCAAAAAGTAACAACTTTTTTTATTTCATTATTTCTAAAGGTACTACAAATTCATGAAGTTTAAAAATATGCTTCATTACTATATTACTGCCTCCTTCTCTCCCAAACACTTTGTGTTAGTGATATATCATTGCCCAGCTCATGCTCCTTTAGAAGCTGCATTCAACTGCTGCTTTACAACATCTGTACACTATATTCAGGTCTGTGTATGGGATTTTTCCCTGTCAGAGCCTCTTTGCTTCCCATCCCTATTCTCAGATAAGTCTCATACACAATATTTTTGACGATAGTGTACTGATCTTTGTTCAGCAGCAGTTGAAAGCTGCTTCTAAAGGAGCATGAACTTGGCACTGAAATTACATTGCAGCATAGTGTATGGGAAGCAAAATAAGTTAATGAAGTCTGAAGGATAATTAAAGAAGAGTCTCTGCAGAACAGTCACGGAAGAATATTCCAGATAAAGTTACACGCATTTTTCTAGCGTGTAAAAAATAAAAAATCAGTTTGTACAAAATTGGGGAAAATAATAAAAACGACCAGTTTACCTGTGTATTGTGGCGGGCACTGACACGCGTACATGTTTATGCCATCTACGCAGGTGCCGCCATTCTCGCAGTCACTGTACTTGCATTCATCTCTGTTTACGGCACATGTTGGACCTTCAAAACCTTCGGCACAGGCGCATCTGAGGGTGACAGGGTACGGCCATAAGTCACAGGACACAACAAGTAGAAGTGCTGCTGTTTTTCATGTCCCATAGTTCTCAGATAAGGAGCACTTCAAGCTTTCATGGCACTCCAGCCCCTTCATCTGTCACACAGCTTGACATGAAAATCTCCCTGTGATCTCCTATATATTTAGTTAGCATACATATTACCTGCAGGCTCGGGTCTTTTTTAGCTTTGCTGTAAAAGTGACAGATAAATCTTGTATGTGCGCGGTGCAACATTAAATATAAATCCCATCCTGAAATGTATGAGCAGGAGAGCCGGAAACAAACACAATTTCTTATTGCAAAATCCATAGTCCAATTATGTGCAGGCTGTGGAGCAGTATATCACCGGGGACTGAGGCTCCAACCTCTTATGGGCACTCCTGGGTGCCAGCGCCACACCAAATGCCATGCTTATCAGTATTTCCAAGACAAGGCGCCACATGACCAGCGCAGCAAGTGAAGGTGACTGAACATTTTGCCAAGCCAGCCCCCTTCTTAGTCACAGCCAAAGCATAGAAAGAGAAGGAGGCTGGCTTGGCCAGCACCCTCCAGTCACTGATCTGGTTAGATAACACTGCCCTATGTTGCGCACTGGACCTGAGACAAAATGCTTATTATGTGGCCACTATATGGCGGCAAACTATAATCCCTCTATGGGAGTACAAATTAGGCATTGTATGATAGTATTATGTGGGTAATATCTGGCAGGTTTATGTGAGCACAAGATGGTAGTGTTATTTCAATACTGTGTATTTGGGCATTGAATGACAATATTATGTGGGTAATATATGGCAGTATTATGTGGACACTAGATGGAGGTATTATTTGGATAATATATGGAGGCATTATTTAAGCACTGTATTATGGTGTTATTTGGGTACGGTGTAGTATATGGCAGTATTATATGGGCACTAGATGGTAGTATTTCAATACTTTGTGGAGATATTATTTATGCATCATGTGATGGTATTATTTCAGCATTGAATGACATTATTAATTTGGCACTATATTGCGGCCTAATGTGATCCCTCTATGGAAGTACTATATAGGCATAGTATGTTAGTATTGTGTGGGTAATATATGGCAGTATTATGTGGACACTAGATGGTAGTATTATTTGAACAATATATGGAGGTATTATTTGTGCAATGTATGATGGTATTATGTGGCACTGGCAGTGTCATGTGGAGTATTTTTTAGGCAATGGTATTATTTGGGATTGAATAATAGTATTGTGTGAGGTACTTTATGACAGTATTATGTGGACATTAGATGGTAGTATAATTTGAATACTTTGTGGAGATATTATTTAGATATCATATGATGGTATTATTTCAGCATTGAATTACATTATTATTTGGACACTACAGTGGTGTGAAAAAGTGTTTTCCCCCCTTTCCTGATTTCTTATTCTTTTGCATGTTTGTCACTTAAATGTTTCAGATCACAAAACAAATTTAAATATTAGACAAAGATAACACAAGTAATCACAAAATGCAGTTTTTAAATGAAGGTTTTTATTATTAAGGGAAAAAGAAATCCAAACCTACAGGGCCCTGTGTGAAAAAGTGATTGCACCCTAAACCTAATTACTGCTTGGGCTGCCCTTAGCAGCAACAACTGCAATCAAGCATTTGCGATAACTGGCAATGAGTCTTTTATAACGCTCTGGAGGAATTTTGGCCACTCATCTTTGCAAAATTGTTGTAATTCAGCCACATTAGAGAGTTTACGAACATGAACCGCCTTTTTAAGGGCATGCTGCAGCATCTCAATTGGATTAAGGTTAGGACTTTGACTAGGCCACTCCAAAGTCTTAATTTTGTTTTTCTTAAGCTATTCAGAGGTGGACTTGCTGGTGTGTTTTGGATCATTGTCCTGCTGCATAACCCAGTGTGCTTCAGCTTGAGGTCACAAGCAGATGGCCGGACATTGTCCTTCAGAATTTTTTGGTAGACAGCAGAATTCATGGTTCCATTTACCACTACTTGAGAATTGTGGGTTATAGATAATTTAGTGATAAAGAATTTATCATTGGTGGAGAAAAGTTGAACTTGATGGACCTTGGTCTTTTTTCACCCTATGTAACTATGAATTATAGTACTATGTGGGCAGTACATGGCAGTATTATATGGGAACTAGATTGCAGTATTATTTCAATAGTGTGCTGAGTAAATAATTAGGCATTGTGTAATGGTATTATTTGGATGCTGAATGAGAGTATTGTGTGGGGAATATATGGCATTGTAGTAAATGGTGACCTGGGATAGTTTGGGGCTTTGTTGGTGACTATGCATTGGAGCACACTTGCTTCAAGTTATATATTAGAATACCATACGATACGACTTTCAATACAAATTAATGACTGGTGAGCATAGAAGGGCGTAAGACTGGCAAAATATTGTATTTTTAAGAAGGCTAATGATGGGAAATGTAAAGAATATCCGTGTAATACATCCTGGGGATGAACCGTGCTGGGCGGCTAAATGCAATAAATGTAGTTATACATCATGGATGCAAATAACAGCTCACGTACTTGGAAGATGCCATTACAGGCGACATTAAGTTCTGCGCAGAGGCCCTTCTCAATCTTGATAAGGATCTCTCGTCAGGGCCCAAATGTCAATTGTCTTGTAATTCGGTCTCGCTGGTACGCGACTTGTTTGCACTTAATATGCAGAGTGCATTGACTCGTTATTTCACGTGTATTTTTGTGTTGTATACAGCCATGTTTGTTCCCTAGGTGAACCTCTGCTAAATGTATCGTGCTAGAAGCTGAACCTACAAATGTTGCAGACCTGAGCTTGTCAAATGCAGCAGAGGAGATTAAATCATTGGGCATGGGTTATTTGTGGTTTTACATAGGACTGCAAGCATGTCTACTATATTGGTCTCTGATTTGTAGGAGATCTAAGGTATTTTCTCACATAGCTGCAGTTTTTTTTTCTTTCCAGTAAAGTGCATATTACAAAATCTCATCCACATGCTGCTGAAAAAAATCCACAATGCAAATTGTCCTTCGATGCAGAATATTCTATTTAGGCTTTATTCACACATCAGTATTTTTTTATGAGTATTTCTATGCCAAAACCAGGAGTGTCCAAAACACAGAAGATGTGTCAATCTTTCCATTCAAATTTTTCTCTGTAAGTTCCACTCCTGGTTTTGTCTTATAAAATCTAATGCAAAATGCCGACATGTGAATGAGACCTTAAGCTGCATCAGATTTCACTCTTCACTATGCAAAGAGGAAAATCTGCAGCAAACACACAGCATTTCTGCAATAAAATCTGAAATAAAAACGATTTACTGCTATTTTTGTTGTGGAGAATCCTCCTCTGCCAGTCTTGTTTGCAAGCTGTATATCTTGAATACTGATAAGTACAGAACTTAAAGGGCAACCCCCCCAAAAAATGTAAGATAGGTTTGATAGAGCAGACCTAACTCCAGATTAAAAAGTTTCTGAGATTCAGATTTAAAACCGGAGACCATAATAAATGCATAGCTTGTGATTTCCAACAATCTCCAAAGAGTTCCGGATTGCCCGTATATTTATACCCCTCATGAATATAGCTGTTTTGTACGGAAATGTAGGAGTTTCTTACATGATCACAAATAGTAGAATTCATAGCTGCATAATAAGTAAAAATACTCTGTGTAAACACCCAGCTTAGTCACATCCCTCAACACAATTTTGTTTCAGTGTCTTCTCCTGAGACTTGACATTCCCTACGAGATTTGGCAGGCCTGAAGACATGTGTAGCGCCCCGAGGGTTCGGCCGCTACAGGGGTATTACACCTCTGCCAGAGGTGTGATATTCCACTCCCGGGTAAGGATGGTGTGTGGACCAGGGCTCGTTTAGCTGCATGCATCACACACACCCCATTGCCGGGGGACAGCTCAACGGTGCTCCCATCAGACAGTAATGCAGGCACGACAGAATCTGTCTCGGGCTGGAGTGGGGAGGGGGGGAGGAAAACCCAGTGATGTAGGAGCAGGAGGGGAGGGTTTCTGGGCATAGGTAGGAGCCCATTGGTTGCAAGTCACCTGGGCTCATAAACAGAGAGGGAGGTATAAGAGGTGGGCACCATCTTAGTTCAGGAGTCAGTTCAGTCAGAGGAGTGAGGAGAAGAGGAGTTCAGCCAGAGAGGGCTGACAGGGAGCTGTGGCTCAGTCAGGGCCCAGCTCCACGAGGCAGGCCTAGAGTGAAGGCCGGAGCCAGCAGAGATGACAGATACAGAAAGGAACAGAAAGGACAGTAAGAAGGAACAGAACACCAAGAGAGGCCCAGAGACACGAAGGCAGAAGGAACCCTAAGGACCCAGGAGATTGCGGGTGACGGGTTGGCAGAACAGGGTACCGGATCCCAAGTTGGTAGAGGCGACTAATCCTTAACCAAGAACCGGAGGTCGTGATCATATCTTGGTGCGACTCCTCGCTACACCTACTAGAAAGGCACACCACATAGGGTCAGGGAGGTGAGCACGAAGCCCTCCCAAGAGAAGGCCCGCGGGAGCTGGACAGACGTAGTGTCACTGGTGGGGCATGGCCAGAGAAAGGAATAGAAGGGAGTCCTGTGCCACACTCTGGAATTGCCTGGGGGTTGACCGAGCCCCCCCACCTGGTGGACGCAGCACGGCTTGGGCAGTCATTGTCGGCGGAGTGACTTGGAATATAAAGAACTGTGAGTAAAGAACTTGAACTGCAACCCCACGTCTCTGTGCTTCATCGCCACACCAGCACTACTAGTGCTGGGACGCACGTGCACCACCACACCCATCATCCACATTCCCTGCCCTGAGGCCATACTCTTCCCGTGGGGAGTTATCCCATCTTTAGCTGCACACACCACACCGGCCTCAGCGGACTGCTTTGCAGCGGCGGTACACCCTGACTGCAATCCACGGGTGGCGTAGTTGGACAATTAACCTAAAACCTTACAAATAGACTGCCACTGGTTTGACCACCCTGAGCCACGGGACCGGGCCATCGCCACGGTGACTACAACCCCCAGCATCCCACAAAAGGCCCGGTTCCGGGTTCCCCACGCGGCCCAGGGGGTGAGTCAACTTTGGCGTAGTCGGCAGGATCGTTACCAACCCGCCGCAAACGGGTATTGCGCGCCTGAAAAGAGACTGTTTTATTGTATTAAAGATGGCGCCCGCCCCAGAAGAACGAGCGCCATAATGTGCGCGCCAAAAGACAACAGGAAGCCACCTCCCATCGTGGGCCAGGTCCCAGAATGGCGCCAAAGAAGGAGCCCACCCCCAACAGCCATGAGTGCGGCTGTGGAGATGTCCATCAACGTGGGGGGGCTGCCCTGAAAATGATTGTCAGCAGATGGCCCCAGGACCACCCCCAATGGGGACGGACAGGAAAGAAAACTGTGGGGCAGGGTGCGGTCTGGATCAGTCTGGACATACCGCACTCGGGAATGGAAGGAGCAACGAACCCCACCAGCACCCTGGCCAGTAGCCTGTTGCAGGCTGAACCACCGTGCAGCCTAACAGACTTGCTGGCACAGCTCCCCAGAGACCCGGAGTGTGCGCGAGCTGCGCTGGAGGATTTGGACCGGACGATGGTCCGGGCGCAGCGGGATGTGTTTGCCGGGTGGAAGGAGGAGTTGGCCCGGCAAGCCGTGACCTGACCGCAGGAGGCGCCACCACCGCCCAGCCGCACGCCTGCCTCCGAGGGCGGTGAAGGTGGACCGGAGTCCGGGGACGACGCCGCGGAGGAGACCGCAACAACCGAGGCAGGTAACGGAGACGTCACCACCCCCAGCCCTGAAACCGCGAGCATACCTCAGCCTCCCGTTGCAAGGCCCGAAGCCCCGGGAACCGCACCTGTTGCCACGCCTCCGCCGCTACCAGCTAGGCCTCAGGCTGCAAGCACTGCTGTCGCGCCCCGCCCTGCCCTTTTACCCTGGGCGCAATAAAGAAACAGGCGCCACAGGCCGGGACGCAAGGCCTAGTGCACCCGGGCGCCACTGCCTCACCAGCGCCCCCTGCCTTGACGGCGTCACTCCCGGGCATGACCAGCATGCGACCGCCGGCCTGGTCGCAAGGCCGAGTGCCCCCGGGCGCTGCTCCCCCACCGGGGCCCCCTGCCATACCACCCCTGGGCACGGATCTATTCGCCCAGCACACCGGCCCGGATGAACTGCCCCTGGTATGGCCGGCCGACCTGATCAGCAGCTGCCCATGGAGAGACCAGCCCCCGCGTGAACCCCTGATACCGGCTCCGGAGCCCAGAAAGATAAGCCATCCCTCACTGGAGGACGCCCAGTTCGAGTGGGACCCCATTGGAGAAAACCTGATGGGGTTCACCCAGGAAACCCGGGCGGACGCAGCCAGTCGACTGGAGTCCTGCCGCCAACAGCTGGCGACATTTGAGAGGGAGCGGCGGGAGCGACGTGTCAGGGAGGAGCGGCTCCAAACACGGAGTGCGGAGCAGAAAAGAAGAGCCCGACAGAAACCCCGAGCTGCCAGCGGTCCCAGAGTCACCGGGACCGTGGTGAAGTTTCAGATGGATCGCGGCTGGGGCTTCATCAAGGACCCTGAAACCACCGACGACGTCTTTGGGACCCGCAGGGACGTCGAGAGCCACCTGCCAGAGGGACATTGCGGACGAGATTTATATCCTGGCGATGTGGTCACCTACACCCGGCACAAGGGTGCAAAAGGACTGTACGCCCTCCACGTCCATAGAGTGGTAGGAGAGGAGGAGCAGTACTACTCGGACCCCGAGTACCCAGAGGGCTTGGACGGGCCTGAAGATTACCCGGAACAAGGAGCATCAGGAGGACACCGCTACTGAAAAGTGGCAGCGCACAAATGTATATAGTTACCCGTCAGGGTATCAGAATTGTCGTGGGACTGTTTCCACTTAGAGGGTGGTCCCCATTGGGACTGTTACCTTCTTGAAAGTTGCCCCCCTATATCCCTAATCTGGCTGGGGACTGAGAACAGCCATCTCCCTTCCCAAACTGGCCGAGGACTGAGAGCGGCCATCCTGCAAATACTTGCGCTTCCTAAAGCGCCCCCTACTGGTTTTATAAAAAGACGGTAACATCTACCTCAGGACAGAGAGTCCCTCACGTTTGAGAGTTTGCTGAAGTTTTTGCACTTAAAAGAAGAATGAACACCTGGTCGCTGGTTGCACCGCGGCCGGGATCCAAGAATATGTTTTACCTAAAAAAATGTTTTATATGAAAAGGTTTTATATGCTGCTAAAGTAATAATGCAAATGTTTGGTAAGGTGTTTTATATGACAAAAGAGTTCCGGTAGTAATGACCATATCTAGTGAAAGAAAAATGTTGAAAAAGAGGAAAGTGTTTCCCATAAAGGGAATTAAATAATGTCGTCTGTTTTCTAATGTAAAAATGTTTTGAAAAAGTTTTGCATGTCTTGTAAATTAATTGTCTTTGCTCTCTTCCAGCCCGAGGACGTGCTGTGCTTTACCAGGGGGGAATGTAGCGCCCCGAGGGTTCAGCCGCTACAGGGGTATTGCACCTCAGCCAGAGGTGTGATATTCCACTCCCGGGTAAGGATGGTGTGTGGACCAGGGCTCGTTTAGCTGCATGCATCACACACACCCCATTTCCGGGGGACAGCTCAACGGTGCTCCCATTAGACAGTAATGCAGGCGCGACAGATCATGTCCCTGGCTGGAGTGGGGAGGGGGGGGGGGAACCCAGTGATGTAGGAGCAGGAGGGGAGGGTTTCTGGGCATAGGTAGGAGCCCATTGGTTGCAAGTCACCTGGGCTCATACACAGAGAGGGAGGTATAAGAGGTGGGCACCATCTTAGTTCAGGAGTCAGTTCAGTCAGAGGAGTGAGGAGAAGAGGAGTTCAGCCAGAGAGAGCTGACAGGGAGCTGTGGCTCAGTCTGGGCCCAGCTCCACGAGGCAGGCCTAGAGTGAAGGCCAGAGCCAGAGGAAAGGAACGGAAACAGAAAGGAAAGTAAGAAGGAACAGAACACCATGAGAGGCCCAGAGACACGAAGGCAGAAGGAACCCTAAGGACCCAGGAGATTGCGGGTGACGGGTTGGCAGAACAGGGTAACGGATCCCAAGTTGGTAGAGGCGACTAATCCTTAACCAAGAACCGGAGGTCGTGATCATATCTTGGTGCGACCCCTCGCTACACCTACTAGAAAGGCACACCACATAGGGTCAGGGAGGTGAGCATGAAGCCCTCCCAAGAGAAGGCCCGCGGGAGCTGGACAGACGTAGTGTCACTGGTGGGGCACGGCCAGAGAAAGGAATAGAAGGGAGTCCTGTGCCACACTCTGGAATTGCCTGGGGGTTGACCGAGCCCCCGCACCTGGTGGACGCAGCACGGCTTGGGCAGTCATTGTCGGCGGAGTGACTTGGAATATAAAGAACTGTGAGTAAAGAACGTGAACTGCAACCCCACGTCTCTGTGCTTCATCGCCGCACTAGCACTACTAGTGCTGGGACGCCGGTGCACCACCACACCCATCATCCACATTCCCTGCCCTGAGGCCATACTCTTCCCGTGGGGAGTTATCCCATCTTTAGCTGCACACACCACACCGGCCTCAGCGGACTGCTTTGCAGCGGCGGTACACCCTGATCGCAATCCACGGGTGGCGTAGTCGGACAACTAACCTAAAACCTTACAAATAGACTGCCACTGGTTTGACCACCCTGAGCCACGGGACCGGGCCATCGCCACGGTGACTACAACCCCCAGCATCCCACAAAAGGCCCGGTTCCGGGTTCCCCACGTGGCCCAGGGGGCGAGTCACATGAACCCTTTCCTTACTGTATCAGGAGATAATATGCTTATCCTCAATGATCCCAATATCAGGACTCAAAAACCCAGATAATGGGGCTCTATAGCCCCATCTTGAATGGAGCAAAAGTGCACATGCTTGATCTCTGCTTCATTCATTGTCCTTGGGACCTTGTTTTTACAGACAGTCCGATGGATAAAATATGGAGTGGAGGCCTCCAATTAATTCAAGATGAGTCTACAGAGCCCTGTTCTCAGGATTCCAGAGCCCCGATCTTGGGATAGGCAACAAATGGGTATAGGGAGAGACCTATTAATTACGCTAAGCGAAGCGGGGAGAAGGCAGCTGGGGACAGTGCGGACTCGTCACATCTCTCATTCTGCAAACTATGGCTGCAATCGTGCTCCCAGGCTCTGATTCATGCCTCTCGTGGTTTCAGCAGTATAAATCTAGTGACAGGCTCTCTTTAATGGACATTATTACTATATTAGAAAGTAAGGGGTAATGTTCTCCTTGTGAAGAGTGACATATCAGACATGCTAGTGTAAGGAGACTTATAGGTCATGTAATGCTCCTCTGGGAAATTAAATATGCAAATTGCCTCTTCAAAGAGGAAGAAGACTTGAACTTTAGTGCCAACTATTGGAGAAATGTTGCCCATTAGACCCCAGTCAGAGGCCTCTTATATAGCCAAATCAGATCTATACTTTGCACTGATGAGGGGCAACACCCCGAAATGCGTGTCTGCAAATTGAGATTCTGGTTTGGCTTTTATCCTAAGTCACATGGCAAGGCTCATTAAAAAGTCGATATTGACTTTTAGGATTGCTATTTCCAATAGGTGGCGCTAGAGTTCAAGTCCTCTTCCTCTCTGAAGAGGCAGTTTGCATATATTAGGGAGTGTAGTACTTGCCTTGCCCCAGGCACTGGCAAGCCATAGACAGCACTTCTTGTTTCTGTCAGTCCCACAAACATTGAGTGACAGGGCGTGTGCACTAAACTTTGTAAATGCTCACATCCGTGCCTGCCCTACAATCTACTATACCAGGCAGACACACATTAGGACCTATTTAATAGGGAACCAGACAACCAGTCAGAGTGGATTTCGACTCAGGGCCTTGGTCATGACTTCCAACCATCTGCAATCTTGTGGGACAGGTCCAGGAGGTCGGTGGCGGCTTGTTCTACTTCCAGTTGAATCTACTTCTTTAGGTCTCCGATAAAGCTAAATACAATGGTGGTGCCGGGAGCCTGTGCCGCCTGAGGTGCAGTGAAGGAGGCATAATGACGTCACTATAGCGATGGACCACACACCTGATAACAAGGCCTGGCGCATATTTTTTTTTTCTTGTTAGAATTGCTGGAGGAGTAGACGGCATTGGGGGTGAAGAGGGCACTGTGGTGTCATCATAGTATATGAAAGATATTGATATGTGCAGAGGACACTGCGGAGGGCATCTGTGCATGGGGGGCACTGAGGGTATCATACTGTGTAGGAGGCATCATTGTGGAAGGTAGTATCATACTATGTGGGGGCTTTATTGCGTGTGGAGGACACCTGGGAAATCCTAATATGTGGGGGAACTGGGGGCAACATACTGTGAAGAGGGGGACACTGGGGGCAACATACTGTGTGAGAGGACAATGAGGGCATTATACTGTGTTGATGACATCATTGTGTAAGGTAGCTTTCTGGAAACATGAGGGGGAACACTGTGGGGGTGTCATACCCAGTAAGGGGGCATCATTGTGTGTGGAAGACACTGGGGGAATCCTACTATGTGGAGGGAACTGGGGGCAAAACACTCTGTAGAGGGGACACTGGGGGCATCATACTGTGTGGGAGGACAATGGGGGCATTATACTGTGTAGGTGGCATTATAAGTAGCTTTCTGGAAATATCATGAGGGGGGACACTGTGGGGGTGTCATACCCTGTATGGGGGTGTCATACCCTGTATGGGGGTGTCATACCCTGTATGGGGGCATCATTGTGAGTGGAAGACATTGGGAGAATCCTACTATGTGGGGTGAACTGGGGGCATAATACTCTGAAGAGGGGACAATGAGGGCATCATACTGTATAGGGGCCATCATTGTGTAAGGTAGCATTGTAGGGGCATCAAGAGGGGGGATACTGTGGGGGCATCATACTCTGTATGGGGGCCTCAGTGTGTGTGGGGCATCAGACTCGGAGTAAGCTTAAAAAGGGTATTAAATTGTAAAAAGTGATGGCACACTATCAGGGGCTTCACTGGGGGGCATGATTTTTGTGTGGGTGAACAAAAAAGTACTGGGGGTGTTAAGGGTGTCGCTTGGCTGTCAAAAAAAATTGCCGCAGCACCGGAAAAGGTGTCGTCTTTCCTGTGCCTCAGAGTCCTTCCCCCGTCCTTCCTATGGTGACTCTCCCAAACTTCCCTGGAAAGACGCACATGATATAAGCACAATGCCATGTTCTCAAATAAAGAAATTCCACTTATCGGCACAGAACAAGTTAACACGACCCCCTCAGGAGGCCGCTCGTCTTCACTTCTTCAGAAGAGATGTCTTAAACACTAAGTAATGCTGTAGGATGGCAGCGATACGCCTATTGTAATACCTTAAAATGCAGCGCTTGAAAATAGCATCTGCGGCATTGTTTCGCTCCATTCCCTTCCGTTTTTTTTTCTCTTTTCCCTCTCCCATTTGCCCCTTATTAATAATGGAGGCATTCACACATTGCTCAAAAATGCTGAGGCTTTAATTTGAAATGGATTCGACTTTCTGCAAGTTCCCCAAAATAAAAGAATATACAAAAAAAAAAAAAAGCAGCTCGGAGACATTTGTGTGCAGGTTGAAAGCTGTGAAGAGTAAATGGTTTGACTGAATGGCTTTGCAAACCCCAAAGGAAAATATAGGACTATTGTAAAGATGCTTGGTTACCACGGCAACAGAACGAGAGGCCATTTAGTATTTTTTTTTTTACATCTGGTAATTTTAGGCTCTTAGAAGCAGGTCTGGTCATTTCTGCCTCTTGATTCAATGTAATTTTCAAATAACCCAATTCTCCCCTGTTTCTCCTCTTCTTTCTCCTTGACTTAAGATTTATTTTCAGAAACTAATTATCTTCTAAAGATTGGTGAAAAGAAGCGATTCCGAGGAAAAAAAAAAAGTGTCTTTCCTTGTTTTAGATGCCTGGACTGAGATGCTGTCAGTTTAGATGCATCTGAAGTTAAAAGCAAATGACGGTAATTATCAGAGGCTCCGCCGCGCTCCAGAAGGAAGAGGAATACAATTTAGAATGTAAATATGTAAAGATAGTGACAGTTCTTTATTAGCGCTCGTCAGTCCTTCTTTTTGTGTGTGTATGGGGGGGGGGGATAAGCACACAACAGATGGCAGCATAATGTACACAGAGGGTTAATTGGGGGTCTATGAGGAATTCTAAAACAGTTTAGATAATCATCCTGTGCGATTTGCAAAAAAAAAAAAGGTAAATGGGAATTATACTGGGGGGAGGAGGATGCAAATTATCAAGAGTAAGATAAGTATTTTAATTCACTGAAGTGGTGACAGTCGTCCATTCAGCGCATCTAGGGCAGAAGTGTGATCTTAGAGTGAGGGGCTGGTGGATCGTAACAGATTAAACTCCTCCATGCACAGCAAGGTAATGTTATAGTACTGCAGGAAGGGACCTAGCGCACAGTGCTGTAGTGCAGGAAGGGACCTAGTGCACAGTGCTGTACTGCAGGAAGGGACCTAGCACACAGTGCTGTACTGCAGGAAGGGACCTAGCACACAGTGCCGTACTGCAGGAAGGGACCTAGCGCACAGTGCCGTACTGCAGGAAGGGACCTAGCGCACAGTGCCGTACTGCAGGAAGGGACCTAGCGCACAGTGCCGTACTGCAGGAAGGGACCTAGCGCACAGTGCCGTACTGCAGGAAGGGACTTAGCGCACAGTGCCGTACTGCAGGAAGGGACCTAGTGCACAGTGCCGTACTGCAGGAAGGGACCTAGCGCACAGTGCCGTACTGCAGGAAGGGACCTAGCGCACAGTGCCGTACTGCAGGAAGGGACCTAGCGCACAGTGCTGTACTGCAGGAAGGGACCTAGCGCACAGTGCTGTACTGCAGGAAGGGACCTAGCGCACAGTGCTGTACTGCAGGAAGGGACCTAGCGCACAGTGCCGTACTGCAGGAAGGGACCTAGCGCACAGTGCCGTACTGCAGGAAGGGACCTAGCGCACAGTGCTGTACTGCAGGAAGGGACCTAGCGCACAGTGCCGTACTGCAGGAAGGGACCTAGCGCACAGTGCCGTACTGCAGGAAGGGACCTAGCGCACAGTGCTGTACTGCAGGAAGGGACCTAGCGCACAGTGCTGTACTGCAGGAAGGGACCTAGCGCACAGTGCTGTACTGCAGGAAGGGACCTAGCGCACAGTGCCGTACTGCAGGAAGGGACCTAGCGCACAGTGCCGTACTGCAGGAAGGGACCTAGCGCACAGTGCCGTACTGCAGGAAGGGACCTAGCGCACAGTGCCATACTGCAGGAAGGGACCTAGCGCACAGTGCCGTACTGCAGGAAGGGACCTAGCGCACAGTGCCATACTGCAGGAAGGGACCTAGCGCACAGTGCCGTACTGCAGGAAGGGACCTAGCGCACAGTGCCGTACTGCAGGAAGGGACCTAGCGCACAGTGCCGTACTGCAGGAAGGGACCTAGCGCACAGGGCCGTACTGCAGAAAGGGACCTAGCGCACAGTGCCGTACTGCAGGAAGGGTCCTAGCGCACAGTACCGTACTGCAGGAAGGGACCCAGCGCACAGTGCCGTACTGCAGGAAGGGACCTAGCGCACAGTGCCGTACTGCAGGAAGGAACCTAGCGCACAGTGCCGTACTGCAGGAAGGAACCTAGCGCACAGTGCCGTACTGCAGGAAGGAACCTAGCGCACAGTGCCGTACTGCAGGAAGGGACCTAGCGCACAGTGCCGTACTGCAGGAAGGAACCTAGCGCACAGTGCCGTACTGCAGGAAGGAACCTAGCGCACAGTGCCGTACTGCAGGAAGGGACCTAGCGCACAGTGCCGTACTGCAGGAAGGGACCTAGCGCACAGTGCCGTACTGCAGGGAGGGACTTAGCGCACAGTGCCGTACTGCAGCAAGGGACCTAGCACACAGTGCCGTACTGCAGGAGGGAACCTAGCACACAGTGCCGTACTGCAGGAAGGGACCTAGCGCACAGTGCCGTACTGCAGGAAGGGACCTAGCGCACAGTGCCGTACTGCAGGGAGGGACTTAGCGCACAGTGCTGTACTGCAGCAAGGGACCTAGCGCACCGTGGCGTACTGCAGCAAGGGACCTAGCGCACCGTGCCGTACTGCAGGAAGCAACCTAGAACACAGTGCCGTACTGCAGGGAGGGACCTAGCGCACAGTGCCGTACAGCTGCAAGGAATGTGGTGCACAGTGCCGTACAGCAGCAAGGGACCTGGCACATAGTGCCATACTGGAGGAAGGGACCTAGCGCACAGTGCTGTACAGCAGGAAGGGACCTAGCGCACAGTGCCGTACTGCAAGAAGGGACCTAGAGCACAGTGTCATACTGCAGGAAGGGACCTAGCGCACAGTGCTGTACAGCAGCAAGGGACCTAGCGCACAGTGCCGTACTGCAGGAAGGGACCTAGTGCACAGTGCCGTACTGCAGGAAGGGACCTAGCACACAGTGCCTTACTGCAGAAAAGGGCTTACAGCACAGTGCGGTACTGAAGAAAAGGACCTAAGGCACAGTGGTGTACTGCAGGAAGGAACCTAGCGCACAGTGCCATACTGCAGTAAGGGACCTATTTCACAGTGTCATACAGCAGGAAGGGACCTATTTCACAGTGTCATACAGCAGGAAGGGACCTAGCGCACAGTGCCTTACTGCAGAAAAGGGCTTACAGCACAGTGCCGTACTGAAGAAAAGGACCTAAGGCACAGTGGTGTACTGCAGGAAGGAACCTAGCGCACAGTGCCGTACTGCAAGAAGGGACCTAGAGCACAGTGTCATACTGCAGGAAGGGACCTAGCGCACAGTGCTGTACAGCAGCAAGGGACCTAGCGCACAGTGCCATACTGCAGTAAGGGACCTATTTCACAGTGTCATACAGCAGGAAGGGACCTATTTCACAGTGTCATACAGCAGGAAGGGACCTAGCGCACAGTGCCTTACTGCAGAAAAGGGCTTACAGCACAGTGCCGTACTGAAGAAAAGGACCTAAGGCACAGTGGTGTACTGCAGGAAGGAACCTAGCGCACAGTGCCATACTGCAGTAAGGGACCTAGCGCACAGTGCCGTACTGCAGTAAGGGACCTAGCGCACAGTGCCGTACTGCAGTAAGGGACCTAGCACACAGTGCCGTACTGCAGGAAGTGACCTAGCACACAGTGTTGTACTGCAGGAAGTGACCTAGACTGGGGTGTGACTTCCACCTCTGTACCCCCTACACTTAAGCCTTGGCTTAAATAAGTAAAACAACAAGTAAAATGTTATAAAATAAAGAAGCAGATGGAAGGGTTGATGCGTAGTTATTTCGGGGGGAAGGCTATAGCTCAATTCCTCTGGATCCAGCCGTTTACAGGTCATTGGTCACCTGTTTATATTGGGAAGGCTCTCATGTACAGTGTTCACACAGCGCTGTATCCTCAGGGTGGACAGTCACGTTCTATGAGCTTCTGCTGTGAATGGTGAAACCAGTGGCTTTTGTTCCCATATCATCTTTCTCATAAAGTGCCGACACAATGGAGTCAGATCCCCAGTATTACAAAACGTCCCAGGAAAAACTGCAGAATATTAACATATCCGAAATGTGGACATCTCGGCTTTCTTTACGAATCACCTTTGTTACATTTGCACTAATACCTCAAAATTACCAGATTTTTTTTACTTTTTGCTTTTAAGTTTTGCATTTCTTCGCTGGAATAAGAGAAGCTTCATGTTCACAATCACACGTTTAGCAAGCTGTTTGCAAATCATACTGCCATTTTTAGAGGTGCTTAAACTGGAAACTTAACTTTAAATGTTACCATAGAAACTCGACATAAAATGTTCTCCGAGGCCCTGAAGCCTGGAAGAATCTATTTTAAATGCACCTGCAGACAAAATCCTTGACAATAATATCCGTGACCCTGACAAGAGTGCACCATTTATTAACTAATGTATCCGAGGCTCTCCGTCAAATGCACGAGATTTTTTATTAGTTTGTATTTTTTTCTTACATCTAAACCTGACGATTCATTTTCCTCGCTTCGCAAAGTAGCCACCGGAAAAGGCGGAACATGTACTTTCGTCCCCTTGTTGTTTAATGGAATTTTTTTTTTTTCTGAAAATGCCGATGTCTTCTCCGCACCGTATGGAGCGTACGGTTAAGTATGTTCTGTAAACCTCTCTGATGTGTTTTTCCTCTAAGATGTAAGGTGAACTGGGGATAGACTTCCATTCCAAGTTCAAAAAGTTTTTAGCTTCACATGCTATGGTTTTCTTTTCTTTGTTCAACGATGATATGGACAGGTTTCAACTTCATGTAGTTCCAAGTAGTGTAAAATTGTTTTAAAGGGGACTTATCAGAATATTATTAGATATGAAGATAGTGGTATGACTGTATAGGCCCTTCCTTCCTGATAAAAATGATAAATTTTTTCTAACAATCCGATGTGCCAACCTTGAGAAATGTAGAGTAGAAATCCTATGCAAATCAAGTTGAGGGGCGTGTCTAGAAGGAGTCCAAGTGCAGTCACTGACATGCCTCCAGTGCACTTCCAGCCAATGCACTTGGACTGCTTCTTGACACGCCTCCAGCTTGAATTACATCTTCTACACTAGATTTCTCATGACTGGAACATCGGATCTTCACAAAAAAGGTATCGTTTTTATTGGGGGACAAGCGCCTACACAGCCATATATATGTAAAAATGTCCTGACAATTTCCCATTAACTTGGCATTAATAAGACCTGGTGGGTGCTGAGAGCTCACATAAGATAGGCAATACAGAATCTGTTCACATCATATATAGGCTCCATGTTCGGTATAAGTATACTTATAATGTGCCTATTCAATACAACTGAATACCACAATAAGCATGTATATTATATACATACCGCGCAGTATATGCATTTATATAATAGAAGTTAATGTCAGTTCTATGCAACTGTGTAGGCATTTAATTGCATACATCTGAGGCCCTCTACACATCACATCATTACTCTCCGCCGAGCTTATATGATGGAATATATTAAAAGGTTGTGAAATCTATTCCTCGTATATAAAATGCAGGAGATTTTGGCTGGAACTGCACAGCAATTTTGGCCGTGACAGAGATGGCGCAGCCAAAAATCACAGGTAAATCGCAGCATAATGTATTGTATTCTGGAAGGCACTGTGGCTGCGGCAAGCAAATTGCAAAAATTTAGAACCGTTGGATTATTGGCAACTTGTTAGCGCAGGTCGCAGTATCTTGCAGGTCACATTGTGATCTAGGCTGCGATGTAACAGTAGCATAGAACGAGTTTTGGCAGCATGACGGGTGCCGCCACGTAGCCCCAGCTTCACAGCAAAATCGCGGCTTTAAAATAGTCGTGCGATAACAAGTTGTACAAATGTTTTTGGTCGTGTGATTTGCCTACAAATTGCTGTCACGCGCCACGTGTTGCTCTGCAGGCCCAGCCTAAAAGTTTATAGTTTTTACCGCTTTTGTGGTAGAATAAAAAATAAACAAAAACTTTTAACCTGTGATGTCCGTATTTGTAGCGTATACCTTAAACCTAGACTTAAAATTTGACGCAAACTTGTGGCAGAGATTCGGCAGCACGACTGTTTACCGATATGATGAACCTGAACGGCACAATATCAGGAGAGGCTTTTTTTCCCATCTCTGATTATAAATAACAATGTTCCCATTCACTGACAGCAAATTGAAAACTTGAAAATAATGCATAAGAAAATTATATAACATGTGACACAATGACATTTAATTCATGTCAAGTCCTGGCTGGTGTAATCTGCTGTGTGGAATGGAGGCATTATAAGGTGTGTGGGGGGCACAATGGGGACATCATTGTGTTGGGGGCATTGTACTGTGTGTATGGTCACTGGAGGCATCATAAGGTGTGTGGGGGGCACAATGGGGACATCATTGTGTTGGGGGCATTGTACTGTGTGCATGGTCACTGGAGGCATCAAAAAGTGTGTTGGAGCACCATGGGGACATCATTGTGTGTGGGGCATTGTACTGTGTGCATGGTCACTGGAGGCATCATAAGGTGTGTGGGGGGCACCATGGGGGCATCGTTGTGTGGGTGGCATTGTACTGTGTGAATGGTCACTGGAGGCATCATAAGGTGTGTGGAGCACCATGGGGGCATCATTGTATGGGGAACATTGTACTGTGTGCATGGTCACTGGAGGCATCATAAGGTGTTTGGTGGGCACCATGGGGGCATCATTGTGTGGGGAACATTGTACTGTGTGCATGGTCACTGGAGGCATCATAAGGTGTGTGGGAGCACCATGGGGGCATTGTTGTGTGGGGGGAATTGTAATGCATACATGGTCACTAGAGGCATCATAAGGTGTGTAGCGGCCACCATGAGGACATCATTATGTGGGGGGCATTGTACTGTGCGCATGGTCACCCAATGTATCATAAAGTGTGTGGGGGGCACCATGGGGGCATCATTGTATGGGGAACGTTGTACTGTGTGCATGGTCACTGGAGGCAACATAAGGTGTGCGGGGGACATCATTGTCTGAGGGACATTGTACTTTGTTCATGGTCCCTGGAAGAATGATAATGTATATAGGGTGGGCATCATATTGCGGGAAGGGGTATTAAACTGTATGAGAACAATAGATTGCTTCATTAGGGGCTTTATTTTCGTGTGGGTATACGAAAAGGACTTGGCGGGGATATGGGAGTGGCAAGCTGCAAACAAAATTGTCGACTGATGTCCTACTTTCCTGTCTTCCGTTGGGAGGGATGATTATCTATACAAGTGCAATAAAGCAATAAACATTTCTTGGGCCATACAAGAAAAAGAGAGAAATCACCAGACAGATCCGGAAATAAAGTGATAGAAATCTTCGCAATACTCACATGAATCCGCTGGCGTCATCTTTCGGGTGACAAACTCCTTGGTTTTCACATGGGTTGCTGGAACATGCATTAAGTGAGATTTCACAATTTTTGCCCTGTAAAATAAAAAAAAAAAACAATACATAGGTCTATAGACGGTAATCCTCCAATCCTGCGGGCTCCTGTAGATATACGCACATTTGTAACTTTGGCTTGAACCATTGTATTGTAGCATAAGGGGCTGAGTTCACTAAATGTGTATAATCAAAATTGGTCAAGCATTATATTGACATGTAGGTCATAGGAATCTGAATAAAACGATACCTTGATATCTGCGATCTGATGTCTTATTCCAGAGAAATCCAGGTTTTTCTTAATATGTAAATGATCTGTTAAAGATCTATGGGCCGGGCATAGATCTCCCCGAGAATCTGCCTCCTGAGCTTATTTTACATGAAAGGGGGCGTTTCCAGTATAAGACATGTAGATCAGGAGAGAAGACTGTCAGTCATTACATGTCTCACACTGGTAACGTCTCCTTTGAAATCAGCTCTGGAGGCAGATTCTCAGGGAGATCTATGTCCGGCCCATAGATCTTAACAGCTCATTTACATATTAAGAAAAACCTGGATTTCTCTGGAATAAGACATCAGATCGCAGGTATCAAGGTATCATTTTATTCAGATTCCTATGACCTACATGCCCATATAATGCTTGACCAATTTTGATTATACACATTTATGTCCTTTTTTTCTCTCCTTTTTTCATTCATCATTTGCTACTTTTCTAGTACTTTTTCACAATGGTACTCCAGTAAAATACTAAATTTGTATAATTTTTTTTTTGTCCCATTTGAAGACTAACATGCAACAAGCTTATTGAAAGGATGGTGCGACATCTTACTCTAAACAAGTGACACAAAAAAGAATAGAAGAAAAAGAAAAACATTTTTAAAATTTGCACCAAATTCATCAAACATCCTGAGCCATTTTGATGAATTTGCAAAAAAAAAGAAAGACAAGATGAAAAAAAAAATGAACTGATCTATCGGGGTCTTAGTTTCAGACAAACGTTTCCAACCTGAAGAATCACAGCAACAATAATCGTCCAAAATTTGTGCCCATTTTGGGAGACTTAACTTATATGATTATATGTATGTATGCAGCTTAAAGGGTTATATTCCCATCTTCATAGGTGGATATTGTTGGATAGTGCAGGTAAATACAAGCAATTGTATAATTTGCTGCTTCTTAAAATTTGCAGCCATTCTTGAGATATTAACACTTTTTTCTCTTGTTTACAGCTCGTTACCTAGGAGACCGACCACCACTTCTTTCTAGCTTGTAACCACTGCACTGAAGCTGGCCGGGATTAGGAGATAACAGTGCGCTCCAGCGATCCTGGCAGCTTCAAAACAGCGCTTACAAGCTCAATAGAAAAGTGCTTATAAGTGCTGTGCATGTTCTGCTGTCTAGCAGCAGTGGTCGGTGTCCAAGGCAACGAGCTGTAAACAAAAGAAAAGTGTTAATATCTCAAGAACGGCTGAAAATTTTAATAAGCAGTAAATTGCAAAATAGCTTGTTTTTACAAGGACTATCCGACAATACCCAATTTATGAAGATGGGAAATAACCCTTTAATTTCAAAAACATCCTGTGTTGGAAGTACATTGAAACATATGGCAGGCAGGCAGGCCAAATGCCTTAGGTAAAAAGACGGAATGTAGAAAAGTGTCACCAAGACAATGACAGGAGAGTCCATGGCATCATTCGTTTGGAATCGAGACTAATGTGAACGGAGCTCTATACTAATGAATGGCCCCCGATAATGTAGCAGCATCCGTTGAGTGTTATCCACCTGTAGCACCATGCGGCCGTCTTGCCGAGCTTTTATTACTAAGGATATTACAAATTGTATCTTTCTGCAGAGACCAAGTCATTAAAAACCCGTCTTCCTCCATCCAGATCTCTTCTGTGTCACAGCTGCATACAAAAAAACCATTAAGCCTGGTAAAAAAAAAAAATAAGTCAGAAATACGGCAGGCGGGAATACTTCCTACTAGAGCCACTTCTAAAAGCACCGCTCGTTTCCTCCGCCAGCAGATAATGGAGAATTCCAGTTTTATTTCCAGCACTCGGTGACATCTTCTACTTCACCACAGGAGGAGGATTTTTGGATTTTTGGAGAATAATAATTGTAAAAAACGAAAATAAATAAATAAAAAATAAATTATATATATATATTATTATTATTGTTTTTGCATAGCACCTGTCACCAGTCAGAAGGGGGGATACTCAGCTAATGGATTCAGAATATGTAAAATATCAGCGTCTTTTAATTGTGCATCCTCCACATATGTAGCAATCAGCAGCTTTTGTTAGGGTAGGTAATTTTCATCTCCTGGTGAATGTATGAAGAACACGGACGGTGCAGGAATGTATGGAGACGCGGGGTTCCTATACTTTTTAGTGGTATTTACACATCAAACTGTAAAAAATGGGGGTTATCCCAGCAATATGTATGATTGGTGATGATCCAACAGCTTGGACCCACATGATTCCAAAAAAGAAGTAAATGGAGTGGTAGCGCTCCTGTATAACCACTGCTTCGTTCAGTAGTGCGCATGCGTAACCGTCACTCCCATAGATGGTGAATGAGGATTTATTCACACGGAACCTGAGGGTCAGTGATTAGTGTCGTTGGCGAGATAATCCCTTTGGGATGGTGGTAGAAATATACTATAAGGAAAGGTTCACACCACCAATTTCTCAAAAAAAAAAGTTTGATCAGAGTGGGATCTGTTTTTCTTGGACGTAGAGAGAAAAAAAAATGTTTCTCCACCCTCATTCCATGAAAATTAGACTGCACTTGGATGTCATCTGAGTGCGGTCCGATTTTTTTCACGGGCCCGTATACTTGCATTGCCGATTTTGATCCTACACTCGGATCAACATCGGACATTTTCTGATGTTTTCCGCAGATCACTCGGTCAGAGAAAAAAATCAGATATATGAATAGTCCCATAGAATATCATATGTAAGAGTGCTGTGAAAATCGGTCGTGTGCACGAGCCCTTATACTCAAGTGTCCGCTATCCGGCTCCATCACTGGACACATTGCCGGACACTTCTGTTAGTTTGGGAACTTTTTGAGATGTCATTGCTGGAAAGAGCTGCCACGTACCCCTGACTCGCTACCCATTTTACCCCATTAACATTAGCTTCTTGGATTTCACCCCCCCCACCTGTTGTATAGATCACACGCTTTAAACCTCCAACCTAATGCCTTTACGGGTATGTGCCCACGATGCAGAAATGAAGCAGAAAATTTCTGCATGTTCTTGGCAGTAAAAACGCTTGCAGATTTTACACGTGTTTTTGACGCATTTTTGCAGCGTTTTTACATGTGGATTTGACTTGCATTTTTCAAATGCATTGGGACCTCAAATCCACACGCAGAAAAGCACAAATAATGGACATGATGTGGATTTAGAGTTCTAGTCCTCTTCCTTTCTGAAGAGACAATTTGCATGTTTCATTTCCCAGAGGAGCATTCATGGCTTATAAGTCTCCTCACTCTGACACTGCAGACCTGGCTTGTCACTCTCCAGAAGAACAAACGTTACCCCTTAGATCCCAGTCATAAGCTGCGTGCCCACGATGCGTTTTTCAAGCGTTTTACTGCGGAATTTGCGCAGTGTAAACGCTTGGTAATCCGTGCCCCATGATCCCCAATGTCAATCCGCAAGTTCAATGCCCATGCTGAGGATTTTTCCGCAGCGTTTTTGATGTGCGGAAAATTCCGCAGCATGTCCATTATTTGTGCGTTTACGTTGTGCGGAATTGCCTTCTCAATGCATTAGAAAAACGCAAGGCAATTCCGCATGTGCAAAACGCTTCAAAAACACGTGTTAAATTCCGCACGCCTTTTTCCGGGCAAGGACACGCTGAAATGAGCGGAAATTTTCCATTTCATTTCTGCATCATGAGCACATAGCCTTAGCCTCTCACCTAACCAAATCAGATCTCTTACTTTGGACTGATGAGGGGGCAACACCCTGAAACACGTGTCTGCAAATTGAGATTCTGGTTTGGCTTTTATCCTAAGTCATGTGACAAGGCTCATTGAAGGGTCGATACTGACTTTTAGCATTGCCGCTTCCAATAGGTGGCGCTAGATTTCTAGTCCTGTTTCTCTCCGAAGAGATAATTTGCATATTTAATTTCCCAGAGGACCATGCATGGCTTATAAGTCTCCTGACTCTGACACGCCAGGCTTGGCTTGTCACTCTCCACAAGAAGAAACGTTATTCCTTAGACCTCATTAGCCGCCAAAATTTATTGGATGATAGACACATGCGTCTGCGGAGAGGAAGCAACCCAACCAGTGAGCTTCTGATTGCCATTACCAGTCTCATTTCCACTGCGCGCGTCATCATGGGGCACCGATCCATGTGCAGCACGAAATAAAAAGGGCACAGACCTGTGTGTGCGCCATCCACAGTGCACAACGTGGCGGAAGTGCTAGTATTAAATAAATAACTGAGAACTACAAATGTGCTGTAATTTATACAAACATATACGTTTTGTAGTAAATGCAAAAACTTTGTAAGCCATATCTTAAAAAGGCTATCCAGGCAAGGCAGAGAATGCCATGACTGCTTTTATATAACAAACAGCGCCACACTTGTCTTCAGGTTGTGTGTGGTATTGCAACCCACTTCTGTTTTTGAAAGGAAGCAGTCACATTTTTTCCAATACTAGTTTAAAAGGGTTGACGCATGGCAGATTTCCTTCAGAAACAGCGCCACCCCTGATCGTTGGTTTTGTCTGGTATTGCAACTCATCTCCATTAAAGTGAATGAAGCAAAACTGCAATACCGCGCACAACCCACGGTCAGAGGTGGTGTTGTTTCTCAAAGAAAGCAGCCATGTTTTTTTTTCCTAATTGTGGACAATCCCTTTAAGTCACCAACTCATACCTTGAAGCCGGGTGGACAGACACATTTATAATACTCCACGGCGTCGTTCTGACAGCTGGCCTGGTTACGACAAGGACTGGACAAACATGGGTCACATTTGGCCTGGATAGTCAAGCTCGGTGGTCCTGTGGGGGATAAACCAGAATATAAATGGTAGGAATAAAAGCTGACATATGGCCCCCAATCCGATTTCTCATTCTGCATCACAATTATGGGATGTGGCGACTGTAAACCTGCATTCTGCTAATGACGGCGGCGGCGCGGCCTCAGAAAAGCCAATTTCAATAATGCACTGCGGACAAATATAATGGTCGCCCGCTGCAAAGTGTCACGCAGAATAGGGGGCAGTAAATCAGATTTCTGCTTCTTTAACCCACAGGAGGAACATAAATAAACTGACCCTAAACCAAATCAGCGATGTCGGAGAGACTGAGCGCGCAGTGTAATGTACTGTTATTCGGAGGGACAGATGGAGCAGGTTTTTGTGCGAGGTCCCCATAATGTCGGAGCTGAAGGTCATTTTAATCAGCGGCAGAAAGGAGAAATGGAGAGAACTGCAAGAGTGCATGTACGTGGCGGTAACACACCGCATTGTGACGGAGCCGCGCCGCGGATGACAAGTAACTGCGGCTCGTAGGGAGAGCGATGTGAATAAGGAGAACTGTACGCTCCAGAAATAAATCAGTCCCTGGTCTGAGATCCAACACTTCTTTAGGGTGCAAACAAAAGGTATTTGTGAGTGTGCGCCTCCCACCGAGCGGGATATATTGTGGACCAGCACTTTAATTTTGGCCATGTTATTTACGGCTATTGTGCCCATCTGGAATCAATAGTGGCCATTGTACAGGAGTAAATGTGGGCGATCGTGTATATAGAGCCCCTATTCTCAGAAACGCGCGTTGGGAGAGTTGCACGGTGCGGCGTCTACATTCAGCTGGCTAAAATTATGCTATATATAAGTATAAAAATAAAACTGAGAAATGGGATCTAAATATCGCCATGTGGTGCTCGGATAATACCGGCAAGCTTCATACTGTGTAGTCCATTTGGATGGAATAACTAAGATTTACAGTAATGTGGAAAAGTTTTAGGCAGGTGTGGAAAAAATGTAAAAGTAAGAAGAAAGCGCTAGGAAATAGAAGTGTTAATAGTTTGCATTTTGGTAATTGATAAAAAATAAAGCGAATGAACAAAAGAGAATCTGAACACTCCAAACACGTTCCCATCGAGATTCCTGGGCAGAGGTGGTTGTTAAGAACGATACTTTACAATTAATTGCACATAAATAATACTGCTATACAATGTTCAATAAATGCCACAACTGGAAGCATGAGTTAAAGCACCATCCAATGTTTTTTCTCCACTAATGCCCCTAGTAATATACTTTCCATCTGCTCTTCCCAGCGCCGCTCCGCTCCCGTTTCATTATCTTCTGACCACAGGTGACCAGAAGTCAGAGCTAACGGTCTCAAGCTCTCAATGTAAGTCTACGGGAGCCTCACGGTGGCCTCATTCTGGTTCTCAGACTCAGGCCTCATTCAGACTTCCATTTTTCTCCACGTAGAAGATAAAAGGACTGATTATTTTGATCAGAGCTTCGTCCAAGTGTCATCAGTATTTCTCGTACGTGGAGAAAAAAAAAAAAAGTTTCTCCACCTTCTCCAATGTGACAGTCCATGAAAATCAGACTGCACTCAGATGTCATCCGAGCGCGATCTGATTTTTTTCATGGACCCATAGACTGACATTGCTGATTTTAATCCGACACTTGAATCAAAATCAGGCATGTCTCCACAATTTTTCACAGCCCACTCGGCCTGTGAAGAATCACGGACACATGAATGTCCCCATAGACAGGAACGAGTGCTATGTGTAAGAATCACAGATAGCACTTGTACGCGCAAATCGGATGTCTGAATGAGGCCAAACATTGGGAAGTGACCTCCGGAATGATCAGCAAACACTGGAGCGATCCAGCAGGTCACAGCCAGGAGAAGACGACTGGAGCGGTGCCAAGTACAGAAGAAGGCGGCGGGTGGTGAGTATAGTACTAGGACAGGCATTAGAGATGCCACTCCGGTGAGGAAATTAAAAAAAATAAATGCCGGAGTGCTGCTTTAAAGGGTCGCCCAGTACAAATTTTTATATTAAATAAGGTGGTATAAAAAAACAAATTCTCATCTACTGGACTCCAGCGGCTCCTGTGCACCGCTGACCAACCTGCCCACTACCGCTAATCATGTGACTGCTGCAGCCACTGATCGGCTGCAGCCCTGATGTTCTGTCAGGAGTCCGATGGGCGAGCAGTTTTTTTTTTTAGATTTTTATTCCACCGTGGGCCTGACTTTATTCTAAAAATTAGTAATAGACAAAATACAAAAAAAAAAGGTAAAAGCAGACACACGGTCCACAAATGTATGAAAATCTGATCCAGCACAATGATGAAAAATGTTTTTTTTCCTAATAGAGATTTTTTGGGGGCAGCTCCTAAACATTGCACATAGGGCTCTCCCATACACCCCTGTAATATATACATCTATAGGGACATACACGAATGCAGCTCGTGCAGATGTCACTTTCTGCTATACTTTATCTGCTCGTATACAGTCCCCGATTAGGACAGATTTGGGTTTTATTACCGTTGCATTCAAATTTTTTAGCCGGTGTGGTAAGGAGAAGTTTCCCGTCCATTTCCAGGGGTCCGGTGCAGCGGGCAATGCCAGGTTCCTTGTAGCCAGTCTTCACCCAACTCGACAGCCAGCGTAGATTACAGTCACAGTACAGTGGGTTGGCACCAATGGCTCTGGAGGGAAAAAAAACAACAAAATACACGACCATAACCAGACATCCAACGTCAAGATATTGTGCAGCGACAATCTGCAGCGTTACACCGGATTCACACATTCAAACACAGGAGCGGATCCGAAAGAGAAGGGTCACACTTTCCGCTAATGATTTTTTTTTCTGGGGGGTGATGGGGCAGGGTGTAGCTAAAACCAGTATATGTGATTCCTGACCTCTGCAACGTTCACATGTAGGAAAGCTTTTATGAAAATCAGAACAATTGAAAGTCTATTCCATATATCAGAACGGAAAGAGGCAAATTTGCCGCTGCCCCATAGAGAATGAATGTAGCCGAGGCGTCGACACGCGGCCAATGCACAACTTTTTTAGCCCCGTTCTCTGGATTGATGGGAGTCCACACCGATCTACAAGTTATCATCTATCCTGTAGCTAGGTGATAGCTTTAACAATCCCTATTCATACATATATAGCAATTGCGGGAATTTATGCCACGTGTAAACAGGCCTTTAGCGTATGTTGCCAATATGAATTTTCAATACAATGTGGATTTTCCATCGATTTTCATGCAGAAAATCCACAATGTATCAAAGTACCAGTAAGGTGGATGACATTTAAAGGGGATCTGTCATTTGCCAAAACTATATAGTTTTTTTACCTGGTGTAAACGTCACTGTTCTCCTGAATCCGGAGTAGTTTTTCTTTTCTTTCTGAGCCTCTCCGTTCCTGAGATATTGTCACTTCTTCCCTGCATATAAAGCTGGTCTGGTTTATCAAGTGGGCGTGGTCCTCAAATAAAGACGCCCACAGAAAAGATGCCCATGCTGATTTGGCCAACAAGACTAGACTTATATACAGAAAATAAGGGGCCATATCTCAGGAACGGAGAGGCTCAGAAACAAAAGAAAAACAACGCCGGATTCAGGAGAACAGCGGCATTTATACCAGGTAAAAACATTCTATATTTATAGCAAGTGAGAGGTAGTCTTTAACTAAATCTCATATGCTAAGCAAAAAAATCTGCAGAGTAAACCGACCGGCGTTGTCAATGCTGCAATTTTTTTTACGCCGGCTTTCAAACATTGCATTCTGATTCAGTGCGGTTTGGCTGTCGCATACGAGAAAATTTGTCCAAACTCATCCACCATTGCGTTGTTTCAGGTTGGTGAGGATTTATCTTGGCTTTTGTGCCTGTTCTATGTCATCAAAAAAATCAAAAATTTTGCCGCACGTTATTTTTGCTCGCAATTATTTATTTATTTATTTATTTTTTTACGCCCTTTCTTACCGCTTTAGATACGTGGGTGAGAAAGTGGATGAGGTCAGCTAAGAGAAAATTTGAAAATTTGCATGTGAAACTTTTGGAAAAAGTTACAAATCTTTTGCAAAATTCTGTAAAAATTAGTGTAAAGATGCGCCAAATTTATCAAAAATCGTGTGACACTTGGTGCACAAAAAACGAGAAGCAAAAATGAATTTTAAAATTCCACTTGTGATAAATATTCCCCCAATAGGCAGCAATGATTGGAATGAGAAGGAGAATGGATCCCAGCAAGGAAAAAAAGTCAATCAATCAAATCTTTTGCTTCGATCTGATCCTGTATTTATAGGATTTGTAGCAACTTTTTACTGTATTTTTAGCTCATAGATGTCCGCAATGTAAATGTTCTCATTTACAACTAAGTTCAGAGTTTTAAAGCGATATGCTAAATGATCCCACTAGGGGGCGCCGCGGAGCAGACAGCAGGATGTATAAATTGCTGAGGGCA
Source organism: Phyllobates terribilis (assembly GCF_046119375.1). Taxonomy (NCBI): domain Eukaryota; kingdom Metazoa; phylum Chordata; class Amphibia; order Anura; family Dendrobatidae; genus Phyllobates; species Phyllobates terribilis. The sequence goes on from NW_027362765.1 coordinate 388,971,888, forward strand.
GTGTTAACATTTGCAAACACCTAAAAGCTTCCTTGCTGCTATTTTGCCTTTTGTTTAACAGCTGCGAGGCTCAGCCGTCATAAATCACGACGGAAAAGAAAAGAATTCCTGGAGATCCTCTGCGGCGCAGATGAATCGTGTTTTGTTAAGTATGAAAAGCGGTTACACCGTGCGCCAAATTCAACAAAAGATTGAGTAAAAGAAGGAACCGGCTTGGCAGCGCTCCCTGGAATCATACACAGCGCGCTCTGAATGGACACGAAAGTACAAAGGCTGCAACCGGACAACGCAGAACGGGCGGAAGTGAAGGGGCAGGAGGTAGACAAAAAGTTTCTGCAGAGTCTTAACGACCAAAACCACAGTCCTGTAAACTCATCTGATCCGAAAATCGCCCGGGTCTCTGCACGACGGCGGCTCGGATATCGCCCCGATCACACGCCGATAAATACGAGAGCTCAGAAACTTGTCAGAACTAAGAATATTTGCATTTTTTTTTAAAGTCACTTTTCTTTTTTTTTGCCTTGTGTTATTTGTACACGCTCTTTTTTTTTGTGTGAAAATTCTTTAAAATGGCACGTGGTTCACAAAATTAAAAAAAATGCTCTTTATTTTTCGCCTTCTCCTTTTTGCCCCTTTTTAATTTTATTTTTTTTTATATATATACAGAATAGAGTCATATGGTCTGTTAAAATGTCCAAAATTTTGCATAAAGATATCAGAAGCACATCAAATCACTCCGGGGGGACTGATGCACATTTGCACAAAACAAAAAATTGCATTTTTTTTTTTTTTACGTGATGAATCTGCAGAAAACATTTCAAAACCTCAAACCTCGACCACAATGGAGAATATAAAAACAACGAGAAAAAAAAAACAGGTGAAAACGTAAAAAAAAAAAAAGGCACAAATGAAAATTAGGTGGAAAACACCGAAAAGGTGCAAATGCAAAAATTAATCACTTCCTCTGATTCGTTCATCCCTGATGAAGATCATTTCCTTACGAACAATCTGCAACTAATCAAAATCTTTACAAACTTCCCCCAAAATTGAATGTACGATAAAAGAAGTTCTATAGGTGCAGGTTTTTGGAGCAGAAACTGGATAGAAACTCTCCAAATCCTCCTCTATATTTCAAAACTCCTCAAACACTTAAGCTCCAAAAATTCGGCAAAAAGACTTTGCCACTCAGAAGAAAGAAAGTGTATGTCTCTTCTTGGAAGCCAATCTACAATTTAGTCACTGTCCAATCAAAAAGCTACAACAAAAACAAAAAACACTTTGGCAAAAAAAAAGATTGGTGCATTTCGTGAAGAGGTTTCTGTTTGAAAACTTGTGTTTTTTGAACTCCTAAAAAAAAAAAAACAAGCTCTTAAGGGTATGTTCACACGGCGTCTGTTTGCTGAGTTTTTGGAGTGGAAACTCTTTGAAACCCTACTAAAAACTCAAAACTCCTCAAACGCCAAAAACACTACTGTTCTGTAAGATGTTAGAAAAAGAAAACGGAGATGGTCCTTCTGGAGCGGTCATGAACCTTCAGTTACTTACAAGTGGGAGAGCGAGGAAACATCTGAAAAAATGCCTTCAGGCAGCGAAGAGATGTCATTTCCATGCACCGACCTACAACATAGGATGGGAGAGGTTGGTTAATAATTAACGCCGGCGAGTTATCTACCCGGTGAGAGAATTACTAGGTAGGAAGGTCTACTTACAGGAGCCTCAAGGATCTCAGCCCCTCGAAAGCTAGAGGAGGAATGCACCGCAGGGAGTTGTAACTGAGGATCCTGGAAAGAAGAGCAGAAGATGACGTCCTCCGCTCAACACAGACCCGGCTATTAAAGGGAAAGTCCAGGCAAAACTGCCACCCTGTGCTATGTGTGCTGCCAGGCCGTACGGGTGGAGCGGGACTTCTCTATTTGGAGTCTGTTGCTCCGACACCTTGTTAACTACAAAATCACAATGTAGCAGTTTTACCTGGACTGCTTCTTTAAATACTCTGTCTGCTCTCAGCATCTGTTCTGCATTGTATTGTTCCTCTGTTATTCCTCCTGGCAGCGGCGCAACTTGAAGCTCATGTGTTCCAAAACAAAACCTCCACCATGGCCTACAGCTAAAAGACTTGTATTTTCTCAAATGGGTTAAAAAGGATCCTCCACCCACCTTCCATTAATTTTGTTGGCCCAGGTACGACTGCAGCTGCTTCGCTGGAGATTTGTCCCTGTGCCGCCTGAACTATCTGATCAGTGCTGACACTACGTTCTATGGACAAGGTGGATGGTCGTTCATTTATTCCAGGAGGGATAACAGAGGAACAGCACAATGCAGATTTCACAGAAAAGATGCAACAGAATTGGTCCATGATGTGATTTATCTTCTAACAGATGTCAGGAGAGCGGATCAATCCTCATATAAAGAAAGGCCCCATCTGATCTTTTAGCTCCTATAGATTGCAAAGCAATCCCCCCTATATGTTCAGTATAATTACAACATGGATGACATAAATATGGAAGCTGCATCTGGGCCCATACTTTCATTTCTTCCATATGCCGCTAATGCGAAATAACCGCTGCAGGATAGGAAGGAGACACAGTGACCTAAACGCATGGAGATGTCATCTTACTATAGGAGTGATCTCACTGCTCAGAAACTGGAAAATGTAATGTCTAATTATATACATAATAAATATATATATATATATATATATATATTACACTGTACATACACCATATGGAGAAAAGTAATGGGTCACACATCAATCATAAAAACCAGCTATTTTATTTAGCCGTTCACCCCCTATGTATAACATCCGGCCCCTCGCTCCCCCAGTGTATAACATCCATCCCCTCGCCCCCCCGGTGTATAACATCAGCCCCTCCCCGCAGTGTATAACATCCGGTCCCTCTCCCCCCTGGTGTATAACATCTGGCCTCTGGCCCCCCAGTGTATAACATCCGGCCCCTCGCCGCCCCGGTGTATAACATCTGGCCTCTGGCCCCCCAGTGTATAACATCCGGCCCCTCGCTCCCCCAGTGTATAACATCCATCCCCTCGTCCCCCCCCCCCCCCGTGTATAACATCAGCCCCTCCCCCCAGTGTATAACATCCGGTCCCTCGCCTCCCTGGTGTATAACATCTGGCCTCTGGCCCCCCAGTGTATAACATCCGGCCCCTCGCCCCCCTGGTGTATAACATTCGCCCCCCCGGTGTATAACATCAGCCCTTTCCACCAGTGTATAACATCCGGCCCCTCACCCCCCCGGTGTATAACATCAGCCCTTCCCCCCAGTGTATAACATCCGGCCCCTCACCCCCCCCGGTGTATAATATCTGGCCTCTGGCCCCCCGGTGTATAACATCAGCCCCTTCCCCCAGTGTACAACATCAGCCCTTCCCCCCAGTGCATAACATCCGGCCCCTCACCCCCCCAGTGTATAACATCCGGCCCCTCACCCCCCCCCCGGTGTATAATATCTGGCCTCTGGCCCCCCGGTGTATAACATCAGCACCTTCCCCCAGTGTATAACATCAGCCCTTCCCCCCAGTGTATTACATCCGGTCCCTCGCCCCCCCGGTGTAAAACATCTGGCCTCCCAGTATATATAGCATCCAGCCCCTCGCCCCCCTGGTGTATTACATCTGTCCCCTCGCCCCCCCGGTGTATAACATCTGGCCCCTCATCCCCAGTGTATAACAACCATCCCCTCCCCCCAGTGTATAACATCAGCCCCTCCCCCCAGTCTATAACATCAGCCCCTCCCCCCAGTGTATAACATCCGGCCCCTCATCCCCCCGGGTGTATAACATCTGGCCTCTGGCCTCCCGGTATATATAGCATCCAGCCCCTCGCCCCCCGGTGTATAACATCAGCCCCTTCCCCCAGTGTATAACATCAGCCTCTCCCCCCAGTGTATAACATCCGGCCCCTCATCCCCCGGGTGTATAACATCTGGCCTCAGGCCCCCCGGTATATATAGCATCCAGCCCCTCGCCCCCCAGTGTATAACATCCGGCCCCTCGCCCCCCGGTATATATAGCATCCAGCCCCCCACATGCCGTCTACCTTTACTAACATGTGACATAACGGCCGGTGGTCCAGAGCTCACTGATACCAGTGCGATCCTGTAATGGGAGCCACCGGGGTAACAAGTCTGTCCATGACATTTCTTCCCCCATCACCTGTGAGTGATTATTACTGAGAAGTGGAAAGAACCGCAGCAACTCAGCCACAAAGTGGAGACCCCGTAACGTTGCATAAGGCGGGGGGCCAAGTGCTGAGGAGCAGAGGGCAGAAAAGTCACCACCGCTCTGCTGACTCCATAACTGCAGAGTCCAGACCTCCTCTGGTATCAGCACAAACACTGCGTCCCCGCCAGGAGCTTCATGGCTGAGCAGCTGCAAGCAGCCATACATCACCAAGCACAATGACGAGCATCGGATGCAGTGGTGTAAAGCCGCCACCACTGGACTCTGGAGGAGACGTGTTCTGTGCAGTGACGGATCACACTAATCTCTCTGCGTCTGATGGAGGAGTCTGGGTTTGGTGATTCCAGGAGGATGTTACCCCCTGACTGCATTGTGCCGCTGTAAAGATGGTGGTGGAGGATAATGCTATGGGCTGTTATCAGGGGTCAGCATTGGGCCCTTAGTTCCAGTGAAGGGAAATCTTAATACTTCAGTCCAACACACTGTGGACAACTGTAGCTTCAGCTTTGTGGGAACAGTTTGGGGTTCGCCCTTTTCGGTTCTCCATGACTGTACTCACTGCACAAGCTCCATACAGACACGGAGGGGGGAACAGATGAGCAGCCACACAGAGCCCGGACCCTAGCCCCATCCTATAATGGAAATTGAAATCCTGACCTCCCCCCAACATGACAAATGCTCTTCTGGATAAAGGGACTAAAATTCCCACAGACGCCTCAAATTCTTGTAGAAATCCTTCCCAGAAGAGCAGGAGCCGTTATATCTGCAGAGGAGTGACTCCATATTAATGTCTATGGGTGTAGAATAGGAGGTCAGAAATGCTCCTGGCAGAGGGATGTGGAGGGGGCACATACTTTTCTCCATATACTATAAAATACATATATGTTATCCCATATGGCAGAATATCGTCTGTGTGAAGTTGAGATTTTGGCATGGGAACTGCAAATCACCAAGTTGCCCCCTCCCTGATGAGAGGCGAGAAGGCAGGAACCAGGACAGTGTCACTGTATGAAGCAAATAACCCCCCACGATCGAACATTTCGACATTTGTACATTTAGAGGGATAACGTGTTCTACGATAATAGCATTGCCAAGGTCCACGCGTTCTGCTCCTGATACAATGTAACCTAATTGCCTTATGTATATTCTCTTTATTCACACAGAATAGGTTTTTCTTGAGAAGGACGCTGCATTCAGCGCAGACGGACCCCTCGCATCACATTAGTCTACCGTGACCTTGTTTGCAGAAAATCACTTACAGCGTGGTGAGCTGGCTCATGTTTGTGAAGGAAGAGTTGCAGAGGGAGCTGATTCGGTTATTGCTCAGGTCTCTGTAAAATACAAGGAGAGCAGAATTGACTAGAAGGAGAAGCGTTCATTTCCCTCATACAGGATCTGTATTCACCCCTCATATCGGAGCTCTATATACCAGGGGGAGGCTAAAAAGCAGCAAGGATTCCCAATATAGAGGCAAAAACTGCCCTGGATTTAAAGGGGTATCCAGGACTTTAACACTGATCGACTATCCTACATTAATCATCACTGCTGCAGCCAATCACTGGCCTCAGTGGGGACTTTAAATTGCACGACACATAACTGCTAAGGGCCAATCATGATAGATGTGAACAATGACACTACTGCAAGAATTGTGGCTACAACCAACCCAACAGCATAGTGGGTTATCCTTATTTTTAAATTTCATTCCATTTTTTTTTACCATAACAAAAATGTTTAAAAAATTCTCAAAAAGTTCCTTTAAAAAAAAAAAAAAAAAAAATTCTGCTACCTGCAGCCACCACTAGAGGGAGCTCAGTGCATGCTACTACGCTCCCTCTAGTGGTGGATGCAGGTAAGACAGAATGTTATTTTTAACCTATATTTATCCAGGGAGTTTGGAGCTTTAGCGTTTGTCACTTCTATAAATATTAAGAAAGTAATGAGAGCAACATTTTGAATCTAGATAGAAAAAATATATATATATTGGATAAAAGTCTGGATACGCTTTGAGAAAAGTATATCCCATAGAGGGAACTAGCAAAACCTTCACATTTACTATAACAATACAATGTAGAAAAAGGTGAAGATGGTAAACGGAGATCGGGTATATTATGACAATGCCTGGGGGCGGAGAGGACAAAAGATATTACTTTTCACGAGCAACAAAGAAACAGCGAATGGAAAACAGAACAGTAATAAAAGAGTGTAATCCGCGCTCGGTGACGGGTCACAGGTCACCCCGAAAGAAATGCAGCAGAGAGGAAAAGCCTGCGATGTACAGCAGTCACAATGTGCAAGAGGCGCACAGCGGCCGTGTCCGGACATTGTCCTGACGTCACTCGTCTTCTGCTTCGTTTCTTACACATATTTTCTCCATTCACACGTAAAGCAAAATGCAGAAGTCCTGAGATCAGAAGTCCTGTCCGATAACTGATCGCAGCGCTCTGCATCATTCACTGCATCTGCAGAGTGTGCACGGCGACATACTTACACCAGCTGTAAATACTTGTATGTGGAGAGCTGCGAGGGCACCAACGTGAACTGGTTACCGTCCAGGTATCTGCAAGAGGAGAACATCATTACTGCCCGGCCGTCCGGATCCAGAACACGACAGCTACAAGTATAAAGCATCATTTTACATCTAAGTATCCATCTATCTAAAGTGCTTTGAAAAAGTATTCATACCCCGTGAAGTTTTCCACATTTAGTGAAGTTACACCCACAAACTTAAATGCATTTTAATGGGATTTTATGTGCTATACCAACACAAAGTAGCAAGTATATGTGAAGTGTAAAGGAAATGATACATTGGTTTTCTAATTATTTTACAAATATAAATCTGAAAATTTTAATGTGCATTTGTATTCAGCCCCCCGGAGGTAAGACTTTGTAGGACCACCTTTCGCTGCAATCACTGCTGCAGTCTTTTGGGGTCTGTCTCTTCAGCTTTCTCTGCAGTCTTTTGGGGTCTATCTCTACCAGCTTTGCACATCTAGAGGTGACATTTTGCCCCTTCTTCTTTGCACACTCGCTCTCGCTCAGTGATGGAGGCGTCTGTGATCAGCAATTTTCAAGTCTTGTCACAGGTTCTCACTGAGATTTAGGTCTGGACTGTGACTGCGCCGTTCACACACATGAATATGTTCTGATCTAAACCCTCCATTGTAGCTCTGGCAGGATGTTTAGGGTCGTTGTCCTGCTGGAAGGTGAACCTATGCCCCAGTCTCAACTCTGAGCAGCTTCCCTGCCTCTGCTGATGAAAAGCCTCCCCACAGCAGGATGGTGCCACCACCATATGTGACGGTGGGGATGGTGTTTTCATTGTGATGTGCAGTGTTAGTTTTCTGCCATATGTAGCATTTTGGATTTAGCCCAAAAAGTTCTACTTTGGTTTCCTTTTGAGCATCTTCTTCCACATACTCACTGTGTTCCCTACTTGGCATTTTGCAAACTGCAAACGGGACATCTTATGGCTTTCATCTTTCTTCTTGCTACTATTCCATAAAGGTCAGATTTGTGGAATATATGACTTATAGTTGTCCTCTGGACAGACTCTCCCCGCCTGAGCTGTGGATCTCTGTAGCTCCTCCAGAGTGACCATGGGCCTCTTGTCATCTTCTCTGATTAGTGCTCTCCTTGCTTTGTATGTCAGTTTAGGTGGACGGCCATGTCTTGGTAGGTTTGCAGTTGTTCCATACTCCTTCCATTTTTGGATGATGGATTGAACAGTACTCCATGAGATGTTCTGAGCTTGGGCTATCCTTTATAACCTAACCCTGCTTTACTCTTCTCCACAACTTTATCCCTGACCTGTCTGGTGTGTTCCTTGGTTTTCAAGATGCTGTTTGATCCCTAATGCTCTCAAACCTTTGAGGTCTTCACAAAATAGCTGTAGTTATACTAAGAATAAATTACACCCAGGTGGACTCAATGTACTAATTATGTGACATCAGTAGGCAATCAGTTACTCAGGATTTTATTACAGGGGGCTGAATACAAATGCACGTCACAATTTTCAGATTTATATTTTTTAAATATTTGTGGGTGTAAGGTAATAAAATGTGGAAAAGTTCACAGGGTATTAAGACTTTTTTAAGGCACTGCATCCGTCTATCCATCCATCCATCTGTCCTATTACCTATTTTTCTATCGCAACAAAAGTTTTTACAAAGTTACAATATCAAAAAGTTTCAATAAGTCTGTGACTCTCAGGAGCCTGACAGGTAATATTGACTATTTTATATAGCTTGTGATATTTGGAATATTTTTCAGCCATTGTTTTAGAACTCACATTAGGACGTACAATATCCCATACATCCCAACAGCAGCAAACACAAAACCTCTAGAAGTCATCTTTGTGACATATCAGATATAAGGGCCGTGTTCACATGTGGCAGGTTTGTTGCACAAGTGGATACGTTTGGATATTCTGTGTTTCTGCGGCATGTGCACGCTTTTCTGCTACCTTCATTCAGATAAATGGGACGGACCCTCCGGCAGTCACACTTACAACTCTGTGACGTTCTTTGGTATCCCCTTCGGCAGAGATAACAAGTGCTTATTACTGCAGCGCACCACGGTGTCCAGGCACGTGCACTCCTGCGGACACTGCGGCTGTGGAGCGCAGCTCAGCTCTTCCTGTCCTGCGTAGATATGAACAAAGCACCATTACAACTCTGGTGACGTGCCACATCCAATCTGGTGACAGTTGTCATTTCAAGCACGTGAAGAAAGCGTCTGCAACACATCTGCTGGCTACAGAAATTTCCCAAAAGGACTTTTGCCCCATAAAAAGGAAAAAAAAATGAGCGAGTAGAGATGAGCAAATAGATTCACAGGACCCTGATCCAGCGGCCACGTCAGTATTCTGCGGTCACCGGAGGGGAGTTCTGCAAACGTCCTCCCACCTGCGACATCCTCAGCGCCTCTTATGATTTATACGCCTGGCATGACGTCATCATTGTGGCGTGAAGAACGCATGACGTCAACTAATAAAAAGAGGCACTGGCAGGAGGCGGATCACAGGGCTCCCAACAATACAAGTCTATGGGTACATATCAAACACTGGAGGTGAGCTGTGACATCACCTACTGTGAAAGGTGGATCCTGTGTTATCTACTGTATATAGAGAGGTTATAAATCATTGTACAGGAGGAGGAGGAGGTGAGCTGTGACATCACCTATTGTGAATGGTGGATCCTGTGTTATCTACTGTACATAAAGATGTTACCAGTCATTGTACAGGAGGGGGAGAAGGTGAGCTGTGACATCACCTATTGTGAATGGTGGATCCTGTTATCTACTGTATATAGAGGTGTTATCAGTCATTGTACAGGAGGAGGAGGAGGTGAGCTGTGACATCACTTATTGTGAATGGTGGATCCTGTTATCTACTGTATACAGTACAGACCAAAAGTTTGGACACACCTTCTCATTTAAAGATTTTTCTGTATTTTCATGACTATGAAAATTGTACATTCACACTGAAGGCATCAAAACTATGAATTAACACATGTGGAATTATATACTTAACAAAAAAGTGTGAAACAACTGAAAATATGTCTTATATTCTAGGTTCTTCAAAGTAGCCACCTTTTGCTTTGATGACTGCTTTGCACACTCTTGGCATTCTCTTGATGAGCTTCAAGAGGTAGTCACCGGAAACTTTTGGTCTGTACTGTATATAGGTGTTGTACAGAACAGGAAGGGCAAGTCTAGTATTAGTCCTAGTGACTTGTGTGACACACTATTTTAATATAGCTAGTTATATGGAAATTTGAAAAAAAATACATTTAACATAAAAACTTGATTTAAGTTATTTTCTGATTCCCTTTAAGGTTGACTGCTACTTTTTTGCTGATCATTAGACAACAGTATCAATAAATCTTGGTACCTGCTTCACATCTGAAGTCGGGGAAGGCCACATCCTGAAGTGGGATCTGCCGCAGGAAGTCTGGGTTCTGACAACGAGGGTTTCCCGTGACAATTTTCCTCTTCCTCAGCCAGTCTCCGAGCCAGGCCAGCTGGCAGTTACAATTAAAGGGATTAGCCAGTAAGTTCCTGCGCGGATATAAAGCCGTGAATAAAACATTGGAAACTTATTTATTTGCCTTTTTGTTGCATTCAGACCTAATAAAGTCCACGAATGACGACTACAAAGTGTCCACAACGTGTATCAGGTCCTCTAACGCCAAAGCTGAAATCACTCCTATTCACAGTATACACGGACTGGACATGACATTGCAGGAAGTAGCCTGCGAGGGAATAAAATTAATGGATATGGAAACCCACAGGGAATTTTATTTTTTTTAAATGTATGTTTATTGGGCTAAAAATAATTTTTGCAATTGGGTTTCATTAAAACTGTTGTACCGTTTGTCTTTTATAGGCTTTACAGGCTCTTTGTCTCCTTGCACATTGCTGGCTGCAGAATGAGTTAGCTGAGGATCTAGAAGTGAGCTTCTTCTGTGTCGGTAACTTTTTTTATCTGATGATTATTTTTTAAGTTACTTTGATTACGATATAAATCAGCAGAGAAAAGAGAAAACAGATAAAAGAGTTACAAACTCCACGTCAGAGCTGACTGACAGATTCTCAGTTTACTCATTCAATCTGCAGAGAAACAAAGAGCCGTCAAAAGCAAAAAGGCGCAACATTTTTTAATAAAACCAAATTGAAACAGTAATTTTTAGTCCAAAATACATGTATTTGAGGAAAAGAAAAAAAAGAAGGTGTTCATTCCTGGAGTGAGTGACTCTGAATTACGAGGTGAGATTGGAAGCCATGTCTCACGTTTTAAAGAGACGGTGAATGTAAAAATACTTTCCTCCCTTTAAAAGGGTGCGCACACCAAACTAAAAAAGTGAATACAGAAGAGATGAGTTTTTCCATTTGCAGAATCTGTGAGGCTGCAGATGGCGTCACGTCCAGCGCTGAGGCTCCAGGACGTGGCCGTCACACAGGCCAGAAGACAAGACCTTTAATGACTCTCTATTAGGAGGCGACCATGCTTTATTAGAACTGCACAAATACCAATATTCCCACAAATGCAACTTTCCAGATGTGAGAAGAAACTCTACAGCGCCATCTAATGACCAGAATTGCAATATGCAACTTTTTTTTTTATTATTTTAGTAGCAGCGGCAGCTGCAGATAGACAAGAGTCAGTGACTGCGGCACCAACCGAGCGGGAGAGAAGTTGTCAGATGTTAGTAAATTGTAGGTCCCCTGGACTCATGTCCCCATGGCCCTCAGACCTTTTTATGTCTTGTGGTATTTGACAACCTTTTTTTTGTGCAAAATTTGAAAAATATAAAATGCTCTTTATTTTTTGTCCAGGACTATATTAATTTTTTACTAATAGGCCTAAGAACTAACAGGCAGGTAGTTGTTACCTACCCGTCTCTTGTGCCCGGTGAAGAGACTGGTCGCAGACCGCTCCTATGGGCAATTCAGCGGCTTCCACTGATGTCACATCAACAGAGCAGCAGCTTCTCTACCGCTCTGCTCTGTTGATAGGGTGTGACTGCTGACCTCATGCTGACTGACAGTCGGCTCCCTGCTGCCTAACTGCAGGGAGCCAACTGTCAATCAGCATGACATCAGAAGTCACACCCCAACAACAGAGCAGAGGGGAAGAAGAAGAGCTGCTCTGTTTACGTGATGTCAGCGGAAGCGACCTCTCTGTGCCGGCAGAGATCAGCACCGGCACTCTGTTGACAAAGCAGCCTGGAAGAATAGTTGCTCTATTGACGTGGAGCAGCTGAATCGCCGTCAGGAGCGGTCAGTACTGCTCTGAACTGGCGCCAGATAGAACAGATAGGTAGTTGGCAACTACCTGCCTGTTATTTTTTTACTATGAGCCAAAAAACTAAGATAGTCCTGGATACCCACTTTAACCTGTTAGTGCAAAAAGTCACTTTTTCTGCTAAAATGTTGCAAAATTTGTGCAAAAATTTCAGGTCTCAATAAAATCACTCCGATGGGGGACTGGAGAACAAATGCCCAAAAATGTAATGACTTTTAAAGGATAATATTGCACCAAAACAGAATAAATGTGTATTCCAGGGCTGAATTATAGTGAGTGCAGGGAAGTGGTCTGGAGACTATATGGAGCCAAAAGTTAATTTTAAGACCATAACAGAAAACAAATACTTTTAAAGACCAGTGATAATTGAGGACCCTATTGAAGATTTTCTGGGGTCCCCGAGCCACTATATATACTCACAGAGTGGAGAGAGACTGCAGAGTGTCGAACGCCCCGGGGGTGATGGTGCTGATCTGGTTATCGTACAGGGACAGGAGCCGGACGTTGCGGAGTCCAGTGAAGCTGTCGTTGTGGACGCAGCTCACCTTGTTATTCCTCAGCATCCTACAAGACACAAATCAAATGCACAAACATTAGTGTCACCTTATTGAGGAGCCGCAATGTAGACGGAATCCAGGGAGACATTATACGTTTCCTTCCTTGCACATTCGGGTTCATTCCTACAACATGGATGTATTCTATGATACACAACTTTTTGCCATTTTTATTATCGCTTTACAATGTGTCCAAACAGTGATGGACCGCAAAGCTGACTTGGGGAAATACATCTCAGCACTATTTTTTACATGAAGTCTCCCCCAAGTGTTAATGGGACAGAGTCTTAAAATTAGTTATGCATTAACCATTTGCCACTGCGGACAATTTTCTGTTTTTGCTCTTTCGTTTTTTTTTTTCTCCTCTTCTTTCAAAAACCATAACTTTTTTATTTTTCAACAGACCCAGCCATATGGGACTTTTTTTTTTCCGGAACAATTTGTACTCCATTCATTTAACATACAATGACTGAAAGATGGGGGGGGGGGATCCAAATAGGCTAAAATGGTGAATTAATCCAATTCTGGCCGTTTTTTTTCTTGGTTGTTTATTTTTTACTGTGTTCATTCCAAAAATGACCTGTTAAATAGAGATGAGTGGATCGATTCATGGGACTCCGGTCCAGGTCATTGGTACCAGGCGTCTGCACGGGAAGCCCGTGAATCTCTTACCTTCTGGCGCGGGGTTTGATCAGCCTGGGCTGTGTGTCATGTCGCTCAGATGACGTTATGCCAGCCCTAACACATCAAATGCCGCGCCGGGGACGCTGGAAGGAAAGAGATTCGCGAGTCTCCCGTCTACCCACCAGGTACCACTGACCTGGACAGGAGTCCTATGAATCGATCTGTTCATCTCTACTGGTAAACATGATTTTATGAACTTTTTTTTATTGTTTTAGTCCCTTTAGGGAACCTGTATTGTAGTACAATATGCTGCAATAATAAAGTATTTCAGTATTCTGTGAAAATCATGGTCTCCTATGAAGCCCGGCTGGGTCTCCACAAGACCACAAAAATGGAGACGCCTGAGGTCTTCAGTAGGCTACCGATCGGCACCCCTTGATTGCACGAAGGGAGTGGCAAAAAAATAGGCGCCCAAAGGGACACCCAACCGTAAATGCTGATGTCAGATATAGACCTGTCCTGTGTGGAGTAGGTTCTGCTCGTCAGCCCATTCCATACACCTGCACCTGCTCCATGATGTAATAGTACCCCATGGGTTGGGAAGAGGTTAATATTAATTAAAGGGGTATTCTTAGTAAATTTTGGGAGTCCAACAGTCCTGAGAATTGTTGGACTCAACATCAGTAAGTGACGGTGCATACAAGCCATGAACGATCACTTTCCGAGATGGGAACACACCTTTCAGGTCATGCGATGCCAACCTGTTTGCCCATATTGCGATGCCATTTTTTTAGGATAATTTTCATGTACATGCATAAATAGGGCAATATCTAAGAAGGTTTTTACTTACAATGTTCTGAGACCTTCCAGACCCCGGAACATGCCGCTCCGTACAGAGTCCAGGTGATTAGCTGTCAGGTGGAGCTCGCTCACCGATGCCGATCCCTCGAATGCCCCATCCTCAATTTCCGAGATCTTGTTGTTGCTCAGATTGCTGTGGGAAATGTAACCTTAGATGTGAATTTGCCATGTATACCTTAGATGGTTGTCAGCCGTATGATGCTCCGGCCAATTGATCAGCCATCTCCGCCGACTCTCCCCTACACAGTAACACGCGCTCCTGTGGTCTCTATGAGAAAGCCGCCGGCTGATACGTTGGGCAGCGGCTTATCTCAGGGAGGACAATGCGATCTGCAGTCCGAAACTGGACCTGTCCAATCGACGTTTGCCCTTTCAATAGATTTTCAGAGAATCTACAAACAGGAGTTTCAATTGCCCAGAAAATTAAGACTCTGGTGACTTTACTACGGTACTTAGCGGATTTCTCCAGAATCAACATAATGTAGAAGATTTTATAAAAGTGACCAGCGCTGGAGATTTGACATCATTCAGTTTATCCTGTGGATTTTACCCATTGCAATGTAAAGGTTGATAGAAGGTATATTTTCAGAAACTGACGCAATATCGGCACATTTCTGCAGCCGCAAATTTGCAAAAATTTCTCAGCAAATTTGTCCCATGTGAACGTACCCTAAACATCTGGGACATCAACCCCTAGTGCTCAGCTTTCCAGTCGTTGTGAAACTACAACTCCTAGCATGCTCTGGAAGCAGCATTGCATACTGGAAGTTGTAGTTTCATAACAGTCACAGTTGGAGGCCATTGTCTAAGCCCCTTAGTGACCACCAACAGACCTGAGATATAAGAGAATAGCGTCAACCCCGACAGGTGAAAATGCAGTAACTGTATACTATGCTGACATCCTGCGGCATCAGTAATGATCGGTGTTGTCACTGACCATGGACGTTTAACCCCTTAGATGTTGCTGTCGATAGTGACTACAGCATCTAGATGGTTAACAGAGTGTGGGGGCTCGACTACAGCATCTAGATGGTTAACAGAGTGTGGGGGCTCCTTTTTAACCCCACTGGCACCCTGAGATCATGAATAAAATGTTTTCATTCTTGTCATTCCACTTCACATTAATTCCCGAAAAGCACCTAAAGGGTTAATAAAGTACTCGACAGCAGTTTTGGATATGTTGAGGGGTGCGGATTTTATAATGCTAACACTTTTGTCTGTTTTTTTCCAATATAAAAGTCCCCCCCAAAGTCACTTCAAATCAGAATAGGTCACTAGAAAAAAGTTTTGCAAATTTCCTTGAAAAAAATGAAAAGTTGTTGCTACAACTTTAAAGCTTCTAACATCCTAATAAATAATAGTTTACAGACATTAGGGAAATGCTATTTACTAACTATTTTGTATGTTGTGATTTTCTGGATTAAAAGGGATAATCATTGAAAGTTTGGAAATTACTAATTTTTTTAAATTTGTGTAAATTTTTCTGATATTTTTCTAAATAAATAAATGCAAAACATATTTGATGTAAAATCACCATTATAAAGTATAATAAAAACAATCTCAAAATAACTGGGATATGATGAAACATTCCGGCGTTATTGCCAAATAAAGTGACTCAAGCCAGACCTGAAAAATTTGGCCTGGTCACTAAGGAGTTAGTAATCCTATCTGCCACCCCAAGTGCAGGAGGGGGTGGCAATAGCCCCCTGTAAATATATATGCATGGTCTGCACTGGGCAGAAGCAGAAGAAAAGCTCCATGAAGTCTACGGGATCTGGGCTATTGCACAGTGTAAGCTTTAGCAGGTGCCATAATAATAATGAATGATTAGGAAAACTCTCCCCGTGCATGTCGATCATGTGATTTAGTCAAATCCAAAAATACAAGGCGTCAAAGATCCTCCCTCACAAAAACTTTATAAACCCCAGTGTACACATAAGAGAAAAATCATGCAGAAAAAACAAGCAATGTTTCGGCCATGCAGGACCTTCATCAAGGTATACACCTTTTTAATGGATTGATAAAGGTCCTGTGTGGCCGAAATGTTTGATTTCTCTCATGATTTTTCTCTTACGTGTAGGAGGATCTTCGGGGCCTCGAATTTTTGGATTTGACAACCTTGTGGAGGGTTGGACAAAGTTAGCATGAACTGTGGAGTGGTACATGGAATATATCTGGATAAATGATCATGCGATTTAGGTCTGACTGACCGGCGTCGATGGTCACTTACATTTTCTTGAGATGTGAGAGTTTCCTGAATAATCCGGTAGCTTCTAAAGTGGCGATCTCATTGTTGTTCAAGCGCCTGAAAATGTACAGAAATGGAACATATAATGAAATGGTGACATGCAACACAATAAGTATGGAGTGGCGTAACGTGACGCTTGTGGGCACCAATGCAAAATCTCAAAAAGGGCCTCCAACTAGGTCTTTAATAGTAATAGTCTTTTCCTATGGGGCAAAGGGATCTTTGGGGCCCCTCTAGTCTCCAGGGCCCTGGTGAGACACGTATTATAGTTATGCCCCTGGCCACGGGATAATAAATACATGGTGGCCATTGTGTGACTGTGCTGTACTGCATATAGGGAACGGCACATGATGTTTTAGTAGGGATGTATCTCATACATACAGCTCGGCTGTAGACTGTGGGATGCGGTCGGGAATTTTTGACAGCTTCAGGTTGGAACAGTCCACGACGTTGGATTCACATCTGCACTTGGGCGGACACACGACATCGCTGTTACATTCGCTGCTGAGCTGTAGATCCTCAGTTCCTGTAACAAAAAGAAAAAAAAAAAGATATAATCTCATGTGGGATTATTCCTAGTAGTATATTCCTGTGTATATTGTTTTCAGCTTTATTATAAGCGGAGCTGCAATATTATATGTTATGTTGTAAAGTGCTGCAGAACCTGTTTGCGCTATATAAAATAAAATTATTATTATTATAATTATTATAATTTAAAGGGGTATTCCCATCTCCAAAATCCTATCCCAATAAGTAGTAGGTGTAATAATAATAATATTAGCAAATACCTACAATTAGAAATGTAGTATAGTTCTTCTGATTAGCCATGTCGCTTACCCCATGTGCAGGGCATTGCACATGCTGCCCATACTGCAATGCCCTGCACATGGGGTAAGCGACATAGTTAACCAGAACTATACTACATTTGTAATTGTAGGTATTTGCTAATACATATTGGGATAGGATCTTCTTGGAGATGGGAATACCCCTTTAAGGGCAAAATATTAGGAAACCACAATCCTACAAAAAAAAGGCTTTTCAGGGACTATTGCTACATTTATTCCATACATATATACGCTTGAATATATTTTTCATTATTAATTTATGTAAAAACTTTTATGTAGTTCTAAGATATAAAGAAATACAAGCAAAATATATAAACTAACAGCGCCCCCCTCTGGAGTCACTCAGGTGTTGTTGTTTTTTTTTTTTAATCTGGCCACTTTTTTCCTAACGTTGCAAATGATTATCCAGATTTTCTCGATTTTATGTGCAGTTATTTTAAGCTTTCTGCTCTCATAGGCTGATAACAAGTCTGTGCAGAACAGAGCCAGGATACTGTATAGCAGATATAACTTTTGGAGATCATGTATGTACATGTAGCGATGTATATTTCAATATTAGTACAAAAAGGCGCAAAAAATGGTTGAACACAACAGCATAAAAATTAAAAAGACAGAAAAGAAATATCCGCTGCGCTCCCAGGCAACACTTTTCAGACCCGCATGGTCCTTTGTCAAGCCTTCACATTAGGACCATGCAGGTCTGAAACATGTTGCCTGGGAGCACAGTAGATATGTCTTTTCTGCCTTTTTAATTTTTGTGCTGTTGTGTTCATTGTTTAACCATTTTTTGTGTCTTTTATACTGCCGGATCAATAAAGCAATTATTTTATGACGATGTGAGAGCCGGCGATCGATTGGATTGGAGTATTTTGCTGTGCACCCGGACAGGTGAGCTGATTGCTCCTTTTTCACATTTTATATTTTAATAGTGGTAACAAGAGATGAGCGAATTGGAATTTGTTTCAAGCAGATTCACTCGAATTGGTAGGAAAATTAGATTTATCGAAAGTGGCCCTTTTGCCATGAAAAGACGTTTATTAAGCTCTGAGGTCTATTCAGATCCCAATGCTCCATTCTGAAGTATCCTATCCTAGAACTCCGCATTGTGCCATCCCTCTGTTATTCCTCCTGGAAATGTATCAAACAGAGATTACAATTGGGAGTTACCGTTCTCGGTGTCAATGGGGTGTACCTATACAATGTGACAATATCAGCACTGATCAGGCACTGTCAGATTGTACAGAGAGACCCCCCTCATTGACAAGGGGAACAGTAATGCCCAGTTGTCAATTTCTTCACACATTACCAGGAGGAACAACAGAGGAGCAGAGTTCTGACAAAAGATGTTCCAACCATGTTATTCTACGGGGGAAATACAATACAATATCTACATGGACATACCTGGAATGAAGTATTGTTCTTTAGCTGTGAAGAAATAAAAAAAGGAAATGATCACAACAAAGTTTATGTTTCACTGTTTTATATAAAATGTTTTAGAAAACATGGCTGCTATAGTTCCAAAACTGTGCATCTGTCCACAGCTCCATTAATTCAATGGATGTAATACTACACCGCATCCATGGGGTGGCGCTGTTCCTGGAAGAAAGCACCCATGATTTTTTTTCGATCCCGTGTAACCCCTTTAAATGACACATCAGTCAACAGATTACGAGCACTAGTTAGTATGAACGTACCTGAGCATCTGAACTTCTTGCTTTTTATTTGCCCGATGCGTTTGTTGGCGAGCCGGCGAGGACTGGCACATCTGGCACCGCTGGTCTCTATGGGATTTGTTCTTAGGAAGTCTGCCAGCCACTTGAGGTTACAGTCACAGATAAAAGGATTCTGAGCCAAGTGCCTAAGTAAAAAAAATCACACATTGTGAAGTCTGACGCACAGGAGAGGCAAAAAGGGCCAATGCCCTGGGATCCACCCTCTAGGGGCCACTACTAGTCTTTCAGCAAGGCTGAGATTTCATTGTGATCTCAAAGTAGCGGCTTTGACTTATTATACAATTATCTGGTGGCTCTGGTGTTTTGCACACTTTTGCTATTGAGATAAAAATATAGGATTTCGAACAAAAATTTTTTGCAGCTTACAGGGTCCTCCAAAAATGCAGATCTGGTCCCATACACTATTTAAAGGGGACCGGTCATTACCAAAAATATGTAGTTTTTAATCTGATGTAAATGCCGCTGATCTCCTGAATCCGGCGTTGTTTTTCATTTCTTCCTGCGCCTCTCCAATCCTGAGATATGGCCCCTTATTCTCTGTATATAAATGTTGTCTTTTTGTATATTGTTATGAACATGCCCACAGAGAAGAATTGAGGATCCCACCCATTTGGCTAACAAGGCTAGATTTACATACAAGAAAGAGTAGGCCATATCTCAGTAACGGAGAGGCGCAGGAACAAAAGAAAAACATCACTGGATTCAGGAGAAAAGCGGCATTTATACCAGATAAAAAAATCACATATTTATAGCAAGTGAAAGATCACCTTTAAAAGTGTTTTGTCATCTTATAAAGTGATCTGAACGGCTGATGAAGAGCTCGGTCTCCTGACCTCCTGATGAAGCATAGGTGAAACGCGCGTCAGGTGTTTGGTGGGTGAGCCTGAACACGTCCTCATTACCATATGTACTAGTTATACCTTATGTTATATATTTTATGGGACTTTAATATTAATTAATCTATATTCCTATACCTCTTTCATATTTGGATCTATTGCGTGTTCAATTCATTGTCCGTTACCTATCTCTTGTGTCACAAGCTTTAAGGTGTATGCAGTTTTTTGCTCAGATGTCACTTTGAATTGTTATCATCTTTGGGGTAGTTTCCCATTCTTGGCTCTCCCACCTTTCTTGTCTATGTTTGTTATGTTGGATATTTATTCTCTTTTAAAAATAATTAAATAAATATCGTTGATCATTTTTTACTTTAATCCTTGCAAATTTCTCTTTTTTGGGATGGGTTTACATTCAATTATTGCTTGTTACTCCGGTTGAGGTTACAACAACCCTTATTCTCTATGATGTTATAATTAGCTATAATGTGGAATCATAATCTAAAATTCTACCTTTTGCACCTTCACAGTCATTTACACTACAGTTCGGCTTTTTCAGATTGGCTGCTGCAGAAAAACACCAGCCCAGCGCAGTGCAGGCTGACCAGAGAAATACAGCAGAGAATGTCTTAAGAGTAGAACACCATTAAAAAACATATTCAACGATTAAAAATTACAAGCAACAAAAAAATATAAGAAAAATGGAACATGTGCATAAAATACTGTCACTAGTAAAACACAATGGCACATACCATAACAAAGTCATGGTATCATATTTTATGCTGGTACGCCACTCCATGTGGAGCCACATGTTCACCTTATATCACCATATCAGGGATGTATTCTCCCTTAAGAAGAAACTTCTACCCCCAAAACCATTTATAAGACTGTGTAGCCAATTAAAAGATAAACAGGTCAATCTCTTTATGATCCCAAAGAGCTGCTGCAGCAGCAGCGAGAGACCGTGTTTGAAGTGCATTGGGGCATGACGATGTACTTCCAGCTTCTCAGCCTCAGACTTCGTGCCACCCTGCTCTGGTTGATTGACAGATTGTTTGCTCTGGTACATGCCAATGACCTGTCAATCAACCCGAGGAGGGTGGTGCTAAGCAGAGATTACAGCGTGAGGCTGAGGAGCTGGACGTGCCTCATCACGCCCCAATGTACTTCCAGAGCAAACTTCAAAATGTGACTTTGTGCTGCTGCAGAAGCTCTTTCAGATCACAAAGGAATGAAAAGTCTTAACTTTTAAAGGGCTACACTGTCTTATAAATAGTTGGGAAAAGGGAGGAGGCGGAAGAAGTTCCTGACAGGTTCCCTTTAAAGTCACCCTCCGGGCTAATCCTTAGGAAGGCTCGGGTGCCTTGTGTCAATTTTCAGGAAAGTTATAAAATTGGACTTTAAAATATTTTTGTCCTTTCTGTAAAAGGAATCAGCACTCCAAGCATTGAGATCTTGGTAAGAATGTGATGAGCCTCTGTCTAAATACAGCAGCCAATCAGAAGAGGCCGGGCTGCAGTGAGGAGGGAGAAAGCAGCAGCCTGAACCAATAAGGAGACAGGAGGTGTGTCTTAGACTACCACAGACCTCCGGTAGGAGCTGTAACTAAACTGTAGTCACTCGCTTTTCTGTAGATATTCAATGGTACTTACAATGTCTGGATGGCGCGGAGGGAGGAGAAAGTTCCTTTTGCCAAACTTTGGATCTTGTTGTCGTACAGTGACAGCAGGGAAAGGTTCTGTAAGTCCTGGAAGGTGTCGGCGCGGATGCAGTTAATCTTGTTGGCATTCAGAAGTCTGAGCGCAGGAAAAAAAAAATGATTAGAATAAGTCTAACAAGCCCGGACATTATGACTGCATTGATTTCAACTTATAAGTCATTGAAACAGCCGGGACCGGCGCTCAGGAGAATCAATCATCATCCTGCGCTCTTCACCAGCTACCTTCATTTCATATGTCTTATCTAACATCAGAAATGTAGAAGTGCAGGAACACAGAATATATACATAGGATGAAGGACTTTCATCCTCTCAGCAGGGAGGGTATAAGAATGAAAGGAAACGAGTGGAGAGAACTAATACAGTGCAAATAAAAAGTTATAATACCAACAAAAAGAATCAAATTCATCAATGACATTTCCACAGTAACTTCCATATAAAACATTTTCACGTCTGTTCCTAAAGATCAATCGTTTGCTAATTTTCCGACTAGTGCGCGCAGTGACAGATCCGTGTTTTACAGACCCCACCCTGCACCCACACCTAGCTACTTAGTTTGAATAAAGACCTAGGTCCATTAAGTTCAACCCCCCCCCCCAATTGTACATTTTGTCTAATTTATCTATAACCCACAATATTATGTGTATTGAGGATATCATCCAGCCTTTGTATAAAGCTGTTATAGTGTCGGCCATCACTACCTCTTGTGGTCTGTCCGACTGCTCTGACTGTAAAGAACCCTTTCCTGTTTAGCTGCCGGAATCGCCTTTCTTCCAACCGTAATGAGCCCCCTGGTCCTTAGTATGGTCTTTGAAAGGAATAAGTCATGTGCCAGTCCTTTGTACTGACACCATATGTATTATACATGTAAACGAGATCTCCTCTTAGGCTGTGTGCCCACGTAGCGTTTTTCAAGCGTATATGCTGCGGAATTTCCGCAGCGTAAACGCTTGAAAAACGCATGTATATCCGCACCCCATGGTCCCCAATGGCATTCCGCAATGTCAATGCCCATGCTGCGGATTTTTCCGCAGCGTATATGCTGCGGTCAAAAATCCGCAGCTTGTTCATTAATTTTGCGGAAGCGCAGCGGAATCAATGTGCGGATGGTACCCAAGTCTGGATGAGAGGAGACTCTCATCCAGACCTGGGTACCAAAGAACCTGTAAAAAAAAGAATAAAATAAAGTTTATACTTATCTTCTGATGTTTTCCCTCCGTCGCGCTGTTGTCTGAAGGACCTGCCACGTCATTGAGTCATGTGACCCACCACATGACTCAATGACGTCACCGCAGGTCCTGCACACAACAGCGTGAGCCGCTCAAGACTCCGGACGGGGCAGAGAATGCATCGGAAGGTGAGTATAAAGTTTATTTTTTTATTTTTTACCATTCTGAACAAGTTGTCAAGCACTTTTCCAAGTGATGCTTGGAGAAGTGCTTGATAACCCGCATGCGGAAATGCATGCAAAGACGCCTCACAAACGCTTCTACCTGGCGGGAAAACCGCATGTAATATCCGCATGCGATTTTCCCGCCAGGGAGAAGTGTAAAAAATATGCTTCAGGTCCGCAACGTGGGCACATAGCCTTAGGAGTCGTTTTTCTAAGCTAAACAAGCCCTTCCATCCCTTGTAATAATCTAGTTGCTGCCTTTGAACTGACTCTAACTTCAGAATATCCTTTTTAAAATGTGGAGCCCAAAACTGGGTACCATATTCCAGATGTGACCTCACCAGTGATTTATAAAGGGGTAACAATTAAATGGGATCGCGGGATTTTATTTCTCTTTTTATACATCCTAAAATCTTGTATGCTTTTGCGGCTGCTGCTTGACATTGAGTACTGCTGCTCAGCTTACTTGTAACCAAGTCCCACACGTGCGTCTAATTTTTCTTGTAAGAATATGCGAGAAAAGCATTACGGCACGCTCCATTGTATGCAAAAGTACAGCTCCTAGGGGAGAATTAAGGGGCACCATATACCTACGAGGCTATAAAACGGAGCTCCAGTTATGCATTGTACCAATGCCAAAACTTACAGGGGGAAATTTACTAACACTGGTATTTCATATGCCAAAATACAAAGTAAAATGCACAAATGTGTAAAAGGCACGCCTCTTCATTAATTTGGTACATTTTTGGCCTTGCATGCTCCATAAATCAAAATCTGTGCGGGTGTAGATTTGTGCTATATTTATACCAATTTCTAGCAAATCTGGGGGCCCCATCCTCTTCAATCTAAGCCAGGTCACTTTTAAGTCAAAATTTTAGGGTTAATATTTTGTGCTTCAAAATATCCATATTTTCTATCCTAGAAAAGTAACTTGTCCAAAAATGGCAATTTATCACTTATCTGAATGGTGCTGATCGCTGAGATCCCCCCGATCCTGTGAGCCCCAATTTAAAGAAACGATAGCTGGGACTGCTGGAAATGGCCAAGTTCAGCGCCCAATTATCTCTGATGACAATGTATGGAACGGTCCTTGGCATGCGCAGTTTCAGATCTTGCTGAAGCCACAGGGGTTGGACCTCCAGCGATCAGCAAGTGGATAAGTGACAACTTGCTAAGTTGAGAAACAGACTTTATTTCCACAATGATAAAATCACTTGTTTCAGATTTCCTGCAAAATTTGCAATGTTGAATCCGCATTGAAAATCTGCAGCCGACTAAAATGCAACAGAATCGGGTTTTACAAAACCTTAGTCAAAAGTCTGTGCAGCGTTAAATAATCTTGCAAACTTTCAGCGCTGTGGATTACTTTTGGATTTCTCCTTAAATTTCACATTTGCAAACGTGCAACAAAATACCTATGGAAGGGTAGGTGCACACGATCGATTGTCTCTCATCCAGGAAAATCGGTCCGATTATGCTAATCACTCTCTGATCAGAGTGTGATCTGATTTTCTCAGATGTGGAGAAGATGGAAAAAAAAATGTCTCAATCTTCTCCATTCTATCAGTCCATGAAAATCAGACCCCGCTCGGATGTCATACGATTGCAGTCCGATTTTTTTTTGACAGATTTGCATGACAGAGTGAGATCCGATTTACGGATAAAAATTGTGCATTCTGCGATTATTCCTCGGAAAAGCTCAGTCCAAAGTAAAAAAAAATCGAACATGTGCATGTCACTATAAAATAACAAAAATCCGATGTTTTGTCGGATCGCACTCGGACCAAAAATATAGTCGCCTGCATGAACCCTAATACAACATCGGAAAGAGCATGATATGATTTTGTTTCTATCGGTTGCAGGCACACAGAGGTCCAGTAGGACCCAAACACTCTGTAACCAAGTCTTTGTATTTCTGCGTTCAATAAAAAATTCTGTTACGAGTTTTACAGTGCAAAATGTACGAGAGCTCATCTACCATACGCATGCAAAGAAAACACAGATAAATCCTTACTTACAGAAGCTGCAAGGCATGGAGACCACTAAACACACCTTTAGGAAGGTCTGTAATCTTGTTGCCATATAGAACACTGGAAAACAGATAAATCCATTGTTAACAATGTTATGGGCTATCCGAACATGCTGGGAGTGGTAGTGACAAAAGCTAGAGAGCCAGATGGTCAAAAATTTTAAGGCTATTGATACCATTGGAGACATTTTTTTTACTTAAACACATGTTTTTTTTGGGCTAGAAAGCAATAGTTCCAATAGTGTTGGAGTGTTTTGTTTCTACATCCTCTACACATCACTGTACATAGCAAACTGCAGAGTGAGTTACCAGCGAATCCATCAGGTCGAACTTGATGGACGCAAGTCTTTATTCGGCTTTACAAACTATGTACTATGTACTATGTACTATCTCTTTTCTAATGGACAATATGTTTTGCTGATTTATGACCAGCTGAATATTGAACTAATATTATACGATGGTTTAGGAGAAGAGAGACCCAGCAGTCAGACAAGCTCATTCTGCAATCTGATATGTACAGTGACACATAGCGGCTGTAGAAGCCAAACATTTTTAATGCAAAAAATGATCATAAATATGTGCATTTAATAAAAAGATTTTATTTTTCAAAGGTGTTCATATCCTTTAAAAGCAGTAGTCTCCAATCAGAGACCCCGCCTGTCAATCATGCCGAGAGTTATGGTTTTCGCAACAGCAGGAGAGCTACGTTTTGGAAACGACGTCTCTGCTTGAGTAAATTAGTATAACCGCCTTACAAGTTATTCGATTAATATTTTAATAACGGCAAGAAATAAAAGAGTCTGATTTGCAGTAATTAACGGGTGGAAGGAACTGTCCTGTGTTCGTTTTCATTTAACCTGTTATGTCAAAGTCTGATTAATTAAACTGGAAGCACAAAATCTCAGGATGAGACTAGAATATCTACAATCACGCTGTGATTATCATCCAGGGGGAAAAATGATTAACAAATTATTTAGCGGTCAAAGGTACCTGTCTTGGTGAATGATAATTGCTTTCAATTGAAGACACCATGTGAGTTGAACACAACAGATAAACGCTATCTGCCAGCGTCTATTAATACATGTGTGAACGTTTCCACTATTATTAGATTTGCTAATTAATACACTAAGTCTCTGGATGTAAATATCCATATATTAGATATAATGATGGCTTCTTCCATATTGTATAAAGCAACATGTTGGCTGAAGATTCTAAGGGCAAAATTCAGCAGGAAACGGCAAATTCGGCAAAGGGAACACATTCCCTAACATTTTATATTCCTTGCGTCAAGAAAGGATTCTTCTTTTGATCATAGGCTGAACTGATCTTCCGATTTTAATGCAAAAAGGTCCTTACCCTTTTTTTGAGAAAAGTTTACTTTTTGAGCAAAGTATTTATTTTTTTCTGTGTTAGGGTCTGTGTACTCATTGTGCTTTTGTTGCGTCTTTTTTTATCTGCAGTACGTCAATTCTTTGCAAAATATGTAACAAAAATGCGTGTAAAAAACGCAGAAAAAAATGCACCTCGTTTACACTGCGTTTTTCCTGCCAAGAGATGCAGAAATTTCTGCTGCAAATACTTAATGTGTGAACAAACCCTTTCCCCCTGAACGCTTCCTTTTCGACTTGTGGCTGATTCCATAAAGTTATACCAGCCATTTTAGCAGCTATGCATTGATCATTTAGTCACAAAGTTACCCAGGTTCATCAGAAAAGCATAGACACTTCTAGTCTCTCTTGGAGCCACTAAAAGTGGTTGTCCACCTTTGAGGACATTTGATTTTTATTTAATGACAAGTAATAGGGGCAAAAAAAAATCATATTTGTAATTGTGTTTCATAAAAAAAAATATTGCACTGTTTGCGTTCCTTAGATTCTGTGTTGCACTGTCCATAGCTGGAATCAGAATGAGTTAACTGAGAATCCATCAGTGAGCTCATTCTCTTGATTTTTTCTTTTTAGCGCCTCTTATTTATGACCCTAGTAAAAGTTAATAGTTATCAGCTCATTTTTGGTATATTTGCTCTCTCTTTTATATTTACCCTTATATTTATGGTCATTTCTTTTGAGTGCTCTTCATAATAAGGTTTTAATGCGTACCTAATAAAATTTGTCTTTTAAAGTGTTTTTTTTCTATACTGAGGAAAGCACACAAAGATGAAGTAAGTGCAGGATAGAAGCTGTGCTGATATATGAGCTAATAAAAACAGCAGCACACTGGATACACACAGAGCTCACATCCAGCCTGAATTACCGGGAGAGAAACTCCAACAGAAGAATAATCTGAAACTTGGACCAGAATGCAAACTGTATAGCAGAGGTTCAGGAAATTAATGACGAAATGAAGATTGCAGACTGAATCTTAGTGCAATTTATTAACTGAAGATAACTGCTGGCATATGTAAAAATTATTTTTTCTATGTCAATGTCAAAGGTGTCAATAGTTTTTTTTTATAGTCCATCATCTATATAATCAGTGGGATTTTTGGGAGTGAAATCTCCACCTTTCATACATTGATTGGCTAACCAAAGAACAAAGAGGCAGAAGTAGCGAAAGGTATGGGCCTTGATGAGTTGTGTACTGAAGTGAATGGACCACAGTGCTTCATTGACCCTTCATTGTGTTGATAGATTATTAGGCTAGGAAATCAATGGTAAATTTTCCAAAACCCTTTTTTCGGTTCGTTTTTATCTTAGAGAACCGTAAGACCACAGTCATATCCTAGTTACAGCATGACACTACATATGACACTTTAATTAATATACCTTTATATAGAAACTGGGATTTGACCCAATAGTGATATAAAAATAAAACTTTACTAATTTTGGCAAAAAACACACAAAAAAAAAATATTAAAGTTTGTGAGCAGAAACATGACGAACCACAGAAGTTCTACAGGTAATACGGTGATGGTATATATATCAATATGTATACCGCCCCCATGGGTGCTTTGGTTAATTCAATGATGATATATATAAATCTCCTCCATGGTTGCTATGGATATTTGTACAATAGTAATAATAGCAATGGACAATTCTACAATGGTATATGTGTGCATATATATGTACATATATGTACAGTACAGACCAAAAGTTTGGACACACCTTCTCATTTAAAGATTTTTCTATATTTTCATGACTATGAAAATTGTACATTCACACTGAAGGCATCAAAACTATGAATTAACACATGTGGAATTATATACTTAACAAAAAAGTGTGAAACAACTGAAAATATGTCTTATATTCTAGGTTCTTCAAAATAGCCACCTTTTGCTTTGATGACTGCTTTGCACACTCTTGACATTCTCCTGATGAGCTTCAAGAGGAGTCACTGGAAATGGTTTTCACTTCACAGGTGTGCCCTGTCAGGTTTAATAAGTGGGATTTCTTGCCTTATAAATGGGGTTGGGACCATCAGTTGTGTTGTGCAGAAGTCTGGTTGATACACAGCTAATAGTCCTACTGAATAGACTGTTAGAATTTGTATTATGGCAAGATAAAAGCAGCTAAGTAAAGAAAAACGAGTGGCCATCATTACTTTAAGAAATGAAGGTCAGTCAGTGCGAAAAATTGGGAAAACTTTGAAAGTGTCCCCAAGTGCAGCTGCAAAAACCATCAAGCGCTACAAAGAAACTGGCTCACATGAGGACCGCCCCAGGAAAGGAAGACCAAGAGTTCCCTCTGCTTCTGAGGATAAGTTTATCCGAGTCACCAGCCTCAGAAATCGCAGGTTAACAGCAGCTAAGATTAGAGACCAGGTCAATGCCACACAGAGTTCTAGCAGCAGACACATCTCTTCAACAACTGTTAAGAGGAGACTTTGTGCAGCAGGCCTTTATGGTAAAATAGCTGCTAGGAAACCACTGCTAAGGACAGGCAACAAGCAGAAGAGACTTGTTTGGGCGAAAGAACACAAGGAATAGACATTAGACCAGTGGAAATCTGTGCTTTGGTCTGATGAGTCCAAATTTGAGATCTTTGGTTCCAACCACCGTGTCTTTGTGCGACGCAGAAAAGGTGAACGGATGGACTCTACATGCCTGGTTCCCACCATGAAGCATGGAGGAGGAGGTGTGATGGTGTGGGGGTGCTTTGCTGGTGACACTGTTGGGGATTTATTCAAAATTGAAGGCATACTGAACCAGCATGGCTACCACAGCATCTTGCAGCGGCATGCTATTCCATCCGGTTTGCGTTTAGTTGGACCATCATTTATTTTTCAACAGGACAATGACCCCAAACACACCTCCAGGCTGTGTAAGGGCTATTTGACCAAGGAAGAGAGTGATGGGGTGCTACGCCAGATGACCTGGCCTCCACAGTCACCAGACCTGAACCCAATCGAGATGGTTTGGGGTGAGCTGGACTGCAGAGTGAAGGCAAAAGGGCCAACAAGTGCTAAGTATCTCTGGGAACTCCTTCAAGATTGTTGGAAGACCATTTCCGGTGACTACCTCTTGAAGCTCATCAAGAGAATGCCAAGAGCGTGCAAAGCAGTCATCACAGCAAAAGGTGGCTACTTTGAAGAACCTAGAATATAAGACATATTTTCAGTTGTTTCACACTTTTCTGTTAAGTATATAATTCCACATGTGTTAATTCATAGTTTTGATGCCTTCAGTGTGAATGTACAATTTTCATAGTCATGAAAATACAGAAAAAACTTTAAATGAGAAGGTGTGTCCAAACTTTTGGTATGTACTGTATATACATACATATACATACACACACACTATCCATAACAATACTGGAGGAGATTTATATATATACTTTTGTAGAAATGTCCATGGCAACCATGGAGGAGATTTATATATACTATCATAGAATTAACCAAAGCAACCAAGGGGCATATATATAGTTGCCTTGGGTAAAACTATGATAGTATATATAAATTTCGTCCATGGTTGCTATGGACATTTCTACAATAGGATATATATATAAACCTCTGCTATGGGCAAATGTACAATGGTATATATACAAATATTCTCCATGGTTGCAATTGGTAATACTACGATGGTATGTATTCACCTTGTCCATGGTCACCATGGTTAATTCTATAATATTATATGCAAGTCTCCTCCATGGTTTCTATGGGCAATACTATGACAGTATATATAAGTCTCTTGGATGGTTGCTATGGGTAATACTATAGCAGTATATATACAGGTGCTTCTCACTAAATTAGAATATCATCAAAAAGTTAATTTATTTCAGTTCTTCAATACAAAAAGTGAAACTCCTATATTATATAGAGTCATTGAGCCCCGACCAAGTACTGAGTGCATTTACTGAACATATATTTCACTAGGCCAACATTTGGGATTTTAAAAACATTTTTCAAGCTGTTGTTACAAAGTATTCTAATTTACTGAGATAATGACTTTTGTGTTTTCATTGGCTGTAAGCCATAATCATCAACATTAACAGAAATAAACACTTGAAATAGATCACTCTGTGTGTAATGACTTTATATAATATAGGAGTTTCACTTTTTGTATTGAAGAACTGAAATAAATTAACTTTTTGATGCTATTCTAATTTAGTGAGATGCATTTGTAAGTCTCCTCCATGGTTGCTAAGGGCAATACTATAAAAGTATATAAAAGTCTCCTCCATGGTTGCTATGGGCAATACTATAACAATATATATATAATTCTCCTCCATGGTTGCTATGGGCAATACTATAACAGTATATATGTCTCCTCCATGGCTGCTATGGGCAATACTATAACAGTATATAAGTCTCCTCCATGGCTGCTATGCGCAATACTATAACAGTATATAAGTCTCCTCCATGGTTGCTATGGGCAATACTTTAACAGTATATATAAGTCTCCTCCATGGTTGCTATGGGCAATACTATAACAGTATATAATTGTCCTCCATGGTTGCTATGGACAATACTATAACAGTATATATAAGTCTCCTCCATGGATGCTATGGGCAATACTATAACAGTATATATAAGTCTCCTCCGTGGTTGCTATGGGCAATACTATAATAGTATATATAAGTCTCCTCCATGGTTGCTATGGGCAGTGCTATAACAGTATATATAAGTCTCCTCCATGGTTGCTATGGGCAATACTATAACAATATATATAAGTCTCCTCCATGGTTGCTATGGGCAGTGCTATAACAGTATATATAAGTCTCCTCCATGGTTGCTATGGGCAATACTATAACAATATATATAAGTCTCCTCCATGGTTGCTATGGGCAGTGCTATAACAGTATATATAAGTCTCCTCCATGGTTGCTATGGGCAATACTATAACAATATATATATAATTCTCCTCCATGGTTGCTATGGGCAATACTATAACAGTATATATGTCTCCTCCATGGCTGCTATGCGCAATACTATAATAGTATATAAGTCTCCTCCATGGTTGCTATGGGCAATACTTTAACAGTATATATAAGTCTCCTCCATGGTTGCTATGGGCAATACTATAACAGTATATAATTGTCCTCCATGGTTGCTATGGACAATACTATAACAGTATATATAAGTCTCCTCCATGGCTGCTATGGGCAATACTATAACAGTATATATAAGTCTCCTCCGTGGTTGCTATGGGCAATACTATAATAGTATATATAAGTCTCCTCCATGGTTGCTATGGGCAATACTATAACAATATATATAAGTCTCCTCCATGGTTGCTATGGGCAGTGCTATAACAGTATATATAAGTCTCCTCCATGGTTGCTATGGGCAATACTTTAACAGTATATATAAGTCTCCTCCATGGTTGCTATGGGCAATACTATAACAATATATATAATTCTAGTCCATGGTTGCTATGGGCAGTGCTATAATAGTATATATAAGTCCCCTCCATGGTTACCATACTTAATTCTATACCGTTCTCTATGAACCTCCTCCATGTTGAATGTGAGATTAATTGAATCTACTTTTTCAATAACGTTAATAATCAGCTTCAGTACAAGCCTTATATTCTCGTCACATAATAACACATTAGTCATATTACGACCAATCGAGATAAAGTGCTGCTTTCGAGCAGCGCGTTCCATAGGTTCCTAAATCATCGGGTATTTTTGCAGACTTCTTAATTACGTTTCCTCTGCATGAAGTTCTAATTAACATGAAAGGAAAAGCTGCCGAATCTCATCAATTTTCAGCCCACAGAACGCCAGTCACATTAAAATTCACATTTTCCAGAGCAGCCATCCCAAACATTATTGCATTAAAGTCCTCTCTCCTGAGGAAATGGCTTTATGCCGTCACTGTAAGAGCTGCGGCCACCGATAGGAGATATTTATTTTCCCAGTGTAAAACACTCAGCATTTAATAGAGGCCATAATGCAATTCTTAAATGGAAATTGCATTAAAATCTGCAATATATAAGTGCGGGTCCGCGGAGCGAGCGCAACATGAGCTCATGTATTCCAGATATGTGAACCGCAATCTCAGGGTAATTTAATTTTGCGCGGTTGTCCTTTTCTAAATTCAACTTACAGGGAATTAAGTGAGCGGAGGCCGTGGAACGCATCGGGGGCGATCTCCGAGATCTGGTTGTTACTGAGGTCTCTGGAAAAAAAAAAGTAGATTAATTATAGGTTGAAAATAAACATTGTAATGAAATGCAAAGAATCGCGTCCAACAGACCTCGACCACAGGTTTCAAGTATACGGTGGATGTTCATCTGCAGGATGTCAGAGCAACATACACCAGAAATACACACAATGCATCCCATATAACTATATCAGATGTTTAACCCCTTCCTAACATAGATTTTCTAAGTCGGGTGCTGATGCCTACCTCTAACAGCAGTGATTGGAGCTAGCTCTGAGCACTGCTGATCAACCGTTTAGATGCAGCTGTCAATCTGTGACAGCGACATTTAATAAGTTGCAATTTACCTGCAAGTTCTCAGGGGTGCTGAAAGGCTTGAATGGCAGCCACAGGCTTGATGAAATACCCCATCACTACCATTTTTGTACTTTCATGAAGTCCAGCTCATGGTTAGTCTTCATAAGAGAGCATCTACTATATTTTGCAATACTGAAATATTGCATCATGTAGCACGACGATCAAATAATGTGATATTAGGGAAACTAAATAAGTGAATATTAATAATAAAAAAATTATATATATATATATATATATATATACATACATACATATATACACACACATACATATATATATAAAAATAAATAAATGTTTAAATCATCCCACTTTCCCAATTTAAAAATGAAGAAAAAATATATAATCACGCAATTCGTAAAAAATCTTATCTATGAAGTTATAAAGTTAATCAACGTGAATATTGAACACCGTGAAGGAAAAAAAAATGAAAACTAATGCACTGGCATTTTTTTTAAACCTCTCTCTTCATAAAAAAAGGAGTGAAAATTAATGCAATGGAATAAAAATGGTACCAATAAAAACTGCAGGTCGCCACACAAAAAAAATAAGCCCACACACAGATGCATCGACAAGAAAATGAAAAACTTGGGGGTCTCAGGAAATAGCATCATAAAGAAAATTTTTTTTAGAAAGATCTGAATTATTTTTTCCACTACTATGTAAATACTTTTATGCCAAAAATGACAAAAGTATTCTCGGAGTGATACCTTTATTGGCTAACCAGAAAAAATATATATAAATGCAAGCTTTCAGAGCCCAGAGGCTCCTTCGTCAGGCGAGATTACAAACAGCTTGCATATATATATATATATATATATTTTTCTGGTTAGACAATAAAGGTATCACTCCGAGAATACTTTTGTCATTTTTGGCATAAAAGTATTTACATAGATTTTTCTGGCTAACACGGTACCACAATATAACTGTGTATTGTACATCATTTTTTCCACTACTACAATATATAAAAATATAAACAGATTCGGTATCGCCATAACCTTACTGATTTGAAGAATTGTGTTGTCGGGTCATTTTTATTGCACAATGAATGCTGCAAAAAAGAAATCCTAAAAAATAATAGTGGAATTGCATTTTTTTTCACAATTTTACCCCACTTTAAATTTTTTTCCCAGCGCTTTTTAGTACATTGTATGGTAAAATAAACTCATAACCACAACTGCAGCGGCAGGTACACGAGCATTTGACTCGAGCATGCTCTATCCAAACCCGAGCACGCTCGGATAACTCAATATCTGAGAATGCTCATCACTAGTCCCACATGAGAAAACAAGCTCTCAAGTGGCTTCGTGGACGTAAAAATAAAAAGTTATTGGAAGAAGGATAGGAAAAAATGAAGAGTAAAAATGAGACATGGCTGCAGAGGGAAGAGTTTAAGGGGTTTTCCCATCTACTCCATGGTGGCAGTGGCCATCTCCGACAGTCCCCATAGGCAAGAATTAGGGCAGTAGTGCACATGCCTATTCATCAATACACCAAAATATGACACTTCGGAGCCCCTTTCTCAGGATTGATGGAGGGGTCTCGGGAGCTGGACCACCAGAGATCAATATTTCTCATGTGGATAGGTGACAACTTGCTAAGTTGAAAAAAAAAAAAACGTCAAACCTTACATGGTAATTGTTGGTTCAACATCTATAACTTTTTATTATTTTTCACGTGAGAACTATTTGGGGGGATTGATTTGGTTGGCTAGGATTTTTTCTTATTTGGACAGCTTTGAAAGTTTTGTATGGTGTTTCACAAAAATAGTAATCAAATTCGGGTTGTGATAACTAATCTTTAGTCATTTGTCAAGAAATTTCTCAGCCACTTTCTTACAAATTCGACAGGTGCTGATATGAAGAAAGGTCCAATATAATCGATCCAACGATGTGTGT
Organism: Phyllobates terribilis; assembly: GCF_046119375.1. Taxonomy (NCBI): domain Eukaryota; kingdom Metazoa; phylum Chordata; class Amphibia; order Anura; family Dendrobatidae; genus Phyllobates; species Phyllobates terribilis. The sequence continues at coordinate 389,006,526 of NW_027362765.1, forward strand.
CATGGTGCGCTTCTGTACTTACATCCTGCGCAGCTTCTTGTATGGAGAGAACGCTCCGGGCGGCACCGACTTGATCCCATTCAGCTCCAGACGTCTAAGCACAAAGAAAATAAAAAATTCAGATATAATGTCCCTTGGTGAAGACATAAAAATTAGCTCTAAATAAAAGAACCTGTATCTCCATTACTGTATGGAGGATTAAAAAAAAAAGGAATACCCGGGAGCAGTGGGAATAAAAAAAAATGCTGGACAGTTCAGACATGCTGACAAATCCTCTATAACTGTGTTCTCATCCCTGACCTCCGGTCTGGTGGTGTGTATATGATCCCATGCACATACTTGAACATCTCATTCACAATTTTTGGGTCATTGAGCCTTTTTCAAACACAGAATATTTTTCTGCTGTTGTACCCACATCCCGCACTTTTTCAATAACAAAAAACTAATTCACAAAATAAAAAAAACTGCATCAAAACTGTTTAAATTGAATATTGATTTATTTTCTTTAAAACAAGCATTTAAAAGAGGACTTGTCGTTTGCTCAAAGAAAAATTGATGAAACACCTTGGAAGAATCCTTGTGCTTCCCTGATTCTGTCACTTTTTACCGTTTTGTACTTCGTCGTTCCATTGTGGATATATTGACATTTGTTGTTTTTGGAGCACAGTATGTGAAATCTCTGCTTGTAGTACCAACTGGGCATTTCTTCAGAGCTTTCTTTGGGGGTGTGCGCTTTCACCGCTCCCTCCCACACACTACCAATCACGTGTCATGCTGAAATGCCCAGTTGGTTTGCAAGCAGAGATTTCACATGCTGTGCTCCAAAAGCAACAAATGTGGATATCTTTGCAATGAAGCGATATAGAGCAAAACGGAAAAGAACAGCAAAATCAGGGGAGCTCATGGATTTTTACAAGATATTTAACAAATTTTTTTGAGCAAGTGACAGGTCCTCACAGACTTACTCCAAACTCTTTAAGGGCTCTTATTATAAAGTGTGTATGAAGGAGGCTTTACGCAAGGTTAACATATGTTTTTGGTGCAAATTTAACACACATTTGTAACTGACATCCGCATACTTTCTGCAACAAAAATTTGTGCATATTTTCCACTCTCATTTTTTGTTATCTTATGAGCTTTTTTTTTTGCGACAAACGCACCAAAACCATGCAAAGTCAGAAGTTCAGCCTGTGAATTCAGGGTCCTCATTGAAATGAACGGCTACAATCAGAACCTAAAAGGTGAGTTTCCGCAACAGAAATTGTTATAAAGTGGATTAAAGAAAACGAAAAATACACAGTGTGTGAATGAGAATAAAGAGCATCCACTTTGCTGGTGCTGTAAACTGCAAACGTGGAAAATATGCACAGAAAATCCGCACCGAATATGCAACGTGTGAACCTAGCCTTACTAGTTCTTAGTACTGGTTCTTCGTAGCTTTCCTGGTTCATTTCCCTTTTCTACTCCATTGCTAGAACATATATTGTCCGGTAGCTTCTGAAAGTGACCTTCTGAGAGCTGAAATCAGACCCACGGGATTTCTCCTAATTAATATTTCTTGCTAAGTGTCCCAGGATTGAGAGGTAGGAAGAAGTGAGCTGTCAGCTGTGCATGTGAAGCAGAATGACCTGAGTTAACACTCCATCAATTACATTTAGTGGACGCCGGCAGGAGCCTGTGTAATGACTTGGTGTTATAACAAAGCGTGCGTAACGTTTTCAGCTCTGCTGCGTCTTCTGGCTTTTTGGACAGCAGCTGCGTATTTACTGGAGTCAGTATTTCTTCCCCAGGAGGAGCGGACATTGGAGGAGATCAGCTGTAACATGGAGCCAGGTGGTGATTGCACGAAGGAGTGGAGCCCGACCCAGCGTGAAACATGGGGCGCGGAGGATGCTCAATTCACCAGGGGCTGTACTTGAGTCTCAAGTGCATCTGCGGCACATACACGTCTACGGAGAGGGTCTCCATGGGTTGGATGGGCCATTACGCCAGAAGCACAGAAAATTCAAATATTACAAATATAGCTGTAAAATATTGGAATAAGGTGTGAAAATACATTGGGGTTGTCAGATGAAATTTTGTTTTTTGTGTATTTTTTCTTTTAATTTGTGCCTTTTCTAAAGTCTACCTTATGTTTTCGCCTGTTTTTTTTTTTATCTTCATCATTGTGGGCAGGGTTCGGGTTTTCCAGATTCATTGGCATTATCTGCAAGTCATTATGTATATAAGAAGCCCATACACCTAAAGGTGACCATAGGTTGGCCAACTTCAGATTTTGAAGGAACAGGTTGACCATATAGTGTGTATGGAGGTGACCTAACTTTCCCTAATGGCAGATGTAGGGGGAAACAAAGGATCAGGCTGCTAGATTTCAATATCCCGATCCTTTTGTTTTTAGGGAAGGTATTTTCAGTCATCATGAAGGCGGTCTTACATTTCCGTCATGGTCTCTGGTAGATTTGCTGGGATTGCCGTTAGACCTTTCCCTCGACAATCCACGATGCCATTGCTACACGTGCACATTGCCGGACAGGAGCCGATAGAGAGGCTGCAGATCTGAGTGCTGGATGGATCGGTCTGACCTGGAAGACAAGAGCAGAAAGCTATTTACAAGAACATGCAATTGTGGTCCTACATGCTGGTGTGGCTTTTGGGGACTTTGTAAGCCAGTATTAAGTGTGACATCAAATATTTATGTTCTTACACATCTTGTAAGTTGGGCTGTATGATTTCTGTCCTTAATTGGTCCTGTGCAATTCCTATATTTAGGGATGATAGCTTAGTATATGCCCACAAGACACCACCATATAGTGCAGAAATAATGTTGCTATCATACATTTACCTTCCTTGGATTCGGCGGCAATTGTCCATATTTGTGTTCCTGGTTTCCAACCAGACTGATCCTTCTTTACGCCAATCAAGTGGTCTGACTGATCGGCAACTTAACGGCGGTGCGGCAGCCAATAAACACTTCTGCCACCCTAATTAAATTATTTGCCTTCTGGATTTTTTGACCGCTATGCTTTGCTCTGACTCCTGGCTGCCTTTCTTGGCTTGACCACTGTAATGCCTGACACTTCTTTGCTTATTTTCTCTGATTAACCTCCAAGACTCTTCCCCTGACTATAATTTGGATCCAACTTTGTCCTTGCACTTGTCAAATCAGTACCGAGCAGCTTTGTTTATGTTGTTCCTTCAACTCAATCCACTAGTGAGCAGCTACTCCATTGGAGCAACCCAGGAGCCCCTGTGGAGAAGGCTAGTTCCCTGTCTATGGGTTAAAGGGGTAAGTTTTGTATCAGGAGCGGATGGCTACCCTGCCTTTAGGCTTTCTGCTTCCTTGGGGGTCGGTAAGCATCTGATGATTGACAGTTCTACCAGCGTCATAGTCACACTATTGGCCTGAACTGTGCACTCTCCTACACTGCAGTTTTGTCTCTGCAGCATCAGAGTAGTGCAAGGTCAGTGAAATTGTCCAGCTCCATTTATCCGGCAGCATCAGTGCCGCTCCTACAGACTGTATGGCAACCAGCTTGTAAGCGCTGCACTGCTTGCCTGTAAAACCAGCTACCGCTGATAGGTTGTCAGCCACCTCTGCAGTCTAAGCAACAAACTTTAAGCCTTTTCTTGAGAATGGAGTTATTTTTAATAAGAGGTAAATTGAAAATGTTCTTGTTTTTACAAGCACTTTGCAGTTGTATCCATACAAGGTGGAAGAACCCCTTTAATGGATTTTTCTACAACTTCCATATAGATGTGCAACAGAATGTTTTTCTATTGTAGTCTCAAGTTATTCCTGGAGTTACCAATATCCTTGTAGGAAACAGGGGCCAAGGCCAATTTACTTTGTTTTCCACCCTCTAAAATGGGACCGGTCTACAGTTTCACCCCTGGTGGTATCTGTGTCGTTGGGTTGTTACACACAGAGGAATCAATATATAACACAGGTATAAGAAATGATCGAACATTCTAGTAAATCTCTCGGTCTGTCCCTTTAAGCCATGATGTGCGCTTATCTGGCATTTTGCATGTTGTGTAAGATTTAAAGATAAAATCGCACTATAACCTCCAGCAATTTTCTTTTTTTTCTCAAAGTGCACTCCATAACACGATAAAAACCATTTCCATAATTTATCCCAGAATGAAGAACTGGATAATGACAGAACACAATTTCCAATCGACTATAGAAAAGGGAAATAACCTCCGGAGCAATTTTAGATTACAAACATAAATATTCACAAAATAAATCTGTACCGAGGATTCCTGAAATCTATTTAGGAGAAGAATAACGGGAGGATGTGAGCAAGAAAGGAGGACCGGGAACTGATGTAAGGGATAAAGGCAAAATGCTTCTTACTTTAGCTTTAGATTATCATCTATGGGGGAAATAAGCAATAGACATGCTAATAATAGCCAAGGACCTATATATGCTAAACATTAATCATTCTGTGCTGATAGTGTGTAATGTATCTGTATAGGGGTTATAGCCTAATATTTCCGACTCTGAGCTGCATATCTTCTTTCATAGGCATAGAGATAAAATGGTCAATGTCGTTTCATTAAATTCTGCATAAATCAATAGCACATGGAAATATAGGAAATATTGCAATATATCTTATCAGACAAATCTACTTCTTTCCCCACTTATGAGCCACTTCTTCCCACTTTGAAAAACAGCTATAGTCTATCTTGGTCAAAACAAGATGGACTGCCGGCTCACTGCGAGATCAGATTAAAGTATATGGAACATGGAAGAAGCGTGAGTAGCAGAGACAGATCGTGCTGCATATCTACTTGTAAGAGGAAGCGATGATGCCTCTGAAGAGTCCCTGCATGATGTGACATTAGTGAGGAAAGACTGCTATCTGCTGGCTGGAGGAAACCAGGCGGAACTAATTTGCGCCAGAAGAATTGCATGGGAGAGTGAGTTCTTGTGCGGGACCTGGTCAGGTGCCTTGCATGACAGAGTTCCTGGATATAACAGCACTGCGCTCCAAATCGCAGGAGAATTTGGCGTCAAGGAGAGGAGCGGTGCAGACGTGGACCAGAGAAGCCAGTGTGACATGCTGCAGTGGAAAACATGTGCCAACAGGGTGCTGGTCACCGCCAGACAAGACCCAGAGATCCAAACTGCGCTGGTCAAGACCCAGAGACCCGACCTGCACTGGTCAAAACCCAGAGACCAGACCTGCACTGGTCAAGTCCCAGAGACCCGACCTGCTCTGGTCAAGACCCAGAGACCCGACCTGCTCTGGTCAAGACCCAGAGACCCGACCTGCACTGGTCAAGACCCAGAGACCTGACCTGCTCTGGTCAAGACCCAGAGACCCGACCAGCACTAGTCAAGACCCAGATACCCGCCCTGCTCTGGTCAAGACCCAGATACCCGAACTGCGCTGGTCAAGACCCAGAGACCCGACCTGCACTGGTCAAGACCCTGAGATCCACCTTGCACTGGTCAAAACCCAGAGACCCGACATGCACTGGTCAAGACCCAGAGACCCGACCTGCACTGGTCAAGACCCAGAGATCCGACTTGTGCTGGTCAAGACCCAGAGACCTGACCTGCACTAGTCAAGACCCAGAGACCCGACCTGCTGTGGTCAAAACCCAGAGTCCAGGCTGCGCCAGTCAAGACCAGAACCTTCACCCCACGCCGGTCAAGTTCCAGAGGCCAGACCACGCCCCCCAGAAAAAGTCGGGACCCAGTCCTCTCTGCCCCACCAGGCCTAGCAGATGCCCACCGACGGTCAAGCACCGAAGATCTGCGAGGAGACATCAACCAGAGGAGGACGCCTGGGGTTACAGAGTGACAACACGAGTGAGCAGAGCTGTCACTTCCAGCCATAACGTACAAGGGTTAGCCTGGGTTAGGACAACAGGTGGGGTGGGGGCCGGTTGGTGCACAGGAAGCTCAATGCTCCTTGACTTTGTTAGAACTTGTAGCCTAGCGGGAAAACCCGGTGACCCCTGCTAGGGCAATTGTTGCAGAAAAAGAAAGCTAATGTGGTATCTTCCAGTAACGGATGTACCACCCTTATATAAAGAACATTAGCATAAATCTTTAGAGACTTTCCTCGATATTCTAATTGTATGGTTTCATGGTTTATTGCTGTTCGCACTGTTTGATATTATTAACTGTCCCCTAATTACTGCAAATTCCTCTGTATTTGAAAGGATTAAACTGTTCATTGACTGTTCCTGCCTCGAGCTTCCTGAGCGTTGCATTCGGTCTCCTGCTTTACATACTCGTAGCTGAATTCACTGCTACACTGATACTACATGCTGAATTCACTGCTACACTGATACTACATGCTTCTGAACATGTGCTACATAAAAGACAAGAGAGCAGGAATCCCTCATACCTGTGTGTGCTGTGTATGGGAGACATCATAGCAGCTAATCTCCACCCACCAGCTCAGAGACAACTGAAAAATAGAGATAGAGCCTGCAGAGGGGAAAACTAGTGAGAAGTGAAAGATATAAGTAATATAATGTCCAGAAGTAGTGTTATTCCTCATATACAAACACAACAATCTAATTTTGAAATTGTGTTTTTTTCCTGATGAAGACGTTTGAAAACCTTGAAACGAGTTGACGAAATAAACAGCATTCATACTTCGTCTTAGTCTATGATTGTACTTTGGATATTTTTGCAGTGCTGATTTTCAATCATCACATTCCTTACTCAATTGCAACAGCCCTAGTACAGGCATATACTGTACGTGTATGAGGCTGTTGAGTTTGGATCTGGAGACCCAAGGCCAGTCTGTACATTGTGATCCGAACTCAGATCATTAAACAAGGATTGTGAAACAGCCGCAAAGTATATTTTAGATTCATGCACAATCTCTCCACTAGTCCTACTACATTGTTTTTTTTTTACTTTCCACAAAAGGAGAACTTAAAGAGGACCTTTCTCCGGGTTAATAGTGTCCAGTTTTTGCTCTCCTTTTGTTCCCGCTGCTCCTGTGAGTGTATCAGTTATTGTTTTTTTAAATTCCGCCACACGGTTCCAGAGATTTGGGGCCTTTTTATGCAGTGCTAATTTTAACCTCTTTACCAAAGGGGCATGGTAATCAGGGAAATTATGCAGAGCAGCCTTTAGACACGCCCCTGAGGATCCTGTGAACCCTTTCTGAAGACCATAAAAATTACCACTAAATAAAAAGGCCCATATCTCTGGAACTGTATGACAGATTACAAAAAAATCTAAATGAAAAACTTAGGGGAGCAGTCCACTGTCCACTTTTACCCTGGTGACAGGTTCCCTTTAAATTCTCCTTTTTTTAAAAATGTGCTAGAAAATGAAAATCTGTGAAAAACCAATGTTGTAAGACTCTGTGGAAAGACTGTGTATCAATCTAAAATAAGACCTGGTGATAGATCCTTTTGAAATAGCACTTTGGTGATTTTTTTTAACTATCTTCCCCCATAACCATATTATGTGCACAGTGCATGTATTAATGTACCGTACTTATCGATCGCTGCCTTCTCTAGTTTCCGGTGATGTTCTGATCCCCTTCTGCACCACGTGACCACATGTCTGACCACCCGGCTCACGCTGCGTCTTCTGTGTGGACCAGAAGTCACTTTCTCAATATAAGCCTATGAAACTCAGCACAGAAGAAGCTATGTGGGCCGGCTAGGCAGAAGTGTGGTCACGTGGTGCAGAAGAGGATCGGGACGTTGCTGAGAATCAAATAGGCAGTGATGGATAAGTATATTAATACATACATTATGAACTTAAAATAACTAAGGTTAAGGGGGTAGATTAAAAAAAAAAAAGTTTGCCCCAGTGCAAAACTCATACCAGGACTCCCCCAACAGGCAAAAGGATGCATGTCACACACCACCATTGATTTTCTCCCTTGTTTTCTATCCTGAATCTGCATGACTTATTAAGCCTCCTCCTACTTCCTTTTGCCTCTGTGAGAGGGACCTAAAGCAAGTCTGTGCATCATGGAGTGGCAGTGTAATGTACAGCAACTAGAACTTATGACAACAGTAAAAGTTTTCAAATGGTGGTCAACAATAGTCATGTAGAGGTGAAACAATCTAAAACAAGACAGAGGGCTGCAAGAGAACAAGCAAATACTACAAATATATGCAATGCTAATTATTCCTTGCACATGTGATGACAGCGGAGGAGTCAGGCATTTAACAACATGCACAGAGGTCTTAGTGGTTTATAAACCAGATGTGCGTCCCATATGTCGGGCTTCACTTCTTTGTTTGATATTAGATTAAAAAAAAAAGTTCCTATTTTGTAAACTTTATTGAAGGATGTGAAGAAGATAACAAGTTCATGTGAAGGATGAGGAATCCGTCAATAACCCGGCACATTAATCGCCCTCTGTATTCTCTTCACGTACATCTCGCCTTTTCAAAACTCACAGTTTACAGCTCAAGCGTCGCAGGAAATCAAAACAAACAGCTTATTTTTTTGCACATGGAAGTGGCCGATCCAGATGCCCCTGCGATGGAGATGTCACCATTGCACATGCCAGCTCTGCAATTAGAAGGCATCACTCTGTGTCACTGGCACGATAAAGACACGCCGGAGAAAACTGTCAAATGAATGAACTGTTCAACCGGGAACACACATGGGAAATGTGTCCAAGGGAGTGAAAGTTGTGTAAGACTTTGTAATGAAGTCAGGAAGGAAGATCGGTTCCTTGTAGTATGGCTGCCTATAGCACTGCAGGGCAAGGCTTTATAACATGCACATTGGCACATTCTGCACTGAGCAAACTGATGGTGTTAAAGACGCAGACAAAACTGTTGGTACCTTCTGTTAAAATAAGAAAAACCCACAATGGTCACTGAAATAACGTGAAACTGAGAAAAGTAATTTTCAATTTAAACTGACTAAATATCACCTAATGAGAATCAGACTGTCGTTTTTTTATTTTTATGATGAACTAAAATTTAAAAGCAAAAAAGCAAAACTGTTCGACACAAAGATGACGGATCCCTTTTCTTAATATTTTGTTGCACAACCTTTTGAGGCAATCTCTGCAAACAAACGATTTCTGTAACTATCAATAGACTTGGAATAAAAATAAGTTCTATAATTAGATGTATTGAAAAAATGTTCCTCTGCTGATATTATCTTGTAAATGTGCCCTTGCTATGTAATGTCTTATTTGCTATCTCCGACCATGAAGAGCTTCATGGTCAGCCCATACGACAGCTCCTGGCTAGGAGAGAAAGCATACGTCACTTATCATTATTGCATATACAAATAATACAGAAAGAACTCGCAGCTGCTTTTTTCTGTGAGGTAGCACATTTCCCTGCCTGTTTTATCACAGGAGTGAGTGTTTTTACCACATCTACAACCCTCTGACTTCATCATAAATCAAATCAGTGACATGTATGCTCAGCAGCTGCTGGAGCTTCTACATCACTGAGCTGGTGAGCTTGGAAATGGAAATACACCAGAAACACTCGCTCCTGTGATAAAACAGGCAGTGAAATGTGTTACCTCATAGAAAGAAGCAGCTGCAAGCCCTGCTACATCATATATATACCCTTTCATGCTCTCTTCCCTGGCCAGTAGCTGTGGTATGTGCCGACCATGGTCATACACAGCAAATAAGACAGTACATAACAGGGGCATATTTATAAGATATCATCAGCCAAGGAACATTTTTTAATACATCTAATTAGAGAACTTATTTTTATTCCAAGATCTAATAATTAAAAAGATCTTTGTTCGTGTGACAACCTTTTAAGAAATAATGGTCCTTTAGGCCACTTATAAAGTACTTATGAGCTGAGTACCCCCTTTAAGGTAGCAATGCCTGAGTGTCCCAGTGTAAAGTAATAATATCAGAAGTGCCCCTTTATAGAGTAGTGATGCTCCCTTATTAATTTTACTCACTTACTGTATATAGCGCCATTAATTGCACAGTGCTTTACAGACATCATCAACACTGTCCCCACTGGGGCTCACAATCTTGATTCCCTATCAGTATGACATTGGGGTGTGGGAGGAAACTGGAGAAACCGGAGGAAACCCACGCAAATACGGGGAGAACATACAAACTCCTTGCAAATGTTGCCATACTTACCTTTTAGGGATGGTAAATGTTGAAGCATAGTGTCTACTAAAGGTGATGTCCCAAGTCACCAAATTATCACTTATTTATAGGAAAGGGCTGATTGCTGGGGGTCCAACCACTGGGATCATCACTGGTCCAGAGCAATGATACACCACATTAGAATGGAGTGGCGTCTGTGTATGCGCCCCACCTTACTAGTCATCATCTATGAGACTGCTGGAAGTAGCAGAATACAGCTTTGAAATTTTTCCCTGGAGTCCTAAAAACAACAAGCAATTATTCCTCCAACCCAACGGGGCAATTCAAGGTCAACTTGGGAAGACCCCTGCAATGTATTACTTTTCAGCTCTGAGACAAGTAAATAAAAGCCCCTATAACTAAAGAAAAAACTAAATCAATAAATAGAATTTTTAATAATTTAAAGCAAAAGGGAGACTCGGATGATCGGCTTGGATCAGGGCACACATTCAAAATGGCGGCACCTAGAGTGGCCGTGACTGTTAGTGACACCAAGTGGTGCTTCTAGGAGGAACTGTGTTCCTCCCGAAAGCAATAAACATGTGGTATGGTATGTTGGGGTAAGGTATGAGCCCATAGCGGGTCCCCAAATACAGTATGTGCACAAAGACTTAGTATGAAGGTGAACCAGCAATGGGCTCAACAAGTGACAGCTAGTATAAAGGCGATGTGGTACCGCCGCACATGGAGACCCTGATGCCCGCGGGGCTCAACAGGATGCAGGACTATAAATGACACATGGAAGTGAGAAATCCCAGATCTTCAAACTTCACTTCTGGATTGTTTTCCAGCAAATTCCCCAAAAATGATCCTTCTCATCATGCAAACTAGACAGGCTGCGGTTTGTAGAGAGCCATTTGGCTGGTATGATTTATGGAAAAGGTCCACATCTCTGGTCATGTTGTGGTCTAACAAGAGCCAGATTTGTGGGTGGCGCAGCGACGCTGGCTTTCTTCTCGGTGTCTCCATATTCATTAGTGTGACCCTGATATAAAGAAACATCATTGATATGCTTGAATGCAAGTCTCCATGTTTCCCATCTGCGCAGCTTGCAGGAGAAGGGGACTTTTAATATTTCATCATATTATGTCTCTGCTTCATTCAGCTTAATGGGAGGTCTCAGCTGTGGCTTCTTCTGCAGCAGCTGTTACTCATTTACACACATACTAAACACCACAGCCACCTCCCCTAATGTGGGGATCCAGGCTGACCTCACACCAGGGAGACGACATGCTGATATTCTTATCACTCAACCCCATCAAGTGTGATGTGGAGGCAAAACAGTGATAAAGTGAGAAAACAAACTCCTGCTACACAGAACAGCATCAACTTTACATTTATGCAAAGGATTAGAGTATATGCTAATCACCTAGGACTTGTCATCCCACATTTTACTTTGCAAAACATTACATCACCTATCCTATACTAATCCTGAGTTACATCCACTATTATACTCCAGAGCAGCACTCACTATTCTGCTGGTGCAGTCACTGTGTACATACATTACATTACTGATCCTGAGTTACATCCTGTATCATACTCCAGAGCTGCATTCACTATTCTGCTGGTGCAGTCACTGTGTACATACATTACATTACTGATCCTGTACTGATCCTGAGTTACATCCTGCATTATACTCCAGAGCTGCACTCACTATTCTGCTGGTGCAGTCACTGTGTACATATATTACATTACTGATCCTGTACTGATCCTGAGTTACATCCTGTATCATACTCCAGAGCTGCATTCACTATTCTGCTGGTGCAGTCACTGTGTACATACATTACATTACTGATCCTGTACTGATCCTGAGTTACATCCTGCATTATACTCCAGAGCTGCGCTCACTATTCTGCTGGTGCAGTCACTGTGTACATATATTACATTACTGATCCTGAGTTACATCCTGCATTATACTCCAGAGCTGCACTCACTATTCTGCTGGGGCAGTCACTGTGTTCTTACATTACATAGGATGCTGATAACCCAGCAAGGAAATGTGTATGCACAATTGCCATGTTCGCTATTACTCTATAGTTCTCCCTATAGACATCATTATTACTATATTTCCGTGAAGGAGATATAAAGTCATTATAAAACTCCAAAGCTGTGGAAAAGTAAGAAATAAGCAGAAGTCTGACCTGAGCAGCTGAACTCGTGTTTCTGGACTTCCGCCACGTTAAGGCCGCGGAGCTGGAGTGGCCCGGTGCACTGTGTGAAGAGCCCAATGGTTGGTCTTTGGCGAAGCCACTGAGAGAGCCAGGCCAAGTGACAGTCACAGAACAGGTTGTTGGAATGCAGCCGGCTGGAAGAAAGACAGAAGACGATCAGAAGATCACATCAAGAAACTCGTACTTCATACTACAGATTCACACTGCACAGTATAGACACAAACATCCACATACAGCAGATGTCAATAGACTCTACTGCTACAGTGAAATGTTACATTGTAACACTCCAACATCCTCAAGATTAGGGCTTGTCCTGATATTTCCCTGATCACACAGCTGCATGGCTCCTCATCAGGCTGAGCTCTGGAACACGAGGAGTTACGCAACTTTACAAGTAGGACAAAGGGAAGAGGAGAAAAAGCTTCTTGGTTGGTTGCTCATGTCCCACAAGGACAAAGGATGGAACATATCAAAATCCAACATGCCCAATCCTTCCTTCCTCTTCTGTCTATGAGATTTAAGAGGCCACCATACATGTAAGACCACTATTTCATACGTATGGACAATTTAACCAGTTCAAGACCAGGAACATTTTGTTTTGTACATGTAATTTAAATAGCTGTAAAAAAAAGCTATGTTCAAGTAAATTTTGTGACTTTTTCTTTATCCATAGGGCTTTATTTTTAGGTCACTATCACGTTCTCTCTTTTTTTTATTGGTGGAAAAAAAAAGGAAATATGTGTCTGTTTTTCTGATTTTTTTTCTTTATGATCACAAATAATTACTAAAGTACATTTAAAAATGTGTTTCCTATTCTGTAAGAAATATTTCTATATATCGGACACAGTTTTTTATTATGGGGGCTGGGCTAGTAACAGCAAATTGGACTGACAGTGACGCTTTTTTTCATACATATATTTATTTATTTTATACCTGTTATTTTTTTATTTCTTTTTCATGCATTTTACACATTGTGTCCCCTCCATAAGGTCATAAAAGTGGTTGGTGCATTTATATATTGATATATTTTTATTTTCATCTTATTTCCCTTGTAACTGGGGCTGGTATATTAGACCCAGCTACAGGGGAAATGCTATGACTTTTTCTATGGCCCAGCGGTTCTTGTTCCCTCCCTATACCCAGGGATCACATGACCACTGTATATGAACAAGGAAGCTCCATCAATGCTTCTTATTACTGCATACACAGCGCTGGTTTAGTGCTGTGTATACAGCGACAGAGAAGGCAGAGACGGTAATAAACCATCAGTGCCTTCTCTATTGGGATACTTAAAGAGGTTGTCCCATTTCAGAAAATATTAATCCCAGAATACAGTTTGCTAGAAAAAAAAGAAAAAAAAAGGAAACAAAACCCACTTTATTCTCTGCCCCCAGGTCCAGAACTCAGTCTCTGCCACTGCTCCCAAGTCTGGTATTGGCTGCGGTGCTGACATCACATCGACAGCATCAGTGAGCTCAGCAGCTCTGAGTGTGGCAGTCTATGTACACAGCTGCTGAGCTCACTGACCGTCAATATCAGAAACTGGGAGCAATGGCAGAAACAGTGCCCTGGACCTGGGGACGGTAAGTAAAGCTTCGTTGGTTTGTTATATTTGATTTTTTTTTGAATTTTCAATTTTAACTGTTGCATTCCCTGGAGACAACAACAACAAAAAAAAATCAGCCCCTTGTGGTGACATTTATCAGTGGCGGCTGATCTGGATCTGCCACGTAATAACTTATTCCAGAACAGCTGCCTCTTTCTCTACATTGTATTCATTTGAGAGTCCCCATAGAGAAGGCAAAGATGGTTTATTACCGTCTTTGCCTTCTCCGTCGCTGTATACACAGCACTAAACAAGCGCCGTGTATGCAGTAATGAGAAGCACTGATGGAGCTTACTTCTGATTTTGGAAAGTTTTGCAACCTACCTGGAACAAACATGGAACCAGAGAAGAAGACAGAATTGGTTTATTATACCCTATGTATTCTGTTTTGCAGCTTATGCAATATGCCATGTAAGCTGCATATTAGAATACCTAGGATATAAACCAACTCTGTCTTCTTCTCGGGGTCCATATTTGCTCCTGCTAAAGTTACCGAAATTTTCCAAAAGCAGAATCCTCCTATTAAACTCCTTCCTGTTCTATCTACAGGTCATGTTTTCACCTTTTGGAGTGAGGTCTAAGGGGTAACGTTTCTCCTTGTGGAGAGTGACATGACGGCTCTGGCATGCCAAGGTGAGGAGGCTTATTCACCGTGCAGTGCAATGCAATGCAAATTGCCTCTTTAGAAAGGAAGAGACCTTGAACTCTCTAGCGCCACCTGTTGGAAGCAGCGATCCTACAAGTCACAATCGACGCTTTAATGAATCTTGCATATGACTTAAGATAAAAGCCAAATTGCATGGCGAATAAGCCTCTTTACCTTGGCATGCCAGAGCCGGTATGTCACTCTCCACAAGGAGAAACGTTACCCCTTAGATCCCAGTCCAGAGCCTCTCATCTAGCCAAATCAGATCTCATACTTTGCACTGATGAGGGCCAACAGCCTGAAACACCGTGTCTGAAAATTGAGATTCTGATTTGGCTTTTATCCTAAGTCATATTGCAAGGCTCGTTAAAGGGTCGATTGTGACTCATAGGATTGCTGCTTCCAACAGGTGACGTTATAGAGTTCAAGTCCTCTTGAATTTGCACCTTTTGGAGTAAAAGCTCATGTTTTATTAAACCCAGAATAAACAGAATATTATCTAAAGCTTGAAGAATTATTAAATGCCTTTTAAGATGTTGCCTAGAAAGCTTCTCGTTGCGTTCATTTCATCCCTCGTCGTTTCCAGACTTATTACCATCCCATCGCAGCCTATCCCACCAGATATGGCATTGTCATGTAAATATGGAATTGACTCATTTATTCCCAACGCTAATAATAATTCCATCTCAGCACACAAAGTAATCGGCTGAAATAGGATTAGGATATATTACATATTGCATGAGTAACGGAGTTATTACTGGATAAAGCTTTTACGGCCTCTCGCTAGTCATGCGTGACATTCCATTAACCGCCAGCAAAATGACACGCGACAGCAGCAAAATGTCCCTCTAAATAGGGGCGAGCCTCCATTCTGGTAACATAATAGCCAGGCAATTCTTAATTAAAAGGAAATTAATAATTAACACAGATCCTGGACGTATTCAGCTAATGGGTAAAGAGATATCGCATATCATGGAGGATGACAGATTAAGTATTTTCTCATTGGTCACAGAATCCTAATGTTTTCTTCTATTAAATGAATTCATGCTTGGAAAATAATATAAAACGAGGTTTTAAAGACTTCAGAAAAAATAAGTAGATTTTTTTTTGAAGAAACAGCACCACCTTCTGTCATCAGGCTGAGTCTGGTATTGCAGCTTATCCTGTTTAAGAGAAATGGGACTAACCTGCAATGTTAGACACAGCCTGAGGACATGTGAGGAGCTTTTTCTGGATAAAAAAAAAAATGCACGACAACCGCTTTGATCTGAGGCTATAGGGTGATAAGTGCTGCACAACCCGCATTTAATGACTGTTAATGGAGTCATATTGAGACACATGATGTAACATTGAAAAAATCCAAACTGTTAGATTTTTGGCTAGTTATGAGCTAATTGGCAGATTTATTTGAGACAGACTGATTGCTAGAGATTTTACTGTCTAACAACGAGAGTGATTGACAAAAGTATCTCGGATAGCTGCTGCCAAATGTTATTTAAATGGGTTGGTCTATATACAGCTGAAACCAGTAGTTTCCATACACTATATAAAAAGACACATCTACATGTTTTTTTCAATATCTAACATGAAATCAGAATAAAACTTTCCCGTTTTAGGTCAATTAGGATTACCATAATTTTTAATATTTGCCAAATGCCAGAATAACGAGAGGGAGAGAATGTTTTAAGGCATTTTTATTACTTACTGCAAAGTCAAAAGTTTACCTACACTAAGATTACTATGGCTTTAAACAATTCTGGACTGCCCATAACATGATGTCATGGATGATGACCAAGGAAATGCAGTGGATGTTGTGTATATGGACTTTTCAAAAGCTTTTGATACGGTTCCATACAAAAGGTTGATACATAAAATAATAACAATGGTGATAGGGGAAAATATATATAAGTGGGTTAAGAACTGGCTCAGTGATAGGAAACAAAGGGTGGTTATTAATGGAAAACACTCAGACTGGGTCTCAGTTAACAGTGGGGTACCACAGGGGTCAGTATTGGGCCAGCTTCTTTCTAACATATTTATTAATGACCTTGTAGGGGGCATACAGAGTAATATTTCAATATTTTCAGATGACACTAAACTCTGCAGGGTAATCAATACAGAGGAGGACAATTTTATATTACAGGAGGATCTATGTAAACTAGAAGCTTGGGCTGATAAATGGCAAATGAGCTTTAATGGGGATAAATGTAAGGTAATGCACTTGGGCAGAGGAAATAAAATGTATAATTATATGCTTAATTGTAAAACACTGGGCAAAACTGTCACTGAAAAGGACCTGGGTGTATTGGTGGACGACAAGCTCACGTTTAGTGGCCAGTGTCAGGCGGCTGCTGCAAAGGCAAATAAAATAATGGGATGCATTAAAAGAGGCATAGATGCTCATGCGGAGAAGATAATTTTACCTCTATACAACTCACTAGTGCGACCACACTTAGAATACTGTGTACAGTTCTGGTCTCCGGTGTATAAGAAAGACATAGCTGAACTAGAGCGGGTGCAGAGAAGAGCGACCAAGGTTATTAGAGGACTGGGGGGTCTGCAATTCCAAGACAGGTTATTACACTTGGAGTTATTTACTGTGGAAAAAAGAAGGCTTAGGGGTGATCTTATTACTATGTACAAGTATATGAGGGGACAGTACAAAGACCTTTCTACTAATCTTTTTACTCTGAGGCCAGAGACAGGGACAAGGGGGCATCTTCTACGTCTGGAGGAAAGAAGGTTTAATCATAATCACAGACGCGGATTCTTTACTGTAAGAGCAGTGAGACTATGGAACTCTCTGCCGCATGATGTTGTAGTGAGTGATTCACTATTAAAATTTAAGAAGGGCCTAGATGCCTTTCTTAAAAAAGTATAATATTACAGGTTATATATACTAGATTCCTTATAGGGCGTTGATCCAGGGAACTAGTCTGATTGTCGTATGGAGTCGGGAAGGAATTTTTTTCCCCAATGTGGAGCTTAGTGTTTGCCACATGGTTTTTTTTTGCCTTTCTCTAGATCAACACTTTAGGCTATGGGTTGAACTAGATGGACTTAGTCTTCCTTCAACCTTAAAAACTATGTTACTATGTTATGTTACTATGTGTTTGGAAGCTTCAGATAAGTTGGTTTTTTTTTGTAACATATGAGTTAATTAGAGACACACCTGATGATGTATTTTAATTCACACCTGAAACACACTGCTTCTTTGTGTAGCATCATGGGAAAGTCTAAAGAAAATCAGCCAAGATATCAGGAAGAGAATTTTGGACTTGCACAAGTCTGGCTTATCCTTGGGTACAATTTCAGGATACCTGAAGGTGCCTCATTAATCTGTACAAACAAGTATACACAAGTACAAACAAGATGGGAATGTCCAGCCATCATATCGCTCAGGAAGGAGACGGGTTCTGTATCCCAGAGATGAACGTGCTTTGGTACTACATGGGCATATCAACCCAAGGACAAAACCAAAGACCTTGTGAAGATGATGGCGAAAGCTGGTAATATTGTGTCAATAACCACAGTGAAACGAGTTCTGTATCAACATGGACTGAAAGGCCACTCTGCCAGGAAGAAGCCATTACGCCAAAAGAATCATAAAGCCAGATTAATGTTTGCAAATGCACACAGGAACAAAGACCTTACATTTTGGAGACATGTCCTGTGGTCTGATGAAACTAGAATTGAACTTTTTGGGCATCATGACCATCGTTACATTTGGAGGAAAAAGGGAGAAGCTTGGAAGCCTAAGAATACCATCCCAACTGTGAAACACGGGGGTGGCAGCATCATGTTGTGAGGTTGTTTTGCTGCAGGAGGGACTGGTGCACTTCACAAAATAAATGGCATCATGAGAAAAGAAGATTATGTGGCAATACTGAAGCAACATCTCAAGACATCAGTCAGGAGGTTAAAGCTTGGGCGGAAATGGGTCGTCCAAATGGACAATGACCCAAAGCATACTGCCAAAATGGTAACAAAGTGGCTTAAGGATAACAAAGTCAATGTTTTGGAGTGGCCATCACAAAGTCCTGATCTCAATCCTATTGAAAACGTATGGCCAAAGCTGAAAAGGCTGCGAGCAAGACGACCTACAAAGCTGGATCAGTTACACCAGTTTTGTCAGGAAGAATGGGACCAAATTCCAACCAACTAATGTGAGAAGCTTGTGGAAGGATATCCCAAACGTTTCACCCAAGTCATTCAGTTTAAGGGCAATGGTACCAAATACTAATGAAATGTATGGAAACCCTTGACTTTGCAGTAAGTAATAAAAATGCCTTAAAACATTCTCTCTCTCTCTCTCTCTCATTATTCTGGCATTTGGCAAATATTAAACATCATGGTAATCCTAAATGACCCGAAACGGGAAAGGTTTATTGTGATTTCATGTCAGATATTGAGAAAAACATGCAAATGTGTCTTTTATATAATGTATGTAAACTTCTGGTTTCAACTGTACACCTCTATATACAGTATATAACACAGGATCTCCACCATTCACAATAGGTGATGTCACAGCTCACCTCCTCTTCCTCCTGTACAATGACTGATAACACCTCTATATACAGTAGATAACACAGGATCCACCATTCACAATAGGTGATGTCACAGCTCACCTCCTCCTCCTCCTGTACAATGACACTTGCCCAGATTAGAGTATGCTCAGATGACGCTTTAGTACAAACAGTCTGAGTCTATTGCTACTAATGTCCATGTGCCTAACATGAAGCAGGAGTCTATTATTAGAAATTATGAGAAAATCTTCATATTTTTTATTTACATAAATATTAAATATTTCTTAAAAAATATATAGAAATATGAAAACGAAAACATTTTTTTTAAATTTAACAATAAAACCTGAACTAACAGATCATTTTCTGATGACAAATTCTCTTTGACAATTTTATCTAAAATATTGTAGTTGTTGTTAGGCAGCAAAATCCAGTCTGTTTCAAATGCCATGACATTTAGTATTTGTTGCTTTTAGGCCAACCCCTTTAATAATTGGTGCTAAGGTTTGGATTGGCTAATGCTAATATGGTCTATTGAAGGGGCAGAAAATGATATATGGTAGCCACATAAAAAAGAAGAAACAAAAATACATGTATGACAAAGTACATTAGAATGATTATTTTCTTTGCATGTTTTAAATTAGCCATTGTCTTGTTTACTGTTTGTTCTCTCAGTTACTTATTACAATTGCAAACAGAAGAACAAACCGCTAAACCACATAACACAGGAGAAGCAGAAAAAAACAGAAAATGTAACAACAGCAAATACAAAATTAATATTCTGCCATTTACCATTTTCTGTGTAATATTCTCAGGAATGAGAAAAATATGATAGACTTCTACAGAACACAAATTAGCTTACATTTATACAAATTTCAACTAATACTGCCCCCTATGTACATGAATATAGCTACTATAATATTGCCCCCTATGTACAAGAATATAACTACTATAATACTGCCCCCTATGTACAAGAATATAACTACTATAATACTGCCCCTATGTACAAGAATATAACTACTATAATACTGCCCCTATGTACAAGAGTATAACTACTATAATACTGCCCCTATGTACAAGAATATAACTACTATAATACTGCCCCTATGTACAAGAATATAACTACTATAATACTGCCCCCTATGTACAAGAATATAACTACTATAATACTGCTCCAATGTACAAGAATATAACTACTATAATACTGCCCCTATGTACAATAGTATAACTACTATAATACTGCCCCTATATACAAGAATATAACTACTATAATACTACCCCTATGTACAAGAATATAACTACTATAATACTGCTCCCTATGTACAAGAATATAACTACTATAATACTGCTCCTATGTACAAGAATATAACTACTATAATACTGCCCCCTATGTACAAGAATATAACTACTATAATACTGCCCCTATGTACAAGAATATAACTACTATAATACTGCCCCCTATGTACAAGAATATAACTACTATAATACTGCCCCCTATGTACAAGAATATAACTACTATAATACTGCTCCTATGTACAAGAATATAACTACTATAATACTGCTCCTATGTACAAGAATATAACTACTATAATACTGCTCCTATGTACAAGAATATAACTACTATAATACTGCTCCCTATATACAAGAATATAACTACTATAATACTGCTCCTATGTACAAGAATATAACTACTATAATACTGCTCCTATGTACAAGAATATAACTACTATAATACTGCTCCTATGTACAAGAATATAACTACTATAATACTGCTCCCTATATACAAGAATATAACTACTATAATACTGCTCCCTATATACAAGAATATAACTACTATTATACTGCTACTACAGTTATATGAAAAAGTTTGGGCACCCCTATTAATCTTAAGCTTAATGTTTTATAAAAATTGGTGTTTTTGCAACAGCTATTTCAGTTTGATATATGTAATAACTGTTGGACACAGTAATGTTTCTGCCTTGAAATGAGGTTTATTGTACTAATAGAAAATGTGCAATCTGCATTCAAACAAAATTTGTCAGGTGCATAAGTATGGGCACCCTTATCATTTTCTTGTTTTAAATACTCCTACCTACTTTTTACTGACTTACTCAAGCACTTTTTTTGGTTTTGTAACCTCATTGAGCTTTGAACTTCATAGCCAGGTGTATGCAATCATGAGAAAAGCTACTTAAAGTGGCCACTTGCAAGTTGTTCTCCTGTTTGAATCTCCTCTGAAGAGTGGCATCATGGGCTCCTCAAAACAACTGTCAAATGATCTGAAAACAAAGATTATTCAACATAGTTGTTCAGGGGAAGGATACAAAAAGCTGTCTCAGAGATATAACCTGTCAGTTTCCACTGTGGGGAACATAGTAAGGAAATGGAAGAACACAGGGACAGTTCTTGTTAAGGCCAGAAGTGGCAGGCCAAGAAAAACATCAGAAAGGCAGAGAAGAAGAATGGTGAGATCAGTCCAGGACAATCCTCAGACCAGCTCCAGAGAGCTGCAGCATCAATTTGCTGCAGATGGTGTCACTGTGCATCGGTCAACTATACAACGCACTTTGCACAAGGAGAAGCTGTATGGGAGAGTGATGCGAAAGAAGCCGTTTCTGCAAGCACGCCACAAACAGAGTCGGCTGAGGTATGCAAAAGCACATATGGAGAAGCCAATTTCTTTCTGGAAGAAGGTCCTGTGGACTGATGAAACCAAGATTGAGTTGTTTGGTCATACAAAAAGGTGTTATGCATGGCGGCAAAATAACACAGCATTCCAAGAAAAACACTTGCTACCCACAGTAAAATTTGGTGGAGGTTGCATCATGCTTTGGGGCTGTGTGGCCAATGCCGCCACCGGGAATCTTGTTAAAGTTGAGGGACGCATGGATTCCACTCAGTATCAGCAGATTCTTGACAATAATGTTCAAGAATCAGTGACAAAGTTAAAGTTACGCAGGGGATGGATCTTTCAGCAAGACAATGATCCAAAACACCGCTCCAAATCTACTCAGGCATTCATGCAGAGGAACAATTACAATGCTCTGGAATGGCCATCTCAGTCCCCAGACCTGAATATCATTGAACATCTGTGGGATCATTTGAAGAGGGCTGTCCATGCTCGGCGACCATCAAACTCAACTGAACTGGAATTGTTTTGTAAAGAGGAATGGTCAAAAATACCTTCATCCAGGATCCAGGAACTCATTAAAAGCTACAGGAACCGACTAGAGGCTGTTATTTTTTCAAAAGGAGGATCTACTAAATATTAATGTCACTTTTCTGGTGAGGTGCCCATACTTATGCACCTGTCAAATTTTGTTTGAATGCAGATTGCACATTTTCTGTTAGTACAATAAACTTCATTTCAAGGCAGAAACATTACTGTGTCCAACAGTTATTACATATATCAAACTGAAATAGCTGCTGCAAAAACACCAATTTTTATAAAACATTAAGCTTAAGGGTAATAGGGGTGCCCAAACTTTTTCATATAACTGTATGTACAAGAATATAATTACTATAATACTGCCCCTATGTACAAGAATATAACTACTATAATACTGCTACCCCTATGTACAAGAATATAACTACTATAATACTGCTCCTAAGTACAAGAATATAACTACTATAATACTGCCCCTATGTACAAGAATATAACTACTATAATACTGCCCCCTATGTACAAGAATATAACTACTATAATACTGCTCCTATGTATAAGAATATAACTACTATAATACTGGCCCCTATGTACAAGAATATAACTACTATAATACTGCCCCCTATGTACAAGAATATAACTACTATAATACTGCTCCTATGTACAAGAATATAACTACTATTATACTGCTACTATGTACAAGAATATAACTACTATAATACTGCCCCCTATGTACAAGAATATAACTACTATAATACTGCTCCTATGTACAAGAATATAACTATTATACTGCTACTATGTACAAGAATATAATTACTATAATACTGCCCCTATGTACAAGAATATAACTACTATAATACTGCCCCCCCTATGTACAAGAATATAACTACTATAATACTGCTCCTATATACAAGAATATAAGTACTATAATACTGCCCCTATGTACAAGAATATAACTACTATAATACTGCCCCCTATGTACAAGAATATAACTACTATAATACTGCTCCTATGTACAAGAATATAACTACTATTATACTGCTACTATGTACAACAATATAACTACTATTATACTGCTCCCTATGTACAAGAATATAACTACTATAATACTGCCCCCTATGTACAAGAATATAACTACTATAATACTGCTCCTATGTACAAGAATATAACTACTATTATACTGCTACTATGTACAAGAATATAACTACTATAATACAGCTCCCTATGTACAAGAATATAACTACTATAATACTGCCCCTATGTACAAGGATATAACTGCTATAATACTGCTCCTATGTACAAGAATATAACTACTATTATACTGCTACTATGTACAAGAATATAATTACTATAATACTGCCCCTATGTACAAGAATATAACTACTATAATACTGCCCCCCCATGTACAAGAATATAACTACTATAATACTGCTCCTATGTACAAGAATATAACTACTATAATACTGCCCCTATGTACAAGAATATAACTACTATAATACTGCTACCCCTATGTACAAGAATATAACTACTATAATACTGCTCTTAAGTACAAGAATATAACTACTATAATACTGCCCCTATGTACAAGAATATAACTACTATAATACTGCCCCCTATGTACAAGAATATAACTACTATAATACTGCTCCTATGTATAAGAATATAACTACTATAATACTGGCCCCTATGTACAAGAATATAACTACTATAATACTGCCCCCTATGTACAAGAATATAACTACTATAATACTGCTCCTATGTACAAGAATATAACTACTATTATACTGCTACTATGTACAAGAATATAACTACTATAATACTGCCCCCTATGTACAAGAATATAACTACTATAATACTGCTCCTATGTACAAGAATATAACTATTATACTGCTACTATGTACAAGAATATAATTACTATAATACTGCCCCTATGTACAAGAATATAACTACTATAATACTGCCCCCCCTATGTACAAGAATATAAGTACTATAATACTGCTCCTATATACAAGAATATAAGTACTATAATACTGCCCCTATGTACAAGAATATAACTACTATAATACTGCCCCCTATGTACAAGAAT
Organism: Phyllobates terribilis; assembly: GCF_046119375.1. NCBI lineage: Eukaryota > Metazoa > Chordata > Amphibia > Anura > Dendrobatidae > Phyllobates > Phyllobates terribilis. Next base: position 389,030,809 of record NW_027362765.1, read on the forward strand.
ATAACTACTATAATACTGCTCCTATGTACAAGAATATAACTACTATTATACTGCTACTATGTACAACAATATAACTACTATTATACTGCTCCCTATGTACAAGAATATAACTACTATAATACTGCCCCCTATGTACAAGAATATAACTACTATAATACTGCTCCTATGTACAAGAATATAACTACTATTATACTGCTACTATGTACAAGAATATAACTACTATAATACAGCTCCCTATGTACAAGAATATAACTACTATAATACTGCCCCCTATGTACAAGAATATAACTACTATAATACTGCTCCCTATATACAAGAATATAACTACTAGAATACTGCCCCTATGTACAAGAATATAACTACTATAATACTGCCCCCTATGTACAAGAATATAACTACTATAATACTGCTCCTATGTACAAGAATATAACTACTATAATACTGCCCCCTATGTACAAGAATATAACTACTATAATACTGCTCCTATGTACAAGAATATAACTACTATAATACTGCCCCTGTGTACAAGAATATAACTACTATAATACTGCCCCCTATGTACAAGAATATAACTACTATAATACTACCCCCTATGTACAAGAATATAACTACTATAATACTGCCCCCTATGTACAAGAATATAACTACTATAATACTACTCCTATGTACAAGAATATAACTACTATAATACTGCTTCTATGTACAAGAATATAACTACTATAATACTGCCCCTATGTACAAGAATATAACTACTATAATACTGCCCCTATGTACAAGAATATAACTACTATAATACTGCTCCTATGTACAAGAATATATCTACTATAATACTGCCCCTATGTAGAAGAATATAACTACTATAATACTGCCCCTATATACAAGAATATAACTACTAAAATACTGCTCTATTGTACAAGAATATAACTACTATAATACTGCCCCTATGTACAAGGATATAACTACTATAATACTGCTCCTATGTACAAGAATATAACTACTATTATACTGCTACTATGTACAAGAATATAATTACTATAATACTGCCCCTATGTACAAGAATATAACTACTATAATACTGCCCCCCCATGTACAAGAATATAACTACTATAATACTGCTCCTATGTACAAGAATATAACTACTATAATACTGCCCCTATGTACAAGAATATAACTACTATAATACTGCTCCTATGTACAAGAATATAACTACTATAATACTGCTCCTATGTACAAGAATATAACTATTATAATACTGCTCCTATGTACAAGAATATAACTACTATAATACTGCCCCTATGTACAAGAATATAACTACTATAATACTGCCCCCATGTACAAGAATATAACTACTATAATACTGCCCCTATGTACAAGAATATATGTACTATAATACTGCCCCCTATGTACAAGAATATAACTACTATAATACTGTTCCTATGTACAAGAATATAACTACTATAATACTGCCCCTATGTACAAGAATATAGCTACTATAATACTGCTCCTATGTACAAGAATATAACTACTATAATACTGCCCCTATGTACAAGAATATAACTACTATAATACTGCCCCTATGTACAAGAATATAACTACTATAATACTGCTCCTATGTACAAGAATATAACTACTATAATACTGCCCCTATATACAAGAATATAACTACTACAATACTGCCTCCTATGTACAAGAATATAACTACTATAATACTGCTCTTATGTACAAGAATATAACTACTATAATACTGCCCCCCTATGTACAAGAATATAACTACTATAATACTGCCCCTATGTACAAGAATATAACTACTATAATACTGCCCCTATGTACAAGAATATAACTACTATAATACTGCCCCCTATGTACAAGAATATAACTGCTATAATACTGCCCCTATGTACAAGAATATAACTACTATAATACTGCTCCTATGTACAAGAATATAACTACTATAATACTGTTCCTATGTACAAGAATATAACTACTATAATACTGCCCCTATGTACAAGAATATAACTACTATAATACTGCCCCCTATGTACAAGAATATAACTGCTATAATACTGCCCCTATGTACAAGAATATAACTACTATAATACTGCCCCTATGTACAAGAATATAACTACTATAATACTGCCCCCTATGTACAAGAATATAACTGCTATAATACTGCCCCTATGTACAAGAATATAACTACTATAATACTGCTCCTATGTACAAGAATATAACTACTATAATACTGTTCCTATGTACAAGAATATAACTACTATAATACTGCCCCCTATGTACAAGAATATAACTACTATAATACTACCCCTATGTACAAGAATATAACTACTATAATACTGCTCCTATGTACAAGAATATAACTACTATAATATTGTCCCCTGCAATATATATATATTTTTTTACAAAGATCAAAATGACTTTTTCCGCATTTTAAAACGCATTTTACTTACAAGGTCCTCAGTTTCGGCATATGGTTAAAACTGGAAACAGGAATTGTTGTGATGTTGTTGTTGTTGAGGGTTCTGAAAGAAAGAGAACATTTTAATCATACTGAGTTAAAACTTACAGGGATTGGTGAGGATAAGAATGTCCGTTCGGCAGAGATAACTCTCCCTACTTCCCCTTACACATCAGCAGGGCAATCGGAAGAGTTGAGAAAGCCACTGCCAAAGACCTCTGGCAGTGGCTTACTGAGCTCAACATATACGAGAACACACCCTTTGAAAAGTAAGCTTCATAGAAATTGTTTTTAACTTATAACATGAAAGTAAGGTTAATAATATAACGTTCATTACAATATCTTCAGTTTTACTCAAATTAGTTGATGCAAAAATGTTAACAGCCCACTTCAAAAACTACAACATCTAGTATTTTGTATGGCCTTCATGATTTTTAAAGGACAGCACCAAGTCTTTTAGGTCTAGAATGAACAAGTTGGTGACATATTACAACATCTATCTTTTTCCATTCTTCAAGAACGACCTCTTTTAGAGCCTGGATCCTGGATGGAAAGTGATGGCAACTTGTCTCTTCAGAATTCCCCACAGGTGTTCGGTTGGGTCACATCAGGAGACACTTGGCCACTGAGTCACTTTCATCCTGTTCTTCTTCAGAAATGCAACATCATTGTCATGTTGAAAAAGTGCATGTCTACCAAGAGCACGGAGTGATGGCAGCACCTTCTCTTTCACTATAGAGCAGTACATCTGTAAATTCATGATCAATGACATGTAGCCCCCCGACACCAGCAGCTCATGCTGCCCCATATAAGGACACTGCCACCACCAGGTCTCACTGTAGGCACCATACAGTTTTCTTTACACTCCTCACCTTAGCGACACCATAGAGTTTTGAAGCCATCAGTTCCAGAAACATTTATCTTGTTATTGTCACTCCAGAGTAAATCCCAGCCTCTTCATATTTTTTAGCATGGCCCTGGCACATTGTAGGTTGCTGTTTTGTGCATGTGCTTTAGGAGAGGCTTCCTTGGTGGATGACATCCATGTAGGTTGTTCCTCTGCAGTGTGTGCTGTATTGGGTCATGGGAAACACTCACCCCTATTTGGCTTTCTACTTCTTTAGCTATCTGCAGTGAACTTGCATGTAGATTTACTTCAACTCTTCTCACCAAAAGACGCTCCTGTTTAGGAGGTACCTTCTGTGGTCACCTGGACGTCTGTGAGAAAGTATAATTTTATCTTGTTTACATTTCTGTATCACTTTTGCTGCAGTTTCAGACTGATAAGAAAAGTTTTGTTGATATTCTTGTAGTTTTTTCCTTTCTTGTGTAAAAAATATATATTTTATTTCTCAGGTCTTTTGATATTTCTCTTGCTTGTGGTGCCATTGCTGTCTTGTGACATTTCTCTTCCATGTGGTGCCGTTGCTGACAACATAAAATGGGAATGGGGTTTTCATTGTTAAGTAAAACCCTGTTATAGTCCACTGTCTGCTAGACACCTGTGTAATGAGTGACTAGACTTACCTGTGGTTGAATTCTTGTTAATTAAAATTTTGCAGTCTAAACTTTAGCTTTGCTCCTAACACTTTTATTGGGGTGTACTCAATTTTCCAGCATGACCTTGAATCAGTTTGTAAGGAAAATATTTTTTTTTTGGGTGCAAAATAACAAATACTGTTTGCAATCAATGGGTCTTATTTATGGGAGTATTTTGTCCGATAGAAAATGTGGACAAATCTGTTGGGGTGTACTCAGTTATGCTAAGCACTGTGTGTATATATACCATATATATACATTTGAAACCAGAAGTTTACATACACTATATAAAAATACACATATGCATGTTTTTCTCAATATCTGACATGAAATCAGAATAAACCTTTCCCGTTTTAGGTCAATTAGGATTACCATAATTTTTAATATTTGCCAAATGCCAGAATAATGAGAGAGAGAGAATGTTTTAAGGCATTTTTATTACTTACTGCAAAGTCAAAAGTTTCCATACATTTCAATAGTATTTGGTACCCATTGCCCTTAAACTGAATGACTTGGGTCACACGTTTGGGATATCCTTCCACAAGCTTCTCACAATAGTTGGTTGGAATTTGGGCTCATTCCTCCTGACAAAATTGGTGTAACTGATCCAGGTTTGTAGGTCTTCTTGCTCGCACCAGCCTTTTCAGCTTTGCCCATACATTTTCAATAAGATTGAGATCAGGACTTTGTAATGGCCACTACAAAACATTGACTTTGTTATCCTTAAGCCACTTTGTTACCATTTTGGCAGTATGCTTCGGGTCATTGTCCATTTGTAAGACTCATATCCGCCCAAGCTTTAACTTCCTGGCTGATGTCTTGAGATGTTGCTTCAGTATTGCCACATAATCTTCTTTTCTCATGATGCCATCAATTTTGTGAAGTGCACCAGTCCCTCCAGCAGCAAAACAACCCCACAACATGATGCTGCCACCCCCATGTTTTACAGTTGGGATGGTGTTTTTAGGCTTCCAAGCTTCTCCCTTTTTCCTCCAAACGTAACGATGGTCACTATGCCCAAAAAGTTAAATTTTAGTTTTATCAGACCACAGGACATGTCTTCAAAAACTAAGGTCTTTGTTCCTGTATGCATTTGCAAACATTAATCTGGCTTTTTTATGTTTCTTTTGGAGTAATGGCTTCTGCTTCCTGGCAGAGTGGCCTTTCAGCCCATGCTGTTACAGTACTCGTTTCACTGTGGTTAGTGACACAATCTTACCAGCTTCCGCCATCATCTTCACAAAGGTCTTTTGCTTTTGTCCTTGGGTTGATATACACTTTTTGGACCAAAGCACGTTCATCTCTGGGATCAGAAGCTTCCAAACACATGACATCATCATATGGGCAGTCCAGAATTGTTTAAAGGCATAGTAATCTTAGTGTAGGTAAGCTTTTGACTTTGAAGTAAGTAATAAAAATGCCTTAAAACATTCTCTCTCTCTCTCTCATTATTCTGGCATTTGGCAAATATTAAAAATTATGGTAATCCTAACTGACCTAAAACGGGAAAGGTTTATTCTGATTTCATGTCAGATATTGAGTAATACATGCATATGTATCATTTTATATAGTGTATGTAAACTTCTGGTTTTAACTGTAATATATATATATATATATATATATATATATATATATATATATATATATATATATATATATATATACACATACACACACACACACACACACATGGCATATTAGTTTTATTGGGTACAGGATGTGAGGGCTTGGAGGAAGTACTCAGGAATGTTCCCAAGGCAGAAAATGTGAAAAATAAACCACAAGCACAACTGACAGCAATTTACCATCCGTCTCTTTATGAACATTGTGATGAAATTACTTTCTTTATTGGAGAAAACAGAGGCGCACATAATTGTGACTTACGCAACAAATGCTGTGTCCTCTGTATCAACCACTGTTTTCTTCGCATTTTGGCCAGATGTTACATTATAGTGAGTGCTGTGTCTCTTATATCATTTTTTATTCCCTCTTGAAGACTGAGTGTAAAAACCATGATCATATGTTTACATGCAATACTGCAATTCTGAAATTGAATATATACGAGTATGTGTGTGTACCTTAATATGTAATTGTTCATTACAGTTGCAAATGTTATATATAAAATAACATTAGCAGAATGTTTGTTTTTTTGTTTGTTTTTTTTATGGGGGAAAAAAAAGAAAGCTGCGAAAATGGACTTGGCAAAATGCACATAATCCACTACAAATTCTATTCTGACCTTGCCAAGCTAAGTCATTTGTGGGGTTTTTCTCATCTTTTATAGGGCTCAACGTGAGAAGATCAGCACCAAATACATTCTGGGCTAAGAATTCTGATTACATTTGCCAAGTTGTGCTTAATTTTTAATTTTTTTTAAAAACTTAGTTTGACAAAACATTTTTTTTATTATTATGCATTGCCTATATAGCACCATTAATTCCACAGCGCTTTACAGACATTATCATCGCTGTCCCCGTTGGGGCTCACAATCTACATTCCCTATCAGTTTGTCTTTGGAGTGTGGGAGGAAACCGGAGAACCCAGAGGAAACCCACACAAACACAGGGAGAACATACAAACTCCCTGCAGATGTTGTCCTTGGTGGGATTTGAACCCAGGACCCCAGTGCTGCAAGGCTGCAGTGCTAACCACTAAGCCACCGTACAGTGCTAACCACTGAGCCACCATACAGTGCTAACCACTGAGCCACCGTGCTGCCCTTCTTTAACTTCTTTTAAACTTTTATCCATTTTTTTTCATTTTTGCTTGTTTTACAAGGTTTCTCTCATTATGTGTCTTCAGGAGTGCACCACTCCCCATCCTCCCGACTTCCTGCCTACCAGGGGGCGGAGCACTCCTAATGATTGACAGTTTGGACCAGAGTCATGGCTTGCCCACTGGCCTGAACTGAGCGATTTTTGATGCTCTAAGCAGAGGAAGTTTTGCCTCTGCAACATTGGAGGAGCACAGGATCAGTGACAGGATCCAGTGAATTCAGAGCAACGCTTCCAAGACAGAACAGGGAGGTAAGTTGCAAAGTTGCTTGTTTTTACAAGCACTTTTGGAATTATTCGCATTTAGACAATTAAATAACCCCTTTTAAAAACCACGACATGGAAGAAAAAAAAAGGCCATTTATTTTCAAAAACAAAAAACTTAAAGTTATTGAATTTGGGAACTGATGATATTTTGTGTAAAACCAAGTTCAGAACTACTTATTTTTCGTCCACTTTCCACTGACTGGTTGCTAGAATCTTGGGTAACCTCAATTTTTTTTTTTTGCATACAAGAAAAATGGATCCAGTACACTGATAAAAAACAGATTTTTGCAGACTTGAAATTATCGCTGACATATAAACAGGGCCTAGATGCTTTTGCCCCTAAGGCTACATTCAGGCATATTTTTGGTCAGTGTGCTGTCTGTGTGTGCAATGGGCTGCACAAGGGTAACACATATAAGGCGCATAAAAAAATGTGGGTCTGTAAACTGAATGTCTGCCATATACTTCATATACTTACAACACTTCCAGCCCTCGAAGAGCGCGGAAAGCTCCGTCCTCGATACAACTGATCTGATTCTTGTCCAGTTGTCTATGGAGAAAAGACAAGATTAGACCAGTAGACTGTTCACGAGATGATCAGTGATACACACAGATATTGCAGAGATTCATCATTAACGTTCTTGCATGAATTTAAAGAGTAACTCAACTTTTTTTTTATTATTTAATTACTGATCAGCTTTTGCAAGTCATGATTTTTTTAAATAAACGTCATTATCTAATTTTGCTCTTTTTTCCCCCATAGAACAATGCTGCAGTGCTGCTTTACCTGCAGAGTTCGAGCTCCCTAGGATTCTGCTTTTAACTGCTGCTCCTCAAGAGCACAGGACTTTCCCTGTCTGAGCCTCTCTGCTTCCATCTCTGCATTCAGACAAGGAAATTCCCTGACACTGATTGGTTATAAGCAGAGTAGTTATTCTTGTTGGGCAGCAGTTATTAGTTTGACCTAAGCAGGTAAAACAGCGCTGCAACATAGTGTTTGGGTGAGAAGGAGGCAAAATAAAGTAATAAAATTTATTATAAAAATATATAACTTTGGCTATCAATAATTACATAATTTAAGTTACTCTTTAAAGGGAATCGGTCAGTAGGCTTTTGCGGAGCAGCATGCTGTAGGGACAGAGACCCTGATTCTAGTGATGTGTCACTTACTAGGCTGTGTTTTGCTGTTTCAATAAAATCATTGTTTTATCAGCAGGAGATTATCACTACAGGACTAGGTGTCTGGTGCCTCCAAGTCCAGTCATGCCCCCACCACTGATTGGCAGCTTGCTGACAATAAACAGTGTACACACAAAGCAGCCAATCAGAGGTGTGGGCGGGGTTATACAGGGCTCAGAATTCCGAGCTCTGCAGCATAGAAAACTGTGATTATATCACAACTGCTGCACCCAGTAAAACTAAGCGATACATCGCTGGAATCAGGTTCTCTGTCCCTACATCATGCTGCTGTCAGATTAGATTCTTTTTAAGAGACGATGCTGTAAGTCAAGTAATCATCACCGATCTGGAGAATAAAGGGGATGCAGCTCTGCTCGGTCACTGCGTCCCGTTCACAGTTTTTCACTGCAGAGCAGCAGCGATCCTGATCATTCGTGCAGAAAATCGCAGCTGGACTCATTCATTTGCATACAGCAGTGGGTTGCTGAGAATGGCCCTGCGCAAAGTAAAACCTGTGAAGGGGAAACAGTATTGTGATGTCTTTATTCCCTCGGACAGTGGGGGGCATAGAGGTCAAAGCCCCAGCGATTATTTGTTTTAAATTTTATTGTAAAGATGTACATTTTTGTAATACACAGTACTTCATGACCTTATTTTGCTTCCTTCTCCCCAAAAAAACTGTTACAGTGTTGTTTCAATGCCCAATTCATGCTCCTTTAGAAGCCCCTTTGAACTGATGCTCTGCAAGAATCCGTACACTATGTTCAAAGTACCAAGGTGAGGAGCAGGGAATGCCCCGTAAAATATGCCATCACTTACTAAGGTGGGTCAATTCCTTTAAGAGCAGAATCACCAAAATCACATACACAGCACAAAAATGTTTATTGAAAACATACTGCATACTTCATGACTGATCCAACCTCTTGATCATCCTGAAGAAGAGGTCGGATTGACTTCTAACCGTGCAGAATATTTTTAATAAGTGTTTTCGTCTTAAATATATGATTTTTGTGTAACTGGATGGGGCGGCCGGTGCATTGTTTGCACGCTCCTGTGGGATTGGTGGGCACACATATACTTGAACATTTTGCTGGCAGTAAGCTGGGAGTGTTGCTTCGCCACGGCTGGAGAGCCCCAGGCTGGTGACCACTGACGCGCGCTGGCACAGCCAAGTCACAGCAGAACTTTTGGGACTTACAAATTTTTGAGTTCTGTCGCTCCCCGGAAAGTTTTTCTTGGAATTGCTTGGATCATATTCTCACTGAGATCACTGCAAGACAGAAATAAAATCTCCTGTTATCCTTATGTTTACTATCATGTACTATACTCAATTCTTCCAATATATACACATATATAGGGCTCATATATCCTATAGTGTCTTACGAAGTATCACATACTATGTCAGCCTCTACGCAAAGGACCGACTGAGTGTGATCCTGTCCACTGGGCATTAAAGGTCCTGTTACCCTTCATTGATACACTTGATAAATTGCATTTGAACACCTACATTTTCTTCTGTCCTGGAAACCCCTTTTAATTTGTATATCCCGCAATGAAAACCCCTTTAGGGAATGAGTCCCTCTCTCAGGAGGACCGTGCATTACATAAACACGCTATTCATTTAATTGGGTATTGTGTAATACTTTATTCCACCAGTGGTGGCGCTGCAGGGAAATAAAACTTTTGCTGCAACCATCTCCTGCAGATGACAACTGATCAGTGGGGATTCCAGCAGTGGGACATCTAGGAACCAAATTCAAGGAACTCTTCTAACAAAACGGCATTGTTCAAAGTGGAGGACCCCTTTAAAAAAATAGAGTTTCTCCTAAGTCGACTAAGCCAACCAATTTCTCTTGAATAGATATTAAATGGCACCTCTGCATAGAGCATGTACAACTAGTTTGTGTCCGATATAGGAGAGAGCGTTCTGTGTCGACACCTGACTAGTGCTGGGTGTAAAGGAGCCTGGCTGACTGCTCATGTTAACAGCCAAGCCAGCCCCTTTCTCTGTCTACACATAGGCTGTGATAGAGAAGGAGATCGGTTTAGCTCTTGATATGAGAAGTCAGCCACCCCCCTTCTCTGTCTAAACATTGGCTGTGATAGAGAAGGGGATCAGTTTAGTTCTGAATATGAAAACTCAGCCAGCCCCCTTCTCTGTCTAAACATACTGTAGGTTGTGACAGAGAAGGGGATCGGTTTAGCTCTTGATATGAAAAATCAGCCATCCCCGTTGACTCACAGACGTACAAACGCAAGAGTCTCTCAAGCTCGAAGTAGAGCTGCCAGGAGACAAGACCGTGTGGATATCTAGGGATCGGGGAAATTCAAGTTGTATATTTTCCAATGTAAATGTAAACTTTTTTTTCTACCTGCCCCCCCCCCCCCCCCCTTAAATACTAATTTAATTTACTATTGCTCCATGCATTACTATCAAAACAAATAATTTCTCCTGATATTTATTGTCTAATTTTAGAGAAATATCCAGGTATAATAGTAATAATTCATTGTCGCGTTTTCTCGGAGGACCGCGCTTTTACTAGTGGAGGCTCGCACATCCCCGCCGTGCAGCGCAGTCTTTCTATAGATGCAGCCGCCGTTGCCTTCGTTAATAATATTGTTATAATTAGCAGCGAGGAAAGTTTGCCTCTTCCGAATCTTAATCACGACAATAAAGGGTAGCGGCGCGCACAATAGCATTCTCATTAAAGAGCTGCTTTATTAAACACAACCAAGGTTGTAATGAGGACATTATTCACAGGGACTTGAATGAGAACTGCAGCCGAAATAGGACCATTATCACAATATGGAGCCAACAGCCTAAGGAGCGACCCCATAACATGAAGCAAGGCTGACAAGATACGACCATGGAGTTGAAATAATGCACGTATTCCTCCTTTATTAACCCTATAAGTGATGTCCTCCTGCACCCAGTGTTTTATCTCAGTGCAAAGTCTTGCAAAAGGATGGACATAAGACTAGGGGCGGACATGCCCAAGAGGTTAGGGGACCCACTTCCATCTCTAAAGCAGCTTTGGTCACAGACACATAAATGGGTGCATTACTGGACTGCAAAATTCCCATATACTCTTCTTGTACAGGGGTCCTCTCCGGGTTGTGCCCGCCCCTGTATTACAGTGTATAGAGGTACCAGTTTTTTTCATGTAGGAGTCCTACTCATGGCCAGACGGTGTGGTGGAGAATCTGCGGAGGTGCATGACCAAAGCTCTGTCCACCCATGATTGTAAAACAAAATCGTGTGGCAATTAGCTATTGCGGTGGGCAGAGTTTCAGCAGCTCCATCTGGCCCTACCCTTAGTAATTGACAGCTAACTGTCCAGTGGGCAGTGTCCTACTTAGTGATTGACAGCTAACTATCTAGTGGGCGGTGTCCTACTAAGTGATTGACAGCTAACTGTCTAGTGGGCGGTGTCCTACTTAGTGATTGACAGCTAACTGTCCAGTGGGCGGTGTCCTACTTAGTGATTGACAGCTGTCTAGTGGGCAGTGTCCTACTTAGTGATTGACAGCTAACTGTCCAGTGGGCGGTGTCCTACTTAGTGATTGACAGCTGTCTAGTGGGCAGTGTCCTACTTAGTGATTGACAGCTAACTGTCTAGTGGGCAGTGTCCTACTTAGTGATTGACAGCTAACTGTCTAGTGGGCAGTGTCCTACTTAGTGATTGACAGCTAACTGTCTACTGGGCGGTGTCGTACTTAGTGATTGACAGCTAACTGTCTAGTGGGCGGCGTCCTACTTAGTGATTGACAGCTAACTGTCCAGAGGACAGTGTCCTACTTAGTGATTGACAGCTAACTGTCCAGAGGACAGTGTCCTACTTAGTGATTGACAGCTAACTGTCCAGTGGGCAGTGTCCTACTTAGTGATTGACAGCTAACTGTCCAGTGGGTGGTGTCCTACTTAGTGATTGACATATAACTGCCCAGTTGATTGCCCATATGTTTCACTTAGTGAGTGACAGGTAAGTGTCCAGTTTCCGGTGTCATACTAAAGAAATGATTGCTAACTGTCCAGTGGGAGGTACCCTTCTTAGTGATTGACAGCTAACTTAAGTGCCCAGTGGGCGTTCCAACATCATGACTGACAGCTAACCCCTCATGCACACATGCTTCCACAGATGGGAGGGCACATACAAGGTTCCATTGCCGATTCCCTTTAATTTAAAGAGATGTTTGAGTGCCAGATTCTGATTAGTTAAAGCCCCCAAAAATTGTAGACGAGCTCGTCCTGGCAGCACAGACCACTCACATAAACAGAATTACCCTGTGATATAGTCAGCAGGAGCGAGTGAGAGTCGGCTGTATATACAATCACTCAGCGTTCTGGTTTGGCTGCCGCTGATGGCAGTAAGACGATCCAATGCTTGTGTAATAGATTCGTGATGGAGACTAATTGAGGCGATTCTCATCTCCAGCACATAAATAGATCAAGTAAAGAGCGGTGCAGAAATGAGCGCAGATCGGATCCGGCTTTGAAGTTTCTTCTCGGTGCGATACACTGTAGTCCTCATATTAAGACAAGTAAAGTCATTCCTGGCTGCACGCCGGTGCTGGGAGTCCACGAAATGTGAGAAGCGGTAAAAGAAGTCGCCGTAAACAGTCTGTTAGTGGGAAAGTGCGCGGCTCCTAATGGTAATGACATGTAATGTGGAAACTAGAGCTGGTAATGCCCCCGGGGTGGAAGTACAGGCAATGATGAGGGGTATGATGAAGAGTAAGGCTCCTCTTGGGTGGGCAACGTAGGCAATGATGAGGGTTATGGTGAAGCTCCCCGAGGGGTGGAAATGTAAGCAACGATGAAAGTTACGGTGGAACTTTTCTCTGGGTTGGAATACAGGCAATGATGAGGGTTATAGTGACGTTCTCTGGGGTGGAAACATAGGCAATGATGAGGGTTATGATGTTGGTCGGTCCTGGGTATGAATCATAGACAATGATGAGGGTTATGGTGACGTTCTCCCGTGGGTGTGAATCATAGACAACGATGAGGGTTAGGCCACGTTCACACTGGTCAGTATTTTACATCAGTATTTGTAAGCCAAAACCAGGAGCGGGTGAAAATACAGAAGTGCTGACGTGTTTCTATTATACTTTTCCTCTGATTGTTCCACTCCTGGTTTTGGCTTTAAAATAGTGACCAAATACTGATGTGTGAATGTGGCCTTATGGTGAAGGTATTCTCTGTGGTGCAAACCCAGCCAATGAGGAAGACTAAGATGAAGCTTCCCCCCCCCCCTGTGGGAATTGTAGGCAATGATGAGGGTTGTGGTGAAGCTTTGAGTTTCAATTCTTAACCATTTTCAAGATCTCTGTCTGCTGTCAGGGAATGGAAATGTTTTCTGGAGCCCTGTGCAGACCTAATACTTCATATAATTGAGAATCTGCTACAATCTGTGGACAATTCTCTGCAGTTTTCTAAGCTGGATACTTTTGTAGCGGCTGCTCACATTATTAGGTAAGTACAAGTTTCCTGCTTCTGGAGGTAAAAAAGAATTTCTTCAGTCACTGACAACAAGCAGAGGTGTTGACATGATGAGGAATTGAAGAACAATGTATATTAGAAAGTGCAGTATTCTTATTCTTCATTATGCAATAATTATTTCAAGGGATTTTCTAGTTTACAAAACAGATTATTTCCCCTTGTGCCACCTACTGCCCCCCTAGATTACCAGCGATCATTAGGGGTCCAAGCAGAGGGATACTTTATATCTTAGGAGAGGATTCTTTTAGCAATAGCCAACATGATGTTTCCACTCCTCAGTGCAAAGCATGACATCTGAGTTGGCTGTATAAGAAGCCTCTGATTCGGGTCTAAGGGGTAACGTCTTTGTATATTTAATTTTCCAGAGAAGCATTGCATCACCTAAAAGTCTCCTTACACAGGCATGTCAGTCAGAGGCCTCTCATGCAGCCAAATAAGATCACTTGCTTTGCCCTGTGGAGGGGCATTATCCCAAAACACATGTCTGGAAATTAAGATTCTGGTTCAGCGTTTATTCTAAATCATGTGGCAAGGTTTGTTAGAGGGTCGATACTGACTTTTAGGATTGCTACTTCCAATAGATGGCGCTTGAGTTCAAGCTCTCTTCCTTTCTGAAGTGGTAATTTGCATATTTAATTTCCCAAAGGCGCATTGCATGGCCTATAAGTCTCCTTACACTGGCATATCAGGCATTTCACTTTCAACAAAGAGAAACGTTACCCCTTATACCCCAGTCAGAGGCCTCACATGCAGCCAAATCAGATCTCCTGCTTTGCACTGAGGAGGGTAAACACTTCGAAACACGCGTCTGTAAATTAAGATTCTGGTTTGGCTTTTATCCTAAGTCATGTGGCAAGTATTGTTAAAGGGTCGATATTGACTTTTAGGATGGCTACTTTCAATAGGTGGCGCTAGAGTTCAAGTCATCTTCCTCTCTGAAGAGACAATTTGCATATACAAAACAAAAAATTATTTTTTTTCCCCATGTGATAAAGATGTTTAAAATGCAATTTGTCATCCAAATGTATCCCAGACTCCTCGAAAGAAGGGCCAGATGGCTGAACACATGCACAAATATGAAGCTGTCATAGAGACTGACAGGTTTTCTTTTCTTTCACATTTATATTTTTTGCATTGCAACAAAAATGCTAAACTAAAAAAAATACATGAGCGTATATGTTACTCGTATAATTATTATCCAGTATAATCTGCAGGGCTAGTTGTAGAAACTGGGCTTCCACTGTGTCCCGTAATCCAAAAGTAAGTTCCCACCAAGCTGCAGAAAATCCAGAGTGAAATCCGCAGCAAATCTAGTTGCAGAAATGCTGCAGACATGGTGCACATTTAAAGGGAATCTGTCAGCAGGTTTTTGTTATGTAATCCAACAGATGCATGGTGTAAGGACAGAGATCCTGATTCCAGCGATGTATCACTTAGTTTACTGTGATACGATCACAGTTTTCTCTGCTGCAGATCTAGCAGAGCTTGGAATGCTGAGCCCTGTATAACCCCGCCCACATCCCTGATTCGCATCACTATAAAATGTACACAGAAAGCTGCCAGCCAATCAGTGGTGAGGGAGTGGTTGGACCAGGAGGCACAAGACACCTAGTCCTGTAGTGATCACCTCCTGCTGATAAAACACTGATTGTATTAAAACAGCCCAGTAAGTGACACATCAGGGTCTCTGCCACTACATAATGCTGCTATCGGATTACATAACAAAAAACCTGCTGACAAATTCCCTTTAACTCTGGCATTGCAAAGAGTGAAATCTGCAATGACATCCACAGCATAAATTAACTGTGAAAAGGTCAAGAAAAGCTCAGTTTTACATCAAAAATGTTGAGGATTCCTAAAATAGGTTCACATGGAATTTTTCACAGTGGAAATGCATGAGCAGGAAATCTGGTGCATATTAAAATATCAGCATTGCAGATTAAATCTTCTCCAAACGATGCAGAGAAAATCCTATAAAAGACCGGCACCGTGTATTTAACATCTGCAGCGCGGCATTTTATGATGTGGATGTCACCGCGGACAGACTCTTTTTGCAAAGACTTTCTTTTTGCAGACTTGGACCAACTGCAAAGCAAGTTACTTAAATCCAAGGCCTCAATTCATCACTTGCACGTTAAGTTTAAATGACTTTTCTTTCTGGGTATTCTTTGCCATTTTTTGTGTCAAATATTTCACAATGGCACAAAATCACATTTACACCTTTTTAGAGCAAAAAGTAACATAAACCTTTAAAATGTCCCATGCTACTGCAACATTTGCGCAAGCATCTTCCAGCAACGAAATAAAAAAAATCACTCCTGGAGGTAGGGGAGGGTTCGGAAAATAATTGTGCAAAAACTTTGCAACTTTTAAAAAGTTCACAAACAATGAATTGTCTGCGAACATCTGGATTACAAAATGCCACCCACAGTGAAGAACAGAGAAAATAAAAGACAGACGAACAAGTGAAAAATAGAATTCAAAATAGGTGGAATTTGGTACAAAAAAAAGCCTAAAATGGGAAAAACTAAGCAAAAAATAGCTGAAAATGCAACATTGAAATGGGGCCTAAATATTTTGGAACTATGGAGAAAAAAATGGATTACAAGGAAGCTCACACATAGCAAATATAGAGAGAATGCACGACCCTCATTAGCGGTGCACCACATAAAATATGCACGCACGGATCTGGTGTCTGTACACACATTACTCTCAATTCTGCACATATCACATGCAATCCGGTCAAGGCCTTGAAGTTCTACCCGCACGATTATGGACATGACTTGGCATTCTTTCTTTGTTCACTTGCAGTTCCATACATGTCCACTATGTGGCGCCAGCAGTCTTTGGAGAACAGCCCTAACAAAGCCATCATGGATTCAATTATCAGCAGTGAGCTGGATCCACTAGAAAAGGTTTCTCGATTTACCTTTCCAGGACTTCTGAAAGGATTCCTTTCATAGGAGCCCCGGCCAAAAAAAGGAATAACAAGCGAGCATAATGGCCTTCTGCTCCCTTGCAGCGAGGGTCCCCTCTGAGTGGCATAGACTCGGTAGCGACGCTTGGAGACTGTTAGTAAAAAGAAGCGGCAGCAGGATAGAAAATCTCCAGTGTGGTTTAGGATTTCCAGTAAGTGGCCACAAACAAGACACTTATTTGTAACAATGACGCTCATGAAATCAGCTCCCGAGAACAAACTCACATCAAACCCAGCGGCTGAAAGCAGCCAAAAAAAAGAAGCCGGCGAAGGAAAACAGACGTCAGAGGAGCTGCCGAGTGCGGAGTTTGGAAGCGCAGGGTTCCAGATAGCCAGTCCCCAGACGCGTCAATAAATCTAACGATGACAGGCGGTTAATAATAGCTAATTCATACATAATTATTAGTGTTGAGCGAGTATGTTCTATTAACCCTTTCGCCGAGTATGCTCGGGCCGAGCTCCGAGTATTTACAGATGCTCGGTGATCAGGTTAAATCGCTCCCGTGTGCATGATTTGCAACTGTTTGACAGATTTATTACATGGGAGGAATGTCTATTTCTTACACATTCCTCACATGTAATAAAGCTGTCAAACAGTTGTAAATCATGCACGATTCAACCTTATCACCGAGCAGCTGTAAATACTCGGAGCTCGGCCCGAGCATACTCGGACAGAACATACTCGCTCAACCCTAATAATTATCATTCTCCTGAATAGTCAGCACAAGATACTTTTTACTGGAGAATTCCCAAATGACAGGGGCAGACCATGCTGCTATGGGGTCCTTGGAAGGATGGGACCCAGCCCTATATCTTTCACACCTTTAGCTTTCAGCCCATGTTGAGCTATGTGCACCTGGTGCCCTTTACAAGCTGCTTCAGTAACACTCCGGCGGTGGTTTTCCTGGGGCAGCTTTGCCGGCAGCTTTCAGTTCTTCTCGCAGCGGTTCGGCCGCCGGAGACTTTCATTCTATACTGCTGAGTATAGAGAGCGGACAGATTCCTAGAAGAATGAATGAGTGTGTCACTTCTTTTAACCGCTCCAGGGTTTCCGAATCCTGAAACAGGTAAAAGAAGTGAAATAAGACAGAACGTGTCGTTTTGACATTGATGTGCATTTTGTTCATTTTATTTTTCAGGAGGAATCCGGGGTGAAAAAATGCCCTCAGTATGAATGTACAATGAGAGTTTTTTTCAGGTGTTTTTGGAGCAGAACTCATGGCTTTTAAATACTATATGGTTTTTGAAAAGTTTCTGCTCCAAAAACTCCAGAAAAAAACAACTTAGGTTCAATATACCTTTAGGCTACTTGCTCACAAAGTTTATTTGAGGTGGTCAAAAATGCCAATCTTTGTTTCTTAGCGAAAACCACTTGCTTCAGGGAACACTCCTGCTTTGGGGAAATTTAGGATAAGTTTTACATATACTGAAGCAGTTTTAGGCTATGTGCACAAAGTTTTTCTAGGAGTTCTTGGAGCAGAAACTCTCCAAATCTTAAAACTCCTGAAAAACTTTGAGTTTCAGCTCAGTTTTAGTTCTGAAGAAAACTCAGCAAAAAATACACATTTGTGTATAGCCTTAAAGAAATTGTCCAGGACTTTTTTTTTTACTGTGGACCTAAAACCTAAAAGGCAGGTAGTTGCTAACAGTGGGAACTCCCTGCCTGTTCTACCTGGCGCCGGATCTTGCCGGTGATTCAGTTGCTCCACGTCAACAGATCAATACTTCCTTTTCCGGGCTGCTCTGTCAAAGGGGTGTGACTTCCGATGTCATGTTCATTGACAGTTAGCTCCCCGCAGTTAGGCAGCGGGGAGTCGGCTGTCAATCAGCATTACGTCAGCAGAGCAGAAGAGAAGCCACTTACTCACTGGCAGGATCAGTCTGTGACCACTTTGTATCTGATCAGCCACCTACCTGTTAGTTCTTAGGACCGTAGTAAAATAAAAAAATAGTCCTGGATAACCCCTTTAAATAGTTTTTTAAATGTTTTGGAAGAATTTTTTTTTCCTGAAGGTTTTTTTTGCAGCCTTTTGATTGGACTGTGCCTAGTTTGGAGCTTTTTCCATCAGGAGCGGCTTCAAATAAGGGACGTGCACTCTCTTTTCTTACAGTTTACAGATACAGACAGCATTGTAGACCTAGTCAGTGGTGCACATCTGCTGTATAGGGAGAGGTTGCAATTGCACCTGGACCCTATATTAGAGGGACCCAATGTCTCCACTTATTAAATGGATCATCAATAGGCTCCGATACAGATTATTCCTAAGGACCAAAGGGTCTAAAGTTATATTTTCGGATACATGTCCCATAATTATTGACGTTGACGTCTTCCCATAACTAGACAGATGGAAAGATGGCTTCTCTGCACAATGAGCCGCTGACAAGCCCACCATGTAGGATAAATGTATAATTCAGAAAGCAGCAGGCGTATATACTCCTAATTAACAAAATATACAAGCCAGCACAATGCAGTACAACATCGGGCCATCCTGGCCCTGGCCTATGGACCTCTGGCGCAGCGCTCCTCCGCTTTCATTTTACCGCACACTCAGCAAATATCTCCTGAAGAGAGGAAATGATGGAACGAAGAAAGAAGGAAGGTCACTGTTGCAGTCTCTCTTCTCTTGTTAATCCCAAATTCACACTTTAACCTGATTGAGACTGGCCTTGTTTGGTCCTTCCTCTCTGTTCTCTGTTTGAGGGGATTAGATTTGGACTCAGCAGGGGGGTAATTGGCAGCTCAGCATCCAGCTCCCTCTGTGGTTCCAATGCATTCACTTGGCAGTCGGCCGCTGGACACAAACTTTATGTAGTTGGGCTTTTGAATGAGAAGATCGAGCCTAAAGGTTTCAAGAGCCCTTGAGTCTTTGCAGGTCGAGTGTCCACATACCAGAAGTATGGATGGTAAGACACTCTATATTGTCTTCTAAGCAGACACTTAATATAAGGAAAGGATGGGAAAGGACCTAAAGGCTTTTATATGGCCCCCGCATCTCCATAATACATAAGAACCAGGGACAATGAGCGGCTCCTACATGCTGCAAATCCCTATACCCTCAGACTCTTATTCATATCTGGTATTTTTTAATGAAATTTAAATTAAAAAGGTACAATCAGAAAATGATCTATTATTTAGATGAAGTTTTTAAGTTGTACATTTTTTGAAAAAGTTTTATTTTTTAATTTATAAATTCTATGTAACTGCTAAGAAAAGTTCTGAAGTCTTGCAGTTTTACTAAGCCTCATAATTGATTGTGATTTCCTTTTCTGTAGAGATCACTTCTCATTAATAATGTCCTGTTCTGTAGAGATCACTTCTCTGCAGTCACTTCCTGTTCTGTAGAGATCACTTCTCTGCAGTCACTTCCTGTTCTGTAGAGATCACATCTCAGCAGTCACTTCCTGTTCTGTAGAGATCACTTCTCAGCAGTCATTTCCTGTTCTGTAGAAATCACTTCTCAGCAGTCACTTCCTATTCTGTAGAGATCACTTCTCATTAATAACTTCCTGTTCTATAAAGATCACTTCTCATTAATAATGTCCTGTTCTGTAGAGATCACTTCTCGTTAATAGCTTCCTGCTCTGTAGAGATCACTTCCCAGCAGTCACTTCCTGTTTGGTAGAAATCACTTCTCAGCAGTCACTTCCTGTTCTGTAGAGATCACTTCTCATTAATAACTTCCTGTTCTGTAGAGATCACTTCTCATTAATAATGTCCTGTTCTGTAGAGATCACTTCTCGTTAATAACTTCCTGCTCTGTAGAGATCACTTCTCAGCAGTCACTTCCTGGTTGGTAGAAATCGCTTCTCAGCAGTCACTTCCTGTTCTGTAGATATCACTTCTCAGTCACTTCCTGTTCTGTAGAGATCATGTCCCTGCAGTCACTTCCTGTTCTGTAGAGATCATGTCCCTGCAGTCACTTCCTGTTCTGTAGAGATCACTTCTCAGCAGACATTTCCTCTTCTGTAGAGATCACGTCCCTGCAGTCACTTCCTGTTCGGTAGAAATCTCTACAGACCAGGAAGTGACTGCTGAGAAGTGATCTCTACAGAAAAGGAAGTGACTGCTGAGAAGTGATCTCTACAGAATAGGAAGTTATTAATGAGAAGTGATCTCTACAGAACAGGAAGTGACTGCTGAGAAGTGATCATTTCTCATTAATAACTTCCTATTCTGTAGAGATCACTTCTCAGCAGTCACTTCCTTTTCTGTAGAGATCACTTCTCAGCAGTCACTTCCTGTTCTGTAGAGATCGCTTCTCAGCAGTCACTTCCTGTTCTGTAGAGATCACTTCTCAGGAGACATTTCCTCTTCTGTAGAGATCACGTCTCTGCAGTCACTTCCTGTTCTGTAGAGATCACTTCTCATTTCCTGTTCTGTAGTGATCACTTCTCAGCAGTCACTTCCTGTTATGTAGAGATCACTTCTCAGTAGTCACTTCCTGTTCTGTAGAGATCACTTCTCAGCAGTCACTTCCTGTTATGTAGAGATCACTTCTCAGTAGTCACTTCCTGTTCTGTAGAGATGTGTT
The DNA here is from genome assembly GCF_046119375.1 of Phyllobates terribilis. Classification (NCBI taxonomy): domain Eukaryota; kingdom Metazoa; phylum Chordata; class Amphibia; order Anura; family Dendrobatidae; genus Phyllobates; species Phyllobates terribilis. The sequence continues at coordinate 389,052,047 of NW_027362765.1, forward strand.
TTCACATTCATATTATTACCATCACAGACAGAATTACAATGAATGATAACACCTCTATATACAGTAGATAACACAAGATCCACCATTCACAATTGGTGATATCACAGCTCACCTCCTCCTCTTCCTGTACAATGACTGATAACACCTCTATATACAGTAGATAACAAAGGATCCACCATTCACAATAGGTGATGTCACAGCTCACCTCCTCCTCCTGTACAATGACTGATAACACCTCTATATACAGTAGACAACACAGGATCCACCATTCACAATAGATGTCACAGCTCACCTCCTCCCCCTCCTGTGGAATGACCTCTGCACAGGTGACAGAGTATGAGTTGGAGGGTGGGCAAGTGAATTGCCCCTTAGGTAGCCTCAGATAATTTCTTACCATAACTCATTATGTACTGTCTTAAGCCTCTGATCTTGACTTTCTGGTCATTGTGAGATCTGGCTCTCTGCTTCTTTGCTGCAATCTCAAGCCATTGTCAATCTCCCGCTTATTCTAGTCTTAATGCTGCTCGCATTTGTAGAACAGAGGCCTGAAATGAAGAATATCCAGTGGAAATGGGAAACATCTCGACTGTGCACGCGCCATCTTATCATGTAAAATTACCAGCACTGGCTATTCAACTAAAAGGATTTACCACCAACCTCCAGTGTAGATACCAGCTGGGCCGGTGGTTAAATGCATTGGTGGCAACACTAGATAAGCACTGGGACCCAATGACTATGTCTCTATGTCCATTCCAGTACATACAGTTATATGAAAAAGTTTGGGCACCCCTATTAATCTTAAGCTTAATGTTTTATAAAAATTGGTGTTTTTGCAACAGCTATTTCAGTTTGATATATGTAATAACTGTTGGACACAGTAATGTTTCTGCCTTGAAATGAGGTTTATTGTACTAACAGAAAATGTGCAATCTGCATTCAAACAAAATTTGACAGGTGCATAAGTATGGGCACCTCACCAGAAAAGTGACATTAATATTTAGTAGATCCTCCTTTTGCAAAAATAACAGCCTCTAGTCGCTTCCTGTAGCTTTCAATGAGTTCCTGGATCCTGGATGAAGGTATTTTTGACCATTCCTCTTTACAAAACAATTCCAGTTCAGTTAAGTTTGATGGTCGCCGAGCATGGACAGCCCTCTTCAAATGATCCCACAGATGTTCAATGATATTCAGGTCTGGGGACTGGGATGGCCATTCCAGAACATTTTAATTGTTCCTCTGCATGAATGCCTGAGTAGATTTGGAGCGGTGTTTTGGATCATTGTCTTGCTGAAAGATCCATCCCCTGCGTAATTTCAACTTTGTCACTGATTCTTGAACATTATTGTCAAGAATCTGCTGATACTGAGTGGAATCCATGAGTCCCTCAACTTTAACAAGATTCCCGGTGCCGGCATTGGCCACACAGCCCCAAAGCATGATGGAACCTCCACCAAATTTTACTGTGGGTAGCAAGTGTTTTTCTTGGAATGCTGTGTTTTTTTTTACCGCCATGCATAACGCCTTTTTGTATGACCAAACAACTCAATCTTGGTTTCATCAGTCCACAGGACCTTCTTCCAAAAAGAAATTGGCTTCTCCAAATGTGCTTTTGCATACCTCAGCCGACTCTGTTTGTGCCGTGCTTGCAGAAACGGCTTCTTTCACATCACTCTCCCATACAGCTTCTCCTTGTGCAAAGTGCGTTGTATAGTTGACCGATGCACAGTGACACCATCTGCAGCAAGTTGATGCTGCAGCTCTCTGGAGGTGGTCTGAGGATTGTCCTTGACTGATCTCGCCATTCTTCTTCTCTGCCTTTCTGATGTTTTTCTTGGCCTGCCACTTCTCGCCTTAACAAGAACTGTCCCTGTGTTCTTCCATTTCCTTACTATGTTCCTCACAGTGGAAACTGACAGGTTAAATCTCTGAAACAGCTTTTTGTATCCTTCCCCTGAACAACTATGTTGAATAATCTTTGTTTTCAGATCATTTGACAGTTGTTTTGAGGAGCCCATGATGCCACTCTTCAGCGGAGATTCAAACAGGAGAACAACTTGCAAGTGGCCACTTTAAGTAGCTTTTCTCATGATTGCATACACCTGGCTATGAAGTTCAAAGCTCAATGAGGTTACAAAACCAAAAAAAGTGCTTTAGTAAGTCAGTAAAAAGTAGGTAGGAGTATTTAAAACAAGAAAATGATAAGGGTGCCCATACTTATGCACCTGTCAAATTTTGTTTGAATGCAGATTGCACATTTTCTGTTAGTACAATAAACCTCATTTCAAGGCACAAACATTACTGTGTCCAACAGTTATTACATATATCAAACTGAAATAGCTGTTGCAAAAACACCGATTTTTATAAAACATTAAGCTTAAGATTAATAGGGGTGCCCAAACTTTTTCATATAACTGTATATATCTGCTTTACTAAGCCTTATCACATACTGTAGAGGAGGAGCACTATATTCATAGCTCTGATGGCATTTCTTAGAAGACTAGAGATGAACTTTTCACCGTCAGGCGGGTTCACAAGTTCTCTAAGAAATAGTCTGATTTGCTTTTCAGTTAAGAAAAAGCCAAGTTCAATCTCCAGTAAAATGATTTCCCTCCCAGAAGCTCAGCTGTATCTGCATTGCTTTACTTTGAAGGCTCCCTTTGAAAATGGAAAAAAAAAAGGTTCAGAAAATCTATTTTGCTTCCTAATATGGAAGCTGGAGAAGCAGGTATACAGTAAGGTGTACATGAAGCGTTCCTGTCTCCTTTCTTTTCATCATTTGTCGGGAGGCCCCCAAGTACATCAAATGGATGTTTGGACCTGCCAAAATCTGCAGGTTCAGCTGGTATCATCTAATGCATATGGGAGCCTTGAGTCCAGTGGGAACATGACTGGCAGGGGAGGCCTTTTAGATATTGGGTGAAGGTATGTGTTACACACCCATCCTATGGTATCCCAGGCACGGCTTCCTTCACCACGGTCCACTGCCCTCTGTTGTGCTCCACGTCAGGTTTTGCAGGTTGCCTGAAATGGCTCAGTAATGCCATCTGCCTAATCCTACTATTTAAGGCCCACTAAGACACATAACTGTGTTTTAGGATTAAGACTCTAGAGAAGTGTTTGGCGTGCTCCACAATTTGTGCTCCAACTCTCTGATTCTGCATTCACCCTTGCTTTGTTCCACTGCGCCTGTACTACTGTTCCAGAGTTTCGTGCATGTGACAAGTCTTTGCTTCCTCATGTTCTTTCCTGCCAACTGCACCAAGTCCTGGAGCCAGTGAACCCATCCGGACAGGGAGCTTAGTGGATCCTCACAAGATGAGCAAAACATTATGCCATAATATCAAATACCTAAGAATTTCCCATATAGGATATTGCAAATTTCCATTGCAAATTTCCAATATCATAGTATTGCCAAATATATCTGCAGGAATAATTGCATATCCTTTAGGCACAGAAATGTCAGCCAAAATCTTAGTATCCATGATCACCTTGACTTGATAGATCGCCTGAAGCCCATTTATTTTGGTGTTAGGCATTTACCTTGCTTTGGTTATAAGGCTCACATCGAGATTCTTCCATATGTTGGTAGGAGTCTTTTTGTAGGACATTTAGAAGAGCTTAGAATAGATAGAAGCTTTCGGAAGTGATAGGGGGCTGACATGGAATCTCACGACTCTGTACCTAAACTCTTTGAAGTGCCTTTCCTTGGACTTGAGAAAAAGTTCTCGGCTTGTCTTCTGCCGTATCAGTAACAAACTCATGCATTATCTTTAGACAGCACATTAGCACAAATAGGCACATGTCTTCTACTTGATTAAGTGGTAGATGCTACACTCCAGAGAGGAATACCAATCAAGGTGACTCGTCGTGAGATGATACGCCTTGCATTGTCGGGAATCGTCCTCAGGTCAATAGCTTCGAATGACAACTGGAGCAGATAGCAAGGTGGTGTGGAGAGCTTCCAAGACATCACCGAACACAAGCTAATGGAAATCAATACCGCAATCAGTGTCTGCATTACCTAAGGACAGACACTATCAAATGAGTTCTGCTTTCACTGTTCTTCCATTGTTTTGTACTGAGCTATCAAGGAGTTGATGACAGTGCACTATTGCTGAGAGGCGTCCGCGGCTCCTCAAGTTACTGTCCCCCAGGATTTCCTCTCTTACTTTTAGAACTAAACTCAGAGGCAGAAATTTCACACTAAGAAGATTGTCATCATAACGGTAGTCATTGCTCAGTGGGTAGGATTAAAGCTTGGGAAAAAAATGGCCAAATGTCGAGAGCCTTCAGCACGATCCAAATCCTACTGTGAATACTGTATGTTTAATTGGGTACTTTATGGCACTATTATTTGGGCACTGTTATGTTGGACATTGTACCCTGCAGAGCACAATACATCAGCAGAAGAAATCTCAAAGCAACAGCATTCAAAGATATGCTTTACAACAGCCACAATGACCGTAGCGTTGTGGGCATGCTCTGTGACCTGTGCAGAGGCCATTGTGCAGGGAGTGGGAGGAGTTGAACTGTGACTATAACTTATTGTGTTTGGCTTTAGAATAGAGATAAGCAAATTGACTTGCAGGTCCCTGGGCCAGTGGCCACAACAGTATCCATGACGGACGGGAGCGCTTTGAACTGCATCCTACCCAATGGAATCCCAGGCATCTCTTTTAAAGACTCGACCTGTAGATGTGTTGTGTGTGCATCATGTGTAGCATCAGGGTGGCTAATCAAAAGAGGAGCCATGGATGCCGACAAGCAGGAGGTAGTTTGCAGGTTTCCAGCCACGAAAAACTGACATAGCTGCCAGACTAGGGTCCAGTGAATTTATTTTCTCATTTCAATAATAAAAATATAACTTTTTATAATAATCATGCCTGTGATTATAAGGAGATGACGGCTGAGAAGTGATCTCTACTGAACAGGAAGTGACTGCTGAGAAGTGATCTCTACTGAACAGGAAGTGACTGCTGAGAAGTGATCTCTACTGAACAGGAAGTGACTGCTGAGAAGTGATCTGTACAGAACAGGAAGTGACTGCTGAGAAGTGATCTCTACAGAACAGGAAGTGACTGCTGAGAAGTGATCTCTACTGACCAGGAAGTGACTGCTGAGAAGTGATCTCTACATAGCAGGAAGAGACTGCTGAGAAGTGATCTCTACAGAAGAGGAAGTGACTGCTGAGAAGTGATCTCTACAGAAGAGGAAGTGACTGCTGAGAAGTGATCTCTACAGATCAGGAAGTGACTGCTGAGAAGTGATCTCTACAGATCAGGAAGTGACTGCTGAGAAGTGATCTCTACAGAAGAGGAAGTGACTGCTGAGAAGTGATATCTACAGAACAGGAAGTGACTGCTGAGAAGTGATCTCTACAGGACAGGAAGTAACTGCTGAGAAGTCATCTCTACAGGACAGGAAGTGACTGCTGAGAAGTCATCTCTACAGGACAGGAAGTGACTGCTAAGAAGTGATCGCTACATAGCAGGAAGTGACTGCTGAGAAGTGATCTCTACAGATCAGGAAGTGACTGCTGAGAAGTGATCTCTACAAATCAGGAAGTGACTGCTGAGAAGTGATATCTACAGAAGAGGAAGTGACTGCTGAGAAGTGATCTCTACATAGCAGGAAGTGACTGCTGAGAAGTGATCTCTACAGAACAGGAAGTGACGGCTGAGAAGTGATATCTACAGAACAGGAAGTGACTGCTGAGAAGTGATCTCTACAGGACAGGAAGTGACTGCTGAGAAGTGATCTCTACAAATCAGGAAGTGACTGCTGAGAAGCGATATCTACAGAAGAGGAAGTGACTGCTGAGAAGTGATCTCTACATAGCAGGAAGTGACTGCTGAGAAGTGATCTCTACAGAACAGGAAGTGACTGCTGAGAAGTGATCTCTACAGAACAGGAAGTGACTGCTGAGAAGTGATCTCTGCAGAACAGGAAGTGACTGCTGAGAAGTTATCTCTGCAGAACAGGAAGTGACTGCTGAGAAGTGATCTCTACAGGACTGGAAGTGACTGCTGAGAAGTGATCTCTACAGATCAGGAAGTGACTGCTGAGAAGTGATCTCTACATAGCAGGAAGTGACTGCTGAGAAGTGATCTCGACAGAACAGGAAGTGACTGCTGAGAAGTGATCTCTACAGAACAGGAAGTGACTGCTGAGAAGTGATCTCTACAGAACAGGAAGTGACTGCTGAGAAGTGATCTCTACAGAACAGGAAGTGACTGCTGAGAAGTGATCTCTACAGAGCAGGAAGTGACTTCAGAGAAGTGATCTCTACAGAACAGGAAGAAGTAATCTCTACAGAACAGGAAGTGACTACTGAGAAGTAATCTCTACAGAACAGGAAGTGACTACTGAGAAGTAATCTATACAGAACATGAAGTGACTGCTGAGAAGTGATCTCTACAGGACTGGAAGTGACTGCTGAGAAGTGATCTCTACAGAATGGTAAGTGACTGCTGAGAGGTGATCTCTACAGAACAGGAAGTGACTACTGAGAAGTGATCTCTACAGAACAGGAAGTGACTGCTGAGAAGTGATCTCTACAGGACTGGAAGTGACTGCTGAGAAGTGATCTCTACAGAATGGTAAGTGACTGCTGAGAGGTGATCTCTACAGAACAAGAAGTGACTGCTGAGAAGAGATCTCTACAGAACAGGAAGTGACTGCTGAAAAAATGATTTCAGAACATTAAGTGTCAGGCTATTATGAAGCTCAGTACAGTAGATAATGACATGGAAAATCATGAAAAAAAATCACAAACCAAAAATGTAAAAAATGTATTTAACATAAAAACCTAATGTAAACTACAGTTTTTGTTTTATTCTCTATAACATGGGTCCAAAAGAAAGTATCACCCTTAACTGAATTTACTTTGTATAATCCTATGATATAGTCCTACAAATGGACGCCGGATGCAATACTTTTCACTCTCCTGAATAATTACTTGGTTCTACAATTGCAAAGCAGCATCCTGAATACGGTTAAGCCTTTTTAATTCTATCCACTGAAAACATATAACTGATCATGTAAGTCTCAATTAAAATTTCACAAAAAAAAAAAATCAAAATAAATCCCCTATACTACAACTACTGAGTTTGAGTAGTTACATACTATAAATATATATATTATATATATACTGTACATATATACACATGCTGTATGTATAGCTCAGGATAGGAGAGACCTGAAACAGAGCGCGCTGTGATGCCAATGAGTGACTGGTCGTTCCTTTAGGTCTGTAATTGATACAATTGCTTTTTCCTTGTTAGCTTTTTTTTCTATCTTTTATGTTGTTTGTTATTAAATGTTCCTAAATAAAAACTATAAAAAAAAAGAAGAAAAAATCATACATATACGAGCAAAACTATTGATGTAGTCAACCTCGGCATTCAGTCACCAAAGCTTCTTTTCTTTTGTGCTGTAAAACACTCTTTATAAATGTACGATACAAGTCTGAACACGCTCACAGCGGAAAGATCAATGGAGTAAGTTATATTGCCGTGTAGTTCTCTCTGAAAGGCTGAGTATTTCTATGCTCGCACATTTGCACAAGGACAGATTTCCCACGCACAATTCAGGCCTGTGTTAGGTACGGATGTGAACGTTTTTATATCATAGGTATGAACTTATTGTGCACCATCCAGACTGCATTATTCTAATTATTACCTTTTATAATGTTTCATTAAATGCAATTTATATAATTTAGGGTTTTGCTTCTACCTTCCATTCGGTTTCAGAGCGGATAGAAATATCTGCACAATGAATCACAACACAATATCCCTGATTACTCCGTGTCCTTACATAGCTCCCTACACCCCACCGATGGAAAACCCGAAAAGTCGTCTCTCGCGTCTAAGAGCCTAATATACAAGAAAGTGTTACAGTGGATAAAGTAGGTGACCGTCACATATTGCTTTACCAGTCATAGAGAAAAAAGTTGGTCAATTGCATGAAGCATTTTCCCAGTTGGGGACCCAGGGACTGATCAGGACGGAGACCACGGACTGCTCAGAGCGCAGCTGTTCCTGTAGACTAGGTTGACTGGCAGTCCCAAAGGAGGCAGCTGCATATACTGTTACCATTGCTGCAGTCATTTTACATATACCTTAGTATTATTATGTTTTCCTTATATAGTGCTATGATATACCGCAGCTTTACAGACATTATCATCGCTGTTCCCACTGGGGCTCACAATCTAAATTCCCTATAAGTATGTGTCAAGATCTTGCAGCCCAGGAAGCACCCGCTGTGATCTTTGTGTCAAGCAGCTCTCGGCTGCCCCCTGTCATCAGGAAAATTACACGAATAGCTGACGATTAACGTAGGAGGCTGTTTGCAATAACAGGCCAGTTATTGGAAAACTAACAGTGAGCGTATGGTATATACACCTCTGGATTCCAACACATGGAATATATGTATATACCCCCGTAGATCACTGCTAACTCCACGATAACACAAGAAAGATTATTAGCTGCCACCACCAGTCGGGTTTTATACAGGCTGACTGGAGGCCTGGTTCTGGTTCTGGTAGCGTATGGCTTGCAGGGGCAGTTTACAGAACAAAAGGAACAGAACTATTAAATTTTATATTTAATCCTTAAGGAGGCAGTGCTTATAAAAAAAAATATACAAAAGATTTTACAAAGCAGACAAAACAATACAGCATATACAATTACATTAAATAAAAGGGTAAAACAAGAAAAGTTACTAAACCTGTCTTCACAGCAATGGCTTCAGATTTATGGAGGGAGGCACTCCAGGAAAAACGGACAACACCCACAGTGAACTCTGCCTCCAAGTACTGACAATGCCCAAAAGTTGGCAATTGCCTTTTATTAGCTCCTAAGTTACACCCTCATACCTCCCCTTGATGACTCTATACAGGGTTGGACATGGGATGTAGATTCAGTTTCAGAAAATTATGAGATTCCCTTATTTGACTATATCTTTGCTCCAGCGAGTTGCAGGTGCTCGAGACCAAATATGACATGTGTAGTTGGATCGACACAGTTCATGCAAACCTCCCTTTTTAATTTTCTATTAAGCAGACAAAGAGAATCCCAGATCTTTACATTTTTAAACTCTTATCTCGATAGTAAATCTACTCCACATTCCTTAAGCAAGGCCTCACATTTGTTAACCATCAGAAGTTTCCATGGTTACCCAATTCCAAAGAAGGGGGTCAGCCACACAGAGTAGAGTGCAAGCTCTTTTCTCTCATATCTGTAAGCATTTTAATTTTCTCCATGACAGTATGTCTTTGGAGTATGCGAGGAAACTGGAGAATCCGAAAGAAATCCATGCAAACACAAGAACATAAACTCTTTGCAGATGTTGTCCTTAACAGGATTTCAATCTACATTTACCAAATTCAGCTCTACTACTTTTAAATGGGCAAAGAAAACTTCAATGGTCTCCGTTGTTTCAACAAACTTTGTATAAATCAATGATACAAGCAAATACAAGATGCTTTGTAATGATATACAGTGGTGGCCAAAAGTATTGGCACCCCTGCAATTCTGGCAGATAATACTCTGTTTCTTCCTGAAAATGATTGCAATCACAAATTCTTTGGTATTATTCTCTTCATTTAATTTGTCTTCAATGAAAAAACACAAAAAGAATTGTCCTAAAGCCAAATTGGATACAATTCCACACCAAACCTAAAAAAGGGGGTGGACAAAAGTATTGGCACCCTTTGAAAAATCATGTGATGCTTCTCTAATTCGTGTAATTAACAGCACCTGTAACTTACCTGTGGCACCTAACAGGTGTTGGCAATAACTAAATCACACTTGCAGCCAGTTAACATGGATTAAAGTTGACTCAACCTCTGTCCTGTGTCCTTGTGTGTACCACATTGAGCATGGAGAAAAGAAAGAAGACCAAAGAACTGTCTGAGGACTTGAGAAACCAAATTGTGAGGAAGCATGAGCAATCTCAAGGCTACAAGTCCATCTCCAAAGACCTGAATGTTCCTGTGTCTTCCGTGCGCAGTGTCATCAAGAAGTTTAAAGCCCATGGCACTGTGGCTAACCTCCCTAGATATGGACGGAAAAGAAAAATTGACGAGAGATTTCAACGCAAGATTGTGCGGATGGTGGATAAAGAACCTCGACTAACATCCAAACAAGTTCAAGCTGCCCTGCAGTCCGAGGGTACAACAGTGTCAACCCGTACTATCTGTCGGCGTCTGAATGAAAAGGGACTGTATGGTAGGATACCCAGGAAGACTCCACTTCTTACCCCGAGACATAAAAAAGCCAGGCTGGAGTTTGCCAAAACTTACCTGAGAAAGCCTAAAACGTTTTGGAAGAATGTTCTCTGGTCAGATGAGACAAAAGTAGAGCTTTTTGGGAAAAAAGCATCAACATAGAGTGTACAGGAAAAAAAAGAGGCATTCAAAGAAAAGAACACAGTCCCTACAGTCAAACATGGCGGAGGTTCCCTGATGTTTTGGGGTTGCTTTGCTGCCTCTGGCGCTGGACTGCTTGACCGTGTGCATGGCATTATGAAGTCTGAAGACTACCAACAAATTTTGCAGCATAATGTAGGGCCCAGTGTGAGAAAGCTGGGTCTCCCTCAGAGGTCATGGGTCTTCCAGCAGGACAATGACCCAAAACACACTTCCAAAAGACCTATAAAATGGTTTGAGAGAAAGCACTAGAGATTTCTAAGGTGGCCAGCAATGAGTCCAGACCTGAATCCCATAGAACACCTGTGGAGAGATCTCAAAATAGCAGTTTAGAGAAGGCACCCTTCAAATATCAGGGACCTGGAGCAGTTTGCCAAAGAAGAATGGTCTACAATTCCAGCAGAGCATTGTAAGAAACTCATTGATGGTTACCGGAAGCGGTTGTTCGCAGTTATTTTGGCTAAAGGTTGTGCAACCAAGTATTAGGCTGAGGGTGCCAATACTTTTGTCTGGCCCATTTTTGGAGTTTTGTGTGAAATGATCAATGATTTGATTTTTGCTTCATTCTCTTTTGTGTTTTTTCCTTGCAAGCAAATTAAATGAAGATAATAATACCAAAGAATTTGTGATTGCAATCATTTTCAGGAAGAAACTGAGTATTATCTGACAGAATTGCAGGGGTGCCAATACTTTTGGCCACCACTGTATCTTATCAGAAAAAAAAACTGCATCTTTCTACACTTATGAGCCACTTCTTTTCCTCCCCCTGCATCTAGAATTCTGAAAAATTGCTAAAATCCATCTTGGTCAAGACAAGACACATTGACACCTCACTAAGGCTTCAGATTAAAGGTAGGAGAGTGAAAGAAATACAAAGAGAAACGTGTTACTGCATTCAATTAATTAATTTTACCCCAGAGCTGGATTCACAGTTACACCACTTAGTACTGCTGTATAATGTCCTCCGTGTTACTGCTGCTTCTGAAAATGTGCTACATAAAAACAAGAGTGCAGGAATTTTTTATGTCTGTGTGTGCTGTGTATGGGAGAAAACACAACACCACCTACTAGCTTAGAGACAACTGCAAATTAGAGATAGAGCATAAAAAAGGAGAAACTGGTAAAAAAAATACAGGATACAAGTTATATACGGCAATAGTAAGAAATAGTGTTATTCCCTATCCACACTCACAACAGTTTGCTCTGAAAAGTCACCAGTTATGACACTTTCGCTTCAAACCTTGCAAACCATAATATGCAGCATTGTGATGTAAGACACAAAACAGAGCGCACAAGTGCAAATGTAACTTTGCCAGATCTTAACTTCTCATGACCCTGCAAGACGACAATATTTTCTTTAACTTGCAAAGAAGGTTACTGAATATTTGATTTGCGGCTGTGGCACAGCCGGGTGTTTTCTCCTGTAACAAGATCCAGGGAAGGAGATTAGGAATTAAAAACAAACCTGAGAGAATCTTAATTCCTGAGGAAAAGAAGAGGTTTATAGCTGACAGATAAGAAGCAGATATGTTACATGTATAAGGTCCGGACCACACACAACTGTATAAGAGACGGCGACTCTTAAATTAATAGGGTTAGTTGTGTCTCCATGCCATGTGAGGGATTTACAGGGAACAAGGTAAATTAGACGTCTCCCCGAAGTAGTGAGACGTTGTATACAATAATCACAAAAACAAGGAACCAAAGGACGAAAATGAAACACTTGCATTTAAAAAAAATCAAAAATGCGCTTGCAGATAATTTCATAGAAAGAGTAGAAGATGTCATGCACCATATCCACTTCAGCAGAAGCAAGCCGCTGAAATCAGTGATTGCCAGCAGCGGTGAAGTCATGTCACCACTGCAGCCAAAACACTGTGACTGGATCAGCAGCAGAGAGCCGAAGCTGGACCAGGGGAGGATGAGTACTACTTTTCTTTGGTGAAAAACCCCTTTAAGGTTCCATATTAAATAAAAGTTGGCCGAATTTGCAGGATGTATGGGGGGCTCCCGACATCATCTGTTGGGGGAGATATAGATCTGGCCGCTGGAACTTCAATGGTTGATAATTTTGCTTGGCGTGGAAAAAAGTGGCTGCCAGAAGAGTCTCATAGAAAGCACAGGAGCGCTCATCCTCGGTATTTAGGAGTCGGGAGGGATATCAGCTGGCTGAAGGATCATTTGGCCAGCAGCTATTTAATGTGTTTGTCCAGATTTACTCCACTCTCCCCATTGAAAACACGCGAATACTTGGTTGATGTTGATGTTGGGGGAGATAAGAATCGGGTAGTTGAAATTTGATTAATTTGAGCATTTTGATTTTAGTGGGAATGAACCCCTGATGGAGCTTTATGGTAGCGTTTTTTCCTCTTTGCCTATTGCTTACACATGAAGGCTTGTCCGACTGTCCATGTGTGTGGAGGAGCCAGGAAAAATTGCCATTGTGGTCCTATGAACATGGCTAAGCATGTCAAACATACCCAAGTCATTTATCTGTAGACTGCACTGTTTCTGGGTTTTTGCTCCTCATCAGTAAAGAGATTTTTAACAAAGTTTGCCCAGCTGTATACTCAGCCCTATATCCCCAGCTGTACAGGCTACTGTACCTCTGCATTATGTCACATTCCTGTTCTCCAGCTGGTCCATTAATCTCCATGCGCATAAATCAAGGTTAGGTCACAGGTGACCATGTGAATAGCCCAAGCCCGGAGCAGTGGGGCCTGAGTCCTATAATTGTCTTTACAGAGGAACTCGATACAGATACATTACATAGAGTAACAACAGCTAATACATGGGGTCATTATTTATGGTCATGTTTAACATGGAACGCTGCCATCCATCATATATATACCTGATACCTGACACCAGACAATATGTTCTGTCCAATCCTTCATTCCCATGAATACTAATGGCGGCCACCCTGATCATGGCTAAATCGCAAGGTCATTGTGTAGTCAACACAGAAGAAATGCAGGAGGAGGATCTCCATATTCTGTGACACCAACATTGAATTTGGAGCCGACATATATCCATCCAACTAGTCCGAAGAATAATCTACCTGAGGAACAGTGCAGGGCCGCTGCGGGGAACCAAAACTGTTCGTGGCTGGAATTTTGCAATGGTCAGAAGCCCCCATACTAGATAGACTATTGCTGGCCGATACTGATGGTTTCAGGCTATAGGATAATGTGTATGGTGACCCCGGACAATCGTCGGGGTAAATATTGATCTGATTTCTGACTGCCGATCGAACTGTCTCCTGGAAATAAGTCGACAGCAGACACGACCGGCAGTGGTTTACTGATAGAGAACATAGGAGCGCTTGGCTGAACGAGCGCCCCTGTGTATGGGAGACTGCCGAGACTGCCACCAGCTGAACGACCGGCCGAACGACAGCCACCTAATGTGTATGATGGACTGTTACACTAGACTGATAATTCACCAACTTCACCATGGTGGCTCATGCTGGAAGATACATTTGGAGTATCTTTGGACACTTTACACCAACAATTGGTTTGCTTGGTCTATGCCAAAATATGGCACCAAAATGTTGGTGCATGTTGCTGCATTCTGAATTATTCTCTGCCCAACTGTTGTATGAGCTGCAGGGAATATCTAGACTATATAAGAAATGTGGTGCAGAGAATAAACGGCATTTTTTTTTAGGTGGAAGTTGAATCATAACTCTGGAAAATTTATCAGGATTAATATGTCCCTTTGTGTCCTGTAAATGCAATGTGCAGTGAGGCTGTTACATTGTGCTGGCCGACAAGGACAGAAACCCCGCAACTATCATACAGGGACCATCACCAGAGGATCGAGAGATAGATAGATAGATAGATAGATAGATAGATAGATAAAGAGAGATAGATATACAGATGGAGAGATCATTATTGCATTTGAACCTTTGCTTTTGTGGATTTTTTTGGTGTTTTTAGCCTGTTTTTGATTCACTCCAAATTCTTCTTTTTTCTGTTGTTTTCCAGATGTTTGCAGCTGATTTATCAATTGCGACTTCTGAAAAAGTTGCACAATTCTGGTGCAAATATCCTTCAATCACCCCCACCCACTGGAGTGATTTTATGTATGCTTTGAATTCGTCACACATTTTAGAGGAACACGGGAGTTTTTTGCTCTAAAAGGAGCAAAAAAGGTAAAGGACAAAAACAAAAAAAGATCATTTTTGATTTCGCACAAAATTCATGAACAACGTGTATCGATTTGAAAAACTTGGTGAAAAACTGTCAATGAATAACACATGGCAAAAAAAAAGGATTTTAAATAAAACTCAAATGATAAATTGGGCCCTAAATATAAGAAAGAAATATAGGAGATAGATTAGTGTCATGCTTCGGGAGTTGAACCCTTGAGCCTGTGCCTTGTGGTTGGCTTCTCTGTCCGCCGAGCCACCGCAGATACACCTTTTCTCTGGGTGTTTAGTTTCTGTTATCCTTCCTTCAGTATTTTTAGGGTAACAGGCGTTTTCATTTACTCATTTGTCTGCCCTATCACCTTTTGAGTGAGGCTTTATATACTTTCCCCTGCTGGTATTTCCTGCTGGTGAAAGTCTAATTTGGATATCCAGCCATACTGCTGTAGTTTAAGCCAGTCAGTGAAAGACCAGCTAGGGTTTATCTCTTTGCTGTTTATGCACCTATCTTCGGTTTCTTTTTAGGAACTAGTCAGCATATTTACTAACTACGTACTTAATCCTTTATTTTGTATTTCATAGTTTGTTTTACTCACTCTGGTATCTCTTTCTATTTCAGCACACTTTCCCTGCTGTAGGTAATTTTCACTCTGCTCTGCCCTCAGGTTCTTTAGGAGAAACGGGAATTGCTTTCAGGCATCATAGGTCCGAGTCGCCATCGTCTTCTCTGAGGTTAGGGCTATCCCGGCTCAAGCAGGAAGCACTAGGAACTGCGGCGTCAGGATATCTAGTCTGTACAGGAACCGGCAGCGTCAGTTGTAGTTTTTAGTGTGTTACCTATTTTCCCTGGTGAGTTGCTGCACTATCATAACAGATAGATAGATAGACTCTCTTTTTGCAGCGCAGGGTTATGTCGCCTCTGGGCTCTGTAGTAACGATCCCTCTTGCTTCGCTCACACTCGTCTATTCTGTATTTATGAGGATATCCATCGTGACTCTCCATTCTGCGATTCATCTCCATAACTCGGGGTCATGGTTCCTATGACATAAATATTCCCATAGTCGCCATCACTGGATCGGCTGTAAGTGGTGCAGACATGATGCTCATATTATTACAGGGTTATTGATTAGCTCGTTAATATAAAACATGTAAAGTAAAAGTGTCGTCCTGTGAAGCGGCCAGGACTAATTATCCCTTATGTCTGGCTACCTGACATCAGGAACATTCCCACAATAAGCCGTTGTCTCGGCTATTAATTGGGTTTCGACCCTCCCTGACGGCGGTCCGCTCGTCCAGCCATATCCGTGCCCTTCCTGGGTCTATATAATGTGGCCGCGGCGGCACAGTCTGAAAGTATCTTGTTTTCCGGGCATTAAGACGGCGCTTAAAAAGAAATTTCTTTTGGACAATTCTGCCCTGAATAAAGGCGCGAGCTGGTAATGAGAGATATTAATCACTGCGGCTTTGCAGAAGAGGACAATTATCTACTGAGTAAATCAATGGGATGTAATTGTAGTATTAATAGCTCATTACACAGACTAATGAGATCTGTGCGACCATCGTCAGCAGCTGCAGCTTTCATCACCCCCCAACATTACAGAATGGAGGTCACTCGCTACCGGGCTCCTGTATCAGACGCTCAGTTCTGCAGCGATCTTACCCCACAGCCGTGCGTCTATGTGATGATCACAGTACTGTATACAGCTTGTATAGCGAGTGCAGCTCTGGAGTATAAGGCTGTGTGCCCATGATGCGTTTTTTAAGCGTTTCCGCAGCGCAAAAACGCTGCAGAAACGCTTAAAAAACGCATGGTAGAAGGCCTGCCATGTTCCCCAATGATAATCCGCATGTGCTGTGTACATGCTGCGGAAATTTCTGCTGCGGATTATCATTGCGGAAAAAACGCAGCACTACCAATTATTTTGCGGAAGCGCTGTGTTTTCGCCGCCATTGACTTGCATTGGAACGCTTGGATTCCGCATCACTGTATATGAAGATGCGCATTCTATGCGTTCTAATGTGCGGATGGTACCTGGGTCTAGAGGAGAGGACTCAGGATCAGTACAGGGTCAGTAATGTAATGTATGTACACAGTGACTGCACCAGCAGAATAGTGAGTGAAGCTCTGGAGTATAATACAGGATGTAACTCAGGATCAGTAATGTAATGTATGTACACAGTGACTGCACCAGCAGAATAGTGAGTGCAGCTCTGGAGTATAATACAGGATGTAACTCAGGATCAGTAGAGGATCAGTAATGTAATGTATGTACACAGTGACTGCACCAGCAGAATAGTGAGTGCAGCTCTGGGGTATAATACAGGATGTAACTCAGGATCAGTAATGTAATGTATGTACACAGTGACTGCACCAGCAGAATAGTGAGTGCAGCTCTGGAGTATAATACAGGATGTAACTCAGGATCAGTACAGGGTCAGTAATGTAATGTATGTACACAGTGACTCCACCAGCAGAATAGTGAGTGCAGCTCTGGGGTATAATACAGAATGTGACTCAGGATCAGTGCAGCATACATAAGGAGTACATCACGTACTTTTCTATATTACCATATCTTTGCAATCATTGTTAAAATAAATAAATATTTTATAACCACAGAATGAGATAACAGATCTGGAAAAGTTATCAGGATTATCCATTTTCTCCAGCAGCGATAATGTTTAGCACATGAAGTAATGTGGGAGAGGACGGCGTCCTGAACAGGCTGGAACAGTATGGAGTCCATATGTGAATGCAGGACCAATAATTGCAATAATCCGGAGCGCGGCATCGGTGCTGGATGTGATTACGCTGCAATGTGGAGGCCGGACAGACTTTACGTATAACATAACAAGCAGCCAAAAAAAACAAAGTAACGCTGCTAGTGAGGGCTATGGAGAAAATCAGCAGGGAGCATCGACATGATTAGGGGCACTGTGAGGAATCCCGTCAGTGTAACCTTCAATGCTGCGGATGCCGGGACAATTCCCAATATCAGACTCTTAGAGGTTACGGAGGGGTATCCCGGCCTCCTGGTATCCCGGCCTCCACTCCGGGCTCATGGGGTGCACGGAGGCTGCTCCTCTGCTCACAGAATTCTTTACTATGGACCGAGGCCAAATCCATTTTCTGACTTTGTTTATGCAGAATAACACAAGGAGCCGCGGGACGGCCGAGGAAATATGGGGTAAAACAAAGGATTTATGCTGACAGAAAAACAAAAAGTACCTGACTATTAGAGGGAGGAGAATTAACCGCCTGCGTCGGAGGGCAATTATTCCCTGCAGTTGTAAAACTTCTTAAAGTAATAAAACATAAAGAAACAAAGAACAATAAATAATCAGTAACAGAAACAAAAAGAAAAAACAAAGTAAAGAGTTTTAGAGATTTCCACTGGAATAATGACTATATATATATATATAATGACCCCCGACACTAGCGGCCATTTCTGCTAGATTTGCGTCCAAAGACGTACATTCAGCTGAAATGTATTGCTGCGCAGAGACCCGCTGGATCCCTGCACAGCAATACATGCTGCCGGCCAATCAGCTGATTTCAGTGTGCTTGTCACATACTGTCCGTCACTTGCACGCTGAAGTCATTTGCTGTCTTTTCCGCCGGGTATAGAAGAGGACGCCACACGTCATGGCAGCAGGAGAAGGTAAGAAGAATCTTTTTTTTTTTCACATGTGTTGGAGAAGAGCCACAGAACAGGGACATTATTACTGTAAGGGGCCCAGAATGGAGGACATTATACCAGGAAAGGGATACATTATACCAGGAAGGGGCCCAGGATGGATGACATTACACCAGGATGAGGACGTTATTACTGGAAGGGGCCCAGGATGGAGGACATTACACCAGGATGAGGACGTTATTATTGGAAGGGGCCCAGGATGAAGGACATTAAACCAGGAAAAGGCTCAGGATGGAGGACATTATACCAGAAAAAGGTTCAGGATGGAGGACATTATACCTGGAAAGGGTTATGGTTGGGGGACATTATAACAAGATGAAAGACATTATACCAGGAAAGGGATACATTATACTAGGAAAGGGCCCAGAATGGAGGACATTACACCAGGATGAGGACATTATTACTGAAAGGGGCCCAGGATGGAGGACATTATACAAGGAAGGGGCTAAGGATGGGAGACATTATATCAGGATGTAGAACATTATACCTGGAAGGGGTAAAGGGTGGGGGACATTATACCTGGAAGAGGCATAGGATGAGGGACATTATATTAGGAAGGGATCCAGGAAGGGGGAAATTAGAACCAAAATGCCCAGGATAAATACCTTCCTGTAATAATGTATCAGGACTGGGAACATTATTACAGGAAGGGGCCCAGGATGGGGGATATTATTACAGGATGGAGGACATTATTACCTGGGGGGGTGAACACATATGTATTCACGGGACCTGAAATGCTAGAAGGGCCCATACATGATACATCTGACGGACATGCAGGTGGGGGCCCAGGTCCAAACTTTGCACCGGGGACCATCAGACTCTAGCTACGCCGCTGGTTCCATCCATTTTTAACTGATACATTTTTAAGAGTCAATGGATGATAAAGTTCTGACAATCTACACCTGTTTCTGTGAAAAAAAACAAAAACAACAACTAGGATGACACCAGAGAAAAAAAATCAGTCCGTTTCTCTCGATGGTAACACTCACACTGATGTGAAAAATAATGTCTTTCATTGCTAGAATCTATGTGCAGCTATCTCCCAACACCGGACTGGGACACAACAGGACACATCGACCTGTCAATTACAGTCCCAGGCTCATGACGAAGGCCATGATGGGTGCCCCACAACAGCATCCATCACCCATGGGCTGTAAGGGTATCTGTTTAATGGCACAGATGGGTTATGAGGTTTTAAATAGCTTTTCTTGACATATCTGTTAGACATCCCTCCATAAATCCATCAGCCACCTACAGGTTATAATGACATCCAGATACGTCATGAAAAGTAATCGAAAAGTCCATGACACTTTCATATAATGGATGCCATGCCGTGGCCTCTGTCCCCTATTGACTTTTATGTTAATGCCTTTTCCTCTATACAATGAATAGAACATCATGGGGAGGGTGCGGATTTTTGGAGCTGGCTCAGGAGCCAAATCTGCAGGAGCCAGCTGTGTCATGCTGCTGGCACCTGATTGAATGCAGTCCATATAAATTGCATCATGTGGGTGGAGCGATGAGCGCCAAAGTACAATCATGCAAATGCAAGGTGCCAATGGGTGGCCATGGCTGCCTTGGGTCTACGAAAAGTTCCCGTCACCTCTCTCTTGGTGCTTCTGTTAATCCTGATCAAACAATCGCACATTCAAGTAAAAAATATAAAGTGAAAAGTAAAAAGAAAAGTTTTAGAAACATTCAAAAAACAGAAACATTTGAATCATGCCCCTTTTTCCCCCTATTCCCCCCCCCAAAAAAAAAGAAATAAAAAAAATAAGCTTATTAGATTTTACCACATCCGTAAGAGTCCAATCAAGAATATAACTCATAAGATAAAAATAATCAAACACCAGGATTGCAGTTTTTTGGTTTTCTCACCTCCTTCCAAAAATGGAAGACAAACAGAAAATAAGTTGATTGTGCCCCAAAATAATATCATAAAAACTCCATCTCAGTGTGCAAAAAAAAAACCAAGCCCCCCACAGATCCATCAACAGAAAAAAAAGTAATGGTCTCAGAAAATGGCGACAAAAAACATATTTTTTCATTAAAATGTTACATTTTTTTAAGGAAGCGTTCCCAGCAAAAATGTTATCACCTATGGAAATTCCTTCTAAATGTGTCTGTAATTGGTGCGTGCATTAAAATACTTTCCAATCGCCATCTTCTTTGGTTACCTGCGCCAATCCAGTCTTTTGACCCATGAGATTGCTCTTCATCTTTACTGGCTCATGCAAGGACCACTGTGCAGAGCAGTGCTACTTCCACCAGTGTAAGAAGTCAGACTGAAGAACAGTGGGCCCACCAGAGGATTTGATTCTGAGGGTCCACCTTTATCCCCCACTCAAGGGCCCCATGGCTGCTGCAAGGTTTTCACTATGAACTTTCCTGAAGGAGAAGTCAGGGCCCACCGGAGGATTCTCCAGTTCTCTGGTGGGCCAGTCCAACCCTGAGTGTAAGTCTATGGAGCCTCAAAAATGAAGATCTATAGACTTAAGGCTCATTCAGATGTTCGTGCACATTGGTCCGAGATTGGACCCCAATGCACAGAATTACCTGTGGGTGGATCTCCCGATCCGAGCGGGACACCATCATAGAAATACAAGAAGCGGTCACATTCGGGTCAGGAGACCCACGGCAAGTCTGTGCATTAGCGGTCCAATCTCAGACCAATATGCATGGATCTCTGAATGAGCCTTTACATTGTGGTGCATATATTAACCCCTCTGTGATCCTATCCTGAGGTCACATGATCCAGAAGAGAACAGGAGTGGCGCTGGAAACCCAGGAAGTTGGCGATCGGTAAGTATTTTAATGCACCTACACTATATTTCAGGCACATTTAGGAGGGACGCTAAGTCACTAAAATAATTAAAAAAAAAACATAAAAGTTTGGTTTCACCATTGTCAATCATATTGCTGGGCCATTTTTAGCCGCACCATGAACATAATAAAAACAAACCCCTAAAAATTTATGGAAAAATTGAGTTTTATTTCACCCTTTCAACTCACTTTTTTTCCAGTACACTATATGGTAAAGTGAATGATGGGATTCAAAAATACATCCCGCGAAAAAAGAGAAAAAACAACTTGGTCAAAGGGAAAAATAAAGAAGTCATGGCTTAGAATCTTAGAAGAGGAGAAAAATGTACGCAAAAGAGAAAATTGCCAGAATCATTTAAGGGTTGATACAATGTATAATTGTACTGTGGCTGATTTTATTTTTTTTCTTAATCTGGACTGTGCCAGATGGAACAGCGTCGTCTACTCTACACTCTTTTGTGGTTTACTGACACATACTGGACAGATATTGGCCATAAGGATACTCTTATGTCCTCTGTCTAGCAATATAACCTTAGGGCTCATGCACATGGTCCGAGTGCGATCCGACAAAACATCGGATCTGATTTTTTCCTTGGACCGCGCCAGTGCAAAAAACAAAGTCACAGTATGCCCGAGTTTGATCTGATATTCGGACATGCAAATCAATGAGTTCATGGAAAATATCAGGCTGCACTCGGATGTCATCTGAGTGCCGTCTGATTTCTACAGACTGACAGAATTGAGAAGATGGAGACACTTTTTGCTTTACCTTCTCCTCATCCGAGAGAATCGGATCACACTGTGCTGACACTCTGATCAGAATGTGATTAGCATAATCAACCCGATTCTCTTGGATGAGAGAATTTACGGCCGTATGCACCTGCCCTTATGGATATATACATGTTAAAAGCTAAAGGTCGATGTTTGCAAGAACCCTACCCAAAAATATACAGTGATATGTGTGCAAGAACCATCCCCAAATCCAGCTGCTAAGTAGCATAAAGAAAAAGTCACATCAGCATTTACCAGCACATATGATTTTTTTTTCTTTCAAATATTGTACATAGTTGTCTAGTTTTTCCCATATTTTTTATCAATGGAATCAGATCTTTTACTAGTGATGGGCGAGCACTAAAATGCTCGGGTACTCGTTGCTCAGGTCGAGCACATTGGAATACTCGGGTGCTCGACCCGAGCAACGAGCCCAATGTAAGTCTATGGGAAACTCGAGCATTTTTCAGGCGGCTCCTCCCCGGCAGTCTGCAGAGGCCTAAAAATTGTCCAAATCGATGGGAACAGTGCTCAAATGACATGGGAACAGCATGGGGAAGACCCCTGCAAGCATTTCTGACTCCCAGATCACTGATGTCAACAACGTTGTCAGAGTATTACGCCACTTTTACTGACTCACAATAAAACATACAAAAACGAAACCAAAATGGATTTTCCTGGGAAATATGTTAAGGAACATCCTTTCCAGGGTAATGACTTGTATATAAAGCAAAATAAATAACCAAAAACAAAAATACTCCTCCACACCTTGGGCTATGTTCACACGGTGCGTTTTTGATGCGTTTTTGCACTTTTGCATTGCTTTCAACCAAGACAAATCCATTCACCGGGAAATGTCATTTTAACATTTTACAACCTTATCTGGCCATGTGGTGTGTGAGATATCATCAGACACATCCTGTTTCATTTATGAAGGAGGGACTCTGAGAGTCACAAAGCCTATTTTTGTAGCGCCATCAGGCGGTCTTTACTATTCTTAAAGGGCCAGCAGTCGTCCCTCATTATTCTTAGAGAGCCATCAACCGGCTATGTTTTATTGTTCCCATTACTAGAGAGTGGGTCTCCTATACTGTTATTGCGTATGCAGTGAGTGGCAGGGCTGCCCAAAATTTGGAAGCACCCCAATACCCCTTTGAAGAGACTAAGAGGAGGGTCTACTGAAAACAATGTTCCCATTATTAGGAAGTGGGTCTCTCATAGTGTTTGCCTATGCAGTGAATGCAAGGGCTGCCAAAAATTTGGAGGCACTCTGTAACGGGTCTGGGAGGTGGAACCTCTGAGCAACTATACAAGGGGGCGATCCTTGTAAGGAAGCGGGTGGCTCCCAGGGAAGACGGGCAGGTAGCCACGGCAAGTGACAGGGACAGTCTCTGGGTAGAAGGGCAGGTAATCACGGCAAGTGACAGGGACAGTCTCTGGGTAGAAGGGCAGGTAGTCACGGCAAGTGACAGGGACAGTCTCTGAGTAGAAGGACGGGTACTCACGGCAAGTGACAGGGACAGTCTCTGGGTAGAAGGACGGGTACTCACGGCAAGTGACAGGGACAGTCTCTGGGTAGAAGGACAGCAGGCAGGTGGCTGGTGAGCGCTCCCAGGTGAGCGGGCGAGAGGCTTTGGACAGGCAGGTGGTCACGGCAAGTGACGGCAGAGCCTCCAGGTAGGCTAGCAGGCAGGTAGCAGGTGAGCGCTCCCAGGTGAGCGGGCAAGAGTCTCTGGACGGGCAGGTGGTCACGGCAAGTGACGGCAGAGCCTCCAGGTAGGCTAGCAGACAGGTAGCAGGTGAGCGCTCCCAGGTGAGCAGGCAAGAGTCTCTGGACAGGCAGGTGGTCACGGCAAGTGACGGCGGAGCCTCCAGGTAGGCTAGCAGGCAGGTAGCAGATGAGCGCTCCCAGGTGAGCGGGCAGGCTGGTCCATAGACAGACTGACAGGTGTCGGAAGGCAGACCGTCGGACCGCCGGCTTGCAAGCAGGTAAACGGATATCAGGCAGGTATCAAGCAGGAATCTGGCAGGTGACTGGCAGGAAACAGGCAGGAATCTGGCAGGTGACTGGCAGGTAACAAGCAGGAATCTGGCAGGTAACAGGCAACGGGACCTGAGGGCTGAAGCAGAGTGAAGGCTTTGCAACAACATTGCTCGGGCACCTCCATTTTGGAGGAGGTGCCTTATATATGGTGAAGTCCTCCGGCCATTGGCCGGGGACTCCTTAGGACGGCGCGCGCGGCCCCTTTAAGAGAGGGGGAGCGTGCACGCGCGCCCTAAGCACCGTGGCCGGGAAGCAGCGCGCGCTGCCAGCAGGGCGGGAGGAAGACGCCGGGCACGGAGCGGAGAGGTGAGGGGAACAGCGTCCCTGCCTAGCAGGAGGCAGGGACGCCGACGCTACACACTCCAATGCCCCTTGGAAGAGAGACGTGGAGGAGGGCCTCATAAAAAAATGTTCCCATTAGAAAGGAGCGGGCCTCCTATACTTGCAATGCCCATGCACTAAGTGTATGGGCTGACAAACATTTACCCCTGGGGGTATACATGAACATACTGTATAAAAAATTTGTGCATCAGGGACCACGGTCACCCTGGTGATATGGTGGTGGAGGATGAGGATGAGGAGAAGGAGGAGGACAAGAGCAAATAGCCAAAATCAGGAAGCGTATATGACGCGCCCCCTGGGCCGTGTGTGGGGGGGAATACCCGGAGCCGGGCCTCTGTGCAATGCTGGGGGTTTGTAGTCTCCGTGGCGGCGACCCGGGCCATGCCCAGGGCGGTTAAACCAAAGGGATAGTCTATATGTTGAATGTCCGACTACGCCACCCGTGGATTGCGGTCACTGGGAACCGCCGCTGCGGGGCAGAAAGCTGAGGCTGGTGTTGTGTGCGCAGCAGAGGGTAGTATAACTCCCCACGGGAGGAGTATAGCCTCAGGGCAGTGAGTGCAGATGATGGGGGTGATGGTACACAGGAGCAACAGTAATGACTCAGAGTCCAGTGATGCAGTCCAGGGTCTTTACTCACAGTTTTACACTCCAAGCCACTTCTGCAGATGATGGCTGCCCACGTCGTACTGTGCTCACCAGGTGAGGGGCTCGGCCAACTCCCAGGTATCTTTGGAATGCTTTTCAGGACCACCTTCGTCGTGTGTCCTTTCTCTGGCCTGTCGTACCCCACAAGTTACCACGTTTCTGTCCAGCTGCCTCGGGCCTTGGCGGGCAAACGTATGTTCCGTTTCCCTGGGTCCTATGTGGTGCCTTCCTAACGGGTGTAGTGAGGGGCCGTGCACGTACAATGCCACGGCCTCCGGTTACTAGCTGAGGGTAGTTGCTCTCCTCCACTAGTTGAGGGATCCGGTTCCCTTTCTTGGCCTGACCCCCCTACTCTGGTAGCGACGGGCGTATGGTGGCGACTGGCCAGTCCGCACCCCTGGGGTCCCTTCACTCCACTCCTGGAGCCTTTCCTGCTCTCCTTCTTCTCCTCCAGGCTCAGGCCTCCTTACTAGGCCCGACTCTGGAGCAGAGCTCATGCAGAGCCCCTGCTCCCTGTCACTTCTCCTCAGACTGACCACCGAACCTAAGATGGCTCCTCCATTTTATATGCTCCTACTCAGTGCACCCAGGATCTACTCTCCCGACCCACACACTACCGGGTTCCCCCTTTCTAGGTGTTCCCTCCCCCCACTCCAGCCAGGGATCAGGGACAGTTGTGCTCACTCTTGGGAGAATTGTCGCCCTGTCCCCCGGAAATGTGGTGTAATGCATGTGGGTGTTAGGGTCCTGAACCATACTCAATCCTTACCTGAGAGTGAGATATCACACCTCTGGGTGAGATGCAATACCTCTGTAGCAACCGAACCCTCGGGGCGCTACCTATACCCATGTGTGGGTGTGAGGAGGTGTATTGCACACAAGAAAAGACACTGGATTTGAGTTTATGTTACGCTGCTATCATTCGGTGGTGTTGAGGAGTCTGGCCCAATCCAGCCCTTGTTCATTTTTATACGAGTCAGTCTATCAGCATTTTCAGTTGACAGGCGGATGCGCTTATCAGTTATAATTCCACCAGCAGCACTAAAAACCCGCTCTGATAAAACGCTGGCGGCAGGGCAGGCCAGGACCTCCAAGGCATAGAGAGCCAGTTCATTCCACGTATCCAGCTTGGATACCCAATAATTATAAGGCACAGAGGAATCACGTAGGACGTTGGTATGGTGGGCAAGGTACTCCCTCAGCATCTTCCCAAACTTTGTACTCCTTGTGAGAGTACCCCGCGCCTCAGGGCCTGTGCGATTGGAGGGTCTGAGAAAACTCTCCCAGAACTTTGACAGTGTTCCCCAGCCTCTGCTGGATTGAAGTTGTGTCTCTCTCGCCTGTACTCCTTGGTTGTCCAATGAACTGTGACCTCTGCCACCAGCGTATACAGATGGGAAATTTTTTAATAGTTCCGCAAGAAGGGCCTTCTGGTACAGCCCCATTTTTGTAGACCTGTCCGCCTCAGGAATAAGAGATCTAAAGTTCTCCTTGTAGCGTGGGTCTAGAAGTGTCACCAACCAGTAATGACTGTCACCCAAAATTTTGAGAACGCGAGGGTCATGGGAAAGGCAGCGTAATATAAACTCAGCCATGATCACCAGACTACTAACAGGCAAGATTTCCGTGTCCTCACCAAGAGGATGACTGACCATACTCTCCTCCTCCTCTCTGTCCTCTGGCCATCCACGCTGAACAGACGGTATGACAGTTGTACAGGTAGTACCGTCTATAGCGCATGAAACCAGCTCCTGTTCTTCCTCCTCCTCCTCTTCCTCATTGTCACCCAATCCACGTTGGGATGAGATGAGGCTTGGCTGTGTGTAATCACCCTGTATGGTTCCCTGCTCCATCTCATCGTGCTCCGCCTGCAATGCATCTTCTTTGATTGTGAGCAGAGAGCGTTTCAGAAGACAGAGAAGCGGGATGGTGACGCTAATTATAGCGTCATCGCCGCTCACCATCTTGGTGAAGTCCTCAAAGTTTTAGAGGATGGTACATATGTCTGACATCCATGACCACTTCTGAGGTCTTATGTGTTGAGTCTGAACTGAATACCGACGGCTTTGTTGATGCTCACAAATCCTTCCTAACATCTGCAGTGTAGAGTTCCAACGCATGGGGACATCACACACCAGTCTGCGAGCCGGAAGCTGCAAACGCTGCTGAAACATGGCAAGGGCATGCAGAAGCTGTAGGTGACTTTCTAAAATGGCCACAAGGCAGCGTACTTTAACAAGCAGATCCGGCAGCTCCGGGTAGGATTTGAGAACCCGCTGAACCACGAGGTTAAGCACATGGGCCAGGCATGGTACGTGTGTGAGCTCGCTTCAGAGCCGCCACCAGGTTCTGGCCATTGTCACACACGACCATGCCTGGCTGTAGGTTCAGCGGTGTGAGGCACAGATCTGCCTGCTCTTTCAGAGCTGTCGACAACTCATCAGCATTGTGCGGTTTGTCACCTAAGCATATTAGCTTCAGCACAGCCTGTTGCCGCTTGGCCGAGCCAGTGCTGCAGTGCTTCCAGCTTGTGACTTATGTGGTCATTTCAGAGATGGAGGCTGAAGAGGAGGAGGTTGAGGAGGATGAGGTGCAGGAGCTGTAGACTGTGGGGGCAACCCTGATTGACCTAGGGCCTGCAATCCTTGGCGTCGGGAGGAAGTGTTCCGTCCCAAGGTCCGACTGGGTCCCGGCCTCCAGTATGTTAACCCAGTGTGCCGTCAGCTAGATGTACCGTCCCTGCCCACAAGCACTTGTCCATGTGTCCGTGGTTAAGTGGACTTTCCCGGTAACTGCGTTGTTGACGGCTAATGTTTTGGGACACGTGCTTGTGTAATGCAGGGACGGCACACCGGGAGAAATAGTGGTGGCTGGGGACCGAATACCGAGGGACGGCCGCCGCCATCAGGTTGCGGAATGCTTCCGTCTCCACGAGCCTAAAAGGCAACATTTCGAGCGCAAGCAGTCGCGAAATGTGAGAATTTAGTAGTGTGGCCTGTGGGGTGTTGGCTGCATATTTGTGCTTGCATTCCAAGGACTGGGGTATGGACAACTGAATGCTGCGCTGGGACATGGACGTGGACGTGCTTCCTGATGCTGCTACTTGAGAGTGTGCAACGACAGATGCAGGGCAGGAGGCATCTTCGCATGCATCATGGACAG
This sequence comes from Phyllobates terribilis, assembly GCF_046119375.1. Taxonomy (NCBI): domain Eukaryota; kingdom Metazoa; phylum Chordata; class Amphibia; order Anura; family Dendrobatidae; genus Phyllobates; species Phyllobates terribilis. The sequence goes on from NW_027362765.1 coordinate 389,080,112, forward strand.
GGGATTGACTTGCATGCACAACAGCGGAAGAAGCAATGGTGCCACCCGCAGACACTGTTCCTGGACCCTGGGGTTCGGCCCACAAAGTCGGGTGCTTTGCTGCCATGTGCCTGATCATGCTGGTGGTGGTCAGGCTTATAGTTTTGCCACCCCTGCTGATGGTGGCCTGGCAGGTGGTGCAAATGGCCTTTTTGGGGATATCGGCAGAGTCTTTAAAAAACAACCAGACTCGGGAAGACCTAACATTTGTACTGGCAACTTCTTTCGTGTTGGTGTTACGGTGAACAGTTGCCTGCCTTCTGTCTGCGGCCACCACACTGCTTCTTACTGCCCGTTGAGGTGCTCTGCCTCCCTCCCCCTGTGTGCTGCTGTCCTCGCTCTGCATGTCCTCCTGCCAGGTTGGGTCAGTTACTATTATCATCCACCACCTAGTCTTCTACTTCCACACCCTGGTCCTCCTCCTGACTTTCTGGCAATTGGGTCTCATCACCGTCCACCTCTTGTGACACTTTCCCACCGTCACCTTCATGTGACCGTGGCTGCTCAAATATTTGGGCATTGCTACACGCGATCTCCTCTTGCCCCGCTTCAAGTGGACCTTGCAAGAGGCCCGAATCTATAATTGGAAAAGTGAACAGCTCTTCAGAGTGTCCAAGTGTGGGATCAGTTGTCTCTGGGCACTCGGCATGGTGGGAGGAAGGAGGATCAGGGTGAGGAATATGCGGTCCAGACTCACGGCTACTGAGACTTGACAGTGTGGAAGACAGGGTGGTGGTGGTGGTGGCTAAGTGACTGGAAGCATTATCCAATATCCAACCAACAACCTTTTGACACTGCTCTGGGTTCAATAGTGGTGTGCTGCGGTCCCCTAGGAATTGGGACAGGAAGGTCGGGCGAGAAGATGTGGGTGTTTGTTGTGGCACAATTTCAGCTTGCCCAGGGCCTTGTCCTCAGCCTCTGCATGCACCATCACCATCACGTCCAGTTCCCCGTCCCATGCCACGTGCCTTGCCCATTTTAAATGGAGGACAGTATCTTCCACGCTCACTACAAATGGCTGAATTTGAAGCGAAGTTATATGTAATCCGTGTGACGGACAAACGACAGTTTTAAATACCTGGCCTGTAGGTAACTATTTTGAACAGCAAACCGGTGCCAAAAACTTTGCTGACACAGTGAAAAAAAATTTGAATGGAGGCCAAAAATGGCAGTATTTTCAGCGCAATTATATGTGATCCGTGTGACGGACAAACCACAGTTTTAAATAGCTGGATTTTCAGCGCTGTAATATGGAAAGGACCTGGCTGTATTCTGCAGTAAATGGCGCAGAAAAACGGTGTTCTCTGGATTGCTTTTTAAGCAAATAATGAGGATTAAGATCCAAAAAAAAATATTCCTGGCCCCTGAGACCTCGGCCTTTGTTTAGAAATATCTAACAGCAGCAGAAGGCAGAATTGGAATGGAGCCTCTTGTGCTATATGCACTGCAGTCTGCTATATACCCTGCCTGCCTATATACCCTGCCTGCCTGATATCTCTGCAGATGGATTAGTCCTCAGAAGGACTGTTTGTTAAGATGGATATGTGTAATGTATGTTTTTTCTCCCTACACTACCTAATACACAAGCAAATCTCTCCCTAGCTCAGCAGCAGCACCTCTCCCTACACTGTCTGATCCGGAGTGACTGTGACGAGCATGGCGGCGCCAGGTCTGATATAGACCTCATGAAGCTGTGCGGCCAGCCACTCACTGTAATGCCACAACCACCATGGCTGCGGGATTACAATGAGTGGCAGGCAATCCCTGCATGTTGATTGGTGCTCTAAAGAGCGCCAAACATGCAGGGAGGGGACCCGAGCTCCCACCGAGCATCTCACAAGGACTCAGTGAGCGGCGAGCATCTCGAGTACTGAGATGCTCGGGCGAGTACCGAGTACTTGCGAGTATGCTCGCTCATCACTAATCTTTACTTGACTTCACCCTTGGATCAATAAGTAAAAAAATAGAGGTCAATGTTTTATCATAACTGTAGCATTGCCTGGCTTATAAGTCTCCTCACTCTGACATGCCAGGCTTGGCTTGTCACTCTCCACAAGGAGAAACGTTACCCCTTAGACCTCAGTCCAGAGCCTCTCACCCAGCCAAATCAGATCTCATACTTTGCACCGATGAGGGGCAATTCCCCGAAACACTGTGTCTGCAAATTGAGATTTTGGTTTTGTCTTTTATGCTTAGTCATATTACAAGGCTGGTTAAAGAGTTGATATTGACTTTTAGAATAGATGCTTTCAATAGGTGGCACTAGAGTTCTAGTCCTCTTCCTCTCTGAAGAGACAATTTGCATATTTAATTTCCCAGAGGAGCATGGATGGCGTATAAGTCTCCTCACTCTGACATGCCAAGCTTGGCTTGTCACTCTCCACAAAGAGAAACATTATCCCTTTAACCCCAAAATGTATTGGATGGTGGACACATGCGTCTGCGGGAAGGAAGCAACCCAACCAGTGAGCCTCTGATGGCCATTACCAGCCTCGTTTGCACTGCGCGCGTCATCATATGGCATGCCAGGCTAAGCTTTTCACTCTCCACAAGGAAAAATGTTACCCCTTAACATAACTATACGAAATTCACAAAAGAAAGAGAAGAATTGTAAAATCTACTATGAAAACAGAAAAAATAACTAGTAATAATAATAATATAAAATAGTCACTTAAATACTTTTAAATTTCAAAGTAAACTTTTGAAAAATATTTCATACTTTCAAAGTTACAGCTGCTTTGTATAAAAACACTGGTGATAGGACTGACGGCTGCCCTGGTCTTTATCATCCATCATTTCTAGTATCATTTCATATTATTCACAAATAATACAACTCTAATAAAGTCTAGAGGTCGCCCTGTGACTATTATTATCCTGCCTTGAGCAGCGAGACGCTAAAAGATGGCTCCCGGAGAACCCAATAATGGACTTCTCTTTATTATAGAAGCAAAAAAGGAGGAAAAAAAAAATCCGCTTCCTATTAGCGGAGGTATTATAGGAGTCTCAAGTGGTGACCAGCGAGGCAGAACACATCTATTGCTGTCACTTATTGCTGCAGGGAACTCTCCCCAGAAAGACTGGATGTTAATAGGTGTGAGGACAACGGCCGCACTTGTCTGCTTGATGTTGTGGTGAGAATGAACTGAAAGGCTGAACCCAACGTTCAATTGCTCCTCTTGTCTGGAGTGTCCTCGCTGCCCCGGCGGCTCCGCAGTTTCTCGCTAATTAAAACCCTAGCACCATAAATTGGCTGCCGAGGAGTCTTCTCTATTATCCAGGTGCATGGCTGCCAGGGATGTGATGCCAAGGACACAAGAAAACTCAATCTTACATCTCCTTCACTTCTTTTAAGATCCCGGCGTCTGCCCGGACTGGAAATAAACAGCTCATACCTTCGGCGTGAAGTTCTTCATGTCGCCATTGAAGGCAACAATCCGAACTAATTCATTTGATCAGTCACTTAAAAGGTCGTTCTTAAAATTACTCATAAGGAAGAAAGAAATAATCTTCCATCTGCTAAAACTATATTTATTTATTTTACTCCCTTATATAGCACCATTAATTCCACAGCACTTTACGGACATTATGGGCACTGTCCCCATCGGGGCTCACAATCTACATTCCCTATCACTATATCTTTGGAGTGTGGGAGGAAACCGGAGGAAACCTACAGACTCCTTACAGATGTTGTCCTTGGTGGGATTTGAACCCAGGACCCCAGTGCTACAAGGCTTCAGCGCTAACCACTGTGCCACCATACAGTGCTAACCACTGAGCCACCATACAGTGCTAACCACTGAGCCACTGTACAGTGCTAACCACTGAGCCATATGACAGAAAATATTATAGAAAAAAAAAATCTATTTTTTTACATTCTAATAAAAAAAATTCTATTTTTTACATTTTCAGACAAATATTTGCATGTGCATGAGAGAAGTGGTCGACAGATATCTCTCGCGAACCTCTCCCCTATACACATCCATGCTCAGCCAAGCATGCACATTACAAAGAAAAAAAAACTGTCCAGCCCCTTCCTGCAAAATGAGTCGAATGTGAACAGGTGCAAGCTGCTGTGACTGCAATGATAAGCACAAAACAAGTGCACAATGTTCCCTATACCTTGCTGCACTCAGCTGCTGCTGCACTTCTTCCTTTGTACATCATTGCAGTCACAGCAGCTGGCACCTTGTACCATACATTTGGGGGTAGTCACTGCTTCCATAGTGAGCACCCCTCCTATCTGTCTAAGGCTGTATTTAAAGGGGATGTCCACCGTCAGGAAAGTGGACCCCAAACAGGGCCAAATACCTAAAATTACAATCTCAGCAGGTACTCACCCTCCCTGGGTCCAGCGCCTCCCCACCACTGCTCTGGTCCTGGTGGTTTGGCTGCAGCAGTCACGTCATGTCAACAGTGCGCCTCACTGCGCTAACCAGTCGGTGAGGTCAGCGGCACATGCCGTCAGCCTCGGCACACCCGCTGGCCTCAGCACATGAGCCGCGGAGTTCAGTGATTGGCTAGAGAGGTGAAGCGTGCTGTTGACGTGACATCACCGCTGCAGCCAACACTCCGAGACCGGAGCAGCGGTGGGAAGCTTTTTTTTATTTTAGGTATTTTACACAGTTTGTGGCCAACTTTCCCGAAGATGGACAATCCCTTTAATTAGTACTGGATACTTCTTACCCTTTAAACTTGTAGGCCTTGACCCAGGATAGGTAAGATTGATAGTGTAGGTTCCCGACTATAATGGGGTACAACTTGTTGCAATCAGGAGCAGAAAAATTAGGCAACTTGTGGACCAAGTCACTGTGAGACACCTCTGGTTGCTCTTCTTCCCTGAGAACAAAAGAATTGGGCATATTGAAATCCAACAGCCTGATCCCCAACATTCTAATTCTCTCTACCTTGAGCTGCCATTGGAGAAGACTCAGGAGGCCCCTATAAACATTAGGTGGTTGGCCGACATCATTCTCATGTGTATAGCCAGTTCTGTTGAAAGTGTAGAAAGGGAGAGAAGAATAATGCAGTTAGATTTCAATATGCCAAATCCTTTGGTTCTCAGGAGAAATAATGCACCTCCAGATATCTTGGTGTTGAAAAAATATGTACTGCAACTTTTTTAGGGTTAGTACACTACAGTTAAAGCTGCCTATTCACAAAAGAGCTATTGGCCAAACGTTCATTCGGCAGAGTGCTGCCTCCCACTACAGATCAGCCAAGTGGAGAAAGCTGCTGCCAAAGACCTCTGGCAGCAGCTTATGTCTCCTAAAAAAAAAAAGGACCCCTACTTCCCCATATATATCGGCAGAGTGGAGAAAGCCGCTGCCAAAAACCTCTGGCAGCAGCTTATGTCTCCTAAAAAAAAAAGGACCCCTACTTCCCCATATATATCGGCAGAATGGAGAAAGCCGCTGCCAAAGACCTCTGGCAGCAGCTTATAGTGGTGGCCAAAAGTATTGGCACCCCTGCAATTCTGTCAGATAATACTCAGTTTCTTCCTGAAAATGATTGCAATCACAAATTCTTTGGTATTATTATCTTCATTTAATTTGTCTTCAATGAAAAAACACAAAAAGAATTGTCCTAAAGCCAAATTGGATATAATTCCACACCAAACCTAAAAAAGGGGGTGGACAAAAGTATTGGCACTGTTTGAAAAATCATGTGATGCTTCTCTAATTCGTGTAATTAACAGCAGCTGTAACTTACCTGTGGCACCTAACAGATGTTGGCAATAACCAAATCACACTTGCAGCCAGTTAACATGGATTAAAGTTGACTCAACCTCTGTCCTGTGTCCTTGTGTGTACCACATTGAGCATGGAGAAAAGAAAGAAGACCAAAGAACTGTCTGAGGACTTGAGAAACCAAATTGTGAGGAAGCATGAGCAATCTCAAGGCTACAAGTCCATCTCCAAAGACCTGAATGTTCCTGTGTCTTCCGTGCGCAGTGTCATCAAGAAGTTTAAAGCCCATGGCACTGTGGCTAACCTCCCTAGATGTGGACGGAAAAGAAAAATTGACGAGAGATTTCAACGCAAGATTGTGCGGATGGTGGATAAAGAACCTCCATTAACATCCAAACAAGTTCAAGCTGCCCTGCCGTCCGAGGGTACAACAGTGTCAACCCGTACTATCCGTCGACATCTGAATGGAAAGGGACTGTATGGTAGGATACCCAGGAAGACCCCACTTCTTACCCCGAGACATAAAAAAGCCAGGCTGGAGTTTGCCAAAACTTACCTGAGAAAGCCTAAAACGTTTTGGAAGAATGTTCTTTGGTCAGATGAGACAAAAGTAGAGTTTTTTGGGAAAAAACATCAACATAGAGTGTACAGGAAAAAAAAAGAGGCATTCAAAGAAAAGAACACGGTCCCTACAGTCAAACATGGCGGAGGTTCCCTGATGTTTTGAGGTTGCTTTGCTGCCTCTGGCACTGGACTGCTTGACCGTGTGCATGGCATTATGAAGTCTGAAGACTACCAACAAATTTTGCAGCATAATGTAGGGCCCAGTGTGAGAAAGCTGGGTCTCCCTCAGAGGTCATGGGTCTTCCAGCAGGACAATGACCCAAAACACACTTCCAAAAGCACTATAAAATGGTTTGAGAGAAAGCACTGGAGACTTCTAAGGTGGCCAGCAATGAGTCCAGACCTGAATCCCATAGAACACCTGTGGAGAGATCTCAAAATGGCAGTTTGGAGAAGGCACCCTTCAAATATCAGGGACCTGGAGCAGTTTGCCAAAGAAGAATGGTCTACAATTCCAGCAGAGCATTGTAAGAAACTCATTGATGGTTACCGGAAGCGGTTGTTCGCAGTTATTTTGGCTAAAGGTTGTGCAACCAAGTATTAGGCTGAGGGTGCCAATACTTTTGTCCGGCCCTTTTTTGGAGTTTTGTGTGAAATTATCAATGATTTGATTTTTGCTTCATTCTCTTTTGTGTTTTTTCCTTGCAAGCAAATTAAATGAAGATAATAATACCAAAGAATTTGTGATTGCAATCATTTTCAGGAAGAAACTGAGTATTATCTGACAGAATTGCAGGGGTGCCAATACTTTTGGCCACCACTGTATGTCTCCAAAAAAAAAAAAAAAAGGATCATCAGTTAAAAATCCAAGAAATAGATCCTTTGCCTGCGTTGAGAGACAGGAGACCCCCACACATATCTGGTGGTTAAATCAGAAGGTTAAGCCAACTTCCACCCAATGTGTTTGGGGGCTTTGCACAACCACAGATCATGTGCACGAAGGGAGCAGCGATTAGTTATTGACTTTATTAAACTTTGTAAAGAAGCTCTGAGCTCACAAATGGGAAAAAATCTCCGCTGGAGCAATTACAGAAGACAGAAAAGACTCCAATGCACTAGGACCTGGAAGGAGCCTGCCAAGGAGCCCATACTCGAGGCACTCTGCCAAGCCTGATTACCCCCTGATGGAGCAGGCCTGCCAGGGCTGTTTTCACAGTTCTGATTGAAGCTGGTTTCCCGCTGTCATCTGTGCTCCCTTATCATTATCAGCGCCACAGCCTCCCACCAGTGAGATAAGAAGAAGAGAAATAAAGAAGGAAAAATCAAAAGCCGTGTCATAAATTCCAAATGAAGATGGGCTGAATGTGAAGGAAGTCGGAGCCGCTCCCCCAGAAGGAAACTTTATTTTAATCAGTGAATACAGGAGCTGTCAGCAGCAGACGTCACCCAGTCTGTGCTGCTAAAACTGCAGCCGCCAAACAGCTCAGATATGTGCAACGTGTTCTCCAAAACTGAGCAGTCACCGAGCGAAGTGTGAACGGAAACATGGAGGCGGCTCAGGAGCAGAACTGCACATGAGCCACAGAAACACGATCTCATACATCCTACAATCAGGGCCGACTTCAGGTTTTTCTGGGTCCCGGGCGAAAGAGTCTCAGTGGACCGCTTTAACACATATCACGATTCAAGATGCACAGATACGGCGGAGAAATATATATACACTGCTCAAAAAAATAACGGGAACACTCAAATAACACATCCTAGATCTGAATGAATGAAATATTCTCATTGAATACTTTGTTCTGTACAAAGTTGAATGTGCTGACAACAAAATCACACAAACATCATCAATGGAAATCACATTTATTAAAAAATGGAGGCCTGGATTTGGAGTCACCCCCAAAATTAAAGTGGAAAAACACACTACAGGCTGATCCAACTTTGATGTAATGTCCTTAAAACAAGTCAAAATGAGGCTCCGTATTGTGTGTGGCCTCCACGTGCCTGTATGGCCTCCCTACAACGCCTGGGCATGCTCCTGATGAGGTTGCGGATGGTCTCCTGCGGGATCTCCTTCCAGACCTGGACTAAAGCATCCGCCAACTCCTGGACAGTCTGTGGTGCAACGTGATGTTGGTGGATGGAGCGAGACATGATGTCCCAGATGTGCTCAATCGGATTCAGGTCTGGGGAACGGGCGGGCCAGTCCATAGCTTCAATGCCTTCATCTTGCAGGAGCTGCTGACACACTCCAGCCACATGAGGTCTGGCATTGTCCTGCATTAGGAGGAACCCAGGGACAACCGCACCAGCATATGGTCTCACAACAGGTCTGAGGATCTCATCTCTGTACCTAATGGCAGTCAGGCTACCTCTGGCGAGCACATGGAGGGCTGTGCGGCCCTCCAAAGAAATGCCACCCCACACCATTACTGACCCACTGCCAAACCGGTCATGCTGAAGGATGTTGCAGGCAGCAGATCGCTCTCCACGGCGTCTCCAGACTCTGTCACGTCTGTCACATGTGCTCAGTGTGAACCTGCTTTCAACTGTGAAGAGCACAGGGCACCAGTGGCGACTTTGCCAATCCTGGTGTTCTGTGGCAAATGCCAAGCGTCCTGCACGGTGTTGGGCTGTGAGCACAACCCCCATCTGTGGACGTCGGGCCCTCATAACACCCTCATGAAGTCGGTTTCTAACCGTTTGTGCAGACACATGCACATTTGTGGCTGGCTGAAGGTCATTTTGCAGGGCTCTGGCAGTGCTCCTCCTGTTCCTCCTTGTACACAGGAGGAGGTAACGGTCCTGCTGCTGGGTTGTTGCCCTCCTATGGCTCCCTCCACATCTACTGGTATCTGCTCCATGCTCTGGACACTGTGCTGACAGACACAGCTACCCTTCTTGCCACAGCTCGCATTGATGTGCCATCCTGGATGAACTGCACTACCTAAGCAACTTCTGTGGGTTGTACTGTAGACACCGCCTCATGCTACTGTACCTCTAGGGGTGAGAGCAATGGCAAAATTAAAAAGTGATCAAAAGAACAGCCAAAAAGGATGAGAACAGAGAAATGGTCTGTGGTCACGACCTGCAGAACCACTCCTTTATAGGGGGTATGTTGCGAATTGCCGATCATTTCTACCAGTTTCTGTTCCATTTGCACAACAGCAGGAGAAATTGATTCACAATCAGTGTTGCTTCATAACTGGACAGGTAGATTTCACAGAAGTTTGATTGACTTGGAGTTACATTGTGTTGTTTAAGTGTTCCCTTTATTTTTTTGAGAAGTGTATATAGTACAAGGCCAAAGATGTCACTTACTTCTTACATTACATGAGTGATATCTATTGTAAATTCCACAATAGCTCAGAAACCGGCGAATCGCTCCACACAGTGTACTGGCCCCCATAAAATGCTCCATACGGAATACTGGTCCCCATATAACACTCCATACAGAATTCTGGCCCCCATATAACACTCCATACAGAATACTTGCCCCCATAAACGCTCCATACAGAATACTGGCCCCCATAAACGCTCCATACAGGATACTGGCCCCCATATAACGCTCCATACAGGATACTGGCCCCCATAACGCTCCATACAGGATACTGGCCCCCATATAACGCTCCGTACAGAATACTTGTCCCCTTATAACGCTCCATACAGGATACTGGCCCCCATATAATGCTCCATACAGGCTGTTCCCCCCACATAAAGCCCTATGCAGGCTGTTCCCCCCCTTATAATGCCCCATGCAGGATGTCACCCCCCATATAATGCCCCATGCAGGATGTCACCCCCCCATATAATGCCCCATGCAGGATGTCACTTCTCCCCCCCATATAATGCCCTATACAGAATGTCCCTTTCCCCGCCATATAATGCCCCATGCAGGATGTCACCCCTCATATAATGCCCCATGCAGGATGTCCCTTTCCACCCCATATAATGCCCCATGCAGGATGTCCCCTTTCCCCCCATATAATGCCCCATGCAGGATGTCACCCCCCATATAATGCCCCATGCAGGATGTCACCCCCCCATATAATGCCCCATGCAGGATGTCACCCCCCCATATAATGCCCCATGCAGGATGTCACCCCCCCGCATATAATGCCCCATGCAGGATGTCACCCCCCCATATAATGCCCCATGCCTCCATACATTAAAAAAAAAATGAAATACTCACCTCACTTTTCACCTGCTGCCGCTGCTCGGGTCCGGACTCCAGCGTCGCCGGCGACTTCCCGCTCTGCGCTGCCTGTGATGGCTCAGGGGAGGGCGCGGTGAAAAAACGTCACAGCACCCTCTGACCTGAAGTCACAGGGAGCGCACATCAGGAAGACAGCGGATCTGCGGAGGCACGGGGAGAGGTAAGTATCCGGCTGCCGGGGCCTTGAGCAAGCGGGGGAGAAGGGCGGGCGCTGACACCGCTCTCCTCCTCCCATAGCCGGGCGAGGTGCCTGACCGCGAGTGGGCCCCCCGCCTGCTCAGGGCCCCAGCACTTGTCCGGGTGCTGACGCCGGCCCAGCCTACAATAAGTAGTATTAGTCCACCAGGGCCCTATTGCAACCAGCAGAACTATGAGTGCAGCTCTGGAGTATGATACAGGATGTAACTCTGGAACAGTACAGGATCAGTAATGTAATGTATGTACACAGTGACTGCACCAGCAGAATAGTGAGTGCAGCTCTGGAGTATAATACAGGATGTAACTCAGGATCAGTACAGGATAAGTAATGTAATGTATGTACACAAGGACTGCACCAGCAGAATAGTGAGTGCAGCTCTGGAGTATAATACAGGATGTAACTCAGGATCAGTACAGGATAAGTAATGTAATGTATGTACACAGTGACTGCACCAGAAGAATAGTGAGTGAAGGTCTGATCAGCTGTTGCTCACAGTGGTGATTGTGGATGTGGTGGCTGCAGTTCCTGCTGTGTGCTCCAGAGCTCTGAGAACCAACACATCTCCACCTGGGGATCTGCTCTCTCTCCTACTCAGGGAGGGAGTGGGATTTCTGGGATGAGCGATGGAGCTAAGTCCTAGGCTTCTGCTTCCCAAACCAGGCCGGCGGGGGGCAGAAGAAACCAGCATCCGGCCTGCACATCGGAGGACTCGGGGGTGAGACGCTCCACCAGGAGTCGCAGCAATGTGGCTCCTACTCCGCCCGGGACTGTGGAGCCTCCCAGAAGCCGCAAGGCTTCCAGCATGGAGGGAAAGCTGAGTGCTCACGGAGGTGAGGCCGACCTCACTGATGGGGGTTGGGGGCTGCAGGAACCCCGGGAGTCTGTGTCCACCTATGCCTCCCGGGTCATGAGCCGCCTCCGTGAGTATGAAGATGCAAGTAAGCTCGTCAGGAGGCTTCGGGAGCAGCTGTGCTGCACAAGCGCCAAAGCTGCAGGTGCCTCCAAATCGAGGAAGGCTAAACTCCAGGTGGGGGTATAGAGGCTCACCAGTGAGATTCATGTGCTGGAACTAAGGAAAGCTGTCAACAGAGAACAGAGTTGTCCGTTTAAGGAAAAACTAATTAATGAAGACCGCTTCAGAGAAATGGCTGATAACACAGAGCAAAGGCAGATGGGGCTGCAGCCTGAGAGCCAGGTGGATGATGAGAGTGATGATGACCAGCAGAAAGCCCCACCTGGCAGCCTCCAAAGTCACCCGCAGGCCACGTGCAGCGAGCTCCATGCAGGACAGGCGACAATGACATCCGGTCGCAGTTCTGCCGGCTCTGGGGAGGACAGTGACAGCAGCAGCCAGGGAGGGGCGCTAATGGCCGAGATAAAGCTCCTGGAGTCCCCAGTGTGCCTCCAGAACTTCCATCTTGGTGACTATCTACCAGAAGAGGCACCTGGGGGCCACAAAAAGGGTAAGAAGATCAAGCCAAAGCTGCAGGAAGCGGTAAGATATGTATATGCCCCCCTACCTGTACCCCCTGAGTCGGCGGCAGTTAGTATTTATTTTATATTAATTAAAATAAAATAAAAAGTTTGTATATATTTTGTCAGCTATTGTTTATTTTGTTTATTTTATTTATTGTTTGTGGTTATTATTTTCTTTGGTAACCAGACCAGAAGTCTATAATATGAGTAGTTATTATTGTGTATATATGTATAATATGTGTGTGAGGAGAGAGGGAGCGGCTGGACCAGTTTCATTACATTGTTTATTTTGTGGTTGTTAATTTTGTTATGTTTCTGTTATTATTATTATGTTTTTCATTTTTATAATAAAAGATCTACAGGATGTAACTCAGGATCAGTAAAGTAATGTATGTACGCAGTGACTGCACCAGCAGAATAGTGAGTGCAGCTCTGGAGTAGAATACAGGATGTAACTCAGGATCAGTAATGTAATGTATGTACACAGTGACTGCACCAGCAGAATAGTGAGTGCAGCTCTGGAGTATAATACAGGATGTAACTCAGGATCAGTACAGGATCAGTAATGTAATGTAATGTACACTGTGACTGCACCAGCAGAATAGTGAGTGCAGCTCTGGAGTATAATACAGGAGGTAACTCAGGATCAGTAATGTAATGTATGTACACAGTGACTGCACCAGCAGAATAGTGAGTGCAGCTCTGGAGTATAATACAGGATGTAACTCAGGATCAGTACAGGATCAGTAATGTAATGTAATGTACACAGTGACTGCACCAGCAGAATAGTGAGTGCAGCTCTGGAGTATAATACAGGATGTAACTCAGGATCAGTACAGGATCAGTAATGTAATGTAATGTACACTGTGACTGCACCAGCAGAATAGTGAGTGCAGCTCTGGAGTATAATACAGGAGGTAACTCAGGATCAGTACAGGACAGTACCACACAGCACTTATCACTGGAAGGCTACACTTGTGGCCATTGTAAACAGTAGGTGTCATGGACACTGATTTCTATGCGGCTCCTCTGCTGTTATCTGTCATACATATTTTGCCAAGTATATGGAAATTCACTAATTCTTTGGCATCAGGACTTTTGTGCCACTACGACAACATATCGCCACTTCTGCTTCCCCTGAGCTATTTTGTTGCCTTGATATAAGGTGTTTATAGTAAATGATATTTGCCTGCGACAGTCTAAAGTGACAGGAAGACGGATTGATATACGATTTTTATTACAGACTAATACAAGTCTGTCATTTTTGGACACAGGGAAAGTGATTGTAATAAAATTAAATTAAGACTCCAGAATATTTTCATTCCAGGGAACAGCTGTATAAATTGAGTTTATGATTGCCGGGAAGGAGACACAGATACAGATATATGATTATTAAAAATGCTGCAACTAAATTGAAACTAAATAAACCCCCCAAACCCCCTGATATAGCAGCCAACAGCGGGGAAGTAATGAGACAATATCAGATGACAAGAAGCAAAATACAACCGAGGGAAAAGTACAGAATAACAGCAGTTCTTTATAGCAGAACACAGCGCCATGGGCAGACTACAGAAAAACTCCAGGAGGTGCAGAGATTACAGCCACAGACTGGAAATAATGCAACAAATAGGAATTTTTTAAATTTCACTTTTATTTTCAGACATTTCTATGCCTCGCAATAGTTCCCAAGCATTTACAACCGGGAAGAGAGAGGCACGAATATACCATTTTTCTCCAAAATATGAAACTGTAGAATAGAAATCAACTTTTTTCTCTCCACTTATGAGCCACTTCCTTCTACACGCTGCCTCCTAAACTCATCAGTCACTAAAATCGGAAAAAAATGGAATTGCTAGATTACTGAGGGATCAGGTTACATCTGCCTAAGTCTAAGTAAATAGCAGTGGAAGGGTGGTGGGAGTAGACCAGTATGGATGAGAGAAGCAAAGAGCCACATCGGGGAAGCTACTGTTTAGTAAGCATTTATCTCAGCACAGGTCTGGATTCACAGCTACACTACTCAGTCCTGCTAAATAGTGTCCTCCATGCTGCTGCTGCCGCTTCTGAAGATATGCTATATAGAGACAGTAGAGCAGAAATCCTTCAAGTGGGAGGGCGGGGGGAGAGTAGACCAGTATGGGAGAGAGAAGCAAAGAGACACACTGAAGAAGCTACTGTTGCTTAGTAAACATTTATCTCAGCACAGGTCTGGATTCTCTGCTACACTGCTCAGTCCTGCTTCATAATGTCCTCCATGCTGCTGCTGCCGCTTCTGAAGATATGCTACATAGAGACAGGAGAGCAGAAATCTTTCATGTCTGTGTGTGCTGTGCAGGAGAGACATCATAGCAGCTTGTCTCTACCCACTAGCTCAGAGACAACTAGAAACAATCGAAAATTAGAAACCTAGCCTACAGAGAGGAAAATGGGTGAAATATTCAGGATGCAAGTCATATAATAATCATAAATAGTTTTCTCTCTCATTTCACACACAGGACAATGTGTTCTGAAAAGTCACCTGAACTAATATTTACACTTAAGTTTTGACTGACAGCAGTCACCACTAGAGGGAGCTCATTGCATACTGATTACTAAGATCAATGTATACCTGTACGCTAGAAAGCTCCCCATAGTGGTGGCTGCAGGGAGTCAGGATTTTAGCATTTTATTCTATTACAGACCAATATGGACAAGACATATCCTCAGATCACAGAATCTTATTGTTTAGGCTTTTCTTAATGGTAAAAAAAATAATTAAGAAAGGTTATAAAAAAAAGACCCCCAGTCCTTTCGAAATTGCCCTGATCTTATAAAATCAATGTATGCCTAGATTGTGAGCCCCAATGGGGACAGTGCCGATATTGTCTGTAAATTGTCTGAATTGTAAAGCGCTGTGGAATATGTCGGCGCTATATAAATAAAAAGATTATTATTTATTATTATGTCCATGTCATATCTGATAATCTAACAGCTGCAAAAACCCAACGAGCTTCTATGCCTCATTTTTCCATATAGATCTTACATGAAACGATTGAACAGATGCATTCAAACAAGGAAGGTCTATATGAAAGGCACGGAGAATAATGCGGTGTGTGAGGCATGTATCTCCTTAGACTCACATTGATCTTCTGCCTCGTAGAGCAGGAACTCGTTAAAACACCAGTAATCTCACAGAGGCCATAAAATATGTGAAACTTGTCTGCGAAGATCCCAAGAGGACGACTTTATTATTTTAAGAGTCTCAGATTTACCTTCACAAGGGTAAAGCGAAGGAATAATATCATCAATATTATAAATATCGGAGTGTTCCGAAAGTACCCAAGAAGACAATGAAACGATGTATCAAATCTCGTTCTATCATGACAATGAAACAATGTATCAAATCAGGTTCTATTATTATAACACACAGGATAAATCCTTCACCTTTCAACAAAGGCAAAAGCAAATGCTTCCATAAAAAAAAAAAGAAACGAGCTGACATATTCTTTAGAATCCGGGCCAAAAAGGGGATTTCTTGTAATGTGCTTTAAATGATACATTAATTGCACAATTTTCTGCAATAACCCAAATGTAGCTGAGTGCATGGGGGCCTTTTCTTTTGTGTGGAGTCAGAACCCTTGAGATTGTTACATTGTGTCAGCCCCTGTGACTGCGCTCTGTTAATTGGAGAGATTCAATGCCACATTTTGAGAAGAAGAGGGGAGGTGGAGAGGAGGAGGAGGAGGGGGCACCGTCACCTATTACTGGTGATTTTGTGCTCTAGAAAAATAGAGGTAATAGAGTATTTAACAAGCCATTAAAGTAAACTGGATGAGGAGGGGGCATATAATGTAAAAAAAAGAA
Source organism: Phyllobates terribilis (assembly GCF_046119375.1). NCBI lineage: Eukaryota > Metazoa > Chordata > Amphibia > Anura > Dendrobatidae > Phyllobates > Phyllobates terribilis. The sequence goes on from NW_027362765.1 coordinate 389,096,136, forward strand.
AGAAAAAGAACTCTGAAAAAGAAAGAACTTGTAGAAAACACGCGAATGACATCCGCAGGTTATACCAAGGTCAGCGTTATAGCGGCTCATTTTAGATCTGTGGTCCAGCCCCGGCACAAGGACATGCCTTCAATTTTACTGAAATGACCTCAAATAAATCCCTATAATGATCTAATTTCACAACGCTGGAACCGCAGGGTTATTTTGGGTGTTGGGACTGAGTCAGGACTCTTTTACGGTTATGTTCACACGTTGCATTTTTGCTGAGTTTTTTTAATGCAAATTAAAAGCTTCTTTTTACAGTACCAGCAAAAGCTATGAGATTTCGGAAATCTCCTGCACATGTTTGTTTTGTTTTTTTCCTGACTGAATAGGAAAACTGCTGCGTTTTAGAAAACTGCAACATGTCACTTCTTTCAGCATTTTTGCAGCATTTTTTTCACCCGTGGAAAGTACAAAAAAAAGCCAGCAAAACCGGCTTTTCGTCTGCAGCTTTTTTTTTTTTTTTTTTTTACTGCCAAGAGATCAGGTGTTTGCTGCAGAAAAAAAAAGCAGCAAAAAGCAATGTGTGAACATAGCCTTAAGGGTATGTGCATATGAGTGGGGAAAAATCTGCACCAAAAACACAAGTAGAAAACACATCAGAAATGCACCTATTTTATGCTGCGTTTTTCCTGCCAAGAGATGCAGAAATGGGGCAGAAATTTCTGCACCAAGTACTTTAGTCTTGGTGAAATCTGCAGCAAAAATGCTGGAAAAATTGACATGCGGCAGATTTAAATCTGCAAGGAAAAAATAAGCACCATGTGCACGAGACTTCAGGATTGTCGTGGATATGCCGGCATCAGGAAAATCTTCAGGTTTTGTGACTAAGCTGTGCAGAAAAAATACAACAAAAAATGCGACAAATCTGCAACGTGTGCACAGGCACTTACAGTCTATTTACAAGGGACGATCGGTTAACGAATGTCCTTAACCATGATGTCAATCATCCAATGAACAAGCAAAATGTTTTCATGCTGGCATAAAGATTCTCGTAGTCGACAGCACATTGGCCTGTAACCTGTGTACACAGGGGATGTGCTGCAGACAAGTTGCACGCGGTACGGGGACAGAACGAACTTATTGTCGTCTGAAAAATTGTTCTGCCCCCATATAGTTAATGTGAACTGGCCTTTACAAAGGACCTTTAATGTCCTTAAAGGGGTTGTCCCTTTTCAGAATATCCTGGTCACTGGGCACAGTTTGCAATAAAAAAACAACTGTGCATTACTCACCTTCCACAGGTCCAGTAATAAGCTTCCACCGCTGATCCCAGTATTTGATATTGGCTGCAGCGCTGACATCACATCGACAGCATGTCAGCCAATTAGTGAACTCAGCTGCTCTGAGAGGAGTTTTTCGTCTACATGGGCAGAGCCGCCATGGTGTAAATGCTGCTGTTCTCCTGAACCCGGCGTAGTTTTTCTTTTGTTCCTGCGCCTCTCCAATCCTGAGATATGTGACGTGACATTAATACTGCAGCAAGTATCAGGTACTGGGAGCAGAGGCGGACACTCAGGGGTGAACCCAGGAAGGGTGAGTAAAGCACCGTTTGTTTTTTAATAGTAAATTGCGCCTCGGAACCTTGGTTTTCTTAAAGGGGACAGCTCCTTTAATATGTAATTTTGCTACCTGGTGTAAATGCCGCTGTTCTCCTGAATCCGACATAGTTTTTCTTTTGTTCCTGCGCCTCTCCAATCCTGAGATATGGCCCCTTCTTCCGTGTATATAAATTTAGTCTGGTTAGCCAAGGAGGTGTGGTCTTCATGAATACGCCCATAGAGAAAAGGTGAGGACCACCCCCACTTAAGAAAATTAGAATTATTTAGAAGAAAAAAGCGGCCATATCTCAGAAATGGAGAGGCGCAGGAACAAAAGAAAAACTACGCCGGATTCAGGAGAACAGCGGCATTTACACCAGGTAAATAAAATTACATATTTATGGCAAGTGAGAGAATGGGGGTTTTCTAAGTGGATGTGGAAGCAGGAAATCAGCAGCTTAATCCAGTACTACCTAAGTAGTTGACATTTCAACAAATCTCCTCTTAAAGATGCCGACCATTTCTGCGCAGATACTAACATGAGGTGTGAATTGTAACCTGTGCGGTGTATCAATTCTTTCTATGGAAATTTCTACGAAATTTCCCTCTTTGAGATGGAAAGGGTGAGATCTGTGGAACGTCAGCGGCAAAATCCTCCTGTAACTAAAATCCGCACCAACTATACATCACGTGATCTGACCCTCAGGGACGTCAACAGAACTGTACACCTGTATTTGTGATCCTAAACTAAAAGTGCACCAAACACTGTGAAAACAAAGTAACAGAAATATTCTTGCACATGTTTCATGTTTTGGACCCACTTCTGATTCCAAAAACTAATGCAAAATCCTGATCAAAGTCCTGCTATGTAAAAGGGGCCAAATACTTCTTCATGTTGCATTTATTCCATGTTAAGTCTTAAAGGGTTTTTCCAAACAATCACATTATCTATCCCCTATCCATTAGGTATGAGTAGGGGATAACTCGCTGGGAGTCTGACCGCTGATGTTGCCATAGGTTCTTAGATTAAGATTTTGGAACCCCAAGAATTGTGCTCTGCAGATTCATCCTGAATGTAGCAGAGGTGCACATGCTCGATCTCTGCTCCATTCATTGTTTACGGGACTACTTGGTACCATTTTTACCATAGAGAATGCATAGAGCAAAGGCCGAGCATGAGCATTTCTGCCCCATCCCTTATTTACAGGATTACCCATTGCCATGCTCGGTTACTTTCAGCAGACCCATAAATAATGCATTGAGCAAAGGCCGAGCATGAGCACTTCTGCTCCATTCAGGGATCGTGAGATAGGAGTTTTGGAACTGCAAGAATGGTGCTCTGCAGCCCAACTGAACGGAGTGGAAGTGCGCATGCTCGGCCTCTGCTCCATTCATCGTCTATGGATCTGCTGAGTACAGTGCTTAACTATTTCTGTCATTCTCTCAGACAAAGAACGGAGCAAAGAGCCATTCCTGAGGTTCGAAAACTCCAATTTCGTGATCCACATCAGTTGGATCCCTGAATGAAGCGGAGATGCACATGCTCGGCCTTTGCTCAATGCATTTTCTATGGGACTGCCAAGTCACTTGATAGTCTCATAAACAAGGAATGGAGCAGAATCGAGCATGCGCACCTGTGCTACATTCAGAGCCCCATTTTCAGCATTGTTGAGGGTCGCTTATCTTGTTTTTTGGGGGAATAATCCTTTAAAACACATTGAAAACTGCCCCAAACTCCTACGACCTTGGCTTCAATAGAAAACTGTTGTTTTTTCAGCTGCACAGTTCATATAAAATATAATTTCTTTCAGATAAGAGAGATGTATCCGTCCTGTCTGGCGGAGCGATGATGTGATGATAGCTCGCCTAATGACTGTGTAATTGCCTCTCTCACCTGACATTAGAAGCCTTCAGAGCCAAGAAAAAAAAGGCTGCAGACTATTCCCTCCGAGACCGACTGTCAGACACTTCACTGCAAACGTGAGATGTTTATCCTGACGATTTCCACCAGACTGCAGTCTAATGTCTCAGTTCAGCTGAGTGACCGTCACACCTATAATCAGGTCAATGATGAGAACGTGTGACAGTCGCGCTCTGGGGGTCTCGTCTCGCTCCGTAAAGACGACATCTTCATTTCCATGTGTTAATGTGGAGAAGGACGAAATCGCTGAGAGGGGAACGCGTTTCGGTCATATTGGACACATTGGGGGTCAAACTGGTTTCATTGTTCGAGCTGACGTGTCCGGGCGGCAGATGGAGGACACTGAAAGGACACCTGAGAGAAGGTCGAGAATCCATCGTTTCTTACCACCTTCGTAAATGAGAACACAAGTTTACATCAGGGCAGGATCTATACTTTATACCAGGGTTCCCCAACTCCAGTCCTCAAGGCCCACCAACAGGTCATGTTTTCAGGATTTCCTTAGTATTACACAGGTGATAATTGCATCACCTGCACAGGCAATAATTCCATCACCTGTGTAATACTAAGGAAATCCTGAAAACATGACCTGTTGGTGGGCCTTGAGGACTGGAGTTGGGGAACCCTGCTTTATACAACCGACTATACGCAAGAGGCAAAGTGGCCGCTGTGGAGCCCCTGGAGTAAGTTGGCCCCATCCCATTTGCTATTTCATGGTGCCGGACTCCACTCTCCAGAGGATCTGCATTGGGTTCTAACAAGGTTATTGGGTGATGGACTCAAGGGGGAAACAAACACCACGCCCTTCTGTCCAGGCTGACCAAACCGAACGCTAAAATAAGGCCATATTCACACATCATGGTTTTTTTTGTGTCAATTTTCTGCAGCAAAACCTGATCTTCAAGGGCATTTTGTTCAGGATTTTTCTTGCAGTTTTTGTTGTTTTTTATGCATTTTTTCAGCTTTTTTTTCACTGTCCTTCTGTCTCTTTTTATTCATGTACATAAAGTTCTGTGAAAAAAGGAACCCCATTCTATTTTGGCATTAAAAACGTTGAAAAAAATTTGGTGCGTTTTTGATGCGTTTTTTTCTTCCTATGGGTGAAAAAACGCTGAAAGAAGTGACATGCCCTATTTTCCAAAAAAAACATGCAAGGCACAAAATCCTGAAAAAAAAAAAAAAAACCATGATGTGTGAACAGAGAATTCTGGTTTCTCATAGACTTTGCTGGTACTGCAAAAGGCACCTGAAAATTTGCATAAAAACGCTGCAAAACCCAACGTGTGTGAACATAGCCTAACCGTTCCATTTTGGTGCCCCCTCTATTTTATGTACGTCACCCATCTTACAACCCTAATTTTTGTTGATGCCTTCACGCAAGTTTTAGCGCAGTATTCTGTGGCAAAAAAACACCAAGGACAAATGTTTGCCGAGAGTCAGGAGGGAAGGGTTAAATATAGGACATACAACTATGTATTTTCCTGTGTCTTTTTTTCATTTTATTTGTGTTTTATCTGTTTGTGGCTGTATATGTTTCTTTTTTTTTTCAAAGATTGGAGCATGTTTTAGCTCTGGCATTTTAATGACACTTTTTTGGGGGAGGTGGAGCTTTTGTTGCCTCTTTGACGTTACCAATCATATAACTGTAGGAAAATTTTGAAAATCACAATGATTGCTAAAAATGAATGTTTGCAATGTTAAAAAAAGAGTTTTTGAAGCAGAAACCACTGCAGGAAACTTTCCTTTTTTAACCGTTTTGGAACAGTAATTTTTTTCCTGAAATGTTCTCTGCAACAGTTTGATTTGGCAGCGACTTGTTTGGAGAGCTTTCTCTTAGGATCAGCTTCAAAAAATAGACTTGAACTTTCTTTTTTTCCTTAGGACTTTTTCAAAACTTGAAACAAACAAAAGCTCAAAAAACTCTTCATCTGACCTGCGAAGTGAATTTTCCATAGATGCAAATAAGGATATGTGCACACAACTCCTGTAAGATGCCGACAAAGCTCCTGAGGTTTTCCTAGGCTAAACTGATTAGATAAGAGCTGGTGGTCTTTTTCCTGAAGCGTCTTTGCTGGCAGTTTTGCCATAGTTTATTTCGGTGGCTCCTTCACTTGCATCATTTTCTTATTCTTTCAACTATACAAAGAGGGCGACTTCCAAACGAAGCAGCCTGAAGAAGGAACATGTTACTTCTTTTAACCACTTCACAGTTTTTGTGCCCTGGAGAGGTTGAAAGAAGTAACAAAAATTGGAACAAGTGCACATCAATGTCGCTTTTACATTGCTGTGCGCTATGTTAATTTTCTGCTGCAGCTTTTAAGGCAAATTCCATGCAGAATCTACCTGAAAAACCCATTTATGTGCTGTTTTACAATAGCTTTTGAGGAGGATTCGTTCCAAAAAAAAAAAAAGCTTCTAAAAATACTCAGTGGAACATATCCTAAGGGTATGTGCACACAAGGCTGGAATATGCCTGAAAAAGTGCCGTAAGAAAAGAAAAGAATGCACAGCAATGCGAAAACGACATTTCAGTGCACACGTTCCATCTTATCTCACATCTTTTAACTGCTTCAGGGTTCAGAAACTTTTTGAGGTGGTTTAAAGAAGTGACAAGTTGATTCTTCGGAGAGCTTTATTTGGAAGCCGCCCGATCTATATCCTTGAAAGTATAGAGCAAAAACGCTGGCGGCAGAGCCACCGCAAAATCACTCCTCAAAAAACTCTGTGTGCATCCTGAAAGATCCTGAAGGAAACCTCTCCAAAACGAGACACTGTCCAATCGAAAGGGTAAAAAAGAAAAGCTTAAGGAAAAAAAAAAAATCTTTCAAGATTCTTTAAAACTGGTGAAGTTTCCTAAAATGTTTTCCATTGGAAAAAACCCTCAAGAAACTCTGTTTACACAAAGCCTTAAATATAAAAAGTATGAAAAATCCCATTTTCAATGGAAGAAGTTCACTTTACCTAAGGCAATATAAGTGCAAACTGTTGTCCCCTGGTGTCTACTAGATGCCAATGTGACCTTTCAGTTCTGAAAATCTTGAAATAACGTCTTACGTATCACCTTTGTCGCTGCCGCCAGAGAACCCTTTTCCTGCTGGAATTCAATGTATCCATTCATTCACTTAAGTAGCACTTGGAGCTTCCTAAGACTCTAATTAGCTACAAAGAAGGGCATGTGAAGCCGCTCCTCTACTGGCGGGACCCCTCGAGTCCCAGCTGCTGGACCACCATAGGCGTCATGGGTCTGATTGACATGTCATAAAGATCTTTCATTTGAAACATTTTATAGACAGACCCATGAAAAATGCAGAAAATATAATAATAAAGCTGTAAAGGTGGTCGCATGAGAGAAGAAAACATGGCTGCTCTTTTTTTGCATGGGGGGCAAAGGAGAATGAGAAACTTGTAAGATTTCTAGGAGAAAGCTTCACCTATGAAATGCAGCAATTTAAGGCTATGCTCACACATATTGGGTTTTTCAGCGTTTTTTTGCTGCAGATTTTTATGCAAATTTTCAGCTGCGTTTTGCAGTATCATCAAAGTCAATGGAAACCAGAATTCTCTGTTCACACCTTGTTTTTTTTGTTGTTGCGTACTTTGTACCTTGGTTGGGTTTTTGGAAAATAGAGCATGTCACTTCTTTCATCGTTTTTTCACCCATTGGAAGTGATGGGTGGTGAAAAACCTGCTGAAAAAATGCATCAAAAAACGCAGCAGCGTTTTTTTCTGCATTTTTTTCCCTGCGTTTTTCATGGCAAAATAGAATGGGGTTCTTTTTTTCACAAAACTTTATGTACATGCATAAATAGAGACAGGAAAAAACGCTGAAAAAAACGCACAAAACCTGTGTTTTTAACACAACTGATTTCCTGCCAAAGATCAGTTTTGCTGCAGAGTTGTGACATAAAAAAAGCCCAACATGTGGGAACATAGCCTAAATCATATTATAACAGCTGTCCTGAAGGCAAAAATAAAATCAAAGTAACCTTAGGCTTCATTCACACGTTGCATTTTTTTGCCACAATCGTGGTAAAACTGCAATTTTGCAGGCTGATAAGAAATAAAAAAAATGGTGTCGCTTAATAAGGCAATTTATACAGCAGATATCAGTTAGTTTCTCCCCTTCCACCTATTTGTGCTGTCATTTGATGCTTTAATTTTTGGAAAGGGCAATGACAGATTCAGTCTGGGTCTACGACACAGGTCAATGGTACAAGGTCCTTATATGTTGCAGCGTAGACCAAGAGAATGCAGTATGGGGTATTGTGACAAGCAAGTCGTAAGAAATCCAATTAATTCCAAATTTTTGGTACTTGCAGGTCGCAATGAAACCCCATTCTCATGTGCTATTCTGCAATTTAGCAGCGGTAAATATCCGACTTTGGCCAAACTTGCCGTATAGCCCCCAACCTAAAAGGGGTTAAAGTTTTCTGACCACCTCGGCCTGGAGAGGAGAGATCAGGCAGCGCTCTCATAGATGGGTGCGGCCCCTCATGACTAAAATATAAAAAGATGGTAACTTTTTTATGGCAACAAGAAACATGTAATTACAGGCAGTGGGTTTCTCCTAACTTAGGACACAGCGCCGGATATTCTCATTTAGTTCTGGGTACATGATTGCTACGTACAGAATGACATTCCTGCTTTTAAGAAAACTCCAATCTAGAAATGCAAAGGGATAAAAAAGAATCCAAAAACAACTTCTTAAGGCAATGAGCACACGGAGTAATTTTGCTCAATTTTCGGAGCAGAAATTGGCAGAAACTAAAAGTTTTTTAGGAGTTTTGAAAGTTCCGCTCAGTAACTGCTGCAAAAACTCATGAAAAAACTCCATGTGCACATATCTTTAAAGAGGTTGTCCACTACTTTTACATTGATTGCCTATCCTTAGGATTGGTCATCAATGTCTGATTGGCCGGGGTCTGACACCCGGCACACCCGCCGATCAGCTGTTATCGGCAGGGCCGGACTGGCCATCTGGCAGTTCTGGCATTTGCCAGAGGGGCCGCCCGCTCCTGTAGGCCGCTCACTGTGCTGAAGCCCCTTTGATGTGGTTTCAGGACAGGAGCAGCTCAGTAGGAGGTGGGGCCTGAACGCTTCTTCTCATGTGAGTAGCAGCAGCGAGACCTCTCTGGTCCCAGCAGTGAGACAGAAGTCAGCAGTAAGGAGGAGGGGTAGGGTCGGCCGCTCTCCCGACTCCTGCTCTGGGGCGGCCGGTCCTCCCGGCTCCTGCTCTGGGGCGGCATGGCTAACTTACATACATCACTAGGAGGCCGCATCAGATACAAATCTCCCGCACAGCGGCTGTCTGTAGCTCCCATCCAATGAAATCAAGCAGGGGAGCTACAGAAACCAATGAGAGGAGGCGGGCGGGGCCAGTGCTGTGAGGAGAATAAGACTATGGAAGATTCCAGCACTGAGCTCTTCCCATAGCAGCTCCGGCCTCCCCCCCTCTGCTGTAATGGCACCAGCAGTCGTGACGAGAGTGAGTGAGGGTCAGGGCCGGAGGATGCAGGGCCGAGAGCAGGATGGGAGGGCTCAGGGGAGGACGGGAGGGCCGAGAGCAGGACGGGAAGGCTCAGGGGAGGACGGGAGGGCCGAGAGAAGGGCGGGAGGGCTCAGGGGAGGACGGGAGGGCCGAGAGCAGGACGGAGGGCTCAGGGCAGGACGGGAGGGCCGAGAGCAGAACGTGAGGGCTCAGGGCAGGACGGGAGGACCGAGGGCAGGACGGGAGGGCCGAGAGCAGGACGGGAGGGCCGAGAGCAGGACGGGAGGGCCGAGAGCAGGATGGAAGGGCCGAGAGCAGAATTGGAGGGCTCAGGGCAGGACGGGAGGGCCGAGAGCAGGACGGGAGGGCTCAGGGCAGGACGGGAGGGTCGAGAGCAGAACGGGAGGGCTCAGGGCAGGTCAGGAGGGCTCAGGCCTGTGGGCACAACCACCAACCTAGCAACTGCCCTGAAACCCCCGGTTCATAGGATGTAATATCACATGATGAAGAAATCCAGCTGCCTGCAAAAAAGAGTGAGTATACACAGTGTTCCAAATTATTATGCAAATAATATTTTCTCAGATTTTCCCAAATTACCTATATGAATTGCAGTCATTGTAATTTTCCAGTCAAATAACTATTAGAGTACAACTGAAAGGTTTTTGTACAAACTGCCTATGATAACAGTATATTTTTAAAAAAATAAAAAACTCAAACTGCACTCAAAATGAATGTTTCAAATTATTATGCACAGCAGAGTTTTCAACCTTTTCATTTTAATAAAGAACAAAAATGGTCATTTTTGAAATTATAAGCATTAGCAGGTTATTACAAACTGAAATCAAACAGTTTTCAACTCAAAACTTTATTCTAGGTGATGTTACAATTGCACATAGGACCCCTTGTTCGAAAGGAGCTTCTGAACTCTCTCGTCCATTGAATTTGTCAGGTTTTGGATGGTTTCTGCTTTAATTGTTTTGCATGAGGACAGAATACCCTCCCAGAGCTGTTGCTTAGATGTGAACTGCCTCCCGCCATCATAGACACTCCTTTTGATGATGCTCCAGAGGTTCTCAATGGGGTTGAGGTCAGGGGAGCATGGGGGCCACACCATAAGTTTGTCCCCTTTTATGCCCATAGCAGCCAGAGATGCAGATGTGTTATGTGCAGCATGAGACGGGGCATTATCATGCATGAAAATGATGCTCCTTTGTCTTTCCCATGTTGACCATGTCTGAGTGCTGTTCACAAGTTTGGGGAGGGTCTTAAATAGTCAGAAAAGGCTGGCAAAAGAGATCTTTAATCCACACATGTGAAGCTCATTATTCTTGGTGCCTGAACTACTTCTTAATACTTTAGGGGGACCAAACAGAATTCTTGTGGTTTGAGGGGTTGAATAATAAATGACACTCTGAATTAACTTTAAAAAAAAAAAAAAAAATTTGCTGCAGTGCATTTCCCACTTCCAGGCGGATCTACAGTACAAATGTCACAATGCCAAGTTAATTCCGCATGTGTCAACCAGCTAAATCTGCAGGGGGTTGAATACTATTTGTAGGCACTGTACATGAGAAACGGATGTCTGAATGAGACCTGACTGTCATTACATGTGTCAGGAGTAGAGCAGGATGACGCGCGCTGCGGCTGTAGTCTCCCTGGCTGTTATAACATGTACATGAGAAACGGATGTCTGAATGAGACATGACTGTGATTACATGTGTCAGGAGTAGAGCAGGACGACGCGCGCTGGGGCTGTAGTCTCCCTGGCTGTTATAACATGTACATGAGAAACGGATGTCTGAATGAGACCTGACTGTGATTACATGTGTCAGGAGTAGAGCAGGATGACGCGCGCTGGGGCTGTAGTCTCCCTGGCTGTTATAACATGTACATGAGAAACGGATGTCTGAATGAGACCTGACTGTCATTACATGTGTCAGGAGTAGAGCAGGATGGCGCGCGCTGCGGCTGTAGTCTCCCTGGCTGCTATAACATGTACATGAGAAACGGATGTCTGAATGAGACCTGACTGTCATTACATGTGTCGGGAGTAGAGCAGGATGGCACGCGCTGCGGCTGTAGTCTCCCTGGCTGTTATAACATGTACATGGCCACCGATCAGCTATATACATGCCAGTCATCATCCTATACGGCCTATTCACACAGGAGGTCCGCACTTCTCTGTGCACAGAGCGATTGTTAACATGTTGTGTGCACGTACAATGTCATGTTCTCAGGAGCACATGTCCTATTTACCAGGAGCAATGTGCTACCAGGAACCATGATTTTTAAGCTGGCGAAAAATCGTCGCTTGTGACGAGTAACCGCTGGCCAGAATACTCGCTTGCCGAGCTGGCCGTCTACTTGTAGTAGTCTGAACTTTTTGCCGCACATTAGCTGCCGCCATTAATAACAGTGGGGGTGCCGGGTATCAGACCCCGGCTGATCAGAAATTGATGACCAATCTTAAGGATAGGCAATCAATGTAAAAGTAGTGGACAACCTCTTTAAAAGGGGTTGTCCAGCTTTGGGGGTACAAGTCTGCATTCACTCTATATGACTGCAGATTTGTGGTTCCTCACAGCGCACAGTGTGCGAACGGTCAGGAATCTCCGATGACGGCGCCGGGAGAAGTGGGCATGTGACCACAAGTATGCAATTTACATTCATGCAGTTACGTGCCGACTAGACATGCCTTGCTCAATGCACTAGTATTCAGCAAGCCTGGAAACGTCTAGTCGAAATGTGGCCGAGAGTATGCAAAACGCATACTCGCGGTCACATGGCCGTCCTCTCCCGGCGCCAGCACCGGCGAATCCTGAAAGCGCACTCTGGCCAGGCCACCCCTTAAAGGAGAATGTCTCATCTTCTTTCTTCAGGAGCGCACTGCTCCTTTGCCTCCTGACATTACTTTCCAGGGGGCAAAATATTGACAGCTTGGATCAGTATAAGGGATGCGCCACTGCTCAGATCTGTGCGCACTCCTAAGCTTTGCGATCTGGCCAGCTTTAGAGCAGCGCTTGCAAACTTTACAGCTTGAAGGAACTGCTCTTTCTCTACGAGACTGGCCACCGCTGTTAGGTGGTCGGTAACCTTGACAACAAGTAGAAAACTATCAAATTAAAATTCTCTCCATTTTTGAGAAAGGAGAGGATTTTTAATAAGATGTAGATTGCAAAGTTGCTTTTTTTTTTTTGCAAGAAGCTGAGACAAGAACCTCTTTTAATATTCTTTTGTCTTATCGTCCTATTTTAACTTATAATCATAAAATTTAGATAAATTTTTCCCTTCTCACAAACTTTCGCTCTCTCTGGCTGTCAGGAGCCTGGCTGCAGCAGGAGCCCTCCCCCACTTCTAAAATCCAAGGCAGTCCGCGTCCCCGTAATTCATCTACCATCTAACGCTCAGGTTCACTGTGTTATGGGAAGATATTGAGAAAGTATTAAAGGAAGTTGTAAGTTTACAACATTAATACTTGTTCTTTTTTCACCGTTCTTCTCCAGATTTCATCTGTTCATTGCATTTCCAGGTGCACGTGGAGCCAATTACATAACATTTTCCTTGATGGAATAAAGTTTATGGTGCATTTATAATTCAGAGTATAACATAGATCAGCAGAAGCCCCCGGAAAGGTAAGTTGGGGCCATATCCTGCGCACTAGCCATGAGTCAACCTGCAAACAGCTGGGAAACAAGCGCAGGTTTTCCTTCACCTAAAGTGATCATTATCAGCTGATAAATGCCGGCAATAAACCTTCTACTCATTGAGACAAGTAATGACCGACGTAAAAAGGTCAAATCTGTGATTTGTGCTTTTATGATATCGTCTGGGATTGCAGGATATTAATGAGGTGCAGATTTCCAAGCAAAATAATCCAGGATTTATTAACGTATTTATTCTAGTTTTCTGGAAAAAATACGCACAAACTATTATCATTTATTCCAGCGACAGATGTACATGAATGTGTTGGAAAAAGAAGGCACAAGGGCATAGGTTACAATAGGATGGACTATTCGCTACTTTTGGGCAAAGATCATTATACAGGAGGGGGAGGAGGTGAGCTGTGACATCACCTATTGTGAATGGTGGATCCTGTGTTATCTACTGTATATAGAGGTGTTATCAGTTATTGTACAGGAGGAGGAGAAGGTGAGCTGTGACATCACCTATTGTGAATGGTGAATCCTGTGCTATCTACTGTATATAGTGGTGTTATCAGTCATTGTACAGGAGGAGGAGGAGGTGAGCTGTGTCATCACCTATTGTGAATAGTGGGTCCTGTATTATCTACTGTATATAGAGCTGTTATTAGTCATTGTACAGGAGGAGGAGGTGAGCTGTGCCATCACCTATTGTGAATAGTGGGTCCTGTATTATCTACTGTATATAGAGCTGTTATTAGTCATTGTACAGGAGGAGAAGATGAGCTGTGACATCACCTATTGTGAATGGTGGATCCTGTGTTATCTACTGTATATAGAGGTGTTATCAGTTATTGTACAGGAGGAGGAGGAGGTGAGCTGTGACATCACCTATTGTGAATGGTGAATCCTGTGCTATCTACTGTATATAGTGGTGTTATCAGTCATTGTACAGGAGGAGGAGGAGGTGAGCTGTTCCATCACCTATTGTGAATAGTGGGTCCTGTATTATCTACTGTATATAGAGCTGTTATCAGTCATTGTACAGGAGGAGGAGATGAGCTGTGATATCACCTATTGTGAATGGTGGGTCCCCTGTGTCATCTTCTGTATATAGAGGTGTTATCAGTCATTGTACAGGAGGAGGAGGTGAGCTGTGCCATCACCTATTGTGAATAGTGGGTCCTCTATTATCTACTCTATATAGAGGTGTTATCAGTCATTGTACAGGAGGAGGAGGTGAGCTGTGACATCACCTATTGTGAATGGTGGGTCCTGTATTATCTACTGTATATAGAGCTGTTATCAGTCATTGTACAGGAGGAGGAGGTGAGCTGTGACATCACCTATTGTGAATGGTGGATCCTCATCCACCATATACAGAGTTGTTGCCTTTCACTGTAATCCTTTCTATGATGATAATAAAACTTTTGAAAAGTCATCTGTACAGAGCAGGAAGCTTGGATCTAGTATTAGGCTTTGCGGTTAGTGTGAAAATTCGAAGATTTTTGCAGGTCAGAAATATTATCCCATATGGGCTCTGTGTATAGAGACTGTGTGACATTTTGAGTTTGAAACTGGTAACAACAAGTAGAAGTAGATGATCCATAGAGATAAATAGGGTTTCCACCACTCGCTCACTAGAAGTAAATGTAGATGACCGTGCACATTACGGCTCAGGGGACGTTGGGACCCCCATTATCATGATCAATGAAGGGTTGGACCCCCAGCGATCATACATTTATCATCTATACTTTTAATGTATTTAGTGGGACCACCCCTTTGATCATTAATGCTGATATTTACTAAAATGCTTTATTTTCTCTCCAGTCCCCAGAATTAAAATTTAAAAAAAGCCTGGAGACGTCAGAGGACGAGACCTTGTGTGAAAACCTGAGGGTCCGCAGAGCAGGGGAATATGACCAATGCCGGACGTCACATACTCTATATGGAGGAGACCCAAATACAGGAGTGTCTGACCTGTCAGATCAAAGCTGTCGATAGACGGATGATCGGGTTATTGAGATGAGGATAATGACTGGCTCCATGGTAATGACTCCGGCACATGACATTACTCTAGTCAGGGAGTAATTGCAGCAGCTGCAACATCAGAGAAATCGCTGCAATATCCAGGTGTTCGCCGTCGCCCGCAGCGTGAGCAATCGGGAATGTTAATTTGAGGATGGGTCGCTTGTAGGGTTGTGTTTAATTAAAAAAGAAAAATCAATGATGGTCTATACGTGACCACAGATCAGCGCTCCAGGAGGAGAATATTTTCTAATGCCGCGGACATTCACGCGTGAGAATGAATAGTATCACAATCAGAGACAGAGGAGTGATAGTGTGTATACAGGTACAGGGGTCACCTACTAAAATTCTCTGCTGATACTCTATTTTTGGGGGGTTTTGCTCTTTTTTTCAAATTACAGACATATTGTAGCTTTAAAAGATATTTACAAGCAGCCACCACTAGAGGGAGCTAAGTGCATACTGTCCTCATATTGATTCCAATGAATTCCTAGTATGCAGAGAGCTCATAAGCTCCCCCTAGTGGTCACTATAGGCAACAAGAATGTCATGTTTTAAAAAAGATTTCCTATGAGCACAAATGTATGATTTCTACAGATTTGATGGTTGGGACCCCCACCGGTCATGAAAATGAGGGTACTTTAGTCCTTTGTGTATGTGCAACGACCACTCCAATCACTGTCTATGGAGAGATGAGCACTGCTCTTGGTTTCCTCAATGATTTCCATAGGCCCTATTGATGATGAGTGCTACTTTTCTATATAGACAGGAAACCTAATTGGGAACTGTTTTCTCCTGATCAATTTGGAGGTCCAGTGGTTAGACCCACATCGATCCTACATTTTTCAGGACATGGTTCATCAGCAACGTCAGTATTCTGTGGCTACTAGACTGTCAGGATTTCTGTTGCCTTCTACAGCTATTATTTACTTTAATATTGTGCTGCAGTTTCACTCCTTACCACTGGAGGCTGATGTTGTGTTCTGTAATTGCCCTTTACCAAGATGGCAGATTCTGAATCTATGGAATCCATCTTGTTTGGGCCTACATAAAGCCGCATGGATCTCTCACTCATTGCTTCAGTATTGTGTCTAGCTGTTAGCCTAGTTTCAGTCTCCAGCTCTTGAACATTCTTACCCAGACTGTTCTATTCATCTACAGATTGTTTCCTACAACTCCTTGCTATCTCCAAGGACTTTTACTACCACTTGCTGTTCCGCTCCTTCTGCCACTTGTTTCTAACAGTACTATGCCAGTATTGTAACATGGATGGGAGCCCCAAGAACTGCTTTCTTCCTCCCATCATCCTTCTTTTGATTAATCAGCATGAGACAATGCCATGGTTGAGTGTGACCTTGCCCCAGACCGGCTAATCTAGTGTTTCCCAAATGCCAGTCCTCACAACTCCCAACAGGTAATGTTTTCAGGATTTCCTTAGTATTGCCCAGGTGGTAGAAGTATCATCACGGCATCAGGAATTCTCTCAAGTGTGCAATACTACGGAAATCCTGAAAACATGACCTGTGGGGACCGTGAGGAATGGAGTTTGGGGAACACTGGGCTAATCAAAAGAAGACCGGGGGATAAGAGGTGGTCCACAGGTCTTCTGTTAAGCAGCCATAGATTATTGACGTGATCAACGGACCAGGTCCTGCGAATTGATTCACTCTAACACTAGTGACAATTTTGAGGATTCCAAAACAGGAGGTTTATCTCTTATTTAAAATACCCACCCACCATGGAATTAGTCAAATAACAGAGCGTTCCAACATCTCACATAAGAAACCTTCTAGGGCCAGTGTTCCCCAACTCCAGTCCTCAAGAGCTTCCAACAGGTCATGTCTTCAGGATTTCCTAAGATAATTCCATCACCTGGGCAATACTAAGGAATTCCTGAAGACATGACCTGTTGGAGGCCGTGAGGACTGGAGTTTGGGAAGGACTGGATTAGCCGGTCTGGCACAGGGTCACATGTGCGTCACGCCTCTTGGTGGCTCTTGATTCTTGAGGATTGGAGTTTGGGAACACTGGTCTACAAGATTTGCCAGTTCTTCCCGGAATCCCATTATTTTTCTGGAACCTCCCGGACATTCATGAAGAATTGGTTAGCTTTGGTAATAAGTGTTATTTATGGTAAAATCCATATTTATTCTATGTAAAGGAGATCTCCATCCCAAAAATGGAGCTTTGTCCTCAATAAAGAAATTACGGGAACAGAACTTTTTACCTATTTAGATGCAGATAAAGCAAAAGGAAAAAGGCGGACATGATGCCACTTATTCGCACTTAGCTTTAAAAGAAGTTTATCAAAAATGAAATCTGAATAACTATTTTTACAAAAATATTACATTTACTGCCTGAGCATGAGAAGAAGTGGTTCCCACCTACTGAAACAGCTGGAGCTTGCCTTTGGCAAAAACACATCTGACACTTCTCGGGCTAATTACCCAAAACACCTATAATTGTGCGCCGGTAACACTGGAGGAAACAAAACTTCTTCGAAAAAATAAATACGACATCAAATTAGTGCTGGAATTCACAGATCTGCCCAAAATATACACAGACATGTGAAACAAGGGTCCTGCCAAAGAAACATTGGCCCCTGAAAAACACGCCAGGAGGTGGGAAGGTAGAAGATACCAAACCGGAAGCGGAGTGCGGGGTCGGCGGTGACACGATGCGGGGCGCATGTGACAAGTCTTACAGCAGATGTTCTGTAGCTTGTAAATAGCGGCTGAAGAGGTGCAAGAAGCAGCGGAGGACAGGATCACTGCGGGTAGAGACCACTCGGGGCAGGCGAGATCCCCAGATCTATAGTGAGTGACACTACTACAGCTGAGGTCTATTATGAGGTTCTGCAGCAGCTGAGGTGTATTATGAGGTTCTGCAGCTGCTGAGGTGTGTTATGAGGTTGTGCAGCGACTGAGGTGTATTATGAGGTTCTGCAGCGGCTGAGGTGTATTATGAGGTTCTGCAGCGGCTGAGGTGTATTATGAGGTTCTGCAGCGGCTGAGGTGTATTATGATGTTCTGCAGCGGCTGAGGTGTATTATGATGTTCTGCAGCGGCTGAGGTGTATTATGGGGTTCTGCAGCGGCTGAGGTGTATTATGAGGTTCTGCAGCGGCTGAGGTGCATTATGAGGTTCTGCAGCGGCTGAGGTGTATTATGATGTTCTGCAGCTGCTGAGGTGTATTTTGAGGTTCTGCAGCGGCTGAGGTGTATTATGAGGTTCTGCAGCGGCTGAGGTGTATTATGAGGTTCTGCAGCGGCTGAGGTGTATTATGATGTTCTGCAGCGGCTGAGGTGTATTATGAGGTTCTGCAGCGGCTGAGCTGTATTATGAGGTTCTGCAGCGGCTGAGGTGTATTATGAGGTTCTGCAGCGGCTGAGGTGTATTATGAGGTTCTGCAGCGGCTGAGGTGTATTATGATGTTCTGCAGCGGCTCAGGTGTATTATGATGTTCTGCAGCGGCTCAGGTGTATTATGAGGTTCTGCAGATACTGAGGTGTATTATGAGGTTCTGCAGCGGCTGAGGTGTATTATGTGTTTCTGCAGCGGCTGAGGTGTATTATGAGGTTCTGCAGCGGCTGAGGTGTATTATGATGTTCTGCAGCGGCTCAGGTGTATTATGAGGTTCTGCAGCGGCTGAGGTGTATTATGAGGTTCTGCAGCGGCTGAGGTGTGTTATGATGTTCTTCAGCACATGAAGTGTGTGCTATGAGGTTCTGCAATAGCAGAGATGAATATTATGAGGTTCTGCAGCAGCTGAGGTGTATCATGATGTTCTGCAGTAACACAGACCCACTACTATATAATATGTACTGCAGCTGCTGAAGAACCTCTTTTTTGAAACAAAGAGGGAGCATATCAATCAAACAATGTCTGGCACAGTGGAAATAAATTCCAGCGATAGTGATCTGTGACCGGAAGAGATAAGCAGCGTGGTACATGTGGGGCCGCTCATCTCTGCACGCTCCTCAGCTCCTGACATCAGAATCTGAGGGTTAAACAAATATTATTTACAAACATCTCGACTTGTTTTATAATATTATTATTATTATGAGATTCTATTTGACGTCCGTATCCCGGGAATGTATCACTCTCATCTCCCGGCGTCCATGTATCTCCTCCGCAGCGATACTCTGATACATTTTCGTCGGTGACAAATGGTAAAAGTATCTTTCCATCATCTTTACCATCCGGCATTCAACAGACGGGTCTGAGAAATAGAATCAGCCGCAATCTGACGTATAAATGTCCCTTTTTGAGTCCAGCGGAGTCTCTGAAGGAGACAAATTGGATCCTTTATGCCACCATAAACCTTAAATTCCTCGCTCCCCCCAAGATCGGCTCGATAGGGAATCTCATCAATAATTTGTGAATACAAATGAGAATGTCAGCTGTCCCCTCGCATAAGCCGCCAATTCCCCCGGGGGCCAAAGATAAAGCGTAATCTTTATTATTAATGTAACGTCGGGGAGGAAAGAGGATGAATATTTCAGTAGGTGTCTTCTCCGGGCCGTCATCCATGGCAGAATCTTGAACATGGGTTTTACACCTCACAGCCGGGGCTCCCGGGATCCATTGTCGCCACATTAAAGTCTTCGGTGCGACTCCGGCCCGCGAGGCATTAGGAGGAAACACAATGGATGAACTCCGGCTTCTTCCACAATATCCAGGCTGAATTTGTTTTGTTTTTTTTCAAAGATAATATAAATTCATTGTTAATCATCAGTGGATTTATGCCTGCGAGAAAGACCGGAGGCTTTATCTACGCAGGAGCAAAACACCTCCACCTTCACCTTCACCAACCTGCAACCTCCTGCTACAAGAGCGGCGAATAAGACACTTTGCCGATGGTGCAGCTTTTAGTGCAATTATCTGAGCTTTGTGTTCTTGGCTGCTGCTTGGTCAAATATGCATCTTATAGTGAATTGCATTGTTCATTGTTATTGTGATACATTTTTAGTAGAATCTACTTTTGACGAGACGACCTGTAATAGTGCATTCACCTTGTCTTTCCATAGTGATGTATGTACCAGGAAATCTCCCCATGCATAGGTCAAATCTACAGGTGCTTCTCACTAAATTAGAATATCATCAAAAAGTTTATTTATTTCAGTTCTTCAATACAAAAAGTGAAACTCTTATATTATATCGAGTCATTGCAAACAGAGTGATCTATTATATAGAGTCATTACACAGAGGGATCTATTTCAAGTGTTTATTTCTGTTAATGTTGATGATTATGGATTACAGACAATGAAAACATAAAAGTCATTATCTCAGTAAATTAAAATAATTAACAAAAAACACCTGCAAAGGCTTCCTAAGCATTTAAAAAGGTCCCTTAGTCTGTTTCAGTAGGCTCCACAATCATGGGGAAGTGTCACGCTGTCTCTGTATACTGGAGGTAGGGGGCCTAAGCTGACCCTAAGCTGGGGCCCTGACTAGTCCCTCAACCTGGAGGTACTGTTAAAGGTACAGAGGTCCAGGCCGCCAGCGTAACCCCTACCTCCTGAGGATCCCTGCACCTAAGTAATCTAGTCCTGAGAAGGACCCCGATCACAACAAAAGGGGACAAGTAATAATATGCCCACACACAGTACTTAGACGAACGAGACAGTACAAGGGAAAAACCAAAACCACCTTGCATACAACAACTACACAATTACAACAGAGGGAACACCAACGGGAAAGGAGATAAATGATAAAGCAAGGAAGGGAAAAAACACTCCAAATACACTTATCTCAGAAACTCCAAACACCACGATCCGCTCTGTTAGTCTGAATGAAATGCTTTCACCGACACTTCCCAAACAGACCAGCAGGCATTTGAAGGAGTCTCACTACAGCAGTATTGATTGCAGCTGGGCGAGGCTGGACCTCGTCTAGCACAGAGAGAGAGAGAATTAACTCCCTCACTGCCGAAAAACACAAAGCACCAACAAGTCAGCTGCGAGAAGTCAGGCTGTGTACTCGTGACGATCTTCGTGGCGACACACCCGTAACAGTACCCCCCCTTCTACGAGGGGCCTCCGGACCCTCAGGGCCAGGTTTATCCGGGTGAGTCGTGTGGAAGGCCCGAACTAATCGGTCTGCGTTAATATCCGACGCAGGAACCCACATCCTCTCCTCAGGACCATACCCTTTCCAATGAACCAGGTACTGAAGGGACCGGCGATTAAAGCGTGAATCGATGACCCTCGATACCTGGAACTCCAAGTTACCATTGACCACCACTGGAGGGGGAGGAAAAGGTGACGGTACCACCGGCGCCACATACCTCTTAAGCAACGATCTGTGGAACACGTTGTGAATTTTAAACGTAGGGGGGAGGTCAAGACGGAATGCCACCGGATTAATAATAGAACTGATTCTGTACGGCCCGATGAACCTGGGACCCAGTTTCCAGGAGGGAACCTTAAGTTTAATATTCCTGGTAGACAACCATACCCGATCGTTCACACTTAGGTCCGGACCAGACACTCTCCTCCTATCAGCCATACGTTTGTATCGGTTCCCCATAGTATTCAGATTCTTCAGCACCCCTCTCCATACTGAAGCGAGTGATGAGGAAAATCGTTCCTCCTCAGGAACCCCCGAAGAGCCCCCCCTACTGAAAGTACAAAACTGGGGGTGAAAACCATATGCCCCAAAAAACGGGGACTTACCAGTGGACTCGCTCCGCCTATTATTAAGAGCAAACTCTGCCAGAGGTAAGAAAGAAGCCCAGTCCTCCTGGTTCTCTGACACAAAACACCGGAGATATGTCTCCAAGCTCTGGTTCATACGTTCCGTCTGACCATTGGTCTGAGGATGAAAAGCCGATGAGAATGACAAATGCATCCCCCGCCGTGCACAAAACGCCTTCCAGAACTTGGACACAAACTGAGACCCCCGATCAGACACCACCTCGGAGGGTACCCCGTGAAGCCTCACAATCTCCCCAATGAACACCTGCGCAAGAGTTTTAGCATTAGGGAGAGCCGGAAGAGCGATAAAATGTGCCATCTTGCTGAACCTGTCCACTACAACGAGTATGACCGTTTTACCCGAAGACGGAGGGAGGTCCGTAATAAAGTCCATAGACAGATGAGTCCAAGGACGCTCCGGGATCTTCAAAGGTAAGAGGGCCCCAGACGGACGGGTATGTGAGGTCTTAGAGCGCGCACAAACCCCACAGGACGCGACAAAAGTTACCACCTCCTTATGTAAGTTAGGCCACCAAAACCAACGCGAGAGGAGATCCACAGTTGCTTTACTCCCCGGGTGTCCTGCAAAAACTGAGTTATGGTGTGCCTCGATCACCTTTTGTCGCAACTGATCTGGAACAAACAGTCTCCCCGGAGGTCCAACAGGGGCGTCCCCCTGAGCCTCCAATACCTCCTCCTCCAGCTCAGAGCATACTGCCGAAACCACCACCCCCTCCTGAAGGATAGGAATCGGGTCGTCCGTATTCCCGGCCCCAGGGAAACTACGAGATAAGGCATCCGCCTTTACATTTTTTGACCCAGGACGATATGTAACGACAAAATTAAACCTGGTAAAAAACAATGACCACCTAGCTTGTCTGGGATTCAGACGTTTCGCGGACTCCAGATATAGCAGGTTCTTGTGATCGGTGATGACGGTGACCGGATGGACTGCCCCCTCCAAAAAATGGCGCCACTCCTCAAAAGCTAACTTAATGGCCAAGAGTTCCCTATTGCCGACATCGTAATTCCTCTCAGCGGACGACAATTTTTTAGAGAAAAAGGCGCACGGATGCCACTTACCAGGGGACGAACCCTGTGACAATACTGCTCCCACCCCTACCTCGGAAGCGTCTACCTCTACAATGAATGGCTGTGACGCATCAGGTTGAATGAGTATGGGTGCCGAGGCAAAACATTTTTTCAAGGAGGAGAATGCTTGACAAGCCTTGTCAGACCACCTAGAAAAATCCGTCCCCTTTTTAGTCATGTCTGTGAGAGGCTTAACCATGGACGAGAAATTACGAATGAACTTCCGGTAATAATTAGCAAACCCCAGGAAACGTTGTAGTGCCTTAAGATTCTCTGGCCGATCCCACTCAAGAACTGCCCGCACTTTCCCAGGGTCCATACGAAAACCGGACGCTGAAACCAGGAAGCCTAAAAACTGGAGTTCCTGTACGGCGAACACACACTTTTCCCATTTGGCATACAGTTTATTATCCCGCAAGATCTGTAACACCTGCCTAACGTGCTCCTGATGAGACACCAGATCCGGCGAGTAAATTAAGATATCATCCAGATATATGACAACAAACTGTCCCACCAGGCGGCGAAAAATGTCATTAACAAAGTGTTGGAACACCGCCGGGGCATTAGTCAGACCGAATGGCATGACAAGGTTCTCATAATGCCCCTCCGGAGTGTTAAACGCCGTCTTCCACTCATCCCCCTCCTTCATCCTAATCAGATTGTACGCCCCCCTGAGATCCAACTTAGAGAACCATTTGGCGCCCACGATCTGATTAAAGAGATCGGGAATAAGTGGGAGCGGATACGGATCTCGGACCGTAATCCGATTAAGTTCACGGAAATCCAGGCAAGGGCGTAGGCCTCCATCTTTCTTCTTAACAAAGAAGAACCCCGCAGCCACCAGTGAAGATGAAGGTCTAATATGCCCCTTAGCCAGACTTTCTGAAATATAATCCTTCATGGCCTGCCTCTCAGGACCAGAAAGGTTATACAACCTAGCTTTAGGTAACTTGGCCTCAGGGAGCAGTTTTACAGAACAGTCATACTCGCGATGAGGAGGTAGTTCCTGACACCCTTTCTCCGAGAATACATCCTCAAAGTCCGCCAGAAATGGAGGTAAGACCCAAGGAGTAACCGCACCGATGACCGTGTTCATGCAGTTTTTATTACAGAATTTACTCCATTGGCTTATCTCTCTGGTTTGCCAATTAATAACCGGGTTATGCTTAGCTAACCAAGGAAGGCCCAACACTATAGGAGTGGGAAGACCCTCCAACACGTAGCAAGACAACAGTTCTTTATGTATCGCCCCCACTTGAAGTTTTACGTCATGCACAGCTTGCAAAAAACTTCCCTGACCGAGAGGCCTGGCATCGATCGAGAATATGGGGATGGGTTTAGCCAACTCACTCAATCGCATACCTTGAACCCGGGCAAACCGAGCATCAACCAGATTAGCCCCGGCCCCACTATCCAGAAGAACAGATATCCTCTCAGTTCTCGTACCCACCACCACCTCCGCCGGTACGAGAAACTGAGACGAACCTAGGGACGAAATACCTACTCCCAGATTGCCGTCCACCACACAACCTGGGATCAACAGTTTTCCGACGACTCTTCACTCTGCAAGGGACGGGATGGACACCCCCCAATAAAATGTCCCTTTCTCCCGCAGAAGAAACACCTTCCTGTCTTATGGCGCACCACCGGTCCCCTCCCCCGAAATGATGTCCCTCCTAATTGCATAGGCTCCTCTGGACTGACCAGGGGAACCACCATATGAGGGGACCTTGTAGGAGGTGGAGTCATCACAGGGGGTAGAGTTATCCCGCACCTCTCCCGAAGCCGTCTGTCAACGCGAATAGCAAGGGCCATAGCGGCTTCCAGTGACGCGGGAGAGTCATACTGTGCCAACACATCCTGTAATTTGTCGGATAAACCATGACAAAACTGGGTCATTCCACTGGGTGTCCGTGGCCCGCCTACGGAACTCCGAACAGAATTCCTCCGCCGGACGATCTCCCTGCTGGATCCTACGTAACTTAGACTCAGCAAGGGAGATCCGATCTGGGTCATCATATACGAGTCCCAGAGCAGCGAAAAACCTATCCACTAACTGGAGAGCCGAGGAGCCCGGGGGAAGAGAGAACGCCCAAGATTGTGGGTCCCCTTGTAGGAGCGAGATGACAATTCCCACCCTTTGTTCTTCACTCCCCGATGACCGAGGCCGCAGCCGAAAGTACAACTTGCATGCCTCCCGGAAAACAAAAAACTTGTCCCGCCCCCCAGTGAACCTGTCAGGGAGAGCTACTTTAGGTTCTGGTCCGGCTTGCTCCTGAGGATGCAAAACCTTGGACCTAACGTCCGCCAGCTCCATGGACAAACTCTGCAACTGCCGAGCTAGACCGGCTACTGGATCCATGGTAGCTGGAGAAAAACTAAGTGGGTCGGTGAAAATGTCACGCTGTCTCTGTATACTGGAGGTGGGGGGGCCTAAGCTGACCCTAAGCTGGGGCCCTGACTAGTCCCTCAACCTGGAGGTACTGTTAAAGGTACAGAGGTCCAGGCCGCCAGCGTAACCCCTACCTCCTGAGGATCCCTGCACCTAAGTAATCTAGTCCTGAGAAGGACCCCGATCACAACAAAAGGGGACAAGTAATAATATGCCCACACACAGTACTTAGACGAACGAGACAGTACAAGGGAAAAACCAAAACCACCTTGCATACAACAACTACACAACTACAACAGAGGGAACACCAACGGGAAAGGAGATAAATGATAAAGCGAGGAAGGGAAAAAACACTCCAAATACACTTATCTCAGAAACTCCAAACACCACGATCCGCTCTGTTAGTCTGAATGAAATGCTTTCACCGACACTTCCCAAACAGACCAGCAGGCATTTGAAGGAGTCTCACTACAGCAGTATTGATTGCAGCTGGGCGAGGCTGGACCTCGTCTAGCACAGAGAGAGAGAGAATTAACTCCCTCACTGCCGAAAAACACAAAGCACCAACAAGTCAGCTGCGAGAAGTCAGGCTGTGTACTCGTGACGATCTTCGTGGCGACACACCCGTGACAGGAAGACTGCTGACTTGACAGATGTCCAGAAGGCAGTCATTGACACACTCCACAAGGTACCAGAGTCTGGAGGAAGAGTGGAGAGGCCACAATCCAAGCTGCTGGAGGTCTAGTGTGAAGTGTCCACAATCAGTGATGGTTTGGGGAGCCATGTCATCTGCTGGTGTAGGTCCACTGTGTTTTATCAAGACCAAAGTCAGCGCCGCCGTCTACCAGGACATTTTACAGCACTTCATGCTTCCCTCTGCCGACAAGCTTTTTGGAGATGGACATGTCATTTTCCAGCAGGACTTGGCCCCTGTCCACACTGCCAAAAGTACCAATACCTGGTTTACACACAACAGTATCACTGTGCTTGATTGGCAGCAAACTCGCCTGACCTTAACCCCATAGAGAATCTATTATAGAGAATCTATGGGGTATTGTCAGGAGGAAGATGAGAGACCCCAGACCCAACAATGCAGACGAGCTGAAGGCTGCTATCAAAGCCACCTGGGCTTCCATAACACCTCAGCAGTGCCACAGGCTGATCCCTCCATGCCACAGGCTGATCCCTCCATGCCACATTGCCGCATTGATGCAGTAATTGATGCAAAACCAGCCCCGACCAAGTATTGAGGGCATTTACTGAACATATATTTCAGTAGGATAACATTTCGGATTTTAAAACCTTTTTCAAGCTGTTGTTATAAAGTATTCTAATTTACTGAGATAATGACTTTTGCGTTTTCATTGGCTGTAAGCCATAATCATCAACATTAACAGAAATAAACACTTGAAATAGATCACTCTGTGTGTAATGACTCTATATAATATAGGAGTTTCACTTTTTGTATTGAAGAACTGAAATAAATTAACTTTTTGATGATATTCTAATTTAGTGAGATGCACCTGTACATTCACACAATGCATAGACTCGCCAGTGCCACCCTTCCCACTTGCCATGTTTGGTATTGCAGCATTTAGATGGGGTTTACTTGTATGGTGCCATTCCGAATCTCAGCATAGGTGAGAAATTGATGCTTTCTGTGACTTCCACCTATCACGAGAACGAGGGTCCTGATTCTCCATTTCAACGGAGCGTGTAAAGGGCTGCTCCATTCATTGTCCATGGTACTGTAAGAGAATGATTGAAGCAGCAGCAGTGGCACGCTCGACTACCGCTCCACTCACATGGCGAATCAGAACCCTGCTCACCTGATTATTGCGGGTCCCATCAATCAGCAATTTATCAACTATACTGTGGACAGGTAATAATTTACAATGTTGGTACAAACCTTTAAAGGAGTTTTCTCAGGTTGGAAAGTGCACATATAATTTAGTCCTATCTAAATGTTGCAATACTAGACACAGCCTGTAGGTGAAAGGGGAGCTGTTTCTTACACACAAAAGAAAGGTTATTATTCCTACCTCATCCATTCATGGCTAAGACATGGATAACAGCGACTGAGAATCGATCACATTAGCTGGTGATCCACCTATATTTTGTAACTATCATAGAAGTGAATTGGAGTCACAGAAACATTGTAGGTCAGCCGTGCTTGGCTGTTTCTGTCTTGATGGGGAAAAAATACCCTTTAAGTCTCAAATAATGTGAGAGGACACGAGAGAATAAATAAGAAAAAGCATTTTGCCAACGTCAGTTACTCTACAGTTGAATGTATGTCAGTCTTTACTGTAGAGTTGAGATTCTGTTCATGAACCAGGAAGAACAGGATGTGTAGTGGTAAGATCCTGCCTGGAAACCTGATTCTGAAACTGTCTGTCTGACGGCACTCGTCCATTCATGTCTATGGGACCGTGAAAAAATTGTGTCGCACTCGAATGACATCTGAGTGCAGTCCGATTTTCACGAACTGTCAGAAACGAGGTGTAGAAACTTTTTTTTTTTTTTTTTTTTTTTTTTCCTCCACCTTTGAGAAAATCTGATCCAACTCAGATCAGAGTGTGATCAGCATAATTGAAGCGATGGAGAACATCCGGTTGTCTGCACCTGCCATAGTGCACAGAATTTTATGGACCCTATTAAATTTATGTTCACATAAGAAGAGGATTTTCATGATTTCCATGTGATTTTTGATGCAGATGGATTTCACCCTACAGATTGCAAAAGGTAAAATTTGAAGTAGAAGTTTGCAACATGTTGCGAATTTAATATCCACGATGCAAATTCAATTTCCGTACAGATTTTTTTTTTAACCGAGACGCGTGGATGCCATTTGATATAATCTCATCCACTTTGCTCCTACTCTTATATGCTGGCGATTTTCCTCCTGCAAATATAGATAAAAAAAAAATCTGCAGTGTATCCACCATGTGCGAAAGATACTTTAAGAGCAGAGAATGCAATAAAAAGGTTAGACCCTACAGAGAGAACACTTCTTACACTTCACATATACAAAGTATCAACATCAATCTCTGAACCGCTAGCAAACTCCCGACCATATCCAAAGGGAGGAAAGAAACGACATCTCTAGATAAATATCCCCCCTGGAGACACAGGAGATTGGAAAATATTTTATTAAGCTCAACCTGACATGAATCCGACTTCTTCACCCCTTCCAGTACAGAACCTTATCTCTCCTCCTATAAAGTGCAGGGTTTGTCCCAAAGTTACTGAAACTTCTGAGGTCATCTCACGACCATCCATCTTCCACTGGAGGAAATGATGTAGCACCTGGATATCGCTCATCTGAGTATAATAAATGGTAGAAAAATAACTTTTTCACCTTCACTTATTGAATATTTTTTTTATCAGATGGTGGACGCATTCTACCCCACATCCATTATCTGTACCGATTGTTGGAAATGTGCTCCAAAAAGTCCAAGTTAATAACACAAATGATAAACTAAAGGTTTATTTTCAACATTAAAATGTATCACTTATCCAAAGGAAGGGCTCGTCATCAAAGGACTCACTCATCCAAAGGGCTCCGAAATGCCTGGACTAGAGCGCCGGCTGCTCAGCTTTTTCCCCACAGTCCTTATTTTTTTTGCAAGTCTACTGTTCCAATCCAGGGGGGTATTTCAGAGCCCCAATTTTGAAATTTGTAGGGGTCCAAGTGGTTGAGTAAGTGATAACTCTTAACACTGGGAATAACCCTTTAATTTGTAAGACATAGAAAAGAGAGTCAGTTTTACCAATGAACATCAGAATGGAGGGTCCACTAGGGGGGACCCCCTTTTCAACCCAGACCTCTGTAAGAGTAGTTCCAGTTAAAGGAGACTCGGCTTTTTTTCGGCCAATATCAGCAGGAAAGAAAAATTGTGGATGAGATTGCAAAAAGCCAAGTGGGTGGTGCTATGCTATCAAAAACACTCATTCGCTCATAGAAGCTACAGAAACAGCATTGCACGGGCGCTTAGTTCTTTTTATTTCATCTTCCACTTTCGCAAAAAACGGCAAACATATACAAGCTTATAGACATACAGTCATGGCCGAAAGTGTTGGTACCCTTGAAATTGTTCCAGAAAATGACCATTGACAAAGGAACATCAAGATCTCTTTAGATGGACTTGTAACCTTGAGATTGAAAATTATTGAAAAATATCAACATTCTCAAGACCTCAGACAGTTCTCTTCTCCTCTTTCTGTTCTCCATGCTTAGTGTGGCACACACAGACACACAATGCAAAGACTGAGTCAACTTCTCCCCTTTTAACCTGGTTTCAGATGTGATTTTTCATATTACCCACACCTGTTACTTGCCACAGGTGAGTTTGAAAGAACATCACATGCTTGAAACAAAATTGTTTTCCCACAATTTTGAAAAGGTGACAACAATTTAGTCCGGCCCATTTTTGGGGTCTTGTGTAAAATTTTGTCCAATTTGCCTTTTTTTCTCTGTTTTTTTTGTGTTGTTCCAATTCACACAAAGGAAATAAATATGTACGGTATATAACAAAACATGTGTAATTGCAATCATTTTCTGGGAGAAATCCTTCATTTTCTGGAACAATTTCAAGGGTGCCAACACTTTTGGCCATGACTGTGTATGTCTATACTTTAGTATATGTTTGACATTTTTTGGGATACAAAATGATGCCCATCTTTAAAAGTTATCACCACCTTCCCCTCACCCCCCCACCCACAAAAAAAAGATTTATTGTGGATTGGGGGAAGTCATCAAAGGACTCATCTGGGACCCCCACCAATCCTGATAACAGGAATAGAGAGGGGGGGGCTCAGCTTTTTAGCAAAGTCCCTTTTTTTTTACATTTACACCTTTGTATATCTATACAATATACAATTGCACATATTGAAGCCTTCCAAGGAGGTATAACATGGGGATATAGACCTTGTGAGCAGAGTCATAGACGGAGATGTCCGTAAGATTTCTTGGTAATGATCTATGCAAAGTTACAAAGAAATAACAAACTCTATTTGCTTTACTTAATTCTTTTCCTAACAAGTAAAAAAAAACAAATCCCCATGCAAAAGGTTCAAAAAAATATTTTCTTAATCAGAATTCCTCTTCCGTGACTCGCAGTGAAAAATGTAGCAGAAATCCACTAATGCAACGTGACGTAACGGACTTTGCTCGGTTTTATGCACAATCTTTTTACTGCGTTTTTCTAACCAACCTGCTAAATTTGCATTGTCAGAGATGCACCCCGCCGAAGATCCAGGCACCGACGCGCGGTTGTCGCCCAGTCAGGGGACGGTTGCTAGGACACCGAGGATGCCCAGCTGGAATTGTGACTAAGGCATCTCGTTTGTGCATCAGCGAGCGAAGGACGGGTGCGGTTTGGTGCGCGAATGATGAATCTCATCCTCGGTCAGATGCTCCCATTGGGATGAGAGGTTGTGCACAAGATTATCAGACAAATGCACATCTCAGTCTGCAGGCTAATGAATCACATCAGAGATAACGATGGGGTCTGTCTCTCCTCTACCACCCACCCATCAACTTGCAATAAAAAAAGAAAAAGCCATACCGCATCCAACACAAAAATAAAAAAATATATGAATACTAGAACTGTATTTTGCAGCACTATTTTCCGCCTGTCCGCCAGCAAACTCTTTACTGTATCAGAGGCTTCAAAAGTTTGTAGCGAAGTCAGAAGAATAAACAATCCTAAAAGAAACCCAGAATTTATGCGAAATTCCGTTTAAAGGGTTAAGTTATCCCATAAACATAAGATGGAGGATAACTTACTGATCACTCCAGGTCTGTCCACAGGGACCTCCAGAGATACCGAGAATGGGGGCGCTGCAATCCGGGTGCAGGACTCTGCAGAGCGCAGCTTGAATGGAGCAGAGATGTGAATGCTCGAGCTCCGCTCCATTCACTGTCTATGAGACTGTTGGAGTCAGCATGGTGGCTCAGTGGTTAGCACAGTGGATCAGTGGTTAGCACGGTGGATCACTGCTTAGCACTGCAGCCTTGCAGCGCTGGGGTCCTGGGTTCAAATCCCACCAAGGACATCTGCAAGGATGTTCTGCGTGGGTTTCCTCCGGGTTCTCCGGTTTCCTCCCACACTCCAAAGTGCCGATAATGTCAGTAAAGCGCTGTGGAATTAATGGCGCTATATAAGTAATTAAAATAAATGAATATACGCTCTATTATTTTGGGTAGTCCAACAGACAATCAATGAAGAAGAGGTGGAGCCTTCAAAGGAATCTTTGCACATCCTGGTTTCTGGGATCTAGAGCCACAATCTCAGGATCACAGGGGGTCCCAGCAGTTGAATCCCACCCCCCCCCACCCCCCAGTGATCATTAAAGAGATCATCAGGTGAAATAAAGTAATCACTTATCCAAAAGATAGGCGATAAGTTATAGATCGGTGGGGACCTGCAGATCGGAGCATCTCTATCCCCAGCAGAATGGAGCGCTGGTGCATATGCTCGACCACCACTCATTTATCCCCTATGGGGTTGCCCAGAGCTGCTCTTGCCTTTCTCCAGCAGACCCATAGAGAATGAATGGATTAAGGGTCGAGAATTAATCTGCTACGCCAATGGGATCCCAGCGCTTGGACAAACACCGATCATTGATCTAGGTTAATCAAGGTGTTGTCTAGTAAAAACAAGTTTAGTTTTACTCTATCCTATGGATGGGGGGGGGGGGGAGTGACTTAAAAACTTTCCCACATACCCATTAATCTTTTTCATACCCACAGCCGGATATATCAAGACTTTAAGGACCAAAAATAGTATTTTTTTAGAAAAAAAAGGAAAGAAAACATCCATTTCTCAGTTCTAAAACAGAATATGAAAAATGTGGGTCGTTACTAAAACAGTTGGGTCTGGACATGCCGGGTCTCAGAACTGCCAGGACAGTTGCAGAAGGCTTCATCCTGGTAGAGAAATATCGGTGTAACCCTTTCCTAGCACTTGTGGAGCATTTAGGAGGGTTACAAAATGTTACATTTTGGGACATACTTATTTTTTTCATCTGTTATTTAGTTTGTAATTCTATTTTTCATATTTGGGTTGAGACATAGATACATGTTTATGTGTCTATATATACTGTACATTGATTAATGTCCAAAGGGAAAGGGAAGAGATGACAAACAATGGCGACTGTGACGAACAATAATCTATGTAAAAGGAAACACTTTGCTAAAATTATTATTTGCAAATGTAACCTTTTAATATCTAGTACAAAACCGATACTAATGTACAGATCACTATATCGTCTTTCAGGCCTGTCACTCTCCACAAGGAGAAACGTTACCCCTTACCCACAAGCAGGGGCCTCTCGTACAGACAAACCAGATCTCTTGCTTGGCACTGAGGAGGGGCAATACCCCGAAACACGTGTCTGAAAATAGAGACTCATTAAAGGGTCAATATTGACATTTAGGATTGCTACTTCCAATAGGTGATACTAGAGTTCCTGTCCTTTTCCTCTTTGAAGAGACAATTTGCAAATTTATTTTCCCACAGGACATTGCATGGCCTATAAGTCTCCTTACACTGGCATGCCAGGCATGTCACTCTCCACAAGGAGAAATGTTACCCCTTACCCACAAGCAAAGGCCTCTCGTACAGACAAACCAGATCTCTTGCTTGGCACTGAGGAGGGGCAATACCCCGAAACACGTGTCTGAAAATAGAGACTCATTAAAGGGTCAATATTGACTTTTAGGATTGCTACTTCCAATAGGTTATACTAGAGTTCCTGTCCTCTTCCTCTTTGAGGAGACAATTTGCAAATTTATTTTCCCACAGGACATTGCATGGCCTATAAGTCTCCTCACACTGGCATGCCAGGGATTTCACACTCCACTAGGAGAAATATTATACCTTAGACCCCAGGTTTTCTTATGAAACCCAAACTAGTGATGGGCCATTTGGTTCTTTTTTGCAAACAATAGGAGTGTCTGAATGGCTCTCCAGGGGAAAAATGACTGTGTTGTGGGGCCGTTGTTTCCGAAAACCCTTTGGTGATTTTAACTGCAGGTGAAAATGTATTTAATACGGATCCATTTGGGATGCAAAAGAGTTGGCTCCTTTTGGTGAGCCGAACCAAAATATCCTGGTCACCAATAAGAGCCGGACTGTCTATCACTACTCCAAACTATGAACTAATTATAAAACAATGGAAGGAGACATATAAGTTACGTATTGGATCAGCAGTGACCTGATCTCTGTTGTGGCGGCTCGTCAGAGGTTCCTTACAGGAAATGTAATAAACTCAAGGACCAAAAGCAAAAACATTTTTTTTCTAAGATTCATGTTTGTAACAGTCTTTCTGCACCATTAAACATCTGGAATTGTGTAAGGATGTTTTCTGTCTGCGCGTTATCTGCGTTTTACATCTGCCGCCTTGTTTTACACTAAGTTAAACAAATGAAGTGACTAAAGGTTTGTGTTTGGGGAACTGCCGAGAGGTTAACATATACTATCCTGCAGATCATACTGCAAAATCTTCCAAAAAGCACAAAGGAATACAATAGTTTAATATAGTCAAAATAGTATCTTATTTCCATGCACTGTGTGACTCTTAATAAAATGAAGGCGATTATCCTTCACGCCAAATTTGATGGTCATTGGCATTATAATCAACAAATGTAAAATCCAGCTTCTTTTTAATATATCTTTATTTTATTTTTTGCTGCTTTGACACATTTTTTTTTTACTTTTGACAGTTTTGGACACAAACTTTTAACTTTTTGTAACTTGTAACTTTTCTTTAGCATATTTATACTTTGGATTTTTAGTATTGATTTACTAATTTATTTGTTATTCCTAATCTTACATTCTTCCTTCTCCAACTCCCTTTTTTTAATAAAAGTGGTTTTAAAGATTTCTGCAGCTGTTTTATGTGACATATTTCTGTCATAACTGTGTTATTTTTTTTGTATACAGTCATGGCCAAAAGTTTTGAGAATGACACCAAAATTATATTTTCACATGATCTGCTGGCCTCTGGTTTTTATTAGTGTTTGTCTGATGTTTATATCACATACAGAAATATAATTGCAATTATATTATGAGTACCAATAGGTTATATTGACAGTTAGAATGAGTTAATGCAGCAAGTCAATATTTGCAGAGTTGCCCCTTCTTCTTCAAGACCTCTGTAATTCTCCCTGGCATGCTCTCAATCAACTTTTGGACCAAATCCTGACTGATAGCAGTCCATTCTTGCATAATCAATGCTTGCATTTTGCCAGAATTTGTTGGTTTTTGTTTGTCCACCCGTCTCTTGATGATTGACCACAAGTTCTCAATGGGATTAAGATCTGGGGAGTTTCCAGGCCATGGACCCAAAATCTCTATGTTTTGTTCCATGAGCCATTTAGTTATCACCTTTGCTTTATGGCAAGGTGCTCCATCATGCTGGAAAATGCATTGTTGGGCGCCAAACTGCTCTTGGACGGTTGGGAGAAGTTGCTCTTGGAGGACATTCTGGTACCATTCTTTATTCATGGCTGTGTTTTTAGGCAAGATTGTGAGTGAGCCGATTCCCTTGGCTGAGAAGCAACCCCACACATGAATGGTTTCAGGATGCTTTACAGTTGGCATGAGACAAGACTGGTGGTAGCGCTCACCTCTTCTTCTCCGAATAAGCTGTTTTCCAGATGTCCCAAACAATCGAAAAGGGGATTCATCAGAGAAAATTACTTTGCCCCAGTCCTCAGCAGTCCACTCCCTGTACCTTTTTGCAGAATATCAGTTGGTCCCTGATGTTTTTTCTGGACAGAAGTGGCTTCTTTGCTGCCCTCCTTGAAACCAGCCCTTGCTCAAAGAGTCTCCGCCTCACAGTGCGTGCAGAAGCACTCACACCAGCCTGCTGCCATTCCTGAGCAAGCTCGGCACTGCTGGTAGTCCGATCCCGCAGCTGAAACAGTTTTAAGATACGGTCCTGGCGCTTGCTGGTCTTTCTTGGGCGCCCTGGAGCCTTTTTGACAACAATGGAAGCTCTCTCCTTGAAGTTCTTGATGATGCGATAGATTGTTGACTGAGGTGCAATCTTTGTAGCTGCGATACTCTTCCCTATTAGGCCATTTTTGTGCAGTGCAATGATGGCTGCACGTGTTTCTTTAGAGATAACCATGGTTAACTGAAGAGAAACAATGATACCAAGAACCAGCCTCCTTTTAAAGTGTCCAGTGATGTCATTCTTACTTAATCATGACTGATTGATCGCCAGCCCTGTCCTCATCAACACCCACACCTGTGTTAATGGATCAATCACTAAAACGATGTTAGCTGCTCCTTTTAAGGCAGGACTGCAATGATGTTGAAATGTGTTTTGGGGGTTAAAGTTCATTTTCTGGGCAAATATTGACTTTGCAAGTACAATAATTGCTGTTAAGCTGATCACTCTTTGACATTCAGGAGTATATGCAAATTGCCATTACAAAAAATGAAGCAGTAAACTTTGGAAAAATTACTATTTGTCTCATTCTCAATACTTTTGGCCGTGACTGTATATAAATATCGTATATATATATATATATATATATATATATATATATATATATATATATGAAAATGAATAATTCTTCATTTTGACCAATGAATGTTCATAATCATTTAAAACACTAGTTGGGAATGTTGGATTTTTTTCATTTCTTGATCAGCACTGGCTGCATCATCGGCCAAAAAGTCTGTGATGTGTTTGGGCCCATCAATGAATAATAGCGCAACAACTCTAAGCACCAGACTAGGCATCAACTCCAAGCAGTGAACTTGGCATCCCGAGCACCGGACATGGCGTCAACCCAGAGCACCGGACACGGCCTCAACCCAGAGCACCAGATATCGGTGTCAACCCGGAGCACCAGACACGGCGTCAACCCGGAGCACCGGACACGGCGTCAACCCGGAGCACCGGACACGGCGTCAACCCGGAGCACCAGATATCAGCGTCAACCCAGAGCACCGGACACGGTCTCAACCCAGCGCACCGGACTAATGTCAACCCAGAGCGCCGGACATGGCGTTAACCCGGAGCACCGGACACATAGTCAACCCTGATCACCAAACACGGCATCAACCCAGAGCACCGTACACGGTGTCAACCCAGAGCATTGGACACTGCGTCAACCCAGAGCACCGGACTCGGCCTCAACCCAGAGCACCGGACACGCCGTCAAACCAGAGCACCAGACTAAGGGTCTATTCCAAGCCAACAAAAAGTTGATCTAGAAGAAATGTATTTAATTTTTTGGGGGGCAAAATGTTAGGTATAAAAACTTTCCTAAACAAACACATAACTGAATGGATTATGAAATTGTTAAAAAGACAAACATCACATTAACTTTTTATTTAGTTTTTTTTAGTTGTTTTTTTTTTTCATTTATGAAAATAATTTTCCTCTACTCTTTCATT
This sequence comes from Phyllobates terribilis, assembly GCF_046119375.1. Classification (NCBI taxonomy): domain Eukaryota; kingdom Metazoa; phylum Chordata; class Amphibia; order Anura; family Dendrobatidae; genus Phyllobates; species Phyllobates terribilis. The sequence goes on from NW_027362765.1 coordinate 389,132,401, forward strand.
CTTGTTAACAAAACATACCATAAATCTGCAGAAAGAACTATTAACTGAGGACTAGTGTTACATTGTTCGCCCGGGTGTAATCACCATGACACTAGCTGTTGACCAGATCATCAATGAAAAGGTTTTCCGAAGGGTGTTTTAAGCTGAACTTGATAAAAAAGGATGTGCCCGGCCCCTGATCTTTGTGTTTCTGGACATCAGTGTTTATTTGATGGAGGATTCACATTGCATTTACCATAAAGCTCCCGATCTTGGCGTAGACGTCCACCAATGAAAACTCTGTTACCCCCAGAGACCAAAACCATTTTGCCTGAGTAAATGCTGCAGGGATAAAAATGAGGCCCTGAGCAAAAAGAGTCTTCGGCAAGCTAATATTTGTCTTTTCCCATCAGCTGACCATCAATACATTCGCAAGGTCAGAGGTGACCACCTGCTCTTCTCCGCTGGGTAAAAAAGCTAAAAAATAAGACGCTTGAGAAGTTCAAACATAAGAGCAGAAACCTTCACTCTCAGAAAGAATGAATATCAAAAGGGGTGTCTTTTTAAGGGAACATGCAATAATTTAAGCAGGAATATAAGAACAGACGATCACACTGCAAGAGAGAAGTGATCGAAGAAAAATCAATTCCAACTAAGTATTCCCACTGTAACAGCAGCACAGTAGCACCATCCCTGCAAATTCAGCTATTCTATGGACTAGACCAATGCTGATGGGTAAGCATTGTGAAAAGAGGCACAGATCCCATATTAACAGTCAGTCACTGGCTCCATGTTGTTCAGGACTGGTACTCACCTACAAGTCACTGCATTGCCTCCCCTCTCCTGTAACCTGACATGGATGTCTTCCACTTGGATCATTTAAAACCGGCTCAGGCAGAGGAACACCTCTTGAGTATTCAGGTAGTCAGAGTCCAGCCCCTATATTGTTACATCGCTGCTACATCACTGCAAACACAATTTGGTGGTTCCATTGATGGTTGTACTGCTACTCCAACCAGGGCTTTACCAGTCCTGACCAGAGCTGTGGAGTCGGTAAGCCAAACCACCGACTCCTCAATTTCCCTGACTCCACGACTCCAACTCCACAGCCCTGCCTCACTACTGAGCATGTACATAAAGTGCAGCACAGATTCATCTAAACTAAAAGCCTAAATCCTTAGATCAGGAACAGAACAGACATTTATAGGACATTTTATTACTTTCCCAAATTCTTAGGAAAACATTTACTCACATCCTGCATTGTACTACTGTACCCAATTTATTATATATTTTAGGAGTCGGAGTCTATTTTATACCGACTCCGACTCCACCAAAATGGACACAGACTCCAATTTCACGACTCTGACTCCACAGCCCTGAGTCTTGCTACATCAGCCTTCTCCATTACAACTCTGCTGCTACATCTATCATCAGTTCCAGCTCTGTTACAGCGGTATCATCTGCACCAGCTCTTATTATTACTGCTCCAGCCTTGTTACATCGCTATCTGCTTCAACACCTCTCCGAACCGTCTGGTCAGCCCTGCTGCACCAGTGCTACCAGTCTGTGTTGCCTCAAGATCTGCTCACCACTGGCTTTGTGAATCCAACTCACCAGATAAGACATGGCGAAGACACAGATGAATATTGATGAACTTCAGACAAGAACTAATCATTAAGAAGGAGTAAATGGACAAACATTGATTTAATGTCAAAAGAAGCCAGGTTCACACAAAAATTCACCATAAAGGTAAAAAGAAAGCACTTAAAGCAGCAGTTTGAGGCTCTGGACTGTAATAGAAACCAATGATTTCCCCTCACACTCAGGGCAATGTCATGACTTTCACAATGACTTGCTACCTTGCAGTGAAAATACACCATATCATATAAAATATTGTATTCGCCTGCAGATCAGTTTTGTATTAGATATTATCTCTGAGGTTTGGAGTTGGATAGTCATAACAAATGGTGTTACCGCGATTCAATTTATTTTTAAGCCTCTTAAAATGTGATGACTTGCATTACAATATAACATAGACTGTATAAATAAAGTTTATTGAAGACCGTAGAGGCTGTGTTCCTACTTTGTTATATGTCCTGTAGTTCTGTTCTCCGGTGTTTGTTGATATATGGTGCGTCCATGGACCTAGAATATTTACATAGATTCCTATTTATTATTCCTCACGTACGGAGGGGCCACGGTGGTATTTGCAAGGACCTTATTCTCCATAGAGAAACAATAAAACTGTGTAATAATTGAGCTATAGTGGCTGTCATGTAACCCATGTTGGAGCCAAATGTAAGAAAGCTCATACTGGTCGAGTGTGGACTTAGTTTTAATGGGGACAGGGGAGTAAGCTGCCGCCAGACAGCTCTGTCAGAAGCTTATAATTTCGTGAACAGAAGGATCAGGAACTGGAATTTAACATGTCCAATCTGTTGGGGAACGTTAGTAGGCCATCAAACACATGGCTGCCCACTCTCGCCAAAATCGTTCAACTTTGCTTAATGTGTCCATGTCATCAGTAGTGTTGCATTCGGGCAGGACATCTTATTGCTACATAATCTATATATAGAGGAGAAACACATCTTTAAGCAATAGCCCTTATATTAAAGGGGTCGTTAACACTGGACAAACTCTGTCTAGTGGGGAAACTATTTGTCATAGTGGAGGGTCCACCACTTGAGACTCCATCCATTTGCCTTCAGAGGACTTGTGACGGCACAGATAGGAAATGGCCTCTGTGCAAGAGCAATATATGGGCCCTTTGCAGCCCAATAGCTCATAATAATGCACAACTCCACCTGTTTTGGAGGTGTAGTGGCCCCTTTACCACTTGGCCCCCTGCGCGGCTGCTCAGGTTGCACCAATGGTATGCCAGCCTCTATGTAGAGCCTATGTATTACACTCTTGACTCTTGACTTTAATGTAAAATATTTCAACATTTTGGAACCCAGTAGGGGGATTTCTTAGCTTGATAACCCTTTTAAGATTTGATCAGCAGTAGGACCTTGAGCAATCAGTAAGTCATTCCCTATATGATTAATAGGATATATAGTGGGTACGGAAAGACCCCTTTAAATTTTTCATTCTTTGGTAAATTCTAAAAAGTTCTTATTTTTCTCATTTTACTTTCAGTACCCACTGTAACTTATATATTAGTAGGACAACACCTTTACAAGTGAGTAAACTCTGTGCAGTAAACCATTTCCCATAATTTAATATTTTGCAGCTGACTATGTGGTCTTTTCCCGGGAGCCCTCTACGCCACAATTTGCATAAAATAATAAACGGTGGCAGACAAATTTTTTTTTTCTTTTTTACGCCAAATTGCAAGGAATGAACATGAATAAAGCAATGTGACCCCGAAAGATCGAGCAGAGAGAGAAGAATGAGCTCTCAGGTTGCACAGAGCCAGCCATCCGTAACAAATCTTCGCGGAGTGGTCCTTTCTGCATTCTGTCGACGTGTGGCCTTTTGTCTCAACCTCACATTTAAAAACACATGAACCAGCGCTGTACAATAAGCAAATCATTTAAGCTATTTGAGTCGGTGATTTTCTGACCTCCTCCAGAAAATGGAAAATGTCATTCATTCCCCGCTCGTTCTGAAGCTGCGGCAGCGCGAGGGGAAAGATAAAGTGGAGCGCGGCCCATGGAAATGAATTGTGTCATTGGTTCACGAATGAGCAATTGGCTAAGCACTTTTACTTATCTCCAGCTCTTGGGTTTAATCTTCCCGGGATCTTTGTATATTGTGTATACAGGAAACGGCTGCCATCGGCATTCTTCCTGTGATGTGAATGGACGCGATGCGATCTGACATTCCGCGTTGTCATCACCGTCTTCTCTTATAATACAATTTCTATCCTATTTGTTTCCTGCCACTTCCAAGACTACAGGAAAGCCGAGCTCTGGCTTTTGCTGCTCCCCTATGTTTAGTCATCCTAAGAGGCTGCTGATAAATATAATAAGATACATCTTGAATTTCAGAATAGGCAGTCATGTTCGTACAAGAAGAATGACATTATTTCTGGCCATAATATGACTTGTATTCTGAATTTTCACCAATTTGCAGACTTTCGCTCTCAGTTGTCTCCCAGCTAGTGAGTGGAGACTAACCGTAACGTACATTACTAACAGCAATGTAACAATCGCGATCGCAGAGGTCGTCAATGCAATTTGTAATCAGATCCGCGCTGGAATGGGGGAATGGGGTTCTTTTTTTTTAAAGGCACAAATAAGTTAGAAAATGTTATTTTATAGGGGCACAAAGGGGATGCTAGTAATATATAGATGCACAAGGGAATCTGTCAGCAGGTTTTGCTATGTAATCTGTTATGCAATCTGATGTCGAGGCAGAGACACTGATTCCAGTCATGTGTCACTTACTAGGCTGTGTTGTTATTTCAATAAAATCAGTGTTTTATCAGCAGGAGATTATCACTACAGGACTAGGTGTCTCGTGACTCGTAGTCCTCCTGCTCAGTTTAACACTGCCCCCAACAAGGAAGCTGCCAATCAGTGATGTGGGCGGGGTTATACAGAGCTCAGAATTTACAGAATTGCAAGATTTGCAGCAGAGAAAACTGTGATTTTATCAAAACTGCAGCAAGCAGCCCTCTAAGTGACACATTGCTGTTCCTACATTATGCTGCCCTCAGATGGAGTAGCAAAAACCTTATGACACATTCCTTTTAATAATATATGGGGGTATTATTAATATGGTGACACAATGGGACATTGAAAATATAAAGTGGCACATGGAGCAATAAATATATGGCGGCATAAAGGGGTATTACTGTTGTTAATGGTAGTGTAGATACACATATATATAAATATATATATATATATATATATATATATATATATATATAATATATATAGTGAGGCAGTGAGGGGAGTTATATGCGAGGAATGGTATGTATCCCCCAGAATGCTCACAGAAGCATATTGAACCCGCTGGAGCGCATTACAATCACAGGCACAGCTGTGGTTGCAGTGCAGAATAAAAGTAACTTTGGACTTGGTCAAGCTATTTGACCAAGGCAGATTTAGTAAAACCCGGCATGGGCTTTTATTCTTGGAGTGGACTGCAGGATGGTAGTGGGGCTGTCCACTGCCTCCAGCCCGGGTCTTGCAGGTGGCTCATGTCCACAGTTTTCATTTAAAAACCTGCAGCAAAGGTTTGGGAGTGTCAGTGTTTTGTTTGCAATCTGCAGAGCAGGAGGCTCTGTGCTATAGAGGCCTGTGTGACGCTAATACAGAGCCAAGGAAAGCAAAACTCCTGGCGCACCTCAGAGAGACACGGCGGTGCAGTCGCCCACGGCAACAGGTTTTGGAGACAGACTGTTTTGATGACCCGGCTGCGATCCGGAGGATACCGTCTGCCTTTAATTTGTGAGTTTTGGAAAATAAAGACATTTGAGTTGAACTTTCCAATGTCACTGCCTTATTACCGCACTGAGAACCCCGCTGCACTGCAATATATATATATGGGGGGTTTTTTGACGTAGGAAGAACATATATAAATCCTAGCAACAGCAGTGGGGCATTCAAGCAATAAGCTAGTGACAGGAAGGTTTAGGTTGAGCAGATGGCCCGCGGCCCATATGGCTCTAGTTGCACCATTGGAGACAAGCAGCTATCTGTCTCCTATACACTGCGCACAAAGACATGAAGGATTCCTGCTTCTCTGTGTCTATGTGGCACAGGTTCAGGAGTAGCAGCAGCATGGAGGATATCATACAGCAATGCCGGGCAGTGTAGATGTGAATCCAGCTCTGGGAATCAGATAAAACATCTACTAGAGAGTAGGAGCACCATCTATGTAAGCCTAGGCCTCTGTCTCACCCTGCTCCTCCCTCCTCCTTCCCACAAACTTTAATAGGTAGCTGTAATTTGATCTCTCAGTGACCTGGCAGCCCCTCTTGTTTTGACCAAGATAGATTTTAGTAGTTTTCAGAGTGAATGATGAGTTCAAGAGGTGGGGGGGGGGGAGAAGTGGCTCATGAGTGCAGAACGAAGCAGATTTCTCTGATAAGATATATTACAAAGTTTCTTCTAGCTGCTTGTGCTGTTGATTTATGCAAACCTTGGGGAAATGACAGTAACTATTTTAGTAAATTACATAATGAAGCACTGTTATAGGGATTCTCATAGATTACACTAATGGTAATGGTGCAGAAATGACTGCAATTGTAAATAAGTTCTTATCTAATTGGGGTTGTGAGCTTAGGTTTCTACAAGTCTCGTTCACGTGCTTGAAATAGTCATTTATAGGGGTGAGGGGCAGAGGCCGCTGCACATGGTGGTCACTCTCTCTATGGAAGTTATAGAAATACCTAAGTGATTGCCAAATACCACCTCGGCTTGCCCAACATGGGACACCCATTCTCCCGATAGATGGCACCAATATCTTTTAGAGATGCGCGGTCTGGCGCTCTTATTGTCTCATTTAAGTGGCAAAGGCGTCCGGCAGCGACTTGTGTCACGGAAGGTGAGGGAAGGAATAAGTGTACAACGACAGGAAGAGGGGGAAGGGAGCCCAACAACTAGGGAAAGGGGGAGTGGAGACCCCTAGGCAGATCTAATATCAGCCTGCCTTCCCTATCGTCCCTATATTGGTTCCACACCTATCGTCAAGCAGGAACCTAAACCCTGAATGTCCCCAGAGCTTGGCCCTAGATAGGGAGGGGACGGGGTGAACACTAGTCAAGCCCCACTACAAACTAAAGACAACAAGGTAAACAAACAAAGGGGAAACACTTAGCTTGAGCAGACACCAGAGAAATAACACCAACTGTCCTCCAAGGGCACCAAATACGAGACTAGCCGACTACAAGTGCTCCAAGCCAACACAGAGGTACATAAAACTATCATCTGCACCTCTCTGGAGAAACTGAGAGTTTTTAACTACCAAGCAAGGGTGTGTCAACCAGCATCAGAAGATGGAGGATATAACTATACTGCAGAGATGGGAGAATCAAGAAGGCGTCTGCAATGCCAAGCGCAGTGACCTTCTACAGCCAGATCCAGAGCGACTGTCTGTCACACCTGACACACCCATGACAACTTGATCCTGAACCTTTATACAGCTGCACATATGAATATTCTTCCAGGTCCGATGTCCAGGTCAATGGAAGAAGCCTCTATTATAAGCAATGGCTAAAGAGGTCTTTGGGATATAAAATATTTAATGTCCATGGTCGACCACAATTGGGCCAAAAATAACTCTGCCCAAAAATTGTCTTTAGGTTATTTAATTTCCTAAGCTAAAATATTAAAATCATCCCATGGTTTTCGACCTACTCGGAGTAAAGGCCGTTGAAGGTTGTAAAGCTGACACTTTATATGATATAATGACAGGATAGCCTTCATGCTAAGACATTAAACCCTAGTCCCTAGCGTCAAACTCCCATAAAATAATGTCCAATAAAGTGAATGTATCTCCATAGTAAATTTTTATCTGCAGTAATAATTTAATTACGGCTTCTTTTTTTTAAATATAAAATACTATAATTTAATTTAAGCACATCGTAAAAAAAAAAGATTGATCAAGAGTATATTCTGCGGAAAATTCTCTTTGATCTTCTTAGTTTTCGGTACTAATGAATTATAAAATCGTGTAAGTGGAAACTAATCTCTTTTATATTCCGCCATCTGTGCCAGCGCGATTCCTTTAATGTTCTCACAGAACAATATACGCTATCCTACATGATAAGGAGTGCGTGACGTGAGAGAAAACTCAAGCGAGAGCCGTAGATAACAGCAGTAAGGATAACGATTAGACTCGCTAGATGTGGCTTCCGCCTTAGTAGAGCGGGAGAGCGGAGAGTCAGCTGTCTTTCAGGTCCACTACGGTCATGGATGAAGCAGTTCTTGGACCATCTGAGGTCCTAAAAGTTTTTTTGTATTACTTTCTTCATGTTTTGATACATGTCAAGCAATGACTGGATGGCGCTCTTACGTGTGCGCTCTTGCTCTATGTATACAAAGTAAAAATGAGCAAATTCAAAGAAATTGATTTGCAGCCAATCAAATGTAGTCCAAAGCCTCCAATTGTCTTGAAAAACATTTGTGACACTGTTCTCTTCTCCTTCCACACCAATCACCTTCACTACTGTGCTGCCACACACTATCTGTACAGTTTCTTCAGTGTTTTATGACTTTCTCTCCTTATTTTTATGGCTAAGCTGTAACATCCTCTCACTATTCAAATTCAGCACAAACAGGATGCTGCATTCCCTGTCTTTGCTTTTTTTCTCTATGTCTAAGCTGTGAGGTCCTCTTACTATCCAGATTCATCACGAACTGGCTGCTGCATTTCCTGCCTCGGCTTTTTATAACGGCTTTTATATCTCTATGGTTAAGCTGTGACATCCTCTTACTACCCATATTCACCAAAAATTGGCTGCTGCAATCCCTGCCTTAGCTTTTATACAGGCTTTTATATCTCTATGGCTAAGCTGTGACATCCTCTTACTATCCTGATTCATCACAAAGGGGCTGCTGCATTCCCTGCCTTATATTTTATATAGGCTTTTATAGCTCTATGTCTAAGCTGTGATGTGCTCTTAGTATCCAAATTCACCACACACGGGCTGCTGCATTCCCTACCTCAGCTTTTAGAAAGGCTTTTCTATATCTATGCCTAAGCTGCGACGTCCTCTTGCTATCCAAATTCACCACAAACTAGCTCATTCCAAATGGGCTGCTGCATTCCCTTCCTCAGCTTTTATACAAGGTTTGATATCTGCATGGCTAAGCTGTGACGTCCTTTTACTATTCAGCTTCAGCACACATGGACTGCTGCATTCTCTGCCTCGGCTTTTATGCAGGATTTTATATCTCTATGTCTAAGATGTATCGTCCTTTTACAATCTAGATTCCCCACAAACGTGCTGCTGCATTCCCTGCCTTTGCTTTTTGTAAAGGCTTTTATATTTCTATTTCTAAGCTGCGACGTCTTCTAATTATTCAAATTCACCATAAATGGGTTGCTGCATTCCCTCCCTCGATTTTTATACAAGCTTTTATATCTCTATGACTAAGCTCTGACATATTCTTACTATTTAAATTCACCACAAACAGGCTGCTGCACTTCCTGACTTGGCTTTTACACAGGCTTTTATACCTTTTATAGCTAAGCTGTGACGTCCTCTTACTATCCAGTTTCACCACAAACTAGCTGTTATGGGGATACCATGACAGAGTGGGGTCAGACGATTGCAGTTAGAACGGCTTCAACATCCTATAAGTAGTTCTGGTTTTCATTGCTATGTTGCTGCCAGGGTTAAACTGCTTAGTTGGACTCCTGGAGTTCTTTGTCTTTGTTGTATCAGCTGTTTATTCTGAGTTTGTTACTTCCTGCAGGTTTAAGAACTCACCTCCTGGCTTCCTTCTTTGCCAGTGATAGTTTTCCACGTCCTGGTTTGGAGTTGAAGGAGAAGTTCAGTGTTAGTAGCAGGCATTTGGAATACGTTTCAGGAGATTTCTGTATGGAGTTGGTTTGTGTGTTTTCCTCCCTATCCTCTCCCGTTTGGTTTCCCCTTCCTATCCCTCCCCTGTTTCCCACTCAGTTGTTTTGTGAGTGTATTTGTATGATTGTAGTTTTATTTTATCCCTGTCCATTTACCCCTGTCTGTCTGGTTACATTTCCGTCTCATACCTCCCTGGGGGGGGGGGGGGGACAGATAAGTGTTACTATAGGAGCATAGCAAGGTACGGGACTTTGGCGTCTCCACCATCAGGAGTAATTTGGGAGACAGGGATAACCTAGCTCGAGGGACAGGGTAGGTGCCCATTTTCCCTGGCAATACCGTGACACTAGCTCCTGCAATCCCTGCCTCGACTTTAATACAGGCATTTAGATCTCTATGTATAAGCTGTGATGTCCTCTTACTATCCAGGTTCACCACAAACTGGCTGCTTCATTTCCTGCCTAGGCTTTTATACAAGCTCTTTTACAATGTTTAAAATAGCTGCAACCATTTTACGCAATTTGCCCAAAAATGAAATTATTCAAGATTACCAGGTTCAGCCAATTCTTTAAATTTCAACCCAAATATGATTGCCATGACATTGGTTTGCTCATCTTTAAAACAAGGGTAAAAAAAAAGGGTTAAAAAAAAGGAATCTGAAATTAGAAAGTCACGTCTGTAATATACAGTACTGAAAAGATTTCATATATGTAACCCCAACAAAACAACTTAAATTTGGCCACATGAGGTCCGCTCTAAAACAAACATGACCTCATCCTAATCTAACAGAGACAGCGCAGACCCTACAAGGACTGATGAGCCCGGGGGCCACAGGGGAGAGCCCCTCACGCTCAGTGATTCTGATCATTTTTTATTTTTCTCTCCTCCCTTCATGAGCACAGTAGTCATAAACGACACAGCACATCGTCCTTGACTTTTTCAAAGGTAAAGCTTCTTGCTCATTAATGTATTGTGCCGATATGTTTATGTAAATGCAATAGTATAAAAAAGTATAGATAAGTACAACTATAAAATTATTCCATTAGTGCACTGTAAAATGTTTGTAGGCTATAACCCCCTTCTCATAAAATCTGAAAATGACACACTAAATTCATAATATAGCAGCCCCATGTGAATTGAACCAGCCATGACTCATACCTTCTGCAAATGCTCCTGATTTTTAATGCACTCCATCAACTCCCAACAGGATATATATTTTTTTTTATTATTTCTTTTTTATTTTTCTTTCCCTTAAGCCCAACATTTTTATAACCTCTGGTGCAATTCTATCCGCCCCCACGATTGGATTTCTACCCTTTATTTATTTAATGAGCAGCTACTTTGGAAAAACAGATTTGAATAATAAGCGTTATGCAAATCATCGTACAGGCGAAATAAAAAAAAAAAAAATAAAAAAAAGAAAAACGAAGCCGCCAGATGTTCTTCAAGTTCCTTCCTGGAGTGTCGATCTATAAAGCTCTCCGGCTGCTGAACGTGTATTGGTAAATGTCACACTTCTTACAGAATCATATGATTAGAACGGCGTGATGTTAATTATCTCGCATTATTTCTTTTACTTGTTGATGTAACAGATTTTATTATTGTTAAAATTGCAAAGTGCTTGTAAAAACCAACCAACTCTGCAAGTTACCTCTTATTAAAAATCCTCTCCGTTCTCAAGATTAGATGAATTTTCATTTTTTATAGTTTACTGCTCACTGCCTTGGTTATCGGTCACCTCTGAAGTCTATCAGCAGTGGTCGGTTTCTGAGGTACGGAGCTGGCTTGTAAGCTTTTTGCCAGAGAGTTTGCAAATATTGCTCTGAAGGTGTCTCCAGCCATCCTCAGTGCCCCTGCGCTCCTCCGATGCTGCCTTGCTTGCACCATCGGGGAGCGCACAATTAGGACCAGCGGTTCAACCACATCATTTGCCCGAACTGTCAATCATCAGGAGCACATCACCCCTAGGCAAGTAGGAATATGGGAGGCAGGGGAGCAGTGCGCTCCTGCACATCTATGCTGAGAACAAACGTTTATGGAAGTAAAAATTAATTGACACAACATTATGTAATCCTTTATAAATGGAAAGGAAATCTGTTAACACAAAATGACTGTTCAAACCAAGCACAGGCACTCGATGAACCCTTCGTATGGCCAATCCTTCCCACCTCCACCTTTCACTTTTCCTGTAAAGCCAGTGCTGTCAATGAAGGTGGAAATGAATGCAAAACAATTAGATGAGAATGTGTACTGAACTGGATTGGAATAAGGAACAATTACATAAAAATGAAATGACAAAATTGTTGTTTTTTGGTCACGTTACCTCCCCTCCAAAAAAGATGGAATAAAAAAAGATCATAAAGTCGTATGGACCCCAAAATGATACTATCAAAAACGACGGCTCGCTCTGCATAAAAATAAGCACTGACACAACTCTGTAGACTAAAAAATAAAAAAGTTATGACTCCCAGAAAACTACATTTTTTTGCAACTTTCTATTTTTAAGTAGTAAAACAAACAAACAAAAAACTATATGTATCACCATCACTATACTGACCCCAAAACAGAATTACCAAGTCATTTTTGAAAAGCGAAAATCGTAAAAGCCAAACTCAAAAGACAATGTTTTGTTTTTTTTTAAATAAATTTACATTTATTCTGGTAGTTTTTTTTAGTACATTGTATGCCAGAAAGAGTAAGAATAGTGTCATTCAAAACTACAAATGTCCAGCAAAAAAACAAGCCTTCATGATGGAAAAAATACAAAAAGCTCTAACTCCCAGAAGGCAAGGAGGAAAAAACAGAAGTGCAGTAAAGGCTGTGTCTCAAAGGGTTAACATTTCAAGGGTTTTTCCATTGGTACATTGTTTTGTAACAACTGATAAATGAAATAGGAGCAGCTGGAAAGTTAACTTGCTTTGTATCTTACTTCCTGTATTTGTAAACAATGTATCAACTTCTGAAACGAACGTGATACATAGTAATAAAAGTATCATTGATGGAAAAGAACTGAACATTGTGACGACATCTCATCTATACAGACAGGCTCGGGAGTAGTGTAATATACAGGTGGGACGGAATATATTGACCTGCGGTGACTTGGATAGGAATCCATCTTGTTCCGTTTAATTACTTAACATGTTTATGTTCTAGCGATTCAGCCCTTTCAATAGCCATATAGTCTCGCTATGTTTCCCTACTCTCCCTCTCCGCTGACATACCCCCTTCTCAGTGCTCCTCAATAGACATTGGGGGCTAAAATAGCCTGACAAATGACTGAGGAGGTCCTGAGGATGCCCGTTTCATTCTGCCGTCTTTATTGTGACTGACCTAAAACCAAATACCCAGGCCCTGGTCTCCCTGGTGACACCTGAAGGCTTCAAGTCTCCTAGTAACTCTGAACAATAATCCCTGGGAAAAGCCCATGCAGTTTGGAAAAGGGCAGTTCTTTCTCTCAGAGCTCCCTGCTTTCCCCTCTGGGTGATGCTGGGAGGGAGAAGAGGGGATTTTGTCGGCTCCTGCTGGCACACCACGAGCAGAAATGAGAGCTGTAAAAGCATTCACTTATTTCTTCTGCCTTAAAAAAAAAGTTTGAAAAAGTTTTAAAAAGTTTTAGCCCTGTATACTCCCATGAGGCAAAGAAGCGGCTCCCAACCTGTGGAGTTAGTAGCTGGCTTTTAAGGGGACAAAAGCTCCTTTCACATCTCCTCGGCCTCCCCCAACCCTCTCTTTGGCCACTCTTAAACACTACGGGGATCCCAATCCAACTGCAAATTCCACTTTTATTGAAGGGGGGAAATGGCCCTGTTACACAGAAGATATTTCCTGCTTTCTTTAGGGATTACATGCACAAGCCGAACGTGTTGTAATTGCAAACATAGAGAATATCAAGTGTGATCTGGGGGCAACCGCTCGTCCCCACTAATAGTGACACAGAAGTGGTAAAGAACCGGAAACCGTCCGTTTAGCTGCAGGTAAAAAAAAAAAAAGTATATATATTTCTTCTACTACTCTCATCTCAAAAGTTTTATCCATTTTAATGACTCTTAAAAAACTGGTTCAAGTGCGGAGGTTGGGAGTTGTAGTGTTCTATGATAGTTTCATAGTTTCTATTATAGTTTCATAGTTTATAAGGTTGAAGGTAGACAGAAGTCCATCGAGTTCAACCTATAACCTAACATGTTGATCCAGAGGAAAGCAAAAACCCCATGGGACAGACATTAATAGCTTCATATTAGAGGAAAAATTCCTTCCTGACTCCACATACAGGAATCAAACTAGTTCTCTGGATCAACGTCCCATCACAAAATCAAGTACCCATAATCTGAAATATTATATTTAATCAAAATATTTAGATTTGAGAGTCCTCAGTGGTTGATACCTTTTAATGGCTAACTGAAAAGATGGTAACAAGTTGCAAGCTTTCATCAGGCTAGTATAATGCAAAAATGTTTATTTATCAAGAAAGTCATCCTGGTTTCCAAGTACTTTTATAGTTAATCAGCCATTACAATATCATGTGGCAGAAAATTATAGAATCTCACTGCTCTTACAGTAAAAAATCCATAGTCTCACTGCTCTTACAATAAAGAATTCATAATAACACTGCTTTTACAAAAAATAATCCATAATCTCACTGCTCTTACAGTAAAGAATCCATAATGTCACTGCTCTTACAATAAAGAATTCATAATATCACTGCTTTTACAGTAAAGAATCCATAATCTCACTGCTCTTACAGTAAAGAATACATGATCTCAAAGCTCTTATATTAAAGAATCCATAATGTCACTGCCCTTACAGTAAAGAATCCATAGTCTTTCTGCTCTAACAATAAAGAATCCATAATCTCCCTGCTCTTCTAGTAAAGAATCCAAAATTTCACTGCCCTTACAGTAAAGAATCCATAATCTCACTGCTCTTACAGTAAAGAATCCATAATCTCACTGCTCTTATAGTAAAGAATCCATAATCTCCCTGCTCTTATAGTAAAGAATCGCCGCCTTTGATTAAAATTAAACCTTCTTTCCTCTGGATGCAGAAGATGGCCTCATGTCATTGTCGCAGACCTATGTGTAAAAAGATAATTAGAAAGATCTCTGAACCGTCTCTTCATATATTTGTACATTGTAACAATGCCATGCTGGGAGTTGTAGTGAACATAGAGCATAATAGAATTGCGGTCGGTCATGTTGGAGGTTTTAGTCTTTTAAGTGGAGAGTATAATAGAGGTGTATTATGACCATGTCCAGCGGTCAGGTTGTTTTGGGAGTTGTAATATTCTATGTATAGCATAGAATTAATTTATGGGTCATGTTCATTGGTTAGGTCCATGCTATTATTATTGGTTGTTATTATTATTATTATTATTAATTATTATTATTGGCTAGGTCCATGCATCCTGTATTTGGACCCGTTGAAGCACCAGTTTGGTGCGAAACGGCCGTCGCCCTGAAGGACCCACGTTTCCCCGCCTCCATGTTTTTTAAATATAAGTTGTTACAAAAGTTCTCCCAGACTGTGAGGTGATGATTACAGAAGACTCTGTACATAGAGGATTGTAGCCGTGCGATTTGTACTACAATGACTTTAATAATGGAGGGCGAGTGCAGGGTTTCACCAGCACAGACAGAACCAAACCTCTGTGAGCTGTCAGTATCCTGAGTACGGTGGTAGAATGGTAAGAACTCGCCCAGGAGAGGATGCAATCCACAAAATTGATTTCTTTGTGTTTGTGACACGAGGTGATCGAATGTCAATAATCCTTTACTTAAAAGGGTTATTGTTCTTACCTGCGGTTGTATGCATGCTGCAGACACCGAGATCATATACAGGAAAGAGTTGACTCGCCCAGGGGGATATATGGGGGAGACTCGGTACCCGGGCCTTGACCTTCTGTGGGATGTCACGGCAGTCGGCTCCCGGGCCCGTACCCTGGGGTCACTCTTTAAAAGGGGTTTTAGTGTACAGTTTGTCTCGTGACGCCACCTGTGGTTTCCGGTAATGAGTACCGGCGCTGCTGCAGACCTCCGGGGGTGATGGGATGGCAGCCGGGATGTTTCTGCTCCCCACAGGCGGAGCGAGCCCCCCGGGGTAGGGTTGATGGATAGTATGCAGGGCGTTGTAACGTAGAAGGGATGATGGCGCAGCAGCAATAACCGACAGAGACAGTGGAGTGCAGTCATCCGATTTTACTCACAGTTCTTTCTAGATTCCTCAGTACACTGTACAGGTTACAGCTTCCCGCGTCGCGCTGCGTTCACCAAGCAGGGGTAAAGAAGTCCCTCCGGCAATTCGAGAGCACTTATCGGGACCCCCTTTTTATATGTTCCTTTCCTCAGCCGACTTTCCGCGCTGGGTCTTCTCCCTCCTGCCCTGCGCTTCCCCACACAAAGTCCCGATAGGGTGCTCTGAAGTCCCTCTGGGCAACCTGCAGTTCCCGGACCTACTTGCTGCCCTCCTCGGCGACTAGGGTGAGGCTGTGGCAACTACACCATAAAAGTCAGAAGCCTCCAGTTTCCTAGCCGAGACCTAAAGTGACACGACTAGGCCAGAGACCGGTTCCCTTCTTGCGGCCTGGTCCCTCCGACACTTGACAGATTAGAGCGTACGGGTGGCTTCCTGCTCCTTCTGTACCCCTGGGACCCCTTCAGTTACCGGAGCCTTCCTCCTCTGCTCCCCTCCTCTTCTCTCCTCTGCTGGGCCTCATTCACTAGGCCCAACCTGGAGCAGAGCTCCTGCAGACCACCTGCTCCACTCAGACTTCACTCTCTATTGTTTCTTCGTCAACACACACTAACTAAGATGGATCCCCTATTTATACTCCTAACAAATGCTCCCCTAAACTCCTTCCTCCACCCACACCCACTACTGGTTCCCCCCTCACTCTGGTTCCCCCCACTCCAGCCAGGGACAGGGCTCAGCAGAACACAGTGCATCTTGCCTTTCTAGCCGGCCTGGAGCAGTGTAGTGTTGGATGCAGGTGTTGGGGTCCCGGGCTGTAACCTTTCCTTACCAGAGAGTGGGGCACCACTAGATGTAGTACCTCTGTGGCGACTGAACCCTCAGGGGCACCACACATATAGACAGTGTATGTATATACAGTACAGACCAAAAGTTTGGACACACCTCATTTAAAGATTTTTCTGTATTTTCATGACTATGAAAATTGTACATTCACACTGAAGGCATCAAAACTATGAATTAACACATGTGGAATTATATACTTAACAAAAAAGTGTGAAACAACTGAAAATATGTCTTATATTCTTGGTTCTTCACAGTAGCCACCTTTTGCTTTGATGACTGCTTTGCACACTCTTGGCATTCTCTTGATGAGCTTCAAGAGGTAGTCACCAGAAATGGTTTTCACTTCACAGGTGTGCCCTGTCAGGTTTAATAAGTGGGATTTCTTGCCTTATAAATGGGGTTGGGACCATCAGTTGTGTTGTGCAGAAGTCTGGTGGATACACAGCTGATAGTCCTACTGAATAGACTGTTAGAATTTGTTTTATGGCAAGAAAAAAGCAGCTAAGTAAAGAAAAACGAGTGGCCATCATTACTTTAAGAAATGAAGGTCAGTCAGTGCGAAAAATTGGGAAAACTTTGAAAGTGTCCCCAAGTGCAGTTGCAAAAACCATCAAGTGCTACAAAGAAACTGTTATATTCTTAACAGAATATAACAGAGTTATATTCTGTTGTTTAAGTATTCCCTTTATTTTTTTGAGCAGTGTATATATATATATACTCACACATGCCTCCTATAGTGATTGTATCTATGAATTAGATGAATGGAGGAAATACAATGCAATGGAATACAAAGTACAAAATAGTAAACCCTATTAGGGTATCCTGGGTTCATAGTCCTGTTCAGGACCCTCATTTCTTGGCCAGAGGGGAGAGCATCTCTCATCCTCTCATACATTACACAAATAACCCATGTTTTGCTCAACTCAAGGGTATCGGGAATTAAACCCCGCATGCAAAAAATGGGGAAGAAGTGTCCCTGAAAATAAGGTTGACACAATGCCCCCATCTAAGAAGCATTACCCCCCCCAGAAATGTGTGAACTATCCCTGTAATCTTAGGGATAGATGATCAATATAAAAGTTCCCTTATAATTCTATTCCTATATCGTTTCTTTTTTTCAGCCACAGATGCTCATCTTTATTCCTCCCCTGTACACTTATATAATTGTATCTTTGATATCAGGATCTCCTTAAAATTCAATTTTTTTTTTTTCCATTGAAAATGTAAAATCTGCATTTACCCAAATTAAAGAAACACGAGCTGCAACAAATAAGTTAACGCTGCGAAAATCTAATTGATGTTTTCATTGATCTTTGGGAGAAAACATGATTAGACGATACAGATGTGAAGTCATTTACATTACAATGGGAACAGATTGGCGAACGTGAAAGCAAAAGCACACAAAGACACACAAAGGCTTTTGTTAATAATAATATTATATTATTATTATTAATGGCATGTGCACCATACAACAACATTACATCCCATCATAGCCCACAACTAAAGCTTTGCCGTCCCAGAAAATACATGGAAGCAATGGAGTAGAACGGTCAGTCGATGGCGCTGTCCTGGGACGTCACCCTGCTGCATCGGCAGCTATACAGTTTAGGTCTGGCTTTATTCCTAGAATGGTAGGAGCTCAGGCTCGGCTCTCATAGCTGTCACAGATTCTGTTGCTTATTTTTCCCCAAAAAATGATGGTGACATCAGTGGAAACAAAGAGGCACCAGTATAGAATAATGGTTTCCACTGGGTGACGTTGGTCTCAGTTGTGTGACCATTGTGTCTGATGGGTGCAGGTTCCCATAGATGACAACAATCTTTTCCAAAATAGGGGTGCACCGACCATTACTCCAGGCATCTCCTATAGGTCATCAACATTATAAGCCTGGAAAAGCCATTTTTTGGGGTACCCGGTTAGGTTGCTTGACGTTTTCCATAACTCCCATGGAAGTGAGTGGATTGCTGGGCTCTCTCCACTCACTTCCATGGGAGTTATGGAAACAGTCAAACAACTTAACCAAGCACCAGCTTTGAGGAACCCCCTCCCCAACAAAAAAAAAATGCATGCATTAAAATGGTTTTTAATTTTGATTACCTATAGATAATCAATATCTGACACCCGACCTCCGCACCGATCAGGTGTTTTTTAGCTTTGGCAGAGCGGAACAGATTAGCACAGCTCCATACACTGTGTAGTGGCCGTTCTCAGTACTGCAGCTCAGATCACATTCATTACTATAGGAGAAGAGCTGCAATACCTAAGAATGGCCACTATGTGGTGTTTGGAGTTGTGCCATTTTGGCTGAATACATGGCTTACATTCAGAGCTGACACCTGGGGGCGCCGGGTGTCATACACCAACCAATCTGATAAGTACCACTTATATAGCGACGTCATATTCCACAGCGCTTTACAGACATCATCATCTCTGTCCTCATTAGTGCTCACAATCTACATTCCCTATCAGTATGTCATTGGAGGAAACCCACGCAATCATGGGGAGAACATAGAAACCCAGCGTAGCAAAGCAACAGTGCTAACCAATGAGTCACTGTGCCACCTGATTCCCCCCCAAGCTAGGACAACCCCCTAAAATCTATGGTTGTGGATCAGATCGGCTCCTTTAATTCCACTTTGCAATCTTGATACAGGTTAACTCTTTGGCTTCCAGGTATTTTTCCAAGGGAGATCAGCCCTTGATAATACAGCATGTGAGGGTGGAGGAGCAGACACAGGTGACACGAGTTCACAGCCGCTCCTCACTCCTCATGGTTTCCAGTTGGAGTCGTTTGCACTGATTCATTGACACTGTGCTGCTAACTAGACAGCGAAATGTCTTTGGTTACAAATTTTTCCCCGGGGCTAAGTAAAAATTAATCCAGCTCTTCCTGCCTTTACAACTGCACATACACTGCAGCGGCTGTAAGCCTCGGGGAGGGAAGTACAGCGCTGAGCGCCGGCCCAGGGGAGCCCCGACTGATGCAAGCGGATCCATTTAAAGGGAAAACACACTGACTCTGGATATTTGGTTCTTAGAAACATTTAGAAAGCTGCAAGATTGCCCTGTCCTTCTCTTAGTCTTCCAGGTTAAAGACGATCGTGAACCTACATGCTTGTATAGTGCATATATATTCCATAGCCTCGTACACAGGGTGCATTACCTATATTACCTATATCAGTGCCTGTCCCCAGTGGACCTTGCAATGTGATTTGCACAGCAACAAAGTCATCTGCCCCAATGGGATATTTTTGGGAAATGGAGTAGACAGGGGGCGCACACCCAGACACACAGACTCCATGGAGCATCTAGTCTGCTGCTGATGATTTCAATCTCGGGTCCCGGACCCTAATGTGAAGTTGTAAAGTTGTATTGTGAGTTACAAAAGGGGATATTCAGCTCCAGGTGTCGGACCCCCAGCTAAAAATCTCTGATACTGCAGGGGAAAAGGTGACACCAGCAAGACTAGAGGAGGCTGAAATGTAGCAAGGAGGTCCGTGTGACACAAGGACCAGGACTGGAACCTCTTGGATAGAGATGAGCGAACTCAAACTTAAAAGTTCTGGGTACGGACCAGACAGTTAGTGTCCGGTGTTAAACGCTGAACACTGACTTCTCCTGGTTCCGTTGCAATGTTCGGTGTTCTGAGGGAAGGAGAGAATTTTCCACCTCAAAAGTTCGGGTCCCCATTGTTTTCAATGAGGTTCGGGTTCTGATCCAAGTTCAGGTACAGTTCTGGTACGTGAACAGAACCTTGGAATAAAGTTCGGGTTGGGTGCCAGAACCCAAACTTCCACGGGTCCGATCATCCCTAGTCTTGAACTGGAAAATCCTCCATTCTGGATATAAAAAGGGGATCCCAAGTTGGGGGGAGACTAATAGGGCTTATAGAAATGGTAAAAGTGATTTAAATTGATACAAAGTAGATAAGCTACACAGTAAGGGAAAGTTGTATTTGCCAAGTACTTTGATCTAAAGGGTAAGGTTTCTCCTTGTGGAGAGTGACAAGTGAGGGCTGACATGTCAGAGTGAGGAGACTTATAAGCCATGAATGCTCCTTTGGGAAACTAAATATGCAAATTGCCTCTTCAGAGAGGAAGAGAACTAGAACTCTAGCGCCACCTATTGGAAGTAGCAATAGTCAATATCGACCTTTTATCGAGACTTGACATATAACTTAGATAAAAGCTAAACCAAAATCTCAATTTGCAGACATGGTGTTTCGGTGTATTGCCCCTCCTCAGTGCAAAGCAAGAGATCTGATTTGGCTGGGTGAGAAGCTTAAGAATTGGATCTAAGGGGTAACATTTCTCCTTGTGGAGAGTGACAAGCCAAGCCTGGCATGTGAGAGGAGGACACGTATAAGCCATGCATGCTCCTCTGGGAAATTAAATATGCACAAATAAGTAACAAAGACAATAGTATGGGAATACATTGGAAGTCACCAAATGGACAGTCACAGAATGAAATTATGATAGGTCTTACCATTTTAGGCCTATGGAAGAGCTTGTCTAATACTTAAAGGAGGTAGATGGAGTGGAGGTGCACGTGCTCAATCTCCGCTCCATTCATTGTCTATGGGATTGGGGGGAATGGCGGAGCCCTGTACTGCACCCCCGTAGACAATAAATGAAGAAGAGATCAAGTATGTGCACCTCCACTCCATCCAAGACGGGGATCTACAGGGCTCAATTCTCCCAGTTATTATTATTATTTATTGGATGACGACATCGAGAAGATGGAAGAAACTATCATTTGTGACTCCTAATTTATTAATACTGGCAGCTATGTACATAATAGAGTAACTATACACTATCAAATCATTTTACACCAAAAATAATAAATCTGTGTTATAGGCGATAGTCGGCACATTTAATACTTTACTGCAAGTAGAAACAGGAAAAAGTCTCACCATTTATTTTTTTTTTACTTAAATCAATGTATATTTTGCTAGAAAGAATTTTTGGAATCGAGTAGCATTAAAAATGTGCACTATTTACCTTCTATGGCCTTTGGGTTGCACTGAAAGAGTTATCTGAGAATCCATCAGTGAACTCATTTTTTCCGATCCCCTCTGTGCTGATTATTGCCAAGATCACAAATCAGCTAAGAAGGGCTCAGAAAAAGATAAAAGAGATAGAAACTCTGAAGGAGGTCACTGACGGTTGCTTAGTTAACTCTTTCTGCAGCCAACAATAGACAGTGCAATATAAAGGCTATAAATGGCGAACAATTTGAAACCTAATTGTGAAAATGATTTTTTAGCACAGAATTTAAGTGAAAAGATGTCCATACCCTTTACTGTGCATAGCAATGTCTAAATGCTCCCCTATATGTTGGGCAAATAAAAAAAGATCAGGCATAAGTATTTCATGTTCTCACAGGAGATAAGTCATTGCCAGATGGGACTCTCTTACTACGGTATATAAAACACATGTACGCTCGCTGAACCAAGCGTGCGTGTGTATGGGTCAGGGTGGAGGATAGGTGGAACGAGCATTCATCCTTTGCCCAAGCACAGTCTCATGGACAGCACCTTGAAAGCAAAAGATCTTGCAGATCTCAAGAGTGAAGATGATTATTGTAACAAATATGACAAAGAAGTAACAAAGGTAGAAATCTCAGCGATGTTCATGTTATAGTGGAAACATGTTTCCAATGCATAAATTATAAATAAATAGTCCATTTGTTTGCATGAATCATCGCGGCGGGTTGGTTTATCCGCCAGCGACAGTGGGCAGCCATATGGCCATACATATGTAGGGCTCCCTAATTACATTTACATAATGAATACATAATATGATGTAATGAGCCGGACCGCTGCAGCCGGCAACGTGCGACTTCTGGGGTCCGCAGAGGTGACGGCAGATCTCTAAGCTTTCACCAATGATTCTTCGCTTCTATCCTTTCTCATTAGTCAGAATCCATCACTCTCATCATCCTTACTACACTCTTGTTTTAAATGACCACTTTTCACTTCCTTTTTCAGAGCCAAGAGTAAGACCCTCGTACATTGACTTATTTTGGGGGCGGATGACCCCAGCTCAAGATCTTCAGCTCTGAAGGACCCAACATGACCATGTAATACACAAATAGCCCAATGATTTCAACCGACACCATGTAATGTTTCATAGCGCTTATTTTTCTGGGACTATTCTACCAAAAATCCATCCTCAAAAGAAGACTTTAAGGGTTTTCTTAAAGGGAAGAAAATTATCTATTGTTTCTATAAGGTTTATGTTTTAAATGTATTTTTTTACCTTTTTGGTTATATTTTTTTTCCATATAACAATCGAAATTAATAATAAAAATTAGGAATCTTGCAATTCTCACACCAGCCACTAGGGCTATTTTAAACCCTTCCTATTGTTTCAGGAAATTCACATGAACATTAACCGCAACGTACAGACTTTAATCCTGTCTTTTATAGTAAGGTATTTAATGAGCGTGTGCAAAGGTCAAGGTAAAGGGAGGAAGAGGAGGAGGTGAGCTCTGACATCACCTATTGTGATTGGTGGATTCTGTATTATCAGCTGTATATAGAGGTGTTATCAGTCATTGTACAGGAGGAGGAGGAGGAGGTGAGCTGTGACATCACCTATTGTGAATGGTGGATCCTGTGTTATCTACTGTATATAGTGGTGTTATCAGTCATTGTACAGGAGGAGGGGGTGAGCTGTGACATCACCTATTGTGATTGGTGGATTCTGTATTATCAGCTGTATATACAGGTGTTATCAGTCATTGTACAGGAGGAGGAGGAGATGAGCTGTGACATCACCTATTGTGATTGGTGGATTCTGTATTATCAGCTGTATATACAGGTGTTATCAGTCATTGTACAGGAGGAGGAGGAGGAGGTGAGCTGTGACATCACCTATTGTGAATGGTGGATCCTGTGTTATCTACTGTATATAGTGGTGTTATCAGTCATTGTACAGGAGGCGGGGGTGAGCTGTGACATCACCTATTGTGATTGGTGGATTCTGTATTATCAGCTGTATATAGAGGTGTTATCAGTCATTGTACAGGAGGAGGAGGAGATGAGCTGTGACATCACCTATTGTGATTGGTGGATTCTGTATTATCAGCTGTATATAGAGGTGTTATCAGTCATTGTACAGGAGGAGGAGCAGGAGGTGAGCTGTGACATCACCTATTGTGAATGGTGGATCCTGTGTTATCTATTGTACATAGAGGTGTTATCAGTCATTATAGAGGAGGAGAAGGTGAGCTGTGACATCACCTATTTTGAATGGTGGATCCTGTGTTGTCTACTGTATATAGAGGTGTTATCAGTCATTATACAGTAGGAGGAGGTGAGCTGTGACATCTCCTATTGTGATTCATGGATTCTGTATTATCAGCTGTGTGTAGAGGTGTTACCTGTCATTGTAATACTGCCTCTGATAATGACACTGCTGAAATCTCTTTCTGAAAGGACAGTAAATATAAGTCTACAACAAAATCCCCAGTAGCCAGTGTGACAATAGCAAGATTACTAATTTTGTGTTTTTAATAACTATTGCAAAAAATTGAAAAAACGCTCACCACGTGATGAATAATTAGATCTGTCCTTTATACGTGGCAGACGCTGCTCCAGCAGAAAGTCTCGTAAACAAGTTGACGGTTGATCGGCACATCCAAAATTATATAAAATCATCAAATTTTATTCTATAGGCATCAGACAATTAAAATCCACATGTTGGTAATCATCACAACGCTGACGCGTTTCTGGCGCTGTGTGCGCCCTTAGTCATAGAGAATCTATAGGTTTATATCTATATCTCCTTTATGACTAGCAATTCAAGGAGTAACTGATACAGATTTCTTTGTTTTTTACAATTCATTACCCAAAAGGCAAATTTTGTTAAATCAAGGAAAACCTCAAGTGTCTTCATTCCCAATGTTGATTATATTATTCCACACGCTTCAATACGTTTACGTTCCTGATGACTGGTTTGGTGCTACTTATATGTAATTGGTTTCCAGTGCTCTACCTTTCTAGACTACGTATACCTTGGCACAGAATTTTTCTTTATTGTTCACTTGCTTCCTAAATGCAAACTTAAGCAACTTTCTAAATAGTTTTGATTAAAAATTGCCTACCATTTTACTGCTGCAGATTGTTCTGTAACTCCTCTATCTAGCTGAGTGATCTGCAAAAATCTTACAAAACCATTAAAGCCCCTGTTCTTGGTTCTCATCTCTCTCTCCATCCATTCTATTCTCTCAGAGTTAGACATAGCATCAGGGAGTTGGTTGTACAGAGATCTACAGCGGATAGGTGAGAAAGCATCTACAGTCTCAGGGCAGAAAAAACAGGCTATGGATAAGGAGTAAAGAACATGAAGAGGAAATATGTGCAGGATTAAATCTGTGCTGATATATGAGCTAATTAAGGCAGCAGCACCCTGGATACACACAGAGCTCATATCCAGCCTATATTACTGGGAAAGAGACATACAGACCTCACATCCAGCCTATATTACTGGGAAAGAGACATACAGACCTCACATCCAGCCTATATTACTGGGAGAGAGACACACAGATCTCACATCCAGCCTATATTACTGAGAGACACACACAGAGCTCACATCCAGCCTATTTTACTGGGAAAGAGACATACAGAGCTCACATCCAGCCTATATTACTGAGAGTCACACAGACCTCACATCTAGATTATATTACTGGGAGAGACACACACATACCTCACATCCAGCCTATATTACTTTGATAGACACACACACACCTCACATCCAGCCAATATTACTGGGAAAGACACACAGACCTCACATCCATCCTACATTACTGGGAAAGTCACACATACCTCACATCCAGCCTATATTACTGGGAGAGACACACAGACCTCACATCCAGCCTATATTACTGGGAAAGACACACAGACCTCACATCCAGCCTGTATTACAGGGAGAGACACACAGACCTCACATCCAGTCTATATTACTGGGAGAGACACACAGACCTCACATCCACCCTATATTACTGGGAGAGACACACAGACCTCACATCCAGCCTATATTACTGGGTGAGACACATAGACCTCAAATCCATCCTACATTACTGGGAGAGACACACAGACCTCACATCCAGCCTATATTACTGGGAGAGACACACAAAGCTCACATCCATCCTACATTACTGGGAGAGACACACAGACCTCACATCCAGCCTATATTACTGGGAGAGATACACAGACCTTACATCCAGCCTATATTACTGGGAGAGACACACACACCTCACATCCAGCCTATATTACTGGGAGAGACACACAGAGCTCACATCCAGCCTCTACTACTAGGAGAGACACACAGACCTCACATCCAGCCTATATTACTGGGAGAGAAACACACACCTCACATCCCGTCTATATTACAGGGAGCGACATACAGACCTCACATCTAGCCTCTACTACTGGGAGAGACACACAGACCTCACATCCAGCCTATATTACTGGGAGAGGTACACAGATCTCACATCTAGCCTATATTACTGGGAGAGACACACACACCTCACATCCAGCCTATATTACTGGGAGAGATACACAGACCTCACATCTAGCCTCTACTACTGGGAGAGACACACAGACCTCACATCCATCCTACATTACTGGGAGAGACACACAGACCTCACATCCAGCCTATATTACTGAGAGAGACACACAGACCTCACATCCAGCCTATATTACTAGGAGAGATACACAGACCTCACATCCAGCCTACATTACTGGGAGAGACACACAGACCTCACATCCAGCCTATATTACTTGGAGAGATACACAGACCTCACATCCAGCCTATATTACTGGGAGAGACACACACATCTCACATCCAGCCTATATTACTGGGAGAGACATACAGACCTCACATCTAGCCTCTACTACTGGGAGAGACACACAGACCTCACATCCAGCCTATATTACTGGGAGAGGTACACAGACCTCACATCCAGCATATATTACTGGGAGAGACACACACACCTCACATCCAGCCTATATTACTGGGAGAGACACACAGACCTCACATCCAGCCTACATTACTGGGAGAGATACACAGACCTCACATCCAGCCTATATTACTGGGAGAGACACACAGACCTCACATCCAGCCTACATTACTGGGAGAGATACACAGACCTCACATCCATCCTACATTACTGGGAGAGACACACAGAGCTCACGCCAGCCTCTACTACTGGGAGAGATCACACAGACTTCACATCCAGCCTATATTACTGGGAGAGACACACAGACCTCACATCCAGCCTATATTACCGGGAGAGATACACAGACCTCACATCTAGCCTCTACTACTGGGAGAGACACACAGACTTGACATCCATCCTACATTACTGGGAGAGACACACAGACCTCACATCCAGCCTATATTACTGGGAGAAACACACAGACCTCACATCCATCCTACATTACTGGGAGAGACACACAGAGCTCACATCCAGCCTCTACTACTGGGAGAGATCACACAGACTTCACATCCAGCCTATATTACTGGGAGAGACACACAGACCTCACATCCAGCCTATATTACTGGGAGAGACATACAGACCTCACATCCTGCCTATATTACTGGGAGAGACACACAGACCTCACATCCAGCCTATATTACTGGGAGAGATCACACAGACTTCACATCCAGCTTATATTACTTTGATAGACACACACAGACCTCACGTCCAGCCTATATCACTGGGAGAGATACACAGACCTCACATCCAGCCTATATTACTGGGAGAGACACACAGACCTCACATCCAGCCTATATTACTAGGAGAGACACACAGACCTCACATCCAGCCTATATCACTGGGAGAGATACACAGACCTCACATCCAGCCTATATCACTGGGAGAGACACACAGACCTCACATCCAGCCTATATTACTGGGAGACACAGACCTCACATCCAGCCTACATTACTGGGAGAGACGCTCCCACAATAGAAAAATCTGAAGCCTGAATTAGACAGTAAACATAGGCAGTCTGAAAGTGAATGAAGGAATGACTATTGCAGCTGAAACTGCAATTTTATTAACAAAAGGTTAATGTGTCCATAGCCTTTAAGGCCCATGGTCTGATAATCTGTTCATAAGAACGTTCATGCAATCGTGCTGCCGATCTGCAAGGAAAAAGCAAAACTTCCGGCTGATTGCATTATCTATGCGGCTCTGTAAGCCATTGTTGTCGGCAGCACAATGCCCCACATAAACAGAGAATGTGCTGCCGACAACATACATCCTGTGGGAGACCTGTAAACAAGGAATGTGCTGCTGACAACATACATCCACATTTAGTTTGTATCGGCTCTTATAAAAGGGTCTTGGCTGGCATTTGCCCTCATAAATGCACCTTTACATGTCCAGTATGCTCCAGACTTGGTCAATCTACAGCCCAGTTATTGCATGTAATGATGGGTCACGGTGTCCTCTCTCGTGAATCCACTCCTATTGTTTGTTCTGAGCCTTTATTTTCCAACCATAAATCATAATAACTATTAAACTCATGAAACTGATGAACAATCCCCAAGTGTCTGCATTCTGCAGGGTGATGCAGATGGTTGGAGGTGCTGCATGCCCTATAAAATAGCAACTGCTTTCATGGGGGAGATGACATCTATAAATTATCCCACTGTCCTGTAAAAACACCATTGATCTAAAATGGAAAGAAATCCCACTGTAAAGCCCCCTATCCCCCCCCCCCCCCCCCCAAGCCTAATAAACCCGGGAAGTCTATATCAGGACCTTAATGCATGTGTTTTCCCATCCAGTAAATGTGAGGGATGGACTGTTAATGGCCCCAGAGTAGTGAATGGCGAGGCGCCATGCTGTGTCACTAATGCACTCCACGGAGATCCCACTGGCCACTATAAAGGGGACAGGGCCGTTTTATGCTACATTAACTTATACTCGTTTACATAGGTGGGTTTTCTAATCGGGTAATAAAGATTTACAACTTTCTAGAGCAGAAAGACTTCCTGGGCTGAAGCTGTTGTATTGTAAGGTGGCGGCGAGGAACTTGACTGCAGACAGTTTACCATTAACTACCATCACATTTACATACGTTTGCACTTAAGCTTTTTTTTTCTTAAAGACTTGCAACATAGCCCTACCTAATAAAATGGGTGAGTTAGTACACCTTAAGTAGAAAACACCCCAGATGGTAGAGGGTCCCTATGCAAGAACTAAATGTGAGCCCCCCAACCCATTGGGCCCTTATGCAGCTGCACAGGTTGCCTCAATGTTATGGTCACCCCTGAAGTTTCCATTAAATGTATTGTAAGTTCTGTATGAATTACTTTGAAACTTTTGAAAACTTTTTGATGCAACACTCTACAGTACATCATCAGTAATGCAACAAGGAATAACTTTTTGATCACAGGCGGACACAGACAGAAGATGGCCCCTGTGCAAAAACAGTATAAAGGCCCTTTGCAATCCATTAATTCATCAGAATGCAAAATTCCTCCTGCTTTGAAGGTAGTAGTGGCCCCATACGCCTTTGGCCCCTGCTACATAGGTTGCACTAATGATATGTCCACCCCATTTTTGGTTTATGATGCTTTTCAGTACCCTACACATTTGCTTTCCTTTCTAAGAATAACCTATAGGTTTCTACTTTGTAAATTAAAAGGGACCTTTGAGTGGATTTTTTATATTTAAACTACGTTCCTCCTGAAATTATCGCAGCTCCACTGATTCTGGAACAGTTTTTCTTTTTCTCCTTGTCCCCTCCATTCCAAAGTTATGCCCCCAAGTAATAAAGTTGTACATTTTCCCTTCAGTCACCTGGGCGTGTACCACAGAACTTTTCTCCTCTGATGTTGGCCAATAAAAACACGGCCACGCCCACAGAGAAGTTTCTGGTATACGCCCAGTTAGCTGAAGGGAAAATTTACAACAATATTACTGGGGAACATAACTTTGGAACGGAGGAAATATAATATGATAAATGGCTAGCACTCAACAATGTCTATTCCGGTGCTCGTGAACGGATCAAATGATCCACTTATACGTCAAGGTTGTAATCACTGCACACGGTACTGAATCATTTTGCTTCAAGTGAAATTTATTATAATGTAATAGAATGAAATCAATCACAAAGTAAAAGCTGACGTTTCGGCCGCTGTGTGGCCTTGATCACAGTGTCTCTAGAAATAAATGAAAACAATCAAAATAAATACAAATAATTCATTTGTTATTTACAAAATAAGCACATATTTTGTGAACTTATGTCAAATGATCATTCCAGTAGAGAGATCTAAAATTATATATGTTCATCAGGTCAACTATCCCTCAGTGATCTAACAGAGAACAGTTCAAAGGTAGAAAGAAACTACATGTAGGTTGTTATGTGGAAGATTTTATTTGGAGTAGGTGTTTGTACCTGTTAGGTCTTGCATAAGAATCTCCCTATGGTTGCAAGATGGTATTGGGAACTCAAAGAGGAAAGATCAGATCCCAGGTATAAATTATAGTTCCTTCTGGCAGAATGGGTTCCTGTTCAATTGTGACAATATAAATACAAAGTTCTACTTGACCTAATCTAATATCGTATAAGAAAGTTGCCAAATAAGCTCTGTATATACTGGCCTGTTCCTCATCCCAGATATGCAATATATGGTACATGAACAACTGTGTGATAGGGAATTTAAAACAATATGTCATATTTCATATGTATGTACCATCACCAGCACTGTCTGCATATAGACTGCATATTCTCTGTTAGATCACTGAGGGATAGTTGACCTGATGAACATAAATAATTTTAGATCTCTCTACTGGAATGATCATTTGACATAAGTTCACAAAATATGTGCTTATTTTGTAAATAACAAATGAATTCTTTATATTTATTTTGATTGTTTTCATTTATTTCTAGAGACACTGTGATCAAGGCCACATAGTGGCCGAAACGTCAGCTTTTACTTTGTCATTGATTTCATGCTATTACATTGGAATAAATTTCACTTGAAGCAAAATTATTCAGTACCGTGTGCAGTGATTACAACCTTGACTTTGGAACGGAAGAACACAGAATAAAAAGAAAAACTGTTCCACAATCAGTGGACCAGCGACAATTGGAGGAGATGGTCAGTTTAAAATAAAAAAAATCCCTGTTTTTACATACAGTACTGTCCCAGAACTGATAGACCTTGCGTTTAATACTTTTGCAGAAATCTAACAATTCACGCAAATGAAACTGTAATGTATATTTGTTTCTGTGGGAGGTCACAAAGCACAGACCCCCACTGATAAATTACAAAACTATAAATATATGGCTACTTGTTGGTGGCAAAAACCATATAAGTGCTAGTGGATGGTGCAGACTTCAAGTTGCTGGAACATGAATCTGTAATAAACCATTAAAGGGGTTTTGTTACTCTCCGGTCCTGGGTCCGGTCTCTGCTCCCTTCACTCTGGTCCGCTAAACTCTCTTGTGCTGTCTGTCGGACTTTGCAAGTAGCCCGGCGTGCTATGTGATCATCTACCTGGGCCCCTACCTCACACCTGGGTCTTGGTATTAAGTCTCTTAGCTTGTTGCTGCACCATGACCTGTTTGCGGTTCCCAGTACCTCTGTTGCCTGTCTACGGTCTCCAGGATGTCACCTGTCTGCCTGCAGTTTCCATTTCCTGTGCTACCTGTCTGCGGTCTCCAGTATGTCTTCAGTCTCCCTGTGGCTTCCATTGCCTCTTCTACCTGTTTGCAGTTTCCAGTACCTCTACAGACTGCGTGCAGTCTCCTGGGTGCCTCCTGTCTACCAACGGCTTCCAGTATCTCTGCTACCTGTCTGGAGACTCCCAGATATCTTTGGTCTGCCTATGACTTCCTATGCATCTGCTACTTGTTTGCAATTTCCACTACCTCTGCTGCCTGTCTGCGGTCTCCAAAGCATCTCTTGCCTGCCTGCAGCTTCTAATACCTCTGCTACCTGTCTGCGGTCTCCCGGACATCTCCAGGCTGCCTGCAGCTTCCAGTGCCTCTGCTACCTGTCAGTGATCTCCCGGATGTCCCTGTCTACCTGCAGCTTCCAGTGCCTCTGTTAACACTTTGCAGTTTCCAGTATCTCTGCTCCCTGTCTCCAGTCTTATGGACATCTCCGGTCTGCCTGTGGCTTCCAGTACTTCTTCTACCTGTTTGCGGTTTCCAGTACCTCTGCTGCCAGTGGTCTCCCGGACGTCTTCTGTTTACCTGCAGTTTCCAGTATCTCTGCTACCAATCTCCAGTCTCATGGACGTTTCCGGTCTGCCTGCGGTTTCCAGTACTTCTTCTACCTGTTTGCGGTTTCCAGTACCTCTGCTGCCTGCGGTCTCCCGGACGTCTCCTGTCTACCTGCAGCTTCCAGTACCTCTGTTACCTGTTTCCCGCATACTTAATCTCCCTGCTGCACCGACGCCAGTGGCATGAGTGCCAACCGGACCTTGGGCTTAGCGGATCCCCCTGATCTAGTGAGCCTGACAAGTTTTACTCTACTATGATATTGATGATTTATTTTTAGGATAGTAGGTCATCAATATCATAGTGGTGGACAACCACTTTAAAGAAACCTATTTAGTCGGACTGCAAAGTATATGTAAGAATAAAATCTCATAAAACTACTTCAACCAACGTGGCAGTCTGACTTATTGATTTCACGATGCATAAATCATCCCAAACACACAACAAAGCGACATTTTATAAGAAAACTATTTCCTGCCAGATCCTCAAGGAAATGAAGCCATCATATTAAGACAGTTTTGCCAAGAGCCTCAGCCCACCCAGTGTGACGAGCCCCATCCCTCCCTACACGGCACATTATCATCCTTCATCCAGCAGATGATGGGCATTTCCAGTGTCCTCTATGGGAACGTTACACATCACATAGAATAGAAGTTTACAAAATAAAGTTTGGGAGTATTGAAATTTGTTGAAATCACTTCCCGATATATACAGCTCAATGGAAAATGTGCGTTCTTGTATTAAAAAAACTGTAAGAACACATTTTTAGATGTATTTAATGAGTTTTATTAAATGTTTTTGTTTTTTTTTATCATTCTTCCACTATCAGATCATCCACAGCTCATGATACAGATATCTCACAAGAAGATGTGATGAAATAGTGATTATATTGTAGAGGGATGAATAATGTAAACTTCAATAATGTGACATTAAGTTATATGGAGTTAATCATAAAATCTAAAGGCTATGGACATCTTTAGCATGGAAAAAAAATGTTTTTACATACTGAATGTTAATGGTTACCATTAGTTTAAGGGAATCTGTCAGCAGCTTTTTGCTATGAAATATGAGAGCAGCATGATGTAGGGACAGAGACCCTGATTCCAGGGATGTATGACATATTATTGCTGTTTTAATACAATCAGTGTTTTATCAGCAGGAGATTATCACTTCAGGACTAGGTGTTTTGTGCCTCCTGGTTCAACCCCGCCCCCACCACTGATTGGCAGCTTTCATTCAGTGTACACAGAAAGCTGCCAATCAGGGGTGTGGGCGGGGTTATACAGGGCTCAGCATTCTGAGCTCTGCTAGACCTGCAGCAGAGAAAACAGTGATTGTATCACAGCTGCTGCACCCAGTAAACTAAGTGATACATCCCTGGAATCAGGGTCTCTGCCCCCTACCTCATGCTGATGTCAGATTCCATTTTTATAAAATTTCAGTCTCCAATCTTCATTCTTTAATTCATTTTCAGACCCCCTAATATGCTGTTTGCCGCCTGATCCAAGTTTTAAAATTTAACTCCTATAGGAATGTCTCTCCCAGTAATACAGGCTGGATGTGAGTACTGTGTCACTCCCAGTTATATAGGGACACAAACATCTAAAGAGACGCATCAAAAAAAACAGCCATGCCCACACCCAAATACATAAAGTAATACAGCAACTGTATTTGACAAAACATTCAGATGCAAAGACAAAAATTAAAACCGCTTAAAAACTTATAAACGACACCATTAGTGCAATAAGTAATTACACAATTTTCAAAAAGTCAGATGGGTTTAAAACTCGGTCGAGGATCGCAACGCAATGCTCGGACTGGCCGTCGGTTCACCCATCCAGACCATGATAGCTACATAGAAATACATGCTGCCACGCTCAGGTTGGGAGAGCCGCCGGCCAGTCCGAGCATTGCATTGCGATCATCGTCTGAGTTATATGGCCGTATGGGGTCAATAAATCTATATGGGTCCTCCCTTATCTGCAAGCTATGAGATGAAACAGTAACACTGTCGGTCCCCTTTGCCCAGCAATCATCCCTTCTGTAACGCCTCAACCATCCATCAGAAGCGGTCCTGGGAGACCTCATACAATGTAGACAGAAGCGATGAACATGACAGCAAGGACCAAAATCTGCAATGTGCCAAGGGAGCACTCCGCCAGGCTGAGGTGCCAAATCACCGTCTGCCAACCGGTCACTGGGCAGCTCACCATCCAGTGTGAGCACCAGCGCTGACCGAGTTCCCGGTAGACCTGACAAGGATTTATTAGGGGCTTGTGTTAAGGGGAAATCCTCCCCTGTGATTACAAGTCCATTAGTTACTGTGTGGGATTCCCTTTATTTCCCTGCTGCATGTTCTAAGTTCATAGACATCTCTTCCCCTGTAAAAGTGTCTTTGCAATTTATTATATAAGACTCTGTTCACATCACGTCTGAGCCATGTGTCGATCATATGTATTTGCACATATTATTACTATGATGGATGCCTTTGGGGTTGTCCCAACTAAAAATTGCAAAATACTTGAAAAAAAATTCAATAAAAATCCTCTCCTTTCTCCAGAATGGAGGGATTTTATTCCTATAGTTTACTGCTCATTGCCTAGATTACCGGCCACCTTTGCAGTCTACCAGAAGTGGCCAGATATCTAGCAGCATGCATTTGCATGTAAATTTGCTATACAGCTTGCAAGTCCTGCTCTGAAGCATCAGTGTCTCTGCGCTCCTCCAATACA
Organism: Phyllobates terribilis; assembly: GCF_046119375.1. Classification (NCBI taxonomy): domain Eukaryota; kingdom Metazoa; phylum Chordata; class Amphibia; order Anura; family Dendrobatidae; genus Phyllobates; species Phyllobates terribilis. Next base: position 389,166,876 of record NW_027362765.1, read on the forward strand.
GAAAGACGTCTTTGCTTGCAACATGTCATGCTGCTGGTCCGAACTGTCAATCATGAGGAGTGCGACGTAAAACACCTGGAAGATAAGACAACCCCTTCAAACCAAAGAATTGGGAAAAGCGCAGTGTGAATATAGCCTAAAGGCAGGATTACATGGGTAGATTTGTGCCCATAAGGAGCGTCAATCAATGATTTAACAAGTCGTTCATCGCTTATCTAAACCTAATTACACTGGCCGATGTAAACTGGTGATGAAGAATAGTAACAGCACACACAGAAATGGAGATTTCTGCTCTCCTGTATCTATTTAGCTTGTTTTCAAAAGCAGAATCAGCACGGAGGACATTATAAAACAAGTACTAAGCAGTATAGCTGGGAATCCAACTCTGAGGTGAGATAAAACACTTACTAGCAAGCAGCACCATCAGTCTGTTTGTTCCTATGTCTTTCTCCTTTACTCTGCTCGTCTCTGCTTCTCTTCCCTTTCCGCTATATAAATGCAGTATCATTATCCAGCCATCTCTTTTTGTGCAGCGTTCTGCATCATTATAATGAGTGCATTGCTCTGGATCATTATTTAGCAGAGAATCCCGGATCATCCTTCACCTACATTAGTAGAGTTCTAGATCATCGAACATCTACTTTATCCTGAGCCCCTGCTCTGAACTCTACATAATCATCCCCGATATTATCAATGCATCATTACCCTTCATTACTTCATCCTACTATCATAATCTAAGCCCCTCATCCTGAACCGTGCCGTCTGATCTTCTGCAGCAATTTGCATCCAGCTATTCCAGCCTCAGCCTGCCTATACTTTCCAGTCTGCAGTCCCAAGGACAGGTCACAGAGAATTATTTAGTGTCATACTGCAGGTACCCAGCATTGGATTTTTAAAGCATACCTGTCATACCAAGTGACTGTCAGTATCATCTGTCCTGTGTGTACAAGATGAATACACTTACTGCCAATGATATAACTTGTATCCTGTATTTTCACCAGTTTTCTCCTCTGCAGGCTTTATCTATAATTTTCATTACTCTCTGAGCTACTGTGTGGAGTTAGGGATCAGGATTCTTGCTCTCCTGTGTCTATGTAGCACACAGAAATAGCAGCAGCATGGAAGACATTATACAGCAATAGTGAGCAGTGTAGCTGTGAATCCAGCACTGTGAGTAGATTAAAACCGTTACTAGAAAACAGCAGCATAGAAGACATTAGACAGCAGTAGTGAGCAGGGCAGCTGTGAATCCAGCATTGAGCTTACATAAAAGTGTTACTAGAAAACAGCAATATAAAGGACATTATACAGCAGCACTGAGCAGTGTATCTATGAATCCATCACTGTGATGAGATAAAACCATTACTAGAAAACAGCAGCATAGAAGACATTATACAGCAGTAGTGAGCAGTGCAGCTGTGAATACAGCACTGAGATTACATAAAAGTGTTACTAGAAAACAGCAGTATAAAGAACATTATACAGTAGTAGTGAGCAGTGTAGCTATGAATCCAGCACTGAGATGATATAAAACCATTACTAGATAACAGCAGCATAAAGGACATTATGCTGCAGTACTTAGCAGTGTAGCTGTAAATCCAGCACTGAGATGAGATAAAACAGTTACTAGAAAACAGCAGCATACATGACATTATGCAACAGTACTGACCAGTGTAGCTGTGAACCCAGCTCCGAGATGCCATAAAACCATTACTAGAAAGCAACAGCATAGAGGACATTACACAGCAGTACTGAGCAGGATAGCTATGAATCCAGCTTTGAGGTGAGATAAAACATTTACTAGAAAGCAGCACCACCGCCTTTCTGTGTGTTTATGCCTCTCTCTTTCACTCAGCTCTTTCTTTCCCCTCTCCTCTTTTTTCTCTCCAGAATCTTTCTTTTGGTAGCTGTAAATTGATCCCTCAGTGAGAAGTCTTGAGCAAGACAGCTTTTAGCAGTTTTTTTGAGTAAATGATGAGTTTAGGGGGAAGGAGAAGTGGCTCATAAGTGGAGAAGGGAGCATACTTCTCTGATAAAATACATTACAAGAATACTTCTATTTACTTGTACTTTTGATTTATGCAAAGTTTGTTGAAAGGACAGCACCACAAGCTGAAAGTAAAACGTGCCTCAACAATGCAGGGCACAAAACAATACGGAATAAAACTTCCAGAACCAGAACCTGCCATAACCCAACCACCTCGTCATGAACCCTACATCTAAATGTGACTGTTCCATAATAAGCAAAAGCTCCTCATCCATAAAATCAACCCAAGTTCTGCTCTCACCACATGGATTCCACTCCGACCACATCAACGAGAACCAACCAAAGCTTCATATAAAAACATCCGACCAGTGAATGGAGGCTACTTGCCAATATGTTTAGTTTAACACATTTATTGTCCTCAGGGTCACCCCTCATTGAAGTATCGTATCATCAAAGCCGTCTATCCAGCGAGAACTGCGTCACCGCCCAAAGACAATGGCACAATTATAAAGGGCATTAGAGTCCACGGATGTGGTTCCCCTATACTCCGGACACGAGAACAGTCAGAGGCCCCCAAAAAGTGGGGAAAGAATCTATATGTAACATCGAATATATGAAATATAACCTGAATTATTGCTATAGAGAATATACTTATAAAACAAAGGGACTTAGCTCACAAATTGGCCAATTAATGAGAGCCCACCAGCAGTGACAAGGTGACCTTTTTTTGATGGGATCCTAAACCTAACATTTATCAAACATGCTTCTCCTGGGCTAAAAACTACAATTTTAAAGGGCACTAAGTAAAAAGTGCCTTAGACTAGGGTCACACGACATGCTAATCAGACTCTGATCAGAGTTTGATCAGCGTTGGATCCAATTTTCTTGGAAGTGGAGAGAAGAAAAAAAGTTTCTGCACCTAATCCATTATGTCAGTTCATGAAAATCAGATGTCACCCTACAATCTCAGAAGCAAACCGTGCATACTGCGATTTTTCCCCATGGACCACTCAGTCCAAGGAAAAAATTGGACATGTGGACAGCCACATAGAAAGGCTCAATGTATATGAGCCGGAACGTTGCATTGAACTTTATGAGCTAGTAAAGGATTTGTCTTTTTTGCACATTAATGCAGTGCTGCCCTCCTCTTTTCCTCTTTTTATTTGGGTTACTTAGTTATGGGGTCTGTGTGTCTCTCCCAGTAATATAGGCTGGATTTGAGGTCTGTGTGTCTCTCCCAGTAATATAGGTTATATGTGAGCTCTGTATATCTCTCCCAGTAATATAGGCTGGATGTGAGGTGTGTCTCTCCCAGTAATATAGGCTGGATGTGAGGTCTGTGAGTCTCTCCCAGTAATATAGGCTGGATGTGAGGTCTGCGTGTCTCTCCCAGTAATATAGGCTGGATGTGAGGTCTGTGTGATCTCTCCCAGTAATATAGGCTGGATGTGAGGTGGTGTGATCTCTCCCAGTAATATAGGCTTGATGTGAGGTGGTGTGATCTCTCCCAGTAATATAGGCTTGATGTGAGGTCTATGTGCGTCTCCCAGTAATATAGGCTAGATGTGAGCTCTGTGTGTTTCTCTCAGTAATATAGGCTGGATGTAAGGTGTGTGATCTCTCCCAGTAATATAGGTTGGATGTGAGCTCTGTGTGTTTCTCTCAGTAATATAGGCTGGATGTGAGGGATCTGTGTGTCTCTCCCAGTAATATAGGTTGGATGTGAGCTCTGTGTGTTTCTCTCAGTAATATAGGCTGAATGTGAGGGATCTGTGTGTCTCTCCCTCTGAAGGCGTGCAACCAGCAACATACTACTAGTGCTGCGTCATTTTTTTTTTCATTACTTTCCATCCATCCATCCATCCATCTAATCTATCCATCTTTCTTTCTATGGGTTCAGCCAAGAAAGATAAAAGATGACTGAATCTTTGACATCTTGAAAGGATGATCCGTATCCGCAGCCCTACAGACCATACACCGGTGCAGATTCCTACGACTCACAGTAGGATGACAGGTATGATGACACGTGTGATGTATGACTGTGTGCAGCAGATGTGGCAGCGGACAGATGTTCGTGTGCCGGTTTTCACAGGACGATGCCATGATCTGAGCGTCTTGCGGGCAGACGAGGGTCTGTACTTGACTTCTGCTTTACAAAAATAAATGGTCCCATTTTTAGGTGCGTGTAATAACCTTGTTGTGGAATGCAGACTGCGCAGCCAGCCAGGATTCTCAGGAGAAGCATTTTAATGAGCCGTAGCCTCCGGCTAAATTTACAGACCCCTGCTGGGGCAGTAATAAGATCAGAGCGGGTGACAATGGAAGCATACATTACATGTATATGTGAGCGAGGATTCGGCTACTCCAAGTTGTTGCACACACTTTATTTGTAGATTATAAAATCTACGTTTATTCTCATGTATAGAATGTGACATGCGCCTGTCAGGAGACGCTGAGATCCATCCAGCCACAGGGGGATCACCAGGACCTGGAAGATGTGAGCAGTGAGTCCAGGTTCAAGGTCATAGTCTTACGGCACTATGCACATTAGGTGATGAGCTGCCCCGATAACATAAGTACTCAGGGCAGCTGGACAAAGAGTCTAAAGACACCCATCAAATAAGGATACAGGGATGTCGCAAGTATCCCAACAGCAAATGTCAAGCAAAGAAGGTCAGGCATGTTGGGTTTCATCATACCCTATCTTTCTGCCAGACCCCACCAAGGACTGCCTAATTGTGCATCAATCTCTGCAAATTTCAACCTTATTCGGCCTCAGATATCCCAAAATTTACAAGGAGTGCTTCTGAAAATCATGTCAGGCCCATCAAATCTGGGCATGTGGGCAAGTATTGCTGGGAGAGACACACGGACCCCTCACATCCAGCTTATATTGCTGTGAGAGACACACAGACCTCACATCCAGCCTATATTACTGAGAGACACACACAGACCTCACATCCAGCCTATTTTACTGGGAGAGACACACCTCATAACCAGCCTATATTACTGGGAGAGATCACACACCTCACATTCAGCCTATATTACTGAGAGACACACACCTCACTCCAGCCTATATTACTGGGAGAGACACACAGATCGCACATCCAGCCTATATTACTGGGAGAGACACACACACCTCACATCCAGCCTATATTACTGGGAGAGACACACAGATCTCACATCCAGCCTATATTACTGGGAGAGATACACAGATCTCACATCCAGCCTATATTACTGGGAGAGACACACAGATCTCACATCTAGCCTATATTACTGGGAGAGACACACACATCTCACATCCAGCCTATATTACTGGGAGAGACACACAGACCTCACATCTAGCCTATATTACTGGGAGAGACACACACATCTCACATCCAGCCTATATTACTGGGAGAGATACACACACCTCACATCCAGCCTATATTACAGGGAGAGGCAGACAGAGCTCACATCAAGCCTATATTACTGAAAGGCACACACAGATCTCACATCCAGCCTATATTACTGGGAGAGACACACACCTCACATCCAGCCTATATTACTGGGAGAGATACACAGATCTAACATCCAGCCTATATTACTGGGAGAGATACACACAGACCTCACATCCAGCCTATATTACTGTGAGAGACACATAGGCCTTACATCCAGCCTATATTACTGGGAGAGGCACACACCTCACATCCAGCCTATATTACTGGGAGAGACAAACAGAGCTCACATCCAGCCTATATTACTGGGAGAGACATACAGACCTCACATCCAGCCTATATTACTGGGAGAGATACACAGAACTCACATCCAGCCTATATTACTTTGAGAGACACACACACCTCACATCCAGCCTATATTACTAGGAGAGATACACAGATCTCACATCCAGCCTATATTACTGGGAGAGATACACACAGATCTCACATCCAGCCTATATTACTGGGAGAAACACATAGGCCTTACATCCAGCCTATATTACTGGGAGAGACACACAGACCTCACATCCAGCCTATATTACTGGGAGAGATACACACACCTCACATCCAGCCTATATTACAGGGAGAGGCAGACAGAGCTCACATCAAGCCTATATTACTGAAAGGCACACACAGATCTCACATCCAGCCTATATTACTGGGAGAGACACACACCTCACATCCAGCCTATATTACTGGGAGAGATACACAGATCTCACATCCAGCCTATATTACTGGGAGAGATACACACAGACCTCACATCCAGCCTATATTACTGTGAGAGACACATAGGCCTTACATCCAGCCTATATTACTGGGAGAGGCACACACCTCACATCCAGCCTATATTACTGGGAGAGACAAACAGAGCTCACATCCAGTCTATATTACTGGGAGAGACACACAGACCTCACATCCAGCATATATTACTGGGAGAGATACACAGACCTCACATCCAGCCTATATTACTGGGAGAGACACACACACCTCACATCCAGCCTATATTACTGGGAGAGATACACAGATCTCACATCCAGCCTATATTACCGGGAGAGATACACACCTCACATCCAGCCTATATTACTGGGAGAGACAAACAGAGCTCACATCCAGCCTATATTACTGGGAGAGACACACAGACCTCACATCCAGCCTATATTACTGGGAGAGATACACAGAACTCACATCCAGCCTATATTACTTTGAGAGACACACACACCTCACATCCAGCCTATATTACTAGGAGAGATACACAGATCTCACATCCAGCCTATATTACTGGGAGAGATACACACAGATCTCACATCCAGCCTATGTTACTGGGAGAGACACATAGGCCTTACATCCAGCCTATATTACTGGGAGAGACACACAGACCTCACATCCAGCCTATATTACTGGGAGAGACAAACAGATCTCACATCCAGCCTATATTACTGGGAGAGACAAACAGATCTCACATCCAGCCTATATTACTGGGAGAGACACATAGGCCTTACATCCAGCCTATATTACTGGGAGAGACACACAGACCTCACATCCAGCCTATATTACTGGGAGAGATACACACACCTCACATCCAGCCTATATTACAGGGAGAGGCAGACAGAGCTCACATCAAGCCTATATTACTGAAAGGCACACACAGATCTCACATCCAGCCTATATTACTGGGAGAGACACACACCTCGCATCCAGCCTATATTACTGGGAGAGATACAGAGATCTCACATCCAGCCTATATTACTGGGAGAGATACACACAGACCTCACATCCAGCCTATATTACTGTGAGAGACACATAGGCCTTACATCCAGCCTATATTACTGGGAGAGGCACACACCTCACATCCAGCCTATATTACTGGGAGAGATACACACACCTCACATCCAGCCTATATTACAGGGAGAGGCAGACAGAGCTCACATCAAGCCTATATTACTGAAAGGCACACACAGATCTCACATCCAGCCTATATTACTGGGAGAGACACACACCTCGCATCCAGCCTATATTACTGGGAGAGATACAGAGATCTCACATCCAGCCTATATTACTGGGAGAGATACACACAGACCTCACATCCAGCCTATATTACTGTGAGAGACACATAGGCCTTACATCCAGCCTATATTACTGGGAGAGGCACACACCTCACATCCAGCCTATATTACTGGGAGAGACAAACAGAGCTCACATCCAGTCTATATTACTGGGAGAGACACACAGACCTCACATCCAGCATATATTACTGGGAGAGATACACAGACCTCACATCCAGCCTATATTACTGGGAGAGACACACACACCTCACATCCAGCCTATATTACTGGGAGAGATACACAGATCTCACATCCAGCCTATATTACTGGGAGAGATACACACCTCACATCCAGCCTATATTACTGGGAGAGACAAACAGAGCTCACATCCAGCCTATATTACTGGGAGAGACACACAGACCTCACATCCAGCCTATATTACTGGGAGAGATACACAGAACTCACATCCAGCCTATATTACTTTGAGAGACACACACACCTCACATCCAGCCTATATTACTAGGAGAGATACACAGATCTCACATCCAGCCTGTATTACTGGGAGAGATACACACAGATCTCACATCCAGCCTATATTACTGGGAGAGACACATAGGCCTTACATCCAGCCTATATTACTGGGAGAGACACACAGACCTCACATCCAGCCTATATTACTGGGAGAGATACACACACCTCACATCCAGCCTATATTACAGGGAGAGGCAGACAGAGCTCACATCAAGCCTATATTACTGAAAGGCACACACAGATCTCACATCCAGCCTATATTACTGGGAGAGACACACACCTCACATCCAGCCTATATTACTGGAAGAGATACACAGATCTCACATCCAGCCTATATTACTGGGAGAGATACACACAGACCTCACATCCAGCCTATATTACTGTGAGAGACACATAGGCCTTACATCCAGCCTATATTACTGGGAGAGGCACTTACCTCACATCCAGCCTATATTACTGGGAGAGACAAACAGAGCTCACATCCAGCCTATATTACTGGGAGAGACAAACAGAGCTCACATCCAGCCTATATTACTGGGAGAGACACACAGAGCTCACATCCAGCCTATATTACTGGGAGAGACACACAGAGCTCACATCCAGCCTATATTACTGGGAGAGACACACAGAGCTCACATCCAGCCTATATTACTGGAAGAAATGTTCCCACAAGAGAAAAATATGAAACTTGGATCAATCGGTACACTGCATACCAGGGAGGTCTGATTATGAATGAAATGAAGATTACAAACTGAAACCTACTGCAATTTTACAAATGTTAAGAGTTTTTAATTTTTAGGAGAAGAACCCTTATAATTTATTAAGTTGTACAGCAGAGGACATTAGAAGAAGTATTCCTTCTGCTGGGATCTACTCTTGAGATGGTCATTTTTAGGGAGTAACAGGCAGTTTGCATTTTGTCGCTGCTTTTGCCTTTTAGTTTCACAGTCGGGTTGTTTGTCTCGGGCATTGTTCACATCTGGAGCATTCTCTCTTTTATGCTTTGACTGAATGCGGCAATGTCAGTGCAATAAAGCTGCGCCTCCCGCTCAGGTTTACAGCACTCCAAGCGCTGACTTACTGACTTCCTCCACGTCGCCTTTCAGAAGTGCTAAAGTACAAGTCGCTCAGGTGTTTACTAGTTAACAAGCTCACATGGATGTGAACCCCTGACCCCCTGATGAATACGTCTGCCGGCGTTACAGCGGATACATGTCCCAATGTCAATGTCTTGCAGATGTAGACTGAAGCCTGCGGTAAATTCTGTTTGCATCCTTAAACATTTGCATTTCTGGTTGGAAGCGGCGAGAAGTGGCGAGGCTGAGGGTATCTCGGGGATCGGCTAAATTGTCTGCTGCCTTTCATGTGAATGCCATGTATATTCATTGAGCTCTGGGAAAGGTTCGTTATTCAAACAGGCAATGGAGAGCGAGAAAAAAAAAAAACCACAGCTTCTTTGGTTTTCAAAGGAGGCTCTGATGCGCCAGTCAGAAAGCTGTCATACTATCCCCGAAGCGAATGATCCAGGGAAGGAAAGATGAAAAAGAGAGACAGACATCAGACGCACAAGCAGGCCAGAAAGGAAAGTGCAAAAAGTGGAAAGGGTGCACGACAATTGGGCTGTATTTTATTTAGTGTATGCCGAAATGCACAACCAGCCAGAGTCAAAGTCTTACGAGCACAAAGCATTAGTCTGTCCAATCCGTAGAAGACTACAGGGTGGCAATATGGTGTTATACTAAAAGGAGGAAAAAAATAAAGCGTTCTATATAATGGACATACAATTCCACTGAGGGAGGCACTACAGGCGAAACACAAAGATTGCTTATGGCGCCACCATACTTCGTATCCCTCTTGAAAGTTACTCTATGGCTCTTGGCCAAAGCGACCCAAACTAAAATCATTTTCCCCTGTAGCTTTGGGTGGATGATCTTGTAAGACAAAAAAAAAACTAGACATGAGTAAATCTCCCAGTTTTGAGCAGATTTGCCCAATTTGGCCCGCAGGTTCAATTACGGTTTAGAAGTCAAAGCATAATAAAGAAAAAGGGAAAAAAACTAATAAAATACAATATATTCACCTGTCCTTACACCGCCAGCGTTTCATGGTCCTTTGCGGTGTGGCCGGTGACTAGACGTCTATAACGTGGGTTGCTCCCAAGTGGCCATCTGAGACCACTCAGTGCCGGAAGCGAACACCGGAAGAACCGAATACCGACGCACAGGACCGGGGAGCTGTGGAGTAAGGGAGCTAGGACGTGAGTATAATGTATTTTAGTATTTTAGTCCGTTCCCGAACATAAAAGAAGACAGCAGGAAGATAACTGGATTAGCGCCATTTTGATGGATTTGTGTGAGCAATGGTACTCCGAATACAGGAAAGCATGGGAGCAATGGTACTCCGAATACAGGAAAGCATGGGAGCAATGGTACTCCGAATACAGGAAAGCATCGGAGCAATGGCACTCCGAATACAGGAAAGCATCGGAGCAATGGTACTCCGGATACAGGAAAGCATTGAAGCAATGGTACTCTGAATACAGGAAAGAATCGGAGCAACGGTAGTCTGAATACAAGAAAGTATCGGCCCAATGGTACTCCGAATACAGGAAAGTATCGGACTAATGGTACTCCGAATACAGGAAAGCATCAAAGTAATGGTACTCCGAATAGAGGAAAGCAACGGAGCAATGGTACTCCGAATACAGGAAAGCATCCGACCAATGGTACTCCAAATACTGGAAAGCATTGGACTAATGGTACTCCGAATACAGGAAAGCATCCGACCAATGGTACTCCAAATACTGGAAAGCATCGGACTAATTGTACTCCGGATACAGGAAAGCATCGGACTAATGGTACTAAGAATACAAGAAAACATCGGAGCAACGGTACTCCGAATACAGGAAAGGATCCAACCAATGGTACTCCGAATACAGGAAAGCATCGGAGCAGAGGAGATGAGGATCCTCCAGTTTGAAATCCAAGCTCGATCCTTTGCTTCGCCGCAGTCAAAGCCGTTCTCCCCATTGACAACTCATGGAGCACGCACATGTATTGGGGTGTCGGAGGCTATGGCTTTTGACCAAACAGACATTCGGGCGACAAGGTGTATGGCCGCCATTGTTCTGTAGACAGTGAGGTTGTTTGCACGAATTGTAAAAACTCAAGAATTTCAACCGGAATACAAAGCGTCCACGTAAAACCTCTGACCCATGTGAATGGCATCTTAAAAATCCAGTCTAATATATTGTGGGGTCTTCACAGTGCAGAATCGTAGCCACAATCACGGCTTTGGTTGCCAGTCTTGCCGGCAGCCACATTGAATGAAGCAGTTGTCTTCCAAGAGTTGAGTACAAGGCGGCGCGCACTAATGGGAATGTCACATGTAATGGAGGCCACACAATCCGCGGCGCTCGGGTTTTCTAGTTTCATGTTGCAGAGTTACAGTATTTTGTGGGGGATCACGGACACGTTGCTCCGGCTCATTACATGCACCAGCGGATACAATAAAGCCCCCCGCAGACTGAGCCGAACTCTCCTCTCCATATTAGCATATGACTGTGGCCCCGCATCGACTTCTGCCTCCGCTGCCAAGTGGAGGGGACTGGCTTTTCACAGCTGAATTGTTCGGTCTCCACAGCGCTCGCACGTCTGGAGATTTCTGCAAACAAAGATGTAAACCTGAAAGCGAGTCGTGTCCCGTAAGCGCGTGAATCCCGGCGCACATTCCCTCATCGGCGCTCGGAGCCTTTCTGAAAGTGTAGATTGAAATTCACGAGGCGGGAGCCGGCCGCAGACCGAGTGTGACTGATTTCACGGCCGTTCCTCGCTGACCTTCAGAGACAGGAATTGGCTGAAAATTTAATGGAGCCTTTTATCTGCCGTTCTCTTTGGTGGTTAAAATTTGCAAAAGTTAAATGTACCGGAGACCAATGCAATTTGTATCTGACGTGAATGTAATGCCATTTTTTTTTTCTCTTTTGAGAGTGCAGCCGTTGAGTGTGAAAATGAGCTTTTAAAGGGGTGGCCCTTTCCATAGACCCTTTTAGAACATAGAAATATAATCTTCTCCATATTAGGACTCTTGCCCCCCCCAATACTTATGCATTTGAATGGACGATGTGTAATGTCACATTAAATTCACCCTGCAAAACAAAATTCAGCAAGCAGAGCTAGGCCAGCTCTGGACAACATGATCTGCTGCTATTCTACCTCTGTATTGGCTCCCTGAAACATTACGTTGACTCTTAAAGGGGTTGTCTACTTTTACGTCAATAGGAGCTGTTGCAGTATCGGGAATGGCCACTACACAATACACGGCGCTGTAGAGTTCCAGCTCTGCAAATCCATATACTCTGTACAACAGCTGATCGCTGGGAGTGCCGGACGTCGGACCCAGTGGTGTAACTTGCGGTTCATGGGCCCCAATGTAAAAGCTCCAACGGTGCCCCCAATTATTGCAAGTTTTTAATAACACTAGTCTTTTTATATAGGCAAAAGGGACTTTTTCGGGGCCCCCCAGGCTCCAGGGCCTGGGTCCGATTCCAATCCCTGCACCTATAGTAGTTACGCCCCTGGTCGGACACCTAGCGATCTGATGTTTACGGCCTATTCTAGGTCATCAATTTCTGGACAACTGCATTTAAGATCAAAACGGAAAACATTTCTTAACATTATAGTGAACCTGTCATATTGCAAATGGTATCTGATCTGGTTATAGAGCAGGAGGAGCTGAGCAGATTGATATACTTTTATGTGGGAAAAGTTCCAGTAAAACTTGCATTTTATTCATTAAAATCCATGGGGTTATATGGTTATGAGTCCAGTGGGCGGTCCTATGACTGTGCATGCAGAGACAGCTCCTCTATATGAATAAGGATAGAGTCAGACGGCCATATAACTCGGAACAAGATCACAGCACAATGCTTGGACTGGCTGTCGGCAATCACGACCTGAGTATGACAGCATGTATTTCTAAGCGGCTGTCACGCTCGGGTCGGGAGAGTCTACAGCCAGTCCAAGCACTGAGTTGTGATCCTCGTCCGAGACAGCAGTCTGACTTGTCCCTAAAAGCGACCTTAGAGCTAATTTCCCCTGCAGAAAGTGATATATACTCATTTCAACCCAGAGGAAACATTTACCTTCAGCTGACTGTATGTAGAGCTAAGCCAGTTTAGATGACCTGGTATGGCCGCAGTCCTGCACCTCTTCATTGTATATAAATCTAGTCTGTTTGGCCAAGTTGTATATGTATGGTCTTCAACTCTCCAACCCTGTATGTAAAGCTGCTGTTGTTAGCCAACTGGGTGTCGTCTTCAAGAAGACAGATTCAAGAGGACTATGCCCACTTGGCTAACCAGACTATATTTATATACAGGGAAGAAGTGGCCATATCTCAGGATAAGAGAAGCAGAAAAACAGGAGAACAGCAGCACATTTAGACCAGGTAAAAAAAAATGCATATATATGACAAGTGACAGGTCATCTTTAAATGATAAATTTATATAATTAACATTAATATTAATATTATTCACGATATTATCTCTACTTCAGTTGATGCTTTTATTAAAAGTTATCAGTCCACCCTTGTCCCATGTCCCAGTGCCTAAATTTGCTTGGTCCGTCCCCCTGACGGCGCTGTGAGTAGAATTCATTCTGCCACCTATCGGCTCCATACTTCCAGCCATAGCATTTCAATGAATGAGGATGATGATGGTGACTTGTGCAGTGGAGGAGTCAAGAAGTGTCTGTGTGCAGGCAGAGGGGCGCTGTATGGATCAGCTAACTAGTCAATGTCCTGGACCTCAATGCAAAATCTATAAGAGGGTCCTTTATGGAAAATATAAAAAAGGAGGAGCTTCCTATGCCCCTCCTTTATTTCTATGCTCCAGAACATAGATAAATGTGAACAGTTTCTACTCGGCCACGGACTATGCTGCTGCCCCTACTTGCCCTTGCATTCTTCTCCTGTGATACAGAATTTCCATCTCGCCACCGATGAGCATCCAGATCCTTCCCACAGTCCTATATCTACGTCACACTCACAAATAATTCCTCCATGAAGCCAACGAGAACAATTGTATTTAATTTGCTCTGGATTTGGGTCCAACAAAACCCCTTGTTTACACACAGTAACATGCACGTTCTCCAGATGCTGAACCACCCAACATCAATTATGGTAAATATTGAGCTCACGAAACATTTGTCTTCCTGGGTCTCCTATCTGGGGGGGTAGGGGTTGTGTTTGCTCCGCACAGTTCTTTGGCTGATTTGCAGTGGCAGCAATATTGCTCATTTCACTCCATCACCAATGAATTAATTACTAATTGCAAGATTAGCATTTCCATTTACTGTTTCAGGTTAGTTTTGGAAATGCAACACTTTGCGTGAGGAATGAAGGTGATCAGCAAGTCAGAAAGTGTTGGACAGGTATAAGAAACTTTACGATATAGCATAACAGGGAAATAGGCTTCTTATTCCAATTATGAGCCTCTTCTTCTCCTCTTCTGCCTCCTTAATTCATCATTTACTTTGAAATATCAGCTCAAACCTTTCCTGGTTAAGACAAGAGGGATTGTCAGCTCACTGAGGGATCAAATTACAGCTACCTGCTGATGTATGTGAGAGTGAGAAAACAGACAGACGGAGAATAAGACAGATCACAGCTTTCTAGTAAGTGTTTTATATTAACACAGGGCTGGATTCACAGCTACACTTGCTCAGTACTGCTATATATTGCCCTCAATACTGCTGCGTTATAGCAAGTGTTTATCTCACCCCAGAGGTGGACTCACAGTTATACTTGCTCAGTACTGCTGTATATTGGCCTCAATGCTGCTGTGTTATAGCAAGTGTTTATCTCACCATAGAGCCTGGACACACTGCTACACTGCACAGTACTGCTGTATAATTCCCTCAATGCTGCTGCTTTTTAGCAAGTGTTTATCTCACCCCAGAGCTGGACTCACTGCTACACTGCTCAGTACTCATGTATAATACTATCAATGTTGCTTCGTTATAGCAAGTCTCAATCTTACCTTGTAGTTGGACTCACTGCTAAACTGCTCAAGATTGATGTGTATTGTCCTCAATGTTGCTGCATTATAGCAAGTGTTTATCTCACCACAGAGCTGGATTCACAGCTATACTGCTCAGTACTGCTGTATATTGCCCTCAATGCTGTTGCCTTGTAGCGTGTTTATCTCACCCCAGAGGTGGACTCACAGTTATACTTGCTCAGTACTGCTGTATATTGCCCTTAATGCTGCTGTGTTATAGCAAGTGTTTATCTCACCTTGTAGTTGGACTCACTGCTACACTGCTCAATACTGCTGTATATTGCCCTCAATGTTGCTGCATTATAGCAAACATTTATCTCATCCCAGAGCTAGACGCACTGCTATATTGCTCAGTACTGCTGTATATTGTCCTTGATGCTGCTGCGTTATAGCAAGTATTTATCTAACCCCAGAGCTGGACTCACTGCTACACTGCTCAGTACTGCCGCATAATACCCTCAATGCTGTTGCTTTATAACAAGCATATATCTCATCCCAGAGCTGGACTCACAGCTACGCTGGTCAGTACTGCTGTATATTGTCCTCCATGCTGCTTCTGAACATATGATACATACAGACAGGAAAGCAGGAGTAACTCATGTCTGTGTGTGCTGTGAACGGGAAACATTAAAGCAGCTAATCTCCACCAACTAGCTCGGAGACAACTGAAAATTAGAAATAGAACCTGCAGAGGAGAAAAATGGCGAAAAATGCAGGATACAAGTCATAATAATGTTGTTATTTATCATGTACATTACTGCTTATTTAACAAGTACGCTTGAAAAATTTTACGTGGCTTCAGCAATGATGTGTGACCGGTCGCAGCAAACAATTTCTGCAGTCGACACCACTAAGGCCACAGCGGCAGCCGGAGACTGTCAGGGACCAGGGAAGTGCCGGCATAAAATTGTCAGGGGATTGGTAAACTGCAAATGTAATGGAGTCGGAATACGCCTTTAAAATGCACATGACTGTACTGAATGCATAAAACAACCTCGGATGCTGCTCATCTTGGGTGATAGCAATAGACCCGACACAAGGATCCTGTACGAGTCCCTGTGGATACATAGCAAAGAGAAATAGACCATTCACGTGCTGCCGAATGGCGCCATAAACGGCGTTATGCTGCACGGTGGCTGCACTCTAAAAGCACTGCTTTACTGCGCAGAGTCGTAGCAATATTAAGACTCCATATAAAAGGTATTGAGAGCTGTAACACACGTGTGTGAACGATGCCTAAGAGTAGGAATCAAAACCATTAGTGAACCTAGTGAGGCGGCATTTATCTAAATGCTTCATCTGTGGGTATATACGCCATTCTTAAGTGCATCTTCTCCTTATTATCTGAGTATTAATATCTGACCTTGGCGGGATTGCACCTCTCATCTCTGCTATATATATCAGCAGCTCATTAGTTCTCCTTCACGGCTCTTTCATCCCTGAGTCATTTCATGAAATCTGCAAAACAGAATCTCCGGCATTATTTCCTCCCGTCCCACCCGGATTGATTTCAGCTTTTTCGTTTTTTCCTTCTTCGCTGATGATGTAAACAAGGACAAGACCACAAACAATGAAGCATCAACATCTGCCACTCATATGTGTCCGTGTGCGAGCGCGTCAGGCCTCTCCTCCGCTCGGGGTTACGTGTAGTGACTGCCAACAATCAGGCGCACGTTCAAAAGTCAACTCGGCCAAACCGAAAACTGTTCACATCCCCGAGATACCTGGGAAGAAGAGTCGCAGCGGATCGGCAGAGACGTATGGGGCAGACAGAGAAGTGTTAGAGGGGAGACAAACAAAATATCCATCAAAGAACATGGTGACAATAACCAGGCGCTGACACATGGACCTTCCTCCCAGGTATGGACAGCTGTGCCGATCTGTATATAGAAAGGCAGTGGATGATATCATCGGCACGGCTGAATGGAAACTTCACAGAAGAAGGGAAACATCACGGCGCAGGATGTGCTCTGCAAATTGTTTGCACCTTGCAAAACTTCATCTCTCTAAGGTTAAACTGTGGGATTTCTGGGATCACAACACAATGAGAATGATTCCCTACAGGAACCGAGCTGTAGAAAGTACCGAGTCGTGAGCTGAATAAAAGTCACCGAGTCCATAACTGCAATCATTCATCAGCACAAACATTGCACCCCCACCGGGAGTTTCATGCAGCCTTACATCACCAAGCACAATGCTGAGCGTCGGATGGAGTGGTGTAAAGCCGCCACCACGGGGCTCTGGAGAAGACGTGTTCTGTGCAGTGATGGATCGCACTTCTCTATCTGCGTCTGATGGAGGAGTCTGGATTTGGTGATTCCAGGAGGACGTTACCCTCCGACTGCATTTTGCTGCTGTACAGATGGTGGAGGAGGATAATGCTATGGGCTGTTATGAGGGGTCAGCATTGGGCCCTTAATTCCAGTGAGGGGAAATCTTATTCTTTAGCACAAGACATTGTGGACAATTGTAGCTTCAGCTTTGTGGGAACAGTTTGGGGTTCGCACTTTTCTGTTCCCCCCCATGACTGTGCCCAGTGCACAAGCTCCATACAGACATGGAGGGGGGACTGATTGCAACATTAGAAAATATATTTTCCAATATAGCAAAATGTGTTTTTGCCCAGGGTCATATAGCTATATCTCCAAAGACATAGTGATAGAATGTGAGGACAATGATGATGTCTGTAAAGCTGCGGAATATGAGGGCGCTGTATAAACTAGCAAAATAAATAAGCAAAGAAATTGTCTGTCTCCATATACGATGCCGGACTTCTGATATGAATTCAGACTAGGAATGAAGTCCCAGTCCTCTCTATCAGTGCAGTATGTAAGTAGCCATATTGTGTTTCTCCAGTGACCCCCAGATAATTCATTAGCTGGTTTGGAGAGAGAGAGAACTTAGTTGACTTTTTATGAGCTGAATCTAGAAATACTCAGTAATTGATTGTATAATGGGGATCGCTACGTGGTTTTGTTCATTGCTGGACGAGGTTTAGATCATTTAATTACATTTGCATCTAGAATAAGGAAATACCTCCAACTATTTGATGTACACAGCTCCCATGCAGACCTGGGTCTCCGTGGCCACATAATGAAAACCAACTATTGCAGTCAGTCATTCCCCCCTTCAGTCTACAGTATCTACTATGTCTTGCTAAGAGACTATAGCCAATTTATAGCCTGCAACCATAGAGACACATAAGTCTGCATAGGAGCTGTAGACATAAAACAGCAGGTTTGTTATCCGGACTGTTTACAAAGTTGCTTCTTTTTATTTTATTTTAGATTCATAACAGCTATAAAAAAATTGTAGTAAAGGAGGATATACTGTATGATATATATACTGTCCCCTTATAAATTTGTATCCTATAGCTGCACAAAGTCCTGTGTGAATAGAAGGAGAATGGTAGTGTGTGTGCGTAACCGCCACTCTTTGCAGGCAGTGAATTGAGCATGCCCATTACTGTTCCATATGCACAAGGGTCTTTGGTACTACTTGTGGTCCCAGCAGTCGGACCCCCATTGATCATACATTTATAACCTGTAGGAAAGCCAGTTAGGCTAGGGTTAAATTCTATCACTGCAGGTCTTGATTAGATGCCTGACTAGCTTTAATCAAGAACCAAGACCTGTGTTCACTAGAGATATGTCAGTTTGATAGATGATGAGTGTGCTGCTGGTGAGTGACCTGCCAAATTGTGAGCTGTAGCTTGGAGAGACACATGCCAGAGTCTCCCTTTGAATGGAGACTGCATTGGTCAGCTAGACAAGCTGAGAAGTCTGTGTGTTGGAGCTGCAGAGAACCATGTGGAAGCTGCAGCCTGTTCAGTGTGAACTGTGCCTGGAGTTGAACACTTCTGTTTGGAGCTGTAGCTCAGGCTGAAGGGGACAACGAGACTGTTGGGGTCGTACCTCTTCTGTGTATGATGTTTCTTCCTGGGGAAAGGACTATAATCTGTTCAGATGAGCCCAAAACTGACATATGTGCCTGCTGTTTATTGGCTGTTACACCTTTGGGTCCAGAAGAGGCAGTTTCTGTTTTTGAATCCCATGGAGTTTTATGAAAGCAATAAAACTGCACCTTTTTGGACCAAACTGCATTGCCTGTGTGAACGCTACCCAATGCCTGCCTGAAAACGTGAATCCCTACACTCCTATACATTTGGCAACTCCTTTAAAGGTTACAATTTCTACCCCATAGACAACCCTGCCTTCACAACAATATACAAGTGAAGATCCATGATGACACATGATCGGACTGCAAAAATTAAGTGTTTTTCTACTTTAGAATGATGCATTTCACACATTTTATTAGGGCATAAAGTCTTCAATTATTATCTGCAGCGGACAGTTGCTCCAAAGACATGGATGGCCAATCTCCTTGTGTCATGGGTGTATCTAGTGTGACAGACAGCCTAGGGGTCTCCACTCCCCCATTCCTTAGTTGTTGGGCTCCATTCCCCCACTTCCCGTTGTTGTACACTTGTTCCTTCCCTCACCTTGCATGACACCTTGCAAGGGAACTGTGTAATGCTTCTTCTGCCCTGCGGGAGTGCTGCAAGAAAACGTAACTCTTGCAAAGTACATTTGGCTACATTGTATAGAAGATTCGTAATATAAGCGATATTACTGATTAGGCAATCATGAAGATCTGATGGGTTAGTTTGTGATATTTATCCGAAAAAACATCACTTTCTTAAAGGGATAGTGAAATCCATGTTATCTCCTTGCTGTCGAGTTTCATGCAATCTATTAGCTGCAGGGTCTAGGGTGGACCACCCCTATGTCTCCTGGTGCTGATCCAGGTGGGGATCTTGCACAACTTCTTGCTCTGTTCTTCATCTCTTTTTCTATTCTCCGCCCCCCCGTCCTCCTCTGTTTTCCTCTTGAACCATCACATTTCCTATATTTTCTCGCTTCTCACAAGACATGCTCGGGCTCGCTCTGCCTTATTTGTCGGCTTGGTTATACTCTACCTCCATCTTGAAGTGTTAGGACATTTCAATTCACAAATATGAGACGTCAAGCCGGGCTTCCAGCAGTTACCAGGGACTGTGATATGCGGCTGGATTTATGGCCGGGAGATAATGGAACTTTTTATTAAAGGGGAGGGAGGGGGGAAACGACAGTTTTCCTTCTATAAAAGAAGAATAGGAAAAACCGGGAGAAATCTGTGTAGTTTACTTAGAGACATGTGAAAGCGCCGGGGCTGGAAGGACCTGAGGTCGCCTCCATTCCTTTGTCATTTTGCTTTGCAGCAAAGAGTGATCAATTTTTAACAGTTATTCATTTCATTCAAGGCAATGTCCTGGCGGCCTGGACAAAACCCGGCCCCTTTTGTCTGTCTGTCCAGCGCTGACAGTTTAATTAAACCCCCGCTCGAGATGAGGTCAAAGGGTCGACTATTCATCAGTAACGCTTTACTGAAATATCAGCTCCGGCCCTTGTTTAAAATCCTGGAATCAAGTTAATGACTTATGCCCCCCTCAATTAACCAGGAGGGGCGCGCCGGGGACTTGCCCTATAGGAAAACTGTCTAATTATGGTGAAAAAAAGTATCGATAAGAAAAATAAACTCCCTGAAAATGCTATTTAACTACTGTCACAATTATGTAGTGCAGAAAGTTACTTATTTGTAGCAAAATATTGCAAAGAGGAAAATAACAAAATTAGATTGGCTACATTGGAAAAAGCTAATGTGATGTCAGCTTCCATCGGGCAAAGACTAGGAATATAATGAAGCTCTAATTGATTAGTTTTTAGAAGAATTTCTTTCTTAAAGAGAATCTGTTAGTAGGATCGACCGTCCTAAGCCGTCTATATGGGCATGTAGGTCATTTGAAGCTGAATAAAATGATACCTTGATATCTGCGATCTGATGTTTTATTCCAGAGAAATCCGGGTTTTTCTTAATATGCAAATTAGCTATTAAGATCTATGGGTGGGACATAGATCTCACTGATAATCTGCCTCCAGAGGATGTTTTACATGAAAGTAGACATTACTGGTGTAAGATCTGTAGATCAGGAGAGCAGACTGTCAGTCATTACATGTCTCACACTGGAAACGCCTCCTTTCATGTAAAATAAGACAGATTCTCGGGGAGATCTATGCCCGGCCCATAGATCTTAACAGCTCATTTACATATTAGGAAAAATGTAGATTTCTCTGGAATAAGACATCAGATCACAGATATCAAGGTATCATTTCATTCAGCTTCCTATGACCTACATGACCCTATAGAAGGCTTAGGAGGGTAAAACCTATTGACGGATTCCCTTTAAAGGCATAGTGAAATCTAACTTGTCTCTGTCTGCGCAGTTTTATGCATTCTGTTATTCCCTGTTATCAGCCATTTGAATGCGACCGAATCTTTCTTCACTGAAAATGTAACACTCTGACTTCATTATCTTATATATTTCCATACATAATGCTAGCGAAAATGTTCAAAAATATCCCTTTAATTTTCATGGGACGAAAGATTTGATAGAAACAACACCAGCAAACATTTCACATTACGCCATAATTTTTATAGTTTTTTAAAATGGGTTTTGAGAAAGATTTTAGAACAGGTCCATTCCAAAAGACTTAACATAGCCTAAAGGCTTGTTCACAAGTAGCATTTTTTATGGGGTTTTTTCAATGCATTTTTTATTGCCTAAAAAAAAAATGCAACATTATACAGTAACGGGCGCCCAAATGAGTGATTTCTAAAATCTCATTCACGTGGAGAGTATTTTTTTTTATTTTATTTGGGCTATTTAACTTGTGGTTAAAAAAAAACGCAATCTGACAATTCTTTCTGCGTTTTTACTGCACTTTTTACCCATTCAGATTTCAACGGCTTTGCACCAAAAAAACACCTAAAAAAATATTAGAAATGAATCTCATTTTTGCTGCCTACATTTTTCATGCAGAAAAATGCATAAAAAAAAAAGCTGTGTGTGAACATACCCTAAGTGTACGTCTCATTTTCTTTACACAAGATATAATTGATGAAATCCACCCTAATGGATTCAGGTTCAGCTGAGGATCAGATAGAGAATCTGTGGAGGATCTTATATTAGACGTGGCCCCTCCATAAAGTCCTAATGGGGACCATGAAATTAAAAAATATTCCAAATTTTATTTATTTTTAATTCCCATGATATTGCAACATGACAGTGATGCACTTTGTCCTTTGCTACAAAATTCTACAAAATATTCCTGAATTCTGCAATCTCCCCTCCACGATGCCCCCCGTCCTTACAACAGGGATAATTAGCAGGGAGCGGGATCCGATTTCACCCCCTGCCCTCCGGCCGGCAGCACAATTTGTAATAAGACAGCTGCGATTAGCACCGGACAGGACGCCATAGACTGTTTGTGCGCTCGGCGTTTGATGGGGGTTGGGGGATAAATGGGAAATCCGATGATAAGGATCCGGGACTCGCATTATATCCAATGAATAGGTAAAATGTAATGGGCCTGTGTCTCCTCTGCGCGGCCCGAGCCCCATAGATCAATCTTTATGGCAGAAGTCGGTAAGTGTTTTTCGGAGCAGTTTCTCACCAGTCTGACTATTCTGTGCCGTGTTTGCTCAGGAGCCGCCAGTCATTCCCAGTTTCACACAACGTCACTTTCTCGTTGACAGAAAAAGGGAAGGAGAAGGAAGAAGAAAGGGGGGAGTGAAAAAATACAAAAGGAAAAAAACAAAACTGGGATGAAACCAAGCAAATTCCCCAAGGCGAGCGAACTAATCACCAGAAAGTCACTGACCGATGGCGAGAGTCCAAATTAAGCTCCTCGCATTACCATGGAGATGGCGACTTCTTCCATGGTGGCTTCAAAACCATTTCATCACTTTTCTTGTCTCTTTATCCCTGGGACAAAACCAGAGGAAGCGATCCTAATGATGTGTTTCTCCCCCTCTCCCCGCACTTCAATCTCTCACCTTCTCCCCATCGATTAAAGGGGGTGTCTGTAAAGCCACGACGCGTCCAGACTGTCTGATAACCAGACTGAGGAAGGAGACAACGGATCGGCCAGTAGAGCGATGATGATGATGCCGGAGCAGAAATATCATGTATCAATCATCTGCAACATTGTATAGTGTCAGGAATACTCCGTAACATAAGTGAACATCTTGTGTTGGCTCCTGGTAATTATCTGTACCATTATCAATTCTTAATCGAAACATTTGATATCAAGCTTTTTTTTTTTTTTTTTTTGTCTTTTTCTTTTTATCTCTCGTCACTTTTGCCTTTTCTATTTTGAGGCAGGCAAACTATTGGACAAAGCTGGAGTAATGCATGGTGAAAAAGGAGGGAAAATAAAGTTCTAATACCTATAGTGCTGGCAGACTGCTGGTGGAGATGAACCGCCAACTCAATAAGATTGCATGGCAAGTTACAGAACAAGAGAATCAGGACTGTTCCATCATGAGTCTGATGTATAATGTCTTAGTTTAGGGTGTATGATTCCTTGTTATTAGGGCGTAGAGACTTTATAGAGAGGGACGTCGCCCCCATAAGCATCAGATAGCTGTCGGGTGAACGATCATTCGGTCAACGGCCATCTCTCCCATACAAAGGAAGAAGAAGCTCGGCCCAACACTCCTGTGTTCTCAATAACAGAACCGCTGCAAGACTCCTCGGGCGGCTGCTCATTTCCAGGGAGCACGTATGGATCAGTCACTGATATTCAGCAGGATGGATCCTTCTCTACTCCGACGTCATCTGTTGGGAGTCCCCCATAACTCATTCACACATCAGTATTTTTCATATCCACAAAAAATGGCAAGACAGTAGACAAAATAGAAGCAGTGCATGCTGAGAAGTGAACGGAAGTTCTAGTACTGATAATGCTGGGAGAATATTGCTTAAGATTGGCTGCCCACTCAATAAGAGTGCATGGAAAGTTACAGAGCAGGAGAAACAGGATAGGACCAAAAGATATCTACTCCGTTGACTAGATCACAGTACTTCCAACTTAGAGAAAGCATCAGAGCCAAAGTCACAATAAGGCATTTTTCCCTCTACTCTTGTTCTTCTATCTGTCAAACTTCAGACTAGTATAACAGAGAAGCTGGCTTTCAGCTATTGGACAAAGCTGGAGCAATGCATGTTGAACAATGAGGGGAGAGAAAGTACTAGTACCTATAATGCTGGCAGACTGCTGGTGAAGATGAACTGCCAACTCAATAAGATTGCATGACAAGTTACAGAACAAGAGAATCAGGACAGTTCCAGCAGATATTTTTAACTTGTTGGATCCAATTGTAACATCTCCTGAGAGATAATTGGAATATTTACAAATTGTTCCAGTCTTCAAAAAAAAGCAACTTTCATTTGTTTTGGAAAAAATACTTCCCATATTCTGGAGATGCTTCCATGGCCTTTGGCAGTAAATATTTCTATTATTACGTTGCCCGATCTCTCGACTCTTTGATGATTTGCGCACGATGTCCAATCTGCAGTTATATTACGCCATCATTAGGATTTATTAACGCTCGCAGGCATTCTGCTGGTTTCCATTATACAAATCTGTCCCTGTTACATTGACTGTAGCTCATTTTAGTTTGTAGCAAAGTTGTTGTTTTTTTGTTTTTTTTTACCAGGAGACTCAATTGAAAAAAAAGAAACAATGTCTAGGAAAAAGAAACAATGTCTAGGAAAAAGAAACAATGTCTAGGAAAAAGAAACAATGTCTAGGAAAAAGTAACAATGATTCCGCGTCACATTTTCTTGCTCTCCCAGTTTAGGATGATAACTTTCTAAAGTTTGATGATGTTGGAGTGGAATGCCTCAATTATGGCTCCAATTTCAGGATCACAAAGAAAAGTTATTTCTTATCAAATGATAGATGTCTCTGTACGTACCGATTCTAAATACGTGGCATGGTGCAGGGGATGATGGGGTCTCTAATTAGGCAATCACCCCTAACCAAATATATTAATGGAGAACACAAAACTGTTTCCCATTATTCTCAACAGTTGACCATGACGTCTATTACTAGGAGTGGGTGGTCTTACAGTGAAGATAGCTAGCTGGGGTCTGATTTTTAAGAAATAGAAGAGGTTTCCAAACTATTACCTAAATATGACCTGAAAGAATAATTTTTCCAAAGCCAAATTTACTCATTATTAGAACTGAGCAAAGAAATGTTCAGACGGTGCTAATAGTAGAGCCATTTGTATCCATCTCCGGGTCTGGTATTGCAAAAAAAAAAAAATCGAAAACCTGCAGCGCTTAAGGCTGCAAATAAATGTCTTCAACCTGCTTCTACCTGTCAACAGCCGCACGGAGGAATGAAGAATTGCAACATTTGCAACTGGAAGTGCTGTAGGTTTTGCTATTTTTTCCATGACAAAAATTCTAGGATTTGTGACTGCATTTACACCCTTCCGTAATTTACAGTACTTTAATGGTTGTGCTGCTGATTTTTCATGTGTTCAGTATGACTGCATTTAAGCGAATGGTATAAAATGCAATACCGGGTCCAACCACAGACATAAGTGGAGCTGTTTCTAGAAAAAAAAGAGCACCCTTTTAAATAGACAGGGGAAAATTCTAATGTTGGATAAATTTGTCGCATCTTTAGACTTCTGGAGGGATTTTGCAACATATTTATATGACATTTCAAAAAAAAAAGTTGCATGTCATAAATGGCAGGGATCCATTAAATATAAGTGATGGAATTTGCTGCAAAATGCTTTTTATAGAGACGCCCGACTTTTATAAAGGGAATTTTTTTTGCCAGAAAACTAGCGTAGAGAAGAACGCAAAGTTATGCAAAAATGTTGTGAATTTTCAGGTACTTTTATGCCACCTCTGAAAACTTTTTAAAAAGTGGATGGAGAACTAGAAGAATATAATTTACTCCACAACAGTGGACGACTAAAGGATATTTCATACGCTGAAAAATGTGCCAAATTCATTATGGCCTCTATCCAGGGTTGGACTGGCCCACCAGAGAACCGGAAAATCCTCCGGTGGGCCCTGGCTTCTCCTTCAGGAGAGTTCATAGTGCAAATCTTGCAGCTGCTATGGGGCTCTTGAGTGGGGGAGAAAGGTGGGCCCTCAGAATCAAATCCACTGGATGTTCTTCAGTCTGACACTGCCTCTATCACATGTCCGATCATAGCGTACGGACACTACTAGTGGTTTTCACGGATGGCGCTCATACCTGTGATTGCTTATGTGGTTATTCACGTCTGATTTTTCATGGCCGAGCGGTCCACAGAAAATCATTGAGACATGACTGATTTTGATCCGAAGGTCAGATCAAAATCGGCAATGCAAGTCTATGGATACGTGAAAAAAAAATTGAAAAAAAAAAATCGGACGGTACTCTGTCAGAAACAAGATGATGGAGAAACTTTCTTTTTTTCTCTTCACGTCCAAGAAAAACTGATGACACTCAGACCAAACTCTGATCAAAATAACTGGTCCGTTTTTCTCATACATGAGAAAATCGGAGATCTGAATGAGGCTTAGAGGAGAATTTTACTCCAGCATACTCCGAAATAACAAAAATGCCAGTTTTGATTAACTCACCTTGATATGTGCCAAAATCCTGGCATAAATCATAATAAATTCCCCTAATACTTTTTCCATATTTTAGATTTTAAGACTTTGTAAATCAATGTAAATACTTTTATGCCCAAAGATATTCTCGGAGTGATACCTTTATTGGCTAACCAGAAAAAAATATATACTGTATATTTGCAAGCTTTCAGAGGACAGAGGCTCCTTCTTCAGGTTCATTTTGTAAACCAGCCTGAAGAAGGATAGTCTGTGCACTGAAAGCTTCATATATACAGTACAGACCAAAAGTTTGGACACACCTTCTCATTTAAAGATTTTTCTGTATTTTCATGACTATGAAAATTGTACATTCACACTGAAGGCATCAAAACTATGAATTAACACATGTGGAATTATATACTTAACAAAAAAGTGTGAAACAACTGAAAATATGTCTTATATTCTAGGTTCTTCAAAGTAGCCACCTTTTGCTTTGATGACTGCTTTGCACACTCTTGGCATTCTCTTGATGAGCTTCAAGAGGTAGTCACCGGAAATGGTCTTCCAACAATCTTGAAGGAGTTCCCAGAGATGCTTAGCACTTGTTGGCCCTTTTGCCCTCACTCTGCGGTCCAGCTCACCCCAAAACATCTCGATTGGGTTCAGGTCTGGTGACTGTGGAGGCCAGGTCATCTGGCGTAGCACCCCATCACTCTCCTTCTTGGTCAAATAGCCCTTACACAGCCTGGAGGTGTGTTTGGGGTCATTGTCCTGTTGAAAAATAAATGATGGTCCAGCTAAACGCAAACCGGATGGAATAGCATGCTGCTGCAAGATGCTGTGGTAGCCATGCTGGTTCAGTATGCCTTCAATTTTTAATAAATCCCCAACAGTGTCACCAGCAAAGCACCCCCACACCATCACACCTCCTCCTCCATGCTTCACGGTGGGAACCAGGCATGTAGAGTCCATCCGTTCACCTTTTCTGCGTCGCACAAAGACACGGTGGTTGGAACCAAAGATCTCAAATTTGGACTCATCAGACCAAAGCACAGATTTCCACTGGTCTAATGTCCATTCCTTGTGTTCTTTAGCCCAAACAAGTCTCTTCTGCTTGTTGCCTGTCCTTAGCAGTGGTTTCCTAGCAGCTATTTTACCATGAAGGCCTGCTGCACAAAGTCTCCTCTTAACAGTTGTTGTAGAGATGTGTCTGCTGCTAGAACTCTGTGTGGCATTGACCTGGTCTCTAATCTGAGCTGCTGTTAACCTGCGATTTCTGAGGCTGGTGACTCGGATAAACTTATCCTCAGAAGCAGAGGTGACTCTTGGTCTTCCTTTCCTGGGGCGGTCCTCATGTGAGCCAGTTTCTTTGTAGCGCTTGATGGTTTTTGCAACTGCACTTGGGGACGCTTTCAAAGTTTACCCAATTTTTCAGACTGACTGACCTTCATTTCTTAAAGTAATGATGGCCACTCGTTTTTCTTTACTTAGCTGCTTTTTTCTTGCCATAATACAAATTCTAACAGTCTATTCAGTAGGACTATCAGCTGTGTATCCACCAGACTTCTGCACAACACAACTGATGGTCCCAACCCCATTTGTAAGGCAAGAAATCCCACTTATTAAACCTGACAGGGCACACCTGTGAAGTGAAGACCATTTCCGGTGACCACCTCTTGAAGCTCATCAAGAGAATGCCAAGAGTGTGCAAAGCAGTCATCAAAGCAAAAGGTGGCTACTTTGAAGAACCTAGAATATAAGACATATTTTCAGTTGTTTCACACTTTTTTGTTAAGTATATAATTCCACATGTGTTAATTCATAGTTTTGATGCCTTCAGTGTGAATGTACAATTCTCATAGTCATGAAAATACAGAAAACTCTTTAAATGAGAAGGTGTGTCCAAACTTTTGGTCTGTACTGTATTTTTTTTTTTTCTGGTTAGACAATAAAGGTATCACTCTGAGAATACTTTTGTCATCTTTGGGCATAAAAGTATTTACATCGATTTTTCTGGCTAACACGGTACCACAATATAATTTTCTATTGTACAACAAGAGTCTGAAAAATACATGAGATGAACTTGCTTTAAAAGTGCGAATGAAATCCTAGCCAGTAAGAGCCGTGTTCATTTTGCACTTTAATGTCTAATATGAAAATGGTAACGGAGTAGTGAAACAATACACTTGGAGCTTATAAAATATTCAGAGCGTCTAAGCAATAAAAAAACAGGCCATTTATTTCCTGACAATAACCTCCCTCGACTAGTAAACCCTTTCCAAATCTGGCGTGGAGCAAACGCAGAAGATGAATGCCGCCCGGTCACAAGTATGATTAATAATCCAAATAACATTTCCTAAAAAGTCCTTTTCTCCCAAGTACTCTCGATTCCATTTGTGCACTTCAAGTAGACAAACCGACATACCAAGAAGGGCAAAGCGTTAATTATACCCAGCGGGACACAAGCCGCAGCAGTGCATAATGGAAGATGAGGAGATCCCTTCTCCTCCGAGCTCCAGGGGAGCAGAATGTTGGGACTCCAATGTCTGGTGCCTCAGCTGTTCCCTCCGGCTGAGCCTTTTAGGAAGCACAGCAAGGACTCGGCTCTGTCGGCCGAAAACAAGCCAAATATTGTAACAAAGACAATAGGAATAAAAAGAGGAATGCTACTTTGATTAGCCATGGTGACTAGAAGGCGTTCCTTTCCTTCGTGCACATTCCTGAATGAGTTCCTCCAGCCAGTGGTGCACAGCTGTGTTGTTGCATTGGTTTTATTTTTTTTACTTTTTTGGGGTCCGGAAAACAAAAAATAAAGACAATTCTATAGGGTCCTGCTGTTTTCCGAACTGCTATACATTCACAACCAGTCCCGCTCGTGCAGATGATCCACCAGAAGACAAGAGCGATTCCGCTGGCAGCATTACAAGCCATTAGGCCCCCGCTCTTCCCTTCTGCTATCTCTGCCTTTTCCATTATGTTTCCTTTAGACAGCATGTTATGTCTGTGATTTATCACTGGTTTTTCTGGTCTTTCTGAAAAGACGTAAAGGATGGAAAACGTTATCTGGTAGGATATTCTTTTTATCGTAATGTGGACAAAGCATTAAACTCATCAAGCCTGCCAAAAGGATATCCCAATATATGGATGGCGATGCGTCAAAATGGTGCACAGCTTATTTTTTTTTAATAGATCTTGATATATAAATCTAAATCGTGAAACGCACTAATATGTATGGAAACGTGCAGTTATCTCTACTGAAGGAAGACTAGATGAACTTTACCCATAGTTGGAAAACTTTGGAGCAGAGTATGATGTGGCTGCCATAGATGTCGCTGATCCCCGTGACAGCGGCTCCTTCCTGTCCCTACAGACCCCAGACATAACATTAACCTTCACCTTGACCTGTAACATCAGATTGGTCTTTTTATGTACAAAGGCTATTTCCAAACAAGAAAGTATAGTAATAACATTTTTAAAGTTACTTAATACTTTTTTACCAGACTGATTATTACCCAATTGTTTGTTACAAAGTAGAGGATGAATTTTACAGCCAGTGATGGGGAACTTATCAAACTTTTTGAAGCAGTTATCTCATTTGAAAAATAAGCGATTTGCAAAAAGAAAAAAAAAGTAAACGTTACAACTTTTGACCCTGCTGATCTGTTACCTTCCCAAAAAAAAGAGAAGGTTGCAAAATGGGAGTAACCGCACTAATTGTAGCTAAGAACAATTTCATTTTTTGCGCAGAAATCTTCCAAAAAAAAAAAAAACAGTACATTTATTGAGATGTGACCGCCTCTTAATAAATTTGGTGCACCTTAATCCCGCCAGTCTTGATGAATTAGATGGTGGTCCGCTATCCAGGATTAGGAAACACCAACATACAATGTTTTTACGCTGGAATGGTTCATTTTACCTGGGAGGAGAAATTGAACACTTGGGTTCCAATTACACTGTGTGCAGAATTATTAGGCAAGTTGTATTTTAGAGGATTATTTTTATTATTGATCAACAACTATGTTCTCAATCAACCGAAAAGACTCATAAATATCCAAGCTTAATATTTTTGGAAGTTGGAGTGTGTTTTTTTTTTTAGATTTGGCTATCTTAGGAGGATATCTGTTTGTGCAGGTAACTATTACTGTGCAGAATTATTAGGCAACTTAATAAAAACCAAATATAATCCCATCTCACTTGTTTATTTTCACCAGGTAAACCAATATCAGTGCACAAAATTTAGAAATAAACATTTCTGACATGCAAAAACCAAAACCAAAAAAATTAGTGATCAATATAGCCACCTTTCTTTATGATGACACTCAACAGCCTTCCATCCATAGATTCTGTCAGTTGCTTGATCTGTTTTCCATCAACATTGCGTGCAGCAGCCACCACAGCCTCCCAGACACTGTTCCGAGAGGTGTACTGTTTTCCCTCCCTGTAGATCTCACATTTTATGATGGACCACAGGTTCTCTATGGGGTTCAGATCAGGTGAACAAGGGGCCCATGTCATTATTTTTTCTTCTGTTAGACCTTTACTGGCCAGCCACGCTGTGGAGTAGTTGGATGCATGTGATGGAGCATTGTCCTGCATGAAAATCATGTTTTTCTTGAACGATACCGACTTCTTCCTGTACCACTGCTTGAAGAAGTTGTCTTCTAGAAACTGGCAGTAGGTCTGGGAGTTGAGCTTCACTCCATCCTGAACCCGAAAAGGTCCCACAAGTTCATCTTTGATGATACCAGCCCATACCAGTACCCCACCTCCACCTTGCTGGCGTCTGAGTCGGAGTGGAGCTCTCTGCCCTTTACTGATCCAGCCTCTGGCCCATCCATCTGGCCCATCAAGAGTCACGCTCATTTCATCAGTCCATAAAACCTTGGAAAAATCAGTCTTAAGATATTTCTTGGCCCATTCTTGACATTTTATCTTATGTTTCTTGTTCATAGGTGGTGGTTTTTCAGCCTTCCTTACCCTGGCCATGTCCCTGAGTATCGCACACCTTGTGCTTTTTGATACTCCAGTAACGTTGCAGCTCTGAAATATGGCAAAACTGGTGGCGAATGGCATCTTGGCAGCTTCACGCTTGATTTTCCTCAATTCATGGGCAGTTATTTTGCGCCTTTTTTGGCCAACACGCTTCTTGCGACCCTGTTGTCTATTTGCCATGAAACGCTTGATTGTTCGGTGATCACGATTCAAAAGTTTAGAAATTTCAAGACTGCTGCATCCCTCTGCAAGACATCTCACAATTTTGGACTTTTCAGAGCCCGTCAAATCTCTCTTCTGACCCATTTTGGCAAAGGAAAGGAAGTTGCCTAATAATTAAGCACACCTTATATAGGGTGTTGATGTCATTAGTCAACACCCCTCATCATTACAGAGATGCATATCACCAGATTTACTTAATTGGTAGTTGGTTCTCAAGCCTATGCAGCTTGGAGTAGGACATGTATAAAAAGTATCAAAGTGATCAAAATACGCATTTGCCTAATAATTCTGCACACAGTGTATGAAGTTATTTTTTGTCTTTCTTTTTGTGCTGACAGATTTTGCACCAAAATAATTAAAATGTGGCACAATGTTTCATTATTTGGTGCAAATGCAAAGATGCTTTTTTTTTCTCTTTTGATACATTTGCACCCTTTCAATAAGCTACGAAATATCATGTTTGTTTTCAACTGTGCAAAACAAATTTAGATACATTGGGGGGAATTCATCATTCTACATACTGTATTTTTCTGGCATAAAAAAAAGTCTCATGTTTTGGCACAAGTGATATTAAGGCTATGTGCACATGCGGATTTGGTGCATTTTTTGTGCGTTTTTTTTCCATGCGGAAATGCAGCAGAAACGCATCGCACATCTTATCCCATGACTTCCTATGACATTTTGCAAGTTCTGTGCACATGGTCAGGATTTTTTTCTGAGCGGATTTTAGGTGCAGAAAAAAACGCAGCATGACCATTTCTTGCGGATTTGTCTATACAATGCATTGGAAAAATGCATGGCAAATCCGCAAGTAAAAACGTTTCAAAAACGCGTGTAAAATCCGCATGCGTTTTTTCTACCAAGGACATGCAGAAATGCTCCGGAAAATTCCTGCTTCATTTCTGCATCGCAGGCACATAGCCTTACACCTTTATTTGTGATTTTTTTTTCACATAACACTTTTCCAAACAAGAACAAATGAGCAAAGAGGCAGAAGAGGCAGTGGCACATACTTACCAATACTTTTACTATAATTTTCTCCAAAAAGTGTCATAATGATGCCACATTTCTTTTTCTGTGGCCAATTTATTAGGAGGCGTGCGGCTCTTTCTAAGGCACATCTTACTCCAGAGAGCATTTTATGAAGAGCAGTGTAAAGAACGCCGGCGTTAATAAGTTCACTCCATTTTTGTCTTTACTAGGTTACTGGAGTACAAACATTTTCCAAAAAGTCCAAAATGATGAATTAGCCTAAAATATCAGGATAATAGAAATCAAAACTCATATTTTCGAACAAATCTATAAAATGACACGGACTGAACGTGATCCTTATGTGATCCTTTTATTATAGGCGTTAAACCCTTCTAATAAAAAAAAAAAAACTGAAACGCGATAAGGGTTTAATTCCCAGATTTATACTAAATATTAAAGGTTTATTCTGTGTTCAGGAGCACACTGCTCCCTCGCCTCTCCCCTTCCTGTTTGCAAGGTGGGCGGCATGCTCCTGCTTGATTGACAGTTTGGGCAAGCAGCATGGATCAAACTGTGCACTATCTGATGGTGCAAGCAGAGGCAGATTAACCTTTGCAGTAGACGAAGAGCGCAGCAATCCCCAGCTATGCAGCCAGAGAAGCTCTTACAAGATCTATAGGAAGGAGCTTGTAAGCACTGCGCTCCTTCCCTAGCAAACCAGTCACCACTGATAGACTGCAGGTTAACGTAAAGAAATAAGAATCCCTCCAATATTGAGAAGAAAAGAGGATTTTTAGTAGGAGGTAAATTGCAAAGTTGCTTATTTTTACAATTTGCAATTTTACCAATACATGATGACAACCCCATTAATATGTTTTACAATGCCCAAAGTAAGTATATCCAATTATAGAAGAGGATGTGAAACGGCACAAGCAGACTGTGAATTAAAAACTTCTGTAACCATTAAAACATGTGGATTCATACAGAATATGATACAAAAACTGACATGTTTCTTGGCCCAAAACGCGTCAGGTTGGTTTTTTAGCATGTTTTGTGTGGATCCACATGTTTTAATGGTTACAGAAGTTTTTAATTCACTGGGCTGGTTGTGCTCATTCTCTTTGCCATGCCGGATTTGGCACCCATCGTTTTTGAGGTATCTCAGGTACCTGCGTGGAGAGCTCTCTCCTCTTTTTTTCTATATCCAATTATATGTAAATGAGTTACTATATGACAACTTGCACTATTTGCAGAAGGACAAATAATAATAACAATAACAAATAATAATAAATACAAATAATAATAATAAATAATAATAATAGCAATAATAATAAAAATAATAATAAAAACAAATAATACTATTAATATTATTAATACTACTAATAATAAATAATCTAGTAGTAAAGTTTTCCCTTTTTTCTAGGCATCCTCTCACCTACTCGGTAGCCCGCTTTCTTGGCGCTGGTATTAGCCTATCTCAAATCACAAATGTCTATAGAAACAAATGGAAAGACGATGTGCCAGCGTCCAGCCTACGAGCAGTAATATCAGCTACGTGTGGGATGAAATACAATGCCCGGGGTAATGTGAGGATGAAATGTAAGGAGGCTCTAAAGATCGGGGACTGCAACATCTGTCTAGGATTTTTATGTTGGGTTTATTACCAGTGTCACAGCTTGTAAAGCATCTAGTAAAAGAAAGCATGTGTACGGCACAGAGCGACAGAAGTGGGAGAAAAGCAAGGAAGGGGCTTTGAGGAAATCCCGAATATCCCCGGCTTATTTGCTGTCCATAAAGAGACTTTATCTACAGCGGAGAGCTCATGTAAAGACTGGAGGGGAAAACTCCTGTACACTGTGAATTAGCAAACTATAGGACCAGAAACTGAGCAAATCTGGAGAAAATACCAATAGAAATATTTCATATAAAATGGTGATATTAAAGGGGTTGTCACATAAATAAAAAGATATCACCCATCTACAGGATAGTTACTAAATTGAAGATCCCTGGGGGTCCGACTGCTTGGATGCCCACCCAACACGAGAGGGGATAAAAGAAAGTCCACTGTGTGAATGAAGCATTAATGAGCATGTGCGGCTTTCTGTAGGAGTGATGGCTGCACATGCTCACTAACACTTCTTTCACAAAGGGGACTCTGGGCGCCTCATTCTCATGGGGATCTCAGGAGTCAGAGCCCCAGCAATCGTACATGTATCTATCCCATGGTTAGGTGGTGATATACATTGTCAGTATTAAATACTGTTTCCCTTCACAGCGGCTCCTTGCTGTCGATATGGACCATGTCCATGTGAGAAATCCATGCAATGATTAAAGTATGATAAAAGATCCATAACACTCATAAAATCTCTATACGTGGCTATAGATGAGCAGAGCACGGCATACGGGAAGTGAAAAGTATGGCGGATTTATGAATAACTTGGCAATTTTGGTGTAAAGTAAAAACCAAACAAGAAGTGTCATAGGGAAGAGAGAAGTATCTAACATGCCAGCAACATGGGCCAAATTATCACACAATGCAATCCATCTCTAGAAGCAGAGACACCAAGATACAGGAAGAGGAGGAGGGTCTATGTCTCTTTATAGGAAGTGGGGACGGGTCTTTGTTTCTCAACAGGAAGTAGCGGATTTTCTTTGTCTATCGACAGGACGTGGGGTGGGTGTTTGCCTATCGACAGGAAGTGGGGGCGGGTCTTTGTCTATAGACAGGAAGTGGGGGAGGGTCTTTGTCTATAAACAGGAAGTGGGAGAGGGTCTTTGTCTATAAACAAGAAGTGGGAGAGGGTCTTTGTCTATAGACAGGAAGTGGGGCAGGGTCTTTGTCTATAAACAAGAAGTGGGAGAGGGTTTTTGCCTATAGACAGGAAGTGGGAGAGGGTCTTTGTCTACAGACTGGAGGTGGGGGCGGGTTTTTGTTTCTTTATAGGAAGTGGGTCTAGATCTTTGTTTCCCAACAAGAAGTGGCAGAGAGTCTTTGTCTCTCGACAGGAAGTAATGGCGGATCTTTTTCTCTCAACAGGAAGTGTGGCCGGGTCTATGTCTCTTTACAGGAAGTAGTGGAGGTTCTTTGTCTATCGACAGGACGTGGGGTGGGTGTTTGCCTATCGACAGGAAGTGGGGGCGGGTCTTTGTCTATTGACAGAAAGTGGGGGGGTCTTTGTCTATAAACAGGAAGTGGGAGAGGGTCTTTGTCTATAAACAGGAAGTGGGGGAGGGTCTTTGTCTATAGACAGGAAGTGGGGGAGGGTCTTTGTCTATAAACAGGAAGTGGGAGAGGGTCTTTGTCTATAGACAAGAAGTGGGAGAGGGTCTTTTTCTATAGACTGGAAGTGGGGGCGGGTCTTTGTTTCTTTATAGGAAGTGGGGCTGGATCTTTCTTTCCCAACAAGAAGTGGCAGAGAGTCTTTGTCTCTCGACAGGAAGTAATGGCGGATCATTTTCTCTCAACAGGAAGTGTGGGCGGGTCTCTCTTTGCAGGAAGTGTGGGCGGGTCTATGTCTCTTTACAGGAAGTGGGGGAGGGTCTTTGTCTTTCTACAAGAAGTGTGAGCAGGTTTTTGTCTCTACAGGAAGTGTGGCCGGGTCTTTGTCTCTCTATAGGAAGTGGAGGAGGGTCTTTGTCTCCTGGCAGGAAATGAGGGGGGGTCTTTGTATCTCTACAGGATGTGGAGGCGGGTCTTTGTCTCCTGGCGGGAAGTGGGGGAGGGTCTTTGTCTCTCTACAGGAAGTGGGGGCGGGTCTTTGTCTTTCTGCAGGAAGTGTGGCCGGGTCTTTGTCTCTCTACAGGAAGTGGGGGAGGGTCTTTGTCTCCTGGCAGGAAGTGGGGGCGGGTCTTTGTATCTCTACAGGATGTGGAGGCGGATCTTTGTCTCCTGGCAGGAAGTGGGGGAGGGTCTTTGTCTCCTGGCAGGAAGTGGGGGAGGGTCTTTCTCTCTTACTTTAGGGCATCAAGACTGTAGTTTTTCTACACGTATTATGTTAAAATATAGGAAGCAGAAGACAAGTTAACACACAGCTACGGCCATGGTCAATGTCATTAAATTTATATTTTTCAATACAAATCTTTACCTATATGCCAAGATGCCCAAAATAAGATTTTTTTTTGGAGCCAGCTAGAAGCAGACTCACACAGTGAATGACTATATCAGTATGTATAAACGAATGCCCTTGCATATAAATAAAATAAAAAAATAACAATGTAAAAAAGAATTCTTCAATCCAAAAAATACAATAATGCAGAGAACGTGGGAAGACGAAGAGAAAAACATTGACATCTGATATTTATAAATGGCAGGACCGGAGTTCTGTTGCTCGGAGCGGCAGACCCGCCATGCAGCGTTACATGATAAATATATGCAAATGTCTCTTATTTACTACGGATGTCAGCTTAGGGGGCGGACTGAGCCAGATTTAACATTCCTTCACTGTTGTTTTTCCTGTTGCAATTGGATTAATTATGGTGTTTAGGAGAGATCAAAACAGGCAGAAAGTGACAGCAGAGACCTGCGATTTCTAAAGACCCGGCCGTCATTGAGCAGCTCAAAGCT
This sequence comes from Phyllobates terribilis, assembly GCF_046119375.1. Taxonomy (NCBI): domain Eukaryota; kingdom Metazoa; phylum Chordata; class Amphibia; order Anura; family Dendrobatidae; genus Phyllobates; species Phyllobates terribilis. The sequence continues at coordinate 389,204,231 of NW_027362765.1, forward strand.
GGCGGAGAATGGCCGGGGAACAATGTGGGAGGGCTGCGAAGAGCGCTCTTTCACCAAATCACTAATGTCGCTGACTCGGTTTTGTGTCGGGGTAGATCCGAGCTACATTTACATCGTCGGGGGCTTAAGTGAATATCTCACATTGGGTCTTTCCAGACGACACAAAAAGATACACGGAAAGGAAGCAAGAAGAGACCGACCACACATAGGAAGGAGCGGAACCTAAAGCGATACATTGTAACCAATTAATTCCAGCATTTGTAATTCTACTTATGAAGTCGACGTTACATATACAGCCAAAATGTACAAACAGGACACATTTTCTTGAGAATAGAAAATATTTCCCCAATTAGGGGCATTCTGAGTTATGGTAAAAGAGGACAGGGTCTTTATTCCAGGCTTTTAATACTTCAACTGTGCATTACACAGACTGCCCACTGATTGTAATGGGCAGTGCCAGCAAACATTGTCTCCCATCAGATGGCTCACTGTGACACCAAACTGGCAGCAAAGGTGACATTTCTTATAATAAGGATAGTGGACAGTGCAATTACGACTACTACTCCAACTAATCACATCAGGGGCGGACATATCATTGGTGCAACCTGGGGCGGACATATCATTGGTGCAACCTGGGGTGGACATATCATTTGTGCAACCTGGGGCGGACATATCATTTGTGCAACCTGGGGCCCAAGAGGTAAGGGGCCACTACCAGCTCCAAAGCAGGTGGAAATGTGCATTATGCTGAGATATTGGACTGCAAAGGGCCCATATATTGTTCTTGCACACTGGCCCTTTTATGACTGTGCATCATATTAACATATAAATTTGCAAGAGAGTGAAAAATGGATAAGACATGGGGGTCCTAGAAGAAGTAGATGCAATTAAATGAGGTGATCGCTAACGTGCCGGATCTGAGACACCATGGGCCCATGGTTGGTTCCCAGTGTTTGTCAGTCATTTAGTGCCATAGCTGGCGGGTACACAGCTCAGCGACCATCTCATGATGTCAACGCTCACTAATGATCACCTGTCATTTTCACATCATAGGAGGAAGTGGGATTTAAAAAGTAAAATAGTTAGGAAATCCACCTTTATAAATCCCCATGAAAGGTTCATCCGAATTAGACAAAGCACCATAATAATGGCCGTGAAGGACAAACGCTGATAGCTCATTCTCACTATAAGGCATGCAGATAATTCCAGCATAATCATGTGTCTCCGCAGCACGACTCCTTGTTATGATGAGTGGATTAGGAAACGGCGAGAAATACACAAAGGAACCACCAAGACTGAACTGTAACTCCTAATTATTCCAATAACAGCGAAAATCCCAGCACTGGATTACAGGTGATACATCCGTACATCATAATGACAGGTGGAGGATTCATGGATGGAGCAAAGAGAAGTGTCTACTGAAGTGATGATACATTGTCTAATTTTTGTACCAATCGGACCGGTGGTTGTCCCTTTAATAGGAAGGAACAGTATCTTCATCTTATATCTATTAATCATTCTTTCCAGCTCAGAATCATTTTTGTTGCAGAGTAAAAGAGATAACTTAAATGTTGCAATTTCCAATATTAACTCCATAATGCCATTTAGAAAACAGAATAATGTATCCATCACAATTCCAGATCCTTCACAGGAAAATATCCCAAAACTATGATCATCAGAAAACAGTACATGGCCAAGAGCATGCGGACCACCTTCAAAATGGATCTGCAGAGGAAATGCCCCCTGAGAATGGACCCTCGTCATAAAAAGTTGCATAAAACCAAGCACGATCCAATGCAATCTCAGTGAATTTAATAGTAGCTCCACCAAAAGTCACATCCATTTCTGCAAGTCAATTCATCCCGTCTCATTGTGCACAATGTCAGGAGTCAGCTGATAAAGCCAACGGAAATAAGTTCTCTTGCCCAACATGTCATTAGCCGATCTGCCAATTTGGATATCACTGAAGCCAAAAGGACACTTCCTACCCTGGAATCCAATGTATAGCTTGGTACATAAGGACCCGAGTGGGAATCATTTAAAGAGTAACTCATTGTTTTTTCTTAATTTAATTATTTATCAGCCTTTACAAAGTTCGGAACTTTTGTAATGTACAAAATGGGCAAATAAAAAGCCTGGGGGGGGTTTTGCATTACAATTGCTCAATGGAGTGATGACTGTTTTTTGGAACATACTGTATTTTGGGTGACTTTTGGGTGGATATCTGAAGGTTTGCAGACACTGCTCTGGAGACTGGAGCACTTTTTTTTAGATAGAAAGATAGATAGATAGATAGATAGATAGATAGATAGATAATAGATATTAGATAAATACTAGATAGATAGATATGGATGATAGATATTAGATAGATAGATATTAGATAGATAGATAGATCGTAGATAGATGATAGATAATAGATAGATAATCTATCTATCCGTATCATTATTTTGCCGCGGTGCAGTTTTACCTGCCTGGTTCAAGCTCCCTAAGAATCTGCCGACCAGCAAAAATCCGTACTCTATTTAAAACAAAGTGAACAAAGTTCCCTGTCTGAGAACCAAGGATAAAGGCTCAGACAGGCGAAGTCCCATACTCCATTGTAATTTAAGTACTAATTCTTGCTCAGTTGAAAGCAGATTCTTAAGGAGCATGAACTGGGCAGATAAAACAGCATCGCACCATAATGTTTGGAAAAGAAGGAGGCAAAATAAGGAATTTAAGTATATTCCAAACCTTCATTATTTTGCAAAGGTTGATTAATACTACAATATCAAAACACAGAAAAACGGAGTTCGCTACAGAGATACAAGTCTACATTGATGACCGTGGATTGGAAAAATTAAGGGCAACATTTATGGATAAGATTAATATTGAGGAGTCCACATACTTTTTGGTGGTGAAGATACTAATGATATCAGGGCTTGTATATTGTACAGTGGAAATTCATTAATACATTAGAAATCATCAGCAATTTATCAGTCTATTTTTTTTTTTTTTTCAAAATTGGTGTCTCCGGTCCCCCAAAAAACTGACAATTGAACAATCACATGAAGGAAATGTAATGCTGGCACTTTTCATAGCTGTAATGTACAGTGATGTAATGGAGGTACTCACAGCCGGGAGAGCGCCTGGTTGTTCTGGAATAGGAGCTCAGGCAACGTGTGCAGCTGGTTTCGGTTAAGGCGCCTGAAAGTAAAAGGAGGGAGCAAAAAAAAAAGAATATCAGATGCAATTTTATACCTCACCGTCAGTTTGCTTACAATATGGCTGCACTAATCCCAGGACCACGATGTAACTGTCACCTGAGTATCACAAAGCCGCCGACACACCGCGAAATCCCTGCAGGCAGCGCTATCATTACCACTGCACACAGGCGGCTCGGGATATATTACATACACCTGTACTGATGTGTACATGTCACCGCCACCCAGGAGGGTCAGTGACGGCAGCGGGGCCAGAAATGCTGGAGAAAGGCTCCGTCACTGCGTCACTGCGAGCCACAACTGTGCACAGTGGGCGAAAGAAGAGTCATTGCTGCTTCACAAATATTTGCGGCAGTGATGAGTTTTTCTGGAACATAAATGTGAGGACATTCAAGTGATTATCTGGAGTTTTACACCCACTATTCCGGATACTGGGGCTCCTTACGCTGGACTATTTATCTCTCTATCTATCTATCTATCTATCTATCTATCTCTCTATCTATCTCTCTATCTATCTGTCTATCAATCTATCATGTATCATCTATCTATCAATCTATCTATTATCTATCATGTATCATCTATCAATCTATCTATTATCTATCATGTATCATCTATCTATCTATCTATCATGTATCATCTATCTATCAATCTATCTATTATCTATCATGTATCATCTATCTATTATCTATCATGTATCATCTATCTATCTATCATGTATCATCTATCTATCTATCTATTATCTATCATGTATCATCTATCTATCTATCTATTATCTATCATGTATCATCTATCTATCTATTATCTATCATGTATCATCTATCTATCTATTATCTATCATGTATCATCTATCTATCTATCTATTATCTATCATGTATCATCTATCTATCTATTATCTATCTGTCTGTCTCATCTTTATCGCAGACTTTCCTCCTATTAGGACAGTGCGGCTCACGGTCTGTGACTAATCCATTTGCAGGAATAACTTGTGACGTCCACGTGTCCATGATGTTATCTGGCGGCACAGCAGCATCTTGCACACAGACGCCATTTCCATCAGGATGACAGAGAACCTTCTGTAACTTCTGTTGTTACATTGCTGATATAAAAAGAGCTTTGTGTGAGGAAATCAATGTGGCCAAAGCTGAATGCAGGAAATGTAACAGACATAGATCTTCTGAAACTACACCTCCCAACCCCAGCAGGTATGTCAGAACTTGCAGAGCATTGTAGTTCCACTAGAGCTGGAGTGCCGCAGGTCAGAGTGGAGTGCCACCCATACACCTGACATAAGACTCTGGAGGTGTCCTCCACTCTCAGCCATGGTGCACAGCGCCCCGCTCTTCCCATACCGGCATCTGTATCGGTCACTTATCAGGTGCCCATTGGATGGATGGTGTAATAATCAGAGATGTGCAGAACGCCCGCTGCCGGCAGGTAACACCGTGACATGATAAGCAGTGAAGATAATGGTGTACGAGCACTCACAGCCTCTCCAGCTCCTTCATGTCATCAAAAGCTCCGCGCTCCACGCTGCTAATCTGATTCTCCATCAGCTGCCTGCGAAAGAAAACACAAGAACCTGGAATGAATTCCTGCTGCCAGAACACCTTTTATACGTGGTCCTTCTCCACAGACACTTTGTGGTCACCTACATGTAAATGTGAACAGGTACAAGCCATATAGACTATACTTAGAAAACTGAGGTTTCCGTTAACAAATGTGCTTCTTGTTGTGGTTGGTGGGCACACATAGGAGCAGGAGAGGCTATGAGTGCTCATCAACAAATGTGCTCCTTGTTGTGGCTGGTGGGCACACATAGAAATTTTCTAAATACCTCAATTTTATAAGGATATTCTACGTATATGTCAGTAATGCATTCTACATTACATATATTCAATGTATTCATATTCAATTAATATATTCAATTAGCCAAGGAGAGATATGTGTGACAAAGTTAAAGTCCCAAAGTTCAGCTTTGCTTCCACCACAGAAGCATGAACACAGGTCACCAATGCAAGAATTATGTGAAACCATATTAACCAGAGTTACAAATGTAACAACGGGGGGGAGGTGAATTGGTCAGGAATAGTTTACCTAAGACATTGGCAGAGCATTTCAGTTTGTAGGACACTGTTCACTTTCACACTTTAATCAGCTCTGCCATTGAGTTTCTCAGAGATATTTTCAATTTCACACCTAGGTCAGCCACAAGTATTGTTTAATGTCACACCTTGGTCAGCCAATGCTTACTGCATCACTAATTTAAACTGTACTAATCCTAACTGCCATCTCAGAAGACCACAACAAGATGGTAAGCTTGGGAAAATCACAAAAATAAATGGGTTTCACATACTGCTGTACTTGCTTTTTTTCACTAAAAACGAAGCAAAACATTCACACTATGCGTTTTTTCTGCGTTTTTTGCACTACCCATTGCTTTCAATGGGTGAAAAACGCTGAAAAAATGCTGAAAAAACTCTGAAAGAAGTGACATGCTCTATTGTGCAAAAAACGTGCAAATCACAAAATACTGAGGACAAAAAACCAAGCTATGTGCATGAGATTTCTGAAATCTCGTAGACTTTGCTGGTACTGTAAAACGCAGCTGCAATTTTGTATTAAAAAAACGCATTACAAAAATGCTGAAAAAACGATTAGTGTGAACGTAGCCTTAGACAGTTTTCCAGAGCTCTTACAAGTTGACTTCTACAGAAGCTTTCCAGCCTTCCTGCACCTTCTGCAAATGATTTCTTTATCTCTTTCTCCCCTAGAATCAGAGATGTTACATTTCCACGATGGATCATTCCTTCCACTTTCGGCTGACGTTTTCTATATGTGTCCGGTGGTCTTTCGTTATTATTATCTCCCACAGATCAGCGCAGGATTGTGTTATAAATGCAAATGAGCACACGATGTATCCTCCGGGGTGTAACGTTGTATCCCATAACAGGAAGATACGTAACCTCTGAAATCGGCAGCTTTACCCCATGAACCTATAAGTGCAGGGGGCGTTGTAAGTAATACCCCTGCCGCCCTCCTGAGAACCAGCGTGCGACTCTTTTACACCATTTTCGAGAACTTTCCTGTTTTCTGATAATTGCTGGACAATTATATTATGTAACAAGCCAATAATGCGCCATATGTTGGTATGCGGGGTCTTCTGTGAGCATCATGTTAGTAATACATCCGCTGCACATGACCCGGTCCACACACTACGGAGCCATATACGTCCTCATAGATCACCCAAATTTCAAGAAAAGTGCCATTTAAGGGATTACAGGGATTCGGCTTCTATATTCATAGTGTGCGGTGACATAGGAGGAATTGACGCTACAGGGGATGAAATACTACAATGGTGGCAATTTTTAGATGTCTTGAACAGGGAGGCGCATAGTTTGCATTAAGCTGGCATTTCCTCCCCAGAGATCAGTATTAATAGTGGGACCATAGGACAAGCAGACAATGCTCAACTGAAGGAAAGAGGCTAATATTCTCATATTTAGTCAGCCGCACAATATTAACTCCATAAATGGGACCTGCGGGGTCTGAGCTGTGGTTACATAGTCCGCAACAGGTTGATAATGACGTGGCCAGCATAGAGGAGACGGAGTATTATCACTTAGTGATCGTGGGGGTCCGATCTATGAGACCACCACCAATCCTGAAAATAAAGACCCCAGAGCTGATTTAGCGCTACATCCCCTGCAGATCCATTACAGCAGATGGGGCCACGCTGCAGGTCCCGGCACAGGTGGGTGACCATGACACCACTGTGCAGGGAAAACTTAGAAAGAGATACTGCCCTAAAGCAGCACTACAGCCCCATAACCCTTAGGGCACATTTACACTGCAGTTTTTCTAGTACCAGTGCTACCATTTTTTTTCGCGGATGGCACTCATATCTGTGATAGTCTATGGAATAGTTCACATGTCAGATTGTTTTCCATGGAGTGACAGTTCCACACAAAAGCACAAAGAATTGCTTGATACTAATCCGTGTGTTGGATCAAACTCTTCAATGTAAGTCTATGGATACATGGAAAAAAAATCAGACAGCACTCGGATGGCATCCAAGCGCTGTCTGTTTTTCATGGGCTGTTTGATTTGTTTTTTGTTTTTTTTCATCCGTGAAAAAAGTGATGAAACTCTGGCCAAACTCTGATGACACTCTGATCAAAAACACTTATGAAACTCAAACTACTTTTTGCGTTCGAGAAAAATCACTGATCGGTGGGAATCTCAGAGGTTGGACCCTCATCGACAATTAAATAATAGCATAGGAATTCAGTATTTTTTAAAATTTTGGCTCTGCTCACATATCCATTCGGGATCTGATTGTAAAAGATCCAGTTGCAAAAAAACAAGAAATGTTAAAAAAAAAAAAAAACAGAAAAAGTGTTGGTTTATAAAGAGGTTTGTTTGACAGATCTGTTTAATAACTGAAACACTGTTTTCAATTTGTGTAAAAATATAGGAAATGTTCCATCGAAAAAGGCTTTGAATAAATCGTAGCATTTAATTAGCCATTTAAACATAGTGATCCACAGAAAATTTTGCAAAGGTGTAGTTTAAAAGTTAGTACCTACACGTTTCGACATAAGTCTTATTCATGGTCTAAGACTTATGTCGAAACATGTAGGTCCTGCATCATTTCCTATATTTGTCCAGTTTCTACCTCAGCTGCTCTGACTGGATCCTTGCGAGGCGGTGAATGCTCCACATCCTGTAAGGTGTGGAGACTGTCCTTTTTCTTTTTTGACTATTTTCTATTTGTTTCTACTTTTGCTCTGTTTTTTAACAGATCCGTTCAGTCTTCGTGCACCTCCAATCTCTTAGGCAAGCGCAATCATTAAAAACGGATCTGTCAAAGGAATGACATAATGATCAGTTAAGATCCGTTTCCTAGACTTTAATTTCGAAAAAAAATTCAGTTAAAAAAAAAATGCAGAATTTGTGAAAAATCAGATAGTTGACGGAACTCTGCAAACAGTTGAAATTTAAAAAATAAACAACATTCAAATTAATGAGTTCTGTAACGGAATGGTTTTGGTTTTTTTTGTGGTCCCAAACGGATCATAAAAATCAAGAAACAAACGGACATGTAAACTGGTACTATTTACACATTAGTTGCACCACAAGTAACAAGCCGTCTGTCCATCCGCTGTGGCTGCAGTGTATGTGTCCAATGTGACAGCAGAGAAACGTCTGCTGTGCAAAGAGTGAAATCGGAGAAAGTAACGCGTGCGCCAAGTCTGATACAAAGTCATATGAAATGATAAGAGCAGAATCTTACAAGACTCGGAGCTGCTTGAGTCCAGAGAAGTCGTTCTTCGTGATTCGGGAGATGTTGTTCCCATTCAGTTCTCTGCAGAAAAAAAGAAACACAATAAATTTATGAATATAATCATCTTCCTCCACATTATAATCTAGGTAATTCCAGGATTTCTGCAGTGAACACTGATCCATAATGTAACCAGCAAGAGGTGATGAAGGATGACAATGTGGAAGTAAAACTGCACCCCCAGCGATAGATGGATTACCCCAATTATTTACAAAGTTACTCTAAGTTTTGTAACCGCTTCATTTATAGGCGTTTCTTTGTGTCCATAGTAGAAAGAATAGCAATAGCTCCCAACAGACCCAATGTACAATGGAGACCACTGGGTCCGTCCTTACTGAACATGTCCTATATATTACACTGATCCTGAACTACCGGTCCTGTGTTAGGCTGCGTTCACATGTCCAGTAGTTGTTTCCGTTCTGGATGCGTTTTGGAATATGAAAAAAATGGAAATGAAATGACCAAGTAAAGGAGCCATTCATTCAAATTTAATAATAGAGGATGTAACTCAAGATCAGTAATGTAATGTATGTACACAGTGACTGCACCAGCAGAATAGTGAGTGCAGCTCTGGAGTATAATACAGGATGTAACTCAGGATCAGTAATGTAATGTATGTACACAGTGACTGCACCAGCAGAATAGTGAGTGCAGCTCTGGGGTATAATACAGGATGTAACTCAGGATCAGTACAGGATCAGTAATGTAATGTATGTACACAGTGACTGCACCAGCAGAATAGTGAGTGCAGCTCTGGAGTATAATACAGGATGTAACTCAGGATCAGTACAGGATAAGTAATGTAATGTATGTACACAGTGACTGCACCAGCAGAATAGTGAGTGCAGCTCTGGAGTATAATACAGGATGTAACTCAGGAGCAGTAATGTAATGTATGTACACAGTGACTCCACCAGCAGAATAGTGAGTGCAGCTCTGGAGTATAATACAGGATGTAACTCAGGGTCAGTACAGGAGAAGTAATGTAATGTATGTACACAGTGACTGCACCAGCAGAATAGTGAGTGCAGCTCTGGAGTATAATACAGGATGTAACTCAGGAGCAGTAATGTAATGTATGTACACAGTGACTCCACCAGCAGAATAGTGAGTGCAGCTCTGGAGTATAATACAGGATGTAACTCAGGGTCAGTACAGGAGAAGTAATGTAATGTATGTACACAGTGACTGCACCAGCAGCATACTGGGTGCAGCTCTGATCAGCTGCTAGTCAGTGTGCTGATTACGGGTGTGGTGGCTGCAGATCCTGCTGTGAGCTCCTGATCTCTGAGAAACCAACACCTCTCCACCTGGGGACCTGCTTTCTCTCTTTCCCAGGGAGGGAGCAGGTTTCTGGGATGAGTGATGGAGCCAAGTCCCAGGCTTCTGCTTCCCGAACCAGGCCGGCGGGGGGCAGAAGAAACCAGCAACCGGCCTGCACATCAGAGGACTCGGGGGTGAGACGCTGCACCAGGAGTCGCAGCAATGTGGCTCCTACTCCCCCCGGGATTGTGGAGACCCCCAGAAGCCGCAAGGCTTCCAGCATGGAGGAAAAGCCTGACAGCGGCGTGCAAGATGGCGCTCCTTCCGGAGGAAAGCTGAGTGCTCACGGAGGTGAGGCCGACCTCCCTGAGGGGGAATGGGCGCTGCAGGGACCCCGGGAGTCTGTGTCCACCTATGCCTCCCGGGTCATGATCCGCCTCCGTGAGTATGAAGATGCCAGTAAGCTCATCAGGAGGCTCCGGGAGGAGCTCCGCTGCACAAGCGCCAAAGCTGCGGGGGCCTCCAAACCAAGGAAGGCAAAACTCCAAGCCGAGGTAAAAAGACTGAGCAGTGAAATTCAACGCCTGGAACTTAGGAAAGCCACCATCAGGGAGCAGAGTGTTCCTTTCAAAGAAAAACTTATAAATGAAGACCGCTTTAGAGAAATGGCTGATACCAGAGAACAAAGGCAGATAGGGCTGCAGCCTGAGAGCCAGGTGAATGATGAGAGTGATGATGACCAGCAGCAAGCCCCACCTGGCAGCCTGCAAAGTCACCCGCAGGCCACGTGCAGCGAGCTCCCTGCAGGACAGGCGACAGTGACATCCGGTCGCAGTTCTGCCGGCTCTGGGGAGGACAGTGACAGCAGCGGCCAGGGAGGGGCGCTAATGGCGGAGATTAAGCTCCTGGAGTCCCCAGTGTGCCTCCAAAACTTCCATCTTGGTGACGATCTACCAGAAGAGGCACCTGGGGGCCACAAAAAGGCAAAGAAGACCAAGCCAAAGCTGCAGGAAGCGGTAAGATACGTATATGCCCCCCTCCCTGTACCCCCTGAGTCGGCGGCAGGCTCAGCTCGCTGTATAAGCCCCGTTGCCCAGCCCAGCCCGGGTTCTGCTGTGGATCCGGTGCAAAGGCGCGGGGAGATTACAGAGCGCGGTAGTGAGGCGCAGAGCTCCGTCTCTGCTTGTAGTAGCGGGGACGCAGCAGGAGGTGCATCAGCCGAGAGGCTGGAAAGTGAGGGCGGCCCGGCGGCGGGCGTTCCATCAGGCCACGATGCTGTGGTGCGCTCCTCAGTGGGAGGGGGGAGCAGCCCGGTGTCGGGGGCAGCTCCGGTAGCCTCGGCGCCTCTGAATGCTGTTGCCGCTGATCACTTAGTTGAGAAGCGGCAGCAGTGTGAGGGGGCAGTTGGGGCTGAGCGTTCCGGTCCTCCCACGAAAGTGCTATTTTGTGTTGGCGTCGCTGGTCCGGAAGATCCTGATGCTAAAGATCAGCGGCGCCTAACTGCAGCTAGAGATCAGCGGCACATTATACCAAATGCCAAACAGCGGAAATTACCGACCGATGATGTGGAGGGCACACATAAGACCGGGGGTGAGGTCGCCTCCAGTTCTATGGAGGTGACTGAGCCCCTTGTGCCTGATGCAGAGGTCAAAAGGTCATCCACCATTGTTACTGGTCCAGCAGGAATGAATGTGGTGGTGGAGGTGAATGAGGATAATTCATTGTCTAGTGGTGTGGTTGCTGGTTTGGTGGAGGGTGAGATGGAGGTGGGTAATGGTGATACTGTTGGGGCTGATGTGGTCACTGGTCCGGTTGCCCCCCCGGGGGTGGCAACACCTGTCCAGAGTTATGCCAGTGTCACCTCCGGGGCAAATAGGGCATCCTCCTCGTCTCCGGGCTTTGGGGACGGCATGTTGCAACGGCGCCTTCTGGAGGCTCTAAAGAAGGGGGAGAGATCACTAATGGTAGAGGGTCGAGAGGTTGATCTATCCTTCTGGATAGAGAGGCATGGCCTCGGGGCCTTCCGAGAGCAAAAAGGGGGAGATACAGTGTGGTCCCTCCCAACAGCCGGGCCAGGCAGTGTGCGTAGGAATGTGGTCCGTCTTCGGTGGAGGGGCAGTGATGCATGTCCGCCAAGGTCTAAAGTTGTGGAGCTCCTGCTGAGGATGGGCTTCAAGGCGATTGATATCTACGCCTTGATACATCCCTATTCCACGCCTGAGTTTGATGTCAGCTTTGTTCGGCCGGAGGGGCTTGAGCTCTTCTGGGCGAATTAGGAGTTGGCAAAAAATGAGCCCGGCTGGCGAGACTTTGCCGTTCAGGCAGTGCCTCGCCAAAACCAGATCAAGAAAGTGACCGTGATGACTCGTAACGAGTCGCTTTCTTGCTATGACATCATGATGTGGCTTGGTCGGTATGGAGAGGTGGTGGAGATGCCAAAGAAAAACCGCGACGAGTTTGGTATCTGGTCAGGGGCCTGGACGTTTATGGTAAAACTTAAGCGTTCAGGTGGTACGGTTGCCCACATTCCATCGTCTGCCTTCCTGGGTAGGGATCGTATCCTGGTCTTCTACCAGGGGCAACCGAAGCTCTGTCACAGGTGCGGCGACCCCACACACTTCAGTGCAAACTGCACCGTGCAGAAATGCGCGTTGTGTGGGGGTTTCGGCCATCTTGCCGCCTCTTGTGTGGAGATTAGGTGCCACCTGTGTGGTGAGTTAGGCCACCCATTCAGCCGTTGTCCTCACTCCTTTGCTAATGCAGTCGAGACCCCGGTGGGAGTAAGCCGTGAGGCCGATTCTGCTGGAGAGGGGACTAGCAGGGGTGGGGGAGCTGAGGGGCCAGGGAAGAAAAGCAATAAAAAGACGCCTGCCCAGCTGAGGCGTCTAGACAAGCGCAGACAGGAGAGGGAGCGGGGCGAGCCCCAGACTACCGGGGCAGCCCCTGTCCTGGATGCCAGTGTTGCTGCTGAGGCCCCGAGGGATGATGAGTTGGATGAGGAGGTCAGGAGGATCCACAGGGAGGAAACTGCCTCTGCTTCAGAATCCTCCCATTATGAAAGTATGGATGAGGATAATAAGCGGTGGCTAGAGCACAAGCGTAAGCTCGGCACCAAAAAGAAGAGAAAGAAGGGAGATAAAGCATCTTCTCCCGCTCTGACCAAGGTACCTAAGGAAGGTAAAATCGACTCCCCTCTAGTTGGTCTTTCTAACCGGTTCCAAGCCCTTGATAACATCTCTTCCTCTGAGGAGGAGGCTGAGGGTGAGGTTCCGGCTTCAGCGGAGCTTACAGGGGGCGCCGAGTCTCCTTCTCCTGGGGATACAAGGTCCTTGGGGGGAGGGACTGGCCCAGAGTCCGGAGACGAGGACGAAAAAAGAAGGAAAAATGCTGGAATGGACACCTCTGTGTCATTAAAGAGGGGGAAGCATTCCTCCTCTGAGGCAGAGGATAAGGGGAGTGGGAAGAAGAAAGCCATCTAACTCAATCACCAATGATGGGGGTACCCACTCCGTTGACGCTGGCGTCCATTAATGTCGCCAGCATTAAGTCAAACATGGCTAGATTTGCGGCCTTTGATTTTCTCAGCCGGGTTGAAGCTGACATTTTCTTTTTGCAAGAGACCAGGCTGCCAAATATGGCAGAGGTTTTATTTAAAGGAGGAAGCCGTCTTTTCAGCAGTATCTGTTGTTGAGGTGGAGTTCTCCGATCACTGTTTGATTTTGTTTTCCCTGAATGTTACAGAGACCCCCCGGATAGGAAGAGGCTTTTGGAGGCTCAATTCGTCTCTCTTGGAAGAAGCGGAGATAAGACAGTCCTTTGAGGATTTTCTTCAGAGCCAGGTACCCTTACTGGATCTTTGTAGTAGTAAGTCAGAGTGGTGGGAGATGTTTAAGAAAAGGGTGGCGAGATTCTTCCGCCAGCTCTCAAGCCTCAGGAGCCTGGACAGGTACCGCCTGTATCAGGGACTGAGGAGGAAACTCGAGCATCTTGTCTCAACTGGAGGTAGCCGCGAGGAGATCTCCAGAGTGAAATCTTTGCTAATGAGGTGTCAGTATGATAGACACGCATCTTTGGTTTTTGAGAGGGATTACGGGAAGTACCGCTCGCCCGACCCTTATAGAAACTGCAAGATGTCAGTGAATAGTAAAGTTGTTACAGGACTGGTTGACAATGCGGGGTCCCTGGAAAGATCCAGATCAGGGATCCTGGAGGTCGTCAGATCCTTCTACTCGCACCTCTTGGGGAAGAGGGATCTGGATTGGGATGAGATGTCGGCTTTTCTGGCTGAAGCCGTCCCCGAACCAGGGGTAGACCCCTCTCTTGGCGTTTTGACAGAGATGATCAGGGAAGAGGAAGTTAAGTTGGCGATTGAAGGGCTTGCCCTGAAGAAATCTCCCGGTCCGGATGGCTTAACATCTGAATTCTATAAGACCTTTAAGGACACCTTGGTTCCCCTCTTGACTGAGGTATTCAATGAGTGTCTTTCCTCGGGCACTCTGCCAAAGTCAATGAGGAGGTCTGCCCTTATCATCTTGTCAAAGGGTAAGGACCCATCTTGCATTGAGAATTGGCGTCCCAGAGCGCTTCTCAATGCAGACAGGAAGGTTTTGGCAAAGGTGCTGTTTAATCGGCTGGTGAAATTTGCACCCCAGCTCCTTTCGGGGGCCCAGCATTGCTCTGTTCCGGGCCGCAGTACAATTAGTGCTGTACTCTGTGTCCGAGAGGCGGTGGAGCAGGGTAGGGCTGGCCACTGGAAGGGGTACATGCTGTCATTGGACCAGGCAAAAGCGTTTGATCGGGTTAATCATGAGTACCTCTGGTCTGTCCTTCTGAGGTATGGCCTGCCAGGGGGGTTTGTTGATTGGCTTAAGACCTTGTACTCTGGGGCAGAGAGTTTCCCGCTTGTGAACGGTTGGATTGGCAGCTCTTTTGAGGTTGGGTGTGGTGTTCGCCAGGGTTGTCCCTTGAGCCCGCTACTGTACGTGTTTGCGATTGACCCACTTCTTAGGAGGGTGGAGCGTGGACCGTTGGCTGGGATCGGGATGGACCGGGCAGCACCGGAAGCCACTCTGAGAGTGGTGGCGTATGCCGATGATGTCATCGTTTTTGTTTCCTCTGATGGGGAGGCAGAATGGCTGATGTCAGAGGTAAATCGCTACTCGGAGGCATCCGGGTCTAAGATCAACCGGGATAAGTGTGAGAGTCTCTGGCTGGGAGGAGGAGATCCTGGTTTTGATCTCCCGGACACCCTTCCAGAACCCAAAGTCTCTGCAAAAGTTCTTGGCATTGAATTTGGCCAGGGGGATTACCCCAAACAAAATTGGGACAGCAGGCTAGAGATCGCCACTCAGAAGGTGAACCAATGGAAGGGTTGGTCTTTGACCCTAAGGGAAAGGGTAAACCTGATCAAAACTTACCTGCTCCCTTTGCTGATCTATCTGGGCAGTGTGTGCATCTTGCCAGAGCCTCTCTGGACTCGGGTCTACAGTTTGTTCTTTCAACTGTTATGGGGGAATAGACTGAACCTGGTCAAGAGGGAGGTTACTTACCGTACGAGGAGACTAGGAGGGTTGGGTATGGTCAACCCTGTGGTATTCCTTGTGAATACCTTCATTAAGATCAATATTGCAAACCTCTGGAAAGAGAGGGCTCCTCCGTGGGTATTCTCCTGTAAGGGATGGTTTCAGCCTTTCTTCCAGGAATGGGAGACAGGAGGGCAAGTGAAGGATCTCCGCACACCGCATGGACATCTCCCGGCTTACGCTACCGTGGTTCTGAAGGTAATTCGCCGGTGGGGTCTGGGAATGTGGGAGGTCAGGACTCTGCCAAGGAAGCTCCTTGACAAAAGGGTTCTGTTGACCCATTTTCAGAGGCCTCTGGCGCTCAGGGATTGCCCAAGTCGGGATCTTGGGGTGGGTCTGCATCTTTTGAATTCTATCAGGATCCCCTCGAAGGTTTGGGACTTGGCTTGGCGCTGCTTCCATGGGAAACTGTGTGTGAGGGACAATCTGAAGTGTAGGAGCTCTGAGGACAGGAACTGTCCTCGGGAGCATTGTGGTACCATGCTTGAAAGCATGGACCACTTCCTGCTTCGTTGTCCCTTTAACACAGAGGTGTACAACAGGGTGGGCGCCTCCATTGGCTGGCCCCGGCTGGCCGGTCTCTCTTATGCGGAATGGGCCTATGGAGCATTCGGGGACCTGGGTGGTCGGGACCGCTGCACCTTATTTCTAGTTAGCGCAGTGGTTAGGTATCACACGTGGAACGCACGGTGCTTAATATCGACGCAGCGGAAAATCCTCCCAGTGGACGATGTGTTTAGGACCATACTCGGTGACCTGGTGAAGGTGCGTTCTCTGGAGTATGAGAGACTGGGTACACGGAGGGCCGCTCTCCTCTGGAGGGGCTTTTCTTTTAGTGTGCCCTAGTCTGGTCATCTCCTCTCCTGGTGGTGGGCTGCTGCTGACACCATAGATTTTTGTTTTATTGATCAGTAGACAGTGATGTAGGGCTGCAGGCGCCGAACTTGGGCTTTGTCAGTTGTGGTTATTGTATTGTTTGTTTCTGTATATATTGTATATATGGGTTTGGGTGTAGGTGTTAGGTTGGGTGGAGGGAAAAGGGGGGAGGTGGGTTCATCTTGTGGGACACTGGTTATTTGGGTGAAAAACTGGCACTGCCTGATCTGGCCTATGGACTTTGGACATGGACTGAGGCATGAGGCGCAGGACCAGCTCTCAGGTCAGTGCCGCGGAGGGACTGGTGGGCTCGAGTGTGGGGTGTTTTGTTTTGTCTTGTATATATTTGTATAGTTATTATTTATTTTATTTTAGTTATTTAAAAAAAAAAAAAAAAGAATGTATATATTAGTTTGTATATAATTTGTCGGTTATTGTTTATTATATTGTTATTATTTGTTTGGTAACCGGACCAGATGTCATGGTGTAGGTAGTTATTATTGTGTATATATGTATAATATGTGTGTGAGGAGAGAGGGAGCGGCTGGACCAGTTCATTACATTGTTTATTTTCTGGTTATTAATTTTGTTATGTTTCTGTTATTATTATTGTTATGTTTTTCATTTTTATAATAAAAGATCTACAGGATGTAACTCAGGGTCAGTACAGGATCAGTAATGTAATGTATGTACACAGTGACTGCACGAGCAGAATAGTGAGTGCAGCTCTGGAGTATAATACAGGATGTAACTCAGGATCAGTACAGGATCAGTAATGTAATGTATGTACACAGTGACTGCACCAGCAGAATAGTGAATGCAGCTCTGGAGTATAATACAGGATGTAACTCAGGATCAGTAATGTAATGTATGTACACAGTGACTGCAGCAGCAGAATAGTGAGTGCAGCTCTGGAGTATAATACAGGATGTAACTCAGGATCAGTACAGGATCAGTAATGTATGTACACAGTGACTGCAGCAGCAGAATAGTGAGTGCAGCTCTGGAGTATAATACAGGATGTAACTCAGGATCAGTACAGGATCAGTAATGTAATGTATGTACACAGTGACTGCACGAGCAGAATAGTGAGTGCAGCTCTGGAGTATAATACAGGCTGTAACTCATGATGTAAGTCATGTAATATAATGTATTTACAATGTTGAGATGTGAGCAAACCTTGAAACGCTGGAAATCTTCTTATAAAAGATCATGTTGCATCGTTCACAGCTGCTGTATATACAAGAATCTCTACTGAATCATATTTTGTATTTCTGGAGCAGACGTCCCACATTCCCAGTGAAATCCCATATAAGCAGCACTTTTAGGTCGGGTTTCACAGGTGAAAGGTCAGACGCAGCAGATGATGAGACACAATTGTAAGGAACAACTAATTCATACATCCCAATTATTGCAATATTGAGTAACATTTATCTCGCAGGACTTCAACATTCTCATGACTAAGCTACAAAAAATCCATCATTATGATGATATATGGTGCAGTAATGGCCATAAAGTAAGTGATATATTGTGTAAAGTGCTCTAGAATTGACACCATTATCTTGGTGAAAACCAAGAACTTTGTCTTTTTCTTTGGCAACTGATATAAAATAACATTTGTATCCAAATCTACCACTATTTCCAAAGAGTGAACAAGCAGAAATGACTAAGGACTTGACTTTCTGTACTGCAAGCACCACTGTAATTGTTAGAGCTGGTTTTATCCTGGCTCTATTAGATCTACAAGTTGCATAGAGTTCCGTTAGATAGTGATGAGCGAGCACTAAAATGCTTGGGTGCTCGATGCTCGGGTCGAGCACATTGGAATACTCGGGTGATCGACCCGAGCAACGAGCCCAATGTAAGTCTATGGGAAACTCGAGCATTTTTCAGGCGGCTCCCCCCGGCAGTCAGCAGAGGGCCTAAAAATTGCCCAAATCGATGGGAACAGTGCTCAAATGACATGGGAACAGCATGAGGAAGACCCCTGGAAGCATTTCTGACTCCCAGATCACCGCTGTCAGCAACGTTGTCAGAGTATTACACCACTTTTACGGACTCACAATAAAACATACAAAAACAAAACCAAAATGGATTTTCCTGGGAAATATGTTAAGGAACATCCTTTGCAGGGTAATGACTTGTATATAAGGCAAAATAAATATACAAAAATACTCCTCCACACCTTGGGCTATGTTCACACGTAGCGTTTTTGATGCGTTTTTGCACTTTTGCATTGCTTTCAACTGTGACAAAAGCATTCACCGGGAAATGTCATTTTAACATTTTACAACCTTATCTGGCCATGTGGTGTGTGACACATCATCAGACACATTGTGTTTCATTTATGAAGGAGGGACTCTGAGAGTCACAAAGCCTATTTTTATAGGGCCATCAGGCAGCCTTTACTATTCTTAAAGGGCCTGCAGTCGTCCCTCACTATTCTTAGAGAGCCATCAGCCGGCTATGTTTTATTGCTCCAATTACTAAAAGTGGGTCTCCTATACTGTTATTGTGTATGCAGTGAGTGGCAGGGCTGCCCAAAATTTGGACGCCACCAATACCACTTTGAAAATTTGGATGCACCCCAATACCCCTTTGAAGAGACTTAGAGGAAGGCCTCCTGAAAACTATGTTCCAATTATTAGAAAGTAGGTCTCCCATTGTGTTTGCCTATGCAGTGAATGCAAGGGTTGCCAAAAATTTGGAGGCACTCCAATGCCCCTTGGAAGAGATGTGGAGGTCAGAGGGCCTCCTTAAAACAATGTTCCCATTATTAGGAAGTGGGTCTCCCATTGTGTTTGCCTATGCAGTGAATGCAAGGGTTACCAAAAATTTGGAGGCACTCCAATGCTCCTTGGAAGAGAAGTAGAGGAGGGCCTCCTGAAAAAAATGTTCCCATTATTAGGAAGTGGGTCTCCTATTGCGTTTGCCTATGCAGTGAATAGAAGGGCTGCCAAAAATTGGAAGGCACTCCAATGCCCCTTGGAAGAGACGTGGAGGAGGCCTCATAAAAAAATGTTCCCATTAGAAAGGAGCGGGTCTCCTATACTTGTAATGCCCATGCACTAAGTGTATGGGCTGACAAACATTTACCCCTGGTGGTATACATAAACATACTGTTTAAAAAATTTTTTTTATGGGCATCATAAACACCCTTCAAAAAAATGATGTGGGTGTTGCATCACGGACCACGGTCACCCTGGTGATATGGTGGTGGAGGATGAGGAGAAGGAGGATGACAAGAGCAAATACACAAAATCAGGAAGGGGAATTCACCTCCCAAAAAAAGACACTGGATTTGAGTTTATGTTACGCTGCTATCATTCGGTGGTGTTGAGGAGTCTGGCCCAATCCAGCCCTTGATCATTTTTATACGAGTCAGCCTGTCAGCATTTTCAGTTGACAGGTGGATGCGCTTATCAGTTATAATTCCACCAGCGGCACTAAAAACCTGCTCTGATAAAACGCTGGCGGCAGGGCAGGCCAGGACCTCCAAGGCATAGAGAGCCAGTTCATTCCACATATCCAGCTTGGATACCCAATAATTATAAGGCACAGAGGAATCACGGAGGATGTTGGTACGGTCGGCAAGGAACTCCCTCAGCATCTTCCCAAACTTTGCACTCCTTGTGAGAGTACCCTGCACCTCAGGGCTTGTGCGATGGGAGGGGCTGAGAAAATTCTCCCAGAACTTTGACAGTGTTTCCCTGCCTCTGCTGGATTGAAGTTGTGTGTCTCTCACCTGTACTCCTTGGTTGTCCGACGAAGTGTGACCTCTGCCGTCAGATGGGAATTTTTTTAATAGTTCCGCAACAAGGGCCTTCTGGTACAGCCCCATTTTTGTAGACCTGTCCGCCTCAGGAATAAGAGATAGAAAGTTCTCCTTGTAGTGTGAGTCTAGAAGTGTCACCAACCAGTAATGACTGTCACCCAAAATTTTGAGAACGCGAGGGTCATGCAAAAGGCAGCGTAACATAAACTCAGCCATGCGTGCCAGACTGCTAACAGGCAAGACTTCCGTGTCCTCACCAAGAGGATGACTGACCATGCTCTCCTCCTCCTCCTCCTCTCTGTCCTCTGGCCATCCACGCTGAACAACCGGTATGACAGCTGTGCAGGTAGTACCGTCTATAGCGCATGAAACCAGCTCCTGTTCTTCCTCCTCCTCTTCCTCATTGTCACCCAATCCACGTTGGGATGAGATGAGGCTGGGTTGTGTGTAATAACCCTGTATGGTTCCTTGCTCCATCTCATCGTGCTCCGTCTGCAATGCATCCTCTTTGATTGTGAGCAGAGAGCATTTCAGAAGACAGAGAAGTGGGATGGTGACGCTAATTATGGCGTCATCGCCGCTCACCATCTTGGTGGAGTCCTCAAAGTTTTGGAGGCTGGTACATATGTCTGACATCCATGTCCACTCCTGAGGTCTTATGTGTGGAGTCTGAACTGAATACCGACGGCCTTGTTGATGCTGGTACTCAACAACTGCCCTCTTCTGCTCACAAATCCTTCCCAACATCTGCAGTGTAGAGTTCCAACGCGTGGGGACATCACACACCAGTCTGTGAAAAAGAAGCTGGAAA
This sequence comes from Phyllobates terribilis, assembly GCF_046119375.1. Lineage (NCBI taxonomy): Eukaryota > Metazoa > Chordata > Amphibia > Anura > Dendrobatidae > Phyllobates > Phyllobates terribilis. The sequence continues at coordinate 389,225,082 of NW_027362765.1, forward strand.
CACTGCTGAAACACGGCAAGGACGGCGGAAGCTGTAGCTGACTTTCTAAAATGGGCACACAGGCGGCGTACTTTAACAAGCAGATCTGGCAGCTCCGGGTAGGATTTGAGAAACCGCTGAACCACGAGGTTAAGCACATGGGCCAGGCATGGTACTTGTGTGAGCTCGCCTCAGAGCCGCCACCAGATTCCGGTCATTGTCACACATGACCATGCCTGGCTGTAGGTTCAGCGGTGTGAGCCACAGATCTGCCTGCTCTTTCAGAGCTGCCACAGCTCTTCAGCATTGTGCGGTTTGTCACCTAAGCATATTAGCTTCAGCACAGCCTTTTGCCGCTTGGCCAAGGCAGTGCTGCAGTGCTTCCAGCTTGTGACTGATGTAGTCATTTCGGAGATGAAGGCTGAATTGGAGGAGGAGGCTGAGGAGGATGAGGTGCAGGAGCTGTAGACTGTGGGGGCAATCCTCATTGACCTAAGGTCCGCAATCCTTGGCGTCAGGAGGACGTGTTCTGTCCCACGGTCCGACTGGGTCCCGGCTTCCACTATGTTAACCCAGTGTGCTGTCAGCGAGATGTACCGTCCCTGCCTACAAGCACTTGTCCACATGTCCGTGGTTAAGTGGACTTTCCCGGTAACTGCGTTGTTGAGGGCTAATGTTTTGGGACACGTGCTTGTGTAATGCAGGGACGGCACACCGGGAGACATTGTGGCGGCTGGGAACCGAGTACCGAGGGACGGCCGCCGCCATCAGGTTGCGGAATTCTTCCGTCTCCACGAGCCTAAAAGGCAACATTTCGAGCGCAAGCAGTTGCGAAATGTGGGAATTTAGTAGTGTGGCCTGTGGGGTGCTGGCTGCATATTTGCGCTTGCGTTCCAAGGACTGGGGTATGGACAACTGAACACTGCGCTGGGACAAGGACATGAACATGCTTCCTGATGCAGCTACTTGCGAGTGTGCAACGACAGGTGCAGGGCAGGAGGCATCTTCGCATGCACCATGGACAGGGGATTGGCTTGCATGCACAACAGCGGAAGAAGAAGTGGTGTCAACCGCAGACACTGTTCCTGGACCTTGGGGTTCGGCCCACAAAGTCGGGTGCTTTGCTGACATGTGCCTGATCATGCTGGTGGTGGTCAGGCTTATAGTTTTTCTACCCCTGCTGATGCTGGCCAGGCAGGTGGTGCAAATGGCCTTTTTGGGGTTATCAGCAGAGTCTCTAAAAACAACCAGACTCGGGAAGACCTAACAGTTGTACTGGCAACTTCCTTCGTGTTGGTGTTATGGGGAACGGTTGCCTGCCTTTTGACCCTGGTCCTCCTCCTGACTTTCTGGCAATTGTGTCTCATCATCGTCCACCTCTTGTGACACTTTCCCACAGTTGCCTTCGTGTGACCGTGGCTGCTCAAATATTTGGGCATCGCTACATGCGATCTCCTCTTGCCCTGCTTCAAGTGGACCGGGCGAGAGGCCCGAATCTATAAATGGAAAAGTGAACAGCTCTTCAGAGTGTCCAAGTGTGGGATCAGTTGTCTCTGGGTACTCGGCATGGTGGGAGGAAGGAGGATCAGGGTGAGGAATATGCGGTCCAGACTCACGGCTACTGAGACTTGACCGTATGGAAGACAGGGTGGTGGTGATGGTGGCTAAGTGACTGTAAGCATTATCCGCTATCCAACCAACAACCTTTTGACACTGCTTTGGGTTCAATAGTGGTGTGCTACGGTCCCCTAAGAATTGGGACAGGAAGGTCGGGCGAGAAGATGTGGGTGTTTGTTGTGGCACAATTTCAGCTTGCCCACGGCCTTGTCCTCGGCCTCTGCATGTGTGGCACCCCAGGCGTCTGGTTTCCACAGTAATGTAATGTTATGTCTGAGAGCAGGTGGGAGGTCCTTTGGTCAGGGATCCTGTGCATGCCACACCTCCTGCCCAGTCTGGGGAGGGGAAGAACTTCCCCTATATAAACCCGGGGCTGAGGCAGGGTTAGGAGTCAAGGAGAGTAGAGACGAGAAACAGTCATAGGAAGAAACAGCAGAAGCTCAGTGGGAGCAATACTACTACGAGTCAGGGGCTGGCAGCTGCAGAGCTCGCCCTGACTGAGAAGCTTTCTTACCGGACCCGGCGTCCGAGGCTGTGGGGACTAACTCTTACCCAGCAGCAGAAGCCGACTGGCAGGGGATTTCAGGTCCTCAGGCCCAGAAACCCGAAGGCAAGGTCACACGCGTGGGACCAGCACCGCCATCGTGGAGCGGAAGCCATTAGAAGGCCCCGAGTCACCGGCCATACGGGTGAGCACCACACGGCACACTCAGGGACGTGGGCTACTTATATCCGCTTCTAGCAAGGTAGCCAGAAGAGTACAGTCAGTTTGGGAGGCCTACAACTCCGCCTGGCCAGGGGAGATCCCATCTGCTTAAGGACTGACCAGGCCCCGTTCGCTAGCAAGTACTCCGGGAGGGTCTATCGTTGTTACCAGTAAAGACCCTGAATTACACCGCACCGTCTCTGAGTGGTTCCTGCTACCCCCATCTTCCACGTCGGCTGCCCTGAGGCCATACCCCTCCCGTTGGGGGTTATACTATCACGCTGCACAATTCTACACCGGCCTCAGCGGTCTGCCCTGCAGCGGCAGCTCCATAGCTGCAAATCAACGGGTGGCGTAGTCGACACTCAAATAACACCTATCAAGACTGCCACACACTGAGTTTGACACCCTGGGCACGGACCGGGTCACCGCCACAAGGACTACTACCCCTATCCAGATCCGGCTCCGGGTTTCCCCTCAACACGGCCCAGGGGGCGCGTCAACTTTTGGCGTAGTCGGCAGGATTTCGTGCCCGCAACCACCGGGTACTGCGTGCCTGAAAAAGAGACTTTCAAACTCACCTGTGGTGAAGATTCCCGCCATCCGGTGCCATTTTCAGCCTTCTTCCCGCCATCTGTGAAGATTCCCGCCATCCGGTGCCATCTTCAGCCTTCTTCCCGCCATCCGTGGAGTTTTCCCGCCGTTGGACGCCATCTTGAGGACGCCGCGCGGGAAGAAGAGGGGCGTGGACTCCGAAAAGCCCGCGAGAACTGAAGCCCCGCCTCACGTCCGGACGTTGTGTAAGGTCCTGGAAGGAGCCCAGCAGACGCCGACGTCACCGGAGCGCGACGGAAGGTCCTCAACCCTGACGATCCACTGCGGAGCCGCAGCCTACGGAAGAGGATCATCGCAAGGTAGGCCACGGTCCACTAGGGGGGAGAAGGATGTCGGATACGGAGGAGAGCTTCACCGCTTCAACCCCCGCCAGCGCCACCGCTGTCGCGGTCATGCCTTTCACCATGCCCTATATCCTGGGGGCAGCCTGGCTACCCCAGTACTCAGGGGAGTCACATACCCTGCAGGACTTTAGAGAAAGGCTGGATAGCCTCTTCCAGGTGTACCCCCTCACAGAAGAGCAAAAAGTGAGCATCCTGGTGGCCCAATTAACCGGAGCAGCCCGAAGGGAGGTAAAGTCCTGGCCACCTGGGGGGAGGACTGTCGCAGGGATACTAACCCGGCTGAGGGACACCTTTGATACCCGCACCTCAGCCGAGATCAAGCTTAGATTCTACGGGTGCAAACAGCGAGCCCATGAGAGTATAAGGGACTATGCCCTGAACCTACAAGAGGCCCTGAGAGCCGTTAAGCAGACCGACCCTGACGGCATGGGAGACGAGGACAGGCTGTTGACTGAACAATTTATAGAGGGTTTATATTGCAATGCCCACCGAACCCAGTTGCGGGCAATGGCCCTACAGGACCCTCATCTGGGATTTGCACAGTTCAAGGACAGAGCCATCCGGGTGCTCCGAGAACCGGCACCGGATGGCGTTGTGACCCACAGGCGCCCAGCTATCACTTACCACCAGGAGGCGGCGCCCTTGTCGGCAGGGCCTGTAGGGGCTGATGCGCAGGCTTTGAACAATGACCCGGCTCCAAACCTGCACCATCAGGTCCAAGAGCTAGCTAAAAGCGTTGCTGCGTTAACCCGAACTGTGCAGTCTTTACAGGCTTCCACTCCAGGGAAGATCCAGCTGGCATCCGGACCGGAGAACATCCCGTGGCGTCGACCAAGGAGGACCCCACCGGCCAGAGGAAGACCCAGTGACCGGTACAACGAGGACGGACGACCCATCTGCCGCCGCTGCAATCAACCCGGACATATGGCAAGGTACTGTCCTTTAAACTGGCACAACCTGGGGGTAGAGGGCCAACCCCCAGGAAAAAGATCACCAGGCCCATCGAACTGGCGCGACAAATATGTCGGAGGACGTCCAGTCTTGCCTGTGGTACTGGATGGCATCCCTATGAGTGCCCTACTGGACACCGGGTCACAGGTCACCACCATCCCGTACGTGCTCTTCAAGCAGTACTGGAATGACTCGGATATAACCCGCTACCCTGACGACGACTTGAGTATCATCGCCAGCAATGGTCAGCCCGTGCCACAGATCGGATTTAAAGAGGCGACCATTAAAATTGGTAGAGTCGAACTAGCAGCACAGGGACTGATTATTGTAGACATTGACAAACACGAGAGTCACCCAAAGATAACGCTAGGAACTAATGTAATTGAAAATTGTCTTGCAGAGGTGATTTTCCTTTTACAACAGGTTGCCAAGAACGCCAGCTCCGGCAAGCAGCGGGTGCTCCAGAAAGAGATCCGGGCACTGATGCGACGGCAACAGGTGGAACTCTCCGGCGGTGAGATTGGTAGCGTAAGAATGTGTGACCCTTTTCCTATTGCCATGCCCCCAAAAAGTGAAATGATGATTTGGTGCCGGGCAGCTATTGGTCTGAGAGGTAGGGATTACCAGGCAATGGTAGAACCAGTTTACTCGGACAGTAGGCCCACCATTTTGACAGCACGGGGGGTGGTTGATGTACGCCATGGGAGGGTGCCCGTTCGCATAATAAATATCGGGGAGAGGGAAGTGTACCTGCCCCGGTATGCCACGCTAGCCAAATTATATACCATTAACCAAAATTCTATACAATCTGTGGAACCCTTGCCTCCATCTCACCCGGAGGAAGGTAACGGCTCTAAGAAAAACATGGAGGACTGGTGTCAGCAACTACATCTGGGTACTGACTCCACTCCCGCACACCAGAAACAAGGAGTCTATCGGGTGGTTCAAGAGTACGAGAGAGTGTTCAGTAAACACCCGTTAGACTTCGGGCGAGTCAAGGGGGTAGAACACCACATCCCCACGGGAGACCATCCTCCCATAAAAGAGAGGTATCGACCCGTACCCCCTGCCCACTACCAACACGCCAAGGGGATGCTTAGAGACATGAAGGAGGCTGGGGTGATCAGGGATAGCTGTAGCCCCTGGGCAGCTCCACTAGTCTTAGTCAGAAAAAAAGACAACACCATGAGGATGTGTGTAGATTACCGGAAAATCAACCGTATCACACACAAGGATGCGTACCCCTTACCAAGGATAGAGGAGTCATTGGCTGCTTTAAGATCTGCTAACTTCTTCTCTACCTTGGATCTCACTAGCGGGTACTGGCAGGTTCCTGTAGCAGAGGCGGACCGGGAGAAGACCGCATTCACCACCCCGATGGGACTTAGCGAGTTCACCTGCATGCCGTTCGGACTCTGCAACGCACCAGGAACCTTCCAACGACTAATGGAGTGTTGTCTGGGCCACAGAAACTTCGAGACGGTCCTGTTGTACCTGGACGATGTCATCGTATATTCCAAGACGTATGAGGACCACCTGAAACACCTGGCGGAAGTGTTTGAAGCTCTGGCGAGTTACGGCCTAAAGGTGAAACCCTCCAAGTGTCACCTCCTGAAACCAAAGGTGCAGTACCTGGGACACGTGGTGAGCGCTGACGGAGTGGCTCCCGACCCTGATAAGATCACCGCAATTAAGGAATGGCCAAGCCCCTCCAGCGTAAAAGAAGTGCGGCAGTTCCTCGGGTTGGTAGGCTACTACCGAAGGTTTATTCCCGGTTTCACCAAAAAGGCAGCACCTATGCAGGACCTCCTGATAGGCCAGTCCCGGAAGGCCAAGAACCAGAAGCCGCCCTTCAAATGGGAGGAGCTGGAAGAAGAGTCCTTCCGCCAGCTGAAGATGGCCCTCACGGGGGACGAAATCCTGGCGTACCCGGATTATAGCCAGCCCTTTATCCTCTACACCGACGCCAGTAACATCGGGCTAGGAGCCGTACTGTCCCAGATCCAGCAGGGGAAGGAACGAGTAATCGCCTACGCCAGCCGAAAGCTGCGACCCACCGAAAGGAACCCCAAGAACTACAGCTCATTTAAGCTAGAGTTCCTGGCCGTAGTATGGGCAGTCACCGAGCGCTTTAAGCATTACCTCGCTTCTTCCCGGTTCACCGTGTACACGGATAACAACCCGTTGACACACCTGGACACGGCAAGACTCGGTGCCCTGGAACAGAGGTGGATGGCCCGTCTGTCCAACTACGAGTTCACAATCAAATACCGGGCCGGACGCTCCAATACCAACGCGGACGCCCTGTCCAGGATGCCCAACCTGCCGGACGAAGGAGAAGATCCGGAGGGACTGGAAGAAGTTGAACTCCCTGCGTTCCACCGTCATGGGACTATCCAGTATTCCCACCGGGTAAGGAGTAAGCAGGCTGCTACGTTGAACCCCTTACCTCACTACAACTGGGCGGAAACGCAAGACAGCGACCCTGCCGTCCGACTGGTGAAGGAGATGCTGACTCGCCCGGAGGCTTGCCTTGAACCAGACGCTCCGGAGGAAGCCAAACAACTATGGGCAGAGAAGAGTCGACTGTTCCTTTACAAGGGGAAGCTGTGCCGCAGAATGGTTAACTCCCGGACGCATGAACTACTCTGGCAAGTAGTGGTGCCACGAAGAGACGCAGCCATGGTGATGGAGGCATACCACGACGGAGCTGGACACTTCGGGTGGAAGAAGCTGGAGTTCCTGCTGCGCGAGCGATTCCACTGGGTAGGCATGAGGGGAACCATTGAGAAGTGGTGCAGAGACTGTGGCCCGTGCAACCTGAGAAGGAAGGACCGTGCCAGCCAGAAGACTCCCCTGCAGTCCATCGTCACCCGGCAACCGTTGGAACTGGTAGCCTTGGATCATGTAAAACTGACCCCAAGCAGAAGTGGCTACGTCTACGCGTTAACCATCGTGGATCATTACTCCCGGTTCTTGGTTGTCGTCCCCGTCAAGGACTTAACGGCTCAAACAGCAGCTAGAGCCTTCCAGCAGCACTTCTGCCGTCCACACGGGTACCCGGACCAAGTGCTGACGGACCAGGGACCTGCCTTTGAAGCGGAGGTCTTCCAGGAATTCTGCAATCTGTATGGCTGCCGGAAGATAAGGACGACACCCTACCATCCGCAAACTAATGGACTTTGTGAGAAAATGAACCAGGTGGTAATTGTTAGAACCTTGCTGTTAGGTTTTTTTTTCCTTTGCTGGTCACATGACCTTGTTGGCCTATTTAATCCTGCTCCGCCCTTCTGGCTTTGCTGGACTACATTGTATATCTACTTTCTAGCTAGCCTGTGCTCTGTATCTAGCTCTGTTAGTTTGCTTGGTCTACGGACCTCTATGTTCTATCTATTTTGTTTGTTCGTCTGTCTGCTACTATTTCTGTTAGGAGGTGTCCCATATTCCTCCCAGTCCTTAGTACTTGTAGGGATTCCCTCCCCACATCTATAGGTCTCCGTACAGACTAGATTAGGACTTTAGCAGGTCTGATCGCAGGATCAGGTTCCCTGTTACATCGTAGGGATTCAGCTGAGTCCTATAGTAGGGACAGATCTCCTCTCTTTCCTTAGCTTTGGTAGCAGAACTTAACAGTAAGTCCAGCCTGCAAATTCTCTAAGGAAAGATTTTTTTTTTTTTTTTGTTCCATCATGGTGTCGGTTCAGGATTTGGCTAAACACCTGCAGGGACTCTCTCTGGAAGTGGCCGAGCTCCGTCAGCACGTGAGTAACTGTCCTGGAGCATATTTCTTGGAGCCTAAGGTATGTTTGCCGGATTTATTTTTTGGTGAACATCGAGAATTTTTTTCATTTAAAAATGCTTGCTTATTGTATTTTCGTTTGAGACCTAAGTCCTCTGGGGATGAATCCCAGCGCGTAGGGTTCATAATGTCACTTTTGCGCAAAGAGCCTCAGGAGTGGGCCTTTTCTTTGCAACCTAGTGATTCATGCTTCAGATCAGTGGATAGTTTTTTTTCTGCTTTAGGACTATTATATGATGATCCTGACCGTGTCGCATCAGCTGAGACTGAGTTGAGACGTTTAAAACAAGGATCGGGTAATGTGGAAAAATATTGTACACATTTTCGTCGTTGGTCCACTCAAACAGGGTGGAACGATTCTGCTCTGAAAAGTCTATTTCTTGCTGGGCTCAGTGAAAGGGTTAAAGACCTGCTAATTGCTTATCCTACACCTGAGGATTTGCAACAGGCTATGCAATTAGCTATACGGGTGGATAGAAGACTGCGTGCTAGGGTTAATGAGAGCAAATCCTCTGCTATGTCAGTTTCTGGTTATGATAATGTGTGTATTAACAGTGGTGAACCGATGGAGATTGGATCGGTGGCACCTCGCTCTCAAGAAAAAGACCGTCGTTTTTCGGAAGGCTTGTGTTTCTATTGCGGAAAATCTGGTCATTTGATTAAAGGCTGTGAGCTTCGTATGAAGAAAGAAAAAAAAATGGTCAGTCACGCCCGTATTGCCTGTTTAAATTCCAAGGGTGTATTTTTAGCTGCTTCCACGATTGCTCAGAAAAAATTGATGGAATTTCGGGTGTTTGTTGATTGCGGGTCTACACTGAATGTAATTGATGGGGGATTCGTGGAAAAACTCAATTTAAAACCTGAACCTTTATCATCCCCCATTGCTGTGGTTTCTGTGGATGGCTCTCCTTTGAAGAATATTACTCTCAAGGTCAGTGAATTTCCTCTCACTATTAATGGTGTTCACCATGAGAAATTGGATTTGGTAGTGTTGAATAACTTGCCTTCTCCAGTAATATTGGGTTTGCCCTGGTTAAAATTTCACAATCCTGTACTGGATTGGTCTACCAGTGAAATTAAATCCTGGAGCCATAAATGTTATGACAAGTGTTGTAACGGGCGTATTGCAGCTTTGGATAGGGGAGAATTGCCTGTTCCTATTCAGGATTTTTGGAGAGTTTTTTCTGAGAAGGAATCGCAGGTTTTGCCTCCCCATAGAGACTATGATTGTTCTATTGAATTTGTCCCTGGAGCGACTCTTCCTAAGAGTCGTTTATTTAACCTTACTATTCCTGAGAGGAAGGCTTTGGAGGAATACATACAGACAAGCTTGGCCGCCGGTCACATTAGGCCCTCTAAGTCTCCTGTGGCGGTTGGATTTTTTTTTTGTAAAAAAAAAGGACGGCGGTTTACGTGCTTGTCTGGATTTTCGTGAGATTAACAAAATTACGGTACGCAATCCTTACCCACTGCCATTGATTCCTGATCTGTTTAACCAGTTATTGGGGGCCAAGTGGTTCTCTAAAATTGACCTTAAGGGGGCATACAATCTGTTGCACATGAAGGAGGGTGATGAATGGAAGACTGCTTTTAACACTCCTGTGGGTCATTTTGAGAATCTGGTTATGCCTTTTGGTCTTACTAATGCTCCTGCATTTTTTCAGAATCTTATTAATGACATCCTTAGACCTTTGATCGGTAAAAATGTGGTTGTGTATTTGGATGACATTTTGATTTATTCGCCAGATCTGGAGTCTCATTGGCGGAGCGTGCGTGAGGTATTACAGTTATTAATGGACAATTCGCTTTTTGCTAAGCTGGAGAAATGTGAGTTCGCTGTACAGAGAATTAGTTTTTTGGGCTACATTATCTCCAGCAAAGGTTTTGAGATGGATCCGGTTAAGGTTCAGGCTGTGCAGGAATGGCCTAGGCCTATTGGTTTGAAATCGATACAGAGGTTTTTGGGTTTCGCCAATTACTATAGAAAGTTCATAAAAAACTTTTCTAGTATTGTCAAACCTCTGACTGATCTCACCAGGAAAGGTGCTGATGCGGTTCAGTGGTCTTCTGAGGCCATTGAAGCTTTTGTGTATCTCAAGGAGAGGTTCACCTCTGCTCCCATCCTTATGCAGCCTGATGTGACTAAGCCGTTTTTGGTTGAGGTTGATGCTTCCTCTGTGGGGGTTGGCGCAGTATTGTCTCAGGATAACGGGGATGGATTACATCCCTGTGCCTTTTTTTCAAAAAAATTTTCGGAGACTGAACTGAATTACGATATTGGTAATCGGGAATTATTGGCTATTAAACTCGCATTTGAACACTGGCGCCACTTCTTGGAAGGTGCGGAATTTCCCGTTCAGGTTCTTACGGATCATAAAAATCTGATATATCTTGATGCTGCCAAGCGCCTGAATGCCCGTCAGGCTAGGTGGGCACTGTTTTTCTCGCGGTTTAATTTCTCCGTTACTTACATCCCTGGTACTAAGAATGTTAAGGCGGATGCCTTGTCTCGCAGTTTTTCTCCCATAGTCGGTGCTGAGAAAGAGGAAAACATTTTACAAGAAGGTGTTGTGATAGCTGCTTTAGGGTATGTGCACACGATGCAGAAATGAAGCAGAAAATTTCTGCATCATTTCTGCATCTCCCTGGCAGAAAAAACGCATGCAGATTGTGCATGCGTTTTTCCTGCAGAATACATGCGGATCCACATGCAGATTCACATGCGTTTCCGCATGCAGATTGACAAGCGCTTTCCAGGCGATGTTAGCATCACCTGGAAAGTGCTTGATAACTAGGTCACACTATATAAATCCATTCAAACAGCATGGATTTATACAGTGTGACCCGAGAGAGTGTATATACTTACCTCCGATGGCCCGCGCTGTCCTGCTCAATCCGTTCTCCCGGCTGCCGGCAACTTTGAATTGAAAGACCTGCCGACGTCAGCGTCAAGTGACCCGTCACATGACTCTGACGTCACCGCAGGTCCTACAACTCACTGCAAGTGCCGGGAACCAAGCGGGAGCGCTGCGCGGGCCGACAGAAGGTAAGAATACATTTATTTTTTATTTTATTCTTCTTCTACAGCTTTTTTAATGGTACCTGGGTGTGGATGAGACTCTCCTCTCCTCCACACCCGGGTACCATCCGCACATTAGAACGCACCAATTACGCAAGTACAAATGCTGTCTTGCGGAATTGGCGCGTTCTAATGCAAGTCAATGGCGGCGTTTCCGCAAAATTAATTGACATGCTGCGGATTTTTGACCGCAGCGTTAACGCTGCGGAAAAATCCGCATCATGGGCACAGCACATGCGGATTTCCATTGGGGAACATTGCTTCCCTTCTACCATGCGTTTTTCATGCGTTTCCGCGGCGTTTACGCAACTGAAAAAACGCCGCGGAAACGCATGAAATACGCATCGTGTGAACACAGCCTTAGACTCCGTTTTGGAAGATGAGATTCTTAAAGCTCAGGAGAATGCCCCATCTAACACTCCTCATGGGAGGTTGTTTGTGCCTGGGACCTTTAGGAGAGATTTGTTTGTTGAGTGTCACGAATCTCGGTTGGCAGGTCATCCCGGAATCTCTGAGACCAAGAGACTGGTGGGTCGCAGTTTTTGGTGGCCTGGATGGCAGAAGGAAGTCATTAAGTGGATGCGCCAATGTACTATATGTGCTAGATCTAAGTCCTCACATACTCCTGCTGCGGGGTTGCTTTGTCCTTTGGAGGTCCCCAGTGCTCCTTGGACACATTTGGCTATGGACTTTATAACTGACCTTCCCCCCTCTGAGGGTTTTACTGTCATCTGGGTGGTCGTGGACCGTTTTAGCAAGATGTGTCACTTGGTTCCCTTCGTCAAACTGCCCTGCGCTAAAACTCTCACTAAGGCCTTTGTCAAGGAAATTGTCAGACTTCATGGCGTTCCTACTGACATTGTTTCTGATAGGGGTCCTCAGTTCGTGGCTCGTTTTTGGCGTGCCTTTTGTGACAGGTTGGGAATTCATTTGTCGTTTTCGTCCGGATATCATCCTGAATCTAATGGCCAGACAGAAAGGAAAAACCAGGATGTTGAGCAGTTCTTGCGTTGTTTTGTGGCAGACAATCAAGAGGGGTGGTCTGAGTTTCTGCCACTTGCCGAATTTGCTCTGAACAATCATACATCTTCTTCTGCTGGTTGTTCGCCTTTTTTTTGTTGTTCTGGGAGACATCCGTCGTTTGGGTTGTTCTCCAAGTTGGGATCTGCCGTGCCTGAGGAGGAGAATTTTTCCGGTGATTTGGAAAGAGTTTGGACGGATGTGCGTGGTAATCTTCAGGAGGCCAACAGAAAATCTAAAGACTACTTTGATAGGAAACGACAGGAGGTTTTGTTCGCTGTTGGTGACATGGTTTGGTTGTCCTCTAGGAATCTGCGGTTGAGGATTCCTTCTAAGAAATTGGGTCCCAAGTTTGTAGGGCCCTTTAAGGTGCTTCAGGTTGTCAACCAATCTGCTGTTAGGTTGGAGGTTCCTACCTCCTGGAGAATTAATCCGGTCTTTCATGTCTCTCTGTTAAAAAAAGCTGTTGTGTCGGATGGTGACGCCTCTGCCTCTGTTCCTCCGGTGGTGGAGGACGGGGAATATGAAATTTCTCGCATCCTTGACTCTAGACGGTATAGAGGTAGTTTGCAGTATCTTGTGGTCTGGAAAGGTTTCGGACCCGAGGATAACTCTTGGGTGAGGTCAGATGATGTTTCCGCGTCCAGACTTATCAGAGCGTTTCACAGGAGATTTCCTGATAAGCCTGGTCCTAGGGGATCCGGAGGATCCTCTTAGAAGGGGGGGTACTGTTAGAACCTTGCTGTTAGGTTTTTTTTTCCTTTGCTGGTCACATGACCTTGTTGGCCTATTTAATCCTGCTCCGCCCTTCTGGCTTTGCTGGACTACATTGTATATCTACTTTCTAGCTAGCCTGTGCTCTGTGTCTTGCTCTGTTAGTTTGCTTGGTCTACGGACCTCTATGTTCTATCTATTTTGTTTGTTCGTCTGTCTGCTACTATTTCTGTTAGGAGGTGTCCCATATTCCTCCCAGTCCTTAGTACTTGTAGGGATTCCCTCCCCACATCTATAGGTCTCCGTACAGACTAGATTAGGACTTTAGCAGGTCTGATCGCAGGATCAGGTTCGCTGTTACATCGTAGGGATTCAGCTGAGTCCTATAGTAGGGACAGATCTCCTCTCTTTCCTTAGCTTTGGTAGCAGAACATAACAGTAATGGATCTTCTAAAAACGTTGCCCCTGGAAGAACGCAGTCTGTGGCCTGAGAAGTTGCCCGATCTGGTGGACCTATACAACCACATCCCGGTAGGTTCCACCAACTGTACCCCGGCTTACCTAATGAGGGCAAGACCTGGTAAGTTACCTGTTGACCTGGAAATGGGAGTCCTGACACCCGAGGACACTTCACCAGAAGCAGACTGGGACACAGAGAGGCAGCAGCAGTACCGGAGAGTACAGGAGAGCGTGGAGCGAAGTCTCTGTCAGGCTAGGGAAAGACAAGAGAAAACTTACAACCAGTATGCTCCCGCTGTTACCCTGGTACCCGGAGAGCAGGTCTTGAAGAGGAAGAGACGGCTCCACAAGTTGGACGACCAGTGGGAGAAGGACCCGTACACCGTACTGCCCTCAAGCCACGAGAACCCGAAGGTTTGTACCATCAGTAAAGACGGAGGGGAAACCACAGCCATTGTATCCCGGGACCACCTGAAGAAGTGTCCCGAACAACTGAGGAACCCTGAAGAGGAACAAGAAGACCATCGACCCGTAGAGGAAAGGGAAGATATGGTTAGTACTGTGCTCGGGGACTTCCCTCGGTCTTGGACTCAAGTCAATGGTGCAGTTGTGGTACCCGTACTCACCTTCCTCCAACCAGCATCCCAAGCACCTACGGAGCAACAGGTAGAGCTGGAAGAACAGACGGTCCAGGAGGCAGAAGACCCCACACCAGCAGACCAGGAGGATCAACCCTCTGCTTGCAGTGAGCCTGCCATATCCCTAGTGAGCCAAAGAGCCGGTAGACAGCTGCCCAGTTTACACTTGACAGCTCCTACACCCTGTAGTTCAGGGCTAGACAGTCAGCTCCGTAGGTCCACTAGGGCCACTAGAGGCCAGTTACCCGCACGTTGGAGGATTTGAAGTGTATAAATTGTTTTATTTATGTTTATCTGTGTATTGTTGCTTGTGTATAATTTTGTGCTTCTAGTTATTTGTAGGAGTCCTTGGTGGATTTACCGGGAATCCCTTGTACATAGTTGGAGCGTAACCCAGGATGGACTAAAGACTGTTAAGGACTCGGGGCAGGACAAACCCCTACCTGGTTACGTCTCCCTGTTTTGGTGAAATGGACACCTTGCTTTTCTTCAAAGACTGCACCCGGTTACGGACATGCCGTAACCACCTTTATGTGTTTCTTCTTATTGTACTGTTATTGTTGTTATATCTTATGTTTTTCTAAAATATGTTTAGTCCCGGAGTACTAAATTTCACTAGGGGGGAATGTGGCACCCCAGGGGTCTGGTTTCCACAGTAATGTAATGTTATGTCTGAGAGCAGGTGGGAGGTCCTTTGGTCAGGGATCCTGTGCATGCCACACCTCCTGCCCAGTCTGGGGAGGGGAAGAACTTCCCCTATATAAACCCGGGGCTGAGGCAGGGTTAGGAGTCAAGGAGAGTAGAGACGAGAAACAGTCATAGGAAGAAACAGCAGAAGCTCAGTGGGAGCAATACTACTACGAGTCAGGGGCTGGCAGCTGCAGAGCTCGCCCTGACTGAGAAGCTTTCTTACCGGACCCGGCGTCCGAGGCTGTGGGGACTAACTCTTACCCAGCAGCAGAAGCCGACCGGCAGGGGATTTCAGGTCCTCAGGCCCAGAAACCCGAAGGCAAGGTCACACGCGTGGGACCAGCACCGCCATCGTGGAGCGGAAGCCATTAGAAGGCCCCGAGTCACCGGCCATACGGGTGAGCACCACACGGCACACTCAGGGACGTGGGCTACTTATATCCGCTTCTAGCAAGGTAGCCAGAAGAGTACAGTCAGTTTGGGAGGCCTACAACTCCGCCTGGCCAGGGGAGATCCCATCTGCTCAAGGACTGACCAGGCCCCGTTCGCTAGCAAGTACTCCGGGAGGGTCTATCGTTGTTACCAGTAAAGACCCTGAATTACACCGCACCGTCTCTGAGTGGTTCCTGCTACCCCCATCTTCCACGTCGGCTGCCCTGAGGCCATACCCCTCCCGTTGGGGGTTATACTATCACGCTGCACAATTCTACACCGACCTCAGCGGTCTGCCCTGCAGCGGCAGCTCCATAGCTGCAAATCAACGGGTGGCGTAGTCGACACTCAAATAACACCTATCAAGACTGCCACACACTGAGTTTGACACCCTGGGCACGGACCGGGTCACCGCCACAAGGACTACTACCCCTATCCAGATCCGGCTCCGGGTTTCCCCTCAACACGGCCCAGGGGGCGCGTCACATGCACCATCATGTCCAGTTCCCCGTCCCTTGCCACGTGCCTTGCCCATTTTAAATGGAGGACAATATCTTCCACGCTCACTACAAATAACTGAATTTGGAGCGAAGTTATATGTGATCTGTGTGACGGACAAACCACAGTTTTAAATACCTGGCCTGTAGGTGACTATTGAATGGAGGCCAAAAATGGCAGTATTTTCAGCGCAATTATATGTGATCCTTGTGACGGACAAACCACAGTTTTAAATAGCTGGATTTTTAGCGCTGTAATATGGAAAGGACCTGGCTGTATTCTGCAGTGCCAACAAGCAAATGGCGCAGAAAAACGGTGTTCTCTAGATTGCTTTTTAAGCAAATAATGAGGATTAAGATCCAAAAAAAAGTATTCCTGGCCCCTGAGACCTGGGCCTTTGTATAGAAATATCTAACAGCAGCAGAAGGCAGAATTGGAATGGAGCCTCTTGTGCTATATGCACTGCAGTCTGCTATATACACTGCCGGCCTATATACACTGCCTGCCTGCCTATATACCCTGCTTGCCTGATATTTCTGCAGATGGATTAGTCCTCAGAAGGACTGTTTGTTAAGATGGATATGTGTAATGTACGTTTTTTCTCCCTACACTACCTAAGACACAAGCAAATCTCTCCCTAGCTCAGCAGCAGCTCTCCCTACTCTGTCTGATTCCGGAGTGACTGTGACGAGCATGGCGGCGCCAGGTCTGATATAGACCTGATGACTCTGTGCGGCCAGCCAATCACTGTAATGCCACAACCAACATGGCTGTGGCATTACAGTGAGTGGCAGGCAATCCCTGCATGTTGATTGGCGCTCTAAAGAGAACCAAACATGCAGGGAGGGGACCCAAGCTCCCGCCGAGCATCTCGCAAGTAGTCGGCGAGCACCAAGCATCTCGAGTACGGAGATGCTCAGGCGAGTACCGAGTACTTGTGAGTATGCTCGCTCATCACTACCGTTGGATCATGCATAGATTTCTATGGACTTTTATGGGGCACCACGGTACATCCCCATACATCCTTGGCTTATAGAAGTTTTATAATTCAGATTTCATATGCATGTTAGATACAAAAACTGTGTCATGTTCTGTTGCACGTCTGCGGTTTGCATAGTGGACTGTCACAACAGAAGCCACAACACCCCACCAGATCTGACCCACCGGGACACCACTAGCGCCTGAAAGACCCCCGCTGATTTTTAATGGGGTCTACTAGATTTTCCCAAATTGCATGCAGTGAGCCGTTCTCATTCACTTTTTCTGTTTCGACATGTGAATGCAACATCATTTGATACAATGTTGCACAGCATATTGCTCTCTCTCCCATCATCAAGTCCTTTACCAGAAATAGGGCTTCCAATTATTTAGGCGATACCAGGCAGCACCTTGAAAGAGGGAAACAGGCTCAGGACCTACCTAAGCTACACCCAGGAGAACTGCAAAATGGTCTGTCAATGAGCCACCCACATTGGATTAAAGTGGTCCGAAACCTCGCTTTCGGGAAGATAGAACCACCATTTAAAGTGTTTTTACAGAATGGTCGTAACTACAATGAGTGCAGGGGTTGCCATCGTATTAAAAAAATAATCAAGATCCACTGTTAGTCCCTTTGTAATTTTTGTAATAAATCCTTGGAAGGTGTCAGCATAACATATTTTTTTTTTAAGGGAATCTGTCAGCAGATTTTTGCTTCTTCAGAGCAGCATGATATAGGGAAAGAGACCCTGATTCCCGCAAAATATCAGACACAATCAGAGTTTTCTCTGCTGTAAATGTAGCTCACCACAGCTTTTTATGTACATTGTATATTGACAGTAAGCTCCTAATTAGTGCTGGTTGGACCAGGAAGCACGGGGAAGCTAGTCCGGCAGTGATAGAAACAGTTTACCTCCTGCTAATAAAATGCTTATTGTATTGAAACAACAGAACACAGCCTAATAAGTGACGCATCGCTGAAATTAGTGTCTCAGCCGCCATCGCATGCTGCCCTCAGATTACATAGCAAAATCTGCTGACAGATTCCCTTTAAAGCATCAATTCAATTCTAACGAGTGAGTCTTATATGAGAGACGGAAAAAACTAGTGCATGCTGCATTTTATTTTCCACAGGGACTCTAAGCATAGCACCATATTGTAGCATTATTTCTCTATAGAAGCAATACTTCTGAAGTGAGAATAACCCTGTAGCAGAAGCATAATGATCGGGTCGCAGAGAGTGCGCTGAAGTCAACTACAGGCTAGAGAGGAGGACGCCGCACGTTGCGGGAAGGGAGGAAGGTAAAGAGAATCATTTACTTGTACTTGTAATCATGTATTGGATATGAGAGTCAGAACAGACACTTTACCTGGACAGAGCCCAGGATGGGGGACATTGTTATAGGATGAGGTAAATTACACCAGGAAGAGGGACATTGTTACAGGAAGGGGTCACGATGGGGGACATTATTACAGCCAGGGGCCCAGGACAGGGGAAATCATACCAAGAAGGGGCCATGATAGGAACATTATACCAGTATGGGGGACATTGCTTCAGGAAGGGGTCAGGATAGGCGACATTATTACAATAACGGGCTAAGGACAGGGGAAATCATACCAGGAAGGTGCTCAGGATGAGTGACATCATACCAGTAAGTGGCCCATGATGGTGGACATTATACTAGGAAAGGGGATATTATACTAGGAAGAGGCCCAGGACATGGGAAATTATAACAGGAAAGGGCATAGGATGAGGGACATTATAACAGGATGGTGGTCATGACAGGGTAGATTATTACAGAAGGGGGACATTGTTACAGGAAGGGGTCATGATGGGGGACATTACAGTAAGGGGCTGAAGAAAGGGAAAATCTTACCAATCAAGGGCCATGATGGGGGACATTATACCAGGATGGGGGACATTAGGGGTCAGGATGGGCAACATTATTATAGTAAAGGGTCCAGGACAGGGTAAATCTTACCAGGAAGAGGCCCAGAATGGGGAAATTATTACTGGAAGGGGTTCAGGGTGGGGGACAATGTAACAGAAAGTGGCCCATGATGGGGGACATTATAGCAGGAAGGGGGACATAATACTAGAAAGTAGTCCAGGACAGGGGACATTATAACAGGAAAAGGCCCAGAATGGGGAAATTATTACTGGAAGGGGTTCAGGGTGGGGGACAATGTAACAGAAAGTGGCCCATGATGGGGGACATTATAGCAGGAAGGGGGACATAATACTAGAAAGTAGTCCAGGACAGGGGACATTATAACAGGAAAGGGCACAGGATGGGGGACATTATTACAAGAAGGGGCCAGGACAGGGGACATTATTACAAGAAGGTGCCTGGATGGGGACTTCATTACATGAAGGGTGAACATGTATGTCTTTATAGGATCTAGAACTCTACAAGGGCCCATACATCTGACCAACATGGAAGTGGGGGTCCAGGTCCAAAAATTGCACCAGTCCCCATGGGACTCTAGTTATGCCACTGCCCTGTAGTATAGTCTATTTATGAAATTGGAGGAATATCACGGTTTGATAGAATTCTTCTATGACATATTTTGGGTCCATACGGCTCAGAAGTTGTAAGCAGCCATTATATATATTTGCATCCATGAACCATAAGATACTATTCAGCAATGTATAAATTACTCATCTATTGGATAAATATGGTGTGAGCAATGGAAAATATGCTGAACAAGGGGAAATAAATAAATGCAGCTTTATATGTATATGGAGTACATAGACTAACATCCTTACTGTTTCTCTGCTTCTAATATTTAAGCAGCTGCATATATAATCCAGATGTGACTATTCTGTCCAGACCACTCTCCTTCCTTACATACCAGGACACAGGATACACACAGTACTAACAAACCTATCTGATTTATGTAAACTCACGCTCGCTCGTACGTGGATAAATGCCACGTGTGTCCACGTCAAAATGGAGTGCTGAAACAATGACTCATGTCCCGGATTAAGGTGTCTCCAAATCACTTATCTCACTTCTTTAAAAAAAAAAAAAAAAAACAAGG
This sequence comes from Phyllobates terribilis, assembly GCF_046119375.1. NCBI lineage: Eukaryota > Metazoa > Chordata > Amphibia > Anura > Dendrobatidae > Phyllobates > Phyllobates terribilis. The sequence continues at coordinate 389,244,646 of NW_027362765.1, forward strand.
GAAAGTTTGACAAAGTCCTACAAACTCAGTAGCTTTAATAAACCACAAATAAAATAAATATTGCCATAATACAAACAGAGAAAAAGCAAAAAGTAAAAGAGATTTAGGAGAGTAATCCAGAAAGCAACATGCTGTGCAGCCACAGGGGCTTAAAATCTAATATTATAGTCAAGAACGTCTGGAATAATGCAAAAGCCGAGCACAAAATCATGGGCAACATAAAAGTCACTGAGATCTGCCGCATCCAAAAGAAATATTTTTACATAAACGACATGTATAGATAAACCCGAGGATTCCTGCCTGAAACTCATAAACCAACTTTTATTAAGTCTGGCAAATTTCACACCAAACTTAGTATGAGGTTTGTGGTCCTCACAGACAGCCAAAAAGATTTTATTGGATTGTACTATAAGTTGTGCCATTGTACAATTGAATTGCAGCTTCAATTTTGCCACTTTTTTTAAAGAAAAAAAAAAAGTTAAAAAAAACTTTTTAAAATTTGCACCTGTTGCCAAAATCTGGGGTAAAATATTTTAAAATTGTGGACCCAACTTACCCACATTTGGACTTTTGGCTTTAGAACATGCATAGATCTCTCCAAATATATCAATTTAACGAATTGTCCAGTTCTCAGTAATGTGCCCCTCCTTAATTTAGCTATATACAGTATACAGTAGATGGATATAGGAGAAGCCTGCTGATTTCTGCTAATTTGATGACCATCTAATGACTTTGGAAGCCGCTGATTGTCCCTCATCGGCAGATATCGGGGGAGATAGGAATCAGGCAATTCTACTGTCCGATCATTCTGGCTTTGGCGGGAAAGTTCTAGCAGCAGATTATTCTCCTCCTTCCTACTGATACCACATGGACTGTCAACCAAAGTGAGCGTGCATGTGTATGGGAAAGAGTTCAGGGGAGAGAGCTGTCAGCAAAGGAAATCATTGTCTGTCAATCAGACCGGACAGACTAAGAGAAATATTTTCTGCTGGGAAATCCTGCCATTAATGGTTACTAGATTTATGGCTATGGAGGAACAATAAGGCTCCAGAGTGTAAATCTGGGTTTATCAAGGTAATTTTTAAGATGTTCCAAGTTGTTATATAGCATTAGCCATCATGCAGAGTGAGGTTTAGATAGAACAAGTCCTTCATCCAACAGAGGAAAACTTATCCTGACTAAAGAGTGCAATAGACTGTATTATTGCTTTTATTAAAGCGTATCTTCCCCTCTGAATTTCATTTTCCATTTCATAAGTATATAATGGCTTTATAAAAATATTACATTACTGATCCTGAGTTACATTTTGAATTATACTCCAGAGCTGCACTCTCTATTCTGCTAGTAAAGTTGACGCGCCCCTTGGGCCGTGGGGTACCCGGTGCCGGGCCGGTAGATGCAGGGGGTTGTAGTCACAGTGGCGGTGACCCGGTCCGTAACCCAGGGCGGTCAATCCAAGGGGAATTTGTGTATAGGTGTTAATGTCCGACTACGCCACCTGTGGAATGCGGCCAATGGAGACCGCCGCTGCGGACCAGTCCTCTGAAGCTGGTGGTTTTGTAGCCAGGGTGGTATAACTCCCCACAGGAAGAGTTAGCTTCAGGGCAGTGAGTGTGGATGATGGTGGTTGTGCAGGGTGTCAGTAATAACCACAGAGTCAGTATAGTGCAGTCCCAGGGTCTTTACTCACAGTTGTTGCTTTCCAAATTATAACTGCAGATCATAACTTCCCACGTCGTTCTGCGCTTACTCAGAGTGGGGTTCAGTCCACTCTCAGGTATTTCCAGAGCACTTAACAGGACCCCTTTCTATGTGCCTTTCCTCAGTCGTCTTCCTGAGCTGGCTCTCTCCCTCCTGCTCTGCGCCTCACACTCCTGCTCTGTGCCTCACAGTCAGTGTCCCAATCCGGTGGCCTCGGGTCTTGGCGGGCGACCTGCAGTCCCCTGGGCCCTCTGTGGCCACCTTTTTGGCGAATATTAACTGTGGAAGTGGGTGTCTGCACCCTGAAAGTACAGCCACCTCCGGTTGCTAGATGGACTTTAAAGTATCCGTGCTAGTTAAGGAGCCGGTCCCCTCTGCGGCTTGATCCTTCCACTGTCTTGTAGATTCGGGTGTATGGGTGGCCTCCAGCACTGCCCGTACCCCTAGGATCCCTTCTCTTCTACTCCTGGAGCCTTTCCTGCTCCCTCTCCTCTCTTCTCTCCTTCTCTTCCCAGACTTGGGCCTCACTGTCCAGGCCCGCCTCTGGAGCAGAGCTCGTACAGAGCCTCTGCTCCTGTCACTTCTCCTCCTCTGACTGAACTGTCTTTCTAAGATGGCTCCCCCTTTTATATCTTTCCTTTCTAGTGCTCCCAGGATCTACTTCCTCCACCTCATCCACTACATGGTTCCCCCTCTCTAGGTGGTTCCCCCCACTCCAGCCAGGGACCAGGGACTGTGCTCTCCCGTAGGAGCAATCTCGCCCTGTCCCCCGGAAATGTGGTGTAGTGAATGCAGGTGTTAGGGTCCTGAGTTGTACTCCTTCCTTACCTGAGAGTGAGATACCACACCTCTGGGTGAGATGCAATACCTCTGTGGCGACCAAACCCTCATGGGCGCCATACAGTCACTGTGTACAGTGCCTACAAGTAGTATTCAACCCCCTGCAGATTTAGCTGGTTGACACATGCGGAATTAACTTGGCATTGTGACATTTGTACTGTAGATCAGCCTGGAAGTGGGAAATGCACTGCAGCAAATTTTGTTTTTGTTTTTTTTATTTATTTTTTTTTAAAACGTTAAAAGTTAATTCAGCGTGTCATTTATTATTCAACCCCTCAAACTACAAGAATTCTGTTTGGTCCCCCTAAAGTATTAAGAAGTAGTTCAGGCACCAAGAATAATGAGCTTCACATGTGTGGATTAAAGATCTCTTTTGCCAGCCTTTTCTGACTATTTAAGACCCTCCCCAAACTTGTGAACAGCACTCAGACATGGTCAACATGGGAAAGACAAAGGAGCATTCCAAGGCCATCAGAGACAAGATCGTGGAGGGTCACAAGGCTGGCAAGGGGAACAAAACCCTTTCCAAGGAGTTGGGCCTACCTGTCTCCACTGTTGGGAGCATCATCCGTAAGTGGAAGGCTTATGGAACTACTGTTAGCCTTCCACGGCCTGGACAGCCTTTGAAAGTGTCCTCCCGTGCCGAGGCCAGGCTTGTCCGAAGAGTCAAGGCTAACCCAAGGACAACAAGGAAGGAGCTCTGGGAAGATCTCATGGCAGTGGGGACATTGGTTTCAGTCAATACCATAAGTAACGTACTCCACCGCAATGGTCTCCGTTCCAGACGAGCCTGTATGGTACCTTTACTTTCAAAGCGTCATGTCAAGGCTCGTCTACAGTTTGCTCATGATCACTTGGAGGACTCTGAGACAGACTGGTTCAAGGTTCTATGGTCTGATGAGACCAAGATCGAGATCTTTGGTGCCAACCACACACGTGACGTTTGGAGACTGGATGGCACTGCATACGACCCCAAGAATACCATCTCTACAGTCAAGCATGGTGGTGGCAGCATCATGCTGTGGGGCTGTTTCTCAGCCAAGGGGCCTGGCCATCTGGTCCGCATCCATGGGAAGATGGATAGCACGGCCTACCTGGAGATTTTGGCCAAGAACCTCCGCTCCTCCATCAAGGATCTTAAGATGGGTCGTAATTTCATCTTCCAACAAGACAACGACCCAAAGCACACAGCCAAGAAAACCAAGGCCTGGTTCAAGAGGGAAAAAGTCAAGGTGTTGGAGTGGCCTAGTCAGTCTCCTGACCTTAACCCAATTGAAAACTTGTGGAAGGAGCTCAAGAATAAAGTCCACATGAGACACCCAAAGAACCTAGATAACTTGGAGAAGATCTGCATGGAGGAGTGGGCCAAGATAACTCCACAGACCTGTGCCGGCCTGATCAGGTCTTATAAAAGACGATTATTAGCTGTAATTGCAAACAAGGGTTATTCCACAAAATATTAAACATAGGGGTTGTATATTAATTGACCCACACTTTTATGTTTAAAATTTAATAAAATTCAACTGAGCAACATAACTTTTTGGTTTGTAAGATTCATGCTTCTGTTCATAAAACCTACTCTCGTTTGCAGTTTGAAGGCTCTAACTTATTTGCATCTTATCAAACCAGCTAAATCTGCAGGGGGTTGAATACTACTTGTAGGCACTGTATATACATTACATTACTGATCCTGTACTGATCCTGAGTTACATCCTGTATGATACTCCAGAGCTGCACTCACTATTCTGCTGGTGCAGTTACTGCGTACATACATTACATTACTGATCCTGTACTGATCCTGAGTTACATCCTGTATTATACTCCAGAGCTGCACTCACTATTCTGCTGGTGCAGTCACAGTGTACATTACATTACATTACTGATCCTGCACTGATCCTGAGTTACATCCTTTATTATACTCCAGAGCTGCACTCACTATTCTGCTGGTGCAGTGACAGTATACATTACATTACATTACTGATCCTGAGTTACATGCTGTATTATACTCCAGAGCTGCACTCACTATTCTGCTGGTGCAGTCACTGTGTACATACATTACATTACTGATCCTGTACTGATCCTGGGTTACATCCTGTATTATACTCCAGAGCTGCACTCACTATTCTGCTGGTGCAGTCACTGTGTACATACATTACATTACTGATCCTGAGTTACATACTGTATTATACTCCAGAGCTGCACTCACTATTCTGCTGGTGCAGTCACTGTGTACATACATTACATTACTGATCCTGAGTTACATCCTGTATTATACTCCAGAGCTGCACTCACTATTCTGCTGGTGCAGTCACTGTGTACATACATTACATTACTGATCCTGTACTGATCCTGAGTTTCATCCTGTATTATACTCCAGAGCTGCACTCACTATTCTGCTGGTGCAGTCCCTGTGTACATACATTACATTACTGATCCTGTTCTGACCCTGAGTTACATCCTGTATTATACTCCAGAGCTGCACTCACTATTCTGCTGGTGCAGTCACTGTGTACATGTTATGCACACGCCCGGGCTAAGCGGCGTGTGCGTGGGATTGGTAGTGATTCCACTGGACCGTGCCGGAGAGTGAATGCCTGGAGGGGCGTGACTAAGTATTCACCCGATCCGACCAGGGTCGCACGACGGCATACGACGCCAGTGCACCAAGGAGGAACCGAGCAGAGGGACCAGGTGCTACTCCAGGACAGACCCCGGACACGGCTGTTGACCCACACAGGGGAATACAGGAACAGGCTGGTAGGCTGGCACACAGACTGGTATGCAGGCAGGCGGGTATGCAGGCAGGGGGGTAAAGGCAAGCACAGCTAGAGTGCAGACAGGGAGGCACTAGCAGGTAGGAACACAGGCGGGATAGGACCCAGTACACACCGGGACTCAGGAACAATACAGGCAGAGGGTTACAGGCAAGCACAGCTAGAGTGCCGACAAGGCTGAGCAGGGAGGACAGGGCTCTGTTCACACGGAACAGACAGGAAGGGAAAGACAGAGCCAGATACTCACACAGTACTTGCAGAGACAATAAGCAGGAGTTAGGTACGAGTTCAGACTCTGCAGAAAAAGGAAGGGAACGGACATAGAGGCAAAACAGGAAAAGGACAGGAGAGAGTTCAGACTGGAACTGAGTGTACGGAGGAGACCGACACTGCAGAGGGATACAGGAGCGGGTCTGGGAATACGGCCCCCAGAGAGGCGGAACGAACAGGCAAGGAGCGTGTTCAGACAGGACAGACCAGACGCAGGAGCGGGTCTAGGAAATCGGCCACTAGAAGGCGGAACGAACAGGCAAGGAGCGTGTTCAGACAGGACAGACCAGACACAGGAGCGGGTCTAGGAAATCGGCCACTAGAAGGCGAGAGGAACAGGCTAGGAGCGTGTTCAGACAGGACAGACAAGAGAACACAGAAAGGAGTCAGTTCAGACACGGGAGCTGAAACCGCAAAGCAGGAGACATACAGGACTCAGTTCAGACACGGGAGCTGATACCGCAAAGCAGGAGACATACAGGACTCAGTTCAGACACGGGAGCTGATACCGCAAAGCAGGAGACATACAGGACTCAGTTCAGACACGGGAGCTGATACCGCAAAGCAGGAGACATACAGGACTCAGTTCAGACACGGGAACTGATACAAAAAGCAGGAGACAAGAGACGGGACCTGGCACCTTCAGAGTGCAAGCACACACTGAAGGAAACACTATGCTCAGGCAGGGATAGAAGGGAGCTGCTGAGCTATATACCAAGTGACAGACAGCAATAGGCTGAGGACGCACAAGGGGTGTGACCCACAGCAGGTACAAAAGGCAGGAAGTGATCGGGCGCCGCCCTTAAGCAGCAGAAACAGACACAAACAGACAGCATGGAGGGAAGCCAGAGAGACATTCTGGACAGGAGATCAAGTGCGCCCTCTTGCACAGTGGGAGATGGACCACCATGCAAGGACGCCGCCAGGTATGTTACAGTACCTCCCCCCTTACGCCCCCTCTTCTTCAGGCCTGCCAGAATCTTCCGCAGGGAATTCGAGGGCCAGTCGTTCACTGGGTTGGAGGGGGACAGAGACTTAAGGGTAATCTCTGCTTCGAGGTACATCTTGTCAAGCTCACAGGAAGAAATAGACGGGTTATCACGTACATAATGAGGAAAAGTCACTGTCTCTTTGTTATCTGGTGGTATCCCGGAGGATTCAGGAAACAACTGGAGGTCCTCCGCCGGGTCAGAAGAGTGCAGAGGCTCAGAGAAAACAACTGCTTCAGAGTACACTAGGTCGGACTCACTGGAGGAAGCAGGCGAGGTATCGGGTACCGAGTATAGGAAAGTCTCTGTCCATTCACCACCAGGTGGCACCCCGAAGGGTTCTGGAGACAGCTGGCGGTCCTCCGCCTGGTCAGAGGGGTGTAGAGACTCACGGGTAACCTCTGCTTCAGAGTACACTAGGTCGGACTCACTGGAGGAAGCAGGCGAGGTATCGGGTACCGAGTATAGGAAAGTCTCTGTCCATTCACCACCAGGTGGCACCCCGAAGGGTTCTGGAGACAGCTGGCGGTCCTCCGCCTGGTCAGAGGGGTGTAGAGACTCACGGGTAACCTCTGCTTCAGAGTACACTAGGTCGGACTCACTGGACGAAGCAAGCGAGGTATCAGATCCAGGATATAGGAAAGTCTCTGTCCATTCACCACCAGGTGGCACCCCGAAGGATTCTGAACACAACTGGAGGTCCTCCGCCTGGTCGGAGGGGTGTAGAGACTCAGGAGTAACCTCTGCTTCGGAGTACACTAAGTTGGACTCACTGGACGAAGCGAGCGAGGTATCAGGTACAGAGTATAGGAAAGTCTCTGTCCTTTCGCTACCAGGTAGCACCCCGAAGGGTTCAGGAGACAACTGGAGATCCTCCGCCTGGTCGGAGGGGTGTAGAGACTCGGAGGTAACTACCACTTTGGGGTACCCATTGTCAGGCTCACAGGACGAAGCGGACAAAGTATTGAGTACCGGGTGTAGAGAAGTCTCTCTCCATTTGTCATCGAGTGGTATCCCGGAGGGTTCAGGAGGCAACAGGGGATCCTCCGCCAGGTAGTAGAGGTGCACAGACTCTGAGGTAACCACAGCTTTGGAGCATCCTTGGACATGCACACCGGTTAAAGAGAAAGAAGCATCTGATGCCGGGTGCAGGAAGTTCTCCTGTGTGGAGTCTGGATGGGCAGAAGTCTCTTCGGCCAGGAGAACTGGTGCACTACCCACGCACATTACCCATTGGGGTTTCTCCGGGATACAGGGAGATGAAGCTTCAGTAGGGACTTCAAGGTTGGGGTCAGGAGGTCTCAGGGAGGACAGACCCTGGCGTGACGGCTTGCCTCTAAGTCTAGCACGTCTGGGCTGCCTCTTGAGGTTGAGAGAAGTATTCCGGAAAGCGTAGTCACCCTGTGAGGATTCTGGGTGGGCAGTAGTCTCATTGGGCTGGAGGACTATTGCGCTACCCACACACATTACCCGTCGGGGCTGCTCCGGGATATTGGGAAGTGAAGCTTCAGCAGGGGCTTCAGAGTTAGGGTCCTCGAAGACCATACGAAAGGCCACCAGGAAGGCCTGCAGGTCAAGGATGACAGGATCCCATGCTTCCCATAGGGGGGTGACCCATTTCAAGGCATCACCCGCTAGGTAGTCAATCCTTTAGCCCAATCGGAAGGAAAATAGAGAGGGTAGGCCTTAAAGTGTAGCATGCATTGCTCCACAAATGCACGACACTGTCTTGGATCCCCATAGTAACGTGGCGGATCCGCAGGAACGAGGGCTGATAGATCCATCTGGACGGGTGCGTAACTCGCCTGGAACTCAGCTAAAGGGGGAAAAAAATTTATTTATTTTATTTTAATGCATGTATTCGCTGGAAAAACTTCTCAAAGAGCGAAGGCCGTGGGGCTCAACGGGAACCATGGCCTGAGCATGCTGTTATGCACACGCCCGGGCTAAGCGGCGTGTGCGTGGGATTGGTAGTGATTCCACTGGACCGTGCCGGAGAGTGAATGCCTGGAGGGGCGTGACTAAGTATTCACCCGATCCGACCAGGGTCGCACGACGGCATACGACGCCAGTGCACCAAGGAGGAACCGAGCAGAGGGACCAGGTGCTACTCCAGGACAGACCCCGGACACGGCTGTTGACCCACACAGGGGAATACAGGAACAGGCTGGTAGGCTGGCACACAGACTGGTATGCAGGCAGGCGGGTATGCAGGCAGGGGGGTAAAGGCAAGCACAGCTAGAGTGCAGACAGGGAGGCACTAGCAGGTAGGAACACAGGCGGGATAGGACCCAGTACACACCGGGACTCAGGAACAATACAGGCAGAGGGTTACAGGCAAGCACAGCTAGAGTGCCGACAAGGCTGAGCAGGGAGGACAGGGCTCTGTTCACACGGAACAGACAGGAAGGGAAAGACAGAGCCAGATACTCACACAGTACTTGCAGAGACAATAAGCAGGAGTTAGGTACGAGTTCAGACTCTGCAGAAAAAGGAAGGGAACGGACATAGAGGCAAAACAGGAAAAGGACAGGAGAGAGTTCAGACTGGAACTGAGTGTACGGAGGAGACCGACACTGCAGAGGGATACAGGAGCGGGTCTGGGAATACGGCCCCCAGAGAGGCGGAACGAACAGGCAAGGAGCGTGTTCAGACAGGACAGACCAGACGCAGGAGCGGGTCTAGGAAATCGGCCACTAGAAGGCGGAACGAACAGGCAAGGAGCGTGTTCAGACAGGACAGACCAGACACAGGAGCGGGTCTAGGAAATCGGCCACTAGAAGGCGAGAGGAACAGGCTAGGAGCGTGTTCAGACAGGACAGACAAGAGAACACAGAAAGGAGTCAGTTCAGACACGGGAGCTGAAACCGCAAAGCAGGAGACATACAGGACTCAGTTCAGACACGGGAGCTGATACCGCAAAGCAGGAGACATACAGGACTCAGTTCAGACACGGGAGCTGATACCGCAAAGCAGGAGACATACAGGACTCAGTTCAGACACGGGAGCTGATACCGCAAAGCAGGAGACCTACAGGACTCAGTTCAGACACGGGAACTGATACAAAAAGCAGGAGACAAGAGACGGGACCTGGCACCTTCAGAGTGCAAGCACACACTGAAGGAAACACTATGCTCAGGCAGGGATAGAAGGGAGCTGCTGAGCTATATACCAAGTGACAGACAGCAATAGGCTGAGGACGCACAAGGGGTGTGACCCACAGCAGGTACAAAAGGCAGGAAGTGATCGGGCGCCGCCCTTAAGCAGCAGAAACAGACACAAACAGACAGCATGGAGGGAAGCCAGAGAGATATTCTGGACAGGAGATCAAGTGCGCCCTCTTGCACAGTGGGAGATGGACCACCATGCAAGGACGCCGCCAGGTATGTTACAGTACATACATTACATTACTGATCCTGTTCTGACCCTGAGTTACATCCTGTATTATACTCCAGAGCTGCACTCTATTCTGCTGGTGTAGTCACTGTGCACATACATTACATTACTGACCCTGAGTTACATCCTGTATTATACTCCAGAGCTGCACTCACTATTCTGCTGGAGCAGTCCCTGTGTACATACATTACATTACTGATCCTGTTCTGACCCTGAGTTTCATCCTGTATTATACTCCAGAGCTGCACTCACTATTCTGCTGGTGCAGTCCCTGTGTACATACATTACATTACTGATCCTGTTCTGACCCTGAGTTACATCCTGTATTATACTCCAGAGCTGCACTCACTATTCTGCTGGTGCAGTCACTGTGTACATACATTACTGACCCTGAGTTACATCCTGTATTATACTCCAGAGCTGCACTCTATTCTGCTGGTGTAGTCCCTGTGTACATACATTACATTACTGATCCTGTTCTGACCCTGAGTTACATCCTGTATTATACTCCAGAGCTGCACTCACTATTCTGCTGGTGCAGTCACTGTGTACATACATTACATTACTGATCCTGTACTGACCCCGAGTTACATCCTGTATTATACTCCAGAGCTGCACTCACTATTCTGCTGGTGCAGTCACTGTGTACATACATTACATTACTGATCCTGTACTGACCCTGAGTTACATCCTGCATTATACTCCAGAGCTGCACTCACTATTCTGCTTGTGCAGTCACTGTGTACATACATTACATTACAGATCCTGTACTGATCCTGAGTTACATCCTGTATTATATTCCAGAGCAGCACTCACTATTCTGCTGGTGCAGTCACTGTGTATATACATTACATTACTGATCCTGTACTGATCCTGAGTTACCTCCTGTATTATACCCCAGAGCTGCACTCACTATTCTGCTTGTGCAGTCACTGTGTACATACATTACATTACTGACCCTGAGTTACCATCTGTATTATTAAATTCTAATGAATGGCTATTCTTCTATAATGCATTGGGCCAGTTAGTTTCTCTGACATCATACTCTGTAGAGGAACTGAGCCAGAAAGGAATGCTGGGAGATTTCAGCTCTGCCCACTGGCAGATAGGTTATGGAAGGTTACCCATACTTTGCCCTTTCTTATACTAAGACAATTTGCATAGGACTGCAGGTCAGCAGATGCTGATAGCTCTTGGGCACATGTAATGTCACCGTCTCCTCTCCATTATTACTCGTCGTTCTCGTGGACGGTTGCACAACATGATCTGTAAACGACATGTTGGCACTTTTATTGGGAGTCTTAAACTAAATGCAGCCCCATGTAAATACGATGCGTTACATTTTGCCATGCGGCACAGAGGACCCTCATACACATCACAGCCGACCCCCGGAGAGATTTCCAGGTTTATGAGACTATTCATCGGGCAGTCTCCCTTACGCCTCAACCACAATAAATTGAATTAGACACATGCCCGGGAATGTAAGTCTCAATCACACGCGATTAACCCATTGGCTGCCAACATCTCTGCGCGCCTACATAGTCTACGAGTGGTCCCGGACCCTCCAGGCTACAAAGGCTCCATACAAGAGGCCATCCCTCCATACAGTACGATCGGCAGCGCCCACCAGGTCTGTTTTTCTTATGTCTCAGACCAAAATTAGTGAAGGAAGCTCCAATTTCCGCACGAAGCGAATCACAAATAATGTGAACCATTCCGTTACCGTACACACCGCAGTCAGTTCATTCCTCGCGTAATGAAGTTATATTCCAGCTCAAAGCTAATACAAAAGCCACGTGTCAAAGAAAAGAGGGAGAGACGGAGAAAAGGAAAACATGGCAGACTTCTGGTATATGGACTTTTAGGAGCTAAATCAGAAAATTGATAAGGCGCGTGCCGAATTTAGATTTAGTGCCTGTGCACATTGGGCGAATACGCAGCAGATTCGCGGGCGGAAACTCTGCTGCGTCTTACAACAGCAACGCTGGGTATGAATGTTTTGGAAATCTCATATGCATGTCCATTTATGCCGCAGGTGTCACTTCGGATTTCCACTTTTGCAATGCAAAGGTAAAATGTCCGGCTTAATCTCACCATTTCTGCAGATTTTCTTATGTGTATATACCCTTAAAAGTCATTATCTATCAAAAGGTCAGGGTCCAACTGATGGAATCCCCCCACCGATCCCAAGAACATGACCCTCAAATTCCCGCTTGCAATGGAGCAGTGGCCGCGCATGTGCACCACAATTACAGTCACTGTCAACGGGAATGCAACGTCTTTTACCATCAGTTCCATAGAGAATGAATGGGAAGATGGTGCTCTGTTCATACGGCGGCATTTCAGAGCACCATTCACAGATGCTGGACTTCCACTTATCCCAACGTTATCAATAGAAAAATATTTGCAAAAGCCGTCGGTTTTCCGTGATCGCCAGATCTCAGCCTTGCAAATTTTCTACTACCTGCAGAATATCTGGACCCTCTTCTGATTAGTAGCCCCACGTCATCAATGAATGCAGTATATCTCAGGGGCCACTAATCAAAAGATTCCTGCAGGTAGGAAAATGCTTTAGTCTGTTTGCCACGGACTACCAACATGGCTGCTGCACCAGGGCCATGCAAATCTTTTTCCTCAATTCTAGTTATCCCCCAGCCTCTGAATGAGTGAAAACTTTTAATGAAGTCTGACACATTAGTTTTTTGTTTGTGTGCTATTTTTATTTATTTATTTTACTCACTTATATAGCGCCATTAATTCCACAGCGCTTTACAGCGTGGCCTGAGGAAGAGACCTAAGTTGTCTCAAAAACTTGCCTTGTGACATCATTTATCTTACTTATTTTTGTTAGCCATTAAAAGGTATCATACAAGACTATCTTGTTTTTCCCACTGAGAGCAGTCCGTACTTTATTAATGGGTAGTCGAAGCTATGAAATGTTTTTCACCATGCAAGAAAAATAGATGCAATAGATGCAATAGATGTAAAAACTGACACCCGGACCAAGAATGGGTCTAGCAGACTAAAAAACATGGGATAAAAAAAAGTGGGAAACCGGCCATTCTGACCATCAAAGTGATGGAATCCTCGAAGCAACCCTGAAGGACCCCATTATAAGTCAGTGATGTTGGTCAGTTACTGTTAGGATCCATCATATAAAGGACCTGCCACAATGGCATGACTTCCATTATAAAGGCATGTGTTCCATTATAAAGGCATGTGTTCCATTATAATGGCATGTCAGTGTGAACAGAGGTAAAAAGCTGCACAATAAAAGTTTTATGCTTGAATGGACATGTAACATACAGTTATGGCTGAAAGTGTTGGCACCCTTGAAATTGTTCCAGAAAATGAAGTATTTCTCCCAGAAAATGATTGCAATTACACATGTTTTGTTATACACGTGTTTATTTCCTTTGTGTGTATCGGAACACAAGAAAACAAAGGGAAAAAGGGCAAATTGGACATAATTTAAAAAAAACCCTCAAAAATGGGCAGGACAAAATAGTTGGCACCCTCCACTTAATATTTGGTTGCACACCTTTTGGTGCCGGTGCCACAACAAGAGGCAAAATGTTCCAGCAGCGACAGACACAAGACAATACACGGAAAGTTCTTGACTGATGTCGTGAGGAGCACGGAGATGAATCCCCAGATATAACATGCTCAGAATGGCGTACTTATGATACAAAGTGTCTGTACCAGGATCTATATTCTTATCTCTTCTGAGTGGGGCAGAGGATGCAACTCAGCTTACAAAGGTTCATTGAATAACAAAGTTTAGCAACTTTCTAACAAACTTTGTGTCTCACTCTCAGTTCAAGAACTCTGCTGTAAATGGAAACAAAGAAAGAAGATAGAAAAGATGTAAATATGTAATACTAACACAAAAGGTCACAGCTGCAAAAGGGAAAGCCTTTTTGGTGTAATCTCTGGGTATCGAGGCTCAGGCGATGTTGGCATGCAGGGATATTCTTACTAAACGTAAGGTCTGAATGCCCATTTACCCCACCAACCATACCAACCGGTTACATACAAGGTAATCGATGGTTATTTAATGTCCTGTATAGACCGGCATTGGGCAGGTAAATACTATTGCCCTTTTATTGCTTTGTTAATTCTTGAATTTTTGGAAGTATTTTAATTCCTTTTTCTGTGACTTTGATTTTAAATTCTCCTGTTTAGACCGGCCGACAAAAATTCTACCAGCACAGAACGATGTTAATGCGATTGTTCTGTGCACATGGAACACTATGTTCTCGGCCACTTATATCCTGTTTACATAGGAAAACACGCTGCGGATAATGATGATTTTAACACCGACATGAATAATCCAATCAACCACTGAGCGAGCGTTTTGCTCATTTGTCAGGTGATAGCCGGCATGTTTGCACAAGTGGATAATTTGTCTAAGGGCTCATACAAACAACTGTATGTTCAGTCCGAGTGAGATCCGATGTTTTGTCGGCTTGCCCTCGGACAGATGTTATTCTATGGGGCCGGGCACATGTCCAATTTTTTCCTTGGACAAAATCTATCAGAGGGAAAAAAAAAATCGCAGCATGCATGAGTTGTATTCGATATTTGAATTGCACTCAGTCATGCAAGTCAATGAATTCATGGAAAACATCGGACTGCACTTGGATGAAATCTGAGTGCAGTTAGATTTTTCACAGATTGATAGAATGGAGAAGATGGAGAATTTTTTTCTCCTCATCTGAGAAAAATGGATCAAACTCTGATCAAACTGTGATTAGCATAATCAGACTGATTTTCTCAGATGAGAGAAAAAACGTTCCTGTGAGCCAAGTCTAATCCTGCATTCACGCGTTGCAAAAACTATGCAGTTTTACCATGAGAGGGGCAAAAAATGCACCAAGCCTAAATGTAGCTAAACTATAAAATATAAAAATCCTAGACAGCTCCTTTTGAGGCTTCAATTCAGATGAATGCATACAATATGGAGAGCACGGGGACGGCTTAAATGTCCGTTCTGTTTTTATCACTACTCTAAAATTAAATCGCCGCTTCCAATCAGAAAAAAATGGACCATAATGAACATGCATTGACTTTTTCTCAGGTTGAGGATTGGGGCTCACAAAAAAATAGTTGTAAATAGCCCCATTGATTTGTATGGCTCTGTTAATCCCTAACTCCTAGATGACGGACGATTTGTCCTAAAGTATCCAGAAATGCACCAAAACCTGCTTTTCGTAAGCAGCTTCTTTGCAGCCAAGAGAGCAGGTTTTGCCGCAGAAAAAAAAAAAAACGCAGCAAAAATGCAACAAAGTGTTACAGTCATTCCAATTTTCAGTCTCTGGATAAAACAGATCCTTTTCCATTCGCTGACATGAAGCAGAGATCTGGATTGTAAGGAGGAATTGAAATCCATAGTTGATTAGAAATGTACAGAACCTTTCATTATATAATTTACAGACAACCACAAGGAATATGTCCACCATATGCTCTAATTGGGCACATAGGGGGGAGGAATGGGGCTGCCGTCATGACCGGACCCAATATTTAGAAGAGGAAATGCTTTTTAGACATTCTCTTCACTTTCCCTGCAGCAGATACAGAGCAGTCCGGAGCCCTACAGCCGATATATTGCACATATTAGTAATCCGACCATACGCACATAACTTTCCCATTACATTAGAACTTTTTTTCATCCGTCCTCCTCCAGAAGTTTCATGTTTCTGATTATTCCTTTTCCCCTGCAGCTTTCGTTACGTCACTTGTTTATGAATTTGGAGCTAATTTTTTTTTTTTTTCAGAGAAAACTGAAATTGTAAACTGCATATTTTTCCTAATAACCTCCAGGAAATTAATTAGCTGCCTTAAAAATTGGTTCTGATGAAGCGCCATAAGGCAGATATATGTTGCGAAAATGTTCTTGTACAATGCCAAGAGTGAGCTCTCGTCTGGTTTACAGGAATTGTCTTATTTTTACGCTCCGTTCCTCCAGTTTGGAGGTGCGTCTATGGAGCCTGTAGCACAGACAGGCCGTATAGATCGTCAGTGCAGTATGGCCCCACTGTGCTGCCATACTGTGCTCCATAAGGTGCTGTATGTACAGCGGCATGTAAAAGTTTAGGCACCCCTGGTCAAAATTACTGCTATTGTGAACAGCTAAGCAAGTTGAAGATGAAATGATCTTTAAAAGGGCTAAAGTTAAAGATGACACATTTCCTTTGTATTTTAGGCAAATATATATATATTTTCATCTTTTTCATTTTAAAAATTACAAAAAGGAAAATAGGCCGATGCAAAAGTTTGAGCACCCTTGGAGATTTTTGTGCTCAGATTAACTTTGACCAAGGTTTCAAACCTTAACCCCTTTACAACCCAAGGTGGTTTGCACGTTAATGACCGGGCCAAATTTGACAATTCTGACCACTGTCACTTTATGAGGCAATTACTCTGGAATGCTTCAACGGATCCCCCTGATTCTGAGATTGTTTTTTCGTGACATATTGTACTTCATGATAGTGGTAAAATTTCTTCGATATCACTTGCGTTTATTTGTAAAAAAAAAATGGAAATTTGGTGAAAATTTTGAAAATTTTGCAATTTTCAAAATTTTTATTTCTATGCCCTTAAATCAGAGAGATATGTCACACAAAATAGTTAATAAATAACATTTCCCACATATCTACTTTACATCAGCACAATTTTGGAACCAAATTTTTTTTTGTTAGGGAGCTATAAGGGTTAAAAGTTGACCAGCGATTTCTAATTTTTCCAACAAAATTTACAAAACCATTTTTTTACGGACCACATCATATTTAAAGTCACTTTGAGGGGTCTTTATGACAGAAAATACCCCAAAGTGACACCATTCTAAAAACTGCACCCCTCAAGGTGCTCAAAACCACATTCAAGAACTTTATTAACCCTTCAGGTGCTTCACAGGAATTTTTGGAATGTGGAAGAAAATAAATTAACATTTAACTTTTTTCACAAAAATGTTACTTTAGACCCAATTTTTTTTATTTTCGCAGGGGTAACAGGAAAAAATGGACCCCAAAATTTGTTGTGCAATTTCTCTTGAGTAAGCAAATACCCCATATGTGGGAGAAAACCACTGTTTGGGCGCACGGCATGATTCGGAAGGAAAGGAGCGCCATTTGACTTTTTGAATGTAAAATTTGCTTGAATAATTAGCGGACGCCATATTGCGTTTGCAGAGCCCCTGATGTGCCTAAAGAGTGGAAACCCCCCACAAGTGACACCATTTTGGAAACTAGACCCCTCAGGGAACTTATCTAGATGTGTGGTGAGCACCTTGAACCCCCAGGTGCTTCACAGAAGTTTATAACATTGAGCCGTAAAAATAAAATTTTCACATTTTTCCCACAAAAATGTTTTTCAGCCCCCACTTTTGCATTTTCATAAGGGTAACAGAAGAAATTGCACTATGCAGTTTGTTGTGCAATTTCTCCTGAGTTAGCAGATACCCCATATGTGCGGGAAAACTACTGTTTGGGCGCACGGCATGATTCGGAAGGGAAGGAGCGCCATTTGACTTTTTGATTGTAAAATTTGCTTGAATAATTAGCGGACGCCATGTTGCATTTGGGGAGCCCCTGATGTACCTAAACAGTGGAAACCCCCCACAAGTGACACCATTTTGGAAACTAGACCCCTCAGGGAACTTATCTAGATGTGTGGTGAGCACCTTGAACCCCCAAGTCTTTTACAGAAGTTTATAACATGGAGCCGTGAAAATAAAGAAATCAAACTTTTTCCATAAAAATGTAGTTTTAGCCCCAATTTTTTTATTTTCACAAGGGTAAGAGGAGAAAATGGATCCCAAAAACTTTTGTGCAATTTCTCCTGAGTACGCCAATACCCCATATGTGGGGAAAATACAGTGTTTGGGCGCACGGCAGAGTTCAGAAGGGAAGGAGCATTGTGTGACTTTTTGAACGCAAAATTGGCTGGAATCGAGAGCGGACACCATGTTGTGTTTGGAGAGCCCTTGATGTGCCTAAATAGTTGAAACCCCCCACAAGTGACCCCATTTTGGAAACTACACCCCTCAAGGATTTTATCAATGGGTATAGTGAACATTTTGAACCCAGAGGTACGACACAGAATTTGATGACATTAGGTCATCATATTGAATAAGTTGTCATTAGTCTTGAGCGCAAGTGCTCACTACTTGAGTTTGCCTTGGGTACTCAGGTATGCACCATGTATCGCGGGTGCTCAAGTGAAATGTTCGAGTCCCCGCCCGCATGTTTCACGGTTATTAGACACCCCCAAAAAAACATGCGGGGATCGCTCGTGCATGGCAGGCAATCCCCGCGAGTTTTTTTTGGCCGCAAAGCATATGGGGCGGAGACTCGAGCACCCGCGATACTCAGTGCATACCCGAGCACCCGATGCAAACTCAAATAGCGAACACTTGCGTTCAACACTAGTTGCCATATCGTCGTCATTTTTTTTTTTTTTTTTTACTTTTGAAAAAAAAAAACAACCCTAACCCCAACCCTAACCCTACCCTAGCCCAACCCTGACCCCAACCCTAACATTAGCACAACCCTAACCCCAACCCCAGCCCTAGCGTTTATTTTTTACGCCGTTCCTAGTGCGGTATAAGTGATTAGACGACTTTATTCTTCGGGTCGGTGCGACTACAGAGATGCCAGAATGATATCGGGTTTTTATGATTGACAGATGTCACACACTAAAAGACACATATTTTGTAAAATCTAGTTTTTGCATCGCCATATTTTGAGAGCTATAATTTTTCCAGATTTTGGCCGACAGAGTCATTTGACGGCTTTTTTTTTGCGGGATGAGTTGACGTTGTTATTGGTGCCATTTTCAGGCACGTGACATTTTTTGATCGCTTTCTATTCCAGCTTTTGGGAGGCAGAATAAACAAAAACCAACAATTCAGGAATTGTTTTTTTTTTTATTTTTTTTATTCTACTCTACGTGTGGTAAAATTGATAAGGTAGCTTTATTCTTCGGGTCAGTACGTTTACAGCGGTACCACATTTATATCGTTTTTCTATGTTTTGCACTTTTACAGCTATTTTATAGAAAAAAATATTTTTTTGCATCGCTTTATTCTGAGAGCTATAACTTTTTTTTTCCGATGACGGAGCTGTATGGCAGCTTTTTTTTTTGCGGGACGAGATGACGTTTTCAGCGGTACCATTTTTATTTATATACGTCTTTTTGATCGCGTGTTATTCCATTTTTTGTTTGGCGGTATGATGATAAAGCACTGTTTTTTGCTTCGTTTTTTATTTTTATTTTTTACCGTGTTCACTGAAGGGGTTAACTAGTGGGAAAATTTTATAGGTCAGGTAGTTCCGGACGCGGCGATACCAAATATGTGTACTTTTATTGTTTTTTTTTTTTTTTTTTTTTCATAATAATATTTATTGATGGGTACATTATATTTTTATTTTTGGTGGATTATTTTTTTTTAAATATTTTTACAATTTTTTTTTTTTTTTTTTCACTTTCTGAGAGTTTTTTTTACTTTTTTACCTTGTCCCACTCTGGGACTTTCACTCTTTTTATTCTGATCGCCTTAATAGCATAGGGATGGAGCACCATCCCTGTGCCATGCAGGCTGTCAGCGCTGCACAGTGAGTAGATAGTTTGGAGATGCACTGCGCATGACCAAAAAATCTTCCTGCTGTCTGGTAACCCGGATGTTGTCATGACGACATCGAGTCGTCATGGCAACACCGGGGAAGCCGCGGCAGACAGCGCTGGAGGCCGGAAGAGGAGGTGAGTATTGCGATCACCTCCCCTTAGCCATCGCAATGCTGCGATCGACTTAGATCGCAGCATTTTGGGGGTTAATGTGCCGGGAGCGGTGCAGGACCGCTCCCTGCACATAGTAACGGGTGTCAGCTGTAACAATCAGCTGACACCCGGTGGCGATCGCGCCCGCACAGCCTGTGTGCGCGTGCGATTGCGATGACGTACTAATACGGGTCAGGCTCTTAAGTCCCAAGGCACAGACGCGTATTAGTACGTCATGGGCTTTAAAGGGGTTAATTAGCCTGTTAGGGTTATGGCTTGTTCACTGTCATCGTTAGGAAAGGCCGGTGATGCCAATTTCCCAGCTTTATAAAAACCTCCTCTAACATTGTGCCAAAAAACAGCAGCCATGGGTTCTTCTAAGCAGCTGCCTAGCACTCTGAAAATGGTGGAGGCCCACAAAGCAGGAGAATGCTATAATAAGATAACAAAGAATTTTCAAGTTGCCCTTTCCTCAATTTAAAATATAAATAAGAAATGTCAGTTATCAGGAACAGTGGAGGCCAAGATAAGGTCTGGAAGACCAAACAAAATTTCAGCGAGACCTGCTCATAGGATTGCTAGACAGGCAAATCAGAACCCCCGCTTGACTGCAAAAGACCTTCAAAAAGATTTAGCAAACTCTGGAGTTGTGGTACATTGTTCTACTGTTCAGAGACACCTGCACAAACATGGCCTTCATGGAAGAGTCATCAGAAGAAAACCTCTCCTGCGTCCCCACCATAAAATTCAGAGTCATAAGTATGCAAAAGAACATCTAAACAAGACTGATGTATTTTGGAAACAAGTCCTGTGGACCGATGAGGTTGAAATAGAACTCTTTGGCCAAAATGATTAAAGGTATGTGTGGAGAAAAAAGGTCACAGAATTTCAGGAAACAAACATCTCGCCAACCATTAAGCACGGGGGGAGGGGGGGGGATCAATCATGCTTTGGGGTTGTGTTGCAGCCAATGGCACGGGGAACATTTAACGGATAGAGTGAAGAATAGATTCAACGAAATTTCAACAAATTATTGATGCAAACATAACACCATCTGTAAAAAAGCTGAAGTTGAAAAGAGGATGGCTTCTACAAATGGATAATGATCCTAAACAAAGGTCAAAATCCACAATAGATGACCTCAAAAGGTGCAAGCTGAAGGTTTTACAATGGTCCTCACAGTCCCCTGATCTGAATATCATTGAAAATCTGTGGCTAGACTTCAAAATAGCAGAGCATGCAAGACGCCCCAGGAATCTCACAGAACTGGAAGGATTCTCCAAGGAAGAATGGATCAAACAAGAATTGAAAGACTCTTGTCAGGCTACAAAAAGAATTTACAAGCTGTGATACTTGCAAAAGGGGGCGCTACTAGGTACTAACCATGCAGGGTGCCCAAACTTTTGCATCGGCCCATTTTCCTTTGTGTAATTTTTGAAATGTAAAAGATCAAATAAATTATATATATATATATATATATATATATATATATATATATATATATATATATATATATATATATATATATATATATATTGCTTAAATTACAAAAGGAAATGTGTCATCTGTAACTTTAGGCCTTTTAGAGATCATTTCATCTTCAACTTGCTTAACTGTTCACAATAATGGTAATTTTGACCAGGGGTGCCCAAACTTTTACATGCCACTGTACAGAGCCGTTCTCCCTCAGAAGCAGACCATGGGGACAGCAAGGACCCCAACATCCGTGCAACTCGTCCATGTGCATGAGGCCCAAGGGATTAATATTCTACTTTCCCGGAAGGGGAAAAAAAGAGACCACTGAGGTCTACAGAGTCGTGGAGCACCTGTGCTGGGGGACATTAATGAAGACTGATGTTGGGGGATACTGGAGGAAAAGTAGAGCATTGTCTGGTTTCTCCACAGTTTTCCTGTGAGATCCGTCTTCATTAAAGGAAAAACATGGTAGTTTTATATTACTCCACAGAGATCAATATGGACAGATGATTGAGCACCTACGTGTACAATCCCTTTAAGAAAACCTTGACTCGTTAGCTCTGCCTGAGCCCCCTCAACCAGTCTAGTCCTGAACCCCTTATTCCCCAAGCACAAGTATTGTATTTTAAGAAAACACTGATGTAATTATAGTCCGTCCTTTGGCCCTCTTATTTTTTTTTCTGCTTGTTTCTGAAATATTAAAGACAATAATAATAAAAAATATAATAATAATAATAATAATAATTAATAATAATTACATTAAAAAAAATATATAAATAATTTTTCCTTATTTATTACATGCTTATGGTTTTTGTAACGTAACTATATTATTTTCTTAACCATAAACCTACCCCTACCCCTAGTTCTATAGCCCTAACCCTTGCCCTATATCTAGTTATAGTTGGAATAAAAATTGTGTAAAAATGTAAAATATATCATAACGACTCTTTTTAAACTCAGGACAGCTCACCTGGTAGGTGTACGATTCTCCACGAACAAAATTAAAAGTGAGAGAAGATACAGAAAGCTGAGGAAGAACAGAGCGCAGCACATGTGCACATGGTTCAACGCCGTCTTGTTCAGCCTCTGATTTCTTGGTCGTTGCTTATGCAGAGCGCAGCAGCCAATGACAAACTCATCCCAATTGCTGTTCTCTGCGACCAAGATGACAGAGGCATGAAGACGGAATTGGATCATGTGCACTGCATAGGCAGCAAAGGAGATGAGAAAGTGCACTTGACTATACCCAGATCTTTGTCATCTTGGTCATTGCTGCACATAGTCATCTTGACTGCTGCGCTCTGCATGAGAACTGGTGATGGCGACCGAGATGACAATGCAGATTCTAGCTGCTTCACTCGTCGAGATCCATAGATTTCAGAGAGCTTTGAGGAAAGTTTGCCTTCCCCACAGACATGGCAGAGTCGGGAGGCATAGTTGATATATGTATGGACAGCCACTGTAAAGATAGCCATACACTGTTCCTCTTGTAGCACTTCCCCCATACACATGCATGCTCAGTTCAGCCGAGTGTGCACGTGTCGTCACTTCTCTCTACTGATTTACAAAAGGACAGGTGCTCAAATTCATCATTAGGGATCAATTATCTGTTGCAAGAGAGTCTTGAGCCCCCATATACTTTAGATGGTCTGCAGGTCAGCAATAGGCTCGTCCTAGACCATCCGGACACCACGTAGTGTCTTCAGTGCAAGGTCCTAGGTAAATTTGCCTCTGGTAGCAGTCATATCTAATGTGAAAGCCAAATGATAAAGCTCCTGAAAGACTTGTACTTCCACTACAGTATTATTAGAGCCATCAGTGCTGCTGCTGAATGAATGAATGGCAGCGCCGACAGCTAAAAGTACAGATCACATATCATGTGTGGCCGCAGATTAAGTCAGGCCATGTGCCATGTGTTTGCAGCAGATACTCCTCTATTATCATGAAACTAGGAGACGGAAATCACCAAATTGCACAAAACAGACCCCAAAAGGTATAAAGTGCAAATATAAGTATGTGGAATTCCCACTTACTATTGCACAACAAACATACTTGGACTTTTGTTAAGGAACGTTCACACGCCCTGCAATTACTGGGAATTTACTATTTGGATTTTCAGACGGTATAAATACTTTTATGCCCAAAAATTACAAAAGTATCATATTCTCGGAGTGATACCTTTATTGGCTAATCTAGAAAAAATACGATTTTTAGACGGGAAATCAGGAGCCAATTACTGTACCATCATGTCATCCCCGCGCTGCCTTAATTTTTCTTGCAGAAATTGGTGCACGGTGTGGATGGTCAGAAGGTTAGATGGCACATGGATTAGCTGCCGATTTGTCGCAGATGATTCCAACCGAGTTCAAAATCCCCAAGAAAACCCAATTGTGGAACGTTTCCAGCAGATTATCCTCTGACCAACAGCAAATCCACTAAGAATAATGTCTCAATCACAGTCCACAGTCCATTTTTTACGTACGTGTTCTATCTTGTTTTTCATAGATAGGACACATACCCATTATAGTTTATGGGGCTGTTCACATGTCTGTGTTTATATATGGACAGAATGTCTGCAAAAAAAAAAAAAATTGTGCAGTACGTTTTTTTATTTTTTTATTTAATTTGTGGATCAAATTTGCCAGTGCAAATCAATAAGTCAGTAAAAAAAAAATACAGCGCACAGGGACAATCCGTCTGACTGCCATGTCCGAGCTATACCCGTTTTTTTTTATTGTTTAATGAGTAGGAGATGGTTGGAAATTATTATTTTTTACATAAGAGAAGAAAAATGAATGGACCAAAAATGGATGAAAATTGGATCCAGAAAACTCACGGAAAAAGGTTCTATTTTCTGGCATAAAAAAGGCGTCTCAATGAGGCTTAAAATGATAAAATCTGTAAAATCTTCTCAGTCCCCCAACGATCTCTTATATGTTATCATATGTGACCGCTGCAGCCAATGACAGGTTGCATTTTTATTTTACGCAATCGGCAGCTTTCTGCAGGAAAATCTGCACCAATATCTGTACAGTTTGGTATGATTTTATTGCATCAGATTTCCCTGCAAATTCTTGTGGAAATTATCCAGAGAGAAATTCTGCATTCTGTGAATCTAACCCGAGAGAATTTTTTACATCAATAGATGAAAATACTTTTATGCCCAAAAAAAGACTTCTTAGGCGTCAAAGTATTGACTTAGATTTTTCTGGCTGACACTTAAAAACAAGCAGAAAAAAAAACAAACAAAACATTAGAATGCTAAAATTACAACCAAAACCACTTATCGGATGTTTTCCATTTCTCTAATAATTGTTTAGATTAAATAAAAATAAAACATTTTCTATTGATGTAAATGACAATAAAAAATTATCTTCTGGTACTGTGAAGATATCTTCACAGTGTATCTTCTGTGTACCAGAAGATAATTTTTTATTGTCATTTACATCAATAGAAAATGTTTTATTTTTATTTAATCTAAACAATTATTAGAGAAATGGAAAACATCCGATAAGTGGTTTTGGTTGTAATTTTAGCATTCTAATGTTTTGTTTGTTTTTTTTTCTGCTTGTTTTTAAGTCCTTTAGATAAAAAGTGCCACAAACTCCAGAAATGCAAAAAAAAACATTGAGTTTGTAGACTTTGTTATAGCCTGCCATATAGTTTGCCGTCACAATTAGCCTAAAAAAATTGGGGGTGGGGGGGTGGTAGTCGCTGTAAGTCATCAATATTAAACTCCCCTTTAAGTGCTGAAATTCCAGATCCCGTCCATGGCTAAGAGTGGCGCTGTTTCGGAAAATGACGCCCATATATTATTTTTTTTAATCCTAGACAAATCCTTTAAAAATTCATTATTATGATATAAATCTTATGAGTGACTCGCTATACACAACATTCACTTGGAACAACCATTGATCATTAAGCCCCAGCTATATCTGCAGCTTCTAGTAAAGATAAAAGAAATCCTATATTCATTTTACAGATTGGCACTGCGGCTAAACTATGAGTCGAAGCCCTTCAGCCGCCCTCTTTCATTTTCCAGGATGGAGAGCGTCAATCGACAGCCGGCCCGTGAACCTTTCATCGGGGTTGTTGGTAAATAACGTATGGGGTGCGGAATGTTAATTGCGCCATATCATGTACCGGGGTTGAGCCGAGCTGTCACCATACACTTCTAAAGTAACTTCCTGATCCCTGAAATCTGATCAGCAGGTAGAACGAAGCACTCTGCCAAAAAGTCTGCCCCCTAATCACTGGTGTATGCAAACAGAAATGGACAGGTTCACGTTTCCAACATGGAAATACTAGATGGAAAGGAAGTCGATGGTCAGAATGAAATCAGTATTTAGTGAGATTTCTGCTTGTGGAAGGAACCTGAATAACAGCCTTTATTATTGGATGTGGAGGCTTATTGGAAGGACGGTGCACTCAGTGAAAACAGAAATATATTAGTTTACTTTGAGCAGATGTTCGTCTTGTTCCTGGCAAACAAACGATGGAACATTAGGAGTCTGGTTCAGTCACTGGGGCAGGAGGGTTTGGCATTATTCCCCTCTCCATAAACCTTGAGCTAATTCCCCATCGTGAAGATTGGTAACAATGCAGCTCCTCGGGGGCGGGGAGAAGTCTAAGTTGTTGTTACATAGTAGCAAATGGGATGGGACATCGTAACATAGTTTGTACAGATGGAAAAAGACACAATCTGATCTATTCTCCTGCAAGGTTGTGATCTAAACAAAGGCAAAAAAAAAAACCTCCGAAACAAAGTTCATCCAATGGTATGCCCGGCCGCGCTGTCAAGAATTATTTTTACTGCATCAGGTCTACCTTTATGGGATACATAGAAAGCTGAGGATGAATATGGCATATTATCGGGCCATACTCGGCTTAGGAAAGATCAGGGGCACAATATGGGCCTGTAGGAGACTGAGGACAAACCAGGGCCACAATATGAGCCCACATGAGGTTGAGGACAAATTAGATGCCCAGTATGGGCCCACAGGTGGTGAGGACAAATTAGATGCCCAGTATGGGCACACAGGTGGCTGATGACAAATTACAAGCCCAATATGGGCCCACGGGTGGATGAGAATAAAATTGATGCCCAGTATAGGCCCACATGTGGCTTATGACAAATTAGATCCCCAGTATGGGCCCACAGGTAGCTGTGGACAAATTAGATCCACAGTAGGGGCCCACAGGTGGCTAAGGACAAATTAGATCACCAGTATGGGCCCACAGGTGGCTAAGGACAAATTAGATCCCCAGTATGAGCCCATTGGTGGCTGAGGACAAATTAGATCCCCAGTATGGGCCCACAGGTGGCTGAGGACAAATTAGATGCGCAGTATGGGCACACAGGTGACTGATGACAAATTACAAGCCCCATATGGGCCCACGGGTGGATGAGAATAAAATTGATGCCCAGTATGGGCCCACAGGTGGCTGATGACAAATTAGATCCCCAGTATGGGCCCACAGGTAGCTGTGGACAAATTAGATCCCCAGTATGGACCCACAGGTGGCTAAGGACAAATTAGATCACCAGTATGGGCCCACAGGTGGCGGAGGACAAATTAGATCCCCAGTATGGGCCCATGGGTGGCTGAGGACAAATTAGATCCTCAGTATGGGCCCACAGGTGGCTGAGGACAAATTAGATCCCCAGTATGGGCCCATGGGTGGCTGAGAACAAATTAGATGCCCAGTATGGGCACACAAATGGTGAGGACAAATTAGATGCGCAGTATGGGCACACAGGTGGCTGATGACAAATTACAAGCCCAATATGGGCCCACGAGTGGATGAGAATAAAATTGATGCCCAGTATGGGCCCACAGGTGGCTGATGACAATTTAGATCCCCGGTATGGGCCTACAGGTAGTTGTGGACAAATCAGATCCCCAGTATCGGCCCACAGGTGGCTGAGGACAAATTAGATCCCCAGTATGGGCCCATGGGTGGCTGAGGACAAATTAGATCCCCAGTATGGGCCCACAGGTGGCTGAGGACAAATTAGATCCCCAGTATGGGCCCACAGGTGGCGGAGGACAAATTTGAGGCACAGTATGGACCCATGGTAGAATGAGGAAAAATGAGTGGTTCAATATGGGCCCAGAGGAGGTTGATGACAAAATAGATGCCCAGTATGGGCCCACGGGTGGCTGAGGACAAATTAGATCCCCAGTATGGGCCCACAGGTGGCTGATGACACATTAGATACCCAGTATGGGCCCATAGGTGGCTGGTGACACATTAGATACCCAGTATGGGCCCACAGAAGGCTGAGGACATAACAGAAACATAGTTATGGGCGCACAGGGAGTTGAGGACAAATTACAGGATATTATGGGCCCACAGGTGGCTAAAAACAAATCAGGGGAACAGTATGGGCCTACAGGAGGAGGAAAGATCAGGAACACAGTATGGGCCCATAAGACAGACAAATCATAATTACATTATGGGCCCACAGATGACTAAAGGCAAATCAGGGGCACCGCATGGACCCATAGAAAGATGAGGGAAAATTAGGAGTACCGTATACAACCACTGGAGGCTTAGATTAATTTAGGGGAACATTATGGGTCCGTAGGTAGCTGGGGAGAAGTCGGGAGTACAGTATGGACCCATGGTAGAATGAGGAAAAATGAGGGGTTCAATATGGGCCCACAGGAGGTTGAAGAAAAATTAGGGGCACAGTATAGACCCACAGGAGGCTATAGACAAATTAGAAATTTGGACATAGTTGCAATGTCAGCTGCTCGGCAGGAGTTTCAGAAGCGTGACTCCTGGTGATCATGGTGATCAGTCGATCTCTGAACCCTTTTACAAGGTGTTATAGTGATGATGACCCATCTGAATGTCATACATTTTTATGTGAATTTACCCTCATGTAATCTCTGTCTATAAAGCCACAATGCAGGATCTTTGATGTCTGTCACCATCACAAGATGCTTTTTTTTTTCCCAATGGATCAAACTACATTTTAGCTATTGTGACCCTTGGAAAGGTACACATGAACTGCAAAAGGCTCGGCTCTGTCATGTGCACTGAATGGGGGGAAATAAATAGCCTGGAATCAGGTTTCGCCAGGTTGTTTTATGTTCTGCGCTCAATAGACGTTCTGGTATTTTCATGTATTCTTTTGTGATGATGGGCAGTTGGAGTGAAAGATCCTATGCAGACCTGCCAAAAGCTTCTCTTTTCTCCATCACCTTCTGAGTGTTATAGATCCTGGCAGACAAAGCGATTAATACTCTAATCCCATCACTACCTCCCTTCATCTCCCTCAGGGGCTACAGCAGTAGCAAGCCGAGCAACTGTGTGAACCATGCACATCGGCACTGCCAGACGTGGTGCAAACGCGTGGGCAGGCGCGGCACCGCTCCATAGTTGTATCCTGGACTGAAGCTTTGCTTTTTTTTTTGCTTGACGATTTTAGAAATCCATTAGCAGGCTTTTCTGAGAGAAAAATATGCAAAACAATCCAACTGGTAAACTACATATTGAAAAAAGTATCAATGTGATCTATGACACATGGGATTGGTCTTACACAGAGGTGGAAGCTTTCTGTATCTTCAGCCAAGGAAATCCATTTTTACCCTAATTTTAAGGCGTTTGACCTCACATAACATTATGTGACAAGCCACAAATGGAGATTTCACTTTGCTACAATTTAAAGGGAGCAGGTCAGTGCGATTTTACTACTGAAGCAGGAATAAGTCATAGTGAAACAATAAAAATGATACCAGTCTTGTAGTTATCCGATGTGTCAGCGCTGAGAAATCAAGCGTTGAATTCACAATATTCAAATTAGCTTTGAAGTGTGTGAGGGGTGTGTCCGAGTCCCTCTGATAAAATCAACACGCCCCCAGTGCACTGTAATTTGCATATGGCTTTCAAGCTTGATTTCTCAGAGCTGGCACATCGGATTACTACAAGACAGGTATCATTTTTATTGTTGCATTACAACCTATACAGCCAAACCACTGGTTTCAGTAGTAAAATGGTACTGACAGGGTCCCTTTAAAAATAATCGTTTTCCCTCTAAAAATATCAAAGGTTCCTCCATCCAGATAAATTGTATCATGTGGCTGCAGCCATGATCTCCAACCCTACAGTCCTCCATGAGCGAATCAGAATGTTCCCTAGGCTTTCTACTCCCTTGTCTTCCCGTAAACTTAGGTGAGTGTCCTCCTATATACAAGTACCTATTCACACAGGACTGTGGAGTTGGAGTCAGTTTTGGGTGCAGTTTGAGTTCGTAGGAATGTACCCGGTCCATCTCAGACTTCAAAGTAAGAATAATAGATATTAATATTATTATTCTATTAAATGCGAGCATTTGTTTGTCATTTGATTACATATTTTATGTGGATGTTAAAAATGATCGTTTGTCAGCAGCATGTAAACAGGAATGAGCTGCCGACAATAATGAAACTATATGCAATGAATAACTGTCTGGTAATGTACATGGCCGATTTGGTTTGAGTAAATTAAGTTAGACATTGTCTTGCTAAATCACTGATGGTTGCTAAAAATAAAGTAGCAATACTCGTGTTCTAAAGGATGCTATTTTCTACGTTGCAAATTTGTGTAGACAGAGGCAAGTTGCGGCTAAAGAAAAGTTACTAAATTTGATGCAGTGATGTCACAAAGCAAAACTGTCAGGGAATTGAGAAACTGTCAAAACTAAACCTCTGTGCTGTCAAGTTCAGGAAGAGGTCAACAATTGAGTTCAGTCATCTGCATGGGGCACCATAAGGCTGTGTGCCCACAATGCGTTTTTTAAGCATTTCCGCAGCGGCAAAAACACTGCAGAAACGCTTAAAAAACGCTTGGTAGAAGGCCTGCCATGTTCCCCAATGCATTAGCTGTGCACATGCTGCGGAAATTTCCGCTGCGGATTATCATTGCGGAAAAAAACGCAGCACTACCAATTATTTTGCGGAAGTGCTGCGTTTTCGCCGCCATTGACTTGCATTCGAACACATGGATTACGCATCACTGTATATGTAGATGCGCATTCCATGCGTTCTAATGTGCGGATGGTACCCAGGTCTAGAGAAGAGGAGACTCTCCTCCGGACCCGGGTACCATAGAAACTGTAAAAAAAAAAAAGAATAAAATAAAAAATAAATATGATACTTACCTTCTGATGGCCCGCGGTGCGTTCGTCCTCTCTTGCCGGCAAATTGCGATGGACTGAAGGACCTGTGCTGACATCATAGTCATGTGACGGGTCACGCGACGCTGACATCGGCAGGTCCTTCAGTGTAAAGCGATCTGCCGGCAGCCAGGACCGAGCGAAGCAAGACTGCGGGGGCCATCGGAAAGTAAGCATAGATTTATTTTTTTATTTTTTACCATTCTTTCGGTCACACTATATACTGTAAATCCATGCCGTTTGCATGGATTTATATAGTGTGACCAAGTTGTCAAGCACTTTCCAAGTGATGCTAAAATCGCTTGGAAAGCGCTTGTCAACCCGGATGCGGAAATGCATGTGAAGAACGCTTCACATCCGCATGTCCCTGGCAGGAAAAACGCATGTACAATCCGCATGTACAATCCGCATGTACAATCCGCATGCATTTTTTCTGCCAAGGAGATGCAGAAACGCTCAGGAAAAAATCCGGAGCATTTCTGCATCGTGGGCACATAGCCTAATATGTTTTTGTTTTTTTTAAACCAAATGTTGCTTTTCTCCTGTATCCGGCGCTGTTTTTCTTTTGTTCCTATGCCTCTCCGTTCCAGAGATATGACCCTTTCTTCCCTGCATGTAAATGTAGTCGTGTTAACAAAGAGGGCGTGGTGCTCAACTTTCTTCCTTGGCATTTTCTAGAGAACCACGCCCTCTTAACTAACGAAACATACAGGGAAGAAGGGGCCATATCTCAGGAACAAAGAGGCGTAGGAAGAAAAGAAAAACATCGCCGGATTCAGGAGAACAGTGGCATTTACATCAAGTAAAAAAAATACTTATTCATAGCAAGTGACAGGTTGCCTTTAAGTACTTTTTAAACATATTCCACTTTGTAATGAATGAATGGCCACGAGAAATCAGATCACTTATTAGCAGCATCTGCGCAGCAGAAAAGGATACAATTTTTATTTTTTTGGAACGTAAGCAAATACCAAGTAGTCATTCTAATTATTGGAAAAAAGAACAATTGCATAAATCATAAAACTGCAAACAATTAAGTTCTTTCCTCCAAGGAATGCGCCAAACAATATCTTGTTCAGAACAACGTCTCGTAAGCATGGTTGGAATGGAGTGGGAAAAAAAAGGATCCGTTCGCATTAATGTACATACAGCATTGCAAATGGGCACCCCAGAGGCGAGAGGAAAGCAGCCGCTGGTACCCCAATGCCAGTGCCAGCCCATGCAAAGATCCAATTGAAGCCGTCGGCCTCCTCCGCTGCCATGACTGCAATTACAGATATAGGCAGCATACAAGCGGACTCTGCTTTTTGTCACTTTTAATTGCTTGGATCCCCAGCTCGCCATTATTATCCCGTGATGTAATAATTATTCATTATTGTCGCTGTACATAATCCCGTACACACTGGATACATGATATATGAGCCTACAGCTATACGTCTATAGATTAGACAGAACAGACTCCATCTGGCACACAGATTTTTATCGCAAGTATTGAATAAGCCTGCTGCGGCTTGTTTTGTACCTGCCAAGGTCCAAGGGGCCCGAGGGAGATTAAGAGTCACGGACCAGGAAAATAAGGATGAATTCTCATATGGAACAGTGAGAGGCCTTTCGCAATTTACGAGGACAGATGCTGATAATGTGCGAGATTTTATTCCAATGCATGAACTCCCATTGACAGGATGCGGCTGTGTCAGGATTAGGGCGTCGTGCGGAGACTTGCGATTTCCTATCCTGCTAATAAAACAGCGGTTAGCACTTCTCTCATTAAACAGAATAATAACGCTCGGATTGTAAAGCTTCATCGTCCTTCCTCTTCTCTTTGAAAACTGCAACGTCCCTGTGAAAATAGGATTGCCATAAAAATAATACGTCCCGTATTAAAACTTCCTTCCTTGCAATATTGTGTTTATTGCCTCCCCATTATATCATATTCATCTGTTTGGCTCCAATTAGGTCTGAAATGTAATTAAAAAAAATGAGAAATACTATCTAAAAGTGTCCAGATAGTAGTAAAAGTTTATGAAAAAAATGGAGCTGCATCTTCCATTGAAATGAGTGGAAATCTCAAAAGGGGGGAATTTCCCCCGTTATGGTACATGTGTATTATGTGAGTGCCCCTACATTATTTTAGGGGTGGCAGAGAAGGCACAGGGGAGTGACTGAATGCTATAGTTACAGGATGGATAGATATGAAAAAAGTTAAGAAAAAAAGGGAGGTAAGAGAAGGGAAGCTTTTGTGTATGTAGCTTGGTGTCCACAAGACTTGTCTTAAAGAGAATCTGTCACTCACTTGCCATAAATATGTTGTTTTTTTTTTTTACCTGGTGTAAATGCCGCTGTTCTCCTGAATCCGGCGATGTTTTTCTTTTGTTCCTGCGCCTCTTTGTTCCTGAGATATGGCCACGTCTTCCCTGTGTGTAAATCTAGTCTTGTTAGCCAAGGGGGTGAGAGCCTCATCTCTACTCTGTGGGCGTGTTCTTGATGATCACACCCTCTTGGCCATCAAGACTAGAGTTACATACAGTGAAGAGGAGGCAATAATTCAGGAATGGAGAGGCGTAGAAACAAAAGAAAAACATTGCCAGATTCAGGAGAATAGCGGCATTTACACCAAGATTAAAGATGACATATTTATGGCAAGTGACAGGTTCTCATTAAAGTGGTATTCTCATCTTGCGATAAATTTGCAAGGATAAGCTCTTCCTTTATGATCAGTCGGGGTCCATCATCTGGTATCTTTACCGATCCTGAGAATGAATGGGCAGCAATGCTGCTCTGTTTCTTTTCTCTGCCCAGGACAACCAACTGTGCTGGAAAAAAGCTGAAAAACCAGTGCTCCATATACCATATTCCCTGGAGATGGAGGGGGGTCCCAGAGGTCAGACAGCCACCAGCCATAAAGTGATGGCAATCCATATCCTATTATGTTACAAGATAGGAATAAACCTTTGGTTTCAATATAGCTGACTACTGTTACAACTACCTGTCTCCTATTATAGTAGGAAAATCTGCTCTAACAAATGAGATACGATACAGACTGAAGAGGCCTTACATATGTAAGATCTATTATTTGGGTGGATATGCTTACTAAGAATAGTTAGGGGGTTCTCCTGATCTTTAAACTAATGAACAATCCTAAACACAGGTGTGACGATACAGTTTATAATCTTAATCAGCCAGACGATTAGATATGCTAGGTCAAGAGAAATACACTATTGTGTTTGTGTTGACTTGTGAATGTACTGTACAGACCAAAAGTTTGGACACACCTTCTCATTTAAAGATTTTTCTGTATTTTCATGACTTTGAAAATTGTACATTCACACTAAAGGCATCAAAACTATGAATTAACACATGTGGAATTATATACTTAACAAAAAAGTGTGAAACAACTGAAAATATGTCTTATATTCTAGGTTCTTCAAAGTAGCCACCTTTTGCTTTGATGACTGCTTTGCACACTCTTGGCATTGATGAGCTTCAAGAGGTAGTCATAGGAAATGGTTTTCACTTCACAGGTGTGCCCTGTCAGGTTTAATAAGTGGGATTTCTTGCCTTATAAATGGGGTTGGGACCATCAGTTGTGTTGTGCAGAAGTCAGGTGGATACACAGCTGATAGTCCTACTGAATAGACTGTTAGAATTTGTATTATGGCAAGAAAAAAGCAGCTAAGTAAAGAAAAACGAGTGGTGATCATTACTTTAAGAAATGAAGGTCAGTCAGTCCGAAAAACTTTGAAAGTGTCTCCAAGTGCAGTTGCAAAAACCATCAAGCACTACAAAGAAACTGGCTCACATGAGGACCGCCCCAGGAAAGGAAGACCAAGAGTCACCTCTGCTTCTGAGGATAAGTTTATCCGAGTCACCAGCCTCAGAAATCGCAGGTTAACAGCAGCTCAGATTAGAGACCAGGTCAATGCCACACAGAGTTCTAGCAGCAGACACATCTCTTCAACAACTGTTAAGAGGAGACTTTGTGCAGCAGGCCTTCATGGTAAAATAGCTGCTAGGAAACCACTGCTAAGGACAGGCAACAAGCAGAAGAGACTTGTTTGGACTAAAGAACACAAGGAATGGACATTAGACCAGTGGAAATCTGTGCTTTGGTCTGATGAGTCCAAATTTGAGATCTTTGGTTCCAACCACCGTGTCTTTGTGCGACGCAGAAAAGGTGAACGGATGGACTCTACATGCCTGGTTCCCACTGTGAAGCATGGAGGAGGTGTGATGGTGTGGGGGTGCTTTGCTGGTGACCCTGTTGGGGATTTATTCAAAATTGAAGGCATACTGAACCAGCATGGCTACCACAGCATCTTGCAGCGGCATGCTACTCCATCCGGTTTGCGTTTAGTTGGACCATCATTTATTTTTCAACAGGACAATGACCCCAAACACACCTCCAGGCTGTGTAAGGGCTATTTGACCAAGGAAGAGAGTGATGGGGTGCTACGCCAGATGACCTGGCCTCCACAGTCACCAGACCTGAACCCAATCGAGATGGTTTGGGGTGAGCTGGACCGCAGAGTGAAGGCAAAAGGGCCAACAAGTGCTAAGCATCTCTGGGAACTCCTTCAAGATTGTTGGAAGACCATTTCTGGTGACTACCTCTTGAAGCTCATCAAGAGAATGCCAAGAGTGTGCAAAGCAGTCATCAAAGCAAAAGGTGGCTACTTTGAAGAACCTAGAATATAAGACATATTTTCAGTTGTTTCACACTTTTTGTTAAGTATATAATTCCACATGTGTTAATTCATAGTTTTGATGCCTTCAGTGCGAATGTACAATTTTCAAAGTCATGAAAATACAGAAAAATCTTTAAATGAGAAGGTGTGTCCAAACTTTTGGTCTGTACTGTATGTGTATTTCTGTGGCTGGTTATAATTGTATATCTCTGATTGTTGTCTCCTCTTGGGTCTGTGAACAATGATGTTTGTTAATATGCTAATTACATATTGTAATAAAAGTCAGCTAGATGTTGATTTAAAGAGCCCCTTCCTATACCAACTATGTAAATTGATTAAATGCACAAACAATGAGACCTGAGCCCTGTGGAATGATATCATCCCTAACTCTTGACCTGTGGATGTGTACTTAAAAAGGAGATATGCTTATGTAGCAGTAAACTTGAAACAGAGAATCAGAAAGACTTTCCAAGGAGAATCAAAGTTCAGACTCTCTCAGACCATCAGCTTGGTAGCATGGCTTTAACCCAAGAGACACAGATTTGGATTCTACGTGACTCCAGCCTAAGGGTATACGGCCCTGACTGGAACGATATGGATCTGCTCCAGTGACCATCAGAGTCCATGGATACATTTAGGGAGACCAGGTTGGGATGATGAAGTCACCTGGCCTCATGGATATGTTGGTTGGGGTTACCAGGTGGGACCCTCCGGTCACCTGGAACCCATGGAGACATTCGGGGAGGCCAGATTGGGACCAGCCGGTCTTCTGACCCCATGGAAACTCTCGGAGAGGCCAGGGTGGGACCCTCAGCTCTCCTAGCCTTGTACCTCGATGGACTGCTAGCTTCCTAAGCTTGCCGCTACCAGCGGGGGCCACTGGTTGAGGTAGTTGACCCTGGAAGTCCCAAAATCGCCGCTGTTCTATCCCTGGCGGACCAGCGGAAGGGTGAGGACTGTGTAATTTTGCACCATCTTGGGTATTTGCTGGGACTGTTCTATGTGTTTATTTTCCGTTCTGTGGTGCAATAAAGTATTGCCACACTGCTTTACCCACACCCTGTGTTGTCTGAATAGTATTACGCCCACAGAAGACCCCGGGTCTTCACAACAGGTCACTAATATTAGATTGATGGAGGACTAACTATCGGCATCCTTCAAATGTTTGAAGGGTCCTTATGAGTGCCGTGAGCCCTCCATTGTTAAAATTGTCTTATTCTACATAGTATAATAGTACTGTATTAGTGGGTGCTTTTTCTGGACACATTTATTCCATTGTCCTGCCGTGGCCCCTACAAACAGGAGAATGGTGGTAGTCCTCCAAGCAACTGAGGCTAGGCCAGAAAATTTTAACAATTCAAATAGCCTATAAAATGGATTTTTTACTTACCATTAATATGTAATATGGTGTAAATGCTGATGTTCTCCTGAATTTTCTTTTGTTTCTGCGCCTCTCTGCTCCTGAGCTATGGCCTCCTCTTTCCTGTAGATCAATCTGGTCTTTTTAGGCAAGGGGGCGTGATCCTACTATAGACAAGTTGTGGACCACGCCTACTTGACTAACAGGAGTAGATTTCTATACAAGAAAGAAAGGGCCATATCTCAGGAAAGGAGAGGCGCAGGAACAAAAGAAAAACATTGCCGGATTCAGGAGAACAGCGGCTTTTATAATAGGTAAAAAAAAAAATATATATTTATGGCAAATGGCAATAACTTTAAAGCAAAATCAAAGAGCGTCAAGGCTCCACGTTAGATGTAGGTTTCAATAACGCTCAAGTTTTTTCTTCCACTTCGCCTTTGATGAGGGTTTTGCGCTGACTTCTACTGACTCATGAAATAAGTCTCCCCAAAAGGAAAAATCGTCTTCCATAAAAAAAATGACTGTCTGAGACAGTGACGTGAACGATTTCACCCTCACAGAATACAGGATCATAAAATATGCCGACAGATCAATTCGCAAAAAATCTGAATTTCATTTATGGTGGATATAACAAAGTATCATTTTTATTCTGTATTCTGAAAAGTTATAGATTCTCTTTTTAAAAAACCTAAAAGTGAAAAACACAATAGAAATAAACATAAAAGGCCTCGGTAAGACGTGCGGGAGCACATCTAGCATGATTGAAGAGTTAGATGGTAAAACCGCTAATCTATAAAACAGAAGAACAGCAGAAGCGAGCAGAGAATTCAGTGAGAAGCGGCGCCGTTATTCTTTGTGAAGCTTCTCGGCCCCGGCGAGCTCGCTGGACTAAATCCCAAAGATGCTGATCATTATTTCTGAGTCATATGGCGCTCTGTAGAAGAAGATGTATCCGACACATTTACACGGTGTCTACCTGCGCTGCAGCTGTCGCTTGTCTAAGTCATTATTAATATGCACATGAAGAGAACATTACAAGGAGGAATTCTGCAAAAAATAAACACAAATCCTGAGCTTCCATCCCCGGCCCCCCAGGAGCAGCTGTCAGAGAAATGCCCAACTAATTACTGTACGCCTCTGCGCTATAACAGCCTGTCCAGAGAAATGTAGAAATGAGCCACATTCTCCAAAGGTCTGGATGGCTGGAGCATGACATTGTGAAAACACATTGCTATAAAGACACGATCCGTGCAGGGATACAATCAGCGACAATGGAGAACAGCAGCAGCGGTGCCATATTCAATCAGCTCAATGCACAGAAAACAGGACCCTCAGCGACAGCAATATATGACCCTCTATCTGATATGTCAAGAGCGATAGGAGACGGTGGAAGAACATTTTTTGTGACTTGTCCCCTTGGCCATAGGGCTCGTATGACAATGTGTAGGATGCAAGTATGGAGTGTCCACCCTGAAAACAACTCTTAGCTCGGGAAAAACAAGTCCTGCTCCTCTATACTGATTATTGTATAGGGAAAACAAAATAAATAAATGGTCAATGGTCAGCTGTCTTCTGTTATCCAGGCAGCACCCAAATACCAACAAGTACCGCACGCACTGGGTGACTATACGGGATCTTCATGCTTTTCTCCAGACAAGTGTGCTGTCATATTCTACAACATCAGTTTTGATAGGAATGTAGCTATAGTGAATATAGGGTTAACATAACACCTCTGTATACAGAATACAACACAGGATTCACCATTCTCAATAGATAATGTCACAGCTCACCTCCTCCCCCTCCTGTACAATGACTGATAACACCTCTATATACAGGAGATAACACAGGATCCACCATTCACAATAGGTGATGTCACAGCTCACCTCCTCCTGTACAATGACTGATAACACCTCTATATACAGTAGATAACAGGATCCACCATTCACAATAGGTGATGTCACAGCTCGCCTCCTCCTCCTGTACAATGACTGATAACACCTGTATATACAGTAGATAACACAGGATCCACCATTCACAATAGGTGATGTCACAGCTCACCTCCTCCTCCTCTTCCTGTACAATGACTGATAACACCTTTATATACAGTAGATAACACAGGATCCACCATTTACAATAGGAGATGTCACAGTTCACCTCCTCCTCCTCCTGTACAATGACTGATAACATCTCTATATACAGTAGATGACACAGGATCCACCATTCACAATAGGTTATGTCACAGCTCGCCTCCTCCCCCTCCTGTACAAAGACTGATAACACCTCTATATACAGTAGATGACACAAGATTCACCATTCACAATAGGTGATGTCACAGCTCACCTCCTCCTCCTCCTGTACAATGACTGATAACACCTCTATATACAGTAGATAACACAGGATCCATCATTCGCAATAGGTGATATCACAGCTCACCTCCTCCCCCTCCTGTACAATGACTGATAACACCTCTATATACAGTAGATAACAGGATCCACCATTCACAATAGATGATGTCACAGCTCACCTCCTCCTCCTGGTCAATGACTGATAACACCGGATCCATCATTCACAATAGGTGATATCACAGCTCACCTCCTCCCCCTCCTGTACAATGACTGATAACACCACTATATACAGTATATAACACAGGATCCATCATTCACAATAGGTGATATCACAGCTCACCTCCTCCCCCTCCTGTACAATGACTGATAACACCTTGAATTGGACTTAGTGGCCTGAGTGAAAATTGCAAGATTTCTTTACATATATACAAACATAGATAGATAGATGGATAGATAATGATATTGAAAATGTAAAAAAATACATATTAACATAAAACCCTGATGTAAACACTAGTTCATTTTCTGATGACACATTCCCTTTAAGAGAACTGCGGCTGGCACCATCATGAAACTAATTTGGCAGCAGATGGGTTAACCCAACAGAAGGAAGAAACGATCATAATGTCTTATGAACAATGGCGACCAACTGGGAAGCAACAGAGACGAGAAGCATCCAGGCTGATTAAGAAGATTAAGTGGTAAGAGGACGACGGCTTTTATGGCACGGAGCAGAACCCGCGAGGAGGTGCGGGCGAGAGTGCGAACAGTTGGCGAGTGGTGAGGAGACTGCTGCAATGCAGGACTGGAGCGCCAGCTTCATTACAAAGTGCACTGAACCAGAGGCGATCATTCCAAGTTTATCTAAAGATTTCTGCATGACTGCAGCAAAACAGAAATGACAGGAGATGAGCCTCCCCGCTGCCCGCACTCCACGAGCGGCTGCATGCTGTGACTACAGAGCAGACACTGCAGCAGAGGACAGGGATGAAGGAACCCCGGCTGGGTCAAGTGCATGTGTCATATCTGCTCCCCACAATTACAATATGGCTGCAATAACCATCGGACGTCCCTCCCCGCCAGTGCAGAACCGCACTCTTATCACTGAATGTAGTATTGTAAAACGACGTGTACCCCAACCACAGCCCCTGCGCCCCAGCCCGTGTGCCCCAGCCTATATGCCCCAGTACCTGCACCCCAGCCCCTGCGCCCCAGCCCGTGTGCCCCAGCCTGTATGCCCCAGCACCTGCACCCCAGCCCCTGCGCCCCAGCCCGTGTGCCCCAGCCTGTATGCCCCAGCACCTGCACTCCAGCACCTGCACCCCAGCCCCTGCGCCCCAGCCCGTGTGCCCCAGCCTATATGCCCCAGCACCTGCACTCCAACACCTGCACCCCAGCCCCTGCGCCCCAGCCGCTGTGCCCCAGCCCGTGTGCCCCAGCACCTGCACTCCAGCACCTGCACCCCAGCCCCTGCGCCCCAGCACCTGCACCCCAGCACCTGCTCTCCAGCACCTGCACTCCAGCACCCCAGCCCCTGCGCCCCAGCCCGTGTGCCCCAGCCTGTATGCCCCAGCACCTGCACTCCAGCACCTGCGCCCCAGCACCTGCACTCCAGCACCTGCACTCCAGCACCTGCTCTCCAGCACCTGCACTCCAGCACCTGTGCCCCATCCCCTGCGCCCCAGCCCGTGTGCCCCAGCCTGTATGCCCCAGCACCTGCACTCCAGCACCTACGCCCAGCACCTGCACTCCAGCACCGGCACTCCAGCACCTGTGCCCCATCCCCTGCACCCCAGCCCCTGTGCCCCAGCCCATGTGCCCCAGCTGCTGTGCCCCAGCCCATGTACCCCAGCCCGTGTACCCCAGCCCGTGTGCCCCAGCCTGTATGCCCCAGCACCTGCACTCCAGCACCTGCACTCCAGCACCTGCGCCCCAGCACCTGCTCTCCAGCACCAGCACTCCAGCACCTGCACTCCAGCACCGGCACTCCAGCACCGGCACTCCAGCACCTGCACTCCAGCACCTGCGCCCCAGCACCTGCTCTCCAGCACCGGCACTCCAGCACCTGTGCCCCATCCCCTGCACCCCAGCCCCTGTGCCCCAGCCCATGTGCCCCAGCTGCTGTGCCCCAGCCCATGTACCCCAGCCCGTGTGCCCCAGCCCATGTACCCTAGCCCGTGTGCCCCAGCCTGTATGCCCCAGCACCTGCACTCCAGCACCGGCACTCCAACACCTGCACTCCAGCACCTGCTCTCCAGCACCTACACTCCAGCACCTGTGCCGCAGCCCCTGCGGCTCAGCACCTGCACTCCAGCACCTGCGCTCCAGCACCTGTGCCCCAGCCCCTGCGCCCCAGCCCCTGCACTCCAGCACCTGCGCTCCAGCACCTGTGCCCCACCCCTATGCCCCAGCCCATGTGCCCCAGCCCCTGTGCCCCAGCTCCTGCACTCCAGCACCTGCGCTCCAGCACCTGTGCCCCAGCCCATGTGCCCCAGCCCCTGTGCCCCAGCTCCTGTGCCCCAACCCGTGTGCCCCAGCCTGTGTGCCCCCACCTGTATGCTCCAGCACCTGCACTCCATCACCTGCATCAGAACCCCAAGCCCCTGCATCCCAGCCCCTGGGACCCGGTCCCAGCCCCAGCATCCCAGCCCCAGCGCATCCTCAAAAAGTTTATTTTCACTAGAACATCGCCTCAATCTGTGACATTTACACATACAGTATTACATAAATTTCTTCAACCTGATGAGGCTAGTGGACTTACTTTAAAATGTATATAAGAATGGCTAAATAACTCTTTTTGAAAATTTGCTCAACCTCCAGTTACCTACTTTTACTGGCAGTCCCTCAGTGTCCCTCCTCCCTGCTGCTGCATCACCACCTACCTAGCCTTACTGACAACTCAACCGTGCCCCTTCTCCCTACTGCTGAATCTCCCTCACCTAAGCCTGATTGACAGCCCCTCAGTGTTCCCCCTGCATGGTGCTGAATCTCCTCCTACCTAGTCTAATTGACATTTACTCAGTGTCCCTCCTCCCTGCTGCTGCTGAATCCCTGCCCAGCTGAAATCTCACACTGCTCAGTTCATGTACTTTACCAAGAACATACAGCTGTCTAATTGTGAGGTGTAGACATGGAGTACCACTGTAAACAGTACTGACACACAGAATCTAGAAGGGTTAGAATAAGCTGCCTCTCTGATGCATCATTATGTCCTCCATAGTGCAGGTTGTCAATGCAGCTTGTACTATAGGACGCATCGGGAGATGTTATTACTTTTCACTATTGTTACTGCAACATTTTAATATAATTATTAGAATTAACATCACTATTACTATTATCAATTAATAACGAGGTTGTACACAGTATAGGTGATATACAAGTGCTTCTCACTAAATTAGAATATCATCCAAAAGTTCATTTATTTCAATTCTTCAATACAAAAAGTGAAACTCCTATATTCTATAGAGTCATTACTAATAGAATGATCTATTTCAAGTGTTTATTTCTGTTTATGTTGATGATTATGGCTTACAGCCAATGAAAACACAAAAGTCATTATCTCAGTAAATTAATTAACAAAAAACACCTGCAAAGGCTTCCGAAGTGTTTAAAAAGGTCTTTTAGTCTGTTTCAGTAGGCTCCACATTCACGGGGAAGACTGCTGACTTGACAGATGTCCAGAAGGCAGTCATTGACACACTCCACAAGGATGGTAAACCACAAAAGGCCATTGCTAAAGAAGCTGGCTGTTCACAGAGTGCTGTATCCAAGCATATTAATGGAAAGTTGAGTGGAAGGAAAAAGTGTGGTAGAAAAAGGTGCACAAGAAACCGGGATAACCGCAGCCTTGAAAGGATTGTTATGAAAAGGCCATTCAAAAATTTGGGGGAGATTCACAAGGAGTGGACTGCTGCTGGAGTCATTGCTTCAAGAGCCACCACACACAGACGTATCCAGGACATGGGCTACAAGTGTCACATTCCTTGTGTCAAGCCACTCATGACCAATAGACAACGCCGGAAGCGTCTTACCTGGGCCAAGGAGAAAAAGACCTGGACTATCGCTCAGAGGCCAAAGGTGTTGTTTTCAGATGAAAGTAAATTTTGCATTTCTTTTGGAAATCAAGGACCCAGAGTCTGGAGGAAGAGTGGAGAGGCCACAATCCAAGCTGCTGGAGGTCTAGTGTGAAGTCTCCACAATCAGTGATGGTTTGGGGGGCCATGTCATCTGCTGGTGGAGGTCCACTGTGCTTTATCAAGACCAAAGTCAGCGCAGCCGTCTACCAGGACATTTTAGAGCACTTCTTGCTTCCCTCTGCCGACAAGCTTTTTGGAGATGGAAATGTCATTCTCCAGCAGGACTTGGCCCCTGTCCACACTGCCAAAAGTACCAATACCTGGTTTACACACAACAGTATCACTGTGCTTGATTGGCAGCAAACTCGCCTGACCTTAACCCCATAGAGGATCTATTATAGAGAATCTATGGGGTATTGTCAAGAGGAAGATGAGAGACCCCAGACCCAACAATGCAGACGAGCTGAAGGCTGCTATCAAAGCCACCTGGGCTTCCATAACACCTCAGCAGGGCCACAGGCTGATCGCCTCCATGCCACATTGCCGCATTGATGCAGTAATTGATGTAAAAGGAGCCCGACCAAGTATTGAGGGCATTTACTGAACAGACATTTCACTAGGACAACATTTCAGATTTTAAAAACATTTTTCAACATTAACAGAAATAAACACTTGGAATAGATCACTCTGTTTGTAATGACTCTATATAATATATCAGTTTCACTTTTAGTATTGAAGAACTGAAATAAATTAACTTTTTGATGATATTCTAATTTAGTGAGATGCACTTGTAGATGGCGAACAGGCAGGTGGGAAGATGCACTGAACTTTTTGCCGCGACACCAAGAGTGCACCGAGCGCCTCATTACAAGTGTATTGTGTTTTTTTTTTCTGTTATACACACATGCATTTTTTTCCTATAGAGAAGCCAATGAGAAAACACATGAAAAAAAATTCACATTTAGATCATTATGTGTTTGAAGAAAAAAAAAAAACAGTCAGAACTCAAAAAAACTCAACAAAAAAGCAAAGTTTCATATTTGAAAAAGTTGCAAAAATTGAAAGAAAATGAACGATTTAAGGAGGGAAAGAAAATACAAAATGTAACAAACATTGGATTAATGTGCAATAAAGTCGCCCTTATCACAGGGACTCATCCCAGAGCACAAATGGCCATGACCCCATCGGCGATAAGATCTCCCCACAACGAGCCGGGTGAACTGTGTTAACGCCGTCGCTGTTTTCTCATCGCTCTTGATGTTGGTTTGGAATAATTTTGATTTATGAGTTTTCAGCTCCTGGAATTTTCGAGCTATTGCTTTTAATGAAAAAAAAAAAAACCCTTCTCTTCCCTTCCGGTGATATTGTGATTTATTGGGTCTTAGTTATAGATGTCGGTCTGAGGAACCATCACATCTCGCGTTATCTATCCGATATCATTAGTGGATATTTGGTGCAAATTCATGAACAATGTATATATTCACAAACCGTTACTTGCATTGAAATCAAGTCTCATGCACAATAAATGCAAACG
Organism: Phyllobates terribilis; assembly: GCF_046119375.1. Lineage (NCBI taxonomy): Eukaryota > Metazoa > Chordata > Amphibia > Anura > Dendrobatidae > Phyllobates > Phyllobates terribilis. The sequence continues at coordinate 389,289,032 of NW_027362765.1, forward strand.
GATTTAGCAGGAGCGGCGCCATCTCTAGTGTCTTGATACAGGAAATATTAGTTAAACCAACATCATGGCAGCAAATATTAACAATTTATTTTTTTTTATTGCCGTCAGTGTCAACTTTTTCTTTTTTTTTTCTCTGCATCCAGCAAAGCAAAAGCCATTTTTATTGGCCATTGTCTGATCTCTAATCACCCATGTCTTCCCGTCACTGGTAATTACTATTTGAACCCAGAGGCTGTAAGGTCTGTCAGCCTCCTCGGAGAATCAAAGCCTGCCAAGGAGCCAGCTGGCAGGAGCATGCAAATGCGGCCCCTTAGAGATACAGAAAGCAACTTCTGCCTGGTCAAAACAGAGACAAAAAAAAAAAAAATCCCCAGCCTTAGGAAACGGGAACCGGCAGCGAATGTAGCCACCAAGTAATCTGTGTTGATTTTTTAATTATACTGCCAGGACTCTGTGAAATTAGAATTCAGCACCACCTCCTGCCTGACAAAGCCGCCGAGAGGAATTCTTCATCATCACCCCGTGACAGTCTCTGCTTGCAATGGTCGGAGACAAATGACGGTCCAACGCCATCGTACCGGAATGGAACGACGCCTTGTAGATACTTTGCAGAAGGAACGAAATATTCAGGGTTATAGATTTCATTTTTTCCCAGTCCCGTTCACATTTTTATATATTTGAGGACAATACCCCATACTCATCTTCATCGCAGATTCCACCCCAAATAATCTAAAAAATAATGCCACATGGACACCTCTATGGAACCCAACGGACACCGTAATCCAGGATCCAGCACAGACATGTGAACAGCCCCAAAGACTACAATGGATACGTGTCCCTTGACCTCAAAGTAAAACATAGCACTAATATGGACCTTAAAGGGGTTTTCCACTTTTAGACCTTCCCATTCATGTAAAATAACAAAATTAGTTAGTACTGGCCCTCCTCGGGTGCAGCGCTGGTTTCCCACTACTGTTCCGGTCTCATTACTTAATCTATTCCGAGGTATACGCATGAACTGCTGGGCTCAGTGATTGACTGCAGTGGTTATGAGCTCAGTCAACGTGAGCTAGACCCAGGGAATGATAGTATAATCTCTTTTTGGTTTCCCACCGCTCTTCTGGTCTCATTGCTTAATTTATTCCGAGGTAGAAGGCATGAGCTGCTGGGCTCAGTGACTGGCTGCAGTGGTGATGAGTGCTGTTAACGTGAGCTAGACCCAGGGAGTGATAGTACACCCTCTTTTTGGTTTCCCACTGCTCTTCTGGTGTCATTGCTTAATCTATTCCCGAGGTATACGGCAAGAGCTGCTTGGCTCAGTGATTGGCTGCAGCAGTGATGAGCTGTCAACGTCAGCTGGACCCAGGGAGTGATAGTACAGCCTCTTTTTGGTTTCCCACCGCTCTTCTGGTCTCATTGCTTAATCTATTCCCAAGGTATACGGCATGAGCTGCTTGGCTCAGTGATTGGCTGCAGCGGTTATGAGCTCTGTCAACGTGAGCTGGACCCAGGGAGTCCCTGTCCTCCCCACCTGTTACCCATGTCCGGTAACTAGCACACCCCCGCAGAAACCTCGCACATCTAGACACTCACACACTCTCTGACTCTGTTCTACCACTGACATCCATATCCTCACTCCATGACACATACAGCGCCACCGCTTTCTACAATGCCACTCTCACATCAGCTATTGACTCGGTCGCCCCTCTTATGCATGGCAGAGCGCGATGAGTCAACAGGCAACCCTGGCACAACAACCTCACTAAACAGCTTCGACAAGCGTCCAGGGTTGTGGAGCGGCGTTGGAAGAAAACACATACTCAAGATGACTACACTGCATTCAAACAAGCAACATTTGCATTCAAATCAGCCCTCACCTCTGCTAAACAGGCCTACTTCACAACCCTCATATCCTCCCTATCTTACAACCCCAAACAGCTATTCAACACTTTTAACCCTCTCCTCCGTCCTCCACTGCCCCCTCCGACCTCCGTCATCTCTGCTGAGGAGTTTGCCACACACTTCAAAAGCAAGATTGACCAAACACGGCAAGTCTTCACTGTCCGACCACCACAACCCCTTTGTTTTCCACACCATTGCCCTATCCCCATAATTTCCCTTCCCAACATCACGGAAAGAGACCTTACTCGTCTCCTCTCCAAATCACACCTCACCACATGCACTCGACCCCATCCCATCCCACCTCCTCCCCAACCTCACCCCCACACTCGTCCCATCCCTAACCCATCTCTTCAACCTATCACTATCCTCTGGTACTTTCCCCGCTGCCTTCAAACATGCCACAATCACGCCCATCCTCAAAAAGCCATCCCTCAACCCAACCGCCTTGTCCAGCTATCGCCCCATATCACTGCTCCCATTTGCCTCCAAACTCCTTGAGCAACACGTTCACGCTGAACTTTCCTCTCACTTTTCATCTCTCTCTTTGACAACCGACAATCCGGCTTCCGCCCCCACCATTCCACCGAAACTGCCCTTACCAAAATCACCAATGACTTACTTACAGCCAAAGCTAACAGACAATTCTCTGTACTCCTTCTTCTTGACCTGTCCTCTGCTTTCGATACAGTTGACCATTGCCTCCTACTACAGATCCTCTCTTCCTTTGGCGTCAAAGACCTTGCCCTATCCTGGATCTCCTCATACCTTTCTAACCACACATTTAGCGTCTCCCACTCCCACACTACCTCCTCACCCCGCCCCCTCTCTGTTGGAGTCCCTCAAGGCTCTGTCCTAGGACCCCTACTCTTCTCAATCTATACCCCTGGCCTGGGACAGCTCATAAAATCCCATGGCTTCCAGTACCATCTGTACGCAGATGACACCCAGATCTACCTCTCTGGCCCAGACGTCACCTCTCTGCTGTCCAGAATCCCAGCATGTCTAGCAGCCATATCCTCCTTCTTCTCCTCCCGCTACCTCAAGCTCAATGCGGACAAAACTGAACTCATTATCTTTCCTCCATCTCTCGTATCTTCCCCACCTGATCTTTCTATCACAATAAATGACATTAATCTTTCCCCTCTACCAATAATCCGCTGCCTCGGAGTAACCCTTGACTCTGCCCTGTCCTGCAAATCCCACATCCAAGCTCTCACCACCTCCTGTCACCTCCAGCTCAAAAATATTTCCAGAATCCGTCCTTTCCTCAACCCTCAATCTACTAAACTGCTTGTGCATGCCCTCATCATCTCCCGCCTGGACTACTGCAACATCCTCCTTTGTGGCCTACCTGCTAACACTCTCGCACTCCTCCAGTCCATCATTAACTCTGCTGCGTGACTACTTCATCTCTCGCCCCTCTGCTACTCCTCTGCTACCCCCCTTTGCAGATCCCTTCACTGGCTCCCAATTGCCCAGCGTATCCAGTTCAAACTACTAACACTGACCTACAAAGCCGTCCATAACCTCTCTCCTCCTTACATCTCTGAACTAATCGCCCGATATATTCCCTCACATAACCTCCGGTCCTCCCAAGACCTCCTTCTCTCCTCCACACTTATTCGTTCCTCACGCAATCGCCTCCAAGATTTCTCCCGAATATCCCCCGTCCTATGGAATTCTGTGCCTAAACACGTCCGATTATCCACCACACCTGGATCCTTCAGACGGAACCTGAAAACCCATCTGTTCAAACAAGCTTACAGCCTGCCATGACCTTGCTTTCTGCCTCCTCAACACCGGAGCTACTGCAACCCTCAACCTACTGTCTCCTTCCCCGTATAATGTAAGACTGCAAGGGCAGGGTCCTCTTCCCCCTGTACCAGTCTATCATTGTTAGTTTTACTGTAAGTGATATCTGTATTTGGTATGTAACCCCTTATGTACAGCACCATGGAATCAATGGTGCTATATAAATTAATAATAATAATAATAATAATAAAATAGTATACCCTTTTTTTGGTTTCCCACCGCTCTTCCGGTCTCATTGTTTAATCTATTTCGAGGTAGACGGTATGAACTGCTGGGCTCAGTGACTGGCTGCAGCGGTGATGAGTGCTGTCAACGTAAGCTGGACCCAAGGAGTGATAGTATACCCTTTTTTTGGTTTCCCGCTGCTCTTCCGGTCTCATTGCCTCATCTATTCCAAGGTAAATGGCATGTGCTGCTGAGCTTAGTGATTGGCTGCAGCGGTGATGAGCGATTTCAACATAAGCTGGACCCAGGTAGTGATAGTACTACCTATTTTTTGGTATTTTGCATGCCAAGAAACATTTGCAATCCACTTTTCTAAAAGTATTAAACTTTTTTTAAGATAAAAGTGATCCTTGGCTCACCACAGGCAAATTAGCCGGGAAGTGAATTGGGGGTGTGTCAATACCCTGAGTACATGGACACGCCCCCAGTGCACTTCCTGGCTAAAATTGTATCTTGAGGGCCTTTTGCTGCAATATTTTGGTGCTAAATGCTGAAAGAATTGACATGATGCAGGGGTTTTTCCATGATCAAAAAAAACGCAAGAAAAAAAAATGCACAGTGTGAATGAGAGATTAGAAGTCTCATTCATTTTGCGTTTACAACATTTAAATGCATCAAAAATGCCATGTGTGGACAAGTCCTTAAAAGGGTAAACCATGCATCCTACAGACAGGGGTATACCTAGGGGTGGGAAACGGATGCATTTGCCCCAGGGACTGATTGCAAACTAAACTTTTGCACTGAATGAAAGAACGTCCAGCTGCGGCTCTATCTATAGATCACATTCATTGCCCAGTGCAGTCCCCATCCAATCAGAATCTGCACTGTTCATCCTGATCCTCCTGGTTCATAATTATATTGTCAGGACTATTGTAAGTGATATTGAAACTTGTCCAGAAAATAATACTCTGGCCACTGTAATGGCGGCCAGAACCATCAAGGAGACGCTGTTTATGCCTCAATAATGCGACAACCTGCACGCGCCCCAGGAGGGTTAGTAGTCACAGTAGCCACAATCTGTGCAGTCAATGAGAATGCTTTACAACCCTGCACACTGACAATGATTCATTACTAATGACGACCACCACTGCCTCCTTCAATGATTGGCAAAATCAAGACAGTCCCCCATTCAGTCCCAATAAACAGATGCCATTCATTAGCCGGCGCAGGTTAGGAGCGGCCCGTGGCATTAATACAAGGGGTGTTATGTGCTACCTGTAATCACCCCATTAGCCGGTGTGTGCCGTCACCCAGAATTTTTCTACTGAGTTTTTTAAACTTTATTTATTACTAAAAGAGAAAGTGACAAACATTCCACAAATAACAGGAGAAACCTGAATCCAAAAAGTGGATATTTTATTATTAAATAAACAGGATAATTGGCCAATTAGCTTCTGCCATCAGCCAGCGGAAAACAGGAGGACAACTGACGTCAGCATGGAGCGACTTACTGTGAGCCAAAATGGGGGCAGAACGAGCCATTTACATCACACTGATGGCTCGGACTACAGCTGTAGAGCAGAGGAGGAGTGCGGTGGGGGAGAGGAGGAGTGCGGTGGATCCCGGGCGACAAGGGTTAATCCAGGCGGGAAGTATAAAAAAACCTTCCAAAATATTGCAACGCGTTTCGGAGTAGAACAGATGCCTGAGAAAGGAGTAGAATCTACTCCGAAACGCGTTGCAATAAATTGGAAGTTTTTTTATACTTACTTTTGTTTTTTTATCCCTCCTGACTACAGTTGTGCCACAGTGGACAAGACTGGGAGACGTCCTATAGGCAACTTCTTGTATTAGGCCGATCCGTTAGAAAAAAAAAAAAGTGTGTTCTGTGACTTTCATAGATTTGAACAAAAACAACACGAAAAGTTCTGCACTAGTAATAAACTCCTAAGTGGCTCGTGGGACTTGCAAAGCTCTGAACGAACGCTTTCCATAGAGAGAACAGTGCAAAGCTGACCCTAGATATAGACCAGTGGGCTTTAACCTGTGACCCCTTTGCTGCTGCAAAACTACAACTCCCAGCAGGCACTTGCCGTCTGCTTGCTGGGAGTTGTAGATGTGCAGCAGATGGAGAGCCACAGGTTGGAAATCGTTGCTCTCCACTATTGTACCTCAATAATAAAGCTCCCTCTAGCGCTCTTCTTTGAAAAGTAACTAAACATTTAAACTTTTTTTTAAATATGTCTTAACCCTTTAAATGTCCTGTAGATTGATGAGGGTCCTGGTTCTAAAACCCCCACCGATCACTCACAGGACTGCGCAGGAGTGCTGAGCTGGTTCATGACGCCGCTGTGTGCACGCTCACACATGAGCTCAGCACTTCTGGATACTCTTGAGCCATCGGTTGGGGTTTCAGGACCCGATCCCCCCCACTGATCTACAGCGTGTCTAGGTAGGGTTTACACATTGCGGATATAGTGTGGCGTTTCAGAGAAAATTAAGTTTTAAAAGCCGGTTGGGGGCTATAGACAGATGTGACTAGTCCAAGAGGTAGGTCGCAGGTGACTTCTCCCCACCCCGACCCCCAGGACTGACTGTACACACAGGGAGAGACCTGTCAGTCAAGGGGATGGGGGTGGGGAGAAGCCGCCAGGGACCTGCCTCTTGGACTAGTAATCAGAGACACATAGTCCCGTACAGCTCTTTAAAGAAAACTTTCTCTGAAATGTGGCAATAACGGAGCCGGTGTCTGATTGTGCCCGTGGTCTGGGCAGTATGAATCTCATGGCAGCTTCCCTTTAAGGGACTACGACAACCTCCCTAAGGGGAGCAAATAATGTTCATTCAGAATAAGCAACTTGTACTAATGATCAGAGCTGAACTAACTACAAACTGAGACCCCCACTAACACCAGGACTGCGGGGTCAGAGATGTGAAGCTTTGGGTGAAGTCGGAAGAAATGATCAACCCCCGGTTTTATAAAAGAAAAACTAATATGATTAATGTTGTATAATACATTTTATAAGTTTCTAGGAATTTAGGAAATGTTCAAAATATAAATCCTATAAATGTACGTTATGTTCTATCGATCTATTTGTCAAAAAAAGCAGCGAGTCGGAGTTTGGAAAACAAGAGGAATTATGAAAGTTTGGCTTCTACAGCTGCGACCAAAGCGGATCTGCGAGTCTGAGACTTCATCCACGATAAACGAGAGCTAAACGAGCAACATCTCCACCAACGACCGACGATCCATTCACCAGAAGGAATAATCTTTACCACCCGACCAATTGTGATTTAATGACTCAGACTCAGAACGACCGGTGAATCTCTTATTATTAAGTCACAGCCCAGAGATGAAAAAGCACTTTATATCTCCTGGTAGTCGCTGATCCAAAAGAGAGGTCTCCAGGCGGCCACGAGTTCTTAGCTAAAAAGGATGAGGTCTCATGAGCTTTCATTACTGTCAGTAATATTTTCCTGTCTACAATATATATAAGCAGTTTAATCTGAAGAGTGGGGGATCTATTTATAAAATAATAATAATAAAAAAAAAATTACCACTGACTATATATTTACATAATATTTATATTTTAATACATTATTGTTATTGGAAAAATACAAATATATATCTATAGATATATAGATATATATCTATAGGTATATATACTGCTCAAAAAAATAAAGGGAACACTCAAATAACACATCCTAGATCTGAATGAATGAAATATTCTCATTGAATACTTTGTTCTGTACAAAGTTGAATGTGCTGACAACAAAATCACACAAAAATCATCAATGGAAATCACATTTATTAACCAATGGAGGCCTGGATTTGGAGTCACTCCCAAAATTAAAGTGGAAAAACACACTACAGGCTGATCCAACTTTGATGTAATGTCCTTAAAACAAGTCAAAATGGGGCTCAGTATTGTGTGTGGCCTCCACGTGCCTGTATGACCTCCCTACAACGCCTGGGCATGCTCCTGATGAGGTTGCGGATGGTCTCATGTGGGATCTCCTCCCAGACCTGGACTAAAGCATCCGCCAACTCCTGGACAGTCTGTGGTGCAACGTGACGTTGGTGGATGGAGCGAGACATGATGTCCCAGATGTGCTCAATCGGATTCAGGTCTGGGGAACGGGCGGGCCAGTCCATAGCTTCAATGCCTTCATCTTGCAGGAACTGCTGACACACTCCAACCACATGAGGTCTGGCATTGTCCTGCATTAGGAGGAACCCAGGGACAACCGCACCAGCATATGGTCTCACAAGGGGTCTGAGGATCTCATCTCGGTACCTAATGGCAGTCAGGCTACCTCTGGCGAGCACATGGAGGGCTATGCGGCCCTCCAAAGAAATGCCCCCCACAGCATTACTGACCCACTGCCAAACCGGTCATGCTGAAGGATGTTGCAGGCAGCAGATCGCTCTCCGCGGCGTCTCCACGTCTGTCACGTCTGTCACATGTGCTCAGTGTGAACCTGCTTTCATCTGTGAAGAACACAGGACACCAGAAGCGACTTTGCCAATCCTGGTGTCCTGTGGCAAATGCCAAGCGTCCTGCACGGTGTTGAGCTGTGAGCACAACCCCCATCTGTGGACGTCGGGCCCTCATACCACCCTCATGGAGTCTGTTTCTAACCGTTTGTGCAGACACATGCACATTTGTGGCCAGCTGGAGGTCATTTTGCAGGGCTCTGGCAGTGCTCCTGTTCCTCCTTGCACAAAGGCGGAGGTAGCGGTCCTGCTGCTGGGTTGTTGCCCTCCTACAGCCCCCTCCACGTCTCCTGGTGTACTGGCCTGTCTCCTGGTAGCGCCTCCAGCCTCTGGACACTACGCTGACAGACACAACAAACCTTCTTGCCACAGCTCGCATTGGTGTGCCATCCTGGATGGAGCTGCACTACCTGAGCAACTTCTGTGGGTTGTAGAGTCCGTCTCATGCTACCACAAGTGTGAAAGCATAACCAACATTCAACAGTGACCAAAACATCAGCCAGAAAGCATTGGTACTGAGATGTGGTCTGTGGTCTCCACCTGCAGAACCACTCCTTTATTGAGGGTGTCTTGATAATTGCCAATAATTTCCATCTATTGTCTATTCCATTTGCACAACAGCATGTGAAATGATTGTCAATCAGTGTTGCTTCCTAAGTGGACAGTTTGATTTCACAGAAGTTTGATTTACTTGGAGTTATATTCTGTTGTTTAAGTGTTCCCTTTTATTTTTTGAGCAGTGTATATACAGTACAGACCAAAAGTTTGGACACACCTTCTCATTTAAAGATTTTTCCGTATTTTCATGACTATGAAAATTGTACATTCACACTGAAGGCATCAAAACTATGAATTACCACATGTGGAATTATATACTTAACAAAAAAGTGTGAAACAACGGAAAATATGTCTTATATTCTAGGTTCTTCAAAGTAGCCACCTTTTGCTTTGATGACTGCTTTGCACACTCTTGGCATTCTCTTGATGAGCTTCAAGAGGTAGTCACCGGAAATGGTCTTCCAACAATCTTGAAGGAGTTCCCAGAGATGCTTAGCACTTGTTGGCCCTTTTGCCTTCACTCTGCGGTCCAGCTCACCCCAAACCATCTCGATTGGGTTCAGGTCTGGTGACTGTGGAGGCCAGGTCATCTGGCGTAGCAACCCATCACTCTCCTTCTTAGTCAAATAGCCCTTACACAGCCTGGAGGTGTTTTGGGGTCATTGTCCTGTTGAAAAATAAATGATGGTCCAACTAAACGCCAACCGGATGGAATAGCATGCCGCTGCAAGATGGTGTGGTAGCCATGCTGGTTCAGTATGCCTTCAATTTTGAATAAATCCCCAACAGTGTCACCAGCAAAGCACCTCCACACCATCACACCTCCTCCTCCATGCTTTACGGTGGGAACCAGGCATGTAGAGTCCATCCGTTCACCTTTTCTGCGTTGCACAAAGACACGGTGGTTGGAACCAAAGATCTCAAATTTGGATTGGACTCATCAGACCAAAGCACAGATTTCCACTGGTCTAATGTCCATTCCTTGTGTTCTTTAGTCCAAACAAGTCTCTTCTGCTTGTTGCCTGTCCTTAGCAGTGGTTTCCTAGCAGCTATTTTACCATGAAGGCCTGCTGCACAAAGTCTCCTCTTAACAGTTGTTGCAGAGATGTGTCTGCTGCTAGAACTCTGTGTGGCATTGACCTGGTCTCTAATCTGAGCTGCTGTTAACCTGCGATTTCTGAGGCTGGTGACTCGGATAAACTTATCCTCAGAAGCAGAGGTGACTCTTGGTCTTCTTTTCCTGGGGCAGTCCTCATGTGAGCCAGTTTCTTTGTAGCGCTTGATGGTTTTTGCAACTGCACTTGGGGACACTTTCAAAGTTTTCCCAATTTTTCACACTGACTGACCTTCATTTCTTAAAATAATGATGGCCACTCGTTTTTCTTTACTTAGCAGCTTTTTTCTTGCCATAATACAAATTCTAACAGTCTATTCAGTAGGACTATCAGCTGTGTATCCACCAGACTTCTGCGCAACACAACTGATGGTCCCAACCCCATTTATAAGGCAAGAAATCCCACTTATTAAACCTGACAGGGCACACCTGTGAAGTGAAAACCATTTCCGGTGACTACCTCTTGAAGTGTGCAAAGCAGTCATCAAAGCAAAAGGTGGCTACTTTGAAGAACCTAGAATATAAGACATATTTTCAGTTGTTTCACACTTTTTTGTTAAGTATATAATTCCACATGTGTTAATTCATAGTTTTGATGCCTTCAGTGTGAATGTACAATTTTCATAGTCAGGAAAATACAGAAAAATCTATAAATGAGGTGTGTCCAAACTATTGGTCTGTACTGTATATATATATATATATATATATATATATATATATATATATATATATATATAAAAAAAAATGATTTATTCCTATATATATAGATCTACAGTGGCATAAAAAAGTGTTTGCCCCCTTCCTGATTTCTTATTCTTTTGCATGTTTGTCACTTAAATGTTTCAGATCTCAAAACAAATGTAAATATTAGACAAAGATAACACAAGTAAACACAAAATGCAGTTTTAAATGAAGGTCTTTATTATTAAGGGAAAAAGAAATCCAAACCTACAGGGCCCTGTGTGAAAATGTGATTGCCCCCTAAACCTAATACCTGGTTGGGCCCTTAGCAGCAACAACTGCAATCAAGCATTTGTGATAACTGGCAATGAGTCTTTGAAAATGCTCTGGAGAAATTTTGGATGCTCATCTTTGCAAAATTGTTGTAATTCAGCCACATTGGAGGGTTTCCAAACATGAACCGCCTTTTTAAGGTACTGCCACAGCATCTCAATCAGATTAAGATTAGGACTTTGACTAGGCCACTCTGAAGTCTTCCTTTTGTTTTTCTTAAGCCATTCAAAGGTGGACTTGCTGGTGTGTTTTGGATCATTGTCCTGTTGCATAACCCAGTGTGCTTCAGCTTGAGGTCACGAGCAGATGGCTGGACATTCTCCTTCAGGATTTTTTGGTAGACAGCAGAATTCATGGTTCAATTTACCACAGCGAGTCTTCCAGGTCCTGAAGCAGCAAAACCACCCCAGACCATCACACTACCACCACCATATTTTACTGTTGGTATGATGTTCCTTTTCTGAAATGCTGTGTTACTTCTATGCCAGATGTAAAGGGACATACACCTTCCAAAAAGTTCAACTTTTATCTCATCAGTCCACAGAGTATTCTCCCAAAAGTCTTGGCGATCATCAAGATGTTTTCTAGCAAAACTGAGATAAGCCTTTATGTTCTTTTTGTTCAGCAGTGGTTTTCACCTTGGAACTCTGCCATGCGTGACATTTTTGCCCAGTCTCTTTCTTATGGTGGAGTCATGAACACTGACCTTAACTGAGGCAAGTGAGGCCTGCAGTTCTTTGGATGTTGTTGTGGGGTCTTTTGTGACCTTTTGGATGAGTTGTTGGAGTAATTTTGGTTGGTCGGCCACTCCTGGGAAGGTTCACCACTGTCCCATGTTTTCCCCATTTGTGGATAATGGTTGTGGTTCGCTGGAGTCCCAAAGATTTAGAAATGGCTTTATAACCTTTTCCAGACTGATAGATCTCAATTACTTTGTTTCTCATTTGTTCCTGAATTTCTTTGGATCGCAGCATGATGTCTTGCTTTTGAGGATCTTTTGGTCTACTTCACTTTGTCACGTAGGTCCTATTTAAGTGATTTCTTGATTGAGAACAGGTGTTGAGTAATCAGGTCTGTGTGTGGCTAGGGAAATATAACCCAGCTTCCCAAATATATGATAAACCACAGTTCATTTATGTTTTAAGGGGGGAGGTGTAATTACTTTTTGTCACACAGGACCCTATAGGTTTGGATTTCTTTTTCCCTTAATAATAAAGACTTTCATTTAAAAACTGCATTTTGTGTTTACTTGTGTTATCTTTGTCTAATATTTACATTTGTTTTGTGATCTGAAACATTTAACTGTGAGAAAAATGCAAAAGAATAAGAAATCAGGAAGGGGGCAAACTCTTTTTCACACACCTGTAAATATATAGATATATAGATAGATAGATATTCAATATTTTTTTGCAATGAGATATATTGTAATGATAAATATATTTTGCTTTATAAATAAATTTTTTTTTTTTTTTTTTTATAAGAAATATATTTTATTTTATAAATCAATTTCATACTCTGTTTTAGGGAAAAAAATAATTTCAAGTCAATTTAAGGTAACCTAAAAGGGAACCAGCAAGGATTAGACACTGACTGCCTTACTCAGGTGTGTTGCATTCTGCAATACTTAAAAAAAGGTGGCCAGGAACGTCATGTCTATAACCAGTCCCATGTTCTATCTGAGGTGGGAAGAGAGAGCTAGAAGATTGTTTCCTGTGGTTCAGACAGACATTTAAGCCTGCAGCCAGTCAGTAACCACTGACTGGCTGCAGCGCTCATGTGCCTTCCTCCGCAGGGAGAAGGACACAGTTAGAGGTGTAGAGGAATGACAGTGGTCCAGTAGGTTAGTATCTGTACTTTTTTGTTTTATGACCTCCGAGAGTTCTCTTTAATATAAAATGTAGTGGATGACCCTTTAATGGACTGGGGGTCCCCCTTTAAGGACCCTCAGCTGGTTTAGATAGAAAGAGCACCTTTTTTTATGGATGACTCAATACATCTTTGCATTACAAAGACAGCTAACTGTTATGCACACGCCCGAGCTGACTGGCGTGTGTGTGATTTAGTGATTCCACTGTGCCATGAACCAGAGAGTGCCTGGAGGGGCGTAACTAAGTATCAACCCGATCCGACCAAGGTCGCACGACGGCTACGACGCCGTGCACCAGGGAGGAACCGAGCAGAGGGACCAGGTGCTACTCCAGGCCAGACCCCGGACACGACTGTTGACCCACACCGGGGAATACAGGAACAGGCAGGTTAGGCTGGCACACAGACAGGTGGGTATTGGCAGGCACGGCTGGCATGCAGACAGGTGGGCACTGGCAGACACGGCTAGAGTGCAGACAGGAGGATACTGGCAGGCACGGCTGGTATGCAGACAGGAGGATACTGACAAGTATGGCTGGCGTGCAGACGGGGAGGTACTAGCAGGTTGGAGCACAGGCTGGATAGGGTCCAGTACAGACTGGGACTCAGGAACAGAACCGCAGATGCGGTAGACAAGCAGAGCAGAGAGGTACCGCCGGAGCGGTGAGCAAGGCAGAGCAGGCAGGAACCGCCAGAGCGGTGAGCAAGGCAGAGCAGGCAGGAACCGCCGGAGTGGTGAGCAAGACAGAGCAGGCAGGAACCGCCGGAGCGGTGAGCAAGGCAGAGCAGGCAAGAACTGCCGGAGTGGTGAGCAAGGCAGAGCAGGCAGGAACTGCCAGAGCGGTCAGCAAGGCAGAGCAGGCAGGAACCGCCGGAGTGGTGAGCAAAGGCAGAGCAGAGGGGACAGGGCTCTGTTCACACGGAACAGACTGGAAGGGAAAGGCAGAACCAGATACACACAAGATACTGGCAATGAAGTAGCGAGTGGACTCTAAACTCACAAACGGAAGTACAGCGACAACGAGTAGGAGTTAGGTGCAGGTTCAGACTCTGCAGAAAAAGGGAAGGTACGGACATAGAGAAAAACAGGTGACAGGCTAGGAGAGTGTTCAGACAAGAACTGACACTGCAGCGAGATACAGGAGCGGGTCTAGGTATGCGGCCCCTAGAAGGCGGGACGAACAGGCTAAGAGCGTGTTCAAACTGGCCTGGAAATACAGCCTCCAGGAAGGCGGACAGACAGGCAAGAAAACACAGATAACAGATCTAGGTATGCGGCCCCTAGAAGGCGGGACGAACAGGCTAGGGTACAGTTCAGACAGGAACTGCTACTGCAAGAGATAAAGGAGAGAGTCTGGGTATACGGCCGCCAGAAAGGCGGACAAACAGGCTAGGGTACAGTTCAGACAGGAACTGCTACTGAAAGAGATACGGGAGCCAGTCTGGGAATAAAGTCCCCAGAGTGGCGGAAACAGACAAGAACAGAACAGGACCTGGCACATTCAGAGTCAAGGAGCACACTGAATGATAGAGTTGCTCAGGCACCAGCTTCCATGTGGAGCTGGTTTAAATATCCAGTGACAGACAGCAATAGGCTGAGGACGCATTAGGGATGTGCCCACAGCAGCTACAAGAAACAGGAAGTAACCGGGCCGCTGCCCTAAGCAGTCAGAACAGAGACAAACAGACAGCATGAATAGAAGCCAGGCTAGCAGACTGGACTGAAGATCAAGTTTGCGATCTTGCATAGTGAGAGATGGTGCACCATGCAAGCCCGCCACCAGGTATGTTACACTAGCTAGGTGATCAGTATTAGAGGTGTAATACTTTATTTCCCCTCTAGAGGAGCCATAGGGAAATTGAGCTCAAACTGCCAGGTTCTCTCCCAGAATACAGCTGATAATTGGGGGTCCGGGCAGCATTATATTATGAGGAGACCCTTCCAATAAAATAAATTATCCAAACCCATCACTAGCAGAGAAGAATTACCGCAGCGCTAAGTTCCCCCTTTCCAGCCCCTGCACAGCACAAATGCATGTCTGACATCTTTTCCAGATGGTCTGGCAATTGAAACGCAGGAAATTTCAGCGAGCACCGCTATCTAAATGATCTAAACATAGGCAGCGCATAATTACTTGGACGGAGGTGAGGAATACCAATGCACTTGACGTGAAAAATAAAACCCTAAGATAAAGATCCCTTCTACTTGTCAGAGATCCCAGCAATGCATCGCACAAGGAATATCTGACAGCTTTCACGCCTCGAAGACGCAGGAGAGGTTGTGGTTCTCATTAAACTCCTCCATAGTTTTCATGGAATTCATCAAAGTTTTACGCTTGTCACTAAAAAGTCATTAAAGCGATTCCAACATGAAGAGCTTCGGGGGATAAACTGAGACTTTTCCATGGGATGTGAAAAGTTAACTCCGCTGGTGTACAACGGAGAAAATAATCTGATTTATGTGGAGGGGAAACCATCAAGAAGTTTGACATCTCAGGTTTTTCCTCCCATTTACTTCAATCTGGTTTATAGGTGATTATAGCTACGTTTTATAATATAATCACCCATGAACTGGAGGAAAACCCAAAATGTCAAACTTCTGGAGATGTATATATATATATATATATAAAAGCCTTCTACTCTGTCAACCAAATAAAGTATATGGTTCCTTAAGTTCTTAGTTCTGCTATAGTTACATTTCTTTAGTATGGGACCCTGTAACTCCTGGACCTTAATGCAAAATCTGCAACAGTGTCTATAAAAGTTTGATGTATTAATTATGAGGGGCAACATTTTGAACCCCTCGGATTCCAGGACTGAAACCTCTTTATCCCTTAGGCTACGTTCCCACAATGAGTTTTTGATGAGTTTTTTTTATGCTGCGTATTTTCGAAAAAATGCAAGTAACCGATTTTACTGAATGTGTGCAAAAATCTGAAACATTAAAAACTCCTCAAAAGCTCATAGTGAGAACGTAGCCTTATGGTTGCACCCCTGTAATGATAGGTAACAGATTATGACATTTTGCAGGTCACATCGTGACCACATTTTGTGGTTGCAATTATAAGGAAGGGGGAACTTTTGGGATGGAATTTCCAATATAAAAATGAACTTTTTGGGACAGAATTACCCAGAACGATTCTGTACCGGATACTCGCACTTTCTCTTACTGCATTCAGCAAATAATTTTATGGACTTTGTGCACTAAAGAGAATATTATTTGATATTTCAGAAGTTTTCTAGGTTAAAGGACTATTTCTGACCTATCTGTACATTTCTAGGGACAAATGGATGTTTAACTTTATTGTTTTTATCATTACAGGAACTTTTCACAAAGCTTAAAAAAAAGTTAAAACACTACAATGAATGAATTTTGCATGATCAGAAAGAACTGGGGCCTTTCTACAAGCGCCAAGTCATAGAAATATCTCACCTCAAACTAAAGAATAACTTTATACTGTAATAACTAATAAAACTGTACTGACAACGTACAAAACTTTTGGAAAAAAGCAGTAAATTTGGCCTCACTAAGACATCAGTGATTTTTCTCACATGCAAACAAATAGACTGATTTTCATCAGTGTTTTGGATCCGATTGTCATCAGTATTTTGGATCAGATTGTCATCAGTGTTTGAATAATAATAATTTTTTTATTTATATAGCGCCAACATATTCTGCAGCGCTTTACAATTCAGACAATTTACAGACATTATCGGCACTGTCCCCATTGGGGCTCACAATCTAGATTCCCTATCACTATGTCTTTGGAGTGTAGGAGGAAACTGGAGAACCCGGAGGAAACCCACGCAAACACGGGGCGAACATACAAACTCCTTGCAGATGTTGTCCTTGGTGGGATAAGAACCCAGGACCCCAGCGCTGCAAGGCTAACCACTGAGCCACCGTGCTGCCCCAATTGCCATCAGTCTTTGGTGTCAGTTTTTCCCAGAGTTTCATCACTTTTTCTTGTTTGCTACCAAAAAAACGAATTAAACTTTGTTTAGTTTCTCCTATCAAACATTAAAAACCGCACAGCACTAGGGTACAACTAGGACGCCATCCATGTGCTGTCCGAGGTTTTCACGGACTCGTAGACTTGAGTGGGTAGATTTGATCCATGACTTCACATCTGTATCCCTCTAGTAATAAGTCTTGGTCTCCAGTGATTGCTACATTGTGTATGTTTTTGCTTTTCTACTACATTCCCACGATGAGTTTTTAGTGAGTTTTTAATGTTGCAGTTTTGAAAAAACGCAAGTAATCTTACTTAATATGTGCAATAAATCTGCAACATTAAAAAGTTACCAAAAGCTCATGGTGGGAACATAACCTAAAGGTTGTAGGGTCACTCCCAAGTAAATCAAGTTATCTCCTATCCATGGGTTAGGAGGGGACAACTTACTGATCACCTGTGGAATACCAACCCCATGAATGGGGCTCTGGGGGCCCATCCTGAATGCAGCGGAGGGGCACATGCTCGGCCTCCGCTCCATGCATTTATTATGGAACTTATGAAAATAACTGAACATTGTCTAATTCTCGAGGTTCCAGAGACCTGTTCTCGGAATCGTTGGGGGTCCCAGTGGTCGGACCCCCAGCCCAGCTACTCTATCATTTGGGGGAATAACCCTTTAATAATCTATTTCTGCAGATATAAACAGCTTTTATATAATATACTATCCACTAGCACAGACCGGGCACTTTCCATAAGGTGTTTCCATACAGTACGGACAGGAAACATGCTCGAGGAATGATCAAACGTCATTGATCTTTTTTTTTACCATGGCCAATAAGATGCAGGATATTAGGGAAGACACAGATATGGCACTTCATGATGTATCCGGCACATAACGCCAGGGACCATCGCAGACTATACAGCTCTATACAGGGACCCATATTCATCACAAATGCATCATAACCAGACAAAATAAAACACCACAACCTGCAACCTCATGTTCTCAGCTCGATCAACCCCTGTAACTGCTGCAGAGAAAAAGACAAAGTGTCTACAATCATCTCCGATAACACCGACTATCTGCTCTCTAATAACACATACAACCCAACTATGCAGGATCTGACATTTCATTGCAACTTTTCCACATCACATGTAACAACCAACCATCTCACTCTCTTCAATAAGAAATGATCACACGTAGCAGAACTTAGGGGTTTGTTCACACTGAGTATTTTCAGCGTGGATTTTGGAGAGTATTCTGCTCCAATATTTATTGATTTTACTCACTTATATAGCGCCATTAATTCCACAGCGCTTTACAGACATCATAATCACTGTCCCCATTGGGGCTGACAATCTAGGTTCCCTCTCAGTATGTCCATATTAAAAATTACTCCAAATACTTTTTGAATAAGCTTCCCATTGACTTCAATGGTAAAAACTTACCTACAGTGCACCTAGAAAAAAGCAGCAACATGTCAATTCCCCCACCCCTCCAAAGAATAAAAAAAACCCATAAAACTAATAATTGACCACTGGATCAATAAAACCCCATGCACAAAAAATGCATTAAAATGCACAACAAATACTGCAAAAAAAACGTAGTATTTTTTTGACATCATTTTTCAGCCCTTGGTTTGTCACATGTAATAGAGCTGTTTCCTATTCATTGCTCCAAGGGTAATATCATTATGAGGCATTCAAGCTTTTACAGGCGACGCCGCTATAATATCTCAACTGCTCCATTAAGAATAATATGAAGAGTGTAATAATGGTGATGGGGGAAGGGGGATATGGTTAATGTAAGGCTACGTTCACACGATGAGCTTTTTCTTTTTCGAAAACATGCAAGTTACATTGTTACTTAATGAGTGCAGAAAATCTGCAACATCAAAAACTCACCAATAACTCATCACGGGAATGTAGCCTAAGGCTATGGCCCCCAAAATGGGCTTTTGGTGAGTTTTTGATGTTGCATCATTTCTGCACCTCTTATTTAAATTAGGTAACTTGCATTTTTCCATTGTGTTTTTACGTGCACTTTTTGATGCACTAAAGCCGCCTGTACATTTTTTTTACCTGCAGATTTTCCGCATTTAATGCATAGTCTATGGGGAAATTCCGCGCAGAAAGCTCAGCGCACCCACAAGAGAGAGATTGACATGTTGCGGATGTAAAACACGCACCGGTCAGTTTACGTTGAGTAAAAAAGAAGCACATTTGTCATCAGATTTCTATCCATCCCATCCACTTTGCAAGATGCTGCATCAAAAACGCACCAAAAGCTCATCGTGGGAACGTAGAGTAACAGTCCAAACAATATCCAAGGTGCAGGACTACTAAAACATTAGAAAAGAATCTTAGGAAGTAAATCTCCAAAGTTACAGGACTGCTTCCGCTTTGTATCTACCGTTTGCAAAATAGGTTAAAAAAAAAGCAATAAATAAAATAAAAAGCAACATAAATAATTGTATAAACCACATGCAACACAATAAATAAGCTGAATTCGCACAAGAAATGTTCAGCTACAAATCTAAGAACAGCTCTCGGCTCCTACTTACAGCCTCTCCGTGTTCCTTGGGATATTTTTCGGAACCATTTTTAGTCCTAACCCATGACAATCCACGGTGGTTCCGCTACAGGAGCACAGAGCCGGGCATCCATTGGCACATACTTGGCAGATGCTGCTCCAAGCCAGTATCCACACTCCAACTCTGAGCCACAATGAGAAGCTAGAATATCCCCTTACAGCCATGCTGCCAGAAGAAGGTTTCCAGCCTAAAGACTGCGCTGAGCCCTTTAAATCATCAAGAGTCCTGAAGCAAAAAAAAAAGGATCCAGGTAGCTTTACCCCCAAGAAAGAAAAAAAAAAAGAAAAAAAAATCCTTAGAAAATCCCAGAATGGAAGAAGAAAAAAAAATAATAATAAAATTAATAATAAAAAAAAAAGATTGTAACAATTGCAATGTTGTAATGTTACAAAGACTCAGTAATCCTTTTTCTTTTCCTCTTTTTTTTTTTTTTGCTCTCAGGCTGCTAGGAAAATGCTGCTCTCACAATGCAGCCAGCAGCTTCCTAATGCATTGGTCTCTGCAGGAAGTCTGCTCTTGTATTTCTGTGTCTGGAGGTCCCTGTGCACACTGAGCCTTATCTCCTCTGCTCTCTGTGTCTGGAGCTTGGTACCAGTATAAATAAGAGGGAGAGAAAGCGCACACACACACACAGGCACATAACAGCAGTCATCCATCAATAGAGAGACACACAAATATCAGGCTGACTCCTCCCTGCTCCCTCCTCCTGTCTGGTGTGCAGGGCTTTACCCCCTACAGAACAGCAAGGGGAGAGGAGGGGGCTCATTGACTAAACTCAGCCACTACAATGGCTCACAGACAGCACACAAGCACCGCTGGCAGCACTCAGCACCCTCTAAAATAACACAAATGACAAACAATAACTCAGAGTTTTCCCATCCTGTAAAAAGAAAACAAAAAAAACACTTTTTTATTTTTAGCTAAAACTTTTACTCTGGAGCTTCCACGTCCCACTGCGCCCAGCGGAGGGAGGATGCAGGACTGGAGTCAAACATATTTGATTGACAGCTCAGCTGGGACTTCACTACTACTATCCTGAGAGATGCAGAAATTCGGCTGCTCCTGTATTTCTCATAATTTTTACAAAAAAAAAAAAAAAATATTTAGCATTTTCTTAGCTAGAAGGATAAGGACGTATGTTTATGGGATTATTATTACTAGGCTGCAGTGGCCGGTCAGCACAAGAGTCACTTTCAGCACGTTCTGCGTTAATTGAAAGGGTTACACCCCCCAAAATGTCCCCCACACACGGATACCTCCACAGTGAATTCATTCACACAATTTGCCCCTATAATGCCCCCCACATGTACAGTGCCCCCAGCAAAGTATGATGCCCCCACACAATATGATTCCCCCACAGCCTCCACACAGTATGATGCCTCCACAGCCCCCACACAGTATGATGCCCCCACAGTTCCCCCAAACACATAATAAAACCCCCATGGGGACCCTTTCACATTATGCAGCCCCCATAGTTACCTCCTGCCCCTACAGTTTGATTCCCCCAAACACATAATAAAGCTCCCATAGGGACCCTTTCACATTATGAGGCCCCCATAGTTACCCCCTCCCCCACATAGTATGATGCCCCCTACAGTTCCCCCAAACACATAATGAAGTCCCCATAGTAACGCCTTCACATTATGAGCCCCCATAGTTGCCCCCTTTCCCTCCCACATTATGATGCCCCCACAGTTTCCCCAATCACCTAATGAAGCCCCCATGGGGACCCTTTCACATTATGCAGCCCCCATAGTTACCCCCTGCCCCTACAGTTTGATTCCCCCAAACACATAATAAAGCTCCCATAGGGACCCTTTCACATTATGAGGCCCCCATAGTTCCCCCCTCCCCCACACAGTATGATGCCCCCTACAGTTCCCCCAAACACATAATGAAGTCCCCATAGTAACGCCTTCACATTATGAGCCCCCATAGTTCCCTACTCCTCCCCCACAGTATGATGACCCCACAGCTCCCCCAAACACATAATAAAGCCCTCATTGGGACCCCTTCACATTATGAGCCCCCATAATTTCCTCCTTCCCCCCACAGTATCATGCCCCCACAGTCCCTCACACAGTATTATGCCCCCACAGTTCCTCACACAGTATGATGCCCCCACAATTCCTTCGAACAAATAATGAAGCCCCCATAGGGAACCCTTCACATTATGAACCCCCATAGTTCCTTCCTTTCCCCCAAACACATAAAGACCCCTGACTTACAGGACCCCTATCAGTTGCTTGGTCTGCCCCTATAGTGGTATGCCCAGATAGTATGTCATCCCCAATGCATACATAACTTACTGATCACTGGAGGTCTGAACCCAGAGACCCAAAAATCCGACTCCACAGAACCCCTGCGCTCGCTGTCTCTGTCTCTGTCCAACTACTGTGGGGACAGAAGTCAATAAGTCGTAAATAAACTTGTTGCTTGGGCTAAAATACATAAATACAAACTTTCTGATTGTTAGAGATAAGTGAATCTTTTGAAATTCAAATTCACCAAATTTGACCAATTTTTTTTTATATATTCATTTACGGTAATCAGTTCACTGCAATCTGCAGGTATGGCAAAGTCTCCAATTTGTAACACTCTGAGGTCTGTATCCAACACTTTTCAAGCTCTTTAATGCCAGCACAGCCTTAGTAATGTCAAAATGACCACAACATATAAGGCTATGGGTCTACTATGGTAGCTTTTCAGCACTGTTATGCTGTCACACACTGTCTGTAATGTTTATTCAGTATTTTACAGGTTTTTCACTTCCTATTTCTATTGTTAAACTGTGAGCAGTGCCGTCCTCTCACTATCCAGATTCACTACAAAGCAGCCGCTGCATTCCCTGCTGCGGCTTTTACATAGGTTATAACAGTCCCTCCTGATTGGTTGTGCTATATTATGTGATGTACTATCTGCAAGACATTATGGGTAAGACCATGCAGTCGCCCCTCATATGTTCCTTCTGCAGTGTGTAACATGCGGCAGCCATTTTTGGCACTTCATGCAAATCAAATAGCAAATTGTTCAAATTCACCAATTTCAGCCAAATCCTAAAAATTCAACACAAATTTGATTTGCACATCTCTACTGATTACACCTGAGCGGATTGTTATTCTGTGTGACCGTAGTACAGAGCATCCATGATAGACTCTCTTTTTCTTTATATGCTGGACGCATTTTGTGGACCATCGGTGTGCAAAAACAAAGTCAACCTGTCCGATATGCAGCCCATTTATGTATCAACCCCCCCCATTGAAGTGAATGGGGCCACAAAAAAGCGGACGGCACATGGATGTCATCCGCGTTGCATCCGTTTTTTACTAATATTAGGAGATACTCAACAGTTTGTTACTTAAAGGGGAAGTCCACCCTGAAGTTTACTCTATAGAAAGCTTAAAAATAATAAAATATATATTACTTACTTATACTTACCCTACCTGCGCTCCTTTTCCATCTCTGCCCTCCGGTCTCTGTGCTTCTTCTTCTGGCCAGATGATCCAATAATTATAGTGTCCAAAGCTTCACCGCTGTGGGCAGTGATTGGCTGAAGCGGTCCCATGTCCATACGTCCAGAACAGGATGTTCAGAGCAGAAACTGTCAGAAGTTTTGACCTGTAGGGGATCAAGGTGCTGAGATCGCCACCGATTACTAAAACGCAGATGCGTTCATCCAAGCGCTGGACTAAACACATGAGCCCTTCTTTAGCGATCTCAGCACCTGGAACCCCCAAAAAAGTGCATTTTCTGACATTACTCTGTAGCATGTCAGAAGTTGTGTAAAAGTTTAGTTACTTTTTTTTAAAAAAGTTCTTTCTTCCTCAGAAGGCGCAGAAGTAACTCTTGCAGGATCACTTTTAGACAAGTATCTTGTTAATTTGGCTTTGAGCTCTTTGGAGTTTACAGTCTGAGGATATGTAGCTAATAGCAGATAGATACATAACACTACACAGATACAGCCAGGACAAGGGCTCCAGGGCTCCGCCTAGTGGCCACAAAAGGTGATGCACAAAAAAAAAAAATGGCTCAGTTCATCCCATTAAAAATTACATAAAACTTTCCACATTCTGCTCCATTCACAGCCTATGGGACTGATAGAGATAGCCACGCTATTAACCCTTTGCACACAGCAGAACACATAGAGTCCTCTGCGATTATGTAATCAGGGGTGTCCTGTCGCGCGCTGCGTCATATTGATATTGCTGAATAGAAGCAAAGCGTCTCGGCTAATAAGACGATCACAAAGTATGATTAGTGATGGAAACTAGAAGCAAGTGTCTAATTTTTCTACAGCACCCCCAATAGGAGATATGAAATATAACATAATTCTCAACAAAAGCAATAGTCGGCCCCCCAGAAAAAGAAAAGGTGCTCTCTGTAGTTACTGTCCAATCTGGCTGACGGACGGGTTACCTGTATGGGGGGGCTTTCCTCTCTAATCTATGTTATTCCTCAATATGATGTTTATTCCTGGGTTTTCCCAATCAGGGCACTCATTTAAAGGAATTTCCAAGTTTAGAAAATCATTGATTTATTATTATCCAATTAGAGGAAATCTGGCTCTCAGCATCCCCTCTGATCAGATTCTTACATCCATATTGTAAACCTGGAAAAACACTTTAAGAACAATACTAAAAATTCTGACAAATAACAGTTTATTACATTATGGAAAAGTATGTGCCCCCTCCATATCACACCTGCAGGAGCTCTCATCCTACACCCATAGACATTAATATGGAGTCACCCCTCTGCAGATGTAATGGCTTCCGCTCTCTTCTGGGAAAGATTTCTACAGGATTTTGGAGGCGTCTGTGGGAGTTTTTGCCCATTCATCCAGAAGAGCATTTGTGAGGTCAGACCCTGATGTTGGGAGAGGCCGAGCTCACAATCTCCGGTCTAGGTGTTGGATGGGGCTGAGGTCCGGGCTCTGTGCGGCCACTCATGTTCTCCCCTCCATGTCTGTATGGACCTTGTGCACTGGGCACAGTCATGGGGAATAGAAAAGGGCGAACCCCAAACTGTTAACACAAAGCTGAAGCTACAATTGTCCACAATGTCTTGTGCTTAACGGTTAGGATTTCTGTTCACTAGAAGTAAGGGCCCAATGCTGACCCCTGATAACAGTCCATAGCATTATCCTCCTCCACCATCTGTACAGAACAATGCAGGGGGTAACGTCCTCCTGGAATCACCAAACCCAGACTCTTCCATCAGACGCAGATAGAGAAGTGCGATCCGTCTCTGCACAGAACACATCTCCTCCAGAGTCCGATGGTGGCGGCTTTACACCACTCCATCCGACGCTCGGCATTGTGCCTGGTGATGTATGGCTGCATGCAGCAGCTCGGCCATGAAGCGCCTGGCGGGGGCTCAGTGTTTGTACTGATGTTAATACCAGAGGAGGTTTGGACTCTGCAGTTATGGGGTCAGCAGAGCGTCGGTGACTTTTCAGCCCTCTGCTCCTCAGCACTCGGCCCCCCGCTCTGTAACGTTTACAGTATAAGAGGGGTAATGGGCCGAATTTAATACACCGGAGGTAATGGGACTGAATGAGAAACTGGAATTCAATCATTAAGGAGTGTGCCCCCATACTTTGTCCATATATCGTACTTTATTCTCGCAGCCATATACAGTGTACAGCAGTATACAACATTGCTCCAGTTGTCGGAAGGAAATACCTAACAGTTTGGCTGATGGATAGCAGCTTGATGTGTTCTTTATTGTCTGCTATAAATTTCCTGACTAATGACAACCCCGATTATAAGCCACATTTTCCCGTCACAGTCCTGGCTGTTGCCTCTGGAGATCTTTCTTGCAGGATTCTTAATTCTTTGAGAATGTCGGCACCTGAGTCAACAGAAGGAGCAGGATGGATTCCTGTGACCACTTCTTTCCCTTCTCTCTCCATACAATAGGCTGGGAGCTCACTTCTATCAAGAAAACTAATAAATCTGAGATAAATAATATTTACACAAACAAATCCAACAAAGACAACATTTATTTGCTATAAAACAATATTGATGCACTACAAGAAAGTTCTGCTGTAATAGTGTTCTTCCGTGTCACTAAAAGCTTTCAATCCTCACTAGTTATTTTATTAATCACTTTCCTCTTCATTCATTTAATGAAGAGCAAAATTCCAAGGACATAGCATTGGGATTTCCATCCACATAGTGAAGAAGTGGTTTAGTAAAATTAGAAAACTTTTTTTAAACAATTTCATTTTTAAAAGACAGTCCAGTTTTTTGCAATTAATCCAATGCAACTTAAATTAAAGAGATTTTCCACCCATGTCTTGTATTTTACATATGGTCTGAGTGTGCTAAAAAAATAATAAATGGCGCATGCTCACCTATCGACCCACTGCTACTCCATACTGCTGGTCGGGTCCCCGCTGGTCTCCTCTCTTACTCTTCTGGAATTGTCAGTGTATGACTGCTGCAACCAATAAGTGGTCATCACGACAGAAAATCATAAAATTTCAGATTTTTCTCTTGTTGGAGTGTCTCTCCCTGTAATATAGGCTGGATGTGAAGTGTGTGTGTCCCTCCCTGTAATATAGGCTGGATGTGAAGTGTGTGTGTCCCTCCCTGTAATATAGGCTGGATGTCAGCTTTGTGTGTCCCTCCCTGTAATATAGGCTGGATGTGAAGTGTGTGTGTCTCTCCCAGTAATATAGGCTGGATGTCAGCTTTGTGTGTCCCTCCCTGTAATATAGGCTGGATGTGAAGTGGGTCTCCCTCCTATTAAAGTAGGCTGGATGTCAGCTCTGTGTGTCTCTCCCAGTAATATAGGCTGAATATGAAGTGTGTGTGTCCCTCCAAGTAATATAGGCTGGATGTGATATGTGTGATCTCTCCCAGTAATATATGCTGGATGTGAAGTGTGTGTGTTCCTCCCTGTGTCCCAAGAGTTGCAACCAAGTAACAACTGTTTGAATTTTTCATTTGTCACTACATTGTGTGAATAAGGTTCATAATTCTGCATGGATTTGAGTGTGCAATGAATTCTCTCTGCTATACGTTGGGACTCTGCCCCCATTCTACTTGCGCCGTAATGAGACTGGGCGTGTGCACTCTGAATTTCGCTACATCCTCCCTGTAATATAAGCTGAATGTGAAGCGTGTGTGTCCCTCCCAGTAATATAGACTGGATGTGAGCTCTGTGTGTCTCTCCCAATAATACAGGCTGGATGTGATGCATGTGGTCCCTCCCAGTAATATAGGCTAGATGTGAAGTGTGTGTGTACCTCCCAGTAATATAGGTTGGATGTGAAGTGTGCGTGTCTCTCACAGTTATATAGGTTGGATGTGAAGTGTGTGTGTCTCTCACAGTTATATAGGTTGGATGTGAAGTGTGTGTGTCTCTCCCAGTAATATAGGCTGTAACACTTATGCCAGTGCCCCTGCACGATTCCCCTTCCCCCTCCATGCAGGGATGCTGACGTGGTCCCTCTTGTGTCTCCCTGGTTCCTGCCTCAGCCTGTGCACTTCCTGGCGGCACGCCTAGTGCACGCACACGCGCGTCTGCTCTCCTGTTCTTAAAGAGGTAGCACTTGCACCTGCTAAGGTGCCCCAGCCAATAGCTGGAAGGCATCTTGTATAAAAGGCACCCTCTCCAATAGGGAGGTACCTAAGTAACATTGATTCTTTAGTTAGTTTGGAACTAGTGAGCTGTTAGGTCCCCTGGTCCTTGTGTGGCCAGGTCCCGTATCCGAGAACCCCTGGTCCATGTGTGGCCAGTGCCTAAACCTGCTTCCCTGGTCCATGTGTGGCCAGTACACGAACCTGCTTCCCTGGACCGTGTGTGGCCAGTGCCCAAACCTGCTTCCCTGGCCTGTGTGTGACCAGTGCCCGAACCTGCTTCCCTGGCCCATGTGTGGCCAGTGCCTAAACCTGCTTCCCTGGTCCATGTGTGGCCAGTACCCGAACCTGCTTCCCTGGACCGTGTGTGGCCAGTGCCCAAACCTGCTTCCCTGGCCTGTGTGTGGCCAGTGCCTAAACCTGCTTCCCTGGCCCATGTGTGGCCAGTACCCGAACCTGCTTCCCTGGACTGTGTGTGGCCAGTGCCCAAACCTGCTTCCCTGGCCTGTGTGTGACCAGTGCCCGAACCTGCTTCCCTGGCCTATGTGTGGCCAGAGCCCGAACCTGCTTTCCTGGTCCGTTTGAGGCCAGTACCTGAACCTGCTTCCATTGTCCGTATGTGGCCAGTACCCAAACCTGCTTCCCTGGTCCGTGTATGGCCAATTCCTGAACCCAAACCACTGGTCCGTGTGCAGCCAGTGCCTGAACCTGTGTCCCTGTTCCGTTTGTGGACAGTGCCTGAACCTGCTCCCCTGGTCTGTGTTGGGCCAAACCCTGAATCTGCTCCCCTGGTCCATGTGTGGCCAGGCTCTGAACTCCGAAACCACATGCAGCGGTCCCTGAACTCTGAAACCACATCTGGCTGTCCATGAGCTCTGAAACCGAATCCGGTGGCCCCTGAACTCTGAAACCGCATCCGGCAGCCCCTGAACTCTGAAACTACATCCGAACTGAAACAGTTTCCAAGATCTGCGCTGTCCGGATTGTTATACCAGTCACCGAATTCAGCCCTGTGTGTAACTCATTGTCAGTGTCCGCTCTGCCTGAGGATCCAGAACCAGTGTAGTCTGAACGGAGCCCAAGGCCATATCCGTGTCGACAAATCTGACTCCTGGGGTCTGCAGCCGCAGTACCGGGGTCTGCCTAGGAGTGGTACCTGGAGGTTACCTGCAGCTCAGTGACTCAGGAGATCCAGTGAACATCAGGTAGTCGCTTAGCTATGCCCCTTCCTAGGTGATCCCAGCCCTGTGGCACAGTGGGTCCACGAACCATGTGCGCCTCCTGCGTGCGTGACATAGGCTGGATGTGAGCTCTGTGTCTCTCCCAGTAATATAGAATGATGAGAGGTCTATGTGTCTCTCCCAGTAATATAGGCTGGATGAGAGGTGTATGTGTCTCTCCCAGTAATATAGGCTGGATGTGAGGTGTGTGTGTCTCTCCCAGTAATATAGGCTGGATGTGAGGTCTGTGTGTCTCTCCCAGTAATATAGGATGGATGTGAGGTCTGTGTGTCTCCCAGTAATATAGGCTGGATGTGAGGTCTGTGTGTCTCTCCCAGTAATATAGGCTGGATGAGAGGTGTGTGTCCCTCCTCGTGATATAGGCTGGATGTGAGATCTGTGTGTGTCTTTCCCAGTGATATAGGCTGGATGTCATGCCTGTGTGTCTCTCACAGTAATATAGACTGAATGTGAGCTCTGTGTGTATCCAGGGTGCTGCTGTCTTCATTAGCTCATAAATCAGCACAGCTTCTATTTTGCACTTGTGCTTTCCTACTTTACTGTAGCAAGTTTTCTTTGCCCTCTCTGAGATACTTTCTCCCCTCTCCACTGAATTACATCTCTCTCCCCCTTCCTAGCTGCTATATCTAACACATAGAAAAGGGTGTGAGAGCAGAGAGAGTCATCAATACTAGCAACTCTGATGTTTTATAACTTTTTTGAACACCATTTAGATAGATAAAGGACTTACAGACATCTACAGCAGTAAAATGGTAGACATTTTTTAATGATTAATATTTTGAAAGTTTCTTAACTTTGCATTTAGAAAGCAAATGAACAATAGAAAAAAAATTCTGTTTGAAAGTGTACATTGCCGTTAAATATTATTGTACATGAGCAAAATTCAATTGTATCTGTTTTTTTGTGGTTGTGGAGATAATATGAATGTGTGTCTATACTACATGAAAGTCATTGTTTTTATATGGTTCATTTTACCTTTGTGTTGAAGTGTCTTTTTTTGTTTTCCAAAGAACAGATGATAAACATAAGTTTCCGGGGGGAGAGGGGGGGGGGGGGTACCCGACTAATCATGACAACGGCGGTCACCAATTTCCCTATAGGCATGAAGAGGTGGTGTACATGCATGACCACTGCTCCATTCACTTCTATGGAACTGAGAGGATCGGTGATAAATATATGTAGTAGAAAAACCCCCTTCAAAGAGTTGTCCAGCCAATCAGGTGAAATTAAAATCCACGGCACAGTTCCCTAATTTTAACACCAGGCACAGTCACCACTAAAAGTACAGAGCTGTGCCTGGCAAACAATAAAGAAGACTTGATACTTGCTTGAGTGTCGCAGTCTTTATAATTAGCTGATCAGTGTTGGTTTCAAGAGTTGGACCCTTGCCAGACTGATATTGATGGCCTCTCTTAAGTGGTAGCCCATCATCTATATAATCCTACATAATCCCTGTTACTACAGCACCCCGGTCCTCTACGCCGGTCTTTGGTTCTTCATCGCCAGTGAACCAGTTTGGTTTGCCACCGCCACCTCAGCAATGGAAGAACTGAAGACTGGAGCAGAGGAAAGAGGAGCTGCAGTGATGGCAGAGGTGACCTAAGTACTCAGGTGAGGGTTTAGGGCAGGTGAATAAAAAGTATTTTATTAACTTTGAACCCCTTTCCTGTATTAATTATGATTTGGGGTCTAGAGCATAATTTACGTTTTTGCACAGTAATCGGGAACTTTTGATTTGGACCGATTTTATTCCAGCCAAATCGAGCGAATCTGCCAAAAATGAATTTCTGTAGATTTGCTCATCTCTAGTAGAAATCATATGCGGCGTATAAGAGAATACCCCTGTGAGCCACCATGCACACGGTCATATTATAAATCTGCGTGGTATAGCTGCATATACGGAAGCACATAATGTAAAGCATCATGCAATGTTCCCTTGCTTGCGGCGGTATAGGAGCTATTTCTCAATATTGCTCCATAGATTAAGTCGCAAATTGAATCGAATTTGTCAGCTGAATTGAACAAATCTGCCAAAATGAATTTCTGTAGATTTGCTCATCTCTAGTGGAAATCATATGCGGAGTATAAGAGAATACCCCTGTGAGCCACCATGCACACGGCCATATTATAAATCTGCATTGTATAGCTGCATATACGGAAGCACATAATGTAAAGCATTGTGCCATGTTCCCTTGCTTGCTGCGGTATAGGAGCTATTTCTCAATATTGCTCCATAGATTAGGTCACAAATCAAATCGAATTTGCTTGCTGAATTGAACAAATCTTCCAAAAATTAATTTCTGTAGATTTGCTCATCTCTAGTATAAATCATATGCTGCGTATATGGGAATACCCATGTGAGGCATGATGCACACGGCCATGTGATAAATCTACATTGTATAACTGCATATGTGGAAGCACATAATGTAAACCACTGTGACATGTTCTCTTGCTTGCTGCGGTATAGGAGCTCTTCCTAAATATTGGTCCAAAGGTTGATTAAGTCACAAACAGCATGTGCTTTTTATTACTATACTACTATAGGGCCTGTTTAGTGCTTTATACCATCGTAATTCCAGATAAATTCTGCTACATGGAGTCTAAACAGGAGGAACGTCACAAGCAATAAGTTGTAAGTAGTGATCCTGCGCAGGATGGTGCAGCACAATGCAGCCAGTGTTACAGAGCAGCGTCCTCAGTCCTTTATATTACTGGAGGATCTATGAGCGTCCGTACATGTACAGCAGCTGCATCCTTCCAAGGGTCTCGCTGTGGCCCCCCAGAGCGCTGCTTACATAACCTGTAGAACTATTAAGTAATTATGACAAGTTGTAAACATCAGCAATTAGACGCTAATGGATTATATGGGAAGTGTGAGTTATAGAGGGGGGAAATTTCACCTTCGTAAGAATAATATATAATACGAGTCTGTATCCTGGGAGGTGATGGGAGTAATATTGGTTCCTGGCCAGGAAACTGCTGAATTAAGCGATGGACTTTAGCTTCAGGGAACCGCAGTAACCAACGTGTAAGTGGCTGGCACATTTCTAATGAAGTGAACACAGCTGCAGATAAGAAGCAAAATTACTCATAATGACTTGTCATAGCAGCACCCTAAGGCTCTGTTCACACTAGATTTGTGGTGTTTGCCAGGACACTCTAGCAATATATGCGCCAAATCCTGTATGAGCATCCACAGGAGTCCAATACAATCTAACCCTGTAGTAGAGCAGTGAGCCATGAGCTCCCTGCTCTGCGGATCTCCGTCCTTTAATTTTAGCCCTTCAGCCTGCAGAGCGGCAGGGGCACACACATGATGTTAGCACTCTGGCACAGGCGACACAATGATATTACTGCATCGCTCGTGCATTTGGACTCTAAGAAAAAAAAGACTTGGCGCGTGGGCTTGTTGGGCATATTGAGTGAGTAAAAACATTTCTTCTTTCTTGGGCAATTTAAACTTAACATTTTAAAATAATTTGGAGGACACTCAGGGGGCTTAATTAATTGTTAATGGGTGCTCGGGGGGGCATTATTAAAGAAGTGTTTTAATCTAAGTGGTGTTCACCACTATTCTTCCTGTTTTGCCAAGGGTCGGTACACTCCTGAAGATTGACAGTTCAGACCAATGGCATGGTACGAACTGTGCACGCTCCCATTCTGCTAGCAGAGGTAACGTTGCCTCTGCAACATCGGAGAAGCGCAGGGGCACTGAAGCTGGTCAGATCCAGCAGCTCTTGCAGGCTCTAAAGCATAGCACGCTCCTTGCCTAGGTAACCGGTTAATCTGACACTGCAGAGGTGGCTGGGAACCTTGACAATGAGCAGCAAATCATAGAATCAAAAGTACAGCACAGCGGGGGCAGCAACACGCGGACTTGGATTAGAGAGAGAAATTTTATATTAATAGAAAGCCGCCTATGGTTTCATTATACTATAAACTTGTTTTGAGAAGTAACATCCTCCCGCCCTTGAAAGAGACGTATGATAAAATGGGAATGTGGAGTCGTCCTGATTTTTTGCTTTTGACTACAGGGCATGACGCTCTCCTCTGACAGATGTTCTTTACCAGTTTTGCATAGTAATTGGAAGTAAATATTTATACTCTGCGCCCACCCATCACCTCCGTTCTGCCAGATCTCTCAAACACTGCGGTGTTCACTTGCACAGGAGAAGTGTTAATCATTGCTATCGCCCTGTGTCGTGTTTTCACATTCACCTTTCTAGTTTGTTTGCTGATTTATTTTCATTTCCAAAAACATTAAAGAGTATAAATTAAATTTACAAATCCTGATATTTGCTTTTAGGGAACCTCAGTGGGGACCTCTATTTAGCCCTGACCCCAAGACCACCTGGGAAAGTCACTATTTTTGGCCACGGTTTTGCTTTAAATCCCACCCGGTTTGCAGGACAGGCTCACTAAAATCATGACTGTGCAATACCTGGACCATCCCTTTAAGCGCCAGTTACATCTAGTGGCTAGAAATCCCATCAGCGTGACACTCATAAGGTTTTTCTTCTCCCAGAAACTGACTGTTCACATCTCCAGAATTAATTCATATAATTTAGGAAATAAAAGTAAAGTGTAAAGTGATCCAGCGTCGGAACAAGCGTCCCATCTGGTGTCTGGCCGCAATCTGGACATTGTCCAGGAGTCTGTAAGCCATAACATCTCAAGTGCCTTAAAGGGAATCTGTCAGCAGATGTTTGCTATGTAATCTGAGAGAAGAATGATGTAAGGGCAGAGAGCCTGATTCCAATGATGTATCATTTACTGAACTGCTTGCTGCAATTTTGATAAAATCTTTGCAAGTAAAACTCCTTAAAGGGATTGTCCACTACATAGCGGCCAATTAGCGCTGGCTGATAGCTACATACATATATATATATATATATATATATATATATATATATATATATATATATATACAGTACAGACCAAAAGTTTGGACACACCTTCTAATTTAAAGATTTTTCTGTATTTTCATGACTATGAAAATTGTATATTCACACTGAAGGCATCAAAACTATGAACTAACACATGTGGAATTATATACTTAGCAAAAAAGTGTGAAACAACTGAAAATATATCTTATATTCTAGGTTCTTCAAAGTAGCCACCTTTTGCTTTGATGACTGCTGTAATGCACACGCCCGGGCTGAGCGGCGTGTGCGTGTATATATAGTGATTTCACTGGACCGTGCCGGAGAGTGAATGCCTGGAGGGGCGTAACTAAGTATTCACCCGATCCGACCAGGGTCGCACGACGGCATACGACGCCAGTGCACCAAGGAGGAACCGAGCAGAGGGACCAGGTGCTACTCCAGGACAGACCCCGGACACGGCTGTTGACCCACACCGGGGAATACAGGAACAGACAGGTTAGGCTGGCACACAGACTGGTGGGTATAGGCAGGCACGACTGGTATGCAGGCAGGCGGGTATGCAGGCAGGGGGGTACAGGCAAGCATGGCTAGAGTGCAGACAGGGAGGCACTAGCAGGTTGGAACACAGGCGGGATAGGACCCAGTACACACTGGGACTCAGGAACTGAACCACAGATGTGGCGAACAAACACAGCAGAGTGAGGCCGCCCAGAGTGGTGAGCGAGAGAAGAGCAGGACGAGGCCGTCTGGAGCGGTGAGCAAGAGTCAGAGCAGGACGAGGCCACCTGGAGCAGCGAGCAAAGGGTCAGAGCAGAGCGAGACTGCCGGAGCAGCGAGCAAAGGGTCAGAGCAGAGTGAGACTGCCGGAGCAGCGAGCAAAGGGTCAGAGCAGAGCGAGATTGCCGGAGCAGCGAGCAAAGGGTCAGAGCAGAGCGAGACTGCCGGAGCAGCGAGCAAAGGGTCAGAGCAGAGCGAGACTGCCGGAGCAGCGAGCAAAGGGTCAGAGCAGAGCGAGACTGCCGGAGCAGCGAGCAAAGGGTCAGAGCAGAGCGAGACTGCCGGAGCAGCGAGCAAAGGGTCAGAGCAGAGCGAGACTGCCGGAGCAGTGAGCAAAGGGTAAAGCAGGAGGGACAGGGCTCTGTTCACACGGAACAGACAGGAAGGGAAAGGCAGAACCAGATACCCACAGGGTACTTGCAGTGAAGTAGCGAGTGGACCACAAACTCACAAACGGAAGTACAGTGACAACGAGCAGGCGTTAGGTACGAGTTCAGATCTGCAGAAAAAGGGAAGGTACGGACATAGAGAAAAACAGGAAACAGGCTAGGAGAGTATTCAGACAAGAACAGACACAGCAGCAAGATACAGGAGCGGGTCTAGGTATGCAGCCCCTAGAAGGCGGAACGAACAGGCTAGGAGCGTGTTCAGACAGGAATAGGCAAGATACAGGAACGGGTCTAGGTATGTGGCCCCTAGAAGGCGGAAAGAACAGGCTAGGAGCGTGTACACACAGGCCTGGAAATACAGCCTCCAGGATAGGCAGTGTTAGAACCTTGCTGTTAGGTTTTTTTTCCTTTGCTGGTCACATGACCTTGTTGGCCTATTTAATCCTGCTCCGCCCTTCTGGCTTTGCTGGACTTCATTGTATATCTACTTTCTAGCTAGCCTGTGCTCTGTATCTAACTCTGTTAGTTTGCTTGGTCTACGGACCTCTAGGTTCTATCTATTTTGTTTGTTCGTCTGTCTGCTGCTATTTCTGTTAGGAGGTGTCCCATATTCCTCCCAGTCCTTAGTACTTGTAGGGATTCCCTCCCCAAATCTATAGGTCTCCGTACAGACTAGATTAGGACTTTAGCAGGTCTGATCGCAGGATCAGGTTCCCTGTTACATCGTAGGGATTCAGCTGAGTCTTATAGTAGGGACAGATCTCCTCTCTTTCCTTAGCTTTGGTAGCAGAACATAACAGTAAGTCCAGCCTGTAAATTCTCTAAGGAAAGATTTTTTTTTGTTCCATCATGGTGTCGGTTCAGGATTTGGCTAAACACCTGCAGGGACTCTCTCTGGAAGTGGCCGAGCTCCGTCAGCACGTGAGTAACTGTCCTGGAGCACATTTCTTGGAGCCTAAGGTATGTTTGCCGGATTTATTTTTTGGTGAACATCGAGAATTTTTTTCATTTAAAAATGCTTGCTTATTGTATTTTCGTTTGAGACCCAAGTCCTCTGGGGATGAATCCCAGCGCGTAGGGTTCATAATGTCACTTTTGCGCAAAGAGCCTCAGGAGTGGGCCTTTTCTTTGCAACCTAGTGATACATGCTTCAGATCAGTGGATAGTTTTTTTTCTGCTTTAGGACTATTATATGATGATCCTGACCGTGTGGCATCAGCTGAGACTGAGTTGAGACGTTTAAAACAAGGATCAGGTAATATGGAAAAATATTGTACACATTTTCGTCGTTGGTCCACTCAAACAGGGTGGAACGATTCTGCTCTGAAAAGTCTATTTCTTGCTGGGCTCAGTGAAAAGGTTAAAGACCTGCTAATTGCTTATCCTACACCTGAGGATTTGCAACAGGCTATGCAATTAGCTATACGGGTGGATAGAAGACTGCGTGCTAGGGTTAATGAGAGCAAATCCTCTGCTATGTCAGTTTCTGGTTATGATAATGTGTGTACTAACAGTGGTGAACCGATGGAGATTGGATCGGTGGCACCTCGCTCTCAAGAAAAACACCGTCGTTTTTCAGAAGGCTTGTGTTTCTATTGTGGAAAATCTGGTCATTTGATTAAAGGCTGTGAGCTTCGTATGAAGAAAGAAAAAAAAATGGTCAGTCACGCCCGTATTGCCTGTTTAAATTCCAAGGGTATATTTTTAGCTGCTTCCACGATTGCTCAGGAAAAATTAATGGAATTTCGGGTGTTTGTTGATTGCGGGTCTACACTGAATGTTATTGATGGGGGATTCGTGGAAAAACTCAATTTAAAACCTGAACCTTTATCATCCCCCATTGCTGTGGTTTCTGTGGATGGCTCCCCTTTGAAGAATATTACTCTCAAGGTCAGTGAATTTCCTCTCACTATTAATGGTGTTCACCATGAGAAATTGGATTTGGTAGTGTTGAATAACTTGCCTTCTCCAGTAATATTGGGTTTGCCCTGGTTAAAATTTCACAATCCTGTACTGGATTGGTCTACCAGTGAAATTAAATCCTGGAGCCATAAATGTTATGACAAGTGTTGTAACGGGCGTATTGCAGCTTTGGATAGGGGAGAATTGCCTGTTCCTATTCAGGATTTTTGGAGAGTTTTTTCTGAGAAAGAATCGCAGGTTTTGCCTCCCCATAGAGACTATGATTGTTCTATTGAATTTGTCCCTGGAGCGACTCTTCCTAAAAGTCGTTT
Source organism: Phyllobates terribilis (assembly GCF_046119375.1). Classification (NCBI taxonomy): domain Eukaryota; kingdom Metazoa; phylum Chordata; class Amphibia; order Anura; family Dendrobatidae; genus Phyllobates; species Phyllobates terribilis. The sequence goes on from NW_027362765.1 coordinate 389,325,621, forward strand.
ATTTAACCTTACTATTCCTGAGAGGAAGGCTTTGGAGGAATACATACAGACAAGTTTGGCCGCCGGTCACATTAGGCCCTCTAAGTCTCCTGTGGCGGTTGGATTTTTTTTTGTAAAAAAAAAGGACGGCGGTTTACGTCCTTGTCTGGATTTTCGTGAGATTAACAAAATTACGGTACGCAATCCTTACCCACTGCCATTGATTCCTGATCTGTTTAACCAGTTATTGGGGGCCAAGTGGTTCTCTAAAATTGACCTTAAGGGGGCATACAATCTGTTGCGCATGAAGGAGGGTGATGAATGGAAGACTGCTTTTAACACTCCTGTGGGTCATTTTGAGAATCTGGTTATGCCTTTTGGTCTTACTAATGCTCCTGCATTTTTTCAGAATCTGATTAATGACATCCTTAGACCTTTGATCGGTAAAAATGTGGTTGTGTATTTGGATGACATTTTGATTTATTCGCCAGATCTGGAGTCTCATTGGCGGAGCGTGCGTGAGGTATTACAGTTATTAATGGACAATTCGCTTTTTGCTAAGCTGGAGAAATGTGAGTTCGCTGTACAGAGAATTAGTTTTTTGGGCTACATTATCTCCAGCAAAGGTTTTGAGATGGATCCGGTTAAGGTTCAGGCTGTGCAGGAATGGCCTAGGCCTATTGGTTTGAAATCAATACAGAGGTTTTTGGGTTTCGCCAATTACTATAGAAAATTCATAAAAAATTTTTCTAGTATTGTCAAACCTCTGACTGATCTCACCAGGAAAGGTGCTGATGCGGTTCAGTGGTCTTCTGAGGCCATTGAAGCTTTTGTGTATCTCAAGGAGAGGTTCACCTCTGCTCCCATCCTTATGCAGCCTGATGTTACTAGGCCGTTTTTGGTTGAGGTTGATGCTTCCTCTGTGGGGGTTGGCGCAGTATTGTCTCAGGATAACGGGGATGGATTACATCCCTGTGCATTTTTTTCAAAAAAATTTTCGGAGACTGAATTGAATTACGATATTGGTAATCGGGAATTATTGGCTATTAAACTCGCATTTGAACACTGGCGCCACTTCTTGGAAGGTGCGGAATTTCCCGTTCAGGTTCTTACGGATCATAAAAATCTGATATATCTTGACGCTGCCAAGCGCCTGAATGCCCGTCAGGCTAGGTGGGCACTGTTTTTCTCGCGGTTTAATTTCTCCGTTACTTACATCCCTGGTACTAAGAATGTTAAGGCGGATGCCTTGTCTCGCAGTTTTTCTCCCATAGTCGGTGCTGAGAAAGAGGAAAACATTTTACAAGAAGGTGTTGTGATAGCTGCTTTAGACTCCGTTTTGGAAGATGAGATTCTTAAAGCTCAGGAGAATGCCCCATCTAACACTCCTCATGGGAGGTTGTTTGTGCCTGGGACATTTAGGAGAGATTTGTTTGTTGAGTGTCACGAATCTCGGTTGGCAGGTCATCCCGGAATCTCTGAGACCAAGAGACTGGTGGGTCGCAGTTTTTGGTGGCCTGGATGGCAGAAGGAAGTCATTAAGTGGGTGCGCCAATGTACTATATGTGCTAGATCTAAGTCCTCACATACTCCTGCTGCGGGGTTGCTTTGTCCTTTGGAGGTCCCCAGTGCTCCTTGGACACATTTGGCTATGGACTTTATAACTGACCTTCCCCCCTCTGAGGGTTTTACTGTCATCTGGGTGGTCGTGGACCGTTTTAGCAAGATGTGTCACTTGGTTCCCTTCGTCAAACTGCCCTGCGCTAAAACTCTCGCTAAGGCCTTTGTCAAGGAAATTGTCAGACTTCATGGCGTTCCTACTGACATTGTTTCTGATAGGGGTCCTCAGTTCGTGGCTCGTTTTTGGCGTGCCTTTTGTGACAGGTTGGGAATTCATTTGTCGTTTTCGTCCGGATATCATCCTGAATCTAATGGCCAGACAGAAAGGAAAAACCAGGATGTTGAGCAGTTCTTGCGTTGTTTTGTGGCAGACAATCAAGAGGGGTGGTCTGAGTTTCTGCCACTTGCCGAATTTGCTCTGAACAATCATACATCTTCTTCTGCTGGTTGTTCGCCTTTTTTTTGTTGTTCTGGGAGACATCCGTCGTTTGGGTCGTTCTCCAAGTTGGGATCTGCCGTGCCTGAGGAGGAGAATTTTTCCGGTGATTTGGAAAGAGTTTGGACGGATGTGCATGGTAATCTTCAGGAGGCCAACAGAAAATCTAAAGACTACTTTGATAGGAAACGACAGGAGGTTTTGTTCGCTGTTGGTGACATGGTTTGGTTGTCCTCTAGGAATCTGCGGTTGAGGATTCCTTCTAAGAAATTGGGTCCCAAGTTTGTAGGGCCCTTTAAGGTGCTTCAGGTTGTCAACCAATCTGCTGTTAGGTTGGAGGTTCCTACCTCCTGGAGAATTAATCCGGTCTTTCATGTCTCTCTGTTAAAAAAAGCTGTTGTGTCGGATGGTGACGCCTCTGCCTCTGTTCCTCCGGTGGTGGAGGACGGGGAATATGAAATTTCTCGCATCCTTGACTCTAGACGGTATAGAGGTAGTTTGCAGTATCTTGTGGCCTGGAAAGGTTTCGGACCCGAGGATAACTCTTGGGTGAGGTCAGATGATGTTTCCGCGTCCAGACTTATCAGAGCGTTTCACAGGAGATTTCCTGATAAGCCTGGTCCTAGGGGATCCGGAGGATCCTCTTAGAAGGGGGGGTACTGTTAGAACCTTGCTGTTAGGTTTTTTTTCCTTTGCTGGTCACATGACCTTGTTGGCCTATTTAATCCTGCTCCGCCCTTCTGGCTTTGCTGGACTTCATTGTATATCTACTTTCTAGCTAGCCTGTGCTCTGTATCTAACTCTGTTAGTTTGCTTGGTCTACGGACCTCTAGGTTCTATCTATTTTGTTTGTTCGTCTGTCTGCTGCTATTTCTGTTAGGAGGTGTCCCATATTCCTCCCAGTCCTTAGTACTTGTAGGGATTCCCTCCCCAAATCTATAGGTCTCCGTACAGACTAGATTAGGACTTTAGCAGGTCTGATCGCAGGATCAGGTTCCCTGTTACATCGTAGGGATTCAGCTGAGTCTTATAGTAGGGACAGATCTCCTCTCTTTCCTTAGCTTTGGTAGCAGAACATAACAGGCAGAAGACAACAGGCTAGAAGATAATACAGACAGGACACAGTTCAGACATGGGAACTGATACCGAAGGCAGGAAACATAAACGGGACCTGGCATATCAGTGACCAGAAGCCAACTGACAGAACACAATGCTCAGGCAGGGTTTCTTGGGAGGAGCTGGGTTAAATACCAGATGACAGACAGCAATGGGCTGAGGACGCACAAGGGGTATGCCCGCAGCAGGTACAAGAAACAGGAAGTGATTGGGCGCCGCCCTTAAGCAGCAGAAACAGAGGCAAACAGATAGCATGGAGGGAAGCCAGGCTAGCAGACTGGACTGGAGATCAAGTGCGCGCTCTTGCACAGTGGGAGATGGACCACTATGCAAGGACGCTGCCAGGTATGTTACAACTGCTTTGCACACTCTTGGCATTCTCTTGATGAGCTTCAAGAGGTAGTCACCGGAAATGGTTTTCACTTCACACGTGTGCCCTGTCAGGTTTAATAAGTGGGATTTCTTGCTTTATAAATGGAGTTGGGACCATCAGTTGTGTTGTGCAGAAGTCAGGTGGATACACAGCTGATAGTCCTACTGAATAGACTGTTAGAATTTGTATTATGGCAGGAAAAAAGCAGCTAAGTAAAGAAAAACGAGTGGCCATCATTACTTTAAGAAATGAAGGGCAGTCAGTCCGAAAAATTGGGCAAACTTTGAATGTGTCCCCAAGTGCAGTTTCAAAAACCATCAAGCGCTACAAAGAAACTGGCTCACATGAGGACCACCCCAGGAAAGGAAGACCAAGAGTCACCTCTGCTTCTGAGGATAAGTTTATCCGAGTCAACAGCCTCAGAAATCACAGATTAACAGCAGCTCAGATTAGAGACTAGGTCAATGCCACACAGACTTCTAGCAGCAGACACATCTCTACAACAACTGTTAAGAGGAGACTTTGTGCAGCAGGTCTTCATGGTAAAATAGCTGCTAGGAAACCACTGCTAAGGACAGGCAACAAGCAGAAGAGACTTGTTTGGGCTAAAGAACACAAGGAATGGACATTAGACCAGTGGAAATCTGTGCTTTGGTCTGATGAGTCCAAATTTGAGATCTTTGATTCCAACCACCGTGTCTTTGTGCGACGCAGAAAAGGTGAACGGATGGACTCTACATGCCTGGTTCCCACCGTGAAACATGGAGGAGGAGGTGTGATGGTGTGGGGGTGCTTTGCTGGTGACACTGTTGGGGATTTATTCAAAATTGAAGTCATACTGAACCAGCATGGCTACCACAGCATCTTGCAGCGGCATGCTATTCCATCCGGTTTGCGTTTAGTTGGACCATCATTTATTTTTCAACAGGACAATGACCCCAAACACACCTTCAGGCTGTGTAAGGGCTATTTGACCAAGAAGGAGAGTGATGGGGTGCTACGCCAGATGACCTGGCCTCCACAGTCACCAGACCTGAACCCAATCGAGATGGTTTGGGGTGAGCTAGACCGCAGAGTGAAGGCAAAAGGGCCAACAAGTGCTAAACATCTCTGGGAACTCCTTCTTCAAGATTGTTGGAAGACCATTTCCGGTGACTACCTCTTGAAGCTCATCAAGAGAATGCCAAGAGTGTGCAAAGCAGTCATCCAAGCAAAAGGTGGCTACTTTGAAGAACCTAGAATATACGACATATTTTCAGTTGTTTCACACTTTTTTGTTAAGTATATAATTCCACATGTGTTAATTCATAGTTTTGATGCCTTCAGTGTGAATGTACAATTTTCATAGTCATGAAAATACAGAAAAATCTTTAAATGAGAAGGTGTGTCCAAACTTTTGGTCTGTACTGTATATATATATATATATATATATATATATATATATATATATATATATACATATATATATATGTATACATATATACTGTATATATATGCATATATACACATATAGTGCTTTGAAAAAGTATTCATACCCCATGAACTTCCCCACATTTTATCAATTTACACCCACAAACTTAAATGTATTTTATTGGGATTGTGTGTGATATACCAACACAAAGTAGCAAGCATTTGTGAACTGTAAAGGAAAAAGTATAAATCTTAAATTCGTGACGTGCATTTGTCTTCCGCCCCCCTGTAGTCTGATGTCCCTAAATGAAATCCTGAGTGAGCGATCGCCTCCAGAAGTCACATAATTAGTACATTGAGTCCACCTGGGTGTGATTTATCCTCAGTATAACTACAGCTGTTCCATGAAGGCCTCAGAGGCTCGTTTGAGATCGTTAGAGATCAAACCGCATCATGAAAACCAAGGAACACACCAGACAGGTCAGGGATAAAGTTGTGGAGAAGAGTAAAGCAGGGTTAGGTTATAAAGGATAGCCCAAGCTCTGAACATCTCATGGAGTACTGTTAAATCCATCATTCAAAAATGGAAGGAGTATGGAACAACTGCAAACCTACCAAGACATGGCCGTCCACCTAAACTGACATACCAAGCAAGGAGAGCACTAATTAGAGAAGCAGCCAAGAGGCCCATGGTCACTCTGGAGGAGCTACAGAGATCCACAGCTCAGGTGGGAGAATCTGTCCAAAGGACAACTATACGTCATATACTCCACAAATCTGGCCTTTATAGAAAAGTGGCAAGAAGAAAGACATTTTTTAAAGCTGACATAAGAAGTCCCTTTTACAGTTGGCAAAATGTCAAGTAGGGGACACAGTGAGCATGCGGAAGAAGGGGCTCTGGTCACATGAGAGTAAAGTAGAACTTTATGGGCTAAATGCAAAATGCAATGTGTAGCAGAAAACTAAACTGCACATCATACTGAAAACACCATCCCCACTGTCACACATGGTGGTGGCAGCATTATGCTGTGGGGAGGCTTTTCTTCAGCAGGGGTAGGGAAGCCTGTCAGATTTGATGGGAAGATGAATGGAGCTAAATACATGGCAATCCTGGAGGAAAACCTGGTAGAGGCCGCAAAAGACTTGAGAAAATACAGAAAATGCATACTGAAAGGACAGGACTTGAACGGAGATGACGTTCATTTTATAGCAGGAAATGTGGCAACTTGCAACATTTTAATAAAAAAAAAAGTTGCAAACATTGCCCATAATAATGAATTTTCACATTTTGCATCAGGATTGATAAATGTTCCCCATCATTTTCCAAACTTGGACAAAGGACCCTCCCAGCCTCATGATTCCCATCCAAATAACCAGCTATAATCTTGCTGCTTGGATTAGATGACATGTGGAAAGTGTGGAGTGTTGGATCCCAAATCAGAGAGTTCCCCCATATACAGTTTCAGAGAAAGTGTCCCAATTTACAGTGCAAACGTTGCACTCAGATATTTTTAGATCTCTCAAAGAATTAAATTGAGGTACACAAGACTGGACCCCATTTTTGAGACAGTTGTGGGTCCTAGAGGTGGTAATACCATCTATCAGACATATAAGTGCGTGTATGAAATTTGGGCTAAAATAATTTTTGCATTAAGGTTTCATTAAAAATAAATTGCAATGTTTGGTTATCACTGACTTTTTTTTGCTTCCCTGCACAATGTTAGCTGCAGAATGAGTTAACTGAGAATCTGTCAGTGAACTTAATCTGATGTAGAATTTCAAACTCTTATCAGTCTTTTGTTTTTTCTCCTGCCATCTGATTTATGACCACCTGAAAGTTTAGCTCCTATTTGATGTGGTCTGAGGTCATAAATCACACAGGAGCTCAGAATAAAAACAGATAAAAGAGTTATAACCGCCCCATCATAACAAGCTCACTGATAGATTCCCAGTTACATCATTATGTAGTCAGTAATGTGCAGGGAAAAAAAGAGCCTATAAAAGCTAAATGGTGTAAAAGTAAAAAAAAAAAAAAGTAAAAAAAAATCTGCCCCCGAAGGTGTCGCTGTCCTTCACGTGTATATGAATATTCTCTGTGTAGAACAAGAGGCTCCATATCATTCAGACAGACCGTGATAACTCATAGGAGTCTTCATGTGGATCAGTCAATATATAAAGTGTCGGAGCTTCTACTTGTAGAAGGAAATGATTCTCGGATGGCTTTCGGCAGTACGTTACATTTATGATCTGCTTTCTGCCGCTCTCTACATATTATTTTATTAGCTTGCAGATAAAATTAATAGAGTGCGAAGGAATCGATATGAGAAGGAAGCAATGGACGGTTCATTAGTATCTGTGGGATGGTGGAGGGTAAACTATAGGTGACCACGCACCTCGGCTGAACGATGGACAAGTGAGGGTGGGGTTGGCGGCATGAATGTGTTTTCTATGGGTAGAGAGGAGTCACCTTATCTCCCCACTGTGTATAACATCTGGCCCCTGCTGTACACTAATACGGATGTGAGCATAAATTACAATATACGGACAAAGTATTGGGCCGCACACCTGAATCATTGAATTTCGGTTTCTCATTCAGTCCATTCATGTATAACATTCGGCCCCTCGCCCAATGGTGTATAACATCTGGCCCCTCGACCCCGGTCAGAGGCGTATCTAGGGGGGGCAGCCAGGGCCTGTGCCCCGGGCGCAGCTGGCAAGGGGGCGCAGTCAGGCCGCGGTTCGAAGTGTCTCCCCCCCGGCGGCAGCATTCTGCTGTCCCATGGACGGAGAGGCGGCCATTCTCTGAGCCGGGTGTCAAGCTAACAGCCTGCTCACAGAACGTTCAGCGCCGGCTCCCAGTGATTGTACTCATGTCTTTCAGACGCGAGTACAATTGAAGCTCTGACCGCAGGGTCAGAGCCATGCCAGCAGGGTGATCACGTCATCTGATCACGCTGCTGATGTTACTCGTTGGCGCTGCAGACCGGGGCACGCATTGATGGTAAGTGCTCCACACTGGAGCTGAAGACACCGGAGACTTAGTGTAACGTGGGGAGAATTAAATGCGTGTGTGTGTGTGTGGGGTGGGGGGGAATTGTGATGGGGGTATTCAATGTGCATGAGGTTTTTATGATTGGGACATTCAATGTGCTTGGGGGTGATTTAGGATGTGGGCATTTAGTGTGTGGGGGGAGATTTGGGATGGGGGTATTCTATGTGCGTGGGGAGCATTTAGTGTGTGGGGGGAGATTTGAGATGGGGGTATTTAGTGTGTGGGGGAAGGGTGATTAATTTAGTGTAATGGGGGAGGGGTTGGGGAGATTTGGTGTAACAGGGGAGATTTGAAGACACTAGTTTGAGGAGCAAGGAAGGGAAAGATGCAGACGCAATATGGGGAGCGGGAGAAATTTGAAGACACAGTATGAGGAAGAAAAGGGGGAGATGGGGGACATGTATGAGGAAACGGTATGGGGGGATGGGTGCATACACAGTGTGGTGAGTGGGGGGATGGTGCAGAGACAGTATGAGGAGTGGGGGGATGTATGAGGGGAGGATGGGTGCAGACGCTGTATGGTGAGTGGGTTGATTGGTGCGGACACAGAATGGGGAGAATAGGTGCGAACGCAGTATTTGGAACAAAGGGGGGAATGTATGTGGACACAGTACAGGGATCGAGTAGGGACATGGGTGCAGTCACAGTATCGAGAGCAAGTGTGATGGGATGTGTGTGGACACAGTATGGGGAGCGAGTGGGGGCATGGGTGCAGTCATAGTATGGGTAGCAAGGGTGATGGGATGTGTACTGACACAGTCTGGGGAGCGAGGGTGATGGGATGTGACGGACACAGTATGGGGAGCGAGAGTGATGGGATATGTGCGGACACAGTATCGGGAGTCAGGGGATGTGTGAGGAGGCAGTATGGAGAGCGAGGGGGTAAATATGAGGAGACAGGATGGTTAGCAGGGGGAATGTGAGAGGAGACAGTATGAAGAGGGAGGGGGAATAGTGTGAGGAGACAGTATGGGGGGAAAAAGTGTGAGTGTGCACAGAATAAAGACTGAGTAATGTAGAGGGGGGTAGCATGGGGGGACAGTGTAATGTCAAAGCAAAGAGGGGACAGTATGCCAAGGAGGGTAGAATATGGTGAGGGACTCAGTGTGAGAGGACAGTGTGAAGAGGGGGGCCCAGTATGGAAAGGAGAGGGCAGTGTGGAGAGCATGTACTCTAAGAGGGACTGTGTGGGGGTCATATTTTGTGCAGAAAATATAGTGGGGAGCAATTATTTATTCAGGGGATCAGCGTAGTGCAGTATTTTTTATTCAGGAGCATTATAGTGACACTGCTATCTTTGAGGCTGCGTGCACACGATGCGTTTTTAATGCGCTTATGCTGCGGAATTTCCGCAGCGGAAACGCATCAAAAACGCATGGTAATCCGCACCCCATGGTCCCCAATGGCATTCCGCAATGTCAATGCACATGCTGCGGATTTTTCCGCAGCGTTTCTGCAGCGCTCATAAATCCGCAGCATGTTCATTAATTTTGCGGAAGCGCCGCCATTGACTTGCATTGAGACGCAAAGAATGCGCTTCTGTTCATTTGTACAAGCGGCTTCTATGCGTCTCTATGTGCGGATGGTACCCAGTTCTGGAGGACAGGAGACTCTCATCCAGACCTGGGTACCATTGTACCTGTAAAAAAAAGAATAAAATAAAAAATAAAGTTTATATTCACCTGTCCAACGGCTTCTCTCTGCATGCCAGCAGCGCTGAAGGACCTTCGGTGACGTCACAGTCATGTGACCGCAGGCCCTTCACTGCTGTGTCTCGCGATATGCCGGCAGACGGGAACCAGACAGGAACGAGCGCTGCAGCACACGCCGGGGCATTGGGGGTGAGTATAGCTTTATTTTTTTTATTTTTACGGTCACACTATATAAATCCATGCCATTTGCGTGGATTTATACAGTGTGACCTAGTTGTCAAGCACTTTCCAAGTGATGCTATCGCCTGGAAAGCGCTTGTCAATCTGCATGTGGAAACCCATGTGAATCCGCATGTGAATCCGCATGTATTCTGCAGGAAAAACGCATGCACAATCTGCATGCGTTTTTTCTGCCAGGGAGATGCAGAAATGCTGCAGAAATTTTCTGCTTCATTTCTGCATCGTGGGCACATAGCCTAAGGGCATCATGTCGAGATGTGCTGCAGAAAACCAGAGAAAATGGAAGTCTGTAGAAATGAGGTGTAGATGAGAAAAGTCATCATGGAGTCTGGACAAGATGAAGAAGAAAAGAAAGAGAACGACTCCAGAGACAACGTCATCTATAAGGTACCTGGATGTAAATGTTATTTGTGATACTGACTAATTCTCATGTTTTTATTTGTTAGGAGCATTAAAGGGATTGCCCAAGTTTGTGATGAGTCTGCAGTCATTCTACGTGACTGCAGACTTCTGATTTCTCACAGTGTGCACTGCTCGCTATCAGGATTCTCTCGTGCCGGCGGTTTACATACATGTGGTCACGTGCCGACTAGACATGCGTGGCCTCACTCAATGCCGGACACGTCTAGTCAGAATGTGGCCAGAAGAGTACAAATCACATACTTGTGCAACGGAGAATTCCTTCGCCCCCGGTGTATAACATCCGAGTCCTCGCCCCCAAGTGTATAACATCTGGCCCTTAGCCCCGGATCATAACCTGTGCCCTCCACCATGCTGTCTGCATTTACTAACTTGTGACAGACCGGCCGGTGGTGCAGAGCTCCCTGATACCAGCGCGGTCCTGTAATAGGAGCCACCGGGGTAACAAGTCCGTTCATGACATTTCTTCCTCCTGAATCTTCCCCCATCACCTGTGAGTGATATTATTGAGAAGTGGAAGGAACCGCAACAACTCAGCCAAGAAGTGGAGACCCAGCAACATTTGTGACAAATTCACTGGCAGTGTGTCGGAAGGGAGATATTTTTCACTGAGGCTGTTTGTTTTTTCCTGTTATGCCAGAAAGGCTATGTTTATGTTTTCCACTTGGCCGTGGTTTATGCTGACTTGTATAATAAACCACATAATTTAAAGAGACAGTATCCTATATCTACCTCCAAGTGCTGCAGAGCGAGAGCCTTTACCACAAGTGGTGTTAGAATTGCAGGCAAAAGACTGTTACAGGAGGGGCTGCATGTCCTGTGTGAAGTCGGCCATAATCCAGCAAGTGACGCCGGACAAAATGGAGTACCTGCTTAAGCATCTGTTGCAGGCGCAGCAGGCGCAGCACCAGCAGCAAGCGCAACACCAGAAGATGCTACAGCAACAGCAGATGGTACAACAGGAGACCACTAAGTTGCTTATGCAGCAGCTCCAGCTCCAGCAGCAGGCCCAACAGGACTAGTGCCGGCAAAAGCGGCAGCAGATCGATTTGCTTGCAGAGGCGATCCGTGGCTCGGCAACAGCTCCAACGATAAGGTCAGCGGACGACTTTGCTGTCCAAAATGCAGTAAGGGGAGTGCTGCAGAAAATGCTCCCGGGTGATGATGTAGAAGCTTTTCTGACGGTATTCGAGAGCGTCGCCGAGAGGGAAACGCTTCCGCCAGAGCAATGGGCAGAGGTGTTGGCGCCATACCTGACGTGGGAACCTCAGAAGGTGTATTATGACTTAGCCTTGCAGGATGCCAAAGAGTATACAAAATTAAAGACTAAAATTTTGGCACGCTTGGGGGGAATAATGACTGTCAGGGCACAGCGCGTCCACCGCTGGGCGTATCACCGCTAGAAACCACTGCGCTCCCAAATGTTTGACCTGTTGCACCTGGTGCAAAAATGGCTGTAACCGGAATCTTCTACCCCGGTGCAGATCATAGAGCGAGTAGTGATGGATCGATTTGTGCATTCCTTACTGAGGCCGGTACAGACTTGGGTTGCCCAGGGTGATCCCCAGAATGCTGATGAACTAGTCGAACTGGTTGAGAGGTACCAGGGGGTCGAGTGTTCCGTGGGAAAACAGTCCACTCTATATTGGGGGTCCCAGTCAGAGCGGAGGCCCAAAAGGTGGTGGCGCGTCCAAGGTCCAAAGGGGCGGGGGAGGTGGTGCCCAAGATCCCTGTGGGAGAGATTATTTGTTGGCGGTTTCACGGCCCAGGCCGTGTTGCTGCCCACTGAACTGTAGCCTGGGATGTCGCTGTTCCTACTATGCTTACCCCGCCTGCAGCGTGAACTATCAGCCCGGTGAGGGGCCACAGTCGTGTCCCGTGACCGTTAATGGGGTACTGGTGGCAGGACTCCTGGACTCATGGAGTTTGGTGACTCTCATAAGGGCCACGCTCCCACATCAGTTGATCCCCGGGAAAAACGTGGGTGTGCGGTGCATAGACAAGGATGCAAAGGAATACCCTATTGCCAGAGTGACAATACACACTGACTGTGGAGCTGAGTCCCATGAGGTTGGGGTGGTTAGGGATCTGCTCCACCCGGTGATAATAGGGCGGAACTTCTGTCTGTTCTAGGACTTGTGGCGGAAAGCGGGGGTGCCAAGTGTCTCAACCAGGAGACGGTTACACCATGTTGCATCACCGTAGCAGTCAGAGGCAGATGACTTCCCCCCCATGTGTCCTTGCGGGGGACGAAGACGAAGTGGTGACCCCGGAGGACAAAGTTCCGAATTCTGGGTGTCTGGGGGGAACTTTGGTACTGTGCAGATGCAGGATCTTACTTTGAAGTATGCCTTTGACAATGTATCTGTGATCAATGGGGTTGCTCAAGAGCTAGGGGCTGACACCAGGTTCCTATATTTTTCACTTAATGGGTAGCTTCTTTATCGGGTCACTAACCCAAAAGGGGACGTACTAGAGCAGTTGGTAGTGCCGGGACCCTATAGGCGTAGAATGTTAGGCCTGGCCCATTTTCACATCTTGGGTGGGCATCTAGGAGTAGATAAGACTCGGGAGTGGGTCCTACTGTCACCGGGAGTGAACTACTGCCGGTCCTGTTCCATCTGTCATCTAACGGCTCCCGTGTCCCATTTCCACAGCCACCTGATGCCGGTGCCTATAATAGAGGTCCTATTTGACCGGATTGCCATGGAACTTGTCGGACCCCCGGTGAAATCCGCCCGGGGGCAGCAATACATTCTGGTTGTTTTGGACTATGCAACTCGGTATCCGGTAGCGGTACCATTAAGGAATTCCTCCGCCGGAAGTATCTCCAGAGAACTGGTGCATATTTTCTCCCGGACTGGTCTGCCAAAAGAGATCCTGACGGACCAGAGAACTCCATTTATGTCGAAGGTGATGAGGGAGTTGTGTAAGGCCCTCCAAATTACACAACTCCCATCGTCTGTATACCACCCGCATGCAGACGGACTGGTAGAGCATTTCAACAAGACCTTGAAGTCGATGTTGAAGAAAGTTGTGGAGAAGGATGGGTGAGACTGGGATTGCCTGTTGCCATACCTGCTCTTTTCCATTAGGGAAGTGTTACACGCAAGCCGCTAGGTTCAGATAGGGCGAGACGGGTTTCATGAATTCTTTGGAATCCTGGGGGAACCGTTACTCTGGGCGACCATAAGCTGCAGCTTCTCTCAGGCACACGATAGATTCAATTGCTGACCAGACACATCTGACAAGAGTCTTTTTTAACTGTTTAACAATGGAATTTAATCTGAAACACGGCCAGTGTAATTCAGGGATATTACAGCAACAATCTTCATTACAGTACAGTCTGAGTTTCTTGAGCAACTGGCACCAGTAAAAATACAGTAGTTTCTACACAAGGCACAGTATTACAGTCTCTTCAATGGCATAATTCTGCATAGATTAGATCTCTTAGCAGCTCACTTCTATGCATACACAACCACAGGCTTTTCCTTCACAAGGACACAATAGTACACATCATTCTTTATCCTGCATGGATATGGAGGGGGGAGGGTTTGATGAGGGAGATGATCCCAGTGACACAATTCCTTCCAGTCCTTATCTTTCTGCCTGATAATACTCTGCACTATTAGTTCAGGGAGTTTATCTGACCTGTGTTTAGTTTCTCTCCTGATCTGAATCCTGTTCAGTTGCCTTCTGTCAGATACAGATAACACACCACTTTTCTCTTCGGTTTCAGCCAGACTACAATAACAAGTTCCCCACAATCCCCCTGGGGCTCTGTTAAAACACTCCCTGTCTCCTGTGACTGTGTTAACCCCTCTAGTTGCTGGATGCTTCTGAAGCACAACACTTTCTGTCTCCTGTGCTTGTGTTATTTGTAACAGTTGCTGGATGCTTTTGAAGCAACAGCACTACTTCTGCATGTCACAGGAGTTCCCCTGAGCTCTACAGGGTTCTTGCCGTTTGAACTGCTATACGGAAGACACCCTCAGGGACTTCTGGACATAGCAAAGGAGACCTGGGAAACAGAGGTTACACCCCACCGGCGTGTCACCGAGCATGTGGTCCAAATGCAGGACCAAATCGAAAGGATGATCGTGAAGGAGAGCCTTCTACAGGCACAAGAAGCCCCAGCGAGGGTCTACAATCGGGCCACAAGGCTGAGACAATTCAGCCCTGGAGATCAGGTGTTAGTGTTGGTGCTCACGGTCGATAGTAAGTTCCTGGCTAAATGGCAAGGGCCATACGAAGTGATTGAGAAGCTGAGTGAAGTTAATTACAAAGTCCACCAGCCGGGTAGAAGGAAGCCGTACCAGATCTACCACATCAACTTACTTAAGCTGTGGCGGGACAGGTAACCAGTGGAAGCTACGTGTCTAGGGGACAATCCTGTAGCCAGGGACAAGGACATCACAGTGGCAGAGACACTGTCTCCTGCCCAAAAACAACAGTGCCGAGAACTCTTGCAGAGAAATCGAGACCTGTTCTCAGAATTGCCCGGATGTGCGCACGTTGTGGAGCATGAGATCCTGACTGAACCGAACGTACGGGTGAACCAGAAGCCGTATCAAATTCCCGAAGCCCGCCGTGAGGTGATCTCCAAGGAGATGAAGAGCATGTTGAGCCTGGGTGTTATCGAAGAGTCTAAGAGCGGCTGGTCTAGCCCGATTGTTCTTGTACCCAAGCCAGACGGAGAATGGCGTTTCTGTAATAATTACAGGAAGCTAAACGACGTGTCCAAGTTTGACACCTACCCGATGCCCTGGGTCAATGAGCTTATTGAGAGGCTGGGGCCTGCCAGGTACATCACTGCCCTGGACCTAAGAAAAGGGTAGTGGCAAATTCGCCTGGCCCCAGGTGCCAAGGAGAAAATGTTTTCAATACACCAGGATGCCGTTCGGACTACAGGGAGCCCCAGCTACCTTCCAGAGGGCCATGGACCGGATTCTGGGCTCACATAAGAAATACGCTGCCGCTTACCTGGACGACATCATGATTTTCAGCCCAGATTGGGGAACCCACCTGCAGAAGGTCCAGCTACCATAAACTCAAGAAAATGCGCCATAGAAAAGGAAGAGGTGAAATACTTAGGCTACGTGGTTGGAAGGGGCAAAATAAAACCACAAATGAACAAGGTGGAGGCAATCCAGAATTGCCCGCAAACGGCCTCCAAAAAACAGGTACGGGCCTTTCTGGGAATCGTGGGGTATTATTGGCGATTTATCCCGAATTTTGCCTCAATAGCGGCACCCTTGACCGACGTACTTAGAGGTACGAAGACAGCGATGGCCAAGTGGTCTTCCGAGGCAGAGATGGCGTTCCAGGAGCTGAAACGCGCCCTATGTAACCAGCCAGTCTTGATAGCAACTGACTTCCGTAAAGAGTTTGTGCTCCAGATGGACGCCTCAGACGTTGGGATAAGAGCCGTCTTATCACAGGAGGTAAATGGGGAGGAACACCCCATTCTGTACCTGAGCATAAAACTCTCGGCCTGTGAAAAGAACTATGCAATTGTGGAAAAGGAGTGCCTGGTCGTCAAGTGGGTGGTTGATACCCTTAGGTACTACCTGTTGGGCTGCAAATTCAGACTGGTCTCAGACCATGCCCCTCTGAGATGGATGAGTGAAAGGATGGGGAAAAATGCCCGGGTGACCAGGTGGTTCCTGGCCTTCCAGGACTTTATTTTTTTTGGTGGAGCACAGGCTTGTGAAACTGCGAGCTAATGCCGATGCCCTGTCCAGATTTCCCTGTCTTACGAGTGAAGGTGCCAAAACCCCTGACTTTGGGCAGAGGGGGGGAATATGTGACAAAGTCACTGGCAGTGTGTCGGAAGAGAGATATGTTTCACTGAGGCTGTTAGCCTCAGTGATGTGAAACATGGAAGTTTCTCCTGCAGATTAGGTTCAGAGAGGTTTAGTGGATGAAATGCAGGGCGGGACATCATCCACCATATATCCAATCCAGGGAGTGGTCTGGGCTTTAAATAGCCAGCCATGACACTCAGGTGGTGGTCAGTGTGTGGAAGCCAGCTCCTGAAAGAGAGGAGTTTCCGTTGGTGCTAAACTGGACTTTGTGCTGTTTGCTAACCCTGAGTGGCCGGACATCGGCTGAAGTAAGGACTGTTTGCACCTTTGTTTGTTTTTTCTTTGTTTTTTCCTGTTGTGCCAGAAAGGCTGTGTTTATGTTTTCCACTTGGCCGTGGTTTATGCTGACTTGTATACTAAACCACGTCATTTAAAGAGACAGTGTACTATATCTACCTCCAATTGCAGCAGAGGGAGAGACTTTACCACAGATTACAGAGCGGGGGGGGGGGGCGAGGGCTGAGGAGCAGAGGGCAGAAAAGTCACCATCGCTCTGCTGACCCCACAACAGCAGAGTCCAGACCTTCTCTGGTATAACATCAGCACAAACACTGTGTCCCCACCGGGAGCTTCATGGCCGAGCAGCTGAATGCAGCCGTATATCACCAAGCACAATGTTGAGTGCCGGATGGAGTGGTGTAAAGTCGCCACCACTGGACTCTGGAGGAGACGTGTTCTGTGCAGTGACGGATCGCACTTCTCTTTCTGTGTCTGATGGAGGAGTCTGGGTTTGGTGATTCCAGGAGAACGTTACCCCATGACTGCATTGTGTTGTACAGATGGTGGAGGAGGATAATGCTCTGGGCTGTTATCAGTGGGCGGCCTCGGATCCTTAGTGTCAGTGAAGCTGTAAAGTGCAGCAGAGCAGTAATCATGATCGAGCTGCTGTCCGGTTACCCTCTGGCACTTTACAGACAAACAGTGTCCCAGTCCCAGTGTGCTGTAGGGTGTGGGGTGCATCACACTCACTTGTAGGCCGCAGGCCTCCACTGACTCCTGTCCTCCATCCTCTTAGGCCACCGCACACATTTCAGGGGACACCAAGTTCTTTACAACAGGCAAACGTTTACTAGTCAGTTCAAGTTCATCAAATGGTGACATGTAGGATAGGGCACAGCATTTCACGTTTCCTTCCTCCTCAGTACAGTACCTCTCCAGCCCTGCCACCCGTTCGTCCTGGACTACCGCCAAGCCCGGTGACACCATCAGCCTCAGGGATTTCTTGTCCACTTCAGCAGTGCACCCGGGACCTGTCACCTGCCCCTCTCGTAATTCCACGTCCACCGACCTCAAGATGTCAGAAGAGCAGGCCTGCTCCCTGGTACCTGGCCCGAGCCCTAGGCTCCAGACTTTACAGGAATGTCCAACAGGGAATTCAATACATCCTCCCACTGCCTCAAACAATTGTTTCATGCTGGCCCTAGCAGCCCGCCGCACCTGAACCTGACCTGCACACTGCACTTCTCTAACCACACACTTATCTAACCACCCCCCTTTTATCAACACTAGTTCCCACCCACAGGGCTAGTTCTATCATTAACTATTTCCTATGTTATAGACGAAACCTATTGTTCTTATCCTATGTCCTATACTGTTGCTAAACCACTTATTATATAAACCATACTTATGCTATCTCAAAGCTAATCGTATGCTTATCCTGCACTATACACTACTCACAATACACATTAACACTTTACATGATTTATGTGCTGCACATTACTATAACACATTATATAAGACGCACATCAATATTACATGTAAAACCACATGACACTATACACACAGCGCGATAATTCTCTTTAGGGGCAATAACAGGGTAAGACAATCCACATCCCTACAAAGGGAAATCTTAATCCTTCAGCCCAAAGCTTCAGCTTTGTGGGAACAGTTTGGGGTTTGCCCTTTTTTGTTCCCCATGACTGCGCCTGGTGCACAAGTTCCATACAGACATGGAGGGGGGAACATGAGCGGCCGCATAGAGCCCGGACCTCTGCCCCATCCAACACCTAGACCGGAGATTGTGAGCTCGGCCTCCCCCCAACATCAGGGTCTGACCTCACAAATGATCTTCGGAATGAAGGACCAAAAATTCCCACAGTCGCCTCCAATAGCTTGTAGAAATGCTTCCCAGAAGAGCAGGAGCCGTTATATCTGCAGAGGAGCGACTCCATATTAATGTCTATGGGTGTAGGATGGGAGGTCAGAAAAGCTTCAGGAGGAGGAATGTGGAGGGGTCACATACTTTTCTTCATATAGAGTATTAGTTATCTAACTTACTATTTAAAGATCACTTACCTTTATATTTTATTGGGAGGAAGGAAGGGAGAGAAGGAATGGAAAGGGAAGGGAAGAAGGAAGGGAAAGGGAAGAAGGAAGAAAGGAAGAGAAGGGAGGGAGAGATGAAAGGGAAAGGAAGGGAGGGAGCAAAGAAAGAAGGAAGGAAAGGGAAGAGAATGGAGGGAGGGATGAAAGGGAAAGAAAAGAAAGGGAAAGGAAAGAAAGGGAAGGGAGGGAGGAAAAGAAGAAGAAAGGAAAGGGAAGAGGGAAGAGAAAGGAGGGAGGGATGAAAGGGAAACTAAGGGAGGGAGGAAAGGAAGAAGGAAGGAAAGGGAAGAGAAAGGAGGGAGGGATGAAAGGGAAAGGAAAGAAAGGGAAGGGAGGGAGGGAGGAAAAGAAGGAAAATGGAAGAAAGGAAGGAAGGGAGGGAGTAAAGGAAAGGGAAGAAGGAAGGATTCCAAACTGAAAGCAGCACCCAAGACACTTCTTGGGAAAAATACCTCGGATCACATTCACTTCAATAGGATCTTTGATGCCATACTGGATAACACCTTTTTATATTGATATGTGCACTGTAATCCATAGAGCTCTTCTAATCTTTAACTATAGCAACATTGTGCGGAGTTAATGGGCATTTTTCCCATTTTCCATGCCATTCCAATATTAGTATGTACAGTATGTGATGGATACAGAATTTTATAAGCAGTGGAAGGAGTTTGCTATAATTGCTTGTATTAAAACATGTCATAAATGTATTTGTTCTAAGTGTATCCTCCACAATGGTACACGGCAATATTCTGTGTCTTCTGATGCTGGGATACAATGTATCCATAAGTGACACTTCCTCTGTGTATTTATACACCGGCCTCATGCACATTGTTTCCTTCCATCTGCGTCTCCCTCTAAGTATTTTTCTGTGTTTTTTGTCCCTCTGCCAAATCCACATATGAGATCAGATACACAAGTGATGGAGAAACTCGATGCCGCCTGCAGCGGAGCGAGCGGGGCACCTGTTGGGGTATCCTCTTGTTTCTGTGCGAGTCTTTCACAGTCATTAGGAGAGTAGTAAATCTAACCTCTTTATGGCGACTGCCAGCACAAGAAGGATTTTTTTGTTCCTCACTTCATCACAGACGAGTAGTTGGCCTTGTGGGTTCTCTAACTTAAAGGAGTTCTCCGGATTGTAGTAAATAAAGTTTTATAGCGCAGCAGCCGCAAATTGTACATGGTGTTCCCGATTTTTATACTGTAGGGATGTTTCAATATAATACTCAATGGGGGTAATTCATCAAAAGTTTACGCCAATCTCACAGCTTTTCTGTAAAGTAGATGGGGTTTAGGGGAAAGAGGAGTAGCAGAGAGTAGATTTCTGATTCTGGCACATGGAAGCCCAACAAAAGCATATGTCTTTTAATGAATTTGGAATTTGTAAGTACAGAGAAGGACTCATGATTAGTATGTATTATGTAGTAATGTCCCCCATCTTGGGTATCTTCCTTGTATATATGTCCCTCATCCTGTTATATATATCCTCTATCCTGGTATATATGTCCCTCATCCTGTTATATATGTCCCCTATCCGGGTATATATGTCTCCCATCCTGGTATATATGTCCTTCATCCTGGTATATATGTCCCCCATCCTGGTATATATATATCCCCCATCCTGGTATATATGTCCCCCATCCTGGCATATACAGTGCATTGTGAAAGTATTTGGCCCCCTTGAACTTTTCTACCTTTTGCCACATTTCTGGCTTCAGACATAAAGATATAAAATTCTAATTTTTTTGGGAAGAATCAACAAGTGGGACACAATCATGAAGTGGAACGAAATTTATTGGATATTTTAAACTTTTTTAACAAATTCAAAACTGAAAAGTGGGGCGTGCAATATTATTCGGCCCCCTTGAGTTAATACTTTGTAGCCCCACCTTTTGCCGCGATTACAGCTGCAAGTAGCTTGGGGTATGTCTCTATCAGTTTTGCACATTGAGAGGCTGAAATTCTTGCCCATTCTTCCTTGCAAAACAGCTCTAGCTCATTGAGGTTGGATGGAGGGCGTTTGTGAACAGCAGTTTTCAGCTCTTTCCACAGATTGTCAACTGGATTCAGGTCTGGATTCTAACACCTGGATACGTTTATTTTTGAACCATTCCATTGTAGATTTTGCTTTATGTTTGGGATCATTGTCTTGGAAGATAAATCTCCGTCCCAGTCTCAGGTCTTTTGCAAGCTCCAACAGGTTTTCTTCCAGAATGGTCCTGTATTTGGCTCCGTCCATCTTCCCATCAATTTTAACCATCTTCCCTGTCCCTGCTGAAGAAAATCTGGCCCAAACCATGATGCTGCCACCACCATGTTTGACAGTGGGGATGGTGTTTTAAGGGTGATGAGCTGTGCTGCTTTTACGCCAAACATATCATTTTGCATTGTGGACAAAAAGTTCGATTTTGGTTTCATCTGACCAGAGCACCTTATTCCACATGTTTGGTGTGTCTCCCGTTGTGGCAAACTTCAAACGAGACTTTTTATGGATATCTTTGAGAAATGGCTTTCTTCTTGCCACTCTTCCATAAAGGCCAGATTTGTGCAGTGTACGACTGATTGTTGTCCTATGGACAGACTCTCCCACCTCAGCTGTAGATCTCTGCAGTTCATCCAGAGTGATCATGGGCCTTTTGGCTGCATCTCTGATCAGTCTTCTCCTTGTTCGAGATGAAAGTTTAGAGTGGTCTGATACTCCTTCCATTTCAATATGATCTCTCCTTGAGATGTTTAAAACTTGGGAAATCTTTTTTTATCTAAATCCGGCTTTAAACTTTGCCACAACAGTATCTCGGACCTGCCTGGTGTGTTCCTTGGCCTTCATGATGCTCTCTGCACTTGAAACAGAACCCTGAGACTATCACAGAGCAGGTGCATTTATACGGAGACTTGATTACACACAGGTGGATTCTATTTATCATTACCAGTCATTTAGGACAACATTGGATCATTCAGAGATCCTCACTGAACTTCTGCACTGAAAGTAAAGGGGCCGAATAATATTGCACGCCCCACTTTTCAGTTTTGAATTTGTTAAAAAAGTTTAAAATATCCAATAAATTTCGTTCCACTTCACGATTGTGTCCCACTTGTTGTTGATTCTTCCCCCAAAAATTAGAATTTTATATCTTTATGTTTGAAGCCAGAAATGTGGCAAAAGTTAGAAAAGTTCAAGGGGGCCAAATACTTTCACAATGCACTGTATATCCCCCATACTGGTATATATATATCCCCCATATTGGTATATGTCTTTAATACATTGAAAAAATAAACCATTCTACCTTCCCTCCGCTCTCACGCAGAGCAGCGTCCTTTTCTGAAGCAGGCAGCTGACTTCAGTGTGCAAGCGACGGGAGCGCATGATATCACTGCCCGGTCACATGCATGTCGACGTCAGCTACTGGTCTCTGATTGGCCGGCAGCATGTATTGCAGCACACAGACCTGGCAGGTCTCTGCGCCACAATACACTTCAAATAAATGTGTTTCCAAGGACACACATCCAGGTGAAGTTTGCGCTGGCGTCGGTGGGCCCCTCATCCACAGGGCTTAGTGCCAAATACCGCAGGACACCTTGAAAGGTCTTGTGAAAACTATGTCTCATTGTATCAGAGGTGTTATAGCGGCATGAGGTGTACCTACACAATATTGAGGTGCATTTAAAGCCTTCTCAACATGTATGCCACACGTCTGGTGCAGGCGTATGGAATGGACTAAGCTCCCTTCAAACATGGCAGGTGCCAGCTGTGGTATACAGTGAGTACCTGACTCTAACAGCAGCAACCAGAGCTTGCTCCAATCACTGTTGTTTATTCACTTAGATGCCGCTAAGCCGGACCCATTAACTTGCATTGCTAATTTTGAGCCGACCAACAAATCAAAATCGGAAATATTTCCAATAAATTCCTTGGACTAATCAGTCAGAGAAGAAAATCAGATATGTGAATAGCCGCCCAATGGACTATCATAAAGTCATGGCCGAAAGTGTTTGCCCCCTTGAAATTGTTCTAGAGAATTAAGTATTTGTCCCAGAAAATTATTGCAAATACACATGTTTTGTTATACACATGTTTACTTCCTTTGTGTGCATTGGAACAACACAAAAAAGGAGAAAAAAGGGCATATTGGACATGATTTCACACAAGACCCCAAAAATGGGCCAGACAAAACTGTTGGCACCCTCAACTTAATATTTGTAACATACCTGGCGGCGTCCTTGCATAGTGGTCCATCTCCCACTGTGCAAGAGCGCGCACTTGATCTCCAGTCCAGTCTGCTAGCCTGGCTTCCCTCCATGCTGTCTGTTTGCCTCTGCTTCTGCTGCTTAAGGGCGGCGCCAGATCACTTCCTGCTTTTTGTAGCTGCTGCAGACACACCCCTTGTGCGTCCTCAGCCTATTGCTGTCTGTCACCTGGTATTTAAACCAGCTGCTCCAATTAACCCATGCCTGAGCATTGTGTTCTGTCAGTTGGCTTCTGGTCACTGATATGCCAGGTCCCGTTTATGTTTCCTGCCTTCGGTATCAGTTCCCGTGTCTGAACTGTATCCTGTCTGTATTATCTTCTAGCCTGTTGTCTTCTGCCTATCCTGGAGGCTGTATTTCCAGGCCTGTGTGAACACGCTTCTGCCTGTTCGTTCCGCCTTCTAGGGGCCGCATACCTAGACCCGCTCCTGTATCTTGCTGCTGTGTCTGTTCTTGTCTGAATACTCTCCTAGCCTGTTTTGTTTTTCTCTATGTCCGTACCTTCCCTTTTTCTGCAGAGTCTGAACTCGTACCTACTCCTGCTTGTTGTCACTGTACTTCCGTTTGTGAGTTTGTGGTCCACTCGCTACTTCTCTGCAAGTACCCTCTGGGTATCTGGTTCTGCCTTTCCCTTCCTGTCTGTTCCGTGTGAACTGAGCACTGTCCCCTCTGCTCTGCCTTGCTAGCCGCTTCGGCAGTTCTTGCTTGCTCAGCCCTGTTCACCGCGTCTGCGGTTTCGCTTTGCTCAGCCCTGTCCATCGCGTCTGCGGTTTCGCTTTGCTCAGCCCTGTCCACCGCGTCTGCGGTTTCGCTTTGCTCAGCCTTGTCCACCGCGTCTGCGGTTTTGCTTTGCTCAGCCTTGTCCACCGCGTCTGCGGTTTTGCTTTGCTCAGCCCTGTCCACCGCGTCTGCGGTTTCGCTTTGCTCAGCCCTGTCCACCGCGTCTGCGGTTTCGCTTTGCTCAGCCCTGTCCACCGCGTCTGCGGTTTCGCTTTGCTCAGCCCTGTCCACCGCGTCTGCGATTTCGCTTTGCTCAGCCCTGTCCACCGCGTCTGCGGTTTCGCTTTGCTCAGCCCTGTCCACCGCGTCTGTGGTTTCGCTTTGCTCAGCCCTGTCCACCGCGTCTGCGGTTTCGCTTTGCTCAGCCCTGTCCACCGCGTCTGCGGTTTCGCTTTGCTCAGCCCTGTCCACCGCGTCTGCGGTTTCGCTTTGCTCAGCCCTGTCCACCGCATCTGCGGTTTCGCTTTGCTCAGCCCTGTCCACCGCGTCTGCGGTTTCGCTTAGCTCAGCCCTGTCCACCGCGTCTGCGGTTTCGCTTTGCTCAGCCCTGTCCACCGCGTCTGCGGTTTCGCTTTGCTCAGCCCTGTCCACCGCGTCTGCGGTTTCGCTTTGCTCAGCCCTGTCCACCGCGTCTGCGGTTTCGCTTTGCTCAGCCCTGTCCACCACGTCTGCGGTTCTGCTCTGCTCGGCCTTGTCTACCGTGTCTGCGGTTCTGCTCTGCTCGGCCTTGACTACCGCACCTGCGGTTTCGCTTTACTCTGTTTGTTTACCGCATCTGCGGCTCCGAATTTGTCTCCCAGTCTGTACTGGACCCTACCCAGCCTGCGCTGACCTGGAGTAGACCCTGGTCCCTCTGCTCGGTTCCTCCCTGGTGCACTGGCGCCGTATGCCGTCGTGCGACCTTGGTCGGATCGGGCAGATACTTAGTTACGCCCCTCCAGACACTCTCCGGTTCATGGCACAGTGGAACCACTAAACACGCACACGCCAGTCAGTCCGGGCGTGTGCATTACAATATTTGGTTGCACACCCTTTCGAAAAAGTAACTGCAATCAATCGCTTCCTATAACCATCAACAAGCTTCTTGTTACGCTCACGCCCGGACAGACTGACGAGAGCGTGGTTAGTGGTCCCACTGGGCCACGAACAGAGGAGTACCTGGAGCGGCGTGACTAGGGGCCTCGCCAGATCCGACCACGAACACACAGCGGTTTAATCGACTCAGTGGTCCGAGGAGGGACATGGGAGGTGGCCCAGGTGCTAATCCAGGTCACACCCTGGTCACAGCTATTGACCCACAGCGGGGAATGCAGGAACGGGCAGGCACGGCTGGTATGCAGAAAGGTGGGTACTGGCAGGCACGGCTGGTATGCAGACAGGTGGGTACAGGCAGGCATGGCTGGTATGCAGACAGGTGGGTACTGGCAGGCACGGCTGGTATGCAGGCAGGCGGGTACAGGCAGGCACGGCCGGTATGCAGACAGGCAGATACTGGCAGGAAGGAACGCAGGCTGGATAGGGACCAGTACAGACTGGGATACAGGAACAGAGCCACAGGTGCGGTGGACAAGCAGAGCAAAACCGCAGGTGCGGAGGACGAGCAGAGCAGAGCGAAACCGCAGGTGCGGAGGACGAGCAGAGCAGAGCGAAACCGCAGGTGCGGAGGACGAGCAGAGCAGAGCGAAGCTGCAGGTGCGGAGGACGAGCAGAGCAGAGCGAAACTGCAGGTGCGGAGGGCAAGCAGAGCAGAGCGAAACCGCAGGTGCGGAGGGCAAGCAGAGCAGAGCTAAACCGCAGGTGCGGAGGGCAAGCAGAGCGAGACCGCAGGTGTGCAGGGCAAGCAGAGCAGAGCGAAACCGCAGGTGCGGAGGGCAAGCAGAGCAGATCGAAACCGCAGGTGCGGAAGGCAAGCAGAGCAGAGCTAAACCGCCGGTGCGTAAGGCAAGCTGAGCAGAGCTAAACCGCAGGTGCGTAAGGCAAGCAGAGCAGAGCTAAACCGCAGGTGCGGAGAGCAAGCAGAGCAGAGCTAAACCGCAGGTGCAGAGGGCAAGCAGTGCAGAACTAAACCGCAGGTGCGGAAGGCAAGCAGAGCAGAGCAAAACCGCAGGTGTGGAGGGCAAGCAGAGCAGAGCGAAACCGCAGGTGTGGAGGGAAAGCAGAGCAGAGCGAAACCGCAGGTGCGGAGGGCAAGCAGAGCAGAGCAAAACCGCAGGTGTGGAGGGCAAGCAGAGCAGAGCGAAACCGCAGGTGCGGAGGGCAAGCAGAGCAGAGCGAAACCACAGCTGCGGAGGGCAAGCAGAGCAGAGCGAAACCGCAGGTGCGGAGGGCAAGCAGAGCAGAGCGAAACCGCAGGTGCGGAGGGCAAGCAGAGCAGAGCGAGACCGCAAGTGCGGAGGGCAAGCAGAGCAGAGCAAAACCGCAGGTGCGGAGGGCAAGCAGAGCAGAGCGAAGCCGCAGGTGCGGAGGGCAAGCAGATCAGAGCGAAACCGCAGGTGCAGAGGGCAAGCAGAGCGAAAACGCAAGTGCGGAGGGCAAGCAGAGCAGAGCGAAACCGCAAGTCTGGAGGACAAGCGAGGCATAACAGAGTAGAGTGTAACCGCAGAGCAGAAGGTGCAGGCAGACAGGACAGGGCTCTGTTCAAATGGAACAGACTGGGAAACACAGGAAGATAGCTAGAACACAGGAGGTAGAAGCGGAGGCAGAGAAACGGGACAAGCAGAACCAGATACACACAAGGTACTTGCAATGAAGTAACGAGTGGACACAAAACTCACAAACAGAAGTACAGAGACAACGAGTTGGAGTTAGGTGCAGGTTCAGACACTACAGGAAAAGGAAAGGATCGAACACAGAGACAAACAGGTAACGGGCTAGGGCACTGTTCAGACAGGAACTGAACCTGGAACAAGATACAGGAACGAGCCTGGGTACTCAGCCCCCAGGGTGGCGGAAACAGACTAGAAGTCACAGATACAGGTAACGGGCCTGGGTACTCAGCCCCCAGGGTGGCGGAAACAGACAAGATACAGGACAGGACCTGGCAACTCAGTTGCACAGAACACACTGAAAGAAATTGTTGCTCAGGCACCTCCTACTGGGTGGAGGAGGTTTAAGTATACAGTGACTCACAGCAATAGGCTGGGGACGCATTAGGACTGCGCACACTGTAACTTTAAGAATCAGGAAGTAACTGGGCCGCCGCCCTAAGCAATCAGACAAGAGACATGCACACAGCAAGTAATGAGCAAAGTGTGCAGCCTGGACTAATAGGTAAGTTGGCGGTCTTGCATGGTGGGAGATGGTAAGCCATGCCAGCACGCCACCAGGGATGTTACAGTACCCCCCCTCCCTTTACGCTCCCTCTTCTTCAAGCCTACAAGGATTTTCTGCAGAGAATTTGGAGGCCGATTCTTCTCTTCAAGAAGATTACCTCTTCTGTCCACTAGAGGGAACGAGACTGGTCTCACTATCTTGGTTACTAGGATGCTTCCTCCCATCAAGCCATCCTCAGCATCAGATGTAGTGGGTGAAGTACCAGGAACAGGACACAGGAAAGTCTCTCTCCATTTGTTAACATCGGGTAGCACCCCAAAGGATTCACGGGACAACTGGAGATCCTCCACCGGGTTGGAGGGGTGCAGAGACTCGGGTGTAACCACCTCCTTGATGGACTTATTGCCAGATTTATTAGAGATGGAGGATCCTTGCTTTGGGACCATCTTCAGTCTGGTTTCTGAGATGACGGGGAGGTACCTGAAGCCAGATCATTGGTACAATCGTCGAGACTGTGTGGGGACATTGCCTCCACTTCCCTTCCTTCGGAGACTTCAGCGCACAGCGAGTCAGCGACTAGCAGATCTGGTGAAGAAGAAGAAAACATTGCTGACTGTCCTGAAGGTATTGGGACTGAACACCCCTTGTACCTCAGCAGTCCCCCAGGAAACACCATGCAGGATCTCCAGATCTGAGAGGGCACTAGATCTCCCAGCTCCGGACGACCTGTGGGTAAACCAGACAGCACCTGGAATGTGAACTTCTTCATGTGTAATGCTCCAATCTGGAGCTTAATTTGTACAGACATATTTTGACTGGTTCTGAGTAGGGCTCGTCCCTCCGCTGACAATGCCCAAATCGGATTCTGGAGTTGTCGGCCGGGAATCAGACACCGACTCTTCAAGGCTTTAAGCCCGAAACTTCCGGTTAATCCGAGGCCTTCACTTTCCACGGAGACAGTCATGGTCATCTGTGGAGAGGAAACACTAACGCCAAGGGCAGGCTCTCCTACAGGCCTTATGCCTTGGGACTCTCCAACGTTCGCTGGACAAAGACCGTCAGGGTGACCCAAACAACCGCAGCGGGTCTGCAATCCGATTTTATGACTGAGTTCTGGCCTCTGCTTTGCCTGATGAACATGGTCAACCTTCATGGATTCTGTGCGGATAGCTGCCTCTACAGGCTGGGGAACAGGAGGTCTTTGGGAGAGCAGAACCTGACGTGACGGTTTACCTCTACGCCTTGCACGTCTGGACTGCCTCTTGAGGTTGGGAAGAGAAGTATTCTGCTGAGCATTGTCATCCTGTGTGGATTCTGCGTGGGCAGCAGCCTGTTCAGGCTGGGGAACTGGTGGGCTACCTACACGCATCACCCATCGGGACTGCTCCAGGATATTGGGAAGGGAAGCTTTAGCAGAAACTTCAGGGTTAGAGTCATCGAAGACCATTAGAAAGGCCACCAGGAAGGCCTGCAGGTCAGAGACGATAGGATCCCATGCTTCCCATAGGGGGGTGATCCAATTCAAGTCATCACCCGCTAGGTAGGACATCAGAAATTCTACTTTAACCCGATCGGTGGGAAAATAGTGAGCATAGAATTTGAAATGCAGCATCCATTGCTCCACAAACACACGGCTTTGTTTTGGATCCCCATAGTGCTGTGGTGGATCCGCAGGAACGAGTGCTGATAGCTCCATTTGGGTTTGTGCGTAAATCACCTGGACCTCAGCTTGTGAAAATTTTTTTCCTTGGTGCACGTATTCACCAGACAAGGATTCAAATGTCTCCGAGAGCGAAGGGCCGTGGGGCTCAACAGGGACCATGGCCTGAGCAAACTGTTACATTCACGCCTGAACAGACTGACATGAGCGTGGTTAGTGGTCCCACTGGGCCACGAACCGAGGAGTGTCTGGAGGGGCGTGACTAGGGACCTCGCCAGATCCGACCACGAACACACGGCGGCTTCTTAATCGACTCCGTGGTCTGAGCAGGGACATGGGAGGTGGCCCAGGTGCTACTCCAGGTCAGACCCCGGTCACAGCTGTTGACCCACACCGGGGAATGCAGGAACGGGCAGGCACGGCTGGTATACAGACAGGTGGGTACTGGCAGGCACGGCTGGTATGCAGACAGGTGGGTACTGGCAGGCACGGCTGGTATGCAGACAGGTGGGTACTGGCAGACACGGCCGGTATGCAGACAGGCAGATACTGGCAGGTAGGAATGCAGGGTGGATAAGGACCAGTACAGACTGGGATACAGGAACAGAGCCGCAGGTGCGGTGGACAAGCAGAGCAAAACCGCTGGTGCGGAGGAAGAGCAGAGCAGAGCGAAACCGCAGGTGCGGAGGACGAGCAGAGCGAAGCCGCAGGTGCGGAGGGCAAGCAGAGCAAAGCGAAACTGCCGGTGCGGAGGGCAGGCAGAGCAGAGCGAAACAGCAGGTGCGGAGGGCAAGCAGAGCAGAGCGAAACCGCAGGTGCGGAGGGAAAGCAGAGCAGAGCGAAACCGCAGGTGCGGAGGGCAAGCAGAGCAGAGATAAACCACAGGTGCGGAGGGCAAGCAGAGCAGAGCGAAACCACAGGTGCAGAGGGCAAGCAGAGCATAGTGAAACCGCAGGTGCGGAGGGCAAGCAGAGCAGAGCGAAACCGCAGGTGCGGAGGGCAAGCAGAGCAGAGCGAAACCGCAGGTGCGGAGGGCAAGCAGAGCAGAGCGAAACTGCAAGTGCGGAGGACAAGTGAGGCAGAACAGAGTAGAGCGTAACCGCAGAGCAGAAGGTGCAGGCAGACAGGACAGGGCTCTGTTCACATGGAACAGACTGGGATACACAGGAAGATAGCTAGAACACAGGAGGTAGAAACGGAGGCAGGGAAATGGGACAAGCAGAACCAGACTCGTTACAAGGTACTTGCAATGAAGTAATGAGTGGACACAAAACTCACAAACAGAAGTACAGAGACAACGAGTTGGAGTTAGGTGCAGGTTCAGACACTGCAGGAAAAGGAAAGGATCGGACATACTGTACAGACAAACAGGTAACGGGCTAGGACACTGTTCAGACAGGAACTGAACCTGGAACAAGATACAGGAATGAGCCTGGGTACTCAGCCCCCAGGGTGGCGGAAACAGACTAGAAGTCACAGATACAGGTAACGGGCCTGGGTACTCAGCCCCCAGGGAGGCGGAAACAGACAAGATACAGGACAGGACCTGGCAACTCAGTTGCACAGAACACATTGAAAGAAATTGTTGCTCAGGCACCTCCTACTGGGTGGAGGGGGTTTAAGTATACAGTGACTCACAGCAATAGGCTGGGGACGCATTAGGACTGCGCACACTGTAACTTTAAGAATCAGGAAGTAACAGGGCCGCCGCCCTAAGCAATCAGACAAGAGACAAGCACACAGAAAGTAATGGAGCAAAGTGTGCAGCCTGGACTGATAGGTAAATTGGCGGTCTTGCATGGTGGGAGATGGTAAGCCATGCCAGCACGCCGCCAGGGATGTTACAGTACCCCCCCTCCCTTTACGCCCTCTCTTCTTCAAGCCTGCAAGGATTTTCTGCAGAGAATTTGGAGGCCGATTCTTCTCTTCAAGAAGATTACCTCTTCTGTCCACTAGAGGGAACGAGACTGGTCTCACCATCTTGGTGACTAGGATGCTTCCTCCCATCAAGCCATCCTCAGCATCAGATAAAGTGGGTGAAGTACCAGGAAAAGAACACATGAAAGTCTCTCTCCATTTGTTAATATCGGGTAGCACCCCAAAGGATTCACGGGACAACTGGAAATCCTCCACCGGGTTGGAGGGGTGCAGAGACTCGGGTGTAACCACCGCCTTGACGTACACTTTGCCAAGCTTACTGGATGAAGTGAGCGAAGTACCAGGTACAGGGTGTAGGAAAGTCTCTCTCCATTTGTTATCAGGTAGCACCCCGGAGCATTCAAGAGACAACTGGAGGTCCTCCGCCTGGTTGGAGGGGTGCAGAGACTTGGAAGGAGCCACCGCCTTGATGGACTTATTTCCAGATTTATTAGAGATGGAGGATCCTTGCTTTGGGACCATCTTCAGTTGGTTTCTGAGATGACACGTCTGCGAGGCGGGGCGGTACCTGAAGCCAGATGATTGGTACAATCGTCGAGACTGTGTGGGGACATTGCCTCCACTTCCCTTCCTTCGGAGACTTCAGCGCACAGCGAGTCAGCGACTAGCAGATCTGGTGAAGAAGAAGAAGACATTGCTGACTGTCCTGAAGGTATGGGGACTGAACACCCCTTGTACCTCAGCAGTCCCCCAGGAAACACCATGCAGGATCTCCAGACCTGAGCGGGCACTAGATCTCTCGGCTCCGGACGACCTGTGGGTAAACCAGACAGCACCTGAAATGTGAACTTCTTCATGTGTAATGCTCCAATCTGGAGCTTAACTTGTACAGACATATTTTGACTGGTTCTGAGTAGGGCTCGTCCCTCCGCTGACAATGCCCAAACCGGATTCTGGAGTTGTTGGAAGGGAATCAGACACCGACTCTTCAAGGCTTTAAGCTCGAAACTTCCGGTTAATCCGAGGCCTTCACTTTCCACGGAGACAGTCATGGTCACCTGTGGAGAGGAAACACTAACGCCAAGGGGAGCCTCTCCTACAGGCCTTATGCCTTGGGACTCTCCAACCTTCGCTGGACAAAAACCGTCAGGGTGACCCAAACAACCGCAGCGGGTCCGCAATCAGATTTTATGACTGAGTTTCGGCCTCTGCTTTGCCTGACGAACATGGTCAACCTTCATGGATTCTGTGCGGATAGCTGTCTCTACAGGCTGGGGAACAGGAGGTCTTTGGGAGAACAGAACCTGGCGTGACGGTTTACCTCTTCGTCTTGCACATCTGGACTGCCTCTTGAGGTTGGGAAGAGAAGTATTCTGTGGAGCATTGTCCTCCTGTGTGGATTCTGCGTGGGCAGCAGCCTCTTCAGGCTGGGGAACTGGTGGGCTCCCTACACGCATCACCCATCGGGACTGCTCCAGGATATTGGGAAGGGAAGCTGTAGCAGAAGCTTCAGGGTTAGAGTCATCGAAGACCATTAGAAAGGCCACCAGGAAGGCCTGCAGGTCAGAGACGATAGGATCCCATGCTTCTCATAGGGGGGTGATCCAATTCAAGGCATCACCCGCTAGGTAGGACATCAGAAATTCTACTTTAACCCGATCGGTGGGAAAATAGTGAGCATAGAATTTGAAATGCTGCATGCATTGCTCCACAAATGCACGGCTTTGTTTTGGATCACCGTAGTACCGTGGTGGATCTGCAGGAACGAGTGCTGATAGCTCCATTTGGGCTGGTGCGTAAATCGCCTGGACCTCAGCTTGTGAAATTTTTTTTACTTGGTGCACGTATTCGCCAGACAAGGATTCAAATGTCTCCGAGAGCGAAGGGCCGTGGGGCTCAACGGGGGCCATGGCCTGAGCAAACTGTTACGCTCACGCCCGGACAGACTGACGTGAGCGTGGTTAGTGGTCCCACTGGGCCACAAACCGAGGAGTGCCTGGAGGGGCGTGACTAGGGGACTCGCCAGATCCAACCACGAACACATGGCGGCATAATCGACTCCGTGGTGGGACATGGGAGGTGGCCCAGGTGCTCCTCCAGGTCAGACCCCGATCACAGCTGTTAACCCACACCGGGGAATGCAGGAACGGGCAGGCACGGCTGGTATGCAGACAGGTGGGTACTGGCAGGCACGGCTGGTATGCAGACAGGTGGGTACTGGCAGGCACGGCTGGTATGCAGACAGGCGGGTACTGGCAGGCACGGCTGGTATGCAGACAGACAGATACTGGCAGGTAGGAACGCAGACTGGATAGGGACCAGTAAAAACTGGGATACAGGAACAGAGCCGCAGGTGCGGTGGACAAGCAGAGGGAAACCGCAGGTGCGGAGGGCAAGCAGAGCAGAGCGAAACCGCAGGTGAGGAGGGCAAGCAGAGCAGAGCGAAACCGCAGGTGCGGAGGGCAAGCAGAGCAAAGTGAAACTGCAGGTGCGGAGGGCAAGCAGAGCAGAGCGAAACCGCAGGTGCGGAGGGCAAGCAGAGCAGAGCGAAACCGCAGGTGCGGAGGTCAAGCAGAGCAGAGCTAAACTGCAGGTGCGGAGGGCAAGCAGAGCAGAGCGAAACTGCAGGTGCGGAGGACAAGCAGAACAGAGTGAAACTGCAGGTGAGGAGGGCAAGCAGAGCAGAGCAAAACCGCAGGTGAGGAGGGCAAGCAGAGCAGAGCGAAACCGCAGGTGCGGAGAGCAAGCGAGGCAGAACAGAGGAGAGCGTAACCGCAGAGCAGAAGGTGCAGGCAGACAGGACAGGGCTCTGTTCACATGGAACAGACTGGGAAACACAGGAAGATAGCTAGAACACAGGAGGTAGAAACGCCGCCAGAGATGTTACACTTCTTACACCTCTCAACTTTTGCAAACTGCTCCAGGTCTCTCATATTTCAAGGGTTTCTTCTCCCAACAGCAATTTTAAGATCTCTCCACAGGAGAGCAATTGGTTTCCATACATTTCTTGGGCTTCTTGAAGTATGTTTGGGGTCATTGTCCTGCTGGAAGACCCATGATCTAGGACATAACCCCACCTTTCTGCCACTGGGCACTACATTGCGACCCAAAATCCTTTAGTAATCTTCAGATTTCATGATGCCTTGCACACAGTCAAGGCACCCAGTGCCAGAGGCAGCAAAACAACCCCGAAACTTCTTTGAACCTCCACCATATTTGACTGTAGGCACTGTGTTCTTTTCTTTGCAGGCTTCATTCTGTTTTTGGTAAACAGTAGAATGATGTTGTAACACCACTGTCTCCGTCCCTGCATGGCTCCCCATCCCCCACCATGCAGGGACACTGAAATACTCACCACTCCAGGCAGTGCAGTGAGCTCCTTGTCCTCTGCTTGCTGTGTGCAGTGAGTTCCTGGTCCTCTGCTAGCTGTGCATGTTTCATGGCTGCATGCTTAGGGTGGCCGCAAGTGCATTTACTGATTCTTAAAGAAAGAGTGCGCACATTCATAATGTGTTCCCAGCCTATTGCTGGGAGGCACTTGGTACTTAAGGCACCTCCACCAGTTGAGAGATGCCTGAGCAATGTTCTCTTTTAGTGTGTTTATGCAACTACGGAGTTGCCAGGTCCTGTCCTATTTCTGTCTCTGAACCTGTTTCCTGCCACCCTGGGGGCTGATTACCCAGGCCTGTTTCCTGAATCTGTACCTGTATCTGATCTTTCCTGTTTCTGCCATCCTGAGGGCTGAATACCCAGACCTGAACCCTGAATCTGTACCTGTGTCTGTCCTTGTCTGACTTAGGACTAATCCCTGAACCTTTTTGTATCTAAATCTGGATCTTTTCCTAAATTCACTGTGTCTGAATCTGTACCTATCAATAAAACCTGCAATATCTGAACCTGTACCTATCTCTAAAACCTGCAGTGTCAGAACCTGTACCTATCTCTAAAACCTGCAGTGTCTGAACTAGTACCTATCTCTAATCTGTTACCTCTGTGCAACATTAGTGCTTTGTGTGTTCACTTGCTACTTAATTGTAAGTACCTAGTGTAAATCTGGCCCTGTCTGTCTTATGTGTACCTGTCCTTATGTTCATCCTGTGTGAACCTGACTCTGTCTGTTCTATGTGAACCTGCGGTTCCCTGCCTGTCTGCACCTGCGGTTCCCTGCCTGTCCGCACCTTCGGTCCAGTACCCCCTTGCCAGAGACCCAGTTTTTCCTGAAGCTGTTCCTGCGACACTAGGGGCTGAATACCCAGGCCTGAACCCTCCTGAAGCCGCTCCTGTCTGTCCAGACTGAAGTGGGTCCTACTCGTTCCTGTATTCCAGTCGTACCCGCACTGACCCAGTTCTTCCTGAAGCTGTTCCTGCCTTTCCAGTCTGAACTGGGTCCTACACCTGTCTGTCTGTATATCAGCCGTGGCTGCCTGTACCCGCCTGTCTGTGAATCAGCCGTGCCAGTCTGTATACCTCCATGAGGGTCAGCTGCCATGTGTCGATGTTTACCCTGGAGTAGCACCTGATCTCACCCCAACCCCTCCCGGTTCTCCTCGGATCGTACCACCGTCAGTTGCCGTGCATCCAAGGTCATTCTTGGTGTGGCACTTAGTCACGGCCCTCCTGGCTCTCCTTGGTCTATGGCACAGTGGGACCACAATCCACGCTCATGCTTAACAGTCCGAGCGTGAGCGTGGCTGATGTGCTTTACCAAAAAGTTCTATCTTGGTCTCATCTGTGCACAAGACACTTTCCAAGCAGGATTTTGGCTTACTCACGTATATTTTGGCAAACTGCAGTCTAGCTTTTTTATATCTCTGTGTCAACAGTGGGATCCTTCTGTGTCTCCTGCCATAGCGTTTCACTTCATTCAAATGTCAACAAATAGTTCCTGCTGACCCTGATGCACCCTGAACCTGCAGGACAACTTGAATTTCTTTGGAACTTGATTGAGGTTGCTTATCCACCATCCAGACTATTCTGCGTTGCAACCTTTCATCAATTTTTCTCTGCCGTCCACGTCCAGGGAGAATAGCTACAGTGCCATGGGTTGTAAACTTCTTGATTATGTTGCGCATCATGGACAAAGGAACATCAAGATCTCTGAAGATGAACTTGTAACCTTGAGATAGTTGATATTTTTAAACAATTTTGGTTCTCAAGTCCTCAGACAGTTCTCTTCTCCTCTTTCTGTTCTCCATGCTTAGTGTGGCACACACAGACACACAATGCAAAGACTGAGTCAACGTCTCCCCTTTTAATCTAGTTTCAGATGTGATCTTCATATTGCCCACACCTGCTTCTTGCCACAGGTGAGTTTGAACGAGCATCACATGCTTGAAACAAAGTTGTTTACCCACATTTTTGGAAAGGTGCCAACAATTTTGTCCAGCCCATTTTTGGGGTTTTGTGTGAAAATATGTCCAATTTGCCTTTTTTTCCCTGTTTGTTTTGTGTTGTTCCAATACACACAAAGGAAACATGTGTATAGCAAAATGTGTAATTGCAATAATTTTCTGGGAGAAATACCTCATTTTCTGGAACAATTTCAAGGTTGTCAACACTTTCGGCTATGACTGTAGGTGTGCTATTCGTGAAAATCTTAGATAGCACTCGTACGCAAGAAAGGAAGTTTGAATGAGGCCTCAAGAGTTGTGATCAAGAGCTGGATCCATTCCAGTGCCAAGAAGGGGCGTATATAGAAATTATGGGGCCCCATAGCAGAAGTTCTGATTGTCCCCCTCACCCCCCCAAAAATAAATAAATAATTGTCGGGGTCACAGAAGAGCAGATCTCACAACTTTCCAGCCTTTACATAGTAATTTTCCTCCTGCTGAAGTCCTAGATCCTCTTTCATTGCCCCCATAAAGTATTATGCAAACATAAGTACCCCCACATGCAATAGTAAATTCCTCCACATGCACAGTATAATGACCCTACTTTACCCCACCTCAACTCCCAAGACAAAGTATGGGGACCCCAACACAGTATGATCACCCAACTGTAAGGTGCCTCAGTAAGGTAGTCGTGGGCGAGCTGTAGCCACTGCTCGCTCTGGAACCCTACAGACAATACGTGTCCTCCCTCTGATGTGTGGCTGTCTATGTGGTGCTCTCCACTTACTTCAGACCATCCAGTCACGGCTGTCTCCAGGCATTTCTCTTCTGGGACCAGGGCAGCAATAAATTCAGAGGACACAAGGTTCTTAACCATAACTGGGACTTTACTTGGGGAAGAGGAATATATACTGTATTTACAGGCAGATATAATGGATAAGGCCCGACAGGTTGTCATCTCCCTCACAGGCGCTGGAAACATCTCCGGCCGGCTAACAGGACTCTTGCGTATGGAGATCTTCACACTGGTGATCCTACTGTCTGAGGGTACGGAGCTCCCGTATACCCTAGCAGCCACTATATTAAGCTGTCCGTAAGGTTCACTGTCCACACTCTCACTGAGTTCTTTCTGGAAACTCACCTCAGGTTTCCTAAAGTGCCCACCCTCTATGGGCTGTCCTCTCACACTTAACTCTTCACTGCCATACATGCTAGCAGACTTGCACTATCAACTGTGCCCTGGACAGTGGCATCTTGCGGCTGGTTACAAGTACTGAAGTACTGCAGCCCACAAGGAATTATGTTAAACTAAGCTCCAGGCACACTCAATGTTTGATCATGGCACTAAGTTCCCGCTATACTCTACTGACTGGAACACTGCAGCTAACTCCTTTGCTTGGTCTAACAACAGTTCAGAGAGGTCTAACTCCGGGAACATTCTCTTTTAACTACATCAGTGCCAAAGGAAGGCTACGTCCTTCCCCACTAGTACATTCCCCCACACTTTAATGATGTTCATCCTCGACCATACCAGGCAACAAATAACACATTAACACTTACAGCATTTATCACATTACTAAAACACTTTAGTACTCGACGACTCCTGAAGTCTTCTTCTTGTGTGGAGACCAGCCCTTCTCGGTTAAGGGCTCTGGAACAGCAACTCATAAAGTTCATTGTCATAACTTTCAACAGTGCTCAAGAGTACCGGTCCTTCTTGGTAACAACACTGGAAACACAGTGTCCATGTCCATTTTATTAAGACAGGTGAACACACCAATAGCCCTCAATATCCTTTAAGGTCTGTATCCTGAGGCACATGGTCACAGGGAACACCCCATGAGTCTCTTTTTTCTTGGCTCTAGTGGGGGTCACCGGTTCTTCTCGCTAGGCCACAAGTTTCTTAGTATCAGAGGATGCCCATCCTCTAGGTGTGCCTCAGTGCTGCAAATTCCACCAGAAAAAGGAGCAGACCAACCTTCAGCCGTCTGCTGCTACTACAGGCCTACCTGGCCTCAAGAGTATCTTGAACAGTCCCTCTGATTCCTTTTAGGAGAAACAAACAGGCCTTCTGGCCACGAAGGTGAAGCAACAATCCCTCGGATTATTTATGTAAAACAGTTCTCAACTTGAAAAACAGGCAGTTTGCCCCTAGCAGACATTTTCACAGTCGCCTCACCTGAACAGTGTGAGACGGGTCCCTGCAAAACTTTTGCAATGGGGCTGGTTAGCCCTAGGCCCTTCACTTTTTCTTCTGGGCCTCCCTCTGCTCCTTCTTGAAGGCCGTCCAGGCATTGGGGAAGGGTGGTTCTCTCCATCCCCAGGGTTGGTCAGGGAGCCTACTGGGTGTAACATCCCTGGCGGCGTGCTGGCATGGCTTACCATCTCCCACCATGCAAGACCGCCAACTTACCTACCAGTCCAGGCTGTGCACTATGCTCCTCTACTTGCTGTGTGCATGTCTCTTGTCTGCTGGCTTAGGGCGGTGGCACTGGAACTTCCTGATTCTTAAAGTTACAGTGTGCGCAGTCCTAATGCGTCCCGAGCCTATTGCTGTGAGTCACTGGATACTTAAACCTCCTCCACCCAGTAGGAGGTGCTTGAGCAACACTTTCTTACAGTGTGTTCTGTGCAACTGTGGGTTGCCAGGTCCTGTCCTGAATCTTGCCTGTTTCCGCAACCCGGGGGGCTGAGTACCCAGGCCCGTTACCTGTATCTGTGACTTCTAGTCTATTTCTGCCACCCTGGGGGCTGAATGCCCAGGCTCATTCCTGTATCTAATTCCTGTGTCAGTTCCTGTCTGAACTGTGTCCTAGCCCGTTACCTGTTTGTCTCTATGTCCGATCCTTCCCTTTTCCTGCAGTGTCTGAACCAGTGCCTAACTCCTACTCATTGTCTCTGTACTTCTGTTTGTGAGTTTTGTGACCACTCACTACTTCATAGCAAGTACCTTGTGTGTATCTGGTTCTGCTTGTCCCATTTCCCTGCCTCTGTATCTACCTCCTGTGTTCTAGCTATCTTCCTGTGTTTCCCTGTCCCTGTTTGTTCCATGTGAACAGAGCCCTGTCCTGTCTGTCCTCCGCATCTGCTCTGCTCTGCCCTGCTCCACTTGCCCTCCACACCTGTGGCTTTGCTGTGCTCTGTCCTTCTCCGCTTGCCCTCCGCACCTGTGGCTCTGCTCTGCTCTGCCCTGTTCTGCTTGTCCTCCACACCTGAGGCTCTGCCCTGCCCCGCTCGTCCTCCACACCTGCGGTTCTGCTCTGCTCTGCTCCACTTGTCCTCCGCACCTGTGGCTCTGCTCTGCCCTGCTCCGCTTGTCCTCCGCACCTGTGGCTCTGCTCTGCCCTGCTCCGCTTGTCCTCTGCACCTGTGGCTCTGCTCTGCCCTGCTCCGCTTGCCCTCTACACCTGCGGTTCTGCTATATCCTGCTCCCCTTGCCCTCAGCACCTGCGGCTCTGCTCTGCTCCGCTTGTGCTCCGCACCTGCGGTTCTGCTCTGCTTGTTCTCCGCACCTGCGGCTCTGCTCTGCCCTGCTCCGCTTGTCCTCAACACCTGCGGCTTTGCTCTTCTCTTCCCTTCTCCGCTTGTCCTCCGCACCTGCGGCTCTGCTCTGCCCTGCTCCACTTGTCCTCCGCACCTGCGGCTCTGCTCTGCCCTGCTCCACTTGTCCTCCGCACCTGCGGCTCTGCTCTGCCCTGCTCCGCTTGTCCTCCACACCTGCGGCTCGGCTCTGCCCTGCTTCACTTGTCCTCCGCACCTGCGGCTCTGCTCTGCCCTGCTCCGCTTGTCCTCCCCACCTGAGGTTCTGCCCTGCCCTGCTCGTCCTCCACACCTGCGGCTCTGCTCTGCTCCCCTTGTCCTCTGCACCTGCGGCTCTGCTCTGCCCTGCTCCGTTTGTCCTCCGCACCTGCAGCTCTGCTCTGTCCTTCTCCGCTTGCCCTCCGCACCTGCGGCTCTGCCCTGCTCTGCTTGTCCTCCGCGCCTGAGGCTCTGCTCTGCTCTGCCCTGCCCCACTCATCCTCCGCACCTGTGGCTCTGCTCTGCCACACTCTGCTTGTCCTCCGCACCTGTGGCTCTGCTCTGCCCTGCTCCGCTTGTTCTCCGCACCTGCGGCTCTGCTCTGCTTGTTCTACGAACCTGCGGCTCTGCTCTGCTCTGCCCTGCTCCGCTTGTCCTCTGCACCTGCGGCTTTGCTCTGCTCTGCCTTGCTCCGCTTGCACTCCGCACCTGCGGCTCTGCCCTGCTCCGCTTGCCCTCTGCACCTGCAGTTCTGCTCTGTCCTGCTCTGCTTGCCCTCCGCACCTGTGGCTCTGCTCTGCTCCGCTTGTGCTCCGCACCTGCGGTTCTGCTCTGCTTGTTCTCCGCACCTGCGGCTCTGCTCTGCCCTGCTCCGCTTCTCCTCTGCACCTGTGGCTTTGCTCTTGTCTGCCCTTCTCCGCTTGTCCTCTGCACTTGCGGCTCTGCTCTGCCCTGCTCCACTTGCCCTCCGCACCTGCAGCTCTGCTCTGCTCTGCCCTGCTCCACTTGTCCTCCGCACCTGCGGCTCTGTTCTGCCCTGCTCCACTTGTCCTCCGCACCTGCGGCTCTGCCCTGTTCCGATTGTCCTCGGCACCTGTGGCTCTCCTCTGCTCTGTCCTTCTCCGCTTGCCCTCCGCACCTGCGGCTCTGCTCTGCCCTGCTCGTCCTCCGCACCTGCGGCTCTGCTCTGCCCTGCTCCGCTTGTCCTCCACACCTGCGGCTCTGCTCTGCTCTTCCCTGCCCCGCTGATCCTCCGCACCTGCGGCTCTGCTCTGCCCTGCTCCGCTTGTCCTCCACACCTGCGGCTCTCCTCTGCTCTGTCCTTCTCTGCTTGCCCTCCGCATCTGCGGCTCTGCTCTGCCCTGCTCGTCCTCCGCACCTGCGGCTCTGCTCTATCCTGCTCCACTTGTCCTCCGCACCTGTGGCTCTGCTCTGCCCTGCTCCGCTTGTCCTCCGCACCTGCGGCTCTGCTCTCCTCTGCCCTGCTCCGCTTGCCCTCCGCACCTGTGGCTCTGCTCTGTCCTGCTCCGCTTGCCCTTCGCACCTGTGGCTCCGTTCTGCTCCGCTTGTCCTCCGCACCTGCAGCTCTGCTCTGCTCTTTCTCCACACCTGCGGCTCTGCTCTGCTCTGCCCTGCTCCACTTGTCCTCCGCATCTGTGGCTCTGCTCTGCCCTGCTCCGCTTGTTCTCCGCACCTGCGGCTCTGCTCTGCCCTGCTCCGCTTGCCCTCCGCACCTGCGGCCCTGCTCCGCTTGCCCTCCGCACCTGTGGCTCTGCTCTGTCCTGCTCCGCTTGCCCTTCGCACCTGCGGCTCCGCTCTGCTCCGCTTGTCCTCCGCACCTGCGGCTCTGCTATGCTTGTTCTCCGCACCTGCGGCTCTGCCCTGCTCTGCTTGTCCTCCGTACCTGAGGCTCTGCTCTGCTCTGCCCTGCCCCGCTTGTCCTCCGAACCTGCGGCTCTGCTCTGCCCTGCTCCGCTTGTCCTCCGCACCTGCGGCTCTCCTCTGCTCTGTCCTTCTCCGCTTGCCCTCCGCACCTGCGGCTCTGCCCTGCCCTGCTCGTCCTCCGCACCTGCGGCTCTGCTCTGCCCTGCTCCACTTGTCCTCCGCACCTGTAGCTCTGCTCTGCCCTGCTCCGCTTGTCCTCCACACCTGTGGCTCTGCTCTGCCCTGCTCCGCTTGTCCTCTGCACCTGCGGCTCTGCTCTGTCATGCTCCGCTTGCCCTTCGCACCTGCGGCTCCGCTCTGCTCCGCTTGTCCTCCGCACCTGCGGCTCTGCTCTTTCTCCGCACCTGCAGCTCTGCTCTGCCCTGCTCCGCTTGTCCTCCCCACCTGAGGTTCTGCCCTGCCCTGCTCGTCCTCCGCACCTGCGGCTCTGCTCTGCTCCCCTTGTCCTCTGCACCTGCGGCTCTGCTCTGCCCTGCTCCATTTGTCCTCCGCACCTGCAGCTCTGCTCTGTCCTTCTCCGCTTGCCCTCCGCACCTGCGGCTCTGCCCTGCTCTGCTTGTCCTCCGCGCCTGAGGCTCTGCTCTGCTCTGCCCCACTCATCCTCCGCACCTGTGGCTCTGCTCTGCCCTACTCTGCTTGTCCTCCGCACTTGTGGCTCTGCTCTGCCCTGCTCCGCTTGTCCTCCGCACCTGCGGCTCTGCTCTGCTTGTTCTACGAACCTGCGGCTCTGCTCTGCTCTGCCCTGCTCCGCTTGTCCTCTGCACCTGCGGCTTTGCTCTGCTCTGCCTTGCTCCGCTTGCACTCCGCACCTGCGGCTCTGCCCTGCTCCGCTTGCCCTCTGCACCTGCAGTTCTGCTCTGTCCTGCTCTGCTTGCCCTCCGCACCTGTGGCTCTGCTCTGCTCCGCTTGTGCTCCGCACCTGCGGTTCTGCTCTGCTTGTTCTCCGCACCTGCGGCTCTGCTCTGCCCTGCTCCGCTTCTCCTCTGCACCTGTGGCTTTGCTCTTGTCTGCCCTTCTCCGCTTGTCCTCCGCACTTGCGGCTCTGCTCTGCCCTGCTCCACTTGTCCTCCGCACCTGCAGCTCTGCTCTGCTCTGCCCTGCTCCACTTGTCCTCCGCACCTGCGGCTCTGTTCTGCCCTGCTCCACTTGTCCTCCGCACCTGCGGCTCTGCCCTGTTCCGATTGTCCTCGGCACCTGTGGCTCTCCTCTGCTCTGTCCTTCTCCGCTTGCCCTCCGCACCTGCGGCTCTGCTCTGCCCTGCTCGTCCTCCGCACCTGCGGCTCTGCTCTGCCCTGCTCCGCTTGTCCTCCACACCTGCGGCTCTCCTCTGCTCTGTCCTTCTCTGCTTGCCCTCCGCATCTGCGGCTCTGCTCTGCCCTGCTCGTCCTCCGCACCTGCGGCTCTGCTCTGTCCTGCTCCACTTGTCCTCTGCACCTGTGGCTCTGCTCTGCCCTGCTCCGCTTGTCCTCCGCACCTGCGGCTCTGCTCTCCTCTGCCCTGCTCCGCTTGCCCTCCGCACCTGCGGCTCTGCTC
Organism: Phyllobates terribilis; assembly: GCF_046119375.1. Lineage (NCBI taxonomy): Eukaryota > Metazoa > Chordata > Amphibia > Anura > Dendrobatidae > Phyllobates > Phyllobates terribilis. The sequence continues at coordinate 389,368,270 of NW_027362765.1, forward strand.
TGTCCTGCTCCGCTTGCCCTTCGCACCTGCGGCTCCGCTCTGCTCCGCTTGTCGTCCGCACCTGCAGCTCTGCTCTGCTCTTTCTCCACACCTGCGGCTCTGCTCTGCTCTGCCCTGCTCCACTTGTCCTCCGCACCTGTGGCTCTGCTCTGCCCTGCTCCGCTTGTTCTCCGCACCTGCGGCTCTGCTCTGCCCTGCTCCGCTTGCCCTCCGCACCTGCGGCCCTGCTCCGCTTGCCCTCCGCACCTGTGGCTCTGCTCTGTCCTGCTCCGCTTGCCCTTCGCACCTGCGGCTCCGCTCTGCTCCCCTTGTCCTCCGCACCTGCGGCTCTGCTATGCTTGTTCTCCGCACCTGCGGCTCTGCCCTGCTCTGCTTGTCCTCCGTACCTGAGGCTCTGCTCTGCTCTGCCCTGCCCCGCTTGTCCTCTGAACCTGCGGCTCTGCTCTGCCCTGCTCCGCTTGTCCTCCGCACCTGCGGCTCTCCTCTGCTCTGTCCTTCTCCGCTTGCCCTCCGCACCTGCGGCTCTGCCCTGCCCTGCTCGTCCTCCGCACCTGCGGCTCTGCTCTGCCCTGCTCCACTTGTCCTCCGCACCTGTAGCTCTGCTCTGCCCTGCTCCGCTTGTCCTCCACACCTGTGGCTCTGCTCTGCCCTGCTCCGCTTGTCCTCTGCACCTGCGGCTCTGCTCTGTCATGCTCCGCTTGCCCTTCGCACCTGCGGCTCCACTCTGCTCCGCTTGTCCTCCGCACCTGCGGCTCTGCTCTTTCTCCGCACCTGCGGCTCTGCTCTGCTCTGCCCTGCTCCACTTGTCCTCTGCACCTGTGGCTCTGCTCTGCCCTGCTCCGCTTGTCCTCTGCACCTGTGGCTCTGCCCTGCTCCGCTTGTTCTCCGCACCTGCGGCTCTGCTCTGTCCTGCTCGGCTTGCCCTTCACATCTGCGGCTCCGCTCTGCTCCGCTTGTCCTCCGCACCTGCGGCTCTGCTCTGTTTGTTTTCCGCACCTGCGGCTCTGCTCTGCCCTGCTCCACTTGTCCTCTGCACCTGCAGCTTTGCTCTCCTCTGCCCTGCTCCGCTTACACTCTGCACCTGCGGTTCTGCTCTGTCCTGCTCCGCTTTCCCTCCACACCTGCGGCTCTGCTCTGCTTGTGCTCCGCACCTGCGGTTCTTCTCTGCTTGTTCTCCGCACCTGCGGCTCTGCTCTGCTCTGCTCCGCTTGTCCTCTGCACCTGCGACTTTGCTCTTCTCTGCCCTTCTCCGCTTGTCCTCCTCACCTGCGGCTCTGCTCTGCCCTGCCCTGCTCGTCCTCCGCACCTGCGGCTCTGCTCTGTCCTGCTCCACTTGTCCTCCGCACCTGTGGCTCTGCTCTGCCCTGCTCCGCTTGTCCTCCGCACCTGCGGCTCTGCTCTGCCCTGCTCCGCTTGTCCTCCGCACCTGTGGCTCTGCTCTCCTCTGCCCTGCTCCACTTGCGCTCCGCACCTGTGGCTCTGCTCTGTCCTGCTCCGCTTGCCCTACGCACTTGCGGCTCAGCTCTGCTCTGCTTGTTCTCCGCACCTGCGGCTCTGCCCTGCTCTGCTTGTCCTCCGTACCTGAGGCTCTGCTCTGCCCTGCTCATCCTCCGCACCTGTGGCTCTGCTCTGCCCTGCTCCGCTTGTCCTCCGCACCTGCATCTCTCCTCTGCTCTGTCCTTCTCCGCTTGCCCTCCGCACCTGCGGCTCTGCCCTGCTCTGCTTGTCCTCCACACCTGAAGCTCTGCTCTGCCCTGCCCTGCTCGTCCTCCGCACCTGCGGCTCTGCTCTGCCCTGCTCCACTTGTCCTCCACACCTGTGGCTCTGCTCTGCCCTGCTCCGCTTGTCCTCCGCACCTGCGGCTCTGCTCTCCTCTGCCCTGCTCCGCTTGTCCTCCGCACCTGCGGCTCTGCTCTGCCCTGCTCCGCTTGTCCTCCGCACCTGCGGCTCTGCTCTCCTCTGCCCTGCTCCGCTTGCCCTCCGCACCTGCGGCTCTGCTCTGTCCTGCTCCGCTTGCCCTTCACACCTGCGGCTCCGCTCTGCTCAGCTTGTCCTCCGCACCTGCGGCTCTGCTCTGCTTGTTCTCCGCTCCTGCGGCTCTGCTCTGCTCTGCCCTGCTCCACTTGTCCTCTGCACCTGCGGCTTTGCTCTGCTCTGCTCTGCCCTGCTCCGCTTGCACTCTGTACCTGCGGCTCTGCCCTGCTCCGCTTGCCCTCTGCACCTGTGGTTCTGCTCTGTTCTGCTCCGCTTTCCCTCCACACCTGCGGCTCTGCTCTGCTTGTGCTCCGCACCTGCGGTTCTTCCCTGCTTGTTCTCCGCACCTGCGGCTCTGCTCTGCTTGTCCTCTGCACCTGCGGCTTTGCTCTTCTCTGCCCTTCTCCGCTTGTCCTCCGCACCTGCGGCTCTGCTCTGCCTTGCTCCACTTGTCCTCCGCACCTGCGTCTCTGCTCTGCCCTGCTCCGCTTGTCCTCTGCACCTGCGGCTCTGCTCTGCCCTGCTCCACTTGTCCTCCACACCTGCGGCTCTGCTCTGCTCTGCCCTGCTCCACTTGTCCTCCGCACCTGAGGCTCTGCTCTGCCCTGCCCCGTTCATCCTCCGCACCTGCGGCTCTGCTTTGCTCTGCCCTGCTCCACTTGTCCTCCGCACCTATGGCTCTGCTCTGCTCTGCCCTGCTCCGCTTGTCCTCCGCACCTGCGGCTCTGCTCTGCCCTGCTCCACTTGTCCTCCGCACCTGCGGCTCTGCTCTCCTCTGCCCTGCTCCGCTTGCCCTCTGCACCTGCGGCTCTGCTCTGTCCTGCTCCGCTTGCCCTTCGCACCTGCGGCTCCGCTCTGCTCCGCTTGTCCTCCGCACCTGCGGCTCTGCTCTGCCCTGCTCCGCTTGTCCTCCGCACCTGCGGCTCTGCTCTCCTCTGCCCTGCTCCGCTTGCCCTCCGCACCTGCGGCTCTGCTCTGTCCTGCTCCGCTTGTCCTCCGCACCTGCGGCTCTGCTCTGCCCTGCTCCGCTTGTCCTCCGCACCTGTGGCTCTGCTCTCCTCTGCCCTGCTCCGCTTGCCCTCTGCACCTGCGGCTCTGCTCTGTCCTGCTCCGCTTGCCCTTCGCACCTGCGGCTCCGCTCTGCTCCGCTTGTTCTCCGCACCTGCGGCTCTGCTCTGCCGTGCTCCGCTTGTCCTCCGCACCTGCGGCTCTGCTCTCCTCTGCCCTGCTCCGCTTGTCCTCCGCACGTGCGGCTCTGCTCTCCTCTGCCCTGCTCCGCTTGCCCTCCGCACCTGTGGCTCTGCTCTGCCCTGCTCCGCTTGTCCTCCGCACCTGCGGCTCTGCTCTGCCCTGCTCCGCTTGTCCTCCGCACCTGCGGCTCTGCTCTCCTCTGCCCTGCTCCGCTTGCCCTCTGCACCTGCGGCTCTGCTCTGTCCTGCTCCGCTTGCCCTTCGCACCTGCGGCTCCGCTCTGCTCCGCTTGTCCTCCGCACCTGCGGCTCTGCTCTGCCCTGCTCCGCTTGTCCTCCGCACCTGCGGCTCTGCTCTCCTCTGCCCTGCTCCGCTTGCCCTCCGCACCTGCGGCTCTGCTCTGTCCTGCTCTGCTTGCCCTTCACACCTGCGGCTCCGCTCTGCTCAGCTTGTCCTCCGCACCTGCGGCTCTGCTCTGCTTGTTCTCCGCTCCTGCGGCTCTGCTCTGCTCTGCCCTGCTCCACTTGTCCTCTGCACCTGCGGCTTTGCTCTGCTCTGCCCTGCTCCGCTTGCACTCTGTACCTTCGGCTCTGCCCTGCTCCGCTTGCCCTCTGCACCTGTGGTTCTGCTCTGTTCTGCTCCGCTTTCCCTCCACACCTGCGGCTCTGCTCTGCTTGTGCTCCGCACCTGCGGTTCTTCCCTGCTTGTTCTCTGCACCTGCGGCTCTGCTCTGCTCTGCTTGTCCTCTGCACCTGCGGCTTTGCTCTTCTCTGCCCTTCTCCGCTTGTCCTCCGCACCTGCGGCTCTGCTCTGCCCTGCTCCACTTGTCCTCCGCACCTGCGTCTCTGCTCTGCCCTGCTCCACTTGTCCTCTGCACCTGCGGCTCTGCTCTGCCCTGCTCCACTTGTCCTCCACACCTGCGGCTCTGCTCGGCTCTGCCCTGCTCCACTTGTCCTCCGCACCTGAGGCTCTGCTCTGCCCTGCCCCGTTCATCCTCCGCACCTGCGGCTCTGCTTTGCTCTGCCCTGCTCCACTTGTCCTCCACACCTATGGCTCTGCTATGCTCTGCCCTGCTCCGCTTGTCCTCCGCACCTGCGGCTCTGCTCTGCCCTGCTCCACTTGTCCTCCGCACCTGCGGCTCTCCTCTGCTCTGTCCTTCTCCGCTTGCCCTCCACACCTGCGGCTCTGCCCTGCTCTGCTTGTCCTCCGCACCTGCAGCTCTGCTCTGCTCTGCCCTGCTCCACTTGTCCTCCGCACCTGAGACTCTGCTCTGCCCTGCCCCGCTCGTCCTCCGCACCTGCAACTCTGCTCTGCCCTGCTCCACTTGTCCTCCACACCTGTGGCTCTGCTCTGCCCTGCTCCGCTTGTCCTCCACACCTGCGGCTCTGCTCTGTCCTGCTCCGCTTGCCCTTTGCACCTGCGGCTCTGCTCTGCTTGTCCTCCGCACCTGTGGCTCTGCTCTGCTCTGCTTGTTCTCCACACCTGCGGCTCTGCTCTGCCCTGCTCTGCTTGTCCTCTGCACCTGCGGCTTTGCTCTGCTCTGCCCTGCTCCGCTTGCACTCCGCACCTGCGGCTCTGCCCTGCTCCACTTGTCCTCGGCACCTGCGGCTCTGTTCCTGTATCCCAGTCTGTACTGGTCCCTATCCAGCCTGTTTACCTACCTGCCAGTACCCGCCTGTCTACATACCAGCTGTGCCTGCCAGTACCCGTCTGTCTGCATACCAGCCAAACCTGCCCGTTCCTGCATTCCCCGGTGTGGGTCAACAGCTGTGTGACCGGGGTCTGACCTGGAGTAGCACCTGGGCCACCTCCCACATCCCTCCTCGGACCACGGAGTTGATTAAGCCGCCGTGCATCCGTGGTCGGATCTGGCGAGGCACCTAGTCACGCCCCTCCAGGCACTCCTCGGTTCGTGGCCCAGTGGGACCACTAACCACGCTCACGCCAAACAGTCCGGGCGTGAGCGTAACACTGGGCCTGGGGTGTCCTTCCGCTGAAGTGACGCTCCCGCAGCCCACTTGAGTGGGACCATAGCTGGTCACTCTAAACTTCTGGACCATCTGGCCCGCCATTACTCCACACAGCTGTTCTCCTGGTGGCTTACAACGCTCCAACGGAGCCATCTCTTCTGGCTCCTGAGGCCTGCCATGGCCCCACTTCTCACTGGGTGGGGTCCACACCGACTCACAATAGCTCGGTTTGTCTGTCTTATCAATTCCCATTTGTGCTTTCTTTGGCACACTCTGATCACCCCAGCAGTCCATATGGTACTCACAGACCACCGGAGCCATCTGAATGGCCTCTCCACGGCCTCGGTCCACAGTTTTTCGGGCCTCCATGGCCACCGAAAGTGGTTTTCTCTCCCCGAGCAGAGGGCATCTCCTCCTCCACGTCCATTTCTTCCTTGTTAATATCCATAGGCCAGCAATCATGGGGCACACTCGAGTCTCGACCGCCATGTGCCATTGTCATTTGGGGCTTTCCACTCAGCTTATCACCTCTCATGCGTTGAGAAGAAAATAGCGCTTGTCGCTCCCCGATGATGCTCTTTTTGCGCGTCTGGCTCTGCCTCTTCCTAGGCCGAATTCAGCCGCGCCTCCTTCCTGGGCGCACTGATACTCACTGGGCCGGACTTCACTCTGCGCCGCGACCTCTTCTTCACCACCCATCCTGGGACAAATCTTCACCGCTGGGCTCATCCTCCTCTGGGCCGGAACTCGTAGGGGCTGGACATCTTTTCGTGCTCTCCGGCACCGTCCACTTCCACGATAGGCAATAGTTCCACTATAGCTCTTCTCCTATACTTTATCGCCATTGTCGCCATCTTGGAATCCATGCTTGGGCCGCATGCCTTCCAACACTTTCTCTTCAGTGTTCTGCGTCGGCTCTTCCCCGTTTTCTTCAAGCGAGGAACTCGCCTCCTGCTGACTACGCCAAATGTAAGGTGCCTCAGCGAGGTAGTCGTGGGCGAGCTGTAGCCCCTGCTCTCTCTGGCACCCTACAGACAATACGTGTCCTCCCTCTGATGTGTGGCTGTGTATATGGTGCTCTCCATTTACTTCAGACCATCCGATCGCGGCTGTCTCCAGGCATTTCTCTTCTGGGACCAGGGCACCAATAAATTCAGAGGACACGAGGTTCTTAACCATAACAGGGACTTTACTTGGGGAAGAGGAATATATACAGTATTTACAGGCAGATATAATAGACTAGACGAAGGCCCGATGCTATCACATCGGGAGGGCGGTAATGTCATGATGGGGGGCAGGCTTTGCAGCGTTGAGAATCTCTCCCCCCCATGTGCTCACGCACCTATCAACTCTCTTTCCCCCATGTGCTGACATCGCCCGTCTGTGCTCTCTTCTTTGACCTGTTTACCCCATGTGCTATCCCCCTTGTCTGCTGTCTCTCTACTTCCTGTGCTGTGTTCTCCCCTCATGTCCCGTTTGAGCAGTCTCCCCCCTGTGCTCTGTCTCTCTCCCCCCTGTGTACTTTCTTTCTCCCCATCTGCTGTCTTCTCCTCTCATGTGATCTCTTTTTTGACCTGTGTACCCCATGTGCTCTCGCCCTTGTGTGCTCTCTCTCTCCACCCCTGTGCTGTCTTCTTCCCTCATGTGTTCTCTCATTTGAGAAAACCGCCTGGATCAGCCGAATGATTCACTGCGCCTGTGCGGAATTCGCGCAGGCGCAGTAAATCAGATCGCCGCCATGTTTGTACAGGCAAATAGTGGCATCACATTAAAACTGCGCATGCGCTCCTCCTGTACAAGGATGGCGGCGGTCAGTGAATCATTCAGCTGATCCCGGCGGTGGCGTGTGCGGCGTGTACAGCGTGTTCACGATGGTCTTCCGCTGGTGGTACCGCGCAAGAGGCTGGTACCACCAGCGGTTTCGATATTGAGACACCCATCACTTGGGTGTCCCAATATGGCGGTCGACGAACTTCCGCCGCTTGGAATTCTGGGATCCGGACACATGTGGACAGAACAGGATGTGAAGACATTACAAGGTAATTATATTATAGATAAGGCCTGACTCCCTCACAGGCGCTGGAAACATCTTCAGTCCTGGTTTCCTCTTTAAGTTAAGCATCTCTATAACTCTATTCTCTAGCCTAAGAGAATCTTCCTCACCAGCGACAGTATATCCGGATCCTATATTTCCCCCACGTCTTAGCCTGGAGTCCTATCTTCCTCTGATGCCTGCAGACTCAAAGTGCCCCGGGTCCTCAATACCTCTGTTGAGTTTCTCCGGCCGGCTAACAGGACTCTTGCATAGGGAGATTTTCACACTGGTGATCCTACTGTCTGAGGGTACAGAGCTCCCGTCTACCGTAGCAACCACTATATTAGGCTGCCCGTAAGGTTCACTGTCCAAACTCTCACTGAGTTCTATCTGTAAACTCACCACAGGCTTCCTAAAGTACCCACCCTCTATGGGCTGTCCTCACACACTTAACTCTTCACTGCCATACATGTCTGCAATCCTGCTAGCAGACTTGCACTATCAACTGTGCCCGGGACAGTGGCATCTTGTGGCTGGTTACAAGTACTGCAGCCCACAAGGAATTATGTTAAACTAAGCTCCAGGCACACTCAATGTTTGATCATGGCACTAAGTTCCCCCCCTACTCTACTGACTGGACCACTGCAGCTAACCCCTTTGCTTGGCCTAACAACAGTTCAGAGAGGTCTAACTCTGGAAATATTCTCTTTTAACTACATCAGTGCCAAAGAAATGCAACGTCCTTCCCCACTACTATATTACTGTGACCCCCACACAGCCCTGCATGCATTATAATGGGCCTACATACAGTATAACTGCCTGCACTAGCCCTCCAAACAGTAAGATGGCCCCACACAGTATAATGACCCCCACACAGCCCTCCACACAGTATGATGGACCCCACACAAATCTTAACATGGTATAATTGTTTGCATACAGTATAATGGATCCCCACTTATTATAATGGCCCCACATAGCCTTCAATATAGTATAATTCACCCCCATAAGCCTACATATAGTATAATGCACCCTCCATTGTCCTCCATATAATAAAATGCTCTCCCAATAGTGCTACATATAGTATAATGCTCTCTCCATGATCCTCCATACAGTATAATGCACTCCCATGGGCATCCATACAGTATAATGCACCCCCATGGTCCTCCATACAGTATAATGCACCCCCATGGTCCTCCACACAATAAAATGCACTCCCATGGTCATCCATACAGTATAATGCACCCCCATGGTCCTCCATACTGTATAATGCACCCCCACGGTCCCCCATACAGCATAATGCACCCCCCCATGATCCTCCATACAGTATAATTCTGTGCGGGCGGGCAGCCAGGCAGTGCAGGTGCTGACGGACGAAGGCTGGGCCTGCTGCGGCGAGGGCCCGCTATGGTGAGGGCCCCCAGCTCACGGGCCCCATAGCAGTGGCGTGGCCTGCTGCTATTGGCGGTACGCAACTGGTGCCAAGTGCAAACCTACGCTGTGATGCCATATTATTATTATTTATTATTATAGAGACATTTATTCCATGGCGCTTTACATGTGAAAAAGGGGGTAAACATAGCAAATACACTTACAATAATCTTAAACAAAATTTATATACAATGAAGAAGGGGCCATATCTCACGATTGGAGAGGGGCAGGAACAAAAGAAAAACAACGCCGGATTCAGGAGAACAGCGGCATTTTCACCAGCTGAAAAATAAATACATATTTATGTAAAGCTACAGGTCCCCTTTAAAGCAAAAGAAAATATTTGACTCTCTCAGTTTTAGCAGCTTCTTGCCTAAGCTACTTCATCAAATTTATCCTAATCCTTTAGCCTTAGTGTGTCCCTGAGGTATCGGCACAATGAGCACAATGGTAAAGTGATACAAGTTACAGCGTTATATTGTAGCTTGGGGTCTGCAACAGCAAACACTTGATCATATTGCGGAAATCCACTACACAGACTACAGGGAATCATTGCCTTCTTGCAAAATAACCAGTAGTGCTGACCCCAGGGTCTGAATGATGAGTGACATCTCACTCGTGCATCTCTTGTTTGCAAAAAAAATCCAAATAACCTACAGTATAAGGAAGTAAAGAGTCCCACATTCATCACTTCACGCCCCGATATCTTTAAGGTTCTCTCCACGTATCGTGTGCAAAACCACATTCCCCACCCCCCGATGTGAGTCATTAATTAATGCTCTGAAATGAACAGCCGCCATACAATAGATTATTCACATTACGGAACGCTTTTACTCTACACTCGGAGCTTTGACAGATTCACAAAGTTTCTTTTTTCTTCTTCTTCTTTTTTTTTCTCCCCTCTCTTAAGTACGGTATGTCTTCGAGGATTCATAATATAATAATCTGGCTTGAAGATGTACTTTGAAATAAAATATGAATGGTTTGAAGAAAGGTGGCAGACTAATTATACATGAACTATGAAGGTTTGTGCTAAACGCTCCTCTGATATAATAACAAATTACTTGTATTAAATCTGCAAATAATGATCAGGTATTATCATGTCATTCGCTCCTACGTTCTCACTAACGTACAATTCCTCACCCGTCCTGGGCGACTTGTCATTACTTTCCTAATAATTGGCTTTATTCTTCATAATTAGGACTTGAAAATGTTAAAATAAAAATGTAATATTATAAAATAAAGATTCTGGATACATTATATGGAAAAAAAAGTATGTGACCCCTCCACATTCCACCTCCAGGAGCTTTTCTGACCTCCCATTCTACACCCATAGACATTAATATGGAGTCGCTCCTCTGCAGATATAACAGCTCCCGCTCTTCCGGGAAGGATTTCTACAGGATTTTGGGAATTTTTGTCCAGTAGAGCATTTGTGAGGCCAGATGTTGGGGGGTCCGGGCACACAATCTCCACTATAGGATGGGGGTGAGGTCCGGGCTCTGTGCGGCCGCTCATGTTCCCCCCTCCATGTCTGTATGGAGCTTGTGAACTGGGCACAGTCATGGGGAACAGAAAAGGGCGAACCCCAAACTGTTCCTACAGAGCTGAAGCTACAATTGTCCTCAATGTCTTGTGATTTCCCATCACTGAAACTAAGAGGCCGCCCCTGATTACAACCCAGAGCATTATCCTCCTCCACCATCTGTACAGCGGCACAATGCAGTTAGGGGGTAATGTCCTCCTGGAATCACCAAACCCTGACTCCTCCATCAGACACCTCACCTGCACGGGCCCGGTCATAGAGGTTAAAAATTGTCTTTCATTAAAAATGTTGCACTTTTAGCTTCTCTGTTGCACTTTCCATTGTTGGCTGCAGAATGGGTGAACTGAGAATCTCTCAGTGAGATGGTTCTGATGATCCAATAGCAAAAATTTGGAACTATTTTATCTGTTTTTTTAGCTCCTCATGTTCAGGAAAACAAAAGAACCTGTAAAAGACAAACAGGGCAACATTTTTAATGAAACCCAATTGCAAAAATAATTTTTAGCCCAAAATACATATATTTAGGTAAAAAAAAAATTTCTTCAGAGGTGTACAACCCTTCCATTTTTACCCTATTGCATACATTGGGGGCAACCAAGGAAGGCTGTTAAACATCACAATAACTAAGAAATATTTAGGGGGTCCCTTAGGTCAGTTTGGCCCCTGATTGAGGCTATGTGACATATATTTGACTGCATTTTATTCAAAGAAAATCCAGTCTATAATACATTTGTGTAACCCTGATGAAATGTTTGTTGCATCTATTGGCATCTGTTATACAGGGGAACGAATACTCCCCATCTGCTCCTGGACTCCAGATCTGGGGTCCCTAAGCTCAGTCCTTGGGGACAACATTTTGACCTAGATAAAGAAGCCTAATTTTCCAGAATTCGGTTCAGAGACTAAATGACAAACTTTCCTCCCAAACATCACAAAATGTTTCCAAATGGAAATGTCAGATTTCCTGCCGCTTATCCGAGTAAAGCACATACTGATGTAATCTGATTTTTTCCGATTTCCCCACCTTCCATTCTGCTTAGATCTATTTTGATACCATTGTCCTTTCTTCCAAACTTGGGAATAAACTATGCGCCATGATTCATTAGCAGTTTTTGCCAAAATTCTGGTTGTAAAATTGCTTGAAATGTTGCAGAATTTTTGCAAAACTCGAAGTTGGGCAAAAATTTGGTGACTTTTGTCAGTTTTACACCAATCTGGGCATGGCCAAACATCTAACAAATTCAATATAATATCCACCAAGAAAGTGGCAACAATCGCAACAGAAATGTATGCCAGCCCCTGAATGGTGTCCATTTCGGTTAAAGATGTGCATTCATCTTAATGAATTTGGTGCATCTTACTCCAGCGCTCCCTTTACGGAGAACAAAACGCCCATCTTAATGGATCAAGCCCTAAGAACTGTTCTTAAAGGAGTTGTCCAGGCTCGTGGATTCACTTTATGTGACTACAGACTTGTGAATCCTCAGTGCGCACTGTCAGTATTCTCCAATGATGACGCCGAGAGCAAGCGATCATATGGCTGCAATTATACAATTTGCATACTTTCTGCCACATCCAGACTAGATGTGTCCAGCCTCAATCAATTCACTTGTATTGAGCGAGGCTGAGCATGTCTAGTCGGCACATGACAAATTGCATCCTTGCAGTCATGTACCCGCCGCTGATAACGCAGAATTCTGACAGCGTACGCTGAGCGCGCTGAGAGCTTTCACAAGTCTGCAGTCACTATATGACTGCAGACTTGTGCCCCAAGCCTGGACAACCCCTTTAAGAAGAAACAATTGTTCTCCATGTTCTTTTTAACCTATTGATGGCCCTGCCAGTGGCCACCATTTTTCTGAGTCCCCCGTGGAAGCGAATCACTAAAAATTAGCATTTTGGCAAATGTGGATTTTTGTAACATTCCAGTACAATTCAATTCCACTCGAATGTATTTGCTCATCTCTATGCACAAGCAATCCACCACTATTTTTCAACCTCAGATGCCCAGAGAGTTTTTTCGGACCTGGGGTCCAAAATCAGAGTCAGAAGAAAGGATTTCTAAGAAGTGGAATGTGCCGTACCGTTTCTCTCGTTCTCTAGGTATCTTGGATTTCGGTTCCTTACAGGAGTTGCACCTAATCAGCTATGAAGTGGTTGCGCTCGGCCTTTATTAGACCAGGTGCTATGCATTTCCTGCAGGTACCACAGATTCAGCCTTGAGACGCGGAGGAGAATGAGATTTCACAGTCCTTGGACTTGTTCGCGGAAAGAATCTGAGTGAACCGTATAAACCATTCGATTTTATTGTCAAGCAGAATAAGTGCGATCCCGCTCCCGGCACGCCTCGTACATCTGCCTTGAGCTTTCAATTTTACGAGGTGACACAAAAATGCACTTTCAGTTTTACGAATTTGCAGGTTTTGGATCGAGATAGAGATTAAACAAGAGAGATAATAACTCACACAGTTGTTGAATTAAGTGTTATAACCAGGAGTAAAATACATTGTAAACCTGCGCCCCTGAAAACTGGACGGGAAAGAAGGAAATCTACGATGGCAACTTCACTCTGCGCAGGTTTTAAATGCCGCGAACTTCAGCGGTGATTAACTTTCCCAGATAAGATGTCAATGATGTTAAAGAAGTTTTTTTCTAGACTTTAAAGCTTTCCTGTTGTTTCAGAATAAGTAGACATACAGTACAGACCAAAAGTTTGGACACACCTTCTCATTTAAAGATTTTTCTGTATTTTCATGACTATGAAAATTGTACATTCACACTGAAGGCATCAAAACTATGAATTAACACATGTGGAATTATATACTTAACAAAAAAGTGTGAAACAACTGAAAATATGTCTTATATTCTAGGTTCTTCAAAGTAGCCACCTTTTGCTTTGATGACTGCTTTGCACACTCTTGGCATTCTCTTGATGAGCTTCAAGAGGTAGTCACCGGAAATGGTCTTCCAACAATCTTGAAGGAGTTCCCAGAGATGCTTAGCACTTGTTGGCCCTTTTGCCTTCACTCTGCGGTCCAGCTCACCCCAAACCATCTCGATTGGGTTCAGGTCTGGTGACTGTGGAGGCCAGGTCATCTGGCGTAGCTCCCCATCACTCTCCTCCTTGGTGAAATAGCCCTTACACAGCCTGGAGGAGTGTTTGGGGTCATTGTCCTGTTGAAAAATAAATGATGGTCCAACTAAACGCAAACCGGATGGAATAGCAGGCCGCTGCAAGATGCTGTGGTAGCCATGCTGGTTCAGTAGGACTTCAATTTTGAATAAATCCCCAACAGTGTCACCAGCAAAGCACCCCCACACCATCACACCTCCTCCTCCATGCTTCACGGTGGGAACCAGGCATGTAGAGTCCATCCGTTCACCTTTTCCGCGTCGCACAAAGACACGGTGGTTGGAACCAAAGATCTCAAATTTGGACTCATCAGACCAAAGCACAGATTTCCACTGGTCTAATGTCCATTCCTTGTGTTCTTTAGCCCAAACAAGTCTCTTCTGCTTGTTGCCTGTCCTTAGCAGTGGTTTCCTAGCAGCTATTTTACCATGAAGGCCTGCTGCACAAAGTCTCCTCTTAACAGTTGTTGTAGAGATGTGTCTGCTGCTAGAACTCTGTGTGGCATTGACCTGGTCTGTAATCTGAGCTGCTGTTAACCTGCGATTTCTGAGGCTGGTGACTCGGATAAACTTATCCTCAGAAGCAGAGGTGACTCTTGGTCTTCCTTTCCTGGGGAGGTACTCATGTGAGCCAGTTTCTTTGTAGCGCTTGATGGTTTTTGCAACTGCACTTGGGGACACTTTCAAAGTTTTCCCAATTTTTCGGACTGACTGACCTTCATATCTTAAAGTAATGATGGCCACTCGGTTTTCTTTACTTAGCTGCTTTTTTCTTGCCATAATACAAATTCTAACAGTCTATTCAGTAGGACTATCAGCTGTGTATCCACCTGACTTCTGCACAACACAACTGAGGGTCCCAACCCCATTTATAAGGCAAGAAATCCCACTTATTGAACTTGACAGGGCACACCTGTGAAGTGAAAACCATTTCCGGTGACTACCTCTTGAAGCTCATCAAGAGAATGCCAAGAGTCTGCAAAGCAGTCATCAAAGCAAAAGGTGGCTACTTTGAAGAACCTAGAATATAAGACATATTTTCAGTTGTTTCACACTTTTTTGTTAAGTATATAATTCCACATGTGTTAATTCATAGTTTTGATGCCTTCAGTGTGAATGTACAATTTTCATAGTCATGAAAATACAGAAAAATCTTTAAATGAGAAGGTGTGTCCAAACTTTTGGTCTGTACTGTATGTGAGTACAAGAGGGATAGCATTATTTCTGGCCATTATGTGACTTGTATCCTGCTTTTTTTTACCAGTTTTCTCCTCTACGGGCTCTTTCCTCTCTAATCTTTAGTTGTCTCCAGGCTAGTGGGTGGAGAATAACTGCTATGATATCTGTAGTGCATACATACATAAGCAGCAGGTGCATGGAGGACATTATACAGCAGTACTGAGTACTGTAGCTGTGAAGCCAGACCTGGGGTGGGAGAAAACGCGTACCAAAAAACTGCAGCACAGATCTTTGCGTGTTTCTCTAATTCTACTCCTCCTTACTTCTACCCCCTGTCCTGCCCACAAACATCAATAGACAGCTGTAATCTGATCCCTTAGTGAGCTGGCAATCCATCAATACTGAGCAGTGTAACTGTGAAGCTAGACCTGGTGTGAGAGAAAATGCTTACCAAAAAACTGCAGCACAGAACTTTAAGTGTATGTCTAATTCTACTGTATTTCTCCTTCCTTCTCCCCTCTGCCCATAAACATCAATAGACAGCTGTAATCTGATTCCCTGAACCCCCTGTGAAACCAGACGTGGGATGAGCGAAAACACTTATCAAAAAGCTGCCGTGCAGATCTTTGTGCGTTTCTCTCACTCTACTCTTCCTTCCTTCTCCCCCACTCTCTGCCCATAAAAGTCAATAGACAGCTGTAATCTAATCTGATCCCTCAGTGAGCTGGCAAACCATCAGTACTGAGCAGTGTAACTGTGAAACCGGACCTGGAATGAGCGAAAACACCAATACATTGCAGCATAGATCTTGTGTGTGACACTCTCATTCTATTCCTCCTTCCTTCTCACTACCTGCCCATAAACTTCATTAGACAGCTGTAATTTGATCCCTCAGTGAAATGGCATTTTGCTTTGACCACAACAGTTTTTTCAATGAATGATAAGTTCTGGAGACAATGGGAAGGGGAGAAGTGGCTCATAAGTGGAAGAATAAGGACATGTCTCTGATAAGGTATATTACAAAGTTTGTTATATTCACTTGTACTATTGATTTATGCAGCGTTTGTTGAAACGACACCGACCATTTAATATTAACACCCTTACTTGGGGTTCAACTTATGGCTTCTCTGCCGATGAGGTGAATGAAGGCACAGCAACACTCACTAGAAAGCCACTCACTAGCCCCTTCATTCGGCTGAACAGCGGGTTATCTGGAGGCGGACCCCTGCAATTAAATATTGATGGGCTCTTCTAAAATGAAATGTTTGATGCTTCAAACACAAGCAGTAACATATAACATTTATGCAATCAGTTAGGTACAGATCAGTAATAGTGTTTATATTCTCATAAAAAGGGTCTTTATATAGAAAAAAAACCTTCCGTATAAAACTACTTTGCACTGGTATCCTATATGTACGGTTTTACATAGGAAAAGAACTCTGAATTTTGGTGGAAATTGCTCCCCAAAAAACCTGTCTATCAAGACTTGCATCATAATTATTACGTGTTTTACACATTTTCTGCGCATGAAGGGATCTGGATTCATGGGAAATGGCACGGTGCAATGTACGACACCATGCACCAAAATTTTGGAGCAAATTTCTGCCACAAACTAAGCCAACGAATAGGTGATGTGAACAGTCCAATCATGTGTCTAAACCTCCGGTGTAATGGTGCATTGTGCATTTTAACAATAAATTTGACTTGTTACTCAATTTGCCGCTTGCAGGTAACTGCATTATATAAAGGGTATGCAACCGTGCATCCAAAAAAAATGGGAAAATAGTTTGAGTTTTCAGAGATCTGTGCATGTAAAAATAACATCCAGCTGTAACAGCCGCCGACACGATGGCTGCGGTGTGATGGAGTAGTGCACCGAAATGAGATTGGCCGTATTACGCAAATAGCGCAGATCTGTGCGCTACATATTAGTGTGCTGGCGGTCATGCTGACATCTGCACCCTGGAGGCAGAGCATGCAGCTGCCATGGGGTCCCAGCTTTACTAGGTAACCAAGCTCCATAATGGGGTCTTCTGAGTGTCACTGTACAGTATATAGGTTCTATATAACCATCTGTACAGCCTCATGTTACGTTATTGGTGCATAGGTAAAAGGTCCCGGTAAAGTTTTCACACTCGGCGCACAAGATCCAATATCAAAAAGGAAATAAATACTTATCAGCTCACCCAGGGTTCAATGTGACTCCTGAATACAAAGTATCAAGGAAGGGATTCACCATGATAAATCCCAGCTGGTTCCTGGGTGGAGAAGTAATGAAAATGGCAAAGATAGAATCTAAGAATCCCCAAAGTTTTTTGTTTTTAAAAAACATATTTATTCCAAAATCCTAGAACTTTAGAATAAAAATGCTTTTTTAAAACTTTGGGAATTGCTGAATTCTAACCTTGGCATTTTCAGAACAAGATCCAGGTTGAATCTTTGTGCTATCGCATAAGGCTGGCCATACATATTAGATCGCTTGTTCGGCTGACAAGTATCTTTCCTGACCCCTCTTCCAAAATAAACACCTTTGGCCAAGCAGACGCAGACGTGTTCCCAATGGGGAGAGGAGAGAACAAAAGGATCAAGCATTTGAAATCAGCTATCCGATGCATCTCCCCCAGTACCTGCCTGCCATTGCAGAAAATTTGGGAGGATTTGCTGGTGCTGCCTAAAGTGGCAGGTGGGTCCATATACATTCTAAGCATATTGTTCTCTAGGGTACAGAGCCCTATAAAAAGAACGTACCTCACTTTTAAAATTGCTTCCTGCACAAACAAAAAAATCCACTCTGCCTATATGGACTAAGTGGATTTTCTTGTTAATGGAGGAAGCGATTTTAAAAGTGCAATGAGGACGTGGCCAATCGGCAGAGTGCACTGTTCTTCCCACTGGTATTGCATATGGATGCCTCCTTCTCTCTTGATACACAGCACTGATTTGCCAGGAGCGAGCGCTGTCCGCAGATAATGCTTGGGCATGGACGCAGTGTCCGAGGTCCAGAGCACCCGTGCACACAGCCCCCTCTCCTCTCTCAGAGGCCGCTCTGCTACACTTTGGATGTAGCTGGACCACAGACAGTGAGAGCATGACCAAGAATTCTCTGCACACAGTGCTCGCTCCAAGCAAGTGGTGCCATATAAGAGAGGGAGGCAGCCGTATGCACATCCCAATGGGAGGAACAGTGTATGGAGCCTCTCGGCTGTGCCAAGTGTGAATACTATGATTACTATATATGAGCAAAGTACACTGCTCAAAAAAATAAAGGGTACACTCAAATAACACATCCTAGATCTGAATGAATGAAATATTCTCATTGAATACTTTGTTCTGTACAAAGTTGAATGTGCTGACAACAAAATCACACAAAAATCATCAATGGAAATCACATTTATTAACCAATGGAGGCCTGGATTTGGAGTCACCCCCAAAATTAAAGTGTAAAAACACACTACAGGCTGATCCAACTTTGATGTAATGTCCTTAAAACAAGTCAAAATGAGGCTCAGTGTTGTGTGTGGCCTCCACGTGCCTGTATGACCTCCCTACAACGCCTGGGCATGCTCCTGATGAGGCTGAGTATTGTGTGTGGCCTCCACGTGCCTGTATGACCTCCCTACAATGCCTGGGCATGCTCCTGATGAGGTTGTGGATGGTCTCCTGTGGGATCTCCTCCCAGACCTGGACTAAAGCATCCGCCAACTCCTGGACAGTCTGTGGTGCAACGTGACGTTGGTGAATGGAGCGAGACATGATGTCCCAGATGTGCTCAGTCGGATTCAGGTCTGGGGAACGTGCGGGCCAGTCCATAGCTTCAATGCCTTAATCTTGCAGGAACTGCTGACCCACTCCAGCCACATGAGGTCTGGCATTGTCCTGCATTAGGAGGAACCCAGGGCCAACCGCACCAGCATATGGTCTCACAAGGTGTCTGAGGATCTCATCTCGGTACCTAATGGCAGTCAGGCTACCTCTGGCGAGCACATGGAGGGCTGTGCGGCCCTCCAAAGAAATGCCACCCCACACCATTACTGACCCACTGCCAAACCGGTCATGCTGAAGGATGTTGCAGGCAGCAGATCGCGCTCCACGGCGTCTCCAGACTGTCACATCTGTCACATGTATTCAGTATGAACGTGCTTTCATCTGTGAAGAGCACAGGGCGCCAGTGGCGACTTTGCCAATCCTGGTGTTTTGTGACAAATGCCAAGCGTCCTGCACGGTGTTGGGCTGTGAGCACAACCCCCATCTGTGGACGTCGGGCCCTCATACCACCCTCATGGAGTCGGTTTCTAACCGTTTGTGCAGGCACATGCACATTTGTGGCCTGCTGGAGGTCATTTTGCAGGGCTCTGGCTGTGCTCCTCCTGTTCCTCCTTGCACAAAGGCGGAGGTAGCGGTCCTGCTGCTGGGTTGTTGCCCTCCTACGGCCCCCTCCACGTCTCCTGGTGTAATGGCCTGTCTCCTGGTAGCGCCTCCAGCCTTTGGACACTACGCTGACAGACACAGCAAACCTTCTTGCCACAGCTCGCATTGATGTGCCATCCTGGATGAGCTGCACTACCTGAGCAACTTCTGTGGGTTGTAGAGTCCGTCTCATGCTACCACGAGTGTGAAAGCACAACCAACATTCAAAAGTGACCAAAACATCAGCCAGAAAGCATTGGTACTGAGATGTGGTCTGTGGTCCCCACCTGCAGAACCATTCCTTTATTGAGGGTGTCTTGATAATTGCCAATAATTTCCATCTATTGTCTATTCGATTAGCACAGCAGCATGTGAAATTGATTGTCAATCAGTGTTGCTTCCTAAGTGGACAGTTTGATTTCACAGAAGTTTGATTTACTTGGAGTTATATTCTGTTGTTTAAGTGTTCCCTTTATTTTTTTGAGTAGTGTATATTTTCTGGATAACAGAGAAGACTTTTGGCGTTTTTACACCAGAATCAGCTCATGAGCAGATCTGGGGCATAACAATGCCCGCTTTTCAAATTTATGGTGAGCTGTGGCGTACCTTACTTGTAAGATTTGTGCTGAGGCACACAACACTTTTTTGATGCACCAGATTCATTAAGCGGTGTGTATCTCTTAAAGGCATTGTCCACTACTCGGACAACCCCTTCAGAATCTCTATGTTTCCCAGCAGTAAAATAATAACAAGTATATTCACCTTTCGTGACAGCGCCATTCCAGCAGTGTTGGCACTGGCTCTCCAGGTGATCGCGTCACATTGTTATATCACACTTTGCGGTTCACTTTCCCCTCCTTCAGACAAGTGAAGACATCTGGAAGAAGTGAGAGCTACAGGTGCTCACTCACTTCCTCCGCTGCGGGTGCTCTCTCACTTTTTCAGCTGCTGGTTGTGACAAGCAGAAGTAGTGCTGTTGCTTTAAAAGCATTCAGCAACTATTAGAAGTAACACAAGCACAGAAAATATTGTACTCCAAAAGCATCCAGCAACTAGAGGGGTTAACACAGTCACAGGAAAAGTGGAGTGTTTTAGCAGAGCCCCAGGGGGATTGTGGGGAAGTTGTTTACTGTCTGGCTGGAGCCGAAGAGAAAGGTAGTTTGTGTGTTCTGTATCTCACAGAAGGCAAGGGAACAGAATTCAGGTCTGGAGAGAAGCTAAACAAAGGTCAGTTATACTCCCTGAGCTAACAGTGTGAAGTATTATCGGCCAGGAAGATAAGGATTGGAAGGAAGCCTGTCACAGAGATCATCTCCCTCATCACACCCTTCCCCCCTCCATCTCCATGCAGGATAAAGAATGCTGTGTACTATTGAGTCCTTGTGAAGGAAAAGCCTGTGTTTGTATATGCATTAAAACTATGCTGTGCTACCGGATAATAGACTGTGTACTGCTGTGCTGCAAAGGAGACTGTACTGTTAATACTGGAGCCTGTTACCCAAAGAGACATTTGCATTGCACTGGCCGTGCCTCATTAAATGTTACTGTTCTACCATTTATGGAGACTCTTGTCAGATGTGTCTGGTCAACAACTGAATCTATCGAGTGCCTGAGAGAAGCTGCAGCCTTTGGTCGCCCTGAGTAACGGTTCCCCCAGGATTCCAACGAATTCATGTAACCGGTCTTGCCCCTATCTGAACTTAGGAAGCGTGCGTGTAACATGGTGCTCTCTCACATCTTCCGCTTTGGATGCTCTCTCACTTCCTCCAGTGTGGGTTCTCTCTCACTTTCTCTGCTGCGGGAGCTCTCTCACTTCCTCCGCTGCGGGTGCTCTCTCGCTTCCTCTGCTGCAGGTGCTCTCTCGCTTCCTCTGCTGCGGGTGCTCTCTCACTTCCTCCGCTGCGGGTGCTCTCTCATTTCCTCCGCTGCGGGTGCTCTCTCACTTCCTCCACTGTGGATGCTCTCTCACTTCCTCCGCTGCGAGTGCTCTCTCACTTCCTCTGCTGCGGGTGCTCTCTCACTTCCTCCGCTGTGGGTGCTCTCTCATTTTCTCCGCTGCAAGTGCTCTCTCACTTCCTCCGCTGCGGGTGCTCTCTCACTTCCTCCGCTGCGGGTGCTCTCTCACTTCCTTCGCTGCGGGTGCTCTCTCACTTCCTCCGCTGCGGATGCTCTCTCATTTCCTCTGCTGCGGCTGTTCTCTCACTTCCTCTGGATGTCAATTGCATGCTTAGAAGAGAACCCAGTGCTTATTGGCCGCAGGGATTGCGTGACATTAACAATGTCATGAGAGCCCCGGGAGAGCCAGTGCTGACACCACTGGAACGGCGTCGGCACCAGAGGTGAGTATAAGTGTTATTATTTTACTTGGCGGAAAAATATTGATTCAGAAGGGTATTGTTGAGTAGTAGATAACCCTTTTAATGAATTTGATGTATCTAGATCCAACACGCTGGTCTTGATGAATCGGGGCCCATGTGCTTAGTTTATATCATCAGTCAGGGCTGACAGATTCCCTTAAAGCTACTAACGTAGATACTGTTAGAACCTTGCTCTTAGGTTTTTTTTCCTTTGCTGGTCACATGACCTTGTTGGCCTATTTTATCCTGCTCCGCCCTTCTGGCTTTGCTGGACTTCATTGTATATCTACTTTCTAGCTAGCCTGTGCTCTGTGTCTTGCTCTGTTAGTTTGCTTGGTCTACTGACCTCTATGTTCTATATATTTTGTTTGTTCGTCTGTCTGCTACTATTTCTGTTAGGAGGTGTCCCATATTCCTCCCAGTCCTTAGTACTTGTAGGGATTCCTTCCCCACATCTATAGGTCTCCGTACAGACTAGCTTAGGACTTTAGCAGGTCTGATCGCAGGATCAGGTCCCCTGTTACATCGTAGGGATAAAGCTGAGTTCTATCGTAGGGACAGATCTCCTCTCTTTCCTTAGCTCTGGTAGCAGAACATAACAGATACTGTTTGTTTTGGAAACATTTTCTGCATTTGACTTTATTTCTTTATCTTGAGTTACAAAGTATTTTGCTTTCTAAATTCCTTCCAAAAAAATACTTCATAAATATTTTAAATGCAAAATTTGCAACAACGACATCAAAAGGCAGAAATCATGTAAAACACAGACCGTATGTACAGGAAAAGAAAAGAAAGTGTCCCGTCCACCCCCAGCAGAATGTTCCTCATTTTTGGCAAAGATTAATATTGCACATCTGATACAGTTTGCAGACCGGCAGATAATGTCTATCAGCACTCGCCTTCTCGTTTTCTGGCTAATTTATTTATTTTTCTCTCTCCTTTTCCCAAACCCTTAAGCAGATGATAATGAATACAAATGAGAAGACGTAGCAGCAAGGTATTTGCATGAAAGGTTAAAACCTTACAGCCTCCAATTCCCTTTTCAATCATCATTGTCATTCTTCAGGCCGCGTCGTCAGTGTTTCCGTGTCACATCTGGGGACCGCATTTGAAAGCAAAGAGCTAATATTTAGGTATTCTTGGGAAAAGAAAAAAGCTGTCACTATGACAACGTGGTGAATAGCGTGCGCTTAAAAAATGGTGGGATCGTTTAAAAAATAAATAAATAATAATAATAAAAAAAAAAAAAAAAGAAAGCTACTCAAATACAAGCTGTTCACAATTGGATTGTCTCCCGCAGTCTCAGCTGCCATGGAAATGCCTTTCATTTGCGGAAAAGAGACCAAGAGAGCCATCTATCGGCTCCTGAGAAGAATGAACAAAGGACGAAACAATAAAAGACTTTAAAAAAAGCAATCCCGAGGTTTTTTTTTTTTGGATGATCTAGTAAAATAGTAACACCAAAAAGAATAATGCTGCCCTCATCCCCCATAACAAGTCTAATATGACTAGAAGCTGTCCCGGTTCTCATGCTTTGTAACTTGCCATCCACTCTGTCCATTTCAGTGGGTAGGTCCTCTTCATGAGCACTCTGTCAGCACTATAGGTGCTGGAAACTTCTTTGTCTTATTTTCTACCATTTATTGTGCCTGCCATTGTCCACTCAATGTCTCACTGCTCGAACAGGAATCCAATAGTCTCACTGCTTCTACAGGAATCCATAGCTTCACTGCTTGTACCATAAAGAATCCATAGGCTACACTGCTTGTACTGCAAACAATCCAAAGCCTCACTGCTCGCACCGTAAAGAACTCATAGCCTCACTGCTTCTACAGTAATCCATAGCCTCACTGCTGGTACCGTAAAGAATCCATAGTCTCACTGCTGGTACCGTAAAGAATCCATAGCCTCACTGCTGGTACTAAGGGGAAAGAGAGCTAGGCTCAGGATAGACGATACCGTCACAAATCGTAATAAATAGCATAGATTTTATTAGAACAATTATATAAAACGATACAAAAATGGGGGTGAAAGTACATACGTGAAAAACTCACAATGAATTAAAATAGCACACACAATGGGAAAAAGGGCTCCATATAAAACATAGTAACCATGGTATATATAACCTCTTAGGGTAAATTGGAATGACAATATCTAGTGTATATATATCATTTATGGAGACCACATAGAGAGTGTAAATCAATTATAATCATTCTCAAAGGGAAGCTATTGCTTCCATAGCAATTACCTGAGATAGCTGACCACGTGCGTGCCAACCCCAACGCGCGTTTTGGCAATGCGCCTTTGTCAAGGCGCATTGCCGAAACGCGCGTGGGGGTTGGCACGCACGTGGTCAGCTATCTCAGGTAATTGCTATGGAAGCAATAGCTTCCCTTTGAGAATGATTATAATTGATTTACACTCTCTATGTGGTCTCCATAAATGATATATATACACTAGATATTGTCATTCCAATTTACCCTAAGAGGTTATATATACCATGGTTACTATGTTTTATATGGAGCCCTTTTTCCCATTGTGCGTGCTATTTTAATTCATTGTGAGTTTTTCACGTATGTACTTTCACCCCCATTTTTGTATCGTTTTATATAATTGTTCTAATAAAATCTATGCTATTTATTACGATTTGTGACGGTATCATCTATCCTGAGCCTAGCTCTCTTTCCCCTTTGTATAATTTATATGATGATCCTATTTAACAGTCCTTATGGGCAGCCTCTTTAAGATGTAATTAAATATGCAACATAAGGCTGCCATGTTAATATTGCCCAAATATGTCAGGTTTTCCTCACTGCTGGTACTGTAAAGAATCCATAGCCTCACTGCTTGTACCATAAAGAATCCATAGTCTCACTGCTCTTATAGTAAAGAATCCATAGCCTCACTGCTGGTATTGTAAAGAATCCATAGCCTCACTGCTCATACTGTAAGGAATCCATAGTCTCACTGCTGGTACAGTAAAGAATCCATAGTCTCACTGCTGGTATTGTAAAGAATCCATAGCCTCACTGCTGGTACAGTAAAGAATCCATATTCTCACTGCTGGTATTGTAAAGAATCCATAGCTTCACTGCTCATACCATAAAGAATCCAAAGCCTCACTGCTCGTACAGTAAAGAATCCATAGCCTCACTGCTCATACCATAAAGAATCCAAAGCCTCACTGCTCATACAGTAAAGAATTATTTTGTGTCCTGCACATAGACAGGAAAGCAGTAACTTAGAAACAAAGATTCGCCCCCTTTTCCTGTAAAGAGATAAAGACCAACCCTCACTGCCTGTAATCCGTCCTGGTGTCTCTGCTCACTCCATAAATGTAGGCATTGAGCACAGTAATAAAACAGTTTCCACTGAGCTCCCTCTAGTGGTGGCTACAGGCAGGCAGAATTTTCTCATTTAAAGGGAATGCATCATTAGAAAATTTCTTATTGTTTATATAAGTTGTTTTTTTTGTCAAATTTATTTTTTTTTCTTTTATGCAATGTTTTTTTTTTCTTATCACAATCTTTATTTTTCCAAAAGAAGTAGTGAAGTAATGTGATAATCTCACAATTGTTATGCTTTATCATTTTATTTGGAAGTGCCATAGATGTGAAAGAAGGCAACCATGCACGAGTCGCTGCCTCTCCACAATGGCAGGAGATGAGCCCTGTTGTCAGGTTTGGTGCAGATAACAAAGTTGTCAGGTGATTGCAAAGGTGAAAATAGCCGGATCATCAAAGATGGATGGGAACTCGGGGCTCCGAACCTCAACACTGTCCTGACACCACCTGAAAATCCATAACAAGAATGGTCCGGCTCAACGAGTTTATATTAAAATGTCTTCTATGCTTTATTCTAACGGACACACGGATGACACTGATGGTAAAAACGGACACACGGAAGACACACTGATGGTAAAAACGGACACGGATGACACACTGATGGTAAAAACGGACACGGATGACACACTGATGGTACAAATGGACATAAGGATGACACTGACGGTAAAAACGGACACACAGATGACACACTGATGGTAAAAACGGACACACGGAAGACACACTGATGGTAAAAACGGACACACGGATGACACACTGATGGTAAAAACGGACACACGGATGACACACTGATGGTAAAAACGGACACACGGAAGACACACTGATGGTAAAAACGGACACGGATGACACACTGATGGTAAAAACGGACACGGATGACACACTGATGGTACAAATGGACATAAGGATGACACTGACGGTAAAAACGGACACACAGATGACACACTGATGGTAAAAACGGACACACGGAAGACACACTGATGGTAAAAACGGACACACGGATGACACACTGATGGTAAAAACGGACACACGGATGACACACTGATGGTAAAAACGGACACACGGATGACACACTGATGGTAAAAACGGACACACAGATGACACTGATGGTAAAAACGGACACACGGATGTCACACTGATGGTACAAATAGACATAAGGATGACATTGATGGTAAAAACGGACACACGGATGACACTGATGGTAAAAACGGACACACGGATGACACTGATGGTAAAAACGGACACACGGATGACACTCTGATGGTAAAAACGGACACACGGATGACACTGATGGCAAAAACGGACACACGGATGACACTGATGGCAAAAACGGACACATGGATGACACTGATGGTAAAAACGGACACACGGATGACACTGATGGTAAAAACGGACACACGGATGACACTGATGGCAAAAACGGACACATGGATGACACACTGATGGTAAAAACAGACACACTAATGACACTCTGATGGTAAAAACGGACACACGGAAGACACACTGATGGTAAAAACGGACACACGGATGGTAAGTGGCAAGTGTAGAGAAATAAGAAGCTTTGTCACCTGGCTTAGCGCAGAATGTGGCTCAATGTTGCACTCTAGATTTTAGCTCCTTTTCTTCCCCTTCACTTTTTTTTCTGTCTTTTCCCCGACTACTTTTATATTTTTGGACAACTATGATATGACCACGGATTTTATACTGAAAGTTCTTACTGTTGGTAACTTTTCAGAAATGATCAAACTTATTAACTTCTCAGACTAGTTTTGAATCCGTTTACTGCAGTGCACAACATGGTCGATCTGTTTCTTATATTTATTTTGCATCAATAAAATCTATTTTAACTATGAAAAAAAATCCTTTTATGCAAAAAAAAAATCTTTTGATTAAATACAAAACTGAGTAATTCTTGAGTGGAAAATTAGGAAGCACAAGGAGATTTTGCATCTCAGCATGCAGGATTGAGGCAAAAGAGAAATCAGACGTTCAATCAGGCCAAACTCATGGGAAGCCTAATGTGAAATTCCAACGCTGGTAACATTTCTTAAGCAAAACAGCAGGAACCAAGGGCGGAAAAAAAAAAGTCCAATGGGTACTTCACGGACACTGAGCACATAACAACAGGCTGTTTTACAGGAGGGTTTGAAAATCTCTTTGATGTGACCGGGGGATAATCAGAGGACAAATTTCTCTTCTGTAGAAAATGATTGCAGGAGAGGAAGAACGATCTGCATGGGAGGAAGTTTGAGGACTTTATTAAACTTTTGCTATCACTTCCTGTGGAGTTCCGGCCATATCGTCAAATGCTGGGTTTGTCTCATTTGGACGGAGATGGGAAATCTTTCCTTCTGAAAAAATAATACGAGTGCATGACAAGGCTGCTTTTGTCCCAATATTGTATATTCCCCTCTTTTACTTTCCCCTTAAAGCGTTTTCGCACTTTTGCACAAATGAAACTTTTTTTTGTGTTGTTACATTCCTTAACCCATAACTTTTTTATTTTTGTAGCAACTTTATTTGGCTCATTTTTATGCTTTGTTGTATAACTTTCATTAGTTCCATTTCAAGGACTTTTTGATTTTTTTTTTTTGGGAGGCTAAATGGAGAAACACATAAATCTGGCTTTTTTGTTGTTGTTAGGACTGTGTGAGGTGTATGACGCCATGATTATACTTACAGTGGGTACGGAAAGTATTCAGACCCCTTTAAATTTTTCACTCTTTGTTTCATTGCAGCCATTTCGTAAATTCTAAAGAGTTCTTTTTTTCTCTCATTAAAGTACACTCTGCACCCCATCTTGACTGAAAAAAAAACAGAAATGTATAAATTTTTGCAAATTTATTAAAAAGAAAAACTGAAATATCACATGGTCATAAGTATTCAGATCCTTTGCTCAGATACTCATATTTAAGTCACATGCTGTCCATTCCTTGTGATCCTCCTTGAGATGGTTCTACTCCTTCATTGGCGTCCAGCTGTGTTTAATGAAACTGACAGGACTTGATTTGGAAAGGCACACACCTGTATATATAAGACCTCACAGCTCACAGTGCATGTCAGGCCAAATGAGAATCATGAGCTCAAAGGAACTGCTCAAGAAGCTCAGAGACAGAATTGTGGCAAGGTACAGATCTGGCCAAGGTTACAAAAGAATTTCTGCATTACTCAAGGTTCCTTAGAGCACAGTGGCCTCCATAATCCTAGACCTGGCCGTCCAGCCAAACTGAGCAATCGTGGGAAAAGAGCCTTGGTGAGAGAGGTAAAGAAGAACCCCAAGATCACTGTGGCTGAGCTCCAGAGATACAGTAGGGAGATGGGAGAAAGTCCCACAAAGTCAACTATCACTGCAGCCCTCCACCAGTCAGACCTTTATGGCAGAGTGGCCCGACGGAAGCCTCTCCTCAGTGCAAGACATATGAAAGCCCGCATAGAGTTTGCTCAAAAACACATGAAGGACTCCCAGACTATGAGAAATAAGATTCTCTGGTCTGATGAGACGAAGATAGAACTTTTTGGTGATAATTCTAAGTGGTATGTGTGGAGAAAACCAGGCACTGCTCATCACCTGCCCAATACAATCCCAACAGTGAAACGTGGTGGCAGCATCATGCCATGGGGGTGTTTTTCAGCTGCAGGGACAGGATGACTGCTTGCAATTGAAGGAAACATGAATGAGGCCAAGTACAGACATATCCTGGATGAAAACCTCTTCCAGAGTGCTCTGGACCTCAGACTTGGCCGAAGGTTCACCTTCCAACAAGACAATGACCCTAAGCACACAACTAAAATAACAAAGGAGTGGCTTCAGAACAACTCTGTGACCATTCTTGACTGGCCCAGCCAGAGCCCTGACCTAAACCCAATTGAGCATCTCTGGAGAGACCTGAAAATAGGTGGGTGAAAAATTTAAAGGGGTCTGAATACTTTCCGTACCCACTGTACTTTATGGGAATGTTTGGATCCCAAATGCTTACCTGGAAACTGCAAAGTAACCCAAAAAGTGTTCACTTTCCAAACAGTACCTCCACTGAGCGAATTAAGCATTACACAGATTTTTTTTTTTAGTTTGCCAATTCGAAAAGTTTGACACAAATGTACTCCACACCCCCACATCTTTAGTGATTTTTATGTATGCCAGATATTTTTTTGCTGCAATTCTTTGCACCATTTTGCAAAACGTGTGATTTCTTTGCTCTAAAACTTACAAAAAGTTTGATGACAAAAATAAAAACTGATCTTGACTTTGCGAAAAATGTATGCAATTTTAAAGAATTTAGTACCAAATCAGCAATAAATGGCAAACACCCTCCACCCCCCCCCCCCCAAATAAATGGTCTTAGCAATTGCGGTTGATTTCTGCTCCCAGACCCCTACTGATCGATTTCACTGTGTGTTGCATTTTTGGTTTCACCCCCTGCAATATAGTCCTACTCCAGAAGGTGGCATTAGAGAGATAGGTCCAAAGCTTTACGAAGTTTTGGTCATCAGGGTCCCAGTAGAAAAAGTTTGATAATGACTTAACTTTGTGCAAAGTGTTGGACTGCTTGGAAGAGATATATTTGTAATTAATCAGTCTTTAAAAATGTTTTGTAAAAGTGCTGTAATACAGTTATATGAAAAAGTTTGGGCACCCCTATTAATCTTAAGCTTATCGTTTTATAAAAAGTGGTGTTTTTGCAACAGCTATTTCAGTTTGATATATGTAATAACTGTTGGACACAGTAATGTTTCTGCCTTGAAATGAGGTTTATTGTACTAACAGAAAATGTGCAATCTGCATTCAAACAAAATTTGACAGGTGCATAAGTATGGGCACCTCACCAGAAAAGTGACATTAATATTTAGTAGTACCTCCTTTTGCAAAAATAACAGCCTCTTGTCACTTCCTGTAGCTTTTAATGAGTTCCTGGATCCTAGATGAAGGTATTTTTGACCATTCTTCTTTACAAAATAATTCCAGTTCAGTTAAGTTTGATGGTCGCCGAGCATGGACAGCCCTCTTCAAATGATCCCACAGATGTTCAATGATATTCAGGTCTGGGGACTGGGATGGCCATTCCAGAACATTGTAATTGTTCCTCTGCATGAATGCCGGAGTAGATTTGGAGCGGTGTTTTGGATCATTGTCTTGCTGAAAGATCCATCCCCTGCGTAACTTCAACTTTATCACTGATTCTTGAACATTATTGTCAAGAATCTGCTGATACTGAGTGGAATCCATGCGTCCCTCAACTTTAACAAGATTCCCGGTGCCGGCATTGGCCACACTTCCCCAAAGCATGATGGAACCTCCACCAAATTTTACTGTGGGTAGCAAGTGTTTTTCTTGGAATGATGTGCTTTTTTGCCGCCATGCATAATGCCTTTTTGTATGACCAAACAACTCAATCTTGGTTTCATCAGTCCACAGGACCTTCTTCCTAAAAGAAATTGGCATCTCCAAATGAGCTTTTGCATACCTCAGCCGACTCTCTTTGTGGCGTGCTTGCAGAAACGGCTTCTTTCGCATCACTCTCCCACACAGCTTCTCCTTGTGCAAAGTACGTTGTATAGTTGACCGATGCACAGTGACACCATCTGCAGCAAGTTGATGCTGCAGCTCTCTGGAGGTGGTCTGAGGATTGTCCTTGACTAATCTCACCATTCTTCTTCTCTGCCTTTCTGATGTTTTTCTTGGCCTGCCACTTCTGGCCTTAACAAGAACTGTCCCTGTGTTCTTCCATTTCCTTACTATGTTCCTCACAGTGGAAACTGACGGGTTAAATCTCTGAGACAGCTTTTTGTATCCTTCCCCTGAACAACTATGTTGAATAATCTTTGTTTTCAGATCATTTGACAGTTGTTTTGAGGAGCCCATGATGCCACTCTTAAGAGGAGATTCAAACAGGAGAACAACTTGCAAGTGGCCACTTTAAGTAGCTTTTCTCATGATTGCATACACCTGGTTATGAAGTTCAAAGATCAATGAGGTTACAAAACCAAAAAAAGTGCTTTAGTAAGTCAGTAAAAAGTAGGTAGGAGTATTTACAACAAGAAAATGATAAGGGTGCACATACTTATGCACCAGTCAAATTTTGTTTGAATGCAGATTGCACATTTTCTGTTAGTACAATAAACCTCATTTCAAGGCAGAAACCTTACTGTGTCCAACAGTTATTACATATATCAAACTGAAATAGCTGTTGCAAAAACACCAATTTTTATAAAACATTAAGCTTAAGATTAATAGGGGTGCCCAAACTTTTTCATATAGCTGTATTTTAAGAGACCGGTCGTTATGTTTTTATAGTTGGAGGTCGCCCACCATTATTACCATGGAAGGCCAGAAACACAAAGCAGAGTCCTCTTTCCATCTAAGACTGATTCTGTCTCGGAGAAGATCAGTGCACTAGTGTGTCCTCTTTGTGTTAGTGATTATGGGGGTGTCCGCTACTGGATTCTAACAGAGCAAAACTTGACGTTTCTTTAAAAAAGTTTTTTTTTTTTTACAGTCCCGTTACTCTTTGAAGATCTTCTGTGTCCAAGAACGTGTTGAAAATATTGCAAGTTGGCTCAGGGACCTTTTCGACTTGACATTTGTCCTTTGGTGCAACAGGTGTCAGAGAGGAAACTTAGAACCCACGAGAGATACTAAAAAAAAGTGCAATCAGTCCAAACGCCACGTAGCAACCGGCCAAACATTTACTGCATCAATCAAAGCAAATTGTTCATGTGTCACCAGGGGTTAGCGAGTATTTGCCCGCTGTCAGTAACCTCTACAGACTGATCGCACCAGACCCATTCAGGTTTCTGGACCACACTCAACCCTTGCGAGAGACTTGACCCGGCTGTGTGTGTCCAGCCATGAGCAGGTGTCTAGGAGGAAAAGATTTTAGAAGCTCCTAGCAATGCGATCTGTTATGTCAAGCGTTCGGTTCTAATAAATGTTGCACAAGTTTTTACCTAAATTTTATAATGCCATGAATGAATAATAAGCTACAAGAAAAATGCAGAGGACTAATGAGGGGTTGCAACTCCAGATACTTTTTCTTTTTTTTGCATTTTGAAAATAAACCTAAATGGTGGGGAAAAAGCTGCAAGAAACTGAGTAGGAGTGCACTCAGACGGCCGTATAAATCGAACCGAGATGGGAACGCAGTGCACGGACCGGCCGGCAGCTCTCCTGACCCAAGCGTGACAGCTTCATGTATTTCTATAGAGTGGTCACGCTTGGGTCAGGAGGTCAGGAGAGCTGCCGGCCGGTCCGTGCACTGTGTTCCCATCTCGGTTCGATTTATAAGGCCGTTTGACTGCGCCCTAAAGTGTAATAATTGGAGCGGAGCTAGTCTGCAATACAAAAGCAATTACGAATTAGAAATTGCATTACTGCAACATTTATTAAAAATTCTCACTTTGAGGTTCTTACTGCACTTTTTGATCACATTTCTGAACCCAAACTATTTGCAAGCAACTTTTACAACTTCTTCTCATGGTCAGAAGTTTTGCTTTAATCAGTGTTATACAGTAGTGTCCAAAATAATAGCAGTGAGTTTAAAAACACGATCACTTCTATGTTGCACAGAGTCAACCAACTTCTGGCACCTGTCAACTGTTATTCCAGCCCAGGATGCTTTGACTACATCCCACAATTTGGCATTTGTTGGCTTTGCCTCAGAAACGGCATTTTTGATGTCACCCCACAAGTGTCCTATCGGATCAAGGTCCGGGGATTGGGCTGACCAAGATTTTGCTCGTTTACTGCTGTGTTTAGGGTCGTTGTCTTGTTGAAACACCCATGTCAAGAGCGTATCCTCTTCAGCATAAGACAACATGACCTCTTCCAGTATTTTAATATATGCAAACTGGTCCATGATCCCTGGTATGTGGTAAATAGGTCCGGCACCATAATAAGAGAAACATGCCCATATCATGAAGCTTGCACCACCATGCTTCACTGTCTTCAGAGTGTACTGTGGCTTGAATGCAGAGTTTGGGCGTCGTCTGACGAACTGTCTGCTGCCCTTGGACCCAAAAAGAACAATTTTACTTTCATCAGTCTACAAAATGTTTCTTTATTTCTCTTTAGGCCAGTTGAGGTGTTCTTTGGCAAATTGTATCCGCTTCAGCACATGTTTTTTTTAACAGTGGGACTTTGCCGGGACTTCTTGCTCAGAGATTAGCTTCACACAGGCGTCTTCTAACTGTCACAGTCCTCACAGGTAACTTGAGACTGTCTGTGATCATCCTGGAGCTGATCATTGGCTGAGCCTTTGCCATTCTGGCTATTCTTTGATCCATTTGAATGGTAGTCTTCCGTTTTCTTCCACATCTCTCTGGTTTTGTTTTCCATTTTAAAGCATTGCAGATAATTTTAGCTGAACAGCCGATCATTGTTTGCACTTCTTTATAAGTTTTACCCTCTCCAATCAACTTTTTAATCAAACTACGCTGTTCTTCTGAACAATGTCTCGAACAACCCATATTTCTCAGGCTTTCAAGGAGAAATGCATATCCAACATGTGCTGGCTTCACCCTTAAATAAGGGCCACCTGATTCACACCTGTTTCTTCACAGAATGATTGACCTCACTAAGTGATCTCCACACTGCTATTATTTTTAACAGACCCCGTACAATTAATTATTCAAATACACAGACTCAAAAACCTGCAGATCATGAATGAGGAGTCTGGTAGTTTTCTTACAATCTACTGAACCAACTGGTAAATTGTGTGACATGTGGTAATATAATTTATACCAAAAACAGGGATTAATCTGGTTAGTCATATTGGACTGCTATTATTTTGAACACTACTGTATAGTGGAGCGTCTACAGGTCAGAAAGGGATCGGGTGGTATTGCACACAGATAAGTACGACAGTTTAGATGCAGGTTTTTTTTTTAATTACTTTGAGATACAGCCATTTTTTTCCCTGGTCTTTAAAAAGCCATAACTTTTTTTTATTATTATTTTTATTTTCAAGTCTTTTTTTTGTGTTTGACGAGTTGAATGACACAATTCATTTCACTATAATGTAAGAGCATTATTAATAAAAAAAATATATAAAAGCGACCCACGCCTGATATTCCACCATTGCTTCTCCAGTTTTGTTTTCACAATGTTCAATTTTACTGTAAAAATGACTTTGTAATTGTGTCCTACAGGACAGGACTGTACAGTTAAAGTGATAACAGATTTATATAGGTTTTCTTCAAGTACCTCGAGAAATACAAATGTCAACTACAAAAAAAAAAAAAGGAGGCAGATTTTTCCATAATTATGTTACTTTTATTTTTTAGAATTTTCCGTTTACATTTGGTGAAAAGGATGAGGATTTAAAGTGTGACCGTCCTTTTAATTTTTAGTTCATAAATGAATAGTACACCTGAAAATAAGCAACTTTGTAATATATATTATTAGAGAAATCGGCTTCTTTCTGCTCCTGGACTCTCAGTTCATGAGTAAAATCTGTCATTTCCTGATATGAAAGATCAAGTCGTGGAGGAGAAAGAAGCAAAGTTATCTGATAACGATATATTACAAAGTTGCTTATTTTCAAGTGTATTATTAATTTATGAAATAAAAATTTAAATGATTGTTACACTTAAAACCCTTTAAGAAATTTTTTTTGTTTTTTTTTACTTTATTAAAAATCAGTCCATTCACGGTAATTGAATGTGTGATCGCGTCATTTCCTATGCAATACTAAAATGTATTGTAAAACCGCCAATCTCAATGTGAAGCCCGATAACAGGCTGGGCTACATTGGTGTGCAGACACCCAGCTGCTTTCACATCGTGGGGGGGCGACAGAAAGGACAACTTTTTAAATGTCACTGTCATGATTGGCACAGCATTGAAGAGGTTAACATTTTGTGATCGGAGCTAGCTCATTTTTGGTGATGATGACTAAATAAATGTATCTGGTGGGGAGAAACAATGTTACAGCTGGTCTCATATGTACCCAGTGTATCTGCTGGTTCCAGATTTGTGCTCTTTGCTTGTATAAGATACTTTAACCCTGAAGAATTGATGGTTTCCAGAGACCCGGCCTGTGTAGAGCGGATGTTAAACCTTCCTCCTTTGCTGTGCATGCTGTAACACATGGAGGCAGACCTGCAGATCAATGCAATTACAGCACAGGATGTCCATCAGGATGCAGGCACAGCTCCACCTAGTGATGAAACTTGGAAGTGCAGTCATAAGAAATAGCAGTAAAACCCCATATTTCTGGCAAACACTTATAAACTTTACTCAGGCCTGTGACTCAGAATTGTATCTGCTTGAAGAAAGCATCTGTATTGCCAAAGCACATAGCATCGGCATTGGGTACCTATACCTATGGAAACGAACGGATACCTTTTGCATTAACGGTCTTCATAGACAGTAGATTTCCACAGAAACAGGGTCTGCAGCAGAAATACTAGAAGGGAAAAAAATAAATTTCGTCTTTCAAAAGACAGTGAATTACTCATCTGATAGTATGGCCATAACCAATGGTCTGTAAGCACAAGGTGACCAGCGCCCTATATAAGCCTCATCCATGCGCATTTATAATACTAGGCAGCCGCCCCCTCCATGTACAGTGGTGGCCAAAAGTATTGGCACCCCTGCAATTCTGTCAGATAATACTCAGTTTCTTCCTGAAAATGATTGCAATCACAAATTCTTTGGTCTTATTCTCTTCATTTAATTTGCTTGCAAGGAGAAAACACAAAAGAGAATGAAGCAAAAATCAAATCATTGATCATTTCACACAAAACTCTAAAAATGGGCCAGACAAAAGTATTGCCACCCTCAGCCTAATAGTTGGTTGCACAACCTTTAGCCAAAATAATTGCGAACAACCGCTTCCGGTAACCATCAATGAGTTTCTTACAATGCTCTGCTGGAATTGTAGACCATTCTTCTTTGGCAAACTGCTCCAGGTCCCTGATATTTGAAGGGTGCCTTCTCCAAACTGCCATTTTGAGATCTCTCCACAGGTGTTCTATGGGATTCAGGTCTGGACTCATTGCTGGCCACCTTAGAAGTCTCCAGTGCTTTCTCTAAAACCATTTTATAGTGCTTTTGGAAGTGTGTTTTTGGTCATTGTCCTGCTGGAAGACCCATGACCTCTGAGGGAGACCCAGCTTTCTCACACTGGGCCCTACATTATGCTGCAAAATTTGTTGGTAGTCTTCAGACTTCATAATGCCATGCACACGGTCAAGCAGTCCAGTGCCAGAGGCAGCAAAGCAACCCCAAAACATCAGGGAACCTCCGCCATGTTTGACTGTAGGGACCGTGTTCTTTTCTTTGAATGTCTCTTTTTTTTCCTGTACACTCTATGTTGATGCTTTTTCCCCAAAAGCTCTACTTTTGTTTCATCTGACCAGAGAACATTCTTCCAAAACATTTTAGGCTTTCTCAGGTAAGTTTTGGCAAACTCCAGCCTGGCTTTTTTATGTCTCGGGGTAAGAAGTGGGGTCTTCCTGGGTATCCTACCATACAGTCCCTTTTCATTCAGACGTCGACGGATAGTACGGGTTGACACTGTTGTACCCTCGGACTGCAGGGCAGCTTGAACTTGTTTGGATGTTAGTCGAGGTTCTTTATCCACCATCCGCACAATCTTGCGTTGAAATCTCTCGTCAATTTTTCTTTTCCGTCCACATCTAGGGAGGTTAGCCACAGTGCCATGGGCTTTAACTGGTTCCCGACCGCCCACTGTACATAAACGTCGGCGCTTACTGGGCTCTGTGCAGCGCCGACGTTTAAAAACGGTGGGTGGTCCCGCAGCGCTCAGGACCCCCAGGGTCCTGCTAGCGCTGCGGTACCGGTTCAGAGCGATAGCTCTGACATGTGGCATCATGGGGACCTGACTGGATCAGGTCCCCATGATGTTAACCTGTTCCTATCTTCTAGATGCCGCGATCCATAGCGATCGCGGCATTTAAAAGATAGTGACAGCCGGTGGTCGGTTATCGGGACCCCCCACATACCTCAGGAGCGGCGGGGATCCCGGTGCTGTGACCACTGACATCATAGAGACCTGATTGGCTCAGGTCTCGATGATGTCAGCGTCACACCAGCCAATCAGAGAGATCACCAGGGAAGTTTGTTTTAGCAACAAACTTTCCCGGGCGATCTGGCTGATAAAACACTGTTTCTCCTCCGATCTCAGTGAGAGAGCAGAGGAGAAACAGTGTGACAAGAGCTGTGTCAGCCTTGCCACTGTAAAATTTAAAAAAATAAAATAAAAAAGAAAGTAAGAGTTAGGGCTAGTCAGTCCTGTCAGATCAGTCAGTCAGTCCTGTCAGATCAGTCAGTCCTGTCAGTCAGTCCTGTCAGATCAGTCAGTCAGTCCTGTCAGATCAGTCAGTCCTGTCAGTCCTGTCAGATCAGTCAGTCCTGTCAGATCAGTCAGTCAGTCCTGTCAGATCAGTCAGTCCTGTCAGATCAGTCAGTCCTGTCAGATCAGTCAGTCAGTCCTGTCAGATCAGTCAGTCCTGTCAGTCCAGTCAGTCCTGTCAGTCCGTCAGATCAGTCAGTCCTGTCAGATCAGTCAGTCCTGTCAGATCAGTCAGTCCTGTCAGATCAGTCAGTCCTGTCAGATCA
This sequence comes from Phyllobates terribilis, assembly GCF_046119375.1. Classification (NCBI taxonomy): domain Eukaryota; kingdom Metazoa; phylum Chordata; class Amphibia; order Anura; family Dendrobatidae; genus Phyllobates; species Phyllobates terribilis. Next base: position 389,405,405 of record NW_027362765.1, read on the forward strand.
GTCAGTCAGTCCTGTCAGATCAGTCAGTCAGTCCTGTCAGATCAGTCAGTCCTGTCAGTCCAGTCAGTCCTGTCAGTCCTGTCAGTCCTGTCAGTCCAGTCAGTCCTGTCAGATCAGTCAGTCCTGTCAGATCAGTCAGTCCTGTCAGATCAGTCAGTCCTGTCAGATCAGTCAGATCAGTCAGTCAGTCAGTCCTGTCAGATCAGTCAGTCAGTCAGTCCTGTCAGATCAGTCAGTCAGTCCTGTCAGATCAGTCAGTCCTGTCAGTCAGTCCTGTCAGATAGTCCTGTCAGATCAGTGAGTCCTGTCAGATCAGTCAGTCCTGTCAGATCAGTCAGTCCTGTCAGTCAGTCAGTCCTGTCAGATCAGTCAGTCAGTCCTGTCAGATCAGTCAGTCCTGTCAGATCAGTCAGTCCTGTCAGATCAGTCAGTCAGTCCTGTCAGATCAGTCAGTCCTGTCAGATCAGTCAGTCAGTCCTGTCAGTCAGTCCTGTCAGATCAGTCAGTCCTGTCAGTCAGTCCTGTCAGATAGTCCTGTCAGATAGTCCTGTCAGATAGTCCTGTCAGATAGTCCTGTCAGATCAGTGAGTCCTGTCAGATCAGTCAGTCCTGTCAGTCAGTCAGTCCTGTCAGATCAGTCAGTCAGTCCTGTCAGATCAGTCAGTCCTGTCAGATCAGTCAGTCCTGTCAGATCAGTCAGTCAGTCCTGTCAGATCAGTCAGTCCTGTCAGATCAGTCAGTCCTGTCAGATCAGTCAGTCAGTCCTGTCAGATCAGTCAGTCCTGTCAGATCAGTCAGTCAGATCAGTCAGTCCTGTCAGATCAGTCCGTCAGTCAGTCCTGTCAGATCAGTCCGTCAGTCCTGTCAGTCCGTCAGTCCTGTCAGATCAGTCAGTCAGTCCTGTCAGATCAGTCAGTCCTGTCAGTCAGTCAGTCCTGTCAGATCAGTCAGTCCTGTCAGATCAGTCAGTCAGTCAGTCAGTCCTGTCAGTCAGTCAGTCCTGTCAGATCAGTCAGTCCTGTCAGATCAGTCAGTCAGTCCTGTCAGATCAGTCAGATCAGTCAGTCAGGTCAGATCAGTCAGTCCTGTCAGATCAGTCAGTCAGGTCAGATCAGTCAGTCAATCCTGTCAGATCAGTCAGTCAATCCTGTCAGATCAGTCAGTCAATCCTGTCAGATCAGTCAGTCAGTCCTGTCAGATCAGTCAGTCAGTCCTGTCAGATCAGTCAGTCAGTCCTGTCAGATCAGTCAGTCAGTCAGTCCTGTCAGATCAGTCAGTCAGTCCTGTCAGATCAGTCAGTCAGTCCTGTCAGATCAGTCAGTCCTGTCAGATCAGTCAGTCAGTCCTGTCAGATCAGTCAGTCAGTCAGTCCTGTCAGATCAGTCAGTCAGTCAGTCCTGTCAGGTCAGTCAGTCAGTCCTGTCAGATCAGTCAGTCAGTCCTGTCAGATCAGTCAGTCAGTCCTGTCAGATCAGTCAGTCAGTCCTGTCAGATCAGTCAGTCAGTCCTGTCAGATCAGTCAGTCAGTCCTGTCAGTCAGTCAGTCCTGTCAGTCAGTCAGTCCTGTCAGATCAGTCAGTCCTGTCAGATCAGTCAGTCCTGTCAGATCAGTCAGTCAGTCCTGTCAGATCAGTCAGTCAGTCCTGTCAGATCAGTCAGTCCTGTCAGATCAGTCAGTCCTGTCAGATCAGTCAGTCAGATCAGTCAGTCAGATCAGTCAGTCAGTCCTGTCAGATCAGTCCGTCAGTCAGTCCGTCAGTCCTGTCAGTCCTGTCAGTCAGTCAGTCCTGTCAGATCAGTCAGTCAGTCCTGTCAGTCAGTCAGTCCTGTCAGTCAGTCAGTCCTGTCAGATCAGTCAGTCCTGTCAGATCAGTCAGTCAGTCAGTCCTGTCAGATCAGTCAGTCCTGTCAGATCAGTCAGTCCTGTCAGATCAGTCAGTCAGTCCTGTCAGATCAGTCAGTCCTGTCAGTCCAGTCAGTCCTGTCAGTCCGTCAGATCAGTCAGTCCTGTCAGATCAGTCAGTCAGTCCTGTCAGATCAGTCAGTCCTGTCAGTCAGTCCTGTCAGATCAGTCAGTCCTGTCAGTCAGTCCTGTCAGATCAGTCAGTCAGTCCTGTCAGATCAGTCAGTCAGTCCTGTCAGATCAGTCAGTCCTGTCAGATCAGTCAGTCCTGTCAGATCAGTCAGTCCTGTCAGATCAGTCAGTCAGTCCTGTCAGATCAGTCAGTCCTGTCAGATCAGTCAGTCAGTCCTGTCAGATCAGTCAGTCCTGTCAGTCCAGTCAGTCCTGTCAGTCCGTCAGATCAGTCAGTCCTGTCAGATCAGTCAGTCCTGTCAGATCAGTCAGTCCTGTCAGATCAGTCAGTCCTGTCAGATCAGTCAGTCAGTCCTGTCAGATCAGTCAGTCCTGTCAGTCCAGTCAGTCCTGTCAGTCCGTCAGATCAGTCAGTCCTGTCAGATCAGTCAGTCCTGTCAGATCAGTCAGTCCTGTCAGATCAGTCAGATCAGTCAGTCAGTCAGTCCTGTCAGATCAGTCAGTCAGTCAGTCCTGTCAGATCAGTCAGTCAGTCCTGTCAGATCAGTCAGTCCTGTCAGATCAGTCAGTCAGATCAGTCAGTCCTGTCAGGTCAGTCAGTCAGTCCTGACAGATCAGTCAGTCAGTCCTGTCAGATCAGTCAGTCCTGTCAGTCAGTCCTGTCAGATAGTCCTGTCAGATCAGTGAGTCCTGTCAGATCAGTCAGTCCTGTCAGTCAGTCAGTCCTGTCAGATCAGTCAGTCAGTCCTGTCAGATCAGTCAGTCAGTCCTGTCAGATCAGTCAGTCCTGTCAGTCCTGTCAGATCAGTCAGTCAGGTCAGATCAGTCCTGTCAGATCAGTCAGTCCTGTCAGATCAGTCAGTCCTGTCAGATCAGTCAGTCCTGTCAGATCAGTCAGTCAGATCAGTAAGTCCTGTCAGATCAGTCCGTCAGTCAGTCCTGTCAGATCAGTCAGTCCTGTCAGATCAGTCAGTCAGTCCTGTCAGATCAGTCAGTCAGTCCTGTCAGATCAGTCAGTCAGTCAGTCCTGTCAGATCAGTCAGTCAGTCCTGTCAGATCAGTCAGTCAGTCAGTCCTGTCAGATCAGTCAGTCAGTCAGTCCTGTCAGATCAGTCAGTCAGTCCTGTCAGATCAGTCAGTCCTGTCAGATCAGTCAGTCAGTCCTGTCAGATCAGTCAGTCCTGTCAGTCCAGTCAGTCCGTCAGATCAGTCAGTCCTGTCAGATCAGTCAGTCCTGTCAGATCAGTCAGTCCTGTCAGATCAGTCAGATCAGTCAGTCAGTCAGTCCTGTCAGATCAGTCAGTCAGTCAGTCCTGTCAGATCAGTCAGTCAGTCCTGTCAGTCAGTCCTGTCAGATAGTCCTGTCAGATCAGTGAGTCCTGTCAGATCAGTCAGTCCTGTCAGTCAGTCAGTCCTGTCAGATCAGTCAGTCAGTCCTGTCAGATCAGTCAGTCCTGTCAGATCAGTCAGTCCTGTCAGATCAGTCAGTCAGTCCTGTCAGATCAGTCAGTCCTGTCAGATCAGTCAGTCCTGTCAGATCAGTCAGTCCTGTCAGATCAGTCAGTCAGATCAGTCAGTCCTGTCAGATCAGTCCGTCAGTCAGTCCTGTCAGATCAGTCAGTCCTGTCAGATCAGTCAGTCAGTCCTGTCAGATCAGTCAGTCAGTCCTGTCAGATCAGTCAGTCAGTCAGTCCTGTCAGATCAGTCAGTCAGTCAGTCCTGTCAGATCAGTCAGTCAGTCAGTCCTGTCAGATCAGTCAGTCCTGTCAGATCAGTCAGTCAGTCCTGTCAGATCAGTCAGTCAGTCAGTCCTGTCAGATCAGTCAGTCAGTCAGTCCTGTCAGGTCAGTCAGTCAGTCCTGTCAGATCAGTCAGTCAGTCCTGTCAGATCAGTCAGTCAGTCCTGTCAGATCAGTCAGTCAGTCCTGTCAGTCCGTCAGTCCTGTCAGATCAGTCAGTCAGTCAGTCCTGTCAGATCAGTCAGTCAGTCCTGTCAGATCAGTCAGTCAGTCCTGTCAGTCAGTCAGTCCTGTCAGATCAGTCAGTCCTGTCAGATCAGTCAGTCCTGTCAGATCAGTCAGTCAGTCCTGTCAGATCAGTCAGTCAGTCCTGTCAGATCAGTCAGTCAGTCCTGTCAGATCAGTCAGTCAGTCCTGTCAGATCAGTCAGTCCTGTCAGATCAGTCAGTCCTGTCAGATCAGTCAGTCAGATCAGTCAGTCAGATCAGTCAGTCAGATCAGTCGGTCAGTCCTGTCAGATCAGTCCGTCAGTCAGTCCGTCAGTCCTGTCAGTCCGTCAGTCCTGTCAGTCAGTCAGTCCTGTCAGATCAGTCAGTCAGTCCTGTCAGTCAGTCAGTCCTGTCAGTCAGTCAGTCCTGTCAGATCAGTCAGTCCTGTCAGATCAGTCAGTCAGTCAGTCCTGTCAGTCAGTCAGTCCTGTCAGATCAGTCAGTCCTGTCAGATCAGTCAGTCAGTCAGTCCTGTCAGTCAGTCAGTCCTGTCAGATCAGTCAGTCCTGTCAAATCAGTCAGTCAGTCCTGTCAGATCAGTCAGTCAGTCAGTCCTGTCAGATCAGTCAGATCAGTCAGTCCTGTCAGATCAGTCAGTCCTGTCAGATCAGTCAGTCCTGTCAGATCAGTCAGTCAGTCCTGTCAGTCAGTCAGTCCTGTCAGTCAGTCAGTCCTGTCAGTCCGTCAGATCAGTCAGTCCTGTCAGATCAGTCAGTCAGTCCTGTCAGTCAGTCCTGTCAGATCAGTCAGTCAGTCCTGTCAGATCAGTCAGTCCTGTCAGATCAGTCAGTCCTGTCAGATCAGTCAGTCAGTCCTGTCAGTCAGTCCTGTCAGATCAGTCAGTCAGTCAGTCCTGTCAGATCAGTCAGTCAGTCCTGTCAGTCAGTCAGTCCTGTCAGATCAGTCAGTCAGTCCTGTCAGATCAGTCAGTCCTGTCAGATCAGTCCGTCAGTCCTGTCAGTCAGTCAGTCCTGTCAAATCAGTCAGTCAGTCCTGTCAGTCAGTCCTGTCAGATCAGTCAGTCAGTCCTGTCAGATCAGTCAGTCCTGTCAGTCAGTCAGTCCTGTCAGATCAGTCAGTCAGTCCTGTCAGATCAGTCAGTCAGTCCTGTCAGATCAGTCAGTCAGTCCTGTCAGTCAGTCCTGTCAGATCAGTCAGTCAGTCCTGTCAGATCAGTCAGTCCTGTCAGTCAGTCCTGTCAGATCAGTCAGTCAGTCCTGTCAGTCAGTCAGTCAGTCCTGTCAGTCAGTCCTGTCAGATCAGTCAGTCAGTCCTGTCAGTCAGTCAGTCAGTCCTGTCAGTCAGTCCTGTCAGATCAGTCAGTCAGTCCTGTCAGATCAGTCAGTCCTGTCAGTCAGTCCTGTCAGATCAGTCAGTCCTGTCAGATCAGTCAGTCCTGTCAGATCAGTCAGTCAGTCCTGTCAGATCAGTCAGTCCTGTCAGATCAGTCAGTCAGTCCTGTCAGATCAGTCAGTCAGTCCTGTCAGATCAGTCAGTCCTGTCAGATCAGTCAGTCCTGTCAGATCAGTCAGTCAGTCAGTCCTGTCAGATCAGTCAGTCCTGTCAGATCAGTCAGTCAGTCCTGTCAGATCAGTCAGTCAGTCAGTCCGGTCAGATCAGTCAGTCCTGTCAGATCAGTCAGTCAGTCAGTCCTGTCAGATCAGTCAGTCCTGTCAGATCAGTCAGTCCTGTCAGATCAGTCAGTCAGTCCTGTCAGATCAGTCAGTCCTGTCAGATCAGTCAGTCCTGTCAGTCCGTCAGTCAGTCCTGTCAGTCAGTCAGTCCTGTCAGATCAGTCAGTCAGTCCTGTCAGATCAGTCAGTCCTGTCAGATCAGTCAGTCCTGTCAGATCAGTCAGTCCTGTCAGATCAGTCAGTCCTGTCAGTCCGTCAGTCAGTCCTGTCAGTCAGTCAGTCCTGTCAGATCAGTCAGTCAGTCCTGTCAGATCAGTCAGTCCTGTCAGATCAGTCAGTCCTGTCAGATCAGTCCGTCAGTCCTGTCAGTCAGTCAGTCCTGTCAAATCAGTCAGTCAGTCCTGTCAGTCAGTCAGTCCTGTCAGATCAGTCAGTCAGTCCTGTCAGATCAGTCAGTCCTGTCAGTCAGTCAGTCCTGTCAGATCAGTCAGTCAGTCCTGTCAGATCAGTCAGTCAGTCCTGTCAGATCAGTCAGTCAGTCCTGTCAGATCAGTCAGTCAGTCCTGTCAGTCAGTCCTGTCAGATCAGTCAGTCAGTCCTGTCAGATCAGTCAGTCCTGTCAGTCAGTCAGTCCTGTCAGATCAGTCAGTCCTGTCAGATCAGTCAGTCCTGTCAGATCAGTCAGTCAGTCCTGTCAGATCAGTCAGTCCTGTCAGATCAGTCAGTCAGTCCTGTCAGATCAGTCAGTCAGTCCTGTCAGTCCTGTCAGATCAGTCAGTCAGTCCTGTCAGATCAGTCAGTCCTGTCAGATCAGTCAGTCAGTCAGTCCTGTCAGATCAGTCAGTCCTGTCAGATCAGTCAGTCAGTCCTGTCAGATCAGTCAGTCAGTCCTGTCAGATCAGTCAGTCAGTCAGTCCGGTCAGATCAGTCAGTCCTGTCAGATCAGTCAGTCAGTCAGTCCTGTCAGATCAGTCAGTCCTGTCAGATCAGTCAGTCAGTCCTGTCAGATCAGTCAGTCAGTCCTGTCAGATCAGTCAGTCAGTCCTGTCAGATCAGTCAGTCAGTCCTGTCAGATCAGTCAGTCAGTCATGTCAGATCAGTCAGTCCTGTCAGATCAGTCAGTCCTGTCAGATCAGTCAGTCAGTCAGTCCGGTCAGATCAGTCAGTCCTGTCAGATCAGTCAGTCAGTCAGTCCTGTCAGTCCGTCAGTCCTGTCAGATCAGTCAGTCAGTCCTGTCAGATCAGTCAGTCCTGTCAGATCAGTCAGTCCTGTCAGATCAGTCAGTCCTGTCAGTCCTGTCAGTCCTGTCAGTCCTGTCAGATCAGTCAGTCCTGTCAGATCAGTCAGTCAGTCCTGTCAGATCAGTCAGTCAGTCAGTCCTGTCAGATCAGTCAGTCAGTCAGTCCTGTCAGATCAGTCAGTCAGTCCTGTCAGATCAGTCAGTCCTGTCAGATCAGTCAGTCAGTCAGTCCTGTCAGATCAGTCAGTCCTGTCAGATCAGTCAGTCCTGTCAGATCAGTCAGTCCTGTCAGATCAGTCAGTCAGTCAGTCCGGTCAGATCAGTCAGTCCTGTCAGATCAGTCAGTCAGTCCTGTCAGATCAGTCAGTCCGGTCAGATCAGTCAGTCCTGTCAGATCAGTCAGTCCTGTCAGATCAGTCAGTCAGTCCTGTCAGATCAGTCAGTCCTGTCAGATCAGTCAGTCAGTCAGTCCTGTCAGATCAGTCAGTCAGTCAGTCAGTCCTGTCAGATCAGTCAGTCAGTCCTGTCAGATCAGTCAGTCAGTCAGTCCTGTCAGATCAGTCAGTCAGTCCTGTCAGATCAGTCAGTCAGTCCTGTCAGATCAGTCAGTCAGTCCTGTCAGTCCTGTCAGATCAGTCAGTCCTGTCAGTCAGTCAGTCCTGTCAGTCAGTCAGTCCTGTCAGTCAGTCAGTCCTGTCAGTCAGTCAGTCCTGTCAGATCAGTCAGTCAGTCCTGTCAGATCAGTCAGTCCTGTCAGATCAGTCAGTCAGTCCTGTCAGATCAGTCAGTCAGTCCTGTCAGATCAGTCAGTCCTGTCAGTCAGTCAGTCCTGTCAGTCAGTCAGTCCTGTCAGTCCGTCAGTCCTGTCAGATCAGTCAGTCAGTCCTGTCAGATCAGTCAGTCCTGTCAGATCAGTCAGTCAGTCCTGTCAGATCAGTCAGTCAGTCCTGTCAGATCAGTCAGTCCTGTCAGATCAGTCAGTCCTGTCAGATCAGTCAGTCCTGTCAGATCAGTCAGTCAGTCAGTCCTGTCAGATCAGTCAGTCAGTCAGTCCTGTCAGATCAGTCAGATCAGTCAGTCCTGTCAGATCAGTCAGATCAGTCAGTCCTGTCAGATCAGTCAGTCCTGTCAGATCAGTCAGTCCTGTCAGATCAGTCAGTCAGTCAGTCCTGTCAGATCAGTCAGTCAGTCAGTCCTGTCAGATCAGTCAGTCCTGTCAGATCAGTCAGTCAGTCCTGTCAGATCAGTCAGTCAGTCAGTCCTGTCAGATCAGTCAGTCAGTCAGTCCTGTCAGATCAGTCAGTCAGTCAGTCCTGTCAGATCAGTCAGTCAGTCAGTCCTGTCAGATCAGTCCGATCAGTCAGTCCTGTCAGATCAGTCAGTCCTGTCAGATCAGTCAGTCAGTCCTGTCAGATCAGTCAGTCAGTCCTGTCAGATCAGTCAGTCAGTCAGTCCTGTCAGATCAGTCAGTCAGTCCTGTCAGATCAGTCAGTCAGTCCTGTCAGATCAGTCAGTCAGTCCTGTCAGATCAGTCAGTCCTGTCAGTCCTGTCAGTCAGTCAGTCCTGTCAGTCAGTCAGTCCTGTCAGTCAGTCAGTCCTGTCAGTCAGTCAGTCCTGTCAGTCAGTCAGTCCTGTCAGATCAGTCAGTCAGTCCTGTCAGTCAGTCAGTCCTGTCAGATCAGTCAGTCCTGTCAGTCAGTCAGTCCTGTCAGTCAGTCAGTCCTGTCAGTCAGTCAGTCCTGTCAGTCAGTCAGTCCTGTCAGTCCGTCAGTCCTGTCAGTCCTGTCAGATCAGTCAGTCAGTCCTGTCAGATCAGTCAGTCAGTCCTGTCAGATCAGTCAGTCCTGTCAGATCAGTCAGTCCTGTCAGATCAGTCAGTCAGTCCTGTCAGATCAGTCAGTCAGTCCTGTCAGATCAGTCAGTCCTGTCAGATCAGTCAGTCAGTCCTGTCAGATCAGTCAGTCCTGTCAGATCAGTCAGTCCTGTCAGATCAGTCAGTCAGTCCTGTCAGTCAGTCAGTCCTGTCAGATCAGTCAGTCAGTCCTGTCAGATCAGTCAGTCAGTCCTGTCAGATCAGTCAGTCCTGTCAGATCAGTCAGTCCTGTCAGTCCTGTCAGATCAGTCCGTCAGTCCTGTCAGTCAGTCAGTCCTGTCAGTCAGTCAGTCCTGTCAGATCAGTCAGTCAGTCCTGTCAGATCAGTCAGTCAGTCAGTCCTGTCAGATCAGTCAGTCCTGTCAGATCAGTCAGTCAGTCCTGTCAGATCAGTCCGTCAGTCAGTCCTGTCAGATCAGTCCGTCAGTCAGTCAGTCCTGTCAGATCAGTCAGTCCTGTCAGTCAGTCAGTCCTGTCAGTCAGTCAGTCCTGTCAGATCAGTCAGTCAGTCAGTCCTGTCAGATCAGTCAGTCCTGTCAGATCAGTCAGTCCTGTCAGTCAGTCAGTCCTGTCAGTCAGTCAGTCCTGTCAGATCAGTCAGTCAGTCCTGTCAGATCAGTCAGTCAGTCCTGTCAGATCAGTCAGTCCTGTCAGATCAGTCAGTCAGTCCTGTCAGATCAGTCAGTCAGTCCTGTCAGATCAGTCAGTCCTGTCAGATCAGTCAGTCAGTCCTGTCAGATCAGTCAGTCCTGTCAGATCAGTCAGTCCTGTCAGATCAGTCAGTCCTGTCAGATCAGTCAGTCAGTCCTGTCAGATCAGTCAGTCAGTCCTGTCAGATCAGTCAGTCCTGTCAGTCCGTCAGTCCTGTCAGATCAGTCAGTCAGTCCTGTCAGTCAGTCCTGTCAGATCAGTCAGTCCTGTCAGATCAGTCAGATCAGTCAGTCAGTCAGGTCAGATCAGTCAGTCCTGTCAGATCAGTCAGTCAGTCCTGTCAGATCAGTCAGTCCTGTCAGATCAGTCAGTCAGTCCTGTCAGATCAGTCAGTCCTGACAGATCAGTCAGGTCAGATCAGTCAGTCAGTCCTGTCAGATCAGTCAGTCAGTCCTGTCAGATCAGTCAGTCAGTCCTGTCAGATCAGTCAGTCAGTCCGTCCTGTCAGATCAGTCCGTCCTGTCAGATCAGTCCGTCCTGTCAGATCAGTCCGTCCTGTCAGATCAGTCCGTCCTGTCAGATCAGTCCGTCCTGTCAGATCAGTCCGTCCTGTCAGATCAGTCCGTCCTGTCAGATCAGTCCGTCCTGTCAGGTCAGTCAGTCAGTCCTGTCAGTCAGTCAGTCCTGTCAGATCAGTCAGTCCTGTCAGATCAGTTAGTCAGTCATGTCAGATCAGTCAGTCATGTCAGATCAGTCAGTCAGTCCTGTCAGATCAGTCAGTCCTGTCAGATCAGTCAGTCAGTCCTGTCAGATCAGTCAGTCAGTCCTGTCAGATCAGTCAGTCAGTCCTGTCAGATCAGTCAGTCCTGTCAGATCAGTCAATCAGTAAGTCCTGTCAGATCAGTCAGTCAGTCCTGTCAGATCAGTCAGTCAGTCCTGTCAGATCAGTCAGTCAGTCCTGTCAGATCAGTCAGTCCTGTCAGATCAGTCAGTCAGTCCTGTCAGATCAGTCAGTCAGTCCTGTCAGATCAGTCAGTCAGTCCTGTCAGATCAGTCAGTCAGTCCTGTCAGTCAGTCAGTCCTGTCAGATCAGTCAGTCCTGTCAGATCAGTCAGTCAGTCCTGTCAGATCAGTCAGTCAGTCCTGTCAGATCAGTCAGTCCTGTCAGATCAGTCAGTCAGTCCTGTCAGATCAGTCAGTCAGTCCTGTCAGTCAGTCAGTCCTGTCAGATCAGTCAGTCCTGTCAGATCAGTCAGTCAGTCCTGTCAGATCAGTCAGTCAGTCCTGTCAGATCAGTCAGTCCTGTCAGATCAGTCAGTCCTGTCAGATCAGTCAATCAGTAAGTCCTGTCAGATCAGTCAGTCAGTCCTGTCAGATCAGTCAGTCAGTCCTGTCAGATCAGTCAGTCAGTCCTGTCAGATCAGTCAGTCCTGTCAGATCAGTCAGTCAGTCCTGTCAGATCAGTCAGTCAGTCCTGTCAGATCAGTCAGTCAGTCCTGTCAGATCAGTCAGTCAGTCCTGTCAGTCAGTCAGTCCTGTCAGATCAGTCAGTCCTGTCAGATCAGTCAGTCAGTCCTGTCAGATCAGTCAGTCAGTCCTGTCAGATCAGTCAGTCCTGTCAGATCAGTCAGTCAGTCCTGTCAGATCAGTCAGTCAGTCCTGTCAGTCAGTCAGTCCTGTCAGATCAGTCAGTCCTGTCAGATCAGTCAGTCAGTCCTGTCAGATCAGTCAGTCAGTCCTGTCAGATCAGTCCGTCCTGTCAGATCAGTCCGTCCTGTCAGATCAGTCCGTCCTGTCAGATCAGTCCGTCCTGTCAGATCAGTCCGTCCTGTCAGATCAGTCCGTCCTGTCAGATCAGTCCGTCCTGTCAGATCAGTCCGTCCTGTCAGGTCAGTCAGTCAGTCCTGTCAGTCAGTCAGTCCTGTCAGATCAGTCAGTCCTGTCAGATCAGTTAGTCAGTCATGTCAGATCAGTCAGTCATGTCAGATCAGTCAGTCAGTCCTGTCAGATCAGTCAGTCCTGTCAGATCAGTCAGTCAGTCCTGTCAGATCAGTCAGTCAGTCCTGTCAGATCAGTCAGTCCTGTCAGATCAGTCAGTCAGTCCTGTCAGATCAGTCAGTCAGTCAGTCCTGTCAGATCAGTCAGTCAGTCCTGTCAGATCAGTCAGTCAGTCCTGTCAGATCAGTCAGTCCTGTCAGATCAGTCAGTCAGTCCTGTCAGATCAGTCAGTCAGTCCTGTCAGATCAGTCAGTCAGTCCTGTCAGTCAGTCAGTCCTGTCAGATCAGTCAGTCAGTCCTGTCAGATCAGTCAGTCAGTCCTGTCAGATCAGTCAGTCAGTCCTGTCAGATCAGTCAGTCCGTCCTGTCAGATCAGTCAGTCCGTCCTGTCAGACCAGTCCGTCCTGTCAGATCAGTCAGTCCTGTCAGATCAGTCAGTCCTGTCAGATCAGTCAGTCAGTCCTGTCAGATCAGTCAGTCCTGTCAGATCAGTCAGTCAGTCCTGTCAGATCAGTCAGTCAGTCCTGTCAGATCAGTCAGTCAGTCCTGTCAGTCAGTCCGTCCTGTCAGATCAGTCAGTCAGTCCGTCCTGTCAGATCAGTCCGTCCTGTCAGATCAGTCCGTCCTGTCAGATCAGTCCGTCCTGTCAGACCAGTCCGTCCTGTCAGATCAGTCCGTCCTGTCAGATCAGTCCGTCCTGTCAGATCAGTCCGTCCTGTCAGATCAGTCCGTCCTGTCAGATCAGTCCGTCCTGTCAGGTCAGTCAGTCAGTCCTGTCAGTCAGTCAGTCCTGTCAGATCAGTCAGTCAGTCAGTCCTGTCAGATCAGTCAGTCAGTCAGTCCTGTCAGATCAGTCAGTCAGTCAGTCCTGTCAGATCAGTCAGTCAGTCAGTCCTGTCAGATCAGTCAGTCCTGTCAGATCAGGCAGTCCTGTCAGATCAGTCAGTCAGTCCTGTCAGATCAGTCAGTCAGTCAGTCCTGTCAGATCAGTCAGTCAGTCCTGTCAGATCAGTCAGTCAGTCCTGTCAGATCAGTCAGTCAGTCCTGTCAGATCAGTCAGTCAGGCCTGTCAGATCAGTCAGTCAGGCCTGTCAGATCAGTCAGTCCGTCCTGTCAGATCAGTCAGTCAGATCAGTCAGTCAGTCCTGTCAGATCAGTCAGTCAGTCCTGTCAGATCAGTCAGTCAGTCCTGTCAGATCAGTCAGTCAGTCCTGTCAGATCAGTCAGTCAGTCCTGTCAGATCAGTCAGTCAGTCCTGTCAGATCAGTCAGTCAGTCCTGTCAGATCAGTCAGTCAGTCCTGTCAGATCAGTCAGTCAGTCCTGTCAGATCAGTCAGTCAGGCCTGTCAGATCAGTCAGTCAGGCCTGTCAGATCAGTCAGTCCGTCCTGTCAGATCAGTCAGTCAGTCCGTCCTGTCAGTCAGTCAGTCCGTCCTGTCAGTCAGTCAGTCCGTCCTGTCAGTCCTGTCAGTCAGTCCTGTCAGATCAGTCAGTCAGTCCTGTCAGATCAGTCAGTCAGTCCTGTCAGTCAGTCCTGTCAGATCAGTCAGTCAGTCCTGTCAGATCAGTCAGTCAGTCCTGTCAGATCAGTCAGTCAGTCCTGTTAGATCAGTCAGTCAGTCCTGTCAGATCAGTCAGTCAGTCCTGTCAGATCAGTCAGTCAGTCCTGTCAGTCAGTCAGTCCTGTCAGATCAGTCAGTCAGTCAGTCCTGTCAGATCAGTCAGTCAGTCAGTCCTGTCAGATCAGTCAGTCAGTCCTGTCAGATCAGTCAGTCAGTCCTGTCAGATCAGTCAGTCAGTCCTGTCAGATCAGTCAGTCAGTCCTGTCAGATCAGTCAGTCAGTCCTGTCAGATCAGTCAGTCCTGTCAGATCAGTCAGTCAGTCCTGTCAGATCAGTCAGTCAGTCCTGTCAGTCAGTCCTGTCAGATCAGTCAGTCAGTCCTGTCAGATCAGTCAGTCAGTCCTGTCAGATCAGTCAGTCAGTCCTGTTAGATCAGTCAGTCAGTCCTGTCAGATCAGTCAGTCAGTCCTGTCAGATCAGTCAGTCAGTCCTGTCAGTCAGTCAGTCCTGTCAGATCAGTCAGTCAGTCAGTCCTGTCAGATCAGTCAGTCAGTCAGTCCTGTCAGATCAGTCAGTCAGTCCTGTCAGATCAGTCAGTCAGTCCTGTCAGATCAGTCAGTCAGTCCTGTCAGATCAGTCAGTCAGTCCTGTCAGATCAGTCAGTCAGTCCTGTCAGATCAGTCAGTCCTGTCAGATCAGTCAGTCCTGTCAGATCAGTCAGTCCTGTCAGATCAGTCAGTCCTGTCAGATCAGTCAGTCCTGTCAGATCAGTCAGTCCTGTCAGATCAGTCAGTCCTGTCAGATCAGTCAGTCCTGTCAGATCAGTCAGTCCTGTCAGATCAGTCAGTCCTGTCAGATCAGTCAGTCCTGTCAGATCAGTCCGTCCTGTCAGATCAGTCCGTCCTGTCAGATCAGTCCGTCCTGTCAGATCAGTCCGTCCTGTCAGATCAGTCCGTCCTGTCAGATCAGTCCGTCCTGTCAGATCAGTCCGTCCTGTCAGATCAGTCAGTCAGTCCTGTCAGATCAGTCAGTCCTGTCAGATCAGTCAGTCCTGTCAGATCAGTCAGTCAGTCCTGTCAGATCAGTCAGTCCTGTCAGATCAGTCAGTCCTGTCAGATCAGTCAGTCAGTCCTGTCAGATCAGTCAGTCAGTCAGTCCTGTCAGATCAGTCAGTCAGGTCAGATCAGTCAGTCAGTCCTGTCAGATCAGTCAGTCAGTCCTGTCAGATCAGTCAGTCCTGCAGATCAGTCAGTCCTGTCAGATCAGTCAGTCCATCAGTCCTGTCAGATCAGTCAGTCCTGTCAGTCAGTCAGTCCTGTCAGTCAGTCCTGTCAGATCAGTCAGTCAGTCCTGTCAGATCAGTCAGTCAGTCCTGTCAGATCAGTCAGTCAGTCCTGTCAGATCAGTCAGTCAGTCCTGTCAGATCAGTCAGTCAGTCCTGTCAGATCAGTCAGTCAGTCCTGTCAGATCAGTCAGTCAGTCCTGTCAGATCAGTCAGTCAGTCCTGTCAGATCAGTCAGTCAGTCCTGTCAGATCAGTCAGTCAGTCCTGTCAGATCAGTCAGTCAGGCCTGTCAGATCAGTCAGTCAGGCCTGTCAGATCAGTCAGTCAGTCCTGTCAGATCAGTCAGTCCGTCCTGTCAGATCAGTCAGTCAGTCCGTCCTGTCAGTCAGTCAGTCCGTCCTGTCAGTCAGTCAGTCCGTCCTGTCAGTCAGTCAGTCCGTCCTGTCAGTCCTGTCAGATCAGTCAGTCAGTCCTGTCAGATCAGTCAGTCAGTCCTGTCAGATCAGTCAGTCAGTCCTGTCAGATCAGTCAGTCAGTCCTGTCAGTCAGTCCTGTCAGATCAGTCAGTCAGTCCTGTCAGATCAGTCAGTCAGTCCTGTCAGATCAGTCAGTCAGTCCTGTTAGATCAGTCAGTCAGTCCTGTCAGATCAGTCAGTCAGTCCTGTCAGATCAGTCAGTCAGTCCTGTCAGATCAGTCAGTCAGTCCTGTCAGTCAGTCAGTCCTGTCAGATCAGTCAGTCAGTCCTGTCAGATCAGTCAGTCAGTCAGTCCTGTCAGATCAGTCAGTCAGTCCTGTCAGATCAGTCAGTCAGTCCTGTCAGATCAGTCAGTCAGTCCTGTCAGATCAGTCAGTCAGTCCTGTCAGATCAGTCAGTCCTGTCAGATCAGTCAGTCCTGTCAGATCAGTCAGTCCTGTCAGATCAGTCAGTCCTGTCAGATCAGTCAGTCCTGTCAGATCAGTCAGTCCTGTCAGATCAGTCAGTCCTGTCAGATCAGTCAGTCCTGTCAGATCAGTCAGTCCTGTCAGATCAGTCCGTCCTGTCAGATCAGTCCGTCCTGTCAGATCAGTCCGTCCTGTCAGATCAGTCCGTCCTGTCAGATCAGTCCGTCCTGTCAGATCAGTCCGTCCTGTCAGATCAGTCCGTCCTGTCAGATCAGTCCGTCCTGTCAGATCAGTCCGTCCTGTCAGATCAGTCCGTCCTGTCAGATCAGTCCGTCCTGTCAGATCAGTCAGTCAGTCCTGTCAGATCAGTCAGTCCTGTCAGATCAGTCAGTCCTGTCAGATCAGTCAGTCAGTCCTGTCAGATCAGTCAGTCCTGTCAGATCAGTCAGTCCTGTCAGATCAGTCAGTCAGTCCTGTCAGATCAGTCAGTCAGTCAGTCCTGTCAGATCAGTCAGTCAGGTCAGATCAGTCAGTCAGTCCTGTCAGATCAGTCAGTCAGTCCTGTCAGATCAGTCAGTCCTGCAGATCAGTCAGTCCTGTCAGATCAGTCAGTCCATCAGTCCTGTCAGATCAGTCAGTCCTGTCAGTCAGTCAGTCCTGTCAGTCAGTCCTGTCAGATCAGTCAGTCAGTCCTGTCAGATCAGTCAGTCAGTCAGGTCAGATCAGTCAGTCAGTCCTGTCAGATCAGTCAGTCAGTCCTGTCAGATCAGTCAGTCAGTCAGTCCTGTCAGATCAGTCAGTCAGTCCTGTCAGATCAGTCAGTCCTGTCAGATCAGTCAGTCAGTCCTGTCAGATCAGTCAGTCCTGTCAGATCAGTCAGTCAGTCAGTCAGGTCAGATCAGTCAGTCAGTCCGGTCAGATCAGTCAGTCAGTCCGGTCAGATCAGTCAGTCCGGTCAGATCAGTCAGTCCGGTCAGATCAGTCAGTCCTGTCAGATCAGTCAGTCAGTCCTGTCAGATCAGTCCGTCCTGTCAGATCAGTCAGTCAGTCCGTCCTGTCAGATCAGTCAGTCAGTCCTGTCAGATCAGTCAGTCAGTCCTGTCAGATCAGTCAGTCAGTCAGTCCTGTCAGATCAGTCAGTCAGTCAGTCCTGTCAGATCAGTCAGTCAGTCAGTCCTGTCAGATCAGTCAGTCAGTCCTGTCAGATCAGTCAGTCAGTCCTGTCAGATCAGTCAGTCAGTCCTGTCAGATCAGTCAGTCCTGTCAGATCAGTCAGTCAGTCAGTCCTGTCAGATCAGTCAGTCAGGTCAGATCAGTCAGTCAGGTCAGATCAGTCAGTCAGTCAGTCCTGTCAGATCAGTCAGTCAGTCAGTCCTGTCAGATCAGTCAGTCAGTCCTGTCAGATCAGTCAGTCAGTCCTGTCAGATCAGTCAGTCAGGTCAGATCAGTCAGTCAGGTCAGATCAGTCAGTCAGGTCAGATCAGTCAGTCAGGTCAGATCAGTCAGTCAGGTCAGATCAGTCAGTCAGGTCAGATCAGTCAGTCAGGTCAGATCAGTCAGTCAGGTCAGATCAGTCAGTCCGGTCAGATCAGTCAGTCCTGTCAGATCAGTCAGTCCTGTCAGATCAGTCAGTCAGTCCTGTCAGATCAGTCAGTCCGTCCTGTCAGATCAGTCAGTCAGTCCTGTCAGATCAGTCAGTCCGTCCTGTCAGATCAGTCAGTCCGTCCTGTCAGATCAGTCAGTCTGTCCTGTCAGATCAGTCAGTCCGTCCTGTCAGATCAGTCCGTCCTGTCAGATCAGTCAGTCAGTCCGTCCTGTCAGATCAGTCAGTCCGTCCTGTCAGATCAGTCAGTCCGTCCTGTCAGATCAGTCAGTCCGTCCTGTCAGATCAGTCAGTCCGTCCTGTCAGATCAGTCAGTCAGTCCTGTCAGATCAGTCAGTCAGTCCTGTCAGTCAGTCCTGTCAGATCAGTCAGTCAGTCCTGTCAGATCAGTCAGTCCGTCCTGTCAGATCAGTCAGTCAGTCCTGTCAGTCAGTCAGTCCTGTCAGATCAGTCAGTCCGTCCTGTCAGATCAGTCAGTCCGTCCTGTCAGATCAGTCAGTCTGTCCTGTCAGATCAGTCAGTCTGTCCTGTCAGATCAGTCAGTCCTGTCAGTCAGTCAGTCCCGTCAGTCCAGTCTGGTCCCGT
Source organism: Phyllobates terribilis (assembly GCF_046119375.1). Lineage (NCBI taxonomy): Eukaryota > Metazoa > Chordata > Amphibia > Anura > Dendrobatidae > Phyllobates > Phyllobates terribilis. Next base: position 389,422,763 of record NW_027362765.1, read on the forward strand.
CCGTTCAGTCCGGTCCGTTCAGTCCAGTCAAAAAATATAAAAATAAAATGGCCCGTCAGACTTATACCGCAGAGGAGGTGTATGCCCTGCTGTGTTCTGACACTGATGACAGCGCAATCTCAGATGGAGATGTGGATTTTGAGGGCTTTAGTAGCGGCGACACTGAGAGCTCAGAAATGAGCAGTGATTCTGGTCCATCCTCAAGCCCAAGGACCAGTACAACAATAGGGGCAAATAGCGCTACTGGAGAAACGTCTCCAAATCAGGGAACACTGCCCAGTACAAGCGCTGTCCCTGCTACTAGTGAATTGGCGCACGCCAGTGTACAAGGGGCGTTGCCACATGATCTAGCATTTCCCAGATGGGAGGCTTCGGATTCGGCTGCTCCATTCAGCCCTGATTTCAACGCCACTCCTGGTATAAATGTGGAGGTGGAAGATTTTAGACCAATTCATTTTTTTAATTTGTTTTTTACAGACAGCTTGCTAGAGCATATTGTCGTGCAAACAAATTTATACGCGTCCCAATTCATAAGCCAGAATCCCCGATCTTACTATGCTAGGGCAAATTTATGGACACCAACTAATGTCCCGGAAATAAAAAATTTTTTAGGACTTACATTTGCCATGGGGCTTGTTAAAAAACCGAGCATTCGATCCTACTGGTCCAACCACCCTGTTCAAGCCACCCCTATGTTTTCAGTCATTCTGCCTAGGACCCGTTATGAAATGCTCATGCGGTTTTGGCATTTTAACGACAATAGTCAATGCCTGCCCAGAAATGCCCCAGAACATGACAGGTTATATAAAATTAGACCCATCATTGAAAATTTGTCAGAAAAATTCTTAAGCCTCTACACCCCAACACAAAATATTTCTATAGATGAGTCCCTTGTAAAATTCAAAGGAAGACTGCACCTCAAGCAATATATCCCATCTAAAAGGGCAAGGTTTGGAATAAAGATCTATAAAATGTGCGAAAGTTCAACCGGATACACATCCGCTTTTCGCATATACGAGGGGAAAGATAGCCAACTAAACCCACCAGGATGCCCTATTTATCTGGGGACATCTGCAAAAATTGTTTGGGAGCTGATAAGTCCATTTTTTCAAAAAGGCTACAATCTATATGTGGACAATTATTACACCAGCATACCCCTATTTAAAAGTCTGGTTGAACACAACATCGGGGCTTGTGGGACCATTCGTAAAAACCGTCAGGGGTTTCCACAGCCATTGGTCAACCAAAAGTTCCAAAAGGGGCAGTCAGGGGCTGTACGCAACGGAGAGCTGCTTGCCCTGAAATATAGGGATAAGCGGGATATTTTTGTCCTCAGCTCGATCCACACAGATGCCACAAGGGCCACTGTAGAACTAGGATCCACCACTCCGAAGCAAAAACCTGTGTCAGTCATTGACTACAACAAACACATGGGGGGTGTGGACCTTGCAGACCAGGTTCTACAGCCATACCAGGTATCAAGAAAGTCCTATACCTGGTATAAAAAGTTGGTTATCTATTTGTTTCAGGTGGCCACATACAATTCTTTTGTGTTGTACAAAAAAGCAGGAAATTCAGATCCTTTTCTTGATTATCAAGAAAAGGTAATTGAAAATCTTGTCTTTCAAAGTGTTAGCCCCGCTCATCCATTAGAATCTGAGGATGTGAAAAGACTCACTGAGCGACATTTTATTGCACTTATTCCAGCAACGGAAACGAGAAGGAACCCCCAGAAAAGATGTCGTGTATGTACTAAGAGAGGAATGAGGCGTGATACCCGCTACTATTGCCCACAATGCCCATCATTGCCAGCCTTATGCGTCACTGACTGCTTTAAAATCTTCCACACAGAACCACGTTTTTAAACTGTAAAAATGTATCTCATTATGTCATTCAAACATTTGGTTCATTTAGTGAATGACACATTCGAGTAGAGCTCACTTAATTTCCAGGGGTGTGGGTTCTCCAGAATCTAAACCTTCCATTGTGTGCTTGTTTCTGGAAATCATCCATTGACTTAAAATGGTCACTAAACCCATAGATGGATTCCCAGAGGGGTGTCATTTCCAAAATGGGGTCACTTGTTGGAGGATAAAGTAGCAGTTTTGTGTTAAAAATTTGTTTTTTTATTTTCACACTTCAACATTATAAAATTCTGTGAAGCCCCTGGGGGTTCAAGGTGCTCACCACACATCTAGATAAGTTCCTTGAGGGGTCTAGTTCCCAAAATGGGGTCACTTGTTGGGGGTTTCCACTGTTTAGGCACCTCAGCGGCTCTCCAAATGCAACATGGCGTCCGCTATCGATTCCAGCCAAATTTCCATTCCAAAAGTCAAATGGCGCTCCTTACCTTCCGAGCCATGCCGTGCGCCCAAACAGTGGCTTTGCACCACATATGGGGTATCAGCATGCTCAGGAGAAATTGCACAACACATTTTGGGGTCCATTTTTTCTGGCTGCCCTTGTGAAAATTAAAAATTTGAGGTTAAAGTAGCAGTTTTGTGAAAAAAAGTTAAATGTTCATTGTTTTCTTCCACATTCCAAAAATTCCTGTGAAGCACCTGAAGGGTTAATAAGTTCTTGAATGTGGTTTTGAGCACCTTGAGGGGTGCAGTTTTTAGAGTGGTGTCACTTTTGGGTATTTTCTGTCATAAAGGCCCCTCAAAGTCACTTCAAATAAGATGTGGTCCCTAAAAAAATGTTTTTGTAAATTTTGTTGTAAAAATGAGAAATCGCTGGTCAACTTTTAACCCTTATAGCTTCCTAACAAAAAAAAAATTTTGGTTCCAAAATTGTGCTGATGTGAAGTAGACATGTGGGAAATGTTATTTATTAACTATTTTGTGTGACATATCTCTCTGATTTAAGGGCATGAAAATTCAAAGTTTGAAAATTGCTAAATTTTCGCCAAATTTCCGATTTTTTCACAAATAAACGCAAGTGATATCGAAGAAATTTTACCACTATCATGAAGTACAATATGTCACGAAAAAACAATCTCAGAATCAGTGGGATCCGTTGAAGCGTTCCAGAGTAATTACCTCATAAAGTGACAGTGGTCAGAATTGAAAAAATTGGCCTGGTCACGAAGGCAAAAACAGGCTCTGGCGCGAAGTGGTTAAACTTCTTGATGACACTGCGCACGGAAGACACAGGAACATTCAGGTCTTGGAGATGGACTTGTAGCCTTGAGATTGCTCATGCTTCCTCACAATTTGGTTTCTCAAGTCCTCAGACAGTTCTTTGGTCTTCTTTCTTTTCTCCATGCTCAATGTGGTACACACAAGGACACAGGACAGAGGTTGAGTCAACTTTAATCCATGTTAACTGGCTGCAAGTGTGATTTACTTATTGCCAACACCTGTTAGGTGCCACAGGTAAGTTACAGGTGCTGTTAATTACACGAATTAGAGAAGCATCACATGATTTTTCAAAGGTGCCAATACTTTTGTCCACCCCCTTTTTTAGGTTTGGTGTGGAATTATATCCAATTTGGCTTTAGGACAATTCTTTTTGTGTTTTTTTCATTGAAGACAAATTAAATGAAGAGAATAATACCAAAGAATTTGTGATTGCAATCATTTTCAGGAAGAAACAGAGTATTATCTGACAGAATTGCAGGGGTGCCAATACTTTTGGCCACCACCGTATGTCAGTGACCGCTTCCTTGGTATTTAGCACCTGCGCTTCCTCCACCTTTATCATGGGGGCTGCTGCATCCTGTGGTGCATTACTCAGGGCTGTGGAGTCGGTGTCGATTTTGGTGGAGTTGGTATAAAATGGAGCAACTCCGAAAATATATAATAAATTGAGTTCAGTAGTACAATGCAGGATGTGCTGTGAATGTTTTCAGAAGGATTTGGGAAAGTTGTGCAATGTCCTATAAATGTCTGTTCTTGATCTAAGATCTCGGCTTTTATTTGGGATGAATCTGTGCTGCGCTTTATGTACACGCTCAGTAATGGAGGCAGGGCTGAAGAGTCGGGAGTCAGGGAAATTGAGGAGGCGGAGGTTTGGCTTACCGACTCCACAGCCCTGGTTAGTGGTTACCATTGTGACCTAGGGTTGGTAAATACTGAGGATTTTTTTCCTGTGCCATTTTTTGCAAGTCATTCAGGAGCTTCGAAAAGCCAGGAACAGCAGATCGGCTGCAGCTCCCGGATGTTGATGCTATGAAAACGGAGGGGGGCGCAGCACTGTGTACGGAGGGGGGAGCAGCACTGAGTACAGAGGAGACGGGCTCCTCCAGGGGTTGTTTTTTTTTTTCACCTCCCTGAGTCAACTAATAAAAGGTGTTGTCAAATAGTGGACAGCCCCTTTAAAGTTAGACGGATGAGAGAAGTCTACTCTTATAGCGCAGAGGTAAGACGCTGATGACAAGTACCGCCACCTTGTGTATATTCAAAAAGAGCCCTATATGCGGGAAAGAGACATTTTATAAAGATCACACAAACAAATATACAGAAAAAAAATATTTATTTGTAAACCTTTATATTAAAATACAAAAACAAGACTGACATAAATATTAATACACACAAGTACAGAAATAAAACCGCTGTATACAGCATCGTATAGCTGCGCGACAATCACATTCGACAGGTTTATACACGAGATGGGGTGGTGGTGGGATCTCTGTAGGGCCCTTTCACACGTTGTTTTTGTCCACGTTCGTTGGTCCCGTTGGGGCTTACTGGAGACGGACACCCACGTCTGAGCTCGGTATACGCCCGAAACTGATGCACGACAGACTGTCGGCACCATTATAGACTATGGACCTGTCGGCGCAAACAATCGGGACCACTGAACAATGGCAAAAAAAACGCTGTGTGAACGCGTCCCAAGAAAGCGGTTAGTGGAAGGGTTTCTACAGAGCAAAAATTGCAAGAAAACTCGGGAACACGTCGCTTGCAGTGCAGAGTAAAATCACATTGGCACACGACGAAACTGACTGCAGTAGTGGCATCGCCCTTTATATCACGTGGCACCAAATCCCTCATCAGTAGGTTTACTAAGGACATACACGAAGGTTATGGTCTCAGACTTGGAGTGATGGAAGTAATGCTGCACATATACCAACGTTACATCTGCCATATAGCTGCACAATAGAAGGGAAATTGTAACATTCAAAAGTGGAAATTCACATTTTTTATTATTATATATATATATATTTTTTTTACTATAGATTATTACAAGCCTCAGTATAAAACACGTAGTGTATCTGTACACTACCGATGTAAGAGGAGACCGTGGGAATGCATTTTGCATTGGATCATGGTGTGTATAGTAAGTATATTATACAGTATATGGTTTTACCGCAGGAGACTTTCCTTTGCTAATTTTTGAGGGTCGTCCCAATATACATTAATGGCAACATGCTAGAATAAGCCAACATCTATACAAGTCCATTGACAACCTCACATGGGTCATTAGCCAGTCCCCATGGAGTTGGAGCAGTGAGGAGGTTTACCGAGGACCCTCTGCCTCTTCCCTTTTATGCCTTTATTTCATAGATACCTTTTTGCGCCAGCTTACATTGTGCACACTCTGGTCTTGAGTGAGAAATTATATATATCAATAATCAGGGATAACTTGCTAATCGCTGGTGGTTCAATCACCAGGACCAACATCTAGGATAAACTCCGCTGCCTCCAGCAGTCAGATGGTCAACGTCCGCTCCAACCACGCAGCGCTCAGCAAAATACGGTTCTAAGGATCGCTGGGGGTCTTGAAACACATAGGGTGTGATAAAAAAAGATTGTATGTATCACACCCCATGTGTTTAAAGACCCCCAGCGATCTGGAAAATAGTATTTTGCAGAGCTCTGCATACTTGGAGCGGCTGTTGACTATCAGACTGCTGGAGGCAGCGGAGTTTAGCCCCCAGCCATCTTCCGCAATCCTAGATGTTGGTCCTGGTGATTGAACCACCAGCGATCGGCAAGTTATCCCCGAACATATCAAGATATATACAGAAGGGAGAGATAACAGAACACTCTTTGGTTCCTAATAAAGAACACAAATGGACTTTGCCTTCAAATCTGTACACAATATGGGAGTATGTCAGCTCGTACGCCAAATTATATAAAAAGGTTCAAAAGGACAGAACAAAAGAAACAAAAAGGCACAAAACGTTATGGACTGCAGCTCAGAAGGGGAATTTTATAAAATAACCTTGTAATTTACCAACCTGACCATGCAGTAGTCAGCAAATACCAGTCACCTCCAACCTGAGGCGTTTTTTAGCTATTAATGGGGTTTTCGCATTTTATCAAGTAGGTAATATTGCAAAGTGCTTGTCAAAAAAAAAAAAAAAAGGAGCTTTACAAGTTACCTCTTATTAATAATCACAAGGATTTTTAACCTTATAGTTTACTGCTCTTTGGCTAGATTTCCAACCACTAGGCGAGGAGAGCAGCACTTACAAGCTCTTTGCTTCAGACCTTGCAGGTGCTGCGCTAAACATCCAGATCCGGCCGACTTTACAGCATCGGAGGAGCGCATGGGGCAGTGGAGGCAAAGCGGTCTCATTTTGCAGCACCAGAAAGTACACACTTCGGCCAGCAGTGTATCCATGCCGCTGGTTGGAACTGTCAATCATGTGCCGCACATGGCCCCTCCAGCCGGCAAGCAGGGAGCCGGGAGCTCCTACAGGCAGAAGAGGAGACAAATTCCGACTTTCATCATGGAAGTGCTGGTCTTACACAATGTGGGAAGCTGCTTGTCTATAGACTAATGTAGCGAGCCAAGTATATAAAATAAAACCCAGGACTGCACGAAGCTCCAGATGAGAACACTGCAGAGTCAGGTTCCCAGACTTCTCTCTTATTGTCCAGTGGCAAAAAAAAAAAAAATATATATAAAATAAAATCCCTTGGGAAGAGCAAACCTTAAAGAAAGATGTTCTGCCTTGTATAGGAAGGCAAACATGGCTGATATTTACATGGAGTGGACAAAGCCTCTCTGGTATTTATGGAGAGTCGTTTAATCACCGCTGACCACAAATAGCAACGAGCCGACATTGTAAGGTACAAAGTCACAGACAGACACGCGGATACGGACAGACGGGCACAGGCTACTAATGCTGCCGACGTCCTTCCCTCACCTTATGAGCAGTAGATTCTTGTGTAATCTGATTTAAAAGTATTTAAAAAAAAAAAATTCACTTTTGGCACATAGAGGAGAGCACTTGTCCACCTGATCTATGGGAACGTTATAGTATATATTAAATATATATCAGACATATGGACCAAATGTGAGCAGTGCTCCCAATTGTGCGCTTTAGGTCAGGGCCACGCACAAGTTTTGGTTGTGGCACATGGAAGTCACAGGGACTCTGAGCCTTTTGGTGGCCCCCATGCGAGTTGCCTGGGACCGGTCTTGCGGCTCTATAACAGTAAAGTGACTGCAAGACGCGGACAAGTTGCCCAAATGCCGTGTGACCCTGCACCCCAGGCCGCCTTGGTCTCTGTTTATTAGGAGTTTGAGTCGCTTTACAAATGTGTTATTTCTGTGTAAACGCATTACTTTAGCTTAAGATAAAAGTACAAAACAAAATAAAAAAATAAAATAAAAAAAAAATTAATAAAAAAATAATAATTTAAGATATAAAAGATGTGTTACCAATAACTAGTTACTGCAAAGCGTTAGACCCTTGTGAGTCCAGGGCCGTCCCTGAAGGAGGGCACTACAATGATACACACGTACAATCACACTTTGGACAAAGCTTTACAGATTTTTGGCAAACCGGTATTTCAGTGAGAAACACAGAACTTCTTGTGCAAGAGGAGAATCAGGAACCGGGTGTGAACAGTGAACATCCACCTATGTGATGAGTTACATTTATATCGGTCCATTATTCTAATACTAATACCCTCTAAAAAGCCGTATGAGGGGCCGGTCCACACACAATGTGTGTATCTGTAGGATTGCTGGGGGTCCCAGGAGAATGGCGCAGTGGTCACGCATGAAGCCAAGTGCTGCCCCATCCATCACCATCAACCCCATAAACTATGACTGGAATAGTAAAGTACATGTGGGACCACCCACCGCTCCATGCAACATGGAGACAGGAGACCCCTGTTATCCTGATAGACCCTTTAAACAAAGCACTACAGGATTTATTTTTCTTAAACTTAGCAAGAGTTATGTGAACATTACATGTCTTATACTTACCAATCGCTGCCTTCTTTCCTTCCTTTCCCAGCGCCATTCTGCACCAAGTGACCGCAGTCCGGACCGGCCAGCTCACACGGCGTCCTCTATATGGTCCGCACGTCAATGCATGTCCACGAGAGCCTCCATGCAAGATTTGCATTAACTTTTGATATATATATATATATATATATATACATATATACATACAGGCGCATCTCACTAAATTAGAATATCATTAAAAAGATAATTTATTTCAGTTCTTCAATACAAAAAGTGAAACTCGTATATTATATAGAGTCATTACACACAGAGTGATCTATTTCAGGTGTTTATTTCTGTTAATGTTGATGATTATGGCTTACAGCCAATGAAAACACAAAAGCCATTATCTCAGTAAAATAAAATAATGAACAAAAAAACACCTGCAAAGGCTTCCTAAGCATTTAATAAGGTCCCTTAGTCAGTTTCAGTAGGCTCCACAATCATGGGGAAGACTGCTGACTTGACAGATGTCCAGAAGGCAGTCACTGACACACTCCACAAGGTCCCAGAGTCTGGAGGAAGAGTGGAGAGGCCACGATCCAAGCTGCTGGAGGTCTAGTGTGAAGTCTCCACAATCAGTGATGGTTTGGGGAGCCATGTCATCTGCTGGTGGAGGTCCACTGTGTTTTATCAAGACCAAAGTCAGCGCAGCCGTCTACCAGGACATTTTAGAGCACTTCATGCTTCCCTCTGCCGACAAGCTTTTTGGAGATGGAAATGTCATTCTCCAGCAGGACTTGGCCCCTGTCCACACTGCCAAAAGTACCAATACCTGGTTTACACACAACAGTATCACTGTGCTTGATTGGCAGCAAACTCGCCTGACCTTAACCCCATAGAGAATCTATTATAGAGAATATATGGGGTATTGTCAAGAGGAAGATGAGGGACACCAGACCCAACAATGCAGACGAGCTGAAGGCTGCTATCAAAGCCACCTGGGCTTCCATAACACCTCAGCAGTGCCACAGGCTGATCGCCTCCATGCCACATTGCCGCATTGATGCAGTAATTGATGCAAAAGGAGCCCGACCAAGTATTGAGGGCATTTACTGAACAGACATTGTACATTTCGGATTTTAAAAACATTTTTCAATCTGTTGTTATAAATTATTCTAATTTACTGAGATAATGACTTTTGTGTTTTCATTGGCGGTAAGCCATAATCATCAACATTAACAGAAATAAACACTTGAAATAGATCACTCTGTGTGTAATGACTCTATATAAGAACTGAAATAAATTAACTTTTTGATAATATTCTAATTTAGTGAGATGCCATAAATTGCCTCCAATAATGCCGACCTTCCATTCTCCACACATAGTTTCAGTATCATCTCACACTTGTCATATCTGCTCACTGGTGGCAATTATCTGGCACAAATCATTACATACATCCCCACCGTCCAGCTGAAGATCACCTTCACTCAAGCAATGGTCGGCAATGTATGGACCTCCCGTGGCTTTTACAAAAACTGGAAAATGCAATAAAAAAATAAAAAATAAAAACAAACAAAAAAAAAAAAAAAACACACAACAGTATTATCATCTATACACAATGTGAGGAGTATCTGCAGGTCTTGGTAGTTGGAGATTGTTGGAAAAAAAAAAACATGGCTGCCGTCTTCCAGAAAGAGCGCCACCCTTGTCTATGGTCTGGATCTGGTATAACAGCACCGGGAACAAAAAAAAACAAGCTGCAGTACCAGAGCCAGCCAATGGAGTAGAGAGGCGCTGTTTCTAGGAGACGGCAGTCGTGTTTTTCTAATCTCAAGCAACCTGCCGATATATGTATACATGTAATGAACAGTAATAGAAGAACAGCCCTTCCTCGCAGTTTACACCAGGAGCATGGCCGGTAATAACCACAATACTCGCAGATCACAAAAGCCTTAGTATGCAGAGAGCACCTCGCTCGTTAAAGACCTTTGTGCATTAATTAAAAAAAAAGCCACAGACCGTAACAATAAAATACCACCGTATAAAAGAGATGGGTCTGCACGAGAATAGTTATGTCACAGCTTTGTAACAGATGTCCACAGGTTGACACAAAAAAAAAAAAGTTAATATATTTCTAAAATAAGAAGTCCTCATATTCTTTAAATGGAGGTTTCTTGAGTAGACTGGAGATGTGGCCGTCTTAACTTGCTAGATGCCTGTAAAGAAAGAAGAGAGGAGTAAAATATAGTAAATGGGTCATTGTATTCCTAAAAAAAAAATTAAAATAAATTCTAGGTACAGAAATAGTTCCATGGATCGTGTGGTCTGGCCAGCAGTGTACTCACCTCTTCATAAAACCCAATATTATCGGGTTAGACAACTCCTGTCCTTACTAATATAAGTGACAGCCGGGATGGTTTTAGTTTCTATATGCTCCTGTATATAATCCCTTACAAGCTCCTCGAAAACTTTCACCACAACGGCTGTTAAGATTACTGGTCTATAATCACCTGGGGAAGAAGGTGTATTTTCTTAACTCAAAGATCCCATCCCAATATTTACTAGGTGTAATAATAATGTTAGCAAATACCTCCAATTAGAAATTTAGCATAGTTCTTCTGATTCGCTATGTCGTTTACCCCATGTGCAGGGCATTGCTGTAGCTTAAGTATCCATGGTTTTGACCACTAACAGCTAACTGACTGTCACTATATGAATGGCTGTAACCATGGATACCTAAGCTACTGTAATGCCCTGTAAATGGGGTAAGTGACATAGCTAATCAGAAGAACTATACTACATTTCTAATTGGAGGTATATGTGCATATTACTATTACTATACCTACTACATATTGGGGTATTATTTTGGAGAAGGAAATACCCCGTTAATGATAATGGGCATCACATTAGCCATGTGCTTGTCACAGGACAGTCTCTATAGATTATATATAGAGGGGCACAGCAATAACGGAGCCAAGTTCCCTAAGAATCCTTGGATGCAACACATCTGGGCCCAGGGCCAGAGTAAATATAGGAGCCTAGGAGAACACAGCGATTCAGGCCTCATCTGGTTTACTGTACTGTAAAGGGAGAACTAGAACGGTTACACTCGCCTCTTTCTTGCTATGCGATGACTCCGACAGCTTTAATTTGGCTTTTGTAAAGTAAACTGCAGGAGAGTCCTGGGGCACCTGGATACGAAAAAAAGGAAGATAGTTAGTTTAATCAAGCATTACAGAGAGAGAGAGCGCGAGACATGTATATTACAGCTGCACCTGGCCATGGACATCCATTGCATTTTGGCAGTCGGTCGGTGTGTGCGGTCACAATTCGGAACATAGTGACTACAGACTTTATTCCAAGACTGACAACCCCTCTAACCCACTGCCAATGTATCGAGGAGCTTCATGTCGCCTAAATTAACTGCATTTATAAAATAGCTAAACTAACCAAAATCCCACAATGTCAGTCCGCTATCTCATCCTTTTTCTCTGCTAGATTTCTAAAACTTAACATGGATAAAACAGAACTCGTCGTCTTTCCACCATCTCATTCACCCCCCCCCACCCCACCCAACCTATCTATCAATGTCAATGGCTGCCCACTCTCCCCAGTCCATCAAGCTCGCTGCCTCGGGTAACCCTGGACTCTTATCTCTCCTATAAACCACATATCCAAGCCCTTTCCACTTCCTGCCGACTCCAACTCAAAAATATCTCCCGGATCCGCACATTCCTCAACCACGAATCTGCAAAAACACTAGTGCACGCCCTCATCATCTCCCGCCTCGACTACTGCAACCTCCTGCTCTGTGGCCTCCCTTTCACCACTCTCACAGCCCTCCAATCCATCCTAAACTCTGCTGCCCGACTAATCCACCTGTCCCCCCGCTATTCCCCGGCCTCTCCTCTCTGTCAATCCCTTCACTGGTCCCCATTGCCCAGAGACTTCAGTTCAAAGCCCTAACCATGGCATACAAAGCCATCCACAACCTGTCTCCCCCATACAACTGTGACCTAGTCTCCCGGTACATACCTACAAGCAACCTCCGATCCTCACAAGATCTCCTTCTCTACTCCCCTCTTATCTCCTCTTCCCACAATCGCATACAAGATTTCTCCCGTGCTTCCCCCCTACTCTGGAACTCTCTACCCCAACACATCAGACTCTCGCTGACCGGGGAAACCTTCAAAAGGAACCTGAACACCCACCTCTTCCGACAAGCCTACAACCTGCAGTAACCACCGCTCCACCACACCGCTGCACGACCAGCTCTACCCTCACCTACTGTATCCTCACCCATCCCCTGTAGACTGTGAGCCCTCGCGGGCAGGGTCCTCGCTCCCCCTGTACCAGTCGCTGTCACATTGTATTCAAGATTATTGTAATTGTTCTTGTATGTATACCACTTTTCACATGTAAAGCACCATGGAATAAATAATAATAATAGCTGTACATGTAAATATTATTTTGGTTACTTACATATGTACTATTTTCCTTTACATGCTTTGATCCTTCCGTAGTCAGTGGCGTTGTCCGCTTCCTCTCAGATACCATCTGTCCGCCCAAAACTTTGCGCTATTAAAATATTATTAAAGAGATAAGATTGTAATATTAGAATACTGTAAAAGTCAGATTTAGGCATTTGTACTTGTGGATTCATTTGCAGGGTTATTTCCAAGTGAGACTTTTACAGCTTCTCCATATTGGTAAACAGGGTCCATTTTGTTTTGTTTTTTTATACGTATATTTCATTATCAGCTCAGACAGTAGGACTATTGGCATCTATTGGATTTTATTAACAATTGCACCTCATAATAAAAGTAACTAAAATTTGGTACGTTGTTAACCCTCTCACTAGATTTTCTTGATATAATTGGATGCACACTGTAGTGCATTCAGCGTGAGCCCGGAGGGGGGAGCGCGTGACGCAGCGTGAGCCCGGAGGGGGGAGCGCGTGACGCAGCGTGAGCCCGGAGGGGGGAGCGCGTGACGCAGCGTGAGCCCGGAGGGGGGAGCGCGTGACGCAGCGTGAGCCCGGAGGGGGGAGCGCGTGACGCAGCGTGAGCCCGGAGGGGGGAGCGCGTGACGCAGCGTGAGCCCGGAGGGGGGAGCGCGTGACGCAGCGTGAGCCCGGAGGGGGGAGCGCGTGACGCAGCGTGAGCCCGGAGGGGGGAGCGCGTGACGCAGCGTGAGCCCGGAGGGGGGAGCGCGTGACGCAGCGTGAGCCCGGAGGGGGGAGCGCGTGACGCAGCGTGAGCCCGGAGGGGGGAGCGCGTGACGCAGCGTGAGCCCGGAGGGGGGAGCGCGTGACGCAGCGTGAGCCCGGAGGGGGGAGCGCGTGACGCAGCGTGAGCCCGGAGGGGGGAGCGCGTGACGCAGCGTGAGCCCGGAGGGGGGAGCGCGTGACGCAGCGTGAGCCCGGAGGGGGGAGCGCGTGACGCAGCGTGAGCCCGGGGGAAGGCGCGTGACGCAGCGTGAGCCCGGGGGAAGGCGCGTGACGCAGCGTGAGCCCGGAGGAGGGGGGGAGCGCGTGACGCAGCGTGAGCCCGGGGGGGTGGGGAGCGCGTGACGCAGCGTGAGCCCGGGGGGGTGGGGAGCGCGTGACGCAGCGTGAGCCCGGGGGGGTGGGGAGCGCGTCACGCAGCGTGAGCCAGGAGGAGGGGGGGGGGGGGCAGCGCATGACGCAGCGTGAGCCCGGAGAGGGGAGCGCGTGACGCAGCGTGAGCCCGGGGGAAGGCGCGTGACGCAGCGTGAGCCCGGAGGAGGGGGGGAGCGCGTGACGCAGCGTGAGCCCGGGGGGAGGCGCGTGACGCAGCGTGAGCCCGGAGGAGGGGGGGAGCGCGTGACGCAGCGTGAGCCCGGGGGGGTGGGGAGCGCGTGACGCAGCGTGAGCCCGGGGGGGGTGGGGAGCGCGTGACGCAGCGTGAGCCCGGGGGGGTGGGGAGCGCGTCACGCAGCGTGAGCCAGGAGGAGGGGGGGGGGGGCAGCGCGTGACGCAGCGTGAGCCCGGAGGAGGGGAGCGCGTGACGCAGCGTGAGCCCGGAGGGGGTGGGGGTGGGGGGAAGCGCGTGACGCAGCGTGAGCCCGGAGGGGGTGGGGGTGGGGGGAAGCGCGTGACGCAGCGTGAGCCCGGAGAGGGGGGGGGGACGGCGTGACGGAGCGTGAGCCCGGGGGAAGGCGCATGACGCAGCGTGAGCCCGGGGGAAGGCGCATGACGCAGCGTGAGCCCGGGGGAAGGCGCATGACGCAGCGTGAGCCCGGGGGAAGGCGCATGACGCAGAGTGAGCCGGGGCGCATGACGCAGAGTGAGCCGGGGCGCATGACGCAGAGTGAGCCGGGGCGCATGACGCAGAGTGAGCCGGGGCGCATGACGCAGAGTGAGCCGGGGCGCATGACGCAGAGTGAGCCGGGGCGCATGACGCAGAGTGAGCCGGGGCGCATGACGCAGAGTGAGCCGGGGCGCATGACGCAGAGTGAGCCGGGGCGCATGACGCAGCGTGAGCCGGGGCGCATGACGCAGCGTGAGCCGGGGCGCATGACGCAGCGTGAGCCGGGGCGCATGACGCAGCGTGAGCCGGGGCGCATGACGCAGCGTGAGCCGGGGCGCATGACGCAGCGTGAGCCCACAGTGGGTGAGGGGGGGCACGTGACGCAGCATGAGCCCCGGGGGTGGGGGCGTGACCACGATGGCGTTTATGTTTACTTTGCTTCCACCATTCTGTGCAATAACGGCAGGGAGAAATAAAGTCCTCTCTAAAAAGTTACCTTAATCATCCCGCTGAAGGAACGTGAGCGGACATGCTTCTTTCCGCTGTTCAGGTCGGGCGTTCCTTGGTTATGCTTGTTGAACTACAATGGAAGATTCAAGTTAGAAAACTAACACTGGTTACTGAATGTATGAACGCTCGGGAGATTTTGCCGAAAGTATTTAATCGGCACCAGTCTGCAGGATTTGTTACCAAAAGAGAATCCCTGCATACAAAAAAAAAGTAAGAGCTGCATTTAATTTAGAAGTAACATAATAAATGTTAGTTTAGGGTTTACATGTTAGTTTAGGGTTTACATGCAAGCGGCTATCAAATCAAAGTAGATAATCCAAAGATGGCTAACTTAAGGGTTAAGTATCCATGGCATAACCACTTCCTGACATCCGACCATAGATGTATAGTGGTGCGCATGTAAGGCTATGTGCGCACGATCAGGATTGGAAGCAGAAATTTTCTGAGCGTTTCTGCATGTTCCTTGGTAGGATAAACGTTGCAGAAAAACCGCACAGTTTTTGACACGTTTTTGTACATCAATTAATGCTTTTTGGCGCTAAATAAAGTTATTTGGTGGGACATTGCTTAAACCCTTGGATTACTGTCAGAACTGGGGTGAATATATTGGTTAATTTAAATGATTAAAGAATGTGCCTGTTGTATTTCAAATAAAGTGTTGGGTCTGCATCTGTTTGTTTATTTAACTCTTTACTGGAATTAGTTTTGGTCATGAAAAGGTCTGGTTGACCCCTTGACATCACCAAACAAAAGAGCTGGGTGTCAGCTAGTCCCAGTCATCCAATCTTCATTAGCATTTCTATTCACGTAACTTATACAACAGCTATGAGCTGGTATTTTTAGCCTAGGAAGGTGCCACTATGCAAACATGGTCCCTGGCTATTTTTAACTGCTCACAGCTGTTTAGTTAGCAGCTACGTCCCCCCAATCAGCACTCAGAATCACTTTGGAGTCGCTAGTCTCCGCAACAGAAATTTGACCACTAGAATGTATTGAATGCGATAAATCCGCATGGTTCAGTGAACACATGTGGATTTACCTGCTTTCAATAGAACGCAACGTTTTGGACGCAGCAAAAAAATATGCGTCCTAAGCGCTGTTACGTCTGGATTGTGGGCACAGAGCCTAAAATGTAAAAAAAATGGCGTGGGCTCCCGAGCCATTTTTATAACCAGCAGAGGGAAAGCCGACCGCTGGGGGCTGATATTAGTAGACGGGGAAATTAGCTAACAATGTTCCCTGATGGCTATTAATATCAGCCCACAGCTGTTTGCTTAGCCTTTACTGGCTAGATTGCAGAGGGACACCAGAATTTTTTTTTTACCTGGGGTCCCCCTATAATATAGGGAGGATCCTAGCCCCCTCCGAGGCTAATATCACTCCTCAGCAGTCCCAGAAATGGCGCATCCATAAGATGCGCCAAATCTGACGCTTAGCCTCCGCTCTTCTCACTGCCCTGTAGCAGTGGGCCAATGGGGTTCACGTCAGCTTTGTATTGGCGGCTGACGTGATGCCCAGGTTAGTAATGGAGGGCGTCGGCGAACTCATCGAGAGGCTTGCACCGGCAAGATACATCACCACTCTCGACCTGACGAACGGCTATTGGCAGATCCTCAAGTCCCAGACGGTCAAGGAGAAGACAGCTTTCTTGACACCGGATGGGTGCTTTCAATACACTCGGAAGATGTTCGGGCTACAGGGGGCCCCAGCCACCATCCAGAGGGCTATGGATCAGATCCTAGCCCCACATAAGAAGTATGCCACAGCCTACCTTGACGACATTGTAGTTTTTTGGCTAGTCATCTACCTAAACTACAGGGCGTTCTGGATACCCAAAGGAAGGCGGGATTTACAATAAATCCAAAAAAATTCACCGTTGGAAAAGAGAAGGCCAAGTACTTGGGCTATGTCGTCGGGAAAGGCAAAATAAAGCCGCAAGTTAATAAAGTGGAGGCAATCCAGACTTGGCCGCAACCGTTCTCCGAGAAGCAAGTGAGAGCGTTCCTGGGAATGGTGGGATATTACCGGTGGTTTATCCCAAATTTTGCCATGATGGCCGCCACTGACGGATCTCCTAAAAGGCACCAGGTCAACCATGGTGAAGTGGACGGAGGAAACAGAGACCGCGTTTCAACTGTTGAAGTCAGCACTGTGTAAACAGCCGGTCCTGGTTGCACCAGACTTCAAGAAAGAGTTTGTGGTCCAGACAGACGCTTCAGAGGTTGGTCTAGGGGCTGCACTCTCTCTCGAGATAAATGGGGAAGAACATCCCATTCTCTATCTGAGCCGGAAGCTCTCGTCCTGTGAGAAAAAAAACCTATGCAATAGTAGAAAAGGAGTGTTTAGCTATAAAGTGGGCTGTAGATGCACTTAGATACTACCTACTAGGCCGGAAGTTTAAGATGGTGTCAGACCATGAACCGTTGAGATAGTTGAGGGAAAAGAGGGGTAAAAATGCCAGGGTAACTAGATGGTTCCTATCTCTTCAGGACTTCAACTTTTACGTAGAGCATAGGCCCGGGAAGTTACACAGGAACGCTGATGCCCTCTCTATCATTCCCTGTCTGGTATCAGAAGGTGCCCAATTGCTTTGGGCAGGGGGGGGATATGTGACAGTCACTGGTATGATATATGAGGGGAGGTATGTGTCACACAGGTTGCTAGCCTGTGTGAACTAGAACCAATAAACTTTCTGCCAGAATGTTATATGCTGGGGGGTTAACTATTAAAGGGTATGGTTTTATGGGAATGACAGAGATGGGAGGGACGTCATTCCCCATACCTCCACCTCCGGGTGTGGCTGAGCAACGCTTAAAATGTTCAGTCCTGATTTTTTCTCTCTGTTGTTGAGTTTGGAGAGGCAAGGTCTCCAGACTGGACAGCCATAGCTCAGGAGGGAGCTGAAAGCTGGGACTACAACCTGTGTGGCTAATCCCACACTGCTATGGACTGTGCTATCATTTATCTTTTATTTTGCCAGTAAGGCTGTGTTTATTTTGCTGGAGCTGCAGGACTTTATACCACTAAATAATGCCTGCAGAGAAAACACAGTTCCTGAGTCTACTTCCGGAAGCGGCCGAGTGAGGCGTCTGACCACAATATTATATATAAATATCTCATCCAGATTTAGCGAGAGAAAATATACAGTACAGACCAAAAGTTTGGACACACCTTCTGATTTAAAGATTTTTCTGTATTTTCATGACTATGAAAATTGTACATTCACACTGAAGGCATCAAAACTATGAATTAACACATGTGGAATTATATACCTAACAAAAAAGTGTGAAACAACTGAAAATATGTCTTATATTCTAGGTTCTTCAAAGTAGCCACCTTTTGCTTTGATGACTGCTTTGCACACTCTTGGCATTCTCTTGATGAGCTTCAAGAGGTAGTCACCGGAAATGGTTTTCACTTCACAGGTGTGCCCTGTCAGGTTTAATAAGTGGGATTTCTTGCCTTATAAATGGGGTTGGGACCATCAGTTGTGTTGTGCAGAAGTCTGGTGGATACACAGCTGATAGTCCTACTGAATAGACTGTTAGAATTTGTATTAAGGCAAGAAAAAAGCAGCTAAGTAAAGAAAAACGAGTGGCCATCATTACTTTAAGAAATGAAGGTCAGTCAGTCTGAAAAATTGGGCAAACTTTGAAAGTGTCCCCAAGTGCAGTTGCAAAAACCATCAAGCGCTACAAAGAAGCTGGTTCACATGAGGACCGCCCCGGGAAAGGAAGACCAAGAGTCACCTCTGCTTCTGAGGATAAGTTTATCCGAGTCACCAGCCTCAGAAATCGCAGGTTAACAGCAGCTCAGATTAGAGACCAGGTCAATGCCACACAGAGTTCTAGCAGCAGACACATCTCTTCAACAACTGTTAAGAGGAGACTTTGTGCAGCAGGCCTTGATGGTAAAATAGCTGCTAGGAAACCACTGCTAAGGACAGGCAACAAGCAGAAGAGACTTGTTTGGGCTAAAGAACACAAGGAATGGACATTAGACCAGTGGAAATCTGTGCTTTGGTCTGATGAGTCCAAATTTGAGATCTTTGGTTCCAACCACCGTGTCTTTGTGCGACGCAGAAAAGGTGAACGGATGGACTCTACATGCCTGGTTCCCACCGTGAGGCATGGAGGAGGAGGAGTGATGGTGTGGGGGTGCTTTGCTGGTGACACTGTTGGTGATTTATTCAAAATTGAAAGCATACTGAACCAGCATGGCTACCACAGCATCTTGCAGCGGCATGCTATTCCATCCGGTTTGCGTTTAGTTAGACCATCATTTATTTTTCAACAGGACAATGACCCCAAACACACCTCCAGGCTGTGTAAGGGCTATTTGACCAAGAAGGAGAGTGATGGGGTGCTACACCAGATGACCTGGCCTCCACAGTCACCAGACCTGAACCCAATCGAGATGGCTTGGGGTGAGCTGGACCGCAGAGTGAAGGCAAAAGGGCCAACAAGTGCTAAGCATCTCTGGGAACTCCTTCAAGATTGTTGGAAGACCATTTCCGGTGACTACCTCTTGAAGCTCATCAAGAGAATGCCAAGAGTGTGCAAAGCAGTCATCAAAGCAAAAGGTGGCTACTTTGAAGAACCTAGAATATAAGACATATTTTCAGTTGTTTCACACTTTTTTGTTAAGTATATAATTCCACATGTGGTAATTCATAGTTTTGATGCCTTCAGTGTGAATGTACAATTTTCATAGTCATGAAAATACAGAAAAATCTTTAAATGAGAAGGTGTGTCCAAACTTTTGGTCTGTACTGTATATCTGGGTGAATCATGTTGCCAGGTCATTTTTACAGCACAAAATACACCATAAAAACCAAGCCAAAACAATGCCAGGCACGTTATTTATTTATTTATTTTTTCACCATTTCAGAGCCAACTTGTGTTTTTTTTTTTTTTACTCTGTTTTCAAGTACATTGTATGGTAAAGTGAATAGTGTTATTCAAAACTACACCTCATCCCGCAAAAAACAAACCACCATATGAGTACGTCGGCAGAGGAGACTTTTTTTTTTTTTAAATCACACAAGTGAAATTTGGAATGATATGAAGAAGTTAAAAGCTGAAGGCTGATTTATTGCTGTAGTTGATGCCCTTGGGCTTATTACAGTCCTGCATATACACAGTAAAATCCTACAATGTGTATATCCAGCGGGGGGCGCCATATGACTAAGAAGAAAGATGTTTTCATTGTGCTCTTCTTGATCTATTAACAATTTTGAAGTGTAACGATACAAAAAGTTTCGCTCAATAAAAGAAACCTTTTATTTATCACAAAGCAAAATATCACAGTATGTTTATGCACATGTGTGGTTCATGTATCGCATCTACATTTAATTAAATTTAGGGTCCTCTAAGGTTAGGCGACGGTGAGCGGGGACGCCAAACCTTGTATGCTTTATTTAGGGTGCCAACCTCCGCGGTCAGGAAGGGCATTTCTTAGGGAAAGTATCAGGTCCTCCTTTGCCCTGTATCTGGACCTACTCAGTCCTGTAGTTTGCCGGGTATAATAGTGGATAACCAAATTCACTTTGTATATTCCATGAACTAGTGTGATATTTTGTTTTAATTGTGATAAATAAAAGTTAGCTTTTATTGGGGGGGGACGGGACTTCTTGGATAGTTAGATTTTGGTTTTATTCCTTACCTCATTATTATACTTAATAAAAAAAAAAAAAAAAAAAAAAAAAAAGAGAAAAGGTAAAAAAATTAATTAACTTTCCTTCATTTCTTCCAGACTTACAATTCATCTCAAGTACCATATTTTTCGGACTATAAAGATGCACTTTTTTCATGGGGCGTGGGGAGCACTGAATATTCATGCTCCTTAATAGCAGCACACAGTGTAGCCGAGCTTTGGCTCCTGCTGCCGGAATCGCCTGTGCCCCGCAGTTAAAGGCATGAATATTCAACCTCTCTCCACACCCATGGGCGTGGGGAGGGGGTGAATATTCATGCCCTTTAATAAGCGGGCACACACGATAGCCCGGCAGCAGCAGACACACGCCGCGGCTACGCTGTATGCCAGCTATTAAAGAGCATGAAGTCACTGCTCCCCGCGCACACAGTCCCGGCATGGGGAGCAGTGACTTCCGGCAGCTGATCTCTCCTTGTGAGCCGCGCATGGTAGTGACGCCATGCGCAACTCACATGGAGAGATCAGTGCGGGCAGACAGGACGCAGCGATGGAGAAGAGAAGAGAGGTGAGTAGGAGTGCTTATTTTTTTTATGTGCAGCGTGATGGGGATTAGGGGGACCATGCATACCAAAATAAGCATGAGGGGGCCATACATACCAGGGTAAGGATGAGGGGTCCATACATACCAGGGTAAGGATGAGGGGGCCATACATACCAGGGTAAGGATGAGGGGGCCATACATACCAGGGTAAGGCTGAGGGGGCCATACATACCAGGGTAAGGCTGAGGGGGGCATACATACCAGGGTAAGGCTGAGGGGGGCATACATACCAGGATAAAGATGAGGGGACCATACATACCAGGATAACGCTGAGGGGACCATACATACCAGGATAATGCTGAGGGGACCATACATACCAGGATAAAGATGAGGGGGGCCATACATAACAGGATAAAGATGAGGGGGGCCATACATAACAGGATAAAGATGAGGGGGGCCATACATAACAGGATAAAGATGAGGGGGGCCATACATAACAGGATAAAGATGAGGGGGCCATACATAACAGGATAAAGATGAGGGGGCCATACATAACAGGATAAAGATGAGGGGACCATACAGTCATGGCCAAAAGTTTTGAGAATGACACCAAAATTATATTTTCACATGATCGGCTGGCCTCTGGTTTTTATTAGTGTTTGTCTGATGTTTATATCACATACAGAAATATAATTGCAACCATATTATGAGTACCAATAGGTTATATTGACAGTTAGAATGAGTTAATGCAGCAAGTCAATATTTGCAGTGTTGCCCCTTCTTCTTCAAGACCTCTGTAATTCTCCCTGGCATGCTCTCAATCAACTTTTGGACCAAATCCTGACTGATAGCAGTCCATTCTTGCATAATCAATGCTTGCATTTTGCCAGAATTTGTTGGTTTTTGTTTGTCCACCCGTCTCTTGATGATTGACCACAAGTTCTCAATGGGATTAAGATCTGGGGAGTTTCCAAGCCATGAACCCAAAATCTCTATGCTTTGTTCCATGAGCAATTTAGTTATCACCATTGCTTTATGGCAAGGTGCTCCATCATGCTGGAAAAGGCATTGTTGGGCGCCAAACTGCTCTTGGACGGTTGGGAGAAGTTGCTCTTGGAGGACATTCTGGTACCATTCTTTATTCATGGCTGTGTTTTTAGGCAAGACTGTGAGTGAGCCGATTCCCTTGGCTGAGAAGCAACCCCACACATGAATGGTTTCAGGATGCTTTACAGTTGGCATGAGACAAGACTGGTGGTAGCGCTCACCTCTTCTTCTCCGAATAAGCTGTTTTCCAGATGTCCCAAACAATCGAAAAGGGGATTCATCAGAGAAAATGACTTTGCCCCAGTCCTCAGCAGTCCACTCCCTGTACCTTTTGCAGAATATCAGTCGGTCCCTGATGTTTTTTCTGGAGAGAAGTGGCTTCTTTGCTGCCCTCCTTGAAACCAGCCCTTGCTCAAAGAGTCTCCGCCTCACAGTGCGTGCAGAAGCACTCACACCAGCCTGCTGCCATTCCTGAGCAAGCTCGGCACTGCTGGTAGTCCGATCCCGCAGCTGAAACAGTTTTAAGATATGGTCCTGGCGCTTGCTGGTCTTTCTTGGGCGCCCTGGAGCCTTTTTGACAACAATGGAAGCTCTCTCCTTGAAGTTCTTGATGATGCGATAGATTGTTGACTGAGGTGCAATCTTTGTAGCTGCGATACTCTTCCCTGTTAGGCCATTTTTGTGCAGTGCAATGATGGCTGCACGTGTTTCTTTAGAGATAACCATGGTTAACTGAAGAGAAACAATGATACCAAGATCCAGCCTCCTTTTAAAGTGTTCAGTGATGTCATTCTTACTTAATGATGACTGATTGATTGCCAGCCCTGTCCTCATCAACACCCACACCTGTGTTAATGGATCAATCACTAAAACGATGTTAGCTGCTCCTTTTAAGGCAGGACTGCAATGATGTTGAAATGTGTTTTGGGGGTTAAAGTTCATTTTCTGGGCAAATATTGACTTTGCAAGTACAGTAATTGCTGTTAAGCTGATCACTCTTTGTCATTCAGGAGTATATGCAAATTGCCATTACAAAAAATGAAGCAGTAAACTTTGGAAAAATTACTATTTGTCTCATTCTCAATACTTTTGGCCATGACTGTACATACCAGGATAACGCTGAGGGGACCATACATACCAGGATAACGCTGAGGGGGGCCATACATAACAGGATAAAGATGAGGGGGGCCATACATAACAGGATAAAGATAGGGGTGCCATGCATACCAGGATAGGGATTAGGGGTGCCATGCATACCAGGATAGGGATTAGGGGTGCCATGCATACCAGGATGGAGGGATGCCAGGCATACCAGGATGGGGATGGGGACCATGTATAAAAGGAAGGTGGGGGCATATATACCAGGATGGGGGATATTGTCAGAATTGGGGGACATTACCCCTATACCAGTGTCAGCAGAAGACCCCCTCCCCCTTAAAAGTGCATCATGAACACATTTTTTGCTTACATTTTTTTTTTTTATTATTTTCCTCCTCTAAAACCTAGGTGAGTCTTATAGTCTGAAAAATACTGTAAGTATTTTGCATCTTTAAAAAGGTTTTGCTGCGGTCTTATGAAATTTGTGAGGTGCCATCAGTAAATATGGATGGGAATTGTAAACAATAGGACTCAATCCTTACCACAGCCCCCAAACTGAAGACCCCTTGCTGCCTATGGGTATGGTGAGTAAATACTGGACATGGCAGGCACCACGTAGATAGATATTACGATGGCGGCGGTCATCACATGATTCACTGATATGACCACCACCAGGCTGCCTCTTCATCTGTGTAGGTGTTTAAACCATTCAGCACATGTGCAGAGATACAGCTTCAGCGCCTGCGCAGAAGAGGCAGCATTGGTGGTCACATGGGTAACAACCGCCATCTTGATAATTATGGCATCGGGAATCACTGCATCCATCGCCGCCCGTGGGCAGCAAGAGGGCGCTGCAGCCATCGCCGCCCGTGCGCAGCAAGAGGGCTTTAGCTTAGGTGCTGCAGTAAGGATTGCTTTTCCTATGCCAGTAAATATCAGTTTGGTTATTCTAGAAATTTCCGCAGGCATCAATACAGTTCTAACTTTGCTGCTGTTGTGCCGCATGTCAGCGGGTTGTGCGGTGCGTGGGGATTGGTGGCTGCTGTCACACGTCAGAAAGAAATATATCAAGGAGATTCCAGAATGACTACACACGGCCATACCTGTCGGATGAGCTTCTTCTTCTTGGCAGAATCTGGCATATGGTGGACGTGTTGAAACAATTCTCTCAATGCTTCCTCGGTGCGTCGTTGCGTCAGCTCCTGCTGAGACGTGGAGGATGAGGGTGATGATCCTATCAGACTTCTTTTCTGGCCTTTCAGATACTTAAATTCGTTGTGGGTTTGAGAGGATAAAAGCTCCAAATCATCCTACAGGAACAGGACAGAGGGAAAATGTGAACAACGCTTTCCTTAACGTCTCCAGATTGGTGGAAAATACTTAACACACAAAATCTTAATAGACTTTTTTTTTGCAATCTGAGCACCGTTGTTCTGAGCAAGGGATTTTGGGCTGGCTACAGCCACCACTAGGGGGAGCACACAGCATTTAGTGTCTCCAATAAAGCAGCATACTGCCCCTAGTGGCAGCAGCAGGTCGATACACTTTAAAGGGCTACGCCAATCGTATTGATTTATGGCTGCTCCGGCCACAGGATGGGAATTCAGAAACAGTGCTGAGCGGGCTGTGCCCTGGGCAGAGACAGTGATTCCAGTCTCATTCATGAATGCTACATCCTGCTGTGTGCATGAATATTAATTATGGCCGTCCCTACTGCCAGCTTTTCATTTTATCACTTTCTTCCTGAACCTAATCAGCCTTGAGAGAATATATTATAGGTGTGGAAGATGTGACATATGGCTGTCTTGGGCTGGATCCAGCTGCTGATTTACCTGATTGATGCTTACATATGTCGCACACACACAGCCAATTCTCAGCAAATGCATATAGGAGACATGAGAGCAAAGATAATATTAAAGGGGGTCAGTCACTCCCCCCCAAAATGCATTTTAAAATGGGCTATACAGTGTTGTAGGGGACTTCGCACCTATAATAACCGTAGGAGCCCCGAACCTCTTACTCATACTGTGCCTGAGAAAATAAACTTAATTCACATACAAATGAGGGGGCTATGGTGCACCCTTGGTGTGCCCAAGAGTTTGGTGCACGGTTTCGCCACCTCATTTGCATATTGGGGCCCTCATCCGCTTCTGATTGACAGTGCTGGGTTTTCTGAATTCTGGCGGCGTGGGCGCGACTGCGTGTTCTCCTCGCTGTCTCCTTTCTTCTGATGGCACTTGCTGCACTAACACACCTGGAAGTGGCCAGCATCCTAGACAAGGAGCTCTGCACTTACAAGCTCTTTCCTATAGAGCTTGTAAGCACTGCTCTGATGTAGATCAGATAGATGGATCCAGTGCTGCTGTGCTCCTTGGATACTAGAGACGCAAAGCTGCCTCATATTGCAGTGTCAGAGAGCACAACTCCAAACTATCATGAGAAGATCACCGCCCTGCGACAAGCAGCAGGGGAGCGGTGCTCTCCTGAAAATGGAAGATTAGATGAACCCTTTAAAGTGAATCTGTCCCCAGATTTCACATTATAAAAACATCATTCACTATTAAATAGAGCTCTTAGACTTGATGTGACCGATGTACTTACTGTGAAAATCCATGTTCGAATGAGATTATAATCCAGATATTAAAATAAGCATTTTAGGAGTCCAGCTAGAGAGAGAGAGCTCATGAGTCCAGATCTTATACGTTTCTGCCCACTAAGTCTGACTTCTACAGCTTGTACTGAGCAGTGTGAGATCTCAGCAGGGATGAGGGACACTGAGGAGAGGTCAGGTCCATTTAGTAATGTATGTAGTTTGTGTTGTGAAGACAGGTTAGACCTGCTTTAGATTTCTATTACAGCGAGTCCCTGACCTCACCTTGTGTATAATCCACTATGTGATGTACATTATTACCTTTGAGGCAGGGGTTTTGCTTCCGCTGAAGTACAGCCGGGCGTACTCCCGTATATAAGCAGGGGCCTAAAAGCAAGGAAAGAACCACGTTTAGACACATCTTCAGCACAGATGGTGAAACATTTCATTGTAATCCATTATCATTTGTGGAAATATGCAATTATCCCACATTAGGCAAATGTATTCACATGTAAGAAGGAGTGGGACGACAGCGGCTGGAGAATAACCAGCCAATATGCAATTAGCGCTCAGCTGTATTAGTGGTTACAGCATCTACGATAATCCTGTACCAAGCCGAGCAGCCGCCTCTCCAGGAACATTATTAAAGGGACATTTCCTCCACTTCTCCAATGTCTAACATACCCCATACCCTGGGGGATAAAACAGGCATTAGATTAAGGATCCGCAGAATGTAAGGTTCTACCTCCAGGAAATGTATGAAAAAAAGGACAGCCATTATTGTGAATGCATTGCTTCCTTATACACCAAAGATTAATTTGCCTGTCCTATTTCCAGGCTGACAGTGCATGCCTTATGAAAGTGCATGCCTTATGAAACTGGAGAGATCTTAAAAAGTGATATTTTTTTATTATACGGTAATATGTTACATAAAAAAAAAAAAAAAAAAAAAAAAAAATCAATCACTTTATGACAGATAGACAGAGATACATAGATATACAGTACAGACCAAAAGTTTGGACACACCTTCTCATTTAAAGATTTTTCTGTATTTTCATGACTATGAAAATTGTACATTCACACTGAAGGCATCAAAACTATGAATTAACACATGTGGAATTATATACTTAACAAAAAAGTGTGAAACAACTGAAAATATGTCTTCACGGTGGGAACCAGGCATGTAGAGTCCATCATTAAATCATTAAATGAGAAGGTGTGTCCAAACTTTTAGTCTGTACTGATAGAGAGATGGAGATGTATATATTTAAAAAAAAAAAAAAACACACAACATAAAACACATCCTTTTATAATACCAAACCTATGTAACGTGGGGGGGGGGCGATTTACAAGAGGGTCAAAAACCTTCTGACACTTTAATGAATACAATGATGACCTGTATATTGGCGGTCCGCTATGAGCTGATGTAATGCCATATACCATACTGCGAGAGGCACACGAGAGTCAATTACCGCCGGTTTCCTGACTCCTATGACCGGCGATTCCCGGTCACTCGCCATTTTTCCCCACGTCCCACTGCCACACGGGACTCCCAGGTTTCAGTGACACATTTTTTTTGCCATCACGGATTAAAACTAATTAGTTTCAAGTTCGTTTGTGTATGGGTGTCCGCATATGTTTTCCAGACTGGCATGACGGCGTGTGTTAGAATGGGAACTTATTGAATGAGTCCGTGTGTCACATAAATCAAGCGAGGGGTTAATTTATATGCAAATAATACACTTAATTTAATGACTAAAATATGAAGCAGCAGCTGAGACTTCATTTGGTTTCCATGTAATATTAATTAACATTTTTCTAGGGCGTCTCGTTATGACGTGATATACAAGTTACTGGTGTGATTTAAAAATTAAAAGGAATGGGGGGGGGGGGGTTTGAGGTACACAAATAATTTTCATTCAGCCTAATCATGAGCGCTGCAGACAGTCGAGCAGCGATACTGGTATATAGGGCTCCCGCCTACACATCATTAGGGGCGACCTTCGGCGCTTTATCAGCTGACTAGCTCTGGTCACTGACACAAATGTCTCGTGGGGCCTGAGAGATGTGAACATCCAGCTATAAAACTAATGTATTAACAGACAAATTGCTGGAAAGTGACCACCTGGGAATCACAGAAGTGCTCGCAATTCAGAAATGATGAATGGTAAATGGGCCACACAGGAAAAAGTAAAGAAAAAGCAACAAACAATGCCATTTATTGTATCGCTGCCAGGGAAATCTAGCTGTATCATCCAATCAGGATAATACATTTAAGACTTTGATACAAAATGTTTTTTTTACGTAAAGACATTTCTTAGACAGAAAACACCACAGAAGAGAGGCCATACTTACCAATACCAATATGCAGGCTGCAGCAGGCTCCCATGATATAAAGCAGACTAGTTTCACAGAAGCAAAAAAAATAAAAAAATTGTATCTATGGACCGGCTGAGTACAGATAGTGTGGAAGAGTAGGACAGCTCAGCGAATGATCGTTACACCTTTACTTATAATTGGGTGAGGGGCATACAGGGCACACTTACCTTAAAAAGTTTTTGAGAATGTTTAATCATGAAGGTGACCCCGTTGGTCAGCTTTATTATGTGTTCTTGCAGATCATTTGCAGTGACCTAGGATACAAATAGGAAACGAAGAATGATATAACCAGAAAAAAATATGTACTCTGACTTACAAAAACTTTAAGAGAACGTAGCTGTGAAGTTTCACTGTAATCTTTCAGAAAAGCCAAGAAAATGTCTGATCGAGACATTGGAGATTTACAAAAAATAAGCCTGGCTCATGTGACAAATGGGTGTGGCTTAGTAGAAAGAGGATATCCGGGACATCGTGAAAAACAAAAAATGTGCCTCAACACCTACAGGCAGGTAGTTGCTACTTACATGCCTGCTGTGCCCAGCGCCGTTCTTCACTGGCACAGACCGCTCTTGCCGGCAATTCAGCTACTTCTGCTGACGTCATGTGGACATAGCGGCGGCTTCTTTTCTGCTCCGTCGACGGGGCGTGACTTCCAACGTCATTCTGATTGACAGTCGGCTCCACCAGTTTGACAGCCAGAGTCCCGCCCTGTCAATAGAGCGGAGCGGAAAACAATCCGTCGCTCTGTCGACGTGACATAATAATAATCATCTCCTCTTTATTTATATAGCGTCAACATATTCTGCAGAGCTTTACAATTCAGACACATCATCATCGCTGTCCCCATTGGGGCTCACAATCTACATTCCCTATCAGTATGTCTTTGGAGTGTGGGTGGAAACCGGAGAACCAGGAGGAAACCCACACAAACACTGGGAGAACATACAAACTCCTTGCAGATGTTGTCCTTGGTGAGATTTGAACCCAGGACCCCAGTGCTGTAAGGCTGCAGTGCTAACCACTGAGCCACCGTATAGTGCTAACCACTGAGCCACCGTGCTGCTCATATGACATAAGAATCGCCGCCAGGAGCGCTCTGTGCCAGCGAAGAATGGCACCAGGCACAACAGGCAGGTAGGCAGCAAACACCTGCCTGTTAGTGCTTAGGCACATATTTTGTTTTTCGCAAATTCTCGGATATCCCCTTTAAAGAAAAAGCTCAATTATCCATTCGGTCAGATGCAGACCCAGGTTCTGCAAAACACTGCTCTCTATGAAGGCACTAGGCAAAGGTTGGCACAGTATTCAAGTAACTCGTGCCTAATTATTGCAATGTAGGGACCCCCTTAACTGGCAAGTTACAAGTGTTCCCCTATACAAGACACCAAGTCAGACTATTCTGCCATCCTGAATGAGACGGATTGGTGAATCCTCCTCCTACCACTCCGGACTTACATTCTTGGGCCATATGATGTGCGGTGCAAACATCAGCGCCAGGTTGTGGGCAGACATCTTGTTGCGGTCTTGTTTTTTGGCCGTTTGGTACAGGAGATCCAATAGGAGCTTAAGGAGATTCCTGTTGGGGGATGGGAGAAGCAAAAACAAGAGTTGCAGGACCTCGATCTGCCGCTCCTTATCAGGTCTCCCCGTCCGGTTACCCTTGTCATCAAAAAGCATTAGGTCTGTGAAGGAATAAGAAACACAAGTTAAAGATGAAATCCTTGGCCTATTGAGTCCACCGGCTCCAGCCCACGCACAGTGGGACATGTTTTGTCCAGTAATACAATGACAGGAAGCTGTAGGCTTCAAGGTCACAGACATCTTCCATACGTGATCGCACCCGTCATCTACACTGACTCATTAGGTCACAAAGCTACAACCGTAGGAATTCAGCAGCTGAACAGTGAGATGCAAGTGAAAAGGTTAATGAAGTGCAAAAATCTATAGGGGTATTACAGTACTTTTTTTTATACCAATATTGGTAAATATGGGAAAAGTTTGGTAAACAGTTGTCAAGTTGATAAAAAGTTTCACAACTGGAATACCCTATTTGAAGGGGGCTATAAACAGTCACAGTCATGAGAACAACCAAGTATATCCTCTTTGAATTCCAAGTTTTTTTACGTTCCAGGACATAATCTGGTCCTCAGAAAAGGTCAGATGAATCACAAAATTAGTATTTTACGATATATATATATTATTTTTTATTTCCTTGTCTAGAGTATTCGGGCGTGTGTTAACCCCAATGTCAAGGAGGAAAGACATCAGTAATGATCTTAGAGAAGCAATGGTCGGTGCTCATCAACCTGCGGCGGATCATAAGGCCATTCCGAAAAAATTTGGAGTCCATCATTCTACAGTGACAAAGGTTAAAACAATCAAGTTGATAATCTTCCCAGGAGTGGACATCCCAGCTAATTTACTCCAAGCTCAGACTGTGCAAAAAAACAAAAACCAAGAGCTACAGCTCAGACTCAAAAGGCCTCAGTTAGCATGTTAAATGCTCGAGTTGATGGCAGTACAATTAGAAAAAGATAAATATGGCTTGTATGAAACAGTTGCCAGGAAAAGTAGTTTTTTTTTTTAAAAACAAAAAACAAACGAACATGACAGCATGGCTTCCGTTTGCATAGCTGGATCTGAACAAACTACAAGACTTTTATAACAATGTCCTTTGGGAAGACAAGAGCGGCTTTTCCCAATTTGCTGTCATGGGAAAGTTAGGACAGCACCATACACATCCTTCTAAAAATCAACTTATAGGGTGCAACTGTAGCCAAACAATCTGGCATCCATGGGACATATTTATCAGATAGTTAAATAAAACCCACATCTAAGTATTGTTCAGCAAAGATAACCCATTGCCTTTTTCCTGACTTGTCAGTTTCAAAAAAATAAATGTATTTCCAATGAACTAACAATTCTGGAGCCTTTTTAAAGAACTCTTTGTTGTAATGTCCCTCTGTTGTTCCTCTAGGAATTGTATGCATAGATTGACAACTGGGTCTTCCCAGCTCGGGAGGTGTCCCTACGCAGTCTAACACTGTCTAATCAGTACTGGACTGTCAACCCCTTTCACAATTTAAGTAGCTAATTTAATCACACATTTCCAGGAGGAATAAGAGGACGTTCGGGAATGGATATTTCATGGGGAATACGAGACAAGTATGTTCTGAAACCGACGGATCAGGAGAGATGACAGGTCCTCTTTGTGAAGAGATTCCCTTCGTGGTTCTCTCTGCTCAGACTTCTGCTTTTATTAAGTGAAATGACACATTTTATTGCAGTTTTCTACTGAAATAAAAAAAAAAAAAAACAATTTTCAACCGCAGTTGTCAGTTCTCACCACACTTACCCGTCCTGTACTGACAGCACAGCTTACCTGCGATCTTCAGATGAGCGTGGTAATGCCGGTGTGTCAGCAGGGGTTCAGGTAATTCACCCAGGAACATTTTTAGTAACGTGGCGACATCATTAGGGTGAAACTCTCCAGAATCCACATCGATGTCAATTCCACTATTGAGAGAGTCTTTAAGAATCTGCAGACGATTGCTGTTCCCAGGGATACGAAACAACCCTTCAGTGCGGAGATCTGAGGAGACCGATGTTAGCGAGAAGAAGCTCAAAGAAAATTCTATACTGAGAAAAAGAGTCAACGAGCAGAACGAGGCTTCATACAGACGGCCGGGATGTGGCCCAAAACCTTTATAGCACTGGGGGCCTTATGGGCCGAATTATTAGCATCATAAGATATTAAGAGGGGGATAAGGTAATACAAAAAATGTAACTAATGCAAAGGGAAGTGCACCCGAATAACTATGGGAGACTTTGTTTTCTCCTCACTGTCAGGAGACAAGCCAGGGAGCATTGAGCAATGTCCAGAGGCAGCAAGAGGGACCTCAAATGGAACGGGTCATCAGAAAATTAAAGGGGCTTCCCACGAACAAAAGTTCAGTTTAATCAATAGATTATGATTATTTATTTATACAGCGCCATTGATTCCATGGTGCTGTACATAAGGAGGGGTTACATACCAAATACAGATGATATCACTTAAAGTAAAACGAACTGATAGACTGGTATAGAAGGAAGAGGACCCTGCCCTTGCGGGCTTACATTATACGGGGAAGGAGACAGTAGGTTGAGGGTTGCAGTAGCTCCAGTGTTAAGGAGGCAGCGGGGTCATGGCAGGCTGTAAGCTTGTTTGAACAGATGGGTTTTCAGGTTCCGTCTGAAGGATCCAGGTGTGGCGGATAATCGGACGTGTTGAGGCACAGAATTCCATAGGATGGGGGATATTCGGGAGAAATCTTGGAGGCGATTGGGTGAGGAACAAATAAGTGTGGAGGAGAGAAGGAGGTCTTGGGAAGACCGGAGGTTATGTGAGGGAATATATCGGAAGATTAGTTCAGAGATGTACGGAGGAGAGAGGTTATGGATGGCTTTGTAGGTCAGTGTTAGTAGTTTGAACTGGATACGCTGGGCAATTGGGAGCCAGTGAAGGGATCTGCAAAGTGGGGTAGCAGAGGAGTAGCGAGGTGAGAGATGAACGAGTCATGCAGCAGAGTTGAGGATGGACTGGAGGGGTGCGAGAGTGTTAGCAGGGAGGCCACAGAGGAGGATGTTGCAATATTCGAGGCGGGAGATGATGAGGGCATGCACAAGCAGTTTAGTAGAATTAGGGTTGAGGAAAGGACGGATTCTGGAAATATTTTTGAGCTGGAGGCGACAGGAGGTGGCGAGAGCTTGGTTGTGGGGTTTGAAGGACAGGGCAGTGTCAAGGGTTACTCCGAGGCAGCGGATTGTCTGTACAGGGGAAAGTGTGGTGTAATTTATTGTGATAGAAAGATCGAGTGGGGAAGATACGCGAGATAGGGGAAAGATGAGGAGTGCAGTTTTGTCCGCATTGAGCTTGAGGTAGCGGGAGGAGAAGAAGGAGGATATGGCTGCTAGACATGCTGGGATTCTGGACAGCAGAGAGGTGACATCTGGGAGTCATCAGCGTACAGATGGTACTGGAAGCCATGGGATTTTATGAGCAGTCCCAGGC
Source organism: Phyllobates terribilis (assembly GCF_046119375.1). NCBI lineage: Eukaryota > Metazoa > Chordata > Amphibia > Anura > Dendrobatidae > Phyllobates > Phyllobates terribilis. Next base: position 389,456,041 of record NW_027362765.1, read on the forward strand.
CAAGGGTATAGATTGAGAAGAGCAAGGGTCCCAGGGCAGAGCCTTGAGGGACTCCAACAGAAAGGAAGCAGGGTGAGGAGGTAGTGTGGGAGACGCTAAATGTGCGGTTGGAAAGGTATGAGGAGATCCAACATAGGGCAAGGTCTTTGACGTCAAAGGAAGAGAGGATCTGTACTAGGAAGCAGTGGTCTTGGAATGATAATAATTTCCACAATTGGATGTGTTTAAATAAAATGTTCCTGTGCTGAGATAATGTTATAAATGTGCCCCTGCTGTGTACTGTGTAATGGCTGTGTCTGACCGTGCAGGAACATGGTCTGATCATACCACATCTCCTGGGCAGGGGAGGAAGCAAAAGAGTATACAGACATTACAGCACCGGATCACAGCTGATTCTTTTTGTGAGGCAAAACATTTCACTACCTGTTTTTTTAAACAATGTTTTACTTTGAAGAAAGAATCAGCTGTGATCCCCTGCTTTAATGTCTGTATACTCTTTTGCTTCCTCCCCTGCCCAGGAGATGTGGTATGATCAGACCATGTTCCTGCACGGTCAGACACAGCCATTACACAGCACACAGCAGGGGCACATTTATAAGATTATCTCAGCACAGGAACATTATATTTAAACACATTCAATTGTGGAACTTATTATTATTCCAAGATCCATTGATTAAAATGAACTTTTGTTCATGGGAAAACCACTTTAACTATTATTCAAAAAAAGATTTTTTTCCCTTTGTAGGCTGAATACTAGACTCGCATTTCATGTTTACTACAGATGATTTTTCAGCAGTCTCATCATTAGATATTAAAATAACACCTCTATATACAGTAGATGACACAGGATCCACCATTCACAATAGGTGATGTCACAGCTCACCTCCTCCTCCTCCTCCTGTACAATGACTGATAACACCTCTATATACAGTAGATAACACAGGGGACCCACCATTCACAATAGGTGATGTCACAGCTCACCTCCTCCCGTACAGTGATAACAGCATGCTTATTAAACACTTCAATAAAAAGAATAAATACAAAATTGGTCACCTATTGATAACACAGATGATCCAGGGGCAGTATGAATCAGACAGGGACTACATGATCTCAGCCAGGCAAGTTCAACTCTGAAACGCTGAGGTACTGTATGTTTCAGAGAATAAAAATAGTTTAATGGCCGCTGGGGACCGAGCCGCAAGGGAGACTAGTCAGACAAGCGGGTCCCTGGCGGCTTCTTCCCGCTTACTGCCCTGGATTGACAGGTCTATCCATGCATGTGCGTATAGGGAGAGACCTGTCAGTCACTGGTAGCAGGCGGAGAGAAGCCACTGGGGACGCGCCTGTCTGACTGGTCTCCCATGCAGCACGGTCACGGTGGCCATTAAACTAGGTTTTTCTGTAAAACATCGCAGCGTTTCAGGGTCAAACATACCTGGCTGAGATCATACAGCCAGTGCCTGATATATGCTGCCCCTGGATCAGCTGTCAGGTTCCCTTTAAAAGAACAAATTTCTGGTGCCCACCTAAGTTGCTGAAGAGAGTTTAACTTTGAGCCATTGGTGAAAGCCAACGTAACATTGCGGAAGGTGCAGGAGTACTAAAGTGAATAGAGTAAAGACTATACAATGAACTTATTGGGAGCAACATAAAGTTCTGCCAAGACTATTATCAAGTCTCCTCCGAGCTTGTGACCTTCCTCCTGGGCAGAATAAAGTAATCTGCAACGTTCTTGTTAGCAGAGCCCATAGCCTAGTCTTTGCTTACATAGGCACTTATGTCCATTGAAAAGTGTCTCCGTGTTCCTGTCTTTATAGTGTATGTGGATGTAGCCCCTCTTCGTGGCTTCCACATGACAGTGGGCATACGCTGTATGACCATTTCCACTAAATACAGTGGGTGAAATAAGTATTCAACATGTCCACAATTTTCTGAGTAAATATATTTCCAAAAGTTGATTGACATGAAATTCTCACCAGATGTCAGTAACAACCCATCAAATCCACACAGGCAGAGAAATCAAACAAGATATGCCATAAAATTAAGTGTAATAATGAGGAATGACATAGGGAAAAGGTATTGAACACATGAAGAAAGAAAGATGCAAAAAGCCCGGGAAAGTCATGCATGCTCACCACGCAAGACGCCATTGCTGAACAAACATGTTCAAGCGCGTTTAAAATTTGCTAAACAACATTTAGACAAGCCTGTGAAATACTAGGAGAATAGTTTCTGGTCAGGTGAGATCAAGATTGAACTCTTTGGATGCCATAATACACACCATGTTTGGAGACCAAAAGGCACTGCATATCACCCAAAAACACCATACCAACAGTCAAGCTTGGAGGTGGGAACACCATAACATCATGAGGTGGGGTGTTTTCAGCATACGGCACTGGCACACTTCATATGTTTGAAGGAAGGATAAATTTACAAATGTACAGAGACATTCTTGCTAAAAATCTGCTGCCATCTACCAGGACGATGAAGATGAAACAAGGGTGGACATTTCAGCAAGACAATGATCCCAAACACACAGCAAAAGGAAACTCTCAACAAGTTTCAGAGAAAGAAAATAAACCTGCTAGAATAGCCGAGCCGATCACCGGACCTGAATCCAATAGAAAATGTATGAAGTGTGTGAAGTGGGATTGTGTGGACGTATAGGCCAAAAACCACACCTGAGCAATGCCTGCGACTAGTTTCTCCATACAGCAGGCGTCTTGAAGCTTCAACATCAACAAAGGCTTTTGTACGAAGTATAAAATTAATTTCAGTAAGCGCGTTCAATACTTTTTCCCTGTGTCATTTCTCATTATTACACATAATTTATGGACATCTATGGTTTGATTTCTTTGCCTGTGTGGATTGGATGGGCTTTACGGACTCATCACTTGTGGCAGACTATGCCGAATTATTCATTACTAGTTCACCGCTTAACCCCAGCCGAGGTGTGTGAATGGAAGAAAAAAAAAAAAAGAAAAAAGGGGGACACAAAAACTTTAAAAAGGAAAGTAACATCTGGAAAAAATATTGCATTAAAATAAAAAAAAAATAAAAAGAGAAGAGAATAGTGTAGGAACCTGCAAAAGAATAAATCAGCAATTACAGTAATCCTCCATAACTTTCTGCCGCAGCCTCTAGGTGGACATGGCTGCAGTGGAGATGTCAGGTCTACAGCATGTGACCGCTGCAGCCAATCATGCGCTGTTGCAAATCACCAATGCTGCTATGCCACAAAGACAAGTGGTAGCAGCAGAAAAGTTGAAAGTAAAGCCGTCATATGTCAGGGATAAGAGGCGCAAAAAGAAAAGAAAAAAAAGTAATTGGGACATTGTGCGCGCACAATAAAATGACGCATTTCAGTCCCGGTGTGCGTCTTTCTTCAGAGTCACGATGTCCAGAATGGGTATTAGTTTTAGTAAGCATTGTGTGGCCATAGATGCCACTGGACTCCAGCAATGTTATAGAGTACCATTTGTGAAAGAAGGATCACAGCTACACTACTTGCAAAGTAAATGTTTTTTTTTCACAGTTATTATTGTTGCCAACAAAAATATCTAAGAAAAAAAAGCTCTAAGTGGGGAGGAAAAAACAAAGAAAGTTCAGGGCACTTACTTTTGTGCAGATACTCTATGAGCTGATATATTTGTGCGATGCCTTCTTCTGTCAATGGCGCTCCAAAAATGATGCCTTTCTCTGCGGAAAAGAAAGAAGAAGTCGATCACTTTGGCTGCACTTACTCTAAACATGAAAGGAAGTCGAGAGCCGCTATTGCCTTTGATGTGCTGCAGCAGCAGATACAGGCATACTGCAAGCCGAGGGTTACACTAGAAAAAGCATTCCTGGAGAAAATGGCTTTTCACATTAGGTTATTGTGTGTGGGTGACAATAAGGTGCGTAGGAGGCATCATCCTGCCCGGAAATGTCCTAAGCCCAATGCACTTCTGCACTGAGCAAAGGGAAGGTTACAAGTCAACTACGAGGTGGTCCGACCTAGAGTTTACCCCAAGCCTCTTGTCACACGATTTGCAGTTCTGTTAGTTCTTGCATTAGCCATCAGATGAACTTTAGTTTACAGGGGTAGCAGGGTTAGGGCTGTGTAAGTAATCACATTAATTCGGCATCTAAAACAGTGCTATCCATAGCAAAGAATACCTCCGAGTCATTGGCTGCTATGGGTATAAAAAGGGAGAGAAACTCATGGTGCGGCCACCATCCTCCCCTGACCTCAGCCCTATGGAGAACCTTTGGAGTATCCTCAAGCAAAAGATCTATGAGGTTGGGAGGCCGATCACATCAAAACCGCAAATTGGGGCGATTCTGACATCCTGCAAAGAAATTCAAGCAGAAACTATCCAAAAACTCACAAGTTTAGTGGATGAAAGAATTGTGAAGGTGATGGAGGATGGCAACATAGGGGTTAAACGTATTGCAAGTTATGTTTTAATGTGTGCTATGTATGTTATGATTTGTGTGAGAAAAGTGTGCTATGTTTTAATCCCTATGGCCGTTGCTGCATGTCAGTTCTCCTATAGGCTTTGCCTAAGGCCTGCGGGAGGTCTGTCCACTAGGGGAACCATACAGCAGATAGGGACAGTTTGCATTACACTGCATAGGACACTAGACAGTCACCACTGGGATTAGAGGAGTTTATAGAAAAACAATTTTTCTGGGTTGCAGCAAGTCAGGGTGTGGAGTCCATGACACACATACATATACACACACACACACACACACACACACACACACACACACACACACACACACACACACACACTTATGAGTCCATGCCTCACACAGCACAGGGAAGGTGTAAGGCTTGTAAAAGAGAGTGGAGTAGGCGAAGGAAGGCTGAACAGACAGGAAAACAGGTTCCAGAAAGCCGATACAGCAGAGAGGAAAGTGCCCTATCAGCTCAAGTTTCCTAATACAATGAGGACACATCTAATGCTTCATCTGGACGCCAGGACAGTCTAGAAGCCTGGAAGAGGTACTGAGGAGCTGACCTCGGTCACCCTGATGAGGAAGATGTCGGCCGGGTCGCAGAGAAAGTGGGTCTCAGGACAGGATGGGGACAAACACTGAAAAGGCACATAACCAAGGAAACATCACTAAAAAGAGACTATGTCTTAATCTGTATGCCGCAGCCGTGTGGAAATGAATTGCACAGTAAAGACAAACCTGTTAACCCGGACCCCAGGTCTCCTGTCTTGTCTGCAGCCGTTACCGATCCAAAAGGACAGGGAGGAAACAGTGAGTAAAGAACAGACTCCACCACACAGTACACTCCACCCTCATTCCTTTTCAGAAGAGGAGTTTCAAGGCAAAGAAAACTCAGTAAGGGCCCACAGTCACAGCAAACGCAGCATATTGAAACTGGCCATGTGCCCCCTCTTCAGTGACATTAAAGAAGGGTCCTGGGTTACATGTAACTTGACCTGTGAAGATGTTTTCGATTTCAGTAACACGGCTCTCAGACCATAGAGACTTCCGTCAGTGTACAGGGTGAACGGTTGATCAAAGAGAGCATACGCCAATAAAGGTGCCTGCACAAGGGCGTCCCGGATCCGATCAAATGCCTGTTGTTGTCGGTCCGTCCACCGAATCGGCTGATTCTTGGGCCCCTGCGTCGTCCCTCTCAACAACTCATTCAGTGGTTCAGCCACTTTAGCAAAGTCTTTCACAAACCTATGGTAGTATTCGGTTAAACTGAGAAACGCCCGTACTTCTCTCACGGTCTTGGGATAGGGCCACTCCTGAATGGCCTCAATTTTACTCGGTGCTGACCACACACCCTCAGCCGACACTATATGCCCCAGATACTTGATCTGCATCCGGAACAAGTGACATTTTTGGCTTGATTTAAAGTCCATTGTCCCTCAGTCGGTGCAACACTTCCTAAAGCTTCTTCAGGTTGTCGAACGAATCTCCAAATATAATCACATCGTCCAAATAGATCAACACGGACTCAAAATTGTAATCGCCCAAGCAGCATTCCATTAACCGCTGAAACGTTCCTGGAGCATTAGTCAGTCTAAAGGTCATTCGATTAAATTTGTACAGTCCCACTGGCAAGATGAATGCTGTCTTCTGCCGATCTTGAGATGCCACAGGCACCTGCCAGTAGCCGCTGGCCAGGTCAAGAGAGGAGAAGTATTTCGCCTTTCCCAGGGCAGACAGGGATTCCTCGATCCGGGGCAACCGGTAGGAGTCACGTACTGTGTGCGCATTCAGCTTACGGTAATCAACACAAAACCGTATGGATCCATCCTTTTTCGGACCAACACGACCGGTGCGGTCCAAGGACTGACTCGGCCGGACCACCCCATTATCCAGCATCTGCGCCAGCATTCCTTTGACCTCCTGATAAAGACTCGGTGGGATCTAGAGATATCTCTCCCGAATTGGGGGGGAGGGGGTGTTTCCCGTGGGTATCTCGTGCTCCACAGCCTTTGTGCAACCAAAGTCTTCATCTCCTGATATTCCCACAGCACAGCCTCCATTCTGATAGCCTGCTCAGGAGCCAACTGGGACTCATCCACTCCCATGATCTCCATAATCTTTCTGCCATTCCACGCTGGCGTGGGGGATTCTTCAGCTGCAGTCTGCATCGACAGGGTCCAGGCAGTCTGCCCTCAGTGTGAACTGGCTTTTGGGGATGACTCCTTCGCCACACACATATACCTCAGCCAGCTTCGTGCCCACTGCCAGAGTCACCTCATGATTCTGCAGATTCAGACACCTCACTGGTACACTTCCATTTTGCACAATGGCCAACGTTCGAGCTATCATCGAACTATCCGTCTCTTCTGGCCGTCCCAACGGTTCCAGAACCACCTCCACACCATTCAGCTTCCTGTGCGTTCCTACAGGCATCAACACAAGCTTCTCATGACCCGGGGCGATCACAATAGCAGACCCGCGTGGGACATACACCGCTCCCACCATTCTTCCTTCAGTTGAACTCTTCTGAATGCCGCACGAATGGACCACCTGTTGCAGGGCCCTCTGAGTGGCGTCGCTCGTTTCCAATATCTTGGGCCATCGCGCTCAAACAAAAGGGAGTCCAGCTCCCTCAGGATGTTCACTCCCAGAACCACCGGAAGATTCGACCTTGCCTGTGTCTTCACGAGCACCACTCCTTTGGTTCCCAATTCCTGACCGCACAGCTGTACTCATCCAAGCAATGCCTGCCACTGGAATTTCTTCATTATTAGCGGCCTTAGCAGATGTCCCGACTCTGTTTTGAGTCTCTTCGAAGTGCGTCTTGAAAAATTCTATCGGCATGGTTGTCACCTCCGATCCGGTATCCACTAAGCACGCCACCTTCCTTTCCTGCAAACTGCACCTCCAACGTGGGACTCTCCGCAATCAGATCTTCAGAACAGACATTGGGCGTTGATTTTTGTTCCTGCCTCGCCGTATGCCCAACTACAGCGAGGGCCTCTCTTTTACCGATGCCGGGACTTCAGCCGGCAGGTTCCTCGGGCAGTACCGCTGCATATGCCCCAGTTTTCAGCATCGCCAACACTGAACCGGTTTTCTTGCCCTACCTCCGGCTGCCTCAGGTCTAGGAGCAGTCGACATCCTCCCTGAAGTATAGGGTGGTTGCCAATATAGGGGAATAGGGGGGGGTTAGTCAGGGCTGAGCATATCAGAGGCGTCTCCCGAACTTGCATCCGTTGCACCTGTTCCGTCAGGCTTTCCACGGTTTTCTGTGAAGCCGCCAGCTGTGCCTGAACAGGGTCTGGTCTCGAATCTCTTGTGTTAGCCACTTGCAGGTTACGCCACTGCAGAGCAGGCCTCACTTCCAAAGTATGTGCTACCGGCTCTTCCTGTATTTCGGCATAGGTGACAACAGGAGTACTCCGCACCTTCAGCAACAATTCGCTCCTTAGCGCTTCACTCTGTATCCCCTTGATGCAGTTCCTCCAGCGCTATAGCATACTGGATCAGGCTTTCTCCATCTCTCTGGGTCCGGGCGAAAAACTGTACTCGTAGTTGCCCTGCCGCCGCCACATGATCAAAGGCTTTCTCTCTAGTATCTGGATGATATCGTTGACCGTCTTTCGTTTGTCTTCGGGTTTTAACAAGACAACTTTGCGGGCATCCCCCTCCAGAGCATTCAGCACGACTTCTGATTGTAGCTGGGGGCTGACACCGTGCAAGACAATGGCATTCTTCAACCTGCCTACCCAATCACTGAAAAGCAAGTTATACCCATCAAACTTGGCCAGGTGGTTAAGCAGTGCTCCCTTTGCGGAGCAACCAACTAACCGGTCACCAGTCTCTACTGGTCACAATGGGAGAAGGGGGGGTGGATTATTACAGCAGACGCGGCAGCACCTTCTGCGCTACTGGCACCAGCCATATCGAGCATAGTATCCTGCCAACTACGCCAAGATGTAACGACCGGAACGCTGGTCGAATGTGTATGAGGGATACGGCGGTGCAATGAATGACTCAGACCTCAGTGTAGTGGCAAATCAACTTTCTTTATACTTGTCAAACTAACAAGGGTTAGTTGGCGTGACAAAATTACTTTGTTCCAGAAGTTTTGAGGCTTGTCTCTGTGCTGTTTGGCGTATTGTAGGAGAGATATTTTGTGGCATTTGTGCAGTAATGGCTTTCTTCTGGTGACTCGACCATGCAGCCCATTTTTCTTCAAGTGCATCTTGAAACAGCCACAACACTAGTTTTCAGAGAATCCTGAATTTCAGCTGTTGTTATTTGTGGGTTTTTCTTTGCATCAATTTTCCTGGCAGTTGTGGCTGAAATTTTTGTTGGTCTACCTGACCGTGGTTTGGTTTTTACAGAGCCCCTGATTTTCCATTTGTTAATCACAGTTTGAACACTGCTGACTGGAATTATCAATTCATTGGATATCTTTTTGTATCCCTTTCCTGTTTTATACAGTTCAACTACCTTTTCCCGTAGATCCGTTGACAATTCTTTGGCTTTCCCCATGACTCACAATCCAGAAACGTCAGTGGCTGGCTGAAGGATGCAAGAGTCTGTCTGGATCCCAGAAACTCACTCCGCTTTTATGCACACACACTGATTACAAGCAACCAGGTCACAGGTGAGGATGTTACCATTTGTAGCCATTCAAACCCATGTGTCAAATTCTGAGCATGTTATCAGGCCAAAATCACCAGGGCATGTGAACTTTTGATCAGGGTCATTTGGATGTTTTTGGTTGTCATTAAGATTTAAAAAAGGAAAACATAGTAGTTTGACAATAAATGGCTTCACCCAACCAATAACCATGAGTGGAGAAAAAGTTTTTTTTATTATCATTCATATTCCCTGAAACAAGGCCAAGAAAGGAAAAATTATGCCGGGGTATGTAAACTTTTGAGCACCACTGTATAAGTATATACCAGAGTATAAGCCGAGGTTTTTTTTTTCAGCATACAAAATGTGCTGAAAAAGTCGGCTTATACGGTATATATATATTTGGGGGTGGAGAGCAGAAACTGTATTATGACGCACATTTACCTGTGACGGCATGTAAAAATATCCTGCGCTTTTGGGACATCAACTAAACAAGGAGAATTACTGCAACCGGATCACAGAAACCTCAGCTTAGGAGAGACGAGGTCACAGGTGAGGGAGAGCACAAGAAATAGGCCATTATACACAGAGGGTCAGGCATATAGCCATTTACTACATATTACTACTCAGCAGTGCTCGGTCGATATAATGAGGCAGTAGTGGGCGCGAGTGCACATTACTATCGACCCTATAGTATAGAGCAAGTTTCATACAAGGAGCTGTGATAATATCAGTCAAAACAAACCATTCATGTCACAAAAAAACACACATGGATGAAAAATAATTAAAGAGACTTTGTAACAAGGTTCTTGCCATCTCATCTGAGAGCACCACGGGGTCAGAAACCCAGTTTGTGGTGCTGGGTCACTTATTGGGTTGCTTAGAGGGATTTCCAGGATTGGAACAAAAGTATGCAGTCATTATGACTTAGACTTGTGAATCTTCACAGCGCGCAGTGTCAGGATTCTCCGGCGCCAGGCGGTCATGGGATCTGCATGCTCTCAGACACATTCTGACAAGATCTGCACGGCCACTTCGTGGAATAAACATTTTATTTTTTTAATTGTTTGCTCTGTTGTGGAGATATTGGCTTGTAAAGTTTAGCTTATAATGTAACATATAGTTAAGAGATTTGTCTCTGGGGGTGTGCACTTCTTCCCCTGCATGAGGATGACCAATCATAAGCATCTAGCAACACACAGGGGAAGAAAGAACTCATCCCTCCTCTTTAGCTACTGTGTAGACATAACTCAGCACTGCTGTAAGTATCATTACAAACACTTCCACATCTCAAAGCAGTCAGTGCGAGGGGGTGAGTGAGAGCTGATAGTACTGTGAGAGGAGATCTGAAAGTGTTTTCTATACTTCTACACAATGTAATGATGCATATCTATGCAGCCAAACACTTCCAGATCTCATCTCACACTGCTGTCAGCTCTCACCCTCCCCCCACACTGACTGCTGGGAGATAAGATCTGGAAGTGTTTGCAATAACTGAGCTCTGCTGTATTTCTACACAGATCAGTCAGGGCACTTTATTTTCTACATGATGGCTCTTGCTTATAACTGGCCAAGTGTGTGTGTGTGTGTGTGTGTGTGTGTGTGTGTGTGTGTGTGTGTGTGTGTGTGTGTGTGTGTGTGTGTGTGTGTGTGTGTGTGTGTGTGTGTGTGTGTGTGGCATCTGCACCGTCGCAGCTACAGCCACAAAATTTTGCAGTCACACGTCTGGACCCCGAAAGCGTCATGGGCTATGTTGTGAGGCGAAATTTTAACCTCGTACGTTCCAATTCACAAAAAATTTTGCGCCTATCTACATAATGGGGAAAAGTGAAAAGAAAAGTGTTGGAGGCAAATTGACAGCTGCCACATGTGAACAAGGGAGAATTAAAGAATGAGAGTGATGGCGCCAAAGAGTATATACCGTACAGTTGCTAAGGTGGGGCCCCGACATGGGATACTCATACTCACCACACACAGGGATATGAACACACACACAAAATGCGCCACACACTACCACATGCTTGAACACATATACCACCCTCAGCACACACAAAACTCATCTCACAAAGATTTATCAGGCTGCCAATAGCAACCAATCACAGCTCAGCTTCTATTTTGCTACAGTTAATTAGTCTGAGCTGTGATTGGTTAATATAGGCAACAAAGGACATTCTCAGTATAACAAAGCTTGTGTAAGGTAATACGATGTCAGTTAGGGTGTGTTGGTGGAAAGGCTGATGTCAGTCACATTACTTCTATATGTGAGAGGATATAGAAACTGCCAGTTACAGACTATTTTTACCACAATAATGCCTCATAAGAAAAGGAATTTCATGGCACGAATGTCAGCTGATGCGAAAAGAAAAGCTGCATTACGGGCCAATGAAAAATGTGAAGACCGAGAAACAAGGCTGACACACATGAGAACAGCAGCTGCTTCCTCAAGGGCCAATGAACTTTCTGAAGAGAGGGAAGCGAGGCTTGCAGACATGAAAACAAGAGCTGCTTCCTCAAGGGCCAATGAACTTTCTGAGGAGAGGGAAGCGAGGCTTGCAGACAAGAGAACAAGAACTGCTTCCTCAAGAGCCAATGAACTTTCTGAGAGAGGGAAGCGAGGCTTGCAGATAAGAGAAGAAGAGCTGCTTCCTCAAGGGCCAATGAGTCATCTCAGCAGAGAGAAGGCCGACTTGCCACTAAGAGAATTGCTATTTCTTCCACCAGGGCACAGGAAGTGGTTGGAGATTTGAAACATGCTGCCTTTTGTTACCAGTCAAAGTTTCCACATGCAATTGAGGCAACCATTTTGACAGGATGTGCCACAGGAGAAGATGTTTTCATTCCAATAATTCCTCTCATTCCATCTGATTTGCCTTTTGATTTTAAACGCCTCCACTTTCCTGTTCGACTGGCATTAGCTATGTCCATCAACAAGGCTCAGGGACAGTCCTTGAAAGTAGTTGGAATCGATTTACAATCTCCATGCTTTTCTCATGGTCAACTTTATGTGGCCTGTTCAAGAGTTGGAACAGCTAAAAATCTGTTCGTGTTTGCACCTGAAGGAAGAACTAAGAATGTCGTTTATCAAAAGGCTCTCGAATAAGGAGTAGAAGATTACTTCACATTACTTGGCCAATTTAGTTAAATCTGTGTGGAATATCTCTGGTGTTGAAATATATGTTGTGTGGAGAATAAATTTTTGTGAACACATTCTATTTTGCTAACAGCAGTTATTAACCCGGGCGAATCCGGGTAGTAGTACACACACACAGTGCTGGCCAAAAGTATTGGCACCCCTGCAATTCTGTCAGATAATACTCAGTTTCTTCCTGAAAATGATTGCAATCACAAATTCTTTGGTCTTATTATCTTCATTTAATTTGCTTGCAAGGAAAAAACACAAAAGAGAATGAAGCAAAAATCAAATCATTGATAATTTCACACAAAACTCCAAAAAAGGGCCGGACAAAAGTATTGGCACCCTCAGCCTAATACTTGGTTGCACAACCTTTAGCCAAAATAACTGCGAACAACCGCTTCCGGTAACCATCAATGAGTTTCTTACAATGCTCTGCTGGAATTGTAGACCATTCTTCTTTGGCAAACTGCTCCAGGTCCCTGATATTTGAAGGGTGCCTTCTCCAAACTGCCATTTTGAGATCTCTCCACAGGTGTTCTATGGGATTTAGGTCTATATACAAGTTTGGACACACCATCTCATTTAAAGATTTTTCTGTATTTTCATGACTTTGAAAATTGTACATTCACACTGAAGGCATCAAAACTATGAATTAACACATGTGGAATTATATACTTAACAAAAAAGTGTGAAACAACTGAAAATATGTCTTATATTCTAGGTTCTTCAAAGTAGCCACCTTTTGCTTTGATGACTGCTTTGCACACTCTTGGCATTCTCTTGATGAGCTTCAAGAGGTAGTCACCGGAAATGGTTTTCACTTCACAGGTGTGCCCTGTCAGGTTTAATAAGTGGGATTTCTTGCCTTATAAATGGGGTTGGGACCATCAGTTGTGTTGTGCAGAAGTCTGGTGGATACACAGCTGATAGTCCTACTGAATAGACTGTTAGAATTTGTATTATGGCAAGAAAAAAGCAGCTAAGTAAAGAAAAACGAGTGGCCATCATTACTTTAAGAAATGAAGGTCAGTCAGTGCGAAAAATTAGGCAAACTTTGAATTTGTCCCTAAGTGCAGTTGCAAAAACCATCAAGCGCTACAAAGAAACTGACTCACATGAGGACCGCCCCAGGAAAGGAAGACCAAGAGTCACCTCTGCTTCTGAGGATAAGTTTATCCGAGTCACCAGCCTCACAAATCGCAGGTTAACAGCAGCTCATATTAGAGACCAGGTCAATGCCACACAGAGTTCTAGCAGCAGACACATCTCTACAACAACTGTTAAGAGGAGACTTTGTGCAGCAGGCCTTCATGGTAAAATAGCTGCTAGGAAACCACTGCTAAGGACAGGCAACAAGCAGAAGAGACTTGTTTGGGCTAAAGAACACAAGGAATGGACATTAGACCAGTGGAAATCTGAGCTTTGGTCTGATCTGATGAGTCCAAATTTGAGATCTTTGGTTCCAACCACCGTGTCTTTGTGCGACGCAGAAAAGGTGAACGGATGGACTCTACATGCCTGGTTCCCACCGTGAAGCATGGAGGAGGAGGTGTGATGGTGTGGGGGTGCTTTGCTGGTGACACTGTTGGGGATTTATTAAAAATTGAAGGCATACTGAACCAGCATGGCTACCACAGCATCTTGCAGCGGCATACTATTCCATCCGGTTTGCGTTTAGTTGGACCATCATTTATTTTTCAACAGGACAATGACCCCAAACACACCTCCGGCTGTGTAAGGGCTATTTGACCAAGAAGGAGAGTGATGGGGTGCTACGCCAGATGACCTGGCCTCCACAGTCACCAGACCTGATCCCAATCGAGATGGTTTGGGGTGAGCTGGACCGCAGAGTGAAGGCAAAAGGGCCAACAAGTGCTCAGCATCTCTGGGAACTCCTTCAAGATTGTTGGAAGACCATTTCCGGTGACTACCTCTTGAAGCTCATCAAGAGAATGCCAAGAGTGTGCAAAGCAGTCATCAAAGCAAAAGGTGGCTACTTTGAAGAACCTAGAATATAAGACATATTTTCAGTTGTTTCACACTTTTTTGTTAAGTATATAATTCCTCATGTGTTAATTCATAGTTTGATGCCTTCAGTGTGAATGTACAATTTTCAAAGTCATGAAAGTACAGAAATTTCTTTAAATGAGAAGGTGTGTCCAAACTTTTGGTCTGTACTAATATATATATATATATATATATATTATATATATATTATATATATATACACACACACACATAAATAGGAAAGGTCCTTTTTAACTCATTCTGCAGCCAATAATGTGCAGGGGAAAAAGTACTGCCACATTTTTATTTAAGCCCAGTAATAAAAATTATTTTAGCCCAAAATACATGCATTTCAGTTAAAAAAAAAAAATTTTTTAAAAAACTTCCTCAAAGTGGTCAGCATCCTTTACAGGGAGAAATGTGACAGTGGGGTATACAGCAGCTCCTCGCCATTCAGTCCAGCCTGAAGATCACAAACAAGACATCTATACGGTGATGGAGACAATGCACCTACTGCCGGGACAGCAGGAGCGAGAGCCAGAACGCGCCGTAATGGTGGAAAAATGATATGTTAATCTTGCCCTTTACATCATTTACTCTACGGAGGAGACAATCCTACATTGTAACAGAAACTCCCCGTGAATGGAAGTCGTGTCTGATTAAATTCTGTATGGATGCAAAGTAGGCATTTCCCTACATGGGAGCAATTTCTGTGCGTGCCTTTAACTCAGGAGTGTGGTGTATTAATACAGCTCCAATTAAAATAACATTTTGTAATATAAGAAGCCATTCTCTGTCACAGCAGTGAATCCTGAGTTTAAATGGAGTAGAATGGATTGTTATGTATTTCTAGGGTTTCCATAATAACTGGAGCGGAACATGAGACGCATTTAATATAAAAGGACAGGAAAAAATAAAATAAAAATAATAATACCCTGCGGCTCGTAGTGCACAATAGCAGGAGCCACTCCACCGCCAAAGTACAAGAAGACACGTCTGGTGACACTGAGCATGTGTGACCACCAGCACTAGGTGCAAGGTGGTCATGGAGCGAATTAAAAACAGCAGGGGGCGCCATAACAAGTAAAGGAACAGCAGTCCACAGAGTAAAGCTGGGCATACACATTCAAGTATCTAAAGTGTATATTGATAGAAAAGAGGAGAGGCTTATATCCACTGAAAAAAGGATCAGACATGTTTGCTACCCACAACATGAGGAAAAGGAGGGACAGCCCCATTCACTGTCAGCACAAGGTGATTAATGAATACAAGAACTCCGCTATTGCTGTAAAAGTTTAAAACGTAAAGAGAAGAGAGTGAAGTTGTAACACGGGTACTTTAGATGCAGTGACGCAGAAGCACAGAGCAGCCAATACAGGGTTAATAAACAGGGAAAGTTTATGATAACAAGATGAATCTCCACGCCGGGAGTAACAAGGGAAAATATGGGGAAATAGCACGTATTAGTCTGTAACTGAGAGTTCACAGTTTAACTAGATGTAGCAGAGTCAAACCGGTAACAAACGACAGTTTTCTCACTTAGCCGACTTGTATCCTCTACAAGGCAGTTGCCAGCTGGTGCTGGTGACGTTGTCTTCAGGCTTCCCCGCCCAAACAATGCTCCGTCTTCTGGCGGCAGCGGGCGGTCTCCGGTTTTACCCGCTGAGCCCCTAGTCCATAACACGGCACCTCACGTGCCCGGCTCCACCAACCCTGCGTCTCTTCTCCCTACAGTCAGCTTGACTCCTCCGGTCCACTGCACTCGGATCCCTTGCTCCAAGTCCTGTAGCCAGGAGCCTGGACCCTCTCACACGGCTCTGCTCCGCAGGACCCAGCTGCGCTTTCATGCGCAAACGTCCTAGTCTCTCCCTCTCTCTCGTCACAGGAGGAGTTCCTCTGTCACCTGACCTCCCAGCTCCCTCTCTCGACACACCCCCTGCTTCCCTGTCACATGACACCTCTGCTTGCAGTCTGTCTTGCAACAAGAGGTACGGCCCGGCAGTTCCAGATCACTTGCTCTGAAAGTACTTACACCCCGGTCTTCCCCCTTACAAAGTCAGGGGTGATTGGCTGCAGGGATCACGGGACAATGTCACACGAGTCTGGGAGAGCCAGTGCCGACACTGCTGGAACAACGCCGGCACCGGAAGAGAGTAATGGTGTTATTGCTTTACTGGGAGGGAAACAGGGATTGAGAGGGTGTTGGCCAAGTAGTGGCCAACTCCATTAATACTAAAGGTGTGCGGGCACTTTTTTTTATTTTTGAAGTACCACATTGTATATTTGGCAGAAATTCATCAAATATGTATGGCCTCTTTAATTGCTTCCTGATGAAGAATGTACATCCATGTCCTCAAGCTACCTGCCTGATTCACACAGCATCTGCCTTCGAGACTGGTAAGTGTTTTACTACACACAGGGAATACGCTTTACTGCAGCCGGGGGCCTTCTGAACGTACCCGACGTTGTGACTCTGACTTCATGACATTGCAGATCATTATTTTTCCTATGCACTGCAGTACTATTGTATTATATAGTGTAAGCTATTCCAGAGAGCGTCATTATATTCTTCAGCCCTTGACAGACATTATCATCGCTGTCCCCATAGGGAATTTTATTTTCTGAGCCCCAATTAGTTTGTCTTTGGTTTTGGGAAGTAATTGGAGAACCCAGAGGAAACCCACGCAAACATATGGAGAAAATACAAACTCTTGGCAGATATCATCCTAGGTGGGGTTTGAATTAAGGATTTCAACACCACAAAACAAGAGTGCTAACTGTAACTGTAGGCGGCGGCTGCTGATTTAAGCCCTGCAAAACTCTCACCAGCTGGCACCTCTTCTGATTTGCACGCCCAGTGGATGACACCATTGTTGTTGCGATTCGATGCACACATGGCATCATGCTGGGCCAACTAATCATAGGTGCCCGGGATGCTGGAGTTTCCGGGCTCTGGTCAGTAGCCACACACTATGACGTTACCACTGGAGCAGGGTCCTGCCAATGCTTTTTATTAGAGATGCCCAAACATAATCAAAATCCCCTAGGGACCTTAAAATGGTACTAATAAAAACGTTTAGTCCCCACACAAAAAAAAAAACCAAGCCCTTATTTAACTCCGTAGCTGAGAAAAAGGAAAAAAAAAAAAAAAAAAAGTAAGAAAATTGTGATGCAAGCCTTTTTTTTTTACCTCCTTTAACAAAGTTCAATAATTATAAAAAAATAAAAAAAAAAGAGAAAAAGGGGATAAAAAAAAAAAAAGTAACGAAGCACATCTAACAAGTTCGGCATCACTAAATTGTATAGACATGCGGTTATCCCTTCGTCTGCATGATTTATAGCTGTTAGACAGCCTCAACACATGTGAGGATTCCCTAACAAACAGGCAATCCCTACATGTGTTGATGCTATCTTACAGCTGTAAATCATGCAGACGCAGGGACTCGAACAGAATATACGAGCACGCTGAAGATACTCTGCAAGCACCCGAACATGCTCGGTTAAACGAGCAAACTCGCTCAGCACTAGTCACAACTGCAAAATAAAAGTTTTGTGCAAACAAATACTTCTAAAATATCATTAAACTGAAGCAAACCCGTCCAAATCAACAAGAGTAACTGAATATGGGGTGCACGCATTTTTCTGCAACCTGGATTCTGAATGCTGATTTTAATTAATTATGAGGGGGGGTGGGATGATATAGAATTAACACTATTGTATATTTGTGCAGACCTTTACGCTTCAGGAAGTTGAGCGACTTGAAGAAGGAAGCCGCTGCTCCGTTCGGTCCTGGGAGCTTTGGCTCCGCTTCTCCCATGAGCTCAGCGAACTCCGTCCCAGGCAGATCTATCAACCTTGTGATGTTACTGACCAACAGCTCGGTGAACACTTCTGGGTTCTCGTGTCGGAGCTTTTCCACAAAGAAGTCCGGGTTGTAGATAACTGGCTGGCTCCGCAGGGAGGCGTCATTGCAGATCACTATGTTACACAGCGACTCACTGGAAGAGAAGGAAAAAAAAAAAAAAAAAATCTTTATATGCCAATAATTTAATTGCTAAACCCCCTTAACCAGTAATTGCCTGAAAGCTAAAGATCACACTTATTAAAGCGACCCTCTACCCACAATAGGACTATACATTTCTGTATGCAGTGCCCATTATGGGAAAGACAGATGCCACAGAGCAGAGAAACCAAGGCATCGGCAACGTAACAGAGGCACCGAGAAATACAACTGCTCGTCAGAAGTCAGTTCACAAAAAAAAAAAAAAAAGTTGTGGACCAGAACAGATGCTATATTTGCGAATTTTCCCGGCACTCGATAGATTTGGAGTGGGAAGATGTATTTTGATGAAAATCATACAGATTAACCATAACATGCAGTGGGCAGATCGCTTTAAACCTTGGAAATTAGGCTTTCTTCAAATACCTTGCATTTCCAAATGTGCCTGTGGGGAGGCGCTATCGCTGTCCACTCCTCCCCATCACGTGACCCCCGGCTGCAGCTGTCTCTGATGTCATGTCAAGTTCCGGAAATGGAAGCTGACCCGGCATCACCGAGGCGGGACCCTGTCTCCCTGAGTTTCCCAGTGCACTCCAGCGACTGCAGAACTTACAACCTTTATTAGAAAGAGCTTGTAAGCACCGCACATTTTGGGCCACCGCTGCTAGACTGCAGAGGTGGCCGGTAACCCAGGCAACAAGCCATAAACAATAAAACTAAAAATCACTCCATGGAAGAGGACAAGATTTTGAATAACAAGTAAACTGTAACGTTGGATGTTTTTACAAGTACTTTGCAATTTTACCCATTAAAGACCATGAAAAAACCCTTTAAAAAGCATCCTGAAACCGAGCCGATATCGCTGTCAGTCATGGTGGCACTTTATATTTTGGAGCAATGAAAAGGAAAACAACAATATATAAAACACATGAAAGCGTGTGATTAGTGCCTCTAAATCCCTATCCCCCTTCACAAGCACGTCCTGACATCAATACTAGACGTCTCGGATCCACCGCACGTCTGTGACAGGCGGCATTACTTTCTACCGCTCCACTGAAGATGATGATGGAGCGCTCCGCCAGGTTTACTCCGCACAATACATGAGTAGTCGCCACAAGACAAGATCAACACAAACAACTTGACCTTTTACATCTCATATCTGAAGTGCTTTACCACGAGTATAAAACACAGATCACAATACAACAAGTGCGCAGAAAGCAAACGCCACGTACTTTGTACAAAGCAAACACTGCGATTATATCAGGCGGCATACGCCAATGCCTAGGAATTAACGAAAAGACACATTGAAAAAAGAAAAAAAAAGCTTACAAGAGTGCAGAAACCTTCTGGAGCGGCATTAATGAGGCTGGAAATGGCTGTAAGTGGGGCTGAGAGCTACAGACGGAGATCATGCAGCCCATGCACATTCCTGGCATACTGCTCTGCACAAAAGAACATTGTACATCATCATGTACTGAGCGCCGCATATTAGGACTGAATTAAGGAGGAGAGGATTATAATTTTCTATTGTACCACCACTACACAAAAAGAGAAGCTTTTAGCAAACAATTGGGCTTCTTCACAGTTTACCAAGAATCAAAAAGTCCCAGAGCAGCAATTTTAACAACCTTTTATATAAAAGAGGTGATGAATTGGTTCCTCATGATCCTGAGTTACAGCCTGTATTATACTCCAGAGCTGCACTCACTATTGTGCTGGTGCAGTCACTGTATACATACATTACTGATCCTGAGTTACATCCTGTATTATACTCCAGAGCTGCACTCACTATTCTGCTGGTGCAGTCACTGTGTACATACATTACATTACTGATCCTGAGTTACATCCTGTATTATACTCCAGAGCTGCACTCACTATTTTGCTGGTGCAGTCACTATGTACATATATTACATTACTGATCCTGAGTTACATCCTGTATTATACTCCAGAGCTGCATTCACTATTCTGCTGGTGCAGACACTGTGTACATGTGGCGCCCCTGCGGGTTCAGTTGCCACAGAGGTACTGCATCTCACCCAGAGGTGTGGTTCCCCACTCTCAGGTAAGGACGGAGCACTACCCGGGACCCACACACTCACATCCAATACACTCCACTTCAGTAGGGTAGGGCGAGATTGCTCCTAAGGGAGAGCACAGTCCCTGGCTGGAGGGTGGAACTAGGTAGAGGAGGTGGATGGAGGAAGTAGCTCAGGGGAGCACAGACAGGAAGAGTATAAAAGACAGAGAGAAACATCTAGAAGGGTCGAGTCCTGCTCAGGAGAGCAGTGTTGGAGGTCCAGGCTCCTGGCTCCAGTGCTTGGAGCAGGAGTTCAGTGGAGAGCGAGGCCTAGTCTGAGAGGCCCAGGAGGAGAGAGTGAGAGAGGACAGGAGCAGAGGGAAGGCTCCAGAGACAGAGGGGATCCCAGGGCACGGGGAGTGCAGGAAGCCACCCGTGCGCTCGATTTCACACGGACATGGAGGGATCAGGCCGCAGAAGGGGACCGGCCCCAGACTAGTAAACAGCCAGGTTCAGCTAGCCAACCGGAGGCGGCAGCATTTTCAAGGTGTTGCAGCCAAAACCCACAATTATATCGCTGAAAAGGTGGCC
This sequence comes from Phyllobates terribilis, assembly GCF_046119375.1. NCBI lineage: Eukaryota > Metazoa > Chordata > Amphibia > Anura > Dendrobatidae > Phyllobates > Phyllobates terribilis. The sequence continues at coordinate 389,476,852 of NW_027362765.1, forward strand.
ACATAGGGTCCAGGGGATTGCAAGTCGCCCGACAAGACCCGAGGCCACTGGCTTGGGACACTGATTGCGAGGCGCAGGGCAGGAGGGTGAGAGCCAGTGCAGTGAGACGACCGGGAAAGGTACATAGAAAAGGGTCCCGTTTAAGTGCTCCTGAGGTACCTGAGAGATTGCTGGATCCCTACACCGGAGGATACAGGACGACGTGGGCGGTCATTCCTGGCTGCAGCGGTGACTTGGAACTGCGAGTAAAGCCTGAAGACTGCACCCCACTGTGACCTTGACTCATCTGCGCCATCACCTGCATTACACCGCACCACCAACATCTACCTCATAAAATCACCATCTACTGCCCTGGAGCTTAGCTCTACCTGTGGAGAGCTGAACCAACTCTGCTGCGTCACCATCAGCTCCAGAGGATCTGCTCCGCAGCGGCGGCCCCATATAGCCGCATACCACAGGTGGCGTCACGAACATTATCTCGAAAAAATGTATTCCCCTTTTTACTTTCCCTTTTAATTGACCGCCTTGGGTCACGGACCGGGTCACTGCCACCGTGACATCCCCCAGCATCGACCGGCCCGGCTACCGAGTACCCCACGGCCCAGGGGGCGCGTCACACATACATTACTGATCCTGAGTTACATCCTGTATTATACTCCAGAGCTGCACTCACTATTCTGCTGGTGCAGTCACTGTGTACATACATTACATTACTGATCCTGAGTTACAGCCTGTATTATACTCCAGAGCTGCACTCACTATTGTGCTGGTGCAGTCACTGTATACATACATTACTGATCCTGAGTTACATCCTGTATTATACTCCAGAGCTGCACTCACTATTCTGCTGGTGCAGTCACTGTGTACATACATTACATTACTGATCCTGAGTTACATCCTGTATTATACTCCAGAGCTGCACTCACTATTCTGCTGGTGCAGTCACTGTGTACATACATTACATTACTGATCCTGAGTTACATCCTGTATTATACTCCAGAGCTGCACTCACTATTCTGCTGCTGCAGTCACTGTGTACATACAGTACATTATATTACTGATCATGTACTGATCCTGAGTTACATCGTGTATTATATTCCAGAGCTGCACTCACTATTCTGCTGCTGCAGTCACTGTGTATATACATTATATTACTTACCCTGTACTATTCCCCAGAGCTGCACTCACTATTCTGCTGCTGCAGTCACTGTGTATATACATTATATTACTTACCCTGTACTATTCCCCAGAGCTGCACTCACTATTCTGCTGGCGGAGCCACTGTACATACATTATTTATCCTATGCTGATCTCAGCTATGGCTGCAGCATCCCATCACCGTATAGTCTATACTAAAAGGCACTATAGCCTGAAAATATTGAATACCACATCTGTACAGGTATGGGTATAGATGCTGTACTCACAACTAAATGCTAAAGCTGATGTTGCCATCTTCCATATACCCGGATTAGTTAAACTTCCTGGCTATGCTGATAGGCAAAATTTCATTACAGCTGGAGACCACCGCCATAGACATGAGATTTTGTAACTTTGGGTCCTAGCAATAAATAAGGGTGTAACATAACACTCTGGGAATAAGTGTAGCACCCCGAGGGCTCGGCTGCTACAGAGGTATTGCACCTCAAATCAGAGGTGTGATATTCCACTCCCGGGTAAGGATGGCGTGTGGACCAGGACTTAGTAAGCTGCATGCACCACACATACCCCATTTCCGAGGCACAGCTCAACGGTGCTCCCACAGAAGTGCAGGCACTACAGCTTCTGTCCCTGGCTGGAGTGGGGAGGGGAAAGTACACCCAGTGGTGTAGGAGCAGATAGGGGTGGGTCTCTGGGCATAGGTAGGAGCCCATTGGTTGCTAGTCACCTGGGCTCACACAGAGAGGGAGGTATATAAGGTGGGCACCATCTTAGAGTTCGGTTCAGTCAGGAGAAAGAAGAAGAAGTTGAGTCTGAAGAGAAGTGACAGGGAGCAGAGCTGCTGCATGGGCTCTGCTCCACAGGCAGGCCTTGTCAGGAGGCCGGAGCCTGAGAGAGAGAAGAAGGAACAGCAAAGGAAGTAAGAAAGGAAACAAGGAACTGGAACACAGAGAAAGGCCCAGAGACACGAAGGCAGAAGGAACCCCAAAGGCCCAGGAGATTGCGGGTGAAGGGTTGGCAGAGCAGGGTACCGGGACCCAAATTGGTGGAGGCAACAGATTCCTCAGCCAAGGACCGGAGGTTGTGACCACATCTTGGTGTGACCCCTAACTACATCCACCAGGAAAGCATACCACGTAGGGTCAGGGAAACCGGAGATAGGTTTCGCCAAGAGAAGGCCCGAGGAAGCTGGACAAAGGTGGGTCACTGGTGAGGACGGCCAGAGAAGGGAGCCCTGTGCCACGCTCTGGAATTGCCTGGGAGTTGGTCGAGCCCCTTGACTGGTGAACGCAGCACGGCTCAGGCAGTCCTTCATGTGCACAAGTGACCTGGATGAGAACTGTGAGTAAAGCATTGGAAACTGCACCACACGTCTCTGTGTTTCATCGCCGCACCATTAGTACTGGGACGCTCACACCATCACTCCCATCATCCACACTAGCTGCCCTGAGGCAATACTTCTCCCGTGGGGAGTTATCCCATACTCGGCTGCGCAAACAACATCAGCCTCAGCGGTCTGCAGCGCAGCGGCGGTCCCCACTGACCGCAATCCACGGGTGGCGTAGTCGGACATTTGTTATTACACTAAGACTGCCACTGAATTGACCACCCTGGAAACGGACCGGGTCAGCGCCACGGAGACTACAACCCCCAGCGATCCGGCTCCGGGTATCCCCTGCACAACACAGGCCCAGGGGGCGCGTCATAAGCCTTTAAAGGGCTTGTCCAGGGGTAAATTATTTTTCTTACTAGTTAGCAACAACCTGCCTGTTCTATCCAGCGGTGGTCAGAGTAGTCACTGGCCGCTCCTGACAGCGATTCTGCTGCTCCATGTCAACAGAGCAGCTCTTCATCCTCTTCTGGGCTGCTCTGCTGACATCACGCTGATTGACAGTTGACTCCCTGCAGTTACGTAGAAGAGAACCAGCTGTCATTGAGCATGACATCGGCAGCCGCACCCCATCAACAGAGCAAAGCGGGAGAGAAACAGCGGCTCTGTCGACGTGACGTCAGCGGAAGAGTCTGAATCTTAGTAGGAGCAGACTATGAGTAATCTGTGTCGGCAGAGATCTGCGCTGGGAAAAACAGACAGGTAGTTAGCAACTATGCTGCTCCTGGCTTATGCTTGTCTGCAGCGCCAATATCACATCAACAGCGCTGCAGCAAATCTGTCAACATGGACATAGCCCGTGAGCTCAGTTATTGGCTGCAGTGCTTCCTCCAAAATGATGTCGGTGCTGCAGACAATAACAGGGACAGGGGAGAAGCGGGGAGGGTGAGTAGAGAAGTTTGGGTTATTTCTTTGTTTAAAACAAACAGGAGGCAAGGAGCATGCAAAATGTGATGTTATTATAGCCACATACACAGTCTTGAACCATCTGCAATGTCCGATAAATGAAACTTTATTTTTTTTTATAAAAATTGGTCGCTCTGCCTTCTAATCCTTTTTTTTTGGATGGGAAAGAAATGTCGGATGGTCTAGGATTTCTAACACATCAAAATAAAATTTTAGGACGCTGCAAGTGTTTTATTTCCACTTTATGCTCTGCGAAAGGATCTAGAAATAAAGACCGGACATGAGAACACACATCAGAGAGGAGGACCCCTTTAATTCAATGGAGGGAGGTAAATAATTGGAAATCAAGACCTAGGTGCAATGTTAGCGGATGGTGCAGTTTTGTCAGTTTCTTTTTCCACTACCCTGGGAAATAATGGCAGAATGACAGTTTTTCCATAACCATGATCCAGGCTGCGACCTTCGCTGTCTTATATGAGGCCATGAATGGCGCAGTCATGTGACATCACCGCCGGGCAGGACGAGACGTAACCGCAGCCCTGAGATTATTCACAAAAGTGCCATAAAAGAACCGCTGCACTTGTTTCCCATAGTAACCAATGAGAAAGCAGCTTTCATTTCAGATCCTGTTTAGGAAAAATGAAAGCTACGCTCTGATTGGTTACTATAGGCGTCATTCCTCAGACAGTGTCACAGCGCGTTATGCACGGCTCCGGTGACCGGCTGTGTAACACTTTCTATACAGAATGTTTTTAACCACCGCAGCCATGCCGCCACTCACCGCGTTATACCCTTCTCTCTGTCACCCGTATCCTCCGTTGCTGCCATCTTGTTTTCAAATCATCCGCCGTCCTGTTGGTCACGCCCCTTTACTTGCCTATTGGTTGAGCTTCTTCTTCCCTTCATTGCTGATTGGTCAATTTGAATATCCTCGTGCTAGAGGGCGGGACATGCGGGCGCCATGCAGATGGATCACCACAGACCAGAGCTGGATTCTCGCGAGACCTGCTCGGTGCCTTCAGTGCGCGGAGCGGCGGATGGGGGACGTCTGTGACAACTGCTGGGAGGCTGCACGGACCTGACCGATGTGTGCGATGTACAGAGCGCGGAGAAGGCTGCATATTATCTGTGTAACAAGCTTCAGTAACCCCGTACACTGTATACACGTCCATTACTACACATCTGCCTGTAGTGTCCTGTGTACCCTCACTACTACTAATACTACTACTAATCATCTTTTTTTTATTTATATAGCGCCAACCTATTCCGCAGCGCTTTACAATTCAGACAATTTACAGACATTATCATCGCTGTCCCCATTGGGGCTCACAATCTACATTCCCTATCAGTATGTCTTTGGAGTGTGGGAGGAAAACTGGAGAACCCAGAGGAAACCCACACAAACACAGGGAGAACATACAAACTACCTGCTGATGTTGTTCTAGGTGGGATTTGTACCCAAGACCCCAGTGCTGCAAGGCTGCAGTGCTAACCACTGAGCCACCATATAGTGCTAACCACTGAGCCACCGTGCTGCACTACTCTATTATAGCTGCAATGCTGTAAACCGGGAACACCCCACAAGACCTGCCGTATACCAGGAACACCCCACACGACCTGCCGTATACCAGGAACACCCCACACGACCTGCCGTATACCGGGAACACCCCACAAGACCTGCCGTATACCGGGAACACCCCACAAGACCTGCCGTATACCGGGAACACCCCACAAGACCTGCCGTATACCAGGAACACCCCACAAGACCTGCCGTGTACCGGGAACACTCCACAAGACCTGCCGTGTACCGGGAACACTCCACAAGACCTGCCGTATACCAGGAACACCCCACACGACCTGCCGTATACCGGGAACACCCCACACGACCTGCCGTATACCGGGAACACCCCACAAGACCTGCCATATACCGGGAACACCCCACAAGACCTGCCGTATACCGGGAACACCCCACAAGACCTGCCGTATACCGGGAACACCCCACAAGACCTGCCGTGTACCGGGAACACCCCACAAGACCTGCCGTATACCGGGAACACCCCACAAGACCTGCCGTGTACCGGGAACACCCCACAAGACCTGCCGTGTACCGGGAACACTCCACAAGACCTGCCGTGTACCGGGAACACTCCACAAGACTTGCCGTATACCGGGAACACCCCACAAGACCTGCCGTATACCGGGAACACCCCACAAGACCTGCCGTATACCGGGAACACCCCACACGACCTGCCGTATACCGGGAACACCCCACACGACCTGCCGTATACCGGGAACACCCCACACGACCTGCCGTATACCGGGAACACCCCACAAGACCTGCCGTATACCGGGAACACCCCACAAGACCTGCCGTATACCGGGAACACCCCACAAGACCTGCCGTGTACCGGGAACACTCCACAAGACCTGCCGTATGCCGGGAACACCCCACAAGACCTGCCGTATGCCGGGAACACCCCACACGACCTGCCGTATGCCGGGAACACCCCACAAGACCTGCCGTATGCCGGGAACACCCCACAAGACCTGCCGTATGCCGGGAACACCCCACACGACCTGCCGTATACCGGGAACACCCCACACGACCTGCCGTATACCGGGAACACCCCACACGACCTGCCGTATACCGGGAACACCCCACACGACCTGCCGTATACCGGGAACACCCCACACGACCTGCCGTATACCGGGAACACCCCACACGACCTGCCGTATACCGGGAACACTCCACAAGACCTACCGTATACCGAGAACACTCCACAAGACCTGCCGTATACCGGGAACACCCCACAAGACCTGCCGTATACCGGGAACACTCCACAAGACCTACCGTATACCGGGAACACCCCACAAGACCTGCCGTATACCGGGAACACCCCACAAGACCTGCCGTATACCGGGAACATCCCACAAGACCTGCCGTATACCGGGAACACCCCACAAGACCTGCCGTATACCGGGAACACCCCACAAGACCTGCCGTATACCGGGAACACCCCACAAGACCTGCCGTATACCGGGAACACCCCACAAGACCTGCCGTATACCGGGAACACCCCACACGACCTGCCGTATACCGGGAACACCCCACACGACCTGCCGTATACCGGGAACACCCCACAAGACCTGCCGTATACCGGGAACACCCCACAAGACCTGCCGTATACCGGGAACACCCCACAAGACCTGCCCTTTTGGCTATGCTTTGACTCAGTCTTCTAGATATCACAATTTGCCCCTTGTCGCAATCGCTCAGACTTTTCCTCTTTTCTTGCTCTTTGCTCTTTCTTCTGGCTTCCAACACATCACATTCAAGAAGTGACTGTTCACTTGCTGCTTCTTACAACCCACCCCTGACACCGGGGTATAGAATTGTGCTCTTCCAGTAACTGCCTTTATTTCCCTGCTGACCACATTATATTCTTCTGTAGGCCGGAGTCCTCACTTCTCATCTGTTTCTGGTCAATCATTTCTGTGTTTGTTCTTAAAATCCAGTTTAGTTTGTCAGGAAGATTAAAAAGCAAGAATTATAGTGTAATTACCAGAACACTTAGCTCCTTCATAACGTCACAAATCAATCTGACCCCTAAATTGCTTCTCGGCCGCTTATGAGGACGGTGATTCATGCACAGATGTGCCGGGTCGTTCAGCCGGAAAATGATTCTGAAAACCTCTTAGAACGACACAACATAATCACAGACGACAAACTCACCTAGTAGAGACGAGCGAATCTAATTTTTACTCATATGTCACAAAAAATCGGATTCACTGGAACCCAAATTATTTTTTTTTATTCTCACGAATGCAGCAAAACATCAGCCGGACCCAATTTTGCTTCGTTCATAAAGAACCGGAAAGGGGTTTAAAAACAAAAAAAAAAAAAAAAAAGAGTATTCTCTCCCCAGCCATCATCTAACAAGTCTAATCATGATGTGAGGTCATGACGTCACCTAGGTGAAAAATACCAGCCGCCTATGAATGAAGACCAGACCAACCAAGCGGGGAGCAGCGCGGACAAGGTGAGGGCCGGAGAAAGGTATGGTTTTTTTTAAATTTTACTTTTATTATGCTATAGAGGGTAATTCTATAAATGTCATTCACATCAAAAAGTTTGATACAATTTTTCTACAAATTTCGAGCAACACTCTGCTCCATGCTGCAATGACTGGTTGACCCAGACATATAAGCGCTGCAGCCAGTCACTTGCCAGGTCACAGCAATGGACTTGCAGAAGTGGTCACATATCTATGTTAAGACGGAGCAGAAAGTACAGACCGTAAGGGAGCTCAAAAAGAGTCGCAACAGGAGTGGCTGGGGACTGGTGGAGTAAGAATGACGTCAGTTGTTTTTATATTTTTTTTCCAAGGTAGACAATCCCTTTAAGTTTATCAACCAGGGCTGTGGAGTTTGTGCCTTTTTTGGTGGACTCGGAGTCAGTATAAAATGGACCGACTCCGACTTCTAAAATATATAATAAGTTGGGTACTGTATTTTAATGCAATATGCGCCAAATATTTTTTCAAAAGAATTTCGGAAAGTTCTGAAATGTTCTATAATTGTCTGTTCTATTCCTGATCTAAGATTGAGGCTTTTAGTTGAGGTGAATCTGTTCTCTAGCCTTAAAAAAAATTAGGTCAGATTTGAGGTCATCTATAAAGGAGGATCTGATGGAGGTGATGCCATTTCTCAGAACAAATTCATAGACTGCAAAAATGTTATTCAGTACGTTTTTGTTGTTTTTTTCCCCCTTTTACTGCATAGTGTACTGCATATTTACAATTTCTTAAATTTTTTTGTGTTCTAAAGTTGTATTCCAATACATCTATTTTATGTTCTATCTAAATAGCTTGATTATCGTATCATAATGGTGATTAAAAGTCTAATGTTACCATTTTACTACAGTAAATTTATCAGTTAAACATGAGCCATTCATGAGGGAGTCGGAGTCGGAGTTGAACGTTTGGCTTACCAACTCCACAGCCCTGGTATCAACCTCCTTAATTTTTGGGTCTTACATGTTGTCTCACTCAGATGCTCTACTTACTTTTCTGAACTTGTGGAGACATTTTTAGGGATTGTCCAGACTTATGTAAATCAATTGTAAAGGCATTTTCTGATTTACATAAGTTACTACATATCCACTGGGACCCCCACCGATTGCTAGAAAGGGGTGGCCTTTTTTTATTCATCTCCTCACACAGGTCCCCTGTTATGGCAAGCAGTGGGGGACGCATAGTCACCAGAATAGATATGTTGTTCACATACAGCTGCTAAAAACCTATCCTTGTCATGTGGATGGCTAGTTACAAGGTAGTGGTCTTGTGTAAGGCCCCCTCCTGTACACTTTAGGTAGCTGTTGGCCAAACGATGGTTCAGCCAGCAGGTATCTCAACAGGATTGCTCCATTGAGTGCTCTTGAGCTCTTTACGAGCGGCATCTAAGGATCGGACTTGCCGGAACCTTATTGTCACCCTGACACCATCTGGGGACAGTGGAGATGCCCTCAAACTCACTATCAGCAGGTTCAGTCAGTGGGGACCTTTAGATTCTCGTTGATCAGATATTGGTGGTATATCTAAAAGGCGTCCATACACATTAGATGAATCTCAGCCAAACCCTCCAATATTGGCAGGGCCGACCGATGTATGTGAGGGGGAATAATGACTGTTCATATTGGGGGTCTAGTGGCAGTGACTTACTCTTTTCTTTCCTTTGAGAACACGTGCACGCTTGGCCTTGCAGAACATCCATAAGTGCCCGGGGTGCGAATATGCCCAGTCACAAAGGTATGGCTGTTCTCGCACACCACCACTCCATCCATCGACCATAGGACTGCCAAGTACTTAACTATCTTCGTCCCGTAGGAAATGAATGGACCAATGATGCGCATGCGTGGCCAACGCTCCATCCTCACCAGGTATTTCAGACCCCTGTTCTTGGGATCAGTGGAGGTCCCAGTGTTTGGAGCTCCAGCGGTCACCAAATTTTTTGCACCTTTGTGGATAGGCAATAGCTTGCGAAAGTGGTACAATTTATTTAAGGTGTCTCAGAAGCCCTTCTGTCACATAAGAACGTGGGGCCCAACTAAAGATTTACCGTAGGGGCCCAGAAGCTTCACATTATTTCTTCTGTATAATTGCATTTTTTTTCCCATAATGAACAGACACAAATTTTATTTTCTTTTATTAAATAGAAAAATACAATCATCAGTGTTTAAAAATATCAATAAAAATAGTAACAGAGAAATAGTAAAGTCCTGTCTGTTCCCCACACAGAGCCACGGCGAGCCCTTCATTCACTATAATAGCTCCGATCCACAGAAAATACCAATATGTCCACTCTACACACATAACAATACGTGCCGCCATTACTCGCATGCTATGACATGATGGGACTACAGAGCTGAATTCATAATACTGGGCTCATCGCCAGCCATGAAAGCCACATTATAAATATAAAGGTCAGACAGAACATATCACAATAGTCATTTGTAGGAAACGTCCAGACTTTTTATAGAAATCATCATATTTACATTTGTAGTCCTTGGAATTGATTGACGTAAGTCCATTGGTCCCTGGATTAAAGGGTCTTCATGAGATTACAAAAACATGGCTTCCAGAAACTGCACCACTCTTCTCCATAGACTACATGTGGCCCCGAAGATCAACTTTATTCAACTAAATGGGGATGAGCTGCAATACCAGATGCAGCCTGTGGACAACAGTGGCACTGTTTCTAGAAATAATAAAATCTTGTGCAACCAGCCCATGGTCCAGATCCTTCCTTTAGTGCTTCTGCTCCAACTGCTACCCTATAGGCTTCCGTAAGACCTGGCCTAGGTGCCACCTTTAGTGTAGCCTCCCATAGTGACTTTGCATCCGGTGACATTTGTGCTTTATAATTCCAGTCTAGTGCCAAACATTGTCCAGACAGTGCCATACTTATATACTGAGTGCCCACATGGAGCCAAACTCTGCCCAGATAGCTAGTTCCTCCAGTCCCAGTGATCACAGTCTCTTTTCATTACCGCTGAGTAACGTCTTCTACATCCTACAGGAGACTGATAGTACGAAATGAAAATTTTAACAGCGTTACCCTAATTTACTTGTCTTGCTGATTGGTTCATGAGACCCCCACTGATAACTCAAAAATGTAACCTTGTGCATGAGAGAATTCAGAAGAGGTGCCGGGCTGAATAGAAAGTCTATGAGTCCATGCACAGAGCGGTGTACGAGCTGAATAAAAAGTCTATAGGTCCACGCACAGAGCGGTGTACAGGCTGAATAGAAAGTCTATGAGTCCATGCACAGAGTGGTGTACGAGCTGAATAAAAAGTCTACAGGTCCATGCACAGAGCGGTGTACGAGCTGAATATAAAGTGTATGAGTGCATGCACAGAGCAGTGTATGAACTGAATAAAAAGTCTACAGGTCAACACACAGAGCGGTGTACAGGCTGAATAGAAAGTCTATGAGTCCATGCACAGAGTAGTGTAAAAGCTGAATAAAAAGTCTACAGGTCTACGCACAGAATGGTGTACGAGCTGAATAGAAAGTCTATGAGTCCATGCACAGTGCAGTGTACGAGCTGAATAGAAAGTCTATGAGTCCATGCACAGTGCAGTGTACGAGCTGAATAAAAAGTCTACAGGTCCACGCACAGAGCGGTGTACGAGCTGAATAAAAAGTGTATGAGTCCTTGCACAGAGCAGTGTACGAACTGAATAAAAAGTCTACAGGTCAACACACAGAGCGGTGTACAGGCTGAATAGAAAGTGTATGAGTCCATGCACAGAGCAGTGTACGAACTGAATAGAAAGTGTATGAGTCCATGCACAGAGCGGTGTACGAGCTGAATAAAAAGTCTACAGGTCCATGCACAGAGCAATATATGAACTGAATAGAAAGGGTATGAGTCCATGCACAGAGTAGTGTACGAGCTGGATAAAAAGTCTACATGTCCATGCACAGAGCAGTGTATGAACTGAATAAAAAGTCTACTGGTCCATGCACAGTGCAGTGTATGAACTGAATAGAAAGTGTATGAGTCCATGCACAGAGTGGTGTACGAGCTGAATAAAAAGTCTACAGGTCCATGCACAGAGCAGTATATGGAATGAATAAAAAGTCTATTTCCATGCACAGAGTGGTGTTTGGAATGAATGGAAAGTATATGAATCCGTGCACAGAGCAGTATATGGAATGAATGGAAAGTCTATGAGTTCATGCACAGAGCCGTGTAAGAGCTCATAGACGTTCTACTAAGCCCATACACCGCTAAGTGCCCGCTGAGCGAAGCACTGTAGTGGATTTATGAATAATCGGTGGTGTTTTCAGAACCGGGACCCAGCAATCAGCAGGACATGTTACGATTTCTTTACCCTGCACATCTGTCTTGAAGTCTAAGTAGGCAGCTGATGACTAAACGATTGAGCAAACTGCTCGTTCATTGGGTGAGATGATCTTTCGTCTTGCTTAAAAGATCTCCGTTCTTGGCGGCGGATCGTCCTGTGGAAGGAGGAGATTCTCGCTGCAGAGAACAATGGCAGCCTGCGCACTGAGCGATCTATCACAGGTCATCACAGCACATCCGAGGAGTGTCTGCCTGTGTGAATAAGCTATTAAATGAATCGGTAAATGTTAAGCGCAACTTTAGAGTACAGATGTTAAAAGAAAAAAAAAAAGTATGTGGGTACCGGACCTAATTGTATAAAGTGACATTTGCTATTCTACTAGAAGAGATCCGATACTTTACTTCCTGAACTAGTACACTTGGAGGGTAAGAAAACTGCATTGTGTAAACCAAGCTTTAATTATTAGGTACCAGACAGTTTTTATACTTTGCATAGTGATGCGTATTTTACAGTTGTGTATCATTGATGGCCGGTGTTGTATCCGTGCTTCTTACAAAGTGAGAGAAAATGAGGATAAGACGCGCTCCCTGGCACAAGACACAATTTTGCTTTTTGCAGTAAGTTATCCTTGATTTGATCCGGACTCCGTACACTGTGTAACCCCAGCGGCCATGACTCTGAAACAGTAGGGGAATTGGACCCCCACCAATCCAATACTGATTAGACTAGTACTAGATCTGGACAACCTCTTTATGTTTTTATATCTTCACTCAGGACACAATGTATCGTATGTAACCTGTCCAACCTTTTTTCTTCATAGGATACAAATTTTGTCAGAGACATCTCGGCTTCTTATCTTCCCCGATGTATTAAATATTGGCAAATCTGATCATTCATGTATGGCTGAATTGCAGCTATTTGAAGGAATTGTCCAGCCAAATATATATCTATATAGTTTATATTAGTTGATAAAACATTACTGATATATACAGTCATAAGAAAAACTAAGTACACCCTGTTTGAATTCTATGGTTTTCCATATCAGGACATATTTTAAAAAAATGTGCTCCTTAGAAGGTCTCAGAATTGGGTAATCAAATGAACAGCAACACATGACAAATTACATCAAAAACCAGGGGCCAAAATTCAGAAGCAGCATCTGGAAAATTATGTACACCCTTAATGCTTCCATAGGAATTCAGCAGACATGTGCTGCTATTCGAATGCCCTGGATTAATTGCTCATCAGTAAGCGTGACCACCTCTATAAAAGCAGAAGTTTTGAGACTTTGCTGGTCTGGAGCGTTCCCCCTTCATGGAAGATGCACAGACTCAGAAGGGATCTGGTTTAGCTATTGCACTAAGCAAAAAAGTACTGTAACCCTCGGAGGCCGAAGATCCAAATTGGCAGAGTTACCTTATACACAGATCCTCAATATCTTGTATACAGGTGTGTACAGGTGCAATAAAAAAACATGATCATCTTTTTAGGTAAATTCCAAAGCGGCAAATCTCTATTAATTTTTTTTTTTTAGTGTCTCTACTCCGGGTTCCCCCAGTTGGATATGTTCACACATTCAGGATTTGCTTCGGACAAAAGTTTACAAAGAATCAGTGGCCAAAATGTGAGACTGACACTTGGATTTCTGCTTTACTTGAGGATTAGCCCCATTAAATCCAAGTGTTTGCCATGTTGAGTCTGCAAGAATATGGTGCATGCTTATTATCCTCCTGCAGCACAAATATAATTCTGTGCATAACTTTTCATGAGTGTGTGAACTGGGTGAAAAATGTCCAATTTACTTATATTTGACACAGAAAATTACAGACCTAAATCCTTATGAAATCCTGAAAGGTTGAGTATACACTAAGAGTATGTTCACACACAGCTTTATTTTTCCTCCGCAGCCAAAACCTGTTCTCTTGGCAGTAAAAATGCTAATTTCAAAACAGGTTTTGTAGCATTTGTTTTGCAGCGTTTCTTGAGTGTGAATTACATGTGTGCTTTTTCTGCAGCACATGTTTAATAAAGTTTAGTTTTATTCATCTAAAACTCTTCTTGTTTGTTTTTTTTGCAGGTTTTTTTTCACTTTCCCATTGCTTTTTGTGGGTGAAAAATGCTGAAAGAATGGACATGCTGCAGATTTAAAAAAATCCTGCTGTTCTTCAATTCAGTCGGGAAAAAGAAAAAGAGTGTGTATGAGATTTCTGATGTCTCATAGGTCTCGCTGGCACTGTAAAACACAGCTTTTAATTTGCATTAAAAAACAAAACCCGCTGCATGTGAACATAGCCTTTAAGTCACTCAGAGAGTGCCATATTTTGCTCACATAGAGCAGATAGTGTAGTATTTTTTTTATATTTTACTTTAGTTTTTCAATGACAGCTCATTGAGGGACATACAAGAGATCAAAGAAAGTAACTGAGCCGGACCACCAAACCAACCACAAGTCTCAGGGAGGATTACTTCACTAATAAAGGGGTCAATATTGACTCTTTAACAAGCCTTTCAATATGACTTAGGATAAAAGCCAAGCCAGAATCTTAATTTACAGACACTGTGTTTCGGGATGTTGCCCCTCATCAGTGTAACAGGCTTACTAAATACATCGTCAATATACCTCCCACTGTTTCCAGCTCCAGATGTAAATATTGAATGGAGCCGGAATGGCACAGCTCTGTTGACGGTGTAGTAGCCAATCTCTTGTACTGCGGTTCAGCACCCATTCACTTCAATAGGAGCTGAGCCGCTTACCAGGGAAGGGCTGCTGTTCTGCTCAGTTCAAAAAAAAGCTGATCACTCCCCACCGATCGGATACTAATTGCCAGGTCATCAATATAGTAAGACTGAGCAACCTTTCAATTGAGCCTCTTATAAATGACATTTCCTAACAAACAATGGGCAAAAAGCAACAAGAGTGTCACCAGGCCATTACTGGCAACGAGAAACCACTAATATGTCCTGAAATTGAATGAAAAATGTATATATTTTTTTAAACTAAGAAGGCAATTAACACTGGATGTGCTAATTATGTTTTTTTTGTTTCATCCACAAGTAGAATGCATTTAGGGAGCAGCCTCAGATTCTATTTCAATGAAATGACAGTAATTCGGTCTCGCATAATCCTGGTGGAAATATGGCCGTTATCTCTCTTCTCCAGTTTTCTTTTCTTCCACAATGCAATTAAACCCAGACTGTGGAAAACGATGTAAAAAAAACAACAAAAAGGCCATTTCCACAATTTCTTATGTTCCATCTCATTGTGTGGCAATCATGCAAATTGCACATCATTTTTCCCTTTCGATATTTGCCTCGTTTTAAAAAAAAAAAAAAAAAAAAATAGACGTCCTAAGGCACCGAGAAGTCCCCCGTTTCCATCATGTCGAGATGTCTGAAAAATATAAGTTTTGGGTCACTGCTTCGACTCTGTCCCAAAAATTCCTTCTGTTCTCCTTCGTTGGAATTTAGGGTCCACGTTGAACGTGTGCTGGGCGCCGACACCAGGGAAGAGCCACCAGACCGGGCAGAAGAAGGTTGGTAGTTCTGATTAGGTCCATCCGCAGATTTCTCCAGCCGGGGGAGAAGGGACTTTAGGGTTTCCCTGCACGCACTGCGGAAAGATGTCGATGAAATGCAAAACAGGATTGGATCCAGAGCGCTGTTGAGATACCAAAGCGGCAGCGAGAGGTAAGTCTTCAGCAAGGTGTAGACCTTGAGGACATAAGTATTCCAGTTATCTATATAGATCTGCATGAGGGAAGATGCTGTGTCGGGAAAATTGCACAGGAAAAAAGCCACCACCACTGCACCTGTAAAAAAAGAGAGATGTTCTAAAAAGCTGTATCATACATATATAGAATATAGCGGTGTGTCTGCTATTCCATACCACTCAAATAACGCTGTGCTGCTATACCAAACACTGCCACTAGACAAGGTGGCGCTGTTTAGGGGTAAAAGTGTAACCTCTTTTATATAAAATAGAAAAAAAAAAGGTAAACCCCTTTAAGCCGGATCTAGTTTGGCACAACGTAACAACATATCACCAGGTTTTCAGCAAGCAAAGGGTTGAATTGAATTCAGAATATTCAGATTTTATATATTTAGATCATGGAAAGTTGAACTTTTTAGGTATAACTTAAACTTCACTCCAACCTCACGATGTCCTCAGACAAGGATTGACGCTTGTCAGGGTTCTAGCAATGAAGAGTTTTCTAAATGGTTCCAGTAATTTCAGACAACTTGATGTCATTTCATAGATATATCGTGATAAATAACCTGCAAATCACTTTATTTGGTAAATAAATGTAATTCTTATATACATTTGGTCTTTCCCTCGAGTCTAAGGGGTAAGGTTTCTCCTTGTAGAGAATGACAAGCCAAGTCTGGCATGCCAGAGTGAGGAGACTTATAAGCCATGAATGCTCCTCTGGGAAATTAAATATGCAACTTACCTCTTCAGAAAGGAAGAGGACTAGAACTCTAGCGCCACCTATTGGAAGTAGCGATCCTACAAGTCAATGTCAACTCTTTAACAAGCCTTGCAATATGACTTAAGATCAAAGCCTAACCAGAATCTCAGTTTTCAGACACGGTGTTTCGGGGGTGTTGTCCATCATCAGTGCAAAGTATGAGATCTGATTTGTGTTCCCTCAAAAAAATCCTTCCACTGTGTGCTTGTCTTCTAACTACTGTCCACTGCCTGTTGTCAAGTGTAATCCTCTATAGCAGCAGAGACTACGAGATGGATTGGAAGGAACGGGGATGGGGCTTTGCGAGGACGGGTCTATAACTCTCTGCTCCCCTGTCTGTCAAACTCAGGGCCTTGGCTACTTAAATGGGTTGTCTAGTTCTGACTTTCTCCGGATGTGAGTTTCATCCGAAGGAAGAGAGAGTAAAGCGGCCCCTTAGCAGCCGCTGATTGGCTCCAGGGCTCATGTCGTATAACAATGTCACCATAACCCATGGAGATCCTGCGCCGACATCGTTGGAACTGCATCGGAATTGACTAAAGGCTGTTTATATTTTAAGGGGGAATATAGTGACTGAGAAGGGTTGTCCGAGTGGTGGACAACTCATTTAACAAAGAGGTGGGCTTTTAGTTCAGGTCACGCGAGCCACTGGACAATGGCAGGTACAATGCATACTGCAAAATAAGCAAAAGGAAGTTCCAGCTTTTAAACTGTTGACAGAGCGCCGAGGAAGCAGAACTGTGCACTAAACTGAGAAGCGTGGATGACAAGTAGGTGCTAACCTCTTAACAAGAACTTCTCCCGGAAGTCCATTTTAATGTTCAGAGTTCCAAGGGAAGTCCGAGAGGAGAGAAAGATTTTTTCCAGCTCCAAAGTTTTGGTCCCAATTGTTTTCAATGGGGTTCGGGTTCTGGTTGAAGTTCGGGTACAGCTCAGGTACCCGAACCAAACTTTGGACTAAAGTTCAGTCAGGTACCAGAACCCAAACTTCCACAGGTCCGCTCATTCCTCATGACAAGTTATAGAGCACGAGAATTGGAACAGTTCCTGGACTTATTGTGGGTATGAGGATAGAAAGATCATCCTTTTCTATGGGTTTTTTGTGAAAGGAAAGGTATTCTTTAAGGCTATTTACCGGCCGTCTATTGCTTTCAGACTAGACATGGACTTGAAAGCCATTAGACAATGTCAGGTGCAATGCATGCTGGAAGTGAAATAAAAAAAAGTTCCTGTACTTATTGTACTGGCAGAATGCTGATAAGAGGAACCATCCACAAAGAGTTGGTGGTATGTTACTAAGCATAAGAATTTGGACAGGGCATGAGAACCCTAGATATCTATGTGCACCATAAAAAGGATAATCTTGTGGGAATGAGAACAGCATGACCATACCTTTCTACAGATTTTCGTTAGAAGAACAGTTACCCTTTAATTATCCCTTTAATGCCTGTAAAACGGAGGAGGAGGAAGCAGTGTGGTCACCAGAGATTTCTCCCTCCTAACTTAATAAATTATAATGCCGCAGGTTAAAAAAAAAAAAAAATCAATTTTGGACGCAAATAGCCAATATTTTCAGTCTATATTTAAGACTGCTGGTTCTTTATCTACGTCACTCTCCTCTGATTAATCCGTTTGTTGTTGTTTTTGTCTTTTTTAGTGTTGTTTTCTTTTTTGAAGCTGCTATATTGTGCTAGATATACTGTATAATAATTTTTTAGGGGTTTTTTGCCAAGGGGGCATAAAGGCTTAACAGTGGTGCGTTTTCTGTTTTTGGGCAAGATAACTACTGAACAATTGCAATGCATGCTGAGAAATCAGGGAAAGAAAGATCTAGCACCTAAAGTGCTGGCAGGATGTTAATAAGCAGGGAATCACCCCACTCAGTAAGAATAGATGGCAAGTGACAGAGCATGAGAATTTTGACAGTCCTGGACTTTTTACAGTTTTACCTAGTGGGTATATGGTCTCCAAGATTAGAGATGGATGGAACTGTTCGTGGGACTCTGGTTCATCAGTCAGGTCAGTAGTCTCTAGCTGCTGGTTGGGAGGCTCATGAATCTCATAGCTTTCAGGAACACTGGGGTGGCTTTTCATTAGTCAGACTGACATCATTGCGGTGTGGCGCACAGATCACTCGTACCAGCCCTGGTCAATCGAAAGCTGCGTCAGGGATCCCAAAAGGTAAGAGGGGTCCAGTGGCCAGAGACTTTTGTGCTGGCCGATCGACCAGACTCCTACAAATTTATCAGCCCATCTCTACTGTATGACCATTCATTTTCTCTGATTTTGGGTGAAATAATAGGTCCTCTTTCAGTTATCCATCACTGTTGTGCTGTCAGTGGTATACAGAGAAGAGGGTCTTTTTTATCAAAGATCAATATATATAACCCCCCCCCCTCCGAGTACAGGAAAAAGAACTTTCTCAATCTTCACAATGCAGCATGATTCACAATCTTAGGCCACGGCCCCACTATCAGTATTCGGTCAGTATTTTTTCTCAGGAGTGGGTGATAAATGCAGAATTGGTGACTTGTTTCTATTATACCTTTTCTCTGATTGTTCCTCACCTGGTTTTGGCTCCCACTCCTGAGAAAAAATTCTGACCAAATACTGATAGTGGGGCTGTGACCTTAGCAGAGACCAAGCATGAAGTTGATTCAATATGCACAACCACCCGCCATTGTGACGTTTCGAGGACAAACCCCTTCATCAGGCTTGTCACGATGGCGTGAGGTTGTGCACGCTGAATCAACTCCATGCTTGGTCCCTGCAAAAATTGCGAATCCTGCTGCATCGTGACGTGTGAGAAAGTTCATTATCACGTATATTTAATTGCTTGCATTGCGTTATGCTTTACCTTATTGAAGAAATTAATGTTTTACGGCTTACATTTCAATAAGAAGAATTTATGTTGAAGAAGCGTTAATGCATTGTGTGATTTATGCTATGCGATTGTGAGATTGAAGGAGTTAAAGGGGTTATCCGGGGCTTTAACATTGATGGCCTATCAATGTCTCATCGGTGATGAATACGACACCCGGCACCCCCGCGATCAGCAGTTTCCGGTGGCGGCTGGAACTGCTCAGTTACAGAGCTGCATAACACAGCTCCGCCGACTGAATAGTGGCGACACCGGGAACAGCTGACCAGCAGGGGTGCCGGGTGTCGCACCCCCAACGATCAGACATTGATGACCTATCCCAAGGATAAGCCATCAATGTTAAAGCCCCGGACAACCCCTTTAAGAGAGATCTATGTCCACCTTGTGCAACAAAGGGCGTTAGTATTTACCGTTGAATACTCGCCCTATCATGGCGCCTGTTTTTGACAGTGTCCATTTATTTCCACCTTCACGCTTTTTCTAAGACCCTTGCACCCATTTCCTAACCCTCGCCAAATAAAAATGCAGCTCCTTTGTAGAGCAGAACCCTGCACAGGATCTCGACACCCAGATAAGGCTCATCATTCATGTCCGTGAATTTCGGTGTCACCTCGGACCGCAGTGCACAGACTGGCCACCGGTTTCCCAACCCAAGAGTGACATCCTAAAGAAATATATGAAGCTGTCACGCTTGGGTTGGAAGAGACGCGGCCAGTCCATGTTTTAGTGGTCTGTCCTCAGTCCAATTGACACGGACGTCTGAATGAGCCTTTATAAAGAGGATGGAACTAAAAGTGCTCTGACGACACTAAAGGAGCCACATGGTCTTCGTGTTCACCCCTAAGGATTCACCTTTTCTCTAACAATGTCACCTACCCATAAGTTGTCGTGCTTTCCTTTCTGAAAGTGGGCGACTATGAGGCTGGTTTATATGCTTCGAAGAAAATTGCCAGTGTGTTCTTGTCAGCCCAATCTTTTCCCTCTGCCTGTGGTTTATAGTAAAGTGATGGAAGATTAGGAGATGAAAAAAAATGATGGCCACCAATGGCACCACAAAGAACAAGATGCTCCGGGTTTGCATGATGCTTTTGTAGACGATGTATGGCTTTGGTTCCAGCATCTCACACACTGTGGAATCGAGAACGACTTTATCCCGAGAAGTAGCTGTGTAGTCCAGGATACACGCTGCGGACTCGCCATATACAATAGCTACAGGTATAGTGCTGAGGAATGACAAAATCCAAATGAAGGCCAATAAATAAGCCATGCGGGATTTTCGAAGTCCGGTGATAGACCACATGGGATGACATATAGCAAAGTATCTCTCGGAAGTGAATGCAATGATGGTCCAGCTGGTGGTGGCACAGTAGACCTGTCTGATCATGAAATATAATTTGCACACTGTGTCGGATAGAGCCCATGGATAATATTGCCAGAAGTACCTGTACAAAGTCACTGGAATAGTCAGCAGAAGTAGGATGTCGGCCAAAGCCAAACTTAAGAGGTAGAAACGGACAGCACTAACTTTCATCCTACCGTTTCTCATTAAAGTAAGGATACTTAGTCCATTGGCCAAGATACCGAAAAGAAAGAGAAGACTGTAAAATATAGTGGCCGGAATGGCTACATAATTGGGTTCCTGCTTTTGGGCACCGATGAAGAGGTGATGCAGAGTCCTCCGAGAGGTGTTGGAGCCATCACTTTCGTTCCACAGAGATCCATTGTCAACATTGATGTAGTTGAGGCATTCATTGTGAGCGGCTGCATTTGACCGGTTCATTTCCAAAACTCTGGCCAAGTTCGGAGATTTCAAGGCTAAATGGCAACACAATTGAGAGGGATCATTAAAACAAGAAGTGAAATTAGACGGAATGAAGCATAATTATACATTTCAGCTCCATGGAAAGCTCTACACTGACATTATGGAAGAATGGCGGCTGATTACACAGAAAAACTTTATTATTCTGTAGTGCAAATTGTTGATTAGCTGGATAAATTGACGTACGCTCAAATGTATCACTCATAATCAGACATTACTGAAGAAAAGCAAGCGGTCATTAAAGTAACAGTATGTGTCACAGCTGTATGTGATCCACAGGGTGTATAGAACCCCTGATATGTTATTTAAAGCAGGGTTGAAGTCTAACTCCGACTGCCCAAGGTGCTCGCAATCTCAGGCAGACATACTGCATATGCTTTGGCATTGTCCTAGATTGTCCTCCTTTTGGATCGTAGTGTTGAACTGTTTTGGAATGGTGTATAGGTGTATTGTCCCTAGGGACCCTCTGACATGTATATTAGGGTACGTTGAGGAAATAAAAACAGACAACATGACCAAAATAGCAATTGCGATATTATTGTTTATTGCCAGAAAATTGATTGCAAAATATTGGATTAGAGAGGAGCCCCCGTCCAGACGCGAATTCATTGCCCAAACGTACTATATAATTCACCTTGAAAAAAGTATTTACGCTAAGAGGAATAAGCAGGAATTCTTCCATAAATTATGGAAGCCATGGTTGGATAGGATTAATTAGAGTAACACCTCTATATACTACTGTAGAGTAAAACTCTTGGTAAACTGCATGACGGAGTGGAGAGGGAAGAAGGAAAGAAGAGAAGAAAAGGAGGAAAGTAGAGAAGAAAAGGAAAGGAAAGAAGGGGGGGAATAAAATAAAAAAGAGAAAGAAAGGTCTTCATGTGGGGGTAAGGGAAGGGGGGGAACTTACTGTAATATTGTAAAATGAGTATTGTCATGTAATATCTGTTCCAAGTTTTGTTATGTTTAATAAAAATGTATCTGATTAAAAAAAAAGTAACAGTATGTGAATCCAAACCTCTTCGGAAAATCAATACAAAAGCAGCAAAATCATCAGTGGGACCTAAAGGAGTTATGGTTTGGTTATTTGTTGAAGGGGTTGTCTCACCACAGATGCCGATGGGTCGGGCTCTTGAAAGCCATGACAAGCAAGTGATTTTGCCATAGAAAGGCTTAACCAGCCAGACATCTGTACTATGGCAGCTGCATGGGAAACAGTATTACTTGGTGGCCATCCTGTTAGGCGTTAAAAAGTCTAGTTCCGTTGAGAAAGTTGAGTGATGACTACAGGAGATGTCACCTAGCTTTTCTAGATAGGATTGCTAAATTCAGTTTAATTAGGGTACGTTTTCTTTATGCCAGAAGTACCAGAAAAACCTTTGAGCTGTCAGAAATGTCATGCACAAGATTGCTTCTTTTCCTGACTGAATTGGAAAATGCTTCTTTTTTGAAAACCCCAGAATGTTAATTCTTTCAATGTTTTTGCAGTGTTTTTTCACCCATAGAAAGCAATGAGAAAGTGCAAAAACCGCAACCATGCATTTTTGCTGCCTTTTTTATTGAATGAAACTAACTTTATTAAACATGTACTAAAGACACATAATCTGCACCAAAAATGCGGCAAAACCTGATTTTTGTGAGTAACTTTTTTTACTACCAAGATAGCAGAATCTGGCTGCAGAAAAAAAAACACTGCAAAAAAGCAGGCTATGTTCACACATTGCGTTTTTTGTGCAAATTTTCTGCTGCATTTTACAGTACCAGCAAAGTCTATGAGATTCCAGAAATCTCATGCCCATGCCTTGGTTTCTATTTGATCAGTATTTTGTGCTTTGCATGTTTTTTTGCAGAATAGAGCATGTCATTTCTTTCAGCGTTTTTCACCCATTGGAAGTAATGGATGGTGAAAAAATGCCTACTGTGAACATAGCTGTCAGGTTTTGCTGCGTTTTTAGTGAAAAAAGGAAGTAGATCAGTATGTGAAACTCATTTATTTTTGTGATTTTACCATCTTGTCTTGGTCACCTGAGATGGCAGTTTGGATTTGTACAATTTAATTAAATTAGTGATGTGTAAACATTGGCTGAGCTAGGTGTGAGATTGAACAATGCCTGTGGCCTAATGAGGTGTGAAATTGAAAAATCCCTGAGCAATTCAATGGCTGACCTTAGTGTGAAAATAAATAGTGTCCTACAAACTCAGTGCACTATCAGTGTCTTAGGTAAACTATTCCTGAACAATTCACCTCCCCCCACTGTTACATTTGAAATTCTGGTTAACATGGTTTCACATATGTCTTGCATTGGTGACCTATGTTCATGCTTCTGTGGTGGAAGCAAAGCTGAACTTTGGGATCCTGAAAAACGCAGCAAAGAAAACAAGGAAAAAAAACAAGCAAAATCCTGAACAAACCTTGGCAAGAGATCAGCTTTTGCTGCAGAAAAAAACGCCGAAAAAATGCAATGTGTGAACAAAGCCTTAGTCTGATTTAATTTTGGTGAATATGCCATAAATGGCTAATAAATGTGGGACCTTCCGCTATCTCCAGAAAGGATCCTCTGACTTCCATTTGGGTTGATGAGACAGCAATTATCTACTAAATCCAGGTGGAAAAATAGATTGAATGTTGACCTTTCACCGCACTCTTCACTTTTATTTGGTAGTAATATCAATTTCACATATCCATTAAACACCGTGCTCAAATTGCAATATTCTGGCAACTAATGTGTCACTCGAGCTATAGAGAACCACGGGTTGGATTGGGTATTGCAATCTGAGCGTAGTCCATGTTTCAACGACGTATGAAGACCGTGCTCGCTCGGAGGTTTCTGCGTATGCCATAGAAGTGAATTTAAAGAGTTGCGCACATGCAATTCCCGCTTTCCACTTATTTTTCCATCTGGATTTAGTCATCAATTGTCATCTCATCAAGCAAGATGGAAGTCGAAGACGCCTGTTTTGTAGAGGGATCCACATCAGACATTTATAACATCTATCCTGAGCATATCTAAAAATGCCTGAGATTGATCCATCACTCGTAGTCAACTTTACCTTTTTTTTTAAATTCATATAGAATTATTAATCATTTTGACTAGATAAGCTGCAATAATTGGTACAATATTTTGCAAATGACCAATAATCAAGACCAGAGGCACAAAAAAAACCTTGAAATAAAGAGGATCGTCAATCAGATTCGCGAGAAAATCCAGTCTAGTGATTGCTACCAATAACCTCTGTTGCTCAGCATGCTTTTATCCATGCAAACAACCCTCAATCAAGCCTGATCTCTGGCGCTTTGATAAGAATATTTGTGCATTATCCTGAATGTGGGCAGCTTTAGAATACAAGTAATGACATTTATTACTGGAGGCAAAATTCCAGTGCACTGGTAATATCAATGTATCATAATCATAATGGGTATATTCCTGAATTTTTCATTTTTTCATTCATTTTTTTAACTTAACACCACTTATTGATGGCTTTACTTTCTGGAACACGTGGCTCATACCACTTTCCTCCAAACCATGCCCTTTGCTATCAGAGCCAAACTCTCAGTGTTTAAAATAGAAAATAGTCAAAAATCCAGCATTGGATCTTGGAAATTTTTTAGTTTTATTATTTCTATAGATTAAAAAAGATCCATCTCACATCCAATTTGGTGGCGCATTTTGAACATATGTTATTTACAAAGTCTAACATCAAACAGGACATTCCTATCCCACCTAGTTGTATACGAAATAGGTTTAAAACCTAATGGAATATTATGTGCTGATATGCCCCAAATTTGTTACACTTTGTCCTAGGGTCTAGGGACATAGAGAGTAATATACTGTTATGCCCGAAAGTGTTGGCACCCTTGAAATTTTTCCAGAAAATGAAGTAGTTTTCCCAGAAAATTATTGCAATTACACATGATTTGTTATATACATATTTATTTCCTTTGTGTGTATTAGAATAACACAAAATGACTGAGAAGAAAAAAGGCAAATTGGACATAATTTCACGCAAAACCCCAAAAATGGGCTGGACAAAATTGTGGGTAAACAACTTTGTTTCAAGCATGTGATGCTCATTCACACTCACCTGTGACAAGTAACACATGTGGGAAATATGAAAATCACACCTGAAACCAGATAAAAAGGATAGTTGACTCAATCTTTGCTCTGTGTGTGCCACACTAAGCATGTAGAACAGATAGAGGAGAAGAGAACTGTCTGAGGACTTGATAACCAAAATTGTTGAAAGCTCCAACGAAATTCAAGCTCTCCGGCAGGTTCAGAGTGTGTCAATGTCAGCGCAAACTATCCGTCGACATTTTGTCACGGGTGTGTCAGATGTGACAGACAGTCGCCATGCAGTTGGTTGCAGGAGATCCCTTCGTTTGGCATTACAGACACCTTAGCTGCCTCCCTCCTGCTCTTATTGACAATCAGGCCTGGGTGTTTAAATACTTCCTGGTTGCTACACAGAGGTGTCGGTGATATTCACATGACCCCTTGTGAATGCTTGGAGCAAGTGCAGTTCTTACTTCCTCTCTGGTGCTAAGAGGATGTGTATGCCATCTCTCTGAAGTCGACTCAAGCTAAGCTACTTCTCTGGTGTCTGTCTCCCACTACTGTCTTTAGTTGTCAGTTGGGATCGACTAGCACTCATCCCCCCTTTCTTATCCAGGACCAAGTGCTAGGGAAATACAGGTATAGATTCCTGTACGGCGATTGGTGAGGAACCAATATAGGGACGGTAGGAGGAGACAGGGTGATTGCAGATCAGCCTAGGAGGTCTCCACTTCCCCCTTTCCCTAGTGTCTGGGCTCCCTTCCCCTCATCCCTTCGTGTCGCACTTTGTCTTTCCTACACTGTGCATGACATTATTACCGTCCGACGTGGGTAAAAGGGAACTTTTGGTGATCAAATTGACGTTTGAAGTTTGGCGACATTGGTTGGAGGGGGCTGTCCATCCTATTACTGTTATTACTGACCACAAGTACCTGTCATATCTCTAGTCAATTGAACGCCTCAACCCTAGGCTAGCCAGATGGTCCCTGTTTTTTACTAGGTTCAATTTAGTTGTCACTTTTTGTCCAGGGGTCAAAAATGTCAAGGCTGAAGCTTTGTCCCGGAGCTTCCCTGGTGGTGGTGACCATGAGAAACCTGCCCCAATACTACAGAAGGTGGTAGTCAATTCAGCATTATATCCTGAACTGGAGTGTGAGGTGTTGGAGGCTCAGGGGGACGCCCCTGCCTCCTGCCCTTCAGGAAGGTTATTTGTACCATCTAATCTGCGCCGCAAAGTAATTAAGGAACATCATAACTCTGTGCTTGCTGGTCATCCAGGTGGTAAGGCAACCGCGGACCTCCTCTCTCGTCATTTTTGGTGGCCGCGGTTGCATCGGGTGTGATTAAACACGTATCTGCTTGTAGTATTTGCGCACGTTCTATGCTTTCGCAAACTCGTCCGTCTGGTACTATTCTTCCGCTACCTATCCCTAGTAGGACACATTTTTCCATGGATTTTATTACTGACCTACCGGTTTTTGCAGGCAAAACAGTGGCTTTGGTGGTTGTAGATATGTTCAGTAAAATGGTTCACTTCGTCGCATTACCTGCACTTCCAAATGCCAAGACACTTGCTAAGGTGTTCATAAATGAGATCGTGAGGCTTCACGGGGTTCCCTCCGATGTGGTGTCAGATCGGGGGATCCAGTTTGTTTCCAAGTTCTGGAAGGCATTCTGTTCTTGACTGGGGGTGCAGCTGTCCTTTTCCTCTGCCTTCCACCCTCAGTCGAATGGACAGACCAAGCGTGTCAATCAGAATTTGGAGACCTACCTCAGGTGTTTCGTCTCCGAAAATCAGGAGGATTGGGCATCCTTCTTACCGCTGGCAGAATTTGCCATTAATAATCATCGTCAAGAATCCACTGGCAGGTCACCGTTCTTTGGTGCATACGGTTACCACCCACAATTTGGTACCTTTAGTGGGGGAGGAGCTTCAGGAGTTCCGGGGGAGGAACATTTTGCTTTGTCGCTCTCCTCGGTGTGGCGAGGCTCCTGGGTAATTTAAAGACCATGGGAGACAGGTATAAACGTATGGCTGACAGAAAACGCTTGCCAGGTCCGGACCTGAATGTGAATTACTTTGTGTGCTTTTCTAGCAGGAATATAAGATTGAAAGTTCCTTCTTGTAAACTGGGACCTAGGTTTATTGGTCGCTATAAAATAACCACCGTCAATAACCCAGCAGCATTTCGTCTTGAGCTTCCTCAGGCCCTTAAGATCCACAATGTTTTCCACAGGTCCTTACTCAAGAAGTATGTGGAACCTCTTAAGCCCTCACCTCTACCGCCATCCCCAGTAATGGTTGATGGTAATCTGGAGTTTCAGATTTCGAGGATTGTAGATTCTCATCTCCAACGTCGTTCTCTACAATACTTGGTGCACTGGAAGGGTTATGGTCCAGAGGAGAGGATGTGGGTTTCAGCATCAGAGGTGAACGCTCCCAGGTTGGTTCATTCATTTCACGCCCCTTATCCTGAGAAACCTTGTACTGAGTGTCCGGAGGCCACTCATAGAGGAGGGGGTACTGTCACGGAAGTGTCAGATGTGACAGACAGTGGCCCTGCAGTTGGTTGCAGGAGATCCCTTCTTTTGGCACCTTCTTAGCTGTCTCACTCTAGGACCCAGTGGCTACCTCCCTCCTGCTCTTATTGACAATCAGGCCTGGGTGTTTAAATACTTCCTGGTTGCTAAATAGAGGTGTCGGTGATATTCACATGACCCCTTGTGAAAGCTTGGAGCAAGTGCAGTTCTTACTTCCTCTCTGATGCTAAGAGGACGTGTGGTTCATCTCTCTGAAGTCGACTCAAGCTAAGCTACTTCCCATGTGTCCGTCTCCCCCTTCTGTCTTTAGTTGTCAGTTGGGATCGACGAGCGCTCATACCCCCTTCCCTATCTATGGCTAAGCGCTAGGGAAATACAGGGATAGGTTCCTGTGTGGAAATTGGTGATGAACCAATATAGGGACGGTAGGGGGAGACAGGGTGATTGCAGATCAGCCTAGGAGGTTTCCTCTTCCCCCTTTCCCTAGTGTCTGGGCTCCCCTCATCCCTTCGTATCGCATTTTGTCTTTCCTACACTGCATGACACATTTGAATGAAATTAAAAGCTATGGCAGGAGACCCAGGAGGAACCCTCTGCTGACACAGGGGTATAAAAAAGCTAGACTTCAGTTTGCTAAAATGTACATGAGTAAGCCAAAATCCTTCTGGGAAAGCATCTTGTGGACAGATGGGACCAAGATAGAGCTTTTTGGTAAAGCACATCATTCTACTGTTACCAAAAATGGAATGAGGCCTACAAAAAAAAGAACAAAGTACCTACAGTCAAATATGATGGAGATTCACTGGGTTCCTTGACTGTGTGCAAGGCATCATGAAATCTGAAGATTACCAAAGGATTTTAGGTCGCAATGTAGTGCACAGTGTCAGAAAGTTGGGTTTGCGTCCTAGGTCATGTGTCCCAGCAGGACAATGACCCCAAACATACTTCAAAAAGCACCCAGAAATGGATGGAAACAAAGTGCTGGAGAGTTGAGAGGTATAAGAAGCTTGTTGATGGTTATAGGAAGCAATTGATTGCAGTTATTTATTCCAACAATTTTGTCCGGCCTATTTTGGGGGTTTTGTGTGGAATTTTGTCCAATTTGCCTTTTTTACTCTGTTTTTTGTGTTGTTCCAACACACACAAAGGAAATGAACATGTGTATAATGAAACATGTGTAACTGCAATCATTTTCTGGGAAAAATGCTTCATTTTCTGGAACAATTTCAAGGGTGCCTTGTGTTTATTTCTCTCTGTTTGTTTTTCAGGTTTCCATTTGTGGACTACGTCGGACTCTGTGGACTACGTCGGACCTACGTAGGAACTTTTTTTCTTAATAAAATGGTGATCCAGTGAAAGTGTCGGGGAGAGTTTGTTTAAATAAAGATTTTTTTTGTGTTTTTTTTCTTTTTACTTACTGGGTTAGTAATGTGGGTGTCAGATAGACGCCTATCCATTACTAGCACCAGGGCTTGATGGCAGCTGTGTTTTTGGACAATCCACATCTGACATCAACCCCAAACCCCAACGTGAAGGCGAAGCGCCAGAATTGGAGCATCTCATATGATGTGCCACATCTGGGGTAGCTACAGGCTGGTATTTTTAGGCTGGAAAAGGCTTAATAACCATGGACCTTCCCAGCCTGATAATATCAGCTCACAGCTATCTGCTTTACCTTTGCTGGTTACCAAAAATGAGTGAGGAGTGGACCCCACATCATTTTTTTTCATTTATTTATTTATTTAATAATAAAAAGCTGTCCATTAAGCTCCATAGGGTGCAATTCTATAATATGTCAGGGGTTGTGCAATTATATATATATGACTATATGTACAGTGCCTACAAGTAGTATTCAACCCCCTGCAGATTTAGCTGGTTTGATAAGATGCAAATAAGTTAGAGCCTTCAAACTGCAAACGAGAGTAGGTTTTATGAACAGAAGCATAAATCTTACAAACCAAAAAGTTATGTTGCTCAGTTGAATTTTATTAAATTTTAAACATAAAAGTGTGGGTCAATTATTATACAACCCCTATGTTTAATATTTTGTGGAATAACCCTTGTTTGCAATTACAGCTAATAATCGTCTTTTATAAGACCTGATCAGGCCGGCACAGGTCTGTGGAGTTATCTTGGCCCACTCCTCCATGCAGATCTTCTCCAAGTTATCTAGGTTCTTTGGGTGTCTCATGTGGACTTTATTCTCGAGCTCCTTCCACAAGTTTTCAATTGGGTTAAGGTCAGGAGACTGACTAGGCCACTCCAACACCTTGACTTTTTCCCTCTTGAACCAGGCCTTGGTTTTCTTGGCTGTGTGCTTTGGGTCGTTGTCTTGTTGGAAGATGAAATTACGACCCATCTTAAGATCCTTGATGGAGGAGCGGAGGTTCTTGGCCAAAATCTCTAGGTAGGCCGTGCTATCCATCTTCCCATGGATGCGGACCAGATGGCCAGGCCCCTTGGCTGAGAAACAACCCCACAGCATGATGCTGCCACCACCATGCTTGACTGTAGGGATGGTATTCTTGGGGTCGTATGCAGTGCCATCCAGTCTCCAAACGTCACGTGTGTGGTTGGCACCAAAGATCTCGATCTTGGTCTCATCAGACCATAGAACCTTGAACCAGTCTGTCTCAGAGTCCTCCAAGTGATCATGAGCAAACTGTAGACGAGCCTTGACATGACGCTTTGAAAGTAAAGGTACCATACAGGCTCGTCTGGAACGGAGACCATTGCGGTGGAGTACGTTACTTATGGTATTGACTGAAACCAATGTCCCCACTGCCATGAGATCTTCCCGGAGCTCCTTCCTTGTTGTCCTTGGGTTAGCCTTGACTCTTCGGACAAGCCTGGCCTCGGCACGGGAGGACACTTTCAAAGGCTGTCCAGGCCGTGGAAGGCTAACAGTAGTTCCATAAGCCTTCCACTTACGGATGATGCTCCCAACAGTGGAGACAGGTAGGCCCAACTCCTTGGAAAGGGTTTTGTACCCCTTGCCAGCCTTGTGACCCTCCACGATCTTGTCTCTGATGGCCTTGGAATGCTCCTTTGTCTTTCCCATGTTGACCATGTCTGAGTGCTGTTCACAAGTTTGGGGAGGGTCTTAAGTAGTCAGAAAAGGCTGGCAAAAGAGATCTTTAATCCACACATGTGAAGCTCATTATTCTTGGTGCCTGAACTACTTCTTAATACTTTAGGGGGACCAAACAGAATTCTTGTGGTTTGAGGGGTTGAATAATAAATGACACTCTGAATTAACTTTTAACGTTTTTAAAAAAAAAAAAAAAAAAAATTTGCTGCCGTGCATTTCCCACTTCCAGGCTGATCTACAGTACAAATGTCACAATGCCAAGTTAATTCCGCATGTGTCAACCAGCTAAATCTGCAGGGGGTTGAATACTACTTGTAGGCACTGTATGTCTGTATGTGTATATGTCTGTCTATCTATATGTATATCTATATGCCAGTCTATATGTCTGTCTATCTATATGTCTACATCAAGCTATTATCTATATATATTTATCTCTATCCATCTCTGTAGCATTCATTGCAGTCCAAAAATGCAGGTAAAATGTGCGTTTTTGCTGCCAAGAGATGCATAAATTTCTGCATCCAAAGATTCATCATGTACACATACCCTTACTGACACAAGCGCATGCAAGAGTTCCGGATGCTGAGACGACGATGCATAGTGCTGACATGCCCAAAACGTTTCGTGACCCCAGGTAGATAGATAGATGCATGGATAGATACATAGATAGATATTAGATAAATAAATAGACGGATAATGATAGATCGAAAGAAAGAAGATGAAGTATCCAAACAGTATTTTGTCAGTGATGCAGTGTAATAAATGGCACATATATCATTTTTCTATAAAATATGGATGCCACATTTGCTGTTCACATTAAAAATGTCGCAGCAGTACATCTATTGGAGAAAATTGTGCTTGTGACCTTTTCCAGACCAAAGACCTGTCAGCCATCTGTGACCTTTTCTAGATTGAGTGGCTTCTTTAAAGAGTAAAATCTAGCTCCCTGACATTCTAAAACACGAGACATTTCACTTATTCTAAAGACAATTTCTCTATTATATTATGCACCAAATATAAAACAAAACTCCCCTTATCCGGCAATAATGAGAGCAGCGTTGTATTATACATGTGTCTCGACAGCAGCGACCGGAGCAAGCGCCGATTGCTGCTGGATATCCATTTGAATGCACCTGTCAGTCTATTGTCAGCGATTTAAATGGAACGGTCGACAGTTCACAATCGCACTGGCTTTCTTCGCCCCACCACCCTTGCATAGCGATCTCGAGGTGCCGATGGGTTTCCCGTCCCACAAGAAAAGAAAGGCCTAAAAACAAAAGAAAGTTATGACTCTTGGAAGAAGGGGAGGGGGACGGACGGACCTAAAAATTGCCTGGGAGGGAAGGGGTTAATAAATACTTCATTCATTTTGATTAATAAAAGTTTACTCTGCATCTGAAAACAAATACAATATGAGGGGATGCGCACAGCAGCGTGAGGCAATTACTTGCCCCCGCTTCTTATTCGTCAAGTACGTTCTTTGACAATGTCGGCTGATTGGAATTATCAAGTTTGTTATTTGCCAATCAATAATAAATTGTTGTCGGGATAAGTCAGCGGGAAATGTGTCACTAATGTCGGGTTATGGGCAGTGAGTCAGGTCACCGTCACTTTTTTTTTCCGGGCACGTGCTCATTTCTTTTCTTAAGGCGCTGAGCTTTAATCCGGTCGTTTGGTTCTTGTGTTTTCAGCTCCAGTTCTTAGTTCTGGGGCTTTAGATGGAGCGGACGCCAATCTATTAGAGCTGTTTTCCTAAGATTGCAATTTACTCGATTTTGTGCTGTTGTTTCAATAAAATCAGTGTTTTATCAGCAGGAGATTATTAGCACAGGACTAGATGTCTTGTGCCTCCTTGTCCTACTGCTCTGCGTAACCCCACCCACACTACTGATTGACAGCTTCCTACCTATGGACGGTGCACACAGAAAGCTGCCAATCAGTGATGTGGGCGGGGTTATACAGAGCTCAGCATTTGAGCTCTGCTAGATCTGCAGCAGAGAAAAATGTGATTGCATCAAAATGACAGCAAGGAGCCCAGCAAGTGATACATCGCTGGAATCGGGATCTCAGACCCTACACCATGCTGCTCTCAGATTGCATAGCAAAACCCTGCTGACAGATTCCCTTTAATTCAAACAAATGTCTCTCCTGATCATTTGGTGTTGTAGCAGTAGGATTGGTGGGTTCCTAGCAGTGGCATCCCCAGACACCCTACCTATGCTGGGGACCATGCCTTTAATGTGTCAGGGGGGTCAAGTTGCAATTGCTGCATCTGTATGTCTTATACCTTCAGCTCTGACATTCAGTAAGATGGGGATAACTAAAATGTTGTGATCTTGGGACAGTCACTTTAAGGGGCCCATCTTTTACTGTTTAACTTGTCCTAAGCCAACTCTGTTACCCTCTTTAATATTTCAAGACACCAAGAATGTAAGTAGTTAACCACATACAGTGCCTTGTGAAAGTATTTGGCCCCCTTGAACTTTTCTACCTTTTGCCACATTTCTGGCTTCAAACATAAAGATATCAAATTCTAATTTTTTTGGGAGGAATCAACAAGTGGGACACAATCGTGAAGTGGAACGAAATTTATTGGATATTTTAAACTTTTTTAACAGTTTCAAAACTGAAAAGTAGGGCGTGCAATATTATTCGGCCCCCTTGAGTTAATACTTTGTAGCGCCACCTTTTGCTGCGATTACAGCTGCAAGTCGCTTGGGGTATGTATCTATCAGTTTTGCACATCGAGAGGCTGAAATTCTTGCCCATTCTTCCTTGCAAAACAGCTCGAGCTCATTGAGGTTGGATGGAGGGCGTTTGTGAACAACAGTTTTCAGCTCTTTCCACAGATTCTTGATTGGATTCAGGTCTGGACTTTGACTTGGCCATTCTAACACCTGGATGCATTTATTTTTGAACCATTCCATTGTAGATTTTGCTTTATGTTTGGGATCATTGTCTTGTTGGAAGATAAATCTCCGTCCCAGTCTCAGGTCTTTTGCAGACTCTAACAGCTTTTCTTCCAGAATGGTCCTGTATTTGGCTCCGTCCATCTTCCCATCAATTTTAACCATCTTTCCTGTCCCTGCTAAAGAAAAGTAGACCCAAACCATGATGCTGCCACCACCATGTTTGACAGTGGGGATGGTGTTTTGAGGGCGATGAGCTGTGTTGCTTTTACGCCAAACATATCGTTTTGCATTGTGGCCAAAAAGTTTGATTTTGGTTTCATCTGACCAGAGCACCTTATTCCACATGTTTGGTGTCTGCCAGGTGGCTTGTGGCAAACTTCAAACGAGACTTTTTATGGATATCTTTGAGAAATGGCTTTCTTCTTGCCACTCTTCAATAAAGGCCAGATTTATGCAGTGTATGACTGATTGTTGTCCTATGGACAGACTCTCCCACCTCAGCTGTAGATCTCTGCAGTTCATCCAGAGTGATCATGGGCCTTTTGGCTGCATCTCTGATCAGTCTTCTCCTTGTTCGAGATGAAAGTTTAGAGGGACGGCCGGGTCTTGGTAGATTTGCAGTGGTCTGATACTCCTTCCATTTCAATATGATCGCTTGCACAGTGCTCCGAGATGTTTAAAACTTGGGAAATCTTTTTGCATCCAAATCCGGCTTTAAACTTCACCACAACAGTATCTCGGACCTGCCTGGTGTGTTCCTTGGTCTTCATGATGCTCTCTGCACTTGAAACAGAACCCTGAGACTATCACAGAGCAGGTGCATTTATACGGAGACTTGATTACACACAGGTGGATTCTATTTATCATTACCAGTCATTTAGGACAACATTGGATCATTCAGAGATCCTCACTGAACTTCTGGAGTGAGTTTGCTGCACTGTAAGTAAAGGGCCGAATACTATTGCACGCCCCACTTTTCAGTTTTGAATCTGTTAAAGTTTAAAATATCCAATAAATTTCGTTCCACTTCACGATTGTGTCCCACTTGTTGTTGATTCTTCCCCAAAAAATTAGAATCTTATATCTTTGTTTGAAGCCAGAAATGTGGCAAAAGGTAGAAAAGTTCAAGGGGGCCAAATACTTTCACAATGCACTGTATATATGAGGGGAAAGTACAAAGATCTTTCTAATGATCTTTTTACACCTAGACCAGTGACGACGGGGACAAGGGGGCATCCTCTACTTCTAGAGAAGAAAAGGTTTAATAATAATCACAGAGAAAGATTCTTTACTGTAAGAGCAGTGAGATTATGGATTATTTACTGTAAGGGCAGTGAGATTATGGATTCATTACTGTAAAGGCAGTGAGATTATGGAGTTACTGTACAAGCAGTGAGATTATGGATTCTTTACTGTAAGAGCAGTGAGATTATAGATTCTTTACGGTAAAGTCAGTGAGATTATGGATTGTTTATTATGGATTCTTTACTGTAAGAGCAGCGAGACTATGGAACTCTATGCCACATAATGGTTCATTCACTGCTAAAATTCAAGGAGGGCTTGGATGCCTTTCTTTAAAAATTTAATATTACAGGTTATGGGCACTAGATTTTGCGATGGCGCACTGATCCAGGGAACTAGTCTGATTGCTGTATGTGGAGTTGGGAAGGAATTTTTCCCATAATATGAAGCTATTAGTGTCTGCCCCATGGGGGTTTTGCCTTCCTCTGGATCAACATGTTCGGCTATAGGTTAAACTCGATGGATTTAACTCTACAGTATCTTCAACCTTAAAACTATCACAAACCTTTATGAAGTCCTTCTACAGCCTCCATTGTGGGTATCAACTTATTTGTTAAAAAGTCTGACAAGTGCCCCTGAGAAGGGTTGCCACCTTAGGGAAGTGAATTGTTGACAATATTCAGAATGTTCTCCATCCTAGCATTGACTTAGGGCTTATTCTGCTGTCCACAATTCTCATACAAGTTCTATCCTTGATTTTCACAGGTAGAACTTGCACCCATCAGAGTGTTTATGGCTGGTCACATTTCAGAAGTTTTCTTGCTGACTATGTAAACCTCCCTCGTCCACCCCCCAAAAAAGCAAAGGCTTGTCCATTTTTAAAGTGTGAAAGTACACAGATATACTTGAAAAAATGTTCACATAGGAGGTACTGCAGAGGACTGAAACACTTACTGGTGGATTTGGACCCTTCTACCAAAAAGGAACTGTCCATCGTGGGCTAATTTTCATGGCTTCTTCCACCATCTAAAATGAGGAACAGGACCCTTATCTTTGACATTTGAGATGGTAGTGATGACACTTTGAGTCTTCGTCTTTCCATGTTTGGTCATAAAACAGTAATGAATCTGTATATACACAAGGTAGAAAGCATTCCCCAAAAATCAATATTTCACAGGAGGAAAATAAAATCTTCCCAGACAGAACGTGTAGTCATTCATCCCAGAGGACTCAGTAATTAATGCATTAACCGAGTTCAGAAGTTCTGGTCTAATTAAGAGATTGTCTCCATTGTCTATTTGCTACAAGTACCGGTGGTGTAAAGTGGTTCAGCGCATTTATCAATCGGACCTCCCTGAACACCAATTAGTAGGACAACAAGTGTGCAGAACGAATCCATACGAAGATCAACAAGACTGAGCGTGATGCCATAGACTAATCTGGAAGAAGCTTGAAGACCGTGAGCTGATTATCGCTGACCGGCTGCCGTCACATCGCAAGATTTCGGTCGGTGTTTTGCATCAGTATTTGTAAGCTAAAATAGAGAAGATTGCAAACCTTGACTTATAGCTTCCCTGACTAGAAATTAGCTAATCTTCTAACGATTAGTTTTGGGGCAGATTTGCTTGATTTGGCCAGCAGATTCGATACAAAAGTGGGCCGATTGCAGTGAAAAGACATTTATTGTGTTCTGAGGTCTCTCGAGAACCCAAAGCAGGAACATCATAGGTAAGGTAAGGGATTAAAAAGTAATAAAATTGTATTATTCTCATCTGACCTAGGCCTTTACCTGTCTTTACTCCGTCGCTCCAGATCCCCAGTCCACCTCAGTCTTTTTCCGATTCTAAGGCCAGAAATTGTCCTCATGGAGTTGTGTAGGGTTTCACGCACCTCATTGACTTGGTTTCTTCTAGTGCAGAGGCCAGTGAATGGATGACACATCGCATTGACATGGGTTCTTGTGGTACCAAGGCCAGTGATTGACCTCACGTGGTCGCACCTCATTGGCTTGAGTTCTGCCGGTGCTGAGGCCACTAAATGGTCATTCGTGACCACATAGGGCCAGACAAACCAAAGACCGACACAGAAGACCAGGTAGCTATGGCGAAGGATGACATAAATACAAGTGAGGGCCTAGGACAAGTGAGTACAATGTATTTTATTAACTTAACTCCATCTCCTCTGGTTGGTCTCCAATTTGCTAAATTTGTACAAATTAAATCCCCAAAAATTAGGAAAATCATAACATACTTTAATAAATACTGATTAAATTGCTCATCTCTTCTCCTGACCTTCGTGCACATATACGCTCATTTCATTGCACTGCCGCCTTCAACTCAAAAATATTTCCAGAATCCATCCTTTCCTCAACCTTGAATCTACTAAAATGCTAGTGCATACCCTCAACATCTCCCACCTCGACTACTTCAATATCCTCCTCTGTGGCCTACCTGCTCACTTTCTCTCACCTCTCCAGTCCATCCTTATCTCTGCTGCCCGACTAATCCACCTTTCTCCTCGCTACTCCTCCGCGTCTCCCCTCTGCAAATCCTTTCATTGGCTCCCAATTTCCCAACGTATCCCGTTCAAACTGCTAACACTGACCTACAAAGCTGTCCATAATCTGTCTCCTCTGTATATCTCCAAACTAATCTCCCGATACATTCCAACACACAACCTCTGGTCCTCCCAAGACCTCCTTATCTCCTCCACACTAGTACCTTCCTCACCCAATTGCCTCCAAGACTTCTCCCGAGTATCCCCTATACTCGGGAATTCTTTGCCTCAACACGTCCAACTATCCGCCACATTCGGAACCTTCAGACGAAACTTGAAAACCCATCTCTTCAAGAAGGCTTACCGCCTGCAATGACCCTGCTGCTGCCTCCTCACCACCACCGGAGATGCCGCAACCCCCAACCTTCTGTCTCCTTCCCCATTATCCTGGAGACTGTAAGCCCGCAAGGGCAGAGCCCCCTCCCTCTGTACCAGTCTGTGATCGTTAGTTTGTTCACCGCATTTTATATTTGTATCTTGTATGTAACCCCAACTCATGGAATAATAATTTCAGTCGAGCGTGAAAGTGTTTTTTGACTGGAGAGAGTGGAGTTAACCGTTACCAGACAGCATTGGAGACAGCTTATTTCCCAAGATACCAAAAGGCTTGGATGTTAGAAATCTCCTGATATCATCAGTCAAGGAACAGCCGGGACATCAAACATTTCAATGTGTATGACCATCTTAAGACCCTGTCTTGTGTTGGCCATGCTCATAACGGAACGTAGATGTTCTGAGCGGTAGTGTATCTTCATTTTCCAGCCATTTCTTGTATAATAACATGTATTTCCATTTGAATGATATTTTTTAGATAAAATTTCAAAAGACTAGATTACGGTAAATCAATTTTCTGATTGACAAAAAAAAAAAAAAAAATGTAGCATTACCATGGGAACACTTTGTAAAGTCACCTGGTGCCATCTGCCAGGTTGTTTATTCATGTGATCAGCTCTGGCCAATCCAAAAGTAGGGGAAGTGTCTCAGACTACCAAAGCGCAGTGTGTTAAAGGGGTTGTCCACTACTCGGACAACACCTAAATCAATATGTTTCCCCCATATAAAATAATAACGGGGTATGGGCACACATTAAGTATTTGCAGCAGAAATTTTTGCATCTCTTGGCTGGAAAAAACACTGTATAAAATGCACGCATTTTGCCAAAGTTTCATTGGGTTTTTGTTGTCTATTATACATGGTTTATTGTTGCGGATTTTTCCCCACTCATGAGTATGATTGAAATTTGCTGAAAAAAAACGCATGATCTGATTTTCTTGAAGGTGGAGGAAAAAAAAAAGTTTCTCCACCTTCTCTATATTCTCAGTCCGTGAAAATCGGATGATTTTTTCCCACGGACCAACAGAGTTGAATGGGAAAGTGCAACTTGGTTCGAGTGAAAAATCGGAGTTGTGCATGGCCCCATAGAATAACATGGGCACGAGTGCTATCCATCAAAACCACGGATAAAACTCCTCCAATTTTTACGGTCGTGTGCACGAGCTGTAAAGGCAAGTCTAGCTGTGTCTCCGAGATCACTTCCAATGACACCAGAGATGGATGATTTTTGCACTGTTCGTTCAGCTATGAACCAGTTCACACCACTAATAATGACACATTACTATGAAAGTGCAATTCCAGGGTCTAATTACACCTAAATAATAGATGATCTCCTCTCTCCAGATAGTAATCTCCATAACTGCACAAACACATCTCCCTCCTGTGATATTATAGAAAACAGACACAACCTGCCTCAGCCTCTTCCTTTCATGTGCTAATTACACCGTAAGACCGGAAAATGTGCTCAATGCTGTTCTGTATTATCCATAAATATAAAAAAAACAAAGAAGGTAAAACAAAGTTTACAAGTCATAATCAGGTGTATTTAGTGGTAAAGAATGGGTTTCCAACTAGCTTGCATTCATTTTCCACAAACAAAAATGGGTAAAAATTACATCATATTATATCTGTGG
The DNA here is from genome assembly GCF_046119375.1 of Phyllobates terribilis. Taxonomy (NCBI): domain Eukaryota; kingdom Metazoa; phylum Chordata; class Amphibia; order Anura; family Dendrobatidae; genus Phyllobates; species Phyllobates terribilis. The sequence continues at coordinate 389,516,213 of NW_027362765.1, forward strand.
TTCCTGTATAAAGGATATAATTTTTTTTTTCAAAAACAGCGCCACCCCTGCTTTTAGGCTGTGTCTGGTATTGCTGCTCAGTTGCATTCATTTGAATACTGCAGTGCCACTCTCTATAATGACACAACGCAGATTTTTTCTAATTGCATACAATCCGTTTGACGACTGATGCAAAAAAATGAAATTAGTTTGCATCGGTTTTGATGATTTTTTTTTCAGTCTCATCAACAGAATCTGGAAATAATTTTTTTTCCTCTCCTGATATTAGCGAAAGCCCAGAATACTAAAATACAATGAGAGCAATTTATTTTTCACACCATTGTTTTTATGACTGCATGGATTAAAAAATAATTAATTAAAGCAGATCTATCGCAAGATTTCGAGAAGATTTCGTAATACAATATTTTATTACATATTATACATTTCGTTATATTTTATATTAAATATGTATGTATATATATTTATATTTCATTTATATATATTTTTTAAAGGGAACCTGTCACCATCAAAAATGCAGGCACCATGTTATAGAGCTGGGGGAGCTTAGTTCATAGATGTATAGTTTTGTAAGAAAAGATTCAGCATAATCTGTGTTTTAATCATTTAATCCTCTGCTCCTTCTGGGATTTTCCGTCCAGTGCGCGGGGCCATCACTGACCAACAGCAGCCTTCCTTGTATAAATGTGCATAGAGACACCTGTCAATCACTGATAGGACCACCCTGAACCATTAAAAAAGAGCAGATGATTAAATGATGAAAAAACTGTTTCTATTGAATCTTTTCTCACAAAATTATGTATCAATCTACTATACTCCCCCTTCTCTATAACATGGTGCCTGCAGAATGGACTGAATTTTCATGGTGACAGGTTCCCTGTATAAAATATATATATATATATATATATTTTTTTAATATGATAAAATATATAGTATTTCATAAAATATTGTGTTATGAAATCTTCTTGATATCTATCAATAGATCTGCTTTATTTCCTGGTAGGGGACAGGTTATCTTTAGAAAAAATAATAATAAAAAAAAAATATATAAATATATATATATATATATATATATATATATATGTGTGTGTGTGTGTAATATATATATATATATATATATATATATATATATATATATATATATATATATATATATATATATATATATATATTATATAAATGTAATAACATTTTCAACCTTTACAAAATATTGTCTTATGAAATCTTGAAATGTAGCTATACATCTGCTAGAATTGCTTTAATCTAATAATTTAATAGATTTCTTACACTTGATGCTGCTGGTGTACTTACTTTGAAAATCCATGTCAGACCCATTGTGTAAGTTGGCTGGGGATGTCCAGGCTCAGGATGATAGTCTGCAGTCACTCTACTTGCCTGCAGACTTTTGACTCCTCATAGCTTGCGGTGCGCGTGCTGTCAGGGTTCTCCAGTATTTGCATACTTGCGGTCACGTGCTCGTCTAGTTGGAATGTGAGCGGAAGTATGCAAATCACATACTTGCGGTCATGTGACCGCCTGCTGTAACCGGCAATACTGGAGAACCCAAGCTTGGACAACCCTTTTAATATATGCTGACTTTAATATCAGGCAGGAAAATTTAAAAAAAAATACAGAAATTTAGAATTTTCAAAGTTAGTACACCAGCCCTATCAGGTCGACAAGATCTATTTAATAGTATATTGACTTTATGTTGTGAAATTTTATAAAGTCTACACTGTAGTTATTTACTCAATATAATTTAGAAGAGTACCTAGCAAAAAAAAAAAAATAGGGGTCCCTGCATATTGTCTCAGAGGAGAGTAACATTTTCACCCCATCCACTTCCAATTTAAAGACACACAGCCCAGGACTGAGCATAATAAAATGACGATCAACCAAACCATAGGACTAGGAAAAGAAAGTGCAATCCTGGACACAAGTTCAGTGCCAGCCCTAGGTCTTACGCCTGGCATCAGCATCCCTATCCCTGCCATCTTCTTCATATAGGGCACAAAGCATTATATACAAGCTCAATCAACCTTCTTATATATATATATCCCCTTTAGGTGCTGTTTCCATTCTAGAATAAAGTGAATAAGTCATTGGTATCTTGATCTTATATATAAAAGATTCTCTAAAATATCTCAGTATGAAAAAAAAAGCTTGTAAAAAAAAGAATAATTTCATAAAAACCCAAAATAAAGAATTGAAAAAAAAAAAAAAAAAAGAATAATTGCTTTATGATTTAAATTTTTTTTTCCTGCTAAATCCTAATATGTGATCAGTGCAATGAGCATCTAACATGGATGGGATTGAGTTGTGCATGATGGATATTATGTATGGAGATGAGGATGATTGATACATTTATTGTAATGAGTAGCTACTTACTTGGGGTGATGTAGCTGCGTCTGACGCCGGCTGCTGACAGAATCCTCTATCCAGCTGCTCTCAGAATGAAATGCATTTACTACATGATGAGGAGAGAGGGCAGATGTGGGAGGCAGCGATCTTCTCCTATGCCATGGACGGCAAAGCCCTCGCATCGCCAGGCACTTATATTAACCTTATCTCTTACCTGTGTTGCCCATTGGCTGCTGTAAGGAGAACGATGCTGAAGAAAATCCTCAGAAGTGGATGAAAGAAGCTGGTGGGTGATCAGATCTGGGGATTGTTCCAGCGGTGATGCATCGCTGACAGTCAACTCATTTCAAGGCTATTACCCTTATACATACTCGGAATATTAGCATAATAATAAAAAAAAGGTTTAGGGAATACTAAGACATTTGTTGCTTTAACGTTATCACATATTTATCTCCTATTACTAGATTTGCTATAGGTAATACAACAGCTGCTGTGAAAGGTCCGATTCCTTGTGGATTTCCCATTGATATTTGTTCGGGTGCAAACAGGCTGAAAATTGCAGACTAGTAATATTTCCGACACCCTATTACTTCTAGCAAAACCAGTCTCTTCATGCGAATTTTCAGTATACAGTGGCAAGTATAAGTTTGGGCACCCCTGGTCAAAATTACTGTAAGGCTATGTTCACACACGTGTTTTTTTTTCTGCTGCTAATGTGGCACCCTGCTACCACAGGTACCACAGGACCCAAAATAGTGCATGGACGGACTTCTCCACAAAAGGCCCTCATTACATAACAGACACCTCCACCTGATACCACCAGAGGGAGCCCTGTTAGGGATATATATACTGGAGGGTGGAGTTAGGTAGAGGGAGTGTGCTGACACTGTAGAGCAGTGAAGAAGCAGCACGTCTGCTGCTGTATTGAGGGCCCCGAGTGTGGCCGAGGCAAGGAGAGAGGAGAGAAGAGTTAAGGGGGCAGAGGAGCATCTGAAGCTCACCCCAGGACACAAGCCGGACACCGGGTCCGCGCCTACAGGGTCCTCTATACCCAGTAGGGACAACCAGCATACCAGGAGGATTCCAGACCCCTGGTTCACCTGAAGCTACCATCATTTTACAGAACTAGGAACCACGAAGGCCCCAGCATCCAGGGATAGTGGTAGCCAAAGAAAAGTTCTACTACAAGCAGACAGGTGAGAGAGGAAACAGCATAAAGCTAGGCCTAGTTCCAGGCTGGCCAGAAGCTTTAGAGAAAGGAAGAAACGGATCAGGAGGCCTTATACCCGCTCACCGGGGAGAGTCCAGAAGTGCACCCTTCCTATCAAGTACTCTGGACCATACCTGCCGTTACACCAGTAAAGATACTGAAGCGAATCCCCTGTGTGCGTGTCTGTCATTCCCCCTGACCCGACCGGGCCACCTCTCACCTGCATCCCTTTCATCAACCCTGCCCTGGGGGCTCGCTCTACCTGTGGGGAGCAGAAACATCCCAGCTGCCATCCCATCACCCCTGGAGGTCTGCAGCAGCGCTGGTACCCATTACCAGAAACCACAGATGGCATCACGAGACAAAACTGTTAACAAAACCCCTTTTAAAGAGTGACCCCAGGGTACGGGCCTGGGAGCCGACTGCCATGACATCCCACAGAAGGTAAAGGCCCGGGTACCGAGTTTCCCCCATATCCCCCCTGGGCGAGTCACTAACTTTTCTCTGGCATGAAAACAGCAGGTTTTGGTGCATTTTTTGTTGCCTTTTTTTGCTGCGTTTTTTTGACCACCCATTACTTCCTATGAGTGAAAAAACGCAGCAAATAAGCAGGTGCGTTTTCTGCTGCAAAAATGCTGAAAGAAGTGACATGCTCTATTTTCCAAAAACACAACCAAAGTCACAAAATACACAACAACAAAATAAAAAGCAACATGTGTGAACAGAGAATTCTGGTTTCTCATAGACTTTGCTGGTACTGCAAAATGCAGCTGAAAATTTGCATAAAAATCTGCAGCAAAATACACTGCAAAACCCAACTTGTACAGTTAAGCGAGTTGAAGATGAAATGATCTTTAAAAGGCCTAAAGTTAAAGATGACATTTCCTTTGTGTTTTAGGCAAAAAAATATATATATATTTTCATCTTTTAGGCTATGTGCCCGCGATGCAGAAATGAAGCGGAAAATTTCCGCTTCATTTCTGCATGTCCTTGCCTGGAAATTCCTTGTGCGGAATTTGACACGCGTTTTTCGCACGTTTTTTAGCGTTTTGCACATGCGGAATTGCCTTGCGTTTTCTAATGCATTGAAGAAGGCAATTCCGCATGCATAAATGCAGATATAATGGACATGCTGCGGAATTTTCCGCATATCAAAAACGCTGCGAAAAATTCCGCAGCATGGGCATTGAAATTGCGGATTTACATTGGGGATCATGGGAGAAGGATTACCAAGCGTTTTGCAAGCGTTTACGCTGCAAAAATTCCGCAGCAAAAACGCATCGTGGGCACGGACCCTGACATTTTAAAAATTACCAAAAGGAAATTGGGCCAGTTCAAAAGTTTGGGCACCCTGCATAGTTAGTACCTAGTAGCACCACCTTTTCCAAGTATTACACCTTGTAAACGCTTTGTGTAGCCAAACAAGAGTCTTTCAATTCTTGTTTGATGGATTTTCATCCATTCTTCATTGTAAAATTCTTCCAGTTCTGTGAGATTCCTGGGTCGTCTTGTATGCGCTGCTATTTTGAGGTTCTACCAACGGATTTTCAATGATGTTCAGATCAGGGGACTGTAAGGGCCATTGTAAAACTTTCAGCTTGTGCCTTTTGAGGTCATCTATTGTGGATTTTGACGTTTGTTTATAATCATTATCCATTTGTAGAAGCCATCCTCTTTTCAACTTCAGCTTTTTTTTACAGACGGTGCTATGTTTGCATCAAGAATTTGTTGAAATTTCATTGAATCCATTCTTCCCTCCACCTGTGAAATGTTCCCCATGCCATTGGCTGCAACACAACCCCAAAGCATGATTGATCCACCAACATGCTTAATGGTTGGCGAGATTTTCTTTTCCTGAAATTCTGTGCCTTTTTTTCCACACATACAATGGGGAAAATAAGTATTTGATACACTGCCAATTTTGCAAGTTTTCCCTCTTACAAAGGATGGAGAGGTCTGTAAATTTTATCATAGGTACAATTCAACTGTTCTCCCTTCAATACGATGCAGTCGTCCTGTCCCCTTTGCAGAAATGCACCCCCAAAGTATGATGTTTCCCCCAGCATGCTTCACATTTGGGAGGGTGTTATTGGCGTTGTACTCATCCTTCTTCTTCTTTCAAATAAGGCTATTGGAGTTGATACCAAAAAGTTCTATTTTGGTCTCATCTGATCACATCACCTTCTCTCTTGCCTCCTCTGGATCATCCAGATGGTTATTGGTGAACTTCCAACGGGCCTGGACATGTGCTGGTGAGAGCAGGGGGACCTTGCGTGCCCTGCAGGATTTTAATCCATAGCGGCGTAGTGTGTTACTAACAGTAATGTTTGAGACTGTGGTCCCAGCTCTCTTCCGGTCATTGACCAGGTCCTTCCATGTAATTCTGGGCTGATTCATGACCTTTATCAGAATCATCCTTACCCCACAAGGTGAGATCTTGCTTGGAGCCCCAGACCGAGGAAGATTAACAGTCATCTTGTGTTTCTTCCATTTTCTAATCATTGTGCCAACAGTTGTTGCCTTCTCACCAAGCTGCTTGCCTATTGTCCTGTAGCCCATCCCAGCCTTGTGCAGGTCTACAATTTTGTCCCTGGTGTCCTTAGACCGCTCTTTAGTCTTGGCCATGGTGGAGAGGTTGGAGTGTGATTGATTGAGTGTGTGGACAGGTGTCTTTTATACAGGTAACGAGTTCAAACAGGTGCAATTAATACAGGCAATGAGTGCAGAGTAGGAGGGCTTCTTAAAGGAAAACTAACAGGTCTGTGAGAGCCAGATTTCTTGATGGTAGGTGATCAAATACTTTTCATGCAATAAAATTCAATTTCATTATTTAAAAATCATACAATGTGATTTTCTGTTTTTTATTTTTAGATTCTGTCTCTCACAGTTGAAGTGTACCTACGATAAAAATTACAGACCTCTCCATTCTTTGTAGGTGGGAAAACTTACAAAATCGGCAGTGTATCAAATACTTATTTTCCCCACTGTACCTTTGATCATTGTGACCAAAGAGTTTTGTTTTAATTTCATCGGTCCACAGGACTTGTTTCCAAAATGCATCAGGCTTCTTTAGATGTTCTTTTGCATAGTTGTGATGCTGAATTTTATGGTGAGGACGCAGAAGAGGTTTTCTTCTGATGACTCTTCCATGAAGGCCATATTTGTGCAGGTGTCTCTGAACAGTAGAACAATGCACCACAACTCCTAAGTCTGCTAAATCTTTCTGAAGGTCTTTTGCAGTCAAGCAGGGGCTCTGATTTGCCTCTCTAGCAATCCTACGAGCATCTCACAATGAAATTTTGCTTGGTCTTTCAGACCTAATCTTGACCTCCACTGCTCCTGTAACTGACATTTCTTAATTACAGTTCGAATTGAGGAAAGAGCAACTTGAAAACGCTTTGCTATCTTCTTATAGTATTCTCTTGCTTTGTGGGCCTCCACCATTTTCATTTTCAGAGTGCTAGACAGCTGCTGAGGAGAACCCATGACAGCTGTTTTTGGCACAAGGTTAGAGGAGGCTGGGTACTCATAAAGTTGGGAAATTTGGGTCACCTGGCCTTTCCTAATGATAGTGAACAAGCCATAACCCTAACAGACCTAATTAAGGTCTGAAACCTTGGTCAAAGTTATTTGAGCACGCAAATCTTCCAGGGTGCCCAAACTTTTGCATCGGCCCATTTTCCTTTTTGTAATTTTTAAAATGAAGAAAAAGAATGACTATATATATTTTTTTGCCTAAATACTAAGGAAATGTGTCATCTTTAACTTTAGGCCTTTTAGAGATCATTTCATCTTCCACTTTTGACCAGGGGTGCCCAAACTTTTACATGCCACTGTAAATACCTGGTAGGTGCCCAGGATGGGAAACATATATACTAGGATGGGGACATACATACCTGGAAGGGGCCTAGGATGGGAACCATATATACCAGGATGGGGACATACCTAGGATGGGAAACATATATACCTGCATGCAGCCCAGGATGAACTGACATACGGTATATACTTTGAAGGGGCTCAGGATGGACTGACATTACTATATAATGAAGGGGCGGGGGGGCTAATACATGTTTTTACAGGATTTGGAATGGTACAAGGGCCTGTTCATCTGACCAACATGCAGGGGGATCCAGGTCCAAATTTTGCCCCGGGGCTCATTGGACTCCAGTCACGCCACTGCTCTTCATTTACTCTGTTCCTCCTGCTCTCCTCCCCTCTGGATCTGGACTTTAGCTGCAGTTTGATCCCTCGGTGTGCTATCCCTTTTGTTTTGAGCAGGAGAGATTGAAACACATTGATCCGTTACATGAACAGCCTCTACATGGTGTAAGGAGTTGTGCCGTGCCTGCCCCAAACACTGTTCACATCTGGCCGCCGTCAGACCTGCAAACAGATGATCAATTGGGGTGCTGGGTGTTGGATCCCCACCGATCTGATATTGATGACCTATACTACGGATAGGACATCATTGGCTACGTAGTGGACAATCCCTTTAAATCCCTTTAAATTTGGTACTATTGAAAATACTTATTACATAGTATCCTATTTTACATGTCACCCACTTAAATAGAAGGATTTTCATGATAAAATCTTTGCGTAAGGTGAACTGTGTGATTGTTGTTCAGCAGATTTGCAGTTAAACCCGGAGGATATTGCGCTTAGTAGTTTTTTTCCCGTGAGTCATTCTCTCTGAGAAGCTTAAAAAAATCCAATTTTTTTTAGTTTTTCTGTGTTTTTATCAATATTTTATATCAAGAATTTATTGTTTTCAATTTCCAACGCAAAACATTTTATTGTGTTCTTATATTTTCATTTTCCCTGGATGGTTTAGGTCGGAGAAGGAAAAAAATAACAAAACAGCAATACTATTTCTAGCTTGATGTCTGCTGTCATATTGTATGGGGGGGGGGATAGCGGTGGATTAGGTCTTATTTTTTGTGTTTTAATTCAGAAATTGCATTTTGGGATGATTTAGAAATATACTATATAAAATCATTGTGTTATTTTGATTACTTTTTTTTTCTGTACCCATGCACTAGTTGTCAGCTGCCACGTCTTCCATTGTACTTCTTCCTTTTGGGCTTCATAAGATGGTTCTGATTAGGGTCTCCTCTTACCATTTGGCTTTTACAGGCCCTTTACCTGCACAAGGCTGGCTGCAGAGTGAGTTAACTGAGGATCCGTCAGTGAACTTGTTATAACGGTAGTTTGTTTCTCTTGTTTGTCTTTTTCTAAGCTCCTCTTATCTGATTTATAAAGACAGACCACATCAAAGTTGGGCTAAACTTTGATGTGGTCATAAGTCAGCTGTGAGAAACTCGGCAAAAACAGAAAGAGTTACAAATTATCCAGAGCTCACTGATGGATTCTCATTTGTAGCAAAGTGCAGTGAATCAAAAATCTTGTTAAAGCCAAATGATGCAAACTTAGTAATGAAAACCAATTGTAAAAATATTTTTTAGTACAAAATGCATTTATGTAAAATAAGAAATTGCCCCAATTGTCCTTTAATTCCCGACCGTCTATAGACGATAATTGTGAAGGTAGTCCGCTTTCTACTTTATTCTAAAATATCACTGCATAGTAGAGCAGCTATACACGATCAAGCGGTAAGCTGGGCTGCTCTGTTGATGAGTCGTGGCCTCTGGCGTCACCATGATTGACAGCCTGAAGTTAGGCAGCGGCTGTCAATCAGCATGACGTCGGTAGTAACGCCCTGTCAACAGAGCAGAAGAGAAAACGCTGCACTGTCGATGTGACGTCGGCTGTAGCTGCTGAATCGCCACTCTGTGCCGGACACAATAGGCATGTACAGTGGGGAAAATAAGTGTTTGATACACTGCCGATTTTGCAAGTTTTCCCATCTTCAAAGAATGGAGAGGGCTGTAATTTATATTGTAGGTACACTTCACCTGTACGACAGAAACTAAAAATAAAAACCAGAAAATTACATTGTATGATTTTTAAATAATTAATTTGCATTTTATTGCATGAAATAAGTATTTAATCACCTACCAACCAGCAAGAATTCTGGCTCTCACAGACCTGTTAGTTTTTCTTTAAGAAGCCCTCCTACTCTGCACTCAGAGGGGTTAGTAATGGGGGTGTCTTATAGACGCCTCACCATTACTAACCTGGGCTTGATGTCAGCTGGCATTATAAGCTGACATCAACCCCAACCCTATTACCCCACTGCCACCGCTACAGGGCAGTGGGAAGAGCGAGGCTAAGTGCCAGAATTGGCGCATCCTGTGGATGCGCCATTTCTGGGGCGGCTGACGGCTGGTGTTTCTAGCCTGGGAGGGGGCCAATATTCATGGCTCCTTCCTGGGCTATTAATATCAGCCCCCAGTTGTCTGCCTAGCCTTTGCTAGCTATTAAAATAGGGGGGACCCCATGCCTTTTTTTGGGGGGGTCCCCCATTTTAATAGCTAGTAAAGGCTAGGTATTCAGCTGGGGGCTGATATTAGTAGCCTGGGAAGCTCCGTGGGTATTACCCCCTTCCCAGGCTTCAAACATCTGCCCCAGCCGTCTGCTTAACCTCCGCTAGAGACTAAAATTACGGGGAACCCTATGCCAATTTTTTTTTAAATAAATCCTTTATTTTAACACTAAATGACAAGTACAGTAACCAACACTATCACTGTACTTATTATATATGTGACTGACACGTTTCTATCTATCTAATCTATGTGTGATGCTCTATTCTTTCTGTTCTAAATTGTCGGGTACCGATGTATGCCGCTGATGAATTGCCGGCCGGCTTTTTTAAAGAGACGGGTGCATGAAAACACTATTATTTTTTTTTACTAAATCCTTTATTTTAACACTAAATAACAAGTACAGTAACCAACACTATCACTGTACTTCTTATATATGTGACTGACATGTTTATATCTATCTAATCTATGTGTGATGCTCTATTCTTTCTGTTTTACATTGTCGGGTACCGGTGTATGCCGCTGCTGAATTGCCGGCTTTTCATGTTTCACTGTGAGCACTGTTCCCATCGATTTGGGCAATCACTGTAATGCCACAACCACCATGGCTGTGACATTACAGTGAGTGGCAGACAATCCCTGCATGATTGGTGCTCTAAATAGCGGCAAACATGCAGGACGGGGACCCGAGCTCCCTCCCGAGCATCTCGAAAGTACTCGGCGAGCTCCGAGCATCTCGAGTACTGAGATGCTCAGGAGAGTACCAAGCAGTGACGCGCATGCTTTCTCATCACTACTCGTTACCTGTATAAAAGACACCTGTCCATACACTCAATCAATCACACTCCAACCTCTCCACCATGGCCAAGACCAAAGAGCTGTCTAAGGACACCAGGAACAAAATTGTAGACCTGCACAAGGCTGGGATGGGCTACAGGACAATAGGCAAGCAGGTTGGTGAGAAGGCAACAACTATTGGTGCAATAATTAGAAAATGGAAGAAACACAAGATGACTGTCACTCTTCCTCGGTCTGGGGCTCCATGCAAGATCTCACCTTGTGGGGTAAGGATGATTCTGAGAAAGGTCAGGAATCAGACCAGAACTACATGGGCGGACATGGTCAATGACCTGAAGAGAGCTGGGACTACAGTCTCAAACATTACCGTTAGTAACACACTACACCATCATGGATTAAAATCCTGCAGGGCAGGCAAGGTCCCCCTGCTCCCACCAGCACATGTCCAGGCCCATTTGAAGTTCACCAGTGACCATCTGCATATGGGAGAAGGTCATGTGATCAGAAGAGACGAAATAAAACTTTTTAGTATCAACTTCACTCGCCGTGTTTGGAGGCAGAAGAAGGATGAGCACAACCCCAAGAACACCGTCCCAACTGTGAAGCATGGTGGGTGAAACATCATACTTTGAGGGTGCTTTTCTGCAAAGGGGACAGGACAACTGCACCATATTGGAGGGAGGATGGATGGGGTCATTGCAAGATTTTGGCCAACAACCTCCTTCCCTCAGTAAGAGCACTGAAGATGGGTCGTGGCTGGGCATTCCAGCATAATAATGACCCAAAACACACATCCAGGACCACTAAGGAGTGGCTCTGTAAGAAGCATTTCAAGGTCCTGGAGTGGCCTAGCCAGTCTCCAGACCTGAACCAAATAGAAAATCTTTAGAGGGAGCTGAAACTCAATGTTGCACAGCGACAGTCCCGAAACCTGAAAGATTTGGAGAAGATCTGTATGGAGGAGGGGGCCAAAATCTCTGCTGCAGTGTGTGCAAACCTGGTCAAGAACTACAGGAAACGTCTGACCTCTGTAATTGCAAACAAAGGTTTCTGCACCAAATATTAATCTCTGTTTTTCTTTTGTATCAAATACTTATTTCATACAATAAATGCAATTTAATGATGTAAAAATCATACAATGTGATTTTCTGTTTTTTATTATTAGATTCTGTCTCCCAGGTGAAGTGCACCTACGATAAAAATTACAGACCTCTCCATTCTTTGTAGGTGGGAAAACTTGCAAAATCAGCAGTGTATCAAATACTTATTTTCCCCATTGTAGGTAACAACTACTTGCCTGTTAGTTCTTAGGCCCATAGAAAAACATTAATATAGTCCTGGACAACCCCTTTAAGCTTTTTCAAACCCCAATAAACCTATGCAAACATTTATCTAAGGCAATAGAGCCATCATTCTGCTGCTGAACATTTATAACTTTAGACTGTAGATCGAAAACTTCTATTGTGCGGAGTGGGTGGAAGACATTTGCACATTTTTCTTTTTTTCCATGATCATATAAAAGGATAAAAAGTAATAATAAATATCCACCGGCTGCAACAACCTGTGCCAGGCAGCACGAAGACTTGTAGATTACTACAAAGCATGTATAAGCATTAGGCATCTAAGGTATTGTTAATATTCACACAAATAAAACCGTTGTCACTTGTCTTTCTCAGAAAATACTTTTTACAAGTAGTAAGAAAATAGTGCTTTATTTAAGACTGTACGCTTGTACATTATGGAGTGACTTTCTTTTGCGGCTTGCAGGCAATTAATGGACAATTCTCACATTAGTGACCTGACTTTATAGGAAGGCATTCAGAGATAAAGACATTGCTGCGCGATGAAGCGTCACGTTTCCTATAGATGAAGCGACGATCATGAAAATGTGGGCACTGACACAAAACAAATATTGTTCTAGATGAGATTAATCTTTTTTTTTTTTTTTTATATTCAATTATGTAAATGAGAATAAATATGATAGGGCCAGAGATTCCTTTGTGTGCGGAATAACACTCTGACTATAACTCACCTACGGGCGTTTCTGGAGATATAAAAATTTTCTCCATTGGAGATGAGCAAAAGTTAGACATTTAGATTTTCTTTTGTGTTCTGTCCAGTCTAACAAATTCCCAAAATGGTTTACTTGGAAATCCTCCAAATCTTTAACAATATTCTGCTTCATATTGCTACAAAAACTATGTGAAATATCCTCTTGAATAATATGACAGCGAAAGGGAGAATTCTTTTATATATGTCCAAGGCGATCAGCTACCCCCATTATCTTCTCAATGGCTGGATGTTCTAAAAGACAGAAATTTCCATGAAGGATGGGAGATTTTCCTAAATGAAATTCTCACTGCGCAATCAATAACGATCCCAAAAAGAAGGAAGAATTGGAAGCAATTAAAGAGACGACTAGGATGGATGAACACAGAACTTAAACACTTGCTAAAAAAGAAAAAAGAAATGTACATTGAAGGGAAAGAGGGGGACATATCAAAAGAAGAATATAATGCTGGCTGCAGGGAATGCAGGGCAAGCATTAGAAGAGCTAAAGTCAGTGATGCAGGGAGGCTTGCAAGGGAAACCAAAAGCAATAAAAAATGATTTGTATGTCTAAAGCAAAAGAAAAATCAAAGATGCTATAGTATTTTTACAGGATGAACAGGGTGAAGTGGTCAAAAATAATGTTGAGAAAGCCGAACTTTTGAATTCCTATTTTGCATTTGTGTTCTATAAGAAAGCAAATGTAACATCAACTGATCTTCACTGTGCTATTGAAGGAATAAAATAATTCACACTATCTGCAAACAGAGACATGATGAGGGAACAGTTAGCTAATTTACATGAATTTAAATCTCCTGGTCCAGATGAATTACATCCTAAAGCACTGAAAGAAATAGCAGAGGAAATTGCAGAACCACTAGCCAGAATATTTAAAAATTCCTGGAGAATAGGAGAAGTCCCAGAAGATTGGAGAAGGCCAAATGTTGTCCCTATCTTCAAAAAGAAGGCCAGTGAGCCTTACTTCTATACCAGGAAAGATCTTTGAACAAATTATTAAACAGCATGTATGTAAGTACTTGGATAAGAATGCAGTAATTAACCAGAGCCAGCATGGGTTTGTAAGAAACAAGTCATGCCAGACTAATCTAATTTCTTTCTATGATGGAATCACTGACTGGGTGGATCAGGAAAATGCGGTAGGAAAATGCAGACTTTAGGAAAGCATTTGATAAAGTATCTCATACTATACTTATTGAAAAAATGACCAAGTATGGGATTGAAAAGGCTACGGTTAGGTGGATTCATTACTGGCTCAGTGATTGTACTCAAAGAGTGGTAATAAATGGTTGCACATCCTATTGGAAGAGTGTTTCTAGTGGGGTACCACAAGGCTCTATCCTGGCCCCAGTGTTGTTAAACATTTTATAAATGATTTTGATAAGGCATCTGAATGTAAACTAATCAAATTTGCAGACGATGCAAAACTAGGAGTGATAGCTAACACTAGAGAAGACAAAGGATTCAGAAGGATCTAGATAAGCTTGAACAATGGACAATGACTAATAGGATGGTATTTAACAGGGAAAAAATGCAAGATTTTACATCTGGGCAAGAAAAACGAAAATTACATCTACAGAATGGGAGGAATAGAACTAAGCAACAGCACGTGTGAAAAAGACGGGTATACTAATAGATCACAGACTTCACATGAGTCAACAGTGTGATGCAGCAGCAAAAAAAGCAAACAGTCCTGGGATGTATTAAGAGAAGCACATGAAGTAATTTTCCCCTCTACTACTTGGTCAGACCTCATCTGGAATACTGTGTCCAGTTCTGGGCACATTTTAAAGAAGACATAAAAAAACAGGAGTAAGTTCAGAGACGAGCTACCAGGATGGTGACCGGACTGCAAACTATGTCCTACGAGTAACGGATAAAGGATCTGGGAATGTTTAGCTTGCAAAAAAGAAGGCTAAGAGGAGACTTAATAGCTGTCTACAAATATCTGAAGGGATATCACAGTATTGAGGGTCATCCTTATTCTCATTTGCACGTGGAAACATGAGAAGCAATGGGATGAAACTGAAAGGGAGAAGATACAGATTAGATATTAGAAAAACCTTTTTGACAGTGAGGGAGATCAATGAGTGGAACACGCGGCCACGAGAGGTGGGAGTTCTCCTTCAACGGAAGTATTCAACAGAGGCTGGACAGACATCTGTCTGAGATGATTTAATGAATCCTGCATTGAGCAGGGGGTTGGACACGAGGACCCTGGAGGTCCCCTCCAACTCTAACATTCTATGGTTCTCCCCAGATGCATAGCTGAGGGTTCAGATTGGAGGAAGGGGGGTGAAACACTTGAGAGGGCCCCTAATCAGGTAACCGTGTTTACAACTATAATTGCACAGCCTAATTGTGGGTATAGGGGAACCTCAGCAGATGATCGTGCTGTTACTGAAAATAAATCACTGTACAAAGACCAACACTGATATTATCACCATATGGTAACCATATAGTGGTAGATATCAATCGTTCAGAACATATAAGAGTTACATCACAGGTTTAGATGGTGACTTACAGCTGGTGTTCTTTCTGATGGAGTTGTTCAGTTTTCTTTTTCATCTTGTCCAGATCGACATGACAACTTCTCCAGCCACGACTCATCTGCCAAGTTTACAGTAAAGACACAGTAGCCCCATTCTGTATGATGGTCTCCTAAATAGCCCCCACGCTGTATGATTGCCCCCTTAGTAGCCCCCACTCTGAATGATTATCCCCTTAGTAGCCTCTGCACTGTAAGTGGGCCCCATTGGTAGCCCCCACACTGTATGAGACCTGTATGATGGGGCTCACACAATATTAAAATAAAAATTAAACATATACTCACTTAACCCCGGCGAGTCTACTAGCAGACAGCGGCAATGCACAGGCTGACTGATGTGGTGAAATCATTGCGCCGGGCCCAGGACATGGAAAGGACGTCAGAGTCCTGGAACAATGACTTCATCATGTCTCTACACTACGCCCGGGACTTGCCTGTCAAGCAAGGTGTGGGAAAGACTAAGTGCAACACAGAGGGAAGAGGGGAAGTGAGCCCAGACTCTAGGGAAAGAGGGGAGTGGAGACCTCCTAGGCTGATCTGATATCACCCTGTCTCTCCTACCGTCCCTCTATTGGTTCTTCACCAATCACCGCACAGGCCCTGGATAAGGAAGGGGAGGGATGAGCACTAGTCGATCCCCACAAATAACTAAAGACAGCAAGGTAGACAGACACGGGGGAAAGATAACTTAGCTTGAGCTGACTTCAGAGAGATAACACACACGTCCTCTTATCACCAGAGAGAAAGTAAACAGGCTGCACTCGCTCCAAGCTTTCAGAAGGAAACGTGAATATCACCGGTACTGCCCAATAGCAAAGTGAAACTATTTAAACACCCAGGCAAGGGTGTCAATTAGAGCAGGAGGGAGGTAGCCACTGGGTCGTAGAGTGAAACAGCTAAGAAGATGTCTGTAACGCCAAACGAAGAGATCTTCTGCCACCAACTGCAGGGCGACTGTCTGTCACATCTGACACACCCGTGACACTGCCGTTCTGCAGGCTACAGGCGTAAAGTGACCTGCGGCATACAGAATGGAGAGCGGTTTTACTGCTCTACCACAGAGTTTAACTACTAACTACTGTTAGTTGGGGGGTAAGTGGCTTACTCCTGCACAGGGAATTCACCCGTTCCCTGGTGGGCTAGTACGAGCAAAAGTGTTGGGGAGCATGTGAAGCCACCACTTTAATCTAACAGGGAATTTCAGAATCCCATTCTAGGGATCGTTTGGAATCCAGGAGATCTGGAATTTATCCTGTGGATATTTGATAACTAGCTCAGTTAGTATTACTTGTGAGTTTCAGGATTTCTTTGATTCCACTATGGTGCACTGGTGACACTATAGAGCCTGAGAAGAGGAGAGACAACCTCTGGTCGAGAAGAAGGTTTCAAGGGGATTTGGGGACCTAAATATTGATATTTTTAGAATAACCTATACATATTTGATCTGTGGGGTCCAAACACCAGGTACCCAGTTGAAGGGCAATCAATTATTCAATGGCACCAACTTCATGGATGTTGTACATGTAAATACTGGTTGTATAACTTCTGCTGGTCAAGACATTGCAACATTTTTCAAGGTTAGTTGGAAAGTGTTAAAAGACACGTAATACATTTATGCATTTTGCATAGTACATCAACCACTGAGTTCAAGTAAGAAATGCATCAACTACAGCATCCAAATAAAGGCAGGATATAACCATTTTATTCACATTTTTTAAGATGAAGTTGATTGAAAAAAAAGCAATAATAGTTTTTATTTTTTACTATTTTAGATTTCTCTATATATTGCTATAATCACAGCACTTAAAAATGTATTTTTTTCTGGTGACTCATGTCATTCTAAAGTATTTGGAGAGTTCTTACAGTGGGAATGCAATTGTGAAGTGCTACATTTTCTATATAATCTATAGAAAGAGAAAAATGCCAAAATGTATATTATTATACTGCCTTAAAGTTCTTGGCTTTGTGATAGGTGCGCTAAGTGTTTTGCAGTGATTGAGAACTTGTTTCATAGAGCGCACTATGTGGGAAAAGTTACAGCAGGTGGATTGTGCAGCATAGAACATAGAAGTGTAGGTAATTTTTCACACTTCATCTATAGTTATAATTGTGGCACAGTTTTCTCGCACAGGCTTGGACTGGCCCATAGGAGAGCAGGAGAATCCTCCGGTGGGCCCCTGTGCAATCACTCGGAGCCGTGATTTTCATGGACGTATGAATAGATTCATGAAACCAGGCGCTGTTCAAAGAAAGAAAAACCGGACAGCACACAGATGTGTGAATGCAGCCTTAATATTTCTTACTTACTAAGATTGTTATTACTGTAGGCAACAATTAATATATATATATATATGTGGTTGAGTATTCTGCACTGCTGATACAATGTGGAGCTATTGGTATTGGTGGCTGGAGATGCTTTTGGTTAATGTAGCCGAGTGCAGACTTTCCACAGTGTCCTTGTGAAATAAAGGAGTACAATAGAGAAAGAGGTTACAATTTAATGAAAAACATAAAATAATACATTCCTGTGGAATGTAAGCCTGCAAGGGCAGGGTCCTCTTCCCTCTGCATCAGTCTATCATTGTTAGTTTTACTGTAAGTGATATCTGTATTTTCTATGTAACCCCTCCTTATGTACAGCACCATGGAATCAATGGCGCTATATAAATAAAAAATAATAATACCATGAAATGAAAAAGGACTTTGTGCAGAACTTTGTAACAAAACTTTTAGTGGCACGTATGCTATACTAAGTATCGTAAATGCGCTAAACGTGATTAAGAGATCACAGCTTCAAGTCACCTGGAGAGAATAAACAAAAAAGTGAAATGAAGTAAACTATTAAAAAACAAAATACTTGTTATAACCGTATTGGGCAGTATAGAGATAACAAACTGCGATGTCATAGTACTGGATAATACACACAGCGATGTCACAGTACAGAGATAATAAACACAGTGATGTCACAGTACAGGAATAATACACAGTGATGTCACAGTACAGAGATAATAAACACAGTGATGTCACAGTACAGGGATAATACACAGTGATGTCACAGTACAGAGATAATACACACAGTGATGTCACAGTACAGAGATAATAAACACAGTGATGTCACAGTAAAGGGATAATACACAGTGATGTCACAGAACAGAGATAATAAACACAGTGATGTCACAGTAAAGGGATAATACACAGTGATGTCACAGTACAGGGATAATACACACAGTGATGTCACAGTACAGGGATAATACGCACAATGATGTCACAGTACAGGGATAATACACACAGTGATGTCACAGTACAGAGATAATACACACAGTGTTGTCACAGTACAGGGATAATACACACAGTGTTGTCACAGTACAGGGATAATAAACACAGTGATGTCACAGTACAGGGATAATACACACAATGATGTCACAGTACAGGGATAATACACACAGTGATGTCAAAGTGCAGGGATAATAAACAAAGTGATGTCACAGTGCACTGATAATAAACACAGTGATGTCACAGTAAAGGGATTATAAACCCAGTGATGTCACAGTACAGAGATAATACAGACAGTGATGTCACAGTACAGAGATAATACACACAGTGATGTCACAGTACAGGGATAATAAACATAGTGATGTCACAGTACAGAGATAATAAACACAGTGATGTCACAGTACAGGGATAATAAACAGCGATGTCACAGTACAGGGATAATACACACAGTGATGTCACAGTACAGAGATAATACACACAGTGATGTCACAGTACAGGGATAATACACACAGTGATGTCACAGTACAGGGATTGTCGGGGTAAAAGAGAATATATATTTTTGTAACTTTTATACTTTTGTAACTTTTATACGTTTTTTTTGCTTATGTACTAACCACCATTTTGTGTCATATAACAATAAGCTTTCCTTGCTACATATTACTCAAATCGAAACTTAAACTAAGACAGTTCCAGTGTTGCCAAGATTTATTTCAGAGAAACGAAGCAAGATTATAAGCTGACGGCTGCAATATCTGCCCAGAGACTGAGATAAGGAGATGTGGACCAATCAGGAGTGGCCAGACACTGGACTTTCATGGCTTACCCCGCCCCGGACAACCCCTTTCCCCTCCCCATTATGTAGTGTATTTAGTTTTGTGTATGTAGGAATAAACACAGAACATTGCTGAGAACGTTGTCTGTAGTAGTCTTTTGAGCATGCTCTGAGTTTGAACCAGCTTGTTGTCTGACTCATTCTTTGAATGGTTGACCCATGCTCATAGTTTGAATTTGGAGTGACTGGAGGACGAGTGGAATGTCATCACGACCCCCACAAATGGCGCCCAACGTGGGGCGTGGCTAGCGGTACGCCGCCCTCCCGGACCCATATTGCTGACTTCCCTGGTGGTGACCGCGGTGGCTGAATTTGAGGCCTGATCAACCTCCATCGAACACGGTAAGTTGAGATGTATTTTATATGTCTCACTTGCCTGTGTGTCAGCCGCAGCGGTTTCTGTGGGGCTGTCAGGTTGGATCTGGGTGGGTGATCGGTCGAGTGGTGAGACCTCAGGCGTCCCGCACCACGTCCTGAACCAGCAAGTGTTAAAACGAGTGACGTCACATGCCTGCGCGTGCTCGTGTGCACACCACCTCCTCCTCCCCCGGTCACTGTACTTTTCTTAGATAGCTGCCTCCCGTAACTGATAGTCGAGGTTTCAAAGCATTCCTGAATTGTAGTGTAAGGGAGAAAGAATCTGTGACGAATTGAGGAGTGCTCTTCGTCTAACACAGAGACTGCTGTAAAGTCAAGGTTAGGAAACAGTGTATTGAGGTGTCTTGTCTCTACACTTCGGGTGGTGCCGTGGTAGGAAAGGAGATAGATCGAGGTGTACTCTCTATCTCATCAGTGTATTGAGGTGTACTCTACACTGACGGGTGGTGCCGTAGTAGGAAAAAAGACGGATTGAGGGGTACTCTTCGTCTTATACAGAGAAACCTCATAAGGAGGGGTTCTGCTGTCAGTCAGGGTGCCGTGGTGAGTCGTACTGTAAAGTCGCCATTCAAGGTTAGGGAAGGGACAGATTGAGGTGTACTCTCTGTCTTATCAGTGTATTGAGGAGTACTCTACACTGACGAGTGGCGACCTGTAGACTGCACCAGTGATCTGAGTCGCGACAGATCATTGCATTCTATAAGAAAATGTTGCGTATATTCAAATTTGAAAGATCTCGTAAGTTGTGGAATGCTGCTGTAGGAGTTAAGCCAATTAGTGGAGTTACGGGAAGGCAAGAAGGCAAGAAGAATGTTAGGAATTTGTATAACATGATAAGCTTATCTAGTACAGGCAGGCTCCAGCCTTCAGTTTGGAAAGAATGTGTTACACAGAGAAAGGGAAAGTTGAGTGATTTAGGACTCCTGCACCAGGCTCAGACACATTTTAGAGTAGATGGTGCAGGGGGGAACAGAGAATGCTGAGCCTTTGTTCGGATACATGAAAGCTGCAGAATGTGATTTGTTATGTGACCCTAAATTGGCCGTAACCCCGTTGATGCCTGTTACTACACCTTTTTCCTGCCTCCAAGAACAATCCCACTTCCACTCTAACTCCTCCCTCCCACGTCCATCTTGCTACACCTCTTACTTGTTGTGGGAGGCCCGGAAAGCCCCAATCCGGCCTATATCCACTACTACATCCGTCCGGTGCATATTACCAGCCAGCAGCACAGGTGGAAAAGCCCGCAGTCCCAGAGCACCCATCTGAAACTAATGTGACACTTTCTGCTCCAGTCCACGATGCTGAGACGCTTCCCCTGTTTCCTATGGGAGTCACTCACAACCCTGGGGATATCCTCCTCAACTCCCCAGAATTTCAGGCCAGACTGCTCTCCCTCCGCCAACATACTGTTACTCGAGACGATACGGAGCCAGATGAGGGATGGGCTCAAGATACTCCAGCCCCCCCTCCTTTACCCCATACGTCTCCTATGGCATCCTCCACCTCACATCCATTACCCGTACTCCGGCCCTTGCTCCAAGCAACTGCTGAAAGAACACCCCCCCCAGCCTCTCAGAAGTTTGGGACCCCTGCCGCTCCCGTAATCTAGTAGACCCATCAGGACGCCCTGTCACTCTGTCAATAGGCTATGGTGACATCCTTACACATCGGGTGGGGGCCATAGTCAACCCTGCAAACACCTGTATGAGCCATGTTGGAGGATTGGCTCGCAAAATTTCCCTTGCTGCTGGTTCTACTCTGGCTGCAGAATGCCAGGCTCACTTAGCCGAAAACGGAGAGCTTTCAAAAGGCCATGGATTCCACAAAAGCAGGATCCCTTAGTACGTATAAATCCGGCCTAGAATACATGAAACAGTTAAAAGTCTGGGCTCAGGATCGCTTGTCAGATCAAGCTGGGTCTGTACAAGATGTTCAACAAGACCCTGATGAATCAGTGGAAAGATATGCTGCAAGACTCAGCATGCATTTTAAGGATCTCGGATACAGTCCTCACGTCAAGACGCAGGCCGCCCTGTTGGTTCAGGCCCTAGTAGATGGCCTACAAGACGCTCTCAGAGATGAAGTCCTGAGAGTACGGCCCGAGATTCGTTCTTCTTCCTTCAACGACGCGGTGGACATCGTTAAAGCTTTCCAAAAATCAATGCTAAAAATGAAAAAGGATACTAAGCCAAAGAAGAAAGCCGCTCCTGCCATGGTATATCAAGCTCAAGAAAGCTACCCACCCCCTGGCAACCAACATGGAATCAAGTGAGTAATGGTTAAAGGCATAGGTGATGATACTCCTCCCACATATAGAAAACAAGACAGAAGAGATGACAAGGGACCATCTAGAAACAGAAGACAACCTCGTGATTCTGAAGGACGAATGTTGGGAGTGTGGTAACCCTAATCACATTCTCAGAGACTGTCCAACCCGCAGACAGTACCATGACCGCTCATTTCATGACGGTCCACACAACCATGGACCTTCCCGTGAACCATCTCATCCACGCCAATGACGGCTCGGTCAACCAGTGTCCACTTTCCCGGCTACGCATCTCACGGCCGCCTGTGGGACTGTCACTTTACAGGGGGACCATCAACCACTGGAGTTCCTGGTGGACACTGGGGCGGCCACATCTGTTATTTCCTCTGCACAGCTCCCTCCTTCTGTATCCCTATCATCGGATACCCTCACCTGTGTTGGGGTGGAAGGCCAACATATTTCTTCTCCACTCACAGTCCCTGTGTCTGCAGGACCGTTCACCGGAGTACTCACAAGATTCTTGGTCTCTGAAACTTGCTCTGTCAATCTGTTGGGAGCCGATCTCTTAGAGCGGATGAAGGCAACAATTACCTTCGGAAACCATGGTATGGAGCTTCTTTTGCGGGACCCTCATTCCGAACAAGGGACTGAAGACCGCTGTGTTCTTAAAGCCTTCCCTCTCATGATGATGACCATACAACCTCACTCTCTGTGGTCCAGTGGGCCAGAGGACGTCGGCCTCCTGCAGGTTCCCCCGGTCCGAGTACACCTCAAGCCTGGACACAGGTACCCACGGTTGCCACAATACCCCCTCAAGGCTGCACAAGAACAAAGCTTGGGTACCCAAATCGCTTCCCTCCTGGAATCAGGAGTCCTTGTCAGATGTGTATCTCCATGCAATACACCCCTCTTTCCTGTAAAAAAAAGAAAACCGCTCCGGGAGAGCCTCCAAGATACCGGTTGGTTCAGGATCTCAGAGCCGTCAATGCAGCTACCATTTTAGAAACTCCAGTGGTACCCAACCCAAACACCCTCTTGTCTCAGGTGCCTCCAACGGCCACCTTGTTTACGGTGTTAGATCTGGCCAACGCCTTCTTCAGTATACCCTTACATGAAGATTCGTGGTTTCTTTTTGCCTTCACCTTTCAAGGAGCACAGCTTACATGGAACAGGACTCCGCAAAAAGCCCAGAACTCTCCTAACCAATTCACTCATTCTATGAAGTCTATTCTGGAGCCATGGGTTCAAGAGAACCCTCAGGTCACCCTTCTACAGTATGTGGATGATCTTTTACTCTGTGGCACTGAAGAAAATTTGCCAGAGATGTCAGCATCCCTTCTCTGGTTTCTTCACTCAGCTAACTGTAAAGTCTCGAAAGGCAAAGTCCAATGGTGTCTGCCCAAGGTCATTTTCCTCGGATATTGTATATCACAAGGTACTAAACATCTGACTGAAGAAAGAAAACAAGCCATCATGGATATCATTTTCCCAACCACCTACTCCGCTATGCAGACTTTCCTTGGCCTCATCACTTACTGCAGGCAATGGATCCCTGATGCCTCAAAGCTCATGCAACCTCTGTACGACTGTCTCAAGAATGAAGGCTCAGTTTGGTTTCATGCTGAAGATCCACGTGTTTCTCATCAACACAGACTATGTTTTGACCGCCTTAAACAGGCTGTTGTCTCTGCCCCGGCCTTGGGCTTACCAGACTATACTCAGCCATTTCACCTTTTTTGTCTCGGAATCGGAAGGTCATGCCTCTGGAGTTCTAGCACAACGCTATGATCATAAGTATCGGCCTTTGGGCTACTACTCAGCCCGCCTGGACCCTGTCGCCCGAACTGCCCCCACGTGCCTTAAGGCGGTCCACGCTGCTCACATCCTCCTTGACAAGTCAGCTGATATCGTCCTTGGACATGATCTAGTTATACAGGCCGGCCATGATCTCTCAGCTGTTCTGCAACAAACATCTCCGAAACATCTAACCAACCAAAGACACCTGCGGCTGCAGTGTTCCCTATTGTTGCCCTCCAATATAACATTTACCAGATGTCTGACTATCAATCCTGCCACTTTGCTTCCACCTTCTAGGGGGGAAGGTGAAGAGGGTGAAGGTCCATTGGTGGAACCTCATGATTGTATAAAAATTTTGCAGGAAGAGAGTTCTGCTCCAGAGAATATGGTGGCACATCCGCTCGCAGACCCTCAAGGGAAGTTCCACACGGGATATGCTGTCACAACGGACCTAACAGTCCTCAAGGCTGAAGCTCTACCACCATACATGTCTGCACAAGAAGCTGAACTTGTGGCTCTCACAGAGGCCTGCCACCTGGCAGCAGGAACAACGGCGAATATATATACCGATTCCAGGTATGGACATGGAATTTGCAATGATTCTGGACTCTTGTGGAAGTCTAGAGGATTCATCACAGCTGCAGGTACACCAGTGGAACGTGTCTCATGGATTAAGGCCCTAATGAAGGCCCTGGAACTACCCATTCAGGTTGCTGTTATCAAGGTCAAGGCTCATGGAAGACTAGAATCCAGAGAAGCCAGGGGCAACCACCTAGCTGACCAAGCAGCCAAGACTGCAGCAGTAGAGAATGTGTCATCAAAGTGGCAGGAAAAGGAAGAAGAGATGGGGGAGACCCTGCAAACCGTAGCTGTGGCGCTCACTAGAGCAAGAGCCAAAGAACAGCCGGCGGAAGACCATACAAGTCCAGCGGAGACACGAGTGGAATCCAGGGGGGTCAGGATGCCTGAAGAAAAATTGTGTGAGGAACAAAGGAAGACCCCCCACTGAAGAAGTTAAGCAATGGAAAGCGGCAGGAGCCGTGCTGGCAAGTCACAAAGATTCAAAGGTCAACTCGACTCTTTACCAAGTGGATGGGAAGCCTTGCTTGCCTAGACGCATGTACTCAGCTGTGGCAGCATGGGCTCACGGGCCTACACACAGAGGAAAGAATCAAGCCTTGGCATGTATCAAGAAACTGTACTTTGCACCCGGAATCTCTTCCACTGTGACTGCGTACTCAAAATCCTGCTCTGTCTGCGCTACCTGCAACCCAACGTGTACGGCACGGGTCGCTTTTCAACACCTGGCTAAACCAGACTACCCTTGGCAGAGAATACAAGTCGACCATATCCAAATGCCTAAAGCAGGAAAATAGGAGTACGTTTTGGTAGCCGTGGATATGTTCTCAGCCTGGCCCGAGGCCTACCCGGTTGTCAACATGACTGCTAAAGTCACAGCCAAGAAACTGATCACCGAAATTGCCTACAGATTTGGAGTTCCCCAAGTCATAGAATCGGACCAAGGACCAGCTTTCACAGCAAATATCTACGAAGAACTCTGGAACATGTTGGGAACAGATTTGGGCCTCCACACTCCATACCATCCTGCCAGTTCAGGCAAAGTGGAGAGAATGAATTCCACACTCAAGACCCAGCTCTTGAAAATGACCCAAGATCATCCCCTCCCCTGGCCCGACCTACTCCCTATAGTATTGTATCATATCACACACACTCCTCAGGCCAAACATGGGCTGACTCCCTATAAAATTTTGTTTGGGACCCCACCCAAGATAGGAGAGATTAGGCCCCAAGAGTTGTCTGAAACACATGATAGAGTAGTAAAATTTGTGATTGCCTTGTCTAGAGAATTGACTAACACCCGCTCTCCAGTATCTGCTTCTCTCCCAGAATCTACAGGTGATGCAGTACATGATTTCATCCCAGGCGATCTAGTGTATGTGAAGAAGTTTGTCCGGAAAGACTGCCTCCAGCCGCGGTTCGAGGGACCGTACACTGTGCTTCTCACCACCCCGACGGCTCTGAAGCTTAAGGGCAAGAGCACCTGGATTCACGCCTCCCACTGCAAGAGAGACAGAACGAGTCTATAAAAGATGACTACCTTCTTCTATATCCTTTCCATATGCTTACTGTCTGTCCCAGGGTGGACAGCTACCACACAGGGGTAGATACCTCCTTTTTCTCAGGTTGGTTGGGAGGGCTCAAGGGATTCCTCCAACAAGTTTGTCTAGTAATGGGAGGTCTACTAGTATTGTGCCTGGTGGTCCTGTGCTGCATAATCCCCTTATACAGGAAAAATATAACCAATGCTGTCCCAACCTCCGGGACCTCTCTGAATCAAGAGAAGAAATGGAGAAATACATTTTTTTTGAACAAGCCTGACCAGCCCCCCCATGACAAAGTTCAATTGAGAGATTTAGTTTAGGGACAGTTGGGAGAACTCCATGTGTCACCCAGGATAGGGCTCGATTGTCTGGGGGCGTCCCATAAGGGGGCAGTTTCTAAGATGATTGGGTGAAGAAATCCACCTCCCCTCTCCCCACACATGGACAGTCTCAAAGGCCCCGAAGCAAAGGAAAGCTTAGTGTTTAGGGGGGAATGTCGGGGTAAAAGAGAATATATATTTTTGTAACTTTTATACTTTTGTAACTTTTATACGCTTTTTTTGCTTATGTACTAACCACCATTTTGTGTCATATAACAATAAGCTTTCCTTGCTACATATTACTCAAATCGAAACTTAAACTAAGACAGTTCCAGTGTTGCCAAGATTTATTTCAGAGAAACGAAACAAGATTATAAGCTGACGGCTGCAATATCTGCCCAGAGACTGAGATAAGGAGATGTGGACCAATCAGGAGTGGCCAGACACTGGACTTTCATGGCTTACCCCGCCCCGGACAACCCCTTTCCCCTCCCCATTATGTAGTGTATTTAGTTTTGTGTATGTAGGAATAAACACAGAACATTGCTGAGAACGTTGTCTGTAGTAGTCTTTTGAGCATGCTCTGAGTTTGAACCAGCTTGTTGTCTGACTCATTCTTTGAATGCTTGACCCATGCTCATAGTTTGAATTTGGAGTGACTGGAGGACGAGTGGAATGTCATCACGACCCCCACAGGATAATACACACAGTGATGTCACACTACAGGGATAATAAGCACAGTAATGTCACAGTACAGGAATAATTAACAGTGATGTCACAGTACAGGGATAATACACACAGTGATGTCACAGTACAGAGATAATAAACACAGTGATGTCACAGTACAGGGATAATAAACACAGTGATGTCACATTACAGAGAAAATAAACACAGTGATGTCACATTACGGAGATAATAAACACAGTGATATCACAGTACAGAGATAATTCACACAGTGATGTCACAGTAGAAAGGTAATGCACACAGTGATGTCACAGTACAGGGATAATGCACACAGTGAAGTTACAGTACAGGGATAATAAACAGTGATGTCACGGTACAGGGATAATAAACACAGTGATGTCATAGTACATGGATAATAAACACAGTGATGTCACAGTACATGGATAATAAACACAGTGATGTCAAAGTACAGGGATAATACACACAGTGATGTCACAGTACAGGGATAATAAACACAGTGATGTCACAGTACAGGGATAATACACACAGTGATGTCACAGTACAGGGATAATACACACAGTGATGTCACAGTACAGGGATAATAAACAGAGTGATGTCACAGTACAGGGATAATAAATACAGTGATGTCACAGTACAAGGATAATAAACACAGTGATGTCAGAGTAGAAAAGTAATACACACAGTGATGTCACAATACAGAGATAATACACACAGAGAAGTCACAGTACAGGAATAATGCACACAGTGAAGTCACAGTACAGGGATAATGCACACAGTGATGTCACAGTACAGGGATAATGCACACAGTGAAGTCACACTACAGGGATAATAAACACAGTGATGTCATAGTACATGGATAATAAACACAGTGATGTCACAGTACAGGGATAATAAACACAGTGATGCCACAGCACAGGGATAATAATCACAGTGATGTCACACTACAGGGATAATAAAAACAGTGATGTCACAGTACAGGGATAATAAACACAGTGATGTCACAGTACAGGGATAATAAACAGTGATGTCACAGTACAGGGATAATAAACACAGTGAGGTCACAGTACAGAGATAATACACATTGATGTTACAGTACAGAGATAGTACACACAGTGATGTCACAGTACAGGCATAATACACACAGTGATGTCACAGTACAGGGATAATACACAGTGATGTCACAGTACAGGGATAATAAACAGTGTTTTCACAGTACAGGGATAATAAACACAGTGATATCACAGTACAGAGATAATACACACAGTGATGTCACAGTACAGAGATAATAATCACAGTGAGGTCACAGTACAGAGATAATAAACAGTGATGTCACAGTACAATGATAATAATCACAGTGATGTCACAGTACAGATAATACACGCAGTGATGTCACAGTACAGGGATAATAAACACAGTGATGTCACAGTACAGGAATAATTAACAGTGATGTCACAGTGCAGGGATAATACACACAGTGATGTCACAGTGGAGGGATAATACACACAGTGATGTCACAGTACACTGATAATAAACAGGGATGTCACAGTACAGAGATAATACACACAGTGATGTCACAGTACAGATAAAATGCACACAGTGATATCACAGTACAGGGATAAGAAACACAGTGATGTCACAGTATAAGGATAATAAATACAGTAATTTCACAGTACATGGATAATAAACACAGTGATGTCACAGTACAGGGATAATAAACACAGTGATGTCAAAGTACAGGGATAATATACACAGTAATGTCACAGTACAGAGATAATACACACAGTGATGTCACAGTACAGGGATAATACACACAGTGAAGTCACAGTATAGGGATAATACACACAGTGATGTCACAGTACAGGGATAATACACACAGTGAAGTCACAGTACAGGGATAATAAACACAGTGAGGTCACAGTACAGGGATAATACACAGTGATGTCACAGTACAGAGATAATACACACAGTGATGTCACAGTACAGGCATAATACACAGAGTGATGTCACAGTACAGGGATAATACACACAGTGATGTCACAGTACAGGGATAATAAACACAGTGATATCACAGTACAGGGATAATAAACACAGTGATATCACATTACAGGGATAGTACACACAGTGTTGTCACAGTACAGAGATAATAAACAGTGATGTCACAGTACAGAGATAATAAACAGTGATGTCACAGTACAGTGATAATAATCACAGTGATGTCACAGTACAGAGATAATACACACAGTGATGTCACAGTACAGGGATAATACACACAGTGATGTCACAGTACAGGAATAATAAACAGAGTGATGTCACAGTACAGGAATAATAAACAGTGATGTCACAGTACAGGAATAATACACACAGTGAGGTCACAGTACAGGGATAATACACAGTGATGTCACAGTACACTGATAATAAACAGTAATGTCACAGTACAGAGATAATAAACACAGTGATGTCACAGTACAGATAAAATACACACAGTGATATCACAGTACAGGGATAATAAACACAGTGATGCCACAGCACAGGGATAATAATCACAGTGATGTCACACTACAGGGATAATAAACACAGTGATGTCACAGCACAGGGATAATAATCACAGTGATGTCACACTACAGGGATAATAAACACAGTGATGTCACAGTACAGGGATAATAAACACAGTGATGTCACAGTACAGGGATAATACACACAGTGAGGTCACAGTACAGGGATAATACACAGTGATGTCACAGTACAGAGATAATACCAACTGATGTCACAGTACAGGCATAATACACATAGTGATGTCACAGTACAGGGATAATACACATAGTGATGTCACAGTACAGGGATAATAAACAGTGTTTTCACATTACAGGGATAATAAACACAGTGATATCACAGTACAGGGATAATACACACAGTGATGTCACAGTACTGAGATAATAAACAGTGATTTCACAGTACAGTGATAATAATCACAGTGATGTCACAGTACAGGAATAATTAACAGTGATGTCACAGTGCAGAGATAATACACACAGTGATGTCACAGTGCATGGATAATACACACAGTGATGTCACAGTACACTGATAATAAACACAGTGATGTCACAGTACAGAGATAATACACACAGTGATGTCACAGAACAGATAAAATACACACAGTGATATGACAGTACAGGTATAATAACACAGTGATGCCACAGCACAGGGATAATATCACAGTGATGTCACACTACAGGGATAATAAATACAGTGATGTCACAGTACAGGGATAATAATCACAGTGATGTCACAGTACAGGGATAATAAACACAGTGATGTCACAGTACTGGGATAATAAACACAATGATGTCAAAGTACAGGGAAAATATACACAGTGATGTCACAGTACAGAGATAATACACACAGTGATGTTACAGTATAGGGATAATACACACAGTGATGTCACAGTACAGGGATAATAAACACAGTGATGTCACAGTAGAGAGATAATACACACAGTGATGTCACAGTACAGGGATAATAAACAGAGTGATGTCACAGTACAGGGATAATAAATATAGGGATGTCACAGTACAGGATAATACACACAGTGATGTCACAGTACAGAGATAATAACCACAGTGAAGTCACAGTACAGGAATAATGCACACAGTGAAGTCACAGTACTGGGATAATGCACACAGTGAAGTCACAGTACAGGGATAATAAACACAGTAGTGCCACAGTACAGGGATAATAATCACAGTGATGTCACACTACAGGGATAATAAACACAGTGATGTCACAGTACTGGGATAATAATCACAGTGATGTCACAGTACAGGGATAATAAACACAGTGATGTCACAGTACAGAGATAATACACACAGTGATGTCACAGTACAGGCATAATACACACACTGATGTCACAGTACAGGGATAATAGACACAGTGATGTCACAGTACAGGGATAATAAACAGTGTTTTCACAGTAAAGATATAATAAACACAGTGATATCACAGTACAGGGATAAAACACACAGGGATTTCACAGTACAGGGATAATAATCACAGTGATGTCACAGTACAGAGATAATAAACAGTGATGTCACATTACAGTGATAATAATCACAGTGATGTCACAGTACAGAGATAATACACAGTGATGTCACAGTACAGGGATAACACGCACAGTGATGTCACAGTACAGGGATAATAAACACAAAGATGTCACAGTACACGAATAATAAACACAGTGATGTCACAGTACTGGAATAATTAACAGTGATGTCACAGTGCAGGGATAATGCACACAGTGATGTCACAGTACACTGATAATAAACACAGTGATGTCACAGTACAGAGATAATACACACAGTGATGTCACAGTACAGATATAATACACACAGTGATGTCACAGTGCAGGGATAATAAACACAGTGATGTCACAGAACAGGGATAATAAACAGAGTGATGTCACAGTACAGGGATAATGAACACAGTGATGTCACATTACAGAGATAATAAACACAGCGATGTCACAGTACAGAGATAATAAACACAGTGATGTCACAGAAGAAAGGTAATACAAACAGTGATGTCACAGCACAGGGAAAATGCACACAGTGAAGTCACAGTACAGGAATAATAAACAAAGTGATGTCATAGTACAGGGATAATAGACACAGTGATGTCAAAGTACAGGGATAATAAACACAGTGATGTCACAATACAGGAATAATACACACAGTGATGTCACAGTACAGGGATAATAAACAAAGTGATGTCACAGTACAGGGATTATACACACAGTGATGTCACAGTATAGGCATAATAAACAGAGTGATGTCACAGTACAGGGATAATAAATACAGTGATGTCACAGTAAAAGGATAATACACACAGTGATGTCACAGTACAGGGATAATACACACAGTGATGTCACAGTACAGAGATAATACACACAGTGATGTCACAGTACAGGAATAATGCACACAGTGAAGTCACAGTACAGGGATAATGCACACAGTGATGTCACAGTACAGGAATAATGCACACAGTGAAGTCACAGTACAGGGAAAATAAACACAGTGATGCCACAGTACAGGGATAATAATCACAGTGATGTCACACTACAGGGATAATAAACTCAGTGATGTCACAGTACAGGGATAATAATCACAGTGATGTCACAGTACAGGGATAATAAACACAGTGATGTCACAGTACAGGGATAATCAACACAGTGATGTCACAGTTCAGGGATAATAAACACAGTGAGGTCACAGTACAGGGATAATGCACAGTGATGTCACAGTACAGAGATAATACACACAGTGATGTCACAGTACAGGCATAATACACACAGTCATGTCACAGTACAGGGATAATACACACAGAGATGTCACAGTACAGGGATCATAAACAGTGTTTTCACAGTACAGGGATAATAAACAGTGATGTCACAGTACAGAGATAATAAACACAGAGATATCACAGTACAGGGATAATACACACAGTGATGTCACAGTACAGGGATAATAAACACAGTGATGTCACAATAAAAGGATAATAATCACAGTGATGTCACAGTACAGGAATAATTAACAGTGATGTCACAGTGCAGGGATAATAGACACAGTGATTTCACAGTGCAGGGATAATACACACAGTGATGTCTCACTGCACTGATAATAAACACAGTGATGTCACAGTACAGAGATAGAACACACAGTGATGTCACAGTACAGATATAATACACACAGTGATGTCACAGTACAGGGATAATAAACAGTGATGTCACAGTACAGGGATAATAAACAGTGATGTCACAGTACAGAGATAATAAACACAGTGATGTCACAGTACAGGGATAATAAACACAGTGATGTCACTGTACAGGGATAATATACACAGTGATATCACAGTACAGAGATAATACAAACAGTGATGTCACAGTACAGGGATAATACACATAGTGATGTCACAGTATAGGGATAATACACATAGTGATGTCACAGTGCAGGGATAATACACACAGTGATGTCACAGTACAGGGATAATAAATACAGTGATGTCACAGTACAGAGATAAAACACAGTGATGTCATAGTACAGTTATAATAAACACAGTGATGTCACAGTACAGGGATATTAAACACAGTGATGTCACAGTACAGGGATAATATACACAGTGATGTAATAGAACAGGGATAATACACACAGTGATGTCACAGTATAGGGATAATACACACAGTGATGTCACAGTACAGGGAGAGTACACACAGTGATATCACAGTACAGGGATAATAAACACAGTGATGTCACAGTACAGGGATAATACACACAGTGATGTCACAATACATTGATAATATACACAGTGATGTCACATTGCAGGGATAATACACACAGTGATGTCACAGTGCAGGGATAATAAACACAGTGATGTCACAGTACAGAGATAATACACACAGTGATGTCAAAGTACAGATATAATACACACAGTGATGTCACAGTACAGGGATAATAAACACAGTGATGTCACAGTACATGGATAATAAACACAGTGATGTCACAGTACAGGGATAACAAACACAGTGATGTCACAGTACAGGGATAATAAACACAGTGATGTCACTGTACAGGTATTATAAAGACAGTGATGTCACAGTAGAAAGGTAATATACACAGTGATGTCACAGTACAGGGATAAAACACACAGTGATGTCACAGTACAGGAATAATACACAGTGATGTCACAGTACAGAGATAATAAACAGAGTGATGTCTCAATACAGAGTTAATACACAGTGATGTCACAGTACAGGAAAAATAAACACAGTGATGTCACAGTACAGAGATAATAAACACAGTGATGTCACAGTACAGGGATAATACACACAGTGATGTCACAATACATTGATAATACACACAGTGATGTCACAGTACAGGGATAGTACACACAGTGATGTCACAGTACAGGGATAATAAACACAGTGATGTCACAGTACAGGGATAATACACACAGTGATGTCACAATACGTTGATAATACACAGTGATGTCACAGTGCAGGGATAATACACACAGTGATGTCACAGTGCAGGGATAATAAACACAGTGATGTCACAGTACAGATATAATACACACAGTGATGTCACAGTACAGGGATAATAAACACAGTGATGTCACAGTACAGAGATAATAAACACAGTGAAGTCACAGTACAGGGATAATAAACACAGTGATGTCACAGTACACGGATAATAAACACAGTGATGTCACAGTTCAGATATAATACACACAGTGATGTCACAGTACAGGGATAATAAACACAGTGATGTCACAGTACAGGTATAATAAAAACAGTGGTCTCACAGTAGAAAGGTAATATACACAGTGATGTCACAGAACAGGGATAATACACACAGTGATGTCACAGTACAGGAATAATACACAGTGATGTCACAGTACAGGAATAATGCACACAGTGAAGTCACAGTACAGGGATAATAAACACAGTGATGCCACAGTACAGGGATAATAATCACAGTGATGTCACACTACAGGGATAATAAACACAGTGATGTCACAGTACAGGGATAATAATCACAGTGATGTCACAGTACAGGGATAATAAACACATTGATGTCACAGTACAGAAATAATACACACAGTGATGTCACAGTACAGGCATAATACATACAGTGATGTCACAGTACAGGGATAATGCACACAGTGATGTCACAGTACAGATATAATACACACAGTGATGTCACAGTACAGGGATAATAAACACAGTGATGTCACAGTACAGGGATAATAAACAGAGTGATGTCACAGTACAGGGATAATGAACACAGTGATGTCACATTACAGAGATAATAAATACAGTGATGTCACAGTACAGAGATAATAAACACAGTGATGTCACAGTAGAAAGGTAATACAAACAGTGATGTCACAGCACAGGGATAATGCACACATTGAAGTCACAATACAGGAATAATAAACAAAGTGATGTCATCGTACAGGGATAATAGACACAGTGATGTCACAGTACAGGGATAATAATTACAGTGATGTCACAGTACAGGAATAATACACACAGTGATGTCACAGTACAGGGATAATAAACAAAGTGATGTCTCACTACAGGTATAATAAACACAGTGATGTCACAGTACAGGGATAATAAACACAGTGATGTCACAGTACAGGAATAATACACACAGTGATGTCACAGTACAGGGATAATAAACAAAGTGATGTCACAGTACAGGGATTATACACACAGTGATGTCACAGTACAGGCATAATAAACAGAGTGATGTCACAGTACAGGGATAATAAATACAGTGATGTCACAGTAAAAGGATAATACACACAGTGATGTCACAGTACAGGGATAATACACACAGTGATGTCACAGTACAGAGATAATACACACAGTGATGTCACAGTACAGGAATAATGCACACAGTGAAGTCACAGTACAGGGATAATGCACACAGTGATGTCACAGTACAGGAATAATGCACACAGTGAAGTCACAGTACAGGGATAATAAACACAGTGATGCCACAGTACAGGGATAATAATCACAGTGATGTCACACTACAGGGATAATAAACTCAGTGATGTCACAGTACAGGGATAATAATCACAGTGATGTCACAGTACACGGATAATAAACACAGTGATGTCACAGTACAGGGATAATCAACACAGTGATGTCACAGTTCAGGGATAATAAACACAGTGAGGTCACAGTACAGGGATAATGCACAGTGAAGTCACAGTACAGAGATAATACACACAGTGATGTCACAGTACAGGCATAATACACACAGTCATATCACAGTACAGGGATAATACACACAGAGATGTCACAGTACAGGGATATTAAACACAGTGATGTCACAGTACAGGGATAATATACACAGTGATGTAATAGAACAGGGATAATACACACAGTGATGTCACAGTATAGGGATAATACACACAGTGATGTCACAGTACAGGGAGAGTACACACAGTGATATCA
Source organism: Phyllobates terribilis (assembly GCF_046119375.1). NCBI lineage: Eukaryota > Metazoa > Chordata > Amphibia > Anura > Dendrobatidae > Phyllobates > Phyllobates terribilis. The sequence continues at coordinate 389,552,350 of NW_027362765.1, forward strand.
CAGTACAGGGATAATAAACACAGTGATGTCACAGTACAGGGATAATACACACAGTGATGTCACAATACATTGATAATATACACAGTGATGTCACATTGCAGGGATAATACACACAGTGATGTCACAGTGCAGGGATAATAAACACAGTGATGTCACAGTACAGAGATAATACACACAGTGATGTCAAAGTACAGATATAATACACACAGTGATCTCACAGTACAGGGATAATAAACACAGTGATGTCACAGTACATGGATAATAAACACAGTGATGTCACAGTACAGGGATAACAAACACAGTGATGTCACAGTACAGGGATAATAAACACAGTGATGTCACTGTACAGGTATTATAAAGACAGTGATGTCACAGTAGAAAGGTAATATACACAGTCATGTCACAGTACAGGGATAAAACACACAGTGATGTCACAGTACAGGAATAATACACAGTGATGTCACAGTACAGAGATAATAAACACAGTGATGTCTCAATACAGAGTTAATACACAGTGATGTCACAGTACAGGAAAAATAAACACAGTGATGTCACAGTACAGAGATAATAAACACAGTGATGTCACAGTACAGGGATAATACACACAGTGATGTCACAATACATTGATAATACACACAGTGATGTCACAGTACAGGGATAGTACACACAGTGATGTCACAGTACAGGGATAATAAACACAGTGATGTCACAGTACATGGATAATACACACAGTGATGTCACAATACATTGATAATACACAGTGATGTCACAGTGCAGGGATAATACACACAGTGATGTCACAGTGCAGGGATAATAAACACAGTGATGTCACAGTACAGATATAATACACACAGTGATGTCACAGTACAGGGATAATAAACACAGTGATGTCACAGTACAGAGATAATAAACACAGTGAAGTCACAGTACAGGGATAATAAACACAGTGATGTCACAGTATACGGATAATAAACACAGTGATGTCACAGTTCAGATATAATACACACAGTGATGTCACAGTACAGGGATAATAAACACAGTGATGTCACAGTACAGGTATAATAAAAACAGTGGTCTCACAGTAGAAAGGTAATATACACAGTGATGTCACAGAACAGGGATAATACACACAGTGATGTCACAGTACAGGAATAATACACAGTGATGTCACAGTACAGGAATAATGCACACAGTGAAGTCACAGTACAGGGATAATAAACACAGTGATGCCACAGTACAGGGATAATAATCACAGTGATGTCACACTACAGGGATAATAAACACAGTGATGTCACAGTACAGGGATAATAATCACAGTGATGTCACAGTACAGGGATAATAAACACATTGATGTCACAGTACAGAGATAATACACATAGTGATGTCACAGTACAGGCATAATACATACAGTGATGTCACAGTACAGGGATAATGCACACAGTGATGTCACAGTACAGATATAATACACACAGTGATGTCACAGTACAGGGATAATAAACACAGTGATGTCACAGTACAGGGATAATAAACAGAGTGATGTCACAGTACAGGGATAATGAACACAGTGATGTCACATTACAGAGATAATAAATACAGTGATGTCACAGTACAGAGATAATAAACACAGTGATGTCACAGTAGAAAGGTAATACAAACAGTGATGTCACAGCACAGGGATAATGCACAGATTGAAGTCACAGTACAGGAATAATAAACAAAGTGATGTCATCGTACAGGGATAATAGACACAGTGATGTCACAGTACAGGGATAATAAATACAGTGATGTCACAGTACAGGAATAATACACACAGTGATGTCACAGTACAGGGATAATAAACAAAGTGATGTCTCACTACAGGGATAATAAACACAGTGATGTCACAGTACAGGGATAATAAACACAGTGATGTCACAGTACAGGAATAATACACACAGTGATGTCACAGTACAGGGATAATAAACAAAGTGATGTCACAGTACAGGGATTATACACACAGTGATGTCACAGTACAGGCATAATAAACAGAGTGATGTCACAGTACAGGGATAATAAATACAGTGATGTCACAGTAAAAGGATAATACACACAGTGATGTCACAGTACAGGGATAATACACACAGTGATGTCACAGTACAGAGATAATACACAGAGTGATGTCACAGTACAGGAATAATGCACACAGTGAAGTCACAGTACAGGGATAATGCACACAGTGATGTCACAGTACAGGAATAATGCACACAGTGAAGTCACAGTACAGGGATAATAAACACAGTGATGCCACAGTACAGGGATAATAATCACAGTGATGTCACACTACAGGGATAATAAACTCAGTGATGTCACAGTACAGGGATAATAATCACAGTGATGTCACAGTACACGGATAATAAACACAGTGATGTCACAGTACAGGGATAATCAACACAGTGATGTCACAGTTCAGGGATAATAAACACAGTGAGGTCACAGTACAGGGATAATGCACAGTGAAGTCACAGTACAGAGATAATAAACACAGTGATGTCACAATACAGGGATAATACACAAAGAGATGTCACAGTACAGGGATCATAAACAGTGTTTTCACAGTACAGGGATAATAAACAGTGATGTCACAGTATAGAGATAATAAACACAGAGATATCACAGTACAGGGATAATACACACAGTGATGTCACAGTACAGGCATAATACACACAGTCATGTCACAGTACAGGGATAATACACAAAGAGATGTCACAGTACAGGGATCATAAACAGTGTTTTCACAGTACAGGGATAATAAACAGTGATGTCACAGTATAGAGATAATAAACACAGAGATATCACAGTACAGGGATAATACACACAGTGATGTCACAGTACAGGCATAATACACACAGTCATGTCACAGTACAGGGATAATACACAAAGAGATGTCACAGTACAGGGATCATAAACAGTGTTTTCACAGTACAGGGATAATAAACAGTGATGTCACAGTATAGAGATAATAAACACAGAGATATCACAGTACAGGGATAATACACACAGTGATGTCACAGTACTGTGATAATAATCACAGTGATGTCACAGTACAGAGATAATACACACAGTGATGTCACAGTACAGGGATAATAAACACAGTGATGTCACAGTACAGGAATAATTAACAGTGATGTCACAGTGCAGGGATAATACACACAGTGATGTCACAGTGCAAGGATAATACACACAGTGATGTCACACTGCACTGATAATAAACACAGTGATGTCATAGTACAGAGATAGAACACAGTGATGTCACAGTACAGATATAATACACACAGTCATGTCACAGTACAGGGATAATAAACAGTGATGTCACAGAACAGGGATAATAAACACAGTGATGTCACAGTACAGGGATAATAAACAGTGATGTCACAGTACAGAGATAATAAACACAGTGATGTCACAGTACAGGGATAATAAACACAGTGATGTCACAGTACAGGGATAATATACACAGTGATATCACAGTAGAGAGATAATACACACAGTGATGTCACAGTACAGGGATAATACACACAGTGATGTCACAGTATAGGGATAATACACATAGTGATGTCACAGTGCAGGGATAATACACACAGTGATGTCACAGTACAGGGATAATAAATACAGTGATATCACAGTACAGAGATAAAACACAGTGATGTCATAGTACAGAGATAATACACACAGTGATGTCACAGTACAGGGATAATAAACACAGTTATGTCACAGTACAGGGATAATATACACAGTGATGTAATAGAACAGGGATAATACACACAGTGATGTCACAGTATAGGGATAATACACACAGTGATGTCACAGTACAGGGAGAGTACACACAGTGATGTCACAGTACAGGGATAATAAACACAGTGATGTCACAGTACAGAGATAATACACACAGTGATGTCACAATACATTGATAATATACACAATGATGTCACAGTGCAGGGATAATACACACAGTGATGTCACAGTGCAGGGATAATAAACACAGTGATGTCACAGTACAGAGATAATACACACAGTGATGTCAAAGTACAGATATAATACACACAGTGATGTCACAGTACAGGGATAATAAACACAGTGAGGTCACAGTACAGGGATAATACACACAGTGATGTCAAAGTGTAGGTATAATAAACAGTGATGTCACAGTAAAGGGATAATACACACAGTGATGTCACAATACGTTGATAATACACACAGTGATGTCACAGTGCAGGGATAATACACACAGTGATGTCTCAGTGCAGGGATAATAAACACAGTGATGTCACAGTACAGATATAATACACACAGTGATGTCACAGTACAGGGATAATAAACACAGTGATGTCACAGTACAGAGATAATAAACACAGTGATGTCACAGTACAGGGATAATAAACACAGTGATGTCACAGTACAGGGATAATAAACGCAGTGATGTCACAGTACAGAGATAATACACACAGTGATGTCACAGTGCAGATATAATCACAGTGAGGTCACAGTACAGGGATATGACACAGTGATGTCACAGTGCAGAGATAATAAACACAGTGATGTCACAGTGCAGAGATAATCACAGTGATGTCACAGTACAGGGATAATAAACAGTGATGTCACAGTACAGGGATAATACACACAGCGATGTCACAGTACAGAGGTAAGAAACACAATGATGTCACAGTACAGTGATAATAAACACAGTGATGTCACAGTACAGAGATAATAATCACAGTGATGTCACAGTGCAGAGATAATCACAGTGATGTCACAGTACAGGGATAATAAACACAATGATGTCACAGTACAGGGATAATACACAGTGATGTCACAGTACAGAGATAATACACAGTGATGTCACAGTACAGGGATAAGACACACAATGATGTCACAGTACAGGGATAATAAACACAGTGATGTCACAGTACAGGGATAATTCACACAGTGATGTCACAGTACAGGGATAATAAACAGTGATGTCACAGAACAGGGATAATAAACACAGTGATGTCACAGTACATGGATAATACACACAGTGATGTCACAGTATAGGGATAATACACAGAGTGATGTCACAGTACAGGGATAATACACACCGTGATGTCACAGTACAGGGATAATAAACACAGTGATGTCACAGTAAAGGGATAATACACACAGTGATGTCACAGTACAGGGATAATAATCACAGTGATGTCACAGTAGAGAGATAATACACACTGTGATGTCACAGTACAGGGAGATTACAAACAGTGTTGTCACAGTACAGGGATAATACACAGTGATGTCACAGTACAGAGATAATACACACAGTGAAGTCACAGTACAGGAATAATGCACACAGTGAAGTCACAGTACAGGGATAATACACACAGTGATGTCACAGTACAGAGATAATACACACAGTGATGTCACAGTACAGGGATAATACACACAGTGATGTCACAGTACAGGGATAATGCACACAGTGATGTCACAGTACAGAGATAATACACACAGTGATGTCACCGTATAGGGATAATGCACACAGTGATGTCACAGTACAGGGATAATACACACAGTGATGTCACAGTACAGAGATAATACACACAGTGATGTCACAGTACAGGGAGAATACACACTGTGATGTCACACTACAGGGATAATAACCACAGTGTTGTCACAGTACAGGGATAATAAACACAGTGATGTCACAGTACAGAGTTAATACACAGTGATGTCACAGTACAGGGAAAATAAACACAGTGATGTCACAGTACAGGAATAATGAACAGTGATGGCACAGTACAAAGATAATAAACACATTGATGTCACAGTACAGGGATAATAAACACAGTGATGTCACAGTACAGGGATAATACACAGTGATGTCACAGTACAGGGATAATAAACACAGTGATGTCACAGTACAGAGATAATACACACAGTGATGTCACATTGCAGAGATAATCACAGTGATGTCACAGTACAGGGATAATAAACAAAGAGATGTCACAGTACAGGGATAATACACAGTGATGTCACAGTACAGAGATAATAAACAGTGATTTCACAGTATAGGGATAATAAACATAGTGATGTCACTGTACTGAGATAATAAACACAGTGATGTCACAGTACAGAGATAAACACAGTGATGTCACAGTAGAGGGATAATACACAGTGATGTCACAGTACAGAGATAATACACAGTGATGTCACAGTACAGGGATAATACACACAGTGATGTCACAGTACAGGGATAATAAACACAGTGATGTCACAGTACAGGGATAATAAACACAGTGATGTCACAGTACAGAGATAATAAACACCGTGATGTCACAGTGCAGAGATAATCACAGTGATGTCACAGTACAGGGATAATAAACAATGATGTCACAGTACAGGGATAATACACAGTGATGTCACAGTACAGAGATAATACACAGTGATGTCACAGTACAGAGATAATACACAGTGATGTCACAGTACAGGGATAATAAACACAATGATGTCACAGTACAGGGATAATACACACAGTGATGTCACAGTACAGGGATAATAAACAGTGATGTCACAGTACAGGGATAATAAACAGTGTTGTCACAGTACAGGGATAATAAACACAGTGATGTCACAGTACAGGGATAACAAACACAGTGATCTCACAGTATAGGGATAATACACACAGTGATGTCACAGTACAGGGATAATACACAGTGATGTCACAGTACAGGAATAATACACACAGTGATGTCACAGTACAGGGATAATACACACAGTGATGTCACAGTGCAGAGATAATACACACCGTGATGTCACAGAATAGGGATAATACACGCAGTGATGCACAGTACAGGGATAATAAACACAGTGATGTCACAGTACAGGGATAATACACACAGTGATGTCACAGTACAGGGATAATAATCACAGTGATGTCACAGTACAGAGTTAATACACACTGTGATGTCACAGTACAGGAATAATACACACAGTGATGTCACAGTACAGAGATAATACACAGTGATGTCATAGTACAGGGATAACAAACACAGTGATGTCACAGTACAGAGATAATACACACTGTGATGTCACAGTGCAGACATAATCACAGTGATGTCACAGTACAGGGATAATAAACAAAGTGATGTCACAGTACAGTGATAATACACAGTGATGTCACAGTACAGAGATAATACACAGTGATGTCACTGTACAGGGATAATAAACACAGTGATGTCACAGTACAGAGATAATACACAGTGAGGTCACAGTATAGAGATAATAAACACAGTCATGTCACAGTACAGAGATAATAAACACAGTTATGTCACAGTACAGGGATAATACACAGTCATGTCACAGTACAGAGATAATACACAGTGATGTCACAGTACAGGGATAATAAACACAGTGATGTCACAGTACAGGGATAATAAACACAGTGATCTCACAGTCCAGGGATAATAAACAGAGTGATGTCACAGTACAGAGATAATAAACACAGTGATGTCACAGAGCAGAGATAATCACAGTGATGTCACAGTACAGGGATAATAAACACAGTGATGTCACAGTACAGGGATAATACACACAGCGATGTCACAGTACAGAGGTAAGAAACACAATGATGTCACAGTACAGGTATAAAACACACAGTGATGTCACAGTACAGGGATAATAAACAGTGATGTCACAGTACAGGGATAATAAACAAAGTGATTTCACAGTACAGAGATAATAAACACGGTGATGTCACAGTACAGGGATAATACACAGAGTGATGTCACAGTACAGGGATAATATACAGAGTGATGTCACAGTACAGGGATAATACACAGTGATGTCACAGTACAGGGATAATACACCCAGTGATGTCACAGTACAGGGATAATACACACCGTGATGTCACAGTACAGGGATAATACACACAGTGATGTCACAGTACAGGGATAATAAAAACAGTGATGTCACAGTACAGGGATAATACACACAGTGATGTCACAGTACAGAGATAATACACACAGTGATGTCACAGTACAGGGATAATACACAAAGTGATGTCACAATACAGAGATAATAAACACAGTGATGTCACAGTGCAGAGATAATCACAGTGATGTCACAGTACAGGGATAATAAACACAGTGATGTCACAGTACAGGGATAATACACACAGCGATGTCACAGTACAGGGATAATACACACAGTGATGTCAAAGTATAGGGATAATAAACACAGTGATGTCACAATACAGGGATAATACACACAGTGATGTCACAGTACAGGGATAATGAACACAGTGATGTCACAGTACAGGGATAATAAACACAGTGATGTCACAGTACAGAGATAATAATCACAGTGATGTCACAGTGCAGAGATAATCACAGTGATGTCACAGTACAGGGATAATAAACACAATGATGTCACAGTACAGGGATAATACACAGTGATGTCACAGTACAGAGATAATACACAGTGATGTCACAGTACAGGGATAATACACATAATGATGTCACAGTACAGGGATAATAAACACAGTGATGTCACAGTACAGGGATAATTCACACAGTGATGTCACAGTACAGGGATAATAAACAGTGATGTCACAGAACAGGGATAATAAACACAGTGATGTCACAGTACATGGATAATACACACAGTGATGTCACAGTATAGGGATAATACACAGAGTGATGTCACAGTACAGGGATAATACACACCGTGATGTCACAGTACAGGGATAATAAACACAGTGATGTCACAGTAAAGGGATAATACACACAGTGATGTCACAGTACAGGGATAATAATCACAGTGATGTCACAGTACAGAGATAATACACACTGTGATGTCACTGTAAAGGGATAATACACACAGTGGTGTCACAGTACAGAGATAATACACACAGTGATGTCACAGTACAGGGATAATACACACAGTGATGTCACAGTAAAGGGATAATACACACAGTGATGTCACAGTACAGAGATAATACACACAGTGATGTCTCAGTAGAGAGGTAATACACACAGTGATGTCACAGTACAGGGAGATTACAAACAGTGTTGTCACAGTACAGGGATAATACACAGTGATGTCACAGTACAGAGATAATACACACAGTGAAGTCACAGTACAGGAATAATGCACACAGTGAAGTCACAGTACAGGGATAATACACACAGTGATGTCACAGTACAGAGATAATACACACAGTGATGTCACAGTACAGGGATAATACACACAGTGATGTCACAGTACAAGGATAATGCACACAGTGATGTCACAGTACAGAGATAATACACACAGTGATGTCACCGTATAGGGATAATGCACACAGTGATGTCACAGTACAGGGATAATACACACAGTGATGTCACAGTACAGAGATAATACACACAGTGATGTCACAGTACAGGGAGAATACACACTGTGATGTTACACTACAGGGATAATAACCACAGTGATGTCACAGTACAGGGATAATAAACACAGTGATGTCACAGTACAGATTAATACACAGTGATGTCACAGTACAAAGATAATAAACACAGTGATGTCACAGTACAGGGATAATAAACACAGTAATGTCACAGTACAGGGATAATACAAAGTGATGTCACAGTACAGGGATAATAAACACAGTGATGACACAGTACAGAGATAATACACACAGTGATGTCACAATGCAGAGATAATCACAGTGATGTCACAGTACAGGGATAATAAACAAAGTGATGTCACAGTACAGGGATAATACACAGTGATGTCACAGTACAGAGATAATACACAGTGATGTCACAGTACAGAGATAATAAACACAGTGATGTCACTGTACTGAGATAATAAACACAGTGATGTCACAGTACAGAGATAATAAACACAGTGATGTCACAGTACAGGGATAATACACAGTGATGTCACAGTACAGAGATAATACACAGTGATGTCACAGTACAGGGATAATAGACACAGTGATGTCACAGTACAGGGATAATAAACATAGTGATGTCACAGTATAGGGATAATAAACACAGTGATGTCACAGTACAGAGATAATAAACACAGTGATGTCACAGTGCAGAGATAATCACAGTGATGTCACAGTACAGGGATAATAAACAATGATGTCTCAGTACAGGGATAATACACAGTGATGTCACAGTACAGAGATAATACACAGTGATGTCACAGTACAGGGATAATAAACACAATTATGTCACAGTACAGGGATAATACACACAGTGATGTCACAGTACAGGGATAATAAACAGTGATGTCACAGTACAGGGATAATAAACACAGTGATGTCACAGTACAGGGATAACAAAAACAGTGATCTCACAGTATAGGGATAATACACACAGTGATGTCACAGTACAGGGATAATACACACAGTGATGTCACAGTACAGGGATAATACACACCGTGATGTCACAGAACAGGGATAATACACGCAGTGATGTCACATTACAGGGATAATACACACAGTGATGTCACAGTACAGGGATAATAATCACAGTGATGTCACAGTACAGAGATAATACACACTGTGATGTCACAGTACAGGGATAATTCACACAGTGATGTCACAGTACAGAGATAATACACACAGTGATGTCACAGTACAGGGATAATACACACAGTGATGTCACAGTACAGGGATAATACACACAGTGATGTCACAGTACAGAGATAATACACACAGTGATGTCTCAGTAGAGAGGTAATACACACAGTGATGTCACAGAACAGGGAGAATACAAACAGTGTTTTCACAGTACAGGGATAATACACAGTGATGTCACAGTACAGAGATAATACACACAGTGAAGTCACAGTACAGGAATAATGCACACAGTGAAGTCACAATACAGGGATAATACACACAGTGATGTCACAGTACAGAGATAATACACACAGTGATGTCACAGTACAGGGATAATACACACAGTGTTGTCACAGTACAGGGAGAATACACACTGTGATGTCACATTACAGGGATAATAAACACAGTGATGTCACAGTACAGGGATAATACACAGTAATGTCACAGTATAGGGATAGTAAACACAGTGATGTCACAGTACAGAGAAAATGCACACAGTGATGTCAAAGTACAGATATAATACACACAGTGATGTTACAGTACAGGGATAACAAACACAGTCATGTCACAGTACAGGGATAATAAACACAGTGATGTCACAGTACAGGGATAATAAGCACAGTGATGTCACAGTACAGATATAATACACACAGTGATGTCACAGTAGAGGGATAATAAACACAGTGATGTCACAGTACAGGGATAATACACACAGTGATACCACAATAGAAAGGTAATACACACAGTGATGTCACAGTACAGGGATAATACACACAGTGATGTCACAGTACAGGAATAATACACAGTGATGTCACAGTACAGGAATAATACACAGTGATGTCACAGTACAGGGATAATAAACATAGTGATGTCACAGTACAGGGATAATAAACACAGTGATGTCACAGTACAGAGATAATAAACACAGTGATGTCACAGTGCAGAGATAATCACAGTGATGTCACAGTACAGGGATAATAAACAATGATGTCTCAGTACAGGGATAATACACAGTGATGTCACAGTACAGAGATAATACACAGTGATGTCACAGTACAGTGATAATAAACACAATTGTGTCACAGTACAGGGATAATACACACAGTGATGTCACAGTACAGGGATAATAAACAGTGATGTCACAGTACAGGGATAATAAACACAGTGATGTCACAGTACAGGGATAACAAAAACAGTGATCTCACAGTATAGGGATAATACACACAGTGATGTCACAGTACAGGGATAATACACACAGTGATGTCACAGTACAGGGATAATACACACCGTGATGTCACAGAACAGGGATAATACACGCAGTGATGTCACATTACAGGGATAATACACACAGTGATGTCACAGTACAGGGATAATAATCACAGTGATGTCACAGTACAGAGATAATACACACTGTGATGTCACAGTACAGGGATAATTCACACAGTGATGTCACAGTACAGAGATAATACACACAGTGATGTCACAGTACAGGGATAATACACACAGTGATGTCACAGTACAGGGATAATACACACAGTGATGTCACAGTACAGAGATAATACACACAGTGATGTCTCAGTAGAGAGGTAATACACACAGTGATGTCACAGAACAGGGAGAATACAAACAGTGTTGTCACAGTACAGGGATAATACACAGTGATGTCACAGTACAGAGATAATACACACAGTGAAGTCACAGTACAGGAATAATGCACACAGTGAAGTCACAGTACAGGGATAATACACACAGTGATGTCACAGTACAGAGATAATACACACAGTGATGTCACAGTACAGGGATAATACACACAGTGTTGTCACAGTACAGGGAGAATACACACTGTGATGTCACATTACAGGGATAATAAACACAGTGATGTCACAGTACAGGGATAATACACAGTAATGTCACAGTATAGGGATAGTAAACACAGTGATGTCACAGTACAGAGAAAATGCACACAGTGATGTCAAAGTACAGATATAATACACACAGTGATGTTACAGTACAGGGATAACAAACACAGTCATGTCACAGTACAGGGATAATAAACACAGTGATGTCACAGTACAGGGATAATAAGCACAGTGATGTCACAGTACAGATATAATACACACAGTGATGTCACAGTAGAGGGATAATAAACACAGTGATGTCACAGTACAGGGATAATACACACAGTGATGCCACAGTAGAAAGGTAATACACACAGTGATGTCAAAGTACAGGGATAATACACACAGTGATGTCACAGTACAGGAATAATACACAGTGATGTCACAGTACAGGAATAATACACAGTGATGTCACAGTACAGGGATAATAAACATAGTGATGTCACAGTACAGGGATAATAAACACAGTGATGTCACAGTACAGAGATAATAAACACAGTGATGTCACAGTGCAGAGATAATCACAGTGATGTCACAGTACAGGGATAATAAACAATGATGTCTCAGTACAGGGATAATACACAGTGATGTCACAGTACAGAGATAATACACAGTGATGTCACAGTACAGTGATAATAAACACAATTATGTCACAGTACAGGGATAATACACACAGTGATGTCACAGTACAGGGATAATAAACAGTGATGTCACAGTACAGGGATAATAAACACAGTGATGTCACAGTACAGGGATAACAAAAACAGTGATCTCACAGTATAGGGATAATACACACAGTGATGTCACAGTACAGGGATAATACACACAGTGATGTCACAGTACAGGGATAATACACACCGTGATGTCACAGAACAGGGATAATACACGCAGTGATGTCACATTACAGGGATAATACACACAGTGATGTCACAGTACAGGGATAATAATCACAGTGATGTCACAGTACAGAGATAATACACACTGTGATGTCACAGTACAGGGATAAGTCACACAGTGATGTCACAGTACAGAGATAATACACACAGTGATGTCACAGTACAGGGATAATACACACAGTGATGTCACAGTACAGGGATAATACACACAGTGATGTCACAGTACAGAGATAATACACACAGTGATGTCTCAGTAGAGAGGTAATACACACAGTGATGTCACAGAACAGGGAGAATACAAACAGTGTTGTCACAGTACAGGGATAATACACAGTGATGTCACAGTACAGAGATAATACACACAGTGAAGTCACAGTACAGGAATAATGCACACAGTGAAGTCACAGTACAGGGATAATACACACAGTGATGTCACAGTACAGAGATAATACACACAGTGATGTCACAGTACAGGGATAATACACACAGTGTTGTCACAGTACAGGGAGAATACACACTGTGATGTCACATTACAGGGATAATAAACACAGTGATGTCACAGTACAGGGATAATACACAGTAATGTCACAGTATAGGGATAGGAAACACAGTGATGTCACAGTACAGAGAAAATGCACACAGTGATGTCAAAGTACAGATATAATACACACAGTGATGTTACAGTACAGGGATAACAAACACAGTCATGTCACAGTACAGGGATAATAAACACAGTGATGTCACAGTACAGGGATAATAAGCACAGTGATGTCACAGTACAGATATAATACACACAGTGATGTCACAGTAGAGGGATAATAAACACAGTGATGTCACAGTACAGGGATAATACACACAGTGATGTCACAGTAGAAAGGTAATACACACAGTGATGTCAAAGTACAGGGATAATACACACAGTGATGTCACAGTACAGGAATAATACACAGTGATGTCACAGTACAGAGATAATCAACACAGTGATGTCACAGTACAGAGTTAATACACAGTGATGTCACAGTACAAGGAAAATAAACACAGTGATGTCACAGTACAAAGATAATAAACACAGTGATGTCACAGTAGAGGGAAAACACTCACAGTGGTGTCACAGTACAGGGATAATAAACACAGTGATGTCACAGTACAGGGATAATACACAGTGATGTCATAGTACAGGGATAAAAAACACAGTGATGTCACAGTACAGAGATAATACACACAGTGATGTCACAGTACAGAGATAATCACAGTGATGTCAGTACAGGGATAATAAACAAAGTGATGTCACAGTACAGGGATAATACACACAGTGATGTCAAAGTACAGATATAATACACACAGTGATGTCACAGTACATGGATAATACACACAGTGATGTCACAGTACAGAGATAATACACACAGTGATGTCACCATATAGGGATAATACACACAGTAATGTCACAGTACAGGGATAATACACACAGTGATGTCACAGTACAGAGATAATACACAGTGATGTCACAGTACAGGGAGAATACACACTGTGATGTCACAGTACAGTGATAATAACCACAGTGATGTCACAGTACAGGGATAATAAACACAGTGATGTCACAATACTGAGTTAATACACATTGATGTCACAGTACAGGGAAAATAAACACAATGATGTCACAGTACAGGAATAATACACAGTGATGTCACAGTACAAAGATAATAAACACAGTGATGTCACAGTACAGAGTTAATACACATTGATGTCACAGTACAGAGATAATAAACACAGTGATGTCACAGTGCAGGGATAATACACACAGTGATGTCACAGTACAGGGAAAATAAACACAGTGATGTCACAGCACAGGGATATTACACAGTGATGTCACAGTACAGGCATAATAAACACAGTGATGTCACAGTACAGGGATAACAAAAACAGTGATCTCACAGTATAGGGATAATACACACAGTGATGTCACAGTACAGGGATAATACACACAGTGATGTCACAGTACAGGGATAATACACACCGTGATGTCACAGAACAGGGATAATACACGCAGTGATGTCACATTACAGGGATAATACACACAGTGATGTCACAGTACAGGGATAATACACACAGTGATGTCACAGTACAGGGATAATAAACAGTGATGTCACAGTACAGGGATAATAAACACAGTGATGTCACAGTACAGGGATAACAAAAACAGTGATCTCACAGTATAGGGATAATACACACAGTGATGTCACAGTACAGGGATAATACACACAGTGATGTCACAGTACAGGGATAATACACACCGTGATGTCACAGAACAGGGATAATACACGCAGTGATGTCACATTACAGGGATAATACACACAGTGATGTCACAGTACAGGGATAATAATCACAGTGATGTCACAGTACAGAGATAATACACACTGTGATGTCACAGTACAGGGATAATTCACACAGTGATGTCACAGTACAGGGATAATACACACAGTGATGTCACAGTACAGGGATAATACACACCGTGATGTCACAGAACAGGGATAATACACGCAGTGATGTCACATTACAGGGATAATACACACAGTGATGTCACAGTACAGGGATAATACACACAGTGATGTCACAGTACAGGGATAATAAACAGTGATGTCACAGTACAGGGATAATAAACACAGTGATGTCACAGTACAGGGATAACAAAAACAGTGATCTCACAGTATAGGGATAATACACACAGTGATGTCACAGTACAGGGATAATACACACAGTGATGTCACAGTACAGGGATAATACACACCGTGATGTCACAGAACAGGGATAATACACGCAGTGATGTCACATTACAGGGATAATACACACAGTGATGTCACAGTACAGGGATAATAATCACAGTGATGTCACAGTACAGAGATAATACACACTGTGATGTCACAGTACAGGGATAATTCACACAGTGATGTCACAGTACAGAGATAATACACACAGTGATGTCACAGTACAGGGATAATACACACAGTGATGTCACAGTACAGGGATAATACACACAGTGATGTCACAGTACAGAGATAATACACACAGTGATGTCTCAGTAGAGAGGTAATACACACAGTGATGTCACAGAACAGGGAGAATACAAACAGTGTTGTCACAGTACAGGGATAATACACAGTGATGTCACAGTACAGAGATAATACACACAGTGAAGTCACAGTACAGGAATAATGCACACAGTGAAGTCACAGTACAGGGATAATACACACAGTGATGTCACAGTACAGAGATAATACACACAGTGATGTCACAGTACAGGGATAATACACACAGTGTTGTCACAGTACAGGGAGAATACACACTGTGATGTCACATTACAGGGATAATAAACACAGTGATGTCACAGTACAGGGATAATACACAGTAATGTCACAGTATAGGGATAGTAAACACAGTGATGTCACAGTACAGAGAAAATGCACACAGTGATGTCAAAGTACAGATATAATACACACAGTGATGTTACAGTACAGGGATAACAAACACAGTCATGTCACAGTACAGGGATAATAAACACAGTGATGTCACAGTACAGGGATAATAAGCACAGTGATGTCACAGTACAGATATAATACACACAGTGATGTCACAGTAGAGGGATAATAAACACTGTGATGTCACAGTACAGGGATAATACACACAGTGATGCCACAGTAGAAAGGTAATACACACAGTGATGTCAAAGTACAGGGATAATACACACAGTGATGTCACAGTACAGGAATAATACACAGTGATGTCACAGTACAGGAATAATACACAGTGATGTCACAGTACAGGGATAATAAACATAGTGATGTCACAGTACAGGGATAATAAACACAGTGATGTCACAGTACAGAGATAATAAACACAGTGATGTCACAGTGCAGAGATAATCACAGTGATGTCACAGTACAGGGATAATAAACAATGATGTCTCAGTACAGGGATAATACACAGTGATGTCACAGTACAGAGATAATACACAGTGATGTCACAGTACAGTGATAATAAACACAATTATGTCACAGTACAGGGATAATACACACAGTGATGTCACAGTACAGGGATAATAAACAGTGATGTCACAGTACAGGGATAATAAACACAGTGATGTCACAGTACAGGGATAACAAAAACAGTGATCTCACAGTATAGGGATAATACACACAGTGATGTCACAGTACAGGGATAATACACACAGTGATGTCACAGTACAGGGATAATACACACCGTGATGTCACAGAACAGGGATAATACACGCAGTGATGTCACATTACAGGGATAATACACACAGTGATGTCACAGTACAGGGATAATAATCACAGTGATGTCACAGTACAGAGATAATACACACTGTGATGTCACAGTACAGGGATAATTCACACAGTGATGTCACAGTACAGAGATAATACACACAGTGATGTCACAGTACAGGGATAATACACACAGTGTTGTCACAGTACAGGGAGAATACACACTGTGATGTCACATTACAGGGATAATAAAAACAGTGATGTCACAGTACAGGGATAATACACAGTAATGTCACAGTATAGGGATAGGAAACACAGTGATGTCACAGTACAGAGAAAATGCACACAGTGATGTCAAAGTACAGATATAATACACACAGTGATGTTACAGTACAGGGATAACAAACACAGTCATGTCACAGTACAGGGATAATAAACACAGTGATGTCACAGTACAGGGATAATAAGCACAGTGATGTCACAGTACAGATATAATACACACAGTGATGTCACAGTAGAGGGATAATAAACACAGTGATGTCACAGTACAGGGATAATACACACAGTGATGTCACAGTAGAAAGGTAATACACACAGTGATGTCAAAGTACAGGGATAATACACACAGTGATGTCACAGTACAGGAATAATACACAGTGATGTCACAGTACAGAGATAATCAACACAGTGATGTCACAGTACAGAGTTAATACACAGTGATGTCACAGTACAAGGAAAATAAACACAGTGATGTCACAGTACAAAGATAATAAACACAGTGATGTCACAGTAGAGGGAAAACACTCACAGTGGTGTCACAGTACAGGGATAATAAACACAGTGATGTCAAAGTACAGATATAATACACACAGTGATGTTACAGTACAGGGATAACAAACACAGTCATGTCACAGTACAGGGATAATAAACACAGTGATGTCACAGTACAGGGATAATAAGCACAGTGATGTCACAGTACAGATATAATACACACAGTGATGTCACAGTAGAGGGATAATAAACACAGTGATGTCACAGTACAGGGATAATACACACAGTGATGTCACAGTAGAAAGGTAATACACACAGTGATGTCAAAGTACAGGGATAATACACACAGTGATGTCACAGTACAGGAATAATACACAGTGATGTCACAGTACAGAGATAATCAACACAGTGATGTCACAGTACAGAGTTAATACACAGTGATGTCACAGTACAAGGAAAATAAACACAGTGATGTCACAGTACAAAGATAATAAACACAGTGATGTCACAGTAGAGGGAAAACACTCACAGTGGTGTCACAGTACAGGGATAATAAACACAGTGATGTCACAGTACAGGGATAATACACAGTGATGTCATAGTACAGGGATAAAAAACACAGTGATGTCACAGTACAGAGATAATACACACAGTGATGTCACAGTACAGAGATAATCACAGTGATGTCAGTACAGGGATAATAAACAAAGTGATGTCACAGTACAGGGATAATACACACAGTGATGTCAAAGTACAGATATAATACACACAGTGATGTCACAGTACATGGATAATACACACAGTGATGTCACAGTACAGAGATAATACACACAGTGATGTCACCATATAGGGATAATACACACAGTAATGTCACAGTACAGGGATAATACACACAGTGATGTCACAGTACAGAGATAATACACAGTGATGTCACAGTACAGGGAGAATACACACTGTGATGTCACAGTACAGTGATAATAACCACAGTGATGTCACAGTACAGGGATAATAAACACAGTGATGTCACAATACTGAGTTAATACACATTGATGTCACAGTACAGGGAAAATAAACACAATGATGTCACAGTACAGGAATAATACACAGTGATGTCACAGTACAAAGATAATAAACACAGTGATGTCACAGTACAGAGTTAATACACATTGATGTCACAGTACAGAGATAATAAACACAGTGATGTCACAGTGCAGGGATAATACACACAGTGATGTCACAGTACAGGGAAAATAAACACAGTGATGTCACAGCACAGGGATATTACACAGTGATGTCACAGTACAGGCATAATAAACACAGTGATGTCACAGTACAGGGATAACAAAAACAGTGATCTCACAGTATAGGGATAATACACACAGTGATGTCACAGTACAGGGATAATACACACAGTGATGTCACAGTACAGGGATAATACACACCGTGATGTCACAGAACAGGGATAATACACGCAGTGATGTCACATTACAGGGATAATACACACAGTGATGTCACAGTACAGGGATAATACACACAGTGATGTCACAGTACAGGGATAATAAACAGTGATGTCACAGTACAGGGATAATAAACACAGTGATGTCACAGTACAGGGATAACAAAAACAGTGATCTCACAGTATAGGGATAATACACACAGTGATGTCACAGTACAGGGATAATACACACAGTGATGTCACAGTACAGGGATAATACACACCGTGATGTCACAGAACAGGGATAATACACGCAGTGATGTCACATTACAGGGATAATACACACAGTGATGTCACAGTACAGGGATAATAATCACAGTGATGTCACAGTACAGAGATAATACACACTGTGATGTCACAGTACAGGGATAATTCACACAGTGATGTCACAGTACAGGGATAATACACACAGTGATGTCACAGTACAGGGATAATACACACCGTGATGTCACAGAACAGGGATAATACACGCAGTGATGTCACATTACAGGGATAATACACACAGTGATGTCACAGTACAGGGATAATACACACAGTGATGACACAGTACAGGGATAATAAACAGTGATGTCACAGTACAGGGATAATAAACACAGTGATGTCACAGTACAGGGATAACAAAAACAGTGATCTCACAGTATAGGGATAATACACACAGTGATGTCACAGTACAGGGATAATACACACAGTGATGTCACAGTACAGGGATAATACACACCGTGATGTCACAGAACAGGGATAATACACGCAGTGATGTCACATTACAGGGATAATACACACAGTGATGTCACAGTACAGGGATAATAATCACAGTGATGTCACAGTACAGAGATAATACACACTGTGATGTCACAGTACAGGGATAATTCACACAGTGATGTCACAGTACAGAGATAATACACACAGTGATGTCACAGTACAGGGATAATACACACAGTGATGTCACAGTACAGGGATAATACACACAGTGATGTCACAGTACAGAGATAATACACACAGTGATGTCTCAGTAGAGAGGTAATACACACAGTGATGTCACAGAACAGGGAGAATACAAACAGTGTTGTCACAGTACAGGGATAATACACAGTGATGTCACAGTACAGAGATAATACACACAGTGAAGTCACAGTACAGGAATAATGCACACAGTGAAGTCACAGTACAGGGATAATACACACAGTGATGTCACAGTACAGAGATAATACACACAGTGATGTCACAGTACAGGGATAATACACACAGTGTTGTCACAGTACAGGGAGAATACACACTGTGATGTCACATTACAGGGATAATAAACACAGTGATGTCACAGTACAGGGATAATACACAGTAATGTCACAGTATAGGGATAGTAAACACAGTGATGTCACAGTACAGAGAAAATGCACACAGTGATGTCAAAGTACAGATATAATACACACAGTGATGTTACAGTACAGGGATAACAAACACAGTCATGTCACAGTACAGGGATAATAAACACAGTGATGTCACAGTACAGGGATAATAAGCACAGTGATGTCACAGTACAGATATAATACACACAGTGATGTCACAGTAGAGGGATAATAAACACAGTGATGTCACAGTACAGGGATAATACACACAGTGATGCAACAGTAGAAAGGTAATACACACAGTGATGTCAAAGTACAGGGATAATACACACAGTGATGTCACAGTACAGGAATAATACACAGTGATGTCACAGTACAGGAATAATACACAGTGATGTCACAGTACAGGGATAATAAACATAGTGATGTCACAGTACAGGGATAATAAACACAGTGATGTCACAGTACAGAGATAATAAACACAGTGATGTCACAGTGCAGAGATAATCACAGTGATGTCACAGTACAGGGATAATAAACAATGATGTCTCAGTACAGGGATAATACACAGTGATGTCACAGTACAGAGATAATACACAGTGATGTCACAGTACAGTGATAATAAACACAATTATGTCACAGTACAGGGATAATACACACAGTGATGTCACAGTACAGGGATAATAAACAGTGATGTCACAGTACAGGGATAATAAACACAGTGATGTCACAGTACAGGGATAACAAAAACAGTGATCTCACAGTATAGGGATAATACACACAGTGATGTCACAGTACAGGGATAATACACACAGTGATGTCACAGTACAGGGATAATACACACCGTGATGTCACAGAACAGGGATAATACACGCAGTGATGTCACATTACAGGGATAATACACACAGTGATGTCACAGTACAGGGATAATAATCACAGTGATGTCACAGTACAGAGATAATACACACTGTGATGTCACAGTACAGGGATAATTCACACAGTGATGTCACAGTACAGAGATAATACACACAGTGATGTCACAGTACAGGGATAATACACACAGTGATGTCACAGTACAGGGATAATACACACAGTGATGTCACAGTACAGAGATAATACACACAGTGATGTCTCAGTAGAGAGGTAATACACACAGTGATGTCACAGAACAGGGAGAATACAAACAGTGTTGTCACAGTACAGGGATAATACACAGTGATGTCACAGTACAGAGATAATACACACAGTGAAGTCACAGTACAGGAATAATGCACACAGTGAAGTCACAGTACAGGGATAATACACACAGTGATGTCACAGTACAGAGATAATACACACAGTGATGTCACAGTACAGGGATAATACACACAGTGTTGTCACAGTACAGGGAGAATACACACTGTGATGTCACATTACAGGGATAATAAACACAGTGATGTCACAGTACAGGGATAATACACAGTAATGTCACAGTATAGGGATAGGAAACACAGTGATGTCACAGTACAGAGAAAATGCACACAGTGATGTCAAAGTACAGATATAATACACACAGTGATGTTACAGTACAGGGATAACAAACACAGTCATGTCACAGTACAGGGATAATAAACACAGTGATGTCACAGTACAGGGATAATAAGCACAGTGATGTCACAGTACAGATATAATACACACAGTGATGTCACAGTAGAGGGATAATAAACACAGTGATGTCACAGTACAGGGATAATACACACAGTGATGTCACAGTAGAAAGGTAATACACACAGTGATGTCAAAGTACAGGGATAATACACACAGTGATGTCACAGTACAGGAATAATACACAGTGATGTCACAGTACAGAGATAATCAACACAGTGATGTCACAGTACAGAGTTAATACACAGTGATGTCACAGTACAAGGAAAATAAACACAGTGATGTCACAGTACAAAGATAATAAACACAGTGATGTCACAGTAGAGGGAAAACACTCACAGTGGTGTCACAGTACAGGGATAATAAACACAGTGATGTCACAGTACAGGGATAATACACAGTGATGTCATAGTACAGGGATAAAAAACACAGTGATGTCACAGTACAGAGATAATACACACAGTGATGTCACAGTACAGAGATAATCACAGTGATGTCAGTACAGGGATAATAAACAAAGTGATGTCACAGTACAGGGATAATACACACAGTGATGTCAAAGTACAGATATAATACACACAGTGATGTCACAGTACATGGATAATACACACAGTGATGTCACAGTACAGAGATAATACACACAGTGATGTCACCATATAGGGATAATACACACAGTAATGTCACAGTACAGGGATAATACACACAGTGATGTCACAGTACAGAGATAATACACAGTGATGTCACAGTACAGGGAGAATACACACTGTGATGTCACAGTACAGTGATAATAACCACAGTGATGTCACAGTACAGGGATAATAAACACAGTGATGTCACAATACTGAGTTAATACACATTGATGTCACAGTACAGGGAAAATAAACACAATGATGTCACAGTACAGGAATAATACACAGTGATGTCACAGTACAAAGATAATAAACACAGTGATGTCACAGTACAGAGTTAATACACATTGATGTCACAGTACAGAGATAATAAACACAGTGATGTCACAGTGCAGGGATAATACACACAGTGATGTCACAGTACAGGGAAAATAAACACAGTGATGTCACAGCACAGGGATATTACACAGTGATGTCACAGTACAGGCATAATAAACACAGTGATGTCACAGTACAGAGATAATACACACAATGATGTCACAGTGCAGAGATCATCACAGTGATGTCACAGTACAGGGATAATAAACACAGTGATGTCACTGTACAGAGATAATACACAGTGATGTCACAGTACTGAGATAATAAACACAGTGATGTCACAGTACAGAGATAATAAACACAGTGATGTCACAGTACTGGGATAATACACAGTGATGTCACAGTACAGAGATAATAGACAGTGATGTCACAGTACAGTGATAATACACACAGTGATGTCACAGTACAGGGATAATAAACACAGTGATGTCACAGTACAGGGATAATAAACACAGTGATGTCACAGTACAGAGATAATAAACACAGTGATGTCACAGTGCAGAGATAATCACAGTGATGTCACAGTACAGGGATAATACACACAGTAATGTCACAGTACAGGGATAATAAACACAGTGATGTCACAGTACAGCGATAATACACACAGTGATGTCACAGTGCAGGGATAATAAACAGTGATGTCACAGTACAGGGATAATAAACACAGTGATGTCACAGTACAGGGATAATAAACACAGTGATGTCACAGTATAGGGATAATACACACAGTGATGTCACAGTACAGGGATAATGCACACAGTGATGTCATAGTACAGGGATAATACACAGTGATGTCACAGTACAGGGATAATACACACAGTGATGTCACAGTACAGGGATAATACACACTGTGATGTCACAGAACAGGGATAATACACACAGTGATGTCACAGTACAGGGATAATAAACACAGTGATGTCACAGTACAGTAATAATAAACACAGTGATGTCACAGTACAGAGATAATACACACAGTGATGTCACAGTACAGGGATAATAAACACAATGATGTTACAGTACAGGGATAATAAACACAGTGATATCACAGTACAGGGATAATACACACAGTGATGTCACAGTACTGGGATAATACACACAGTCATGTCACAGTACAGAGATAATACACACAGTGATGTCACAGTACAGGGATAATACACACAGTGATGTCACAGTACAGGGATAATAAACACAGTGATGTTACAGTACAAAGATAATAGACACAGTGATGTCACAGTACAGGGACAATAAACACAGTGATGTCACAGTACAGGGATAATAAACACAGTGATGTCACAGTACAGGGATAATAAACACAGTGATGTCACAGTGCAGGGATAATACACACAGTGATGTCACAGTACTGGGATAATAAACACAGTGATGTCATAGTACAAGGATAATACACTCAGTGATGTCACAGTACAGGGATAATGCACATAGTGATGTCACAGCACAGGAATATTGCACACAGTGATGTCACAGCACAGGGATAATACACACAGTGATGTCACAGTACAGGGATAATACACACAGTGATGTCACTGTGCAGAGATAATACACACAGTGATGTCACAGTACAGGGATAATACACACAGTGAGGTCACAGTACAGGGATAATACACACAGTGATGTCATAGTACAGGGATAATAAACAGTGATGTCACAGTACAGGGATAATAAACACAGTGATGTCACAGTACATAGATAATAAACACAGTGATGTCACAGTACAGGGATAATAAACACAGTGATGTCACAGTACAGAGATAATAAACACAGTGATGTCACAGTGCAGGGATAATAAACACAGTGATGTCAGAGTACAGGGATAATAAACACAGTGATGTCACAGTACAGTAATAATAAACACAGTGATGTCACAGTACAGAGATAATACACACAGTGATGTCACAGAACAGAGATAATAAACACAGTGATGTTACAGTACAGGGATAATAAACACAGTGATATCACAGTACAGGGATAATACACACAGTGATGTCACAGTACAGGGATAATACACACAGTGATGTCACAGTAAAGAGATAATACACACAGTGATGTCACAGTACAGGGATAATACACACGGTGATGTCACAGTACAGGGATAATAAACACAGTGATGTCACAGTACAAAGATAATGGACACAGTGATGTCACAGTACAGATATAATACACACAGTGATGTCAGCGTACAGAGATAATAAACACAGTGATGTCACAATACAGGGCTAATACACAGTGATGTCACAGTACTGGGATAATAAACACAGTCATGTCACAGTACAGAGATAATAAACAGTGATGTCACAGTATAGGGATAATAAGCACAGTGATGTCACAGTACAGGGATAGTACACACAGTGATGTCAGAGTACAGTATAATACGCACAGTGATATCACAGTACAGGATAATATACACAGTGATGTCACAGTACAGATATAATACACACAGTGATGTCATAGTACAGGGATAATAAACACAGTGATGTCACAGTACAGGGATAATAAACACAGTGATGTCACTGTACAGAGAATACACATAGTGATGTCACAGTACAGGGATTATAAACACAGTCATGTCACAGTACAGAGATAAAACACAGTGATGTCACAGTACAGGGATAATAAACCCAGTCATGTCACAATACAGGGATAATAAACACAGTCATGTCACAGTGCAGAGATAATACACAGTCATGTCACAGTATAGGGATAATAAACAGTGATGTCACAGTACAGGGATAATACACAGTGATATCACAGTACAGGGTAATACACACAGTGATGTCACAGTACAGGGATAATACACACAGTGATGTCACAGTACAGAGATAATAATCACAGTGATGTCACAGTACAGAGATAATAATCACAGTGATGTCACAGTACAGAGATAATACACACAGTGATGTCACAGTACAGTGATAATACACACAGTGATGTCACAGTACAGGAATAATGCACATAGTGAAGTCACAGTACAGGGATAATACACACAGTGATGTCACAGTACAGGGATAATAAACACAGTGATGTCATAGTACAGGGATAATAAACACAGTGATGTCACAGTGCAGGGATAATAAACACAGTGATGTCAGAGTACAGGGATAATAAACACAGTAATGTCACAGTACAGTAATAATAAACACAGTGATGTCACAGTACAGAGATAATACACACAGTGATGTCACAGTACAGGGATAATAAACACAGTGATGTTACAGTACAGGGATAATAAACACAGTGATGTCATAGTACAGGGATAATAAACACAGTGATGTCACAGTGCAGGGATAATAAACACAGTGATGTCAGAGTACAGGGATAATAAACACAGTAATGTCACAGTACAGTAATAATAAACACAGTGATGTCACAGTACAGAGATAATACACACAGTGATGTCACAGTACAGGGATAATACACACAGTGATGTCACAGTACAGGGATAATACACAC
Source organism: Phyllobates terribilis (assembly GCF_046119375.1). NCBI lineage: Eukaryota > Metazoa > Chordata > Amphibia > Anura > Dendrobatidae > Phyllobates > Phyllobates terribilis. Next base: position 389,579,764 of record NW_027362765.1, read on the forward strand.
AGTCATGTCACAGCAGAGAGATAATACACACAGTGCTGTCACAGTACAGGGATAATACAAACAGTGATGTCCCAGTACAGGGATAATAAACACAGTGATGTCACAGTACAAAGTTAATAGACACAGTGATGTCACAGTACAGGGACAATAAACACAGTGATGTCACAGTACAGGGATAATAAACACAGTGATGTCACAGTACAGGGATAATAAACACAGTGATGTCACAGTGCAGGGATAATACAGACAGTGATGTCACAGTACTGGGATAATAAACACAGTGATGTCATAGTACAAGGATAATACACACAGTGATGTCACAGCACAGGGATAATGCACACAGTGATATCACTGTGCAGAGATAATACACACAGTGATGTCACAGTACAGGGATAATAGACACAGTGAGGTCACAGTACAGGGATAATACACACAGTGATGTCATAGTACAGGGATAATAAACAGTGATGTCACAGTACAGGGATAATAAACACAGTGATGTCACAGTACATAGATAATAAACACAGTGATGTCACAGAACAGGGATAATAAACACAGTGATGTCACAGTACAGGGATAATAAACACAGTGATGTCACAGTGCAGGGATAATAAACACAGCGATGTCAGAGTACAGGGATAATAAACACAGCGATGTCACAGTACAGTAATAATAAACACAGTGATGTCACAGTACAGAGATAATACACACAGTGATGTCACAGTACAGGGATAATAAACACAGTGATGTTACAGTACAGGGATAATAAACACAGTGATATCACAGTACAGGGATAATACACACAGTGATGTCACAGTACAGGGATAATACACACAGTCATGTCACAGTACAGAGATAATACACACAGTGATGTCACAGTACAGGGATAATACACACAGTGATGTCACAGTACAGGGATAATAAACACAGTGATGTCACAGTACAAAGATAATAGACACAGTGATGTCACTGTACAGGGACAATAAACACAGTGATGTCACAGTACAGGGATAATAAACACAGTGATGTCACAGTACAGGGATAATAAACACAGTGATGTCACAGTGCAGGGATAATACACACAGTGATGTCACAGTACCGGGATAATAAACACAGTGATGTCATAGTACAAGGATAATACACACAGTGATGTCACAGTACAGGGATAATGCACATAGTGATGTCACAGCACAGGGATAATACACACAGTGATGTCACAGCACAGGGATAATACACACAGTGATGTCACAGTACAGGGATAATACACACAGTGATGTCACTGTGCAGAGATAATACACACAGTGATGTCACAGTACAGGGAAAATACACACAATGAGGTCACAGTACAGGGATAATACACACAGTGATGTCATAGTACAGGGATAATAAACAGTGATGTCACAGTACAGGGATAATAAACGCAGTGATGTCACAGTACATAGATAATAAACACAGTGATGTCACAGTACAGGGATAATAAACACAGTGATGTCACAGTACAGGGATAATACACACAGTGATGTCACAGTACAGGGATAATAAACACAGTGATGTCACAGTACAGGGATAATACACACAGTGATGTCACAGTACAGGGATAATAAACAGTGATGTCACAGTACAGGTATAATACACACAGTGATGTCACAGTACAAGGATAATAAACACAGTGATGTCACAGTAGAGGGATAATAAACACAGTGATGTCACAGTAGAGGGATAATAAACACAGTGATGTCACAGTACAGGGATAATAAACACAGTGATGTCAGAGTACAGAGATAATACACATTGATGTCACAGTACAGGGATAATACACACAGTGATGTCACAGTACAGAGATAATACACACAGTGGTGTCACAGTACAGAGATAATACATAGTGATGTCACAGTACAGGGATAATAAACAGAGTGATGTCACAGTACAGGTATAATACACACAGTGATGTCACAGTACAAGGATAATAAACACAGTGATGTCACAGTAAAGGGATAATAAACAATGTGATGTCACAGTACATGGATAATAAACACAGTGATGTCACATTACAGAGATAATACACACAATGATGTCACAGTACAGAGATAATACACACAGTGATGTCACAGTGCAGGGATAATACACACAGTGATGTCACAGTGCCGGGATAATAAACACCGTGATGTCAAAGTACATGGATAATGCACACAGTGTTGTCACAGTACAGGATAATATACACAGTGATGTCAGAGTACACAGATAATACACACAGTGATGTCACAGTACAGGGATAATACACAGTGATGTCACAGTACAGGGATAATACACAAAGTGATGTCACAGTACAGGGATATTAAGCACAGTGATGTCACATTACAGAGATAATACACACAGTGATGTCACAGTACAGGGATAATGCACACAGTGATGTCACAGTACATGGATAATACACATTAATGTCATAGTACAGGGATAATAAACACAGTGATGTCATAGTACAGGGACAATACACACAGTGATGTCACTGTACAGGATAATACACACAGTGATATCACAGTACAGAGATAATAAACACAGTGAAGTCACAGTACACGGATTATAAACACTGTGATGTCACAGTACAGGGATAAGAAACACAGTGATGTCACAGTATAGGGATAATAAACACAGTGATGTCACAGTACAGGGATAATAAGCACAGTGATGTCACAGTAGAGAGAATACACACAGTGTTGTCACAGTACAGTGATGTCACAGTAGAGGGATAATAAACACAGTGATGTCACAATACAGGGATAATACACACAGTGATGTCACAGTACAGGGATAATAAATACAGTGATGTCACAGTACAAGGATAATACACACAGTGATGTCACAGTACAGGGATAATTAACACAGTGATGTCACAGTACAGGGATAATAAACACAGTGATGTTACAGTACAGGGATAATAAACACAGTGATATCACAGTACAGGGATAATACACACAGTGATGTCACAGTACAGGGATAATACACACAGTCATGTCACAGTACAGAGATAATACACACAGTGATGTCACAGTACAGGCATAATACACAGAGTGATGTCACAGTACAGGGATAATAAACACAGTGATGTCACAGTACAAGGATAAAACACACAGTGATGGCACAGTACAGGGACAATAAACACAGTGATGTCACAGTACAGGGACAATAACCACAGTGATGTCACAGTACAGGGATAATAAACACAGTGATGTCACAGTGCAGGGATAATACACACAGTGATGTCACAGTACCGGGATAATAAACACAGTGATGTCATAGTACAAGGATAATACACACAGTGATGTCACAGTACAGGAATAATGCACATAGTGATGTCACAGCACAGAGATAATACACACAGTGATGTCACAGCACAGGGATAATACACACAGTGATGTCACAGTACAGGGATAATACACACAGTGATGTCACTGTACAGAGATAATACACACAGTGATGTCACAGTACAGGGATAATACACAGAGTGAGGTCACAGTACAGGGATAATACACACAGTGATGTGATAGTACAGGGATAATAAACGGTGATGTCACAGTACAGGGATAATAAAAACAGTGATGTCACAGTACATAGATAATAAACACAGTGATGTCACAGTACAGGGATAATACACACAGTGAAGTCACAGTACAGGGATAATAAACACAGTGATGTCACAGTACAAGGATAATAAACACAGTGATGTCACAGTACAGGGATAATAAACACAATGATGTCACAGTACAGGGATAATAAACACAGTGATGTCACAGTACAGGGATAATAAAAACAGTGATGTCAGAGTACAGAGATAATACACATTGATGTCACAGTACAGGGATAATACACACAGTGATGTCACAATACAGAGATAATACACACAGTGATGTCACAGTACAGAGATAATACACACAGTGATGTCACAGTACAGTGATAATACATAGTGATGTCACAGTACAGGGATAATAAACCCAGTGATGTCACAGTACAGGGATAATAAACAGCGTGATGTCACAGTACAGGTATAATACACACAGTGATGTCACAGTACAAGGAAAATAAACACAGTGATGTCACAGTAACGGAATAATAAACACAGTGATGTCACAGTACAGGGATAATAAACACAGTGATGTCACATTACAGAGATAATACACACAGTGATGTCACAGTACAGAGATAATACACACAGTGATGTCACAGTGCAGGGATAATACACACAGTGATGTCACAGTGCCTGGATAATAAACACAGTGATGTCAAAGTACATGGATAATGCACACAGTGTTGTCACAGTACAGGATAAAATACACAGTGATGTCAGAGTACACAGATAATACACACAGTGATGTCACAGTACAGGGATAATACACACAGTGATGTCACAGTACAGGGATATTAAACACAGTGATGTCACAGTACAGAGATAATACACACAGTGATGTCACAGTACAGGGATAATGCACACAGTGATGTCACAGTACAGGGATAATACACATTAAAGTCATAGTACAGGGATAATAAACACAGTGATGTCATAGTACAGGGATAATACACACAGTGATATCACAGTACAGAGATAATAAACACTGTGATGTCACAGTACAGGGATAATAAACACAGTAATGTCAAAGTACAGGGATAATAAGCACAGTGATGTCACAGTAGAGAGAATACACACAGTGATGTCACAGTACAGAGATGTCACAGTACAGGGATAATAAACACAGTGATGTCACAATACAGGGATAATACACACAGTGATGTCACAGTACAGGGATAATTCACACAGTGATGTCACAGTACAGGGATAATACACACAGCGATGTCACCGTACAGGGATAATAAATACAGTGATGTCACAGTACAAGGATAATACACACAGTGATGTCACAGTACAGGGTTAATTAACACAGTGATGTCACAGTACAGGGATAATAAACACAGTGATGTTACAGTACAGGGATAATAAACACAGTGATATCACAGTACAGGGATAATACACACAGTGCTGTCACAGTACAGGGATAATACACACAGTCATGTCACAGTACAGAGATAATACACACAGTGATGTCACAGTACAGGGATAATACACACAATGATGTCACAGTACAGGGATAATAAACACAGTGATGTCACAGTACAAGGATAATACACACAGTGATGTCACAGTACAGGGACAATAAACACAGTGATGTCACAGTACAGGGATAATAAACACAATGATGTCACAGTACAGGGATAATAAACACAGTGATGTCACAGTGCAGGGATAATACACACAGTGATGTCACAGTACCGGGATAATAAACACAGTTTTGTCATAGTAAAAGGATAATACACACAGTGATGTCACAGTACAGGGATAATGCACATAGTGATGTCACAGCACAGGGATAATACACACAGTGATGTCACAGCACAGGGATAATACACACAGTGATGTCACATTACAGGGATAATACACACAGTGATGTCACTGTACAGAGATAATACACACAGTGATGTCACAGTACAGGGATAATACACACAGTGAGGTCACAGTACAGGGATAATACACACAGTGATGTCATAGTACAGGGAGAATAAAAACAGTGATGTCACAGTACAGGGATAATAAACACAGTGATGTCACAGTACATAGATAATAAACACAGTGATGTCACAGTACAGGGATAATACACACAGTGAAGTCACAGTACAGGGATAATAAACACAGTGATGTCACAGTACAGGGATAATAAGCAGTGATGTCACAGTACAGGTATAATACACACAGTGATGTCACAGTACAAGGATAATAAACACAGTGATGTCACAGTACAGGGATAATAAACACAATGATGTCACAGTACAGGGATAATAAACACAGTGATGTCACAGTACAGGGATAATAAACACAGTGATGTCACAGTACAGAGATAATACACATTGATGTCACAGTACAGGGATAATACCCACAGTGATGTCACAGTACAGAGATAATACACACAGTGATGTCACAGTACAGTGATAATACACACAGTGATGTCACAGTACAGTGATAATACATAGTGATGTCACAGTACAGGGATAATAAACCCAGTGATGTCACAGTACAGGGATAATAAACAGAGTGATGTCACAGTACAGGTATAATACACACAGTGATGTCACAGTACAAGGATAATAAACACAGTGATGTCACAGTAAAGGGATAATAAACACAGTAATGTCACAGTACAGGGCTAATAAACACAGTGATGTCACATTACAGAGATAATACACACAGTGATGTCACAGTACAGAGATAATACACACAGTGATGTCACAGTGCAGGGATAATACACACAGTGATGTCACAGTGCCTGGATAATAAACACAGTGATGTCAAAGTAGATGGATAATGCACACAGTGTTGTCACAGTACAGGATAATATACACAGTGATGTCAGAGTACACAGATAATACACACAGTGATGTCACAGTACAGGTATAACACACAGTGATGTCACAGTACAGGGATAATACACACAGTGATGTCACAGTACAGGGATATTAAACACAGTGATGTCACAGTACAGAGATAAAACACACAGTGATGTCACAGTACAGGGATAATGCACGCAGTGATGTCACAGTACAGGGATAATACACATTAATGTCACAGTACAGGGATAATAAACACAGTGATGTCATAGTACAGGGATAATACACACAGTGATGTCACTGTACAGGATAATACACACAGTGATATCACAGTACAGAGATAATAAACACAGTGATGTCACAGTAAATGGATAATAAACACTGTGATATCACAGTACAGGGATAATAAACACTTCGATCTCACAGTATAGGGATAATAAACACAGTGATGTCACAGTACAGGGATAATAAGCACAGTGATGTCACAGTAGAGAGAATACACACAGTGATGTCACAGAACAGTGATGTCATAGTACAGGGATAATAAACACAGTGATGTCACAATACAGGGATAATACACACAGTGATGTCACAGTACAGGGACAATACACACAGTGATGTCACAGTACAGGTATAATAAATACAGTGATATCACAGTACAAGGATAATACACACAGTGATGTCACAGTACAGGGATAATTAACACAGTGATTTCACAGTACAGGATAATACATACAGTGATGTCACAATACAGGGATAATAAACACAGTGATGTCACAATACAGGGATAATAAACAGAGTGATGTCACAGTACAGGGATAATAAACACAGTGATGTCACAATACAGGGATAATACACACAGTGATGTCACAGTACAAGGAGAATACACACAGTGATGTCACAGTACAGGGATAATTAACACAGTGATGTCACGGTGCAGGATAATACACACAGTGATGTCACAGTGCAGAGATAATACACACAGTGATGTCACTTTACAGGGATAATGAACACAGTGATGTCACAATGCAGGATAATACACACAGTGATGTCACAGTACAGAGATAATACACACAGTGATATCACAGTGCAGGGATAATAAACACAGTGATGTCACAGCACACTGATAATAAATACAGTGATGTCATAATAAACACAGTGATATCAAAGTACATGGATCATACACACAGTGATGTCACAGTACAGGATAATATACACAGTGATGTCAGAGTACACAGATAATACACACAGTGATGTCACAGTGCAGGGATAATAAACACAGTGATGTCACAGCCCACTGATAATAAATACAGTGATGTCATATTACAGGGATAATAAACACAGTGATGTCACAGTACAGGGATAATACACACAGTGATGTCACAGTACAGGGATAATACACAGTGATTTCACAGTACAGGGATAATGAACACAGTGATGTCACAGTACAGGGATAATACACAGTGATGTTAAGGTACAGGGATAATACACACAGTGATGTCACAGTACAGGGATAATACACAGTGATGTCACAGTACAGGGATAATACACACAGTGATGTCACAGTACAGGGTAATACACACAGTGATGTCACAGTACAGGGATAATAAACACAGTGATGTCACAGTACAGGGATAATACACAGAGTGATGTCACAGTACATGGATAATACACACAGTGATGTAACAGTACAGAGATAATACACACAGTGATGTCACAGTACAGGGATAATACACACAGTGATGTCACAGCACAGGAATATTAAACACAGTGATGTCACAGTACAGAGATAATACACACAGTGATGTTACAGTACAGGGATAATACACACAGTGATGTCACAGTACAGGGATAATACACATTAATGTCACAGTACAGGGATAATACACACAGTGATGTCATAGTACAGGGATAATACACACAGTGATGTCACTGTACAGGATAATACATTCAGTGATATCACAGTACAGGATAATATACACAGTGATGTCACAGTACAGATATAATACACACAGTGATGTCACAGTACAGGGATAATAAACACAGTGATGTCACAGTATAGGGATAATACACACAGTGATGTCACAGTACAGGGATAATAAACACAGTGATGTCACAGTACAGGGATAATAAACACAGTGATGTCACAGTATAGGGATAATAAACACAGTGATGTCACAGTACAGGGATAATAAGCACAGTGATGTCACAGTACAGTGATGTCACAGTACAGGGATAATAAACACAGTGATGTCACAATACTGGGATAATACACACAGTGATGTCACAGTACAGGGATAATAAATACAATGATGTCACAGTACAAGGATAATACACACAGTGATGTCACTGTACAGGGATAATAAACACAGTGATGTCAAAGTACAGGGATACTAAACACAGTGATGTCACAGTGCAGGGATAATACACACAGTGATGTCACAGTACCGGGATAATAAACACAGTGATGTCATAGTACAAGGATAATACACACAGTGATGTCACAGTACAGGGATAATGCACATAGTGATGTCACAGCACAGGGATAATACACACAGTGATGTCACAGCACAGGGATAATACACACAGTGATGTCACATTACAGGGATAATACACACAGTGATGTCACTGTACAGAGATAATACACACAGTGATGTCACAGTACAGGGATAATACACACAGTGAGGTCACAGTACAGGGATAATACACACAGTGATGTCATAGTACAGGGATAATAAACAGTGATGTCACAGTACAGGGATAATAAACACAGTGATGTCACAGTACATAGATAATAAACACAGTGATGTCACAGTACAGGGATAATACACATAGTGATGTCACAGCACAGGGATAATGCACACAGTGATGTCACAGCACAGGGATAATAAACACAGTGATGTCACAGTACAGGGATAATAAGCAGTGATGTCACAGTACAGGTATAATACACACAGTGATGTCACAGTACAAGGATAATAAACCCAGTGATGTCACAGTACAGGGATAATAAACACAATGATGTCACAGTAGAGGGATAATAAACAGTGATGTCACAGTACAGGGATAATAAACACAGTGATGTCAGAGTACAGAGATAATACACATTGATGTCACAGTACAGGGATAATACACACAGTGATGTCACAGTACAGAGATAATACACACAGTGATGTCACAGTACAGAGATAATACACACAGTGATGTCACAGTACAGTGATAATACATAGTGATGTCACAGTACAGGGATAATAAACCCAGTGATGTCACAGTACAGGGATAATAAACAGAGTGATGTCACAGTACAGGTATAATACACACAGTGATGTCGCAGTACAAGGATAATAAACACAGTGATGTCACAGTAAAGGGATAATAAACACAGTAATGTCACAGTACAGGGCTAATAAACACAGTGATGTCACATTACAGAGATAATACACACAGTGATGTCACAGTACAGAGATAATACACACAGTGATGTCACAGTGCAGGGATAATACACACAGTGATGTCACAGTGCCTGGATAATAAACACAGTGATGTCAAAGTAGATGGATAATGCACACAGTGTTGTCACAGTACAGGATAATATACACAGTGATGTCAGAGTACACAGATAATACACACAGTGATGTCACAGTACAGGGATAACACACAGTGATGTCACAGTACAGGGATAATACACACAGTGATGTCACAGTACAGGGATATTAAACACAGTGATGTCACAGTACAGAGATAAAACACACAGTGATGTCACAGTACAGGGATAATGCACACAGTGATGTCACAGTACAGGGATAATACACATTAATGTCACAGTACAGGGATAATAAACACAGTGATGTCATAGTAAAGGGATAATACACACAGTGATGTCACTGTACAGGATAATACACCCAGTGATATCACAGTACAGAGATAATAAACACAGTGATGTCACAGTAAATGGATAATAAACACTGTGATATCACAGTACAGGGATAATAAACACATCGATCTCACAGTATAGGGATAATAAACACAGTCATGTCACAGTACAGGGATAATAAGCACAGTGATGTCACAGTAGAAAGAATACACACAGTGATGTCACAGTACAGTGATGTCATAGTACAGGGATAATAAACACAGTGATGTCACAATACAGGGATAATACACACAGTGATGTCACAGTACAGGGACAATACACACAGTGATGTCACAGTACAGGTATAATAAATACAGTGATATCACAGTACAAGGATAATACACACAGTGATGTCACAGTACAGGGATAATTAACACAGTGATGTCACAGTACAGGATAATACATACAGTGATGTCACAATACAGGGATAATAAACACAGTGATGTCAAAATACAGGGATAATAAACAGAGTGATGTCACAGTACAGGGATAATAAACACAGTGATGTCACAATACAGGGATAATACACACAGTGATGTCACAGTACAAGGATAATACACACAGTGATGTCACAGTACAGGGATAATTAACACAGTGATGTCACGGTACAGGATAATACACACAGTGATGTCACAGTGCAGAGATAATACACACAGTGATGTCACTTTACAGGGATAATGAACACAGTGATGTCACAATGCAGGATAATACACACAGTGATGTCACAGTACAGAGATAATACACACAGTGATATGACAGTGCAGGGATAATAAACACAGTGATGTCATAATAAACACAGTGATATCAAAGTACATGGATCATACACACAGTGATGTCACAGTACAGGATAATATACACAGTGATGTCAGAGTACACAGATAATACACACAGTGATGTCACAGTGCAGGGATAATAAACACAGTGATGTCACAGCCCACTGATAATAAATACAGTGATGTCACATTACAGGGATAATAAACACAGTGATGTCACAGTACAGGGATAATACACACAGTGATGTCACAGTACAGGGATAATACACAGTGATTTCACAGTACAGGGATAATGAACACAGTGATGTCACAGTACAGGGATAATACACAGTGATGTTAAAGTACAGGGATAATACACACAGTGATGTCACAGTACAGGGATAATACACAGTGATGTCACAGTACAGGGATAATACACACAGTGATGTCACAGTACAGGGTAATACACACAGTGATGTCACAGTACAGGGATAATAAACACAGTGATGTCACAGTACAGAGATAATACACAGAGTGATGTCACAGTACATGGATAATACACACAGTGATGTAACAGTACAGAGATAATACACACAGTGATGTCACAGTACAGGGATAATACACACAGTGATGTCACAGTACAGGGATATTAAACACAGTGATGTCACAGTACAGAGATAATACACACAGTGATGTCACAGTACAGGGATAAAACACAGTGATGTCACAGTACAGGGATAATACACACAGTGATGTCACAGTACAGGGTAATACACACAGTGATGTCACAGTACAGGGATAATAAACACAGTGATGTCACAGTACAGGGATAATACACAGAGTGATGTCACAGTACATGGATAATACACACAGTGATGTAACAGTACAGAGATAATACACACAGTGATGTCACAGTACAGGGATAATACACACAGTGATGTCACAGTACAGGGATATTAAACACAGTGATGTCACAGTACAGAGATAATACACACAGTGATGTCACAGTACAGGGATAATACACATTAATGTCACAGTACAGGGATAATACACACAGTGATGTCATAGTACAGGGATAATACACACAGTGATGTCACTGTACAGGATAATACACTCAGTGATATCACAGTACAGGATAATATACACAGTGATGTCACAGTACAGATATAATACACACAGTGATGTCACAGTACAGGGATAATAAACACAGTGATGTCACAGTATAGGGATAATACACACAGTCATGTCACAGTACAGGGATAATAAACACAGTGATGTCACAGTACAGGGATAATAAACACAGTGATGTCACAGTATAGGGATAATAAACACAGTGATGTCACAGTACAGGGATAATAAGCACAGTGATGTCACAGTACAGTGATGTCACAGTACAGGGATAATAAACACAGTGATGTCACAATACTGGGATAATACACACAGTGATGTCACAGTACAGTGATAATACACACAGTGATGTCACAGTACAGGGATAATAAATACAGTGATGTCACAGTACAAGGATAATACACACAGTGATGTCACTGTACAGGGATAATAAACACAGTGATGTCACAGTACAGGGATAATAAACACAGTGATGTCACAATACAGGGATAATAAACACAGTGATGTCACAATACAGGGATAATACACACAGTGATGTCACAGTACAGAGATAATACACACAGTGATGTCACAGTACAGGGATATTAAACACAGTCATGTCACAGTACAGAGATAATACACACAGTGATGTCACAGTACAGAGATAATACACACAGTGATGTCACAGTACAGGGATAATACACATTAATGTCACAGTACAGGGATAATACACACAGTGATGTCATAGTACAGGGATAATACACACAGTGATGTCACTGTACAGGATAATACACTCAGTGATGTCAGAGTACAGGGATAATACACACAGTGATGTCACAGTACAGGGATAATACACACAGTGACGTCAGAGTACAGGGATAATAAACACAGTGATGTCACAGTACAGGGATAATAAACACAGTGATGTCACAGTACAGTGATGTCACAGTACAGGGATAATAAACACAGTGATGTCACAATACTGGGATAATACACACAGTGATGTCACAGTACAGGGATAATACACACAGTGATGTCACAGTACAGGGATAATAAATACAGTGATGTCACAGTACAAGGATAATACACACAGTGATGTCACTGTACAGGGATAATAAACACAGTGATGTCACAGTACAGGGATAATAAACACAGTGATGTCACAATACAGGGATAATAAACACAGTGATGTCAGAGTACAGGGATAATAAACACAGTGATGTCACAGTACAGGGATAATAAACACAGTGATGTCACAGTATAGGGATAATACACACAGTCATGTCACAGTACAGGGATAATAAACACAGTGATGTCACAGTATAGGGATAATAAACACAGTGATGTCACAGTACAGGGATAATAAGCACAGTGATGTCACAGTACAGTGATGTCACAGTACAGGGATAATAAACACAGTGATGTCACAATACTGGGATAATACACACAGTGATGTCACAGTACAGGGATAATACACACAGTGATGTCACAGTACAGGGATAATAAATACAGTGATGTCACAGTACAAGGATAATACACACAGTGATGTCACTGTACAGGGATAATAAACACAGTGATGTCACAGTACAGGGATAATAAACACAGTGATGTCACAATACAGGGATAATAAACACAGTGATGTCACAATACAGGGATAATACACACAGTGATGTCACAGTACAGAGATAATACACACAGTGATGTCACAGTACAGGGATATTAAACACAGTCATGTCACAGTACAGAGATAATACACACAGTGATGTCACAGTACAGGGATAATACACACAGTGATGTCACAGTACAGGGATAATACACATTAATGTCACAGTACAGGTATAATAAACACAGTGCTGTCATAGTACAGGTATAATAAACACAGTGATGTCAGAGTACAAGGATAATGCACACAGTGATGTCACTGTACCGGATAATAAACACAGTGATATCACAGTACAGGATAATATACACAGTGATGTCACAGTACAGATATAATACACACAGTGATGTCACAGTACAGGGATAATAAACACAGTTATGTCACAGTATAGGGATAATACACACAGTGATGTCACAGTACAGGGATAATAAACACAGTGATGTCACAGTGCAGGGATAATAAACACAGTGATGTCACAGTACAGGGATAATAAGCACAGTGATGTCACAGTACAGTGATGTCACAGTACAGGGATAATAAACACATTGATGTCACAATACAGGGATAATACACACAGTGATGTAACAGTACAGGGATAATAAACACAGTGATGTCACAATACAGGGATAATAAACACAGTGATGTGACAGTACAGGGATAATACACACAGTGATGTCACAGTACAGGGATAATACACACAGTGATGTCACAGTACAGGGATAATACACACAATGATGTCACAGTACATGGATCATACACACAGTGATGTCACAGTACAGGGATAATAAACAGTGATATCACAGTACAGAGGTAATACACACAGTGATGTCAAAGTACAGGGATAATACACAGAGTGATGTCACAGTACAGGGATAATACACACAGTGATGTCACAGCACAGAGATAATAATCACAGTTTGCTTCTATCCTATGCAGCCATCATCGTACTGAAGACCTGAGAGAGCTGCATTTTTAAACCAATTCCCTTACAATCAGCAGTAAGTATAATGCATAGATGTAGGTCTTAGTTATATGAGTGAGAGTTAAGTAACACCCAACATCGCTACTTTTCCTGTACTACTGGACAACGTTTTCTGAATCACCCTAAAATATATTAGAAAATAAAAAAATGCTTTATTTGCCTCCAGTACCAGCACCATTCCTCCGCTGTCGGCGCTTTGTCCTGTCAGTCATGTGACATTGTTATGTTACGTGAACTCTGCTCCAATCAGGGAAGTATAGCATTTCTTTATTTCATATTGCACCATGTAGTCCAGTAGTGGACTGGCCCTTTAAATGATTGTTTCCCTTCTATTCTTGATTCTCTTGTTTTTCTTGCTGTTTCTCCAGTTATACCGATCAGTAGCAGAACACTAAAGTCTAGCAGCTGATAATGAGCAACATGATATAACAGAAGGTCTTGATAGTTCTTGAGTTAATATTTGTTAATTTTTATTATTGTTATTAGTAAAAAAAATAAATAAAATAAAGCTGTGAATACTGTTGCGGTGGCGGACACAAACTTTGCAGTTATTGTAGTATTGTGAATCATTGCGTGAATCATACTTTACGCTGTGACCTTGTAAAATAAAGAAGCTGACGTCTCCATGAAGGTGTGCAATAAAGGAGAAAGATACAATTTTATTAAGAACTGATGTAACAGTGAGATCCTAATGTCACACCATAGAATGGAAGAAAACAAAAACGGCAAAATAACACTTTTTTCTGTTTTTTGGGACTTTTTACTTTCTTTCTGCTTCCATTTGATTTATTAGGAAAAAGTGTAGCATGTCTTGCCAGGAAAATACAGGATATTCAATATGACGCTTTTTTGTTTTCAAAAACATCAATTGGAAGATTATTTTAAGTGTTTTTATTATATGAATTATGGTGCAGACTGAACCCAAAAATCAATGTCTAAAACTTTTTGTAAACATACCATTATGGATCCTCTGACCCACAAACAAGGCGGGAACAAATGACAGCTTTTAGATGTCTCCGTCTCTTCGAAGTAAGTACTGATGTGTGATTTCTAGATTACAGCTGGAACATTGTGATTTGCCACCAGTCAACCCGCACTTATTTTATACCTATACCCTGTCTGACACCGGCGTGACCTGTGATTGTGACTTACTCCACAGAAAAGTTTTTGCCTCGGCTTTAAAGCTTCTTTCTGTGAACTTGTAAACAGTTTCTGAAATGTTAAGTGCACAGTAATTACGGGGAGATAAAAATAGTTTTTACTTTTACCTTTAGAACAGGGCGGCTGTCGTAGATGTCGGTTCCTTATAGTTGAAGGTCACAGAGATGTGCATCAGAAGAAATAGCTGCAGGTAAAATCATCACCTGCTCACCCAATTTATGGTCTTGGGACATTTTGGTCATGTTTTGTTTTTTTGCAAAAGGTCCGATAAAAAAATACTATATGATTGTACCAGGTGAATAAAACTTTCAGCTCTCATAGCATTGCTGAGATTTAGGTAGCACCTGGAGCTGCTATGGCTCTGTATTTTCTGCAAACATCGGCTTATTTAACCTATTGGTCTACACAGCAGATATATACCAGGACATGTTTCTTCTCCATAAGTTCAGTCCTGTAAGGGATGCACTAGGTTGTGTTAAGCACTAGTGGTGAGCGAGTATGCCTCATTAACCCTTTTCGGTGAGCACGCTCAGGTGCTCCCCGAGTATTTTGGCGCGCTCGGCATTCCATTCATTGTCGCTGCGCCTGCAAGTGTCACGGCTGTTAGACAGCTGTGACACATGCAAATATAGCCTGGCGAACAGGTGACAATGAATGAAATGCCGATCACGCCAAAATACTCAGCGAGAACCCGAGCGTGCTCTCCGAAAAGGTTAATGAGGCATACTCGCTCATCACTATTAAGCACCCTAATAACAACATAGAGTCCGGTCCGTATGGGTGGGTCCTCAGTAACAAGGCGTCGACATTGACACAGTTCAGAATAAGTTGTCCATTTCCATCACGAGGCACAAAATCTGAGCGCGCCACACACAGCACTTCCTCCAGTTCTATATTGCTCACTGCTCTTCCTTTGCTCAGCCAAGTCTCACGCTTTCCGCACTCGGCCATTTACTTTTCCAAAGGGCTGCCGCCTCCTTGGCTTTGCTTCTGAAGGATACTGACACTTCACACCTTCAAGTCTCAGTATCTCCTCTCTTTCGAACCTCATGGGCGTGGCACTCTCCGCCGCACTCTCTCTTATGCACTCATTAACATACACTTTGCCTATTCGGCGGTTAGGACCCTTTGCTAGCAAGTTTTTCTCTCTTCATAGCACTTTTTCCTAGTACTCTTTTCCTACTTCTACAAGATACTCTCCCCCAGCACACTCTAAAATTTGGGTAACTAAACTTTCTCCACTACTAAAAGTTGTTTTTTTTGCCCGGGAGGCAATGTCCCCTCCATAATCCTGGGGTGACTTGGCAAATGTGCTTATCTCCTACTTTATTTCAGGAAGTTTGCAGTCTGCAACTGACCCTGAGTGGAAGGAAACAGAGGCCAATATACCCTCTGATGCACTGGGTGTACGCACTACCTAACCACCTCATCACCTGCACGATTCAGCACCATTAAACCATTGTACACAATTATTTACCCAGGTAATGCAAAGTACAACATCTTAGACAGTCTCACCACTCTATAAAGGAATACTAACCAAAGCCACATTAGCTGGGCGATACCCATGAGACATCCAAAAACACTTACCGAACCCTACTCCTGTAATTGGAATATACACAGCAATTACTTTTGCACAGTACCTAGGCCACACTTAAAAGAGGTGGCCTGTCACTAGGTTAAAAATGGGCAGTTCAGTTTTTGCTCTTATTTTATTCCTGATCCTCCTCTTAGTATTGTGCTTTTTTTTTTTTTTGTTTGCTTTTTTTTTTTTAAATCCATTATATGGTTACAGAGATATGAGCCTTATTATTTAGTGATCATTTTTATGGTCCTTATAAGGAGGCGTGACTCCCGGGATCCTCAGGGGCGCATCTTTAGGCTCTGCATTATTATCCTGTGAGCAATGCCCCCATGTAAAGACCATCAAAATTTGCAGGAAATAAAAGGGCCCCAGATCTCTGGAACCGTATTGCAGATTTAGAAAAAAATTGGGAGAAATTAGAATAAAATAAGAGCAGAAGCTGGCCACTTTTCACCTGGTGACAGGTCCTCTCTTTTGTATATTTGCAAATTGCAATGTTTGCCCCTTTTTGTGTAGTTTATAAAAAGTTTGTAGGTGTCAGATCTGGACCCTCTGTGTGTCTGAATGGGAGCTACGTACACATATATAGTGAGACATGAGGCTCAGTACAGTCCCATGAGTACCGCAACCGCATTGGTACCCAACTGGAAAAAGTGACAGGCGACCTATCACAAAAATAATCTGACAATCTTTCTTTTTTTTTTGCAGAAAAATAATCCTACAAATTTATAATTTATCAAATTTCACCTTATAGCCCTAAACTTTTTTTTTCCTTCACTTTTTTTGGGTTTGTGCTCGGCTGAGAGTATCCAGCTGTCTAAATTAGTTGCAGGTCATCGCTACAGTATCCAGAAATGTGAATGCTTCTCCATTCATGAAGATGTTTGGGCTTTAATCCAAGAACATTTCATAATTATTTTCACTTAATGAATTTATGCAAAAAATGAAAAAAAAAGCTTTTTCTTTCATCGGAAGCAAAGACAGGAATTATTATCCCATGTGTAATCTGTATATTACTCATCCAGAATGTGAAATGATAAAAGTAATTATTACTAATAATATACAAAGATGTTGAGATTTGGAAGACTTATCCGCACTAAGATGTAATATTCTTTCCCAATATTTCCATTGTAATCGCGCAGGTGCACTTTGGTATGAAAACACTGCAGCTAATCACTGGCAGCAGTGGTGACTTCTTACCCTTGACCGCTGCAACCAGTGATTGGCTGAAGCAGCCACATGTCTGTCTGATTGGGACAGGATGTACTTCCTGACCTTGACCGAATCGATCATTCATGGGATGTGCTGGAAAAACAAGTCTGCGCCGAGCAACTTATAGGGGAACTGATCTGCTGCTAAGGCGGCTCGGTGTCAGATACCACAGGACTCCATCAGAGGTCTTGTGGAGTCCGTGCAAAGACAATTTGGAGCTCTTTTGGTGGTAGGAAGTGGGGTCCGCAGAATATGGGGCTGGTGGTGTTAATGTTAACGAGTGTATGTGCTGTATATTCAGGTGAAGACAATGCAGGGGACACTCAACATTCATCTAATCACAGATCGTCACTGGAAGTCAGGGATAGTCTCCTTTGTATGGTTTACATAGAGATAAGTATTTCAATTGTTGCAAAGATGTGTAAAAGCCATTTATTGTATCCACAAGGTCAGAGATCCCGTGAGTCAGGTCCAGTGAACGCAGCGAGTAGGAGAAAAGATTATTCACCTTAGACGGAATGTGTCATCAGAAAATGTCTTATTGTTTAAATCAGGTCTTCATGGGAAATGTATTTTTCTCTTAATTATTTTTTTTTCCATATCACTATCTAAATTAAAATAAATAAATAAGTAAGTAAAAAAAATTATATATATATATATATATATATATATATATATATATATATATATATTCCCCTATTTATTTTTATATATAAAAATATCTTCTGATTTTCACACTGGTAGCTAAACCTAATACTAGGCTCCCACTGCCCAATTTTCACATAGCCATAAACACTAATAAACTGTCTCTGACCTTATGCAATATGTTCATATAGAAGCTTTATTTCACCATCTAAAAGAGTAATTTGGGAAAATGTCATTGTGAAGGGAGAGGGTGGAGGTGTGCTGTGATATCACCTATTTTGAATGGATGATCCTATGTTACTATGTTACCTACTGTATATAGAGGTGTTATCAGTCATTGTACAGGAGGAGGTGAGCTGTGACATCACCCATTGTGAATGGTAGATCCTGTGTTATCTACTGTATATAGAGGTCTTATCAGTCATTGTACAGGAGGAGGAGGTGAGCTGTGACATCACCTATTGTGAGTGGTGGATCCTGTGTTATCTACTGTATATAGAGTTGTTATCAGTCATTGTACAGGAGGGGGATGAGGTGAGCTGTGACATCACCTATTGTGAATGGTGGATCCTGTGTTATCTACTGTATATAGAGTTGTTATGTCATTGTACAGGAGGAGGAGGTGAGCTGTGATATCACCTATTGTGAGTGGTGGATCCTGTGTTATCTACTGTATATAGAGGTGTTATCAGTCATTGTACAGGAGGAGGAGGTGAGCTGTGACATCACCTATTGTGAATAGTGGATCCTGTATTATCTACTGTATATAGAGGTGTTATCAGTCATTGTACAGGAGGGGGAGGAGGTGAGCTGTGACATCACCTATTGTGAGTGGTGGATCCTGTGTTATCTACTGTATATAGAGGTGTTATCAGTCATTGACCAGGAGGAGGAGGTGAGCTGTGACATCACCTATTGTGAGTGGTGGATCCTGTGTTATCTACTGTATATAGAGGTGTTATCAGTCATTGACCAGGAGGAGGAGGTGAGCTGTGACATCACCTATTGTGAGTGGTGGATCCTGTGCTATCTACTGTATATAGAGGTGTTATCAGTCATTGACCAGGAGGAGGAGGTGAGCTGTGACATCACCTATTGTGAGTGGTGGATCCTGTGTTATGTATTGTATATAGAGGTGTTATCAGTCATTGTACAGGAGGAGGAGGTGAGCTGTGACATCACATCGACACATTATTAGACTTACCAGTATCCATATTGCCTGTTATCCAAATGCTGTCGGGGTGTGAAAAAATCTAAGCCACAACATATAAGAAATGTGCTAATAACACGTTGTCTGTTACTCATTGTGAGAGCTCATTTGCTTATTTGTTCCCACAAAGCATTGCCAATAACACATTCACAGTTGATCTCCCTGAGGTGAGCCAGTCCTGCCGCAACGTCACATCTACTGGTGAAATATTGCAGAGACTTGGAAGCGATAACCTGACTGTTCTTATTTATACCAAGTGTTGTGATGAAAACCCCATAATCATAGAATCATAGAATGGTAGAGTTGGAAGGGACCTCCTGGGTCATCTGGTCCAACCCCCTGCTCAAAGCAGGATTCACTAAATCATCTCAGACAGATGTCTGTCCAGCCTCTGTTTGAAGACGTCCATTGAAGGGGAACTCACCACCTCTCGTGGCAGCCTGTTCCACTCATTAATCACCCTAACTGTCAAAAAGTTTTTTCTAATATCTAATCTGTGTCTCCTCCCATTTAGTTTCATCCCGTTGCTTCTAGTCTTTCCCTGTGCAAATGAGAATAAAGATGATCCTTCTACAATGTGACAGCCCTTGACATATTTGTAGACAGCTATTAAGTCTCCTCTCAGTCTTCTTTTTTGCAAGCTAAACATTCCCAAATCCTGCAACCGTTCCTCATAGGACATGGTTTGCAGACCAGTCACCATTCTGGTCGCTCTTCTCTGAACTTGTTCCAGTTTGTCTATGTCTTTTTTAAAATGTGGTGCCCAAAACTGTACACAGTATTCCAGATGAGGTCTGACCAAAGAGGAGTAAAGTCCGATAATGAGTTCACGTGATCTAGACTGTATGCTTCTGTTAATACATCCCAGAATTGTATTTGCCTTTTTTGCTGCTGCATCACACTGTTGACTCATGTTCAGTCTATGATCTATTAGTATACCAAAGTCTTTTTCACATGTACTGTTGCTTAGCTCTATTCCTCCCATTCTGTATATGCTTTTTTCATTTTTATTGCCCAGATGTAGTACTTTGCATTTTTCCCTGTTAAAAACCATTCTGTTGGTTGCTGCCCACTGCTCCAGTTTATTTAGGTCTTTTTGAATCCTATCTCTCTCTTCTCTAGTATTAGCTATCCCTCCTAGCTTTGTGTCATCAGCAAATTTAATCAGTTTACCCTCAATTCCTTCATCTAAATCATTGATGAAGATGTTGAACAATACAGGTCCCAGGACAGAGCCCTGTGGTATCCCACTTGAGACATTCATCCAGCTGGATGTGAAGCCATTTACAACCACCCTTTGAGTCCGATCACTAAGCCAGTTATGAATCCACCTAACAGTTGCCTGGTCCATTGCATACTTGGTCATTTTTTCAATAAGGATGGTGTGAGATACTTTGTCAAATGCTTTGCTGAAGTCAAGATATACTATATCTACAGCATTTCCCTGATCCACCCAGTCAGTGATTCTGTCATAGAAGGAAATTAAGTTAGTCTGACATGACTTGTTAGTTACAAACCCATGCTGACTCTGGTTAATCACTTCATTCTTATCCAGGTACTTACATACATGATGTTTAATAATTTGTTCAAAGATCTTTCCTGGTATAGAAGTCAGACTCACCGGCCTATAGTTCCCTGGGTCCACCTTCTTCCCCTTTTTGAAGATAGGAACAACATTTGCTCTTCTCCAGTCTTCTGGGACTTCTCCTGTTCTCCAAGAATTTTCAAAGATTATGGAGAGTGGTTCTAAAATTTCTTCTACGATCTCCTTCAGTACTCTGGGGTGTAATTCATCTGGACCTGGAGACTTGAACTCATTTATGTTAGCTAAATATTCCCTCACAATCTTTCTGTTTACAGATAACTTGGATTCTTCTATTCCTTTAAAAGGACAGTGAAAATCAGTTGATGTTACATTTTCTTTCTGAGAGAAAACAGATGCAAAATAGGAATTAAAAAGTTCGGCCTTCTCAACATCCTCTCTTACCATTTCTCCATTTTCATCCTGTAAAAATCCTATAGCATCTTTGACTTTTCTTTTACTTTTGACATACCCCCAAAATCCTTTTTTATTGCTTTTGACATCTCTTGCAAGCCTTAATTCATTGTCAGCTTTAGCTAACCTGATACGTGCCCTGCAGGATCTGCAGACTGCATTATAATCTTCTTTAGATATGCCTCCCTCTTTCCATTTAATAAACATTTCTTTCTTTCTTTTTAGCATGTGTTTAAGTTCTGTGTTCATCCATCCTGGTTTCCTTAAATGCTTCCCATTCTTCCTACTTTTCGAGATTGTTAACGATTGTGCTTTGAGAATCTCATTTTTAAAAATTTCCCATCCTTCCTGGACATTTTTGTCCTTAAGGACATCCAGCCATTGGATCCCTCCTATTCTCTTTCTGAGTCTCTTAAAATCTGCCTTTCTAAAATCTAACCTTGAAGTTTGAGTCTTCACATGTCTTCCTCCTCTAGTTATCCAAAATTCTATAATAGCATGATCGCTGCCTCCTAGGGTCCCAGCCACCTTTACCTCCTCAACCATTTCCTCCCTGTTTATAAGGATTAGATCCAAAGTAGCAGATCCCCTTGTTTTCTCCCCTACCTTTTGGAAGATAAAGTTGTCAGCAAGAGAGGATAAGAATTTGCTTGACCTGTTAGTTTTACTTGAGAGAGATTCCCAACAAATGTCTGGATAGTTGAAATCTCCCATGACCACTACGTCATATTTTTTTGAGAACTTGGTCATTTGATACATAAAGAGTTCATCCATATCTTCAGCTTGCCCAGGTGGCCTGTAGTAAATGCCTACAATGGTGTCCTTTCCGTTGTTCTCTCCTTGTATTCTTACCCAAACAGTTTCCACAGAACTCCCAGTCTCTGAAGCTTCAATCTCTGTGCAGATATACGCTTTTCTAACATACAATGCGACACCTCCTCCTCGTTTATCAAGTTTGTTTCTTGGAAAAAAGTTGTATCCGTTTAGCCTTGTATTCCAATCATGTGTATCGTCCCACCAAGTTTCAGTGATTCCAATGACATCATATTTCTTTTCCTGCATTAGTAGTTCCAATTCTCCTTGTTTGTTGCCCATGCTTTGTGCATTTGTATAAAAACATTTTAGTTTGTGATTGGTTTCTCTTCCTCCCATATTTTTATTTAGATTTTTTTGACTTTGTTCTTTCTTTCCACTTCCAGTAGCAGAGATCTCAATAGTATTTGTCAGCTGTATGGCTTTTTCTGGCCTTTTGCTTCCCTTCCCACATTGTTCTAGTTTAAAGCTCTCCTGATGAGTGTAGCAAGGCGACTTCCAAATACATGTTTTCCAGTCTTCGTAAGGTGCACCCCATCTCTAGCAAGTAGTCCATCGTATAGGTAATTCATCCCGTGATCCAGAAATCCAAATCCTTGTTGACGGCACCATCGACGTAGCCAGTTGTTCACCTGTAGAATCTTATTCCACCTCATTGTTCCATGGTCATCCACTGGGAGGATGGATGAGAAGACCACCTGCGCTCCCAATTCTTTCACTTTCTTGCCTAAGTCTTCAAAGTCACTGCAGATGGTTTCCAGGTCCTTTCTTGTGGTGTCATTTGTCCCCACAAGTATTAGCAGGAATGGGTAGTGATCTGTAGGTCTGAAGAGTCTTGATATCCTGTCAGACACATCTTTAATTTTTGCTCCAGGAAGACAGCACATTTCTCTTGAGGTTATGTCTGGTCTGCAGATAGCGGCCTCTGTTCCTCTTAACAGGGAATCCCCCATGATAATGTTCATCCATGGCCCCTATTTGTATGAATTATCTCTGAGAGCAAGTCACCGACTGTCATTACCACCGATATACAGGACAGGGGTCACTTCACATCTTAAAGGAAATTACTGCAGGGAGTAAAAGAACTGAATGAATCCGTAAGAGGTTTTCTAAGAGATTGTATTAGTGGGAGCAGCTGGAGAGGTCGCATGGTGGAAGGAAACTTGCTACACTTTATAGATTCTAAGAAATCACTAACAACAATCTGTACCTGACCCGAATGTAAAGATGTCACAGCGCAAGAACGAGAGTCTTCTAGAATCAGAGATCAAAGGGTTCAGGAAAGGAGAAGATGATTCTTGACTGCAATAAGAAACAGAGTACAATCAAGATAAAGGAAGAATTTTATGCAAGTTTTTTTAATTTTTGCCTGTTTATTTTTCTGATTAGTTTCCACAGCAAACTTTCAAACTGATTACAGATAAGAACTTTTTTTTTTTATACTGAATCTTTCCTTCCTTTTAGTAGCTGAAAGTAATAAGTGAAAGCCAAAGTTTGGTGACAGAATATTCTTTGGGACCACTTAAATCAGTTTTCCACTACTTAGCCAACCCCTTCTCAACTAGTATGTTTCCCCCAAGTAAAATAATGACAACTATGCTCACCTCCGGTGCCAGTGCTGTTACAGCAGTGTTAGCACTGGCTCTCCCCGGGGATTGCATAACATAATGTCACGCGATCTCTGCGGCCACTTCACTGTCCCCTCCTTTGGACGTAATTGACATCTGGAGGAAGCGACACCTACAGCTGCTACCTCACTTCCTCCGGATGTCTGATTCCTCCAAAGAAGGGGACAGTGAAGCCACCTCTGATTGGCTGCAGGCATCGCATGACATTGTTCCCCGGGACAGCCAGAGCCAACACCGCTAGAACGACGCTGACACCGGAGGTGAATATAAGGGTTGTTATTTTACTTGGAGGAAATGTACTGGTTATTCGAGTAGTGGACAATCACTTTAAGCAATATGTCATCGTCCAATTATTGAATCTGCCCCTACAATAGCTACCCCTCTGTACCTGACAATATGGCTACATTCACACATCTGTCTGACACATCCTAGTGCTGTTCATATTTTTCTCGGACAGAACTCTGACCCGTAGAGTTTCATTGAGCCATTAAAACATCACTTTTAAAAACTGATCCGTGTCTCCGGTACGTGAGACTCAGAGCAGGACCGATTCTCATCTGTTTCACGGATCAGACTCAGTCTATGCTAATCCATGAAACATTAAAGACAAACTTTGCATTTAGAGTACTAGCCGAGTTTTATCCGTTTTTAATTGATACATTTATACTTGCAATAGATGAGTCCTGTTCACGACTCAATGCACACTTAATGCAAGGATGTAAACAGGGCCGGCTCCAGGTTTTTGTGGGCCCCGGGCGAAAGAGTCTCAGTGGGCCCCTTTAACACATACGTCGATTAATGATGCACAGATACCGCAGAGAAATATATACACTACCGTTCAAAAGTTTGGGGTCATTTAGAAATTTCATTATTTTTGAAAGAAAAGCACATTTTTTTTCAATGAAGCTAGCATTAAATTAATCAGAAATACACTCTATACATTGTTAATGTGGTAAATGACTATTCTAGTTGCAAACGTCTTGTTTTTATTGCAATATCTACATAGGTGTATAGAGGCCCATTTCCAACAACCACCACTCCAGTGTTTTAATGGTACATTGTGTTTGCTAACTGTGTAAGAAGGCTAATGGATGTTTAGAAAACCCTAGAAAACCATTGCACAAGTATGTTAGCCCAGCTGAAAATGGTTTGGCTGATTTGAGAAGCTATAGAATTTACCTTCCTTTGAGCTAGTTGAGAATCTGGAGCATTACATTTGTTTGTTCTATGAAATTCTCAAAATGGCCAGAAAAAGAGAACTTTCATGTGAAACTCGACAGTCTATTCTTGTTCTTAGAAATGAAGGCTATTCCATGCGAGAAATTGCCAAGAAACTGCAGATTTCCTACAACCGTGTGTACTACTCTCTTCAGAGGAGAGCACAAACAGGCTCTAACCAGAGTAGAAAGAGAAGTGGGAGGCCGCGCTGCACAACTGAGCAACAAGACAAGTACATTAGAATCTCTAGTCTGAGAAATCGACGCCCCACTGCTCCTCAACTGGCAGCTTCATTAAATAGTACATGCAAAACGCCAGTGTCAACGTCTACAGTGAAGAGGCGACTCCGAGATGCTGGCCTTCAGGGAAAAGTGGCAAAGAAAAAGCCATATCTGATCTGAGACTGGCTAATAAAAGGAAAAGATTAATATGGGCAAAAGAACACAGACATTGGACAGAGGAAGATTGGAAAAAAGTTTTATGGACAGACGAATCAAAGTTTGAGGTGTTTGGATTACAGAGACGCAGAACAACTGAAAAGATGCTGGAAGAGTGCCTGACGCCATCTGTCAAGCATGGTGGAGGTAATGTGAGGGTCTGGGGTTGCTTTGGTGCTTGTAAAGTAGGAGATTTGTACAAGGTAAATGGGATTTTGAATAAGGAAGGCTATCACTTCATTTTGCAGCACCATGCCATACCCCGTGGACATCGCTTGATTGGAGCCAATTTCATCCTACAACAGGACAATGACCCAAAGCACACCTCCAAATTATGCATGAACTATTTAGGGAAGAAGCAGGCAGCTGGTATTCTATCTGTAATGGAGTGGCCAGCGCCGTCACCAGATCTCAACCTCATTCAGCTGCTGTGGGAGCAGCTTGACCGTATGGTGCAAAAAGTGCCCATCAAGCCAATCCAACTTGTGGGAGGGGATCAGGAAGCATGGAGGGAAATTTCTCAAGATTACCTCAGCAAATTAACAGCTAGAAGCCAAAGGTCTGCAATGCTGGAATTGCTGCAAAGGAGCATTCTGTGACGAAAGCAAAGTGTGAAGGAGAAAATTATTCTTTCTAATAAAAATCATTATTTATAACCTTGTCAATGTCTGGACTATATTTTCTGTTCATGTTGCAACTCATTTGATAAATAAAAGCAAGAGTTTTCATGGAAAGCACAAAATTGTCTGGGTGACCCCAAACTTTTGAACTGTAGTGTAGATATAGTACACTGCAAAGATTTCACTTCTTACATTACATGAGCGATATCTATTGTAAATTCTACAATAGCTCAGAAACCGGTGAATCGCTCCACACAGAATACTGGCCTCCATATAACGCTCCATACAGGATACTGGCCCCCATATAATGCTCCATACAGAATACTGGCCCCCATATAACGCTCCATACAGAATACTGGCCTCCATATAACGCTCCATACAGAATACTGGCCCCCATATAACGCTCCATACAGAATACTGGCCTCCATATAACGCTCCATACAGAATACTGGCCCCCATATAACGCTCCATACAGAATACTGGCCCCCATATAACGCTCCATACAGAATACTGGCCCCCATATAACGCTCCATACAGAATACTGGCCCCCATATAACGCTCCATACAGAATACTGGCCCCCATATAATGCTCCATACAGAATACTGCCCCCCATATAACGCTCCATACAGAATACTGGCCCCCATATAACGCTCCATACAGAATACTGGCCTCCATATAACGCTCCATACAGAATACTGGCCTCCATATAACGCTCCATAGGGAATACTGGCCTCCATATAACGCTCCATACAGAATACTGGCCCCCATATAACGCTCCATACAGAATACTGGCCTCCATATAACGCTCCATACAGAATACTGGCCCCCATAAAATGCTCCATACAGGATACTGGCCCCCATATAACGCTCCATACAGAATACTGGCCTCCATATAACGCTCCATACAGAATACTGGCCCCCATATAACGCTCCATACAGAATACTGGCCTCCATATAACGCTCCATACAGAATACTGGCCCCCATATAACGCTCCATACAGAATACTGGCCTCCATATAACGCTCCATACAGAATACTGGCCTCCATATAACGCTCCATACGGAATACTGGCCTCCATATAACGCTCCATACAGAATACTGGCCCCCATATAACGCTCCATACAGAATACTGGCCTCCATATAACGCTCCATACAGAATACTGGCCCCCATATAACGCTCCATACAGAATACTGGCCTCCATATAACGCTCCATACAGAATACTGGCCCCCATATAACGCTCCATACAGAATACTGGCCTCCATATAACGCTCCATACAGAATACTGGCCCCCATATAACGCTCCATACAGAATACTGGCCCCCATATAACGCTCCATACAGAATACTGGCCTCCATATAACGCTCCATACAGAATACTGGCCCCCATATAACGCTCCATACAGAATACTGGCCTCCATATAACGCTCCATACAGAATACTGGCCTCCATATAACGCTCCATACGGAATACTGGCCTCCATATAACGCTCCATACAGAATACTGGCCCCCATATAACGCTCCATACAGAATACTGGCCTCCATATAACGCTCCATACAGAATACTGGCCCCCATATAACGCTCCATACAGAATACTGGCCTCCATATAACGCTCCATACAGGATACTGGCCCCCATATAACGCTCCATACAGAATACTGGCCTCCATATAACGCTCCATACAGGATACTGGCCCCCATATAAAGCTCCATACAGAATACTGGCCCCCATATAACGCTCCATACAGAATACTGGCCCCCATATAACGCTCCATACAGAATACTGGCCTCCATATAACGCTCCATACAGAATACTGGCCTCCATATAACGCTCCATACGGAATACTGGCCTCCATATAACGCTCCATACAGAATACTGGCCCCCATATAACGCTCCATACAGAATACTGGCCTCCATATAACGCTCCATACAGAATACTGGCCCCCATATAACGCTCCATACAGAATACTGGCCTCCATATAACGCTCCATACAGGATACTGGCCCCCATATAACGCTCCATACAGAATACTGGCCTCCATATAACGCTCCATACAGGATACTGGCCCCCATATAAAGCTCCATACAGAATACTGGCCCCCATATAACGCTCCATACAGAATACTGGCCCCCATATAACGCTCCATACAGAATACTGGCCCCCATATAACGCTCCATACAGAATACTGGCCTCCATATAACGCTCCATACAGAATACTGGCCTCCATATAACGCTCCATACGGAATACTGGCCTCCATATAACGCTCCATACAGAATACTGGCCCCCATATAACGCTCCATACAGAATACTGGCCTCCATATAACGCTCCATACAGAATACTGGCCCCCATAAAATGCTCCATACAGGATACTGGCCCCCATATAACGCTCCATACAGAATACTGGCCTCCATATAACGCTCCATACAGAATACTGGCCCCCATATAACGCTCCATACAGAATACTGGCCTCCATATAACGCTCCATACAGAATACTGGCCCCCATATAACGCTCCATACAGAATACTGGCCTCCATATAACGCTCCATACAGAATACTGGCCTCCATATAACGCTCCATACGGAATACTGGCCTCCATATAACGCTCCATACAGAATACTGGCCCCCATATAACGCTCCATACAGAATACTGGCCTCCATATAACGCTCCATACAGAATACTGGCCCCCATATAACGCTCCATACAGAATACTGGCCTCCATATAACGCTCCATACAGAATACTGGCCCCCATATAACGCTCCATACAGAATACTGGCCTCCATATAACGCTCCATACAGAATACTGGCCCCCATATAACGCTCCATACAGAATACTGGCCTCCATATAACGCTCCATACAGAATACTGGCCCCCATATAACGCTCCATACAGAATACTGGCCTCCATATAACGCTCCATACAGAATACTGGCCCCAATATAATGCTCCATACAGAATACTGGCCCCCATATAACGCTCCATACAGAATACTGGCCCCCATATAACGCTCCATACAGAATACTGGCCTCCATATAACGCTCCATACAGAATACTGGCCCCCATATAACGCTCCATACAGAATACTGGCCCCCATATAACGCTCCATACAGAATACTGGCCCCCATATAACGCTCCATACAGAATACTGGCCTCCATATAACGCTCCATACAGAATACTGGCCCCCATATAACGCTCCATACAGAATACTGGCCCCCATATAACGCTCCATACAGAATACTGGCCCCCATATAACGCTCCATACAGAATACTGGCCCCCATATAACGCTCCATACAGGATAGTGGCCCCCATATAACGCTCCATAGAGAATACTGGCCCCAATATAACGCTCCATAGAGAATACTGGCCCCCATATAACACTCCATACAGAATACTGACCCCCATATAACGCTCCATACAGAATACTGGCCCCCCCCATATAACTCTCCATTCGGAATACTGGCCTCCATATAATGCTCCATAGAGAATACTAGCCCCCATATAACGCTCCATACAGGATACTGGCCCCCATATAACGCTCCATACAGAATACTGGCCCCCATAAAACGCTCCATACAGAATAGTGGCCCCCATATAATGCTTCATACAGAATACTGGCCCCATTAAAACGCTCCATACAGAATAGTGGCTCCCATATAATGCTCCCTACAGAATATTGGCTCCCATATAACGCTCCATACAGAATAGTGGCCCCCATATAATGCTCCATACAGAATACTGGCCCCCTTATAATGCCTCATGCAGGCTGTTCCCCCCCATATAATGCCCCATGCAGGATGTCACCCCCTTATAATGCCCCATGCAGGATGTCACCCCCCCTTATAATGGCCCATGCAGGATGTCACCCCCCCTTATAATGCCCCATGCAGGGTGTCATCCCCTCTTATAATGCCCCATGTAGAATGTCACTCCACCCCCATATAATGCCCATGGAGGATGTCACTTCCCCCCCTATATAATTCCCCATGCAGGATGTCACCACCCCTTAAAATGCCCCATGCAGGATGTCACCCCCCCTTATAGTGCCCCATGCAGGATGTCACTCCCCCCCATATAATGCCCCATGCAGGATGTCACCTCTTCCCCCCTTATAATGCCCCATGCAGGATGTCATCCCCCCTTATAATGCCCCATGGAGGATGTCACTTCTCCCCCATATAATGCCCCATGCAGGATGTCACTTCTCCCCCATATAATGCCCCATGCAGGATGTTACTACCCCCCCTTGTACTGCCCCATGCAGGATGTTACCTCTCCCCCCCCCATATAATTCCTCATGAAGGATGTCACCCCCCCCACATATAATGCCCCATGCCTCCATTATTAAAAAAAAAAAAAATCAAATACTCACCTCGCTTCTCACCTGCTGCCGCTGCTCTGGACTCCAACGTCGCCGGCCTCATCCCGCTCTGCGCTGTGACGGCTCAGGAGAGAACCCGGTGTAAAGACGTCACCGCACCCTCAGACCTGAGACGTCACAGTCAGAGGACGCAGAAGAGACCGGAGCTGCTGCGGAGGCACGGGGAGAGGTAAGTATTGTGCCGCCGGCTGCCGGGGCCCTGAGCAAGCAGGGGGGAGTGGGCACTGACACTGCTCTCCTCCGCTCACGGGTACCATAGCGTGGCGGAGTGCCCAATGGCGAGTGGCCTCCCGCCTGCTCAGGGCCCCGGCACTTGCCCAGGTGCGCCGGGGGCTGACGCTGGGCATGGATGTAGCAATATAGAGAAATCCAGGACCCAGGGCACCCAGGGCACCAGACGTCCTCCGTTTGGTAACTTCATTAGTGCAGACCAATCACAATGTTTCGGCTGCGCTGGGCCTTTATCAAGAAGTAGAAAAAAGGGACCATGCATATTTATCTTTTTCTATGGCTTGATAAAGGCCCTGCGCGGCTGAAACGTTGTGATTTTTCTGCACTAATAAAGTTGCCAAAAGGAGGACGTCTGGTGTCCTGGTTCCTGGATTTTTCTTTCATTGATACATTCTTATGAGTCAAAAAAAAGTTTAGACAGTTTACACCAGTGAAAAAAAATGGGATGCAAAAAAAAATAAAAAATTAGAATCAACTACAATACAACTAGGATGGCACCTAAGAAAAAAATGGTCCCGTTTCTCTCAGATGGTAACACTCACATACATTTGTGAATGTAGCCTTATATAGATAAGACAAAGCTATGCAACTTTAAGGGGGTGGTCTGGTTTAGAACATCAATTTATAATGGGAGAGTCCCCCATTATCTGACCCTCGTCTACAGTATGAGGCAGAGCAGAGAGTGGTTTCATAGAATATCTCAAGCAATGTTGGAAATTTCATGGAGAGACCATTGATTTTACAGGGGGCTGTGTAATACTTTATTTGTCCTAAGATGGCGCTGTGGGGAAATGAAACATTTGCTGTGAGTATCTTTCTCTGATGACTAGGTTCCATTCTGGGCTCAAAATTGTTACATGTTTGTCTCTAGTATTAATGACTTCAGAAATAAATCGATCGGAACGTTAATGTTTTTACCAATGAGAGATGATACATCTCTGGAGGCGATCACATCATTTTGTACAAAACCAAAGGAAACAAAGGTAGGAAAACAATGTACAAGTGCTGCTCGTTTCTGAATGATTTCTATTTCTGTATAATGGAACAACCGTGAACTTTTGTATGGTACAAGGTAAAGGAGTAAAGTGCAGCCGCACAATGGTACTTGTGCTCCGTGACGGCACTTAACATTATGTATGATATGTAATCTAAGAGAGCATGGATCTCGAAATCAGGTACACAGTCCTACACCGCAGCATCGCGGCTCCATTACTGATTGTTGCTATGAAACTCAAACATCAGACAAAAAAAGGCAAAATATGATATTGTTGCTGGTTTACCGGTTGACCCTTTTTGGACCACTTCTGGTTGGTCCTTATCCCGGGAACACCGCACTGGACAAGACATTTGCATGACATTCTGGTCCAGTCATCAAGCCATAACCATTTGGCGCTGGTTAAAGTCACTCATTTCCTTGCGCTTGTTGGCTTTTCTTGCTTTCAAATGATAAAGAAAATAATCTATATAGTTGATATACTCTATAAGTTGCCAATAGCTTGTCTAATAGTTATGTTCTTTTCGGTATATCTGTATTCTGCATTGCATGTTTCTTTCTTCAACTGCAAAAATGTTTTGACTCAAAAATTGACTCAAAATGTTTTGACTCAAAAATTTCAAGTTCTAGATTTGGCTGATTAGGGTTAGGACACAAGTCGCTCTGTCTAATAGGTCCCAGGGCAACCTTAGCCTCCACTCTTTAAACCTTGTACAGGAATAGGGACTTATGCAGGATCCCTGGGTTGAGTCCATGGAGTGGTTGCTGGCTGGTGAAGCAGGCTGGCAAAGGATTGTCAGAAAGCTGTCTCAGTAACAAGAGGTTGGGATCAGGAACAAAATCATAGGCTAATTACAACTCAAAGTCAATGACGGTGATAGCGAAGTAAGTCAAACAAGAGCCAAGAAGTGAACCAGAGTCAATAACAGTCAGGATTTCTGTTGCCCTTCTACAGTTTGACCACTAATGGCCGCTATTGTTCACTTTAATAATTGTGCTGCAGTTTCACTCCTGACCACTGGAGGCTGCTGTTGTGTTCTGCAGTTGCCCTTTACCAAGATGGCAGATTCTGAATCTATGGAATCCATCTTGTTTCCTGTTTGGGCCTACTTAAAGCCACATGAAACTCTCACTCATTGCTTGAGTATTGTGTCTAGCTATTAGCCTAGTTTCAGTCTCCAGCGCCTGAACATTCTTACCCAGACTGTTCTAATTCATCTACGAATTGTTTCCTACAAAAACCCTTGATAATTTCAAGAAGTTCTACTACCACTTGCTGTTCCTGCTTGTGCTCCTTCGGCCACTGGTTTCCACCAGTACTCCGCCAGTATCGTAACAATAACACCTATAACTGGCAACTGGAAGAATAGAGCTAAGGGTTTAAATAGTATTTATCGCCAAAAATTCTTAACAGAAATTTATACCCATAAATGGGAAAAACACTTCTAATGGCATAAAGTAAATTACAGAAAACTAGGTTTAGAGTATAACCCAGTTAACAATAAGTGAAAATTAAAATGGTATAACATTTTTAATTTTTATTAAATCTCCAACATAATAAAAAAACTATAAAATCAGGAAAAAGGTGCTGAATTGGGGGACACAGACTCTATTGTCAGCTTTAGCAGATACAGGAAAATGCTAAAAAAATCACATAGCAGAGCAACAATGTAGTGTTGTGGTATACTTCATGGCTCATAATCACTTCAAGAGCACAATATCGAATTATCTATTTGATATATTTTAAACAACGACCGTTTTAGTGAAATATTCTCAGCAGCAAATCCTCCCAGCTACGCTTACAGAGCCGCTGCTGAATAGAATATTTTCAGTATATAGAATTCATATATGTGCCAGAAGATGATAAAAATGTGAAAAATTAATCAATTCCAAAATAATATATGAGCAATGCATAGATAATAACGACAGAATTGCTATACAAATTAAACTCCATAGGCACATAGAGTAACCAATTATGAAGTCAAACAGTGTATTTATATTTCCATAATAACATTGAATAAATTATTAGGTGCTTATTGATATGTGTAAACAGGTGCCTCTGACTAAAATGCTATGTATTATAAAGTGCAGTAGTGCAATTAGCTATAGATGTAGCCTGAAGTGTACGATCGAGTGTCAGTATGAATAGAGAGCATATGGTGTCACCAATAATTCTGCTTAAATCAGGCTGCTGAGTATAAGAAAAACATGTTACCTGGCGATGTAGTCCTGCAATAAGATGGAGTGTTTCTGATCCGTGACCCACTGCCCCAACGCGCGTTTCGCCCAGCTTTTTCGGGGAGCATGTCAGGGCAGGGGATACCGTCTCTTAAATGTAGTGATCAGCCAATGGGAGGGAAGAATGTGAATGACGTTTACCCCATAGTGAATTCTTCAGTGCATGCGCCAGCGGTCAGGGCTCCATTGTGTGAAACGTGACTTTAGACCGGCGGTCACGTGATACATAGCAGTCTAGCACGCCCGACAGGGCGGTGCCAGAATTGCTAAACACACCCCGACCCTCAGTCGTAAGTCTGTGGAGTCCACAACTACCTTCACGCTGGGAGTCCGTTAAAGTGTCAAAGTTTTTGCGCAGAAGGTTTTGAGAAGCAGATCAGATAATTTAATACTACTGGGGGATTTATCTGAAGAAAATGGAAATATATTAAATTGTCAGTGAGCAATTGTGACACTATTAACTGGTGAATGTGGTGTTTGTGTGATGATGAGGATAGGCATGTGAGGTGAAAAAGAAAGTGAGGAACCAAGGGAGGTGCGAAATGAAAAGAACATTCTCTGGAGAATATTAGGACACGAAGACTGGTGAATGGAGTGTTGATGTCTTGATGTGATTTGGAATGTATGGTGAATGAATATGTAGGGAGGGTGTATGTTGAAAAAAAAACAAAGTCTAGAAGGAATAATGATGCTGGATGATGAGACAGACCTCAATAGGGTAGCGAGAGGATTTGCCTTTAATGTATTGGTACGAAAAAGTGAATAAGGTGTGTTCTGGTGAAATGTTAAAGGACAATTCATAACGTAAATTATTTCTGATTCTATTAAATGGTTTATATGTATAAACACGGCTGAGCTACATATAATGAAAGCTGTTGTGCAATAAAACAATAAATACATAATAAAATCAATTTTTTGGGCTAGCCATGAGAAAGATTTGTTCTTCACATGCCAAAATAAGTTTGTTTTTTTGCTGAACACGGAGCATAAACATATTCCACGAGTTCATTTATTCACCAATATCACAGCCCGGGAAGGTCACTCAGAACCACCCACTGTGATCTCTTGAGCAAACAGCTCTCTGCTGCCCCCTATCGTCCGAACAATTACACGATTAGCCGACGATCAATGGAGGAGGCCGCAGGCTGTTTGCACTAGCAGGTCAGTTATCGGATAACTAACAGTGAGCGTATGATATATACACCTCCGGATTCCAACACATGAGATATATATATACTTCCGTATGGTCAAAGCTAGCTCTGCAATAACCCCAGACTACTCACTGCCACCACCAGTCATTTTTATACAAAATACAGGCTGACTGGACGTCGTTTCAGGTAGCATATGGCTTCGAGGTGCGGTTAGAGAATAAAAAGAACAGAACTATAACATTTTATATCTAATCCAAAGGGAGGTAGTGTTTATGAAAAATATACAAACGACTTTACAAAGGGGACAAAACAGTACAGCATATACAGTTACAGAAAATAAAAGGGATTAACTAGAGAACTTATTACGCCGCTCGCAGAGATGAGTCAACTTAGCCAAAGGAGAGTGCTTCTTTGGGGCCGATCAGTAAATGGGATTCTTGCATACACGATGTGTACCTCTCTACATGAACACAAATCCTAATTCAGCTTGATCTTTTATCAGCCCCTGAGTTCCACCCACAACCCCACCACCTCCGTGATGACCTCACTTCAGGATTTTATGAAATCCCAACTTATGCAATAACTCCTCACCGGATGATAGCGGAAGTTTGAGATTGATGCCATATTTTACATCGGGATTTTATCTTTACTTAGATAGTAAACATGGCATAGCTATTGTCAGTTATCTGGTCACTGAGGATTTGTGGCTCATTGGCAGGGGTTTTATGCGTCTTCTTCCACTGTTAGCCCCAGTGCTGAAAATGTATGTCTCATCAATATCGGATTTATACAAACTTTGATATTCAATATTTTCTTTCGAGACATTGAGTCTGGGATGGCTATTGTAAATATAACATTTCCTCTGAGGCTGCCCAAGTGTTATTCAGGATGTATTTCCCGGAGACAAAGACTCTTCAACTTTGTTATTTATGCGTAAACACAGGTACCCTTTTGTTGTCCAACTCTCTGAAAAAGACTTCTCCTGCCTCAATTACCTATCTATTGTATAGCGCTTTGTCTATGCACAATATACATCCTCATGGTCTTTGTCCTAAAAGAGGATCTTGCATGTTAATTAAGCTGATTCACTATTCGCCCACATTCAATTTGTTACTTGCATTAGTCTATTGTCTAAGTCTAGGAGACTGTCAACTCTTGTTTCCTTTCCTGAAATCTGTGTGATAAGAAAAAAGGAGGGAGGGGGGGGCGAGTGACTTCAGAGATTTTTAATATTTTCTATTTTTTTCAATAATAGGTCATGGGTATATTTTACATATAATATTGATACATGGATTATTACTGGCATGTAGCAATCAATAGAGTCTAAATAGGCAATTTAACATATAATATTGATATATGGATTATTACTGGTATGTAGCAATCAATAGAGTCTAAATAGGCAATTTAACATATAATATTGATATATGGATTATTACTGGTATATAGCAATCAATATAGTCTAAATTGGCTATTTTACATATAATATTGATATATGGATTATTACAGGTATGTAGCAATCAATATAGTCTACATTGCCTATTTTACATATAATATTGATATATGGATTATTACTGGTATGTAGCAATCAATATAGTCTACATTGGCTCCCAGGGAGAAACTTGCAGGATGGCATTTGTCTGTTCATTCTTCCGATAACGACATGGAGGACAATAAATTGAATCCCATTGGCATGATAGTTACTAGGAACAGAGGAATTAAATAGTGTGCAGCACCCTGCCCAAGGCTCTGA
This sequence comes from Phyllobates terribilis, assembly GCF_046119375.1. Classification (NCBI taxonomy): domain Eukaryota; kingdom Metazoa; phylum Chordata; class Amphibia; order Anura; family Dendrobatidae; genus Phyllobates; species Phyllobates terribilis. Next base: position 389,617,873 of record NW_027362765.1, read on the forward strand.
GAAGGGACATAATGAGACTACAATGTTGAGGAATTAACCCACAAGCTCCCTGCCTGGACAGTACAAGAAATCCAGTGTTGCCTCGCATCACCTGCAGTAAAGATACGGTGCCGCCTGGTAATAGAAGCAGAAGTGGAAGGAGCGAGTAGAGATATGGATGTTACAAACAATAGTTTATATTACAGATGTAGCTGAACAGATAAAATCAATCAATTGCTCTACAAAAAAAATCTAAATGTAGCACTGACCCCACATAGCTATATATATACTTTATATATACACATCTATATGTCGTAGAGAAAAATAAAAATCCATAAAAACATCTCCAGAGAAGAGACATATCACACTCACAGTGAACATATGGGATTAATTATAACTGGCGAATTGAAAAAGTAATTAAAACTGAGGAAGTGAGAGAGAGCTGACAATTCAATCTCCATTGAAGTAGGGACATCCTGTTATGTTCTGCTACCAAAGCTAAGGAAAGAGAGGAGATCTGTCCCCACTATAGGACTCAGCTGAATCCCTACGATGAAACAGGGAACCTGATCCTGCGATCAGACCTGCTAAAGTCCTAATCTAGTCTGTACGGAGACCTATAGATGTGGGGAGGGAATCCCTACAAGTACTAAGGACTGGGAGGAATATGGGACACCTCCTAACAGAAATAGTAGCAGACAGACGAACAAACAAAATAGATAGAACATAGAGGTCCGTAGACCAAGCAAACTAACAGAGTTAAATACAGAGCACCGGCTAGCTAGAAAGTAGATATACAATGAAGTCCAGCAAAGCCAGAAGGGCGGAGCAGGATTAAATAGGCCAACAAGGTCATGTGACCAGCAAAGGAAAAAAAACCTAACAGCAAGGTTCTAACAGTACCCCCCCTTCTAAGAGGATCCTCCGGATCCCCTAGGACCAGGCTTATCAGGAAATCTCCTGTGAAACGCTCTGATAAGTCTGGACGCGGAAACATCATCTGACCTCACCCAAGAGTTATCCTCGGGTCCGAAACCTTTCCAGGCCACAAGATACTGCAAACTACCTCTATACCGTCTAGAGTCAAGGATGCGAGAAATTTCATATTCCCCGTCCTCCACCACCGGAGGAACAGAGGCAGAGGCGTCACCATCCGACACAACAGCTTTTTTTAACAGAGAGACATGAAAGACCGGATTAATTCTCCAGGAGGTAGGAACCTCCAACCTAACAGCAGATTGGTTGACAACCTGAAGCACCTTAAAGGGCCCTACAAACTTGGGACCCAATTTCTTAGAAGGAATCCTCAACCGCAGATTCCTAGAGGACAACCAAACCATGTCACCAACAGCGAACAAAACCTCCTGTCGTTTCCTATCAAAGTAGTCTTTAGATTTTCTGTTGGCCTCCTGAAGATTACCACGCACATCCGTCCAAACTCTTTCCAAATCACCGGAAAAATTCTCCTCCTCAGGCACGGCAGATCCCAACTTGGAGAACGACCCAAACGACGGATGTCTCCCAGAACAACAAAAAAAAAGGCGAACAACCAGCAGAAGAAGATGTATGATTGTTCAGAGCAAATTCAGCAAGTGGCAGAAACTCAGACCACCCCTCTTGATTGTCTGCCACAAAACAACGCAAGAACTGCTCAACATCCTGGTTTTTCCTTTCTGTCTGGCCATTAGATTCAGGATGATATCCGGACGAAAACGACAAATGAATTCCCAACCTGTCACAAAAGGCACGCCAAAAACGAGCCACGAACTGAGGACCCCTATCAGAAACAATGTCAGTAGGAACGCCATGAAGTCTGACAATTTCCTTGACAAAGGCCTTAGCGAGAGTTTTAGCGCAGGGCAGTTTGACGAAGGGAGCCAAGTGACACATCTTGCTAAAACGGTCCACGACCACCCAGATGACAGTAAAACCCTCAGAGGGGGGAAGGTCAGTTATAAAGTCCATAGCCAAATGTGTCCAAGGAGCACTGGGGACCTCCAAAGGACAAAGCAACCCCGCAGCAGGAGTATGTGAGGACTTAGATCTAGCACATATAGTACATTGGCGCACCCACTTAATGACTTCCTTCTGCCATCCAGGCCACCAAAAACTGCGACCCACCAGTCTCTTGGTCTCAGAGATTCCGGGATGACCTGCCAACCGAGATTCGTGACACTCAACAAACAAATCTCTCCTAAAGGTCCCAGGCACAAACAACCTCCCATGAGGAGTGTTAGATGGGGCATTCTCCTGAGCTTTAAGAATCTCATCTTCCAAAACGGAGTCTAAAGCAGCTATCACAACACCTTCTTGTAAAATGTTTTCCTCTTTCTCAGCACCGACTATGGGAGAAAAACTGCGAGACAAGGCATCCGCCTTAACATTCTTAGTACCAGGGATGTAAGTAACGGAGAAATTAAACTGCGAGAAAAACAGTGCCCACCTAGCCTGACGGGCATTCAGGCGCTTGGCAGCATCAAGATATATCAGATTTTTATGATCCGTAAGAACCTGAACGGGAAATTCCGCACCTTCCAAGAAGTGACGCCACTGTTCAAATGCGAGTTTAATAGCCAATAATTCCCGATTACCAATATCGTAATTCAATTCAGTCTCCGAAAATTTTTTTGAAAAAAAGGCACAGGGATGTAATCCATCCCCGTTATCCTGAGACAATACTGCGCCAACCCCCACAGAGGAAGCATCAACCTCAACCAAAAATGGCCTAGTAACATCAGGCTGCATAAGGATGGGAGCAGAGGTGAACCTCTCCTTGAGATACACAAAAGCTTCAATGGCCTCAGAAGACCACTGAACCGCATCAGCACCTTTCCTGGTGAGATCAGTCAGAGGTTTGACAATACTAGAAATTTTTTTTATGAATTTTCTATAGTAATTGGCGAAACCCAAAAACCTCTGTATCGATTTCAAACCAATAGGCCTAGGCCATTCCTGCACAGCCTGAACCTTAACCGGATCCATCTCAAAACCTTTGCTGGAGATAATGTAGCCCAAAAAACTAATTCTCTGTACAGCGAACTCACATTTCTCCAGCTTAGCAAAAAGCGAATTGTCCATTAATAACTGTAATACCTCACGCACGCTCCGCCAATGAGACTCCAGATCTGGCGAATAAATCAAAATGTCATCCAAATACACAACCACATTTTTACCGATCAAAGGTCTAAGGATGTCATTAATCAGATTCTGAAAAAATGCAGGAGCATTAGTAAGACCAAAAGGCATAACCAGATTCTCAAAATGACCCACAGGAGTGTTAAAAGCAGTCTTCCATTCATCACCCTCCTTCATGCGCAACAGATTGTATGCCCCCTTAAGGTCAATTTTAGAGAACCACTTGGCCCCCAATAACTGGTTAAACAGATCAGGAATCAATGGCAGTGGGTAAGGATTGCGTACCGTAATTTTGTTAATCTCACGAAAATCCAGACAAGGACGTAAACCGCTGTCCTTTTTTTTTACAAAAAAAAATCCAACCGCCACAGGAGACTTAGAGGGCCTAATGTGACCGGCGGCCAAACTTGTCTGTATGTATTCCTCCAAAGCCTTCCTCTCAGGAATAGTAAGGTTAAATAAACGACTTTTAGGAAGAGTCGCTCCAGGGACAAATTCAATAGAACAATCATAGTCTCTATGGGGAGGCAAAACCTGCGATTCTTTCTCAGAAAAAACTCTCCAAAAATCCTGAATAGGAACAGGCAATTCTCCCCTATCCAAAGCTGCAATACGCCCGTTACAACACTTGTCATAACATTTATGGCTCCAGGATTTAATTTCACTGGTAGACCAATCCAGTACAGGATTGTGAAATTTTAACCAGGGCAAACCCAATATTACTGGAGAAGGCAAGTTATTCAACACTACCAAATCCAATTTCTCATGGTGAACACCATTAATAGTGAGAGGAAATTCACTGACCTTGAGAGTAATATTCTTCAAAGGGGAGCCATCCACAGAAACCACAGCAATGGGGGATGATAAAGGTTCAGGTTTTAAATTGAGTTTTTCCACGAATCCCCCATCAATTACATTCAGTGTAGACCCGCAATCAACAAACACCCGAAATTCCATTAATTTTTCCTGAGCAATCGTGGAAGCAGCTAAAAATATACCCTTGGAATTTAAACAGGCAATACGGGCGTGACTGACCATTTTTTTTTCTTTCTTCATACGAAGCTCACAGCCTTTAATCAAATGACCAGATTTTCCGCAATAGAAACACAAGCCTTCCGAAAAACGACGGTCTTTTTCTTGAGAGCGAGGTGCCACCGATCCAATCTCCATCGGTTCACCACTGTTAGTACACACATTATCATAACCAGAAACTGACATAGCAGAGGATTTGCTCTCATTAACCCTAGCACGCAGTCTTCTATCCACCCGTATAGCTAATTGCATAGCCTGTTGCAAATCCTCAGGTGTAGGATAAGCAATTAGCAGGTCTTTAACCCTTTCACTGAGCCCAGCAAGAAATAGACTTTTCAGAGCAGAATCGTTCCACCCTGTTTGAGTGGACCAACGACGAAAATGAGTACAATATTTTTCCACATTACCTGATCCTTGTTTTAAACGTCTCAACTCAGTCTCAGCTGATGCCACACGGTCAGGATCATCATATAATAGTCCTAAAGCAGAAAAAAAGCTATCCACTGATCTGAAGCATGTATCACTAGGTTGCAAAGAAAAGGCCCACTCCTGAGGCTCTTTGCGCAAAAGTGACATTATGAACCCTACGCGCTGGGATTCATCCCCAGAGGACTTGGGTCTCAAACGAAAATACAATAAGCAAGCATTTTTAAATGAAAAAAATTCTCGATGTTCACCAAAAAATAAATCCGGCAAACATACCTTAGGCTCCAAGAAATATGCTCCAGGACAGTTACTCACGTGCTGACGGAGCTCGGCCACTTCCAGAGAGAGTCCCTGCAGGTGTTTAGCCAAATCCTGAACCGACACCATGATGGAACAAAAAAAATCTTTCCTTAGAGAATTTGCAGGCTGGACTTACTGTTATGTTCTGCTACCAAAGCTAAGGAAAGAGAGGAGATCTGTCCCTACTATAGGACTCAGCTGAATCCCTACGATGAAACAGGGAACCTGATCCTGCGATCAGACCTGCTAAAGTCCTAATCTAGTCTGTACGGAGACCTATAGATGTGGGGAGGGAATCCCTACAAGTACTAAGGACTGGGAGGAATATGGGACACCTCCTAACAGAAATAGTAGCAGACAGACGAACAAACAAAATAGATAGAACATAGAGGTCCGTAGACCAAGCAAACTAACAGAGTTAAATACAGAGCACCGGCTAGCTAGAAAGTAGATATACAATGAAGTCCAGCAAAGCCAGAAGGGCGGAGCAGGATTAAATAGGCCAACAAGGTCATGTGACCAGCAAAGGAAAAAAAAACCTAACACATCCTGCAGTGACCAGGTGATTACATCAGGAGATCTGCTCTGACAACCTGCCACCAAGACTGGGTTTCATTTATTCAGAGGCAAAGAAGTACAGGGTCTTCCTCTATTCAAAGAAATCAGCTTCCTCTGTTTCTCAGACCTTTGGAGCCAGTGGTCGTGATACGCAATGATTAAGAAAACAAGTCTGAAACGCTTGCGTTTATATATGAATTCGGGTGAGGTTGTGATGTTTTTACATTTTCTCTACTAAATAAAGTTCTACACTTTAATGAAATCCTGACGCTGGATTAAATATTTTCAGCATTGTAGCGAAGGAACGAACATAATACATTCACTCACATCACCATAAGACCATTCTAACCCATACAACTTAATAACGGCCAATGAATGATGCTATCCATGCCATGTTTCATCACTATAGAAAGGTAAAATCGCGATAGGAAACATGATGACAATATCTACCACCTGGGACCTCCAGGGGCGAAGATATTCTGAAAATTAGGGATCTCATAAATTTCTAAAAGACCTAGCACATCTCCCAACCAGCCCCCATATGAGCTCAGCAAGGTAAGGTATGTTGGCATAACCTTTTATCTAATAAAAATCAAAGGTAAGGTTTCTGTCATTGTTCATTCTGGAAGACATACAGTACAGACCAAAAGTTTGGACACACCTTCTCATTTAAAGATTTTTCTGTATTTTCATGACTATGAAAATTTTACATTCACACTGAAGGCATCAAAACTATGAATTAACACATGTGGAATTATATACTTAACAAAAAAGTGTGAAACAACTGAAAACATGTCTTATATTCTAGGTTCTTCAAGGTAGCCACCTTTTGCTTTGATGACTGCTTTGCACACTCTTGGCATTCTCTTGATGAGCTTCAAAAGGTAGTCACCGGAAATGGTCTTCCAACAATCTTGAAGGAGTTCCCAGAGATGCTTAGCACTTGTTGGCCCTTTTGCCTTCACTCTGCGGTCCAGCTCACCCCAAACCATCTCGATTGGGCTCAGGTCTGGTGACTGTGGAGGCCAGGTCATCTGGCGTAGCACCCCATCACTCTCCCTCTTGGTCAAATAGCCCTTACACAGCCTGGAGGTGTGTTTGGGGTCATTGTCCTGTTGAAAAATAAATGATGGTCCAACTAAACGCAAACCGGATGGAATAGCATGCCGCTGCAAGATGCTGTGGTAGCCATGCTGGTTCAGTATGCCTTCAATTTTGAATAAATCCCCAACAGTGTCACCAGCAAAGCACCCCCACACCATCACACCTCTTCCTCCATGCTTCTCGGTGGGAACCAGGCATGTAGAGTTCATCTGTTCACCTTTTCTGCGTCGCACAAAGACACGGTGGTTGGAACCAAAGATCTAAAATGTGGACTCATCAGACCAAAGCACAGATTTCCACTGGTCTAATGTCCATTCCTTGTGTTCTTTAGCCCAAACAAGTCTCTTCTGCTTGTTGCCTGTCCTTAGCAGTGGTTTCCTAGCAGCTATTTTACCATGAAGGCCTGCTGCACAAAGTCTCCTCTTAACAGTTGTTGTAGAGATGTGTGACCAAGCGTTCCAGGAGTTTAGAGATGAAAGGAATACTGAAAGGAAAGGAGAGATGAAAGGAATATATATATATATATATATATATATATATATATATATATATATACAGTATATATAAAGTATATATACAATATATATATACAGTGCAGACCAAAAGTTTGCCCAATTTTTCGGACTGACTGACCTTCATTTCTTAAAGTAATGATGGCCACTCGTTTTTCTTTACTTAGAATTAATATTATGGCAAGAAAAAAGAAGCTAACAGTCTATTCAGTAGGACTATCAGCTGTGTATCCACCTGACTTCTGCACAACACAACTGATGGTCCCAACCCCATTTATAAGGCAAGAAATCCCACTTATTAAACCTGACAGGGCACACCTGTGAAGTGAAAACCATTTCCGGTGACTACCTCTTGAAGCTCATCAAGAGAATGCCAAGAGTGTGCAAAGCAGTCATCAAAGCAAAAGGTGGCTACTTTGAAGAACCTAGAATATAAGACATATTTTCAGTTGTTTCACACTTTTTTGTTAAGTATATAATTCCACATGTGTTAATTCATAGTTTTGATGCCTTCAGTGTGAATGTACAATTTTCATAGTCATGAAAATACAGAAAAATCTTTAAATGAGAAGGTGTGTCCAAACTTTTGGTCTGTACTGTACTTCGCTGTGAGAGTGTTCCAATTTCCCAATCGGAGTGCTTCCCTCCATAAAAAATAAGAGTCATTTCTGCAACATGAGGTTTAGTAATTTCTTTTTGTTATTCCTTTTTATTTTATGTAATTATATATATCGTATTGTTTTGTTCCCATTTTGTATCGTCTTTGTATATTTTTATAAACAATGCCTACCTTTCTGGACTAAATATATAAATTTTAATGGCTCTGTTCCTCTTGCTCTGCAAACCGCACCCCTGAAGCCATATGCTACCTGTATAAATGATTGGTGGTGGGGGTGGCAGCTAGTAGTTCTTTTTGTTCTTGTGGAGTAGGCAGTAACCGTACCGGGATATAAATTCCATGCCTTAGAATCAGAAATGTATATATCATACGCTCACTATGAGTTTTCCAATAACCGGCCAAGTAGTGGAAGCAGCAGCAGCCTTGTCCATCACTCATTAGTCAATTGTGTAATTGCCCTGACAAATTGGTGACAGCGGTGGGATCTGCATGACCCCCCCCCCTGCTATTGTCCCTGACACATATATATATGTGTGTGTTCCTCCAGAGCACAGTGGCATTATAAAGGCAGAGGCAGAAAGCCTCTTCTTCCCTGGGCTTAGTTGCAGTGTTGCCTGTTATATATAATTATAAGCATACAGTATACTGTATATACACATATTCTTAGATACAGTGTGTGTGTGTTGACTATTTCACCAGAGAGGATTACAGAAACCTAAAGAACATATCACACTGCCGGGGATGTAATGATGACCATATTGAGTATCATCATTTATTTATTCCCTGAGACTGATATATCTATAATTGTTAACATCTAGATGCAGAATTTCCGTATTCTCACTTCTATGGTAACCAGTCATAGAACATCTTAATAGCAGTTATTTTTGTTTGACAGTTATTGAATCAGAGCTAAAATCCTAATAATTATCCTGATCAGATAAATATGGCCCTGGGATGACAACGTATCGGAGTGTAATTATGTGTTCACATCCTGAACCTTTCCAACACCTTACAAGTTAAGAATAGAAACAATGTAACATATTGAAAATGATTCTCAAAAAAAAAGACTCCTACAGAAAAAAAAGTGGCCAATCCAGTTATGGGAACACTGTATGTATACAGTATATCTTTTATGCTATATTCACACTTGCATATTGAGTGGAGCAGAGGAGGACATTGGCATCTTTCCAGATAGGTCAACATTGTTAATTGCTAACCATCTGCTCTGACAACTTCATGTTATTTTCTCCGGAACCTGTGATAGCAATTATTATTTTCTGGTAGTGGATGTGTGTTGTGGGGACATCTTCCTTCTCTAGAATAACATTAATACTGTTTAATACATTTTTATTCCTCTTGGCTATAATATAGAAACTGGCTCCAAAATAAGAGCAATTTATTTCTATTATCTATAACATTGATTGACAGAGTGGAAGATGGGAGTGATGGGTGGGTGTAGAACAACATATATGATGGGGTGTCTAATTAAACAGCGATACTTTCCACACATCCATTACTTGTCATTTCCCCGAATCTCTGACACTTTATTAGGTAGCGACAATTTACAATCCATATTACTTGTGACTACATTTAATGTGAACCTGTCAGGACTGATTTTACTACTGAAACTAGTGGTCTTGCTTTAATAGCTAATGATGAGCGAGCATGCTCGCTACTGCTCGAAATGCTTGGTGCTCGCCGAGTATTTCCGGGTTGCTCGGCGGGAGCTCGGGTCCCCTCCCTGCATGTTTGGAGCTCTTTAGAGAGCCAGTGAACAAGCAGGGATTGCCTGCCATGCACTGTAATGCCGTAGCCATGTTGGTTGTGGCATTACAGTGATTGGCTGGCCGCACAGCGTCATCAGGTGTATATCAGACCTGGCGCCGCCATGCTCATCACAGTCACTCCGAATCAGACAGTGTAGGGAGAGCTGCTGCTGAGCTAGGGAGAGATTTGCTTGTGTATTAGGTAGTGTAGTGAGAAAAACCGTACATTACACATATCCATCTTAACAAACAGTCCTTCTGAGGACTAACTAATCCATCTGCAGAGATATCAGTGCTAGGCAGGCAGGCAGTGTATATAGGCAGGGTATATAGCAGGCTGCAGTGCATATAGCAAGAGCGTCCATTCCAGTTTTGTCTGCTGCTGGTGCTTTTACAAATATTTCTAGAAATAGCCCCAGGTGTCAGGGGCCAGGAATCCTTTTTTTTTGGATCTTAATCCTGATTATTTGCTTAAAAAGCAATCCAGAAAAAAAACGTTTTTCTGCGCCATTTGCTTGTTGGCACTGCAGACTACAGCCAGGTCCTTTCCATATTACAGCGCTAAAAATCTATCTGTTTAAAACTGTGGTTTGTCCGTCACACGGATCGCATATAATTGCGCTGAAAATTCTGCAATTTCTGGCCTCCATTTAAATTTTGTTGCAGTGTGTCAACAAAGTTATTGACACGAGGTCGCTGTTAAAAATAGTTACGTACAGGCCAGCTCTTTAAAACTGTGGTTTTCCGTCACACGTATCACATATCACTGCACTTCAAATCCAGCCTTTTGTACTGAACGTGGAAAATATTATCCTCCATTTAAAATGGGCAAGGCGCGTGGCAAGGGACGGGGAACTGGACGTGATGGTAATGGTGCATGCAGAGGACGAGGCTGAGGCCGTGGGCTAGCTGAAATTGTGCCCAACAAACACCCACATCTTCTCACTTGACCTTCCTGTCCCAATCAATAGGGGACCGCAGCACACCACTATTGAACCCAGAGCAGTGTGAAAAGGTTATTGGTTGGATAGCGGATAATGCTTCCAGTCACTTAGCCACCACCACCCTGTGTTCCACACGGTCAAGTCTCAGTAGCCGTGAGTCTGGACCGCATATTCCTAACCCTGATCCTCCTTCCTCCCACCATGCCGTGTGCCCGGAGACAACTGATCCCACACTTGGACACTCCGAAGAGCTGTTCACTTTTCCATTTATAGATTCGGGCCTCTCGCCCGGTCCACTTGAAGCGGGGCAAGAGGAGATCACATGTAGCGATGCCCAAATATTTGAGCAGCCACGGTCACATGAAGGCAACGGTGGGAAAGTGTCACAAGAGGTGGACGATGATGAGACACAATTGCCAGAAAGTCAGGAGGAGGACCAGAGTGCGGAAGTGGAAGACAAGGTGGTGGATCATATAGTAACTGACCCAACCTGGCAGGAGGACATACAGAGAGAGGACAGCAGCACACAGGGGGAGGGAGGCAGAGCACCTCAACAGGCAGGAAGAAGCAGTGTGGTGGCCGCAGACAGAAGGCGGGCAACCGATCCCCGTAACATCAACACGACGGAAGTTGCCAGTACAACTGTTAGGTCTTCCTGAGTCTGGTTGTTTTTTAAAGTCTCTGCTGATAACCCCAAAAAGGCCATTTGCATCACCTGCCAGGCCAGCATCAGCAGGAGTAGCAAAACTACCAGCCTGACCACCACCAGCATGATCAGGCACATGGCAGCAAAGCACCCGACTAAGTGGGCTGAACCCCAGGGTCCAGGAACAGTGTCTGCAGGTGGAACCATTGCTTGTTCCGCTGTTGTGCATGCAAGCCAATCCTCTGTCCATGGCGCATGCGAAGATGCCTCCTGCCCTGCACCTGTCGTTGCACACTCTCAAGTAGCAGCATCAGCAAGTACGTTCACGTCCTTGTCCCAGCTCGGCGTTCAGTTGTCCCTACCCCAGTCCTTGAACCGCAAGCGCAAATACGCAGCCAACGCCCCACAGGCCTCACTACTAAATTCTCACATTTCGCGACTGCTTGCGCTCGAAATGTTGCCTTTTAGGGTCGTGGAGACGGAAGCTTTCCACAACCTGATGGCAGCGTCTGTCCCTCGGTACTCATTCCCCAGCTGCCACTATTTCTCTCGGTGTGCCATCCTCGCATTACAGGAGCACGTGTCCCACAATATTAGCCGTGCCGTCAACAACGCAGTTACTGGGAAAGTCCACCTAACCACGGACATGTGGACAAGTGCTTGTGGGCAGGGACAGTACATCTCGTTGACGGCACACTGGGTTAACATAGTGGAAGCTGGGACCCAGTCGGACCTTGGGACGGAACACGTCCTCCCGACGCTGAGGATTGCGGGCCCTGGATCAATCAGGGTTGCCTCCTAATTCTACAGCTCCTGCACCTCCTTCTCCTCCTCTTCAGCCTCCATCTCCGAAATGAGCACATCAGTCAGAAGCTAGAAGCACTGCAGCACTGCTTTGGCTAAGCAGCAACAGGCTGTGCTGAAGCTAATATGCTTAGGTGACAAACCGCACACCGCTGAAGAATTGTGGACAGCTCTGAAAGAGCAGGCAGATCTGTGGCTGACACCGCTGAACCTACAGCCAGGCATGGTCATGTGTGACTATGGCTGGAACCTGGTGGCAGCTCTGAGGCGAGACGAGCTCACATACGTACCATGCCTGGCCCATGTGCTTAACCTCGTGGTTCAGCGGTTTCTCAAAACCTACCCGGAGCTGCTGGATCTACTTGTCAAAGTACGCCGCCTGTGTGCCCATTTTAGAAAGTCAGCTACAGCTTCCGCCGCCCTTGCCGTGTTTCAGCAGTGTTTGCAGCTTCCAGCTCACCGACTGGTATGTGATGTCCCCATGCATTGGAACTCTACATTGCAGATGTTGGGAAGGATTTGTGAGCAGAAGAGGGCAGTTGTTGACTACCAGCATCAACAAGGCCGTCGGTATTCAGTTTAGACTCCACATATAAGACCTCAGGAGTGGACATGGATATCAGACATCTGTGTCATCCTCCAAAACTTTGAGGACTCCACCAAGATGGTGATCGGTGATGACACCATGATTAGCGTCACCATCCCGCTTCTCTGTCTTCTGAAACGATCTCTGCTCACAATCAAAGAGGATGCATTGCATGCGGAGCACGATGAGATGGAGCAAGGAGCCATACAGGGTGAGTACACACACCCCAGCCTCATCTCATCCCAATGTGGATTGGATGACAATGAGGAAGAGGAGGAGGAGCTAGTTTCATGCTCTATAGACGGTACTACCTGCACAACTGTCATACAGTCTGTTCAGCGTGGATGACCTGAGGACAAGGAGGAGGAGAAGGAGGAGAGCATGGTCAGTCATCCTCTTGGTGAGGACAAGGAAGTCTTGCCTGTTAGCAGTCTGGCACGCATGGCTGAGTTTATGTTATGCTGCCTTTCCCGTGACCCTCGCGTTCTCAAAATTTTGGGTGACAGTCATTATTGGTTGGTGACACTTCTAGACCCAAGCTACAAGGAGAACTTTCTATCTCTTATTCCCGAGGTGGACAGGTCAACTAAAATGGGGCAGTAGCAGAAGGCCCTTGATGCGGAATTATTAAAAAAATTTCCATCTGAAAACGCTGGCGGCAGAGGGCACACTTCGTTGGACAACCAAGGAGTACAGGCAAGAGAGACACAACTCCAATCCAGCAGAAGCAGAGGAACATTGTCAAAGTTTTGGGACAGTTTTCTCAGACCCTCCCATCTTACAGGCCCTGAGGCGCGGGGTATTCTCACAAAGAGTGCAAAGTTTGGGAAGATTGTGAAGGAGTACCTTGCCGACCATACCAACATCCTTCGTGATTCCTCTGTGCCTTATAATTACTGGGTATCCAAGCTGGATACGTGGAATGAACTGGCTCTCTACTTCTTGGAGGTCCTGGCCTGCCCTGCCGCTAGCGTTTTATCAGAGCGGGTTTTTAGTGCTGCCGGTGGAATTATAACCGATAGGCGCATCCGCCTGTCAACTGAAAATGCTGACAGGCTGACTCTTATAAAAATGAACAAGGGCTGGATTGGGCCAGACTTCTCAACACCACCAAATGATAGCAGCGTAACATAAACTCAAATCCAGTGTCTTTTTTTGGGAGGTCTATTCCCATGCACCTCTTCACACCTACACATGGGTATACGCTTCCTGATTTTGTCTATTTGCTCTTGTCCTCCTCCTTCTCCTCATCCTCCATCACCATATCATTCACCACCATATCAACCATATAACCTCCTCTACGTGTCTTGCAAGGTGCAATAGAGTGCCTCCAAATTTTTGGCAGCTTCTGAATTCACTGCATATGCAAACACTATGGGAGACCCACTTCCTAATAATGGGAACAATGTTTTTAGGAGGCTCTCGGACATCTACGTCTCTTCCAAGGGGCATTGGAGTGGCTCCAAATTTTTGGCAGCTGTTGCTTCACTGCATAGGCAAGCACTATGGGAGACTCACTTCTTAACAATGGGAACATTGTTTTTAGGAGACACTCTGACCTCTACGTCTCTTACAAGGGGCATTGGAGTGCCTCCAAATTTTTGGCAGCCATTGCAGTCACTGCATACGCAATAACAGTATAGGAGACCCACTCGTTAATAATGGGAACAGCAAAGCATAACTGGCAGATGGCTCTATAAAAATAGACTTTGTGACTCTCAGAGTCCCTCCATCATAAATGAAACAGGATGTGTCTGATAATATCTCACACACCACATGGCCAGATAAGGTTGTAAAATGTTAAAATTACATTTCCCAGTGAATGCATTTGTCTAGGTTTAAAGCAATGCAAAAGTGCAAAAACGCATCAAAAACACTACGTGTGAACATAGCCCAAGGTGTGGAGGAGTATTTTTGTTTTTGGTTATTTATTTTGCTTTATATACAAGTCATTACCCTGGAAAGGAACTTCCTTAACATATTTCCCAGGAAAATCCATTTTGGTTTAGTTTTTGTATGTTTTATTGTGAGTCCGTAAAAGTGGCGTAATACTCTGACCACATTGATGACAGCAGTGATCTGGGAGTCAGAGATGCTTCCAGGGGTCTTCCCCATGCTGTTCCCATGTCATTTGAGCACTGTTCCTATCGATTTGGGCAATTTTTAGGCCCTCTGCAGACCGCCGGGGGGAGCCGCCTGAAAAATGCTCGAGTTTCCCATAGACGTACATTGGGCTCGTTGCTCGGGTCGATCACCCGAGTATTCCAATGTGCTCGACCCGAGCAACGAGTACCCGAGCATTTTAGTGCTCGCCCATCACTAGTCCTAGCACAACCATAAAAATTATACCTATCTCGTTACAATCGGACGTGCCAGTGCTGAGAAATCAAGCTTTGAAGCCACATGCAAATTAGCTTCTAATTGTATTGGGGGCGTGTCAATGAACTGAGACTATGTACACGCCCCCAAAGCACTTTCAGGTTATTTCACATGAGGCTTCAAAGCTTGATTTCTCAGTGCTGGCACATCCGATTACCACAAAACATGTACCATTTTTATCATTGTGCAATGACCTTTACAGCTGTACCACTACTTTCAGTAGATAAAGTGTCCTAACAGATTCCTTTAAAACAAATGTCTCACCTTTTATGCAACTTTGTGAAATTTTTAATACTGCGCTATCATACAGGTTTAATTAAAATGTTAAAAATTATACTGTTCTACTTCTTCCAGCTGGGAAAATAGAAATGACTAAAGGCCCCCATACACATCACAGTAATTTTACTGAACTTGCTGATTTTGGTGGCACCAGACAACCTAAAGGCTCATTCAGACTTCCGTACCAATCGGTCCAAGTACAGATTGACCACGGCTCTCCCGGCACAAGCGTGGCAGCTTCATATATTTCTATCAGGCTATAACGCTCGGGTCAGGAGACTGGTGGCCGGTCCATGCACTGTGGTATGAGATCGGACTGAAATTAACGCACATCTGAATGAGCCTTAAGGCATTGTTCACATGTCTACTTAGGCGATTCTGTTTGTTTTTCCATTTTACGACATGAGTCATAGTTTAAAAAAAAACTTTTAATCAGAAATATATAAATAAAATAATACACACGTGGTCAAAATTGTTGTTACCCCTCGTTTAATGAAAGAAAAACCCACGATGGTCACAGAAATAACTTGAATCTGACAAAAGTAATAATAAATTAAAAATCTTTGAAAATGAACAAATGAAAGTCAGACATTGCTTTTCTGCTTCCACAGAATTTTTTAAAACATTAAACTCATGAAATAGGCCTGGACAGAAATGATGGTACCCCTGAAAATAATGTGACAAAAGGGACATGTTGAATCAAGTTGTGTCCACTAATTAGCATCACAGGTGTCTACAATCTTGTAATCAGTCAGTGGGCCTGTATATAGGGCTACAGACACTCACTGAGCTGTTTGGTGACATGGTGTGTACCACACTCAACATGGACCAGAGGAAGCAAAGGAAAGAGTTGTCTCAGGAGATTAGAAAGAAAATTATAGACAAGCATGTTAAATGTAAAGGTTATAAGACCATCTCCAAGCAGCTTGATGTTCCTGTGACTACAGTTGCACATATTATTCAGAAATTTAAGATCCATGGGACTGTAGCCAACCTCCCTGGATGTGGCCGCAGGAGGAAAATTGATGACAAATCAAAGAGATGGATAATACGAATGGTAACAAAAGAGCCCAGGATAACTTCTAAAGAGATTAAAGGTGAACTTCAAGCTCAAGGAACATCAGTGCCAGATCACACCATCCATTGATGTTTGATCCAAAGTGGACTTCATGGGAGACGACCAAGGAGAACACCATTGTTGAAAAAAATCATAAAAAAGCCAGACTGGATTTTGCCAAACTACATGTTGACAAGCCACAAAGCTTCTGGGAGAATGTCCTATGGACAGATGAGACAAAAATGGAAGTTTTTGGCAAGGCACATCAGCTCTATGTTCACAGATGGAAAAATGAAGCATATCAAGAAAAGAACACTGTCCCTACTGTGAAACATGGAGGAGGCTCTGTTATGTTCTGGGGCTGCTTTGCTGCATCTGGCACAGGGTGTCTTGAATCTGTGCAGGGTACAATGTAATCTCAAGACTATCAAGGGATTCTAAGAGAAATGTGCTGCTCAGTGTCAGAAAGCTTGGTCTCAGTCGCTGGTCATTGGTCTTGCAACAGGATAATGACCCAAAACACTCAGCTAAAAACACCGAAGAATGGCTAAGAGGAAAACATTAGACTATTCTGAAGTGGCTTCTATGAGCCCTGACCTAAATCCTATTGAGCATCTTTGGAAAGAGCTGGAACATGCCGTCTGGAAAAGGCAACCTTCAACCACGAGACAACTGGAGCAGTTTGCTCATGAGGAGTCGGCCAAAATACCTGTGGAGAGGTGCAGAAGTCTCATTGACAGTTACAGGAATCGTTTGATTGCAGTGATTGCCTCAAAAGGTTGTTCAACAAAATATTACGTTAAGAAGAACCATCATTTCTGTCCAGGCCGATTCCATGAGTTTAATATTTTTTTAAATTCTGTGGAAGCAGAAAAGCAATGACTGACTTTCATTTGTTCATTTTCATAGATTTTTAATTTATTATTACTTTTGTCAGATTCAAGTTATTTCTTTGACCATTGTGGGCTTTTCTTTCATTAAGCGAGGGGTACCAACAATTTTGACCACGTGTGTAATAATACTTCTAATCAGGTGTAGTTGCAGAACAAATAATGCAGAAAAATGAGATGTCGTGGAACCTATTCTATCGCGGAGATAACTTCTACACTAATATGTTATATTTAGGGGAATAATTGTGAAACCAACACCACAGACAACACCGTCTGCTTCACAGATCATGTTTATAAAGAAAAGCAAACAATAAATCCTCAAGGACAAAGTCATAGATTGAGAACAAATAATTGTAGCATATATAAAATAGAATTCCTTGCTGTTGCTTCCATCATTCTTTACAGGTTCATCAGGGAGAATAAATGCATCCGACCAGAAAGAGTAATTAATGGGGCTTGGAATTAGATGTAAAGGTAAAAAAAGATAAATGTGTATAATAACTCACAACCTTGATGTCTGGTGTCTTCGGGTAATAGTAGAAATGATGGCACGGTCTAATTCAGATAATGAAAACCCTCATGTTGGCAATGCACTTTATAGGGAACCTGTCATGTCCCAAAACGCTAGTAACATGCAGATATGAGATTAATCTGAAGATTGATATCTTTCTGAAATTATGCAGCCGTCGCACTGAAAGCGCAGTTACTGGGAGGAAATGAACTTTGTTCCTCCTTGCATCCTCCGGCTTTCAGTCATAGAGGCACCGCCAGTGTGGCTTCAGTCATCGCTCAATACATAGTGAGCGGTGGCTGTAACCACGTCTATTAACCTGCAGATTCAACCCCATGTCTGCAGGTTTCTGGCATTTGGGGACATGATAGGTTTCCTATAAAGTTCATTACAAACATGGAGGCTTTCATTGTCTGAACTAGACCACAGCATCATTACCATTACTACCTGAATAAATTAATTTTATTCCTCCTGGCAGCCGTGCTTTCAGTGCAGAGACCGGGAAACTTTGGAAAGCTATTAACCTGCACATCAACCCCATATCTGCAGATTAACAGTATTTGGGGATATGACATGTTCCCTTTAAAGGAGTTGTCCACCTTTGAGGGCACTTTTTTTTTACTTGATTGTATGTATTTTGGTCTAAAAATCATTATTATCATCATTAGCTTTCATTACAAAATCTTGCACTATTTAATTCTTACAGGTTCTCTGTTTCCCGGCATAATCAACTTTGATGTGATCTGTGGTCATAAATCAGCTGATAGGAGCTCAGAAAAAAAGAGGTAAAAGAGTTGCAACCTCTCATGTCAGACCATCAGAATGAGCTCACTGATGGGTTTTCAGCGTACTCATCCTGCAACCAGCTATAGACAGCAAAACGCTGAAGCTATAGAAGGCAAATAGGAAATGTTTAATAAAACCCAATTGCAAAAATGATTGTTAGCTCCAAATGTTAGCATCTAAGTAAATAAAAACATTGTCCTAAAAGGTGGACAATCCCATTAAATAATATTGCCGTAACTCGCACTTGGATACTGGTGATCGATAGCACGCTGTGAGTCTAAATGCCAGGCCCAGGTTTGAAATTAATCTTTGAATGTGTCCCTTCTAGAGATGAGCAAACATGCTAGTCACTGCTCAGTACTCGCCTGAGCATCTCACTGCTCGAGATGCTCGGCGAGCATTTCCGAGATGCTCAGGCGGATGCTCGGGTCTCCTCCCTGCATGCTTGGCGCTCTTTACAGAGCCAATGAACATGCAGGGATTGCCTGCCACTCATTGTAATGCCGCAGCCATGGTGGTTGTGGCATTACAGTGATTGGCTGGCTGCACAGCGTCATCAGGTCTTTATCAGACCTGGCGCCGCCATGCTCGTCACAGTATACCCCGGAATCAGGCAGAGTAGGGAGAGGTGCCGCTGAGTGAGGGACAGAATTGGTGGTTGTTTTACTGAGGTATTCCACAACTATATATATATATATCTAAACTAACAGTCCTTCTGAGGACTAATCCAGCTGCATATATTACTGGTGATAGCAGAAGTTAGGCATAGTTTGTGGACAGTGTATACAGCACAATAGGGTCCATTGCACATTCTGTGCATGTTCTGTCTGCTGCTGCTGTTACAGATATCCATAGTCCTACATATCATCAGTGCTATTTTTTTTTGCTTTTAATCCTGATTATTTGCTTAAAAAGCAATACAGTGCTCTATTTTTGTGCTCCATTTGCTTCTTAGCAGAATACAGGCAGATTTTTTTTATTTTATTCACATTGCTGTATTGTGTAAGCAGAGAAACTTTTCCATCATCACACGTGATCCCATATTACTGTGGTAATAACACAGACATTTTTTGGAGCGTGCCAAATATTCCACTCCATTTAAAGTTAGCCATCTGTGTTTTGTTGAACCTATTCACATTTGGTCACTGACCAATACTATACTACAGGGCCACAGCCTAAAACCGTGGTCGTCACACGTGATCGCATATTACTGCGGTAATAATACAGACATTTTGTGGAGCGTGCCAAATATTCCACTCCATTTAAAATGTTAAAGGCGAGTGGCAAGGGACGGGGAAGTGGATGTGATGGTGATGGTGCACGCAGAAGCCGAGGCCGTGGGCAAGATGAAACTGTGCCTGCTGAGGGAGCACAACAAACACCCACATCATGTCGAACTACCTTACTGTCCCAATTACTAGGGGGTCGCGGAACACCACTCTTGAAGCCAGAGCAGTGTGAAAAGGTTATTGGTTGGATAGCAGATAATGCTTCCAGTCACTTAGCCACCACCACCACCACCCTGTCTTCCACACAGTCAAGTCTCAGTAGCCGTGAGTCTGAACCACATATTCCTCACCCTGATCCTCCTTCCTCTCACCATGCCGAGTGCCCGAAGACAAGTGATCCCACACTTGGACACTCCGAAGAGCTGCTCACTTTTCCATTTATAGATTCGGGCTCTCACCTGGCCAGCTTCAAGTGGGGCAAGAGGAGATCGCATGTAGTGATGCCCAAATATTTGAGCAGCCACGGTCACACAAAGGCGATGGTGGGAAAGTGCAATTACTGTCGCAGGAGGTGGATGATAATGAGACACAATTGCCAGAAAGTCAGGAGGAGGACCAGGATGCGGAAGTGGAAAACGAGGTGGTGGATGATGAAGTCACTGACCTAACCTGGCAAGGTGACATGCAGAGCGAGGACAGCAGCACACAGGGGGAGGCGTAGTACCACAACAGGCAGGAACAAGCAGTGTGGTAGCCACAGACACAAGGCGTACAACTGTTCCCCAGAACACCAACACGACCGAAGTTGCCAGTCCAACTGTTAAGTCTTCCCGAGTCTGGTTCTTTTTTAAAGACTGTCCAGATAACCCCAAAAAGGCCATTTGCAACATCTGCCAGGGCAGTATCAGCAGGGACAGCAAAACTACTAGCCTGACCACCACCAGCATGCTCAGGCACATGACAGCAAAGCACCTGACTAGGTGGGCCGAACGCCAGGGTCCCGAAACCGTGTCTGCGGGTGACACCACTGCCTGTTCCGCTGTTGTGCATGCACTCCAATCCCCTGTCCATGGCGTAGGGGAAGATGCCTCCCGCCCTGTCCCTGTCATTTCATACTTGCAACCGTCGCCGTCCACGTCCTTGTCTCAGCGCAGTGTTCAGTTGTCCCTACCTCAGTCCTTGGAACACAAGTGCAAATTCGCAGCCAACGCCCCACAGGCCACACTACTAAACTCACACATTTCTCGAATGCTTGCACTTGAAATGTTGCCTTTTAGGCTCGCGGAGACGGAATCTTTCCGTGACCTAATGGCGGCAGCCGGCCCTCGGTACTCAGTCCCCAGCCGCTACTGTTTCTCCCAGTGTGCCATCCCCGCATTACACAAGCACGTGTTCCAGAACATTAGCCGTGCCCTCAACAACGCAGTTACTGAAAAGGTCCACCTAACCACGAACACGTGTACAAGTGTTTGTAGCCAGGGATGGTATATCTTGCTGACGGCACACTGGGTTAATATAGTAGAAGCCGGGACCCAGTCGGGCCTTGGGACAGAACGCATCCTCCCGATGCTGAGGATTGCGGGCCCTGGGTCAATCAGGGTTGTCCCCACATTCTACAGCTCCTTCACCTCCTCCTCCTCAGCCTTCATCTCTGAAATGGCCACATCAGTCGCAAGCTGGAAGCACTGCAGCACTGCCTCGGCCAAGCGGCAACAGGCACTGATGAAGCTAATATGCTTAGGGGACACACCGCACACCTCTGAAGAGTTGTTGATAGCTGTAACAGAGCAGGCTGATCTGTGGCTGTCACCTCTGAACCTACAGCCAGGCATGGTCGTGTGTGACAATGGCTGGAACCTGGTGGCGGCTTTGAAGCTAGGCAACCTCACACACATACCATCCTGGCCCATGTGCTCAACCTAGCGGTTCAGCTGTTTCTCAAATCCTACCCGGATCTGCCTGAGCTGCTTGTGAAAGTAAGCCACGTATGTGCCCATTTCAGAAAGTCACCTACAGCTGCCACTGCCCTTGCCGTGCTTCAGCAGCGTTTGCAGATTCCAGCTCACCGACTGGTGTGCGATGTCACCATGCATTGGAACTCAACCTTGCAGATGTAGAAAAAGATTTGTGAGCAGCAGAGGGCAGTGGTTGA
Source organism: Phyllobates terribilis (assembly GCF_046119375.1). NCBI lineage: Eukaryota > Metazoa > Chordata > Amphibia > Anura > Dendrobatidae > Phyllobates > Phyllobates terribilis. The sequence goes on from NW_027362765.1 coordinate 389,639,567, forward strand.
GAACCAGCACAACATGCCTGTCGGCATTCAGGTCAGCCTCCGCACATAAGAACTGAGGAGTGGGCATGGATGTTAGACATCTGTGTTGTCCTCCAAAACTTTGAGGACTCCACCAAGATGGTGAGGGGCGATGATGCCATAATTAGCGACACCATCCCGCTTCTCTGTCTTCTGAAACGCTCGCTGCTCACAATTAAAGAGAAGGCATTGCAGGCACGGCATGATGAGATGGAGCAAGGAACCATACAGGGTCATGCCACACAGCCCAGCCTCATCTCATCTCAACGTGGATTAGGTGCTAATGGGGTGGAAGAGGATGAGGCGGAACAGGAGTTGGTTTCCTGCGCTACAGACGGTACTACCCACACCACATTCATACCGTCTATTCAGCGTGGATGGCCTGAGGAAAGGGAGAATGAGGAGGAGGATGAGGAGGAAAGCATGGACAGTCATCCTCTTGTTCAGGACAGGGAAGAATTGGCTGGTTACAGTCCGGCATACATGGCTGACTTTATGTTCCGCTGCCTTTTCCGTAACCCTCACGTTGTTCGCATTTTGGCCGACAGTAATTACTGGTTGGTCACACTTCTAGACCCACGCTACAAGGAGAACTTTCTATCTCTACTTCCAGGGTGGAGAGGTCTAGTAAAATGTTGCAGTACCAGAAGGCCCTTGTTGCGGAATTATTAAAAAAATTCCCATCTGAAAACGCTGGCGGCAGAAGTCACAGTTCCTTGGACAACCAAGCAGTACAGACTAGGGAGACACAAATACGACGAAACAGAGGCAGGGGAACACTGTCAAAGGTGTGGGACAGTTTTCTCAGACCCTCCCCGCGCCCAGGCCCTGACGCGCCGCGTATTCTGACAAGGAGGGAAAAGTTTTGGAAGATGCTGAAGATCTACATTGCCGACCATACCAATGTTCTCCGTGATTCCTCTGTGCCTTATAATTATTGGGAATCCAAGCTGGACACGTGGCAAGAACTGGCTCTCTACGCCTTGGAAGTCCTGGCTTGCCCTGCCGCTAGCGTTTTGTCAGAGCGGGTTTTTAGTGCCGCCGGGGCATTATAACTGATAGGCGCATCCGTCTGTCAACTGAAAGTGCTGACAGGCTGACTCTTATAAAAATGAACAAGGGCTGGATTGGGCCAGACTTCTCAACACCACTGGATGATAGCAGTGGAACATAAAGTCAAATCCAGTGGCTTATTTTGGGAGGTCTATTCCCATGCACCTCCCATATGCTTCCTGATTTTGGCTATTTTCTGTTGTCCTCCTCCTTCTCCTTCTCCTCATCCTCCACCACCATATCACCAGGGTGACCGTGATGCAACACGCACATAATTTTTTTGTAAGGGTGTTTATGATGCCCGTAGGAAATTTTTTTTAGAGGCATGGGCATCACCAGTATAGGAGACCCATTCCTTAAAAATGGTAACATTTTTTTTTTACTGAGGCCCTCCTCTATGTCTCTTCAATGGGGTATTGGAGTGCGTCCTAATTTTTGGCAGCCCTTACAATTACTGCATACGCTATACCAGTATAGGAGACCCGCTCCTTAATAATGGGAAAATGTATTTTTTAAAATCAGACCCTCTATGTCTCTTCAAAGGTGTATTGGGTTTTTTCCAAATTTTGGGCAGGTCTTACAGTCACTGCATGGGCATTACCACTATAGGAGACCCGCTCCTTAATAATGGGAAATTATTTTTTTAAATCGGGCTCTCTATGTCTCTTCAAAGGTGTATTGTGGTTTTTCCAAATTTTGGGCAGGGCTTACAGTCACTGCATACGCTATAACAGTATAGGAGTGATGGTGCAATATGTGAGCATTTAAGGCATTACTTTAAACTATTGCCCAGGGCCCCACTTTGTCTAAAATTGGCCCTGCTCCCAGCACATGCATATTACAGTACAGAGCAAAGTGCACTTGTGCAGGAGCACGATTGGGGGACACTGTGTGGATGATGGCTGCAGGAGGATGGTGATTGTGACTAGAGAGAAGGAGCCGAAACAAGACCAGCGACGTCCATCGGATGGGATCGCGCCGTATGTGGGGATTACAAAAGGTATTTTTTGTGTTATGAAAAGGGATTGGGACTTACACTGGTGTGAAAAGTGTTTGTCCCCTTTCTGATTTCTTATTCTTTTGCATGATTGTCGCACTTAAATGTTTCAGATCACAAAACAAATGTAAATATTAGACAAATAACACAAATAAACACAGAATGCAGTTTTTAAATGAAGGTCTTTATTATTAAGGGAAAAATAAATCCAAACCTGGCCTAATCGTACTGGAGAATAACGCTGCCTGGACATCTTTACCACTCAATGAATTAGTTGTTATTGCCAAAAAGAAAAATCTGCATGCTCTGCCAAGTGATAGGAATAATTTGTAGTCATATTTTTGAGATTAACGGATTGAATCTGATCATTTGCCCCGCGGCTCGTTACCGCACCTGCACTATAGAACAGTGTTAGCCAGCTGGCTTATTTCCCTCGCCGTCGTGCTAACATTGTGACCGACCACTTTCCAAGATTGCTCATTACTTATGTCCAGCAGCATTGTCTAACCCTCCATCACTGCTCTTTTGTACGGATTAATGCAGATAAGCGCTGCCTTTCCATTAGCCCATTAATCGCTGCAGTTTCTTTCCATGTTTGTTAGGGTGAAGAATCTGAAATTAAAGAGCGATGGCAGGTGGACGTTCACTGCACAATCTACACCACAAGTCATAAATGCTGAACACATTAATACTAAACCATTTAGGGCTCATTCACACGTCAGTTTTTCTCGTATGAGTGCTATCATTGATTTTCATGGATAGTCTACTGGGTAGTTCACATGTCCGATTTTTTTCCCCTGACCAAGTGGTTTGCACAAAAGCACGGAGACTTGTCCGGGTGTCTGATCAAACTCGGCAGTGACAAATCTATGCATCCTAGAAAAACTGGGAAGGCACTTGGATGCCATCGGTGTACCGTCCCATTTTTCATGGACTGTTTGAAAAGAGAAGCTTAAAAGAACTATCTAGTTATATATTTTTTCAGTGCGATAAAAAACTCTGACCAAACTCTATAAACTCGGTCAAAACTGACACTGGACAAACTCTGATGAATCTCCGACTGTTTTTTGCATACAAGAAAAATTACTGATGTCTGAATAATCCCTTACTGAACATCCACAGGTTAAGTTATCTTCCTTGGGGGGTAATTTATGTCAAATTTAAACAATGAAATCAATTCTCTCCTTTTTATAATTAATTACATAAAATCGATAAGCCCCCTCCCGAGTGTACACACATGCATAAGTGAAATACAGACATAGACAAGAGTATTATCATTACACATGTGAAAAATGGCATAATCAGTAGTGTTGAGCATTCCGATACTGAAATATCGGGTATCGGCCGATTTTCGCGGTATCGGAATTCCGATACTTAATTCCGATACTTTTGCAATATCGTATACCGGAATCGGAAGTTCCCATAATGCAATGAGCCAGTTTCATTTTATTCAGCCAATGAGGATCCTAACAAATGTGGGCACATCCTGTTAGGCATGTAGGCATCTTAACGAATTGCATGGCTGTGATTGGCTGCTGAAATGATGTCATGATGCACTATAAAAGCCGCCGCCGCCGCCATTTTGAGCTCACTCTGCTGTGAATTCAGTTAGGGATAGGACGCTGTTGTTCTGAGGGACAGTTTTAGCTACCTATTTGCTTTATTGGGCTTTACCCAAGCTACTTTATAAATCACTGTGCCTTGCAGTGCTAGTGCACAGTTCTCTGAGCTGTTCACCGCTGTCTGCAAGGTCTGGTGTGTGAGTGCAGCTCACCCTGTAGTGTGTGCTTCAGCCACGTCTGGTTATAGTACACTCAGTGTGTGTCACTGCCTCATACATTGTCCTTTTTTGCCAATTCATAATTTTTCCTGATATCTCCTATTAGTGTGGTGGTTCCATCCGTATTCAGCTAAATTGGTTCCAAACACACTATATAGGAGTAGATAGAGAAATTTTTTTTTGTCTTGCAGCGCTAGTGCACAGTGCTCTGCATCTGTACTGTTCACCGCTGTCTGCAAGGTCTGGTGTGTGAGTGCAGCTCACCCTGTAGTGTGTGCTTCAGCCACGTCTGGTTGTAGTGCACTCAGTGTGTGTCACTGCCTCATACATTGTCCTTTTTTGCCAATTCATAATTTTTCCTGATTTCTCCTATCAGTGTGGTGGTTCCATCCGTATTCAGCTACATTGGATCCAAACACACTATATAGGAGTAGATAGAGGAGCCTTCTGCAGCATTGTGCCCTGCAGCCCCAGTCAGATTAGTATTAGCCTATTTTTTGTAGCCTCATCTATTGCATTGTAGGTTACCTTCCTACATTGTAATAGCTACAAAACGTTTGTGATACTATCGTTATTACATCTTTAGGCACATCCAGTGTCTTTTTGTAACAAAAAAAAACTAAATAAAGTTCACCAAACACTCCACTTTACAGTTGTGTAGGCCACATTAGCTCATATTAAAGTCTAGTCCACACTTTATAAAATTAGTGTTTCTTATACCTGTTAGCAGCTGTTCAGGAATAAACACACAAAGCCCTTAGTACTTTTCTGCCTATCTTTATCAGTCTACCAAGATGAAGAAGGCAGGGAGTAAGGCATGTGGTCGTGGGTGTGGGTGTGGAGTTTCTGCAGGGAGAGGATGTGAGGATTCTGTGCCTGCAGGGAGAGGACGTGGGGATTCTGTGCCTGCTGCGGGCACCAGTGACTCAGCATCCCACAGTTTCACCAGGGAACAGTCCTTTATGCGCAGCTTTGTAGGAGCTAGCCGTACCCCACTGCTGCGGGAGGACCAAATTGAAGCCGTTGTCGGATGGATGGCAGCTAACACATCGACTTAAATCAGTTCCAGATCCTCTCAGGTCCTGAACACTGAAGAGCACCCATCTGTCTCTTCACCACCTGCCAAATTGCCCAGGCAGTCAGAGAGCCCTGGACAGGAGCCATCTCTACTTCTGTTCTCTGAATCTCTTGGCTTGGAAAGAGGGGGCCAGCCAAGCAGAATTCGAGAATTTGAAGAAGAGGTAGTATGCAGTGATGCGCAACCGTTTTGTCTCTCTGAATCTGAAGAGGCGGGTGGGCCAGTGCCTATGGTCAGCAGCACACCTCAGTATGCATCTGATGATGAGACTCAGGTGCCACTTTCTGGTGCGTACTGTGCTGTCGAGACTACCCAGGAGAAGCAGTTGTTTGAAGAGGGTGGTGTAGATGATGAGGTCCTTGACCCATCATGGCGTGAGGGACAGGAAGGTGGTGGGAGCAGCTCTGAGGAAGAGATTCCCCGAACAGCCCAAAAAGGAGGGAGAGGGAGGGGGCAGACTTGGTTGCCTGTAGCCTCCACTTCGGCACCCATTAGGAGCATGGCTCTTCCAAAATCCAAAGCGGGCGCTCCCAAGACTTGCAGTGCCTGGTCCTTTTTTGACACAGTTGCAGATGACATTTGCTTTGTCAAATGCAAGCTGTGTAATCAGAAGGTGAAAAGAGGGAAAAGTGTCAGCAACCTCAATACCACAAATATGTGGAAACATGTGCGGACTAAGCACGTGGTGGAGTTACAAAAACACACTGAAGACCTAGGCCAACCTACAGCGCCACCTACCACCTCTTCAGCTCGTGTTGTAGCCTCTTCCTCCAGCTCACACACAGCTGGTTCGGCTTCCTCACAGGATCGCCATGGAAGAATCTCTGGCACTGTTGTACAGAGACACAGTGTAATTCCACCCACAGCACCACTTTCCCAGTCATCCTCACACTCCCAGGCCAGTCTACAGCCATCGTTAGCACAGGCATGGGAGAAAAGGTGCCCATACTCAGCAAACCACCCCCGAGCACAGGCTCTGAATGCTGGTATTGCTAAACTACTGGCCCTTGAAATGCTATCATTCAGGCTGGTGGAAACTGACACCTTCCGTAACTTTATGGCATTGGCAGTCCCACAATACAACGTGCCCAGCCGCTGTTTTTTCAGCAGGCAAGCCGTCCCTGCCCTGCAACATCATGTGGAGGGAAAAATTAAACAAGCGCTACAAAACGCCGTCAGTAGCAAGGTCCACCTGACCACCGATGCGTGGACCAGTAAGCATGGACAGGGACGATACCTTTCCCTCACTGCCCATTGGGTAAATGTTGTGGAGCCGGGTACAGATCTTGAGAGTGGCGCTGTACGTGTTCTGCCAACTCCAAGGATTGCAGGAATCCAGTCTGTACACATTGACTCCTCCTCATACTCCAGTTCCTCAGAATCAGCGCTGCAGGAGCCGTCATGGTCTACCTCCACATCGACCCGTGAACGGTTACCTGTTATGATGACCGATATGAGCACAGCCGTGGCCAAACGTCAACAGGCCGTATTAAAATTAATTTCTTTGGGGAATCGAAGCCACACAGCGCAGGAGCTCTGGAATGCCATCAAACAGCAGAGCGACGTGTGGTTTGTGCCAGTGAATCTCCAGCCAGGCATGGTAGTGTGTGACAATGGCCGAAATCTGGTGGCAGCTCTGGGCCTAGGCAACCTCACTCACATCCCATGTCTGGCACATGTGCTCAACTTGGTCGTGCAGAGTTTTTTGAGGGACTATCCGGATCTTGATGCACTGCTTCACAAGGTCTGCATAGAGTGCGCTCACTTGCGGCGTTCCAGCAACGCAAGATCACGCATGGCAGCGCCGATTACGTCTTCCGGAACATCGCATCATATGTGACCTACCCACCAGGTGGAATTCAACGTTACATATGTTGGAGAGGTTGTGTGAGCAGCAGGCAGCAGTAATGGAGTACCAGCTGCAGCAGGCGCAAACAAGTCGCAGTGCGCGCCGTTCACACTTCACCACCACTGAGTGGGCCTCTATGAAGGACATTTGCCACGTTTTGCGTGCCTTCGATTATTCCACGCGGATGGCGAGTGCAGATGATGCACTAGTCAGCATGACTATCCCCCTTATCTGCCTGCTTGAAAAAACACTGCAAGCACTAAGGGATGAGGTTTTGGAAGAAGTGGAGGATGAGGAGTCACAAATGCCATCTGCTTCTCTACAGTCTGCGCAACGTGGTTCCTCACAAAGGCCTAGGCAGGGGACACTTTGTGAGGAGGATGAGGAGGAGTCAATGGATGAGGAAGACATCTGTCCAGAGGAGGGAGGTACACAATGCTCTAGTAGTCAGTATCTAGAGTGAGGGTGGGGTGATGAAGAGCAGGCAGAGATCACGCCTCAAGCAGGGGACAGCGTTTCTTGGCCAGTTGGCAGTCTGCAGCACATGGTTGATTTCATGCTGCAGTGCCTGAGAAACGACCGCCGCATCGTCCACATTCTCAACACGGCTGATTATTGGGTGTCCACCCTCCTAGATCCTCGCTACCGGGACAACTTACAAAGCCTCATAACACCGTTGAACCGGGAGCGTAAAATGCGGGAGTACCAAGACGCACTGGTGCATTCCATCATGTTCTCCATTCCAACCGAGAGCAGTGCTGCTAATGCTTTACAAAGCAGCTCAGTGCGTCGAGGCAGTGGAGGAAGCTCTGCACAAAGAGGGAGCAGAAGCAGCGCCTCAGCACAAGGCAAGACCAGTATGGCCGAAATGTGGCAAAGTTTTGTGTCCCCGCCGCCACAAATGTCTACACCATCACAGACGGCTCCAGTCAGCAGGAGGCAACGTTTCCGTCAGATGGTGACAGACTACATGTCTTGCCCTCTTAGTGTACCCCCAGATGGCTCTTCTCCCTTCAAGTTTTGGGTCTGTAAGCTGGATACATGGCCAGAGCTTAGTCAGTATGCATTGGAGGTGCTAGCTTGCCCTGCTGCTAGTGTATTATCGGAATGCGTCTTTAGTGCCGCAGGTGGTGTACTAACAGACCGTCGCATGCGACTATCCTCCGATAACGTTGACCGGCTTACTTTTCTCAAAATGAACAAGGCCTGGATCTCTCATGAATTAGCCAGTCCTCTTCCAGAATAAATAATTGGTTGGCAACAGTATCCAGGTCTCCTGTTGTGTTCATGTTTCTACCACCAGAACTGTAATCCCTGAGCTCCAACACCGCCAGTTGGCGCTCGGAAGTGCCGTCTGCACAGTCAACACTTGCTGCCGTGTTATTGGGGTTCAGTAACGTCAGCTGTTCCCCTGCTGTGTGGACGGCAATTTCTCCTGCTCTGTCCACATTCTCACTACAACAGATTTTAAAGTTCCTCCAATTACACCTCTGGCTCCTCTGTTTTCAGTATTATCCCTGAGCTCCAACACCGCCAGTTGGCGCTCGGAAGTGCCGTCTGCACAGTCAACACTTGCTGCCGTGTTATTGGGGTTCAGTAACGTCAGCTGTTCCCCAGCTGTGTGTCCGGCAAATTCTCCTGCTTTGTCCACATCCACTGTACTACTGATTTAAAACTTGCTCCAATTACACCTCTGGCTCCTCTGTTTTTAGTATTTACCCTGGGCTCCAATACCGCTAGTTGCTGCTCAGAAGTGCCGTCTGCACAGTCAACGCTTGCTCCAGTGTTATTGGGGTTCAGTAACATCAGCTGTTCCCCAGCTGTGTGTCCAGCAAATTCTCCTGCTCTGTCCACATTCACACTACTACAGATTTTAAAGTTGCTCCAATTACGCCTCTGGCTCCACTCTGTTTTTAGTATATAAACTGGGTTCCAGCACCGCCAGCTGTTTCCCAGCAGTGTCTTTGGCACGGGTACTCCCTCCTGCCCAGCCTGGTTCCAGCACGCCAGCTGTTTCCGGGTAGTGTCAACGTCACTTTGCCTCCAATGCGTTGTCCTGTCGTGTTGCGGTTGGGTTAGCCGACTCTATGGTGCCTGCAGTTTAGGTGACTCCTATGTGGGCTGCGGGATCTGGCAATGAAGGCTGGTTCCATAGTGCCAATAGGACAAGCACCCCCTGTAGGACTGTGGGTTTTGGTAACTGCGGCCGGCTCGCGGCCTTGAAACTTTTTTTTACATGGGTACCTTCTGCTACCCATCCGGGTTCCAGTACCGTCAGCTGTTTCTCGGCAGTGTCTTTGGCACAGGTACTCCCTCCTGCCCAGCCTGGTTCCAGCATGCCAGCTGTTTCCGGGTAGTGTCAACGTAACTTTGCCTCCAATGCGTTGTCCTGTCGTGTTGCGGTCGGGTTAGCCGACTCTATGGTGCCTGCAGTTTAGGTGACTCCTATGTGGGCTGCGGGATCTGGCAATGAAGGCTGGTTCCATAGTGCCAATAGGACAAGCACCCCCTGTAGGACTGTGGATTTTGGTAACTGCGGCCGGCTCGCGGCCTTGAAACTTTTTTTTACATGGGTACCTTCTGCTACCCATCCGAGTTCCAGTACCGTCAGCTGGTCTTTGGTAGTTCCATTGGCTCTTGTACCTTCTGCTACCCATCCGGGTTCCAGTACCGTCAGCTGGTCCTCGGTAGTTCCATTTGCTCTTGTACCTTCTACTACCCATCCGGGTTCCAGTACCGTCAGCTGGTTCTCGGCAGTGTCTTTGACACGGGTACTCCCTCCTGCCCAGCCTGGTTCCAGCACGCCAGCTGTTTCCGGGTAGTGCCAATGTCACTTTGCCTCCAATGCGTTGTCCTGTCGTGTTGCGGTCGGGTTAGCCGACTCTATGGTGCCTGCAGTTTAGGTGACTCCTATGTGGGCTGCGGGATCTGGCAATGAAGGCTGGTTCCATAGTGCCAATAGGACAAGCACCCCCTGTAGGACTGTGGGTTTTGGTAACTGCGGCCGGCTCGCGGCCTTGAAACTTTTTTTTACATGGGTACCTTCTGCTACCCATCCGAGTTCCAGTACCGTCAGCTGGTCTTTGGTAGTTCCATTGGCTCTTGTACCTTCTGCTACCCATCCGGGTTCCAGTACCGTCAGCTGGTCCTCGGTAGTTCCATTTGCTCTTGTACCTTCTACTACCCATCCGGGTTCCAGTACCGTCAGCTGGTTCTCGGCAGTGTCTTTGGCACGGGTACTCCCTCCTGCCCAGCCTGGTTCCAGCACGCCAGCTGTTTCCGGGTAGTGTCAATGTCACTTTGCCTCCAATGCGTTGTCCTGTCGTGTTGCGGTCGGGTTAGCCGACTCTATGGTGCCTGCAGTTTAGGTGACTCCTATGTGGGCTGCGGGATCTGGCAATGAAGGCTGGTTCCATAGTGCCAATAGGACAAGCACCCCCTGTAGGACTGTGGATTTTGGTAACTGCGGCCGGCTCGCGGCCTTGGAACTTTTTTTTCCATGGGTACCTTCTGCTACCCATCCGGGTTCCAGTACCGTCAGCTGGTTCTCGGCAGTGCCTTTGGATTAGGTGCCTCCTTCTCGGTATCCAAGTTCCACCAACGTCTGCTGGTCCTTGGTAGTGCTTTCTGGCACAGGTACCTCCTGCTTAGTAACCGAGTTCCAGTACCGTCAGCTGGTCTTCGGTAGTTCCATTTGCTCTTGTACCTTCTGCTACCCATCCGGGTTCCAGTACCGTCAGCTGGTCCTCAGCAGTGCCTTTGGCTTAGGTGCCTCCTTCTCGGTATCCAAGTTCCACCAACGTCTGCTGGTCCTTGGTAGTGCTTTCTGGCACAGGTACCTCCTGCTTAGTAACCGAGTTCCAGTACCGTCAGCTGGTCTTCGGTAGTTCCATTGGCTCTTGTACCTTCTGCTACCCATCCGGGTTCCAGTACCGTCAGCTGGTCTTTGGTAGTTCATAGAATCATAGAATGGTAGAGTTGGAAGGGACCTCCTGGGTCATCTGGTCCAACCCCCTGCTCAAAGCAGGATTCACTAGATCATCTCAGACAGATGTCTATCCAGCCTCTGTTTGAAGACGTCCATTGAAGGGGAACTCACCACCTCTCGTGGCAGCCTGTTCCACTCATTAATCACCCTAACTGTCAAAAAGTTTTTTCTAATATCTAATCTGTGTCTCCTCCCATTTAGTTTCATCCCATTGCTTCTAGTCTTTCCTTGTGCAAATGAGAATAAAGATGATCCTTCTTCAATGTGACAGCCCTTGACATATTTGTAGACAGCTATTAAGTCTCCTCTCAGTCTTCTTTTTTGCAAGCTAAACATTCCCAAATCCTGCAACCGTTCCTCATAGGACATGGTTTGCAGACCAGTCACCATTCTGGTCGCTCTTCTCTGAACTTGCTCCAGTTTGTCTATGTCTTTTTTAAAATGTGGTGCCCAAAACTGTACACAGTATTCCAGATGAGGTCTGACCAAAGAGGAGTAAAGACCGATAATGACTTCACGTGATCTAGACTGTATGCTTGTGTTAATACATCCCAGAATTGTATTTGCCTTTTTTGCTGCTGCATCACACTGTTGACTCATGTTCAGTTTATGATCTATTAGTATACCTAAGTCTTTTTCACATGTACTGTTGCTTAGCTCTATTCCTCCCATTCTGTATATGCTTTTTTCATTTTTATTGCCCAGATGTAGTACTTTGCATTTTTCCCTGTTAAAAACCATTCTGTTGGTTGCTGCCCACTGCTCCAGTTTATTTAGGTCTTTTTGAATCCTCTCTCTCTCTTCTCTAGTATTAGCTATCCCTCCTAGCTTTGTGTCATCAGCAAATTTAATCAGTTTACCCTCAATTCCTTCATCTAAATCATTGATAAAGATGTTGAACAATACAGGTCCCAGGACGGAGCCCTGTGGTACCCCACTTGAGACATTCATCCAGCTGGATGTGAAGCCATTTACAACCACCCTTTGAGTCCGATCACTAAGCCAGTTATGAATCCACCTAACAGTTGCCTGGTCCATTGCATACTTGGTCATTTTTTCAATAAGGATGGTGTGAGATACTTTGTCAAATGCTTTGCTGAAGTCAAGATATACTATATCTACAGCATTTCCCTGATCCACCCAGTCAGTGATTCTGTCATAGAAGGAAATTAAGTTAGTCTGACATGACTTGTTAGTTACAAACCCATGCTGACTCTGGTTAATCACTTCATTCTTATCCATGTACTTACATACATGTTGTTTAATAATTTGTTCAAAGATCTTTCCTGGTATAGAAGTCAGACTCACCGGCCTATAGTTCCCTGGGTCCACCTTCTTCCCCTTTTTGAAGATAGGAACAACATTTGCTCTTCTCCAGTCTTCTGGGACTTCTCCTGTTCTCCAAGAATTTTCAAAGATTATGGAGAGTGGTTCTAAAATTTCTTCTACGATCTCCTTCAGTACTCTGGGGTGTAATTCATCTGGACCTGGAGACTTGAACTCATTTATGTTAGCTAAATATTCCCTCACAATCTTTCTGTCTACAGATAACTTGGATTCCTCTATTCCTTTAAAAGGACAGTGAAGATCAGTTGATGTTACATTTTCTTTCTGAGAGAAAACAGATGCAAAATAGGAATTAAAAAGTTCGGCCTTCTCAACATCCTCTCTTACCATTTCTCCATTTTCATCCTGTAAAAATCCTATAGCATCTTTGACTTTTCTTTTACTTTTGACATACCCCCAAAATCCTTTTTTATTGCTTTTGACATCTCTTGCAAGCCTTAATTCATTGTCAGCTTTAGCTAACCTGATGCATGCCCTGCAGGATCTGCAGACTGCATTATAATCTTCTTTAGATATGCCTCCCTCTTTCCATTTAATAAACATTTCTTTCTTTCTTTTTAGCATGTGTTTATGTTCTGTGTTCATCCATCCTGGTTTCCTTAAATGCTTCCCATTCTTCCTACTTTTCGGGATTGTTAACGATTGTGCTTTGAGAATCTCATTTTTAAAAATTTCCCATCCTTCCTGGACATTTTTGTCCTTAAGGACATCCAGCCATTGGATCCCTCCTATTCTCTTTCTGAGTCTCTTAAAATCTGCCTTTCTAAAATCTAACCTTGAAGTTTGAGTCTTCGCATGTCTTCCTCCTCTAGTTATCCAAAATTCTATAATAGCATGATCGCTGCCTCCTAGGGTCCCAGCCACCTTTACCTCCTCAACCATTTCCTCCCTGTTTATAAGGATTAGATCCAAAGTAGCAGATCCCCTTGTTTTCTCCCCTACCTTTTGGAAGATAAAGTTGTCAGCAAGAGAGGATAAGAATTTGCTTGACCTGTTAGTTTTACTTGAGAGAGATTCCCAACAAATGTCTGGATAGTTGAAATCTCCCATGACCACTACGTCATATTTTTTGGAGAACTTGGTCATTTGAAACATAAAGAGTTCATCCATATCTTCAGCTTGCCCAGGTGGCCTGTAGTAAATGCCTACAATGGTGTCCTTTCCGTTGTTCTCTCCTTGTATTCTTAACCAAACAGTTTCCACAGAACTCCCAGTCTCTGAAGCTTCAATCTCTGTGCAGATATACGCTTTTCTAATATACAATGCGACACCTCCTCCTCGTTTATCAAGTCTGTTTCTTGCAAATAAGTTGTATCCTTTTAGCCTTTTATTCCAATCATGTGTATCGTCCCACCAAGTTTCAGTGATTCCAATGACATCATATTCCTTTTCCTGCATTAGTAGTTCCAATTCTCCTTGTTTGTTGCCCATGCTTTGTGCATTTGTATAAAAACATTTTAGTTTGTGATTGGTTTCTCTTCCTCCCATATTTTTATTATTTAGATTTTTTTGTCTTTGTTCTTCCTTTCCACTTCCAGTAGCAGAGATCTCAATAGTATTTGTCAGCTGTATGGCTTTTTCTGGCCTTTTGCTTCCCTTCCCACATTGTTCTAGTTTAAAGCTCTTCTGATGAGTGTAGCAAGGCGACTTCCAAATACATGTTTTCCAGTCTTCGTAAGGTGCACCGCATCTCTAGCAAGTAGTCCATCGTATAGGTAATTCATTCCGTGATCCAGAAATCCAAATCCTTCTTGAAGGCACCATCGACGTAGCCAGTTGTTCACCTGTAGAATCTTATTCCACCTCATTGTTCCATGGCCATCCACTGGGAGGATGGATGAGAAGACCACCTGCGCTCCCAATTCTTTCACTTTCTTGCCTAAGTCTTCAAAGACACTGCAGATGGTTTCCAGGTCCTTTCTTGCGGTGTCATTTGTCCCCACATGTATTAGCAGGAATGGGTAGTGATCTGTAGGTCTGAAGAGTCTTAATATCCTGTCAGACACATCTTTAATTTTTGCTCCTGGAAGACAGCACATTTCTCTTGAGGTTATGTCTGTGTAGCACCCTGAGGATTCGGCTGCTACAGGGGTATTGCACCTCAAGCCAGAGGTGTGATATTCCACTCCCGAGTAAGGAAGGAGTGTGGAACTGAGCTCGGTAGGCTGCATGCACTACACACATCCCATTTCCGAGGAGCAGACCGACGGTACTCCCACTTAGAAATGTGCAGGTACGACCGAGTCTGTTCCTGGCTGGAGTGGAAGGGGGGGTGGTACATCCCAAGTAGTGTAGGGGCAGATAGGGGGAGCAGCCTGGGTAAAGATAGGAGCTCATTGGGTGCTGGTCACCTGAGCTCACACATAGAGGGATATATAAGGTGGGCACCAAATAAGAACAGGGTCAGTTGCAGAGAGAAAGTCAGCGAGCAGAGGAGAAAGCAAGAGAGACCCAGAGGGGGAAACAGAAGAGAGGACTCTGAGATCCCAAATCCAATCCACGGGTGAAGAGTCGGCATCAGGGTACCGGAACCCAAGCTGGTGGGGGCAAAAACACACCCCAGCCAGAGACCGGAGGCCGTGGGCAGCGTCTGCCACGGCCACCCACCACATCCACCACGAAGGCATACCACGTGGAGGGTCAGGGAACCCAAGGCCAAGGGTCTCCCAACAGAAGGCCCGAGGGAGCTGGACCTGGGTGGATCAATAGTGGGGACGGCCAGAGAAAGGACAGAAGGAGAGCTCAGGGTCACGCTCCGGACTTATTTGGGGGTTGGCTGGATCCAGAACCTGGTGGACGCAGCACGGCTCGGGAGGTCACTCGAAGCGGGAGTGACCGGAACATCAGCAGTGAGTAAACATCCTAAACTGCATAACCCGACTCTGTCTCTGATTGCCGTCTACACTGCATCACCACAACCCCCATCCTCTGCACCTGATCCCCCTGAGGCTATACCCCACCCGTTGGGGGTTATACCATCAAAAGCTGCACCTACACCATCAGCCTCAGCGGACCCTGCTGCAGCGGCGGCCATAGTGACCGCAATACAACGGGTGGCGTAGTCGACATTAAGAACTTAATAACATCTGTAGGACTGCCACATACAACTGAGTTTGACACCCTGGGCACGGACCGGGTCACAGCCACTCGGAAGACTACAACTCCCATCTGATCCGGCTCCGGATATTCCCCCTAAAGAATATGGCCCAGGGGGCGCGTCATCTGGTCTGCAGATAGCGGCCTCTGTTCCTCTTAACAGGGAATCCCCCATGACCACCACTCTCCGTTTTTTCTTCACAACATTCTTCTTTCTCCATCCAGGAGGATTCTGAGGGCTTACCAGGTTATTCATTGCTGGCAAAGTCTTATTTTGCTGTATTTCTTCATGGTTCTCCTGCGTGAGAGCCTGGTACTGGTTCCAGAGCAGTATGGGTGCTGACTGCCTCTCGATCCTCCTGCTTCTGTGGGTCACATGCTTCCATTCCTCTGTTTCGTCAGGTGCAGTTCGAATTTCTTCTCTTTCTGAATCATGAAGAGATAATTCTGCTCTGTCTAAGAACTCTTCACCTTCCTTAATGATTTTCAAGGTAGTTAACCTCTCTTCTAGATTTCGCAACTTTTCCTCCAACAGGGACACAAGCTTGCATTTCTGGCATGTGAAGTTTGGCTTTTCCACTGGCAAGTTCCATTGGCTCTTATACCTTCTGCTACCCATCTGGGTTCCAGTACCGTCAGCTGGTCCTCGGTAGTTCCATTTGCTCTTGTACCTTCTACTACCCATCCGGGTTCCAGTACCGTCAGCTGGTTCTCGGCAGTGTCTTTGGCACGGGTACTCCCTCCTGCCCAGCCTGTTTCCAGCACGCCAGCTGTTTCCGGGTAGTGTCAACGTCACTTTGCCTCCAATGCGTTGTCCTGTCGTGTTGCGGTCGGGTTAGCCGACTCTATGGTGCCTGCAGTTTAGGTGACTCCTATGTGGGCTGCGGGATCTGGCAATGAAGGCTGGTTCCATAGTGCCAATAGGACAAGCACCCCCTGTAGGACTGTGGGTTTTGGTAACTGCGGCCGGCTCGCGGCCTTGAAACTTTTTTTTTTCCATGGGTACCTTCTGCTACCCATCCGGGTTCCAGTACCGTCAGCTGGTTCTCGGCAGTGCCTTTGGATTAGGTGCCTCCTTCTCGGTATCCAAGTTCCACCAAAGTCTGCTGATCCTTGGTAGTGCTTTCTGGCACAGGTACCTCCTGCTTAGTAACCGAGTTCCAGTACCGTCAGCTGGTCTTCGGTAGTTCCATTGGCTCTTGTACCTTCTGCTACCCATCCGGGTTCCAGTACCGTCAGCTGGTCCTTGGTAGTTCCATTGGGTCTTGTACCTTCTGCTACCCATCCGGGTTCCAGTACCGTCAGCTGGTCCTCGGTAGTTCCTCAGTCTTCTTGTACCTTCTGCTGCATTTCCAAGTTCAAGCTTTTTGAAATGGTTCTTGGTAATCACTATGGATCTCCCTGACGAGGACCCTGAAGACGAGGACCCTGAAGTCCAACCCGAAGAAGACGAGGACCCCGAAGACGAGGACCCTGAAGACGAGGACCCTGAAGACCAACCCGAAGAAGACGAGGACCCCGAAGACGAGGACCCCGAAGACGACGACCCTGAAGACGAGGACCCCGAAGACGACGACCCTGAAGACCACCCCGAAGAAGACCAAGAAGATGACCCTGAAGAAGTTGACCAAGAGGACAAAGAAGAGAAGACAACCACCAAGATACAGAAGAACAAGAGACAGAAAACCAAGAAGCAGAAGTACAAGAAGCTGCAGAACAAAAAGCGTAAGAACATTAAGCATAAGACTAAAAATCAGAGCAAAAGATAATATCTAAATTATAAGCAGAAGATGACTAAGCAGTGTATGGGGGTGAGTCCGTTCCTTCTCGTGGTGCCCCTGGAAAAGACCTGCTGCTGCAGGCCAAACTGAACGCGGACAAATCCTGTTCTAAATCTTTTGTGACGGTTCAAACTTTTATAGATAACAACTACAGGAATGCCTGTCACAAATAAGAATATGATGAAGAAGAAGAATATGAAGAAGATGAAGAAGTAGAATATGAAGAAGAATAATAGTTGAATAAGAAGAATATGAAGAATGTAAAAAAAAAGAATAATACGAAGAAGGTGAAGAAGAAGATGAAGAAGGTGAAGAAGAAGTGGATGAAAAATATGCTGATGCTGAGGATGATGAAGGAGAAAGTGTGGGAGAAGTAAAAAAGAAGGTGAAGAGCATGGAAGTAGTGAAACATAAATATCTGACAAAATATAAAAATACTTAACATAGTCAATATTTCCGTAACTCAGAACGTCTTAAAAAAAAGATTAATTCCTGCTATTCCATTTGATTGGGCTAAACCTCTATGCCTTTATTGTCTCCCCCACCTCCCCCAATACATTCTACATTATTCTTAGTTGTTTTCCTTCATGTAGAATTAACCTACAAGGAAAGAAAGGGTTTATTTTCATTCCGATATTTCTGTCCCATTGACTTGCATTGGTTTCCGGTATCGGAATCGGCGATATCCGATACTTTTTGGGTATCGGTCCGATCCAATATTTCCCGATATCGGAAGGTATCGCTCAACACTAATAATGAGCATAAAAAAAACAAAACGTGTGAATATGCCCTATGATAGAGAGAGGCAGCTGTATGCCACAAATGATTGTCATTTAATTTTTTGATATAATTTTGGTGATTCACTCGTTCAGGTAGCCAGGAGATTTTTATTTCCTTCCCACGTTCACAGCCATAACAGTCATAATTTTTTTTATTCTTACATAAACATAATCATATGAGATCTTGTTTTTTTTGTCAGGTGAGCCATATTTTTTTAGGCGTCATTTGGCCTCACAAATAAAGTATGTAAACATTTATATCAACTTCGGAGGGAAAAAAATGCGCCATTTTTATTTACACCATTTACCCATCACCATCAATAATTATATTCACTGTATTGTAGGGGGATGTTACAATTTCAGGGATAGCCAATATGTCTATGTTCTTTACTGGTTTATGACTTTTATTTAAAAAAAAAAACAGGATTAGTTTCATTGTTTTTACATAATTATTTTTAAGTAACTTTATAGAAAACAGTCTCTGACTTTTACTGATCAAGTTGTTTTTTTTACCTATAATATACTGACATATAGAGGTATACCTGTATATACCCATACATTGTGCCTGAAAAAAGAAAGATTGAGATTTTTAGGCAGAGAAAATTCTCTCACACAGCACATTGCAATCTGGCGGCTCACTGTTAAAGTTTCCGCCTTCCTTACCACAGGTATTGATTTTGCATCCATTGAGAACAGTTAGATGTCGGCTTTTCGGGGCAGCCCCCCGAGCAGTATTTCCAGCCCTCGTTTTAAAGTATTAACTATGTAAATACTTTTCTACCGCGCTATTCTTTTGTTGGGTGGTCAGTACGAGACCCCTCGGCTGCTACCTTTGACTCACATTTGGATTTTTGGCAATCTGAAACCAGCTTCGCCATTGATCGCTAATTATCTAGATGAAGGCATGATCCATACTTTTTCCCTTTGGGTTGATGAACTCATTGAACTGTAACTTCCCGTTTTAATGGTTCTTGGTACTAAAAGAGTTACCGAGAAATGGGATGTTCACTTCTTGGTTCCTAGTCTTTATTGACTGTGTGTATACACTTCATAGAACCACCAGCTTCTAGATTGGTTACGTCTCCACTTATTACACATGTTGCGTTCAATAAAAATGATTGATAGGAAACATAATGCAATCACTATGACCTGACAAGCTAATTACCCTCAAATTCAATGTATTCCCTCGTCAAATGGACTCGTTGCAGCAAATTATCCCCAGGTCATTGTCTGTAGATTTACAGTATTTTTTGGTAAAGCGTAAATATATTTTATTAATGTCAATCAGCCAAGAAAAGCCGTGCAAAAAAATAACCTAAGTACCTACAAATTGTGTATAAAGTTATTAGTTCTGTAACTGCTGTTGTGTTGGGTCAGGAGGACCCCTCGTAATGAGTGCATGTAATGGAGGTGGACCGCCAATAGGAAGCCACAATAATGAGAGTATCAATGGTGGAAGCACAGAATAAGCTTTTGCAACAAATTACGCTAGTTCTTGTTAAAGTGGTCACCCCATCTAAACATCCCTGGCTTTAAAGCGTATATCTATTACCAGGTTTCGCAATGCAAACTTAAAATATTAATAAATATATATATATATATATATATATATATATATATGTATATATACAGTACAGACCAAAAGTTTGGACACACCTTCTCATTTAAAGATTTTTCTGTATTTTCATGACTTTGAAAATAGTACATTCACACTGAAGGCATCAAAACTATGAATTAACACATGTGGAATTATATACTTAACAAAAAAGTGTGAAACAACTGAAAATATGTCTTATATTCTAGGTTCTTCAAAGTAGCCACCTTTTGCTTTGATGACTGCTTTGCACACTCTTGGCATTCTCTTGATGAACTTCAAGAGGTAGTCACCGGAAATGGTTTTCACTTCACAGGTGTGCCCTGTCAGGTTTAATAAGTGGGATTTCTTGGGGTTGGGACCATCAGTTGTGTTGTGCAGAAGTCTGGTGAATACACAGCTGATAGTCCTACTGAATAGACTGTTAGAATTTGTATTATGGCAAGAAAAAAAGCAGCTAAGTAAAGAAAAACGAGTGGCCATCATTACTTTAAGAAATGAAGGTCAGTCAGTCCGAAAAATTGGGCAAACTTTGAAAGTGTCCCCAAGAGCAGTTGCAAAAACCATCAAGCGCTACAAAGAAACTGGCTCACATGAGGACCTCCCCAGGAAAGGAAGACCAAGAGTCATCTCTGCTTCTGAGGATAAGTTTATCCGAGTCACCAGCCTCAGAAATCGCAGGTTAACAGCAGCTCAGATTAGAGACCAGGTCAATGCCACACAGAGTTCTAGCAGTAGACACATCTCTACCACAACTGTTAAGAGGAGACTTTGTGCAGCAGGCCTTCATGGTAAAATAGCTGCTAGGAAACCACTGCTAAGGACAGGCAACAAGCAGAAGAGACTTGTTTGGGCTAAAGAACACAAGGAATGGACATTAGACCAGTGGAAATCTGTGCTTTGGTCTGATGAGTCCAAATTTGAGATCTTTGGTTCCAACCACCATGTCTTTGTGCGACGCAGAAAAGGTGAACGGATGGACTCTACATGCCTGGTTCCCACCGTGAAGCATGGAGGAGGAAGTGTGATGGTGTGGGGGTGCTTTGCTGGTGACACTGTTGGCGATTTATTCAAAATTGAAGGCATACTGAACCAGCATGGCTACCACACCATCTTGCAGCGGCATGCTATTTCATCCGGTTTGCGTTTAGTTGGACCATCATTTATTTTTCAATTGAACAATGACCCCAAACACACCTCCAGGCTGTGTAAGGGCTATTTGACCAAGAAGGAGAGTGATGGGGTGCTACGCCAGATGACCTGGCCTCCACAGTCACCAGACCTGAACCCAATCGAGATGGTTTGGGGTGAGCTGGACCGCAGAGTGAAGGCAAAAGGGCCAACAAGTGCTAAGCATCTCTGGGAACTCCTTCAAGATTGTTGGAAGACCATTTCCGGTGACTACCTCTTGAAACTCATCAAGAGAATGTGACGCGCCCCTGGGCCTGTGTCGCGCTGCGCTGCGCATGCGGGAGCTTACCCGGAGCCGGATCTGTGGAGGGTTGTAGTCTCGTGGCGGTGACCCGGTCCGTGCCCAGGGAGTCAAACTAGACGGCAGTCCATTAGTAGTAAATGGTTGATGACTACGCCACCCGTTGAGTGCAGCCAGGGGGCTGCTGCTGCAGGGCAGACCGCTGAGGCCGATGGTGGGATTGTGCAGCGTGATAGTATAACCCCCAATGGGAGGGGTATGGCCTCAGGGCAGCCGACGTGGATGATGGGGGTAGCAGGAACCACTCAGAGACGGTACAGTGTAGTTCAGGGTCTTTACTGGTAACAACAAAAGACCCTCCCGGAGTACTTGCTAGCGGATGGGGCCTGGTCAGTCCTTGAGCAGATGGGATCTCCCCTGGCCAGGCGTAGTTGTAGGCCTCCCAAACTGACTGTACTCTTCTGGCTACCTTGCTAGGAGCTGATGTAAGTAGCCCACGTCCCTGAGTGTACCGTGTGGTGCTCACCCGTATGGCCGGTGACTCGGGGCCTTCTAATGGCTTCCGCTCCACGATGGCGGTGCTGGTCCCACGCGTGTGACCGTGCCTTCGGGCTTCTGGGCCAGAGGACCTGAAATCCCCTGCCTGACGGATTCTGCTGCTGGGCAGGAATTAGTCCCCACAGCCTCGGACTCCGGGTCCGGTAAAAAGTCTTCTTAGTCAGGGCGAACTCTGCAGCTGCCAGCCCCTGACTCCTTGTAACTGCTGTTTCTTCCTATGCTGTCTCTACTTCTTCTCTTCTTCTACTCACTCACCCTGCCTCAGCCCCAGGTTTATATAGGGGAAGTTCTTCCCCTCCCAAGACTGGGCAGGAGGTGTGGCATGCACAGGATCCCTGACTAAAGGACCTCCCACCTGCTCTCAGACATAACATTACGTTACTGTGGCAACCAGACCCCTGGGGTGTCACATTCCCCCCTAGTAAAATTTAGTACTCCGGGACTAAACACATTTAGAAAACATAACAAGGCAAAACATTAATAATACAATAAGAAAACACATAAAGATGGTTACGGCGTGTCCGCAACCGGGTGCAGTCTCTGAAGAAAGCAAGGTGTCCATTTCACCAACACAGGGAGACGTAACCAGGTAGGGGTCTGTTCTACCCCGAGTCCTTGACAGTCTTTAGTCCATCCTGGGTTACGCTCCAACTATATACAAGGATTCCCGGTAAATCCACCAAGGATTCCTAAAAACAACTAGAAATACAAAATTACACACAAGCAACTATAGACAGGTAAACATTATAAAATAGCTTAAACATTTAGATCCTCCAACGTGCGGGTAACTGGCCTCTAGTGGCCCTAGTGGACCTACGGAGCTGACTGTCTGGCCCTGAACTACAGGGTGTAGGAGCTGTCAAGGGTAAACTGGGCAGCTGTCTACCGGCTCTTTGTCTCACTAGGGGTACGGCAGGCTCACTATAAGCAGAGGGTTGATTCTCCTGTTCTACTTGTGTGGAGTCTTCTGCCTCCTGGACCGGCTGTTCTTCCAGCTCTACCCGTTGCTCCGTAGGTTCTTGGGATGATGGTTGGAGGAAGGTGAGTACGGGTACCACAACTGCACCATTGACTTGAGTCCAAGACCGATGGAAGTCCCCGAGCACGGTACTAACCATATCTTCCCTTTCTCCCACGGGTCGATGGTCTTCTTGTTCCTCTTCAGGGTTCCTCAGTTGTTCGGGACACTTCTTCAGGTGGTCCCGGGATACAATGGCTGTGGTTTCCCCTCCGTCTTTACTGATGGTACAGACCTTCGGGTTCTCGTGGCTTGAGGGCAGTACGGTGTACGGGTCCTTCTCCCACTGGTCATCCAACTTGTGGAGCCGTCTTTTCCTCTTCAAGACCTGCTCTCCGGGTACCAGGGGAACAGCGGGAGCATACTGGTTGTAAGTCTTCTCTTGTCTTTCCCTAGCCTGACAGAGACTTCGCTCCACGCTCTCCTGGACTCTCCGGTACTGCTGCTGCCTCTCTGTGTCCCAGTCTGTTTCTGGTGAAGTGTCCTCAGGTGTCAGGACTCCCATTTCCAGGTCAACAGGTAACTTACCAGGTCTCGCCCTCATTAGGTAAGCCGGGGTACAGTTGGTGGAACCTACCGGGATGTGGTTGTATAGGTCCACCAGATCGGGCAACTTCTCAGGCCACAGACTGCGTTCTTCCAGGGGCAATGTTTTTAGAAGATCCATTACCACCTGGTTCATTTTTTCACAAAGTCCATTAGTTTGCGGATGGTAGGGTGTCGTCCTTATCTTCCGGCAGCCATACAGATTGCAGAATTCCTGGAAGACCTCCGCTTCAAAGGCAGGTCCCTGGTCCGTCAGCACTTGGTCCGGGTACCCGTGTGGACGGCAGAAGTGCTGCTGGAAGGCCCTAGCTGCTGTTTGAGCCGTTAAGTCCTTGACGGGGACGACAACCAAGAACCGGGAGTAATGATCCACGATGGT
Organism: Phyllobates terribilis; assembly: GCF_046119375.1. Taxonomy (NCBI): domain Eukaryota; kingdom Metazoa; phylum Chordata; class Amphibia; order Anura; family Dendrobatidae; genus Phyllobates; species Phyllobates terribilis. The sequence continues at coordinate 389,662,860 of NW_027362765.1, forward strand.
TAACGCGTAGACGTAGCCACTTCTGCTTGGGGTCAGTTTTACATGATCCAAGGCTACCAGTTCCAACGGTTGCCGGGTGACGATGGACTGCAGGGGAGTCTTCTGGCTGGCCCGGTCCTTCCTTCTCAGATTGCACGGGCCACAGTCTCTGCACCACTTCTCGATGGTTCCCCTCATGCCTACCCAGTGGAACCGCTCGCGCAGCAGGAACTCCAGCTTTTTCCACCCGAAGTGTCCAGCTCCGTCGTGGTATGCCTCCATCACCATGGCTGCGTCTCTTCGGGGCACCACTACTTGCCAGAGTAGTTCATGCGTCCGGGAGTTGACCATTCTGCGGCACAACTTCCCCTTGTAAAGGAATAGTCGACTCTTCTCCGCCCATAGTTGTTTGGCTTCCTCCGGAGCGTCTGGTTCAAGGCGAGCCTCCGGCCGAGTCAGCATCTCCTTCACCAGTCGGACGGCAGGGTCGCTGTCTTGCGTTTCCGCCCAGTTGTAGTGGGGTAAGGGGTTCAACGTAGCAGCCTGCTTACCCCTTACCCGATGGGAATACTGGATAGTCCCATGACGGTGGAACGCAGGGAGTTCAACTTCTTCCAGTCCCTCCGGATCTTCTCCTTCGTCCGGCAGGTTGGGCATCCTGGACAGGGCGTCCGCGTTAGTATTGGAGCGTCCTGCCCGGTATTTGATTGTGAACTCGTAGTTGGACAGACGGGCCATCCACCTCTGCTCCAGGGCACCGAGTCTTGCCGTGTCCAGGTGTGTCAACGGGTTGTTATCCGTGTACACGGTGAACCGGGAAGAAGCGAGGTAATGCTTAAAGCGCTCAGTGATTGCCCATACTACGGCCAGGAACTCTAACTTAAATGAGCTGTAATTCTCGGGGTTCCTTTCGGTGGGTCGCAGTTTTCGGCTGGCGTAGGCGATTACTCGTTCCTTCCCCTGCTGGATCTGGGACAGTACGGCTCCTAGCCCGATGTTACTGGCGTCGGTGTAGAGGATAAAGGGCTGGCTATAATCCGGGTACGCCAGGATTTCGTCCCCCGTGAGGGCCATCTTCAGCTGGCGGAAGGACTCTTCTTCCAGCTCTTCCCATTTGAAGGGCGGCTTCTGGTTCTTGGCCTTCCGGGACTGGCCTATCAGGAGGTCCTGCATAGGTGCTGCCTTTTTGGTGAAACCGGGAATAAACCTTCGGTAGTAGCCTACCAACCCGAGGAACTGCCGCACTTCTTTTACGCTGGAGGGGCTTGGCCATCCCTTAATTGCGGTGATCTTATCGGGGTCGGGAGCCACTCCGTCAGCGCTCACCACGTGTCCCAGGTACTGCACCTTTGGTTTCAGGAGGTGACACTTGGAGGGTTTCACCTTTAGGCCGTAACTCGCCAGAGCCTCGAACACTTCCGCCAGGTGTTTCAGGTGGTCCTCATACGTCTTGGAATATACGATGACATCGTCCAGGTACAACAGGACCGTCTCGAAGTTTCTGTGGCCCAGACAACACTCCATTAGGCGTTGGAAGGTTCCTGGTGCGTTGCAGAGTCCGAACGGCATGCAGGTGAACTCGCTAAGTCCCATCGGGGTGGTGAATGCGGTCTTCTCCCGGTCCGCCTCTGCTACAGGAACCTGCCAGTACCCGCTAGTGAGATCCAAGGTAGAGAAGAAGTTAGCAGATCTTAAAGCAGCCAATGACTCCTCTATCCTTGGTAAGGGGTACGCATCCTTGTGTGTGATACGGTTGATTTTCCGGTAATCTACACACATCCTCATGGTGTTGTCTTTCTTTTTGACTAAAACTAGTGGGGCTGCCCAGGGGCTACAGCTATCCCGGATTACCCCAGCCTCCTTCATGTCTCTAAGCATCCCCTTGGCGTGTTGGTAATGTGCAGGGGGTACGGGTCGATACCTCTCTTTTATGGGAGGATGATCTCCCGTGGGGATGCGGTGTTCTACCCCCTTGACTCGCCCGAAGTCTAACGGGTGTTTACTAAACACTCTCTCATACTCTTGAACCACCCGATAGACTCCTTGTTTCTGATGTGAGGGAGTGGAGTCAGTACCCAGATGTAGTTGCTGACACCAGTCCTCCATGTCTTTCTTAGAGCCGTTACCTTCCTCCGGGTGAGATGGAGGCAAGGGTTCCACAGATTGTATAGAATTTTGATTAGTGGTATATAATTTGGCTAGCGTGGCATACCGGGGCAGGTACACTTCCCTCTCCCCGATATTTATTATGCGAACGGGCACCCTCCCATGGCGTACATTGACCACCCCCCGTGCTGTCAAAATGGTGGGCCTACTGTCTGAGTAAACTGGTTCTACCATTGCCTGGTAATCTCTACCTCTCAGACCAATAGCTGCCCGGCACCAAATCATCATTTCACTTTTTGGGGGCATGGCAATAGGAAAAGGGTCACACATTCTTACGCTACCAATCTCACCGCCGGAGAGTTCCACTTGTTGCCGTTGCATCAGTGCCCGGATCTCTTTCTGGAGCACCCGCTGCTCGCCGGAGCTGGCGTTCTTGGCAACCTGCTGTAAAAGGAAAATCACCTCTGCAAGACAATTTTCAATTACGTTAGTTCCTAGAGTTATTTTTGGGTGACTCTCATGTTTATCAATATCTACAATGATCAGTCCCTGTGCGGCCAGTTCGACTCTACCGATTTTGAGGGTCACCTCTTTAAATCCGATCTGTGGCACGGGCTGGCCATTGCTGGCGATGATACTCAAGTCGTCGTCAGGGTAGCGGGTAATATCCGAGTCATTCCAGTACTGCTTGAAGAGCACGTACGGGATGGTGGTGACCTGTGACCCGGTATCCAGTAGGGCACTCATGGGAATGCCATCCAGTACCACAGGCAAGACTGGACGTCCTCCCACATATCTGTCGCGCCAGTTCGATGGGCCTGGTGATCTTTTTCCTGGGGGTTGGCCCTCTACCCCAGGTTGTGCCCGTTTAAAGAACAGTACCTTTCCATATGTCCGGGTTGATTGCAGCGGCGGCAGATGGGTCGTCCGTCCTCGCTGTATCGGTCACTGGGTCTTCCTCTGGCCGGTGGGGTCCTCCTTGGTCGACGCCACGGGATGTCCTCCGGTCCGGATGCCAGCTGGATCTTCCCTGGGGTGGAAACCTGTAAAGACTGCACAGTTCGGGTTAGCGCAGCAACGCTCTTAACTAGCTCTTGGACCTGATGGTGTAGGTCTGGAGCCGGGTCATTGTCCAAAGCCTGCGCATGAGCTCCCACAGGCCCTGTCGACAAGGGCGCCGCCTCCTGGTGGTAAGTGATAGCTGGGCGCCTGTGGGTCACAACGCCACCCGGTGCTGGTTCTCGGAGCACCCGGATAGCTCTATCCTTGAACTGTGCAAAGTCCAGATGGGGATCCTGTAAGGCCATTGCCCGCAACTGGGTTCGGTGGGCATTGCAATATAAACCCTCTATAAATTGTTCAGTCAACAGCCTGTCCTCGTTTCCCACCCCATCAGGGTCGGTCTGCTTTATGGCCCTCAGGGCCTCTTGTAGGTTTAGTGCATAGTCCCTTATACTCTCATGCGCTCGCTGCTTGCACCCGTAGAATCTAAGCTTGATCTCGGCTGAGGTGCGGGTATCGAAGGTGTCCCTCAGCCGGGTTAGTATCTCTGCGACAGTCCTCCTCCCAGGTGGCCAAGATTTTACTTCTCTTTTGGCTGCCCCGGTTAGTTGGGCCACCAGGATGCTCACTTTTTGCTCTTCTGTGAGGGGGTACACCTGGAAGAGGCTATCCAGCTTTTCTCTAAAGTCATGCAGGGTATGTGACTCCCCTGAGTACTGGGGTAGCCAAGCTGCTCCCGGGATATAGGGCATGGTGAAGGGCATAACTGCAGCAGCGGTAGCGCTGGCGGGGGTTGAGGCAGTGAAGCTCTCCTCCGTATCCGACATCTTCCTCCCCCCTAGTGGACCGTGGCCTACCTTGCGATGATCCTCTTCCGTAGGCCGCGGCTCCGCAGTGGATCGTCAGGGTTGAGGACCTTCCGTCGCGCTCCTGTGACGTCGGCGTCTGCTGGGCTCCTTCCAGGACCTTACGCAACGTCCGGACGTGAGGCGGGGCTTCAGTTCTCGCGCGCTTTCGGAGTCCACGCCCCTCTTCTTCCCGCGCGGCGTCCTCAAGATGGCGTCCAATGGCGGGAAAACTCCACGGATGGCGGGAAGAAGGTCGAAGATAGCGCCGGATGGCGGGAAAACTTCGCGGATGGCGGGAAGAAGGTAGAAGATGGCGCCGGATGGCGGGAAACCTCCACGGATAGCGGGAATCTTCACCACTGGTAAGTTTGAACAGTCTTTGCTTTTCAGGCACGCAGTACCCGGTGGTTGCGGGCACGAAATCCTGCCGACTACGCCAAAGTTGACGCGCCCCTGGGCCTGTGTCGCGCTGCGCTGCGCATGCGGGAGCTTACCCGGAGCCGGATCTGTGGAGGGTTGTAGTCTCGTGGCGGTGACCCGGTCCGTGCCCAGGGAGTCAAACTAGACGGCAGTCCATTAGTAGTAAATGGTTGATGACTACGCCACCCGTTGAGTGCAGCCAGGGGGCTGCTGCTGCAGGGCAGACCGCTGAGGCCGATGGTGGGATTGTGCAGCGTGATAGTATAACCCCCAATGGGAGGGGTATGGCCTCAGGGCAGCCGACGTGGATGATGGGGGTAGCAGGAACCACTCAGAGACGGTACAGTGTAGTTCAGGGTCTTTACTGGTAACAACAAAAGACCCTCCCGGAGTACTTGCTAGCGGATGGGGCCTGGTCAGTCCTTGAGCAGATGGGATCTCCCCTGGCCAGGCATAGTTGTAGGCCTCCCAAACTGACTGTACTCTTCTGGCTACCTTGCTAGGAGCTGATGTAAGTAGCCCACGTCCCTGAGTGTACCGTGTGGTGCTCACCCGTATGGCCGGTGACTCGGGGCCTTCTAATGGCTTCCGCTCCACGATGGCGGTGCTGGTCCCACGCGTGTGACCGTGCCTTCGGGCTTCTGGGCCAGAGGACCTGAAATCCCCTGCCTGACGGATTCTGCTGCTGGGCAGGAATTAGTCCCCACAGCCTCGGACTCCGGGTCCGGTAAAAAGTCTTCTTAGTCAGGGCGAACTCTGCAGCTGCCAGCCCCTGACTCCTTGTAACTGCTGTTTCTTCCTATGCTGTCTCTACTTCTTCTCTTCTTCTACTCACTCACCCTGCCTCAGCCCCAGGTTTATATAGGGGAAGTTCTTCCCCTCCCAAGACTGGGCAGGAGGTGTGGCATGCACAGGATCCCTGACTAAAGGACCTCCCACCTGCTCTCAGACATAACATTACGTTACTGTGGCAACCAGACCCCTGGGGTGTCACAAATGCCAAGAGTGTGCAAAGCAGTCATCAAAGCAAAAGGTGGCTACTTGGAAGAACCTAGAATATAAGACATATTTTCAGTTGTTTCACACTTTTTTGTTAAGTACATAATTCCACATGTGTTAATTCATAGTTTTGATGCCTTCAATGTAAATGTAAAATTTTCAAAGTCATGAAAATACAGAAAAAAATTTAAATGAGAAGGTGTGTCCAAACTTTTGGTCTGTACTGTATATATATTTCACTGATGAGTCTGTTGTACTTACTTTGACCATTCATGTCAAAATAGCTGTAGCGTACTCAGTCTCTACCCACCCAGCTTGAATGACAGCTCCTCAATGTCCCTCCTCCCTGCTGCAGAACCTCCGTTGACCTAATCTGATTGACAGTCCCTCCTCCCTGATGCTGTGGAATCTCCACCCACTTATTCTGATTGATAGCTTGTAAGTATCTCTCCTCTCTATTGCTGCTGAATCTCCACCCATGTAGCCTAATTGACAGTTCCTCAGTGTCCCTCCTCACTGTTTTTGCTGAATCTCCACTCATTCTGATTGACAGCTGCTCAGTGTCTGACCTCCCGGTTTTTAATAAATCTCCACTTAGACTGATTGATTGTTCCTCAGTGTCCCTCCTCCCTGCTGCTGCTGAGGTTTTCCTTTGCTCAGTACAAGCTGCAGCTGTCAGGCTGGGTGGGTGGTTGGGCAGGGACTAAATACATGTGGTCTCATGTGCTTTCTCGCTGTCTAGCTGGACTCATGAGATGCTCATGGATTTTCAAAGTAAATACAGCAGCCTCTTCAGGTCAAAGACATCTGTGCAATGTATGCAGTTTGTATTGGGAAATCTGTTGACAGATCTGCATTAATCCACAACTTGAGTTCTCAGACATTAGTAACAGAATAATAAAATGAATATCTTTCTATTTGGGACACAAAAATGCAGCTGTATGCTTAAAGGGATTGTCCACTACCGGATAATCCCATTTTATTCAATTCTGGTGAAGGACACAAACTGGGTATTTTTACCGTGTAGAGACAGAAAGAATATCAATATTACTATGGGGCACCAAGGGGGGATAATTACTTTAAGGGGGACACAAGAGGGGAAAATTTAACTGTATGAGAGCAGTGGATATCGGTGAAGAGTATGAATTTTCTGTATTTTTTACAGCATTTTGAGCCTGTTTTAACCTCTTGGTGACATCCACCAGATATGTACAGTATATGAGTCCGAGCTTACTGTATGGATCAGATTCAGGAGCTGAGCCTGTTGCTTTCAGTTCAGGTGCCCGCTGTGTAATGCAGCTGTCGCCTAAGAGTAACTGCTGTCAAATGTGACAGTGGCATTTAAAATGTTAGGAGAATGGGGGGAGAAAATTTAGCCCTCCTGCCGATTAGTTGTCATGTCAACTGGCATCTACTGAAGGCCCCCCCCCCCCCCCGTGTCTTCCGTGTTATTGCACCTATGAAACCCATAGGAAATCATCAATTTTACAATACATTTTAGTTTCAAGTCCCCTAAGAAGACTAACTAAAATATAACAAATAAATAAAAAAAAATAAAAAAAAATATAAAAGTTTAAAAGTTATAAAAGTTTAAATTTTTCCCCAAACATAAATATCAAAATCTAGAGAAAAAAATTAACATATTTGAGGCATGTGTAATATTCTAAACTATTAAAATATTATAATATTTATCCCATGCAATTAATGCCGAAATATAAAAATAAATAAAAACTACAGCAATGAAAACTACAACTACAAAAATAAAGTTATGGCTCTCGAAATATGTTGATTCAAGCCAAATTATTATTTTTTTTTTACGTGTTTTATTTTATTTTTTTTTTAAGTAGTAAAGCAAAAAAAAAAAAAACTATATAAATTTCTTGTTACTTGTAGTACAAATTTACTAGGTCATTTGTTTCTGCAAAGTGAACACCGTGAAAACAAAACCACAAAAAAATAATGACAAAATTTCAACATTTCTTCTATTTTTCGTTTTTTCATTTTTCAGTACATTTTATGGTAAAATAAATTGTTATTCACTACTCATCCTGCAAAAATAAATCATCAAAGAGAGAGAAACGACCCTGCATAGTATTACATGGTTGTAAATGAGTATCTACTACACGGACCATATACACTAAGTATATACTTTTACTGCCCATTTTCAATGTTTATGCTTGTTTTCTGCACTAAGTAATGTCTATTCAGGGAAACCTGTATCTAGAACTGCTGGTAAGTGGCCACTGCTCCCTGTTATAGAAATCATTTTTCCTGGAAAGTGTAGGAAGAAATATACTCACTTAAGATGGTCTCAAATAATTGTAATTGTTTTTGATGGAAGCCTAAGTGCTCTATTGAATTTTCTATGCAATTCTAAAGCAAAAATCATCTCTCTGTGTAAACTTTAAGATGACATTTACATTTGTGCGGAATCTCTGATACTAATGCTATAGAGATAAAAGACGTAGAATGACGCTTCCACTGTTGTCCAAGAGTTTCATATACATCATTATTCCATGAAGTACTCAGAAGAACAAAGAGCCCAGCAAAGGTCAGAATAAGACCCCACATAGGGTGCTGGGTTTTGCCACCAAGGACAATTATTAGGGCCTGCTGACTGTTTACATCTTCCTGCCCCTTTCAGGACCATTACTTCCTTCTCTTGAAACAATGCAGTTCCTCAGGGGAGGGGCATTTTCAATGGGTCCTCAGTAAGGGGATAAGACCTACAAGGGCTGGGCCTCCTGTCCACAAGAGTCCTGTAGAAGCTGCCTGGCCTGCCTCTATGGTATGTGCACCCTTGATAGTGGTGTCTCATGCAGGGGAGTACATAGAATTCATGGGGCCCCATAGTAAAATATCTATTTAGGCCAACCCCCTCCCCCCCCCCAAAGAAAACAAAAACCTTAATATTCGGCAGAGTCACAGAAGAGCATATCTCACAACTTTGCAGCCCTTACAAAGTAATTTTCCTCCTTTATAGTTCTCCATACAGTTTTGTGGGCACCACGCAGTCCTCCATACAGCATTATAGGTACCACATAGTCCTCCATAAAGCATTATAGGTACCACATAGTCCTCCATACAGAATAATGGGCTCCACATAGTCCTCTATACAGAATAATGGGCTTCACATAGTCCTCCATACAGTATAATGGCCCCACATAGTCCTCCATACAGAATAATGGGCTCCACGTAGTCCTCCATACAGTATAATGGCCCCACATAGTCCTCCATACAGAATAATGGGCTCCACATACTCCTCCATACAGAATAATGGGCCCCACATAGTCCTCCATACAGTATCATGAGCCTCACATAGTCCTCTATATGGTATAATGGCCCCACATAGTGCTCCATACAGAATAATGGGCCCCGCATAGTCCTCCATACAGTATAATGGGCCCCACATAGTCTTCCATACAGTATAATGGGCCCACATAGTCCTCCATACAGAATAATGGGCCCCACATAGTCCTCCATACAAAATAATGGGCCCCACATAGTGCTCCATACAGTATAATGGGCCCCGTATATTGCTCCATACAGTATTATGGGCCCCATAAAATGCTCCATATAGTATAATGGCCACCCTATATTGCTCCATACAGTATAATGGGCTCCCTATATTGCTCCATACAGTATTATGGGCCCCATATAATGCTCCATACAGTATAATGGTCTCCCTATATGGTTCCATACAATATGATGGGCCCCATATAATGCTCCATACAGAAAAAATAAATAAGCAAATATTCGCCTCTCACCCTTCCCCCACTGCTCCTGTCTCCTCAGCATCTTCTGACCCTCCGCACTGCTCGGCACAGAAGGTGCGCTGTAGTGATGTCATTGCACCCACTGTGCTGAGACGTCACAGAGCTCAGATCCAGAGGGGGAATGATGGGTGAGGTAGTGTCAGCTGACAGCTCCCGCTCCCATCATTGCTTTCAACTGGATCGGCATCCAGGATGCCAAAACAGTTGAAAGTACAATGCGGGCCATAGCGGACGAGTGGTTTGCCACCATTGGCGGTATACCACTGCCCCTCCCCCTTATAACATGCTCAAAGTGAATCCAGATATTTATCCCCCTCCCCCCTGTAATGTGCAAACTGTGCATCCAGATATTTATCCCCCTCCCCCTGTAATGTGCAAACTGTGCATCCAGATATTTATCCCCCTCCCCCTGTAATGTGCAAACTGTGCATCCAGAATATTTATCCCCCTATGTAATATGAAAACTGTGCATCCAGAATATTTATCCCCCTCCCCCGTGTAATGCAGTTATTCTCTCTTCTTCCTGATGTCACACTGGGTGAAGGGAGAACTTTCTGCTCCCGAGCGTGAAAGTTATCAAGAACAAAGAAGAAATGAAGAAAGGAGAAAACAGGTAGAGAGCAGCAAAATATAGATAGAGTATAGTACAGGGACAGCAGGTCAATACAGGTAGAGAGCAGTACATGTAGTACAGATAGAGAGCAGTACATGTAATACAGGTAAAGAGCAGTACATGTAGTACAGATAGAGAGCAGTACATGTAATACAGGTAGAGAGCAGTACATGTAGCACAGGTAGAGAGCAGTACATGTAGTACAGGTAGAGGGCAGTACATGTAGTACAGGTAGAGGGCAGTACATGTAGTACAGGTAGAGGGCAGTACATGTAATACAGGTAGAGAGCAGTACATGTAGCACAGGTAGAGAGCAGTACATGTAGTACAGGTAGAGGGCAGTATATGTAATACAGGTAGAGAGCAGTACATGTAGCACAGGTAGAGGGCAGTACATGTAGTACAGGTAGAGGGCAGTACATGTAGTACAGGCAGAGAGCAGTACATGTAGTACAGGTAGAGAGCAGTGCATATAGTACAGGTAGAAAGCAGTACATGTAGTACAGGTAGAGTGCAGTACATGTAGTACAGGTAGAGTGCAGTACATGTAGTACAGGTAGAGAGCAGTGCATATAGTATGGGTAGAGGGCAGTACATGTAGTACAGGTAGAGGGCAGTACATGTAGTACAGGTAGAGGGCAGTACATGTAGTACAGGTAGAGAGCAGTGCATATAGTACAGGTAGAAAGCAGTACATGTAGTACAGGTAGAGTGCAGTACATGTAGTACAGGTAGAGTGCAGTACATGTAGTACAGGTAGAGAGCAGTGCATATAGTATGGGTAGAGGGCAGTACATGTAGTACAGGTAGAGAGCAGTACATGTAGTACAGGTAGAGAGCAGTGCATATAGTACAGGTAGAAAGCAGTACATGTAGTACAGGTAGAGTGCAGTACATGTAGTACAGGTAGAGTGCAGTACATGTAGTACAGGTAGAGAGCAGTGCATATAGTATGGGTAGAGGGCAGTACATGTAGTACAGGTAGAGGGCAGTACATGTAGTACAGGTAGAGGGCAGTACATGTAGTACAGGTAGAGGGCAGAACATGTAGTACAGGTTGAGAGCAGTGCATGTAGTACAGGTAGAGGGCAGTGCATATAGTACAGGTAGAGGGCAGTACATGTACTACAGGTAGAGGGCAGTACATGTAGTACAGGTAGAGATCAGTACATGTAGCACAGGTAGAGAGCAGTACATGTAGTACAGGTAGAGGGCAGTACATGTAATACAGGTAGAGAGCAGTACATGTAGCACAGGTAGAGAGCAGTACATGTAGTACAGGTAGAGGGCAGTACATGTAGTACAGGCAGAGAGCAGTACATGTAATACAGGTAGAGAGCAGTACATGTCGTACAGATAGAGAGCAGTACATGTAATACAGGTAGAGGGCAGTACAGGTAGTACAGGTAGAGAGCAGTACATGAAGTACATGTAGAGGGCAGTACATACAGTACAGGTAGAGAGCAGTACATGTAGTACAGGTAGAGAGCAGTACATGTAGTACAGGTAGAGAGCAGTTCATATAGTACAGGTAGAGGGCAGTACATGTAGTACATGTAATACAGGTAGAGGGCAGTACATGTAGTACAGGTAGAGGGCAGTACATGTAGTACAGGTAGAGAGCAGTTCATATAGTACAGGTAGAGGGCAGTACATGTAGTACATGTAATACAGGTAGAGGGCAGTACATGTAGTACAGGTAGAGAGCAGTACATGTAGTACAGGTAGAGAGCAGTACATGTAGTAAAGATAGACAGCAGTACATGTATTACAGGTAGAGAGCAGTACATGTAGTACAGGTAGAGGGCAGTACATGTAGTACAGGTAGAGGGCAGTACATGTAGCACAGGTAGAGAGCAGTACATGTAGTACAGGTAGAGGGCAGTACATGTAGTACAGGTAGAGAGCAGTACATGTAATACAGGTAGAGAGCAGTACATGTAGTATAGGTAGAGAGCAGTGCATGTAGTACAGGTAGAGGGCAGTACATGTAGTACAGATAGAGAGCAGTACATGTAATACAGGTAGAGAGCAGTACATGTAGTACAGGTAGAGGGCAGTAGATATAGTACAGGTAGAGGGCAGTACATGTAGTACAGGTAGAGAGCAGTACATGTAGTACAGGTAGAGAGCAGTACATGTAGTACAGGTAGAGGGCAGTGCATATAGTACAGGTAGAGGGCAGTACATGTAGTACAGGTAGAGGGCAGTACATGTAGACGGCAGTGCATATAGTACAGGTAGAGGGCAGTACATGTAGTACAGGTAGAGGGCAGTACTTGTAGTACAGGTAGAGGGCAGTACATGTAGTACAGGTAGAGGGCAGTACATGTAGTACAGGTAGAGGGCAGTACATGTAATACAGGTAGAGAGCAGTACATGTAGCACAGGTAGAGAGCAGTACATGTAGTACAGGTAGAGGGCAGTACATGTAGTACAGGTAGAGTGCAGTACATGTAGTACAGGTAGAGAGCAGTGCATATAGTATGGGTAGAGGGCAGTACATGTAGTACAGGTAGAGGGCAGTACATGTAGTACAGGTAGAGGGCAGTACATGTAGTACAGGTAGAGAGCAGTGCATATAGTACAGGTAGAAAGCAGTACATGTAGTACAGGTAGAGTGCAGTACATGTAGTACAGGTAGAGTGCAGTACATGTAGTACAGGTAGAGAGCAGTGCATATAGTATGGGTAGAGGGCAGTACATGTAGTACAGGTAGAGAGCAGTACATGTAGTACAGGTAGAGAGCAGTGCATATAGTACAGGTAGAAAGCAGTACATGTAGTACAGGTAGAGTGCAGTACATGTAGTACAGGTAGAGTGCAGTACATGTAGTACAGGTAGAGAGCAGTGCATATAGTATGGGTAGAGGGCAGTACATGTAGTACAGGAAGAGGGCAGTACATGTAGTACAGGCAGAGGGCAGTACATGTAGTACAGGTAGAGGGCAGAACATGTAGTACAGGTTGAGAGCAGTGCATGTAGTACAGGTAGAGGGCAGTGCATATAGTACAGGTAGAGGGCAGTACATGTACTACAGGTAGAGGGCAGTACATGTAGTACAGGTAGAGATCAGTACATGTAGCACAGGTAGAGAGCAGTACATGTAGTACAGGTAGAGGGCAGTACATGTAATACAGGTAGAGAGCAGTACATGTAGCACAGGTAGAGAGCAGTACATGTAGTACAGGTAGAGGGCAGTACATGTAGTACAGGCAGAGAGCAGTACATGTAATACAGGTAGAGAGCAGTACATGTCGTACAGATAGAGAGCAGTACATGTAATACAGGTAGAGGGCAGTACAGGTAGTACAGGTAGAGAGCAGTACATGAAGTACATGTAGAGGGCAGTACATACAGTACAGGTAGAGAGCAGTACATGTAGTACAGGTAGAGAGCAGTACAAGTAGTACAGGTAGAGAGCAGTTGATATAGTACAGGTAGAGGGCAGTACATGTAGTACATGTAATACAGGTAGAGGGCAGTACATGTAGTACAGGTAGAGGGCAGTACATGTAGTACAGGTAGAGAGCAGTTCATATAGTACAGGTAGAGGGCAGTACATGTAGTACATGTAATAGAGGTAGAGGGCAGTACATGTAGTACAGGTAGAGAGCAGTACATGTAGTACAGGTAGAGAGCAGTACATGTAGTACAGATAGACAGCAGTACATGTATTACAGGTAGAGAGCAGTACATGTAGTACAGGTAGAGGGCAGTACATGTAGTACAGGTAGAGGGCAGTACATGTAGCACAGGTAGAGAGCAGTACATGTAGTACAGGTAGAGGGCAGTACATGTAGTACAGGTAGAGAGCAGTACATGTAATACAGGTAGAGAGCAGTACATGTAGTATAGGTAGAGAGCAGTGCATGTAGTACAGGTAGAGGGCAGTACATGTAGTACAGATAGAGAGCAGTACATGTAATACAGGTAGAGAGCAGTACATGTAGTACAGGTAGAGGGCAGTAGATATAGTACAGGTAGAGGGCAGTACATGTAGTACAGGTAGAGAGCAGTACATGTAGTACAGGTAGAGAGCAGTACATGTAGTACAGGTAGAGGGCAGTGCATATAGTACAGGTAGAGGGCAGTACATGTAGTACAGGTAGAGGGCAGTACATGTAGACGGCAGTGCATATAGTACAGGTAGAGGGCAGTACATGTAGTACAGGTAGAGGGCAGTACTTGTAGTACAGGTAGAGGGCAGTACATGTAGTACAGGTAGAGGGCAGTACATGTAGTACAGGTAGAGGGCAGTACATGTAATACAGGTAGAGAGCAGTACATGTAGCACAGGTAGAGAGCAGTACATGTAGTACAGGTAGAGGGCAGTACATGTAGTACAGGTAGAGAGCAGTACATGTAATACAGGTAGAGAGCAGTACATGTAGTACAGGTAGAGAGCAGTACATGTAGTACAGGTAGAGAGCAGTTCATATAGTACAGGTAGAGGGCAGTACATGTAGTACAGGTAGAGAGCAGTTCATATAGTACAGGTAGAGGGCAGTACATGTAGTACATGTAATACAGGTAGAGGGCAGTACATGTAGTACAGGTAGAGAGCAGTACATGTAGTACAGGTAGAGAGCAGTACATGTAGTACAGATAGACAGCAGTACATGTATTACAGGTAGAGAGCAGTACATGTAGTACAGGTAGAGGGCAGTACATGTAGTACAGGTAGAGGGCAGTACATGTAGCACAGGTAGAGAGCAGTACATGTAGTACAGGTAGAGGGCAGTACATGTAGTACAGGTAGAGGGCAGTACATGTAATACAGGTAGAGAGCAGTACATGTAGTATAGGTAGAGAGCAGTGCATGTAGTACAGGTAGAGGGCAGTACATGTAGTACAGATAGAGAGCAGTACATGTAATACAGGTAGAGAGCAGTACATGTAGTACAGGTAGAGGGCAGTAGATATAGTACAGGTAGAGGGCAGTACATGTAGTACAGGTAGAGAGCAGTACATGTAGTACAGGTAGAGAGCAGTACATGTAGTACAGGTAGAGGGCAGTGCATATAGTACAGGTAGAGGGCAGTACATGTAGTACAGGTAGAGGGCAGTACATGTAGACGGCAGTGCATATAGTACAGGTAGAGGGCAGTACATGTAGTACAGGTAGAGGGCAGTACTTGTAGTACAGGTAGAGGGCAGTACATGTAGTACAGGTAGAGGGCAGTACATGTAGTACAGGTAGAGGGCAGTACATGTAGTACAGGTAGACGGCAGTACATGTAATACAGGTAGAGAGCAGTACATGTAGCACAGGTAGAGAGCAGTACATGTAGTACAGGTAGAGGGCAGTACATGTAATACAGGTAGAGGGCAGTACATGTAGCACAGGTAGAGAGCAGTACATGTAGTACAGGTAGAGGGCAGTACATGTAGTACAGGTAGAGAGCAGTACATGTAGTACAGGTAGAGAGCAGTGCATATAGTACAGGTAGAAAGCAGTACATGTAGTACAGGTAGAGTGCAGTACATGTAGTACAGGTAGAGTGCAGTACATGTAGTACAGGTAGAGAGCAGTGCTTATAGTACAGGTAGAGGGCAGTACATGTAGTACAGGTAGAGGGCAGTACATGTAGTACAGGTAGAGGGCAGTACATGTAGTACAGGTTGAGAGCAGTGCATATAGTACAGGTAGAGGGCAGTGCACATAGTACAGGTAGAGGGCAGTACATGTAGTACAGGTAGAGATCAGTACATGTAGCACAGGTAGAGAGCAGTACATGTAGTACAGGTAGAGGGTAGTACATGTAATACAGGTAGAGAGCAGTACATGTAGCACAGGTAGAGAGCAGTACATGTAGTACCGGTAGAGGGCAGTACATGTAGTAAAGGTAGAGGGCAGTACATGTAGTACAGGTAGAGGGCAGTACATGTAATACAGGTAGAGAGCAGTACATGTAGCACAGGTAGAGAGCAGTACATGTAGTACAGGTAGAGGGCAGTACATGTAATACAGGTAGAGAGCAGTACATGTAGCACAGGTAGAGAGCAGTACATGTAGTACAGGTAGAGGGCAGTACATGTAGTACAGGTAGAGAGCAGTACATGTAGTACAGGTAGAGAGCAGTGCATATAGTACAGGTAGAAAGCAGTACATGTAGTACAGGTAGAGTGCAGTACATGTAGTACAGGTAGAGTGCAGTACATGTAGTACAGGTAGAGAGCAGTGCATATAGTACAGGTAGAGGGCAGTACATGTAGTACAGGTAGAGGGCAGTACATGTAGTACAGGTAGAGGGCAGTACATGTAGTACAGGTAGAGGGCAGTACATGTAGTACAGGTTGAGAGCAGTGCATATAGTACAGGTAGAGGGCAGTGCATATAGTACAGGTAGAGGGCAGTACATGTAGTACAGGTAGAGGGCAGTACATGTAGTACAGGTAGAGATCAGTACATGTAGCACAGATAGAGAGCAGTATATGTAGTACAGGTAGAGGGCAGTACATGTAATACAGGTAGAGAGCAGTACATGTAGCACAGGTAGAGAGCAGTACATGTATTACAGGTAGAGGGCAGTACATGTAGTACAGGTAGAGAGCAGTACATGTAATACAGGTAGAGAGCAGTACATGTAGTACAGATAGAGAGCAGTACATGTAATACAGGTAGAGGGCAGTACAGGTAGTACAGGTAGAGAGCAGTACATGAAGTACATGTAGAGGGCAGTACATGTGACGCGCCCCCTGGGCCAGTGCTGTTTGGGGATACCCGGAACCGGATCAGATGGGGGTTGTAGTCTCCGAGTGGCGGCGACCCAGTCCGTGCCCAGGGTGTCAAACTCAGTGTGTGGCAGTCTTTACAGATGTTGTTAAATGTTCTTTAGTGTCGACTACGCCACCCGTTGATTTGCGGTCAAAAGGCCGCCGCTGCAGCAGGGTCCGCTGAGGCTGTTGGTATGTGTGCAGCTGTGGTAGTATAACCCCCAACGGGAGGGGTATAGCCTCAGGGGGTCAGATGTAGAGGATGGTGGTTGTGAAGGTGCAGGAGAGCTAAGCAAGAAGACTCAGAGTCGGGCTGTGCAGTTCAGGGGTTTTTACTTACGGGTGTTCTTATGGTCACTCTGGCCTGAAGCGACCACCCGAGCCGTGCTGCGTCCACCAGGTCCTGGACTCGGCCAACCCCCAAGCAATTCTGGAGCGTGGTCCTGAGCTCCTGTCTGACTTTCCCTCTCTTCTGGCCGTTCTCACTAGGGATCCACTTATGTCCGGCTCCCTCGGGTCTCTTGGTGGGTACACCTCTTCTGGGTTCCCTGACCCTATACTTGGTATGCTTTCCTAGTGGATTTAGTGAGGGTCGTGGCAGATCCTGCCCACGACCTCCGGTTCCTGGCTAAGGTGTGCTTTTCTCTCTGCCAGCTTGGGATCCGGTACCCTGGGTGCCAACCCTTCACCCTGCTGTTTGTATTCTGGGGTCTTGGGGTTCCTTCTTCTTCTCTCTGGGTCCTTCTGACTCCTCTCTCTCTCTCAGACTTGGCCTTGGAGCTGGGCCCAGCCGGAACCACAACTCCCTGTCAGCCCTTCTGGCTGAGCTTCTCTGCTCTGCTCCTCTGACTAAACTCTGACAGACTGACTCACTCTACAAAAGACCCTGTCCTAAGATGGTGCCCACCTTATATACTCCCTCTATGTGTGAGCTCAGGTGACCAGCACCCAATGAGCTCCTAGCCTTACCCAGACTGCTCCCCCTATCTGCCCCTACACTACTGGGATGTTCCACCCCCCTCCCACTCCAGCCAGGGACAGACACTATCGTACCTGCACATATATTGGTGGGAGTACCGTCGATCTGTCCCCCGGAAATGGGATGTATGTAGTGTATGCAGCTATCTGAGCTCAGTCCCACACTCCATCCTTACCCGGGAGTGGAATACCACACCTCTGGCTTGAGGTGCAATACCCCTGTAGCAGCCGAGCCCTCAGGGTGCTACATTCCCCCCTGGTAAATCACAGCACGTCCTCGGGCTGTAAAAGAATAAAAACATCCACAAACATACATTTTTTTTCATAAAACATAAACATATAAAACATATAAACACTATCAGCAGCATAATAAATATTCTTGTTAACTTTCTTGTTCCTCCGGCCACGGTGCAACTTGTGACCGGGTAAAGTGCAACAGTCTCTTGTAGAAAAAAAACAACAGTTTCCTATAAAACCGGTAGGGGGCGCCTTAGAAAGCGCAACTATATACAAGGGGAGGTGGCCGCTCTCAGTCCTCGCCCAGTGGGGAAAAGGGATGGCTGCTCACAGTCCTCAGCCTGTGGGGAGATGGGACACACTGGAACAGTTCACACTTGTCCCAACGGGGATCTTATTTTAAGTTAGCAGCATGGCATATACCCTGACGGGTAACTATGTACAGTCTCTTTACCGTACTTCAATGACGGCGTACTCCTGCTCCTCCTTCAGACCCGTCCGGATCCTCTTGCTCCTCTTCACACCGTAGCTCCTCCTCCGTCAGCCGGTGTACATGGAGGGCGTAGGGTCCTTTGGCACACTTGTGCCGGGTGAACGTGACCTCGTCCCCTACATATAGGTCACGACCTCTGTGTCCCTCCGGCAGATGGGACTCCACGTCTCTGCGGGTGACAAAGACGTCGCCGGGGGTGTGATGATCCCTGATGAAACCCCAACCGTGCTGCAGTTGGAATTTAATTACAGTCCCGGTGGCACGGGGACCGTGGGCTGCATGGGGTTCCTCCTGGTCCGGCTCTTCTGCTCTGCACTCTGTTCCTGCAGCCGCTGCTCGCGGACCCGCCTCTCTCTTCGCTCGCGGTCAAAGACCTCTAACTGCTGCCGGCAGCACTCCGCACGCTCAGCTGCGGCTGCCCGAGTCTCTTGGGTGAATCCCATGAGGTCTCCTCCGGTGGGGTCCCACGCAAACTGCGCTTCCTCCAACGAGAGTGGGGTGATCTTAACGGGCTTCGGAACCGGAATCAGGGGCTCATCTAGGGGTCTTTCTTTCCGGAGTCGGGGATGGTGGAACTCCGGTGGCCACACAAAGGGCTGCCCATCCGGGCACGTGTGCTGGGCAAACAAGTCTTCACCCAGGTGCGGCACGGTGGACGTTGAGGGCGCGGTGGTGGTAGCGGCGCCCGGGTTCACTAGGCCTTGCGACCAGGCTTGGGGCACCCTGAAGGTAAAGGGCACCGTGAAGACGGCGGCGCCCGGGGTTACTTGGCCCAGCGACCAGGCCGGTGACTCAGCAGAGGTAGAGGGCGCTGTTGGTACTGCGGCGCCCGGGGGTACTAGACCTTGTGACCAGGCCGGTGGTGTTTCCTGCTTTGCCGCGCTCAGGGTTGAGGCGCGTGACGTCACAGGGGTCGCGGCCGCGGCTTCTGCTTGAGGCCTTGTCTGGAGCGGTGACGATGCAGCGACGGGCACGGCAGGGGGAATTTCGGGCTCTGCGACGGGGAGCTGGGGCAGGCACGCGGTTTCTCGGCTCGGGGTAGTGACGTCCCCTTTACCTGCCTCCATCTGTTCAGCTCCCTCTTCGGCGCCGTCTCCGGCCTTCACTCCTCCTGCACCATCCTCAGAGGCGGTCTGTCTCCTCGTCTCGGGTGGCGTGCTTCGCTGGCGGGTTCCAGCCTGCTGGGCCATCTCTCTGCTCCATGCGGCCAGTACGTCCCGCTGCACTCGGGCCATCCTCTGAGCCAAGCTCTCCAGTGCGGTCTGTGCACGCTCCCGATCTCGGGGGAGCTGTGCCAGGATCTCCACCAGGCCTTCTGGGGTCGTCGCTTGCAACAGGCTCCTGACCACTGGGTCGGTGCTGCCTGCCTCTCCCTCCATCTCCGGGTACGGCTTCTCCGGAGTCCTCTCCAGACTTCTTGTCTCCGGGTGCGCTCTCTCCAGACTCCTCCAGGCTGCACCCATCTTCGCTCTCTTGTTCTGTCTCCGCCCACATTGAAGGTGGTCCCGGGGCAACTTTGTGATTGTCAGTTCCAGGGGCAGTTCTCTCACGCTGATGGACATCTCCAGCATCACAGTCTCTGTTGGTGGGGGCGGTTTCCGCTTTTGGCGCCATTCCTTGACCTGGCCCACGATGGGAGGTGACCTCTTGCCACCCTCTGGCACGCCCATAATGGCGTCCGCTCTTCCAAGGCGGGAAATCTTCTGGAAATGGCGGGAATCGTTTCCCAGTGGCGGGAAACTCCGTGGATGGCGGGAAAAAGCTGCAGATGGCGGGCAACCGGCGGGAAACGATCCATGATGGCGTCCCATGGCGGGGACCCTCTGGAACCGGCGGGAGACTTCTTCTTAAGGTAAATTTGAACTTCTCTTCAGGCACGCAGTACCCGGTGTTTGCGGGCACGAAATCCTGCCGACTACGCCAAAGTTGACGCGCCCCCTGGGCCAGTGCTGTTTGGGGATACCCGGAACCGGATCAGATGGGGGTTGTAGTCTCCGAGTGGTGGCGACCCGGTCCGTGCCCAGGGTGTCAAACTCAGTGTGTGGCAGTCTTTACAGATGTTGTTAAATGTTCTTTAGTGTCGACTACGCCACCCGTTGATTTGCGGTCAAAAGGCCGCCGCTGCAGCAGGGTCCGCTGAGGCTGTTGGTATGTGTGCAGCTGTGGTAGTATAACCCCCAACGGGAGGGGTATAGCCTCAGGGGGTCAGATGTAGAGGATGGTGGTTGTGAAGGTGCAGGAGAGCTAAGCAAGAAGACTCAGAGTCGGGCTGTGCAGTTCAGGGGTTTTTACTTACGGGTGTTCTTATGGTCACTCTGGCCTGAAGCGACCACCCGAGCCATGCTGCGTCCACCAGGTCCTGGACTCGGCCAACCCCCAAGCAATTCTGGAGCGTGGTCCTGAGCTCCTGTCTGACTTTCCCTCTCTTCTGGCCGTTCTCACTAGGGATCCACTTATGTCCGGCTCCCTCGGGTCTCTTGGTGGGTACACCTCTTCTGGGTTCCCTGACCCTATACTTGGTATGCTTTTGTAGCACCCTGAGGATTCGGCTGCTACAGGGGTATTGCACCTCAACCCAGAGGTGTGATATTCCACTCCCGGGTAAGGATGGAGTGTGGACCTGAGCTCGGTAGGCTGCATGCACTACACACATCCCATTTCCGAGGAGCAGACCGATGGTACTCCCACTTAGAAATGTGCAGGTACGACCGAGTCTGTTCCTGGCTGGAGTGGGAGGGGGGTGGTACATCCCAAGTAGTGTAGGGGCAGATAGGGGGAGCAGCCTGGGTAAAGATAGGAGCTCATTGGGTGCTGGTCACCTGAGCTCACACATAGAGGGTGTATATAAGGTGGGCACCAACTAAGAACAGGGTCAGTTGCAGAGAGAAAGTCAGCGAGCAGAGGAGAAGAGAGACCCAGAGTGAGAGAGGAGAAAGAGAGACCCAGAGGGGGAACCAGAAGAAAAGGACTCCAAGAACCCAACTTAAATCCCCGGGTGAAGAGTCGGCACAGGGTACCGGAACCCAAGCTGGTGGGGGCAAAAACATTCCCCAGCCAGAGACCGGAGACCGTGGGCAGCGTTTGCCACGGTCACCCACCACATCCACCACGAAGGCATACCACGAGGAGGGTCAGGGAACCCAAGGCCAAGGGTCTCCCAACAGAAGGCCCGAGGGAGCTGGACCTGGGTGGATCAATAGTGGGGACGGCCAGAGAAAGGACTGAAGGAGAGCTCAGGGTCACGCTCCGGACTTATTTGGGAGTTGGCTGGATCCAGAACCTGGTGGACGCAGCACGGCTCGGGAGGTCACTCGAAGCTGGAGTGACCAGAACATCAGCAGTGAGTAAAACATCCTAAACTGCATAACCCGACACTGTCTCTGATTGCCGTCTACACTGCATTACCACAACTCCCATCCTCTGCACCTGATCCCACTGAGGCTATACCCCTCCCGTTGGGGGTTATCCTATCAAGCTGCACCAACACCACCAGCCTCAGCGGACCCTGCTGCAGCGGCGGCCACAGTGACCGCAACACAACGGGTGGCGTAGTCGACAATAAAGAACTTATAACATCTGTAGGACTGCCACATACAACTCAGTTTGACACCCTGGGCACGGACCGGGTCACAGCCACTCGGAGACTACAACCCCCATCTGATCCGGCTCTGGATATTCCCATAAAGAATATGGCCCAGGGGGCGCGTCAACTTTGGCGTAGTCGGCAGGATTACGTGCCCGCAACACCCGGGTACTGCGTGCCTGAAGAAAAGTGCAAGTTTACCTCAGAAAGAAGTCTCCTGCCGGTTCCGGAGGGTCCCCGCCATCGGACCCCATCACCAGTCGATTCCAGCCGGTTGTCCGCCATTAACAACTTTTTCCCGCCATCTGCAGAGTTTCCCGCCACTGGGAAGCGATTCCCGCCATTTCCAAAGGTTTCCCGCCTTGGAAGAGCGGACGCCATTATGGGCGTGCCAGAGGGTGGCGAGAGGCCACCTCCCATCGTGGGCCAGGACCGAAAATGGCGCCAAAAGTGGAAACCGCCCCCACCAACAGAGACTGTGATGCTAGAGGTGTCTGTCAGCGTGAAAGAACTCCCCCTGGAGCTGACAGTCACCAAGTGGCCCCGGGACCGCCCTCAAAGGGGGAGGAGACGAAAGAAAAGAACGAAGATGGGTGCCGCCTGGGGCAGTCTGGAGCGAGCGCACCCGGAGGCAAGAAGCCTGGAGAGGAGTAGCAGAGAAGCTCACCCGGAGATGTCCAGAGAGCAGAGCAGCACCGGCCCGCTGGCCAGGAGCCTGCTGGAAGAAGAGCAGAGCAGCACCGACCCGTTGGTCAGGAGCCTGCTGGAAACCACGACCCCACTAGGCCTAGTGGAGGTCCTCGCACAGCTCCCCCGAGACCGGGAGTGTGCACAGACTGCCCTGGAGGGCCTCGCACGGAGGATGGCCCGGGTACAGCGAGAGACATTGGCGGAGTGGAGCCGAGAGATGGCCCAGCAAACCAAGACCCGGAGCACGCCAGCCAAGATGAGGAGACAGACCGCCTCTGAGGATGGCGCGGGAGGACCCAAGGCCGGAGACGGCGCCGAGAAGGGAGCCGAATGCATGGAGGCAGGTAAAGGGGACGTCTATACCCCAAACCAGGACACCGCTTACCTGCCCCAGCTCCCCGTCGCAGAGCCCGAAAGTCCCCCTGCTGTGCCCGAAAACGCCATGTCACCGACGCAGACTAGGCCCCAACCGGAAGCCGCCGCCGCGACCCCTGTGACGTCACACGCCTCGACCCCGAGCGTGGCAGAACAGGAAGTAACACCAGCCTGGTCGCAAGGCCTAGTACCCCCGGGCGTCGCATCACCAACAGCGCCCCCTACCTCCGCGGAGCCTCCGGCCTGGCCGCAAGGCCAGGTAGCCCAGGGCGCCGCCGTCCTGACGGTGCCCTTCACCTTCCAGGTGCCCCAGGCCTGGCCGCAAGGCCTGGGCAACCCGGGCGCCACCACCACCGCGCCCGCACCCGCAAAACCAAGGGTGCCGCGTCTGGGAGAGGACTTGTTTGCTCAGCACACGTGGCCGGACGGGCAGCCTTTCATCTGGCCCCAGAGTTATTATGAACTGGAGCACCAGAGGAGAGTTGGGGCCATGTGTGCACCCCTGATTCCGGCTCCGAAGCCCGTGATAAGGATCTCGCCCCCGCTTGAAGAGACCCAATTTGAGTGGGACCCCACCGGAGAAGACCTAATGGGGTTCACTCAAGAAACCAGGGCAGCTGCAGCGGAGCGTGCTGAGTGCTGCCGACAGCAGCTCGAGGAGTTTGCGAGGGAGCGGAGAGAGAGGCGGGTCCGGGAACAACAGGCCCAAATAAGGAGCGCCGAGCAGAAGAGCCGAACCAGGAGGGACCCCCGTGCAGCGCACAGTCCCCGCACCACCGGGACTGTAATTAAGTTCAACATGCAGCATGGGTGGGGCTTCATCAGAGACCACAACACCCCCGGCGACGTCTTTGTCACGCGCAGAGATGTGGAGTCCCATCTGCCGGAGGGGCACAGAGGTCGTGACCTTTATATCGGGGACGAGGTCACCTTTACCCGGCACAAGTGTGCCAAAGGACCTTACGCCCTCCATGTGCATCGCCTGACAGAGGAGGAGCTGCGATGTGAGGAGGAAGAGCAAGAGGATCCGGACGGGTCTGAAGCTGAGATCCCCAAAGAAGGAGCAGGAGGAAGACGTTGTTGAGTACAGCGGAGCAGGTGCTGTAAATAGTTACCCGATCGGGGTATAAAGAAACTGTTACTGCAAATATAGTCCCCGTTGGGACCAGCAGAGTGAACTGTTTACCCGTTTACCCTTAATCCCACAGGCTGAGGACTGTGAGCAGCCATTCCCTTTCCCTCCTTAACTGGCCGAGGACTGAGAGCGGCCATATCCTTGTATATAGTTGCGCGTCCTAAAGCGCCCCCTACCGGTTTTATAGGAAAACCATTTTTCTAGAAAGACTGTCGCACTTTACCCGGTCACACGTTGCACAGTGACCGGAGGAGGAAACAAGAGACGACGAGAATGTTATATGAAAAGTTTTATATATATATAATGTTTTATATGTTTTATATGTTTATGAAAAAAAATTTGTATGTTTTGGTGTTGTTTTTGTCTTACAGCCCGAGGACGTGCTGTGATTTACCAGGGGGGAATGTAGCACCCTGAGGATTCGGCTGCTACAGGGGTATTGCACCTCAACCCAGAGGTGTGATATTCCACTCCCGGGTAAGGATGGAGTGTGGACCTGAGCTCGGTAGGCTGCATGCACTACACACATCCCATTTCCGAGGAGCAGACCGACGGTACTCCCACTTAGAAATGTGCAGGTACGACCGAGTCTGTTCCTGGCTGGAGTGGGAGGGGGGTGGTACATCCCAAGTAGTGTAGGGGCAGATAGGGGGAGCAGCCTGGGTAAAGATAGGAGCTCATTGGGTGCTGGTCACCTGAGCTCACACATAGAGGGTGTATATAAGGTGGGCACCAACTAAGAACAGGGTCAGTTGCCGAGAGAAAGTCAGCGAGCAGAGGAGAAGAGAGACCCAGAGTGAGAGAGGAGAAAGAGAGACCCAGAGGGGGAACCAGAAGAAAAGGACTCCAAGAACCCAACTTAAATCCCCGGGTGAAGAGTCGGCACAGGGTACCGGAACCCAAGCTGGTGGGGGCAAAAACACTCCCCAGCCAGAGACCGGAGACCGTGGGCAGCGTTTGCCACGGTCACCCACCACATCCACCACGAAGGCATACCACGAGGAGGGTCAGGGAACCCAAGGCCAAGGGTCTCCCAACAGAAGGCCCGAGGGAGCTGGACCTGGGTGGATCAATAGTGGGGACGGCCAGAGAAAGGACTGAAGGAGAGCTCAGGGTCACGCTCCGGACTTATTTGGGAGTTGGCTGGATCCAGAACCTGGTGGACGCAGCACGGCTCGGGAGGTCACTCGAAGCTGGAGTGACCAGAACATCAGCAGTGAGTAAAACATCCTAAACTGCATAACCCGACACTGTCTCTGATTGCCGTCTACACTGCATTACCACAACTCCCATCCTCTGCACCTGATCCCACTGAGGCTATACCCCTCCCGTTGGGGGTTATCCTATCAAGCTGCACCAACACCACCAGCCTCAGCGGACCCTGCTGCAGCGGCGGCCACAGTGACCGCAACACAACGGGTGGCGTAGTCGACAATAAAGAACTTATAACATCTGTAGGACTGCCACATACAACTCAGTTTGACACCCTGGGCACGGACCGGGTCACAGCCACTCGGAGACTACAACCCCCATCTGATCCGGCTCCGGATATTCCCATAAAGAATATGGCCCAGGGGGCGCGTCACTTTCCTAGTGGATTAGTGAGGGTCGTGGCAGATCCTGCCCACGACCTCCGGTTCCTGGCTAAGGTGTGCTTTTCTCTCTGCCAGCTTGGGATCCGGTACCCTGGGTGCCAACCCTTCACCCTGCTGTTTGTATTCTGGGGTCTTGGGGTTCCTTCTTCTTCTCTCTGGGTCCTTCTGACTCCTCTCTCTCTCTCAGACTTGGCCTTGGAGCTGGGCCCAGCCGGAACCACAACTCCCTGTCAGCCCTTCTGGCTGAGCTTCTCTGCTCTGCTCCTCTGACTAAACTCTGACAGACAGACTCACTCTACAAAAGACCCTGTCCTAAGATGGTGCCCACCTTATATACTCCCTCTATGTGTGAGCTCAGGTGACCAGCACCCAATGAGCTCCTAGCCTTACCCAGACTGCTCCCCCTATCTGCCCCTACACTACTGGGATGTTCCACCCCCCTCCCACTCCAGCCAGGGACAGACACTATCGTACCTGCACATTTATTGGTGGGAGTACCGTCGATCTGTCCCCCGGAAATGGGATGTATGTAGTGTATGCAGCTATCTGAGCTCAGTCCCACACTCCATCCTTACCCGGGAGTGGAATACCACACCTCTGGCTTGAGGTGCAATACCCCTGTAGCAGCCGAGCCCTCAGGGTGCTACACATGCAGTACAGGTAGAGAGCAGTACATGTAGTACAGGTGGAGAGCAGTACATGTAGTACAGGTAGAGAGCAGTACATGTAATACAGGTAGAGAGCAGTACATGTAGTACAGATAGAGAGCAGTACATGTAGTACAGGTAGAGAGCAGTTCATATAGTACAGGTAGAGGGCAGTACAGTAGTACATGTAATACAGGTAGAGGGCAGTACATGTAGTACAGGTAGAGAGCAGTACATGTAGTACAGGTAGAGAGCAGTACATGTAGTACAGGTAGAGGGCAGTACATGTAATACAGGTAGAGAGCAGTACATGTAGCACAGGTAGAGAGCAGTACATGTATTACAGGTAGAGGGCAGTACATGTAGTACAGGTAGAGAGCAGTACATGTAATACAGGTAGAGAGCAGTGCATGTAGTACAGATAGAGAGCAGTACATGTAATACAGGTAGAGGGCAGTACAGGTAGTACAGGTAGAGAGCAGTACATGAAGTACATGCAAAGGGCAGTACATGCAGTACAGGTAGAGAGCAGTACATGTAGTACAGGTGGAGAGCAGTACATGTAGTACAGGTAGAGAGCAGTACATGTAATACAGGTAGAGAGCAGTACATGTAGTACAGATAGAGAGCAGTACATGTAGTACAGGTAGAGAGCAGTTCATATAGTACAGGTAGAGGGCAGTACATGTAGCACAGGTAGAGGGCAGTACATGTAATACAGGTAGAGGGCAGTACATGTAGTACAGGTAGAGAGCAGTACATGTAGTACAGGTAGAGAGCAGTACATGTAGTACAGATAGAGAGCAGTACATGTATTACAGGTAGAGGGCAGTACACGTAGCACAGGTAGAGAGCAGTACATGTAGTACAGGTAGAGGGCAGTACATATAATACAGGTAGAGAGCAGCACATGTAGTATAGGTAGAGAGCAGTGCATGTAGTACAGGTAGAGGGCAGTACATGTAGTACAGATAGAGAGCAGTACATGTAATACAGGTAGAGAGCATTACATGTAGTACAGGTAGAGGCCAGTACATGTAGTACAGGTAGAGGGCAGTAGATAAAGTACAGGTAGAGGGCAGTACATGTAGTACAGGTAGAGAGCAGTACATGTAGTACAGGTAGAGAGCAGTACATGTAGTACAGGTAGAGGGCAGTGCATATAGTACAGGTAGAGGGCAGTACATGTAGTACAGGTAGAGGGCAGTACATGTAGTACATGTAGACGGCAGTGCATATAGTACAGGTAGAGGGCAGTACATGTAGTACAGGTAGAGGGCAGTACTTGTAGTACAGGTAGAGGGCAGTACATGTAGTACAGGTAGAGGGCAGTACATGTAGTACAGGTAGAGGGCAGTACATGTAATACAGGTAGAGAGCAGTACATGTAGCACAGGTAGAGAGCAGTACATTTAGTACAGGTAGAGGGCAGTACATGTAATACAGGTAGAGAGCAGTACATGTAGCACAGCTAGAGAGCAGTACATGTAGTACAGGTAGAGGGCAGTACATGTAGTACAGGTAGAGAGCAGTACATGTAGTACAGGTAGAGTTCAGTACATGTAGTACAGGTAGAGAGCAGTGCATATAGTACAGGTAGAGGGCAGTACATGTAGTACAGGTAGAGGGCAGTACATGTAGTACAGGTTGAGAGCAGTGCATATAGTACAGGTAGAGGGCAGTGCATATAGTACAGGTAGAGGGCAGTACATGTAGTACAGGTAGAGGGCAGTACATGTAGTACAGGTTGAGAGCAGTGCATATAGTACAGGTAGAGAGCAGTGCATATAGTACAGGTAGAGGGCAGTACATGTAGTACAGGTAGAGGGCAGTACATGTAGTACAGGTAGAGGGCAGTACATGTAGTACAGGTAGAGGGCAGTACATGTAGTACAGGTTGAGAGCAGTGCATATAGTATAGGTAGAGGGCAGTGCATATAGTACAGGTAGAGGGCAGTACATGTAGTACAGGTAGAGGGCAGTACATGTAGTACAGGTAGAGATCAGTACATGTAGCACAGGTAGAGAGCAGTACATGTAGTACAGGTAGAGGGCAGTACATGTAGTACAGGTAGAGAGCAGTACATGTAGCACAGGTAGAGAGCAGTACATGTATTACAGGTAGAGGGCAGTACATGTAGTACAGGTAGAGAGCAGTACATGTAATACAGGTAGAGAGCAGTACATGTAGTACAGATAGAGAGCAGTACATGTAATACAGGTAGAGGGCAGTACAGGTAGTACAGGTAGAGAGCAGTACATGAAGTACATGTAGAGGGCAGTACATGCAGTACAGGTAGAGAGCAGTACATGTAGTACAGGTGGAGAGCAGTACATTTAATACAGGTAGAGAGCAGTACATGTAGTACAGATAGAGATCAGTACATGTAGTACAGGTAGAGAGCAGTTCATATAGTACAGGTAGAGGGCAGTACATGTAGTACATGTAATACAGGTAGAGGGCAGTACATGTAGTACAGGTAGAGAGCAGTACATGTAGTACAGGTAGAGAGCAGTACATGTAGTACAGGTAGAGGGCAGTACATGTAATACAGGTAGAGAGCAGTACATGTAGCACAGGTAGAGAGCAGTACATGTATTACAGGTAGAGGGCAGTACATGTAGTACAGGTAGAGAGCAGTACATGTAATACAGGTAGAGAGCAGTACATGTAGTACAGATAGAGAGCAGTACATGTAATACAGGTAGAGGGCAGTACAGGTAGTACAGGTAGAGAGCAGTACATGAATTACATGCAGAGGGCAGTACATGCAGTACAGGTAGAGAGCAGTACATGTAGTACAGGTGGAGAGCAGTACATGTAGTACAGGTAGAGAGCAGTACATGTAATACAGGTAGAGAGTAGTACATGTAGTACAGATAGAGAGCAGTACATGTAGTACAGGTAGAGATCAGTTCATATAGTACAGGTAGAGGGCAGTACATGTAGTACATGTAATACAGGTAGAGGGCAGTACATGTAGTACAGGTAGAGAGCAGTACATGTAGTACAGGTAGAGAGCAGTACATGTAGTACAGATAGAGAGCAGTACATGTATTACAGGTAGAGAGTAGTACATGTAGTACAGGTAGAGGGCAGTACATGTAGTACAGGTAGAGGGCAGTACATGTAGCACAGGTAGAGAGCAGTACATGTAGTACAGGTAGAGGGCAGTACATGTAGTACAGGTAGAGGGCAGTACATGTAATACAGGTAGAGAGCAGCACATGTAGTATAGGTAGAGAGCAGTGCATGTAGTACAGGTAGAGGGCAGTACATGTAGTACAGATAGAGAGCAGTACATGTAATACAGGTAGAGAGCAGTACATGTAGTACAGGTAGAGGCCAGTACATGTAGTACAGGTAGAGGGCAGTAGATAAAGTACAGGTAGAGGGCAGTACATGTAGTACAGGTAGAGAGCAGTACATGTATCACAGGTAGAGAGCAGTACATGTAGTACAGGTAGAGGGCAGTGCATATAGTACAGGTAGAGGGCAGTACATGTAGTACAGGTAGAGGGCAGTACATGTAGTACATGTAGACGGCAGTGCATATAGTACAGGTAGAGGGCAGTACATGTAGTACAGGTAGAGGGCAGTACTTGTAGTACAGGTAGAGGGCAGTACATGTAGTACAGGTAGAGGGCAGTACATGTAGTACAGGTAGAGAGCAGTACATGTAATACAGGTAGAGAGCAGTACATGTAGTACAGATAGAGAGCAGTACATGTAATACAGGTAGAGGGCAGTACAGGTAGTACAGGTAGAGAGCAGTACATGAATTACATGCAGAGGGCAGTACATGCAGTACAGGTAGAGAGCAGTACATATAGTACAGGTGGAGAGCAGTACATGTAGTACAGGTAGAGAGCAGTACATGTAATACAGGTAGAGAGTAGTACATGTAGTACAGATAGAGAGCAGTACATGTAGTACAGGTAGAGATCAGTTCATATAGTACAGGTAGAGGGCAGTACATGTAGTACATGTAATACAGGTAGAGGGCAGTACATGTAGTACAGGTAGAGAGCAGTACATGTAGTACAGGTAGAGAGCAGTACATGTAGTACAGATAGAGAGCAGTACATGTATTACAGGTAGAGAGTAGTACATGTAGTACAGGTAGAGGGCAGTACATGTAGTACAGGTAGAGGGCAGTACATGTAGCACAGGTAGAGAGCAGTACATGTAGTACAGGTAGAGGGCAGTACATGTAGTACAGGTAGAGGGCAGTACATGTAATACAGGTAGAGAGCAGCACATGTAGTATAGGTAGAGAGCAGTGCATGTAGTACAGGTAGAGGGCAGTACATGTAGTACAGATAGAGAGCAGTACATGTAATACAGGTAGAGAGCAGTACATGTAGTACAGGTAGAGGCCAGTACATGTAGTACAGGTAGAGGGCAGTAGATAAAGTACAGGTAGAGGGCAGTACATGTAGTACAGGTAGAGAGCAGTACATGTATCACAGGTAGAGAGCAGTACATGTAGTACAGGTAGAGGGCAGTGCATATAGTACAGGTAGAGGGCAGTACATGTAGTACAGGTAGAGAGCAGTACATGTAGTACATGTAGACGGCAGTGCATATAGTACAGGTAGAGGGCAGTACATGTAGTACAGGTAGAGGGCAGTACTTGTAGTACAGGTAGAGGGCAGTACATGTAGTACAGGTAGAGGGCAGTACATGTAGTACAGGTAGAGGGCAGTACATGTAATACAGGTAGAGAGCAGTACATGTAGCACAGGTAGAGAGCAGTACATATAGTACAGGTAGAGGGCAGTACATGTAATACAGGTAGAGAGCAGTACATGTAGCACAGGTAGAGAGCAGTACATGTAGTACAGGTAGAGGGCAGTACATGTAGTACAGGTAGAGAGCAGTGCATGTAGTACAGGTAGAGTGCAGTACATGTAGTACAGGTAGAGTGCAGTACATGTAGTACAGGTAGAGAGCAGTGCATATAGTACAGGTAGAGGGCAGTACATGTAGTACAGGTAGAGGGCAGTACATGTAGTACAGGTTGAGAGCAGTGCATATAGTACAGGTAGAGGGCAGTGCATATAGTACAGGTAGAGGGCAGTTCATGTAGTACAGGTAGAGGGCAGTACATGTAGTACAGGTTGAGAGCAGTGCATATAGTACAGGTAGAGGGCAGTGCATATAGTACAGGTAGAGGGCAGTACATGTAGTACAGGTAGAGGGCAGTACATGTAGTACAGGTAGAGATCAGTACATGTAGTACAGGTAGAGGGCAGTACATGTAGTACAGGTAGAGGGCAGTACATCCAATATATATGTACACAGCAGTGCATATGTTGATGTAGCACAGGTTATTATGATTCACAATGAACCATGTGGATAACTTGTGGCAGAAGATTATCTCACTAAAGAGCATTACTATACATTCCACATCCACTGGTCCACATCACGTTCGGTGTGCAATCACACTTTTTTTTGCGGTGATATCCCAGTGCTGAGTTATCTGAATACAAGTAGTAGACACCTGTATTACATGCAATCATTTATGTCACAGGTGGGCACTTTCTGTGGGATTGTGAGTGGAACGTCTGATGCTGACCTGTGAATGTCTATGGCGTTTGTTTTCTTGTGTAAGTGAAGCTTTTCTATATTACTGGATATTATCAAGTCCCAGCTCTCCGCTCTGCTGTAAGTGAGACTGCAGACGTATACATATTACCTCTAAACTAAGACTGACAGTGAATATATTATTATAATGAAATGTCATAACTAATTTCTCAATGGCAGCTTTATTTTATGCTGTCGGCCACTGCGATATTAACATTACGGATCGGCCTCAAAACCTGCTGATATGAAATAATCGGCGGCAGATGTGGTGAGATTAATTTAAGACATTGTTTAGTATTCATGCACAAGACCGTATCTTGGATTCATACTGTCATTAGTTTGTACAGACTTTAGGAAAGCCAGGTAGGCTGGGGTTAAATCATAGCATTACGGGTCCTGATTAGGTGCACCTGGATAGCTATGACTAGGACCAGGACATGTGTTCACCTGAGACAGTCAGCTGGGGAAAGCTGAGCAGAGTGGATTGTGATCAACCTGGAGGGAGAGAGAGACAGGCCAGAATGTGTATGAGAGGAGACTGCACAGACCGTGTACACTAAACTGCAAGTATCACTGGTTGCTATGGACGAGAGCTGTATGTGGGACCGAATTGGGACTAGCTCAGCCATGTCTGAGTAGCCAGGGTCTACTTTGGTTAGTTAGCGCATGGACATGGTTGGGATTTTATGTTTATGGTTTTGTTTTCAACGCTGTGCAACCAGTGGAAATAAACATTATTCCGTTTTTGAGATAAAAATCTTGTGGCTTCATCTTCCAAGCAGCTACTTGAGAGCGTGAATCCCTACAATTGGTGTTTTAGATGCGGGCAAAGAGCACAGGTGATTACATTTTAAAGACTTATTGCATACTATTGTTATTGGTCGAGATTTTCCTTTGTTCTGGGACTTATGGGCTGTAGCGCCCAGTAGTCCGGTATGTCGCCAGGAATTAGCTATGGTAACAAGGTCACATGATGTAACCGGTGAATTTCCATTCACTGTACTGGCTAGAAAGGAGGATGAGGAAGCCTCCCCTGAAGAAAATATCCCTAACCTGGAGGAGTCTCAGGACAACTTTGGGGTGAAAGGTGAAAGGTACTCTGGAAAATGTGTGTTGAATGGGGTTCCGAAGGAGACGATAATCGTTTTCTGCAGTTGGCCACGCATAATTGGTTGAGGGACCGAAGTGAGGGGCCGGGTAAAAGAGAGCCTCCTCAAGGCACAAGAGGCAAAATCCAGGGGTATATTTGGTCAGCTCAAGTGAGACAATTTAAGCCTGGGGATCGAGTACTCGTGTTAGTGCCCACAGGGGAGAACAGGTTCCTTACCCAGTGATAGGGACCCGAAAAGGTGGGAAAAGGTGGGAGAAGTGAACTATAAAGTGCACCGACCCAGGAAAATGAAGCCCTTCCCCATATATTATGACAACCTAATAAAACTCTGGAAGGATAGGGACCCACTCAAAACCCCTTTCTTGTTGGCCCAGTCAGAAGCTAACATTACAGGGGCAGAAACTGTCACGTTTCAAAAAACAGCACGGCCGATAAATGGTACAAAAACTAGGGGCAAGTTCCCCGAGTTACTAGGTTACCCCCGTGTCATTAAGCATGAGCCTCACACTTGGGTCAATTTAAAGCCCTGTAAGATTTCTGAGGCCCACCAGCAGATAGTCTCAGAAGAGGCGATACAGAACTTTGTTTTCCAAGCGGCTACCCGAGAGCATGAATCCCTACAAGACCTATAACACTGCACTAATCATATAGCATGCTTCTTTGGATTTCAGAAAACCCATACTTCTTTTTCAGATCACGTCCCTTCACTCCTCTTCCACACAACCCTCATGTCTTCTTCGTGCCTCCTGTCTTCCTCTTTCATGCCCCATCCATAAAATACATTTTCTTAAAGCGCTGCTTTGTGAGAGAGTCTGGTGATGCCCCGGAGATTTGGCAATTCTGTCGTTAGTCCAAAAGTTCTTCCCTTTTTAAATGCAAAGCTGGTAAAGTACTGATATTTCTCCAGGGATGTAGGCTGATTTGGTTCCTGGTGCAAGTTGAGATCAAAGGCAAATTTCTCTTCTTCATATAAGACTGGGACCAAATTCATAGAAAGCCAGTTAATCAATAGATATGTTTTTGGAATACTTTAATACCAGAAGAAATAGAGACTGTGTCAGTTTTGCACCTCAGCTCCATTAAGTGAATGGAACTGAGCTGCAATACCAGAAACAACCTGAGGACAGATGTGGCACACCATTTTTTTTAGAAAGCAGAACTTTTTTTATTAATGGATGACTACCTTACAACCTCACTCTTAGGCCTCCTTCACACGTCCTGGTGATTCCTGTACAGGAAAAAACAGTACTGGTGAGATCCTTGGTCCATGTGCAATCCGTATGTACAGTACAGACCAAAAGTTTGGACACACATTCTCATTTAAAGATTTTTCTATATTTTCATGACTATGGAAATTGTACATTCACACTGAAGGCATCAAAACTATGAATTACCACATGTGGAATTATATACTTAACAAAAAACTGTGAAACAACTGAAAATATGTCTTATATTCTAGGTTCTTCAAAGTAGCCACCTTTTGCTTTGATGACTGCTTTGCACACTCTTGGCATTCTCTTGATGAGCTTCTAGAGGTAGTCACCGGAAATAGTCTTCCAACAATCTTGAAGGAGTTCCCAGAGATGCTTAGCACTTGTTGGCCCTTTTGCCTTCACTCTGCGGTCCAGCTCACCCCAAACCATCTCGATTGGGTTCAGGTCTGGTGACTGTGGAGGCCAGGTCATCTGGCGTAGCACCCCATCACTCTCCCTCTTGGTCAAATAGCCCTTACACAGCCTGGAGGTGTGTTTGGGGTCATTGTCCTGTTGAAAAATAAATGATTGTCCAACTAAGCGCAAACCGGATGGAATAGCATGCCGCTGCAAGATGCTGTGGTAGCCATGCTGGTTCAGTATGACTTCAATTTTGAATAAATCCCCAACAGTGTCACCAGCAAAGCACCCACACACCATCACACCTCCTCCTCCATGCTTCACGGTGGGAACCAGGCATGTAGAGTCCATCCTTTCACCTTTTCTGCGTCGCACAAAGACACGGTGGTTGGAACCAAAGATCTCAAATCTGGACTCATCAGATCATAGCACAGATTTCCACTGGTCTAATGTCCATTCCTTGTGTTCTTTAGCCCAAACAAGTCTCTTCTGCTTGTTGCCTGTCCTTAGCAGTGGTTTCCTAGCAGCTATTTTACCATGAAGGCCTGCTGCACAAAGTCTCCTCTTAACAGTTGTTATAGAGATGTGTCTGCTGCTAGAACTCTGTGTGGCATTGACCTGGTCTCTAATCTGAGCTGCTGTTAACCTGTGATTTCTGAGGCTGGTGACTCGGATAAACTTATCCTCAGAAGCAGAGGTGACTCTTGGTCTTCCTTTCCTGGGGCGGTCCTCATGTGAGCCAGTTTCTTTGTAGCGCTTGATGGTTTTTGCAACTGCACTTGGGGACACTTTCAAAGTTTTCCCAATTTTTCGGACTGACTGACCTTCATTTCTTAAAGTAATGATGGCCACTCGTTTTTCTTTACTTAGCTGCTTTTTTCTTGCCATAATACAAATTCTAACAGTCTATTCAGTAGGACTATCAACTGTGTATCCAGACTTCTGCACAACACAACTGATGGTCCCAACCCCATTTATAAGGCAAGAAATCCCACTTATTAAACCTGACAGGGCACACCTGTGAAGTGAAAACCATTTCCGGTGACTACCTCTTGAAGCTCATCAAGAGAATGCCAAGAGTGTGCAAAGCAGTCATCAAAGTAAAAGGTGGCTACTTTGAAGAACCTAGAATATAAGACATATTTTCAGTTGTTTTACACTTTTTTGTTAAGTTTATAATTCCACATGTGTTAATTCATAGTTTTGATGCCTTCAATGTGAATGTACAATTTTCATAGTTAAGAAAATACAGAAAAATCTTTAAATGAGAGGGTGTGTCCAAACTTTTGGTCTGTACTGTATGTATTTGACATCCGTGTGACATCTGTGTATCCGTTTGCGGTCCGTGTTACACATCCATGTGTCTTTGTGACACGTACAGGCACCTGGGAAAAGCAGTACAGTGTGAGCTGATCCCAGTGTCATGAGTGTGTCGCCACGAAGATCGTCGCGACTACACAGCCTGACTTCTCGCAGCTGAGTTTTTGGTGCTTTGTGTTTTTTGGTTGTGAGGGAGTTAATTCTCTCTCTCTGTGCTTGACGAGGCTCAGCCTCGCCCAGCTGCAGTTAATGCTGCAGTATTGGGATTCCTTCAAATACCTGCTGGTCTCATAGGGAAGTTGTCGGTGAAAGCATTTCTTGCAGACCTTCAGAGTGGATCGTTGTTTGGTGGAGTTCGGAGCGAGGAGTATGCAGTGTGGTTTGTTCCCTTCCTCCCTTTATCATTTATCTCCTAACCTGTTGTTGTTCCCTCTGTAATTGTGGTGTTAGTTTTTGTATGCAAGGTGGTTTTTGGTTTTCCCCTTGTACTGTCTCGTTTGTCTAG
This sequence comes from Phyllobates terribilis, assembly GCF_046119375.1. NCBI lineage: Eukaryota > Metazoa > Chordata > Amphibia > Anura > Dendrobatidae > Phyllobates > Phyllobates terribilis. The sequence goes on from NW_027362765.1 coordinate 389,699,195, forward strand.
TACTGTGTTTTGGGCATTTTCTGTCCTGTTCCCCATTGTTGTGATCGGGGTCCTTCTCAGGACTAGATTACTTAGGTTCAGGGATATTCAGGAGTTTAGGGTTACGCTGGCGGCCTGGACCTCTGTACCATTAACAGTACCTCCAGGTTGAGGGATTAGTCAGGGCCCCGTCTAGGGTCAGCTCAGGCCCCTGACCCCCTTGTACGCTGAGACAGCGTGACATTTTCACCGACCGACAAAAAAAAAAAAAAATTTTTTTTTTCCAACCACCATGGATCCAGTAGCCAGTCTAGCTCGGCAGTTGCAGAGTTTGTCCATGGAGTTGGCGGACGTTAAGTCCAAGGTTTTGTGTCCTCTGGAGCAAACCGAACCAGAACCTAAAGTAGCTCTCCCTGACAGGTTCACTGGGGGGCGGGACAAGTTTTTTGTTTTCCGGGAGGCATGCAAGTTGTACTTTCAGCTGTGGCCTTGGTCATCGGGGAGTGAGGAGCAAAGGGTGAGAATTGTCATCTCGCTCCTACAACGGGACCCACAATCTTGGGCGTTCTCTCTTCCCCCGGGCTCCCCGGCTCTCCAGTCAGTGGATAGGTGTTTCGCTCCTCTGGGACTCGTTTATGATGACCCAGATCGGATCTCCCTTGCTGAATCTAAGTTACGTAGGATCCACCAGGGAGATCGTCCGGCGGAGGAATTCTGTTCGGAGTTCCGTAGGTGGGCCACGGACACCCAGTGGAATGACCCGGCTCTTAGGAGCCAGTTTTGTCAAGGGTTATCTGACAAATTAAAGGATGTGTTGGCACAGTATGACCCTCCCGCCTCACTGGAAGCCGCTATGGCCCTTGCTATTCGCACTGACAGACGGCTTCGGGAGAGGTGCGGGATAACTCTGCCCCCTGGGATGACTCTGACGCGCCCCTGGGCCTACTTAGTGTAGCGTTGCGCACGCGGGGACTACCCGGAGCCGGGCCTGTTGGGGGTAGTAGTTTCGTGGCGATGACCCGGTCCGTGCCCAGGGAGTCAGACTAAGTGGCGGTATATTAGCAGTAGATGTAGGACGACTACGCCACCCGTTGAATGCAGCTATGGAGCTGCCGCTGCAGGGCAGACCGCTGAGGCCGGTGGAAGGATGGTGCAGCGTGGATGGTATAACCCCCAACGGGAGGGGTATGGCCTCAGGGCAGCCGACGTGGATGATGGGGGTAGTAGGAACCACTCAGAGACGATGCGGTGTAGTTCAGGGTCTTTACTGGTGACAAAGATAGACCCTCCCGGAGTACTGGCTAGCGGTCGGGGCCTGGTCAGTCCTTAAGCAGATGGGATCCCCCTTGGCCAGGCGGAGTTGTAGGCCTCCCCAACTAATTGTACTCTTCTGGCTTCCTTGCTAGAGGCGGGTAAAGGTAGCCCACGTCCCTGAGTGTACCGTGTGGTGCTCACCCGTATGGCCGGTGACTCGGGGCCTTCTAGTGGCTTCCGCTCCACGACGGCGGTGCTGGTCCCACGCGTGTGACCGTGCCTTCGGGTTTTTTGGCCAGAGGACCTGAAATCCCCTGCTGGGCGGTTTCTGCTGCTGGGTCTGGGTTAATCCCCACAGCCTCGGACTCCGGGTCCGGTGGTAACTCTTCAATCAGGGCGAGCTCTTCAGCTGCCAGCCCCTGATTCCTTTTAGCACTGCTCCCACTGAGCTCCTGATCTTTCTTTCCTATGCTGCTCCTCTTCTTCTCTCTACTCTACTCACTAACCCTGCCTCAGCCCCAGCTTTATATAGGGGAAGTTCTTCCCCTCCCAGGACTGGGCAGGAGGTGTGGCATGCATCGGATTCCTGACCAAGAGACCTCCCACCTGCTCTCAGACATAACATTGCTATTACTGTGGAGACCAGACCCCTGGGGTGCCACATTCCCCCCTAGTGAAACTTAGTACTCCGGGACTAAACATACTTTTGTAAACATAACAAGGTGCAAACAATAACATTCTAATAGAGACAACACATAAGGTGGTCACGGCGTGTCCGCAACCGGGTGTAACTTTTGAGGAAAACAAGGGTGTCCATTTCACCAACACAGGGAGACGTAACCAGGTAGGGGTCTGTCCTGCCCCGAGTCCTTAACAGTCTTTCAGTCCGTCCTGGGTTACGCTCCAACTATATACACAAAGGATTCCCGGTAAATCCACCAAAGACTCCTATAAATAACTAGAAACACATAATTATACACAAGCAACAATAAACAGGTAAACATTAATAAAATAGCTTGAACATTTTAGATCCTCCACCGTATGGGCAGCTGGCCTCTAGTGACCCTAGTGGACCTACGGAGCTGGTTGATTGGTCCTGAGCTATAGGGTATAGGGGCTGTCAAGGTTAAACTGGGCAGCCGTCTACGGACTCTTTGGCTCACTAGGGGTATGGCAGGCTCACTATAAGCAGAGGGTTGATTTTCCTGGTCTGCTTGTGTGGGGCCTTCTGCCTCCTGGACCGGCTGTTCTTCCAGTTCTACCTGCGTCTCCGTAGGCACTTGGGATGCTGGTTGGAGGAACGTGAGGACGGGTACCACAACAGCACCATTGACTTGAGTCCAAGACCGAGGGAAGTCTCCGAGCACAGTACTAACCATATCTTCCCTTTCCTCTACGGGTCGAGGGTCCTCTTGTTCCTCTTCAGGGTTCCGTAGCTGTTCGGGACACTTCTTTAGGTGATCCCGGGATACAATGGCTGTGGTTTCCCCTCCGTCTTTACTGATTGTACAGATCTTCGGGTTGTCGTGGCTTGAGGGTAGTACGGTGTACGGGTCCTTCTCCCATTGGTCGTCCAACTTGTGGAGCCGTCTTTTCCTCTTCAAGACCTGCTCTCCGGGCACCAGGAGAACAGCGGGAGCATACTGGTTGTAAGTTTTCTCTTGTCTTTCCCTAGCTTGACAGAGACTACGCTCCACGCTCTCCTGTACTTTTCGGTATTGCTGCTGCCTCTCTGTGTCCCAGTTGGCTTCTGGTGAAGTGTCCTCGGGTGTCAGGACTCCCATCTCCAGATCAACAGGAAGCTTACCAGGTCTTGCCCTCATTAGGTAAGCCGGGGTACAGTTGGTGGAACCTACAGGGATGTGGTTGTATAGGTCCACCAGGTCGGGCAGCTTCTCAGGCCACTGACTGCGTTCCTCCAGGGGCAATGTTTTCAGGAGATCTATCTAAGTCCATTAGTTTGCGGGTGATAGGGTGTTGTTCTTATCTTCCGGCATCCATACAGGGTGCAGAACTCCTGGAAGACCTCCGCTTCAAAGGCAGGCCCCTGGTCCGTCAGCACCTGCTCCGGGTATCCATGCGGACGGCAGAAGTGCTGCTGGAAGGCTCTAGCTGCTGTGTGAGCCGTTAAGTCCTTGACGGGGACGACAACCAAGAACCGGGAGTAGTGATCCACGATGGTTAACGCGTAGACGTAGCCACTTCTGCTTGGGGTCAGCTTTACATGATCCAAGGCTACCAGTTCCAACGGCTGTCTGGTGATGATGGACCGCAGGGGAGTCTTCTGGCTGGCACGGTCCCTCCTTCTTAAGTTGCATGGGCCACAGTCTCTGCACCACCTCTCGATGGTTCCTCTCATGCCTACCCAATGGAACCGCCCGCGCAGCAGAAACTCCAGCTTCTTCCATCCGAAATGCCCAGCTCCGTCGTGGTATGCCTCCATCACCATAGCTGCGTCTCTTCTTGGCACCACTACTTGCCAGATTAGTTAATGCGTCCGGGAGTTAACCATTCTGCGGCACAACTTTCCCTTATAAAGGAACAGTCGACTCTTCTCAGCCCACAGTTGCTTGGCTTCCTCCGGAGCGTCTGGGTCAAGGCGTGCATCTGGCCGAGTCAGCATCTCCTTTACCAGACGGACGGCAGGGTCACTGTCTTGCGTCTCCACCCAGTTGTAATGAGGTAAGGGGTTGAACGTAGCGGTTTGCTTACTTCTTACACGGTGGGAATACTGGATAGTCCCATGACGGTGGAACGCGGGGAGCTCAACTTCTTCCAGTTCCTCTGAATCTTCCCCTACGTCCGGTAGGTTTGGCATCCTGGACAGGGCGTCTGCGTTGGTATTGGAGCGTCCTGCCCGGTATTTGATTGTAAACTCATAGATGGACAAGCGGGCCATCCATCTCTGCTCTAGGGCACCGAGTCTTGCAGTGTCCAGGTGTGTCAACGGGTTGTTATCCGTGTACACGGTGAACCGGGAAGAAGCGAGGTAGTGCTTAAAGTGTTCGGTGACTGCCCACACCACTGCCAGGAACTCTAGCTTAAATGAGCTGTAATTCTCAGGGTTTCTTTCGGTGGGTCGCAGTTTTCGGCTGGCGTAAGCAATTACCCGTTCTTTCCCCTGCTGGATCTGGGATAGTACGGCTCCTAGCCCGATGTTACTGGCGTCGGTGTAGAGGATAAAGGGCTGGCTGTAATCCGGGTACGCCAGGATTTCATCCCCCGTGAGGGCCATCTTCAGCTGGCGGAAGGACTCTTCTTCCAACTTCTCCCATCTGAAGGGCGGCTTCTGGTTCTTGGCCTTCCTGGACTGGCCTATCAGGAGGTCCTGCATAGGAGCTGCCTTTTTGGTGAAACCGGGAATGAACCTTCGGTAGTAGCCTACCAACCCGAGGAACTGCCTCACTTCCTTTACGCTGGAGGGGCTTGGCCATTCCTTAATTGCGGTGATCTTATCAGGGTCGGGAGCCACTCCGTCAGCACTCACCACGTGTCCCAGGTACTGCACCTTTGGTTTCAGGAGGTGACACTTGGAGGGTTTCAACTTTAGGCCGTAGTTTGCCAGGGCTTCGAACACTTCTGCCAGGTGTTTCAGGTGGTCCTCGTAGGTCTTGGAGTAGACGATGACATCGTCCAGGTATAACAGGACCGTCTCAAAGTTCCAGTGTCCCAGACAGCACTCCATCAATCGCTGGAAGGTTCCTGGCGCGTTGCAGAGTCCAAACGGCATGCAGGTAAACTCGCTAAGTCCCATCGGGGTGGTGAATGCGGTCTTCTCCCGATCCGCCTCTGCTACAGGAACCTGCCAGTACCCACTAGTGAGATCCAAGGTGGAGAAGAAGTTAGCAGATTTTAAAGCAGCCAAAGACTCCTCTATTCTTGGTAAGGGGTACGCATCTTTGTGTGTGATACGGTTAATTTTCCGGTAATCTACACACATTCTCATGGTGTTGTCTTTCTTTTTGACCAAGACTAGTGGAGCTGCCCAGGGGCTACAGCTATCCCTGATTACCCCAGCCTCCTTCATGTCTCTAAGCATCCCCTTGGCGTGTTGGTAGTGTGCAGGGGGTACGGGCCGATACCTCTCTTTTATGGGAGGATGGTCTCCCGTGGGGATGTGGTGTTCTACCCCCTTGACTCGCCCGAAGTCTAACGGGTGTTTACTAAACACTCTCTCGTACTCTTGAACCACCCGGTAGACTCCCTGTTTCTGGTGGGAGGAAGTGGAGTCAGTACCCAAATGTAGCTGCTGACACCAATCCTCCACTATTTTCTCAGAGCCGTTACCTTCCTCCGGATGAGATGGAGGCAAGGGTTCCACAGACTGTATAGAATTTTGGTTGATAGTATATAATTTGGCTAGCGTAGCATACCGGGGCAGGTATACTTCCCTTTTCCCAATATTTATTATGCGAACGGGTACCCTCCCATGGCGTACGTCAACTACCCCCCGGGCTGTCAAAATGGTGGGCCTACTGTCTGAGTAGACTGGCTCTACCATGGCCTGGTAATCTCTACCTCTCAGACCAATAGCTGCCCGGCACCAAATCATCATTTCACTTTTCGGGGGTATGGCAATAGGGAAAGGGTCACACATTCTTACGCTACCAATCTCACCGCCGGAGAGTTCCACTTGTTGCCGTCGCATCAGTGCCCGGATCTCTTTTTGGAGCACTCGCTGCTGGCCGGAGCTGGCGTTCTTGGCAACCTGCTGTAAAATGAAAATCACCTCTGCAAGACAATTTTCAATCACATTAGTTCCTAGAGTTATCTTTGGGTGACTCTCGCGCTTGTCAATGTCCACAATGATCAGTCCCTGTGCTGCCAGTTCGACTCTACCGATTTTAATGGTCATCTCTTTAAATCCGATCTGCGGCACGGGTTGACCATTGCTGGCAATGATACTCAAGTCGTCGTCAGGGTAGCGGGTTATATCCGAGTCATTCCAGTACTGCTTGAAGAGCACGTACGGGATGGTGGTGACCTGTGACCCGGTGTCCAGTAGGGCACTCATAGGGATGCCATCCAGTACCACAGGCAAGACTGGACGTCCTCCGACATATTTGTCGCGCCAGTTCGATGGGCCTGGTGATCTTTTTCCTGGGGGTTGGCCCTCTACCCCAGGTTGTGCCAGTTTAAAGGACAGTACCTTGCCATATGTCCGGGTTGATTGCAGCGGCGGCAGATGGGTTGTCCGTCCTCGTTGTATCGGTCGCTGGGTCTTCCTCTGGCCGGGGGGGTCCTCCTTGGTCGACGCCACGGGATGTCCTCCGGTCCGGATGCCAGCTGGATCTTCCCTGGAGTGGAAACCTGTAAAGACTGCACAGTTCGGGTTAGCGCAGCAACGCTTTTAGCTAGCTCTTGGACCTGATGGTGCAGGTCTGGAGCCGGGTCATTGTTCAAAGCCTGCGCGTCAGCTCCCACAGGCCCTGCCGACAAGGGCGCCGCCTCCTGGTGGTAAGCGGTAGTAGGGCGCCTGTGGGTCACAACGCCACCCGGTGCCGGTTCTCGGAGCACCCGGATGGCTCTGTCCTTGAACTGTGCAAAGTCCAGATGAGGATCCTGTAAGGCCATTGCCCGCAACTGGGTTCGGTGGGCATTGCAACATAGTCCCTCTATAAATTGTTCGGTCAACAGCCTGTCCTCGTTTCCCACGCTGTCGGGGTCGGTCTGCTTAATGGCTCTCAGGGCCTCTTGTAGATTTAGTGCATAGTCCCTTATACTCTCATGTGCTCGCTGCTTGCACCCATAGAATTTAAGCTTAATCTCGGCTGAGGTGCGGGTATCAAAGGTGTCCCTCAGCCGGGTTAGTATCCCTGCGACAGTCCTCCTCCCAGGTGGCCAGGACTTTACCTCCCTTTGGGCTGCCCCGGTTAGTTGGGCCACCAGGATGCTCACTTTTTGCTCCTCTGTGAGGGGGTACACCTGGAAGAGGCTATCCAGCTTTTCTTTAAAGTCATTCAGGGTATGTGACTCCCCTGAGTACTGGGGTAGCCAGGCTGCTCCCGGGATATAGGGCATGGTGAAACGCATGACTGCAGCAGCGGTGGCGCTGGCGGGGGTTGAGGCAGTGAAGCTCTCCTCCGTATCCGACATCCTCCTCCCCCCTAGTGGACCGTGGCCTACCTTGCGATGATCCTCTTCCGTAGGCCGCGGCTCCGCAGTGGATCGTCAGGGTCGAGGACCTTCCGTCGCGCTCCTGTGACGTCGGCGTCTGCTGGGCTCCTTCCAGGACCTTACGCAACGTCCGGACGTGAGGCGGGGCTTCAGTTCTCGCGGGCTTTTCGGAGTCCACGCCCCTCTTCTTCCCGCGCGGCGTCTTCAAGATGGCGTCCAACGGCGGGAAAACTCCACGGATGGCGGGAAGAAGGCAGAAGATGGCGTCGGATGGCGGGAATCTTCACCACAGGTAAGTTGAAAAGTCTCTTTTTCAGGCACGCAGTACCCGGCGGTTGCGGGCACGTAATCCTGCCGACTACGCCAAAAGTTGACGCGCCCCTGGGCCTACTTAGTGTAGCGTTGCGCACGCGGGGACTACCCGGAGCCGGGCCTGTTGGGGGTAGTAGTTTCGTGGCGATGACCCGGTCCGTGCCCAGGGAGTCAGACTAAGTGGCGGTATATTAGCAGTAGATGTAGGACGACTACGCCACCCGTTGAATGCAGCTATGGAGCTGCCGCTGCAGGGCAGACCGCTGAGCCGGTGGAAGGATGGTGCAGCGTGGATGGTATAACCCCCAACGGGAGGGGTATGGCCTCAGGGCAGCCGACGTGGATGATGGGGGTAGTAGGAACCACTCAGAGACGATGCGGTGTAGTTCAGGGTCTTTACTGGTGACAAAGATAGACCCTCCCGGAGTACTGGCTAGCGGTCGGGGCCTGGTCAGTCCTTAAGCAGATGGGATCCCCCTTGGCCAGGCGGAGTTGTAGGCCTCCCCAACTAATTGTACTCTTCTGGCTTCCTTGCTAGAGGCGGGTAAAGGTAGCCCACGTACCTGAGTGTACCGTGTGGTGCTACCGTGTGGCCGGTGACTCGGGGCCTTCTAGTGGCTTCCGCTCCACGACGGCGGTGCTGGTCCCACGCGTGTGACCGTGCCTTCGGGTTTCTTGGCCAGAGGACCTGAAATCCCCTGCCGGGCGGTTTCTGCTGCTGGGTCTGTGTTAATCCCCACAGCCTCGGACTCCGGGTCCGGTGGTAACTCTTCAATCAGGGCGAGCTCTTCAGCTGCCAGCCCCTGATTCCTTTTAGCACTGCTCCCACTGAGCTCCTGATCTTTCTTTCCTATGCTGCTCCTCTTCTTCTCTCTACTCTACTCACTAACCCTGCCTCAGCCCCAGCTTTATATAGGGGAAGTTCTTCCCCTCCCAGGACTGGGCAGGAGGTGTGGCATGCATCGGATTCCTGACCAAGAGACCTCCCACCTGCTCTCAGACATAACATTGCTATTACTGTGGAGACCAGACCCCTGGGGTGCCACAACTCCACCTCCTACAAGGTCCCCTCATATGGAGGTTCCCCTGGTCAGTCCAGAGGAGCCTATGCAGTTAGGAGGGACATCTTTCCGGGGGAGGCGACCGGCGGTGCACCACAAGACTGGAAGGTGCTTCTTCTGCGGGAGAAAGGGACATTTTATTGGGGGGTGTCCATCCCGTCCTTTGCAGAGTAAAGAGTCGTCGGAAAACTATTGATCCCAGGTTGTGTGGTGGACGGCAATCTGGGAGTAGGTATTTGGTCCCTAGGTTCGTCTCAGTTTCTCGTACCGGCGGAGGTGGTGGTGGGTACGAGAACTGAGAGGATATCTGTTCTTCTAGATAGTGGGGCCGGGGCTAATCTGGTGGACTCTCGGTTTGCCCGGGTTCAAGGTATGCTATTGAATATGTTGGCTAAACCCATCCCCATATTTTCGATCGACGCCAGGCCTCTCGGTCAGGGAAGTTTTTTGCAAGTGGTGCATAACGTAAATCTTCAAGTGGGGGCGATACATAAAGAACTGTTGTCTTGTTACGTGTTGGAGGGTCTTCCCACTCCTATTGTGTTGGGCCTTCCTTGGTTAACTAAGCATAATCCGGTTATTAATTGGCAATCCAGGGAGATAAGCCAATGGAGTGAATTCTGTAATAAAAACTGCATGAATACGGTCATCGGTGCTATCACTCCTAGGGTCTTACCTCCATTTCTGGCGGACTTTGAGGATGTATTCTCGGAGAAAGGGTGTCAGGAACTACCTCCTCATCGCGTGTATGACTGTTCTGTAAAATTGCTCCCTGGGGCCAAGTTACCTAAATCTAGGTTGTATAACCTATCTGGTCCGGAGAGGCAGGCCATGAAGGATTATATTTCTGAGAGTCTGGCTAAGGGGCATATTAGACCTTCATCTTCCCCGGTGGCCGCGGGGTTCTTCTTTGTGAAGAAGAAAGATGGAGGCCTACGCCCTTGCCTGGATGTCCGTGAACTTAATCGGATTACGGTCCGAGGTCCGTATCCACTCCCACTTATCCCCGATCTCTTTAATCAGATCGTGGGCGCCAAATGGTTCTCTAAGTTGGATCTCAGGGGGGCGTACAATCTGATTAGGATAAAGGAGGGGGATGAGTGGAAGACGGCGTTTAACACTCCGGAGGGGCATTATGAGAACCTTGTCATGCCATTCGGTCTGACTAATGCCCCGGCGGTGTTCCAACACTTTGTTAATGACATTTTTCGCCGCCTGATGGGTCAGTTTGTGGTCATATATCTGGATGACATCTTAATTTACTCGCCTGATCTTGTGTCTCATCAGGAGCATGTTAGGCAGGTGTTACAGATCTTGCGGGATAATAAACTGTACGCCAAATGGGAGAAGTGTGTGTTCGCCGTACAGGAACTCCAGTTTTTAGGTTTCCTGGTGTCAGCGTCCGGTTTTCGTATGGACCCAGGGAAAGTGCGGGCAGTTCTTGAGTGGGATCTGCCAGAGAATCTTAAGGCACTACAACGTTTCCTGGGGTTTGCTAATTATTACCGGAAATTCATTCGTAATTTCTCATCCATGGTTAAACCTCTCACAGACATGACAAAAAAGGGGACGGACTTTTCTAGGTGGTCTGACAAGGCTTGTCAAGCATTCTCCTCCTTGAAAAAATGTTTTGCCTCAGCACCCATACTCATTCAACCTGATGCGTCACAGCCGTTCATTGTAGAGGTAGACGCTTCTGAGGTAGGGGTGGGAGCAGTTTTGTCACAAGGTTCGTCCCCTGGTAAGTGGCGTCCGTGCGCTTTTTTCTCCAAAAAATTGTCGTCCGCTGAGAGGAATTACGATGTCGGCAATAGGGAACTCTTGGCTATTAAGTTAGCTTTTGAGGAGTGGCGCCATTTTTTGGAGGGGGCAGTCCATCCGGTCACCGTCATCACTGATCACAAGAACCTGCTTTATCTGGAGTCCGCAAAACGTCTGAATCCCAGACAAGCCAGGTGGTCGTTGTTTTTTACCAGGTTTAATTTTATCGTTACATATCGTCCTGGGTCAAAAAATGTGAAGGCGGATGCCTTACCTCGTAGTTTCCCTAGGGCCGGGAATACGGATGATCCGGTTCCTATCCTTCAAGAGGGGGTGGTGGTGTCGGCAGTATGCTCTGAGCTTGAGGAGGAGGTATTGGAGGCTCAGGGGGATGCCCCTGTTGCCTGTTGGACCTCCAGGGAGACTGTTTGTTCCAGATCAGCTACGACAAAAGGTGATCGAGGCACACCATAACTCAGCTTTGGCAGGACACCCAGGGAGTAAAGCAACTGTGGATCTCCTCTCGCGTCGGTTTTGGTGGCCTAACTTACATAAGGAGGTGGTAACTTTTGTTGCGTCCTGTGGGGTTTGTGCGCGCTCTAAGACCCCACATACCTGTCCGTCTGGGGCCCTCTTACCTTTGAAGATCCCGGAGCATCCTTGGACTCATCTGTCTATGGACTTTATTACGGACCTCCCGCCGTCCTCGGGTAAAACGGTCATACTCGTTGTAGTAGACAGGTTCAGTAAGATGGCACATTTTATCGCTCTTCCTAATGCTAAAACTCTTGCGCAGGTGTTCATTGGAGAGATTGTGAGGCTTCACGGGGTACCCTCCGATGTGGTGTCGGATCGGGGGTCTCAGTTTGTGTCCAAATTCTGGAAGGCTTTTTGTACTTGGCGGGGGATGCATTTATCGTTCTCATCAGCTTTTCATCCTCAGACCAATGGTCAGACGGAACGTCTGAACCAGAGTTTGGAGACATATCTCTGGTGTTTTGTGTCAGAGAACCAGGAGGACTGGGCTTCTTTCTTATCTCTGGCGGAGTTTGCTCTTAATAATAGGCGGAGCGAATCCACTGGTAAGTCCCCGTTTTTTGGGGCACATGGTTTTCACCCCCAGTTTTGGACTTTCAGTAGAGGGGGATCTTCGGGGGTTCCTGAGGAGGAACGATTTTCGTCATCACTCGCTTCAGTATGGAGAGGGGTACTGAATAATCTGAGTACTATGGGGAACCGATACAAACGTATGGCTGATAGGAGGAGAGTGTCTGGTCCGGACCTAAGTGTGAACGATCGGGTATGGTTGTCTACCAAGAATATAAAACTCAAGGTTCCCTCCTGGAAACTGGGTCCCAGGTTCATCGGGCCGTACAGGATCAGTTTTATAATTAATCCGGTGGCATTCCGTCTTGACCTCCCCCCTACGTTTAAAATTCATAACGTGTTCCACAGATCTTTGCTTAAGAGGTATGTGGCGCCAATGATACCGTCACCTTTACCTCCTCCTCCAGTGGTGGTCAATGGAAATTTGGAGTTTCAGGTATCGAAAGTCATCGATTCACGTTTTAGTCGCCGGTCCCTTCAGTACCTGGTTCATTGGAAAGGGTATGGTCCTGAGGAGAGAATGTGGGTTCCTGCGTCAGATATTAACGCAGACCGGTTAATTCGGGCCTTCCACACGACTCACCCGGATAAACCTGGCCCTGAGGGTCCGGAGGCCCCTCGTAGAAGGGGGGGTACTGTCATGGGTGTGTCGCCACGAAGATCGTCGCGACTACACAGCCTGACTTCTCGCAGCTGAGTTTTTGGTGCTTTGTGTTTTTTGGTTGTGAGGGAATTAATTCTCTCTCTCTGTGCTTGACGAGGCTCAGCCTCGCCCAGCTGCAGTTAATGCTGCAGTATTGGGATTCCTTCAAATACCTGCTGGTCTCATAGGGAAGTTGTCGGTGAAAGCATTTCTTGCAGACCTTCAGAGTGGATCGTTGTTTGGTGGAGTTCGGAGCGAGGAGTATGCGGTGTGGTTTGTTCCCTTCCTCCCTTTATCATTTATCTCCTAACCTGTTGTTGTTCCCTCTGTAATTGTGGTGTTAGTTTTTGTATACAAGGTGGTTTTTGGTTTTCCCCTTGTACTGTCTCGTTTGTCTAGTACTGTGTTTTGGGCATTTTCTATCCTGTTCCCCATTGTTGTGATCGGGGTCCTTCTCAGGACTAGATTACTTAGGTTCAGGGATATTCAGGAGTTTAGGGTTACGCTGGCGGCCTGGACCTCTGTACCATTAACAGTACCTCCAGGTTGAGGGATTAGTCAGGGCCCCATCTAGGGTCAGCTCAGGCCCCTGACCCCCTTGTGCGCTGAGACAGCGTGACACCCAGGCTCCGGCTGCTGAAGGTAACTCTCTTCACTGTCACCTGTCGAGTTGTATTCAGCACCCGCTGTGTACATCCTGTGTAAAATTAAGAATTAAATTATAAAAAAAGTCTAATGTTCATAACCAGCAGAGGGAAAGTCGCCTGCTGGGGCTGATATTACAAGCTAGGGAAAGGGGCCATTAGCTCAAAATGTTCCCTAGCTATTAATAACAGCCCACAGCTGTTTGATTAGCGTTTACAGGCTAGATTACAGGGGGAGCCCAGAAAAAAATTGCCTCCTATAAATTCTAACCAGCAAAGGCTAAACAGACAGATGTGGGCTGATATTAATAGCCAGGGAATGGGCCATGGATATTGGCCCCTTCTGAGGCTAATAACATCAGCCCTTAATCAATAAGATGCGTCAATTCTGGCACTTAGCCTCGCTCTTTACACTTGCCCTGGTAAAGTTGCAAGTGGGGTAATAGTGTTGGGGTTGATGTCAGCTTTGTATTGTGAGCTGACATCAAGCCCAGGGTTTAGTAATGGAGAGGTGTCTATAAGACGCCCCCCATTACTAACCCCATAGTAAGCTTTGAAATAAATACACAGCAAGAATAAAATCCCTTTATTTGAAAGAAAAGTCCACACCCTATTTTACAGATTTATTAAAAAATAAAAAAACAGTTATACTCACCTTAACGCCTAATCTACTGAAGCCATTGTCCCCTATAAAAAAACAAAAATAAAAAACAACCATATTTCTCACCTGTCCGTTGTGAAAATAATCCATACTGTCCCACGCCGTAATCCATCTGTGCAACATATGGTTTTCAAAATGAACGGTGGCATGATGCGACTGTTCCTGCTGAAAATGAGGAGAGAATGAACTAGATCACTGCTATATGTCATCCGTGTGCACATGTGCGGCATGCATTTTGTCCGTGCTGCTAAAAAAAAACTGACGTGTGCCCACCCATTGAATACAATGTGTATGAGTATGTCCGTATTTGTGGTCCTTAAAAAATGAACCGCATACGGGCATAAAAAATGGACATGTGAATGGGGTCTTATACAAATATTGGGCTCATAATTCATCCACGCAGGGAGGAGACAGGAAGCTGTGCAGTAACTTGTATTATATATTGTGTATATACAGTTTTCAAAATGAGAGTCGTCCAATATTCCAGCTGAGAGGTTTAAGAAGCTTGTTGATGTTTATAGGAAGCGATTGATTGCAGTTATTTATTACAAAGGGTGTGCAACCAAATATTAATTTGAGGGTGCCAACAACTTTGTCCGGCCCATTTTTGGGGTTTTGTGTGAAATTATGTCCAATTTGTCTTTTTTTTCTCATTTTTTGTGTTATTCCAATGAAAGGGAATAAGCATGTGTATAACAAAACATGTTTAATTGCAATAATTTTCTGGGAGAAATACTTCACTTTCTGGAACAATATCAAGGGTGCCAACACTTTCGGCCATGACTGTATATTATATATTGTAATGCACACGCCCGGGCTGAGCGGCGTGTGCGTGTGATTCCACTGGACCGTGCCGGAGAGTGAATGCCTGGAGGGGCGTAACTAGGTATTCACCCGATCCGACCAGGGTCGCACGACGGCATACGACGCCAGTGCACCAAGGAGGAACCGAGCAGAGGGACCAGGTGCTACTCCAGGACAGACCCCGGACACGGCTGTTGACCCACACAGGGGAATACAGGAACAGACTGGTTAGGCTGGCACACAGACTGGTGGGAATAGGCAGGCACGACTTGTATGCAGGCAGGCGGGTACAGGCAAGCACGGCTAGAGTGCAGACAGGAAGGCACTAGCAGGTAGGAACACAGGCGGGATAGGACCAAGTACACACTGGGACTCTGGAACAGAACCACAGATGTGGCGGACAAACACAGCAGAGTGAGGCCGCCCAGAGAGGTGAGCGAGAGCAGGGCAGGACGAGACGAGACCGCCCGGAGCGGTGAGCGAGAGCAGAGCAGGACGAGACCGCCCGGAGCGGTGAGCGAGAGCAGAGCAGGACGAGACCGCCCGGAGCGGTGAGCGAGAGCAGAGCAGGACGAGACCGCCCGGAGCAGTGAGCGAGAGCAGAGCAGGACGAGACCGCCCGGAGCGGTGAGCGAGAGCAGAGCAGGACGAGACCGCCCGGAGCGGTGAGCGAGAGCAGAGCAGGACGAGACCGCCCGGAGCGGTGAGCGAGAGCAGAGCAGGACGAGACCGCCCGGAGTGGTGAGCGAGAGCAGAGCAGGACGAGACCGCCCGGAGCGGTGAGCGAGAGCAGAGCAGGACGAGGCCGCCTGGAGCGGTGAGCAAAGGGTCAGAGCTGAGCGAGACTGCCGGAGCAGTGAGCAAGGAGTCAGAGCGGAGCAAGGCTGCCGGAGCAGTGAGCAAAAGGGTCAGAGCGGAGCAAGGCTGCCGGAGCAGTGAGCAAAAGGGTCAGAGCGGAGCAAGGCTGCCGAGCAGTGAGCAAGGCAGAGCAGGCTAGAACCGCCAGAGCGGTGAGCAAGAGCAGAGCAGGACGAGACCGCCTGGAGCGGTGAGCAAGAGTAGAGCAGGACGAGGCCGCCTGGAGTGGTGAGCAAGAGCAGAGCAGGACGAGACCGCCTGGAGCGGTGAGCAAGAGTAGAGCAGGACGAGGCCGCCTGGAGCGGTGAGCAAGAGCAGAGCAGGACGAGGCCGCCTGGAGCGGTGAGCAAGAGCAGAGCAGGACGAGACCGCCTGGAGCGGTGAGCAAGAGCAGAGCAGGACGAGACCGCCTGGAGCGGTGAGCAAGAGCAGAGCAGGACGAGGCCGCCTGGAGCGGTGAGCAAGAGCAGAGCAGGACGAGACCGCCTGGAGCGGTGAGCAAGAGTAGAGCAGGACGAGGCCGTCTGGAGCGGTGAGCAAGAGCAGAGCAGGACGAGGCCGCCTGGAGCGGTGAGCAAGAGCAGAGCAGGACGAGACCGCCTGGAGCGGTGAGCAAGAGCAGAGCAGGACGAGACCGCCTGGAGCGGTGAGCAAGAGTAGAGCAGGACGAGGCCGCCTGGAGCGGTGAGCAAGAGCAGAGCAGGACGAGACCGCCTGGAGCGGTGAGCAAGAGTAGAGCAGGACGAGGCCGCCTGGAGCGGTGAGCAAGAGCAGAGCAGGACGAGGCCGCCTGGAGCGGTGAGCAAGAGCAGAGCAGGACGAGACCGCCTGGAGCCGTGAGCAAGAGCAGAGCAGGACGAGACCGCCTGGAGCGGTGAGCAAGAGTAGAGCAGGACGAGGCCGCCTGGAGCGGTGAGCAAGAGCAGAGCAGGACGAGGCCGCCTGGAGCGGTGAGCAAGAGCAGAGCAGGACGAGGCCGCCTGGAACGGTGAGCAAGAGCAGAGCAGGACGAGACCGCCTGGAGCGGTGAGCGAGAGCAGAGCAGGACGAGACCGCCCGGAGCGGTGAGCAAGAGCAGAGCAGGACGAGGCCGCCTGGAGCGGTGAGCAAAGGGTCAGAGCTGAGCGAGACTGCCGGAGCAGTGAGCAAGGAGTCAGAGCGGAGCAAGGCTGCCGGAGCAGTGAGCAAAAGGGTCAGAGCGGAGCAAGGCTGCCGGAGCAGTGAGCAAAAGGGTCAGAGCGGAGCAAGGCTGCCGAGCAGTGAGCAAGGCAGAGCAGGCTAGAACCGCCAGAGCGGTGAGCAAGAGCAGAGCAGGACGAGACCGCCTGGAGCGGTGAGCAAGAGCAGAGCAGGACGAGACCGCCTGGAGCGGTGAGCAAGAGTAGAGCAGGACGAGGCCGCC
Source organism: Phyllobates terribilis (assembly GCF_046119375.1). NCBI lineage: Eukaryota > Metazoa > Chordata > Amphibia > Anura > Dendrobatidae > Phyllobates > Phyllobates terribilis. Next base: position 389,715,798 of record NW_027362765.1, read on the forward strand.
TGGAGCGGTGAGCAAGAGCAGAGCAGGACGAGACCGCCTGGAGCGGTGAGCAAGAGCAGAGCAGGACGAGACCGCCTGGAGCGGTGAGCAAGAGTAGAGCAGGACGAGGCCGCCTGGAGCGGTGAGCAAGAGCAGAGCAGGACGAGGCCGCCTGGAGCGGTGAGCAAGAGCAGAGCAGGACGAGGCCGCCTGGAGCGGTGAGCAAGAGCAGAGCAGGACGAGACCGCCTGGAGCGGTGAGCAAGAGCAGAGCAGGACGAGACCGCCTGGAGCGGTGAGCAAGAGCAGAGCAGGACGAGACCGCCTGGAGCGGTGAGCAAGTGTAGAGCAGGACGAGGCCGCCTGGAGCGGTGAGCAAGAGTAGAGCAGGACGAGGCCGCCTGGAGCGGTGAGCAATAGCAGAGCAGGACGAGACCGCCTGGAGCGGTGAGCAAGAGCAGAGCAGGACGAGGCCGCCTGGAGCGGTGAGCAAGAGCAGAGCAGGACGAGACCGCCAGGAGCGGTGAGCAAGAGCAGAGCAGGACGAGACCGCCAGAAGCGGTGAGCAAGAGCAGAGCAGGACGAGGCCGCCTGGAGCGGTGAGCAAGAGCAGAGCAGGACGAGGAAGCCTGGAGCAGTGAGCAAGAGCAGAACAGGACGAGGCCGTCTGGAGCGGTGAGCAAAGGGTCAGAGCTGAGCGAGACTGCCGGAGCAGTGAGCAAGGAGTCAGAGCGGAGCAAGGCTGCCGGAGCAGTGAGCAAAAGGGTCAGAGCGGAGCAAGGCTGCCGGAGCAGTGAGCAAAAGGGTCAGAGCGGAGCAAGGCTGCCGAGCAGTGAGCAAGGCAGAGCAGGCTAGAACCGCCAGAGCGGTGAGCAAGGCAGAGCAGGGGGGACAGGGCTCAGTTCACACGGAACAGACAAGAAGGGAAAGGCAGAGCCAGATACCCACAGGGTACTTGCAGTGAAGTAGCGAGTGGACCACAAACTCACAAACGGGAGTACAGAGACGACAAGCAGGAGTTAGGTACGAGTTCAGACTCTGCAGAAAAAGGAAAGGAACGGACATAGAGAAAAAACAGGTAAAAGATAGGAGAGAGATCAGACTGGAACTGAGTGTACGGAGGAGACCGACACTGCAGCGGGATACAGGAGCGGGTCTGGGAATACGGCCCCCAGAGAGGCGGGACGAACAGGCAAGGAGCGTGTTCAGACAGGACAGACAAGATACAAGAGCGGGTCTAGATAATCGGCCCCTAGAAGGCGGGAGGAACAGGCTAGGAGCGTGTTCAGACAGGACAGACAAGATACAGGAGCGGGTCTAGGTAATCGGCCCCTAGAAGGCGGGAGGAACAGGCTAGGAGCGTGTTCAGACAGGCCTGGAAATACAGCCTCCAGGATAGGCAGAAAAGAGAACACAGAACGGGACCTGGCACCTTCAGAGTGAAAGCACACACTGAATGAAACACAATGCTCAGGCAGGGATTGATTGGGGGCAGCTGGGTTAAATACCAGGTGACAGACAGCAATAGGCTGAGGACGCACAAGGGGTGTGACCCACAGCAGGTACAAAAAGCAGGAAGTGATCGGGCGCCGCCCTTAAGCAGCAGAAACAGACACAAACAGACAGCATGGAGTGAAGCCAGAGAGACATTTTGGACTGGAGATCAAGTGCGCGCTCTTGCACAGTGGGAGATGGACCACTATGCAAGGACGCCGCCAGGTATGTTACAGTACCCCCCCCCCTTACGCCCCCTCTTCTTCAGGCCTGCCAGAATCTTCCGCAGGGAATTCGAGGGCCAATCCTTCACTTCAAGGAGATCACTTCCACTGTCCACAGGAAAAACTGGTCTCATCTGGTTAGCTAGGATGCTACCTCCTATCCAGCCATCCTCAGCAACAGACGAAACGGGTGGAGTACCAGGAACAGCACACAAGGAAGTCTCTCTCCACATATTTTCAGGTGGCACCCCAGAGGGTACAGGAGACAACTGGAAGTCCTCCACCGGGTTGGAGGGGAGCAGAGACTTGGGGGTAATCTCTGCTTCGAGGTACATCTTGTCAAACTCACAGGAAGAAATAGACGGGTTATCAGGTACAGGGTGAGAAAAAGTCACTGTCTCTTTGTTATCTGGTGGTACCCCGGAGTAGTCAGGAAACAACTGGAGGTCCTCTGCCGGGTCAGAAGAGTGCAGAGGCTCGGGGAAAACATCTGCTTCAGAGTACACTAGGTCGGACTCACTGGACGAAGCAGGCGAGGTATCGGGTGCCGAGTATAGGAAAGTCTGTGTCCATACACCACCAGGTGGCACCCCGAAGGGTTCTGGAGACAACTGGAGGTCCTCCACCTGGTCGGAGGGGTGTAGAGACTCATGAATAACCTGTGCTTCGGAGTACACTAGGTTAGACTCACTAGGCGAAGCGAGCAAGGTATCAGCTCCAGGATATAGGAAAGTCTCTGTCCATTCACCACCAGGTGGCACCCCGAAGGGTTCTGGAGACAACTGGAGGTACTCCGCCTGGTCGGAGGGGTGTAGAGACTCGGGAGTAACCTCTGCTTTGGAGTACACTAGGTGGGACTCACTGGACGAAGCGAGCAAGGTATCAGATACAGAGTATAGGAGAGTCTCTGTCCTTTCGCTACCAGGTAGCACCCCGAAGGGTTCAGGAGACAACTGGAGATCCTCCGCCTGATCGGAGGGGTGTAGAGACTCAGGGGTAACCTCTGCTTCGGAGAACACTAGGTCGGACTCACTGGACGAAGCGGGCGAGGTATCAGGTGCAGGGTATAAGGAAGTCTCTCTCTAATTGTCCTCAAGTGGTATCCCGGGGGATTCAGGAGGCAACAGGGGGTCCTCCGGTGTGAATTCTGGGTGGGCAGCAGTCTCTTCGGGCAGGAGAACTGGTGCACTACCCACGCACATTACCCGTTGGGGCTTCTCCGGGATACAGGGAGATGAAGCTTCAGTAGGGACTTCAAGGTTGGGGTCAGGAGGTCTCAGGAAGGACAGACCCTGGCGTGACGGCTTGCCTCTACGTCTAGCACGTCTGGACTGCCTCTTGAGGTTGGGAGAAGTATTCCGGAGAGCGTAGTCATCCTGTGTGGAGTCTGGATGGGCAGTAGTCTCTTCGGGCAGGAGGACTAGTGCGCTACCCACACACATTACCCGTCGGGGCTGCTCCGGGATATTGGGAAGCGAAGCTTCAGCAGGGGCTTCAGGGTTAGGGTCCTCGAAGACCATACAAAAGGCCACCAGGAAGGCCTGCAGGTCAAGGACGACAGGATCCCATGCTTCCCATAGGGGAGTGACCCATTTCAAGGCATCACCCGCTAGGTAGTCAATCATAAAGGCCACTTTAGCCCAATCGGAAGGAAAATAGAGAGGGTAGGCCTTGAAGTGTAGCATGCATTGCTCCACAAATGCACGACTTTGTTTTGGATCCCCAAAGTACCGTGGCGGATCCGCAGGAACGAGTGCAGAAAGATCCATCTGGACGGGTGCGTACTTCGCCTGGAACTCAGCTAAAGAAAAAAAATTTATTTATTTTTAATGCACGTATTCACTGGAAAACGTCTCAGAGAGCGAAGGCCGTGGGGCTCAACGGGAACCATGGCCTGAGCATGCTGTAATGCACACGCCCGGGCTGAGCGGCGTGTGCGTGTGATTCCACTGGACCATGCCGGAGAGTGAATGCCTGGAGGGGCGTAACTAGGTATTCACCCGATCCGACCAGGGTCGCACGACGGCATACGACGCCAGTGCACCAAGGAGGAACCGAGCAGAGGGACCAGGTGCTACTCCAGGACAGACCCCGGACACGGCTGTTGACCCACACAGGGGAATACAGGAACAGACTGGTTAGGCTGGCACACAGACTGGTGGGAATAGGCAGGCACGACTGGTATGCAGGCAGGCGGGTATGCAGGCAGGGGGGTACAGGCAAGCACGGCTAGAGTGCAGACAGGAAGGCACTAGCAGGTAGGAACACAGGCGGGATAGGACCCAGTACACACTGGGACTCTGGAACAGAACCACAGATGTGGCGGACAAACACAGCAGAGTGAGGCCGCCCAGAGAGGTGAGCGAGAGCAGGGCAGGACGAGACCGCCCGAAGCGGTGAGCGAGAGCAGAGCAGGACGAGACCGCCCGGAGCGGTGAGCAAGAGCAGAGCAGGACGAGACCGCCCGGAGCGGTGAGCAAGAGCAGAGCAGGACAAGACCGCCCGGAGCGGTGAGCAAGAGCAGAGCAGGACAAGACCGCCCGGAGCGGTGAGCAAGAGCAGAGCAGGACGAGACCGCCCGGAGCGGTGAGCGAGAGCAGAGCAGGACGAGACCGCCCGGAGCGGTGAGCAAGAGCAGAGCAGGACGAGACCGCCCGGAGCGGTGAGCAAGAGCAGAGCAGGACAAGACCGCCCGGAGCGGTGAGCAAGAGCAGAGCAGGACGAGACCGCCCGGAGCGGTGAGCAAGAGCAGAGCAGGACGAGGCCGCCTGGAGCGGTGAGCGAGAGCAGAGCAGGACGAGACCGCCCGGAGTGGTGAGCAAGAGCAGAGCAGGACGACACCGCCCGGAGCGGTGAGCAAGAGCAGAGCAGGACAAGACCGCCCGGAGCGGTGAGCAAGAGCAGAGCAGGACGAGGCCGCCTGGAGCGGTGAGCAAGAGCAGAGCAGGACGAGACCGCCTGGAGCGGTGAGCAAGAGCAGAGCAGGACGAGGCCGCCTGGAGCGGTGAGCAAGAGCAGAGCAGGACGAGACCGCCTGGAGCGGTGAGCAAGAGCAGAGCAGGACGAGACCGCCTGGAGCGGTGAGCAAGAGCAGAGCAGGACGAGACCGCCTGGAGCGGTGAGCAAGAGCAGGACGAGACCGCCAGGAGCGGTGAGCAAGAGCAGAGCAGGACGAGACCGCCAGAAGCGGTGAGCAAGAGCAGAGCAGGACGAGGCCGCCTGGAGCGGTGAGCAAGAGCAGAGCAGGACGAGGCCGTCTGGAGCGGTGAGCAAGAGCAGAGCAGGACGAGGCCGCCTGGAGCGGTGAGCAAAGGGTCAGAGCTGAGCGAGACTGCCGGAGCAGTGAGCAAGGAGTCAGAGCGAAGCAAGGCTGCCGGAGCAGCGAGCAAAAGGGTCAGAGCGGAGCAAGGCTGCTGGAGCAGTGAGCAAAAGGGTCAGAGCGGAGCAAGGCTGCCGAGCAGTGAGCAAGGCAGAGCAGGCTAGAACCGCCAGAGCGGTGAGCAAGGCAGAGCAGGGGGGGCAGGGCTCAGTTCACACAGAACAGACAAGAAGGGAAAGGCAGAGCCAGATACCCACAGGGTACTTGCAGTGAAGTAGCGACCACAAACTCACAAACGGGAGTACAGAGACAACAAGCAGGAGTTAGGTACGAGTTCAGACTCTGCAGAAAAAGGAAAGGAATGGACATAGAGAAAAAACAGGTAAAAGATAGGAGAGAGATCAGACTGGAACTGAGTGTACGGAGGAGACCGACACTGCAGCGGGATACAGGAGCGGGTCTGGGAATACGGCCCCCAGAGAGGCGGGACGAACAGGCAAGGAGCGTGTTCAGACAGGACAGACAAGATACAGGAGCGGGTCTAGGTAATCGGCCCCTAGAAGGCGGGAGGAACAGGCTAGGAGCGTGTTCAGACAGGACAGACAAGATACAGGAGCGGGTCTAGGTAATCGGCCCCTAGAAGGCGGGAGGAACAGGCTAGGAGCGTGTTCAGACAGGCCTGGAAATACAGCCTCCAGGATAGGCAGAAAAGAGAACACAGAACGGGACCTGGCACCTTCAGAGTGAAAGCACACACTGAATGAAACACAATGCTCAGGCAGGGATTGATTGGGGCAGCTGGGTTAAATACCAGGTGACAGACAGCAATAGGCTGAGGACGCACAAGGGGTGTGACCCACAGCAGGTACAAAAAGCAGGAAGTGATCGGGCGCCGCCCTTAAGCAGCAGAAACAGACACAAACAAACAGCATGGAGGGAAGCCAGAGAGACATTGTGGACTGGAGATCAAGTGCGCGCTCTTGCACAGTGGGAGATGGACCACTATGCAAGGACTCCGCCAGGTATGTTACATATATTATCAGGTGGAAATTGTAAAAATGTGACTATTTGCTGCTCTGTGCAACTAGTCATTTCTCCGTGAAGTTGAATGACAGTAATGGGGAAACTATATATAATAGATCCATTGGAGAATGGTTCCAACAAGGTAATGATGCCACTTATGTGGTTGTCTGTGTGTCCGAGCTCTCTGGTTAATGATGTCCCCATATACTACAATCTGACAACTAGACTATAATTAAAAGAATATAGATGTGTCAGAAAGCAGCTTTTCTGTCCTGAGAACCCTGAGGACTGACGTTCCAATTCCTTGTCCTCACCTGGAAGCATTTTTCAGAGAATTGCAAAATGTTTCTGACGCACCCCCTGGGCCATGTTCAGGGGATACCCGGAGCCGGATCTGGATAGGGGTAGTAGTCCTTGTGGCGGTGACCCGGTCCGTGCCCAGGGTGTCAAACTAAGTGGCAGTCTATGGCAGTAGATGTTAACTTGGATGTCGACTACGCCACCCGTTGAGTATGGCTTTGCAGCCGCCGCTGCAGAACAGTCCGCTGAGGCCGGTGGTATGGGTGCAGCGATGATGGTATTACCCCCAACGGGAGGGGTATGGCCTCAGGGCAGCAGGTGTGGATGATGGGGGTTGTGATGATGCAGAAAGAAGACTCAGAGTCAGGAGATGCAGTTCAGGGTTTTTACTTACTGGTGTTCTTTTGGTCACTCTGGCCTTGAGTGACCACCCGAGCCGTGCTGCGTCCACCAGGTACTGGACTCGGCCAACCCCCAGGCAATTCCAGAGCGTGGTCCTGAGCTCCTTTCTGACTCTCCCTTCCTCTGGCCGTTCCCACCAGGGATCCACCTGTGTCCGGCTCCCTCGGGTCTCTTGTTGGTTGAACCTTCCCTGACCCTATGCTCGGTGTGCCTTTCTAGTGGATTTGGTGAGGGTCATGGCAGATCCTGACCACGACCTCCGGTTCCTGGCTAAGGTTGGTTTTGGCCTCTGCCAGCTTGGGATCCGGTACCCTTGTCCGCCAACCCTTCACCCTTTTGTCTTTATTCTGGGATCTTGGGGTTCCCTTCTTGTCTCCTCTCTGGGTCCTTCTTTTCTCCTCTCTCCTTCTGCAGGCTCTGCTCTGGAGCTGGGCCCAGCCAGAGCCACAGCTCCCTGTCAGCCCTCCTGGCTGAACTCCTCTGCTCTGCTCCTCAGGCTAAAAAGACCCTGTCCTAAGATGGTGCCCACCATATATACTCCCTCTAAGTGTGAGCCCAGGTGACTAGCACCCAATGAGCTCCTAGCTTTACCCAGACTACTCCCCCTATCTGCCCCTACACTACTGGGATGTTACACCCCCCTCCCACTCCAGCCAGGGACAGACGCTGTCGTACCTGCACATATACTGGTGGGAGTACCGTAGTTCTGTCCCCCGGAAATGGGATGTATGTAGTGCATGCAGCCTACTGAGCTCAGTCCCACACTCCATCCTTACCCGGGAGTGGAATACCACACCTCTGGGTCGAGGTGCAATACCCCTGTAGCAGCCGAATCCTCAGGGTGCTACATTCCCCCCTGGTAAATCACAGCACGTCCTCGGGCTGTAAAAGAGCAAAAACATAAAACATACAAGCTTTTTAAAGTGCACTACATATAAAATATATAAACAGTAACCTTCAATCATCCCTTTATGGGAGGTACTTCTCTTTTAAAATGTTACGGACACATCATAAAATAATATTAACTCTTTCATCATAATAAAACTTTTCATATACAACATTTTTGACCTCTGGCCACTTGTGCAAATTGTGACCAGGGAAGTGCCACAGTCTCTTCAAGAAAAACACAGCTTTCCTATAAAACCAGTAGGGGGCACTTTAGGAAGCGCAACTATATACAAGGGGATATGGCCGCTCTCAGTCCTCGGCCAGTGGGAAAAGGGGATGGCTGCTCACAGTCCTCAGCCTGTGGGGAGATGGGACACACTGGAACAGTTCACTGGACCCAACGGGGACTATAATGGTAACAGTTATTGTACCTTCACGGGTAACTATTTACAGTGCTCCTACTGTACATCAGTGGCGACGTCCTCCAGCTCCTTCCTCCGTGTACCCTTCAGACCCGTCCGGGTCCTCTTGCTCCTCCTGACACCTCAGCTCTTTCTCTGTCAGTCGGTGTACATGAAGGGCATAGGGTCCTTTGGCACATTGGTGCCGGGTGAAGGTGACCTCATCACCCAGGTAAAGGTCACGACCTCTGTGTCCCTCCGGTAGGTGGGACTCGACATCTCTTCTGGTCACAAAGACGTCGCCGGGGGTGTGATGATCTCGAATGAAGCCCCAACCGTGCTGCAACTGGAATTTAATTACAGTCCCGGTGGCACGGGGACCGTGGGCTGCACGGGGGTTCCTCCTGGTCCGGCTCTTCTGTTCTGCACTTTTTATTTGCAGCTGCTGCTCGCGGACCCGCCTCTCTCTTCTTTCTCGGTCAAAGGCTTCCAACTGCTGGCGGCAGCACTCTGCACGCTCCGCTGCAGCCGCCCGGGTTTCTTGAGTGAACCCGATGAGGTCTCCTCCTGCGGGGTCCCACTCAAACTGCGCCTCCTCTAACGAGAGCGGGGTCGTCTTGACGGGCGCCGGAGCCGGGATCAGGGGCTCATCCAGAGGTCTTTCTTTCCGGAGTCGGGGATGGTGGAACTCCGGTGGCCACACAAAGGGCTGCCCATCCGGGCATGTGTGCTGGGCAAATAGGTCTTCACCCAGGTGTGGCGCTGTGGACGTTGAAGGCGCTGTTGTGGTGGCGGCGCCCGGGTTCACCAGGCCTTGCGACCAGGCTTGGGGCACCCTGAATGTAAAGGGCACCGTGAAGACGGCGGCGCCCGGGGTTACTTGGCCCAGCGACCAGGCCGGTGGCGTCTCCTGCTTGGCCGCGCTCAGGGTTGAGGCGCGTGACGTCACAGGGGGCGTGGTCGCGGCTCCTGCCGCTTGAGGCCTAGCTTGGAGCGGTGACGATGCAGCAACGTGAGTGGTGAGTGGGGTCTCGGGCTCTGCGACGGGGAGTTGGGGCAGGCTTGCGACCATCGGGCACGGGATGTTGTCGTCCCCATTACCTGCTCCCTTTTCTTCAACTCCCTCCGCGGCGTCGTCTCCGGCCGTCGTCCCTCCTGCACCGTCCTCAGAGGCGGACATGCTCCTTGTTGTGGGTGGCGTGCTTCGCTGGCGGGTTCCAGCCTGCTGGGCCATCTCTCTGCTCCATGCGGCCAGTACGTCCCGCTGCACTCGGGCCATCCTCTGAGCCAAGCCCTCCAGTGCGGTCCGTGCATGCTCCCGATCTCTGGGGAGCTGCGCCAGGATCTCCACCAGGCCTTCTGGGGTTGTCGCTTGCAACAGGCTCCTGACCACTGGGTCGGTGCTGCCTGCCTCTCCCTCCATCTCCGGGTACGGCTCCTCCAGACTCCTCTCCAGACTCCTCCAAGCTGCTCCCATCTTCTCTCTTTTGTTCTGTATACGCCCATACTGAGGGCGGTCCTGGGGTAACTTGGTGATTGTCAGTTCCAGGGGCAGACCCCTCACGCTGATGGACATCTCTAACATCACAGTCTCTGCTGGTGGGGGCGGTTTCCGCTTTTGGCGCCATTCCTTGACCTGGCCCACGATGGGAGGTGGCCTCTTGCCACCCTCTGGCACGCCCATAATGGCGTCCGCTCTGCCAGGGCGGGAAACTGTCCAAGATGGCGGGAATCGCCTCCCAGTGGCGGGAAACTCTGTGGATGGCGGGAAAAAGCTGCAGATGGCGGGCAACCGGCGGGAACCGATCCGAGATGGCGTCCGATGGCTGGGACCCTCCGGAACCGGCGGGAGACTTCTTTTTGAGGTAAATGTGAACTTTTCTTCAGGCACGCAGTACCCGGTGGTTGCGGGCACGTTATCCTGCCGACTACGCCAAAAGTTGACGCACCCCCTGGGCCATGTTCAGGGGATACCCGGAGCCGGATCTGGGTAGGGGTAGTAGTCCTTGTGGCGGTGACCCGGTCCGTGCCCAGGGTGTCAAACTAAGTGGCAGTCTATGGCAGTAGATGTTAACTTGGATGTCGACTACGCCACCCGTTGAGTACGGCTTTGCAGCCGCCGCTGCAGAACAGTCCGCTGAGGCCAGTGGTATGGGTGCAGCGATGATGGTATAACCCCCAACGGGAGGGGTATGGCCTCAGGGCAGCAGGTGTGGATGATGGGGGTTGTGATGATGCAGAAAGAAGACTCAGAGTCAGGAGATGCAGTTCAGGGTTTTTACTTACTGGTGTTCTTTTGGTCACTCTGGCCTTGAGTGACCACCCGAGCCGTGCTGCGTCCACCAGGTCCTGGACTCGGCCAACCCCCAGGCAATTCCGGAGCGTGGTCCTGAGCTCCTTTCTGACTCTCCCTTCCTCTGGCCGTTCCCACCAGGGATCCACCTGTGTCCGGCTCCCTCGGGTCTCTTGTTGGTTGAACCTTCCCTGACCCTATGCTCGGTGTGCCTTTCTAGTGGATTTGGTGAGGGTCGTGGCAGATCCTGACCACGACCTCCGGTTCCTGGCTAAGGTTGGTTTTGGCCTCTGCCAGCTTGGGATCCGGTACCCTTGTCCGCCAACCCTTCACCCTTTTGTCTTTATTCTGGGATCTTGGGGTTCCCTTCTTGTCTCCTCTCTGGGTCCTTCTTTTCTCCTCTCTCCTTCTGCAGGCTCTGCTCTGGAGCTGGGCCCAGCCGGAGCCACAGCTCCCTGTCAGCCCTCCTGGCTGAACTCCTCTGCTCTGCTCCTCAGGCTAAAAAGACCCTGTCCTAAGATGGTGCCCACCATATATACTCCCTCTATGTGTGAGCCCAGGTGACTAGCACCCAATGAGCTCCTAGCTTTACCCAGACTACTCCCCCTATCTGCCCCTACACTACTGGGATGTTCCACCCCCCTCCCACTCCAGCCAGGGACAGACGCTGTCGTACCTGCACATATACTGGTGGGAGTACCGTAGTTCTGTCCCCCGGAAATGGGATGTATGTAGTGCATGCAGCCTACTGAGCTCAGTCCCACACTCCATCCTTACCCGGGAGTGGAATACCACACCTCTGGGTCGAGGTGCAATACCCCTGTAGCAGCCGAATCCTCAGGGTGCTACATTTCTTTTGTTTTTTAAACAGTTTGCAAAATGATTCCAAGTTTCTGAATTCTTTACACAAACACTGGAAGCAAGTTAAGATCAATGTGGTCACAGGGACCCTGGCATTGATGCAGCAATCAGGAGAGTACCTGGGCAGCGAGGACTTGGCACACTTAGCAATCTCAGGAGCAGCAGGAGGGATGAAGTGGAACCCAGCAGGGATGAATGCAAGTAGAAAACAAAGCAAGCACAGGTAATGGAGCAAACCAAACAACACTAGAGTCTAAATGCCAAGACACAGGTGTGTATCTTAAATAGGTCTGGGGTGGTAATATCATTGATCCACTCCAGGCAACTTTGCAAAACCCAACATGGAGCACAACAGAGGGCAGAGGACCGAGGGGAAGGAAGCAGAACCTGGGATATCTGAGACAGGTGTGTAATAATCAGGATTCTCATCTCTTGACAAGAATTGAAAGTGAGTCCAAAAAGCATCTTTTGCTCTGGACGACCCGTCCTGTCCTGTATTACTCAAACTATAGATTTCAATAGACACTATGTAATACTTAATTCCCACTATGGTGGCGCTGCAGGGAAATTGAACACTTACTATCTGGTTTCACCATAGATTATAGCCGATCACTGAGGATTCCAGCAGAGGGAAACTTTGTAATCAGGTTATTGTGGTGGGACCTTCCTAACAAGTAGGGATTATTTCATCCAAAGTGGAGAACCCCAGCTTGTTAGTACTAATATTACTATTTTCAATATATTTATCATAAGTAACTAACATCAAAAGTTTACTATCATAATCAATAGATAGGGGATGACTTGCTAATTTGTGAATAACCCCTTTAAAGAGTAACCGTTGTTTTTTTTTTTTTTCCATAAATCAATAGTACATGTGAAAATTAGGAAACTTCAAAGTAATATATCTTATTGGACAAATCCGCTTCTCCTCCTTCTCAATATTCTAAATTCAAAAATAAAATATGTATTGAGTGAAAACAGATTGTTACATTATTGACATAGGAGATGACAGTTGGTGCTTATAAAGTTCTATGGAGAACTGTAACTATCGTTTCAGGAGAACTTGCAGCAGATTGTCTGTGTCTGCCTCTAGCTCCTCCTCCCTCCCTTTTACGTAGAATTTTATCGGCACTAACTGTCATCTTCTATCTCAGTACTGGAATAATCTGTCTTCACTGAATACAGATTTTACCCCTGAATTTAGAATGAAATATCAGTCCAGGAGGAGAACAAAGCAGACTGCTCTGATAAGATATATTGCAAAGTGTTTTTTTTTTTACATTTGCATTTGTGCTATGGATTTATTGAATACAAATTAAAACAACGGAAACTCTTTAAGGTTCGATATTTTATTTCTACTTTAAATATTTTTATTGGGTTGATATGAAAACAGGTAAGGTTTGATATTTGATAAGTATGAAGTGGCGGAATATCAGTGAGTCAATTTTGCTATTTTTTAATAAATGTGGCCAATATATTTTATTTTTGGACCATGATAGACTATTTTTTAGAAACTAAAAAAAAGGTGAATAATCCATTTAAACATAATGTTTCCGAAAACTAACACGATGTTATTAACAAAGGACAGGACAGTCATTAACCAAATTGCAGGATTTAGGTAAAACACAAATGTAACTGTTACACAGGAAAAACAATAAAAGGTTTGCAAATGTTTTTATTGGCGGTGATACAGGAGCCCCCTGTGGACTTGCTTTTGATTTTTTTCCAGCTGGTATTCAATGAGTCACTCTCACAATATACATTGGGATCCAAAACAATCTGTATAATGGACTGATGAATGCAGCCTGCTCTATACTTAACTATGTTTATCACCTACCTAGAACAATCTCCGACATCCCTGTATCCTCCCTCCATCCATGCCTGTCCCCTCCGAATGCAGCGCCCAGCAGGGGAGAAATGATTCTTTAAATCCACTTTCTTTACATTGCATATATTGTTGTATTTTATATCCTACAGTAAGTTATAGAAACAGTATTTTGTTTTATATTAAATGAGAATTGAAAGTGAACGCAATGGCAGAGCCATTCCATCACTCCTTATTAACCCCTTCACAACATATCACGTACATTTACGTCAAAAGTCGTGTCCCTGACTTTGATGATGGCTCACACGCCGAGCAAGTATCATTCCTGGCAGATGATGGCTGATTTAATCAGCCATCATGTGACTTTAAACCGTGGCTGTTAACCTGTTAAATGCCGCTGTCAATCTCTGAACCGATGCTTTGTATAGTACAAGCGATCGGACAATCACAGCTTCAAGTCCCCTAAGGGGACTAATAAATACAGTTAATAAAAAAAGTTTTTAAAAATAATAAAATGTTATATATATATATATATATATATATATATATATATATATATATATATATATATATAGTTTATATACAGTACAGACCAAAAGTTTGGACACACCTCATTTAAAGATTTTTGGGTATTTTCATGACTATGAAAATTGTACATTCACACTGAAGGCATCAAAACTATGAATTAACACATGTGGAATTATATACTTAACAAAAAAGTGTGAAACAACTGAAAATATGTCTTATATTCTAGGTTCTTCAAAGTAGCCACCTTTTGCTTTGATGACTGCTTTGCACACTCTTGGCATTCTCTTGATGAGCTTCAAGAGGTAGTCACCGGAAATGGTTTTCACTTCACAGGTGTGCCCTGTCAGGGTTAATAAGTGGGATTTCTTGCCTTATAAATGGGGTTGGGACCATCAGTTGTGTTGTGCAGAAGTCTGGTGGATACACAGCTGATAGTCCTACTGAATAGACTGTTAGAATTTGTATTATGGCAAGAAAAAAGCAGCTAAGTAAAGAAAAATGAGTGGCCATCATTACTTTAAGAAATGAAGGTCAGTCAGTCCGAAAAATTGGGAAAACTTTGAAAGTGTCCCCAAGTGTAGTTGCAAAAACCATCAAGCGCTACAAAGAAACTGGCTCACATGAGGACCGCCCCAGGAAAGGAAGACCAAGAGTCACCTCTGCTTCTGAGGATAAGTTTATCCGAGTCACCAGCCTCAGAAATCGCAGGTTAACAGCACCCCAGATTAGAGACCAGGTCAATGCCACACAGAGTTCTAGCAGCAGACACATCTCTACAACAACTGTTAAGAGGAGACTTTGTGCACAGGCCTTCATGGTAAAATAGCTGCTAGGACAGGCAACAAGCAGAAGAGACTTGTTTGGGCTAAAGAACACAAGGAATGGACATTAGACCAGTGGAAATCTGTGCTTTGGTCTGATGAGTCCAAATTTGAGATCTTTGGTTCGTTCCAACCACCGTGTCTTTGTGCGACGCAGAAAAGGTGAACGGATGGACTCTACATGCCTGGTTCCCACCGTGAAGCATGGAGGAGGAGGTGTGATGGTGTGGGGGTGCTATGCTGGTGACACTGTTGGGGATTTATTCAAAATTGAAGGATACTGAACCAGCATGGCTACCACAGCATCTTGCAGCGGCATGCTATTCCATCCGGTTTGCGTTTAGTTGGACCATCATTTATTTTTCAACAGGACAATGACCCCAAACACACCTCCAGGCTGTGTAAGGGCTATTTGACCAAGAAGGAGAGTGATGGGGTGTTACGCCAGATGACCTGGCCTCCACAGTCACCAGACCTGAACCCAATCGAGATGGTTTGGGGTGAGCTGGACCGCAGAATGAAGGCAAAAGGGCCAACTAGTGCTAAGCATCTCTGGGAACTCCTTCAAGATTGTTGGAAGACCATTTCCGGTGACTACCTCTTGAAGCTCATCAAGAGAATGCCAAGAGTGTGCAAAGCAGTCATCAAAGCAAAAGGTGGCTACTTTGAAGAACCTAGAATATAAGACATATTTTCAGTTGTTTCACACTTTTTTGTTAAGTATATAATTCCACATGTGTTAATTCATAGTTTTGATGCCTTCAGTGTGAATGTACAAATTTCATAGTCATGAAAATACAGAAAAATCTTTAAATGACAGGGTGTGTCCAAATTTTTGGTCTGTACTGTATATATATATATATAAAAAAGTTAAAATCACCTCCCTTAATAATAATAATAATAATGATAATAATCTTTATTTATATAGCGCCAACATATTCCGCAGCGCTTTACAATTCAGAGGTTCCTATACAACAGTCATAGGTAACATAGCTAAAGATAATACAATAATTAAAGCAAAAATAATGACGACCCTGCTCGTAAGAGCTTACAATCTACAATGAGGCGGGGGTAACACAAAGTACAGGGGCTTATTTACAATGATGGTCCAGCCATCTTGAGGGGATGAGGGATAGATAAAGGCTGCATGAGCTCATTACCAGCCAGTATCTGTAGTGCTTTTGGGTGCGGTGGAGTGTGCTGGACACTTATGTTTGGAGAAATAATGAATGGGCTATAAATATATAAAAGGACTTTGATTAGGGAACGTGAAAGGCCACCCTAAACAGATGTGTTTTTAGGGAGCGCCTAAAACTGTGTAAGTTGTGATTCATCCTAATTTCTTGGGGTAGAGCATTCCAAAGAATAGGTGCAGCTCAGGAGAAGTCTTGAAGCCGGAAGTGGGAGGTACGGATTAGTGTGGATGTTAGTCGAAAGTCACTTGCGGAGCGTATCGAACGGGTAGGCCGATAAACAGAAATGAGGGAGGAGATGTAGGGGGTGCTGCACTGTGGAGAGCTTTGTGGGTGAAAACAAGCAGTTTAAATTGTATCCTATAATGTATGGGCAGCCAGTGCAATGACTGGCACAGAGCGGAAGCGTCCGAGTAGCAATTAGCTAGATAGATGACCCTGGCTGCTGCATTAAGGATGGACTGGAGAGGGGAAAGTCGAGAGAGGGGGAGGCCAATTAATAGAGAGTTACAGTAGTCCAGGCGGGAGTGGATCAGGGCAACAATGAGGGTTTTTGTTGTTTCCAAGGTGAGAAAGGGGCGGATTCTAGAGATGTTCTTCAGGTGCAAGTGACAAGAGCGAGCAAGAGATTGTATATGGGAGGTGAAGAAAAGATTGGTGTCAAACACAACGCCCAGACAGTGAGCCTGTTAACAGGTTAACACCTCCCTAAATCTGATAGGTTAAATGTAAGATTTAGGGAGGTGAGTAGACGGCGGCGGGAGCAGATGAAGTTAAGTCTTGGAAATGGTGAGTTTCAGGTAGAGAGCGGACATGATGTTAGAAACTGCGGCCAGACAGTCACTGGTGTTGTGTAGTACGGCGGGGGTGAGGTCAGGGGATGAAGTGTATAGTTTTGTGTCATCAGCATAAAGACGCTACTGAAAACCAAATTTGCTGATGGTGTGTCCAATTGGGGCTGTGTAGAGAGAGAAGAGAAGAGGGCCAAGGACTGAACTCTGAGGAAACCCAATAGTGAGAGGAAGGGGGGAAGAAGTGGAGACAGCGAACGATACACTGAAGGAGCAGTCAGATAGATAGGAGGAGAACCAGGAGAGAGCTGTGTCCTTTATGACGATTGAGTGGAGCATAGAGAGTAGGAGGTGGTGGCCCCTTTGCCAAACTAAAAATAAAGCAATTTAAAAAAAAATACACATTTGGTATTGTTGCTTTCAGACATGTCCAATCTATTAAAATATAAAATAAATTAATCCAATTGGTAAACAGCGTAAAGAGAAAAAAAATCAAAACGCCAGAATGTTTTCTTGGCCGCCACAACAATGCAATAAAATTCAATAAAAGGTGATCAAAACATCGTATCTACCCCAAAATGTTATCAGTAAAATCGTCAGTTCGGGGCGCAAAAAATAAGCTATCACCCTGCCCCAGATCACAAAAAATGAAAACATTATGGGTGTCAGAAAATGGTGACACATGCAAAGTTTTTTCTTTACAAATTTATGAATTAATTTTCACCACTTTACAAAAAACTTGGTATCTGCATAATCGTATTTATCTGGAGAATCATACTGCCAGGTTTACTGTAAAAGTATCACACTTTTTTTTCGATTTCAATGCACTTGGAATTTTTTCACGCTTTCCAGTGCATTACATCAGCATTCCCCAATTCCAGTCCTCAAGGCCCACCAACAGGTCATGTTTTCAGGATTTCCTTAGTATTGCACAGGTGATGGAATTATTGCCTGTGCAGGTGATGCAGTTATCACCTGAGCAATACTAAGGAAATCCTGAAAACATGGCCTGTTGGTGGGCCTTGAGGACTGGAGTTGGGGAACCCTGCATTACATGATAAAATAAATGGTGTCATTCAAAAGTACAACTCGTCCCACAAAAAACAAGCCCTCATACGGCTATGTGGACAGAAAAATAAAAATGTTTTGGCTCTTGGAAGAAAGGGAGGAAATAAAAGAAAAAAAATGGAAAATCACCTAGGGTTGAAGGGAATAACCCCTTTCTTGTTAATATTTCTGTAAAATAGCTCTACGTTGATCTGTTCCTCTATTATTTAGGAAGAAAACCAATGCAAACGTATTGATAAACCTACCACCGTCCCTTGATCTTTGTCTTACTCTTCACCCTCTGAAAACTTTCAGCTGCTGTTTTGATACCAATCACGAGTGCACCCGCAATCAGTCCCCATTTAGTGTAAGATCACATCATTTCCATATTATTACGTCTGGTGCTTCCTCCTAACCATCACTTTACATAACACGTCCTACTAGTTATATTATTTGGACACTCAATCTATGCAAACCACTTTATTTACACAAATTACCTACTTGATTTATGGATACAGGGAACGTCTTACGGGACCAAATAGATTCCCTCCTTAATCTAACAAGATGTTATTTCTTTTGCGGCTCGCTCATGAATAATTCATATTCATGTTCTTCAGCTTCACAATGGATGAAGGAAAAGCTACTTATGGCAAAGTCACAATAGGTTCTACATACATTTGCAAGTTTTGCTATGAATAAGAAAATAATTTGTGGCGCCCCTGGGGGTTCGATCGCCACAGGGGTACTGCACCTCTTTAATGGGGTGTGGTATCTCTCCTTCGAGGTAAGAATGGTGTAATTGTCAGGACCCCACCTTCGCACCCAACTCTACACTTCTCCCACCTGTAGGGGGGGCTAATAGGCACCATTGTGCTGCCCCAGCCGGGATAAGTGGAGATGGGGAAACCAAAAGATAGGGGGAACCTAGTAGTGGGTGAGGGTGGAGGAAGCACATTTAGGTTACACTTAATAATTCATATTTAATAAACAGCCATCTTGGGCTTATGGTCTTTTGATTGTGATCTTCATCACTGAACGTGGCTTTCTGTGTGAACCTGCAGTTGATGGGGACACGGTCATCGTACTCTGGCCTTGAGTCGAGGAGCGGGCAAGAGTTAACGGTTGTCTCTGTGTCACCCCAGGCCTGGATGCCACAAATATTAAAGGCTGTGTCTGAGAACAGGAGGGAGGTTCCCTGGTCAGGGACCATTAGCATGCAGCACCTCCTGTCCCAGGCCAGTAGGGGGAGCAGGCTGCCCCTATAAAAGCTGGAACTGAGGGCAGGGTTAGGGAGACCAGGACCCACTTCTGAAGCATCCAGAAGGGTTCCCAGAAGAGAGGGACAGGTCAGCCGCAGCTGAGGAGTCCGGGAGGCAGAGGAGGAACAGCAAGCCAGGGACAGAGGTGACGAGAGCCGGTCCTGGCCGAGAGAGAACTACACAACCGGACACTGGGGTCCGAGGCTGTCAGGGTTGCAAGCCCGGCAGCAGATAACCAACCCGCGAGGGATTTCAGGTCCCTTGGCCTGAGAAGCCTGGAGGCTCCGCCACACAGAGGGACCGGTACAGCACAGAGAAGCAACAGGTACCTAAGGCCCGAGTCGCAAGCCATACGGGCGTAGTACACGGCCAGCTCAGGGACGTGGGCTATCACACCACGAAAAGGGGGATAGTCAGCAAGGGCAGAGAGAGAACGGCAGGCCTACCCACTCACCCTGACCAGTGGGGCTCGCCCGAATGCTCTCAGACACCCAGACCCATTCCTACCCTGTACTCCTGTTGGGTCATTAGTACTAACTACAATAAAGACCCTGGACTGTTTGAAGCAGACTCTGAACCCTTATTATTGCGGCCTGCACCATCACCCCCAGCATCCTATTACACTGCCCTGAGGCTACACTCTTCCCGTGGGGAGTTATCTTATCCCTGTGCTGCATACCAACATCAGCCTCAGCGGTCTGCCTTGCAGCGGCGGTCATCCCTGACCGCAATCCACGGGTGGCGTAGTCGGACATTCAAAACCCTACAAATAGACTGCCACAGCATTTGGTCTGACCACCCTGAGCCACGGGATCGGATTGCCACTACTACCCCCAACATTGCACTGAAGCCCGGTTCCGGGTGCCCCACGGCCCAGGGGGCGAGTCAGCTTTGGCATAGTCGGCAGGATTGTGAACAACCCGCCACAAATGGGTATTACGCGCCTGAAAAAGACTGTACACGTACCTCAAAAGGAAGTTTCCCGCCATCTTCAGTCGTTTCCCGCCTTCTTCAGTCGTTTCCCGCCATCTTCAGCCGTTTTCCCGCCATCAGACGCCATCTTCAGGACGCCGCGCGGGAAGAAGAGGGGCGTGGACGTTCAAACCGTGCGAGTCCTGAAGCCCCGGAAAAGGATCAACGGAAGGTAGGCCACGGTTAACTAGGGGGGAGGAAGATGACGGACGCGGAGGGACCTTCTACCACCAGCGTGGCTGCAGCAGCGTTGATGCCGTTCTCTATGCCCTACATCCCCGGAGCGGCCTGGATGCCCCAATACTCAGGGGAATCCCATACATTAACTGACTTTAAGGAAAGACTGCACAGTTTATTTAAAGTTTGTCCCCTGACAGAAGAACAGAAAGTGAGCATTCTGACGGGGCAGCTATCCGGTGCAGCCCAGCGGGAAGTGAAATCATGGTCAGATGAGGAGAAAAGGACTGTAAAGGACATTCTGACCCGGCTGCGGAGTACCTTTGATACCCGTAGCTCAGCAGAAATCAAAATGCGGTTCTATGGCTGTAAGCAGCGAGCCCAAGATAGTATCAGAGACTATGCCTTGAACCTGCAAGAAGCTCTGGGAGCAGTCAAGCAAGCTGACCCTGGCAGCGTGCAGGACACCGATAAACTGTTGACTGACCAGTTCATAGAAGGTCTGCTGTCCAGCGCCCACAGAACCCAGCTGCGCCTCATGGCCCTACAGAACCCCTATTTGACTTTTGCGCAGTTCAAGGAGAGGGCCATCCGGGTGCTCCGAGAACCTGCACCAAGTGGCGCTGTAGCTTCCCGGCGCCCTGCCATCACTTACCACCAGGGGGCGGCGCCCTACCCCGCAGACCTTGTGGGGGCAGATGCACAGGCCCTAAATCCATCCCAGCCTGCAAACCTGCACCATCAGGTCCAAGAGCTAACAAAGAGTGTGGCTGCACTGACCAGGACCGTACAGTCGTTGCAGGTGGAACAGTCAAGACCAATCAAGCTGGCTTCCACTCTGGAGGATGTCCCGTGGCGTCGACAGAGGAGGATCCCGTCGTTCAGAGGGGGCCCGCCGACCGTTCCACTGAGGATGGACAGCCGATTTGCCTCCGTTGCAGTCAGCCAGGACACATAGCAAGGTACTGTACTTTAAAAGGGTCCGACCTGGGGCAGAGGGCCAACCCCCAGGCATAAGGTCATCAGGCCCGTCTAATTGGCGTGATAAGTACGTGGGGGGACGCCCGGTCTTACCCGTAGTGCTGGACGGTATCCTCATGAGTGCACTACTGGACACCGGGTCTCAAGTGACTACCATCCCCTACGTACTGTTCAAGCAGTACTGGAGTGACATTGACATAACCCGCTATCCAGACGATGACTTAAGCATCATCGCCAGCAATGGCCAACCCGTGCCGCAGGTGGGGTTCAGAGAGATGACTATCAAGATTGGTAAGGTCGAACTGCCGGCACAGGGAGTGATCATTGTGGACATTGACCGTCGTGAAAGTCACCCTAAAATAACCTTGTGATTGAAAACTGTCTTTCAGAAGTAATTGTGATTTTGCAGCAGGTGGCGATGAATGCGAGCTGCAGCCAACAGAGGGTCCTCCAGAAAGAGATAAGAACCCTGATGAGATGGCAACAGGTAGAACTGTCTGGTGGTGAGATCAGTAGCGTGAGGATGAGCGACCCATTCCCCATTGCCATGCCTCCCAAAAGTGAAATGATGATCTGGTGTCGGACTGCAATCGGGTTAAGAGGTAGAGACTACCAAGCCATGGTAGAACCCGTGTACTCAGACAGCAGGCCCACCATTTTGACAGCCAGGGGGGTGGTTGATGTCCGCCATGGAAAGGTGCTCGTCCGGATCTTAAACATCGGGGAAAGGGAAGTACACTTGCCCCGGTACGCTACACTAGCCAAATTGTTTGCCGTCGAACACAATGCTATCAGGGTCATGGAACCCTTGCCTCCATCTCCCCAGGTGGAGGACAATGGCTCCCAGAAACACAAGGAGGACTGGTGCCAGAAACTCCACGTGGGTGCTGACTCCACTCCCCTGCACCAAAAACAAGGAGTCTACCGGGTGGTTCAGGAGTACGAGAGAATTTTTAGTAAGCACCCGCTAGACTTCGGCCGAGTAAAGGGAGTAGAGCACCACATCCCCACGGGGAGCCACCCACCAATAAAAGAGAGACACAGACCTGTACCCCCTGCACATTATCAGAACGCGAAGGGCATGCTGAGAGAAATGAAGGAAGCTGGGGTCATTAGAGATAGCTGTAGCCCCTGGGCAGCTCCCTTAGTTTTGGTAAAAAAAGAAAGACGGTACCATGAGAATGTGCGTGGACTATAGACAAATCAATCGTATCACCCATAAAGACGCGTACCCGTTACCTAGGATAGAGGAGTCTTTAGCAGCTCTAAAATCAGCTAATTTCTTCTCAACTTTGGATCTTACTAGCGGGTACTGGCAGGTTCCTGTGGCGGAGGCTGACAAGGAGAAGACCGCCTTCACCACCCCGATGGGATAGAGCGAATTCAACTGTATGCCATTCGGGCTCTGCAACGCACCCAGGACCTTCCAGAGGCTGATGGAATGCTGTCTAGGGCACCGAAACTTCGAGACGGTCCTACTTTACCTGGACGATGTGATCGTCTATTCGAAGACCTACGAGGACCATCTAAAACACCAGGCAGAGGTGTTCGAAGCCCTGGCAGGCTATGGTCTGAAGGTGAAACCCTCAAAGTGTCACCTGTTGAAACCGAAGGTCCAGTACCTAGGACACGTGGTGAGTGCAGAGGGAGTAGCCCCCGACCCTGACAAGGTCACAGTAATCAAGAGCTGGCCAAGCCCCTCTAACATCAAAGAAGTGAGGCAAATGCTCGGGTTGGTAGGCTACTACCGAAGGTTCATCCCCAGGTTCACAAAGATGGCAGTTCCAATGCAGGGCCTCCTGATAGGTCAGTCTAAGACCAGAAGCCAAAAGCCACCCTTCAAGTGGGACAAGCCGGAAGAGGAGTCCTTCCGCCAGTTGAAGATGGCCCTCACGGGGGATGAGATCCTGGCCTACCCCAATTATGGCCAGCCTTTTATCCTCCACACAGACGCCAGTAATGTGGGGCTAGGAGCCGCACTGTCACAGAACCAACAGGGCAGAGAAAGGGTGATCGCGTACGCCAGCCGGAAGCTGAGGCCCACTGAAAGAAACCCGGAGAATTACAGCTCCTTCAAACTAGAATTCTTGGCAGTGGTGTGGGCCGTCACAGAACGGTTTAAGCATTACCTGGCCTCCGCAAAGTTCACTGTGTACAAGGACAACAACCCGCTGACACACCTGGACAATGCAAGACTAGGTGCCCTAGAACAGCGGTGGATGGCCCGGCTATCCAATTATGACTTCACAATCAAATACCGGGCAGGCTGAACCAACGCCAACGCAGACGCCCTATCAATAATGCCCCACCTACCTGAAGGAGAAGAAGACTCGGAAGAGCTGGAGGAAGTAGAGCTCCCAGTGTTCCACCGGTATTGGGCCACTCAGTATTCTCACCGGGTAAGAGACAGAGACCTAACCACCGTCATGTTCAACACCTTACCCCACCACGGCTTGGCTGAAACGCAAGATAGTGACCCTGCAATACGCCTGGTGAAAGACATGTTAACCCAGACAGACGCTAGCCCTGGCCCTGACGCTCCAGAGGAAGCCAAGCAGTTATGGAAGGAGAAAAGCAGGCTATTCCTCTACAAGGGTAAGCTGTGCAGAAGGCTTGTCAACCACCGGACGCACGAGCTGACCTGGCAGGTAGTGGTCCCGAGACGGGATGCAGCAATGGTCCTGGAGGCCTACCATGACAGAGCGGGACACTTCGGGTGGAAGAAACTGGAGTTCCTACTGAGAGAGCGGTTCTACTGGATCGGTATGAGAGGGGCCATAGAGAAGTGGAGCAGGGACTGCGGCCCATGCCACCTCAGAAGGAAGGACCGTACCAGCCAGAAGACACCCTTGAGGCCCATCGTCACCAGGCAGCCTCTTGAGCTGGTAGCTCTGGACCATGTGAAGTTGGCTCCAAGCAGGTCCGGCAACATCTATGCCCTCACGATTGTGGACCAATACTCCCGGTTCCTGGTGGTGGTTCCTGTTAAAGACCTGACAGCCCAAACAGCGGCCAGAGCCTTCCAGCAACACTTCTGCCGCCCACACGGGTATCCGGAACAGGTCTTGACAGATCAAGGTCCAGCGTTTGAGGCTGAAGTATTCCAGGAGTTCTGCAACCTCTATGGCTGTAGGAAGATTCGGACAACGCCTTACCACCCGCAAACCAACGGGCTGTGTGAGAAAATGAACAATATCGTCATTGATCTCCTCAAGACGTTGCCCCTGGAAGAACGCAGCCTGTGGCCGGAGAAGCTGCCAGACCTGATTGACTTGTACAACCATATCCCGGTGAATGCTACAAATTGCACCCCGGCTTACCTGATGCGAGCAAGACCAGGTAAGCTGCCGATAGATCTGGAGATGGGAGTCCTGACACCCGAGGACACCTCCCCAGACGCGGACTGGGATACAGAACGGCGGCTACAGTACAAGAAGGTACAGGAGAGTGTGGAGAGGAGTCTGGCTCAAGCGAGAGAAAAGCAAGAGAGGCTCTTCAACCAACACGCCCCTGCTGGTCCCCTGGAACCTGGTGAGCAGGTCCTGAAGCGGAAGAGAAGGCTTCACAAGCTGGACGACCAGTGGGAGAGAGACCCGTAAACAGTACTGCCGTCCGACCACAACAACCTGAAGGTATGTGTGATTACCAAGGATGGAGGAGAAACCACTAGCACCGTCTCCAGAGACCACCTAAAACGGTGCCCCGAGCAACTACAGAGTCCAAGTGAAGATCAAGATGACCTTGAACCCGCAGAGGACAAGGAAGAAATGATCAGCACAGTTCTTGGAGAGTTCCCCCAGACCTGGACTCGGATAAATGATGCGATAGTGGTACCCGTCCTACACTTCCTTCAGCCTACCCAGCAGGAGCCTACAGAAGAACAAGAAGAACAAGCAGCCCCGGAGGCAGAAGAACCCATGCCAGCAGCCCAGGAGAGTCAACCCTCTGCTGACAGTGAGCCTGCCATGCCTGCGGTAAGCCAAAGGACCCGCAGACAGCAGCCTGCCCTGCCTGTAAACCCAGTTAGTAGCTGTACCCTTAATGCTAGTGGGGAAAGCCAGGTTAGACCACCACCAGACAGTGGGTTACGGAGGTCAACCCGGAGCACTAGGGGTCAAATACCAGCTCGCTGGAAGATCTAAATGTATAATGTATATATTTAATGTGTTATGTTTGTACCCTGGTTATTAATAATGTTCTCCAGTTTTCCTAGATGCAATGGACTGACAGGTTATGGACAGTGAATAACCGGAACTACCATGTAGATAGTTGCACCTGGTGCCCTCTTGTGAAGTTGGCCACAGAAGAAAAACCTGTCCGGCGTGGCCTCCTTGTGGTCCAAAGTAGGTAGCTCAGCCTTGCTGCAACGCCCAAGGCCAGGAATTTGGGGTTTATAGGGACAGGTCCCCACATCGCTCAAAAACTTCGCCTTATTGGGTGAAATAGACACCCGGTCACGGATCATACTGTGACCCTCTTCTTTTGTTGGTGATATGGACACCCGGTCACAGACCATACTGTGACCTAAAGAACTCAATATGTGGTGTTGTTTGTTATTTCTTTCCCTGTTGTGTTTATGGTCATGCATTTTTACCCTGTATTTGTGTTTCTTGTTTAGTCCCTGAGTACTAAAATTTACTAGGGGGGAATGTGTCACCCCAGGCCTGGATGCCGCAAATATTAAAGGCTGTGTCTGAGAGCAGGAGGGAGGTTCCCTGGTCAGGGACCATTAGCATGCAGCACCTCCTGTCCCAGGCCAGTAGGGGGAGCAGGCTGCCCCTATAAAAGCTGGAACTGAGGGCAGGGTTAGGGAGACCAGGACCCACTTCTGAAGCATCCAGAATGGTTCCCAGAGGAAAGGGACAGGTCAGCAGCAGCTGAGGAGTCCGGGAGGCAGAGGAGGAACAGCAAGCCAGGGACAGAGGCGACGAGAGCTGGTCCTGGCCGAGAGAGAACTACACAACCGGACACTGGGGTCCGAGGCTGTCAGGGTTGCAAGCCCGGCAGCAGATAACCAACCCGCGAGGGATTTCAGGTCCCTTGGCCTGAGAAGCCTGGAGGCTCCGCCACACAGAGGGACCGGTACAGCACGGAGAAGCAACAGGTACCTAAGGCCCGAGTCGCAAGCCATACGGGCGTAGTACACGGCCAGCTCAGGGACGTGGGCTATCACACCACGAAAAGGGGGATAGTCAGCAAGGGCAGAGAGAGAACGGTAGGCCTACCCACTCACCCTGACCAGTGGGGCTCGCCCGAATGCTCTCAGACACCCAGGCCCATTCCTACCCTGTACTCCTGTTGGGTCATTAGTACTAACTACAATAAAGACCCTGGACTGTTTGAAGCAGACTCTGAACCCTTATTATTGCGGCCTGCAACAACACCCCCAGCATCCTATTACACTGCCCTGAGGCTACACTCTTCCCGTGGGGAGTTATCTTATCCCTGTGCTGCATACCAACATCAGCCTCAGCGGTCTGCCTTGCAGCGGCGGTCATCCATGACCGCAATCCATGGGTGGCATAGTCGGACATTCAAAACCCTACAAATAGACTGCCACAGCATTTGGTCTGACCACCCTGAGCCACGGGATCGGGTTGCCACTACTACCCCCAACATTGCACTGAAGCCCAGTTCCGGGTGCCCCACGGCCCAGGGGGCGAGTCATCTCTACCCGGTCAAGGTCCCTACCCAAGAAGGCCTGGAGCAGAGGAGTGTAGCTCCACCGCAAATGGATCCCAGGAGGATGCAGACGGAGCGGTATACGCCACCTGTCCTCACTACTCTGGCCTAGTCAGAGGGATTCCTGCTGCAAGAGGGGTACCGGCCCCCGATATCTGACTTATTTACTCTATGTCTCAGTCGGAGAAGCCCGGAGGCTCAGTGGATCCCACCGGGTAACGGAGCGGAGTCGCCACCCGTACCCTTATTCTGTGCATAGTCCAGAGGGAGACCCGGCCTTTCTACACACACGGATAGGAGAGGACTTAGTTTGAAGTCTAGGAACACTTTGGTGCGGGGTCCTGCCTAAAGCACCTGAATTACTCGGAGGTTGTTGGACCCCCGGGTCCTGGTGGCCGTTGAGTCCCGTGAGGAGCAGGGAGAAGCCTTGCAGCTGCATGCTCTACCGTGAGTAAAACCTGGAAGACTACCCCTATGCCCTCCGGTCTCTTTATTTCTGCACCGCACAGCACCAGAACTCCTCCACTACAACTCCCTCCATCCGCCTTTCTGCCCTGAGGCCCTGCTCCGCCTGTGGGGAGTAGCACCATCTCCTGCTGCCACTACATCCCGCCTCAGAGGACTGCCGCAGCGCTGGTGGCCATCACCAGACACCACAGGTGGCGTAGTCAATACCATCACTCGATGAACACCAACCCTGATAGCCATTACACCCTTTTAAAATGTGACGGCCCTGGGCACGGAACGTGTCCAGGCCACGGCTACAACCCACCAAACATCTGACCCGGCTCCGAGTAACCCCACCTCCCAGGGTGAGGGCTGCGAGCGTCACACAACTTCACTCATAAATAAATAAACCAATGATAAATAACATCAGAATGAGTACTCAGAACATATACCGAACCCTCCATTCATTGCCCTCTACCCTCTGAAACTTTTAAGGCTCAGTACATCTTCACGCAGATTATTTATCATTGTTCATTTGCTTCCTAAATGCAAAGTTAAACAATTTTTTAAATTGTCTGCATTAAAGAAAATTCTACTATTTTGGTGCTTCAGAGTGTCTGTAAGTACTTTATTTAGCTGAAGGATATCCAAAAATATCACAAAATTGACAGAGCTCCTGTTCTTGATTTCCCTCTTCTCTCCCTTCTCTCAGTGTTAGATAGAGCAGCGGGGAGGGGGTTGTACACAGATCTTCACAGTGTGGACAGGAAAGAAAGCATCTACTAGCTCTGAGAGGGTAGGGAAAACAGGATATAGATAAGGAGGAAGCACATGCCATGGAAATGAGCGCAGGATAGAAGCTGTGCTGATATATAAGCTAATGAAGGCATCAGCACTAGAAATGGGTGAATCTCCAGAAATTTATCTTGGGCAGATCATGCAGAATTCATCTGGCAGATTTGATTCATTCCTAATCAAATTGGTCCAAATCGAAAGTGACATGAGTGCAGTGAAAAGACATATATAATGCTCTCATTTCTGTCCAGATCACAAAACATAATAAATGTGTTACACACCAGTCTCGGATCCGGGCTTTGCTCCCCTCACCCTGGTCCGCTGAACTCTGTTGTGTTGTACATCGGGCTTTGCAGTTGGCCCGGCGTTCTACCATGTGATTGTCTACCTGGCCCTTTATAAGGTCTACCAAGACACACACCTGTGTCTTGGTATTAAGAATTTTAGTGTACCTGAATCCTGTCTCCTGCGGCTTCCAGTATCTCTGCTATCTGCTTCCAAGTCTCCTGTCTGCCTGTGACTTCAAGTACCTCGGCTACCTGCTTCCAAGTCTCCTTTCTGCCTGTGGCATCCAGTACCTCTGCTACCTGCTTCCCAGTCTCCTGTCTGTCTGCGGCGTCCAGTACCTCTGCTACCTGCTTCCCAGTCTCCTGTCTGCCTGCGGCATCCAGTACCTCTGCTATCTGCTTCCCAGTCTCCTGTCTGCCTGTGGCGTCCAGTACCTCTGCTACCTGCTTCCCAGTCTCATGTCTGCCTGCGGCATGCAGTACTTCTGCTATCTGCTTCCCAGTCTCCTGTCTGTCTGCAGCGTCCAGTACCTCTGCTACCTGCTTCCCAGTCTCCTGTCTGCCTGCGGCATCCAGTACCTCTGCTATCTGCTTCCCAGTCTCCTGTCTGCCTGTGGCGTCCAGTACCTTTGCTACCTGCTTCCCAGTCTCCTGTCTGCCTGCAGCATCCAGTACCTCTGCTATCTGCTTCCCAGTCTCCTGTCTGCCTGTGGCGTCCAGTACATTTGCTACCTGCTTCTCAGTCTCGTCTGCATGCGGATCCAGTACCTCTGCTATCTGCTTCCCAGTCTCCTGTCTGCCTGTGGCGTTCAGTACATTTGCTACCTGCTTCCCATTCTCATGTCTGTCTGCAGCGTCCAGTACCTCTGTTATCTGCTTCCCAGTCTCCTGTCTGCCTGTGGCATCCAGTACCTTTGCTACCTGCTTCCCAGTCTCATGTCTGCCAGCGGCCTCCAGTACCTCTGCTATCTGCTTCCCAGTCTCCTGTCTGCCTGTGGCTTCCAGTACCTTTGCTACTTGCTTCCCAGTCTCATGTCTGCCTGTGGCGTACAATACCTCTGCTATCTGCTTCCCAGCCTCCTCTCAGCTTGCAGTC
Organism: Phyllobates terribilis; assembly: GCF_046119375.1. Lineage (NCBI taxonomy): Eukaryota > Metazoa > Chordata > Amphibia > Anura > Dendrobatidae > Phyllobates > Phyllobates terribilis. Next base: position 389,744,882 of record NW_027362765.1, read on the forward strand.
TCCAGTCCTTCTACTACCCGTGTCCCGAGTACCTTACCTGCTTGCTGCACCGACACCCATGTGCCCACCTGGACTTTGGGCTTGGAGGATCCACCTCACCAGGTGAGCCAAAACAAAACTTAAAGGAAGGAAGGGGTTAAAAAAATATTAAAAATACATTATACTCAGCTTTCTTAGTCCTATACATGTCCTGACTCCTTACGCTACTGACGCAGCTCCTTGGTCTGCTGAGCCTGTCTTCGATTTTTTTCGGCACCCCTCTGTGCTGATGAGACCAGTGATTGGCCTCGTGCATTCATGCTAAGGTGCGACATACATCAGTTAGTAGTATTTATTTATTTATTTTACTCACTTATATAGCGCCATTAATTCCACAGCGCTTTACAGACATTATTGACACAGTCCCCATTTGGGCTCAAAATCTATATCCCCTATTAGTATGTCTTTGGAGTGTGGGAGGAAACTAGAGAACCCGGAGGAAACCGACGCAAACACGAGGAGAACATAGTATAATGTATTATATTATTTTAACCCCTTTTGGGTCCTCAAAATAGCATAGCAAAATAGGGACCGAGTAGTCACCATTTTTGCTGGATTCTTGCCGATCCCCAAATTTTTAGAACCTTTTTGGGACATTCATAATTAATGTGATTAGTTAGAGTAGAGTTGTTTGCTCATTTCCATTCAGTCCCCTGGATACACACAGCTCATATCCAGCCTATATTACTGGGACAGTCACTCCCACAAAAGAAAAATCTAACACTTGGATTGAACTGCAAAGTATCAGAGACACGAGCATGAAAGAAGGCATGAAGGCTGCAGACTGAAATTTATTGCAATTTCATTAGCTAATGGTAACTATCAACAATTGTAAAGACGTGTCTATAGCCTTTAACAATTATTGCAATGATACAGTTCAGAAGGGCATAGGTTTTTTTTTCTTTTGCTCACAACCATCACAGTTTTAACCATATTCATTTCATGAATAAAGTATGGCCATTATATATTGCACCTATTGTGTTCTGTACTTTCCATCTGACCGGAGACGTCCTGCTTCTCATAAGGTGGACACTAAGTCTATGCGGATCACTTTATATATGCACATTACCACTTGGTTTATGGATACAGAGAACCTCTCATGGGACCAAGATATATTTCTCCTCTATTTCAAAAAGAATCCTATATTTCTTTTGCAGCTTTCACATGAATAATGTAAGGCAGTTCTATTCATCACGCTGGGGGACACTCACTTCACCGGGTCAATTAAAGCACACATGCAACGTTTTTCCGGTATTTCACAATCCAGCAGTTTATTACACTTCATAACTGCTTATAACTAGTGTTGAGCGATACCTTCCGATATCGGGAAATATCGGATTGGATTGGATCGGACCGATACCGAAAAAGTATCGGATATCGCCGATTCCGATACCGGAAACCAATGCAAGTCAATGGGACAGAAATATCGGAATGAAAATAAACCCTTTCTTTCCTTGTAGGTTAATTCTACATGAAGGAAAACAACTAAGAATAATGTAGAATGTATTGGGGGAGGTGGGGGAGACAATAAAGGCATAGAGGTTTAGCCCAATCAAATGGAATAGCAGAAATTAATCTTTTTTTTAAGACGTTCTGAGTTACGGAAATATTGACTATGTTAAGTATTTTTATATTTTGTCAGATATTTATGTTTCACTACTTCCATGCTCTTCACCTTCTTTTTTACTTCTCCCACACTTTCTCCTTCATCATCCTCAGCATCTTTTTCATCCACTTCTTCTTCACCTTCTTCATCTTCTTCTTCTTCACCTTCTTCGTATTATTCTTTTTTTTTACATTCTTCATATTCTACTTCTTCATCTTCTTCATATTCTTATTTGTGACAGGCATTCCTGTAGTTGTTATCTATAAAAGGTTGGACATTACACCTTTCGTTCTGCCCGTCACAAAAGATTTACAACAGGATTTGTCCGCGTTCAGTTTGGCCTGCAGCAGCAGGTCTTTTCCAGGGGCACCACGAGGAGGAACGGACTCACCCCCATACACTGCTTAGTCATCTTCTGCTTATAATTTAGATATTATCTTTTGCTCTGATTTTTAGTCTTATGCTTAATGTTCTTCCGCTTTTTGTTCTGCAGCTTCTTGTATTTCTGCTTCTTGGTTTTCTGTCTCTTGTTCTTCTGTATCTTGGTGCTTGTCTTCTCTTCTTTGTCCTCTTGGTCAACTTCTTCAGGGTCATCTTCTTGGTCTTCTTCGGGGTGGTCTTCAGGGTCGTCGTCTTCGGGGGTCCTCGTCTTCGGGGTCCTCGTCTTCTTCGGGTTGGTCTTCTGGGTCCTTGTCTTAGGGGTCCTCGTCTTCTTCGGGGTTGTCTTCAGGGTCCTCATCTTCGGGGTCCTCGTCTTCTTCGGGGTGGTCTTCAGGGTCCTCGTCTTCTTCGGGGTGGTCTTCAGGGTCCTCGTCTTCTTCGGGGTGGTCCTCAGGGTCCTCGTCTTCAGGGTCGTCGTCTTCGGGGTCCTCGTCTTCTTCGGGTTGGTCTTCAGGGTCCTCGTCTTCAGGGTCCTCGTCAAGGAGATCCAGAGTGATTACCAAGAACCATTTCAAAAAGCTTGAACTTGGAAATGTAGCAGAAGGTAAAAGAAGGCTGAGGAACTACCGAGGACCAGCTGACGGTACTGGAACCCGGATGGGTAGCAGAAGGTGCAAGAGCCAATGGAACTGCCGAAGACCAGCTGACGGTACTGGAACTCGGTTACTAAGCAGGAGGTACCTATGCCAGAAAGCACTACCAAGGACCAGCAGACGTTGGTGGAACTTGGATACCGAGAAGGAGGCACCTAATCCAAAGGCACTGCCGAGAACCAGCTGACGGTACTGGAACCCGGATGGGTAGTAGAAGGTACCCATGTAAAAAAAAGTTTCAAGGCCGCGAGCCGGCCGCAGTTACCAAAACCCACAGTCCTACAGGGGGTGCTTGTCCTATTGGCACTATGGAACCAGCCTTCATTGCCAGATCCCGCAGCCCACGTAGGAGTCACCTAAACTGCAGGCACCATAGAGTCGGCTAACCCGACCGCAACACTACAGGACAACGCATTGAAGGCAAAGTGACGTTGACACTACCCGGAAACAGCTGGCGTGCTGGAACCAGGCTGGGCAGGAGGGAGTACCCGTGCCAAAGACACTGCCGAGAACCAGCTGACGGTACTGGAACCCGGATGGGTAGTAGAAGGTACAAAAGCAAATGGAACTACCGAGGACCAGCTGACGGTACTGGAACCCGGATGGGTAGCAGAAGGTACAAGAGCCAATGGAACTGCCGAGGACCAGCTGACGGTACTGGAACTCGGTTACTAAGCAGGAGGTACCTATGCCAGAAAGCACTACCAAGGACCAGCAGACGTTGGTGGAACTTGGATACCGAGAAGGAGGCACCTAATCCAAAAGCACTGCCGAGAACCAGCTGACGGTACTGGAACCCGGATGGGTAGTAGAAGGTACCCATGTAAAAAAAAGTTTCAAGGCCACGAGCCGGCCGCAGTTACCAAAACCCACAGTCCTACAGGGGGTGCTTGTCCTATTGGCACTATGGAACCAGCCTTCATTGTCAGATCCCGCAGCCCACATAGGAGTCACCTAAACTGCAGGCACCATAGAGTCGGCTAACCCGACCGCAACACGACAGGACAACGCATTGGAGGCAAAGTGACGTTGACACTACCGGGAAACAGCTGGCGTGCTGGAACCAGGCTGGGCAGGAGGGAGTACCCGTGCCAAAGACACTGCCGAGAACCAGCTGACGGTACTGGAACCCGGATGGGTAGTAGAAGGTACAAGAGCAAATGGAACTACCGAGGACCAGCTGACGGTACTGGAACCCGGATGGGTAGCAGAAGGTACAAGAACCAATGGAACTGCCGAGGACCAGCTGACGGTACTGGAACTCGGTTACTAAGCAGGAGGTACCTGTGCCAGAAAGCACTACCAAGGACCAGCAGATGTTGGTGGAACTTGGATACCGAGAAGGAGGCACTTAATCCAAAGGCACTGCCGAGAACCAGCTGACGGTACTGGAACCCGGATGGGTAGTAGAAGGTACCCATGTAAAAAAAAGTTTCAAGGCCGCGAGCCGGCCGCAGTTACCAAAACCCACAGTCCTACAGGGGGTGCTTGTCCTATTGGCACTATGGAACCAGCCTTCATTGCCAGATCCCGCAGCCCACATAGGAGTCACCTAAACTGCAGGCACCATAGAGTCGGCTAACCCGACCGCAACACGACAGGACAGCGCATTGGAGGCAAAGTGACGTTGACACTACCCGGAAACAGCTGGCGTGCTGGAACCAGGCTGGGCAGGAGGGAGTACCCGTGCCAAAGACACTGCCGAGAACCAGCTGACGGTACTGGAACCCGGATGGGTAGTAGAAGGTACAAAAGCAAATGGAACTACCGAGGACCAGCTGACGGTACTGGAACCCGGATGGGTAGCAGAAGGTACAAGAGCCAATGGAACTGCCGAGGACCAGCTGACGGTACTGGAACTCGGTTACTAAGCAGGAGGTACCTATGCCAGAAAGCACTACCAAGGACCAGCAGACGTTGGTGGAACTTGGATACCGAGAAGGAGGCACCTAATCCAAAGGCACTGCCGAGAACCAGCTGACGGTACTGGAACCCGGATGGGTAGTAGAAGGTACCCATGTAAAAAAAAGTTTCAAGGCCGCGAGCCGGCCGCAGTTACCAAAACCCACAGTCCTACAGGGGGTGCTTGTCCTATTGGCACTATGGAACCAGCCTTCATTGCCAGATCCCGCAGCCCACATAGGAGTCACCTAAACTGCAGGCACCATAGAGTCGGCTAACCCGACCGCAACACTACAGGACAACGCATTGAAGGCAAAGTGACGTTGACACTACCCGGAAACAGCTGGCGTGCTGGAACCAGGCTGGGCAGGAGGGAGTACCCGTGCCAAAGACACTGCCGAGAACCAGCTGACGGTACTGGAACCCGGATGGGTAGTAGAAGGTACAAAAGCAAATGGAACTACCGAGGACCAGCTGACGGTACTGGAACCCGGATGGGTAGCAGAAGGTACAAGAGCCAATGGAACTGCCGAGGACCAGCTGACGGTACTGGAACTCGGTTACTAAGCAGGAGGTACCTATGCCAGAAAGCACTACCAAGGACCAGCAGACGTTGGTGGAACTTGGATACCGAGAAGGAGGCACCTAATCCAAAGGCACTGCCGAGAACCAGCTGACGGTACTGGAACCCGGATGGGTAGTAGAAGGTACCAATGTAAAAAAAAGTTTCAAGGCCGCGAGCCGGCCGCAGTTACCAAAACCCACAGTCCTACAGGGGGTGCTTGTCCTATTGGCACTATGGAACCAGCCTTCATTGCCAGATCCCGCAGCCCACATAGGAGTCACCTAAACTGCAGGCACCATAGAGTCGGCTAACCCGACCGCAACACGACAGGACAACGCATTGGAGGCAAAGTGACGTTGACACTACCGGGAAACAGCTGGCGTGCTGGAACCAGGCTGGGCAGGAGGGAGTACCCGTGCCAAAGACACTGCCGAGAACCAGCTGACGGTACTGGAACCCGGATGGGTAGTAGAAGGTACAAGAGCAAATGGAACTACCGAGGACCAGCTGACGGTACTGGAACCCGGATGGGTAGCAGAAGGTACAAGAGCCAATGGAACTGCCGAGGACCAGCTGACGGTACTGGAACTCGGTTACTAAGCAGGAGGTACCTGTGCCAGAAAGCACTACCAAGGACCAGCAGATGTTGGTGGAACTTGGATACCGAGAAGGAGGCACTTAATCCAAAGGCACTGCCGAGAACCAGCTGACGGTACTGGAACCCGGATGGGTAGTAGAAGGTACCCATGTAAAAAAAAGTTTCAAGGCCGCGAGCCGGCCGCAGTTACCAAAACCCACAGTCCTACAGGGGGTGCTTGTCCTATTGGCACTATGGAACCAGCCTTCATTGCCAGATCCCGCAGCCCACATAGGAGTCACCTAAATTGCAGGCACCATAGAGTCGGCTAACCCGACCGCAACACGACAGGACAGCGCATTGGAGGCAAAGTGACGTTGACACTACCCGGAAACAGCTGGCGTGCTGGAACCAGGCTGGGCAGGAGGGAGTACCCGTGCCAAAGACACTGCCGAGAACCAGCTGACGGTACTGGAACCCGGATGGGTAGTAGAAGGTACAAGAGCAAATGGAACTACCGAGAACCAGCTGACGGTACTGGAACCCGGATGGGTAGCAGAAGGTACAAGAGCCAATGGAACTGCCGAGGACCAGCTGACGGTACTGGAACTCGGTTACTAAGCAGGAGGTACCTGTGCCAGAAAGCACTACCAAGGACCAGCAGACGTTGGTGGAACTTGGATACCGAGAAGGAGGCACCTAATCCAAAGGCACTGCCGAGAACCAGCTGACGGTACTGGAACCCGGATGGGTAGTAGAAGGTACCCATGTAAAAAAAAGTTTCAAGGCCGCGAGCCGGCCGCAGTTACCAAAACCCACAGTCCTACAGGGGGTGCTTGTCCTATTGGCACTATGGAACCAGCCTTCATTGCCAGATCCCGCAGCCCACATAGGAGTCACCTAAACTGCAGGCACGATAGAGTCGGCTAACCCGACCGCAACATGACAGGACAACGCATTGGAGGCAAAGTGACGTTGACACTACCCGGAAACAGCTGGCGTGCTGGAACCAGGCTGGGCAGGAGGGAGTACCCGTGCCAAAGACACTGCGGGGAAACAGCTGGCGGTGCTGGAACCCAGGGTAAATACTAAAAACAGAGTGGAGCCAGAGGTGTATTTGGAGGAGGTTTTAAATCAGTAGTACAGTGGATGTGGACAAAGCAGGAGAATTTGCCGGACACACAGCTGGGGATCAGCTGACGTTACTGAACCCCAATAACACTGGAGCAAGCGTTGACTGTGCAGACGGCACTTCTGAGCAGCAACAAGCAGTATTGGAGCCCAGAGTAAATACTAAAAACAGAGGAGCCAGAGGTGTATTTGGAGGAGGTTTTAAATCAGTAGTACAGTGGATGTGCAGACGGCACTTCCGAGCGCCAACTGGCGGTGTTGGAGCTCAGGGATAATACTGAAAACAGAGGAGCCAGAGGTGTAATTGGAGCAACTTTAAAATCTGTAGTAGTGAGAATGTGGACAGAGCAGGAGAAATTGCCATCCGCACAGCAGGGGAACAGCTGACGTTACTGAACCCCAATAACACGGCAGCAAGTGTTGACTGTGCAGACGGCACTTCCGAGCGCCAACTGGCGGTGTTGGAGCTCAGGGATAATACTGAAAACAGAGGAGCCAGAGGTGTAATTGGAGCAACTTTAAAATCTGTAGTAGTGAGAATGTGGACAGAGCAGGAGAAATTGCCGTCCGTACAGCAGGGGAACAGCTGACGTTACTGAACCCCAATAACACGGCAGCAAGTGTTGACTGTGCAGACGGCACTTCCGAGCGCCAACTGGCGGTGTTGGAGCTCAGGGATAATACTGAAAACAGAGGAGCCAGAGGTATAATTGGAGCAACTTTAAAATCTGTAGTAGTGAGAATGTGGACAGAGCAGGAGAAATTGCCGTCCGCACAGCAGGGGAACAGCTGACGTTACTGAACCCCAATAACACCGCAGCAAGTGTTGACTGTGCAGATGGCACTTCCGAGCGCCAACTGGAGGTGTTGGAGCTCAGGGATTACAGTTCAGGTGGTAGAAACATGAACACAACAGGAGACCTGGATACTGTTGCCAACCAATTATTAATTCTGGAAGAGGACTGGCAAATTCATGAGAGATCCAGGCCTTGTTCATTTTGAGAAAAGTAAGCCGGTCAACGTTATCGGAGGATAGTCGCATGCGACGGTCTGTTAGTACACCACCTGCGGCACTAAAGACGCGTTCCGATAATACACTAGCAGCAGGGCAAGCTAGCACCTCCAATGCATACTGACTAAGCTCTGGCCATGTATCCAGCTTACAGACCCAAAACTTGAAGGGAGAAGAGCCGTCTGGGAGTACACTAAGAGGGCAAGACATGTAGTCTGTCACCATCTGATGGAAACGTTGCCTCCTGCTAACTGGAGCCGTCTGTGATGGTGTATACATTTGTGGCGGCGGGGACACAAAACTTTGCCACATTTCGGCCATACTGGTCTTGCCTTGTGCTGAGGCGCTGCTTCTGCTCCCTCTTTGTGCAGAGCTTCCTCCACTGCCTCGACGCACTGAGCTGCTTTGTAAAGCACTAGCAGCACTGCTCTCGGTTGGAATGGAGAACATGATGGAATGCACCAGTGCGTCTTGGTACTCCCGCATTTTATGCTCCCGGTTCAACGGTGTTATGAGGCTTTGTAAGTTGTCCCGGTAGCGAGGATCTAGGAGGGTGGACACCCAATAATCAGCTGTGTTGAGAATGTGGGCGATGCGGCGGTCGTTTCTCAGGCACTGCAGCATGAAATCAACCATGTGCTGCAGACTGCCAACTGGCCAAGAAATGCTGTCCCCTGCTTGAGGCGTGATCTCTGCCTGCTCTGCATCACCCCACCCTCGCTCTAGATACTGACTACTAGAGCATTGTGTACCTCCCTCCTCTGGACAGATGTCTTCCTCATCCATTGACTCCTCCTCATCCTCCTCACAAAGTGTCCCCTGCCTAGGCCTTTGTGAGGAACCACGTTGCGCAGACTGTAGAGAAGCAGATGGCATTTGTGACTCCTCATCCTCCACCTCTTCCAAAACCTCGTCCCTTAGTGCTTGCAGTGTTTTTTCAAGCAGGCAGATAAGGGGGATAGTCATGCTGACTAGTGCATCATCTGCACTCGCCATCCGCGTGGAATAATCGAAGGCACACAAAACGTGACAAATGTCCTTCATAGAGGCCCACTCAGTGGTGGTGAAGTGTGAACGGCGCGCACTGCGACTTGTTTGCGCCTGCTGCAGCTGGTACTCCATTACTGCTGCCTGCTGCTCACACAACCTCTCCAACATATGTAACGTTGAATTCCACCTGGTGGGTAGGTCACATATGATGCGATGTTCCGGAAGACGTAATCGGCGCTGCAGAGCTGCAATGCGTGATCTTGCATTGCTGGAACGCCGCAAGTGAGCGCACTCTATGCGGACCTTGTGAAGCAGTGCATCAAGATCCGGATAGTCCCTCAAAAAACTCTGCACGACCAAGTTGAGCACATGTGCCAGACATGGGATGTGAGTGAGGTTGCCTAGGCCCAGAGCTGCCACCAGATTTCGGCCATTGTCACACACTACCATGACTGGCTGGAGATTCGCTGGCACAAACCACACATCGCTCTGCTGCTTGATGGCATTCCAGAGCTCCTGCGCTGTGTGGCTTCGATTCCCCAAAGAAATTAATTTTAATACGGCCTGTTGACGTTTGGCCACGGCTGTGCTCATATCGGTCATCATAACAGGTAACCAACCGTTCACGGGTCGATGTGGAGGTAGACCGTGACGGCTCCTGCAGCGCTGATTCAGAGGAACTGGAGTATGAGGAGGAGTCAATGTGTACAGACTGGATTCCTGCAATCCTTGGAGTTGGCAGAACACGTACAGTGCCACTCTCAAGATCTGTACCCGGCTCCACAACATTTACCCAATGGGCAGTGAGGGAAAGGTATCGTCCCTGTCCATGCTTACTGGTCCACGCATCGGTGGTCAGGTGGACCTTGCTACTGACGGCGTTTTGTAGCGCATGTTTAATTTTTCCCTCCACATGATGTTGCAGGGCAGGGACAGCTTGCCTGCTGAAATAAAAGCGGCTGGGCACGTTGTATTGTGGGACTGCCAATGCCATAAAGTTACGGAATGTGTCAGTCTCCACCAGCCTGAATGATAGCATTTCAAGGGCCAGTAGTTTAGCAATGCCAGCATTCAGAGCCTGTGCTCGGGGGTGGTTTGCCGAGTATGGGCGCCTTTTCTCCCATGCCTGTGCTAACGATGGCTGTAGACTGGCCTGGGAGTGTGAGGATGACTGGGAAAGTGGTGCTGTGGGTGGAATTACACTGTGTAACTGTACAACAGTGCCAGAGATTCTTCCATGGCGATCCTGTGAGGAAGCCGAACCAGCTGTGTGTGAGCTGGAGGAAGAGGCTACAACATGAGCTGAAGAGGTGGTAGGTGGCGCTGTAGGTTGGCCTCGGTCTTCAGTGTGTTTTTGTAACTCCACCACGTGCTTGGTCCGCACATGTTTCCACATATTTGTGGTATTGAGGTTGCTGACACTTTTCCCTCTTTTCACCTTCTGATTACACAGCTTGCATTTGACAAAGCAAATGTCATCTGCAACTGTGTCAAAAAAGGACCAGGCACTGCAAGTCTTGGGAGCGCCCGCTTTGGATTTTGGAAGAGCCATGCTCCTAATGAGTGCCGAAGTGGAGGCTACAGGCAACCAAGTCTGCCCCCTCCCTCTCCCTCCTTTTTGGGCTGTTCGGGGATTCTCTTCCTTAGAGCTGCTCCCACCACCTTCCTGTCCCTCACGTCATGATGGGTCAAGGACCTCATCATCTACACCACCCTCTTCAAACAACTGCTTCTCCTGGGTAGTCTCGACAGCACAGTACGCACCAGAAAGTGGCACCTGAGTCTCATCATCAGATGCGTACTGAGGTGTGCTGCTGACCATAGGCACTGGCCCACCCGCCTCTTCAGATTCAGAGAGACAAAACGGTTGCGCATCACTGCATACTACCTTTTCTTCAAATTCTCGAATTCTGCTTGGCTGGCCCCCTCTTTCCAAGCCAAGAGATTCAGAGAACAGAAGTAGAGATGGCTCCTGTCCAGGGCTCTCTGACTGCCTGGGCAATTTGGCACGTGGTGAAGAGACAGATGGGTGCTCTTCAGTGCTCAGGACCTGAGAGGATCTGGAACTAATTGAAGTTGATGCGTTAGCTGGCATCCATCCGACAACGGCTTCAATTTGGTCCTCCCGCAGCAGTGGGGTACGGCTAGCTCCTACATAGCTGAGCATAAAGGACTGTTCCCTGGTGAAACTGTGGGATGCTGAGTCACTGGTGCCCGCAGCACGTCATCTCCCTGCAGGCACAGAATCCTCACGTCCTCTCCCTGCAGAAACTCCACGCCCACGACCACATGCCTTACTCCCTGCCTTCTTCATCTTGGTAGACTGATAAAGATAGGCAGAAAAGTACTAAGGGCTTAGTGTGCTTATTCCTGAACAGCTGCTAACAGGTATAAGAAACACTAATTTTATAAAGTGTGGACTAGACTTTAATATGAGCTAATGTGGCCTACACAACTGTAAAGTGGAGTGTTTGGTGAACTTTATTTAGGTTTTTTTTGTCACAAAAAGACACTGGATGTGCCTAAAGATGTAATAACGATAGTATCACAAACTTTTTGTAGCTATTACAATGTAGGAAGGTAACCTACAATGCAATAGATGAGGCTGCAAAAAATAGGCTAATACTAATCTGGCTGGGGCTGCAGGGCACAAGGCTGCAGAAGGCTCCTCTAACTACTCCTATATAGTGTGTTTGGAACCAATGTAGCTGGATACGGATGAAACCACCACACTAATAGAAGATATCAGGAAAAATTATGAATTGGCAAAAAAGGACAATGTATGAGGCAGTGACACACACTGAGTGCACTACAACCAGACGTGGCTGAAGCACACACTACAGGGTGAGCTGCACTCACACACACAGACCTTGCAGACAGCGGTGAACAGTGCAGATGCAGAGCACTGTGCACTAGCGCTGCAAGACCAAAAAAATTCTCTATCTACTCCTATATAGTGTGTTTGGAACCAATTTAGCTGAATACGGATGGAACCACCACACTAATAGGAGATATCAGGAAAAATTATGAATTGGCAAAAAAGGACAATGTATGAGGCAGTGACACACACTGAGTGCACTACAACCAGACGTGGTTGAAGCACACACTACAGGGTGAGCTGCACTCACACACACAGACCTTGCAGACAGCGGTGAACAGTGCAGATGCAGAGCACTGTGCACTAGCGCTGCAAGACCAAAAAAAATTCTCTATCTACTCCTATATAGTGTGTTTGGAACCAATTTAGCTGAATACGGATGGAACCACCACACTAATAGGAGATATGAGGAAAAATTATGAATTGGCAAAAAAGGACAATGTATGAGGCAGTGACACACACTGAGTGCACTACAACCAGACGTGGTTGAAGCACACACTACAGGGTGAGCTGCACTCACACACCAGACCTTGCAGACAGCGGTGAACAGCTCAGAGAACTGTGCACTAGCACTGCAAGGCACAGCGATTTATAAAGTAGCTTGGCTAAAGCAGAATAGACCAAATAGGTAGCTACAACTGTCCCTCAGAACAACAGCGTCCTATCCCTAACTGAATACACAGCAGAGTGAGCTCAAAATGGCGGCGGCGGCTTTTATAGTGCATCATGACATCATTTCAGCAGCCAATCACAGCCATGCCATTAGTTAAGATGCCTACATGCCTAACAGGATGTGCCCACACTTCTTAGGATCCTCATTGGCTGAATAAAATGAAAATGGCTCATTGCATTATGGGAACTTCCGATTCCGGTATACGATATTGCAAAAGTATCGGAATTAAGTATCGGAATTCCGATACCGCGAATATCAGCCGATACCCGATATTTCAGTATCGGAATGCTCAACACTACTTATAACATAGTCCATCTCAGTGGCTCACCGGCATGTTTACACACATAACATCCAAGAGCCTTTCCAGTGGCAGACAGGCCCACTTGGCTCCAGTTACAGCCTTTAGCAAAGTCACTTATATCAATGTCCATATAACGCAGCGTTTTTACCTTTGCCGGGTTTTAGCTGCTTCAGTCAGCTTTGTTCTGCCACAGCTGTGGCTTTACGGCTTCCCAGATGGGGGTCTCCAGCCCTCGTACCTTCCAAGGCTACTGTCATCTCTTACACACACAGGGATCCAGCCTCTGCCTTTCAGGGCTCTTGTCTTCCAAGCCTCTTTCCCTCCAAGGCTACTGGCATCTCTTACACACAAGGATCCAGCCTCTGCCTTTCAGGCTTCACCAGGCCTCTCTAGGCCTCACTAAGCCTCTCCAGGCTAACGGTGTCCCACACACGAGGAACAGGCCTCACGCCTTCCACACCCTGTTTCAAAAGCACCAGGCTTTATATATCCTCCAGCGCATACAGGACCTGTGCTGATGTCACAGTCATGTGATCAGTCCTTCTGTGTGCACAGGACCTGTGCTGATGTCACAGTCATATGATCAGTCACCTGAGGAAGAGGCACATGGTCAGCCAGAACACACCCTGGGCCATTACAGTAATGCCGCAAGCCGCTGCATTACAATAAGTAAAAGTAAAAAAGTAAAAGCTTCTAAGTGGTTGGAAACCTATACGTTGTCTGTGCACACTTACAGGTTTCATTATACGTGATAATAAGAATAAATACATTATAAATGGCAATTTTATATGTCGTGTCCCTGCCTTTGATGAGGCATGCTAGGGGGGCGCGTCATTCTGACGTCATGGGGGTCTGCTGATGACCCCCATGCCTGCCATTACGATCCTCCTGTGAAAGCCAGCCTGTAGCTGGTGTTCATAGGAGATCGCTATTTCTGCTATACAATGTATAGCTAAGGCAATCAGCTGAATGCAGCTTCAAGTCCCCTAAGGGAACTATTAAATACAGTAAAAAGTAAAACCAAAAAAAGTTTTTAAAAATATGAAAAAAAACACAATAGTTTAAATCACCCCCTTTTTGACCCATTAAAAGTAAAACAATTAAAAAAAAATTAAAAAACACATATTTGGTATCGCTGCGTTTGTAAAAGTTCAATCAATCAAAATATAAAATGAATTAATCCAATCGGTAAACAGCGTAACGAGAAAAGAAATCAAAACGCCAAAAAAAATCTAAACTTTTTTTGGCCGCCGCAACAGTGCAATAAACAGCAATAAGAGGCAATCAAAACATCATATCTACCCCAAAATGGCATCAGTAAAAAGGTCAGGTCAAGGCACAAACAATAATCTCTCACCCAGCACCAGATCCCGAAAAATGAAAATGTGACGGGTCTTGGAAATTGGAAACAAAAGCAACATTTTTTTTAACCACTTTAATAAAAAAAATATATAGATTTTTGGTATCTGTGATTCTGTGTACTTGTACTGACCTGCAGAATAATATTGCCCAGTCAGTTTTCCAATATAGAGAACCTGGTAAATAAAAAACCCAAAAACCAATTATAGAATTGCACTTTTTTTTTAAATTTAATCGGGGGGCGAGGGGCCAGATGTTATACACTGGGAGCAACTTAGTTGGGTGTTATACAATGGGACGAGGGGTCGGATGTTATACATCGGGGCCGAGGGGTCAGATCGTTTACACCGGAGGTGATGTGGCTGGGTGTTGTAAAACGGGGGAAAACGGGACTGATTGAGAATCAGAATTCAATCATTAATAGATATGTCTCAATACTTTTTGCCATATATTGTGTATATATATATAGAGAGAGAGAATCCATGTAGCGTGTGTGTGTATGTACTGTATATACAGTGGGTACGGAAAGTATTCAGACCCATTTAATTTTTTCACTCTTTGTTTCATTGCTGCCATTTGGTAAATTCTAAAAAGTTCATTTTTTTCTCATTAAAGTACACTCTGCACCCCATCTTGACTGAAAAAAAAACAGAAATGTAGAAATTTTTGCAAATTTATTAAAAAAGAAAAACTGAAATATCACATGGTCATAACTATTCAGACCCTTTGCTCAGTATTGAGTAGAAGCCCCCTTTTGAGCTAGTACAGCCATGAATCTTCTTGGGAATGATGCAACAAGTTTTTCACACCTGGATTTGCGGATCCTCTGCCATTCTTCCTTGCAGATCCTCTCCAGTTCCATCAGGTTGGATGGTGAACGTTGGTGGACAGCCATTTTCAGGTCTCTCCAGAGATGCTCAATTGGGTTTAGGTCAGGGCTCTGGCTGGGCCAGTCAAGAATGGTCACAGAGTTGATCTGAAGCAACTCCTTTGTTATTTTAGTTGTGTGCTTAGGGTCATTGTCTTGTTGGAAGGTGAACCTTCGGCCAAGTCTTAGGTCCAGAGCACTCTGGAAGAGGTTTTCATCCAGGATATCTCTGTACTTGGCCGCATTCATGTTTCCTTCAATTGCAATCAGTCGTCCTGTCCCTGCAGCTGAAAAACACCCCCATAGCATGATGCTGCCACCACCATGTTTGACTGTTGAGATTGTATTGGGCAGGTGATGAGCAGTGCCTGGTTTTCTCCACACATACCCCTTAGAATTATCACTAAAAAGTTCTATCTTCGTCTCATCAGACCAGAGAATCTTATTTCTCATAGTCTGGGAGCCCTTCATGTGTTTTTGAGCAAACTCTGTGCGGGCTTTCATATGTCTTGCACTGAGGAGAGGCTTCCGTCGGGCCACTCTGCCATAAAGTCCCAACTGGTGGAGGGCTGCAGTGATAGTTGACTTTGTGGAACTTTTTCCCATCTCCCTACTGCATCTCTGGAACTCAGCAACAGTGATCTTGGGGTTCTTCTTTACCTCTCTCACCAAGGCTCTTCTCTCACGATTGCTCAGTTTGGCTGGATGGCCAGGTCTAGGAAGACTTCTGGTGGTCCCAAACTTCTTCCATTTAAGGATTATGGAGGCCACTGTGCTCTTAGGAACCTTGAGTAATGCAGAAATTCTTTTGTAGCCTTGGCCAGATCTGTGCCTTGCCACAATTCTGTCTCTGAGCTCCTTGGGCAGTTCCTTTGAGCTCATGATTCTCATTTGGTCTGACATGCACTGTGAGCTGTGAGGTCTTATACAGACAGGTGTGTGCCTTTCCAAATCAAGTCCTATCAGTTTAATTAAACACATCTGGACTCCAATGAAGGACTAGAACCATCCCAAGGAGGATCACAAGGAACATATATATATATATATATATATATATATATATATATATATGTGTGTGTGTGTGTGTGTATTGTGACAGAGTCACTGGTGATACAGTACAGACCAAAAGTTTGGACACACCTTCTCATTTAAAGATTTTTCTGTATTTTCATGACTATGAAAATTGTACATTCACGCTGAAGGCATCAAAACTATGAATTAACACATTTGGAATTATATACTTAACAAAAAAGTGTGAAACAACTGAAATTATGTCTTATATTCTAGGTTCTTCAAAGTAGCCACCTTTTGCTTTGATGACTTCTTTGCACACTATTGGCATTTTCTTGATGAGCTTCAAGAGGTAGTCACCGGAAATGGTTTTCACTTCACAGGTGTGCCCTGTCAGGTTTAATAAGTAGGATTTCTTGCCTTATAAATGGGGTTGGGACCATCAGTTGTGTTGTGCAGAAGTCTGGTGGATACACAGCTGATAGTCCTACTGAATAGACTGTTAGAATTTGTATTATGGCAAGAAAAAAGCTGCTAAGTAAAGGAAAACGAGTGGCCATCATTACTTTAAGAAATGAAGGTCAGTCAGTGCGAAAAATTGGGAAAACTTTGAAAGTGTCCCCAAGTGAGGTTGAAAAACCATCAAGCGCTACAAAGAAACTGGCTCACATGAGGACCATCCTAGGAAATGAAGACCAAGAGTCACCTCTGCTTCTGAAGATAAGTTTATCCGAGTCACCAGCCTCATAAATCACAGGTTAACAGCAGCTCAGATTAGAGACCAGGTTAATGCCACACAGAGTTCTAGCAGCAGACACATCTCTTCAACAGCTGTTAAGAGGAGACTTTGTGCAGCAGGCCTTCATGGTAAAATAGCTGCTAGGAAACCACTGCTAAGGACAGGCAACAAGCAGAAGAGACTTGTTTGGGCTAAAGAACACAAGGAATGGACATTAGACCAGTGGAAATCTGTGCTTTGGTCTGATGAGTCCAAATTTGAGATCTTTGGTTCCAACCACCGTGTCTTTGTGCGACGCAGAAAAGGTGAATAGATGCACTCTACATGACTGGTTCCCACCGTGATGCATGGAGGAGGAGGTGTGATTGTGTGGGGGTGCTTTACTGGTGACACTGTTGGAGATTTATTCAAAATTGAAGGCATACTGAACCAGCATGGCTACCACAGCATCTTGCAGCGGCATGCTATTCCATCCGGTTTGCGTTTAGTTGGACCATCATTTATTTTTCAACAGTACAATGACCCCAAACACACCTCCAGGCTGTGTAAGGGCTGTTTGACAAAGAAGGAGAGTGATGGGGTGCTACGCCAGATGACCTGGCCTCCACAGTCACCAGACCTGAACCCAATCGAGATGGTTTGGGGTGAGCTGGACCGCAGAGTGAAGGCAAAAGGGTTAACAAGTGCTAAGCATCTCTGGGAACTCCTTCAAGATTGTTGGAAGACCATTTCCGGTGACTACCTCTTGAAGCTCATCAACAGAATGCCACGAGTGTGCAAAGCAGTCATCAAAGCAAAAGGTGGCTTCTTTGAAGAACCTAGAATATAAGACATATTTTCAGTTGTTTCACACTTTTTTGTTAAGTATATAATTCCACATGTGTTAATTCATAGTTTTGATGCCTTCAGTGTGAATGTACAATTTTCATAGTTATGAAAATACAGAAAAATCTTTAAATGAGAAGGTGTGTCCAAACTTTTGGTCTGTACTGTATATGTGAGGGGAGATATGTTTCACTATGGCTACTAGCCTCAGTGAACTGAACCTACAAGTTTCTTCAGCATGTTAGGTGCTGAAGAGGTTAAACAGCCATTTTGGGGTGGGTCCTTTGTGAGTAGATGTGCGATGGGTGGGACACCTACTCACCATATCTCCACCTCAAGTGTGTGGCTGGAGAAGTTAAATCTCTAGCATTGAGGTTTTTTTCTGTTGTGTGAGTTTGGAGAAGGAAATCTCCAGACTGTGGAACTTCAGCTCAGGAGGAGCTGAAGTGTGCTGCACTTAAGCGGATGAATCCCGCACACATATGGACTGTGCTATTGTTTATCTTTTGCTTTGCCAGCAAGGCCATGTTTATTTTTTGGCACCTGCAGTGCTTTATTCCGTTTTAAATTAACCTGCAGACGAAAACGTTCCTGTGTCTACTTCTGGAAGCAGCCAAGTGAGTCGTCTTACCACAGTATATTTATATATACAGTACAGACCAAAAGTTTGGACACACCTTCTCATTTAAAGATTTTTCTGTATTTTCATGACTATGAAAATTGTACATTCACACTGAAGGCATCAAAACTATGAATTAACACATGTGGAATTATATACTTAACAAAAAAGTGTGAAACAACTGAAAATATGTCTTATATTCTAGGTTCTTCAAAGTAGCCACCTTTTGCTCTGATGACTGCTTTGCACACTCTTGGCATTCTCTTGATGAGCTTCAAGAGGTAGTCACCGGAAATGGTTTTCACTTCACAGGTGTGCCCTGTCAGGTTTAATAAGTGGGATTTCTTGCCTTATAAATGGGGTTGGGACCATCAATTGTGTTGTGCAGAAGTCTGGTGGATACACAGCTGATAGTCCTACTGAATAGACTGTTAGAATTTGTATTATGGCAAGAAAAAAGCAGCTAATTAAAGAAAAACGAGTGGCCATCATTACTTTAAGAAATGAAGGTCAGTCAGTCCGAAAAATTGGGAAAACTTTTACGAATATCACAATACCAAATATATTTCTTTTTTTCATTTACTTATTTTTGTGTGGGGAAAAATCATACCTTCATTTCTTTTATACATATTTTTTTTATTTTTCTCAATAGTAACAGCCATTCAGTTTCTGTGTCCATAACCCTTATTGACGTTAGTGAATATTCCTGCATAGATCTCGTATGTAAGAGCGGTGGAATGAATCAGATGAAGTTTTCCTACTGATTTTTTGCCCTCCCACACAGCGATCGATTCATCAGAATCCCCCCCTTGTACTGTGTGAATCACGGAGCTCCCACATCCTCTACCTTTCCTCCCACCGAGAGAGCAATTTTTTTTTCAAATTAGAAACTGCAGGGCCCCTTCACGCGCTCACAACGGGAACTGTGTGACACATTGATATTGGACAGATTTTTTTTTTCATTGTTTTTATATTTCTTCAATTTTCTAAAATGAGAACTGAAAGAATCAGAGCATGAGGAAATCCGAAAAAGGAGTGAGCGTCACGCACACCGTGCGAAAGAAAAATACAAGTCTAGGTAGAAGTAGATTTAAGGAAATATAAAGATCAAAGCTTGTCCTATAAGGTGACGCTATATGGCACAAAGGATCAGCCAAGCCCACAGCAGGATTCGCCGATGGGCCCAGTCCCAGACACAGTAATGGGTCGAAAAAAAACAACCGCAAGTGAACTTAACTTAGGAGCAGCCAATCCTTTGCAACAAAAGTTAGAGACTACTACAATGGAAAATACTTTGTTAAAAAGATATCTTGGACTTGATAAGACTGGTGTACTTACTGTGAAAATGCATGTCTGACTGGCTGTATAATTCTGATATTAAGATAATTTATGTGACAAGCTAATGAGAGAGAGCTCATGAGTTCAAAAGTATTCAATCTCACCCAGTCTGACTGACATCTGCAGCTTGTACTGAGTACAGTGTGAGATCACAGCAGCAGGGAGGAGGGACACTGAGGAGCTGTCAACAAAACTGGGTGTATTTAGATTAAGCACTGATGGGCTGTCAATCAGAATAAGTGGATGTAGATTAAGCAGGGAGGGGGGACACTGAGGAGCTGTCAGTCAGGCTAAGTGATGAGAGATTACGCAGGGAGGAGGGACACTGAGAACCTTTCAATCAGGCTAGCTGGTTCAGCAGCTTCAGAGAGGAGGAACACGGAGGAGCCATCAATCAAGCTAGATGAATAGAGATTAAACAGCAGCAGGAAGGAGGGACACTGAGGTTTTGTCAAACAGGTAATGTGGTTGAAGCTTAAGCAGGGAGGAGGGACACCGAGCAGCGGTCAATCAGGCTAGGTGGTTGAAGATTAAGCCACAGTAGAGAAAAAGGACACTGAGGAGCCATCAACCAGGCTAGATGGACGGACATTCATCAGTAGCAGGAAGGAGGAACACTGAGGAGCTGTCAATCAGGCAAGATGGCAAGAGATTAAGAGTAAGGCCACGGTCCCACTATCAGTATTCGGTCAGTAATTTTTCTCAGGAGTGGGAGCCAAAACCAGGAGTGGGTGATAAATACAGAATTGGTGACTTGTTTCTATTATACCTTTTCTATGATAGTTCCTCACCTGGTTTTGGCTCTCACTCCTGAGAAAAATACTGACCGAATACTGACCAAATACTGATAGTGGGGCCGTTGCCTAAACTTTCAAAAAGGATCATACAGCCATTCTCGGATGTTCACAGTAAGAACACCAGCTTCACCAGGTTTAACAGATATATGTAATAATGTATTGTGAAAACTGGTGGTAAATCTGCCTTATGGATTGATTTTCAAATGACTTCTTAAACATTATAGATTAAATGTATTGTGTGCGTGAAGTGAAGTTGTTTGTAGAGATGATGGGTGGCCCCTCAGAGACAATTCCTCTGATGGACCCATGAAACTCTAGTCGAATCTAGAAGTCATACTTTTTTGAGAAATCTTTAACTTTACAGTTTCCGCAGGCAGGAAACTAAAGATCCACGAGCAGATTCATTCTCAATCAGTACACAGCCATATACTTACGTCAAGTTATTAAAGGGAATAATTCACATTCCTTATCTAATATATATAATTGTCTTATCCCGTCTGTCTGTCTGTCCTTCTGTCCAGGAAATCCCGCGTCGCTGATTGGTCTGGCCGCGGGAATTCAGAAAAAAGATGGCGGCCGTTAGCGGCTCATCTGCCGCATGGAGGTCAGCGGCGATGCAGCCGGGAGATGACTGGCTCTAGCCGTTCATCTCCCGGCTGCTCACACCGGAAGTACCCGCACATCAACGCCACTCCCCGTTCTCAGTAACACGGGTCGCTGATTGGCCGCAGCCGCCGACCGCGACCAATCAGCTATTTGGGAGCCAAATTTAAACACGGTCTCCGGCCAATTGACGCCGGATTTCAAAGAAGTACGCCACCTTCCGGAGATAGCAGGGCTGACTCCGCCCATGTGGTCATGTGACTCACCAACTGCCCATAACGTACTGAACATGTTTTGTCAGTCACAGTGTGTGATATAGTCCAAAAGTATTCACCAAAAATGTAGTGTACAAAAATATTTTGGGTTGATATTGTTAAGAAATATATTATAGGGTCGTACTTCTTTTGTCCGATGATTTATTTAAAAATATAGTTAGATATTCATGGAATAGTTTATATATTTGGATCATCTGTTTAATAATTTTGTTCAGTTGTACAGTATTAAGTTCTATAAGCAATAAAATGTAATAATAAAGTATTATTTTACCCACAAAATCCTCTGTATTCATTGTATTATTCTTAAATCTTCATAGCGGCATGTGCAGCATCTGCTTCTAAAGTGAATGCAGATTTGTGCCTCTCCACGCACTTCGTCCCGGCGTAGAAAGGAGCGAATCTACAGATAGCAGCAACTCAAAGCAGTATCTGAGAGCGCGTGCTGTGCCTCACATCCTGCCAGGAGCTGCTGAAAACAGGACTGACAGCAGCAACTCAGGGCAGTATCTGAGAGCGTGTGCTGTGCCTCACATCCTGCCAGGAGCTGCTGAAAACAGGACTGACAGCAGCAACTCAGGGCAGTATCTGAGAGCGCATGCTGTGCCTCACATCCTGCCAGGAGCTGCTGAAAACAGGACTGACAGCAGCAACTCAGGGCAGTATCTGAGAGCGCGTGCTGTGCCTCACATCCTGCCAGGAGCTGCTGAAAACAGGACTGACAGCAGCAACTCAGGGCAGTATCTGAGAGCGCGTGCTGTGCCTCACATCCTGCCAGGAGCTGCTGAAAACAGGACAGACAGCGCTGGAGCAGAGAAAAGGAAACAAGGTGAGGATTAGGGTTTAGTTTTTTAACTGTGCTGTGGTGATGTGGAATGAGAAGGTCATACCAAACCAGGATAAGGTGGCCATACAAGCCAGGATGAGGAAGCCATCCAATCCAAGATAAGGGAGCCATACAAACCAGGATTAGGGGAATGACGGAGCCATACAAACCACAATTAGAGGATGAGGCAGCCATGCATAAAAGGATATGGAAATTTAACAGTAGGTGCTGCATTTCCCACCCTAGGCGTATACTGAAGTCAATAAATTGTCCCTTTTTTTTTAATGAAAAATTAGGGGTCTCGGCTTATACTCAGGTCACCGCGCACAAGCAGCATGTGACCCCCGGCTGCAGCTGGATCTTGCTTCCGCTTATGTCATGAATATTTGCAGCTGCAGCCAAGGGGTCTCCTGTTTCGCATTCCACGGTGAGTAATGGGCTGTGGGCGGGGTTATCTCCCATCCCGTCACACCTGGCATTCACCGCACGAGCATTCATTGACATAGCGCGCGGTGGACGGTGGGTGTGACACGATGGGGGATAAGCCCGCCCACAGCCCATCATTCACCATGGTACGCGGAACAGGAGACCCCTGGCTGCAGCCGCAAATAGTCGTGATGTGAGCGGAAACAACAGCCGGCTGCAGCCGGGGGAATTACGTGCTGGCTGTGCGTGGTCAGCGATATTGTCACAAGTAGTATTGACAACATGACGTAATTACAAAATTCATTAGGGGCCCCGGGGGGATACATTGGGGGGTTAATGTAAAGTAGTGCACAACACATTTAAACACTGCTTCGCTGCTTAGTCGCACCCGGTCGGCCGCATACATATTCTAGAATACCCGATGCGTTAGAATCAGGCCACCATCTAGTTGACTAAATAATACAGCTAATGATATATATATATTATAATTCTTTGTGATATGGAGAATTAAAAAAAAATAACAGCAATACATTTTTTTACTTTCCATGAAAGGCCTCCTTCCCATTTGTGATAACAGATCAATCTTTGGGGGGGGGGGGGGCATGCCCTAAAAAATTAAACAGTGCTGTGTATATATGGTCACCCATTACCTGAAATTTTCAATCTGAGTCAAACATTTGACCGTATTGTATCACAATGCACATATCACACTGTCCATATAAAAGAAGCTGTACTAACAAAAAGATGTATCAAACGCCACTACTCCCAAAAGGCATATTTTTCTAATAGTCAACAGAAATAGGCTTAGCCAACAAAACATAAGAACCCTCGAGTGTTTCCAATTTTCCTGAAATAAGAAAGCAGCCTTCTCTTTTTTTTCTGATAACATGTCATTGTGTCTGGTTGACCATGAAACAATCCATGTATGAGCTAGTTTAAAAATCATCTCACCTGACGAACAACCGCTTTGTTTCTTCAATAGGTTAGAAACGTCCTATTAGGATGGGTCAATAATTGGAGAATAAGCATTTATAGGACTGCTCGTACCGTCTTATGAGCAAAGTGCTTGTTCGTACAGTGTGACGATCATTCTCTGCATTATCTAAACAGTCCAGAAAACGACCCCTGAGTGACTTATGTGTAGCCGAGAGGCAGTAGTTTCATGCCCCTGATGGATCAGCAGGTGTAAATGCACCGTTTCACTACAAACTTTCTTGCAAATAATGAATAAATACGTGACACAGTCTTTTATTTCTGATTTACTGCAATTTACTTTTAAAATGTTTCATGTATGATGGATATGGTCATGAATTTGATACCCGATAAACCCAAAAATATTTTTTTTTATTCTTTGTATCGTCCTTGTCATTTATTTACATGTGATTTCACATTGTCCCTTATTGGTGCTAATCCCAGAAATGCTTGTTTTGTAGAGTAGATGTGTTTGTATGTGTTTGCTTGGTTCAGGGACACATTATTTAGCTGCAGCTAGTGTGGCACCCTGCTGTGCACAGGTACCACAGGACCCAGGGTGCATGGACGGACTTCTCCACAAGAGGCCCTCATTACATACAAACACCTCCCCCCTTCCACCTCATACCACCAGAGGGAGCCCTGATAGGGATATATATATGGAGGGTGGAGCCAGGCAGTCAGTCAGTTTTAGAGTTTAGTCAGACTGAGAGAGAGTCTGAGAGCGTGCTGACGCTGAGAGCAGCGAAGACGCAGCGCGTCTGCTGCTGAGTTGTGAGGGCCCCAGTGTGGCCGAAGGCAAGAGGAGAAAGGAGAGTGGAGTTGAGGGGGCAGAGGAGCATCATAGGCTCACCCCAGTATACAAACTGGACACCGGGTCCGCTCCTACAGGGTCCCTTTACACCCAGTAGGGATCACCGGTATTCCAGGAGGACTACAAGTCCCTGGACGACCTGAAGCTAGACCCATTACAGGACCAGGAACCACAAGGCTCCAGCGTCCAGGGAGAGTGGTTACCAGCAGAAGGTCCTACTACCGAGCAACAGGTGAAGGAACAGCACGACACATAAGCTAGGCCCAGTTGCAGGCTGGCCAGGAGCATACAGAAAGGCAGACATGGACCAGGAGGCCTTATACCCGCTAACTGGGGAGAAGTCCTGAAGTGCACTCATCCTACTGAGTACCCTGCACCGTACCTGACATCCGCACCAGTAAAGGTATTGAAGCGAATCCCCTGTCTCTGTCAGTTACTCCTGCTGCGCCATCCACCTGCACTACAAGTCCCAGCATCACCACCATCAAACTCCACACTGCCCCGGGGGCCCGCTCCACCTGTGGGGAGCAGAAACACATCAGCTGCCATCCCATAACCCCCCGGAGGTCTGCAGCAGCGCTGGTAAACCTTACCAGATACCACAGGTGGCGTCACAAACTATTTACTTTATTTTTATTTTTTATCCAAGTTACAATCCCCCTTTTTGGTTGACCGCCCTGGGCCACAGGCCGGGCCAGCAACTGTGACATATCCCCCCCAGCATCCATAGGCCCGGCTGCCAAGTAACCCATTGCCCCGGGGGCGCGTCAACTTCTGGCGTCACGAACAGGATTCCGTGCCCGTTGCCACCGGGTACTGTGCGCCTTAAAAGACTGTAATACTCACTGTGGTGAAGTTTCCCGCCAATTGCCGCTGTTTCCCGCCATTGTCTGCCATTTTCCTGTCGCTGCGCGGGAAGAATAGGCGCGTAACCGCGGGAACCCGAGAGGCGCGACTGTGAAAAGCGCGCGAAGCCCAGGACACGCCCCGCCCCTGACGTCAAACCAGGAAGCGTCAGGTCCTGGAAGGAGTCCTGAGGACGCTCTGACGTGAGACGCGAGCGACGCAGGTCCTGGAAGAAGACCGTCGCCCGCGGAGCTGCGGCCTACCTGATAAAAAGTGAAGAAGGTAGTCTACAGTTTACTAGGGGGGAGCAACCATGGCCGACGACCAGCAAGCCGCCGGAGCACCGGTTAACGCTCCTGATGCCCAACTTGCGCCCGGCGCTGCACAGGCGGCCGCCCCACCAGCAGGGGTCGTGACTTCGTTGATACCCATGGCCCTGCCGTATATCCCTGGAGCAAAATGGCTTCCCCAGTATGATGGCAAACCAGACACCCTGTCTGGGTTCAAGAGAAAAATATGCGGTGTACAGGACATGTATTCTATGACTGGTAAGCAGAGAGCCACTGTTGTGCTGGGACAGTTGACTGGTGCCGCAGAGCGGGAAGTTGAAACCTGGCCAGCCGCAGACCAGGAGTTTGAGTTTGAAAACCGCACTGAGACAGATCTCCGGATGAGGTTCTATCACTGTGTCCAAAAACCTGAGGACAGTATCCGGGACTACGCCTGGCGCTTACAGGAAGCCCTGCAGGCCCTAAAACAGGTTAGTCCAGCCAGCTTACAAGATGAAAATAAATTGCTGACGGAACAGTTCATCCGGGGGTTGAGGTCCCAGGAGGAGAGCAGAACTGTACGGTGGTGGGCTTTAGATCATCCAGACGCCACCTTTGACACCCTGAAGGACACGGCTATTAAGGGTCTACAGCCCCTGGAAACATCAGGGACTGCTATCCAGCATTACCAGGGTGGGGCCACCACAGTGCCCGCAGCACCCACTGCTCCTTCATTAACGGCTGAAACAAAAATGCAAACAGTGCCTCCTAGCAAGCTGGACAGCCTGCGCTCTGAAGTGCGTCAGTTAAGTAAAACCCTGGCCACTGTCCTGAGCACCCTGCAGCTACAGACGGAGCCCGAGCCGGAAGGAAGGATCCTACTCGCCGACAGCCCTGAGGATGTCCCCTGGATGAGGAGAAGAAGGAGGACAACGCCACCCCGTAGGAGGACAACGCCACCCCGGAGGAGGACAACGCCACCCTGTGGGAGGACCAACGTCGCTCTCCAGGAGACTTCATCTGCTACCGTTGCCACAAGGCAGGCCACACAGCGCGGAACTGTCCTTTAAACGGGCAAACCCTGGGGCCGAGGGCCGACACCCAGGAGTAAATCAACCAGGCCCATCAAGCTGGTACCATCGATTTGAAGGAGGAAGGCCTTTCCTGTCCATCGTGCTGGACGGTATAGCCACACCTGTATTACTGGACACCGGCTCACAGGTAGATGAACTCCAGCCGCCAGCCCCGAACCTCTCTGTATATGCCTCTAACGGCCTTCCTCTTAACCTAGTAGGGGTTAAGGACGTGACAGTGAAGGTGGGGAGAGCAGAACTAAAGGACCAAGGACTGATTGTAGTGGAATCTAACCCTGGTGATACAGACTTGTATATGGTAATGTGGCGCCCCTGAGGGTTCGACCGCCACAGGGATGCTGCACTTCTCTAATGGAGTGTAGTGTTCCTGCTCTGAGGTAAGAACAGTGTGATGGTCAGGACCTCACCTCCACATCCAACACCACACTTCTCCCACCAGAGGGAGCTAGAATGCACTAGGTGCTGCCCCTCCTGGTAATAGGGAGACTGGGGAACCAAGAGATAGGGGAACCATTTAGTGGGTGAGGGTGGAGGACTCACATTTTAGTGACACTTAATAATTCATATTTAATACACAGCCATCTTGGCTCTTGGTTCTTTTGACTGTCCCTTATCGTGATCTCTCCTCCCTGAGCGTGGATCCTGTGTGGACCTGCAGAGGACAGGGACACGGCCCCTCGTACCCCGGCCTTGGGTCAAGGGGCAGGCTGCAGATAATGTATGTCTCAGCCCGGTCAAGGACCATGACCAAGAAGGCTCGGAGCTTAGGAGTGTAGCTCCACCGCAAATGGATTCCGGGGAGGATGCAGACGGAGCGGTGTATGCCACCTGTCCTCGCTATGCTGATCTATTCAGAGGGATTCCGGCTGCAAGAGGGGTACCGGCCCCCGACACCCGACCTTGCTACTCCACGTCCTGATCGGGAAAGCCCGGTAGGCCCTGAGGATCCCACCGGGTATCGGATGGAGCGGAGCTGCCACCCGTACCCTTTTTCTGAGAGGAGTTCAGAGGGAGACCCAGCCTATATACACACACAGACAGGAAAGGACCCGGTCTGAAGTCTAGGAACACTCTGGTGCGGGGTCCTGATTGAACGCTGGACTTAGTAGGAGGTTGTCGGACCCCCCCCCCCCCCCGTCTCTGATGACTGCAGAACTCCGCGAGGAGCAGGGAGACGCCTTCCTACTGCCATCTCCATCGTGAGTAAAAACCCTGGAAGTTAACCCCTATGGCCTCCGGACTCTTTATTCTGCATTACACCGCGCTACGCAGCACCAAACCTCCTAGACTACTACCCCCGTCATCCTGTCCTTCGGCCCCAAGGCCCTGCTCCGCCTGTGGGGAGTAGTAACAATGTCGGCTGCCATAACACCATGCCTCGGCGGACTGCAGTAGCGCTGGTGGCCTTCACCAGGTGCCACAGGTGGCGTAGTCGAGATCAGCCACTCAACCCGGATAAGCCCGTACCATCTCTTTTGTTTTAATGTGACGACCCTGGGCATGGAGCGGGTCCGGGCCACGGCTGCACCCCATCTCTACATCACAGGACCCGACTCCGAGTCCCCCATCTCCCAGGGTAGGGCTTACAGAAGGCGCGCGTGAGTCACACAATACTTGGTACAAATATTGTTGGTAACTGTTTGGGAGAAGTGTTGTTTTTACTCCAACAGATTGCTGACACTGCCAAACCAGGGCAGAGGAAGGTGCTCCAGAGAGAGATTCGAGCCCTCCTGTACCAGCAACAGGTAAAGCTAACAGGTGGTGAGATTGGTAATGTACGGGTGACAGACCCGATACCCATTGTGATTCCCCCAATGAGTGAGATGCTGATTTGGTGTAGGGCAGCAATAGGTCTCAAGGGACAGAACTACCAGGCGGTAGTGGAGCCCGTTAGCTCAGAGCACAGACCTACACTCTTAACTGCTAGAGGGGTAGTTGATGTACGCAATGGGAGGGTACCCATACGTCTCCTAAATTGTGGGGAGGAGGAAGTTAAATTGCCAAGATACGCCACTGTTGCCAGATTGTATACTGTGAATGGTGATTCCATACACACAGTGGAATCTTTGACCCCACCAGATACAGTGGAGGACAATGACTCCGAAGCTCAGCTGGAGGATTGGTGTCAACAGCTCCATGTTGGGACTGACTCCACTTCTGTCCATCAGAAACACGGTGTTTACAGAGTGGTTCAGGAATATGAACAAGTGTTTAGTAAACACCCACTTGACTTTGGAAGGGTTAAAGGGGTACAACACCACATACCCACCAGTAACCATCCACCCATTAAGGAGCGATACCGACCCATACCACCAGCACATTATCAGAAAGCCAAGGAAATGTTATAAGACATGAAAAAGGCAGGAGTAATAAGGGATAGCTGTAGCCCTTGGGCAGCTCCCCTGGTCCTGGTCAGGAAAAAGGACGGTAGCATGAGGATGTGTGTAGATTATAGACAGATTAATTGCATAACACATAAAGATGCATACCCTTTGCCCCGTATAGAGGAATCCCTGGCTGCACTAAAATCTGCCAATTACTTCTCTGGATCTCACTAGCAGGTACTGGCAAGTCTCTTTTGCTGAGGAAGACCGGGAGAAGACGGCCTTCACCACCCCGATGGGACTGTGCGAGTTCAACAGTATGCCGTTTGGACTCTGCAATGCACCCGGAACGTTCCAGAGGCTGATGGAATGCTGCTTGGGACGGACACCGGAACTTCGAGACAGTGCTGCTGTACCTGGATGACGTTATCGTGTACTCGAGGATATATGAGGACCATCTGAAGCACCTGGCGGAGGTATTTGAAGCATTGTCCCGGTATGGGATGAAACTAAAGCCTTCTAAATGCCACTTGATCAAGCAGAAGGTTCATTACCTGGGGCACGTAGTCAGCTCGGAAAGAGTAGCACCAGACCCGGAGAAGGTCACTGCCATCCAGAAGTGGCCTGAACCGAGAAGCATCAAAGAAGTACGGCAATTCCTGGGACTGGTCGGGTACTACAGGAGGTTCATAAAGGACTATACCAAAAAGGTAGCATCTCTACAAGACCCCCTGGTAGGACAGTCCAAAAGAGGAAAGAGTCCCCCATTCCAGTGGGGCAAAGAACAGGCCGAATCCTTTGCAGTAATGAAGGAAATCCTGACTGGTGAAAAAATCCTGGCTTACCCTGAGTAAGGCCAGCCTTTCCTGCTGTACACTGACGCCAGCAACGAGGGACTGGGAGCTGTGTTGTCCCAGAAGCAGAATGGAAGAGAGAAGGTAATTGCGTATGCCAGCAGGGAGCTACGCCCTACTGAGAGGAACCCGGAGAACTACAGTTCCTTCAAGCTGGAGTTCCTGACCTTGGTCTGGGCTATCACTGAAAGGTTCAAGCATTACCTAGCCTCAACTAAGTTTACAGCTTTTACTAACAACAATCCCTTGACACACCTGGAGACAGCCAGGTTGGGAGCCATGGAACAGCGTTGGGTGGCCAGACTGTCAAATTATCAGTTCACCATCAAGTATCGGGCAGGTCACAGGAACACCAATGCTGATGCCCTGTCAAAGATGCCTCACCAGTCAGACACAGAGGATGAAGTTGATGATTTACAGGAAGTTGAACTACCTGCTTTCCACCGAAGCGGAGTGGTCCATGAGCAACACGTCACCAGAAGACGTCAGGGAAGGACGCTGAATCCTCTACCCCACCACAGTTGGAAGGAGACCCAGGACAGTGACCTGGTTGTCAGCCTTATCAAAAGACTGATCACCCAGGAAGGTTCTCACCTCGAGAAGGATGCTCCTTCACAAGCCAAGCAACTGTGGAATGAGAGAAGCCGGCTGTTCATCTATAGAGAGAAGCTGTGCAGAAGATATGTCAACCCCAAGACCCATGAAATGGTGTGGCAGATTGTTGTACCCAGGACAGATATCCAGATGGTGTTGGAAGCCTACCGCGATCAAGCAGGTCACTTTGGTTGGAAGAAGCTGGAAACCCTGCTGAAGGACCGGTTCTACTGGGTTGGAATGCGGAGCTCCATAGAGAGGTGGTGCAGGAATTGTGGGCCCTGTAGCCTCAGAAGAAAAGACTATGGCATCCAGAAAGCACCCTTGCAGTCCATCAAGACAACCCAGCCCCTGGAGATCGTCGCTCTGGATCACATCAAGCTGTCACCCAGCAGGTCAGGCTACTCCTATGCCCTGACCATGGTGGATCACTATTCCCGGTTCCTGGTGGTAGCCCCTGTCAAGGATCTGACAGCAGAAACTGAAGCAAGAACGTTCCAAGAATACTTCTGCAGGCCCCATGGATACCCGGACAAAGTGCTGACGGATCAAGGCCCTGCTTTTAAAGAATTCTGTCATCTGTATGGGTGCAAGAAGATCCAGACTATGCCGTATCACCCTCAGACCAATGGTTTGTGTGAGAAAATGAACAACATCGTCATAGACCTGCTGAAAACCTTACCCTTGGAAGAAAGAAATCAGTGGCCAGACAAACTACCTGACCTGGTAGATCTGTACAATCACATACCTGTGAGTTGTACTAATTGTACTCCAGCGTACCTCATGAGAGCAAGACCCGGAAAGTTGCCCATGGACCTGGAACTCGGAGTGGTAGAACCTGAAGCAGATATGTCCACTGAAGACTGGGATACAAATCGGCAAGAGCAGTACAGGAGAGTACAGGCCTGTGTCGAAGACAGTCTAAATATAGTAAGGGAAAGACAGGAAGAACAGTACAATAAACATGCACCAGCAGAACCTTTGGCACCTGGAGAGATAGTGCTAAAGCGGAAGAGAAGTCACAAGCTCGATGACCAGTAGGAAAGAGAGCCCTACATAGTGCTGAACTCCAGATTTGACAACAGTAAAACTTGTCTGATTAGCAAAGATGGAGGTAAAACAACTGCAACAGTCTCAAGAGACCATCTGAAAGTGTGCCCAAGTCTACTGAAGACAACGGAAGAAGAAGTGCCTCCTATAGCACCAGAAGAACCCAAGGAAGAAGTGCTTCACACAGTTCTAGGAGATTTCCCTGCGGACTGGCCTCAACTTGATGGAGCAGTGATTATACCCATGATACACTTCTATCAACAACCAGAAGAACCTGGAAGCACCCTGGAAGAGCCTGCTCAGGAACAGGAAGAGTCCCCAGTAAGAGGAGAATTGTAACATACCTGGCGGCGCCCTTGCATAGTGGTCCATCTCCCACTGTGCAAGAGCGCGCACTTGATCTCCAGTCCAGAATGTCTCTCTGGCTTCCCTCCATGCTGTCTGTTTGTGTCTGTTTCTGCTGCTTAAGGGCGGCGCCCGATCACTTCCTGCTTTTTGTACCTGCTGTGGGTCACACCCCTTGTGCGTCCTCAGCCTATTGCTCTCTGTCACCTGGTATATAACTCAGCTGCTCCAATCAATCCCTGCCTGAGCATTGTGTTTCATTCAGTGTGTGCTTGCACTCTGAAGGTGCCAGGTCCCGTTCTGTGTTCTCTTGTCTGCCTATCCTGGAGGCTGTATTTCCAGGCCTGTCTGAACACGCTCCTAGCCTGTTCCTCCCGCCTTCTAGGGGCCGATTACCTAGACCCGCTCCTGTATCTTGTCTGTCCTGTCTGAACACGCTCCTAGCCTGTTCCTCCCGCCTTCTAGGGGCCGATTACCTAGACCCGCTCCTGTATCTTGTCTGTCCTGTCTGAACACGCTCCTAGCCTGTTCCTCCCGCCTTCTAGGGGCCTATTACCTAGACCCGCTCCTGTATCTTGTCTGTCCTGTCTGAACACGCTCCTTGCCTGTTCGTCCCGCCTCTCTGGGGGCCGTATTCCCAGACCCGCTCCTGTATCCCGCTGCAGTGTCGATCTCTTCCGTACACTCAGTTCCAGTCTGAACTCTCTCCTATCCTTTACCTGTTTTGCCTCTATGTCCGTTCCTTTCCTTTTTCTGCAGAGTCTGAACTCGTACCTAACTCCTGCTTGTTGTCTCTGTACTCCCGTTTGTGAGTTTGTGGTCCACTCGCTACTTCACTGCAAGTACCCTGTGGGTATCTGGCTCTGCCTTTCCCTTCCTGTCTGTTCCGTGTGAACAGAGCCCTGTCCGTCCTGCTCTGACTCCTTGCTCACTGCTCCGGCAGCCTTGCTCCGCTCTGACCCTTTTGCCCACTGCTCCGGCAGTCTCGCTCAGCTCTGACCCTTTGCTCACCGCTCCTGGCGGTCTCGTCCTGCTCTGCTCTTGCTCACCGCTCCAGGCGGTCTCGTCCTGCTCTGCTCTTGCTCACCGCTCCAGGCGGTCTCGTCCTGCTCTGCTCTTGCTCACCGCTCCAGGCGGTCTCGTCCTGCTCTGCTCTTGATCACCGCTCCAGGCGGTCTCGTCCTGCTCTGCTCTTGCTCACCGCTCGAGGCGGTCTCGTCCTGCTCTGCTCTTGCTCACCGCTCCAGGCGGTCTCGTCCTGCTCTGCTCTTGCTCACCGCTCCAGGCGGTCTCGTCCTGCTCTGCTCTTGCTCACCGCTCCAGGCGGTCTCGTCCTGCTCTGCTCTTGCTCACCGCTCCAGGCGGTCTCGTCCTGCTCTGCTCTTGCTCACCGCTCCAGGCGGTCTTGTCCTGCTCTGCTCTTGCTCACCGCTCGAGGCGGTCTCGTCCTGCTCTGCTCTTGCTCACCGCTCGAGGCGGTCTCGTCCTGCTCTGCTCTTGCTCACCGCTCCAGGCGGTCTCGTCCTGCCCTGCTCTTGCTCACCGCTCCAGGCGGTCTCGTCCTGCCCTGCTCTTGCTCACCGCTCCAGGCGGTCTCGTCCTGCCCTGCTCTCGCTCACCTCCCTGGGCAGCCTCACTCTGCTGTGTTTGTCCGCCACATCTGTGGTTCTGTTCCAGAGTCCCAGTGTGTACTGGGTCCTATCCCGCCTGTGTTCCTACCTGCTAGTGCCTTCCTGTCTGCACTCTAGCCGTGCTTGCCTGTACCCCCCTGCCTGCATACCCGCCTGCCTGCATACCAGTCGTGCCTGCCTATTCCCACCAGTCTGTGTGCCAGCCTAACCAGTCTGTTCCTGTATTCCCCTGTGTGGGTCAACAGCCGTGTCCGGGGTCTGTCCTGGAGTAGCACCTGGTCCCTCTGCTCGGTTCCTCCTTGGTGCACTGGCGTTGTATGCCGTTGTGCGACCCTGGTCGGATCGGGTGAATACCTAGTTACGCCCCTCCAGGCGTTCACTCTCCGGCACGGTCCAGTGGAATCACACGCACACGCCGCTCAGCCCAGGCGTGTGCATTACAAGAATCACCCGTTGAAGCAGAGCCTCAAGTCCCAGTGGACAGTGTACTTGCCAGTCCCATAGAGAGATTAAGGCAGTTCTATAATCTACCAGCACGTACACCTGCTAGATTAACAGAAAGGGTACGCACAGACACTAGTGACACCCCAGTGCTACGAAGGTCCACACGCAGCACACAGGGACAAATCCCTGCCAGGCTTAGAGAATAAGCACAAAGTGCCTACCATTGTAAATAGTTACCCAGTAGGGTATTGCATATTGTTTATTATGTAAACTGAAAATATATGTGCATTTAGTTACCAGTAAGGGTATAAAGACTCGTAGGCTGAGGACTGTGAGCAGCCAAAAACTTTACTTGTAAATAGTTGCACTTATCAAAGTGCCCCTTAATTGACCACAGAACAAAAACCCGTTTGGCGTGGCCGAAGACGTTGTCCAGCACCTGGATCACTTATGCCCTGTAACCACGCCCAGGGCCTACGTTGAGGGTTTTCAGGCGGGTCCCTCATGTTCTTTCATCGGTGAAATGGACACCAGGTTACGGGACTTACTGTAACTTAATTAATGTTATTATACTTATTGTTTTTAACCTGTTACAAAAATGCTTCAGTCCAGGAGTACTGAATTATACTAGGGGGAATGTGGCACCCTGCTGTGCACAGGTACCACAGGACCCAGGGTGCATGGACGGACTTGTCCACAAGAGGCCCTCATTACAAGCAAACACCTCCCCCCTTCCACCTCATACCACCAGAGGGAGCCCTGATAGGGATATATATATATGGAGGGTGGAGTCAGGCAGTCAGTCAGTTTTAGAGTTTAGTCAGACTGAGAGAGTCTGAGAGCGTGCTGATGCTGAGAGCAGCGAAGACGCAGCGTGTCTGCTGCTGAGTTCTGAGGGCCCCAGTGTGGCCGAAGGCAAGAGGAGAAAGGAGAGTGGAGTTGAGGGGGCAGAGGAGCATCATAGGCTCACCCCAGTATACAAACCGTACACCGGGTAAGCGCCTACAGGGTCCTTTATACCCAGTAGGGATCACCGGCATTCCAAGAGGACTACAAGTCCCTGGACGACCTGAAGCTAGACCATTACAGGACCAGGAACCACAAGGCCCCAGCGTCCAGGGAGAGTGGTTACCACAGAAGGTCCTACTACCGAGCAACAGGTGAAGGAACAGCACGACACATAAGCTAGGCCCAGATGCAGGCTGGCCAGGAGCATACAGAGAGGCAGACACGGACCAGGAGGCCTTATACCCTCTCACTGGGGAGAAGTCCTGAAGTGCACCCATCCTACTGAGTACCCTGGACCGTACCTGACATCCGCACCAGTAAAGGTATTGAAGCGAATCCCCTGTCTCTGTCAGTTACTCCTGCTGCGCCATCCCGCCTGCACTACAAGCCCCAGCATCACCACCATCAAATTCCACATTGCCCCGGGGGCCCGCTCCACCTGTGGGGAGCAGAAACACCTCTGCTGCCATCCCATCAACCCCCGGAGGTCTGCAGCAGCGCTGGCAACCTTAGCAGGTACCACAGGTGGCGTCACAAACTATTTACTTTATTTTTATTTTTTATCCAAGTTACAATCCCCCTTTTTGGTTGACCGCCCTGGGCCACGGGCCGGGCCAGCCACTGTGACATATCCCCCCAGCATCCATAGGCCCGGCTGCCGAGTACCCCATTGCCCCGGGGGCGCGTCACTAGCATGGATTGAAGAAGAGAAATGGTCTATGGAGCCGGTACACAAATGGCCAGGTATTATCAGCTCCTGCATGAACAAGACGACATCATATAAACAGGTTCTCCTGGCCTAATTGCATGCCCGTGGGTGCCAGAAATATGCCAGGTGTGCATGAACACTCTTAAACACCATTTAATTTTTTTTATATTAACCTAAAATTCTGTGCTCAGTGGTGCTCCACTTTTCTCTGATGCAGAGCTCCAAAATCCTTGCATTGAGTTTGTTCTATACATTTTCACATTATAATTTTGAGTCCCCCGATCATTTAAAGACATAGAGAGAGAAGCTTGGCTAATTCTTGGAGCTCAAGCAGAACGTTGTAGGCAACCATAGCCTTTCTATGGCTCCATATCATGTTTTACATAAATTCATAGGATTAGCTGAATGCTTCTGCCCTTTTCTTTATCAATGTGGATCTCAGGACTTGACGACCCTCCAATCGGATTTTGAATAATGGGTCGTATGGAACTGTAGACTTTTTATGGTTCATACATTGCAGTACTTGGTCTCAGAGTCTCTGACCCTTTGTTTAAGCGATTAGTGAGGATCCCAGAACTTTTCAAAAGTTTTTTAAAAAGTTTGGCTACCCTTTAAAGGAAACCTGTCACCAGTTTTTTGGTTTATAAAACCATCCTATAACCTTTAAAATCATGTAAATGGTGTTCCTACTGTGGCACCCTGCTGTTCACAGGTACCACAGGACCCAGGGTGCATGGATTGACTTCTCCACAAGAGGCCCTCATTACATACAAACACCTCCACCATTCCACCACATACCACCAGAGGGAGCCCGTTAGGGATATATATATGGAGGGTGGAGCCAGGCAGTTCAGTCAGTCAGACAGAGTCAGAGAGTCTGAGAGCGTGCTGACGCTGAGAGCAGCGAAGACACAGCACGTCTGCTGCTGTGTTCTGAGGGCCCCAAGTGTGGCCGACGGCGAGGAGGAGAGGAGAAAGGAGTTTAGGGGGCAGAGGAGCATCATAGGCTCACCCCGAATATACAAACCGGACACCGGGTCCGCGCCTACAGGGTCCTTTATACTCAGTAGGGATCACCAGCATACCAGGAGGACTACAAACCCCTGGCCGACCTGAAGCTAAACCCTTAACAGGATCAGGAACCATGAAGGCCCCAGCGTTACCAGGGATAGTGGTTGCCAGCAGAAGGTCCTACTACCAAGCGACAGGTGAAGGAACAGCACGACACATAAGCTAGGCCCAGTTGCAGGCTGGCCAGGAGCATACAGAGAGGCAGACACGGACCAGGAGGCCTTATACCCACTCACTGGGGAGAAGTCCTGAAGTGCACTCATCCTACTGAGTACCCTGGACCTTACCTGACATCCGCACCAGTAAAGGTATTGAAGCGATTCCCCTGTCTCTGTCAGTTACTCCTGCTGCGCCATTCCACCTGCACTACAGGTCCCAGCATCACCACCCACCATCAAACTCTACCCTGCCCTGAGACCCGCTCCACCTGTGGGGAGCCGTTCCATCCCAGCTGCCTTATCAATTGCCTCAGAGGTCTGCAGCAGCGCTGGTACAAATTACCAGAAACCACAGGTGGCGTCATGATCGAACTATAAACCCCATATAAACTTTCCCCCCTTTTAGTTGACCGCCCTGGGCCACGGACCGGGCCAGCCACTGTGACATATCCCTTTCCCCGAGAATCTATCGGCACGGACTCCGAGTACCCCATTGCCCTGGGGGCGCAACAACTTCAACCCCTTTATATCCTCATAGGTGGTCCTGCATACTTCTGCAAAAAGGGTTTTAAACATGTAAATTGTGTGATCCAGTCCAATGGGCGAATCCAGATTGTGATCAGCGCTGCCCCATGACTTCAAACGCCGCTTCTTCTAACGTGATCGAAATGGATGACGTCTCTACGTTATCCACACAATGCTCAACGTCCGGTGCAGTGAAATTAAAGACCAGCAGTGCGAAGTCATGTAATGCGCCGGTTTCGCTTGTATGTCACCAGCTCCTTGACTGTTCAATAGGGCAGAGTGAGGAGCGCCTGTACAGGTTTCTGATTCCATTGTTCAGGCGCAAGACTTCGAACACTTGTATGGATGACCTAGAGACGTCATTCGTTTCCATCAGGATAGGAGAGGCAGCATTTCAAGGAATTGGGGCGCCGCTGATCGCAATCTGGATTCGCCCATCGGACCACACAATTTACAATTCAGACCAAGACATATGTAAAACACTTTTTTGGAGGTATGCTGGAGTACCTATAAGGGTTTATTTCAGAATTTCACAACGTTCCCAAAGTACTGAGTTATTATTTTTTGCTTCACCTAGCAGGACATTACACATAATAGACAAAGGTGAAGAAGATGTCCCCTAGAAGAATAATAGTGCTCACTTGAAAGAGCAATTTCTTCCACGCAATTTGCTCTCCTCTAGGCAGACTCTGTCTACTTACAGCTAAGCACAAGAAAAGGTGTAAGGATCAAATGTATATCGTTAGCTGTGCCAGGATGTCCTATAGACTTTTAGGCGCTATAAAGTGGAAGTCACATAAAGAACCTGGACCCCAATGTGAAATTGGTGACAGGGCCTTTTGTTGCAGAGGAGCTTTTTGGTGCCTTTAGGAATATACATTACATGTATCCTGAGACCTGATGCTTGTGACCATCACAAACCCCGATATTAAATAGGTTGTCCTGCAATAAAATATTCTATATTACATCACACCATCAAACGTTTTCAATTCAAATATTTGTTTTCTAAACTCTTCTGTTTTGGGCCACATTTGTCATGGCAGCCCCTTTTGTCCTTTTGTTTCCAATAATTTGACCAGTGTTGTTTCAGCCACATGATTCTTTTTGGCTGTCTTGTACCTATCGTAGGATTTACTCTTCTTTCTGAGTTCAAGATCCAGGAGATGGGACTGATCTACGAATGTCACTCAAGGTGTGGGAAAGAATAAGTGCAACACGAAGGGTAGAGGGGGAGGAAGCCCCAACACTACAGAAACGGAGAGTGGAGACCCCTAGGCAGATCTAATATCACCCTGCCTACCCTACCGACCCTATATAGGTTCCACACCTATCACTGAGCAGGACCCTAAACCCTGGATGACCCTAGAGCTTGGCCTTAGATAGGGAGGAGGAGAGGTGAGCACTAGTCAGGCCCCACTACAAACTAAAGACAACAAGGGAGACAAACAAAGGGAATTAACTTAGCTTGAGCAGATACCAGAGGAGTAACGCCAACTGTCCTCCAAGGGCACCAGAGAAGACTCTGGCTGACTGCTAGTGCTCCAAGTCTGTACATAGAAGTATCACCGGCAATTGCCTAGAGCAAACTGAAGGTTTTCAACTCCCATGCAAGGGTGTGTCAATCAGCAGCAGGAAGGAGGTCACCGGTGGAAGCTTTTCTGAACTCCCACAGACATAAATATGGAGCTGGTCCATTTGCAGCTATATTAGCTTCCACTCTTCTGGGAAGGCTTAATAGAAGATTTTGGACGCGTCTTTGAAAAGTTTTGCTCCTTCATCCAGAATAGCATTTGTGAGGTCAGACCCTGATGCTGGGGAGAGGATGGGCTCACAATCTAGGTGCTGGAGGTGGTTAGTGTCCGAGTTCTGTGCAGCCACTCTTGCTCTTCCACCAAACTGCCCCAACCATGTCTGTGTGGAGCTTGTACACTGGTCACCGTCATGGGGAGCAGAAAAGGGTTTTACCTACACGGTTCCCTCAAAAATGGAAGCTACATTTGTGCTGCAGAACCAATATTTCCCTTTATGGGAACTAAGGTACAGAGGCCGCCCCCTGATAACAGCACATAGCATTATCCTCCTCCACCACCTGTACAGCAGCACAATGCATTCAGGGGTTAAACGTTCTCCTGGCATCCACCAAACTCAGATTCCTCAATCAGACACCAGATAGAGAAGTGTGATCCATCACTGCACAGAACACGTCTCCTCCAGATTCCACTGGTGGCAGCTTTATACCACTCCATTTGACGCTCGGCATTGTGCTTTGTGATGTACGTTAGCATGCAGCTGCTCGGCCATGAAGCTCCTGGCAGGGGTGCAGTGTTTGTTCTGATGTTAATATCAGAGGAGGTCTGGACTCTGCAGTTATGGGATCAGCAGAGTGTTGGTGACTTTTCTGCCCTCTGCTCCTCGGCCCCCACTCTGTAACGTTACAGGGTCTCCACTTAATGGTTGAGTTGCTGAGGTTCCTTCCACTTCAAAATATTCCACTATCACTTGTAAGTAGTAATTTTGAGGAGGGAAAAAATGTCATGACCTGACTTGTTACCCCGGTGGATCCTATTGCAGAACCGAGCTGGTATCAGTGAGCACTGCACCTCCAGTCATTCTTAGTAAAGGCAGATGGATGGTCATGGGCCGTTTATTACACACCCAGGGCAAGGGGCCGAAGGTTATGCACCGGGGAGGCAATGGGGCCGGATGTTATACACGGGGTAAGAGGGGTCGGATGTTATACACAGGGAGCGAAGGGCCGAATGTTATACACCGGGGGCGAGGGGGCTGGATGTTATACATGGGGTAAGAGGGGCCGGATGTCATGCACCGAGGGGCAATGGGGCCGGATGTTATACACAGGGAGCGAAGGGCCGAATGTTATACACCGGGGGCGAGGGGGCTGGATGTTATACATGGGGTAAGAGGGGCCGGATGTCATGCACTGAGGTGCAATGGGGCCGGATGTTATACACAGAGGTAGAGGGGCCAGATGTTATACACAGGGGGCGAGGGGCCGAAGGTTATGCACCGGGGGGCAATGGGGCCGGATGTTATACACAGGGTAAGAGGGGCCGGATGTTGTGCACCGAGGGGTAATGGGGCCGGATGTTATACATCGGGGGCGATGGGCTGGATGTTTTACACAGGGGGCGAGGGGCCGGATGTTATACACAGGGGGCGAGGGGCCGGATGTTATACACAGGTGGCGAGGGGGCCGGATGTTATACACAGGGGGCGAGGGGACCGGATGTTATACACTGGGTGCGAGGGGCCGGATGTTATACATCGGGGGCGATGGGCTGGATGTTTTACACAGGGGGCGAGGGGCCGGATGTTATACACAGGGGGCGAGGGGCCGGATGTTATACACTGGGTGCGAGGGGCCGGATGTTATACATCGGGGGCGATGGGATGGATGTTTTACACAGGGGGCGAGGGGCCGGATGTTATACACAGGGGGCGAGGGGCCGGATGTTATACACTGGGGGCGAGGGGCCAGATGTTATATACAGGGGGCGAGGGGCCGGATGTTATACACAGGGTGCGAGGGGGCCGGATGTTATATGGAACTGAATAAGTAACTGGAATTCTATGGCACGAAAGACGTACAGTACTTTACTCCATATAATGTATCTATGTATTAATAGCTGCAAATATAAAATAAAATATAATTCACTTTTTCGCTCTTTAGTTTGTTTGAAACCTCGTTCATGTAAAGAAAGATATAAAAATTCCACAATGAGAAAATTCCTATGTTCAGGATGTAGCTCATTAAATGAAGACTCGGAGGAAGGACGACGATCTGTGTAAAGTAATATGTTTCCAAAAGCAATTATAGAGACGGTAAATTAGATGTCTTTTATTTACTATTAGAACATATTGTACCGAGTACATCTGAGGCTCCGGGCTAAAATTAATGATCTCCGTCTTGAGGCGGAACCCGAGGTTCAGCACATTAATATAATCAGGATATGACTGTTCCTTCAGCTTTATCATTTTATTAAATTATAAAATTCTTAAATGTAAGGATTAGCTACTACAGTGGTAATGTTCACAAATGGCGTCTTTACACGACTGATAAATCGAGCAGGAGACTTGGAATTACAGTAAATATTTTAGGCCTCAATTATACAAAATGAAAAACTGCATTTGTTGCCCATAGCAACCAATCACAGCTCAGCTTTCATTTTATAAACAGCTCCTGTCAAATGAAAGCTGAGCTGTGATTGGTTGCTATGGACAACTAAGCCTGTTTTAATAATTCTACCCCTTATTCTTTCCTTTTTTTTTTCTTATCCTGGACTCTGTCACGCTCGCCCTTCATTTAATGATATGCCAGCTACTGGGTGTTTTAGTTGTTCACATTTTTTTTTGTGAGCTTAGACTATTGTAGATATTCAGGTTTTTGATAATAAGACATAGTATCCTTACGAAGATGGTCCTGGGCTTTATTCCAGCACCATTGTAGATTTTACGGTGCAGGAATAAAGTTTCTTCAATCTAGCAGGAGCAGACAAGGTCCCGAGCTGTCAGATAGAGCCAGGGGCCCCGAAGAGAAGACAGAAGTGGTTTATTAATGCTTCTGTCTTCTCTCTTAACGAATACTTAGTTCTTAGTGAGTGCTTTGTAGTGGATAGAAACGTCAGCAATGCCGATGTTTCTGTAGAACCTGGCAATCACATGATCACTGGCAATTTGATCACCATAGTAGAGCTACAAGATCCTGGCAGACCCAGATCAGTTTGGCCAGTAACTTCTGTATAGTGCGCGTTTTTTCCCTGTAACTTCTGTATAGTGCGCGTTTTTCCCCTGTAACTTCTGTATAGTGGGCTGTTTTTCCCTGTAACTTCTGTATAGTGGGCTGTTTTCCCCTGTAACTTCTGTATAGTGGGCTGTTTTTCCCTGTAACTTCTGTATAGTGGGCTCTTTTCCCCTGTAACTTCTGTATAGTGGGCTGTTTTCCCCTGTAACTTCTGTATAGTGGGCTCTTTTCCCCTGTAACTTCTGTATAGTGGGCTCTTTTCCCCTGTAACTTCTGTATAGTGGGCTCTTTTCCCCTGTAACTTCTGTATAGTGGGCTGTTTTCCCCTGTAACTTCTGTAGAGTGGGCTGTTTTTCCCTGTAACTTCTGTATAGTGGGCTGTTTTTCCCTGTAACTTCTGTATAGTGGGCTGTTTTTCCCTGTAACTTCTGTATAGTGGGCTGTTTTTCCCTGTAACTTCTGTATAGTGGGCTGTTTTCCCCTGTAACTTCTGTATAGTGGGCTGTTTTTCCCTGTAACTTCTGTATAGTGGGCTCTTTTCCCCTGTAACTTCGGAATAGTGGGCTGTTTTCCCCTGTAACTTCTGTATAGTGAGTGGTTTTCCCCTGTAACTTCTGTATAGTGGGCTGTTTTCCCCTGTAACTTCTGTATTGTTGGTTGTTTTCCCCTGTAACTAGGACTCTTATAGATGCCCCAGTTACAATGGAAAAAAAGAGCAATAAAGTAAAAAAAAAAAAAAGTATGTCCCCTGATAATCCCCTATCATGATTTCTTGGAAGACAAACTATGTAAAAAATCAAATAAAAAAAAATCCTGATTTAAAAAAACATTGTTTCATATAGCATAAATTGTAGTACATATATAAACATCTGTGTGTGTGCTGCAATGTATGTCATATGAAAAAAATGTTTGTTTGTTTTTGCAGACTTGATTTGATTATAGCATGGGATATATAATATTTTATTTTGCCATTTCATTTTTCTTATTGCTTTACATGGTAAATCATTTTATATTTAGATACATTGGACTTTTACTGACTCCACAGTTATAGTTTAAATAAGTTCATTAATAATTTCTTTTTTTAATCTCTTTTTTGTGTGCTTCAAACTTTTATTTTTTTATTTATTTTTTTATCTTTTATTACTTTTTACCTTATTTTTTAGTGCCCTAGGTCACTTGAATCTGTAATTG
The DNA here is from genome assembly GCF_046119375.1 of Phyllobates terribilis. Lineage (NCBI taxonomy): Eukaryota > Metazoa > Chordata > Amphibia > Anura > Dendrobatidae > Phyllobates > Phyllobates terribilis. The sequence goes on from NW_027362765.1 coordinate 389,787,934, forward strand.
TTTGAGTGGTTGTACTATATGCAGTTATAGTTAAATTTTGCATTAATAGTCAAACCGCCCGCTCACACATCAGACTCAGACTCTACAGCTATCTCCACACCCCCTATAACTCAAACCCTGGATAGATATGAAAGGGCTCTAAAAGGGTTAAAAAAATATATAAAATATATCGAAGGCCCAAATCTAAAAGTATCATTTATGGATATCCAACAATTTAACGCACATTGTGCTCTTTTACATTTGACCCAGTAAAGTAATGAAAATACTCCTATAATTTGCCATCAATACTTTTTAAAAGCTGCCTATTATTATAATAAGTACACCCTGTCGCTTCCTATACCCAGTTGGCAGGGAATGATTTTCAGGCATGATGGGTTGTGTCAATGTATCATTACACGAATGCTCAGAGTGTGCCGGTTATACAGTAGGTTCTTCGCACAAGGATAGGTAATCTTCTAAAGATAATTCAGATGATATTGCAATTTAAAGGAAATGTGTCATCAGAAAATGACTTATTGTTTATATCAGGTCTTTATGTTAAATGTATTCTTTAGTTTTAATTTTTGCTCTTTTCTTTCTCATCGCTATGAATACTAAAGAAAAAAAATCAGAAATCTTGCAATTTTCATGATGGCATTAAGGCATAATACTAGACTCAAACGACCTGTTCTTTTCAGTATTCGCATGCACATAAGCAGTAAAAGACTGTCTGTATTCATTTGTTGCTCGTGCTCTGATATTGGCAAAGGTCATTGTACACAGAGCTGCCACCAGAAATTTCAGGGCCCTATACTGGCAAAATTTTTGGGCCCCCTTGAGTCTCCGCCCACGCTCCACCCCAGCTCCGCCTCCACCCCTTGAACCTTCCAAAGTCCCACCGCTCATGCTTGGAAAAAATCTACTTTCTGCACCACGTCTTCACCAATCACACATTAACAGTTCCCATCTAACACCATCACATACATAGCCAGCAGCTTTTGTTTTGGCCAAAAGATTTTTTAAGCCGCCACCAGGACAAGGTAGACTCTTCCGCAGTGATGGCGGCCCTGATCGTACAGGAGGGGGAGGGGGTGAGCTGTGATATCATGTATTGTGATTGTTGGATCCTCTGTCATCTATTCATCTACTGTATATATCGGTGTTATCAGTCAATGTACATGAGAAGGAGGAGGTGAGCTGTGCTATCACCTTTTGTGAATGGTGGATCCTGAGTTATCTACTGTATATAGAGGTTTTATCAGTCATTGTACAGGAGGAGGAGGTGAGCTGTGACATCACCTATTGTGAATGGTGGATCCTGTGTTATCTACTGTAGATAGAGATGTTATCAGTCATTGTACAGGAGGAGGAGGAGGAGGTGAGCTGTGACTTCCCTTATTGTAAATGGTGGATCCTGTGTTATCTACTGTATATAGAGGTGTTACCAGTCCTTGTACAGGAGGAGGAGGTGAGCTGTGACTTCCCTTATTGTAAATGGTGGATCCTGTGTTATCTACTGTATATAGAGGTGTTATCAGTCCTTGTACAGGAGGAGGAGGTGAGCTGTGATATCACCTATTGTGAATGGTAGATCCTGTGTTATCTACTGTATATAGAGGTGTTATCAGTCATTGTACAGGAGGAGGAGGTGAGCTGTGACATCACCTATTGTGAATGGTAGATCCTGTGTTATCTACTGTATATAGAGGTGTTATCAGTTATTGTACAGGAGAAGGCGGAGGTGAGTTGTGACACCAACTATTGTGAATGGCGGATCCTGTGTTATCTACTGTATATAGAGGGGTTATCAGTCATTGTACATGAGGAGGAGGTGAGCTGTGACTTCGCTTATTATAAATGGTGGATCATGTGTTATCTACTGTATATAGAGGTGTTATCAGTCATTGTACAGGAGTAGGAGGTGAGCTGTGACTTCGCTTATTGTGAATAGTGGATCCTGTGTTCTATACTGTATATAAAGGTGTTATTAGTCATTGTAGAGGGGTAGGAGGTGAGCTGTGACATCACCTACTGTGAATGGTTGATACTGTATATACTGTAGAGGTGCTACTTTTCATTGTCTGTGATGATAACAAGAATGATAAAAAGTGTGTGTTTTGTATATTTGTTTAGCGGCCAGATAAAAAGACAGTTTATGAGTACAAGTAGGTTCAGTTTTCAACTGGTCATATTACTGAGAGCTGCAGCTTGTACTGAGCAGTGGGAAATCTCAGCAGCAGCAAGAAGGAGGAACACTGAGGAGCTCTGACTCTGGCTAGGTAGGCAGAAATTGAGATTAATCTTTCGTACAAGATTATACAGCCATTCTCACAGGGATTTTCGCAATATCTAAAAGATGCATTTAATAAATTATGTAGTTTGTATTTTGAAATCTGATGACAGATCCGCTTTAAGAATGAAGGCACTCTGTAAATGTCAAGGATTGAAACGCCGCACGTAAATAGCGGAATATAGAAAAGGTGCTTGTTTACCACTGAACTCCGATCTGCTATCAGGCTTTGTATTTCTAATTATATCTCCGTCTATTCACTTTAACATTGTGCTGCCAAAATATAAAATAAATGCATTAAGGCCCATATGTGACACCCCAGGGGTCTGGTTGCCACAGTGATAGAGATATTATGTCTGAGAGCAGGTGGGAGGTCCTTTGGTCAGGGATCCTGTGCATGCCACACCTCCTGCCCAGTCTTGGGAGGGGAAGAACTTCCCCTGTATAAACCCGGGGCTGAGGCAGGGAGAGTCAGACAAGGAGAGTGGAGAAGAGAAGCAGCATAGGAAACAGCAGAGTTACAAGGAGTCAGGGGCTGGCAGCTACAGAGCTCGCCCTGACTAAGAAGATTCTTTACCGGACCCGGAGTCCGAGGCTGTGGGGACTAACTCCTACCCAGCAGCAGAATCCGTCGGGCAGGGGATTTCAGGTCCTCTGGCCCAGAAGCCCGAAGGCACGGTCACACGCGTGGGACCAGCACCGCCATCGTGGAGCGGAAGCCATTAGAAGGCCCCGAGTCACCGGCCATACGGGTGAGCACCACACGGTACACTCAGGGACGTGGGCTACTTACATCAGCTTCTAGCAAGGTAGCCAGAAGAGTACAGTCAGTTTGGGAGGCCTACAACTACGCCTGGCCAGGGGAGATCCCATCTGCTCAAAGACTGACCAGGCCCCGTTTGCTAGCAAGTACTCCGGGAGGGTCTGTCGTTGTTACCAGTAAAGACCCTGAACTACACCGTACCGTCTCTGAGTGGTTCCTGCTACCCCCATCATCCACGTCGGCTGCCCTGAGGCCATACCCCTCCCGTTGGGGGTTATACTATCACGCTGCACAATCCTACCACCGGCCTCAGCGGTCTGCCCTGCAGCAGCAGCTTCCTGGCTGCACTCAACGGGTGGCGTAGTCATCAACTATTTACTACTAATAGACTGCCATCTAGTTTGACTCCCTGGGCACGGACCGGGTCACCGCCACGAGATTACAACCCTCCACGGATCCGGCTCCGGGTAAGCTCCCGCGTGCGCACCGCAGCGCGACACAGGCCTAGGGGCGCGTCACATACTTCTTAAATGATTATATCCGAGGTTTTGTGAGTAGTGTGTGTATGCGTGGGCATAGGAAACTGCTTAATTAAAAGCCTCTTTGGGGAAAAGATTTACTAATTTTATCCTGATATAAAAGAAGCTGCACAGGAGAGATGAAATAGCGCGGGTAATTGAAGGCCCATTACGAATGTCAGTGTGCTGTAATTAGTGACTGATGAGCAGATGTGGATAAGATGGAGGCTTTATCATTGCTAAAAGGAGCGAAAACATTCACCGATGCCGCACTTAATGGAGACAGAGAGGGACTACTGTATCTCAAGTAACAACGTCTACAGACATGACACTATACCCTATACTATCTTCAACCTACTTTACATAAATCAATAGTAAAAGCAAGAAAAAAGTGTAATATGTTTTGTAATATATCAGATAAATATGCTCCTTTCTCCACTTATGTCACTTCTTTCCCTACTCCTGCCTCCTGAACTCATTCTTCATTCTCAAGTAAAATCTGTCTTACCCAAAACAAGATGCTGTGCCAGCGCATTAAGGAATCTGTTGCCTATTACCATTAATGAAGAGGGGAAGGAGGAAAAGAGAAAGGCAGAGAATGTGCTTTTGCTTCTTAAAAACTGTTTGTTTTTTTCTCACCTCAGAGCTGGATTCACAGCTACACTGCTCAGTACTGCTATGTAATGTCCTCCATGCTACAACTGCTTCTGAATATGTGGTACATAGAGTCACGAGAGCAGGAATTACTTTTCTATAGGTATGTTGTGTATGGGAGACATCATAGCACCTTTGAGACAATTGAAAATGAAAAATAGAGCTGCAGTGGGGAAATCTGAGAACAAATGCAAGATACAAGATATATAATGTACTGAAAAATGATTATTACTTATGTATATGACGCGCCCCTGGGCCTGAGTCGCGCAGCGTTGCGCACGCGGGAGCCTACCCGGAGCCGGATCGGATAGGGGTAGTAGTCTCGTGGCGATGACCCGGTCCGTGCCCAGGGAGTCAGACTAAGTGGCGGTATATTAGCAGTAGATGTAGGACGACTACGCCACCCGTTGAATGCAGCTATGGAGCTGCCGCTGCAGGGCAGACCGCTGAGGCCGGTGGAAGGATGGTGCAGCGTGGATGGTATAACCCCCAACGGGAGGGGTATGGCCTCAGGGCAGCCGACGTGGATGATGGGGGTAGTAGGAACCACTCAGAGACGATGCGGTGTAGTTCAGGGTCTTTACTGGTGACAAAGATAGACCCTCCCGGAGTACTGGCTAGCGGTCGGGGCCTGGTCAGTCCTTAAGCAGATGGGATCCCCCTTGGCCAGGCGGAGTTGTAGGCCTCCCCAACTAATTGTACTCTTCTGGCTTCCTTGCTAGAGGCGGGTAAAGGTAGCCCACGTCCCTGAGTGTACCGTGTGGTGCTCACCCGTATGGCCGGTGACTCGGGGCCTTCTAGTGGCTTCCGCTCCACGACGGCGGTGCTGGTCCCACGCGTGTGACCGTGCCTCCGGGTTTCTTGGCCAGAGGACCTGAAATCCCCTGCCGGACGGTTTCTGCTGCTGGGTCTGGGTTAATCCCCACAGCCTCGGACTCCGGGTCCGGTGGTAACTCTTCAATCAGGGCGAGCTCTTCAGCTGCCAGCCCCTGATTCCTTTTAGCACTGCTCCCACTGAGCTCCTGATCTTTCTTTCCTATGCTGCTCCTCTTCTTCTCTCTACTCTACTCACTAACCCTGCCTCAGCCCCAGCTTTATATAGGGGAAGTTCTTCCCCTCCCAGGACTGGGCAGGAGGTGTGGCATGCATCGGATTCCTGACCAAGAGACCTCCCACCTGCTCTCAGACATAACATTGCTATTACTGTGGAGACCAGACCCCTGGGGTGCCACATATACACATGACAGCTTAATTTGAATAGTCTCCTGAAATTACAGGTAAGCTTTAATATGCATAAATGCAGTTTTGATGCCATGACTTTAATGCTGAGGTTATAATGTCTACTACTGATGAGAAATTAGCAAAAATTCTTCAAAGTCATTTGCTTTTGCTATAAGGGTTATGAATAAGATAATCAGAAGATATCCTGATGCTGAGACTCTCCCTAATTACCTGTAAGCTGTGGGAGAATACAACAGCAAGTATTCAGATTTTCTCCATGGGATAAATTAAGCATGACATAATTTGTATTAAGAAACAAAAAGCTGTTTGGACATTTTGGGTCCTCCAGAGCAAGACTTCACTGGCTTTAGATGACAATCCAGAATAAGGCATCCCTTTAAATTTTACTAGAATTCCTGATTAAGATATTTTATAATTATAAACATATTCCATTCTCCTTCATTCTCAAAAATCCTATTGATTTATTTTGAATCTTGGATCAATTGTACACGTAGAGATACATATGCTTCAATGTTCATTAGTTATGAAAATTCATAATTAATTGGAACCGTCATGGGTTCCCATATATGCCTTGTTGGCTGCCTTGGAACCCCATGGCAGTCCCAGCAGAAATAGTTATATAATATGTGTGTATGTATATACATATATACATATACAGTACAGACCAAAAGTTTGGACACACCTTCTCATTTAAAGAATTTGTATTATGGCAAGAAAAAAGCAGCTAAGTAAAGAAAAACGAGTGGCCATCATTACTTTAAGAAATGAAGGTCAGTCAGTCCGAAAAATTGGGAAAACTTTGAAAGTGTCCCCAAGTGCAGTTGCAAAAACCATCAAGCGCTACAAAGAAACTGGCTCACATGTGGACAGCCCCTGGAAAGGAAGACCAAGAGTCACCTCTGCTTCTGAGGATAAGTTTATCCGAGTCACCAGCCTCAGAAATCGCAGGTTAACAGCAGCTCAGATTAGAGACCAGGTCAATGCCACACAGAGTTCTAGTAGCAGACACATCTCTACAACAACTGTTAAGAGGAGACTTTGTGCAGCAGGCCTTCATGGTAAAATAGCTGCTAGGAAACCACTGCTAAGGATAGGCAACAAGCAGAAGAGACTTGTTTGGGCTAAAGAACACAAGGAATGGACATTAGACCAGTGGAAATCTGTGCTTTGGTCTGATGAGTCCAAATTTGAGATCTTTGGTTCCAACCACCGTGTCTTTGTGCAACACAGAAAAGGTGAACGGATGGACTCTACATGCCTGGTTCCCACCGTGAAGAATGGAGGAGGAGGTGTGATGGTGTGGGGGTGCTTTGCTGGTGACACTGTTGGGGATTTATTCAAAATTGAAGGCATACTGAACCAGCATGGCTACCACAGCATCTTGCAGCGGCATGCAATTCCATCCGGTTTGCGTTTAGTTGGACCGTCATTTATTTTTCAACAGGACAATGACCCCAAACACACCTCCAGGCTGTGTAAGGGCTATTTGACCAAGAAGGAGAGTGATGGGGTGCTACACCAGATGACCTGGCCTCCACAGTCACCAGACCTGAACCCAATCGAGATGGTTTGGGGTGAGCTGGACCGCAGAGTGAAGGCAAAAGGGCCAACAAGTGCTAAGCATCTCTGGGAACTCCTTCAAGATTGTTGGAAGACCATTTCCAGTGACTACCTCTTGAAGCTCATCAAGAGAATGCCAAGAGTGTGCAAAGCAGTCATCAAAGCAAAAGGTGGCAACTTTGAAGAACCTAGAATATAAGACATATTTTCAGTTGTTTCACACTTTTTTGTTAAGTATATAATTCCACATGTGTCAATTCATAGTTTTGATGCCTTCAGTGTGAATGTACAATTTTCATAGTCATGAAAATACAGAAAAATCTTTAAATGAGAAGGTGTGTCCAAACTTTTGATCTGTACTGTATATTCTATTCACATTTAATACTTGCAGAAGCTTGTAATGATCAATTAAATGGGTAATCTGTCCAAAACTGCTTGTTGATGGTACATAGTTTACACCATGATAACGAGTATATTATGTGGTATTGACTTTTAGTGAAGGTCCCTGATGATCAAAAAGTAAGAAATTCTATATGTCCCTTTTTACTATTTCTATTAAGTATAAATCTTTGTTTTCCTCACTGGTCAAATAAAAAGCTAAGAGGAGGGATGCAAGGGTAAAGGAAAATATATAACCTATTAGAGACTCACTGTCTCTTCCTACCTTTCCAAGCAATTGGGCAGAGTCTCTGTCAAAGGGCAACACACTGAGTTGCGGAAAGAAGAAGGGGCTAAAAGAATAGAAAGTGTACGGGAGGGTCAGTGGAGGACTTAAAGGGAACCTTCACCATAAAAATACAGTCCAGTCTGTAGGCATCATGTTACTGTGCGGGGGAGCTGAATATACCGATCTATAATTTTGTGAGAAAAGATTCAGTATAGCTTCTGTTTTAATCATTTAAACCTCTGCTCTTTGTGGGATATTTGGTCCAGTGGGCAGTGATATTAGTGATTGACAGCTTTATTTGTAAAAGTGTACATACAGAGAGAGCCGTCAATCACTGATAGGACCGCCCACTGGAAAAAAAAAAAGATTTAAATGATTAAAACTCAGGTTATCCTGAATCTTTTCTTACAAAACTATATATCAATCTACTCTGCTCTCCCTTCTCTATAACATGATGCCCGCAGATTGGACTGCATTTTCATGGTGACAGGTTCCTTTAAACAAATCTTGGACAATAAAACATTATATAGATAAGAAACTGAATAAGAAAACTAAAGTATAATTTACAAAATGATTCCAAATTTTATGTTGTAATTTAGCAACGGAATACCATAAATATGTTTTGAAAAATTGGAGCTATCGAAATCCTTTCGTTTCTCGCTGATATATAATTTTTTTTTTTTTGTCAAACAGTATAATGGAATCAATTTTTTCCAGAAACACCGATCAAATACAGAATGTTATCTCCATGAATAAAGCTGCATTGCTCATTATGCTTCATTAGACTAAGAGTAAAATCTCTGCAAATTGCTAAAACTGATTCAGGTGGAAGTACAAACACATTTGTAAGATTTTTGGAACTTTTTTTGTACATCAATAGTCTTTAGTTCTTGTAAAATTTAGAAAAATTGAAGCTACGGGTGAAAACAAATCTTATTGTGAAGTTTTCTTTCCTTTTGTGAAGTAAATTTCTCCTTCTTTCAATATTCAATATTCAGCTCAACCAATCATGTCAAATTATTTTGAAGTGTTCAAGTTTCACATCTTTATGCAAAGTTGCTCAATAGGAGATTTCATTTATCCGCTCTGAATGGTTTATTTGTGCAGGGAAAGGTCCTATTCAGATATCAGTAATTATCATTACTTAGAAGCAGATTGTTACAACATTTGACTCTTGTATTATGCAGCTGGCATTTTTATTTTTTTCTGTAATTATGCCTTGCCGTGTTTTTGCCAAAAAAAATCTTCTAGATGGACTGTGCTATTGCTGCCCATTTAATGATCACAGTACAAGGCTTTCCCATGGCATATCGGCAATATATAAGGATGCTTTCACGTTGTGATCAGGCACCCGTTCCTTGGCCCCGTCGGCGCTTACATCCGAACTCCCCAGAAAACTGGATTTGGATGTATGCGCCGACGGGGCCATAGGCTACAATGATGCCGGCAGAGCGAACGTGCGCTCTTCCATGCATCATTTCAGGGGTATACACCTACTGGAGGCGGACACCCAGACGCAGGTTTATTACACTATTTTTATTGTCTTTCATTTTCTGGAGGTAGTTATGATGAAGTGAGGCTTTAATATACATTGCACTATGAAGTCCCATCGTTATTTGTTACATTCTGTTTTGTAGACCATTTGATAACTTATATGTAGTAATAATTGACATTAATAGGTAAAGTTGAATCACTTTGTAAACATATGATTTTACTTATTTTATTGATCATTATTTACATTACACTACTTACTCTGTATTGTACCCCAGAGCGGCACTCACTATTCTGCAGGTGTAGTCACTGTGAACATACATTACATTACTTATCCTGTACTGATCCTGAGTTACATCCTCTATTAAACTCCAGAGCTGCACTCACTATTCTTCTGGTACAGTCACTGTGAACATACATTACATTACTGATCCTGTACTGATCCTGAGTTACCTCCTGTATTATACTCCAGAGCTGCACTCAGTATTCTGCTGGTGCAGTCACTGTGTACATACATTACATTACTGATCCTGTACTGATCGTGAGTTACATCCTGTATTATACTCCAGAGCTGCACTCACTATTCTTCTGGTGCAGTCACTGTGTACATACATTACATTACTGATCCTGTACTGATCCTGAGTTACATCCTGTATTATACTCCAGAGCTGCACTCACTATTCTGCTGGTGCAGTCACTGTGCACATACATTACATTACTGACCCTGTACTGATCCTGAGTTACATCCTGTATTGTACTCCAGAGCTGCACTCACTATTCTGCTGGTTCAGTCACTGTGTACATACATTACATTACTGACCCTGTACTGATCCTGAGTTACATCCTGTATTATACTCCAGAGCTGCACTCACTATTCTTCTGGTGCATTCACTGTGTACATACATTACATTACTGACCCTGTACTGATCCTGAGTTACATCCTGTATTGTACTCCAGAGCTGCACTCACTATTCTGCTGGGGCAGTCACTGTGTACATACATTACATTACTGACCCTGTACTGATCCTGAGTTACATCCTGTATTATACTCCAGAGCTGCACTCACTATTCTTCTGGTGCAGTCACTGTGTACATACATTACTGATCCTGAGTTACATCCTGTATTATACTCCAGAGCTGCACTCACTATTCTGCTGGTGCAGTCACTGTGTACATACATTACATTACTGACCCTGTACTGATCCTGAGTTACATCCTGTATTATACTCCAGAGCTGCGCTCACTATTCTGCTGGTGCAGTCACTGTGTACATACATTACATTACTGATCCTGTACTGATCCTGAGTTACATCCTGTATTATACTCCAGAGCTGCGCTCACTATTCTGCTGGTGCAGTCACTGTGTACATACATTACATTACTGATCCTGTACTGATCCTGAGTTACATCCTGTAGATCTTTTTATTATAAAAATGAAAAACATAACAATAATAATAACAGAAACATAACAAAATTAATAACCACAAAATAAACAATGTAATGAAACTGGTCCAGCCGCTCCCTCTCTCCTCACACACATATTATACATATATACAGAATAACAACTACTTACACTATGACATCTGGTCCGGTTACCAAACAAAATAATAACAATATAATAAGTAAAATAAACAATAGCCGACAAAAATATATACAAACTAATATATACATTTTTTTTTTAATTTTTTGATTTTTTATATATATATATTATTATTTTTTTTTAAATAATATAAAATAAATACTAATTATACAAATATATACAAGACTAAACTAAGCACCCCACACTCAAGCCCACCATTCCCTCCCCGGCACTGACCTGAGAGCTGGTCCTGCATCTCATGCCTCTGTCCATATCCAAAGTCCATAGGCCAGATCAGGCAGTGCCAGTTTTTCACACAAATAATCAGTGTCCCACAAGATGAACCCACCTCCCCCCTTTTCCCACCACCCAACCTAACACCTACACTCAAATCCATATCCTTATATACAATATATACAGAAACAAACAATACAATAACAAACAATACAATAACCACAACTGACAATGCCCAAGTTCAGTGCCTGCAGCCCTACATCACTGTTTACTGATCAAAACTAAACAAAAATCTATGGTGTCAGCAGCAGCCCACCACCAGGAAAGAAGATGACCAGACTAGGGCACACTAAAAAAAAAGCCCCTCCAGTGGAGAGCGGCCTTTCGTGTACCCAGTCTCTCATACTCCAGAGAACGCACCTTCACCAGGTCACCGAGTATGGTCCTAAACACATCGTCCACTGGGAGGATTTTCCATTGCGTCGATACTAAGCACCGTGCGTTCCACGTGTGATACCTAACCACTGCGCTAACTAGAAATAAGGTGCAGCGGTCCCGACCACCCAGGTCCCCGAATGCTCCATAGGCCCATTCCGCATAAGAGAGACCGGCCAGCCGGGGCCAGCCAATGGAGGCGCCACCCTGTTGTACACCTCTGTGTTAAAGGGACAACGAAGAAGGAAGTGGTCCATGCTTTCCAGCATGGTACCACAATGCTCACGAGGACAGTTCCTGTCCTCAGAGCTCCTACACTTCAGATTATCCCTCACACACAGTTTCCCATGGAAGCAGCGCCAAGTCAAGTCCCAAAACTTCGAGGGCATCCTGATAGAATTCAAAAGATGCAGCCCCACCCCAAGATCCCGACTTGGGCAATCCCTGAGTGCCAGAGGTCTCTGAAAATGGGTCAACAGAACCCTTTTGTCAAGGAGCTTCCTAGGCAGAGTCCTAACCTCCCACATTTCCAGACCCCACCGGCGAATTAGCTTCAGAACTAGGGTAGTGTAAGTCAGAAGATGTCCATGCGGTGTGCGTAGATCCTTCACTTGCCCTCCTGTCTCCCATTCCTGGAAGAAAGGCTGAAACCATTGCCTACAGGAGAATACCCACGGAGGTTTGCAATATTGATCTTAATGAAGGTATTCACAAAAAATACCACAGGGTTGACCATACCCAACCCTCCTAGTCTCCTCGTACGATAAGTAACCTCCCTCTTGACCAGGTTCAGTCTATTCCCCCATAACAGTTGGAAGAACAAACTGTAGACCTGAGTCCAGAGAGTCCTCCGTCAAAATGCACACACTGCCCAGATAGATCAGCAAAGGGAGCAGGTAAGTTTTGATCAGGTTTACCCTTTCCCTTAGGGTTAAGGACCAACCCTTCCATTGGTTCACCTTCTGAGTGGCGATCTCTAGCCTGCTGTCCCAATTTTGTTTGGGGTAATCCCCTTGGCCAAATTCGATGCCAAGAACTTTTGCAGAGACTTTGGGTCCTGGAAGGGTGTCCGGGAGATCAAAACCAAGATCTCCTCCTCCCAGCCAGAGACTCTCACACTTATCCCGATTGATCTTAGACCCGGATGCCTCCGAGTAGCGATTTACCTCTGACATCAGCCACTCTGCCTCCCCGTCAGAGGAAACAAAAACGGTGATGTCATCGGCGTACGCCACCACTCTCAGAGTGACTTCCGGTGCTGCCCGGTCCTTTCCCGATCCCAGCCAACGGTCCATGCTCCTGACACGCCCCCTGGGCCGTGGGGTACTCGGTAGCCGGGCCAGTCGTTGCTAGGGGAGATGTCACAGTGGCGGTGACCCGGTCCGTGACCCAGGGCAGTCAATAAAAGAGGTTTTAAAGAAAAGGATTATAGTTTTTATATATAATGTTCGTGACGCCACCTGTGGTTTGCGGCTAAAGTAAGTCCTCTGGAGCTGTTGTTAATGCAGCAGAGTTTGTTTAGCTCTCCACAGGTAGAGCTAAGCTCCAGGGCAGTGTAGATGTTGTATGAGGTAGATGTGACGAGTGCTGTGTAGTGCAGGCAGGTGATGGCGCAGCAATTATTCACAGAGACAGTAGGGTGCAGTCTTCAGGGTTTTACTCACAGTTTTCCAAGACTCCAGGTTACAGTTACCGGTGTATAACCTCCCACGTCGTCTGTGTCTACTCAGGGAGGGGTTCAGAAAAGCTTCAGGCAATTCCAGAGTACTTAGCGGGACCCCGTTCTGTGTGTTCCCCCTGGCCATTTTCCTGCGCTGGCTCTCACTGTTATGATCTGCTACAGAGACTAAGGAAAGGCAGGAGATCTGTCCCTACAATAGAACTAAACTAGATCCCTACGATGTAACGGGGAACCTGATCCTGCGATCAGACCCGCTAAAGTCCTCGGCTAGTCTGAACGCAGACCTATAGATGTGGGGGAGGGATCCCTACAAGATCTAGGGACTGGGACAAGTTGGACACCTCCTAGCAGAAATAGTAGCAGTCAAAGACAAACACACAACAAAAAGCATAGAGGTCCGAAGACCTAGCAAAACTAACAGAGAACGGCAATAGAGCAACAAGCTAGCTCAACAGTAGTAAATACAAATGAAGCCCAGCAAAGCCAGGAGGGCGGAGCCGGATTAAAGAGGCAAAATGGTCATGTGACCAGCAAACTAAAAAAAACCTAACAGGAGAGTTGTAACAGTACCCCCTCTTCTAAGAGGATCCTCCGGATCCCCTAGGCCCAGGCTTACCAGGAAACCTCCTGTGAAACGCTCGGACAAGTCTGGGGGCAGAAACATCATCCGCCCTCACCCATGAGTTATCCTCAGGTCCGAAACCCTTCCAAGCGACGAGATACTGCAAACTCCCTCTATACCGTCTAGAATTTAGGATGCGGGAAATTTCATATTCCCCGTCCTCCACCACCGGAGGAACAGTGGCAGAGGCGTCACCATCAGATAAATCAGCTTTTTTCAACAGAGAAACATGAAACACCGGATTAATCCTCCAGGACGTAGGAACCTCCAGCCTAACAGCAGATTGGTTAACTATCTGAAGTACCTTAAAGGGCCCTATGAACTTGGGACCCAATTTTTTAGAAGGAATCCTCAATTGCAGATTTTTAGAGGACAACCAAACCATGTCACCAACAGCAAACAAAACCTCTTGCCGTTTCCTATCAAAGTACCTCTTAGATTTTTTGTTAGCCTCCTGAAGATTACCACGCACATCCGTCCAAACTCTCTCCAAATCACCGGAAAAACTCTCCTCCTCAGGCACAGCCGAAACCAATTTGGAGAATGACCCAAAAGACGGATGTCTCCCAGAACAACAAAAAAAAGGCGAACACCCAGCAGAAGAGGATGTATGGTTGTTAAGAGCAAATTCAGCAAGTGGCAGAAACTCAGACCACCCCTCTTGATTGTCTGCCACAAAACAACGCAAGAACTGCTCAACATCCTGGTTCTTCCTTTCTGTCTGGCCATTAGACTCAGGATGATATCCGGATGAAAACGACAAATGAACTCCCAACCTGTCACAAAAGGCATGCCAAAAACGAGCCACGAACTGAGGTCCCCTATCAGAAACAATGTCAGTAGGAACACCATGTAGTCTGACAATTTCCTTGACAAAGGCCTTGGCGAGTGTCTTAGCGCAAGGTAGTTTGATGAAGGGAACCAAGTGACACATCTTGCTAAAACGGTCCACGACCACCCAGATGACCGTGAAACCTTCAGAGGGAGGAAGGTCAGTAATAAAGTCCATAGCCAGATGTGTCCAAGGTGCACTAGGAACCTCCAGAGGGCAAAGCAACCCCGCAGCAGGAGCATGCGAAGACTTGGATCTAGCACACACAGTACATTGGCGCTCCCACTTAATGACTTCCTTCTGCCATCCAGGCCACCAAAAACTGTGACCCACAAGTCTCTTGGTCTCAGAAATTCCTGGATGACCTGCCAACCGAGACTCATGACACTCAACAAACAAATCTCTCCTAAAGGTCCTAGGCACAAACAACCTCCCATGGGGAGTGTTAGATGGGGCATTCTCCTGTGCTTTAAGAATCTCATCCTCCAAAACGGAGTCCAAAGCAGCAATCACAACATCTTCTTGTAAAATGGTCTCCTCTTCCTCCTCAACACCGACCATGGGAGAAAAGCTGCGAGACAAAGCATCCGCTTTAACATTCTTGGTACCCGGGATGTAAGTAACGGAAAAATTAAACCGCGAGAAAAAAAGTGCTCACCTAGCCTGACGGGCATTCAAGCGCTTGGCAGCATCAAGATAGATCAGATTTTTATGATCAGTGAAAACCTGAACGGGAAATTCAGCACCTTCCAAGAGATGACGCCAGTGTTCAAATGCGAGTTTAATCGCCAGCAATTCCCGATTACCAATATAGTAATTAAGTTCAGTCTCGGAAAATTTTTTTGAAAAAAAGGCACAGGGATGTACTCCATCCTTGTTTTCCTGAGACAACACCGCACCAACCCCCACCGAAGAAGCATCAACCTCAACGCATCAACCTCAACCAAAAACGGCTTAGTCACATCAGGCTGCATAAGGATGGGAGCAGAGGTGAACCTCTCCTTTAAAAACACAAAAGCTTCAATGGCCTCAGAAGTCCACTGAACCGCATTACCACCTTTCCTGGTGAGATCGGTCAGCGGTTTGACAATAATAGAAAAAATTTTTATGAATTTTCTGTAATAATTGGCGAAACCCAAAAACCTATGTATCGATTTCAAACCAATAGGCCTAGGCCATTCCTGCACAGCTTGAACTTTAACCGGGTCCATCTCAAAACCTTCACTGGAGATAATGTAGCCCAAAAAACTAATTCTCTGTACAGCGAACTCACATTTCTCCAGCTTAGCAAAAAGCGAATTGTCCATTAATAACTGTAATACCTCACGTACGCTTCGCCAATGAGACTCCAGATCCGGCGAATAAATCAAAATGTCATCCAAATACACCACCACATCTTTGCCGATTAAAGGTCTAAGGATATCATTAATAAGATTCTGAAAAAATGCTGGAGCATTGGTAAGACCAAAAGGCATAACCAGATTCTCAAAATGACCCACAGGAGTGTTAAAAGCAGTCTTCCATTCATCACCCTCCTTCATGCGCAACAAATTGTATGCCCCCCGGAGATCAATTTTAGAGAACCACTTGGCCCCCACTAACTGGTTAAATAAATCGGGAATCAATGGCAGTGGGTAAGGATTACAGTAATTTTATTAATCTCACGAAAGTCCAGACAAGGACGTAAACCGCCATCTTATTTTTTCACAAAAAAAAAAAACAACAGCTACAGGAGACTTGGAAGGCCTAATGTGACCAGCGGCCAAGCTTGTCTGTATGTACTCCTCCAAAGCCTTTCTCTCAGGAATAGTAAGATTAAATAAACGACTCTTAGGAAGAGTCGCTCCAGGGACAAATTCAATGGTACAATCATAGTCTCTATGGGGAGGCAAAACCTGCGACTCCTCCTCAGAAAAAACTCTCCAAAAATCCTGAATAGGTACAGGCAATTCCCCTCTATCCACAGCAGCAATGCGTCCGTTACAACACTTGTCATAACACTTAGGGCTCCAGGACTTAATTTCATTGGTAGACCAATCCAGTACAGGATTGTGCAATTTTAACCAGGGTAACCCCAATATTACTGGAGAAGGCAAATTATCCAATACCACCAAATCCAACTTTTCTTGGTGAATACCATTAATAGTGAGGGGAAATTCACAGGCCTTGTGAGTAACACTCTTCAAGGGAGAGCCATCGACAGAAACCACAGCAATAGGGGATGACAAAGTTTTAGGTTCTAATCTAAGTTTTTCCAAGAATCCCCCATCAATCACATTCAGAGTAGATCCACAATCCACAAATACCCGAAATTCAATTAATTCATCCTGAGCAGCAGTAGTGGCAGATAGGAATACCCCCTTAGAATTTAAACAGGCAATACGAGCATGACTGACCATTTTTTTTCTTTCTTCTTACGAAGCACACAGTTCTTAATAAAATGACCAGAGCTTCCGCAATAGAAACACAAGCCTTCAGAAAGTCGGCGGTCTTTTTCCTGAGAGCGGGGTGTAATCGCCCCAATTTCCATCGGCTCTCCATTGTCAGCACAGAACCTCTCAGGACTCGAAGCTGACATAGCAGAGGATTTGGTCTCATTAACCCTTGCACGCAGTCTCCTGTCCACCCGTATAGCTAATTGCATTGCCTCCTGCAAGTTTCCAGGTGTGGGATAAGCAATCAGTAAATCCTTAACCCTTTCACCTAGCCCTGCCAGAAACAAGCTTTTCAAAGCTGAATCGTTCCACCCTACCTGGGCAGACCACCGACGGAAGTGAGAACAATATTTTTCCACATTACCTGATCCCTGCCTCAAACGTCTTAATTCAGACTCAGCAGATGAGACACGATCAGGATCATCGTACAACAAACCCAAAGCAGAAAAAAAACTATCCACTGAACTAAAGCACGGATCCTAGGTTGGAGAGAGAAGGCCCATCCCTGAGGAACTTTGCTCAAAAGTGACATTATGAACCCTATGCGCTGTGATTCATCACCAGAGGATCCGGGTCTCAAACTAAAATATAATAGACAAGCATTTCTAAAAGAAAAAAAATCTTGTTGTTCGCCAAAAAATAGATCAGGCAGACGTACCTTTGGTTCCACAAAATGCGCTCCAGAACAGCTACTCACGTGTTGTTGGAGCTTGGTCACCTCCAGAGAGTGTCCCTGCAAGCGTTGAGCCAAATCTTGCACCGAGATCATGATGGAAAACTGGAGGTCTTTCCCCAGAGAAAATCCTTTCCTTTTTATTTTTTTTTTATGGCTGGACTTACTGTTATGATCTGCTACAGAGACTAAGGAAAGGCAGGAGATCTGTCCCTACAATAGAACTAAACTAGATCCCTACGATGTAACGGGGAACCTGATCCTGCGATCAGACCCGCTAAAGTCCTCGGCTAGTCTGAACGCAGACCTATAGATGTGGGGGAGGGATCCCTACAAGATCTAGGGACTGGGACAAGTTGGACACCTCCTAGCAGAAATAGTAGCAGTCAAAGACAAACACACAACAAAAAGCATAGAGGTCCGAAGACCTAGCAAAACTAACAAAGAACGGCAATAGAGCAACAAGCTAGCTCAACAGTAGTAAATACAAATGAAGTCCAGCAAAGCCAGGAGGGCGGAGCCGGATTAAATAGGCAAAATGGTCATGTGACCAGCAAACTAAAAAAAACCTAACAGGAGAGTTGTAACACTCACCCTCCTGCCCTGCGCCTCACACCCAGTGTCCCAAGCCAGTGACCGCGGACCTTGTCGGGCGACGTCTTCTTTGTCCCCTGGGTCCTCTATGGCCTCGTTTTTGGCGATTAGATGTGGTTGTTGGCTGCAGCACCTGAAATGCTGCACTCTCCGGTTATCTAGGTGAGACTTGAAGAACTCTGCTAGTTTAGGGGCCGGTCCCCTCTCTGCGGTCTAATCCTTCCACTCCTGGTGGGTTCGGGCGCACGGGTGGCATCCGCACTGCCCGTGCCCCTGGGATCCTTTCTGTTCTGGAGCCTTCCGTCCTGCTCCTCTCCTCTCTTCAGTCTGTCCTGGGCCTCTATCACTAGGCCCTCTTCCCTGAGCAGAGCTCCTGCAGAGCTCCTGCTCCTCCTCTGACTGAACACTCTGACTGGACTCACCCACTCCCAAGATGGCTTCCCTTTTTATATCCTCCTTCTCAAGTGCTCCCCTGATCATCTTCTTCCACCCACACCCACTACATGGTTCCCCCTCTCTTGGTTCCCCCCACTCCAGCCAGGGACAGGGCTCAGTAGCGCAGCAATGCATCTTGCCCCTCCTGCTGGTCTGGAGTAGTGTAGTATGGGATGCAGGTGTTTGGGTCCCGGACAGTACTCCATCCTTACCTGAGAGTGAGATACCACACCTCTGGGTGAGATGCAGTACCTCTGTGGCGACTGAACCCGCAGGGGTGCCACACTCCACCCTCCTAAGAAGCGGGTCAACCGCAAACACATACAGCAGCGGGCTCAAGGGACAACCCTGGCGAACACCACACCCAACCTCAAAAGAGCTGCCAATCCAACCGCTCAAAAGCGGGAAACTCTCTGCCCCAGCATACAAGGTCTTAAGCCAATCAACAAACCTCCCCGGCAGGCCATACCTCAGAAGGACAGACCAGAGGTACTCATGATTAACCCGATCGAACGCCAATGACAGCATGTACCCCTTCCAGTGGCCAGCCCTACCCTGCTCCACTGCCTCTCGGACACAGAGTACAGCACTAATTGTACTGCGGCCCGGAACAGAGCAATGCTGGGGCCCCAAAAGGAGCCGGGGTGCAAATTTTGCGAGTCGATTAAACAGCACCTTTGCCAAAACCTTCCTGTCTGCATGGAGAAGCGCTATGGGACGCCAATTCTCAATGCAAGATGAGTCCTTACCCTTTGACAAGATGATCAGGGCAGACCTCCTCATTGACTTTGGCAGAGTGCCCGAGGAAAGACATTCATTGAACACCTCAGTCAAGAGGGGAACCAAGGCGTCCTTAAAGGTCTTATAGAATTCAGATGTTAAGCCATATGGACCGGGAGATTTCTTTAGGGCAAGCCCTTCAATCACCAACTTAACTTCCTCTTCCCTGATCATCTCTGTCAAAACGCCAAGAGAGGGATCTACCCCTGGTTCGGGGACGCTTCAGCCAGAAAAGCCGACATCTCATCCCAATCCAGATCCCTCTTCCCCAAGAGGTGCGAGTAGAAGGATCTGTCGACCTCCAGGATCCCTGATCTGGATCTTTTCAGGGACCCCGCAGTGTCAACCAGTCCTGTAACAACTTTACTATTCACTGACATTTTGCAGTTTCTGTAAGGGTCGGGCGAGCGGTACTTCCCGTAATCCCTCTCAAAAACCAAAGATGCGTGTCTATTATACTGACACCTCATTAGCAAAGATTTCACTCTGGAGATCTACTCGCGGCTACCTCCAGTTGAGACAAGATGCTCGAGTTTCCTCCTCAGGCCCTGATACAGGCGATACCTGTCCAGGCTCCTGAGACTCGAGAGCTGGTGGAAGAATCTCGCCACCCTTTTCTTGAACATCTCCCACCACTGACTTACTACTACAAAGATCCAGTAAGGGTACCTGGCTCTGAAGAAAATCCTCAAAGGACTGTCTTATCTCCGCTTCTTCCAAGAGAGACGAATTGAGCCTCCAAAAGCCTCTCCCATTCGGGGGGTCTCTGTAACATTCAGAGAAAACAAAATCAAACAGTGATCAGAGAACTCCACCTCGACAACAGATACTGCTGAAGAGACGGCTTCCTCCTTTAAATAAAACCTGTCTATCCTGGACCTACAATTACCTCTATGATAGGTGAACCCCTCGTGGCCTGGGGTGTGTCGGATGTGGACATCCACCAGGCGAACCTCACTAGCTATACTATTAAGGGCGATGCTATCATAAGTCAGCTTGTCTCTGGAACCTCCTCTATCCCGGGGCCTCGTGACAGTGTTGAAGTCCCCTCAAAAGACGACCTGCCGACTCGAAAAAGGTAGGGCTTCATCCTCATAAAGAGACAATTCCGGTCCCACTTAGATTGGGGACCATAGATGTTAATGAGCCGAAACTCCTGTCCCTTCATGAGGACATCAAATATCAGGCACCTCCCCATTTCTTACTCAATAATCTGTCGGCATTCTACTGATGCGGTAAAATGGACCGCCACTCCGCTATAAGGCTCGGCCGCAAGAGACCAATAGGAGGGAGCGAGTCTCAACTCCCTCTTTGCTTTAAACACCTCTGCCATGTTTGGCAGCCTGGTCTCTTGCAAAAAGAAAATTTCAGCTTCGACCCGACTGAGAAAATCAAAGGCCGCAAATCTAGCCATATTTGACTTAATGCTGGTGACATTAATGGACGCTAGTGTCAACGGAGTGGGTACCGCCATCATTGGTGATCGAGTTGGGTGGCTTTTTTCTTACCACTCCCCTTATCCTCTGCCTCAGATGAGGAATCCTTTCCCCTCTTTAATGACACAGAGGTGTCCATTCCCACATTTTTCCTTCTTTTTTTGTCCTCGTCTCCGGACTCTTGGCCAGTCCCTCCCCCAAGGACCTTGCATCCTCAGGAGAAGGAGACTCGGTGCCCCCTGTAAGCTCCACCGAAGCCGGAACCTCACCCTCAGCCTCCTCTTCAGAGGAAGAGATGCTATCAAGGGCTTGGAACCGGTTAGAAAGACCAACTAGAGGGGAGTCAATTTTACCTTCCTTAGGTACCTTGGTCAGAGCAGGAGAAGATGTTTTATCTCCCTTCTTTCTCTTCTTTTTGGTTCCGAGCTTACGCTTGTCCTCTAGCCACCGCTTATTATCCTCATTCATACTTTCATAATGGGAGGATTCTGAGGCAGAGGCGGTTTCCTCCCTGTGGATCCTCCTGACCTCCTCATCCAACTCATCATCCCTCAGGGCCTCAGCAGCAACACTGGCATCCAGGACAGGGGCCGCCCCAGTAGCCCAGGGCTCGCCCCGCTCCCTCTCCTGTCTGCGCTTGTCAAGACTCCTCAGCTGAGCAGGCGTCTTTTTATTGCTTTTATTCCCTGGCCCCTCAGTCCCCCCACCCCTGCTAGTCCCCTCCCCAGCAGAATCGGCCTCACGGCTTTCTCCCACAGGGGTCTCAACTGCATTAGCGAAGGAGCGAGGACAACGGCTGAATGGGTGACCTACCTCACCACACAGGTGGCACCTAATCTCCACACAAGAAGCAGCAAGATGGCCGACACCCCCACACAACACACATTTCTGCACAGTGCAGTTTGCACTGAAGTGTGTGGGGTCGCCGCACCTGTGACAGAGCTTCGGGTTGCCCCTGGTAGATGACTAGGATATGATCCCTACCCAGGAGGGCAGAAGATGGAATGTGGGCAACTGTACCACCTGAACACTTAAGTTTTACCATAAACGTCCAGGCCCCTGGCCAGATATCAAACTCGTCGCGGTTTTTCTTTGGCATCTTCACCACCTCTCCATACCGACCAAGCCACGTCATGATGTCATAACAAGAAAGCGACTCGTTACGAGTCATCACGGTCACTTTCTTGATTTGGTTTTGATGAGACACTGCCTGAACGGCAAAGTCTCGCCAGCCGGGCTCATTTTTTGCCAACTCATAATTCGTCCAGAAGAGCTCAAGCCCCTCCGGCCGAACAAAGCTGACATCAAACTCAGGCGTGGAATAGGGATGTATCAAGGCGTAGATGTCAATTGCCTTGAAGCCCATCCTCAGCAGGAGCTCCACAACTTTAGACCTTGGAGGACATGCATCACTGCCCCTCCACCGAAGACGGACCACATTCCTACGCACACTGCCTGGCTCGGCTGTTGGGAGGGACCACACTGTATCCCCCCCTTTTTGCTCTCGGAAGGTCCCAAGGCCATGCCTCTCTTTCAAGAAGGATAGATCAACCTCTCGACCCTCTACCATTAGTGATCTCTCCCCCTTCTTTACAGCCTCCAGAAGGCGTCGTTGCAACATGACGTCCCCAAAGCCCGGCGACGAGGAGGAGGAGGATGCCCTATTTGCCCCAGAGGTAACACTGGCATAACTCTGTACAGGCATTGCCACCACCGGGGGGGCAACCGGACCAGTGACTACATCAGTCCCAACAGTATCACCATTACCCACCTCCATCTCACCCTCCACCAAACCAGCAACCACACCACTAGACAATGAATTGGCCTCATTCACACCCACCACCACATTCATTCCTGCTGGACCAGTAACAATGGTGGATGACCTTTTGACCTCCGCATCAGGCACAAGGGGCTCAGTCACCTCCATAGAACTGGAGGCGACCTCACCCCTGGTCTTATGTGTGCCCTCCACATCATCAGTCGGTAATTTCTGTTTGACATTAGGTATAATGCGCCGCTGATGTTTAGCTGCTGTGAGGCGCCGCTGATCTCTAGCATCAGGAGCCTCCGGACCAGCGATGCCAATACAAAATAGCACTTTCGTGGGAGGACTGGAACTCTCAGCCTCAGCAGCCCCCTCACACTGCTGCCGCTTCTCAACTAAGTGATCAGCGGCAACAGCATTGAGGGGCGCCGAGGCTACCGGAGCTGCCCCCGACACCGGGCTGCTCCCACTGAGGAGCGCACCACAGTATCATGGCCTGACCGAAAGCCTGCCGCCGGGCCGCCCTCACTGTCCAGCCTCTCGGCTGATGCACCTCCTGCTGCATCCCCGCTGCTACAAGAAGAGACGGAGCTCTGCGCCTCACTACCACGCTGTGTAATCTCCCTGTGCCTTTGCACCAGATCCACAGCAGAACCCGGGCTGGGCTGGGCTGGGCAACGGGGCTTATACAGCGAGCTGAGCCTGCCCGCGACTCAGAGGGTACAGGGAGGGGGGCATAGACATAGCTTACCGCTTCCTGCAGCTGTGGCTTGGACTTCTTAGCCTTTTTCTGGCCCCCAGGTGCCTCTTCTGGTAGATCGTCAACAAGATGGAAGTTTTGGAGGCACACTGGGGACTCCAGGAGCTTTATCTCAGCCATTAGCGCCCCTCCCTGGCCGCTGCTGTCACTGTCCTCCCCAGAGCCGGCAGAACTGCGACCGGATGTCATTGTCGCCTGTCCTGCAGGGAGCTCGCTGCACTTGGCCTGCGGGTGACTTTGCAGGCTGCCAGGTGGGGCTTTCTGCTGGTCATCATCACTCTCATCATCCACCTGGCTCTCAGGCTGCAGCCCCATCTGCCTTTGCTCTCTGTTATCAGCCATTTCTCTGAATCGGTCTTCAATTATCAGTTTTTCCTTAAACTGACCACTCTGCTCTCTGATGACAGCTTTCCTAAGTTCAAGCACATTAATCTCATTGGTCAGCCTCTTTACCTCCGCCTGGAGTTTAGTCTTCCTTGATTTGGAGGCCCCTGCAGCTTTGGCGCTTGTGCAGCGCAGCTCCTCCCGAAGCCTCCTGACGAGCTTACTTGCATCTTCATACTCACGGAGGCGGCTCATGACCCGGGAGGCATAGGTGGACACAGACTCCCGGTGACTTTGAATCTCCCAACCTTCCTCCTCAGTGAGGTCGGCCTCACCTCCGTGAGCACTCAGCTTTCCTCCGGAAGGAGCGACATCATTCACGCTGTCAGGCTTTACCTCCATGCTGGAAGCCTTGCGGCTCCTAGGAGTCTCCACAGTCCCGGGGGGAATAGGAGCCACATTGCTGCGACTCCTGGTGGAGTGTCTGACCCCCGAGTCCTCCGATGTTCAGGCTGGTTGCTGGTTTCTCCTGCCCCCCGCTGGCCTGGTTCGGGAAGCAGAAGCCTGGGACTTGGCTCCATCACTCATCCCAGGAAACCCACTCCCTCCCTGGGTAGGAGAGAGAGCAGATCCCCAGGTGGAGAGGTGTTGGTTCTCAGGACAGCTGGAGCACACAGCAGAATCTGCAGTCACCACACCCGCAATCACCACAGTGAGCAACAGCTGATCAGAGCTGCACTCACTAGTCTGCTGGGGCAGTCACTGTGTACATACATTACATTACTTATCCTGTACTGATCCTGAGTTACATCCTGTATTATACTACAGAGCTGCACTCACTATTCTGCTGGTGCAGTCACTGTGTACATATGTGGCGCCCCTGAGGGTTTGGTCGCCACAGAGGTATTGCATCTCACCCAGAGGTGTGGTATCTCACTCTCAGGTAAGGAAGGAGCATGGCTCAGGACCCTAACACTGCATTCACTACACCACATTTCCGGGGGACAGGGCGACAATGCTCCTAAGGGAGAGCACAACTGTCCCTGATCCCTGGCTGGAGTGGGGGGAACCACCTAGTTAGGGGGAACTATGTAGTGGATGGGTGGAGGAAGTAGTTAAGGGGAGCACATAGTGAGGGATATAAAAGAGAGTAGCCATCTTAGGACAGTGCGTAGTTCAGTTCAGTCCAGTCAGTCAGACTGAGGTGCAGACAGGAGCAGGGGCTCAGTAGGTGCTCTGCTCCATGGGCGGGCCTATCCAGGAGGCCTGAGCCTGGGAGAGAGAGAAGGGGCAGGAAGGCTCCATAAATCCAGAAGGGACCCTAGAGGTACGGGCCTTGCAGAAGGCCACCAGTACGCCCGCTGCTACCAGGAGGTAGAGGGGTCGAGGCCAGAATAGGGAACCGGATCCCTCAACTAGTGGAGAAACTTTGAAGGCTCACTAGGAACCGGCGGTTACAGTGTCTAACGTGCTGTAACCATAATCCACACCAGTGGCCCTAAGAAGGTGTCCACATAGGACCAGGGGACGGAACATACGTCGCCCGCTAAGGCCCGAGGTTACCGGATAGAAGTAGCGCTGGGTATGAGGTGCTGGAAGAGGCCAGAGGAAGGTACATTGAACGGGGTCCTGAGAAGTGCTCTGAAGTTATCTGAGGGTGGACTGAGCCCCTCACTGAGTACGCACAGCACGACGTGGGAAGTTGCCTGGACGTCTGTAACTGGGAAGTAGATAACTGTGAGTAAAGACCCTGGGACTGCACTGCAAAGACTCTTTCTTGTCATTACTGATACCTCGCACTACAACCATCATCATCATTTCCCGCTGCCCTGAAGCTACACTCTTCCTGTGGGGAGTCACATCACCTCGCTGCACGTAACACCAGCTTCAGTGGACTGCTCCGCAGCGGAGGTTATCACTGACCGCAATCCACAGGTGGCGTAGTCAGACATTAACCTAAATACAGACAATACGCCCTTGGTTTGACCGCCCTGGGTCACGGACCGGGTCGCCACCACGGTGACTACAACCCCCAACATCTACAACAGGCCCCGTTCTGGGTATCCCCACGGCCCAGGGGGCGCGTCACATATATTACATTACTTATCCTGTACTGATCCTGAGCTACATCCTGTATTATACTCCAGAGCTGCACTCACTATTCTGCTGGTGCAATCACTGTGTACATACATTACATTACTTATCCTGTACTGATCCTGAGTTATATCCTGTAGATCTTTTATTATAAAAATGAAAAACATAACAATAATAATAATAGAAACATAACAAAATTAATAACCAGAAAATAAACAGTGTAATGAAACTGGTCCAGCCGCTCCCTCTCTCCTCACACACATATTATACATATATACACAATAATAACTACCTACACCATGACATCTGGTCCGGTTACCTAACAAATAATAACAATATAATAAACAATAACCGACAAATTATATACAAACTAATATATACATTCTTTTTTTTTTTTTCTTTTTTTTTAAATAAATAATAACTATACAAATATATACAAGACAAAACAAAACACCCCACGCTCAAGCCCACCATTCCCTCCCCGGCACTGACCTGAGAGCTGGTCCTGCGCCTCATGCCTCAGTCCATGTCCAACGTCCATAGGACAGATCAGGCAGTGTCAGTTTTTCACCCAAATAACCAGTGTCCCACAAGATGAACCCACCTCCCCCCTTTTCCCTCCACCCAACCTAACACCTACACCCAAACCCATATATACAGAAACAAACAATACAATAACAAACAATACAATAACCACAACTGACAAAGCCCAAGTTCGGTGCTTGCAGCCCTACATCACTGTCTACTGATCAATAAAACAAAAATCTATGGTGTCAGCAGCTGCCCACCACCAGGAGAGGAGATGACCAGACTAGGGCACACTAAAAGAAAAGCCCCTCCAGAGGAGAGCGGCCCTCCGTGTACCCAGTCTCTCATACTCTAGAGAACGCACCTTCACCAGGTCACCGAGTATGGTCCTAAACACATCGTCCACTGGGAGGATTTTCCGCTGCGTCGATACTAAGCACCGTGCGTTCCACGTGTGATACCTAACCACTGCGCTAACTAGAAATAAGGTACAGCAGTCCCGACCACCCAGGTCCCCGAATGCTCCATAGGCCCATTCCGCATAAGAGAGACCGGCCAGCCGGGGCCAGCCAATGGAGGTGCCCACCCTGTTGTACACCTCTGTGTTAAAGGGACAACGAAGCAGGAAGTGGTCCATGCTTTCAAGCATGGTACCACAATGCTCCCGAGGACAGTTCCTGTCCTCAGAGCTCCTACACTTCAGATTGTCCCTCACACACAGTTTCCCATGGAAGCAGCACCAAGCCAAGTCCCAAACCTTCGAGGGGATCCTGATAGAATTCAAAAGATGCAGACCCACCCCAAGATCCCGACTTGGGCAATCCCTGAGCGCCAGAGGCCTCTGAAAATGGGTCAACAGAACCCTTTTGTCAAGGAGCTTCCTTGGCAGAGTCCTGACCTCCCACATTCCCAGACCCCACCGGCGAATTACCTTCAGAACCACGGTAGCGTAAGCCGGGAGATGTCCATGCGGTGTGCGGAGATCCTTCACTTGCCCTCCTGTCTCCCATTCCTGGAAGAAAGGCTGAAACCATCCCTTACAGGAGAATACCCACGGAGGAGCCCTCTCTTTCCAGAAGTTTGCAATATTGATCTTAATGAAGGTATTCACAAGGAATACCACAGGGTTGACCATACCCAACCCTCCTAGTCTCCTCGTACGGTAAGTAACCTCCCTCTTGACCAGGTTCAGTCTATTCCCCCATAACAGTTGAAAGAATAAACTGTAGACCCGAGTCCAGAGAGGCTCTGGCAAGATGCACACACTGCCCAGATAGATCAGCAAAGGGAGCAGGTAAGTTTTGATCAGGTTAACCCTTTCCCTTAGGGTCAAAGACCAACCCTTCCATTGGTTCACCTTCTGAGTGGCGATCTCTAGCCTGCTGTCCCAATTTTGTTTGGGGTAATCCCCCTGGCCAAATTCGATGCCAAGAACTTTTGCAGAGACTTTGGATTCTGGAAGGGTGTCTGGGAGATCAAAACCAGGATCTCCTCCTCCCAGCCAGAGACTCTCACACTTATCCCGGTTGATCTTAGACCCGGATGCCTCCGAGTAGCGATTTACCTCTGACATCAGCCATTCTGCCTCCCCATCAGAGGAAACAAAAACGGTGACGTCATCGGCATACGCCACCACTCTCAGAGTGGCTTCCGGTGCTGTCCATCCCGATCCCAGCCAACGGTCCACGCTCCACCCTCCTAAGAAGTGGGTAAACCGCAAACACGTACAGTAGCGGGCTCAAGGGACAACCCTGGCGAACACCACACCCAACCTCAAAAGAGCTGCCAATCCAACTGTTCACAAGCGGGAAACTCTCTGCCCCAGCGTACAAGGTCTTAAGCCAATCAACAAAGCCCCCCGGCAGGCCATATCTCAGAAGGACAGACCAGATTTACTCATGATTAACCCGATCAAACGCTTTTGCCTGGGCCAATGACAGCATGTACCCCTTCCAGTGACCAGCCCTACCCTGCTCCACCGCCTCTCGGACACAGAGTACAGCACTAATTGTACTGCAGCCCGGAACAGAGCAATTCTGGGCCCCCGAAAGGAGCTGGGGTGCAAATTTCACCAGCCGATTAAACAGCACGTTTGCCAAAACCTTCCTGTCTGCATTGAGAAGCGCTATGGGACGCCAATTCTCAATGCAAGATGGGTCCTTACCCTTTGACAAGATGATCAGGGCAGACCTCCTCATTGACTTTGGCAGAGTGCCCGAGGAAAGACACTCATTGAATACCTCAGTCAAGAGGGGAACCAAGGTGTCCTTAAAGGTCTTATAGAATTCAGATGTTAAGCCATATGGACCGGGAGATTTCTTTAGGGCAAGCCCTTCAATCGCCAACTTAACTTCCTCTTCCCTGATCATCTCTGTCAAAACACCAAGAGAGGGGTCTACCCCTGGTTCGGGGACGGCTTCAGCCAGAAAAGCCGACATCTCATCCCAATCCAGATCCCTCTTCCCCAAGAGGTGCGAGTAGAAGGATCTGACGACCTCCAGGATCCCTGATCTGGATCTTTTCAGGGACCCCGCAGTGTCAACCAGTCCTGTAACAACTTTACTATTCACTGACATCTTGCAGTTTCTGTAAGGGTCGGGCGAGCGGTACTTCCCGTAATCCCTCTCAAAAACCAAAGATGCGTGTCTATCATACTGACACCTCATTAGCAAAGATTTCACTCTGGAGATCTCCTCGCGGCTACCTCCAGTTGAGACAAGATGCTCGAGTTTCCTCCTCAGGCCCTGATACAGGCGATACCTGTCCAGGCTCCTGAGGCTCGAGAGCTGGCGGAAGAATCTCGCCACCCTTTTCTTAAACATCTCCCGCCACCCTGACTTACTACTACAAAGATCCAGTAAGGGTACCTGGCTCTGAAGAAAATCCTCAAAGGACTGTCTTATCTCCGCTTCTACCAAGAGAGACGAATTGAGCCTCCAAAAGCCTCTTCCCATCCGGGGGGTCTCTGTAACATTCAGGGAAAACAAAATCAAACAGTGATCGGAGAACTCCACCTCAACAACAGATACTGCTGAAGAGACGGCTTCCTCCTTTAAATAAAACCTGTCTATCCTGGACCTACAGTTACCTCTATGATAGGTGAACCCCTCGTGGCCTGCGGTGTGCCGGATGTGGACATCCACCAGGCGAGCCTCACTAGCTATACTATTAAGGGCGACGCTATCATAAGTCAGATTGTCTCTGGAACCTCCTCTATCCCAGGGCCTCGTGACAGTGTTGAAGTCCCCTCCAAAGATGACCTGCCGACTCGTAAAAAGGTAGGGCTTGATCCTCATAAAGAGACACTTCCGGTCCCACTTAGATTGGGGACCATAAAAGTTAATGAGCCGAAGCTCCTGTCCCTTCATGAGGACATCTAATATCAGGCACCTCCCCATTTCTAACTCAATAACCCGTCGGCATTCTACCGGTGCGGTAAAAAGGACCGCCACTCCGCTATACGGCTCGGCCGCAAGAGACCAATAGGAGGGCCCGAGTCTCCACTCCCTCTTAGCTATAAACACCTCTGCCATATTTGGCAGCCTGGTCTCTTGCAAAAAGAAAATGTCAGCTTCAACCCGGCTGAGAAAATCAAAGGCCGCAAATCTAGCCATATTTGACTTAATGCTGGCGACATTAATGGACGCCAGCGTCAACGGAGTGGGTACCGCCATCATTGGTGATTAAGTTAGACGGCTTTCCTCTTCCCACTCCCCTTATCCTCTGCCTCAGACGAGGAATCCTTCCCCCTCTTTAATGACATAGAGGTGTCCATTTCAGCATTTTTCCTTCTTTTCTCGTCCTCGTCTCCGGACTCTGGGCCAGTCCCTCCCCCCAAGGACCTTGCATCCCCAGGAGAAGGAGACTCGGCGCCCCCTGTGAGCTCCGCCGAAGCCGGAACCTCACCCTCAGCCTCCTCCTCAGAGGAAGAGATGTTATCAAGGGCTTGGAACCGGTTAGAAAGACCAACTAGAGGGGAGTCGGTTTTACCTTCCTTAGGCACCTTGGTCAGAGCGGGAGAAGATGTTTTATCTCCCTTCTTTTTCTTCTTTTTGGTGCCGAGCTTACACTTGTTCTCTAGCCACCGCTTATTATCCTCATCCATACTTTCATAATGGGAGGATTCTGAGGCAGAGGCAGTTTCCTCCCTGTGGATCCTCCTAACCTCCTCATCCAACTCGTCATCCCTCGGGGCCTCAGCAGCAACACTGGAATCCAGGACAGGGGCTGCCCCGGTAGTCTGGGGCTCGCCCCGCTCCCTCTCCTGTCTGCGCTTGTCTAGACGCCTCAGCTGGGCAGGCGTCTTTTTATTGCTTTTCTTCCCTGGCCCCTCAGCTCCCCCACCCCTGCTAGTCCCCTCCCCAGCAGAATCGGTCTCACGGCTTTCTCCCACCGGGGTCTCGACTGCATTAGCGAAGGAGCGAGGACAACGGCTGAATGGGTGACCTAACTCACCACACAGGTGGCACCTAATCTCCACACAAGAGGCAGCAAGATGGCCGACACCCCCACACAATGCGCATTTCTGCACAGTGCAGTTTGCACTGAAGTGTGTGGGGTCGCCGCACCTGTGACAGAGCTTCGGTTGCCCCTGGTAGAAGACCAGGATGCGATCCCTACCCAGGAAGGCAGACGATGGAATGTGGGCAACCGTACCACCTGAACGCTTAAGTTTTACCATAAACGTCCAGGCCCCTGACCAGATACCAAACTCGTCGCGGTTTTTCTTTGGCATCTCCACCACTTCTCCATACCGACCAAGCCACGTCATGGTGTCATAGCAAGAAAGCGACTCGTTACGAGTCATCACGGTCACTTTCTTGATCTGGTTTTGGCGAGACACTGCCTGAACGGCAAAGTCTCGCCAGCCGGGCTCATTTTTTGCCAACTCATAATTCGCCCAGAAGAGCTCAAGCCCCTCCGGCCGAACAAAGCTGACATCAAACTCAGGCGTGGAATAGGGATGTATCAAGGCGTAGATGTCAATCGCCTTGAAGCCCATCCTCAGCAGGAGCTCCACAACTTTAGACCTTGGAGGACATGCATCACTGCCCCTCCACCGAAGACGGACCACATTCCTACGCACACTGCCTGGCCCGGCTGTTGGGAGGGACCACACTGTATCCCCCCCTTTTTGCTCTCGGAAGGCCCCGAGGCCATGCCTCTCTATCCAGAAGGATAGATCAACCTCTCGACCCTCTACCATTAGTGATCTCTCCCCCTTCTTTAGAGCCTCCATAAGGCGCCGTTGCAACATGCCATCCCCAAAGCCCGGAGACGAGGAGGATTCCCTATTTGCCCCGGAGGTGACACTGGCATAACTCTGGACAGGTGTTGCCAGCCCCGGGGGGGCAACCGGACCAGTGACCACATCAGCCCCAACAGCATCACCATTACCCACCTCCATCTCACCCTCCACCAAACCAGCAACCACACCACTAGACAATGAATTAGCCTCATTCACCCCCACCACCACATTCATTCCTGCTGGACCAGTAACAATGGTGGATGACATTTTGATCTCCGCATCAGGCACAAGGGGCTCAGTCACCTCCATAGAACTGGAGGCGACCTCATCCCCGGTCTTATGTGTGCCCTCCACATCATTGGTCGGTAATTTCCGCTGTTTGGCATTCGGTATAATGTGCCGCTGATCTTTAGCTGCTGTTAGGCGCCGCTGATCTTTAGCATCAGGATCTTCCGGACCAGCGACGCCAACACAAAATAGCACTTTGGTGGGAGGACCGGAACGCTCAGCCCCGACAGCCCCCTCACACTGCCGCCGCTTCTCAACTAAGTGATCAGCGGCAACAGCATTCAGAGGTGCCGAGGCTACCGGAGCTGCCCCCGACACCGGGCCGCTCCCCCCTCCCACTGAGGAGCACACCACAGCATCGTGGCCTGACGGAACGCCCGCCACCGGGCCGCCCTCACTGTCCAGCCTCTCGGCTGATGCAACTCCTGCTGCGTCCCCGGTACTACAAGCAGAGACGGAGCTCTGCGCCTCACTACCGCGCTCTGTAATCTCCCCGCGCCTTTGCACCGGATCCACAGCAGAATCCGGGCTGGGCTGGACAACGGGGCTTATATAGCGAGCTGAGCCTGCCGCCGACTCAGGGGGTACAGGGAGGGGGGCATATACGTATCTTACCACTTCCTGCAGCTTTGGCTTGGTCTTCTTTGCCTTTTTGTGGCCCCCAGGTGCCTCTTCTGGTAGATCGTCACCAAGATGGAAGTTTTGGAGGCACACTGGGGACTCCAGAAGCTTAATCTCCGCCATTAGCGCCCCTCCCTGGCCGCTGCTGTCACTGTCCTCCCCAGAGCCAGCAGAACTGCGACCGGATGTCACTGTCGCCTGTCCTGCAGGGAGCTCACTGCACGTGGCCTGCGGGTGACTTTGCAGGCTGCCAGGTGGGGCTTCCTGCTGGTCATCATCACTCTCATCATCCACCTGGCTCTCAGGCTGCAGCCCCATCTGCCTTTGCTCTCTGGTATCAGCCATTTCTCTAAAGCGGTCTTCATTTATTAGTTTTTCTTTGAATGGACCACTCTGCTCTCTGATGGTGGCTTTCCTTATTTCCAGCAGGTGAATCTCGCTGGTCAGCCTCTTTACTTCAGCCTGGAGCTTGGCCTTCCTTGGTTTGGAGGCCCCCGCAGCTTTTGCGCTTGTGCAGCGCAGCTCCTCCCGGAGCCTCCTGATGAGCTTACTGGCATCTTCATACTCACGGAAGTGGATCATGACCCGGGAGGCATAGGTGGACACAGACTCCCGGGGTCCCTGCAGTGCCCACCCCCCCTCAGGGAGGTCGGCCTCACCTCCATGAGCACTCAGCTTTCCTCCGGAAGGAGCACCATCATGCACGCTGCTGTCAGGCTTTTCCTCCATGCTGGAAGCCTTGCGGCTTCTAGGGGTCTCCACAATCCCGGGGGGAGTAGGAGCCACATTGCTGCGACTCCTGGTGCAGCGTCTCACCCCCGAGTCCTCTGATGTGCAGGCCGGCTGCTGGTTTCTTCTGCCCCCCACCGGCCTGGTTCGGGAAGCAGAAGCCTGGGACTTGGCTCCTTCACTCATCCCAGAAACCCGCTCTCTCTCTGGGAAAGAGAGAGAGCAGGTCCCCAGGTGGAGAGGTGTTGGTTTCTCAGAGATCAGGAGCTCACAGCAGGATCTGCAGCCACCACACCCGTAATCAGCACACTGACTAGCAGCTGATCAGAGCTGCACCCAGTATGCTGCTGGTGGAGTCACTGTGTACATACATTACATTACTGATCATGAGTTACATCCTGTATTATACTCCAGAGCTGCACTCACTATTCTGCTGGTACAGTTGCTGTGTATATACATTACATTACTGATCATGAGTTACATCCTGTATTATACTCCAGAGCTGCACTCACTATTCTGCTGGTGCAGTCACTGTGTACATACATTACATTACTGATCCTGAGTTACCTCCTATATTATACTCCAGAGCTGCACTCACTATTCTGCTGGTACAGTCACTGTGTACATACATTACATTACTTATCCTGTACTGATCCTGAGTTACATCCTGTATTATACTCCAGAGCTGCACTCACTATTCTGCTGGTGCAGTCACTGTGTACATACATTACATTACTTATCCTGAGTTACATCCTGTATTATACTCCAGAGCTGCACTCACTATTCTGCTGGTGGAGTCACTGTGTACATACATTACATTAATTATCCTGTACTGGTCCTGAGTTACATCCTGTATTATACTCCAGAGCTGCACTCACTATTCTGCTGCTGCAGTCACTGTGTACATACATTACATTACTGATCCTGTACTGATCCTGAGTTACATCCTGTATAATTCTCCAGAGCTGCACTCACTATTCTGCTGGCGCAGTCACTGTGTACATACATTACATTACATCCTGTACTGATCCTGAGTTACATCCTGTATTATACTCCAGAGCTGCACTCACTATTCTGCTGGAGCAGTCACTGTGTACATACATTACATTACTTATCCTGTACTGATCCTGAGTTACATCCTGTATTATACTCCAGAGCTGCACTCACTATTCTGCTCGTGCAATCACTGTGTACATACATTACATTACTGATCCTGTACTGATCCTGAGTTACAGCCTGTATTATACTCCAGAGCTGCACTCACTATTCTGCTGGTGGAGCCACTGTATACATACATTACATTACTGATCCTGAGTTACATCCTGTATTATACTCCAGAGCTGCACTCACTATTCAGCTCCTGCAGTCACTGTGTACATACATTACATTACTGATCCTGAGTTACATCCTGTATTATACTCCAGAGCTGCACTCACTATTCTGCTGGTGGAGTCACTGTGTACATACATTACATTACTTATCCTGTACTGATCCTGAGTTACATCCTGTACTATACTCCAGAGCTGCACTCACTATTCTTCTGGTGCAGTCACTGTGTACATACATTACATTACTGATCCTGTACTGATCCTGAGTTATATCCTGTATTATACCCCAGAGCTGCACTCACTATTCTGCTGATGGAATCACTGTGTACATACATTACATTACTTATCCTGTAATGATCCTGAGTTATATCCAGTATAATACTCCAGAGCTGCACTCAATATTCTGCTGGTGCAGTCACTGTGTGCATACATTACATTACTGATCCTGAGTTACATCCTGTATTATACTCCAGAGCTACACTCACTATTCTGCTGGTGCAATCACTGTGTACATACATTATATTACTGATCCTGAGTTACATCCTGTATTATACTCCAGAGCTGCACTCACTATTCTTCTGGTGCAGTCACTGTGTATATACATTACATTACTGATCCTGTACTGATCCTGAGTTACATCCTGTATTATACTCCTGAGCTGCACTCACTATTCTGCTGGTGGAGTCACTGTGTACATACATTACATTACTTATCCTGTAATGATCCTGAGTTACATCCTGTATAATACTCCAGAGCTGCACTCACTATTCTGCTGGTGCAGTCACTGTGTACATCAGGGGTCTCAAACTCGGCTGGGTATATGGGCCGCACATGGAAAAAATTTGAATTTGGGGGGCCGCATTCTTTGTTCAATGTGACATTTTTAGTGATACCATTTTTTTTTGTATACACCTTTTGAACATTTTTTCCGTGTTTATTTTTTTATAGCTTGGGTCGTTATGGATGTGGCAATAATAAACGTGCACTTTTTTGTGTTTACTTTAGTTTACATATAAAACAGCATTTTTAGTGCCCAATATTTTTTCAGGCTTTATTTTTATTTTTTTGATTTTTACAATTTTGTTTCCCCCAATTGGCCACATACAGTAATATTGTCTTACAATTAGCATCATATAGTAATAATGGCAAACATCTTGTAGTAATGTTCCCCATCCAAGTCCCCATCTTGTACTAATGTGCCCCATCCAGGTCCCCATCCTGTGGCTATGTGCCTCATCCAGGTCCCCATCTTGTGGCTATGTGCCCCATCCAGGTCCCCATCTTGTGGCTATGTGCCCCATCCAGGTCCCCATCTTGTGGCTATGTGCCCCATCCAGGTCCCCATCCTGTGGCTATGTGCCCCATCCAGGTCCCCATCCTGTGGCTATGTGCCCCATCCAGGTCCCCATCCTGTGGCTATGTGCCCCATCCAGGTCCCCATCCTGTGGCTATGTGCCCCATCCAGGTCCCCATCCTGTGGCTATGTGCCCCATCCAGGTCCCCATCCTGTGGCTATGTGCCCCATCCAGGTCCCCATCTTGTGGCTATGTGCCCCATCCAGGTCCCCATCTTGTGGCTATGTGCCCCATCCAGGTCCCCTCTTGATGCTATGTGCCCCATCCAGGTCCCCATGTTGTGGCTATGTGCCCCATCCAGGTCCCCATGTTGTGGCTATGTGCCCCATCCAGGTCCCCTCTTGTGGCTATGTGCCCCCTTTGCTGTTCTTCACACACATAAAAAAAAAAAAAAAAAAAAAAAAAAGATGATTCTCACCTGTCCTCCGTTCCCTCGGCGGCCTTCCTGCAGATGTGGCCCGCAGGCACCACAGAGTCAGACCCCTTGACGATCCCGACCTGGTCCAGGAGGAGCCGCCGACAGCAGCGCTGCATTGCCGCACAGAGACCGTCTCCCAGCACAGCATTTTCAATGTCAGCCGCCGGCCAATCAGAGGCCAGCAGCTGACATCTGCATATGGCAATGACGTCATACTCGCTGCGCCGACACGCAGATATCAGCTGCTGGCCTCTGATTGGCCGGCGGCTGGCATTGGAAATGCAGTGCTGGGAAACAGTCTCTGTGCGGCAATGCAGCGCTGCTGTCGGCGGCTCCTCATGGACCAGGTCGGGATCGTCAAGGGGTCTGTGCCTGCGGGCCGCATAAAGCAGCCTCAGGGGCCGCATGCGGCCCGCGGGCCGCGTGTTTGAGACCCCTGGTGTACATACATGCCATTACTGATCCTGTACTGATCCTGAGTTACATCCTGTATTATACTCCAGAGCTGCACTCACTATTCTGCTGGTGCAGTCACTGTGTACATACATTATATTACTGATCCTGAGGTACATCCTGTATTATACTCCAGAGCTGCACTCACTATTCTTCTGGTGCAGTCACTGTGTACATACATTACATTACTGATCCTGTACTGATCCTGAGTTACATCCTGTATTATACTCCAGAGCTGCACTCACTATTCTTCTGGTGCAGTCACTGTGTACATACATTACATTACTGATTCTGAGTTATATCCTGTATTATACCCCAGAGCTGCACTCACTATTCTGTTGGTGGAGTCTCTGTGTACATACATTACATTACTGATCCTGAGTTACATCCTGTATTATACCCCAGAGCTGCACTCACTATTCTGTTGGTGGAGTCTCTGTGTACATACATTACATTACTCATCCTGTAATGATCCTGAGTTACCTCCTGTATTATACTCCAGAGCTGCACTCACTGTTCTGCTGGTGCAGTCACTGTGTACATACATTACATTACTGATCCTGAGTGATATTCTGTATTATATTTGGAGTGGGTGAAGATGGACCTTGACAGAAGGATAGATCACATGTTACATCCTTTTCTATTCTATCATTTAAAGGCTTGGAATACGTGTGATAGAATAGTGTTAAGATCATGACTGATCGGGGCATTTTCACCTATGGAGATGGATCACGTTCTTTGAGACTTTTTCTTCTTTGCTTTGATGAATACTGGCGCATAGTTTAAAATATAAAGGAAACCTTTCAACAAAACTGTATCAAGTCCTAGCAACCAGAGAAACGTAATAATATGCTAATGCACAACGATAAAGTGTACTGGAGGCACGAGGAGAAAGGAGACTGATTGCTCTCACTCGGCAGAGAATAGCTCAGTTGTGCCGTGGAGTGAGCAGAGGTGAAGCGGCGCAGCAGGAAGTCAGCGCTAAATGCCGCAGTAAATGTAAGCAGATGTGACAAGGACAAATGTTAGCATGTCGTCAGGCTATTAGTGCTCTTGTACTTGGTCTTACGTGACGTACAAGACTGTCTTGTGTGTGAAATGTGTGGAAATATAAAGTAAGATTGTATAGGTACATTCTGATAATCTACAATCTGCAGATTTCTAACATTCCAGTAAAAATCCAATCTTTTATATAAGCATATAAATTAAAGGGACCCTGATGTGTAATTTTGGCCTCTTAAACTACCCCCAGTGCCATGTAAACTGTATGCCCAATATGGCACCATAACGCTAAAAAAACATTTTCAATCCTTTGCACCTGTCATGTAAATTACTGATGTCCAGATAAGTTGGCAGAACTGATTCCGGAACAGTCACGGTTCTGTATATCTTTGACGGGGGTTTGACTGATTGGCCAACATCTCTGCAGAAATCTTGGGCATGCTCACTCACTGCCAACTTCCCAGGCAGGCACAGTTGAGCCAGGTGTACTTCCCCACCATATTGCGGAGTCCGAAGCTTTAGCCAGGTGAAGACCTTGTTTAGCACAGATTCCTTTGGACCTTGGCGCCTGCCCAGGTTTTACTGGTGTTGGCAATGGTCCTGGCCACTAAATTTGGTAAATTCAACTTGATATCTGCTGTCAGATGTTTAAAGAGTCCATTGTAAGGGAATGTGCAGCCCATGTCTTTTTCAGGTGGATTCCACTCTTAACCCTCCGTCACATACAATAGGCCTGACAGGCACATCTCTTTTACTTTCATTTCTCCTTCCTCACCAGATTGTGAGGAAATCCCCTCCCTCCAGGTAGTCTCCTGTCTCTAGCAGCTCTGTGAAACCTCATACCACAGTTGGATTGCAGAGCTTCAGGAGGACAGATATAACTGCGCTAATCTCTCAGGCTCATTGTATGTGAACACGTCACACTCAATAAGGTTGGTATTTTATGTTTTTATTCATCACAATTGTTTATTTAGCTTGTTTTATGAATGTATAGCACAAAGTGTGAGGATATTTCATAGAAATAAGGCAGATTAAAAAAGAAAGTGTGCTGCTCAGGCATATACAGTAGTTCCCTAACACATATTCCTTCTCTTGCTTCAGATTATCTGCTGAAATGGAGAGGAAAATGTACAATTTATCAAAAAACCTTGATGTTGAGGAAGTAACAAACATGCTGTTAGATGATGCAGACCCCACACTGAATGAGGATTTAGGAGAGGAAAGTGAGATTGATTCTCATGATGAGGTGGAAGTATGTGAAGTGGATTCTGAAACAGAGCAAGATGGTGACAGTGATGAGGATGAAGATGTAGAATCTTATTATCTGGGAAAAGATAAAAAAAAACCAATGGAACAAGAAGCCACTCCAGAAAAAACGTAGGGAACCTCAAAACATTATTACTCACCTTCCTGCAGTTATAGGAACTGCAAGTAATGCAAAAACTGCAGTTGAATGCTGGAATAGTTTATTCACAGATGACATTCTGGACTCTATTGTCACATATACCAACCAATATATAGACATTATAAAGGACAAGTTCACCTGCAACAGAACCATCAAGGCCACGGATGAAATAGACAAATAGGCAAATAGACAAAGTTTGGAGGAACTTTGGAGTAAAGATGGGGATGGAGTTGAAAAATTTGGCCTTGTTATGTCCATAAACAGATTCAAGATTCTAATTCGTTGCCTTCGGTTTGACGACAGAACTACCCGAACCGAACGTAAAACACATGACCGACTTGCTCCAATTCGTGATATATTCCAAAAATTTGTTGAAAACTGTAAAAAAAAGCTATTGCCCTGGGGAGAATCTCACTATTGACGAAATGCTCCCTGGTTTTCGTGGTAAATGTGCCTTTCGTCAATATATTCCATCAAAGCCTAACAAATATGGAATAAAAATGTATGCCCTTGTTGATGCCAGTAAGACCTACACTTACAACCTGGAAGTTTATGCAGGAAAACAACCAGTGATGTTGTAAAAAGACTGGCTGAGCCCTTATTTGGATCGGGTCGCAATATAACAGCTGACAATTGGTTTTCAAATTGTGATCTGATTGATTATCTGAAAATGCAGAAGCTTTCATATGTCGGAACTGTAAGAAAAAATAAAAAAGAATTGCCTACACAGTTTGTAAGTGTGAAAGGGAGACAACAGTACAGCAGTATGTTTGCATTCCATAATGGAAAGGTTTTGGTTTCCTATGTACCACAAGCAAAAAAAATTGTACTTCTTCTATCAACACTTCATGATGATGATGCCATCGATCCTGGGACTGAGGCACAAAAAAACCCGGAGATAATTACATTTTATAATGCAACCAAAGGGGGTGTTGATACAGCTGATCAGATGTGCTCAACTTTCAACGTCAGCAGAAACACCAAACGCTGGCCAATGGTCATATTTTTTGCTATGTTGAATTTGGGTGGTATAAATTCACAAGTCATTTACCTTGAAAACAAGCTTGAACCACTCCGTAGACGATTCTATCTGAAAAAATTGGCCCATGAACTAGTGCTTGGAGAGCTACACAGGAGAAGTATGAAAACAATCGGTATCCCCTCTCGCCTTCAAGTTCAGCTCAAAAGATTCCGCCCAGAAGATGATAGTGAAAATTCACCACCTCCCAAAAGAAAGAGATGCACCACCTGCACCACGGAAAGCGGAATCAGAAGGCTTTCTAATTATGAATGTCACAAATGTCATAATGCAATCTGCCTGACACATGCAAAAATGATGTGTAATTCTTGCTCTTTGCTCTGCAAGTGTAATTTTTCTGGGGAAACTTCAGGATCTAATTCTGTTTGAATATGTGTTTAATAGTACTTAAGGTACCTTAAAATTAAGTTTGTTTCCATAAATTTTCTTTGCAGAGTTTTTGGACAGAGTCGAACTGGAGACTATTTGGCAGGAGTTTTGAAATGTTTGTATTTCAGAGTTATTAGTTTTATGTTAAGTAAATGGGGTTTTTTTGCACCTGATTATGTGTAGTCTCTTTTATTACATCCCTATGAAGGTCACTGATCACTTTTAGAGCACTGAAATTGCAAACATTAGATATTATAGGTATTTTTCTAGCCTGCGCCTGACAGTCACATTGTATGTGAACTCGTTAGAACCGATATTGTATGTGACGGAGGGTTAAACCCGCCTGACAAAGCGCTAACTAAACTCTCCAATGAATGAACACATGCATTTCTATGTAAAATGTGGTTCATATGCTCAGTCTTTTGAGTGTCTTTTATCTGCTTCAGGTTTCCAAAGATGCCAAACTGTTAAAAGAAGTGACCTGACCATTTTTCAGGTGCTTTCCATTCACAAGACGCTCTATAGTTTATAATAGAAGTCAAAGGCAAGGCTCAAAATACACTGGAAAAATGCTGTTTGACAGTTTCTCTGCTTGAAATAACTCTAGCAGTTTCTTTATTGTTGAATGGAGTTTGAAAAAAAACAACTGGAAAATAGTAAAAAAGAATCCACAAAAGTGCTGGAAAAACGCTTAAAAAAGTTCTGTAAAAATGCTAAAAAATCTCTTTGAATATTAACAAAAAGAGCACTCAGGGAATGGAAAAAAAAATGCTAAAAAAGACACACACTTTTCGGGAAAAAATGATGGTGTGGCACCCCAGGGGTCTGGTTACCACAGTAATAGAAATATTACGTCTGAGAGCAAGTGGGAGGTTTCTCTGGTCAGGAGCCCTAAGCATGCAACACCGCCCGCCCAGACCTGGGAGGGGATGAATCTGCCCTTATAAACTGGGTCTGGGGCGGGATTAGGACAGTCAGAGCCTGGAGACAGTTCCAGACACAGGGAAAGTGTCAGCAAGGAGCTCTGTAGGAGCAGGAGCGAGTGCCAGGGGCTGGAAGCTAGATAGCTCGCCCTGGCTGAAAACATTAAGACCGGACACGGAGTCCGAGAATGTGGGGACATCCAGGTCCAGCAGCAGAATCCAACCGGCAGGGGATTCCATGTCCTCTGGCCAGAGAAGCCCGGAGGCACGGTCACAAGTAAGGGACCAGCACCGCCATCGTGAAGCGGAGGCTAACAGA
This sequence comes from Phyllobates terribilis, assembly GCF_046119375.1. NCBI lineage: Eukaryota > Metazoa > Chordata > Amphibia > Anura > Dendrobatidae > Phyllobates > Phyllobates terribilis. The sequence continues at coordinate 389,829,802 of NW_027362765.1, forward strand.
AGGCCCCAAGTCACCGGCCGTACGGGTGAGCACCACACGGTATACTCAGGGACGTGGGCTACTTCTACCCGCACACAGCAAGGTAGCCAGGAAAGAGTACAGATAGACGGGGAGGCCTACAACTCCACCTGGCCAGGGGAGATCCTGCTAGCTCTCAGACTGACCAGGCCTCTACTGCTAGCCAGTACTCCCGGGAGGGTCTGCTTTATAACATCAGTAAAGACCCTGAACTGCACTGCACGGACTCTGAGTTATTCCTGCTGCGCTCGTGCACCATCACTCCCATCATCCACACTAACTGCCCTGAGGCTATACTCCTCCCGTGGGGAGTCATCCCGTTCTTAGCTGCACACACAACACCGGCCTCAGCGGCCGGCCTTGCAGCGGCGGTTCCCGCTGACCGCAATCCACGGGTGTCGTAGTCGGACTATTATCTCACTAATAAGACTGCCACTGAATTGACCACCCTGGGTACGGACCGGGTCAGCGCCACGGAGACTACAACCCCCAGCGATCCAGCTCCGGGTATTCCCTGCACAACACAGGCCCAGGGGGCGCGTCACTGGTATTTCATGAAGCCTCTTCCTCGTGAAAATCTCAGTGGGATCCCACACCTGAAAAAGACGTTGTATGCACATATCCTAATCAGGTTTCCCCCTTCTAAATAGCCATTACAGGTTGTTTGTCCCATAAATACATTTCAAAATGTGCATTAACTTCACCACCGCAGCTTGGAAAAATTCTGAAAATCTATTTCTTCAGCGCTGCATGCAAACCATGCCTGGCTGTGGTCTCAGGATGCTCTGCACCACCAGCTGTTCTGTCACACGTTAGCAGATGACATGTAGGGGGGCCATATGTTATGTACCGGGGACAATGGGACTGAAGAAGGAACCTGAATTAAATAGTTAAGACATTTCAAAATACTTTTCTCTATACAGTAAGAATTCATGGTCTAAAAAACGATGATACACTATCAGGGCCAGCTCCAGGTTTTCGTGGGCCCCGGGCGAAAAAGTCTCAGTGGGCCCCTTTAACACATACACGATACATGATGCACAGATACGGCAGTGAAATATAGGTATACAACACAGGGCCCAGCCTGCTTCCTCATCCTTCACAGACATGCACGCACACACACACAGTAGGCAGACATGCACACAGTACGCAGACATGCACAGAATGCAGATATGCACGCACACACAGTACGCAGACATGCACGCACACACAGTACGCAGACATGTACGCACACACAGTACGCAGACATGTACGCACACACAGTACGCAGACATGCATGCACACACAGTACGCAGACATGAACACATGCACAGTACGCAGACATGCACACACACACGCAGTACACAGACATGCACACACATACACACATGCACATGGTACACAGATATGCGTGTGGCACCCTGCTACCACAGGTACCACAGGACCCAAAAGGGTGCATGGACAGACTTCTCCACAAGAGGCCCTCACCACAAACAGACACCTCCACCCTTCCACCTCAGACCACCAGAGGGAGCCCTGTTAGGGATATATATATGGAGGGTGGAGTTAGGTAGACAGAGAGAGTGTGCTGACAGTGAGAGCAGTGAAGACGCAGTACGTCTGCTGCTGTGTTCTGAGGGCCCTGAGTGTGGCCGGAGGCAAAGAGGAGAGGAGAAAGGAGTTAAGGGGGCAGAGGAGCATCACAGGCTCACCTCAGAGTACATAATCCGGACACAGGGTCCGCGCCTACAGGGTCCTCTATACCCAGTAGGGACAACCGGCATACCAGGAGGATTACAGATCCCTGGTCATCCTGAAGCTACCATCAGTAACAGGACTAGGAACCACAAAGGCCCCAGCGTCCAGGGATAGTGGTTGCCAGAGAAAGGTCCTACTACCAAGCGACAGGTGAGAGAGCAACACAACACAGAAGCTAGGCCAAGTTCCAGGCTGGCTAGAAGCTTAGAGAGAGGGAGACATGGATCAGGAGGCCTTATACCCGCTCACTAGCAAGTACCCTGGACCATACCTGCCGTTACACCAGTAAAGGTACTGAAGCGAACCCCCTGTGTACGTGTCCATCATTCCCCTGGACCTGGCCACCTCTCACCTGCATCCCTCCCATCAACTCTGCCCCGGGGAGTCCGCTCCACCTGTGGGGAGCAGAAACATCCCAGCTGCCATTTCATCACCCCCCGGAGGTCTGCAGCAGCGCCGGTAACCATTACCGGAAACCACAGGTGGCGTCACGAAACAAACCATACACTAAAAATCCCTTTTTCAAGAGAGACCCCAGAGTACGGGCCCGGGAGCCAACTGCCGTGACATCCTAAGCAAGGTAAAAGGCCCGGGTACCGAGTCCCCTATATCCCCCTGGGTGACACATCTCGCTTCCTGGTGTCACGAACAGGATTTCATGCCCGTTGCCACCGGGTACTGTGTGCCATATTTGAACTGTGTTTGTACTGTGGTGAACATCGCCGCCATTACCGCGTCGCTGCTCGGGAAGAAGAGGGGCGTAACCGCGGGAACCAGAGAGTCGTGACTGTTGGAAGCGCGCGAAACTCAAGCCCCTCCTCGTGCCTCGACGCCGAACCAGGAAGCGTCAGGTCCTGGAAGGAGACCGTCGCCTGCTGAGCTGCGGCCTACCTGATCAAAAGTAAAGGAGGTAGGCTACGGTTCACTAAGGGGGGCGCAACCATGGCCGTCGACCAGCAAAACGCCGGAGCACCGGTTAACGCTCCTGATGCTCAACTCGCGCCCGGCGCTGCTCAGGCCGGAGCAGCCGCCCCACCAGCAGGGGTCGCGATTCCAGTCATGCCCATGGCCCTGCCGTATATCCCCGGAGCAAAATGGCTTCCCCAGTATGATGGCAAACCAGACACCCTGTCTGGATTCAAGAGAAAGATATGCGGTGTATTGGACATATATTCAATGACTGGTAAACAGAGAGCCGCTGTTGTGCTGGGACAATTGACTGGTGCCGCCGAGCGGGAAGTTGAAACCTGGCCAGCCGCAGACCAGGAATCCGCATCTACCATATTTAAGAGACTGTCTTTGAAAACCGCACTGAGACAGATCTCCGGATGAGGTTCTACCACTGTACCCAGAAACCTGAGGACAGTATCCTGGACTATGCCTGGCATTTACAAGAGGCACTGCGGGCCCTGAAACAGGTTAGTCGAGCCAGCATACATGGTGAGGACAAAATGCTGACAGAACAGTTCATCCGGGGGTTGAGGTCTCAGGAGGAGAGCAGAACCGTACGGTGGTGGGCCTTAGATCATCCAAATGCCACCTTTGACGCCCTGAAGGACATGGCTATTAAGGGTCTACAGCCCCTGGAACTATCAGATACTGCTGTCCAGCGTTACCAGGGTGGGGCCACCCCAGTGCCCACAGCACCTACTGCTCCTTCATTAACGGCGAAAACAGAAATACAAACAGTGCCCCCTAGCGAGTTGGACGGCCTGCGCTCTGAAGTGCGTCAGCTAAGTAAAACCCTGGCCACTGTCCTGAGCACCCTGCAGCTACAGACGGAGCCCGAGCCGGAAGGAAGGATCCTACTCGCCGACTGTCCTGAAGATGTCCCCTGGATGAGGAGAAGAAGGAGGACAACGCCACCTCGTGGGAGGACCAACGTCGCCCTCCAGGAGACTTCATCTGCTACCATTGCCACTTGGCAGGCCACACCGTGCAGAACTGTCCTTTAAACGGGCAAACCCTGGGGCCGAGGGCCGAGACCGAGGAGTAGACCAACCAGGCCCATCAAGCTGGTACCACCGGTTTGTAGGAGGAAGGCCTTTCCTGTCCATCGTGCTGGACGGAATAGCAACACCTGCACTACTGGACACCGGGTCACAGGTAACCATCATACCTGACATCCTCTACAAAAGGTACTGGTCCCTAGATGAACTCCATCCGCCAGCCCCAAATCTCTCTGTGTATGCATCCAATGGCCTTCCTCTTAACCTAGTAGGGGTTAAGGACGTGACAGTGAAGGTGGGGAGAGCGGAACTAAAGGACCAAGGGCTGATTGTAGTGGAGTCTAACCCTGGTGATACAGACTTGTATATGATACTTGGTACAAATGTAGTTGGTAACTGTTTGGGAGAAGTGTTGTTCTTACTCCAACAGATGGCTGACACTGCCAGACCAGGGCAGAGGAAGGTGCTCCAGAAGGAAATTCGAGCCCTCCTGTACCAGCAGCAGGTAAAACTAACAGGTGGTGAGATTGGTAATGTACGGTTGACAGACCCGATACCCATTGTGATTCCCCCAATGAGAGAAATGCTGATTTGGTGTTGGGCAGCAATAGGTCTCAAGGGACAGAACTACCAGGCGGTAGTGGAGCCCATTAGCTCAGATCACAGACCTACACTCCTAACTGCTAGAGGGGTAGTTGATGTACGCAATGGGAGGGTACCTGTACGTCTCCTAAATTGTGGGGAGGAGGAAGTTAAATTGCCAAGATACGCCACTGTTGCCACATTCTATACTGTGAATAATGATGCCATACACACAGTGGAATCCTTGACCCCACCAGACACAGTGGAGGACAATGACTCCAAAGCTCAGCTGGAGGATTGGTGTCAACAGCTCCATGTTGGAACTGATGCCACTCCTGTCCTTCAAAAACACGGTGTCTACAGAGTGGTTCAGGAATATGAACAAGTGTTTAGTAAACACCCACTTGAGTTTGGAAGGGTTAAAGGGGTACAACACCACATACCCACTGGTAACCATCCACCCATTAAGGAGTGTTACAGACCCGTACCACCAGCACATTACCAAAAAGCCAAGGAAATGTTGCGTGACATGAAAAAGGCAGGGGTAGTAAGGGGTAGCTGTAGCCCCTGGGCAGCTCCCCTAGTCCTGGTCCGAAAGAAAGACGATAGCATGAGGATGTGTGTAGATTATAGACAAATTAATCGAATAACACATAAAGATGCATACCCTTTGCCACGTATAGAGGAATCCCTGGCTGCATTAAAATCTGCCAATTATTTCTCTACATTGGATCTCACTAGCGGGTACTGGCAAGTCTCTGTTGCTGAGGAAGACCGGGAGAAGACAGCCTTCACCACCCCGATGGGATTATGCGAATTCAATGGCATGCCGTCTGGACTCTGCAACGCACCCGGAACGTTCCAGAGGTTGATGGAGTGTTGCTTGGGACACCGGAACTTTGAGACAGTGCTGCTATACGTGTATGACATTATCGTGTACTCGAGGACGTATGAAGACCATCTAAAGCACCTGGCGGAGGTATTTGTGGCATTGTCCCGGTATGGGATGAAACTAAAACCTTCCAAGTGCCACCTGCTCAAACAGAAGGTTCAGTACCTGGGACACGTGGTCAGCTCAGAGGGAGTAGCACCAGACCCGGAGAAGGTCACTGCCATCCAGAAGTGGCCTGAACCAAGGAACCTCAAAGAAGTACGGCAATTTCTGGGACTGGTCAGGTACTACAGGAGGTTCATTAAGGACTATACCAAAAAGGCAGCACCTTTACAAGACCTCCTGGTAGGACAGTCCAAAAGAGGTAAAAATCCCCCATTCCAGTGGGGCAAAGAGCAGACCGAATCCTTTGCAGAAATGAAGGAAGTCCTAACTGGTGAAGAAATCCTGGCTTACCCTGACCACAGCCAGCCTTTCCTGTTGTACACCGACGCCAGCAACGAGGGACTGGGAGCTGTGTTGTCCCAGAAACAAAACGGCAGAGAGAAGGTAATTGCCTATGCCAGTAGGATGCTTCGCCGTACTGAGAGGAACCCGGAGAATTACAGTTCCTTCAAGCTGGAGTTCCTGGCTTTGGTCTGGGCTATCACTGAGAGATTCAAGCATTACCTAGCCTCAACTAAGTTCACAGCCTTTACCGACAATAATCCCTTGACACACCTGGAGACAGCCAGGTTGGGAGCCATGGAACAGCGTTGGGTGGCCAGACTGTCGAATTATCAGTTCACCATCAAGTACCGGGCAGGTCACAAGAATACCAATGCTGTCGAGAATGCCCCACCAGTCGGACACGGATGAAGAAGTGGATGATCTCGAAGAAATTGAACTACCTGTTTTCCACAGAAATGGAATGGTCCACGAGCAGCACGCCTCCAGAAGATGTCATGGTAGGACGCCAAACCCTCTACCTCATCACAGCTGGAAGGAGACCCAGGACAGTGACCCGGTTGTCAGCCTCATCAAAAGACTGATAACCCAAGAAGGTTCTCACCTGGAGAAGAATGCTCCCCCACAAGCCAAACACCTGTGGAATGAGAGAAGCTGGCTGTTCATCTACAGAGAGAAGTTGTGCAGAAGGTATGTCAACCCCAAGACCCATGAAATGGTGTGGCAGATTGTTGTACCTAGGACAGATATCCAGATGGTGTTAGAGGCCTACCACGACCAGGCAGGTCACTTTGGCTGGAAGAAGCTGGAAACCCTGCTGAAGGACCGGTTGTATTAGGTTGGAATGCGGAGTTCCATAGAAAGGTGGTGCCGGAATTGTGGGCCCTGTAGCCTCAGAAGGAAAGACTACGGCAGCCAGAACGCACCTTTGCAGTCCATCAAGACAACTCAACCCCTGGAGATTGTCGCTCTGGATCATGTCAAACTGTCACCCAGCAGATCAGGCTACTCCTATGCCCTGACCATGGTGGATCACTATTCCCGGTTCCTGGTAGTAGCCCCTGTCAACGACCTGACAGCAGAAACTGCAGCAAGAACGTTCCAAGCCTACTTCTGCAGACCCCATGGATATCCGGAAAAGGTGCTCACAGATCAAGGCCCTGCTTTCGAAGCTGAGTTATTCAAGGAATTCTGCCACCTGTATGGATGCAAGAAGATCCAGACTACGCCATGTCATCCACAAACCAACGGTATGTGCGAGAAAATGAACAACATCATTATAGACCTATTGAAAACCCTGCCTTTGGAAGAAAGGAACCAGTGGCCAGAAAAGCTACCTGACCTAGTGGACCTGTATAACCACAAACCCGTGAGTTCTACTAATTGTACCCCAGCGTACCTTATGAGAGCAAGGCCTGGAAAATTGCCCATGGACCTGGAGCTTGGAGTGGTAGAACCTGCTGCAGATACGTCCACTGAAGACTGGGACACAAGTCGGCAAGAGCAGTACAGGAAAGTACAGGCCTGTGTCGAAGACAGTCTAAACAAGGTGAGGGAAAAACAGGAAGAGCAGTATAACAAACACGCACTAGCAGAACCCTTGGCACCTGGAGAGATAGTGCTAAAGCGAAAAAGAAAAGGTCACAAGCTCGATGACCAGTGGGAAAGAGTGTTAAACTGTTGTCAAATCTGGAGTTGTCAAATCTGGAGTGTTAAACTCCAGATTTGACAACAGTAAAACCTGCCTGATTAGTAAGGATGGAGGTAAGACAACCGCAACAGTCTCAAGAGACCACTTGAAGGTGTTCCCAGGTCTACTGAAGACAACGGAGGAAGAAGTACCTCCTATAGCACCGGAAGAACCCAAGGAAGATGTGTTTCACACAGTTCTAGGAGATTTCCCTGCGGACTGGCCTCAACTTGATGGTGCAGTTATTATACCAGTAATACACTTCTACCAACCACAAGAAGAATCTGTGGGCGCCCTAGAGGATCCTGCTCAGGAACAGGAGGAGTCCCCAGTCAGAGGAGGATCACTCGTTGAAGCAGAGCCTGAAGGCCCAGTAATCAGTGTACTTGCCAGTCCCATAGAGAGATTGAGGCAGTTTTATAATCTACCAGCACGTACACCTGATAGGTTAACAGAGAGTGCATGCACAGACACCAGTATCACCCCAGTGCTACGAATGTCCACACGCAGCACACAAGCCCAAACCCCTGCCAGGTTTAGGGATTAAAACACAAAATGCCTAAAGTATAAATAGTTACCCAGTTGGGTTTTGCCTACATTATTTATTTGTATGAACTGTAAATAATATGTGTTCATTTAGTTACCCGTAAGGGTATAAAGACTTGTAGGCTGAGGACTGTGAGCAGCCAAAAACTGTCTTTGTAAGTAGTTGCACTCATCAAAAGTGCCCCCCTTATTTGACCACTGAACAAACACCCGTTTGGCGTGGCCGAAGACGTGGTCCAACACCTGGATCACCTATGCCCTGTAGCCACGCCCAGGGCCTACGTTGAGGGTTTTCAGGCGGGTCTCTCATGCTACTCATTTTTACTCTTTCTTCGGTGAAATGGACACAGGGTTACGGGACTTACTGTAACTTTATTATTGTAATTATAATAATTGTTATTGTTGTTACCTGTTTTAAAAATGCTTCAGTCCAGGAGTACTGAATTGTACTAGGGGGGAATGGGGCACCCTGCTACCACAGGTACCACAGGACCCAAAAGGGTGCATGGACGGACTTCTCCACAAGAGGCCCTCACCACAAACAGACACCTCCACCCTTCCACCTCAGGCCGCCTTATACCCGCTCACTGGGGAGAAGTCCTGAAGTGCACCCTTCCTAGCAAATACCCTGGACCATATCTGCCGTTACACCAGTAAAGGTACTGAAGCGAACCCCCTGTGTACGTGTCCGTCATTCCCCTGGACCTGGCCACCTCTCACCTGCATCCGTCCCATCAACTCTGCCCCGGGGGGTCCGCTCCGCCTGTGGGGAGCAGAAACATCCCAGCTGCCATTTCATCACCCCCGAAGTCTGCAGCAGCATCGGTAACCATTACAGGAAACCACAGGTGGCGTCACGAAACAAACCATACACTAAAAATCCCTTTTTCAAGAGAGACCCCAGTGTACGGGCCCGGGAGCTGACTGCCGTGACATCCTAAGCAAGGTAAAAGGCCCTGGTACCGAGTCCCCTATATCCCCCTGGGTGACACATGCGCACATACAATACGCAGACACGCACGCATACAAATATGTACACATACATATTTGAACACAAATTATTAAAAACACATAAAACGGACATAAATATATATACACAATCATATACACTGACATACACAGACATTTACATCATAGACACATACACTTTAGAAATATTTTTAATATGGGGATTGGGGAAGCTGGCAACAAGCCTCACTCACCTGCCCATGGTCCTGTCTCCAGTCCAGCTCCTCTGCCATGTGGCTGTGCAGGGCCGCTGGCGTGTCATAGACATGTGGCCCTGGAGCATCAGAGGGGGCCACTCACTGTCAGGGCCCGGGCAGCTCCCCCTCATCTGTGCAGGGCCGCCGGCGTGTCACAGACATGGGGCCCTGGACCATTAGGGGGCCCACTAGCCGTCAGGGCCCGGGCAGCTCCACCCGCATCTGTGTAGGACCTCTGGTGGTGTTTGATTGCCGGCACTTCAGACATTGGCGGCGCGCAGTGCAGCTGTGTCTGCTAGCAATGACATTCTGGATGAATGTCTCAAGTGGGGTACCACAGGGCTCCGTCCTGGGACCTGTATTGTTCAACATCTTTATCAATGATTTAGATGAAGGAATTGAGGGTAAACTGATTAAATTTGCTGATGACACAAAGCTAGGAGGGATAGCTAATACTAGAGAAGAGAGAGAGAGGATTCAAAAAGACCTAAATAAACTGGAGCAGTGGGCAGCAACCAACAGAATGGTTTTTAACAGGGAAAAATGAAAAGTACTACATCTGGGCAATAAAAATGAAAAAAGCATATACAAAATGGGAGGAATAGAGCTAAGCAACAGTACATGTGAAAAAGACTTAGGTATACTAATAGATCATAGACTGAACATGAGTCAACAGTGTGATGTAGCAGCAAAAAAGGCAAATACAATTCTGGGATGTATTAACAGAAGCATACAGTCTAGATCACGTGAAGTCATTATCGGTCTTTACTCCTCTTTGGTCAGACCTCATCTGGAATACTGTGTACAGTTTTGGGCACCACATTTTAAAAAAGACATCGACAAACTGGAGCAAGTTCAGAGAAGAGCGACCAGAATGGTGACTGGTCTGCAAACCATGTCCTATGAGGAACGGTTGCAGGATTTGGGAATGTTTAGCTTGCAAAAAAGAAGACTGAGAGGAGACTTAATAGCTGTCTACAAATATGTCAAGGGCTGTCACATTGTAGAAGGATCATCTTTATTCTCATTTGCACAAGAAAAGACTAGAAGCAATGGGATGAAACTAAATGGGAGGAGACACAGATTAGATATTAGAAAAAACTTTTTGACAGTTAGGGTGATTAATGAGTGGAACAGGCTGCCACGAGAGGTGGTGAGTTCCCCTTCAATGGACGTCTTCAAACAGAGGCTGGACAGACATCTGTCTGAGATGATCTAGTGAATCCTGCTTTGAGCAGGGGGTTGGACCAGATGACCCAGGAGGTCCCTTCCAACTTTACCATTCTAAGATTCTATGATTCTATGACAGGGGTGACACACAAGCAAAATTAAAGGTGCAGTGTCGCCCCTGTCGTGTCATCACTACCAGTACTTGTGCACGGCCATGTCTGGTGAAGTGCCGGCAATCAAGCAGCGCCAGCTGCAGGGGAAGCGGCCTGGGCCCCAATGGCGAGTGGGCCTCCCTGATGGTCCAGGACCCCGACACTTGCCCAGGTACGCTGGGTGCTGACGCCGGCCCTGCACACTATGAATAAGAACATAGTTCGAAACGCGTCAGTTGTGCATGTCTCTGATAAGCGCTTTTTTTAGATCATGAATTTTTAATATATTTTTTCAATAAAATGTTGTTTTTAATATACTTTTCTTTTTTTCTCCGGATTTTGTGCTGGATGCACTTTACCTTTTTGCTTCTATGCCCCCTGCTGCCGACACAAGCCTCAAGTCTGTGCACTACCGGAGGAATATTCACAACTAGTGGGTGAGCTGGATAAAAACTTTTTTCTTCCTTTATTTTCTCTATACAGTGTATGTGCATCGGGTAATGTGGGCAGGAGTGATCGAATATCCTGGAATACCCAGGAATATTACCCCAGTTGTAGGCCATTACACTATAAGTAAATTCCCTTAACATAGGGAAACCTATGGCAATGATATTAATAACTGACACTCACTCACACAGTTTTTTGTTTGCTTGGTTTTCTTTACTTTCATTGAATTCTCCCATTATAGCATCCTATTTACAACGTGATCACTGCAGGAATACTGTGCAATTATCAGCCACTATATAGATAATTGGAGCTCAGCATCATGAGATGAGCTAAGGTTACTGGAATATTTGAAATCATCAATTCTACAAACTTATCGAACCGATGAACTGTGATACAAAGCCAATACAGGAGGGTAGAGATGACTGGCAGGTATTCCTAGAGGTGCAATTACCCTGTGCTCCGGTGTAGCCTCGTTACACCTCTGTAGCATCTACAGCAGCCAATGTGGGAATTAAGCATCTTCATCATCACCGCTCTTATAGGATTCAAGAAATTTCTGGTAAGTTTTAACTTTTATTTTCTAAGTTTTTGCACTCACTAGACACTATTACTACAAGCATATCCAGACTAAGCCCTTGCTCCCATGTGCAAAAAAAAAGCTACTTTTTTCACTGAATTTTTTCTGCAGGTGGCGGCACCAAAATATGCAATTAGCAATCTGCTCTGATTATTATTGCATTTTTGGAGGCCTCTTTTTGCTATATTTTTCCCCCCTTTTTTTGCATTTGGGGTGCAGATTTGAAGCAGCGCATTTTTATTCTAGTTTTTTTTTAGCTCTCAGATGCTGTAATTCCAAGTAAAAAAACGGAACTGCGTTTTTTACATGCTTTTTTCCAGGCTCCACATATGAGCCTATAGGGAAAAAAATGCACGAAAACACCGTACATTTCAACATCTTTAAGCGCACAACGGACGGCAGTTTTTATAAAATCATATCCACTTTGATTTGTTAAACGCAGCAAATTTTCTGAACAAAAAAAACGCAATGGAAAAAAATGCAGAATTTACTGTATGTAGCAACAAGACCTAAGGGTGTGTTCACACAGCTTTTTTTCTGTATGGAAAATAAAGGCTAAGACTGGAAAAACACAGTTTAAATTATGCCTGTTATTAATGTGCTTTTTTTCTGGGAAAAAACTGAAGCACAAACACTGAAAAAAAATGACGTGCTTCGTAAATAAAAAAAAAAACGCTCAAAGAAAAAAATGCAATGTGTGAATAAGATTTGGAAATTTCATTCATTTTGCTATTATTGTAAAATGCTCAGGAAAAAAAATGTATCAAAAACTCTACATGTGAATTAGGTGTGATATACAGATATTGGAATCTGTATCTGTAATTTAAACACTGTCAAAATTCAGCCCAAAAATGAGAGGCAAAGTGTGGGGGGGGGGGCACGAGTCTTTTTTTTTACACTTTTTTTCCAACGGTAACTAGGGCTTGATCTAATATATGCAGGGAGGAGGGGGAATGAAAGATCAACTCACTAGTGAGTAGTATCCAGGACACAGCTGCAGTGATCCGCTCCGAAGACCTGGGACCAGGCTGAACAGCAAATGTAAAAGTAGAAGTTCCAGCAGAGATCCAAAAAGTAAAAAAAGATTACATTTATTCACAAAGTAGTTAAAATACACGGCAGCAACACGACCAGCTAGTGTGAATACCAATGCGTTTTGACCACGCCAGGAGTAAGACCCCTTAGGTGGTCGAAACGCATTGGTATTCACACTAGCTGGTCGTGTTGCTGCCGTGTATTTTAACTACTTTGTGAATAAACTTAATCTTTTTTTACTTTTGGATCTACGCTGAAACTTCTATTTTTACATTTAGGGCTTGAGCTATGGATAGGGCTATTAAAAAGTTACATTACAAAAAAATGCAATGAAATCTAAAATCATATTTTTTTAGTTTTTAATGCACATTTTTTGCATATATATATATATATATATATATATACACTATATATAATATATATGCAAAAAAGTGCATTAAAAGCTAAAAAACATATTTTTAGTTTTAAATGCACTTTTTTTGCTTATATATGTGTGTGTATAACTTTTTAACAGCTCATCTTGTGAACTGCGGTTGAGAAGGAAACATTAGGGAATAGTCAGCAAATCTAAAATAGAAACCATCCATTTTGTCCAAAGTAACCAATCACAGCACAGTTCTCATTTCATAAACGACGCTTGAAAAATGAAAGCTGTTCTGTGATTGGTAGCCATGGGCGACAAAGTCAGTTTTTCAGTTAGACAGCATTAATATATAAGGCTCATTGTTTGCCAACATAGTGTTGATTGTGGTGAGGAGGAGGCAAAAAAAAAGTGTCACCAACCTGGGCCAGGACCTCCTTTCTTAAAATAAAAAAAGAAAAAAAAGATAAAATCAGTAGGCCTCGTTTTGTCAAGTGACCTTGCTGCTCATAGCAACCAATCATAGCACAGCTTTCATAATGACAAAGAGGTTTTCAAAATGAAAAGGCTGCTGTAATTGGTTGCTACAGGCAACAAGACCCAGCCTCAAGTAATTTAATAAACGAGGCCTACAGTTTTCATGAAGAGAGTAGGCCCACGGCTCAAGTTGGCTCCATTCCTCTTGTTACATCTTCTCCACAAGTGACAGGGGAATGTATCAACAGGTTTGCACAAAATTGCGTAAACTATGTCTGCACATAGCAAGCGTGGACTTCATGGGCTCCTTCTTTGTCCGTGTGTCGAGGATTGAGGTCACGGAGCGCAGCACACTGACACGAGTGCGGTCCGATGTTTTCCACTGACCCATAGACTTGCATTGCTGATTTTGATCCAACACTGAGATCAAAATCGGACATGACAACAATTTTTTCCTTTGACCGATCGATCCGAGGAAAGAATCAGACATATACACGGCCCCTTAGAATAACATGGGTACGAGTGCTATCCGTCAAAACCACAAATAGCGCTAGTCCAATTTCAATGGTCGTGTGTACGAGCCCTAAAGGAAAGTGCTCAAAGAATTGAGCCTGTGAACTTGCCAAGGGTTCACTGAAGCCCCTCTCATTTGCAAATTAAATTAAAGACGATTTATGAGCCTCTAAAACACTAAATAAAATGTATACGACTTTCATGCTTTTGGGTTTTTTAGGCGCTAGACCCCCATAAAAATGTTTAAGTATTTTATATGTGTTTTGGGAGTGACAGACTCCCTTTAACCACTTGACCATCAAGCTATTTTCCATTTTTGCATTTTCGTTTTTTGCAGCCCCTTCTTCCCACAGCCATAACTTTTCTATTTTTCGGTCAATATGGCCGTGTGAGGGCTTGCTTTTGCAGGAAAAGTTGTAATTTTGAACGACATCATTGGTTTTACCATATCGTGTGCTGGAAAATGGGAAAAAAAATTCCAAGTGTGGTGAAACTGCACAGAAAGTGAAATGACACAGTTGTTTTTTTTTTCTTTTACCATGTTCACTAAATGCTAAAAACTGACCTGTGAATATGATTCCCCAGGTCATTATGAGTTCGTAGAGACCAAACATGTATATGTTAACTTGTATTTAAGTGGTGAAAAAAAATCCAAAGTTTGATTTAAAAAAAAAAAAGCCATTTTCCGAGACTCCAATTTTTTGGATCTGGGCCAGGTGAGGGCGTATTTTTTGCGTGCCGATCTGACGTTTTTATTGATACCATATTGGGGTAGATACGATGTTTTGATCGCCATGTTATTGCATTTTATTACAATTGAGCAAAGAAAATAGACCATAAGCGTTTCAAGAAACCCCCGGGTACAATATAGTTAAGAAACAATGTGATGACTAAAAAATAAGTACTTTATTAAATATATTTAAAAAGACACATTGTATGATTCCATATATTATCAGACATACTATGGGCAGGTGAGGCAACAGAGGGTAGATAGAGACACAATTGGTATCAAATATAAACCAAAGATGCAATCACATAGTCCAATCAAAGGTGTGTAGGTCAGGTCACAATAATACTAATCATATGGCCTAAACAGAGGTCAATATAAATAATCAATCAAAAGTCAAATCCTACAGCACACAATAATGCAAGTATCACATGAGTAAGGCTGGATAAGGCATACTTAGTAACAGGTGAGAGATAAGGGGAAGCCCCGACACGTGTTTCCGTACTTCCACAGGGGGCAGTGGTGGGGTGTGTGTGGATACAAGGCCTCTCATATATGCGAGTCGTCAGGAGACAGAGGTGGGTACTGACCAATAGAGGCGCATAGCGCCGCGCACCCCCGGACATTGGTGGCAGCGGCGCGGTCTCAGGCAGCGTCCCGGAAGAGGAGAACTCCCCCACTGATGTCACATGTTCCGGGATGCCGCCCACCAGAGACCGCGTCACAGCCACATGACCACGGCACCCGGCACATGTGCACAAGGTCAGCCCACATAACAACAGAGGGGAAGATGCCAGTCATGGACATGCAGGGAAAAGAATGGAAAGAAGCAGGCGGTTACTACCGCATGAGACAGCACACATATATACCGCATCTATTCTCAATATGACCATGTCACCCCGCTCATAGTATATACTCTTAGCAGCGCATATAGTGCACAACAAATCACATTAATGAATGTCCATAAATATGGATAAATGTCCATGTCCATTATATCGCTTGTTTTCTTTAGAAAAAGGGGGGGGGTTCCATTTTAGTCCAAGTATGTTGTCTGTCATCAAACAATCAGATTCTCCTCCCGCTGCAATTCAAGAAGGGCTCCACATATGGAGAGAGGCCAGGGGAAATAAGTGAGCTAAAAAGGGATAAAAAATAATAACACACACAATTAAAAGACAGACTGTAAAAAGAGGTATGTGGCAGAAACACAGAGCTAAATCGATCAAAAATGTTAATTAATCATACTTTAAAACAGTATGTAGGGGAGGTCACCGGAAGGTCAAATCATCCAAATATGAAAATTTATAATAATCATAAACTGGGCCATCATAAGGAGAAGTCGAACTACAACATATAGCCTAGTCAGTATGTCTGTCGAATAGCCAGGTCAACCAAAACAGAAAGAAAAAGGAAAGAAAAGGAGAAGGGAAAGAAGGACAAAAATGAGGAGGGGGAGTCAAAATGATCTAATATAGCCCCAACAACAATGATAATGACCAAAAAAAATTATGGATTACATCATAAGGGTTCCCACGTCCAAAGAGACGGGGACGCAGAAGGAGCAGGCAACCGCTACATAGTTAAAGAAAGGGGGAAAAGCTCAGTCGTTCATTCAGGCCCGCTGGTGACATAGTTCCCAGTCTATAGATCCAATGACATTCCAGTTTGGCCAATGCCTTCTTTACATCACCTCCTCTTATGCCCAAGTGAACCTGGTCAATGCCGCGGACCTGCAGACTCTTGGGGTCACAATGATGATATTGCTTAAAATGTCTTGGCAGGGTCCGAAGTGATGATAGGTCCTCCACCTCCCCAGCCCCTAAAATATCCAACACATGCTCCCTCACACGCCTCCTTAATTCCCTAGACGTGAGCCCCACATAAATGAGTCCACAGCCACACGTAGCATGGTAAATGACCCCGACACTGCTGCAGGAAATGTATCTCCTGATATCAAACACTCTCGTACCATCCGCATTACAAAATGTTTTTGCCCTAACTATATTTCTGCATGAGAGGCGGGAGCCACAGGGATAACACCCCCATTTGGGGTTGCCAGTGTTGAAGGGCAGAGTACTCTGGCGCACATAATGACTGTGCACCAGAGTATCTCTGAGGCTTCTGCCCCTCCTCGCAGTCATAAGAGGATGATCCAGTAAAAACTCTCGGAGACTTGGATCAGTTTTTAGAACCTGCTAGTGTCTGTCAAGGATGCCCCTAATGGTGTGCCACTGATTGTTGAATGTAGATATAAATCTCACCACGGGTCGACTTTTTGATCTCGACGGCGGTTTGGGTGCAAGCAGCTCTTGTCTGGAAGCTCCCTTTGCTTTCTGGTAACCCCTCTTAATGCTATGATTACTGTAACCTCTCGAAACAAATCTCTCCTGCATGTCCGCCGCACACACATCGAAATCCACCTCATCAGAGCAAATGCGTCTAAGACGTAGAAATTGTCCTGTGGGTACTGCGCTCATTGTAGATCTTGTGTGCGCAGACGAGGCATGCAGGAGAGAATTGACCGAGGTCTCCTTCCTGAATATGGTCGTGCTCACCTCCCCATCCTCACGAATTGAAATCTTGATGTCCAAGAAATCAATGCTTTGTAAGTGATGTTTATAGGTGAGGTTGATGTTATAGTCATTCACGTTCAAGGAGGAGATAAATTCCTCTAGCTCGGGGACCGACCCATCCCAGATAATCAGGATGTCGTCGATATAACGAAGCCAGCACTGCGCATGGGCTGCGGATGGGCTGCACCCTCCAATACAAGCCCATCTACCAACCGCAGGACGTTCGAAGTGTCTCTGACATAGGAGGGTAACGTCTCAACTAGTGGATGTAAATAGTATTCAATAAACTTACATGTCATATTGCACAGCCCTCCAATGCCAGAGACAATCGGACGACCCGGCGGAGTCAGTGGGTTTTTATGAATTTTCGGTAATAAATAGAAGGTGGGGATAACCGGTGCCTTGACGAGGAGGCCCTCCAACACCTTTTTGGTAATGACACCCCTATATCAAGGGCATCCTCGAGAACACCGGCAAGTTCGATTGAAAAAGAGGTCATGGGGTTAGAGTGGAGTCGCTCATAGTATGATTTATTGCGCAATTGGTGCATCACCTCTTTTTCATACATATCCGATGGCCAAATAACGACGTTTCCCCCCTTATCAGCCGGCTTGATAACAACCCCCTTTAAATCCCGCAACTCCCGAAGGGCCTCCCTTTGTTTAAAGGAGAGGTTAAATCTGGAATTGTGGGTATTCAGTTTCTCAAGGTCTCTAAGGACCAGTGTATTGAAGATTTCTACTTGGGGACATATCGATAAGGGGGAAAATATCGCTGACCTCGGGTATACATGCTGTGGGAATTTACCTTTGCTACTAGAGTTCGACTCTTCTTCCAATTCCTCCAAAGTCAGCAATGCCTCTGCCTCAATCTGGGAAGAAGATGTAGGGGTAGAGGTAGAAATAGTCGGACGTCTAGTATGCAGCTTGTGTAGTATCAGTTTCCGAAGGAACAGGCTTAGATCCTTGGCTATAGTAAAAGAGTCAAAGTTAGAGCTAGGAACAAAGGTTAGGCCAAGTATCAGTACCTCAATCTGAGGTCTAGTTAGAATCAAATTTGACAAATTAATTACCTCCAACTGATTCGCCTTCTGTTTAGGACGAGGTGACAATTGGCCTTTTCTAGATGTATCTCTAAATCCCTTGCTCTTAATTGACCTAGCTCTGGTCAAGGGTCTGTTTCCACCTTCTTCACTGCCTGATGGATCTTCATCAAGGGAGGATAATGATGATGCTGGGGGACCTAATGGTACCAGTTCAGCAGGTAAAGTTTTTCTCTTTTTTCCAACATTACCTCTCCATCAATATACTTGTCCATTCCTAAAATCAGCAATGTCCCTCTGATATTTTTTAGTTTTAGTTTCAACTATCTCCTTCTCCCATTTGGCAAATTCTCGATCCAACATCTCTGTCATCTTAGTCTGTTCCTCTTGCGAGAGCTGTGAGGAGAGCGTTTCTTGAATCTTTCCGATCTCAGATTCAATATCAATAATCGACTTCTCATTATGATTAGTGTTGAGCGAGCACTAAAATGCTCGGGTGCTCGAAGCTCAGGCCGAGTTCGCCGTGATACTCGGGTGCTCGACCCGAGCAACGAGCCCAATGTTAGTCTATGGGAGACTCGAGCATTTTTGCGGTGGCACCCCCGGCAGTCTTTTAAAAGCCTAACAAGTGCCCAAAACGATAGTGACAGTGCTCAAATGACATGGGGACAGCATGGGGATCGCCCCAGGAAGCATTTCTGACCCCCAGGTCACTGCTGTCAACAACGTGGTCAGAGGTATTAAGCCACTTTTACAGGCTCACAATAAAACGAAAGTGAAACTTTTTTCCTGTGAAATATGTTAAGGAACATCCTTTCCAGGGAAAAGACTTGTGTATAAGTTAAAATAAATGACCAAAAACAAAAATACTCCTCCACACCTTCGACTATTTTCACAAGTAGCATTTTTTATGCGTTTTTGCACTTTTGTATTGCTTTCAACTATGACAAATGCATTCACCGGGAAATGTCATTTTAACATTTTACAACCTTATCTGGCCATGTGCTGTGTGACACATGCATAAAGTGCTGAAAAGACATGGGAACAGCATGGGGAAGACCCCTGGAAGCATCTCTGACTCCCAGGTCACTGTCTAAAAGTGTGCCCATCATAAGTGATCCTTGCTGCATCAGAAGATGCAGACTTGCAACTATCCCCATGCAAGTTCTAGTCCCAGGGCAGTGTTCAATTGTACCTCCCCCATTCCTTGCAATACAAGCGCAAGTATGCAGCCTGCCACCCACCCACCCCCAGGCTGCAATACCATACTGCTTGCTTGCTTGAACTTGAAATTGGGCCTTTTAGGCATGTGGAGGCGGAATCTGGCCACCACGTCATGGCTGTGTTGGCGGCCTGGAATCCATACTCAGTCCCCAGCTGCCCAGCAGCCGGGTGTCCATACTCAGTCCCCAGCCGCCCCGCGGCCGAGTGTCCACAGGGTCCCCAGCCGCCTGGGGGCAGTCGGGTGTCCATAAACGGTCCCCAGCCGCCCCCATTTCTCCTTGGAACATCCCCCCACACACTTTTCTTAGCCCGGCCTGCTTTAGGCAGCATTGGACGAGCCCACCAGAGAACCAGACTCCTCCGGTGGGCCCTGACTTCTCCATCGGTGGAGTTGAGAGTGCCAAGGTGAGGAGCATGATGATGATGACAGAAGTTAGCATCTGCTATGTTTTCTTTTAATGCAAGTGTAAGTGTGCAGCCTGCCACCCACCCACCCCCAGACTGCAATTCATACTGCTAGCTTGCACTTGAAATGGGGCCTTTTAGTTTAGAGGAGGCCGAAGCTGGCCACTACCTCATGGCTGTTTCGGCAGCGAGGTATCCATACTCAGTCCCCAGCCGCCCCTATTTGTCCTGGTGTGCCTTATACATAAGATTAAGCGCGTATACCAAAACATTACCTGTGCCCTCCCCAGTGCATTTAGTGGGAAGGAGAGCCTATTCCGCTGTAGTGTGTGCATGCCAAACCCCTGTTCATGGTACATGCGAAGATGCCTCCCACCTTGCACCTGTCGTTGCAGACTTGCAACTATCCCCATTCAAGTCCTTGTCCCAGGGCAGTGTTCAATTGTACCTCTCCCATTCCTTGCAATGCAAGCGCAAGTATGCAGCCTGCCACCCACCCACCCCCAGGCTGCAATACCATACTGCTTGCTTGCTTGCACTTTAAATTGGGCCTTTTAGGCATGTGGAGGCGGAATCTGGCCACCACGCCATGGCTGTGTCGGCGGCCTGGTATCCATACTCAGTCCCCAGCCGCCTGGTGGCCGGGTGTCCCCGCTTGCTCCCCAGCCTCCAGGGGGTGGCCGGGTGTCCATACTCGGTCCCCAGCCACCCCTATTTGTACCGGTAACCTTTCCCACACTTTTCTTAGCCTGGCCTGCTTTAGGGCAGCATTGGCCGAGCCCACCGGACTATCAGACTCCTCCGGTGGGCCCTGGCTTCTCCATCAGGGGAGTTGAGAGTGCCAAGGTGAGGAGCATGATGAGGATGATAGAAGTTAGCATCTGCTTTGTTTTGTTGTAATGCAAGCGCATGTATGTAGTAGCGGCTAGGCCTGAGGTGGTCAGCGTTTTGGCGCATATCCTACCTCCTCCGAGGATTGCTGGATGTTTTCCTGCTACTATCCAAGTTCTATGACTCCCGTTAAAACAAAGCTTCAGGTGATAAATGATGGATGAGGTAGTGGCAAAGGAGAAAGAGCAGGAGGAACAGGGACCATTCACATCAATATCAGGCCAGTCAACCAGATATGTCTTGTAGGATATGTTTCTGTAACAAAAGGAGCGGTTCGGCTACACAGTTATAGGGCATACAGTGAGTGCAATGCCTACCAAAAATTTCGAGGCACTCCAATGCCCCTTGGAAATTACATGGAGGTCAGAGGGCGTTAACTAAACCTTTTTTTCCATTTATAGCAACTGGGTCTCCTGTGCACTGTTGGCCTAAGCAGTGAATGGAATGCTTACCAAAAATTATGAGGTATTGCAATGCCCCTTACAAGAGCCATGTGTGGCACCCCAGGGGTCTGGTCACCACAGTAATAGAGATTACGTCGGAGAGCAAGTGGGAGGTTTCCTGGTCAGGATCCCTTAAACATGCAACATCCTCCTGCCCCAGTCCTGGGAGGGGAGAATTCTGCCCTTATAAACTGGATCTGGGGTGGGGTTCAGTGAGTCAGAGAACAGTCAGAGTCAGAGTGAGAGCAAGGGAAAGTAACAGCAAGGAGCTCTGTAGGAGCTAGGAGCTAAAGACGAGGGGCTGGAAGCTGAGCAGAGCTCGCCCTAGCAGAAGACAATAGGAACCGGACACAGGAGTCCGAAGCTGTGAGGACTTATATATCCAGCAGCAGAAACCAGCCGGCAGGGGATTTCAGGTCCTCTGGCCATAGAAGCCCGGAGGCTCAGTCACAAGCAAGGGACCAGCACCGCCGTCGTGGAGCGGAGGCTAACAGTGTGGAAGTGAGGTTCAAAGGACCCCAACCCTTTGCTTATCCCTTGCCAAATTAACTTATTCAAGTGTATACGTGAAGCTTTGATATCGGACAGACAGAGTCAGATACTGAACTTCTCTTGAAGAGAAATGGCGCAGGAAAGATGTGTTTATTATTCCAGCATAACATATATATGTTCAGTATGGAGGAAGGGCCCAATAGGGTGTCACCCTGAGGCAATTGAGCAATCACAGTGGTCTCTGGCCCATGGTATAGATAAGTCTCATTATGTTGTCCTATTGGGTTAAATGTTTCCTCCCCAGATATTCTCCTCATTCCTCAGGATATTCTCTTGGGTGGTGTCATGTTGAATCCTTTGTCTCGTCTCCTTCTTGTAAACAATTTGAAAGTCCACCTCTATAACCAGCTCCAACTAATCCTTTCAGGATATTTATATAGTGACACACGAGTACAGATATCTGATATATATATATCAAGGTTTTAATAATATATATTAAAGTGAGGGTATATATGACTAAATGATATCCAATATAACAGATATATGCAAAACAAGATTCATAACATATAACAGAATATAAGTATAGATATTTAGTATACATCAGAGTTTCATATAATGTTTTTTAGTAGATTTTAGAATCTTATCTTTAACAGTCCCCCCTAAAAACATTTTTGAAACCCTTCATCAGACCCCCTCTCTGCTTAGCACTTGTAGAAATACATAGCAAAAATGTCACACAAAAGAATCTAGAGGTTACATTTAATAATATAAATTCTAGATATAAGTAAATGAATACTGCTTTCACACCTCCCTTCTCCTCTGGCAGTGGGTGAACGCTCCAGCCGAAGTGCAAACACACAGACCTGACCACGTACTTCTCCGCCCCTAGTGGGAGGAGCCAGCCGAGGCCGGATTCCCCAGACAAGCCTATCCGCTACACTGCCGGATGGACACCAACACACAAACTACCACAAACAAGGGAACTATACAGCTGCCACAATCAAGTGTTAAGGCCCCTTCACACACAACAAGATTGCCATCGAAATCGCTACTGCGTGACGGGGCCTTTAGACTTATTACTTAAGACTGACTGTTTAATCTGGATTGTTGTCAAAGATTCTTCCGTCCAGTTATTAGTTTCCTCATCAGTCATTACCATTATAGGATCCACAGTTTTTATATTAATTTCCGTATACAAGGAACAACACAACATGCCATCATCGCTAATATAATCATTATTACAAAAATTGCCATCCCCACCTGAACTAACCTGCCAGCCACTCATCCATGAGAAATACTGGTCCCATGGATCCTTGATCCCTGAATTTTCTTTAAGTTCTTCTGATAAACTAGTAAGTTTCTTTAGAGCAATTGTTACTTTGCCTGTAGGGTCAACATTATCTGGAATATAGGTACAACAAGAGTCCCCGAACATCTTACATACGCCCCCTTCTTTCCTGAGTAATTGTTACCTGGGACTCGGGATTCTGAACGCTCACAAAAACAATGCAGTAAAGGATATACAGTCTGATGGCTGTGCTGGTGCTGGGGTCCTCTTTCAATGTGAAGCGTGGATCCAAGTGGCCTTCCCTTCGACTTTGACTGATGTAGGTGTCACCAAGATCACTTGGAATGGGCCCTCGTATCTGAGAGGACTTCCGGACGTGCTTTTTAACGACCACCCAGTCTCCAGGTTTGATTGAGTGAGTATGCTCGTCACTGTCAGGATCTGGGATGGAAGACAAGACTGCAGCATGTGTTATTGCAAGTTCTTTGGACAATTGTATTACATAGTTAACAATAGTATCACTACCTGCAACCATCTCTTGGGGGAAATACCCTCCCAACCTTGGGGCTCCTCCAAACAAAATCTCATAGGGAGTCAGTTTGTGTTGGCCTGTCAGGGTGTTTCTGATTGAGTACAGGGCAATGGGAAGACCGTCTGGCCAGGGAATTTGTGTCTCCTGATTAATCTTCAACAATTTGGACTTTAAAGTACCATTCAGTCTCTCAACCATCCCACTACTTTTGGGATTGTAAGGCGTATGAAAACCTAAGCTAGTTCCTACCATACTCCACAGATCCCTGTAGAGTTGGGCCGTGAATGCTGGTCCCTGGTCACTTTCTACTACTTCTGGTACCTCAGATCTACACACAACCTCTGTCATCAGTTTCTTAGCTAGCTGTGGTGCAGGTTGTCATTTTAGTGACTGGGTAGGCTTCAGGCCAGCCTGAAAACATATCCACTATTACCAGAACATATTCATATTTCCCTACTTTGGGCATCTGAATATGGTCAACTTGGATTCTCTGAAATGGGTATAGTGGTTTTGCCAGATGTTTTGGTGGAGTCTTCTCTGTTTTTCCTGGATTGCAAGTTGCACAGATCAAGCAGGCCTTTGTGTATCGCAGAATGGGTGTTGATATTCCAGGTGCCAAGTATAATTTGTTTATCTTTTGGAACATCTGATCTTTTCCCAAGTATGTGGCTCCATGAGCCCATGAGATTGCCGCTGAGTATAGTGTTCGTGGAAGGCATACTCTTGGACCTAACATCCATAGGCCATACTTGTCCTGCTTGGCTCCCGACTTCTTCCACTCTTCTTTTTCTTCTGCTCCAGCTTCTGCCTGATGTTTGTATAGTAAGGTCCATGGTGGTGTTATATGTTCATTCTCATTCTGATCTTGGATTTGTCTGACTTCTTGTCATAACCATTGGTTGGGCTTGGATTTGTTGTTCCTGCCGTGACACTTCTGCTGTCTCTTTCCCTAGGCACCACTGAAGGGCCGTGTCCTTGGCTGCTTCATCCTCATAATGATTACCCAGGGCTTCTTCTGTATCCAAGCGTCTGGGTGCTCGGACTTTGATTACAGCTACTTCTTCTGGCAACTTCAATGCCTCCAAAAGGTCTTTTACAAGACTTGCGTGTTTGATGGGTGTCCCGGTGGCTGTAAGAAATCCTCTGTTCTTCCACAGATAACAGAAATCATGTGCCACACCAAAGGATAGTTCGAATCCGTATAGATATTAATCTTCTTGCCCTCCCCTGCCTTGCAAGCCTCTGTGAGTGCAACTAGCTCCACCTCCTAAGCTGACATGGACGGGGGCAATGGGCCTATTGAGACAGGCTGGTCCATTGTGACTACTGCGTAGCCCGTGTGGAATCTTCCTGCTTATCAGCAAACCTAGAGCCATCCGTCCACATCTGGAGGTCTGGATTGGGGAGGGGCTCTTCTTGGATCTTCAAATTATGTTGTACTTCTGACATCATCTGTTCAAAGCAATCATGCTCAAGAAGATCTATATTCGGGCCGTCTGGGTCAAAATCATGGGGCCTGAGATTAACGGGAGGAGAATTGTCCACATCATCCCCCCTGGAAAGAGGCAGCAGAGTGGCAGGGTGAGTACTGTACATCTGTGGAGAGTGATGTTCTCAGGAAGCAAAAGGGAACACTCAAGACGGACATGTCTTTGCGCAGATAGGAATCTTGGCTGTGTCTGAGCAAGGATAGCCTTGAGGTCGTGAGGAGCCATAACACGGGTTTCATGTCCAAGGATCACATCAGCCGTCTTGTCAAGAAGCAAGTGTGCAGACTGAACAGCTCTAAGACATGAGGGGCGGCTCTGGCAACAGGATCAAGCCTTGCTGAGTAGTAGGCAACGGGTCTCATGCTGCCTCCATGTTTCTGGGCGAGAACTCCAGAGGCATGTCCCTTGACTTTGCGTACAAACAGGTAGAAGGGCTTGATATAAACAGGTATGCCCAAGGCTGGGGCAGATACGATGGCTTCTTTTAGCATCTCAAAGGAGTCATACATCTGGCTGGGTATGTTATGACCATAGGCGATAAGATTACCTTCTCTTAAGACATCATGGGATAATCTTCTTCATCTGTAGTTAACATGGCAGTGACTGCTTTCTTCTGCTTTAATAGACACAAGAGAAGACAAATCTTGCCACGTAGCTGAGTATGTCTTCTGAAAAGCCAAAACTGCACGGTAGAAAGGCATGAGTTGTTTCTCAGGGTCTGGCAATTGGTTGCAGAGTGTCATGGCCTGAGTCGGTGTGAATTTTACATACATGATAGGTTCTGGTTTGCCAAGAGCAGGTGGTGGCGTGATAGGCTTAAGGGTTAAATTAGATGGTGGTCTAGGTAGGCCTGGCAGCAACTTTTCTTCATCCACATCATTTTTAATTGGTACTGGTGTGATGGGAGTCACATGTGTTTGACAAGCATCTTTCATTGCCCTTGTAGTGTCAATCTGTTTACTGACTAGACATATCTCGGTTAGATGGCAGGAAGGCTTAGAGGCCTCTTCTATCACTGTCTGTACTAGCTCCCTTGCACATGCTCTGACTGGGTATCCAAAGATACCGGAGCTAATTAAAGGAAGTGCTATAGTCTTAATGCCAGCAGTCTTGTTTGCAATGTCTAATGCTGCGTGTACAGTCTGGCACAAGATCCGTGCACTATTATCAGGATAGGAAGGGTCATAGATGGGCCCCACTGCATGAATAATAGTGTTACAGGGTAAATCGCCTGATTCTGTAACTGTGACCATTGCTGGCTGGAAAGGACCATGTCGTCATACAATATTATCACTT
This sequence comes from Phyllobates terribilis, assembly GCF_046119375.1. Lineage (NCBI taxonomy): Eukaryota > Metazoa > Chordata > Amphibia > Anura > Dendrobatidae > Phyllobates > Phyllobates terribilis. Next base: position 389,856,003 of record NW_027362765.1, read on the forward strand.
TCCCTTTGAATACTGTCTCCCCCTGCCATGACAATATCTCTAGCCAGGCCACCCCTGTGCTGCAGGTGGCTATTGGTAGCATTCACTATAGCATCCACCCGCTGAGTGACCATGTTCCCTACACCCACAGAGATTAGTACCCCAGCCCCTGTCTGACACTGGGTAATCATTTTCTCAAAAATAGGATCCCAGTCCTCTAGGGGGCCTGACACAAAGCTGCCATTATCTACATGTTGATATGATGGGGCAACAGATGGAGCCCCTTCACCTGACTGAGGGACAGGTGATGTAAGCGCTGGGAACAGGTGGGGTGTAATATTGTCCTTGCATAGTCACAACCGGATATATAGAAACTGGTGGAGAAACAAATTGGGCATTAGGCTTTGGAATATCTGTCATCTCATTGTTATCAGGCCTTCCGGGTGGAGTTAGATGGCCGCCACAGGAAGTACCTGTGGGTGGGACTTCCTTTGAGTCACGCATTCCAAAGGTGGGAGGGCACCTGGGTGGCGTGTCTGTCTGGGAGCAGTCAAGAGAAGGCGCTGTGGCTACAAAGTCAGTGGGGAGGGGGGATGGTCTATGAACTCCACAATGTAAACCATTGTCCCCAGAGTCTAAAGTTTGCACATCACTCCTAGAACATGTCCACCCCCTGAGGCCAGTTTTCAAAGCAACATTAAAAACATGGCGCTTAACATGCATGTAATATACATCATCATTATCATCTGTTCTCTCTTCCTCTTCCCATCCCTCTTTTGCTAAGTCATTTGCCATAGCCGCAGATAATAAACCTGTTTCCTCTAGTTTACCCCCTTTTTTTTTTTCTCTTTAAAGCTATTTTCCACAGCCCCTGCTGAAGCCTTCCCCTCCTATTCATTCCTACAATGTCCATTAACTGTTTAACCCTAGCAACATGCTTAATCCCTTCCCTGTTGGCCGGCCACCAGTGTGTGAGCCGTATAGCTGTTATTCGACACCAACTTTCTTTGTAAACAGTCTCAAGAATTTCTGCATGGCTGACGAACGTTGACACAATACAAACAGAAAGACGGACCAGACAAAGTGAATTCTTGTGTCAGTATGACTCAATGAAACAGAATAATCTCCTTATAATAACCGCAGATACTAGCTGGCCAGCCTAGCTTCTGTTTCCTACCCTCGTACGTTCTATCTTCCAAGAACAGAACGTTTTTTTTAGGGAGCGATACAGAACTGCAAAAATTCTTTTTTTTTTTTTTTTTTTAAACCTTCCTCACATCATCCCCCCTACGTTCTCTCAAGAACAGGAGGTATATGGAGATGCAATGTGGGATTACATCCAGGAGAATACTCCGTTCACAAGTCACACACGACAGCCCATCCACTAAGTCAGTCTCAAACACAAACAAATTAGAATAAGCAAAGGTTACAGTGGATTGGAATGTGAGTGGGTTTTGATAACACCAGCAGGATCACACCTACCCCCACTTAAGGATTACCACAACAGACCGACTCGTGCCCTCTGCTAATCTATGAACGACTGGAAACACAAGCAAGTCTGTAATTACAGTGTAATTAACTAGACTTACCGTGTAAGCGGGGTGATCAAGCCCATCCAGTCATCCACGATCCACAGCTGGACACCTTCATTCGGTCTGCCCTGGTGTGGTGCCCCACGTTGGTTGCACCAATTGTGGAAGTGAGGTTCAAAGGACCCCAACCCTTTGCTTATCCCTTGCCAAATTAACTTATTCAAGTGTATACGTGAAGCTTTGATATCGGACAGACAGAGTCAGATACTGAACTTCTCTTGAAGAGAAATGGCGCAGGAAAGATGTGTTTATTATTCCAGCATAACATATATATGTTCAGTATGGAGGAAGGGCCCAATAGGGTGTCACCCTGAGGCAATTGAGCAATCACAGTGGTCTCTGGCCCGTGGTATAGATAAGTCTCATTATGTTGTCCTATTGGGTTAAATGTTTCCTCCCCAGATATTCTCCTCATTCCTCAGGATATTCTCTTGGGAGGTGTCATGTTGAATCCTTTGTCTCGTCTCCTTCTTGTAAACAATTTGAAAGTCCACCTCTATAACCAGCTCCAACTAATCCTTTCAGGATATTTATATAGTGACACACGAGTACAGATATCTGATATATATATATCAAGGTTTTAATAATATATATTAAAGTGAGGGTATATATGACTAAATGATATCCAATATAACAGATATATGCAAAACAAGATTCATAACATATAACAGAATATAAGTATAGATATTTAGTATACATCAGAGTTTCATATAATGTTTTTTAGTAGATTTTAGAATCTTATCTTTAACAACAGAAGGCCCCAAGTCACCAGCCATACGGGTGAGCACTACACGGTACACTCAGGGACGTGGGCTACTTCTACCCGCTTACAGCAAGGTAGCCAGGAAGAGTGCAGACAGACGGGGAGGCCTACAACTCCACCTGGCCAGGGGACCTCCTGCTTGCTCACAGACTGACCAGGCCTCTTATGCTAGCCAGTACTCCCGGGAGGGTCTACCTTATAATCATCAGTAAAGACCCTGAACTGCACTGCAAAGACTCTGAGTCATTCCTGCTGCGCTCGTGCACCATCACCCCCATCATCCACACTCACTGCCCTGAGGCTATACTCCTCCCGAGGGGAGTTATCCCATTTTATGCTGCGCACACAACACCAGCCTCAGCGGTCTGCCTCGCAGCGGTGGTACTCCCTGACCGCAATCCATGGGTGGCGCAGTCGGACAATTAACCTCAAAACCTAAGAAAGATTGCCACTGGTTTGACCAGCCTGAGCCACGGGATCGGGTCACCGCCACGGAGACTACACACCCCAGAGACCCGGCACCGGGTATCCCACACACGTGTACACACGGCCCAGGGGGCGCGTCACATGCAGTACAGCATATTACAAACATAAGTCCCATTATTGGGGAGTGGGTGTCCCATAGTATTTGCTTATGCCTTGCAAGCAAAAGCTGCCAAAAATTAGGACGGAGCAACTTGCAATGCCCCTTACAAGAGCCATGCAGTACAGCATATTACAAACATAAGTCCCATTATTGGGGAGTAGGTCTCCCATAGTATTTGCTTATGCTTTCCCAGCAAAAGCTGCCAAAAATTAGGACGGAGCAACTTGCAATGCCCCTTACAAGAGCCATGCAGTACAGCATATTACAAACATAAGTCCCATTATTGGGGAGTGGGTCTCCCATAGTATTTGCTTATGCTTTCCCAGCAAAAGCTGCCAAAAATTAGGATGGAGCAACTTGCAATGCCCCTTACAAGAGCCATGCAGTACAGCATATTACAAACATAAGTCCCATTATTGGGGAGTGGGTGTCCCATGGTATTTGCTTATGCTTTCCCAGCAAAAGCTGCCAAAAATTAGGACGGAGGAACTTGCAATGCTGGCACCCTGGTGGTATAGTGGTGGTGGAGGCTGAGGATAAGGAGAAGAAGATTAAACAGCCGAAACGAGGAAGCGTATACCCATGTGTGGGTGTGAAGCGGTGCATGTGAATACACCTCCCGAAATAACACAGTGGATTTGACTTTATGTTACTCTGCTGTCATTTGGTGGTGATGAGAAGTCTGGCCCAATCCAGCCCTTGTTCATTTTGATAAGGGTCAGCATGTCAGCATTGTCAGTTGACAGGCGAGTGCGCTTATCAGTTATAATTCCCCCAGCGGCACTAAAAACACGCTCCGATAACACGCTAGCGGCAGGGCAGGCCAGGACCTCCAAGGCGTACAGAGCGAGTTCATTCCAAGTGTCCAGCTTGGATACCCAATAATTAAAAGACACAGAGGAATCACGGAGGACGCTGGTACGATCGGCAAGGTACTCCCTCACCATCTTTTGAAACTTTCCACTCCTTGTGAGAGTACCCCGCGCCTCAGGGCCTGTAAGCTGGGCGGGTGTCAGAAAACTGTCCCAGAACGTTGACAGTGTTCCCCTGCCTCTGCTGGATTGGAGTTGCATCTCTCTCGCCTGTACGCCTTGGTTGGGCAACGAACTGTGACCTCTGCCGCTAGCGTGTTCAGATGGGAATTTTTTTAAGAGTTCTGCAGCAAGGGCCTTCTGGTATTACCCCATTTTTGTAGACCTCTCCACCTCAGGAATAAGAGAGTGAAAGTTCTCCTTGTAGCGGGGGTCTACAAGTATCACCAACCAGTAATGACTGTCACCCAACATTTTGACAACGCGAGGGTCACGGTTAAGGCAGCGTAACATAAAGTCAGCCATGCGTGCCAGACTGGTAACGGGCAAGATTTCCGTGTCCTCACCAAGATGACGACTGACCATGCTCTCCTCCTCCTCCTCCTCTTCCTCCTCCCCCCTGTCCTCAGGCCACCCACGCTGAACCGACGGTATGACACTTGTACAGGTACTACCATCTACAACGCATGATAGCAGCTCCTGTTCTTCCTCCTCCTCCTCTCCCTCATTGTCCCCCAATGCACGTTGGGATGAGATGAGGCTGGGCTGTGTGTAATCGCCCGCTATGGCTTCTTGATCCATCTCATCATACTCTGGCTACAATGCCTCCTCTTTAATTCTCTGCAGAGAGCGTTGCAAAAGACAGACAAGTGGGATGCTGACACTAATGATGGCGTCTTCGCCACTCACCATCTTGGTGGCCTCCTCAAAGTTTGTCAGGATGGTACATATGTCAGACATCCAGGTCCACTCCTGAGGTCTTATGTGTGGAGTCTGACCTGAATATCGACGGCCTTGTTGCAGCTGGTACTCCACAACTGCTCTCTTCTGCTCACAATTCCTTTGCAACATGTGGAGGGTAGAGTTCCAACGTGTGGGGACATCACACACCAGTCGGTGTGCCGGAAACTGCAAACGCTGCTGCAACACAGCAAGGGCGGCGGAAGCTGTAGCCGACTTGCGAAAATGAGCTGACAGGCGGCGTACTTTCACGAGCAGATCTGGCAACTCGGGGTACGATTTAAGAAACCGCTGAACCACAAGGTTAAGCACATGAGCCAGGCATGGTACGTGTGTGATCTCACCTCGCCTCAGAGCCGCCACCAGGTTACGGCCATTGTCACACACGACCATGCCGGGATGTAGGTTCAGCGGTCTCAGCCACAGATCTGCCTGCTCTTTCACAGCTGTCCACAACTCACAAGCAGTGTGAGGTTTATCACCTAAGCTTATGAGTTTCAGCACAGCCTGTTGCCGCTTGGTGGAGGCAGTACTGCAATGCTTCCAGCTTGTAACTGATGTGGTGATATCTGAGATGGAGGCTGAACATGAGGAGGAGGAGGAGGATGCGCAGGAGCTGTACACTGTGGGGGCAACTCTGACTGACATAGGACCCGCAATCCTCGGTGTGGGGAGGATGTGTTCCGTCCCAAGGTCCGACTGGGTCCCGGCTTCCACTATGTTTACCCAGTGTGCCGTCAGAGAGATGTACCGTCCCTGGCCACAAGCACTTGTCCACGTGTCCGTTGTCAGGTGGACTCTCCCAGTAACTGCGTTGTTGATGGCACGGCAGATGCTTTGGGACACGTGCTTGTGTAGTGCGGGGATGGCACACCGGGCAAAATAGTGTCGGCTGGGGACCGAGTACCGAGGGACGGCCACCGCCATAAGATTGCGGAAGGATTCCGTCTCCACCAGCCTAAAAGGCAGCATTTCCAATGCAAGCAGTCGTGAAATGTGCGAATTTAGGACTGTGGCCTGTGGGGCGTTAGCTGCGAATTTCCGCTTTCGTTCAAAGGTCTGGGATATGGACAATTGAACGCTGCGGTGGGACGTGGACGTGGACGTTGATGCTGTTTCTTGAGAAACTGCCATAACAAGTGAAGACTGAGAGGAGGGGGCATCTTTACATGCAGTATGGACAGGGGATTGCCTTGCACACACAACAGGGGGTTCTATTGCACGCACAACAGCGGAAGAAGCAGTGGTGACACCCGCTGACACTGGTCGTGGACCCTGGGTTTCGCCCCACAAAGTCGGGTGCTTTGCTGCCATGTGCCTGATCATACTGGTGGTGGTCAGGCTGGTAGTTTTGTCACCCCTGCTGATGCTGGCATGGCAGGTGGAACATATGGCCTTTTTGGGGTTATCAGCAGAGTCTTTAAAAAAATTCCAGACTCTGGAAGACCTACCGCTTGTACTGGCAACGTCCCTCGTGTTGGTGTTACGGGGAACGGTTGCCTGCCTTCTGTCTGCGGCCACCACACTGCTTCTTCCTGCCTGTTGGGGTACTCTGCCTCCCTCCCCCTGTGTGCTGCTGGCCTCACTCTGCATGTCCTCCTTCCACGTTGGGTCAGTTACTAGATCATCCACCACCTCCTCCTCTTCCACTTGCGCACCACGATCCTCCTCCTCACTTCCTGGCAATTGTGTCCCGTCATCGTCCACCTCTTGTGACAGATTGCCAACGTCGACTTCCTGTGGCCGTGGCTGTTCAAATATTTGGGCATCGCAACATGGGATCTCCTCTTCCACCACTTCAAGCGTATCAGGCGAGGGGCCCAAATATGGAAATGGATCAGTGAACAGCTTTTCAGAGTGTCCAAGTGTGGGATCACTTGCTGTCTGACGACACTCGGCATGGTGGGAGGAAGGAGCATCAGGGTGAGGAGGAGTATGCGGTCGAGACTCACGGCTACTAAGAGTTGACCGTGTGGAAGACAGACCGGAGGTGGTGGTGCCCAGGTAACTGGAAGTATTGTCTGCTATCCAATTAATAACCTGTTCACACTGATCAGTTCTCAATACTGGTGTTGTTCTGTGCTTCCCTAGTAATTCGGTCAAGAAGTGGGAGCGAGAAGATGTGGCTGTTGGTTGTGGCACATTTTCACCTTGGCCATGGCCCCGTCCTCTGCACGAACCATCACCAGAACGTCCACTTCCACGTCCCTTGCCACGCGCCTTGCCCATTGTAAATGAAGTAAAATAGCTTACACTTGCACTATCAATGGAAAAAGGGTAATAAAGAGTAGATTAGAACCGTGGAAGAGGAAAACCACAGTTATTGTTTACTGGGGTATACCACACTTTTTTAAATAGAGATATTTGCGGCTGAACAGTGAGCGACACACTCAAACTGCTTTTTTTTTAGATACCAAAGGCCCAAAACTGGATAGTACAGCGATTTGACCCGTGGAACTGCGAAACCACACTGGGATGTCGGGCCTACACAAAACTATTTTCAACAGATATATTTTTGTGTCACAACAGTCAGGAGACACTACTGTTTTTCTTTACAGAAAAAACGACCAAAACCTGAATAATAGAGATTTTTTACCGTGGAACAGCAAAAGCACACTTCTGTCTCTCTGGCCTACACCAGACTATTTTCAACAGATATATTTGTGTCTGAAAAATCAGGGAGACACTATTATTATTTTTATACAGCAAAAAATGCCAAAAACAGGATAATAGAGATGTTTTACCGTGGAACATCAAAACCACAGTAATAATTTACTGGTGTATACCAGGCTTTTTAAAATATATATATATTTGCGGCTGAACAGTGAGCGACACACTCAAACTGTTTTTTTTTAGATACAAATGGCCCAAAAGTGGATAATACAGAGGTTTGTACCGTGGAACTGCAAAACCACACTTGTATTTCTCGGGCCTACACCAGACTATTTTCAACAGATATATTTGTGTCTGAAAAATCAGGGAGACACTATTTTTTTTTTTTTTACAGCAAAAAATGCAAAAAGCAGGAGAATAGAGATTTTTTACAGTGGAACAGCAAAAGCACACTTCTGTCTCTCTGGCCTACACCAGACTATTTTCAACAGTTATATTTGTGTCTGAAAAATCAGGGAGACACTATTATTATTTTTATACAGCAAAAAATGCCAAAAACAGGATAATAGAGATGTTTTACTGTGGAACATCAAAACCACAGTAATAATTTACTGGTGTATACCAGGCTTTTTAAAATATATATATATTTGCGACTGAACAGTGAGCGACACACTTAAACTGTTTTTTTTAGATACAAATGGCCCAAAAGTGGATAATACAGAGGTTTGTACCGTGGAACTGCAAAACCACACTTGTATTTCTCGGGCCTACACCAGACTATTTTCAACAGATATATTTGTGTCTGAAAAATCAGGGAGACACTATTTTTTTTTTTTTTACAGCAAAAAATGCAAAAAGCAGGATAATAGAGATTTTTTACCGTGGAACAGCAAAAGCACACTTCTGTCTCTCTGGCCTACACCAGACTATTTTCAACAGATATATTTGTGTCTGAAAAATCAGGGAGACACTTATTATTTTTATACAGCAAAAAATGCCAAAAACAGGATAATAGAGATGTTTTACCGTGGAACATCAAAACCACAGTAATAATTTACTGGTGTACACCAGGCTTTTTAAAATATATATATATTTGCGGCTGAACAGTGAGCGACACACTCAAACTTTTTTTTTAGATACAAATGGCCCATAGAACTGCAAAACCACACTTCTATTTCTCTGGCCTACACCAGACTATTTTCAACAGATATATTTGTGTCTGAAAAATCAGAGGCACACTTTTTTTTTGGGGGGGGGGGTGGGGGGGGGCACCAAAAGGTTAATAAGATGGGTATTTGTACATTGTGAAGGAGGTAAAAAAAAAGAGCATTTAGATAAAAAAAAAGGATTTTTCCTGGCCCCCGGGACCTGGAGCTAAGTCCAGCAATTTCAGCAACAGGAGCAGCACACAGGACTGTAATGCAGCGTTTGCTGGTATAACCACTGCGTCTCCTATACAGCCTGCCTGCCTGATATACCTGGGATGGATATTAGTCCTGAGAAGGACTGTTTGTTTGATCTGGCAGCCTTTACAGACCCTACACTAACTATTTTGCAGGATATATCTCTCCCTAAATCAGCAGCGCTGTCCCTACACTGTCTGATCCGGAGCAACTGTGTCCAAGATGGCGGCGCCCGGTTTTAAATACTCGAGGTGACGCTGTGCGGCCAGCCAATCACTGTAATGCCCACAAACAACATGGCTGTGGCATTACAGTGACTGGCTGGCAATCCCTGCATGTTCATTGGCTCTGTAAAGAGCGCCAAACATGCAGGGCGGAGACCCGAGCTCCCGCCCGAGTAACCCGGAAATGCTCGGTGCTCGCCGAACACTAATTATGATCAATTAGAAGACCCATAAAGCTAAGGGAGCAGGTAAGCGCCACTGTTTCCCAAGCTAATTTAAAATCCTCCTCCACAACATTGAATGAAGGAAATACCTGGATGCGTAACCCCCGGGTTACTAACCCCCTTTCGATATATCTCTGCATGAAGGCCTTATTCCACCACAACCGCATCTTTTGGTGTAGCAGGGCTTTCATATTGTCAATCTGTTCTGCCGCCATCCTCTTATCAGCTGTCGAAATGTTGTGGCAACCAAAAAAATGTAATTCTGGCGTTGCGATTTTTTTCTCATTACGCCGTTTACCGATAGTATTAATCCTTTTTATGTATTAATAGATGGGGCAATTCTGAATGCGGTGATATCAAATATGTGTATATTTGATTTTTTTTTTGTTTTAGTTTGAATGGGGCGAAAGGGGGGTGATTTAAACTTAATTTTTTTTAACTTTTTTAATATATATATATTTTTTTTTAAATTCACTTTTTACATGCTTCAATAATCTCAATGGAAGACTAGAAGCTGCGATCATCAGATCAGCAAAAATGCTCACTGGCTACAAGAGCCGACCGCTGGGCGGCAATGACAACTGCAGGGGTCTCCTGCAGACCCCAGGTTGTCATGCCAACCCATCGGTGACCCACGATAATGTGACACGGGCGCCAATGGGCGAGACTTATGATGTTCTTCTGCCGCGGCCATGTTAAATGCTGCTGTCAGAGATTCACAGCGGCATTTAACATGTTAACAGCCGCGGGTTTATAGCGATTCCTCCCGCGGCAGTTAGGGGCACATGACATCTGTACAGATCAGCTATCATGTTCCGGGTGCGGGCTCAGCGCTGGAGCCCGGATCAAAAGGGAGAGACCTGACCTGTGCCGTATAGGTACAGCACATATCGGAAAGGGGTTAAGGGTAGGTTTACACCTGCATATAAAAAAAAATCTTTCAGCATTTCCTCTAGAAAAGTGGGACAATTTTTTTTTTATCGCTTCATTGGGGGACACAGGACCATGGGGTGTATGCTGTTATCGCTAGAAGGTTGACACTAGGCAAAAAAAGAAAATAGCCCCTCCTCCGCAGTATACACCCGCCTACAGGCACCAACCTCACCAGTTTAAGCTTAGTGTCTGTAGGATGTAGACCTGGATCCTAACAGATCCAACCCTGTTGTGTGTTATTAACCCTTGTTCTTTATTTTTCAAATACAGCTCTTCAGGGTTAACAGGGAACACAGCATCCCCTGTTATCCCCATTCTCAAGCGACCGATAGAGCAGTGTGGCATCCCCCACATCGCCCACTCTCGGACCCGCTGGGCAGGACCTATCCCCTGTCACCTTCAGGTGTCTCAGGGTGATTCCCTGTGGCCAGTCCTTGCCTATTCCCCACCCCAGCCCCCTCCTCGAAGCGGCCTGGGAGGGAGACGGTGGTCCCTGTGGGTGACCTTCCCCCAGATTCTGGGGTCGACACCGTCTCCTGCACTGTACAGTACCGGTCAGTGCGGGAAGAAGGAAGAGCCAGGATCCCCCCTATCCAGGAGGACCTCCTGTGACCATCCTCAGAAGGGAAGAGGAAGAAGAGGTATCGGAACCTCAAACAAAGGTACAATCACTCCCACTCCTGCTGCCTTACAACTGCAGCCCCCAGGCCCAGAACACTGGATATGGACACACAACGCTTACTTACAGCAGCGCTTCCCTGGACATGCCCCCTCTCCTCGCATCTTCATGGCGTTCCCCGCAACATGGTGTTCCCCACAGGCTCCCCCCCTTCCTCCTTCTCTTTTTTGAGTGGCAATTCTGCCCGCGCTTTCTCCGTCGGGGGACGTCTCAGGTGGGGCGTTCCTCTTACCGGTGGGTATAAGCCCCCTCCGACAATCGGCCAATCAGGGCCAAGGAGCAATGTGATGCGTCCGCCACGCCCACAGTTCTCCCGGGGACCTATCAGCAGCTGGGTTCTTAAGCCCGCCCGCATTCCTTCCACCTATCAGAGCCTCGGCTCCCCTAAGTCACTCAGGATAGCACACTCTGCTCCTGCCCCGCCCCTCTATGCTGTTCTCTGTTCCTGGCTCCGGCGGCACCTCTCTGCCTGCCAGCTTCAGCACCGCACCTCCTACAGCTGCTCCCTTCAGCCTCAGCTCCGGAGTTTCCGACGGGGCATACTGGACTGTGGATATTCCTAGACTGGGTAGGCTCTGCCCTGGCACCGACACACACCTGTCCTACCCACAGGCTCCTCTGCAGTATTCCTGGTTAGGCACATATGCCCAAACCCAGGGTGCTTCCTGTCCGTCCCGCTCACACAGTCACATACTACGCCTGTGCTCTTTGCAGTACTAAGTGGCCCATGGGTCTGACAATGGCTTTCTGCTCGACCTGCAAGCCTCCCACCATGCTGGCTCCCCAAGACCCCCCTGCCGCCCAGAACGAAGTAACTCTCCCTCCTCCGGAGTGGGCTGTTGCTATGACCTCACCAAGGTATCTCAATCTCTGGTGCAGGTCCTAGAACGCTTGCCTATATTATCCACGGCCACCAGTGCTCCGAACGTTCCAACGGACGATTCGCAGGCACCTCTGCCCTCTCCAAGGGCAGACTGAGAGCACGTTCTCAGAAACAGACTCACACAAGTTCGTCTTCCAGCTCTCCAGACTCCAAAATGCTCCATGCATCTCACACTTCTTCCCCAGAGGTCACTCCGGGATCTGACACGGCATCAGATTCTGACTCTGGATCCGACACGGACCAATATTCTAAGATCCAGGACATGGTTGACAGCCTTATATCGGCCGTCAATAAGTCCCTGCATGTTAAAGAGGACGAGAGCCCTTCTCAGGACTACTCTGTTTCCTTCAAGAGAATTAATCGCCCGGCTCGCACCTTTTCTAACCATACAGTATTCGACGGTGTCTTTCAGAAACAGTGAGAGCATCCAGAAAAGCGCTTCACTGGAAAGAAACAGTTAGACATGCTATACCCGTTTAACCACGATCTTGTCAGCAAATGGACGGAGTCCCCATCTGTGGATCCTCCTGTCTCTTGTCTCTCGGCCAAGACGGTGCTGTCTCTCTCAGACGGTTCCTCCCTCAAGGACACTACGGATAGACAGGTTGAGGCCTTTGCTAAGTCAGCCTTCAAGGCTGCTGGCACCTCCCTTTGTCCTTCCTTCGCCTCAACTTGGGTATCAAAAGCAGTCTCCGCATGGGCCAAACAGCTTAGGCAGGGCATCCTAACGGGGGCTTCCCCGGATGATCTGGCTGACCTAGCGGATCAGATCGCCCACGCAGGGAAATATCTGCTCACGGCGTCCCTTGACGCCGCTGCCTGTTCAGCCCGCATCTCTAGCAATATCATAGCTATACGTAGAATTCTTTGGCTGAAGGCTTGGAACGCCGACCCGGCCTCCAAACAATCACTAACAAATCTCCCTTTTCAAGGCTCCAGGCTGTTTGGGTCTAAGTTAGACCAGACCATTTCTGATGCCACTGGGGGCAATAGCACCTCCCTTTCCCAGCCGAGTCCTAAACGCCCCTTTCCTAAGAGACGTTCCTTTCAGTTCCGGTCCTTTCGTCAGTTCGCTCAACCGGGCCCCTCCTCTCAAAGGGATCGTACCCCAGCACAGCGAGAGAGACGTAAGCCTACCTTTAGGCCCACTCCCAACTGTCGCCCAAAGAGTCTCTCTTCCAAGCCCTCTGGATTCCAATCACAATCTAACAGATTTTCCTCAGCATGACGGGTCAATCCCACATGGGACTTCTCCCAGGGTGGGCGGTCGTCTACTTCTGTTCCGAGGCTCTTGGGTATCGGCAATAGAAGACGCCTGGGTCAAGGAGATTGTGACCTCCAGCTACAAGATAGAATTCAACGCCATGCCAGGAACGCTATTTCTCAGGTCCCGCCCCCCACATCCATCTCTGCTTCCCGGTTTCCTTCAGGCCATTGCCTCCCTTCTGCGCTCAGGAGTCATAGTTCCAGTCCCCCTTCAGGAAAGGTTTTCCATTTTTTACTCCAATCTTTTCGTTGTTCCAAAAAAGGATGGCTCACTACGTCCGATTCTGGACCTCAAACAACTAAACCGACAGGTACGCGTACAGCACTTCAGAATGGAGTCCCTCAGGTCCGTAATCGCCTCGATGGAAGCCGAGGAATATCTATGTTCAGTGGACATTCAGGATCCGTATCTTCACATCCCAATCCGCGCACCACATCAGAAGTTCCTTCGATTTGCCTTCCAGAACGCACATTACCAGTTCACTTCTCTCCCCTTCGGGCTTGCCTCCGCCCCGAGGGTTTTCACGAAGGTAATGGCAACGGTCATGGCCATTCTACGAGCCAGGGGGATTGTAATTATCCCCTACCTTCACGACCTATTAATCAAGGGTCCCACGTTCAGGGACTGTCTCCACAGTCTCCAGATCACCTTGAACATGCTCTCTCGGTTAGGCTGGCTGATCAACACAGACAAATCCTCCCTGGTCCCATCTCAACGCATAACCTTTCTAGGGATGCAGTTCGACAGGACCCATGCCCGGGTCCTTATCCCGAAGGAAAAGATAAACTCTCTCCGTCGGGGATCCACCTTCTTTCCGACCCAAGTCCACACTCTCTTCGCCTATGCATGAGTGTCTTAGGAAAAATGGTGGCAGCTATGGAAGCAGTGCCGTTTGCCCAGTTCCATACCCGGCCTCTTCAACTGGCCCTTCTGTCGGTATGGGACAAGAACCCGTCGTCTCTAGATCGACGCATCAGGTTACCTCTTCATGTGAGGTCATTAACATGGTGGACTCGCCCCTCTTCCTTCAGACCCGGGAGGTCATTGCTACCGCTTCGCTGGTAGGTGGTCACGACCGATGCCAGCCTCATTGGCTGGGGGGCAGTCTTCCTTCACCACATGGTGCAGGGCCGCTGGAGTCCTCACGAAGTCTCCCTACTGATCAATATCTTGGAGATAAGGGCAATTTACCTGGTGTTGCGTCACTGGCAGGATATTCTTGCAGGGTTCCCAGTCCGCGTACAATCGGACAACGCCACGGCTGTGGCATACATGAACCATCAGGGAGGAACGCGCAGCAAGTCCGTCTTGAAAGAGGTGGCAAGAGTGCTAGTTTGGGCCGAGAATACAGTTCTGGCAATCTCAGCAGTCCACATTCCGGGGGTCGACAATTGGGCGGCCGACTTCCTCAGTCGACAGGGCCTTGCCTCAGGAGAATGGTCTCTCCATCCTGAGGTGTTCCATCAGATTTGCTTACGATGGGGCATGCCGGACATCGACCTCATGGCGTCTCGGTTAAACCACAAGGTTCCATCCTTTGTAGCCCGGTCCCGCGTTCCCCTTGCGATCACTCAAGACGCACTAGTCATATCATGGTCTCAGTTTCAGCTGCCCTATCTTTTTCCCCCTCTACCATTGATCCCTCGAGTCGTAAAAAAGATCAAGACAGAAGGAGTACCGGTAATTCTAGTAGCCCCGGATTGGCCGAGACGCGTCTGGTACGCAGATCTAGTAAACCTGCTCGTCAACTCCCCCTGGAGAATACCAGACCGTCCGGACCTCCTCTCTCAGGGCCTATTCTTCATCAGAGTTCTCTGAATTTAATGGCATGGCCATTGAGGCCGCAGTGTTGAGGAAGGCGGGTTTTGCGGACAACGTCATTCAGACCCTAATTAGTGCCAGAAAACCCCCAACCTCGCGCATATACCACAGAACCTGGAGAGCCTTTTTTTGTCACTGCGAGACAGATCTGCTAGCTCCCATGTCCTTTTCGTTACCGGTCATTTTGGCCTTTCTTCAGTCTGGTCTGGAAGCAGGACTCTCTCTAAGCACTCTCAAAGGCCAAGTTTCGGCCTTGTCCATTCTATTCCAACGTAATTTGGCTTTCCGTCCTCAGGTCGAGTCGTTTCTACAAGGGGTGGCTCACCTGGCGCCGTCTTATCGCCCCCCGGTGGATCCATGGGATCTTAATATGGTCCTAAGCGTCCTCCAACAGACCCCATTTGAACCCATTCAGGACATCTCAGCCTCTCTTCTCTCCTGGAAGGTGGCTTTTCTGGTGGCTGTTACCTCTATTAGGAGTGTTGCAGAGCTCGCAGCCCTCTCATGTCGGTCATCCTTTCTGGTCTTCCATCAAGACAAGGTAGTGCTCAGGCCGGTACCTTCCTTTCTGCCGAAAGTAGTCTCCTCTTTCCACATTAATGAGGACATTGTTTTGCCTTCCTTCTGCCCAGCCCCAGTGCACCCACGGGAGAAATCCCTGCAGAAACTGGATCTGGTCAGAGCTTTACGTGTGTACCTTTCTAGAACGGCTTCCCTTCGGCATTCGGACGCCGTGTTTGTCATCCCTGAAGGGCGTTGCAAGGGCCTTCCTGCTTCCAAGTCAACCATCACCGGTTGGATACACTCGACCATTTTGGAGTTATATCGCGTCTCGGACAAACCTCCCCCTCCGGGGGTAAGGGCTCACTCCACCCAGGTAGTGGGTGCCTCGTGGGCTGTTCGCCATCAGGCTTCAGCTTCTCATATCTGTAAGGTCGCAACCTGGTCTTCACTCCACACCTTTTCAAGGTTTTACAGGGTCCACGCTTATTCCTCGGCTGATGCCAGTCTTGGATGGAAGGTTCTGCAGGTGGCGGTTGCCCGCAGTCAGACCTAATCTGTGGCTATCTTTTGTTCTCCCACCCTAGGGACTGCTTTTGGACGTCCCATGGTCCTGTGTCCCCCAATGAAGCGATAAAGATAGAGGGATTTTTGGTACTTACCGTAAAATCTCTTTCTTGGAGCCTTCATTGGGGGGACACAGCACCCACCCTGATTTTGGGCATATGTCCAGTTGGCCCTGTTGGGCATCTAATTTAGTTTTCACGGTTGTGCCCCTTTGGGCATTTCATAGTTAATTATTTTATGTTCCTCCTACTGCTTTAGCCATTAACTAGTGAGCTTGGTGCCTGTAGGCGGGTGTATACTGCGGAGGAGGAGCGATTTTCTTTTGCCTAGTGTCAACCTCCTAGCGACAACAGCATACACCATGGTCCTGTGTCCCCCAATGAAGGCTCCAAGAGATTTTACGGTGAGTACCAAAAATCCCTCTTTTTCTCACTTGTCATCCATATAGAATGTTTTTTCCAGCAGCTATTAAATCATTTACAGGACCATATAGTGTCCTATGAGACAGAATTGGAATGTATCCGTAAAAATCGAAATGCTGGACTGTGGCTCTGTATGGAATCTGATTTTTTTTTTTTCTCTCACCCCTACACTTGGATGGGTGAATTTCATCCATACATTTATTTTTTTTCACTTACGGAAGCAAAGCTGCAATATTTTAATAATGAAAAATAACATTTTATAGGTTTTCTAGAATCCACAAAGCCGAATTAATGCAGCCGAGAGATAAGCGTCCTCTCAATTCAGTGACTAATGCTCTTCAGGAACAATTTTGTCTGGAAGGATCCGGTGACAGGTGAACACGCCGCCATATAATGGAGATGAATGAGTAATAGATGAGACCCCACCAGCAATGCGCTTCATTCAGACATGGATTTTCTCTTTCTTATTTCCATCTGAATCCAATGTCACATAGGCAATAAGGATTAGGTAAAGTGCAAAAACTTGTACAAAAAATGTAAAAAAAAAAAAATCTGCTTCATCATCTGCAGTCCAATGGCGCTCAGCTAATCCATTGCCATTAGTTTGTGAGGATCTTGCTCTACAGAAATGTAAGACGACCATGGTCTCCAACACTGATAAACCCATGTGATGGCAGAACTTGTTTAACCCCTGTGTGATGTCATTGCAACGTGTCGATGGGCTTTTATGACAGCTGAGACCTGGCCTTTATAGAAGATACTCAGTTTACTAATATAGTGCAATACAAGCAAGCAATCACAAGTTTAATTAGTCCCTACTGGGAAAAAATATATTTTTAAAAATAGAAAAATATATATAATAGTATCACACTTTTTTTCCTGCAAACCTAAAATAATGATATAGAAAAAAAAGAACATTTATTATTGTAGCATACATAATCCAAATAAAATATAAAAATATTTATTCCATACGTTGAACCCCAATAAAGGGGGAAAAAAAGGAGATTTTTGTGTACTCACCGTAAAATCTCTTTCTCTTAGCCTCTAATTGGGGGACACAGGACCATGGGTGTTATGCTGCTGTCCACTAGGAGGCGACACTATGCATAATCTGAAAAAGAGTAACATTGGCTCCTCCTCTGCAGTATACACCCCTGGACGGCATCTGCCATCTTCAGTTTTGTGCAAAAGCAGTAGGAGGAACGTAACATGGATAACATAATCATGCCTATAAGAAGGCAACTATGTACGAGCTCAAGAAAAAATCAATATGAGAACTCAACGTAACAACGGCCCGGAACGGGCAACAGGGTGGGAGTTGTGTCCCCCAATTAGAGGCTAAGAGAAAGAAATTTTACGGTGAGTACACAAAAATCTCCTTTACTCTGTCGCCTCATTGGGGGGCACAGGACCATGGGACGTCCCAAAGCAGTCCCTGGGTGGGAAGCAATGGACGAATATTGTGTAGACAGGCCCCTATAATTGAGCACTGCTGCCTGCATGATACGTCTACCCAGGCTCGCATCTGCCGAGGACTGGGTATGAACCCTGTAGTGCTTGGTAAACGTGCGTAGACTAGTCCAGGTGGCTGCCTTACACACTTGTTGCACCGAGGCCTGGTGCCGAAGGGCCCAGGAGGCCCCTACCGCACATGTAGAGTGTGCCGTAATACCTGCTGGAAGAGGAGAATTTTTGAGGTAGTAGGCCTCTTGTATGGTGGATTTGATCCACCTGGCAAGGGTAGCTTTGGAAGCTGGTAGACCCTTGCGGCCGCCTTCCAGAAGAAGGAAAAGAGAATGAGACTTACGGAAGGGCGCAGTCCTAGACACAAGGATACGTAATGCCCTGACAAGGTCAAGCGTATGCAGAGCCTTTTCCACTCTATGAACCGGGGCCGGACAGAGGGATGGCAGTGAAATTTCCTCATTGAGGTGGAAGTTGGACACAACCTTCGGAAGGAAGGATGGAACCGTATGGAGAACTACCTTGTCCTGGTAAAAAGCCAGGAAGGGTTGTCTGCAGGAGAGTGCTGTGAGTTCAGACACCCTGCATAGCGAGGTGATTGCCACTAGGAAAAAACACTTTCTGGGATAGAAGGCGGAGTGAGACTTCCCTAGGGGGTTCAAAAGGTGTTTCCTGCAATGCTGTCAGCACCAGGTTGAGATCCCACGTTTCTAGTAGTCGTCTGTAGGGGGGAACCAATCAGGAAACCCCCTGAAGAAATGTCTTTACTTGCGGCTTGTTAGCAATGCGCGTCTGAAAAAGCACAGAGAGAGCTGACACCTGGCTCTTAAGGGAGGCCAGGGATAGTCTGGCCTCCAGACCTGATTTGAGAAACCCAAGTACTCTGGGGAGAGAATAAGGGAATAGGGTCTGGTCACGAGAATCGCATCAGGTAAAGAAAGCTTTCCAGGTACGGTAATAAATCTTTGCAGAGTTTGGCTTTCGTGCTCTGATCATGGTTGCAATGACGTCAGGCGAGAACCCTGACTGGGTTAAAACCCAGATCTCAATGGCCATGCCGTCAAATTGAGGGCCCCTGAGTTCTGGTTGAAGAACGGGCCTTGTGACAGAAGATCTGGGCGGTCGGGGAGACGCCAGGGGACGTCTGCTGTAAGCTGCACGATGTCGGCGTACCACGTACGTCTGGGCCAGTCTGGTGCGATGAGGATGGTTGGAACTCCCTCTTGCTTGATCTTCCTCACCACTCTGGATATCAGGGGAAGAGGTGGAAAGATGTACAGGAGCTGGAACTGAGTCCAGTCTTGAACCAGGGCGTCCGCTCCCAGCGACCGCGGGTCGTGTGTTCTAGCCATGAAGTTGGAGACTTTGGCATTGAAGTGGGATGCCATTAGGTCCACGTCCGGAGTCCCCCAGCGATGGCAGATCTGGTGAAGAACTTCGGGATGGAGAGACCACTCTCCCAAGTCCATTCCTTGCCGGCTGAGGAAGTCTGCTTCCTAGTTGTCCACACCTGGAATGTGGACCGCAGAGAGAACCGAACCTGTGTCTTCCGCCCAGTGGAGAATATGTGTCACTTCTCGCATCGCATGGGCACTGCGGGTCCCCCCTTGGTGATTTACATATGCCACAGCCGTGGCATTGTCTGACTGTACTCTGATGTGAGAGGCTGTCAGTAAGTGATGGAAGGCTCTCAACGACAGGAGAATGGCACGAATTTCCAAGATGTTGATGGGCATGATCGCTTCTGTTGGGGACCACTTGCCCTTTGTTAGTGAGGTTGGCTTGAGCCACCAGTGCAGGGACCTCCTGGTTGACGACGTCAACTGAAACTCCCTGTCAAGAGAAAAAGGATTCCTGTCCCATGACTTGAGGATGGCTGGGACCGCTTCTATTGCCGCCACCATTCTGCCAAGGACTCTCATGGCAAACCGGAGGGCCGAGGGGGTTTGCGAAGTAGGGTGCGGACTCCTATGCAGAGAAGCAGTGCTTTGTCCTTGGGGAGGAGTACTAGACCCTTGAGGGTGTTGAATAACATTCCCAAGAAGGTCAGAGACTGACTCAGTGTTGGTGATGACTTTTTTAAGTTGACTAACCAGCCTAGGCAACTCAGAATGTCGATTGTGATGGAGACGCTGATTTCGCAGTCCTTGAAGGTGGGAGCCTTGATGAGGAGATCGTCCAGATATGGAATGACTATTATGCCTCTGGAGTGCAGGACGTCCATGGTGACTGCCATGACTTTGGTAAAACACTCTGGGAGCCGTGGTGAGTCCGAACGGGAGAGCCACGAACTGGTAGTGTTCCTGGTCGATTGCGAACCTGAGAAATCTCTGATGAGCGGGCGCAATTGGTATATGTAGGTATGCGTCTTGAATGTCTATGGAAGCGAGAAATTCTACCTTCTCCATGGACGCAATGATGGACCGAAGGGGCTCCATGCGGAAGTGACGTACCCGTACATATTTGTTGAGCTGTTTTAGGTCCAATATGGGCTGTACGCTGCCTCCTTTTTTTGGGGACTACGAATAAATTTGAGTAGAACCCTTGGAAGCGCTCGGCCGTGGGGACCGAGACTATGACTCCTGCTTGAAGAAGCGAGGAGACCGCGTGGTGGAAGGCAAGTGCCTTGGCTGGCGGTTTTGGGGGGAACAGACAAAGAATCCGTTTGGCGGGTTGGAAGTGAACTCTATCTTGTATCCTGAAGACACTAGTTCCCTGACCCACCTGTCCTCTGTAATAGGCAGCCAGACTTGGTGAAAGAGTGAAAGACGGCCGCCTATAGGTGGGGTGTCTTCCGGAGTTCGTGAGTCATGATGAGGAGGAAATGCGAGATTTTCCTCCTTTAAATTTTGACTGGCCTGCCCTTGATTGCCAGGTCTTGTCCGACTTTTGCGTCGACCTCGAATTGTCCCTGCGTGGAGCACGGTTGTTATTCTGTGCTGGTCACGAGATGGACCAGCCGGAAGAGTTCCGAAAGGATCGGAATCGTGCTTGATTGCGCTTTTTGTAAGTGTGTTTGGGCTTCAGTTGGGGGAGAGAGGTACTCTTACCCCCGATGGCGTTGGATATCATTGTGTCCAACTGTTCACCGAAAAGCCGACCACTGAGGTACGGGAGGTGTGTGAGGGACTTCTTTGAAGCTGCATTTGCTTTCCATTCCCGCAGCCAGAGGATACGCCGAATCGTGACGGCGTTTGATGCTATTCCCGCTGCACTCCTTGCAGAATCCAGAGCTGCATGGAGCATGTAATCTGCCACAACTGCTATTTGGGCCGCTTGGTCCGACAGTTCAGGAGTAGATGCTTGTAGGCCAGTTTGTAAATTTTGGGCTCAGGCCAAGATTGCCTTGGCAGCCCAAACTGAGGCGAACGCGGGAGCTAGGGAGGCCCCTGCGGCCTCGAAAATTGGACGAGCCATGCGTTCCACCTGCCGGTCTGCTGTGTCCCTGAGGGTTGAGCTATCTGGCAGTGAAAGGAGTGTCTGTGCTGCTAGTCTGGAGACTGGGGGATCCACTTCAGGTGCATCTGTCCACTGTTTGGTGACCTCCTGTGGAAAGGGGTACCGCGCCTCCAGATATTTGCTTTTCTCAGGTTGTGAGAACTGCTTTTCAAGGATCGCATTAAACTCTGGGTGGTCAAAGAAGACCTTAGGCGGTTTCAGGACTCCTTCAAAGGAAATCTTATGTCCTGGTGTCTCCAGGGGTGGATCGGAGATGTCCAGCACCCGATGAATGGATGAGATTAGATCATCAACTAGCACTGTATTGGCAGGGGGAATAGGGATTAGGGACCCTTCGGTTTCCTTGTCTGAATCACAGATGTCTTCCGAATCCTGTGCATCACTAAGGCGTCTCCTGCTGGGAGAACCGGAGCGGAGGCCTTCTCTGGTCAGGGATGGCTGTGGGGATCTACATTGTCTGTCCCTGTCAGGGGACGGTCTAGATGAGCTGGGAGTACAGTGTCTCTCACTGGAAGGGGACGACCGTGTGGTATGGGATGACGCAGATGAACGTGACCTGTGGGTCCGCTTGCGTCCTGATCTAGACATGGATGTGCCCGTGCCATCATGTCCCCGAGTGGAACTCTCCCTTTGCTGAGTAGTGTTCATAGCCGAGGCATGAGTCTGCAGAGCCTGAAGCAATGTGGATGTGAGGTTATCTATAGACTGCGTCATAGATTGCGACATCTGAGTGACCCATTCCGGTGTGGTATTAGGCACGAAGTATTGGCAAGGGCTTTATGGGGCTCTGGCACAGCAGTCTGCATGCAGTCCTGGCAGTGTGGATTCGTGCTGCCACTAGGGAGAGTATTACTGCAGGCTGTACAGATTGCATAATAGCAATCCTGCCTGGTTCTCTTGGACTTTGAGCCCGGCATAGTATACAGGGGTGGCTATGCAGAGGGGGCCAGCAATGCATAGAAGCTTATAGGATTCACAGCCGAGTGAGAGACTCCAGCTGTGATCTTACCCCACCCTTGTGCCTTTTAAGTCCAGCGCCGTAGATCCACGATCCTGTGCCCCCCGGAGACTAGCTGCCGACCGGTAACTGAAGGGTTAACGATCCTTCAGCAGATAATGGACGCCAGAGTGCGGAGAAGAAGGTGGGCGGAGCGCTGAAAAGGGCGGCAGTATGCTGGAAAGCGCGCCCTTTCAGTTCGTCTCCGCCCCTTCTATGACACTGTATAGTGTCATATTTGTCATCTGGGGGGCGGAGAATGGGTGGCGGCTTCAGCTAGGCCAGAGCCGCAGTGTAAATTTATGGCCTATGAACCAGACCCCCCCCCCCCCCGGTTTTAACGGCAGGGAAGGCGGTGGGGGTATCAGCGTAAGGGGGGGCCCTTAAAGGGTCCCCCTGAGGCACCATAGCGCTAGTGCCAGCAGAGACAGGGCAGGGAAGGCCTGTGTCTCTGTATGCCTTGTCTGCCTGCACTGGCCCCTGGCCCCAACAGGAGTCTGCAGCAGGGCTGGGATTCCTGGAAGTTGGTGCAGAGCATCAGCTACTAGGAGCTGCAGATTGCTGCCTGCACAGGCCCTACCTGAGGTGTCTCAAACTAAACCCCCTGAGGGGGATTAGGGAGGGTGCTGCTGTCACCATTAGGGGGCTGTAATCCTCGCCTCGACCTCAACCCAGAGACCAAAAGGAATTGGGGAAGGAGGGGGTCTCGACTTTGGACCAACACCCGAGGGGTTGGGGAAGGAGCGACATGGTAAGGAGACGTCTCAACCTCAACTGTGCACCCCTAAAAGGGGGCAGAGGAAGGAGCCATGCCGGGAGTCTCGCCGGAGACCCACTTATCTTCGTCTGTAATTCCGTCGGAAAAAAAAAAAAAAAAAAAAAAAAAAAAAAAAAAAAAAAAAAAAATCGGGAAAAAATGGGAGTAAAAATCTTTAGGTGTGCCTCCTTGCTACACTAAGCAAAAATTGAAGATGGCTGACGCCATCCAGGGGTGTATACTGCAGAGGAGGAGCCACCGTTAATCTTTTTCAGATTAAGCATAGTGTCGCCTCCTAGTGGACAGCAGCATAACACCCATGGTCCTGTGTCCCCCAATGAGACGACAGAGTAAAATGTAAACCTCAAAATGTTAATTAAAAACGATAGTCTGTACTAAAAAAACAAGTCCTGATACAACAAAAAATAAAAGAAGTTATGAGAATATGGTAACTAAAGTCAATTTTTTTTTGCTTGCAATTTTTTCAATAAAAAAAAAAAAATAGAAATATGTCCAGAATGTAACAATGTTAGATTTTTTTTTTTTTTTTTATCCCTACCGGTTAAGCTAGCGTAACTAGATAATCTCTCTAAAATCAGCCCACCCTCCCAAACAAAAACACCAAAACAATAATTGTCTAGTATAACAAGCCATAGGATGATGACCTGGGCCAAGTTGCAATATCAATTTGTGGATAAGAGCTTCACTGTTTCTGGTGGTAGCAAAGGTGGGATTTGGGGTGAAACCCTTTAAGTGCCTTCATTTCAGATATCCCCTTTAAACAGGAGCTGCATAAAACAATACAACAGTCCCTTGTCTGGAAAAGCATATGGCCACTGCCAGCTCTTCCACCTTCCAGTGCCTCATTCTTCTGCCCTTTCCGGGCTCAGCAGTTTTCAGACATTCTGTCTCCTCCTGATGAGTTTTCTAATACAATGATCTGGCAACATGATTCCTCAGGTCAGTACAATTACATTACTATTTTTTTTTTGGGGGGGGCATATGACATTTTTATATCTTTTTTAGTGGAGGGGAGCTGCAGTGACAAAACATCGGCAATTCTGAAGTTTCAATTTTTTTTCTTTATGTCATTCACCATATAGGTTATATCATTTTATATCATCATAGATCAGATGTTTACAGACACGGTGATACCAAAAATTATTTTGGATTGAGAAAAGGGGGTGGTGGGCGATTTAAATCCGCTTCAGTTTCAATTTTTAAAAAACTTTTTACTTTCTTCCTCTAGAGGACTTGAACTTGTGATCATTTGATTCCTTATACTAAATATTGCAATATACAACAAAAATCTCCTATGAAAATCAGGCTGTGTTTCATGGGAAAACAAACACGACGACAGGATCCTTCAACCCATAAGCAAGTCCACCGGTGCCGTACCACTTAAATCCCGCTGCTAGCTCCAATTGCTTCTGTGGCAGATGCCAGCTGTATAACACAGCTGGTACCTACCTTCTATGGTGCAGGTTCATCTCCTGGCGCTAACCTGAATCCCCTTCATTTTTAGGAAGACTCAGTCTACAAAAACAGAGGGGCAATAGCTCAGGTCACCTATACATTACTGGATAGATTTGCAGTTATGGTTCCATTTCAGAACACAACATACATTTTCCAAGGTTTTATTCAATACAACAAACATCAAGTCTGGTTAAATACAATAAAACGCATCCCATGAAAATAACGATGCAAGGATCTTCTCTTCTCATAGTTCTTAAACCAGTCTCCCTGCTCCTCATGAGAGGGATGACGATGCTTCTTATATTTTCCTGAATAGTTATCACCACTCAGTCTGATAAACTCTAACATAAATGGTCTGTCCATGGGCAGAAGGTGGGCACACAGGGCACCGGATCTGCCATTACAGGCAGTAGACGGCACAGTCCATGTAGCGCTGTGAAGATGATGGGTGCGGTGATCTCACGCTCTCCTGGAGTTTTTCTTTTTCTTCCCGCTCATGGCTCCTCTCTGTGCAGCTTTCACCAGACCTTTGAATTGTCCTTGCATCTTCGCCTTTTTCCTGCAGAAGACAAAACAGTGTTACAGCGCCTCGTACATTATAGTAACTGCTTCCAACGCAGCTATAAATCCGGCCGCGCAGCGCAGCCGAGCAGGAAACCGGCCGCGCAGCGCAGCCGAGCAGGAAACCGGCCGCGCAGCGCAGCCGAGCAGGAAACCGGCCGCGCAGCGCAGCCGAGCAGGAAACCGGCCGCGCAGCGCAGCCGAGCAGGAAACCGGCCGCGCAGCGCAGTCAGGAGGCTGGATTTGCCCTGCAACTGGCTCATATACCAGCTCAAGGTAAAGGTAAAATCATATTTAAAAGAAATGTATTTAATTGTTGGTATAGACTAAGAAGATCTGTACATTTGGTTCATTTATAGCTTCCAGCGCTACTCTGCTGGTATTGCATAGGTTTTACTGAGCCATCGATGGGCTCACACGGCAGGCCAGCCACTGAGGAGAACATGAACATTACAAGAATACCCTAGAAATGGCAGTGCCATTATATTGTAACACGTGTCTTACCTGCGGTTGAGCTTGGACTTGTTTAGGGGTATGTAGGCATATGGGTCGTGTTTGCCTTTCTGTGTTATGTCACCTTTTCCTTTCTGGAAAGAGAAAAACAAGGTGAGAACTACTACTCTCAACCTGCACACTAAAGCAATGATCAGAGAACTATAAAAGTTACAGTCAACCACTGAGGGTCGCTTATAAAAGGGCCCATGCGTTTACATCCATCAGCAGCTTTGTGTTAATGTTTTACCTTGGACTTGTAAGGCACGCCGAACTCAGGTCTTTTGGAAACAGGTCTATGTATTCCTTTGCCTCCAGCTGTCAAAAGAAAATAAAACAGACAATTTATTACAATGGCTGACAATGTAATAAGATTGAATGACAACACGCGACAAGCCATAATGGCTGATAATTGCATTAGCTGCACCCGCTAAACCATAAACCTGTAATGCAATGAAGGTCCGGGACGAGAATGTTAAATCTCGCAGAACGTGTCTGCAGCATGACTTGTGTTATCAATGGGTTCTGCAGAGCATGAAATTCAATGTTTCCTGCAGTAAACGTATCCCGTCTAATACCCACGATGTCTTCCACATAACTGACCGGTGATGTAGGTCTGCAGGGATCTCCCAAGAGAAAATGGGAAAACTTAACCACCGATAGAGAAGAAATGAAGGCAATGGTGTCTATAACCGTAGTCTGCAACCTGCAACCGTCTGCACATTGTGAAACTTCGTCCATGTAATGTTAGGAGCAGAGTTGAGCAAAACTATTCGGGAAAACTCTGATCCATCAGTCACATTGATAGTCTGTGGCTGCCACTCCAGACCTCCTACCTGTTGCATCCTTGGACTGACTTATGAGACGAGGCTCTGGGGTTTCGCCAGTTAGGAGGAGGTTTCCAGGGCTCTGGCCTTGCAGCCACGGACTACAGACGTGGCCACTGGACCAGGGCCCGGCAACATTTTTTGCTCAATTCTAGTATAGTTTTGCAACAGCAGCAGAACCACAGGTTGCAAACCAAGATGGTGGAAAGTAATGGAGGCCAGTCTATGATCATATTCAAGGAAAAAATGGACATTGCAAAGGTCAACTGGTCACTGGCCCCTATTAATAAGACAACGGTCACAAGTGTGACTAGCTGGTACACATCTGCAGCTCATTAATTAATTTTCAATCCCAACGAACTGCACTTTGCCGTACAGAGGGCCACTACTAAACCATATATTACATTTTTATTTTTGCAATGAGTCTCTACGGTGGAAGAATGTAAGCCATCCCTTGACCCATCCTCTCTGACTAGCTATCACCCAATATCACTCCTCCCCTTTGCCTCAAAACTTCCAGAACAACATGTCCACTTTCAACTGTCCTCCCACCTCTCCTCCTGCTCTCTCTTTGACCACCTCCAATCTGGCTTCCGACCGCACCAGTCTACAGAAACTGCCCTGACTAAAGTCACCAACGACATACTAACTGCCAAATCCAAGCGACACTACTCTGTCCTCCTCCTCCTGGACCTGTCATCTGCCTTTGACACAGTGGACCATTCCCTCTAACTACAGACTCTTCTCTTGGCATCACAGACTTGGCCCCATCTTGGATCTCCTCATAGCTGATACACAGGACATTCAGCGTCTCCCACTCACGCACCACCTCCTCATCTCGCCCCCTATCTGTCGGTGTCCCCCAAGGCTCAGTTCTAGGACCCCTGCTCTTCTCCATCTACACTTTCAGCCTGGGACAGCTCATAGAGTCTCACGGTTTTCATTATCACCTTTATGCTGATGACACACAGATCTACCTCTCTGGACCGGATATCACCTCCTTACTAACCAAAATCCCACAATGTCGGTCCGCTATCTCATCCTTCTTCTCTGACAGATTTCTAAAACTAAAACATGGATAAAACAGAACTCATCGTCTTTCCGCCATCTCATTCACCACCCCCCCCCCCCCCCCCCCCACACACACACACACACACACACTTGACCTATCTATTAACGTCAATGGCTGCCCACTCTCCCCAGTCCCACAAGCTCGCTGCCTTGGGGTAACCCTGGACTCTGATCTCTCCTTCAAACCACATATCCAAGCCCTTTCCACTTCCTGCCGACTCCAACTCAAAAATATCTCCCGGATCCGCACATTCCTCAACCACAAATCTGCAAAAACACAAGTGCACGCCCTCATCATCTCCCGCCTCGACTACTGCAACCTCCTGCTCTGTGGCCTCCCTTTCATCACTCTCACAGCCCTCCAATCTATCCTAAACTCTGCTGCCCGACTAATCCACCTGTCCCCCCGCTATTCCCCGGCCTCTCCTCTCTGTCAATCCCTTCACTGGCCCCCATTGCCCAGAGATTCCAGTTCAAAGCCCTAACCCTGGCATACAAAGCCATCCAAAACCTGTCTCCCCCATACATCTGTGACCTAGTCTCCCGGTACATACCTACACGCAACCTCCGATCCTCACAAGATCTCCTGCTCTACTCCCCTCTTATCTCCTCCTCCCACAATCGCATATAAGATTTCTCCCATGCATCCCCCCCTACTCTGGAACTCTCTACCCCAACACATCAGACTCTTGCTGACCGTGGAAACCTTCAAAAGGAACCTGAAGACCCACCTCTTCCGACAAGCCTACAACCTGCAGTAACCACCGCTCCACCATACCGCTGCACGACCAGCTCTGCCCTCACCTACTGTATCCTCACCCATCCCTCGTAGACTGTGAGCCCTCGCGGGCAGGGTCCTCGCTCCTCCTGTACCAGTCGCCGTCACGTTTTATTCAAGATCATTATAATTGTTCTTGTATGTATACCCCCTTTCTCACATGTAAAGCGCCATGGAATAAATGGTGCTATAATAATAAATAATAACAGCATCCATTCAGACTATGGCCTCTGCCAGTGTTCAGATGCTCTCTGTGCACTTAGCCTCTCATGTGCTGATACATTGTAACAAAACCGTACATAAAAGAACAAAAGTATGATGCATTTATATTGTGCTTACAATGTGTTGTCTAGACTGGAGAGAAATGTAGCAAGCCCCCAGCTGTGAGAAGCATTAGGTCTAAGACTTCAAGCACAGATTTTGGAACTGGCAAGAAGCAGGAATATTGATCTCATCGGTCGGTGCAGTGGAAGACAATCTTCTGATTAGAATTTTTCAACACCAAAAAATGACAAAGCCCATGATCCTAGAGTTTTAGAAAAACGAATGCTTTTTTCTAGAAACCACTTCACCCCGAACCATGGGTTGTGTTTGGTATTACAACTAAGCCTTATGGCTCATGCACAGACTGGTCATGGGTCTCCCGACCCCAGCATGACAACTTCATATTTCTAAGAGGCTGTCACACTCGGGTCGGGAGACTCACGGGCCGTCCGTGCATTGCGGTCCGTGATCGGAGCGAGATTTACCCATGTCTGCATGAGCCTTTACTGCAGCCAACGGTGCTGAGCTGCAATTCCACAAGCCACGGTCAATAGTGGCACTGCTTCCGAAAGAAAGTAGCCATGTTCGTCTAATCCCGGAACAATCTCTTTAATGTCATTTCCTCAGTCCTAAGAGCACCCTGATGCATTTACACCCGTGTACCAGGAGCGAGCAGAGATCTTCTAGGTCCGTGCACTTATTACTAGCAGCGTCTTACCTTTATATTGTGACGTCTTCTCTCCAGCCTCGTCGTCGTCATCATCGTTACCTTGCCGGAATCTCCTCTTCTGGGCTTTTTTCTGTGAAACAGACAGAAGTCAACGAGCATTCCAGTATCTCCGGGGTATAATGAATGTCTATTGCAATGTAAACATAACAAGCGATCAAAACATCGTATCTACACTAAAATGGTATCCGTAAAAACGCCAACTCACAATGCAGAAAACAATCCTGCACAGCTTCATTGCTGGAAAAATGAAAAAAGTCATGGTTCTCAGAAAATGGCAAACTTTTTTTTTTTAGCAAAGTACTATTTTGTTTTAACCATAGTTTCATCTTGCCACAATCGTACGGACATGGAGAATCATATTGCCAGGTAATTTTTACCATACACTGCATGCTAAAAATGAATAATGGTGCATTTTTTTACCATGTTATCTCACTTGGAATCCCACCCCCCCCCCATTTTTCAGTACATATTATAGTAAAATTAATAGTGCTATTAGAAAGTACAACTCATTCTGCAAAAAAAAAAAAAAAAAAAAGCCCTTGTACGGCTGGGTCAACAACAGGCGAATAACCATTTTACGGCTTTTGGAAGAAAGGGAGTAAAAAAAAAAGTGCAAGAAAAAAACAAAACTAAAATTGCCAGGTCTTGAAGGGGTTAATAATACCCCTATTAGGGCATAAAGAAACTCCCAAGAACCCCCCTGCCCTTTGCAACGTCTGGGAGTTTAGTTCTGCATTCGTTGGCGTTCACTGCACAATACTATCTTTCTATTTTTACATGGATCATATAAAGTAGGACGCCTCATGGACTGGCACAAGGACATACTACTATGTACGGCCATACAAACTTACAGTGCGTAGTCCGACTTCTTGCATTAGATCTGCCATCTCTTCATCCACACCTGTCACAATTAAGACAAAAGACTTTTTGAGACATGGAGGGAGGAGGGGGACGCAGCTGCAGGATCTCTCCCAGGGTTTGATACTCTGTGCTGTGACAAAGCAGGAGGTATCTAACGGCACAGGTCTGACATCTCAGCAGAAATGGGAGAGAAAATGAACATGTGCATATACAAGGGTCGCCAGAGTAAAGGGAAAAAGACCCCTAATATGCAGAATATTCAGCACATTTATGGATGAGTTACATTTAATATCTGCTGTGTACTAAATTAACCTCAATTAGTTAATTACAAAGTCGACCCCCAAAAAAAACACATTTTTTTTAGTATTGCAATGTGACCAGCTTGGGGAGACATCTGCTTGGCAGCTCAGCTTACAGACCATTTGCCCGTTCTGATCTGTAGATGACTAAGCGTCCATATACTTTCATAGGTCGTATGGGTACGGGTTCATATGCATGGGACAATGCCCCTTACAGCTAGGACACAGGATCACTGCTTATCCTTGAAGAAACAAGTGGATCTTGTGATTGCTGCATCTTATAAAAGTCCATTTTTCTATTCACTGCATAGCCCTCACGGAGTACTATGTAATCGGCGAAATAGAAGACAGATGTGGTAATTAACCACTTCTGTCTTCTTCCCCTGGTTCTCTAGCTGTATCTGACAGCCGTGGACCGGTCTTGCTAGTTTACAGTAGCTTTTTAACCCAGTGTCGTAAATTAACAATGAGGTTAATTAGTAAGATCCCTGCCCCCTCCCTCCGAATCATTATCTTTATTAGCGGTGTAGACATTTTGTAATCCACTGTCTAGTCTAGAAATGTCTCTTTTACTCTTGTATGTATCTGAATAACACAAGTGCAGCACTTACCTTTAGGCTTCTCCTCTTCAGCGTCGTCGTCTTTGATAATGAGGCGGCCATCTGCAGTCACTTTGAAGTCGTGGCTCTTCTTCGAGCTCTTCAGCCCGGGTTTGGTGGCTGTGATGTGAAAAGATGAGACAATACATAAAGTATTCTGTGCACAGGAGTTCAGAAAGGTTAACGCAGTTCAAGACTTTCATACAGGATGGATCGGTAAGTGATAAATCATTCGGTGTAGTTACATGGCTACACAACTTTTTAACTACATTACATCCATTGGTAAAAAATGAACCTCTTCCAGACATCTGCCTTAAATTTATGGGGAGACTACGTAGCTAACCAAGCCCACTCCATGTGCACAGTACAGACCAAAAGTTTGGACACACCTTCTCATTTAAAGAAATTTCTGTATTTTCATGACTATGAAAATTGTACATTCACACTGAAGGCATCAAAACTATGAATTAACACATGTGGAATTATATACTTAACAAAAAAGTGTCAAACAACTGAAAATATGTCTTATATTCTAGGTTCTTCAAAGTAGCCACCTTTTGCTTTGATGACTGTTTTGCACACTCTTGGCATTCTCTTGATGAGCTTCTAGAGGTAGTCACCGAAAATGGTCTTCCAACAATCTTGAAGGAGTTCCCAGAGATGCTTAGCACTTGTTGGCCCTTTTGCCTTCACTCTGCGGTCCAGCTCACCCCAAACCATCTCGATTGGGTTCAGGTCTGGTGACTGTGGAGGCCAGGTCATATGGCGTAGCACCCCATCATTCTCCTTCTTGGTCAAATAGCCCTTACACAGCCTGGAGGTGTGTTTGGGGTCATTGTCCTGTTGAAAAATAAATGATGGTCCAACTAAACGCATACTGGATGGAATAGCATGCCGCTGCAAGATGCTGTGGTAGCCATGCTGGTTCAGTATGCCTTCAATTTTGCATAAATCCCCAACAGTGTAGCCAGCAAAGCCCCCCCACACCATCACACCTCCTCCTCCATGCTTCACGGTGGGAACCAGGCATGTAGAGTCCATCCGTTCACCTTTTCTGCGTCGCACAAAGACACGGTGGGTGGAACCAAAGATCTCAAATTTGGACTCATCAGACCAAAGCACAGATTTCCACTGGTCTAATGTCCATTCCTTGTGTTCTTTAGCCCAAACAAGTCTCTTCTGCTTGTTGCCTGTCCTTAGCAGTGGTTTCCTAGCAGCTATTTTACCATGAAGGCCTGCTGCACAAAGTCTCCTCTTAACAGTTGTTGTAGAGATGTGTCTGCTGCTAGAACTCTGTGTGGCATTGACCTGGTCTCTAATCTTAGCTGCTGTTAACCTGCGATTTCTGAGGCTGGTGACTCGGATAAACTTATCCTCAGAAGCAGAGGTGACTCTTGGTCTTCCTTTCCTGGGGCGGTCCTTATGTAAGCCAGTTTCTTTGCACACTCTTGGCATTCTCTTGATGAGCTTCAAGAGGTAGTCACCGGAAATGGTTTTCACTTCACAGGTGTGCCCTGTCAGGTTTAATAAGTGGGATTTCTTGCCTTATAAATGGGGTTGGGACCATCAGTTGTGTTGTGCAGAAGTCTGGTGGATACACAGATGATAGTCCTACTGAATAGACTGTTAGAATTTGTATCATGGCAAGAAAAAAGCAGCCAAGTAAAGAAAAACGTGTGGCCATCATTACTTTAAGAAATGAAGGTCAATCAGTCCGAAAAATTGGGCAAACTTTGAAAGTGTCCCCAAGTGCAGTTGCAAAAAACATCAAGCGCTACAAAGAAACTGGCTCACATGAGAACCGCCCCAGGAAAGGAAAACTAAGAGTCACCTCTGCTTCTGAGGATAAGTTTATCCGAGTCACCAGCCTCAGAAATCGCAGGTTAACAGCAGCTCAGATTAGAGACCAGGTCAATGCCACACAGAGTTCTAGCAGCAGACACATCTCTACAACAACTGTTAAGAGGAGACTTTGTGCAGCAGGCCTTCATGGTAAAATAGCTGCTAGGAAACCACTGCTAAGGACAGGGAACAAGCAGAAGAGACTTGTTTGGGCTAAAGAACACAAGGAATGGACATTAGACCAGTGGAAATCTGTGCTTTGGTCTGATGAGTCCAAATTTGAGATCTTTGGTTCCAATCACCGTGTCTTTGTGCGACACAGAAAAGGTGAACGGATGGACTCTACATGCCTGGTTCCCACCGTGAAGCATGGAGGAGGAGGTGTGATGGTGTGGGGGTGCTTTGCTGGTGACACTGTTGGGGATTTATTCAAAATTGAAGGCATACTGAACCAGCATGGCTACCACAGCATCTTGCAGCGGCATGCTATTCCATCCGGTTTCCGTTTAGTTGGAACATCATTTATTTTTCAACAGGACAATGACCCCAAACACACCTCCAGGCTGTGTAAGGGCTATTTGACCAAGAAGGAGAGTGATGGGGGGCTACGCCAGATGACCTGGCCTCCACAGTCACCAGACCTGAACCCAATCGAGATGGTTTGGGGTGAGCTGGACCACAGAGTGAAGGCAAAAGGGCCAACAAGTGCTAAGCATCTCTGGGAACTCCTTCAAGATTGTTGGAAGACCATTTTCGGTGACTACCTCTTGAAGCTCATCAAGAGAATGCCAAGAGTGTGCAAAGCAGTCATCAAAGCAAAAGGTGGCTACTTTGAAGAACCTAGAATATAAGACATATTTTCAGTTGTTTCACACTTTTTTGTTATGTATATAATTCCACATGTGTTAATTCATAGTTTTGATGCCTTTAGTGTGAATGTACAAGGTTGAGATGTGCTGGTTGTTCACACACTTAGTTGGGCATAGTCTCATTTCGCAGGTACAGACCGCAGCGACAACCACCCCACAGGTTATTCCCAATATGTAACGCACCTAGCACTCGCTGAGCAGCGTTCGGATCAAGGAAATTCAGCGGCTCGTCTCTTTCTCCTTCCTTCAGCCAGGCTTGGCTCATCTGCCGGACTTGTTTCTTCTGCTTCCTTGTTGGCTTCTCATCCTCTTCTCCTTCCTCCTCATCTGTATCTGCCAAGACGTCTTCTATGCTGAAAATAAAAATCCCAGAAGAAAAGTTACAGCCTCCTAAGTTGCGGCGTAAAATATACAATTTATTTTTTTGAATGCAAATATTTTGACATTTGCTTCCGCTCATCGCTCCTCCGTGATGGCCAGAGAGCTGTACAGATCTGCACTGGATCTCTATGGAAATGCCTGCAGTCCCCACTATAGGGAGCCTAGGAGAGCATATTAAACAAGAGTCAGTCATCTCCAAATTCTAACTAAGTCACGTACACAGGTATGTAGGAGAGCAAACCCTATAAAAATAAGTGGTTTAAAAATGGTTCAATATACCAAGATACCTCCTCAGTTTGCATACTGAGCACTTAGTCATATCCTAATTGACAGTGACTCATAGCCTGAAATCTGCAGCTGCGATCACACGGTGTTATCTTCGGCTCCTGTCTGCAGCACAATAAAAGAGCAGAAGCTGCAGACAGGAACCAGCAATTTAAGCATGAATCGACACTGCAGAAACCCAGCCGCGTGCTGCTCACATAGGGTTACTGGTTGCTATCGCTGGCTCCTGTCCACGGCTGCTACTTGGTACTGTACTACAGACAGGAGCCAAAGATTAGAGGCTCCTGTCTACGGCTGCCACTTGGTACTATACTGCAGACAGGAGCCAAAGATTAGAGTCAGCAATGACAATGCTCAGCATGCAGATTGAGGCAACGCAAATGTACATTAAGCCTTTGCGCATGCCAAGTGTGCGATGAAGTATTCATGATGTCGCAGAGGCTTTGTAAAGGCCAGAAGCACCCAGGATGCTTGGGTTTGAGTGCCGGTAGAGGAAGTTCGCAAGACCTTTGCTTGGTAGCCACAGAGAACAGAATTGGAAGCCAGGATCAGAGTCCTGTGAATCTTAATGCTCATTAAACCTTTTATTACTCACTCGTCTCCCTTGTGCTTT
Organism: Phyllobates terribilis; assembly: GCF_046119375.1. Taxonomy (NCBI): domain Eukaryota; kingdom Metazoa; phylum Chordata; class Amphibia; order Anura; family Dendrobatidae; genus Phyllobates; species Phyllobates terribilis. Next base: position 389,890,857 of record NW_027362765.1, read on the forward strand.
GTACCCTCCTCGTCATCCTCATCACCCTCTGATGCTGCCTGTTTTAGGGATTTTCGCTTCTTGTTTTTAGCCTCAGCCTTCCGGATGTTGACCAGAACTTTGTGATAATCCACAGGAAGCATGTCCTTCACTAAATCAAACCTGGAAGTACAAAAAAAAATGATCGTGAATGCACCAAAAATAACCAAAGGCCTAACATACCAGAAAACAACCAAAGACTCAATAGAAAGTTGATCTTTATAAGCCTTCTCTCCCGTTCTAGGTCTTCAGTCTCGGAGAAAAGCAAAGCCTGACTGATCATGTGTCCCGTTGTTTCAGCTGTGGGGACTTCAGTGTCTGAACCCCCACGATCAAAACTTGTCGAAAATCTTCTAAAAGTGCAGTTACACTTTCAGCCTATTCCTTACCATACACAGCCTCATGACCTCAGCTTACCCAAATTTGCGGATGAACTTTGTGAAGATGTTCTTCAGCTTCACACGGAAATGACGCCGCACGTCCTGGTTTATACTGCCGATGGCTTCCATCTACAGGTTTAAATAAAATAAATGATTAGTTAATAAACATTTATCGGAGGGCGACATATCAGGGCCGAGCACCAGTATTACAGGTGTAGTACCACCACTGTACAGAATGTGAAATCAGTTTATCTACTTATTGAAATCGTCCAATAACTCCCTACACAAGATCTGAAAGATGAAGAAGGTCCACGCTGCGGGTCCCTTTTAGTCTCAGGTGGGAATCAAGTGATTCACTTAAGTAGAAAGATTTCTCGCTTTCAAAAGGGAATAAGCGTGGGTGGGACTTATCTTACCTAGTTCTTCTGGTGGACATGTTTTTGACTAATCTGTCAGAAGAATGTAAGCACGGGTGGGGCTTAAATAGCCTTGTTCTTGTAGTAGAGGTAGGCGAGGCTCTTCTGTCAGGAGGATATAAGCATGGGTGGGGCTTAGCCTAGTTCTTCAGGTGGTTAGAGGTGTGGATTATCACTATCAGGGGGAAATAAGCATGGGGGGCTTAGTTCTTCAGGTGGTTAGAGGTGTGGATTATCACTGTCAGGAGGATATAAGCATGAGTGGGGCTTAGCTTAGTTCTTTGGGTTGATAGGTGTGGATTATCACTGAAAGAAGGGTATAAGCATGTGTGGGGCTTTGCTTGCTTAGTTCTTCAGGAGTATATATCTGTGACTTATCTGTGAGAAGGTTATACACATGGATGGGACTTAGTTCTTTTGGTGGATAAGTGTCGATTATCACTGTCAGGAGGATATAAGCATGGGTGGGGCTTAGCCTAGTTCTTCGGTAGAGGTGAGGCTCATCACTGTCAGGAGGATATAAGCATGGGTGGGGCTTAGCCTAGTTCTTCGGTAGAGGTGAGGCTCATCACAGTCAGGAGGATATAAGCATGGGTGGGGCTTAGCCTAGTTCTTCAGGTAGAGGTGAGGCTTATCACAGTCAGGAGGATATAAGCATGGGTGGGGCTTAGCCTAGTTCTTCAGGTAGAGGTGAGGCTTATCACAGTCAGGAGGATATAAACATGGGTGGGGCTTAGCCTAGTTCTTCAGGTAGAGGTGAGGCTTATCACAGTCAGGAGGATATAAGCATGGGTGGGGCTTAGCCTAGTTCTTCAGGTAGAGGTGAGGCTTATCACAGTCAGGAGGATATAAGCATGGGTGGGGCTTAGCCTAGTTCTTCAGGTAGAGGTGAGGCTTATCACAGTCAGGAGGATATAAGCATGGGTGGGGCTTAGCCTAGTTCTTCAGGTAGAGGTGAGGCTTATCACTGTCAGGAGGATATAAGCATGGGTGGGGCTTAGCCTAGTTCTTCGGTAGAGGTGAGGCTTATCACTGTCAGGAGGATATAAGCATGGGTGGGGCTTAGCCTAGTTCTTCAGGTAGAGGTGAGGCTTATCACTGTCAGGAGGATATAAGCATGGGTGGGGCTTAGCCTAGTTCTTCAGGTAGAGGTGAGGCTTATCACTGTCAGGAGGATATAAGCATGGGTGGGGCTTAGCCTAGTTCTTCGGTAGAGGTGTGGCTTATCACTGTCAGGAGGATATAAGCATGGGTGGGGCTTAACCTAGTTCTTCAGGTAGAGGTGCGGCTTATCACTGTCAGGAGCATATAAGCATGGGTGGGGCTTAGCCTAGTTCTTCAGGTGGTTGCAGGTGTGGATTATCACGGTCAGGAGGATATAAGCATGGGTGGGGCTTAGCCTAGTTCTTCGGTAGAGGTGAGGCTTATCACTGTCAGGAGGATATAAGCATGGGTGGGGCTTAGCCTAGTTCTTCGGTAGAGGTGAGGCTTATCACTGTCAGGAGGATATAAGCATGGGTGGGGCTTAGCCTAGTTCTTCGGTAGAGGTGAGGCTTATCACTGTCAGGAGGATATAAGCATGGGTGGAGCTTAGCCTAGTTCTTCAGGTAGAGGTGCGGCTTATCACGGTCAGGAGGATATAAGCATGGGTGGGGCTTAGCCTAGTTCTTCAGGTAGGAGGTGAGGCTTATCACGGTCAGGAGGATATAAGCATGGGTGGGGCTTAGCCTAGTTCTTCAGGTAGGAGGTGAGGCTTATCACGGTCAGGAGGATATAAGCATAGGTGGGGCTTAGCCTAGTTCTTCAGGTAGAGGTGTGGATTATCACTGTCAGAAGGATATAAGCATGGGTGGAGCTTAGCTTAGTTCTTCAGGTAGAGGTGTGGATTATCACTGTCAGAAGGATATAAGCATGGGTGGGGCTTAGCCTAGTTCTTCAGGTAGAGGTGCGGCTTATCACTGTCAGGAGGATATAAGCATGGGTGGGGCTTAGCCTAGTTCTTCAGGTAGAGGTGTGGCTTATCACTGTTAGGAGGATATAAGCATGGGTGGGGCTTAGCCTAGTTCTTCAGGTAGAGGTGTGGCTTATCACTGTCAGGAGGATATAAGCATGGGTGGGGCTTAGCCTAGTTCTTCAGGTAGAGGTGTGGCTTATCACTGTCAGGAGGATATAAGCATGGGTGGGGCTTAGCCTAGTTCTTCAGGTAGAGGTGCGGCTTATCACTGTCAGGAGGATATAAGCATGGGTGGGGCTTAGCCTAGTTCTTCGGTAGAGGTGCGGCTTATCACTGTCAGGAGGATATAAGCATGGGTGGGGCTTAGCCTAGTTCTTCGGTAGAGGTGAGGCTCATCACTGTCAGGAGGATATAAGCATGGGTGGGGCTTAGCCTAGTTCTTCGTTAGAGGTGAGGCTCATCACTGTCAGGAGGATATAAGCATGGGTGGGGCTTAGCCTAGTTCTTCGGTAGAGGTGAGGCTCATCACTGTCAGGAGGATATAAGCATGGGTGGGGCTTAGCTCGCCTATTTCTTGTTCCTAGTGGAGACAGGAGTAACTTATCACGGTGAAAAGGTGCTTACACTGCTTTGTTCTACATTATAAACGTCTCTGGGGGTAAAAAGTAGAAGATGTAGCCGGCTAAGAGGCTGTCACTTATTACAAGTTTTGAATATTGTTTATTTTTTTTTAATTCTTTTATAAAAAGGTCAGATTTTTTATTTTTTTTTGCTTAGAATGAAAATTACCAGAGCAAGTTATTTTCATATAAGATTGCAGCTTTGAAGCATGAATAATTGTGACTAACTCTAGACTAAAATACAGACTGTAATTCAAGAGTAGGGCACACACCTTTACCTTTTCACAGTGATTGGAATGGGGTCATACATGAAAAGAAGAAAAAAAAGGTGGTTGTTTTTTCCTAGAACGACTGCCACATCTGTCCTGGTGTTGCAACTTATCCCCATTCAAGTGAGTATAACTGAATTGTAATACCAGACATGTCCATGGACAAGAGTGGCGCTGTTTCTGGGTGAACAGCAGACACTTCACCTAATGCTGGACATCCCCTTTAAATATCATGTCACGTTCTGCACTACAATATGACTTACCATCATCTGCAGGTGTCTGGAGAGAACCTTCAGGTCCATGACAAAGATGATGACTTTAATAAAGCCCAGAGCCGCCTTCACGACCTCCCTCGTTTTAGAGCTTAACAAGAGGCAGACGTTCTGCAGCAACTGCTCAATCACCTCCAGCCCCATGTGATCTGTAAAAATGAGGTGCAAATTCATTGACTTATTCAGGGGGTTCTCTCCGCCCACCCACCTCCATTCTCTCAGCGCTAGAGCTTGCAGGAGGGAGGAGAAGGGGTGTTGTAGGCAGATGTGCAGTGGAGAGGGGGGGAATTATTTACAGTCTCAAGGAGGGCAGAGAAAGACGACATATGAAAAAGTGAAGACAGCAGCACCCTGGATACACAGAGCTCATATCCAGCCTATATTACAGAGAGGGATACTCCCACAAGAACAAAAAGACTGAAATCTAGATCAAGTATGCAAACTCAAGGGGTCTGAAAGTGAATGGAGGAATGAAGATTGCAGACAATTTTATAAAGGGGCTTGCTTCTGTTTAATTTGATGTGATATAGTTTGTTTGTTTTTTATAATGTACACTACACGGGTAAAAATGTTAGATGTACAGCACAGATCAGTCCAATTTCAGCAATACTAGTTATGTGCACTCCATTTTTTTGATATAATGAAGCATTATATCAAGGGGCATGCAATCACTTGATCACTGATAGTTTTACTCTTACACTGTAACGTAGAATAACAGACAGGGGCCTATCTGTACGCTTCATTTGTATTGCAAGATACACAGAGGGGAGGCAGAGGGAGCAGGGTCCCCAGTAGGGGAGGCAGAGGGAGCAGGGTCCCCAGTAGGGGAGGCAGAGGGAGCAGGGTCCCCAGTAGGGGAGGCAGAGGGAGCAGGGTCCCCAGTAGGGGAGGCAGAGGGAGCAGGGTCCCCAGTAGGGGAGGCAGAGGGAGCAGGGTCCCCAGTAGGGGAGGCAGAGGGAGCAGGGTCCCCAGTAGGGGAGGCAGAGGGAGCAGGGTCCCCAGTAGGGGAGGCAGAGGGAGCAGGGTCCCCAGTAGGGGAGGCAGAGGGAGCAGGGTCCCCAGTAGGGGAGGCAGAGGGAGCTGTCTCCCTCTGTCCAACTGTTCAGCTGCCAGGGTCACTATTGTGCAGAGCATCAGAGGGATTAAACACCTGGGATCAGAGTCACCTCTGATCCCAGCTATTGAAGAAGAATCTCAGCTGTAATAAAACATCTACCTCTGAATTCAAACAGCAGTCTTGTGAGTGTGAGGACTGTGCAGGTAATCATGGTGACTGAACCAGTCAGCCCAGCATAGACGACCGTTAGGTACTGGTCCAGGGCCCCTGCAAGAAGAAAGCAAGATGTAAATAAGAAAATCCACACTCAGTGCCCCATAATAATCTGCCAGGTTTAGATGAGGATCCTGATGTTACATTATAAACTCTGTGTCGTGAGATGTCCATTCGAATATCACATCTCCTCCGTTACAACAAACTGCAAAATAAGCAGCATTTTTGCTGAAAACTGCAAGCTACTAACGCTCTAGTGATTAGCTAGGTGTAGTCATACATGGCCATAAGAGATCGCTTACCTGAGGGATCACTGACGAAGCGCAGGAAGGCGTGCCCTATCTCCGCCAGGAGGGTATAAGCGTTCTTCCTTGCTCCCACAGAGGCTTCCTTAGTACAAATCATCACCTTATGTAAAAAATAATTAAAATGCATTAGATCCATGGTTTATTTATTGTAAAGCCCAACCTCTATAATAATGCACGGGCCGTCATTTACTGGTCTGCATAAAGGAAGGAAGGAAGGAAGGAAGGAAATGGCAGTGGATGCATCGCTGCATAAGCAGACAGTCACAACCAGTATAGGCGTTGTAATGGCAAACAATATATCAGTCATTGCAATAGCAAAGCCAGCCCCCTTCTGTGTCATCGCTGATGCATAGATAGACATGGGGACTGGCTTAGCCATTGACATTAGCGGCCAGTCTCCTTCACACAATGCAAGAATGATGTGCTGATAAGAAAAGAGCACAGGGTTGGAAAAAAAATATTCTAAATGTATTAAAACACATCTTAAGGTATTTTTTGTAACAACAAAAAAAATCCCTTTTAACAATTTTGTGGAGGAGAATGACAAAAGAGCACGTCAGAGTCAATTTATGCATTACTGCATTTCAAGGAAGAATGAAAGAGGAACGGGCCCCAATGCAGAATTCTAAGAAAAGATGCTTCAGAATTCATGTATTTACTAAAACAGAAAAAAAAAAAGTCAACTGATGCTCTTTATGGATCTTTTCCAAGAAAGCAGGAAACTCAATGCCAGCCAATTAAGTCAAACGGACACTTCTACAGGACCACGACCCGCGATAAAGACAGCAGAAAAGTCTTATGATGTGGTCGACCCTGTGGGTACGATGTACAATAAAGCTGCTGCAATAATACAAGTAGCGTGACCCCCTACCTCCGGGATAATAGATGTCATGAACTCTTCATGGTCGGCCGTGAGCTGCTTGACAATGTGTATCAGGCACTTCAGACGCGGCTGCAAAACAAGAGGGGGAAAAAAAAAAGCAAAAGTTAAAAGAAGAGTCACATTCCCTGCTGGGTTGATCTCCATTATTAACTCTCGTTTTAAGTATACAGGACCAAAGCTGAGCGCTGCAAACATTCAACTCCTGACAGGAATCAGAAATAATTGCAACTGGTTCTTATATTCCGGTAGTAAACGTTCTCAATTATTGCATCGCGAGTGACAGCCGTAATAAGCCGCCGGCAAGAAATGGCTGTCAAGGAGCCGCAGACCGAAGGATAAAAGACTAATTTACATCCCATTCTTCTCAAATTAAGTCCCGAAGTTTAAAAAGGAAAAAACTAAGACAAGTGTAGTCATAGAAGTGATGCGAGGATCAGAAGAGGTCCACGTCCCCATCACCGGCCACAGATGTGAGTGGATGATCGGCAGCGAAAAATTCTCCAGGTCCAGCACTGTGGCGCAGCGCAGGATAAGTGTTTTGCACCCCGCGACCCGAGTCCCCTCCCCTGGTCCGGTGTTAACCCTTATCCCCCCTGGCACATATGTTGTGATTTAAGAAAATACTGATGTAATTAGTTTGCCCTCTAGTTTTTCCTGCTTCTTGTTGAATATACCTATATTGCTATTATACATTGTTCTAGTTCTCTTTTATTACAATGTTGCGCTTTTTTTATTTTAATAACCTTTAACTCCTTCACAACCGATGACCCATATTTACATCGGCCGTGTCCCTGTCTTTGATTCGGGCTCACACGCATTTTTTTCCCAGCACTTGATGGCTGATTTAATCAGCCATCATGTGCCTCTAACAGCGGTGGGTGGATTTGAGATCCACCCGCGGCTGTTGACAAGTTAAATCTCGCTGTCAATCACTGACAACAGCATTTAAAACACGCAGATAGGACGCCATCGATCATCGGCGCCCCCACAAGATCGTGGGGCGCCGATGGGTTGTCATGACATCCGGGGATCCGTTGAAGACCCCCATGCCTGTCATCACAATCCTAATATGAATGCCATAGGAGACCATTATTTTTGTCATACGTAGAAGAGCTGATGCACGTGTGATCAATCACAGCTTCAAGGGAATCAATATAAAGTAAAAAAAAAAAAAAAAAAAAAAAAAAAAGTTTTAAAAAATATTAACAAAGTGAAAAAAAAAAAGACAAAAGTTCACATCACCACTCTTTTGCCCAATAAAAAAAAAAAAAAAAACATTTGGTTTTGCAGAGTTCAGAAATGTCCGATCTATAAAAATATTAATCGGCAAACTGCGTAACGAGAAAAAAAAAAATCAAAGCGTCAAAATTATTTGGTCACAGCAACATTGCAATAAAATAAAAAATGAACATAAACTAACCCAATATGGTATCCGTAAAAATGTCAGCTCAGGGTGCAAAAAATAAGCCCTCACCCAGTGCCTGAAAAATTAAAATGCTATGTGTCTCGGAAAATGGGCACATAAGAGGAAAAAATTTGGGGGGCAAATTTCAGATTTTTTTGACCTGGAGAATCATATTACCAGTTTTACCATATATTAAACATGGTAGATAAAAAAAAAATTGTGGAATTGCACATTTTTTTGCAATTTCACCGCACTTGGAATTTTTTTCCCTGTTTTCCAGTACACTATGTGGTAAAATCAATGGTGTCATTCAAAAGTACAACTCGTCTCGCAAAAAACAAGCCCTCACACGGCCATATTGATGAAAAAAAAAAAATATGGAACCATGACCGCTGCAGACGATCAGTGCCGTCAATAGGCTGCAGTGTTCACGTTATAAATGTTTGCGTTTTGTGTGTAAGCGGCAGAGTAAGGGCCGCTGCAGACGGCCATATTATTGGTCCGAATGCGATCCGACAAAACATCGGATTGCACCCGGACCAATGTTATTCTATGGGGCCGTGCACATGTTTAATTATTTCCTCAGACAATTTGTCCAAGGGAAAAAAAAAAATGCTGCATGTCCGAGTTTGATCCGATGGGCTCCACGACTACAGTCTGTCTCTCTCACCCTTTTGGCCGGGGATGAGGCACTTTTCAGTGATCCCAAGAGAGTTTTCTTCAGCTCCTCCAAGTTGTTATTCACAAAGGCCACACACGGAGGCCTCTCCCCTCCGCAGATCTCCTCCAGGATACGGTACGCCTTCTTCTGCACACTGTGGTTTTTCTCCTGATGAAATAAAATGAAAAATGAGCGTTGTTTTTTTTTGTTTGTTTTTTTTGCAATCCTAATTTACTTCTAAATGTTAAAAACTTTTTGCTGCTCAATTAAAGTTTACAAATCGCTGATGGCAAGTAGAGATAAAAATGGTAAGGACCTAAAAGCAAGGGATAATAAAATGAAAAAGTTGCCAACTTCTAATTATACACTACTCAAAAAAAAATAAAGGGAACACTTAAACAACAGAATATAACTCCAAGTAAATCAAACTTCTGTGAAATCAAACTGTCCACTTAGGAAGCAACACTGATTGACAATCAATTTCACATGCTGTTGTGCAAATTGAATAGACAATAGATGGAAATTATTGTCAATTATCAAGACACCCTCAATAAAGGAGTGGTTCTGCAGGTGGGGACCACAGACCACATCTCAGTACCAATGCTTTCTGGCTGATGTTTTGGTCACTTTTGAATGTTGGTTGTGCTTTCACACTCGTGGTAGCATGAGACGGACTCCACAACCCACAGAAGTTGCTCAGGTAGTACAGCTCATCAAGGATGGCACATCAATGCGAGCTGTGGCAAGAAGGTTTGCTGTGTCTGTCAGCGTAGTGTCCAGGGGCTGGAGGCGCTACCAGGAAACAGGCCAGTACACCAGGAGACGAGGAGGGGGCCGTAGGAGGGTAACAACCCAGCAGCAGGACCGCTACCTCCACCTTTGTGCAAGGAGGAACAGGAGGAGCACAGCCAGAGCCCTGCAAAATGACCTCCAGCAGGCCACAAATGTGCATGTATCTGCACAAATGGTTAGAAACCGACTCCATGAGGGTGGTATGAGGGCCCGACATCCACAGACGGGAGTTGTGCTCACAGCCCAACACCGTGCAGGACGCTTGGCATTTGCCACAGAACACCAGGATTGGCAAAGTCGCCACTGGTGCCCTGTGCTCTTCACAGATGAAAGCAGGTTCACACTGAGCACATGTGACAGAGGTGACAGAGTCTGGAGACGCCGTGGAGAGCGATCTGCTGCCTGCAACATCCTTCAGCATGACCGGTTTGGCAGTGGGTCAGTAATGGTGTGGGGTGGCATTTCTTTGGAGGGCCGCACAGCCCTCCATGTGCTCGCCAGAGGTAGCCTGACTGCCATTAGGTACCGAGATGAGATCCTCAGACCCCTTGTGAGACCATATGCTGGTGCGGTTGGCCCTGGGTTCCTCCTAATGCAGGACAATGCCAGACCTCATGTGGCTGGAGTGTGTCAGCAGTTCCTGCAAGATGAAGGCATTGAAGCTATGGACTGGCCCGCCCGTTCCCCAGGCCTGAATCCGATTGAGCACATCTGGGACATCATGTCTCGCTCCATCCACCAACGTCACATTGCACCACAGACTGTCCAGGAGTTGGCGGATGCTTTAGTCCAGGTCTGGGAGGAGATCCCACAGGAGACCATCCGCAACCTCATCAGGAGCATGCCCAGGCGTTGTAGGGAGGTCATACAGGCACGTAGAATAAATTTGATGATTTGTGTGTGATTTTGTTGTCAGCACATTCAACTTTGTACAGAACAAAGTATTCAATGAGAATATTTCATTCATTCAGATCTAGGATGTGTTATTTCAGTGTTCCCTTTATTTTTTTGAGCAGTGTATAATTTGCTTTAGTTAAAATTAGAAAATATCTTTTAACCCTTTCCCAAGATACGACATACATGCAATTAACACGTCGTCAGGTGCGGGTGTATGGAGCGGACCCAGGTGCTGAGCCTGCAAGCACATACGGCAGGCGATGCCTGTGCTATACAGTCGCCACCTGCCTATAATAATAGTAGCGATTAGAGCTGTTCAATCACTGAAGAAATAGCTGTCAAAATAAATCATGAGGCCATCAGCACGACGGTACGCTGCTGTGTGCACGGAGACAAATACATAGCAGGGTGTCTGCCCAACAGGACAGCATAAACCAAGTGCGACTCCCCCCCTAAATACATAATGACGTCTCACTGACCTCAAGAAATGGTAAGATAGTCTGATACACCCTGGTCATGGATGGCTCATCGGCATACGGCGCCATTGCAGTAATGAGATCCAGCACATAGAGCCTGGAAAAAAAACAAAGGAAGACAAAAAGTTCTCAAAGAAGTATCAGCAAAATTTTATTTCCACTCTTTCGGAGTGGCTCCCCGAAATCGCCGTTTGCCTATAATAAAGGGTATAATACCCCCATAATCCCAATAACTCACTTCTCGTTGTCCGCCTTCTCTGACACCTTGGCGCTGGCTTTTGATAATAAATCGCAGACGAGCTGTAAATGAAGAAAATAAATTAAAAAAAATAGAAAAATATGCGAGCGAAAAAAAATCCCTTGTGCAACTGGTATGGCAGAAGATAGACCGAGCAATGAATGAATGAATGAATGAATACTTTACCTGTTGGTCTGTTAAAGTCAGATAAGCCCGGATAGTTTCCATCACAGGAAACTTCTGCGCGGCGCCCTCTCCTGGCTCAGGCGCTTTCATGTAGACGTTGAACAATATAGGAAGGTAATTCTTGGCTAATCGGCTCACTTCTGCTTTATCGGCCTCTGCGCAAAGAGTAAAAATTAATATTAACTCAAGCAGCGGTTTGTTATTCTGTTGCCTTAATCCCGGGGGATTAGTCGGGGGGCGATTACAGCTTATTCGGTTCTGCTCTACATGACAATATGGATCAGGCAGCGGAGGAGTCGATTGTGGAGCTCTTCCATTCATTTCATGTAAAGATGAAGTCGGCTGTGACAATGCAGGAAAAATAAGAGGGAAGGAGGACGGTTTTTGGCGAGGTTGGTGATGATGCGCTTGAACTTTATAAATTTTCCAGATCTGGACACAAAAACCTTTCTTACAATCCCATGCATACGGCAGGCCAGCATTACAGAAAGCTCGTGATGGGATTTAACCCCTTGCAGAAATTTTCTTTTTTGCCTTCCCCTTCTTTCAAACAAAAAAGCAATTCACCAGCTTGTTGGTTTTTTTTTTTTTGGGGGGGGGGGGGGGGGGTCTATTTTTACAAAGCTTGTTTTGCTGTGTAACTTTGTTCAGAACACTTAATATATTATATTATATAGTTTTTACTACGGAAACAAATTATATATAGAGAGATATATCTATGTAGAGGGGGGGACGAGCGAGGGGGGGGGACGAGCGAGAGAGAGCGAGGGGGGGGGACGAGCGATAGAGAGCGAGGGGGGGGACGAGCGAGAGAGAGCGAGGGGGGGGGACGAGCGAGAGAGAGCGAGGGGGGGGGACGAGCGAGAGAGAGCGAGGGGGGGGGGACGAGCGAGAGAGAGCGAGGGGGGGGGGGACGAGCGAGAGAGAGCGAGGGGGGGGACGAGCGAGAGAGAGCGAGGGGGGGGGACGAGCGAGAGAGAGCGAGGGGGGGGGACGAGCGAGAGAGAGCGAGGGGGGGGGACGAGCGAGAGAGAGCGAGGGGGGGGGACGAGCGAGAGAGAGCGAGGGGGGGGGGACGAGCGAGAGAGAGCGAGGGGGGGGGACGAGCGAGAGAGAGCGAGGGGGGGGGGGACGAGCGAGAGAGAGCGAGGGGGGGGGACGAGCGAGAGAGAGCGAGGGGGGGGGACGAGCGAGGGGGGGGACGAGCGAGAGAGAGCGAGGGGGGGGGACGAGCGAGAGAGAGCGAGGGGGGGGGACGAGCGAGAGAGAGCGAGGGGGGGGACGAGCGAGAGAGAGCGAGGGGGGGGGGGACGAGCGAGAGAGAGCGAGGGGGGGGGACGAGCGAGAGAGAGCGAGGGGGGGGGACGAGCGAGAGAGAGCGAGGGGGGGGACGAGCGAGAGAGAGCGAGGGGGGGGACGAGCGAGAGAGAGCGAGGGGGGGGGGACGAGCGAGAGAGAGCGAGGGGGGGGACGAGCGAGAGAGAGCGAGGGGGGGGGACGAGCGAGAGAGAGCGAGGGGGGGGGACGAGCGAGAGAGAGCGAGGGGGGGGGGACGAGCGAGAGAGAGCGAGGGGGGGGGGGACGAGCGAGAGGGGGGGGGACGAGCGAGAGAGAGCGAGGGGGGGGGGACGAGCGAGAGAGAGCGAGGGGGGGGGACGAGCGAGAGAGAGCGAGGGGGGGGGGACGAGCGAGAGAGAGCGAGGGGGGGGGGGACGAGCGAGAGAGAGCGAGGGGGGGGACGAGCGAGAGGGGGGGGACGAGCGAGAGAGAGCGAGGGGGGGGGGACGAGCGAGAGAGAGCGAGGGGGGGGGACGAGCGAGAGAGAGCGAGGGAGGGAGGGACGAGCGAGAGAGAGCGAGGGAGAGCGAGGGAGGGACGAGCGAGAGAGAGCGAGGGAGGGAGGGACGAGCGAGAGAGAGCGAGGGAGGGAGGGACGAGCGAGAGAGAGCGAGGGAGGGAGGGACGAGCGAGAGAGAGCGAGGGAGGGAGGGACGAGCGAGAGAGAGCGAGGGAGGGAGGGACGAGCGAGAGAGAGCGAGGGAGGGACGAGCGAGAGAGAGCGAGGGGGGGGGACGAGCGAGAGAGAGCGAGGGGGGGGGACGAGCGAGAGAGAGCGAGGGGGGGGACGAGCGAGAGAGAGCGAGGGGGGGGGGACGAGCGAGAGAGAGCGAGGGGGGGGGCGATCGAGAGAGAGCGAGGGGGGGGGACGAGCGAGAGAGAGCGAGGGAGGGAGGGACGAGCGAGAGAGAGCGAGGGAGAGCGAGGGAGGGAGGGACGAGCGAGAGAGAGCGAGGGAGGGAGGGACGAGCGAGAGAGAGCGAGGGAGGGAGGGACGAGCGAGAGAGAGCGAGGGAGGGAGGGACGAGCGAGAGAGAGCGAGGGAGGGAGGGACGAGCGAGAGAGAGCGAGGGAGGGAGGGACGAGCGAGAGAGAGCGAGGGAGGGAGGGACGAGCGAGAGAGAGCGAGGGAGGGAGGGACGAGCGAGAGAGAGCGAGGGAGGGAGGGACGAGCGAGAGAGAGCGAGGGAGGGAGGGACGAGCGAGAGAGAGCGAGGGAGGGAGGGACGAGCGAGAGAGAGCGAGGGAGGGAGGGACGAGCGAGAGAGAGCGAGGGGGGGGGACGAGCGAGAGAGAGCGAGGGGGGGGGGGACGAGCGAGAGAGAGCGAGGGGGGGGGACGAGCGAGAGAGAGCGAGGGGGGGGGACGAGCGAGAGGGAGCGAGGGGGGGGGGACGAGCGAGAGGGGGGGGGACGAGCGAGAGAGAGCGAGGGGGGGGGACGAGCGAGAGAGAGCGAGGGGGGGGGGACGAGCGAGAGAGAGCGAGGGGGGGGGACGAGCGAGAGAGAGCGAGGGGGGGGGGACGAGCGAGAGAGAGCGAGGGGGGGGGGACGAGCGAGAGAGAGCGAGGGGGGGGGACGAGCGAGAGAGAGCGAGGGGGGGGGGGACGAGCGAGGGGGGGGGGGGACGAGCGAGAGAGAGCGAGGGGGGGGGACGAGCGAGAGAGAGCGAGGGGGGGGGACGAGCGAGAGAGAGCGAGGGAGGGAGGGACGAGCGAGAGAGAGCGAGGGAGAGCGAGGGAGGGAGGGACGAGCGAGAGAGAGCGAGGGAGGGAGGGACGAGCGAGAGAGAGCGAGGGAGGGAGGGACGAGCGAGAGAGAGCGAGGGAGGGAGGGACGAGCGAGAGAGAGCGAGGGAGGGAGGGACGAGCGAGAGAGAGCGAGGGAGGGAGGGACGAGCGAGAGAGAGCGAGGGAGGGAGGGACGAGCGAGCGAGAGCGAGGGAGGGAGGGACGAGCGAGCGAGAGCGAGGGAGGGAGGGACGAGCGAGCGAGAGCGAGGGAGGGAGGGACGAGCGAGCGAGAGCGAGGGAGGGAGGGACGAGCGAGCGAGAGCGAGGGAGGGAGGGACGAGCGAGCGAGAGCGAGGGAGGGAGGGACGAGCGAGCGAGAGCGAGGGAGGGAGGGACGAGCGAGCGAGAGCGAGGGAGGGAGGGACGAGCGAGCGAGAGCGAGGGAGGGAGGGACGAGCGAGAGCGAGGGAGGGAGGGACGAGCGAGAGCGAGGGAGGGAGGGACGAGCGAGCGCGAGCGAGGGAGGGAGGGACGAGCGAGCGCGAGCGAGGGAGGGAGGGACGAGCGAGCGAGAGCGAGGGAGGGAGGGACGAGCGAGCGAGAGCGAGGGAGGGAGGGACGAGCGAGCGAGAGCGAGGGAGGGAGGGACGAGCGAGCGAGAGCGAGGGAGGGAGGGACGAGCGAGCGAGAGCGAGGGAGGGAGGGACGAGCGAGCGAGAGCGAGGGAGGGAGGGACGAGCGAGCGAGAGCGAGGGAGGGAGGGACGAGCGAGCGAGAGCGAGGGAGGGAGGGACGAGCGAGCGAGAGCGAGGGAGGGAGGGACGAGCGAGCGAGAGCGAGGGAGGGAGGGACGAGCGAGCGAGAGCGAGGGAGGGAGGGACGAGCGAGCGAGAGCGAGGGAGGGAGGGACGAGCGAGCGCGAGCGAGGGAGGGAGGGACGAGCGAGAGCGAGCGAGGGAGGGACGAGCGAGAGCGAGCGAGGGAGGGAGGGACGAGCGAGAGCGAGCGAGGGAGGGAGGGACGAGCGAGAGCGAGCGAGGGAGGGAGGGACGAGCGAGAGCGAGCGAGGGAGGGAGGGACGAGCGAGAGCGAGCGAGGGAGGGAGGGACGAGCGAGAGCGAGCGAGGGAGGGAGGGACGAGCGAGGGAGAGCGAGGGAGGGACGAGCGAGAGAGAGCGAGGGAGGGACGAGCGAGAGAGAGCGAGGGAGGGACGAGCGAGAGAGAGCGAGGGAGGGACGAGCGAGAGAGAGCGAGGGAGGGACGAGCGAGAGAGAGCGAGGGAGGGACGAGCGAGAGAGAGCGAGGGAGGGACGAGCGAGAGAGGGACGAGCGAGAGAGGGACGAGCGAGAGAGGGACGAGCGAGAGAGGGACGAGCGAGAGAGGGACGAGCGAGAGAGGGACGAGCGAGAGAGGGACGAGCGAGAGAGGGACGAGCGAGAGAGGGACGAGCGAGAGAGGGACGAGCGAGAGAGGGACGAGCGAGAGAGGGACGAGCGAGAGAGGGACGAGCGAGAGAGGGACGAGCGAGAGAGGGACGAGCGAGAGAGGGACGAGCGAGAGAGGGACGAGCGAGAGCGAGGGAGGGACGAGCGAGAGCGAGGGAGGGACGAGCGAGAGCGAGGGAGGGACGAGCGAGAGCGAGGGAGGGACGAGCGAGAGCGAGGGAGGGACGAGCGAGAGCGAGGGAGGGACGAGCGAGAGCGAGGGAGGGACGAGCGAGAGCGAGGGAGGGACGAGCGAGAGCGAGACGAGCGAGAGCGAGGGAGGGACGAGCGAGAGCGAGACGAGCGAGAGCGAGGGAGGGACGAGCGAGAGCGAGGGAGGGACGAGCGAGAGCGAGGGAGGGACGAGCGAGAGCGAGGGAGGGACGAGCGAGAGCGAGGGAGGGACGAGCGAGAGCGAGGGAGGGACGAGCGAGAGCGAGGGAGGGACGAGCGAGAGCGAGGGAGGGACGAGCGAGAGCGAGGGAGGGAACGTAGACTCACCGCAAACTAAAAGCAAGGAGTAATACGGGGTGAGCGAGAATGGCGATAGAACAAATAGTCGCCATGATGGAAACTTATTGAATGCCAGTCATGCTTGACAGTCATTTAGGAAATTAAACTGTTGCGATCAAAGCTAAATGCCCCACCAACCGGTCCATTGCAAAAGCTCCGGTGGTCCCACCTGCTTCACATCCTTTGTTAATTAGCGTGCGAAGAGCTTGACAGGCGGTGAGACGGAGGTCCGGCCGGTCTAAGATGATCATTCCCAAAGTCTTTGCAATGTTCTTGAAACAAGCGGCCACATCGGTGGGTTTGGTGCAGAAACCAGGCAACATGGTCCAGATCTGAAATATACAGACATGCTCCAATGTTAACGTTACGTTAGCAAAGTCTGGTAGTGCAGGTCTCACCCATGAGATGGGGCCACACCTTGCTCGCATTAGAGATGCAGCCGTGCATGAATGGTAATCAATTAACTTCTATGGGAATTACAAAAATAGCCAATCAAAGGTGTCAAATGTCAGATGGCGACAGCACTTTACACCCTCAAAAACATTTAGGAGGCTGGGAGAGGGAGGGGGCTCCCTCTCCCTTCGTGTCGGCGCCACTGCGACGTCATCGCGAGGGCCCGATCATTGCAATCATGACGACCTCCGTGTCTGCCAGCTACAGCAAGCCTGTTAGACCATGCTGAGAGCATGGTCTAAGAGGCTTCTGTCAGTAAAGCACTAGACAGGTATAAAGCATTGCAGTGCCAATGCATTATACCAGCGATCAGAGTGATTTATGTTAAAGTTCCATAGTGTGACTCAGTAAAAAACTAAAGAAAAGTTTTTAAAAAAATTGTAAAAATATATTTAAAAAAATAAAACCAAAATATACAAAATGAAAAACATTACAACCAATAAATAGGTATATTTATGTAAAAAGACACTAAAATAAGCTTTAATCGTCTGTAGGTTAAAAATGCTCATTACACCCCTAGATGAATTTTTCAAAAGGTCTAGTTTCCAAAATGGTGCCACTTGTGGGGTGTTTCCACTGTTTAGGCACATTAGGGGCTCTGCAAATGCGACATGACATCTGCTATCTATTCCAGCCAATTTTGTATCCCAAAAGTCAAATGGTGCTCCTTCCCTTCCGAGCCCTGCTGTGCGCTCAAACTGTAGTTTTCCCCCACATATGGGGTATCAGGAGAAATTGCACAACAAATTTTGGCATCCATTTTCTCCACTTACCTTCAAGAAAATGCTACATTTTGGGCAAAAGCAACAACATTTTTGTGGGAAAAAGTAAAATGTTAATTTTTTCCTTCCACATTGCTTCAGTTCTTGTGAAGCACGTGAAGGGTTAATAAACTTCTTGAATGTGGTTTTGAGAACCTTGAGGGGTGCAGTTTTTAGAATTGTGTCACTTTTGGGTATTTTTTGCCATAGAGACCCCCCTCAAAGTCACTTCAAGTGTGATGTGGTCCCTAAAAAAAAAATGGTTTTGTAAATTTTGTTGAAAAAATGAGACTCTGCTTATAACTTCCTAACCAAAAAAAAAATGTTTAAAAAATGATGCAGATGTAAAGTAAACATGTAAGAAATGTTATTTGTTATTATGGTTTAAGGG
This sequence comes from Phyllobates terribilis, assembly GCF_046119375.1. Taxonomy (NCBI): domain Eukaryota; kingdom Metazoa; phylum Chordata; class Amphibia; order Anura; family Dendrobatidae; genus Phyllobates; species Phyllobates terribilis. Next base: position 389,908,575 of record NW_027362765.1, read on the forward strand.
CATAAAAATGAAGCTTGAAAATTGGGAAATTTTCAACATTTTTGCCAAATTTCTAATCGTAAATTTAGATATTTTGCGTTTATTTGTGAAAATTAACACGAAGTACAATATGTTACGAAAATACAAGCACCTCATAAATTGAAAAATTTGGCCTGGTCAGGAAGGTGAAAACTGGTTCGGGAGGGGGGGGCGGGTTTATTATGTGGGAAAAGTAATTCTAAAGCGATACCAAACCTGCATGGCTTTTTTGTGTGAGACATTTAGCACCCACATTCAGTGTATGGGCATTGAGTGACCCAGGATATAACTTACTTGCCACTGAAGTGTCTCATAGATCTTGGCCTCCAGACTTCTCCCGGCCTCAGCGAAGTCACTGGCTATGAAAAGAAAAAAGAAAAAAAAAAGTTCAACAGTGAACGCGCATCAGGGTAGGTCCCCAATTTTATAACTTTATGAAAAATATTTTAATATAAATATATACTATTAATATAATATATTAATGATATTAAATTATATTAATAGAATATATACATATTTTAATAGATAAATAGTTTAAAATATAAATATTTATATATGTCACATTCACACAGGATGCTGAACCTCTACAATGCAACACCTGTATTTCGGCTCCCTCCTCCAAGCATTACCTGATTAAAAAGGCTGAAGTGGAGACTTCACATCTTTCCATTGCATGCAGGGAGGAGAGGCGCTGCGAATATCTGGGATATATTTGATACGACATGTTCACAATTCTTGCAAGCCTTGTTCAAGACCTTGCGGGCAGCCATTGACCTCATCGGCAGCGCTGCCTACTAGTGATGAGCGAGCGTGCTCATTTAACCCTTTCACTGAGCACACACGGGTGCTTGCCGAGTATCTTCGGAGTGTTCGTATATTATGTTCGAGTCCCCACGTCTGCATGATTTACAGCTTTAAGACAGCCTGAACACGTGTGAGGATTCCCTAACAAACAGGCAATCCCTACATGTGTTAAGCCTTTCTTACAGCTGTAAATATTGCAGACGCAGGGACTGGAATATAATATACGAGCACGACGAAGGTACTCGGCAAGTACCCGAGCATGCTTGGCGAAAGAGTTAAACGAGCACGCTCGCTTATCACTACTGCCTACCTCTTATGCAGAAGTGCAGCATAGCCCCCCTCCTTTAAGTATTTTCCACACATTTTCTTAATTTCCACTGACTTTTTATTAATTACTCCAAGTAAGGACGCTGGACATCCATACTCTTACCAGTCACTGACAGCAAGCGGAGGGCTTAAATATAGGAATTGCTTGACATAAAATATATTAGAGAGATGCAAAACTTCTCCCTATTCATTGATTATATACACATAAAAAATAGGAGGTAAAGACATTAGAGTCACCTCGCTTCTTTAGCTTTTCAGCCAGGGGCAAGAAATATCTGGTGAAGAAATCCAGCTCTGTGTTCTTCACGTAGTCCCGGATGACGGGCACCAGCCAACTGCGCGGGAAGTCGGAGATGTCCCTGAAAGAAGAAGACGCCAATAAACACCAGGATCCCTCAGCAGACAACGCGCCCCAGACCATATCCGACGCTTACTCTGTGCCGTCAATCTGCAGCGGGACGGCTCTCAGCACCACCTCGGGGCCCATGTTCTCCACCGCCGCTCCCACGGCACGGTCCAGCTCTGCGGTGTGAAGGAAGTGAGCCGATATCCGCAGGTCAGCAAGCGTCTGCAGACACTGCAATGGACGAGGGTCCGAGGATCACAGAGAGCACAGGAGAAGCCACATCGCACCGCCGCCATCATCCACTCCATATATACATTACCTTCTTCATAATGGGGTGGCAGAAGTTCCCCGCGGCCTCAAAAAAGCTCTGTAAGACCTGGAGGACGAAGACCCAGGAGGCATGGAACTTGTAGGAGAGGCCTTCTTCTACAAACCTGCAAAGAGGAGCATAAAACATGAGACTAGTAACATACGCTGGTACCGGAGGATACAGTCATGGCTACGGTTATCCTACAAGTAATGACCAGCCTCGTATCAAAGGAGAACTGCAGCACAGAGGGAGTAAGGAAAGTCACTTATTTAAGCTGCAAGTGGGGAATCCTGGCAATAAACTGAGGGGCCTTGGCCGGCAATTAGCGGACGTTGTGACTCGTGCTGAAAGGATTAGTTGGCCTTTAGATTGCAGCGGTTCCTTACGCTGGGGGGTATGGGGTCTGGCAGTATCCCCCCCCATTAGACCCACCACCTTTATCAGGTAGTTGCTGCCACAGCCAATCCCCCCTGAAGCGGTGCCAATCCAGTGCAGCGTGTAACGAGGGTCGGCCAGCGAGTAATAAGCAGTCGGGCCGTCCTCTTCACTCACTGCTCTAGTCACGCACCAACATGGAAACACTGACCGGAAAGCTCAGCGGCAACGACCCAAAGATGGAGCAGAGGATTATGGAACTGGGGCTAATGACAGGTAGTAACACTGGAGCTATAATCATCTTCCACAGTTCACGACAAGGCAGATTTTCTTAGTTTTTTTTTTTCATACGTGCCGTCTTACAACTCTGAATTGTTTTCTCCTTCAGTATATTCAAATAATTTTTCCCTCTTTTCATGATACCTGGTTTGTTTTTTAAAGACTGAAAAATTGTGTTTCCTTTTCAGAAGCAATTAATTTTATTTGATATATTTAGATTTTTTTTTTTGTTGGGTGCAGAGCTAGAAACAGCTATTCAGACTGGTGTTAGCTTAACCATTGGGGGGGGGGGGCGCATTTCAATATAAAGAAAAGAAAAAATATATAACATATATATTATATTTAGTAGATATATATATTATATTTAGTAGATATATATATATATATATATATATATATATATATAGATTTTTTTTTTTTACTGCGGATTTTCCCTGTTACTGGGTTCTGGTACATTGTCCACAGTTACAGGGTAAATTCAGTCTCATGGCTGCACAGCAGAGCTGATCAGGGTCTGCTAAGACACAGCAGCTCCTCCTCCTCTCTCTCAGCACCCAGCAATCACACGATCATTGGGTCTGTAGAAAGACGACTAATACTAATCTGTATACACAGCGCTCGTGTAGTGCTGTGTATACAGCTATGGTAATTGCCCTGCTCTGGCGGCTCGCCTGCTCAGCAATGACTTTTTAAAACATCCTTGTGTAGTCATATGTGGACTCGCCCGATATTTTACAACATTAGGAGGTCCGTAAGTAGTTAAAGATCATTTAGTCCCCCATCTATGACTTCTGTCAATGAACTGCAGCATTGTTTATTCACATTCAGAAAATGAAAGAGGTGCGTGGTCACCTGGCTCGGCGCTCTCCCTTGCAACAAGCCATACACCAGCATTACAATAGCTTTCTGGGGTGACTCACTTAAACATTTTACAGATGTGACCAGCAGGTCCGGTGACTGAAGCGGGAGGGACGGTCCCAATCTCTGCAATGTGGGGCGCGACACATTCTGTAAGAAGAGACTGGGGAAAAAGGCAGAGAAGTCCGATAAAAAGCAAAAATCATTAAGATTTGCAATTAAACAGTTAACACAATCCGGCCTGTAGCATCCCGGAGTAACGGATCAGTGCAAACCTTTAATGTGCGAGCGGCTGCAGAGACCACCTGTGTGTGCGGGGACAGGAGGCAAGTCATGGATGTAGAGAAGAGCCGAGGGAGGTGACCAAGGCACAAGTCACTCTGCAATCTGCAAGCACAAATACTATGTCACTGCAGAGTAAGAGACCAGCAGGGCGGACACAGATTAACGGCCAATAGTCGTTTCTGTTCTATTTTTTTTTTCAGGTGCAATAACTTATTTTTCCATGGTAATAGCCGTATAGGAGCTTGTTTTTCGCATTTTTTTAAAAAATGTACAGAAAAACAGAGGAAAAAAGTGCAATAAAATAGTGGGGATTAAAAGACAACTGTGAGGGTCGTGATGACATTCCACTCGTCCTCCAGTCACTCCAAATTCAAACTATGAGCATGGGTCAACCATTCAAAGAATGAGTCAGACAACAAGCTGGCTCAAACTCAGAGCACGCTCAAAAGACTACTACAGACAACGTTCTCAGCAATGTTCTGTGTTTATTCCTACATACACAAACCTAAATACACTACATAATGGGGAGGGGAAAGGGGTTGTCCGGGGCGGGGTAAGCCATGAAAGTCCAGTGTCTGGCCACTCCTGATTGGTCCACATCTCCTTATCTCAGTCTCTGGGCAGATATTGCAGCCGTCAGCTTATAATCTTGTTTCGTTTCTCTGAAATAAGTCTTGGCAACACTGGAACTGTCTTAGTTTAAGTTTCGATTTGAGTAATACGTAGCAAGGAAAGCTTATTGTTATAAGACACAAAATGGTGGTTAGTACATTAGCAAAAAAGCGTATAAAAGTTACAAAAGTATAAAAGTTACAAAAATATATATTCTCTTTTACCCCGACACAACAACACAATTCTGTCATTTATACTTTGGGTTTCATTCCTACACCGTTCATTGTGCTGTAAAATGACCTGGATTCTTCAGGAAAAATACAAATAAACCACATTGCAGGATGGGTGTAACTTGCATGCGACTCGTCTCCTTTTTTCACAGCCGTCTCACATCTCTGCAATAGTCACACACTGCCTGCACCAGTGTTTTAGGCCGTGCAGTTTTCCGGGGTTGCTGTCGAGGGACCGAGGTCGAACGTGTCGGCTCTTTTGGTATCCACTTATGATCACAGCCGTATCAAAAGCACGAGGCCTGAGAAATAAGACGTGTCCGCCATCTACTGGTGAAATACTGTGCTGCAGGACATCAGTGCTCATATAGCCATAGGAATAAAACTTTTTTTTTAATGTGTTCCTTACCGGGACAAATTTATGTGAGCTTGTTCCATGACAGCAAACCAGGCCAGCATGGGCTGCAGGTCGTTCTCATTAGGAAGATAGTCGTACAGCGCCTGTCAGAAAAGTAGCAAGACTATACCAAGGCTGCAGGAAAATGACAAATGGGAGGAGAGATGGTGGATTTATACTCACAGTGATGATCTGGGCATTGAGCTCCACAGTCAGAGCTTGAGTATTTGGGTTGCAGTTGAAGAGGGCATGAAAGGCTTGCATGGCACAGGCAGTGATCATCTGCAGAGGGGAGGAAGTACATCTGCAGTTTAGAGACCATTCATTACAGTAGGAGAAAGATGACAGCGCCATCTAGTGGTGGCCGCACTGTGAGCAGAGTACATCCCATTAACAAGCAAGGAGCTGCAGTAATGGGTAGTCGCCTGATGAACGGGCTGACCAGGGTTTACAAGGGTTTACCAATCATAAAGTGATGACATATTGGTAGGACATAGCAATAGGGTCCATACTCTGGTATGGTCACGAATCCTAAGAATAAAGGGGACTCAGCACAGGTGTAGTACCAAGTCCTCTCCTAACTTTTCTCTACACCCTTGTGTGGCCATGTCACAGTGCAGGAGAAGCAGCGCTCTATCAGGATATAGATATATATATATTTTTATTATTTTTTTTGCAATATTTACATAGGTGTATAGAGGCCCATTTCCAACAACCACAATTCCAGTGTTTTAATGGTACATTGTGTTTGCTAACTGTGTAAGAAGCTAATGGATGTTTAGAAAACCCTAGAAAACTCTTGCAAAAGTATGTTAGCCCAACGTAAAACGGTTTGGCTGATTTGAGAAGCTATAACATTGACCTTCCTTTGAGCTAGTTGAGAATCTGGATCATTACATTTGTTTGTTGTATGAAACTCTCAAAATGGCCAGAAAAAGAGAACTTTCATGTGAAACTCGACAGTCTATTCTTGTTCTTAGAAATTAAGGCTATTCCATGCGAGAAATTGCCAAGAAACTGAAGATTTCCTACAACGGTGTGTACTACTCTCTTCAGAGGAGAGCACAAACAGGCTCTAACCAGAGTAGAAAGAGAAGTGGGAGCCCCGCTGCACAACTGAGCAACAAGACAAGTACATTAGAGTCTCTAGTCTGAGAAATCGACTCCTCACAGCTCCTCAATTGGCAGCTTCATTAAATAGTACATGCAAAACGCCAGTGTCAACGTCTACAGTGAAGAGGCGACTCCGGGATGCTGGCCTTCAGGGCAAAGTGGCAAAGAAAAAGCCATATCTGATCTGAGACTGGCTAATAAAAGGAAAAGATTAATATGGGCAAAAGATCACGGACATTGGACAGAGGAAGATTGGGAAAAAGTTTTATGGACAGACGAATCAAAGTTTGAGGTGTTTGGATCACACAAAAGAACATTTGTGAGACGCCGAACAACTGAAAAGATGCTGGAAGAGTGCCTGACGCCATCTGTCAAGCATGGTGGAGGTAATGTGAGGGTCTGGGGTTGCTTTGGCGCTGGTAAAGTGGGAGATTTGTACAAGGTAAATGGGATTTTGAATAAGGAAGGCTATCACTCCATATTGCAGCGCCATGTCATACCATGTGGACAGCGCTTGATTGGAGCCAATTTCATCCTACAACAGGACAATGACCCAAAGCACACCTCCAAATTATGCATGAACTATTTAGGGAAGAAGCAAGCAGCTGGTATTCTATCTGTAATGGAGTGGCCAGCGCCGTCTCCAGATCTCAACCCCATTGAGCTGTTGCGGGAGCAGTTGGACCATATGGTACGCAAAAAGTGCCCATCAAGCCAATCCAACTTGTGCAGGGGCTTCAGGAAGAATGGGGGGAAATGTCTCAAGATTACCTCAGCAACGTTTGAAGGAGAAAATTATTCTAATAAAAATCATTATTTATAACCTTGTCAATGTCTGGACTATATTTTCTAATCTTGCAACTCATTTGATAAATAAAAGTATGAGTTTTCATGGAAAACACAAAATTGTCTGGGTGACCCCAAACTTTTGAACGGTAGTGTAGATATCGATATCGAGATATATTATATATACACCCTTATTATCAGTGCCAGGCACCCACAATAACATATCTTGCAACGAAATCTCCAGAGGAATGGTATCACCCAGTTGTCATTTCACTCATGCATTTCCAGGAGGAATAATAGAGCAATTGCTCCACAGTGGCCATTTCATAGGTAATGCAAGTATACAACAACAACAAAAAAAAAAACTAGAAAGTGGATAAGCTCCTCTTCATAATCTCCCTACCAAGAATAAAAAAATAAAAAAATAAAAAGACTCCTAGTTTCTCGTGGCTGACACCTCCATATTATACATACTCACCACGTGGCTTAAGGTCATGACTTTCAGCAAAGTCTCACAACAGGACTTCACCAAACCGACAGGAAAACATGGCAGCACTTCCTTCAGCAGTGACAGCATGTGCAGGGTGGTGGTGGCTTCTTTGCTGCCTATGCACAGCATGGAAATAAGAGGAAATAAAAATGGGTTAGGATTTATTCAGTAATGAGAGTCAGGAGGGCGGCGTCCCCCCGTCCCCCCCCAGAGTCAGGAGGGCGGCGCCCCCCCCCCCCCCCCCAGAGTCAGGAGGGCGGCGCGCCCATCCCCCCCCAGAGTCAGGAGGGCGGTGTCCCCCCCCTCCCCCCATCCCCAGAGTCAGGAGGGCGGCGTCCCCCCCCTCCCCCCATCCCCAGAGTCAGGAGGGCGGCATCCCCCCCCCCCCCCCGTCCCCAGAGTCAGGAGGGCGGTGTGTCCCCCCGTTCCCAGAGTCAGGAGGGCGGTGTCCCCCCCATCCCCAGAGTCAGGAGGGCGGTGTCCCCCCCATCCCCAGAGTCAGGAGGGCGGTGTCCCCCCCCCCCCCCCGTCCCCAGAGTCAGGAGGGCGGCATCCCCCCCGTCCCCAGAGTCAGGAGGGCGGTGTGTCCCCCCGTTCCCAGAGTCAGGAGGGCGGTGTCCCCCCCATCCCCAGAGTCAGGAGGGCGGCGTCCCCCTCCAGATCTCTTACCTCCAGACTTCTCAATTTCCTGAATACAGAATTTAGCTGTGGACGGTGCAGCTGGATGGTGAGTGGGGGGTGAATCAGAAAACATGAACTCGCTGCCTTTTAAGATGGAGCACACAGCGAGCTGCGCTGCCTTGCGAATCTAATAAATGGAAGTAAAACAAGAACTTAGTACATTTCTGAATCCCCCTCTCCCAATATAGTAGAGCTCCGTGTATGGATCCATTATCTTACCTTCGGTTTTGCATGGACAGTGAAGCTTAATATCCCGTGGTAAACCTGCAGGGTGGATGGGTAACTCCACACGGAGAGGTCCTGTTTGCGCAGCAGTACCGCCAGGCAGGAGATAATCTGCAATAAAGACATTACATTTCTAGGAGGCTTTGCAGCAAATGGAGAAATTATTTTAAAGATACAATAATTAAAAAAAAAAAAAAAAACGTTAGCGTCAGAAATCGATAGCGCACATAATCGTCACGGTGTGCTGAACGGCACTGCGCCACCTGCAACAAGGGAGAGCGCACTGATTTTTAACCCCTACCTGCGGTATGATGAACTATTAAAAGTCCAATCAAAATATAAAATGATTTAACCCATAAGTTAAACACCGTGAAGTAAAACAAAAAAAAAAACAATGCCAGAATTACAAATTATCCATCATTGCATTTTCTTAAAAATTACAAAAAAAAATTAGCTTGTCATGCAAAAAAAAAAACAGGCTACAGAAAAGAGATCACAGTAAGGAGCGCTCACCCATCTAACAGCAGAGACGCTGCCTTTATTTGCTTGTGACGCCAAGATGTCCATAAGGGCCTTCGAAGTACAGGACCTGGCACCCTATAAAAAAACAAAAAAAAAAACAAGACCAATGTAATATTATTACATATATTTTTTATTTTTATTAATAAAATAAAAATGTATCTATGCATATATCCATCTATCTATATAGTAATAATGAGGTGCAATGCATTAGCCGACCCCATAGATTTAAGGATAAACCCACTGACCTCTTCATAACCAGATTGAGCAGGTAGGCGACTGCGGCCAAAGACTCGGAGGACTCCACTGCCTCGAGGGTCGTCATCTAGGAGCAAACAGCGGCTTAAATGTTAATTATTTGCATTACAGAATCCACAACAGAATAAATCATCAGCAAGATGTGGGAAAGAGACTCCTTTTAGCCCCTAAAAATATAATAAGGGCAATAATGAGTTAAGCTGAAAAGTAGTTGGAGGGACAGAGGTCACAGATGTTGGTGGTCTCTGCCTTCACAAGGTACAGTACAGACCAAAAGTTTGGACACATCTTCTCATTTAAAGATTTTTCTGTATTTTCATGACTATGAAAATTGTACATTCACACTGAAGGCATCAAAACTATGAATTAACACATGTGGAATTATATACTTAACAAAAAAGTGTGAAACAACTGAAAATATGTCTTATATTCTAGGTTCTTCAAAGTAGCCACCTTTTGCTTTGATGACTGCTTTGCACACTCTTGGCATTCTCTTGATGAGCTTCAAGAGGTAGTCACCGGAAATAGTCTTCCAACAATCTTGAAGGAGTTCCCAGAGATGCTTAGCACTTGTTGGCCCTTTTGCCTTCACTCTGCGGTCCAGCTCACCCCAAACCATCTCGATTGGGTTCAGGTCTGGTGACTGTGGAGGCCAGGTCATCTGGTGTAGCACCCCATCACTCTCCTTCTTGGTCAAATAGCCCTTACACAGCCTGGAGGTGTGTTTGGGGTCATTGTCCTGTTGAAAAATAAATGATGGTCCAACTAAACGCAAACCGGATGGAATAGCATGCCGCTGCAAGATGCTGTGGTAGCCATGCTGGTTCAGTATGCCTTCAATTTTGAATAAATCCCCAACAGTGTCACCAGCAAAGCACCCCCACACCATCACACCTCCTCCTCCATGCTTCACGGTGGGAACCAGGCATGTAGAGTCCATCCGTTCACCTTTTCTGTGTCGCACAAAGACACGGTGGTTGGAACCAAAGATCTCAAATTTGGACTCATCAGACCAAAGCACAGATTTCCACTGGTCTAATGTCCATTCCTTGTGTTCTTTAGCCCAAACAAGTCTCTTCTGCTTGTTGCCTGTCCTTAGCAGTGGTTTCAAACAAGTCTCTTCTGCTTGTTGCCTGTCCTTAGCAGTGGTTTCCTAGCAGCTATTTTACCATGAAGGCCTGCTGCACAAAGTCTCCTCTTAACAGTTGTTGAAGAGATGTGTTTGCTGCTAGAACTCTGTGTGGCATTGATCTGGTCTCTAATCTGAGCTGCTGTTAACCTGCGATTTCTGAGGCTGGTGACTCGGATAAACTTATCCTCAGAAGCAGAGGTGACTCTTGGTCTTCCTTTCCTGGGGCGGTCTTCATGTGAGTCAGTTTCTTTGTAGCGCTTGATGTTTTTTGCAACTGCACTTGGGGACACTTTCAAAGTTTTCCCAAGTTTTCGCACTGACTGACCTTCATTTCTTAAAGTAATGATGGCCACTCGTTTTTCTCTACTTAGCTGTTTTTTTCTTGCCATAATACAAATTCTAACAGTCTATTCAGTAGGACTATCAGCTGTGTATCCACCTGACTTCTGCACAACACAACTGATGGTCCCAACCCCATTTATAAGGCAAGAAATCCCACTTATTAAACCAGACAGGGCACACCTGTGAAGTGAAAACCATTTCCGGTGACTACCTCTTGAAGCTCATCAAGAGAATGCCAAGAGTGTGCAAAGCAGTCATCAAAGCAAAAGGTGGCTACTTTGAAGAACCTAGAATATAAGACATATTTTCAGTTGTTTCACACTTTTTTGTTAAGTATATAATTCCACATGTGTTAATTCATAGTTTTGATGCCTTCAGTGTGAATGTACAATTTTCATAGTCATTAAAATACAGAAAAATCTTTAAATGAGAAGGTGTGTCCAAACTTTTGGTCTGTACTGTATATACTAAATTTGAGCCAAAAGATTTGGAGACCCCCGGTCCTTCCTTTCTCCAGAGGAAAGATTCAGTCTTGCGCAACCCTGGAATTTAGTCTTGGATGATTATGAAGATGCATTAGACCAGAGGTCCCCAACCGCCGGTCCGCGGACCAGGACCGGGCCCGTTGGGGTTTTTCAGCCGGTCCGCGGGGAGAGGGGGCCCCTCCAGCCTCCAGCAGGGCCGCCATCAGGGCATGACTGCCCTGACTCCAGTATGGGGCCCGGCCGGTAGGAGCCCCCTCGGAGCCCCCCTCTTGTGCGTCTCTCTCCTCATGGGGCCCCCGGCCGCATGCTAAGCGCCGGGTCCGGGACATCTTAGCGCTGCGCTGCTGCGGCAGCACCTTCATGATTCCCCCGACTTCCGGTCATGTGACGGCGCCGTCACATGGCCGGAAGTCAGGAGAACCTGGTGTCAGCGATTTGGACGAGCGCCAGGATTCTGCAGGGATCGCATGGGGGTAAGTATAACAAGTTTTATTTTTTTTTAAATACAATTAACTAGGAGTGGGGGGAATGGGAGATGCACATGGGGGGAGGGGAGAGATGAGAGATGCACATGGGGGGAGGGGAGAGATGAGAGATGCACATGGGGGGAGGGGAGAGATGAGAGATGCACATGGGGGGAGGGGAGAGATGAGAGATGCACATGGGGGGAGGGGAGAGATGAGAGATGCACATGGGGGGAGGGGAGAGATGAGAGATGCACATGGGGGGGAGGGGAGAGATGAGAGATGCACATGGGAGGGAGGGGAGAGATGAGAGATGCACATGGGAGGGAGGGGAGAGATGAGAGATGCACATGGGGGGAGGGGAGAGATGAGAGATGCACGGGGGGGTGAGAGATGCACGGGGGGTGAGAGATGCACGGGGGGTGGATGAGAGATGCACGGGGGGTGGATGAGAGATGCACGGGGGGTGGATGAGAGATGCACGGGGGGTGGATGAGAGATGCACGGGGGGTGGATGAGAGATGCACGGGGGGTGGATGAGAGATGCACGGGGGGTGGATGAGAGATGCACGGGGGGTGGATGAGAGATGCACGGGGGGTGGATGAGAGATGCACGGGGGGTGGATGAGAGATGCACGGGGGGTGGATGAGAGATGCACGGGGGGTGGATGAGAGATGCACGGGGGGTGGATGAGAGATGCACGGGGGGTGGATGAGAGATGCACGGGGGGTGGATGAGAGATGCACGGGGGGTGGATGAGAGATGCACGGGGGGTGGATGAGAGATGCACGGGGGGTGGATGAGAGATGCACGGGGGGTGGATGAGAGATGCACGGGGGGTGGATGAGAGATGCACGGGGGGTGGATGAGAGATGCACGGGGGGTGGATGAGAGATGCACGGGGGGTGGATGAGAGATGCACGGGGGGTGGATGAGAGATGCACGGGGGGTGGATGAGAGATGCACGGGGGGTGGATGAGAGATGCACGGGGGGTGGATGAGAGATGCACGGGGGGTGGATGAGAGATGCACGGGGGGTGGATGAGAGATGCACGGGGGGTGGATGAGAGATGCACGGGGGGTGGATGAGAGATGCACGGGGGGTGGATGAGAGATGCACGGGGGGTGGATGAGAGATGCACGGGGGGTGGATGAGAGATGCACGGGGGGTGGATGAGAGATGCACGGGGGGTGGATGAGAGATGCACGGGGGGTGGATGAGAGATGCACGGGGGGTGGATGAGAGATGCACGGGGGGTGGATGAGAGATGCACGGGGGGTGGATGAGAGATGCACGGGGGGTGGATGAGAGATGCACGGGGGGTGGATGAGAGATGCACGGGGGGTGGATGAGAGATGCACGGGGGGTGGATGAGAGATGCACGGGGGGTGGATGAGAGATGCACGGGGGGGGGATGAGAGATGCACGGGGGGGGGATGAGAGATGCACGGGGGGGGGATGAGAGATGCACGGGGGGGGATGAGAGATGCACGGGGGGGGATGAGAGATGCACGGGGGGGGATGAGAGATGCACGGGGGGGGATGAGAGATGCACGGGGGGTGGATGAGAGATGCACGGGGGGTGGATGAGAGATGCACGGGGGGTGGATGAGAGATGCACGGGGGGTGGATGAGAGATGCACGGGGGGTGGATGAGAGATGCACGGGGGGTGGATGAGAGATGCACGGGGGGTGGATGAGAGATGCACGGGGGGTGGATGAGAGATGCACGGGGGGTGGATGAGAGATGCACGGGGGGTGGATGAGAGATGCACGGGGGGTGGATGAGAGATGCACGGGGGGTGGATGAGAGATGCACGGGGGGTGGATGAGAGATGCACGGGGGGTGGATGAGAGATGCACGGGGGGTGGATGAGAGATGCACGGGGGGTGGATGAGAGATGCACGGGGGGTGGATGAGAGATGCACGGGGGGTGGATGAGAGATGCACGGGGGGTGGATGAGAGATGCACGGGGGGTGGATGAGAGATGCACGGGGGGTGGATGAGAGATGCACGGGGGGTGGATGAGAGATGCACGGGGGGTGGATGAGAGATGCACGGGGGGTGGATGAGAGATGCACGGGGGGTGGATGAGAGATGCACGGGGGGTGGATGAGAGATGCACGGGGGGTGGATGAGAGATGCACGGGGGGTGGATGAGAGATGCACGGGGGGTGGATGAGAGATGCACGGGGGGTGGATGAGAGATGCACGGGGGGTGGATGAGAGATGCACGGGGGGTGGATGAGAGATGCACGGGGGGTGGATGAGAGATGCACGGGGGGTGGATGAGAGATGCACGGGGGGTGGATGAGAGATGCACGGAGGGGGATGAGAGATGCACGGGGGTGAGCTGCACATGGGGGGGTGAGAGATGCACATGGGGGGGGTTATGTTTACATAACTTTGTTGCCTTATGAAGGGCGGGGGTGGCCCCCAAAAATTTCTTGCACAGGGGCCCACTACAGTCTGTGTCCGCCCCTGGGATGAAGTAAATGCAGCTGAACAGCAGCTGTCAGGACAGCTGCCCTGTCCTGCTGCAGGGCGTGATGGGGCCTCAGTGATGCGGCTCCTGGCACAGCACATTATGTGGGGCTCCTGGCGGGGACCTGGTCTACACTATATGATAAGTATGCACTAAACTCCAAATCCCTCCATTACCCCGCCCCCATATGACCAAAGCCCCGCCCACCCCACCCCCTCCTTGCTGGGCCATGGAAAAATGATCTTGCTTCAAGCCGGTCCCTGGTGCAAAAAAGGTTGGGGACCACTGCATTAGACGACAGCAGAGGATCGGTTACAAGTCCTCATTGCAGAGCTGCACCTTTCCACCCTACAGACGAAGGAGAAACGCTCACCAGGGCTGCAAAGTATTCTGTCTCCGTCTCATTTCCTCCCTGGGATCGGATCACTTCAGTCACAGCCGCCAGCACAGCGCAGATCTGAAAAATATAAAAAAAAATAAGAAATTAATAAAAATTCATCCTTAGAAGCTTCAGATGTCTGCACACAAGTTTTATAGATAATTTTCTTCTTAAAACAAAGAAACGTTCTAGATAGTCTTCATGAGACAAGTCCTGGCTGTGATGTTGTACCTCCTTCATACAGCTGGCTGTTCTGCTGACTGACAGCGGATGGCACCTGGCTGCATCTTCCCTGAATCATCATGGGTGTAGTATCTTACATATTGCTCTATACAAGGCATAATAAAGACACCCATGTGTTTAAGGCCTTAAAGGATAAAGACACTTTCAGAAGCTTTTTTTTCACTTTTTAATTCAATGCATGACCTTTTTGGCTTGCAGTAATATTTTGCAATTTGGTTTTATCAAAACTTTTGCACCGTTCGCCTTTTGTACACTCTGTTTTCACAAGGAATTAACTGAGAATCTGTCAGTGAGCTCATTCTGATAGCAGAATCTCTCATCTGTAAACAGTTATCTTCCTTCTTCTGAGCTCCTGCCCATTTATATCTGCATAAAAGCTGCACACTTTCCTGCACTGTGACACTGTAACAAACCGGACACAGCTCAGGCCGACAGAGAAGGGTCTAGACTGCATGCAAGTGTTGCAGACCCTCAGACGTATTAGGCTTTTGGTTGGGCTCAGAGCCTGGTCTTGGGTGCCACCCCAACCTCTAATATATAGGAAAATGAGAAGAGCTGTCCTAGAGGAGACAATCAGCATTTCCAAATCCATCTGTCCCCCAATCTGGCTCAGTAATAAAGTGATCCGCCAGGAATCTAGTGGGACTCGCTCACCTCTTTATGAGCCGCTGAGTTGGACTCCCAGTATCTCTGCACTTTGCCAAAGGTGACATTGGTGCAGTCGGACAAGCCGCTGAGGAAGGTGGCCCCCGACTTTTCAGTCACCGCCATGTCAGCGTCCTCCTCCATCTCTTCTTCAGGCTTTTTCTGTACGGTGAGTGACCCGGACTGGAGATCATTGTGGAGCTTCAGGGCGTCTACAGTCAGGTCACTTTTACCTGGAGCACGGGGAGGAAAGAAGGACAGGGTGAGGCCATATATATTATACTACTATAGAGCAGGACAGGGTGAGGCCAATATTATAATATTATATATATATATATATATATATATATATATATATATATATATATATATATATATATATATATCTGTGAAAAAGTGTTTGCCCCCTTACTGATTTCTTATTCTTTTGCATGTTTGTCACTTAAATGTTTCAGATCACAAAATAAATGTAAATATTAGACAAAAATAACACAAGTAAACACAAAATGCAGTTTTTAAATGAAGGTCTTTATTATTAAGGGAAAAAGAAATCCAAACCTACAGGGCCCTGTGTGAAAAAGTGATTGTCCCCTAAACCTAATAACTAGTTGGGCCGCACTTAGCAGCTACAACTGCAATCAAGCGTTTGCGATAACTGGCAATGAGTCTTCTACAACGCTCTGGAGCAATTTTGGACGCTCATCTTTGCAGAATTGTTGTAATTCAGTTACATTAGAGGGTTTACAAGCATGAACCGCCTTTGTAAGGTCCTGCCACAGCATCTCAATCAGATTAAGGTCAGGACATTGACCAGGCCACTCAATTTTGTTTTTCTTAAGCCATTCAGAGGTGGACTTGCATTTTCACACAGGGCCCTGTAGGTTTGGATTTCTTTTTCCCTTAATAAAAACCTTCATTTAAAAACTGGATTTTGTGATTACTTTTGTTATCTTTATCTAATATTTACATTTGTTTTGTGATCTGAAACATTTAAGTGTGACAAACATGCAAAAGAATAAGAAATCAGGAAAGGGGCAAACACTTTTTCACACCACTTTATTACACTACTACACAGCCAGGGGCATTTATGTAAAAGCTAGCTTATTGCTCTAAAAATATATAGATAAAAAAATTGGTCGGATCTTTCCTTCAGCGCCTCCGCAGACCCATGTGTCTCCATGATCGCAGACTATAAAGACGCTTCTCTACTAGTGTTAAATACATTTGTATCAGCGCAAACAGATCAGCAGCAGAAATGTCTGGTAGTTTGCTACAATGTATCAGTCTGGAGTCCACGCTATCTCAGCTCACAGAGCATTGTCTGTGTGCCTGAAACGCGTCGGCTTTTTTCATGGCTGTTGGAATCTCAATTTATTTTGGCCATTACAATTTTTAAGTAACTTTTTTTTTTAAGGATTCACTTGCTGGATTTTTTTGTTTTCTCGGTTTGGCACTACAAGTATTCCGTGCAGTCCGAATCCTTATCTCCCGGATGACCCGACCTTGCTCTTTTTCTTGCTACTTGAACACCATCCCACCACAAAACGGAACGAGTGCAGGTGTATGCAATGGGCTCTTGAGCTGACCGGCTGCACACACGGCAGGGTCCGCCTGACGACTCAAAGATGGAACGAATAAAAACTGCAGCTCGCTATTAAAAAAAAAGAAAAAAAAAACACAAGCCCTCACACAGCTCCATCGATGGAAAAATAAAAAATTATGAGTCTTGGATAAAGGTTGACACAAACCAACATTTATTTTTTAGTTTAGTATTAGAATATTTAAAAATAAAATTCTAATCACCTTCTTTTCTCCCATTTGAAAAGCCAAACATATGACATTGCAGGGAACGTAAAAGTATGATCCACTGAGATATAAAATCCACATCCCCCTATAAGGTTAATGTCGTAAAAAAAAACAAAAACTACACCCGAGGAAGCCACAGAGTGGCCACGATACACATGGGGATCACTCATGCTCTCCCCACGTTTCCGTGGGTTTCCTCCGGGTTCTCAGGTTTCTTCCCACACTCCAAAGACATGCTGATAGGGAATGTAGATTGTGAGCCCCAATGGGGACAGTGATGATAATGTCTGTAAAGTGCGGTGGAATTAGTGGCGCTATATAAGTGAGCAAAATACATTCTCATTAACCCTTTAACGGTCTATGTACGTACTTGCTTGATCCCAACGTTAGTGATGCCCTCAGTTACATGTTGCACATACCCCAAAATAAATGCTGCCAATCAAAAGGTACAACAAAAAAATCCTGGCACTGAACTCAGCGAAAACACAAAGTGAGATAACGCCAGGATTGTATCATTTTTACCTCACTTTGACTTTCTTATCCATTTTCTAGGATCCAATTAAAAACTACAGCTCATCCCACAAAAACAAGCCCCGATACGGCTGCATTATAGGGGGGAAAAGATGTCCGCTTATTTAAAGAGGCTGTCAACTCTTTTAACATGGAAATATAGAAGTAGACAGCGCCCATTGGAGAGAATAACAGTGCAGAGGATCAACGTCACAGAGACCCCGGATAATACAGGGGTGGTCCTGAGTCAGATGCCCCCCGCACACACCGGAGAGCCTTATAGCGTGCCGATCACCAGGAGTGGATAGCAGTGCATGTATACAGGGGTGGTCCTGAGTCAGAGGCCCCCCGCACATACCGGAGAGCCTTATAGAGTGCCGATCACCAGGAGTGGATAGCAGTGCATGTATACAGGGGTGGTCCTGAGTCAGAGGCCCCGCGCACACACCGGAGAGCCTTATAGAGTGCCGATCACCAGGAGTAGACAGCAATGCATGTAGACAGCAGTGGTCCTGAGTCAGATGCCCCCCGCACACACCGGAGAGCCTTATAGAGTGCCAATCACCAGGAGTGGACAGCAGTGCATGTATACAAGGGTGGTCATGAGTCAGATGACCCCCGCACACACCGGAGAGCCTTATAGAGTGCCGGTCACCAGGAGTAGACAGCAGTGCATGTATACAGGGGTGGTCCTGAGTCAGAGGCCCCCCGCACACACCGGAGAGCCTTATAGAGAAATGATCACCAGGAGTAGACAGCAGGCATGTATACAGGGGTGGTCCTGAGTCAGAAGCCCCCCGCACACACTGGAGAGCCTTACAGAGTGCAGATCACCAGGAGTAGACAGCAGTGCATGTATGTATACAGGGGTGGTCCTGAGTCAGAGGCCCCCCGGACACACTGGAGAGCCTTACAGAGTGCAGATCACCAGGAGTAGACAGCAGGGCATGTATACAGGGGTTGTCCTGAGTCAGAGGCCCCCCGCACACACCGGAGAGCCTTATAGAGTGCCGGTCACCAGGAGTGGACAGCAGGGCATGTATACAGGGATGGTCCTGAGTCAGAGGCCCCCCGCACACACCGGAGAGCCTTATAGAGTGCCGGTCACCAGGAGTGGACAGCAGTGCATGTATACAGGGGTTGTCCTGAGTCAGAGGCCCCCCGCACACACCGGCGGGCCTTATAGAGTGCGGGTCACCAGGAGTGGACAGCAGTGCATGTATACAGGGGTTGTCCTGAGTCAGAGGCCCCCCGCACACACCGGCGGGCCTTATAGAGTGCGGGTCACCAGGAGTGGACAGCAGTGCATGTATACAGGGGTGGTCCTGAGTCAGAGGCCCCCCGCACACACTGGAGAGCCTTATAGAGTGCCGATCACCAGGAGTAGACAGCAGGGCATGTATACAGGGGTGGTCCTGAGTCAGAGGCCCCCCGCACACACCGGAGAGCCTTATAGAGTGCCGGTCACCAGGAGTGGACAGCAGGGCATGTATACAGGGGTGGTCCTGAGTCAGAGGCCCCCCGCACACACCAGCAGGCCTTATAGAGTGCCGGTCAGCAGGAGTAGACAGCAGTGCATGTATACAGGGGTGGTCCTGAGTCAGAGGCCCCCCGCACACACTGGAGAGCCTTACAGAGTGCAGATCACCAGGAGTAGACAGCAGGGCATGTATACAGGGGTGGTCCTGAGTCAGAGGCCCCCCGCACATACTGGAGAGCCTTATAGAGTGCCGGTCACCAGGAGTGGACAGCAGGGCATGTATACAGGGGTGGTCCTGAGTCAGAGGCCCCCCGCACACACTGGAGAGCCTTATAGAGTGCCGGTCACCAGGAGTGGACAGCAGGGCATGTATACAGGGGTGGTCCTGAGTCAGAGGCCCCCCGCACACACCGGAGAGCCTTATAGAGTGCCGGTCACCAGGAGTGGACAGCAGGGCATGTATACAGGGGTGGTCCTGAGTCAGAGGCCCCCCGCACACACCGGAGAGCCTTATAGAGTGCCGGTCACCAGGAGTGGACAGCAGGGCATGTATACAGGGGTGGTCCTGAGTCAGAGGCCCCCCGCACACACCGGAGAGCCTTATAGAGTGCCGGTCACCAGGAGTGGACAGCAGGGCATGTATACACGGGTGGTCCTGAGTCAGAGGCCCCCCGCACACACCGGAGAGCCTTATAGAGTGCCGGTCACCAGGAGTGGACAGCAGGGCATGTATACAGGGGTGGTCCTGAGTCAGAGGCCCCCCGCACACACCGGAGAGCCTTATAGAGTGCCGGTCACCAGGAGTGGACAGCAGGGCATGTATACAGGGGTGGTCCTGAGTCAGAGGCCCCCCCGCACACACCGGAGAGCCTTATAGAGTGCCGGTCACCAGGAGTGGACAGCAGTGCATGTATACAGGGGTTGTCCTGAGTCAGAGGCCCCCCGCACACACCGGCGGGCCTTATAGAGTGCGGGTCACCAGGAGTGGACAGCAGTGCATGTATACAGGGGTGGTCCTGAGTCAGAGGCCCCCCGCACACACCGGAGAGCCTTATAGAGTGCCGGTCACCAGGAGTGGACAGCAGTGCATGTATACAGGGGTGGTCCTGAGTCAGAGGCCCCCCGCACACACCGGAGAGCCTTATAGAGTGCCGGTCACCAGGAGTGGACAGCAGGGCATGTATACAGGGGTTGTCCTGAGTCAGAGGCCCCCCGCACACACCGGAGAGCCTTATAGAGTGCCGGTCACCAGGAGTGGACAGCATGGCATGTATACAGGGATGGTCCTGAGTCAGAGGCCCCCCCGCACACACCGGAGAGCCTTATAGAGTGCGGGTCACCAGGAGTGGACAGCAGTGCATGTATACAGGGGTTGTCCTGAGTCAGAGGCCCCCCGCACACACCGGCGGGCCTTATAGAGTGCGGGTCACCAGGAGTGGACAGCAGTGCATGTATACAGGGGTGGTCCTGAGTCAGAGGCCCCCCGCACACACTGGAGAGCCTTATAGAGTGCCGGTCACCAGGAGTGGACAGCAGGGCATGTATACAGGGGTTGTCCTGAGTCAGAGGCCCCCCGCACACACCGGCGGGCCTTATAGAGTGCCGGTCACCAGGAGTGGACAGCAGTGCATGTATACAGGGGTTGTCCTGAGTCAGAGGCCCCCCGCACACACTGGAGAGCCTTATAGAGTGCCGGTCACCAGGAGTGGACAGCAGGGCATGTATACAGGGGTGGTCCTGAGTCAGAGGCCCCCCGCACACACTGGAGAGCCTTATAGAGTGCCGGTCACCAGGAGTGGACAGCAGTGCATGTATACAGGGGTGGTCCTGAGTCAGAGGCCCCCCGCACACACTGGAGAGCCTTACAGAGTGCAGATCACCAGGAGTGGACAGCAGGGCATGTATACAGGGGTTGTCCTGAGTCAGAGGCCCCCCGCACACACTGGAGAGCCTTATAGAGTGCCGGTCACCAGGAGTGGACAGCAGGGCATGTATACAGGGGTGGTCCTGAGTCAGAGGCCCCCCGCACACACTGGAGAGCCTTATAGAGTGCCGGTCACCAGGAGTGGACAGCAGTGCATGTATACAGGGGTGGTCCTGAGTCAGAGGCCCCCCGCACACACCGGAGAGCCTTATAGAGTGCCGGTCACCAGGAGTGGACAGCAGGGCATGTTTCCAGTCGCTGACAGCGAGCAGAGAACTTGGGATCAATGGAAAGATTGAAACCAGTAAAGAGAAACACAACTTCCTGTAAAGTTTTGGTAAATCCATTTAAGGAACCCTTTAAGTCAGGTGATGAGCGCCAGAGCTCGCCGACCCCCCCAGCACTGCAGCCGCTCACCTGAGGGCCGGCTGAAGAACCTGCTCCTCGCCGCCTCCCGGTGCCGCTTGGCCTGAGGGTTGGAGTCGCTGCTGTGTCCCTTCTTCCAGCGCTTCACCTTCCCGGCGGTCCCGGAGCGGAGCTTCCCCGACTTCCCCATGATCCGTGATGTCTTCGCTTCCACGCTGAATCCACGTGCGGCCTCCAACACACGCCGGCCACTTCCGCCCACAGCTGCGAGCACAGCGCTCTATGGTGCGGCCGCTTCCGGTTGAGCAGATTACCGCGCACTGCCCTCTGGTGGCGAGTGCGATACTGCAGGCAGGAGACATCCCGAGAGATTCTGCAAGAACCAGGAGTGGGATGGATCAATTATTTTTTTCAATTTTAATTTTCTTTACTTTTTTTCTTTGCACTTTTTCCAATAGTCTTTTTATTTTTCCATCCATATAGCCATACAAGGACTTAAGTTTTGTGTTTTTTTTTTGGCAGGAGTTTACCATATCATGTAATAAAAATGGGAAAAAAAATCCAAGTGGATTGAAATGGTGAAAAAACTCCTTGGCTTTTTGTTGGTGGTTTGTTTTTACAGATCCGCTTTAAAGAAACTAACTCATATTGACTGTGCACCGAGGCTTTGTTCACATTGAGAGTTTTTTTTATTGACATTTTGGAGCAGACTCTGAGCTGAAACTTTTCAGATCTCAAAACTCTTCCAAAACTTTGAGTTTCTGCTTAGTTTCTACTCCAAAAAAACTTTAAAAAAAAATCCATATGCACATGGCCAGTTTCTACTCCAAATACTTGGTAAGGCCTTGTTCACACATTGCGTTTTTTAAATGCAAATTTTAAGCTGCGTTTTACAGTAACAGCAAAGGCTTTGAGATCCCAGAAATCTCCTGCACACACGTAGATTTTTCTTCCTGACTGTTTTGTAGACTGCAGCATGTCACTTCTTTCAGCATTTTTCACCCATAGAAAGCAATGAGTGAGTGCAAAAATGCAGCAAAAAAACGCAGGTATCAGGTGTCGCTGCTTTATTGGTGCAAAAACCTGAGTAAGCTGAATCATGTTTTTTTTATGCACTAAACTTTATCAGCAAGCACAAGAGACAAATATAGCCTGACAAAAATGCAGCAAAAACTCATCAAAACCTTCTTTTTTGGAAGCAACTTCTTTGCTGCCAAAAGAGCTGTTTTTTCCTGCAGAAAAAAAAAAAACACAACTTGTGAACATAGCCTAAAAAGACTCCTTGTGCCTGATGTTTTTGTGCCCTTATTAAAAAAATGCATTTTACCCAAACATTTATACTGGTATTTTTCACACATTTTATACCTGCATTTTTTTTTCCAGACCTTTTTTTTTTTTTTTTTTTTACTTATCTAGATATCTATGGAAAAATTGCATAAAAAGATCCCTCAGTGTCACCTGAAAAAATGCTGCATGTGTATAGCTTTCTATTTTAAGTTCCAGTATAAAAAAAAAAAAGAACAAACAAGCTGTGTGCAAATACATATTTTGGCCTAAAAAGTGCAGTGAAAACAGCAGCGGATTTGGTGTTTTTTTTTTGTTGCTGTAGAATTTTAATATTACCAGTCATGTGATTCCTAGATCCTGGAATTCCATGATTCTTCTTACAACGACAGGATTTGTAATGTCAAAATTGCTACAAAAAATTGCACCAAGAAAGGAAAGATAGGGCGCGTTCAGACGTCAGAGCAAATCCGTCAGAGATTGGATCGCGATGCACGGACTGGCCGCGGGTTTCCCGATCCGAGCGTGACAGCTTCATGTGTTTCTATGAGGCTGACACACTCAGGTCAGGAGACGCATGACCAGTTTTGCATTGTGTTCCAATCTCGGACTGATTGGCATGGACGTCTGAACGCACCCTGACAGTAAAGGGTTATTCTCGTGTTATTTTATGGGTAAAATTGCAAAGTGTTTGTAAAAATAAGCAACTTTGTGATTTCCTTGTCATTAGAAATCATTGACGTTCTCAAGAATGGAAGGATTTTAAGTTGTAATGTGTACTGGTTATTGTCTAGGTTACCGGCCACCTCTGCAGCCTATCAGCGGTGGCCAAACAATCTTTTCTATTGAGCTTGTAAGCACTACCCTGATGCTGGCAGAGATCGCCGGAGCATGCTGTTAGCTACCATTTCTGCCAGCTTTGGCGCCCCTGCGCTTCTTCGATGGCAGCATCAGGGATCACACAACTTGGGCCGGTTGCTAAACAATGTCAGTGGTCTGAACTGTCAATCAAGCAGGAGGCTGGGAGCAGTGAGCTGCTCAACAAGATGCTGGGACGACCCCTTCAATTCATGAATTTTGCAACAATGGAGGTCTGGGGAAAACGAAATAAATAAAAGATAAATAAATAATAAATAATGGCACAATCAGCCACTTGCAAACAATTACACTTAAAGAATGCTGCAACATGGGGTGAAAAAAACACAAGAAAAAAAAGCAAAAAGGTCAGTTTTTCATGCTTTTTTTTTAGAACAATGTGCGCAGAAATGGTAAAACCTCTTCTTACAGTTTTGCTATTTTAAAGCGCTGTTCTCACTTGTCATCTTCAGCAGCGCACTGTTCCTCTGCCTCTCGGCTTCTTGCATGCAATGGTTACTGCGCTCCTGATGATTGACAGTTCAGACCAGTCGCATGGTTACGCCGCTGACCTGAACCATGCGATCTCCTAAGCTGCAGCAGCATCGGAGAAGCAGAGTTACACTAAAGTTGGATCATGCTCTCTAGTGATGAGCCTGGCTTTAGATCAGTGCTCTATTGCAAAAAGCCTGCAAGCACTGAGCATGCTCGGCCACTGCTGCTAAACTACTAAGGTGGCCGGTAACCTACACAACAGAAATTCCTTCATTCCTGAGAACAGAGAGGATTTTTGCAAAACTAATGTGGCAAAGATACTCGTTTTTACAAACACTTTACAATTGTAACCATTATTGATGTCGACAAGATCCCTTTATGTGTAAAGTTACTTTGAAATAAAACTTAAAAGGATTCCACATTCATTATGAGATCTGACACGAGGCGCGAATGTGGGGCTAATGTAACAGTTTGTTTTGTCAATAACATTTTATTTATTTTCTTTTATTTATTCAATGCGTCATAATATTTATTAGGACTTTTCAACTTTTTCATTTAATATTTTCTAGTTTAAAAAGTGTCCACGCTGGCGCCTCCGGCAAACATCACTGGCAACAGAGGGATTTATAGTTGTGTACAGTCTATTCATGAAAGTCTCCAGAAAGCAAACACGGAGGAATTACAGAACCTTACCTCTCTCGCTTTGTGCTTTTTTTCCGTTCGCATCCATTTTTGAAGTGGGAAACAATAGCGCTTTTGCTTCTGACTTTGGAGATGTATGCAAAAAAAAAATGCTCAAAGTCTAAAGTTGCATGTTTTGGACTCTGTTTAATAACTGGCACCTGTGGCTCTATCAGGTGAACGTCCGAATCCTATCTTTTAGTGGGAAACCCTGACAAAATTGCAAACATTTGGATGAAACAGGGTGTGAACGTACCCTCAAAAAGAGTCACCCCAAAGCTTAAATTGAATTATAGGGACTGGCGGACACAGACAGGAGAGGCCCCTGTGCAAGAACAATATATGGGCCCTTTGCCATCCAGTAGCTCAGAATAATGCACAATTCCACCTGCTTTGGAGGTACTAACCTCCTGGACCTCTGTGCGGCTGCACCAACAGTTTGTCCGTTCCTGCATATAGTGCACTTAGCACCTATAAAAATCATATTTGTTGTGTAGATTTTTAGTTATTTACTTTTATACAAAAACAGTTTTATTAGATATATACACGAGAGGGCTCCGGTGTACCCTTGGTGTGGCAAAGGGCTCAGTGTACCATCCTCCTCCCCTTCCCTTCTGGTGATTGACAGCGCTCGCTTTGGAGCGCTGCATGATCTAAATCCTTAGCCCTGGATGCACTGACACTGTAGGGACCAAGAACAGACACAGTGTCAGTGTGTGTAGGAGAGTAATTATCCCTCTCCTGTGTGTAGCGGGCACTCTCTGCACAAAGAATCTTCAAAGCAATGGGCTTTCAATCAATTAACTGCAGCAATGGAGTCCTGGGTTCATATCCGACAAAGGGCAACATCTGCAAGGAGTTTGTATGTTCTCCCCGTGTTTGTGTGGGTTTTCTCCGGGTTCTCCGGTTTCCTTCCACATTCCAAAGACATAGTGATAGGGAATGTAGATTGTGAACCCCAATGGGGACAGTGATGACAATATCTGTAAAGACGCTGAACTAATGGCGCTATAAAAGCAAAGCATAATAAATAAATAGCACTATACATACAATATCTGAATTATCATACTACTGTGTAGGATTATTATTTTTTACTTAAATGCATGTATTTGTGGCTATATATCATTCTTTCTACTGCTACATCTTATGTGGGTTGTGTATGGAAGGAGCGGGCTCAGGAGATGAGCCTGCACAGCACCCATTAGTTACACAGCCGGCATCTGCCTCTAACAGCAGTGATTGGAGCTAAGCTAAGCCCTGATCGCTGCTGTTAACCCCTTTAATGCCGCAGTCAATCTCTGACACTGGCATTGAAGGTACGCATGCGGGGGGGTGGGGGGGGCACCGTTCCATGCACCCATTGCCCCTCTACATGATTGCTGGGTGCTGATGTGTTGCCACTTCCGTGATAGTCTGGGCTTCATAAGTAAAAATATTTTTTACCCCTTCATGACATGGCAATTTTTTCCCTTTTTTTCAATTTCCGTTTTTCCTCCCCTTCTGCTAAGAGCCATAACTTTTTTATTTTTCTGTCAATATGGCCGCATGAAAGCTTGTGCGGGACGAGTTGTACTTTTGAACGACATCATTCATTCTGCCACATAGTGTACTGGAAAAAGAGAAAAGAATTCCAAGTGCGTTGAAATTGCAAACAAAAAAAAAATTGTTTTTGAAACCATCTTCCAAGACCCGAAATGTTTTCATTTTTTGGAATACGGGGGCTTATTTTTTGCTTACTGATCTGACAATTTTAATCATATCATTTTGAGTTAGATATGATGCAATTGCATTTTATTGCAAATAAAAATGTACGTTATTAGTCGTGAAAGGGTTAAAGATAAAACAAATCGAATCCCCCCCCCCCCCCTGTTTTCTCTTTTTATTAATAAAGAAAAAATTAAACATATTTGGTATCGCTACGTCCATAAAAGCCATAAAGCAAAAAAAAATCAAAGTGCCAGAATTTGGGGGTTTTGGTCGCCTTACCTCGACCCAAAAATACAATAAAAAGTTATCACAATGTCCTATATGCTCCAAAATGGTTTCAATACAAACTACATCGTGCAAAAACAAACCCCATCACCAGAAAAGTAAAAGCGCTTACTGGTCTCAGAAAACGGCGACACAAACCAATTTTTTTTTTTACAAATTTCTAAACTTTTTTTTCACTACTTAGGTAAATAAAAAATATCCAAGTTTGTTATCACCGTCCTTGTAGTGACCTGGAGAATTACGCTGCCATTGTTACGGTGAAAGAAATGATGGAAAAACAAAACCCCCTAAAAAAAACCAATGTCCAGCACATGGTAATATGAATAGAGTCATTCAAAACTACAACTCATCCTGCAAAAAAAAAAAAAAACCCTCGTACGGCTATCTCGATGGAATAAAAAAATAGATTGTTTTCATGTGCATTTGTTTTGTTTTTCTGCGTTTTTTTATGCAAATTAAAAGCTGCATTTTACAATTCCAGCAAAAGAGTTTCCGCCTTGTTTTTTTTTTTTCACCCAGAGAAAGCAATGAAAAATTAGCAAAAAAAAAAAAAAATATGCAATGGCCTTTTTGAAGCCTTTTTGGTGAATAAAACTGACTTTATTAAACATGTACTGTAGAAAAATCACACATGTAATCCTCACCCGGAAAAAAAAAATCATTGCAAAAAAACAAAAACAAAGTGACAAAAACACAGCAAAAAAGCAAGTTTTGGCTGCAGAAATAATAATAATAATAATAATAATAATAATAATAAAAAAAATAGAAAAAAAAACGTAGCAAAAAACGTTCATAGCCTGAGATGTGAGACCTGATGAGGCAGGTATGCTTTCTTTGAAAATCCATTTAAGATAATCCTAAAATTAAAGTGAGCATTATACTACAATAATATAATTATATATATATATGTACTGTATATATACCTTTATATATATATATATATATATATATATATATATATATACATATATACAGTATTTATATATATGTATATACTGTATATATATATATATATATATATATATATATATATATATATATACATATATATATATTATAATGCTCACTTTAATTTTAGGGTTATGCAGCCATTCTGATGAAGATTTTTTTTTCATAGTAAGTACACCAGCCTAATCAGGTATAACATGCCTATAGTAATGTATGCAGTTTGTATTGTGAAATCTGGTGACGGGTCCGATCTAAGTCTTAGGTTATCTCTATAAAAATGTAGGTAAATCACATTATAATATTATAGCGCTCACTTTAATTTTAGGGTTATGCAGCCATTCTGATGAAGATTTGTTCATAGTAAGTACACCAGCCTCATCAGGTGTAACATGCCTATAGTAATGTATGCAGTTTGTATTGTGAAATCTGGTGACGGGTCCGATCTAAGCCTTAGATTATCTCTATAAAAATGTAGGTTTTATGTATGAAATCCGCCGTGCAAGAAATATTTCTAATGGTTGGTAACCGGATTATTACAGACTCTTAAAGGCAAAGCTTCTGGAGACGTCTGGACCAGCCCACAAACAAGACCTGGGTAACACTTGGCTTCTCAAAGCCTCCTGAGGACTAGTCAGCTGTTCTGCCCTCTGCTTGTTGTAGCTACCATCTCCAGGAGCCATTCATTATGCTGTGACAGAGATGAAGCCTTTGTTATAGCAGGGACCTAAACATAAACAGCAACCTGCATCCAATGTCGCCTGCACAGAGCAACATCCCACCATCATCCATATAGGAGCAGCCTGCAATGTCCTACGTGCTGGAGGTGGAGGTCCTACAAGGGGTCCGCAATGGCCGTGACCCTGGCAGCTGTGACAGCAGCTTAGATGAGGGTCTCAGCTTCTCTCCAGATCTGGGGCTGTCCCCCATAACCTGCCTCTCTGGAAACATGGGGCATCTGCACTGTGAGGACAGGTAACACTGATACAACATTGTAATGTAATATGTTGTATTATTATGTAACGGATGATTGTGTTTTGTTTTGTTTTTATTTATCTGATTTTACATAAACATTGTAATATTTAATAAAATAACAAAAAAATATATAATTTTTCAAATTAAATCAATGATGCTATTTACTGACTCTGCCGTCCTGGTATGGGGGGCGCTCTAACCCTGGGGAAATTGCATCTTATATTTATTTATTTTATTATTTAACAGCCTTCTGCTTGATCTCGAGCCAATGGCGACTTGATGGATGAACGATCTGTAGGAAGATCGCTCTTGTGCAGCCTAGATAGGTCCACCAGGGTCTTCTCCGACGTAGTTAGGTTGCTGGTCTTCCTCTTCGCCTTGTTCCTTCTATTCTTCAGACCATGATGTCCTTCTCACTATTAATCCGGTGACAGACCTTTTTGTCTGAGGAATCCATTGATTTAAATGTGATCCACTTGCAACCCCTCCCCCCTTCCTCTAAAATAGGCAGGAGTTGTCTTCTTCTTAGTGGGAAAGTTGGGTGACTTTCAACCAATCCCCTTGCAACAATTTCGGTTATTACCTAACTTGAAAAATCTATGACCAAAACCGTTCTGGGATATATCCTGCAAACCCATTACTACTGGATAGTAAATCAGATTTTATATTCAGGGCTCAAGGAAAGTTGGGTGACAACCAGTATGGTGGCCAGCAGACCTCCTAATCTGGTTGTCACCCAGTTTTCCTTCCCCATAATGAAGTGATATATCTCATATTTCCTTATCGCAGTATAACTAATCATTTTGACCATTCAGGACTTAAGAAAAGATGTCACCCAGCTTTCCTAGACTCCTGAATAATTTATCTTCCTAGCTAAAAAGCAATTTAGCACACAGTCCCTTATTGCTGTCATTATTACTATTTAGGACTTAAGGACAGATGGCTGACAACCAATATGGTCGCCATCAGAACTCCTAATTTGGTTGTCACCCAGCTTTCCTAGACCCCTGAAAGACATATTTTCCTGTTATGATGCAATATAGCACACAGTCCTTTGTTACTGTCCTTTTTATTATTCAGGGCATAAGGAAAGATGGCTGACAACCAATATGGTCGCCATCAGAACTCCTAATTTGGTTGTCACCCAGCTTTCCTACACTCCTGAATGACATATCTTCCTAGATATGAACTAATATAGAACATATTCCCACATTATTGTCATTGTTATTTTACTATTCAGGATATAAAGAAAGTTGGGTGACAACCAATATGATCAGCAGCAGAATTAATCTGGTTGACCCCAGTTTTTCTTATTACAGAATAACTAATAATTTTGACCATTTAGGACTGAAGTAAAGATGTCACCCAGCTTTACTAGACACCTGAAATAATTATCTTCCTAGTTATGAATCAATGTAGCACACATTTCTTTATTACTGTCATTTTTAATGTTTAGGATATATGGATAGATGGCTGACAACCAATATGGTCGCCATCAGAACTCCTAATCTGGTTGTCACCCAGCTTTCCTAGACTCCTGAATGACATCTTTTCCTGTTATGATGCAATATAGCACACAGTCCTTTGTTACTGTCATTTTTATTAGGGCATAAGAAAAGATGTCTGACAACCAATATGGTCGCCATCAGAACTCCTAATCCGGTTGTCACCCAGCTTTTCTTCTGAATGACATATTAGCCTGGATATTAAGGGAAACATTCACATTCCCTTATTACTGTATATCTTATCTTTTTTTTATGTTCGCGACTTAAGAAAAAGATGGTTGACAGCCAATATGGTCGGAATTGGAACTCCTGATAGTGTTGCCACACAGCTTTCCTAGTATCCTGAATGGCCTGGTTATACAGTAATATATCCTGATATATCCCACATTCCTTTATTATTGTAAAAATATTTTTTTTTTAGTTTCAGACTCAAAAAAAAGAATAAGGTCACCATTAGAACTCTTAATGTGGCTGTCACTCAGCTTTCCCAGGCTCCTGAATGGCAAATATGTCAGACCCTTTATTAATGCATAACTAAGGGGAAAGGAAAACTGAATGACACCCCTCTGTGAGCCGCAGTGATATGTATTGGCTGCCACCAAACTTTTCCAGAAGAATTGAGGATGACTTCAAAACTTTTATTTACTTCTATTTTCTTTTTCTATTACTTTGGTGGAATGTTTCCAGCATGTTGCTTTTGATTTACAATGAATTCTGTCCGGATACATCTTGTGGTTTCACGCCTGAGTTACCTGCTGTAGGAATGGTTGTCACTCGGTTTGGGTCTAACCCACAACAATACTCTGGTAATTTCCTTTGTTATCTTTTCTCAGTCTGACACCAAGGAGAAAGCTGAAATTATCCCCGGACTCCCAAGATGCAAGCCCCATGGCGACACCAAGCTTACGAGAGCCTGCCATGGGAACTGCTGGACTCTCAGGTCAGCCGCATCACTCCCACACAAAGCCGGCTGATGAAACCCCAGTGACTGCCGCCACACACTGTCACCAGGCACCGCGGAGCCCAGCAACAGCCGAAAACACAAATCCAGTACCAGGGCTATGGGGAAATCAGCATGCACTGCTCTGCCCTTCACTAACATAGTCATAAATATTAACCTAAATCCATGTATTTGGTGCTAAAAATCATTTTTACAATTGGGTTTCATTAAAAATGTTGCACCGTTTGGCTTTTACAGGCTCTTGGTTTCCCGGCACATTCAACTTTGATGTGGTCAGTGGTCATATATCAGCTAGAGGAGCTCAGAATAAGACTGATAAAAGAGTGACAAACTCTCCAGTCATAACAAGCTCACTGAAGGATTCTCAGTTAACTCATTCTAAAAATTGTGCACCATTTTGCTTTTACAGGCTCTTTGTTTCTATTGCACATTCAACTTTTATGTGGTCAGGGAGCTCAGAAAAAGACAGATGCTGTCTTTCAGTCTTTTGAGTGTGGGAGGAAACTGGAGAACCTGGAGAAAGCCCATGCAAACATGGGGAGAACATACAAACTGCTTGCAGATGTTGTCCTTGGTGGGATTTGAACCCAGGACCCCAGTGCTGCAAGGCTGCAGTGCTAACCACTGAGCCACTGTGCTGCCCTTAAAACAGAGGGGATAAAAGAGTAATAAACTCTCCAATCTTAACAAGCTCTCTGATGGATCCTCAGTTAACTCATTCTGCAGCCAGCAATAGATGTTACAACACAGAAACTATGGAAGGGAAATTATGCAATAAGGACGTAATGCCAAAAATGATTTTTAGCCCCAAATACACATGGATTTAAGCAAAGAAAGAAGATTGTCCCCAAAGATGAACACCCCCTTTAATATTTCCTTGCTATACATTCTTCATGGAATCTTGTTTACTTGTTTTCTACCCTTTTTTGTCAGCATGGTTGTACATGGGCAGGCAAGATAAATGTCGGCCATACCTGTCGATTTCAGCAGGATCAGAGGACCACGTCCATCTGTATTGCCGTCTGCACTGTCTATTTGTGGCTGTAGAATGAGTTATCTAGGAATCTGTCAGTGAGCTCATTCTGACAGAGAGTTTGTAACACTTTTTTCTGTCCCATCTCAGCTAATTTATGATCACATAAAAGTTCCGCTCAACTTTGATGTGGTCTGTGGAGCTAAATAAAAAGAGAGGAGCTCAAGAAAAAGACAAATAAAAGAGTTACAAACTTTCTGTCAAAAAAAAGAGCTCACTGACAGATTCTGCAGAAATGTGCAGGGAAAAAAAACAACCTAAACTGTAAAAGCCAAACAGTGCAAACATTTTGAATGAAATTCAATTGCAAAAATAATTTTTAGCCCAAAGTATAAATGTATTTAATAATAATAAAAAAAAAAATGCCCCCAAATCACCGGCATTTGAAAACCACTGATAGCACTCATATGCAAAAAAAATGGATGTGTGAATGAGCCCTAATGTAAATAATTAACTGTATAACGAAATGTTATGTAACTTTCTAATTAACTTTCATTTGTTCGGAGATCTCTGCTTGCTGTGAGAAGCAATAGTTGTATCTGTTTAGAGTTGCAGAATCCACACAGAACTAGTGCTTGTTGTATCCAGTCCAGAGGATCCTCAGTAATATAATACATCAGCAGCGCAAATCCCTAAACTGCTTAGGGGAGTTTTTCATTTCTTGAAGCTTTCCTTGAAAAGTTTTTGAAGTCTTTTGGAAGAGTTTTCGTTTCCTGAACTTTTTTTTTTGATTGGACAGTGCCTAGTTCGGAGCAGATCTATTAGGATCCGCTTCTAAGCAATGACATGCACTTTCTTTTTTTTTTTTCTTCATCAGGTTTTACCAAATCTCTTTAGGAAAAAAAAAAAAACGCTCAAAAAAAATCCTCATCTGAACAGCAAAGTGGATTTTCCATAGAAATGATTAGAAGAGTTTTCCAAGCTGGATTTGGGAAAGGATCCGCTCAGAAAAAGTCTTCCGAAAACTTCATGTGAACATAGCCTTAGAGAACTATTTGTGGGCTCTGTGTAATGCTTAACTTCCCCTGTGGTGGCGCTGTGGGACAAATGAACGGTTGATGTCAGGTTTTCTTAAAGACTTTTGCATTATTTTTTTTTTTTTTTTACTGCGCAGGAAAACCCAGCATCACTTTTCAGCAGGTCTCCAAAAATGTCTATCCTGCCACCGTATAATGATCGATACCTTTATGTGTCTATAAAATCCCATTAATGATCATCATAACGTCCGTATCCAACAGTTTCAGGTCTCATCCTCTATAAACTGCCATGTTGTTGTCGTGCACTGTTACTAAGTTGTAGGTAAACTGCATTAACTTCTATGGAGGTGCTTGGACTTTAGTAACAGCCGACAGCCGGACGCTAGTGATGGCGCGATCTGTGGTCCCATGGGTTATAATCTCATGCAGGAAACATCAATAAGGTCAGGATTAAATCTGGTGAGACATTATATGGCATTATATAAGGGATTTTTGAGTCATAGCATAAGACTCTCTTCGAGCACTGCAAATATTTTCATCTAAGGCCGGTCGGACCGAGATCGGAACGCAGGGCACGGACTGGCTGGCGGCTCTCGCAACAACTGCATAGAAATACATGAAGCTGTCACGCTCGGACCGAGAGAGCCGCCAGCCAGTCCGATTTATACGGCGGTCTGACTGCGCCCTAAACAATGTCCTCCCCCATCAGGAGCAGCTTCAGATGTACATAAAGCATTGCTGCCCCCTTGGCATCGCGCCATCATCATGTAGGGACTATTTCCAGGGTTACATATATTTTATGACATATTTCAATATAATTAGCACAAATGCATAATATATATAATTTTTAATATTATGTTGCAGATTTATCAAGTGAATTAACTCCGGTGTTAAAACCACGAGTCTGTAATACAAGGTGAGAGAGAGAGCGAGACACCCGCTGTATGTGGAGATACCAGGATTTAATGGGAACCGCAACTTTTTTAGCCTATTTTTTCTTAAAAGGTGCTGGAATAAAAACATCAGCTGAAGACTGCTCGTCTTAATGAAGTTTCAGTTGGCATAAGATACCCCAGATTCATTAGGAGGTGTTTGCCTCTCGATAAATTTGGCGTAGCTTTAGGTGTTCAGCGTCAGGGACTGGAGCTGATTTCTGTCGACCACGCTCAGAAACGTTCCCTTTTGGCTAAGACCCACCTAGTTTTCAAGAAGCTGGCGGAGCTGGCCAAACGTTGCAACTGTGAGAATTTTGGGGAAAACTGATGAATCGGGGCCATCGTGTAACAAACAGATATCTAGAAAACGTGATTCTGCTATAACAGCACGAAGACGACACCATCTGCTGATCTGATCCTTGTGC
Organism: Phyllobates terribilis; assembly: GCF_046119375.1. Classification (NCBI taxonomy): domain Eukaryota; kingdom Metazoa; phylum Chordata; class Amphibia; order Anura; family Dendrobatidae; genus Phyllobates; species Phyllobates terribilis. Next base: position 389,942,816 of record NW_027362765.1, read on the forward strand.
TCGCCTCCTATAGCAGAATAAGCTCAGAAATGCAGCACTCAACTTGTTTCCACCGGACAACCCCCTTATCACCTATCTAAATTGATCGTGGGACCAACTGCTGGTCCGACCACTGGGACCAGTACCAATGGACAGAACGAGGAACTTTTCTCCCCATTAGAATGGAGGAGGAGTACATTCTCGACCTGTGCTCCATTCATTCTGCATGGGGCCGCCGGGTGCTGCATTCAGCATTTTAGTCAGCCCCAAAGAGAAAGAATGGAGCTGCAGTCGGGCGTCTGAATTCCCGCTCCAATCTAACTAGAAAAAAAAGTGCTCCGTAGGGGAGTTAATCGGTGCGAGTCCTAGACATCGTACACCCACCAATCAATAAGTTATCACCAATCCTTTGGATAGGTGATAACTTGTTTTCAACGGAGAACCCCTTTAAATTAAATATAGTCCATGCCGTAATTTCTCACGAAAGCCACAATATGTTTGATGATATAATGTTGCGATCAGAGACGAAATGAACACTATTTTGGCCTCCATTGGGTAAATAAGCTTGGAGTGTATGCCAGGAGCTTTCCAGAGTAAAGTGATATGAACAGGGTCTAAAGCCCCCCAAACACATTTTACTAATATCCTTCGAAGCCGCTGATATTGACAGGATCAGCCGATGGTCTAATTTGTATGAAGCCCCCGACTGTTGATTATTGGAGGAAGATAAGGATCCGGTGTTTCTGATTTTGGACTGCTGATCCTTTTGCTATCCGAGAGATAAGCTGAAGCTCCCCCCATAGAGAACACTGGAGCGATTGGTCGATCGAGTGCTCCTGTGGATGGGAGAGTTGATCGAGTTAGCTCCCGGTTGAACAGTCGGACCGCTATATAAAGTGTATGGGGGCTTAACTCTCCGATAAAGGGAGACAGCAAGATATTCCTGAATCAGAAAGTCAGATTTTGCCAGTAGTCTACCATGTAGGTCAATATATTTGTATTTTATTATAATTCCCCATTTTTTATTTTGCAGTCATTCTTCTTCTCCATCGAGCATCTACAAGCCAGTGAGTGTCCTAGGTCCAGTTTCTGTGTATCGGCGCCTTGTGTTTCATAGCACAGGAGGACTCATCAATGTTATCTTCAAGTTTCTTTATCAAATAATTTTTATCTTTTTTTCATATCTAGAAAAAGGCGTCAAGAAAAGTGAATGTAAGAGAACAGGAGAACGCACGTCGTAAAGACACTAGAAAGGTACAGACTGCCCTTCAATCATCAGGATCGGTCAGTGCGTGGCCAAGATCGGTGGGGTCAGACCTTCACGGATTATTTTTTTCCCTTCTGTTTATCCAGAAAAGATCTCGCCTGAAGCTTTTAGACTTGTTCCAAAGCCCAGAACTTCTGAGTGGTCACCAGGGTCAGAGACTGGAAACAGACAAGAAACAAGAAGACGGAGAAAGGGAGACAGAGAATATACAATGCTCTGAGAGCAAGAGGGGATCGGTAACATAACAGTGTATTAGTATTGGTCTGAGCCCTCTCTGATGGCCAAAGTTACTTTACACTTTATTGCAAATTCGGTTTATTGACAAACTTTTACATACTTTCTGCTTTTTGCAGAAAACTTTGTGATCCCGGGAAAGAAAACTTTATTGTTTCCGATAACATGTGAACCTTTTCTGTACTTTTCTCTTTAGATGGCTGACGTCAGTCCGACGTTTAAGGATGCCGAAGAGGAAAGCGACGACCTCATAGGAGATTTCTCCAAAGTACGTGATAAACTCTTCGGTGTCGTCAATTGTGAAAAAAATGCTAAATAATTGGGAAGTATTGCAGGATATATCGGAGAGCTGTATCATCATATATTCAGTATTTAGTAAGTCATCAAAATAACAGAAAATATTCCCATTGTAGGCATTTATGCCATAGCGTGTATATACGGTACACGATAGGAGCGGGTCCCGGGAGTGGAGCATTGGGCGCCCTGCGACCCTCATCTGCCAATTCACAGCCTTTTATGGTACAGTAAAATGGTTTCCAAGGGATAGGTGATAACTTGCCGATTGCTGGGGATTTAACAGCTGAGACCCCCACAGATCCCAAGAGCATGAATGCCCCGAGTGGTGGCCACATGTGTGCACAGGCGCGTCATTCATTGTCTATGGATGTGCAGGAGACAGTGATCATCAATGTCCGGAAGCCCCAAGGAATAGAGCAGTGACTGCGCTCTTGGCATCAGTAGGGGATCCAGTAAAACCCCTTTAACTGGAAATCCAATAACTGTCTGAACAATGAGGTGTCCACTCCTACCACCAATCCTTAGAATGGTCCTCCTCCTCCATTTCTCTTCATATTCACAGTCGCTGACTAGTCGGTTGTACAGAGGCACTCCATACACCGCCATATAGTGTTTCCGTACAGAAATATTATCCCCTAGTAGCATTTCCATTTTTCTGCAAGGTCATCAATGAAAATAATGGAAGTGCCAGACCCCTTACATGCTGGACCCACGCAGAGCTCGAAGGGACAGATTGTCTATAATGGGGGTCCATCATTTTATGTAAAGTAACAATGAACAGTCAGAAACGATCATCTTGTAAATGGCTCTTATAAAAGTTACTAAACACAAGTGAATGTATCTTTCGCAGCCTCACATCCTACCGGTAGAAAGGGGCAATCACCAGGACCTGAAATATATCACTTGTAACACAGTAAGTAGCTGCAATAAAGTATCAAATCTTTTTAAAAGGGAGTTATTCACATTCACTGCTATGGCTAGAAGGGAAAAAAAAATTGGACCTGCCGACCATAGTCGGTGTGAATCGGTTTGTACGACCCGGTTCATTGCCCGTGACGGCAATCAGTGGCGGGAGAAGAGAAATGCCTTTACCTGACGGCATTGTGACTTCTCCTATGATCAACCGGATTGGTGCGATGTAATTTTTACGGCATGATGCACAAGTCGCACCAAAAGAAGATTTAGGTACAAGGCGGCTCTCCCGCTCCAGTCCAGTGTCGTGATCAATGGTCCGGGCTGTGCAAATCGATTTGCTCCAATACTGCCACTAAGCCTTTTAGTTTGACAACCTATGGAATAGTATACCGCCATATAGTCCCTGAATGCTGGTGCTGTAAAGTGTCCAAATAAGTAATACACCCAATACCCTGATAGTGCCCTGCGTACAGCATCCATAAGTTTCATCCGGTCCACAGACACTACGTACATTGTCCTGGCGTGCCATTCCCCATGTAGTGGAAAATAACGCTGCACTTTACCCACATAAATGTGACATACATACATTGGCACAGTGACGCTATAAAGGTGGCAAAACTAGTATTGTCTTATTGACATTACTAGCGCTACAAAAGTAATAGTTCATGTCTCCAGCAGGTCCGACTAGTTGTTGGCTTCTTTGGGAATTGGGTACGGAACATTGTTATTATGTACCAGGTTGTAGTTGCGAGGGAAAAGCTGCCAACTAACCCCACATAAAAGGCTAAAACTGGCAGATTTTTCTCACATTTGCAATATTAATTTTTGTTGTTTTTCTCGAGCAAAAACAGAACAACAAAAATGATGGAAGTGCTGGATCCTTCACATGACGGACATTGCAGCACAATTGTGCAAAAAATGTTGTGAAGTTTAAAAAAGTTACAGATGATGAATTATACAGAAATATCAGGATAATGAAATCCAAAAGAAAAGGAAAACAGTCGAAACAAATACAATTAGCTTAAAAAGGAACAAATAGGAGCAAATTAAGAAAAAAGTAATTATTTTAGGACCATTTTGCAGTGCAGAAGCAATGATGAATCTGCCCCTTAAAATATCTTCATATTCTGTATTCCCGGGGATTTATCTATCTCCTGATGCTTTATACTCAGCTAGCGCACCTGCTCGGCGGAGGATATCAGGGCGATGTACAGACGTACCTTCTAGTGGACTGCCGCTATCCATATGAATACACTGGAGGACACATCAAGGTATGACGCTCTATGGACCCACTGACATTGTGTATGTACCATGTGTTTAAAGAGGTATTCCCAAAAAATTAAGTTATCCCTTATCCATTGATTACTTGCTAATCGTTGGGGGTCTGACCACTGGGACCTTCACCGATCCCAAAAAGGCGGCTTTGGAACCACAAGAATGAGGCTCCGCAACCCCATGGTGTTTGGAGCAGAGGTCTCTGCTCCATTGCTTATAGGACTGACAGAAAGAACCGAGCGCAGTGCTCAGCAGATCCGAGCATGCACATCTCCGCTACATTCACAATGGGGCTAAGGAGCCTCGTTCTCAGGGTGCCACAGCCCCATTTCTCATGATGGCTGAGGGTCCTTCAAATGCACAAAGCCTAAGAATGAAGGAGCTGCAGTGCTGCAACTGTGCAGAGAATTGCATGTAGCCCAATTTAACGGACTGCTGTGACCACCTTCATTCTTATGATCAACGGTGGTCCTGCAGATCACACCCCAGTGATCGTTAAGCTACGACATATCCTAGCGATATTCTATCACTTACTGACGTGGGTAAAGCCACTTTATGTTGGGTCAATAATGGAGGCGCAAGTGGAATGTCCACTGTGGTCTGCTTGTGTCTTAGTAATAGTCATTCACTCGGATCTTTGTGAATATTACCACATTTTATAGTGAAGCTGATCATACACGGAAGGAAAGAATAACTTCTCTTTGCTTTTAACAGGGGGCCCTGAACTTCTATAGAGAAGACCAAATTTCAGAGCATTTTCTTCAGAGCCCATCCTTTGCCCCTGGCCGAAGAGTAGTCATCTTCCACTGCGAATTCTCCTCTGAAAGAGCTCCAAAACTGTGCGTAGAAACGATTTATGCATTTATCATCCGTATCATTTAAGAAAACATACACTATGGTGAAGTGCAGCCGGGGAGGAAGGATTAACAAGCTTCTCCGTCCTTATCCACTTCCCACCATGGCAAATTTTCTATTTTTATACTTTCGTCTTTTCCTCTTCTTCTTCCAAAAACTTTTTTTTTTATATTTCCGTTGACGCAGCCGTATAAGAGCTTGTATTTTTACAGTTTTGAGTAATGTTCATTTTATCGTTGTAACAAAAGAAAAACAACGCTAAAGAAAAAAAACAATCGATACACCAGAATTGCAATTTTTTTTATCAACGTGCCTCCCCTAAAAAAAGTAATAAAAAGGTATCTGGTCAATGTATGTCCTCAAAATGGAACAAATAAAAAAATCAACTTGCCAAGCAACAAGCAAACTCCATTACCGCTCCATTGATGGAAAAATAAAAAAGTTATGAGTCTCAGAAAATGGCAACAATTTTTGTTTTTGCAAAGTTCTACATTTTTTAAAACCACTGAAATAATAACAATAAAATATATATTTTTAGTATCACCGTAATCGTACCAACTGGAAGATTTCATGTTGCTGGATAATTTTTAACGCACATTGAATGACGTAAACACTAAATCGGAAAAACTACAGTGCAATTTCTGTTTTTCGTCATTTCAAACCACTTTGAAATTATTCCTGAAAAGTACAGTATATGGGAAAATGAATGGTGTCAGCCAAAGCAATAACAAAATCTCATAAAAAAAAAGTTTTGGAAGAAGGAAAGGAAAACACGAAAGCACAAAAAAAAAAAAAATTTGGCTCAAATGAGAAGGGGCTAAAGTGCTTGTCTAGGGGGTACATTAGCAAAATATTCTGAATTGTTAACTTGTATTTTGAAAACTTTTCTTTTCTTTCAATCAAGATGTCGGATTTTCAGAAACCTGGACAGAAAAGCGAACCGGTATCCTCACCTGTACTACCCCGAACTCTATCTGTTACAGGGAGGATATAAGGAATTCTACGAAACATTCAAAGTGAGTATTTCATTTTATTTAGAGAAAAAGTTAGCATATAGTTAGCTTTATTCACCAAAAATGCATTGTTTGCGGGGGTTTTTTTCAGCGTTTTTCCACTTTCTCGTTGTTTTTGATGGTGAAAAAAATGCTGCAAAAACGCTGAAAGAATTAACATTCAGCAGATTTAAAAAAGCAGCAGTTTTCCAAATCAGTCAGGAAAAACAGTAATCGTGTGCATGAGATTTCTGAAATTTCCAGCTTTTGCTGGTTCTGTAAAAATTGTAATAAAAGCAAATTTTAATTTGCATTTAAAAAATGCAGCAAAAATGCAAGTGTGAACATAGCCTAAGACGCAGTGGGTTTTCTGCAAGCAAATCCGCAGATTTAAATCCACAGCATTTATGCCATGTGTGGAACTTAAGTTTAACCTTTTAAGGACCCTGGGGTTTTTCCGTTTTTGTATTTTCGTTTTTTGCTCCCCTTGTTCCCAGAGCCATAGCGTTTTTATTTCTTGGTCAATATGACCATGTGAGGGTTTATTTTTTGCGGGATGAGTTGTACTTTTGAACGACATTGCTTGTTTTACCATATCGTGTACGGAAAACAGGAAAAAAAATCCAAGTGCGGAGAAATTGCAAAAAAAGTGCAATACCACTACACAGATGTTTTTTTTTTATTTTCTTTTACCAAAGTCACTGAATGCTAAAACTGACCTGCCATTATTATTCTCCAGGTCCTTCCGAGTTCGTAGATACCAAACATGTATAGGTTCTTTTTTATTTAAGTGGTGAAAAAAAAAAAAAAAGGTGCCATTTTCCAAGACCCGTAGCGTCTCCATTTTTCGGGATCTGGGGCCTAGTGAGTGCTTATTTTTTGCGCACCGAGCTGAAGTTTTTATTGATACTATTTTGGGGTAGATCCGATGTTTTGATCGCCCGTTATTGCATTTTATTGCAATGTTGCGGCGACCAAAAAACGTAATTCTGGAGTTTAGAATTTTTTTCTTGTTGCGCCGTTTACCGATCGGATTAATTCTTTTATTATATTGATAGATCGGACGATTCTGAACGTGGCAATACCAAATATGTGTATGTGGGTTTTTTTTTTATTACTTTATTTTGAATGGGGCGAAAGGGGGTGATTTAAATGTTTATATTTATTTTTTTTTTTATATTTTTAAAAACTTTTTTTTACACTTTTTGCTTGGTTCTATAGTCTCCATAGGAGACTAGAAGCCACACTTGTCTGATCAGCTCTGCTACATAGAGATGATGAGCAGATCACCTCTATGTAGCAGAAATGCTCCTGTGCTATGAGCGCCGACCACTAGGTCATCCATCCCCCCGGTAAGCTACCTTCAGATTATAAAATGCACCCCCATTTTCCTCCAAAATTTTTTTGGGAAAAAAGTGCATCTTAAATATCGTATTTTTTTAATTATATCAGTAATTTATGCTTTTTTTTTTTTTCTTCCAGTGCCTGTGTGAGCCTCAAGGTTACGTCAAAATGGTTCACAAGGATTTCCGAGACCAATTAAAAAAATATCAAAAAAAGAAAAAGAATTTATCCGGACAAAGGATCCGAAAAGAACTTTTTAAGCCGCTGACCTCGAGTAAAAGCTTCAGTCCTGTTACGACACAAAGTGCTGAAATTGTAGAGCTCTAACTCTAAAACGACTGAACGGACGTCCAGCAACAGAAATCATGGCCACCTACCAACCAAGGAAAACAAGGCAATACCATGAGACTGTAAATGGTGAGGTCACTAGTCCTAGAGACAGGTCAAAAAATACAGGAGGGGGATGGGCACAGATACCCCCACAATAACTGGAACAAAAAAGCCATAGTGACCACCACCTTCCATGAACCATTCGCGGCGTCCTTCAGAAGAGGCATCGTAAAACCATTTTAATCTGTTCTTCACCAGTTCTGAAAAATTTCTCATACCATAGAAATAATTTATTGGCTCCTATTGGACTCCCTTGGCTTCAATAAGAAAAGATGAAGAAATCAGGCCATTACAAAGTCGAGCAGAACTCGGCAGTCCCTTTCTTCCAGTCTTCGGTGGAGGCAAAACCAAACTGCTCAAAGCCACCACTGATAAGAAGCTCGGACTCGTCTGCGTAACCTAAAGCCTTTGCAGCGTCCATGGTCATCTTTCATGTATTCGCTCAAGATCAATATACAGATAATAAAGTTCAACGTTTCGCCATCTTCTCAAAACTGAGACTTTTTCAGGTGCTTTTCTGATGGAAAAGACTCAGCTGTGACCCGGAGTCAAAACATTGCACTTTATGTTCTGTATGCTGCGGGTGAGCTAATACATCCAAGAAGATGATCCTTGGTACAGTGTAGGATTTATGGGATTATATGGGATTGAGGACACAACATTTTTCACTTTCATCCGTTGGGAGTTAGTGCCCTCCTGCGCATAATTAAATAAATCTCTGTAACCTGTAATTTGTTTATTACATTGGGACAGCAGAGAATAAAGGACGAGATGCTCAGCTCAGAGATATAAAGTTATCAGTGATCTCCTTCAGTGTTTTCATGTATTAAGTTGTGTTTCCCATGTCAGGACTTCTAGAGAAAGCCTGAGAGTCCTGCTTCCTTCCCCACTCATAGAGAAAGCCTGTGAGTCCTGCTTCCTCCCCCACTCATAGAGAAAGCCTGTGAGTCCTGCTTCCTCCCCCCACTCAGAGAAAGCCTGTGAGTCCTGCTTCTTACATCCACTCATATAGAAAGCATGTGAGTCCTGCTTCTACATCCACTTATCAAGCCTGTGAGTCCTGCTTCTCCCACCCACTCATAGAGAAAGCCTGTGAGTCCTGCTTCTTACATCCACTCATAGAGAAAGCTAATAAGTCCTGCTTCCTCCCCCCACTCCTAGAGAAAGCCTGCGAGTCCTGCTTCTTACATCCACTCATATAGAAAGCATGCGAGTCCTGCTGCCTCCACCCACTCATAGAGAAAGCCTGTGAGTCCTGCTTCCAGCACCCACTCATATAGAAAGCCTGTGAGTCCTGCTGCCTCCAAGCACTCATAGAGAAAGCCTGTAAGTCCTGCTTACTCGACCCACTCATAAAGAAAGCCTGTGAGTCCTGCTTACTCCACCCACTCATATAGAAAGCCTATGTGAGTCCTGCTTCCTGCACCCACTCATAGAGAAAGCCTGTGAATAATGCTTCCCCCACTCATTCATAGAGAAAGCCTGTGAGTCCTCCTTCTCCATCCACTCAGAGAAATCCTGTGAGTCCTGCTTCCCCCACCCACTCATATTGAAAGCCTGTGAGTCCTGGTTCCCCCACCCACTCATATAGAAAGCCTGTGAGTCCTGCTTCCCCCACCCATTGATAGAGAAAGCCTGTGAGTCCTGCTTCTCCATCCACTCATAGAGAAAGCCTGTGAGTCCTGCTTCTCGATCCACTCATATAGAAAGCCTGTGAGTCCTGGTTCCCCCACCCACCCATATAGAAAGCCTGTTAGTCCTGGTTCCCCCACCCACTCATAGGGAAGGCCTGTGAGTCCTGCTTCTTACATCTACTCATAGAGAAAGCCTGTGAGTCCTGCTTCTCCATCCATTCATAGAGAAAGCCGGAGTCCAGCTTCCTGCACCCACTCATAGAGAAAGCCTGTGAGTCCTGCTTCTCCATCCACTCATAGAGAAAGCCTGAGTCCTGCTTCTCCGTCCACTCATATAGAAAGCCTGTGAGTCCTGCTGCCTCCACCCACTCATAGAGAAAGCCTGTAAGTCCTGCTTCCTGCACCCACTCATATAGAAAGCCTGTAAGTCCTGCTTCCTGCACCCACTCATATAGAAAGCCTGTGAGTCCTGCTTCCCCCACCCATTCATAGAGAAAGCCTGAGCCTGTGAGTCCTGCTGCCTCCACCCACTAATAAAGAAAGCCTGTGAGTCCTGGTTCCCCCACCCACTCATAGAAAGCCTGTTAGTCCTGCTTCTCCCACCCACTCATAGAGAAAGCCTGTGAGTCCTGCTTCTTACATCCACTCATAGAGAAAGCCTGTGAGTCCTGTTTCCTGCACCCACTCATAGAGAAAGCCTGTGAGTCCTGCTTCTCCATCCACTCATAGAGAAAGCCTGTGAGTCTTGCTTCTCCATCCTCTCATATAGAAAGCCTGTGAGACCTGCTGCCTCCACCCACTCATAGAGAAAGCCTGTGAGTCCTGGTTCCTGCATCCACTCATATAGAAAGCCTGTGAGTCCTGCTTCCCCCACCCATTCATAGAGAAAGCCTGTGAGTCCTGCTTCTCCATCCACTCATAGAGAAAGCCTGTGAGTCCTGGTTCCCCCACCCACTCATATAGAAAGCCTGTGAGTCCTGCTGCCTCCACCCACTCATATAGAAAGCCTGTGAGTCCTGCTGCCTCCATCCACTAATAGAGAAAGCCTGTGAGTCCTGGTTCCCCCACCCATTCATAGAGAAAGCCTGTTAGTCCTGCTTCCCCAACCCACTCATAGAGAAAGCCTGTGAGTCCTGGTTCCCCCACCCACGCATAGAGAAAGCCTGTGAGTCCTGCTTCTTACATTCACTCATAGAGAAAGCCTGAGTCCTGCTTATCCATCCATTCATAGAAAAAGCCTGTGAGTCCTGCTTCCTGCACCCACTCATAGAGAAAGCCTGTGAGTCCTGCTTTTCCATCCACTCATAAAGCCGGTGAGTCCTGCTTCTCCGTCCACTCCTATAGAAAGCCTGTGAGTCCTGCTGCCTCCACCCACTCATAGAGAAAGCTTGTAAGTCCTGCTTCCTGCACCCACTCATATAGAAAGCCTGTGAGTCCTGCTTCCCCCCCACCCACTCATAGAGAAAGCCTGTGAGTCCTGCTTCCCCCACCCACTCATATAGAAAGCCTGTGAGTCCTGCTGCCTCCACCCACTAATAGAGAAAGCCTGTGAGTCCTGGTTCCCCCACCCACTCATATACAAAGCCTGTTAGTCCTGCTTCCCCCACCCACTCATATAGAAAGCCTGTGAGTCCTGCTTCCCCCACCCACTCATAGAGAAAGCCTGTGAGTCCTGCTTCTTACATCCACTCATAGAGAAAGCCTGTGAGTCCTGCTTCTCCATCCACTCATAGAGAAAGCCTGTGAGTCCTGCTTCCTGCACCCACTCATAGAGAAAGCCTGTGAGTCCTGCTTCCCCTACCCATTCATAGAGAAAGCCTGTGAGTCCTGCTTCTCCGTCCACTCATAGAGAAAGCCTGTGAGTCCTGCTTCTCCGCCCACTCATAGAGAAAGCCTGTGAGTCCTGCTTCCCCCACCCATTCATAGAGAAAGCCTGTGAGTCCTGCTTCTCCATCCACTCATAGAGAAAGCCTGTGAGTCCTGGTTCCCCCACCCACTCATATAGAAAGCCTGTGAGTCCTGCTGCCTCCACCCACTAATAGAGAAAGTCTGTGAGTCCTGCTTCCCCCATCCACTCATAGAGAAAGCCTGTGAGTCCTGCTTCTTACATCCACTCATAGAGAAAGCCTGTGAGTCCTGCTTCTCCATCCACTCATAGAGAAAGCCTGTGAGTCCTGCTTCCTGCACCCACTCATAGAGAAAGCATGTGAGTCCTGCTTCCCCCATCCATTCATAGAGAAAGCCTGTGAGTACTGCTTCTCCGTCCACTCATAGAGAAAGCCTGTGAGTCCTGCTTCTCCGCCCACTCATAGAGAAAGCCTGTGAGTCCTGCTCCCCCCACCCATTCATAGAGAAAGCCTGTGAGTCCTGCTTCTCCATCCACTCATAGAGAAAGCCTGTGAGTCCTGGTTCCCCCACCCACTCATATAGAAAGCCTGTGAGTCCTGCTGCCTCCACCCACTAATAGAGAAAGCCTGTGAGTCCTGGTTCCCCCACCCACTCATAGAGAAAGCCTGTTAGTCCTGCTTCCCCTACCCACTCATAGAGAAAGCCTGTGAGTCCTGGTTCCCCCACCCACTCATAGAGAAAGCCTGTGAGTCCTGCTTCTTACATCCACTCATAGAGAAAGCCTGTGAGTCCTGCTTCTCCATCCACTCATAGAGAAAGCCTGTGAGTCCTGCATCCACACATATAGAAAGCCTGTCAGTCCTGCTTCTCCATCCACTCATAGAGAAAGCCTGTGAGTTCTGCTTCTCCATCCACTCATAGAGAAAGCCTGTGAGTCCTGCTGCCTCCACGCACTCATAGAGAAAGCCTGTAAGTCCTGCTTCCTGCACCCACTCATATAGAAAGCCTGTGAGTCCTGCTTCCCCCACCCATTCATAGAGAAAGCCTGTAAGTCCTGCTTCTCCATCCACTCATAGAGAAAGCCTGAGTCCTGCTTCCCCCACCAATTCATAGAGAAAGCCTGTGAGTCCTGCTTCTCCATCCACTCATAGAGAAAGCCTGTGAGTCCTGCTTCTCCATCCACTCATAAAGAAAGCCTGTGAGTCCTGCTTCTCCACCCCCTCATAGAGAAAGCTTGAGTCCTGGTTCCCCCACCCACTCATAGAGAAAGCCTGTGAGTCCTGCTTCTCCATCCACTCATAGAGAAAGCCTGTGAGTCCTGCTGCCTCCACTCACTCATATAGAAAGCCTGTGAGTCCTGCTGCCTCCTCCCACTCATAAAGTCTGAGAAAATTATCTTTTTTTGCATATGATTAATTAATATAGCTAGAGATTAATATATTCAAGTGGAATTTAATACAACTCAGATTTTACAAAAATCCACATTTGCCAAGGAGACCTCAGAGAATAATAAGGGGAATTAAATTTGCAGAGAATAACTTCTTCGCAAATCAAGTTTCCTGGGAAAACCAGCACGAACAGACAAATGTGAATTGTGTCTGATCCACTCAGATCTAATCATAACATCGCCATGGAAATCCAGTCTTCGTCCATCCCGTCCTCACTAACTCCCCCCGGCAACCTATTCACGTCTCCCCTCCAGCATCTGCACAACATGAATCCTTTGGTCACATAATCTCCCTCTGACTGAACCAACCCCATTGCTGAAGGTCACGTCGCCTCGCTGCTGAGACGTGCTTTACGTGCAGACAGCACAAGCTCGGACAACGCCCAGCAGCGTCGAAGTCACTACCTGATGCCACGGCGGCCATCTTTACTAAGGGCAACCTTCCCAACTTTGTACCCCTTATGGTCACTTAATTCTATTCGCCCTCATATAACCATCATAAAAATTATTATTCGGCGTTCGTTAAACAGAGCGGTCAACACAACTCTAACTTCTTTTCTACTCATCTTATAATCACTTTCCCAAAATAAATATGGTCAATAAGGTATTGTGCCCGGTTATAGTCTGGCATCGAATACTACGCATGTGTACAAACACACGCAGGCGCACTTGAGTCTGAGAAAGCACGAACGTGCTGGGGAGGTTCTCGAATGACGTCACTTTTCCACGCCCACTTCTTCTCCGGCTGTGAATGCGCAGGCGCAGTTAGCACTAAGTTCCGCAGTCTGACAGCAGCCGGCAAGAAGAGAAAGAAATGGCAGCTTATAAAATCGTCCTTATCCGTCATGGTGAGAGCACCTGGAACCAGGAGAACAGATTCTCCGGCTGGTATGATGCTGACCTCAGCGAGACAGGAGTGGAAGAGGCCAAGAGGGGCGGCCAAGCTCTGCGAGGTACTGTCCCTTTAAGTGGGTGTACGTGCAGATGAATGGGGCACATGTAATAAAGCATTAGGGCAGTTTTTTTCCATACAGTTATGGGTTAATTTCACATTGTTTACTAAATGACAGGATAATTATAGACAATTAGATGTTTATTATGGCTGCAACAATTTTTTGGGTGCTTAATATAAAAAAAAATATTATAAATATATATTAATAATAATAATATTTTTGCATGGCAGAATATTGCCTCCCCATGTATTGGTGCACCCTGCCTGCACCCTGTGTATCTGCAGTCTCCATGGTGCCCTGATCTCCTCTGTAATGTGACCCTGCAGTCTGCACTCACTGAATGGCCTCCAATATATCAGTCACCTATAGCTATAGAGGAGGCATCAGAGAGCAGCCATACTGCCAAGGACGCGGAGCACGGTCACAGTGATGCAGCCAGCAGTGTCATAGAGGGGGGGGGGCGTTATTATGGCATCCCCTTTAATTAAGGTGCAGGACCCTCCCTTTGTTATGTAGTGCTGGATGCTGGGGGAAAAAGCCCACTGAATGATGGATGGCAATGGAATATAAATCACCCATAGAGGCCGCAGCCACATAGTGCAGAGCACATTACCCTATAGGCGGTGAGCCTAGAATACAGGTCACCTATGGGTTTTTGAAGCTGGATGCACTCTCATTTGGGTGATGAAAAATATATATATCTGTACTATAGCATAATAATATTCTTATATATATTAAAAATATATTATATTTTTCTAAATCTCCATCTTTCCGGTTCTCAGTGCTTGATGGTGGCTACCACTGTTTTCAATTTCCTTATATTTATGATGAAAACATAGTGTTGGTGTGTGTGGTTTTTTTTTTTTTTTTTTTTTTAAAAAGGTGATCTTCACACAGGCCAGATACGCTGCAGATCTTCTTTGGTGCAATTGTTAGTTTAGGCCCTGTGTCGCTGCCACGTCGCAGTGTAATGCATAATGGGGTCATTTTGTTGCCCACAAGATTCCTGCAAGAAAATAAGTCCAAACCAGTTGGCTTTGTGTTTGTTGCGGATCACCGTGCAGCACATTCACCTGCGATGCGGCAGCGACACGGAGCCACATGATCCCTGTGGAGGTGAGCGTGGCCGTGCAGCCTCAGGCTGGGTGTTTGAGGACCAGGAACAGTGCCTGTAAGGACTGTCAGTCTGCTAACAGATGGCCGGACCCCCTCCGCTCCAGCATTGGTGGGCTGCTATGGATGGACCATTCTGGAAGAAGCCTTTCATCCGTCCCTGTGATGAACGGTGATGGAGGAGGTCTGGCTCCGTGCATTGATAGTGATGCCTCGTGATCGGGGGTCCATACAGACCCAGGATTTCTATCTTGCTCATTTCCTGGCAGTGCAACCTCGTTATTACGTCTCCTTCCTATTTCCTATGAGTGGTGAAATGCTCCATCCTCCGTATGAAGGGGGCGAAGAAGAAGATGATTCATTTTCCTTCCCGGCATCGCTCGCTCTCGATCTTCCGGCCCGTGTGCGGGGAATGAATCATCAGATGCTGAGTCTCAGGGAGAGGAGTAAATGGTGCGATCACGAGGGAGCGCAGCGCCAAGTCTGACCGGGGCCAAATGAATATTGATTAATCATAAATACAAGTTATATAATTCTTTTCAGCTGGTTGTGGCCCCCTATTACCTCCCAGCGCTCATCCAGACCCCATAACAACATCTGCACTGGGGCTCATTCACACCACTCTACAGCAGCCAAATTCTCATCTGTATTGTGTCCGACTGCAGCTCTACGGACCGGATGGAATAGCCTTGTCCTCTATGCCTTTTAATGCTCTCTGTTCAGGTCACAAGGCCCATAGTTGCATTGGGGCTTGTTTACACGTTGCATTTTTGATGCCTTTTCTTTTTTTTTTCCAGAAAACTCCAGTGTAAGTTTTGAATATCTTTGGTACAATTATTATTTTTTTTTTTGTGCTGAGTCATTTTGATCTCACTTGAGGCAGAACTTCAGTAAAAAAAAACACTGAAAGAAGCAACATGCTACGGTTTAAAAAATTAAAAAAGGGAAGAAATGCAACGTGTGAATGAGATGTTAGAAATCTCACTCTGGGCCTCTGAACGCCAAATCTATCCAGTTATGGAGCTGTATATCCCCCTCATACAGATCACTGGGTAGGGAAAGCTGGATGACGCCCCCCTTTGGTAGCAGCCGTGTTGATTGACCTCCAGTTTTTCCAGAAACTGATATAACGAAGAGGACTACTATTAATATAACATCTGGGCCGCAACTTATGATCCTGACATGCAGCATCTGACAGCTCAGATAAGAGCGGCCGCTGCGCTAAAAATAGTACGCTGCTCGGCTCTGCTGCGTCCCCGCACCTCTCGTCTGCGCTGCTCGGCTCTGCTGCGTCCCCGCACCTCTCGTCTGCGCTGCTCGGCTCTGCTGCGTCCCCGCACCTCTCGTCTGCGCTGCTCGGCTCTGCTGCGTCCCCGCACCTCTCGTCTGCGCTGCTCGGCTCTGCTGCGTCCCCGCTCCTCTCGTCTGCGCTCCTCGGCTCTGCTGCGTCCCCGCTCCTCTCGTCTGCGCTCCTCGGCTCTGCTGCGTCCCCGCTCCTCTCGTCTGCGCTCCTCGGCTCTGCTGCGTCCCCGCTCCTCTCGTCTGCGCTCCTCGGCTCTGCTGCGTCCCCGCTCCGCTGTCTGCCCTGCCGCTCAGGATGTTTGACCTTTGTCTTGTTTTCAACCCTTTGCTCTGTAGGAATGAAAAATGCCATCCGGGACTGAATGTGGGTGAACCTGTAAGGGGGGGAATAATCTGTAATTATAGAAATGTGGACTTGTAGCATCACAGGGAATTATTCAAAATATAGCATCGCTTTCACCTTGCAGCAACTATTCCTTTAAGCATTATGTAAATTGAGTCTATGGGCCCCACTGATCATTTACAGCTTCTTTTTTTTGTCTTTGTCTTATGGTACTTTTTCTTTTTTGCACCAAATTCTTTAAAATAAAATAAAAATACTAAATAAATTAAAAAAAAATTAAAAAAACGAGGAAAAATGTCAATGCAAACGATTTAGCCTTGAAATTTATGAAACTTGCAAGTGATCATCACATTTTTTTAATTTTTTTTTTTTTATTTGCAGTCATGTAAAGTTGCGTGCAATTTCATGTAACGTTCCCTAAATATGAATTCATTATGTAATATAAGACTTCATGCTACTTTATGTGCACGTCCCATTTCATCGGCCATGACAGCGGTCTGTGGCCCCTGGATGGGAGCTCTGAGATCCGCTCCTCACCTGGCGGAGTCCGCGGCTCTTCTTTTGATTAGCGAGCCTGGAGTGCCTTCACATCTGCGTCACACCCCAACGATGACGTCGCGCCAGGCCGGCTAATCAAAGGAAAAGCCGCGGAGGCCGTGATGCAAGAGGTGGACGCAGATTACCGCCGTGGCCGGTGGAATGGGACGACCGAATCAATTCGCACCAACTTGAACTGCAATCTAAGTTGTCGGCGTTTGTGAAGTTCTTCTCTTTGCGCTGCAGAAAAATTGGAAGCATAAATTGACCTGGAACGCAAATTTTCTTCTTAAAATGCAGGCAGCCCCCGCTTCTGCTGAGCACAGAATGACCACTAATGAACGATCATCGTTCTCGGCAGCACAGGTCCTGTTTACACAGAACGATGTGCTGCCGAGAGCCATGATTTTTTTAAGCATGCAGAAAAAATTTTCACCCAATAAACCAATGTTTTGCTTGTCCGTCACTGAAGCAGCACCCCTTAGTTATAAATCTATTAAATGTCTCCTCCTCGCTCTGGTGCTTGACAGATGCCGGCTATCAGTTCGATATCTGCTTCACGTCTGTGCAGAAGAGGGCCATCCGCACCTTGTGGCACGCACTGGACTGCACCGACCAGATGTGGGTGAAGGTGGTGAGGACCTGGCGGCTCAACGAGAGGCACTACGGCGGCCTGACCGGACTCAACAAAGCCGAGACGGCGGCCAAACACGGAGAGGAGCAAGTGAAGATCTGGAGACGGTCATATGATATCCCTCCACCACCCATGAATCCGGACCACGATTTCTATAATGTCATAAGCAAGGTAAGAGGTGGGGGGGGGATGTAGCCAGAATGATAAGTGCCATTAATGTCTCCGGGATCAACCTTGCATACGGCGGCTCAGGCTGGACCGCAGACCGCCTTGTGTTTGTTACCACTCTCAATACTAATTATATTCTTTCTTTTTTTTTTTTTTTTTTCTTTTTTTCCTTTTCACCTCAGGATCGTCGCTATGCTGACTTGACAGAAGACCAACTACCGAAGTGTGAGAGTCTAAAGGACACCATCGCCAGAGCTCTGCCATTCTGGAATGATGAAATCGTCCCAACCATCAAGGAAGGGAAAAGGGTCCTGATCGTAGCTCATGGGAACAGCCTTAGAGGAATCGTCAAGCACCTTGAAGGTACGAGTATAGAAACTCAGAAATGGTGGATGTATTCCAGAAATCCTGTTCTGTGTAGAAGGTTCATCAGAGACAGGATTACAATGACAGATCCAGCATTCACAAAAGATGTCACAGCTCACCTCCTCCTCCTCCTGTACAATGACTGATAACACCTCTATATAGAGTAGATAACAGGATCCACCATTCACAATAGGTGATATCACAGCTCACCTCCTCCCTCTCTGCACAGATCAGAGCATGCTTAGTGAATCTCTCCTGCAGAGGACAATGGTTTCCTATATTCATGAGGCTGCTGAAGAGAATATAAAGTATTAGTCTAGTGCGAAACCCTGTGGCCACGGGGAATTCCAGGATTTTTTTTTTTACTAATCTGCAAAATAAAAATATCACAATTGTTTAAAAAAATGCATTCAACCTAAGAATCTGATTTAAGCAATGTGATATGGTGACATCTCAGTCACTATAGTGTGTATTAGAAATAGTGATGCTTCGGACCCCTCCCTCCCCCTTTAGACATGTGACGACCTATGTAACTGATGAGTCCTCCACATCTTTGGTGGGAAAAGCCCTTTTTATTGAACCTGTGAGTCGTCGTCGTTCTGCTTCCGGCGAACATCAAACCTATAGATGCAGTGTTAGTTGTTTCTAGCAAATCCGCCAGAGTTGCTGAGCTCAGAGCTTTCCCAGCATCAGCGAGAGGTAAATGGGGCCGACTCAGACCTATAGCACCAGGGGTTTGTTTAGCGTTTTTTCTGCTGTGTGCACACAGACACGGAGTGGTATAGGTGGAGTGTTATAGTGTCTCCTTTTATTTAGATAGGAGAATATGGGGATTCTGCGTGTTCTCGGCCACAGCTCCTTCATGCACTAGGAGACACAGCCCGTGTCTGCGCCACCTAGTAGCACCGCCTCCTAGTGCACATGTATGAGCCGCCTGCAGCATGGATCATGACCTCTCCGTGCTGCCATATACAAGCAAAACCTGCTATAGTAGGTACTTGGGAGAAAAAATTATTATTGCGTGCTCACCTCTATAGTCACTTGTGCAATCCATTGAACGCACATGTCTAGTCTGGGGAGAAATAGCTAAGCTGCATTTTCCAATTCTCTTGTCTTCAGAGCTGTAATTTCCCAGCATTGCTTGCCTTGTTCAGTGCAAGAATTGTGCTTTACATGAAGTGCTGTTAAGTGATCACATATTGGAAAGACTCACAGGACCCGAATCATTGTATTTTTCATTTTTTACATTTTTTTTTTTTGTGCGATTTACTCTCCAATTCATGGGTTTTTGATTTGCGACAAATTCAGCAAAGGATCTGCTCCTTTTTTAAAGTCGTAATTTTTTTTTGTTCAGTTGATTCTCCGTTTGTCAATAGGGCTCTTCCATAATAAAAAATTTTATATACACATACACACTACTCAAAAAATAAAGGGAACACTCAAATAACACATCCTAGATCTGAATGAATGAAATATTCTCATTGAATTCTTTGTTCTGTACAAAGTTGAATGTGCTGACAACAAAATCACACAAAAATCATCAATGGAAATCAAATTTATTAACCAATGGAGGCCTGGATTTGGAGTCACCCCCAAAATTAAAGTGGTAAAGCACACTACAGGATGATCCAACTTTGATGTAATGTCCTTAAAACAAGTCAAAATGAGGCTGAGTATTGTGTGTGGCCTCCACGTGCCTGTATGACCTCCTTACAACGCCTGGGCATGCTCCTGATGAGGCTGAGTATTGTGTGTGGCCTCCACGTGCCTGTATGACCTCCCTACAACGCCTGGGCATGCTCCTGATGAGGCTGAGTATTGTGTGTGGCCTCCACGTGCCTATATGACCTCCCTACAACGCCTGGGCATGCTCCTGATGAGGTTGTGGATGGTCTCCTGTGGGATCTCCTCCCAGACCTGGACTAAAGCATCCGGCAACTCCTGGACAGTCTGTGGTGCAACGTGACGTTGGTGGATGGAGCGAGACATGATGTCCCAGATGTGCTCAATCGGATTCCGGTCTGGGGAACGGGCGGCCAGTCCATAGCTTCAATGCCTTCATCTTGCAGGACCTGCTGACACACTCCAGCCACATGAGGTCTGGCATTGTCCTGTATTAGGAGGAACCCAGGGCCAACCGCACCAGCATATGGTCTCACAAGGGGTCTGAGGATCGCATCTCGGTACCTAATGGCAGTCAGGCTACCTCTGGCGAGCACATGGAGGGCTGTGCGGCCCTCCAAAGAAATGCCACCCCACGCCATTACTGACCCACTGCCAAACCGGTCATGCTGAAGGATGTTGCAGGCAGCAGATCGCTCTCCACGGCGTCTCCAGACTCTGTCACGTCTGTCACATGTGCTCAGTGTGAACCTGCTTTCATCTGTGAAGAGCACAGGGCACCAGTGGCGACTTTGCCAATCCTGGTGTTCTGTGACAAATATCTTAACTAAACCTCCGGCACTAATGAATGAAGAAACAACTGTATATCATATTAAAAAAATGTTTGTTTAATTCCAAAGAGTGACCATAATGAGATAATAACCAAGGAACATTTTGTTTCGGCTAATAACCTTGATAAAGGCAATCTGTGTCAATAAAAAATATAAATACTACATTTAATATGGTCACACAAATAATAAAGCCATACATATATAATTTTGTAACATACATAAAGCTCACATGCAAGGTTGTCAAGTAGTAGGTCACTTGTTTCAAATATAGGTGGTCATATTCAAGCGCAAATTGTATCTATAATCGTAATGTTGCTCAATAAGAAAAACATCCAATGCCATATAAAAAAAAAAAGGGGGGGTGGGGGAGAAGGCAAACCCAGAATTCCAAAGGTATTCATTCCAGAACGGCCAAGAGATAGAATACATAGTGAAATATATAAGAGGTCATACATATGCCCCAAAGGTAAAAGGAAAAAGAGAAACTGGAATCCTCAGAGATTATCAGACAGAGTGTAAAACTATGTAACTTACTTAGTAGAATCCAAAAACCAGGCAATGTGAACTGAGGTCTAAGATGGTAGACATGCAAGAAATAGGAGCATGTTCACACTAGCAAAAAAGAAACAAAACCTACAAAAGACAAAAATATATCTCATACCCTACCATCATTATATATAAATGTAAAGCAAAGTTGCATAATAAATATAGGGTACTTAGTGAACTATTTTTGATCAAAAAAAGTATACAGGCCGTCCCACCAGCGGCAAGGTGACCCTAATTGGGACGGTACCTATACTGCCTATATTAAAAACCTTACTGTATATCAAAGTTGAAGCAATGCATATAAAAGGGTAGACAAATAGGACCGGGTCCCAACTCCAGACCACCCAGGCCCGTAGTAAGCTACATATATACCAGTCAGCTCAACAAAGGGAATGCCACACCCTTAAATTGCACAGAATGCAAACAAGACAAAAAAACAGGCAATGTGAACTGAGGTCTAAGATGGTAGACATGCAAGAAATAGGAGCATGTTCACACTAGCAAAAAAGAAACAAAACCTACAAAAGACAAAAGACAAAAATATATCTCATACCCTACCATCATTATATATAAATGTAAAGCAAAGTTGCATAATAAATATAGGGTACTTAGTGAACTATTTTTGATCAAAAAAAGTATACAAGCCGTCCCACCAGCGGCAAGGTGACCCTAAATTGGGACGGTACCTATACTGCCTATATTAAAAACCTTACTGTATATCAAAGTTGAAGCAATGCATATAAAAGGGTAGACAAATAGGACCGGGTCCCAACTCCAGACCACCCAGGCCCGTGGTAAGCTACATATATACCAATGTGAACTGAGGTCTAAGATGGTACCCTATATTTATTATGCAACTTTGCTTTACATTTATATATAATGATGGTAGGGTATGAGATATATTTTTGTCTTTTGTAGGTTTAGTAGAATCCAGTAGTCCCACCCGGGTATGTCCATGTGGCATAACAAAGTGTCAGTGCGCCGGTGTAAGCACATGGGCGAGATGTCCCATTATATATGCGTCAGAACAGGAAGAGGTACCGCCGTGGATGAAGGATGCGGTGCAGTCTGCGTTCCACCGCCGACCGGATGTGACGTGCTGGTATCATACTGGAAAAGAGGGGTGAGTTGCGTTCCACCGTGCGCATGCGCAGTAACCCCAAAGTTTGCTATGTGCAAACTGAGACTTGGGACAGGGAGACTACATGCATAGATATATAAAGAGGTAAGTAAGGTGAAAATAAACTGTCCAGGAGCATCCATCAGCCAGAAAGCATTGGTACTGAGATGTGGTCTGTGGTCCCCACCTGCAGAACCACTCCTTTATTGAGGGTGTCTTGATAATTGCCAATAATTTCCATCTATTGTCTATTCCATTTGCACAACAGCATGTGAAATTGATTGTCAATCAGTGTTGCTTCCTAAGTGGACAGTTTGATTTCACAGCAGTTTGATTTACTTGGAGTTATATTCTGTTGTTTAAATGTTCCCTTTATTTTTTTGAGCAGTGTGTGTATGTGTGTGTAAACTCCCCATTGACATAAACGTCAGAGAATGTAATAATATATTATATTATTAAAAAATATATATAATTTTTTTTTTTTTTGCAATATTTGCAACATTTTGTAGAATATAAGACTTTTCGCTTTACAAAGATGCAAAAAAAAGCCATTGGGCAAAATTCATGAAATGCATGCACCATACCATAGAGTTTGGCACAACAAAACCGCAACAGGTACAAGAAGATCAATAAAATAAAGTGACTATAAAAAAACAAAACAAAGGTAATTTATGAATCAGGGTCATTGTTTGTCCCCCCCCCACCCCTATCACAACGAGTGCTATTTCAGCGGCACTTGATGGGTTCACATTACAACCCATTGAGCACCGGTTGTGTCCGATGTGCATCAAAGCCATCACTGCTTCAAAAGGAAACCATAAGTAAGCCGAGAGCTGAGCTTAATGTGGCTCTGCACAGAAAAAGAAAATCTGCATCAAATAGAGAAAACAGCCGCACAACGGAGCTCATTAGTTACAGGGACTGAAGCGCGTCGTCACGTGTAGTATCGGGGAGTTGGGGTTGTGCTTGCTGACTGTTTCCATTTCTAGCCACCACTATAAATCTACTATTGTGTAGAATATACCCAATAAATATATTTCCTGTTTATACTTTTTTTATTCCCCTTACTTTTGTTCCCAGGGATGTCAGAGGAAGCCATCATGGAGCTGAATCTTCCCACCGGGATTCCCATCGTGTACGAGCTTGATAAGAACCTGAAGCCTATAAAAGCCATGCAGTTTCTAGGAGATGAAGAAACGGTGCGCAAAGCCATGGAGGCCGTCGCCGCCCAGGGAAAAGCCAAGAAATAATTTGTCCTTCGCTGCCGACTGCGTCATCCATCCCATTTTTTTTTTTCTTTTTTTAAGTTTACTTTTAAAGCCGACACTTGACAGATTCAACAATACGTCTGTTGTGTAACTGTGCACCTCCCCTAACAAACCCGTTCACTTCTCCAGCACCAACGGTCGTGCAGCTGGAGTAGACTTTAGTGCATTCCACATTCTGTACAATAGCAGCGTTATCTGAATAGTTAGGATGTTCGGGGGCCGCACGTCGGCCCGTAGTCCGGTCGCACACCTCCAGGTAGTCGTTCCTCCCTGTAGTCATCTGTTTACGGCACTTATTGTCCTGCGCTCTCATGTATGTGTTCGTTAATTTTCCAGGTTTCTATCACTTCTTATTCCAGTGCACGTCCAATATTCCTTCATGAAGCCATTACTGTCCGTAGCGTCATTTCCAAACCTCTTGAGACATTTGCGCCAAAATGCAGGAGCTCGTCTCTGTCCTTGTCATTCCAACGTCAGCATGTGTGGTGCAAATCGGTAGATAGAAGCTTGTGAGTCGCCCTCTGCTTCCTTTGCAGTACTTTCTTGTTCTTAAGGGGATATCCTCATCGTACAATATTACGGTATAACGCTATAATGTTATGTAGGGGGTCCGACCCCTTGGAACGTACCGATCCCGAGAACCAGGATGCAAATGCTAACTCTACCACACTTCCATTCCAGTGATCCTTCACAACTCCAGTGCTGCAGCTCCTTTATTTTTAGGGTCGTGGGGGTCAGATTATCTTTAAGGGGTTGCCCATCTTTTTTAGGGGTACCCCCCTCATACTTAAATTCATCTCTTGGTGGCAAAAAATCATTTTTGAATTTCATTAAAAATTTGCACCATTTGCCTTCTACAATGTCTGTGTTGCACTGACTATTACTGGCTGCAGAAGGAGTTGCCTGAGAAACGGTTAGTAAGCTCAGTCTAACGAGAGTTTGTTACTCTTTATATGTCTTTGAGCTGATTTTATGATCACAAGTCTCATCAAAGTTGAAAAGTGACGGAAGCTAAGAACCTGTAAAAGCAAAATGGTGCAAAATTGTTAATGACTTTTGGGCCCAAATACATGAATTTAAGTAAAAGTAAAAAATTGTTAACAGAGATGGACAACCCCTTTTTAAGTCACGGCTATTACTGTCATGCCATTTTAACTATTTCTAGGCAAGATGGCGGCAGTTAAAAGTTGCCCAATTTTTCCAGGTTCCTGAATGGTGGAGCTGCCATATTATGTAGCGATACATGCCCAGCTCCCATGTTCCTACACAGGTAAGTAGATTTGCTGTTCAGGACCCTAGAAAAGCTGAGTGACTATGTAGTGGGATGATATTTGCTGTGTATACCCACTGAGAATTGGCGGAAAGGAGCATTAACGGTTAGGGCTTTCACTTCTGCTTATAGCGGACCAGTCCTCTGCTGCTGCACATCCCAGATGGTAATGATGTCGGCCATTGTTGGACACGTGGCCCGTATTTTAGGTTTCCTGTGCCCCCCTGCATTAGCGGTATCGTGCATCCCTATACTGTGGCGATGTAGTGTGCATTAGGGTAGAGATCAGTGCTCTCTACCCTACAGTGCAGCCGGGTACCTGTACTTGTTTTACGGTCACTTTTCCTCCTTTTTTTTGTAGAGATATCTATTATTTAAACCATTACAATAAAGGAGTGATGTGCAATGAGACCGGCCTCGTCGTCGTGCTTTTATCCTTGCCTTTTTTTTTCTTTTTTTTACATTTTTGGCATGTCAAAGAATTAGAGAGTTCCGTGCAGTGATGCGGTCTGCTGTCCTGTTTATAGCTCCAGCTGTTCTTTGCTATGCTAGGAACTGTCTGTCAGCACATAAAATGACTGATCAAACCAAGCACAGGTGCTTGTTGCACCCTTGTGGTGGCCAAACCTTTCACTGCACCTTCTCTTACTTTTCCATCTATCCTCCCTCCTTCTCCTACTCTTGTAAAATTAGAGCTGTCAATCAAAGAAGAGGAGGGCGGAGATAGATGCAAAACAAGCAGGTGCGAGGTTGCACTGAACTGTCTGGCCACGACAAGGGTGCAGCGAGCACCTGTGCTTGGTTTGTAAAGTCATTCTATAACGGAGTTTTATGGCTCTGCTCATATCCACCTCAGGAGGTGGATAAAATGTCATTTACTCATAACTTCAAGGGCATATACATGGTACATGCCGCCCGCTCCCGCATCCTGAGATCTACGTGTAAAGATGACTTCCTCCGCGATATGGATGGGAGCGGCGCAGGACGGCCCATTTAAACCCGGATCAATGGTGGAAGCAAAGCTCCACTGAAAGATGCCGCTAGGCACAGATATAGGGGGCTTCAAAAGTAGCTGAGAGACTACCTTATATTTGAGTTAAAAGGGTAATTTCTTCTTTTTCCATTCATTTCTGAGAAAGCAAGGTGGGGCACATATCTACGTTCCCACATCCATGGGGAAAAATATTCCCTGCTGTGAGCTTCCCAGACAAAAGCTGATTAAATTATTTAAAGGGGATATTTGACCATTAGATGATAAAATGGCAGCAAATGCAGTGATCATGTGCTGCTGGTGGTCTGTGAACGATCCAGGCCCTTAGCCGTACAACATACAATATCCATAACTTTAAATTGCAACTGTCATTTTAGAAGAATGTGCAATGGAATGTCCGTGTGTTCCGCTAGCTCCTCCCCCTCCACTCTCCATAGAATGTTATAAGCACAGTAATGGAAAGGTCTGTCTCCACTGCATACAGATTTTACCCATGACTTGAGAAAGGTCGATCAGTCCAAGCGGATAAAGAAGTAGATTTCTCTGATAAGATATATGACAAAGTTTCTTATTTTCACGTGTACTATTAATTTATGAAATAAAAATGACCCTTAATGTTTAATCTAAAATTGGTGTTACTGTTAAGTGAAAGCCTGCTGACGGCTCATAAAAGGATTCCCATCTGTTTTGTAAGGAACTAGGATAATGGAGAACCCAATAAATACAGTAAATAATCCACTACAGGATCTGCAGTTCTGGGAGTACTACACTGATGAATTATGTAAATCCCCAGACATTTTTATTATTATTATACATATTCCCTATACAGTAACTAAGTTGCAATACACCAAATTTGTAATAAAAAAAAAAAAAAAAAAAATCTATGGGTAGCATACTGGTCTTTTTTCCCTCACTAAAGATGGCTGCCGTCGGTCTACAGAACTCTCACAGGTGATTGGCTCGTCCACTTTCTAAGACGTCCAATCGCCAGCAGGCATGTTACGACACCACGCGATATTGTATCGTCCAATCAGAGCCTGAGTTCCTCCTGCGTGTCAAATACCACGTGGTTCTGATGGCGCCGGCTCGGTGCTGTGTTCCCGGTGAGTACAGGAGAGGAAAACAGCTGGTAATGAGCGGAGGCTTCTGTCACCGGCCCCCTGCAGCGTCATGTGCGGTGAGGGGGTGAGAAGGCTCCTAATGGACGGCGCTTGTATAATATACGGCTCTGTGTTGTAATTACATTGCTTAGACGTTTAGTTCCACATGGATTTTTTTTATCTTGCTATTATGTGGGCTAAATACTTGGGATGTGTTCACACGGTGCAGATACGCTGCAGGTTTTGAGTTCTCCATTCTCCAGGGGTGGAATTTGCACAGAAATTTGACCCAGCGCAAGAGAAACACGAACGAGGACCCCAGTAGCTGTGACCGGCGGAGCTCTGCAGTCCTGTGCATCATACTTTCTTTTTTTTTTTCACCATTTTATCGCATTTTTTTTTTCTGTTTTTTTTCACTACGTTATATAGTAAAATGAACGATGTTATTAAAAACTGCATCTCATTCTGCAAAAAAAAAAACAAGCCCCTTTTACTGCTGTCAGTGGGGGGGGGGGGGGAGTTCTGGCTCTAGGAAAAGTAGGAGAAAAAATATACATTTGAAAAAAGAAATTGTGAGGGGGTTGTCAGCGTTGCATTTTTATTTTTTTTCTATCATAAAATAATGGAGGTATACGCAGCAGTGGTTGCCGCTGTGCAGGTGTCACGGAACTGATTGTTCAGGTGACAAGAATGGCCCGTCATTAAAAATAAAATATCTAGATCAGTCACAGGACCACTGCCGCCAGTCACAAGCTTAAAGAAGCACTCCTCCTCCCATCAAAGTTTTTATCCTCTTAATATAATAGTCATGTTATATAGCACTGTGTACTTACAAGTGCTCATTTTGTCTTTCTACACAGTTAATTCTTCTCTTTTCTCTGCTCTATGTAGAAACAGGAAGTCTCCTGTCCCTGCATTTATCATCCCCCTCTTCACCTCCTGACCCAGCTGCTCCCTCCTCCTCCTGCCAGGGACTTCTGCAGTGACTCATGACTCCTACAGGGAAAATTGACCTCCTGTTTCTACATATAGCTTAGAAGGATTCAGCTAGTCACGTGATATCATAGACCTAATGGAAAAGAGAAGAATTCGCTGGGTAGAAGGACAAAATCAGCAATTGTAAGCGCACAGTGCTGTATAATATGATGACTGCAAGATATTAAGAGGATAAAAGCTTTGATGGGAGGAGGAGGAGTGCTTCTTTAAGTGGCATTTTGCCATCCTGACAGTGCAGTCTGCTCTGGATCCACGCAAGTGACAGGAGCCATTTGTGCCGCCTGACGTCTCAGTATTAAATATCAAAAGCTGAACCTATAAGATCCTCACTTTGGTCTTGTGAAATCTGTGCCAGTCCCCACTATGGCAGCGTTCTATATCCACATGTACTGATCTTGTATGTGCTCACGTTCCAGGGGAGCGTCTGTGCAGCTTGGAGGAATGTACTCCTGGATACGGGACTTACTGCAAACACGGCTATGTCTTCTCCTCGCTGTCCGGATATGTGGTGAAGAAGAGCGACAACGGTCTGGTGAGGAGCGTTCACACCTTTTAGTTTATTGACCTACGAGATGTAATGCCGGCGACGTGAAGACAAACCGCGTGTCCTCTGCACGTCAAAGCATTCTGCTTTGCTCTTTTCTATATTGCTTTGATGTAAAGCTAAAGTTTTCTAGAACTTTGCAGACTATAATTATGAGAAGAATTGTTACAGGGTTACAATATCGATGGCCAATCCTCATCATCATAGTATTTGCAATGAATAAAAACACAACCAACTTTGCAGTTTTTCCTTTTATTAAAATTCCGCACTTTTCCTAAGAATAAAAATCCCTCCAATCTTAAAGTTTCCAGCTCGTTGCCACCTCTGCAGTCTTATCAGAGGTGGCCGGTTTCCTGGGCAAGGACAGCGACCCTTGCAAGCTGTTTGCTATACAGCTCACAAATTCTGATCTGGACCCTGCCCTCTGCCGATGCTGTGGAGCTTGCGCTACCATGCTGGTGGTCCGGATTGTCGGTCATCTATAACTGGCATATAAAGTCGTTCCCCCACCAGTGATGTGTGTTCTCTTTGTGTAGATGCCGGTGATCTCTGTCGTGAGGGACACAGACTCCCATCTTCTGCCTGATGTGTGCTCCATAGTGACTTGTAAGGTGAGTAATTCTTCCCCTCTGCCATGTTATGTGTATAAAGACCACTCCTGATCGTGTTGCTCTTAGGGCGTATGGTTGTGGACCCCCCACTCTCCAGAGATCCTCGAGCAAAAACTGGCTCTCATTTTTGGACCTGGCCCATCCATGCATTTCAGTAGCTTTTATATACACTGCTCAAAAAAATAAAGGGAACACTTAAACAACAGAATATAACTCCAAGTAAATCAAACTGCTGTGAAATCAAACTGTCCACTTAGGAAGTAACACTGATTGACAATCAATTTCACATGCTGTTGTGCAAATGGAATAGACAATAGATGGAAATTATTGGCAATTATCAAGACACCCTCAATAAAGGAGTGGTTCTGCAGGTGGGGACCACGGACCACATCTCAGTACCAATGCTTTCTGGCTGATGTTTTGGTCACTTTTGAATGTTGGTTGTGCTTTCACACTCGTGGTAGCATGAGATGGACTCTACAACCCACAGAAGATGCTCAGGTAGTGCAGCTCATCCAGGATGGCACATCAATGCGAGCTGTGGCAAGAAGGTTTGCTGTGTCTGTCAGCGTAGTGTCCAGAGCATGGAGCAGATACCAGGAGACATGGAGGGGGCCGTAGGAGGGCAACAACCCAGCAGCAGGACCGCTACCTCCGACTTTGTGCAAGGAGGTACAGGAGGAGCACTGCAAAATGACCTCCAGCAGGCCACAAATGTGCACGTGTCTGCACAAACGGTTAGAAACCGACTCCATGAGGGTGGTATGAGGGCCTGACGTCCACAGATGGGGTTTGTGCTCACAGCCCAACACCGTGCAGGACGCTTGGCATTTGCCACAGAACACCAGGATTGGCAAAGTTGCCACTGGCGCCCTGTGCTCTTCACAGATGAAAGCAGGTTCACACTGAGCACATGTGACAGACGTGACAGAGTCTGGAGACGCCGTGGAGAGCGATCTGCTGCCTGCAACATCCTTCAGCATGACCGGTTTGGCAGTGGGTCAGTAATGGCGTGGGGTGGCATTTCTTTGGAGGGCCGCACAGCCCTCCATGTGCTCGCCAGAGGTAGCCTGACTGCCATTAGGTACCGAGATGAGATCCTCAGACCCCTTGTGAGACCATATGCTGGTGCGGTTGGCCCTGGGTTCCTCCTAATGCAGGACAATGCCAGACCTCATGTGGCTGGAGTGTGTCAGCAGTTCCTGCAAGATGAAGGCATTGAAGCTATGGACTGGCCCGCCCGTTCCCCAGACCTGAATTCGATTGAGCACATCTGGGACATCATATCTAGCTCCATCCACCAACGTCACGTTGCACCACAGACTGTCCAGGAGTTGGCGGATGCTTTAGTCCAGGTTTGGGAGGAGATCCCACAGGAGACCATCCGCCACCTCATCAGGAGCATGCCCAGGCGTTGTAGGGAGGTCATACAGGCACGTGGAGGCCACACACAACACTGAGCCTCATTTTGACTCGTTTTAAGGATATTACATCAAAGTTGGATCAGCCTGTAGTGTGTTTTTCCTCTTTAATTTTGGGGGTGACTCCAAATCCAGGCCTCCATTGGTTAATAAATTTGATTTCCATTGATGATTTTTGTGTGATTTTGTTGTCAGCACATTCAACTTTGTACAGAACAAAGTATTCAAGGAGAATATTTCATTCATTCAAATCTAGGATGTGTTATCTGAGCGTTCCCGTTATTTTTTTGAGCAGTGTATATACCGTAAATAGATTTCAATTTTTCTCACCTTACAGTATTCTTTCTTCAGGGTGGTCCACCCCATAGCCTTAGTTTTTTTTAAAACAACCTGCTTTACCCACCCTCCCTGTTTCCATTGCTGAGTCTCCACCACTGCTCCCTTTTATTGTCTGCAGAGCTGACGTCACTTTGACAGCACTGCAGCCAATCAGTGATATCATCAACTTTTCCTGAATCGCTGGCATAAGCAGATGCACTCAGTGATTGGCTGCAGTGCTGTCAACAAGGTTTTTATGAAACTGGAAAACTCCTTTAATCGTCCGGCTTAACCTATTCTGCTGCGGTCAGACAGGCTGAGAGAGGTGGGCGCATGGCTGCAACTTGTGGGGGCTCGGGAGACAGGAGTCCTGGCGCCGCTGTGAACCGCGTTGCTGGCTGGAGGAAGAGACTGAGCAGAGGGCGAGAATCCCCCCTTTCTGCTTTAATAAAATTGCTGGATCTGGTCTTGGGGGGGGGGGGGGGATGACACGGTTGGAAACTTTTTGTCACTAGGGGGCACTTGGTTTGAAACTCTGTCATTCATTATTTTTCTGCTTATAATTGCAGGTGATGAGTATTAATCCAAGGTTTGCTAAGGTCCAGATTATGTACATCGGCGCGGCAGCCCTCAAAAACACATTTAGAGGCACGATCAGGTAAGACATACTTGCGTATAAGCCACCATAGGGGTCCTGAAAACGATGGACCCCCCCCCCCACACACACATTGATTGCTGTTGTTGCTAAATTGGTGTGACACAAAGTGGGTAAATGACCACTTACCTTATACCCCATGTTCCATGATATTATTACCTGGGGCTTCTGGTAGTCAGTGACTGAGACATCTAGTGACTCGGGGATTAGGGGCTCCACAATATGAGAGAGGTTTGGATGCAAGATGATTCCACCAATCATGTAAGCTTGTGGGGTTTCATTGTTTTAATTCTTTATATAGGAAAGAAGACATCAGAGCAACCGAGAAAGATAAGGTAATGCACAAACCTAGTCTTCACTGACGCACATTGGGATTAGCTACCGAAAACGATTTATGATTAGGAGTCTCGGAAATATGACCGGCGTCCATTGTTTTCCCTTTGACGCAGTCGCCGAAGGTCATGGAAGCAGAGTCTGAAGGCGCTCATCGCTGGCACCTCGCTCCTCCTATGGAGCTGATCCCGATGCTTCATAAGACAACGGAATTTTCACTTTACACTGCGATACTAAAGTATAAAGTACAAGCGATCAGACGGAACTGAAAAAAAAAAAAAATATAGAAGTTTAAGACCCCCCCCCCCCCCCTCCACCTTCCTTTCCCAATTTAAAAATACATTTTTCAATTAAATATATTTTTGGATGTCTTTTCTGATCTATCAAGATATAAAATGATTTAACTTGTATATTACAAATGAAAAAAATGCCAGAATTTTTTTATTTATTTTCTTTTGGTCCGTGGACTTCACTCAGAAATTAAGGGAATAGCTATTAAAGCTTCTTGCAGACCCCAAAATTATATCAATAAAAACTACAACTCAGCGCAGAAGAAACAATCTGTCACACAGCTCCATCACTGGAAAAATAAAAAAGTTCTGGACTTGCGAAAATGACGGCACAAATCAAATTTGTACAACATAAAACACACAGGATTCCACCATTTTTTTATTTTTTTTTTATCATTTTAGCCCATCTGCTTTTTTTTGTTTGTTTTCTTTTTTTTTTTATGCTTTTATTCTTTTTTTTTATTGGGGGATTCTGTTCTGTTTTTTCCTGCTATTTTTTTCTGGGAGATGGGGAGGAGGGGTTCTGTTTTTTTTTTTGTTTGTTTGTTTTTTTTGTACATTATTCGGTGAAATGAATGTCTTTCAAAACTATAACTTGTGCTTCAATAAAAAAAAAACAGCCCTCATTTGACTGTACAGATAAAAGCGTAAAAAGGGGAGTTTTAAAAATGGAAGCAGAAAAATGAAAAATTGCCTTTTTGGGAAGGAATTGAGTATTGATGAGATGTTCTGTGGGTTACATTAGAACATGAATTGTTACCTGGTGATAAAAACTTTCCTTTCTATATTCTTTGTTTTTAACTTTTTGCTTTTCTTTTGCAGGTTGAAGTGTACAAAAGTTTTCGTCCAGGAGACATAGTTGTAGCAAGAGTTGTATCCTTTTTTATAGAAATATATAAAATTGACAGCATCTCCTTAGTTCTCCCCATGAGTATGAGAAAGGTGCTGGTCCCCAATAATTATTATTTTTATTCTTTTAGCACAGCTTTGTTACTGGTCACGTCCGATCACCCGACTGACAAGTTTGTTGAGTGTGATGTGTTTTGTATACCGGTTTAGAAATCCGTGTTCTTGGAAGCACATTACTGCGTGCTGCCGAGAGCACTGATATTCCATCCATCGGATTGGCAATCATTCAGTGCACTTGGGATGTTCGTCGGACGATCGGCTTGGCGTGTCTGTGATTGGCAGTCGTGCCGTGTAATGCAGCATTTGCCGGCGCTTCCTTACATCACACCCAGATATCTCTAGGAGACGCCCAGTCCAATTATCTGCTGACGACGGCGGAGAATGAGTTAGGAGTGGTGGTTGCACATAGTGAAGCCGGTGAGTGGAAATATGTCATGGACATCCTTGCACCAGCATGCGCTGTGTATTCACCCTGCCCGCCCATGTACAGAGGAAAGCGGCAGCTAAGATCCTATGCGAAATGTACCACAGGGATTGTCCACCTTTTGGTGATACATTTCTTTTTTTTTTTTGCTTAAATGCAGATTTATTGGGGGTTAAAAATCTTTTTTTTTAGAATTGAGTCCCTTTAAAAAATGTTGCACCGTTTGCCTTCTATAGCCTCCGCGCTTCACTGTACTGCTGGCTGCAGAAGGAGTTAACTGAGGAACCATAAGTGAGCTCAGAGTTTCTAACTATGTTGCATTTTTCTTTCTGAGCCCCTCTCAGTTGATTTACAACCACATCTAATATGCAGGGAAGCAAAGAGCCTGTAAAAGTCAAACGATGCAGAATTTTTTATGAAAACCCAATTGCAAAAAAAAATGTATTTCAGGCTACAAAAAAATATATTTTTTTGTAGCCTGAAATACATGCATTTAAGTGAGAAGTAAAAAAAAAAAAAACGTTTTAAACGCACTGTTTTGAGGCTTTTTTTCCCACTTGTAGCTGTCATGGGTGTGTCGCCACGAAGATCGTCGCGACTACACAGCCTGACTTCTCGCAGCTGAGTTTTTGGTGCTTTGTGTTTTTTGGTTGTGAGGGAGTTAATTCTCTCTCTCTGTGCTTGAGGAGGCTCAGCCTCGCCCAGCTGCAGTTAATGCTGCAGTATTGGGATTCCTTCAAATACCTGCTGGTCTGTTAGGGAAGTTGTCGGTGAAAGCATTTCTTGCAGACCTTCAGAGTGGATCGTTGTTTGGTGGAGTTCGGAGCGAGGAGTATGCGGTGTGGTTTGTTCCCATCCTCCCTTTATCATTTATCTCCTAACCTGTTGTTGTTCCCTCTGTAATTGTGGTGTTAGTTTTTGTATGCAAGGTGGTTTTTGGTTTTCCCCTTGTACTGTCTCGTTTGTCTAGTACTGTGTTTTGGGCATTTTCTATCCTGTTCCCCATTGTTGTGATCGGGGTCCTTCTCAGGACTAGATTACTTAGGTTCAGGGATATTCAGGAGTTTAGGGTTACGCTGGTGGCCTGGACCTCTGTACCATTAACAGTACCTCCAGGTTGAGGGATTAGTCAGGGCCCCGTCTAGGGTCAGCTCAGGCCCCTGACCCCCCTGTACGCTGAGACAGCGTGACAGTAGCATATTTTAAGCATGAGGTTTTCTCATAGACTTTTCTACAGAAAAAATACACGTGCCAATTAAAAGAAAGGGAAAAAATGCTTAAAATTCTGTTTACAAGTTGCAAAAACAATGTGTATGAATAAGACCAGTTTTTAAAATGTAAATTCCTTACTTTTCCAGGGGCGACCATGGTGCCGATCAGCTGGTGTGAGATGCAATGTCCGAAGACTCACATGAAGGAGCCTCGGAAAGTGGCCCGAGTGCAGCCCGAGTTTCTCCAGACATAATAAAATTACTGTGTGCTTGTGTCTCACTGATTGGTCAGTTACAATATATTTACCACCATGTGGTTACATTAAAGAGGCGAGTCACTTTTTTTTTTTAACTTTTAATTTTCTTAAATTTTTTATTTCATCGCCTGTAGAATTTCCTACTTTTCGTATACACATTAAATTGTTTTATGCCTTTTTAACCTCGTTTTCCTTTTGTACTTTTATAGAGTTGGCAATTAAACAGTGTTATACGGCCTCCATTATCTGATCAATGTGAACACTGCCAATCACAAAAATCTACGGCGAGCAGAGCTCGGGAGGCCGTTTCGGCTGCGCGCTTGTTTTTCAACAAGGCAAGCGCAGTCTTCAAGTTTAGTCATGGCCGACTTCTTGTTCTTTTACAATCTTTTCAGTAGTTTCCTTTTTACATTTTGCTAAAAGGTACGAACCCATATATAAAGGGATGGGGTTTTCCTATTGAAAATTTTACTAAAAAAAAATGCATTCAGCATGCAGAATCTGCAATGTAGTATTTGTGCAGCAGTTACAATTATAATACTTTGGGAAGAATGGTGTAAAGTAAGAAGAATGCTTTCATAAATAAAAGTTTAATAGTTTGCATTTTGTTAATTGATAAAAGTGAATGAAATATAAATCCCATCAATATATGGCGCCACCCGTCGCCTTGATCACTTCTAGTCACTTGTACACAGTTTTTGAAAGAATTTAGCAGTAGGTTGTTCCAAACATCTTGGAGGACTGACCCCAGATCTCCTGTGTATAAGGCTTGTGCGGATCCTTCTGTCTCTCCATGTGATCCCAGATTGACTGGATGATGTGAGATCAGGACAACATGGGGCCGGATCATCACTTCCAGGACTCCTCGTTCTCAATGACATTGGCTGGATGTTTGGAGTAGTTGTCCAGCTGCAAAATAAATTTGGAGCCAATCAAACGCCTCTCTGATGATATTACATGATGGATGAGTATCTGCCTGTATTTCTCAGGACCATAGTCACAGTGATCGTACCTCTATGTAGTGTGACTATTTATGACACTGCATTGTAGGTAAAAGCCTGTATAGACGGAGTCAACTTATAAAATTTGAACTGCCGGCAGCTACCACTAGAGGGAGCTCATTACACACTTATTAGAGTTAAAAGTGCACCTAAACTTTGTGGTCCCTTTAATTCTCTGCAGATCAGTGGGGGTCTGGATTTTGAGATCCCCATGATTGCTCATGAGGCAGAAGAGCCTGAGCAGAGTACAGATGCAGTGTGCAGGCAGGAGGAGAGCTTGTTGACTGCTGGGGTCCGTCTGATCAGCGTAACGGGGGGGCTTTTATCCCTGTTAGAATGAAGCAGTAGTGTGCATGCTCAAGTTCCCCTCCGTTTTTTTTTTGTTCATTCCTATGGAGCTTCCTAATAGAGAATGAATGGAGAATTGGTCAGGCATCTATATGCCCACTCCATTCTGGTGGGCATAAAGGTGTCCCATCGATGATAACAATTCCTTGTTCTGCCGATCAGTGTGCAGCCCAGTGGTCAGACCGCCACCAATGTGTAAGTGATCGCCTCTCTGGTGGATAGCCGATAAAGGGGTTGTCCAGTAAAAACAAGTTAAGGGCTTAAAAGATGTAAAATAATGCACCAAAGTTTGTAAAGTAGCAAGTTGTGTGCGGCTCGCTTTTTAGGTCATCATTTTTGCAGCACAGTGGCTCAGTGGTTAGCACTGGATGGTGGCTCGGTGGTTATCACTGCAGCTTTGCAGCACTGGGGTCCTGGGTTCAAATTCCACCAAGGACAACATCTGTAAGGAGTTTGTGTGGTTCCCCTTATTTGCTTGGGTTTCCTCCCACTCTCCAAAGACTGATAGGGAATGTAGATTGTGAGCCCCAATGGGGACAGTGATGATAATGTCTGTTAAGTGCTGTGGAATGGCGCTATATAAGTAAAATAAATATTTGTGGTTATTACTATGGCAATCGAGAAATTTCCAGCGACCGACAAACATTCCATAAGGGGTTTTTGTACTTCTCGGTCAACTTATGGATCAAGGAGCCAAATTGCAATAAAGGCCAGTGTGGGTGGGTGCAGGAGCTGCCCTGACATTGAATATATTCTGGTCCATAGAATAATGGTGCTAACTCGGCCATGTCTGCTGGCTGTAATGGGTCGATGGCACACACAGACCGAATACATGTAAGAATCCCTATCGGATCTGCAGGATTGACTCCTAATATGTTTTATATCACATAGTCCTGTAAATGTTTACACCGACCGATTAACCGGACCCCCTAATGTGCCCACTGCAACTGCAGATTCTCAATGACATCCTCCATTAAGTCCGGGGAGAACAAAAGGATCGACGGCTGAAATTCCAATAGTCGGATCCTCTCCCCTGACATAATCGAGAGGACCCCATATGCATTAAAGGGTCGACTTTAGACTCTTCCGTCCAGGTAGAGACCGACCCTAGAATAGTCTAAAACTGACATGTAAGGGTCTCGCGTCTACGCGTTTCAGGCTATGGAGCTCTTAGTCCTGACTGCTCCACAGCTTGAGACATGTAGACCCGTGTCCTTTTTATCTCCCTCCTCTATGTCACCCCTTCTTCCACTTTATTGATATGTTTTTGCAAAAAAAGTTTTTGAATAGTTTTTCATTAAAAGTCATGTTTTAAACTTCTAATCCTTGGTGGATGCAGGAACCCTCTGGGTTTCTTTTTTCTCTGCTACTGCCCAGCTGCCGGTCTGGAGTCCGTGCACCGCACTCTTCATATGGAGGCCTCCAACCATCTGCACTTGGTGAGCTGAATATTTCCTTTTCACCCATAAGAGAAGACCAATACAACTAAAGGCCTGTGGTCGCTCGGGGTACTGTTTTTTTTGCACCTTTTGGGTGCATTTTTTTTTTATATTATATGCATGCATTTTAGGTGAAAAATAATTTTTGCAATTTGGTTTAATTAAAAATGTTGCACCGTTTAACCTTGTTTCCTGACACACTCAGCACTGATGTAGTCTATGGTCATAAATCAGCTCAGAAAAGGACATAAAAGAGTGACAAACATCCCTGTCATGGCAAGCTCACTGACCGATTCTCAGTCAACTCTTAAGTCCGTAGCCAACAATAGATCGTGAAGCACAGAGGTTACGGAAGACGAACAATGCAAATTTTCTAATGAAACCATATTGCAAAAATGAATTTTAGCCCCAAATACATGGATTTAAGTGAAGAAAAAAAAAAGTTCCCAAAAGTCCCCAATCCCTATAATAAGTTATGGCTCTTGGGAGTTGGTTATTTATATACCACCTATTTTATATAGGTTTCTGGGTCAGCAAACGTAAACTACCCAAATTTGATTCCCATATAATGCTATAGTCAGTAATCAGCTTCTGTTCTCTGGTAGCAGCAGCCTTCTGAAAGGTTTCCATTCTGCGCATGCGTACTATAGATCATAAGCCATGAAGCGCATGCGTTGCCTATAGCGACTTAATACCGGCTTTCACTGGGCATGCGTAGTAATGTCACCGAGTTGCCGGGTTGTTGTGCGCATGCTCGGTAGGCATGGCTCCGGCCGATGTCGGGTAAAATCGCTGTGACATCCGGTTCTTGTAGGTGCCCGGGAGTCAGAATGACGGGAGCGAGGTGGAGACCATGAGCAGCCGGGCAGGTGAGGAGCGGGCACCGGGGAAAACATGGAGGAGGCGACTCTGCGTCACCGGCAACATTCTACCATTCTCCCACACAATGTAACCGCGGAGGCCGGTAACTCCTGCACTGCCGGACGGATTTATATTGGTTTCTCTTTCGTTTTTTTTTCCTCTCTTTCTTTCAACAAAGAGACAAAACTTTTATATATATATATTTTCACTTTGCCATATGAGGTTTTTTTTATTTTTTTTTACAGCTTGTTTTGTTTTACACCGTTCATATCACTATAATGTGCTGGAAAAAAAAAATTCTAATTGTGGAGAAATGGTTAAAAACAATGATGTAATTCCGCCATTTTTTTGTGGGTTTTTAAGCCGCTCATTGTGCAGGTAAAAGTGACCCAATTCTCCACTTGTATATTTTATTATTTTAGTTGTTAAAAGTTTAGAAATTTTTAAATAAATCAATGAATAATTTTCTCCTTCACACTTTGCTTTGGTCACAGAATGCTCCTTTGCAGCAATTCCAGCATTGCAGACCTTTGGCTTCTAGCTGGTAATTTGCTGAGGTAATCTTGAGACTTTTCCCCCCATGCTTCCTGAAGCCCCTCCACAACTTGGATTGGCTTGATGGGCACTTTTTGTGCACCATACGGTCATGCTGCTCCCACAACAGCTCAATGGGGTTGAGATCTGGTGACGGCGCTGGCCACTCCATTACAGATAGAATACCAGCTGCCTGCTTCTTCCCTAAATAGTTCATGCATAATTTGGAGGTGTGCTTTGGATCATTGTCCTGTTGTAGGATGAAATTGGCTCCAATCAAGCGCTGTCCACAGGGTATGGCATGGCGCTGCAATATGGAGTGATAGCCTTCCTTATTCAAAATCCCATTTACCTTGTACAAATCTCCCACTTTACCAGCACCAAAGCAACCCCAGACCATCACATTACCTCCACCATGCTTGACAGATGGCGTCAGGCACTCTTCCAGCATCTTTTCAGTTGTTCTGCGTCTCTGTAATCCAAACACCTCAAACTTTGATTAATCTGTCCATAAAAGTTTTTCCCAATCTTCCTCTGTCCAATGTCTGTGTTCTTTTGCCCATATTAATCTTTTCCTTTTATTAGTCAGTCTCAGATATGGCTTTTTCTTTGCCACTTTTCCCTGAAGGTCAGCATCCCGGAGTCGCCTCTTCACTGTAGACGTTGACACTGGCGTTTTGCGTGTACTATTTAATGAAGCTGCCAGTTGAGGAGCTGTGAGGCGTCGATTTCTCAGACTAGAGACTCTAATGTACTTGTCTTGTTGCTCAGTTGTGCAGCGCGGCCTCCCACTTCTCTTTCTACTCTGGTTAGAGCCTGTTTGTGCTCTCCTCTGAAGAGAGTAGTACACACCGTTGTAGGAAATCTTCAGTTTCTTGGCAATCTCTCGCATGGAATAGCCTTAATTTCTAAGAACAAGAATAGACTGTCGAGTTTCACATGAAAGTTCTCTTTTTCTGGCCATTTTGAGAGTTTCGTAGAATAAACAAATGTAATGCTCCAGATTCTCAACTAGCTCAAAGGAAGGTCAATTTTATAGCTTCACTAATCAGCCAAACCATTTTCAGCTGGGCTAACATACTTGTGCAAGGGTTTTCTAGGGTTTTCTAAACATCCATTAGTCTTCTTACACAGTTAGCAAACACAATGTACCATTAAAACACTGGAGTGGTGGTTGTTGGAAATGGGCCTCTATACACCTATGTAGATATTGCAATAAAAACAAGACGTTTGCAGCTAGAATAGTCATTTACCACGTTATCAATGTATAGAGTGTATTTCTGATTCATTTAATGTTAGCTTCATTGGAAAAAAATGTGCTTTTCTTTCAAAAACTAATGAAATTTCTAAATGACCCCAAACTTTTGAACGGTAGTGTATATATTTATTTCTTTTTTTTAATTACTGTTTCATGTTGATTTGATGTCCCCAGGTAATGAACAGTGGGAATGAGAAACATCCGGCGCCTTTTCTTGAGGTGCCTTCGCCTGGGACACAGAAGGAAATTCACGTATGTGAACCTGCTGACGGACTCTCTGCGTTACAGCCGCCTCTGCCTCGTGTCCTTGGCCTATAACTCCTTCACAAACAGCGATGTCGTCATAGAGTCTCTCTTTGAGCCAATTTATTGGTTGGTGGATCATGTGACGAGATGGTTTGGCATCGTAAGTGTTTCTTTCCCGTATACCTCCAAACACCTTTTTGTTTTATTTATTTTCCATTATTTTTTTCTCTCGTTTTTATTATTATTATTTATTATATTTTTTTTTAGGTATTTGTGGCTCTGGTGATCTTACTGACCAGCTCCATTGTACTGATCGTGTACATCTGCCTCCTTCCTCTTATACTCCAAACATACTCCATCGCCTGGATCTGCTGGCACGTCGCCTATGGCCACTGGAATCTCATCCTGATAGTGTTTCACTATTACAAGGCGATCACCACCCCCCCTGGATATCCTCCGCAGGTAGCCTTCTTTTGCAAGATACACATGCGCGTCTGCTGCTTCATTCAGGCTGGTCACAAGTTCCCTGTACTAGCAATCAATTGGGGTCTCAGTGGTGGGACCCCCAATGATCTAGTAGTTATCACTTGTTCTCATTGGACTACCCCTATATTAAAGGGTTTGTATCAATGGGATAGGGGATAACTTATTGATCTCTAGGGGTCTGACCATTGAGACCCCCATGAATCGGCAGACGTCAAGCATGTGTCCCTCTGCTCCATTCATTCTCTGCCAATTTTTTTTTTCAGTTCTGTAAAAAACTAATGGGGTGGAGGTGTACATGCTCAACCTCCGCTCCATTCAGACAAGTCTCTGAACATCGGTGGGGGTCCCAGAAGTCGGACCCCAGGAATTAGAGATGAGTATATAAATTTGCAGGAACCTCGTCCTAGCTGCTGGTATCCCCGGCTCCTCTTCTGATTAATGGGCTGCACAACATCACATCTGGCTCACAAGTCAGAGGAGGTATCGGGGATTCCTGCAGATGGAGGAGGTTCATAGGGATCCCATCCGGTGACCACGGACTGCGAACATGACTCCTGGACTTGGAATTCGCTCATCTATACTTGGGATCAATAGGTAATAGAAGAAAACTAAATATAACTCACCTATGGTATCCTGAGGACGTTTCTAGATGTAGAAGAGTCCAGCTCAATGAACCGTGAATATTTTATTCACATGAAGTTCTCAAAGAGTTACATGACGCGCGGCATCGACGCGTTTCAGGTGACTGCGCACCTTTAATCATTCGTTGAGCTGGACTCTCCTACTTTGTAATCAATAAGTTATCCCTGATCTTATCTACAGGGAATAACTTACACTTGGAACAGCTCCCATTAACTATTGTCAATTGCAGGTTTCCCATTTTTTTTTTTTCACTTTTATTTTATGCAACTTGTTCTTGCCATGAGGAATGTATGAAACAATGGCAAAATAATAGATTTTATCCTGTGCCCCGTTTCATTTTTCATAGAATCAATGTATTTCCTTCATTTTGAGGGATTTAAAATTCCTGCTGTTTGTGTTCATCAGGCTCAGAAGAATATCCCATCGGTGTCGGTTTGCCGGAAATGCATCGCTCCAAAACCCGCTCGGACGCATCACTGTAGCATTTGTAATAAGTATGTAATAAGGGGTTGTTGTTTTTTTTTTGTTTTTTTTTGTGGGTTGATGGAAATTTTGGGTACAACAATCCTTTTTAAAAGATAAAGGAGTCATCCAGTGTTATAAATTAGGGCCCCCCTTCTATTGGCCAAAAACTAAGTCTGAGTGTATCGACAAGGCCGTGCATTTCATGGTCTTCCATTTCTTTAAATATATAGGTGGCCACTTTTTTTTCTTTTTTAAATCTGCATTTCTGGTCGCAGTGATCGGACTAAGCTGCACTGAAAGCTAGTCAGGTGGTCCTTAGTATTGATTACACTGATCCCCTACATGTGCATTGATTGGGATCAAAGTGCCAGGTCTCTGATACAAGGGTATTCCAACCACAGGCAGTTATTGCATATACAATGTGTAGGCTACTTGATACATGTTTATTGTTTTTTTTTTTTTTTTTTTTCTGGCCCTCATAATATCCCAGAACCGTCGGTCAGTGCAAAAAGTTACTCCATAAGTGTCTATGGTTGGAGTTCCCCTTTGTGAAGTCTTTTTGCAACAGAAGCCAATTCTGTCCACACTTTACATCACTATTGAGGTTCCTATATGATTTCCCTACATTAGGTTTACCACTGCACACATCTGTATTCATTTTACTTTGCACAACGACTTTTAAGAGTTATTCCAAATATAGAAAGTTATGTCCTATATATAGGATAGGGGATAACTAGCAGACTGCTGGGGGTCTGATAGTTGGGATCCTCAGGGGTGGGGGTAGAGGGGGCTTTCGAAAGCTGGGAACCCCTGGGGGAAGGGGTCCTTGTAGGGTCTGATATCTATTTGGGATCCTCAGCAATCTGGAGAAATGTACTTGTCTCGCCTCGGCAGTCCCATAAACAATGAATGGAGCGGAGGTTGAGCATTTGCACCTACTGCGTTCAGGACGAGGCTTCAGAGCCCCTTTCTTGGGAACACTGGGGTCCGATCAGTCAGCAAGTTATTCCCTATCCTATGGAATAATGGGAATAACCCTTTGACACTGAATTCCCCATATGTGACATGTAAGCTGTGTCTCCTCTATATAATTACTCGGTCAGTCCTCTTCAGTCCCTCTTCTGCCCCATAAACATTTTTTAGATCGGAGAGAAGTGTCGTCCTCCATAAATAGTTATTATGGCGTCCTAGTAATAGCGCACTATGGGATCTTTCACTAGAAATTCTTTTTACTTGGCTGCGAAATAGAATAACCTCATTTTTATGTTCGGTCATCAGTAAATGTGATCTACGTTCAGCTTGTCCATGATGGTAAATCATCATTTAATCACCTTTTCTTCACAGATGCATTTTGAAAATGGATCACCATTGCCGTATCCTTTGTGAATAATTTGAGTGGGTTGTTATTTGCAAAAGGTAAATCACAGTGTGGTATAAAGACCCCCATGGATCACTAAGCTGCACTGCCCAGGGCTCTCTCCCCTCCATGCATGAAAATCTTCAGTTTTGGAGGAGCGCAGCGCTCGACTGAGCATGTCTGTGTCTTGGGTGGAGGTCTCTGCACCCGGACCCCCTCCGAGCAAACATCTAACACATCACCATAACATGTCAAAGTGCAGTTACTCTTTAATCCATGTAGAAGTGAAAAGTTCTAAAACTTTTTAATTTTACTATTCAATTTTGCACCATTTTCAAGATCTCTGCTTACTGGGGGTGAATCAATACTCTTATGTGTTCTGACATATGATAAGCATTCTGTATTTCTGATTGTTTTTTTTACTCTGGAATCCTTGAAGAAGTTGCATTGGCACTGTAGGTATGTCATGCAAACACTGCAGCCAAACGGCAGTCGTTGATCAGCTGCAGCGCTCACATGACATAATGTCAATTAGTGGACAACCCCTTTAAAAAAACAAAGGAGTGTCGTCTTATGCTTTGGATATATTGTTCTTTAACATGATCCTGTTGTAGCCTGGCTCAATAACTGTGTGGGGCACCACAACCATCGCTACTTCTTCTCCTTCTGCCTCTTTATGACCTTGGGTTGTATCTACTGTAGTATCAGCAGCCGCGTCATGTTCCGGGAAGCCTACGCCG
The DNA here is from genome assembly GCF_046119375.1 of Phyllobates terribilis. Taxonomy (NCBI): domain Eukaryota; kingdom Metazoa; phylum Chordata; class Amphibia; order Anura; family Dendrobatidae; genus Phyllobates; species Phyllobates terribilis. Next base: position 389,986,803 of record NW_027362765.1, read on the forward strand.
CCATAGAGGTGAGAACTGCTCTCTCTTTCCCATAATTGACTTAAATATGAGCGTCTCTATGGGATAATATATGCCCTGGTATCTGATATAGTGTTTGATGTGGAGGCTACTCTTCCCAGAATGCAAAAAACAAAAGCATCCTGTGTAGACACTGAAAAAGCAGGGGGTGCTGGTGATAATGCTGATCTGATGAGAACGATCTGTATGCTTAAGATCGTTACAGGTAGTTACTTGTCAACCCCCGCTGACTAGTTTGCAGGTGATTCAGTGGGTGTTCTTACTCTATAAGAAAATCTTGTAAACTCTTCATAAAGTGGTTGCACGCGGTGTCTGATCTCATAATTGGAGAAGATGATAAGAAAAAAAAGATGCTGAGGTTGAGGCGATGATTTCCTGCACTATTTTAGTGTAAAAAAAAGTTTCTTAACTAATATTAGGACTCACAGGAAAAACTACACATAAAAGGAGCAAGTCGTCCTCCACGCCCCTACCCAGTTTTGAGAGCCTGTGGGTAGTCTTCCACACCCCTGTCCAGTCTCCAGAGCTTGTGGGTCATCCTCCATGCCGCTGCCCAGTTTTTTTTTCTAGCGCCTGTGGGTGATCGCCTTCCATCCCCCTGCTCTGTTTTGAGCGCCCACAGGTTTCCCTCCACACCCCTGCCCACTTTTTTCGCGTCTGCGGGTCGTCTTCCATGCCCCTGCCCACTTTTTTGTGTATGCAGGTAGTCTTCCACGCCCGTCCACTCTTTTTGCGTATGCGGGTCGTCTTCTATGCCCCTGCCCAGTTTTGCGCGTCTGCAGGGTCTTCTTCCACGCCCCTGCCCAGTTGTTTTGCGCATATGCGGGTCGTCTTCCATGCCCCTGCCCAGTTGATTTGCGGGTCGTCTTCCACGCCCCTACCCAGTTGTTTTGCGCGTCTGTGGGTTGTCTTCCCCGCCCCTGCCCAGTTGTTTTGCGCGTCTGCGGGTCGTCTTCCACGCCCCTGCCCAGTTGTTTTGCGCGTCTGCGGGTCGTTTTCCCCGCCCCTGCCCAGTTGTTTTGCGCGTCTGCGGGTCGTCCTTCGTGCCCTGCCCACTTTTGAGCTCTACATCCCCGTTATATACCCATTTCCAACCCCCCTCCTTCCGTTAAGAGAGAGCCTGTGAGTCCTCCTCCACCCTCACACCCACTTTGAGAGCCTGTGAGTCCTATTCTTTCCACCATTGCTGTGTGTATTGAGGCTGTTGGTCACTCTAGGCAGGATAAAGGACTCTCAAGCTGTCAAGAGTTTCTTTTTAATCAGTAGCCTCTTGTGTCTCTTAGGGGTATCCTTTATTCCCTCCTCTTCCTCTCTGTCCTTCCTCGTATTTCCGTTGTTCTGGGGTTCTGCAGAGCGTTGCTCAGTCCACTGGGCGGTAATTGTGGTCCTGTTTCCCTCCTATTAGACAATGAAGCACCAGGAGGCGGAGAGGCTCCAGCTTGCAGGCAATGAGGTGGGCTAAGTGGCTACCTATGTGTGTGACTAACGCGGCCTCACGTCCTGCTGATCACGCACGACTCCACTGTTCTCTGTTTCCATAACCACGCGGCTCGTGGGAACGTCCTGTTTGTGTATTGTCCGTCTCTGCTCTTCTGGTGTGGAAAGCCATAATGTGACTAACCAGTGTACGGTGTCAGATATTGCTGCAGGAGTCTGTACTATACAAGGACACGGGACGTGAATCTGTCACTAGACTAACAATACAGGCTGCATACAGTATATCATAGACCTGATGAAGCGGTTGTACTTACTTTGTTTTTCAATGTCAGAATGGCTGTGTAATCCTGATGTTATGATGAGCATTTTGTAAGTGCGCGATCTCACGAATCCAAGTTTATTCAGTCTCCATTCACCCAGCCTGACTGCTGTAGGTTGTACTGAGCAGTCTGAGATCTCAGCAGGGAGGAGGGACACTAAGCAGCTTTCAGACTAGATGGATAGAGATGAAATAGGGAAGAGGGACACGGGAGCTGCCTAGATGATCAAACATTGATGAGTGTGAACTTATAAAAAGGATTATACAGCCACTCTTGCATGGATTGTCACAGTAAGTTCACCTGCCCCATCAAACTTTAAATATCTATTTAATATTGCATACAGTTTAATAATTGCATTTGTATAGATTTTTCAACATATGCATATTCACAGATAGGTGAAGATATTCCCTACATTCACACTTTGCGCTTTTCCAATGTCACGTTAAAAGCACATTGGGCCCAATTCATCATTTACGTCACTTTTCTTTTCTTTTTTTTGCCATCTGGTGTTCGTTGTTGTTTTTTGTGCCAAATTCCTCAAAACGGTGCATGTGGTTCATGAGTTTAGTGTAAAATTAAAAATGCACTTTCTTTCTATCAATCGTATTTGCGTGTTTTTTTTTTTTTTTTTTTTTTAATTTGACAAAAATGTAGCAACTTTTTTTTAAAGTTGCAATTGATGAATCCGCCCAAAAACATTGGGGAAACCCCATCCGCAAGGAGAATGATCCCCCCCCCCCCAAAAAAAAAATAAAACCGAAAAAGAAACACACAAAGGGTGAACGCATATAAAATAGACTTTAAAAAAGGCAGAAATAAAAAGCATAAGGCACAAACTGAAAAAGAGGTGAAAAGCACCCAAAACTAGGTGAAAAAGACACAAGTACAGTAATGAATCCCAGCCATTGTCTTTGCAGTTGAAGTTTCTGCAAAAAAAAAACAAAACAATTTGGCTTTTACAATTTTTAAATACAGTGAAAGAAAAATTGCACCATGAGCGCAGCTGTAGGATGAGTTAGAAGTTCACTAAACACAGAATATGCACAAAAAAAAACTGTAAAAAATATCCCCGCACTTTATCTCTTATTAGGTCTCATATTGCAATTAAAATTGAGAAATCTATAAATCTTCAGGAGCTCGGGGTCCGGCAGCCGGAGCCCCCCTCCTCTGCTCTGTTTGCAGGAGATAGATTGCTAAACCTCACTTAGTGCCGGGCCAGCAGATTAACCCCTGCATTCTCTGCGGGGTTTCTACAAAACTGATCTTATTCAGTAAAATTCTGGGACGACTAGAATTTAGGTTTATTTGCACATTTATTTTTAGGTTTCATGTTCCTCTAATAGAGAGAAGTTCTTCATTTCAGACCCTCCACAATTGGCTATAGCAGATACGAAAATGACATCTCTTGTACTGGTGGACCCAGCATGTCCGTGCATTAAGCAGAGAGCCGACTCATTTCAGTTAGTCCTGTGTAATATATTTTTTCTCCAGTGGAGGCACTGCAGGAGCATTAAACACTTACTACAAGGTGTCATTACAGATTACTGGTGATCAGCTGCAGAACAGCTTGTGAGAAGCTTATAGTTAGCCGTCCCTTATGCCAAAAAAAAGAATGTTCAAAGCGGAAAACCCCGATTTTTAAAGGTTCTGTCTTTGGATTGAACCCCTTTAAATAATTGTATAGGCATAGTTCCAGCCTGTCTAAAATGCAGTGAAACTATGTATGTGTATTTTTATGTTTTTATCATTTCTTTCTTTCAGACGTACAGTGAGACGCCACCTCCAGCCTTCACTTTCCGGGAGAGAGTTTTTCACAAGTGCATCATATACCTCTGGGTGCTTTGCAGGTACGATGTTTGCAGCCTCCCTCCTGATTTTCAATACTTGGCCCTGTTGTCACTGGATGTATAGAGCGGGCGCCGGGCTGTGCTGGGGGTCCACCGGGCTGTGCTGCGGAGCTGGGGGGCCGCCGGGCTGTGCTGCGGAGCTGGGGGGCCGCCGGGCTGTGCTGCGGAGCTGGGGGGCCGCCGGGCTGTGCTGCGGAGCTGGGGGGCCGCCGGGCTGTGCTGCGGAGCTGGGGGGCCGCCGGGCTGTGCTGCGGAGCTGGGGGGCCGCCGGGCTGTGCCGCTGGGCATCTAACTGCTGAGAATGGATTTAGGATTGCAACAGTTGAACCCCTTGGATGTCACTATCAATTAGACCCTGGGGGACCTAAGAAAATGATAAATAAAATAATTAAAAAATATATATAAAAGTTCGAATTATCCTCCCACTTTTTTTGCCAGAATTGTAACTAAATCCCCCCCCCCCCCCCCCAAAAGAAAAAAATATATTACAGATTGTGTATCTCCACATGTCACTGTCCAAACTAATAGATATTGTAATATTTATCCCAACCATGAAACGCCAAAATGAGGGAAAAAAAGCAGAATTGCTGTTTTTTTTTGGTAACTTTCTCCAAAAAAAGAATAAAAAGTGATCAAAAAGCCACATGGACCTCAGAATGGTAATGATACAAGCTGTAGTTTTTATCACATAAAAAAACAAAACTGTTTGTAAAATACGATCGACTGAAAGATATTAAAGTTACAGCTCTTGGAAGGGAAAGAGGAAAAATGTAAACCAAAAAGTGGCCCACTGGGACTCTGTCGCCCTACGGCCTGCATTAACCTGGAGCCGTCCCTGGTATAAGCTCTTCGTGTAACACTGGTGGGCTTGTGCTTATACAAAGTAACCAGTCTGAACAAGCAGAGCTGCAGTGTAAATCATAGGGGTGAGAAGGAGGTGGATTTCAGACCGCAGTAGCCAGTGCAGATAAACTGTTAGCGGATCTGTCCAGTCTCCTAACTCTTTTTTAGTTATACTAAATGTGTTTACTGATACTAGTTTACTTTTTGCAGTTCCTCTGTTATTCCTCCTGGCAATGCAAAAAATGTACTCCCCCCCCCCCCCCCCCCCCCCCCCTGATTAGAAAAAGTGTCTGTTTGGACGAGCCCAAAGACAAGGGGAAATGGACGATCTGTAGGAGATTGGATTAATTCCTGCTATTGGCATTTTGCAGCTCTGTTGCGGTGGCACTCGGTGCCCTCACGCTCTGGCACGCCATGCTCATCACCCGAGGAGAGACCAGCATAGAGAGACACATTAACAAGAAGGAGAGAAAGAGACTGCTGGATAAAGGGAAGGTACGTGACATCCACATTGACATTTTGTTATCTACACTATATGATTAAATAAAGACTGCAGGCAATTAGTGCGGGGTCTACAGTGGCGACTGTGGGGGTCTGCAGCGGTGGGTGCATACACAACATCTCAAGGAACGACCCCATATGCACAAAAAATCTCAAACAAAAAATATATATATTTTCCTGCACTGGTTACAACTAATGTTTTATTTCCTTTTGCAGATATTTCACAATCCGTACAGCTACGGCCGCTTCAGCAACTGGAGACTTTTCTTTGGGGTTGAATCTCAATTGTAAGTTCTCATCAGATCTAATAACCAAAGCGAAGCCATTTTTTTTTTTCCTTAAAGGCATGCATTTAAGGTTATATAATCGTTTTGCAATTGGGTTCCATTCATTTTGGACAGTTTAGCTTTTTACAGGTCTTTATGCTTCAGTTTACTTTCCTAGCGGCAAAATGAGCTAACTGAGAATCTGTCAGTGAACTCATTCTAGGGTTTATAGCTTTTATCTTCTCATGGGATCTTGTATGCTGATTTCTGGTCACACCACAGATGAGCTGTGGTCACAAATCAGCTTAGGAGAGATAAGAGCTATAAACCTCCCTGCAGTGAGCTCACTGATGGATCCCAGTTAACTCATTCTGCAACCAGCAGTGTAAAGTGAAGCATAGAGCCCTGGATAAGCTAAAATTCCCAAAGCTTTTATTAAAACTCAAATGCAGAAATGTTTTTAACCCAAAATACATGCGTTTAAATAAAGTATATGGTCGTCATTGGTGGGTTGTTTTTTTTTTTTTGTTTTTTTTTTGTAAAAAAAACAAACAGCAAAAATACATTGTTCTCTTGATATAACAAGTATATAATGCAATATCTGGACATTTTTATTTATTTTTTTTATCTCAGGCAATGGATCACTCGTGTTCTCCTCCCGTCTGCTCACCCGGCTTACGGAGACGGTTTGACATGGAGCGCTCCACATTGGATCCCCATGAAACACACATCTGTCCTTGCAATCTAGAGAGAAAACGTTTCCCCCGGGGGGACGGTGCAATGCATCACCGGACACTTTGTAATGTCGATACGATTGTGTTTGTGTTACACCAGCAAAAAAAAAAAAGTAACATGACCGACAGGAGGAGGCTTCATCACCCGTCCTGTACTGCGTAGACCAGGTCATCACCCGATAATGTCATTAGAAAGGGAAAAAAATAAGAAAAAAAAATCTTATTCCAGTAGGAGGTTAAAAAAAATGGCTATTTTTGTTCCACAAACAGCACCCCCTGATGGCTGTGCCTGGTATTGCACTATTATAATGAATAGGGCTGAGCTGCAATGCTAGACGCAGCCTGTGAATAAAAGTGGCGCTGTTTGTGAAAGAAAGCTGTTATGGCTGTCTAATCTTAAAACAACCTGACAAGATGCCGTCTCTGACCCTGTGATATCTGACAGAGATAGCTGAAAGTGCCACTAACCTTAAAGGGCTTGTCCAGTTCTGCTCACTTACACGTCAGGGCATGAGTGGCATTAATGACAACCTGTTTAAGGCTTTAGACAATTTTTCTTTGTTGAAACAGTTCCTCAGCGTCGTCATGCTTCACTTTATTCAGCAGCAGAATTTAGCAGCAAGTGTTCTATTTGGCTACAGCTCCCCCCGCAGGTGAAATGAAGCATTACACATTGCAATACACATTGCAATTAATGAGCTGTGCCTATGGGGCACAAATGTGCTGGGTCCTCCAGCATGAAGAGTTTATAGCAGAGCACTGACCCTATATTACTGAAGGATTTCTTAATTGGGTTTTCTGACTCATTGACTCCCCTTAAAGGGGTTGTCTAGAATTAGAGAAATATGTCCACCTTCTTCTGAGGTTGTGTGTGGCATTGCAGCTAAGGTCAATTAAATAATGCAATACCAGACACAACCTGTAGGGCGGCGCTGTGTTTTTTTGAAAGAAGGTAGACATGTTTTTCTCATTCTGGGGAATCCCTTTAAAAATGCTAGTGCAACTTTGAACAGTCTTGAGACTCCTGCATTTGCTGGAATTTTGTAATAGTGAGTACCTGATTATTAGTAAAAGAGGATTCATTAACCATCCACCGTTCATTGCAAGTCAATAATTTAGTTTGGAGCGATCAAGGTTTGTTAAAGGGATTATAAGATTTAAGTAAACAGCGCCACTTTTGTGCATAGGCTGGGTCTGTTATTGCAGTTTATATGAACAGGGTACAGCTTCAATGCAATGCCAGGCAGAACCTATGAATAACAGTGGCGCTGTTTCTGTAAAATACCTTTTTTCTTTTTAAATATTTAAGGACAAGATTATGGTGCTATGGACGTCACTCATCATTCTCTTAGTTGTAAAATCCCCGTCACTAATGGTTAGTAATCAAACTGAAGTATTAGACCTGACACTAAAATTACTGCCATAGTTTTAATTTTTTTTTTTTTTTTTTTTTTTTTTAGATGATTATGTAGATTTTAATGTAACACTTTTCATAATAATTCCCCACCTGTGGAAAATCTGAATATTCTGTCCCAGTCTGCACAGCAAAGCTGAGCTAAACAAATCCGGAGACGTCAGGTCATTGTATGAGCGCTCTAGTAACCAGTGAGACAAACACGATTCGTTATTTTTCTAACCTTCGCAGTAACGTTGATATATTTTTAATGTTACTATGTATTTTTTATATATATACATTCCTGAAAATATGGCACATGCCGTTAAAATCTGCTGCCATCTTTAGTGTATTAAGGTTGACTGTCTGGATTATTTTGGTGACAAAGTGTGAACAATTAGCCATCCCAGATTATCAGATTGCTCTCAGAACATGCTTCGGCTAGTAGTGCTGAGCGCCGCTCTCTGAGTGTGACCCCCGGCCGCTCTCTGAGTGTGACCCCCGGCCGCTCTCTGAGTGTGACCCCCGGCCGCTCTCAGGAATCCTTCTATTTTACTTTGCTCTCATTAATCACGAGCAGATCTTGGTAACTTCTTCCACCATTACTGTTTGGTATGGATCTCTGGGTGTGCCGATTGTGGAATACTGATATGATTTATTTATTAAAAATCTTCTATAAAACTCCTCAGAATGTGTGTTTTCTCTAATAACCCCCCACGACAGCACACAGGAGGATGTAACCCCACCCTAATAGGGACAGGAAATACGAAGAGGTTTAAATAGCCCGTCCCACATCCTCCCTCCAGTGTTATTTCCTGTCCCTATCAGGGATGAAGAGATCATCCCCGGTGTGCTGGGCCGGCGACAGGCACTGGGGGAAAGCTACTAGCCGGGCAGCGAAGGATCGAGCGGTTTTACCTCTCCTCCTCAGGGCGCTGCTCCCGTCTCCTCCGGATTCGGGACCCCCGCCTGCAGTCCGCGCTCTCGGGCAAGGTCTGCAGGATCTTCTGACCGGAGGCCTCTCTCTCCCATAAAAGGAGCCCTGGACAGGAAGACATCTACAGGTAGGACAAAACCATGTCTGTTGAAGCTTCTCGCTCTGCGTCTGTAGAGCCCAGCGCCGGTCCGGTCCCAGTAAGTATGGCACTGGTAGTCCATCTCCCAGATGCAGGAAATAGTGATTATAGCTCCCCTCCCCTTCTCCCTTCTTGTAGGAGGACAAGGAACCTGCATCTGGAGAAAAAGTTAAACCGTCCCGCAGATGTCCCATCTGTACAAAAAAACTATCGTCCTCCCATAGAAAGCCCCTATGCAAGGACTGTACGGAGAAGATTATCAGGCAGGAACAACCTTCCTTAATGGAGGAGATAAAGGGGATTGTACGTCAGGAGATCAAATCCTCCTTAGCCTCGGTCACTCTCCCTACGCCCTCACCTAGTCATGGTTCTACATCTACTCCTTCAGCAGCCAAAAAGAGGAAGATTAGCCCACCAGAGGGAGGGGAGGAAGACTCTCAAGAGGAGATGTATATCTCAGAAGATCTTCTAGAGGAAGGTGAACTAAGTCCAACTCCTGATAACTCCCAACCAGAGAGACATTACTTTCCATCAGATAGCTTGGAGGAACTCCTCAGGGCTGTAAGGAGAACTATGGAGGTCGAGGAAGAAAAAGTTCCCCAAACAGTACAGGATCAGATGTTTGGGGGGCTACATTCCAGGAAAAAATTTGTTTCCTATACACCAGAGTATTAGGGACTTTAGTCTTAGAGGAGTGGGCACCTCCAGAAAAGAGATTAAATACCCCTACGGAGTTAAGGGATAGATTTCCTGTAGACAATGATACGGCAGAATGCTGGTCTGAAATCCCAAGAGTGGATATCCAAATTTCACTAGTAGCAAAGAAAACCACACTGCCCTTTGAAGATTCCTCTCAATTAAAAGACCCCTTGGAACGCAAAATGGAGGGACTACTCAGAAAATCCTGGGAGACCTCGGCAACACTATTAAGCACCAACGCAGTCTCTACGGGCGTAGCTCGATCAATGGCTAGTTGGCTAGATCAACTGGAGGAACACCTAGTTTCGGGCACCCCCAGAGAAGACATCTTGGCATCCCCTACCGCTTCTACAGAAAGCTACGGGGTTTTTAGCAGACGCCTCTGCAGAATCCGTGAGAGTGGCGGCAAGAGCATCTGGGCTATCAAACTCTGTAAGAAGGGCCCTATGGTTGACATCCTGGAACGGCGACGTGGCATCTGACGCGCCCCCTGGGCTGTTGGGTACCCGGTGCCGGGCGGTAGATGCTGGGGGAATGTCACAGTGGCGGTGACCCGGTCCGTGACCCAGGGCGGTCAATAAAAGGGGTTATGTATAGGGGATTTATAGAGTTCGTGACGCCACCTGTGGAATGCGGCTAAAGGGAGCCGCCGCTGCGGAGCAGTCCTCTGAAGCTGGTGTTACCGCAGCAGGGATGGTGTGGCTCTCCACAGGAAGAGCTAGCTCCAGGGCAGTGTAGATGATGTTGCAGGTTGTGCTGGGCGTTGTAGTGCAGGGGTTGATGGCGCAGCAAGAAACACAGAGACAAGGAAGTGCAGTCCCAGGGTCTTTACTGGTGCTGATTAAACAAGCCAGGGCTAGAGTACTGGCTAGAAGTGGAAGTCCGGGCAGCCTGGAAGCAAGTAAAGAAGTTGGAGGCCTTCCCTTTCCACTAAACTCTTTGGCCCTGCTGCTTGTAGCGGTGCGGTGACCCTCGTCCCCCGAGTGGGCGTTTCTGTGCTCACCCGTATGGCAGGCAGCTCGGGCCTTGCTGGCGCGTCACTCCCTCGTGGCGGTGCTGGACCCTGCGGTGCTGCTGAGCCTCCGGGCGTCTGATGGGGCCAGGAGACCGGCCGTCTCCTGCCCTCCAGTTTCTACTGCTGGGCCTTTCGGTGCCCCACAGCCTCGGACTCCGGTGTCCGGTTCTTCTGTGCTGTACTTCTGGGGTGAGCTGCCGCGCTGCTCCAGTCCCCAGCTCCTCTCTTCAACTCCTCACAATAAGACTAACCCCACCCCCAGATCCCAGTTGCCAAGGGGAGGAGCTCCCCTTGCTGGTCTGGAGCCAGGAAAGTGTTGCTTGTTTAGTATACCTGACTAGGGGATCCCTGCTTGCTTCCAGGCATGGCATTACCTCTTTTGAGGGAGGCAATGCCACTGTGGCAACCGGACCCCTGGGGCGCCACACATCAAAAATTAAGTTGTGTTCCATCCCCTTTAAGGGGAAATACATGTTCGGGCTAGCCCTAGATGATCTTCTAGAGAAGGCCTCAGACAAGAAGGTCCTCCCGGAACCTAGGAATTTGAGGAAAAGGCCTTTTCGTCCCTCCCAAGAGCAGACCCCTCAATATAGGGGTAAAGGGAAAACAGGACGATGGAGCTACCCAAAAGGTAGAGGAAGCAAAAGTCTTTTTCTCTCCCAAAATCAACGTCCGAACAGACCATGACGTCAGGACAGATTTTCTCAATCGGTGGAAAGAAATTTGCTCAGAACCATGGGTCCTGAGGGTTGTCGAGTTCGGAGTAAAAATAAATTTCTCCTCCTATCCTCCAGAGAGGATAAAGTTAACACCGCTCGCTTCTCAGAGTCATCAGGCCACCCTGATGTCCGGTCTTACAGACCTATTGTCCTCAGGGGTGATATCCCTGGTTCCTACAAGAGAGATAGGCACAGGGCATTATTCCAGACTCTTCCTAATAAAAAAACCAATGGCTCACACAGAGTTATAATCAATCTAAGGCCACTGAATCAGTATAGCCACTACCAACGATTCAAGATGGAATCAATCAGGTCGACGGTCCCCCTGGTAGGACAGGACCATGTCATGGCCACAATCGACCTCCAGGATGCATATTACCACATCCCCATACATCCACTTTAGAGGAGGTTCCTAAGATTCGCAGTGGCTCAAGGGGAACAAATAGTGGACTATCAATTCATTGTTCTCACATTTGGAATTTCACCAGCCCCGCAAATATTTACAAATTCATGGCAGAAGTCATGGCTTATATCACGGGTCAGAACATTTCAGTAGCACCGTACCTCAACGACCTGCTATTAATCGGGCCCTCAGCACCAATACTCCGAGAACATCTACAGTTGACCACTCAGATCCTAACGTCTTTGGGCTGGTTAGTGAACCACAAAAAATCGGATATGGTTCCCTCCATGACAAAAACATTTCTAGGAGTACTATTGGATTCCCACAGCCAGATGTCATTCCTGCCCAAACAAAAACAGGTCATGATAAAAGCAAAGGTCAGTATCCTAAGGAGCAGAAGATCAGTATCATTAAGAGATGCCATGTCGGTCCTCGGGTCTATGACATCCTGTATTCAGATGGTGGCCTGGGCTCAGGCACATAGCCGAACATTACAGACCAACATCCTTACGAATTGGGACGGATCCCCACGGTCTCTGAACAGGAGAATCCCTATACCACCACGTGTAAGGACATCTCTATTCTGGTGGCTGAACGTAAAGAATCTGAACAGAGGAGTGCCATGGATCCAGAATCCGCTGGTTAACAATAAAGGTGGATGCCAGCGAGAAGGGATGGGGAGCCATGGTCTCCCAAGAGCTATTCCAGGGTATATGGACCAAAGAGGTGAGCCAGCGCTCATCAAATTTCAGAGAACTAAAAGCCGTAGAGGAAGTCCTCAGAGCAGCAGAGCCTCTGGTCCAGAAATCTCACATTCAGATATTTTCAGACAATATCACCACGGTAGCCCACCTTCGTCATCAAGGGGGCACAAGATACGAAAGCTTAAAAGCAATCTCAGAGAGAATAGTTTCCTGGGCTGAAGAACATCTTCTATCCTTGTCGGCTCTTCATATCAAAGGTTCAGTCAATGTCCAGGCCAACTTCTTAAGCAGAACAAAGATTCATCCAGGAGAGTGGAGCCTAAACCCAGACGTCTTCCAGATGTTAGTCGAGAGATGGGGCTATCCAGAGGAAGATCTCTTCGCCGGACACTAGAACGCGAAAGTACCTCAATATTTCTCCCTGGATCCAAACGTCCCTTGCCTACACCTAACTGCCTGGCTTCTTAATTCCTGATATTAAAAACAAGAGGCCTTTCAGAGAAGGTCATCAAAACTCTCCAGAAGAGCAGGAAACCTGTAACGAACACCATTAACCATAAGATCTGGAAAACCTTCTTAAGGTGGTGTGCACCCACTCGCCCAGACCCTCATAGGGCTGATGTGGCTCAGATTCTAGATTTTTTTACAAGAAGGTCTGGACAAAGGTCTCAGACCTAGTACTCTTAAGGTCCAGGTAGCGGCGTTAAGTTCATACTTCGATCAAAGACTAGCGGAACATCAGTTGGTGAGAAGATTTATGACAGTAGCCACCCGCATCCACCCTAGAGTAACAGACTTGGTTCCCCCCTGGGACCTTAACATTGTTCTGAAAGGGTTAACCCTTCCACGAGCCCTTATCAGCCATAAGACTGGACCTTCTGACCTGGAAAACGGCTTTCCTGGTGGCAATAACTACAGCCAGAGAGTGTGTGAACTACAGGTCCTTTTGGTCAACGAACCCTACCTGAGAATCCTGGAAGATCGTCCAAATTGACCCTTCATTTCTACCTAAGGTGGTCTCAAATCTTTTTGTGACAACCCAAAAGACAAAAAAGAAATGGAATTCCACACTCTGGATGTTCGGAGAATAGTACTGCACTATCTTCAGAAAACAGAAGAAGGAAGGAAAGACAAGAACCTATTTGTCCATACACAAGGTCCAAACAGAGGAAAGAAAGCAGCAAAATCCACAATAGCCAACTGGATGAAGAGGGCGATTACGGAGGCTTACCAGATCCAGGATCTACCTCCTCCAGCAAAGCTCAAGGCCCATTCTACAAGGACGTTATCTGTCTCCTGGGCTGAAAAAGCCAGTGCATCCATCGAACAGATTTGAAGAGTTGCTACATGGTCCTCAATTCATACTTTCTCCAAACACTACAGACTAGACCTAATGTCTGTTGGAGATTTAGCCTTCGGAAGGAAGGTCCTTCAGACTATTGTCCCTCCCTAGTATATCTTTGGTATAGCTCCTGTGTGCTGTCGTGGAGGGTTATTAGAGAAAATAGAATTAGACTTACAGGTAATTCGGTTTCTAATAACCCACCACGACAGCACGGGTAATTCCCTCCCCCTCGCTTATTGTTTCTATGACAGCTGGATCAGTAGAAATATAAAAATTAATTTGAAGCATCTATACTCTTGTGGTCCTCTGTAATAACACCGGAGGGAGGATGTGGGGGGGCTATTTAAACCTCTTCGTATTTCCTGTGCCTGGGGGGGGGGTTACATCCTCCAGTGTGCTGTCGTGGTGGGTTATTAGAAATCGAATTACCGGTAAGTCTAATTCTATTTTTTTTCTGACTGATTTATCTGTTGGGTTAATAAGTATTCAGTGTAGGCTTTCCCTTAACTACCGATGTTATATTCAATAAGTTGGTAAGTCCCATAGCAATGGTTCCCGTTAATCAGATGCTGGAATAGTCCTATTTGGTAAGTGCAAGTTCAGCCTCTAGTGTGGCAACTTGGACTAGCAATTAAGAAATTAAATAGTGCAATACTCTGTGGAGTCGCTAGATCTGTTCTGTAGGTCAGAAATACCAGATCCATAATGGAAATAGAATACCCTATAGAGATGAGTGAACCCAAACTTTCCATAACAGACAGTTATTGTCCGGTGCGAAAACTTCTCCTGGAATTCAAGTGCAAAGTTTGAAGTTCCGAGGGAAGTCCGTTGCAGAGAGAGAGAATGTTTTTTATTTTCCAGCTCCAAAGTTTCAGTGTGGTTCGGGCTCTGGTACCCGAACCGAACTTTAGAGTAAAGTTCAGGTCGGGAACCAGAACCCGAACTTCCACGAGTCCACTCATCTCTTATACCCTACAGACTGCCATGTTACCTTTTGATTTGGAGCTGGCACCATTGCATTTAGCTACTTATTAAAAAATAAATGTGATCTACAATATAGATGTCTGGCATCAATCTCGGCTGTCCAAACAGGGGCATATCCTATAAGGTTGTGGGACTATACGGTGGCTTTGGCTCTGGTTCCTATTATACAACCAAAGTATGCTATATTATAGTGTAATACAAGTGAACGTTGTTACATTGCACCTCCCGAGGGTACTGCAACCGCGACAGGCAAATCGGAAAAAATCCAACGGGGTCAGATATTTTACAGTCCCCTCTACAACCCCATTCAATTGTATTGTGCTGCAATGTAGCAGCAACACCTAGCAAACTCTGGTCATGCAACAAGAGGATTTTTGGTACTAACCGTAAAATCTTTCTTGTAACCTTCATTGGGGGGGGGGGGGGACACTGCTGCCCATAAGGAGACTGACACTAAGGAATATATTCTTTTAAGAAAGATTTTGGCTTCTCTCCACAGCAGGCAACATCCACCTACTGGCACTAAGGTACTTAGTGAGAAAACAGTAGGATAAGCCACATCAGAGAAAAACAAAACCATGTCCAAACGAGGACACCTACAAGGGTGAATGCTGTGCCCCCAAAGAAGGGTAATAAAAAGATATTACAGCCCCAAAAATCCTCTTATTCTTGGGTGCCTCGATGGGCAACAGAAGAAACCATGAGTGGTCCTAAAGCAGTCCCAGGGGTGGGAAACAAAAGAACACCAGAACAAAAGGTAAAAGGTTGGGAAAACCGATCCCACGGGCTGCAACCTGGACGACCACCAATGCACCGGTGTTCTACCCGGACTCGCGGCAGCCGACATGAAGGAATGTGTAACGGGTCTGGGAGGCGGAACCTCTGAGCTACTATACAAGGGGGCGGTCCTTGTAAGGGAGCGGGTGGCAATCAGGGATGACGGGCAGGCAGTCACAGCAGGTGACCGGGACAGTCTCTGAGTGGACGGGCTGGAGGTCACGGCAAGTGACCGGGGCAGTCTCTGGAAGAACGGGCAGGAGGTCACGGCAAGTGACCGGGGCAGTCTCTGGAAGAACGGGCAGGGAGTTACGGCAAGTGACCGGGGCAGTCTCTGGATGAACGGGCAGGGAGTTACGGCAAGTGACCGGGGCAGTCTCTGGGTAAAGGGTAGGTACGACCTGTGATGGCAGAGCCTCCGGGTAGGCTAGCAGGCAGATGGTAGATGTGTGCTCCCAGGTGAGCAAGCGAGAGTCTCTGGAATGGTAGGTGGTCACAGCACGTGACGGCGAAGCCTCCAGGTAGGCTAGCAGGCAGGTAACAGGTGGGCGCTCCCAGGTGAGCGGGCAGGAGTCTCTGGAAAGGCAGATGGTCACAGCACGTGACGGCGGAGCCTCCAGGTAGGCTAGCAGGCAGGTAACAGGTGTGCGCTCCCAGGTGAGCGGGCAGGAGTCTCTGAAAAGGCAGATGGTCACAGCACGTGACGGCGGAGCCTCCAGGTAGGCTAGCAGGCAGGTAACAGGTGTGCGCTCCCAGGTGAGCGGGCAAGCTGGTCCATAGACAGACTGACAGGAGTTGGAAGGCAGACCGTCGGACCTCAGGCTAGCAGGCAGGTGACTGGATATCAGGCAGGACAAAGGCAGCAAGCTGGCAGGAATCTGGCAGGTAACTGGCAACGGGACCTGAGGGCTGAAGCACAGGTGAGACACAGGTGCAAACAACATTGCTCGGGCACCTCCATTTTGGAGGAGGTGCCCTTTATATGGGAGGTCCTCCGGCAATTGGCCGGGGACTCCTTAGGACGGCGCGTGCGGTCCCTTTAAGAGAGGGGGAGCACGCGCGCGCGCGCCCTAAGCACACTGCCGGGGAAGGAGCGCGCGCCGGAAGCAGCGGGGAGAGCAGCGCTGGAGGACGCCGCGCCAGGAGCGGGGAGGTGAGAGGGACGGCGTCTCTGCCTAGAACGGGGCAGAGACGCCGATGCTATAGTACCCCCCCCTTTAGGCCCCCTCTTTTTTAGGCCAGAAAGAAATTTTTCAAGGAGAAGCGGGGCGTTGATGTTCTCCCTGGGTTCCCAAGTTCTCTCCTCAGGACCAACCCCTTCCAATCTACCAGAAAAAAGGTTTTTCCTCTTACCCTCTTGGAGGCCAGAATACTCTCTACCTCAAAGATGTCATCAGCGGAAACCGGAGCAGAAGGGGCACCTGGATTTTTGGAAAAAGAGTTAGACAACGGGTTTGAGGAGAGATACGTGGAAGGAGTTGGGGATCCGTAGGGTGGCCGGGAGTTTTAATTTGTAGGCCACAGGGTTAATTTGCCTGAGGACTTCGAAGGGGCCGATGAATCGAGGACCCAACTTGTAGGAGGGTATTTTGAGCCGCACATGTTTGGATGAGAGCCAAACCTTGTCTCCCGGACGGAATTGGGGCGGATCCAGACGTCTCTTATCAGCATATCTCTTCATCCGCTCAGAGGAGAGAAGAAGAGCGGACCTGGTGCTCTCCCAAATAGTAGAAAATTCGCTGACAAGAGACTCCGCAGCAGGGTTGTCCACAGAAACGGAGACAGGAAGTGGAATCCGGGGATGTTGGCCACCAACTATAAAGAACGGGGATTTGGAAGAGGACTCGCTCTCATGGTTGTTATAAGAGAACTCGGCCCACGGTAGAAGATCCACCCAGTCCGAGTGGTGAGCATCCACGAAGTGCCGGAGGTAGCTGGACAAGATCTGATTGATCCGCTCCACTTGACCATTGGACTGAGGGTGGTAAGCGGAGGAGAAATCCAGGGTAATGTCCAGCAGCTTACAAGTGGCTCTCCAGAAACGAGAGGTGAACTGAACCCCACGATCCGACACGATGTGGAGGGGCAGACCATGGAGACGGAAGATGTGGCGGATAAAGTCTTTAGCCAACTCGGGTGCAGACGGAAGACCAGGCAGGGGAATGAAGTGGGCCATCTTAGAAAAACGGTCAGCGACAACCCAAATGACGGTACAACCGGCAGAAACTGGAAGGTCGGTGATAAAGTCCATAGCGATGTGTTGCCAAGGAGCAGCAGGTACGGGAAGGGGCAGGAGATGGCCGGCAGGTAGATGTCGGGGAACTTTGTTACGAGCACAGGATGAACAGGCCGCGACGAAGTCTACCACGTCCTTACGTAGGGTAGGCCACCAGTAATGCCGGGCAATAAGTTGAAAGGTCTTTTTTTGGCCAGCATGGCCAGCTAGTTTAGAAGAATGTCCCCAGCGAAGAACCCTCTCCCGATCTGGCACAGCTATGAACGTCTTACCGGGTGGAAGACGAGTTAGATCCAAGGGAGCCACATTCATCACCTTGGAGGAGTCGATGATGTGCGTAGGTTCCTCCTCTTGATCGGAGGACAGGAAAGACCGAGACAAGGCATCAGCTTTGACGTTCTTGTCCGCCGGACGGAAATGAAGAGTGAAGTCGAAGCGGGCAAAAAACAACGACCACCGGGCCTGGCGAGGATTGAGCCTCTGGGCGTTTTGGAGATATGCCAGGTTTTTGTGATCCGTGTAGATAATTACCGGGTAGAGAGCCCCTTCAAGCAGATAGCGCCACTCTCCTAGTGCCAATTTGATGGCTAGCAATTCCCGGTCTCCAATGGAGTAGTTGCGCTCCGACGAGGAGAAGATTTTGGAGAAGAAGCCGCACGTTACCATTCTCCCGGTAGAAGACTTCTGGGTGAGCACCGCTCCGGCTCCGGAGGAGGAAGCATCAACCTCCAGGTAGAATTGTTTATTACAGTCCGGACGGTGCAGGACGGGAGCAGAGGCGAAGGCTTTCTTTAGGGAAAGGAAGGCCTCCTCGGCTTCAGGCGACCATATCCTGGGGTTAGCCCCCTTACGGGTAAGTGCAGATATGGGAGCAGTCCGAGACGAGAAGTGTGGGATGAAAAGACGATAATAATTAGCGAAGCCCAGGAATCGCTGTATCGCCTTCAAACCTTCAGGACGAGGCCATTTTAGAACGGAAGAGAGCTTCTCGGGATCCATTTGCAGACCTGTTTGGGAGATGACATAGCCCAAGAACGGAAGGGAGGTCTGATCGAAGAGGCACTTCTCGTATTTGGCGTAAAGGTGGTTCTGCCGAAGCCTAAGCAGGACCTGACGAACATCCCTCCGGTGTGTGGGGAGATCCGGAGAGAAGACCAAGATATCGTCCAGGTATACCACTACGCAGGAGTACAGGAGGTCACGGAAGATGTCATTGACTAGTTCCTGAAAGACCGCGGGAGCATTACAGAGACCGAAGGGCATCACAAGGTACTCGTAGTGACCGTCCCGGGTATTGAATGCCGTCTTCCACTCGTCTCCTTGACGGATACGGACCAGATTATACGCTCCTCGAAGATCCAGCTTGGAGAAGATCCTGGCGCCCTTGAGCCGGTCAAACAATTCGGAGATGAGTGGCAGGGGATATTTGTTTTTTACCGTAATGAGATTGAGTCCTCTGTAGTCAATACAGGGACGTAGCGAGCCGTCTTTCTTTTTGACAAAGAAGAATCCGGCTCCAGCCGGGGAGGTAGATTTTCGGATAAATCCCCTAGCCAGATTCTCTTCAATGTACTCAGACATGGCTCGGGTCTCGGCTGCAGATAACGGGTAGATACGCCCACTGGGAGGAGTGGTGCCAGGTACCAGGTCGATCGGGCAATCGTATGGCCTATGGGGCGGCAACGTCTCAGCTTCCTTCTTACCGAAGACGTCCGCATAGGGCCAGTAGGGAGCCGGGAGACCAGGTAAATTAGCTGGAGTAGGCTGAGGGCGAAGTGGACGGACCGGAACCAGGCAGGTCCTATGGCAGTCAGGACCCCATCGGAGTACTTCACCGGACCGCCAGTTCAATACGGGTTCATGTGTCTGGAGCCAAGGTAGACCTAGCAACAAGGAGTGAGAAAGTCCGGACAGCACATGGAATGAGATCTCCTCAGAGTGCAGCATTCCCACCTGTAGGGTTATAGGTTCGGTGACGAGCAGGATGGTCTCCGAGAGAAGTCTTCCATCCACGGAAGCAACTGACAATGGCTCCGCCAGGGACTTGGTGGGAATATGGTATCTCTCTACCAGAGACTGGGCGATGAGATTTCCAGCAGCTCCAGAATCCAGATGGGCGAGTTCGAAGAGACGGTTTTCTCCCCAAGCAATAGAGACCGGTAAGGTCAGAGACGGAGAGGACTTACTTTTGTCTAGGACGACCTCTCCGAGTGGTCCTAGACACTGGCGTTTCCCAGCTTTTCCGGGCAGGAACGGATGAAGTGCTTCTTACTGCCACAATAGAAACAGCTTCCCTCGGCTCGGCGAGATTCTTGGCGAGAACCGACCATCTTGGTCTGGTCGACCTGCATAGGCTCAGGAGAGACGGAGGGAGTGACGGGTTGCTGAAAAGTAGGAGCTAGGCGTGGAAACCTCCTCTCACGGGTGACCTCTTTGGCACGCTCCTGGAACCGCAGGTCAATCCGGGTGGCAAGAGCTATCAGGTCATCGAGGGTGGTAGGAATGTCCCGACCGGCAAGTTCATCTTTAATACGGCCGGACAGACCCTCCCAGAAGACTGAAACCAGAGCGTCATTATCCCAGGCCAGCTCCGAGGCAAGGGTACGGAACCTTATGGCATATTGGCCCACGGTGAGGCTTCCCTGACGGAGGCGTAGCAGTGACGATGCGGATGAGGTCTTCCGTCCGGGTTCGTCGAAGACTTTCCGGAAGGCCGTGAGAAAGGCAGGCAAGTTGGACACCAGGGGGTCTCCTCTCTCCCATAGAGGATTTAGCCAGGCCAGAGCCTCTCCGGTGAGATGGGACATGATGAAGGCAATTTTGGCCCGGTCGGAGTTAAACTGGTGGGACAGGAGTTCAAAGTGCAGGGTGCACTGATTTATGAAGCCCCGAGCCTGAGCGGAGTCGCCTCCGAAGCGAGGAGGTGCAGAAAGCCGGGGTCCGGGGTAGGATACCATAGTGTTGGACAGTGGAGCTGTCGGATTGCGAATCATGGCGCTGGCGGAGGTTGCTGGCGGAGCAGTCAGAGTGTCCAGGCGAGAATTGACATTCCGCAGGTGACCCAGGATGGACTCCTGTTGGGACCTCTGGCGGGACAGTTCATGACACAGGTCCGAGAGCGAGGGAGCTTGGGTGCCACCGGGTTCCATGGCCCGAGCAAACTGTAACGGGTCTGGGAGGCGGAACCTCTGAGCTACTATACAAGGGGGCGGTCCTTGTAAGGGAGCGGGTGGCAATCAGGGATGACGGGCAGGCAGTCACAGCAGGTGACCGGGACAGTCTCTGAGTGGACGGGCTGGAGGTCACGGCAAGTGACCGGGGCAGTCTGTGGAAGAACGGGCAGGAGGTCACGGCAAGTGACCGGGGCAGTCTCTGGAAGAACGGGCAGGGAGTTACGGCAAGTGACCGGGGCAGTCTCTGGATGAACGGGCAGAGAGTTACGGCAAGTGACCGGGGCAGTCTCTGAGTAAAGGGTAGGTACGACCTGTGATGGCAGAGCCTCCGGGTAGGCTAGCAGGCAGATGGTAGATGTGTGCTCCCAGGTGAGCAAGCGAGAGTCTCTGGAATGGTAGGTGGTCACAGCACGTGACGGCGAAGCCTCCAGGTAGGCTAGCAGGCAGGTAACAGGTGGGCGCTCCCAGGTGAGCGGGCAGGAGTCTCTGGAAAGGCAGATGGTCACAGCACGTGACGGCGGAGCCTCCAGGTAGGCTAGCAGGCAGGTAACAGGTGTGCGCTCCCAGGTGAGCGGGCAGGAGTCTCTGAAAAGGCAGATGGTCACAGCACGTGACGGCGGAGCCTCCAGGTAGGCTAGCAGGCAGGTAACAGGTGTGCGCTCCCAGGTGAGCGGGCAAGCTGGTCCATAGACAGACTGACAGGAGTTGGAAGGCAGACCGTCGGACCTCAGGCTAGCAGGCAGGTGACTGGATATCAGGCAGGACAAAGGCAGCAAGCTGGCAGGAATCTGGCAGGTAACTGGCAACGGGACCTGAGGGCTGAAGCACAGGTGAGACACAGGTGCAAACAACATTGCTCGGGCACCTCCATTTTGGAGGAGGTGCCCTTTATATGGGAGGTCCTCCGGCAATTGGCCGGGGACTCCTTAGGACGGCGCGCGCGGTCCCTTTAAGAGAGGGGGAGCACGCGCGCGCGCGCCCTAAGCACACTGCCGGGGAAGGAGCGCGCGCCGGAAGCAGCGGGGAGAGCAGCGCTGGAGGACGCCGCGCCAGGAGCGGGGAGGTGAGAGGGACGGCGTCTCTGCCTAGAACGGGGCAGAGACGCCGATGCTACAGAATGAACTGTAAAATTTTGAGAACGTGTGAATGGATGACCAAGTTGCAGTCTTACAGAGCTACAGACTAGAAGATTCATATGGCGATCAGTCCAGAAAGCTGCCCCAACACTCTGTGGGGTGAGCCTTAACCCCCCCCCCCCCCCCTCCAGCAGAGGCACTCTGTCCTTAGCCCAATACGCTACTGAATGGCAGAACGTATCTGGCGAGCAATGGAAGCTTTAGAGGCAGAGAGAAGTCTACGAGTGACTATTGGGACACAATGAGGCTGTTACTGACAGGTGAACCACATCCTGAAGGAAGAACCTGATTTTAGGCCTGGAAGTCAGATTCTTTTGAAAAGGAATAGGCAGGGCTGAAAACTGACCACTGAGAGAACAGACTCCAAACTTGACTGCAAGAAGGTGAGGAGATCAAGGAGAGAGAATATCGGTGCGACACGGTTACATACCAATGAAAAAGGGGGCTTCCACGTACAAATACATGACGAGGAAGGTTTCTGTTCTCTAATCAAAGTCTGGATGACCTGATGAAGCCTGAAGTCCTCATAACTGTGGCTTCAGCAGCTATGCTGATAAAGTGTGCGCCGTGAATTTGGGGAGGATCTTGGAAATTAGATGTGGATGAACCAGCAGTCTCCTGGAGCAACGGCGACCGACGAGATTGATTACTTTTGTATATAGGATCCTCTGGGCCAGTCCAGTCCCACGAGGAAGATGGGAACACCTTTTGACTATGTAGCAAATGGGCAAAGGAAGGAACAGAAAAGGAAAAAAGAAGAGTTATTGGTGAGTGATCGTAGAAGGTCGCAAACATAGGACACAAACTGAGACGTCCATGATTCAGTCTGAATGCCATCAGGTCGATGCCTCGAGTGCTCAACCAGAGACAAATCTGATGGAAAACATCAAGCGGAGGGGAAAAAGAAAAGCAAAAGATAAAATAGACCATAGGCAGAGACAGGTCTGGGCCTCAGGCTCCTGTCTGCCTCCTACATGACACTAAGCTAAACGGAGTAGTCATACTTTGTTGGGGAGGAGCCGACTTCTTTAACCATATTTCTTGGTATCTGCAGCAAACAGCCATGGTCTCCTGCATCTCCCTCCCAACCCCCCAGGTGTTGCATGGGGTTTAGGTCCAGGCTCTGTGCGACCAATCACTTTCTTCCACCAAACTGTTCCCACAAAGCTGAAGCTACAATTGTCCACAATGTTTCGTGCTGAAGAATTAAGATTTCCCTTCACTGGAGCTGAGGGTCCGTGGCCGCCCCCTGATAACAGCCCATAGCATTATCCTCCTCCACCATCTGTACACTGCACAATGCAGTCAGTGGGTAACGTCCTCCTGGAATCACCAAACCCAGACTCCTCCATCAGACGCAGATAGAGAAGTGTGATCCGTCACTGCACAGAA
Organism: Phyllobates terribilis; assembly: GCF_046119375.1. Taxonomy (NCBI): domain Eukaryota; kingdom Metazoa; phylum Chordata; class Amphibia; order Anura; family Dendrobatidae; genus Phyllobates; species Phyllobates terribilis. The sequence goes on from NW_027362765.1 coordinate 390,009,821, forward strand.
CACGTCTCCTCCAGAGTCCAGTGGTGGCGGCTTTACACCACTCCATTGGCACTCAGCATTGTGCTTGGTGATGTACAGCTGCACGCAGCTGCTCTGCTACGAAGCTCCTGGTGGGGGCGCAGTGTTTGTGCTGATACCAGAGGAGGTCTGGTGACTTTTCTGCCCTCTGCTCCTCAGCACTCGGCCCCCCACTCTGTAACATTATGGGGTCTCCACTTCGTGGCTGAATTGCTGTGGTTCTTTCCTCTTCCAAGTATTCTACCATTACCTATGAGTGGTATTATTGAAGATTGAAGAAATGTCATGTGAGCTTTTTACCCCCAACTATTCAGCCATGTTAGTGAAGGCAGACGGCATGGCGAGTGGCTGAAAGTTATACATTAGGGGCGAATGTTCTACACCGGGGAAATGAAACCGAATGAGCACCTGGACTGGATAAAATATGTGGCCCAGTACTTCTGTCCATATTGTGTGTGGGTAATGAGCATGCAGTGATTAGGGTAAGGTCATTGTACAGGAGGAGGAGGAGGTGAGCTGTAACATCACCTATTTTGAATGGTGGATCCTGTGTTATCTACTGTATATAGAGGTGTTATTAGTCATTGTAATTCTGTTTGATAAAAGTGAGACTGCTGAAAAGTCTTCTGTACAGAACAGGAAGTGTGAGTCTAGTATAAGGCTTAGTGGTTGGTGTGAAAATTACTTGTTTTTTTATATGGACTGGGATATATATATATTTTTTTTAAGATCATAGTTACTACAGTTGAAAAAAAACTGTCAATGTCAATGACTGCCTACTGGATATGTCAAGTCAGCAGTTTTCCTCATGACTGTGGAGCCTGACTAACAGAGCTTTTTAAATGCTTAGGAAGCCTTTGCAGGTGTGTTTTGTTATTATTCTAATTTACTGAGATAATGACTTTTGTGTTTTCATTGTCTGTAAGCCATAATCATCAACATTAACAGAAATAAACACTTGAATTAGATCACTGTCTGTAATGACTCTATATAATATAGGAGTTTCACTTTTTGGATTGAAGAAATGAAATAAATTAACTTTTTGATGATATTCTAATTTAGTGAGATGTGACTGTATAAAGAGATGAACAAATCGATTTTGTGGGACCCTGCTCAGTATTCCGTGGCCTCATAGTTGCCGGAATCCACGGTTCCACTTCTGATTATCCGGCCTGGCACAATGTGCACACGTCACGCTGCAATAATCACATTGCACCAGGCCGGCAAAGAGGAGCCGCAAATGCCGGCAGGTAGGAGGCGGTTATCAGGGCTCCCGTCCAGCGGACCCCATAATACCGACCTGACCGCTGCACCGAGGTCCTGTGAATCGATAAAGAAAAAACAATGGCAAAATTGGCGTTATTTTCCGGTCACTACACCTCCTCCAAAAATGCAACATGAAGCAATTAAAACTTTGTAGCCCAAAATGGTAGAATTTTTTTTCCACTACTAAAATTAATTTTTTTCTTTAAATTGCTCTGATCTGGAGAATAATGTTGTCGGCTCATTTTCACCGCTCAATGAACACTATAAAAATGAAACTCTTCCTCAAAAATTGTGGAATATTTTGTTATTTCTTCACGATTTTACTGCATTTGGAGTTTTACATTCCCAATTTTTCAGGGTAACATGAACGGTCTCATTAAAAAATACAACTTGTCCATCACCCGGCCGTCATCTCCTTACCGATGGGAGCTCCGTCATCAGGACTTGCTTTGGCAGACAGTTCAGCACGTGGGACAAGGCTTTCAGGCAATTGGGTTTGTCGTCTGTATGAAATAGAATTTGCAGAAAGTTAATCATCTGCCGCGACGTGTAATCTGAAGCACGGCGTGCAGACGTCACCTCCTCTAGCAGCATGGAAACCTTGCATCAGTTTGGGAACGTTCTCGGTGAAGAGTCTCTGGCCGAACATGATGCGGATGTCGGCATGACACGCTTTGTTAAGGATATCCGGGGAATCGGAGACCAGAAGAGAGAACATGTCTGCAGCCAGGGGTCCGAGATCTCTGTCCGACAGCAAGCCGATCATCTGCAAAGCAACCATGTTAATTTTACTCACTTATATAGCACCATTAATTCCACAGCACTTTACAGACATCAGCATCACTGTCTTCATGGGGGCTCGCACTCTAAATTCCCTATCCGTTTGTCTTTAGTGCACGGGAGAACGGGGACGACGGAGACGACAGGGGGACAACAGAGGGACGATAGCGGGACGACGGGAACGGCAGATGGATGATGGGGACGGCAGATGGATGACAGATGGACGACAGAGGGACGACAGATGGACGACGGGGACAACAGCGGGATGACAGAGGGATGACAGATGGATGAAAGAGGGATGACAGATGGATGAAAGAGGGATGACAGATGGACGACAGGGGGACAACAGCGGGATGACAGAGGGACGACAGATGGATGTGTGACACCCCAGGGGTCTGGTTGCCACAGTGATAGAGATATTACGTCTGAGAGCAGGTGGGAGGTCTCTTGGTCAGGGATCCTATGCATGCCACACCTCCTGCCCAGTCCTGGGAGGGGAAGAACTTCCCCTATATAAACCTAGGGCTGAGGCAGGGTTAGTGAGTAGAGAAGAAGTAGAGACAGAGAAAAGAAGCAAATATAGGAACAGAACATCAGGAGCTCTGTGGGAGCAGTGTTACAAGGAGTCAGGGGCTGGCAGCTGCAGAGCTCGCCCTGACTGAGAAGATTTCTTACCGGACCCGGAGTCCGAGGCTGTGGGGACTAATCTTTACCCAGCAGCAGAATCCGTCAGGCAGGGGATTCCAGGTCCTCTGGCCAAGAAACCCGAAGGCACGGTCACACGCATGGGACCAGCACCGCCGTCGTGGAGCGGAAGCTACTAGAAGGCCCCGAGTCACCGGCCATACGGGTGAGCACCACACGGTACACTGAGGGACGTGGGCTACTTATACCCGCCTCTAGCAAGGTAGCCAGAAGAGTACAGTTAGTTTGGGAGGCCTACAACTCCGCCTGGCCAGGGGAGATCCCATCTGCTCAAGGACTGACCAGGCCCCAATCGCTAGCCAGTACTCCGGGAGGGTCTATCTTTGTCACCAGTAAAGACCCTGAACTACACCGTACCGTCTCCGAGTGGTTCCTGCTACCCCCATCATCCACGTCGGCTGCCCTGAGGCCATACCCCTCCCGTTGGGGGTTATACTATCACGCTGCACAATCCTACCACCGGCCTCAGCGGTCTGCCCTGCAGCAGCAGCTCCTTAGCTGTACTCAACGGGTGGCGTAGTCGTCCAACATCTACCGCTGATACATCGCCGCTCAGTTTGACTCCCTGGGCACGGACCGGGTCACCGCCACGAGACTACAACCCTCAACAGATCCGGCTCCGGGTAAGCTCCCGCGTGCGCAACGCAGCGCGACACAGGCCCAGGGGCGCGTCAACTTTTGGCGTAGTCGGCAGGATTTCGTGCCCGCAACCACCGGGTACTGCGTGCCTGAAAAAGACTGTTCAAACTTACCTGTGGTGAAGATTCCCGCCATCCGGCGCCATCTTCAGCCTTCTTCCCGCCATCGGTGAAGATTCCCGCCATCCGGCGCCATTTTCAGCCTTCTTCCCGCCTTCCGTGGAGTTTTCCCGCCGTTGGACGCCATCTTGAAGACGTCGCGCGGGAAGAAGAGGGGCGTGGACTCCGAAAGCGCGCGAGAACTGAAGCCCCGCCTCACGTCCGGACGTCGCGTAAGGTCCTGGAAGGAGCCCAGCAGACGCCGACGTCACAGGAGCGCGACGGAAGGTCCTCAACCCTGACGATCTACTGCGGAGCCGCGGCCTACGGAAGAGGATCATCGCAAGGTAGGCCACGGTCCACTAGGGGGGAGAAGGATGTCGGATACGGAGGAGAGCTTCACTGCCTCAACCCCCGCCAGCGCCACCGCTGCTGCAGTCATGCCTTTCACCATGCCCTATATCCCGGGAGCGGCCTGGCTACCCCAGTACTCAGGGGAGTCACATACCCTAAATGACTTCAGAGAAAGGCTGGATAGCCTCTTCCAGGTGTACCCCCTCACAGAAGAGCAAAAAGTGAGCATCCTGGTGGCCCAATTAACTGGGGCAGCCCGAAGGGAGGTAAAGTCCTGGCCACCTGGGGGGAGGACTGTCGCAGGGATACTAACCCGGCTGAGGGACACCTTTGATACCCGCACCTCAGCCGAGATCAAGCTTAGATTCTACGGGTGCAAGCAGCGAGCATACGAGAGTATAAGGGACTATGCCCTGAACCTACAAGAGGCCCTGAGAGCCATTAAGCAGACCGACCCTGACGGCGTGGGAGACGAGGACAGGCTGTTGACTGAACAATTTATAGAGGGTTTATATTGCAATGCCCACCGAACCCAGTTGCGGGCAATGGCCTTACAGGACCCTCATCTGGGATTTGCACAGTTCAAGGACAGAGCCATCCGGGTGCTCCGAGAACCGGCACCAGGTGGCGTTGTGACCCACAGACACCCCACTACCACTTACCACCAGGAGGCGGCACCCTTGTCGGCAGGGCCTGTGGGAGCTGATGCGCAGGCTTTGAACAATGACCCGGCTCCAGACCTGCACCATCAGGTCCAAGAGCTAGCTAAAAGCGTTGCTGCGCTAACCCGAACTGTGCAGTCTTTACAGGTTTCCACTCCAGGGAAGATCCAGCTGGCATCCGGACCGGAGGACATCCCGTGGCGTCGACCAAGGAGGACCCCACCGGCCAGAGGGAGACCCAGCGACCGATACAACGAGGACGGACGACCCATCTGCCGCCGCTGCAATCAACCCGGACATATGGCAAGGTACTGTCCTTTAAACTGGCACAACCTGGGGTAGAGGGCCAACCCCCAGGAAAAAGATCACCAGGCCCATCGAACTGGCGCGACAAATATGTGGGAGGACGTCCAGTCTTACCCGTGGTACTGGATGGCATTCCTATGAGTGCCCTACTGGACACCGGGTCACAGGTCACCACCATCCCGTACGTGCTCTTCAAGCAGTACTGGAATGACTCGGATATTACCCGCTACCCTGACGACGACTTGAGTATCATCGCCAGCAATGGTCAGCCCGTGCCACAGATTGGATTTAAAGAGGTGACCATTAAAATCGGTAGAGTCGAACTGGCAGCACAGGGACTGATCATTGTAGACATTGACAAACACGAGAGTCACCCAAAGATAACTCTAGGAACTAATGTAATTGAAAATTGTCTTGCAGAGGTGATTTTCCTTTTACAGCAGGTTGCCAAGAACGCCAGCTCCGGCGAGCAGCGAGTGCTCCAAAAAGAGATCCGGGCACTGATGCGACGGCAACAGGTGGAACTCTCCGGCGGTGAGATTGGTAGCGTGAGAATGTGTGACCCTTTCCCTATTGCCATGCCCCCAAAAAGTGAAATGATGATTTGGTGCCGGGTAGCTATTGGTCTGAGAGGTAGAGATTACCAGGCAATGGTAGAACCAGTTTACTCAGACAGTAGGCCCACCATCTTGACAGCACGGGGGGTGGTTAATGTACGCCATGGGAGGGTGCCCGTTCGCATAATCAATATCGGGAAGAGGGAAGTGTACCTGCCCCGGTATGCCACGCTAGCCAAATTATATACCATTAACCAAAATGCTATACAATCTGTGGAACCCTTGCCTCCATCTCACCCGGAGGAAGGTAACGGCTCTAAGAAAACAATGGAGGACTGGTGTCAGCAACTACATTTGGGTACTGACTCCACTCCCTCACACCAGAAACAGGGAGTCTATCGGGTGGTTCAAGAGTACGAGAGAGTGTTTAGTAAACACCCGTTAGACTTCGGGCGAGTCAAGGGGGTAGAACACCACATCCCCACGGGAGACCATCCTCCCATAAAAGAGAGGTATCGACCCGTACCCCCTGCACACTACCAACACGCCAAGGGGATGCTTAGAGACATGAAGGAGGCTGGGGTGATCAGGGATAGCTGTAGCCCCTGGGCAGCTCCACTAGTCTTAGTCAAAAAGAAAGACAACACCATGAGGATGTGTGTAGATTACCGGAAAATCAACCGTATCACACACAAGGATGCGTACCCCTTACCAAGGATAGAGGAGTCTTTGGCTGCTTTAAGATCTGCTAACTTCTTCTCTACCTTGGATCTCACTAGTGGGTACTGGCAGGTTCCTGTAGCAGAGGCGGACCGGGAGAAGACCGCATTCACCACCCCGATGGGACTTAGCGAGTTTACCTGTATGCCGTTCGGACTCTGCAACGCACCAGGAACCTTCCAACGATTAATGGAGTGCTGTCTGGGCCACAGAAACTTCGAGACGGTCCTGTTGTACCTGGACGATGTCATCGTATATTCTAAGACTTATGAGGACCACCTGAAACACCTGGCGGAAGTGTTCGAAGCTCTGGCAAGCTACAGCCTAAAGGTGAAACCCTCCAAGTGTCACCTCCTGAAACCAAAGGTGCAGTACCTGGGACACGTGGTGAGCGCTGACGGAGTGGCTCCCGACCCTGATAAGATCACCGCAATTAAGGAATGGCCAAGTCCCTCCAGTGTAAAGGAAGTGCGGCAGTTCCTCGGGTTGGTAGGCTACTACCGCAGGTTCATCCCCGGTTTCACCAAAAAGGCAGCTCCTATGCAGGACCTCCTGATAGGCCAGTCCCGGAAGGCCAAGAACCAGAAGCCGCCCTTCAGATGGGAGAAGTTGGAAGAAGAGTCCTTCCGCCAGCTGAAGATGGCCCTCACGGGGGATGAAATCCTGGCGTACCCGGATTACAGCCAGCCCTTTATCCTCTACACCGACGCAAGTAACATCGGGCTAGGAGCCGTGCTGTCCCAGATCCAGCAGGGGAAAGAGCGAGTAATCGCTTACGCCAGCCGAAAACTGCGACCCACCGAAAGAAACCCTGAGAATTACAGCTCATTTAAGCTAGAGTTCCTGGCAGTGGTGTGGGCAGTCACCGAACGCTTTAAGCACTACCTCGCTTCTTCCCGGTTCATCGTGTACACGGATAACAACCCGTTGACACACCTGGACACGGCAAGACTCGGTGCCCTAGAGCAGAGATGGATGGCCCGCCTGTCCAACTACGAGTTCACCATCAAATACCGGGCAGGACGCTCCAATACCAACGCGGACGCCCTGTCCAGGATGCCAAACCTACCGGACGTAGGAGAAGATCCAGAGGGACTGGAAGAAGTCGAACTCCCCGCGTTTCACCGTCATGGGACTATCCAGTATTCCCATCGGGTAAGGAGTAAGCAAGGCGCTACGCTTAACCCCTTACCTCACTACAACTGGGCGGAAACGCAAGACAGTGACCCTGCCGTCCGGCTGGTGAAGGAGATGCTGACTCGGCCAGAGGCTCGCCTTGACCCAGACGCTCCGAAGGAAGCCAAGCAACTGTGGGCAGAAAAGAGTAGACTGTTCCTTTACAAGGGGAAGTTGTGCCGCAGGATGGTTAACTCCCGGACGCATGAACTAATCTGGCAAGTAGTGGTGCCACGACGAGACGCAGCCATGGTGATGGAGGCATACCACGATGGAGCTGGGCATTTCGGATGGAAGAAGCTGGAGTTCCTGCTGCGCGGGCGGTTCCATTGGGTAGGCATGAGGGGAACCATCGAGAGGTGGTGCAGAGACTGTGGCCCGTGCAACCTGAGGAGGAAGGACCGTGCCAGCCAGAAGACTCCCCTGCAGTCCATCGTCACCCGGCAGCCGTTGGAACTGGTAGCCTTGGATCATGTAAAACTGACCCCAAGCAGAAGTGGCTACGTCTACGCACTAACCATCGTGGATCACTACTCCCGGTTCTTGGTTGTCGTCCCCGTCAAGGACTTAACAGCTCGAACAGCAGCTAGAGCCTTCCAGCAGCATTTCTGCCGTCCACACGGGTACCCGGACCAAGTGTTGACAGACCAGGGACCTGCCTTTGAAGCGGAGGTCTTCCAAGAATTCTGCACTCTGTATGGCTGCCGGAAGATAAGGACGACACCCTATCATCCGCAAACTAATGGACTTTGTGAGAAAATGAACCAGGTGGTGATAGACCTTCTGAAAACATTGCCCCTGGAAGAACGCAGTCTGTGGCCTGAGAGGCTGCCCGACCTAGTGGACCTATACAACCACATCCCGGTAGGTTCCACCAACTGTACCCCGGCTTACCTGATGAGGGCAAGACCTGGGAAGCTACCTGTTTCATAGTTTATAAGGCCGAAAAAAGACAATCGTCCATCCAGTTCAGCCTATTTCTTGTGCACTGCAGCTATTCCGCAGCGTTGATCCAGGGGAAGGCAACAAAAAAACATGCGGTATAGGCCAATTTACATCATTGAGGAAAAATTCACTTCCCGACACCAATCTGGCAGTCAGATTAAATCCCTGGATTAATTAACTAAGCATAAGATGTAATTTTATTGTTCTCAAGAAAGGCGTCCAGGCCTCTCTTGAACTCGTTAAGTGAGTTGGACATCACCACTTCCTCTCCCAGAGAGTTCCAGAGTCTCACGGCTCTGACCGTAAAGAATCCCCTTCTATGCTGGTGCAGGAACCTCCTTTCCTCCAGACGCATAGTGTGCCCTCTCGTCTTTGTCACCATCCTTGGTATAAACAGGTCATGGGAGAGATCTCTGTACTGCCCCCTGATGTATTTATACATGTTTATGAGGTCTCCCCTAAGCCTTCTCTTTTCCAACGTAAATAGGCCTAATTTTGACAACCTCTCTGGGTATTCTAGTCCCTCCATTCCCTTTATTACCTTAGTCGCCCTCCTTTGTACCCTCTCTAGCTCCAATATGTCTTTCCTGAGCACCGGAGCCCAGAACTGTGCACAATATTCTAAGTGCGGCCTTACCAGCGCTTTATACAGAGGAAGAACAATGTTCTCATCACATGCTCCTATTCCTCTTCTGATGCATGCCATGACTCTATTTGCCTTCGCAGCTGCTGCCTGACACTGGGCACTCCAATTTAATTTGCTATTAACCAAGACGCCCAGGTCCTTCTCCATGTCAGATTTCCCCAACGGTTTCCCATTTAATATGTATGGGTGACTGCTGTTTTTCTTTCCCATGTGCATGACCTTACATTTATCGGCATTGAACCCCATTTGCCATTTTTTGGCCCAACTCCCCAATTTATCTAAATCCTCCTGTAGCTGTGCCCTATCCTCATCTGTATTAACTACTTTACAAAGTTTAGTATCTGTTATGTTCTGCTACCAGAGCTAAGGAAAGAGAGGAGATCTGTCCCTACTATAGGACTCAGCTGAATCCCTACGATGTAACAGGGAACCTGATCCTGCGATCAGACCTGCTAAAGTCCTAATCTAGTCTGTACGAAGACCTATAGATGTGGGGAGGGAATCCCTACAAGTACTAAGGACTGGGAGGAATATGGGACACCTCCTAACAGAAATAGTAGCAGAAAGACGAACAAACAAAATAGATTGAACATAGAGGTCCGTAGACCAAGCAAACTAACAGAGTTAGATACAGAGCACAGGCTAGCTAGAAAGTAGATATACAATGAAGTCCAGCAAAGCCAGAAGGGCGGAGCAGGATTAAATAGGCCAACAAGGTCATGTGACCAGCAAAGGAAAAAAAACCTAACAGCAAGGTTCTAACAGTACCCCCCCTTCTAAGAGGATCCTCCGGATCCCCTAGGACCAGGCTTATCAGGAAATCTCCTGTGAAACGCTCTGATAAGTCTGGACGCGGAAACATCATCTGACCTCACCCAAGAGTTATCCTCGGGTCCGAAACCTTTCCAGGCCACAAGATACTGCAAACTACCTCTATACCGTCTAGAGTCAAGGATGCGAGAAATTTCATATTCCCCGTCCTCCACCACCGGAGGAACAGAGGCAGAGGCGTCACCATCCGACACAACAGCTTTTTTTAACAGAGAGACATGAAAGACTGGATTAATTCTCCAGGAGGTAGGAACCTCCAACCTAACAGCAGATTGGTTGACAACCTGAAGCACCTTAAAGGGCCCTACAAACTTGGGACCCAATTTCTTAGAAGGAATCCTCAACCGCAGATTCCTAGAGGACAACCAAACCATGTCACCAACAGCGAACAAAACCTCCTGTCGTTTCCTATCAAAGTAGTCTTTAGATTTTCTGTTGGCCTCCTGAAGATTACCACACACATCCGTCCAAACTCTTTCCAAATCACCGGAAAAATTCTCCTCCTCAGGCACGGCAGATCCCAACTTGGAGAACGACCCAAACGACGGATGTCTCCCAGAACAACAAAAAAAAGGCGAACAACCAGCAGAAGAAGATGTATGATTGTTCAGAGCAAATTCGGCAAGTGGCAGAAACTCAGACCACCCCTCTTGATTGTCTGCCACAAAACAACGCAAGAACTGCTCAACATCCTGGTTTTTCCTTTCTGTCTGGCCATTAGATTCAGGATGATATCCGGACGAAAACGACAAATGAATTCCCAACCTGTCACAAAAGGCACGCCAAAAACGAGCCACGAACTGAGGACCCCTATCAGAAACAATGTCAGTAGGAACGCCATGAAGTCTGACAATTTCCTTGACAAAGGCCTTAGCGAGAGTTTTAGCGCAGGGCAGTTTGACGAAGGGAACCAAGTGACACATCTTGCTAAAACGGTCCACGACCACCCAGATGACAGAAAATCCCTCAGAGGGGGGAAGGTCAGTTATAAAGTCCATAGCCAAATGTGTCCAAGGAGCACTGGGGACCTCCAAAGGACAAAGCAACCCCGCAGCAGGAGTATGTGAGGACTTAGATCTAGCACATATAGTACATTGGCGCACCCACTTAATGACTTCCTTCTGCCATCCAGGCCACCAAAAACTGCGACCCACCAGTCTCTTGGTCTCAGAGATTCCGGGATGACCTGCCAACCGAGATTCGTGACACTCAACAAACAAATCTCTCCTAAAGGTCCCAGGCACAAACAACCTCCCATGAGGAGTGTTAGATGGGGCATTCTCCTGAGCTTTAAGAATCTCATCTTCCAAAACGGAGTCTAAAGCAGCTATCACAACACCTTCTTGTAAAATGTTTTCCTCTTTCTCAGCACCGACTATGGGAGAAAAACTGCGAGACAAGGCATCCGCCTTAACATTCTTAGTACCAGGGATGTAAGTAACGGAGAAATTAAACCGCGAGAAAAACAGTGCCCACCTAGCCTGACGGGCATTCAGGCGCTTGGCAGCGTCAAGATATATCAGATTTTTATGATCCGTAAGAACCTGAACAGGAAATTCCGCACCTTCCAAGAAGTGGCGCCAGTGTTCAAATGCGAGTTTAATAGCCAATAATTCCCGATTACCAATATCGTAATTCAATTCAGTCTCCGAAAATTTTTTTGAAAAAAAAGCACAGGGATGTAATCCATCCCCGTTATCCTGAGACAATACTGCGCCAACCCCCACAGAGGAAGCATCAACCTCAACCAAAAACGGCCTAGTAACATCAGGCTGCATAAGGATGGGAGCAGAGGTGAACCTCTCCTTGAGATACACAAAAGCTTCAATGGCCTCAGAAGACCACTGAACCGCATCAGCCCCTTTCCTGGTGAGATCAGTCAGAGGTTTGACAATACTAGAAAAATTTTTTATGAATTTTCTATAGTAATTGGCGAAACCCAAAAACCTCTGTATCGATTTCAAACCAATAGGCCTAGGCCATTCCTGCACAGCCTGAACCTTAACCGGATCCATCTCAAAACCTTTGCTGGAGATAATGTAGCCCAAAAAACTAATTCTCTGTACAGCGAACTCACATTTCTCCAGCTTAGCAAAAAGCGAATTGTCCATTAATAACTGTAATACCTCACGCACGCTCCGCCAATGAGACTCCAGATCTGGCGAATAAATCAAAATGTCATCCAAATACACAACCACATTTTTACCGATCAAAGGTCTAAGGATGTCATTAATCAGATTTTGAAAAAATGCAGGAGCATTAGTAAGACCAAAAGGCATAACCAGATTCTCAAAATGACCCACAGGAGTGTTAAAAGCAGTCTTCCATTCATCACCCTCCTTCATGCGCAACAGATTGTATGCCCCCTTAAGGTCAATTTTAGAGAACCACTTGGCCCCCAATAACTGGTTAAACAGATCAGGAATCAATGGCAGTGGGTAAGGATTGTGTACCGTAATTTTGTTAATCTCACGAAAATCCAGACAAGGACGTAAACCGCCGTCCTTTTTTTTTACAAAAAAAAATCCAACCGCCACAGGAGACTTAGAGGGCCTAATGTGACCGGCGGCCAAACTTGTTTGTATGTATTCCTCCAAAGCCTTCCTCTCAGGAATAGTAAGGTTAAATAAACGACTTTTAGGAAGAGTCGCTCCAGGGACAAATTCAATAGAACAATCATAGTCTCTATGGGGAGGCAAAACCTGCGATTCCTTCTCAGAAAAAACTCTCCAAAAATCCTGAATAGGAACAGGCAATTCTCCCCTATCCAAAGCTGCAATACGCCCGTTACAACACTTGTCATAACATTTATGGCTCCAGGATTTAATTTCACTGGTAGACCAATCCAGTACAGGATTGTGAAATTTTAACCAGGGCAAACCCAATATTACTGGAGAAGGCAAGTTATTCAACACTACCAAATCCAATTTCTCATGGTGAACACCATTAATAGTGAGAGGAAATTCACTGACCTTGAGAGTAATATTCTTCAAAGGGGAGCCATCCACAGAAACCACAGCAATGGGGGATGATAAAGGTTCAGGTTTTAAATTGAGTTTTTCCACGAATCCCCCATCAATTACATTCAGTGTAGACCCGCAATCAACAAACACCCGAAATTCCATCAATTTTTCCTGAGCAATCGTGGAAGCAGCTAAAAATATACCCTTGGAATTTAAACAGGCAATACGGGCGTGACTGACCATTTTTTTTTCTTTCTTCATACGAAGCTCACAGCCTTTAATCAAATGACCAGATTTTCCGCAATAGTAACACAAGCCTTCCGAAAAACGACGGTCTTTTTCTTGAGAGCGAGGTGCCCCCGATCCAATCTCCATCGGTTCACCACTGTTAGTACACACATTATCATAACCAGAAACTGACATAGCAGAGGATTTGCTCTCATTAACCCTAGCACGCAGTCTTCTATCCACCCGTATAGCTAATTGCATAGCCTGTTGCAAATCCTCAGGTGTAGGATAAGCAATTAGCAGGTCTTTAACCCTTTCACTGAGCCCAGCAAGAAATAGACTTTTCAGAGCAGAATCGTTCCACCCTGTTTGAGTGGACCAACGACGAAAATGTGTACAATATTTTTCAACATTACCCGATCCTTGTTTTAGACGTCTCAACTCAGTCTCAGCTGATGCCACACGGTCAGGATCATCATATAATAGTCCTAAAGCAGAAAAAAAAACTATCCACTGATCTGAAGCATGTATCACTAGGTTGCAAAGAAAAGGCCCACTCCTGAGGCTCTTTGCGCAAAAGTGACATTATGAACCCTACGCGCTGGGATTCATCCCCAGAGGACTTGGGTCTCAAACGAAAATACAATAAGCAAGCATTTTTAAATGAAAAAAATTCTCGATGTTCACCAAAAAATAAATCCGGCAAACATACCTTAGGCTCCAAGAAATATGCTCCAGGACAGTTACTCACGTGCTGACGGAGCTCGGCCACTTCCAGAGAGAGTCCCTGCAGGTGTTTAGCCAAATCCTGAACCGACACCATGATGGAACAAAAAAAATCTTTCCTTAGAGAATTTGCAGGCTGGACTTACTGTTATGTTCTGCTACCAGAGCTAAGGAAAGAGAGGAGATCTGTCCCTACTATAGGACTCAGCTGAATCCCTACGATGTAACAGGGAACCTGATCCTGCGATCAGACCTGCTAAAGTCCTAATCTAGTCTGTACGAAGACCTATAGATGTGGGGAGGGAATCCCTACAAGTACTAAGGACTGGGAGGAATATGGGACACCTCCTAACAGAAATAGTAGCAGAAAGACGAACAAACAAAATAGATTGAACATAGAGGTCCGTAGACCAAGCAAACTAACAGAGTTAGATACAGAGCACAGGCTAGCTAGAAAGTAGATATACAATGAAGTCCAGCAAAGCCAGAAGGGCGGAGCAGGATTAAATAGGCCAACAAGGTCATGTGACCAGCAAAGGAAAAAAAACCTAACAGCAAGGTTCTAACAGTATCATCTGCAAATATTGCTATTTTACTGTTGACCTGGAGATGGGAGTCCTGACACCCGAGGACACTTCACCAGAAGCAGACTGGGACACAGAGAGGCAGCAGCAGTACCGGAAAGTACAGGAGAGCGTGGAGCGAAGTCTCTGTCAAGCTAGGGAAAGACAAGAGAAAACTTACAACCAGTGTGCTCCCGCTGTTCCCCTGGTACCCGGAGAGCAGGTCTTGAAGAGGAAAAGGCGGCTCCACAAGTTGGACGACCAGTGGGAGAAGGACCCGTACATCGTACTGCCCTCAAGCCACGACAACCCAAAGGTCTGTACCATCAGTAAAGACGGAGGGGAAACCACAACCATTGTATCCCGGGATCACCTGAAGAAGTGTCCCGAACAGCTACGGAACCCTGAAGAGGAACAAGAAGACCCTCGACCCGTAGAGGAAAGGGAAGATATGGTTAGTACTGTGCTCGGAGACTTCCCTCGGTCTTGGACTCAAGTCAATGGCGCAGTTGTGGTACCCGTACTCACCTTCCTCCAACCAGCATCCCAAGCACCTACGGAGCAACAGCTAGAGCTGGAAGAACAGCCGGTCCAGGAGGCAGAAGACCCCACACCAGCAGACCAGGAGGATCAACCCTCTGCTTATAGTGAACCTGCCATGCCTCTAGTGAGCCAAAGGGCCCGTGGACAGCTGCCCAGTTTACCCTTGACAGTTCCTACACCCTGTAGTTCGGGGCTAGACAGTCAGCTCCGTAGGTCCACTAGGGCCACTAGAGGCCAGTTACCCGCACGATGGAGGATTTGAAGTGTATAAGTTGTTTTATTTATGGTTACCTGTTTTTCTTGTTGCTTGTAAATAATTATGTGTTTCTAGTTATTTTTAGGCGTCCTTGGTGGATTTACCGGGAATCCTTGTACAATTAGTTGGAGCGTAACCCAGGATGGACTAAAAGACTGATAAGGACTCGGGGCAGGACAGACCCCTACCTGGTTACGTCTCCCTGTTTTGGTGAAATGGACACCTTTGTTTTCTTCAAAACTGCACCCGGTTGCGGACACGCCGTAACCATCTTTATGTGTTTTTCTTATTGTATTATTATTGTTTATACCTTGTTATGTTTTTTCTAAAAATATGTTTAGTCCCGGAGTACTAAAGTTCACTAGGGGGGAATGTGACACCCCAGGGGTCTGGTTGCCACAGTGATAGAGATATTACGTCTGAGAGCAGGTGGGAGGTCTCTTGGTCAGGGATCCTATGCATGCCACACCTCCTGCCCAGTCCTGGGAGGGGAAGAACTTCCCCTATATAAACCTAGGGCTGAGGCAGGGTTAGGGAGTAGAGAAGAAGTAGAGACAGAGAAAAGAAGCAAATATAGGAACAGAACATCAGGAGCTCTGTGGGAGCAGTGTTACAAGGAGTCAGGGGCTGGCAGCTGCAGAGCTCGCCGTGACTGAGAAGATTTCTTACCGGACCCGGAGTCCGAGGCTGTGGGGACTAATCTTTACCCAGCAGCAGAATCCGTCAGGCAGGGGATTCCAGGTCCTCTGGCCAAGAAATCCGAAGGCACGGTCACACGCATGGGACCAGCACCGCCGTCGTGGAGCGGAAGCTACTAGAAGGCCCCGAGTCACCGGCCATACGGGTGAGCACCACACGGTACACTGAGGGACGTGGGCTACTTATACCCGCCTCTAGCAAGGTAGCCAGAAGAGTACAGTTAGTTTGGGAGGCCTACAACTCCGCCTGGCCAGGGGAGATCCCATCTGCTCAAGGACTGACCAGGCCCCAATCGCTAGCCAGTACTCCGGGAGGGTCTATCTTTGTCACCAGTAAAGACCCTGAACTACACCGTACCGTCTCCGAGTGGTTCCTGCTACCCCCATCATCCACGTCGGCTGCCCTGAGGCCATACCCCTCCCGTTGGGGGTTATACTATCACGCTGCATAATCCTACCACCGGCCTCAGCGGTCTGCCCTGCAGCAGCAGCTCCTTAGCTGTACTCAACGGGTGGCGTAGTCGTCCAACATCTACCGCTGATACATCGCCGCTCAGTTTGACTCCCTGGGCACGGACCGGGTCACCGCCACGAGACTACAACCCTCAACAGATCCGGCTCCGGGTAAGCTCCCGCGTGCGCAATGCAGCACGACACAGGCCCAGGGGCGCGTCAGATGAAAGAGGGATGACAGATGGACGACAGCGGGACGACGGGAACGGCAGATGGATGATGGGGACGGCAGAGGGATGACAGATGGACGACGGGGACAACAGAGGGACGACAGATGGATGAAAGAGGGATGGCAGATGGACGACGGGGACGGCAGATGGACGACAGGGGGACAACAGCGGGATGACAGAGGGACGACAGATGGACGGCAGATGGACGACGGGGACAACAGCGGGATGACAGAGGGACGACGGGGACAACAGCGGGATGACAGAGGGACGACAGATGGATGAAAGAGGGATGACAGATGGACGACGGGGACGACAGATGGATGACAGCGGGACGACAGAGGGACGACTGGGACGACAGATGGATGACAGCGGGACGCGACAGGGGGACGACAGAGGGACAACAGCAGGAGGACAGCGAGGAAACACGTTACAAGACAACGGGTCTTGTATAACGTCAAACAAATTACTTGATATGCAAATACAAGGACAAGTCTACCAGTATCCAGAGAGTTACAGTGAAGGTTTTTAGTAGTCGGTCAGAGATGCTTGAAAACACAAGATACATAGTATATAATTTTGATTATTCCCAACAGGGAAAGAGGTGTTAGAGATGGGGATCCTGCGTCACGCAGGTGGATTTAGGATTTGCATGAGATCTCAGAGGTGAAGTTTCAACTAGGACAGACTCACAGGTATGTCTCAATAGGATCCTAGTTTATTATTAGACATACTGGGTTTTTATAGGATCTTGTAAGGGATAAGGTTACGTAAAACAACATATGGTACTTGGCAGACACTTAGGTCAAACACAATTACTTGTCAAACTATTATCAGTTTACTATGATGGATGATGAAGGAGATGTCCGTTCTCACAAATAAAACTGTATGAAACTGTCAAACCTTGGCTAACCACTTGTCCTTGGGAGGAATCCTAAAATACCATTGATAGAACATTTAGGGAGTTTTTCCTTGAATTGATATTTCCAAGAAGGGAATGTGACTTGGACTTGGACACAGATGATAATTATAGGACAATTTTTAAGTATGTATAAAGGCAGTGGCGTACCGCCAATGGCCGTGACTGCTATGGGGCCCATGAGCTGGGAGACTCGATGTCAGTGCCTGCATCGGGCCCCCCCGCACAGCCAGCAGTGCCCCCCACCCACATTCAACTGTACCGGCAGACGCTGATAAAGATGAAGGCATCATTCCCCTTCTGTGTCTGACGCAGCGGCGCAATGACGTCACTTCATCACATCACACTGGGTCAGGCAGTGGAGCTGAGGAGACGCGCTGCAGAGACCGAAGCAGTGGGGGAACGAGGAGCGGTAAGTATTTATTTGTTTAAATGTGGTGCCCATATTACTGGAGGACTGTGGCTGCACTATGCCCTATGGGGGCCGCATTGTTCTGTATGTAGGACCATGGGGGTGCATTGTACATTTTATTGCATGGAGGACCATGGGGGGTACATTTTATTGCATGGAGGATCATGGGGGTACATTTTATTGCATGGAGGACCATTGGAGGTGCATTATACTATATGGAAGGCTATGTGGGGCCATTATAATAGTTGGAGGGTTATGTGGGACCATTATACTGTATGCAAGCAATTATACAGTGTAAAGGTTTGTGTGGTGTTAAAGGACGAGGTTTTCCCTCCAAAAATATCAGTAATTAATGGGGGAACTCTCCTACTCCTCTATTGAGGTCCGATAATAACTATTAACATCAAACTTGATTATTAATAATTAATATCCACTAACGTTATCTGTGCCTTATACTATACACCAACTGAGACAAAACCGTGTGCTAATAAAAGGTATTTATTACACAAAAGTCTGCAGTTAATATACTACTATTTATCCCACTAACACAGTACACAATAATAATAACAATATACAATTCCCAATTACCTATTTTCCACCTATGTTTCCTAATCACTCATGCAATATCAGCCCACCCAATTATACTAACTTTCCCTATATATATTGTGTATAGATACAAGGATAGTAAGGTTAGTACAATATATGTAGGGCTAGTAAGTAAAGAGTTACAGGGGAAGAGAGATACTCAGCCATGTGTTAGGTCCATCTCTCCATGTCTCCAACTCAGTCCAAAAAGCAAAAAAGGGCAGCACATGAGTGCTCTGGGGTTTTTTAGTCCTGCACAGGAAATGAGGTGGTATTCCCCGCCCACTGGCTAAGATCTTTGTACATGTCCAGCCATACTCGCAAAACCTGTTTTAGTACATGGCTGGACAGTTTGTTGATCCTGCCCCCAACAGCAGCAAACAGACTGAAACACATAAGGAGATGGGGGCCAATATATACATGTACACTTATCTGCAAGCATGGCTAGCATACAGATACATATATACATGTACAACCTAGGACACTTCCCTTTACAATCCCCCTGTTGTCGAGAACACGACAATGAAATTTGAGGGAAGTGTTGTACTGGGATATATTTGCCTACTCAAGCCCCATTTATAAGTTGTGACAGTTCAGGATGAAATGAAGTATAATACTGCACTTAGGTACCTAGACATCAGCCATTACGGCCATCAACTCTTCCCTGCCTTTCACCGTAATCCAACGCATCCCTCCACAGAATACACTCTGCTTCTTTCTTGGATCTTTAATCAAAGTCTTTTTGTTGTTAAAGTCTTTTTGCTGTGGTCCTGTCGTTGCCAGTCTTCAGGTATCTGCCTACCCCAAAGTCGTCTTGCTGGTCAGACTCTGGAATGGCTTTACCCTCAGTGTATAGGTTGGCCCGAGTCACTATCCTGTGTACACCCCTCACCCTGCCAGTCTTTCTAGTCCTCTCCCGCAGCTTGCTTCTGCAGGGTTATGAGTTCTCCTGGCGTGATGAGACTGCTGGGTGTCACAGTGTGTAGTTGGGCCTCACCACGTGGTTTCTTTGAGCACCTCCTTCTTTTTGGGGTACGGTCAATCGTGATCTTTCAGCAGAGGCACGACATCCCTCAGGCACGACTTTCGTCAGGCAATTTTCCTGTAGTCTTGATTGAAGATCGTTGATGAGTTTCTTCCATGGATAGATACGCAGATCTTTACTAGGCAGGTCAGAGTTTCTCGAGTAGGGATTGATGTCACAATACCTAAGTTGACTGCGGGAAGAAACACCGTCTGATACTAACAGACATTCAATCCATCCCTTACGAACTTCACAATAGCTAGGGTTGAAGTGGCAAATACCTTATAAAGTGAGGGGACCTGTCCCTAGAGAAACCTAACTCTATTCCCCCATTCACACAGAACACACATTACAATTCCATTCCAAAATAAGCTTTTGGTTTGAATGCATATAGAGACTTGAGCTAAAATAGCATGTATTCTAACTGATCCACAGAGCACATGCAGATCATTGACCCATGTGCAATTGGAGTAACTACTGGCTGCAAATGCATGAACACCGTCACATGAACACACTTAATGTGGACTGAGTATGTCCATGCACAGGTAGTTCTGCACTTACACCAAAAGTGTCTATATGCACACATATGGAATTTCAGTATACAGTAAAACTCATAAATTTACATTAAATTATATATATACACAATATATATTGGATTCGGGGTAAAGGACTGTGTTTGTCTTATGTCCTTAACCCCCCTCTCTGGCTGAGCTCATGGTGCTCAGCCTAACTTCTGTGCAGTTGGGCAGACAGTCTTTTGATCCTCCTGCAAATAAGAAACAGTCCAATATATAAGATCGCGACCAGGAGGCAATGACAGGAAGAGGCAGATTTGGGGCTTTATTACAGTCTCCTCATGGCTAAAATCAAAGTGGAGATGTTTCAGCTCTGTGACAAACACAAGAGGGGTCTTCTGGCATCTCTCAGGGGTATCTGGGTGAAGGTCAAGACTTCTCTCAGGAGTGATAGGTGTTCTTCAGCACTATGCTCTGCTACATCGATACCTAAAATGGGATTAAGGGAACAATACGCTCCTGGGAGTTCTCCCGGTGCAGTTATTCAACATCCTGGCACTGGATAACCTCCCTTATTTTGATCTTCCCTGTCCCATCAAACTCCCATTCCTTCAGGGTGACCTCCCCCTGTTAACCTTTCTTGAGCTGCCTAGCAAGTTCCTATTGCATAGGCAATGCCTTGACTCTCTTGAACCCCACAAAATGAATGCAATTTTTCTTTAGTATGCTCCTAGTCAATTGCCTCTGTTTCCTATACAGACACCCCTTCCAGTTTTTCACAATACAAAAGAGTAACACACAGCCCTCGCAGCTACTTATTCTCCTGTACATAGCTTCAAACAGACTACACAGAGACAAAGACTCATCGTGTATAGTTGGCTTGAACTAATTCAGGATTTCTGGAGTAACATCCCAGTTTGCCAGCCTCATGCCTCATCATGAAACTGCCCATCCCTGGGTTCGGTACTCCCCGTTGCCACATACTACCTATTAAGATATGTAGGCAACCACAACCAGCTGGAACTTCAAGGCCTAGGTGTACAATATATACCTATCCACACCACACCTATCTTAGTCCATGCCGAAAAACCAGCTCACTCGTGGATATGGCTCTATTATCAAAGGAAATATGTTCAAACTAAGGTTCACTGTTTTAAGTTGTATCCTGCATCAAGATTTAAACAAAACCAGGTTATCCGTCCAAACTTCAAGGTCTAAGCACGCAGTATAACACGACACTCCATCGTGTACGTCCGTTACCTGTCCATGCTTCTCTGCCTGTCTTAGCTCACGTAATACACCCTTTATTCAATCCAAAATGCACAGAAAACAAAAAAAAGCAGACCATTAACAAATTATCCGCCTGAACTTCAAGGCCTAGGTGCACAATGTATACCTGTCCGCACCTTTCTACCTATCTTAGTCCATGCCGAAAAAACAGCTCATCCACGCACGTGGCTCTATTACAAAATGAAAACAAAAAAAAATAAAATACACATTCCTGCGATCTGTGCTACTCTTAACCTTAATTCTATGGAAAAACTGGAGACTTGACAGGGGGTCCGATAGAAAACAGAAAACAACCAGCATACTAACAAATCCTGTTATACATTGCATACACATTGAGACTCCTATAAAGCCTTTCTGCCACCTGTCTGAGCCTCACAGGTCTAACGATATATTTAAACTGTAAAAGAACAAACCGAGTAAATTACAGAACAGTAAAATAAACTAATAAGACAAAACAACTGTATACATATAGAACAGTACAGGTCTGTTAGAAACTCTGCTAATTGAGTTTAAATCAAGGCATACTAGGGAGCAAAATTTACCCTTTCATCCCTTGCTTGCAGTCGGCCATTTTGACACATCTGCACATGGTAGGGCACATGAGACTGAGAGAAAATACTATTTTGTCTCTGTAAATGTCTGTTCTCCATGCTGGACTTCTCACAATTAATTGTGCAATGACAATTCCTTGCAATGTGCCCAAAGTGACCACATTTAAAACACTTAACAGAGCAATATTTCCTCTCTCTCCTTGTACCTGACAATTTGCAGTACCTGGCAATATGACCTGGGCCATCACAGGTATAACATCTAATGGATGCCATGCTTGATGTAGGGCCCCTAACAGAACATACTTCCTTTTGTCTGGATATTTTAAACTGTTCCATCACTAGGGATGCACTTTTAACAATTTTACGTTTGCATTTTCTCATTAATTTACACTTGTCGTTACATTTATTGATTGGATCAAAATTTGATGAAATATTTGATCCATCACTCCCCCCTTTTTGCCCTGCACAGGGCACAATTGGTAGAGAATCTGGCCTTGGTCTCAGAGACAAAGAGAAGGCCGGCACCATGTTTGAAAAATCATTGATGATATTTTGCAAATTTTTAATCAGTTGGGATCTAGTATCAAGATCAACACTCAACTGGTTGATTATGGCATCACTAGCTGCTGCCTTGTCCTTAAAAGCTTTGATCTCAGCCCCAGACCGAGACAGCTGTGCCTCAATATCAAGACAATGATTTTTCATCTCAAGCAGTTGCAATTCAAGCATGCAGATCTGCTTATCTCTATCCATATCACATTTACCATTCTCTGCCAGTTGTGTCTGTAAGGCACAAACTCTCTGCAAATTTGTTACACAACACTGGCAGTGAAACTTAGGGGGATCTTCCTTACACAGTGAGTCCTCATATACGCAAATCAATTTTGCTAGCATGTGGAGCCGTTTGCTTGTTTTATTCAAAACAGACTGTCTATACACATGCTATCATGAGCACATGCTTGCTCCAATAGAGCAGACCACAGCAATTCTGCAGATTTGGGTGTACTGGGGTGCACTGGGTTAAATTTACTGTGTTTTGCCAAGCATTTCAGGGTGGATAAATCCATACTCACTCTTCCTGGAGCCATCACGGTCATCCTCCTTGTCCCTTCTGTGCTGCTTGAAAAAGGTCCTTTTACCTCCGGAACGCCTTTTCCTGACCAGCTGGATTTTCCCTTGAGAACGACTATGCCTCTTTGGAAGAATGCCTTGGTATAGATCACCCCAAATGCTCAAAGATTGTAAAGCAAACAGAAAAACGTTAAAATTCAGAAGAAAACAAAAGATTGGGTTCTCTGTTATAGATTTTGTCCCGTGTACAGCTCATGCTGGAAAGCTGTGTCATTCGTCTGAACTTTCAGCGCTCTGAACACACAGAATTACACAACAGTTCACTCTGTATCAATGTAATCTGTCCATGTCCCCCTGGCCTGATCAGTTCACAAACAATAACGACAGATAATCACAGAGCAAAACACAAAAAACAAAATCACAACAGTTGGGCCTGGCTCGCCATTGTTAATGGGGGCCATTATACTGTATATAGGCCTATTATACTGTATGAAGAGCTGAGTGGGGGATCATACTGTGTTGGGGTCTCCATACTTTGCCTTGGGAGTTGAGGTGGGGTACAGTAGGGTCATAATACTGTGCATGTGGAGGAATTCACCATGGGAGTATCATACTGTGTTTGGGGGGAACACTTTTGTTGGCATTATAATTTTTATGGGGGCACTGAAAGTGGAATCTGGGACTTCAGGAGGAGGAAACTTACTATGTAAAGGCTGGAAAGTTGTGAGATCTGTTTCTCTGTGACCCCGACAATTATTTAATTTTTCTTTTTTTGGGGGGAGGGTGTTGTCAATTAGAACTTCTGATATGGGGCCCCATGATTTCTATGTACGCCCCTGTATAAAGGCCATTCTTTTGCAATATTCTAGAACAACTGAATATTGTATCTATCATATCACAAAAAATAGAAATTAACCATTCCTTTAACAGGGGTAAAAAATAAAATGTGCATGCAATTTATACATTTATATTTAGAAGTAAAGGGTTACCTGGTTTTCTGCAGTATTAACTTTGGTTATTGTTCTTTCAGGCTTTGGAGCTGGAGTGGCGTGGGGAGGAGTGAGGGGCTGAGGCTGAAATGACCTCGCAAAGGAAAAGTATTTTGATGACAACTGGATGTTTACCTAGAATAACAGTTCTGATTACACCATGGAATCAGACAGACGGTTGGCGGCTGAGCGTCTCCAGACTTCTCCAGGTGTCAGAACTACTCTGATCTGTATTTGTCTCGATTGACCATCTGCCTAGAGGAACTTTAACTTTATCAGTCACTTGGAGGCTCCTCTTGAGATACTCAATTGGACTGAACAGAACAAGAAGAGGTTCACCAGAGAAGGTAACGCAGACCCGGGTAAGTGACCCATTGACTCGCGACTTCTTCTTTGTTTGAGAGAGGCAGGAGAGGAAGAAAATAGAATCTCCAGGGAGATTGTTTAAACGATATGTGGGTTGGAATATTCAAAGCTTTCGATACTTAGGAGAGGTGTCTCTTTACTATTGAATAAAATCAATGAATCTCCTGTAAAAATGTCTCCCCAATTGGTTCTCCTTCTTCTGGAAGCAGATGACCTCCCTCAAAAAATTAGACAAGTTTCTTTACATATTTTTTCTGTTATTAAAACCTGTATTGAGTCAAAGTGGAAATCAATGGATATTCACTCTATTTCCGACATAATTGATATTATGTTCTCCCATAACACCTTTGAAATCTCCTTCGCTTTAAGGAATAACTCTACCTAAATATAATTCCAAATGGTCCTCTTGGAACGCAATTTTTCCTCCAAGCAAGAGAAGCCTCTTTATGTGATGTTTTATTACTTTGCCAGAATTCTCTTAATCTATACTTCATTCTATGTTGTTTTTGCACTTGGTAGGTTAACGTTGTGGTGCAACTATGTTAAGATGATCTTCATTTTTTTTTCCTCTCCTCTTCTTCCCTACCCCATTTTCTCTTTTCCTTTATTTGGTTGCCTTTCCTTTCCCTGCATCCCTTTCCTGACCCCTTATCCCCTATAGCAGGGGTCCTCAAACTTTTTAAACAGGGGGCCAGTTCACGGTCCCTCAGACCATTGGAAGGCCGGAATATAGTTTTTTAAAAAAAACTATGAACAAATTCCTATGCACACTGCACATGTCTTATTATGTAGTAAAAAAAACAATACAGGAACAAATACAATATTTAAAATGAAGAACAAGTAAAGTTAAATCAACCGGTATTTCAATAGGTAGGTAACTGTCCCCAATAGGCAGCATAGGTCCCCAATAGGCAGGTAAATGTACCCAATAGGCAGCATAGGTCCCCAATAGGCAGGTAAATGTACCCAATAGGCAGCATCGGTCCTCAATAGGCAGGTAAATGTACCCAATAGGCAGCATCGGTCCTCAATAGGCAGGTAAATGTCCCCAATAGGCAGCATCGGTCCCCAATAGGCAGGTACATATCCCCAATAGGCAGCATAGGTCCTCAATAGGCAGGTAAATATCCCCAATAGGCAGGTAAATGTCCCCAATAGGCAGGTAAATGTCCCCAATATGCATCATAGGTCCCCAATAGGCAGGTAAATGTCCCCAATAGGCAGCAAAGGTCCTCAATGGGCAGGTAAATGTTCCCAATAGGCAGGCTGTTTCCCCCTTATAATGCCATATGCAGGCTGTTCCCCCCTTATAATGCCCCATGCTGGATGCCACCCCCCATATAATGCCCCATGCTGGATGCCACCCCCCATATAATGCCCCATGCAGCATGTCACCCCCCCCATATAATGCCCCATGCAGCATGTCACCCCCCCATATTATGCCCCATGCAGCATGTCACCCCCCCATATTATGCCCCATGCAGCATGTCACCCCCCCATATTATGCCCCATGCAGCATGTCACCCCCCCCATATTATGCCCCATGCAGGATGTCCCTTTCCCCCCATATAATGCCCCATGCAGGATGTCCCTTTCCCCCCCATATAATGCCCCATGCAGGATGTCACCCCCCATATAATGCCCCATGTAGGATGTCACCCCCCCATATAATGCCCCATGCAGGATGTCACCCCCCCATATAATGCCCCATGCAGGATATCACTCCCCTGTCTTTATAATGCCCCATGCAGGATGTCACCCCCCCATATAATGCCCCATGCAGGATGTCACCCCCCCATATAATGCCCCATGCAGGATATCACTCCCCTGTCTTTATAATGCCCCATGCAGCATGTCACCGCCCCATATAATGCCCCATGCAGCATGTCACCCCCCCATATAATGCCCCATGCAGCATGTCACCCCCCATATAATGCCACATGCAGCATGTCACCCCCCCCCTTTATAATGCCCCATGCAGGATGTCACCCCTCCCATATTATACCCCTTGCAGGATGTCACCCCCCCATATAATGACCTATGCCTCCATACATTAAAAAAAAAAAAAATCCAATACTCACCTCACTCCTCCTCACCCGCTGCCGCTGCTCTACTCTGGTCTGGACTCCAGCGTCGCAGCGGCGTCGTCCCGCTCAGCGCTGCCTGTGACGGCACTCGGGAGGACGCGGTGTAAAGACGTCACCGCGCCCTCTGACCTGAGACGTCACAGGAAGTGCAGAGCAGGAAGACAGCGGATCTGCGGAGGCACGGGGAGAGGTAAGTATCCGCCTGCCGGGGCCCTGAGCAAGCGGCGGAGAAGGGCGGGCGCTGACACCGCTCTCCTCCACCCATAGCCCGGCGGGCCGGATAAAAGTCCTCCGCTGGCCGCATGTGGCCCGCGGGCCATAGTTTGAGGACCCCTGCCCTATAGTGTAAGAATCCCCTAATAAAAAGAATTTTGAAAAAGATATATGTGTTCACCGAGCTTCTAGGTTTGGTTGCTTATATTAATCTGCTTTTTGAAACAGGAAAGGCGTATACATGTGTGAGTGATCGCCGGTGAGGAATCGGACCTCAGGGTTTTCGGTTGAATCGATCGGACTTCTCATTGTGCCGGATCCTCGATGGTGGGAAGTGAAGACGTCAATCTACACGGTGACAAAGAGTGAGGATAGAACTTCTGTATTTCCTCAATTGCTGCCCCCAAAAAGGAGATGCCTTGGATCAGAAGTTAATTGCTAGCAAACTATCTAGAATTCTTGGCTGTGTAAATTCAGTGACATCAACGACTCCCATTATTTCCCACTCATCTCTCCGGTGTTGACCACTCCGCCAACAATCCTAGTGCCGGCACTGAATATATCATGCTCTCTGCAATGTCACATCAGGATATCCAGGTGGAACATCTTAAGGTTTCTCCTCCAGAATATACTCAAAAGTTCAGCTCTCCAGCATTTGACACTGCAAAGCCCCAACTAACAGGGCGTGATGAACCCAGGCCACCAGCTACAATCTTGAATCATCCATGGCCTCTATTTGAGCAGCTGACGATGGCAAGTTCTCTGCCGGACCCGTATAGTAGTCCGATCAAATTTTATAAAGAGGTGGAGAGCATATTCAAACTTTACGATGCCAATTGGAGTAACTTGGCTGCTTTGTGCACTGTAGCGGCTGGGAAACCATTTGTTGTGGAGGTTCAGAAAGTGGAGATGGGGGGAGAGCAGGTGCCAGATATAAAAGACCAAAAAAATCTGGCCAGCAGTTTATTAATCGCCTTTGGGCACTGGCTAGAAATCTTGTAGGTAAAGTGAACCCCGGACTATTTGAGGTTTATCAGAAAGATGGTGAGTCGGTCAGGCAATACTATGAGCGATGCAGGAGCCTAGCTAAGGATCAGGATTTTGATCTACATACTGCAAATAGCCAGGATGCTCGCATACTGAGAACCTGCTACCTCAATGGTTTGCAAGAAGATTTGAGAAGATGCGTCCAGAATGTAGATACGTGCCCATAGAGGAGATGCTGCCGTGCTGCGGTATTTAGAGGAGCAGAACAATAAAAGCTTAGAGGAAAAGATGAAGTAGCAGTCGTCTGTGCCGGTTATGTTGTTCATAACGACCTCTAATGGTGAAACTGTGGTGCCAGGAATAATAAGAACTATAGATACCGGAAGAGACAATACAGAAGAGTATAAACAGAAGGGATTGGGCTTTCGGTGTGGTGGCAAGGGTCACATGAAGAAAGATTTTACCTCTGGCTGGAAGGTCAAACCATAAGTACAAATTGGCAACACGGAGTCAGCCCTTCACGTCACAAATTTGGAACATTGGATTTTTGCACTTATTGATAAAGGGAGGTTGCCGCGATTTTTATTTTTGCATTAATAATTACTGATGTTACTACATGGGGCTGCATGTTGGAGGATTGCACATGGAAGAGGCTGTTGCTACTTGTATAAAGGCACTTATTGCGGGGCCTTTTACGGGAAAGGGGTAGATGTTATTTGTGTCGGGTTGCATACTGCGAGGCTGTGCAGGGATGGTGGTGATAATGCATGCTGGGGGGCTGTGCGGGGAAGGGGATGCTTTCTGGGGGGCTGCACGGTGAAAGGAGTGATATTCCTTGTGTGGGGCAGCATGTTGGGGGGCTGTATGGGGAAGGGGATGATGATGCTGGGGGGATGTTACTTCAGTGGGGTTGCATGCTGGGAGGCTGTGTGGGGATGGTGGTGATAATGCATATTGGGGGGGCTGTGCTGGGAAGGGGATGGTCATGCATGTTGGGGGATTGCACAGGAAAGGGAGTGATGTTTTAATTCTGAGGTCTGATTTGAAAAACTGAATTATATGTGGAGATGGGAAAATGATTTAAAAAATCATTTCCTCCTAGATGAATGGAAAATAGCGGTGGAACTAGCGTACAAATCTATTAGCGCGAACCTTCATGAACATTATTTTAAAATTTTATCTAGGTGGTTCTACACTCCCGCTAGACTTAAAAACACATTTCCTGATCAATCTGATTTGTGCTGGAGGAATTGTGGTCAAAGAGGCAATCTTCTTCACATATTCGGGAAATGTCCAAAATTTTGATA
Organism: Phyllobates terribilis; assembly: GCF_046119375.1. NCBI lineage: Eukaryota > Metazoa > Chordata > Amphibia > Anura > Dendrobatidae > Phyllobates > Phyllobates terribilis. The sequence continues at coordinate 390,038,497 of NW_027362765.1, forward strand.
CTTAGGAGAGATGCAGTGGCTTACTGCCAATGGCGGCAGGCCACGCGACTGCTATGGGGCCGTGACGTGAGGGGACCCCATAGCAGTCCAGGGGAGGACATACCGCCGCCGGTGCAGCTGCTCCCTGCACGCGGCGGGCATGGAGCGATCCCTGCAACTCTGCTGCTGACAGGAGGAAAGTGGCAGTGGAGCTGGAGGGATCCGTTCTCTGCTTCCTCCTTGATACAGACGCGCACAGCTTGATGACATCATCATGCCGCGCTCGCCTGGATCAGGAAGAAAGTTGCCAGCAACTAGGAGGATGCTGCAGGAGAGCGTGCTGAGAGGTACATTTTTTTTTTTTTTTTACTTAAAACGCTGGGGAGAGGAACAGGAACAGGAGAATGAGGGGAGGTGGGGGAGAGCAATGGTGGGGCTGGGGAGAGCAATGAGGGGGGTGGGGAGAGAAATGATGGGGCTGGGGAGAGCAATGATGGGGCTGATGGAGCTGGGGAGAGCAATGATGGGGCTGATGGAGCTGGGGAGAGCAATGATGGGGCTGATGGAGCTGGGGAGAGCAATGATGGGGCTAATGGAGCTGGGGAGAGCAATGATGGGGATGGTGGGACTGGGTAGAGCAATGATGATGATGGTGGCGATGGGGAGAGCAATTATGGGGCTGAGGAGATCAATAATGTGGATGGTGGAGATGGGGAGAGCAATGATGGGACTGAGGAGATCAATGATGTGGATAGTGGGGCTGGGGAGAGCAATGATGGGGCTGGGGAGAGCAATGATGGGGATGGTGGGGCTGGGGAGAGCAATGATGGGGCTGATGGAGCTGGGGAGAGCAATGATGGGGCTGATGGAGCTGGGGAGAGCAATTATGGGGATGGTGGGGCTGAGGAGAGAAATGATGGGGCAGATGGAGCTGAAGAGAGCAATGATGGGATGGTGGGGCTGGGGAAAGCAATGATGGGGATGGTGGGGCTAGGGAAAGCAATGATGGGGATGGTGGGGCTGGGGAGAGCAATGATGGGGCCTGAGGAAAACAATGATGGGGATGGTGAGGCTGGGGAGAGCAATAATGGGGATGGTGAGGCTGGGGAGAGCAATAATGGGGCTGATGGAGCTGGGGAGAGCAATGATGGGGATGGTGGGGCTGGGGAAAGCAATGATGGGGATGGTGGGACTGGGGAGAGCAATGATGGGGATGGTGGGGCTGGGGAAAGCAATGATGGGGATGGTGGGACTGGGGAGAGCAATGATGGGGATGGTGGGACTGGGGAGAGCAATGATGGGGGTGCTAGGAGAGAGCAATGATGGGGGTGCTAGGAGAGAGCAATGATGGGGGTTTCACTTTGCTTGTACTGCAAAGCCTTATATATTTTCCGTGTGCACATAGCCTTACAGTTAATTGGGGAGAGTCACAGAGACTGAATAATTTATATTATTGGGCAGCAGAGATTATAGTTAATGGGGGGCACAGTGCTGCTGATCACTTTGTATTTTGATTACTAAGTGGCAAATAGTATATTAATGGTGGGGTACATATCTGTGTTCAGGGGCGCAGTGTGGGGGAGACACAAGTATATATACAATATATGTGACCTTGTTATTTTTAGGGCTGTACTGATCATCTTGACAAGATGAGTCGTGGCTGGGAGATGTCGACATGAAGGTCTGACCAGATGGAGAAGAAGCAGCAGAAACCGACTCTGATCAGATGAGATGTCAGCGGTAAGTGCCTGGATGTAAATATTATTCTGTATCTGCACTGTGTGACTTGGAGTGATAATGTTATCTGTAAAATCCCTTAGGCTGCATTCTCACATTTGTGTGAAATGTCCGTGTGCTGCCAGATCTTTTTATCGGATGGTCCACGGACTCGTACAGTTTTATAGATCCATTCACACATGCATGAAAATCACGGATCTGAGAATGAGATCTGTGAGGGTCAGAGAATGTCCTGTTCTGATCCGATTTTGAGGATTAGAATAGGACATGCTCAATGCGTCTGTAAAACAGGGCAGCACACCGACACTGCACACGGATACACGAATGTAGCCCTATTATGTATAGCATACTCAGTATATAGTGTACTCACTTATTATGTATAGTGCCGTCCTTAGTTATATAGTTTCAACTTTTTTCATGTATAACACCCTCCCTTATTACGTCTCATCCTCTCTAGCTCTAAGGGGTTACAGTTGGGGGATCATACTGTGTTGGGATCACCATACTTTGCCCTGGGACTTGAAGTGGGGTACAGTAGGGACATTATACTGCGCATGTGGAGGAATTCACCATGGGGTTATCATACTGTGTTTGGGGGACACTTGTTGGCATGACACTTTATGGGGCAATGAAAGAGGGATCTAGGACTACAGCAGGGGGAAAATTACTATGTAACAGATGGAAAGTTGTGAGATCTGCTCGTGTGACCACGACAATTATTTACATTTGCTTTTTTTTTGGGGGGGAGGGGGTCAATTAGAACTTCTGCTATGGGGCCCCATAATTCCTATGTACGCCCCTGGAGAGATGTCTCTTTACTATTGAATAAAATCATTGAATCTCGAGTATAAGCCTAGGGTGGGAAATGCAGCAGGTACTGGTAAATTTCCCAATCCTGGTATGTATGGCACCCTCATCCCCCAATCCAAGTTTGCATGGCCCCCTCATCCCCCAATCCTGGTATGCATGGCCCCCTCATCCCCCATTCCTGGTATGCATGGCACCCCTCATCCCCCATTCCTGGTATGCATGGCACCCCTCATCCCCCATTCCTGGTATGCATGGCACCCCTCATCCCCCATTCCTGGTATGCATGGCACCCCTCATCCCCCATTCCTGGTATGCATGGCACCCCTCATCCCCCAATCCTGGTATGCATGGCCCCCCTCATCCCCAATCCTGGTATGTATGGCACCTTCAGACCCAATTCTGGCATGTATGGAACACTCAGACCTAATTATGGTATGTATGGCACCCTCATCCCCCAATCCTGGTACGCATGGCACCCCTCATCTCCCAATCATGGAACGCATGGCACCCCCAATCCTGGTATGTATCAATTCTGGTACGTATGGAACCCTCAGACCCAATTCTGGTACATATGGCACCCTCATCCCCCAATCCTGGTATGCATGGCACCCTCAGACCCAATTCTGGTATGTATGGCACCCTCATCCCCCAATCCTGATACACATGGCACCCCTCATCCCCCAATCCTAGAACGCATGGCATCCCCAATCCTGGTATGTATGGCACCCCTCCTTTCTAATCTTGGTATGTATTGCCCCCTCAGACCCAGTTCTGGTATGTGTTGCACCCTCATCCCCCAATCCTGCTATGTATGGCCCCCTCATCTCCCAATCCTGGTATGTATGGCCCCCTCATCCCCCAATCCTGGTATGTATGGCCCCCTCATCCCCCAATCCTGGTATGCATGACACCTACCTCACCTCTGCTCCAGTGCTGTGTTCTGTCTGCCAGCAGCTCATGTCAGCATCTGAGCAGAGCATGACGTCACAGCCATGCGCTCTCAGACTCTGATGTGAGCTGCCGGCATATTCACTCCTCTCCACGCCGGGACTATGTGCGCAGAGAAGAGTGAATATGCATTCTCTTTAGTAGCGGGCACTGTCAGCAGGAGCTGCGGCTCAGCAATACTCTGTGCCCACTACTAAAGAGAATGAATATTCCCTCTTCCCCACGTCCATGGGAGTGGAGAAGAGGGAATATTAATTTCTCTTTAGCAGCAAAAAATGTGTTGAAAAACTCTGCTTATAACACCTTTGAAATCTCCTTAACTTTAAGGAATAACTCTCTACCTAAATATAATTCCAAATGGTCCTCTTAGAACACAATTTTACCTCCAAGAAAGAGAAGCCTCTTTATATGATGTTTTATTACTTTGCCAGAATTCTCTTAATCTATACTTCATTCTATGTTGTTTTTGCACTTGTTAGGTTAACGTTGTGGTGCAACTATGTTAAGATGATCTTCATTTCCTTTTTTTTTTTTCTTCTCTCCTTTTCCTCCCTACTCCATTTTCTCTTTTCCTTTATTTGGTTACCTTACCTTTCCCTACATCCCTTTACTGACCCCTTGTCCCCTACACTGTAAAAATCCCCTAATCATTTTTTTTTTTTTTATAAGAAACATAAAAGTGTAAAAAAATAATTAATTCATGCACAATTTTTGATGTTTACCATATTAATAACTTTAGCAATAACCCAATAAAGCATTAAAAAGCCATGAAATCACTACTTTTATAAAGCTGGTTCATATATACAGAACTTGATTCCTAGTCAAGAAAAAACTCCTGTAATATCATTTATTCCTGCGCCTCATTATAACCCGGGACCCTCACTGCAGTAACTCCATTCTAGCCAGTTCAGCATAGAGGCGATTAGAATGGAGTCTATAGAGGGCCTCGCTCCTGTCGGGTCCTCGCCACTCCAATCTAGACACAGCCGTGACAGGAGGTCTGGGATGAGCAGTGAGTGGTGATCGCAGCCTGACATTAGTAGTAGTTTTTTTAATTGTTTTTTGAAGCATTTTTGTACATCAATGAATTCTTTTTGGAGCTAAATAAAGTTATTTGGTGGAACATTGCTTAAGCCCTTGGATTACTATAAGAACTGGGGTGAGTATATTGGTTCATTTAAATGATTAAAGAATGGGTCTGCTGTATTTCAAATAAAGTGTTTACTCTCTGTGTTTAACTCTTTACTTTAATTAAGTTTGGTCATGAAAAGGTCTGATTGACACCTTGTCATCACCAAACAAAAGAGCTAGGTGTCAGCTGATCCCATTCCCCCAATATTCGTTAGCATTTTTATTCATGTAATTTATGCGACTGCTACTGCTATGAGCTGCTAATTTTAGCCTAGGAAGGTGTCAGTAAGCAAACATTTTCCCTGGCCATAATTAACATCTCACAGCTGGTTCGTTAGCTATCGGGGGGGATGAGCACACAACAGCGCTTTGGACACAACGTATTTATGTTATGTCCAAAAAGTAATGCCACACTTTTGTTGTTGGTACATGTGAATCCACCACATATAATGACACTTCAATTGGTCAAAATCTGCAGTGGAGAAATTGACATGCTGCGGGTGAGTTTGGGTATGTGGCCACGGTCAGGAACTGCTGCAGGTTTGAAGCTGCGTGTTTATACAGCGTCAAACCCGCAGCGTCCAGATGTTACCGCATAGTGGATGGGATCTCTAGAAATCCCATGTCCACTATGCGTGCATTAGAGGCTGCGAATCACCCGTGGACACTGACATGCAGAGCGTCTTTCAGGACTGCAGCATGTCAATTTCTCTTGCGGAGTCGCTAGTCCCCGCAACAGAAATTTGACCACTAGAAAGTATTGAATGCGGTAAATCCGCATGGTTCAGTGAACACATGTGGATTTACCTGCGTTCAATAGAATGTAAGATCTTGGACGCAGCAAAAATTTGCGTCCAAAGTGCTGCTACATCTGAATCATGGGCACAGAGCCTAAAATAAAAAAAAATGGGACCACTGGGGGCTGATAGTAGTAGCTGGGGAAAGGGCCGTTAGCCAACAATGTTCCCTGGCTATTAATATCAGCCCACATCTGGTTACTGGCTACATTACAGGGGGACACCAGAAAAAAATTGATGTGAGGTTCCCCTATAAAATCTAACCAGCAAAAGCTAAACTAGACAGCTGTGGGCTGATATTAATAGCCAAGGAAGGGGCCATGGATACTAGTCCCCTCCGCAGCTATTAATATCACCCCTCAGCAGTCCCAGAAATGCGCATCCATAAGATGCGCCAAATCTGGCGCTTAGCCTCGCTCTTCCCACTGCCCTGTAGCGGTGGCGAGTGGGGTAATGGGGTTGGGGTTCACGTCAGCCTTGTATTGGCGTCTGACGTGAAGCCCAGGTTTGTAATGAAGGACGTCTATAAGACGCCCCCATTACTAACCGCGTGGTAAGGTAGTCGCAGCCTTTTCAAAAACACGACCAGAATAAAGTATTTTAATAAAATAAAAAACACTGATTTTTAATAAAAAATGTTATTGTACGGGTCCACGAAGCCCTCGATCTCCTGAAAAAAACGTAAAATAACAAATAACAATATTCCTCACCTGTCCGCCGTCAACAACGCAGTCCACGTACAGCCGAGTGTCCCGCGGCGATCTGGGTCACTTCTACAGCTGTGACATCAGCAATCACTGATGTCACAGATGTAGAATAGAGCAGTGTATACTGACAGGGGTGTAAAATCACCCCTGTCAGTATACATGCTGCAGGAGGTCACTGGGGTTCATCAGCTGATCAGCCCTGGTGGACTTACCACCCTGGAAACATTCTTGTTGTGATCGATCAGCTGATCGCTGATGTTTTGATGGTCATGCGACCATCAGCTGATCGCTGACATCTGCGCAGGTCCTGGCAGCACAGTACACTGCTGGGAGTGAGCACGCTCCTGCAGTGTAAAGCTGGCCGCCGGAGATCAGGAGGACACCGGTGGACCGCCGGACAGGTGAGTATAAGGTTTTTTTTTTTAATTTTTACTTTTTCTTTTCTTTTTTTCACTACCGCAGGCACGCTGGCTGGGAAGAACTGACTGCTGCTCCTCCCATCCACGCCGCTCTCGCTGTTATCAGCCAGAGTGGCGGTCGGATGAGAGGAGTAGTAGCCTCCTCTCCCGATCCAGGTACCACCCGCACCGCGTTTCCGGTGCGAGTTCACATCTATTGACTTATTGAAATGCAGCAAATCCGCATGTATAGATATTAGACCTGTGGGTTTGCTGCAATTCAAGGTAAGTCAATGGGTGCAAACTTGCGGCGGAAATGCCCGAACAATGGTCCTGCTGCGTTTTTTGTCGCAATGGTAACGGAGCGGAAATTTCCGCATCATGTGCACAGCACACCCAGATTACCATGGCTATACATGGCAGACCTATTAACAAGCGGTTTTAATGCGTTTCCGCGGTGGGAAAACGGCTGCGGAAATACATTAAAACTGCATTGTGTGCACATAGCCAAAATGTCCCTGAGATTGGAATGTACCAAAACTGAGTAGTCAGCCAAGATTGGCAGTTTCCCCAAGATTTTAAGTGTGTGAAAGGATGCATCCCACACCATTTATCATAATGACCTGACAATTGTCTGACAGAGAATTATTCCAACCCAAATGTCTGCCAAGTACCAATGCTCCCATGGAAGCGCACGGAGCGGTGCCCCACTGCTCCCATAGAGGCGGACAGAGCGGTGCCCCACTGCTCCCATAGAGGCGGACAGAGCGGTGCCCCACTGCTCCCATAGAAGCGGACAGAGCGGTGCCCCACTGCTCCCATAGAAGCGGACAGAGCGGTGCCCCACTGCTCCCATAGAAGCGGACAGAGCGGTGCCCCACTGCTCCCATAGAAGCGGACAGAGCGGTGCCCCACTGCTCCCATAGAAGCGGACAGAGCGGTGCCCCACTGCTCCCATAGAAGCGGACAGAGCGGTGCCCCACTGCTCCCATAGAAGCGGACAGAGCGGTGCCCCACTGCTCCCATAGAAGCGGACAGAGCGGTGCCCCACTGCTCCCATAGAAGCGGACAGAGCGGTGCCCCACTGCTCCCATAGAAGCGGACAGAGCGGTGCCCCACTGCTCCCATAGAAGCGGACAGAGCGGTGCCCCACTGCTCCCATAGAAGCGGACAGAGCGGTGCCCCACTGCTCCCATAGAAGCGGACAGAGCGGTGCCCCACTGCTCCCATAAAAGCGGACAGAGCGGTGCCCCACTGCTCCCATAAAAGCGGACAGAGCGGTGCCCCACTGCTCCCATAGAAGCGGACAGAGCGGTGCCCCACTGCTCCCATAGAAGCGGACAGAGCGGTGCCCCACTGCTCCCATAGAAACGGACAGAGCGGTGCCCCACTGCTCCCATAGAAGCGGACAGAGCGGTGCCCCACTGCTCCCATAGAAGCGGACAGAGCGGTGCCCCACTGCTCCCATAGAAGCGGACAGAGCGGTGCCCCACTGCTCCCATAGAAGCGGACAGAGCGGTGCCCCACTGCTCCCATAGAAGCGGACAGAGCGGTGCCCCACTGCTCCCATAGAAGCGGACAGAGCGGTGCCACACTGCTCCCATAGAAGTGGCACACTGCTCCCATAGAAGCGGACAGAGCGGTGCCACACTGCTCCCATAGAAGCGGACAGAGCGGTGCCACACTGCTCCCATAGAAGCGGACAGAGCGGTGGCACACTGCTCCCATAGAAGCGGACAGAGCGGTGGCACACTGCTCCCATAGAAGCGGACAGAGCGGTGGCACACTGCTCCCATAGAAGCGGACAGAGCGGTGGCACACTGCTCCCATAGAAGCGGACAGAGCGGTGGCACACTGCTCCCATAGAAGCGGACAGAGCGGTGGCACACTGCTCCCATAGAAGCGGACAGAGCGGTGGCACACTGCTCCCATAGAAGCGGACAGAGCGGTGGCACACTGCTCCCATAGAAGCGGACAGAGCGGTGGCACACTGCTCCCATAGAAGCGGACAGAGCGGTGGCACACTGCTCCCATAGAAGCGGACAGAGCGGTGGCACACTGCTCCCAAAGAAGCGGACAGAGCGGTGGCACACTGCTCCCAAAGAAGCGGACAGAGCGGTGTCACACTGCTCCCATAGAAGCGGACAGAGCGGTGTCACACTGCTCCCATAGAAGCTGACAGAGCGGTGGCACACTGCTCCCATAGAAGCTGACAGAGCGGTGCCACACTGCTCCCATAGAAGCTGACAGAGCGGTGCCACACTGCTCCCATAGAAGCTGACAGAGCGGTGCCACACTGCTCCCATAGAAGCTGACAGAGCGGTGCCACACTGCCCCACTGCTCCAATAGAAGAGGACAGAGCGGTGTCACGCTGCCCCACTGCTCCCATAGAAGCAGACAGAGCGGTGCCACACTGCTCCCATAGAAGAACGCGGAGAGTTGCCCCACTGCCCCCATAGAAGCGCACGGAGAGTTGCCCCACTGCTCCCATAGAAGCGGACAGAGCGGTGTCACACTGCCCCACTGCTCCCACAGAAGCGGACAGAGCGGTGTCAAACTGCCCCACTGCTCACACAGAAGCGGACAGAGCGGTGTCACACTGCCCCACTGCTCACACAGAAGCGGACAGAGCGGTGTCACACTGCCCCACTGCTCACACAGAAGAGGACAGAGCGGTGGCACACTGCTCCCATAGAAGCGGACAGAGCGGTGGCACACTGCTCCCATAGAAGCGGACAGAGCGGTGGCACACTGCTCCCATAGAAGCGGACAGAGCGGTGGCACACTGCTCCCATAGAAGCGGACAGAGCGGTGCCACACTGCTCCCATAGAAGCTGACAGAGCGGTGCCACACTGCTCCCATAGAAGCTGACAGAGCGGTGCCACACTGCTCCCATAGAAGCTGACAGAGCGGTGCCACACTGCCCCACTGCTCCAATAGAAGAGGACAGAGCGGTGTCACGCTGCCCCACTGCTCCCATACAAGCGGACAGAGCGGTGCCACACTGCTCCCATAGAAGCGCACGGAGAGTTGCCCCACTGCCCCCATAGAAGCGCATGGAAAGTTGCCCCACTGCCCCCATAGAAGCGCACGGAGAGTTGCCCCACTGCCCCCATAGAAGCGGACAGAGCGGTGTCACACTGCCCCACTGCTCACACAGAAGCGGACAGAGCGGTGTCACACTGCCCCACTGCTCCCACAGAAGCGGACAGAGCGGTGGCACACTGCTCCCATAGAAGCGGACAGAGCGGTGGCACACTGCTCCCATAGAAGCAGACAGAGCGGTGCCACACTGCCCCACTGCTCCCATAGAAGCGGACAGAGCGGTGCCCCACTGCTCCCATAGAAGCGCACGGAGCGGTGCCCCACTGCTCCCATAGAAGCGCACGGAGCGGTGCCCCACTGCCCCCATAGAAGCGCACGGAGCGGTGCCCCACTGCCCCCATAGAAGCGCACGGAGCGGTGCCCCCATAGAAGCGCACGGAGCGGTGCCCCACTGCCCCCATAGAAGCGCACGGAGCGGTGCCCCACTGCACCCATAGAAGCGCACGGAGCAGTGCCCCACTGCACCCATAGAAGCGCACGGAGCGGTGCCCCACTGCTCCCATAGAAGCGGACAGAGCGGTGTCACACTGCTCCCATAGAAGCGGACAGAGCGGTGTCACACTGCCCCACAGAAGCGGACAGAGCGGTGTCACACTGCCCCACTGCTCACACAGAAGCGGACAGAGCGGTGTCACACTGCCCCACTGCTCCCACAGAAGCGGACAGAGCGGTGGCACACTGCTCCCATAGAAGCGGACAGAGCGGTGGCACACTGCTCCCATAGAAGCAGACAGAGCGGTGCCACACTGCCCCACTGCTCCCATAGAAGCGGACAGAGCGGTGCCCCACTGCTCTCATAGAAGCGCACGGAGCGGTGCCCCACTGCCCCCATAGAAGCGCACGGAGCGGTGCCCCACTGCCCCCATAGAAGCGCACGGAGCGGTGCCCCACTGCCCCCATAGAAGCGCACAGAGCGGTGCCCCACTGCACCCATAGAAGCGCACGGAGCGGTGTCACACTGCCCCACTGCTCCCACAGAAGCGGACAGAGCGGTGTCACACTGCCCCACTGCACCCATAGAAGCGCACGGAGCGGTGTCACACTGCCCCACTGCTCACACAGAAGCGGACAGAGCGGTGTCACACTTCCCCACTGCTCCCATAGAAGCGGACAGAGCGGTGTCACACTTCCCCACTGCTCCCATAGAAGCGGACAGAGCGGTGTCACACTGCCCCCACAGAAGCGGACAGAGCGGTGGCACACTGCTCCCATAGAAGCGGACAGAGCAGTGGCACACTGCTCCCATAGAAGCAGACAGAGCGGTGCCACACTGCTCCCATAGAAGCTGACAGAGCGGTGCCCCACTGCTCCCATAGAAGCGGACAGAGCGGTGCCCCACTGCTCCCATAGAAGCGCACGGAGCGGTGCCCCACTGCCCCCATAGAAGCGCACGGAGCGGTGCCCCACTGCCCCCATAGAAGCGCACGGAGCGGTGCCCCACTGCCCCCATAGAAGCGCACGGAGCGGTGCCCCACTGCCCCCATAGAAGCGCACGGAGCGGTGCCCCACTGCCCCCATAGAAGCGCACGGAGCGGTGCCCCACTGCCCACAGAAGCGCACAGAGCGGTGCCACACTGGTCCCATAGAAGCGCACGGAGCGGTGCCCCACTGCTCCCATAGAAGCGCACGGAGCGGTGCCCCACTGCCCCCATAGAAGCGCACGGAGCAGTGCCCCACTGCCCCCATAGAAGCGCACGGAGCGGTGCCCCACTGCCCCCATAGAAGCGCACGGAGCGGTGCCCCACTGCTCCCATAGAAGCGCACAAAGCGGTGCCCCACTGCCCCCATAGAAGCGCACAGAGCGGTGCCACACTGCCCACAGAAGCGCACGGAGCGGTGCCACACTGCCCACAGAAGCGCACAGAGCGGTGCCACACTGCCCACAGAAGCGCACAGAGCGGTGCCACACTGCCCACAGAAGCGCACAGAGCGGTGCTACACTGGTCCCATAGAAGCGCACGGAGCGGTGCCCCACTGCTCCCATAGAAGCGCACGGAGCGGTGCCCCACTGCCCCATAGAAGCGCACGGAGCAGTGCCCCACTGCCCCCATAGAAGCGCACGGAGCGGTGCCCCACTGCCCTCATAGAAGCGCACGGAGCGGTGCCCCACTGCTCCCATAGAAGCGCACAGAGCGGTGCCACACTGCCCCCATAGAAGCGCACAGAGCGGTGCCACACTGCCCACAGAAGCGCACGGAGCGGTGCCACACTGCTCCCATAGAAGTGGATGGAGCGGTGCCATACTGCTCCCATAGAAGCAGACTGAGCGGTGCCACATTACATACATTATGCATTGCTTATATAGCGCTATCATTAGATTCTGCATTTCCAACGAACGATCGGTGCTGTCGGCCATCCTCGGTGACATGGTCTTATTGTCATGATCACTTTACAATCACCAACAAAATGTCTCCACCCTGTGATCCTAAACTTCATCCTTTACCCTTTTGCAAACACCCAGAAGGGGAGGAGAGGAGACCTCACACGTGTGAGCGTAATATGAGTTAGTTGTACACTAGGTTTTCATGGCAAATTTCAGCAGCTGCTCCCCCTAGTGTTTAAAAGTGGAAAATATCAAGACTTTTTAAATTATTTTTCATAGTTTACTCCATTAAAAACAACCATTAATACTACACATTTTTCAATTGTTGATTATTTTTTTTTTGCTGGATGTCACATTCTCTTTAAATACATTGGGGAACACAGGATAGCCATTAGGTGAAAAAAAAAAAAAGTGATGTCTCCACCTGGTGAGCTATACCCGCTCCTCAGACAAGACGGCGCTCAGTCTAGTGTCCGAACAAAAAGGAGAGTAACCCGAAGCAGAAAACAACGGGGAACCAAGATGACCTGAGAAGCGGCAAAAAGGCGAGTGTAATACAAAAAAGCAGCCAAAGTGTCTAAACAGGGAAGAAAGATGGACCAGGGGGAATAAAGAGGAGGGAGACCGCTAAGGGAATAGACCCTAATGTTTCTGAACACTGTCATCCCTTTCACTCACTGGCAGCAACCTTGGAAGACACAGGGTGAATGACATCCGCAGGGAGGTAGACTACTGTGACGTGCACGGTGAGTCCTCCCTGGATGGTGACCTAAGGTGAAGGACGTCCATTCCACCTGGGAAAACCACGTGCTGAAGATCTTATACAGGTCGTGTCTGCCTCCTCTGGGCACTAGGCTAAAACAGAGTACCTTAGTAACAGAGGAGCGGATATTGCTCACCAGGGAGTGGCAACACTTTATTTCACCCAGTGTCTAGCTTCACCCATGGTCCTGTCTCCCCCAATGCTACCAATGAGAAATACACGGCCCCCAGGACGATTCTGTAATTGTAGTCCCTTCTCAAAACCCAATTTCTCCACTCATGGTTATTGGTTGGGTGAAGCCATTTATAGTCAAACTACTGTGTTTTCTCTTTTTAAATCTTAATGACAACCAAAAACATCCAAATGACCCTGATCAATGACAGCTTGAAGTCTTTTGTGGTAGTTGTGGATGAGGTTCTTTATTTTCTCAGATGGTAAAGCTGCCCATTCTTCTTGGCAAAAAGCCTCCAGTTCCTGTAAATTCCAGGGCTGTCTAGCATGAACTGCGCGCTTGAGATCTCCCCAGAGTGGCTCAATGATATTGAGGTCAGGAGACTGAGATGGCCACTCCAGAACCTTTAGTTTTGTGTTTTGGATCGTTATGTTGGAACCTCCAAGTACGTCCCATGCGCAGCTTCCGGGCTGAAGAATGCAAATTTGCCTCCAGTATTTGCTGATAACGTGCTGCATTCATCTTTCCTTCAACTTTTACCAAGTTTCCTGTGCCTTTGTTGCTCACACATCCCCAAAACATCAGCGATCCACCTCCGTGTTTTATTGTAGGAATGGTGTTCCTTTCATCATAGGCCTTGTTGACCTCTCTCCAAATGTAACGTTTATGGTTGTGGCCAAAAAGTTCAATTTTGGTCTCATCACTCCAAATTATCTTGTTCCCGATGTTTTGAGGCTTGTCTCTGTGCTGTTTGGCGTATTGTAGGCGAGATACTTTGTGGCATTTGCGCAGTAATGGCTTTCTTCTGGCGACTCGACCATGCAGCCCATTTTTCTTCATGTGCCTCCTTATTGTGCATCTTGAAACAGCCACACCGCTAGTTTTCAGAGAGTCCTGAATTTCAGCTGATGTTATTTGGGGGTTTTTCTTTGCATCCTGAACAATTTTCCTGGCAGTTGTGGCCGAAATTTTTGTTGGTCTACCTGACCGTGGTTTTTGTTTTTACAGAGCCCCTGATTTTCCATTTGTTAATCACAGTTTGAACGCTGCTGACTTGCATTATCAATTCCTTGCATATCTTTTTGTATCCCTTTCCTGTGTTATACAGTTCAACTACCTTTTCCCGTAGATCCGTTGACAATTCTTTTGCTTTCCCCATGACTCACAATCCAGAAACATCAGTGGCTGGATTAAAGATGCAAGAGTCTGTCTGGATCCCAGAAACTCACTCAGCTTTTATGCACACACACTGATTACAAGCAAACTGGTCACAGGTGAGGATGTTACCTTTAGTAGCCATTCAAACCCATTTGTGTCAAATTCTGTACAGTACAAAACGTGAAACTCATTTTATAATAATATAATTTACTGAGTTAATGACTTTTGTGTTTTCATTGGCTGTAAGCAATAATCATCAACATTAACAGAAATAAACACTTGAAATAGATCACTCTGTTTGTAATGACTCTATATAATATATGATTTTCACTTTTTGCTTTGAAGAACTGAAATAAATCAACTTTTTGAGGATATTCTAATTTAGTGAGATGCACCTGTATGTAGAGAAGAACTAATTCCTCTGCCAAGTTTCATTGCTCTCAGTCCACAGGAAGTGGGCCAAGGGAAATCTTTAATGAAAAATTTAATGAACGCCCTTCGTATGATTCCTTCAGGTTATTACATCCAGATTCTTCTCTACAAGTGACTCTCCTAGTTTTACTCATATGATGTAAGCACATTATTAGTGCCCATGTGCATAATTTTATATTTCTCCTCATTGAACCTCATCTGCAGAGTGGATTCCCAAACACTCAGTTTGTTCAAGTCATCCGGTAACTTATGAACACCCTCCATAGACCGAACTGTAAGTAGTTTGATGTCATCTGCAAAATAGAAACCATGATAATCCTGTCTTCTATTATCACTAATAAGTTGAATAATAGTGGACCCTGCATTGAACTTCGGGGGTCAGCACTTATAACCGGAGACCATTCAGAGTAGCCGTCATTCACCACAACTCAGTCAGTTTTCGATCCAATTACAAACCTTATTTTCTAATCCTAAACATACAAATAATAGGCCATTTTCTGATGACACATTCCATTTAAATTCTATTAACAGGAGAATATACAGTGGACACCTTTCTAGAAAACCAGAACCCTTTTCTTTTTTTATTATGTCAAGAAGTAAAACTTCTGATGCGTAGATTGAACTTAGCGGCTTTTATTTTGTAAATGTAAACTTGGTGCAATTTTTTTTTTTAAATGGTCATAGATTTATTTTTTTTTCACCTAAAATTTTTGGGAACGTGTAAAAGTCTGTATTTCTCTACTTTGCTTATATTTCTCTTCATTTAGGAACACGTAACAGCTATATCATACTCTATGTTAAATTGCAAAAAAAAAAAAAAAAATCAATGTAAGTGCAAAATAATTTAGGAGCGAGCGACGGTGTCACTGCCGGCACACAAGTCATCACTGAACTAGGAGATTAGTGATGTCATCGGCGGCGTCCAGTGACCTCACTACTGCGAGGGCGCCATCAGCCGCTAAGACTATGGCCAAGCTTGAGACATTGTCCCTGTGAACGAGGAAAGAAGAGTCACTCAGCCCAAAACTTTCTTGCACTTCCGCCTTGTAAGACTGACAATGTATACATTTCATGGACTAGTCCTTCTTGACATGCCCGGGGCATTTTCTGGGCTGGTAATTGAACGCACTAAAATCCGGACACCTCCTGGAGCGAATATTGAGCGCAACGTAAATCAGGAATGCAAGAAAAGTTATTAAAAAAAAAAAAAATGTCTTCTGGCTGTCAGTCATGGCAGATGTGACTAAACAAGATGGCACCGGAGAGGCGACGGCGGTGATCTATAGGTCAGTAAATAAGTGGCATCCGGGTTAGATTGTCTCCGTGCATATATCTATCTACAGAAGGAGTCTCAGCTGCCGGGGCTTCCGATCAGGAACCTAGAACACGGGACAAAAACAAGACCGTAAAGATGACATACGTATACTCCTATGGATAGCATGCAAAAAAATAAATCACCAAACCGTGCAGAGAAAAAGTGCTAAAAAAAAACCCCACAGCATTTCTGGCCTTATGACTTTTTCTTTTCCCCCATTCGGGATTCACCAAATGGGATAAATTTAATAATTTATTAGTTTGGGCAATTTACTTAGTCCCCTTAATATTGTTCTCTATTGTATTGTTACCAATCACCTATCAGCCACAGGCCCCATAGATCTACCAACACAGTAGATGGGGTCCCCAGGCTGCCATAACAGTCCGTCAGCCCCCTGCGATCATGACGTGAGGGTAAGAGGGGTGATGTGCGCTGGAAAATAGGCAAAGAATAATAAATGTATAGTCATCTAAGGTCTTTACTCACCACTGGCACCGCGCCTCCACCGCCTCTTTCCGGACTAATCTCTTCCTATCATCCAGTGGTTTGGCTAAGGCACGGATCACTTGTTGCTTGTAAGGCAGGAGCTGTGAGGACAAGTCGGCGACATTTACTAAACGAGATGTTTGGAACATACACATTGCATTATAGGGGTCATCCAGCCATTCGCTGCGCTCTGTTTTTTGCATCGCTGATGAGAGTCATTGGGACAACAATACAATAACGAGCGCCACCGCAGAGAGTACGAGCCGCCCTGCGGCCAACATGAGCGCTGAAGATTTCGCACAGGCACAGCGACCCCTTTAATCCCTTTCCGACGTGGTGCGTATTAGTACGGACCACGTCGGTACCCCCGGTTCAGCGCGGACTCTGGGGCTGAGCCCGCACTGAACCAGGCACATGTCAGCTGATCTATACATCTGACATGTGCCCGCAACAGACGCAGTTGGAATCGCGATCCACCAGCGGCTGTTAGCCAGTTAAATGCCGCTGTCATTCTTCGAAAGTGGCATTTAACTGGCGCTTCTTGAAAGCGCGTCACTGACTCCACCCATCGGTGACCCCGTCAAATGATCGCGGGTCACCGACGGGTTGGCACGACAACCTGGGGTCTGCAGCAGACCCCTGTGGTTGTCAAGTCTAGATTGCTATGAGCGCCGCCCAGTGGTCGGCGCTCATAGAAAGTGAGCAAATCTGCTGCATACAGGCGATCTGCTAGTCGCCTGTATGCAGCAGAGACAATTACTGCTTCTAGTCTCCTATGGAGACTATTGAAGCAAGCAGAAAGTGTGAAAAAATTAAAAAAAAAAAAATATATAAAAAGTTTAAATAATCACTCCCCTTTTGCCCCATTCAAAATAAAACAATAAAAAAAAACAACACATATTTGGTATCGCCATGTTCATAATCGCCCGATCTATCAATATAAAAAAATAATGAATCCGATCGGTAAACGGCGTAACGAGAAAAAAATTCTAAACGCCAGAATTAAGTCTTTTAGGTCGCTGCAACATTGCAATAAAATGCAATAACGGGCGATCAAAACATCGGATCTGCCCCAAAATGATATCAATAAAAATGTCAGCTCAGCATGCAAAAAATAAGCCGCCACCCGGCCCAGATCCCGAAAAATGGAGACGCTACGGTTCTCGGAAAATGGCGACTTTTTTTTTTTTTTTTTTTTTAGCAAACTTTGGATTTTTTTTTCACTACTTAAATAAAAAAGAACCTATAGATGTTTGTTGTCTACGAACTCGTAATGACCTGGAGAATCATAATGGCAGGTCAGTTTTAGCATTCAGTAAACATGGTAAAAAAAAAAAAAAAAAACACAACTGTGGTATTGCACTTTTTTTTACAATTTCACAGCACTTAGGATTTTTTTTTCCTGCATTCCAAGAAAGAGTTTCCAGTTTGTCAGGGAGCGCTTCCAGGTGATTCATTACTTACTCCAAATCTTTCAGGAATAATCCAGTTTATTTTTCTACAAACAACGCGTTTCGGCTATACATCAAATTAGCCTTCATCAGGTAAAATCATAATTGTCTTTTAAGGATACATTTATATGGAATAAAAAGAGGCGGAGGAACTAATCCAACCCCTCAATCAATTTTCATCAATTTAAAACACATGTGCACTTCTAGAAGGTATTAAGCAGTTAATTAAAAGTGAACTCTATATTGATTTACAAAGGTAGTGATGTTTGTTTTTTTTTCCCCCCTTTCTAAATCAATATAGAGTTCACTTTTAATTAACTGCTTAATACCTTCTAGAAGTGCACATGTGTTTTAAATTGATGAAAATTGATTGAGGGGTTGGATTAGTTCCTCCGCCTCTTTTTATTCCATATAAATGTATCCTTAAAAGACAATTATGATTTTACCTGATGAAGGCTAATTTGATGTATAGCCGAAACGCGTTGTTTGTAGAAAAATAAACTGGATTATTCCTGAAAGATTTGGAGTAAGTAATGAATCACCTGGAAGCGCTCCCTGACAAACTGGAAACTCTTTCTTGCACTTTCTGACGAGTCTCCGGCAAGAGAGCTCGTTTTACCTGTTTTCTGAGCTGCAGGCGAGCAGATCCAGACGACTGCTCCACTCCCTAAAGACAGGGTTACATGCTGGATAACAAGACACCACAAAGGTGAGAGCAATTTTTAATTCTAATTCGATATTACTAAAATAATACACTTAGATCTGCGCCCCCCCTTCTTTTCTCCTTTATCTTTTTTTATTCATCCATTTCCCGTTTTCCCATACACGATATGGGAAAACCAGTGATGTCGTTCGAAAGTACAACTCGTCCCGCAAAAAATAAGCCCTCACACGGCCATATTGAATGAAAAATTAAAAAAGTTATGGCTCTGGGGGAGATTGTAAGCGAACTATTACTGATGACCTAAGTATACGCCGCCATTTTTGAAAGGTTGGATAAATCCCTTTAGGTCAGACAAAAAAAACAATCTAAAAAAAAAAAAAAAAAAAAAAAGTTACCATAGACAAAGGGAGCTTTGTAAGGGCCAGAATACACTTCAGAGCTGTAATCCTCACCGCCTGCCAAGACAAGAGCACACAAAGATAAAAATACATGAAGGATGAGGGGGCTTCTCTACATTGCTATACACTATACAATGAGTGATTATGGTGCAGGACAAGTGATACTATAAAGTGTAAAGGCCCCGTCACACATAACGAGATCGCTAGCGAGATCGCTGATGAGTCACGGTTTGGTGACGCAATAGCGATCTCGCTAGCGATCTCGTTATGTCTGACAGGTAGCAACGATCAGGCTCCTGCTGTGAGATCGCTGATCGTTACAAAGCTTCCTGGACCATCCCTGGGTCGTTGCGCTCCCGCTGGGCAGTGTGCATCGCTGTATTTGACACCTTGTCAACGACCTCGCTAGCGATTCAGAACTGAGACACATTGAGGTGCATAAATTGGACTTTTCTGCGTTCATCGTCCCTGATTGGTGGTCGCTACTGCGTCCTTGTTTTTTTCAGATCCCACCAGCGTTCTCCGGCTGTGACTCCACTTTGAACAAATCAGACATCTTTAGCGAAGTAGGTATTGTTTGGGGTCTCAAATGAGTTTCCATTTTTAATTCATTTATAGGACATCTACCAATTATCTGCTATCATTGCTCTTCAGGGAGGGAGGGCTTGGCTTCAATAGCGATCTCGTTAGCGATCTCGTTATGTGTGACGGGGCACCAGGACCGTTAAAATACTGGCAGCAGTTGTCGCGGCAGGTCTTCGCATCATGGGTGTTTCTGCCATGTCCCACTGGTTGAAGGCCTGCAATTGCAGGATCGTTTGCACGCTATTCACCGAGCTCCACTTCCCCATTGGCTCGGTCCACAGAGTCCACAAAGCCAGGCGGACAGTACGTAATTGCATCACGTCGACGAAGAAAGTTTTGAAGCGTGCAACAGTCCAAAAGAACAGAGTCTATTGATTTAAGCTTCATGTTAATTGGCGTATGAAAAACTCTGAAGCGGTTGGCCACGACAGCGTGTCAGAAAACGTGCTGTGTGGGTGTGTGTGCACGAGACCCCTAAAATATCTGCCCATGCAAAAGCATATATATACAGATAGAAGCCAAGCCCTCCCTCCCTCCCTGAAGAGCAATGATAGCAGATAATTGGTAGATGTCCTATAAATGAATTAAAAATGGAAACTCATTTGAGACCCCAAACAATACCTACTTCACTAAAGATGTCTGATTTGTTCAAAGTGGAGTCACAGCCGGAGAACGCTGGTGGGATCTGGAAAAACAAGGACGCAGTAGCGACCACCAATCAGGGACGATGAACGCAGAAAAGTCCAATTTATGCACCTCAATGTGTCTCAGTTCTGAATCGCTAGCGAGGTCGTTGACAAGGTGTCAAATACAGCGATGCACACTGCCCAGCGGGAGCGCAACGACCCAGGGATGGTCCAGGAAGCTTTGTAACGATCAGCGATCTCACAGCAGGGGCCTGATCGTTGCTACCTGTCAGACATAACGAGATCGCTAGCGAGATCGCTATTGCGTCACCAAACCGTGACTCATCAGCGATCTCGCTAGCGATCTCGTTATGTGTGACGGGGCCTTAAGGGCGAGAACGAATACAATGGAGGGCACACCTATGGTGCTAGAATATACTGTGTATTTATGGGTTGGCCAGCTTTTTATTTTTTACATAAGTGCATGTACTGAGGCTAAAAATCGTTTTTGCAATTGGGTTCCATTAAATATTTTGCACCGTTTTGCCTTCTGTAGCCTCCGCGTTGCATTATCTAATCCAGGCTGCAGATGGGAGTTCCCTGAGAATCCATCAGTGAGCTCTCTATGAAAGTATCTGTCTTTTTCTGAGCTGCATGGAAACTAAGGTTATAATGTACGGCATCGGTGAACCCGTCCTACCATGCTGGGGCTGGACGTCAAGCGCAGGAGCTTGGAGATGAGGGTGTCTATGTGGACTCTGAGGATTTCAGCAGCATCGAGCAGCAGCGGCTCCAGACAGGTCAGTGTGGACAGCTGGACGACGTCGTCAGGGCAGGATAAAGCCTCGAGCAGCAGCGAGATCAGCTACACGGGAGCCGGAGAAGAATGGAAAGCGGTGAGATTATTACAGAGATTTTGAGAAATTTTGCACTCTTTTTCTGTTCTTGGCATCGATGTATGATCATTGGGGATCGGTACAGAAGCTGAGTATGGCGGGCAGAGGAGCTGAGACCGCTCCATATACAGCACCAATCACTGGTCAATCTCTGACCGTGGCATTTAAGAGGTATAATTGCAATGAGGAGTCGGTTCCCGCTTCCATCACCCCCCAACGCAGCGCCAGGGTGCCAATGGATAAAGCGTCAATGCTTCGAGCAGCCTGGAGCCTAGTGGAAGCCCCTGTCCCTGCTATTCAGGTGTCCTGTGATAGTCACTCATACTATATACCGCCATACTGAAGTACTGCAGTTTATAGAAAGAAAGCAAATCAGAGATCCAAATCCTCTAGTGAAAAGTAATTTAACCTAAAAAAAAAGTTTTTAAAACTATGAAAATAATAAAAAAAAAAAAAAACATAAAAGTCAATTGAATCAGCCCAATTTTGCCCATCCGAAAAGAAGGAGATTAAAACTTAAAAAAAAAAAAATCTTTAAAGCCGCATCTGTAAAAAGTCCAATCTATCAAAATACATTATGTGGGAAATGAGAATCCATTTAGTCTTCTCAGCTCCCATTTTATGCTCTAAAATCTATCACGTAGAACTTTTACACAGAAACTTTCCCCCTACATATTCCAAGTCCCTGAGATTCGGGATCCAAGCGGACACCTAGACACAACTATCTCTGAATCCCACAAAACAGTTTCTTGCTTGTTGGCATAAAGCCCTTTCTAACCAGGGGGTGTGTATAAACCCCTCCCGCACTAAAAGTGGAATCTTATGCTGGACACTACGTGTTTGGGTGGACTGTACTGATTCTCCAAGCTCGTTCTTTCCACCTCTAATCCGGCCTCACACATCAACTCTGGTGAGCCCATTGCACCCACAGTAAATTTGGCGCCCAAGAAGAGGGACCGGATAACAACTATAGAGATGAACAAATCGATTTGTGGGACCCTGCTCAGTATTCCGTGGCCTCATAGTTGCCGGAATCCACGGTTCCACTTCTGATTATCCGGCCTGGCACAATGTGCACACGTCACGCTGCAATAATCACATTGCACCAGGCCGGCAAAGAGGAGCCGCGAATGCCAGCAGGTAGGAGGCGGTTATCAGGGCTCCCGTCCAGCGGACCCCATAATACCGACCTGACCGCTGCACCGAGGTCCTGTGAATCGATAAAGAAAAAACAATGGCAAAATTGGCGTTATTTTCCGGTCACTACACCTCCTCCAAAAATGCAACAGGAAGCAATTAAAACTTTGTAGTCCAAAATGGTAGAAATAAAAACAGAGGCTTATGAGCTGCAAAAACCGCTCTAGCAACAGAAAAATACTAAATATATATATAGTTTTTTTAATTGCTGTAATCAATGTGATCTGGAGAATCATGATGTCAGGTCATTTTTACTGAACACTATAAAAATGAAACTCACCCCAAAATTGGTGGAATAGTTTTTGTGTTTTCTCTTTTGTTTTTTCTAAACAATTTTACTGCATTTGGAGTTTTATATTCCCAGTATTAAAGGGTAACATGAACGGTCTGATTAAAAAATACAACTTGTCCATCACCCGGCCGTCATCTCCTTACCGATGGGAGCTCCGTCATCAGGACTTGCTTTGGCAGACAGTTCAGCACGTGGGACAAGGCTTTCAGGTAATTGGGTTTGTCGTCTGTATGAAATAGAATTTGCAGAAAGTTAACCCATTAATCGTGCGTCATCTGCCGCGACGTGTAATCTGAAGCACGGCGTGCAGACGTCACCTCCGCTAGCAGCATGGAAACCTTGCACCAGTTTGGGAACGTTCTCGGTGAAGAATCTCTGGCGGAACATGATGCGGATGTCGGCGTGACACGCTTTGTTAAGGATATCCGGGGAATCGGAGACCAGAAGAGAGAACATGTCTGCAGCCAGGGGTCCGAGATCTCTGTCCGACAGCAAGCCGATCATCTGCAAAGCAACCATGTTAATTTTGCTCACTTAAATAGCGCCATCATATTCCGCAGCTTTACAGACATTATCAGCACTGTCCTCATAGGGAATTTGGATTGTGAGCCCCAATCAGTTCGTCTATGGTGCACATGGGGATGGCGGGAGGACGAGGGGAGGACAACATGACGTTGAGGACGACGACGGAACAGCAGGAGGACGACAGGACGGCGGGGAGAACAGCGGGACGACAGGGGGCAGGACGGCGGGAGGACGACAACAGGATGACGGGGAGAACGGCGGGAGGACGACAACAGGATGACGGGGAGAACAGCGGGAGGACGACAACAGGATGACGGGGAGAACAGCGGGAGGACGACAACAGGATGACGGGGAGAACGGCGGGAGGACGACAACAGGATGACGGGGAGAACAGTGGGACGACAACAGGAGGACGGCGAGAGGATGGGTAGGACGGCGAGAGAACAGTGAGGAAACACGTTAGAAGGCAACGGGTCTTGTATAACATGTAACAAACTACTTTATAAGCAAATCTAAGGACAAGTCTACCAGTATCCAGAGAGTTACAGTGAAGGTTTTTAGCAGCCGGTCAGAGCTGCTTCAAAACACAAGATACATAGTATATAATTTTGATTTTTCCCAACGGGGAAAGGGGTAAGAAATAAAATGTGAATACAACTTCTACATTTATATTTCGAAGTAAAGGGTTAACTGTTTTTCTGCAGTATTAACTTTGGTTATTGTTCAGTCAGGTTTTGGGGAAGGTGGGTGTCATGGAGGAAGTGAGGGGCGGAGGCTGAAATGACCTTGAAAGTCTTTTAATGATACCAGATGTTCCTCTCTGCAAGCTGTAGAGCACATTTCTGATTACACCACTGAATAGGACAGACAGACGGGGGCTGAGCTGCTCTGATCTGTATTTGTCTCCGGCCGTAAAGGCATCGATTGATGATCTGCTTAGAAGAACTTTAAGTTATTTTGAAGTTCCCTTTTTATAAACTTAATATCTGCCTTAATTGGACTGAACAGAACAAGAAGACGTTCACCAGCGAAGGAAACAAAGACGCGGGTAAGTGACTCATTGACTTGCTGCTGCTTCTTTGTTGGGGAGGAAGATGGGGGAGGGGGGAATTTTTAAAAGATATATGTGTTCACTGAGCTTCTAGGTTTGGTTGCTTATATTAATCTGCTTTTTGAAACAGGAAAGGAGAATACATGTGTGAGTGATCGCCGATGGGGAATTGGATCTCAAGGTTTTCTGCCGAATTGGTCAAACTTTTCATTGTGCCGGATCCTCGATGGTGGGAAGTGAAGACGTCAATCTACACGGTGACAGAGTGAGGATAGAACTTCTACATTTCCTCAATTGCTGCCCCCAAAAGAAGGCACCTTGGATCAGAAGTTAATTGCTAGCAAACGACCTAGAATACTTGGCTGCGTAAGTTCAGTGACATCAGCGACTCCCGTTATTTCCCACTCATTGACCGGCACTGAATACATCACGCTTTCTGCAATGTCCTATCAGGTTCCTCCTCCAGAATATACTCAAGAGTTCAGCTCTCTAACACTGGACACTACAAAGCCCCAACTAACAGGGCGTGATAAACCCAGGCCACCAACTGCAATCTGGGATCATCCATGGAGTCAACGCGAGCATCTGGACAAGGCAAGTTCCCTGCCGGACCCGTATAGTAGTCCGATCAAATTTTATAGAGAGGTGGTGATGACATTCAAAATTTACAACGCCACCTGGAGTAACTTGGCTGCTTTGTGCACCGGAGCGGCTGGAGAATCATTTGTTCTGGAGGTTCAGAAAGTGGAAATGGGGGGAGAGCAGGTGCCAGATATAAAAGACCAAAAAACCAAGAAATCTGGCCAGCAGTTTATAAATCGCCTTCGGGCACTGGCTAGAAAGCTTGCGGGTGAGGTGTTCCCGGGGCTATTTGAGGTTTATCAGGAAGATGGTGAGTCGGTCAGTCAATACTATGAGCGATGCAGGAGCCTAGCTAAGGATCAGGATTTTGATGTATATACTCCAAATTGCCGGGATGCTCGCATACTGAGAACCTGCTACCTCAATGGTTTGCAAGAAGATTTGAGAAGAAAACTAATGAAGATGCGTCCAGAATGTAAGTGCATGAAGATAGAGGAGATGCTGCCGGTGCTGACGTATATAGAGAAGCAGAACGATAAAAGGATAGAGGAAAACATGAAGTAGCAGTCGTCTGTGCCGGCTAGGTTGTCCATGAGGACCTCTAATGGTGAAACTGTTGTGCCAAGAGTAATAGGAACTATAGAAGAGTATAAAAAGAAGTGATTGGGCTTTCGGTGTGGTGGCAATGGGACACATGAAGAAAGATTGTACTTTTGGATGGGAGGTCACACCATAAGTATAAGTTGGCAACACGGAGTCAGCCCTTCAGGTCACAAATTTGGAACATTGGATTTTTGCACTTATTGTTAAAGGGGTTTTACCATGAACAAAGTTGATTTTAATCAATCGATATTGAAATGATCAGAACTTCCACAATTGGATGTGTTTAAAAATTTTTTTTTCCTGTGCTGAGATAATCTTATAAATGTGCCCCTGCTGTGTACTGTGTAATGGCTGTGTCTGACCGTACAGGAACATGGTCTGATCATACCACATCTCCTGGGCAGGGGAGGAAGCAAAAGAGTATACAGACATTAAAGCAGGGGATCACAGCTGATTCATTTTGTGAGGCAATGCATTTCCCTGCCTGTTCATCCAAATTGTGGAAATTATTATTATTATTCCAAGATCTATTGACTAAAATGAACTTTGTTCATGGGGACAACCCCTTTAAGTCCCTTTCTCGTTAAAGGTAAGGTGACGCAATTTTTAGGTTTGTATTAATAAGTCTTGATTATACAATTGGTAAGGATATTAATCTGTACAATGAAGATATACAAAATGATGACTTTCTGCACCCCACCGGCGTTAGGATCTGAGTCCATACAAGATGCGTTTGCTCTGCTTTAGCTAATGACATTTATTGCATAGATACCAATAACTGAATAAATAAAAGACGCTGACCACCTTGATCGAAACTTGGATTATAAACGTAATAGTTGCAGCTGTCAGCAATAACCATGAAGATAAGCGCTCCTTTAAACATATTGCTATATAAGCCTGTGTAATTTGCTTAATAAACATGAATTATGCTTTGACTCCATACTGGCAGTCACGTGTTTTATTCCTCCGTGTACCTTATATCCAATTTGGCAGCAGACAATTAAGAGGATCTCACACCCATCGAGTGTGTCCCCCAAATCATAATCAATTATTTTCAATACAAAATTATATGTACTACTTTAACTGTTTGTGGTTTATTAATTTTTACTTCAGCCACTGGGGGCTGCCATTTGCATTTGGGGGGGTGTAAATGTCTGAGCGCAACACTTACTCACCTCAAATATGGCAGCCCCTGGGCATAAGAGTCTGGTCGATGTCCGACCGCATCTCCTGCATTATAGCTGCCTCCTGTTTCCTGGCCACGCCCCCTGGGCTGTCCAGGTCACAGCTGTGGGAGGAGATGGGCGCCTTTTTTTAGAAAGTCCGCAGCTATGCAGAAAGCGCCAGTTTCCCCTATCACTGTCAGTGCAAGGACTATGTGTGAGGGATCTGAGGATGGATTTTGGGGGTAAAGAAACATGGATGATGTTACTACATGGGGCTGCATTGTTGGAAGATTGCACATGGAAGGGGCTGTTGCTACTTTTATAATGCTGTTTATTTGGGGGCTTTCACAAGAAAGGAGTATATTTGCTGTGTGTGGGGCTGCATGAGGAATGATGATGATGCATGCTGGGGGGCTGCGCGGTAACAGGGGGATAGTACTTGAGTGGGGGTTGTTTGAAAGGCTGTGGGGGACAGTGATGATCATGCAAGATAATTCTAGTCAAGAAAAAAACTCCTGCAATCTCATTACTTCCTGCACCTCGTTATAACCCAGGACCCTCACTGCAGTAACTCCAGTCTAGCCAGTTCTGTAATGAGGCTACTAGAATGGAGTCTATAAGGAGCACCTGGAACAGCCTCCATTCTAGTTGTTTCAGACATGAGACATCTATAGTAGAGCGGCTCCCTCTCAGCGCCCTCCCCCTCGCTCTCCCTCAGCGCCCCCCCTCCCCCTCGCTCTCCCTCAGCGCCCCCCCTCCCCCTCGCTCTCCCTCAGCGCCCCCCCTCCCCCTCGCTCTCCCTCAGCGCCCCCCCTCCCCGCTCTCCCTCAGCGCCCCCCTCCCCGCTCTCCCTCAGCGCCCCCCCCTCCCCGCTCTCCCTCAGCGCCCCCCCTCCCCGCCCTCCTCGCTTCCTCTCAGCGCCCTCCCCGCTTCCTCTCAGCGCCCTCCCCGCTTCCTCTCAGCGCCCTCCCCGCTTCCTCTCAGAGCCCTCCTCGCTTCCTCTCAGAGCCCTCCTCGCTTCCTCTCAGCGCCCTCCCCGCTTCCTCTCAGCGCCCTCCCCGCTTCCTCTCAGCGCCCTCCCCGCTTCCTCTCAGCGCCCTCCTCGCTTCCTCTCAGCGCCCTCCTCGCTTCCTCTCAGCGCCCTCCTCGCTTCCTCTCAGCGCCCTCCCCGCTTCCTCTCAGCGCCCTCCCCGCTCCCCGTCAGCGCCCTCCTCGCTCCCCGTCAGCGCCCTCCTCGCTCCCCGTCAGCGCCCTCCTCGCTCCCCGTCAGCGCCCTCCTCGCTTCCTCTCAGCGCCCTCCTCGCTTCCTCTCAGCGCCCTCCTCGCTCCCCGTCAGCGCCCTCCTCGCTCCCCGTCAGCGCCCTCCTCGCTCCCCGTCAGCGCCCTCCCCGCTTCCTCTCAGCGCCCTCCCCGCTTCCTCTCAGCGCCCTCCCCGCTTCCTCTCAGAGCCCTCCCCGCTTCCTCTCAGAGCCCTCCTCGCTTCCTCTCAGAGCCCTCCTCGCTTCCTCTCAGCGCCCTCCTCGCTTCCTCTCAGCGCCCTCCTCGCTTCCTCTCAGCGCCCTCCTCGCTTCCTCTCAGCGCCCTCCTCGCTTCCTCTCAGCGCCCTCCTCGCTCCCCGTCAGCGCCCTCCTCGCTCCCCGTCAGCGCCCTCCTCGCTCCCCGTCAGCGCCCTCCTCGCTCCCCGTCAGCGCCCTCCTCGCTCCCCGTCAGCGCCCTCCTCGCTTCCTCTCAGCGCCCTCCTCGCTCCCCGTCAGCGCCCTCCTCGCTCCCCGTCAGCGCCCTCCTCGCTCCCCGTCAGCGCCCTCCTCGCTTCCTCTCAGCGCCCTCCTCGCTTCGCGTCAGCGCCCTCCTCGCTCCCCGTCAGCGCCCTCCTCGCTTCGCGTCAGCGCCCTCCTCGCTCCCCGTCAGCGCCCTCCTCGCTCCCCGTCAGCGCCCTCCTCGCTCCCCGTCAGCGCCCTCCTCGCTTCCTCTCAGCGCCCTCCTCGCTCCCCGTCAGCGCCCTCCTCGCTTCCTCTCAGCGCCCTCCTCGCTTCCTCTCAGCGCCCTCCCCGCTTCCTCTCAGCGCCCTCCCCGCTTCCTCTCAGCGCCCTCCTCGCTTCCTCTCAGCGCCCTCCTCGCTTCCTCTCAGCGCCCTCCTCGCTCCCCGTCAGCGCCCTCCTCGCTCCCCGTCAGCGCCCTCCTCGCTCCCCGTCAGCGCCCTCCTCGCTCCCCGTCAGCGCCCTCCTCGCTCCCCGTCAGCGCCCTCCTCGCTCCCCGTCAGCGCCCTCCTCGCTCCCCGTCAGCGCCCTCCTCGCTCCCCGTCAGCGCCCTCCTCGCTCCCCGTCAGCGCCCTCCTCGCTCCCCGTCAGCGCCCTCCTCGCTCCCCGTCAGCGCCCTCCTCGCTCCCCGTCAGCGCCCTCCTCGCTCCCCATCAGCGCCCTCCTCGCTTCCTCTCAGCGCCCTCCTCGCTCCCCGTCAGCGCCCTCCTCGCTTCCTCTCAGCGCCCTCCTCGCTTCCTCTCAGCGCCCTCCTCGCTCCCCGTCAGCGCCTCACTGTGAGATCCTTATAACAACAACTCCATTCTCGTCGCCGCACTGATGAGCCGTCTAGAATGGAGTGGCTGGAAGGAGTCATCACATGAGCCTCCAATCTAGACACAGCCGTGACAGGTGGTCTTGGATGAGCAGGGAGTGGTGAGCGCAGGCTGACATTAGTAGTATAACACCAGGCTGCTGATCACCGCTCCCCGCCGCCATGTTCAGAGCACAGCAGAGTAACAGTTCTCTCACACTGGTGTCTATTCTCTCATGTGAGATAATCGGGCTGATAATGCGAATGACACTTTGCTCAAACTCTGTCAGCTTAGTGTGATCTGATCCTCTCACATGAAATAATCGCATCACAGGTGCGAAGAAGATGGAGAACGCAATTTCCCCATTGTGTCGGTGTCCGCGGTAACGGAACTGCACTGGAATGCCATCCGAGTGCAGTCCAATGTTTTCACACGCACCAATAGACTTGTATGGGTGAGCATGGTCCGAATATCGGATGCACCCACAACATGCACTGACATATAGCACTCGGCCCAGTGTTATTCTATCAGCTAAAACATCAGATAGTACTAGGTCATGTTATACCGCAGTGTGAACGAGACCCAATACTCAGGCTGCTGTGCTCTGATCACTGACACAGCTCTGCTATATCAGTGTAAGTCTCTGATGGAAACATACACAGCCATAGCAGACCATGTATCTAATGTAGATCATGCATGATACGCCCCAGAGATGTGTATCTAAGGCCCATCAAATTACACCACTGCTCCCATAGAAGTGGACGGAGCGGAATCACACATTACACCACAGCTCCCATAGAAGTGGATGGAGCAGAGTCACACATTACACCACTGTTTCCATAGAACTGGATGGAGCAGGGTCACACATTACACCACTGCTCCCATAGAACTGGACAGAGCAGGATCACACATTACACCACTGCTCCCATAGAACTTGACGAAGCAGGGTCACACATTACACCACTGCTCCCCATAGAAGTGGACGTAGCAGAGTCACACATTACCCCACTGCTCCCATAGAACTGGACGGAGCAGGGTCACACATTACACCACTGCTCCCATAGAAGTGGATGGAGCAGAGTCACACATTACACCACTGTTTCCATAGAACTGGATGGAGCAGGGTCACACATTACACCACTGCTCCCATAGAACTGGACAGAGCAGGATCACACATTACACCACTGCTCCCATAGAACTTGACGAAGCAGGGTCACACATTACACCACTGCTCCCCATAGAAGTGGACGGAGCAGGGTCACACATTACCCCATTGCTCCCATAGAACTGGACCGAGCAGGATCACACATTACACCACTGCTCCCCATAGAAGTGGACGTAGCAGGGTCACACATTACCCCATTGCTCCCATAGAACTGGACGGAGCAGGGTCACACATTACACCACTGCTCCCACAGAAGTGGACGGAGCAGGGTCACACATTACACCACTGCTCCCCATAGAAGTGGACGGAGGGGGGTCACACATTACACCACTGCTCCCATAGAACTGGACCGAGCAGGATCACACATTACACCACTGCTCCCCATAGAAGTGGACGTAGCAGGGTCACACATTACCCCATTGCTCCCATAGAACTGGACGGAGCAGGGTCACACATTACACCACTGCTCCCATAGAAGTGGACGGAGCAGGGTCACACATTACACCACTGCTCCCATAGAACTGGACGGAGCAGGGTCACACATTACCCCACTGCTCCCATAGAACTGGACGGAGCGGAGTCACACATTACACCACTGCTCCCATAGAACTGGACGGAGCAGGGTCACACATTACACCACTGCTCCCATAGAACTAGACGGAGCGGAGTCACACATTACACCACTGCTCCCATAGAACTGGACGGAGGGGGGTCACACATTACACCACTGCTCCCATAGAACTGGACGGAGCAGGATCACACATTACACCACTGCTCCCATAGAACTGGACGGAGCAGGGGTCACACATTACACCACTGCTCCCATAGAACTGGACGGAGGGGGGTCACACATTACCCCACTGCTCCCATAGAACTGGACGGAGCGGAGTCACACATTACACCACTGCTCCCATAGAACTGGACGGAGGGGGGGTCACACATTACACCACTGCTCTCATAGAACTGGACGGAGCAGGGTCACACATTACACCACTGCTCCCATAGAACTGGACGGAGCAGGGTCACACATTACACCACTGCTCCCATAGAAGTGGACAGAGCAGGGTCACACATTACACTACTGCTCCCATAGAACTGGACGGAGCAGGGTCACACATTACACCACTGCTCCCATAGAACTGGACAGAGCAGGGGTCACACATTACACCACTGCTCCCATAGAACTGGACGGAGGGGGGTCACACATTACACCACTGCTCCCATAGAACTGGACGGAGCAGGGTCACACATTACACCACTGCTCCCATAGAACTGGACGGAGCGGAGTCACACATTACCCCACTGCTCCCATAGAACTGGACGGAGCAGGGTCACACATTACCCCACTGCTCCCATAGAACTGGACGGAGCAGGGTCACACATTACACCACTGCTCCCATAGAACTGGACGGAGCGGAGTCACACATTACACCACTGCTCCCATAGAACTGGACGGAGGGGGGTCACACATTACACCACTGCTCCCATAGAACTGGACGGAGCAGGGGTCACACATTACACCACTGCTCCCATAGAACTGGACGGAGCGGGGTCACACATTACACCACTGCTCCCATAGAACTGGACGGAGCGGGGTCACACATTACACCACAGCTCCCATAGAACTGGACGGAGTGGAGTCACACATTACACCACTGCTCCCATAGAACTGGACGGAGCGGGGTCACACATTACACCACAGCTCCCATAGACTTGCAGTCATGAACAAAATGTCTCCGCACTGTGATCCTAAACTTCATTCTTTCTTATCCTTCTTTCAAACACGCAAAAGGGGAGGAGAGGAGACCTCACAAGTGTGAGTGTAATATGAGTTAGGCCACGGCCCCACTATCAGTATTCGGTCAGTATTTTTTCTCAGGAGTGGGTGATAAATGCAGAATTGGTGACTTGTTTCTATTGTACCTTTTCTCTGATTGTTCTTCACCTGGTTTTGGCTCCCACTCCTGAGAAAAAATACTGACCGAATACTGACCAACTACTGATAATGGGGTCGTGGCCTTAGTTGTACACTAGGTTTTCATGGCAAATTTCAGCAGCTGCTCCTCTTAGGGTTTAAAAGTGCAAAATATCAAATGTTTTTAAATTATTTTTACTCCATTTTAAATTATATTTCATAGTTTACTCCATTAAAAACAACCATTAAATACTTCAGATTTTTCAATTGTTGATTTTTTTGGGGGGATGGCACTTTCCCTTTAAATACATTGGGGAACACAGCACCGTGGGTGGACGCCCTGCCATTAGGTGAAAAAAAAAGTGATGTCTCCACCTGGTGAGCTATACCCGCTCCTCAGACAAGACGGTGCTCAGTCTAGTGCCTGAAGAAAAAAAAAAGTGTAACCCGAAGCAGAAAACAACCGGGAACCAAGATGACCTGAGAAGCGGCAAAAAGGCGAGTGTAATACAAAAAAGCAGCCAAAGGGTCTAAACAGGGAAGAAAGATGGACCAGGGGGAATAAAGAGGAGGGAGACCGCTAAGGGAATAGACCCTAGCAGAGACAGCCCTCTCACTAGGATATTGCTCACCAGGGAGTGGCAACACAGACACACAGATATATACAGACACACAGATTATAATATATACTATATATACACATTGTGAAAACCAAAATTATGGCAGATGCAACTCTCTTAAGAACTTTATTATCTACACTTTACAGTATATCTATCTTCAGTGAATGATATGATTGCATACTGTATCTCTGTATCCATCCTTATTTGAAGCATTTACAGTACTTGTTTGAAACACATATAGGGACATTATAATGGAGATTATCCCTGAGCCTGTCTGGATGGATGCTGGACATCCCACAATCTACACGAGATAAGCTGTGTACTTAGTGTAAAGCCCCCGTCTCACATAGCGATATCGCTGCCGAGTCACGGTTTTGGTGACGCAACAGCGACCTCACCAGCGATGTCGCTATGTGTGACACTTTGCAGCGATCAGGCCCCTGCTGTGAGGTCGCTGATCACTGCAGAATGTCCTGGACCATTTTTTGGTCGTTGCCCTCCCGCTGGTCAGCACACATCGCTGTGTGTGACCAGCGGGAGCAGCGATCAGGCAGGTAACCATGGTAAACAGCGGGTTACTAGGGGCACACGCGCACTTAGTAACCCGCTGTTTATCATGGTTACCACTCTGCTACGCTGAGCGGTAACCTCCCGCTCACCGTAGCAGAGTGGTAACCATGATAAACAACGGGTTACTAGGTGCGCGTGTGCACCTAGTAACCAGATGTTTATCATGGTTACCAGCCTGCTCCTGCTTCAGCAGGCTGGCAACCAGGAGCAGGACATCGTGGAAAGACTCTTTCAACGATGTCGCTGCTCCCCTGATCACTGGTGAGCCTGCCTGTTTGACAGCTCACCAGCGACGCAGCAACAATCCCTGACAGGTCGTATCGTTGTCGGGATCGCTGTAGCGTCGCTATGTGTGACGGGGCCTTAAGGAGGATGTCTCAAGGTTCTCTGATAGATAGGGATATACAAAACGTACAGGCCAGAGTGAATTACAAAAAGTGGGTAAGTTGTGAAAAGACTTTTCACCAAAATTTTCACGTTGAACTGGACACAAAATATACAACCCCTGGCAAAAATTATGGAATCACCGGGCTCGGAGGATGTTCATTCAGTTGTTTAATGTTATTGAAAAAAAAGCAGATCACAGACATGGCCCAAAACTAAAGTCATTTCAAATGGCAACTTTAGGGCTTTAAGAAACACTAAAAGAAGTCAAGAAAAAAAATGTGGTACTCAGTAAGGGTAATTTTTTTCAGACCAAGCAGAGGGAAAAAATTATGGAATCATGAAAAACAAACACACAAAAGAACACTCCAATACATCACTAGTATTTTGTTGCACCACCTCTGGCTTTAATAACAGCTTGCAGTCTTTGAGGCATGGACTTAATTAGTGACAAACAGTACTCTTCATCAACCTGGCTCCAACTTTCTCTGATTGCTGTTGCCAGATCAGCTTTGCAGGTTGGAGCCTGGTCATGGACTATTTTCTTCAACTTCCACCAAAGATTTTCAATTGGATTGAGATCCGGACTATTTGCAGGCCATGACATTGACCTTATGTGTCTTCTTTCAAGGAATGTTTTCACAGTTTTTGCTCTATGGCAGGATGCATTATCATCTTGAAAAATGATGTCATCATCCCCAAACATCCTTTCAATTGATGGGATAAGAAAACAGTCCAAAATATCAATGTAAACTTGGGCAATTATTGAAGATGTAATGACAGCCATCTCCCCAGTGCCTTTACCTGACATGCAGCCCCATATCATCAATGACTGTGGAAATTTGCATGTTCTCTTCATGCCGTCATCTTTATAAATCTCATTGGAATGGCACCAAACAAAACTTCCAGCATCATCACCTTGCCCAATGCAGATTCAAAAATTCATCACCGAATATGACTTTCATCCAGTCATCCACAGTCAACGATTGCTTTTCCTTAGCCCATTGTAATCTTGTTTTTTTCTGTTTAGGTGTTAATGATGGCTTTTGTTTAGCTTTTCTGTATGTAAATCCCATTTCCTTTAGGCGGTTTCTTACAGTTCGGTCACAGACATTGACTACAGTTTGCTCTCATTCGTTCCTCATTTGTTTTGTTGTGCATTTCCTGTTTTGGAGACATATTGCTTTAAGTTTCCGGTCTTGACGCTTTGATGTCTTCCTTGGTCTACCAGTATGTTTGCCTTTAACAACCTTCTCATGTAGTTTGTATTTGGTCCAGATTTTAGACACAGCTGACTGAACCACCAACAACTTTTGCAACATTGCATGATGATTTACCTTCTTTTAAGAGTTTGATAATCCTCTCCTTTGTTTCACTTGACATCTTTCGTGTTGGAGCCATGATTCATGTCAGTCCACTTGGTGCAACAGCTCTCCAAGGTGTGATCACTCCTTTTTAGATGCAGACTAACGAGCAGATCTAATTTGATGCAGGTGTTAGTTTTGGAAATGAAAATTTACAGGGTGATTCCATAATAATTTTTTTCTCAGAATTGAGATTCCAAATTTTTTTCCCTCTGCTTGGTCTGAAAAAAATTACCCTTACTGAATACCACATTTTTTATCTTGATTTCTTTTAGTGTTTCTTAAAGCCCTAAAGTTGCCATTTGAAATGACTTTAGTTTTGTGCCATGTCTGTGATCTGCTTTTTTTCAACAACATTAAACAACTGAATGAACATCCTCCGAGCCCAGTGATTCCATAATTTTTGCCAGGGGTTGTAATAGTTGCTACAGAGCAAATTAAAATGTTTATGGGGGTCTTTTTTTTTGGTACCTAATGAGTTCATTCAGTCCAAGGGTGTTATCAAGATAGTTTTCACTGGGGGCGTGTTCTTCCTCTAACTTTATGACGCTGACCAATCATAAGCAGGCAACAATACAGAGAAGAAAAAGAACACTCCCCCACCATAGCTTAAAGCAGGTTTCTCAGTGTGTAAGAAGTAATGACACACCTCCCAACCGTTCCGGATCCAGTGGGACTGTGCCAAATTTGGGGAGCTGTCCCGGGAGGTCATGGATATGTGTGGAGAGCAGGCTGTCATTATATGTCTCCCCACATCGATCTCATCTGAAAGGTGTTAGTCATCTGTGCTCTTCTCCAGGCACTTTCTAATCATGCAGGTGGTTAGACCAGGAGATCAGGACTGTCTGTCATTACATCTCACACACCGAGAAACCTGCTGTAAGCTATTATAGGTGTGTTCTTATATTCTGCTGTATTGCTGCCTGCTTATGATTGGTCATCGTTATACAGGAAGAAGAACACGCCCCCAGTGAAAACTATCTGATAACATTCACTTGGAAGTAATTAAAGTTAACTCATTAGGTGCCAAATACTTTGATAGCTAATATCTCCACAATGTAGAGGCAAAATTAAGGGGAAAAAAACAAAACAAAAAAACAATGTTTTATTTTGTTCTGCAGCCACTATTGCATCATGTGTCCAGTTCAAAATAAAAAGGACGTTTCGCCAAATTTTTCAAGGGTTAACCATTTCCTCAATACAGATTATGGCTGCTATTCACTCAGGCCTTGGAATCAATGTGGCGTGGGAAAGTGAAGGGTGCATGCTAAAATGACCTTGGAAGGAAGGCATTTCTGAAATAGATGTTTTTTCTGAAATTATACTTACATAATTCTGCAATTTCTTTCATATCACGTGACTTTTATTTACATCATAGTAAACAATAAATGGTAGGAACTGAGTTTGTCCAGACGTCTACACACTTCAAAACTGCTCTGAAGGGCTTTTGTTTTTTTTGTTGTCACTGACAATTAATGCCTTTACAGTCAATCTACCTAGAGGAACTCCAACTTTAACATCATTAATTTTACACCGGATACAAGTTTTAACTTTCGCATAGTAAAAACGATTAGAAACCACATTTCTAAATCTCAAAATGGCGCCAATGGCAATTCATTGAGGGTCTCCAGGGGCCCAATTCATTATTGCATTTGAGCCTTTTTTAGTTTTTGGTTGTTTTCTTTTTGTGTTTTTCACTTGCACCTTATTTTCAAATCAATTTTAAAGATGTTTGCCTGTTTGTTTTTTGTTTTTTTTTAAAGTTAGTCATTGTAGGTGAGATTTGGGGTTACCAATTTTTTTCACCTGATTCATCAGTGACTTTCTAAAAAGTTTCAAAATTTCTGGTGCAAACGTACTCCCGAATCCCTTTAAAGTGATTTTGTTTGTTGAATTTTTTTTTTTTTTTTTGCATAATTTTTGCTACAATTTAGAGGTTAAAGGCAAAAGAAAAAGCATTTTCTCTATCGCTTCATTGGGGGACACAGATAACCATGGGTGTATGCAGCTGCCACAAGGCAATAAAAAGGTTAGCTCCTCCTCAGTAGTGCACACCCACTAACCGGAGCCAAGTCAACCAGTTTAGCTTAGTGTCAGTAGGAGGCAGACACGCATCTACCTCAGTTTTCGCCGTTTTTCACAAATTATTTCCGTTTTCTTTTTCAGAAAGTTCTTCTTCAATAACCTCTTGGGAGGGAAACAATGTGAACAGTCACTATGTTATCCCACGTAGAGACAGAGCACGGCGTGGCCTGACACCCCTTATCCTCATCTGTCTATCCAGCAGGACCCTAATCTCTAACGCACAAAATCTGTTCAGATGATCCAGAGGACGGTCCTGATTCCTCCACCCCTGCCCGCTAGCCTACCAGAGCCAGACGGCATAAGGAGGTTGTCAAGGCTCACACATATTCCTGCCACGTGCATCCCCCAGAGCCTGACCCTCTTGCCCCATCGTGCTGCAAAGATGGATGCCAGGGCCTTCAGGACAGGTATCCCCATCACGTTCCTCATGGTCGATGGCAGCAGCGGTTCATGTTTCCTGTCCACTATTCAGTGAGTCAGATATGCCCTCTACCACGTACCACATGGTCGATGGCAGCAGCAATGTAAGTGTCCTGTCCGCTATCCGGTAAGTCAGACACCATCTATCTGGTATCATATGAACGGTTGCAACAGCAGTCCAAATGTCCTGTCCGATATCTAGCAAGTCAGACCCAACTTCTATCATGCAACTCACCCTGAGTACAATTGCGTCCCAGGTGCTTTGCCACTATCCGGTGAATCAGACTTACCATGATCTATCCAATAAGCCAGGACCTCCATTGTGAACCACATTACTGTCTGCAGCGTGGTCTACCTACACTATCCACTACACTGTGACCCACCATATGATCCACAATGCACTATAGCACCAGCATTTCTAGAGCTCTGTCCACGGTCTAGTGAGTCAGATCCTACATCTACCATGATCCTCATGGCTGATCGTAATCAGGTTCAATGGGACTGCAGTGGTCTCACCACTTCAGCCCTTAGTCTATCAGTACTTACTTTTTCTTTTTTCTTTTTTAGAGAGATCGACTAACCCCTTGTTCTTCGCAAGCTACAGCCTAGAATACGAGGGCCTCTTCAGCCCTGGATCTGATTTCCAAACATCACGTAGACTAGTTTCCCCCTCAGACAAGAGTTGTATCCTTTCTTGGTATTTAGAGTTGTAATTCTGTCTTTTCATTCAGGGTGATTATGCTATGACTCATGTCCAGCGCTGTCTCTCATGCACAAACCATTCCAACTTACAGAATTTCGGGCTAAGTTTGACCCTGCGGTACTCACCAGCCGGTTGTGTCGGTAAGTTGGTCTTCGCCCTTCCAGTTATGAGCCAGACATTTCTCTGGGGTCCCGCCTACGAATAGTTGGACATCGTTGACCATAATGCCATTGTTGGTTCTTATTACAGATAACGACATTCTCTACCATCATCGTGATTATCTGTCGTGCTGTAGCTCATGTCAAGGTATCCACATACAAGGATCTTTGTGCCTCAGGTTTTCAATACCTGTCTCCACTCTAGTCCTCATCAGTTCCGGCTCTCGGCTTCGCACAGTTGTTCCTCAGCACTTGGGTTCTGATCTCATCAGGGACAACTCTTTGCGTGGCTTTATTCCAACCATTCAAAGTTTTTTTCAATTAAAACTATTCTGGTCCAGTGGTAGGACGATACCATTTTTTCCATTCGGGACCTCTAGCTTATGTGTCCTTTAACACGCTCCTGGATGGAATGTCCATTTCCATGTATATCCTCATGGAATCTATGGCTTTCATTGGCCCAATGCGCTTGATTTTGCCTCAGTTCATCTTCCCTTCGGGCCACCTAAGAACCATTCGCTTTAGCCTTTCTCCAGGGTACTTGCCAGGGACACATGATTCAAGGCTCCCCTTTTCCTACATGCTGGAAGATATCTTACACACTTCCTCTTCAGTTTCAACTTTTAAAATGTTCAAAATCGTATCTTACCTCAACCTAGTATCTAGTCTTTAGAGCATCTGTTGCGATCCACGCGAACAGCCTCTCTCCCAGCAGAAGGGGTCTCGACTCTTCTTGGAACTCCATTTCTCCAACCTTCCCTTATTCTCGGCCTATTAGCAATGTCCTACCCTCATTCTTCACAAAGGACCTTTGCAGATTGAAGTAAGTTCGTGTTGATGGTCGTCCTTCTTTAGCAGTAGGAATTTTATTCCAGGTCGCACCAGTCAGAATCATCTGTAGGCTAGGTAAGCCCCTCACTTTTCTTCATCTGGAGCCCAAAGTGGTAGGATTCTATTTTCCCTTCCATGGTGGAACTCTATTCTGGTCTACTCTGGCGGAGGTATCTGGTCATGAACTGACTAAGATCTACTGGTATTCTCAATAGTTCACTCATCCACAGTAAACTACAATCTACCAATCTCCTAACCTGCAAAAGGCCTTCGACAAGAGAGAGGTTGTCTCATCAGATGGCTTTCGTCCATAATCATTTATGGGAGAACATTCCCAACAGCGATCCGCAGACTTCCAGTGTGCTATACGGAGTCATTCACCCTGCCTCCTGCAACTCAGTGTTGTTCTCCAACATTTTTGTGGTCTCCTGGACTCAAAACCTTTCCCTTTTCTTCCGCTTTCTTCTAGCGCAGAGAGTAGTCTACCCTCTGACAGTCTCCTCCTAGAACCTTCCATTTCTATTTTCCGATTTTATTGTAATTTTCAGCTTCGCAACCTGCTGGTGAACCGATTCTCCTGTTTCTTGTCTTAATTGCAAATTAAGAGGAAACTTTCTGATCTCCCCTTCCCCTTATTCCTCCGGGCCTTCTGTTGGTCGAGCCCTGACTCTCTTCTGAAAATATTGGTCTCTAGGATTCACTGTAACTGGTCAGCGTGCATTTCAGGGTCCCATCGGCCGAGAACAGATTCCTCAGACGGTCAGGTTTCTGTTCAGCTCCGGAGAGTCTTCATAATGGTATTCTATTCTGGATCAGCTCTGCCATTCGGCACATATATTGGCAAGCACCATCTCCGTCCTTTCTGCTCTCTCCATCTGGGCCTTGGGTCAGCCTCTTAGTGGCATCAGCACACACCCATGGTTTTCTGTGTCCTTCAATGAAGGCTCCGAGAAAGATATTACGGCAAGTACCCAAAATCTTTTTAGTTTTTTTATTTACACAAAATTAATGTATGGCGTGATCCACTTTGAGGGATTTGGCATAAAAACGTCAATGAATTCCAATACAACCTGATAACAGCTGGGCACTAGCTTCATTAGACGCCATGAAGGCATTCGACTCAGTAGAAGGGCCATTCCTGGCGGCATGTTGTCAAAAGTTTGGATTTGTCCCAAAGCTCCATAAATGGATACATATCATATATAGCCCATAAGGCCAAAGTAGTAGCATATGGCCAGGGCTGTCCCCGCTCCCCTGCTTTATTTGCACTGGCCATTGAGGTGCTGGATATCCGAATATGTTCGGGACAATTAATTAAAGGCATATGCGGGCGACATGGTTATTTTCATGGATCAGGTCAGGGAATCTTTGCTCCGGGTTATATCTACTATAGAAAAATTTGGGAGCTTTTCTGACCTCACCATAAACTGGAACAAGTCCGCACTGTTGCCCCTCTCAGGTGGCCCTAATACCCAACATCATTCCTTGTCAAATCCTCCAGTGATTACATATTTTAAATACTTCGGGATCAATATTCATCGGCATAGTAAGATGGATTTTTTTTTATTAATATTCTGCCTCTATTAGATTATGCTAAATGGAAATTTAATCTATGGGGTAAGCAGCCTCTATTGGAGCCAGGCCGCATAAATCTAAGATGATATTGTCGCCAAAATTCAGTTATCATCTATGTTACAGCATAGTGCTTTACCAGTTCGCAAATCGTTTTTTTTTTTTTTTACAGCACAGAACTCGCTAATGTCCTCAATTGTATGTGGAAGCTCTCGTCCTAAATTTTAAATTATTCACGTTTCAAAGCCCCAAAAAGTTAGGGGGTATAACTCTACCAGATTTTCTCCTCTACTGCATAGCAGGTCAGCTAAAACCAATAAGTAGTTGGATGCCTGGCTCGCAACTACCAAATTCAGAGAGTCACCTGGCGGTAGTGGCAGACACTGGCTGTCTGCTAGGATTCTTAAACCTGATACCCCGATAATGTTGCCTATGCTCAAGACGGCCCAGTCTGGTGGGGAAACAGGCAAGACAAATGTCAAATTTCTCCCATATTCTGGCAGACATGCCTCTGTGGAAGAATCCCTATTTTCCACCTGTAGTATCTCATCCAGACCTCTTCGGAATGTTCACGATATCATGCTTTAAATGTGGATTCTTGGCACAAGATATGGTCGTGTCCAATTATTATCTCCTTTTGGCAAAGCATAGTCACATTTCTGTGTTTGAGATCAATTCCGATTCCCCTAGATCTGATGATATGTTTATTTGGGTTACTCGAGGAAGAAGAGTGGAACCACCACTTAGGGAAGCTATTTCTTGCCAGGAGATGAATGGGGAACTCTTCACCAACACTAAGATCATGGATTGAGTCAGTAAACACAACGATTACATATGAGAAAACAGCGCATTATAATAGAGGTTGCCCTCAGAAGTTCGACAAGGTATGGGACGTTTGGAAATCTTCGGTGGCTACAGTCTTTTACAATTGAGGCACATTATACGAATCATTAGCTACAGTTACAAACCGATAGGACATACAGATGAGAACTTTATAGATGGCAGCAAAAATGTTCTTTTTTTTTGTTTGTTTTTTTGCGTGATTGCAGGTTTACATGTTTTTTCAACTTGCGAACTTGTATTTTGGAAATACTGGAGCATAAAAATGTATACATGTTATCTCACTGCAGATATTATTATAGTAAGGCTATGTTCACACACGTTGGGTTTAGCTGCGTATTTTGCAGGTTTTTGTGCAAATTTTCAGCTGCGTCTAGCAGTACCAGCAAAGTGTATGAGAAAGCAGAAATCTCTGTTCACACACGTTGCTTTTTGTTTGCTGGGTATTTTCTGCCTTGCTTTCGTATTTGGAAAATAGAGCGTGTCACTTCTTTCAGCGTTTTTGCAGCAGAAAACGCACCCGCTTATTTGCAGCGATTTTTCACCCATAGGAAGTAATGGGTAGTCGAAAAAATGCAGCAAAAAACATCGCAAAAAACACACCAAAATCTGCATTTTTACAGCAGCTGTTTTCGTGCCAGAGAAGTTAGCAGCAGAAAAAAAAACACATGTGTGAACATAGCCTAAAACTATAAGTACACTATGTTTTGTGTATGAAGGAATTTCATATATCTGTACCTATTTGAAAAACGTTGTATATACATGTATATCGGATTTAAGCATATGCAAAGGTCTTGTGGATATGTTTGTAAAATTGCTGTATTTCAGTTTTCAATAAAATGAATAAAAAAAAAAAAGAATATCACAAGTCAATAAAAAAAAAAAAAAAGTGTCCCAAGGAAACAAAAAAAACAAACAGATAATACATTGGGCATGCCATACGGATCATCAGTTTGACATCTGATTTTTACGGATACATCACAATTCTGTAGCGTAGGAAGCGGTAAATGGTTCTGTAAATGATTAATAGCTGCACCCAGATGAGTAGGGAGAGAAAAAATCATCCCACTCTCCTGGATGAGAATAATCCGATTATTTATATGCAAGTGTGAGCGAGCCCTTAGTAAGAGTCGCGGGTCATGGACATCCTCGGATAGATCTCTAGGTCTCAGAAGTGGTCTAAAGCCGAACTATAAAACAGCATTACATGATGGTTCCCGTGCCTTATTTACCTTGTTAGTAAGTTGCCCGTTCATGGGATGGTACCGTAGTATCAAAGCTTTTGTTACCTGCATAAAAAACAAGACGTGACCTCAGCTATATGGTCTGTATGGAGGTTACATTTTCTCAGAATTAATTAAAAGGAAGCGATCATCAGAAAATGACCTACTGTATAAAATCAGGTTTTCTAATGATAGTACAACCGCTTTAAAGGGAAGCCAAGTATAAGTGTTATAGACTATCGATAGGATAGGGGATAGCTTATTGATTGTAGGGGTCCAACAGCAGGGCCCCCCATCGATCCTGAGATCAGGTCGACCATGCTCACCTCTGCCC
The DNA here is from genome assembly GCF_046119375.1 of Phyllobates terribilis. Lineage (NCBI taxonomy): Eukaryota > Metazoa > Chordata > Amphibia > Anura > Dendrobatidae > Phyllobates > Phyllobates terribilis. The sequence continues at coordinate 390,081,531 of NW_027362765.1, forward strand.
CATTTATGGTCTATGATACCTGCGGAGACAGCTGAAGACTTCAATGTCCACCAGTCCGATAGAGAATGAATGGGGCAGAGGGGAGCATGGTCGTCCTCCACTCTGTTTAGAGCCCCCTTCTTGGGATCGGTGGGGCCCCCAGCAAACAATATATTGGCAATTGTGTATGGACAGAGCAGTATAAGCAATGGCTGGAGGAGTCCATACAGTCAGAGCAGTGCTCATCTTCATGCTCACCCAAGCCAGGAGCGTCACTGCCGGAGTTCTTCTGCTTTTGTCCTCCAGCCCTGACTCCATCTTTTCCGAGGCGCTCTGAAGTATTTCATCAAGCTGCTCCCCTAAAGTGTAAAAACCCACAAATGTTAACATTTTGCACCCGCATGCAACTTTACTTACCGAACTAATGCTCTGAGCCCAGCATCTCCTTAAAGGGGTTGTCCAAGTTCAAAAATTCAAGAGCACGGAGAGGGAGAGCACCCTTTTAATATCGCCATCTCCTGGATCAGAGAGGATAGCTATTACAAGTGCTCCCATGTTGTGCCCTGCATCGAGCTGAATGGGCACGGTATAATGTCCAGATGCCCCTGTGTGCTGCAGGGAAATTGGGCACTTACTGTCACAAATACCCGCTGATTAAACAGGATTTCTGGGGAAAACTTTTTGATCAAAAGGGGGTTGTCAAGAGAGGCGACCTTTAGGAAAACTGGATAAGAGTTTAGCAAAATCATTTGCAGGACCATAATCCAGCGGTCGCTGGAGTTGAGCAGATCCCTGCAAACCTCCTCCTAAATGCCGGCATCCCTGGCGGCTCTTCTGATCGGCCCGGTGAGATATATATTTGTGCTGCAATTATGTCGCTCTGGGCCCATCAATCAGGAACAGTGCCAAAAATGCCGGTAGGTAGGAGGAGGTTTGCAGGGCTCTGCTCCGGCGGCCACGAACCAGAGTCCGGAAAATCTGATAATAGTCCAGTCCTTTAATCTAGGAAACTATAGTATCGAAGCTGAAGATTAAGCTCCATAATTACTGACCTGCAGGACATTTATTTATCAGACCAGCAAAGCATTTAGCAGCCGACGTAAAGGCAAAAGCACAGCGTCCCGCCAGGCTCAGGGACAGCAAATCCTGCAATAAGCGGCTCCGGTGAGGAATCTCCACCTGCGGGGAAAAAAGAAAAAAAGTTTAGAATAAGAATTAATTGACATGAGCAAAGAAAAGCAAATCGGAAAACCTCCTTTAAGGCTCTTTAATGGGTTGAAGATGAACTTACAAGCGAGATTGCTCTCCTCCAGAAGGAGGAAAACTATCTTGCATACTGTTTCTTAAAGAAACCCCACCAGCTTTGTCTCCTCTGCATGGAGAAGTAGCACCTTCTCAGAGCGATAGCAGATACATAGGATGCAGCAGATATAGGGAGTAGCAGATAAGCCGCCATTATTATGAACGGCACATGGCAGTTGTGGGATCTGTTACACATCGTGCAGAAAGCTTCCACATGTCGCTGTTGTACTTACATTTTTTGGCAATGAGCATACAAATGCCATGAGCAGTGCAACGAGGCGGCTCTGAGGGGCTGCGGGACCATCCATCTGCAATCAGAAAAATGATACTGTAATTACTAACCGATAATTTGATTTTCCTGAAACCCATGAGAGAGAGTGAGATCTGCCAGATCACTGGACAGGAAGTCCAGAGCAAAAAAATAAAAAGGCAACTACCACTTGCTCCTTCAATGTGGTTTCGAAGAAGTCAAGTAGGACATGGTTGACATTTTCCATTGAAGTAATGCCCCCCACTAAGGCAAAGATCTGGACCATAAGAAACCCTCAGTGTCAATGATCACCGAATGGTTCAAAATATCTACCCAACTCCATGCTATCAAGTGTAGACTGAGCATCGCAGAAAGGGATCCACAAACCAGAAGAAAGATTTACTACTTACTTATAAATTCAACTTTAATCATCTCTTTTTTGGTGTGCCCCTTAGGACGTAACGTTACTCCAACCATGAAGATTGTTAGTTGAAAAACTGTTAAATGCAAAATAGTCTCTTTGCTTGAAAACTATATTGGTATCAGTCAAAGCTCAGAAGGTCTTAAGCCAAGATGTTAGCACTCCGTCCCCTCAACCATGTACCTTATGGACGTATCATCCTGTTCTTGAGTAATCAGAACAGTCTTACCTCAGTGTGAAGACATTGGACTTAACTATCGAAGATGCTTCTCCTTCGCCACAGGAGTCTCACAGGTACGGGGACATTAATCCCCCCATCAATTCCTTCCTTTATAGGTTTATTGCAGAGTTTCCGATTTATCTCTGCTAACGCGCACAGACTGGATATTTAACCAACTCGCCACTTAGTTCAATCTAACAGTTTTATGACTTCAATCCCAAAATACTTATTGGGTATAATGGCTCCTCCGGCTTAATTTCCAATGGGTTCACTTTCCAACTTCAACCAGGAGGATACACCGGTCTTGGAATATTTTCACCAGATCGGGTATAACTATGTCTGTTCTGCAACTCCAGTTAGGAGGATAGACTGGGATATTTATGGTTTATTAGCCCCCTCCCGGCAAGCACAGCTCGCACTTCCATTAGGAGGTCAGACCGGTTTAGTGCCGCCTGACTTGGCACAATCAAGTTCATCTTACCACTCCATACTAGTGGGGTAGATTGGGGCACAGAGTTTAATCATTTAGCATCCACGAGGCAATTTTGTGATACCAACTAGGTGCCTTAAAGCACACCTGTCTGCAGGATTGTGCTCATTAACCACACACACTGTCAGGTGGGCGCAGTTACACAGAGTGAAATGATACCTTGGTTGATGAAATCCATCCTGTGGTTCTTGTGTAATCTTTACTTTCAGTTTGGAGATAATGATATGCTCGTGCTCCGAGGCGGCTTGTGGGGGGGCGCTCTGCTTACATATTCAATTGTATACTCTTCAGACAGGTCACTGTGCCTTCACTGACCTGCCTCCTCTTTTACCTAGACCCGCACTTCGAGATGCATTATGTAAAATAGGAGGCAGGTCAGTGAAGGCACAGTGAGCTGTCATAAGAGCATACAGATGAATATGTAAGCAGAGCACCAGATAGAGCACCCACCACAGGGCCGCCCCAAAGCACGAGAATATCATTATCTCCAAACTGAAAGTGAACATTACACAAGAACCACAGGACGGATTTCATCAACCAAGGTATCATATTAATCAGTGTAATGTCTCTCATCTGACAATGTATGTAGTTTACTGAGCACAATCCTTCTGACAGGTGCGCTTTATCCGGACATCTGGTGGTTTTATTTAACTTAGGCCAGCCATGTCCATCTTGTACCTCCAACTAGGAGAGTAAACGGAAATGTAGACATTTATTAACTTAAATGCTTAGCAGTCCATCTTATGACACCAGACTGGGAGGCTCCACTGGATTTATACTGGTTTTATTCAGTTTAGCCATGCCCAAGCTACAAATCCTACTAGAAGGATAACCTGGAAGCCAAATGATGAACCAACCTCAATGCCAACCAGTCCAAATTATGACTCCAGACCCCAAAGATTAACTGGACTTAGAATTATGTAATTTGGCTTATGACCACCATGACCAAACTCCAACTAGAAGGATAACTGAGACGTAGATATTTTGCTAAGCTTAAAGTCGACCAGTCCGTTCTGAGACTCCACACACTGGACTTACAATGGTTTCATTCTGATTAGTGCAACCATTTATAGCTCCTACCAAGAGGACAAACTGGGACATAGATGTTAAATGCGGATCAGTTCAATATACTATCCAAGTGGGAGGGATTGACTGGAAATCTGCTCGACTCCCCAGCTATCCCCTCAGGACTGTAATTTATTAAGGCCCCTCCTTGTAGTTTAATAGAATCACCACATACTGATGAAATCATCCGGAAGCCATCATTACCGATATCAGCAGTATTGCTAGTAAAGGGTTAGTGAAGCTTTGAGACAGTGGTGAAAACAATCCTACAAGCCCCAAGTCGGCTGGCTAACCAGGCAAAAGCCATAGCCCCAAAAGCTGAACATCCCACTGAAAGTCATACTCGACTGAAGGCCCCATCAAGATATGCCGCGAGGCAGAGGCAGCCGAAGAAAACCCTAAACCTGAGGTGGCAAGCTTTTCAACAACTATGAAGCGGCCAGAAAACCTTCAGGCAGGCCGAACACGAGACCTGAGGTGGTATGGCAAACATGAGGCTATACCCAAGGCGACTGGCCCAACACACAAGACACGAGGCCAGACACTAGGCCAGACGTGAGGCGGCAGGCCCAACTCACAAGGCACGAGGCCAGAAGTGAGGCAGCAGGCCCAACTCACAAGACACGAGGCCAGACGTGAGGCAGCAGGCCCAACTCACAAGACATTAAGCCAGTCATGAGGCAGCAGGCCCAAAACACAAGCACAGACATGAAGCAGTGGCAGCCGGCCAAACAACCAAGACATGAGGCCATACCCAAGAAGGCAGGTCCAACACACGAGACACGGAATTAAGACTTTGGAATAGTCAAAGTCCTGACCTTAATCTAATTGAGATGCTGTGGTATCACCTTAAAAAGGCAGTTCAAATGTGGCTGAATTTCAACAATTTTGCAAAGATATGTGACCAAAGTTCCTTCAGAGCATTGTAGAAGACTCATTGCCAGTTATCGCAAACACTTGATTGCAATTGTTACTGCTAGGGGCCCAACCAGTCATTAGGTTTAGGGGGCAATCACTTTTTCCACACAGGGTCTTGTAGGTTTGGATTTCTTTTTCCATTAATAATAAAGACCCTCATTTAAAAACTGCATTTTGTGTTTACTTGTGTCATCTTTGTCTAATATTTACATTTGTTTTGTGATCTGAAACATTTAAGTGTGACAAACATGCAAAAGAATAAAAAATCAGTAAGGGGGCAAACACTTTCACACCACTGTAGGCAGGTACCGAAGCACTAAATGTATATTCTCCCAGACTGATAAGATTTCAGCGCCAAACTGCACCCCGGTACTCAGTGCCATTCTTACTAGAGGTTGCTACAGAACGTGCTACGGTGTGCTAGGTTTCTCGGCTGCTCAAGGCTGCTTCAACCAAAGGACAGGAAACCACATTGAAGGAGGAAGTGCGAGTTGCTTTTTTATTTTGTGCTCTTGTCTTCCTGTCCAGTGATCGGGTGGATCCCACTCTCTCTCTCAGGTGCTTGTCATGTGTGAGGGGAAAAAGGCAAATTAGTTTTACTGTCAGCAGAAAATACACTTCCTTTAGGCGCAGTCAGACGGCCGTATAACACGTACGACGATAACATCACAATGCTCGGACTTGCTGGCAGCTCTCCTGATCCGAGCATGATGGCTGCAAAGAAACACAAGATCGGGTCAGGAGAGCCGCTGGCCAGTCCGAGGATTGTGATGCGATCATCGTCCGTATTATATGGCCGTCCCTTAAACCATGATCTGATGAGTCTGTTAACAGAGAGAACCAATCAAATGGTGACTGCAGATTTCGTAATGGTACCGTCATTATTAAAAGTTTTCTGTGACATAGCAGAATATGGAAGAATTTCCCCACCATATTCAGGTGACGGCTGTCCAGTCCCTCTTTATATTCTCCCTAGTCACACCAAACTGCCCAATCTTTTTCCCTTTTCCATTAGGGGAAAATGTCCAATTTGGATCGGGTGAATAATAATCAACTTTATTTAATAATAATAATCTTTATTTTTATATCGCACTAACATATTCCGCAGCACTTTACATACATTATCATTGCTGTCCCCATTGGAGCTCACAATCTAAATTAATGAGTAGAAGGACAGAACTAGACATGTATATATGGACGGTTGGAGCTTAATCTACTGCAATTATTGATGTCAATGTCCATCTATCAAGCACCAGTCATTGGCCTTTGAGATCTGCATTGATATGTAGATTGTGGAGCACGCTGTGAAATAAGATTTTGCTAACCCATGTAGATGAAATATCTTCGGTTCGACCCCGCTGAGATTTGGCTTCTTCCAAGAAGCAGCTGTAAAAATGACTTTTACATACAGCAATTACATACATACTTGTCAAGGAACTCTCTTTATTCTGTAGGAACCACATCTTTCAAATTATACACAGAAAACCGGACACCATGCCCGAGGCTGAACGCCAGGCCTTCGGTATCGGCAGTCTTGGTGAGAAGGCGTGCACTTACGTTGACTTTTTCTTACAGCCATTGATTGCATCATTACCTTCTTTCGTCAGGGATTCTGCTCATTTCATTGAAATCAGCCGTAACATCGTTTTACCTGACCAGGACTTGATTGTGACCTGCGATGTGGAATCCCTCTACTCTAACACTGACCATAATGATGGCATTCGGGCGCTTACCTTCTTTTTCAACAAACTGGATGGCCAAAACCATACGCATAACTCATTCCTCATGGATCTCTTGGATTTCGTCCTCCCTCACAATTATTTCTTATTTGACAAAATTCTTTTGACATGTTTCGGGAGTAGCGATAAAGGCTAGTTGCGAGATAGCCTATGCAAACAATTTTTTGTTTTAGGATGGTGGGAAGAAACTGTGGTCTATTGGTCAAACCCCTTTCAAGCACGAGTGTCACATTGGCATCGATACATTGACGACATCTTTTTTTTATCTGGCTAGGTACGGAGGCTGAGTGCCTGCGATTCTCGGGTGAGCTAAATTGTAATTCTTTCAATATACTCCTCACGCACTCTCTCCCAGCTCGGCGACGTTGCTGGACTTGAAAGCCTCCGACTCTGGCAAACGCCTCCGACTCTGGCAAACGCCTCCGACTGTGGCAAACGCCTCCGACTGTGGCAAACGCCTCCGACTCTGGCAAACGCCTCCGACTCTGGCAAACGCCTCCGACTCTGGCAAACGCCTCATCACAAATATTCACCTAAAGCCCACCGGTACCAACAGCTTGCTGAAGTTTCACAGTTTTCACCCCACGCATAGTAAAAAAGGAGTTCCTGTTAGACAGTTTCTCCGTGTCCGGCAGAATTGCACCCGGAATGTGGATTTTCGTGCCCAGGCCAAAACCCTTACCAGCAGATTTGAAGAACAAGGCTACCCCAAAGGAATTGTATCGGCAGCCTTTCAAAGAGCCAGCAAGCACAGTCAGGACTCATTATTCCTACCTCGGGACAAGTTGCCCAGATTCATCACCGACTACAACACCAGATGGAACCAGGTGAGGGTCATTCTGCAATGGCATTGGCTCATTCTTATCACTGATGGTCAAACATCTCCCATTGTTAGTTCTTGGCCCTTAATGACAGCCAGGAGGGCCCCTAATCTGTAAGATAGTCTTACCACCAGCCATTTAAACCAGCCCACCATTACGCTAAACCGGGGCATTGTAGTCAGGGGCTCCTTCCTGTGCTAGGAATGAAACGTCTGTCCCTCCAACCAGAGACAGCTTTACTAACCCTCTAGATTCTCAGCAGTTTCCACTCAGGTCCTACATCAACTGTAAGACTAAAAATGTTATTTATGCTATTGTCTGCCCGTCACAAGGTTTACGTGGGTCCGACTTCCCAGGAGCTGAGAAAGGGAGCCCAAAAACACTTGTCCACCATACCCTTCTTTAGATCAGAAGCTGCTAAGTGTAAGACTCTTGCCCCTATTGCTGCTCACCTTCCTGGCCATGAATAATGGGAAATTTCATGGTGTTTTCTTTTTTGGTCTGCAGAGGACTTTCAGCAATGGTAGAGGTGGCAATTGCCACAAACAACTGCTAAGGACAGAATCCAGGTGGATATTCAACTTCCACACAGTCACCCCCTCAGGTCTCAATGAGGAGCTACTAACTATATAGCGTATTTCGGTGATAACCATCTTTACAGTATCTTCAGCACCAACAGCTGGGAAACATGGACCACCTTCATATGTTATGGGACATTTCAATTTTCTACGCTACATACATATGGGTCATCTTGTAATCCCACGTGGGGATCTTGGGCCTGAATTTTTCTTATCTTCTCCTTCTCTGCCATGCTTCCATTCCCTTGTGTCTGTTCTCGAGGTCTTCACATTAAAATTGGTATTCTGTATTTTCTAGCTACTAGTTGTTTTTTGTTCAGGCTTGTTCGGACTACCTCTAGAGCTGGCTACTTTTCTTCCAGCCCTATCATCTGGGGCTACTTGTACTCTCATTTCCCTATACAGGGCACCATGTTACTCTGGTTTTGCATTCACAGTTATTTTAGTTGAACAACCTGGCTCCGATGGCTCTCTCACCGACTCCCATTACATGATCATTCGTTTCTCTTGATTCTTCTAGGGCCCGTATCCATAATACCGCCGCTGGACACTATGCCCCCCATCCGATGTAGCGTACTCCCCGCACCACGGGGGCATGTGCATTCATGTGCACCTGGACAAACATGAATATAACTTCCCGATCGGTTGGGATCTCCAGCGATCCCGGGAACTGAAGCTCTGAAGAGGCTTGTGTGAAAGTAGAGGTGGTCGATTCTGCACACCTCTGCTCCATTCATTCCTATGAGGATGCTGAAGGCCAGCCGAGCGCTGCGCTCGGGGATCTCCAGCCGTCCCATAGAGAGTGGATGGAGCGGAGTTGTGCATGAGCCACCACTACTCCATTAACACGGGGCTTGTTGGAGCTCAGGTTCTTAGGATCGCTGGGAGTGCGACCATAATTGGGACATTATCCACTATCCCATGGGTATGGAGTTTCTCCGCTTTCATGAAAGAAGGTGAGATAGGGGCATCCTTGCAGCGCTGGGGTCCAGGGTTCAAATCCCACCAAGGACAACATCTGCAAGGAGTTTGTAGGTTCTCCTTGTGTTTGCGTGGGTTTCCTCCGGTACTCCGGTTTCCTCCCACACCCCAAAGACATACTGATAGGGAATGGAGATTGTGAACCCCAATGGGGACAGCGATTTTAATGTCTGTAAAGCACTGTGGAATTAATGGCGCTATATAAATGAGTAAAATAAATAAATGCCCCGAGTGGCTTACACCACCCACCCGCAACCAAATTAAATTTGATTTCCCCCTTTTCTTTTTTATTTTTAGATTTAATTTATTATTTAAAAAATATGTATATTTTTCATTTTCTGACATTACCGTCTATTCTGCCTACATGCTGGCAATCTTGGCCATGCATTATTATAGGTGTCTACTGCCCCCCTCAGGCCGGCTGGATTATTATATTCTCATCCCATGCATTTGACTGGTCATTGTTTGCGCTGTGATCAGATACCGATTCGCTCTTCTTCTTTTTTTTTTACCACAGCGCAATTGTCTCCTTTTGGTGGCGCACTCATGTGTCCTTAGCAACTCATATCTGTTTCCCCGGTCTCTGTGTTCATGCCGTCCGTCTGATGTGACGCACCCATGTGTACTCATCATGCGCCACTCATCACATGCCGGGTTATGTCCCGGACCCTCCATGGCCAGGATGTTGAGACTCACCCACTGTTAACTAATTATTTTGATTATCTATGTATACGCTCATTGATACTTCATGGCTCCTCTTCCCCTGATGAAGCTGTTTTGAGGTGAAACGCGTGGACCTCCTCCTGCGCCTTTATTATCCTCTTGTTTCCAGGATTATTGCAACACTCTGTTACATTAGTTGTCAATACATTGCCAGGGCAGGGGTATGGTTTTGTACTTTTGTATTTTTAAGTGATTTCATTACCTTGTGTGTGTTCCTTTTTGTATCAATAAAATCATATACTTATTTATACTTATTGCAGTAGCTGTGCACATCCTTATTGCATTGATTCTTTCCTATCCTCCTCTCCCTTCTATAGCAATTATATACAGCAGATTCCAGAGATGAATTAAATAAAAACCCAGTATTTCATATACAAAAAAAAAAATCCAACTTCATTACCTGGAAAGGAAGGAACTTCGTGGTGAGACTATTTTCACTAAGAATGGAAACATCTCCGTCCAGGAACAGGTTCACAATCTGAGATGCGCTCGAAGACAATAACCTGCGAGTGCAGAAGAGAAGGCGAGTGACAGATCGGTCACACGGAGGGCGATGACGGCCATTATATTATATAAATACTCACTCAGGACTGAGCCGTGTGCTGGACGCAGTGATTAATGACGCCATAGCTGTGAGGACACTGTCGTTAAGGAGGACGTGAAGATCTGCTGCATGCCCCCGTTCTGAGAGTGGAAACATTACAATTTAATTTCTTACGAGAGTTCGTTCGAATCGATTCGCAGAACTCGGCCCGTCGGCTCCGTCAGTGGATGGGAACCATGAGAACCGGCATCAGCAGATCTTCTTTTAACTAGCCTGGTGCGACATCCCACCGCAACGATGACGTTGCACCAGGCCAGGTAAATCGCGGCTGCTGGGAGGCAAGAGGAGATTTTTAAGCCACTTATCAACGTATGTGGCTCGATGAACCAGGTCCTGCAAATCTTTTGGCCCTCCGGTCTCCGTCACGTTTACCTTGCATTGCAGCTTGCACGGTGAGGGACAGCAGACAGGGCATCACTTTCTGGTGATAATAACAGAGAGACTCTGCGTTTTCTTGGCATAGTACCGCCACGTGATGAAGGCTCTTGCACACAGCGACCACGTCTTCCGCACTTGTTTCTCCTTCAGAGTTTGAGGGGAGAAAAAAAAATGTATAAAGTAAATAGAAATAGCTGGAGAGCACACAGGTCTCGGTGGAGTATATACAGTGCAAAGAATAGCATTTACGGGTTAACAGTAAAAAGCATATGGCGGTAACTACAGTCAGTATTACCATGTGAATAGCAGATACCTCTTTGTGTCTGACGGACGTAATCCAGTAGCATCGGCACAGTCTCTTGAACGATACTGTGATGTGTAGACACAGCAGCTAAAGCTTCAAGACAGCGCTGCCATAAAGTGTGCGGGGGTATAGCGCTCCCAGGGGTGTCCGTACCATCCATGGGCACTGTAAAAAAAACAAAAATGATGGCAATGAATGAAACACATATTGACTGTGTAGAGGATAAACATAGGGAGCAATTGACGATGGCTGGTTATAGTATCTCGGCTACTTATGTGCAATTCCAGACACATCCCACAAAGGTTACAGGGTGGTGGGGTGGGGGAAATAAAAACTTTTTTCCCTTTAAACATGGAAAACCCTGTAGAAATATCCATTGGTTGGACGTCCACATGCATTGGTCCATCTTGAATATATGGCGACGTCACTTGAACGTGATGTCATATTGCTAGGATTTGACTCTACTTAAGAGAAGCCGCAGCACTGCGGCCCTTTTTTTTTTTTTTTTTTTTTTCAATGTAGAGTAATGCTCCAGATCACTGGTTTATTTACTTGATACAAGTAGAGGGTCTGAACACCCACAATTTATTGACCTCCAAGTGAAATTGATGGATACCAAGTGGGATGTAAAAACCTCCAATTACAGGATTCTGCAAAAGGCGAAAGGAGCCGATAATGTTGCACCAACAGGGACGATGCATTGGAGGCATATGTCAATGCAACATCAGCGGAATCTCTCTTATATTTCGATGTGGACGTGAGAGGTGCCGCTTCAATCCTCATCTGTGGAACATGTCGAATTCACAGAAAGTCCATACGATCATTGGCTTACCTGTCTGTAGCCTTGCACAGAGCGGGGGAACCATACGACTAATAAACACGGTAGGATGAACGCTGGCCAATGATCCTGAAGATTCAATCGCAGCCTGGCTGCAACCAAAAAAGAAGGAGAGAGAAAATATTACATAAATATCACCCATATACAAAGTTAGGAACATGTCCGCAATCTCCGCTAGAGATCATTCATTTAAAGGCCTTTAGTGACTGTAATGACTATAGCCGGCAGGACACAGTATATAGGGGTGTTGTGTTTGCACAACCTCTTCCTGTGTAACAAGTCGGGACCCCCCATAAATCATAATAAGGAATAAGAAACACACAGCGTTGCAAAGGCAAGAAATAAAACTATCCCTCCCGATCCCTTACAGTAATGACAAGGACAGAAAAATACCAGCTCTGAGGATCTATTTCTTCTAGGATCAGCCGGGTCAAATGCTCAACAACCAGATCAATGTCACCAGACGACAAGAAACCTTTGGGGGAAGAAGCACAGAGATGTCAGAGCGCAAGCACCTGTACTACATAAAACAATTCACAATTATCAAGATCTCTGCTATTGTGTCAGTGAATAGAAACTCTCTTAAAGTCCATCCCGATCATTAAGAGGATAGAGACCTGCACTAGGACGTGATCAGAACGGGTCTGCGGCCTCTAGATGTAAATTAAAGGGTTTCATTTTCTGCAGCAGGAAGAGATTCAAGGTGTGTGTTCAAACACAAGGAAAGAAAAAGATAAAGAAAGTAACTCGAAAAGAAAGCCTGCGAGTCCTGCTCACCCCGCCGTCAGAGAGAAAGCATGGGAGTACTGCTCAACTGGCTGTCACAGAGAGAAAGCCTGCAAGTCCTGCTCATCCTGCCAGAGACAAAGCCTGCGAGTCCTGCTCACCTCAAAGTCACAGAGAGAAAGCCTGCGACTCCTGCTCATCCCGCCGTCACAGAGACAAAGCCTGCGAGTCCTGCTCACCTCAAAGTCACAGAGAGAAAGCCTGCGACTCCTGCTCACCCCGCCGTCACAGAGACAAAGCCTGCGCGTCCTGCTCACCCCGTCACAGAGACAAAGCCTGCGAGTCCTGCTCACCCCGCCGTCACAGAGACAAAGCCTGAAAGTCCTGCTCACCCCGCCGTCACAGAGACAAAGCCTGAGAGTCCTGCTCACCCCGCCGTCACAGAGACAAAGCCTGAGAGTCCTGCTCACCCCGCCGTCACAGAGACAAAGCCTGAGAGTCCTGCTCACCCCGCCGTCACAGAGACAAAGCCTGAGAGTCCTGCTCACCCCGCCGTCACAGAGACAAAGCCTGAGAGTCCTGCTCACCCCGCCGTCACAGAGACAAAGCCTGAGAGTCCTGCTCACCCCGCCGTCACAGAGACAAAGCCTGCGAGTCCTGCTCACCCCGCCGTCACAGAGACAAAGCCTGCGAGTCCTGCTCACCCCGCCGTCACAGAGACAAAGCCTGCGAGTCCTGCTCACCCCGCCGTCACAGAGACAAAGCCTGCGAGTCCTGCTCACCCCGCCGTCATATAGAGACAAAGCCTGCGAGTCCTGCTCACCCCGCCGTCACAGAGACAAAGCCTGCGAGTCCTGCTCACCCCGCCGTCACAGAGACAAAGCCTGCGAGTCCTGCTCACCCCGCCGTCACAGAGACAAAGCCTGCGAGTCCTGCTCACCCCGCCGTCACAGAGACAAAGCCTGCGAGTCCTGCTCACCCCGCCGTCACAGAGACAAAGCCTGCGAGTCCTGCTCACCCCGCCGTCACAGAGACAAAGCCTGCGAGTCCTGCTCACCCCGCCGTCACAGAGACAAAGCCTGCGAGTCCTGCTCACCCCGCCGTCACAGAGACAAAGCCTGCGAGTCCTGCTCACCCCGCCGTCAGAGAGAAAGCATGGGAGTACTGCTCAACTGGCTGTCACAGAGAGAAAGCCTGCAAGTCCTGCTCATCCTGCCAGAGACAAAGCCTGCGAGTCCTGCTCACCCCGCCGTCACAGAGACAAAGCCTGCGACTCCTGCTCATCCCGCCGTCACAGAGACAAAGCCTGCGAGTCCTGCTCAGCCCGCCGTCAGAGACAAAGCCTGCGAGTCCTGCTCAGCCCGCCGTCACAGAGACAAAGCCTGCGAGTCCTGCTCAGCCCGCCGTCACAGAGACAAAGCCTGCGAGTTCTGCTCAGCCCGCCGTCACAGAGACAAAGCCTGCGAGTCCTGCTCAGCCCGCCGTCACAGAGACAAAGCCTGCGAGTCCTGCTCAGCCCGCCGTCACAGAGACAAAGCCTGCGAGTCCTGCTCAGCCCGCCGTCACAGAGACAAAGCCTGCGAGTCCTGCTCAGCCCGCCGTCACAGAGACAAAGCCTGCGAGTCCTGCTCAGCCCGTCACAGAGACAAAGCCTGCGAGTCCTGCTCAGCCCGCCGTCAGAGACAAAGCCTGAGAGTCCTGCTCAGCCCGCCGTCACAGAGACAAAGCCTGCGAGTCCTGCTCACCCCGCCGTCACAGAGACAAAGCCTGCGAGTCCTGCTCAGCCCGCCGTCACAGAGACAAAGCCTGCGAGTCCTGCTCACCCCGCCGTCACAGAGACAAAGCCTGCGAGTCCTGCTCACCCCGCCGTCACAGAGACAAAGCCTGCGAGTCCTGCTCAGCCCGCCGTCAGAGACAAAGCCTGCGAGTCCTGCTCAGTCCGCCGTCACAGAGAAAAAGCCTGCGAGTCCTGCTCAGCCCGCCGTCACAGAAACAAAGCCTGCGAGTCCTGCTCACCCCGCCGTCACAGAGACAAAGCCTGCGAGTCCTGCTCACCCCGCCGTCACAGAGACAAAGCCTGCGAGTCCTGCTCACCCCGCCGTCACAGAGACAAAGCCTGCGAGTCCTGCTCACCCCGCCGTCACAGAGACAAAGCCTGCGAGTCCTGCTCACCCCGCCGTCACAGAGACAAAGCCTGCGAGTCCTGCTCACCCCGCCGTCACAGAGACAAAGCCTGCGAGTCCTGCTCACCCCGCCGTCACAGAGACAAAGCCTGCGAGTCCTGCTCACCCCGCCGTCACAGAGACAAAGCCTGCGAGTCCTGCTCACCCCGCCGTCACAGAGACAAAGCCTGCGAGTCCTGCTCACCCCGCCGTCACAGAGACAAAGCCTGCGAGTCCTGCTCACCCCGCCGTCATATAGAGAAAGCTTAGAAGTCCAGCTTTCCAGCCCACTTATACAGGACACCCTATAAGTCACCCACTCGTAAGAAAGCTAGCTTTTCTTGTATGCAGTGTCCCGTCATTCATTGTGCGCGAGGAGAGGGACGCAGGACTTCAATTTAACAGCACTAACGTTACGTTGAAGATGGCCTTAATGGATATAACGAGACTGTAGGACAGGTACCTTGGTGTGTGCCCAGCACGGTGAGGACTTTTACTGCTACCTGGTGGAGATGTGTGCTGGGATCAGTCACCGCAGAGAACACCATACTGCACAAGGGCTCCTTAAAACTAGCCAGGCCATTTCCATCTGCAAAAATAAAAATACAAAAAGGGAAGTTCTATTTAATTGCAAATCTGATCCTATCTGCTTATATGGCTCCATCATCACCGTCTCCAAATGAGGCTCACAATCTACATTTCCTATCAGTATGTTTTTGGAGTCACCGGCATCGGACTTTGCAAATCTATATTACACACATAAATCTATGAGGATCTGCAGTCAGGGATCGCTCCTGTGTCCTAACCCTGTAGGACGGACAAGGTACCTTCATCTTCAAGCCACTTGCTCTGCAGTTTTAGGAATCCCAGCGTCATCTCCAGTATCGTCCTACGATGGCTGCTCTGCAAGTAAAGCACATAAGGGGGTCAGCACAATCCTCTAATGGAGGGGCTTTGCAAACTGGGGAGCTCCTGCCTACAGACGACAACGTCTGATAAATCTCCCTAAAGGTCCAATAAAATAAATATTTTCCAATTATAGGAAGTGATAACCGATCAGGATATATCATCACTGGGTGGGGGGTCTGCCTACCAGGGGTTTTAAAAAATAAGGGGTTGCAGTGTGGTTTTTCCCTAACTTTCCCTGCACAGCGAGGCTCTCGGTCACCATTGTACGGAGAATGACAATGTAACCCTCGGATGCCTGCAGAGGGCACTCCTGTGCAGAAGAAAATGCTACTGAGATTCTCAGGGGTCCTGGAACCCCACCAATCTGATAGTAGAGGTAGATGGCATAGCGCTATAACACAGACGTTGTTATGGAGGGTGACAGAGTCTGTATACTGCTTCTTCACATCACCCTATTGAAGGGATATCAATGGGGATGTCCCCTTTAAAAGTAGTGGACAACCCCTTTAACAGTCCCCATACCTGTGCATGCTGATTATACTGGTCCAGAAGCAGGGGCAGGACATTAGCGGTCACTTTCAGACACGCCCGGGAGGAGGCGGCAGCAGCGGCCTGCAGCAGTTTAGCGCTGGGCCACACCAGCTTCATATCTGGCTCACACAGATGATGCTTGCAGTCTGAGAATAAATCAGTAATATTATCAGCGTCCATGGTAAATATAATTATATGGCTCACACAGAGTCCGGGGCTCTTACCCTGCAGGATATTAGTCAGGAAAGTGTCTAATAAATCTTCAGAGTCCGGGCCTAGGACAGAGCTGGACAGACAGGCGGACAGAGCATGGAGGGCGGCCAGGCCGGCGGCTTCAACCTTGTCACTCGCTGTCTGAAATACCTGCGAGAAAACAACAAACGTATCCTGAATACATTCATTTTTTAATTTAGGGGCTTTAAAAAGAAAAAAAAAAAAGTTTCCAAAACTTTTTAAAAATCAAATTTGGCTTGTGTCGCCATTATATGACACCTGTAACTTTATTTTTCAATCGATGGTGCTGTACAGAAGCTTTTTTTTACCCCCGGAGTTGTAATTTTTATTGATACTATTTTGGGGTCCATATAATGTGTTGATTGCTCTTGTATTACATTTTGGGGGAAGGTGGAAGAACAAAAATAACTATGGAGATTTTTTATTTTTTTATTTATGGCATAAAATATATTTATATATTGGTAAGCGTCAGAAAGAAGGAGTAGTAAACACCCTATAGTGAAATCTCTTTGGTAAGGCCCACTTGGGCATTTGTGCTTTTTTTTTTTTTTTTTTTTTTTTTTTTACCATTTAAGTGCCAAATACTTTGATCGCTAATATTTCTGCAGCGTTGCAGCCACTATTGCATCCTGTGTCCAGTTCACCATCAGAAATTTGAGATATCTACTATATAATTGTCTTATCCCGTCTGTCTGTCTGTCTGTCTTATCCCGTCTGTCTGTCTGTCTGTCTTATCCCGTCTGTCTGTCTGTCTGTCTTATCCCGTCTGTCTGTCTGTCTGTCTTATCCCGTCTGTCTGTCTGTCTGTCTTATCCCGTCTGTCTGTCTGTCTTATCCCGTCTGTCTGTCTGTCTGTCTGTCTGTCTGTCTTATCCCGTCTGTCTGTCTGTCTGTCTGTCTTATCCCGTCTGTCTGTCTGTCTTATCCCGTCTGTCTGTCTGTCTGTCTGTCTTATCCCGTCTGTCTGTCTGTCTGTCTGTCTTATCCCGTCTGTCTGTCTGTCTGTCTTATCCCGTCTGTCTGTCTGTCTGTCTTATCCCGTCTGTCTGTCTGTCTGTCTTATCCCGTCTGTCTGTCTGTCTGTCTTATCCCGTCTGTCTGTCTGTCTGTCTTATCCCGTCTGTCTGTCTGTCTGTCTTATCCCGTCTGTCTGTCTGTCTTATCCCGTCTGTCTGTCTGTCTGTCTTATCCCGTCTGTCTGTCTGTCTGTCTTATCCCGTCTGTCTGTCTGTCTGTCTGTCTTATCCCGTCTGTCTGTCTGTCTGTCTGTCTTATCCCGTCTGTCTGTCTGTCTGTCTGTCTGTCTTATCCCGTCTGTCTGTCTGTCTGTCTGTCTGTCTTATCCCGTCTGTCTGTCTGTCTTATCCCGTCTGTCTGTCTGTCTGTCTGTCTGTCTTATCCCGTCTGTCTGTCTGTCTGTCTGTCTGTCTTATCCCGTCTGTCTGTCTGTCTGTCTGTCTTATCCCGTCTGTCTGTCTGTCTTATCCCGTCTGTCTGTCTTATCCCGTCTGTCTGTCTGTCTGTCTGTCTTATCCCGTCTGTCTGTCTGTCTGTCTGTCTTATCCCGTCTGTCTGTCTGTCTGTCTGTCTTATCCCGTCTGTCTGTCTGTCTTATCCCGTCTGTCTGTCTTATCCCGTCTGTCTGTCTTATCCCGTCTGTCTGTCTTATCCCGTCTGTCTGTCTTATCCCGTCTGTCTGTCTTATCCCGTCTGTCTGTCTTATCCCGTCTGTCTGTCTTATCCCGTCTGTCTGTCTTATCCCGTCTGTCTGTCTTATCCCGTCTGTCTGTCTTATCCCGTCTGTCTGTCTTATCCCGTCTGTCTGTCTTATCCCGTCTGTCTGTCTGTCTGTCTTATCCCGTCTGTCTGTCTGTCTGTCTTATCCCGTCTGTCTGTCTGTCTGTCTTATCCCGTCTGTCTGTCTGTCTGTCTTATCCCGTCTGTCTGTCTGTCTGTCTTATCCCGTCTGTCTGTCTGTCTGTCTTATCCCGTCTGTCTGTCTTATCCCGTCTGTCTGTCTTATCCCGTCTGTCTGTCTTATCCCGTCTGTCTGTCTTATCCCGTCTGTCTGTCTTATCCCGTCTGTCTGTCTTATCCCGTCTGTCTGTCTTATCCCGTCTGTCTGTCTTATCCCGTCTGTCTGTCTTATCCCGTCTGTCTGTCTTATCCCGTCTGTCTGTCTTATCCCGTCTGTCTGTCTTATCCCGTCTGTCTGTCTTATCCCGTCTGTCTGTCTTATCCCGTCTGTCTGTCTTATCCCGTCTGTCTGTCTTATCCCGTCTGTCTGTCTTATCCCGTCTGTCTGTCTTATCCCGTCTGTCTGTCTTATCCCGTCTGTCTGTCTTATCCCGTCTGTCTGTCTTATCCCGTCTGTCTGTCTTATCCCGTCTGTCTGTCTTATCCCGTCTGTCTGTCTTATCCCGTCTGTCTGTCTTATCCCGTCTGTCTGTCTTATCCCGTCTGTCTGTCTGTCTGTCTTATCCCGTCTGTCTGTCTGTCTGTCTTATCCCGTCTGTCTGTCTGTCTGTCTGTCTTATCCCGTCTGTCTGTCTGTCTGTCTGTCTTATCCCGTCTGTCTGTCTGTCTTATCCCGTCTGTCTGTCTGTCTTATCCCGTCTGTCTGTCTGTCTTATCCCGTCTGTCTGTCTGTCTTATCCCGTCTGTCTGTCTGTCTTATCCCGTCTGTCTGTCTGTCTTATCCCGTCTGTCTGTCTGTCTTATCCCGTCTGTCTGTCTGTCTGTCTTATCCCGTCTGTCTGTCTGTCTGTCTTATCCCGTCTGTCTGTCTGTCTGTCTTATCCCGTCTGTCTGTCTGTCTTATCCCGTCTGTCTGTCTGTCTGTCTTATCCCGTCTGTCTGTCTGTCTGTCTTATCCCGTCTGTCTGTCTGTCTGTCTTATCCCGTCTGTCTGTCTGTCTTATCCCGTCTGTCTGTCTGTCTTATCCCGTCTGTCTGTCTGTCTTATCCCGTCTGTCTGTCTGTCTTATCCCGTCTGTCTGTCTGTCTGTCTTATCCCGTCTGTCTGTCTGTCTGTCTTATCCCGTCTGTCTGTCTGTCTGTCTTATCCCGTCTGTCTGTCTGTCTTATCCCGTCTGTCTGTCTGTCTGTCTTATCCCGTCTGTCTGTCTTATCCCGTCTGTCTGTCTGTCTTATCCCGTCTGTCTGTCTGTCTGTCTTATCCCGTCTGTCTGTCTGTCTGTCTTATCCCGTCTGTCTGTCTGTCTTATCCCGTCTGTCTGTCTGTCTGTCTTATCCCGTCTGTCTGTCTGTCTTATCCCGTCTGTCTGTCTTATCCCGTCTGTCTGTCTTATCCCGTCTGTCTGTCTTATCCCGTCTGTCTGTCTTATCCCGTCTGTCTGTCTGTCTTATCCCGTCTGTCTGTCTGTCTTATCCCGTCTGTCTGTCTGTCTTATCCCGTCTGTCTGTCTGTCTTATCCCGTCTGTCTGTCTGTCTGTCTTATCCCGTCTGTCTGTCTGTCTGTCTTATCCCGTCTGTCTGTCTGTCTGTCTTATCCCGTCTGTCTGTCTGTCTGTCTTATCCCGTCTGTCTGTCTGTCTTATCCCGTCTGTCTTATCCCGTCTGTCTGTCTGTCTGGGAAATCCCGCGTCGCTGATTGGTCCGGCAGCGGCCAATCAGCGCCATGGGATTTCTGAAAAAAGATGGCGGACGTTAGCGGCTCATTTGGCGGACGGAGGTCAGCGGCGATGCAGCGGGGAGATGAGCGGCGCTAGCAGCACAACTACCCCGACCGGCGCCGCTGACCTCCACGCGGCTAACGTCGGAAGATCAGCGGCTTGGCCCGCTGATCTACCGACAGCAAGTGTGAACGGAGGACCGGGGAGCGGCGCCGCCGGTCGGGATGCTTCTGCTGCGAGCAGCCGCTCATCTCCCGGCTTCTCGCAGCAGAAGGAGCCGCACAGGCAGCGCCGCTCCCCGGTCCTCGCTAATACGGAGCCGCACAAGCAGCGCCGCTCCCGGGCCCACACTAATACGACGCTGATTTGTCGCGGTGGCCGGCCGCGACCAATCAGCGAGATGGGCGGAAAATTTAAGCGCCGCTCTGCTCATTGGTCGCGATGGCCGGCCACGACCAGTCAGCGAGATTGGCGCCAAATTTAAACAACGCACTGCTGATTGGTTGCGGCCGGCCGCCGCAACCAATCAGCGATTTTGGTGCCAATTTGAAACACCGCTCTGCTGATTGGTCGCGGTCGCCGGCCGCAACCAATAAGCAGTATTGGCGCCAAATTTAATCCCCGCTCTGCTGATTAGTCGCGGTCTCCGGCCGTGACCAATCAGCGATATTGGCGCCAAATTTAAACACAGCTTCGCTGATTGGTCGTGGTGGCCGGCCGCGACCAATCAGCGATATTGGCGCCATATTTAAACACCGCTCTGCTGATTGCGCCCGGTCGGCCGCATACCTATTCTAGAATACCCGATGCATTAGAATCGGGCCACCATCTAGTATACACACACACACACACTATATAAAAAGAAAACAAACCTCTCTACGGATGGATGACCAAAGCCCCGACACAAACTCCTTCAGGTCTTTCTGCTCATACCCCGCACACGCAGCCGACTGTAATCAAAGGCAAATTCATGAAGGTAAGAGCGCGAGTCCGAGTGTCTATATACAGTCGCATACATTATTGCACAAGTTGCTGACTACGAATATTTTTTTTATCCATTTTACCATTAAACATTTGCAGTTATCGCTCGATCACTTTCCGTCATGAGTTTTCTGCTCTATGAACTGAATGCCATAAAGACTAGTGACGACTGGCACAAGAAAGCAATATAACTAATAAGAGAAGTGATATGCCTATGGAGCCCCGTGCACTGTATACCGCGCAGTATGGAGCCCCGTGCACTGTATACCACGCAGTTTGGAGCCCCGTGCACAATATAAAGCGCAGTTTGGAGCCCCGTGCACAATATACCGCGCAGTTTGGAGCCCCGTGCACTGTATACAGCGCAGTTTGGAGCCCCGTGCACTGTATACAGCGCAGTTTGGAGCCCCGTGCACTGTATACCGCGCAGTTTGCACATGTAAGTAATGGTTGTAGCATTATAGCCTGGACCTCGGCTTCCCGCTAAGGTTTACTCACCAATGTTTGCAATGCATCCACTTTAGCACTCTGCACGTCAGAATCCATTTTCTCAATCAGCAGTGGAAGCAGAAACTGTAAAACGGATATATCACATAATAATCTAAAGAAATATAATATATATATTATATATCACATATATACACACACAAGCTGGAAGCCGAATTCCTGCACAAAACTTGAATAGATCACAGAATAATCTGTCAGTGACATTGTTTTGCAAAACCACTGTGCCTGCCTTTACGGCTGCACTTCTGCCCTATAAAAGAACGAGGCCAAACTTGAGCATCCACTAAAAAACCCACAACATTGCCTAAAAATAATGCATGCAAAACACACATACTCCTAAAAGGAGGTCTCCGGAGACAGGGGTTGTCGTCTTGGGCCACACAGACCCGTCCCGTCCATGCAGTTCTATTCGGCCCAGAACAGCTGATTGCACGGGTTAGAAAAGTTAGCCCCATTTTAAAGGGGATGATCCAAAACCCCTTTAACCCCTTTAGTACGCACCACGTCGGAAAGGCCGGTTCAGCTGAGCCCGCACTGAACCGGGCACATGTCAGCTGATTATTACAGGTGACATGTGCCCGCAACAGCCGCGAGTGGATTCGCGATCCACCCGCGGCTGTTAACCAGTTAAATGCCGCTATCAATCTCTGGCATTTAACAGCGCTGGGCAGGAAGTGCGTCACTTACCCCGCCCATCGGTGACCCCGTCACTTGATAGCGGGTCACTGATGGGTGGGCATGACAACCCTGGGTCTGCAGCAGACCCCAGTGGTTGTCATGTAAAGATTGCTATGAGCGCCACCCAGTGGTCGGCGCCCATAGAACAGGAGCATTTCTGCTACATAGAGGTAATCTGCTCATAGCCTCTATGTAGCAGAGGCGATTGGACAGTAGCTACTTCTAGCCTCCTATGGAGACTATAGAAGCATGCAGAAAGTGTAAAAAAAATGTTTTTAAAAATATTAAAAATATATATATATATATATATATATATATATATATATATATATATATATATATATATATATATATATAAAAGTTTAAATCACCCCCCTTTTAACCCATTCAAAATAAAATAATAAAAAAAAACCCACATACACATATTTGGTATTGCCGCGTTCAGAATCGCCCGATCAATCAATATAAAAAAATAATTAATCTGATCGGTAAACGGCGTAATGAGAAAAAAATTGCAAACGCCAGAATTATGTTTTTTTGGTCGCCGCAACATTGCAATAAAATGCAATAACGGCCGATCAAAACATCAGGTCTACCCCAAAATTATATCAATAAAAACGTCAGTCCGGCGCGCAAAAAATAAGCCGCCACCCGGCCCCAGATCCCGAAAATTGGAGAAGCTACGGGTCTCGGAAAATGGCGCCGTTTGTTTTTAGCAAACTTTGGAAGTTTTTTTCACCACCTAAATAAAAAAGAACCTATAGATGTTTGGTGTCTACGAACTCATAATGACCTTGAGAATAATAATGGCAGGTCAGTTTTAGCATTCAGTGAACGTGGAAAGAAAAACAAACAAAAAAACACAACTGTGGAATTGCATTTTTTTTTTTTTGCAATTTCACTGCACTTGGATTTTTTTTTCCCATTTTCCACTACACGATATGGTAACACTAGTAATGGTGTTTAAAAGTACAACTCGTCCCGCCAAAAATAAGACCTCAAATGGCCATATTGACCAAAAAATAAAAAGGCTACGGCTCTGGGAACAAGGGGAGCAAAAAACGAACTCAAAACGGAAAATGCTCCGGTCATGAAGGGGTTAAACACCCATGGCCTCCTGTGTCCCCCAATGAAGCGACCGAGAAAGCAGATACATATAGCCGCACAAATGCTCTCATCAGTAAGTAATACCAAGACTAAAGAACTCGCCTCAGCAAACCGCGCAGTAGCGGCCAGCACGGCTCGCAGGCCCAGGATCAGGTCTTCCCTGGTGATCCCGTGCGGATCATTTGGCGGCTGCAGAAAAAGCAAATATGTGACGGGATAATTGCACAAAAAACATGGATATAAAAGGACTCCGCAGCGGAAACTTACAGGGGTGAAATCAATGGGGAAATAACAGGACGTCACTTCAAATAACTCTTCCACAAACGGACCTGGCGAAAGAAAATATATTTATATGCATTGAAGAACAAGATGAAAGAAAAATCATTAAAAAGGAGAACTCCATCTTGTTGCACTAGGGTTTGATTTTTAGCACGCCCCCTTGGCTATTAGCCATTATTATGGTGCATGAGCATTATGGGTGGGGGCTGTTTGCAATGATCCACTGCAAAACGTGTCTCCTAATATGGAGGGATCAGCCTCATCTCCTGCACTTAGTTCATAAATGGAGGGAACAGCCTAAAAAGGTGGTATTCCCATCTCCAAGATCCTATCCCAATATGTAACAGGTGTAATAATAATATTAGCAAATACCTTCAATTAGAAATGTTAGTATAGTTCTTCTGATTCGCTATTTCTCTTTTCTTATGTGCAAGCATTGCAGGACCTTAGGTATCCATGGTAACGACCACTAGTAACTAACTGTCATATCAGTGGTCATAACCATGGATACCTAAGGTCCTGTAATGCCCTGCATATGAGGAAAGAGACAAAGCTAATCAGAAGAACTATAGTACTGTACATTTCTAATTGGAAGTATTTTGTAATATTATTATTATACCTACATATTGGGATAGGATGACCTCCTTAAGTCAAGGGGGTTGAGTTAAAAATAGCACAAAGCCTCCTCAGGTCACTGTCCCATACTAGATGTTACCTTACCGAGGCTGTAGTTTTTTGTAATGATGTTCTGCACGATGTGGAAAGCCACCAGGAGATTCCTTGGATCCTTTTCTCCATCCATGACCTGAATGAAGCCAAATGTGAAATCGGCTCCAAGACCCTTGAGTTCTGTGAAGAAATAAGTGAACGATTTATCCTGACATCTGATGTGTATAGGTGGAGTGTTAGAAGATCGAAATTTACACCAACCAGTCCGTTTGTTTGATGTTGCATAGGTTCGTACCGCTATTATCTAAATGTACTCTCGTAAAATCGATACATTTTGTCTTGTCAACGGCGACCTAAAAGAGGTTGTCCTATGCTAAGATAGCGATAACCTAACCAGAAGATAGGGCCTCAATATCAGATCGATGAGAATCCAATAACCAACACCATCACTGATCAGAAGCTTGCACCTACGGCGGCGGCTGGTTGTACACAGTGTATACACATATATATTTAAATGTTTGGCCCGGCCGTGAAGCACCGAGTCCTTTAAGATACTGTGGGGGCGTGTCCTTTTTCTGCTGTGTTGCCGCCAGCTTATGATTGGTCACCATCAGACAGGGAGAAGAAGTACACGCCCCCAGTGAAAACTGTCTGATAACACCAACTTGGACTTTAATAAAAATGATATCTGGCCTGAGGATAAAAGAGAATACAGATTACTAATGTCAATACCTTCTTCCCGGTTGTTCATAAAATTGGTGATGATCATATAGACGGTATGACGGTCAAGCTGCAGTAAAGACTGGAAGGCAAAGGAGAAAGAGTTAAGCAGCGGTCAGATGCAAGATACCGTACAAGTAAATAGCGGATATTCACCTGAACGTGGACTTCCTGGAATATAGATTTCAGCACGGACACTGCTAGGCCGGGAGGGAAGACCACGGACATGCTCTACCAAAGAAAAAGAGACTGCTCTAAAGCGTTCCTCCAGCTATACAGAGAAACGACTGCTCGTTCAATGAGCAAAAGGCTTGTCCTTTGGTTTAACGCTCACGAGAGTCATTAAATCATCGCTGATGGCAGCCCCATGTAAGTTGGGGATAGAACCATCGCATTAATGATTGTATTGTTGTATTGTCCCCATGTGGCCGGGTCGTAAACAAGCGCAAATCAATGCTCATTCATGGTGGGAAATCTGGACGTCTAAATGGAGGATACTATGTATTTAACCAAAGTGCCAACTCCACTGTTGGCATGAAAAATAGATGGCCCAGGAGCAGACTTACCAGCGCCTTGAGTCCTTGGAGGACGTGCGGTGTGATGACGTGGTGATCCTTCAGTCTGTTTACATAAAACACAACCAGGACTTCCACTATTAAAAAGCACAGACAGAAAAGTCATCAAGAATAGAGTTGTACTCCAGCGTAACATTGACCTGCATAGCAGCTGTATACATCAAAAAGGTAGGAGATTTTTTAACCTCTTCAAGTTCCATGATGGATACATTTATCATGGAGCATGCAGGGTTGGGTGGTTCGGGCTCTAACCAGGTGCCAGGAGCCAAAAAAGATGAGGTTCGATTGCTGCTGTTAATCATTTATATGCTGCTGTTAATCTTTTATATGCTGCTGTCAAACAGTCAGCGCCATTTATACTGTGCGATCCTGCCTTTGCGGCGTCTGTTCTGGGCTTTATGGGAGACAGTGATTAGGATCTATTCACCGCAATACTGTAGTATTGCAATATACAATGCAGTTTCAATTCCCTAAAGTGGATAAAAGTTTTAAAAAAATACATTAAAATAAAAAAGTTTAACCCCTATATAGTAAACGGAAAAAAAAAAAAGTCAAAAATCCAATATTGCCATTTTTTTGGCTGTAACCCCTCAAACATGAAATATTAATGATGTCAATCACGACTACAACTCGTCCTGCAAAAAACAAGCCCTCGTATGGCTGCGTCGATACAAAGATAGAAAACATAGTTTTTGAAGAGCAAGAGGGATAAAAATGAAAAAAAAATAATAATTGGCCTACACTATTTGCAAAGTTGCACAAGTTCCTATGACTCATCCTTCGGATGATTTTATGGTATTATTGCTTTACATAGGACTGCAGCCAGATCGGTTCTGGTTGGATTTAACACTTGGCGCAGCGTCAGCGGTGCAATCTCTCCGTTTCTGTGACTCAGGCATATCTCAGAGATGTCCGCATCCTACAGACGTCTTATTAATTTCATATTCAGCTTTTCTCGTTATCCTTTTTTTGCTGCGCTCGCTCGGGTCTATTGCTCTGGTGCCAGTGCACACTGAGCAGAATCCGAACCGGCGATCCCAGAGCAGCCATTAAAAACATCTGGATGTGTCCATTAACAGCAGATTAGAGGAACGTAATGGCTTTTATATCAGTGCAAACATCTGCAGCAACACAGTGGAGTCATCCCGGCACACTATAATGTGTCCTCATGGAAGACTATAGTGTGAGCGATGCCCGGGAAGGGGGTGGAAGGAACGCTCTGTACCTTCTTTTTCTTTCAGGTTGGCATAACACTGGAGTAAGACCTGTGAAAGGAGCTGGACGCCTCGTCCTCTGGTCCTAGGCTCAGGATTTGCCAGACAGGACCTAGATAAAAGGGGAAAAAAATTCTAACTGATGAATCAACTTTATTATACTCCTAAGTACTGGAGACATGGCAATTACAAGTGCCGGAGAGAACTTAAAGGGGTTGTCTTGAGAGACACCTTCAGCAGCGTACCGCTCCCTTGCCTCTCGGCTTCCAGCTTGCACTCCTTATGATTGAAGGTTCGGGCAGGCGTCCCAAACCCCAAACTGTGCCCCCTCCAATGCGGCTATACGAGCCTCAGAGGAGCGCAGCTCCCCGACCCTGCTATATGAGCCTCAGAGGAGCGCAGCTCCCCGACCCTGCTATATGAGCCTCAGAGGAGCGCAGCTCCCCGACCCTGCTATATGAGCCTCAGAGGAGCGCAGCTCCCCGACCCTGCTATATGAGCCTCAGAGGAGCGCAGCTCCCCGACCCTGCTATATGAGCCTCAGAGGAGCGCAGCTCCCCGACCCTGCTATATGAGCCTCAGAGGAGAGCAGCTCCCCGACCCTGCTATATGAGCCTCAGAGGAGAGCAGCTCCCCGACCCTGCTATATGAGCCTCAGAGGAGAGCAGCTCCCCGACCCTGCTATATGAGCGTCAGAGGAGCGCAGCTCCCCGACCCTGCTATATGAGCGTCAGAGGAGCGCAGCTCCCCGACCCTGCTATATGAGCGTCAGAGGAGCGCAGCTCCCCGACCGTGCTACATGAGCCTCAGAGGAGCGCAGCTCCCCGACCCTGCTATATGAGCCTCAGAGGAGCGCAGCTCCCCGACCCTGCTATATGAGCCTCAGAGGAGCGCAGGAAACTTGAAGCCGGACAAATCCACCGATAAAAATATATCAACATTTTTATGAACTGGCATTTAGTTATGTTCATCCTAAGCCACCTGATTCATGAATAGAATACCAGAAATACTCTTCCATGCATAAAAGGTGGACCCGAAGAGAGGGAATTCATTATTATACGACCATTACTATTAACACAGAAGATGAACAATCGTGCCGACTTACCCGAGAGCTTCCACCACCTGTAACACAGTGAACGCCCCATCCTTCACACCTGCAAGAAAAACAAACAAACATCAAAAACAAGACTCCAGCATATAAACTTACATATATACAGTTAGTGCACACTGACAAACATGTGCATGCTGCAACTCATCACTGGCAGCAGCGGTGACATCGATTATTGCTGAGACCAGAGTTAGGCTGCAGCATGCACATGCCCATCATCTTCCCAATATAGAGGAGGATATGATGGGAGCAGAGATTTCTGTGCATCTATTGTACACATCAGAGGCCGGATATAGAGGCACCACGGGGCGCCCTCCACAGGCCAGGGCTTGTGTGCACGGTCTAAAGCAGCTTTTACTCTCCTTTTGCAATGAGCCATAATGATCGAAAATGCAGCCTCCATTTTTAGGTGCCTAATGTTATAAACAATGTCTTCTCATATCTCTTCCCAAGCAGTTTCAAAACTACAACTCCTAGCATTGCCTGGCAGTCACAACGATACTCACCTGCCCCGGCTCTTCTTCAAAGGCCTATATCCCTCTGCTAATGTTTGCACTGAGTTATGATAGTACCTTCAATATCACATTGATAGGCATCCCCTCCACTACCTCAACTCAGGTTCTGCCACTTTGCGCGCCGTCCGACACACGCAGCTCTGCCGCTCAGCGAGCAGTCCGACCCACCCAACTCTGCCGCTCAGCGCGCAGTCCGACCCACCCAGCTGCCACTCAGCGCGCCATCCGCCCCACTTACCCACCTCTGCCGTTCCACGCACCGTCCACCCCACCCAGCTCTTCCGCTCCGCGCGCCGTCCGACCCACTTACCCCACCCACCAATCCCTACCGTTTCACGCATTGTCCGTCCCACCCAGCTCTGTCACTCTGCCTGACCCACCCAGCTCTGCCGTTCCACACGCTGTCCGCCCCACCCAGCTCTGCGCGCCATCCGACCCACTTACCCACCCACCTCTGCCGTTCCACACACCGTCCGCCCCACCCAGCTCTACAATTGCCCGCTGTTGCACATACAGTCCAGCATTTCCAGCTATGCTATTCCTCCCAAAACCTGAAATCCATGCTGCACATCCAGTCCTATGGCCTAGAGCATCCAGCACAGGAGGTGAGCCGTATCACACAAGACATGCTGAGAGCTTTAGTTTTGTAATAGTGTAAGAAGGAAGACTTGCCTAGGGCCAGGTGCGGAGCTCCGGCGCCAGAACTGCCAGGGTCCTGCCCAGTGTGCCAGGGGACGGGATTAAGAGTGCACGGGGGACTTCCTGGACAGTGCTGGGGGACAGAGGAGAGGAGCGGAAGAGAGGAAGTAAGGTGTCTGGGCTCGCGCAAAAGAGACAGTTGGTTGTGGAGAGCAGACCGGCAGTTGGGGAGAAACGGTTGGACCTGCCGACAACGAGAGAGAGACGTGCTGACCTGTCTGCGGTGACGGACGAACGGGTGCCGCAAAAACAAAGGACGTGCGGTCGGTACCGGGCCTACAGAAAGTGATCGTTCAGTGACCTGCATCACCACAGTTTTCCAGACATCTGACGGTGACCTACGGGTGAGGACGCACCCGTGATTAGTGATCCTAACGCAGTTTGTTGTACGCCGGAGGAGCTTGCCATGGCTCTTAAAGGAGTCATGACCGCTGTCGTGTCGTCAAAGGACTGGGGGCCCAGTGGGTGAGACCCGAGACCGCCCACTGCCGCCAGAAGACGGACACCCTCCGGAGTGAGAGTGTCTGAAGACAGACGTAGTTATCACTAAAGGACAGATAAGTGCAAGCCTCCAGTAATCTACCTTCTCTTATTCAGCCTGAACTTTTGGGACCGCGCAGTATTGTTCATCCTTTCCGTGTTATAGTTAAACCACAATCGTTTATTGTCCGATTTTACGGTTTTATTGTTGTGTTACTTAAATTTACACGCCCTGCGTGGAGAAACTAGATCTTGAATGAAACCTCTGCCATACTCTCTGCGTGCGGCATCCGAGCCTTTTAACATTTGGCGTAGTTGGCAGAATGTCGTCCCCAGACGCAGTTGCAGGCATGGCAGACCAGGCCAGTGCGAGAGCTCCTACAGCTAGCCTACCCCTGGGCGCCATGTTGAATAATCTCCCATAGTTTACTGGAGACAACATGATGCTGTGGGATTGGGTAGAACAGGTTAAGAGCATGTTACGGATGCACCCAATGACCCCCGATTTGCAAGCAGAGATAGCTTTGCTGGCTTTAGAAGGAGAAGCTCGACAGTCAGTAATGTTTCGTTCCCCCACTGACCGAAATACGGTGGAAAAGGTGGTACGGATCCTAGAAGAAATGCATGGGGACCCTACTAATGTGGCAGAGTTAAGGATGCGACTGTTACAACAGGTACAAAGGGAGGGGGAGACTGTGACCCAATATGTCAACGCCCTACAGAGTGTGTACACTTACATCACTAGGAAAACGAACCTAGATGACGTGGGAGTGGGGCCCCCGGACCTAGTACTTAGGGACCAGTTCGTAGCCTCAGAGATGCGCAGCTGAGACAGGCCTTGCGAGAGCGTTTGCGCACCAACCCGCGTATGACATTTATGGAGGCAGGGGCAGAGGCCCGCGTGAGGGAACAGGAGCTGGGGGTAGTGACCCTGGCAGGGATGGTCTGGGGCAATGCAGTGCCCCCGTCGCCCACGGCCGAACCAGAATGGGCCCGAGAGATGCGGCGGGAGATCCAAGAAATGGGAGAAGAGTGGTACAATATTCGAGTGGCTCAATCAGTGAGAGCCGGAACAGTTGACCCGAGACCCCCGGGCAAAGTAAAGGACAAGCCCAGACCCCGGGTTGGAACAGAGCCCAATTGGGTGGCCCGACGACCCCCTAAAGACAGGGGACCAACGTGTTGGAATTGTGGGGGCATGAGGCATTACGCCAGGAGATGTGCCAGTCGAGGAAGGCCTCTGTCCCGGCAGCCGTTAAACTGACGGGCTCCAGGTGTGACGGACGCAACCTGGAGCGGAGGAAGGCAGGGAGTCCCGAAGACTTAATATCCATGAGCCCGACAGTGTGGGCCGAGCTTGGCGGACGGGCGGTTCACTGCTTGATCGACACGGGATCTCAATTGACCACCATGGGAGAAACTTATTTCCGTCAGCGGTACCCAGAGATGGCACGAAATGAAGGGGGTCCCTTGATAAAGCTCACAGCCGCTAACCAACTGCCCATTCCGGTCACAGGAGTAGTGTGGTTACGCATCCGGGTGTGCGGACAAGATGTGGGAAGAAAAGGAGTCGTCCTGACAGGCGGAGATGCCGGCCCAGGACCACCAGTGACCCTCGGTACGAACGTGCTGAAGGAAATCGGGCAGATCCTGATTAGGGAACCACGAGAGCTCACGCTAGGGCGGTGGAACGCTAGAGCCCATCAAAGGAAGGCCCTCCAGCAGCTGATTAGGGTTGCCCAGGCGCAAGAGACCTCGAGTGGGGGAAAAGTTCTTGCAAGGTGATAATACCCGCCACCAACACCCTCACCTTACCACCAGGACAGACAGTCCTCACTTTGCCCGTCCGAGCCTGCACCCCACTAGAAGGGATAGAGATTCAGATCGAGTCAACCACCGTGGCTACCGTCCATAAGGGAAACATGGTGGTACGATGCGTGAACCTGAATCCGAGTGAGCTCATTCTTCCCGCCAGGACCGAAATGGCCCAGATCCTGGGGATGCCAGAACAGCTGGAACCGCCAGATGCGATACAACTGTCAGCAGTAATGGGGGATCCCTGGACCCTGGCGATCACCGTACGATCGGGGTCTCCTCGACCTCAGACTAAGGACAGTCGAAGGATCCTAGAACAGATGCGTGCTGATTTGACAGGGCTCACGACGGCACAGGTGTACCAGGTCGAAGAGATGCTGGGACGGTACCAGGACGTCTTTGCCCGACATGAGGACGACTTTGGATGTACCGAGGCCATCACCCATGAGATCCCTACGGGAAATGCTGCTCCGGTACGGGAACGGTATAGACAGATACCCCCACAAATGTACCAGGAGGTGAATGAAATGCTGGCCCATATGATACAGAACGGGGTGATTCTGGAAAGCCAGAGCCCGTAGGCGGCTCCAATCGTCCTGGTCAGGAAAAAGGATGGAACCCTACGATTCTGTGTGGACTACAGGCGGCTAAATTCTTGCACCGCAAGACACTCGTACCCTTTACCCAGGATCGAGGAGTCTCCATCCGCCCTAGGCAAGGTGAAATACTTCTCCTTCCTGGATCTGGCCAGCGGATACTGGCAAGTGCTAGTGGCTGAACACGACCGCGCCAAGACAGCATTCGTGTTGCCCATGGGACTCTTCGAGTTTAATCGGATGCCTTTTGGCCTAACCAACACTCCCAGGACTTTTCAACGCTTGATGGAGAGATGTTTAGGCGATCTGAACTTTGAGGCCACACTGATCTACCTCGATGACATCGTCGTCTATGCGTCTCCCTTCCAGGAACATCTACGACAATTGGAGCAAGTCTTGAGTCGCCTTCAAAATCACGGCCTGAAGGTGAAGCCACAAAAATGTCATATATTCCGCAAGCAGATTGAGTACCTCGGGCACACGGTGTCCGGTGAAAGAGTCAGGCCCACTCTGGAGAAAGTGGCCGCCGTGCAAGAGTGGTCCACCCCGAAGACTGTAAAGGACGTGCGGGCCTTCCTAGGACTCGCAGGGTATTACCGCAGATTCGTGAAAAATTTCACGCACATCGCTAATCAGCTACTGGAGCTCCTTCAAGGGATACCTGCGGGCTCAAAAAAAATCGAACAGTGAAATGGGGAAGAGAACAGGAGGAGGCCTTCAGGGCCTTGAAGATGGCCCTGACGGAAGCTCCCATACTGGCCTACGCGGACTTTTCTCAGCCCTTCGTTCTTCATACTGATGGAAGTCTTCTTGGTCTAGGGGCCGTGCTGTCGCAGGAGGGGAGAGAGCAGGTGATAGCATATGCGAGTCGCTCCCTCCGAGTCTCGGAGAAGAACCAAGAACAATTACAGCTCCTTTAAACTGGAATTGTTGGCCCTAGTGTGGGCAATGACCGAAAAGTTTGCGGAGTACTTGTCGGGGTCTGAAGTGTTGGTGAAGACAGACAACAACCCGTTGGCTCATCTGGAGAACGCGAAGTTGGGAGCCCTGGAACAACGATGGGTGGCTCGCATGGCTCGGTACCGGTATAAGATCACCTACCGGCCTAGAGCTGAAAACACGCATGCTGATGCCCTCTCCAGGTTGATACATGAGCACCCCGACCGTGACCGAGACAAAGAACTGGAGGCCGAAGAGGTGCCCAGGTTCCGGAGGGTTGGCAGCCCGCTGTCCGCTACGCAGGGACAGATCGGGTAAGTGAAAGAAGGACACGTGTTGGGGCGGCCGAGGGACGAGTGGGTACGGATACAGCAAATGGATGGAGAGATTGCGCGGTTGCTACAGTGGGTGGCTTTGAAACAAGTCCCTAACCGCGAAGAAAGGGGGATCCCGAAGCCAGAGGGGCTGAAGATGCTGCGGCAGTGGGAGAGACTGAGCCTGCAGAACGGCTTGTTGTACAGACGGTTCCAGTTGGTACGGGAGTTCGGCCCCACTTGGCAAGTAGTGGTTCCAGAGAGTGTGATCGGGACACTGGCCAAGGAAGCACACGAGCGGGGAGCACACTTTGGACCTGAAAAGACCTTCCAGTGGCTGCAGAGACTGGTGTACCACCCCCAGCTAAGAGTTGCAGTGGAGAACGTTTGCCAGAAGTGCCGGAGTTGTGAGTTGGTGAAAACCCGAGAGCAGCGGGCCCCCGTCCAGACCATTGTGACGGCTGCGCCCTTAGAGGTGTTGATGATCGACTACCTGACCATCGGGCCGGCGCATCTCGGGTATGGACATTGCCTGGTCATGACTGACCACTTTACGAAATTCGCGGTGGTAACGCCGACGAGGTATCAGACAGCTGAATCTGCTGCCCAGGCTATCTGTCGGGACTTCATCAGGGTCTATGGCTGTCCGAAGAGAATTCACTCCGATCAAGGAGCCTGTTTCCAAGGACGAGTGATGGAGGAGCTACACCGGCTATACAAGATCGAGAAGTCTAGGACCACCCCTTACCATCTGCAAGGGAATGGGTCCTGTGAACGCTTCAACAGAACTTTGATCCAGATGCTTCGAACCTTGGAAGAAGATCGGAAGGTACACTGGCTGGAGTTTGTGGCCGAGCTGGTGTGGGTCTATAATAACCGGGTACATAGTGCCACAGGGTTCACCCCCTACACCCTGCTGTTCGGACAAAAGGGTAGGGAGATCACCGAGCTCGAACTAGATCACGTGGAGGACTGGCCCCAGACGGGCCCATCTACCTGGGTCCGGGAGCATCGGCACCGGTTGCAGACTCTTCGGAGGTTGGTGCAGCAGAAGTTTAAGGAACATAGGCACCATGAAACGCCACCTCTTCAGGGGACAGCCCTTAAGTCGGGAGAACGGGTGTTGGTATGGGACAAGAGACCCTGGGGCAAGCTGAGTAGACTGTGAGAGTCGACCCCGTATCGAGTCAAACGGAGAGTTAGTCCTGAAGGACCGGTGTATGAGGTTCAGCCTGAGGGAGAAGAAGCGGCTCCAACTAGAATCGTTCATCGAAGCATGTTACGGCCCTGTTTGTCTAGCGATGAGGAAAAGAAGGAAGAACTCAGCACAAGGACGAGAGATCCCACAACCAGTGCGCCCGTCTACGATGATGAGGAGGAAGAGACGATAGTGGCTGCGATCCCCAGTCTCACATCGCCCACAGCTTCCCACACGAGAGAGGAGGGCCCACCGCTCCGTCAGGCTGGGTGGGGCGAAGTTGGGAACTTCAGTGACTCTCAAGTACCCTGCGCTCCAACTGCGTTACGCCAGTCCGAACGATCCACGGCTGGTGTGTCGCCTATCCGCTACAATCAGGATCAGTTCATCTGGCAACGTATCATCCAAGAGGTCAGAGAGTGTGAGTGCCTGGTGAAAAAAATCTCACCCGTGGAATGGCGAGCTCAAAGGGAGCGGGAGTGTAAGAAGGAAGACTTGCCTAGGGCCAGGTGCGGAGCTACGGCGCCGGAACTGCCAGGGTCCTGCCCAGTGTGCCAGGGGACAGGATTAAGAGTGCAGGGACTTCCTGGACAGTGCTGGGGGACAGAGGAGAGGTACGGAAGAGAGGAAGTCAGGTGTCTGGGCTCGTGCGAAAGAGACAGTTGGTTGTGGAGAGCAGACCGGCAGTTGGGGAGAGACGTCCCTGTCCTCGGTGAAATAGAGACGTGCTGATCTGTCTGCGGTGACGGACAAACGGGTGGCACAGCTTGCCCCAAAAACAAAGGACGTGCGGTCTGTACCGGGCCTACAGAAAGTGATCGTTCAGTGACCTGCATCACCACAGTTTTCCAGACATCTGACGGTGACCTACGGGTGAGGACGCACCCGTGATTAGTGATCCTAACGCAGTTTGTTGTACGCCAGAGGAGCTTGCTACGGCTCTTAAAAGGAGTCGTGACCGCTGTCGTGTGGTCAAAGGACTGGGGGCCCAGTGGGTGAGACCTGAGACCGCCCACTGCCGCCAGAAGACAGACACCCTCCGGAGTGAGTGTCTGAAGACGGATGTAGTTATCGCTAAAGGACAGATAAGTGCAAGCCTCCAGTAATCTACCTTCGCTTATTCAGCCTGAACTTTTGGGACTGCGCCGTATTGTTCATCCTTTCCGTGTTATAGTTAAACCACAATCGTTTATTGTCCGATTTTATTGTTGTGTTACTTAAATTTACACTCCCTGCGTGGAGAAACCAAATCTTGAATTAAACCTCTGCCATACTCTCTGCGTGCTGTGTGCGGCATCCGAGCCTTTTAACAATAGCTATTCCAGTTTCCGGCCTCCATATGGCTTCCTGACCACAATTATATAAAATAACTTTAAACCAAGAACTTTTACATTATGTTCAGGTTTTCCTCATTTTTATATTGTGAAACACATTTTTGCATACTTTGTAATGGCGCAGTAATTAGCCCCAGGCTGGTAATGCAGGCTCAGGAGCCGAGCGGTGAGCAGCGTGCAGCAGCTTTATCATTAGCAATTAGCAGATTGTATTCCCGCCGCTCAGCGCTCCGTCGCTCGTCAGCCGCGGCGGTGTGGGTTACCTTTTGTTCAAGCAAATTAGCTGTTTGCAGAGAGGACTCAGACAGACGAGGAACCTGCTCCATTGCGTGTGAGCTGCCTGGGACATCACACGTGAGGCCATACTGGGTTTATAAAGGGGACAGGTACCGGATGTGCCGTTTTTTTCTGGGACAAGGTCATCTGCTCCTATAAATCGCCATTTTTTGAGTTTGCAAAACGAGCGGATGTTGCATGCTGGTTTATATGGAAATGCTCTTTTTTTTTCCCTTTTCTAACAAAGATGTTTAATTTCCTTCATGCCCTCCTCTGCGTCAGTCATCCCATGCAGGATAGGGGGTGTAGGGCCACATTCAGACTTGGCAGATTTGCAAGAGAAAAAGGACGAATCAACCGAAAAATCTGTGCGAAATTCTGAAAAAAAATGCTGTCAAATGCCTGAGGCCTCTACTATACCGTCACCAATTATATATAGAGGCAGATGGAGTGCTGTATATATGGACGCGTCAAACACTCGCTCCTTTCTATCAGGGAGACAACAGCTACAAAAGTTTTTCACAGAGATTCATATTTTCTAATATCCAACCTGCAGGGTGAGCGGTCCGAAATTTATGACGCCTCGCCCCATTTGATGCAAGTTTTGCTGCTTTAGTTCATGTTCTCATGTGCAAAAAAAAAACTAAACTACTTTGATTATTGCATTTTTTTGCTGCTGATTTGAAGCAGATAGTGCACTTTAAAAAAAAAAAAAAAAAAAAAAAATTATATATATACAGTACAGACCAAAAGTTTGGACACACCTTCTCATTTAAAGAAATTTCTGTATTTTCATGGCTATGAAAATTGTACATTCACACTGAAGGCATCAAAACTATGAATTAACACATGTGGAATTATATACTTAACAAAAAAGTGTGAAATAACTGAAAATATGTCTTATATTCTAGGTTCTTCAAAGTAGCCACCTTTTGCTTTGATGACTGCTTTGCACACTCTTGGCATTCACTTGATGAGCTTCAAGAGGTAGTCACCGCAAATGGTCTTCCAACAATCTTGAAGGAGTTCCCAGAGATGCTTAGCACTTGTTTGCCCTTTTGCCTTCACTCTGCGGTCCAGCTCACCCCAAACCATCTCGATTGGGATCAGTTCTGGTGACTGTGGAGGCCAGGTCATCTGGCGTAGCACCCCATCACTCTCTCCCTTGGTCAAATAGCCCTTACACAGCCTGGAGGTGTGTTTGGGGTCATTGTCCTGTTGAAAAATAAATGATGGTCCAACTAAACGCAAACCGGATGGAATAGCATGCCGCTGCAAGATGCTGTGGTAGCCATGCTGGTTCAGTATGCCTTCAATTTTGAATAAATCCCCAACAGTGTCACAAGAAAAGCACCCCCACACCATCACACCTCCTCTTCCATGCTTCACGGTGGGAACCAGGCATGTAGAGTCCATCCGTTCACCTTTTCTGCGTCGCACCAAGACACGGTGGTTGAAACCAAAGATCTCAAATTTGGACTCATCAGACCAAAGCACAGATTTCCACTGGTCTAATGTCCATTCCTTGTGTTCTTTAGCCCAAACAAGTCTCTTCTGCTTGTTGCCTGTCCTTAGCAGTGGTTTCCTAGCAGCTATTTTACCATGAAGGCCTGCTGCACAAAGTCTCCTCTTAACAGTTGTTGAAGAGATGTGTCTGCTGCTAGAACTCTGTGTGGCATTGACATGGTCTCTAATCTGAGCTGCTGTTAACCTGCGATTTCTAAGGCTGGTGACTCGGATAAACTTATTCTCAGAAGCAGAGGTGACTCTTGGTCTTCCTTTCCTGGGGCGGTCCTCATGTGAGCCAGTTTCTTTGTAGCGCTTGATGGTTTTGGCAACTGCACTTGGGGACACTTTCAAAGTTTTCCCAATTTTTCGCACTGACTGACCTTCATTTCTTAAAGTAATGATGGCCACTTGTTTTTCTTTACTTAGCTGCTTTTTTCTTGCCATAATACAAATTCTAACAGTCTATTCAGTAGGACTATCAGCTGTGTATCCACTTGACTTCTGCACAACACAACTGGACGGTCCCAACCCCATTTATAAGGCAAGAAATCCCACTTATTAAACCTGACAGGGCACACCTGTGAAGTGAAGACCATTTCCGGTGACTACCTCTTGAAGCTCATCAAGAGAATGCCAAGAGTATGCAAAGTAGTCATCAAAGCAAAAGGTGGCTACTTTGAAGAACCTAGAATATAAGACATACTTTCAGTTGTTTCACACTTTTTTGTTAAGAATATAATTCCACATGTGTTAATTCATAGTTTTGATGCCTTCAGTTTGAATGTACAATTTTCAAAGTCATGAAAATACAGAAAAATCTTTAAATGAGAAGGTGTGTCCAAACTTTTGGTCTGTACTGTATATATATATATAACGCAGTGAGGCCAAGTTTACATGACTGTATTTTTGATCCGAGCGCGGTCCATGAAAAAAAACGGACCAATGTTATCCAATGGGGCAGGTGCAGATGGGGGATTATATTTTCCATGGACCGAGTCTGCACGTGCGAGGAGAAAAAAAATAAATAAATTGCAGCCTGCATAAGCTCCTTCCATGTGGGAGATGAGAATACCCCATTCGAGTCTACGGATGAACAAAAAAAAAAAGAAAACGAATTCCATACAGTCTCCGTATAGCATTGGATTTTGACAAAATGCAATTTTTTAAAGTAGGAAACAATATCGAGTCTTGCAAACGTTTAATAACTGCTGCTGTATAAAAACAGATTGCACAGGGATGACAAGCGAGAAAAAAAATTGTCAGAGTTTTCTGGATGACATTGCAAACTATTTACCACGCGTTTCCGCTCACAAAAATCACAAACTAATCCTCATCTGACCAAATTACCTAAGTAGTAAAATAATTAGATTTTTGAGATATGATCCTTATTTATCAGACCTTATGACTTCCCTCCTGCACAGGACTCGGACAAGTGACACTCAATACGGCCGATTCCTGCTCGGAAGCCTGATACGACTCGTCTCCTTCCTTTGTAGTGACAGATCGGGCCGGATCAGATGACGGTGACATTTTAGTAACGTTACAGGGTCACGTGCGGCTGCGATGATGTCAGATGGCGGCTTCTGATGCAGTCCATATACAAGGAACAATGTCGCCCACCACGGTCATACGGCATCGTCAGAGCAGCACAACATGTGACGGGCTTCTTCACTCCGCCCGATCTCTTTGATTGACAGGTCTCTTCCTATACTCACAGGGAGACACTTGCCAGTCTAGGGGGATCAGAGCCCCCAATGACCGGCCTCAGACTTGTCCTCCAAGACACTGTCCCTAATTGGCTTTTCAAAGTACAGTGGAGACCAAAAGTTTTGCATTTTTTTTTAAAGTATGATTACTTCTGTCTGGTTGTTGTGATGCCTTTTTCATGGTGATTTTAGTAAACCAGAAGCAAATGGTTGTCAGCTATAAGGACGAAAATTGGGTTTGACACTGTTTTATCCCTTTACGTGTTCGGCCCAACAAAAGTTGAAAACCTAATGTTTTGCATATTTTGTCATAAGTAGTTGAATTTTGCCTACATTTTTTTTTTTTTTTTTAGGTTAAGACATAGCAAAGACTAAGCCAAATTTCTCACTAGATGACAGTAAGCTTATAATTCTGAGAGTGAAGTCAGGCAAAAGCCAAAAAGAGGAGCTATGGAATTCACCTGTTCTCAGAGTCAAGTGTCACATATATTAAAGAAAGAAAAAGGTTCTGGAACAGCTGATGAACCTAGAAGTGGACGACCACAGAGAACAACCTCCAGAGTTGATCACATTATTAAGAAAAAGTCAGTATCTGATGTCCATAAAAGTGCTGGTCAGATTGCTCACGAAATGAAGGAACAATATGGGGTCAAAGAGAGTCGCCAATCTGTGGGGCGACGGCTAAGAGCAAGAGGGTTGAATGCACGAGGTCCAGTCAAGAAGCCTTTTGCAAAGAACCTCAAGCTCCGATTTGAGTCAAAGAACAATAGAAAGAGACAGATTGGCCCAAGGTGTTGTGGTCGGATAAATCCAAGTGCAATCTGTTTGGTAGTGATGGCAGCACTAATATATTATCTATAACATAAATATATATATATATTTATGTTATATATATACACTGCCCAATTGGAAAACGTAATTATGTAAGGTACCAAACACCTACAGTGAAACATGGTGGAGGCAATGTCATGGTTTGGTGCTGCTTTTCTGCATCTGCCCTTGGCCCTCTGCATAGAATTGATGGAAATATGAATGCTACCATGTACAAGGATATACTGGAGAATGTAATGCTGCCACATGGTAAAACCAAAGTAGGCAGGGGATGGAAATTCCAGCAAGACAATGATCCTAAGCACACCTCCAATTTAGTCAAAAATTGGTTAGCAAAGAAAAATGTTTGCCTGTTGCAATGGCCGAGCGAATCACATGATTTACACCCTATAGAGCGCCTTTGGGATGAATTAGGGCGACGAGTTGGGGCCCGTACCCAGAGCAATAAAGATAAATTGTTTGCAGATTTGCGAATGGAGTGGAGCAAGATCCATCAAGATGTCTTGAATACCCGAGTGGCTTCAATGCCCCGTCGGTGCGGTGCAGTAATTAAAGCAAGAGGTTATGCTACAAAATACTAAGTTATGGCATTGTAAGCAATGAATTACTCTACACAGTGATCAATAAATAGTAGATGCAAAACTTTTGGCTGTCAGTTTTCTTCAATTAATTGACCAGACCTATATTCAAAAGCATTGTGGGTAAAATGAAGGTCTTGTATGATGACAACTTCATACACTATCAATTCATCACAACAACCAGACAGAAGTCATCATGCTTTTTTAAAAAAAATGCAAAACTTTTGGTCGCCGCTGTAGGTTTACTCTGCAAGAAGTAAATCAATCATAATCTACTGCAATAATGAAGCCGATTCCTGACGCCCGTGGATCAGACAGCAGCAATCCGATGACAGGTTCTCTCTACTAATGTGTCCAGGGATTTATATGACGCCGTATTCCGGCTGCGGCCACGAGCCCTCACATCTTACTGACCACTCAGTGACAGAAAATAGTTGTTTTTTTTAGTTGTGCAGGAAATGGATCATCACTTGTGTTACGGAGATAAGCAGCGACATAAAAGAAGTCCGGGCCGATGATACAGAACTAATACACTGCCGGCATCACTGATCTTATCTGTAATACAGGGATTACACATGTAATAAACGACCCGCCTGCCGTAATATGGGACCATAATGTCGTGTCATATTAAAAGGTAAACGTTAGCAGACAAGGATTTCTCCATAGTAACTATTCACTTAAAGAGAAGTCATGGTCAGGGTATGTGCACACGATGCAGAAATGAAGCAGAAAATTTCTGCATCTCCCTGGCAGAAAAAACGCATGCAGATTGTGCATGCGTTTTTCCTGCGGAATACATGCGGATTCACATGCGTTTCCACATGAGTTTCCACATGCAGATTGACAAGCGCTTTCCAGGCGATTTTAGCATCACCTGGAAAGTGCTTGACAACTAGGTCACACTGTATAAATCCATGCAAACAGCAACCGGCATGGATTTATATAGTGTGACCCGAGAGAGTGTATATACTTACCTCCGATGGCCCGCGCTGTCCTGCTCACTCCGTTCTCCCGGCAACTTTGAACTGAAAGACCTGCCGACGTCAGCGTCACGTGACCCGTCACATGACTCTGACGTCAGCGCAGGTCCTACAACTCACTGCAAGTGCCAGGAAGCAAGCAGGAGCGCTGCGCGGGCCGACAGATGGTAAGTATATATATATTTTTTTTATTTTATTCTTGTTTTACAGCTTTTTTAATGGTACCTGGGTGTGGATGAGACTGTCCTCTCCTCTACACCCGGGTACCATCCGCACATTAGAACGCGCCAATAACGCAAGTACAGATGCAGTCTTGCGGAATTGGCGCGTTCTAATGCAAGTCAATGGCGGTGAAAACGCCGCGTTTACGCAAGATTAAATGACATGCTGCGGAAAAATCCGCATCATGGGCACAGCACATGTGGATTTCCATTGGGGAATATTGCTTCCCTTCTACCATGCGTTTTTCATGCGTTTCCGCAACTGCAAAAACGCCGCGGAAACGCATGAAATACGCATCGTGTGAACTCAGCCTCAGAAAATTACCTATTATTTGAATGAAGTGTATGTGTTACAGGTATTTAAAAAAAAAATACTTTTCCATATGGCAAATTATATTATAATTGGGGGGCTACCTGGTTGATCCTGCCAGTAGCATATGCTTGTCTCAAAGATTAAGCCATGCACGTGTAAGTACACACGGACGGTACAGTGAAACTGCGAATGGCTCATTAAATCAGTTGATAATAATAAAAATAATAATTTTCAGCAGTCTCATTATCATCAGAGGCAAAATTACAATGACCGGTAATGCCTCTATACACATCTGATAACTCAAAATCCACCAATCACAAGAAGCAATATCACAGCTCACCCTCTCCTCCTCCCTTCACATTGACCAATACACAAACGTTAGAAACTTCATTACAAAAGAAAGGGTCGGAGTCTGACCATTGTGGCTAATGTACATGTGAATTTCCTGAAACTTTGAAAGCTAAAAAGAAAAAAATAAATTCCCAGTGGGCGGTATGAAAATTGCAAGATTTCCAATTTTTATTTTTAATAAATATTGTGATTTGCTGAAGAAAAAATTGCCAAACACTTGTCATTTTCTGGTGACACATTTACCAAAACCCTGGAACATTTCACACTGCCCTGTGCACGAATGCCAGGACCAAGGACGTACATAGAAATCATGGCGCCCCATAGCAGGAGTTCTAATTGCCCCCCCACAGTGCATTCCTCCACACACCAGTATGATGACCCTACTGTACCCCACCTCAACTTCCCCAGTAAAGTATGGTAACCCCAACACAGTATGATCCCCCAACTGTGACCCCCCACATATATCTCCATACAGTATAATTGCCCCACACCTCACCACACTATATAATGGCCCCAATATAGCGCTCCACAAACTATAAAGGCTCCTACATGGCACTTCAAATATTATAATAGTCCTCCATACAGTTTAATGCGCGCGACCCCCCAAGGTCCTCCATACAGTATAACGCGTGCCCCCCCCCCAATGTCCTCCATACAGTATAACGCGCGCCCCTCCATACAGTATAACGCGCGCCCCCCCCCCCCAGGGTCCTCCATACAGTATAACGCGCACACCCCCCCCCCCCCCAGGGTCCTCCATACAGTAGAACGCGCACGCTCCCCCCCCCCCCAGGGTCCTCCATACAGTAGAACGCGCACGCTCCCCCCCCCCAGGGTCCTCCATACAGTATAACGCACGCCCCCCCCCCCCCAGGGTCCTCCATACAGTATAACGCACGCCGCCCCCCCCCCCCAGGGTCCTCCATACAGTATAACGCACGCCGCCCCCCCCCCCAGGGTCCTCCATACAGTATAACGCACGCCGCCCCCCCCCCCAGGGTCCTCCATACAGTATAATGCACGCCCCCCCCCCCCCAGGGTCCTCCATACAGTATAATGCACGCCCCCCCCCCCAGGGTCCTCCATACAGTATAATGCACGCCCCCCCCCCCCAGGGTCCTCCATACAGTATAATGCACGCCCTCCCTCCCCAGGGTCCTCCATACAG
The DNA here is from genome assembly GCF_046119375.1 of Phyllobates terribilis. Lineage (NCBI taxonomy): Eukaryota > Metazoa > Chordata > Amphibia > Anura > Dendrobatidae > Phyllobates > Phyllobates terribilis. The sequence goes on from NW_027362765.1 coordinate 390,125,001, forward strand.
TATAATGCACGCCCTCCCTCCCCAGGGTCCTCCATACAGTATAATGCACGCCCTCCCTCCCCAGGGTCCTCCATACAGTATAATGCACGCCCTCCCTCCCCAGGGTCCTCCATACAGTATAATGCACGCCCTCCCTCCCCAGGGTCCTCCATACAGTATAATGCACGCCCTCCCTCCCCAGGGTCCTCCATACAGTATAATGCACGCCCTCCCCCCCAGGGTCCTCCATACAGCATAATGCATGCCCTCCCCCCCCAGGGTCCTCCATACAGTATAATGCACGCCCCCCCCCAGGGTCCTCCATACAGTATAATGCACGCCCCCCCCCCCAGGGTCCTTCATACAGTATAATGCACGCCCCCCCCCAGGGTCCTCCATATAGTATAATGCACGCCCTGACCCCAGGGTCCTCCATACAGTATAAAGCACGTCCCCCCCCCCATGGTCCTCCATACAGTATAATGCAGGTTCCCCCCCCCAGGGTCCTCCATACAGTATAATGCACGTCCACCCCCCAGGGTCCTCCATACAGTATAATGCACGTCCACCCCCCAGGGTCCTCCATACAGTATAATGCACGCCCCCCCAGGGTTCTCCATACAGTATAATGCACGCCCCCCCCCAGGGTCCTCCATACAGTATAATGCACGCCCCCCACCCCCCCAGGGTCCTTCATACAGTATAATGCACGCCCCCCCCCCCAGGGTACTCCATACATTATAATGCGCGCATTATGAACTTTAACCAGAACCCCATAGAAGTTAATGAGGACCCGAACTTTGGTTCTCTCTCTCTAAACGGACTTTGGGGAGAGTTCTGTGTTCGGAGTTCAGCACCGAACACTTGCTGTCAGGGAAAAACCCCAAACTTTACAGTTCGAGTTTGCTGATCTCTAGTTAGCAGTGGTCAGGTGACCAGAACAGTGCACAAGTAAAATAAACCATTGCATGGTGCGCTGCAGCCAGTCACCTGCTTCAAAGCTCCTGTGACATCAAACTGAGGCAGTTTTCATTTCTGGAGTCAGCAGCAAACAATGGAGTGGCCCGCACTGGATCTATGGGGCAGCAAGCGAGTTTGCCTCAGTTTTTTTTTTTTTTAGGATGATGATCCACATGCAAGAATTATTTTTTTTATGTTGCAAAAATTCTTCAAGTTTATAAAAGGGACTCTGTAATAAAATATATATATATATATATATATATATATATATATATATATATATATATATATATATATATATATATATATATATATATTTATAGAAGAAAGAGAGAAGAGAAGAAAGAGAGAAGAGAAGAAAGAGAGAAGAGAAGAAAGAGAGAAGAGAAGAAAGAGAGAAGAGAGAGAAGAAGGAGAGAGAAGTATTATACACTGTGTTCCAAATTATTATGCAAAAAGTGTTTAGGAGTGATAAGGGAAGAATTTTTTTGTCAGTTAAACTCATTGATGGTGATGTGTGTCAGGGCTCTTTATATCACTGTAAGCAATTGCAGACACCTGTGCTAATTAGTTTGGCAGGTGTGTCCAATGAAAGGCAAGACTACTTAAGAAGGCTCTCTCACATTAATAAGCAGCCTACATTTTCTGCCAAAATGGGAAAGAAAAAGGATGTGTCGGCTGCTGAGAAGCAACAAATTGTGGAGTGTTTAGGTCAAGGCATGACTACAATCAACATTGCCAAGACACTTCATCCTGATCATCGCACAATCAAGAAGTATGTAGCTGATTCACAGCACACACGTGTGCGTGCTGATAAGGGAAAATTGAGGACTCTTTCCTACAGGCAATTACGTCAGGTTAAAAGAGCAGCGGCAAAAAAAGCCTTGTCATAGCAGCAGACAAGTTTTTGAAGCTCCTGGTGCCTCCAACGTCCCCCGAACAACAAGATGCAGGGTCCTTCAGAGGTTTGCAGCTGTGCGTAAGCCATCCTGTCGACCTCCTCTATCCACTGCACACAAGCAGAAATGGCTCCAGTGGGCCAAACAATACATGAAGACTGACTTCAAAACTGTTTTGTTCCCCGATGAGTGCCGTGCAACACTCGATGGTCCAGATGGATGGAGTGGAGGATGGCTGGTTGATGGACACCCCATGCAAACACGGCTACGGCGCCAACAAGGAGGAGGTGGAGTAATGTTTTGGGCTGGAATCATGGGGAGAGAGATTGTCGGCCCCTTTAGGATCCCTGAAGGGGTAAAGATGAACTCCATAATGTATGTTGAGTTTCTCAAACAACACTTCCTGCCATGGTTCAAGACGAAGAACCGTGCATTCCGCAGCAAGATCATTTTCATGCATGATAATGCACCGTCTCATGCTGCACATAACACATCTGCATCTCTGGCTGCTATGGACATAAAAGGGGACAAACTTATGGTGTGACCCCCATGCTCGCCTGACCTCAACCCCATTGAGAACCTCTGGAGCATCATCAAAAGGAGTGTCTATGATGGCGGGAGGCAGTTCACATCTAAGCAACAGCTCTGGGAGGGTATTCTGTCCTCATGCAAAACAATTGAAGCAGAAACCATCCAAAACCTGACAAATTCAATGGACGAGAGAGTTCAGAAGCTCCTTTCGAACAAGCGGTCCTATGTGCAAATGTAACATCACCTAGAATAAAGTTTTGAGTTGAAAACTGTTTGATTTCAGCTTGTAATAACCTGCTAATGCTTATAATGTCAAAAATGACAATTTTTTTGTTCTTTATTCAAATGAAAAGGTTGAAAACTCTGCTGTGCATAATAATTTGGAACATGCATTTTGAGTGCAGTTTGAGTGTTTTATTTTTTTAAAAATATCCTGTTATCATAGGCAGTTTGTACAAAAACCTTTCAATTGTACTCTAATAGTTATTTGACTGGAAAATTACAATGACTGCAATTTATATAGGTAATTTGGGAAAATCTGAGAAAATATTATTTGCATAATAATTTGGAACACAGTATACATAAATAGTAAAAATTATGATTATTATTCTTAAGAATATTTGATGTTAAAGCAAAATTTCTGAAAACCACAAACCAGAAAAATAGCACCCGGTATGTCTTATGACCTCATGGACATATAAAGGATATTAGGGAGGTTGCATTATAATAAATATATGGAAAACATCTTGAAAAATGTAGCTACCTGGTTAAATACACTAGCCACAATAATCACTCTCCTTAGTTGGAGGTTTGCTACAATGTATCAGTGCAGGTAGAATATTTCAGTGTAGAGTCCAGGCTGTTGTGCATCCAGGGGACTGACTGGACTGGATGCAACGGTAGCAAATCTTCAGCTGTGAGAAGTTTGTTGCTCACCAGCTGTTACAAAAACTCCAGCACCCAGCATGTACCTGTTGCTATAGTTTACAATAATGAGCCACAGATAAAAGATCAATGCTGTAATCTGCAGCAGAACAACCCACACAGCAGTTTCCATTCACTGACAGCAAGCAGAGGTCTTGCAACTGGTTAAAAAAAAGGACAAAGTGTATGAAAAAGTTGAAGAACTTTACATTGTACAATAGTTAAACTTTATTTAGAAATAACACGGACATTTCATTTGCGTCAAGTTTGCACAGAGCACGAAGCAGTCACAGACCTGCAGCCCACCAAGTAGAGTCAAAGTGCTAAGATTCTTACCTGCCGCCACCTCAGCCGCCTTACTGTCCTGCTGCCCCGACACGAACTCTTCCAGCAGCCCCGACAGCGAGTCCTGCGCCCCAGCCATCACACTGCAGCCAGCTACCAAGGGGCAAAAGGCGGCCGCACCACTGCGCCTGCGCGAGCACCACGTATCACGTGACAGAACACGCCGCAGTCTGCAGTCACTAGAGAACAGAGGAATGCGCCACAGTTCTGTCTCTATTCCAGAACCTCCGGCCTCTAGGACTATAGCCCTAAAGTAGGCTACAGAAAAATGGCCGCCCGTGTGTAAGTCTATAGGGCGGAAGTGCGGACAATTGATTCAAAAGTGTAAACTTTATTGATCCTACTTATTTTTAACCTAATGACCAGTATTTGTGATGGGCTGTATATATATTTTTTAAGTTTTTGAGGTCTATTTACTTATTTAATTTTAATTTATTATTTTTGCAATGCTGGACCGTATACAGTACAGCCCTAAATCTTGGTTACATGTCTCAATTCTTAGGCGTTCCCTCCGGGTCGGGGTTGCCTCAAGGTGACTAGCCATCCATGGGTCACAAAGGGCAGGGGGCTACCTACTAACACTGCCTGCTCTCCTATATGCCACCCAGCCGCTTACAGGTGTACACTAGTCCTCGCGGTTGCTTAGCAACAACCTTCCAAAAAAAAACCTGGCTCCAAAGAGTGATTCCCTGCTGAGCGATAACATTTACCATTTAGGTCCACACGATTGGGGTATGTGCACGAGAAAAAGAAAACGACTAGTTTTGTAAGGGAAACCGCTTTAGGGAATTCTTCTTTGGGGAAATTTTGGAGAATTTTTTCGTTTCCTGAAAAGTTTTTTTGCAGCCTTGTGATTGGACAAGGTCTAGTTTGTAGCGTTTTCCCTCAGGAGACGCTTCATAAAAGTGACACACGTTTTCTTTTCTTCCACCAGGCACACAGTTGTTCCACAATTGAAATGAGCAGGAAGACGCTTTCAAGCTTCTTTGAGCGATTTTTCAGGCTTTTTTTTATGCGGACCCTCTCTAAAAAAAAACCTGCGTGAACATACTCCTGGGGTCCTGGAATTCAGCCATCCCTGAAACACTCTTCGTGCAGAGTTGCCGACTGTCCATAAATTCCAATAGGGCACTTTTTTCCCTATCCATGAGGAAAATTAGATTTTTTTGAAGTTGGAGAGACTAGAACAGATTTTTAGGACTGTATTTAGCACCCTTTTACAGTTCACAGTGAAGGCAGCTCATGCATTCATATAGGATTTACGCTCGATAATCATATATCACTTATAATCTTAAAGATTTATTATGGTCATCTAATGGGTCCGTAAAAAAAGTTGTCTGTGATTTTTTGAGAAGCTGTCCAGAAAAAAAATAAAAATAAAAAATAAAGTTGTCAACCCTGTATCTGACTACAAACCGCAATGTACAGACTGCCCACGGGTCTCTTGACATAAACTCAGCAGCCTTATAGACATATATGAGGCCGCTGCATCCAGGTAAAGGAGAGCCTATGGTCGGTCTGGATATCACAGGTCGTACTCGGACTGTGTCTCACGGATGTCTGAGTTTAGCATAATTATCCCACCAAGGACAACATCTGCAAGGAATTTGTATGTTCTCCCCGTGTTTGTGTGGGTTTCCTCCCACACTTTAAAAACATACTGATAGGGAATGTAGATTGTGAGCCCCAATGGGGACAGCGACGATAATGTCTGTAAAGCGCTGCGGAATATGTTGGCGCTATATAAAAATAAAGATTATTATTATTATATTATTATTATTATTATTATTATTAATTCCCATTGGCTAACACTCTTGGAGTGTCTAGAATGTCTCGGAGTGTCTCGTGGAAAAAAAAAAAGAGACCTTCTGGACTTCCAGAAGAGTTGGCAAATATTCCTAGCTCTACCAAAAGTCTCCAGAAATCTCACGGGAAGCAGAACTCCCAATACGCTTCTTTTACAAAGAATCACATATTATAGGGGGTGAAAAGAGACCACACAGACTAAAGGCCTCATTCAGGCATCTGGCTTTAAAAAAATAAATAAATAGACCATAGTGAGGTGTTTTTTGGGGTTTTTTTTTAGATGTACACATCCTTCTCTAGGGGATAATTGCACTGATTTACACCTATTGGTTGCAGAATGCAAAGGCTGCCACCTTACCATCGCACAGTAGTATACAGTACAGACCAAAAGTTTGGACACACCTTCTCATTTAAAGATTTTTCTGTATTTTCATGACTATGAAAATTGTACATTCACACTGAAGGTATCAAAACTATGAATTAACACATGTGGAATTATATACTTAACAAAAAAGTGTGAAACAACTGAAAATATGTCTTATATTCTAGGTTCTTCAAAGTAGTCACCTTTTGCTTTGATGACTGCTTTGCACACTCTTGGCATTCTCTTGATGAGCTTCAAGAGGTAGTCACCGGAAATGGTCTTCACTTCACAGGTCAGGTGAATAAGTGGGATTTCTTATCTTATAAATGGGGTTGGGACCATCATTTGTGTTGTGCAGAAGTCTGGTGGATACACAGCTGATATTCCTACTGAATAGACTGTTAGAATTTGTATTATGGCAAGAAAAAAGCAGCTAAGTAAAGAAAAATGAGTGGCCATCATTACTTTAAGAAATGAAGGTCAGTCAGTGCGAAAAATTGGGAAAACTTTGAAAGTGTCCCCAAGTGCAGTTGCAAAAACCATCAAGCGCTACAAAGAAACTGACTCACATGAGGACCGCCCCAGGAAAGGAAGACCAAGAGTCACCTCTGCTTCTGAGGATAAGTTTATCCGAGTCACCAGCCTCAGAAATCGCAGGTTAACCAGCAGCTCAGATTAGAGACCAGGTCAATGCCACACAGAGTTCTAGCAGCAGACACATCTCTACAACAACTGTTAAGAGGAGACTTTGTGCTGCAGGCCTTCATGGTAAAATAGCTGCTAGGACAGGCAACAAGCAGAAGAGACTTGTTTGGGCTAAAGAACACAAGGAATGGACATTAGACCAGTGGAAATCTGTTCTTTGGTCTGATGAGTCCAAATGTGAGATCTTTGGTTCCAACCACCGTGTCTTTGTGCGACGCAGAAAAGGTGAATGGATGGACTCTACATGCCTGGTTCCCACCGTGAAGCATGGAGGAGGAGGTGTGATGGTGTGGGGGTGCTTTGCTGGTGACACTGTTGGGGATTTATTCAAAATTGAAGGCATACTGAACCAGCATGGCTACCACAGCATCTTGCAGCGGCATGCTATTCCATCCGGTTTGCGTTTAGTTGGACCATCATTTATTTTTCAACAGGACAATGACCCCAAACACACCTCCAGGCTGTGTAAGGGCTATTTGACCAAGAGGGAGAGTAATGGGGTGCTACGCCAGATGACCTGGCCTCCACAGTCACCAGACCTGAACCCAATCGAGATGGTTTGGGGTGAGCTGGACCGCAGAGTGAAGGCAAAAGGGCCAACAAGTGCTAAGCATCTCTGGGAACTCCTTCAAGATTGTTGTGAGACCATTTCCGGTGACTACCTCTTGAAGCTCATCAAGAGAATGCCAAGAGTGTGCAAAGCAGTCATCAAAGCAAAAGGTGGCTACTTTGAAGAACCTAGAATATAAGACATATTTTCAGCTGTTTCACACTTTTTTGTTAAGTATATAATTCCACATGTGTCAATTCATAGTTTTAATGCCTTCAGTGTGAATGTACAATTTTCATAGTCATGAAAATACAGAAAAATCTTTAAATGAGAAGGTGTGTCCAAACTTTTGGTCTGTATTGTACCTCTCTACCATCTGGGACCCAGCAGGACCTTCCCGGATGTTGGAAACTGTCCCACTGTTCCGGGAAGTTTGTGGAATGTTCCATTTCCAACAATACCTGCATCAGCCCCCTTCTGCATCATGCAGCATTTGTGTGTATCCCTGCACCATCTGAGGAGACATCATAATGTATGAGAGACACTATGGGACATTATAACATATGAGAGGCACTGTGGGAGCTCCATAATGTATGAGGGGCAATATGGGGATATAATATATGAGAGACACTGTGTGGAAGGGCACTATCGAAGCTTTCTCATATATGAGAGGCACTGTGAGGACATTATGTGTGAGGGGCACTGTGGGGGCTTCATAATGTATGGGGGGCACTGTGTGGAAGGGGACTATGGGGGCTTCATAATATATGAGAGGAATTGTGGGGACATCATAATGTATGAGGGCACTGTGGGGGCTTTCTAATATATGAGGGGCACGGTGGGGGCTTTCTAATATATGAGGGGCATTGTGGAGGCTTCATAATGTATGAAGGGCACTATGGGGATATAATATATGAGATGCACTGTGTGGAAGGGCACTATGGGGGCTTTCTAATATATGAGAGGCACTTTGGGGAAATTATAATGTGTGAGGGGCACTGTGGGGGCTTCATAATGTATGGGAGGCACTGTGTGGAAGGGCACTGTGGGGGCTTTATAATATATGAGAGGAATTGTGGGGACATCGTAATGTACCAGGGGGACTGTGGGGGCTTTCTAATATATGAGGGGCACTTTGGGGGCTTTATAATATATGAGAAGAACTGTTTGGACATCCTAATGGATAAGGGGCACTGTAGGGGCTTTCTAATATATGAGGGGCACTCTGGATGCTTTATAATATATGAGAGGAACTGTGGGGACATCATAATGGATAAGGGGCACTGTGGGGGCTTTCTAACATATGAGGGGCACTGTGAGGGATTTATAATATATGAGAGGAACTGTGAAGACATCGTAATGTATTAGGGGCACCATTGGGGTTTCATAAAGGTTATTGGGCACTGTGGGGGCTTCATAATGTATGAGGTGCACTGTGGGAACTTTATAATATTTGAGGGGGCTTTTAAATATAGAGGGGTCACTGTGTGAAAAGACACTGTGGGGGCTTTATAATGTATGAGGGGCACTGTGGGGACTTTCTAATGTATAAGGGGCACTGTGGGGGCTTTGTAATATAGAAGGGGCACTATGTGGAAGGGCACTGTGGAGGCTTTATAATGTATGAGTGGGACTGTAAGGCATACTAATGTACTGTATGGAAGGACACTGAGGGCATCACAATATGTGGGGGCAATGTGAGGGCATTATAATATGCAAGGGAGTTATATTGGGTGAGGAGCCACCATACTATTGAGGTTTCATGAAAGAGGTTTTATAGTGGATGGGAACACTAAGGGCATGACAAGGGGCACTGGGTGTGGATGCACAAAAAAAAAGGACTGGGTGAGGTTAAGGCTATGTGCACACGGCGCGTTTTTTAATGCTTTTTTTTCCCTTGCAGAATTGGCCCCAAAAACCCATGTTAATCCTTATGCCATCATTGCCTATGAGAATTGTAAAGATCTGTGCACATGATCAGGAATTTTCCTGACAGGATTTCATGTGGATTTAAATCTGCAGCATGTCAATTCTCTGTGCGTTTTTGCCTGCGTTTTTCCTATGTAATGCATTGACAAAAACGCATGGAATTTCCGCAGCGTTTTTGCTGCCAAGAGGTGCAGAAACGCTGCAGAAATTTCTGCACAAAATACTGATCATGCGCACATAGCCTTAGGTTGTTGTCAGTAAACAAAAAAAAAAAAACGCAGTGAGTACTCTTTGTTTTTTGGAGCTCAGAGCTACAACAAGGGCTAGTCCACAGTGGACAACTCTGAGCACCAGCAATCAGCTGTAATATCTGGAAAGACTAAAATATCCTTTTCCAATACCCATGCAGCGCCGCCACAGGACAAATGATGCATTACATATTCCGTCTTGTGCAGTATATGGATGTGATGTTATTATACCTGCTCTCCACGCTGGTTAATAGATGCTGTCGGTCGAAAATTCTTCAATAGAACATTTTAGTGGCCTAAATTACAAAAGTAAAGATTAAATGAATCATTATACTCATTTCAGATTATTTTTTTCTCAAATAAATGGTGCTGTAAAGGGTATACATTAATTTGATGTTAGCAGGGTAGATTGCACGGAGATGATTAAAGAGGAAATCCACGTTACAAAATGTGTCAGAAAATCCCACTACAAAATCAATGACGCGTTCAGCTCTGCTACATCGGTACCAGTTAGCTGCTTGTTGCATGTAGATTCAGAGATCTCAGGCACAATTTCCATACACATTATCTTGTTTTGTACAACAGCACATTTACTCTAAAGGTTGCCATGAATAATACATTTAGAAAATAACCCGCTGAGCTACATTTGCACCATAAACTCATCCTGTATTTTATAGCCGTGATGGACAATTATAGAGAATGGAAAGTGCAATGATGTAATGTCCCCCTGGCTCCTCTAGCTGTCAGTCTCTAGTTGCGCCGGACTTGTTACAGTGTTAAATATTTAAAGTGCAGGGTCAATTTCATAAAACTACTGGAATGTATCAGTGAATTTCATATAGAGTAGGTTCACATGGAGTGTTTCAAGTAGTTTTTGGAGTGGCTCCGCTTAAAAAAAAAAACTTCAGAAAAATCTCATTAAAAAGCTTAAAAACTTCTTCCTATTCATTTTGTATTGTAAAACCACTTTGGAGATATTATTATTATGTTCAGTCTATTGTCTGATTTTTTTATTTTTTTTATCCACTTCAGGTTTTAATAGTTTCCTACAACTCTACTGTAGTTCTAACACATTATAATAACCTCAAAGCCACCCGATACTCAGTATAATGCCCAACAATAGGTATGATGTCTCCATAGCGCCCCTATATACAGTATAATGGCCCCATAGTTCCTCTATAAACAATATAATGCTCTCCACATTGTAAGATGACCCCCACTATAGACCTCACACAGAATAATGCCTCCCGCACTGTATGATACCCCCACAGTAGCCCTCAGAGAGTATAAAGCCCCCACATTGTATGATGGCCCCCAAGATTTCTATGAACAGTATGATGCACCGAACATTGTATGATGGTCCCCACAGTATTTACACACTGTATGATACCCTCACAGTAGTCCTCAGAGATTATAAAGCCCCCCACATTGTATGATGCCCCCCCCCACAGCTTATTGTACATAGTATAATGCACCCCCACAGTGTATAATACCCCCACAGTAGTCCTCAGAGAATATAAAACCCCCACATTGTATGATGGCCCCCCAGATTTCTATGAACAGTATGATACACCCACAGTACTTTCCATGCTGTGTGATACCCTCACAGTAGTCCTCACAGAGTATTAAGTCCCCCCCTATACTATGATCCCCCCACAGATTTTTGTACACAGTATAATTCCCCCCCACAGTAGTCTTCACAGAGTATAAAGCCCCCACATTGTACGATGGCCCCCCAGCTTTCTATGAACAGTATGATGCACCCAACATTGTATGATGGTCCCCACAGTACTTTCCATGATGTGTGATACCTCCACTGTAGTCCTCACACAGTATAAAGTCCCCCCCCCATACTATATGATCGCCCCACAGCTTATTGTACACAGTATAATTCCCCTACACGGTATGATGCCCCTACAGTCCCCTACAAATACTAATCAAATAAAAAATAAACATACACTCACCTAACCACAGATTCTGGCGAGTCCGCCGGCAGACAGTGGCAAGGCGCAGGCAGACCAAGATGGTGATGTCATTGACGCGCCCCCTGGGCCGCGTGGGGAACCCAGAACCGGGCCTTTTGTGGGATGCTGGGGGGAGTTGTAGTCTCTGTGGTGGTGACCCGGTCCCGTGGCTCAGGGTGGTCAAACCAGTGGCAGTCTTTTTATGGGGTTTTTATGATTAATGTCCGACTACGCCACCCGTGGATCGCGGTCAATAAGAACCGCCGCTGCGGAGCAGACCTCTGAGGCTGATGTTGTGAGGGCAGCAGAGGGTAGTATAACTCCCCACGGGAGGAGTATAGCCTCAGGGCAGTAAGTGTAGATGATGGGAGTGATGGTGCACGGGCGTCCCAATACTAGTAGTGCTGATGCGGTGAGAAAGCACAGAGACAAGGTGTTGCAGTTCAGGTTCTTTACTCACAGTTCTCATCCAGGTCACTTGTGCACAGATAGGACCGCCCGAGCCGTGCTGCGTCCACCAGGCAGGGGGCTCGATCAACCCCCAGGCAATTCCGGAGTGTGGCACAGGACTCCCTTCTATCCTTTCGTCAGCCGTGCCCCACCAGTGATACTACTTCTGTCCAGCTGCCTCGGGTCTTCTCCTGGGAGGACTGGGTGTCCACTTCCCTGACTCTATGTGGTGTGCCTTCCTAGTAGGTGTAGTGAGGGGTCGCACCAGTAAATAGTCACGACCGCCGGTTCTTGGTTAAGGATTAGTCACCTCCACCAACTTGGGATCCGGTACCCTGTTCTGCCAACCCGTCACCCGCAATCTCCTGGGTCCTTAGGGTTCCTTCTGCCTTCGTGTCTCTGGGCCTCTCTTGGTGTTCTGTTCCTTCTTACTTTCCTTTCTGTTCCTTTCTGTTTCTGTTCCTCTCTTCTGGCTCTGACCTTCACTCTAGGCCTGCCTCGTGGAGCTGGGCCCAGACTGAGCCACAGCTCCCTGTCAGCCCTCTCTGGCTGAACTCCTTCTCTCACTCCACTGACTGAACTTCTCCTCTCTTCCAGTGCTGGCTGGGCCTCACAGGCTAGGCCCGCCTCCGGAGCAGAGCTCCACAGAGGCACTGCTCTGTCACTTCCTCTCTCAGACTGAACACTGTTCTAAGATGGTGCCCACCTTATATACCTCCCTCTCTGTGTATGAGCCCAGGTGACTTGCAACCAATGCGCTCCTACCTATGCCCAGAAACCGTCCCCTCCTGCTCCTACATCACTGGGATTTCCTCCCCCCTCCCCACTCCAACCAGGGACATGGTCTGTCGTGCCTGCATTACTGTACTAGTAGGAGCACCGTTGAGCTGTCCCCCGGAAATGGGGTGTGTGTGATGCATGCAGCTAACTGAGTCCCGGTCCACACACCATCCTTACCCGGGAGTGGGATATCACACCTCTGGTTGAGGTGCAATACCTCTGTAGCGACCGAACCCACGGGGCGCTACATCATCATGCCGCGTCACATATGGGACATCAAAGTCACGGAGTCATGACGTTATCATGTCGCTCTGTCCCCCTTTTCCTTGCCCGGGACTCGTCTAATGTGTCTGAAGCGCCCAGGGGGATGGGGGACGACTCGGCGCCCGGGCCTTGTTGTTGCCTGATCTTGGGGGATGTCGCGGTGGCCGGCACCCGGGCCAGTACCCTGGGGTCACTCTTAAAAAGGGGGGAAGTTATATGGGATAGGGGAATGTTCGTGACGCCACCTGTGGTGTCTGGTGAGGATCACCAGCGCTGCGACAGTCCTCTGAGGCCGGTGTTCAGGCAACTTAGTTGGTGCGGCTCCCCACAGGTGGAGCGGGGCCTCAGGGCAGTGTAGAGAGGGTGTAGAATAGAGCGTCGGCGGGTGCAGAGCCGCGGAGGAAAGAACAGACAGAGGCGGTAGTTGAAGTCATCCGAGTCTTTACTCACTTTGGTGTGTAGTCAGCCCAGAGCTTGTCTCTGCTGTCACACGGCGAGCTGCGGCTGCCAGGGTGGGGTTCAGCACACTCCAGGTAGTTCAGGAGCACTTGTCAGAACCCCGCTCTAGTGTGTTCCTCTCTGGTTCAGCTTCTCCCGCCTTGTGTCCCCCACTGAGTCCCGTACAGGTACTGCGATGTCCCTTGTGGGTAACGTGTAGTTCCCGGACCGACTGGGTTCCCTTTTTGGTGACTTGTGGTGAGAACGTGGCGTAAGGCCGGGTCCCTCTGGATAAACTCAGATTATGGCATACAGGTGGCGACTCCGCTCCGTCCGTATCCCCATGGGATCCACATAAGCCTCCGGACTTTTCCGACAGAGACGTAAAGTGCAAAGTCAGATCATCGGGGACCGGTACCTCCTCTTGCGGCAGGGTCTCTCTGGCTGGGCCAGAATAAGATATGCAGGTGGCGACTCCGCTCCGTCCGCACCCCCTGAGATCCTTTTGCCTGTGGAGCCTATCTCCTCTGCTCCCCTCCTGGGCCTTCTTGCTTGGACCCTGACCGGGGACAGAGCCAGTTATAACTCTGCCCCGACCCCCCGTCTCGAGGCCTGAGACCGGGGACCGTGGACCCTCAGCCGGCTGCAGCCTTGTGCTGACCTGCCGTCCCAAAGACCCACGACCAAAGACCTTGTTATTAAGATGGCCTCCTATTATATAGAATTCTAGTAAAGTGCTTAGGTAAATGCTTCTTCCACCCTCACTCACTACGTGGTTCCCCCTAACTTTGGTTCCCCCCAACTCCTCCATTCAGGCCCGGGGCAGCACTATGGTGCTTTAGACCCCCTACAGGACTGGAGTGGTGTAGTGTTGAGTGTGTGGTTGGGGTCCTGTGTAGTACTCCATCCTTACCTGGGAGAGGAGATACCACACCTCATTCTGAGGTGCAGTACCCCTGGGGCGACTGAACCCTCAGGGACGCCACATTCCCCCCTGGTGAAACACAGCACGTCCGCGGGCTGCAATAGAGCAAGGACATGGTATATTTCAGGCATTCAAAATTTAAACAATAACAATCTTCCCTTTATGGGAGGCACTTTTCTTAAACGTTGCAGGTTATACGTGATAAATATAAAAGAATTGTATATATAGAAAACAGTAGAAAATATTTGTAGAAGTGCAAGTTCAGCAGCATGAGGGACCTGTCAAAAGCAAACCCTCAACGTAGGCCCTGGGGTGGCTGCAGGGCATGGCGATCCTGAGTTGGACCCCAAATTCTGCCACGCCAGACAGGTTTTTGTTCTGAGGTCTGGTGTTGTGCGTATAAAACCAATAGGGGGCACCTCAACAGGTGCAAACTATATACAATAGAGTTTGTTGGCTGCTCACTGTCCGCAGGAACAATGTCTTAGTAAAACATACAAATAACTGGGAGGTAAGGAAGTCCAGCCTCCGGTGCCACACTAGTGATGGTATCCCCACCAGGGGTACCGCTCGTGCTTGCCCACAGATCCAGACTGGTCACCCGTGGGAGTGCGCAGGGGGGCATCTTCTTTAAACACCCGATGCACCTCCAGGGCGTACCACCCACGTACTCCGTGGTGACGGGTGTATGAGACCAAGTCTCCAGGGTAAAGATTGCGATCGGAGTGGCCTTGCTCCAACTGGGGCTCAACATCCCGCCGATTAACGAAAACGTCACGGTTGAACTGGGGGCTGCGGATGAAGCCCCATCCCGCTTCCTGGTGAAACCGGATGATAAGTCCTTCCTCCTGGGGGCTGGGACGGGAGACCTCCGCCTGTCTGGCTTGGGCCTTGGCGACTTTTGACCGCACCTCCAGTTGCTCACAGCAGACCCTCCGGGCACGTCGTTCCATCTCTAGCTGGAGGAGCTCACGTTTACAAAACTCCTCCCGCTATCGAGCTTCAGCTTGGGTCTCCCGGGGAAACCCCATTAGATCCCCCCCCTAGTTGTCCCATCTAAATTACTCCCCTCCTGGGCAGGCAACTGGGGGTGCTGGCAACGGCGTTAACGGGGGCCGCTGTTGGTCCTCCACCTTCGCGGACCAGTCCGGGTTCGGGTGTGAATACACCCAGGCGAGGGCAGGTGCTGACGGTTCCGAGAGCGAGAGGGGTAGCAATCCTCCGGAGGCTGCGGCGGCTTGGGCCTCAGGATCCGGGGCCAGTAACTGCTCCCAAACGGTGGCGCCCGGGGATGGAGGCGACGGTTGGAGGTCCAGGAGCAGGTCGGCGCACTCAGCGCCCGGGACAGGGGTTTCTCTCTTACTCGCTCCTGGGCTGCATGTGGCCTCCTGGTTTTCCTCCTTTTCCGCCTGGGCTGGGGCATCGCTGGAGGGGCGCGACGTATCTTGGCGTCGGGCAGCAAGCTTCCCCAGCAGGTCCTCTCTCCAATCCGCGACCGCTTTCCGCTGGGCCTCCTCAACTCGGTGGGTCAGGTCCTGCGTCTCGCCACGGAGGAACTCGGCCTCCTCTGCTGTTAGATGGATGCTGTATCCCTCCAGGGTGAGGGAGGTGGCTGCTGGTGGGCCAGCGACGGAGGGCACATCCTGTTCTCCTTCCATCGCGGCTGTCAGGTGCGGTCTGTCTAGACTTGCCCAGACCACACTTTGTCTCCCTCTCTTTCTCCTCCTTTTTTGGGGGCGGTTCAGTGGCTGCTCGTAGACGGTCACTCCTTGGGACGTCCCATCCGTCTTGACGGACACACCTATGTGGACAGTCTCTGTTGCAAGGGGCGGTCTGTGTTTTTGGCGCCATTGGAGAACCTGGCCCACGATGGGAGGTCTTAAGTTGTTGTTGTCTTCCCTGCACATAATGGCGCTCGTACTTCTTGGGGGGGCGCCACATTGAATGTGGGAATACAGTCTTTAGGAAAGGCGCACAGTACCCTGTGGCAATGGGTATAGATTTCTGCCGTTGCCGTGCGCACAAAATCTTGTTCGTGACGCCAGGAAGAGAAAACGCGCCCAGGGGGATGGGGGACGACTCAGCGCCCGGGCCTTGTTGTTGCCTGATCTTGGGGGATGTCGCGGTGGCCGGCTCCCGGGCCCGTACCCTGGGGTCACTCTTAAAAAGGGGGGAAGTTATATGGGATAGGGGAATGTTCGTGACGCCACCTGTGGTGTCTGGTGAGGATCACCAGCGCTGCGACAGTCCTCTGAGGCCGGTGTTCAGGCAGCTTAGTTGGTGCGGCTCCCCACAGGTGGAGCGGGGCCTCAGGGCAGTGTAGAGAGGGTGTAGAATAGAGCGTCGGCGGGTGCAGAGCCGCGGAGGAAAGAACAGACAGAGGCGGTAGTTGAAGTCATCCAAGTCTTTACTCACTTTGGTGTGTAGTCAGCTCAGAGCTTCTCTCTGCTGTCACACGGCGAGCTGCGGCCGCCAGGGTGGGGTTCAGCACACTCCAGGTAGTTCAGGAGCACTTGTCAGGACCCCGCTCTAGTGTGTTCCTCTCTGGTTCAACTTCTCCCGCCTTGTGTCCCCCACTGAGTCCCATACAGGTACTGCGATGTCCCTTGTGGGTAACGTGTAGTTCCCGGACCGACTGGGTGCCCTTTTTGGTAACTTGTGGTGAGAACGTGGCGTAAGGCCGGGTCCCTCTGGATAAACTCAGATTAGGGCATACAGGTGGCGACTCCGCTCCGTCCGTATCCCCCTGGGATCCACATAAGCCTCCGGACTTTTCCGACAGAGACGTAAAGTGCAAAGTCAGATCATCGGGGACCGGTACCCCCTCTTGCGGCAGGGTCTCTCTGGCTGGGCCAGAATAAGGTATGCAGGTGGCGACTCCGCTCCGTCCGCACCCCCTGAGATCCTTTCGCCTGTGGAGCCTATCTCCTCTGCTCCCCTCCTGGGCCTTCTTGCTTGGACCCTGACCGGGGACAGAGCCAGTTATAACTCTGCCCCGACCACCCGTCTCGAGGCCTGAGACTGGGGACCGTGGACCCTCAGCCGGCTGCAGCCTTGTGCTGACCTTCCGTCCCAAAGACCCACGACCAAAGACCTTGTTATTAAGATGGCCTCCTATTATATAGAATTCTAGTAAAGTGCTTAGGTAAATGCTTCTTCCACCCTCACTCACTACGTGGTTCCCCCTAACTTTGGTTCCCCCCAACTCCTCCATTCAGGCCTGGGGCAGCACTATGGTGCTTTAGGCCCCCTACAGGACCGGAGTGGTGTAGTGTTGAGTGTGTGGTTGGGGTCCTGTGTAGTACTCCATCCTTACCTGGGAGAGGAGATACCACACCTCATTCTGAGGTGCAGTACCCCTGTGGCAACTGAACCCTCAGGGGCGCCACATGTCACCCTGTCATTCTGTATAAAGTCTATCTGTATCGGCTTACTGCCCACACCAATACGGTTAAGCATTGGGTGGGCCTCTCCGGGAGAGGGGACTGGGGTGACTTCCCCCTCAGCTTTTCCAGTAGTTATGCGATTGGGTGAGCAGTAAGGTGAATATAATATTTTTTAACCATTTGATGGTTCTTTACAGTGTAGTAAAATGGTGGTCGGCTGAATCTGCAAAATAATTCGTATTTTGGTGAATGAGGATTCTTGTAAAATTTGAGTAGATTAAATTCTCTCATCTCTTTTTAGAATTTATATATTTTTTTACGCTATGCAGTAATCTTTTTGTGAGTGATTCAGCCCCTTCCACTAATACCTTAGGTCATCAAGGTATAAATAAGAATAAAAAAAGCAATTCAGAATATGAGAAGAATCTCACCAAAAGCACCATAGATGTTTAATATACACTGCTCAAAAAAATAAAGGGAACACCTAAACAACAGAATATAACTCCAAGTAAATCAAACTTCTGTGAAATCAAACTGTCCACTTAGGAAGCAACACTGATTGACAATCAATTTCACATGCTGTTGTGCAAATGGAATAGACAATAGATGGAAATTATTGGCAATTATCAAGACACCCTCAATAAAGGAGTGGTTTTGCAGGTGGGGACCACAGACCACATCTCAGTACCAATGCTTTCTGGCTGATGTTTTGGTCACTTTTGAATGTTGGTTGTGCTTTCACACTCGTGGTAGCATGAGACGGACTCTACAACCCACAGAAGTTGCTCAGGTAGTGCAGCTCATCCAGGATGGCACATCAATGCGAGCTGTGGCAAGAAGCGTTTGCTGTGTCTGTCAGCGTAGTGTCCAGAGGCTGGAGGCGCTACCAGAAGACAGGCCAGTACACCAAGAGACATGGAGGGGGCCGTAGGAGGGCAACAACCCAGCAGCAGGACCGCTACCTCCGACTTTGTGCAAGGAGGAACAGGAGGAGCACTGCCAGAGCCCTGCAAAATGACCTCCAGCAGGCCACAAATGTGCATGTGTCTGCACAAACGGTTAGAAACCGACTCCGTGAGGGCCCGACGTCCACAGATGGGGGTGGTGCTCATAGCCCAACACCGTGCAGGATGCTTGGCATTTGCCACAGAACACCAGGATTGGCAAAGTCACCACTGGCGCCCTATCCATAGGATAGGGCATCAATATATGATCGGCCGGGGTCCCGCACGCGGCACCCCCGCCGATCAGCTGTTATTGGTGCCGGCGGCGGAGGACGGACGGAAGTGGTCACCTGCGGGGCTCCGCCATCAAGTGTTAATGGCCGCCGCGGTGTACTGCACATCCGCCTCCCATTCAATTGAATTCAGGACTTCTAACTCTGTAGAGATTGTGTCCTCATCACAACGACTCTTGTCCATGATTTTAATGGCCAGCAGTTCTTCGCTGACCGGATATAATGCCAAGATTACCTGGAAAAAATACACAACAGATCAGACCAAACTCCCATCTATTATAGGGATCTGTGTAATGGATCACTTTTTTTTATGCCCGTTATGATTACATATGAACATCCTGTAATGAATATGTATATCCCTTCTGTGTATCTGGTGCAGGATACATTGGGGAGCACAGAGGAGTATAAATTCACATTTACTTTTCTGACGTCTTCCTGTGCTAGATCTTTGTGGAATTCAAGGTTGCAACGTTTAATAGGATTTTCTATGTTGATCATTTCTCTCAGGGGTAAAACAAGGGATCTGGCATCTAAAAGGTCTGGTGCAGTCATGTCTGCTATGTCAGAGGGCATCATAAGGCTGCTGAGATGATACACGATTTGTTAATCTCTTTGAGAACATGGAAATGTTTGTCATGCTGTGCGGTAAATGTATGGAGCGGGCTCAGGAGCTGAGCCTGCACTTAACCAGGCAGATAGCGACTGTATTACTTAACTGCAGCAACTGGAGCACACTCCGATTACTGCAGTTTAACCATTTCAATGCTGACCGTGGTATTTAATGAAGTGATTGCCAATTTGCATGCAACCGCACCCTTTAACCCCCCCAGGACACAATTGTAGTGGGTTAATTGGTTGTAATGACTATCTGGACCTGCTGAAAGCCCCCTGTTAAGACCAGATTGGCTTATTTGTATGTGAGAACGTTAATATAGCTATATACAGCAATACAGTTCCATGACAGTATATGGTACAAGTGATGGGAAAATTGCAGGTTCAAGTCCCTTGAAGAGATTAAAAAACGAAGTCAGTTAAAAAAATAAATTTAAAAACATGAAATATTAATTTAAAAAAATACAATTAGAATCACACAACTTTCCCAAGTAATAATAATAATAATAATATTATTAAAAATAAGCATAATTGGTTTTACCACATAAGGATAAGTTTGATATACAAAAATATACCAATAATTAATCCAAATAGTACACAAAAAAATTAGAAAAAAAGATTAAAACACCAGACTTTCTGGGAGCCATATTCATCTAAAAATTAAAAAAAAAATTAAAACAATATCCTGTCTACCCAAGAAAGGTATAATAAGCAAAAAAAGCCCTCAAAATCAAGAAGTTACGTCTCAGAAAATGCCGACACAAATCCATTTTGCTTTTTAATAAAAATTTCTAATTTTCTATCAACACTTAAGTGCAAAAAAAAAAAACATATGCATGTTTGGCATTACCATAATTGTAACTGACATGGAGAATCACTTTGTGACGTTATTTTTATCCCACACTGAATGCAAAAAAAAACAAAACAATGGCGGAATGTCTAATATCTGGGATCTCATTTATCAAAACTGTCCAATAGCAAAAAGAGCAACTGATGGAAAACGCTCCAAACTGAGCATCAGAAGGCTGCAAAAAAAATCTTCAGGAAATGAGAAACTTCCCCAAAAACTCCTCAAAGAAAAGGTATGTGCACAGGGAGTCTTTGGCTATGTGCCCACGATGCAGAATTGAAGCAGAAAATTTCCGCAGCGTTTCTGCATGTCCTTGCTAGTAAAAACGTTTGCGGATTTTACATGCGTTTTTTAAGTGTTTTTGCAGCGTTTTTACATGCGGATTTGACTTGCATTTTTCAAATGCATTGTGACCTCAAATCCGCATGCGGAAACGCACAAATAATGGACATGCTGCGGAAAATTCTGCAGCATGTGCACAGCACATGCGGATTATCATTGGGGACCATGGGGCACGGATTACCAAACGCTTTTAAAGTGTTTCCGCTGGGGAAATTCCGCATCAAAAACGCTTGCAAAACGCATAATGGGCACGCTGCCTTTTGCTGAGTTTTTCAAGCAGAAATGGGAGTCGAAACTCAATGTTTTTGAGGAGTTTTGAGATTTTGAGTTTTTCCGCTCACTGACTATATGTGTAAGGAGTATTTCCAGGAGTTTTTGTAGTGGAAACTGGGTACGTGTACATAGAGATTTTTTGGAGCAGAAACTGGGCAGTTTACTCAGCGGAATCTGACTGAAATAAACATTGTGGGCAAAAGAAAGATTCCTGATGTGGTTTCCACTAGAAAACTCGTCATTTTTGACCACCTCTAAAAAAACCCTCTATGTGCACATACGCTTGGGGTATGTGCACACTCAGTCTTTTTCCGTGCTTTTGGCATGAATGCTCCAAGCTTTTGAGGAGTTTTGACTTTTTGAGGAGGGTTTGGAGACGTTCCGCTCACTTTTCTCTCCAAAACTCAGTGTGAACATACCCATAAAATAGCAGTCTTCAGGTTAGTGAAGGTTTTGGGCGCCGTAGGGCGGCATAACTCTATGCATAGTCTGAATTTTCTTGCTATTATAGTACATATTATTATAGTGACTATATAATGCATACTGTAATACTCCGTCCTCGGCTTTTGGAGAAGCAGCCGGCAGGTAGTGTATAATTAAAAGCCAATGATCCTGGCTCTAAGGAGCTGATAAAAATAGACAAGGCACTCAGCTTAATGGTAACTGGATAGGCTTACCGGGCTGCCATCATTTTGCTCGCAGATCAGTGCTTTACATGGCTGGACAGATCGCAGATTTATTCAGATAGTCCAGTAGCATCCCCCTTAGGCTAAGTTCACCCTGAGTGTGAAAAACTCCGGAAAAAGTAAAGACAATTTTTCATTCTTATTTTTATCTGTCTTTTTTGAACACTCATTGAAATCTATGGGTGAGTCTCATCCGAAAACTAGATGAAACTAGCGCCTGCTTTTTTTCATGTTGGGGGTCCAGGCTCACATCTTCCACTATAGGATGGGGGTGAGGTCCGGGCTCTGTGCGGCCGCTCATGTTCCCCCCTCCATGTCTGTATGGAGCTTGTGCTCTGGGCACAGTCATGGGGAACAGAAAAGTGCGAACCCCAAACTGTTCCCACAGAGCTGAAGCTACAATTGTCCACAATGTCTTGTGCTGAAGATTAAGATTTACCATCACTGGAGCTAAGAGGCCGAGGCCGCCCCCTGATAACAGCCCATAGCATTATCCTCCTCCACCATCTGTACAGCACAATGCAATCAGGGGGTAACGTTATCCTGAAATCTCCAAACCCAGACTCCTCCATCAGGCGCAGATAGAGAAGTGCGATCCGTCAATGCGCAGAACACGTCTCCTCCAGAGTCCAGTGTTGGTGGCCGCTTTACACCACTTCATCCGACGCTCTGCGTTGTGCTTGGTGATATACGGCTGAATGCAGCTTCTCGGCCATGAAGCTCCTGGCGGGGACACAGCGTTTGTGCTGATATTATACTAGAGGAGGTCTGGACTCTGCAGTTATGGGGTCAGCAGAGCGGTGGGGACTTTTCTGCCCTCTGCTCCTCAGCGCTCGGTGACTCCGCTCTGGTATCAGTCAGCTCTTTAGAACAACTCATTCTGTTGCACATTTTAGGCTATATGCACACTGAGATTTTTTGAGGCAGTCAAAAATAACGATTTTTTTCAGAAACCACCTTAGAAAACACTCCTCCTTTAGAGAGATTTTGGAGCAGTTTTTCATTTTCTTAAACGGATATGTTGAAATTTTCAAAGTATTTTTGTAAAGTTTTTTTGTTTCCAGAAATGTTTTTTTTCCAGCCTTCTGATTGGACAGTGCCTAGATGGGCCATTTTCCATCAGGAGAAGTTACACGCACTTTTTTCTTTTTTTTCACCAGGCATTTTTTTAAAACATGAATCGGAAAAAAAAAATGCTCAAAAGACTGAACATCTGACCAACACAGTGGTTTTACAACTGAAATAAATAGGAATAGTATTTCAAGCATTTTTTGAGCCATTTTTCATGCGTCTTTTGGAGCGGATCCACTCCAAAAGACTCCGGAAAAATTTTAGTGTGTGCAGACCCTTAGTAAAGGCAGATGGAAAGGCAAGGGGCTGGATGCTATACACCGAGGGGCAAATGGGACTGAATGAAAAACCTAAATTCAATGTATAAGATTTGTGCACTGATACTTTTCTCCGTATATAATGTAGATAATATTCATTTGAAACGTTACAGATAATTGCATCATTTCCAATGTTAACGACTCGCTATATTATTGATCACTGCTTATTTTATATTGGCATTTAATCGGCAATAAAACATTTATTTTAGATTTTTTTTGCCTTTTTTTTTTTTGTGCAGAAGCCATATGTTACTAAGGTTATGAAAACAGGATTATCTGTTCCTATATCTTCTTGTTGTGCATTCACACAATGGACTCCATTCTTGAGCACAGGAGTCAGCCGCAGCCACTTACTGAGCAGCATTCCTTGGTCTTGCTCATCATTACTCCTGGGTCACAGTAAGCCTGCAGTTTCCTCTATAAGTCACGTACGACTCAGACTCATTGGATTCATGACCGACACTCAAGATAATTTAGATGAATATCCCAAAAATATCTTAATAGTTGCATTACGCCAAATGACCGACCAGCTACCCTGTCCTTTTCATTCTCTGCACATTACTGGACCACATAAAACGCGTGAGCTCGTCTACAATCTAAAGAATGTCTAAGTAGATGTGCAAACTTTGGACCTTGATCATATTGTGGAGGGGGGGTCTTTTTTTTTTTTTGCAAGTCGAGTTGTATTTTGTATGCAACATTTTGATATAAATTTTTAATACGGGTTAAATAAAAAAAAAAGTATTGCACCATTTTTATTTACGGCATTTACTAAGCGCCACAAATATTCTGCTCAGTCTATTGTGCGAATTGTTACAATCACAGAAATACCAAATGTGTCCATGTTAATCACCGGTTTATTTAAAAAAAAGTTTCTTAAAAAAAAAAAAAAAAAAAAGAGTTTACCATAATTGTTTTTACTCCTTTACATTAGTAGCAATATGGAAAAAAAATCTTTTACTTTTTCAACTTTTTTTTTACTTAAAATCTACTGGCATATAGAGCTATATGTGAATATACCAGTACATTATGTCTGTAAGAATACTATTCAGGTTTTTAGGTAGAGAAAATCCTGTGGCTCGCTGATAATGTTTCCGCCTTCCATGCTACAGGTCCTGAGTTTGACTTCTGGCTACTGGAACTAACTACAAGAGGAAATTGACAATTAAAGGGTTATTTCCAAAATACCTAGTTATCGCCTATCTATAATACCTCCAGCGATCCTTAAAAAGATAAGTATGCTGGGCCACAGTTCTGTTCTCTCTTCTGTTCATCATACTGTGTTGGGTGGCGTCATACTGTGTTGGGGGGCATCATACTGTGTGGGGGCATCATACTGTGTGGGGGGCATCATACTGTGTGGGGGCATCATATTGTGTGGGAAGCATCATACTGTGTGGGGGCATCTTACTGTGTGGGGAGCATCATACTGTGTGGGGGCATCTTACTGTGTGGGGAGCATCATACTGTGTGGGGGACATCATACTGTGTGGGGAGCATCATACTGTGTCGGGTGACACTTTGTATGAGCGTTTCTTTGAGGCATACTGGGGTGGCATACCATGTGATGATGCTCTGTGTGGGCATCATATCTTGTAAGGGCATCTTAACATATGGAGGCAATAAGTTTGGGGGGAATGCACTATGAGGACATCATACTATGTTTGTGTGAAGGACTTCTTGGGGGCATCACACTATGTGAGGGGGCTGTCTGGGGCCATCATACTGTTAAGGCATCGTGTTGTGTAGTGAGCTGTGGGGGCATCATACTGTGTGAGACCTCACCATGGGGGAACTGTACTGTGTGAGGGGGCAGTATGATGAGCATCATACTCTGTGGGGTAGCACTTTGTGTGGGGGTTTTCTTTGGGGCATTGTGGGGTGTCATACAATGTGACGAGGCTCTGTGTTGGCATCATATTGTTTGGGGGCATCATAACACGTGGGGCCCGGGGCACAACGTTTGGGGGGAATGCCCTATGGGGGCATCATACTGTGTTTGCTTGAGGGGATTTTTTGGGCCATCACAGTGTGTGAAGAGATATCATGGGCTGCCATACAGTGTGGTGGAATGGACTACGGGCCAGAAGAAACAGTCTTACTGTGTGAGGAGGCACTGTGGGGGCATCGTACTATATGAGGGGCACTGTAGGGGAATTTTACTGTGTGGGGAGGCACTGGATGGGCATCATACTATGTTTGTGTGAGGGGCGTCTTTGGGGCATCACACTGAGAGAAGGGGCATCATGGGTTGTCATACTGTGTGGGGAGCAGTCTGGTGGTATCACACAGTTTGGGGGGAGGCCTGTATGGTCATCATACTGTGTGGGGGGCTTCCTACAGTGTGATGGGCAGCGTGGGAGCATTATACTGTGTGGGAGGTACTGTGTGGACATCATACTGTGTTTGTATAAGGGGCTTCTTTGGGACATCACACTGCGCAAAGGGGTATCGTGGGCTGTCATACTGTGTGGGGAGGCACTATACTGTACGGTGGCCATTAAGGGGATATCGTACTTGGTGGGAAATCTAAGCGCCTTCACTAGGGGCAATATTTCTGTGTTGATGATCAAAAATGACTGTGCGTTAGGAATTAGAGATGGGGTTTAACAAACAAAGTCCATGTCCCACTTTCATGTCTTTTAATAGTGGGAGGTCTGCTATAAGGAGCGCACCACCAGCGTTCTCTCTGATCTCTACAGTGCTGCGGAATATGTTGGCGATATAGAAATAAAAATTATTATTATTATATTGTAATCCCTGGCAATGAAGGAGAAGCCGCAGTCTGGAGCAGATAAGCTGGAGATGGCGGACTCCCTTCACATGGGAACCTCAATGATTCATTTCACCATTTGTTATTCATTTTCCTCTCAGTAAAACCATAAAAGTCGTACAGGAAGGACGCGAGGCTTCGGATATTAGTCTTTGAAGCTTCACAGACATTTCTTTCATCTCTTTCATCCATGGAATCATCCATGAGTGACTGTGGTAAAAATCCTACGTCGGCCCTAAGACTTGCTTCCTTATATCAAAAGTTAATAACAATAATTATTACTATTATTTCTAGGTTTAATTGGTGAATTTACCATATAAAACCTTGTTCTCTTGTCAGTGAATGATGGGAGTTGTAGTTTTGCAACATCTGGGAAGACACAGGTTGGGGACAGTGAAGCAGGATGGTGACCTGACATACCTGGTCTATGTTCGCCCTTGAAAGGGTTACTATTTTTATTTCTACAGCTTCTATACAGACCTATGTGTTTCCATGGTAACAGACAACAAACAAGCCCAGTGTAGTCTGATCCTGGAGTCACATTCTGTCACCTACTTCTTCCTAATCCTCCAAATGTACAGTATATTAGCATTAAATTGGGAACAGTTGGACGGCAGTATGGCCATAAACTCAGACTACGTAGGGTTTGTCAGTGGTGACCATGGAGACACATAAATCTGCATAGGTGCTGTATACACAAATGGGTAAAAAAAAATGGATTACTATTTTACAATGTTTCTTACTTTTTTCTTTTAGATGCATTGGAGAAAGAAAAAAATATTTAGTTGCAAAGGTGCAAATAGGAACATGTGCTCTATTATTAATAATAAAAATACTAGGGATGACCGATTCACCTATGGGTGACCAATGTGACCCTCGTTTTTGGGACACTCATCAGCAAAAGGTGCAAATATTAAAATGTTTAAATCAACTGAAACAAGTTTTTTTTTTTCATGAGTTAAAGGGTTAATTCCATCTTCATAAATCGGTATTGTCGGATGGAGCTTAGAAATACATTGCCATTTTGCAATTTTCTGCTTATTAAAAATTTTCAGCTGTTCTTAAGATATTATCACATTTCTTTTGCTTACAGCTCGTTGCCTTGGAGACCGACCACCACTGCCAGACAGCAGAACATGTGCAGCGCTTACAAGCACTTTTCTACTGAGCTTGTAAGCGCTGTTTAGAAGCTGGACAGGATCGTTGGAAAGCGCTGTTATCTCCTAATCCTGGACAGCTGCAGCAAGCTGGGCAGCAGCGGTGGTCGGGCAACGAGCTGTAATAAAATGCAAAGTGTTAATATCTCAAGAACGGCTGCAAATTGTTATAAGCAGTAAATTGCAAAAGTGCATGTATATACAGGAACCATCTGACAAAATATCTATCTACGGGGATAGGCATAACCCTTTATTTTATTTTATTTTTGCTGATAGGCCTTTGTTCACATTCTGCAGTTTGGGTGCACTTTTTGTTTTTGCATGTTTTTCATTTTTCTAAACGGATATCAAGAGTTAATAGAGCATACTTGTATATTAGAAGGGTCAATTAAAAGGTTTCGTCCTGCTTGGACCCTCCAGTGATCGGCTGTAATCTCTGAGGGTTCCTGGCAGAAAGTGTTCAATTACATTACAGCGCCACCACTGGGGGGAACTAAACATTACACAGTATCCATTCATATTAGTGTGATGTCTTTGGACAGGTCCTCTGGAATGAGAGACGCTCTTTGTAACCTCTCTCCACTCTGGTAAGAGAGCTAGCAGACTGTCCCTTCTGGATAAGACGGAACGTGACTGCTGCAGCCAGTCGGTGGCCGCTGATTGACTGCAGCGGTCGTCTGATGCCCCAGACTGGTAGAGAAAGTCAGGAGACCAGAGAAAAGCAGCGGGGGTCTTGTAGGTAAGGGTCTACCTGGCCAGGATGTTATTAATTCGTTATTAATACGAATACTAAGCTGAATGAACATATTCGGAGCTTGCGGTGATTCATTTCTTGTGCCCATCGCACCAAATGGCCTGATCTGTCCAGTCCGGTCATCCATATG
Source organism: Phyllobates terribilis (assembly GCF_046119375.1). Classification (NCBI taxonomy): domain Eukaryota; kingdom Metazoa; phylum Chordata; class Amphibia; order Anura; family Dendrobatidae; genus Phyllobates; species Phyllobates terribilis. Next base: position 390,152,650 of record NW_027362765.1, read on the forward strand.
TGCAGCCAAACTGGGAACAGATGCATTTGTTTGGTTACCGTAATGAACAAATGGACAAAGCCGTGATGATGTTTGTCTAATATATCACGGTTAATTATCAGCAAACATCCTAAATAAGCCATAAGTGCTGTAGAGTCTGATTCCACTGGGGAGATAAAGGGCTGCGCAGAATTTTTTGCAGCACAGTTTTCACTAAGGGGGGTATTTACATAAGGAGATTTCAATACACCCTAAGGGTATCCACTCTGAAACCCGCCTGGAAAAGCACTTAAAATATGCTAAAAAAAATTAACATATGCTCTGAGATTTGAAAATGATTTTCTAAGCATATGTTCAGCCCTTTCCAGCTTCTTTTAAGACCTTGGGTATGTGCACACGATAAGTAATTTGGTGCAGAAATTTCTGCACCATTTCTGTACCTCTTGCAGGAAAAACGCAGCAGCAACAACGCGCCTGTAAGCTGCTTTTTTGACATGCGTTTCTAGTGCTGATTTTTCCCCACTCATTCGTTTGAGTGAAATCTGCAGCAAAAACAATGAAAGAATTGACATGCGGCAGATTTAAATCTGCACCAAATCTGCAAGTCAAAAATGAATAAGGCCATGTTCACACGTTGCATTTTTGTAGCATTTTTTTTATGCAAATTTTAAGCTGTGTTTTACAGTACCAGCAAAAGCTATAAGATTTCAGAAATCTCATGCACACGCATTGCTGTTTTTTTTCCTGTTTGATTTGTAAAACTGCTGCGTTTTTGCAAACTGTAGCATGTCACTTCTTTCAGCGTTTTTGCAGCGCTTTTTCACCCATAGAAAGCGATGAGCAAGTGCAAAAATGCAGCAGAAACACAGGTATCAGATTTTACTGCATTTTTGTTGCCAAAACCTTAAGGAAGTTGCATCATCTTTTTTTGGGGGGGCACTAAACTTTATCAGCATGCATAAATGACAATAAAAATGCAGCAGCTGTAGCTGCTTCTTTACTGCCAAGAGAGCAGGTTTTGCCTGCGGAAGAAAAAAATGCAACAAAAACTCAACGTGTGAATATAGACTTAGGAAACTTTCAGGTTTTGTGACAAATCTGCACAGAAAAAGAAAACTATATATCTGCGATAAATCTGCAACGTGTGTACAGGCGCTTAAGCTTCAAAAGCCGCAAAGCAGTTAAAACAAAAGAGTTGACCATTCTTCAGGTGTCTTCCACTTAGAAGTCACTCACTATTATATACATCATTAAAAAAAAAAAGTGGGTGTAAAAAAAAAACTCGACAGAGAAGATGCAAAAAAAAACCATCATCTTCTGCTTGAAAAACTCTGCAGGTATGCCAGCACCTAAAAACATTTTGTGAACATAACCCAAAAGTTCATGCACAGTCCAACCGCAGCCAAGCACTGACCATACAGATGAGATTACAATAATGGGCACAGGGACAACACGACTGAAGGACCAGAATCAAATATATTTCCATTATATCTTTCAAGTTCAATTCTATTTTGCCATGAAAGATAAGCGTCGTCAGATATGGCTGCCAGCCACTTATACTCATACTGAAATAACTTTCATGCTGGGCATGGCAGTAATTGTATGTTTATTGGCAAATAGGGGGAAGGATTTTACCTGCTGTTGCCCTACATGGAGTCTTTTTATAAATTGTGTTTCTTCAACAATGTTCAAGTAGAAATAGTACAGACCAAACACTTAATAGACGTCTTCTAAGTGCACTTCAGCAGGAAAGAACTTTGCAAGACGTCTTGAATGTGCACAGGTATTCAGAAAGTAAAGATTTAGACAGGCAAGATTGTACACATAGTTACCAGTAAGTGATCGATATACAAAAAAATCTAGAGAATAGCTAATTTATACTTGAGGATAATATTATTACAGTGGCCTAATACCATATTCACCATTAAACAAGATTTTACCAATAGTATTCAGCGTTAATCAACAGAAAACGTTAACTAACATTGTATCATACTCCAGAGCTGCACTCACTATTCTGCTGGCGCAGTCACTGTGTACATAGATTACATTACTTATTCTGTACTGATCCTGAGTTACATCCCGTATTATACTCCAGAGCTGCACTCACTATTCTGCTGGTGGAGTCACTGTATACATACATTACATTACTGATCCTGTACTGACCCTGAGTTACATCCTGTATTGTACTCCAGAGCTGCACTCACTATTCTGCTGGTGCAGTCACTGTGTACATACATTACATTACTGATCCTGTACTGATCCCGAGTTACATCCTGTATTATACTCCAGAGCTGCACTCACTATTCTGCTGGTGCAGTCACTGTGTACATACATTACATTTCTGATCCTGAGTTACATTCTGTATTATACTCCAGAGCAGCACTCACTATTCTGCTGGTGCAGTCACTGTGTACATTCATTATATTACTGATCCTGTACTGATCCTGAGTTACATCCCGTATTATACTCCAGAGCTGCACTCACTATTCTGCTGGTGGAGTCACTGTGTACATACATTACATTACTGATCCTGTACTGACCCTGAGTTACATCCTGTATTGTACTCCAGAGCTGCACTCACTATTCTGCTGGTGCAGTCACTGTGTACATACATTACATTACTGATCCTGTACTGATCCCGAGTTACATCCTGTATTATACTCCAGAGCTGCACTCACTATTCTGCTGGTGCAGTCACTGTGTACATACATTACATTTCTGATCCTGAGTTACATTCTGTATTATACTCCAGAGCAGCACTCACTATTCTGCTGGTGCAGTCACTGTGTACATTCATTATATTACTGATCCTGTACTGATCCTGAGTTATATCCTGTATTATACTCCAGAGCTGCACTCACTATTCTGCTGGTACAGTCACTGTGTACATACATTGCATTACTTATCCTGATCACTAGATGAGCAATAAAAGCTGTGAGATTCCAGCTGTGAAGCCTTTTATTAAAGTTAACCTGTCAGCTGATAAATGATAAATGATGAGTATGTTCTCAGCCAAGTATGTTTGTCTCTTAAGTGCTGCATCGTTTCAGAGAAAAACATACCTTAATATCCACCGAGACTGCGCTATAGACTTGTCAGACAGGTGGGTCCCCGGTGGCTTCTCCTTGCCTAATGCCTGGACTGACAGGTCTCAGCCCTCTTGCTATAGGTGCATCTAGAGAGAGACCTGTCAATCCAGAGCAGCGGGCGGGGAGAAGCCACCGGGGACCCACGTGACCGACTAGTCTATAGCGCGGTCTCGGTACGCCTTTCTCTGAAGCTCCGCAGCACTTCAGAGTCAGACATACGTGTCTGAGATCATACAGCCAGCGCCTGATACATGCTACCATGGATGATGGGTATCTGCTGCCTGGTTCCCTTTAAATACAGACCTGGACTATATGTAAGGCTGTAACTTACTACTACAGAATAACAATCGATAAGTGTCTGATTATGGGGGTCCAACCTCTGAGATCCCCTATAATCATGAGATGGGGGTCCTGAACACTGTACCAAGTGAAACCTATCCCATTGTCTGATAGATTTTGACTGGAGCGTCAGTGCACCTGCTTGAGTGCCCCTCCATGCCAATGGGAGACTCCGGACCCTCATTCCTGTGAACAGTGGAGGTTCCAGTGGTTGGGTCCCCAATAATCAGTCACTTATTACTTATTATAGATGTACGGTTATTTACTCAGGCCTAGATCTATACATTTATATTATTTAAATAGATTCAAGGAAGATAACCGGCAGGCAGACACCTCCAATGCCACTGATCAAAGGGGGGAAATGAAGGAGAAACTGTTAGATTCTTCTCATCGAGTAGGACCCCTGGACTAAAGACCGTTACGTGTCAGCTCCAGTTACATCTGTTCCCTCATTTCTGAAGGAGCCCAAAGACCAATCTGCCAGATAAAAGCTAGCCGTCATATAATAGTGATTTTTTAAAGGGTTCTTGGTGTAATTTATGCAAAGGGGCGATAATTGAAGATACAATGAACCCCCATTCATTCCGAGAGCTGCCAGAAAGTCTGACACCCGCATAATGTTCACAGGTTGGTACCTGTATCGTTTTCATCTGATACCAGTCCGCTGAGCAGGATATATTTCCATAGGTATTTAATGGGCCCAAAGTTGTTGCGATCTCATATTCTTCCTGAATTTTTGGCTACTGTTTTGTCTGACGCCTGGCACCCCCAAGATCAGCTGTCACCAGTGTCAGTGACTGTTGGAAGTACACAGTCCACGGATGTCTCCATTTCAGCTTTGGACCCGCATTCTGGAGTACTGCAACTCAGCCCCCACTACTTAGGGGTCATTCTTGGGTAATGCAGCTCAGCTCTTATTATAGTAAATGGATGTGAGCTGAGATACCCAAGCATGGCCACACCATACACTGTGTATTTCCGGTAGCTATAGGACCTGATAGCGGTAGCCGATCGGTGGTGGTGCCAATCTGAAAGTGATGATTTATTCAAAGCATAGGCCATCAATTTGTCAGTCCTGAACAACCCACTTAATGTAGGGCTCCTCTTAACCCTGGACTCTGATCTCTCCTTCAAACCACACATCCAAGCCCTTTCCACTTCCAGCCGACTCCAACTCAAATATTTCCCGGATCCGAAAAAATTCCTTAACCACGAATCTGCAAAAACCATAGTGCACGCCCTCATCATCTCCCACCTTGATTACTGCAACCTCCTGCTCTGTGTCCTCCCTTCCATCACTCTCGCACCCCTCCAATCTATCCTAAACTCTGCTGTCCAACTAATCCACCTGTCCCCCCCGCTATTCCCCGGCCTCTCCTCTCTGTCAATCCCTTCACTGGTCCCCATTGCCCAGAGACTTCAGTTCAAAACCGAAACCTTGACATACAAAGCCATCCACAACCTGTCTCCTCCATACAACTGTGACCTAGTCTCCCGGCACATACCTGCACGCAACCTCCGATCCTCACAAGATCTCCTTCTCTACTCCCCTCTTATCTCGTTTTCCCGCAATCGCATACAAGATTTCTCCCGTGCATCCCCCCTACTCTGAAACTCTCTACCCCAACACATCAGACTCTCGCCTACTGTGGAAACCTTCAAAAGGAACCTGAAGACTCACCTCTTCCGACAAGCCTACAACCTGCAGTAACCACCGCTCCACCATACCGCTGCACGACCAGCGCTACCCTCACCTACTGAACCCTCACCCATCCCTTGTAGACTGTGAGCCCTCGCGGGCAGGGTCCTCTCCTCCTGTACCAGTTGCCGTCACGTTTTGTTCATGATTATTGTAATTGTTTGTGCTATGTATACCCCTTTTTCACATGTAAAGCGCCATGGAATAAAACGCGCTATAATAATAAATAATAATCTTTCAATGTTGCATCAGCTAGAACTTTATTTTTTTATTCCATTGTTTTGTAATTCACTTTTCTTGCATTTTTTTTTTAACCATAGTATATGTATAGCTGCGGGCACAAGGCGGATATACAAACTTTCAATTGAGATGATTCTTTTTATGTCAGCCTGCAAGTGGCACGTCACGCTAAAAATACCTCCTAAGTAAAGGCGGTGGTTGCATTGGGTGAGGCCAGTTTCACCACAAAAAAAAACAATATAAGATGACCTCACGCTCTATGGGCATGTACTGATAACAGTAGCCCAATGAAACCTCCATCGTCAGCGCCTGGCTACCTCCAGCAGATGCTTATCCTGAAAATAACTTTTACTTAACAGTCAGTCCAGCAGAGATTGCAATCTGCTGAAACCACAATACAAGTCCTCCTGTGTTCTTTACCCAGGGAGGATACATGAGCTCTCTTCTAATCTAATTAAAACACAAGACTTCCCCAGCAGGACCTTGTGCCCCCCTTGCCCTGGTATTATGTGTAAGGGGGCAGGGGGATCACTGACCCTAGATTACTGCAGAAGATTCCTTAGCCAGAGGATTAGATGAACAGGACTATAAAGCACAACAGGAAGGAAAGAAAGAAAAAAAAGAAGGGGAAGGAAGGGGGGATATAGTGGTGCTTGCTGCAGGGAGATATCATAAAAATTCTCAGTGCACAGCAGGAGATGTTATCAGGAGGGCAGTGCTGCAAGGGTTAACCTGCATGCAAAGAAAGGGAGGAGAGTGCAGGAAAAGCTGAGTGCCTGTGTCACATGCTCACCTGAATGGGGAGGAGTGAGAGGTGGATCTTTTTTTTTTTTTTTTCTTTTTGCAAAGGGTAAAGAAATATTTCCCAACAAACAAATAACACAAGCTCTTTATTTGCAAACAAGTAGGAGGCTGTGGTAAGACAGGAAGGGACTGGCCTGTGCTGATCTCCCCCCTCCCTGTGACTAGTGGAGCAAGGAAGCTGCAAGCCACTTTGCTGAAGCTTCCCAGGACATGTTTGCAAGATCATAGACACTTTATGGTGCCCTCCTCAATGCTCAGTGCTGCTGCCAGGCTCTACCCAAGCTGCTGCACTTCCTGCATGCTGGCAGAGGGGAAAGCAGGAAATTAGTGACATGAAGAAGGGAAAAGTTTCTGCAGATTCTGTGTCCTGGAAGTGATATTTGCCTGTCTGGAGCTGCTGTGTTGGTTTTTTTTTTTGTTGCTACTGATCAAGCTAAAAGCACTGGAGTACGACCTGATTCAGCTGTGCATGGGGATTTGCTGACTACAGTTCGGCCATGGGAGGCTGCATGGGCAGACCGAGGGCTGAGAATCAGAGATCCCAGTCCAGGGCCTCTGCCAACACTCGCAAGAGAGCAGGTATGTAGTATTTCTCCATGTGTCTGCAATTCACCCCAACGTCCACTGGGTGGCGGTGTGTCAGGCAGAGCTGATATTTACCCCTAATCTTGTTACATTGTATCTGGAACTTCTGCTTTGATGAAATATTTAACCTGAATTGCAACATTTTGGTTTCAGCTGTGAAATTATCAGGAAACTGAGGTGTCTGGGTTTTATTGTTGTGTTTGTCAAGATTTACTAAGTGGTGATCAGACATAACAACTGCCATTTATAGTAATTAAAAGCTGCCATGATGTTACAATTCTCTTTAACATTTTGGAGCAACTTTTTTTTTTTTTTCATGGTGTGAATACTTATTAAATAATGAGCATTGTATTAGAGAAACACACAATTTTAAGCCTAATTTACCTGCAGTTGGATGGCTGCTATTGCTCCCTGCTATCAGCCTTTTTTTGGGGGGGCTAGGATGGGGAAAAAAAAACGCCTCCATGAAATTAATGATAAAAAAACCTGTAGTTCCCCCTCTCATATACATGCAGAACAGCTCTCAGGACACTCTGGCCCCAATTTAGCAAGGTTTTTTTTTTGGCATAATGTTCTTGAAATATTGCAACATTCCACCCGGGAACATTGGTGCAACCTGTGCGCAGGGTCCCACGAGGTAAGGGGTCCCATTTGTACCTTCACTTTTGTGCAATTTTTTATTGTTAGGAGCTCTTGGGCTGCAAAGGGCCCATATATTGTTCTTGCACAGGGACCCTTTTCTGTCTGTGTCCGCCAGTGATTCCACCAATCTCCGCCAGCTCCTCCAAGGGAGCATGGAATAGTTGCTTGACTGTCTAATTAATCATAATTTGTGCCTCAAAATTGCCATATGTTATGCCCAAAATGTACACAAGTTCCTGACTGGAGTAACATTTCTGACGGAGGTGCTCGCCATTTGTAAAAATAAGAGGAGTGCGCCTGGTGTATTTTACTCCAGCGCAGCTTTGATTGGCGTGCAAAACTCCATTTTTTTTGTACCTCTAGGTTCAGTAGAAGTGAAAGAGGCCACTTTGGAAAGGTGAATGAACATTTGTGTAATGGACAAAAAGATCAGATGAAAGTAATTGAGTTTTTAAAAAGTCACTGAAAAGCAGTAAATGAGATTAAAATGTCCATAACTCGTCTGTTAGATCCCTCGATGCTCCAGTGGCCTCTATTAATTTCCTTGCAGCAATAATGTTCTGTACATGCACTCATGCCCCAGTGGATGCCTCAGATGTCTTTTGCCATACATGTAAGACTCACCGCTGAGGTCAGTGATTGGCTGCAGAGGTAATGTGCTGTAGACATGAAGTAACTTCTGCAGCCATGTCAACAAAGACTGCAAAGAGGAAGCGCAGCAGCTTCTTCACTGAGCGTTGCCTTCAGGCCAAGTTTACCCTGTGGCCATCCAGGGCACAGCCTCCCCATGGTATAACAAGGTCCCTTTGTGTTTAGACGCAGCTACTGATTTCCAGCGAGGCAACTGCTTACAACCCGCCAAACTAGATGGTTGGTGGAATCCGGTAAATCATTGTCATTGATTCCTCTGCCAAAATGAAATGAATTCATACAGTAGTAACTACGTCTGGGTGTTCGTCTCCAGTAGGCGTACACGCCCGAAAATGATGCACAACAGAGCGCACTTCGGCACCTTTTATAGTCTATGGCCCCGTTGGCGCATATGCCCGTTTTGAGGGGGGTTCGGATGTAAGCCCCGATAGAGCCACCGAATGGGTGCCTGGATGCAATGTGAAAGCAGACTTAGGCAACAGCTCAATCCTTGTCTCCTCTGGCATAAGCCATTGGGGGGGGGTGTGGTTGAGACACCAATATATACATAGGATATTGGTCCAGTTCTGCCAAAATTGGCTTAAAAGCGTTGTCCTCTACTGGAAGACCCCTTTTGAATGCTCTGTGCTAAGGAAAATATGAAAAGAAAAAACCCTCCCAGATCGGTGCCATTCCAATTTCTGTGTCCCCTGGGGATCTCACTGCAGCACCCACATGTCCTGGACGATGTCACAAGATCGCCAATGTTTGGTGATTTGCACACCCCTTTAATGTGTTTGGGCAGCTGATTATGATTTGACAGGACCCGCTGGGGGTGGGCGTAGGTATACTTGTTCTACGATCAGACCATGTTTAGAGGCACATACATGGAACATGGTGGAATGTGTATAGGCTCCTGTTCTGATGTTTTATGTAGAGACCCTATATGTCAGCTATGAATTTAATGTAGAAGTGATATGTAAATTATGCTGGAAGTGCGATGGGGACGTGTCATTGCACCGAGACTGCTCCTTCTAAGGCCACATTCAGTATTTGTAAGCCAAAACCAGGAGTGGGACATTCAGAGGAAAAGTATAATAGAAACACATCACCACTTCTGTATTTTTCACCCACTCCTGGTCTTGGCTTACAAATCCTGATGTAAAGTGAACGTGGCTTTGCGTGCACTTGCAGCATAACACAAACCATTAAGCCATTTCTCTAGTGGCTGCGGCCGGGTACTGCAGATCCAACAATCGGATATTGATGGCCTAAGGACACATCAGCAATAAAAACAAAAAGTGTCCAACCTCGATAAAGATGCTGTTAACCTAATGCATTTTTTTTCTCTACAGGCTTCTATGGGAAGCCTGAAAAAAACATATCTGTACTAAAAAAAATGCATCAAATAAGCAGAAAACTGTGGCCAAAACGTAAGTGCTTGCTCACAAGCTGTCTTATTTTTCCTTCTGTTTTTGAACAAAGTGTTTATTTGAAATCTGCAGCATGTGAATTATTTCAGCGTTTTTCAACTATTCAAATGAATGGGGCAAAGATGCATTAAAAAAAACTTTTATTTTTTTTCCCCCAAAACTCTGCCAAAAAAAAATGTACTGCAAAAACTGTGTGCACTTATCATTAACATATCCTTGGAAGATGTTTCGTTTTTTTTTTTTTTTCAATCCTCTGATTGCGCTGTACTTAGTTTGGGCGGATTCTGTGAAGAGCAGCTTCAAAGAAGTGACAAATACTTTTTTTTTTTTTCCTACCAAATGTTTTTCAAATCCTGAAGCAGACAAAATAAACTTCTCAAAAAACTGAACCTATGAATATCAAAGTATCTTTTTACAAAAAAATGAAAGTGCAATATTGAAAATCAGAGATAATTGGCGCGAATGCCACCTTTAATAACAATTAACCTTTTAAACGTAATGGTGACACATCTGTATGACGTCCACATCTTGGCGGTTCCTATTATTTCATGTACGTGTGGACGACTCTTTACATACCGTTCCTTAAAGACCTTTAAACCGAACTTGAAGTGCGACTGTAGATTTCAGGTTCAAGGTGACGATACATTTCTGTACATATTTCCACTGTCCTGCCAATGAACGAGCGTTAGACTTTATCGCGGGAGCGTTCGTGTCGTGTGATTTCGCCCTTTCCTTCCAGCGATCCTTTTTTCACCTTTCTGTTACATAAGTGCTCAATGTTACTTCTGGTGTTGTTTGCTCAGTCACTTGGCAACTGATTGCTGGCTCCTTGAGTTTACTAGAAGTCAAAGTGCAAACAAAACAAAAAAAAAAGCTATAAAATCCTGTACGGAAGTAGAGAGAAATCACGACTTCAAATAATTTATCTCCTTAAAGGGGTTGCTCGGTCCAGCTCACTTTTGCATCGGGAGGCCAGTGGTGTCGATGAGGATGGGTGCACACGTCACGACAGGTATGTGGGGATGCGCCAACATCCGTGGAGACGCGCCAACATTAGTTTGCACTGCTCACCGCCCTATGCGGACGTGAACTGCACTGAACAACCCTTCTAAAGGAGCAAAAAACGAAGCCGCCTAATTCCATAAATGGCACCACGCTCTGTGAATGTGGTTGCTGTACCACGCACCAACTGTAGACAGACATGATACTGTTTGTTTTTTTGAGGGAGTGGGGGGGAGAGGGTTGAGGCAGAGCAGTCGGGATTTTCTAATTTGATCCTCTTGATTTTACATGGACAGATTCCATGTATCAAGTGTGTGTTTCAAGTGTGACAGTCGCTTTGGATCCGGCTGTAGAAGGTCACTGTGCTTGGCGTTGCTGAAACCTACCTAGCGCCAAGCTCTAGGGACACTCAGGGCTTAGGTTCCTGCTCGGTGATGGGTGCGGAACCTATATAGGGGAGGCAGGGTGATATTAGATCTGCCTAGGGGTCTCCACTCCCGCTTTCCCTAGTTGTTGGGTTCCTTTCCCGTCTTCCCGTCGTTGTACACTTGTTCCTTCCCTCACCTTGCGTGACAGGTACAGGATGTGCAGATAATATACTGAAGGTGTCGTATTTGCGATCTGTGTGATGTGGACGCCCTAAGTTGGCGATACACGTTCTGTGGCTTTCACCCCCTGTACCATTATAAATTTGCTCACTGAGCTGTTCAATTAGGAGAGGGAAATGAGCTGCTGCCAAATGCCTGGCAGCAGCCGATCTATCGGAGTAAAGGGTAGAGCATGTTGAAAGCAGATATGGCAGATCCTACTAGTAATGGCAAATTTTGCATTTTTCACGTGCAACTCAAATCTTGGTGCACAGACCATGGACTGAAATGTATCCTCTCATCTAAATGTTGGGAAAATCACGTTTATTGATCACATTTTATCATATCATCACTTTTATTTATTTTTTTTCACTGGGACAAGATATCAAGACTGTAGTTTTAATATGTTCTGTATCTGAGTTCTTTCATACAGCTACCTCCTCCTCACAATTGCTCATTTTGCCTTTCTACCCAGCTAATTCTTCTCTTTTCCATTAGGTCTATGATATCACTTCACTAGTTGAATCCTTCAAAGCTCTATGTAGAAATAGGAGGTCCATTTTCCCTGTATGAGTCACTGCGGAAGGGCTGGGTCAGGAGTTGAAGAGCGGAATGATAAATACAGAGACAAGAGACTTCCTGTTTCTACATAGAGCAGAGAAAAGAGAAGAATTATCTGGGTAGAAAGGCAAAATGAGCAATTGTAAGTACGCAGTGCTGTAGAATATGATGGCTGCGATATATTAAAAGGATAAAAACTTTGATGAGAGGAGGAGGGGGAGGAGTGCTTCTTTAACTAGATTGTGGGATCCAGAAATAAATAAGAACAGTAACTTGGAAAACTTAGTTTGTTTATCAAAATGGCCTGCAGACAAAAAAAAAAAACAGCCCAACAAGGTTTGTTTAACTCTTGGTCCTTTCCATTAAGCTGGAAAGGATTGGTTTCAATTGTTGTAGCCTGAGCAGAGGTGGTAAGTTTCTGCTGCAGCAAGCTCCCTCCCAGCCAGAGAGACACTATGGAGGCCATCGTCTTGAGAATTGTGGCCGCCCTCCTTGCTGTTGCTCCCAGTTGTTGGATACCCATTTATCAGTCTGTTTGTCAGATGTAGCAATGTCAGCCATGTCTTAGCAGTGCTTGGAGGCATCCGTGATGGCTACAGTATGGACACCTGGTCCTAAACTCATGAGAGTTTTAGAGGCTTTGCATGTTCAGTCCACTTTTCATAGCTTTTGCCTGGTGTCTATTTTTTTTAATGTTATACATACAGTTGCCATACGCAAGTATACAAAAATGTGAAGACAATTTTCCGAAGGAAAATCGTACATGGCCAGCCTGAAGAATGTCTAATAATGTCATGGAGGGGCCAGGCCCGGTAGCCAAACTGTGCTTGGCCTTTCGCTGGTCTCTGCTTCCAGCTGTAGCTCAAGCCAGTCACGTCGGCACATTGCTGTTCGCACAGTAGACGGATGCAGGAGCCGCCTTCAATTTAGTACTTGTCTGCTCCATAGTATCTGACCAGTCTTGATCATCCTGTGTGGGTGAATATTAGTTCATGTGAGCTAGCACATAGACTAACATTTACGTCCTTTACTAGATGGTCAAAAATTGTCAGTCTGAAGATGTGACCGCTGCAGTCAATGAATGGTTGCTGAAATGATCCACTATAGTGTGTAACCGGCTGCAGCGGTGACAAGTTTGGATGTCATTCCTGATGAAGAAGCTAAGAATGGTGGGGAACAAGGGCTGCAGAAGTGAGCACCTGGGTTTTTACATCTACTGATACTGCTGGCATGGCGAGGCAGAGTGGGCTGCAACCTTGATCGCCGTGTGCTCGGGATCTTGCATCCCTTTTGCCCTAGGACTTCACCTGACTCATTGTGAGATTGTATTAGTCCTGTTAAAGTTGCTATTATTTGACACTCAAAACCCAGTTTTGTGCCTTTATTCTAGAGTTTATGTATGAGGGTCTATCCAAAAATTCAAGAGTCCCGCAGGTAGACACCTAAGGAAAGCTGACAGCTCCTCTTTAGCATGCGGCTCCGACCTTCTCTTTTCCTTGCGTCTCTTGTTGACCCGTAGTCTGTATATACCTTTTTCCTCCTTCTGTACATTCAATCTTTCATCCTTAACCTCCCGTCTTCAGGTTCATCTTCTCTTCAAGCAAAAGTCCACTGTCCCTCACCTTCACAAAGATGTGTCCTTTCTCTACCAGGTCCTGCGGCCACCGCTCTCCCTTCTGTGCTGATGGCTCCTTCCCTTCTATTTGCAGCTGATGATTGATGCCGCTGGTCATGGTCTTTCTGCGCCGTTGCTCTTTTAACAGTTAAAGGATTAGCAGAGCAGTAAGATCATGGATCCACATAGTCTGTCGTCATCATCTATAGATTATAAGTGCAATGTCCGCAGTCATCAATAGTTTATGGAGCACGAGCAACATAAATGTGTTCTCAATCAATAGTCCAGAGAGCAGAAAGATCATAAATTAGTTTATTTTTTTTTATAGCTACGTGGCCATAATGCCGTAGCGTGGAAAGGTCAAGAGTAGATGGTCAATGCAGATAATACTTGAACCATGCATGGTAGTGTACTTTCTATATTAGAGAATGATAAACTGTTTTCATCACCTAAAGTCTTTTGTGTATCCATGATGGGTATTAATGATGGCACCTGGAAGGTCACGAGTTACCAATGGGACACAAATTAAATGTTGACTTTTGTTTTTTTTTTTGTTTTTTTTTTCTTCTTGGTAAAGCTAAACGTACAGCTACCATGTCTGTCACAAGGGTAGACACCTCGTGGAACCCAATATGTCCTGTTCTAATGCATTCGAGTCCATTGACTTTGTATTGACAGGTGATAGCAACAAAGTCTAATCTGGCCATCCGTGCCACCCGAACCTTGCTGATCTTTTGGTTTAGAGTAGAAGACTGTCTTGTCTTCTGTAGGATTGGCCATGAAAGATAGGTGATGCCTAACAAAAGTTTCAAGATAAGGTAAACTATCTGGCTGAGCACATAGCCATATTGTCTTAGAAGTGATATATGAGAGGGCTGAATACATCCATCAAATGATTCCCTCATCAACTTTTACTGACTATTCTTTTAGCAGATCAGTCGCTAGATTTCACGATACAAACTGCATGCATTATTAAGTCTTAGACTTGATGAAGCTTTTGTATTTACTAATTAAAATCCATGTGAGACTGGCTGTTGCTTTTTCAGAGTTTATAGTAAATCTCTGCCCCACCTAACCTGATTGATAGCTCCTTAATGTCCCTCCAACCTGCTGCTGCTGAATATACGCCAAACCTAGTCTGAATAGCAACACCTCAGTGTCCCTCCTCCACTGCTGAGCGGAGACTGAATGTACTTTGACTCATGAGCTGTCACTCCTTTCAGCTGAAGGAGTCTGTTCCAGGCTGCTATGTTGGTACATCTGTGAAGCTCGGCCTGTGGCTGGGCTTCATTGGAGACCGGTATTATATAATCTTCAGTACTACATTATTCCGATGTATTGTAAACTGATCAATTGGTTCAATAACTTTAAAAAAAAAAAAAAAAAAAGTTTAAAAACAGAACACAAAATGTTGGTGGAGAGTGGGGGGGGGACTATCTATCTTTATCTTTAGAGCAGTGTTGACTCTAGGGTGAAAAGGGTTTTCAATGAACGACTGCTTGATAAGGCCCTGTCCTTGCGGACTTAAGCCCCCGTCTCACATAGCGATATCGCTAGCGAGATCGCTGCTGAGTCAAGGTTTTGGTGACGCAACAGCGACCTCAGCAGCGATGTCGCTATGTGTGACACTTTGCAACGATCAGGCCCCTGCTGTGAGGTCGCTGATCGCTGCAAAGTGTCCTGGACCATTTTTTGGTCGTTGGCCTCCTGCTGGCCGGCACACATCGCTGTGTGTGACCAGCGGGACCAACGATCAGGCTGGTATCCATGGTAAACATCGGGTTACTAGGGGCACGCGCGCACTTAGTAACCTGCTGTTTACCATGGATACCACTCTGCTACGGTGCGCGGGAGGTTACCACTCACCTTAGCAGAGTCGTATCCATGATAAACATCGGGTTACTAAGTGCGCGTATGCCCCTAGTAACCCGATGTTTATCATGGATATGACTCTGCTAAGGTGAACGGTAACCTCCCGCGCTCGGTAGCAGAGTGGTATCCATGGTAAACAGTGGGTTGCTAGGGGCACTCGCGCACTTAGTAACCCGATGTTTACCATAGTTACCAGCCTGCTCCTGCTTCAGCAGCAGGCTGGTAACCGGGAGCAGGACATCGTGGAAAGATTCTTTCCACGATATCGCTTCTCCCCTGATGGCTGGTGAGCCTGTCTGTTTGACAGCTCACCAGCGATGTATTAGCGATGCAGCAACGATCCCTGACAGGTCATATCATTGTTGGGATCGCTGCTGCATCGCTTAGTGTGACGGGGCCTTAAGTCTACAGGATGATGGGGGAAGACCGTAGGTTGGGGGTTGCAGCAGTTCCGGTGGTGGTGAGGTGAGTTATTGCAGGCTGTAAGCTTTCTTGAAGAGATGGATTTTCAAGATCCATCTGAAGGTTCCGAATGTGGTGGATAATCGGACTTAAGGAGGAACAAAATTCCAGAGGATGGGGGATACTCAGGAGAAGTTTTGGATGCGATTGGGTGACAAATATACGAGAGTGGAGGAGAGAAGGAGGACTAGAGATTACATGTGAGAAGATATCTGAGATTAGTTGGAGATGTATGGAGGAGAAGGGTTATAGCTAGCTTTCTAGATCAGTGTTAGTAGTTTAAACTGTATCCTTTGGGAGGCAAAGAAGAGATTTTCAGAGCGGAGAAATAAGGGGAGAAGTAGATTAATTGAGCAGCAGATTTAAGGACTGATTGGAGAGGTGTGAGAGTGTCAATAGGGAGACCTCACAGGAATATATTGCAGTAGTCTAGGCGGGAGATGATGAGGGCACACTATCATTTTAGTAGATTGAGCGTTCAAGAAGGAATAAATTGTGGAAATATTTTTGAGTTGAAGGTGGTGAGAGCTTGGGTGTGTGCTTTGAAAGACCGGTCAGAGTCAAGGGTTACTCCGAGGCAGTGGACTTCTGGTATAGGGGAAAGTTTTATCGCTCAGATTATGGGGACTGAAACAAACAAAAAAAAATCTGTGGAAGATGGTGGGCTGCGCTATATATCTACAGATATGATTCAATACCAGGCCTCTATTCAGTTTATTGATCACAGGTTGGTTCATTGAAGCAAAATGGCAATGATCGGCATAGACAGAAATGTTTCAGCAAATATTCTTATTGATCGGTCTGATGTATAACATTGTCTCCGCAGTCAAGTTTTGCAATAGGAGTTTTACACTAAAAGGAAAACAGGCTGATCTTAGGAATGCATGCACCAAATACGTTCTGCCATGTGGTTGTTTTTTTTTCTTTTCATTTTTACTTTATGAAGCAAACTTATGAAAAGATAAGAAAAAACAGTAAAAATTAAAAGCGCCATTTCCTAAAAAAACAACCATAACATTATTTTATTCAGCATAAAACATGTTATTGCATGTTTGTAACAATAAAACTACATTATACTGTAGGTACCCAACCTCTGTAACCATGAAGAATTAATCAGATATATTTTTGTGCATACATATATATATTTCGCTTTGCTAAAAAAAATATAAATTATGGTACACAGTAAAAAAAAAAAAAAGGAAAATAAAAAAACATTTCTACTGTTCTACTGCATAAAGAGACCTCGTACTGCCACACCTGTTAAAGAAATGAAATGACTGCTATTGAAATGAGGGCAAAAGGGCCCAATTCATTATTTAATTAATGCATTTTTTTTTTCTGTTTTTCATTTGCGCCTAATTCTTCTTTTCATTTTTTTTAAGTCTGTTTTTTATTCTACTTTGATTTATTTTTCCTTTGGTTCACCATTGTGAGTGGAATTTGAGGTTTTCAGCTGATTTGGTCAATTGCAACTTTTTTTTAACATTTTTAGCAATGTTTGCTCAATTGTACTTGCAGTTCTCCCCCACCCCGGAGGGATTTAATGTTTGCTTGAAATTTGTGACATTTTTGAGGAACATGTGACTTTTTGTACTAAAAAGCAGCAAAAAAAAGTTTACAGACAAAAAATATTAACATTTTGGGATTTTATTCAAAAAGTCAAGTCCCGCTTGCACCATTTTGAAGAACTTGGTGCAAAAAAGTTAACTAACAGACAAAAAAGTAATTTAAAAAAACCAAAACAACCCACAAATAATGAATTTGGCCCAAAAACTTATTTTTATATTTTTCTGCCTTTCAGGGTTAAAAGGGGTTTTTCCAACATAACCATCCTTCATATACCAACAGCGTAGGGTATAAATGTATGTATGACCCCACAAATCCATAGACCGGGTGTCATACAGTATGTTCCCGCATCCTACCGGTCTATATCTGTATCCCTTCTGTGTGGATGACTATGCTAATGCATACAGAGGCATCCCACAGCTACAGGGTATATTTGGGCTGTGTATACACCTGTATACCTAAACAGTACGATACATTGGTTTCTTCCAGAAATTGGACCCCTCTTGTCCATGGTTGTCTATGGCTTTGCTGCTCTTCCCCATTTCTATGCATTGGGCTGTGCTGCAACATCAACCATCCTATTAATAATGTGTTTACAAACTCTTTTAAAAAGTTTATTATTTAGGATCTTCGTGGTGTTCACTAAAATAACAAATTAACCCCGATCCTTAGGAGAGGAGAACTTGCTGGGAGCCATAATACCGAGACGAGTCTAAAGTGGAGTGGAGGAGCGCTTGCTTGGCTTCTGCTTTGCTCATTGACAATGGGTCGAATTTCCCCCCAATGATCAGCAAATTATTGTCTATCCCATGGGTAGATAGGGGATAACTTTTTTTTTTTTGTGGATTTCCGTTTAATGTGTATTTAAGTAGCTAGTGGTCGTATTAAAACCTGTAAATCTGATATTTTACATGTCTTGTAAAAAAAATTCTTGATAAGTCTAAGTTTCTGGAAAGTGACAACCATTGGATTCAAAGTAGTTTTGCAGCTGTCTTGTTACATTCCACATAACAGGCAATAACCTGTTTCCTCTACATCTGTACCGGGTGATGCAGCTGCTTCCAGAATGTACACAGCGTTCCCACCCGAAATAAAGCCTCAGATCTTCATGATCTCAGAGGGAGCTTAATATTTAAAGATCTCTGTATTTCAAAACTTTTAAAGTCCATTAAAGGAACCTTTCAAGATAATTTTACTATTGAAACTACTATTTTAGATTTTATAGGTCCTAGTGCAACCATAAAAATACCAGTCTTGTAGTAATCCGATGTGCCAGAGCTGAGAAATCAAGCTTTGAAACCACATGCAAATTAGCCGGGAAGTGCATTGGGGGTGTGTCAGATTACTGAGAGCCTAGACACTCCCTGTGCACTTTCAGGCTGACTTAAAAGCTTGATTTCTCAGCGCTGACACCTCAAATTACTACGAGACTGGTATCGTTTTTATTGTTGTATTGGAACCTATACAGGCACGTCATTAGTTTTGGTAAAATCCTCTTGGAAGGTTCATTTTAAATATTTTAGAACGTTGTAGATCTTAGAAGAAATGATGTACGGGATTTTCTGTTGGTCCTAGACATAAATGCAAAGTGCAAGCTACAGGTGCATCTCACTAAATTAGAATATCATCAAAAAGTTAATTTATTTCAGTTCTTCAATACAAAAAGTGAAACTCCTATATTATAGAGTCATTACAATCAGAGTGATCTATTTCAAGTGTTTATTTCTGTTAATGTTGATGATTATGGCTTACAGCCAATGAAAACACAAAAGTCATTATCTCAGTAAATTAGAATAATTAACAAAAAACACCTGCAAAGGCTTCCTAAGCGTTTAAAAAGGTCCCTTAGTCTGTTTCAGTAGGCTCCACAATCATGGGGGAAGACTGCTGACTTGACAGATGCCCAGAAGGCAGTCATTGACACACTCCACATGGTCCCAGAGTCTGGAGGAAGAGTGGAGAGGCCACAATCCAAGCTGCTGGAGGTCTAGTGTGAAGTTTCCACAATCAGTGATGGTTTGGGGAGCCATGTCATCTGCTGGTGTAGGTCCACTGTGTTTTATCAAGACCAAAGTCAGCGCAGCCGTCTACCAGGACATTTTAGAGCACTTCATGCTTCCCTCTGCCGACAAGCTTTTTGAAGATGGAAATGTCATTCTCCCGCAGGACTTGGCCCCTGTCCACACTGCCAAAAAGTACCAATACCTGGTTTACACACAACAGTATCCAGTGGCGTACCGCCAATGGCGGCAGACCACGCGACTGCTATGGGGCCCGTGAGCCGGGGGGGGGGCCCCATAGCAGTCCAGGGGCGGACATACCGCCGGTGCAGCTGCACCGGGGCCTGGAGGGTCAGGGGGGCCCTTGCCGGGCGGCTAATATTGAGCGGCGGGCAGGGAGCGATCCGCTGCGGAGCTGGAGGGATCCGCAGCGGGATCCGTCCTCTGACTGGCGCTTCCTCCTAAACACAGACGCACGCAGCTTGATGACGTCGTCATGCAGCGTGCGCCTACGTCAGGGAGAAAGTTGCCGGGAACGAGGAGGATGCTGCAGGGGAGCGGGCTGAGAGGTAAGTTGTATTTTTTTTTTTTTTGTTACTGAAATGCTGGGGAGAGTAACAGGAGAATGAGGGGAGGTGGGGGACAGCAATGATGGGGCTGGTGGCAATGGGGACAGCAATGATGGGGCTGGTGGCAATGGGGACAGCAATGATGAGGCTGGTGGCAATGGGGACAGCAATGATGGGGCTGGTGGCAATGGGGACAGAGCAGTGACGGGGCTGGTGGCAATGGGGACAGAGCAGTGACGGGGCTGGTGGCAATGGGGACAGAGCAATGATGGGGGTGGTGGGACAGAGCAATGATGGGGCTGGTGGCAATGGGGACAGAGCAATGATGGGGGTGCTGGGAGCGAGCAATGATGGGGGTGCTGGGAGCGAGCAATGATGGGGGTGCTGGGAGCGAGCAATGATGGGGGTGCTGGGAGCGAGCAATTATGGAGGATTCACTTTGCTTGTACTGTAAAGCCTTGTATGTTTTCCGTGTGCACATAGCCTTACAGTTAATTGGGGAGAGTCACAGAGGCTGAATAATTTATATTATTGGCTGGAGGAGATTATAGTTAATGGGGGGCACAGTGCTGCTTATCAGTTTACATTTTGATTTCTAAGTGGCTAATAGTATATTAATCGTGGGGGGTACATATCTCTATTCAGGGGCGCAGTGTGGGGGAGATACGTGTGTGTATATACAGTATATGTGACCTTGTTATTTTCTAGGCTGGAGATCATCGTGACAAGACGAGTCGTGGCTGGGAGATGTCGACATGAAGGTCTGACCAGATGGAGAAGAAACAGCAGAAACCGGCTCTGATCAGATGAGACGTCAGCGGTAAGTGCCTGGATGTAAATATTATTCTGTATCTGCATTGTGTGACTTGGAGTGGTAATGCTGTCTGTAAAATCCCTTAGGCTGCATTCTCACATTTGTGTGAGAAATGTCCAGATTTTTTTATCGAATGGTCCATGGACTCGTAGAGTTTTATAGATCCATTCACACATCCATGAAAATCACAGATCTGAGAATGAGATCTAAGAGGGTCAGAGAATGTCCTGTTCTGATCCGATTTTGAGGATTAGAATAGGACATGCTCAATATGTCTGTAAAATAGGGCAGCACACTGACACTACACACAGATACAAGAATGTAGCCTTAATATGTATAGCACAGTCCCTTAGTATATAGTGTACTCACTTATTATGTATAGCACAGTCCCTTAGAATATAGTGTACTCACTTATTATGTATAGCACAGTCCCTTAGAATATAGTGTACTCACTTATGTATAGCACAGTCCCTTAGTATTTAGTGTACTCACTTATTATGTATAGCGTTGTCCTTAGTTATATAGTTTCATCTTTTATTATGTATAACACCCTCCCTTATTACCTACCATCCTCTCTAGCTCTAGGGGGTCACAGTTAGGGGATCATACTGTGTTGGGGTCAGCATACTTTGCCCTGGGAGTTGAGATGGGGTACAGTAGGGTCATTATACTGCGCATGTGGAGGAATTCAACTTGGGCGTATCACTGTGTTTGGGGGGGGGGGGCACTTTTGTTGGCATCATACCTTATGGGGGGGATTTTTTTTTTTTTTTTTAAGGGGGGGGGGGGGGGGGCCCAATTAGAACTTCTGCTATGGGGCCCCATGATTCCTATGTACGCCCCTGACAGTATCACTGTGCTTGATTGGCAGCAAACTCGCCTGACCTTAGCCTAATAGATTCTCTATGGGGTTATGTGCCCACGTAGCAGATTTGATGCAGAGCATTTTTGCCTCTCTGGCAGAAAAAAACGCATGCAGATTTACATGCGTTTTTTTCTGCCAGAGAGAAGTGTTTTCGCATGTGTTTTTTTAAGCAGTTTTCCAAGCGATTTTGAGCATCACTTGGAAAAGTGCTTGACAAGTTGGTTACACAATATAAATCTATGCAACCGGCATGGATTTATAATGTGTGAACAACTGATGCTTTAAATGCAGCATCTATAGTAAAAAAAAAAAAAAACCCCAAAAAAACCTGTATACTCACCTCTCCGGTGTCCTCCAGTCTGCTTCCGGCCACGTCCTCTCTCTTTGTCGTCCCGCAGTGTACTGTCAGGACCTGCGGTGACGTCATTTAGTCAGCTGATGGTCACTCGACCATCACCTGACCGCCGACGTCAGCGGTCGCGTGACCATCAGGTGACTAAATGACGTCACCGCAGGTCCTGACAGTACACCGCGGGACGCCAAGCAGAGAGGACGTGGCCGGGGCCGCCGGAGAGGTGAATATACAGGTTTTGTTAATTTTTAACTTTTTTATTTCTTTTTTTCACCGCGTGGTAGCCGGGATGAAGAGGAGTTGTAGTCTCCTTTTCATCCTGGGTACCACACGCACCGCGATTACACTGCAAATTCGTGGCCATAGATTTTAATTGAAACGCAGCAAATCCACATATACCTGCGGTTTTGCTGCGTTTCAATGTTCCTCAATGGCCGCAAATTTGCAGCGTAATTGCAGTAGAAATGGTCATGCTGCGTTTTGCAACGCAATGCAAATTAGCGCATCATGTGCACAGCACATCCAAATTCACATTGCTTTGCATGGCAGACTGTTTTACAAGCGTTTTCGCGGCAATAAAAACGCTACAAAAACGCTACGTGGGCACTTAACCTTATAGAGAATCTATGGGGTATTGTCAAGAGGAAGATGAGAGACACCAGACCCAACAATGCAGACCAGCTGAAGGCTGCTATCAAAGCAACCTGGGCTTCCATAACACCTCAGCAATGCCACAGGCTGATCGCCTCCATGCCACAGGCTGATCGCCTCCATGCCACAGGCTGATCGCCTCCATGCCACAGGCTGATCCCTCCATGCCACAGGCTGATCCCTCCATGCCACAGGCTGATCGCCTCCATGCCACATTGCCGCATTGATGCAGTAATTGATGCAAAAGGAGCCCGACCAAGTATTGAGTGCATTTACTGAACAGACATTTCAGTAGGACAACATTTCGGATTTTAAAAACATTTTTCAAGCTGTTATAAAGTATTCTAATTTACTGAGATAATGACTTTTGTGTTTTCATTGGCTGTAAGCCATAATCATCAACATTAACAGAAATAAACACTTGAAATAGATCACTCTGTGTGTAATGACTCTATATAATATAGGAGTTTCACTTTTTGTATTGAAGAACTGAAATAAATTAACTTTCTGATAATCTTCTAATTTAGTGAGATGAGCCTGTACATCAGATCATTAAAAGCGTGTACAGGCACTGGTAATTTTATTTTTTTTACAGTTTTGTAAATACAATTTCACTGCTTTAATTAAAATTTTGTAATTATTACCTATTTCTGCGTCTCAGAGTTGCGAATTACGTCTGTTCTTACGAAATCTGGGTCATTTTGGCTACTATTTAAGACCCCAAAGTGTAGTCGTCCAACTTTCTAAGGCTTCTGACAAGCAGCCATGCTGGAACCAACGATTAAAAAATCGCTGTATAAAATGCCCAGGTTTATTATTTAGAAGTAGAGTGGAGCAAAAAAAAAAAATGATTCGCAGGTACCTGGTCCACAGGCCACGATGGTGGTCCATGACTGCCGGACCAGAGCACTGCAATCCTCCGGCGTCATGCTTGCATCTCACCTCAAAGATGTTGCCAATTCTGACTATGTATAGGAAGAGGCGCCAAGGATGCCAACAGATAGGAAGAAGTTCTCAGGGATCTTGTTCCATGACCATAGAACTAGATCCCTGAGAATCTTTTTGATGGGTGATTGTCCGTGCAAGAGTCTAGTCTGAGTAGTCAGACAGGCGCGTCCCTGGCGGATTTTCCCCCTTCTGCTGATAGTGACTGATAGTGCGCATGTAGGCAGAGACCTGTCACTCCAGGGCAGCGGGCAGGGAGAAGCCACCAGGGACCAACATGTCCGACTAGTCTGTGTCTCAGTCCGCAGCGGCTTCGTGACAGAAGAGGACAATTTGAGGATTTACATAACTTCTTAACTTTGAAAATAGGCAAAAAGTAATGTGCTCAGATGCACAACTAGGTAGAGCCAGACTGCAGTGATATGGAGCTAAGGGTTGTGTTTAATTCATAGAAATCCTGCTATTTAAGGTGTCCTCTTTCCCTTTGTTGGCCGGGGTGGTGGGGGGGAGAGGATTCGCTTGTTACAGTAACTGCAGTAATAAGCACTTCTCAATTTCAATTGTTCTTGCGCAGACGGCCTGAAGGAGGCTGATGCCTCTGGATAGGGGCTAAGCGCACCGCGGCATCATCATCCTTAATTACATAGATAAGAGAGGATACACATAATGGTACGGCTGGCTTCTAATTTCATCTCTTAATTTTTGGGCTTTACTGTTTTTTTGTCTTTCCTTTTAAGCGACTTTTTTTTTTTTCTTTTTTTGTTTCTATTGCCAAACTATTAAAAATATTAGCATAGGCCAAACTTTTGAGTTCCATTTCATATCTTGCATCAGGAGTTATTGAGAAACTTTGTAAGTAGTTTGCTTAATTTATCTTGATTCTTGAGTTGCAGTTTCTATTAGCTGAAGAGCTGCATTCATAATTATGAAGGGTTCAGAGCTGAAATCTCTATCTCCCCTGCTAGGTCAATGCATGCAGTTTGTTCTGGTAATATCTGGGAAGTATCCTCTTTACTCCAGGTACTGTACAGTTAGCCAACTTTCGCAACATGTGATAACTGTACAGTACCTGGAGAGTGATAGCCAACATTCCCAACATGTCATGATATCACTCTCCAGGTACTGTACAGTTATCACATGTTGGGAACGTTGGCTATCACTCTCCAGGTACTGTACAGTTATCACATGTTGGGAGCGTTGGCTATCACTCTCCAGGCACTGTACAGTTATCACATGTTGGGAGCGTTGGCTATCACTCTCCAGGTACTGTACAGTTATCACATGTTGGGAACGTTGGCTATCACTCTCCAGGTACTGTACAGTTATCACATGTTGGGAACGTTGGCTATCACTCTCCAGGCACTGTACAGTTATCACATGTTGGGAACGTTGGCTATCACTCTCCAGGCACTGTACAGTTAGCGAACGTTCCCAACATGTGATGATATCACTCTCCAGGTACTGTACAGTTATCACATGTTGGGAGCGTTGGCTATCACTCTCCAGGTACTGTACAGTTATCACATGTTGGGAACGTTGGCTATCACTCTCCAGGTACTGTACAGTTATCATCACATGTTGGCTATCACTTTCAATTACAAAAGCTTAGCTGCTACAAAGCTAGTTGACTGTTTTCATTGACTACCAGGAAATTGTATTTCAGCTCTGGAGTCTTATACAGGTTTTAACTCTAGATTAAAAAAGATAAGCAATGCAAATTTTATTTTACTCTTGTCTACTTGTCCTAAAAGGTTTCAAGTCAAGCCTACAACTGAGGATTGCCTATGATAAACCTGTGAGAATATCCTAAACTATATCACAGCATCGTTGAGTGGTTCTCCAGCTGAGAGAAAATTATTTTCTGAAAAATGGTTTGTGTTAAAGGGTTATTCCCTATCCTTAAAATAAGGGATCTGATTACTGGGACCCCCAAGCAATCCCGAGATCGGGGCTCTGTGAATGATCTATTGAATAGAGCGGGGGTGCTCTCTGTTCTTATCTATTGGACTGTTGGAGAAAGCTGAGCTCTGTAACTGGCTGGCCTGGCAGCGCCATTGACAATGAATGGAGTGGAGGCTGAGTATGATCACCACTGCTCCATTCAAAATGGCCGGCAAAGCCCGGTTCTTTGGGTTACAGAGGACTTCCGCATTTGGACCTCCATCAATCAGCAGTTTACTCCTTATACTATGTAAAGGGGATAACTTATGATTTTGGGAATAAACCTTTAATGGAGCATGTACCGCGTTCAGGATCCTCACCCTTAGCCAGTGTTGAGGGTGTTTTCATAAAGAGAATCTCTTGCTTTGTAAGACCTGTACTGTCCTACATTACACAGACAGCCCATTGATGGGACTGGACACTGTGCAAGGCTTCATTTATCCTGTGATCGCACTCCAGGTAAATTAAACACTTGCTGCCAGGTGTCCCCACAGATTGGAGTTTTTTGCAGGAGGACACTCTGATCCGGTTACTGTACAGAGTCAATTCTAACATGTAGGATTGTCCGAAGTTGAGGACCACCTTTAAAGATCAGTCCTCTAACAAAATTGTATAAATCTGGGCGGGCCCACTGCTTTGCCAATTAATATAATGTGTGCACCGCAGCTAAACTGATGTCTCCTCTGACAGTGGGTTGAGCAGGACTTGGTGAAGCTGCAAAAGGCACCAGTGTACGGTGAACTGGAAGACAGCTGCCAGGATGACGGCTGTGCCTAAAATATCAGTATTCGGTTCAGACTAGAAAATACCCTGTCAATTCTGTAGCGTCCTGTCATTCTCATGGGTATTTTTCTTTTTCCTCATTGTTTTGTGATAACATAGTGATCTTGTGGCCTTCACCAGACAGGTACACACCGGTACGCGCTGCTCTTACCTTCTAGAGTACATTAAACACAAGTAAGAACAGAGTCCACATACGGATAGATTTCATTATGTGCAGCACCCGGTCATAGCCTGTTAATTGCTCATGACAGAACCTAAGCAACACAAAAGAGAACACCACACTAAAGCCATATTTATATAGCGCTGGTCTGTTTACATATAGCTACGTCACAGGCCATTAAATATAGTACTGCCATCTATATACAAGAGTAGAACTACTACAACACTGCCCCCTATGTACAAGAATATAACTACTATAATACTGCTCCCTATGTACAAGAATATAACTACTATAATACTGCTCCTATGTACAAGAATATAACTACTATAATACTGCCCCCTATGCACAAGAATATAACTACTATAATACTTCTCCTATACACAGGACTCTTTTGACATTGAGAGCCATAACTAGAACACAGCAATTATCATATAAATGTTATATTATTACAAATAAGACAGATCTCTTCTGAATTAAAATCTGTCTAGTGCATAGTACCAACACTAAGCTGATGGTTTACTATGTTTTCCAAGTTGATGCCCAGGTGACTAATTTAGTGATCCTATAATTATATATAATTATATTGTTGTGTTGTGAACGCTGTTACAATGCTCACATGTCGGCTATAAATTCTACAGGTATCTGGTTGAAAAAGCCGCTTTCAAAACAGAACGTCTCCCCGGGTTCAGCTCGCTGTCTGCTAGGATTTAGGGTCTGAACACTGAGCGAGAATTTACCGTATAGTTAAATAAATGTATGAATACATTGCAATTTTTAATTGAGTACCTTTTATGTGCTGGCCATTGTAGACCTTCCGTTGTGCCCAATGTTCATTCTCCCTCCCAAATATTCACCCCTTGGTGGGGGAGAGGGTTGTTGGAAGCTTCTCCTGATCTGAATGCTTGTCATGAAGCTACCTTTACCCTTTAGGATTTTGCAAGACTTCAGCTGGTCATTAATGTCCCCTAGCTGAACCCACCAACTTAACCAGAACCACCCAACCATCACATGTGTATGGGGTCCTCCCAACTGTCCCACACCAGATGATGTTTGGGAGAGAAGGTTCGGGCAATTAGAATTTCAGCACCCGATCCCTTTATTTTTTTGAGGAGAAAGCTGCTGCCAAACAGCCCTGGAAGCAACTTTTCTCCACTCTCTCCATTGAAAACACATACTGTAAATGCCCTCTCAACAGTATCTAATCTATTTCTGTTTTAAATTATTATTTTTGTGAAACTAAGGGGTTTTCTGGTTTCGGGGAAAACCCTTCATTCTCGGCTGCAGTTTTTGTTAAAAATAAAAAAAAACAAGACTGAGAGGGCACAAGCCGCTGACCTCCACTGCAGTCCGGGGTTTTCCAAAACCAGAAAACCCCTTTCAATCTCGTTATTAGTATTCAGATAGTTCACACCTTTTTTTTTTTTTTTAATAACGAGTGATTGCATAGAATGGCGAATTGTCTGCAATAGTCACATCCTCAACATGTGCAAGAGGGATGGATTCTATAGAAAGAACCACATGTACTTTGTGCACTGGTTGCTGCCACATTGCAGGATTTTTAATGCAATAATGCTGTAATACATCATCCAATGGACCATGCTAATTGGGAATTTTTGTCATAAAGAATTGCTAAGGCGCCCCTCTTACACCAACTAAAGTTGGCTGTCTGTATGGTAGCCTCCCAACTCTTTCCTACCAAACATTGGGGTCGAGATGTAAAAGGGTTGTTTAAATTCAAATGCCCGATTCCCTTTTATCTTAACTGCTTTTTTTTTTCAATTTTCCTTGTCACTATTTATTTAAATTAATAATAAAAAAAGAAATCATGAAGTTTTCACTCTGGCCTCCAGACCTAATATTGGGCTTGCTGTTCTTTACGGAAGACTTTTCATTAGTCTCATTGTCATCACAGACATGATTACAATGAAAGATCACACCTTTCCCTTTAATCTCTCTTGTGAGAGATCAGTCATGCCCTCTCCCTCTTCTGGCAGTCCTTTTGTCTAGTTGTAAGATGGCTAGGAGCCTCCCCTATCTGCGATAGGATTCTTGGCACCAACCACCACCACCTTCTTTAGACCATTCCCAGCCAAAAAGTCAAGACATTTGACATGGGATCAGTTCGATGCCGACGCAGCCATCACTTTTTTCCAGGAAAAGCCGCTTCAAGAAAACTCTTGCGGTCGTCTTCGTGAAGCTGCTTCTCCGACCCTTTGGGCCACCAATGCACCCAAGATTGCTCTTCGGGCATCCAATCTGTTTGGGTGGTCTTATTTCTTGGGCACTGATAAGCCTATCTGGCTCCAAGAACTACAACATTTTTTCCATTCTATGTAAGTACCAAGGGCATTGACTGTAATAATTTCCATAAACTAGTGTATCTAAGCCTGTCGTGTGAGAGATGATACCGCCGAGCGAGATATGATACCGCCGAGCTACACTACACTCCGCATCATAAAAGGTTTCTAATTTTTCTTGAACTATGTGAACTACAGAAATCTATAGAAAGAAACCCGGAAATGTGAATACATGACGTGACTTGGATGCCATAGGCATTAGGTAGCTGTGAATCACACCTATAATTTGGCCACCCATTGTCATGCAGGATTCTTCAAGCATTGTTTGCATGTTCTACATGGGTGTTACATTTCTCCTTGAAAAAACAATCATTTGTGACATGTAAAAATCCAACTTGACCAATCCAAGTTTGATGGTGTGGGGGTGTGAGACTTCTGGTTTCCATAAATATTATAAAGCCAATAAAATGGCTTTCTACAACTGCCACTAGAGGGAGCTCACTACAAAGTTGTTCAGTGTATAACAGTATGCAGGAAGCTCCCTCTAGTGGTGGCTGATGAAACAAAAAATGTCTGTAGCAAAAAATTACTACTAAGTTTCTCCCTTGGTATCTCCCCCGTTCCTGAGGGTGCTAAGTGGTGAGGCATGTGTTTTTTAAAAAAGGGGTTGTCATGTTAAAACAATTCTAATCATTGTATACGGCTTAAAGCTACTTCGCATATTAAGCTAAAGGTTGCTGAATCTGTCGATAGCTACGAGATTATCCAACCATCTAATGTGTATGGATGTCTCCCGACTCTTGCCCCGACAGATTATGTTGGGGGATATAAGGATCCAGGCTGTTGGTAATCCAGTGGTTGAGACCCCCCCCCCTTTTTTTTCCCCTCCATGGACAGAGGAGTCTCAAGAGGTCGCCCAAGTGTCCCTGTGTATGGGGAAATCGGGGAAAAAGATCCGTCAGCAGAACTATCGATTGGTTGGCGTCTGTTAGAAGGACCAAATGGCCTTAAAGAGTTATTCCCATCTTCAAAAATGGGTATTGTGGTGAATACAGGCAAATTAGCAATGTATTATTGTATTCAAATGTTCCTCCTTTCTTGAAATATTAACACCTTTTTATTTTACCTACAGCTTGTTACCTTGGAGAACGACCACTGCTGGTATACAGCAAAACATCTGCAGTGCTTACTAGCTCTTTTCCATTGAGCTTGTGAGCACTGTTTTGAAGCCAGAATTGCTGGTTTTGGCTGTTGCCTACTAATTCTGACCAGCTTCAGTGCTCACATACTACACAACAGCGGTGGTCGGTCTCCTTGGCTGCGATCTGTAAACACGTGTTAAAATCTCAAGAACTGTTGCAAGATTTAAAGGGTTTGTACTGGATTTTAACACTGATGGCCTTTCCTTAGGATAGGTCATCAATGTCTGATTTGGTGTCCTGGTGTCGGCGATTGGAACTGCTCAGCTATGTAGCTGTACAGCTCCATCAACTGTATAGTGGCAGCGGCCGGGTATTGCATATCTGCCACCTATTCAAATCAATAGGGGGCGGATGTGCAGTACCCGGTCGCGGAGACTATTCTTTCAATGGAGCTGTGCAGCTCCGTAATTGAGCAGTTCTGGCCGACACCGGGAACAGCTGATCTGTGGGGGTGCTGGGTGTTGCATCCCCACCAAATCAGACATTGATGGACCTATACTAAGGAAAGGTCTAAAGTGTTAAAGCCCTGGACAACCCCTTTAATGAGCAGTAAATTGCAAAAGTGATTTTTTTTTTTTTTTTTGAGAATCCATTATTAATAATAATAATATTTATTATTATATTCATATATTAACTGCAAGTTTTGTCACATAATAGATTAGGATTACTGATCTGTCTCTCCACCATGCTTTAAACTGCGTTTCTGCAAATTCAGTTTCAAAGTTGTGTATAAGGACAAACTCACTAAGTTGATGCATAGAGAGCCAACTTCCATCATGGTAAGTTTGGGATTGCTGCACTTACACTGAAGCCAAAAAAGGCTTAATATGAGGAGCTGGGAAATCTGCTTCTAATAACCTGGTTTTCCAAGGTCAACCATATAGAGTAGAAAGTATTGCACCTTTTTTTTTTCTTCTTGCTTCTGAAGGATATTGCCATGTTTTATACACTCGCTGACCATTCTTTCCACCTCTCATAGACTGAGGTTCAGACTGCAGGTGCTCCTGATGCAGTGGGAGTTGATACAACTCCTGGTGTTGCAGCCCCCATTGCTATAAATAATGCATGCGAGTGCAAGGTAATGTGATCTCTACTGTGAGAGAAGATCAGATAATATTTCTGCCTTTCTCTCAGGACAGTGCTGCACCTTATCTCACAGCTGCCAGTTATGTGTTTTGTTTTTGTTCTTTTTTTATTTTTTTTTATTTTGCAAAGTCAAAAAAAATCTAAATGCGTCCATATGAGTTGACCGGCAAAATTCTAAGTCCGGTCTCTTCAAAACCTGTTTATATCAGTGATTCTTGTAAGCATAAAATGATTACATGATAAATTAAATATCAACCAATTATTTTTTTCTCCTCCTCAATCTTTTATAATTGCAATTTATGGATCTCTCCTTATACTGGGTGGATCTCTCGCCTGTGGTCTATGTTGCCTTCTACTGGGTAATGCACCTGATATAACCTGCCAGAAGAGATAGAGAAGTGACCAGCATGCTGAGCTAATTCCTGACTTGGTAAGCTGATTTTAACACGTGTTCAGGTCTTCTCCTGACATACTGGTGATTTGTATTTCACTTTGATAATTCCCTTATAAATTAGAACTTTATCACTATGTCACTACAATAACTACTAGTACAAGAATATAACTACTATAATACTGCCCCCTATGTACACGAATATAACTACTATAATGCTGCCCCTATGTACACTAATATAACTACTATAATACTGCCCCGTGTGTACAAGAATATAACTACTATAATACTGCCCCCTGTGTACAAGAATATAACTACTATAATACTGCCCCCTATGTACAAGAATATAACTACTATAATACTGCTCCTATGTACAAGAATATAACTACTATAATACTGCTCCTATGTACAAGAATATAACTACTATAATACTGCTCCTATGTACAAGAATATAACTACTATAATACTGCTCCTATGTACAAGAATATAACTACTATAATACTGCCCCTATGTACAAGAATATAACTACTATAATACTGCCCCTATGTACAAGAATATAACTACTATAATACTGCCCCTATATACAAGAATATAACTACTATAATACTGCTCCTATGTACAAGAATATCACTACTATAATACTGCTCCTATGTATAAGAATATCACTACTATAATACTGCTCCTATGTATAAGAATATAACTACTATAATACTGCCCCTGTGTACAAGAATATAACTACTATAATACTGCCTCTACGTACTAGAATATAACTACTAGAGTACCTGTACTGTAATGTTTCATTTTTCTTCAGTACTAACAGAGTGCTGGCTCTTGTGTTCCATTGTTTTTATAGAATTCAGTAACCTAGGAGTATCATTGATTTTTCCAGGGGTAACACTCTATTTATTTAATATCATTTTTCTAAATTGAATTTTTAAAATGAGAAATTCCCTTTAAGTTCGCCTCTCCTTTGGTATATTTTCATACATCCGATCTCCCGTGAATCTTCCTTTTGGAATTAATATTTAGAAGACATTTTCTGTTTTATAATCAAATTCAGTGAATTGTTTGACATTAATTCTACGGTCTAAACAGTTCCTATCAATACTGAGTGACACTGACTGGCAGCAAAAATCTGTAGGTATTCTAAATTAGTGAAACTTTTTATTTATTTATTTTAATTGCCATTCATAACATGGACTGTTTGAGTTTGTTAATTTCATTCTTCTCCCATTTTTTGTTTTTATTTTGTTTGTATTCGGGGTCAGTCTGGAGGAACTTGTACTTTGGGTTGGTCTGACCCACTATCCGGTCCTACAAGTTCCAAGACAGTAATGGAATCCTGAAATGGAAAGGTCAAGCAGAAGACCTCCCCATAAGTCACAAATTATATTAAGGGGTTGTCTCAGCTACTTTCAGCTTCGAGCTGACGGTGACAGCCATACAGAAATAAACACTCTTCCTATAAGGGTTGTTATATGGCAAAGTAGCTTTTGTTGCCAAGTCTTTTAGAAAAAGGGGAGACCTCCTGGACTTCAAGAGGAGATGGGAAATCTCCAGGGTTCTGTTGAAGCTTCCCCAGACCTCCAGAGAATAGGCCTTGGTAAGCTTTGATGGGGATTTCCAAACTCCAAAAAGTTTCTAAATATTTGCCCCCCAATAAGTTTTGCATAAAAAAAAAAAATACTTAACCCCAGAAACCAGGGTACCGGATTTGGTTGAAATTCATCACTATCACCCCATTCTGCTAATGCCTTTGACCATTCACATGGAAGGAATCCTTATATAAGTGGTCCATAAATTTACACTTCGTCATGCGCTTTGCTTTATTTTATTTGCATTCTTGCCTGCTGACAAGTTCCCTTTAAGGCTTCATTCAGATGACTTGTAATGTAGCAAGGATCACCATAATGTATTATTTATTTTTTTTAATTGGTTTTGAGCTACTTGTAATATGTGATTGGAAGGACGAACGATCACTGAGAAGTAATTGGTAGTGTTCAGATGGCAAGAGTGACCCCTTGAGGCTGTGACAACCTATTTCCCAAGTTGCTGCATATTGCAAGACCATATTTATGTACCGTAATACTGTGTGCGCTGTATACTGGTTATGCTACACAGGTTCCTGTAACTGAGTTTGCCGTTTATTTATTTTTTATTTTCTTTATGTTGACTGTTTTATAAATTTTTTTTTATTATTCTACAATAGGTGCTATATGGATGCCAAACTGTCCAAGAGAAGTCAGTAGCTGCTTAAAAAAAATTCTGTGGGGGGAAAAAATAAGCAAGAAGCGAAACTTTTAAACTGGTGACTGTAATGAAAAGCTCAAAGTTGCAGCAGCTCATATGGGAATGTACGGCGCCATGTGGAACTTCAAAAAAACATTTTGTGCATCCAATTCAGTACACCAATTTTATTATTTTATTTTTTTGCACAAGGCAGTGTTCCCAACATGTGGGCCAAATGTATCAAAGGCATATGTAGATGAGGGTCTCATGCACCACTGCTATGACTCGATACAAAAGTTGTTGTTACCTTCTGTGAAGATCCGGGGTCTTCCATGGGCGTAAGGCTATGTGCCCACGTTGCGGAAATGAAGCGGAAAATTTGCGCTTCATTTCCGCATGTCCTTTCCTGGATAAACGCTTGCGGAATTTCGCAAGCGTTTTTCGCGCGTTTTCGACATGCGGAATTGCCTTGCGTTTTTTATTGCATCGCAAAGGCAATTCCGCATGCGGAAACGCAAAATTAATGGACATGCTACGGATTTTTGATCGCAGCGTTTACGCTGCGGAAAAAGCCGCATCATGGGCACAGCACATGCGGATTTCCATTGGGGAACATTGCTGCCCTTCTACCATGCGTTTTTAATGCATTTCCGCAGCTGCAAAAACGCCGCGGAAACGCATTAAAAACGCATCGTGTGCACACAGCCTTATACTACTCAGACAACACAGGGTGAGGGTGAAACAGCGTGGCAATACTTTATTGAACCACAAAACAGGCAATAAACCGATAGAACCGTCCCAGCAAATACCCAAGATGGTGCAACATTACACAGTCCTCACCCTTCTGCTGGCCCGCCTGGGATAGAACAACTGGTACTTTGGGACTTCCAGGTCCAAGTACCTCAACCAGTGCCCCTCCCACCAGCTTTTGGCAGGCCCCACCGAGAGGAGGTAGAAGCAAGCATAGGAACCTGACAGTCCATCGATGTACAAAGCCCGGAGACCCGAGGTTCCCACCCTGGCGTCTCCGAGAGTTGCCATGGGGCCAGATGACCGGCTGGTCCCAATCTGGCTTCTCCAAATGTCTCCATGGGTTCCAGGTGACCGGAGGGTCCCACCTGTTAACCCCAAACAACCTATCCATGGGGCCAGGTGACTTTATCGTTCAAACCTGGTCTCCCCAAATGTATCCATGAGTTCTGTGATGGTCAATGAAGCAGACCTGTATCCTTCCAGTCAGGGCTGTATACCCTTAGGCCGGAATCTTGTAGAATCTAAATCTGTGTCTCTCTGGATTGAGCCATGCTACCAAGCTGATGTTCTGACAAGTGTGTCCGATCTTTGATTCTCCTTGTAAAGTCTACCTTATACAATGGCCTTGTTCCTTAAATAGTTCACATTTGTTCTTTCAAGTACACGTCCACATGACAAGGATTAGGGATGATATTATTCCACAGGGCTCAGGTCTCATTGTTTGAGCATTTAATCAATTTACATAGTTGGTATAGCAGAGGGCTCTTTAAATCAACATCTAGCTGGCTTTAGTATGATATGCAATTGGCATAGTAACAAACATTGTTGTTCCCAAACACTGAGTCACTGTCCTTCTTGACCAGCCACAGAAAAACGCATACATTTACAAGGCTACATAAACACAATAGTGTATTTTCTCTTGGTGTAACAAATCAAGATGTCTGGCTGATTAAGATAAGAAGCTGTTTCATCACAACTTCCAACTAGTCAGAAAAACGTACAGAGTCCAAAAATCCAATTACAATATGGCCGCAGGTGGTGTTGTGCCATCTGCGACCTCTATCCTCATTGCGAGGATGGGGCAGAAATATCATGTAGATGCGCAGGTCCCACATATCTTGAGAACACGGCACCATGCGTGTGGTCAGAAAAAGAACTTGTCATCCATGTGCTTTGTTTTTGTTTTTTGTTTTTAATTTTATTAAAAGTTAAAAAAAAAAATATTGCATGCAGCAATCTGTAGGACATTTGTCTTATCTTTTTGACATGCCATAAAGGTCACAGATTGGATAAACCCTTTAAATCACAAGCAACTTTTTTCAGGCTGATCAATAATAATAATAATAATATTATTGTTTTTTATTTTCGTTGTCCAAATTCCAATCTTTTTGTTGCTACAATTTTTCCATAATGACTTACGGTGTGTGTATGCATATATATGTGTGTATGTGTATATATATATATATATATAATATAATATTTTTTTTTTGCTGTCTCAAACAAAAGGACAAATATGATGTATTATTCCCCCTCGCTCCCGTAGACGTCATTCCACCATGTGGAGTGGTCACTTGACTTGAAGGTGTTGTCATTGACGTTTTCCAGTCTCGAAGACTAAAATAGGCTGTCACATTTTAATTGCCTGTTCTCCGTTCTCATTACCTATGTGTCACTCCCGATGACAAGTTGTATTTTGTAGAAATTGCCTTTTTTAAAAAAAAAAAAAAAAAGTGACCTAACCTTGCTATGACCTTCCTTGTCTACATTGCCATTTTTGTATATTGTATCCAGAGTCTGATTAAGGTTGGCGGAGGCCCCTAAGCAAAATTGCTTAACCCCTAATAACATGCACATGGCTCTTTTCATTGGTGATATAAAGAAATGTCTAGAAAATAAAAACATTATTGGATAGCTCAAGGCCAAATGGTGTAGGCTTAATGGCCAGGGCCGATTTCAGCACTCCATGAAGTGCTGTGGCCATTACCCCAGAGGGGTCCACTCGACCCTGTATATACGGCTTTCATGTTGCAGGCTCAGGAGCTGAGTGTGGTACTTACAGCGCAGGTGCCAGCTGTGTGGCACAGCCGGCACCTGAGGCTAACTGCTGCAATCGGAATTGGCTTATTGGATATAGGATGCTGATGACGTTGTCCTGGCAGCTGGGGGCCTTCTGAAGTGATCTAAGGATCAAGCCAACTCTGGAGACTAATACAGAAAAATGTAGTAGGCAATGGAAAAAAAAAAAAATTGTTATATTTTTATTTTAAGATAAACCTGTTTTATTTAAAATAAATGTGACGCGTTTTTTTTTGTCGTTCACTATATGGGATAAACTATGATAACGAGAAAAAAAGGGGCATATATCCCTATATTCCCCATATGGTGAATGTCAAAATCTGAAAAAAAATACTGTGTTTTTTTTTTTTTTTTTTTTTTTTTTTTGTCTCTCAAAAAAATTTAATTAAAAGAGAACAGAAAATCGTATGGTCCCCAAAATGGCCATAATAAAGACTACAGCTTGTACCGCAAAAAGAAAAAGCATGCCATGAAATAACTATATTGACAGAAAAATAAGTGCATAGCTCACATAAAGCGAGGAGGAAGAACCGAAGGCAAAGGGAGGAAAACTGGGATTCTGACGCCCAAAGGCCCGCATAGACCTGGAGCCTTCCCTGCCTATATCCACATGTTCGGGACATTTTTTGTGAATATTTAATGCGGGGTCTGCTGTGTAAATCTGTGATGTGACTCCCCCCTTGTCCAGAGACCTGCGGGACCACTTTACTGCTTGAGCTAAACGCCTGACTAGTCTGATGTAGGCTGGACGGTTGCATGGAAAGTGACCCAGACAGTGGTTGCTAGGCAGTGTATGTGTAGCACCCTGAGGATTCGGCTGCTACAGGGGTATTGCACCTCAACCCAGAGGTGTGATATTCCACTCCCGGGTAAGGATGGAGTGTGGAACTGAGCTCGGTAGGCTGCATGCACTACACACATCCCATTTCCGAGGAGCAGACCGACGGTACTCCCACTTAGAAATGTGCAGGTACGACCGAGTCTGTTCCTGGCTGGAGTGGGAGGGGGGTGGTACATCCCAAGTAGTGTAGGGGCAGATAGGGGGAGCAGCCTGGGTAAAGATAGGAGCTCATTGGGTGCTGGTCACCTGAGCTCACACATAGAGGGTGTATATAAGGTGGGCACCATCAAAGAACAGGGTCAGTCTGTCAGTCTGTCAGAGCAGAGCAGAGGAAGAGGAGCAGAGAAGCCCCAGAGAGAGAGAGAGGAGAAAGCAAGAAAGACCCAGAGGGGGAAACAGAAAAGGGAACTCTGAGAACCCAAAGTCCATCAGCGGGTGAAGAGTTGGCATTAGGGTACCGGATCCCAAACTGGTGGGGGCAAAAGCACACCCTAGCCAGAGACCGGAGGCCGTGGGCAGCGTCTGACACGGCCACCCACCACATCCACCCCGAAGGCATACCACGTGGAGGGTCAGGGAACCCAAGGCCAAGGGTGTCCCAACAGAAGGCCCGAGGGAGCTGGACCTAGGTGGATCACTAGTGGGGACGGCCAGAGGAAAGGACAGAAGGAGAGCTCAGGGTCACGCTCCGGACTCGCTTGGGGGTTGGCTGGATCCAGGACCTGGTGGACGCAGCACGGCTCGGGTGGTCACTTGAAGCTGGAGTGACCGGAACATCAGCAGTGAGTAAATACCCTAAACTGCACAACCCGACTCTGTCTTCCTTTAACATCTATGCTGCACCACCACAACCCCCATCCTCTGCACCTGACCCCCTGAGGCTATACCCCACCCGTTGGGGGTTATACCACCAAAAGCTGCACCAACACCATCAGCCTCAGCGGACCCTGCTGCAGCGGCGGCCATAGTGACCGCAGTACAACGGGTGGCGTAGTCGACAATAAAGAACTTAATAACATCTGTAGGACTGCCACATACAACTGAGTTTGACACCCTGGGCACGGACCGGGTCACCGCCACTCGGAAGACTACAACTCCCATCTGATCCGGCTCCGGATATTCCCCCTAAAGAATATGGCCCAGGGGGCGCGTCATATGCTTAGCAACCAAGCTTTATTACTGAGTTGATGCTGTTTTGACAGAGTGGACGAGAAAAAGCAGCTGCCATATCATTCTCTGGCTGTGATGTCTATCTGATTTTTCTAAAAAAAAATTAGGTTAAGAACTTTTTTAAATAGCCCTATATGAGGTGAATAGCTGGAAGGCCAAGATTTCCTCCTTTTTATCTCACCCTACTAATTTATAGCAAGCGATTCATTGCATAATGTTCTCTGGTTTTAGCCCCACTCCTTCTCATGCCTTGGTCAATCATTGGCGTGGAGGAATTTGCAGAGATTGTCCAAATTTTGCTGCGACTTGTTTCCGAAAAATTCAGAGCATGGCCTAAATAGAATTTATGCAAACCCTGCCCAAAAGTGGACGGTCCCTGGATGGGACATGACTCTGCCCAATACATGACGTACGATTACAAGGAGCGGGTACAAGTGTTTAGAGGGGAACGGGGTCCACTCCGTACAGGACTCCTAGCACTGATCATTGCTGTTTACCCCCTTGAATACCGCTGTTAATCACCCACGCCAATTTGGGCGCAATCTACCCTCTTCTCCTTTCCCCAGGGTGTTTGATAGATTGTCATGGTTTCATCACAGTGTTGGCACTCCTAGAAACCCAGCCAGGTTCAAGTCCTTTCTGAGGACCAAAAAAAATGGTGTGACGTTGAAATAAAATTGCAAATCTTAGAAAGAAAAATTACAAAAAAATTCTAAAAGAATAAAAATACATAAGCACATCTGGTATCTTTTTTTCAGTAAAGGTTCAATCTCTGAAAATTATAAAAAAAAAATATATATATATATATTTATTGGAATGCTGTAATGGAAAAAAGAGGTTCAAAATTATTTTTTTTTTTTGTTCATTTCTGCCTAAAACTGCATTAATAAGCAATCAAAAGTTGTATGTACACCAAAAAGTGGCACCGTCCAAGACAATTGCTCACTGTGCTAAAAAAAACAAGCCCTTACGCTGTCCCGTAGAAAGAAAAATATTTTTATGCCACTAAAATTATGATATAAGAAAGAAAGGAAAAAAAAAAAAAAAACTTCCTGTTTCGCTATCTCCTTAATGATATTGACCTGGAGAATTGGAGAATCTTATTGTCAGTTCATTTTTACCGCACAATGAGCACCGTAAAAAACGGAAACCAAAAGACAATGGCAGAATTGCGGGGTTTTCTCACCATACTTGGTATTTTTTATTATTTTTTTATCCATTTTTCAATACATAAAATAAATGACGTTATTCAAAACTACAACTCATCCCACAAATAACAAGTCGTTGACGGCTTTGTAGATCGATAGACAAATAAGGTTATGGCTCTTGGAGAAGGGGAGGAAAAAATATAGGCGCAAAATTGAAAATTTTCTGCAGTGATAAAGGATTTATCACCCCCTTTTTGCCAATGATGATCCTGGTAAATATTTGTGTTACAAATGTTACTCACCACCAGACACCTGCTGAAGTGCAGGAATTAGAGAAAATACTTTGCTTGGTCCCAAATGGATGAAACGTAGAATGTTGTGTAAGGATAAAAACAATGGCTACTTTCTTCACAAATGGCGCCACTATTGTCCATTTAACTCTTGATGGGCATATTGTTGTACAATTTAAAGTGCGCGTCATAGAAAATAGTCTTTCTGTCCTCTCTAATAAACTGATAGAAATCTGAGATTTGCTTTTTAACTTTTTCCGCAAGTGGCCTAATTTCATTGCCGTAGGACAGCTCTCCGTGGGGACACAGGTGAATGCCTTTATGTCCATTTGCAAATTGGATTATCCACACTTTTTTTTTTAAGAATTTGCTTTTACTGCCTGATGGCTATCAAGATCCCATAAAATGACTGTTTTTCTTTCTTTTTTTCCCCCTTCTCGAATTAACCAACTAAAGCATTTTCCATTCACTTGGGCATTTAATTCCATCAGCGAATCATGCTGTGGACCATCAGTAAAGGCAAAATATTCTTCTCCTGCTGTGCCCTCCTCTAATCTAATGTTAATGTATATAGTGTCATTACAGACTAAATCAGAAAATCCAGTTTTATGTCATTTCTGTTGTAAAAGTAACCATCTCAAATGATTGAAGACCCATAGACATCAGACTGATCAGCAATCGTGGATTAGAAGCGTGCCTGTTGTGTCACCCAAACCCGGATTAAAAGAATAGTTTTGCAGCTCTCATCCCTCATAAATGCTTATGGTTCAAATATCCATCGAATTTGGCCAAAAAGGGAGAAAAACTGACATCAGCTCAATGGTGTAGGAAATTCATGAATGAGCGCGGTGCAAGGAAGCTTCAAGCTGGTTCCTGGGCAATGAGAGCCACAATAAAGAAGTGGCGGAAAAATCCAGCAACCGCAGAAAAAACTGAAAAAAAAAAAAAAAAAAAAAAAAAGTTACATTTTTTGTTTTATTTAAAACCAGAGGTATGAATTAAAACACAAGAAAAAAAAAAGAAACCGGGTCTACACCTTTCAAGTTGCTAGCTCTTAGTCCTTTTTTTCACTTTTTTTCTGTGGTTGCTGGATTTCTCCTCACTTCTTCTTTTTCATGGCACCAATCAAATCTGTCCAGGAACTGTACCGATTTCTCATGCCATGCTCTAAAACGTGCCATTCACTTTTTTTTTTTTTTTTTTTTTTTTTTTTTTTTGAGTGGGTGGTTTTTCTTCATCAGTTGTTCTGCCAGCACCATAGATGCAGGAACTTACATTCTCACAGTTCCTATCATGCATTGCTCCTGCCTGTGGCTTTTCTGCCCTGAACTGAAAACCCAGTTCTATTATCCCTGGAAAGAGGGATGGCGACCTGCTCATGCTTCCTTTAGCCAGACTAAGACCTGCCCTGTGCTTTTAGGTATAAAGTAAGCAAAATTGGAGGTTTATGCCAAAGAAAGGTTACCTGCTCTTCGGAACCACAAGCATTGAGTGAAAACCATGACCCTATGATTTAATTGGACATGTAATGTCTCTCTCTGCCATTTAGAGGCGCTGCAAGAACAGAAATCAATTACGCTAAGGATTCTAATGGCTGATGACCATCCTTGGGCCCCATGATTGATCAATCTATTTTACTTATATCCTTACAATAGACTTCCATGGAGCTGAGGGGAGACCTTCCTCTCCTGTTTTGCTCTGTTTCTAGAAGAAAGCAGCAAAATTGTATTTTTTTTTTCTTGGATTTTAGTTTTCTGTCTTTGTTCATTCTTTTGTTTTTGAACTTGAGTCTGTACTAGAATATCAGACTTTTTAGATGATCAGATGCTGGATTAAAATATCACTGTATATGTGATCTGCAATGATATTTTTTTTAGCTCCACTGTCACTATTTTCTACGAAACCATTTAGTCGTTTCGCTGAATTTCCAGGCACTTGACGTAGGCATTTCTCTTGATTAAAAGGTGTCCGGCCAGCCCGAGGAACTGAACAAGCTTCCTAGTTGTCGCTCTTGTCATTTCACTAGATATGGAATATATCAGGTTATTTTTAAATACTTAGAAAGTCATTAATTTTATAGCTAGAATCACCCGCGGCGCCACCACCTTGTTTACCCAGACTGGCAATTGCCTGGCTTCTAGTTTCAGCCCATATACTTCCAACCTTCACTGTTGGATGACGTACGGAGAAACCCTTCTAGTGTCCCTGTAGATCTTTGGCAGCTGGAGTTGGCTAGTCATAGGACACCAAAGGTGACCCACTGGCAAGAAGCGGGCTCTCCTGGGGTAATAAATATTGTGATGTTAATTTTTATATTTATGGCTAAACATGCGATGTGATTTAGATTGAGGAAATCCAATCTGTCATTTGAGTCTACTTTGGTTGTTTTGTGATATTTGCAGACGGAAAAAAAAAACATTATAAAGGCCCGATATACCACGGGATTTTAATGGAATCTGTAGTTTGATCTGTTTTGGTAACATACGGAAGGGAAACCTGGATGATAAAGAAACCAGACAGAAGAAGAATCAACTAATTCGAAATGTGGTTCTGGAAAAGAATGTTATCAATAACACGGATGGCAATAAGAACAAACACATCAAGCCAGATGTGTCCAAAGTAGGAAAGTCGTAGCTTGGTGATCCTTGTTTAGAGTGACATATCCTACAAAGAGAGCAATCACTGGAGAAGGACATCCTGTTCGGAAAGAAGAAGGCGAAGAGGAAAACCGGCAACCCAACTGTGGCGGAGAAGACCCTGGTGGACCTATCTAGGCTGCACATAATCGATCTTCCTACAGATCGTTCATCCATCAAGTTGCCATTACTCAAGATCGAGCCGTAGGCCGTTTGACAGAAAAAATGAATAGGAATAGCAATATGTGGACACTTGGGATCAATTGTGTCATTCAGTTGGTGTCACGCCAGGTGTGAATGCAATACAGGGGGGAAAGGTAAAGGTAGCCCAGACCCTAGGGAAAGGGGAAGTGGTGACCTCCTAAACTGGAGTAGAGTCACCCTGTCTTCCCCTACCATCCTTATACAGCCTCCACAGCTGTCGCCGATCACGTGCCTCGTCCTACTATCCCTGGGGGGTGGAAGGAGATGAGCACTAGTCAACCTCCGCTAGCACTCTAAAGATAA
Source organism: Phyllobates terribilis (assembly GCF_046119375.1). Taxonomy (NCBI): domain Eukaryota; kingdom Metazoa; phylum Chordata; class Amphibia; order Anura; family Dendrobatidae; genus Phyllobates; species Phyllobates terribilis. The sequence goes on from NW_027362765.1 coordinate 390,195,461, forward strand.
AAGGGGAAGACAACACAGGGAAATTACAACTTGGCTTTAGAAGAAACTCCAACAGGGCACACGGCCTCAAGACTCCAAAGAGGACATGATGCTACTTCAGTCAAGCTCCAAAAAGAAATGAGTATAGCCAGCAACGCCCACCTAGAGAGACCAGGTATATATACACCCAGGCCAGAAGGAGGTAGTCGCTCGGTCCTAAAGACAACCTCCTATATAGGAAGCTGTCTGCAATGCCAAACGTGGAGATCTCCTGCAGGGCGACAGTCTGTCACCTCCAACACACCCGTGACAGTAGGTTTGGTCACTGACTAGAACATTATGGTGCTCCAGGCCCAACGCCCACTTCCAGCGTTCATCCAATCTCCATTGGTCTGTGATTACTGGTCCCATCCTTGACACACCAGACATGGTTTGAAATGTCTGTTCAGCCAATTATTGAGCAGTGGAAACCTGCCTCAATGAGGAATTGGCTGAGCTGACATTTCCAGCCATGTTTGCTATGTCCTGATTAGATGAGAGCAGCGAGGAATCAGTAGGCTCTGCAACAGAATCTCTGGACAATCTGCAAGTGTGTGTGTGTGTGTGTGTGTGTGTGTGTGTGTGTGTGTGTGTGTGTGTGTATTTTTTTTTTTTTCTTTAATATGTTGGATGTATAACACAGACGGCATCTGACTTGTGTGGAGGGGGCTCTGTTCCTTACTCCCTGATGTAATAGTATTTCATGTGGCATGAAGGGGTTAAATGAAATCTGTTAGCACAAAATTATTTTTTTTCTATCCAACCACGCCAGCTGAGCAGGTCCGAGCACCTTCCCACTTTTCTGTATATACTGTGCATGGGCAGTAAGCAGCCAATCAGTGATGTGGGTGGGGTTATACAGGGCTCAGCATTCAGAGAACTGCTGGATCTGCAGCAGAGAAAATGGTGATTTTATAAAAAAATGCATCAAGCAGCCCAATAAGTAATTCATCACTTGATTCTGGGTCTCTGTCCCTTCTTCACACTGTTCTCAGTTGGGGTAACAAAAACCTGGTGTTTAGATTCCCTTTACTCATGCGGGACCAACTTTGCCATATTGCCCCCGGCCTAAAGCATACAAGTCAGGATAGCAAACTGTTCTCTTTAATAGCCATTGTGTGTTATTAAGCAGTACACTAACCTAGTCTTTACAGCAGTACCATAAAGTGGATGGGGTATAAATGAACTAGATTAACGATTTTCAAATTATTTTTCTTTCGTTGCAGACAATAATAATGTATGATTTTCTTTCAGATTGCAAAGAAAAAAAAAAAATTAAAATAAGTTATTTACAATTTTTTTCTAAATGTAAAAATTATTGTAATATCCAACTTTTTCCAGCTAATGTATAAATCATAATTTGCTGAATTGTGAATCTTTTTTGCCCTATGTGGTGTATTAACATGGGACTATAATAATGTGTGTATATTCTGTATCTGCGCTCTCGTTCAAGGTCTGCTATAGGCTGAGTCGCCCCAGGTAAGGAATATGATATTAGACGACCTTGTAAATGCATCAGATTTCCCTGAATCAGCGGTAAATTCATGCTGTGCGCAGCTTGAAATAAAACCATCAGTTATCCTCCCCTATAAAGTGCTTTACCCCAAAAATGCATTAAAAAGCTAATTTCCTTCTGTACTAAAGACCTTATAGCGGATTTCATTGATGTGAATTACCAAAGCCTTGTTGGAAATGGTTGCTTATATCGGATACTCCGCAGCATTAATAAATGGTATTTTGATTCGGCAAATGAGGGGGAAAAAATATATCTCTGCTATTTCTGCTCCAGACTTCTTCTACCTTCTGTTTCCTGGACTGGAAGCTGAAGACTATGGTCATCCATGCTCGCCCTCGTGATCGCTGTATCTGTCACTCGGTCACCCATTTGGTCCCTTTTTCCTTTGTCAGGTCTTCATTGCTGTCAATTCTAATCAAAAAATCCATTTCTCTTATATAGAAAGATGCCTGATCATGATGTAGTGCCGGGGTACTCCGTTTTATTAAGTGTCCACTTACCTGGGTCTGCAGTCACGTGAAGGTGTGAACTGAACACCAGTATTAAGACTGTTGACTTTGCAGGACAATATACATAAAGACTTTATTTTTTTGCGTATGGGAAACCCAGACTAGACTGCAAAATTAATTGAGACCCCAGGTCAGCACCCTAAACACATTCTACCCTCAGACCAGACCCCTAAAATGGAACATTCAGACCCTTAGAATGAATGCTCGCCCTAGACCCGGACCCTTAGAATGAATGCTCGCCCTAGACCCGGACCCTTAGAATGAATGCTCGCCCTAGACCCGGACCCTTAGAATGAATGCTCGCCCTAGACCCGGACCCTTAGAATGAATGCTCGCCCTAGACCCGGACCCTTAGAATGAATGCTCGCCCTAGACCCGGACCCTTAGAATGAATGCTCGCCCTAGACCCGGACCCTTAGAATGAATGCTCGCCCTAGACCCGGACCCTTAGAATGAATGCTCGCCCTAGACCCGGACCCTTAGAATGAATGCTCGCCCTAGACCCGGACCCTTAGAATGAATGCTCGCCCTAGACCCGGACCCTTAGAATGAATGCTCGCCCTAGACCCGGACCCTTAGAATGAATGCTCGCCCCAGACCCGGACCAGAACCCTAAAATATGAACCTAAACACTTAAAAAAAAAAAAAAAAAAAAAACTAATATAAAGACACACACAAAACGCATTTAATATACACAGCATTTTTCTTGCAAACTCTTTTTTTTTTTGTTGTTGTTGCAGAAAATTTGCTACAAATACTCAGCATGTGCACAATACCGTAAGACTAAGAACCTGATGTAGCCATTTTATTGTAAATGATACAATTTTTGTAACATCTGTGAAAATATGATTACTAGAGGAAATATGTTCAGTACTGAATATTTGCAAAGCTAAGAGATCTGCACACTGAATCTTCTGTGGATTTTACGAAGGTCAGCACTTGGTATTTGTTTTTTTGCGGCATGTAAAAATGTAGATCTTGATATCGTTATATATTTAAAAAAGGTTTGGCCGACTTTTGTTGAAGAAATTACTTGGGACTAGAAAATACTGATCCCTTCATTCCCTCTCCTCCCTCATATTTGTGCATGGGCTGCGTCTTGCATCGTGGGTCTGCTGTATAGGAGAGTGAGCTGCAATACCTGACACGACCTGTCCACAAGAGTGGTGATGTTTGTGTGGATAATGCGGTTTTCCTAAATGAAAGGATTGTAAGGGCAAGAAAACTTTTTTTTTTTTAAGCCCTCTATTTTCCTACAGATGGAGTCCCAAACAAGGGACCCTTTTATTATGTTCGTATACCTTTTAAAATTAGCACTAAATAAAAAGGCCCATATTTTTGGCAGATTTTAAACAACATTGGAATAATTGATGGAGCATCAGAAATAAAAAAAAAAAAAAAAAAAAAAACTGGCCACTTTGACCAGGTGACAGGTCCTCTTTAAGGCAGCCTGTGATCATTGACTTGAATCTTGTCTAAATAGGAGCTTTGAATTAGCAATAATAGCTCATTTACATAATTCACGCCGATCAACGAGCAAAATTCCTGTTTGGACAATTAAATCATCGATGTCTACTATGTGAACGGGATGTGCTACGGATGACGTGCGTGTTTTTTTAGGACAGTCCGATCGCATTCATGATTTTTCTTTCCCCATACATTTGGGTGGTCCCATGTAAACTTGAACCGAATGACTTGTGTTTTCTTTGTAGTCAGTTGGATCTTGTTTATAGACTGAATTGTTCTTGTGTGTTTATTGTATAATGGCACTGTGACAGTGTATAATACCGTATGTGACTACATAATGCACGTAATAACATGACTATATGATTGCATACATAACTGCAATACATAAATTGCATACAATTTCAGGTGGCTATCGGGTCATTGCCGCTTACTGTGACGATGATTTAACACTAATTTACATTAAAGAGTAACCTGCATGTGCAATATACGTGTTTACCGTATCTTTACTGGGGTTAGAAAAATTCATCCATTCATTTAGTGACTCTCATCCTGGATACGTCTCCGCACAGTAAAAGCAATTACACGTAATTGGTTTATTAGGGAACTTGGCCGGGCTTACATGACTCTAATCCCTGCACTGTCAGATCCTCCGTGTAATCCCTGATTGTTCTCAGATGCTGCAGATTACTCCGTGGTTCATTCACGAAGCTATAAATACTTTGTTTTATGAAGTGACCTTTAAGCGGGCCGGCAACTCCTGTTCATGTTTGGTGGCCACCTGCAGAGAGTCATAAGGAGGGGCAATCCACCATGAGCAAAACACTGCTTGCTACCTGTATGTGTGTGTATATATTATATCTATCACAAAGTAGATGTGACGAAACAGCTTCTTATCTTAATCAGCCAGACGTCTAGATTTGTTGAGCCAAGAGAAATACACTATTGTGTTTTGTGTTGACTTGTTGTGAATGTATGTGTTTCTTTAGTGGGTCAAGGACAGACCAGTATTTGTATAACCCTGAATGTTGTCTTCTCTTGGTTCTAAAACAATGATGCTTGTTACTATGCCAATTGCATATTATACTAAAGCCAGCTAGATGTTTATTCACAAGAACCCCCTGCTATACCAACTATGTAAATTGATTAATTGCTCAAACAATGAGACCTGAGCCCTGTGGAATAATATTATCCCTAACCCTTGGCTTGTGGATGTGTACTTGAAAGGACACTTTGAACTATTTAAGGCACATATGCCTCTGTAGCAGGCAGATTTTGAACAGGGAATTGAAAGAGACTTTACAAGGAGAATCAAAGATCAGACTCTCTTCAGACCATCAGATTGGTAGCATTGCTTTATCCAAAGAGGCACATATTTAGATTCTACATGATTACAGCCTAAGGGTATATGGCACTGACTGGAAATATACGGATCTGCTCCATTGACCATCAGAGAGCCCATGGATACATTTGGGGACACCAGTTTGGGACGATTAAGTCTCCTGGCCCCATGGATATGTTATTTGAGGTTGCCAGGTGGGTCACTCCGGTCGCCTGGAACCCATGGAGACATTCGGAGAAGCCAGATTGGGACCAGCCGGTCATCTGGCCCCATGGAAACTCTCGGAGAGGCCAGGGTGGTACCTTCGGGTCTCCTGGCCTTGTACCTCGATGGACTGTCAGCTTCCTAAGCTTGCCACTACCTTATCTCTGTGGGGGCGCGCCAAAAGCGGGGGGGCCACTGGTTGAGGTAGTTGGCCCTGGAAGTCCCAAAGTCGCAGTTCTATTCCTGGCGGGCCAGCGGAAGGGTGAGACTGTGTGCAATTTTGCACCATCTTGGGTATTTTCTGTGACTGTTCTGTGTGTTTATTGCCCGTTTTGTTGTTCAATAAAGTATTGCCACACTGTTTTACCCTAAGCCAGTGTTGTGTGAGTAGTATTACGCCCACATAAGACCCCGGGTCTTCACAGTTGGCTAAAAGAAAAAGTAATAAGACAGCGGAAAAATATGGAAAGAAAACAGGGAAAAAAGACCTTTTTAAAAATCTAAATCTTAATAGTCAGGGCATAGCTGAGTGTGAGACTGGATGAGTATTGGCTTTGGGGGCTTGGATGAATTGTGGCATCTAATAATTGAAAGTTAAATGCAATCATACAAACAATATTAAGTCTTTTGATTCGAATTGTATTAATATTTTATAAGATTACTCAAAAGTATTTATTTTGCAATTAGGTCGCAATGAGCCCTTAAAGAAAGAGCGTCCGAGATGGAAGAGCGACTACCCGATGACGGATGGCCAGCTGCGCAGTAAGCGGGATGAGTTCTGGGACACTGCGCCAGCATTCGAAGGGCGAAAAGAAATCTGGGACGCACTGAAGGCTGCAGCCTACGCGGTGGAAGCCAACGATCATGAATTGGCGCAGGCTATTGTGGATGGAGCAAGTATTACTTTACCTCATGGTAAGTTTAAAAAAAAATGTTTAACCTCCTATTGTGCAGGGTAGAAAATTAAAGAAATATTACATTTCTTCAGAAAAGCAAAGGCTTTTTCCTTTTCTGTACATGTGCCAATAAGTTATACAACCAGTTGATCACACTTGTTTAGAAGCCCCTTTTACACGGCCTGATGCAAACACTATGTGGACAAATGCTTGTTAATACTGGCGCTGGATCCTTTTAATGTTTTGCAAATTGTTGCTAGACAATTCCCTTTTTTACAAGAGGACATATGCTGCAACAGCAAATTATTATTTTAGTTCCACCTGAGAAATGCAATCAGCCAACGAACAAGCTGATTACTGCCAGCCTTACACAGGCCAATGATGGGGAAACTGCATCTTACATTTGGCCAATTATCAGCCAATGTAAAAGGATCTTTAGATGCTAAACAACTTCTTGACAACTTACTAGTAACTACACCCATTGTTCCTTTTATGTAATGTGTCTTCTATACTGACTACACAGGACCTGACCCAACACTATGGATTAAACGACTGCTATGCTTGGATGCGGTGTACAGGTTGGGGTTCCTCAGTGTTGTTTCTAGCTGATTTGGGGTTCTCTGCCGTAAAGAAGTTTGGGAACATCTTACAAATGTCCATAAATCTAGTTCATGCTGTATTTCTTTTTTTCCTGAACATAAATAAAATAAGAGTTTTCACTTCTTTGTACAATACCTACCATTCCATGTTTATGACCTGATGGGATTACCTTGTGGTTTCTCAATCCCAAGCCTCTCCGCCCATTTGTTAGTTGTCACGTAGCTTTACTTTTATCAGCGTTTCTGAAAAGTACCTCGAGCGAAGGAATTAACTATAGGAGCTACGGATAAAATTGTTCTTCATGGTGGATTTTGTGGTCCCACCACAAGTAGTCAAACACAGGGCTGGATTACAGGGAAAAACCTAGGAGCTCCTCACCATCTTTTGTGCCCAGAATGGCCTTTTCGAAACTTGCCCAGCCTATTTTGGTTCGGCCTCTAGATGGCACAACGTATATGGTTGATGTGCCAACTGCTTGACTCTGGAATTTTCACTTTAGAGAAAACGGAGGTCCCCTAATGAAGAATTATTGGCTGTTGTATCTTTTATATGAAAAATGAGGCAATCCAAGTGTAAAGTTGGCCATAGATACCAGATATAGAGTGAATTCGCCAATTTTTGCAGGACTTCCCAACCATATAATTAGTATGGGTCCCTACCCAGATTACAGATGTCGGGGAAGGTACGGATGGTCAAGAATTGCTGGCTCCTATCTTTATAGCTCTCATAACCTTCATTGATTTGGCCCATGCATGTTCATCTCTCCAATATATGATTACAGGTTGGGTGAGGGTCCTAATGGTGGGAAAATAGATGCGGTAAGTTTTTTGACTCCAAGACCTCTATCAGTCTTAGTTTGGGTCCGGCTGAACATTGACTACATTTTTTTCAATGTACCTGTTGCATAAAATGTATTAAGATCCCCCAACCCTCCGGTTTCTATACTGTTGACCTCAATGTCTCCTCACGAATGCTTGAAGCTGAGATATAGGAAGTTCTTTGAGATTATTGTACTGTTTCATTTTTATTATTTTATACACACAATGTCTTAACTTTAGATGGTGCATGTTTAATGGTCACATTGAGGCACAGAAGCCACCAGTATGACACTTGGTGGGTTAGTGTCCTGTTAAAAATTTTATATTGGAGTCTGGAAGCTTCAAGTTTATGCTTCTGGTTAAAACTAAATTCCAACTTCAAACTGGTTTTTGCAGTTCTTGGCCGATTTTGCAGAAAAATACGAGAGTAGATTTCAGAATAGAATTTCTCAATGTTAAAATAATTGTGGGAATTTCCCAAAATATTGCCCTAAAACCTTTCTGAACATCTACTTGTTTAGTCATGAAAGACTCCTTTCTTACCTGTGCAGATTCAGCTGGTTGTAGATCTCTTCTGGTGACTTGAATAAAGGGAAGAATATAAATTCTCAACAATCCTCCACTTCATATGGGTGGAGCGGTGTCCAGAACAACCCCTATGCATTAGCTCAGCAATACAAGACACAACCCATATACAAGGGCAGAGCTGACGTTGGATGGAAAAACCCTAAATATGTTGCCCTTTTTTTTTCATATTCTTTCAAATATCAAAGCTTTGGCCCCCACTCACATCTTAATGGGATGGGATTCTCCCAGCAAAACTGGGATTGTTGGTTGGGCTTCTGGAAATTGTAGACTTCTGAATCCTTAGAGTATGTCACCATGTGCCATCAGGCATCTCCTGTGTCACTGCAGAGACCAGGCGGTCAAGTCATCAAAAGCATGTGATTTTCATACTTCCAGCAACATTCCAACTAAATGTGCTCAGGCATGCTTAATTCACTTGTATTGAGCAAGGCAGAGCATGTCTAGTCAATGTGTGATCGCATGTAAGCAAATCACTTGCTTACGTTCACCTGACTCCCCCCGATCTCTGCAGTTACACCAGAGAATCCTGATGGCGTGTAAGGATTCAGATGTCTGCAGACTTTCATCACAAAACTGGACAACCCCTTTAAGACCTCCGAAGGTGACATTTTAATTTTTGGAACCAAGTTGTGAGGAGCAGCCTCCATGGATTGGACTTGTTTTTGTAGCACATCCCATACATGATCAGTTGGATTGTGTCATTACCTTGATGATAAGGGCATTATCCTGCTGAACTAGACACTGCCATTAGGGAATACTGCTGCCATACTTGCCCTGCACAGTGTTTAGGTAGGTGGTACATGTAACATCAACATAAGTGCCAAGATCTAAGGTTTCCCATCATAACATTGCCCAGTGCATCCCACTTCCTCCACCGACTTTTCTTCCCATTATGCATTTTGGTGCCATCTCTTCCCTAGGTTTCAACCCAACCGAATCCATCCGATTAGGTTGTTTTAATTCAATGCTCTAGGTTTTAGACTTTTGCTTGTTTGTTGTTTTGGCACTGTGTATATGAAAAACTATGCAGCTTCGTGGTATTCGCTCTTCTAAAGAAAATTTCTGGGAAAAAAAAATTAGTAACCATAAATAATTTGATCTTTTCAGGTTCTCTGACTGAATGTTATGATGAACTTGGAACACGGTACCAGCTCCCGGTGTACTGCCTGGCTCCTCCTGTAAACCTCATCATGGAAAGAAGTGATGAAGATGGCACAGATGCACCTGAACCGGCCCCTAACAATAGACGGGAATTCCAGCTCAAGGTCCGTCTTTCCACCGGTAAGGATGTTAAACTCAACGCAAGCATGACGGACACTATTGGCCAACTGAAGAAGCAACTACATTCCGTGGAGGGTATCGAACCTTGTTGGCAGCGATGGTTCTTCTCTGGAAAACTTCTTACGGACAGAATGAAACTACAGGAGACTAAGATTCAGAAGGACTTTGTCATACAAGTTATTGTAAACCAACCAGCGGAAATCCAGAACTGAATGAACGCATTAAAGCCCACAAAATCTGAATGTCTATTGAGATGCTGGGACTCTTGGAAGGCAATGAAAGGCTGGCTGCTAGGTCCTTCTCTCCTTACTCGTCTTCCCTTTGTCACTTGAGATGGTCTCCTTGAGACACAAAGGGAATCGGAAGGAGAAGTGACCCCCCCCCCCCCCTCTCCCTCACAACTCCCCACCCATACCAAAATGCTGCACTATTTCTGTTTCTATGATTGTACATGACATCCACCTCGTACTAATAATGTTCCAAGCATGATTGTAACTATTGACCTATTTTCTGAAATGGCACAAAACGATCGGGTGGGTGTTTAGTGTGTAGTAATTTGGATGGTCAGTATATCAGCAATACTGCAACAAAGATTTTAGGTTAAGTTTTTAATTTTATTCTAATTTTTACAAAAACTTTCTTGCAATTACACCATAAATTAAAAAAAAAAAAAAAAAATCACCAGTAAACCTAGTCTTGGTTTCAATTCTGAAACCTTTGGACAAGGGTTGGTGCTGGTTTTGGAAAAATACAGCAATATTTTTCAAAACTTGTACAATCCCTTAAATCTTGATTCAATGGGACAACTTTGGGTATTCATTGTTTGATTTTTTTTTTAATTATTATTTCATGGTGAAGTGCTATTTAAAATTGTTGGACTTTTTTTTTTTTTAATTATAGAACTGTGGTTGCCAAGCATTTACTGGGTTTTAACCTTGGGACAGACCAAACCATGTGATTTTTCCACATGTAGACTCCTAAAATACCACTCCTAACACAAATGTGTACAACCAGTTTACAAGAATGTTGGGACCCAGTCCATATTTAACAATATTATTTTTGTTGTTTTTTTTTAGTTTCTTTAAAATTTTTAATTGTTTTATTGTCACCCGCCATCTTGTGAGATTATGTCCATAGACAACGAAAGTTTCGATGAACATGTTGTGCCTAATTAATAAAAACTGGACTGTTTGTATTTAATTAACGCTCACTGCTAAAATCACTATGTACAAGCTGGTGTTTACCTGCCTGGCAAATGTCAGTCACTTCTCTTTTTTACCATCAGTTTGGTGTATGGGGTCTTCACACCAGTATATTTGCTCCTACTTTGCTCCTACTTTGCTCCTACTTTGCTCCTACTTTGCTCCTACTTTGCTCCTACTTTGCTCCTACTTTGCTCCTACTCTTCTCCTTTTTGTTTTACATTGGAAGGTAATCTGTGGCAATAACGGCACATGTTAACATACCTGCTAGGATGCGTCCACGATTGGGAGATATTGTGCACCAATGCACTCTACGATGGCAACTGAAACACAGAGAATGACACAGATTAATGCTTGCTGTCTGCTTATATATTCTAGATACAAAAGTGGCTGGTACATTTGATGCTTATAGTCACCTTTAAACACTCCTTTACAGAACATCCATTATCAAAAGAGTTGTAGCTTTGTAAATGCATTACAGCCCTTATCTTACATGGATTCTGAGCTAGCCTGCATTTATACTTTGGAGCTGCATTCTTAATTCAACAGGTTTTATAGCTCCAATTTGTTAGCATTCGTTGCTGTCTCACTGTCTGCAAAAAGTATTCTAGAAATACTACAGCACTGCACAGTAATACGATTTAAGAACTATACTGCTGTATTGTGGGAGCTCCGCTAAGCTGTTAGTAGTGCAACAGACAGCAAGATTGATGATGCTTTCCAATGACTGCCAGGGCTGTGGAGTCTGTAAGCCAAAGATCCGACTCCTCAATTTCCATGACACCAACTCCAACTCCACGACTCCCTCATACACTGCTCATGTTTAAGTGATCAATTTACTGCAGCACAGATTCATCTCCGCTAAAAGTCTAGACCCTTAGATCAGGAATAGGACAGACATTTATAGGACATTTCATAACTTTCCCAAATTTTTATGAAAAAATATTCCCCACAAACTGCATTGAACTACTGTACCCAATATATTATATATTTTAGGAGTTAGTCCATTTTATACCAACTCCACCAAAATGGGCTCCGGCTCCGACTCCACAGCCCTGATAACAGCCTGCCAAACTGTAAGTTCAGCTCCGGAGTATAATACAGGATGTACATGATTACGTAATGTATGTACACAGTGACTGCAGCAGCAGAATAGTGAGTGCAGCTCTGGAGTATAATACAGGATGTAACTCAGGATCCGTACAGGCTAAGTAATGTAATGTATGTACACAGAGCTGCACTCACTATTCTTCTGGTGAAGTCTCTGTGTACATACATTACATTACTGATCCTGACTTGCATCCTGTATTATACTCCAGAGCTGCACTCGCTATTGTTCTGATAGTCTAATATGTATGTGACTCGGCCCGTAGGGCACCCGGAACCGGGCTTCTATGCGATGCTGGGGGTAGTAGTGGCAACCCGATCCCGTGGCTCAGGGTGGTCAGACCAAACTGTGGCAGTCTATTTATCAGTGTTTTGAATGTCCGACTACGCCACCCGTGGATTGCGGTCAGGGATGACCGCCGCTGCGAGGCAGACCACTGAGTCTGATGTCCTACCCCTGTGCTGCACACCAACAACTCCCCATGGGAAGAGTGTAGCCTCAGGGCAGTGCAGGTGAATGCTGGGGGTGATAGTGCAGGCCGCAATAGTAAGAGTTCAGAGTCCGCTTCAAACAGTCCAGGGTCTTTATTGCAGATGTTATTACTGACCCAACAGGAGTACCGGTTAGGAGTGGGCCTGGGTATCTGAGAGCATTCGGGCGAGCCCCACTGGTCAGGGTGAGTGTGTAGGCCTACCGTTCTCTCTATGCTCTTTCTGACTATCCCCCTCTTCGTGGTGTAATAGCCCACGTCCCTGAGCTGGCCGTGTACTTTGCCTGTATGGCTTACGACTCGGGCCTTAGGTACCTTTTGCTTTCTCCTGCTGTACTGGTCCGTCTGTGTGGCGGAGCCTCCAGGCTTCTTGGGCCAAGGGACCTGAAATCCCTCGCGGGTTGGTTCTCTGCTGCTGGGCTTGCAACCCTGACAGCCTCGGACCCCAATGTCCGGTGGTGATTCTCTCAGCCAGGACCGGCTCTCGTCGCCTCTGTCCCTGGCTCGCAGTCTCTCCTCTGCCTCATGGACTACTCAGCTGCTGCTGACCTGTCCCTCTTCTCTGAGAACCCTTCTGGATACTTCAGAAGTGGGTTCTGGTCTCTCTAACCCTGCCCCAGTTCCAGCTTTTATAGGGGCAGCCTGCTCCCCCTACTGGCCTGGGACAGGAGGTGCTGCATGCTAATGGTCCCTGACCAGGGTACCTCCCTCCTGCTCTCAGACACAGCCTTTAATAATTGTGGCATCCAGGCCTGTGGTGACACATTTCCCCCCCCCTAGTAAAATTTAGTACTCCGGGACTAAGCCTTTTTGGCCAACAACAAACAGAGTATAAACAATAACCTATTTACAAACACATTTTGTCCTTAAGGTCACGGTGCTTCCGTGACCCGGTGTCCATATCACCCAACTAGGTGAAGTTTTCCACAATGTGGGGACCTGTCCCTATAAACCCCAAGTTCCTGGCCTTGGGTGTGGCGGCAAGGTCGAGCTAGCTACTTTGGGCCACAAGGGAGCCACGCCGGACAGGTTTATCTTCTGTGGCCATCTTCACAAGAGTGCACCACCTGCAACTATCTACATCTCAGTTCCGGCCATTCAGTGTCCATGACCTGTCAGTCCATTGAACTAGAAAAACTGGAGAAAACACTATTAGTTATCAGGTAACAAACATAAAACATTAAATATTTACAGGTAAATGTGGACTTTGTATTTAGATCTTCCAGCGAGCTGGTACTTGACCCCTAGTGCTCCGTGTTGACCTGCGTAACTCACTGTCTGGTGGTGGTCTAACCTGGCTTTCCCCACTAGCATTTAGGGTACAGCTACTAGCTAGGTTTACAGGCAGTGCAGGCAGCTGTCTGTGGGTCCTTTGGCTTACAGCAGGCATGGCAGGCTCACTGTCAGCAGAGGGTTGACTCTCCTGGGCTGCTGGCATGGGTTCTTCTGCCTCCGGGGCTGCTTGTTCTTCTTGCTCTCCTGTAGGCTCCTGCTGGGTAGGTTGAAGGAAGTGTAGGACGGGTACCACTATGGCATCGTTTATCCGAGTCCAGGACCGGGGGAACTCTCTGAGAATGGTGCTGACCATTTCCTCCTTGTCCACTGCAGGTTCAAAGTCATCTTTATCTTCACTTGGATTCTGCAGTTGCTTGGGGCACCGTTTTAGGTGGTCTCTGGAGACAGTGCTAGTGGTTTCTCCTCCATCCTTGGTAATTGCACATACCTTCGGGTTGTCATGGTTGGACGGCAGTACTGTGTACTGGTCGCTCTCCCACTGGTCATCTAGCTTGTGAAGCCTTCTCTTCCGCTTCAGGACCTGCTCACCAGGTTCCAGGGGACCAGCAGGGGCGTGTTGGTTGAAGAGCCTCTCTTGTTTTTCTCTCGCTTGAGCCAGACTCCTCTCCACACTCTCCTGTACCTTCTTGTACTGTAGCCTCCGTTCCGTATTCCAGTCCGCATCTGGGGAGGTGTCCTTGGGTGTCAGAACTCCCATCTCCAGGTCCATAGTCAGCTTACCTGGTCTTGCTCGCATCAGGTAAGCCGGGGTGCAGTTGGTAGCATTCACCGGGATATGGTTGTACAAGTCTATCAGGTCTGGCAGCTTCTCCGGCCACAGGCTGCGTTCTTCCAGGGGCAACGTATTGAGGAGATCAATGACGATCTTATTAATTTTCTCACACAGCCCGTTGGTTTGCGGGTGGTAAGGCGTTGTCCGAATCTTCCTACAGCAGTAGAGGTTGCAGAACTCCTGGAAGACTTCCGCCTCAAACGCTGGACCTTGATCTGTCAAGACCTGTTCCGGATATCCGTGTGGACGGCAGAAGTGTTGTTGGAAGGCTCTGGCCGCCTTTTGGGCTGTCAAGTCTTTAACCGGGACCACCACCAAGAACCGGGAGTAATGGTCCACAATCGTGAGGGCATAGATGTAGCCGGACCAGCTTGGAGCCAACTTCACATGGTCCAGAGCTACCAGCTCAAGAGGCTGCCTGGTGACGATGGGCCTCAAGGGTGTCTTCTGGCTGGTACGGTCGTTCCTTCTGAGGTAACATGGGCCGCAGTCCCTGCACCACTTCTCTATGGCCCCTCTCATATCGATCCAGTAGAACCGCTCTCTCAGTAGGAACTCCAGTTTCTTCCACCCGAAGTGTCCCACTCTGTCATGGTAGGCCTCCAGGACCATTGCTGCATCCCGTCTCGGGACCACTACCTGCCAGGTCAGCTCGTGCGTCCGGTTGTTGAAAAGCCTTCTGCACAGCTTACCTTCGTAGAGGAATAGCCTGCTTTTCTCCTTCCATAACTGCTTGGCTTCCTCTGGAGCGTCCGGGCCAGGGCTAGCGTCTGCCTGGGTCAACAGGTCTTTCACCAGGCGAACTGCAGGGTCACTATCTTGCGTTTCAGCCCAGCCGTGGTGGGGTAAGGGGTTGAACATGACGGTGGTTAGGTCTTTGTCTCTTACCCGGTGAGAATACTGAGTGGCCCCATACCGGTGGAACGCAGGGAGCTTTACTTCCTCCAGCTCTTCCGAGTCTTCTCCTTCGGGTAGGTGGGGAATTCTTGATAGAGCGTCTGCATTGGCGTTGGTTCTGCCTGCCCGGTATTTGATTGTGAAGTCATAATTTGATAGCCGGGCCATCCACCGCTGTTCTAGGGCACCAAGTCTTGCATTGTCCAGGTGTGTCAACAGGTTGTTGTCCGTGTACACGGTGAACTTTGCGGAGGCCAGGTAATGTTTAAACCGTTGTGTGACGGCCCACACCACTGCCAAGAATTCTAGCTTGAAGGAGCTGTAATTCTCCGGGTTCCTCTCAGTGGGCCTCAGCTTCAGGCTGGCGTATGCGATCACCCTTTCTCTGCCCTGTTGGTTTTGTGACCGTACGGCTCCCAGCCCCACATTACTGGCGTCTGTGTGGAGGATAAAAGGCTGGCCATAATCGGGGTAGGCCAGGATCTCATCCCCCGTGAGGGCCATCTTCAGCTGGCGGAAGGACTCCTCTTCCGGCTTGTCCCACTTGAAGGGTGGCTTGTGACTTCTGGATTTAGACTGACCTATCAGGAGGTCCTGCATTGGAGCTGCCATCTTAGTGAACCCGGGGATGAACCTTCGGTAGTAGCCTACCAACCCGAGGAATTGCCTCACTTCTTTGATGTTAGAGGGGCTTGGCCAGCTCTTGATGGCTGTAACCTTGTCGGGGTCGGGGGCTACTCCCTCAGCACTCACCACGTGCCCTAGGTACTGTACCTTCGGTTTTAACAGGTGACACTTTGAGGGCTTCACTTTCAGGCCATAGCCTGCCAGGGCTTCGAACACCTCGGCCAGGTGCTTTAGATGGTCCTCGTAAGTCTTTGAATAGACAATCACGTCATCCAGGTAAAGTAGGACCGTCTCGAAGTTTCGGTGCCCTAGACAGCATTCCATCAGCCTCTGGAAGGTCCCGGGTGCGTTGCAGAGCCCGAATGGCACACAGTTGAATTCACTCAATCCCATCGGGGTGGTGAAGGCGGTCTTCTCCTTGTCAGCCTCTGCCACAGGAACCTGCCAGTACCCGCTAGTAAGGTCCAAAGTAGAGAAGAAATTAGCTGATTTTAGTGCAGCTAAAGACTCCTCTATCCTAGGTAACGGGTACGCGTCTTTATGGGTGATACGATAGATTTGTCTATAGTCCACGCACATTCTCATGGTACCGGCTTTCTTTTTTACCAGAACCAAGGGGGCTGCCCGGGGGCTACAGCTGTCTCTAATGACCCCGGCTTCTTTCATTTCTCTCAGCATGCCCTTTGCGTTCTGATAATGTGCAGGGGGTACAGGTCTGTGTCTCTTTTATTGGTGGGTGGCTCCCCGTGGGGATGTGGTGTTCTACCCCTTTCACCCTGCCGAAGTCTAGCGGGTGCTTACTAAAGATTCTCTCGTACTCCTGAACCACCCGGTAGACTCCTTGTTTTTGGTGCGAGGGAGTGGAGTCAGCACCCACGTGGAGTTTCTGGCACCAGTCCTCCTTGTGTTTCTGGGAGCCATTATCCTCCACCGGTGGAGATGGAGGCAAGGGCTCCACGACCCTGAGAGCATTGTGCTCGACGGCAAACAATTTGGCTAATGTAGCGTACCGGGGCAAGTGTACTTCCCTTTCCCCAATGTTTAAGATTCGGACGGGCACCCTTCCATGGCGGACATCAACCAACCCCCGGGCTGTCAAAATGGTGGGCCTGCTGTCTGAGTACACGGGGTCTACCATGGCTTGGTAGTCTCTACCTCTTAACCCGATTGCAGTCCGACACCAGATCATCATTTCACTTTTGGGAGGCATGGCCTATGGGGAACGGGTCGCTCATCCTCACGCTACCGATCTCACCACCAGACAGTTTTACCTGTTGCCGTCTCATCAGGGCTCTTATCTCTTTCTGGAGGACCATCTGTTGGCTGGAGCTCGCATTCATCGCCACCTGCTGCAAAATTACAATTACTTCTGAAAGACAATTTTCAATCACGTTAGTACCTAAGGTTATTTTAGGGTGACTTTCTCGACGGTCAATGTCCACAATGATCACTCCCTGTGAAAGCAGTTCAACTTTACCAATCTTAATGGTCATCTCTCTGAACGACGGGATCCTCCTCCGTCGACGCCACGGGACATCCTCCGGACTGGAAGCCAGCTTGATTGGTCCTGACGGGTCCATCTGTAACGACTGTACGGTCCTGGTCAATGCAGCAACACTCTTTGTTAGTTCCTGGACCTGATGGTGCAGGTTTGCAGGCGAAGATGGATTTAGGGCCTGCGCATCAGCCCCCACAAGGTCTGCAGGGTAGGGCGCTGCCTCCTGGTGGTAAGTGATGGCAGGGCGCCGGGAAACTACAGCGCCACCTGGTGCAGGTTCTCGGAGCACCCGGATGGCCCTATCTTTGAACTGTGCAAAAGTCAAATCGGGGTTCTGTAGGGCCATCAGGCGCAGCTGAGTCCTGTGGGCGCTGGACAGCAGACCTTCTATGAACTGATCAGTCAACAGTTTATCGGTATCCTGCACGCTACCAGGGTCAGCTTGTTTGATTGCTCTCAGAGCTTCTTGCAGGTTCAAGGCATAGTCTCTGATACTATCTTGGGCTCGCTGCTTACAGCCATAGAACCGCATTTTGATCTCTGCTGAGGTACGGGTGTCAAAGGTACCCCGCAGCCGGGTCAGAATGTCCTTTACAGTCCTTTTCTCCTCAGCTGTCCAAGACTTTACCTCCCGCTGGGCCGCACCAGTTAACTGCCCTATCAGTATGCTTACTTTCTGTTCTTCTGTCAGGGGATAAACTTTAAATAAACTGTGCAGTCTTTCCTTAAAGTCAGTTAATGTATGGGATTCCCCTGAGTATTGGGGCAGCCAGGCCGCTCCGGGGATATATGGCATGGAGAACGGCATCACCGCTGCTGCAGCCACGCTGGTGGTAGAGGGGGCCTCCGCTTCCGACATCTTCCTCCCCCCCCTAGTTAGCCGTGGCCTACCTTCCGTTGATCCTCTTCCGTAGGCCGCGGCTCCGCTGGTGCTGCTCCGGGCGAGGATCTTGCGTCGCGTCCTGGTGATGTCAGCGTCGCTCTCTCTCCTTCCAGGACCTTGCGCAGCGTCGGTGCAGGTTCAGGTCTCGCGCGGTTTGGACGTCCACGCCCCTCTTCTTCCCGCGCGGTGTCCCGAAGATGGCGCCCGATGTCGGGAAACGGCTCCGAATGGCGGGAAACGGCCCCGAATGACGGTAAACTTCACTCCGGTAAGCATAAAGTCTTTTTCAGGCACGCAATACCCGTTTGTGGCGGGTTGGTCACAATCCTGCCAACTACGCCAAAGCTGACTCGGCCCCTGGGCTGTGGGGCACCCGGAACCGGGCTTCTATGCGATGCTGGGGGTAGTAGTGGCAACCCGATCCCGTGACTCAGGGTGGTCAGACAAAATTGTGGCAGTCTATTTATCAGTGTTTTGAATGTCCGACTACGCCACCCGTGGATTGCGGTCAGGGGTGATCGCCGCTGCGAGGCAGACCACTGAGGCTGATGTTGGTGTGCAGCACAGGGGTAGGACAACTCCCCACGGGTGTAGCCTCAGGGCAGTGTAGGTGAATGCTGGGGGTGATAGTGCAGGCCGCAATAGTAAGAGTTCAGAGTCCGCTTCAAACAGTCCAGGGTCTTTATTGCAGATGTTATTACTGACCCAACAGGAGTACCGGTTAGGAGTGGGCCTGGGTGTCTGAGAGCATTCGGGCGAGCCCCACTGGTCAGGGTGAGTGTGTAGGTCTACCGTTCTCTCTATGCTCTTTCTGACTATCCCCCTCTTCGTGGTGTAATAGCCCACGTCCCTGAGCTGGCCGTGTACTTTGCCTGTATGGCTTGCGACTCGGGCCTTAGGTACCTTTTGCTTTCTCCTCGCTGTACTGGTCCCTTTGTGTGGCGGAGCCTCCAAGCTTCTTAGGCCAAGGGACCTGAAATCCCTCGCGGGTTGGTTCTCTGCTGCTGGGCTTGCAACCCTGACAGCCTCGGACCCCAATGTCCGGTGGTGATTCTCTCAGCCAGGACCGGCTCTCGTCGCCTCTGTCCCTGGCTCGCAGTCTCTCCTCTGCCTCACGGACTCCTCAGCTGCTGCTGACCTGTCCCTCTTCTCTGAGAACCCTTCTGGACACTTCAGAAGTGGGTTCTGGTCTCACCAACCCTGCCCCAGTTCCAGCTTTTATAGGGGCAGCCTGCTCCCCCTACTGGCCTGGGACAGGAGGTGCTGCATGCTAATGGTCCCTGACCAGGGAACCTCCCTCCTGCTCTCAGACACAGCCTTTAATATTTGTGGCATCCAGGCCTGGGGTGACACATATGTCTTTGTGGGGCTCTAAATTACCAATGGAATCCTAACAGACTGTGTACGGTTTGTGACTTCAGCTAGATTTGATTACTGACCACTGTATCCTCTAATTCTCATGGTAAATTTATATACGGAAGGTTTGTGAACAGATGAGTTGGTCTCAAGGCAACTCTGATGGTCGGAGGCTCAACTGACATAACAGGTGGTAAAGACGTCGGCATACTTTTTGATTAATGCATCCAATTATGATTTTAATCTTATAAGCCAATATGGGATCAGTTAATGAAAATGCCACTTTTTTTTTTTTTTTTTGGGTCCAGTGCACAGCTCCTTGCACATTCAGACAGAATGGTGGACATTGGGCTCCAAGAAATTGTTCCCATCATATAATTCCCTTTGGGATATGTTCACATGTTGCAGATTTGATAACACTTTCCAGAACAAATCTGGAAGCTTTACATATTATTTTTTATTTATTTATTTATTTATTTTTACTAGTGATTCATCCATTTCTATAAGGCCTTCAGTGTCGGTCTTGAAGTCATGACTGTTGAAGCTGTATCTGTCAATGAGGACAAACTGTCTATAGTGGTCACATAGGATGCAATATGATGCGGAAAACATCCTATAAACAAATGCATACTAAACTTAAAAAAAAAAAGAAACATATATTTTGGGTTTAAATTCTGCAATTTGGGTTTATTTTAAACTTTTGCACGGTTTGCTTTGTGTTACACTATTGCTAGCTGCTAGTGTTGCGCGAGTATGTTCTATTAACCCTTTCGCCGAGTATGCTCGGGCCGAGCTCCGAGTATTTACAGCTGCTCGGTGATAAGGTTGAATCGCTCCCGTGTGCATGATTTGCAACTGTTAGACAGCTTTATTACATGGGAGGAATGTCTAACAGTTGCAAGTCATGCACATGGGAGCGATTCAACCATATCACCGAGCAGCTGTAAATAATCGGAGCTCGTCCCGAGCATACTCGGATAGAACATACTCGCTCAACCCTACTGGCTACAGAATCGGTTAACTGAGAATCTGTCAGTGAGGTCGTTCTCGTCATCTGTCTATGCTGAGCTTCCTTGATTCATGACTGCAAGGTTCAGCCGTCATTTGATGTGGTTTGTGGTCGTAAATCGTTAGAGAGGAGCTCGTTAAAGGACCAATTTAAAAGTTTATAAATTCCCGATCCGAGTGAGCTCACTGATTAATTGAGCATTGAGTGAACATGGACTAAGTCAAATAAATAAAAATAATTATCTAGAAGGTGTCCATGTCATCTTAATGGACGTTTGCATGTAGCAACATTCCAGGGCCCCAACAACACTTACGAGCCGGTGGAACCAGAATCTGTTAAAGAAATTAGACCAATCATCTCTACTCACTACACTTCTGTGATACCAAAATTGAAGCTAAAGCCTCATCGCTTGAGGTGTAGTTTGGGCAGTAGCCAGTCTTATTCACATCGCTCACTGCTTTACCAGCGACAAATCATCAGTCGTGGCTGGCATATGTGTAAAGGGCACCCTACTGTCACCGACATCGAACATGCCGAACAAGTCGTCATCGTGTGTGCAACAAGAAAAATATCTTCACGAGATTGAGCCTATCATAAAGGGGTACCAGCCTGTCCAAGAACAGTACATTGCTCGAATTGAACCCAGTGGTTCATCATCACAAATTGCTAAGAGTGGGTGGTCCTATAGAGAAGTCTGATCTATGCGATAAGGAGCAGAATCCAATCATTGTTCTGGGCCAGCACTACATCGCTATTTTACTGGTCCGCCAGTATCATGAATCAGTGCAGCAACAAGGAAGACCGCTTACTGAAAGCACCATCAGGACAGCTGGCTTATGGATTGTGGGAATGAAGAGATGTCTCCTCAGTGCTCCATAGATGCATTAAGTGTCAAAGGTTAAGAGGAAAACCCCAAAATCAACAGATAGCGAATCTCCAGGCAGATTGGCTAAGTACAGACCAGCCATTTCCATACGTCGGTGTAGACATCTTTGGCCCATGGTTGGTTGTTACGAGAAGGACCTGTGGTGGAGCCGCAAACAGTAAGCGGTGCGCTGTGCTGTTCACCTGTCTTAGCATCTGAGCAGTTCACATTGAGCTGATTGAGTCCATGGATTCCTCTTGCTTCATTAATGTCCTCAGAAGGTTCTTTTCCATCCGGGGACCTGTCAAACAACTTAGGTCTGACTGCGGCACTAACTTTGTAGGAGCCTGCAAGGAACTGCAGATAAGTCAACTTCTTGGCTGACAATGGGTGCGCCTGGGTGTTCAACCCCCCACATTCATCACATATGGGGGAATCCTGGGAACGCATGATTGGAATCACACAAAGAATCCTTGATTCCATGTTGCTGGACCACAAGTTGCCTCTCACCCATGAAGTTCTGGTCACCCTTCTCGCTGAAGTTTCTGCTATTATAAATTCAAGACCATCAGTACCAGTATCATCGGACCCTGATGCTCCAATAATTCTTAGTCTGACCACACCTCTTACGCGGAAGGTTGGAGCTGCTTCAATCCCTCCAGGGAATTTTTACCACAGTGACATTTTCAGATGCCAGTGGAAGCAGGGACAACACCTGTCCAATGTGTTTTGGAACCGCTAGAAGACTGAATACATGCGTTTGCTTCAAGGCCGTCACAAAATGGCAGACGTCAAGGCCTAACGTCTAAGAAGGAGACCTTATCCTTCTAAAAGATAAAGAGGTGCATTGTAGTGACTGGCCAATGGGTCTTATCACCAAGGTTATGCTTAGCGAAAATGGTAAAACTCGAATGGTGGAAGTTAAGGTAACAAAAGGTGGCTCAGCACGAGTTTTCCTTCGCCCTGACACTAAACTTGTTCTGCTTCTGCCAAAGGAGGATATCACTTGATATAAGACACTACTACTGGACACCTCTCATGTCGGGCAGCATACCTCCACATACCTCCAGCTGTGTTAGAACTTAAAACATTCTCCACTTCGATTATTGAGTTGGTAGAAGTATTGGCAAGTTGTGGCTTCCCCAATCCGAAGATGGGTTTCCAATCGGATTTGGATTATCCTATGACTGTTGTGGACTACTGGCCACCAACCGTAAATTGGACTTTACAATTGTTTACAGTTTATTGTTGCATGTTTTTTGCTTCTTTTTTGTCTTTCAGGTTCCTAGAATGGCAGTGCAAATCATCGAAGGACATCATGTCAAGATGGAATTATCGTGAAATTTCAGATGGGGAGGGTCATGTCCCATGATTTAGGAATCATACAGACAGTATTGTATGATCATTGTGTTGTTGTTATGTTGCCTTGTAATATGGTTTCCCCCTTTAGAAGTTGCCCTCCCTCTCTCCATGTGACTCTGATGCAGCTCTGATGTCAGTAACCCCTCCCTTCTTCTTCCTCATTCTGTATGTCAGTCATATTAAGAAGTACACGAGTCTGCATCTCTGGTTCAAAATAAGTTCTTTTTACCTACTGTAATTGTGCATAACTACAAGAGTTAAGCTGTAAAGTAAACCTTTTTCTGGAATCTTCAATTGTGCCTCCTGCTGTTTGGTGACATGGTGTGTACCACACTCAACATGGACCAGAGCAAGCAAAGGAAAGAGTTGTCTCAGGAGATTAGAAAGAAAATTATAGACAAGCATGTTAAATGTAAAGGTTATAAGACCATCTCCAAGCAGCTTGATGTTCCTGTGACTACAGTTGCACATATTATTCAGAAATTTAAGACCCATGGGACTGTAGCCAACCTCCCTGGACGTGGCCTCAGGAGGAAAATTGATGACAAATCAAAGAGACGGATGATACGAATGGTAACAAAAGAGCCCAGGATAACTTCTAAAGAGATTAAAGGTGAACTTCAAGCTCAAGGAACATCAGTGGCAGATCGCACCATCCGTCGTTGTTTGATCCAAAGTGGACTTCATGGGAGGCGACCAAGGAGAACACCATTGTTGAAAAAAAATCATAAAAAAGCCAGACAGGAATTTGCCAAAGTACATGTTGACAAGCCACAAAGCTTCTGGGAGAATGTCCTATGGACAGATGAGACAAAAATGGAAGTTTTTGGCAAGGCACATCAGCTCTATGTTTACAGATGGAAAAATGAAGCATATCAAGAAAAGAACACTGTCCCTACTGTGAAACATGGAGGAGGCGCTGTTATGTTCTGGGTTTGCTTTGCTGCATCTGGCATAGGGTGCCTTGAATCTGTGCAAGGTACAATGAAATCTCAAGACTATCAAGGGATTCTAGAGAGAAATGTGCTGCCCAGTGTCAGAAAGCTTGGTCTCGGTCGCAGGTCATGGGTCTTGAAACAGGATAATGACTCAAAACACACAGCTAAAAACACCCAAGACTGGCTAAGAGGAAAACATTAGACTATTCTGAAGTGGCTTCTATGAGCCCTGACCTAAATCCTATTGAACATCTTTGGAAAGAGCTGAAACATGTCGTCTGGAAAAGGCAACCTTCACACACAAGACAACTGGAGCAGTTTGCTCATGAGGAGTGGCCAAAATACCTGTGGAGAGGTGCAGAAGTCTCATTGACCATTACAGGGATCGTTTGATTGCAGTGATTGCCTGAAAAACAATGTCTGACTTTCATTTGTTCATTTTCATAGATTTTTAATTTATTATTACTTTTGTCAGATTCAAGTTATTTCTGTGACCATTGTGGGATTTTCTTTCATTAAACGAGGGGTACCAACAATTTTGACCACGTGTGTAAGCCCATAGACCATAACCTTATAATATATCTCCATAGTAGGGGCCTGCACGCTTTGTCTCTTCAGAACCTGAGACTACTACTCAGGTCATGCTGGGAATTGTAGTCACACAACTGATTAATAGCTGTAGGGTACAGACCCCTGCCCTATATAGTGTATTTTAGGATTTTCCATAATGAGAAAGGTGTGGAATTTGCTTCTGATGCATTTCACACTCAAGCTGCACAAGCTATTAGTATAGCGAGGTGCGGTGCTGTATTAATCATAGATACTTTACCGTCACACCTAGGAAGCTTTACCTGCGGGGTCCCTCAAGGCTCTGTGTAACTAATAAGACTATACCACATGCACTTGCCTATTACGAAACTATACTAAAGTGAATAAAATGTTACAATACTGCATACGTTATTAAATGGATCTCTTAGACCTGATGGAGCTGGTATCTTTAACATTAAAACCCAAAGTCAGAATAGATGCATAATCCTGATATCAAAAGGAGGATTTCATGAGTCTATCTAAAGCAGGGGTCTCAAACACGCTGCCCGCAGGCACCAGAGCCCCCGTAATGATTGCGGCCTGGTCGTGAGGGCCGCCGAAGTCAGTGATTCTTTTCACTTGAATGTTCTACAAGTTAGGGACCAGCATGGGCCATTATTACAAGATGGGGACCAAGATAGGCACATTACTACAAGATGGGGACCAAGATAGGCACATTACTACAAGATGGGGACCAAGATGGGCACATTACTACAAGATGGGGACCAGGATGAGGCATTACTACAAGATGGGGACTAGGATGGGGACATTACTACAAGATGGGGACCGGGATGGGCACATTACTACAAGATGGGGACCAAGATGAGGCATTACTACAAGATGGGGACCAGGATAGGCACATTACTACAAGATAGGGACCAGGATGAGGCATTACTACAAGATGGGGACTAGGATGGGCACATTACTACAAGATGGGGACCGGGATGGGCACATTACTACAAGATGGGGACCAGGATGAGGCATTACTACAAGATGGGGACCGGGATGGGCACATTACTACAAGATGGGGACCAAGATGAGGAATTACTACAAGATGGCGACCAGGATAGGCACATTACTACAAGATAGGGACCAGGATGAGGCATTATTACGAGATGGGGACCAGGATAGGCACATTACTACAAGATAGGGACCAGTATGGGGCATTACTACGAGATGGGGACTAGGATGGGCACATTACTACAAGATGGGGACCGGGATGGGCACATTACTACAAGATGGGGACCAAGATGAGGCATTACTACAAGATGGGGACCAGGATAGGCACATTACTACAAGATAGGGACCAAGATGGGCACATTACTACAAGATGGGGACCGGGATGGGCACCTTACTACAAGATGGGGACCAGGATGAGGCATTACTACAAGATGGGGACTAGGATAAGCACATTACTACAAGATGGGGACCAGGATGAGGCATTACTACAAGATGGGGACCAGGATAGGCACATTACTACAAGATAGGGACCAGTATTGGGCATTACTACGAGATGGGGACTAGGATGGGCACATTACTACAAGATGGGGACCAGGATGGGCACATTACTACAAGATGGGGACCAAGATGAGGCATTACTACAAGATGGGGACCAGGATAGGCACATTACTACAAGATAGGGACCAAGATGGGCACATTACTACAAGATGGGGACCGGGATGGGCACCTTACTACAAGATGGGGACCAGGATGAGGCATTACTACAAGATGGGGACTAGGATAAGCACATTACTACAAGATGGGGACCAGGATGAGGCATTACTACAAGATGGGGACCAGGATAGGCACATTACTACAAGATAGGGACCAAGATGGGCACATTACTACAAGATGGGGACCGGGATGGGCACGTTACTACAAGATGGGGAATGGGATGGGCACATTACTACAAGAAGGGGACCGGGATGGGCACATTACTACAAGATGGGGAATAGGATTGGCACATTACTACAAGATGGGGACCGGGATTGGAACATTACTACAAGATGTCTCTTCAGAACCTGAGACTACTACTCAGGTCATGCTGGGAATTGTAGTCACACAACGGATTAATAGCTGTAGGGTACAGACCCCTGCCCTATATAGTGTATTTTAGGATTTTCCATAATGAGAAAGGTGTGGAATTTGCTTCTGATGCATTTCACACTCAAGCTGCACAAGCTATTAGTATAGCGAGGTGCGGTGCTGTATTAATCATAGATACTTTACCGTCACACCTAGGAAGCTTTACCTGCGGGGTCCCTCAAGGCTCTGTGTAACTAATAAGACTATACCACATGCACTTGCCTGTTACGAAACTATATTAAAGTGAATAAAATGTTACAATACTGCATACGTTATTAAATGGATCTCTTAGACCTGATGGAGCTGGTATCTTTAACATTAAAACCCAAAGTCAGAATAGATGCATAATCCTGATATCAAAAGGAGGATTTCATGAGTCTATCTAAAGCAGGGGTCTCAAACACGCTGCCCGCAGGCACCAGAGCCCCCGTAATGATTGCGGCCTGGTCGTGAGGGCCGCCGAAGTCAGTGATTCTTTTCACTTGAATGTTCTACAAGTTAGGGACCAGCATGGGCCATTATTACAAGATGGGGACCAAGATAGGCACATTACTACAAGATGGGGACCAAGATGGGCACATTACTACAAGATGGGGACCAAGATGGGCACATTACTACAAGATGGGGACCAAGATGGGCACATTACTACAAGATGGGGACCAGGATGAGGCATTACTACAAGATGGGGACTAGGATGGGGACATTACTACAAGATGGGGACTGGGATGGGCACATTACTACAAGATGGGGACCAAGATGAGGCATTACTACAAGATGGGGACCAGGATAGGCACATTACTACAAGATAGGGACCAGGATGAGGCATTACTACAAGATGGGGACTAGGATGGGCACATTACTACAAGATGTGCACGTCGGGTAGCAATACATATTTATCTGTCATCTTGGGCGTTGTGCTCACTCAGGGTAAGCCATGTATTTTTCTTGTTCGGACTTCCATGCTTTGATAGGAACACCAACATCAGGTCTTGTTTTTGTACAGTAATTATGGCTATTTAACTTTAAGGACATTGCTCCATACTGCCTATATACCACTTGGTCTTGTTAGGCTTTTTATCCTTTTATGATGCCTGAGTTTGGTGTCGCCCCAGTCGCCAAACTATGTGATTTGGCATGGTCCCCTGTGTGTTTTACGCCCCTGCTTAACATATGGGGCTGCTCACATGTCCATATTTTAAAGTAAAGAAGAAGTTTTATAATTTCTTTTTTTTGTAGCCATACCGGAAAACCACTGATGACACACTGATCCAAAACACGGATGACACCAGTACTGTTTTTTTTTCTGCTACCGGTTTTATACGGATGTGTGAGGGGGGCCTTATAGAAAGTAAGCCAGCTTCATCAGATCTATTTAATAAAGCATACAGGTTTTACGTTGACATCTGGTGACAAATCTGCTTTAATTTCTTTTTTTTTTGATTGAAAAGGAAACAAACAAAAAAAAAAGTTGCCAGTATATTTTTAATTCTTTTAAGCAGATGGAAAATATTGCCAATTTTGCACATTTTTGTTTTTGCAATGTAAAAAGTGGAGTAATTTTTTTGAACAGAATTGTATTATCTTAATATGCACTAAACTGATCACACACCAGAAGACACTTGGTAAATTTGGTGCAAATAACAGCAACGCATGTACAAACAAAACTGACCTTAAGGACACAGCCCCACTATCAGTATTTGGTCAGTATTCGGTCAGTATTTTTTCTCAGGAGTGGGAGACAAAACCAGGAGTGGGTGATAAATGCAGAATTGGTGACTTGTTTCTATTATACCTTTTCTCTGATTGTTCCTCACCTGGTTTTGTCTCCCACTTCTGAGAAAAAATACTGACCGAATACTGATAGTGGGGTCTTGGCCTGAAAGTTTCCCTCATAATAAATTCCATGATGTGCTTTCATTACGGAGCATATTCTATCGGATCTGTTTGGGAACCATTTTTTGTTGAAATATATGCAACAAGCTACAGACTTATTATAAGTTGGAGGAGTTACATTGCAGCGTCAGCAGATGGCACTGTCATATCTGTAGATGCTTAATAATATGTAGTGTAGCTTAACTGGTTCTCTTGTTTCAACTGTCACTCTCTAGTATGGCGGCCATCTTTGGATAAGTTTGGTTTTTCCTCTCCGTTGATGATTTGTACAATTCCTGTATGTCTCAAGTTCACTATGGTTTCTCCCACAAATGTCTGACTGCTGGAGTCCAAGAAATCTGCAACATTTTTAACCTCTAGAAGTCAATTGTAGAAAGGTGGTGGTGGTGGGGGGGGGATTTATTGAGACGGGAATTTTACAATTCAGTTTTTTTTGTAAAAGCGTTGAAGTTTTTTGCGCCAAATTTCTCAAGTGCTGAATGATAATAAATTTGATGCATCTTAAGATACCAGTAGCTAGCCCGTTCCGGGACAATGGCTGTTAACCCTTTCCTGACATGGCTATTTTCCTTTTTTTTTTGCATATCCGTTTTTTACCTTTTACTTCTTCTCAGAGGCCATATGAGGGCTCGCTTTTTTTTGGCAGGACAAGTTGTATTTTTTGAATGACACCATTAATTTTAGCATGTGATGTATTGAACAGCGTGGAAAAGAAATTCCAAGTGTGGTAAAAATGCAAAAATTGTGCAACTTCTCAAATTTTTTTTTTTACTATAATTTACTATGTTCACTATATGATAAAAATGACCTGACCATATGATTCTCCAGGACAGTACAATCATGAAGATATCAAACATGTATAGTTTTCTTCTTATTTAAATAAAGAAAATAAATTAGGAAATTTGTAAAAAAAAAAAAAATTGCCTGTGTCACCATTTTCCGAGAGCCGTGACTGTTTTTATTTTTTAGCAATGGTGGAGCTGTGTGACGGCTTATTTTTTGCACGCTGAACTGACGTTTTTATTGGTACCATTTGGGCGTAGATATGTTTTGATCACCTCTTATAGCATTTTGCAGTGTTGCTGCGACCAAAAAAACGTAATTCTGGCATTGTTAGATTTTTTTTTTTTTTATCATTACACCATTTACTGATCAAGTTAATTTTATATTTTGATCGGACTTTTATGTGTGTATCGATACCACATGTGTTTTTTTTTTATTTCTTTATTTTTAATAGGGTAAAAGAGGGGTGATTTAAACTTTGTATTTTTTTTATATAATTTTTAAAAACAGCGCTCTTTAAATGCCGCTGTCAGAGATTGACAGTGGAACAGGTTAACAGCTGTGGGTCTTAGAGGCAGATGATGGCTGAATATCACAGCCATCATCTACTGGAAATGATGCGGGCTCCGTTCCTGAGCACGCATCAAAGGCAGAGAGCCAGCATAGGACAACAACTGCAATCATTATAAATAAGCAACCATGCTTTCGAAAATTACTGGCACAAGAGCCGCTAAGCATGGACCTCCTTGGTGAGTGGATGTCGTAGCATAGGCCTGAGATATGTGGACTCAAATTATAAAGGCGAAACCAAGAGGATCGGAAAAGCAAGAAAAATGCAGAACATGGAAAATTATGTTCACCACACATTTAATACTCTGTAATGTAAAAGGTCAAATCTGCAGTAAATATGAACAATTTCGTTGCTGATTTTACACTACACTAATTCCCGCGGATAAGTCCCATGTGCGCTTGGGCTATGTTCACACTGAGTTTTACTTTGAGACATTCAAAAACCAAGAATTTTTCAAGGGGAAACAGCATCAGAAAATTCTCTTTTCTACAGGCAGGTTTTGAATGAGTTTTTATTTTCCTGATGCTGTTTTTGAAGAGATTTGGAAAAGTTTTTTTTTTTTCTTCAGACTTTTGATTAAACAGTACATAGTTTGGAGAGGTAATTTTCGGGTTTCTCTTTAAAGGAGTGACATGCACTTTCTTTTTATCACTAGAGATTTTTCAAAACCTAAAAAAAGAAAAAAATGGAAAAAACTCCTTATATGAAAAGCAATGTGGATTTTCCCATAGAAATTAATAGGAAATTTCAAAGCAGTTTTTGGAAAGGATCTGCTCCAAAAAACTCAGTGTGCACAGCGTCACTATCTGTCCCTCAGACCTGGTCAGTCTAGTTTTTTTAGGTCCCGGTGAGGCAGTGTAGATGTGTCGACCACTAGGTGGCACAAGCGTTACCAGTATTTGGAAAGTCGTGACTGTCGCTGTCATCACCCAAGAGACTTTTTCTGAGACTTTATTTCATATATGATATTAAAACAAGATATATATCAATTATAATCAACATGCGGGGTGCGGAGGAGCCCTTGCTGCCTGATTACCGCCACTCTGGTCTTTTTAGCCTGAGGTTTTTAGTTATGGTTTTTGAAGAGAAATACAATCATTATGCTGGTCAGGTGCAGCCTACATTTTATTCCCCTTGTTACTCATTTGAATCGCTTGGGTGCACTGTTCCCTGAGACAGAGGGGAGCAACGAAGGATTTTGTTTCTTACATGCACCTTCTTGCTGTGTAGAAAGCAGCCAGGAGAGAAATCTATGTGGTGTAATCTATTCATTTGTAATGTACCAAACGTTGTCATATTGGACATAAAACATACAAAAATCCCAGTGCCTGTCTAACCATTGCTTTAAGACCCCATTTATCCTGGATCTTATACTATGTGGACAAAAGTTTGTGCCCCCTCCAAATTACACCTGCAGGAGCTTCTCTGACCTCCCATCCTACATCCATAGACATTAATATGGAGTCGCTCCTCTGCAGATATAACGGCTCCTGCTCTTCTGGGAAGGATTTCTACAACATGTTGGAGGCGTCTGTGGGAATATTTGCCTCTTCATCCAGAAGAGCATTTGTGGGGTCAGACCCTGATGTTGGGGGGAGACCGAGCTCACAATCTCCATTATACAACCCCTGGCAAAAATTATGGAATCACCGGGCTCGGAGGATGTTCATTCAGTTGTTTAATGTTGTTGAAAAAAAGCAGATCATAGACATGGCACAAAACTAAACTCATTTCAAATGGCAACTTTATGGCTTTAAGAAACACTAAAAGAAATCAAGAAAAAAAAAATGTGGTACTCAGTAAGGGTAATTTTTTTCAGACCAAACAGAGCGAAAAAATTATGGAATCATGAAAAACAAACACACAAAAGAACAATACATCGCTAGTATTTTGTTGCACCACCTCTGGCTTTAATATCAGCTTGCAGTCTCTGAGGCATGGACTTAATGAGAGACAAAGAGTACTCTTCATCAATCTGCCTCCAACTTTCTCTGATTGCTGTTGCCAGATCAGCTTTGCAGGTTGGAGCCTTGTCATGGACCATTTTCTTCAACTTCCACCAAAGATTTTCAATTGGATTGAGATCCGGAATATTTTCAGGCCATGACATTGACCTTATGTGTCTTCTTTCAAGGAATGTTTTCACAGTTTTTGCTCTATGGCAGGATGCATTATCATCTTGAAAAATGATGTCATCATCCCCAAACATCCTTTTAATTGATGGGATAAGAAAACTGTCCAAAGTATCAATGTAAACTTGTGCATTTATTGAAGATGTAATGACAGCCATCTCCCCAGTGCCTTTACCTGACATGCAGCCCAATATCATCAATGACTGTGGAAATTTGCATGTTCTCTTCATGCAGTCATCTTTATAAATCTCATTGGAACGGCACCAAACAAAAGTTCCAATATCATCACCTTGCCCAATGCAGATTCGCGATTCATTACTGAATATCACTTTCATCCAGTCATCCACAGTCCACTATTGCTTTTCCTTAGCCCATTGTAACCTTGTTTTTTTCTGTTTAGGTGTTAATGATGGCTTATGTTTAGCTTTTCTGTATGTACCGTAAATCCCATTTCCTTTAGGCGGTTTCTTACAGTTCGGTCACAGACATTAACTCCAGTTTCCTCCCATACGTTCCTCATTTGTTTCGCTGTGCATTTCCTGTTTTGGAGACATATTGCTTTAAGTTTCCGGTCTTGACTCATTGATGTCTTCCTTGGTCTACCAGTATGTTTGCCTTTAACAACCTTCCCATGTTGTTTGTATTTGGTCCAGATTTTAGACGCAGCTGACTGTGAACAACCAATATCTTTTGCAACATTGCATGATGATTTACCTTCTTTTAAGAGTTTGATAATCCTCTACTTTGTTTCAATTGACATCTCTTGTGTTGGAGCCATGATTCATGTCAGTCCACTTTGTGCAACAGCTCTCCAAGGTGTGATCACTCCTTTTTAGATGCAGACTAACGAACAGATCTAATTTGATGCAGGTGTTAGTTTAAGAAATGAAAATTTACAGGGTGATTCCATAATTTTTTCCTCAGAATTGAGTGATTCCATAATTTTTTCCCTCTGCTTGGTCTGAAAAAAATTACCCTTACTGAGTACCACATTTTTTATCTTGATTTCTTTTAGTGTTTCTTAAAGCCATAAAGCTGTCATTTGAAATGACTTTAGTTTTGTGCCATGTCTGTGATCTGCTTTTTTTCAACAATGAACAACTGAATGAACATCCTCAGAGCCCGGTGATTACATAATTTTTGCCAGGGGTTGTAGGATGGGGCTGAGGTCCGGGCTCTGTGCGGCCACTCATGTTCCCCTCCATGTTTGAATGGAGCTTGTGCACTGGGCACAGTCATGGGGAACAGATAAGGGTTAACCCCAAACTGTTCCCACAAAGCTGAAGCTACAATTGTCCTCAATGTCTTGTGCTTAATGGTTAGAATTTCTGTTCACTAGAAGTAAGGGCCCAATGCTGACCCCTGATAACAGTCCATAGCATTATCATACAGTGGCACAATGCAGTCAGGGGGTAACGTCTTCCTGGAATCACCAAACCCAGACTCCTCCATCAGACGCAGGGAGAGAAGTGCGATCTGTCACTGCACAGAACCCGTCTCCTTGAGAGTCCAGTGGTGGCGGCTTTACACCCCTCCATCCGACCCTTGGCATTGTGTTTGGTGATGTACGGCTGCAAGCAGCTGCTCAGCCATGAAGCTACCGGCGGGGGCACAGTGTTTATACCAGAGGAGGTCTGGACTCTGCAGTTATGGAATCAACAGAGGAGATGATCTTGCCCCGACATTTTATCAGTATATAGGGTTTTCTATACACTATGTCCCTTAAACAAACAATCTAGCTGAGCTGCAAAAAGACAAACAACCTGAGGACCGATGTGATGCATTTTTTGGGAGAAAGCAGTCATGGTTTTTAATAAGGTAAAACCCCTTTAAAAGGCTGTGAAAACATGATTACAGTAAACATTAAAGGTATTATTCAGTGAATTTTTTAGACATTTCACTAATGTGCCCAGTTTAGAACCCCCAGGGCTCCTGGCATTCTCTTCCATTAGGTGGCATCAAGTGACCACTGCAACCAATCGCCAGAAGAGGAAGCCGGGAGCCCTGCACAGAACACCAAAAGTACAACGGAGGAGTGGCACCAGTATGGTTTTGTTTTTCCTTGTCTTTGGCACAACATTGGGCGCATTAATAAATTGTTTAAAAGTAATGGACAACCCCTTTAAATGGCAATCTTTAGGTTTTTCCTTCATTTCCCTGTGAGTTTGGCATTTAACAGGAATTTCAGACTTCAAAGACTGAGAACTAATATTTGTCCCGGCCTCCATTCACTGAGGTATCACCTTACTGGACACTGCAGACGCAATGCACCTGCTGGGGGCATCAGCCGCTCCTGCAACCAGCACTGGGGGATTTCACCACTTTTTCCCACCACAAAGGTTCATATTGATTAAGGAATAATGTGAGGAAAATGATCCAACGAGAGACATTCAGTTGTTGTTTTTTTAATGTCAGTATTTGGGCTTATTTATATAATAAGCCGCTAGAGCACTCATGTCACACTCCGGCCCGCTGGCCAAATCTGGCCCGCAGGGTGGTTTTATTTGGCCCAGAACACCAGAACAGACACCCCTATGTGTGGCCATTATTCTGTATATAGAGATATGTGGGGCCCATTATTCTGTATGGAGGACTATGTGGGGGCCATTATTCTGTATGGAGGACTATGTGGGGCCCATTATTCTGTATGGAGGACAATGTGGGGCCATTGTTCTGTATAGAGGACTATGTGGGGCCATTATACTGTATGGAGGACTATGTGGGGCCATTATACTGTATGGAGGACTATGTGGGGTCATTATATTGTATGGAGGACTATGTGGGGCCATTATACTATATGGATGACTATGTGGGGCCCATTATACTGTATGGAAGACTTTGTGGGGCCCATTATTCTGTATGGAGGACTATGTGGGCCCATTATACTGTATGGAGGACTACGTGGGGCCCATTATACAGTATGGAGGACTATGTTGGGCCTATTATTCTGTATGGAGGACTATGTGTGGCCATTATACTGTATGGAGAACTATGTGGGCCCATTATACAGTATGGAGGACTATGTTGGGCCTATTATTTTGTATGGAGGACTATGTGTGGCCATTATACTGTATGGAGAACTATGTGGGGCCATTATACTGTATGGAGGACTATGTGGGGCCCATTATACTGTATGGAGGACTATGTGGGGCCCATTATACTGTATGGATAACTATGTGTGGCCATTATATTGTATGGAGGACTATGTGGGGCCCATTATACTGTATAGAGGACTATGTGGGGCCCATTATACTGTATGGAGAACTATGTGGGGCCATTATACTGTATGGATGACTATGTGGGGCCATTATACTGTATGGAGGACTATGTGGGGCCCATTATACTGTATGGAGGACTATGTGGGCCATTATACTGTATGGATGACAATGTGTTGCCATTATATTGTATGGAGGGCTATGTGGGGCCATTATACTGTATAGAGGACTATGTGGGGCCATTATCCTGTATGGAGAACTATGTGGGGCCATTATACTGTATGGAGGACTATGTGGGGCCCATTATACTGTATGGAGAACTTTGTGGGGCCATTATACTGTATGGATGACTATGTGGGGTCTATTATACAGTATGGAGGACTATATGGGGCCTATTATTCTGTATAGAGGACTATGTGGGGCCCATTATACTGTATGGAGGACTATGTTGGCCCACTATACTGTATGGAGGACTATGTGGGCCCCATTATACTGTATGGAGGACTATGTGGGGCCCATTATTCTGTATGGAGGACTATGTGTGGCCATTATACTGTATGGAGGACTATGTGGGGCCCATAATACTGTATGGAGGACTATGTGGAGCCATTATACTGTATGGAGGACTATGTGGGGCCATTATTCTGTATGGAGGACTATCTGGGCCCATTATTCTGTATGGAGGACTATGTGGGGCCATTATTCTGTATGGAGGACTATATGGGCCCATTATTCTGTATGTAGGACTATGTAGGGCCATTATTCTGTATGGAGGACTATGTGGGGCCCATTATTCTGTATGGAGGACTATGTGGGGCCCATTATTTTGTATGTAGGGCGCCTTATTCTGTATGGAGGACTTTGTAGCCCCCATTATATTGTATACTGGTTGGCCCTCGACTTTGTCCTAGTTTTTAATTTTGGCTCTCTGTGTGTTTGACATCCCTGCGCTTGAAGGAGCTGCAGAGGTGGACATAGACAGAAGAGGGCCCTTGTGAAAGAGCAGTATATGGGCCCCTTGCAGTTCAATAGCTCATAATACTGCATAATTGGAGGTTGGAAATGGGTCCCCTTACTTCTTGGACCCTTGTTCGGCTGCACAGGTTTCACCAATGTTCCCCCCTGAGGATGAGTATAAAGATGTTTTTAGTATACTAGAAGAGTTGTATCTCCATGAATCTTGTAACATTAGTCTTTTCTAGGTACCTATCATTTGAAAAAACTTTTGACATGTCAGAAGTTTTGGTCAGTGGAGGACCAGGTGCTGAGACCCCTCACGGTTACAAAATCAAAAGGGGAGAAGCACTTACCTGACAGCTACAGTACAGACCAAAAGTTTGGACACACCTTCTCATTTAAAGATTTTTCTCTATTTTCATGACTTTGAAAATTGTACATTCACACTGAAGGCATCAAAACTATGAATTAACACATGTGGAATTATATACTTAACAAAAAAGTGTGAAACAACTGAAAATATGTCTCATATTCTAGGTTCTTTAAAGTAGCCACCTTTTGCTTTGATGACTGCTTTGCACACTCTTGGCATTCTCTTGATGAGCTTCAAGAGGTAGTCACCGGAAATGGTTTTAACTTCACAGGTGTGTCCTGTCAGGTTTAATAAGTGGGATTTCTTGGCTTATAAATGGGGTTGGGACCATCAGTTGTGTTGTGCAGAAGTCTGGTGGATACACAGCTGATAGTCCTACTGAATAGACTGTTAGAATTTGTATTATGGCAAGAAAAAAGCAGCTAAGTAAAGAAAAACGAGTGGCCATCAATACTTTAAGAAATTAATGTCAGTCAGTCCGAAAAATTGGGAAAACTTTGAAAGTGTCCCCAAGTGCAGTTGCAAAAACCATCAAGCGCTACAAAGAAACTGGCTCACATGAGGACCGCCCCAGGAAAGGAAGACCAAGAGTCACCTCTGCTTCTGAGGATAAGTTTATCCGAGTCACCAGCCTCAGAAATCGCAGGTTAACAGCAGCTCAGATTAGAGACCAGGTCAATGCCACACAGAGTTCTAGCAGCAGACACATCTCTACAACAACTGTTAAGAGGAGACTTTGTGCAGCAGGCCTTCATGGTAAAATAGCTGCTAGCAAACCACTGCTAAGGACAGGCAACAAGCAGAAGAGACTTGTTTGGGCTAAAGAACACAAGGAATGGACATTAGACCAGTGGAAATCTGTGCTTTGGTCTGATGAGTCCAAATTTGAGATCTTTGGTTCCAACCACCGTGTCTTTGTGCGACGCAGAAAAGGTGAACGGATGGACTCTACATGCCTGGTTCCCACCGTGAAGCATGGAGGAGGAGGTGTGATGGTGTGGGGGTGCTTTGCTGGTGTCACTGTTGGGGATTTATTCAAAATTGAAGGCATACTGAACCAGCATGGCTACCACAGCATCTTGCAGCGGCATGCTATTCCATCCGGTTTGCGTTTAGTTCGACCATCATTTATTTTTCAACAGGACAATGACCCCAAACACACCTCCGGCTGTGTAAGGGCTATTTGACCAAGAAGGAGAGTGATGGGGTGCTACGCCAGATGACCTGGCCTCCACAGTCACCAGACCCGAACCCAATCGAGATGGTTTGGGGTGAGCTGGGCCGCAGAGTGAAGGCAAAAGAGCCAACAAGTGCTAAGCATCTCTGGGAACTCCTTCAAGATTGTTGGAAGACCATTTCCAGTGACTACCTCTTGAAGCTCATCAAGAGAATGCCAAGAGTGTGCAAAGCAGTCATCAAAGCAAAAGGTGGCTACTTTGAAGAACCTAGAATATAAGACATATTTTCAGTTGTTTCACACTTTTTTGTTAAGTATATAATTCCACATGTGTTAATTCATAGTTTTGATGCCTTCAGTGTAAATGTACAATTTTCATAGTCATGAAAATAGAGAAAAATCTTTAAATGAGAAGGTGTGTGCAAACTTTTGGTCTGTACTGTATGTGACGCGCCCCTGGGCCTGTGTCGCGCTGCGCTGCGCATGCGGGAGCTTACCCGGAGCCGGATCTGTGGAGGGTTGTAGTCTCGTGGTGGTGACCCGGTCCGTGCCCAGGGAGTCAAACTAGACGGCAGTCCATTAGTAGTAAATGGTTGATGACTACGCCACCCGTTGAGTGCAGCCAGGGGGCTGCTGCTGCAGGGCCGACCGCTGAGGCCGATGGTGGGATTGTGCAGCGTGATAGTATAACCCCCAACGGGAGGGGTATGGCCTCAGGGCAGCCGACGTGGATGATGGGGGTAGCAGGAACCACTCAGAGACGGTACGGTGTAGTTCAGGGTCTTTACTGGTAACAACAAAAGACCCTCCCGGAGTACTTGCTAGCGGATGGGGCCTGGTCAGTCCTTGAGCAGATGGGATCTCCCCTGGCCAGGCGTAGTTGTAGGCCTCCCAAACTGACTGTACTCTTCTGGCTACCTTGCTAGGAGCTGATGTAAGTAGCCCACGTCCCTGAGTGTACCGTGTGGTGCTCACCCGTATGGCCGGTGACTCGGGGCCTTCTAATGGCTTCCGCTCCACGATGGCGGTGCTGGTCCCACGCGTGTGACCGTGCCTTCGGGCTTCTGGGCCAGAGGACCTGAAATCCCCTGCCTGACGGATTCTGCTGCTGGGCAGGAATTAGTCCCCACAGCCTCGGACTCCGGGTCCGGTAAAAAGTCTTCTTAGTCAGGGCGAACTCTGCAGCTGCCAGCCCCTGACTCCTTGTAACTGCTGTTTCTTCCTATGCTGTCTCTACTTCTTCTCTTCTTCTACTCACTCACCCTGCCTCAGCCCCAGGTTTTTATAGGGGAAGTTCTTCCCCTCCCAAGACTGGGCAGGAGGTGTGGCATGCACAGGATCCCTGACCAAAGGACCTCCCACCTGCTCTCAGACATAACATTACGTTACTGTGGCAACCAGACCCCTGGGGTGTCACATTCCCCCCTAGTAAAATTTAGTACTCCGGGACTAAACACATTTAGAAAAACATAACAAAGTATAACAATAACAATACTATAAGAAAAACACATAAGATGGTTACGGCGTGTCCGCAACCGGATGCAGTCTTTGAAGAAAAGCAAAGGTGTCCATTTCACCAACACAGGGAGACGTAACCAGGTAGGGGTCTGTCCTACCCCGAGTCCTTAACAGTCTCTAGTCCATCCTGGGTTACGCTCCAACTATATACAAGGATTCCCGGTAAATCCACCAAGGTTTCCTAAAAATAACTAGAAACACAAAATTATACACAAGCAACAAGACACAGAAAAACATAGATAAAACAATTTATACACTTTAAATTCTCCAGCGTGCGGGTAACTGGCCTCTAGTGGCCCGAGTGGACCTACGGAGCTGACTGTCTGGCCCTGAACTACAGGGTGTAGGAGCTGTCAAGGGTAAACTGGGCAGCTGTCTACCGGCTCTTTGTCTCACTAGGGGTACGGCAGGCTCACTATAAGCAGAGGGTTGATTCTCCTGTTCTGCTTGTGTGGAGTCTTCTGCCTCCTGGACCGGCTGTTCTTCCAGCTCTACCCGTTGCTCCGTAGGTTCTTGGGATGATGGTTGGAGGAAGGTGAGTACGGGTACCACAACTGCACCATTGACTTGAGTCCAAGACTGAGGAAAGTCCCCGAGCACGGTACTAACCATATCTTCCCTTTCTTCCACGGGTCGATGGTCTTCTTGTTCCTCTTCAGGGTTCCTCAGTTGTTCGGGACACTTCTTCAGGTGGTCCCGGGATACAATGGCTGTGGTTTCCCCTCCGTCTTTACTGATGGTACAGACCTTCGGGTTCTCGTGGCTTGAGGGCAGTACGGTGTACGGGTCCTTCTCCCACTGGTCGTCCAACTTGTGGAGCCGTCTCTTCCTCTTCAAGACCTGCTCTCCGGGTACCAGGGGAACAGCGGGAGCATACTGGTTGTAAGTTTTCTCTTGTCTTTCCCTAGCCTGACAGAGACTTCGCTCCACGCTCTCCTGTACTCTCCGGTACTGCTGCTGCCTCTCTGTGTCCCAGTCTGTTTCTGGTGAAGTGTCCTCGGGGGTCAGGACTCCCATTTCCAGGTCAACAGGTAACTTACCAGGTCTTGCCCTCATTAGGTAAGCCGGGGTACAGTTGGTGGAACCTACCGGGATGTGGTTGTATAGGTCCACCAGATCGGGCAACTTTTCAGGCCACAGACTGCGTTCTTCCAGGGGCAACGTTTTTAGAAGATCCATTACCACCTGGTTCATTTTTTCACAAAGTCCATTAGTCTGCGGATGGTAGGGTGTCGTCCTTATCTTCCGGCAGCCATACAGATTGCAGAATTCCTGAAAGACCTCCGCTTCAAAGGCAGGTCCCTGGTCCGTCAGCACTTGGTCCGGGTACCCGTGTGGACGGCAGAAGTGCTGCTGGAAGGCTCTAGCTGCTGTTTGAGCCGTTAAGTCCTTGACGGGGACGACAACCAAGAACCGGGAGTAATGATCCACGATGGTTAACGCGTAGACGTAGCCACTTCTGCTTGGGGTCAGTTTTACATGATCCAAGGCTACCAGTTCCAACGGTTGCCGGGTGACGATGGACTGCAGGGGAGTCTTCTGGCTGGCTCGGTCCTTCCTTCTCAGGTTGCACGGGCCACAATCTCTGCACCACTTCTCGATGGTTCCCCTCATGCCTACCCAGTGGAACCGCTCGCGCAGCAGGAACTCCAGCTTTTTCCACCCAAAGTGTCCAGCTCCGTCGTGGTATGCCTCCATCACCATGGCTGCGTCTCTTCGTGGCACCACTACTTGCCAGAGTAATTCATGCGTCCGGGAGTTAACCATTCTGCGGCACAACTTCCCTTTGTAAAGGAACAGTCGACTCTTCTCTGCCCATAGTTGTTTGGCTTCCTCCGGAGCGTCTGGTTCAAGGCGAGCCTCCGGCCGAGTCAGCATCTCCTTCACCAGTCGGACGGCAGGGTCGCTGTCTTGCGTTTCCGCCCAGTTGTAGTGGGGTAAGGGGTTCAACGTAGCAGCCTGCTTACCCCTTACCCGGTGGGAATACTGAATAGTCCCATGACGGTGGAACGCAGGGAGTTCAACTTCTTCCAGTCCCTCCGGATCTTCTCCTTCGTCCGGCAGGTTGGGCATCCTGGACAGGGCGTCCGCGTTAGTATTGGAGCGTCCTGCCCGGTATTTGATTGTGAACTCGTAGTTGGACAGACGGGCCATCCACCTCTGCTCCAGGGCACCGAGTCTTGCCGTGTCCAGGTGTGTCAACGGGTTGTTATCCGTGTATACGGTGAACCGGGAAGAAGCGAGGTAATGCCTAAAGCGCTCGGTGACTGCCCATACCACGGCCAGGAACTCTAGCTTAAATGAGCTGTAATTCTCGGGGTTCCTTTCGGTGGGTCGCAGTTTTCGGCTGGCATAGGAGATTACTCGTTCTCTCCCCTGCTGAATCTGGGACAGTACGGCTCCTAGCCCGATGTTACTGGCGTCGGTGTAGAGGATGAAGGGCTGGCTATAGTCCGGGTACGCCAAGATTTCATCCCCCGTGAGGGCCATCTTCAGCTGGCGGAAGGACTCTTCTTCTAGCTTTTCCCATTTGAAGGGCGGCTTCTGGTTCTTGGCCTTCCGGGACTGGCCTATCAGGAGGTCCTGCATAGGTGCTGCCTTTTTGGTGAAACCGGGAATAAACCTTCGGTAGTAGCCTACCAACCCTAGGAACTGCCGCACTTCTTTTACGCTGGAGGGGCTTGGCCATCCCTTAATTGCGGTGATCTTATCGGGGTCGGGAGCCACTCCGTCAGCGCTCACCACGTGTCCCAGGTATTGCACCTTTGGTTTCAGGAGGTGACACTTGGAGGGTTTCACCTTTAGGCCGTAACTCGCCAGAGCTTCGAACACCTCCGCCAGGTGTTTCAGGTGGTCCTCATAAGTTTTGGAGTATACGATGACATCGTCCAGGTACAACAGGACCGTCTCGAAGTTTCTGTGGCCCAGACAGCACTCCATTAATCGTTGGAAGGTTCCTGGGGCGTTGCAGAGTCCGAACGGCATGCAGGTGAACTCGCTAAGTCCCATCGGGGTGGTGAATGCGGTCTTCTCCCGGTCCGCCTCTGCTACAGGAACCTGCCAGTACCCGCTAGTGAGATCCAAGGTAGAGAAGAAGTTAGCAGATCTTAAAGCAGCCAATGACTCCTCTATCCTTGGTAAGGGGTACGCATCCTTGTGTGTGATACGGTTGATTT
Source organism: Phyllobates terribilis (assembly GCF_046119375.1). Classification (NCBI taxonomy): domain Eukaryota; kingdom Metazoa; phylum Chordata; class Amphibia; order Anura; family Dendrobatidae; genus Phyllobates; species Phyllobates terribilis. The sequence goes on from NW_027362765.1 coordinate 390,237,468, forward strand.
TCCGGTAATCTACACACATCCTCATGGTGTTGTCTTTCTTTTTGACTAAAACTAGTGGGGCTGCCCAGGGGCTACAGCTATCCCGGATTACCCCAGCCTCCTTCATGTCTCTAAGCATCCCCTTGGCGTGTTGGTAATGTGCAGGGGGTACGGGTCGATACCTCTCTTTTATGGGAGGATGATCTCCCGTGGGGATGCGGTGTTCTACCCCCTTGACTCGCCCGAAGTCTAACGGGTGTTTACTAAACACTCTCTCATACTCTTGAACCACCCGATAGACTCCTTGTTTCTGATGTGAGGGAGTGGAGTCAGTACCCAGATGTAGTTGCTGACACCAGTCCTCCATGTCTTTCTTAGAGCCGTTACCTTCCTCCGGGTGAGATGGAGGCAAGGGTTCCACAGATTGTATAGAATTTTGATTAGTGGTATATAATTTGGCTAGCGTGGCATACCGGGGCAGGTACACTTCCCTCTCCCCGATATTTATTATGCGAACGGGCACCCTCCCATGGCGTACATTGACCACCCCCCGTGCTGTCAAAATGGTGGGCCTACTGTCTGAGTAAACTGGTTCTACCATTGCCTGGTAATCTCTACCTCTCAGACCAATAGCTGCCCGGCACCAAATCATCATTTCACTTTTTGGGGGCATGGCAATAGGAAAAGGGTCACACATTCTTACGCTACCAATCTCACCGCCGGAGAGTTCCACTTGTTGCCGTTGCATCAGTGCCCAGATCTCTTTCTGGAGCACCCGCTGCTCGCCGGAGCTGGCGTTCTTGGCAACCTGCTGTAAAAGGAAAATCACCTCTGCAAGACAATTTTCAATTACGTTAGTTCCTAGAGTTATTTTTGGGTGACTCTCATGTTTATCAATATCTACAATGATCAGTCCCTGTGCGGCCAGTTCGACTCTACCGATTTTGAGGGTCACCTCTTTAAATCCGATCTGTGGCACGGGCTGGCCATTGCTGGCGATGATACTCAAGTCGTCGTCAGGGTAGCGGGTAATATCCGAGTCATTCCAGTACTGCTTGAAGAGCACGTACGGGATGGTGGTGACCTGTGACCCGGTATCCAGTAGGGCACTCATGGGAATGCCATCCAGTACCACAGGCAAGACTGGACGTCCTCCCACATATCTGTCGCGCCAGTTCGATGGGCCTGGTGATCTTTTTCCTGGGGGTTGGCCCTCTACCCCAGGTTGTGCCCGTTTAAAGAACAGTACCTTTCCATATGTCCGGGTTGATTGCAGCGGCGGCAGATGGGTCGTCCGTCCTCGCTGTATCGGTCACTGGGTCTTCCTCTGGCCGGTGGGGTCCTCCTTGGTCGACGCCACGGGATGTCCTCCGGTCCGGATGCCAGCTGGATCTTCCCTGGGGTGGAAACCTGTAAAGACTGCACAGTTCGGGTTAGCGCAGCAACGCTCTTAGCTAGCTCTTGGACCTGATGGTGTAGGTCTGGAGCCGGGTCATTGTCCAAAGCCTGCGCATCAGCTCTCACAGGCCCTGCTGACAAGGGCGCCGCCTCCTGGTAGTAAGTGGTAGTGGGGCGTCTGTGGGTCACAACGCCACCTGGTGCCGGTTCTCGGAGCACCCGGATGGCTCTGTCCTTGAACTGTGCAAAGTCCAGATGGGGATCCTGTAAGGCCATTGCCCGCAACTGGGTTCGGTGGGCATTGCAATATAAACCCTCTATAAATTGTTCAGTCAACAGCCTGTCCTCGTTTCCCACCCCATCAGGGTCGGTCTGCTTTATGGCCCTCAGGGCCTCTTGTAGGTTTAGTGCATAGTCCCTTATACTCTCATGCGCTCGCTGCTTGCACCCGTAGAATCTAAGCTTAATCTCGGCTGAGGTGCGGGTATCAAAGGTGTCCTTCAGCCGGGTTAGTATCCCTGCGACAGTCTTCCTCCCAGGTGGCCAGGATTTTACTTCCCTTTTGGCTGCCCCTGTTAGTTGGGCCACCAGGATGCTCACTTTTTGCTCTTCTGTGAGGGGGTACACCTGGAAGAGGCTATCCAGCTTTTCTCTAAAGTCATGCAGGGTATGTGACTCCCCTGAGTACTGGGGTAGCCAAGCTGCTCCCGGGATATAGGGCATGGTGAAGGGCATAACTGCAGCAGCGGTAGCGCTGGCGGGGGTTGAGGCAGTGAAGCTCTCCTCCGTATCCGACATCTTCCTCCCCCCTAGTGGACCGTGGCCTACCTTGCGATGATCCTCTTCCGTAGGCCGCGGCTCCGCAGTGGATCGTCAGGGTTGAGGACCTTCCGTCGCGCTCCTGTGACGTCGGCGTCTGCTGGGCTCCTTCCAGGACCTTACGCAACGTCCGGACGTGAGGCGGGGCTTCAGTTCTCGCGCGCTTTCGGAGTCCACGCCCCTCTTCTTCCCGCGCGGCGTCCTCAAGATGGCGTCCAATGGCGGGAAAACTCCACGGATGGCGGGAAGAAGGTCGAAGATGGCGCCGGATGGCGGGAAAACTCCACGGATAGCGGGAATCTTCACCACTGGTAAGTTTGAACAGTCTTTGCTTTTCAGGCACGCAGTACCCGGTGGTTGCGGGCACGAAATCCTGCCGACTACGCCAAAGTTGACGCGCCCCTGGGCCTGTGTCGCGCTGCGCTGCGCATGCGGGAGCTTACCCGGAGCCGGATCTGTGGAGGGTTGTAGTCTCGTGGCGGTGACCCGGTCCGTGCCCAGGGAGTCAAACTAGACGGCAGTCCATTAGTAGTAAATGGTTGATGACTACGCCACCCGTTGAGTGCAGCCAGGGGGCTGCTGCTGCAGGGCCGACCGCTGAGGCCGATGGTGGGATTGTGCAGCGTGATAGTATAACCCCCAACGGGAGGGGTATGGCCTCAGGGCAGCCGACGTGGATGATGGGGGTAGCAGGAACCACTCAGAGACGGTACGGTGTAGTTCAGGGTCTTTACTGGTAACAACAAAAGACCCTCCCGGAGTACTTGCTAGCGGATGGGGCCTGGTCAGTCCTTGAGCAGATGGGATCTCCCCTGGCCAGGCGTAGTTGTAGGCCTCCCAAACTGACTGTACTCTTCTGGCTACCTTGCTAGGAGCTGATGTAAGTAGCCCACGTCCCTGAGTGTACCGTGTGGTGCTCACCCGTATGGCCGGTGACTCGGGGCCTTCTAATGGCTTCCGCTCCACGATGGCGGTGCTGGTCCCACGCGTGTGACCGTGCCTTCGGGCTTCTGGGCCAGAGGACCTGAAATCCCCTGCCTGACGGATTCTGCTGCTGGGCAGGAATTAGTCCCCACAGCCTCGGACTCCGGGTCCGGTAAAAAGTCTTCTTAGTCAGGGCGAACTCTGCAGCTGCCAGCCCCTGACTCCTTGTAACTGCTGTTTCTTCCTATGCTGTCTCTACTTCTTCTCTTCTTCTACTCACTCACCCTGCCTCAGCCCCAGGTTTTTATAGGGGAAGTTCTTCCCCTCCCAAGACTGGGCAGGAGGTGTGGCATGCACAGGATCCCTGACCAAAGGACCTCCCACCTGCTCTCAGACATAACATTACGTTACTGTGGCAACCAGACCCCTGGGGTGTCACATATGTAGTGCGGCGCGGTAGCCGCAGGCGAGGCACTCATCTCTTCCTTTTACATGAAAGTGTGGGTCCCGGCTGGGTGCTGGTGTTAGTCTTGTGAGGGCCTTGGGCCCGTGCAGGCTGCTGGTAGCCGGTGGTGTTGGCGGGCCAGGACTATAGGTTCCGCAGTTCGATAAAGGAGACTTCCGTTCTAAAACACAGTCATTACTGAACGGTAACTTGGTAAGGGTTATGTACAAAGGATAGCGGGTATAAAGTTTTATGAATGTTCCCTTTACAGTATGAGGCATTTTCATACACACATTCTCCTTCCACTGTAGTCTACTCCAGGGCCGGTGAAGCACGCTGTTTCTCCCTACTTCGTCACAGCCCAGCTTCTCGCCACACTCCTGATCACCAGGTCTCTCTACCTGCTCAGCAGTTCCGCGTCCTATTTCTTCCACTACTGGCTCCCTGGATCTACCGCTCAGGACCATCACAAGACCCACAAGCTCAGTTCTGTTTAGATCCGTTACTTTTGTAACGTTTTGTAAGTTCAGGGTTTCTCATGGCTCGTCGTCCTATCAGAGGACTCCTTTTCTGGAAGGCCAGTCTGTCTCATCGGTTATCTCAGGATCTCACTACTCTCTTGTCCCTTAGTCTCCTTTTCCTGTAGTTCACCCAACATGGCAGCACTGATCACATAACATTTCCTACTTCTACTTGAACTCGACCCTATCTATCTACAGGAAGCAGTCACTTGCCCTAACACTAATCCCCTGCCACTTTGGGCTAGTCCCAAACATTAACTCTAACTTACCCTAATGTCATTACCTAAACTACAGTCAACTATCTTATACTACCAACTTTATGTACTAATCCCGAAACTGTACATCCCTACATTACCTATCTTATATTACTACACATTATACATATTACACTACACATGACATAATATATAGAAAGATGCAAGACAAAATACACATAAAGCAATTGGTGTCTTCAGGGGTAGGAATGCGACAGTCCAGTCCACCACCCTTACACCTATATGACTACATTTGTGATGGGACCTGTTGGCCTCCAAGAGCTGAATAATTGGTACATGGATCATAGAAATGCTATAGACCTTCCAGGTGCTATCTCTACCCATAAAGTGTCCATGAATGTGTACAGCGCTCTCTCCACTCTCCGAGAAGAGACGATCAGAAACGAATAGGCACAATGCCCAGCTAAGCCCTTATTCTCATTTACATTGGTTATTCTTATATGGATCTCGGTACCCAAGTCCCACTGATTAAAACTCATGGCAAAAGTTATTTAATATAAGTTTTTTTAATTTAGGCACCATTTTCAGTTGATTTAAAGGGCTTCCCTACATGCAGATAACTTTTTTCATAGCAGATTTTCTGGTTTTGAGTGGCCCTCGCAGGAAAGATGGATGGTTTGAGTGGACAACAAACAGGACCTCCCCGCCTCCTTTTGCATAGTGTCCATATACCCAAATAATAAGAAAAAAAGATTTACACGCCCTGTATGTTTTTGGGATTTACGAAATGAGGATGAATTCAGCGACTCTTTTACTAGGTTACTTTGTCTTTGCTTTCTCGGAGTCGGAGTCAACACATCGTCACTATGATGGATGTCCATGATGGACTCGATGACTTTTTTTTTTTCAACCTTTCTGAGTATTATGTTCTTCATTAACATGCAACCTAATCTTTAACAAAAGAGTCGCTATGCAAAGCTCAAGAGCAAGAATCTTTGGCTCTTGCTTCACTTGACCTTAACCATGTAATGCACAAAGTGACAGTCTATAAGACACCTAAATAGAAATCGAAGGGCCCCACGTAGAATGAAATCAATGTGCATGGTTCCCATACGCTGACACATGCATGCAAGTCTTAACAGCTGCCAGGACAGTTCTCCCACCCTTGGCGAGGAGACATTGTAAGTTCCATTGATAGGAACAGGCTCTTGACTTATTTAACCAAAAGTCTTCGTCTTCTCAGCTGGGTTCCCACGACAGCAGAAACTGATAGCTGATCTTAGATGGCAGACGAGCCGGAGATCGGATGACAGCTTGGGTGGGCATACTCCTCTAGGGGTTCTATCTTTTGATTTCTGCTTACTCGTGATCATTGGACTCTGGATGTTTCAAGTAACAGAAGTTCTTCTAAGTAAACCCATTATACAATAATCCGTTACCATGTACTTAAAGGGTAAGTACAGATGGGTCCACTTTCAATAGTAGCGGAACGTTAAAACCAAAATGCAAACGAGCTGCTACTATTATCCTTACCTATGGATGTACTGTAAATCTTCCTGATCTTAAGATATATCATATAAAATAGTGATCATGGGGGCAGACATTTTATGGACGTCCTATCAGTAGAACACTATGATCCTACACTTTAGGACATGATACCGGGAAACAACAGATTGCATCCAAATGGAAATGGAGATGGACTTTGGAAATTGTGTTCCTTAAACGCCCTCTTGGGTAACCGTGGTTTAATCCTTGCCCTGGGCGTCTGTGCCGTCTGCTCATTTATACTAATTCATGGTCAGTTCACAGACACAATTTCTTTAATAATTTCTAGAGAGGAATGAGAACAATGATTTGTTTTCCTTTCAAACAACTCCTTAAAGGGGTTTTCTTTATTTTCGGAGAACCTTTGTCCCCTGGATGCAATTTGCTTAAAAAATCCAAACAAACTGTTCTTCACCCACCATTCCTGGGTCCAGCGCTGAGTTTCCGAGACCGCTCCCGACGTCTGTTATTGTCTACAGCGCTGACATCACATAGACAGCACTGCAGCCAATCACTGAGTTCAGCGACTCATGCTGTTAACTTGTGCAGAGCTGCTGTGCTCGGTGATTGGCTGCAGCATAGTCGATGAGATGTCAGCGCTGCAGACATTTAAAGACACTGACAGCAGCGGCGGAGACTCAGTGGTAGACCTGGGGAGGATGACAGACATGGTTTTCTAAAAGTGGAAAACCCCTTTAATGTGCTAAAAATCTCCAAAAGCTCTTGGGGAAGCTTTAGGGGGGATTATATGTGGGGGAACTGGGGGTTATATGATACATTAGAATCTCAGGGGGCATTACTAATAAAGTGCATAGTATGGAGGGCAGGGAGAGAGTGACAGACCCCGTACTACCCATGGAGGACAGGTAGAGAGTGACAGACCCCACACTACACATGGAGGACAGGTAGAGAGTGACAGACCCCACACTACACATGGAGGACAGGTAGAGAGTGACAGACCCACACTACACATGGAGGGCAGGTAGGGAGTGACAGACCCCAGACTACACTTGGAGGACAGGTAGAGAGTGACAGACCCCGTACTACACATGGAGGACAGTTAGAGAGTGACAGATCCCGCACTACACATGGAGGACAGGTAGAGAGTGACAGAACCCACACTACGCATAGAGGACAGGTAGAGAGTGACAGACCCTGCACTACACATGGAGGACAGGTAGAGAGTGACAGACCCCGCACTACACATGGAGTACAGGTAGAGAGTGACAGACCCCGCACTACACATGGAGGACAGGTAGAGAGTGACAGACCCCACACTACACATGGAGGACAGGTAGAGAGTGACAGACCCTGCACTACACATGGAGGACAGGTAGAGAGTGACAGACCCCGCACTACACATGGAGTACAGGTAGAGAGTGACAGACCCTGCACTACACATGGAGGACAGGTAGAGAGTGACAGACCCCGACTACACATGGAGGACAGGTAGAGAGTGACAGACCCCGCATTACACATGGAGGACAGGTAGAGAGTGACAGACCCCGCACTACACATGGAGGACAGGTAGAGAGTGACAGACCCCGCACTACACATGGGGGACAGGTAGAGAGTGACAGACCCCACACTACACATGGAGGACAGGTAGAGAGTGACAGACCCCGCACTACACATGGAGGACAGGTAGAGAGTGACAGACCCCACACTACACATGGAGAACAGGTAGAGAGTGACAGACCCCACACTGCACATGGAGGACAGGTAGAGAGTGACAGACCCCGCACTACACATGGAGGGCAGGTAGAGAGTGACAGACCCCACACTACACATGGAGGACAGGTAGAGAGTGACAGACCCCACGCTACACATGGAGGACAGGTAGAGAGTGATAGACCCCACACTACACATGGAGTACAGATAGAGAGTGACAGACCCCACACTACACATGGAGGACAGGTAGAAAGTGACAGAACCCGCACTACACATGGAGGACAGGTAGAGAGCGACAGACCCCCGCACTATGCATGGAGGACAGGTAGAGAGTGACAGATCCCACACTACACATGGAGGACAGGTAGAGAGTGACAAATCCCACACTACACATGGAGGACAGGTAGAGAGTGACAGACCCCCGCACTACACATGGAGGACAGGTAGAGAGTGACAGATCCCACACTACACATGGAGGACAGGTAGAGAGTGACAGACCCCACGCTACACAGGGAGGACAGGTAGAGAGTGACAGACCTCGCACTACACATGGAGGGCAGGTAGAGAGTGACAGACCCCACACAACACATGGAGGACAGGTAGAGAGTGACAGATCCCACACTACACATGGAGGACAGGTAGAAAGTGACAGACCCCCGCACTACACATAGAGGACAGGTAGAGAGTGACAGACCCCACACTACACATTGAGGACAGGCAGAGAGTGACAGACCCCGCACTACACATGGAGGACAGGTAGAGAGTGACAGACCCCGCACTACACATGGAGGACAGGTAGAGAGTGACAGACCCCGCACTACACATGGAGGACATGTAGAGAGTGACAGACCCCACACTACACATGGAGGACATGTAGAGAGTGACAGACCCCACACTACATATAGAGGACAGGTAGAGAGTGACAGACCCCACACTACACATGGAGGACAGGTAGAGAGTGACAGACCCCACACTACACATGGAGGACAGGTAGAGAGTGACAGACCCCCGCACTACACATGGAGGGCATGTAGAGAGTGACAGACCCCACACTACACATGGAGGACAGGTAGAGAGTGACAGACCCCGCACTACACATGGAGGACATGTAGAGAGTGACAGACCCCACACTACACATAGAGGACAGGTAGAGAGTGACAGACCCCACACTACACATGGAGGACAGGTAGAGAGTGACAGACCCCCGCACTACACATGGAGGACAGGTAGAGAGTGACAGACCCCCGCACTACACATGGAGGGCATGTAGAGAGTGACAGACCCCACACTACACATAGAGGACAGGTAGAGAGTGACAGATCCCGCACTACACATGGAGGACAGGTAGAGAGTGACAGACCCCACACTACACATGGAGGACAGGTAGAGAGTGACAGACCCCACACTACACCTGGAGGACAGGTAGAGAGTGACAGACCCCACACTAAACATGGAGGACAGGTAGAGAGTGACAGACCCCGCACTACACATAGAGGACAGGTAGAGAATGACAGACTCCACACTACACATGGAGGACAGGTAGAGAGTGACAGACCCCCGCACTACACATGGAGGACATGTAGAGAGTGACAGACCCCACACTACACATAGAGGACAGGTAGAGAGTGACAGACCCCACACTACACATGGAGGACAGGTAGAGAGTGACAGACCCCCGCACTGCACATGGAGGACAGGTAGAGAGTGACAGACCCCACACTACACATGGAGGACAACAGGTAGAGAGTGACAGACCCCGCACTACACATAGAGGACATGTAGAGAGTGACAGACACCAAATTACACATGAAGGACAGGTAGAGAGTGACAGACCTCCGCACTACACATGGAGGACATGTAGAGAGTGACAGACCCCACACTACACATGGGGGACAGGTAGAGAGTGACAGACCCCACACTACACATGGAGGACAGGTAGAGAGTGACAGACCACACACTACACATGGAGGACAGGTAGAGAATGACAGACCCCGCACTACACATGGAGGACAGGTAGAGAATGACAGACCCCACACTACACATGGAGGACAGGGAGAGAGTGACAGACCCCAAACTACACATGGAGGACAGGTAGAGAGTGACAGATCCCGCACTACACATGGAGGACAGGTAGAGAGTGACAGACCCCACACTACACATGGAGGACAGGTAGAGAGTGACAGACCCCGCACTACACATAGAGGACAGGTAGACAATGACAGACCCCACACTACACATGGAGGACAGGTAGAGAGTGACAGACCCCCGCACTGCACATGGAGGACATGTAGAGAGTGACAGACCCCACACTACACAAAGAGGACAGGTAGAGAGTGACAGACCCCACACTACACATGGAGGACAGGTAGAGAGTGACAGACCCCCGCACTGCACATGGAGGACAGGTAGAGAGTGACAGACCCCACACTACACATGGAGGACAACAGGTAGAGAGTGACAGACCCCGCACTACACATGGAGGACATGTAGAGAGTGACAGACACCAAATTACACATGGAGGACAGGTAGAGAGTGACAGACCTCCGCACTACACATGGAGGACATGTAGAGAGTGACAGACCCCACACTACACAAGGGGGACAGGTAGAGAGTGACAGACCCCACAATACACATGGAGGACAGGTAGAGAGTGACAGACCCCACACTACACATGGAGGACAGGTAGAGAATGACAGACCCCGCACTACACATGGAGGACAGGTAGAGAGTGACAGACCCCACACTACACATGGAGGACAGGGAGAGAGTGACAGACCCCAAACTACACATGGAGGACAGGTAGAGAGTGACAGATCCCGCACTACACATGGAGGACAGGTAGAGAGTGACAGACTCCGCACTACACATGGAGGACAGGTAGAGAGTGACAGATCCCGCACTACACATGGAGGACAGATAGAGAGTGACAGACCCCACACTACACATGGAGGACAGGTAGAGAGTGACAGATCCCGCACTACACATGGAGGACAGATAGAGAGTGACAGACCCCCGCACTACACATGAAGAACAGGTAGAGAGTGACAGACCCCACGCTACACATGGAGGACAGGTAGAAAGTGAGAGACCCCACACTACACATGGAGGACAGGTAGAGAATGACAGACCCCCGCACTACACATGGAGGACAGGTAGAGAGTGACAGACCCCGCACTACACATGGAGGACAGGTAGAGAGTGACAGACCCCGCACTACACATGGAAGACAGGGAGAGAGTGACAGACCCCACACTACACATGGAGGACAGGTAGAGAGTGACAGACCCCGCACTACACATGGAGGACAGGTAGAGAGTGACAGACCCCACACTACACATGGAGGACAGGAAGAGAGTGACAGACCCCACACTACACATGGAGGACAGGTAGAAAGTGACAGACCCAACACTGCACATGGAGGACAGGTAGAGAGTGACAGACCCCACACTACACATGGAGGACGGGTAGAGAGTGACAGACCCCACACTACACATGGAGGACAGGTAGAGAGTGACAGACCCCACACTACACATGGAGGACAGGTAGAGAGTGACACAGACTCCACACTACACATGGAGGACAGGTAGAGAGTGACAGACCCCTCACTACACATGGAGGACAGGTAGAGAGTGAGAGACCCAACACTACACATGGAGGACAGGTAGAGAGTAACACAGACCCCACACTACACATGGAGGACAGGTAGAGAGTGACAGACCCCACACTACACATGGAGGACAGGTGGAGAATGACAGAACCCCGCACTACACATGGAGGACAGGTAGAGAGTGACAGACGCCGCACTACACATGGAGGACAGGGAGAGAGTGACAGACCCCATACTACACATGGAGGACAGGTAGAGAGTGACAGACCCCACACTACACATGGAGGACTGGTAGAGAATGACAGAACCCCGCACTACACATGGAGGACAGGGAGAGAGTGACAGACCCCGAACTACACATGGAGGACAGGTAGAGAGTGACAGACCCCACGCTACACATGGAGGACAGGTAGAGAGTGACACAGACCCCACACTACACATGGAGGACAGGTAGAGAATGACAGAATCCTGCACTACACATGGAGGACAGGGAGAGAGTGACAGACCCCGCACTACACATGGAGGAGAGGTAGAGAGTGACAGACCCCACACTACACATGGAGGACAGGTAGAGAGTGACAGACCCCACACTACACATGGAGGACAGGTAGAGAGTGACAGACACCACACTACACATGGAGGACAGGTAGAGAGTGACAGATCCCGCACTATACATAGAGGACAGGTAGAGAGAGACAGACTCCACACTACACATGGAGGACAGGTAGAGAGTGACAGATCCCGCACTACACATGGAGGACAGGAAGAGAGTGACACAGACTCCACACTACAAATGGAGGACAGGTAGAAAGTGACAGACCCCACACTATACGTGGAGGACAGGTAGAGAGTGACAGACCCCACACTACACATGGAGGACAGGTAGAGAGTGACAGACCCCACACTACACATGGAGGACAGGTAGAAAGTGACAGACCCCGCACTACACATGAAGGACAGGTAGAGAGTTACAGACCCCACACTATACATGGAGGACAGGTAAGGAGTGACAAACCCGGCACTAAACATGGAGGGCAGGTAGAGAGTGACAGACCCCGCACTACACATGGAGGACAGGTAGAAAGTGACAGACACCGCACTACACATGGAGGACAGGTAGAGATTGACAGACCCCACATTATACATGGAGGACAGGTAGAGAGTGACAGACCCCGCACTACACATGGAGGACAAGTAGAGAGTGACAGACCCCGCACTACACATGGAGGACAGGGAGAGAGCGACAGACCCCACACTACACATGGAGGACAGGGAGAGAGCGACAGACCCCACACTACACATGGAGGACAGGGAGAGAGTGAGAGATCCCACACTGCACATGGAGGACAGGTAGAGAGCGAAAGACCCCACACTACACATGGAGGACAGATAGAGAGTGACAGACCCCACACTACACATGGAGGACTGGTAGAGAGTGACAGACCCCACACTGCACATGGAGGACAGGTAGAGAGTGACAGACCCCACACTACACATGGAGGACTGGTAGAGAGTGACAGACCCCACACTACACATGGAGGACAGGTAGAGAGTGACAGACCCCTCACTACACATGGAGGACAGGAAGAGAGCGACAGACCCCACACTACACATGGAGGACAGGTAGAGAGTGACAGACCCCACACTGCACATGGAGGACAGGTATAGACTGACAGACCCCACACTACACATGGAAGACAGGTAGAGAGTGACAGACCCCACACTGCACATGGAGGACAGGTATAGACTGACAGACCCCACACTACACATAGAAGACAGGTATAGACTGACAGACCCCACACTACACATAGAAGACAGGTAGAGAGTGACAGACCCCACACTACACATGGAGGACAGGTAGAGAGTGACAGACCACACACTACACATGGAGGACAGGTAGAGAGTGACAGACCCCCGCACTGCACATGGAGGACAGGTAGAGAGTGACAAACCCCACACTACACATGGAGGACAACAGGTAGAGAGTGACAGACCCAACACTACACATGGAGGACATGTAGAGAGTGACAGACACCAAATTACACATGGAAGACAGGTAGAGAGTGACAGACCCCACACTACACATGGGGGACAGGTAGAGAGTGACAGACCCCACACTACACATTGAGGACACGTAGAGAGTGACAGACCCCACACTACACATGGGGGACAGGTAGAGAGTGACAGACCCCACACTACACATGGAGGACAGGTAGAGAGTGACAAACCCCACACTACACATGGAGGACAGGTAGAGAGTGACAGACCCCACACTACACATGGAGGACAGGGAGAGAGTGACAGACCCCAAACTACACATGGAGGACAGGGAGAGAGTGACAGACCCCAAACTACACATGGAGGACAGGTAGAGAGTGACAGATCCCAAACTACACATGGAGGACAGGTAGAGAGTGACAGACCCCACACTACACATGGAGGACATGTAGAGAGTGACAGACCCCACACTACACATGGGGGACAGGTAGAGAGTGACAGACCCCACACTACACATGGAGGACAGGTAGAGAGTGACAGACCCCACACTACACATGGAGGACAGGGAGAGAGTGACAGACCCCACACTACACATGGAGGACAGGTAGAGAGTGACAGACCCCACACTACACATGGAGGACAGGGAGAGAGTGATAGACCCCACACTACACATGGAGGACAGGGAGAGAGTGACAGACCCCAAACTACACATGGAGGACAGGGAGAGAGTGACAGACCCCAAACTACACATGGAGGACAGGTAGAGAGTGACAGACCCCACACTACACATGGAGGACATGTAGAGAGTGACAGACCCCACACTACACATGGGGGACAGGTAGAGAGTGACAGACCCCACACTACACATGGAGGACAGGTAGAGAGTGACAGACCCCACACTACACATGGAGGACAGGGAGAGAGTGACAGACCCCAAACTACACATGGAGGACAGGGAGAGAGTGACAGACCCCAAACTACACATGGAGGACAGGTAGAGAGTGACAGATCCCGCACTACACATGGAGGACAGGTAGAGAGTGACAGACCCCACACTACACATGGAGGACAGGTAGAGAGTGACAGACCCCGCACTACACATAGAGGACAGGTAGACAATGACAGACCCCACACTAAACATGGAGGACAGGTAGAGAGTGACAGACCCCCGCACTACACATGGAGGACATGTAGAGAGTGACAGACTCCACACTACACATAGAGGACAGGTAGAGAGTGACAGACCCCACACTACACATGGAGGACAGGTAGAGAGTGACAGACCCCCGCACTGCACATGGAGGACAGGTAGAGAGTGACAGACCCCACACTACACATGGAGGACAACAGGTAGAGAGTGACAGACCCCGCACTACACATGGAGGACATGTAGAGAGTGACAGACACCAAATTACACATGGAGGACAGGTAGAGAGTGACAGACCTCCGCACTACACATGGAGGACATGTAGAGAGTGACAGACCCCACACTACACATGGGGGACAGGTAGAGAGTGACAGACCCCACACTACACATGGAGGACAGGTAGAGAGTGACAGACCCCACATTACACATGGAGGACAGGTAGAGAATGACAGACCCCGCACTACACATGGAGGACAGGTAGAGAGTGACAGACCCCACACTACACATGGAGGACAGGGAGAGAGTGACAGACCCCAAACTACACATGGAGGACAGGTAGAGAGTGACAGATCCCGCACTACACATGGAGGACAGGTAGAGAGTGACAGACCCCGCACTACACATGGAGGACAGGTAGAGAGTGACAGATCCCGCACTACACATGGAGGACAGATAGAGAGTGACAGACCCCACACTACACTTGGAGGACAGGTAGAGAGTGACAGATCCCGCACTACACATGGAGGACAGATAGAGAGTGACAGACCCCCGCACTAAACATGAAGAACAGGTAGAGAGTGACAGACCCCACGCTACACATGGAGGACAGGTAGAAAGTGAGAGACCCCACACTACACATGGAGGACAGGTAGAGAATGACAGACCCCCGCACTACACATGGAGGACAGGTAGAGAGTGACAGACCCCGCACTACACATGGAGGACAGGTAGAGAGTGACAGACCCCGCACTACACATGGAAGACAGGGAGAGAGTGACAGACCCCACACTACACATGGAGGACAGGTAGAGAGTGACAGACCCCGCACTACACATGGAGGACAGGTAGAGAGTGACAGACCCCACACTACACATGGAGGACAGGTAGAGAGTGACAGACCCCGCACTACACATGGAGGACAGACAGAAAGTGACAGACCCAACACTGCACATGGAGGACAGGTAGAGAGTGACAGACCCCACACTACACATGGAGGACAGGTAGAGAGTGACAGACCCCACACTACACATGGAGGACAGGTAGAGAGTGACAGACCCCACACTACACATGGAGGACAGGTAGAGAGTGACACAGATTCCACACTACACATGGAGGACAGGTAGAGAGTGACAGACCCCTCACTACACATGGAGGACAGGTAGAGAGTGAGAGACCCCACACTACACATGGAGGACAGGTAGAAAGTGACAGACACCGCACTACACATGGAGGACAGGTAGAGAGTGACAGACCCCACATTATACATGGAGGACAGGTAGAGAGTGACAGATCCCGCACTACACATGGAGGACAAGTAGAGAGTGAAAGACCCCGCACTACACATGGAGGACAGGGAGAGAGCGACAGACCCCACACTACACATGGAGGACAGGTAGAGAGTGACAGACCCCACACTACACATGGAGGACAGGGAGAGAGTGAGAGATCCCACACTGCACATTGAGGACAGGTAGAGAGTGACAGACCCCACACTACACATGGAGGACTGGTAGAGAGTGACAGACCCCACACTACACATGGAGGACAGGTAGAGAGTGACAGACCCCTCACTACACATGGAGGACAGGGAGAGAGCGACAGACCCCACACTACACATGGAGGACAGGTAGAGAGTGACAGACCCCACACTGCACATGGAGGACAGGTATAGACTGACAGACCCCACACTACACATGGAAGACAGGTAGAGAGTGACAGACCCCACACTGCACATGGAGGACAGGTATAGACTGACAGACCCCACACTACACATAGAAGACAGGTAGAGAGTGACAGACCCCACACTACACATGGAGGACAGGTAGAGAGTGACAGACCACACACTACACATGGAGGACAGGTAGAGACTGACAGACCCCCGCACTGCACATGGAGGACAGGTAGAGAGTGACAGACCCCACACTACACATGGAGGACAACAGGTAGAGAGTGACAGACCCCGCACTACACATGGAGGACATGTAGAGAGTGACAGACACCAAATTACACATGGAGGACACGTAGAGAGTGACAGACCTCCGCACTACACATGGAGGACATGTAGAGAGTGACAGACCCCACACTACACATGGGGGACAGGTAGAGAGTGACAGACCCCACACTACACATGGAGGACAGGTAGAGAGTGACAGACCCCACACTACACATGGAGGACAGGTAGAGAATGACAGACCCCGCACTACACATGGAGGACAGGTAGAGAGTGACAGACCCCACACTACACATGGAGAACAGGGAGAGAGTGACAGACCCCAAACTACACATGGAGGACAGGTAGAGAGTGACAGATCCCGCACTACACATGGAGGACAGGTAGAGAGTGACAGACCCCACACTACACATGGAGGACAGGTAGAGAGTGACAGACCCCGCACTACACATAGAGGACAGGTAGACAATGACAGACCCCACACTACACATGGAGGACAGGTAGAGAGTGACAGACCCCCGCACTACACATGGAGGACATGTAGAGAGTGACAGACCCCACACTACACATAGAGGACAGGTAGAGAGTGACAGACCCCACACTACACATGGAGGACAGGTAGAGAGTGACAGACCCCCGCACTGCACATGGAGGACAGGTAGAGAATGACAGACCCCACACTACACATGGAGGACAACAGGTAGAGAGTGACAGACCCCGCACTACACATGGAGGACATGTAGAGAGTGACAGACACCAAATTACACATGGAGGACAGGTAGAGAGTGACAGACCTCCGCACTACACATGGAGGACATGTAGAGAGTGACAGACCCCACACTACACATGGGGGACAGGTAGAGAGTGACAGACCCCACACTACACATGGAGGACAGGTAGAGAGTGGCAGACCCCACACTACACATGGAGGACAGGTAGAGAGTGACAGACCCCACACTACACATGGAGGACAGGGAGAGAGTGAGAGATCCCACACTGCACATGGAGGACAGGTAGAGAGCGAAAGACCCCACACTACACATGGAGGACAGGTAGAGAGTGACCGACCCCGCACTACACAAGGAGGACAGGAAGAGAGTGATAGACCCCACACTGCACATGGAGGACAGGTAGAGAGTGACAGACCCCACACTACACATGGAGGACTGGTAGAGAGTGACAGACCCCACACTACACATGGAGGACAGGTAGAGAGTGACAGACCCCTCACTACACATGGAGGACAGGGAGAGAGTGACAGATCCCACACTGCACATGGAGGACAGGTAGAGAGCGACAGACCCCACACTACACATGGAGGACAGGTAGAGAGTGACAGAACCCACACTACACATGGAGGACAGGGAGAGAGTGACAGACCCCACACTACACATGGAGGACAGGTATAGAGTGACAGACCCCACACTACACATGGAGGACAGGTAGAGAGTGACAGACCCCACACTACACATGGAGGACAGGTAGATAGTGACAGACCCCACACTACACATGGAGGACAGGCAGAGAGTGACAGACCCTACACTACACATGGAGGACAGGTAGAGAGTGACAGACCCCACACTACACATGGAGGACAGGTAGAGAGTGACAGACCCCACACTATACATGGAGGACAGGTAGAGAGTGACAGACCCTACGCTACACATGGAGGACAGGTAGAGAGTGACAGACCCCGCACTACACATGGAGGACAGGGAGAGAGTGACAGACCCCACACTACACATGGAGGACAGGTATAGAGTGACAGACCCCACACTACACATGGAGGACAGGTAGAGAGTGACAGACCCCACACTACACATGGAGGACAGGTAGATAGTGACAGACCCCACACTACACATGGAGGACAGGTAGAGAGTGACAGACCCTACACTACACATGGAGGACAGGTAGAGAGTGACAGACCCCGCACTACACATGGAGGACAGGTAGAGAGTGACAGACCCCGCACTACACATGGAGGACAGGTAGAGAGTGACAGACCCCACACTACACATGGAGGACAGGTAGAGAGTGACAGACCCCCGCACTACACATGGAGGACAGGTAGAGAGTGACAGACCCCCGCACTACACATGGAGGGCATGTAGAGAGTGACAGACCCCACACTACACATAGAGGACAGGTAGAGAGTGACAGACTCCCGCACTACACATGGAGGACAGGTAGAGAGTGACAGACCCCACACTACACATGGAGGACAGGTAGAGAGTGACAGACCCCGCACTACACATAGAGGACAGGTAGACAATGACAGACCCCACACTACACATGGAGGACAGGTAGAGAGTGACAGACCCCCGCACTACACATGGAGGACATGTAGAGAGTGACAGACCCCACACTACACATAGAGGACAGGTAGAGAGTGACAGACCCCACACTACACATGGAGGACAGGTAGAGAGTGACAGACCCCACACTACACATGGAAGACAGGTAGAGAGTGACAGACCCCACACTGCACATGGAGGACAGGTATAGACTGACAGACCCCACACTACACATGGAAGACAGGTAGAGAGTGACAGACCCCACACTGCACATGGAGGACAGGTATAGACTGACAGACCCCACACTACACATGGAGGACAGATAGAGAGTGACAGACCCCACACTACACATGGAGGACAGGGAGAGAGTGACTGACCCCAAACTACACATGGAGGACAGGTAGAGAGTGACAGACCCACACTACACATGGAGGACAGGTAGAGAGTGACAGATCCCGCACTACACATGGAGGACAGGAAGAGAGTGACACAGACTCCACACTACAAATGGAGGACAGGTAGAAAGTGACAGACCCCACACTATACGTGGAGGACAGGTAGAGAGTGACAGACCCCACACTACACATGGAGGACAGGTAGAGAGTGACAGACCCCGCACTACACATGGAGGACAGGTAGAAAGTGACAGACCCAACACTGCACATGGAGGACAGGTAGAGAGTGACAGACCCCACACTACACATGGAGGACAGGTAGAGAGTGACAGACCCCACACTACACATGGAGGACAGGTAGAGAGTGACAGACCCCACACTGCACATGGAGGACAAGTAGAGAGTGACACAGACTGCACACTACACATGGAGGACAGGTAGAGAGTGAGAGACCCCACACTACACATGGAGGACAGGTAGAGAGTGACACAGACCCCACACTACACATGGAGGACAGGTAGAGAGTGACAGACCCCACACTACACATGGAGGACAGGTAGAGAGTGACACAGACCCCACACTACACATGGAGGACAGGTAGAGAATGACAGAACCCCGCACTACACATGGAGGACAGGGAGAAAGTGACAGACCCCGCACTACACATGGAGGACAGGTAGAGTGACAGACCTCGCACTACACATGGAGGACAGGTAGAGAGTGACAGACCCCGCACTACACATGGAGGACAGGTAGAGAATGACAGACCCCACACTACACATGGAGGACAGGTAGAGAGTGACACAGACCCCACACTACACATGGAGGACAGGTAGAGAATGACAGAACCCCGCACTACACATGGAGGACAGGTAGAGAGTGACAGACACCACACTACACATGAAGGACAGGTAGAGAGTGAAAGATCCCGCGCTACACATGGAGGACAGGTAGAGAGTGACAGACCCCGCACTACACATGGAGGACAGGTAGAGAGTGACAGACCCCACACTACACATGGAGGACAGGTAGAGAGTGACAGACCCCGCACTACACATGGAGGACAGGTAGAGAGTGACAGACCTCCGCACTACAGATAGAGGACAGGTAGAGAGTGACAGACCCCACACTACACATGGAGGACAGGTAGAGAGTGACAGACACCACACTACACATGGAGGACAGGTAGAGAGTGACACAGACCCCACACTACACATGGAGGACAGGTAGAGAATGACAGAACCCCGCACTACACATGGAGGACAGGGAGAGAGTGACAGACCCCGCACTACACATGGAGGACAGGTAGAGAGTGACAGACCCCACACTACACATGGAGGACAGGTAGAGAGTGACAGACCCCACACTACACATGGAGGACAGGTAGAGAGTGACAGACACCACACTACACATGGAGGACAGGTAGAGAGTGACAGATCCCGCACTATACATGGAGGACAGGTAGATAGTGACAGACCCCACACTACACATGGAGGACAGGTAGAGAGTGACACAGACTCCACACTACACATGGAGGACAGGTAGAGAGTGAGAGACCCCACACTACACATGGAGGACAGGTAGAGAGTGACACAGACCCCACACTACACATGGAGGACAGGTAGAGAGTGACAGACCCCACACTACACATGGAGGACAGGTAGAGAGTGACACAGACCCCACACTACACATGGAGGACAGGTAGAGAATGACAGAAACCCGCACTACACATGGAGGACAGGGAGAGAGTGACAGACCACGCACTACACATGGAGGACAGGTAGAGTGACAGACCCCGCACTACACTTGGAGGACAGGTAGAGAATGACAGACCCCACACTACACATGGAGGACAGGTAGAGAGTGACACAGACCCCACACTACACATGGAGGACAGGTAGAGAATGACAGAATCCCGCACTACACATGGAGGACAGGTAGAAAGTGACAGACACCACACTACACATGGATGACAGGTAGAGAGTGAAAGATCCCGCACTATACATAGAGGACAGGTAGAGAGTGACAGACCCCACACTACACATGGAGGACAGGTAGAGAGTGACAGATCCCGCACTACACATGGAGGACAGGAAGAGAGTGACACAGACTCCACACTACAAATGGAGGACAGGTAGAAAGTGACAGACCCCACACTATACGTGGAGGACAGGTAGAGAGTGACAGACCCCACACTACACATGGAGGACAGGTAGAGAGCGACAGACCCCACACTACACATGGAGGACAGGTAGAAAGTGACAGACCCCGCACTACACATGAAGGACTGGTAGAGAGTTACAGACCCCACACTATACATGGAGGACAGGTAGAGAGTGACAAACCCGGCACTACACATGGAGGGCAGGTAGAGAGTGACAGACCCCGCACTACACATGGAGGACAGATTGAAAGTGACAGACACCGCACTACACATGGAGGACAGGTAGAGAGTGACAGACCCCACATTATACATGGAGGACAGGTAGAGAGTGACAGACCCCGCACTACACATGGAGGACAAGTAGAGAGTGACAGACCCCGCACTACACATGGAGGACAGGGAGAGAGCGACAGACCCCACACTACACATGGAGGACAGGTAGAGAGTGACAGACCCCACACTACACATGGAGGACAGGGAGAGAGTGAGAGATCCCACACTGCACATGGAGGACAGGTAGAGAGCGAAAGACCCCACACTACACATGGAGGACAGGTAGAGAGTGACCGACCCCACACTACACATGGAGGACATGTAGAGAGTGACAGATCCCACACTACACATGGAGGACAGGTAGAGAGTTACAGACCCCGCACTACACAAGGAGGACAGGTAGAGAGTGACAGACCCTACACTGCACATGGAGGACAGGTAGAGAGTGACAGACCCCACACTACACATGGAGGACTGGTAGAGAGTGACAGACCCCACACTACACATGGAGGACAGGTAGAGAATGACAGAACCCCGCACTACACATGGAGGACAGGGAGAGAGTGACAGACCCCACACTACACATGGAGGACAGGTAGAGAGTGACAGACCTCGCACTACACATGGAGGACAGGTGGAGTGACAGACCTCGCACTACACATGGAGGACAGGTAGAGAGTGACAGACCCCGCACTACACATGGAGGACAGGTAGAGAATGACAGACCCCACACTACACATGGAGGACAGGTAGAGAGTGACACAGACCCCACACTACACATGGAGGACAGGTAGAGAATGACAGAACCCCGCACTACACATGGAGGACAGGTAGAAAGTGACAGACACCACACTACACATGGAGGACAGGTAGAGAGTGAAAGATCCCGCACTATACATAGAGGACAGGTAGAGAGTGACAGACCCCACACTACACATGGAGGACAGGGAGAGAGTGACAGATCCCGCACTACACATGGAGGACAGGAAGAGAGTGACACAGACTCCACACTACAAATGGAGGACAGGTAGAAAGTGACAGACCCCACACTATACGTGGAGGACAGGTAGAGAGTGACAGACTCCACACTACACATGGAGGACAGGTAGAGAGCGACAGACCCCACACTACACATGGAGGACAGGTAGAAAGTGACAGACCCCGCACTACACATGAAGGACAGGTAGAGAGTTACAGACCCCACACTATACATGGAGGACAGGTAGAGAGTGACAAACCCGGCACTACACATGGAGGGCAGGTAGAGAGTGACAGATCCCGCACTACACATGGAGGACAGATTGAAAGTGACAGACACCGCACTACACATGGAGGACAGGTAGAGAGTGACAGACCCCACATTATACATGGAGGACAGGTAGAGAGTGACAGACCCCGCACTACACATGGAGGACAAGTAGAGAGTGACAGACCCCGCACTACACATGGAGGACAGGGAGAGAGCGACAGACCCCACACTACACATGGAGGACAGGTAGAGAGTGACAGACCCCACACTACACATGGAGGACAGGGAGAGAGTGAGAGATTCCACACTGCACATGGAGGACAGGTAGAGAGCGAAAGACCCCACACTACACATGGAGGACAGGTAGAGAGTGACCGACCCCACACTACACATGGAGGACATGTAGAGAGTGACAGATCCCACACTACACATGGAGGACAGGTAGAGAGTGACAGACCCCGCACTACACAAGGAGGACAGGTAGAGAGTGACAGACCCCACACTGCACATGGAGGACAGGTAGAGAGTGACAGACCCCACACTACACATGGAGGACTGGTAGAGAGTGACAGACCCCACACTACACATGGAGGACAGGTAGAGAGTGACAGACCCCTCACTACACATGGAGGACAGGGAGAGAGCGACAGACCCCACACTACACATGGAGGAGAGGTAGAGAGTGACAGACCCCACACTGCACATGGAGGACAGGTATAGACTGACAGACCCCACACTACACATGAAAGACAGGTAGAGAGTGACAGAACCCACACTGCACATGGAAGACAGGTAGAGAGTGACAGACCCCAAACTACACATGGAGGACAGGAAGAGAGTGACAGACCCCGCACTACACATGGAGGACAGGTAGAGAGTGACAGACCCCGCACTACACATGGAGGACAGGGAGAGAGCAACAGACCCCACACTACACATGGAGGACAGGTAGAGAGTGACAGACCCCACACTACACATGGAGGACAGGTAGAGAGTGACAGACCCCGGACTACACATGGAGGACAGGTAGAGAGTGACAGACCCCGCACTACACATGGAGGACAGGTAGATAGTGACAGACCCCGCACTGCACATGTAGGACAGGTAGAGAGTGACAGACCCTGCACTACACATGGAGGACAGGTAGAGAGTGACAGACCCCGCACTACACATGGAGGACAGGGAGAGAGCAACAGACCCCACACTACACATGGAGGACAGGTAGAGAGTGACAGACCCCACACTACACATGTAGGACAGGTAGAGAGTGACAGACCCCACACTACACATGTAGGACAGGTAGAGAGTGACAGACCCCACACTACACATGGAGGACAGGTAGAGAGTGACAGACCCCACACTACACATGGAGGACAGGGAGAGAGTGACAGACCCCACACTACACATGGAGGACAGGGAGAGAGTGACAGATCCCACACTGCACATGGAGGACAGGTAGAGAGCGACAGACCCCACACTACACATGGAGGACAGGTAGAGAGTGACAGACCCCACACTACACATGGAGGACAGGGAGAGAGTGACAGACCCCACACTACACATGGAGGACAGGTATAGAGTGACAGACCCCACATTACACATGGAGGACAGGTAGAGAGTGACAGACCCCACACTACACATGGAGGACAGGTAGATAGTGACAGACCCCACACTGCACATGGAGGACAGGTAGAGAGTGACAGACCCCACACTACACATGGAGGACAGGTAGAGAGTGACAGACTCCGCACTACACATGGAGGACAGGTAGAGAGTGACAGACCCCGCACTACACATGGAGGACAGGTAGAGAGTGACAGACCCCACACTACACATGGAGGACAGGTAGAGGGTGACAGACTCCACACTACACATGGAGGACAGGTAGAGAGTGACAGACTCCACACTACACATGGAGGGCAGGTAGAGAGTGACAGACCCCGCACTACACATGGAGGAAAGGTAGAGAGTGACAGACCACACACTACACATAGAGGACAGGTAGAAAGTGACAGACCCCACACTGCACATGGAGGACAGTTAGAGAGCGACAGACCCCCGCACTACACATGGAGGACAGTTAGAGAGTGACAGACCCCGCACTACACATGGAGGACAGGTAGAGAGTGACAGACCCCGCACTACACATGGAGGACAGGTAGAGAGTGACAGACCCCGCACTACACATGGAGGACAGGTAGAGAGTGACAGACCCCACACTACACATGGAGGACAGGTAGAGAGTGACAGACCCCACACTACACATGGAGGACAGGTAGAAAGTGACAGACCCTGCACTGCACATGCAGGACAGGTAGAGAGTGACAGACCTCTCACTACACATGGAGGACAGGTAGAGAGTGACAGACCCCACACTACACATGGAGGACAGGTAGAGAGTGACAGACCCCACACTACACATGGAGGACAGGTAGAGAGTGACAGACCCCACACTACACATGGAGGACAGGTAGAGAGTGACAGACCCCACACTACACATGGAGGACAGGTAGAAAGTGACAGACCCCTCACTACACATGGAGGACAGGTAGAAAGTGACAGACCCCAAACTACACATGGAGGACAGGTAGAGAGTGACAGACCCCACACTACACATGGAGGACAGGTAGAGAGTGACAGACCCCCGCACTACACATGGAGGACAGGTAGACAATGACAGACCCCACACTACACATGGAGGACAGGTAGAGAGTGACAGACCCCGCACTACACATGGAGGACAGGTAGAGAGTGACAGACCCCACACTACACATGGAGGACAGGGAGAGAGTGACAGATCCCACACTGCACATGGAGGACAGGTAGAGAGCGACAGACCCCACACTACACATGAAGGACAGGTAGAGAGTGACAGACCCCACACTACACATGGAGGACAGGGAGAGAGTGACAGACCCCACACTACACATGGAGGTCAGGTATAGAGTGACAGACCCCACACTACACATGGAGGACAGGTAGAGAGTGACAGACCCCACACTACACATGGAGGACAGGTAGATAGTGACAGACCCCACACTGCACATGGAGGACAGGTAGAGAGTGACAGACCCCACACTACACATGGAGGACAGGTAGAGAGTGACAGACCCCGCACTACACATGGAGGACAGGTAGAGAGTGACAGACCCCGCACTACACATGGAGGACAGGTAGAGAGTGACAGACCCCACACTACACATGGAGGACAGGATAGAGAGTGACAGACCCCACACTACACATGGAGGACAGGTAGAGAGTGACAGACCCCACACTACACATGGAGGACAGGTAGAGAGTGACAGACCCCACACTACACATGGAGGACAGGTAGAAAGTGACAGACCCCTCACTACACATGGAGGACAGGTAGAAAGTGACAGACCCCACACTACACATGGAGGACAGGTAGAGAGTGACAGACCCCACACTACACATGGAGGACAGGTAGAAAGTGACAGACCCCGCACTACACATGGAGGACAGGTAGAGAGTGACAGACCCCGCACTACACATGGAGGACAGGTAGAGAGTGACAGACCCCACACTACACATGGAGGACAGGGAGAGAGTGACAGATCCCACACTGCACATGGAGGACAGGTAGAGAGCGACAGACCCCACACTACACATGGAGGACAGGTAGAGAGTGACAGACCCCACACTACACATGGAGGACAGGGAGAGAGTGACAGACCCCACACTACACATGGAGGACAGGTATAGAGTGACAGACCCCACACTACACATGGAGGACAGGTAGAGAGTGACAGACCCCACACTACACATGGAGGACAGGTAGATAGTGACAGACCCCACACTGCACATGGAGGACAGGTAGAGAGTGACAGACCCCACACTACACATGGAGGACAGGTAGAGAGTGACAGACCCCGCACTACACATGGAGGACAGGTAGAGAGTGACAGACCCCGCACTACACATGGAGGACAGGTAGAGAGTGACAGACCCCACACTACACATGGAGGACAGGATAGAGAGTGACAGACCCCGCACTACACATGGAGGACATGTAGAGAGTGACAGACCCTGCACTACACATGGAGGACAGGTAGAGAGTGACAGACCCCACACTACACACGGAGGGCAGGTAGAGATTGACAGACCCCGCACTACACATGGAGGAAAGGTAGAGAGTGACAGACCACACACTACACATAGAGGACAGGGAGAGAGTGACAGATCCCATACTGCACATGGAGGACAGTTAGAGAGCGACAGACCCCACACTACACATGGAGGACCGCTAGAGAGTTACAGACCCCGCACTACACATGGAGGACAGGTAGAGAGTGACAGACCGCGCACTACACATGGAGGACAGGTAGAGAGTGACAGACCCCGCACTACACATGGAGGACAGGTAGAGAGTGACAGACCCCGCACTACACATGGAGGACAGGTAGAGAGTGACAGACCGCGCACTACACATGGAGGACAGGTAGAGAGTGACAGACCCCGCACTACACATGGAGGACAAGTAGAGAGTGACAGACCCCACACTACACATGGAGGACAGGTAGAAAGTGACAGACCCTGCACTGCACATGCAGGACAGGTAGAGAGTGACAGACCCCGCACTACACATGGAGGACAGGTAGAAAGTGACAGACCCCACACTACACATGGAGGACAGGTAGAGAGTGACAGACCCCACACTACACATGGAGGACAGGTAGAGAGTGACAGACCCCACACTACACCTGGAGGACAGGTAGAGAGTGACAGACCCCACACTACACATGGAGGACAGGTAGAGAGTGACAGACCCCGCACTACACATGGAGGACAGGTAGAGAGTGACAGACCCCACACTACACATGGAGGACAGGTAGAAAGTGACAGACCCCACACTACACATGGGGGACAGGTAGAAAGTGACAGACCCCACACTACACATGGAGGACAGGTAGAGAGTGACAGACCCCACACTACACATGGGGGACAGGTAGAAAGTGACAGACCCCACACTACACATGGAGGACAGGTAGAAAGTGACAGACCCCACACTACACATGGAGGACAGGTAGAAAGTGACAGACCCCACACTACACATGGGGGACAGGTAGAGAGTGACAGACCCCACACTACACATGGAGGACAGGTAGAAAGTGACAGACCCCACACTACACATGGAGGACAGGTAGAGAGTGACAGACCCCACACTACACATGGAGGGCAGGTAGAGAGTGAGAGACCCCGCACTACACATGGAGGACAGGTAGAGAGTGACAGACCCCACACTACACCTGGAGGACAGGTAGAGAGTGACAGACCCCACACTACACATGGAGGACAGGTAGAGAGTGACAGACCCCACACTACACATGGAGGACAGGTAGAGAGTGACAGACCCCACACTACACCTGGAGGACAGGTAGAGAGTGACAGACCCCACACTACACATGGAGGACAGGTAGAGAGTGACAGACCCCGCACTACACATGGAGGACAGGTAGAGAGTGACAGACCCCACACTACACATGGAGGACAGGTAGAAAGTGACAGACCCCACACTACACATGGGGGACAGGTAGAAAGTGACAGACCCCACACTACACATGGAGGACAGGTAGAGAGTGACAGACCTCACACTACACATGGGGGACAGGTAGAAAGTGACAGACCCCACACTACACAAGGAGGACAGGTAGAAAGTGACAGACCCCACACTACACATGGAGGACAGGTAGAAAGTGACAGACCCCACACTACACATGGGGGACAGGTAGAGAGTGACAGACCCCACACTACACATGGAGGACAGGTAGAAAGTGACAGACCCCACACTACACATGGAGGACAGGTAGAGAGTGACAGACCCCACACTACACATGGAGGGCAGGTAGATAGTGACAGACCCCACACTGCACATGGAGGACAGGTAGAGAGTGACAGACCCCACACTACACATGGAGGACAGGTAGAGAGTGACAGACCCCGCACTACACATGGAGGACAGGTAGAGAGTGACAGACCCCGCACTACACATGGAGGACAGGTAGAGAGTGACAGACCCCACACTACACATGGAGGACAGGATAGAGAGTGACAGACCCCACACTACACATGGAGGACAGGTAGAGAGTGACAGACCCCACACTACACATGGAGGACAGGTAGAGAGTGACAGACCCCACACTACACATGGAGGACAGGTAGAAAGTGACAGACCCCTCACTACACATGGAGGACAGGTAGAAAGTGACAGACCCCACACTACACATGGAGGACAGGTAGAGAGTGACAGACCCCACACTACACATGGAGGACAGGTAGAAAGTGACAGACCCCGCACTACACATGGAGGACAGGTAGAGAGTGACAGACCCCGCACTACACATGGAGGACAGGTAGAGAGTGACAGACCCCACACTACACATGGAGGACAGGGAGAGAGTGACAGATCCCACACTGCACATGGAGGACAGGTAGAGAGCGACAGATCCCACACTACACATGGAGGACAGGTAGAGAGTGACAGACCCCACACTACACATGGAGGACAGGGAGAGAGTGACAGACCCCACACTACACATGGAGGACAGGTATAGAGTGACAGACCCCACACTACACATGGAGGACAGGTAGAGAGTGACAGACCCCACACTACACATGGAGGACAGGTAGATAGTGACAGACCCCACACTGCACATGGAGGACAGGTAGAGAGTGACAGACCCCACACTACACATGGAGGACAGGTAGAGAGTGACAGACCCCGCACTACACATGGAGGACAGGTAGAGAGTGACAGACCCCGCACTACACATGGAGGACAGGTAGAGAGTGACAGACCCCACACTACACATGGAGGACAGGATAGAGAGTGACAGACCCCGCACTACACATGGAGGACATGTAGAGAGTGACAGACCCTGCACTACACATGGAGGACAGGTAGAGAGTGACAGACCCCACACTACACACGGAGGGCAGGTAGAGATTGACAGACCCCGCACTACACATGGAGGAAAGGTAGAGAGTGACAGACCACACACTACACATAGAGGACAGGGAGAGAGTGACAGATCCCACACTGCACATGGAGGACAGTTAGAGAGCGACAGACCCCACACTACACATGGAGGACCGCTAGAGAGTGACAGACCCCGCACTACACATGGAGGACAGGTAGAGAGTGACAGACCGCGCACTACACATGGAGGACAGGTAGAGAGTGACAGACCCCGCACTACACATGGAGGACAGGTAGAGAGTGACAGACCCCGCACTACACATGGAGGACAGGTAGAGAGTGACAGACCCCACACTACACATGGAGGACCGCTAGAGAGTGACAGACCCCGCACTACACATGGAGGACAGGTAGAGAGTGACAGACCGCGCACTACACATGGAGGACAGGTAGAGAGTGACAGACCCCGCACTACACATGGAGGACAGGTAGAGAGTGACAGACCCCACACTACACATGGAGGACAGGTAGAGAGTGACAGACCCCACACTACACATGGAGGACAGGTAGAGAGTGACAGACCCCACACTACACCTGGAGGACAGGTAGAGAGTGACAGACCCCACACTACACATGGAGGACAGGTAGAGAGTGACAGACCCCGCACTACACATGGAGGACAGGTAGAGAGTGACAGACCCCACACTACACATGGAGGACAGGTAGAAAGTGACAGACCCCACACTACACATGGGGGACAGGTAGAAAGTGACAGACCCCACACTACACATGGAGGACAGGTAGAGAGTGACAGACCCCACACTACACATGGGGGACAGGTAGAAAGTGACAGACCCCACACTACACATGGAGGACAGGTAGAAAGTGACAGACCCCACACTACACATGGAGGACAGGTAGAAAGTGACAGACCCCACACTACACATGGGGGACAGGTAGAGAGTGACAGACCCCACACTACACATGGAGGACAGGTAGAAAGTGACAGACCCCACACTACACATGGAGGGCAGGTAGAGAGTGAGAGACCCCGCACTACACATGGAGGACAGGTAGAAAGTGACAGACCCCGCACTACACATGGAGGACAGGTAGAGAGTGACAGACCCCACACTACACATGGAGGGCAGGTAGAGAGTGAGAGACCCCGCACTACACATGGAGGACAGGTAGAAAGTGACAGACCCCGCACTACACATGGAGGACAGGTAGAGAGTGACAGACCCCACACTACACATGGAGGGTGTGTAGAGTCCTTCAGGGTAATCATTTTTTCATCATCTTTGATTTAGAAGCTCCTGTCGTCCATGAGAAAACACTGTTCTTCTGACATGTTGCTGCTCCACTTCGTATCCAGGTTTCCTTAACATTCCGAATACAGGAACAATAGTTATTCCGAAATCAAAATCAGATATAATCTGTGGCATAGTGGACGCGCCATGGCTTGTACTGTATTTTATATTTGATAGTGAAACATGGGGTGAAAAACAGAGGCGGAAAATGACAGAAGAGGCTTTTACAGAATGATCCAAAAATAAAAGCATCTGCTTGGTCCCCAGTAAATAGTCTCTTTATGTAGCATCCATATACCATAACAGATCACATACTGTATAATCACAACCCCTAATGGCTAATTAACATACATGTTACTGGCCCCTCATATCGTTTTTAGGTACTTAGAGCCCCTTTAGGAGCCAAGACCCCTATATTTCTATCCAATACCTGATCCTTTATTTTATATTTTGGTCAAATTTTACAGGTAAGAGAGTGAGCAACATACTGTACCATTTACTGCTACCTGGAAACTGCCAACAAGTTGCTGTTGATAGATCCGTAGTTCTTAGGATGCGCCTCCATATAGAACAGTGACGGCATGTGAACGGCCTGCAGACTGATTGGATAATCTTGGGTTAATAAGTAAGACAATCTGGGTATGCACAAAAAAAAAGCTTTGATTAAAATAATAGAAGCCTCTGTTATTCCTCCTGGAAATTCTGAATATTAATAAATCTAGAATAGGGCTTTACCAATGCGCTTGTCAATAGGATATGCTCCAACATAGTCCGTCACTGCCACATTGAGGAACAGAACGCTTGTCAACTTATGCAAATATTTCCACGATGGACAACTGAGGAACGGCTAAATGCGCACAACTGAATTATTTTAGGATAGGATAGATCATTAATATCAGATTGTCGGTACTACCAGATATCAGCTGTTTGCAGGTCTCTAAATTAAAAAGTGCATGGAACCAGAACACGACAGCGCCGCCCACTGTGTAGTGGCCGTTCTAGGGTACTGCAGCTCAGCCCATATTGAAGTGAATGTGATCTGAGCTGCAGTACTTGTTAACAACCACTACACTGTGTTATATTTCCCTCTATGTATCATAACCCCCCCTCCAGTGTAAATGGGAACATAGCCTTGGTCATTTGTTTTACTGCACGGCGCACAAGCCTGTGTAAAGATAATTAACGTCTTACATCTTGAACTGACCACAACAGGGAGTTCTGTTTATTACCGGCAGCTTTTAGACCTTTTATTGCTTCGATATATTTCAAGAATGACCCTAGTTGTGCCGAGTCAACTCTATAACAAGTTTACAGGTCTAGTCCTGGGATACTTCGGATAGTTTTGAGGTTCCCTCTATAATCAGACCTTGGGATTTAACACCAACGTTGCATAACTTCTCTCTTCTGCACAGTTGTTTGGTGTGGATTTTTTTTTGTACAAGGAATCAGATCTCTTGCACCATTTCATTAAATTACCTAGAACAAGTTGTACTGCAGCATTGCAAAACAAGAAGTAAATGTAAGGAGCGACCTTATCTGTCTGTATGACCTCAGAACAGAGCCGGCCGGGTATAACTAAGGATATGTTCAGTTGTGATCAGTTAGAACAGATCCAGCAGCAATACGCTGGCAAAAAAAGTTGTGGATCCAGTAAGCAAAGATCGGATCCTTTACAAATGAAAGAAAAACAGATGGCTAATTAACAGATCCCTTTTCCATAGACTTCAGTGTTAAAAAAAAACTGATCCAGCAGAGAGCAGTTATTTAAAAACAGACTAAAAAGTTTTGTCTGCACAACTTTGTTGCCAACATATTGCTGCTGGATCCGTTGTAACTGATCACTATTGGACATGTGAACACAGCCTAAGCCTAAACAATCCAGCAGATATTTGAAAGCATAACACACTGATTTTGGGGTATGTACTTACCTCTTTCTTGAGATCAGCATGACATAAATTTTATGGATTTATACACCTAGTTTTCAAAAAGCATGGCCCTCACCCCCCACAGAAAGGTAAAACTGCTTTTGGTGCACAGACCAGTCTAATATGTCCTGGAATAGTCCTGATTGTCATGATACAGTTTACTGGGTGGTTCCTCTTCATCAGCATTTTGTTAGCACTATAGGTGCTGGAACTTCCATTCCAGTTAGAGATACAAAGAGCTGCCCCCCACTTCCTGTAGAGACATACAAAGAACCATCCTCACTTCCTGCAGAGATACAAAGAACTACCCTCACTTCCTATAGTGATACAAAGTACCGTCCTCACTTTCTGTAGCAATACAAAGAACCGCCCTCACTTCCTGTAGAGATACAAAGAACCGCCCTCACTTCCTGTAGAGATACAAAGAACCGCCCTCACTTCCTGTAGAGATAGAAAGAAACGCCCTCACTTCCTGTAGAGATACAAAGAACCGCCCTCACTTCCTGTACAGATACAAAGAACCACCCTCACTTCCTGTAGAGATACAAAGAACCGTCCTCACTTCCTGTAGAGATACAAAGAACTGTCCCCACTTCCTGTAGAGATACAAAGAATCGTCCTCACTCCCTGTAGAGATACAAAGAACCACCCTCACTCCCTGTAGAGCTACAAAGAACCGCCCTCACTTCCTGTTGTGATACAAAGAACTGTCCCCACTTCCTGTAGCGATGCAAAGAACCGTCCTCACTTCCTGTACAGATACAAAGAACCGCTCTCACTTCCTGTAGAGATACAAAGAACCACCCTCACTTCCTGTAGCGATACAAAGAACTGTCCCCACTTCCTGTAGCGATATAAAGAACCGCCCTCACTTCCTGTAGAGATACAAAGAACCGCCCTCACTTCCAGTAGTGATACAAAGAACCGTCCTCACTTCCTGTACAGATACAAAGAACCATCCTCACTTCCTGAAGAGATACAAAGAACCGCCCTCACTTCCTGTAGCGATACAAAGAACTGTCCCCACTTCCTGTAGCGATACAAAGATCTGCCCCCACTTCTTGTAGAGATACAAAGAACCACCCTCACTTCCTGTAGCGATACAAAGAACCACCCTCACTTCCTGTACAGATACAAAGACCCACCCCCACTTCCTGTAGAGATACAAAGAACCGTCCTCACTTCCTGTAGAGATACAAAAACCTACCGCTACTTCCTGTGATGAGACAAAAACCCTCCTCCACTTCCTGTAGAGAGACAGCGACCCGCCTCAATTCCTGTAGAGAGCAAAAGACCCACCCTCACTTCCTTTAGAGAACCAAACACCTGCCTCCTCTTCCTATAGCGAGACAAAGATTATCCCCACTTCCTGTACAGATAAAGACCCACTCACTTCCAGTAGAAGTGGAGCCACACATAATATAATCCATGTTGAAGTTTCTATAGATTACACTTGACAACAGGCAGTGGGTACCAAGTCACACACAGTCACACAGGGAAACACCTTGTGTCTGGAACTTTTCAGGAATTTTTTGTAAGACAATATAGTTTATGAATAAAGTAATTTGCAGATTGCCTATTTATCAAGTTGTCTGAAAGTACGTGGACCATACACCAAAGTTTGTGTATTTTTTCAAAAATGTATAAAAAAAAAACACAGTAGCAGTGCATTATGATAGTATTATATTACTGCAATAGTGTGGAAGTATTTTACTATAATAGTTTATCAGTATATTAGTTTGTTATCTTACTAGTGTTATATTAGTAGTATGTTATTGGGGTGTGTTATACATTCTTATAAAGATAATCCTTTACTTTTATTTATTTTTTATTTTTATTTATTTTATTTATTTTTTAATAAAAATATTCCTGCTCTCGAAAGCATGCTCCATTCTTCATCAAGGACGACAACAAGAGCAGGGAGGATGGTCCTGGTACTGTTGTGACATGAGGCACTTTAGGAGGGGGCGTAAATGTGACATAAGGTCAGGGCTGGAGACATGACATAATGTGGCAGGATGAGCTCATGCTGAAGACTCCCAGGTCATGTGCGAGAAGGCTACACCTGTTGGTTTTGGAATGGTGGGTCCTGAATCTTCTGATAGATGCATGGGTGGAGCTGTCCCTGGACATTCTCTATAAAGTTCCCTGAGAATTGGAGATGAAATGAACAACTCTTCCCTCTACTCCCATCATCCTCTAAAAACCACCCTGCTGTCTGTTGTATCAAACTATAGCTAAACACCAAGCATTCAGCGCCAAAATCAGTCTCGATTTACAATTCTGTTCTGGAATATTAAAAATGGAGGACAATGTGAAATGGGCCACCGAGATTATTGACCAAAAATTGGAACTCGAGAAAGAAAATGAGGTGAGTGATAACTTTATGCTGTTATATTACAGTACATATGTTATTATATTTATTGCAATATTTGCCTTTTCTCAGATTTTTTTTTTAACTAACTTTAATCATTTTTAACTTTTTTTTTGCAAGTATTTTTGTTTGAAAATAAGTTTTTTTTTTTACATAAGTCAATGAATATAATTCAGTATGGAAGGTGTTGAAATGGTATTCTTTTTTGTCTCCTTGAATAATGGTTATTTAACCATACTGTAGATATATAGAAAATTGTATTAGATAGGAAAAGCAGTAGAAAATTGGCCCAAATTTTGGTAAAATTCTATGCTATAGATAAACAGATTGATTTATAAACCATGATAAATAAAAAGGCAGACTGACAGATAGATATGGGATAGATAGATAGATAATAGATAGATATGGGATAGATAGATAGATAGATAATAGATAGATATGGGATAGATAGATAGATAGATAATAGATAGATATGGGATAGATAGATAGGTAATAGATAGATAGATATATCAATAGATAGATAGATAGATAGATAGATAGATAGATAGATAGATACATAGAGATGGATAGATAGATAGATAGATAGATAGATAGATAGATAGATAGATAGATAGATAGATAGATAGATCAGTAGTTGAAATCAGATCGAACATTGGAGATGACGATTAAAAGTAACAAAAAGGTCTAACAAATACTTTTAATAATTGATTCTCATTTTTGGAGCTTATAATAAAATAATAGCATAAATTAACAGAATTAATAAATAGACCCAGCCTCTGCTGTTCTGTCACAGTACAGTCAGTAATACCGTATCATCTAACTGGTATCATTCAGGTAATCTGATGCCAAATATCAGTGTCATAAGTGCAATCACTAATCATAGTGATCCAAAAAGTGTTATGAGATAACATAGTTTATAAATAATCTCAGGATAGAGCAATAGACTTTTATATATGATAATAGAATTAATATATTAATAGTAGTATTACTACTACTAATAATGCTAACAATAATAATAATAATAATTGTGGTTTATGATTCAACCCCTATATTTAATATATATTTTTCTTTCTCTTCAATCGTTTTATTCTTCTATTCTTTCTTTTATAAGAATATAACTATAACTAAAAACACATGACTACATTTATTTTAGATCTTGAAACCTCGCTTTCGGAAGATTGGTGTGATTGACATAGACCGGAATGAATTAAATAAAGAGAATTGCAAACCCCCAGTGAACCGGAATCTGGCAAATTTGCAGGTATCTATCTTTCTCATTTTTTTCTTTCTTTCGTTCTCTTATCTATCTATCTATCTATCTATCTATCTATCTATCTATCTATCTATCTATCTATCTATCTCTATATATCTATCTATTATCTATCTATCTATCTATCTATCTCTATATATCTATCTATTATCTATCTATCTATCTCTATATATCTATCTATTATCTATCTATCTATCTATCTATCTACCTATCTACCTATCTACCTATCCATCTCTCTTTACCCACACTCTGGCAGTACAGTTTATTTCCACATTACTTTCTTGGCCATTAATATACAATGAAGTTATAGATCTCCCGTATATTGCGGCCACTGACCCTGGCCCCATTATTGCCCACATTTCATTCTCCGGCTTTTGTGTGATAAATAACATTCAGCGGTCGGTCTTTCATTATTACAGAGAGCAGCTGAACACACATAACTACGAGCAGCGCAGAACTCTGAATTACAAAAGAACATACAAAGCCAGACATGAGAGCCGGGCAGGCAGAATTTGCAATTGATTTGATGACTTTATTGACATAAGTTTTTGGGTCAAAAAGTAGGTCTTGTCCTTCTAAAAGTTACAGAAATGTAATAAAACCTAATATTGCTAATCCAGTTGGAAGGCTAATGCCTAGCGTTTAAAGCCACCTAGGCAATAGATTATTTGTCCGACAGCCATCGCTCCTGAGTCCCACCGAGTGACCCTAAGTTCTCTCCTCTGGCAGGGGCTTGTCTCCCGGAGAACAACTTGCCAATTTCAGTGTGATTGGCCAACAATCCAATTTGTATGAAGGTCTCCTAATTCCAGGGTGTAAAATATGATGGGACATGTTGGATTTTAAAATGCCCAATCCTTTGTCATTGTGGGGCTGGGCCAAGCGTCTTGTTAGTGAAGACAGCAGGAGAGATAGCTTTAGGATGAACAAGTCTTTGACCGGCTAACTTTATACCTCAAAACGAGTCTCCAAAAATTGATCCAGAATTTATCCAAAAGTGGGTGGTTTTCTTGGCGTTCCTGAATGGGTCAAAGTATGGTCTAACATGTTGATTTGGGATTTCCATGTTAAGAGGGATTCTAACCTTCCCCATAGGGAATAAAGATAAGGAGAATCAAACAAGAAAAAGCCCTTCTTTCAGATAACTAATGGCCACCCATGAGGGGCCTCGACCAGGTCATGTAAACATTATATTGCCTGAAAATCCCATCAAGGTCTATTAGATCTATTGACAATACTGTATTTTACCTTTCTTAGGCTTTTTGCTTCTTAATAATAATATGGCTTTCTGTTTTTCCCCACCCTTAATGGGTTTTTCTCAATGCCTCCAATAGATAAAATTGCAAAAATTCTTGTAAAAATAAGCAACTTTTCAATTCACCTCTTATTAAAAATCATGTCTGTAGTCTAAGTTACCGGCCATTGCTATTAGACAGTACATGCTGTGCTTACAAGCTCGTTTTGATAGGAATTGTAAGCGCTGATCTAAAGCTGTCCCAGATTGTCCTTGTTGTCCTCCGATGTTACTGCAAAATTTTATGGCATTCTGGTGTCTAAGGGGTAGTGGCTCTTTTTGTGGAGAGTGACATGCCTGACATGCTTGTGTAAGGAGACTTATAGGCCATGCAATGCTCCTCTGGGAAATTAAATATGCAAGAGACAATTTGCATAATGACATGAACAACAAAAAAAGGGTAAATTACAACATTTTTAAAGTATTATATTAAATAACTAGTTCATTACACATAGAAAATAAAATAAATTATATTTTAAGGTATGAGTTTAGGAAAAATATTAATTTAAAAAATAATAAAAATAGAAAAATAAAAAAAATAAACTGTAGTTGTCATATAAAACCCCCCAAAAATATTAATGAAAAAAATTAAAAAAAAACACAAATATCTATCCATTTATCAAGTATGTAAAAAAAAAATAGCTTAACATGGCCAAGTTAATAACAGGAATCCGTCATCACAAAATAACCTATTGTTGACGTCAAATTTTTATGTTAAAATGTATACTTTTTAAAAAAATTTTGATCATTTTGCTCAATTCGCTATATCACTATTTTATACAAAAAAATAAATCAGAAATCTTGCAATTTTTCCTTTTTTTCTAAATCCAGAGATATGGGCCTTTTTATTTAGTGCTAGTTTTTATGGTCTTTACCCAGGTGGTGTGGCTCATGTGATCCTCTGGGGCGTGTCTTTGGGCTGCTTTGCATAATTAACCTTTGAGCCACACCCCCTTGTAAGGACCAAATCTCTAGGACCGTATAGCAAATTAAAAATAATAAATAAATAAAATTGAATTCTCGTTAGCTTTGGGGGTAAAATGAAAGCTACTTTTCACCTAGTGAGAAGTCCTGTTTAAAAACTTCCTTCAAGATTTTTGTTCTTTATTATTTGTACTCTCAGGCCTGTAGGTAATAATAGACTGACCACCCAATACACATTAACTCTCACAGGGTGAAGATCGGGTACGGAAAACTTCTGTGGATTTGCGTAAAGAAATAGTAGATATTGGCGGAATACAAAACTTTATTGAAATACGCAAAAGGAGGCAAGAGCGTAAGAAGAAAAAGTCACAAGTGGTAGCTCCAGAACCTAAGCCAGAAATAGAAGAGATTGTAAGTATGTGTTCTATTTAGTATGCTTAAAGTGGACTTGTCACTTGTGATAAACATGTATTTTTTTTTAACCCATGTAAATGCCGCTGTTCTCCTGAATCCGGCGTTGTTTTTCTTTTGTTCCTGTGCCTCTCCATTCCTGAGATATGGCCATCTCTTTCCTGTACAGAAATATAGCCTTGTTAAGTAAGTAGGAGTGGTCCCCAAGGAGATGCCCACAATGAAGACGTTAGGACCACGCCCACTTTGATTAAATTACTTGATTTGTATACAGGTAAGAGGGGGTTATAACTCGGGAATGGAGAGGGGCAGGAAAAAAAGAAAAACAACACTGGATCCAGGAGAAGAGCGGCATTTATATCAGGTTATTTATTAAAAAAAAAGATATTTATTGCAAGTGACAGTTGCCCTTTAATAAATGTATAAAACGGCCTCTACCACTGATAGATCCAACGATACATCAGACTTCTTGATTTGTAATCAAAATTATTATTTATACAGTAATGTGGAGTCTCGAGGTCATGTGGCCCAACCTTGAATATATTTAGAAGACTTAAAAAAAAGCTTTAAGATTTATTTCATTCCTAAAAATTAGGGGATAGGTGATTAGTGAATCCACGTGGGTTGGCTCCCACCAATTGCCAGAACGGAGGACATATATGGATCGGATTATTTTAAAATCCTATTGTAGATCCTCCAATAATCCAAAATATTCAGCAAAGGAGAACTCTGCTGTTCTCTGAGATTACATAAATACAATATCAGTCACAAGATCCATTTTTGCCCTACAGACAGAACCCATCAGTCCAGACACATTCCTGAAAGCCGCCGCTGAAGGAAAAATGAATATAATCGAGAAGTTCTTAGAAGATGGTGGTTCCCCAGACACTTGTGATGAGGTACGTCTAAAATAGGTCTCCTTGGCTTGTTCGCACTATCTAAGACATTTGGGTATCAACGGTATCTCATCAAGGCATTTCTTGGCCAACTTTTTGCATTCCATTCCATCGCCTGAGCCAAAGGTTTGCCCAGAGATTAAGTTCTACGTACGATAATCATAACAATCATTAACATTGGTCTAATTTACCGATAATGTGTTCGAAAGCCGCAAGCGCTGCACATATCACCAGACGAGCCGTAAGGCGATCCGCTCATGTGACATGTCTGCAATTATTTATTTATTAGCCTAAAAATAGGAGCACCAAATCCTTTTGGGATGCTCTGTGGCTGTAATGAATTTCAATTACATGTAAAAGTCCCGCAGCTCGGAGTAGGGGTGAGATCAAGGACAGAGGACTCTCTAAGGGACATCTGTTGTAAAAGCAACTGATGTATGAACAAAAATGGACCCCCCTTCCCACATATAGTGGTCCATTAGTCCAAGTTGTTTAGGTTAATGGAGGTTTCCAGTGATACCTTGCTGATCAGTGGATGTCCCACCAATGGGACCCGCAACCACAGTAGATCTCCATTACAAGATGGCATGGCAGGTTGGATGCTTAACCGAGGCTCCATTCATTCCCTATGGAGCTGCTGGAAAAGCTGAGCGCAGTGTTTGGCAGCCCTTTTGTCACTCACAGTATAGGAAATGCTAAGTGCAACACGAAGGGATGAGGGAAAGGGAGCCCAAACACTAGGGAAAGGGGGAGTGGAGACCTCTAGGCTGATCTAATATCACTCTCTCTCCCCTTCCGTCCCTATATTGGTTCCTCACCAATCGCCGAACAGGAAACCTAAGCCCTGCAAGACCCTAGAGCTAGGCCATGGATAGGGAAGGGGGGAATGAGCACTGGTCAGTCCCCACTATAAACTACAGACAACAAGGGAGACAAACACAGGGTGGGAGAATCTTAGCTTGAGCAGACTTCAGAGAGATTACACTAAATGTCCTCTGAAGCACCAGACAGGAAGTAAGTCGACTGCAATAGCTCCAAGCCTTCACAAAGGAACATGTGAATATCACCGGCGCCTCCCTATAGCAAACTGAAAGTATTTAAACACTCAGGCCAGGGTGTCAATCAGAGCAGGAGGGAGGTAGTAGCTGGGTCCTAAAGTAAGACAGATTTAAGAAGGTGCCTGCAAAGCCAAACAAAGTGACCTTCTACAGCCAGCTGCAGAGCGACTGTCTGTTACATCTGACACACCCGTGACACCTTTAGGGAATAAATGGAGCGCATGCACACTGCCTCTTTAGTCTTACAGGTATAAAAGTTCCTCGTTCTACTGATTCATGCAAGTTGCAGGGTTGGACCCTCACTGATACACAAGTAGATAGGTGATAACTTGTTTTAAATGGACAAGATCTTTAAAGTGGAAATTGTAGACAAATTGGGGTTTGGGCAATGTGAAATTTGTCCCATTTTGGCATAAGGTCTGTCCAATCTAAGGGAAATGGTGTAGACCCTGTGGGTTAACTGCTAGGCAGGAGGTGAGCCATGCTGAAATGTGATGGTGGGCCCATTTTCTGAAAGGGGTTCTAGAGATAAATATGATCTGTACTTCTAGATGACAGACCTTCTTATATAGAGGACCTCCACTCGGCTCCCTATCTCAGTACCTGCATAGAACATATCCTGTGGTTTACTTTAGACCATGACTTGATGGAGAAAGTGGAGAACTTCTTGAAGGCGAGAAAATGTAGTAATTGACCTAATGGTAGTAATTGCTCCTAGTAAATTAATCCCACCCTATACAAAGATGCAATAGGTTCTCTGTGGACCCCCGTAATTAATTTTGGAAAAACCCCATTAAATCTAATGTGTGGATTTATTGGGGGCATTATTTTTCAGTTCAAGCGGACAGCTCTTCATCGAGCTTCCCTGGAGGGTCACATGGAAATCATTAAGAAACTCATAGACACTGGATCTTCTGTCAACTTTAGAGATCGGGTAAGACAGTAATTTGTATTATAAGCAAACAATGGCAAAAAAAGTGGGGACCCCTACATAATGCTGGACAATGCCATCACAACCCTCATTTCTGGAAAAGAGGGTTTGGCATGTGCCCTTTCTAACATGCCTTCAGTTGCTATGGTCCTCAGGACAGTTACTCCTTAGTTTTCTTTCTAAGTCTGAGTTATTTCACCTTCCATGTGTCATGCAATATGCCAAGTTGTGTGACAAAGTAAATAAAATAAAAGAAAGTTTGTGATGCCAGGGTGCACTTAATTAACCTCTGCTTCCTGGTAGTGTGATGTAATGTGGTGCACTCCAAATAGTCCAGAAAACAGTGAGGCCAGAGGGGCTGTTGATAACTTTTACTTGCTGCACAGGTACATCCAGCTAAATGATGATTTGAACAGAGATTCAATTCCTATGCAGCAAGCACAGTTATTTTCCAGTATAGTAATGCAGATTTATAAATGGTGCAGTGATTTCTGAGTTTCTACTTATATGCACGGTCCTGATCACACAGCTAACTGCTGCTGAGGCTGTGATTTCTCATATACAGGAGCTATGGCTGCTCCCTTACCTGCTCCTGCAGCCTCTCTAGGACATCTCATACACAAAATGTCTTCTTACCTTCACTGTTAAGCACAAGACTCGGTCATGTGGTCTAACCATGTGACCTTATGGCCATATATGGAAAGCAAATGAACCGCATCACTTCTCTAACCCACCAGGGATATCAGCAATGATGTCTCCCCTGCCCTAGATAACCAGGGATACTTACCTTAGCAACTTCACCTCCTTAGTGCACAAGGGATGTTGATAAAGTTCCCTGGATCCCAGTGGTATTAAAAAGTATGATCAACGCTCCTTTTAGTACAGCCACTATTTTTTTTGCTGGAGAAGGTAGCAACCCTCTTATAAACTCTGCTTTGTACTGATCTTTGCATTATGACTTCTATTAGGGTATGTTCACACTGAGTTTTTGGAGCAGAAACTGAGCGGACTTTGTCCTCCTCAAAAAACTAAAAATTCCTGAATTACTTGGAGTTTCTGCTCTGAAAACTCATCAAAAAGACTCCGTGTGCACACAGCCTTTTGCTGCTTTCATAGATTGTAACCAGACAGCGTTTTGTCGTAATTTACCAAAATTGCATAAAAAACGTTGCGGTTCTACGTTGCCAAAAAAAAAAACAAAAACAGTTCATGGCCACAACGTGTGAATACAGGCCCAGTCATATTATTAAATAACAATGAAAATAGGATCTTTTTTTTTCATCTTTTCTACATAGCTGGATTGCACCGCCATCCACTGGGCCTGTCGTGGGGGTAAGCTGGACGTCATAAAGCTTCTTCAGGAAAACGGGGCTGAAATCAATGTAAAAGACAAGGTAATAGAATCCGCACATTTCTAGGAACTCCCCTGGGGCACCGAGCGTCTCCACGTCTCATCACCCTTTAAAGTAATTAAACAGAAGAAAATGTTCGCAATTTTCTTTTTGTTTGCCAATAATAACAGTTATTCAATTCAATAAATTTGTATAATTTTTGCAATTTTTTTTTTATTTTTTAGGTTCTTAGTACCCCCCTGCATGTTGCTACACGTACAGGCCATGCAGACATAGTGGAGCATCTGATTGCTACTGGGGTGGATATAAACGCCAAAGACAGGGTAAGATTCATGACTTTTTTTTTTTTTTTTGACTGTCTAGAAAATAGTAGACAAGTCAATAAAAGACTCTAAGTAATGAGTTTCCTGACAAGTTGTACAAGTCAGAGATGTGAATTGCCCTGTAGGAATGGAACGGTGGCCGTGCATGTGCCATAAGCCAAGTTCCATATAAATTTATTAAGGGCTCATTCAGACATCCGACTTTGGTGGATAAGTGTTGTCTATGGTTTTCACGGATTGTACTTGTGATAGTCTATGGGGCCATTCACATGTCGTTCGATTTTGATCCGAGGGTTGTATCAAAATCGGCAATGCAAGTCTATGGGTCCGTGTAAAAATCGGACTGCACTTGGATGCCATCTGAGTGTGGTCCAATTTTCATAGACTGTCAGAAAGGAGAAGGTGGAGAAACTTTTTTTCCACGTACGAGAAAAACTGATGACGCTCGGACCAAACTCTGATCAAT
This sequence comes from Phyllobates terribilis, assembly GCF_046119375.1. Classification (NCBI taxonomy): domain Eukaryota; kingdom Metazoa; phylum Chordata; class Amphibia; order Anura; family Dendrobatidae; genus Phyllobates; species Phyllobates terribilis. The sequence continues at coordinate 390,281,759 of NW_027362765.1, forward strand.
ATAATCGGTCCGTTTTTCTCGTACATGTAGGAGGCCTAACGCTGTACTCTTGCTTTTTTGGCTACAGGAGGGTGATACTGCGTTACATGATGCCGTACGACTTAACCGGTATAAAATCATCAAAATGCTGATAATATATGGTGCCAACATGATGACAAAAAACTGGGTGAGTACGACCCCACCACACCTACAACGGCCGGTAGGGTGCCACCGACCTGTCTTGGCTCTTTCAATAATTTTTTTAGGCTGCGTGTCCACTATGTGTTTTTCAAGCGTTTTTGCCGCGGAATTTCTGCAGCGAAAATGCTTAAAAAGATCTTGGTAATACGCGCCCCATGGTGCCCAATGATAATCCTCATGTGCTGTGCACATGCTGCGGAAATTACCGCTGCGGATTATCATTGCGAAAAAATACGCAGCATGTCCATTAATTTTGCGGACACGCAGCGTAATTGCCACCATTGACTTACATTCAATCGCTTCATATCCGCATGACTACATGTGCACATGCGGATATTAAGCGATTCAATGTGCGGATGGTACCCGGGTGTGGAGGACAGGAGACTCTCCTCCAGACCCGGGTACCATAGAACCTGTAAAAAAAAGAATTTAAAATAAAAAATAAACATATACTCACCTTCTGATGTCTCCCGGTCTCCTGTATGATGCGTCCTGGCTCCCCGGCGGCTCACGATGGTCTAAAAGGACCTTTCATGACATCATGAAAGGTCCTTTCACACCACCGCGAGCCGTACAAGTGACCGGACGCAGCGGAGAGAAGACCGGGGGCCATCAGAAGGTGAGTATAATGTTTTTTGTTTTTACCATTTTTATTCTTTTTTTCAACTATTAAATTGGTCACACTATATATGCCGGTTGCTTGGATTTATATAGTGTGACCAAGTTGTCAAGCACTTTCCAGGTGATGCTAAAATTGCTTAGAAAAGTGCTTGATAACCCGCATGCAAAAACGCTCTACTGGCAGGAAAAACGCATGTAAAATCCGCATGTGTTTTTCCTGCCAGGGAGATGTGGAAAAAATCTGCAGCATTTCTGCATCGTGGGCACTTAGCCGAATACTAGCAACTATGGAGGAGGAATGAGTGAGGGGTGGGGGGGGATAATTTTCACTTGATATAGTCCTAACGACTATTTATCTGATAGGCATCTAGGATCTGGAGTGATAAATCCCTTTTAGGTTCAAGTGAGCTGCATTCCCGTACAAAAGTGGGGCCACAGAATACCTTATATCCGCTAATGTGGCCTATATAAAGGAAATATCATCAACATTATACCCTAGACACGGCTCGGACTGGCCCACAGGGAAACAGGAGAATCCTCCGGTAGGCCCCTGTGAAGGAGAGCTAATGAGCCACGCTATTGCACTTGATTCACTATTTGCAGAAAAAGATATAATCTAATCTTTCAGTAAACAAGCTAGCCTAATAAATATTACTAAAAAGTAAAATTTGTGTGCTTGGGTCAGGTCATTTTTTGCATGTAGCTGAACAGTGGACCCCAAGAATCAATATTACTGGTGGGCCTTTTTCAACCCAGTCCAATACTGCCTGGACAACCCCCTTTTATTAGGGCATGTTCTTCTCTCGTTCTAGATTTGTGCTTATAAATAATTTCTCTAAGTCTTTAATCTAAGGCTGGTCTCACGCTACATCTCAGCCTCCGTTCATGACTTACAAGTGAGGCACTGAAAAACCACTGTTGTGTCTGGCTTTAGAGATGAACTTTCTTGGAAAAAAAAAATCAAAATTTTGTGTTTTCAACCCAGTTTCCAATCCAATGCTCTTCAGCATTCCTTCACAGCGGCCTACCGGAGGATTACCCTGTTCCCCCGTGGGCCAGTCCGAGCTTGTATGGTTGTGACTAATAGAATTACAGATATCAATGAAGTAATCCCCTTTGTTCTTTTTGTGCGGTCCAGGATGGTAAGACCCCCACAGATCTCGTGCAACAGTGGCAGTCGGACACCCGGGAGGCATTGGTGAAACGATCAAACGACGGCTCGGAGAAGCAGCTGTAAAGTGGAGACAAGTCATTGGCTTCTTATTTATTGCTGATGTGCACATAGTAGATTCCTGGATGTGATTATAGTCATCGCTTCTGAATATTATTTTTGTAAATTATTAATATGGTGTACAGTGAATTATGTACAGTCGTCTCCTTGTTATATATTGTGTATACTGTTGTATAAAGCATCGCTTCTTAGTAAAATAAAGTTTCATGGTATAAGGGGAGTGCAGTGGATACGGAAAACTTCGGATACGTCTCTCCTGTCCGGGTGCTGACATTTCTTTCCCCTATCACTATTTCCATTTTACAATAACTTTTTTATTGGCTAAGTCCCCTGATAATTAACTGATCTTGTTTTGTCTTGTTCTATTCTGAAGCAGCACCTCCGCAGGATTGAGGAGGTATTACATGATGCCCATGTACATCAATGTAATGTAATGGATGTGCTGGGTCCTCCAGAGAAAGATATACTGTATACTCTTTTAGCTGCTTGATGGAAGACTTAAGTAAGAGCTCCTCATTATTAAAGGGCTTTTGATAATTCATCTTCGTTAAAGAATTGCCCCAAGGATAAGCTGATTAAAAGGTGTCCTAGAATCTGGAGCAATTATCTGCAATCTCTGGACAAGTGTTCAGTTTCTCTGCAGCGCCACCACAGGGGATATGTAGCATTACACAAATCAGTGGTCTATCTGGTCTGACTGATATGAGGGTCCCAAATGCTCTAATAGGGTAAATAAAAATTTGACAACCCCTTTAAAAAGTATTTGCACCAAAACCATGAAATCACCAGTAAATATTGAGTGATGCCAGCTGTTTCATGAGTTTCACCATCTCAATCAAACATCACTAGGAAACTCGGGGCACAGCTATAGTGCTGCACAGGTATCCATTGCACCCAGGCCTTGGTGACTAAGGGGCAGCAAAGATACCACAGTTATAGATGTCCTGTGTGGCTGATGCATGGGCGGCCGCGTTCCGGATCCTCCCAAGAAGAGACGCGGCCATTGCAACCACTCTCTGCACTGACCAATATTATAGGGGTTAAATATCAAGGAGTCCCATATATTATCTACGAGTGTCCTGTATTCGGAAATTACTTTTCTTAACCAAAAGTCCCTTTAATCAAAATCACGATGACTGCAGACTTTGAACATTTAGGTTTAGATCATTAAGACCAGACTTTCAATGTTTAACTGAGTTTTACTTCTAGAGCTCTCAGGTCATAAGACGGCAAACACAGTGTGAACAGACGTATACAATATGGACACAAGTACTGGGACGTTACACAGAGAAGATTTTCTGACCTCCCATTCTACATACATAGACAATCTCCCTTCTAGTTCATCCCAAAGGTGTTGGATGGGGCAGAGGTCCGGGCTCTGTGCGGCCGCTCATGTTCTCCCCTCAATGTCTGTATGGAGTTTGTGCAGTGAGTACAGTCATGGGGATCAGAAAAGGGCGAACCCCAAACTGTTCCCACAAAGCTGAAGCTACAATTGTCCTCACTGTCTTGTGCTGAAGATTAAGATTTCCCTTCACTGGAACTAAGGGCCCAATGCTGACCCCTGATAACAGCCCATAGAATTATCCTCCTCCACCATCTGTACAGCGGCACAATGCAGTCAGGGGGTAACGTTCTCCTGAAATCTCCAAACCCAGACCCCTCCATCAGGCGCAAATAGAGAAGTGTGATCCTTCACTGCACAGAACACGTCTCCTCCAGAGTCCAGTGGTGGCGGCTTTACACCACTTCATCCGACGCTCGGCATTGTGCTTGGTGATGTAAGGCTGCATGCTGCTGCTTGGCCATGAAGCTCCTGGCGGGGGCGCAGTGTTTGTGCTGATGTTAATACCAGAGGAGGTCTGTACTCTGCAGTTATGGAGTCAGCAGAGTGTTGGTGACTTTTCTGCCCTCTACTCCTCAGCACTCGGCCACCCCTTCCAGCAAAGCTACGATCACTTTTCAAAATGCTATCAAAGCTGGCCAAGACTGGCGGAAAATGATCAAATGTAGCAAAATGTTGCAACATTTAAAACTATTTTATGCCTGAAGTGTAGCGAAAACTCTTTGATGAATCGGGGTCTTTTTGTTTCAATCCCTATTTGTTTTTAATATCTGCTTGATCTCAGTGAATAGAACATTCTTGTTACTATCCGGAGACTGCAAACAAGTATAGACCTAATACTTCTCACAGCTGAGAGTTTGTCACTGTTGCTGCCAGTTTAGACAATCCTCTCTAGGGTGATACATTGTATTTACACTGAAACTTTGCAACAAACAAAGAAAGAAAAGGATACATAGAAATGGACACTGAGTACAACTGTAGTCACCTATGGACAATATCTGGGGGTACGTGACGCACGTCTGAACAGTTTTAATGAATTGCAAACTCCACTTTTCTCAGAAAGCATTGCATCAGTATATGTATACAGTCACTGAACCAGCAGGGGGCTGCAAGGAGGTCTCATGTGATCAGGCAGGTTTGGAGGTTTTCACACAGGCCTCTGCACAAGACATCGGAAGACATCGGGAGAGGTTGGTGGTTTCTCCATATATTTGTGGTGTATGGTGCCATGTTTGCAGCTCTGGTGTTAACAGAACCGGAAGCAAAAGTTTTGCTTGGTGTTTTGAGTAACTTACACAGTGCATGATGAACCTGCATTAATCATTAACTCCTTCCAGGCCAGCTGGGAGACTCTCACTGGGGAATACTGCTCCAAAAATGCTGCTCAGATCTCTTTTCCCGCTCTGTATGAGGGGATTCTGCAACACTGGGACCCCCAGGTTCATGCACAAGCTGGCGAGCAGCACGAAGCCTGCCCTGGACATCTCGGGCATTTACCCTCCCATATCAACCCCCTTCGATGACCGGGAACAGGTGGACTACGACAAGCTGGATGAGAACCTACAAAAGTACTCAAGCGTCCCATTTCGAGGTGCGTATTTTGATGCAAGATTTGACTATTATGACCCCCATTTACATGGCAGCAGAGCCGCGTGCATATTTATCACATTGAGGAAAGATGGGTGAGCGGCTGTCAGGCAGATTCTATGGGGACGAAGGATCAGATATGTGGGGATTCTGAATTCCTTCCATATTTTAGAACAAGTTTCTGCTCCATCCATACAGCCCCTGCGCAGAAGCCCTTCAAGGAGTTGTCCCATCTTGTACTTTTATGGCACATAAGCAGGTTATGTCTCATCGCTGGACACCGTCGTCATTGGGAATGGAGCGGTGGCTGTGCAGGTTCTTTCTTTTCATTGGTATAGGAGTGTGCAGAACCCGCTTGGTCAAGATCCTACTATTCGAGGAGCGACTTCTTTCAATGTAGATCAGACACATCCTGTGGATATGCCATAAAGGTACGAAATGGGACAAACCCTTCAATACAGTTTAAAGGGGTATTGATAACTTACACATTTATGGCATCTGCACAAGATATACCAAAAAATGCCGGCTAAGGTGCAATCTCTGGGACACTCCACAGCATAAAACAATTGATGCTGGAGATTTGAAACATTTAAAAAAATGTAAATCTGCAGCAAATTTGCACCCTTTCTGCTGCGGATTTCTTTGCAGTTTTTCCGCTGCGTAAATTCTGCCTTGGAATCATCATTTAGCGAACATAACCATCTAAATGTACCTGTATAGCAGCGTTTGGTGAGGATTCAACTGCAGAGTGCTGGACAAATATACACATAGCGCCCATCTAATGCCACCATATAGGGCTTAATTAATGATACAAATAGCATTATGGCGTGGATTTGTTACTGTCCACCAAGAGAATATTAAAAGTGCAGCAAATATAGCAATGAGACCGTGTGGTTAATTTCCCTTTTTGTCCATGCTATAACACAGTCCTGCCCCCCAATATCACTAGAATATTATTTTATGATATTTTGGGTATGTAAAGGATTTGTCCCGCTGTTCTCCTGAATCCGGCAATGTTTTTCTTTTGTTCCTGCGCCTCTCCGTTCCTGAGCTACGGCCTCCTCTTCCCTATATATAAATCTAATATTGTTAGTCAAATGGGCGTGCCCTCAAGAAGACGCCCATAAAAGGGAGTTGAGGACAACGCCCACTTGACTAACAAAAATAGATTTATATAAAGGGGAGAAAGAGTCATATTTCAGGAATGGAGAGGAGCAGGAACAAAATAAAAACATCGCCAGATTCAGAAGAACAGTGGGAATTACACCAGCAAATAATAAATAAATAAATATATAATATATTATATTATATTTATTTTTATATATGTATATATATATATATATATATATATATATATATTTATATTTATTATATATAGTGCGCCCTTATTAAGATCGGACTGAACAATGCTAGCCTTGATGAATCAGGTGAAAAATAAAAAATCACATAATTATGGAAAATGATATGTCCTCTTTAAATGTGTAGAGCTGAGCTGCAGTACCTGGCACAGCCATCAGACAGATGTGATGCTGTTTCTGTAAAATTGATTCTCTTTTCTAATTCTGGACAATTCCTTTAAAAGGGGCATTGTTACATCCTGATCTCGCTTAAATGTTAGAATTCTCTCTTACATATAAGGTTTCCACTGGCGCATGTGACCGTATAAGAGACTGATTATGGGGTAATGAGGCTCATCATTATAAGTGCATGAAAACTAAGAATAGTCAGATATTCATGGGAACGACTGACGGCGAAGATCCCCCTGCGGTATTAGGTATTGCATAATGGGATCGCACTGATATATGAGGAATTAGCAGGGTGGGATTATCACATTATCACTTTGCATAACTATAAATTAGAATAGGGCTCGCAGCCAAATTTCATGATTGTGAGATGTCAGATGGAAGCTTCTTTATTAATTGCTTTCTCTTGTACAGATTTAGAAAAACATGGCTTCTTTAAAATAAAAAAAACAAAACAGCGCCGCACCTGTCTACAGGACGCATGTAGTATTGCAGCTCAGCCCCATTAAAGTGAATCAGGCTGAGCTGCAATAACGCATGCATCATGTGCACAGGTGTGGCGCTGTTTCAGGAAGAGAGCAGCCATGTTTCTCTCAATCTTATACAACCCCCTAAAGAGAAAGTAATTAATAAATAAATCTCTTAATCTTATGCAAAGTGATATGATAATACCGCCCTGCTCATGCCTCATTTGTCAGCATGACAAGGTGAGGAATGCTGAAAACAGAGAGTGCCTTCCCTGTGCAATTACCATCCTAACCCCTTTTTGGCCTCGGATGCCACAAAATTGCTGGAATTGTTTCCAAAAAATTGGGATTATTTCTCCAAATTCTGGGCAATTTACACATATGTTCCCTGGAAAACTGGCGTCTTTCGTAGTTGTGTATATCGGTCATTCATTTGAGGGTTGTCCACTTTTGAGGCCAATTTTTTTATTTCATTTCTTACTTAGCTGCATTTATTTTTGAGCAAAAAAAAACATTTTTTCAATTTGGTTTCATTACAAAATTCTGACGGTTCAATGGGACGAATTCTAACTCTTATATCTGCTGATTTATGACCAAAGACCACATCAAAGTGTAACGGGCAGGGAAATAAAGAGCCTGGAAAAGCCAAAGGATTCAACATTTTTAAGGAAACCCTATTGCAAAAATTATTATAAATACATGTATTTAAGTAAAAAAAAACAAAAAAACAACACATTGTCCACACAGGTGACCACTGACCTCCGGACCGCACACATATTAGATTCATATAGGCGGAAAATGAGTGTGCATGGGGCCATCTCGACTCTTTCACGACAAATGTCGCCAGGGAATAGAAGGATCGGGAGCGGGATACGTAATAAATACAGTTGTGCAAAAAAATTTGCAAGACCCTGATGCAGTGGCCATGTCAGTATTTAGTGTCCAACAGACCAAAGACCTGCGTACTGCCTCCTATCTCATATTCCTGGTGCCTCTTCTGATTAGTAGACCCGGTGCGCAGCGACAATCTATGAGGTTGCACTGGATTTACTAATCAGAAGAGGCTCTGGGGATGCGAGGTAGGAGGCGTACCACATGTCTCTGGTCCGGTGGTCACAGATGGTGGTCACAGATTACTGACGTAGTCGCCGAGCCGCTGTCCTGTGAATCTTTTTGCTCAAGTGAAAAATGTTATTTGTGGACCAAATCTGATGTGCAATAATCCAAAAAGTCTAATAATCCATTGTTTCTACAACATATAATGTGAAACTTCTCAAAATTCTAAAGCCCAATATTCAGCTTGAATCATCATGTAGGAATTTATATCAGCAGCTGTAATCTTTACCTTTCCAACAATGCAGAATTTCTGATAATCTGGCAGCAGAATTGGCAGAAGATTAGAGAACAGGTCTGAAATTGCACAAGGTAATAACTAGGTTTTGTTTTGCAGGAATAGTTGTCCAAGGGTCAAATGGAGAATACGCTTACCTGAGCAGGGAGGAGAGGCTGGAGGTCGTGCACCGGGTCCGTCAGAAGCTCCCTAAGGAGAAGATACTTATAGCGGGATCAGGATGTGAATGTGTGTGCGCCATAACTTTATTATATACCCCATATGTGTATAACACTGGCTGTAAACACTGCACAGTCATCTGGTCAAACCACAGTGTCCCACGGTCATCTGGTCCACAACTGAGCCAGCCACAATCCTCCCTCACCAAGCCAGCCACAATCCTCCCACAACCAAGCCAGCCACAATCCTCCCTCACCAAGCCAGCCACAATCCTCCCACAACCAAGCCAGCCACAATCCTCCCTCACCAAGCCAGCCACAATCCTCTCACAACCGAGCCAGCCACAATCCTCTCTCACCAAGCCAGCCACAATCCTCCCTCAACCGAGCCAGCCACAATCCTCCCTCAACCGAGCCAGCCACAATCCTCCTTCCACCGAGCCAGCCACAATCCTCCCTCCACCGAGCCAGCCACAATCCTCCCTCATCCGAGCCAGCCACGATCCTCCCTCCACCGAGCCAGCCACGATCCTCCCTCCATCAAGCCAGCCACAAATCCTCCCTCCGCCGAGCCAGCCACGATCCTCCCTCCACCGAGCCAGCCACGATCCTCCCTCCATCAAGCCAGCCACAAATCCTCCCTCCGCCGAGCCAGCCACGAATCCTCCCACCGCCGAGCAAGCCACAATCCTCCCTCTGCCGAGCCAGCCACAATCCTCCCTCAACCGAGCCAGCCACAATTCTTCCTCAACCGAGCCAGCCACAATCCTCCCACAACCATTCCAGCCACAATCCTCCCTCCACCGAGCCAGCCACAATCCTCCCACAACCGAGCCAGCCACAATCCTCCCACAACCGAGCCAGCCACAATCCTCCCACAACCGAGCCAGCCACAATCCTCCCACAACCGAGCCAGCCACAATCCTCCCACAACCGAGCCAGCCACAATCCTCCCTCAACCGAGCCAGCCACAATCCTCCCACAACCGAGCCAGCTACAATCCTCCCACAACCAAGCCAGCCACAAACCTCCCACAACCGAGTCAGCCACAATCCTCCCACAACCGAGCCAGCCACAATCCTCCCTCCACCGAGCCAGCCACAATCCTCCTTCACCGAGCCAGCCACAAATCTCCCACAACCGAGCCAGCCACAATCCTCCCACAACCGAGCCAGCCACAATCCTCCCACAACCGAGCCAGCCACAAACCTCCCACAACCGAGCCAGTCACAAACCTCCCACAACCGAGCCAGCCACAATCCTCCCACAACTGAGCCAGCCACAATCCTCCCACAACCGAGCCAGCCACAAACTTCCCTCAACCGAACCAGCCACAAACCTCCCTCAACCGAACCAGCCACAATCCTCCCTTAACCGAGTTAGCCACAATCCTCCCTCAACCGAGCCAGCCACAATCCTCCCTCAACCGAGCCAGCCACAATCCTCCCTCCACCGAGCCAGCCACAATCCTCCCTCAACCGAGCCAGCCACAATCCTCCCTCAACCGAGCCAGCCACAATCCTCCCTCAACCGAGCCAGCCACAATCCTCCCTCAACCGAGCCAGCCACAATCCTCCCTCAACCGAGCCAGCCACAATCCTCCCTCCACCGAGCCAGCCACAATCCTCCCACAACAGAGCCAGCCACAATCCTTCTTCAGCTTCTCCACACCAGTGCCACCCACAGTATCTTCGTAACAGTGCCACCTCCAGTGCTTCATAATAATGTTGTACACAGTTCTTTCATTACAGCATCACCCACTGCGCACCAGTAACATTATCATCTATAGTACCACTATAACAGTGCCATCCACAATGCTCGATAGCAGTGCTGCACAATGTACATCCATAACAGTGCTACGCATACGCTATCTACATAACAGTGCCACCCAAAGTATCTTAATGACAGTGCCAAACACAATTCTTCATGATAGTGTCTCACGCAGTTCTTTCATAACAGCATCACCCACCGTGCTCCAGTAACATCCATAGTACCTCAATAACAGCACCACCCACACTATCAGCCACAGTATCTCTTAATAGTGCTGCCTATATTGCTCCGTAATAGTGCTGCACACAGTATCTCCATAACAATGTCACCCACAGTATCTCTATAACTGTGCCACCCAAAGTATCTCTATAACTGTGCCATCCACAATAGTTGATAACAGTGTCACACACAGTATTTCCATAATAGTGCAACACACTGTACTCCAGTATTAGTATCAGCCATGATACCTCCATAACAATGCCACCCACAATGCTGCATAAAAGTGATGCAAACCGTGCCAGCTGCAAAGCTCAAAAACAATGTAAGCTGTAGTACTTCCATAACAGTGCCACACACAATACCACCCACAGTGTCACCCACAATGCTCTAAACCAGTGTCAAATAAAGTACCAGCCAGCAGCCACAATGCTCAATAATGCTCACAAAGAGTTTTTTTTTAGTTTTTTTTTTCTAAAGAGAATCCGCTCCAAAAACCTTGATGGAATCCGAACTCCAAACTAGGCACTGTCAAATCGGAAAACTAAAACTCTTTCAACACCTCCTTCAATCCCAAATAAAAGTGTTTCCTGAAGTGGTTTTCACTTGGGACAATTTGTTTTAAAACTCCATGTGAACATAGCCCTACAGTGCCAGCTGCAGAACCTCCATGACAGTGCCACCAATACTGCTCCCATTGCAGCGGCCACTAAGGTGTTCTCTTCTGGGCAGGGAAGTCAGCCATGCCCCTTGTTGGTGTCTACAATTTCTCCTGGACTGTTCCCTCGAATATTCTAAAAACCGCACGACTGTAAAATCTTAACAACTATGCTCTGATGAACGACATGAAGGATATACCCAACAGGGGGATGATTTACAGGGAATGGCTGCACAGTGCATCCGCATTATCAATGGACTGCCATGTGATTAACGAGAGTCAAAATTGTCACCATAGATTAAGGAATCAACCTCCTTCCAGACAGCTGAGGAAATAGGAACTCCCAAAAACAAAATGCAGATTTAATGAGTAATGGATATTTCTCGAGGGCTTTTTATCTTCCTTTCAGACTTTAATAGCCGCATTTATATAGAGATAATGACGTTTCTAGAAATCCACATCTGATTGGTAATTAATTATGGGTAAGGCTGATTTTTTTCTCCAAAGTTGTCTGATTTTGAAAAAAATCCTTTTTAAATATTAGGGATAGTCTCCTGTCCTGGAGGACCCAACATTACATGAACAGCCTATTGATTTCAGTGAGTGCTGTGTAATGCTTCGTTTCTCCTGTGGGGGCACTGCAGGTAAACTAAACACTTCCTTCCAGGTTCATCTTCAGTTGAAACAGATGACTGGTGGTTTCAGTAGCAGGACTCCCTATTGTCAGGGATTCTTACTAACAAACATGGACTGTTTGGATTCAATTTATAAAAGAAGTTTTATGCTTCAATCTATTTGTAATTTATTATGACCCAACATGGACAAAATAACAGGAAATTACAGATTATATTCAGCTATAATCTATGCAAAATATTGCAATACATTTAGCCAACATATGAGATATCCAGACTGGATAAAGGAGACTCACGTATTGAGTGTGTAGACTCCTGGAGAAGTAAAATATTAAAGTATGTGGACACTTTTTGGGTACAATTTTTTTTTTCCTTAAATTCATGCATTTTTTTCTAAAAAAAACATTTTTGCAATTGGATTTTATTAAAAAAAATATTGCACCATTTGACTTTCACACATTGCAGACTGCAGAATAAATTAAGTGAATTTGTCAGTAAGTTCCTTCTGATGGAGCGTTTATAACTCTATTATCTGTCTTTTACTGAGCTCCTCTGTGTTGATTTATCCTCTGTGTTGATTTATGGCCAAATAGTTCATTTCAACTTTCAGGAGCTCAGAGAAAGACAGATAAAAGAATTACAAACTCCCCATCAGAAGGAGCTCGCTGAACGATTCTGTGTCCAGCAATGTGAAGGGAAGCAAAAAAGTGTATATAAGATAAACAGTGCAAAGTTTTTAATGAAACCCAAATTGCAAAAATGATTTTTAGCCTAAAATATGTGTATTTAAAGGAGTTGAACCTTCACTGACTAATATACAGTACAGACCAAAAGTTTGGACACACCTTCTCATTTAAAGATTTTTCTGTATTTTCATGACTTTGAAAATTGTACATTCACACTGAAGGCATCAAAACTATGAAATAACACATGTGGAATTATATACTTAACAAAAAAGTGTGAAACAACAGAAAATATGTCTTACATTCTAGGTTCTTCAAAGTAGCCACCTTTTGCTTTGATGACTGCTTTGCACACTCTTGGCATTCTCTTGATGAGCTTCAAGAGGTAGTCACCGGAAATGGTCTTCCAACAATCTTGAAGGAGTTCCCAGAGATTCTTAGCACTTGTTGGCCCTCTTGCCTTCACTCTGCGGTCCAGCTCGCCCCAAACCATCTTGATTGGGTTCAGGTCTGGTGACTGTGAAGGCCAGGTCATCTGGCGTAGCACCCCATCATTCTCCTTCTTGGTCAAATAGCCCTTACACAGCCTGGAGGTGTGTTTGGGGTCATTGTCCTGTTGAAAAATAAATGATGGTCCAACTAAACGCAAACCGGATGGAATAGTGTAGCACCCTGAGGATTCGGCTGCTACAGGGGTATTGCACCTCAAGCCAGAGGTGTGATATTCCACTCCCGGGTAAGGATGGAGTGTGGAACTGAGCTCAGTTAGCTGCATGCACTACACACATCCCATTTCCGAGGAACAGACCGATGGTACTCCCACTAGAGAAATGTGCAGGTACGACAGTGTCTGTTCCTGGCTGGAGTGGGAGGGGGGTGGAACATCCCAGTAGTGTAGGAGCAGATAGGGGGAGCAGCCTGGGTAAAGTTAGGAGCTCATTGGGTGCTGGTCACCTGAGCTCACACATAGAGGGAGTATATAAGGTGGGCACCATCTTAGATCAGGGTCAGTCTGTCAATCTTTTGTCAGAGCAGAGCAGAGGAAGAGAGCAGAGGAGAAGAGCAGCTCCAAGGCCCAGAGAGAGAGAGGAGAAAGAAAGACCCAGAGGGGGAGAAAGAAGGAACTCCAAGAGCCCAAATTAGACCAGAGGGTGAAGAGTTGGCAACAGGGTACCGGATCCCAAGCTGGCAGAGGCTACAGCACACCTTAGCCAGGAACCGGAGGTCGTGGGCAGGATCTGCCACGACCACCCACTAAATCCACCCGGAAGGCAGACCAGGAATAGGGTCAGGGAACCCAGAGACAAGGGTTTACCACCAAGAGGCCCGAGGGAGCCGGACATAGGTGGATCCCTGGTGGGGAAGGCCAGAGAAGAGGACAGGACAGAAAGGGAGCTCAGGACCACGCTCCAGAATCACCTGGGGGTTGGCCGAGTCCAGGACCTGGTGGACGCAGCACGGCTCGGGTGGTCACTTAAGGCCGGAGTGACCAGAACAACTGCAGTAAGTAAACAAACCCTGAACTGCACAGCCCGACTCTGAGTCTCATTTCCATCCCCGCTGCACCACCACAACCCCCATCCTCTGCAACTGACCCCCTGAGGCTATACCCCTCCCGTTGGGGGTTATACTACCTGAGCTGCACATACATCACCAGCCTCAGCGGACCCTGCTGCAGCGGCGGCCGTATTGACCGCAATTCAACGGGTGGCGTAGTCGACACAAAAGAACATCTAGTAACATCTATAAGGACTGCCACACACTGAGCTTGACACCCTGGGCACGGACCGGGTCACAGCCACTCGGAGACTACAACCCCCATCTGATCCGGCTCCGGGTATCCCCAACAACACTGGCCCAGGGGGCGCGTCAACTTTGGCGTAGTCGGCAGGATAACGTGCCCGCAACAACCGGGTACTGCGTGCCTGAAGAAAAGTTCACCGTTACCTTAAAAAGAAGTCTCCTGCCGGTTCCGGAGGGTCCCCGCCATCGGGCCCCATCACAGGTCGTTTCCCGCCGGTTGTCCGCCATTTGCAGCTTTTTCCCGCCATTTCCAAAGATTTCCCGCCTTGGAAGAGCGGACGCCATTATGGGCGTGCCAGAGGGTGGCAAGAGGTCACCTCCCATCGTGGGCCAGGTCGAAGAATGGCGCCAAAAGCGGAAACCGCCCCCACCAACAGAGACTGTGATGCTGGAAGTGTCCATCAGCGTGAGAGAACTGCCCCTGGAACTGACAATCACAAAGTTGCCCCGGGACCACCCTCAATGTGGGCGGAGACAGAACAAGAGAGCAAAGATGGGTGTCGCCTGGAGCAGTCTGGAGAGAGCGCACCCGGAGACAAGACGTCTGGAAGTGAGTCCAGAGAGAGCCTACCCGGAGATGGAGGGAGAGCCAGGCAGCACCGACCCAGCGGTCAGGAGCCTGATGCGGGCCGCCACTCCAGGCAGCACCGACCCAGTGGTCAGGAGCCTGTTGCAGGTCGCCACTCCAGAAGGCCTGCTGGAGATCCTAACACAGCTCCCCCGAGACCGGGAGTGTGCACAGACCGCGCTGGAGGGCCTCGCACAGAGGTTGGCCCGGGTGCAACGAGAGACGTTGGCGGAGTGGAGCCGAGAGATGGCCCAGCAGACCGAGACTCGTCAGCGGAGCACGCCACCCGAGACGAGGAGACAGACCGCCTCTGAGGATGGTGCAGGAGGACTCAAGGCCGGAGACGGCGCCGAGAAGGGAGCTGAACGAATGGAGGCAGGTAAAGGGGACGTCTCTACCCCGAGCCGGGAAACCGTGTACCTGCCCCAGCTCCCCGTCGCAGAGCCCGAAGTTCCCCCTGCCGTGCCCGTCGCTGCATCGTCACCGCCGCCGACAAGGCCTCAACCGGAAACCGCGGCCGCGACCCCTGTGATGTCACACGCCTCGACCTCGAGCGTGGCCAAGCAGGAAATACCACCGGCCTGGTCGCAAGGCCTAGTACCCCCGGGCCCCGCAATTACAACAGCGCCCCCTACCTCCGCGGAGCCACCGGCCTGGTCGCAGGGCCGAGTAACCCAGGGCGCCGCCGTTCTTACGGTGCCCTTTGCCTTTAGGGTGCCCCAAGCCTGGTCGCAAGGCCTGGTCAACCCAGGCGCCGCTACCATCAACGCGCCCTCAACATCTCGAGTGCCGCACCTGGGTGAAGACCTGTTCGCCCAGCATACGTGCCCGGATGGGCAGCCCTTCGTATGGCCCCAGGAATACATCCAGCTGGAGCTGCAAAAAGCAAGGGCCATGTGCGAACCCCTGATCCCGGCTCCAAAGCCCATAAAGAGGATCTCGCCCCCGCTAGAAGAGACCCAGTTTGAGTGGGATCCCACCGGAGAAGACCTCATGGGGTTCACTCAGGAGACTCGGGCAGCCGCAGCGGAGCGTGCAGAGTGCTGCCGCCAGCAGCTCGAGGTCTTTGAGAGGGAGCGGAGAGAGAGGCGGGTCCGGGAACAACAAGCCCAAATAAGGAGCGCGGAGCAGAAGAGCCGGACCAGGAGAAACCCCCGTGCAGCGCATGGTCCCCGTACCATCGGGACTGTGATAAAGTTCAATCTGCAGCATGGGTGGGGTTTCATCAGGGATCACCGCACCCCAGGCGACGTCTTCGTGACCAGGAGAGACGTTGAGTCCCACCTACCGGAGGGACACAGAGGTCGTGACCTGTATTTAGGGGACGAGGTCACCTTCACCTGGCACAAGTGTGCCAAAGGACCCTACGCCCTCCATGTGCATCGCCTGACGGAGGAGGAGCTGCGGTGTGAGGAGGAACAAGAGGACCCGGATGGGTCTGAAACTGAAACTGTCCACAAAGAAAGAGCAGGAGGACGCCGTCGTTGAAGTACGGTAGAGAGAGACTGTATATAGTTACCCGTAAGGGTACCAAAAACTGTTGCTGCTATTATAGTCCCCGTTGGGACCAGCGAATTGAACTGTTAACCCGTGTGTCCCCTATCCATAACCTGGCCGAGGACTGAAAGCGGCCACCTTCCCTTTTGTATATAGTTGCGCTTCCTAAAGCGCCCCCTACCGGTTTTATAGGGAACTGTTTTATTCCAAGAGAGACTGTCGCACTTTACCCGGTCACAAGTTGCACCGTGACCGGAGGAACCAGAAACAAGAATGTTTATATGAAAAGTTTATTGCTGCTGATGATGTTTTATATGTTTTATATGTTTATGTTTATGAAAAAAAATGTATGTTTGTGGATGTTTATATCTTACAGCCCGAGGACGTGCTGTGATTTACCAGGGGGGAATGTAGCACCCTGAGGATTCGGCTGCTACAGGGGTATTGCACCTCAAGCCAGAGGTGTGATATTCCACTCCCGGGTAAGGATGGAGTGTGGAACTGAGCTCAGTTAGCTGCATGCACTACACACATCCCATTTCCGAGGAACAGACCGATGGTACTCCCACTAGAGAAATGTGCAGGTACGACAGTGTCTGTTCCTGGCTGGAGTGGGAGGGGGGTGGAACATCCCAGTAGTGTAGGAGCAGATAGGGGGAGCAGCCTGGGTAAAGTTAGGAGCTCATTGGGTGCTGGTCACCTGAGCTCACACATAGAGGGAGTATATAAGGTGGGCACCATCTTAGATCAGGGTCAGTCTGTCAGTCTTTTGTCAGAGCAGAGCAGAGGAAGAGAGCAGAGGAGAAGAGCAGCTCCAAGGCCCAGAGAGAGAGAGGAGAAAGAAAGACCCAGAGGGGGAGAAAGAAGGAACTCCAAGAGCCCAAATTAGACCAGAGGGTGAAGAGTTGGCAACAGGGTACCGGATCCCAAGCTGGCAGAGGCTACAGCACACCTTAGCCAGGAACCGGAGGTCGTGGGCAGGATCTGCCACGACCACCCACTAAATCCACCCGGAAGGCAGACCAGGAATAGGGTCAGGGAACCCAGAGACAAGGGTTTACCACCAAGAGGCCCGAGGGAGCCGGACATAGGTGGATCCCTGGTGGGGAAGGCCAGAGAAGAGGACAGGACAGAAAGGGAGCTCAGGACCACGCTCCAGAATCACCTGGGGGTTGGCCGAGTCCAGGACCTGGTGGACGCAGCACGGCTCGGGTGGTCACTTAAGGCCGGAGTGACCAGAACAACTGCAGTAAGTAAACAAACCCTGAACTGCACAGCCCGACTCTGAGTCTCATTTCCATCCCCGCTGCACCACCACAACCCCCATCCTCTGCAACTGACCCCCTGAGGCTATACCCCTCCCGTTGGGGGTTATACTACCTGAGCTGCACATACATCACCAGCCTCAGCGGACCCTGCTGCAGCGGCGGCCGTATTGACCGCAATTCAACGGGTGGCGTAGTCGACACAAAAGAACATCTAGTAACATCTATAAGGACTGCCACACACTGAGCTTGACACCCTGGGCACGGACCGGGTCACAGCCACTCGGAGACTACAACCCCCATCTGATCCGGCTCCGGGTATCCCCAACAACACTGGCCCAGGGGGCGCGTCAATAGCATGCCGCTGCAACATGCTGTGGTTGCCATGCTGGTTCAGTATGCCTTCAATTTTGAATAAATCCCCAACAGTGTCACCAGCAAAGCACCCCCACACCATCACACCTCCTCCTCCATGCTTCACGGTGGGAACCAGGCATATAGAGTCCATCCGTTCACCTTTTCTGCGTCGCACAAAGATATGGTGGTTGGAACCAAAGATCTCAAATTTGGACTCATCAGACCAAAGCACAGATTTCCACTCATCTAATGTCCATTCCTTGTGTTCTTTAGCCCAAACAAGTCTCTTCTGCTTGTTGCCTGTCCTTAGCAGTGGTTTCCTAGCAGCTATTTTTCCATGAAGGCCTGCTGCACAAAGTCTCCTCTTAACAGTTGTTGAATAGATGTGTCTGCTGCTAGAACTCTGTGTGGCATTGACCTGGTCTCTAATCTGAGCTGCTGTCAACCTGCGATTTCTGAGGCTGGTGACTCGGATAAACTTATCCTCAGAAGCAGAGGTGACTCTTGGTCTTCCTTTCCTGGGACGGTCCTCATGAGAGCCAGTTTCTTTGTAGCACTTGATAGTTTTTGCAACTGCACTTGAGGACACTTTCAAAGTTTTCCCAATTTTTCGGACTGACTGACCTTCATTTCTTAAAGCAATGATGGCCATTCGTTTTTCTTTACTTAGCTGCTTTTTTCTTGCCATAATACAAATTCTAACAGTCTATTCAGTAGGACTATCAGCTGTGCATCCACCAGACTTCTGCACAACAATACTGATGGTCCCAACCCCATTTATAAGGCAAGAAGTCCCACTTATTAAACCTGACAGGGCACACCTGTGAAGTAAAAAACAATTCCTGTGACTACCTCTTGAAGCTCATCAAGAGAATGCCAAGAGTCTGCAAAGCAGTCATCAAAGCAAAAGGTGGCTACTTTGAAGAACCTAGAATATAAGACATATTTTCAGTTGTTTCACACTTTTTTGTTAAGTATATAATTCCACATGTGTTAATTCATAGTTTTTGATGCCTTCAGTGTGAATGTACAGTTTTCATAGTCATGAAAATACAGAAAAATCTTTAAATGAGAAGGTGTGTCCAAACTTTTGGTCTGTACTGTATGTATGTTGGTGACCTGAAGGACCGGACATGTTGGATCTAATGCTGTTTCTTTATATGTATTTTTTGTGTTGATATTTTTTTTTCTTGTGCTGTTCCAAGCTACACAGGCCACCATAGAAATGAGCCGTCAGATGGGGGAGGCCGGAGCAGAGGCCGTTCTTGTGGTGACACCTTGTTACTATCGAGGTAGAATGACCAGCTCTGCTCTGATACACCATTACACTAAGGTAACTGTAATGGTGAATGACTGGAGATAATATAAGAGCAGGTAGTATCCTGAGAATTGCTTGTCAAACTTTATCACATTTCCTAATTTTAGGTTGCGGACTCCTCCCCTGTGCCAGTTATCCTCTACAGTGTGCCCGGAAACACAGGGCTGGACGTGCCTGTTGATGCAGTTGTTGCTTTGGCCGAACACCCAAATATCATAGGGATCAAAGATAGTGGAGGAGATGTAAGTCACTTAATGGAGAGAATATCTATATCTTTATATACATGTGAGATGATATGTATGTTAATGTTTACAGGCGCGAAAATTAATTTTTTAACAGGTTTTACTATTTGGCTAAAATATGAGTGTGAGTTTGCTGCTGTGTAGCATACTGTTATCTAGAATAGTAATCAAATAAAACAATTCCAAATTCCAAAAGTACCGTAGCATATATACAATACACGGACCAAACTTGAGTACATACAGTACCAAAACAATGTTCAGTACACATATACAGTACACAGACCAAACTAAGTGCATACAGAATCAAAACCAAAGCCAGTACATAAATACAGCATAAGGACCAAGTTGAGTGCATTCATAATCAAACTCAGCACATACATACAGCACAAGGACCAAACTGAGTACATGTATTATAAAAATCAAACTCAGTACATGTATTCAGCACAAGGACCAAGTTGAGTAAATACAATAACAACACTAATCTCAGCATATGTATACATCATCAAAACCAAGCATCGTAAATACAGTACCTGAACAAACTCATTACATATATACAGCACAAGTACCATGCTGAGTGCATTCAAGAACAGGCCCAAGATCAGTACATATATATAGCACAAGAACCTAGTCAAGCACATACAACACCAGATCAAAACTCAGTACATATATAAAGTACAAAGATCAAGCTAAGGACATACAGGAACAAAACCAAGCTCAAATCATACATATAGCACAAGGACCAAGCTCAATATATACAGTATCAAAACCAAGCTCAGTACATATACGGCACAAAGACCAAACTCAGTACAAACAGTACCAGAGTCAGTATATATGTAGAGTACCAGAATCAACCAAATAGTACAACTAAATGTGTTACATTAATACAATATTAGAATTAAGCTCGGTATGTTCAGTACCAAGTGTCATACACACTGCTGTACCTGTACCTGGGCTGACACTCAGTCTCCTCCACTCTGATCAGTAGTGGTTATTAATGGTTTATCTGCTTATAATAGTTTTATTCTTGCTGAATTGCAATTTAACTCTCAATGCACTGAGCTAGTTCTCATGAACATCAGCCAATCTGGACAAATCTGAGCTGCAGTGTAAAGCATGTAGGAAGCACAGGGCAGCAACATGAAGCTCTCATGACATTTTAGGTGGATTTAAAGAGGACCTGTCAAATGCCATTAATAAGTAATTGTTATGTCTGATCTAAATGCAATGAGATATGGACCCCCTCTTCCTTGAAAGTAAATCTAGTCTTTTTGGCCTAATGGGCATGGTCCTTAGCTCTTCTCTATGGACTTTTTTTGAGGATCATACCCTCTTGGAAAACAAGAATACATTTACGTTAGTCCTCCGATGGGTCAGTCAGCGATTGATAGCCTGTCTTATGGATAGGTCAACAATATAAGTTCTGGAAGACCAATTTAGGTTTAATCCTATGTGTCCAAATAATGTAAAAATGGGGAACAGTGATGACTAATTTATTCTTAGCGGCGATATCATCGTTCTTCTGTTTTTGCTTCAGATCACACGTATGGGACTGATTATTCACAGAACCCAGCACCTGGGCTTCCAGGTGTTATCTGGATCTGCCGGCTTCCTCCTGGCCGGATACTCCGTTGGTAAGTGTAATCTGTATCATCATATTTATAGCAATTGATAAAAAAAAACAACTAAAATTGCTGCCATGAATACCATAATTTCCAGAATGAAGATCACATTTGTCCATAGATTGTCGCTGGTAATGACACTTAGACCCATTCACTTACCTCTCTGCAATACCAGACGCAACCTGTAGACAAGAGGGGTGCTGTTTCCAGACACAAACTACTTTTTATCCTTTTTTTATCCCTGGACAACACCTTTTAACGTGGGATGAAAAATAACTGGACTAAAGTGGAAATCAATAGTCTGAGGGTTATGTTATGAAAAGCGCCAGTTTCCAACAGCAGCACAAGCACAGTGTATTTCAGATGAAGGATGCAGTGAAGATGGTAAATGTGTCGTCTCCAGTGAAGAGGTTAATGGTAAATCACTGGTGATCTAGGGATGTAGGGGTTAATTTTTAAGTTTCTGGCAATCTAGGGCAGGAAAGGGATCAGTGATTACATCCCTGGTTGGTCTAAGCCAAGACTATGAAAGTCTTGGAGATAACATGATGATGAAGGTCATTAAAACTCTTAATAGTATTATCCCGGGTGACCTAGGGCAATTAAGGTGATTACTGATAACCTACTTGGTGATTTATGGCAGTGAATGGGTCAATGGTAAAATCCCTGGAAATGTATGGCAGTGATGCTGATATTGATAACATTCCAAGAAATCTGGTAACACGATGGATTAAATGATAATATATTGGTGGCCTAGGGCATCGATGGAGTTAATGGTAATATTCCAGGTGGCCTCGAGAAGCGAAGGGTTAAATGACAACATCCTTGGTGATACAGGTCAGTGAAGGGATTATTGGTCAATTCCTGGTGAGCTAGGGCAGTGAAGGTATTAATAGTACCATCCCAGGTGGGCTAGGGCAGTGAAGGTATTAATAGTAACATCCCAGGTGGGCTAGGGCAGTGAAGGTATTAATAGTAACATCCCAGGTGGGCTAGGGCAGTGAAGGTAATAATAGTAACATCCCAGGTGGGCTAGGGCAGTTAAGGTATTAATAGTACCATCCCAGGTGGGCTAGGGCAGTGAAGGTATTAATAGTAACATCCCAGGTGGGCTAAAGCAGTGAAGGTATTAATAATAACATCCCAGGTGGGCTAAAGCCGTGAAGGTATTAATAATAACATCCCAGGTGGGCTAGAGCAGTGAAGGTATTAATAGTAACATCCCAGGTGGGCTAGGGCAGTGAAGGTATTAATAATAACATCCCAGGTGGGCTAGGGCAGTGAAGGTATTAATAGTAACATCCCAGGTGGGCTAGAGCAGTGAAGGTATTAATAGTAACATCTCAGGTGGGCTAGGGCAGTGAAGGTAATAATAACATCCCAGGTGGGCTAGAGCAGTGAAGGTATTAATAGTAACATCCCAGGTGGGCTAGGGCAGTGAAGGTAATAATAACATCCCAGGTGGGCTAGAGCAGTGAAGGTATTAATAGTAACATCCCAGGTGGGCTAGGGCAGTGAAGGTATTAATAATAACATCCCTGGTGGGCTAGAGCAGTGAAGGTATTAATAATAACATCCCAGGTGGGCTAGGGCAGTGAAGGTATTAACAGTAACATCCCAGGTGGGCTAGGGCATTGAAGGTATTAATAATAACATCCCAGGTGGGCTAGAGCAGTGAAGGTATTAATAATAACATCCTGGGTGGGCTAGGGCAGTGAAGGTATTAATAATAACATCCCAGGTGGGCTAGGGCAGTGAATGTATTAATAATAACATCCCAGGTGGGCTAGAGCAGTGAAGGTATTAATAATAACATCCCAGGTGGGCTAGGGCAGTGAAGGTATTAATAGTAACATCCCAGGTGGGCTAGAACAGTGAAGGTATTAATAGTAACATCCCAGGTGGGCTAGGGCAGTTAAGGTATTAATAGTAACATCCCAGGTGGGCTAGGGCAGTGAAGGTATTAATAGTAACATCCCAGGTGGGCTAGGGCAGTTAATGTATTAATAATAACATCCCAGGTGGGCTAGGGCAGTGAAGGTATTAATAGTAACATCCCAGTTGGGCTAGGGCAGTGAAGGTATTAACAGTAACATCCCAGGTGGGCTAGAACAGTGAAGGTATTAATAATAACATCCCAGGTGGGCTAGAACAGTGAAGGTATTAATAGTAACATCCCAGGTGGGCTAGAACAGTGAAGGTATTAATAATAACATCCCAGGTGGGCTAGAACAGTGAAGGTATTAATAATAACATCCCAGGTGGGCTAGGGCAGTGAAGGTATTAATAATAACATCCCAGGTGGGCTAGGGCAGTGAAGGTATTAATAATAACATCCCAGGTGGGCTAGAACAGTGAAGGTATTAATAGTAACATCCCAGGTGGGCTAGAACAGTGAAGGTATTAATAATAACATCCCAGGTGGGCTAGAACAGTGAAGGTATTAATAATAACATCCCAGGTGGGCTAGTGCAGTGAAGGTATTAATAATAACATCCCAGGTGGGCTAAGGCAGTGAAGGTATTAATAATAACATCCCAGGTGGGCTAGGTCAGTGAAGGTATTAATTGTAACATCCCAGGTGGGCTAGAACAGTGAAGGTATTAATAATAACATCCCAGGTGGGCTAGGGCAGTGAAGGTATTAATAGTAACATCCCAGGTGGGCTAGGGCAGTGAAGGTATTAATAATAACATCCCAGGTGGGCTAGGGCAGTGAAGGTATTAATTGTAACATCCCAGGTGGGCTAGAACAGTGAAGGTATTAATAATAACATCCCAGGTGGGCTAGAACAGTGAAGGTATTAATAATAACATCCCAGGTGGGCTAGGGCAGTGAAGGTATTAATAATAACATCCCAGGTGGGCTAGGGCAGTGAAGGTATTAATTGTAACATCCCAGGTGGGCTAGAACAGTGAAGGTATTAATAATAACATCCCAGGTGGGCTAGGGCAGTGAAGGTATTAACAGTAACATCCCAGGTGGGCTAGGGCAGTGAAGGTATTAATAATAACATCCCTGGTGGGCTAGGGCAGTGAAGGTATTAATAATAACATCCTGGGTGGGCTAGGGCAGTGAAGGTATTAATAATAACATCACAGGTGGGCTAGGGCAGTGAATGTATTAATAATAACATCCCTGGTGGGCTAGAGCAGTGAAGGTATTAATAATAACATCACAGGTGGGCTAGGGCAGTGAAGGTATTAATTGTAACATCCCAGGTGGGCTAGGGCAGTGAATGTATTAATAATAACATCCCTGGTGGGCTAGAGCAGTGAAGGTATTAATAATAACATCCCAGGTGGCTAGGGCAGTGAAGGTATTAATAATAACATCACAGGTGGGCTAGGGCAGTGAATGTATTAATAATAACATCCCTGGTGGGCTAGAGCAGTGAAGGTATTAATAATAACATCCTGGGTGGGCTAGGGCAGTGAATGTATTAATAATAACATCCCTGGTGGGCTAGGGCAGTGAAGGTATTAATAATAACATCCTGGGTGGGCTAGGGCAGTGAAGGTATTAATAATAACATCACAGGTGGGCTAGGGCAGTGAATGTATTAATAATAACATCCCTGTTGGGCTAGGGCAGTGAAGGTATTAATAATAACATCCTGGGTGGGCTAGGGCAGTGAAGGTATTAATAATAACATCCCTGGTGGGCTAGGGCAGTGAATGTATTAATAATAACATCCTGGGTGGGCTAGGGCAGTGAAGGTATTAATAATAACATCCCTGGTGGGCTAGGGCAGTGAAGGTATTAATAATAACATCCCAGGTGGGCTAGGGCAGTGAATGTATTAATAATAACATCCCTTGTGGGCTAGGGCAGTGTAGATGTATCATATTCATGGTAGGCTAAGACAGTGTACATGTTAATAGTATAACTCCTGGTGGGCTAGGGAAGGAAAGCTGGTTTTTGTAACATCCCTGGTGGTCTAGATCAGTGTCAAATTCTACAACTGTCCCTCAAGTAGTGTAACAGAGTGAACTGCTGGAGCTGGGAGGCCAAGAAATCAAAGTTTAGGAGTGGCAATCTTTTTAATAATTTATATAAGCAGGTATTTTGCATTCATGTTCCGCCGCTGTTGATATATAGACCTCATTGCCTTTTTTTTTTGGCAAAATTTTGAAACTTTTTAAAAATGAAATAAAACCTAAGAATAATTATTCTGGAATTTAAAAAAGAAAAACATGTTAGAAACCTCCAGGTAGATATTTGCATTTAATATACAGGTATATGATCCGATGCTGGCAGAATGCATAGATGAAAAGCTGCATGCGGCTCGAAAAGCCAGAAGCAGAGGAATAAAATGCCCAGAATTCGTGGAAGGGGAATGGAGCCGATCTCGGCTGTTAGAAGCATTAAAAGCATTTCACAGCCAGATTCCCAGCACTGAAGCCTTGATGTTACTCTGACACTGCTGCAAATAGCAGAACTTCATGTTCCCTGAAAGTCTCCTGGGAGAGCACAAGAATGGCATTGTATAAGTGGGTGACCCTTGTCCTCCAACTCCAGGCAAGTGATCAACACAGATTCCAGGAGGCACGATGTCAGAAGAACATGTGGGTGTGCAATCCTAGGAATGGAATCTGTACAGTCATCTTCACAGCGTGTAAGCATCAGGGTCACCTCTATACCACCAGGAGCGTCATCAGAAGCAGAAAGGGGGACAGCAGCGGCAAACCCTCAAGGTTGTCACATTAATCTGGAGGCGCAAGAGGAATGAAGCTTGTAACTAAAAGAACCGTAACACGCAAACCTACTACCACATTTAGTAGTTATATTCTTGTACATAGGGGGCAGTATTATAGTAGTTATATTCTTGTACATAGGGGCAGTATTATAGTAGTTATATTCCTGTACATAGGAGCAGTATTATAGTAGTTATATTCTTGTACATAGGAGCAGTATTATAGTAGTTATATTCTTGTACATAGGGAGCAGTATTATAGTAGTTATATTCTTGTACATAGGAGCAGTATTATAGTAGTTATATTCTTGTACATATGGGCAGTATTATAGTAGTTATATTCTTGTACATAGGAGCAGTATTATAGTAGTTATATTCTTGTACATAGGGAGCAGTATTATAGTAGTTATATTCTTGTACATAGG
The DNA here is from genome assembly GCF_046119375.1 of Phyllobates terribilis. Taxonomy (NCBI): domain Eukaryota; kingdom Metazoa; phylum Chordata; class Amphibia; order Anura; family Dendrobatidae; genus Phyllobates; species Phyllobates terribilis. Next base: position 390,307,971 of record NW_027362765.1, read on the forward strand.
GGCAGTATTATAGTAGTTATATTCTTGTACATAGGGGGCAGTATTATAGTAGTTATATTCCTTTACATAGGAGCAGTATTATAGTAGTTATATTCTTGTACATAGGAGCAGTATTATAGTAGTTATATTCTTGTACATAGGAGCAGTATTATAGTAGTTATATTCTTGTACATAGGGGGCAGTATTATAGTAGTTATATTCTTATACATAGGGGGCAGTATTATAGTAGTTATATTCTTGTACATAGGGGCAGTATTATAGTAGTTATATTCCTGTACATAGGGGCAGTATTATAGTAGTTATATTCTTGTACATAGGGGCAGTATTATAGTAGTTATATTCCTGTACATAGGGAGCAGTATTATAGTAGTTATATTCTTGTACATAGGGGCAGTATTATAGTAGTTATATTCTTGTACATAGGGGCAGTATTATAGTAGTTATATTCTTGTACATAGGAGCGATATTATAGTAGTTATATTCTTGTACATAGGGGCAGTATTATAGTAGTTATATTCTTGTACATAGGGGCAGTATTATAGTAGTTATATTCTTGTACATAGGAACAGTATTATAGTAGTTATATTCTTGTATATAGGGGGCAGTATTATAATAGTTATATTCTTGTACATAGGAGGCAGTATTATAGTAGTTATATTCTTGTACATAGGGGGCAGTATTATAGTAGTTATATTCTTGTATATAGAGAGCAGTATTATAGTAGTTATATTCTTGTACATAGGGGCAGTATTATAGTAGTTATATTCTTGTACATAGGAGCAGTATTATAGTAGTTATATTCTTGTACATAGGAGCAGTATTATAGTAGTTATATTCTTGTATATAGGGGGCAGTATTATAGTAGTTATATTCTTGTACATAGGGGGCAGTATTATAGTAGTTATATTCTTGTACATAGGGAGCAGTATTATTGTAGTTATATTCTTGTACATAGAGGGCAGTATTATTGTAGTTATATTCTTGTACATAGGAGCAGTATTATAGTAGTTATATTCTTGTACATAGGAGCAGTATTATAGTAGTTATATTCTTGTATATAGGGGGCAGTATTATAGTAGTTATATTCTTGTACATAGGGGGCAGTATTATAGTAGTTATATTCTTGTACATAGGGGCAGTATTATAGTAGTTATATTCTTGTACATAGGAGCAGTATTATAGTAGTTATATTCTTGTACATAGGGGCAGTATTATAGTAGTTATATTCTTGTACATAGAGGCAGTATTATAGTAGGTATAATCTTGTATATAGGAGCAGTATTATAGTAGTTATATTCTTGTACATAGGAGCAGTATTATAGTAGTTATATTCTTGTACATAGGGGCAGTATTATAGTAGTTATATTCTTGTACATAGGGGCAGTATTATAGTAGTTATATTGTTGTACATAGGGGCAGTATAGTAGTAGTTATATTCTTGTACATAGGGGCAGTATTATAGTTACATTCTTCTACATAGGTGCAGTATTATAGTAGTTATATTCGTGTACATAGGAGCAGTATAGTAGTAGTTATATTCTTGTACATATGGGGGGTAGTATTATAGTAGTTATATTCTTGTACATAGGGGCAGTATAATAGTAGTTATAATCTTGTACATAGGGGCAGTATTATAGTAGTTATATTCTTGTACATAGGGGCAGTATTACAGTAGTTATATTCTTGTACATATTGGGGGCAGTATTATAGTAGTTATATTCTTGTACATATGGGGGGTAGTATTATAGTAATTATATTCTTGTCTATAGTGGCAGTATTATAGTAGTTATATTCTTATACATAGGAGCAGTATTATAGTAGTTATATTCTTATACATAGGAGCAGTATTATAGTAGTTATATTCTTGTACATAGGGGCAGTATTATAGTAGTTATATTCTTGTACATAGGGGCAGTATTATAGTAGTTGTATTCTTGTACATAGAGGCAGTATTATAGTAGATATTTTCTTGTACATAGGAGCAATATTATGGTAGTTATATTCTTGTACATAAGGGGCAGTATTATAGTAGTTATATTCTTGTACATAGGAGCAGTATTATAGTAGTTATATTCTTGTACATAGGAGCAGTATTATAGTAGTTATATTCTTGTACATAGGAGCAGTACTATAGTAGTTATATTCTTGTACATAGGGAGCCGTATTATAGTAGTTACATTCTTGTATATAGGGGCAGTATTATAGTAGTTATATTCTTGTACATAGGGGCAGTATTATAGTAGTTATATTCTTGTACATAGGAGCAGTATTATAGTAGTTATATTCTTGTACATAGGAGCAGTATTATAGTAGTTACATTCTTGTACATAGGGGAAGTATTATAGTAGTTATATTCTTGTACATAGGGGCAGTATTATAGTAGTTATATTCTTATACATAGGGGGCAGTATTATAGTAGTTATATTCTTGTACATAGGGGCAGTATTATAGTAGTTATATTCCTGTACATAGGGGCAGTATTATAGTAGTTATATTCTTGTACATAGGGGCAGTATTATAGTAGTTATATTCCTGTACATAGGGAGCAGTATTATAGTAGTTATATTCTTGTACATAGGGGCAGTATTATAGTAGTTATATTCTTGTACATAGGGGCAGTATTATAGTAGTTATATTCTTGTACATAGGAGCGATATTATAGTAGTTATATTCTTGTACATAGGGGCAGTATTATAGTAGTTATATTCTTGTACATAGGGGCAGTATTATAGTAGTTATATTCTTGTACATAGGAACAGTATTATAGTAGTTATATTCTTGTATATAGGGGGCAGTATTATAATAGTTATATTCTTGTACATAGGAGGCAGTATTATAGTAGTTATATTCTTGTACATAGGGGGCAGTATTATAGTAGTTATATTCTTGTATATAGAGAGCAGTATTATAGTAGTTATATTCTTGTACATAGGGGCAGTATTATAGTAGTTATATTCTTGTACATAGGAGCAGTATTATAGTAGTTATATTCTTGTACATAGGAGCAGTATTATAGTAGTTATATTCTTGTATATAGGGGGCAGTATTATAGTAGTTATATTCTTGTACATAGGGGGCAGTATTATAGTAGTTATATTCTTGTACATAGGGAGCAGTATTATTGTAGTTATATTCTTGTACATAGAGGGCAGTATTATTGTAGTTATATTCTTGTACATAGGAGCAGTATTATAGTAGTTATATTCTTGTACATAGGAGCAGTATTATAGTAGTTATATTCTTGTATATAGGGGGCAGTATTATAGTAGTTATATTCTTGTACATAGGGGGCAGTATTATAGTAGTTATATTCTTGTACATAGGGGCAGTATTATAGTAGTTATATTCTTGTACATAGGAGCAGTATTATAGTAGTTATATTCTTGTACATAGGGGCAGTATTATAGTAGTTATATTCTTGTACATAGAGGCAGTATTATAGTAGGTATAATCTTGTATATAGGAGCAGTATTATAGTAGTTATATTCTTGTACATAGGAGCAGTATTATAGTAGTTATATTCTTGTACATAGGGGCAGTATTATAGTAGTTATATTCTTGTACATAGGGGCAGTATTATAGTAGTTATATTGTTGTACATAGGGGCAGTATAGTAGTAGTTATATTCTTGTACATAGGGGCAGTATTATAGTTACATTCTTCTACATAGGTGCAGTATTATAGTAGTTATATTCGTGTACATAGGAGCAGTATAGTAGTAGTTATATTCTTGTACATATGGGGGGTAGTATTATAGTAGTTATATTCTTGTACATAGGGGCAGTATAATAGTAGTTATAATCTTGTACATAGGGGCAGTATTATAGTAGTTATATTCTTGTACATAGGGGCAGTATTACAGTAGTTATATTCTTGTACATATTGGGGGCAGTATTATAGTAGTTATATTCTTGTACATATGGGGGGTAGTATTATAGTAATTATATTCTTGTCTTTAGTGGCAGTATTATAGTAGTTATATTCTTATACATAGGAGCAGTATTATAGTAGTTATATTCTTATACATAGGAGCAGTATTATAGTAGTTATATTCTTGTACATAGGGGCAGTATTATAGTAGTTATATTCTTGTACATAGGGGCAGTATTATAGTAGTTGTATTCTTGTACATAGAGGCAGTATTATAGTAGATATTTTCTTGTACATAGGAGCAATATTATGGTAGTTATATTCTTGTACATAAGGGGCAGTATTATAGTAGTTATATTCTTGTACATAGGAGCAGTATTATAGTAGTTATATTCTTGTACATAGGAGCAGTATTATAGTAGTTATATTCTTGTACATAGGAGCAGTACTATAGTAGTTATATTCTTGTACATAGGGAGCCGTATTATAGTAGTTACATTCTTGTATATAGGGGCAGTATTATAGTAGTTATATTCTTGTACATAGGGGCAGTATTATAGTAGTTATATTCTTGTACATAGGAGCAGTATTATAGTAGTTATATTCTTGTACATAGGAGCAGTATTATAGTAGTTACATTCTTGTACATAGGGGAAGTATTATAGTAGTTATATTCTTGTACATAGGGGCAGTATTATAGTAGTTATATTCTTGTACATAGGAGCAGTATTATAGTAGTTATATTCTTGTACATAGGAGCAGTATTATAGTAGTTATATTCTTGTACATAGGAGCAGTACTATAGTAGTTATATTCTTGTACATAGGGAGCCGTATTATAGTAGTTACATTCTTGTATATAGGGGCAGTATTATAGTAGTTATACTCTTGTGCATAGGGGCAGTATTATAGTAGTTATATTCTTGTACATAGGGGGCAGTATTATAGTAGTTATATTCTTGTACATAGGGACAGTATTATAGTAGTTATATTCTTGTACATAGGGGCAGTATTATAGTAGTTATATTATTGTACATAGGGGCAGTATTATAGTAGTTCTATTCTTGTACATATGGGGGGCAGTATTATAGTAGTTATATTCTTGTACATAGGGGGCAGTATTATAGTAATTATATTCTTGTACATAGAGGCAGTATTATAGTAGGTATAATCTTGTATATAGGAGCAGTATTATAGTAGTTATATTCTTGCATATAGGAGCAGTATTATAGTAGTTATATTCTTGTATATAGGGGCAGTATTATAGTAGTTATATTCTTGTACATAGGGGCAGTATTATAGTAGTTATATTCTTGTACATAGGAGCAGTATTATAGTAGTTATATTCTTGTACATAGGGGCAGTATCATAGTAGTAATATTCTTGTACATAGGGGCAGTATAATAGTAGTTATATTCTTGTACATAGGGGCAGTATTATAGTAGTTATATTCTTGTACATAGGAGCAGTATTATAGTAGTTATATTCTTGTACATAGGGGCAGTATCATAGTAGTTATATTCTTGTACATAGGGGCAGTATAATAGTAGTTATATTCTTGTACATAGGGGCAGTATTATAGTAGTTACATTCTTGTACATAGGGGCAGTATTATATTAGTTATATTCTTGTACATAGGGGCAGTATTATAGTAGTTATATTCTTGTACATAGAGGCAGTATTATAGTAGGTATAATCTTGTATATAGGAGCATTATTATAGTAGTTATTTTCTTGTACATAGGAGCAGTATTATAGTAGTTATATTCTTGTACATAGGGGCAGTATTATAGTAGTTATATTCTTGTACATAGGGGCAGTATTATAGTAGTTATATTCTTATACATAGGAGCAGTATAGTAGTAGTTATATTCTTGTACATAGGGGCAGTATTATAGTAGTTACATTCTTGTACATAGGGGCAGTATAGTAGTAGTTATATTCTTGTACATATGGGGGGCAGTATTATAGTAGTTATATTCTTGTACATATGGGGGGTAGTATTATAGTAGTTATATTCTTGTCTATAGTGGCAGTATTATAATAGTTATATTCTTATACATAGGAGCAGTGTTATAGTAGTTATACTCTTGTACATAGGGGCAGTATTATTGTAGTTATACTCTTGTACATAGGGACAGTATTATAGTAGATATATTCTTTTACATAGGAGCAGTATTATAGTAGTTATATTCTTGTACATAGGGGGCAGTATTATAGTAGTTATATACTTGTACATAAGGGGCAGTATTATAGTAGTTATATTCTTGTACATAGGGGCAGTATTATAGTAGTTATATTCTTGTACATAGGGAGCAGTATTATAGTAGTTATATTCTTGTATATAGGGGCAGTATTATAGTAATTATATTCTTATACATAGGGGGCAGTATTATAGTAGTTATATTCTTGTACATAGGGACAGTATTATAGTAGTTACATTCTTGTATATAGGGGCAGTATTATAGTAGTTATACTCTTGTACATAGGGACAGTATTATAGTAGATATATTCTTGTACATAGGGGGCAGTATTATAGTAGTTATATACTTGTACATAAGGGGCAGTATTATAGTAGTTATATTCTTGTACATAGGGGCAGTATTATAGTAGTTATATTCTTGTACATAGGGTCAGTATTATAGTAGTTATATTCTTGTACATATGGGGGGGCAGTATTATAGTAGTTATATTCTTGTACATAGTGGGCAGTATTATAGTAGTTATATTCTTGTACATAGAGGCAGTATTATAGTAGTTATATTCTTGTACATAGGGGCAGTATTATAGTAGTTATATTCTTGTACATAAGGGCAGTATTATAGTAGTTATATTCTTGTACATATGGGGGGCAGTATTATAGTAGTTATATTCTTGTACATAGTGGGCAGTATTATAGTAGTTATATTCTTGTACATAGGGGTAGTATTATAGTAGTTATAATCTTGTACATAGAGGCAGTATTATAGTAGGTATAATCTTGCATATAGGAGCAGTATTATAGTAGTTATATTCTTGTATATAGGAGCAGTATTATAGTAGTTATATTCTTGTACATAGGAGCAGTATTATAGTAGTTATATTCCTGTACATAGGGGCAGTATTATAGTAGTTATATTCTTTTACATATGGGGGGCAGTATTATAGTAGTTATATTCTTGTACATAGTGGGCAGTATTATAGTAGTTATATTCTTGTACATAGGGGTAGTATTATAGTAGTTATATTCTTGTACATAGAGGCAGTATTATAGTAGGTATAATCTTGCATATAGGAGCAGTATTATAGTAGTTAAATTCTTGTATATAGGAGCAGTATTATAGTAGTTATATTCTTGTACATAGGGGCAGTATTATAGTAGTTATATTCCTGTACATAGGGGCAGTATTATAGTAGTTATATTCTTCTACACAGGGGAGCAGTATTATAGTAGATATATTTTTGTACATTTTTCATCTCTATAGTGTGAATACTTTTGTCTGGTTGTGTAAAATCTGTGCTCTAGTGTGCAGTATATTACATAGTCTGCTGTACTTGCAGCAGCCATCAAGAAAGTTTGTGAAAACTCTGCATGGAGTTAAAGTATTTGCTCTCCTCTCTGTACAATCACTATGAGATCCACTAGGCTGCCCCTTCAGCCCTACAATTATATCTAATGAAGCGGAGCTAATGATCAGCTCATCTTCTGCAGAATATCATTGCCGCTGTAATGTTCAGGAGAGACACTAATAATACCGGCTATAATGCAGACTCCATTAACTACATAGTAAATTTCTGGAGCATTGTGTGGGCTTCTGCCGTTTACATGACGTAAATTTCACTAAAAGTCAATAATGCATTTTTTAGGTTATTACTGAACATTGCTGTTTCACGACTCAGAATTTGCATTTGGCTCAGTGACTTTCACATTGGCTACAATCACAACCTCAGGTCATTACTTCATCTTATGGTTTTGTCAAGCTGTTTTTTTTTAAAGGGACAATGCGTCCATTAAAAAAAAGGCTATTAGACAATTGTCCAGAATTATAAAAATTACGGATGCTTTATTTAAGAAATTGCATCACTCCTCCCCTTTGTTTATGTCTGGTATTGCAGTTTGATATTGATGAAGTCAATGGGGAAGAGCTGCAATACCACACAGAACCTGGAGGCTGGTGTGGCGCTGTTTATGAAGGAACGCAGCAGTGTTTTGTTTTATTCTGGGCAACTCCTTGAATATTTCTAGCTAATATATGATGCTGTTAAACCCTCTTAGCCATTTCTTAGTCATATCTGGTTTAGAAAGGAGTCACAACCAATATGGTTATTACTAAGGCTGTGTTCACACAGAGGTTTTTGAGGCATTTTTAGAATGGTTTCATTTAACAATATTCCTCAAAAAAGCTTGGAAAACTCTTTCTATTCATTTCTATGGGAAAAAAACAATTTGCTTTTCAAATAATTTTTTTGAGCCCTTTTTTTTTTTAAAAAGAAGTTTTGCAGAAGGCGCGATGGATTAAAAAAAAAAGCGCGTGTAAGTTCTTTGAATTAGATGGTCAAAGAAACCTCTATTCTTGTACATAGGAGGCAGTATTATAGTAGTTATAGTCTTGTACATAGGGGGCAGTATTATAGTAGTTATATTCTTGTACATAGGAGCAGTATTATAGTAGTTATATTCTTGTACATAGGGGCAGTATTATAGTAGTTATATTCTTGTACATAGGGGGCAGTATTATAGTAGTTATATTCTTGTACATAGGGGTAGTATTATAGTAGTTATATTCTTGTACATAGGGGGCAGTATTATAGTAGTTATATTCTTGTACATAGGGGTAGTATTATAGTAGTTATATTCTTGTACATAGGAGCAGTATTATAGTAGGTATATTCTTGTACATAGGGGGGCAGTATTATAGTAGTTATATTTTTGTACATAGGGGGGCAGTATTATAGTAGTTATATTCTTGTACATAGGAGGCAGTATTATAGTAGTTATATTCTTGTACATAGGGGCAGTATTATAGTAGTTATATTCTTGTACATAGGAGCAGTATTATAGTAGTTATAGTCTTGTACATAGGGACAGTATTATAGTAGTTATAGTCTTGTACATAGGGACAGTATTATAGTAGTTATATTCTTGTACATAGGGGGCAGTATTATAGTAGTTATATTCTTGTACATAGGGGTCAGTATTATAGTAGTTATAGTCTTGTACATAGGCGCAGTATTATAGTAGTTATATTCTTGTACATAGGAGCAGTATTATAGTAGTTATATTCTTGTACATAGGAGCAGTATTATAGTAGTTATATTCTTGTACATAGGAGCAGTATTATCGTAGTTATATTCTTGTACATAGGGGCAGTATTATAGTAGTTATATTCTTGTACACAGGGGGCAGTATTATAGTAGTTATATTCTTGTACATAGGGAGCAGTATTATAGTAGTTATATTCTTGTACATAGGGGCAGTATTATAGTAGTTATATTCTTGTATATAGGAGCATTATTATAGTAGTTATATTCTTGTACATAGGGGGCAGTATTATAGTAGTTATATTCTTGTACATAGGGGCAGTATTATAGTAGTTATATTCTTGTACATAGGGGCAGTATTATAGTAGTTATATTCTTGTACATAGGGGGCAGTATTATAGTAGTTATATTCTTGTACATAGGAGGTAGTATTATAGTAGTTATATTCTTGTACACAGGAGCAGTATTATAGTAGTGATATTCTTGTACATAGGAGCAGTATTATAGTAGTTATATTCTTGTATATAGGGGCAGTATTATAGTAGTTATATTCTTGTACATAGGAGGCAGTATTATAGTAGTTATATTCTTGTACATAGGGGCAGTATTATAGTAGTTATATTCTTGTACATAGGAGCAGTATTATAGTAGTTATATTCTTGTACATAGGAGGCAGTATTATAGTAGTTATATTCTTGTACATAGGAGGCAGTATTATAGTAGTTATATTCTTGTACATAGGGGCAGTATTATAGTAGTTATATTCTTGTACATAGGGGCAGTATTATAGTAGTTATATTCTTGTACATAGGAGGCAGTATTATAGTAGTTATATTCTTGTACATAGGGGGCAGTATTATAGTAGTTATATTCTTGTACATAGGGGGTAGTATTATAGTAGTTATATTCTTGTACATAGGAGGTAGTATTATAGTAGTTATATTCTTGTACACAGGAACAGTATTATAGTAGTGATATTTTTGTACATAGGAGCAGTATTATAGTAGTTATATTCTTGTATATAGGGGCAGTATTATAGTAGTTATATTCTTGTACATAGGAGGCAGTATTATAGTAGTTATATTCTTGTACATAGGGGCAGTATTATAGTAGTAATATTCTTGTACACAGGAGCAGTATTATAGTAGTTATATTCTTGTACATAGGAGGCAGTATTATAGTAGTTATATTCTTGTATATAGGGACAGTATTATAGTAGTTATATTCTTGTACATAGGAGGCAGTATTATAGTAGTTATATTCTTGTACATAGGGGCAGTATTATAGTAGTTATATTCTTGTACATAGGAGCAGTATTATAGTAGTTATATTCTTGTACATAGGGGCAGTATTATAGTAGTTATATTCTTGTACATAGGGGGCAGTATTATAGTAGTTATATTCTTGTACATAGGAGGTAGTATTATAGTAGTTATATTCTTGTACACAGGAGCAGTATTATAGTAGTGATATTCTTGTACATAGGAGCAGTATTATAGTAGTTATATTCTTGTACATAGGAGGCAGTATTATAGTAGTTATATTCTTGTATATAGGGGCAGTATTATAGTAGTTATATTCTTGTACATAGGGGGCAGTATTATAGTAGTTATATTCTTGTACATAGGGGTAGTATTATAGTAGTTATATTCTTGTACATAGGGGGCAGTATTATAGTAGTTATATTCTTGTACATAGGGGCAGTATTATAGTAGTTATATTCTTGTACATAGGGGCAGTATAATAGTAGTTATATTCTTGTACACAGGGGGCAGTATTATAGTAGTTATATTCTTGTACATAGGAGCAGTATTATAGTAGTTATATTCTTGTACATAGGGGCAGTATTATAGTAGTTATATTCTTGTACATAGGAGCAGTATTATAGTAGTTATATTCTTGTACATAGGAGGCAGTATTATAGTAGTTATAGTCTTGTACATAGGGGGCAGTATTATAGTAGTTATATTCTTGTACATAGGAGCAGTATTATAGTAGTTATATTCTTGTACATAGGGGCAGTATTATAGTAGTTATATTCTTGTACATAGGGGGCAGTATTATAGTAGTTATATTCTTGTACATAGGGGTAGTATTATAGTAGTTATATTCTTGTACATAGGGGGCAGTATTATAGTAGTTATATTCTTGTACATAGGGGTAGTATTATAGTAGTTATATTCTTGTACATAGGAGCAGTATTATAGTAGGTATATTCTTGTACATAGGGGGGCAGTATTATAGTAGTTATATTTTTGTACATAGGGGGGCAGTATTATAGTAGTTATATTCTTGTACATAGGAGGCAGTATTATAGTAGTTATATTCTTGTACATAGGGGCAGTATTATAGTAGTTATATTCTTGTACATAGGAGCAGTATTATAGTAGTTATAGTCTTGTACATAGGGACAGTATTATAGTAGTTATAGTCTTGTACATAGGGACAGTATTATAGTAGTTATATTCTTGTACATAGGGGGCAGTATTATAGTAGTTATATTCTTGTACATAGGGGTCAGTATTATAGTAGTTATAGTCTTGTACATAGGCGCAGTATTATAGTAGTTATATTCTTGTACATAGGAGCAGTATTATAGTAGTTATATTCTTGTACATAGGAGCAGTATTATAGTAGTTATATTCTTGTACATAGGAGCAGTATTATCGTAGTTATATTCTTGTACATAGGGGCAGTATTATAGTAGTTATATTCTTGTACACAGGGGGCAGTATTATAGTAGTTATATTCTTGTACATAGGGAGCAGTATTATAGTAGTTATATTCTTGTACATAGGGGCAGTATTATAGTAGTTATATTCTTGTATATAGGAGCATTATTATAGTAGTTATATTCTTGTACATAGGGGGCAGTATTATAGTAGTTATATTCTTGTACATAGGGGCAGTATTATAGTAGTTATATTCTTGTACATAGGGGCAGTATTATAGTAGTTATATTCTTGTACATAGGGGGCAGTATTATAGTAGTTATATTCTTGTACATAGGAGGTAGTATTATAGTAGTTATATTCTTGTACACAGGAGCAGTATTATAGTAGTGATATTCTTGTACATAGGAGCAGTATTATAGTAGTTATATTCTTGTATATAGGGGCAGTATTATAGTAGTTATATTCTTGTACATAGGAGGCAGTATTATAGTAGTTATATTCTTGTACATAGGGGCAGTATTATAGTAGTTATATTCTTGTACATAGGAGCAGTATTATAGTAGTTATATTCTTGTACATAGGAGGCAGTATTATAGTAGTTATATTCTTGTACATAGGAGGCAGTATTATAGTAGTTATATTCTTGTACATAGGGGCAGTATTATAGTAGTTATATTCTTGTACATAGGGGCAGTATTATAGTAGTTATATTCTTGTACATAGGAGGCAGTATTATAGTAGTTATATTCTTGTACATAGGGGGCAGTATTATAGTAGTTATATTCTTGTACATAGGGGGTAGTATTATAGTAGTTATATTCTTGTACATAGGAGGTAGTATTATAGTAGTTATATTCTTGTACACAGGAACAGTATTATAGTAGTGATATTTTTGTACATAGGAGCAGTATTATAGTAGTTATATTCTTGTATATAGGGGCAGTATTATAGTAGTTATATTCTTGTACATAGGAGGCAGTATTATAGTAGTTATATTCTTGTACATAGGGGCAGTATTATAGTAGTAATATTCTTGTACACAGGAGCAGTATTATAGTAGTTATATTCTTGTACATAGGAGGCAGTATTATAGTAGTTATATTCTTGTATATAGGGACAGTATTATAGTAGTTATATTCTTGTACATAGGAGGCAGTATTATAGTAGTTATATTCTTGTACATAGGGGCAGTATTATAGTAGTTATATTCTTGTACATAGGAGCAGTATTATAGTAGTTATATTCTTGTACATAGGGGCAGTATTATAGTAGTTATATTCTTGTACATAGGGGGCAGTATTATAGTAGTTATATTCTTGTACATAGGAGGTAGTATTATAGTAGTTATATTCTTGTACACAGGAGCAGTATTATAGTAGTGATATTCTTGTACATAGGAGCAGTATTATAGTAGTTATATTCTTGTACATAGGAGGCAGTATTATAGTAGTTATATTCTTGTATATAGGGGCAGTATTATAGTAGTTATATTCTTGTACATAGGAGCAGTATTATAGTAGTTATATTCTTGTACATAGGAGCAGTATTATAGTAGTTATATTCTTGTACATAGGGGGCAGTATTATAGTAGTTATATTCTTGTACATAGGGGTAGTATTATAGTAGTTATATTCTTGTACATAGGGGGCAGTATTATAGTAGTTATATTCTTGTACATAGGGGCAGTATTATAGTAGTTATATTCTTGTACATAGGGGCAGTATAATAGTAGTTATATTCTTGTACACAGGGGGCAGTATTATAGTAGTTATATTCTTGTACATAGGAGCAGTATTATAGTAGTTATATTCTTGTACATAGGGGCAGTATTATAGTAGTTATATTCTTGTACATAGGGGGCAGTATTATAGTAGTTATATTCTTGTACATAGGAGGTAGTATTATAGTAGTTATATTCTTGTACACAGGAGCAGTATTATAGTAGTTATATTCTTGTACATAGGAGCTGTATTATAGTAGTTATATTCTTGTACATAGGAGGCAGTATTATAGTAGTTATATTCTTGTATATAGGGGCAGTATTATAGTAGTTATATTCTTGTACATAGGAGCAGTATTATAGTAGTTATATTCTTGTACATAGGAGCAGTATTATAGTAGTTATATTCTTGTACAAAGGGGGCAGTATTATAGTAGTTATATTCTTGTACATAGGGGTAGTATTATAGTAGTTATATTCTTGTACATAGGGGGCAGTATTATAGTAGTTATATTCTTGTACATAGGGGGCAGTATTATAGTAGTTATATTCTTGTACATAGGGGCAGTATTATAGTAGTTATATTCTTGTACATAGGGGGCTGTATTATAGTAGTTATATTCTTGTACATAGGGGCTGTATTATAGTAGTTATATTCTTGTACAGAGGGGCAGTATTATAGTAGTTATATTCTTGTACATAGGTGCAGTATTATAGTAGTTATATTCTTGTACATAGGGGCAGTATTATAGTAGTTATATTCCTGTACATAGGGGCAGTATTATAGTTGTTATATTCTTGTAAATAGGGGCAGTATTATAGTAGTTATATTCTTGTACATAGGAGCAGTATTATAGTAGTTATAGTCTTGTACATAGGGACAGTATTATAGTAGTTATAGTCTTGTACATAGGGACAGTATTATAGTAGTTATAGTCTTGTACATAGGGGCAGTATTATAGTAGTTATATTCTTGTACATAGGGGCAGTATTATAGTTTTTATATTCTTGTACATAGGGAGCAATATTATAGTGGTTATATTCTTGTACATAGGGACAGTATTATAGTAGTTATAGTCTTGTACATAGGGGCAGTATTATAATAGTTATATTCTTTACATATGGGCAGTATTATAGTAGTTATATTCTTGTACATCGGGGCAGTATTATAGTAGGTATATTCTTGTACATAGGAACAGTATTATAGTAGGTATATTCTTGTACTTAGGGGCAGTATTATAGTAGTTATATTCTTGTACATAGGAGCAGTATTATAGTAGTTATATTCTTGTACATAGGAGGCAGTATTATAGTAGTTATATTCTTGTACACAGGGGGCAGTATTATAGTAGTTATATTTTTGTACATAGGAGCAGTATTATATTAGTTATATTCTTGTATATAGGGGGAAGTATTATAGTAGTTATATTCCTGTACGTAGGGCAGAATTATAGTAGTTATATTCTTGTACATAGGGGGCAGTATTATAGTAGTTATATTCTTGTACATAGGAGGCAGTATTATAGTAGTTATATTCTTATACATAGGAGGCAGTATTATAGTAGTTATATTCTTATACATAGGAGCAGTATTATAGTAGTTATATTCTTGTATATAGGAGCAGTATTATAGTAGTTATATTCTTGTACACAGGGGGCAGTATTATAGTAGTTATATTTTTGTACATAGGGGCAGTATTATAGTAGTTATATTCTTGTATATAGGGGGAAGTATTATAGTAGTCATATTCTTGTACATAGGGCAGTATTATAGTAGTTATATTCTTGTACATAGGGGGCAGCATTATAGTAGTTATATTTTTGTACACAGGGGGCAGTATTATAGTAGTTATATTCTTGTACATAGGGGGCAGTATTATAGTAGTTATATTCTTGTACATAGGAGGCAGTATTATAGTAGTTATATTCTTGTACACAGGGGGCAGTATTATAGTAGTTATATTCTTGTACATAGGGACAGTATTATAGTAGTTATATTCTTGTACATAGGGGCAGTATTATAGTAGTTATATTCCTGTACATAGGAGCAGTATTATAGTTGTTATATTCCTGTACATAGGGGCAGTATTATAGTAGTTATATTCTTGTACATAGGGAGCAGTATTATAGTAGTTATATTCTTGTACATAGGGACAGTATTATAGTAGTTATAGTCTTGTACATAGGGGCAGTATTATAGTAGTTATATTCTTGTACATCGGGGCAGTATTATAGTAGTTATAGTCTTGTACATAGGGGGCAGCATTATAGTAGTTATATTCTTGTACATAGGGGACAGTATTATAGTAGTTATATTCTTGTACATAGGGGGCAGTATTATAGTAGTTATATTCTTGTACATAGGGGGCAGTATTATAGTAGTTATATTCTTGTACATAGGAGGCAGTATTATAGTAGTTATATTCTTGTACACAGGGGGCAGTATTATAGTAGTTATATTCTTGTACATAGGGACAGTATTATAGTAGTTATATTCTTGTACATAGGGGCAGTATTATAGTAGTTATATTCCTGTACATAGGAGCAGTATTATAGTTGTTATATTCCTGTACATAGGGGCAGTATTATAGTAGTTATATTCTTGTACATAGGGAGCAGTATTATAGTAGTTATATTCTTGTACATAAGGACAGTATTATAGTAGTTATAGTCTTGCACATCGGGGCAGTATTATAGTAGGTATATTCTTGTACATAGGAACAGTATTATAGTAGGTTTATTCTTGTACTTAGGGGCAGAATTATAGTAGTTATACTCTTGTACATAGGTGCAGTATTATAGTAGTTATATTCTTGTGCATAGGGGCAGTATTATAGTAGTTATATTCTTGTACATAGGGGCAGTATTATAGTAGTTATATTCCTGTACATAGGGGCAGTATTATAGTAGTTATATTCTTGTACATAGGGGCAGTATTATAGTAGTTATATTCTTGTACATAGGAGCAGTATTATAGTAGTTATATTCTTGTACATAGGGACAGTATTATAGTAGTTATAGTCTTGTACATAGGGACAGTATTATAGTAGTTATAGTCTTGTACATAGGGACAGTATTATAGTAGTTATATTCTTTACATAGGGGCAGTATTATAGTAGTTATATTCTTGTACATCGGGGCAGTATTATAGTAGGTATATTCATGTACATAGGAACAGTATTATAGTAGGTATATTCTTGTACTTAGGGGCAGTATTATAGTAGTTATATTCTTGTACATAGGAGCAGTATTATAGTAGTTATATTCTTGTACATAGGAGGCAGTATTATAGTAGTTATATTCTTGTACACAGGGGGGCAGTATTATAGTAGTTATATTTTTGTACATAGGAGCAGTATTATATTAGTTATATTCTTGTTTATAGGGGGAAGTATTATAGTAGTTATATTCTTGTATATAGGGCAGAATTATAGTAGTTATATTCTTGTACATAGGGTGCAGTATTATAGTAGTTATATTCTTGTACATAGGAGGCAGTATTATACTAGTTATATTCTTGTACATAGAGGCAGTATTATAGTAGTTATATTCTTATACATAGGAGGCAGTATTATAGTAGTTATATTCTTGTACACAGGGGGCAGTATTATAGTAGTTATATTTTTGTACATAGGGGCAGTATTATAGTAGTTATATTCTTGTATATAGGGGGAAGTATTATAGTAGTCATATTCTTGTACATAGGGCAGTATTATAGTAGTTATATTCTTGTACATAGGAGGCAGTATTATAGTAGTTATATTCTTGTACACAGGGGGCAGTATTATAGTAGTTATATTCTTGTACATAGGGACAGTATTATAGTAGTTATATTCTTGTACATAGGGGCAGTATTATAGTAGTTATATTCCTGTACATAGGAGCAGTATTATAGTTGTTATATTCCTGTACATAGGGGCAGTATTATAGTAGTTATATTCTTGTACATAGGGAGCAGTATTATAGTAGTTATATTCTTGTACATAGGGACAGTATTTTAGTAGTTATAGTCTTGTACATAGGGGCAGTATTATAGTAGTTATATTCTTGTACATAGGGGCAGTATTATAGTAGTTATATTCTTTTACATCGGGGCAGTATTATAGTAGGTATATTCTTGTACATAGGAACAGTATTATAGTAGGTTTTTTCTTGTACTTAGGGGCAGTATTATAGTAGTTATATTCTTGTACATAGGAGCAGTATTATAGTAGTTATATTCTTGTACATAGGGGCAGTATTATAGTAGTTATATTCTTGTACATAGGAGGCAGTATTATAGTAGTTATATTCTTGTACACAGGGGGCAGTATTATAGTAGTTATATTTTTGTACATAGGAGCAGTATTATATTAATTATATTCTTGTATATAGGGGGAAGTATTATAGTAGTTATATTTTTGTACATAGGGCAGAATTATAGTAGTTATATTCTTGTACATAGGGGCAGCATTATAGTAGTTAAATTTTTGTACACAGGGGGCAGTATTATAGTAGTTATATTCTTGTACATAGGAGGCAGTATTATAGTAGTTATATTCTTGTACATAGAGGCAGTATTATAGTAGTTATATTCTTATACATAGGAGGCAGTATTATAGTAGTTATATTCTTGTACACAGGGGGCAGTATTATAGTAGTTATATTTTTGTACATAGGGGCAGTATTATAGTAGTTATATTCTTGTCTATAGGGGGAAGTATTATAGTAGTCATATTCTTGTACATAGGGCAGTATTATAGTAGTTATATTTTTGTACATAGGGGGCAGCATTATAGTAGTTATATTTTTGTACACAGGGGGCTGTATTATAGTAGTTATATTCTTGTACATAGGGAGCAGTA
The DNA here is from genome assembly GCF_046119375.1 of Phyllobates terribilis. Taxonomy (NCBI): domain Eukaryota; kingdom Metazoa; phylum Chordata; class Amphibia; order Anura; family Dendrobatidae; genus Phyllobates; species Phyllobates terribilis. The sequence goes on from NW_027362765.1 coordinate 390,326,318, forward strand.
TTATAGTAGTTATATTCTTGTACGTAGGAGGCAGTATTATAGTAGTTATATTCTTGTACATAGGAGCAGTATTATAGTAGTTATATTCTTGTACATAGGGGGCAGTATTATAGTAGTTATATTCTTGTACATAGGGACAGTATTATAGTAGTTATAGTCTTGTACATAGGGGCAGTATTATAGTAGTTATATTCTTGTACATAGGGGCAGTATTATAGTAGTTATATTCTTGTACATCGGGGCAGTATTATAGTAGGTATATTCTTGTACATAGGAACAGTATTATAGTAGGTTTTTTCTTGTACTTAGGGGCAGTATTATAGTAGTTATATTCTTGTACATAGGAGCAGTATTATAGTAGTTATATTCTTGTACATAGGGGCAGTATTATAGTAGTTATATTCTTGTACATAGGAGGCAGTATTATAGTAGTTATATTCTTGTACATAGGGAGCAGTATTATAGTAGTTATATTCTTGTACATAGGGACAGTATTATAGTAGTTATAGTCTTGTACATAGGGGCAGTATTATAGTAGTTATATTCTTGTACACAGGGGGCAGTATTGTAGTAGTTATATTCTTGTACACAGGGGGCAGTATTATAGTAGTTATATTCTTGTACATAGGGGCAGTATTATAGTAGTTATATTCCTGTACATAGGAGCAGTATTATAGTATTTGTATTCTTGTACATAGGGAGCAGTATTATAGTAGTTATATTCTTGTACATAGGGGCAGTATTATAGTAGTTATATTCTTGTACATAGGGCGCAGTATTATAGTAGTTATATTCTTGTACATAGGAGCAGTATTATAATAGTTATATTCTTGTATATAGGGGCAGTATTATAGTAGTTATATTCTTGTACATAGTGGGCAGTATTATAGTAGTTATATTCTTGTACATAGGAGCAGTATTATAGTTGTTATATTCCTGTACATAGGAGCAGTATTATAGTTGTTATATTCTTGTACATAGGGGCCGTATTTGCAGGCTAGTATGTGCTTTAACAGGACAATCCCTCCTTATGTGCACATGTCCTTATATGAAGGTACCATGCATTTTTACAAAATTACACATTGTTTATCTGCTTTCTTACCTTTTTTCTGTACAGGTGCAGTCGGAGGGGTTTGCGCTCTTGCTAACATCCTTGGCTCTCAGCTATGTGAACTGGAGCGTCTGTGTGTCACTGGGCAGTGGAAGGAGGCGAGAAAGCTGCAGTATCGATTAATTGAACCAAATGGTGCTGTAAGTATTTTATCTTGCAAGTGGCTAAATTCCCCTGTGCACCGGTGTCCAGCAACACATGAAAATTCATAAGAGTATCACCTCTATTTTATATTGCCCCCTTTTGTGGGGTGTTGCATCAGATCATTATACTCTGTTTTATGTCTTTCCATGGTCCCTTGGACAGTGGCCTTATGGTTAGTCTGTATCTGATGGAAAGTGAGACCAATAATGTAGCACATGGCATTTGCCTATTTTGCAGTTTTTGCCAATATTATCACTGTTAAGTCTAGTCTGACTGTGTCTTAAAGGAGCAGGGTAATTAAATGTAAGTATTTATCTCTGGTCTGATTGGCGGAGGTTTCGGGGGTCATAATCTTACCTGGTAGGATAGACCATCAATTATTAAGGATAGCCCTACGAAATTACAGGCACTAAGTGTGAAAAAAGCATTTTTTTCCCTTTTGATATAGAATTAATGTTGCCATTATTAATAATTGCTGAACAGTCTCTTCGGACTTGTAGCACACCGGTATATATCATTTACATCAGACATTCTCAGGACTTCATGTCTGTTCCTTGGTAAGAAAATACCAGACAGAACCTCTCCAAGAACCAGGACGGAGCCCAGTTGGCCACACAGCTGCCATTTCTATAAGTAATGGGATGTGCAGCTGTCCTATTGGCAGCCGTCTACGTAACATAAATTATCCAGAGGAGCCATACGGAGCCCCGGCCGGAGTCACCGAGTCTGCGGAAAGGAGGAACCAACGTAGATCCACCTCTCACAATAGTGTAAAATCCAAATTGTAATTACTTGTATAACAGGTCCCATTATTTCTGGTTGCTTTGTCTTCTATTTCTTTGGGTTTCTATTACATTCTCAGAATTGTGAGTACAGCTCCGTAGTATAATGCAGTTAGTAACTCAAGATCAGTAATGTATGTATACAGTGACTGCACCGGCCGAATAGTGAGAGCAGCTCTGGAGTATAATACAGGATATAACTCAGGATCAGTAATGTAATGTATGTACACAGTGACTGCACCAGCAGAATAGTGAGTGCAGCTCTGGAGTATAATACAGGATATAACTCAGGATCAGTAATGTAATGTATGTACACAGTGACTGCACCAGCAGAATAGTGAGTGCAGCTCTGGAGTATAATACAGGATGTAACTCAGGATCAGTAATGTAATGTATGTACACAGTGACTGCACCAGCAGAATAGTGAGTGCAGCTCTGGAGTATAATACAGGATGTAACTCCGGGTCAGTACAGGATCAGTAATGTAATGTATGTACACAGTGACTGCATCAGCAGAATAGTGAGTGCAGCTCTGGAGTATAATACAGGATGTAACTCAGGATCAGTACAGGATCAGTAATGTAATGTATATACATAATGACTGCACCAGCAGAATAGTGAGTGCAGCTCTGGAGTATAATACAGGATGTAACTCAGAATCAGTAATGTAATATATGTACACAGTGACTGCACCGGAAGAATAGTGAGTGCAGCTCTGGAGTATAATACAGGATGTGACTCAGGATCAGTACAGGATCAGTAATGTAATGTATGTACACAGTGACTGTACCAGCAGAATAGTGAGTGTAGCTCTGGAGTATAATACAGGATGTAACTCATGATCAGTAATGTAATATATGTACACAGTGACTGCCCTGGCAGAATAGTGAGTGCAGCTCTGGAGTATAATACAGGATATAACTCAGGATCAGTAATGTAATGTATGTACACAGTGACTGCACCAGCAGAATAGTGAGTGCAGCTCTGGAGTATAATACAGGATGTAACTCAGGATCAGTAATGTAATGTATGTACACAGTGACTGCACCAGCAGAATAGTGAGTGCAGCTCTGGAGTATAATACAGGATGTAACTCCGGGTCAGTACAGGATCAGTAATGTAATGTATGTACACAGTGACTGCATCAGCAGAATAGTGAGTGCAGCTCTGGAGTATAATACAGGATGTAACTCAGGATCAGTACAGGATCAGTAATGTAATGTATATACATAATGACTGCACCAGCAGAATAGTGAGTGCAGCTCTGGAGTATAATACAGGATGTAACTCAGAATCAGTAATGTAATATATGTACACAGTGACTGCACCGGAAGAATAGTGAGTGCAGCTCTGGAGTATAATACAGGATGTGACTCAGGATCAGTACAGGATCAGTAATGTAATGTATGTACACAGTGACTGTACCAGCAGAATAGTGAGTGTAGCTCTGGAGTATAATACAGGATGTAACTCATGATCAGTAATGTAATATATGTACACAGTGACTGCCCTGGCAGAATAGTGAGTGCAGCTCTGGAGTATAATACAGGATGTAACTCAGGATCAGTAATGTAATGTATGTACACAGTGACTGCACCAGCAGAATAGTGAGTGCAGCTCTAGAGTATAATACAGGATGTAACTCAGGATCAGTAATGTAATGTATGTACACAGTGACTGCACCAGCAGAATAGTGAGTGCAGCTCTGGAGTATAATACAGGATGTAACTCAGGATCAGTAATGTAATGTATGTACACAGTGATTCCACCAGCAGAATAGTGAGTGCAGCTCTGGAGTATAATACAGGATGTAACTCAGGATCAGTAATGTAATGTATGTACACAGTGACTCCACCAGCAGAATAGTGAGTGCAGCTCTGGAGTATAATACAGGATGTAACTCAGGAGCAGTAATGTAATGTATGTACACAGTGACTGCACCAGCAGAATAGTGAGTGCAGCTCTGGAGTATAATACAGGATGTAACTCAGGATCAGTACAGGATCAGTAATGTAATGTATGTACACAGTGACTGCACCAGCAGAATAGTGAGTGCAGCTCTGGAGTATAATACAGGATGTAACTCAGGATCAGTACAGGATCAGTAATGTAATGTATGTACACAGTGACTGCACCAGCAGAATAGTGAGTGCAGCTCTGGAGTATAATACAGGATGTAACTCAGGATCAGTACAGGATCAGTAATGTAATGTATGTACACAGTGACTGCACCAGCAGAATAGTGAGTGCAGCTCTGGAGTATAATACAGGATGTAACTCAGGATCAGTACAGGATCAGTAATGTAATGTATGTACACAGTGACTGCACCAGCAGAATAGTGAGTGCAGCTCTGGAGTATAATACAGGATGTAACTCAGGATCAGTAATGTAATGTATGTACACAGTGACTGCACCGGCAGAATAGTGAGTGCAGCTCTGGAGTATAATACAGGATGCAACTCAGGATCAGTAATGTAATGTATGTACACAGTGACTGCACCAGCAGAATAGTGAGTGCAGCTCTAGAGTATAATACAGGATGTAACTCAGGATCAGTAATGTAATGTATGTACACAGTGACTGCACCAGCAGAATAGTGAGTGCAGCTCTGGGGTATAATACAGGATGTAACTCAGGAGCAGTAATTTAATGTATGTACACAGTGACTGCACCAGCAGAATAGTGAGTGCAGCTCTGGAGTATAATACAGGATGTAACTCAGGATCAGTAATGTAATGTATGTACACAGTGATTCCACCAGCAGAATAGTGAGTGCAGCTCTGGAGTATAATACAGGATGTAACTCAGGATCAGTAATGTAATGTATGTACACAGTGACTCCACCAGCAGAATAGTGAGTGCAGCTCTGGAGTATAATACAGGATGTAACTCAGGAGCAGTAATGTAATGTATGTACACAGTGACTGCACCAGCAGAATAGTGAGTGCAGCTCTGGAGTATAATACAGGATGTAACTCAGGATCAGTACAGGATCAGTAATGTAATGTATGTACACAGTGACTGCACCAGCAGAATAGTGAGTGCAGCTCTGGAGTATAATACAGGATGTAACTCAGGATCAGTAATGTAATGTATGTACACAGTGACTCCACCAGCAGAATAGTGAGTGCAGCTCTGGAGTATAATACAGGATGTAACTCAGGAGCAGTAATGTAATGTATGTACACAGTGACTGCACCAGCAGAATAGTGAGTGCAGCTCTGGAGTATAATACAGGATGTAACTCAGGATCAGTACAGGATCAGTAATGTAATGTATGTAAACAGTGACTGCACCAGCAGAATAGTGAGTGCAGCTCTGGAGTATAATACAGGATGTAACTCAGGATCAGTACAGGATCAGTAATGTAATGTATGTACACAGTGACTGCACCAGCAGAATAGTGAGCGCAGCTCTGGAGTATAATACAGGATGTAACTCAGGATCAGTACAGGATCAGTAATGTAATGTATGTACACAGTGACTGCACCAGCAGAATAGTGAGTGCAGCTCTGGAGTATAATACAGGATGTAACTCAGGATCAGTACAGGATCAGTAATGTAATGTATGTACACAGTGACTGCACCAGCAGAATAGTGAGTGCAGCTCTGGAGTATAATACAGGATGTAACTCAGGATCAGTACAGGATCAGTAATGTAATGTATGTACACAGTGACTGCACCAGCAGAATAGTGAGCGCAGCTCTGGAGTATAATACAGGATGTAACTCGGGATCAGTAATGTATGTACACAGTGACTGCACCAGCAGAATAGTGAGTGAAGCTCTGGAGTATAATACAGGATGTAACTCAGGATCAGTAATGGAATGTATGTACACAGTGACTGCACCAGCAGAATAGTGAGTGCAGCTCTGGAGTATAATACAGGATGTAACTCAGGATCAGTACAGGATTAGTAATGTAATGTATGTACACAGTGACTGCACCAGCAGAATAGTGAGCGCAGCTCTGGAGTATAATACAGGATGTAACTCAGGATCAGTAATGTAATGTATGTACACAGTGACTGCACCAGCAGAATAGTGAGTGCAGCTCTAGAGTATAATACAGGATGTAACTCAGGATCAGTAATATAATGTATGTACACAGTGACTGCACCGGCAGAATAGTGAGTGCAGCTCTGGAGTATAATACAGGATGTAACTCAGGATCAGTAATGTAATGTATGTACACAGTGACTGCACCATCAGAATAGTGAGTGCAGCTCTGGAGTATAATACAGGATGTAACTCAGGATCAGTAATGTAATGTATGTACACAGTGACTGCACCAGCAGAATAGTGAGTGCAGCTCTAGAGTATAATACAGGATGTAACTCAGGATCAGTAATGTAATGTATGTACACAGTGACTGCACCAGCAGAATAGTGAGTGCAGCTCTGGAGTATAATACAGGATGTAACTCAGGATCAGTAATGTAATGTATGTACACAGTGACTGCACCAGCAGAATAGTGAGTGCAGCTCTAGAGTATAATACAGGATGTAACTCAGGATCAGTAATGTAATGTATGTACACAGTGACTGCACCAGCAGAATAGTGAGTGCAGCTCTGGGGTATAATACAGGATGTAACTCAGGATCAGTAATGTAATGTATGTACACAGTGACTGCACCAGCAGAATAGTGAGTGCAGCTCTAGAGTATAATACAGGATGTAACTCAGGATCAGTAATGTAATGTATGTACACAGTGACTGCACCAGCAGAATAGTGAGTCCAGCTCTGGGGTATAATACAGGATGTAACTCAGGAGCAGTAATGTAATGTATGTACACAGTGACTGCACCAGCAGAATAGTGAGTGCAGCTCTGGAGTATAATACAGGATGTAACTCAGGATCAGTAATGTAATGTATGTACACAGTGATTCCACCAGCAGAATAGTGTGTGCAGCTCTGGAGTATAATACAGGATGTATCTCAGGATCAGTAATGTAATGTATGTACACAGTGACTCCACCAGCAGAATAGTGAGTGCAGCTCTGGAGTATAATACAGGATGTAACTCAGGAGCAATAATGTAATGTATGTACACAGTGACTGCACCAGCAGAATAGTGAGTGCAGCTCTGGAGTATAATACAGGATGTAACTCAGGATCAGTAATGTAATGTATGTACACAGTGACTGCACCAGCAGAATAGTGAGTGCAGCTCTGGAGTATAATACAGGATGGAACTCAGGATCAGTAATGTAATGTATGTACACAGTGACTGCACCAGCAGAATAGTGAGTGCAGCTCTGGAGTATAATACAGGATGTAACTCAGGATCAGTAATGTAATGTATGTACACAGTGATTCCACCAGCAGAATAGTGTGTGCAGCTCTGGAGTATAATACAGGATGTATCTCAGGATCAGTAATGTAATGTATGTACACAGTGACTCCACCAGCAGAATAGTGAGTGCAGCTCTGGAGTATAATACAGGATGTAACTCAGGAGCAGTAATGTAATGTATGTACACAGTGACTGCACCAGCAGAATAGTGAGTGCAGCTCTGGAGTATAATACAGGATGTAACTCAGGATCAGTAATGTAATGTATGTACACAGTGACTGCACCAGCAGAATAGTGAGTGCAGCTCTGGAGTATAATACAGGATGTAACTCAGGATCAGTAATGTAATGTATGTACACAGTGACTGCACCAGCAGAATAGTGAGTGCAGCTCTGGAGTATAATACAGGATGTAACTCAGGATCAGTACAGGATCAGTAATGTAATGTATGTACACAGTGACTGTACCAGCAGAATAGTGAGTGTAGCTCTGGAGTATAATACAGGATATAACTCATGATCAGTAATGTAATATATGTACACAGTGACTGCATCGGCAGAATAGTGAGTGCAGCTCTGGAGTATAATACAGGATGTAACTCAGGATCAGTAATGTAATGTATGTACACAGTGACTGCACCAGCAGAATAGTGAGTGCAGCTCTGGGGTATAATACAGGATGTAACTCAGGAGCAGTAATGTAATGTATGTACACAGTGACTGCACCAGCAGAATAGTGAGTGCAGCTCTGGAGTACAATACAGGATGTAACTCAGGATCAGTAATGTAATGTATGTACTCAGTGATTCCACCAGCAGAATAGTGAGTGCAGCTCTGGAGTATAATACAGGATGTAACTCAGGATCAGTAATGTAATGTATGTACACAGTGACTCCACCAGCAGAATAGTGAGTGCAGCTCTGGAGTATAATACAGGATGTAACTCAGGAGCAGTAATGTATTGTATGTACACAGTGACTGCACCAGCAGAATAGTGAGTGCAGCTCTGGAGTATAATACAGGATGTAACTCAGGATCAGTACAGGATCAGTAATGTAATGTATGTACACAGTGACTGCACCAGCAGAATAGTGAGTGCAGCTCTGGGGTATAATACAGGATGTAACTCAGGATCAGTACAGGATCAGTAATGTAATGTACAGTATATACACAGTGACTGCACCAGCAGAATAGTGAGTGCAGCTCTGGAGTATAATACAGGATGTAACTCAGGATCAGTACAGGATAAGTAATGTAATGTATGTACACAGTGACTGCACCAGCAGAATAGTGAGTGCAGCTCTGGGGTATAATACAGGATGTAACTCAGGATCAGTACAGGATCAGTAATGTAATGTACAGTATATACACAGTGACTGCACCAGCAGAATAGTGAGTGCAGCTCTGGAGTATAATACAGGATGTAACTCAGGATCAGTACAGGATCAGTAATGTAATGTATGTTCACAGTGACTGCACCGGCAGAATAGTGAGTGCAGCTCTGGAGGATAATACAGGATGTAACTCAGGATCAGTAATGGAATGTATGTACACAGTGACTGCACCAGCAGAATAGTGAGTGCAGCTCTGGAGTATAATACAGGATGTAACTCAGGATCAGTACAGGATTAGTAATGTAATGTATGTACACAGTGACTGCACCAGCAGAATAGTGAGCGCAGCTCTGGAGTATAATACAGGATGTAACTCAGGATCAGTAATGTAATGTATGTACACAGTGACTGCACCAGCAGAATAGTGAGTGCAGCTCTAGAGTATAATACAGGATGTAACTCAGGATCAGTAATATAATGTATGTACACAGTGACTGCACCATCAGAATAGTGAGTGCAGCTCTGGAGTATAATACAGGATGTAACTCAGCATCAGTACAGGATCAGTAATGTAATGTATGTACACAGTGACTGCACCAGCAGAATAGTGAGTGCAGCTCTAGAGTATAATACAGGATGTAACTCAGGATCAGTAATATAATGTATGTACACAGTGACTGCACCAGCAGAATAGTGAGTGCAGCTCTGGAATATAATACAGGATGTAACTCAGGATCAGCACAGGATCAGTAATGTAATGTATGTACACAGTGACTGCACCATCAGAATAGTGAGTGCAGCTCTGGAGTATAATACAGGATGTAACTCAGGATCAGTACAGGATCAGTAATGTAATGTATGTACACAGTGACTGCACCAGCAGAATAGTGAGTGCAGCTCTGGAGTATAATACAGGATGTAACTCAGGATCAGTAATGTAATGTATGTGCACGGTGACTGCAACGGCAGAATAGTGAGTTCAGCTCTGGAGTATAATACAGGATGTAACTCAGGATCAGTAATGTAATGTTTGTACACAGTGACTGCACCAGCAGAATAGTGAGTGCAGCTCTGGAGTATAATACAGGATGTAACTCAGGATCAGTAATGTAATGTATGTACACAGTGACTGCACCAGCAGAATAGTGAGTGCAGCTCTGGAGTATAATACAGGATGTAACTCAGGAGCAGTAATGTAATGTATGTACACAGTGACTGCACCAGCAGAATAGTGAGTGCAGCTCTGGAGTATAATACAGGATGTAACTCAGGATCAGTACAGGATCAGTAATGTAATGTATGTACACAGTGACTGCACCAGCAGAATAGTGAGTGCAGCTCTGGGGTATAATACAGGATGCAACTCAGGAGCAGTAATGTAATATATGTACACAGTGACTCCACCAGCAGAATAGTGAGTGCAGCTCTGGAGTATAATACAGGATGTAACTCAGGATCACTAATGTAATGTATGTACACAGTGACTCCACCAGCAGAATAGTGAGTGCAGCTCTGGGTATAATAAAGGATGTAACTCAGGATCAGTACAGGATCAGTAATGTAATGTATGTACACAGTGACTGCACCAGCAGAATAGTGAGTGCAGCTCTGGGGTATAATACAGGATGTAACTCAGGAGCAGTAATGTAATGTATGTACACAGTGACTCCACCAGCAGAATAGTGAGTGCAGCTCTGGAGTATAATACAGGATGTAACTCAGGATCAGTAAAGTAATGTATGTACACAGTGACTCCACCAGCAGAATAGTGAGTGCAGCTCTGGAGTATAATACAGGATGTAACTCAGGAGCAGTAATGTAATGTATGTACACAGTGACTGCACCAGGAGAATAGTGAGTGCAGCTCTGGAGTATAATACAGGATGTAACTCAGGATCAGTACAGGATCGGTAATGTAATGTATGTACACAGTGACTGCACCAGCAGAATAGTGAGTGCAGCTCTGGGGTATAATACAGGATGTAACTCAGGATCAGTACAGGATCAGTAATGTAATGTATGTACACAGTGACTGCACCAGCAGAATAGTGAGTGCAGCTCTGGAGTATAATACAGGATGTAACTCAGGATCAGTACAGGATCAGTAATGTAATGTATGTACACAGTGACTGCACCAGCAGAATAGTGAGTGCAGCTCTGGGGTATAATACAGGATGTAACTCAGGATCAGTAATGTAATGTATGTACACAGTGACTGCACCAGCAGAATAGTGAGTGCAGCTCTGCGGTATAATACAGGATGTAACTCAGGATCAGTACAGGATCAGTAATGTAATGTACAGTATGTACACAGTGACTGCACCAGCAGAATAGTTAGTGCAGCTCTGGAGTATAATACAGGATGTAACTCAGGATCAGTACAGGAGAAGTAATGTAATGTATGTACACAGTGACTGCACCAGCAGAATAGTGAGTGCAGCTCTGGAGTATAATACAGGATGTAACTCAGGGTCAGTACAGGAGAAGTAATGTAATGTATGTACACAGTGACTGCACCAGCAGCATACTGGGTGCAGCTCTGATCAGCTGCTAGTCAGTGTGCTGATTACGGGTGTGGTGGCTGCAGATCCTGCTGTGAGCTCCTGATCTCTGAGAAACCAACACCTCTCCACCTGGGGACCTGCTCTCTCTCTTTTCCAGAGAGAGTGGGTTTCTGGGATGAGTGAAGGAGCCAAATCCCAGGCTTCTGCTTCCCGAACCAGGCCGGCGGGGGGCAGAAGAAACCAGCAACCGGCCTGCATATCAGAGGACTCGGGGGTGAGACGCTGCACCAGGAGTCGCAGCAATGTGACTCCTACTCCTCCCGGGATTGTGGAGACCCCTAGAAGCCGCAAGGCTTCCAGCATGGAGGAAAAGCCTGACAGCGGCGTGCATGATGGCGCTCCTTCCGGAGGAAAGCTGAGTGCTCATGGAGGTGAGGCCCACCTTACTGAGGGGGGTTGGGCGCTGCAGGGACCCCGGGAGTCTGTGTCCACCTATGCCTCCCGGGTCATGATCCACCTCCGTGAGTATGAAGATGCCAGTAAGCACATCAGGAGGCTCCGGGAGGAGCTGCGCTGCACAAGCGCAAAAGCTGCAGGGGCCTCCAAACCAAGGAAGGCCAAGCTCCAGGCTGAAGTAAAGAGGCTGACCAGTGAGATTCACCTGCTGGAATTAAGGAACGCCACCATCAGAGAGCAGAGTGGTCCATTCAAAGAAAAACTAATAAATGAAGACCGCTACAGAGAAATGGCTGATACCAGAGAGCAAAGGCAGATGGGGCTGCAGCCTGAGAGCCAGGTGGATGATGAGAGTGATGATGACCAGCAGGAAGCCCCACCTGGCAGCCTGCAAAGTCACCCGCAGGCCACGTGCAGTGAGCTCCCTGCAGGACAGGCGACAGTGACATCCGGTCACAGTTCTGCTGGCTCTGGGGAGGACAGTGACAGCAGCGGCCAGGGAGGGGCGCTAATGGCCGAGATAAAGCTCCTGGAGTCCCCAGTGTGCCTCCAAAACTTCCATCTTGGTGACGATCTACCAGAAGAGGCACCTGGGGGCCACAAAAAGGCAAAGAAGACCAAGCCAAAGCTGCAGGAAGCGGTAAGATACGTATATGCCCCCCTCCCTGAGTCGGCGGCAGGCTCAGCTCGCTGTATAAGCCCCGTTGCCCAGCCCAGCCCGGGTTCTGCTGTGGATCCGGTGCAAAGGCGCGGGGAGATTACAGAGCGCGGTAGTGAGGCGCAGAGCTCCGTCTCTGCTTGTAGTAGCGGGGACGCAGCAGGAGGTGCATCAGCCGAGAGGCTGGACAGTGAGGGCGGCCCGGCGGCAGGCGTTCCATCAGGCCACGATGCTGTGGTGTGCTCCTCAGTGGGAGGGGGGAGCGGCCCGGTGTCGGGGGCAGCTCCGGTAGCCTCGGCGCCTCTGAATGCTGTTGCCGCTGATCACTTAGTTGAGAAGCGGCGGCAGTGTGAGGGGGCTGTCGGGGCTGAGCGTTCCGGTCCTCCCACCAAAGTGCTATTTTGTGTTGGCATCGCTGGTCCGGAAGATCCTGATGCTAAAGATCAGCGGCGCCTAACAGCAGCCAAATGTCAGCGGCACATTATACCGAATGCCAAACAGCAGAAATTACCGACCAATGATGTGGATGGCACACATAAGACCGGGGGAGAGGTCGTCTCCAGTTCTATGGAGGTGACTGAGCCCCTTGTGCCTGATGCGGAGGTCAAAAGGTCATCCACCATTGTTACTGGTCCAGCAGGAATGAATGTGGTGGTGGAGGTGAATGAGGCTAATTCATTGTCTAGTGGTGTGGTTGCTGGTTTGGTGGAGGGTGAGATGGAGGTGGGTAATGGTGATACTGTTGGGGCTGATGTGGTCACTGGTCCGGTTGCCCCCCCGGGGGTGGCAACACCTGTCCAGAGTTATGCCAGTGTCACCTCCGGGGCAAATAGTGCATCCTCCTCGTCTCCGGGCTTTGGGGATGGCATGTTGCAACGGCGCCTTCTGGAGGCTCTAAAGAAGGGGGAGAGATCACTAATGGTAGAGGGTCGAGAGGTTGATCTATCCTTCCGGATAGAGAGGCATGGCCTCGGGGCCTTCCGAGAGCAAAAAGGGGGGGGATACAGTGTGGTCCCTCCCAACAGCCGGGCCAGGCAGTGTGCGTAGGAATGTGGTCCGTCTTCGGTGGAGGGGCAGTGATGCATGTCCTCCAAGGTCTAAAGTTGTGGAGCTCCTGCTGAGGATGGGCTTCAAGGCGATTGACATCTACGCCTTGATACATCCCTATTCCACGCCTGAGTTTGATGTCAGCTTTGTTCGGCCGGAGGGGCTTGAGCTCTTCTGGGCGAATTATGAGTTGGCAAAAAATGAGCCCGGCTGGCGAGACTTTGCCGTTCAGGCAGTGTCTCGCCAAAACCAGATCAAGAAAGTGACCGTGATGACTCGTAACGAGTCGCTTTCTTGCTATGACATCATGACGTGGCTTGGTCGGTATGGAGAGGTGGTGGAGATGCCAAAGAAAAACCGCGACGAGTTTGGTATCTGGTCAGGGGCCTGGACGTTTATGGTAAAACTTAAGCGTTCAGGTGGTACGGTTGCCCACATTCCATCGTCTGCCTTCCTGGGTAGGGATCGTATCCTGGTCTTCTACCAGGGGCAACCGAAGCTCTGTCACAGGTGCGGCGACCCCACACACTTCAGTGCAAACTGCACTGTGCAGAAATGCGCGTTGTGTGGGGGTGTCGGCCATCTTGCTGCCTCTTGTGTGGAGATTAGGTGCCACCTGTGTGGTGAGTTAGGTCACCCATTCAGCCGTTGTCCTCGCTCCTTCGCTAATGCAGTCGAGACCCCGGTGGGAGAAAGCCGTGAGGCCGATTCTGCTGGGGAGGGGACTAGCAGGGGTGGGGGAGCTGAGGGGCCAGGGAAGAAAAGCAATAAAAAGACGCCTGCCCAGCTGAGGCGTCTAGACAAGCGCAGACAGGAGAGGGAGCGGGGCGAGCCCCAGACTACCGGGGCAGCCCCTGTCCTGGATGCCAGTCTTGCTGCTGAGGCCCCGAGGGATGATGAGTTGGATGAGGAGGTCAGGAGGATCCACAGGGAGGAAACTGCCTCTGCCTCAGAATCCTCCCATTATGAAAGTATGGATGAGGATAATAAGCGGTGGCTAGAGAACAAGCGTAAGCTCGGCACCAAAAAGAAGAAAAAGAAGGGAGATAAAACATCTTCTCCCGCTCTGACCAAGGTACCTAAGGAAGGTAAAACCGACTCCCCTCTGGTTGGTCTTTCTAACCGGTTCCAAGCCCTTGATAACATCTCTTCCTCTGAGGAGGAGGCTGAGGATGAGGTTCCGGCTTCAGCGGAGCTTACAGGGGGGAGCCGAGTCTCCTTCTCCTGGGGATGCAAGGTCCTTGGGGGGAGGGACTGGCCCAGAGTCCGGAGACGAGGACGAGAAAAGAAGGAAAAATGCTGAAATGGACACCTCTATGTCATTAAAGAGGGGGAAGGATTCCTCGTCTGAGGCAGAGGATAAGGGGAGTGGGAAGAGGAAAGCCGTCTAACTTAATCACCAATGATGGCGGTACCCACTCCGTTGACGCTGGCGTCCATTAATGTCGCCAGCATTAAGTCAAATATGGCTAGATTTGCGGCCTTTGATTTTCTCAACTGGGTTGAAGCTGACATTTTCTTTTTGCAAGAAACCAGGCTGCCAAATATGGCAGAGGTGTTTATAGCTAAGAGGGAGTGGAGACTCGGGCCCTCCTATTGGTCTCTTGCGGCCGAGCCATATAGCGGAGTGGCGGTCCTTTTTACCGCACCGGTAGAATGCCGACGGGTTCTTGAGTTAGAAATGGGGAGGTGCCTGATATTAGATGTCCTCATGAAGGGACAAGAGCTCCGGCTCATTAACATCTATGGTCCCCAATCTAAGTGGGACCGGAAGTGTCTCTTTACGAGGATCAAGCCCTACCTTTTTACGAGTCGGCAGGTCGTCTTTGGAGGGGACTTCAACACTGTCACGAGGCCCCAGGATAGAGGAGGTTCCAGAGACAAGCTGACTTATGATAGCGTCGCCCTTAATAGTATAGCTAGTGAGGCTCTCCTGGTGGATGTCCACATCCGGCACACCGCAGGCCACGAGGGGTTCACCTATCATAGAGGTAACTGTAGGTCCAGGATAGACAGGTTTTATTTAAAGGAGGAAGCCGTCTCTTCAGCAGTATCTGTTGTTGAGGTGGAGTTCTCCGATCACTGTATGATTTTGTTTTCCCTGAATGTTACAGAGACCCCCCGGATGGGAAGAGGCTTTTGGAGGCTCAATTCGTCTCTCTTGGAAGAAGCGGAGATAAGACAGTCCTTTGAGGATTTTCTTCAGAGCCAGGTACCCTTACTGGATCTTTGTAGTAGTAAGTCAGAGTGGTGGGAGATGTTTAAGAAAAGGGTGGCGAGATTCTTCCACCAGCTCTCGAGCCTCAGGAGCCTGGACAGGTACCGCCTGTATCAGGGCCTGAGGAGGAAACTCGAGCATCTTGTCTCAATTGGAGGTAGCCGCGAGGAGATCTCCAGAGTGAAATCTTTGCTAATGAGGTGTCAGTATGATAGACACGCATCTTTGGTTTTTGAGAGGGATTACGGGAAGTACCGCTCGCCCGACCCTTACAGAAACTGCAAGATGTCAGTGAATAGTAAAGTTGTTACAGGACTGGTTGACACTGCAGGGTCCCTGAAAAGATCCAGATCAGGGATCCTGGAGGTCGTCAGATCCTTCTACTCGCACCTCTTGGGGAAGAGGGATCTGGATTGGGATGAGATGTCGGCTTTTCTGGCTGAAGCCGTCCCTGAAACAGGGGTAGATCCTGTTAGAACCTTGCTGTTAGGTTTTTTTTCCTTTGCTGGTCACATGACCTTGTTGGCCTATTTAGTCCTGCTCCGCCCTTCTGGCTTTGCTGGACTTCATTGTATATCTACTTTCTAGCTAGCCTGTGCTCTGTATCTAACTCTGTTAGTTTGCTTGGTCTACGGACCTCTATGTTCTATCTATTTTGTTTGTTCGTCTGTCTGCTACTATTTCTGTTAGGAGGTGTCCCATATTCCTCCCAGTCCTTAGTACTTGTAGGGATTCCCTCCCCACATCTATAGGTCTTCGTACAGACTAGATTAGGACTTTAGCAGGTCTGATCGCAGGATCAGGTTCCCTGTTACATCGTAGGGATTCAGCTGAGTCTCATAGTAGGGACAGATCTCCTCTCTTTCCTTAGCTTTGGTAGCAGAACATAACAGTAAGTCCAGCCAGCAAATTCTCTAAGGAAAGATTTTTCTGTTCCATCATGGTGTCGGTTCAGGATTTGGCTCATCGCCTGCAGGGACTCTCTCTGGAGGTGGCCGAGCTCCGTCAGCACGTGAGTAACTGTCCTGGAGCACATTTCTTGGAGCCTAAGGTATGTTTGCCGGATTTGTTTTTTGGTGAACACCGAGAATTTTTTTCATTTAAAAATGCTTGCTTATTGTATTTTCGTTTGAGACCTAAGTCCTCTGGGGATGAATCCCAGCGCGTAGGGTTCATAATGTCACTTTTGCGCAAAGAGCCTCAGGAGTGGGCCTTTTCTTTGCAACCTAGTGATTCATGCTTCAGATCAGTGGATAGTTTTTTTTCTGCTTTGGGACTATTATATGATGATCCTGACCGTGTCGCATCAGCTGAGACTGAGTTGAGACGTCTAAAACAAGGATCGGGTAATGTGGAAAAATATTGTACACATTTTCGTCGTTGGTCCACTCAAACAGGGTGGAACGATTCTGCTCTGAAAAGTCTATTTCTTGCTGGGCTCAGTGAAAGGGTTAAAGACCTGCTAATTGCTTATCCTACACCTGAAGATTTGCAACAGGCTATGCAATTAGCTATACGGGTGGATAGAAGACTGCGTGCTAGGGTTAATGAGAGCAAATCCTCTGCTATGTCAGTTTCTGGTTATGATAATGTGTGTACTAACAGTGGTGAACCGATGGAGATTGGATCGGTGGCACCTCGCTCTCAAGAAAAAGACCGTCGTTTTTCGCAAGGCTTGTGTTTCTACTGCGGAAAATCTGGTCATTTGATTAAAGGCTGTGAGCTTCGTATGAAGAAAGAAAAAAAAATGGTCAGTCACGCCCGTATTGCCTGTTTAAATTCCAAGGGTATATTTTTAGCTGCTTCCACGATTGCTCAGGAAAAATTAATGGAATTTCGGGTGTTTGTTGATTGCGGGTCTACACTGAATGTAATTGATGGGGGATTCGTGGAAAAACTCAATTTAAAACCTGAACCTTTGTCATCCCCCATTGCTGTGGTTTCTGTGGATGGCTCCCCTTTGAAGAATATTACTCTCAAGGTCTGTGAATTTCCTCTCACTATTAATGGTGTTCACCATGAGAAATTGGATTTGGTAGTGTTGAATAACTTGCCTTCTCCAGTAATATTGGGTTTGCCCTGGTTAAAATTTCACAATCCTGTACTGGATTGGTCTACCAGTGAAATTAAATCCTGGAGCCATAAATGTTATGACAAGTGTTGTAACGGGCGTATTGCAGCTTTGGATAGGGGAGAATTGCCTGTTCCTATTCAGGATTTTTGGAGAGTTTTTTCTGAGAAGGAATCGCAGGTTTTGCCTCCCCATAGAGACTATGATTGTTCTATTGAATTTGTCCCTGGAGCGACTCTTCCTAAGAGTCGTTTATTTAACCTTACTATTCCTGAGAGGAAGGCTTTGGAGGAATACATACAGACAAGCTTGGCCGCCGGTCACATTAGGCCCTCTAAGTCTCCTGTGGCGGTTGGATTTTTTTTTGTAAAAAAAAAGGACGGCGGTTTACGTCCTTGTCTGGATTTTCGTGAGATTAACAAAATTACGGTACGCAATCCTTACCCACTGCCATTGATTCCTGATCTGTTTAACCAGTTATTGGGGGCCAAGTGGTTCTCTAAAATTGACCTTAAGGGGGCATACAATCTGTTGCGCATGAAGGAGGGTGATGAATGGAAGACTGCTTTTAACACTCCTGTGGGTCATTTTGAGAATCTGGTTATGCCTTTTGGTCTTACTAATGCTCCTGCATTTTTTCAGAATCTGATTAATGACATCCTTAGACCTTTGATCGGTAAAAATGTGGTTGTGTATTTGGATGACATTTTGATTTATTCGCCAGATCTGGAGTCTCATTGGCGGAGCGTGCGTGAGGTATTACAGTTATTAATGGACAATTCGCTTTTTGCTAAGCTGGAGAAATGTGAGTTCGCTGTACAGAGAATTAGTTTTTTGGGCTACATTATCTCCAGCAAAGGTTTTGAGATGGATCCGGTTAAGGTTCAGGCTGTGCAGGAATGGCCTAGGCCTATTGGTTTGAAATCGATACAGATGTTTTTGGGTTTCGCCAATTACTATAGAAAATTCATAAAAATTTTTTCTAGTATTGTCAAACCTCTGACTGATCTCACCAGGAAAGGTGCTGATGCGGTTCAGTGGTCTTCTGAGGCCATTGAAGCTTTTGTGTATCTCAAGGAGAGGTTCACCTCTGCTCCCATCCTTATGCAGCCTGATGTTACTAGGCCGTTTTTGGTTGAGGTTGATGCTTCCTCTGTGGGGGTTGGCGCAGTATTGTCTCAGGATAACGGGGATGGATTACATCCCTGTGCCTTTTTTTCAAAAAAATTTTCGGAGACTGAATTGAATTACGATATTGGTAATCGGGAATTATTGGCTATTAAACTCGCATTTGAACACTGGCGCCACTTCTTGGAAGGTGCGGAATTTCCCGTTCAGGTTCTTACGGATCATAAAAATCTGATATATCTTGATGCTGCCAAGCGCCTGAATGCCCGTCAGGCTAGGTGGGCACTGTTTTTCTCGCGGTTTAATTTCTCCGTTACTTACATCCCTGGTACTAAGAATGTTAAGGCGGATGCCTTGTCTCGCAGTTTTTCTCCCATAGTCGGTGCTGAGAAAGAGGAAAACATTTTACAAGAAGGTGTTGTGATAGCTGCTTTGGACTCCGTTTTGGAAGATGAGATTCTTAAAGCACAGGAGAATGCCCCATCTAACACTCCTCATGGGAGGTTGTTTGTGCCTGAGACCTTTAGGAGAGATTTGTTTGTTGAGTGTCACGAATCTCGGTTGGCAGGTCATCCCGGAATCTCTGAGACCAAGAGACTGGTGGGTCGCAGTTTTTGGTGGCCTGGATGGCAGAAGGAAGTCATTAAGTGGGTGCGCCAATGTACTATATGTGCTAGATCTAAGTCCTCACATACTCCTGCTGCGGGGTTGCTTTGTCCTTTGGAGGTCCCCAGTGCTCCTTGGACACATTTGGCTATGGACTTTATAACTGACCTTCCCCCCTCTGAGGGTTTTACTGTCATCTGGGTGGTCGTGGACCGCTTTAGCAAGATGTGTCACTTGGTTCCCTTCGTCAAACTGCCCTGCGCTAAAACTCTCGCTAAGGCCTTTGTCAAGGAAATTGTCAGACTTCATGGCGTTCCTACTGACATTGTTTCTGATAGGGGTCCTCAGTTCGTGGCTCGTTTTTGGCGTGCCTTTTGTGACAGGTTGGGAATTCATTTGTCGTTTTCGTCCGGATATCATCCTGAATCTAATGGCCAGACAGAAAGGAAAAACCAGGATGTTGAGCAGTTCTTGCGTTGTTTTGTGGCAGACAATCAAGAGGGGTGGTCTGAGTTTCTGCCACTTGCCGAATTTGCTCTGAACAATCATACATCTTCTTCTGCTGGTTGTTCGCCTTTTTTTTGTTGTTCTGGGAGACATCCGTCGTTTGGGTCGTTCTCCAAGTTGGGATCTGCCGTGCCTGAGGAGGAGAATTTTTCCGGTGATTTGGAAAGAGTTTGGACGGATGTGCGTGGTAATCTTCAGGAGGCCAACAGAAAATCTAAAGACTACTTTGATAGGAAACGACAGGAGGTTTTGTTCGCTGTTGGTGACATGGTTTGGTTGTCCTCTAGGAATCTGCGGTTGAGGATTCCTTCTAAGAAATTGGGTCCCAAGTTTGTAGGGCCCTTTAAGGTGCTTCAGGTTGTCAACCAATCTGCTGTTAGGTTGGAGGTTCCTACCTCCTGGAGAATTAATCCGGTCTTTCATGTCTCTCTGTTAAAAAAAGCTGTTGTGTCGGATGGTGACGCCTCTGCCTCTGTTCCTCCGGTGGTGGAGGACGGGGAATATGAAATTTCTCGCATCCTTGACTCTAGACGGTATAGAGGTAGTTTGCAGTATCTTGTGGCCTGGAAAGGTTTCGGACCCGAGGATAACTCTTGGGTGAGGTCAGATGATGTTTCCGCGTCCAGACTTATCAGAGCGTTTCACAGGAGATTTCCTGATAAGCCTGGTCCTAGGGGATCCGGAGGATCCTCTTAGAAGGGGGGGGTACTGTTAGAACCTTGCTGTTAGGTTTTTTTTCCTTTGCTGGTCACATGACCTTGTTGGCCTATTTAGTCCTGCTCCGCCCTTCTGGCTTTGCTGGACTTAATTGTATATCTACTTTCTAGCTAGCCTGTGCTCTGTATCTAACTCTGTTAGTTTGCTTGGTCTACGGACCTCTATGTTCTATCTATTTTGTTTGTTCGTCTGTCTGCTACTATTTCTGTTAGGAGGTGTCCCATATTCCTCCCAGTCCTTAGTACTTGTAGGGATTCCCTCCCCACATCTATAGGTCTTCGTACAGACTAGATTAGGACTTTAGCAGGTCTGATCGCAGGATCAGGTTCCCTGTTACATCGTAGGGATTCAGCTGAGTCTCATAGTAGGGACAGATCTCCTCTCTTTCCTTAGCTTTGGTAGCAGAACATAACAGAACCCTCTCTTGGCGTTTTGACAGAGATGATCAGGGAAGAGGAAGTTAAGTTGGCGATTGAAGGGCTTGCCCTAAAGAAATCTCCCGGTCCAGATGGCTTAACATCTGAATTCTATAAGACCTTTAAGGACGCCTTGGTTCCCCTCTTGACTGAGGTATTCAATGAGTGTCTTTCCTCGGGCACTCTGCCAAAGTCAATGAGGAGGTCTGCCCTGATCATCTTGTCAAAGGGTAAGGACCCATCTTGCATTGAGAATTGGTGTCCCATAGCGCTTCTCAATGCAGACAGGAAGGTTTTGGCAAAGGTGCTGTTTAATCGGCTGGTGAAACTTGCACCCCAACTCCTTTCGAGGGCCCAGTATTGCTGTGTTCCGGGCCGCAGTACAATTAGTGCTGTACTCTGTGTCCGAGAGGCGGTGGAGCAGGGTAGGGCTGGTCACTGGAAGGGGTACATGCTGTGATTGGACCAGGCAAAAGCGTTTGATCGGGTTAATCATGAGTACCTCTGGTCTGTCCTTCTGAGGTATGGCCTGCCGGGGGGGTTCGTTGATTGGCTTAAGACCTTGTACGCTGGGGCAGAGAGTTTCCCGCTTGTGAACGGTTGGATTGGCAGCTCTTTTGAGGTTGGGTGTGGTGTTCGCCAGGGTTGTCCCTTGAGCCCGCTACTGTACGTGTTTGCGATTGACCCACTTCTTAGGAGGGTGGAGCGTGGACCGTTGGCTGGGATCGGGATGGACCGGGCAGCACCGGAAGCCACTCTGAGAGTGGTGGCGTATGCCGATGATGTCACCGTTTTTGTTTCCTCTGACGGGGAGGCAGAATGGCTGATGTCAGAGGTAAATCGCTACTCGGAGGCATCCGGGTCTAAGATCAACCGGGATAAGTGTGAGAGTCTCTGGCTGGGAGGAGGAGATCCTGGTTTTGATCTCCCGGACACCCTTCCAGAACCCAAAGTCTCTGCAAAAGTTCTTGGCATTGAATTTGGCCAGGGGGATTACCCCAAACAAAATTGGGACAGCAGGCTAGAGATCGCCACTCAGAAGGTGAACCAATGGAAGGGTTGGTCTTTGACCCTAAGGGAAAGGGTAATCCTGATCAAAACTTACCTGCTCCCTTTGCTGATCTATCTGGGCAGTGTGTGCATCTTGCCGGAGCCTCTCTGGACTCGGGTCTACAGTTTGTTCTTCCAACTGTTATGGGGGAATAGACTGAACCTGGTCAAGAGGGAGGTTACTTACCGTACGAGGAGATTAGGAGGGTTGGGTATGGTCAACCCTGTGGTATTCCTTGTAAATACCTTCATAAAGATCAATATTGCAGACCTCTGGAAAGAGAGGGCTCCTCCGTGGGTATTCTCCTGTAGGCAATGGTTTCAGCCTTTCTTCCAGGAATGGGAGACAGGAGGGCAAGTGAAGGATCTCCGCACACCGCATGGACATCTCCCGGCTTGCGCTACCGTGGTTCTGAAGGTAATTCGCCGGTGGGGTCTGGGAATGTGGGAGGTCAGGACTCTGCCAAGGAAGCTCCTTGACAAAAGGGTTCTGTTGACCCATTTTCAGAGGCCTCTGGCGCTCAGAGATTGCCCAAGTCGGGATCTTGGGGTGGGTCTGCATCTTTTGAATTCTATCAGGATCCCCTCGAAGATTTGGGACTTGGCTTGGCGCCGCTTCCATGGGAAACTGTGTGTGAGGGACAATCTGAAGTGTAGGAGCTCTGAGGACAGGAACTGTCCTCGGGAGCATTGTGGTACCATGCTGGAAAGCATGGACCACTTCCTTCTTCGTTGTCCCTTTAACACAGAGGTGTACAACAGGGTGGGCGCCTCCATTGGCTGGCCCCGGCTGGCCGGTCTCTCTTATGCGGAATGGGCCTATGGAGCATTCGGGCACCTGGGTGGTCGGGACCGCTGCACCTTATTTCTAGTTAGCGCAGTGGTTAGGTATCACACGTGGAACGCACGGTGCTTAGTATCGACGCAACGGAAAATCGTCCCAGTGGACGATGTGTTTAGGACCATACTCGGTGACCTGGTGAAGGTGCTTTCTCTGGAGTATGAGAGACTGGGTACACGGAGGGCCGCTCTCCTCTGGAGGGGCTTTTCTTTTAGTGTGCCCTAGTCTGGTCATCTCCTCTCCTGGTGGTGGGCTGCTGCCGACACCATAGATTTTTGTTTTGTTTTGTTCAGTAGACAGTGATGTAGGGCTGCAGGCGCCGAACTTGGGCTTTGTCAGTTGTGGTTATTGTATTGTTTGTTTCTGTATATATTGTATATATGGGTTTGGGTGTAGGTGTTAGGTTGGGTGGAGGGAAAAGGGGGGAGGTGGGTTCATCTTGTGGGACACTGGTTATTTGGGTGAAAAACTGGCACTGCCTGATCTGGCCTATGGACGTTGGACATGGACTGAGGCATGAGGCGCAGGACCAGCTCTCAGGTCAGTGCCGGGGAGGGACTGGTGGGCTTGAGTGTGGGGGGTTTTGTTTTGTCTTGTATATATTTGTATAGTTAGTATTTATTTTATTTAAAAAAAAAAAAAAAAAAAATGTATATATTAGTTTGTATATAATTTGTCGGTTATTATTTATTATATTATTATTTGTTTGGTAACCGGACCAGATGTCATGGTGTAGGTAGTTATTATTGTGTATATATGTATAATATGTGTGTGAGGAGAGAGTGAGCGGCTGGACCAGTTGCATTACATTGTTTATTTTCTGGTTATTAATTTTCTTATGTTTCTGTTATTATTATTGTTATGTTTTTCATTTTTATAATAAAAAGATCTACAGGATGTAACTCAGGATCAGTAATGTATGTACACAGTGACTGCACCAGCAGAATAGTGAGTGCAGCTCTGGAGTATAATACAGGATGTAACTCAGGATCAGTAATGTAATGTATGTACACAGTGACTGCACCAGCAGAATAGTGAGTGCAGCTCTGGAGTATAATACAGGATGTAACTCAGGATCAGTAATGTAATGTATGTACACAGTGACTGCACCAGCAGAATAGCGAGTGCAGCTCTGGAGTATAATACAGGATGTAACTCAGGATCAGTACAGGATCAGTAATGTAATGTATGTACACAGTGACTGCACCAGCAGAATAGTGAGTGCAGCTCTGGAATATAATACAGGATGTAACTCAGGGTCAGTACAGGATCAGTAATGTAATGTATGTACACAGTGACTGCACCAGCAGAATAGTGAGTGAAGCTCTGGAGTATAATACAGGATGTAACTCAGGATCAGTAATGTAATGTATGTACACAGTGACTGCACCAGCAGAATAGTGAGTGCAGCTCTGGAGTATAATACAGGATGTAACTCAGGATCAGTAATGTAATGTACGTACACAGTGACTGCACCAGCAGAATAGTGAGTGCAGCTCTGGAGGATAATACAGGGTGTAACTCAGGATCAGTAATGTAATGTACGTACACAGTGACTGCACCAGCAGAATAGTGAGTGCAGCTCTGGAGTATAATACAGGATGTAACTCAGGATCAGTAATGTAATGTATGTACACAGTGACTGCACCAGCAGAATAGTGAGTGCAGCTCTGGAGTATAATACAGGATGTAACTCAGGATCAGTAATGTAATGTATGTACACAGTGACTGCACCAGCAGAATAGCGAGTGCAGCTCTGGAGTATAATACAGGATGTAACTCAGGATCAGTACAGGATCAGTAATGTAATGTATGTACACAGTGACTGCACCAGCAGAATAGTGAGTGCAGCTCTGGAGTATAATACAGGATGTAACTCAGGGTCAGTACAGGATCAGTAATGTAATGTATGTACACAGTGACTGCACCAGCAGAATAGTGAGTGAAGCTCTGGAGTATAATACAGGATGTAACTCAGGATCAGTAATGTAATGTACGTACACAGTGACTGCACCAGCAGAATAGTGAGTGCAGCTCTGGAGTATAATACAGGATGTAACTCAGGATCAGTAATGTAATGTACGTACACAGTGACTGCACCAGCAGAATAGTGAGTGCAGCTCTGGAGGATAATACAGGGTGTAACTCAGGATCAGTAATGTAATGTACGTACACAGTGACTGCACCAGCAGAATAGTGAGTGCAGCTCTGGAGTATAATACAGGATGTAACTCAGGATCAGTACAGGATCAGTAATGTAATGTATGTACACAGTGACTGCACCAGCAGAATAGTGAGTGCAGCTCTGGAGTATAATACAGGATGTAACTCAGGATCAGTACAGGATCAGTAATGTAATGTATGTACACAGTGACTGCACCAGCAGAATAGTGAGTGCAGCTCTGGAGTATAATACAGGATGTAACTCAGGATCAGTACAGGATCAGTAATGTAATGTATGTACACAGTGACTGCACCAGCAGAATAGTGAGTGCAGCTCTGGGGTATAATACAGGATGTAACTCAGGATCAGTAATGTAATGTAATGTATGTACACAGTGACTGCACCAGCAGAATAGTGAGTGCAGCTCTGGAGTATAATACAGGATGTAACTCAGGATCAGTAATGTAATGTACGTACACAGTGACTGCACCAGCAGAATAGTGAGTGCAGCTCTGGAGGATAATACAGGGTGTAACTCAGGATCAGTAATGTAATGTACGTACACAGTGACTGTACCAGCAGAATAGTGAGTGCAGCTCTGGAGTATAATACAGGATGTAACTCAGGATCAGTACAGGATCAGTAATGTAATGTATGTACACAGTGACTGCACCAGCAGAATAGTGAGTGCAGCTCTGGAGTATAATACAGGATGTAACTCAGGATCAGTACAGGATCAGTAATGTAATGTATGTACACAGTGACTGCACCAGCAGAATAGTGAGTGCAGCTCTGGGGTATAATACAGGATGTAACTCAGGATCAGTAATGTAATGTATGTACACAGTGACTGCACCAGCAGAATAGTGAGTGCAGCTCTGGGGTATAATACAGGATGTAACTCAGGATCAGTACAGGATCAGTAATGTAATGTACAGTATGTACACAGTGACTGCACCAGCAGAATAGTGAGTGCAGCTCTGGAGTATAATACAGGATGTAACTCAGGATCAGTAATGTAATGTATGTACACAGTGACTGCACCAGCAGAATAGTGAGTGCAGCTCTGGAGGATAATACAGGGTGTAACTCAGGATCAGTAATGTAATGTACGTACACAGTGACTGCACCAGCAGAATAGTGAGTGCAGCTCTGGAGTATAATACAGGATGTAACTCAGGATCAGTACAGGATCAGTAATGTAATGTATGTACACAGTGACTGCACCAGCAGAATAGTGAGTGCAGCTCTGGAGTATAATACAGGATGTAACTCAGGATCAGTACAGGATCAGTAATGTAATGTATGTACACAGTGACTGCACGAGCAGAATAGTGAGTGCAGCTCTGGAGTATAATACAGGATGTAACTCATGATCAGTACAGGATCAGTAATGTAATGTATGTACACAGTGACTGCACCAGCAGAATAGTGAGTGCAGCTCTGGGGTATAATACAGGATGTAACTCAGGATCAGTAATGTAATGTATGTACACAGTGACTGCACCAGCAGAATAGTGAGTGCAGCTCTGGGGTATAATACAGGATGTAACTCAGGATCAGTACAGGATCAGTAATGTAATGTACAGTATGTACACAGTGACTGCACCAGCAGAATAGTGACTGCAGCTCTGGAGTATAATACAGGATGTAACTCAGGATCAGTACAGGATCAGTAATGTAATGTATGTACACAGTGACTGCACCAGCAGAATAGTGAGTGCAGCTCTGGGGTATAATACAGGATGTAACTCAGGATCAGTAATGTATGTACACAGTGACTGCACCAGCAGAATAGTGAGTGCAGCTCTGGGGTATAATACAGGATGTAACTCAGGATCAGTACAGGATCAGTAATGTAATGTAATGTATGTACACAGTGACTGCACCAGCAGAATAGTGAGTGCAGCTCTGGAGTATAATACAGGATGTAACTCCGGATCAGTAATGTAATGTATGTACACAGTGACTGCACCAGCAGAATAGTGAGTGCAGCTCTGGGGTATAATACAGGATGTAACTCAGGATCAGTAATGTAATGTATGTACACAGTGACTGCACCAGCAGAATAGTGAGTGCAGCTCTGGGGTATAATACAGGATGTAACTCAGGATCAGTAGAGGATCAGTAATGTAATGTACAGTATGTACACAGTGACTGCACCAGCAGAATAGTGAGTGCAGCTCTGGAGTATAATACAGGATGTAACTCAGGATCAGTACAGGATCAGTAATGTAATGTATGTACACAGTGACTGCACCAGCAGAATAGTGAGTGCAGCTCTGGAGTATAATACAGGATGTAACTCAGGATCAGTACAGGATCAGTAATGTAATGTATGTACACAGTGACTGCACCCGCAGAATAGTGAGTGCAGCTCTGGAGTATAATACAGGATGTAACTCAGGATCAGTACAGGATCAGTAATGTAATGTATGTACACAGTGACTGCACCAGCAGAATAGTGAGTGCAGCTCTGGAGTATAATACAGGATGTAACTCAGGATCAGTACAGGATCAGTAATGTAATGTATGTACACAGTGACTGCACCAGCAGAATAGTGAGTGCAACTCTGGGGTATAATACAGGATGTAACTCAGGATCAGTAATGTAATGTATGTATACAGTGGCTCCACCAGCAGAATAGTGAGTGCAGCTCTGGAGTATAATACAGGATGTAACTCAGGATCAGTACAGGATCATTAATGTAATGTATGTACACAGTGACTGCACCAGCAGAATAGTGAGTGCAGCTCTGGAGTATAATACAGGATGTAACTCAGGATCAGTAATGTAATGTATGTACACAGTGACTGCACCAGCAGAACAGTGAGTGCAGCTCTGGAGTATAATACAGGATGTAACTGAGGATCAGTACAGGATCTGTAATGTAATGTATGTACACAGTGACTGCACCAGAAGAATAGTGAGTGCAGCTCTGGAGTATAATACAGGATGTAACTCAGGATCAGTACAGGATCTGTAATGTAATGTATGTACACAGTGACTGCACCAGCAGAATAGTGAGTGCAGCTCTGGAGTATAATACAGGATGTAACTCAGGATCAGTAATGTAATGTATGTACACAGTGACTGCACCAGCAGAATAGTGAGTGCAGCTCTGGAGTATAATACAGGATGTAACTCAGGATCAGTAATGTAATGTAATGTATGTACACAGTGACTGCACCAGCAGAATAGTGAGTGCAGCTCTGGAGTATAATACAGGATGTAACTCAGGATCAGTAATGTAATGTACGTACACAGTGACTGCACCAGCAGAATAGTGAGTGCAGCTCTGGAGGATAATACAGGGTGTAACTCAGGATCAGTAATGTAATGTACGTACACAGTGACTGCACCAGCAGAATAGTGAGTGCAGCTCTGGAGTATAATACAGGATGTAACTCAGGATCAGTACAGGATCAGTAATGTAATGTATGTACACAGTGACTGCACCAGCAGAATAGTGAGTGCAGCTCTGGAGTATAATACAGGATGTAACTCAGGATCAGTACAGGATCAGTAATGTAATGTATGTACACAGTGACTGCACCAGCAGAATAGTGAGTGCAGCTCTGGGGTATAATACAGGATGTAACTCAGGATCAGTAATGTAATGTATGTACACAGTGACTGCACCAGCAGAATAGTGAGTGCAGCTCTGGGGTATAATACAGGATGTAACTCAGGATCAGTACAGGATCAGTAATGTAATGTACAGTATGTACACAGTGACTGCACCAGCAGAATAGTGAGTGCAGCTCTGGAGTATAATACAGGATGTAACTCAGGATCAGTAATGTAATGTATGTACACAGTGACTGCACCAGCAGAATAGTGAGTGCAGCTCTGGAGTATAATACAGGATGTAACTCAGGATCAGTAATGTAATGTATGTACACAGTGACTGCACCAGCAGAATAGCGAGTGCAGCTCTGGAGTATAATACAGGATGTAACTCAGGATCAGTACAGGATCAGTAATGTAATGTATGTACACAGTGACTGCACCAGCAGAATAGTGAGTGAAGCTCTGGAGTATAATACAGGATGTAACTCAGGATCAGTAATGTAATGTACGTACACAGTGACTGCACCAGCAGAATAGTGAGTGCAGCTCTGGAGTATAATACAGGATGTAACTCAGGGTCAGTACAGGATCAGTAATGTAATGTATGTACACAGTGACTGCACCAGCAGAATAGTGAGTGAAGCTCTGGAGTATAATACAGGATGTAACTCAGGATCAGTAATGTAATGTACGTACACAGTGACTGCACCAGCAGAATAGTGAGTGCAGCTCTGGAGTATAATACAGGATGTAACTCAGGATCAGTAATGTAATGTACGTACACAGTGACTGCACCAGCAGAATAGTGAGTGCAGCTCTGGAGGATAATACAGGGTGTAACTCAGGATCAGTAATGTAATGTACGTACACAGTGACTGCACCAGCAGAATAGTGAGTGCAGCTCTGGAGTATAATACAGGATGTAACTCAGGATCAGTACAGGATCAGTAATGTAATGTATGTACACAGTGACTGCACCAGCAGAATAGTGAGTGCAGCTCTGGAGTATAATACAGGATGTAACTCAGGATCAGTACAGGATCAGTAATGTAATGTATGTACACAGTGACTGCACCAGCAGAATAGTGAGTGCAGCTCTGGAGTATAATACAGGATGTAACTCAGGATCAGTACAGGATCAGTAATGTAATGTATGTACACAGTGACTGCACCAGCAGAATAGTGAGTGCAGCTCTGGGGTATAATACAGGATGTAACTCAGGATCAGTAATGTAATGTAATGTATGTACACAGTGACTGCACCAGCAGAATAGTGAGTGCAGCTCTGGAGTATAATACAGGATGTAACTCAGGATCAGTAATGTAATGTACGTACACAGTGACTGCACCAGCAGAATAGTGAGTGCAGCTCTGGAGTATAATACAGGATGTAACTCAGGATCAGTAATGTAATGTATGTACACAGTGACTGCACCAGCAGAATAGTGAGTGCAGCTCTGGAGTATAATACAGGATGTAACTCATGATCAGTACAGGATCAGTAATGTAATGTATGTACACAGTGACTGCACCAGCAGAATAGTGAGTGCAGCTCTGGGGTATAATACAGGATGTAACTCAGGATCAGTAATGTAATGTATGTACACAGTGACTGCACCAGCAGAATAGTGAGTGCAGTTCTGGGGTATAATACAGGATGTAACTCAGGATCAGTACAGGATCAGTAATGTAATGTACAGTATGTACACAGTGACTGCACCAGCAGAATAGTGAGTGCAGCTCTGGAGTATAATACAGGATGTAACTCAGGATCAGTAATGTAATGTATGTACACAGTGACTGCACCAGCAGAATAGTGAGTGCAGCTCTGGAGGATAATACAGGGTGTAACTCAGGATCAGTAATGTAATGTACGTACACAGTGACTGCACCAGCAGAATAGTGAGTGCAGCTCTGGAGTATAATACAGGATGTAACTCAGGATCAGTACAGGATCAGTAATGTAATGTATGTACACAGTGACTGCACCAGCAGAATAGTGAGTGCAGCTCTGGAGTATAATACAGGATGTAACTCAGGATCAGTACAGGATCAGTAATGTAATGTATGTACACAGTGACTGCACCAGCAGAATAGTGAGTGCAGCTCTGGAGTATAATACAGGATGTAACTCATGATCAGTACAGGATCAGTAATGTAATGTATGTACACAGTGACTGCACCAGCAGAATAGTGAGTGCAGCTCTGGGGTATAATACAGGATGTAACTCAGGATCAGTAATGTAATGTATGTACACAGTGACTGCACCAGCAGAATAGTGAGTGCAGCTCTGGGGTATAATACAGGATGTAACTCAGGATCAGTACAGGATCAGTAATGTAATGTACAGTATGTACACAGTGACTGCACCAGCAGAATAGTGACTGCAGCTCTGGAGTATAATACAGGATGTAACTCAGGATCAGTACAGGATCAGTAATGTAATGTATGTACACAGTGACTGCACCAGCAGAATAGTGAGTGCAGCTCTGGGGTATAATACAGGATGTAACTCAGGATCAGTAATGTATGTACACAGTGACTGCACCAGCAGAATAGTGAGTGCAGCTCTGGGGTATAATACAGGATGTAACTCAGGATCAGTACAGGATCAGTAATGTAATGTAATGTATGTACACAGTGACTGCACCAGCAGAATAGTGAGTGCAGCTCTGGAGTATAATACAGGATGTAACTCCGGATCAGTACTGTAATGTATGTACACAGTGACTGCACCAGCAGAATAGTGAGTGCAGCTCTGGGGTATAATACAGGATGTAACTCAGGATCAGTAATGTAATGTATGTACACAGTGACTGCACCAGCAGAATAGTGAGTGCAGCTCTGGGGTATAATACAGGATGTAACTCAGGATCAGTAGAGGATCAGTAATGTAATGTACAGTATGTACACAGTGACTGCACCAGCAGAATAGTGAGTGCAGCTCTGGAGTATAATACAGGATGTAACTCAGGATCAGTAATGTAATGTATGTATACAGTGGCTCCACCAGCAGAATAGTGAGTGCAGCTCTGGAGTATAATACAGGATGTAACTCAGGATCAGTACAGGATCATTAATGTAATGTATGTACACAGTGACTGCACCAGCAGAATAGTGAGTGCAGCTCTGGAGTATAATACAGGATGTAACTCAGGATCAGTAATGTAATGTATGTACACAGTGACTGCACCAGCAGAATAGTGAGTGCAGCTCTGGAGTATAATACAGGATGTAACTGAGGATCAGTACAGGATCTGTAATGTAATGTATGTACACAGTGACTGCACCAGAAGAATAGTGAGTGCAGCTCTGCAGTATAATACAGGATGTAACTCAGGATCAGTACAGGATCTGTAATGTAATGTATGTACACAGTGACTGCACCAGCAGAATAGTGAGTGCAGCTCTGGAGTATAATACAGGATGTTACTCAGGATCAGTAATGTAATGTATGTACACAGTGACTGCACCAGCAGAATAGTGAGTGCAGCTCTGGAGTATAATACAGGATGTAACTCAGGATCAGTAATGTAATGTAATGTATGTACACAGTGACTGCACCAGCAGAATAGTGAGTGCAGCTCTGGAGTATAATACAGGATGTAACTCAGGATCAGTAATGTAATGTACGTACACAGTGACTGCACCAGCAGAATAGTGAGTGCAGCTCTGGAGGATAATACAGGGTGTAACTCAGGATCAGTAATGTAATGTACGTACACAGTGACTGCACCAGCAGAATAGTGAGTGCAGCTCTGGAGTATAATACAGGATGTAACTCAGGATCAGTACAGGATCAGTAATGTAATGTATGTACACAGTGACTGCACCAGCAGAATAGTGAGTGCAGCTCTGGAGTATAATACAGGATGTAACTCAGGATCAGTACAGGATCAGTAATGTAATGTATGTACACAGTGACTGCACCAGCAGAATAGTGAGTGCAGCTCTGGGGTATAATACAGGATGTAACTCAGGATCAGTAATGTAATGTATGTACACAGTGACTGCACCAGCAGAATAGTGAGTGCAGCTCTGGGGTATAATACAGGATGTAACTCAGGATCAGTACAGGATCAGTAATGTAATGTACAGTATGTACACAGTGACTGCACCAGCAGAATAGTGAGTGCAGCTCTGGAGTATAATACAGGATGTAACTCAGGATCAGTAATGTAATGTATGTACACAGTGACTGCACCAGCAGAATAGTGAGTGCAGCTCTGGAGTATAATACAGGATGTAACTCAGGATCAGTACAGGATCAGTAATGTAATGTATGTACACAGTGACTGCACCAGCAGAATAGTGAGTGCAGCTCTGGAGTATAATACAGGATGTAACTCAGGATCAGTACAGGATCAGTAATGTAATGTATGTACACAGTGACTGCACCAGCAGAATAGTGAGTGCAGCTCTGGGGTATAATACAGGATGTAACTCAGGATCAGTAATGTAATGTATGTACACAGTGACTGCACCAGCAGAATAGTGAGTGCAGCTCTGGGGTATAATACAGGATGTAACTCAGGATCAGTACAGGATCAGTAATGTAATGTACAGTATGTACACAGTGACTGCACCAGCAGAATAGTGAGTGCAGCTCTGGAGTATAATACAGGATGTAACTCAGGATCAGTAATGTAATGTATGTACACAGTGACTGCACCAGCAGAATAGTGAGTGCAGCTCTGGAGTATAATACAGGATGTAACTCAGGATCAGTAATGTAATGTATGTACACAGTGACTGCACCAGCAGAATAGCGAGTGCAGCTCTGGAGTATAATACAGGATGTAACTCAGGATCAGTACAGGATCAGTAATGTAATGTATGTACACAGTGACTGCACCAGCAGAATAGTGAGTGAAGCTCTGGAGTATAATACAGGATGTAACTCAGGATCAGTAATGTAATGTACGTACACAGTGACTGCACCAGCAGAATAGTGAGTGCAGCTCTGGAGTATAATACAGGATGTAACTCAGGGTCAGTACAGGATCAGTAATGTAATGTATGTACACAGTGACTGCACCAGCAGAATAGTGAGTGAAGCTCTGGAGTATAATACAGGATGTAACTCAGGATCAGTAATGTAATGTACGTACACAGTGACTGCACCAGCAGAATAGTGAGTGCAGCTCTGGAGTATAATACAGGATGTAACTCAGGATCAGTAATGTAATGTACGTACACAGTGACTGCACCAGCAGAATAGTGAGTGCAGCTCTGGAGGATAATACAGGGTGTAACTCAGGATCAGTAATGTAATGTACGTACACAGTGACTGCACCAGCAGAATAGTGAGTGCAGCTCTGGAGTATAATACAGGATGTAACTCAGGATCAGTACAGGATCAGTAATGTAATGTATGTACACAGTGACTGCACCAGCAGAATAGTGAGTGCAGCTCTGGAGTATAATACAGGATGTAACTCAGGATCAGTACAGGATCAGTAATGTAATGTATGTACACAGTGACTGCACCAGCAGAATAGTGAGTGCAGCTCTGGAGTATAATACAGGATGTAACTCAGGATCAGTACAGGATCAGTAATGTAATGTATGTACACAGTGACTGCACCAGCAGAATAGTGAGTGCAGCTCTGGGGTATAATACAGGATGTAACTCAGGATCAGTAATGTAATGTAATGTATGTACACAGTGACTGCACCAGCAGAATAGTGAGTGCAGCTCTGGAGTATAATACAGGATGTAACTCAGGATCAGTAATGTAATGTACGTACACAGTGACTGCACCAGCAGAATAGTGAGTGCAGCTCTGGAGGATAATACAGGGTGTAACTCAGGATCAGTAATGTAATGTACGTACACAGTGACTGCACCAGCAGAATAGTGAGTGCAGCTCTGGAGTATAATACAGGATGTAACTCAGGATCAGTACAGGATCAGTAATGTAATGTATGTACACAGTGACTGCACCAGCAGAATAGTGAGTGCAGCTCTGGAGTATAATACAGGATGTAACTCAGGATCAGTACAGGATCAGTAATGTAATGTATGTACACAGTGACTGCACCAGCAGAATAGTGAGTGCAGCTCTGGGGTATAATACAGGATGTAACTCAGGATCAGTAATGTAATGTATGTACACAGTGACTGCACCAGCAGAATAGTGAGTGCAGCTCTGGGGTATAATACAGGATGTAACTCAGGATCAGTACAGGATCAGTAATGTAATGTACAGTATGTACACAGTGACTGCACCAGCAGAATAGTGAGTGCAGCTCTGGAGTATAATACAGGATGTAACTCAGGATCAGTAATGTAATGTATGTACACAGTGACTGCACCAGCAGAATAGTGAGTGCAGCTCTGGAGGATAATACAGGGTGTAACTCAGGATCAGTAATGTAATGTACGTACACAGTGACTGCACCAGCAGAATAGTGAGTGCAGCTCTGGAGTATAATACAGGATGTAACTCAGGATCAGTACAGGATCAGTAATGTAATGTATGTACACAGTGACTGCACCAGCAGAATAGTGAGTGCAGCTCTGGAGTATAATACAGGATGTAACTCAGGATCAGTACAGGATCAGTAATGTAATGTATGTACACAGTGACTGCACCAGCAGAATAGTGAGTGCAGCTCTGGAGTATAATACAGGATGTAACTCATGATCAGTACAGGATCAGTAATGTAATGTATGTACACAGTGACTGCACCAGCAGAATAGTGAGTGCAGCTCTGGGGTATAATACAGGATGTAACTCAGGATCAGTAATGTAATGTATGTACACAGTGACTGCACCAGCAGAATAGTGAGTGCAGCTCTGGGGTATAATACAGGATGTAACTCAGGATCAGTACAGGATCAGTAATGTAATGTACAGTATGTACACAGTGACTGCACCAGCAGAATAGTGACTGCAGCTCTGGAGTATAATACAGGATGTAACTCAGGATCAGTACAGGATCAGTAATGTAATGTATGTACACAGTGACTGCACCAGCAGAATAGTGAGTGCAGCTCTGGGGTATAATACAGGATGTAACTCAGGATCAGTAATGTATGTACACAGTGACTGCACCAGCAGAATAGTGAGTGCAGCTCTGGGGTATAATACAGGATGTAACTCAGGATCAGTACAGGATCAGTAATGTAATGTAATGTATGTACACAGTGACTGCACCAGCAGAATAGTGAGTGCAGCTCTGGAGTATAATACAGGATGTAACTCCGGATCAGTAATGTAATGTATGTACACAGTGACTGCACCAGCAGAATAGTGAGTGCAGCTCTGGGGTATAATACAGGATGTAACTCAGGATCAGTAATGTAATGTATGTACACAGTGACTGCACCAGCAGAATAGTGAGTGCAGCTCTGGGGTATAATACAGGATGTAACTCAGGATCAGTAGAGGATCAGTAATGTAATGTACAGTATGTACACAGTGACTGCACCAGCAGAATAGTGAGTGCAGCTCTGGAGTATAATACAGGATGTAACTCAGGATCAGTACAGGATCAGTAATGTAATGTATGTACACAGTGACTGCACCAGCAGAATAGTGAGTGCAGCTCTGGAGTATAATACAGGATGTAACTCAGGATCAGTACAGGATCAGTAATGTAATGTATGTACACAGTGACTGCACCCGCAGAATAGTGAGTGCAGCTCTGGAGTATAATACAGGATGTAACTCAGGATCAGTACAGGATCAGTAATGTAATGTATGTACACAGTGACTGCACCAGCAGAATAGTGAGTGCAGCTCTGGAGTATAATACAGGATGTAACTCAGGATCAGTACAGGATCAGTAATGTAATGTATGTACACAGTGACTGCACCAGCAGAATAGTGAGTGCAACTCTGGGGTATAATACAGGATGTAACTCAGGATCAGTAATGTAATGTATGTATACAGTGGCTCCACCAGCAGAATAGTGAGTGCAGCTCTGGAGTATAATACAGGATGTAACTCAGGATCAGTACAGGATCATTAATGTAATGTATGTACACAGTGACTGCACCAGCAGAATAGTGAGTGCAGCTCTGGAGTATAATACAGGATGTAACTCAGGATCAGTAATGTAATGTATGTACACAGTGACTGCACCAGCAGAATAGTGAGTGCAGCTCTGGAGTATAATACAGGATGTAACTGAGGATCAGTACAGGATCTGTAATGTAATGTATGTACACAGTGACTGCACCAGAAGAATAGTGAGTGCAGCTCTGGAGTATAATACAGGATGTAACTCAGGATCAGTACAGGATCTGTAATGTAATGTATGTACACAGTGACTGCACCAGCAGAATAGTGAGTGCAGCTCTGGAGTATAATACAGGATGTAACTCAGGATCAGTAATGTAATGTAATGTATGTACACAGTGACTGCACCAGCAGAATAGTGAGTGCAGCTCTGGAGTATAATACAGGATGTAACTCAGGATCAGTAATGTAATGTACGTACACAGTGACTGCACCAGCAGAATAGTGAGTGCAGCTCTGGAGGATAATACAGGGTGTAACTCAGGATCAGTAATGTAATGTACGTACACAGTGACTGCACCAGCAGAATAGTGAGTGCAGCTCTGGAGTATAATACAGGATGTAACTCAGGATCAGTACAGGATCAGTAATGTAATGTATGTACACAGTGACTGCACCAGCAGAATAGTGAGTGCAGCTCTGGAGTATAATACAGGATGTAACTCAGGATCAGTACAGGATCAGTAATGTAATGTATGTACACAGTGACTGCACCAGCAGAATAGTGAGTGCAGCTCTGGGGTATAATACAGGATGTAACTCAGGATCAGTAATGTAATGTATGTACACAGTGACTGCACCAGCAGAATAGTGAGTGCAGCTCTGGGGTATAATACAGGATGTAACTCAGGATCAGTACAGGATCAGTAATGTAATGTACAGTATGTACACAGTGACTGCACCAGCAGAATAGTGAGTGCAGCTCTGGAGTATAATACAGGATGTAACTCAGGATCAGTAATGTAATGTATGTACACAGTGACTGCACCAGCAGAATAGTGAGTGCAGCTCTGGAGGATAATACAGGGTGTAACTCAGGATCAGTAATGTAATGTACGTACACAGTGACTGCACCAGCAGAATAGTGAGTGCAGCTCTGGAGTATAATACAGGATGTAACTCAGGATCAGTACAGGATCAGTAATGTAATGTATGTACACAGTGACTGCACCAGCAGAATAGTGAGTGCAGCTCTGGAGTATAATACAGGATGTAACTCAGGATCAGTACAGGATCAGTAATGTAATGTATGTACACAGTGACTGCACCAGCAGAATAGTGAGTGCAGCTCTGGAGTATAATACAGGATGTAACTCATGATCAGTACAGGATCAGTAATGTAATGTATGTACACAGTGACTGCACCAGCAGAATAGTGAGTGCAGCTCTGGGGTATAATACAGGATGTAACTCAGGATCAGTAATGTAATGTATGTACACAGTGACTGCACCCTCAGAATAGTGAGTGCAGCTCTGGGGTATAATACAGGATGTAACTCAGGATCAGTACAGGATCAGTAATGTAATGTACAGTATGTACACAGTGACTGCACCAGCAGAATAGTGACTGCAGCTCTGGAGTATAATACAGGATGTAACTCAGGATCAGTACAGGATCAGTAATGTAATGTATGTACACAGTGACTGCACCAGCAGAATAGTGAGTGCAGCTCTGGGGTATAATACAGGATGTAACTCAGGATCAGTAATGTATGTACACAGTGACTGCACCAGCAGAATAGTGAGTGCAGCTCTGGGGTATAATACAGGATGTAACTCAGGATCAGTACAGGATCAGTAATGTAATGTAATGTATGTACACAGTGACTGCACCAGCAGAATAGTGAGTGCAGCTCTGGAGTATAATACAGGATGTAACTCCGGATCAGTAATGTAATGTATGTACACAGTGACTGCACCAGCAGAATAGTGAGTGCAGCTCTGGGGTATAATACAGGATGTAACTCAGGATCAGTAATGTAATGTATGTACACAGTGACTGCACCAGCAGAATAGTGAGTGCAGCTCTGGGGTATAATACAGGATGTAACTCAGGATCAGTAGAGGATCAGTAATGTAATGTACAGTATGTACACAGTGACTGCACCAGCAGAATAGTGAGTGCAGCTCTGGAGTATAATACAGGATGTAACTCAGGATCAGTACAGGATCAGTAATGTAATGTATGTACACAGTGACTGCACCAGCAGAATAGTGAGTGCAGCTCTGGAGTATAATACAGGATGTAACTCAGGATCAGTACAGGATCAGTAATGTAATGTATGTACACAGTGACTGCACCCGCAGAATAGTGAGTGCAGCTCTGGAGTATAATACAGGATGTAACTCAGGATCAGTACAGGATCAGTAATGTAATGTATGTACACAGTGACTGCACCAGCAGAATAGTGAGTGCAGCTCTGGAGTATAATACAGGATGTAACTCAGGATCAGTACAGGATCAGTAATGTAATGTATGTACACAGTGACTGCACCAGCAGAATAGTGAGTGCAACTCTGGGGTATAATACAGGATGTAACTCAGGATCAGTAATGTAATGTATGTATACAGTGGCTCCACCAGCAGAATAGTGAGTGCAGCTCTGGAGTATAATACAGGATGTAACTCAGGATCAGTACAGGATCATTAATGTAATGTATGTACACAGTGACTGCACCAGCAGAATAGTGAGTGCAGCTCTGGAGTATAATACAGGATGTAACTCAGGATCAGTAATGTAATGTATGTACACAGTGACTGCACCAGCAGAATAGTGAGTGCAGCTCTGGAGTATAATACAGGATGTAACTGAGGATCAGTACAGGATCTGTAATGTAATGTATGTACACAGTGACTGCACCAGAAGAATAGTGAGTGCAGCTCTGGAGTATAATACAGGATGTAACTCAGGATCAGTACAGGATCTGTAATGTAATGTATGTACACAGTGACTGCACCAGCAGAATAGTGAGTGCAGCTCTGGGGTATAATACAGGATGTAACTCAGGATCAGTAATGTAATGTATGTACACAGTGACTGCACCAGCAGAATAGTGAGTGCAGCTCTTGGCTATAATACAGGATGTAACTCAGGATCAGTAATATAATGTATGTACACAGTGACTGCACCAGCAGAATAGTGAGTGCAGCTCTTGGGTATAATACAGGATGTAACTCAGGATCAGTAATGTAATGTATGTACACAGTGACTGCACCAGCAGAATAGTGAGTGCAGCTCTGGGGTATAATACAGGATGTAACTCAGGATCAGTAATGTAATGTATGTACACAGTGACTGCACCAGCAGAATAGTGAGTGCAGCTCTGGGGTATAATACAGGATGTAACTCAGGATCAGTACAGGATCAGTAATGTAATGTACAGTATGTACACAGTGACTACACCAGCAGAATAGTGACTGCAGCTCTGGAGTATAATACAGGATGTAACTCAGGATCAGTACAGGATCAGTAATGTAATGTATGTACACAGTGACTGCACCAGCAGAATAGTGAGTGCAGCTCTGGGGTATAATACAGGATGTAACTCAGGATCAGTAATGTATGTACACAGTGACTGCACCAGCAGAATAGTGAGTGCAGCTCTGGGGTATAATACAGGATGTAACTCAGGATCAGTACAGGATCAGTAATGTAATGTATGTACACAGTGACTGCACCAGCAGAATAGTGAGTGCAGCTCTGGAGTATAATACAGGATGTAACTCCGGATCAGTAATGTAATGTATGTACACAGTGACTGCACCAGCAGAATAGTGAGTGCAGCTCTGGGGTATAATACAGGATGTAACTCAGGATCAGTAATGTAATGTATGTACACAGTGACTGCACCAGCAGAATAGTGAGTGCAGCTCTGGGGTATAATACAGGATGTAACTCAGGATCAGTAGAGGATCAGTAATGTAATGTACAGTATGTACACAGTGACTGCACCAGCAGAATAGTGAGTGCAGCTCTGGAGTATAATACAGGATGTAACTCAGGATCAGTACAGGATCAGTAATGTAATGTATGTACACAGTGACTGCACCAGCAGAATAGTGAGTGCAGCTCTGGAGTATAATACAGGATGTAACTCAGGATCAGTACAGGATCAGTAATGTAATGTATGTACACAGTGACTGCACCCGCAGAATAGTGAGTGCAGCTCTGGAGTATAATACAGGATGTAACTCAGGATCAGTACAGGATCAGTAATGTAATGTATGTACACAGTGACTGCACCAGCAGAATAGTGAGTGCAACTCTGGGGTATAATACAGGATGTAACTCAGGATCAGTAATGTAATGTATGTATACAGTGGCTCCACCAGCAGAATAGTGAGTGCAGCTCTGGAGTATAATACAGGATGTAACTCAGGATTAGTACAGGATCATTAATGTAATGTATGTACACAGTGACTGCACCAGCAGAATAGTGAGTGCAGCTCTGGAGTATAATACAGGATGTAACTCAGGATCAGTAATGTAATGTATGTACACAGTGACTGCACCAGCAGAATAGTGAGTGCAGCTCTGGAGTATAATACAGGATGTAACTGAGGATCAGTACAGGATCTGTAATGTAATGTATGTACACAGTGAGTGCACCAGAAGAATAGTGAGTGCAGCTCTGGAGTATAATACAGGATGTAACTCAGGATCAGTACAGGATCTGTAATGTAATGTATGTACACAGTGACTGCACCAGCAGAATAGTGAGTGCAGCTCTGGGGTATAATACAGGATGTAACTCAGGATCAGTAATGTAATGTATGTACACAGTGACTGCACCAGCAGAATAGTGAGTGCAGCTCTTGGGTATAATACAGGATGTAACTCAGGATCAGTAATGTAATGTATGTACACAGTGACTGCACCAGCAGAATAGTGAGTGCAACTCTGAAGTATAATACAGGATGTAACTCAGGATCAGTACAGGATCTGTAATGTAATGTATGTACACAGTGACTCCACCAGCAGAATAGTGAGTGAAGCTCTGGAGTATAATACTGGATGTAACTCAGGGTTAGTACAGGATCAGTAATGTAATGTATGTACACAGTGACTGCACCAGCAGAATAGTGAGTGCAGCTCCGGAGTATAATACAGGATGTAACTCAGGATCAGTACAGGATCAGTAATGTAATGTATGTACACAGTGACTGCACCAGCAGAATAGTGAGTGCAGCTCTTGGGTATAATACAGGATGTAACTCAGGATCAGTAATGTAATGTATGTACACAGAACTTTAAGCCTTTGGTGTCCTGTGCAAAAGTGATGACCCCATAATAGATGACAATCTTTTGTGATTATTTAGGGAACAACCACACTGGACTAAAAAAAATAATCTGAATTGTCATATGTAGATTTGTATTGGATTTTGCAGGGGGTTTTCCTCGGATTTCATCGTTTGCACTCTCAGGTGCAATCTGTTTGGAATTCTGCAGCATAAATCGTCATGCTATAGATATAACATCTACACTGCATGTGATCCTCCCTACAGATTTATCTATCATGTCACCCCATACTGTCTTCATATGTCATCGTTATTCTCTTATGTAGATTAGAAGCCCCCCTAAGATCAGGTCCCTGTTTACATTTTAGCAATTCACTTATTTTAACCATCACTTGTAGTACCACATTTCGTCTCTAGTGGCCACTGCAGGAAAAATGAACAGCTTGTGTCATCCTCTCTTGGCAAAATCAATTGTTTGCCAGGAGTTTGTAAAGTTTGTAGGGAGGGAGGGAGAGATAGTCTGCGGAGAGATAATTCCAATAAACAAACTTTATTTTTAATATTAAAGTTGGATAAACTTTTTTTTAATTGTTTTGAACTGAACTTAAAATATCTGTAGCGTAACCCGGAGCCCCTAATTTCATTCCATGTACGGCAGTGAAGTTGTACATTAATATTTAACCAGCTGTTATTGGACATGGTGGGTGGGGGTCTATTATTCTGCACCTGGCGGCACTCACGTTGGCATGAGCGGAGAATGGACATCATGTTCCCTCCATAAACCTCGAGCTCAGATCCCTCGATCATAAGTCGTTGTCTGAATTGTTCTCTCCTATTTATAGAAAATGACTGAACGTAATTAAATGAAGTAACGTGAACCTATAGAAGGTCAGCCACATAATGGAGGCTTCACATTCAG
The DNA here is from genome assembly GCF_046119375.1 of Phyllobates terribilis. Taxonomy (NCBI): domain Eukaryota; kingdom Metazoa; phylum Chordata; class Amphibia; order Anura; family Dendrobatidae; genus Phyllobates; species Phyllobates terribilis. Next base: position 390,369,134 of record NW_027362765.1, read on the forward strand.
TTACTTGGCACATGACACTACAGGAACATGTATTAAAGGTGCACTCGCTTTTACAGAGGACCTTTCACAGCCGAATATCTCCACCGATTGCCACTGTTCTAAAAAAAAAAAGTTATCCTGGAAAACCCCTTTAAACTGTACAAGAATTGTGGTTAAGACCAAACTAGAATTTTTTTCCCGAATGTTTCGCCTTTATCTGTGTCTTCAGGTGACGCGCAGATTTGGGATCCCAGGCTTGAAGCAGGCCATGGAGTGGTTTGGATATCATGGAGGCCGCTGCCGTTCGCCCCTTGTATCACTGACTGAGGAGGAGGTGAAGGAACTGAAGAAAGTTTTTACTAATAACGGGTGGCTATAGTTACTGCACAAAGCCAAAGACGGAACCAGAAACTTTACACAGAAATGCTGATAAAATAAAAGTGCTGGTGAAATAAAACTCTACATTATGTTTTATTATCTCCTTTAGATTTCGTTGTGTACTATAGATTGGATTAATTTTCACAATTTGAAAGGGGTAAATCTGTGACGGGTCCAGACTTGCCAACTTTTTTGCCTTGTAGTTTCCTGTTCGATCTTAGACTCTGCAAAAAGTAGATGAGAAGCCTCTGCTCCTGGTTTACAACTTTCCAAATAAAAACCTGTATAAGGCTTCATTCACACATCTGATCTTTCCACGTATGAGCAAAACTGACCTGTTATTCTAATCAGAGTTTGAACAGAGTTTGAACAGAGTTTGAACAGAGTTTGAACAGAGTTTGAACAGAGTTTGAACAGAGTTTGATCAAAGTTTGATCAGAGTTTGATTGATCAGAGTTTGATCAGAGTTTGCTTGATCAGAGTTTGCTTGATCAGAGTTTGCTTGATCAGAGTTTGCTTGATCAGAGTTTGCTTGATCAGAGTTTGCTTGATCAGAGTTTGCTTGATCAGAGTTTGCTTGATCAGAGTTTGATTGATCAGAATTTGATCAGAGTTTGCTTGATCAGAGTTTGATTGATCAGTTTGATTAGTTTGCTTGATCACTATTTGATCAGAGTTTGATTGATCAGAGTTTGCTTGATCACAGTTTGATCAGAGTTTGATTGATCAGAGTTTGCTTGATCACAGTTTGATCAGAGTTTGATTGATCAGAGTTTGCTTGATCACAGTTTGATCAGAGTTTGATTGATCAGAGTTTGCTTGATCACAGTTTGATCAGAGTTTGATTGATCAGAGTTTGATCAGAGTTTGCTTGATCACTGTTTGATCAGAGTTTGCTTGATCACAGTTTGATCAGAGTTTGCTTGATCAGAGTTTGCTTGATCACTGTTTGATCAGAGTTTGATTGATCAGTGTTAGATTGATCAGAGTTTGCTTGATCACTGTTTGATCAGAGTTTGATTGATCAGTGTTTGATTGATCAGAGTTTGCTTGATCACTGTTTGATCAGAGTTTGATTGATCAGTGTTTGATTGATCAGAGTTTGCTTGATCACTGTTTGATCAGAGTTTGCTTGATCAGAGTTTGCTTGATCACTGTTTGATCAGAGTTTGATTGATCAGTGTTTGATTGATCAGAGTTTGCTTGATCACTGTTTGATCAGAGTTTGATTGATCAGAGTTTGCTTGATCACAGTTTGATCAGAGTTTGCTTGATCACAGTTTGATCAGAGTTTGCTTGATCACAGTTTGATCAGAGTTTGATTGATCAGAGTTTGATCAGACCTTGATTGATTAGAGTTTCTCATACGTTCAGAATTAAAAAAAAAATAAAATTCTGCATCTTCTGCATTCTGCAACCGAGTGCGATCTGATTTGTTTCACTGACCCAGTGACTTGCATGGCCGAGTGTGATCCGACCCTTGGATCAATGTCGGACATGTGTCCACAATTTTCACGGACATGTGAATGACCCCATAGACTATCACAGGTACGAGCAGAAAATCATGGATAGCACTCATACGCAAAAATCAGATGTCTGAATGAGCCCTATCACTTTGCTTTACTTTTGAGTAGGGCGTTGTGTAGACCAGTACATGGTGATCCTTCTCGGGTGCATTATCTCTATACAGTGACCAGTAGCTTAGCTACTGGGGGTCAGGAACAGGAGCGTCCGCCCAGGTCCCATGCGGATCCCCTGGCGAGCGCCATTCTCAACTACATACACTGTGGTGGTAAAGCAACGAGCCATGGGCCATTTTGCAGGTCGCTTTATGCCTTCAGCTTCCAGGAAGGTGGGCGCCCCCACAGGACATCAGGGTCCCAGCGCAGGCAGCATGATTTTTTTGGGGGGAATCATTACATTTTGAGGGCCACAAAGGTGACATCATTACTTGTTAAGGGACCCTCATTGAGAATCATTACTTTTTAGGGTCAAGCAAGAATCATTATTGCATTTTTTGGTAATTAGGGGGCATTAATACTTTTTGGTGTCACTCAGGGATTATTACTTTTTGTTGGGCAGTCAAGACAATATAACTTGATAACGGGGCATTATTACTTTTAGGGGGGCTTTTAAGGAGTATTGTTACTTTAAAGAAGCACTGAGGGCATTATTAGTTTATAGGGTACACTGACGGCATTATTAGTTTATAAGGTACACTGAGGGCATTATTAGTTTGTAGGGTACACTGAGGGCATTGCTGCTTTATAAGGGGGTTCTTGGGATATTATAACCTTCAGTTGGGCTCATATGGGTCTTTATTATTGTCTATGGGGCACAAAAGGGTAATAACTATGACACCAATATTTGTAAAGTACAGTATTTAGGGTACCACACCACACAGCAGGGGCAGCAAAAGGCCCAGCAGGATGAAGGCATTTTGTAGGATGAGAATAGGCAGAGACCGTACTAGAAATGTGAGAAGTCAAATGTGTCTGAGATGCAAACTCTGCAGATGACTCGTGGCTTGAAGAAGAAGAAGAAGAAGAAGAAGAAGTCTTCATGACGGTCTGGGCCAGATGGGAAAGATGGTGAGCCGCTATATATCTGCATTGTTTTCTCTTATATGGTATCCAGAACTGGTATCTACCAATATTTGGTCAGGGTACAGTCTTGGTCTGTGATTTTTATTCAGCAACAGAATTGTCGTCTGCGGAGGTGTCCACTTTTATTAGGGTACGCTCCTGCTGTCGTAAACATGCGCTACCTGCTTGAAGGCCCAATACGATATGTTTTGCTGAATGCTTAGCTATGCTTCTTACTGTGACATCACTGTGTGCATTATACCGGTATTGTGACATCGCCGCCTGCATTTTCTTTGTACTGTGACATCACCGTGTGCATTATCCTTGTACTGTGACATCACGAGGTGCATTATCCTTGTACTGTGATATCGCCGAGTGCATTATCCTTGTACTGTGACATCACTGTGTGCATTATCCTTGTACTGTGATATCACCACCTGCATTATCCTTGTACTGTGACATCACTGTGTGTATTATCCTTGTACTGTGATATCACCACCTGCATTATCCTTGTACTGTGACATCACCACCTGCATTTTCCTTGTACTGTGACATCACCACCTGCATTTTCCTTGTACTGTGACATCACTGTGTGTATTATCCTTGTACTGTGATATCACCACCTGCATTATCCTTGTACTGTGACATCACCACCTGCATTTTCCTTGTACTGTGACATCACCACCTGCATTTTCCTTGTACTGTGATATCTCTGAGTGCATTATCCTTCTACTGTGACATCACTGTGTGCATTATCCTTGTACTGTGATATCACCACCTGCATTATCCTTGTACTGTGACATCACTGTGTGTATTATCCTTGTACTGTGACATCACCACCTGCATTTTCCTTGTACTGTGATATCTCTGAGTGCATTATCCTTCTACTGTGACATCACTGTATTTATTATCCCTGTACTGTGACATCACAGTGTGCATTATCCTTGTACTGTGACATCACCACCTGCATTTTCCTTGTACTGTGATATCTCCGAGTGCATTATCCTTGTACTGTGACATCACTGTGTGCATTATCCTTGTACTGTGATATCACCACCTGCATTATCCTTGTACTGTGACATCACTGTGTGTATTATCCTTGTACTGTGATATCACCACCTGCATGATCCTTGTACTGTGACATCACTGTGTGCATTATCCTTGTACTGTGATATCACCACCTGCATTTTCCTTGTACTGTGATATCTCCGAGTGCATTATCCTTGTACTGTGACATCACTGTGTGCATTATCCTTGTACTGTGACATCACCACCTGCATTTTCCTTGTACTGTGACATCACCACCTGCATTTTCCTTGTACTGTGATATCTCTGAGTGCATTATCCTTCTACTGTGACATCACTGTGTGCATTATCCTTGTACTGTGATATCACCACCTGCATTATCCTTGTACTGTGACATCACTGTGTGTATTATCCTTGTACTGTGATATCACCACCTGCATTATCCTTGTACTGTGATATCACCACCTGCATTATCGTTGTACTGTGACATCACCACCTGCATTATCGTTGTACTGTGACATCACCACCTGCATTATCCTTGTACTGTGACATCACCACCTGCATTATCCTTGTACTGTGACATCACAGCGTGCATTATCCTTGTACTGTGACATCACCCCCTGCATTTTCCTTGTACTGTGATATCTCCGAGTGCATTATCCTTGTACTGTGACATCACTGTGTGCATTATCCTTGTACTGTGATATCACCACCTGCATTATCCTTGTACTGTGACAACGTCATGTGAATTCTCCTTGTCCTGTGACATCGCCGCCTGCATTATCCTTGTCCTGTGACATCGCCGCCTGCATTCTCCTTGCACTGTGACATTGCCGTGTACATTTTCTTTGTACTGTGACATCACAGTGTGCATTATACTTGTCCTGTGACACCGGCACCTGTATTCTCCTTGTACTGTGACATCACTGTGTGCACTATTATTGCACATTCAAGAGACCAAATTAATTATGTGCCATTCATTTTCTGAACTTGCTGCTCCGTGTTCATGATGTAATCGGGGGGGCCCAGACTATGTTTTGTTATGGGGGCCCATGGATACTTATTACACCCATGATGGTGATGTACAAAGTAATTTAACCCATACAACAAATGCTATTATTATTGATGCAGAAAGGAGAGTCAGGGTGAAGCCAGGTCTTCAGTATTTAGTGCCCTGTGCCTCCTTCAGCACTCGGCTACAAACTCCGAGCTCTAATTTTGGAGAATATGAATGAAATGTGATGTAAACTGGAGAGAAGCGTCACAGAATCCGCTGGGTGTGAGAACATTAGCATTTTTCAATCATGTAGCTGCCGGTATCCATTGCACATAAACTAAGGCGTAATGATTACATTACAGTACGATGCGCTGCCACAAAATACTTCTAGAATTAGCCGTGCCCTTCTACCAATGCATACCCCGAATTATTACCCAAGGGTTTGATCTCACATTAGCAGGGCATATAAACTTACTCATCATGAGATTCCCGCCGGATGATTGATGCCGTGTTTGACAGACGGGGAAGCGGAGGTAAACAAAAAAAAAATAAAAGTGACATCCCGAGGGCTCGTTCTGCCTCATATATTATGTACACACATCATTAAAAACTGCAGTGAATGGAAATAGGAAATGTGCTGGTCGGTTGCATCAGATTTTAGGCGCCATTAGGAAATGTTCTAGCAATACATAAATGGTCAAGTCCTGCAAAATATATAGGGGGGGGGGGGTGATGCGCCCTTACTGTAAATGAGAAGATTAGGAGTCACCAAGGAGTTCACGGACGATATCAAGATCATGGAGCTCAAAAGGTCACGTCTGTCCTATTCCATTATGTGCTGTTTGAAGTGCACTGTCCGTAATGTCTAATGGATGTGATAGCAGCGATGTCTGCACCGTTGTCAGTCAGCGCTAGCTGTAATATACAACCAACACTACTTGGACAACCCCTTCTTTATCTAGATGTTTGGCCCCGATAAAATAAAAAAGCTTTAACGCACCTCCCGTGTCGGCACCGTTCCAGCAATGTCGGCACTCGCGGTCCCGGGACTCAGTGGTATTGGCACTCGCGGTCCCAGTGTCACGGGAATGTGTCAGGTGTGACAGACAGTCGCTCTGGAGCCGGCTGTAGAAGGTCACTGCGCTTGGCATTGCAGACGCCTTCTTGATTCCCTCATCTCTGTAGTATAGTTTTATCCTTCTTCCTTTAGGACCCAGCAGCGACCTCCACCTTCTGCTGCTGATTGACACACCCTTGCTTGGTAGTTAAAAACTCTGAGTTGCTCCAGAGAGTCGCCAGTGATAGTTCTATGTACCTTTGTGCAGGATTGGAGCACTAGCAGTCGGCTAGCTTCTTCTCTGGTGCCCTTGTAGGACAATTGGTGTTATCTCTCTGGTGTCTGCTCAAGCTAAGGGTATCCCCTTTGTTTGTTTACTTTGTCTTTAGTTTGTAGTGTGGCCTGATTAGTGCTCACCCTGTCCCCTCCATATCTAGGGCCAAGCTCTAGGGACATTCAGAGCTGAGGTTCCTGCTCGGCGATACGTGTATAACCTATATAGGGACGGTAGGGTAGGCAGGGTGGTATTAGATCTGCCTAGGTGGTCTCCACTCACCCATTACCTAGTTGTTGGGCTCCCTCCCTCTTCCCGTCGTTGTGCACTTAGTCTTTACCTCACCTTGCATGACACCCGGGTCTCCTGTGTGGTTGTTGAAACTGTCGGCTGTCCATACCTCCTATGAAATTGAAAATGAAGAGGAAGTCAGAGATCAGTTGCATCTTGGACTTCCTTTTCATGGTCAATTTGACAGAAGGAGACAGTGACGCAAGCTCTGATTGGGCATCGAATTCACGTGTCACAACAACCGCACGAGAGCCCCGGGACCGCGAGTGCCGACACCGCTGGAACGGCGCTGGCATGGGAGTTGAGTATAAGCTTTTTTATTTTATCGGGGTCAAGCGTGGGGTATGAGAAGGAGTTGTCCAAGTAATGGGCAAATTCTTTAATGCCTTAGATGCTGGGGTCGCTGCTGACAGTAGAATCTAAGGGGTTTGATAGAGAAAGGAGACTCCTCGTTCTGTCAGCCCATTTGCACCTAGCCACAGGCTTGTAGGATACTATTGGGATAACAAGTAAATGGTCTAACATAGGGTCAGCCTTAGTTATTATATTAGGCCATACCATCCATGATGGAGTTCACAGACAGACGGACAAAAAAACAAAACATTAAAAGATAAAGCCCCTGTACAGTTTCATTGACGGGAACTTTTTGCAAAAAGGCTCCTGGAATGTGTTTATGGATGAAAATTAAAAAATAAAAATAATTACATGGTTTTAAAGATGCAAAATAGATAGGTCCATAATGGTGGTACAGCCGAGGCCATTGACTGACTACATTGGTTATCGTGCTGTCATCATTGCAGTCACGCAAACAAAGACCAGCGGGGAGCACGAGAGCGGTGGTGGGTGTAACCGTTAAGCAGAGGCTCTTTTATTATATTCTCCATTTTTCCAGTCAATTTTTTTTCTTTGCAGAACTTGGAAAATCCTTTTAAGAGGTAAAAGGGAAACGGTCAAGACCCCCCAAGTCCCCTCAGACTTCCCCAATTAACATTTTAAATTCTAATTCGGTATCCCAATCATGTCCCTGATAGCCCGGACAACTATTGCAACATGCGCAAAAACACCTTTTATTGACATCCTTGGAACTACACTACATAGTCTTTTCTAGCAGTTCGGCCTTACATACTGCAATCATGCCGCCATGGGTGTGAGTTACGTCTTCCCGATCGCGTCCGCGTCATCTCTTCTGCACGAGAAATGTTGAGCATGCTCGTGCTGCTGCTCCCTAATGGGCATGTGCAGTGCACCGATGAAGCTGGGGAGACTACACCTGGCTTCATTGCACATGACTAAGACGTTAGGATGTCACCCTCACCCTCAAGATTTCCATTGCAGAAGAGCTAATGCAGCCAGGCAGGAGGATGTCATACAGTGCAATCATATCCCCAACCATAGAATAGTACCTATAGCTATTGGCAATGCTCCCTATTACAAGCTTTAAAAGGGGCTGTCTCGTGAAAACAAGTTATCACCTATTGATCAGTGGGGATCCTACCGCTAGGACCAGCACTGATCGGCAGAACGGGGCACGTTCATCCCGCATAGAACAGAGCAATGGTGCGCATGCTTGACTGCCGCTCCATGCATTCCCTATGGGGTCGCCAAGCACTGCCCTTGCTTTTTTCCGGCAGCCCCATAGAGAATGAGTGGAACGGTGGTCGGGCTTCCATCTTGCCGCTCCATTTTGTTCTCCATCACAGATTACAAATCCCTTATTCTACCTATCGGTGCGGATCCCAGAGGTTGGTTTCTTGCGTATATGTGATTATTTATTTTCACCGGTTAACCCCTTTAATATCTCTACTCATTGCTATCCTCATTGTGCTCTGGAAAGCTAGCCTCCCATCAAGCAAGGCTTTTGGCAAGTGACACGTTGAGACTTTTTACCTCTTGTGATAACTGCAAAAAATCCATTGACTTTGACCTTATAGACTTGCAACTTTTACGCTACCCTAAGCTCTACAAACAGTTGGGCAAATGTCTTTGGTTACTTCTTACATCTTGTTCTTCCTCCACCTGTAGTAGTTACAGGAGTGGCCGGTATGTGTTGGCTCTTTACTTCTGCCAAGCTCCAGTCTTCCTCCCTCATGTATCCAAAGTAAATCCCGTATTTGCAATGTCTCCCGTCAAGACGTTAACAAATGTCCACAGTCAGCCCTTAGGACCAGCCAAGGATCCTCATAAAAAATAAATACACCAGACAAGCCAAGGATTGAGTATGTGACTTTAATGCATTTCAAGTATAGTAGAATTCAGACATAAGACAACCAAGGCACAAGTCTCCAAACAGACAGATCGTGTGGTGCGTCGTAGACATTCAATAACTGCAAGTGAATATTTAGGTACACATATAAATAAGCGAGAAGTGCTGAACATATATGTCAAATCAATTCACAAAATGAACATTTACATCCAAAATGGCTTCATAGTGACAGTGATCCCTTTCGATAAATCTCTGCTCCTGAGATTCAGTTGCTGGAGCTCAGTTTAGGGTTAATTATGGACTCTAACCCTTAACCCTGTACCTTAATAAAATCTGAAGGCTTATATGACCCGAATACCAAGAATGGTCTCACCAAATAGCATTGCTACCTTCCAATCTTCAGAGTTTGGAGGATTAAATGACTCAAATACCAACAGTGGCATCATCAAAGCGTATCGCCACCTTCTCACCTTAAGAGTTTGGAGGTCTACATGACCCAAATACCAAGAGTATACCACCAACAAGTATCGCCACCTTCCAAGCTTCAGAATTTTGAGGTCTACATGACCCAAATACCAAGAATGATCTCACCAAAAAGTATCGCCACCATCCAAGCTTCAGAATTTGGAGGTTTATATGACTCAAATACCAAGAAAGGCATCATCAAAGCGTATTACCATCTTCTCACCTTCAGAGTATGGAGGTCTACATGACCCAAATACCAAGATTGATCTCACCAAAATCTATCGCTACCTTCCAAGGTTCAGGATTTGAAGGTTTATATGACTCAAATACCAAGTGTGGTATCACCAAAAAATATTGCCACCTTCTATGCTTTAGAATTTGGAGGTTTACATGACCCAAATACCAAGAGTGGTATCGCCCAAGGGCATCTCCACCTTCAGACTTTGGATACTTACATGACAAAAATACTAAGAGAATACCACCAAAAAGTATCACCACCCTCTGAGCTTGAGCGTTTGAAGGTTTAAACGATCTATATGCCAAGAGTGGCACCACCGAAGTGTATCACCACCTTCTGATCTTGGAAGTTTGGAGGTCTATATGACCCAAATATTAAGAGTGGCACTATCAAAAGATTATTTCCAACTTCCATCCAACCTTGAGAATTTGGAGGTTTATATGACTCAACAGGTATTGCCACCTGCTGAGCGTGAGAGTTTGAAGGTTTATACAACCTATATCGCATACCAAGGGTGGCATCAACGAGTATCGCCACCTTCCCACCATTAAGAGTTTCAAGGTATAAATAACCTAATTACCAAGAATTGCACTTCGAAAGAGTATCGGGACCTTCCAACTTTGAAGGTTTATAGGACTTAATTACTAAGAGTGGCACCTCCAATGAATATTGCCATAACGACTCTTGGGATGAAAAAAGTCCAATTTACAGATATCAATGCAGGTAAGGCTGCTATCTGACCCAAATACAAAATACTGGAAATGATTTATTCTTGACACGCTGGGATGGGATTTGGCATGAAGGCCATGGAGTGGGCGCATGTGCCGATGGCAAAAGAATGTTGGGCAACTTGAGTTGGATGATGGTAGGGTTTCCAACAATTAACCAATCCTGCAGATAGATCATGTAATATTCCTAGGAGAACCTTTTTAAATGCTGGGTCCACTTTTTAAATCAATTGCTATTTTTAATCTCCCTATGAGGAAAAAAATTAAAATGTCTTTCCAGTTTTGTTTCTACAACTTCGATGTAGACACTTTGGGAGATTTATGAGCCAATCTCAAGTCATTTTTCATTTCTGCTTTTGCGATTGAAAAAAGACACCTATGTTGTGATTGGTTGGACTTTAATGCTTTTTCACTACTAAACCTCCAATTGGTCATAATGGATCCAAAGTTACCCAGCCCTAAGTCTTAAAGGGAATTTGTCAGTAAAATCAACCTCCAACCCCCACCATCAAACACATATATGAGCCTACGGGTCTTTGAAATGTAAAACAATCTACAATCTACAAGCTTCAACCTCAGACTTGTTAAGTGCTCTGTCACTCCCAGAGCACTTAACACCTCATTTGCATATGAACAGAACTGCAAATTTTTGGGGAAATGCAGCAACTGATTGAAATGTAAATCCATCGACACCTTTATCTTTTATAAGTCCTAAATGCAAATATATACAGTTTGGGGTTGATCTTACTGACATATATACAGTTGAGGGTTGATTTTTAAGGTGCCCAGATATAGGAGACCAAAATTGGTGAAAAATGGACGATATCAGCCAAAATGAATGTATCTTGGGTGGAGTTTAGCAACGAATGACTGACTGATGACACACCAAAGAAGTTGGCCAAGATTGAATTCTTGACCGCTAGTCAGACGAAAGATCCTTCCCGGCAGGGGTTGTTCCATCTTTGACTAGCGTCATTGAACATTGACGGGCAGATTGAACGCCTGTAACAGCCACCAGGTCTGAAAAGGTGTACAGCTGAATCGGAACAAAGATCGTTCTCCAGATGATATTTCGTTGGATGGTTTTTCATCCTTCAACCTACTTCTATCCAATGCGTGTGGCCACCTCAAGACAGAACTTTACTGGGATGTCAGGTATCATACAGGTGATAGACTCCAAAGCCCAGTGATTTACCACTGAAAATCCAGAGCCATAGTTGATCATCTACAAGATGCCAAAAACCTAAGCTGTTGGTGGGTTTTTATTTCTTTCCATTTTTGGACCATGAGGCATTTGGGCAAAGACCCAAATTACAAACAGCTATAACAATGGGAATGCTTTCCCCACATCTGTCACGGGTGTGTTGCCACGAAGATCGTCACGAGTACACAGCCTGACTTCTCGCAGCTGACTTGTTGGTGCTTTGTGTTTTCTCGGCAGTGAAGGAGTTAATTCTCTCTCTCTCTGGGCTAGCTGAGGTCCAGCCTCGCCCAGCTGCAATCAATGCTTCGTTAGTGAGACTCCTTTATATTCCTGCAGGTCTGTTTGTGAGGTGTCGGTGAAAGCTTTTCATTCAGACTTACAGAGCGGATCGTGGTGTTTGGAGTTGCTGAGATAAGTGTATTTGGAAGTTTTATTTCCCTTTCCTCGCTTTATCATTTATCTCCTTTCCCGTTGGTGTTCCCTCTGTTGTAGTTGTGTTGAAGTTGTATGCAAGGTGGTTTTGGTTTTTCCCTTGTACTGTCTCGTTCGTCTAAATACTGTGTGTGGGCATATTATTGCTGGTTCCCAATTGTTGTGATCGGGGTCCTTCTCAGGACTAGATTACTGTGGTGCAGGGATCCTCAGGAGGTAGGGGTTACGCTGGCGGCCTGGACCTCTGTACCTTTAACAGTACCTCCAGGATGAGGGATTAGTCAGGGCCCCAGCTTAGGGTCAGCTTAGGCCCCCTACCTCCAGTATTCTGTGACAGTGTGACAACATCTCATGCATCATGGACATCATTAGAAGTTTTTCTGTAAGACTACAAAAGGAAATTTTTGATGGGGAAAGTCAAGAAGTTTCCATACTTGGTAATTTATTTTTGGGCAGGTCTACTCAGGTCAACATTGGCGCTTAGTAAGGGATGAATATGACACATTCACATAAAAAGCGGTGAAACACCTAAGAATGGTTATATCCGCCGTGTTGAAGACAGAAGAAGCACTTTAAAGGGGGTGTGGGGTGTAACACAACATTGATGGCCAATGCCCTGGGCTAGCAATGAGCCACTGGTGAGTGTCTAACCATTTGGATCCCCACAAGTTAACAGTTTTAAATAGCCACGGTGATCCATCAAGCATCGTGGCCACTTATCTATTCATCCAGGCACAGTGAAATGTCTGTACATATTCCTGAGCCTTTAAACTGCAGCTCAGCCCCATTTAAATTCTGTGGCACATTTCCAAATATGTATTATTATTTAGTTTTGGTGTCATGTAATAAATACATTTCTGCAATTGGTTTTGCTTTAAAACCTTTTATACGCTCTTCAGCAGCTTGCATATATTTCAATACATTGCAAGCAGCTGGATTCCGCTTACTCTCCAGCTTCTCACTTCTCCTGAATGCTCATCTATGCGCAAATCTTATCACAATTACTGAAATCAAAATAAGATTTGAGCTTACATGAGCATTTATAAGTGTAAACAGAGGCTGGAGACTGACCCAGGGAGTCCAGCTAAAGAGAGTAAGACTAAACAGGACTGAGCAGCTTGCAGTGTATTGTAAATACACGCAAGCTGCAGAAGCAAAACAGCTGAAAAAATGTAATCAAAACCAATTGCATAAATAATTTTACAACACATAACTCATACGATGTACTAAAATACCATGCATAGGTGAATTAAGTGAATGATACTAAGCCCCACATAAGGTGTCTGAGCCTGTGAAACTATCTCTCTAGGTTAGTTGGTGGTTTGCACGTAGGACAGACTTATTTCCAGCCCCCTGATTGAGACATCAGGGCACAGTTCAGCTTTAGAAATTTAGGACATTGCTGGGAAGATTTATTTGGACTGGCCAGACTAAAGAAGCCTTCAGCACTGAAATAAATAAATTCCCATTTTTATGCAAATATTAACATCTTTAATATATAGGTTTGCAAGTCTTTGCCATGGGGAATATCTAAAGGGGTGCAGAAATAGCATTTGTACCTCATGCCCGGGGGGCCCCCAAGGCTGTTCTTCTGCAGAAGAACACATCAATATTAGTAATTAGTATTGTATTAATGTCACATAGTAGGTCGGGGCCATTTCATACATTTTCCACTGGGGACCAGGATTTGCAAGTTATGACTCTGATTTTGCACAAATCAATAGTGCATTTTAATACATGAAACTTTGTGATGAACGTGTCAAGGAAAAGACCAAGAAGATGGAGTGAACACTATATTCATTTTACTTGTTTGCTGCCACTGGTGGCCTGTCCTCCAACACAACATCCCTCACCGGCCCTTTGCTCCACACCTACCATCTGCCATTTATAATTCTGGTGATTTTTTTTTTTATATGGAGCTTTTGGACCCCCTCAAGCACCAAGTCCAAGGAGGGATTGTCCTACATTAGGATATTTTCCCCACAAATGCCCCAATTATATAAATATTTTTGGAAATCCCTATCAAAAATTCTCTTTTGTTCCATATCAGCCCTATCTATATTGGTCAACCAAACCCCAACTGTGACTAAACAAGACACGCACGGGATCCGGGGGTAAGCACCAGCTTTTTAACATTTAGATGAGTATTCAGTATAGGAACTTTGTCTACGCTTAGGTACGGTTAGACCTTACGATTAATGGGTCAAGAAATGGGCCGTGTCAGAGAATGCGTCGTTGGGACTGGAGCTAAAGGAAACCATAGTCAAAATTGGCCAAAAATGGTCCAAAAGTCAACCTTTTCGTCATCCCATGTGTTCACTGATGAGGAGTATGTAAACATTTATGGGCTGGAAATAATGCACATGGTGGCCCAACGTAAGGGTCAAGCAAAAGGCATCTAACAAATGTTTGTGTCGACAATGTTACACAACGTTTTTTTGCCAATACCGGCACCTGACTATGTATGGAACAATTACGATAACCCTCACCAGTCTGCGGGATTATCGGCCATTATCACTAACCATACCCCAATGACTAAGGGCGAGCGTTACATTTAACATTCGTAACTGCCAATGAACGGTGCCGTGAAATACATTCAACCCGTCCGATAGACATAAAGTAAGACCAACGCCTGTAAAGTTTCCTCTTGGCAGATACTTGGTGCAGAAGAAAAATAGTAGAGGGCAGGTATCAAACTGGTCACCATTGGCACCATCATGGGTGGGGGGTCCCAAGTGTATGGGGGAACGGCTGCACCTCCCTGCTGGGTGGACGAAGTGTTGTATCTCCTTCATCTTCAGGATCAGTAGGGGTCCCAGAGGTCGGAGTCCCACCGATAGTAAAATGATGGCACATAATGGGAAAACCCCAGCTTGAACATTGCTAAAATATTTCACATAAAACCTGTCCCTTTTAGATAAGGAATCTTATAGATGAGCCAATGAAAGCAGTTATGCCCACCCGAGGTCATCAATATAAGATTGGTGGCACCCCCACCGCTCACCGGTGCCTCGGCCATTGGATGTACACCATGTTCAGAACCAGAACACAACAGCTCCACACACCGCGTAGTGGCCGTTCTCAGGTACTGCAGCTCAGCTCTCATTGGACTGTATATATTTTGAACTGCCAGCTTTGGTTTGCTGTGTTGTTTGTGAATCCACTGACCGAGGCAACATGGCCGATCGTGGCCCCCACCCCAGCTATGCTCTCGTTATACCTTGATGCTTGCCAGCGCCTTGTACCCATCGGCTCAATCATATTCCAAAAAAAAAAGTTGATTTTGTACCACTGATATTTGCAACGTGATGGTTGTCAGCTCTCTCATCCTACAGTAAACCCGTGTAGCCAATAAAAGAAGAAGACCACCCCATACAGACATTACCGGAAACATTCCTAAAAACCCCATGCAAATACTTTTTTTTTTTACCTGTAATATCAAGAAGCTTCGCCGTATTATCGCTGATAATAACAATCCACAGTAGATTATTTCTATGTGGCCGATACTATCGCAGCAAGGATATAACTAGATCAATTAAACAATAAAGGGTTAATATGGAGGATACAAGGGCCCTTAGATAAAATAACACCCATTTCAGATGGAAGGTGTCCTCGAAGGCAGTTATTGTGATGTCTATGGAAGGGGCCGATCCTGTTCAAGAAGGTACCGCCCCCGAGGAAGCAGGATGGGACATACCTCTGCATAGGCATGCCCCATCCTTAGGCAGCGAATGCCTTTAAGGTATAAAATGTCAGTCCATGCTTTCAGCAATACACCTGTGACGTTGTTGGAGTGTCATCTCGATGAAAGGTGTATTGCATTTCAGTCCTCTAAATATAATGCCCATGCAAAAAAAACTGTGCAAAAATAAAACCCTGTGAAGAGAGAAGGTGTCGGAGTATACCGCAGGGATCGTATTCGTTGCCGGCTGCTGAAGCGGAGGAGGGCTCTTTATCACTGGAGGAGGCACTGTATCATTTCCATTGCACTTGGAAGGGTTAAGCAGCAGATTATTACATAGAAGAAGACTCTGTCCCCGTAATAAATAAACATATATATATTTCTATAGCGCTATATGCCATTCACAGCGTAGAATACAGCAGTCTGTCTGCTTTTACCAGCAAGCAGTGTAAACAAGCCAAAAAAAAAGGAAAAAAGCTGAGTGCACTTGTAGAGCGTGATCGGGGGGGGGGGGGGACGACGGACGACCATCCTCAGGTAGGACGACCATCCTTAGGGAGGAGGGTGGGGGGACGACCATCCTCAGGTAGGACGACCATCCTTAGGGAGGAGGTTGGGGGGACGACCATCCTCGGGGACCGGGACATCGGCCACTCAGACTTGGTTGGCAGCCAGGCAGCAGGACGCTTTAGAGGCACTCATAGCCCTCTGGATTACCGCTTGACATTTCTCTCGCTTCACCAGTGTATTGTTCTCGAAGAGGCCTTCGTTTCGAGGCGCTCCATGGGAACCGTCGGAAAATGTCAAAAGACCTGAGAGTTTGAAAAAGTGCGAAAAAAAAAATAATTGGAAAGTGGTTGTACGTAAAAGAAAAAAAATAACAATAAACTAAAGGGGTTATCCAATATTTATAAAAAAAGACTGCTGTCCTCAGGCTGTGTCTGGTACTGCAGCGTCAAACTGCAATAACCACAAACAACTACTTCTGGAAAAGGGCAGCCACATTTTCCTAATATTCCTTTGCAACCCCTTTGATGATATGTAGAAAGATTATAAAGTATGTGAACCCCCTGAACACCATTTTATTACAAATCCATGGTCACTATAGGGGTAGTCACTCAAACCCAACCCCTTTTCTAGTGCAAGTCCGGCTCAAAACTTACACAAGACAGTATTGGATGACAGATGAGTACCCCAAAATGTGATTATCGCTGTTTTAGCTTATAAAGGGGGTCACCTCGATGCCATCCATATGCCCTAATATATCACGTGGGCTGCCTTTGTGCCCTTATGGGATCAGTGAGGATCTGGAATCCAAGATTCCCCCCGATCACTAGTATAAAGGGGCTGTTTGATTTTGCCAGCACAAAGTCTCTTCAGCTCCTATTGACTCGATCAGCGACCTCTCTTGGTGCCCAACGCTGGCCATACCCACTAGACTTAGGTCTTCTGAGACATTCGGGAGATGTTTTGCCTATGTAGGGGGTAAAGCTGATTGGGCATGTTGAATTTCAACATGCGTGATCATTTATTCTCAAAGGAGATAAGCCGATGCGAGCAAATCTGGCATCAGCTAGCTTCTTCCCCAATGACACTGTCATGGGTGTGTCGCCACGAAGATCGTCTCGATTACACAGCCTGACTTCTCGCAGCTGACTTTTTGGTGCTTTGTGTTTTTCGGCAGTGAGGGAGTTAATTCTCTCTCTCTCTCTGTGCTAGACGAGGTCCAGCCTCGCCCAGCTGCAATCAATGCTGCTGTAGTGAGACTCCTTCATATGTCTGCTGGTCTGTTAGGGAAGTGTCGGTGAAAGCATTTCATGCAGACTAACAGAGCGGATCGTGGTATTTGGAGTTTCAGAGATAAGTGTATTTGGAGTGTTTTTTCCCTTCCTCGCTTTATCATTTATCTCCTTTCCCGTTGGTGTTCCCTCTGTTGTAGTTGTGTAGTTTTTGTATGCAAGGTGGTTTTGGTTTTTCCCTTGTACTGTCTCGTTCGTCTAAGTACTGTGTGTGGGCATATTATTACTTGTCCCCTTTTGTTGTGATCGGGGTCCTTCTCAGGACTAGATTACTTAGGTGCAGGGATCCTCAGGAGGTAGGGGTTACGCTGGCGGCCTGGACCTCTGTACCTTTAACAGTACCTTCAGGTTGAGGGATTAGTCAGGGCCCCAGCTTAGGGTCAGCTTAGGCCCCCTACCTCCAGTACACAGAGACAGCGTGACATTTTCACCGACCCCTTAGTTTTTCTCCAGCTACCATGGATCCAGTAGACGGTCTAGCTCGGCAGTTGCAGAGTTTGTCCATGGAGCTGGCGGACGTTAGGTCCAAGGTTTTGTATCCTCAGGAGCAAGCCGGACCAGAACCTAAAGTAGCTCTCCCTGACAGGTTCACTGGGGGGCGGGACAAGTTTTTTGTTTTCCGGGAGGCATGTAAGTGGTACTTTCGGCTGCGGCCTCGGTCATCGGGGAGTGAAGAACAAAGGGTGGGAATTGTCATCTCGCTCCTACAAGGGGACCCACAATCTTGGGCGTTCTCTCTTCCCCCGGGCTCCCCGGCTCTCCAGTCAGTGGATAGGTTTTTCGCTGCTCTGGGACTCGTATATGATGACCCAGATCGGATCTCCCTTGCTGAGTCTAAGTTACGTAGGATCCAGCAGGGAGATCGTCCGGCGGAGGAATTCTGTTCGGAGTTCCGTAGGTGGGCCACGGACACCCAGTGGAATGACCCGGCTCTTAGGAGCCAGTTTTGTCAAGGTTTATCCGACAAATTACAGGATGTGTTGGCACAGTATGACTCTCCCGCGTCACTGGAAGCCGCTATGGCCCTTGCTATTCGCGTTGACAGACGGCTTCGGGAGAGGTGCGGGATAACTCCACCCCCTGTGATGACTCCACCTCCTACAAGGTCCCCTCATATGGTGGTTCCCCTGGTCAGTCCAGAGGAGCCTATGCAATTAGGAGGGACATCATTTCGGGGGAGGGGACCGGTGGTGCGCCATAAGACAGGAAGGTGTTTCTTCTGCGGGAGAAAGGGACATTTTATTGGGGGGTGTCCATCCCGTCCCTTGCAGAGTGAAGAGTCGTCGGAAAACTGTTGATCCCAGGTTGTGTGGTGGACGGCAATCTGGGAGTAGGTATTTCGTCCCTAGGTTCGTCTCAGTTTCTCGTACCGGCGGAGGTGGTGGTGGGTACGAGAACTGAGAGGATATCTGTTCTTCTGGATAGTGGGGCCGGGGCTAATCTGGTTGATGCTCGGTTTGCCCGGGTTCAAGGTATGCGATTGAGTGAGTTGGCTAAACCCATCCCCATATTCTCGATCGATGCCAGGCCTCTCGGTCAGGGAAGTTTTTTGCAAGCTGTGCATGACGTAAAACTTCAAGTGGGGGCGATACATAAAGAACTGTTGTCTTGCTACGTGTTGGAGGGTCTTCCCACTCCTATAGTGTTGGGCCTTCCTTGGTTAACTAAGCATAACCCGGTTATTAATTGGCAAACCAGAGAGATAAGCCAATGGAGTAAATTCTGTAATAAAAACTGCATGAACACGGTCATCGGTGCAGTTACTACTTGGGTCTTACCTCCATTTCTGGCGGACTTTGAGGATGTATTCTCGGAGAAAGGGTGCCAGGAACTACCTCCTCATCGCGTGTATGACTGTTCTGTAAAACTGCTCCCTGAGGCCAAGTTACCTAAAGCTAGGTTGTATAACCTTTCTGGTCCTGAGAGGCAGGCCATGAAGGATTATATTTCAGAAAGTCTGGCTAAGGGGCATATTAGACCTTCATCTTCACCGGTGGCTGCGGGGTTCTTCTTTGTTAAGAAGAAAGATGGAGGCCTACGCCCTTGCCTGGATTTCCGTGAACTTAATCGGATTACGGTCCGAGATCCGTATCCGCTCCCACTTATTCCCGATCTCTTTAATCAGATCGTGGGCGCCAAATGGTTCTCTAAGTTGGATCTCAGGGGGGCGTACAATCTGATTAGGATGAAGGAGGGGGATGAGTGGAAGACGGCGTTTAACACTCCGGAGGGGCATTATGAGAACCTTGTCATGCCATTCGGTCTGACTAATGCCCCGGCGGTGTTCCAACACTTTGTTAATGACATTTTTCGCCGCCTGGTGGGACAGTTTGTTGTCATATATCTGGATGATATCTTAATTTACTCGCCGGATCTGGTGTCTCATCAGGAGCATGTTAGGCAGGTGTTACAGATTTTGCGGGATAATAAACTGTATGCCAAATGGGAAAAGTGTGTGTTCGCCGTACAGGAACTCCAGTTTTTAGGCTTCCTGGTTTCAGCGTCCGGTTTTCGTATGGACCCTGGGAAAGTGCGGGCAGTTCTTGAGTGGGATCGGCCTGAGAATCTTAAGGCACTACAACGTTTCCTGGGGTTTGCTAATTATTACCGGAAGTTCATTCGTAATTTCTCATCCATGGTTAAGCCTCTCACAGACATGACTAAAAAGGGGACGGATTTTTCTAGGTGGTCTGACAAGGCTTGTCAAGCATTCTCCTCCTTGAAAAAATGTTTTGCCTCGGCACCCATACTCATTCAACCTGATGCGTCACAGCCATTCATTGTAGAGGTAGACGCTTCCGAGGTAGGGGTGGGAGCAGTATTGTCACAAGGTTCGTCCCCTGGTAAGTGGCATCCGTGCGCCTTTTTCTCTAAAAAATTGTCGTCCGCTGAGAGGAATTACGATGTCGGCAATAGGGAACTCTTGGCCATTAAGTTAGCTTTTGAGGAGTGGCGCCATTTTTTGGAGGGGGCAATCCATCCGGTCACCGTCATCACCGATCACAAGAACCTGCTATATCTGGAGTCCGCGAAACGTCTGAATCCCAGACAAGCTAGGTGGTCATTGTTTTTTACCAGGTTTAATTTTGTCGTTACATATCGTCCTGGGTCAAAAAATGTAAAGGCGGATGCCTTATCTCGTAGTTTCCCTGGGGCCGGGAATACGGACGACCCGATTCCTATCCTTCAGGAGGGGGTGGTGGTTTCGGCAGTATGCTCTGAGCTGGAGGAGGAGGTATTGGAGGCTCAGGGGGACGCCCCTGTTGGACCTCCGGGGAGACTGTTTGTTCCAGATCAGTTGCGACAAAAGGTGATCGAGGCACACCATAACTCAGTTTTTGCAGGACACCCGGGGAGTAGAGCAACTGTGGATCTCCTCTCGCGTCGGTTTTGGTGGCCTAACTTACATAAGGAGGTGGTAACTTTTGTCGCGTCCTGTGGGGTTTGTGTGCGCTCTAAGACCTCACATACCCGTCCGTTTGGGGCCCTCTTACCTTTGAAGATCCCGGAGCGTCCTTGGACTCATCTGTCTATGGACTTTATTACGGACCTCCCTCCGTCTTCGGGTAAAACGGTCATACTCGTTGTAGTGGACAGGTTCAGCAAGATGGCACATTTTATCGCTCTTCCGGCTCTCCCTAATGCTAAAACTCTTGCGCAGGTGTTCATTGGGGAGATTGTGAGGCTTCACGGGGTACCCTCCAAGGTGGTGTCTGATCGGGGGTCTCAGTTTGTGTCCAAGTTCTGGAAGGCGTTTTGTGCACGGCGGGGGATGCATTTGTCGTTCTCATCGGCTTTTCATCCTCAGACCAATGGTCAGACGGAACGTATGAACCAGAGCTTGGAGACATATCTCCGGTGTTTTGTGTCGGAGAACCAGGAGGACTGGGCTTCTTTCTTACCTCTGGCAGAGTTTGCTCTTAATAATAGGCGGAGCGAGTCCACTGGTAAGTCCCCGTTTTTTTGGGCATATGGTTTTCACCCCCAGTTTTGTACTTTCAGTAGGGGGGGCTCTTCGGGGGTTCCTGAGGAGGAACGATTTTCCTCATCACTCGCTTCAGTATGGAGAGGGGTGCTGAAGAATCTGAATACTATGGGGAACCGATACAAACGTATGGCTGATAGGAGGAGAGTGTCTGGTCCGGACCTAAGTGTGAACGATCGGGTATGGTTGTCTACCAGGAATATAAAACTTAAGGTTCCCTCCTGGAAACTGGGTCCCAGGTTCATCGGGCCGTACAGAATCAGTTCTATTATTAATCCGGTGGCATTCCGTCTTGACCTCCCCCCTACGTTTAAAATTCACAACGTGTTCCACAGATCGTTGCTTAAGAGGTATGTGGCGCCGGTGGTACCGTCACCTTTACCTCCCCCTCCAGTGGTGGTCAAGGGTAACTTGGAGTTCCAGGTATCGAGGGTCATCGATTCACGCTTTAATCGCCGGTCCCTTCAGTACCTGGTTCATTGGAAAGGGTATGGTCCTGAGGAGAGGATGTGGGTTCCTGCGTCGGATATTAACGCAGACCGATTAGTTCGGGCCTTCCACACAACTCACCCGGATAAACCTGGCCCTGAGGGTCCGGAGGCCCCTCGTAGAAGGGGGGGTACTGTCACGGGTGTGTCGCCACGAAGATCGTCACGATTACACAGCCTGACTTCTCGCAGCTGACTTTTTGGTGCTTTGTGTTTTTCGGCAGTGAGGGAGTTAATTCTCTCTCTCTCTGTGCTAGACGAACGAGGTCCAGCCTCGCCCAGCTGCAATCAATGCTGCTGTAGTGAGACTCCTTCATATGTCTGCTGCTCTGTTAGGGAAGTGTCGGTGAAAGCATTTCATGCAGACTAACAGAGCGGATCGTGGTATTTGGAGTTTCAGAGATAAGTGTATTTGGAGTGTTTTTTCCCTTCCTCGCTTTATCATTTATCTCCTTTCCCGTTGGTGTTCCCTCTGTTGTAGTTGTGTAGTTTTTGTATGCAAGGTGGTTTTGGTTTTTCCCTTGTACTGTCTCGTTCGTCTAAGTACTGTGTGTGGGCATATTATTACTTGTCCCCTTTTGTTGTGATCGGGGTCCTTCTCAGGACTAGATTACTTAGGTGCAGGGATCCTCAGGAGGTAGGGGTTACGCTGGCGGCCTGGACCTCTGTACCTTTAACAGTACCTCCAGGTTGAGGGATTAGTCAGGGCCCCAGCTTAGGGTCAGCTTAGGCCCCCTACCTCCAGTACACAGAGACAGCGTGACAGACACCCATGCATGTCTAAAGGGGAGAGGTGGGAATAGTTGTTGGGTCAAAAGGGTCAACGTTCTTATTTGTCATGACTTGTAAAGATAAAATGAAGGTAACAGAAGACAAGATAACATCATTTGACAGCAGCCATCTTACCGTAGCCTTCCACGCGGCCCCCTTTAAATTCACCCTCATATTTCATCTTGTCGTATCGGGTGAATACTCCGGCTCCTTGAAATTTTCCTTGAATGAACTCCCCTTCGTACCTTATTAGTATTCGGAACAAATAACACATTGTTAATGACAATAAACAAAAAGGAATTAATTAGGGAGGGCGAGAATCGCTTTATCTTTTAACTCAATGCACTGGTGTGTTTACTTAGCAATTGCAAAAAGGCTTATACTGGAATCCCAAAAATAGAGCCAAAAAAATAAATAAATACAAAAACTGAACACTGAGGAAAACGTAAAAAACAAAAACAAAAAAACACAACTTCTTATCACTTTCTAAAAAGAAACAAAACAACAAAGTAACCGAAGGTTCCTCAAAATTGGTCCTATCCATGCAGATGAACAAATGTGGGAAATTGCTGTCACTCACCCTGCTTCTATCGCCGACCCCTGATGACGACTCGTTTCAATGAACGAGGTGACGGGGACTGAAGATGTGGGGCGGCCATGATAGAAGCTGTGGTAAGTGACCTCCGTGTTGCCCCCCTGATGACGCTTCATTTCAGGGTGGAAAATGAATTAGTAGAAGCGACAGCAGCCCCAGCCTCCCCTCCCCCCATTTGAGAATACCTAGTGCATTCTGGAAGACTAAAACGGATAGTCATCGAAAGTAAGAAAAAAAAGCTATACAGCTTACTCAATTTCTGATTTTCACTTACCTTGAGCCATCTGGAAAGGTCAGAACCCCACAACCACTGAATAGTCCATTCTCAAACTGCCCTACATACATGGCTCCGTCTCCAAATAATAACTGGCCTAGGCCGTGCCTCCGACCTGCGGGGTGAGAGTGATGGGCACATTAGTTCATTACTATAGAATTACAAAAACATGGCTGCCAACAATGATATACCCACATGGACATGTGACCTGTGTAGCCAATCAATAACTGCAATGGTGAACTTAGTGGTGTTGGCTGCAGCCAGTGATTGTCTACAGTGGTCAGATGCCCATATTGAAGTATCATCATGGTAGGGGGGCATCACTGTGACACCAGAATGGAACCGCGAAGTGGAGGGACAGGAGCCATGGGGACTTGGTAAGGCGAGTTGTGCTCAAGTGCTTGGACAATCCCTTTAAGTCAGTGGAGTCTGAGCCATCTTTTTGTGAATGGGAAGCATTGAATAACCAATGCAGCTGATCTAAGGCCGGGTCCTTACCTTCTCTCCATTCTCCGTGATATTCCTCCCCGGTGGAATAAGTAAAGGAGCCTTTAATCAGTGTCATGACTCCGGGAGGTCACAAGGAAGGGCGAAAACTGTTAGAAAAAAAGAGAAGACGTGTCAGTTCTTACTACAGGTCATCAATATTTCATTACCGGGAGGGTCCGGCACTCCCACCAATCCTGCGAGTCCAAGTACGGCACCACAGGTGGGTAACCAATAACAGGTTGCGGCACATACTTGAACACCATTTGGCCTTATTTGTTGAGAGTTGAACCCTCAGTGATCAAATCTGAAACTCCAGGAAAGCCCCTTTAATACAAGGGATACTTGTATCTTTTAGTATGTACTTGAGCTGTTGCAGAACCTCTTTTTTTTAAAACAGAGTTTCATGTCAAGTGTGTTTTTAGCAGCTGGTTTGCTTAATACAGTGACATTCAAAACGTACTTCACATATGGTGCCCATAACAGTGCCCCAAACTGTACCAGCCATAGTGTCCATAAACAGTGCCAAACACAATGCCCATAACAACCCATAAACAGTGCCAAACACAATGCCCATAACAACATAATAACAGTGCCAGTGGTCACCATTGTGCCCCCCGATACATGCTCATCCACAAATGCTCCAACACAATGCCCGCCATAATGTACAAAGCCACCAAACAATTGATTAAAGGGGACCAGTCACTTTCCATAAATATGTATTTTTTAAATAGGTATAAATGCCGCTGTTCTCCTGAATCCGGCGATGTTTTTCTTTTTTTCCTGCGACTCTCCGTTCCTGAGATACGGCCTCCTCTTCTTAGTATATAAATGTAATCTTATTAACAAGTGGGTGTGGTCTTCAATTCTTCTCTGTGGGCGTGTCCTTGAGGACCACGCCCGATTGGCTTCCAAGACTAGAGTTATGTACGGGAAAGAAGAGGTCGTATCTCAGGAACGGAGAGGCGCAGGGACAAGAGAAAGACCACGCCGGATTCAGGAGAACAGCGGCATTTACATTGGATAAAACAATTCAATATTAACAGCAAGTGACAGATCCCCTTTAAATACTACACCCTTAGTACCAAGCACAGTAGCACACTGCCAACCAGGGTCGCCAACCGTCCAGAAATTACAAGAAAGACTGTAAAAACGTGGTCACTTTTTTGCCCTGTCTGTAAAACAATGTAAAGCATCCGTGAGTTTCTTGAAGCTGATGAAACGTATTATTCTGACTTATTATTTTACAGTTCACAGTGAATGCAGCTGATGTCTTGTATCAGAATTATAGGCTGTGGACATTTATTACCTATAATCAATGCGTCTGTCTGTGATTTTTTTGGTAAGCTGTCCAGAAAAAAAATAAAAAGTCAAGTTAGAAACCCTGCGTCAACGCACCATGTGAAAAGGCAGACAGTGATGAATTTCCACCTCTTCGCTGCCCTGCAAACCTTCAAATTTACCATGTGGCACCCCGACATGTGTATCACAAACATGGGATATCGCTTGAATATGTAGATGCTATGTAGGCAAAGCTACAATATAATGCGCTAACGTCTCCCAGGTAATGTGATTATTCCATTTTTGTGTAGTACAGTGGCGCCCCCTGGTGTATTATTAGATTTTTTTTTTTTTTAATGTTTTTAATGCATATTGCATCATTTTAAAAGAATAAAAAATTATTTTCCTTGATTCTCAGGACTTTACAAACGTTAAAAACTATACAAAATAATGAATAGTGTAATTACAGAGAAAAAAAAAAAATTCTCCTTCGAGCCGGAATCGAACCAGCGACCTAAGGATTACAGCCTCGTATTCCACTACAGTCCTCCGCTCTACCAGCTGAGCTATCGAAGGAACCTGCAGGCTGCCTGTGCTGCTGGGGAGATAGACATACAACACAGCAAAGTATGCACACTCAACAGCTACAGCCAATGCCACTGCTCACAACTAAAGCACACCTCCCCAAACACCTTCTGTGGTCACCACCAAAGCACCCCCCCAACACCTCCTGTGGTCACCACCAAAGCACCCCCCCAACACCTCCTGTGGTCACCACCAAAGCACCCCCCCAACACCTCCTGTGGTCACCATCAAAGCACCCCCCCAAACACCTCATGTGGTCACCATTAAAGCACCCCCCCCCAACACCTCCTGTGGTCACCACCAAAGCACCCCCCCCCCCAAACACCTCCTGTGGTCACCATCAAAGCACTCCCCCCAACACCTCCTGTGGTCACCACCAAAGCACCCCCCCCAAACACCTTCTGTGGTCACCATCAAAGCACTCCCCCCCAACACCTCCTGTGGTCACCATCAAAGCACCCCCCCCCAAACACCTCCTGTGGTCACCACCAAAGCACTCCCCCCCAACACCTCCTGTGGTCACCACCAAAGCACCCCCCCCAAACACCTCCTGTGGTCACCACCAAAGCACCCCCCCCAAACACCTCCTGTGGTCACCATCAAAGCACTCCCCCCCAACACCTCCTGTGGTCACCACCAAAGCACCCCCCCCAACACCTCCTGTGGTCACCATCAAAGCACTCCCCCCCAACACCTCCTGTGGTCACCATCAAAGCACCCCCCCCCAACACCTCCTGTGGTCACCACCAAAGCACCCCCTCCCCAAACACCTCCTGTGGTCACCACCAAAGCACCCCCTCCCCAAACACCTCCTGTAGCCACAGCCAGAGCATCCCCCCAACACACATCCTGTGCTCACAGCCAAAACACATTCTATACTAACTATATTTACTGAGGACACAATCATGTAGGAAAGGTCTGGTCATTCCACAATATGAATATCAAAATGCAATAAAACATATAACATTGTCAATTATATAAAATAAAACCTTTTTCCAGGGAGAAAAAAAAAAAATCTTGCTGCGTTGGCCGGGAATCGAACCCGGGTCAACTGCTTGGAAGGCAGCTATGCTCACCACTATACCACCAACGCTCCACATTGACAGCCAGTGTTCTAGTCTCTCCAGTAGGCTTCACACTGATACACTGCGTTCTATCCTCCCCATTCTGATGGCCGCGAGGAATGAAACAAGAGATTCGAACGTCCACTTTACCGGAAACACAGA
Source organism: Phyllobates terribilis (assembly GCF_046119375.1). NCBI lineage: Eukaryota > Metazoa > Chordata > Amphibia > Anura > Dendrobatidae > Phyllobates > Phyllobates terribilis. The sequence continues at coordinate 390,396,163 of NW_027362765.1, forward strand.
ACACTTAACCCTTGGTGTATCCGTCTATGGTATTATATGACTGGTGTATCCGTCTATGGCATTATATGCCCGGTGTATCCGTCTATGGTATTATATGCCCGGTGTATCCGTCTATGGTATTATATGCCCGGTGTATCCGTCTATGGTATTATATGCCCGGTGTATCCGTCTATGGTATTATATGACTGGTGTATCCGTCTATGGCATTATATGCCCGGTGTATCAGTCTATGGCATTATATGCCCGGTGTATCCGTCTATGGCATTATATGACTGGTGTATCCGTCTATGGTATTATATGCCCGGTGTATCCGTCTATGGTATTATATGACTGGTGTATCCGTCTATGGTATTATATGCCCGGTGTATCCGTCTATGGCATTATATGCCCGGTGTATCAGTCTATGGCATTATATGCCCGGTGTATCCGTCTATGGCATTATATGACTGGTGTATCCGTCTATGGTATTATATGACTGGTGTATCCGTCTATGGCATTATATGCCCGGTGTATCCGTCTATGGTATTATATGCCCGGTGTATCCGTCTATGGTATTATATGCCCGGTGTATCCGTCTATGGTATTATATGCCCGGTGTATCCGTCTATGGCATTATATGCCCGGTGTATCCGTCTATGGCATTATATGCCCGGTGTATCCGTCTATGGCATTATATGCCCGGTGTATCCGTCTATGGCATTATATGACTGGTGTATCCGTCTATGGCATTATATGACTGGTGTATCCGTCTATGGCATTATATGCCCGGTGTATCCGTCTATGGTATTATATGCCCGGTGTATCCGTCTATGGTATTATATGCCCGGTGTATCCGTCTATGGTATTATATGCCCGGTGTATCCGTCTATGGCATTATATGCCCGGTGTATCCGTCTATGGCATTATATGCCCGGTGTATCCGTCTATGGCATTATATGCCCGGTGTATCAGTCTATGGCATTATATGCCCGGTGTATCCGTCTATGGCATTATATGACTGGTGTATCCGTCTATGGTATTATATGACTGGTGTATCCGTCTATGGCATTATATGCCCGGTGTATCCGTCTATGGTATTATATGCCTGGTGTATCCGTCTATGGCATTATATGCCCGGTGTATCCGTCTATGGTATTATATGCCCGGTGTATCCGTCTATGGCATTATATGCCCGGTGTATCCGTCTATGGCATTATATGCCTGGTGTATCCGTCTATGGTATTATATGCCCGGTGTATCCGTCTATGGTATTATATGCCTGGTGTATCCGTCTATGGCATTATATGCCTGGTGTATCCGTCTATGGCATTATATGCCCGGTGTATCCGTCTATGGTATTATATGCCCGGTGTATCCGTCTATGGTATTATATGCCTGGTTAAACACATTATTACACCTCTTTCCCACACGTGTCTGATGTTTACCCTCCTCTGCTATAACATTGCACAGGGTGGATGATACGTAAAACATTGAAAAAAAAGTTTTATTTATCAATAGGAAGAATTGGAGAAATCAAAATATAATTAAATGATGGTAATATTCTGAATGAAATTAAAATAATGAATGAATAGAAAGAAAAGACTGGAGGATGCGGGCATCGATCCCGCTACCTCTCGCATGCTAAGCGAGCGCTCTACCATTTGAGCTAATCCCCCTCACTGGAAGCTGCGCTACTAGATGGGCTTATTGTGAAAAGGAAAGATGAAGGTTCCTTTAAACAAGAAAGAAACATAAGCCCAGTCTGTACTTTTTTTTTTTTTATTGATCAGTATTTTTATTTACTGATTAGAGTGCTAAGATCAATCACATGATATATTGGTAAACCAGAAAAAATACCCGAGTTGCAATGAAATATTGAAACCCCCATCAATTCACAATTGTTTTTTTAGGTTCTATTTGAGGGATAGTAAATATGATCTGACAACAAAATGATTCTCCCGGTCTGTAACAATTACAATGACACCGAACTTGTATGTTATTTAAGTAATGAAAAAAAAAAATGAATCGTTAGAAAAAAAATAAAATAAAATTGGGTTTGTGTTGTTAATTTCTGATCCCCGGAACCTTTTCATTTTTCTGTAGTTTTTATTAGTATCATTTCAGGGCACTTTACATATTTCGATCACTTTTTAATATTTTGTAGGACGAGTGGCAACAATAGAAAAAAAAAAAAGGGCATTCAATTCTGGAGTTTTAACTTTTTTAACGGGTTAGATAATGTTATAGTTTGATAGATAGGACTCTTACGGAGGTGTTTATATTTATATTGTGAGCCCCAATGGGGACAGAGATGATGATGTCTGTACAGCGCTGCAGAATGAGTGATGCTATATAAGCAAGTAAAAAATTATATATATATTTATTTATTTTTTGCAAAATATAGGGACAATGATGAAAGTGATGGTCTCCTATCAGACCCAGCCTGTAACCAGCAGGAAGGTTATAGGGAGTAACGCCGCACTCGGGATTGTGATTTGGGATGCAGGGTCGGTACCAGACCTTTACAAAACACTCGCTCACGTCTGCATTTTTGATCTGTTTTGACTGGTCCATGAAAAATGCATTGAATTCATAATAATGTCAAGCGCCTGAATAAATGGAAATCTATCTGAGAGCCGCAACTGGAGCTACATGGAGAATTTTCGTAGCGCCCAATTTTTGGCCCAATTCTCAGCCAGTAAAAAAAATGGATGAATGTCATGGGCGTGCAATCCATTTTCATACATCAGCAATTATTACAATTTACAAGACCAAATACAGTTTCATATGTTAAGGAATTGCAATGTGCCCGTAAAAATCAGATGTTATACGGATGATCTGTATGGGACCCATAGACTTGTATAGGCGAGTCTCAAGTATATATATATTTTTTAATCCAGATTGTATATCTAGTTCTAAATACATCACAATAGACCATATACCAGCAGCAATTTTCTTTCCAGAAGCCCTAAAAGTAGCCGTCGGCTGTACAAGGGTACTCTGTGTAATTAAGTCTAGACAGCCGGTGGGATGATTTAATCATGTAATGGATCCCGCAGCCCACTCCTCATGTGTGATGTCAGCGGGCAATTGCCTCACAATTCCCAGAACACCACTTGTCTTAATAACAGTAAAGAATAGGAAAAGCAACTAACCCCACCCCTTTAATATAGACTGTCCTCCACCTCCATGACAAGTCGCCACATGGCAGCGTTCCTTCTTTAGATCTCATCCACGCCTGGGTCACTAATAGTGGTAACAGGTGTACAAAAAGAACATGGGATGTGTGCTGCCACATGGTGCCCTATGTGTCACCTTATTATAAAGGCGTGAAATCAGAGGTGCAGTGACCACGTCTATAGGTGCCGTACCATAGCTCAGCATCATGTGGAGTTGTCCAGTGTCATAGTAGGACCACGAGTAGGACCCTTTTTCAATGCTTTTTCAAACGGTTTTCTTCCCATTGATGTTTTTTTTTAGGGTGTCTTAAATGGATTTTGTTAAAAAGCCATTAAACCTTGAAGAAAACACGATTTATTTATTTTTTTATGCACATCCTTCCCACTGACTTCTATTGTAAAGTACTGAGCGTCATCCTAGCAGAAAACAACAGATGATCGGCCGGGTCACTTCTTATAAAACGCTCGTCATCTTTAAAAGCCTGAATCGTTTAAAAGATGTTCAAAAGTCTGACGGTGTGACCAGCGAGTCGCTATCACATAGAAATTAATAGGACCAAGCTTTTGATCGTTTTGTTAGCGCTTTTTCTGCCTCTTTTTTTTTCAGCGGACGGCTCAAAAAATGGCAGAAAAATAAGCAGTGTGAACATACCCTTACGGCTAAGTGTAGAAAGGCAGCCCATAAACACAAAACCCGGCCCGTGCATTAGCAAGAAAAGCAAAACCACAAAGCAATAAATTATTCCAATACTGGATGGGGGCAGAGGTCAGAGGAAACGGAGAGCGGTAAATTATCGCAACAAAGTAATTCCCTGGGGACGGAGCGCAGAATATCACCCTGTGTATAATATACTGAGCTGTAACAAGGCTGAGGATTCCCCAGAGGCTCCGGATACAGAGCAGCGAGAGTGTGCGCAGTGTGAGTGTGTGCAGTGTGTTAGTGTGCGCAGTGTGTGTGTCCGTGACTGTGCGCAGTGTGTGTGTCCGCAGTGTGTGAGTGCGTGTTATTTTAGGTGTTCGCTTTTTATTTCTAACACAAATCTTGCGACGTGTTAGGCAAAAATAAGCACTTTTCTTTTCATTTTGCACAAAAATTCACGAACAGCGTGCGTCATTTTGAAGAATTTGATGCAAAAAAAAAAGGAGGCCACATCGCACCCTTCCCAGAACAAGTGCAGGCGGCCACGTCTCCCCGCTCTCCGGACAAGCGCAGGCGACCACGTCTATCCCCTCTCCGGACGAGCGCAGGCGGCCACGTCTAACCCCTCTCCGGACGAGCGCAGGCGGCCACGTCTAACCCCTCTCCGGACGAGCGCAGGCGGCCACGTCTAACCCCTCTCCGGACGAGCGCAGGCGGCCACGTCTAACCCCTCTCCGGACGAGCGCAGGCGGCCACGTCTAACCCCTCTCCGGACGAGCGCAGGCGGCCACGTCTAACCCCTCTCCGGACGAGCGCAGGCGGCCACGTCTAACCCCTCTCCGGACGAGCGCAGGCGGCCACGTCTAACCCCTCTCCGGACGAGCGCAGGCGGCCACGTCTAACCCCTCTCCGGACGAGCGCAGGCGACCACGTCTAACCCCTCTCCGGACGAGCGCAGGCGGCCACGTCTAACCCCTCTCCGGACGAGCGCAGGCGGCCACGTCTATCCCCTCTCCGGACGAGCGCAGGCGGCCACGTCTATCCCCTCTCCGGACGAGCGCAGGCGGCCACGTCTATCCCCTCTCCGGACGAGCGCAGGCGGCCACGTCTAACCCCTCTCCGGACAAGCGCAGGCGGCCACGTCTCCCCCCTCTCCTGACAGCTGCAGGCGGTCACGTCTAACCCCAGAATGAGTGCAGGTGCTATGGAACCCCATAACTTGATCATGTCACAGTGTCCCCAAAACAATTCAGCCCCCATAATGGCAGAAATAACACACAGTGCCCCCACAACAAAGTTCCAGCAGCCTCATAACAGCTGCTATAAACTTGCATGTGATAGTAACGGCCGGGTCACCCCCGCAGAGGCAGCAGGTGATGCTCACACGTCAGTGACTGGCCCGCCAGGTGTAGGACACTTACAGTTCCGGGCTGTGGCCCTCGGGGCTCTCCATACACCTCGCCGCTCACTCCCTGGCTCTGCTCCCGGCCGCCTCTGCTCCTGTCTCCTTCACCCCCCACCCCCGGTATCAGTCTGTCGGGTCCTGATGGTTGTTGTCATGACAACACAGCTCATCGACGCCTGTGATTGGACAGCTACTGACACCAGGAAAGCCGTCCAGCGGCCATTTTTAAAGATGGAAACTATGGATAGGACCGTCACGTTCCAGCAAATACTTTCATTCATTTTGTCTCTACACTTAACACATAAACTGAAGAATGACCCAAGCTCCAATATTTAACTACCTGTTTTTAAATATTAGAAGTTCTTTTTTTTTTATACCGACACAGCCTTAGCGGCCATATTTGAAAAGGGCAGAACGTCATGAGAGCGCCGGGAAAATACGGCCCGTCTACAGTAAATAGTCATTGGGTTAACCCTTGTGCTCGGAGAAGGCGGAGTCTCCTGTTTACCACGCCTCCTTACTTCCACCATTAGATGCGGAAGTGTTTGACGTTGTCACGACAACGTTTATCGTCGACCACTGTGATTGGACAACCTCAGGATACAGGAAAGACGCCATGTTTAATGAGGGAAAACAAATGACATTCGGCACCTCTCTAATCGCTCCTTATAGCCTGCGAAACGTAAAGCGGACACTGAATTTTACAGTCTCAACTAGAGGATATAGAAACTGTGACGGGTTAATTTAAGGAGAGAGGCCGAGCGGCCATTTTTGAAAAGGGCAAAGAGACGATGTACTGATTGGGTGGAGATAAGGTGATTTCCCCGCCCCCTGCCTGCTCCCATTGGCTGCCAGTCCCGGAAGTTTCCTGTAGTGACTGTGAGTCAGCTGGTTGTCACCTGCTCTGCTGCTGTCACCGGCTGTGTCCGGGAACTTGTTTCCCCTCAGGCTCCGCTCCTCTCCGGGTGTCTGTGTTCGCCATGGACGAGAGCAGCCCGCTGGTGTCTCCGGAGCGGGAGCAGCCTGACTACACCTTCCAGTCTCCGCCGCCTCCGGTGGCCCCGGCACAGCTCAGCCCCGCAGCTCGCCTCCCCATCGTCCCGGGGGTGGTGGTCCGGATCCCGCAGTCCTCCCCGCAGTGTGTCCCGGCCCCGTCTCCTCCAGGATCACCCACAGAGCGGGAGAGGCAGCCGCTGCTGGAGCGCTCCCACCGCCGGGACAAGAACTGCTTCCCCGACGACCCGGAGTTCAGGGAGGTGGTGCGGCGGGCGGAGCGGGCGATCAGCCGCGGCATCTTCCCGGAGCGGATCTACCAGGGCTCCAGCGGCAGCTACTTCGTGAAGGACGATCAGGAGGTGAGCGGTGCTGGGCCCCGGGGGGTCCTCGTACGCGGCGCTGGGCCCCGGGGGGTCCTCGTACGCGGCGCTGGGCCCCATCCTTATCACAGCAGGGGGTCTGCTTAAGTTGCATCCAGCAAGGTTTTCCATCTATGGCGTTTCCAGTCACTGGCAGCAGCAGAGATTTAGTGATAAGTCGGTTAGAACATGGTAGGATGTTATTATAGACGGGCCCTGTTGGGACATGGAGTCTCTTCACTTTTTGGTTGTATCTTGTGTCCTGAGTCACACGACCGCCCTGTGATCCGGCTGCACCGCCTCCTCTGCTGGCTCTCGGGCTATGGGATGGAGGTCTCGTGATTTTGGAATGAAGGGGTTAATTGTTCCTGTTGCTGCAGGGGCTCCTGGTTTCCCCTTTATAGGAGGCTGCTCAATAGGGATCTGGATTAAGTGGTGATGCACTAAGCGTCTGCGTACGAGTCTCCTCGGTTCACGTCTACCTGGCGGCACCGGGGGCTCCTGGGTGTTACTCTAACTGGCAACACAGGGCTGATCTGCATTCTCCATTAGCTGGCGGCACCGGGGGCTCCTGGGTTCCCCTGCAGCTGGCGGCACCGGGGGCTCCTGGGTTCCGCTGCAGCTGGCGGCACCGGGGGCTCCTGGGTTCCGCTGCAGCTGGCGGCACCGGGGGCTCCTGGGTTCCCCTGCAGCTGGCGGCACCGGGGGCTCCTGGGTTCCCCTGCAGCTGGCGGCACCGGGGGCTCCTGGGTTCCCCTGCAGCTGGCGGCACCGGGGGCTCCTGGGTTCCCCTGCAGCTGGCGGCACCGGGGGCTCCTGGGTTCCCCTGCAGCTGGCGGCACCCAAGAATCTTGGGTTTCCCTTTATCAGGGAAACACAAGTCCTGAGTTCATGTTTGGCAGGCAGCATTTGTGGGTCCTTGGTTTCCCTTTGCCTGGCGGCACCAAGGATTCTTTGGTCCCCCTTTGGTGACAAGTTGCTGATCTGGATACATCATTAACTGACGGCACATGACTGCTGGGTGTCACTTTAGCTGACAGCACACAGTGGTCCTTAGTTCACCCTTAGATGGCGGCATCGATGGGTACGTTCTTCCACATTAGTTGGCAGCATATGAAGCTCCAAGATTCCCCTTAAATGGGTGGCAGAGAAGACTGTTTCCCTTTAATTGGCATCAGTTCTGTTTGGATGCCCATTAGGTGGTGGTGCACACAGCTCCTGGGTGTAGACCCTGCAGTCCCTTTGGCCTATATGAAAGACCAATACTATTAATGACCTGTCATAGTTGGGGGCCCTGTAGGAGATTTTACATTGGGGCCCATGAAATTCAAGTTACCGCACTGCCCGATTGTCACGTTGGATCCCTTTCTGCAGGCAGATTATGGACACTGAGGTAATTATGGCTCCTCAGGTTTTTATTGTTTATCCCGGTGTTGTTCTATACTTGTCTCCATAACGAGAGAATTATCCTGATGGTGTCGGCTGTGCACGTCGGGTGCTTTTGCATGTGGCGTGCACCGATAAATGATATACATGCCACCAAACCACAGCAGCCGGCAGAAAATGCAAATGTCTAATGCAAAAAAGTCTGGTACATGTCACTGTGCATCTGCGTCCTTGGAATCGTGCCTGAATAGTAAATTACTATACCTGGGATTTGCAGAACTAGGAAATCACTTTGCAAGTCTGTGGGCAGATGGTCGTGCCGAACAGCGACTGGTGATTTAGCAGTCCTACGATTGGACCGCTGCTCTTTGTGATCGGCGGTCGCTAGTTTTGCCACAGTTTAATAGTATTGGGAAATCCAATAACTGAGACAGTTGCTGATTATCCACAGAGATTCAATGGAAGACTACTGGAGAAAGCCAAGTACAGCGCCACAACAGTCCCATAGAGAATCAATGACTCGAACATTGCCACTAACATTACTAATTTGGTTGAAAGCACCCTCTTCTGGTAAGGTGGGTTTATCAGTGGTTGGACCCCTACCATAAAAGTCATCCGCTATCCTGTCGATGGTGTCATGCATCTGGATTCGAACCCTTAATTCTGTGGTCTCTTTCCGCTGAGCCACAGCAGATTCACTTTTTCTTTGGGTGTTTTAGTTCTGTTATCTTTGTTTCTGTTGGGTAACAGGCGTTTTTCATTTACTGTATTTCTGTCCTATCACCTTTTGGGTGCAGCTTTATATACCTTTCCCCTGCTGGTGATAGTCTTTGTTGGATTTGTTTACTCCGCTGTAGTTTATGTTGGTTGCAGCTGTTTTGTATGTGATTCCTTTATTCTTTAGAGAATTACTACTCTAGCTATATCAGGAGCTGCTAAAGACATTAATGGTATGCCGTCATCGAGTGGGGGCGCCATTGTGTTATTTAAGGTTGCCAATCTCTGTGGTCAGGCAGGGAATGACCAGGGTCAGAGGAGGGCTTTTCCTAGTCTGTCAGGTTCAGGTGAGAGCAGAGATACCAGCTTGAGACCAACAACATCTGTAGGTGCTACTTGTGTCGGTCGTAAAAGATCCAGGTGGGTCGATGGGAGGTGGGGGGCTTCTTCAGGAGCTGTGACTCCTGTGTCCCACCGTTGCGTCATCTCCTTGCAATGCACTTGACATGAATGTGAGTGCGGAGACGGTCACCTCATGCCTGTCTGACATTTCCAGGATTCTTGCACACACCTTCATGTTTGCTCCTTGTCTGTCATTAAGGATCGGTCGCTCCAATGTCTCATTCTCAATTATTCATTGCTGCGAGTGAACTAGGACAGAGGGAAAGTAAGGACTTTCCGTAGATAGGGTACATGGTCCCAAGCTCCCTGCCTGTTATATGGCCCCCGGTCTCGCCAGATGAACAATCCCCTATACTTATAAGATTTCTTAGGAGTAATTCAGTTAGGTACAGGGATTTTTGGTTGGCTGGATATTGTATCCTGCACATAAATACGTTGCATAAACTTTGTACATTTTAGTTGATATTTGAGACTTTTTTTGTGCTTCTAAATAGGAATGAGAACTGGAGTGGCTATTAGTTTACGGAGCAGTAATATGAGAGGTGACTGATTCTTGCATTTTAATGCTCATTGTAATGTTCATGGAGGGGTAATACGGCTGCAGATGACCACGGGGAGGGGACATGGGTGCAAAAATCATGTGACTTTCACTTTCTATTCCACTATTTCATGTCCTCGTGCCAGGCCACCATGGGATCCACTCATTTATTGGAGTGGTATACTAAAAGTGTCTACGTTAACCCCCTTCTTGCCAGGGTCCCTTCTCTAAAATATCTAGAAGAGTTTGATTCAGTTGATAAAGATCTCATTCATTGGACTAATAGAGATGAGGAAAAGGATTTAATGACTGCATTGATATTCCGTGGCAGCCGAATCTGGGCAGCGCGGACCCCCTCGAGCATCCTGAGTGCCTGTTGTGACAACTAGGCCCCCATGTTGTGTGAAGTCATGACGTCGCGGGAGCCAAATAATAACAAGGGGTCCAGGATGCCAATATTCGAGTGTCAGCTGAAGAAGTCCGCATTACCCTGGTCCAGATGCAACGGAGAACCAAAGTGGTCGCCAGACCAGGGTAGTGAGAATCTTTTTAACTATCTCGAACATCTAAGTATCCTGCTGCCCTCATTGAATTCAGACATGACTGTGGGTCCAACCTGAGATCCAATGAATTGGTGATTGTCTGGGATGATTGAATCTCTAAGCAGGAAGATTCACTTCCTCCGTAACACGCATGTTCTACACTGTGTTCCAAATTATTATGCAAATGATATTTTCTCAGATTTTCCCAAATTACCTATATGAATTGCAGTCATTGTAATTTTCCAGTCAAATAACTATTAGAGTACAACTGAAAGGTTTTTGTATAAACTGCCTATGATAACAGTATATTTTAAAAAAAATAAAAAACTCAAACTGCACTCAAAATGCATGTTCCAAATTATTATGCACAGCAGAGTTTTCAACCTTTTCATTTTAATAAAGAACAAAAAAATGGTCATTTTTGACATTATAAGCATTAGCAGGTTATTACAAGCTGAAATCAAACAGTTTTCAACTCAAAACTTTATTCTAGGTGATGTTACATTTGCACATAGGACCCCTTGTTCGAAAGGAGCTTCTGAACTCTCTCGTCCATTGAATTTGTCAGGTTTTGGATGGTCTCTGCTTTAATTGTTTTGCATGAGGACAGAATACCCTCCCAGAGCTGTTGCTTAGATGTGAACTGCCTCCCGCCATCATACACTCCTTTTGATGATGCTCCAGAGGTTCTCAATGGGGTTGAGGTCAGGGGAGCATGGGGGCCACACTATAGGTTTATCCCCTTTTATGCCCATAGCAGCCAGAGATGCAGATGTGTTATGTGCAGCATGAGACGGGGCATTATCATGCATGAAATGATCTTGATGGTCCAGATGGATGGAGTGGAGGATGGCTGGTTGATGGACACCCCATGCAAACACGGCTACGGCGCTTACAAGGAGGAGGTGGAGTAATGTTTTGGGCTGGAATCATGGGGAGAGAGATTGTCGGCCCCTTTAGGATCCCTGAAGGGGTAAAGATGAACTCCATAATGTATGTTGAGTTTCTCAAACAGCACTTCCTTCCATGGTTCAAGAAGAAGAACCGTGCATTCCACAGCAAGATCATTTCATGCATGATAATGCCCCGTCTCATGCTGCACATAACACATCTGCATCTCTGGCTGCTATGGGCATAAAAGGGGACAAACTTATGGTGTGGCACCCATGCTCCCCTGACCTCAACCCCATTGAGAACCTCTGGAGCATCATCAAAAGGAGTGTCTATGATGGCGGGAGGCAGTTCACATCTAAGCAACAGCTCTGGGAGGGTATTCTGTCCTCATGCAAAACAATTGAAGCAGAAACCATCCAAAACCTGACAAATTCAATGGACGAGAGAGTTCAGAAGCTCCTTTCGAACAAGGGGTCCTATGTGCAAATGTAACATCACCTAGAATAAAGTTTTGAGTTGAAAACTGTTTGATTTCAGTTTGTAATAACCTGCTAATGCTTATCATTTCAAAAATGACCTTTTTTTTTTTTTTTATTAAAATGAAAAGGTTGAAAACTCTGCTGTGCATAATAATTTGGAACATGCATTTTGAGTGCAGTTTGAGTGTTTTACTTTTTTAAATATACTGTTATCATAGGCAGTTTGTACAAAAACCTTTCAATTGTACTCTAATAGTTATTTCACTGGAAAATTACAATGACTGCAATTCATATAGATAATTTGGGAAAATCTGAGAAAATATCATTTGCATAATAATTTGGAACACAGTGTATGGAGGAGAGCGTATCAGGCACCTGTCATTCGCCTGCAATTATCTAGCAGCTCAGATGCCCCTTGGATGTTTTTATAGGGGTTTTCACCTAACAGCCTCCAACTGGTAAGGGGGATACTGAAGGTTGGGCAACCCAATTGATACCATGCTGGTCTAGCAGACCCCTAGATAAAAATCCTTGTATGAAGACCCTCTTGTGACAGTGTACTACCACGCATGGTGAAGGCTCCTGAGTGAGGTCCTGGACCAGCCGCTTAAAGGCTTTAGGCCACGGCCCCGCTTTCAGTATTCGGTCAGTATTTTTTCTCAGGAGTGGGAGCCCAAACCAGGAGTGGGTGATAAATACAGAATTGGTGACTTGTTTCTATTATACCTTTTTCTCTGATTGTTCCTCACCTGGTTTTGGCTCCCACTCTTGAGAAAAAATACTGACCAAATACGAATAGTGGGGCCGTGGCCTTAGATGAAATTCCTCGAGGGTGGGTCTGCAGCGGCCCCTTAGGTGAACGCTGAGAGTGAAGGGCGGCCAGTTCCTTAGACGTAACCCCTCTAACCAGGTTCTGCTACCAGACATTTTTGTGAAGGCCCTTAATTTAAGATCTGCCAGTGACTTTAGACAAAGCCAACAAGTGAAGGTCTGATAACGCCTTAGATAGAGGCCCTTGAATGAGGATTTTCCAGATCTATAGATGACTGTCCAGAAAGGGAATCTGTCAGTATGATGAACCCTCTTAACCCATTTATATGGGCATGTAGGTCATAGAAAGTTGAATAAAATGATACTTTGATATCTGCAATCCAATGTCTTATTACAGGGAAATAAGCTGACAGGAGTGTAAGAAGACAACTGAAATGTGCTTTTTGTGCTTGTAATGAGACAAGGTTCACCTCTGCTGTGCTGTTAGCTGTAATCGGGCTCAGCTCTGCGGCAGAACTGCCAGCAGCATGAGAGGACAAGTGTCGCCACAAATATTTATAACGAGACAAAGTTCATTTACTCTGCTGTGCCGTAGCGCGTCGACTTTGCTCTCACTACAGAGCTGTGTGTGATTGAGAGCAGACTGTCAGTCATTACATGTCTCACACTGGTAACGCCCCCTTTCATATAAAATGAGCTCTGGAGGCAGATTCTCAGGAAGATCTCTGTCCGGCCCATAGATCTTAACAGCTCATTTACATATTAAGAAAAATGTGGATTTCTCTAAAATAAAACATCAGAGTGCAGGTATCAAGGTATCATTTTATTCAGCTTCCTGTAACCTGCATGCCGTAGGAGGGTTGGTCCTACTGACAGATTCCCTTTAATTCTGCCATCCCCTCAGTGATGGGGGTGATAGTTTGGGGGGGGGGGTCTGTTTTCAAATCGGTCTTGCTATAGAAAGCCTACTCCTATAGAAAGCCTATTCCCTGCAATATCACCCACCCACTCAGGTCTTCCAATAGACATTAGATCGGTGGAGCTTGCTGACGCTTCCATTAGTCCTGGTGACCTGTGATTTCTGGTCTGGTATTTTACCCTCAGATGTCCCTTCTTTTCACATCTTTTGGAGCTGTTGTGTTTTCGCGGTGTCCTGAAACAAGAGCAGCCGAGCGACCTTCCCTTCCTATCTCCCTTTGATCTCTTAGGTTGCGGAGTGAAAGTGTCGAGTGTCTCGTCTTTCTATCGCCCGCTTTCTCACCTTACTCGAGCTCCTGTTTCGCCTTTCCTCGGTTATCGCCCGTGTAATGTTGTCGGTTGCTCGCGCCGCTGCGTTATCGCTCTTCTGGATCTGCTGAGCTTCTATTTTCGTTTCTTTTATCCGGCCCTTTGGTCGCTGGTTATTGATTTTGGGTCGGCGCCTATCGCTTCAGTCGGAATCGATCCTTCGCTATCTACAGCTCTTATTTAGAATAACAAAACAGCCGTTCATGTTTAAGTAAAGGAAACTCTGAATTTGGAAGCGGAGCCGCTGGATTCTGCACCTTACTGATGCCGGGTGTATGGGTTGGATTTCATTCCACGTTCTTTCCATTCACTCTGTCTTTATTTTCGAGGTGACAGCCCTATTTTATGTGCCTGTCTGACAATAATTTGAACATTTGGTCTACAATGATGGCGAGGTCCAGCTTTTTGTTTTTGTTGGATGGGGCTGAGGTCCGGGCTCTGTGCGACCGCTCATGTTCTCCCCTCAATGTCTGTATGGAGCTTGTACTCTGGGCACAGTCATGGGGAACAGAAAAGGGCGAACCCCAAACTGTTCCCACGGAGCTGAAGCTTCAATTATCCACAATGTCTTGTGCTGAAGAATTAAGATTTCTCTTCAGTAGAACTAAGGGCCCAATGCTGACCCCCTGATAACAGCCCATGGCATTATCCTCCTCCACCATCTGTACAGCAGGCAAAATGCAGTCAGGGGGTAACGTCCTCCTGGAATCACCAAACCCAGACTCCTCCATCAGACAGAGACGTGTGATCCATCACTGCACAGAACACGTCTCCTCCAGAGTCCAGTGGTGGCGGCTTTACACCACTGCATCCGACGCTCGTCATTGTGCTTAGTGATGTACGGCTGCATGCAGCTGCTCAGCCATGAAGCTCCTGGCTGGGGCGCAGTGTTTGTGCTGATATCAGAGGAGGTCTGGACTCTGCAGTTATGGGGTCAGCAGAGCGGTGGTGACTTTTCTGCACCCAGCACCCAACCCCCCCGCTCTGTAACGTTGTGGGGTCTCCACTTCGTGGCTGAGTTGCTGCGGTTCCTTCTACTTCTCAATAATATCACTCACAGGTGATGGGGGAAGATTCAGGAGGAAGAAATGTCATGAACGGACTTGTTACCCCAGAGGCTCCTATTACAGGATCGCGCTGGTATCTGGGAGCTCTGTGCCACCGGGGCCAGATGTTTTACACTGGGGGCAATAGGACTGAATGAGTAACCATAATTCAGTGGTGGAGTGTCCTGGTTGTTTTGTCCATATTTGTATTATGTCTGCATTTACATTATGTCCCACTGACTAATCAATCACGGGGCCGGCTGCTCATACTTCTGCTATGAGTCTTCGCTGCCTCCGCACAGTTATTTTCTTGCATAATTGGAAGCTTGTCTCCGGGGTTTATTACATGTGATACTTTAGTTTTTCTTGTAAAATTTTGTGTAAAATGCTCTGAATGCAATCGAGGATTTTCAAGTAAAGGACGGCACGCTGGGGTATTGAACATGACTAAATGTCCTAAATTCTTTTACTTCTTGTAATAAAATAGCCGTACCAACATGGCGATCTAGTCTTGTGAGCTGTGGCCTTCATGAATCAGACTTGTTCCCTGCGGTCATGCACTTGGTCTGCACGATATTGGGCAGATGGTACATGTCACATCCAGATGATGCCAGGATCTGAGGTTTCCCCGCAGGACATCGCCCCATCACACTGCCTCCACACACAATCCTCCATATGATGTATAACATGATTCATCAGACCAGGCCGCCTACTTCCATGGTCCAGCCATTGTAGGCACTGTTAGCAATGCATGGGGGTCCGCATGGGCCTTCTCTGACCGGTCTACAGCCCCATAGCCAGCAACCTGTGATGCCCTCATACATGGAAATCCCATTACTCCTTTAGTTCCAGGTTGTGCAGGTTTAGCTTCTTGGGTAATATTGTGTCTTGCATCAAAAGCTCCGACCCTTTTACCCCAAGAAACCGGCGATCACTTAGTAATAAACCCTTATAGTGTTATTATTTTGCTTGGTTGCTTTTCAGAGCCCCCTATAATTCTTCATTTAATCCTAATATCATGAATGGGACTATTGCCTGTCGCATTTTCCGGGTGGTTTTCAACACATACCTCAGAGGCTTATGAGAAATCTGACATGTGTTTAGCGCTGACTATGAATATGTTAATTGTATTTAGCGAGCTGGTGATATATATGTGAGGACGGAGCACAGTCTGTGTCGGCTTTTGCATTCTATCAGGATTTTCGGTGACAAGAATAGCCCAGTATTACTCCTCTTATCAAAAATTGCAGAAACTTGTTGGACCTAGCGTAAGTCTATGTGATTGAATTTTTGGGTACAGTGCAGAGCCAAGCAGCAGGACTTTCATTGCTCGGGTGGGTACAGTGCATGGCCAAGCAGCAGGACTTTTATTGCTCGGGTGGGTACAGTGCAGGGCCAAGCAGCAGGACTTTTATTGTTTGGGTGAGGATAGTGCAGAGCCAAGCAGCAGGACTTTCATTGTTTGGGTGAGGATAGTGCAGAGCCAAGCAGCAGGACTTCCATTGTTTGGGCGAGGATAGTGCAGAGCCAAGCAGCAGGACTTTCATTGTTTGGGTGAGGATAGTGCAGAGCCAAGCAGCAGGACTTTCATTGCTCGGGTGGGTACAGTGCAGGGCCAAGCAGCAGGACTTTTATTGCTCGGGTGGGTACAGTGCAGGGCCAAGCAGCAGGACTTTTATTGTTTGGGTGAGGATAGTGCAGAGCCAAGCAGCAGGACTTTCATTGTTTGGGTGAGGATAGTGCAGAGCCAAGCAGCAGGACTTCCATTGTTTGGGCGAGGATAGTGCAGAGCCAAGCAGCAGGACTTTCATTGTTTGGGTGAGGATAGTGCAGAGCCAAGCAGCAGGACTTCCATTGTTTGGGTGAGGATAGTGCAGGGCCAAGCAGCAGGACTTTCATTGTTTGGGTGAGGATAGTGCACGGCCAAGCAGCAGGACTTTCATTGTTTGGGTGAGGACGGTGCAGGACTTTCATTGCTCGGGTGGGTACGGTGCAGAGCCAAGCAGCAGGACTTTCATTGCTCGGGTGGGTACGGTGCAGAGCCAAGCAGCAGGACTTTCATTCTTTGGGTGGGTACGGTGCAGAGCCTAGCAGCAGGACTTTCATTGTTTGGGTGAGGACGGTGCAGAGCCAAGCAGCAGGACTTTCATTGCTCAGGTGGGTACGATGCAGGGCCAAGCAGCAGGACTTTCATTCTTTGGGTGGGTACGGTGCAGAGCCTAGCAGCAGGACTTTCATTGTTTGGGTGAGGACGGTTCAGAGCCAAGCAGCAGGACTTTCATTGCTCGGGTGGGTACGATGCAGGGCCAAGCAGCAGATCTTTTATTGTTCGGGTAGGTACGGTGCAGAGGCAAGCAGCAGGACTTTCATTGTTTGGGTGAGGATAGTGCAGGGCCAAGCAGCAGGACTTTCGTTGTTTGGGTGAGGATAGTGCAGGGCCAAGCAGCAGGACTTTCGTTGTTTGGGTGAGGATGGTGCAGAGCCAAGCAGCAGGACTTTCATTGCTCGGGTGGGTACGGTGCAGAGCCAAGCAGCAGGACTTTCATTGTTTGGATGGGGACGGCACAGGACTTTCATTGTTTGGGTGAGGATGGTGCAGGGCCAAGCAGCAGGACTTTCATTGTTTGGATGGGGACGGCACAGGACTTTCATTGTTTGGGTGAGGACGGTGCCGGGCCAAGCAGCAGGACTTTCATTGTTTGGGTGAGGATGATGCAGGGCCAAGCAGCAGGACTTTCATTGTTTGGGTGAGGACGGTGCAGGGCCAAGCAGCAGGACTTTCATTGTTTGGGTGAGGACGGTGCAGGGCCAAGCAGCAGGTCTTTTATTGTTTGGGTGGGGACGGCGCGGGGCTTTCATTGCTCGGGTGGGTACGGTGCAGAGCCAAGCAGCTGTACTTTCATTGTTTGGGTGAGGACCGTGCAAGACTTTCATTGCTCAGGTGGGTACGGTGCAGGGCCAAGCAGCAGGACTTTCATTGCTCGGGTGGGTAGGGTGCAGGGCCAAGCAGCAGGACTTTCATTGTTTGGGTGAGGACGGTGCCGGGCCAAGCAGCAGGACTTTCATTGTTTGGGTGAGGACGGTGCCGGGCCAAGCAGCAGGACTTTCATTGCTCGGGTGGGTATGGTGTTGAGCCAAGCAGCAGGACTTTCATTGCTCGGGTGGGTAGGGTGCAGGGCCAAGCAGCAGGACTTTCATTGCTCGGGTGGGTACGGTGCAGGGCCAAGCTTCAGGACTTTCATTGCTCGGGTGGGTAGGGTGCAGGGCCAAGCTTCAGGACTTTCATTGCTCGGGTGGGTACGGTGCAGGGCCAAGCAGCAGAACTTTCATTGTTTGTGCCTACAGCAACGATCATCCTGACGGAAGTGCACATGACATACCCTCCAATATGCCAACTGATCGCTCATCCGTGTTTTGAAAAGTCAGAAAGTATAAAGGCCCCAAACTCCTAACCTTCTGTGCAGATTACATTACCACCCCTCCTGTCTTATAGAATAAGGGGTAATATGGTTGACAATGTGCTTTTATCTTCCAGGAAATAATTGCAGTCTTCAAACCGAAAACAGAGGAGCCGTACGGTCAGCTGAACCCTAAGTGGACAAAGTGGCTGCAGAAGCTGTGCTGCCCGTGCTGCTTCGGGAGGGACTGTCTCGTTCTGAACCAGGGATATCTGTCTGAGGCCGGAGCCAGTCTAGTCGACCAAAAACTGGAGCTCAATATTGTTCCTCGGACCAGGGTAATGCTGCTTTCCTTTTTCAGGTGGCCAACCTTGGCCTACAGTTATTTGCAGTTATTGCAGTAAAGTTGCATATTACAACAGTCTGCACATGGCTTCAATGTTTTCTTCTAGGAAGGAAAGTTGCATTTTGATCAAACTGCATGAGCCCACTTGCCACTTTATGGTGGCCTCTTTTTGGTGGATGCATTACAAGCTTGCCATCCAATGCTGCTACAAAAACACATCTGCTGCCAAGCTAAGCCCACCTAGCTCACTCATATGTTGTAGGAATGGAGTTAGCATTTGGACTCCAGGGCAGTGGCCAAGCAGCAGAAAATCATTGTCTGTCAGATGTAACCTTAATGGGGTTTTCTGCTTTGGAAAGCCTCCTTTCGTGTAAATGATCACATGGCACCCAGCTGTAATCTGTGGGGAAACCCGGTCACATGTCCTCTATTTCCCTGCAGTGCAACCACAGGGAAAATTAAGCATTACACCGATGTGCATTAAATCAGTCGTGTCATGGTTTTTTAAGGTTGAAGGTAGACTTAAGTTCATGAAGTTCAACCTACAGTCTAACATTTTGATTCAGAGGAAGGTAAAAACCCCATGGGGCAGAGACTAATAGCTCCATATTATGGGAATAATTACTTCCCGACTCCACATGCCGCAATCAGACTAGTTCCCTGGGTCAACGTCCCATCACAAAATCTAGTACCTGTAATATTTTTCAAGAAAAGCATCCAGGCCCTCTTTGTACTTTTGTAGTGAATCACCCATTACGACATCATGTGACAGAGCATTCCATAGTCTCACTGCTGGTACAGTAAAGGTTCCATAGTCTCACTGCTGGTACAGTAAAGGTTCCATAGTCTCACTGCTGGTACAGTAAAGGTTCCATAGTCTCACTGCTGGTACAGTAAAGGTTCCATAGTCTCACTGCTGGTACAGTAAAGAATCGCAGTCTGTGATAATTAAACATTCTTTCTTCTAGACATAGAGCAGGGGTGCACAACATTTTTTGGTCCAAGGGCCACATTACCATACTGGACCAATCCCAAGGGCTGCAAAAAAATGTAAAGGGGTAATTACATGAATACATCACCAGAACCACCGTTAGTACATTAATGCATCACCAGAATCAAATTTTGAGTATTTGAAAGGGATTTGGAGAATTTGTGCTTAAAAAACAAAAAAAAAACCGTGTGAACACATGCTAACTTAAACTGAGTTTTTGAAGCAGAAACTCACCAAATCCTCCTCATAATCTCAAATCTCTGCGTTTTGAGGATTTTTAAGCTTTAACATAGCCATGAAGCATGTTATGGATTTCTATATATGTACAAGATCAGAACCACCGTCCGTACATGAATGCAACAACAGAACCACCCTCAGTACATGACTACATCACCAGAATCACCGTCAGTACATGAATGCAGCACCAGAACCTCTGTTAGTACAGCACCAAGTTTAGTACATCAATCAATTGTAGTGTCAGGTTAGTCCCATATACAATTGTATTGCATGAATCTATAGCTCCCAGTATGTCCTTAACCAATAGAAGATGCCCCCCTGTCACTGAAACAGGCCTGATATGCCATCATTAGTCCTCTAGCTTAGGGAACTTTGCTCTAACTTATACACAAGGGTCTTCAACTTTAGAGAATTCTCTAATAGAAAATAGTGGAGGGCTTGCGAAAATTAAAGAGCGTATCCAAGCTAAAGTTTATCACTATGATGGTTGATGAGAGCACCTGATGATTTTTATTTTTTTTTTGCGAGGCCATGACCACTGTGATTGAGCACCGCCTTATATTGTATTTTCATATTCCTTGTAGATATGTCATCTGGCCATGTTGATCTGGATTCAAAATTGTTTGTAGATGTTCACATTTGTCTTGTGCTTACTTTACAGGTTGTATATTTAGCCAGCGAGACCTTCAATTACAGTGCTATAGACCGAGTGAAGTCCAGAGGGAAGCGGCTGGCGTTGGAAAAAGTGCCAAAAGTGGGTCAGCGGTTTAATCGGATCGGATTGCCTCCTAAGGTAAGGGAGGAAAAGCGGTGACTTGTCTCGCTGCCCGGTGGGGACAGGATCGGAGTAAAGCGATTTATAACTAATATCAAATTGTGGGGATCTGATCACTGCGATCTCCTTAGACCACCAAAAAGTTAAAGGAAACTTTAGGTGAATCTCTTACCTTTTTTGTAATAGAGACAGTTGAAATAATGGCCTCATCTTTGATACAGTGGGGAAAAAAGTATTTAGTCAGCCACCAATTGTGCAAGTTCTCCCACTTAAAAAGATGAGGTCGGCCTGTAATTGACATCATAGGTCGATCTCAACTATGAGAGACAAAACGAGAAAACAAATCCTGAAAATCACATTGTCTGATTTGGAAAGAATTTTTTTTAAAATTTTGGTGGAAAATAAGTATTTGGTCAATTGCTAAAGTTCATCTCAATACTTTGTTCTATATCCTTTGTTGGCAATGACAGAGGTGAAACGTTTTCTGTAAGTCTTCACAAGGTTG
Organism: Phyllobates terribilis; assembly: GCF_046119375.1. Classification (NCBI taxonomy): domain Eukaryota; kingdom Metazoa; phylum Chordata; class Amphibia; order Anura; family Dendrobatidae; genus Phyllobates; species Phyllobates terribilis. Next base: position 390,417,035 of record NW_027362765.1, read on the forward strand.
GCACACACTGTTGCTGGTATGTTGGCCCATTCCTCCATGCAGATGTCCTCTAGAGCAGTGATGTTTTGGGGTTGTCGCTGGGCAACACGGACTTTCAACTCCCTCCAAAGGTTTTCTATAGGGTTTAGATCTGGAGACTGGCTAGGCCCCTCCAGGACCTTGAAATGCTTCTTACAAAGCCACTCCTTCGCTGCCCTGGCGGTGTGCTTGGGATCATTGTCATGCTGAAAGACCCAGCCACGTTTCATCTTCAATGCTCTTGCTGATGGAAGGAGGTTTGCACTCAAAATCTCATGTTACATGACCCCATTCATTCTTTCATGTACACGGATCAGTCGTCCTGGTCCCTTGGCAGAGAAACAGCCCCAAAGCATGATGTTGCCACCCCCATGCTTCGTGGCTAACATTGGACATCATTTCAAAAAACATCACAGTAAAAGATAATGCCTTACCAACCATCAGGTCAGATTACCAATGCACTGCCGGATGCAGCAAGCCTCCATGATAAAGGCGGGGGCCGCACATGTGCAGAATACTGATGCAGACAGCCACTCACTCACCTACCAAATCATGGAGGGGGTGGCTGTATAGTATTATACATGCACACCAATGGAATTTGCTTAGGGCGCCAGTCACACAGATATGTGTGATGCACAGTGTCTGTGTGACTGGCGCCCTAGATTGAGGGAGATTATCAGTGGTCTTGTATGACTTCCATTTTCTAATTATTGCTCCCACAGTTGATTTCTTCACACCAAGCTGCTTGCCTATTGCAGATTCAGTCTTCCCAGCCTGGTGCAGGGCTACAGTTTTGTTTCTGGTGTCCTTCGACAGCTCTTTGGTCTTCACCATAGTGGAGTTTGGAGTGTGACTGTTTGAGGTTGCGGACAGGTGTCTTTTATACTGATAACAAGTTCAGACAGGTGCCAGTACTACAGGTAATGAGTGCAGGATAGAGGAGCCTCTTACAGAAGAAGTTACAGGTCTGTGAGAGCCAGAAATCTTGCTTGTTTGTAATTGACCAAATACTTATTTTCCACCAAAATTTGAAACAAATTCCTTTCCTAATCAGACAATGTGATTTTCAGGATTTGTTTTCTCATTTTGTCTCTAATAGTTGAGGTCGACCTATGATGTCAATTACAGGCCGACCTCATCTTTTTAAGAGGGAGAACTTGTACAATTGGTGGCGGACTAAATACTTTTTTTCCCCACTGTAAATGGTATACTGCGAGTAGAATGTAATTATATATATATAACTTTCTTTCTGCAGGTTGGCTCCTTCCAGCTGTTTGTAAAGGGCTATAAGGACGCAGATTATTGGCTGCGGAGGTTTGAGGCTGAACCTCTTCCTGAAAATACTAATCGACAGCTGCAGCTCCAGTTCGAGAGGCTGGTGGTGTTAGATTACATAATCCGAAATACAGGTACATTTACTCTTTACACGACTTCTTAAAGGGCTATTGCCTATCCCTAGGATGAGTGGTGACCTGCAGATCAGTGAAGGTCTGCCCTCTGAGACCGCCATCTGTCCTAAAGACATGGCTCTGAAATGCCATGTGTGAATGTGGCTATACATGGGGACCACCACTCCATTCATTGTCTGTTACTGCCAGAGATGGCCTCGGATTTTTGCAGCAGCCCCCTAAATCACAAAGGTTGCATGTGGGGCTACTGGTCTATTTTGATATAACATTTCAGAGCCCTGTTTTCTAGATCGATGGAGGTCCCAGTGGTCAGGACCCCTAGTGAGTTATAATATTGCCTATCCCGGGGTCTCCTGTGGGATCTCCTCCCAGACCTGGACTAAAGCATCCGCCAACTCCTGGACAGTCTGTGGTGCAACGTGACGTTGGTGGATGGAGCGAGACATGATGTCCCAGATGTACTCAATCGGATTCAGGTCTGGGGAACGGGCGGGCCAGTCCATAGCTTCAATGCCTTCATCTTGCAGGAACTGCTGACACACTCCAGCCACATGAGGTCTGGCATTGTCCTGCATTAGGAGGAACCCAGGGACAACCGCACCAGCATATGGTCTCACAAGGGGTCTGAGGAGCTCAACTCGGTACCTAATGGCAGTCAGGCTACCTCTGGCGAGCACATGGAGAGCTGTGCGGCCCTCCAAAGAAATGCCGCCCCACACCATTACTGACCCACTGCCAAACCGGTCATGCTGAAGGATGTTGCAGGCAGCAGACCGCTCTCCACGGCGTCTCCAGACTCTGTCACGTCTGTCACATGTGCTCAGTGTGAACCTGCTTTCATCTGTGAAGAGCACAGGGCGCCAGTGGCGACTTTGCCAATCCTGGTGTTCTGTGGCAAATGCCAAGCGTCCTGCACAGTGTTGGGCTGTGAGCACAACCCCCATCTGTGGACGTAGTGCCCTCATACCACCCTCATGGAGTTGGTTTCTAACCGTTTGTGCAGACACATGCACATTTGTGGCCTGCTGGAGGTCATTTTGCAGGACTCAGGCAGTGCTCCTCCTGTTCCTCCTTGCACCAAGGCGGAGGTAGCGGTCCTGCTGCTGGGTTATTGACCTCCTACGGCCCCCTCCACGTCTCCTGGTGTACTTGCCTGTGTCCTGGTAGTGCCTCCAGCCTCTGGACACTACGCTGACAGACACGGCAAACCTTCTTGCCACAGCTCGCATTGATGTGCCATCCTGGATGAGCTGCACTACCTGAGCAACTTCTGTGGGTTGTAGAGTCCGTCTCATGCTACCACGAGTGTGAAAGCACAACCAACATTCAAAAGTGACCAAAACATCAGCCAGAAAGCATTGGTACTGAGATGTGGTCCGTGGTTCCCACCTGCAGAACCACTCCTTTATTGAGGGTGTCTTGATAATTGCCAATAATTTCCATCTATTGACTATTCCATTTGCACAACAGCATGTGAAATTGATTGTCAATCAGTGTTGCTTCCTAAGTGGACAGTTTGGTTTCACAGAAGTTTGATTTACATGGAGTTATATTCTGTTGTTTAAGTGTTCCCTTTATTTTTTTGAGCTGTGTAGTTCCCCTGGTAGTTGTTGACCTGTAAATCTTATGCTAACTCAATAAAGTGTACCTTTAAAATTGGTGAACGTCCATTACAGGGGTATTCCGACCTTGTACATTTATGGCATATCTATAAGATATGCCATGAATGTTTAGTAAATGCAACTCTAACCAATAGGGACCTGACGCGCGGCAATGTCAGTGGAGAGATGGTCATTATTCCCCTTCATTTGTATGGGAATTCCAACCACTTCTAGGTTGACGTGGCCCTGCTCTCAAAATCTATGCAGATCCCATCGGTGGGACCCACATCTGTTGTATATTTATTGAATACTCCTTTAATTTCAGGATCTGCTGTCAATCCTCCAGTGCCACGGTGGTTCCATCATCTTAGGTATCATGGAATAGGGGAAGATTTCTACTTCCAACTTCGGAGATTGAGAATGGCATAAATGTCTGTTAGGTTTGGAGGGGAGGGGGGGGTCTAACCACTGATACTCGAAACAGGAGCGGTCCCGTCCCTGACAATGAATTCTGCAATCACTATTCAGTGAAGTCCATAGGGAACACAGACACTGGAGAGTATCTCCAGTACAGCAAGAGGCAACAAAAATGCATAAACTGTGTGCAGACCTTGATCGGTGACTATTGCACAACTCGCTGATGTATTTGCATTTGCTTTTTCCTTAGACCGAGGTAATGACAACTGGCTGATAAAGTATGACTACCCCATGGAGAACGCAGCGGCCAAGGTCCGTACGTCAGGGGTTTGTATGGACATCTGCAGCATTTACTTATGTTCGGATCAGGGTTTTTGTAACCGTTCTCTTCTCCTTAGGATTCAGATTGGGTCTTGGTAAGAGAACCCATCATCAAGATCGCCGCCATAGACAACGGTTTGGCCTTCCCACTCAAGCATCCAGATTCCTGGAGAGCCTGTAAGTCTGCGCCTCTAATGTCTCAATGCTTCTCATTGTGAAACGTTATAGAAAATGTTAAGTAGCTGCATAAATACGAACACCCTAAAATAATTGCTGTGGAGCCTTTAATGGACTATTCTGGGATAAATGCTGTATCGATGGGTGTCCACGATCTAGGACCCCTACTGCTTGCCAGAACAGTCCATCAATGTCCTCCTACCACTGGTATTTGAATGGAGCAGAGGGGAATACTGTTCTGGTATTGAAGAAGGTCCAACAGTTTTACCCTCACTGATCTAGTATTTATCACATTACATGTTATATTACATGGATCAGGCTAAGGGAGTGTTATACAGCAGACGCCTACCTCTAACAGCAACGATCAGAGCTAACTCCAGTCACTGCTTTTCAACCACTTAAATGCTGCCGTCAGTGTCTGATGGTGGTATTTAAGTGACGCAATCATGGCGGCGGGTTTGCTCAAGTGCCGATCAGCTCCATGGCAGCTGGTGGACTGCTGAAAGCCTGCGACACAAAAACCAGCACTCACACAGGTCCACCAATGGAAAAATAAAAAGGTTAGAAACCTCAGAAAATAGTGACACAAAACTATTTTTTTTTTTTTTTTTTACAAAGTTCAGAATTTGTTTTAAGCCACTAAAATTATATTAATAATAAAAAAAATATACGAGTTTGGTATCGGCATAATTGTACTGACCTGGGGAATCATGTTGCCCTGTCACTTTACTGCACTGCACCGCAGAATGAACGCCGGGCGAAGCAAAACCCAAAAATCAATGGCGGAATTGCTTTTTTTTTTTTTTTACATTTTTTTTTGCACATTACCATATAAAATGTGAATGGCATCAATGAAAATTACAACTCGTCCCAAAAAACAGTCTCCCATACGGTGATGTCGACGGACACGGCTGTTGGGGGAAAAAGTGTGTAGGAAAAAAACATAAAAGCAATAATAATAATAAAGGCGTTAAGGGATATTCTTGCCAATAGGAGTACTATACACACTGCGCTGTTTAACTTTTTATGGTTTATTGTGGGTTGTTTTTTTTTTTTGTCCTCTTCAGATCCTTTCTACTGGGCATGGTTACCACAAGCCAAAATGCCATTTTCCCAGGAAATCAAAGATCTCATCCTCCCGAAAATCTCAGACCCCAACTTTGTCAAAGATCTGGAGGAAGATCTCTACGAGCTTTTCAAGGTTAGAGAACTGCCCCCTCCCCCCCACCCAAAAAAACACTATTTTTTTCCAATTTACTTTAATCTTTGAAGAATCGACAACCTCTTAAAAATGATTGAAATAAAAGTAAAAAATAAATAAAAGTAAAAATAAAAATAGTTAAATAAAATACTTACAAACTATGAAAACGACACCCCATACGGCTGCCTCAATGGACGTACTAACAAGATACACAAAAAGTTACACATCTGGAAATGTGGATATATATATATATATATATATATATATATATATATATATATATATATATATATATATATATATATATATATATATATATATATATATATATATATATATATATATATATATTATACTGTACTAAGTATTGAATCATAAATTGCTATCATTGTGGTTGTGCCAACTCATAGGATGAAGTAGTTATGTTATTCATATAGTGCTGTCTAGAAAAGAAAATTATTGCTAGTAACAATGGCGGAATTGAAGGTTTTTTTTTTCCTGTTTTTCTCTATAAAAATAATAAAATTTTAATCCATAAACTATCTAATCCCAAAAAGTTGTACTTCTTGGATCAAAGTAAATCTTTGATGTGGTCAAAAATCTGCCTACAAGATAGATTTGGAGAAGATGGATAAGGGTTACTGACCATCAGATGAGCTCACTGACAGATTCACTGGTAACTCATTCTGCAGTCTTTGTACCGTGACACGGAGGATGGAGAAACCAAACGCTCCAAAATCTGTTATGAAAATGAATGCAAGTATGTAATCTGATCAGCGGCTTAGAGGAAAGTGCGTCCCCGGCCGGGCGCGGCTCACAATACCACCTCTGTTCTCCGCCGGTCACATTCTTGCCTACGCATTGTACATTTTTCTAAGGTTTACAGTGAACATTCATCTCATTTAGAGATTGTCGTTCTTCAAAAAGAAGAGAAAAAAAAAAGACTTTGTAGTTGAGAATCGGCAGTAAAACAAATCTGTAGGAAGAATGATTCTCCCCATGGTGGGACACCGCCCGATATTTGATGATATGATTGGAGTCTGCGCCTCTGTTATCACCCAGCTTTTCGTGATCCTTAAATATTATTTGATTTCTTATCCTCTTTGACCTTACCCCTGTATCAAAGCAGATCTAGTTTTCTATTTATGAACCAGGTGGCTCAGGATGAACATTGGTGAATGGCCCATTCACTTGGCCAAGGTTGGCCTTTTGGGACAGTTCCTCGCTATTGCCACACATTGGATACTTGCGGGTACCCCTTTATTTGGGGCGCTCATTGACCATGTGATTTGCATCCTGGGAATAGAAGAGCTGACGATGATCGGTAGAGGTGGATCCTCCATGTCCTGTTTGGGAACTCCAGTTATGTGCAGAGTGGCAGATAATGCCAACCTAATATCATTTTGTTGGGGTGTCTGACTCTGCCCCCTATCTAGACCCGTATTTTGGGGGATATATTCTGCAGTGTATTTATGGGTGTGACATTAACCCTTTGCTGTCATCACTGGGATGCTAAAATATTGTATTATTAATGTCTATTCTATAGAAGGATGCAGGGTTTGACCGAGGACAGTTCCACAAGCAGATAGCCGTTATGAGGGGGCAGGTGAGTATGGTTACCTTTACTTGCATGCTTTTACACCAGTAGGCCTGATTTTGGTTTGCTATAGATTAACCCCTTAGGCACTGAAGTCAATAACGACCATGACCTCTAAGTGGCTGCACAGAGGAAGCAATGTCACAGCTCACCACTATTTCTTTATTCCTGATCGTTATATATATATATAATTAGTACAGACCAAAAGTTTGGACACACCTTCTCATTTAAAGATTTTTCTGTATTTTCTTGACTATGAAAATTGTACATTCACACTGAAGGCATCAAAACTATGAATTAACACGTGTGGAATTATATACTTAACAAAAAAGTGTGAAACAACTGAAAATATGTCTTATATTCTAGGTTCTTCAAAGTAGCCACCTTTTGCTTTGATGACTGCTTTGCACACTCTTGGCATTCTCTTGATGAGCTTCAAGAGGTAGTCACCGGAAATGGTCTTCCAACAATCTTGAAGGAGTTCCCAGAGACGCTTAGCACTTGTTGGCCCTTTTGCCTTCACTCTGCGGTCCAGCTCACCCCAAACCATCTCGATTGGGTTCAGGTCTGGTGACTGTGGAGGCCAGGTCATCTGGCGTAGCACCCCATCACTCTCCTTCTTGGTCAAATAGCCCTTACACAGCCTGGAGGTGTGTTTGGGGTCATTGTCCTGTTGAAAAATAAATGATGGTCCAACTAAACGCAAACCGGATGGAATAGCATGCCGCTGCAAGATGCTGTGGTAGCCATGCTGGTTCAGTATGCCTTCAATTTTGAATAAATCCCCAACAGTGTCACCAGCAAAGCACCCCCACACCATCACACCTCCTCCTCCATGCTTCACGGTGGGAACCAGGCATGTAGAGTCCATCCGTTCACCTTTTCTGCGTCACACAAAGACACGGTGGTTGGAACCGAACATCTCAAATTTGGACTCATCAGACCAAAGCACAGATTTCCACTGGTCTAATGTCCATTCCTTGTGTTCTTTAGCCCAAACAAGTCTCTTCTGCTTGTTGCCTGTCCTTAGCAGTGGTTTCCTAGCAGCTATTTTACCATGAAGGCCTGCTGCACAAAGTCTCCTCTTAACAGTTGTTGTAGAGATGTGTCTGCTGCTAGAACTCTGTGTGGCATTGACCTGGTCTCTAATCTGAGCTGCTGTCAACCTGCGATTTCTGAGGCTGGTGACTCAGATAAACTTATCCTCAGAAGCAGAGGTGACTCTTGGTCTTCCTTTCCTGGGGCGGTCCTCATGTGAGCCAGTTTCTTTGTAGCGCTTGATGGTTTTTGCAACTGCACTTGGGGACACTTTGAAAGTTTTCCCAATTTTTCGGACTGAATGACCTTCATTTCTTAAAGTAATGATGGGCACTCGTTTTTCTTTACTTAGCTGCTTTTTTCTTGCCATAATACAAATTCTAACAGTCTATTCAGTAGGACTATCAGCTGTGTATCCACCAGACTTCTGCACAACACAACTGATGGTCCCAACCCCATTTATAAGGCAAGAAATCCCACTTATTAAACCTGACAGGGCACACCTGTGAAGTGAAAACCATTTCCGGTGACTACCTCTTGAAGCTCATCAAGAGAATGCCAAGAGTGTGCAAAGCAGTCATCAAAGCAAAAGGTGGCTACTTTGAAGAACCAAGAATATAAGACATATTTTCAGTTGTTTCACACTTTTTTGTTAAGTATATAATTCCACACGTGTTAATTCATAGTTTTGATCCCTTCAGTGTGAATGTACAATTTTCATAGTCAAGAAAATACAGAAAAATCTTTAAATGAGAAGGTGTGTCCAAACTTTTGGTCTGTACTGTACATATATGAGCACCTGCGTTGATAAAATTTAAGGGCTTTTGTATTATTGTTCAGAATAAAATGTAATTGTCAATGTTATGCTTGTGTTAGTAAATATAATTTTATATATAAATCAAAATAAATGTTATTATTTTCTGGCCACCTACTTTTGGACCACCCTGTATGTATGCATGTATGTAGGTACAGGTCATTTTCTGATAACACATTACTTTGTAAGTGCAGTTCTAGGGGCACTCAACAGGTTTAGGGCATTGTAAAATTTTGCTGTGAAGTGGTCAATGTCCTGTAACTTACTGGAAACAGAAGACAGTAATGTTTATGGTGGAAAATGTCTTAATATGTCGCCCATGACAAATTTGAAGTAATCAGGGATCCCACATATTAGATTTCAGCATGGCCAACCCATTCTTATAGGATATAAGCCAGAAGGTACCTGACCATAACCTGTGCACTCTCCTGCCTCCGTTATGGTTCTACAAAAAAGTGCATTCGTTGACAAGGGGGCGACACTGAGCACAGGAGCCGGCTCCCCTTACAGTAATAGGATGATGGGAGTAATCCCTTGATGCCGGTATTGCAGTGAGACGTGATTCCTCACTTTTTTTTCCCCCAGATCCTGAACCTGACGCAGGCTCTTAAGGATGGAAAGAGTCCTCTGCAGCTGGTGCAGACGCCTCCGGTGATAGTGGAGACGGCGCGCTCCCATCAGAAGAGCAGCAGCGAGTCGTACACGCAGAGCTTCCAGAGCCGCAAGCCCTTCTTCTCCTGGTGGTAATACCCCATCAGCGCTCTGTATGGAAAGGCCACCAAGGTGCCAGCGTGCTGCTGTAAAGCCGCTTCTTGGACATGTCACAAGACAGAAAACAAAGAAACGTGATTGGAACTGACAAGCGGATGTTGAGAGCACTGGTATAAATGATGAAGTCACTGCCACTGAATGTATAGCGGGTGCATGTATGTGGCATCAGGGCGACCAGCGCAGAATCCCCACACCCAAAACCCAGGAAGAGTTTCCCTTTAATTGTCCTATTACCAAGTCCATCCAGGAAAACGTCCACACTACCTGCCATTGTATTACATCTAGCACCCGGGGCCTCTTCTCTCAGAACCGCTTGCTGGAACGTATAATTCCACCGGCTGTGAAAGTCCACTGGGCACATGTCTCGTCCATAAACTAAACTTGAAATAACCTAGTCATGCACGCTAGCCTTGCAACGAAATAGCTGGAACCAGAGGTGCCACATTGGTAATTATTTAACGCGTGCATGTTCTAGAGTGTTCAACCGCGTATTGTACAGACTGCCACCTGATGGATGCTGAGGGTACTGCATGCACCGCTAGCCGTGCTGTCTACAAAGGCATCCCGCCCTGTGTGTATTTGGGAAGTATGCACAGTGACACGCTCACCATCCCTGCACTTATTCCAAAGTTTAAGTTTCTAAATCCTCAATGAGGGTTGTATTATATATTTTTTAAGCGACTGATAGGGCTCGTTTTTTTTCTTTTAGCTTTCTCCATAAAATTCGTTTATAGTTTCTGCAAATCTTTGTGGATTTGTGAAGAAAGGAGAGAGGCTACTGCTAAAGCGATGACCTTTTTAACATAAACCCTATGGCAGATTTAATAAATGTTAACCGGTAAAAGGTAAAGGTGTTGTGTGTTTCTTTTACATGTTGGTCATGATTAATAAAAACCCATCCTCGGGTCAGAAGTGGCCAGTGTCTGCCCTTCTTTTATTCCCGCTGCTCCCATGAGTAATCCGCCGTACGGCTCCAGAGATATGGGCCTTTTTATATAGTGTTAATTTTTATGGTAATTTTTGGTGTGGCTTACAGGTTTGTTCAGCATAATTAATCTAAAGACACGCCCCGGGCGTCCTGCGATCCATGCCCCGCCCCCCCTCCCCCCAAGGGGTCCTACGTGCCCCTCCCCCGGGGGGGTCCTGCGATCCATGCGACCCTCCCCAGGGGGGTCCTGCGATCCACGTGCCCCTCCCCGGGGGGGGGGTCCTGCGATCCATGTGCCCCTCCCTGGGGGGGGGGGGGTCCTGCGATCCATGTGCCCCTCCCTGGGGGGGGGGGGGGTCCTGCGATCCACGCTCACCTCCCCAGGGGGGTCCTGCGATCCATGTGCCCCTCCCTGGGGGGGGGGGGTCCTGCGATCCACGCTCACCTCCCCAGGGGGGTCCTGCGATCCACGTGCCCCTCCCCGGGGGGGGGGTCCTGCGATCCACGTGCCCCTCCCCGGGGGGGGGGGTCCTGCGATCCACGTGCCCCTCCACGCGTCGTCCCACCCCTGCCCCCCCAAGGGTTCCTCGTTCCATGCGTCCCACCCCACCCCACCCCACCCCACCCCACCCCTGTAAAGACCATAAAAAAATTAGCACTAAAAAGAGCTACCATATATCTCTGGAACCGAATGTAAGAGGAGCAAAGGGAATACAATAAGGGGAACAGTAGCTACTTTTGTCCCGGTGACAGCTTCTCGTTAAAGGGGTTGTTCAGCTGGTAAAAATTTTTGGCAAAAATAAAAAACAAAAAATCATCCCTGATTTCCTTCCTACCTACTTTCCGGAGAAAAGCCTCTTTGACATTGTCTAGTTTTCATTGAAGTGACAGCGGCAGGAAAACGAGCCATGAATGAATGGAGCCATAATGAGTCTATGAAGTGAGTATTGTAACCTTTTGAAGAGTTTGGCTTCAGGTCGTTGGCCATTACCATTAAGCATTTTGCAGACTGACTTTCCATGCAATAATAATGTAGCTTGCGACATATTCTGACTTTAGCACGTCTTGTACCAAAAATCCAAACCTGAAGGATTTCTGGTTGCATGTGACTTTACTGTTGTGGACCAGAATATACACTGACGAGCAGAAGGGTAATAATGTTTTGTACTTTTGACTTTCAGGCTCCATATTTCACCATCCACTGCTGCTTCGAATGTGCGACTACCATCATTTTATAGACAATCATCTTGGCTATCTCATACTTTAATTTGACTTATATGCTAAAAAGTTGCGATTAGTTATGCAGAGTCTCGTCATGTCACTGCATTGTTCTGCTTTGTTCCTAGTGGTGGAAAATTATTTTTCTCCCTGTACACTACAAATTACCTTTTCTCACATTCACTAATAGCTCAGTGTGTTATTAGGATGATTCCCAAGAGAATGGTCACTGGTTCAAATCGAGGAGCAGCCATGAAGATTTCCCAAGAAAATAGAAATGGCATCATCAAGCACATCGATAGCGGTCTCTCGGCCAAGAAAATTGCCAAACTGCATCATGTGAATGCCATGACGGTTGTGAGAGTACGAAATGAAGACCTTCCATTCATTCAAAAGCCAAGAGGTAGACGTCCAGGCAAACAAGTCGTCTCATCACAAGGTTTATCAGTTCTGGCGCGAGAAACACAGCAGTGGAGGTGGCTCGTATGCTTCGTAATAGTGAGATCACAGACGTCCATGTCAGAATTGTGCGACGCACATTACACAAGTCTGATATGGTGGCCCGAAAAAAGGTGAAGAAGCCTTGACTTCAATATCGTCCTAAGAAATGTCAACTCAAGTTTGCAACAAAAAAAAGTCAGAAAAGTGCTCAATACAAGATTGGAAATGGCTGATTTGGAGCAATGAGACGAAAGTCAATAGACTAGGCTCTGATGAGTGCAAATGGGTCTGGAAGAAACAAGGGGAAAAGGGACTAACAGATGGAGAAATCAAAAGAATTGTTAAGTTCGGAGGAGGAAGCCTGATGATATGGGGTTGTTTCACAGCCAAAGGCGGGGGGGGGGGGGGGCCTTGAACCGGAGGAGGTTCTGGATGGCCCTATTTTAAGGGGGGGGGGTATCCTGGGAGCGCGGCTTATGCTCTAGCGAGATGGCTGACCAGGATAGTCAGGAGCAGCAGCTAACCCCCCCCCCCCCCCACACCTCCGCAACGGAAGAGGCAGACTGACGCCTCTCACACGGACAGCCACTCGAAGCAATGGTAGCGGCAGGAGCAAGGTATCAAACACCTCTGAACCATCTAGAAAGGGACCATCGCATGTTCCGCTACAGCCTCCGAATCCGGTACCCGTTTGTGACTTCAGGGGTGAGTGATCTTTGTAAATGTCACCTTTTTAGTAATGGGAAGTCTTTTTGTGCTTCCTTCTGTAGGAGTCTAAGAAGAATAGCGCCAAGCAAAAGCGCAGGATTTGTGCCCTATGCCAAATTTCCCTTCCCATAGATTGGCAAAAACAGCTTTGCTCAAACTGCATTAATAAAACCATAGCAGAAACTTCTCTGGATTTTCCAATCTAAAGTCCATAGTCCAGAGGTTCAAGGGTCCCTGAAGGGGGTTACTTAGAGGGAAGAAAAGATCCCATAAGGATGTCTCCTCTGACTCTGATTCCTCCCAGTCCGAGGATCTAGGGCTGAATGAATCATCATCCTCTTCTTCATCGGATAATGGCAGACCCTGCTTCCCAATCGAAGGTATGGACAAACTGGTCAGAGCAGTCAGATCAACCATGGGTGTGGGGAGGAGAAGGCATCCAAATTCCAGGAAGACCTTATGTTTGCGGGCCTTGGAGAAAAAAAGAGACGCTCCTTTCCGGTAAACCCTAAAATTCAGGGCCTCATTGATAGAGAATGGAGGAAACCAGAAAGATCAGGGACCCTACCCTCCTTCTCTAAGAGAAGGTACTCCTTTGAGGAGAAGGACTCTGAGCCTTGGGATAAAATCCCCAAAGTTGACGGGGCAGTGGCCAGGTCATCCAAAAAATCATCCCTACACTTAGAGGATGCCCTTGATAAAAAAAGGCTGACTCCTTTCTACATCACACTCGGGAGGCTGCAGCAGGAGGCCTGAAGCCTGCGGTAGCTGGCACCTGTGTTGCAAGGTCTCTCATGGTGTGGCTCCAACAATTGGAAGACCAGCTTAGGGATAAAAAGATCCCTAGGGCCAGAATCCTTTCTAATCTGCCCCTAATGCAGGCAGCGTCAGCCTTCCTGGCAGACTCTTCAGCAGACTCCGTTAGACTCTCGGCTAGATCAGCAAATATTTCTAATGCTGCCAGACGGGCCTTGTGGCTCAAGGGTTGTCCAGGCGACCTACAATCCAAACATAAATTCTGTTCCCTCCTGTGTGATGGCAGACTCCTGTTTGGCCAGGAAGAGGAAGGTCCAGGAAGAACAGATACCTCTGGAGTCAGAAATATTAGGGCTAGTAAAGAAACGGGTCCTTCTCAAAGTTCCGATACCACAAAGGAGGAAGGGATTCTATTCCCCTCTGTTCATGATAAAAAAAAACACAAATGGGTCCTTAAGGACCATCATCCACCTCAAGAGTCTAAAACAGTTGATAAAGAACCAGACTTTCAAGATGGAGTCAGTGGGCTCGGCAGTGAAGCTCTTGCACCACAATTGCTTTATGGCAGTAATAGACTTGAAGAACGCATATTATCATGTCCCAATTCATCCAGACTACCAGAAATATCTGAGAGTAGCCCTGTTCATTCAGGAAGAACTGAGGCATTTTTAGTTTACTGCCCTACCCTTTGGCCTCTCCATAGCCCCGAGAGTATTCACGAAATTAATTGTGGAAGTAACAGCCTTTCTACGAATCAAAAACGTAGTGATTGTTCCCTACTTAGTTGACTTTTTGGTAATGGAGAAATCAGAAGTCCACTGCTCCAGTCAACTTCTAGAGGTCACGGCGGTGTTGCAACAGCTAGGATGGTTGATAAATACCCAAACATCAAAATTAACCCTCTCAAGGACTCAAATCTTCCTGGGTCTAATTCTGGATTCTCGTCTCCAAGCCTGCTTCCTCCTAGAAGACTAGGTCCGCAAAGTAATCAATTTAGTCTTGAAAGCCATACAGTCTCCAGTGATGTCCCTAAGAGAAGCAATGTCCCTCCTGGGCTCTATGACGGCCTGTCTCCCAGCAGTCAGATGGGCTCAGGGGCATATGAGACTTCTTCAGTGGGAGGTCCTGTCGGCGCAGAGGTCCTTCAGCGGGCGTTTAGAAAGGAAGTTTTCTCTCTCCCTAGAAGCTGTAGATTCCCTTTCATGGTGGACAAACATGGAAAATCTGACCTCGGGCATACAGTGGTCCAGACTAGTAGATCGGGTTATAACAACCGATGCGAGCGGTTCCGGATGGGGGGGGGGGGGGGGGTCATCTAGCAGAGCTCTCAGTACAGGGTCACTGGGCATACCATGAGATGGGGGCATCCTCAAACTTAAAAGAACTTTGGCAGTGGAGAAATCCCTGATAGGCTTCCTTCCTCACATTCAAGGTCACCATGTCCAGGTCAGGTCCGACAACCGGACAACAGTAGGCTATGTAAATCACCAGGGGGGGAACAAGGTCACGCTCCCTGATGACTGTGGCAGACAGAATCCTACATCTGGCAGAGCAACATCTCCCATCCCTCAGTGCCCTACACATAAGGGGGGTGGAAAACATGAGGGCAGATTTTCTCAGCCGCCACACCCTAAGACAGCGAGAATGGAGCTTAAACCCGTTGGTCTTCCGACAGATTGTCCGGTTATGGGGGCAACCAGACATGGATCTGTTCGCCACAAGAGCAAACGGGAAGGTAGACAGATTCTGTTCCTTAAACCCAGCAGAAAATCCCCATGCTGTAGATGCCCTCCAGATTCCTTGGAAGTTCAGGAAGGCATATGCCTTTCCCCCATTAGTAATGGTTCCGGCAGTGGTGAGGAAGATGCAGGAGAATGGGGCAGGGATAATTCTTATAGCCCCTTTTTTGGCCCAATAGGCCTTGGTTCTCCCTGCTTCGACTAATGTCTGCGTCAGATCCCTGGGTTCTACCAGAGAGGCCGGACCTTCTCATTCAGGGACCGGTATTCCATGTCCAACCCAGAGGATTCCATCTTGCGGCGTGGAATTTGAGAGGTCACTACGAAGTAACAAGGGGTTTTCACCAGGGTTAGTCTCTACCCTACTGGGTAGTAGGAAACCAATAACGACTAAAATTTATAACCGAGTCTGGGAGAAGTTCCTAGATTTTATAGATGCCCCGTTATCAGACAAGCCTCCAATCAAGGGAATCCTGGAGTTTCTGCAAAAGGGGCATGACCTGGGTCTAGCCACGGGGATTTCATAATCTAGATGTTAGAAGATCTCTACTACAGTACATTAACATGACTAATGAATGGAGGAAGGACCATTCCTTGTTCCTGGCCTTTCAGGGGAGTAGAAAATGTCACGTGTGTCCCAGGGTACCATTTCTAGGTGGCTTAGGGAGGCCATTTGTTTAGCATATACATCCACAGGAGTTCCAGCCCCGGACAATGTCGAGGCTCATTTCACCAGAGCCGTAGCAGCCTCCTGGGTGGAGAAGGCAGACGTCTCAATCGATCAAATATGTAGAGCTGCTACTTGGTCTACACCATCCACCTTCTATAAACACTTTCGGTTGGATCTGTCCTCCTCTGACCTTACCTTTGGGAGAAGGGTACTTCAGGCGGTGGTCCCTCCCTAGGGTGCTCATAATTCTCCAAAATTCTCTCAAGGTGTGCTGTCATGGGTGAGGGGAAAACACCCAGGTTACTTACTGGTAGCTGTTTTTTCCTGAACCGAAGACAGCACCCGTAGGTTTTCCCTGTTTCTCACACCCTGGCGTGCACTGTTTGGGATATAGATAGATAGATCCCAAATTTATTAGGTGTTGGTTATTTGTCTAACCTTTTTTGGGAGGTCCTGTAATCAACTGAAGCGAGGGAGAGGTACCACCCTTTTATTTCAGCCGGTTTCCTACCCTTGAAGGGGCCGATCCCTCTCTCAAGGTGTGCTGCCATGGGTTCAGGAAAAACAGACTACTGCTAAGTAACCTTGGTGTTTTATTTCCATGCGTTGGGAACATTGCACACTGTCTTCTAATTCAAAACATGAAGAGACATGTATATAATTTTTAACTACTCTACAGAAAATAACAAAAAATGAACACTTGGCTGTTCTAAAAAAATAGCAGTGTCTGCATTTGTCTTTACAAACTCGCAATCTGTTTTCTCTTTTTTTTTTTAAAGGATTTAACATTCCTGTGAATCACTAACCTAATATTTAGTTGTATAACCACAGTTTTTTAGAACTGCTTCACATCTATGTTGCATAGAGTCAACCAATCAACCAACTTCTGGCATCTGTCAACTGTTATTCCAGCCCAGGATGCTTTGACTATATCCCACAATTTTTTGGCATTTGTTGGCTTTGCCTCAGAAACGGCATTTTTGATGTCACCCCACAAGTGCTCTATCGGATTAAGGTCCGGGGATTGGGCTGGCCACTCCATAACCTCAATTTTGTTGGACTGGAACCAAGATTTTGCTTGTTTACTGGTGTGTTTAGGGTCGTTGTCTTGTTGAAACACCCATTTCAAGGCCAATATGACCTCTTCAAGTATTTTAATATATGCAAACTGGTCCATGATCCCTGGTATGTGGTAAATAGGTCCAGCACCATAGTAAGAGAAACATGCCCATCTCATGAAGCTTGTACCACCATGCTTCACTGTCTTCAGAGTGTACTGTGGCTTGAAGGCAGAGTTTTGGGATCGTCTGAAGAACTGTCTGCGGCCCTTGGACCCCAAAAAAACATTTTTACTTTCATCAGTCTACAAAATGTTCCTCCATTTCTCTTTAGGCCAGTTGATGTGTTCTTTTTTTTAACAGTGGGACTTTGCGGGGACTTCTTACTAAGAGATTAGCTTCACACAGGCGTCTTCTAACTGTCATAGTCCTCACAGGTAACTTCAGACTGTCTTTGATCATCCCGGAGCTGAACATTGGCTGAGCCTTTGCCATTCTGGCTATTCTTTGATCCATTCGAATGGTAGTCTTCAGTTTTCTTCCACATCTCTCTGGTTTTGCTTTGGAGCACTGGAGATCATTTTAGCTGAACAGCCGATCATTGTCTGTACTTCTTTATAAATTTTACCCTCTCCAATCAACTTTTTAATCAAAGTACGCTGTTCTTCTGAACAATGTCTCGAACGATCTATATTTCTCAGGCTTTCAAGGAGAAATGCATGTACAACATGTGCTGGCTTCACCCTTAAATAAGGGCCACCCGTTTCACACCTCTTTCTTCACAATGATTGACCTCACTAATTGACCTCCACACTGCTATTATTTTGAACACCTCCCGTACAATTAATTATTCAAATACACAGACTCAAAAACCTGCAGATCACAAATGCGGAGTCTGGTGGTTTTCTTACAATCTACTGAACCAACTGGTAAATTGTGTGACATGTGGTAATATAATTTATACCAAAAACAGGGATTAATCTGGTTAGTCATATTGGACTGCTATTATTTTGAACACTACTGTATATGTGAGTATCCTACAAGACTTCGTACACTCAAGTATGATGGGTGTAACAAGGACGACATAGTGTTCCAGCCGGACAACAACCCGAAGCATACGTTAATTGGCGAAGAAATGGTTCAATGACAATGAAGTAGAGGTGCTGGATTGGCCCCCGTAGTCCCCAGACCTCAACCCCATTGAACACTTGTGGGTAGAGTTGAAGAAAAAAAACTATACGTACCCAAGTGAGGCGACCTGCATGCACAAACTGTGGGAACGTGTAGAAGAGACCTGGGATCAGATGTCGGTCGAGACCTACTTGAATCTGATCGACAGCATAGATGGCAAACAGACTGAATCCAAGTGCTGCCCACATTTTTTTTCCCCCACTAATCTATCAGTCACTAATGAACCTCGCTCTTTTTTTTTTTTTTTTTGGTATGGCAAAAAAATCAGCCGTCTGAATGAGGCCTTACTGAGATGTTTTGCAGTTCAGTGCCCGTCCTGGCCGCTGCTTCATCCATAGCAGTTTATTTTACTTGCAGATATGTGTAGGAAAGTCTCATAAAGGAGAAATATCCAGGAGAAGCTAATTACTAGGAATGTCGTCCGTCCAGTGATGGCGCAAGGTGCCAACGTCACTAGTGAAGCAGGTGCACCGCTCCAGCTGTCACATATCATGTTCACTCATCCACGTCCCTACGTCAGGGCTTTATACTAGGTCACTTCAGCAGGAGTCTGGTAGCGTAGGAGGTTTAACTCTCTCTCTCTCTCTATCTATAATTTTTTTTTTTGCAGGAGTTTTGATGCAACAATATAATACATCTAGTCAGCAAACTGTGGTATACCAGCTGTTGTGAAACTACAACCCCCAGCATGGCCTAACATGTCACCGCAGGGCTTGCTAAAGTGCCACAGGTTGCTGACTGCTCCAGAGTTATACTGTAGGAACTGAATGGCTTTGATCTGCAGGACCAGGGGACAGTCAGTGGTACGGCTGAACAGTCATGGCCCCTTCGTTGTACAGATGGGCAGCGATTCTGGAGGCCAAACAATTGGAGAACTCCTTTAACTTTAAAAAAAAAAAAAATATCTGCAACCCTCACTTTTGTACTATATCCAAGCTCTCTCCTTGTGAAAAAAAAATGCACATTTTAGGGCAAATGAGTAACTTTCTTTGTAATGCCAGAAAAGTGTTAGTTATTTCCTCATGTGTTTTAATGGGAAAATATTAAAATTGCACATAGCCAGAGTTCATACGTGCTACTTCAATAGTGATATTACACAGCACCACCCTTGTTCATGGCTGTGCCTGGTATTGCAGCCACCATAGAGGTATTATATACCAATATATTCAAACTGAGCGGTTTTCCATTGCAAGGGTGTTTTAAGAGCAAAGGAAATGGTTTCTGTTCATCCAAACTCTTTAAAAGTACATATGAGACTCACACAGGGCCAGGAACCCCAGCAGGCATATACACTGCTCAAAAAAATTTGAATGTGCTGACAACAAAATTACACAAAAATCAATGGAAATCAAATGTATTAACCAATGGAGGCCTGGATTTGGAGTCACCCCCAAAATTAAAGTGGAAAACACACTACAGGCTGATCCAACTATGATGTAATGTCCTTAAAACGAGTCAAAATGAGTCTCAGTATTGTGTGTGGCCTCCACGTGCCTGTATGACCTCCCTACAACGCCTGGGCATGCTCCTGATGAGGTTGAGTATTGTGTGTGGCCTCCACGTGCCTGTATGACCTCCCTACAACGCCTGGGCATGCTCCTGATGAGGTTGAGTATTGTGTGTGGCCTCCACGTGCCTGTATGACCTCCCTACAACGCCTGGGCATGCTCCTGATGAGGTTGAGTATTGTGTGTGGCCTCCACGTGCCTGTATGACCTCCCTACAACGCCTGGGCATGCTCCTGATGAGGTTGAGTATTGTGTGTGGCCTCCACGTGCCTGTATGACCTCCCTACAACGCCTGGGCATGCTCCTGATGAGGTTGAGTATTGTGTGTGGCCTCCACGTGCCTGTATGACCTCCCTACAACGCCTGGGCATACTCCTGATGAGGTTGAGTATTGTGTGTGGCCTCCACGTGTCTGTATGACCTCCCTACAACGCCTGGGCATGCTCCTGATGAGGTTGTGGATGGTCTCCTGTGGGATCTCCTCCCAGACCTGGACTAAAGCATCCGCCAAGCGAAGCCTCGCCACACGCTGGTCTCTCTCTGCTCGTATGTACTGCCTGGCCTGGCGCCTGGTTGGTCTGCTTCCACCCATGTTCTGTTTATGTAGGTGACATTGTTGAGAGGATGTCTTCTCTACACCTCCAGTTTGGAGGTTCCCCATTGGGGGGAATATGATCTATAGATATTGTCTTTAAAATTCATACATCTATTTTTTCCAATTTCTTTGAGTTGATCTCAAAACCCCCCACCTCCTCCCTTCCTCCTTTATCTCCATGGTCCCTATAGGCTTTAGCATTTTCCTTGGGCCGCATGTGGCGTTATGAATGTTTATATAACTATATTTGTTAAATGCATGTATTGTCTGCAAATATTAAAAAGCAATAGGCCGAGGCCTATGTTCCTATATTCACCGGCTATAGACAAGAATTAGGTTATGAAGGGACATTTTATCGTTATACGGTACCTATCAAGCCTGGAATGGATGCATGTCGGGTAGTCTCTACTATCTTGTGCCTCAATGTGGAACGCACGTATCATAGCGGGACGCGTGCGCGGTAATCTTTTTTTTCTTGCGCTTCAACCTTGAACGCAAGCACCATAGCGGTTCTGGAAGTGACAGTGGGGCGCATGCGCGAGAGTTTTTTCATGTTTACACACACACTTTGGCTACCAAGGTGGGAAGGCACCCTAAACTGTTCAACTACAGCAAGGGTGCACCGAGCGCCTGTGCTTAGTTTGTACTCCCATTAAAGTGTCATTTTAAACAAAACCACTAGAAAAGCATGGTCCTTTTGACCTCATCCCCTACGAGAGTGCACATACCAGTCTGATATGTCCAGGGGCTTTCCCAATTCTCATGCTCTGTAAAACTTGCCAGCATTCTGCCAGTACTATGTGCGCTGGAAATCCCTTTCCCCTCACTTCTTTGGCTATGCCATCTGCCTGCTGACTTTTCACAGATTGGCAGAGCTAGCAGAGTCCAGCGTAAAAAAAAAAAAAAAAAAAAAGCACCAAAATTTATGTACAGCGACACGAGGAGGAAGACGACGACCATTGTTCATGAGACTAGCGGAGAAAGCAGAGCTGTGTCCTTGGCTTTTCCAGCTGTCCCATTCTTGGTAACCTCGCCATTACATCCTTAGTGATGAATAAGATAAACCCCTTTATTAGTAGTAGAGGGGATCAGTTACCCTTATTGGTGGATATAAGGGCGCAGTCAGACAGACAAATTGGAGCGAGATTGGAACGCAGTGTACTCCAACAAAAAAATTCAATTAAAAATTGTGTTGACACGGTGTGGAAAAGTCACAGCAAAATAGATGAGGTTTTTATCCACAGGCTACATAAAATAAAATAGTGGTGTGCAACGCACAGAATTAAATCCACAGCAAATTTTATACGTCTGACTTGTGCAGCTGTACAGAAATAGTATAAGCAACATCTGGGTTTTTTTCTTTATGCCTTTGCATAAAAGGGTTAAAAAAAAAAAAAAAAAAAAAATGGATGTGCAACCACATCCCAGTCTGGCATTTGCCAGTAAGACACTTTTTTGGCACACGTTGGGTCATTGTGGCCCGATAGCCAGCAAAAAGTGTAATAGAAAAAAAACTTCTGCAGTGACCTGTAATTCACACACAACTGCTTTTATTGACCGAACAGAAGATCAGATTCTCCAGACATTATTTGCATGCAGTTATATGACCCATTTCTTATACAACGTATTTTAGGTCTTGCATGGACCTCGGATTGTTCAGCCGGGCCAGGCGTATACTTATCTCCTCGATGGTGATGACTAAAGTCGGTTAATAGTCTAAAGAGGGAGTACATACCCCCATAGTGATCTCCTTATATCAGGGGCTGTAGACTGCAGCAGCCTGGTCGATCCCTCCAGAAGCCACTCTGACTATGAAGGTTATCCTCGATCTCTAGTGTTCCTCTTCTACAGCGGCATGTAATACATGGCATCTATAATGGCCAGGATGGTCACACATCTCCAGAATGTAACACTACTCTACACACATGCAGGTTTCGGAGTGTCACATGAGAATATAGTGTCTGTAGTGCACAATTTCACAAGAGTCAGCCGGGGAAAGATGGCTGCTTTTTTTTTTTTTTGCATTTTTCTGGATTGTGAATGAGCAGCGGATATCATCCATTGTCCCAGATATTGCACTGTTCATCGTTTTATTTGGTGCAAGTAGCTGGAGATTGACCTTTCCTGGTGCCGTCCTAGTTTATTCTTTGCTCTCTGGATACCGGACGCTTTCTTGGCCCCGCAGACGGCCGGCCGGTCTTGGGCATCAGTGATGGGCTGGGCAGGATCCTCCTCTCTAGAAGCTGCATCTTCCTTAATGCTGTCAAGAAATTAAACAAATAGTCAAAAAAAAAAAAAAAAAACATATTGTGAATTTGGCTGTTCAATAAATCCTTCTTAAAAGGGGTCAGTCCAGAAATATTTATCACTAATCCGCAGGATTAAAATGTATGATCCCCGGGGACCCTACCCTTATAGATCACAAGAACTAGGGGGTCCCTGTTGGAAGGAGTGATTGGGCTTCATGGTAGAGAGTTGTTTTTATTATAGACTACAATACTAAAGTATTGCGGTATATAGTACAAGAGATCTAAATCACATGTGCAAGTCCTCAAAGGGGCAGCGGCTAAAAAAAATAAAAAAATAAAAAATAATAATAATAATAATAATGGAGTTGTAATCACTGCCCTTTTCTCAATCCAAAACTTATTGAAATAAGTGTTGATGTATTCTATATGACTGCATAGGGAAAAAAGTCCAGTATATCCAAACATGAAATGAACACCGCATGAAGTAAATTTATGTAAAGAAAAAAAAAAAAATCTCAGAATTGCTGTTTTTCAATCACACCTCCCATCAAAAAATAAAATTAAAATAAAAGTGATCAAAAACATCCTATACCCCAAAATTGTACCAATAAAAGCTACAACTCCCCACACAAAAACAAGCCCTCACAGGTCTAGCATTGCAAAGAAAAAATAAAAACATTTTGGTTTTGTTTCACCATTTTCTGAGACTTGCAACTTACTTACTTATTTATTTAAGTTGCAAGTCTCAGAAAATGGTGAAACAAAACCCCCAATTTTTTTTAAACACAACTCATCTTGCAAAAAATAAAAAAAGCCGATGTATGGCTGCAGTATGTGGGTGTAAAATAGAGTAATGACTGTTGAAAGAAGGGGGACAAAAAAAATACAGAAGTGCAAAAATGAAAGCTGGCTCTGACGGGAAAAGGTTAAATTATACAAACGTGCCCCTTAGTGCATCTCCCAAATCCTCATGACAACACTTCTGTGCCTCTAAGTCTTGTCATAAGGCCACTGTTTACAAGGACAGACTATCTCCACCTTTTGTTTTTGCCATTGTAATGCAGAATGAATCACTTCACATTTAGAAAGACTTGTTTAGTAAAGACAATGCAGCATCATGTTCTAAAATGCACTTTTTTTTTTTTTTTTTTTTTACTTTCCATGGGATCAACTATTATTTCGGAGATATTGTGCCCATCCGTACATGAATGGCCATCTATGCAATACTGGGACAAACCGAGTCTCATCTGAGAAATCCACATACCCTGAAAAGGTTTATGGCAGGGGCCGTTCTAGTGTGATAACCCCCACCAGTGCATATAACTGGCTGCTGTGGTACGGTCACACTCTCAACCATAGACTACAATGGGCAGCAATGAACTCTTACCACAATTTGCTGAAATTCTGCACGGACAGTCCTCCGATCCCATCCCCGCTCAGTTTCGGATGCGATGAATGAAAGCTCTTGTTCCTCTTCTTTCTTTGAAGCTTGATCAGCGCTTCTGCGATGTGTCTATCGCCGGCATAGTTGTAGATGATCTGAGCCCGCTCGTCGGCACACTCGTCCCCGCTAGTGCGGAGCAGCGTCTGTATCTGCAGGAGGTCAATGTCTTTGAATATGTTGGCAGAGGCCTTTTTCCTGCTCCGTGGTTCTGGGGCCTTCCATGCCAATACAGGGCTACTGATCACAGAGGCTGGCGTGCCCATGGTAGAATAGCCTGGCAAACACTGCAAGGGAGAAACAAGAGAAATAAGAGGAAGGTAGCACAAAAATCAAGATTTGCATCCAGACGTTAGGCAATAGACACGAAGGGAAGCTGTTCTATATATCATCTATCCACCGCCCACATAAAAGTTCCACCTATGTTCTGACTAGTTCTGCTTTTTGCTTTGGCCAGGAGCGTCTTATCTAACCAAGGATGATCTCCGCACCGTACAGCGTACACAGCTCTGCTACATAGCCATTTAAATGTGGTGAATGGGTTACGTGGCTTCTTGGAGTGGTCCAGCCCTGCATTAAAGAGGCCTGGACATTCAGTGGTTTCTAACCCACAACCATCTCCAGGGTGGGCATGCTGGGAATTGTAGTTTCACAATAGCTAGGAGACATGCGCTTTAGGATAAACATAATTTGCGATGTCCAACCACAGAGACCCTCACTAACCATGGATAGGCTATGGCACTTGCCATACACAGCGCCCCTCTCATCCATGCACGGTGTCTGGTACTGCAGCTCAGCACTTCACCCTCTGACACAATTATATCTACATTCCTGGATGCCGACGTGGGCAATGCCAGGAATATCAAGCTCTGGACATACAAATTTCATCACTCCAAAAGACCAAGCGTCTAGAACATCTAAGACATTGCCAACTAGTTAGTGTGAGTCACATTAACGGGTCACAGACCTAGATCCGGTGGCATTTAGGCATATGCCTCCATTGTAATGGTGACACTTCTCTCAATGGGTGTCTGTAAGGGACAACTGCCCCCAGGAATTTGTCATAAATACCTTTTTTAATTGCTCAATGGTTTTATTAGAGGACACATCTGTGCTTTGAATGGACAACTGGTTTCAGGCAATCTCATAAGGACCCAATCCACAGAAGGATGACAACCATGTTTTTAAATGACCCTTGAATCTCTAATCCATTTTTGACCCAATAGCGCCATCTTCAGGAGAGTGTCGACGTCAGCAGGAACGTGCATGTGGAGCTGTTACAGGAACGGGCAATGTATGGGCTTTGCTTGAGTGTTTCGCCAATGTGTATAGGTAGCAGGCAGAGCTAGAGGGGCACAGACCAGATACCAATCCATATCCTTTCCTTCGCTTTTTCTCTTTCCTTGTGCTCTGGTCCTTAGTTAGGTTCCCCCTATGTACAGTATTTTTCGGACTATAAGACGCACCGGACCATAAGACACATCTAGGTTTTAAAGGAGGAAAATACGAGAAAAAAAATTTAAGCAAAAAATATGCTCATGATGCCCTGTTATGGGGGAGGGGGTCTGCTGCTGACACTGGTATTGGGGTAATGTCCCCCAATTCTGTTAATATCCCCCATCCCGGTATGCATGGCACCCCTTGAGCCACCCATCCCGGTATGCATGGCACCCCCTGAGCCCCCATCACGCTGCCTAAGAAAAAAAAAACAATTATACTCACCTCCTCTCTCCTCCAGCGCTGTCCCGCTCTGCTGTCGACACTCTCACTGTGTGAGCCGCGCATGGCATCCCTGCCATGCGCCCTCACACAGTATGAGACACTGTGCTGGAACAGTCACTGCTCCCCACGCTGGGACTCTGTGCGTGGGGAGCAGTGACCAGTCTGTTCAATAGCCGGCACACTAACGCAGCGCAGCTCCTGTTGCCGCTCTGCGGTCAGTGTGCCCGCTATTAAAGATCATGTATATTCACTACAACCCATGGGAGTGGGCTGTAGGGAATATTCATGATCATTAATAGCGAGCACACAGACCGCAGCAGGAGCCGCGCTGTGGCTCCAGTGTGCCGGCGATTAAGAAAAATGAATATTCATTGCTCTCCATGCCCATGGGCGTGGGGAGCAGGGAATATTCATTTTCTTTAGTAGCGGGCACAGCAGAGGCTGCTGCCTCCTGAGCACCACTGATCCCCCGCTGCCGCTCCCCCACACCCACTACCATGCGGCCATACAATAATATAGTATTCGGACTAAAAGACGCACTATTTTCCTCAAGTTTTGGAGGAAAGTGGTGCGTCTTATAGTCTGAAAAATACGGTACATACTTCTAAATATCCTGTTTACAATAAATCTTCTTAATGATCCAGTAGCACTTGTGAATCACAATTGGCTGGCACCCTGACATGCTAAGAGGAGACAGTAATGGCTAACAAAGGACTGACTTCTTCCTACTGGATCCACTTTTGGCTTGGGCTCAAAATCTGCATGGGCTTTTACACTGTGTTCCAAATTATTATGCAAATAATATTTTCTCAGATTTTCCCAAATTACCTATATGAATTGCAGTCATTGCAATGTTCCAGTCAAATAACTATTAGACTACAACTGAAAGGTTTTTGTACAAACTGCCTATGATAATTTTTTTTAAAAATATACTGTTAAAAACTCAAACTGCACTCAAAATGCATGTTCCAAATTATTATGCACAGCAGAGTTTTCAACCTTTTCATTTTAATAAAAAACAAAAAAATGGTCATTTTTGAAATTATAAGCATTAGCAGGTTATTACAAACTGAAATCAAACAGTTTTCAACTCAAAACTTTATTCTAGGTGATGTTACATTTGCACATAGGACCGCTTGTTCGAAAGGAGCTTCTGAACTCTCTCGTCCATTGAATTTGTCAGGTTTTGGATGGTTTCTGCTTCAATTGTTTTGCATGAGGACAGAATACCCTCCCAGAGCTGTTGCTTAGATGTGAACTGCCTCCCGCCATCATAGACACTCCTTTTGATGATGTTCCAGAGGTTCTCAATGGGGTTGAGGTCAGGGGAGCATGGGGGCCACACTATAGGTTTATCCCCTTTTATGCCCATAGCAGCCAGAGATGCAGATGTGTTATGTGCAGCATGAGACGGGGCATTATCGTGTGGCACCCATGCTCCCCTGACCTCAACCCCATTGAGAACCTCTTGAGCATCATCAAAAGGAGTGTCTATGATGGCGGGAGGCAGTTCACATCTAAGCAACAGCTCTGGGAGGGTATTCTGTCCTCATGCAAAACAATTGAAGCAGAAACCATCCAAAACCTGACAAATTCAATGGACGAGAGAGTTCAGAAGCTCCTTTCGAACAAGGCGTCCTATGTGAAAATGTAACATCACCTAGAATAAAGTTTTGAGTTGAAAACTGTTTGATTTCAGCTTGTAATAACCTGCTAATGCTTATAATTTCAAAAATGACCATTTTTTTGTTTTTTATTAAAATGAAAAGGTTGAAAACTCTGCTGTGCATAATAATTTGGAACATGCATTTTGAGTGTTTTATTTTTTTAAAAATATACTGTTATCATAGGCAGTTTGTACAAAAACCTTTCAGTTGTACTCTAATAGTTATTTGACTGGAAAATTACAATGACTGCAATTCATATAGGTAATTTGGGAAAATCTGAGAAAATATTATTTGCATAATAATTTGGAACACAGTGTAGTGTCAGACGGCTGCAAAACAGACGCATTTTAAACTTTGGATGACAGCCCGAAACTTAAGACCTAGGCCATGTGCACACGTTGATATTTTTCCCACGTGGATTTGTTAACCAAACCTGAAACAAAACATGATGCCAGCAAAGTGAATGAGAAACCTGAAGTGTCAGGCACACATTGCGTTTTTTTGACTTGCAGATTTGGTGCAGAAAATAATCTGCAGCATGTCAATTCTCTATGTTTTTGCCAGTGTTTTTCACCCATTGACTTCAATGAAGTCAGTCAAAAACGCAGGTCCAAAAATTTGCTTGGACATTTGCTACTTTGGGTGAAACCCCCCCCCCCAACCAGTTTAATTGGTCTATAAAAACGCAGGCAAAAACCGCACCCAAAAAAAACCAAAAACATTTTTTGAGGCTGCGTTTTCCTGCAAAGAGATGCAGAAATTTCTGCAAGCAAAATACTCAATGTGCACGTACCCTTCTAGAATTGTGAGGGGTCAATGTTGTGCCCAGATTATAACCATGAAATACTGCCACATGTAATCTGGCCTAAACCCTTCCTTCACACACACATTACTAATAGGATTATCAACTCCATTTTTTCCCCCAAAATAAATCCCAGTGTGGTCTTTAAAAAAAAAAAATAAATAAATAATAATAATAATCTATAGGCTGCGTGCCCACGTTGCGGATTACAAGCGTATTTGCTGCGGATTTTCCGCAGCGGAAACGCTTGTAAAACGCTTGGTAATCCGCACCCCATGGTCCCCAATGAGAATCCGCAAGTGCTATGCCCATGCTGCGGATTTTTCCGCAGTGTTTATGCTGCGTTCAAAAATCCACAGCATGTTCATTAATTTTGCGTTTCCGCAAGCGGAATTGCCTTATACAATGCAATAAAAAACGCAAGGCAATTCCGCATGTCGAAAACGCGTGAAAAACGCGCGATAAACGCGTGCGGAATTCCACACGCGTTTTTCCGGGAGAGGACATGCGGAAATGAAGCAGAAATTTTCTGCTTCATTTCCGCAACGTGGGCACATAGCCTTACTCATCTACAATCACCTGCAGCTTCCCTGTAGTGTTGGCCGGACTCAACGTGCCCACCCTGCAAGACTAACAGGGGACCCCGGGCAGCTCTACAGAGGAGAGTAAACCTACAAAACTACAGAAGCTTAAGTCATCATATTATCAACCTTTATTGTGTCAAACAAAAAAGGGTTCCTTTTTATATTTTAGATTGATACAATAGAGATTGATAATATGATGGCTTAAGCTTCTATAGTTTTGTAGGTTTATAATATTGATTGAAGTGCCATTTCATTAGAGGGCCCTATTTTAGGTTGATCTACAGAGGAGAGGTAGGCAATCAGGAGTGTAGACACACATACATATACATACATACAAACCTGGGTTTTATTTTAGAAAAAATACGAGGTGGACCACAACCACTAAGTATTTATAAATTCTCATAAAAACCCAGATTTCAAGCATTTTTCACAGTGCTTATTAGTTTATACATTTAGTACATGCATTTTCTTTGCATTCGAGTCCTAGAGAGGAGCCAATAGTTAAACAGAAAAAAAAACAAGAATCACATTCATTTATGTAACTAAAAACCACCAAAAAGTGACTTGAGGCTGATCTCTTATCTGTGGTTCCCACCAGTACAGGATGTTACCCGCCCCACGTAATAGCACACGCTGCTCGGGCAGATATGACGGTGGCACATAACCGCGTTACCACTGCTGCATCACCAGCGCATGCCAAGCTGCACAAATCCCGGCTAACACTTCCTGCTTTATCTGTCATTAGCTGGCATTGCACATCCTGCCCTGGCGCTGCGCCAGCCCCAGCTCTGCCCATGTGAGTCATGTAATGATTGCACTCTGCAGACAAATATATCAGGGCTGGAGCGGAGAAGCAGGGGGGGCTCATGAAGACGACTTCTGTCTATGCCCTATTGGGGTACATGCCCATCATAAATATAGGGACACCCCTGTACAGGTCAGAACAGCTCAGACCACCTGTGTATCACAGTGATGAGCATTCTTCTGCATGGCTGCCATTTAATACCACGTTTCCCTTTATAGTGGCTTTTCCAGGGGAAATTCTTCGCTAGCTAAAGCTTCCTCTGGCAAAACCAGCTGTGTGCCTGGTGCACCCCGGGGTCTGAAGACTTATGCACTGTACGTTTGCTGCTCAATTATAAAAACAATTATTACACCACTGGATATGGATATCAATGTCTCCATTCCTTGACAGCAAGCAGAGGATGAAAAATACTATTCAGGCCTGGAAGAGTCCCACAGATCCCCAGCACCAATCTCAGCCCTACCCTGATACTTCGCTATAATGTATCAGCCTGGATTCAATTGTAGCAAACCCTTGGCTGTGACAAGCATTCGGTCTGTCTGGGCCATGGACAAACCAGCGGATTAGCCCTAAATGGAGCTAATCCACAGATTATTCTGCAAGGATTTTGCTAAACAGAATCCAGACTGGGTGAACACGGCCTTTAAACTTGTTACAACTGAGGGTTCGCTACAATTGCGTTGGCCTGGACAATCACCTGTGAGCTGAATCCAGCAGCAGCAGACACTGTTTGCTACATTGTATCAGTGCCCATGAAATGTGCCCAATCCAACTGGATGAACTGGATACAACTGTAACAAATCTTCAGCAAAAAGTATTAAAGGGGTCTCCAACTTTAGTTCAAAAATGGCTGCAAATAAAAAAAACCGACACCTCCCTTTACCTGCAGATCCAGCTAAATACAATTAACCCCTTATGTTCCCTGCAGCATAAATCCTTAGTATAATGCATCCATCTGTTGTCTGAGCAGCGACTTCCCAGATTTGTGTAAGTGGAAAGTCTCATGGGGCCATAATATCCCCAGTGACCGGTGTGCAGACGTCAGTACCAGATATACGGCTGCACCTAGTTCTGCTCCTGCTGCGTTTGCTCACATTAAACACTGTGCAGAATAACTGTGAAAGACTTAAAGGGGAAGTGCACCCTAAAGTGATTTTTTTTAATAAACCATTGGCTCAGCCATGGCGACTTGAGGAGTGAATTCTCTTGTGCCTAGATAGGTGCATCAGGGTCTTCTCTGCTGTTATTTTGATCATATCAAGCCATTGGACTGCAGGTCTTCACCTTGTACCTTCTATTCTTTCAGCCATGATGTCCTTCTCCAGTGATTGCTCTCTTGGTATGATGTGTCCACAGTAGGCAAGTCGTAGCTTGGTGATTCTTGCTTCAAGTGACATGTCTGGCTTGTAACCTCTCTTAAGAGGTAACTATCAATTTAAAGTGATTGTCCACTTCTTTGACATTGATGGCCTATTGATCGATCAGACATTGATGACCTGCCGAGGTCCAAAACCCAGCACCCCCCGAGGTCGGGTGTACTCATTTGTCGAGCTGCTCAGTCTACTTGTAGTGGCCGGGGCTTGTCATTGCACATCCCCCTCTTAACCAAATCAATAGGAGGGGGATGTGCAGTACCCTGCGGCAGCCACAATACGTAGATGGAGCAGCTCCGCAAGTGAGCACTTCCAGCCACCGCTAACCCTAATAACTGCTGATCGGCGAGGTGCCGGGTGTTGGACCCTGGACGATCAGATATTGATGACCTGTTCTAAGGATAGGTCATCAATGTAAAAAAAGTGGACAATATAGGGGCTTCTGATTGGTGGAGTCCGAGTCCTGAGACCCCCTCCAGCTCCTGCCTGAACTGAGACTTACCATTGAGCCCCAACACTGCTCTGTGCGAGCACTTCATGTAGGTGTTGTGACTGATCAGGGGGTGTTTCAGGACCCCTATAGTACATAACATTACATTAAAGAACAGTCACCCTTTAGGACTTTATTCACATCACCTGTGAAATCCCTGCGTCCAGGGGAAATTATGCTACCACATTCTGCAAACTGCAGCTTGTCGTCAGGTGATGCTGGGGGTTGTAGTGTCACAAATGCTGGACTACAGACCCTAGGAGGCTCTTAAAGGGGAATCCCCACCCCTAGCAATCATAACTTTGGGGCTCTGGAACCTGGGAATCAATGGAGCAGTGGTGGCACATGCTCAACTTCATCTCTATTCATTATCTATGGGATTGCCAAAAAATAAAATAACCCTTTAAGGGCGCCCATATAAATTATCAGCTGCCGAACACTTGTTTTACAGTCAGCCGTCCCTCCAAAACACATGCACACGTTTCATAATATGGAGAAAGGCGAAAGACCCCCTGCCGCCAAAGTCACACACTTTCCTGTCCTTAAAGGGGCTGTCCAAATAATGTAAAAAGTCACACACAAGCAGCAATACTGATAAAAATAATGAATCAGAAATCCCCCCTCCATTATATACTCCCCTTTGCTCCAGCTTGTATACAGTTCCACCCACATGACCACCGCAGCCAATCCAGAGACTAGTGATTGGCTGCAGCGGTTACATGGGAGGGGATGTAGGGTCTGCAATCAATGTATACAGTACACCAGCAGGGAAAATAGGACGCACAATGCATGCTGGGAGCTGTAGTTCTAGCTGGAGAAAGCCCTTTACTTTATAGTTATTAAAATAAACAATCCCTTTAAATGTGTGTTGCATGGAGTGTACGTGACGCGGCCTATCGCACGATAACACAGCACCTACCTGTGCAGACATACGGGAGACCGCGGATCAGGAGGCCGCAGCCCGGGTCATAACGGCCCGTCTCCTTCCCCGCCAGCGTCCGACTCTCTCTCCCAGGCTACTGACGTAACCACGCCCCGCTCCAAGTGGTTGACGCAACCACAGGGCTCAGCCAATCAGCGCTCTTAGGGGCGTGGTGTAGGTAATGGCGGGAGACGTGGCTTCTTCGCGCCAATGACGTCATGAGGCAGAGCTGAGGAGATTGTGTGAGGAGAATGGTCTCCCTGTACAATAACCGCAGGCTGTCTGTACTGTGTGAGAAGAATGGTCTCCCTGTACAATAACCGCAGGCTGTCTGTACTGTGTGAGGAGAATGGTCTCCTTGTACAATAACCGCAGGCTGTCGGTACTGTGTAAGGAGAATGGTCTCCCTGTACAATAACCGCAGGCTGTCTGTACTGTGTGCTAATCACTGCGCGGTGCCAGGCATAGAAAGTGATAAAGTGTACACACTCCCATCATCATCAGCACACAGCAATAGTTACCTCAAAAATAAACATGGCTGACATTTTTATTATCCTCATTCACTTGCTCTAGGTAATAAAGTGAACGTTACCCAACGTTGTCTCTTTGCTGACAGGACGCATCGGTGACATCACCACTACATTAGCATAACCGCTGAGCCCTGTGATTGACTGCAGCGGTCACGTGCGCTGTAGTCGTGATGTCACCAATGCGTCCTGTCAACAAAGACCGACAACAAAACAACGCTTTTTATGTATAAGGGGATAAACAAAAATGTCATCCCCTCACCATCACGGACAGTTTCTGTTTTTTTTTCCTCCCTTCCATAAGAGCCACAACGTTTTGATTTTTCTGTCGTCGTCGCAGCCATACGAGGGCTTGTTTTCTGCGGGACGAGCTGTGGTTTTGTAAGACACCATTCATTTTACCAAATAATATACTGAAAAACGGGAAAAAATCCAAGTGAGGTAAAAATGGTCCTCTATACAGTATAATGGGCCCACATAGTCCTCCATACAGTGTAATGGGACCCACATAGTCCTCCATACAGAATAATGGGTCCCACATAGTCCTCCATACAGTATAATGGCTACAAAGAGTCCTCCGTACAGTATACAGAGCCCCACATAGTCCTCCATAGAGTATAATGTCCCCACATAGTCTTCCATACAGTATAATGGGCCCCACATAGTCCTCCATACAGTATAATGGGCCCCACATAGTCCTCCATACAGTATAATGGTCCCACATAGTCCTTCATACACTATTATGGGCCCACATAGTCCTCCATACAGTATAATGGCCCCACATAGTCCTCCATACAGAATAATGGCCCCACATAGTCCTCCATACAGTATAATGGTCCCCCATAGTCCTCCATACAGAATAATGGCCCCACATAGTCCTCCATACAGTATAATGGGCCCCCATAGTCCTCCATACAGAATAATGGCCTCACATAGTCCTCCATACAGTATAATGGCCCCACATAGTCCTCCATACAGAATAATGGCCCCACATAGTCCTCCATACAGAATAACGGCCTACATAGTCCTTTATACAGTATAATGGGCCCACATAGTCCTCCATACAGTGTAATGGGCCCCACATAGTCCTCCATACAGTATAATGGGTCCCACATAGTCCTCCATACAGTATAATGGGCCCCACATAGTCCTCCATACAGAATAATGGGCCCCACATAGTCCTCTATACAGAATAATGGGCCCCACATAGTTCTCCATACAGTGTAATGGGCCCCACATAGTCCTCCATACAGTATAATGTGCCCCACATAGTCCTCCATACAGTATAATGGGCCCCACAGAGTCCTCCATACAGTATAATGGCTACAAAGAGTCCTCCATACAGTATAC
This sequence comes from Phyllobates terribilis, assembly GCF_046119375.1. NCBI lineage: Eukaryota > Metazoa > Chordata > Amphibia > Anura > Dendrobatidae > Phyllobates > Phyllobates terribilis. Next base: position 390,451,143 of record NW_027362765.1, read on the forward strand.
AGGGCCCCACATAGTCCTCCATACAGTATAATGGTCCCACATAGTCCTTCATACAGTATTATGGGCCCACATAGTCCTCCATACAGTATAATGGCCCCACATAGTCCTCCATACAGAATAACGGCCTACATAGTCCTCCATACAGTATAATGGCTACAAAGAGTCCTCCATACAGTATACAGGGCCCCACATAGTCCTCCATACAGTATAATGGTCCCACATAGTCCTTCATACAGTATTATGGGCCCACATAGTCCTCCATACAGTATAATGGCCCCACATAGTCCTCCATACAGAATAACGGCCTACATAGTCCTCCATACAGTATAATGGGCCCACATAGTCCTCCATACAGTGTAATGGGCTCCACATAGTCCTCCATACAGAATAATGGCCCCACATAGTCCTCCATACAGTATAATGGGCCCCCATAGTCCTCCATACAGAATAATGGCCTCACATAGTCCTCCATACAGTATAATGGCCCCACATAGTCCTCCATACAGTATAATGGCCCCACATAGTCCTCCATACAGAATAACGGCCTACATAGTCCTCTATACAGTATAATGAGCCCACATAGTCCTCCATACAGTGTAATGGGCCCCACATAGTCCTCCATACAGTATAATGGCCCCACATAGTCCTCCATACAGTATAATGGTCCCACATAGTCCTTCATACACTATTATGGGCCCACATAGTCCTCCATACAGTATAATGGCCCCACATAGTCCTTCATACACTATTATGGCCCCACATAGTCCTCCATACAGAATAACGGCCTACATAGTCCTCTATACAGTATAATGTGCCCACATAGTCCTCCATACAGTGTAATGGGCCCCACACAGTCCTCCATACAGTATAATGGGTCCCACATAGTCCTCCATACAGTATAATGGGCCCCACATAGTCCTCCATACAGGATAATGGGCCCCACATAGTCCTCTATACAGGATAATGGGCCCCACATAGTTCTCCATACAGTGTAATGGGCCCCACATAGTCCTCCATACAGTATAATGTGCCCCACATAGTCCTCCATACAGTATAATGGGTTCCGCATAGTCCTCCATGCAGTATAATGGCTGCAAAGAGTCCTCCGTACAGTATACAGGGCCCCACATAGTCCTCCATAGAGTATAATGGCCCCACATAGTCTTCCATACAGTATAATGGGTCCCACATAGTCCTCCATACAGTATAATGGGCCCCACATAGTCCTCCATACAGTATAATGGGCCCCACATAGTCCTCCATACAGTATAATGGTCCCACATAGTCCTTCATACACTATTATGGGCCCACATAGTCCTCCATACAGTATAATGGCCCCACATAGTCCTCCATACAGAATAACGGCCTACATAGTCCTCTATACAGTATAATGTGCCCATATAGTCCTCCATACAGTGTAATGGGCCCGACACAGTCCTCCATACAGTATAATGGGTCCCACATAGTCCTCCATACAGTATAATGGGCCCCACATAGTCCTCCATACAGAATAATGGGCCCCACATAGTCATCTATACAGTGTAATGGGCCCCACATAGTCCTCCATACAGTATAATGTGCCCCACATAGTCCTCCATACAGTATAAGGGGTTCCACATAGTCCTCCATGCAGTATAATGGGCCCCACATAGTCCTTCATACAAAATAATTGGCCCCACATAGTCCTCCATACAGTATAATGGCTACAAAGAGTCCTCCATACAGTATACAGGACCCCATATAGTCCTCCATACAGTATACAGGGCCCCACATAGTCCTCTATACAGTATAATGGGCCCTCATAGTCCTCCATACAGAATAATGGGCCCCACATAGTCCTCCATACAGTATAATGGGCCCCATATAGTCCTCCATACTGTATAATGGGTTCCACATAGTCCTCCATACAGTATAATGAGCCCCATATAGTCCTCCATACAGTGTAATGGGCCCTACATAGTCCTCCATACAGTATAATGGCCCCACATACTCCTCCATACAGAACAATGGGCCCCACATAGTCCTCCATACAGAATAATGGGCCCCACATAGTCCCCCATACAGAATAATGGGCCCGACATAGTCCTCCATACAGAATAATGGGCCCCACATAGTCCTCCATACAGAATAATGGGCCCCACATAGTTCTCCATATAGTGTAATGGGCCCCATGTAGTCCTCCATGCAGTATAATGGGTCCCACATAGTCCTCCATACAGTATAATGGTCCCACATAGTCCTTCATACAATGTAATGGGCCCTCATAGTCCTCCATACTGTATAATGGGTCCCACATAGTCCTCCATACAGTATAATGGGCCCCACATAGTCCTCCATACAGTATAATGGTCCCACATAGTCCTTTATACAGTGTAATGGGCCCCACATAGTTCTCCATACAGAATAATGGGCCCCACATAGTCCTCCATACAGTGTAATGGGTCCCACATAGTCCTCCATACAGTATAATGGGTTCCACATAGTCCTCTATACAGAATAATGGGTCCCACATAGTGCTGTATACAGTATAATGGGCCCCACATAGTCCTCCATAGAGTATAATGGCCCCACATAGTCCTCCATACAGAATAATGGGCCCCACATAGTCGTCCATACAGTGTAATGGGCCCCACATAGTCCTCCATACAGTACAATGGGCCCCACATAGTCCTCCATGCGGTATAATGGGTCCCACATAGTCCTCCATACAGAATAATGGGTCCCATATAGTCCTCCATACAGTATAATGGGCCCCACATAGTCCTCCATACAGTATAATGGTCCCACATAGTCCTCCATACAGTGTAATGGGTCCCACATAGTCCTCCATACAGTATAATGGGTCCCACATAGTCCTCCATACAGTACAATGGGCCCCACATAGTCCTCCATACAGTATAATGGGTCCCACATAGTCCTCCATTCAGTATAATGAGCCCCACATAGTCCTCCATACAGTATAATGGGTCCCGCATAGTCCTCCATACGGAATAATGGGCCCCACATAGTCCTCCATACAGAATAATGGTCCCCACATAGTCCTCCATACAGAATAATGGGTCCCACATAGTCCTCCATACAGTATAATGGCCCCACATAGTCCTCCATACAGTATAGTGGTCCCACATAGTCCTTCGTTCTGTATACATAGCCACCCATAGTCCTCCGTACTGTATACATGGCCCCTCATAGTACTCCGTACTGTATACATGGCCCCGCATAGTCCTCCGTACTGTATACACAGCCACCCATAGTCCTCCGTACTGTATATATGGCCCCACATAGTACTCCTGTTATGATCTGCTACAGAGACTAAGGAAAGAGAGGAGATCTGTCCCTACAATAGAACTAAACTAGATCCCTACGATGTAACGGGGAACCTGATCCTGCGATCAGACCCGCTAAAGTCCTCGGCTAGTCTGAACGCAGACCTATAGATGTGAGGGAGGGATCCCTACAAGATCTAGGGACTGGGAAAAGTTGGACACCTCCTAGCAGAAATAGTAGCAGTCAAAGACAAACACACAACAAAAAGGCATAGGGGTCAGAAGACCTAGCAAAACTAACAGAGAACGGCAACAGAGCAACAAGCTAGCTCAACAGTAGTAAATACAAATGAAGTCCAGCAAAGCCAGGAGGGCGGAGCCGGATTAAATAGGCAAAATGGTCATGTGACCAGCAAACTAAAAAAAACCTAACAGGAGAGTTGTAACAGTACCCCCTCTTCTAAGAGGATCCTCTGGATCCCCTAGGCCCAGGCTTACCAGGAAACCTCCTGTGAAACGCTCGGACAAGTCTGGGAGCAGAAACATCATCCGCCCTCACCCATGAGTTATCCTCAGGTCCGAAACCCTTCCAAGCGACGAGATACTGCAAACTCCCTCTATACCGTCTAGAATTTAGGATGCGGGAAATTTCATATTCCCCGTCCTCCACCACCGGAGGAACAGTGGCAGAGGCGTCACCATCCGACACATCAGCTTTTTTCAACAGAGAAACATGAAACACCGGATTAATCCTCCAGGACGTAGGAACCTCCAGCCTATCAGCAGATTGGTTAACTATCTGAAGTACCTTAAAGGGCCCTACGGACTTGGGACCCAATTTTTTAGAAGGAATCCTCAATCGCAGATTCTTAGAGGACAACCAAACCATGTCACCAACAGCAAACAAAACCTCTTGCCGTTTCCTATCAAAGTACCTCTTAGATTTCTTGTTAGCCTCCTGAAGATTACCACGCACATCCGTCCAAACTCTCTCCAAATCACCGGAAAAACTCTCCTCCTCCGGCACAGCCGAAACCAATTTGGAAATTGACCCAAAAGACGGATGTCTCCCAGAACAACAAAAAAAAGGCGAACACCCAGCAGAAGAGGATGTATGGTTGTTAAGAGCAAATTCAGCAAGTGGCAGAAACTCAGACCACCCCTCTTGATTGTCTGCCACAAAACAACGCAAGAACTGCTCAACATCCTGGTTCTTCCTTTCTGTCTGGCCATTTGACTCAGGATGATATCCGGATGAAAACGACAAATGAACTCCCAACCTGTCACAAAAGGCACGCCAAAAACGAGCCACGAACTGAGGTCCCCTATCAGAAACAATTTCAGTAGGAACACCATGTAGTCTGACAATTTCCTTGACAAAGGCCTTGGCGAATGTCTTAGCGCAAGGCAGTTTGATGAAGGGAACCAAGTGACACATCTTGCTAAAACGGTCCACGACCACCCAGATGACCGTGAAACCTTCAGAGGGAGGAAGGTCAGTAATAAAGTCCATAGCCAGATGTGTCCAAGGTGCACTAGGAACCTCCAGAGGGCAAAGCAACCCCGCAGCAGGAGCATGCGAAGACTTGGATCTTGCACACACAGTACATTGGCGCACCCACTTAATGACTTCCTTCTGCCATCCAGGCCACCAAAAACTGCGACCCACAAGTCTCTTGGTCTCAGAAATTCCTGGATGACCTGCCAACCGAGACTCATGACACTCAACAAACAAATCTCTCCTAAAGGTCCTAGGCACAAACAACCTCCCATGGGGAGTGTTAGATGGGGCATTCTCCTGTGCTTTAAGAATCTCATCCTCCAAAACGGAGTCCAAAGCAGCAATCACAACACCTTCTTGTAAAATGGTCTCCTCTTCCTCCTCAACACCGACCATGGGAGAAAAGCTGCGAGACAAAGCATCCGCTTTAACATTCTTGGTACCCGGGATGTAAGTAACGGAAAAATTAAACCGCGAGAAAAAAAGTGCCCACCTAGCCTGACGGCATTCAAGCGCTTGGCAGGATCAAGATATATCAGATTTTTATGATCAGTGAAAACCTGAATGGGAAATTCAGCACCTTCCAATAGATGACGCCAGTGTTCAAATGCGAGTTTAATCGCCAGCAATTCCCGATTACCAATATCGTAATTAAGTTCAGTCTCGGAAAATTTTTTTGAAAAAAAGGCACAGGGATGTACTCCATCCTTGATTTCCTGAGACAACACCGCACCAACCCCCACCGAAGAAGCATCAACCTCAACCAAAAACGGCTTAGTCACATCAGGCTGCATAAGGATGGGAGCAGAGCTGAACCTCTCCTTTAGAAACACAAAAGCTTCAATGGCCTCAGAAGTCCACTGAACCGCATTAGCACCTTTCCTGGTGAGATCGGTCAGCGGTTTGACAATAATAGAAAATTTTTTTATGAATTTTCTGTAATAATTGGCGAAACCCAAAAACCTCTGTATCGATTTCAAACCAATAGGCCTAGGCCATTCCTGCACAGCTTGAACTTTAACCGGGTCCATCTCAAAACCTTCACTGGAGATAATGTAGCCCAAAAAACTAATTCTCTGTACAGCGAACTCACATTTCTCCAGCTTAGCAAAAAGCGAATTGTCCATTAATAACTGTAATACCTCACGTACGCTCCGCCAATGAGACTCCAGATCAGGCGAATAAATCAAAATGTCATCCAAATACACAACCACATTTTTGCCGATTAAAGGTCTAAGGATATCATTAATAAGATTCTGAAAAAATGCTGGAGCATTGGTGAGACCAAAAGGCATAACCAGATTCTCAAAATGACCCACAGGAGTGTTAAAAGCAGTCTTCCATTCATCACCCTCCTTCATGGGCAACAAATTGTATGCCCCCCGGAGATCAATTTTAGAGAACCACTTGGCCCCCACTAACTGGTTAAATAAATCAGGAATCAATGGCAGTGGGTAAGGATTGCGTACAGTAATTTTATTAATCTCACGAAAGTCCAGACAAGGACGTAAACCGCCATCTTTTTTTTTTACAAAAAAAAATCCAACAGCCACAGGAGACTTGGAAGGCCTAATGTGACCGGCGGCCAAGCTTGTCTGTATGTATTCTTCCAAAGCCTTTCTTTCAGGAATAGTAAGATTAAATAAACGACTCTTAGGAAGGGTCGCTCCAGTGACAAATTCAATGGTACAATCATAGTCTCTATGGGGAGGCAAAACCTGCGACTCCTCCTCAGAAAAAACTCTCCAAAAATCCTGAATAGGTACAAGCAATTCCCCTCTATCCACAGCAGCAATGCGCCCGTTACAACACTTGTCATAACACTTAGGGCTCCAGGACTTAATTTCATTGGTAGACCAATCCAGTACAGTGCAATTTTAACCAGGGTAACCCCAATATTACTGGAGAAGGCAAATTATCCAATACCACCAAATCTAAATTCTCTTGATGAATACCATTAATAGTGAGGGGAAATTCACAGACCTTGTGAGTAACATTCTTCAAGGGAGAGCCATCGACAGAAACCACAGCAATAGGGGATGACAAAGTTTTAGGTTCTAATCTAAGTTTTTCCAAGAATCCCCCATCAATCACATTCAGAGTAGATCCACAATCCACAAATACCCGAAATTCAATTAATTCATCCTGAGCAGCAGTAGTGGAAGATAGGAATACTCCCTTAGAATTTAAACAGGCAATACGAGCATGACTGACCATTTTTTTTTCTTTCTTCTTACGAAGCACACAGCTCTTAATAAAATGACCAGAATTTCCGCAATAGAAACACAAGCCTTCAGAAAGTCGGCGGTCTTTTTCCTGAGAGCGGGGTGCCATCGCCCCAATTTCCATCGGCTCTCCATTGTCAGCACAGAAGCTCTCAGGACTCGAAGCTGACATAGCAGAGGATTTGCTCTCATTAACCCTTTCACGCAGTCTCCTGTCCACCCGTATAGCTAATTGCATTGCCTCCTGCAAGTTTCCAGGTGTGGGATAAGCAATCAGTAAATCCTTTACCCTTTCACATAGCCCTGCAAGAAACAAGCTTTTCAAAGCAGAATCGTTCCACCCCACCTGGGCAGACCACCGACGGAAGTGAGAACAATATTTTTCCACATTACCTGATCCCTGCCTCAAACGTCTTAATTCAGACTCAGCAGATGAGACACGATCAGGATCATCGTACAACAAACCCAAAGCAGAAAAAAAACTATCCACTGATCTAAAGCACGGATCACTAGGTTGGAGAGAGAAGGCCCATCCCTGAGGATCTTTGCGCAAAAGTGACATTATGATCCCTATGCGCTGTGATTCATCACCAGAGGATCCGGGTCTCAAACGAAAATATAATAGACAAGCATTTTTAAAAGAAAAAAAATCTTGTTGTTCGCCAAAAAATAGATCAGGCAGACGTACCTTAGGTTCCACAAAATGCGCTCCAGAACAGCTACTCACGTGTTGTTGGAGCTTGGTCACCTCCAGAGAGAGTCCCTGAAAGCGTTGAGCCAAATCTTGCACCGAGACCATGATGGAAAACTGGAGGTCTTTCCTTAGAGAAAATTTTTGTTTTTTATGGCTGGACTTACTGTTATGATCTGCTACAGAGACTAAGGAAAGAGAGGAGATCTGTCCCTACAATAGAACTAAACTAGATCCCTACGATGTAACGGGGAACCTGATCCTGCGATCAGACCCGCTAAAGTCCTCGGCTAGTCTGAACGCAGACCTATAGATGTGAGGGAGGGATCCCTACAAGATCTAGGGACTGGGAAAAGTTGGACACCTCCTAGCAGAAATAGTAGCAGTCAAAGACAAACACACAACAAAAAGGCATAGGGGTCAGAAGACCTAGCAAAACTAACAGAGAACGGCAACAGAGCAACAAGCTAGCTCAACAGTAGTAAATACAAATGAAGTCCAGCAAAGCCAGGAGGGCGGAGCCGGATTAAATAGGCAAAATGGTCATGTGACCAGCAAACTAAAAAAAAACTAACAGGAGAGTTGTAACAACTCCGTACTGTATACATGGCGCCGCATAGTCCTCCGTACTGTATACACAGCCACCCATAGTCCTCCGTACTGTATATATGGCCCCGCATAGTACTCCGTACTGTATACATGGCCCCGCATAGTCCTCCGTACTGTATACATAGCCACCCATAGTCCTCCGTACTGTATATATGGCCCCGCATAGTACTCCGTACTGTATATATGGCCCCCATAGTCCTCCGTACTGTATACACAGCCACCCATAGTCCTCCGTACTGTATATATGGCCCCGCATAGTCCTCCGTACTGTATACATGGCCCCGCATAGTCCTCCGTACTGTATACACAGCCACCCATAGTCCTCCGTACTGTATATATGGCCCCGCATAGTACTCCGTACTGTATACATGGCCCCGCATAGTCCTCCGTACTGTATACACAGCCACCCATAGTCCCCCGTACTGTATATATGGCCCCGCATAGTACTCCGTACTGTATACATGACCCCGCATAGTCCTCCGTACTGTATACATAGCCACCCATAGTCCTCCGTACTGTATATATGGCCCCGCATAGTACTCCGTACTGTATACATGGCCCCGCATAGTCCTCCGTACTGTATACACAGCCACCCATAGTCCTCCGTACTGTATATATGGCCCCGCATAGTACTCCGTACTGTATACATGGCCCCGCATAGTCCTCCGTACTGTATACACAGCCACCCATAGTCCTCCGTACTGTATACATGGCCCCGCATAGTCCTCTGTACTGTATAAACAGCCACCCATAGTCCTCCGTACTGTATATATGGCCCCGCATAGTCCTCCGTACTGTATACACAGCCACCCATAGTCCTCCGTACTGTATATATGGCCCCGCATAGTACTCCGTACTGTATACATGGCCCCGCATAGTCCTCCGTACTGTATACATAGCCACCCATAGTCCTCCGTACTGTATATATGGCCCCGCATAGTACTCCGTACTGTATACATAGCCACCCATAGTCCTCCGTACTGTATATATGGCCCCGCATAGTCCTCCGTACTGTATACATGACCCCGCATAGTCCTCTGTACTGTATACATAGCCACCCATAGTCCTCCGTACTGTATATATGGCCCCGCATAGTACTCCGTACTGTATACATGGCCCCGCATAGTCCTCCGTACTGTATACATGGCCCCGCATAGTCCTCCGTACTGTATACATAGCCACCCATAGTCCTCCGTACTGTATATATGGCCCCGCATAGTACTCCGTACTGTATACATGGCCCCGCATAGTCCTCCGTACTGTATACATAGCCACCCATAGTCCTCCGTACTGTATATATGGCCCCGCATAGTCCTCCGTACTGTATACATAGCCACCCATAGTCCTCCGTAATGTATATATGGCTCCGCATAGTCCTCCGTACTGTATACATGACCCCGCATAGTCCTCCGTACTGTATACACAGCCACCCATAGTCCTCCGTACTGTATATATGGCCCCGCATAGTACTCCGTACTGTATACATGGCCCCGCATAGTCCTCCGTACTGTATACACAGCCACCCATAGTCCTCCGTACTGTATATATGGCCCCGCATAGTACTCCGTACTGTATACATGGCCCCGCATAGTCCTCCGTACTGTATACATAGCTACCCATAGTCCTCCGTACTGTATATATGGCCCCACATAGTACTCCGTACTGTATACATGGCCCCGCATAGTCCTCCGTACTGTATACATAGCCACCCATAGTCCTCCGTACTGTATACATGGCCCCGCATAGTCCTCCATACTGTATACATAGCCACCCATAGTCCTCCGTACTGTATACATGGCCCCGCATAGTCCTCCGTACTGTATACATAGCCACCCATAGTCCTCCGTACTGTATACATGGCCCCGCATAGTCCTCCGTACTGTATACATAGCTACCCATAGTCCTCCGTACTGTATATATGGCCCCGCATAGTACTCCGTACTGTATACATGGCCCCGCATAGTCCTCCGTACTGTATACATGGCCCCGCATAGTCCTCCGTACTGTATACATAGCCACCCATAGTCCTCCGTACTGTATATATGGCCCCGCATAGTACTCCGTACTGTATACATGGCCCCGCATACTCCTCCGTACTGTATACACAGCCACCCATAGTCCTCCGTACTGTATACATGGCCCCGCATAGTCCTCCGTACTGTATACATAGCCACCCATAGTCCTCCGTACTGTATACATGGCCCCGCATAGTCCTCCGTACTGTATACATAGCCACCCATAGTCCTCCGTACTGTATACATGGCCCCGCATAGTCCTCCGTACTGTATACATAGCCACCCATAGTCCTCCGTACTGTATACATGGCCCCGCATAGTCCTCCGTACTGTATACATAGCTACCCATAGTCCTCCGTACTGTATATATGGCCCCGCATAGTCCTCCGTACTGTATACATGGCCCCGCATAGTCCTCCGTACTGTATACATAGCCACCCATAGTCCTCCGTACTGTATACATGGCCCCGCATAGTCCTCCGTACTGTATACATAGCCACCCATAGTCCTCCGTACTGTATACATGGCCCCGCATAGTCCTCCGTACTGTATACATAGCCACCCATAGTCCTCCGTACTGTATACATGGCCCCGCATAGTCCTCCGTACTGTATACATAGCTACCCATAGTCCTCCGTACTGTATATATGGCCCCGCATAGTACTCCGTACTGTATACATGGCCCCGCATAGTCCTCCGTACTGTATACATGGCCCCGCATAGTCCTCCGTACTGTATACATGGCCCCACATAGTCCTCCGTACTGTATATATGGCCCCGCATAGTACTCCGTACTGTATACATGGCCCCGCATACTCCTCCGTACTGTATACACAGCCACCCATAGTCCTCCGTACTGTATACATGGCCCCGCATAGTCCTCCGTACTGTATACATGGCCCCGCATAGTTCTCCGTACTGTATACATAGCCACCCATAGTCCTCCGTACTGTATACATAGCCACCCATAGTCCTCCGTACTGTATACATGGCCCCGCATAGTCCTCTGTACTGTATACACAGCCACCCATAGTCCTCCGTACTGTATACATGGCCCCGCATAGTTCTCCGTACTGTATACATGGCCCCGCATAGTCCTCTGTACTGTATACACAGCCACCCATAGTCCTCCGTACTGTATACATGGCCCCGCATAGTCCTCCGTACTGTATACATGGCCACCCATAGTCCTCCATACTGTATACATGGCCCTGCATAGTCCTCCGTACTGTATACATAGCCACCCATAGTCCTCCGTACTGTATATATGGCCCCGCATAGTACTCCGTACTGTATACATAGCCACCCATAGTCCTCCGTACTGTATACATGGCCCCGCATAGTCCTCCGTACTGTATACATAGCCACCCATAGTCCTCCGTACTGTATACATGGCCCCGCATAGTCCTCCGTACTGTATACATGGCCCCGCATAGTCCTCCATACTGTATACATGGCCCCGCATAGTCCTCCATACTGTATACATGGCCCCGCATAGTCCTCCGTACTGTATACATAGCCACCCATAGTCCTCCGTACTGTATACATGGCCCCGCATAGTCCTCCATACTGTATACATGGCCCCGCATAGTCCTCCGTACTGTATACATAGCCACCCATAGTCCTCCGTACTGTATACATGGCCCCGCATAGTCCTCCATACTGTATACATGGCCCTGCATAGTCCTCCGTACTGTATACATAGCCACCCATAGTCCTCCGTACTGTATATATGGCCCCGCATAGTACTCCGTACTGTATACATAGCCACCCATAGTCCTCCGTACTGTATACATGGCCCCGCATAGTCCTCCGTACTGTATACATAGCCACCCATAGTCCTCCGTACTGTATACATAGCCACCCATAGTCCTCCGTACTGTATACATGGCCCCGCATAGTCCTCCGTACTGTATACATGACCCCGCATAGTCCTCCGTACTGTATATATGGCCCCGCATAGTACTCCGTACTGTATACATAGCCACCCATAGTCCTCCATACTGTATACATGGCCCTGCATAGTCCTCCGTACTGTATATATGGCCCCGCATAGTCCTCCGTACTGTATACATGGCCCCTCATAGTCCTGTGTGATGTGGGTGTTCCTGACGTGAGTGTAGACCGAGGCAGTGGATAGCGCGATCCTGAGGAGAGAGAGAACAAAGTGACAGAAGAACGGAGTGATGAACAGGAGACGGGTCCTGGGCCCAGCAGTATGGTCCCGAGTTTACAACTCAGAGAGGTAACGGACCGGGACGGAACTGAGACTGTGAGACGATAAGAGTGGCCCGGGCGGGAGTTCCAAGGCGTCAGCAACAGAGAAGCTACAGTAAGTACCGGCCATATTGGCAAATTAGTTCCTTGAAGAGGAAGAGAAGACGCGGAACTGCGGGTTGAGAATAGGACTCTCACTTACTGGACTGTGGTACTGTGCTGAGTAGTGGTGAAGATATAGGACTGAGTGAGATAGAACCGTGTCATTCTGAGAAGAACAGAGAGAATGTGTGTGAAGATATTGAAGATGATCCAAGTGTTAAAGTAAACGTTTGTAAGTATTGCACCCGCTATCTCCTGTACATAGTTCCCACCAAGTTGCTGTTCAGTTAAAGACTTTATTTTTGAGTGGTGGTCTCCCTCATTGAACTGTTCAACAGCGGGTCCTGGCCAGCCAAAGTCACCGGCATCATGCAGCCTGTAAGAGCGTATCGCCCCCATAGCACAAATCCACACACCCAGCCCACCCAGCCCAACGTGCCAGAGCATAAGAGATCATTACCTCACCCACGGCTACCGCCCCTCGCCACGTTACACGCCCGTCGTGGTTTTCCTAGGCGAAGCCGATTTAGGAAGAAGCCAGCGGTCTTTTTCCTGAAGCGGCTTCGTTGGTGGTTTTGCCGCCGTTTTTGTGGCGTCTCTGCCTCCAGCATCTTTGTTGCAGTTTTTATGACGGTCGTGTGGCGCTTCTTCAGGCGGAATCTGCTTGAAAAAGACGCCATGTGCACATAGCCTTATATGTCTGGATGTGGGTTGTAAAAATCCTATGCACATGTCAGATTGACAACTACAGTCAGAAGTATGAAACAATGAATATTCCACATGTGAAAGTACGCCACAGATGAAACTGGAAACCTGTCCACCCTATGCACTCAGTCACGCTCTAATTCCATCCATCTTGTCGTTTTCCTGATGTTCAACCACATCATTCTTCATTGGCAGATTTTCACATATGGCTGTGAAGCCGGAGAGAGCATGCAAATAACTGGGGGATCAACACCCCTGACGTGGGGATATGAAGAACTGACTATGACAAGAAGCTCTGCAGCTGCCCACACTAGTAAGACGTATTAAATCTGCTGTAGTCTTTTGGTTAAAGCTACAAAGGGTTAATGGCGCAATTATGTGTACCATGAGGCAGATTTCCTAATTCTGCGTAATAGTAAGACCTTGCTAACTTCAAAAACCACCTGAAAAAGCACTCAGAAAAGGCTCAAAAGAATGAGCATATGTATGTAAAAACAACTCGCTATGCTTATGTTCAGTGTTTTGAACGTCTTTTAACCACTTCTAAATATACCAAGCGATTCTTCTGTCCGTTCTTCAGGCGTTGTCCTCTTGGAAGAAACCTCCATGTTTTGCAATATAAGTCAATTGGAAGGCAAAAAAAAAAAAATGTCCGGAAGATTTCTGAGCATTTCTGCCTAAAAATGCTAGAGTTTTACACATTGAATAATGGACTTAAAAAAAGGCCTGCAATGCGTCCCAAGAGATGCTGCAAAAATCTCTGAAAAAACGACCCCCTCCCTAGAAAAAAAAACACTTATGCAAATGCCAATAAAAAACCTTTGAAAACCTGTCATAGAGAAAAATTAAAATCCATAAAGACATCTCAGGAGAGGAGACATATTACCCTCACATATGAATCGGGCTGTTCACATGTCTGTAAATTTTCGCAGACTGGTCAGTCCGTGCAAAATTGCAGAGACTTGTTCGATATTGATCCGAGTGTCGGATCAAGATCGGCAATGCAAGTCTATGGGTCTGTGAAGAGATCGGACAGCACCCGGATTTTCACAGAATGTTATAGATACTAAGTTATTCAGTAGTCTATAGACAGGTGTATACATATTAAGAACACTATTATAATTTAACCCTAAAATCCTAACTTTAATATTCTCCATGATATGCTTCTTGCCTTGTGCAGAACAGTACATCTTTGTTCAACAAACTTTTTTCCCAGTAAAGAAACAATTCAAAGTTGGTCTATAGCTCCCCCTACAGGAATTGTGAAGAATTAATCTGTGAGAAAAAAATTTTTCTATTTGTCTCCATTCAAAAAAAAAAACCTTTTGCTTTCAGATCTTAAAACACGCAGAGTTACTATGTTTGTGGATTTGCTAAAACTTGTTTATTTTGTGTTTTTCGTCCCCTGAAACACTTCGAAACAAGGGGGGAAGAGAGATTTATCTAAACTGGTTCATGGGGAAAGCAGCGTAGTTGCACTATAGCAATCAGTTACATCCCTCATATTCCTATGGGCTCAGGCAAAATTATAACCATGTGACTGAGCTTGTATGGTGCCACGCGGAATTCCTATGACTCTATATTATAGATGAAGCAGCAAGCACTCTTTTTTACCAGCACGTGTTGTTAGAGTCAGGTGACTGTGGCATGTAGTAAACTTCAGTATATTATCATAGGTTCAGTATTGGACTCTACTAGCATACTGTACCTCCCAACTTTGAAAGACAGGAAAGAGAGACGTGTGTTCTGACCTGCAATGCATCCCTCACAGAATTTTTCCTACACATAACGATGTGCAACCACACACCCGCAATATAGTTCCCTAATTTGCCCACGCAATATAATGCCCCAATGTGCCCACGCAATATAATGCCCCAATGTGCCCACGCAATATAATTCCCCAATGTGCCCACGCAATATAATGCCCCAATGTGCCCAACCAATATAATGCCCCAATGTGCCCACGCAATATAATGCCCCAATGTGCCCAACCAATATAATGCCCCAATGTGCCCACGCAATATAATGCCCCAATGTGCCCACGCAATATAATTCCCCAATGTGCCCACGCAATATAATGCCCCAATGTGCCCAACCAATATAATGCCCCAATGTGCCCACGCAATATAATGCCCCAATGTGCCCAACCAATACAATGCCCCAATGTGCCCAACCAATACAATGCCCCAATGTGCCCAACCAATACAATGCCCCAATGTGTCCACGCAATATAATGGCCCGATGTGTCCACGCAATATAATGGCCCGATGTGTCCACGCAATATAATGGCCCGATGTGTCCACGCAATATAATGGCCCGATGTGTCCACGCAATATAATGCCCCGATGTGCCCAACCAATATAATGCCCCAATGTGTCCACGCAATATAATGCCCCAATGTGCCCACGCAATATAATGCCCTGATGTGCCCACGCAATATAATGCCCCAATATGCCCACGCAATATAATGGCCCAATGTGCCCACGCAATATAATGCCCTAATGAGCCCATGCAATATAATGCCCCAATGTGCCCACGCAATATAATGCCCTAATGTGCTCAAGCAATATAATGCCCCAATGCGCCCATGCAATATAATGCCTTAATGTGTCCACGCAATATAATGCCCCAATGTGCCCACGTAATATAATGCCCCAATGTGTCCACGCAATATAATTCCCTAATGAGCCCATGCAATATAATGCCCCAATGTGCCCACACAATATAATACCCCAATGGGCCCACACAATATAATGACCCAATGTGCACATGCAATATAATGCCCCAATGTGCCCACGTAATATAATGCCCCAATGTGTCCACGCAATATAATGCCCTAATGAGCCCATGCAATATAATGCCCCAATGTGCCCACACACTATAATGCCCTAATGTGTCCTCCACCACAAAGTATGGTGCCTGCCACCATAGTATACCGCCCCCACAGTTTCCCACTTCCACACACACAGTATGATGCCCCAATGTGGCCCTCCACCCCACTCACAATAGTGCACTGGCTATGACGAGTCCACAATGAGTGGAGCAGATCTACAAATCTGTGCAGTGGCTCGGCGCAGCAGACACAATATAGGGACGTCATCATGCCTCCTGCTCCGAGCCTCAGACTGGACATGTGGCACAACCCAAATGATTGAATTCAAATGTATCAGCGTCCTGTTGAGGCAGATACAGTTGAAATCAGGACATAATGCTACAACCTCTCAGGACAGAAGGGCACCTTTTCAAATCCGGAAATGTCTTCTAGATCTGGGAAGGTTTTTTGGATCCATACAACACAGATCTGAAATACGCCTGTATGCATAAGGCCTGACAGCTATGACTGTCTATTACCCAAGGTTTGTACTTTTTCGGAGCCATAATGGTAAAGCCTATGATAAACACAATTCGCATTGAGCCACAGAACTGACCTCAAAATAACCAGTAAATCACTTGTTATTTTCAGCAGTAAAATGTAAAGTAGAAAATTGTGACTATATATTGATATGGAGTAAATGAAACATGTGGAAACTGGACTTCATTTTCCCACCTTCCCCCCAGTGTCACTTATTAATGAAGCATGGGTTCCACCAGCTATTCATTAACTCGGCTGTCTGTGCACAGGATATTTGCAGCGTGTTCAGTAGGGAGGAAAGAAATGTATATTCCAAAATAAACATTTACCCTAATTTACCCATTAGAGAAATGGTGACGGAAAAAGTGCACAGGCCCAGTTACGAACAAGGCTCAAAAAGCATCAGATTCAGCAATCGAATATCCCATGTGAAACTGACTACAGAGGGGGTCACCTGTTTGGAAAGCTTCTTCAGATCTCATAAAGCGTTGGCTTTTCTCTACGCTATGACTGTGGCAATTCTGCAAGCAAAGTCTGCACAAGCTATGTGTATGTGTGACGTGAAGCGGTTAAAAGAAGTAACAAAGGACTGAACATGTGCACAGCAATATCGTTTTTCAATTGCTGTGCATTATGTCCATTTTTTGCAACGGTTTTTCAGGTGGATTCCATGGAATCTGCACAAGAGAAATTAACATGTTAAAGATTTTAAACATGCACCACAGGTCAGTTTAAGCAGCATACAAAAAGCATAGTGGTCATGAGATTTCTTTCAACCCCATCCACTTTGCTGGGACTATGTTTGTGATGCAGCAAAAAAAAAAAATGCAGCGTCAAAAACTCACCATGTGAGTGCTGAAGACAAGCTGAGCGCAGTGCATGGCTATCTCCGGTGGTCCTATGAAGAATGAATGGAGCAGCAAAGCTCATGGTTGACCACCGCTCCAATCATATCAGACTCTTCATCAACACTGTACCTGATTATAGGTGTACTAAAAATACAGTGAAAAGTAAAAAACTGTTCTTTAACATATTAAAAAAATACAAACACAAACATTTGATTTACCCCCTTTTTCCCATTAAAAAAATAATTTTATATAGATATATATTGTAAGGAAGCAGCTGAACAGATCCTGGATGGGAGATATGCGTCACCTAGGTGATTACCCTTGATGATGTGGAGCCCAGAAAGCAGGTTTTAAAAAATGGACCAGATTTCTGGGTCTGGGTTTTAGGAGAATCTAGAAGAACTGGGTGGGACTGGCTGCTCCAATATCACCAATCTAGCCTTGGCAGCCCATTTTAAAGGCAGCGGAGTTGTCTCAGTAGGGTCTGTGTGTGGGAGGAAGAAAGGACTCTAATGGTTGTTAGTCTCTGCCAGAGACTGAGAGTGTGGACTTTAACCTGAGCGGGTGAGTTGATATTTACTGCTGCATGAACAGTTTATTTTTTGTGTTATACCTTTGTGCCTGGAAGAGACTGTTTTTGATTTGATTCTGCTGACGTTTATGACCACAATAAACTTCACCTATTTGGACACGACCGCATTGACTTTGTATACCTGAATCACCAGGAAGCAAGAGAATCCTCTCTCTCTCTCTCTCTCTCTCTCTATATATATATTATATATATATATATATATATATATATATATATATATATATATATATATATATATATACACACTACCGTTCAAAAGTTTGGGGTCATTTAGAAATTTCATTATTTTTGAAACAAAAGCAATTTTTTTGTTCAATAAAGCTAACATTAAATGAATTAGGAATATACTCTATATTGTTAATGTGGTAAATGACTATTCTAGCTGCAAACGTCTTGTTTTTTTTTTGCAATATCTACATAGGTGTATAGAGGCCCATTTTCAACAACCACCACTCCAGTGTTTTAATGGTACATTGTGTTTGCTAACTGTGTAAGAAGCTAATAGATGCTTAGAAAACCCTTGCACAAGTATGTTAGCCCAGCTGAAAATGGTTTGGCTGATTTAAGAAGCTATAAAATTGACCTTCCTTTGAGCTAGTTGAGAATCTGGACAATTACATTTGTTTGTTCTATGAAACTCTCAAAATGGCCAGAAAAAGAGAACTTTCATGTGAAACTCGACAGTCTATTCTTGTTCTTAGAAATGAAGGCTATTCCATGCGAGAGATTGCCAAGAAACTGAAGATTTCCTACACCGGTGTGTACTACTCCCTTCAGAGGAGAGCACAAACAGGCTCTAACCAGAGTAGAAAGAGAAGTGGGAGGCCGCGCTGCACAACTGAGCAACAAGACAAGTACATTAGAGTCTCTAGTTTGAGAAATCGACGCTTCACAGCTCCTCAACTGGCAGCTTCATTAAATAGTACACGCAACGCCAGTGTCAACCTCTACAGTGAAGAGGCGACTCCGGGATGCTGACCTTCAGGGCAAAGTCACAAAGAAAAAGCCATATCTGAGACTGGCTAATAAAAGGAAAAGATTAATATGGGCAAAAGAACACAGACATTGGACAGAGGAAGATTGGGAAAAAGTTTTATGGACAGATGAATCAAAGTTTGGGGTGTTTGGATCACACAGAAGAACATTTGTGAGACACAGAACAACTGAAAAGATGCTGGAAGAGTGCCTGACACCATCTGTCAAGCATGGTGGAGGTAATGTGATGGTCTGGGGTTGCTTTGGTGCTGGTAAAGTGGGAGATTTGTACAAGGTAAATGGGATTTTTAATAAGGAAGGCTATCACTCCATTTTGCAACGCCATGCCATACCCCGTGGACAGCGCTTGATTGGAGCCAATTTCATCCTACAACAGGACAATGACCCAAAGCACACCTCCAAATTATGCATGAACTATTTAGGGAAGAAGCAAGCAGCTGGTATTCTATCTGTAATGGAGTGGCCAGCGCCGTCTCCAGATCTCAACCCCATTGAGCTGTTGTGGGAGCAGCTTGACCGTATGGTGCACAAAAAGTGCCCATCAAGCTAATCCAACTTGTGGAGGGGCTTCAGGAAGCATGGGGGGAAAAGTCTCAAGATTACCTCAGCAAATTACCAGCTAGAAGCCAAAGGTCTGCAATGCTGTAATTGCTGCAAAGGAGCATTCTGTGACCAAAGCAAAGTTTGAAGGAGAAAATTATTCTTTCAAATAAAAATCATTATTTCTAATCTTGTCAATGTCTGGACTATATTTTCTAATCATTTTGCTACTCATTTGATAAATAAAAGTATGAGTTTTCCTGGAAAACACAAAATTGTCTGGGTGACCCCAAACTTTTGAATGGTAGTGTATACAGTCATATGAAAAAGTTTGGGCACCCCTATTAATCTTAAGCTTATTGTTTTATAAAAATTGGTGTTTTTGCAACAGCTATTTCAGTTTGATATATGTAATAACTGTTGGACACAGTAATGTTTCTGCCTTGAAATGAGGTTTATTGTACTAACAGAAAATGTGCAATCTGCATTCAAACAAAATTTGACAGGTGCATAAGTATGGGCACCTCACCAGAAAAGTGACATTAATATTTAGTAGATCCTCTTTTTGCAAAAATAACAGCCTCTAGTCGCTTCCTGTAGCTTTTAATGAGTTCCTGGATCCTGGATGAAGGTATTTTTGACCATTCCTCTTTACAAAACAATTCCAGTTCAGTTAAGTTTGATGGTCGCCGAGCATGGACAGCCCTCTTCAAATGATCCCACAGATGTTCAATGATATTCAGGTCAGGGGACTGGGATGGCCATTCCAGAACATTGTAATTGTTCCTCTGCATGAATGCTTGAGTAGATTTGGAGCGGTGTTTTGGATCATTGTCTTGCTGAAAGATCCATCCCCTGCGTAACTTCAACTTTATCACTGATTCTTGAACATTATTGTCAAGAATCTGCTGATACTGAGTGGAATCCATGCGTCCCTCAACTTTAACAAGATTCCCGGTGCCGGCATTGGCCACACAGCCCCAAAGCATGATGGAACCTCCACCAAATTTTACTGTGGGTAGCAAGTGTTTTTCTTGGAATGCTGTGTTTTTTTGCCGCCATGCATAAAGCCTTTTTGTATGACCAAACAACTCAATCTTGATTTCATCAGTCCACAGGACCTTCTTCCAAAAAGAAATTGGCTTCTCCAAATGTGCTTTTGCATACCTCAGCCGACTCTGTTTGTGCCGTGCTTGCAGAAACGGCTTCTTTCGCATCACTCTCCCATACAGCTTCTCCTTGTGCAAAGTGCGTTGTATAGTTGACTGATGCACAGTGACACCATCTGCAGCAAATTGATGCTGCAGCTCTCTGGAGCTGGTCTGAGGATTGTCCTTGACTGATCTCACCATTCTTCTTCTCTGCCTTTCTGATGTTTTTCTTGGCCTGCCACTTCTGGCCTTAACAAGAACTGTCCCTGTGTTCTTCCATTTCCTTACTATGTTCCTCACAGTGGAAACTGACAGATTAAATCTCTGAGACAGCTTTTTGTATCCTTCCCCTGAACAACTATGTTGAATAATCTTTGTTTTCAGATCATTTGACAGTTGTTTTGAGGAGCCCATGATGCCACTCTTCAGAGGAGATTCAAACAGGAGAACAACTTGCAAGTGGCCACTTTAAGTAGCTTTTCTCATGATTGCATACACCTGGCTATGAAGTTCAAAGCTCAATGAGGTTACAAAACCAAAAAAAGTGCTTTAGTAAGTCAGTAAAAAGTAGGTAGGAGTATTTAAAACAAGAAAATGATAAGGGTGCCCATACTTATGCACCTGTCAAATTTTGTTTGAATGCAGATTGCACATTTTCTGTTAGTACAATAAACCTCATTTCAAGGCAGAAACATTACTGTGTCCAACAGTTATTACATATATCAAACTGAAATAGCTGTTGCAAAAACACCAATTTTTATAAAACATTAAGCTTAAGATTAATAGGGGTGCCCAAACTTTTTCATATGACTGTATATATATATACACAGTGGGGGAAATAAGTATTTGATCCTTTGCTGTTTTTGTAAGTTTTTCCCCTGACAAAGACATGAACAGTCTATAATTTTAAGGGTATGTTCATGCTAACATTGTTAACATTGACAGGTAGAGTATCCCCAAAAAAATTAAGAAAATCACATTGTATAAATTAGATTTTTTTTTTTGCATTTTGCAGTGAGAAATAAGTATTTGATCCCTCTGGCAAGCAACACTTAATACTTGGTGGCGGCAAAACCCTTGCTGGCAAGCACAGCAGTCAGAGGTTTTTTGTAGTTGATGATGAGGTTTGCGCTCATGTCAGGAGGAATTTTGGTCCACTCCTCTTTGCAGATCATGTCTGAATCATTCAGATTTTGAGGCTATCTCTTGGCAACTCGGAGCTTCAACTCCATCCATAAGTTTTCTATGGGATTAAGGTCTGGAGACTGGCTAGGACGCTCCATGACCTTAATGTGCTTCTTTTTGAGCCACTCCTTTGTTGCCTTGGCTGTAGTTTTTGGGTCATTGTCTTGCTGGAAGACCCAGACACGACCCATCTTCAATGCTCTTCAGGAGGGAAGGAGGCTGTTGGCCAAAATCTCACGATATGTGACCCCATCTATCTTCCCTTCAGTACGGTGCAGTCGTCATGTCCCCTTTGCAGAAAAGCACTGTAGCATCGGCGTCTCTGCTTTCTGCCGGGCAGAGACGCCGTTCCCCTCACTGCTGCGGTCCTGGTCCGCCAGTCTGTCTAACAGTCCAGCTCGCCTACCTGCCTGCAACCTGCCGTGCCCACCAGCCAGCCTACCTGGAGCACCTGTCTGTTACTTGTGGTGCCCGCCTGCCTGCCTACCCGGAGCACCTGCCTGTTACCTGTCGTGCCCGCCAGCCTACCCGGAGCACCTGCCTGTTTCCTGTCGTGCCCGCCAGCCAGCCTACCCGGAGCACCTGCCTGTTACCTGTCGTGCCCGCCAGCCAGCCTACCTGGAGCACCTGCCTGGTACCTGATCGTGCCCGCCAGCCAGCCTACCCGGAGCACCTGCCTGTTACCTGTCGTTCCCGCCAGCCTACCCGGAGCACCAGCCTGTAACCTGTCGTGTCCACCAGCCTGCCAAACCGGAGCACCCATCTGCCTTTCTGCCGTGCTCATCCGCTGTACCGGTCAGTTCCTGTCATGTGACCCAAGGGAGTCACCTGCTCTCACACAAGGTCGGTCCCAGAGTGGCACCTGATTCACCTGCCCGGTCCCTCCCTGGTTCACGGAGTCGACTAAGCCGCCATGTGACCTTGGTCAGGCCGAGTAGGCACTTAGTCACGCCCATCTGGTCCCTCCTTGCACCGAAGCACAGAGGTTCCACCACCCGGACCCGTAACAAGCACCCCCAAAGTATAATGTTTCCCCCACCATGCTTCACGGTTGGGACGATGTTCTTAGGGTTGTACTCATCTTTCTTCTTCCTCCAAACACGGCGAGTTGAGTTAATGCTAAAGAGATCAATTTTTGTCTCATCTGACCACAGCACCTTCTCCCAATAACTCACAGAATCATCCAGGTGTTCATTGGCAAACTTCAGACGGGCCTGCACATGTGCCTTCTTTAGCAGGGGGACCTTGCGGGCACTGCAGGATTTTAAACCTTTAAGGCATAATGTGTTACCAATGGTTTTCTTGGTGACTGTGGTCCCAGCTGCCTTGAGATCATTAACAAGTTCCCCCCGTGTAGTTTTAGGCTGATCTCTCACCTTCCTCATGATCAAGGATACCCCACGAGGTGAGATTTTGCATGGTGCCCCAGATCGATGTTGATTGACAGTCATTTTGTATTTCTTCCATTTTCTTACTATTGCACCAACAGTTGTCTCCTTCTCACCCAGCGTCTTACTTATGGTTTTGTAGCCCATTCCAGCTTTGTGCAGGTCTATGATCTTGTCCCTGACATCCTTAGAAAGCTCTTTGGTCTTGCCCATGTTGTAGAGGTTAGAGTCTGACTGATTAATTGAGTCTGTGGACAGGAGTCTTTTATACAGGTGACTATGTAAGACAGTTGTCTTTAATCCAGGTAACACATTGATTAGGAGCATCTAACTGAATGGTTTGTAGGGGATCAAATACTTATTTCTCACTGCAAAATAAATTATCTCATTTATACAATGTGATTTACTTAATTTTTTTTTGGATATTCTATCTCTCAATGTTAAAATTAACCTACCCTTAAAATTATAGACTGTTCATGTGTTTGTCAGTGGGCAAACTTACAAAAACAGCAAGGGATCAAATAATTATTTCCCCCCCTGTATATATATAAATATTATTACCATGTCTATAGAAGTCTAATATATCAAAATATTAAATTATTTAACCCTAAAGGTAAATGCTGTACAGTGATGAAACCCCCAACCTATGAATAAGACAGAATTCACACATCTGTGTTTCCCGGATAAGCCAGGTGTCTCCTGACTTATATTCGACAGCCTCACATATACCTATAAATCTGTTGAATTCACGTCAAGAGGCCCACAGTTAATCTGGGCTTCGAAGTCTGTACTAGGACCACGAAACACAGATGTGTGAATCTGGCCTTACAAATAGGTTGGGGATCTCAGAGCCCCTACTGATCAAAACTTCCCTGTAACATATGAAAAGATTTGTGAAGGTACAATCATCCTTTGAATAATTCCTATAATATGTTCTTTATATATATGTATATATATATATATATATATATAGACCGTATATATATATACTGTATACTGTATGTCTATATATATATTTATTTTGTCATACTGTAACATGTATTGTTATACAGCAAAGTAGCATGTAGCATTTTAGCTTTGTAAACACTGTAGCGAAATTCGAAGTGCATTTTCTTGCAAACATTATTATTATGCTTATTTATATAGCTCCATCATATTCCGCAGCGCTTTACAGACATGATCATCACTGTCCCCATTGGGGCTCAATCTGAATTCCCTATCAGTATGGTCTTTGGAGGGTGGGAGTAAACTGAACCCGGAGGAAACCCACGCAAACATGGGGAGAGCATACAAACTGGTGTGGCTTGACATCTGCAGGATAAATGTACATATTAGAGATAGGTCATTTAACGCTGTGGATTTTTTTTTCCTACTTTGAAAGCATTTTTGCTACATGTAATCTACTAAATATTCTGCATTAACTGGTTAGGTCCAGTCTCTGAAAAAAAACCATTGCAGATACTCTTTGTGTGAGGCTAAAAATCAATATTTGGTAAATTGTGCAGCAGTGAATACCACCGCTTGCTGTTTCGATTCTCTAGAGTGAGAATCACACTAGGGTGAGGAAAGGGTGTGTAACACTCTACAACCACTACATCCAGATGTTGAAGTCCAGGGGAAGTTGCATGTACAGTGATGTCAGCAGAGGAAGAAGAGGCATTAGGTTACATGATGAGACTGCCCACACCCCACATCCGAACAAGCTGCACACAAGACAAGGGTCTTCTCTGAGATATAAGGAAACCATCTGAGCTGAAGCCTCCTGCCCTGGCACACTGGGGCACTGATTCTGCATAGCAGCTCCTGGGATTAACAAGTTTGTGGCCAGTCCACAGTTTCAATGTCTGCCCAAGCGACCAGGGGCTCCTTGAGTGCCAACAAGACTTTCCTGAAAAGTTTCCCTGGGGTGCTGAGAGTTCTGCAACTGGTCATGGGGGCTGCACTGTGGATTACCATCGCCTCCAGCTCTTACAGTGGTGGGATCCACTTTGCCCTGTTTGTGGCTGTCTTCTTCTGGCTCCTCACCCTGCTCTTGTACTTCCTCACCCTGCTGGACAAGCAGGATTTAGTGCCACTCCTAGGGGGTCAACGCTGGCTGCTCACCAACCTCGTCTATGATGTCCTGGCCACAATTTTGCACGTTGCTGCCACCATCGTTATGGCCAGCTACACAGACCAGAACTCCTATTGCACGTTGGATGAGTACCAGCACCGATGCCCATACAACACCTATTTAACGGCCTCCATATTCGCCAGCCTCTGCAGCCTCCTGTATCTGCTCACTACAGTCTGCTTCTGCTACAAGAAGTGCAAAGGAGAGCAAAGCATTATATAGGGGCATGGAGACTGCTGCTGGAGCTAGACCAAGTCCTAGGATGCAAAGAAAGTGACAGTATCTGGAGGAATCCCTTTCATCAATGACTTCTTTTGTATCAGTTCTGACCATTACGTTTTGTTTCTTTGTTGTATTTTAGGTACGTTTGCTTTTATACTGGGGGAAATGTTACATTCTTACTTGTTACTTTGTGCTGTTGTATGCCTTAACTTTGAATATAACAAATGCACAAACCATCCAGTAACTCTTAATTTCCTGTTTTGGTTGAATTCTTCTTTTTTTTTTTTTTTGCACTGAAGTTACACTTTGCTTTAATTAAAGGGGACTTGTCACTTTTTTTTTCCTTTTAAGGAAATATTGCAAAATTGTGAATGTATTTTAGATTTATAGGGTGTATTAGGCTACGTTCACACGTATTTTTTTTTTGCGTTGCGTATTTTCAAAAAAATGCAAGTAAATTATTTTACTTAATGGTGCAGAAAATCCTCAACATCAAAAGCTCATAGTGGGAACATAGACTTAGAGGGTAAGCCTTTGTGTTTTAGCAGAGAGGGATAGGTTTTTTTAAGGGGATTTTGTGCAAAATCAAAGTGGCATCCTTCCATAAACCATCTCCTATTTATTTCAGTAGGAGATTCACTGTAAATATATTTTACACATATTTTAAAAACCAGTGTCATGGAGAGTAAAAAAATGATAATTCACTTATTGAAGCTGATTCTGCTCAGAAACCATGTCAGGTAGCTGCTACATGTGCATTATTCATGTGTCAAACTGCAAATCCACAGCAGAATTCTGATGGTCAGCCTTAGTTTTCTCTTGCAAATCCTGATTTTTTTTAATTTTACACATTTGTACTCTGTGTGAATGCAATCCTAATTATTCTGAGCTTCAGACTTGAGACACTGCCAGCAGCCACTTCTTTCCTTTCTAAACATTCCCATAAAGAGACACAACACTGCCACACAAGGGAAGACATACTAAGGGTGCGGCATGTGCAGATGCATGGGAGACCTTTCGCCCCATACCACATTAATAAAAGTGTATGAACCTTCCTTGCTCTCAAATTTACTGATAAATTCTTATTACAGTAACTAGAGTGATAGTAAGGAGCAGTTAGATAGCAGAAAGCAACCTAATGTACTATTCTAGCATAAGGGTCTCCTACTGTTAATATCCTCCCCTGAGGACCCTGTACGGTGGTATTCATAGTGTCTGATTACTTATTCTTGGGGCGCTGTCAGACGGTCATATAAATTGGAGCGAGATTGGTACACTGTGCATGAGACACCGGCGGCTCTCCCAATCTGAGCGTATTTCTTTGTGCCCTAAACCTGTAGGTTCTCTATGTGCCACCATTGACACCAAGAATAGCTCCATAATTCAGCTTGCAATGGAATCTGTGTAGAAAGAAACTCCATGTACATATTAAACATGGAGGTACGCACTGGTGGACACAGACAGAAAAGGGCCACTGTGCAATAACAATATATGGACCCTTTGCAGTCCAAAAGCTCATCATAATGCACAATTCTACCTGCTTTATAGGTGGAAATGGGCCCCTTTACCACTTAGGCCCCTGTACGGCTGATATGTCCGCCCCTGGAGGTACGGTATAGGTTCATAGCAGGCTATGGATGCTATATTGATGATCTATATAATATGGATCCCCACCAGAACCATGTGCATGAGACCTAAACCTCAAATTATTTGCAACAAACCCTTATACAAACATTGATTGCATTTCTATTAGTCAATGTCAACTGGTCGAACTCCAACTACTGATTTCTAGAATAAATTAGCTGCAGCATGAAGAAAGCAACACATTATACCCAGTGGCCAGGCTATGCAACTATTGGACATTGATTACATATCCTAAACTATAATTGTTTGTCTTTTCTAACTTGACCAGCACCATAAAAGAAGCAGGGGAGGCCTAGTGCCAGTTTTTAGTTTCCCAGCATTGGGATCCATTGCATGATTGCAAAAATGTTGTGCTAAATATTTTCAAATGGAGATGCTAGGTTATTGAAAGTTAGGTTATTGTCAGCAGATGATGATATAAGGTGTTTATTGTATTTTTCTAAGTAGGTTACTAAATGCTGATGTTATGCAACTTTGCAAGACATTGATCAAAAAATGTCTGCATGATGTCTGTAATTACACATGCACTTCCCTGCAGCCAACACCGCAGGGAGGCAGCGGGATCCATGCAACTAAGTATCCGCTTGATGAACCAAAGGAAAAAAACAAACTGTACTTTATTGCGATTGCACAGGATAAAGTCAGCATCAGACGATTGTATTAAGGGCAGATTAGAGCAACTGTAATATGGATACATGTCCCATGCTGATCGAAGGTCTAACGGCCATAGAGCTCTATGAAGCTGTCAGGTCAGATTTTTAGATCCGCAGTTGTGTCAAAACTTGCATCCATTCTACATGAGCACAAATGTACCCAAAATAACCTTGTTTGACAGTGACCTAAGCCTCATTCAGATATCAGTGAGTCATGTGCGTGCGCTGTCCATGATGTTTATGACTAGAACACGTGATCCATTATAATCTATGGAGCTGCTCGCAAGTCCTTTTTTATTTGTGGACCTTGTGTCCGCAAAAAAATCAGAGACATGTCCATTTTTGATCGTAGTCATGGATCAAAATTACCCATACAAGTCTATGAGTCCGTGCATAATCGGACAGCACACATATAGCATCAGTGTACAGTCCGTGATAAACATTGCAATGAACAGGAGATGCTTTGGGATTTACGGGATTTACTTGATGATAAAAACTGACACACAGATGAAACTCGGATTCAAAACGCTGATGTAACTTGGACCATTTTTTTTGCGTATGTGAAAAATCAGGGACGTCTGTATGAGGCCAAAGGCTGAGTTCAGACAAGTGTATGAGTAATAGTTCATTTTGCAACCTGGAAACAAAACGGATGACGTTTCCTGTTAAAATCCCATATGAATGACAATTCATTTTTTTTTTTGCATCTGCAAAAAAGGCTGAGCTCACTATCTAGTGGCTGTTTTCATGGGCTGCAGATCATTTCCTACTGAAGTAAATAGGACCTGAGCTGTGGTACCCGTCTGCTGTACAGTGTATGGAGCTGTGCTGTTCTGCCCCTGTTCACTGTTCCGTGGCTGAAAAACAGCTGATTGGTGGAGGGTGTCTTGTGTTTGACTCCCATCGATCTGACATTGATGACTAGAGATGAGCGGATCAATTTGCGGAACTCAGTGGTACTTGGCGGCTGCGTGGCAGGCCTGCGAATCTCTTACCTTCCGCCGTCTCCAGCGCAGCTTTTGATTAGCCACGGCTCAGGCGACATGATCGGTGCCAGCCCTGACAAATCAAATACCCTGCAAGATAATAGATTCACCGCCAGGTACCACTGACCTGGACGCTGGACCGGAGTTCCACAAATTGATCCACTCGTCTCTATTAATGACCTATCCCTTGGATAGCTCATCAATATCTTAATCCTGGACAAATCCATTTAATAAACTGAAGTTTTCTCAGTGGATGGGATGGAGGAAAATAGTATTCCCGTAATTCCAGCTTCATATCTGCTATGCAAAAATCTGACATGTACTATTTGCTACTTATCGGTCGACGACAGAGTTCTATATATAACCAGCCAGGACTTTGGGCAGATGGAGGGACAACTGTTCACAAATCTGTAGACCCTCATAAAATGTAATTTATTCAGCCTGTATTATCCCCGGGGAATTTCAGTATAATAGGTCAATTCAGTATGTGTGATATATGGGGTTCTACAGGTCACACCTAAAGAAGAAGAACAATAATTTTTAATGTCTGAAAGATTTTATTGTACTGTAGAGAGTGGTAACATATATTTGGACATGTTCTTCATCACAAAGGTTATTTTCCTTTTTACATGGGAAATTTTGTAACACCCCCTAAATCTGCATGTACACTTCTTCTTGACAGAGCCATTCTTTTGTGCTTTTATTTTTTCCTTCCAAGAACTCAGGCTTTTTTTGTTGTAGTTCACAGTCATATGAGGGCTTGTTTTTTGAGGGATGAGCTGTTGATTAGAATGACACCATTCACTTTACCATAAAATGTACTGAAAGCTGGAGATAAAATATCACAGGGGTTAACATGGTAAAAAAAAAAAAAAAAACACTTTTCCGGCATTGATTATTGATTTTCTTAACTTTTTTTTTAACAAACAGTTTGTTTAACTGCATTCATTTCAGAGTAAAAAAAAAAAAATAACCCGGTAATATAATTCTCCAGGTCAGTACGATTACGCCCATACCAAACGCACGTAGGTTGTTGTTTTTCTAGATGTAAGCAAACTCTGAACTTTATAAGAAAAATTTGGTTTCACCATTGTCTGACACCAGTAACTTTTTTTGTTTTTCCATCATTGGAGCTATGTGAGGGCATTTTAATTGGGAAAAATCCCATACTCACACACCTTGAAAAAAAAAAAAAACAGGAACAAAATTAATTAAATAAATAAATAAATATCCTGCTGTAAATAAGTAAGTAAAACCAATAGTGCATATTAAAAACATTGGGTACTTAGTAAACACCGTTTTTGATAAAAAAAAGCGTAGAAGCCATTCCACCAACGTCAAGGTGTACCCAAGTTTGGGATGGTCCTAACCTCTAATATTAAATCCTTACCCTGTTTCATTGTGGCGTTCTGTGTGAATATAAGGGCTGTTATTTCTATGCATTATTGCTGTTGCTTATTTATTTACAGCAGGGTATTTATTTATTTTATTTTGTTTCTATTTTGGTTTTTGTCTGTTTTTCGGCCAGTCTGGACATGCTTCTATTTTGCATGCATACCAACTTGACTCCAGTTCATTTCTTTTAGTTTAACTCACACACCTTGGCAGTCTATCAATGATGTTATTATTGGTCATCTTAGGAATGTTCTGCCTCTCTGAATGAACTTAGGCAAATCAACAAGATCTGCTGCTGGCAGCTCCCTTTGCAATTGATGACCAGTGACGTCCCAGATGTGCTTAATGCAGAGGCCTAGCTAGGGTTTTGGTTCAGGGGGGGCAAAACTTCTGGGTGGGCCCCTAACCAGGTAACCCTGATTACAACTATGGTGGCGCACTCTAATAGTGGATGTAGGAGAACCTCAGCAGATGACCGTGCTGTTACTGAAAATAATCTCTATACAAAGACCAGCACTGATATTACTGTCATATGGTGGCCATATTGTGGTAGATATCAGTCCTGCAGAATACATAAGAGATTACAGTACAGTTAACTTACAGCTGACGTTCTTTCTGATGAAATCTTTCACTTTTCCGATCTTTTCCATCTGGCCCAGATCGACATAACAACGTCTCCATCCAGGACTCAGAGTCTCAGGTCTGCAGAGATTACAACCAAGACACATTTGACTCCTTACATTTCCGGCCCCATTCCCATCTATTTCCAACCTGCACAAACCCCTCATCCTGCTGATACAATAATGCTGCGCCGCTACTGACGTGTCCCTATTACTGCACCTGCTGTGCACCCTCTAGATGGTAAAACAACCCTCTAGAATACAGTAATGCCGGATGCAAGTGCCCTAGAAAACAGTGCCCACATTTTGCCCCCTAGAAAGTAATAATGCCCTCTGTGTGCCCATTTGACAGTCACAATAACCTGAGTTCCCCTATAACAATGAGTGCCCACTTAACATTAAAAAATGTCCTGAGTCTTCCCCCTGTACAGCTCCCCTCTACACAGTATGATGCTCTCCTATACATAGTATAATGTCCCCTCACTGTATAGTAGCCCCCACACAGTATACTGACCCCTTAGTAGCCCCCAAACTGATGGCTCCAAAACTGTATGATGGCCCCCACACTGTACAAAGACCCCATATTGTCTCTCACACTGTATGATGGATCTCACTATAATCCCCACTGTAATCCCCTAAATAGCCTCCATATAGTATAATGCACCAGATAGTCCTCAATATGGTATAATGAACTCCCCATAGACCTCTATAGTATAATGCACTCACCATAGGCAGACTCTATATAGTATAATACACGTCCCATAGTCCTCCATATATTATAATACACTCCGCATAGGCCTTTAAATAGTATAATCCACTCCTCATAAGCCCTCTCTATAGTATAATGAACTCCCCTTAGGCCTCCATACAATATAATGCTCTCCCCATAGGCAGACTCTATATAGTATAATGTGCTCCCCATAGGCAGACTCTATATATTATAATACACTCACCATAGGCCTTAGTATAGTATTATGCACTCTTCATAGGCCTCCATATAGTATAATGCACTCCCCATAGGCCTCTAAAGTATAATGCACTCCCCATAGGCAGACTCTATATAGTATAATACACTCCCCATAGGCCTTTAGATAGTATAATGCACTCCTCATAGGCCTCTTTATAGTATAATGAACTCCCCTTAGGCCTCCATACAATATAATGCACTCCCCATAGGCAGACTCTATATAGTATAATGTGCTCCCCATAGGCAGACTCTATATATTATAATACACTCACCATAGGCCTTAGTATAGTATTATGCACTCTTCATAGGCCTCCATATAGTATAATGCACTCCCCATAGGCAGACTCTATATAGTATAATACACTCCCCATAGGCCTTTACATAGTATAATGCACTCCTCATAGGCCTCTTTATAGTATAATGAACTCCCCTTAGGCCTCCATACAATATAATGCACTCCCCATAGGCAGACTCTATATTATATAATGCATCTCCATATGCCTCTATAGTATAATGCACTCCCCATAAAACAAAGCAAAAAGAAACCAAATACATTACCCACCTCTCCTCTTCGTTCCCCGCACTGCTCCGAGCGCTTGAACATCTCAGGACAGCACCAAGTGATGACGTCATCGCGCCCGGTCAATGTCGACATCAGATGCAGAGGGGGACTGATGGGAGAGGGAGCGTCATGCTCCCTCTCTCATCATTGAACTTGCGGTGGCAGGTGGGGGGCCCGATACTAGCACCAGGGGCCCCCCGCCCTCCTGCTCAAGGGCCGCGTTGCAATGCAGGAACATGTCTCCCCGATACAGTTACACTAGCGTAGCTCCGGGTGGGCCCCCTCAGAACGCGAGGCCCGGGGACACCGCCCCCTCTGTTCCCCCGGTAGCTATGCTACTGGCTTGATGGGAGACAAGTCCGGAGACTATGCAGGCCATGAAAACATGTTTAGACGAGACAAGCTTCTCACAGTTGCAGGAGCAACATGTGGCCTTGCATTGTCATGTTGAAAAACAGCTCCTTTGACACTTTGGAGAAATGGTGCATGAATACATAGCGCGCAGGCAGAGTGCGCCTCCACGGCGCATTTTACCCCACCTCTTACCCTGTTCCCAACTGCCCCTGCCCCATACACATGAATGTCCAGCTCAACTGAGTGTTCATGTGCTTTCAATGGTGAGGAGTGTAGAAAGTCGCTAACAGACAGCTCTGGTGGTGGCTTATCTCCAGGAGATAAAAGAGTTGGACTTAATTCCAACTGCCCAATCATTCTCTACCCCAACATCATCTGTCAGGAGAGAGTCGGGAGGCCGCCATACACATTAGATGTTAGGCTGATCCTGTTATTGGCGTGTTCGGCCAACTTTGATGACCTTTAAAAGGCTGGGAAGCTATGTGAAAGCTACTCACTGTGCAGAATAAGTATGATGAGTGCAGTGACCATTATCAGACTCCAACAGTAGCATGACCATAAAAAATGTGTCCTGCAGCAATGTGGAGTGACTGGGGGTAAGTAGATTATTAAATTATGAGGTTGGAATCTCTCTTTGAAGCAACAGTGTATTAAGATACTATGTGTAATTCTGGGCAAAAGGAAAGTGTCTGAAAGAAATGCATTGTGGAAATTTGCAAGAGATGCCAGAGACTGAAGCAAAGCATTTAGTAATAGTTGCTAATGGAAACATGCAAAACAATAATAACGAAATCCGAGCTGTATAAAAAAAAAAAGTGGAGCTTAAATAAGAATAGATCTGGAGTTTTGTGATAAAATAGTGTTTGTGGGCCGGGAGTTTTTTGAACTTTCTATAAGTTATCTAATACAGACTGTCTCTCCGCAGCCGAAAATAGCTGCCAATAGATAACTTAATCTCGTCAGTAAAAGCTGACTGTTATTAACGTTTAACCTATAAACTTGGTTATTGAGCGTTATCACATGATGTCTTAGACAGTTTAAAGGATGGAATAATGGATATATTATATTTTCTACCCCCTAACCCCGGAGCATCCTGTCTTAAACAATCCCTCCCTTGTGAATTCTGTATGAGGACTTGGATACCCAAAGGCTACAAAGTATTTTCTGAACTGGTTACTTTATCACAGCACTTCTGTTGATATGCATATGCAGATTACACTGAGAAATCCTGCACTCACACGCCTTGTTATATTCTTATACTCTGCGCACATTCTTTATGAAGTCCTCCGAAACTCTCCTCCAGGCACATTCTTCAGCAGTATAAATGTGTCAGAAGCCTCCAGTGCTTTATAAAGCTATGCTTCTCATCTGATGGTTTTGGGGGCACCGATGGCTCCTGCGTAAAGGATGTCATAACATTACTAATTCAGGAACCATAAGAATGGAAGACCAGGAAAAATATCACTGTCTCTAGGCTCCTGGATCTGCGCCCTAAGAAAAATGGAACCTCTAGTATTAAAATCGATTGATTTATTTTGAAGATATTATGCTATTGAGATGCTTGGTGCACCTTTGTCTTATCGGAATGATTTACTGCACCTTCCCACCTCCTTGTTTTATATGTATCTCTCAGGGTTGCCAACTTGACTTTTTTTAAAAAAAATTCTGGATAACTTATCAAAAAATTGCGGACAATATTTTTTTACGGACACATTGTAATACCACAATAAATCATTATCATTACAAGTGAAGCATGTCTTCAGCCCATAATTCTGATATGAAGACATGAGTTGTATGTATTCATTGTAAACTGTAAAATGATGATAATTACAGTCAAAATAATTTGTGTAAGTTTCTTCAGATGTGTAAGGTTCCCAGCAAAGAGGATCGCCTTGTCGTGGCTACTGGGCATACATGAATTAGCCAAATTATGCACTAAGTATCTTTGCTTTTTCCTATTTTCTAGAGTAGTAATGCTATTCAATTTTCATGTTTGTATTCTATAGCGTTACAGAGTGCAGCTATATTTGTTAGTTATGTGTGGAGATGGCTATTCTTAGTATGCACCTGTTTTTTGTTTGGAAGTGACGGTCTTTGATAATTGTATACATAGGCAATCTGACCGAGCACTCCACCCATCATTTTATCGCGGTTTTAATCACAGCAGGATCCTACCTACCCATATACATGTAGGCTTCAGCCTTAGGAGAGGATTCACATTAGGTTAGGTTCCCAGCAAAGAAGATCGCCTTGTCATGGCTGCTGGGCACACATGAATTGGCCAATTTATACTCTAAGTATCTTCGTTTTTTTTCTATTTTCTAGAGCAGTAATGCAATTCCAATTTCATACATTTCATGTTTGCATGCTATAGTGTTACAGAGTGCCCTATTTTTACGGACTGTCCTGGAATTTCTGGAAGGTTGGCAACCCCGGTATCTCTATTTCCCTGTCTTCCTTTGCAGGAGCCATTGAAAACTAGCACATGTGTAGAAACACTTTTCTCCAGTCTTCTCTCTCTGCTACATTTTGCGCAAGAGCCCAGACTCGCACCATCAGTGCTTGCACTAGGTTTCAATGAAAGGAGCGCTGACACTTATAAATAAAGGTGCACATTGGTGGAAATGCCTAAATAACAAGGATGTGGGAAGTTGCACTAACCTCATCTTCAGAAAAGCATCAAAAACTGCATGCCATGTTACCGTGGATTGTTGCATTTTTACGATGAGGCTTTTACTACTAAAAAATATTTAGAAGATCATATTGCAAAATTGCAATAATTATGTTTTTGAGGGCGTTTTTAATGTGTTTTTGAAGCAAAAAAAAATTCTCATCTAAATGTGCCTTAGTGGTGGAGGCTGGAGCATGATTTCCTGGCAGCGTTCAATGACGAGACGCT
This sequence comes from Phyllobates terribilis, assembly GCF_046119375.1. NCBI lineage: Eukaryota > Metazoa > Chordata > Amphibia > Anura > Dendrobatidae > Phyllobates > Phyllobates terribilis. The sequence goes on from NW_027362765.1 coordinate 390,486,941, forward strand.
GCTATTATCATTATTAGTGTATGAAATCATAATCACAGTGCTGGCTCGTGCTGTTATGAGATGAACGCCGTGTTGTGAATTGGTTTGGAGAAGATAAATGCTATTATTTTCATGTCATGTTTTCCTGATTCAGAGCTGAGACACCAAGAGGTGTGGAGCCATCTGTGCAGCACGTTCATGTGATGTGCCAGGAAATTACTCATTTTTATTATTTCTTGTATTTTCTGCCAGGGAAGGGTTGGCAACATGGGAGAGGCAAGGGCGGAGAAAACTTTCCTTAGAGAATGCCCCTGTGGGTCTTTAGTTTTTCAAAGTTGCTGGGACTGGTAACATTTTTTGGAAGTACTCTACTCTGCACATCATAGTAGTTCACCAAAAGGTATTACCACCTTCAGTCTAGGTTGACTTTTAACGTCTTCACAACCATGCAATTTTTCATTTTTGTGCATTCGTTTTTTTTTTCTCTCCCTCTTTCAGGTATCATAATTGTTTTTAAAACTTTCCGTCAACTTTTGTGGGCCAAGTTGAGGTGAAATAAAAAAAAAATAATAATGTTATTTTTTTTTTTTTTTAGGTTAGTTCTATTACAGTGATACTAAACTTATGACATTTTTTATATTTTATTAGTTAAAAAATATTCTGAACTTTGGAAAAGAATTTTTCATTTGTGTCACTGTAAGAAACAGCAATTCTGTTTTTTCATTTTTTTTTTCTTTTGATGAAAAACGCATGGTTTCAATAATTATTTATTTTGATAGATTGGACTTTTATTGACGCGATAACAGATATATATATATATTTTTTTTATTATTTATTTATTCCTTTTTGGAGTAGGAAAAGTTGGGTGATTCAAACATTTAATTTTCATTTTCTTTAATACTATATTTTTTTTATTTTAACTTAATTTTTTAGTCCCTTTAGTTGTTACAATACTGGCGTAGTACTGCTGGAAATCAGTGGCCGAAGGAGCACAAGCAGGAAAAGCAAGCGGTAGTAGAAGTTTTTGGAGATAGCAAGGAGTTGTAGGAAACAATCCGTAGATAAATTAGAATAGACTGGGTAAGAATGTTCAGGAGCTGGAGACTGACGCTAAGCTAACAGCTAGACACAATACTCAAGCAGTGAGTGAGAGATCCATGCGGCTTTAAGTAGGCCCAAACAGGAAACAAGATGGATTCCATAGATTCATCTTTGAAAAGGGCAATTGTAGAACACAAGAGCAGCCTCCAGTGGTAAGGAGTGAAACTGCAGCACAATTATTAAAGTGAACAATAGCGGCCACTGTAGAAGGCAACAGAATTCCTGACATTAGGGGACTTGAACCTGTGATCATTTGATTGCATATAGTGCAATACAACAGTACTGCAGTATAAAGTTAAATCGACATTACTCTATAAAGTTCAGACGCAGGTTCTGGTCACTGCTGTTACAGGCAGATGCCGACTGGGCAACACAGCCAGTGTCTGCTTAATTGGAAGCAGGCTCAGCTCTTGAGCCTGTTCTGTAAAAGCTCACACTGATTGTGAAGTACAGTTATGCCAGGTTGTGCAAAGGGGTTAATATTATATAGTACACATTCAGATTTAGCAGAGAGGGGTTTATCATTGAACTGACCCCTGATATACATAGTTGTAACTCCATACTAGGCCCTGTGTAAACCATATAACATAATTTGTTTCATCCCAGTTCAGTTGCATTTGTACATTTTCCTCCCTTCTTGCTGGATATATACATTTACTCTTTTACATCCTGCAACGCTTCATCTTTTCTCCTTTCTCTAATGTAACGAGAGATTGAGTAGATGCAATGGTTTGTTAGTTAGGTAGGTATATGGAATGAGATTGGGTGGCATGATAATGGCTTGGCACTTAGTTATGGGTCTGTGCCAATTGCTCTCTACCATTGAGGTTCTGCTCTGCAGTCACTCTTATTGACGACTCTTGCACTGATCGCCTGTACGCAGCTAATTCACTTTGATAATGTAAGATGGTGACTGGTGTTTAATGGAGTGCAGCGGACTTGGACGGCTACCTTCACATTCTCTCCAGTAACGCTTCCTCCCTTGTGACTCGCTTTATGCGAGATGGACTTGCAGAAAATGGATTTTTAATGTATGAGTGAAAAGCCATCCGTAATTTATGAGATGGGGAAATGAGTGCGTTGCTCATGTGGGGGGTGATTATTTCGCTAGCTGTGGCTTAGAAAAGAGTCTGAGCAAATTGAGATTGCAATTGCCATAGGGATGGATGGCTGCCACGGAGAGGCGCGGAATTCTATGGTTTTAACATTTTAAATGATATTTCTATATTACTTATATTACATATCCTGCCCCTTTATGATGCTGTCATATGTAACACAGTGACAATATGCAAAAATCAGTATGGAAATTGAAAAAGATTTTACTTTGCATCTTGCCAGTTATTTTCTGGGAATCATTACCTTAGATTTCACCCTTTGCGGTGCATCGGGTGAAATCTTCAACAGAATTTTAGCCAAAATCTGTATGTAAAACATGCAGACGTGAGTGGGGACAAATATTATTATAGTATGAATAGACAACCGTGTCTCTAAATAGGGGTATACACACGAGGTCAAAATTGTTGTTACCCCTCATTTAATGAAAGAAAAACCCACAATGGTCACAGAAATAACTTGAATCTGACAAAAGTAATAAAACATTAAAAATCTATGAAAATGAACAAATGATAGTCAGACATTGCTTTTCTGCTTCCACAGGATTTAAAAAAAAATTTAACTCATGAAATAGGCCTGGACAGAAATGATGGTACCCCTGAAAATAATGTGACAAAAGGGACATGTTAAATCAAGTTGTGTCCACTAATTAGCATCACAAGTGTCTACAATCTTGTGATCAGTCAATGGGCCTGTATATAGGGCTACAGATACTCACTGTGCTGTTTGGTGACATGGTGTGTACCACACTCAACATGGACCAGAGGAAGCAAAGGAAAGAGTTGTCTCAGGAGATTAGAAAGAAAATTATAGACAAGCATGTTAACGCTAAAGGTTATAAGACCATCTCCAAGAAGCTTGATGTTCCTGTGACTACAGTTGCACATATTATTCAGAAATTTAAGATCCATGGGACTGTAGCCAACCTCCCTGGACCTGGCCGCAGGAGGAAAATTGATAACAAATCAAAGAGACGGATAATACGAATGGTATCAAAAGAGCCCAGGATAACTTCTAAAGAGATTAAAGGTGAACTTCAAGCTCAAGGAACATCAGTGTCAGATCGCACCATCCATCGTTGTTTGATCCAAAGTGGACTTCATGGGAGACGACCAAGGAGAACACCATTGTTGAAAAAAATCATAAAAAAGCCAGACTGGAATTTGCCAAACTACATGTTGACAATCCACAAAGCTTCTGGGAGAATGTCCTATGGACAGAAGAGACAAAAATGGAAGTTTTTGGCAAGGCACATCAGCTCTATGTTCACAGACAGAAAAATGAAGCATATCAAGAAAAGAACACTGTCCCTACTGTGAAACATGGTGGAGGCTCTGTTATGTTCTGGGGCTGCTTTGCTGCATCTGGCACAGGGTGTCTTGAATCTGTGCAGGGTACAGTGTAATCTCAAGACTATCAAGGGATTCTAGAGAGAAATGTTCTGCCCAGTGTCAGAAAGCTTGGTCTCAGTCGCAGGTCATGGGTCTTGCAACAGGATAATGACCCAAAACACACAGCTAAAAACACTCAAGAATGGCTAAGAGGAAAACATTGGACTATTCTGAAGTGGCTTCTATGAGCCCTGACCTAAATCCTATTGAGCATCTTTGGAAAGAGCTGAAACATGTCGTCTGGAAAAGGCAACCTTCAACTACGAGACAACTGGAGCAGTTTGCTCATGAGGAGTCAGCCAAAATACCTGTCGAGAGGTGCAGAAGTCTCATTGACAGTTACAGGAATCGTTTGATTGCAGTGATTGCCTCAAAAGGTTGTTCAACAAAATATTAAGTTAAGAAGAACCATCATTTCTGTTCAGGCTGTAAGGCGGTGGTGTTCACACCGTGCAGTAACTGAGGCAGTGACCCAAGAAAGTCCAACAAAAACAGCTTTTATTCAGCAACTCACGGGTAAACAGAAAGTCCTCCGGTTCGCAGCCGGGTTAACATGAGTCCATAAAACAACGGTTGCCGGGGGCAATGGCTGCGTGGGTTCAGCCACCCTCAATCCTGCTGAGCTTCCCTGCTATGCTCCTAGCAGGTTCCAACATAGAACATCACTAATCCTTAGTGCAGAGGTTTTAAAGGACCTGTGGCAAGAGCCACTGGAAAACCCGGGTTGGAGGGAGGAGGCCGCCCCACTGCCTCCTGTGACACATTCTGGGGGAGATATAACCTCCCTCGTATAAGATCCCGGTCACTGCCTCACAAGATCTATTTCATCAGTTTAATTTTTTTTTAAATTCTATGGAAGCAGGGTTGAAAAGTAATGACTGACTTTCATTTGTTCATTTTCATAGATTTTTAATTTATTATTACTTTTGTCAGATTCAAGTTATTTCTGTGACCATTGTGTGTTTTTCTTTCATTAAGCGAGGGGTACCAACAATTTTGACCACGTGTGTAGGTGGGAGGTGGGGGAAGGGGATATCCAACTGATTGCAAAGCTGCAGAAGGTACGATACACACCGGTCAATTGGGTACTACAAGAGGAATATGATTAAATAGAATAAAACCCCCGCACTATAGCAGGGCCCTATAAATTCTACTTCATTAGCTGTGCTAGAAGGCGATGTGCTAAAACTGATCAAACAAACAGATAAAACTGTGTTAAACAGTAAGTAACCAAGCAGTGATGGCAAACTCAAATAGAATCAATATGAGCCCAATAGTACAGTGGGCGATTTGGAATAATGAAATTGCATGCACAAGGGAAGTGCTGATCCACTACTTCTTCATTGATTATCTATCATTAGGATAGGTCATCAATGTTTGATCGGTTGGGGTCCAACTCCCGGCAACCCCGACAATCAGTCGTTCTCGGTGCCGAAACTGCTTGATTGTGGAGCTGCTCCATCTTCTGATAGTGGCTGCGGCAGGGTACTACACACACGCCTCCTATTAAAATCAATAGGAGACAGATGTGTAGTACCCTGCTGTGGCCACTATCAGAACACGGAACAGCTCCACAACTGAGGAATTCCGGCCAGCGGCTGCCGACACCGATAACAGCTGATCGGCGGTGGTGCCGGGTGTCAGATCCCGACCGATCAGACATTGATGACCTAAAAAGTAGTGGATGACCTCTTTAAATGGTACAACCATAGAGCATGAGTATATACATAAAAGTAGTAGTCTGATTAACTACTTCAACTGCCTGTCAGATTTAAACGTTTATTGGAACATATTCTGATAGAAAACAATAATTTTCCAAATGCATGGTGTGACAGAGTCCCACTTACCCTATGGGAAATTACAAGGTCTAGGCTGAGGTTGTGCATACAAGGAGTGAAGTTCAGGTGGTTGGACGTCTGAGGAATGCCAGAACCCGAAGTGGAGAGCATGCACAAGTGCGATGTAGCAGACATGGGGCGCCGGCCGGTGGCGTTCCTGGCGACAGAAGCAAGGCACCTATGCCATTATTTGCACTTCGCCTTACAGCACAGTTAATGAAGTAGAATTTTATAAAGTCCAGCTATAGCGTGGGGTATTATTCTATTTATTCATATTCCTTCATGAAATATAGTATAGGCTGGAGCACCCTATAGTGAGAATGTAGTGACTATTGGTGGTAGAATTGTTCTCTAAGCAGGGATGGTGGAAGGAGGTGTTCACAGATGATGAAGATGCTGAAAAGAAAATGCCTGCAGATATCACAAGTGTTAGCGAATTGTTGCAAGTTTCAACTGTTTTTCCTTCCTTCAAGTCAACTTATTGTCTCACGTGGGACAGTTGTAACAACTCACAAGGAGGAAACGAGTCTATATAATAAAATGAAACTATTGCAGCACACCTGGTATAATGGGTCAGAGCAGTCTCACACTCCTTCTCATCATATAGAAATGAAGACACACGGCAATACATCTTTCTTTAATCATATATGGAATTCTCTTGCGGAAAGAGGAGAGAAAGCAGCACTATCTGCGTGTAGTAAGAATTAAAAGTATTGTAACCAAGAAATAAAAGGAAAACTTCTCACCTGTGTATTGTGCAATATAGGGCACAACTCTGTGTAACACGTAGAAGCGTTTCAAATGGGTGTAGTCAATCTGGTATGCTGCAGGAATATTTTCCAAAAAAAGTTCCGACAAAGAGTTAATTAAGGGAAAAAGAGCCAGGTGGTAGGCGCTCCCGCAGATAAAAAAAATGGAAAACAGAGAACCCACCTCTAGGTTTCCGGAGAGGACCCGCTTCATCTCTACCTACAACCATGAGTGGGGGGCGATGAGGTGGGTCCTCTCGAAACATTGGAATGTTCTTGGCGCGGAGCCCTCCCTTAGGGACACGGTGAGACCAGTCCCACTTATGACTGCTAGAAGAGCCAAGAATTTGGGTGATTTGGTTACTTCTAGCCACTATGTTCCTCCGGTCCCTAACCCATTTGGGTCGCGCGGCCCCAGGGTTGGGTCGTTCCCATGTGGCGACTGTATGGCTTGCGCCAATGTCCTTCGCTGCTCATCCTTTACCAACTCGGATGGATCCCGCACCTATCAAATCCTGAAATATATTTCCTGCAGCGCTACACACGTGGTGTACTATGCCACGTGTAGCTGTCAGAAAATCTACGTAGGACTTACTACGAGAGAACTAAGGATTCGGGTGCGGGAACATGTGCGGGACATTGGCCCAGCCAAATCCATCTCAGACCCCCGGGAGCTCAGAACGTTACCTCGACATTTTAAAAAATGTCATGATTGTGACTCACGTAGCCTTTTGGTACGTGGTATAGATGCTGTGCATCTGGGCTCTCGGGGTGGCGACTATAAACTTTGCCTTGCGCAAAAGGAAGCCGGATGGATCAATACCCTTGATACCCTGGTGCCGCGTGGCCCTAATGAAAACTTGAGTTTCTCCTCCTTCTTATGATTTGGTCCTATTGCTTGGTTATGCTCTCCCCCAGTTTTATGTACATCTCTGATCTCTCAGTCTGTGCCTCAGTTTTTAGTCTGTTTTTTTCATTGTTTTTAATTGTGTTTGTTCTCAACTCTTGCTTTAGATTTCGGGCTACTACTTTACTGTCTTGGTGGACCTTCTCAAATTGAAGCTCAAGACATTTCTGATAGCTGATAAGATGGAACATCGTTTACGATCCCTTCCTCAAATGTGCACCCCTCCATCTTGGAGTGAAATCAACCCACTTTGAGTTGCATCATCTTTATGGACTTGCACACCTTGGGGGTGATCCCCTGGAATTATATCTATTTGCCTCTGTGTACCCATGGAGAATTGTACTGATGCATCACGAAGTTACTAACCGTGGATCATGAGAATGTTCTGCCTAACTCCTTCTATGATTGAGTCCTATCGCTAGTCACTTTAGTATACCTTACCTCTATCTTTATCATTGGTGGTGCGCGTGCCTCCTGGTCCCTCGCTGTCCTGCGCGCGTGTCCGTCTGTCTCTCCGTTCCTGGCACGCCTCTGGGGGCGTTCCTAGGCGCGCCCCCTGACGCCTGTCCGGGACCTGACGGCTGTGACGCGCGCGGCGGGGGGCGGGGCTCCGGACGCCCGCGCCGCTGTGCACCAATGAGCTCCGCGCCCAGTCGATCATGTGACTGGATTGGGGGCGTATATAGTTAGGTCCTTTCTGGTGTACCACACGGCGCCTCTTGAGAAAGAAGAAGCGAAACGCGCGTCGGGGAGCGTCCCTTACTACCTGCACTTTCTGTGGCTCCCCTGGGATCTGGCCGACTGCTCTATACTCAGGTCTCTCCCCTTCTGCTTGCTTGGGTGAGTGCCATGTACTAGACTCTAGGTGCATCCTGGACACTGTAATCTACTATATATTGGTGCCTGAGATGGGTGCATTTTTTCATTGCTTTAAGTCCTTGTCAGTCACTAATTATTGTACTAGACTTGATATACTGTTTTATTGACTGTATTGGACTTTCTGCCCCACAAGGGGGCTGTTTCCCTCTCAATAGAGGGTTTTTTGACTGATCTATCTATGCACCCATTTCTGGACTCCTTGTCCTCTTTTTAGATGTACCTGCCAGGGTCGGATATCCCACTGTATGATCTCCAGGAGATGCCTTAGTTCTGGCACCTCTTTTTACCTCATTGCTGTGTTATCTCTATATGACTTAACATTTTGTTAATGTACTGTATTTTGAATTGCTGTCTGTTTTGCCATATTGCTCTCTTTGTTCTCCTTTTTTGCGTCCCAGTACTAGTAGTGCTGACGCGATGAGAAAGCACAGAGACAAGGTGTTGCAGTTCAGGTTCTTTACTCACAGTTCTCATCCAGGTCACTTGTGCACAGATAGGACCGCCCGAGCCGTGCTGCGTCCACCAGGCAGGGGGCTCGATCATCCCCCAGGCAATTCCGGAGTGTGGCACAGGACTCCCTTCTATCCTTTCGTCAGCCATGCCCCACCAGTGACACTACTTCTGTCCAGCTGCCTCGGGTCTTCTCCTGGGAGGACTGGGTGTCCATTTCCCTGACCCTATGTGGTGTGCCTTTCTAGTAGGTGTAGTGAGGGGTCGCAGCAGTAAATGGTCGCGACCGCCGGTTCTTGGTTAAGGATTAGTCACCTCCACCAACTTGGGATCCGGTACCCTGTTCTGCCAACCCGTCACCCGAAATCTCCTGGGTCCTTAGGGTTCCTTCTGCTTTCGTGTCTCTGGGCCCTTCTACACTTTGGGCACTTCTCTTTCTTTGCTGTTCCTTTCCATTTCTGTTCCTTTCTGTTTCTGTTCCTTTCTGCTGGCTCTGGCCTTCCTCCTAGGCCTGCCTCGTGGAGCTGGGCCCAGACTGAGCCACAGCTCCCTGTCAGCCCTCTCTGGCTGAACTCCTCTTCTCTTCTCCTCCTGACTGAACTGACCTGAACTGAACCCAGAACTAAGATGGTGGCCACCTCTTATACCTCCCTCTCTGTGTATGAGCCCAGGTGACTTGCAACCAATGAGCTCCTACCTATGCCCAGAAACCGTCCCCTCCTGCTCCTACATCACTGGGTTTTCCTCCCCCCTCCCCACTCCAGCCAGGGACATGTTCTGTCGTGCCTGCATTACTGTACTAATGGGAGCACCGTTGAGCTGTCCCCTGGAAATGGGGTGTGTGTGATGCATGCAGCTAACTGATTCCCGGTCCACACACCATCCTTACCCGGGAGTGGGACATCACACCTCTGGTTGAGGTGCAATGCCTCTGTAGTGACCGAACCCTCGGGGCGCTACATTCCCCCCCCGGTAAACCACAGCACGTCCTCAGGCTGGAAAAGAGCAAAGACAATTCAAAAACATACAAAATTTTTAGAATGCATTCGCATATAAGACAATAACCATTTAACCCATCCCTTTATGGGAGGCACTTTTCTCCTTTAACGTTACCGGTACACTTTTCTCTTTTAACAAGTATTACACATATAAAATACCATAATACTCTTTTAGCAGCATATAAAACTTTTCAGTATAAAACATTCTCAAGTAAAACACATTCTTGGGTACTGGCCGCCGTGCATCTTGCGACCAGGTGTCCTTTCTTCTTTTAAGTGCAAAAACTTCAGCAAACTTTTAAACGTGAGGGACTCTCTGTCCCGAGGTAGACGTTGCAGTCTTTTTATAAAACCAGTAGGGGGCGCTTTAGGAAGCGCAACTATTTACAGGGTCGGCCGCTCTCAGTCCTCGGCCAGGTAGGGAAAAGGGATGGCTGTTCTCAGTCCCCATCCAGGTAACTTAGGGGATGGGGCAATTTTTATCAGTTCTATATCAGTCCCACACTCTCAGTGGAAACAGTCCCACAACAGTTCTTTGTACCCTGACGGGTAACTATTTACATTTGTGCACTGCCACTTTTCAGTAGCGGTGTCCTCCTTGCGCACCTTCCTCCGGGTAGTCTTCAGGCCCGTCCTGGCCCTCTTGGTACTCGGGGTCCGAGTGGTACTGCTCCTCCTCTCCTACCACTCTATGGACGTGGAGGGCATACAGTCCTTTTGCACCCTTGTGCCGGGTATAGGTGACCACGTCGCCAGGGTATAAATCTCGTCCGCGATGTCCCTCTGGCAGGTGGCTCTCGACGTCCCTGCGGGTCACAAAGACGTCGTCGGTGGTTTCAGGGTCCTTGATGAAGCCCCAGCCTCGCTCCATCTGGAATTTCACCACGGTTCCGGTGACTCTTGGACTGCTGGCAGCTCGGGGTTTCTGTTGGGCTCTTCTTTTCTGCTCCGCACTTCGTGCTTGGAGCCGCTCCTCCCTGACACATCGCTCCCGCCGCTCCCTCTCAAATGTCGCCAGCTGCTGGCGGCAGGACTCCAGTCGACGGGCTGCGTCCACCCGGGTTTCCTGGGTGAACCCCATCAGGTTTTCTCCAGTGGGGTCCCACTCGAACTGGGCGTCCTCCAGTGAGGGATGGCTTATCTCTCTGGGCTCCGGAGCTGGTATCAGGGGTTCGCGCGGGGGCTGGTCTTTCCATTGGCGGCTGCTGATCAGGTCGGCCGGCCATACCAGGGGCAGTCCATCCGGGCCGGTGTGCTGGGCGAATAGATCCGCGCCCAGGGGCAGTATGGCAGGGGGCCTCGGTTGGGGAGCAGCGCCCGAGGGCACTCGTCCTGGCGACCAGGCCGGTGGGCGTCTCCGGTTGTGCCCGAGAGGGGCACCGTCAAGGAAGGGGGCGCTCGTGAGGCAGTAACGCCCGGGTGCACTAGGCCTTGTGACCCGGCCTGTGGCACCTGTTTCTTTATTGCGCCCGGGGTTAAAGGGCACGGCGCGGGGCGGGGCGTGACAGCAGCGCTTGCAGCCTGAGGCCTAGCTGGTAGCGGCGGAGGCGTGATGTCAGGTACGGTTCCCAGGGCTTCGGGTCCTGCAACGGGAGGCGGGGGCAGGCTTGCGGCCTCAGGGCTTGGGGTGATGATGTCCCCGTTACCTGCCTCGGTCTCTGTGGCCTCCTCCGCGGCGGCGTCCCCGGACTCCGGTCCACCTTCACCGCCCTCAGAGGCAGGCGTGCGGTTGAGCGGTGGTAGCGCCTCCTGCGGTCGGGTCACAGCTTGCTGGGCCAACTCCTCCCTCCACCCGGCGATCACATCCTGCTTTGCCCGGACCATCCTCCGATCCAGGTCTTCTAGCGCGGCTTGCGCATGCTCCGGGTCTCTGTTGAGCTGTGCCAGCAACTCTGTTAGGCTGCATGGTGGTTCAGCCTGCAACAGGCTACGGGCCAAGGTGCTGGTGGTGTTTGGTGTTCCTTCCATTCCCGGGTGCGGTCTGTCCAGACTGATCCAGACCGCACCCTGCCCCACAGTTTTATTTCCTGTCCGCCCCCATTGGGGGTGGTCCTGGGACCATCTGCTGACAATCACTTTCAGGGGCAGCCCCCCCACGTTGATGGACATCTCTACAGCAGCACTCATGGCTGTTGCGGGCGGGCTCCTTCTTTGGCGCCATTCTGGGACCTGGCCCACGATGGGAGGTGGCTTCCTGCTGTCTTTTGACGCGCACATTATGGCGCCCGTTCTGCTGGGGCGGGCGCCATTTTCAACACAGTCAACTTTCAATAAAACAGTCTCTTTCTCTTCAGGCGTGCAATACTCGTTTATGGCGGGTTGGTTACGATCCTGCCGACTACGCCAAAAGTTGACGCGCCCCCTTGGCTACATGGGGAACCCGGAACCGGGCCTCTTTGTGGGATGCTGGGGGTTGTAGTCACCGTGGCAGCGACCCGGTCCCGTGGCTCAGGGTGGTCAAACCAGTGGCAGTCTATTTATGGGGTTTTTATGATTTAATGTCCGACTATGCCACCCGTGGATTGCGGTCAGGATGAACCGCCGCTGCAGGGCAGACCGCTGAGGCTGGTGTTGTGGGTGCAGCAGACTGTAGTACAACTCCCCACGGGAGGAGTATAGCCTCAGGGCAATGTAGAGTGATGATGGTGGTGGTGGTGCGGGGCGTCCCAGTACTAGTAGTGCTGACGCGGTGAGAAAGCACAGAGACAAGGTGTTGCAGTTCAGGTTCTTTACTCACAGTTCTCATCCAGGTCACTTGTGCACAGATAGGACCGCCCGAGCCGTGCTGCGTCCACCAGGCAGGGTGCTCGATCAACCCCCAGGCAATTCCGGAGTGTGGCACAGGACTCCCTTCTATCCTTTCGTCAGCCGTGCCCCACCAGTGACACTACTTCTGTCCAGCTGCCTCGGGTCTTCTCCTGACCCTATGTGGTGTGCCTTTCTAGTAGGTGTAGTGAGGGGTCGCAGCAGTAAATGGTCACGACCGCCGGTTCTTGGTTAAGGATTAGTCACCTCCACCAACTTGGGATCCGGTACCCTGTTCTGCCAACCCGTCACCCGCAATCTCCTGGGTCCTTAGGGTTCCTTCTGCTTTCGTGTCTCTGGGCCCTTCTACACTTTGGGTACTTCTCTTTCTTTGCTGTTCCTTTCCGTTTCTGTTCCTTTCTGTTTCTGTTCCTTTCTGCTGGCTCTGTCCTTCCTCCTAGGCCTGCCTCGTGGAGCTGGGCCCAGACTGAGCCACAGCTCCCTGTCAGCCCTCTCTGGCTGAACTCCTCTTCTCTTCTCCTCCTGACTGAACTGACCTGAACTGAACCCAGAACTAAGATGGTGCCCACCTCTTATACCTCCCTCTCTGTGTATGAGCCCAGGTGACTTGCAACCAATGAGCTCCTACCTATGCCCAGAAACCGTCCCCTCCTGCTCCTACATCACTGGGTTTTCCTCCCCCCTCCCCACTCCAGCCAGGGACATGATCTGTCGTGCCTGCATTACTGTACTAATGGGAGCACCGTTGAGCTGTCCCCCGGAAATGGGGTGTGTGTGATGCATGCAGCTAACTGAGTCCCGGTCCACACACCATCCTTACCCGGGAGTGGGACATTACACCTCTGGTTGAGGTGCAATGCCTCTGTAGCGACCGAACCCTCGGGGCGCTACATTTATCTCACCCAGTGCTGGATTTGCAGCTACACTGCTCAGTTCTGCTGTATGATGTCCTCCATGCAACTGCTGCTTCTGCACATGTGCAGCATAGTGACACGAGGGCAGGCATATCTCTTGTCTGTTTGTGCTGAGAGGCATCATAGCAGATGTTCTCCACCCACTAGCTCAGAGTCAGCTAAAAATTTGAGATAACAGTCTGCAGAGGGGAAAACAGTGAAGAATAAAGGATATACTGTAAGTCTTATAATGGCCAGAAATAGGTTTACTCCTCATGTAGTGGGTATTCTGAACAGTCACCTTAAATAGCAGGCACACTTTAAGGCTTGAACCATTGCCTACTCTTCATCAGAAAACGTTCTAGTTTTTTCTATAACAGTTTTACATTCTACAATAATTTATTTAAGTTAGTTTATTTCTTGATTAAAGGAATATTGAAAAAAAAAATAGCGGGTTGATAGTTTTTTCAGCCTCCCTGATGCATTAGACCCACACCTCCCATCTAATATTCTGCTGATGGAGGGCCGCTCAGTTACCATAATGAAAATTGTATTTCTAAGGCTTATTAAGTTAATTCTGTTCAGGTAAATGGAATTATATCCATCCAGACTTGTATTTTAGAAGGGATAGGCTCCTCTGTCACAAATTGAATTTATACTTAAATTCTGCCTGTAAGCGATACATGGAGCGATCATGCTGAGGCAGCTACCGAACCCACGACTCCGGAACAGGCCATTAATTGTCTGTAATATCATTTTAAACACTGCTCTGGTTTTAATCTCCAGTTTGTGTTTCTTAGTTATGTTTCATTCTGCTAAAACATGAAAAACAGCCGGAAAATATACCTAACAGGAAGAGTTTATAGAGTAGCGAGCAATAGTAATTATACGAGACCCCGCTGTGCTCCCCACCAGTTATCCACACTACCGAAATCTGCATTCATTGTCAGTACACACAATGAGATAATTCAGGTTTTTGTCTTTCTAAATGAAAATCTAGAAATTCATATATAATACTATATTACCAATCAACAAATACTACCATGCAGAGCCGACACCAGCAAGCGTCCAGGGAGCAGGAAAATCAAAATATCCCCTGGAAACGCCAAATACTGCAGCGCAGCACAAAACACCTTCACAGCAGCGCCAAATCCACAATGCAGCACAACATACCTCCCCAGCTGCGCCATATACTGCAGCGCAGCACAAAACACCTTCCCAGCAGCGCCAAATCCACAATGCAGCACAACATACCTCCCCAGCCGCGCCATATACTGCAGCGCAGCACAAAACACCTTCCCAGCAGCGCCAAATCCACAATGCAGCACAACATATCTCCCCAGCCGCGCCATATACTGCAGCGCAGCACAAAACACCTTCCCAGCAGCGCCAAATCCACAATGCAGCACAACATGCCTCCCCAGCCGCGCCATATACTGCAGCGCAGCACAAAACACCTTCCCAGCAGCGCCAAATCCACAATGCAGCACAACATACCTCCCCAGCTGCGCCATATACTGCAGCGTAGCACAAAACACCTTCCCAGCAGCGCCAAATCCACAATGCAGCACAACATACCTCCCCAGCCGCGCCATATACTGCAGCGCAGCACAAAACACCTTCCCAGCAGCGCCAAATCCACAATGCAGCACAACATGCCTCCCCAGCCGCGCCATATACTGAAGCGCAGCACAAAACACCTTCCCAGCAGCGCCAAATCCACAATGCAACACAACATACCTCCCCAGCCGCGCCATATACTGCAGCGTAGCACAAAACACCTTCCCAGCAGAGCCAAATCCACAATGCAGCACAACATACCTCCCCAGCCGCGCCATATACTGCAGCGCAGCACAAAACACCTTCCCAGCAGCGCCAAATCCACAATGCAGCACAACATGCCTCCCCAGCCGCGCCATATACTGCAGCGCAGCACAAAACACCTTCCCAGCAGCGCCAAATCCACAATGCAGCACAACATACCTCCCCAGCCGCGCCATATACTGCAGCGCAGCACAAAACACCTTCCCAGCAGCGCCAAATCCACAATGCAGCACAACATGCCTCCCCAGCCGCGCCATATACTGCAGCGCAGCACAAAACACCTTCCCAGCAACGCCAAATCCACAATGCAGCACAACATACCTCCCCAGCCGCGCCATATACTGCAGCGTAGCACAAAACACCTTCCAAGCAGAGCCAAATCCACAATGCAGCACAACATACCTCCCCAGCCGCGCCATATACTGCAGCACAGCACAAAACACCTTCCCAGCAGCGCCAAATCCACAATGCAGCACAACATACCTCCCCAGCCGCGCCATATACTGCAGCGCAGCACAAAACACCTTCCCAGCAGCGCCAAATCCACAATGCAGCACAACATGCCTCCCCAGCCGCGCCATATACTGCAGCGCAGCACAAAACACCTTCCCAGCAGCGCCAAATCCACAATGCAGCACAACATACCTCCCCAGCCGCGCCATATACTGCAGCGTAGCACAAAACACCTTCCCAGCAGAGCCAAATCCACAATGCAGCACAACATACCTCCCCAGCCGCGCCATATACTGCAGCGCAGCACAAAACACCTTCCCAGCAGCGCCAAATCCACAATGCAGCACAACATGCCTCCCCAGCCGCGCCATATACTGCAGAGCAGCACAAAACACCTTCCCAGCAGCGCCAAATCCACAATGCAGCACAACATACCTCCCCAGCCGCGCCATATACTGCAGCGTAGCACAAAACACCTTCCCAGCAGAGCCAAATCCACAATGCAGCACAACATACCTCCCCAGCCGCGCCATATACTGCAGCGCAGCACAAAACACCTTCCCAGCAGCGCCAAATCCACAATGCAGCACAACATGCCTCCCCAGCCGCGCCATATACTGCAGCGCAGCACAAAACACCTTCCCAGCAGCGCCAAATCCACAATGCAGCACAACATACCTCCCCAGCCGCGCCATATACTGCAGCGCAGCACAAAACACCTTCCCAGCAGCGCCAAATCCACAATGCAGCACAACATACCTCCCCAGCCGTGCCATATACCGCAGCGCAGCACAAAACACCTTCCCAGCAGCGCCAAATCCACAATGCAGCACAACATACCTCCCCAGCCGCGCCATATACTGCAGCGCAGCACAAAACACCTTCCCAGCAGCGCCAAATCCACAATGCAGCACAACATACCTCCCCAGCCGCGCCATATACCGCAGCGCAGCACAAAACACCTTCCCAGCAGCGCCAAATCCACAATGCAGCACAACATACCTCCCCAGCCGCGCCATATACTACAGCGCAGCACAAAACACCTTCCCAGCAGCGCCAAATCCACACTGCAGCACAACATACCTCCCCAGCCACGCCATATACTGCAGAGCAGCACAAAACACCTTCCCAGCAGCGCCAAATCCACAATGCAGCACAACATGCCTCCCCAGCCGCGCCATATACTGCAGCGCAGCACAAAACACCTTCCCAGCAGCGCCAAATCCACAATGCAGCACAACATACCTCCCCAGCCGTGCCATATACTGCAGCGCAGCACAAAACACCTTCCCAGCAGCGCCAAATCCACAATGCAGCATAACATACCTCCCCAGCCGCGCCATATACCGCAGCGCAGCACAAAACACCTTCCCAGCAGCGCCAAATCCACAATGCAGCACAACATACCTCCCCAGCCGCGCCATATACTGCAGCGCAGCACAAAACACCTTCCCAGCAGCGCCAAATCCACAATGCAGCACAACATGCCTCCCCAGCCGCGCCATATACTGCAGCGCAGCACAAAACACCTTCCCAGCAGCGCTAAATCCACAATGCAGCACAACATACCTCCCCAGCCGCGCCATATACCGCAGCGCAGCACAAAACACCTTCCCAGCAGCGCCAAATCCACAATGCAGCACAACATACCTCCCCAGCCGCGCCATATACTGCAGCGCAGCACAAAACACCTTCCCAGCAGCGCCAAATCCACAATGCAGCACAACATGCCTCCCCAGCTGCGCCATATACTGCAGCGCAGCACAAAACACCTTCCCAGCAGCGCCAAATCCACAATGCAGCACAACATACCTCCCCAGCCGCGCCATATACCGCAGCGCAGCACAAAACACCTTCCCAGCAGCGCCAAATCCACAATGCAGAACAACATACCTCCCCAGCCGCGTCATATACTACAGCGCAGCACAAAACACCTTCCCAGCAGCGCCAAATCCACAATGCAGCACAACATACCTCCCCAGCCGCGCCATATACTGCAGCGCAGCACAAAACACCTTCCCAGCAGCGCCAAATCCACAATGCAGCACAACATACCTCCCCAGCCGCACCATATACCGCAGCGCAGCACAAAACACCTTCCCAGCAGCGCCAAATCCACAATGCAGCACAACATACCTCCCCAGCCGCGCCATATACTGCAGCGCAGCACAAAACACCTTCCCAGCAGCGCCAAATCCACAATGCAGCACAACATACCTCCCCAGCCGCGCCATATACTGCAGCGCAGCACAAAACACCTTACCAGCAGCGCCAAATCCACAATGCAGCACAATATACCTCCCCAGATGTGTCGAGAGATTTGTACAACACACAAAATATTTCTACTGGTGTCAAATATCACAATACAGCCATTAATACCGCCATAAGTGCCGCCAATCAATAGAACAATATCATGTAAAAGATCCCCCAGCAGCACCAATGCCAAATTGCAGAGCAAAATATCTCCCTAACAGTACCACATACAGTGCCTTGTGAAAGTATTTGGCCCCCTTGAACTTTTCTACCTTTTGCCACATTTCTGGCTTCAAACATGAAGATACAAAATTGTAATTTTTTGGGGAAGAATCAACAACAAGTGGGACACAATTGTGAAGTGGAACAAAATTTATTGGATATTTTAAACTTTTTAAAAAAATTAAAAACTGAAAAGCGGGGCGTGCAATATTATTCGGCCCCCTTGAGTTAATACTTTGTAGCGCCACCTTTTGCTGCGATTACAGCTGCAAGTCGCTTGGGGTATGTCTCTATCAGTTTTGCACAGCGAGAGGCTCAAATTCTTGCCCATTCTTTCTTTCAAAACAGCTCAAGCTCATTGAGGTTGGATGGAGGGGGTTTGTGAACAGCAGCTTTCTGCTCTTTCCACAGATTCTTGACTGGATTCAGTTCTGGACTTTGACTTGGCCATTCTAACACCTGGATACATTTATTTTTGAACCATTTCATTGTAGATTTTGCTTTATGTTTGGGATCATTGTCTTGTTGGAAGATAAATCTCCGTCCCAGTCTCAGGTCTTTTGCAGACTCTAACAGGTTTTCTTCCAGAATGGTCCTGTATTTGGCTCCGTCCATCTTCCCATCAATTTTAACCATCTTCCCTGTCCCTGCTGAAGAAAAGCAGGCCCAAACCATGATTCTGCCACCACCATGTTTGACAGTGGGGATGGTGTTTTGAGGGCGATGAGCTGTGTTGCTTTTACGCCAAACATATCTTTTTGCATTGTGGCCAAAAAGTTCGATTTTGGTTTCATCTGACCAGAGCACCTTATTCCACAAGTTTGGTGTGTCTCCCGTTGTGGCAAACTTCAAACGAGACTTTTTATGCATATCTTTGAGAAATGGCTTTCTTCTTGCCACTCTTCCATAAAGGCCAGATTTGTGCAGTGTACGACTGATTGTTGTCCTATGGACAGACTCTCCCACCTCAGCTGTAGATCTCTGCAGTTCATCCAGAGTGATCATGGGCCTTTTGGCTGCATCTCTGATCAGTCTTCTCCTTGCTCGAGATGAAAGTTTAGAGGGACGGCCGGGTCTTGGTTGATTTGCAGTGGTCTGATACGCCTTCAATTTCAATATGATCGCTTGCACAGTGCTCCTTGAGATGTTTAAAACTTAGGAAATCTTTTTCTATCCAAATCCGGCTTTAAACTTCACCATAACAGTATCTCGGACCTGCCTGGTGTGTTCCTTGGTCTTCATGATGCTCTCTGCACTTGAAACAGAACCCTGAGACTATCACAGAGCAGGTGCATTTATACGGAGACTTGATTACACACAGGTGGATTCTATTTATCATTACCAGTCATTTAGGACAACATTGGATCATTCAGAGATCCTCACTGAACTTCTGCACTGAAAGTAAAGGGGCCGAATAATATTGCACGCCCCACTTTTCAGTTTTTAATTTTTTTAAAAAGTTTAAAATATCCAATAAATTTCGTTCCACTTCACGATTGTGTCCCACTTGTTGTTGATTCTTCCCCCAAAAAATTAGAATTTTATATCTTTATGTTTGAAGCCAGAAATGTGGCAAAAAGTAGAAAAGTTCAAGGGGGCCAAATACTTTTACAAGGCACTGTACCACAATGGTGCAAATGGAACCAAGAGTACACCCCAGCAGTGTCATCTACTTTGCCTTATAAATGTGTCCCCATGCATGCCAGCCACATTGCTAGCCACAGAAGCCAGACAAATTGCCCATGTAAGTGCAATTAATATTTCTCCATAGGTATAAGCTTTACTGCTCCTGCAAATGCCAGCCATAATGCCCTTAAATGCCAACCAGACTGTTTTTATAATGCATTGGTTAATAAGTGTCAACCATTTTCTCCCCATATACGCCAACCAGGCTATTTACCTTTTACACAATCCATCTGTCTTAGGCTGTGCTCCCACGATGAGCTTTTGGTGAGTTTGTGACGCTCACACTATTTTCTATTATGTCAAAAACACAGCATCTAAGGCCACATTCACACTTTTCCTCTGAGGCCACGGCCCAACTATCAGTATTTAGTCAGTATTCAGTCAGTATTTTTTTTTCAGGTGTGGGAACCAAAACCAGGTGAGGAACAATCAGAGAAAAGGTATAACAGAAACAAGTCACCGATTTTGCATTTATCACGACTCCGGGTTTTGGCTCCCACTCCTGAGAAAAAATACTGACCAAATACTGATAGTGGGGCCGTGGCCTATATGTAAATTTTGATGTAACTATAACTACATGTAAACTTTAAGAGACTTAAGAAAGAGACTTAAGAAATTAAGAAACTTTAATGAGAACTTTAAGTTCTCCTTTTCCCCTTTCCCTTACCACACTTTTTTCCCCATCTAATCTACCGGTACTTAAATAAACTATTTTTTTTTTCTCTCTATGCTATTTTTCCGTCCCCCTATATTTGTAAATTGTTAAAAATTCAATAAAAAATATTGAAACACAAATACTGATTTGAAATACTGACCAAATGCTGACAAATACTGAACATGGCCTCACATTTCCAGCAAAGTGACTGGGATGTATAGAAATCTCAGTGTGTTTCCATGGACCGTGTGTACGTGGGCAAAACATGTTCGGTTTTTATCAGCAGCACGGGCCACAAAACATCCAGCACACATGCACACTGATGACATCTGTGTGTCATCAGTATCACACGTACCGATGCCTGAGAATCAGCAGTACATTTTGCGTTGTTCCCTAGCGCCGGGTGCTGCAGGCATCTGCCATCATTGTCCCCTGCGCTTGTTCTGCGATCAGCGCCAGCAGGGGACAATGTTGAGAGTAGTATTCCGCCCCCGTTGTGTGTAAAAATAAGAATAAAATAAAAAACACATTATACTCACCTGTACACCTAATTCCCTGAAGACATTGTCCCCTGTAAACAAAACAAAAATTAAAAAAAAACAAGATCCCTCACCTGTCCGAAGTGTAAATCATTCACTGCTCCACTCCGCAATCCATCTGTGCGACATTTCTTCATCAGCATGCGTGATGGCTTGAGGTGATCGCACACACTGAGGAGCCGGGGAGAATGACTCACTGCAGCGAGCGGGCACCTGAACTGCGCTGAGTTCACTGAGTGACAGGACACCGCTTGTTGAGCTCAGCGCAGTTCAGGGGCTTGCTGCATTGACTCATTCTTCTCTGCTCCTCAGCGTGTGTAGTCGCCTCAAGCCACTGCTCACACTGATGAAGAAATGTCGCACAGATGGATTACAGTGTAGGACACTGGATTATTTACACTTCGGACAGGTGAGGGATATTGTGCTTTTTATTTTAGGTTTGTTTACAGGGGACAATGGCTTCAGGGAATTAGGTATAAAGGTGAGTATAATGTGTTTTTTATTGTATTCTTAATTTTACACTTGTTGTAGACAGCAGGGGAAGAATACAACTCTCAACATTGTCCCTTGTTCATGCTGATCGCAGCACAAGGAGGGGACAATGATGATAGAAGTTTGCAGCACCTGGCACTTGGGAACAGCGCAAATTGTACCGCTGATTCCCAGGCGCCGGTACGTGTGATACTGATGTGGCACACGGGTGACACACAGTCGCCACACAAGTACACACAGACACATATATCTCTGGTACTGCTTTTTCCAGTACCGGAAATATCAGGACATGTGAAAGAGGCCTTAATGTGGGACTGGTGTCATTTGGAGATGCCTAGGAAACCTGCTGGTGGATCAATATAAAAGAGGTCCATAAGAAAAAGTTCTTCTTGGGCAAGCCTGACAGTTTGATACTTCTATGGGGTCCTAGTGTACCGGCGCTGTATGAAAGCACAGAAAAATCAATGGTTTGTAAACTTGTGCCTAAGGATGTGATGCACAGTACAATCTTCAAGGCTGGAGGAGAAAAAAACTATGGAGGACACAGGGGTGGACACATCATTGGTGCAACCTGCGCGGCTGCACAGGGGCCCAAGAGGTAAGGGGACCCATTTCTACTTCCAAAGCAGAAGCAATTTTGCACTTTTAGGAGCTCTTGGGCTGCAAAGGGCCCATATATTGCCCTTGCACAGGGGCCCTTTTCTGTCTGTGTGCACCAGTGGGAGGACATCATGATTGGCACTTAGCAATGGCTCTTAGTGCTGGGCTGCAATACTCTCTGTACTTGTCTCTATGAGCGGCATTTACTGATTGTGCTGCAGTAGTAATGATTACTTTTGTTAATGGCACAGTTGATCTTTTCCGGAGTTCACACTGTGCAATAATTATAAAAGTCCGTAAAGTGGCTGCTTCATCAGGACAACTCCTGTCAATACAGACTATTAGGACATATTGGGTGTCATAGAGGGGGTAACTCCAGTTGGGACCCCCCTGTGTAAGCCAGAGTGGAGACCCGCTAACCAGCACAAGAAGCAGACACTGACATATATCATCTATCCAAGTATTAGCAAAAAGATGGGCAGAAACTAATTGCAATCTGTCAGTTTTGCATGTAAATCAGGAGTTTGCAGTGGATGTAGCTGAACGTTTCCCAGTGGTTTCATTCTGTTTTTAAGTCGCCAGCATCTGAAAGCACTTGTGCCTAAATATAGAAGTGGTGTGTAGCTCTGTGTGTAATGCATTCTGCAGTTCCCACAAATGCCCCTTTTTTCGCTCTCTTCTGGCCGGGTGTGGCTCGGCATTTATATATGGATCTTGGCAATGATACAAGGAGTCTGTGTTGAGAAGATTGTGAATTCCTGACATGTTCACTGTGTTATTGTGGATGCTGGAGGCAGACCAGGAAAACCACTAATGGAAAAATCCTACACCAAAATATTAAAATACACTCAGCCGTTGTGCCTGTGCCTTACACTTTAGAGGTTTCTGGCTTCTTGGCATTTTTCTGGGCATTCACCAAGTTCTCAATATGCAAAGTGCAAAGAAAACATCTGTTTAAAGCCCAGATTGATCACGTGTACCGTGAATGTCAACTGATTTTACACAGGAAGCTGCTGCTAAAATTGACCGCTTATTTAAAATCCTCTCCGTTCTCACAAACTGACTGATTTTTAATTCTATCAAATATTTCCCAATGCCCAGATACCTCTACAGAATCAGCGGTGTGTTCTCCTAAGCAAAAGCTTGAGTTTGCAAGCTCTTTGCTACACAGCTTGCAGGCGCTGCTCTGAAGCTGGCCAGATCTCTGAATCCAGCCAGCTATAAAGCCTCTGCTCTCCTCCAATGCTGCAGAGACAAAGTGGCCTCTGCCCGCAGCATCGAATGCTTGCTGGTCCGAACTGTCAATCATTCAAGAGCGCATTGATTCCAGGCAAGCAGGAAGTCGGGAGGCAGAGGAGCGGTGCGCTTCTGAACAGTCATCATGGAAACAAGCCTATAATAATAAGGTCTTGGAAAATGTATAGAGCATGGAATGCTTGAAATGCATAATTGCATACCTGGTTTAGATATTTTTGCTACAATGGAATGTTGGATCATATATGATAAGGACCAGTCATGTGATCAGTCCAGCTGCGAACTTCCATATGATATATTATAGGAATGCGTAAAAGTGAAAATAACTGAGAAACTGAAAAAACAGGGCACATTCATAATTCTTTTGCAGTCCTTTTTTTTTTTGACTTGTAGTTTTTGCTGACATTTTTTTACGCCAAATTCATCAAAACGGCGCACGCGATTCATGAATTCTGTGCGAAGCCCAAATTGCCTTTTTATCTGTCTTTTACTGGTTTCTCGACACCCTAGCTGGAAAAGTTGCACGTTTTGCAAAATGTTGCAAAAATGCACCAAAATAACTAGCGTCCATAAAATCACAATGAAGTAGAATTGCGCCAAATTTTGCAAAAAAAATAAATACATTTGTATTTCATAAATCTTTCTCAAACATCTGGAGGAGCCACGTTGACGTAAAAATAGGAAAACTAAATCACAACTTGAAAAAAATGCGAAAATCATTTGATGAAGTTGTTGCAAATAAAAAAGTCACTAATTAATAAGTATTCAAGCCAAATATATGGGGAAATTTCAATGATGATTAAGGCCCACAATGTTACATTTTAAGGATAAAGGTAGGGTGTAAAATGCATTCTTACAACATGGATTAAAACCGATTCTCAAACAAAGATGTGGACACTTGATTACGGAGTTTATATAAATATGATTTTTTTTCCAGGGATTGATTATTAGAGTGATAACACAATAGACAGTAGTCGTTTCCATTCCATCCAATCAAGAGTTATGTAACTAAATAATACTGCCAAACAGTTCTCAAAGAGTATTCCTTTTGTGTTAAAAAATACCTACAAAGGTCTCATAACAGTAACATAAATATATAAATATTCTAGTAACCCATCCCACATTTTCTACACTCTACTACTTCTGGAAGTCTTTCTAATCATCCCTAGTCTAGACCCAAAACAGAGAAGCCCCTTATATGCCCTATAATATCTAGCAGAGATAGGTGATCTTTGGTAGCTGAGCCACTAGAAGCAGGGGCGTACATAGAAATCATGGTGCCCCATAGCATAAGTTCTAATCCCCCCCCCCAACAGAAAACAAATATTTAGTGGGGTCACAGAAGAGCACATCTTACAACTTTGCAGCCTTTGCAAAATAGTTTTCCTCCTATTGAAGCCCTAGATTACCCGTTCATTGAATCATAAAGTATGATGCCAACAAAAGTGCCCCAAACACTGCATGATACCCCCACAGTGCATTCCTCCACAGTACCCTCCACACACCAGTAGGATGACCCTACTGTACCCCATCTCAACTCCCCCAGCAAAGTATGGTGACCCCAATACAGTATGATCCTCCAACAGTGACCCCCACACAGCCCTTCATGTAGTACTGTATAATGGGCCTACATACAGTGTAATGGCCTCCACACAGTATGATGGACCCCAAAAAACCTTCACACTGTAAAATTGCTTGCATACAGTGCAATGGCTCCCACATAGCCTTCCAAATATTATAATAGCTCATACATAGCCCTCCATTTAGTATAATGCACTCCCCATAGTCCTCCATATAGTATAATGTGTCCCCAATAGTCCTCCATACTGTATAATGCGCTCCCAATAGTCCTCCATACTGTGTAATGCACTCCGCATAGTCCTCCATATTGCATAATACACCCCCCATAGTCCTCCATATAGTATAATGCACTCCCCAGGGTCCTCTATACAGTATAATGTGCTCCCCATAGTACTCCATATAGTATAATGCACTCCCCATAGTCCTCCATATAGTATAATGCGCTCCCAATAGTCCTCCATACTGTGTAATGCACTCCCCATAGTCCTCCATATTGCATAATACACTCCCCATAGTCCTCCATGTAGTATAATGCACTCTCCAGGGTCCTCTATACAGTATAATGTGCTCCCCATAGTACTCCATATAGTATAAAGCACTCCCCAGAGTCCTCAATATAGTATAATGCGCTCTCCATAGTCCTCCATACTGTGTAATGTACTCGCCATAGTTCTCCATATAGTATAATGCACTCCAAGAGTCCTCTATACAGTATAATGCACTCCCCATAGTCCTCCATATAGTATAATGCGCTCCCCAGGGTCCAATATACAGTATAATGCACTCCCCATAGATCTCCATATAGTATAATGCACTCTCCATAGTCCTCCATATAGTTTAATGGACTCCCGATAGTTCTCCATATAGTATAATGCACTCCCCATAGTCCTCCATACAGTATAATGCACACTCCCCATAGTCCTCCATATAGTATAATGCACTCTTCATAGTCCTCCATATAGTAAAATGCAGTCCCCATAGCTCTCCACACACTATAATGCACTCCCCATAGTCCTCCATACAGTATAATGCACTCCCTGTAGTCCTCCATATAGTATAATACACTTCCCACAGTCCTCCATATAGTATAATGCACTACCCATAGTCCTCCGTATAGTATAATGCACTCCCCATAGTCCTCCATATAGTATAATGCACTCCCCATAGTCCTCCATATAGTATAATGCTCTCCCCATAGCTCTCCATACAGTAGAATGCACTCCCCATAGTCCTCCATACAGTATAATGCACTCCCCATAGTCCTCCATATAGTATAATACACTCCACATAGTCCTCCATTTAGTATAATGCACTCCCCATAGTCCTCCATATAGTATAATGCACTCCCTATAGTTATAATTCTTCATATAGTATAATGCACTCCCCATAGTCCTCTATACAGTATAATGCACACTCCCCATAGTCCTCCATATAGTATTATGCACTCCCCATAGTCCTCCATATAATATAATGCACTCCCCATAGTCCTCCATATAGTATAATGCGCTCCCCATAGTTCTCCAAATAGTATGATGCACTCCCCAGGGTCCTCTATACAGTATAATGCACTCCCCATAGTTCTCCACATAGTATATTGCACCCCATAGTTCTCAATATAGTATACTACACCCCGTAGTTCTCAATACAGTATAATGTGCTCCCCAGGGTCCTCCATACAGTATAATGCACTCCCCATAGCCCTCCATATAGTATAATGCGCTCCCCATAGTCCTCCATACAGTTTAATACACTCCCCATAGTCCTCCATATAGTATAATGCACTCCCCATAGTCCTCCATATAGTATAATGCACTCCCTATAGTTATAATTCTTCATATAGTATAATGCACTCCCCATAGTCCTTTATACAGTATAATGCACACTCCCCATAGTCCTCCATATAGTATTATGCACTCCCCATAGTCCTCCATATAATATAATGCACTCCCCATAGTCCTCCATATAGTATAATGCGCTCCCCATAGTTCTCCAAATAGTATAATGCACTCCCCAGGGTCCTCTATACAGTATAATGCACTCCCCATAGTTCTCCATATAGTATATTGCACCCCATAGTTCTCAATATAGTATACTACACCCCGTAGTTCTCAATACAGTATAATGTGCTCCCCAGGGTCCTCCATACAGTATAATGCACTCCCCATAGCCCTCCATATAGTATAATGCGCTCCCCCTAGTCTTCCATACAGTTTAATACACTCCCCATAGTCCTCCATATAGTATAATGCTCTCCCCATAGTCCTCCATATAGTATACTGCACTCCGCATAGTCCTCCATATAGTATAATGCACTCCCCATAGTCCTCCATATAGTATAATGCACTCCCCATAGTCCTCCATATAGTATAATGCACTCCCTATAGTTATAATTCTTCATATAGTATAATGCACTCCCCATAGTCCTCTATACAGTATAATGCACACTCCCCATAGTCCTCCATATAGTATTATGCACTCCCCATAGTCCTCCATATAATATAATGCACTCCCAATAGTCCTCCATATAGTATAATGCGCTCCCCATAGTTCTCCAAATAGTATAATGCACTCCCCAGGGTCCTCTATACAGTATAATGCACTCCCCATAGTTCTCCATATAGTATATTGCACCCCATAGTTCTCAATATAGTATACTACACCCCGTAGTTCTCAATACAGTATAATGTGCTCCCCAGGGTCCTCCATACAGTATAATGCACTCCCCATAGCCCTCCATATAGTATAATGCGCTCCCCCTAGTCTTCCATACAGTTTAATACACTCCCCATAGTCCTCCATATAGTATAATGCTCTCCCCATAGTCCTCCATATAGTATACTGCACTCCGCATAGTCCTCCATATAGTATAATGCACTCCCCATAGTCCTCCATATAGTATAATACACTCCCCATAGTTCTCCATATAGTATAATATATGTCCCGTAGTCCTCCACCCAGTATAATGAACTCCTCATAGTCCTCCATATAGTATAATGCACTCCCCATAGTTCTCCATATAGCATAATGCACTCCCCATAGTCCTCCATACAGTATAATGCACACCCCCCATAGTCCTCCATATAGTATAATGCACTCCCCATAGTCCTCCATATAGTATAATGCACTCCCCATAGTCCTCCATACAGTGTAATACACTCCCCATAGTCCTCCATATAGTATAATGCACTCACAATAGTTCTCCATACAGTATAATGCACTCCCCATAGTCTTCCATGCAGCATAATGCACTCCCCATGGTCCTCCATATAGTATAATGCACTCCCCATAGTCCTCAATATAGTATAATGCACTCCCCATAGTCCTCAATATAGTATAATGCACTCCCCATAGTCCTCCATACAGTATAATGTACTCACCATAGTTCTCCATACAGTATAATGCACTCCCCATGGTCGTCCATGCAGCATAATGCACTCCCCATAGTCCTCCATATAGTATAATGCACTCCCCATAGTCCTCAATATAGTATAATGCACTCCCCATAGTCCTCCATATAGCATAATGCACTCCCCATAGTCCTCCATACAGTGTAATGCACCCACCATAGTCCTCCATATAGTATAATGCACTCCCCATAGTTCTCCATACAGTATAATGCACTCCCCATAGTCCTCCATATAGTATACTGCACTCCCCAAAGTCCTCCATACAGTATAATGCACTCCCCATAGTCCTCCATGCAGCATAATGTGCTCCCCATAGTCCTCCATACAGTATAATGCACTCCCCATAGTCCTCCATATAGTATAATGCACTCCTTATAGTTCTCCATACAGTATAATGACCTACCCATAGTCCTCCATGCAGTATAATGCACTCCCCATAGTTCTCCATACAGTATAATGCACTCCCCATAGTCCTCCATACAGTATAATGCACTCCCCATAGTTCTCCATGCAGTATAATGCACTCCCCATAGTCCTCCATACAGTATAATGCACTCCCCATAGTCCTCCATACAGTATAATGCACTCCCCATAGTCCTCCATACAGTATAATGCACTCCCCATAGTTCTCCATACAGTATAATGCACTCCCCATAGTTCTCCATACAGTATAATGCACTCCCCATATTTCTCCATACAGCATAATGCACTCCCCATAGTTCTCCATACAGTATAATGCACTCCCCATAGTCCTAAATACAGTATAATGCACTCCCCATAGTTCTCCATATAGTATAATGCACTCCCCAGGGTCCTCTATACAGTATGATGCATTCCTCATAGTTCCTCCATGCAGCATAATGTGCTCCCCATAGTCCTCCATACAGTATAATGCACTCCCCATAGTCCTCCATATAGTATAATGCACTCCTCATAGTTTTTCATACAGTATAATGACCTACCCATAGTCCTCCATGCAATATAATGCACTCCCCATTGTTCTCCATACAGTATAATGCACTCCCCATAGTCCTCCATACAGTATAATGCACTCCCCATAGTTCTCCATGCAGTATAATGCACTCACCATAGTCCTCCATACAGTATAATGCACTCCCCATAGTCCTCCATACAGTATAATGCACTCCCCATAGTCCTCCATACAGTATAATACACTCCCCATAGTCCTCCATACAGTATAATGCACTCCCCATAGTTCTCCATACAGTATAATGCACTCCCCATACTTCTCCATACAGTATAATGCACTCCCCATAGTTCTCCATGCAGTATAATGCACTCCCCATAGTCCTAAATACAGTATAATGCACTCCCCATAGTTCTCCATATAGTATAATGCACTCCCCAGGGTCCTCTATACAGTATGATGCATTCCCCATAGTTCTCCATATAGTATAATGCGCTCCCCAGAGTCCTCTAAACAGTATAATGCACTCCCCATAGTTCTCCATATAGTATATTGTACCCCATAGTTCTCGATATAGTATACTACACCCCGTAGTTCTCAATATAGTATAATGCACTCCCCAGGTTCCTCCATACAGTATAATGCACTCCCCATAGTTCTCCATATAGTATAATGTACTCCACAGGGTCCTCCATACAGTATAATGCACTTACCATAGCCCTCCATATAGTATAATGCACTCCCCATAGTCTTCCATATCGTTTAATGCACTCCCCATAGTCCTCCATATAGTTTAATGCACTCCCCATAATCCTCCATATAGGATAATGTGTTTCCCATAGTCCTCCACCTAGTATAATGAACTCCTCATAGTTCTCCATATAGTGTAATGCACTCCCGATAGTTCTCCATATAGCATAATGCACTCCCCATAGTCCTCCATACAGTATAATGCACACTCCCCATAGTCCTCCATATAGTATAATGCACTCCCCATAGTCCTCCATATAGTATAATGAACTGCCCATAGTCCTCCATATAGTATAATGCACTCCCCATAGCTCTCCATATAGTATAATGCACTTCCTATAGTCCTCCATACAGTATAATGCACTCCCCATAGTCCTCCATATAGTATAATGCACTCCCTTTAGTCCTCCATATAGTATAATACACTCCCCATAGTCCTCCATATAGTATAATACACTCCCCATAGTCCTCCATATAGTATAATGCACTCCCCATAGTCCTCAATATAGTATAATGCATTCCCCATAGTTCTCCATACTGTATAATGCACTCCCCATAGCTCTCCATATAGTAAAATGCATTCCCTATAGTCCTCCATACAGTATAATGCACTCCCCATAGTCCTCCATATAGTATAATGCACTCCCCTTAGTCCTCCATATAGTATAATACACTCCCCATAGTCTTCCATACAGTATAATGCACACTCCCCATAGTCCTCCATATAGTATAATGCACTCCCCATAGTTCTCCATATAGTATAATGCACTCCCGATAGTTCTCCATATAGCATAATGCACTCCCCATAGTACTCCATACAGTATAATGCACTCCCCATAGTTCTCCATACAGTATAATACACTCCCCATAGTCCTCCATACAGTATAATGCACTCCCCATAGTTCTCCATACAGTATAATGCACTCCCCATACTTCTCCATACAGCATTATGCACTCCCCATAGTTCTCCATGCAGTATAGTGCACTCCCCATAGTCCTAAATATAGTATAATGCACTCCCCATAGTTCTCCATACAGTATAATGCACTCCCTATAGTCCTCCATACAGTATAATGCACTCCCTATAGTCCTCCATACAATATAATGCACTCCCCATAGTTCTCCATAAAGTATAATGCACTCCCCATAGTCCTTCATACAGTATAATGCAGTCCCTATAGTTTTCCATACAGTATAGTGCGCTCCCCATAGTTCTACATGTAGTATAATGCACTCACCAAGGTCCTCTATAAAGTATAATGCACTCCCCATAGTTCTCCATGTAGTATAATGCACTCACCAGGGTCCTCTATACAGTATAATGCGCTCCCCATAGTGCTCTATACAGTATAATTCACTCCTCATAGTTCTCCATATAGTATATTGCACCCATAGCTCTCTATATAGTATACTACATCCCGTAGTTCTCATTATAGTATAATGCACTCCCCAGGGTCCTCCATACAGTATAATGCACTCCCCATAGTTCTCTATATAGTATAATGTGCTCCTTAGGGTCCTCCATACAGTATAATTGTAATGCACACGCCCGGACTGACTGGCGTGTGCGTGTTTATGTAGTGATTCCACTGTGCCATGAACCGGAGAGTGCCTGGAGGGGCGTAACTAAGTATCTGCCTGATCCGACCAAGGTCGCACGACGGCATACGACGCCAGTGCACCAGGGAGGAACCGAGCAGAGGAACCAGGGTCTACTCCAGGTCAGACTCCGGACACGGCTGTTGACCCACACCGGAGAATACAGGAACAGGCAGACTAGAGCGCAGGCTGGGTAGGGTCCAGTACAGACTGGGAGACAAATTCGAAACCGCAGACGCGGCGGACAGGGCCGAGCAAAGCGAAAACCGCAGACGCGGCGGACAGAGCCGAGCAAAGCGAAAACCGCAGACGCGGCGGACAGAGCCGAGCAAAGCGAAAACCGCAGACGCGGCGGACAGAGCCGAGCAAAGCGAAAACCGCAGACGCGGCGGACAGAGCCGAGCAAAGCGAAAACCGCAGACGCGGCGGACAGAGCCGAGCAAAGCGAAAACCGCAGATGCGGCGGACAGAGCCGAGCAAAGCGAAAACCGCAGATGCGGCGGACAGAGCCGAGCAAAGCGAAAACCGCAGACGCGGCGGACAGAGCCGAGCAAAGCGAAAACCGCAGACGCGGCGGACAGAGCCGAGCAAAGCGAAAACCGCAGACGCGGCGGACAGAGCTGAGCAAAGCGAGAACCGCAGACGCGGCGGACAGAGCTGAGGAAAGCGAAAACCGCAGACGCGGCGGACAGAGCTGAGCAAAGCGAATACCGCAGACGCGGTGGACAGAGCTGAGCAAAGCGAAAACCGCAGACTCGGTGGGAACAGGGCTCTGTTCACACGGAACAGACTAGAAGGGAAAGGCAGAACCAGATACCCACAGGGTACTTGCAGAGAAGTAGCGAGTGGACCACAAACTCACAAACGGAAGTACAGTGACAACGAGCAGGAGTTAGGTACGAGTTCAGACTCTGCAGAAAAAGGAAAGGAACGGACATAGAGAAAAAACAGGTAAAAGATAGGACAGAGTTCAGACTGGAACTGAGTGTACGGAGGAGACCGACACTGCAGCGGGATACAGGAGCGGGTCTGGGAATACGGCCCCCAGAGAGGCAGGACGAACAGGCAAGGAGCGTGTTCAGACTGGCCTGGAAATACAGCCTCCAGGAAGGCGGAACGAACAGGCAAGGAACGAGTACAGACTGCAGGTTAAGGTACACAGATAGGACACAGTACAGACATGGGAACAGATACTGCAAGACAGGTAACATAGACAGGACCTGGCATGTCAGAGACAAAAGCCAACTGACAGGGCAAGATGCTCAGGCCTGGGTTAATTGGGGCAGCTGGTTTAAATACCAGGTGACAGACAGCAATAGGCTGAGGACGCACAAGGGGTGTGCCTGCAGCAGGTACAAAAAGCAGGAAGTGATCGGGCACCGCCCTTAAGCAGCACACACAGAAGCAAACAGACAGCATGGAGGGAAGCCAGAGAGACACCCTGGACTGGAGATCAAGTGCGCGCTCTTGCACAGTGGGAGATGGACCACTATGCAAGGACGCCGCCAGGTATGTTACAATAATGCACTCCCCATAGCCCTTCATATAGTATAATGCACTCCCCATTGACTTCCATATAGTTTAATGCACTCCCTATACTCCTCCATATAGCATAATGCACTCCCCATTGACTTCCATATAGTTTAATGCACTCCCTATAGTCCTCCATATAGTATAATGCTCTCCCTATAGTCCTCAGTATAGTATACTGCACTCCCCATAGTCCTCCATATAGTATAATGCACTCCCCATAGTCCTCCATATAGTATAATACACTCCCCATAGTTCTCCATATAGTATAATGCGCTCCCCATAGTTCTCATATAGTATAATGCACTCCCCATAAGTCTCCATATAGTATAATGTGCTTCCCTTTGTCCTACACCTAGTATAATGAACTCCTCATAGTCCTCCATATAGCATAATGCACTCCCCATAGTCCTCCATATAGTATAATGCACTCCCGATAGTCCTCCATACAGTATAATGCAGTCCCCATAGTTCTCCATACAGTGTAATGTGCTCCCCATAGTTCTCCATACAGTATAATGCACTCCTCATAGTCCTCCATACAGTATAATGCAGTCCCCATAGTTCTCCATACAGTGTAATGTGCTCCCCATAGTTCTCCATACAGTATAATGCACTCCCCATAGTCCTCCATACAGTATAATGCAGTCCCCATAGTTCTCCATACAGTGTAATGTGCTCCCCATAGTTCTCCATGCAGAATAATGCACTCCCCATAGTCCTCCATACAGTATAATGCACTCCGCATAGTCCTCCATACAGTAAAATGCACTCCCAATAGTTCTCCATACAGTATTATTACTACCACAATTTACTCATTGATTTAAAAAAAAAAAAAAAAGTACAATACTCTCATCTCCTCCTCATTCCCCCACTGCTCCAGCCTTTGCAGCGAGCGCTCTGAAGCACCCATACATCTCAGCACAGCGGGCGCCATGTAGTGACGTCATCTCGCTGAGACGTCAGACGCAGAGGGGGAATGATGGGAGAGGGAGCATCAGCTGACGCTCCCTCCTCCATCATTGCTTTCAACTGTATCAGCATGCAAGCACCGGGCCCCACCGGCTCACAGGCCCGATGGCAGCTGCTTGGTCTGCCGCTATTGGCAGTAAGCCACTGACTAGAAGCATTACCCCTTGTTCTACCCTTTTGGTTCCACTCATATTTTCCTTCACTTTCAATATGCAACATTCAGGGACAAATTTTTAGTCACCTCAATGCATGTGTTTAGAGCTAAAAAATTGCAATTGGGTTTCACAAAAAAATTGTGCAGTTTACCGGCTCTTTGTCTCCCAGCACATTGGTGGCTACAGAATGAGTTTACTGATCAGTCCCATTCTTCCTGAATCAGTACACAGGAGCTCAGAATAAGGCCACGGCCCCACTATCAGTATTTAGTCAGTATTCAGTCAGTATTTTTTCTCAGGAGTGGAAGCCAAAACCAGGTGAGGAACAATCAGAGAAAAGGTATAATAGAAACAAGTCACCAATTCTGCATTTATCACCCACTCCTGGTTTTGGCTCCCACTCCTAAGAAATAATACTGATAGTGGGGCCATGGCCTAAGAGAGATAAAAGAGTTACAAACTCCCATCAAATTGAGCTCACTGACAAATAATCAGTAAGGCTGAGTTCACACGATCACTCAATTTATCGGACCAGTGATGTTTGCAAATTGCAGACGTGACGGACTCTGTGTGCATCTGTGTGCTCTGTCTGCAGAGTTGATAGGCGCAGGAGCCCTGCTAATTAAATGTTACAATTTTTTTCCATGTAGAAAATAGCTTTGTGTTCTAGGCATAGGATAAAGGGATATTCTCAAGTTTGCAAGTTATCTGTCCATTGGGTGGGACGAATCATCAGGCCCTCTGGTCAGCGGTGGTTGATCATGCACACTGCCTCTCCATTCAATCTTTATGGGAGCGCTGAATATTGCAGAGCGCTTTGCAGGGCTGAGTTTCAGCACTTTCATTAGAATGACCGGAGCAGCAGTGCACATGGTCGTTCTCCACTCTAGTCAGCCAGTGCTCTTCCGATCGCTGGGGGTCCTACCGCGGGGGCTCCTACTGATTCTGAGAACTGGAGCTCTGAAGACCCCCGGCTGAATGTCGATCATGAGCATCACAGCTCCATTCATTCTTAATGGGACTGACGGAGATTGCTGAGCGCTGCTCTTCAGATCCCGTGGTCGGACCCCCCAGCGATCGGGACATTATCGCCTATTCCGCAGATAGGAGATAACTTTCAAACCCGTTTAAGAGAAGTTACTATGCTTGCTAGTAAAATGACTTTTCATAAGGATAGGCCATCAATGTTAAAGTCCAGGACAACCCCAGCAATTGTTTTTGTTTCTTTATTACTGTGCTCCAAGAGCCATAACTTTTTAATTTTTCCTTTGACTTAACCACATCAGTACTTTTTTTCTTGTGGGACAAGTTGTACTTTTTAATGGGCATCATCTTGGGGTAAACATAATATATTGAAAAACTCTATTAACTATTGGAGGATAAAGTGGTAAAAACTGTAACAATAGTTCCGTTGATTTTTATGGGTTTTGTTTTTACAGTATCCACTGTTTGGGTAAATGACATGTTTTGCTGGTCAGCATGGTTATGATAATGCCACATTTATACAG
The DNA here is from genome assembly GCF_046119375.1 of Phyllobates terribilis. NCBI lineage: Eukaryota > Metazoa > Chordata > Amphibia > Anura > Dendrobatidae > Phyllobates > Phyllobates terribilis. The sequence continues at coordinate 390,522,413 of NW_027362765.1, forward strand.
TGTCATGTTTTGCTACTTTTCTACAATAAAAATAGTTTTTGGAAAAATAAAAACCCTCATTTATTTTTCTTTTGCCATATTCTGAGAGCTATGAATGACCTTTTTAAGGGCTAGCTGTAGATTTTATTACTACTACCATTTTGGAGTGGATAGAACTTATTGAGTAACTTTTTCCCTTTTTTGGAATCACAAATTTTTCTTCCATTATCCTCTCTTACAGGGTTTACCATGTGGCATGAATAACGCATTTGTTTAATAGCATAGGTTGGCAATAGTAATTATGTGTACTTTTTTTTCGTATTTTTTTTACACAGCATTTTGTAGGGGAAAATGTTTTTTTCTGCTTTCTTTTGGAATTATTTTTAGATTTGTGAACTCTTCATTTAGCTTATTTTATATTTTTACACTTATTTTAGACCCACTAGGGAACATGACCATGGCCAACCCTCTAGAAATTTTTTTGACAGTCCGTACCAATGGGGAACTCCTTCCCACTGTCATTTTGATGTATTTGATTCAATATGATTATTCACTTTGTCTGTAAAATATGGCTATTATTTTTGGATAAGTTGTCCAGAAAAATAACAAAGAAAATCAATTTGGCAACCTTGTCATTTGATGTCTTTAATAATGCCCTGCAATATGTCTGTATTGTGTAAAACATATGGCAGATATGGTGGTCTTTTTTTTGACCCCCGGCTGTCAGGGAGACCCTTCGGAACCTGTGGGAAGCCTAACTCCTTTGACGTTGCTGTAACTATTGACCATAGCATTTGAGAGGTTGAATCGCCGGGATCAGAGTTATCTCCTCCTGGCTTTTATGGCAAAGTCAGCTGTGATGAACTTGGGCACAATGAATTGATAATAACTACATATCATCTGCACCATAAGTGTATGAGAACTGGTGGAAACGTACTAAGGATTATCATGATGTCATTCAGCTAAATTTACACATTGGGGATAAAAAAAATAATTTTTTTTCCGACTTCCATAAATCTACAATTTGACTGCAACTTATAAAAACTTTTTGTTTCACAGTTAGTTACATTTACTCAATAGCACCTGAGGAAGCCCAAAGTTTCTCTTCACCACAATGGAGGGCAGCAACACTATAATAGAGCTGGCATAGATTTCACACTGAGATCCTTCGCTCATTAAAGAGAATCTGTCAGCAGGATCAACCTTTCTAAGCCGTCTATATGGACATGTAGGTCATAGGAAGCATCGGATCACAGATATCAATGTATCATTTTATTCAGCTTCCTATGACCTGCATGCCTTTGAAGACTTGATCCTACTGACAGATTCCCTTTAAGAGGACACATCCATCAACAAAAACCTTTTAGCTTATGACCATGTCCATCATACTTGCAGTTCTGTCACATGAACAGCAGGTGGCAGCATTGTGCCAGTTACCATGAATAGGTATTTGCACAAATGTCCGCTGTTCATTTCACAAGTGACCTGTAAAAGATTAGTTTGCACTTATTTTTCTTTTTTTTCATTTTCCCATTTGTGCTCAGGGAAACACAATAAGTAATGTGTTGCCGTTGAAAACAAATAAAGGCAGTGATGCTAAAAAGCGGATGGAAAAAAAAAAACTGTTGAAATTATAAATGTCGGTTTAATGGCGGCGATTTATGCACTTTATAAAGCTGTCGCTTCACTTGCATTTTCTAATCAGAAGGTCGCAAAGACCGGAGTCTGCAGATTGGAGCAGACATTGTTAAAAAGAGAAATATGACCTCATATAATATCGGGTAATAATAAAGGTGCAAGATAAAAGAAAATGCATATAGCTTAGGGTATAAAATCATATAAACAAAGGGTTAAAGGTCTTATTGTACCTTCATCTGTTAATGGATATCTTATTCTTTTGCATTAATGGTCTGACCCCTTTTATGCTTCTTTTAGCACCGGCTGGTTAATGACTAGCATTTTTATTCTTCTATTGCAATGAATGGGGATGTGATTTTCTATATTTCATTTTGATATGATTAGATGAAGATTTCAGTGTTATTAGTGAACATTAGAGGTAATAGGTAGATTATAGGCTCTCCAGCTCCAGGGACCCCCAATGATCACCGGTATAAGGAAGGAGTGTTCAATTCCTCATCAGCACCAAACAGAGGAAATTAATCATTACATAATGCATGTTAAAGCATATCTCTGCTTTCACACAAAACCTGTAGAACAGCAAGGTGTTAATGCTCTCATCCCTCACAACTGGGTAAAACTACAGTCTAATATGTCCAGAAACAGTTTTGATTTTCATGCTCTATAATGTTCCATCCACTCTTTTGCAATATTTTTTTTCTCTTCATCAGCAATCTTCCAGGACTACAGGTGCCGGAACTTACTTTCCTCTAACTTCCAGCATACATTGCACCTTCTACTGTCCAGTGCTTTGCTTGTCCTGAACTAAAAGCCTGCTTCTCTATTATGCAGTGTGACAGACAAGACAAAAGGAGATGAAAGACAAAGACCCACCCCCACTTCCTGTAGAGAGACAAAGACCCACCCCCACTTCCTGTAGAGACAAAGACCCACCCCCACTTCCTGTAGAGACAAAGACCAACCCCCACTTCCTGTAGAGACAAAGACCCACGCCCACTTCCTGTAGAGACAAAGACCCACCCCCACTTCTTTCTGTAGAGAGACAAAGACCCACCCCCACTTCCTGTAGAGAGACAAAGACCCACCCCCACTTCCTGTAGAGAGACAAAGACCCACCCCCACTTCCTGTAGAGAGACAAATACCCACCCCCACTTCCTGTAGAGAGACAAAGATCCGTCCTCACTTCCTGTAGAGCGACCAATATACACCCTCACTTCCTGGAGAGACAAAGACCCACCCCCACTTCCTGTAGAGACAAAGACCCACCCCCACTTCCTGTAGAGACAAAGACCCACCCCCACTTCCTGTAGAGAGACAAAGACCCACCCCCACTTCCTGTAGAGAGACAAATACCCACCCCCACTTCCTGTAGAGAGACAAAGATCCGTCCTCACTTCCTGTAGAGCGACCAATATACACCCCCACTTCCTGTAGAGACAAAGACCCACCCCCACTTCCTGTAGAGACAAAGACCAACCCCCACTTCCTGTAGAGACAAAGACCCACGCCCACTTCCTGTAGAGACAAAGACCCACCCCCACTTCTTTCTGTAGAGAGACAAAGACCCACCCCCACTTCCTGTAGAGAGACAAAGACCCACCCCCACTTCCTGTAGAGAGACAAAGACCCACCCCCACTTCCTGTAGAGAGACAAATACCCACCCCCACTTCCTGTAGAGAGACAAAGATCCGTCCTCACTTCCTGTAGAGCGACCAATATACACCCTCACTTCCTGGAGGAAAATAAAGATCCATCTCACTACCTGTAGAGAAACAAAGGCTCTCCCCACTTCCTGTGGAGATAGAGATCCACCCCACTGCCTGTAAAAAGACAAAGGCCTACCCCCACTTCTTGTATAGAGACAAATGCCCGCCCCCTCTTCCTCCAGAGAGAGAAAGGCTCGCCTTCACTTCCTGTAGAGAGATAAAGAGTCACCCCACTACCTGTAGAGAAATAAAGGCCTGTCCCCACTTCCTGTACAGAGACAAAGGCCCTCCCTCACTTCCTGTAGAGAAACAAAGGCTTGATTTCACTTCCTGTGGAGAGACCAATATACACCCCCACTTCCTGGAGAAAGATAAAAATCCACCCCACTTCCTGTAGAGAGACAAAAGCCCGTCCCCACTTCCTGTAGAGAGACAAATGCCCACCCCCACTTTCTGTAGAGGGTACAAAGACCTGCCCCCTCATCTTGTACAGAGACAAATGTCCACCCCCACTTCCTGTACAGAAACAAAGGCTTGATTCCACTTCCTGTAGAGAGACCAATATACACCCCCACTGAAGGAAGATAAAAATCCACCCCACTTCCTGTAGAGACAAAGGCCCACCCCCGACTTCCTGTAAAAAGACAAAGGCCCACCCCCCCACTTCCTGTAAAGAGACGAAGGCCCAACCCCCACTTCCTGTAAAGAGACAAAGGCCCTCCCCCCACTTCCTGTAAAGAGACAAAAGCCCGCCCCCACTTACTGTAGAGTGAGAGACCTAAATAACAAATCTCTTATGTTATGTTATCTAAACAGTGCCTAATAATATGTTTAAAAAAAATTAATCCAAAAATTATTTTTAAATAAACAAACTCTTAAATTAACACATGAAAAAGAATTTGTCATTAGAAATGTATTTATTGTTTAAATGTTTTATGTAAACCGTTTGCTTTAATTTTCCATATCATTATCAATATTATTTTCTTCCCTAAAATCTTGTAGTTTTAACCTTTGAGCCTTACATAAAACCGAGACTTCCTGTTTTCTACTGAAGACTTTTCAGCAGTCTCATTACAAACAGGATTACAATTACAGGTAACACCTCTATATACAGTACATAACACAGGATCCACCATTCACAATAGGTGATGTCACAGCTCACCTCCTCCTCCTCCTGTACAATAACTGACTACACCTCTATACACAGTAGATAACACAGGATCCACCATTCACAACAGGTGATGTCACAGCTCACCTCCTCCCCCTCCTGTACAATGACTGATAACACCTCTATATACAGTAGATAACATAGGATCCATCATTCACAATAGGTGATGTCACAGCTCACTTTCTCCTCCTCCTGTACAAAGACTGATAACAGCTCTATATACAGTAGATAACACAGGATCCATCATTCACAACAGGTGATGTCACAGTTCACCTCCTCCCCCCAGTACAATGACTGATAACACCTGTATATACAGTAGATAACACAGGATTCACCATTCACAACAGGTGATGTCACAGCTCACCTCCTCCCCCCAGTACAATGACTGATAACACGTCTATATACAGTAGATAACACAGGATTCACCATTCACAACAGGTGATGTCACAGCTGACCTCCTCTCCCCAGTACAATGACTGATAACTGTAACGGGTCTGGGAGGTGGAACCTCTGAGCTACTATACAAAGGGGCAGTCCTTGTAAGGAAGCGGGTGGGTAGTCACGGCAAGTGACAGGAACAGTCTCTGGGTAGAAGGGCAGGAGGTCACGGCAAGTGACGGGAACAGTCTCTTGACAGGCGAGTGGCCACGGCAAGTGACAGCAGGGTAAGAGTCTCTAGACAGGCAGGTGGTCACGGCAAGTGACGGCAGAGCCTCCAGGTAGGCTAGCAGGCAGGTAGCAGGTGAGCGCTCCCAGGTGAGCGGGCAAGAGTCTCTCGGCTGGCTGGCAGGTGGTCACGGCAAGTGACGGCAGAGCCTCCAGGTAGGCTAGCAGGCGGGTAGCAGGTGAGCGCTCCCAGGTGAGCGGGTAAGAGTCTCTCGGCTGGCTGGCAGGTGGTCTCAGACAGGTATCAGGCAGGTATCAGGCAGCTATCAGGCAGGTGCTTCCTGATCCGCCGACGGACTGGTCCATAGACAGACTGGCGGATGCAGGAATGCAAGCAGGTAGACAGAGCTGGAAAGCAGACTGGCAACGGAACCTGAGGGCTGAAGCAGAGGTGAAAGGCTTTGCAACAACTTTGCTCGGGCACCTCCATTTTGGAGGAGGTGCCTTATATATGGGAGCTCCACCGGCAATTGGCCAGGGACTCTATAGGACGGCGCGCGCGGCCCCTTTAAGAGGGAGGGAGCGCGCGCGCGCCCTAAGCACAGTGCCCGGGAAGCGGCGAGCGCTGCCAGCAGCGCGGTAAGAGGACGCCGAGGACGGAGCAGGGAGGTGAGAGGAACAGCGTCTCTGCCTAGCAGGAGGCAGGGACGCCGACGCTACAATAACATCTCTATATACAGTAAATAACACAGGATCCACCATTCACAATAGGTGATGTCACAGCTCACCTCCTCCCCCCCAGTACAATGACTGATAACACCTCTATATACAGTAGATAACACAGGATTCACCATTCACAATAAGTGATGTCACAGCTCACCTCCTCCTCCTGTACAATGACTGATAACACCTCTATATACAGTAGATAACACAGGATCCACCATTCACAATAGGTGATGTCACAGCTCACCTCCTCCTCCTGTACAATGACTGATAACTCTATATACAGTAGATAACACAGGATTCACCATTCACAATAAGTGATGTCACAGCTCACCTCCTCCTCCTGTACAATGACTGATAACATCTCTATATACAGTAGATAACACAGGATCCACCATTCACAATAAGTGATGTCACAGCTCACCTCCTCCTCCTGTACAATGACTGATAACATCTCTATATACAGTAGATAACACAGGATCCACCATTCACAATAAGTGATGTCACAGCTCACCTCCTCCTCCTGGCCATTATTAGTTGAGGGTGTGCACATTATGACTTTGTCCAATTAGTACCGCCAGTGCTATACTGTTTAAAGATATTGGCCGTTTAGCGATGTGTCGCGCAGCACTGAAATCATAGTGTGGGATTGCAACATTGTATCTAATTTTTTGTTATAGTTCGAATTGCGACTCGCAACCCACTGCCACTGCGACACAGATTCACAAATGTTTCCAAATATGTTTATCGCGACACACATGCCATAGACTTCAAAAAAAGTTGCGTGTGACTGCAGATTGGATGCGATTTGACTTTGATTGAAGTCTTTTTTTTTAGTGGAAAAATCGCAGCTTGTGCAACAGCAAGATTGACTGACAGATCTAGTTGGTCACGCGATGTGTCTGAGAATGACTGCTACATGGCACATGTTGCTCTGTAAGCCCCAGGCTTATTTATACATTTCCAGGAAGAATATCAGAGGAGCCACAAAATGCAACGTTAGAATAAAAGATGCCCTAGAATTGTAATTTCATGGGGTAATGCAAGTATTTACTAAAACAGATGAGTCGGGAGTGGTGACAGATCTGCTTTAATGGGATTAGATCACTTTTGATCTAGGCACAAATGAATGCAGAACACGATTTTGGTAATCACACTATTGTACATATTGTGTCCAAAATTTTGGCCATTTTGCATTATATTAAAGCATGCAAAATAAAATAATTTTGAAGCTGAGCCATCCTTATAACATGATCGGTCATTTACCTGAATGTTCACCATGTAATACCACATTTCTCCTGCAGTGGCCGCTGTAGGAAAAAAGTTCAGTTGTTAATCAGCTGATTGCCTCATTGACTACTTTTTGCAGGAATTGTGCCAGATGAGACAACACCCTCAATTGTAGCACTATACTGTATAATAACTCTTCTTTCTGGTTAAGGCATTTATTATCCTTCCACTTTTTTGAGTACTTTTTAGTAATTTTACTCAATCTATTCTTGAGCTTCAATCACTAATTTCTTTTAATATCTGTCTAAACCCATTACTATGATTTCAGGACTTTTTACATTTTAGGAAAAAATAACAATTTCATGAATCTTGAAATAAATATGATAATGACTAGCAGCAGAGGGAAAAACACATAATAATCTGTAGCAAAAAATGGCTATTTCTGTACTTCTCTTCCATGCAGGGCCATCTTTACGAGGAGAGGAGCCTGGAGCTGAGCTAGCAGCCGTCCTTCTATAAAAAATTCTATAAAATTCTATAAAAAAAAAAAAAAGCCTCTGGGGTCTTAGATGTTCTTCATATTGGATTTAGCCTTCAAGTTTTATTCATCTTGTTCCTCTTTGAGCCCTGTAGGAGGCAGACAATGGCGGGTATTTAATCTCTCTTTATTCTTACTGTTATGACTGGGACACAAATACATACTTTTATTTTTAGAAAAGTGGAATCAAGTGTGCGAATGTGTGGTTTTCAGGATTTTATTATTCTTTTTTTTTATTCCTTTAGTCTCAATTTTTGGATATTATAATCCTGATGTCTAACACAAGAATATTTTGCTTTATGAGAATCTAAACTAGAGATGAGCTAAGTGGAATTGAATTCTACTCGAATTTTACAAAAATCTGCATACAAAAAAAAAAATGCGGAATTTTTTTTTTCGTAATCAGCTTTCGTGCGGATTCGATAAAATGGAGGCTGCTGGCCTCTCAATCAATATGTTACCTCCTTATAGAATGATAACAACTATTCTCATCGATGGCGTCGTTCCAGCGGTGTCGGCAGCGGCCCTTCCAGGGCTCGCGTGACATTATGTCACGCAATCACTGTGGCCATTTAGCAGCGCCTGCTTCACTCTACCATCCTTCAGATAAATCAATTGGTGTTCCACAATGTTCAACTTCGAAATGCATTGAGAATAAATGGCATGATCTAATCTCTCATCGCATCTTCCAGATTTCTTGAATCTAGCACAGCCATGTAGACTATTACTCCTATCCTCCACCAATTGTTCTACATGGCGGGATCTCCTGACCTGAGGGTATCGAAGTAGCTGTCACACCTTGATTCCTTAGTTGTGGGTTAAACAAGCCCAAAAGATCAGCAAATTCTTAAACCTCTCACCTAGACCAATTTCTCCACCAGATAAGACCCTGTTGCGCTTGGTGTCTGCCCTTCTTTATTCAGATAAATCAGACATTGGGAGGAAGTCAGAGCTGTGGCTGATCTCTCACCTTCTCCAGATGTCAGTTACGTCCAAAGTAGGGGAGTGATTGGTCACAGGGATCGTGTAACATAATGCCACGCAAGCCACGGGAGAGCCAATGCCGACACAGCTCCTTTGACGGCTTCTCTCGACTCTCCTCCACCTGACTGATGGGTCTATTGCTATGTGTGTATAGGGAGAGAGCTGTCAGTCTAGGGAAGCGTGTCAGCGAGAGGACGCCAGGCATCTGCCTCGGAATAGTCAATTGAGACACATACACCCCGGCCGGCTATTCTGCAACATTTCAGAGTAAAACATACACAGGTGCAATAACAGAGCCATTCTCATATTCATGCTATCCCTGGTTCGAGCAGCATAATTTACTTGCTGAGTTCCCTTTAAATAATATAGACACTTCTGGGGGAATTTTTTTTAATTAAATGCATTTTGTTTTTGGCTAAAAATAATTTTTGTCATAGGGTTATATTAAAAAGTGTTGGACCGATTGGCTTCTATATCCTTTGTGTATCACTGAACATAAGAGATTACGGAATGAATAGTACATCCGTCACTGATCTCGTTCTGACGGCAGGGTCTATAACTCTTAGGGCTCTTTCACACGTCCGTGTCTTCAGTACGTGTGGTGACAGTTTCCACACGTACTGAAGACACTGACCCACGCAGACTCATTAAAATCAATGGGTCTGTGCACATGTCCGTGTGCTCCACACACTGACATGTTCGTTTTTTTACAGATGCATGGTCCGCAAAATGTACCACATAGATGACATCCCTGTGTCATCCGTGTGACACATATCAGCACCTGGGAATCAGCTCTACAGCTAGCGCTGTTCCCAAGTGCCAGTGCTGAACACTGCCTTCATCATGGTTCCCTGCTGGTGCTGTGATCAGCACCAGCAGGGACAATGATGAAGGTAGTAGTGTCTGCTCCAGCAGTATCTCTGTGTAAAAATAAGAATAAAATAATAAAATCCATATACTCACCTGTCCTAAGTGTCCCCTGCTGTATCCATGCGACCGCTGAAGCCGGGGCACAGCTGCGGGGTCGCTCGCTGGAGCAACTCATTCTCCCCAGCTCCTCTTTGTCTGCGGTCGCATGGATTACAGTGAGGGACACATAGGACAAGTGAGTATATGGATTTTATTATTTTGTTCTTATTTTTACACAGGGAAACAGCGGGAGCAGAATATTTCTGCCCTCATCATTGTCCCTGCTGGTGCTGATCGCAGCACCAGCAGGGAACCATGATGAGGGCGGTGTTCAGCACCGGCGGTTGGGAACAGCGCTAACTGTAGCACTGATTCCCAGACGCCAGTCCATTTAATCCTGATGCGGCACATGGGCCGCACACGGATGCAACACGTAAAACACACACGGACACACGGGACACGGATATCTCCGGATCGTTTTTTCCGGTACCGGAAACATACGGATGTGTGAAACCGGCCTTATTGTGTTGATTTATGACCACATCAAAGCTCAACTTTCGGCTTGTCATAGGTCTGCATACAAGATTGATTTGATTTGCCAATTGATTGTTAAGCTCATAATCATGTGAGATCAATTAGTCAGAAACCACTTAAAGATATCATGTACAAAATAATATATTTTCAATAAGTTCTCTCCATGAATAATATGGAGATTGGAAACGTTATTTCACGTCACCAATTTATAATAAATAACTGTAAAGCTTCCAAAATGTCACAGTTTTTGTACTAGTAAATTCTTTTTACTTGTAAAAGACTTTGTTGTCTGCAGGGATTATACGGCGAAGAAACACCTGGAAACTTGTGATAGCGGTAAAATACATTATCTACACTCTGCCTACAGGACATGCTGTGGGGTCGTTCCTTAGTGAGGAAGGGAGAAATCCAATGTTGGAAAAGAAAATATAAAAATTCACAGGGGTGAGGTGTGATATACTGTACAGTGCGAGCCTGGATTGTGAGATATTCTGCAGTAATTGTAACACCTCGAGAGATCGCATCTCCACTTCTCATCATGACTTCATCATTTTACACCCGCAATTTATTCTGACTTCTGAGAGCTTAAAGATTAAATAAACCTTTATAAGATTTTTTTTTCATATTTCAGTACCCTTAGAATTTTAAGTAGATTGGAGAAGATCTGTGTCCCGAGACCACCTTTCCACTCCCCCTTCCCCCAAGGTGCCCTGCTCAGGAGACAGGAGCACACAGCTCAGGTCTGAGCACACACAGACTGGAGTAAGGATTCATAGAAAACATAGGCATCATATCCCGCTCTGTGAGCATGCTCAGACCTTAGGGTGTATGGGGGTGGGGTCTGAGTGACCAGTGGGGGTCATAGGATCCAGACATCACCGATCTGCTTATGATTACAAGGGCATTGAAATATGAAACCAAAAATAGTTACTCTTAAATGGAAATGTGTCATTAGTAGTGATGAGCGAGCATGCTAGCTACTGCTCGGTGCTCGCCCAAGCATCTCACTGCTCGAGATGCTCGGCGCTCGCCGAGTATTTCCGGGGTTGCTCAGCGGGAACTCGGGTCCCCTCCCTGCATGTTTGGCGCTCTTAGAGAGCCAATGAACATGCAGGGATTGCCTGCCACACACTGTAATGCTGTAGCCATGGTGGTTGTGGGCATTACAGTGATTGGCTGGCCGCACATCATTATGAGGTCTATATCAGACCTGGCGCCGCCATGCTCATCACAGTCACTCCGGAATCAGACAGTGTAGGGAGAGGTGCTGCTGCGTCAGGGAGAGATTTGCTTGTGAATTAGGTAGTGTAGGGAGAAAAACCGTACATTACACATATCCATCTTAACAAACAGTCCTTCTGAGGACTAATCCATCTGCAGAGATATCAGGCAGGCAAGGTATATAGGCAGGCGGTGTATATAGCAGACTGCAGTGCATATAGCACAAGAGGTTCCATTCCAGTTCTGCCTTCTGCTGCTGTTAGATATTTCTATACAAAGGCCCAGGTCTCAGGGGCCAGGAATACTTTTTTTGGATCTTAATCCTCATTATTTGCTTAAAAAGCAATCCAGAGAACACCGTTTTTCTGCGTCATTTGCTTGTTGGCACTACAGAATACAGCCAGGTCCATATTACAGCGCTAGAAATCCAGCTATTTAAAACTGTGGTTTTAAACAGATCACACACAGTTAAAGTTTGGGCACCCCTATTAATCTTAAGCTTAATGTTTTATAAAAATTGGTGTTTTTGCAACAGCTATTTCAGTTTGATATATGTAATAACTGTTGGACACAGTTTCTGCCTTGAAATGAGGTTTATTGTACTAACAGAAATTGTGCCACAACAAACACCCACATCTTCTCGCCGACCTTGCTGTCCCAATTCCAAGGGGACCGCAGCACACCACTATTGAACCCAGAGCAGTGTCAAAGGTTGTTGGTTGTATAGCGGATAATGCTTCCAGTCACTTAGCCACCACCACCACCCTGTCTTCCACACGGTCAAGTCTCAGAAGCCGTGAGTCTGGACCGCATATTCCTCACCCTGATCCTCCTTCCTCCCACCATGCCGAGTGCCCGGAGACAACTGATCCCACACTTGGACACTCTGAAGAGCTGTTCACTTTTCCATTTATAGATTCGGGCCTCTCGCCCGGTCCACTTGAAGCGGGGCAAGAGGAGATCGCGTGTAGCGGTGCCCAAATATTTGAGCAGCCGCGGTCACATGAAGGTGACGGTGGGAAAGTTTCACAAGAGGTGGACGATGATGAGACACAATTGCCAGAAAGTCAGGAGGAGGACCAGGGTGCGGAAGTGGAAGGTGACCACCACCAGCATGATCAGGCACATGGTAGCAAAGCACCCGACTTTGTGGGCCGAACCCCAGGGTCCAGGAACAGTGTCAGCAGGTGGCACCATTGCTTCTTCCGCTGTTGTGCATGCAAGCCAATCCCCTGTCCATGGTGCATGCGAAGATGCCTCCTGCCCTGCACCTGTCGTTGTGCACTCTCAAGTAGCAGCATCAGGAAGCACGTCCATGTCCTTGTCCCAGCTCAGCGTTCAGTTGTCCATACCCCAGTCCTTGGAATACAAGCGCAAATATGCAGCCAATGCCCCACAGGCCACACTACTAAATTCTCACATTTCACGACTGCTTGTGCTCGAAATGTTATCTTTTAGGCTCGTGGAGACGGAAGCATTCCGCAACCTGATGGCGGCAGCTGTCCCTCGCTACTCGGTATCCAGCCGCCACTATTTCTCCCTGTCTGCCGTCCCCGCATTACACAAGCATGTGTCCCAAAACATTAGCCGTGCCCTCAACAACGCAGTTACCGGGAAAGTCCACATAACCACGGACACGTGGACAAGTGCTTGTGGGCAGGGGCGGTACATCTCGCTGACAGCACACTGGGTTAACATAGTGGAAGCCGGGACCCAGTCGGACCTTGGGACGGAACACGTCCTCCCAACGCCAAGGATTGAGGGCCCTAGGTCAATCAAGGTTGCCCCCATGGTCTACAGGTCCTGCACCTCATCCGCCTCAGCCTCCTCCTCCTCTTCAGCCTCCGTCTCCAAAATGACCACATCAGTCACAAGCTGGAAGCACTGCAGCACTGCCTCGTCCAAGCGGCAACAGGCTGTGCTGAAGCTAATATGCTTTGGTGATAAACCGCACAATGCTGAAGAGTTGTGGACAGCTCTGAAAGAGCAGGCAGATCTGTGGCTCACACTGCTGAACCTACAGCCAGGCATGGTCGTGTGTGACAATGGCCAGAACCTGGTGGCGGCTCTGAGGAGAGTTGAGCTCACACACGTACAATGTCTGGCACATGTGCTTAACCTCGTTGTTCAGCGGTTTCTCAAATCCTACCCGGAGCTGCCGGATCTGCTTGTAAAGTACGCCGCCTGTGTGCCCATTTTAGAAAGTCAGCTACAGGTTCCACCGCTGACGCGCCCCCTGGGCGATGGGGTACTCGGCAGCCGGACCTATGGATGCTGTCCAGGTACGTCACAGTGGCTGGCCCGGACCGTGGCCCAGGGCGGTCAACCAAAAAGGGGAATTGTAACTTGGATAGGAAAAATAAAATAAATAGTTCGTGACGCCACCTGTGGTACCTGGTAAGGTTTACCAGCGCTGTTGTAAACCTCCGGAGGGTGATGGAATGGCAGCTGAGGTATTTCTGCTCCCCACAGGTGGAGCGGGCCCCCGGGGCAGTGTGGAGTTTGGTGGGTGGTGATGCTGGGACTTGTAGTGCAGGCGGATGGCGCAGCAGGAGTAACTGACAGAGACAGGGGATTCGCTTCAATACCTTTACTGGTGCGGATGTCAGGTATGGTCCAGGGTACTCAGTAGGATGGGTGCACTTCAGGACTTCTCCCCAGTGAGCGGGTATAAGGCCTCCTGGTCCGTGTCTGTGACTCGTCCCCTTGGCCTAGTGTGGACGTGTGTGGGATACCCGGAGCCGGGTCTCTGGGGGTTGTAGAATCCGTGGCGGTGACCCGGTCCCGTGGCTCAGGGTGGTCAGGCCGATGGCGGTATTTTGTGGGGGTTTTAGGTTAATTGTCCGACTACGCCACCCGTGGATTGCGGTCAGCGCGGACCGCCGCTGCAAGGCAGACCGCTGGGGCTGATGGTGTGTGCAGCTGAGGTAGTGTGACTCCCCACGGGAAGAGTGGAGCCCCAGGGCAGTGTAGTTGATGGTGAGGGTGATAGTGCGCGGGAGTCCCAGCACTAGTAGTGCTGGTGCGGCAATGAAGCAGGAACGACTCAGAGTCTTTGCAGTGCAGTTCAGGGTCTTTACTGGTGATATTAAGGCAGACCCTCCCGGGAGTATTGGCTAACATAAGGGGCTTGGTCAGTCTGCGAGCAAACAGGAGTTCCCCTGGCCAGGTGGAGTTGTAGACCTCCCCGTCTATCAGCACTCTTTCTGGCTACCTTGCTGTAAGCGGGTAGAAGTAGCCCACGTCCCTGAGTATACCGTGTGGTGCTCACCCGTATGGCTGGTGACTTGGGGCCTTCTGTTAGCCTCCGCTCCTGGATGGCGGTGCTGGTCCCTTCCTTGTGACTGAGCCTCCAGGCTTCTATGGCCAGAGGACCTGGAATCCCCTGCCGGCTGGTTTCTGCTGCTGGGTGAATATCAGTCCCCACAGCCTCTGACTCCTGTGTCCGATTCCTAGATTCTTCTGCCAGGGCAAGCTATATCTCTGCTTAGCTTCCAGCCCCTGGTCTTCAGCTACTGCTCCTACAGAGCTCCTGCTGTTTCTTTCCCTGTGTCTGGAACTGTCTCCAGGCTCTGACTCCTCGACTCTGACTGACTAATCCCGCCCCAGACCCAGTTTATAAGGGCAGATTCCTCCCCTCCCAGGTCTGGGCAGGAAGTGTTGCATGCTTAAGGGCTCCTGACCAGAGAAACCTCCCACTTGCTCTCAGACGTAATATTTCTATTACTGTGGCAACCAGACCCCTGGGGTGCCACATTCCCCCCTAGTAAATTTTAGTACTCCGGGACTAAACACATTTTTAAGAAAACACAAATACTGGGTATTTACAATAATACAATAACATATATACAAGAAGCTTTAGTCTTTAGAGGTCACGGCGTGTCCGTAACCGGGTGTCCATATCACCCAACAAGGTGAAGTCTTGGCACAGAGTAGGGGACCTGTCCAAAGCAAACCCCAAGCGTTGGCCCTGGGCGTGGCTGCAAGGCTGAGGCTAGCTACTTTGGGCCACAAGGAGGCCACGCCAGACAGGTTTTATCTTCCGCGGCCATCTTCGCAAGAGGCACCAAGGTGCAACTATCTACATGTAGTTCCGGTTATTCAGCGTCCATAACCTGTCAGTCCAAATAAACCTGAAGGGCAACTAGAGAAACATAATTAGTAACCAGGTGACAAAAACATAAACCTTTTTCAACATTTGCAATTTACAGATTACATTTTAGATTCTCTAGCGAGCGGGCATCTGTCCTCTAGTGCTCCTGGTGGACCTACGTAACCCACTATCTGGTTCTGCACTACAGGGTGTAGAAGGTGTTACGGGCAGGCCTGGCAGCTTTCTGCGCACTCTTTGGCTTACTAGGGGCACAGCAGGCTCACTACTAGCAGAGGGTTGATTCTCCTGGGCTGCTGGTATGGATTCTTCTGCCTCCTGGGCCGGCTGCTCTTCTGACACTACCTGTTCTTCTGTAGGTCCTTGAGGGGCTGGCTGGAGAAAGGTGAGGACCGGTACCACGACTGCGTTGTTGATCTGAGTCCAGGACCGGGGAAAGTCTCCGAGTACGGTACTGACGGTACTGATCATTTCTTCCCTTTCCTCTGCGGGTTGAGGGTTTTCTTGATCTTCGTCAGGGCTTTACAGCTGCTCGGGACACTTTTTCAGGTGGTCTCTGGAGACAATGGCTGTGGTCTCTCCTCCATCCTTACTGATGATACATACTTTTGGGTTCTCATGGCTTGAGGGCAGTACTGTGTACGGGTCCTTCTCCCACTGGTCGTCCAACTTGTGGAGCCGCCTCTTTCTCTTCAAGACCTGCTCTCCAGGTACCAGGGGAACAGCGGGAGCATACTGGTTATAAGCCTTCTCTTGCCTTTCTCTTGCTTGAGACAGACTTCACTCGACGCTTTCCTGTACTTTCCGATACTGCTGCTGCCGTTCTGTATCCCAGTCTGCCTCTGGCGAGGTGTCCTCAAGTGTCAGGACTCCCATATCCAGGTCAATAGGCAGATTACCAGGTCTTGCTCTCATTAGGTAAGCCGAGGTACAGTTGGTGGAGCCCACGGGGATGTGATTGTACAAGTCCACCAAATCAGGCAGTTTTTCAGGCCAGAGACTGCGTTCTTCCAGGGGCAATGTTTTTAGCAAGTCTATCACCACCTGGTTCATTTTCTCACATAGTCCGTTGGTCTGAGGGTGATAGGGCGTTGTTCTTATCTTCCTGCAGCCATACAGATTGCAGAACTCTTGGAAGACCTCCGCTTCGAAGGCTGGCCCTTGGTCAGTCAACACTTGCTCCGGATACCCATGTGGACGGCAGAAGTGCTGCTGGAAGGCTCTAGCTGCTGTTTGAGCCGTTAAGTCCTTGACAGGGACCACCACCAGGAACCGGGGGTAGTGATCTACGATGGTGAGGGCGTAGACGTACCCAGATTTGCTTGGAGCAGTTTCACATGGTCCAGGGCTACCAGTTCCAGTTGCTATCTGGTGATGATGGGCTGCAGGGGACTCTTCTGGCTGGCACGGTCCTTTCTTCTTAGGTTGCACGGGCCACAGTCTCTGCACCACCTCTCGATGGCTCCTCTCATGCCTACCCTGTAGAACTCCAACTTTTTCCATCCGAAGTGTCCTGCTCCGTCGTGGTACGCCTCCAGAACCATAGCCGCGTCTCGTCTTGGGAGCTCAGGTCAGCTCATGTGTTCTAGAGTTGACCATTCTCCGGCACAGCTTCTCCTTGTAAAGAAACAGCCTGCTTTTCTCCTTCCACAGTTGCTTGGTCTCCTCCGGAGCGTCTGGGTCAAGACGGGCATCAGCCTGTGTCAGCATTTCCTTCACCAGACGGACTGCGGGATCACTGTCTTGAGTCTCTGCCCAGCTGTAGTGGGGTAAGGGATTGAATGTGGCAGAGCGCCTGTCCCTTACACGGTGGGAATACAGAGTAATCCCATGACGGTGGAACGCAGGGAGTTCGACTTCTTCCAGTTCTTCTGGATCTTCCCCTACGTCCGGTAAGTTTGGCATACTGGACAGGGCATCCGCGTTGGCATTTGAGCGTCCCGCCCGGTATTTGATGGTGAATTCATAGTTGGACAGGCGAGCCATCCATCTCTGCTCCAGGGCACCAAGTCTTGCAGTGTCCAGGTGTGTCAACGGGTTGTTATCCGTGTACACGGTGATCTTGGAAGAGGCAAGGTAATGCTTGAAACGTTCGGTCACTGCCCACACCATTGCCAGGAACTCTAGCTTGAATGAGCTATAATTCTCAGGGTTTCTCTCTGTGGGCCGTAGTTTTCGGCTGGCGTAAGCGATTACCCGTTCTTTCCCCTGCTGGATCTGGGACAGTACGGCTCCTAGCCCGATGTTGCTCGCGTCCGTGTGGAGGATAAAGGGCTGGCTGTAGTCAGGGTACGCCAGGATTTCATCCCCCGTGAGGGCCATCTTCAGCTGGCGGAAGGACTCCTCTTCCAGCTTTTCCCACCTGAAGGGCGGCTTCTGGTTTTTGGCCTTCCTGGATTGACCTATCAGGAGGTCGTGCATAGGAGCTGCCATTTTGGTGAAACCGGGAATGAATCTTCGGTAGTAGCCTACCAACCCGAGAAACTGCCGCACTTCCTTTATGCTGGAGGGTCTTGGCCAGTCTTTAATCACGGTGATCTTATCGGGGTCGGGAGCCACTCCGTCAGCACTCACCACGTGTCCCAGGTACTGCACCTTTGGTTTCAGCAGGTGACACTTGGAGGGTTTCACCTTGAGGCCGTAGCTTGCCAGGGCGTCAAACACTTCTGCCAGGTGTTTCAGATGGTCCTCGTAGGTTTTGGAATAGACGATGACATCGTCCAGGTATAACAGGACCGTCTCGAAATTCCGGTGTCCCAGACAGCATTCCATCAACCGTTGGAAGGTTCCTGGTGCGTTGCAGAGCCCGAACGGCATACAGTTGAATTCGCTGAGGCCCATCGGGGTGGTGAATGCAGTCTTCTCCTTGTCTGCCTCTGCTACAGGAACCTGCCAGTACCCGCTAGTAAGATCCAAAGTGGAGAAGAAGTTAGCAGATTTTAATGCAGCTAAAGATTCTTCTATCCTAGGTAACGGGTACGCATCTTTGTGTGTGATACGGTTGACCTTTCTGTAGTCTACACACATTCTCATGGTGTTGTCCTTCTTTTTCACTAGAACTAGTGGAGCTGCCCAGGGGCTACAGCTGTCCCTGATTACCCCAGCCTCCTTCATGTCCCGCAACATCCCTTTTGCATGCTAATAGTGTGCAGGGGGTACAGGTCGGTATCTTTCCTTTATGGGCGGATGGTCTCCTTTGGGGATGTGATGTTCTACCCCCTTTACTCGCCCGAAGTCTAGCGGGTTTTTACTAAAGACTCTTTCGTACTCCTGAACCACCCGGTAGACTCCCTGTTTTTGGTGTGAGGGAGTGGAGTCAGTACCCAAATGCAGTTGCTGACACCAGTCCTCCATTTGTTTCTTAGAGCCGTTACCTTCCTCTGGTTGAGATGGAGGCAAGGGTTCCACGGCCCTTACAGAATTTTGGTTTATGGTGAACAATTTGGCTAGCGTGGCATACCGGGGCAGGTATACTTCTCTCTCCCCGATATTTATGATGCGGACGGGCACCCTCCCATGGCGTACATCGACCACCCCCCGTGCTGTCAAAATGGTGGGCCTACTGTCTGAGTAGACGGGTTCTACCATTGCTTGGTAGTCTCTACCTCTTAGACCAATAGCTGCCCGGCACCAGATCATCATCTCACTTTTCGGGGGCATGGCAATAGGGAACGGGTCACACATTCTCACGCTACCTATCTCACCACCAGATAGTTCCACTTGTTGCCGCTTCATCAGTGGCCGGATCTCTTTTTGGAGCACGCGCTGCTGGCTGGAACTGGCGTTCTTGGCAACCTGCTGTAAAATGAGAATCACCTCTGCAAGACAATTTTCAATCATGTTAGTTCCCAAGGTTATTCTAGGGTGGCTCTCATGATGGTCTATGTCCACAATAATCAGTCCTTGTGCGCCAGTTCGACTTTACCGACCTTAATGGTCACCTCCTTGAATCCCACCTGCGGCACGGGCTGACCATTGCTGGCGATGATACTCAGGTCATCATCTGGGTAGCGGGTTATGTCCGAGTCATTCCAGTACCGCTTAAAGAGCACGTACGGGATGGTAGTCACTTGTGACCCAGTGTCCAGTAGGGCACTCATAGGAATGCCATCCAGTACCACAGGCAAGACCGGACGTCCCCCTACGTATTTATCACGCCAGTTCGATGGGCCTGATGATCTTATGCCTGGGGGTTGGCCCTCTACCCCAGGTTGTGCCCGTTTAAATGACAGTACCTTACCATGTGTCCGGGTTGATTGCAGCGGCGGCAGATGGGTTGTCCGTCCTCGTTGTATCTGTCGCTGGGTCTTCCTCTGGACGTTGGGATCCTCCTCTGTTGGCGCCACGGGACGTCCTCCGGTCCGGATGCCAGCTGGATCTTCCCTGGAGGGGAAACCTGTAAAGACTTCACAGTTCTGGCTAGCGCGGCTACTCTTTTGGTTAACTCTTGGACCTGATGGTGCAGGTCTTTAGCCGGGTTGTTATCCAAAGCCTGCGCACCAGCTCCTACAGATTCTGTATACAAGGGCGCCGCATCCTGGTGATAGGTAATAGCAGGACGTCGGTGGGTTACAGCGCTACCCGGTGCCGGTTCTCGGAGCACCAGGATGGCCCTGTCTTTGAACTTTGCAAAGTCTAAACCAGGGTTCTGCAAGGCCATTGCACGCAACTGGGTTCTGTGGGCACTGGACAGCAGACCCTCAATGAATTACTCAGTTAACAGTTCATCTGCATTCCGCACACTGTCAGGGTCTGCCTGTTTAATGGCTCCCAGGGCCTCTTGCAAATTCAAAGCATAGTCTCTTATACTGTCTTGGGCCCGCTGCTTGCACCCATAGAATTTCATTTTGATCTCTGCTGAGGTACGGGTATCAAAAGTGTCTCTCAGACGGGTTAAGATTTCCTTTACAGTCTCCTTGTCCCTGACTGACCAGGACTTTACTTCACGTTGGGCTGCCCCGGTTAGCTGGCCTACCAATATGCTCACTTTTTGTCCTTCTGTCAGGGGGTATACCTTAAACAGGCTGTACAGTCTCTCTTTAAAGTCGCTTAGGGTATGCGACTCCCCTGAGTACTGGGGCAGCCAGGCCGCTCCGGGGATATAGGGCATTGTAAATGGCATTACTGCGGCAGCGGCCGCGCTGGTGGTAGAGGGTCCCTCCGTGTCCGTCATCTTCCTCCCCCCTAGTTAAGTGTGGCCTACCTTCTGTGGTTTCTTCTCCGTAGGCCGCAGCTCCGCAGACGATCGTCAGGGTGGAGGACCTTGCGTCGCGCTCTGGTGACGTCAGCGTCGCTCTCTCTCCCTTCCAGGACCTTGCGCAGCGTCGATGCGTGAGGCGGAGCTTCGGGTCTCGCGCGCTTTCGGCGTCCACGCCCCTCTTCTTCCCGCGCGGCGTCCTGAAGATGGCGTCCGATGGCGGGAAAACGACTGCGGATGGCGGGAAACTTTTGAAGATGGCGGGAAACGGCTCCGGATGGCGGGGACCTTCACCACGGCAGGTATGACAGTCTTTTGAAGGCGCGCAGTACCCGGTGGTTGCGGGCACGAAATCCTGCCGACTACGCCAAAGCTGACTCGACCCCTGGGCCTAGTGTGGACGTGTGTGGGATACCCGGAGCCGGGTCTCTGGGGGTTGTAGAATCCGTGGCGGTGACCCGGTCCCGTGGCTCAGGGTGGTCAGGCCGATGGCGGTATTTTGTGGGGGTTTTAGGTTAATTGTCCGACTACGCCACCCGTGGATTGCGGTCAGCGCGGACCGCCGCTGCAAGGCAGACCGCTGGGGCTGATGGTGTGTGCAGCTGAGGTAGTGTGACTCCCCACGGGAAGAGTGGAGCCCCAGGGCAGTGTAGTTGATGGTGAGGGTGATAGTGCACGGGAGTCCCAGCACTAGTAGTGCTGGTGCGGCAATGAAGCAGGAACGACTCAGAGTCTTTGCAGTGCAGTTCAGGGTCTTTACTGGTGATATTAAGGCAGACCCTCCCGGGAGTACTGGCTAACATAAGGGGCCTGGTCAGTCTGCAAGCAAACAGGAGTTCCCCTGGCCAGGTGGAGTTGTAGGCCTCCCCGTCTATCAGCACTCTTTCTGGCTACCTTTCTGTAAGCGGGTAGAAGTAGCCCACGTCCCTGAGTATACCGTGTGGTGCTCACCCGTATGGCTGGTGACTTGGGGCCTTCTGTTAGCCTCCGCTCCTGGATGGCAGTGCTGGTCCCTTCCTTGTGACTGAGCCTCCGGGCTTCTATGGCCAGAGGACCTGGAATCCCCTGCCGGCTGGTTTCTGCTGCTGGGTGAATATCAGTCCCCACAGCCTCGAACTCCTGTGTCCGATTCCTAGATTCTTCTGCCAGGGCGAGCTATATCTCTGCTTAGCTTCCAGCCCCTGGTCTTCAGCTACTGCTCCTACAGAGCTCCTGCTGTTTCTTTCCCTGTGTCTGGAACTGTCTCCAGGCTCTGACTCCTCGACTCTGACTGACTAATCCCGCCCCAGACCCAGTTTATAAGGGCAGATTCCTCCCCTCCCAGGTCTGGGCAGGAAGTGTTGCATGCTTAAGGGCTCCTGACCAGAGAAACCTCCCACTTGCTCTCAGACGTAATATTTTTATTACTGTGGCAACCAGACCCCTGGGGTGCCACATCTGCCTCTCTGTATGCTCCTGGCCAGCCTGCAACTGGGCCTAGCTTATGTGTCGTGCTGTTCCTTCACCTGTCGCTCGGTAGTAGGACCTTCTGCTGGCAACCACTATCCCTGGTAACGCTGGGGCCTTCGTGGTTCCTAGTCCTGTGTGGGTCTAGCTTCAGGTCTGCCAGGGACTTGTAGTCCTCCTGGAATGCCGGTGGTCCCTACTGGGTATAAAGGGACCCTGTAGGCGCGGACCCGGTGTACGGTTTGTATACTGGGGTGAGCCTATTATGCTCCTCTGCCCCCTCAACTCCTCTCTCCTTTCTCCTCTTGCCTTCGGCCCCACTCGGGGCCCTCAGAACTCAGCAGCAGATGCGCTGCATCTTCGCTGCTCTCAGCGTCAGCACGCTCTCAGGCTCTCTGGCAAAAAACTGAGCTGCCTGGCTCCACCCTCCATATATATATCCCTAACAGGCTCCCTCTGGTGGTGTGAGGTGGAAGGGTGGAGGTGTTTGTATGTAATGAGGGCCTCTTGTGGAGAAGTAAGTCCATGCACCCTGGGTCCTGTGGTACCCGTGCACAGCAGGGTGCCACATTCCCCCCTAATACAATTCAGTACTCCTGGACTGAAACATTTTGTAAAACAGGTTAACAACAATCATAACAATTATAATAACATTAATTAAGTTACAGTAAGTCCCGTAATCAGGTGTCCATTTCACTGGTGAAAGAACATGAGGGACCCGCCTGAAAACCCTCAACGTAGGCCCTGGGTGTGGCTACAGGGCATAAGTGATCCAGGTGCTGGACCACGTCTTCGGCCATGCCAAACGGGTTTTTGTTCAGTGGTCCTATAAGGGGGGGGGGGGGGCACTTTTGACAAGTGCAACTATTTACAAATAAAGTTTTTGGCTGCTCACAGTCCTCAGCCTACAAGTCTCTGTACCCTGACGGGTGACTAAAGGCACATATATTTTCCGTTTACATAATAAACAATAACAGTAGCAATACCCACTGGGTAACTATTTACAATGGTAGGCACTTCATTCTTATTCCCTAAACCGGGCAGGGGTTTGTCCTTGTGTGCTGCATGTGGACCTTCGTAGCACTGGGGTGTCACTAGTGTCTGTGCGTACCCTTTCTGTTAATCTAGCAGGTGTACGTGCTGGTAGATTATAGAACTGCCTTAATCTCTCTATGGGACTGGCAAGTGCACTGATTACTGGGCCTTCAGGCTCTGCTTCAACGGGTGATTCTCCTCTTACTGGGAACTCTTCCTGCTCCTGAGCAGGCTCTTCCAGGGCGCTTACAGGTTCTTCTGGTTGTTGATAGAAGTGTATCACCGGTACTATAACTGCTCCATCAAGTTGGGGCCAGTCCGCAGGGAAATCTCCTAGAACTGTGTGAAGCACGTCTTCCTTGGGTTCTTCCGGTGCTATAGGAGGTACTTCTTGCTCTGTTGTCTTCAGTAGACCTGGGCACACCTTCAGATGGTCTCTTGAGACTGTTGCAGTTGTTTTACCTCCATCTTTGCTAATCAGGCAGGTTTTACTGTTGTCAAACTTGGAGTTCAACACTGTGTAGGGCTCTCTTTCCCACTGGTCATCAAGCTTGTGACTTCTTCTCTTCCGCTTTAGCACTATCTCTCCAGGTGCCAAGGGTTCTGCTGGTGCACGTTTATTGTACTGTTCTTCTTGTTTTTCCCTTACTCTGTTCAGACTGTCTTCGACACAGGCCTGTACTCTCCTGTACTGCTCTTGCCGATTTGTATCCCAGTCTTCAGTGGACATATTTGCTTCAGGTTCTACCACTCCGAGTTCCAGGTCCATGGGCAACTTTCCGGGTCTTGCTCTCATGAGGTACGCTGGAGTACAATTAGTAGAACTCACAGGTATGTGATTGTACAGATCTACCAGGTCAGGTAGTTTGTCTGGCCACTGATTTCTTTCTTCCAAGGGTAAGGTTTTCAGCAGGTCTATGACGATGTTGTTCATTTTCTCACACAACCCATTGGTCTGAGGGTGATACGGCATAGTCCGGATCTTTTTGCATCCGTACAGGTGGCAGAACTCTTTAAACAGCTCGGCTTCAAAGGCAGGGCCTTGATCCGTCAGCACTTTGTCCGGGTATCCATGGGGTCTGCAGAAGTATGCTTGGAACGTTCTTGATGCAGTCTCTGCTGTCAGATCCTTGAGAGGGGCTACCACCAGAAACCGGGAATAGTGATCCACCATGGTCAGGGCATAGGAGTAGCCTGACCTGCTGGGTGCCAGCTTGACGTGATCCAGAGCGACGATCTCCAGGGGCTGGGTTGTCTTGATGGACTGCAAGGGTGCTTTCTGGCTGCCGTAGTCTTTCTTTCTGAGGCTACAGGGCCCACAATTCTGGCACCACCTTTCTATGGAACCGCATTCCAACCCAATAGAACCGGTCCTTCAGCAGGGTTTCCAGCTTCTTCCAGCCAAAGTGACCTGCTTGATCGTGGTAGGCCTCCAGCACCATCTGGATATCCGTTCTGGGTACAACAATCTGCCACACCATTTCATGGGTCTTGGGGTTGATATATCTTCTGCACAGCTTCTCTCTATAGATGAGCAGCCGGCTTCTCTCATTCCACAGTTGCTGGGCTTGTGGAGGAGCATCCTTCTCCAGGTGAGAACCTTCCTGGGTGATCAGTCTTTTGATAAGGCAGACAACCGGATCACTGTCCTGGGTCTCCTTCCAACTGTGGTGGGGTAGAGGATTCAGCGACCTTCCCAGACGTCTTCTGGTGACGTGTTGCTCATGGACCACTCCGCTTCGGTGGAAAGCAGGTAATTCAACTTCCTCTAAATCATCCACTTCATCCTCTGTGTCTGACTGGTGGGGCATCCTTGATAGGGCATCGGCATTGGTGTTCTTGTGACCTGCCCGATACTTGATGGTGAACTGATAATTTGACAGTCTGGCCACCCAACGCTGTTCCATGGCTCCCAACCTGGCTGTCTCCAGGTGTGTCAAGGGATTGGTGTCAGTAAAAGCTGTAAACTTAGTTGAGGCTAGGTAATGCTTGAACCTTTCAGTGATAGCCCAGACCAAGGCCAGGAACTCCAGCTTGAAGGAACTGTAGTTCTCCGGGTTCCTCTCGGTAGGGCGTAGCTTCCTGCTGGCATACGCAATTACCTTCTCTCTTCAATTTTGTTTCTGGGACAACACAGCTCCCAGTCCCTCCTTTCTGGCGTCGGTGTACAGCAGGAAAGGCTGGCTGTAGTCAGGGTAAGCCAGGATTTCTTCACCAGTCAGGATTTCCTTCATTACTGCAAAGGATTCACCCTGTTCTTTGCCCCACTGGAATGGGGGACTCTTTCCTCTTTTGGACTGTTCTACCAGGAGGTCTTGTAGAGGTGCTACCTTTTTGGTATAGTCCTTTATGAACCTCCTGTAGTACCCGACCAGTCCCAGGAATTGCCGTACTTCTTTGATACTTCTCGGCTCAGGCCACTTCTGGATGGCAGTGACCTTCTCCGGGTCTTGTGCTATTCCTTCTGAGCTGACTACGTGCCCCAGGTACTGAACCTTCTTCTTGAGTAAGTGGCATTTAGAAGGCTTTAGTTTCATCCCATACCGGGACAATGCTTCAAATACCTCCGCCAGGTGCTTCAGATGGTCCCCATACGTCCTCGAGTACACGATAACATCATCCAGGTACAGCAGCACTGTCTCGAAGTTCCGATGTCCCAAGCAACACTCCATCAGAATCTGGAACGTTCCGGGGGCATTGCAGAGTCCAAACGGCATACTGTTGAACTCGCACAGTCCCATCGGGGTGGTGAAGGCTGTCTTATACCGGTCTTCCTCAGCAACAGAGACATCATCATCTGCATCTCCCTGGCAGAAAAAACGCATGCAGATTGTGCATGCGTTTTTCCTGTGGAATACATGCGGATTCACATGCGTTTCCACATGCGTTTCCGCATGTGGATTGACAAGCGCTTTCCAGGCGATTTTAGCATCACCTGGAAAGTGCTTGACAACTAGGTCACACTATATAAATCCATGCAACCGGCATGGATTTATATAGTGTGACCCGAGAGAATGGTAAAAATAAAAAATACATGTATACTTTACCTTCTGATGGCCCGCGCTGTCCTGCTCACTCCGTTCTCCCGGCAACTTTGAATTGAAAGACCTGCCGACGTCAGCGTCACGTGACCCGTCAGCGCAGGTCCTTCAACTCACTGCAAGTGCCGGGAACCAATCAGGAGCGCTGCGCGGGCCGACAGATGGTAAGTATATATATATATTTTATTTTATTCTTGTTTTACAGCTTTTTTAATGGTACCTGGGTGTGGAGGAGACTCTCCTCTCCTCCACACCCGGGTACCATCCGCACATTAGAACGCACCAATTATGCAAGCACAGATGCAGTCTTGCGGAATTGGCACGTTCTAATGCAAGTCAATGGCGGCGAAAACGCCGCGTTTACGCAAAATTAATTGACATGCTGCGGATTTTTGAGCGCAGCGTTTACGCTGCGGAAAAATCCACATCATGGGCACAGCACATGCTGATTTCAATTGGGGAACATTGCTGCCCTTCTACCATGCGTTTTTAGTGCATTTCCGTGGCGTTTACGCAACTGCAAAAACGCCGCGGAAACGCATTAAATACGCATCGTGTGAACTCAGCCTCACAGTATACAATCTAGCAACAGTGGCATACCTTAGCAATTTGACTTCCTCCTCCCCACAATTTAGGAGACGTATGGGTACCCTCCCATTGCGTACGTCAACTACCCCTCTAGCAGTTAAGAGTGTAGGTCTGTGCTCCGAGCTAATGGGCTCCACTACCGCCTGGTAGTTCTGTCCCTTGAGACCTATTGCTGCCCTACACCAAATCAGCATTTCACTCATCGGGGGAATCACAGTGGGTATTGGGTTTGTCACCCGTACATTACCAATCTCACCACCTGTTAGCTTTACCTGTCGCTGGTACAGGAGGGCTCGAATCTCTCTGTGGAGCACCTTCCTCTGCCCTGGTTTGGCAGTGTCAGCAATCTGTTGGAGTAAAAACAACACTTCTCCCAAACAGGTACCAACAATATTTGTACCATGTATCATATACAAGTCTGTATCACCAGGGTTAGATTCCACTACAATCAGTCCTTGGTCCTTTAGTTCCGCTCTCCCCACCTTCACTGACACGTCCTTAACCCCTACTAGGTTAAGAGGAAGGCTGTTAGAGGCATACGCAGAGAGGTTCGGGGCTGGCAGGTGGAGTTCATCTATGGACCAGTACCTTTTGTAGAGGACATCAAGTATGATGGTTACCTGTGAGCCGGTGTCCAGTAAAGCAGGTGTGGCTATACCATCCAGCACGATGGACAGGAAAGGCCTTCCTCCTACAAACCGATGGTACCAGCTTGATGGGCCTGGTTGATTTACTCCTGGGTGTCGGCCCTCAGCCCCAGGGTTTGCCCATTTAAAGGACAGTTCCGCGATGTGTGGCCTGCCTTGTGGCAACGGTAGCAGATGAAGTCTCCTGGAGGGCGACGTTGGTCGTTGGTCCTCCCACGGGGTGGCGTTGTCTTCCTCCACGGTGGCGTTGTCCTCCTACGGGGTGGCGTTGTCCTCCTTCTTCTCCTCATCCAGGGGACATCCTCAGGGCTATCGGCGAGTAGGATCCTTCCTTCCGGCTCGGGCTCCGTCTGCAGCTGCAGGGTGCTCAGGACAGTGGCCAAGGTTTTACTTAGCTGGCGCACTTCAGAGCGCAGGCTGTCCAGCTCGCTAGGGGGCACTGTTTGTGTTTTTGTTTCAACCGTCAATGAAGGAGTAGTGGGTGCTGCGGCCACTGGGGTGGCCCCACCCTGGTAACGCTGGATAGCAGTCCCTGATGTTTCCAGGGGCTGTAGACCCTTAATAGCCATGTCCTTCAGGGTGTCAAAGGTGGCGTCTGGATGATATAAAGCCCACCACCGTACAGTTCTGCTCTCCTCCTGGGACCTCAACCCCCGGATGAACTGTTCTGTCAGCATTTTATCTTGTATGCTGGCTGGACTAACCTGTTTCAGGGCCCGCAGGGCTTCCTGTAAGCGCCAGGCATAGTCCCGGATACTGTCCTCAGGTTTCTGGGTACAGTGGTAGAACCTCATCCGGAGATTTGTCTCAGCGCGGTTTTCAAAGACAGTTTGCAGTCTCTTAAAGATGATGGATACTGATTCCTGGTCTGCGGCTGGCCAGGTTTCAACTTCCCGCTCTGCGGCACCAGTCAATTGTCCCAGCACAACAGCGGCTCTCTGTTTACCAGTCATAGAATACATGTCCAGTACACCGCATATTTTCCTTTTGAATCCAGACAGGGTGTCTGGTTTGCCATCATACTGGGGAAGCCATTTCACTCCAGGGATATACGGCAGGGCCATGGGTATCAACGGAGTCACGACCCCTACCTGTGCAGCGCCGGGCGCGAGTTGAGCATCAGGAGCGTTAACTGGTGCTCCGGCGGCTTGCTGGTCGTCGGCCATGCTTGTGCCCCCCTAGTAAACCGTAGCCTACCTTCTTTACTTGGATCGGGTAGGCCGCAGCTCCGCAGGCGACGGTCTCCTTCCAGGACCTTGCGCCTCCCTTGCGGCTGACTTCAGAGCGTGTGCTTGACAACGGTCTACTTCTAGGACTTGACGCTTCCTGGTTCGGCGTCAAGGCGTGAGGCGGGGCCTGAGCTTCGCGCGCTTCCAACGGTTACGCCTCTCCTATTCCCACGGTTATGCCCCTCTTCTTCCCGCGCGGCGACAGGAAAATGGCGGATAATGGCGGGAAACCTCGGGAATGGCAGGAAATCTTCACCACAGTAAGTGTTACAGTCTTCAAAGGCGCACAGTACTCGGTGGCAACGGGCACGCAATCCTGTTCGTTGCAACGGGCACGAAATCCTGTTCGTGATGCCAGAAGTTGACACGCCCCCAGGGCAATGGGGTACTCAGCGGCCGGGCCTATGGATGCTGGGGGGGTATGTCACAGTGGCTGGCCCGGCCCGTGGCCCAGGGCGGTCAACCAAAAAGGGGAATTGTAGCTTGAATATGAAAAATAAAATAAATAGTTTGTGACGCCACCTGTGGTACCTGGTAAAGTTTACCAGTGCTGCTGCAGACCTGCAGGGGGTGATGGGATGGCAGCTGAGGTGTTTCTGCTCCCCACAGGTGGACCGGGCCACCGGGGCAGTGTGGAGTTTGGTGGGTGGTGATGCTGGGACTTGTAGTGCAGGCGGATGGCGCAGCAGGAGTAACTGACAGATACAGGGGATTCGCTTCAATACCTTTACTGGTGCGGATGTCAGGTACGGTCCACGGTACTCAGTGGGATGGGTGCACTTCAGGACTTCTCCCCAGTGAGCGGGTATAAGGCCTCCTGGTCCGTGTCTGCCTCTCTGTATGCTCCTGGCCAGCCTGCAACTGGGCCTAGCTTATGTGTCGTGCTGTTCCTTCACCTGTCGCTCGGTAGTATTACCTTCTGCTGGCAACCACTATACCTGGTAATGCTGGGGCCTTCGTGGTTCCTGGTCCTGTGTGGGTCTAGCTTCAGGTCTGCCAGGGATTTGTAGTCCTCCTGGAATGCCGGTGGTCCCTACTGGGTATAAAGGGACCCTGTAGGCGCGGACCCGGTGTACGGTTTGTATACTGGGGTGAGCCTATGATGCTCCTCTGCCCCCTCAACTCCTCTCTCCTTTCTCCTCTTGCCTTCGGCCCCACTCGGGGCCCTCAGAACTCAGCTGCAGACGAGCTGCGTCTTCGCTGCTCTCAGCGTCAGCACGCTCTCAGACTCTCTGTCTAAAAACTGAGCTGCCTGGCTCCACCCTTCATATATATATCCCTAGTCCTCCTGATATGCCGGTGATCCCTACTGGATATAAAGGACCCTGTCGGCGCGGACCCGGTGTCTGGTTTGTGTCTTGGGGTGAGCCTATGATGCTCCTCTGCCCCCTCAACTCCTCTCTCCTCTCCTCCTTGCCTCCGGCCACATTCGGGGCCCTCAATACAGCAGCAGACGTGCTGTGTCTTCACTGCTCTCAGTGGCAGCACACTCTCTGACTGACTTCTAACTGAACTACCTGGCTCCACCCTCCATATATATAGTCCTAACAGGGCTCCCTCTTGTGGTATGAGGTGGAAGGGTGGAGGCGTTTGTTTGTAATGAGAGCCTCTTGTTGAGAAGTCCATCCATGCACCCTTTTGGGTCCTGTGGTACCTGTGAACAGCAGGGTGCCACACCTGCATTACACAGGTGCGGCCAGTGTCCTTAATCTGTAGTCCCTGGTCCTTGTGTGGCCAGTCCTGTTCCTCATCCCCTGGTCCGTGTGCGGCCAGTCCCTGAATCAGTATCTGAGACCTGTGTGTCTGAGTATTCCGTGTATCCGGACTGTCTTAACAGTCTCCGAATCAGCCCAGTCTGAGACTCCATGTCAGTAGTTTGAATGAAGCCAGAGTCCGTGTTCATTTCTATAACCATTCTGCAGAGGACCCAGAACCTATTAGTCTGAACAGTGCTATAGGCCTTTCCGTGTCTATGTACCTTACCCCTGAGGTCAGCAGCTGCAGTGCCGGGGACTGCCTAGGAGTGGCACCTGGCGACTTCCTGTTGCCAAGCCTGGCTCCACCATCAGGAGCTCCAGTGAACACCTGGTAGTCGCTTAGTTACACCCCTCCTAGATAAGCCTGGCCCCGTGGCACAATGGGTCCACGAACCACGTGCACCACCGGCGTGCGTGACAACAGCTACATATCCAGCAAGCTGCGACGCTCCACGTATTCTGACATCTTTATTTCATAGCTAGTAGCACTTTTATCAGAGATCGGATCAGACAAAGTATGTTTGCTGACCATAGATCTATTCCATTACTCTCATCTCTATACCAAGCATTTGGCATCATCTAGATACAGTGTAACAGAACTAAACAGTCATTCACAATGATGAGGATTTACCAAAAGTATCTTTATTCCACATACCCAAAATTCATAGAGTATAGAATCAAAAAGAAACATTTCTTTTTGCGCTACATTTTCTTATTTCATTTTCATTTGTAAATACAAAAATCCTTTCTTCTTCTTCCATCTATTAGTAGCGATTGACAGGCGTCACTCGTAAATTTATTTTCGCCCGGAGGATACGTAATTGTTTCTCTTAACAGGTGCACTTACAAAAACTGATATTTCGTAACGACAGATGGCGAGTATACAGGGGATTGAAATGGCACAGTCTTAATAACACGGTAATCACGCTATCCAACAAACAAAGCCGGAATAGAAATCGTTGCTTCGCATTGTGCCTGGGTAATTTAGGACGACTGGATGGAAGGAAAGGAAACATTTCAACCAGAAAAAGCTGCGATGTCGGGGCGGTGATTGCAGATACAATGTTGGATGTTCTTAGAATACCCCTGTATTGTTGATCAGCTGCATCACATACACAGGAGGACTCATTTATAGGTATCTAAAGGAACTCGTTTGTTCTCCTGCGGCGTCTCGTTCAATCCAAGCTGACGTGAATGGGAGGCGGACAAGGGGAGCTGCCACTTAGAAAAGTCTGCACAATGCCTGGCTCCCTGGTAAAGACTTTCAGATGAAACAGATGCTATTTTTCTGGTATGTATAAATAACACTGACGTGATGTTTTGGACGGTGATTAAACACTACAAACTACCAGCATAATTATCTACGTGGGACAATGCAAAACAATTAGAAGGAAAACACGGAGAAACAAACAAAAAAAATCCTAGAACGTTCTCGGCTTGCAAAAAGTGTGTTGCAATATGTCGTGCAGTTCATTATTGCAACTTTGCTCCATGTTTTATCTGCTTATTCCATGTCAAAAACTGGATCCATAGAAGTAAGAAGCCCTTATAGCTGGCAGTATTACAGGGGCACCATGGCTGGCACTGTCATAGGGGTACTGAGCATCACTTTTTATGGGATGCTGTGGTTGACACCGCTATTGGTCCATGTGTAAAGAAGGGCACAGGCAGACCGGAAGTCACTGCATCCTGTGAAGGGTGTACCTTGCATTCTTTGGCTCCTGGACAAGGCACCAAACAATAGGAAGGTATGAGGAAATTACACTTTTAACACTGCATAATAGCAAAAGGTTTCTAAAAATATATGCAGTGTCTCGTGCCTCCACCTATATTGGTGTGCTTGAGCTCACGCTGCAACCAGTCATCACACACACTCTAATAGGCAATCATTTGTCTCCAGTTCCAACTGTATTTGTGACTACTCAATGCATCAGTCATTGTCAGACGTCTGGGTTTGAACCCTTGAGCCTGTGCTTTGTGGTCGGCTTCTCTTTCTGCCGAGCCACCACAGATACATCTTTTCTCTGGATGTTTAGTTTGTTACCCTTGCTTTAGTCTTTTGAGAGTAACAGGTGTTTTCATTTACACATTTGTCTGCCCTATCATCTTTTGGGTGCAGCTTTATATACTTTTCTATACTTGCAGTGAGTGCAGCTCTGGAGTTTAATACTGAATGTAACTCAGGATCAGTACAGAATCAGTAATGTAATGTATGTACACAGTGACTCCACCAACAGAATAGTGAGTGCAGCTCTGGAGTATAATACAGGATGTAACTTAGGATCAGTACAGGATTAGTAGTGTAATGTATGTACACAGTGACTGCACCAGCAGAATAGTGAGTGCAGCTCTGGAGTATAATACACGATGTAACTCAGGATCAGTACAGAATCAGTAATGTAATGTATGTACACAGTGACTGCACCAGCAGAATAGTGAGTGCAGCTCTGGAGTATAATACAGGATGTAACTCAGGATCAGTATAGGATCAGTAATGTAATGTATGTACACAGTGACTCCACCAGCAGAATAGTGAGTGCAGCTCTGGAGTATAATACAGGATGTAACTCAGGATCAGTACAGGATCAGTAATGTAATGTATGTACACAGTGACTGCACCAGCAGAATAGTGAGTGTAGCTCTGGAGTATAATACAGGATGTAACTCAGGATCAGTACAGGATCAGTAATGTAATGTATGTGCACAGTGACTGCACCAGCAGAATAGTGAGTGCAGCTCTGGAGTATAATACAGGATGTAACTCAGGATCAGTAATGTAATGTATGTACACTGTGACTACACCAGCAAAATAGTGAGTGCAGCTCTGGAATATAATACAAGAAGTAACTCAGGATCAGTATAGGATCAGTAATGTAATGTATGTACACAGTGACTGCACCAGCAGAATAGTGAGTGCAGCTCTGGAGTATAATACAGGATGTAACTCAGGATCAGTACAGGATAAGTAATGTAATGTATGTACACAGTGACTGCACCAGCTGAATAGTGAGTACAGCTCTGGAGTATAATACAGGATGTAACTCAGGATCAGTACAGGATAAGTAATGTAATGTATATACACAGTGACTGCACCAGCAGAATAGTGAGTGCAGCTCTGGAGTATAATACAGGATGTAACTCAGGATCAGTACAGGATAAGTAATGTAATGTATGTACACAGTGACTGCACCAGCAGAATAGTGAGTGCAGCTCTGGAGTATAATACAGGATGTAACTCAGGATCAGTACAGGATAAGTAATGTAATGTATGTACACAGTGACTGCACCAGCAGAATAGTGAGTGCAGTTCTGGAGTATAATACAGGATGTAACTCAGGATCAGTACAGGATAAGTAATGTAATGCATGTACACAGTGACTGCACCAGCAGAATAGTGAGTGCAGCTCTGGAGTATAATACAGGATGTAACTCAGGATCAGTATAGGATCAGTAATGTAATGTATGTACACAGTGACTGCACCAGCAGAATAGTGAGTGTAGCTCTGGAGTATAATACAGGATGTAACTCAGGATCAGTACAGGATCAGTAATGTAATGTATGTACACAGTGACTGCACCAGTAGAATAGTGAGTGCAGCTCTGGAGTATAATACAGGATGTAACTCAGGATCAGTACAGGATAAGTAATGTAATGTATGTACACAGTGACTGCACCAGCAGAATAGTGAGTGCAGCTCTGGAGTATAATACAGGATGTAACTCAGGATCAGTACAGGATAAGTAATGTAATGTATGTACACAGTGACTGCACCAGCAGAATAGTGAGCGCAGCTCTGGAGTATAATACAGGATGTAACTCAGGATCAGTACAGGATCAGTAATGTAATGTATGTACACAGTGACTGGACCAGCAGAATAGTGAGTGCAGCTCTGGAGTATAATACAGGATGTAACTCAGGATCAGTACAGGATCAGTAATGTATGTACACAGTGACTGCACCAGCAGAATAGTGAGTGCAGCTCTGGAGTATAGTACTGGATAAGTCCTATAAAGTATGTACAAAGTTTCTCTATTGTTTTTGGGGTCTTATGTCATCTAATAGGATATGTTTTGAGCTTTTCTGAGTCCCCTCCAGCCCATGTCATCATTCATACTACAGAAAAAAACACTTTACACAGAAAACTATGACACTTTGACATCGCCGAGGAACTAAACACTGACAAGAGCACTTAAGATGCAATTTGTACGATGCTTTTCTTTGTATCCAGCGTACAGTGCTAACAACTGCTCCTTAAATACCTCCCATTCTTTTCACAACATCCTAAATGCACCCTGCTGATAATCAATATGCTGGAGTTCTTAAAAGTCATAGAATAGTGATGTTTTTCTTCATTTGTCAGCAATTATAGTACACAGGCAGAAGTTTTTAGTGTTCTATGGCTCTCAATGAAGTGCCTGCAGAATTCTGCTAGAAAAACATTTGTAGGATTTGATTTTAGAAGACTATTCTAGATAGCAGAGGTAACATTGTTCACGTCTTGCTGCCTCATCACTGCTTCTTCCATCTTAGGCTAAATTCACACGTCCGTCTGAGTGTTACCCTCCGAGAGAAGCAGGACAAGTTTTTTCTTAGGTGTCACATTAGTTGCATTTCTAGTTCACTTTTTTTTTTTGCTCAACCTTTTTCACTGAAGAAGGGGTAGACTGTCAGAACTTTTTTTATCCATTGACTTTACAATGTATCAGCTAAAAACGGATGGAATTCTGAAGTACAATGGATCAACAACATATTAATGGCGGATGTGAATAAGACCTGCTCCGATTCTGGGACCGGAGACACAGACCCGATTTTAAAACTGATTTGTGTATGGATCAATGAAACGCTATGGATCCGTGTGCGCTCTTCGAAAAAACGGACAGCACTAGGACGTGTCACACGGATGAGGGAATGTAGCTTAGTGTCATCAGATTGACCTCAATACAGTGCCAGCAGATTCCTCCATGAACAAAATTCCCAACAGAGTGACCTCAATAACAGTGCCAGAAGACGCCCCCATGATTAGTACTTTCAGCAAAGTGACTTTGAAGCCTATTTCATGCGTTTGCCTGTTTTGTTTTATGGGCCGCCACTATGGGCGTGATTTAGGATTTCCCGATGTTTTTGCCTGATTCATCATTTGTGACTTTTCAGAAAGTTTAAAAATTTGTCTAAATGCACTTCAGACCCCCCCATGTGATTTTTACGTACACGACAAAATGCTTGCGTTATTTTGAAAGACGTGAATTTTTTTTCGAAAAAGTCTCAAAAAATGTTTAAAGACAGAAAAAAGACAATTTTTGCTTTGCGCAAGATCCGTGATGAATTTGGCCTGTAAAGCTCTAAGGGGTAGTGTTTCTCCTAGTGTAGAGTGACATGTCTGACATGCCAGTGTAAGCAGACTTGTAGGCCATGCAATGCTTCTCTGGGAAATTAAATATTGCCTCTTCAGAGAGAAAGAGGACAGAAACTCTTATGCCACTCATTGAAAGTAAAAATCCTAAAATTCAATATCGACCATTTAATGAGCCTTGCCATGTGACGTAGGATAAAAGTCAAACCAGAATCTCAATTTGCAGACACATGTTTCAGGATGTTACTCCTCTTCAGTGCAAAAACAAGAGATCTGATTTGGCTGTATGAGAGGCTTCAGACTGGGATCTAAGGGGTAAAGTCAGAGCTCAAAACAATATTGCATTTGCCTTTTTTGTCTAGTTTTTGCTTTTTTTCATGTTTTATTTACGCCTCTTTTTTCCTTTTAATTTGCGCCTTTTTTAATTTTAGTGTTTTTCATGTTCTCCATTGTCATTGGTTTTTCCAGATGGTTTCATCTGATTCATCAATGGCGACTTTTTAAAAATGTTAACATTTTTGCGCAAATCTACCCCCTGGCGTGATTTTTATGTATGTCTAAAATTTTGGCACAAATTTTACAACATTTTAACGGAACTTGCGACTTTTTGGACTTAAAACTTTCAAAATTAAATTCAAAGACAGAGACGAAGAGTATTTTCGATTTTTTTTGTAAAATTCATGAGCCGTGTGCACCATTTTGAAGAATTTGGTGCAAAAAACCCCATCAATGAATACCACAAAGTGATAAAAGAAAAGTGACTTAAAAAAATACCCCAAATTATGAATCGGGTCTTTAGTCTTTCAAGTATCGTTACAATACATATAATAAAGTAAATATTAAGCGGAGCGTGCCCATATGTAGGTGCTCGCTACCAGTGTTCTGGATTTCTCTTTCATCACAAATATGCTTGATATTGCAGAGAAGCCCGTTTATAGATGATGTATGAACAGTTTTTCTTCTTTTGATTACAGAGGATAAATCAAAAGTCAGGAACCACTCTAGTATCCGTAAGCCGCTGAATATTAGACTGATTGATTGAACCGCTTCTGACAGCTTAAAATTTCAATGGAAAAGAGTGTGCTTTCTGATTTACCATGTCTGTGATGGTAATGATGCTACTGAGATGTGCAGCTTCCTAAAATATCACAGAAGCTACTAATGACATTGGAAAGTGCTCCAGGCTTATAAAATGTTAAAAGACCATTTCATAACCAGAGGAGCCACAGAGGATCGGTGCTCGGAGTCCTATAATGCTATGATACTGTCATGTCTAGTGCAGGATGTGAGGGAGCGGGGCACGACACAGGGATACAAAGAACAGTAAAGAACGATTCCCCAGGCTTCTACCACCTCCTCCAACCCTGGAGACCTGATGACCTACCTAATGTCTAGTATGTTTAGGGTTTCTCCATAAGGATATGGTAAATGAGAAGAACCGGACTTGGCTACATGCTTGCCAACACCTCAAACGGTCTGTTGGCTCCTGGAAGAGTTGGCAAACCTCCCAGGTATGCACCAAATCTTCTTAAAACCATCATCTGTGAACGGTGCATGAAAGAGGCTTGGAGGGGTGCGGAATAGGTTTGCCGGGAGCGTGGCCTGATTAAGTAGGGATTGCTAAAAATTTCAGCACATTGCACTATATCTCCTCCCGGAAGGGCTTTGCAAAATGATTGGAAGTATAAGGCTACAATCCCTCTTTTTTGGTGAGTTTTTGACCATTTCTACACCCATTAAGGATAATAGGTTACTTGCACTGAGTAAACCATAGTTTGTTTTTTTGGGAGGTGGACAGGTCCTCAAATAGGTGATCAATATCATATTAGTCGAGGCCCAATAACCATCACCTCCTATGGTCAGCTACTATTAGCTTTGGATGGCGGATGTACTCAGTAGACAGCATACCTCCATATACTGTGTAGTGGCTGTTTCTTGATCACTTATAGAAGTAGGAGTAGTTTAAGCTTAGTAGGAGCTAAGCTGCAGTACCTGAGAATGGCCAGCAGACAGTGTATGGCGCTGTGGTATTCTGGCTGTACATCTGACGCCATCAAAGCTGAAAATGACTGATCGGTGGGGGTGCCAATTTTTGGACCTCCACCAATCTGATCTTGATGACCTTTCCTAACGATTAGTTCATTAATATGATAGTCCTGAACAATTCCCTTTAAATTAAAGCACCATAGAGTGGCGATAAACCTAAAGGAAATCTGTCTGCAGGGCAAACTATTTTTATGCACATGTTGCTCTTGCAAAGACAAGTCCGGCCATACCTTTAACTACACAGTCTATTCCTCAGTTACAGAGAAATCTGCATTTGAATTAATGTACATAATGTGTCACTTTATGCAAAGTAGCTGTCAATCAAGTAGGAGGAGATGTCGCCGAGCGGGGAATACAGTAGAGCTGGAGTGGCAGAGGCTTGAGAAGAGCTTCTGTACGTTAAAAGCACTTCAGCCTTATGTGCATATTGTTTCAAATGCTGATTTCTCGGTAACGGAGGAGCGGACTGGCCAAATTGTTTTTGCAAGAGCAACATGTCCATATTAATGGTTCGGGGGTGACATCCTGCTGACTGATTCCCTTTAAGGGGACCATGATTGTTTGAGTCTTAAAGGGCCTTACCTTCCTTTCATCTTGTAATCGGACTGCGGTTTATCTACAGCCTCCCCTAATAACTCACATTATGGAAACAGGATATAATTTTTGGATGCGAATAGTAAAGAAAACATTATGTAACTTAATTAGCACAAAATGAGCAAAGTGTTTGCAGCTCCTGAACATTTACTGTAGATTTACACAGTGAAATGTCACCGGTGGAGGTAACTTTATGGTAGAGATTTGTAATTCCTGTATATCTTACAGTTATGGACTTTACCATTCACGGACGGCAGCAGGATTAATGGCTTCGGATCACAAAGTTTACAGCGAGGGATAAAATGCAATGAATCAATTTCCAATATGGAGTCACAGATCAATGACATTAAAAACCCTGGTAGGCTTCCCAGAAAAAAAGCCAAGTAAAACTGTCTGTAAATGAAAGCGAACTGTGGCCAAACTACAGCAGAGGGAGATACTTAAAGTGCAACTGTCCTTTCACACAAAACCCATAGAAAAGCAAAGCTGCCATCCCCCACAACAAGGTAAAATTATTTTGGTGCACATACTAGTTGAACCTGTTCCAATTCTCATGCCCTACAACTTGCCATTCACTTGTTTTCAATATGCAATTCCTCCTCATAGGCATCCTGCCAGCACTATAAGTGCTGGAACTTCCTTTCCTCCTTTCTTCTCAGCATGCATTATACATGTCACTTTTTTCAATCCTGGCCAAATTATGTAAAAGAACAGCACATTTAAGAGAAGGACCCAAAATCAGGTGAAACCTGTGTAAGGGGGAAGACCGGGGTGTAAGTGCTTTCAGAGCAAGGGATCCGGAACTGCCGGGGCCATACCTCTTGTTGCAGGGGGAAGACAGACTGCAAGCAGAGGAGTCATGTGACAGGGAAGCAGGGGGTGTGTCGAGAGAGGGAGCTGGGAGGTCAGGTGACAGAAAGACTCCTGGTGTGACTAGAGAGAGGGAGAGACGAGTACGTTTTGCGCGGGAAAGCGGAGCTAGATCCGCCTCAGCAGAGCAGCGTGAGAGGGTACAGGCTCCTGGCTCCAGGACTGGGAGCAAGAGCCGAGTGCAGTGGAACGGAGGAGTCAAGCCGACTAGAGAAGAGACGCAGGGTCGGTGGAGCCGGGCACGTGAGGTGGCGTGTTATGGACTAGGGGCTCAGCGGGTAAAACCGGAGACCGCCCGCTGCCGCCAGAAGACGGAGCATTGTTTGGGCGGGGAAGCCTGAAAAATCAACACCGGCTTCAGCGTGCATCTGCCTTGTGAGGAGCGAGAGTCAGCTAAGTGAAAAAAAAACTGTTGATTATAACCGGTTTGACTCTGCTACATCCAGTTAAACTGTGAACTGTCAATAATAGACTTTTACCTGCTACTTCCCTTGTCTTTCCCCCATATTTTCCCCTGTTACTCCCGGCGTGGAGATTCATCTTGTTATTATAAACTTTCTCTGTTTATTAACCCTGTATTGGCTGCTCTGTGTTTCTGTGTCACTGCATCTAAAGTACCCGTGTTACATTTGGTGTAGTCGGCAGGATGCAGTTAGACACAGACACTGCAGAGCAGCCCATCCTGGGTGCTCCTAAATCTAGCTTGCCGCTGGGGGCCATGCTCAGCAATCTCCCAAAGTTCACCGGGGACAATATGATGCTGTGGGACTGGATTGAGAGAGTTAGGAGTATGTTACGTATGCACCCGATGACCCCAGCCATGCAAGCCGAAATAGCCTTACTGGCCCTGGACGGCGAGGCCCGACAATCCGTGATGTACCGCCCTCCCCATGACAGGGATACTGTAGAAAAAGTGGTGCGGATACTGGAGGAGATGCATGGGGATCCCACCAATGTGGGAGAGCTGAGGATACGGCTGTTTCACCAAGTGCAGCAGGAGGGGGAGACTGTCACGCAGTATGTTAATGCATTACAGAGGGTGCATGCCTATATCACTAGAAAAGACGACATGGGGAATTTGGGAATGGGCCCCCCTGACGTGATCTTAAGGGACCAGTTTGTGGCAGGCCTCAGGGATGTGCAGTTGAAGCAGGCCTTGCGGGAGCGCCTGTGCGCCAACCCACGTATGACTTTTCTAGAAGTGGGGGCGGAGGCACGTGTGAGAGAGCAGGAGATGGGGGTGACAGCCTTGGCAGGGATGGTCCGGAGTAACGAGGTACCCACCCCGCTTGCAGCTGAACCGGAATGGGCTCGAGAGATGCGAAAGGAGATACAGGAGATGCGGGATGAATGGTCCAGTCTCAAGAAGACCCCTGCCCCGACACCAGAGATACCCGGATCGATTGCTCCAGTTATGGAAAGAATTGAATTCAGGCCCAGCCCTGCAGGAGAGTTCCGTAGGGGAGTGAGGCAGCCCTACACAGACAGAGACACGACCTGCTGGAAGTGTGGAGGCGCAGGACATTACGCCAGGGGCTGTGCTAGCCGAGGGCGGCCTCTGTCGCGGCAGCCGTTAAACTAGCGGGCTCCGTGTTCAGGGGACACAGCGCGGAGCCTAAGGAAGGGGAAAGAAAAAGAGGAAGTCCCAAGGACCTAGTTTCCAGCAGCCCGACTGTCTGGGCCGAAATAAGCGGTCGGGCTGTTCACTGCCTGGCTGACACGGGATCCCAGGTGACTACGATGACAGAAGCCTACTTCCAACAGCGATTTCCAGAGATAGCGCGGCCTGAATGGGGACCAGTAATTAGACTCACGGCAGCTAATCAATTACCCATCCCGGTCGCAGGGGTGGTGTGGATGAAGATACGAGTGTGTGGAAAAGATGTGGGAAAAAAAGGAGTCGTCCTGGTCGCAGGGGGAACCGGAAGTGGACCCCCGGTGACCCTCAGAATGAATATGCTGAAAGAGATCGGGCAAATCCTGCTTAGTGAGCCGAAGGAGATGCCTCTAGACCAGTGGGACCCGCGATCTCCCCAAAGGAGGATCTTTCAACAACTAATCCGAGCTGCCCAAGCTCAGGAGACGTCAAGTGAAGGGAAGATCCTGGGGAAAATAATAGTGCCAGCAGCTGCGGCGCTCACCTTACCGCCCGGGCAAACTGTACTCGCGTTACCCGCACGGGCCTGCACACCTCTTGAGGGGGTCGAAGTTCAGATAGAACCAACATCGATGGACAAAGTACCGCCCGGACTCTTGGTGGCTCGAACACTGGCCACCGTCCAGGGTGGCAATGTTATAGTGCGGTGTGTTAATCTGGGCGAAGATGATCTCACACTCCCTCCCAGGGTGGAAATAGCCCAGATTCTGGGAATGCCAGAGAAGTTGGTGCGACCTGATGTGGTACAGCTGTCCGCTGTACGAGGAGACCCCTGGACTCTGGCGGTCACCGTACCGCCAGAATCCCACCGGGCTAGTGCGAAGGGTGGAAGAAGAATCCTAGAACGAATGCCAGCTGAATTGACGGGACTTACACCTCGACAGGTGCAGCAGGTTGAAGTGGTACTGGAGCGGTACCAGGAAGTCTTTGCTCGCCATGAGGATGATTTTGGTTGCACCGAAGCCATTACCCACGAGATTCCCACGGGGAGCGCTGAACCAGTGCGGGAGAGATACCGACAGATACCTCCCCAGATGTATAAAGAAGTTAAGGAGATGCTAGCCCATATGTTACAGAATGGTGTGATACGGGAGAGTCAGAGTCCGTGGGCAGCCCCAATTGTCCTGGTCCGGAAGAAAGATGGGACCCTGCGGTTCTGTGTGAACTATAGACGACTAAATGCCTGTACAGTATGGGACTCTTAGACACTACCCCGAATCGAAGAGTCCCTGTCGGCCTTAGGGAAGGCAAGATACTTCTACTCTTGGGATCTGGCCAGTGGGTACTGGCAGGTGCGCGTGGCCGAACATGACCGTGCAAAGGCCGCGTTCATATTACCCATGGGACTGTTCGAGTTCAATCGGATGCCCTTCGGCCTGACTAACGCCCCCGGGACGTTCCAGCGTCTGATGGAGAGGTGCCTGGGCGATTTGAACTTCGAGGCAACACTGATTTACCTTGACGACATAATTGTCTATGCCGCCACCTTCGAGGAGCACCTCCAGCGACTGGACCAAGTACTGAGTCGCCTACAGAGTCATGGCCTAAAGGTGAAGCCCCAGAAGTGCCACCTGTTCCGCAAACAGATCGAATATCTCGGTCATACTGTGTCCGGTGAAGGAGTCAGGCCCACCCAGGAAAAGGTGGCCGCCGTACAGGAGTGGCCTACCCCGAAGACAGTGAAGGACGTTCGGGCCTTCCTGGGACTTGCCGGGTACTACCGAAGATTCGCGAAGAACTTCACCCGCATAGCCAACCCATTGCTGGAGCTACTTAAGGGAGTGCCAGCGGGCTCCAAGAATCAGGCGATTCAGTGGGGAAGCAGCCAGGAAGAGGCCTTACATGCCCTAAAAATGGCCCTGACCGAGGCCCCAATACTTGCCTATGCAGATTTCTCCCAACCCTTCATACTCCACACTGATGGGAGCCTACATGGTCTGGGAGCCGTGTTATCCCAAGTACAAGAGGGGAAAGAGCGCGTGATTGCGTACGCCAGCCGATTCCTTCACGACTCCGAGAGGAACCCAGATAATTATAGCTCTTTCAAATTAGAGTTGCTGGCTCTGGTTTGGGCAATGACCGAGAAGTTTGCAGAGTATTTGTCCGGGTCCGAAGTACTGGTGAGAACAGATAACAACCCGCTGGCCCACCTGGAGAATGCGAAATTGGGGGCCCTGGAGCAGCGGTGGGTGGCCCGCATGGCCAGGTACCGGTATAAGATCGCCTACTGGCCTAAGGCAGAGAATACTCACGCCGACGCCCTCTCCAGAGTGACATATGAACGGCCTGATCATGACCGCGATGAAGATTTGGAAGCGGATGAGACCCCTAGCTTCCGAAGTTTCGTGGGACTGCTGGCCGCAGCGCAGGGACAGATCGGAGAGACGTCGGAAGAACAAGTGCTAGGGCGGCCAAGAGATGACTGCATCCGACTTCAACAGACTGACAGAGAAGTTGCTCAATTACGTCAATGGGTGGCTTTGCGGCAAGTCCCCAGTCGAGAAGAGAGGCGTACCCTGTCCTCGGGAGCACTGTAAATGCTGGGACAATGGGAGAGACTGTGTTTGTGAGACGGGCTGCTGTACCGACGGGTGCAGCTACTGCGAGAGTTCGGGACCACCTGGCAAGTGGTGATCCCAGAGAAGTTGGTCGGAGTAGTGGCTAAGGAGGCTCATGAACGAGGGGCTCACTTTGGACCAGAGAAGACGTTTCAGTGGTTGCAGAGTCTGGTGTATCATCCCCGACTGCGAGCAACAATAGAAGACACTTGTTGAAGATGTCGGAGCTGTTAGCTGGTAAAGCCCCCGGAGCAGCGGGTCCCCATACAAACTATTGTGACTTCTGCCTCCTTGGAGGTGCTGATGATCGACTATTTGACTGTTGGACCGGCGCATCTCAGGTATGAACATTGCCTGGTAATGACAGACCACTTCACCAAGTTTGCGGTAGTGACCCCGACCAGAGACCCGACCGCCGAGTCAGCTGCGCAGGCCATCTGCCGAGACTTCATTCGGGTGTACGGCTGCCCAAAGAGGATTCATTCCGATCAAGGCGCCTGCTTCCAAGGCCGGGTGATGGAAGAGCTGCATCGGTTGTACAAGATTGAGAAGTCACGGACTACTCCTTACCACCCTCAAGGAAATAGGGCCTCCTCACCGTTACGAACAAGATCAATTCATATGGTACCGTATCGTTCAGGAAGTCCAAGAATGTGAACATTTGATGAAGGAACTCTCGCCCGTGGAATGGCGAGTGAAAGGAGAGCGGGAGTGTAAGGGGGAAGACCAGGGTGTAAGTGCTTTCAGAGCAAGGGATCCAGAACTGCCGGGGCCGTACCTCTTGTTGCAGGGGGAAGACAGACTGCAAGCAGAGGAGTCATGTGACAGGGAAGCAGGGGGTGTGTCGAGAGAGGGAGCTGGGAGGTCAGGTGACAGACTCCTGGTGTGACTAGAGAGAGGAAGAGACGAGTACGTTTTGCGCGGGAAAGCGGAGCTGGATCCGGCTCAGCAGAGCAGCGTGAGAGGGCCCAGGCTCCTGGCTCCAGGACTGGGAGCAAGAGCCGAGTGCAGTGGACTGGAGGAGTCAAGCCGACTAGAGAAGAGACGCGGGGTCGGTGGAGCCGGAGTGTTATGGACTAGGGGTTCAGCGGGTAAAACCGGAGACCGCCTGCTGCCGCCAGAAGACAAAGCATTGTTTGGGCGGGTGACGGCTGAAAAATCAACACCGGCTTCAGCGTTCATCTGCCTTGTGAGGAGCGAGAGTCAGCTAAGTGAAAAAAAACTGTTGATTATAACTGGTTCGACTCTGCTACATCTAGTTAAACTGTGAACTGTCAGTGATAGACTTTGACCTGCTTTTCCCTTGTCTTTCCCCCATATTTTCCCCTGATACTCCCTGCGTGGAGATTTACCCTGTTATTATAAACCTCCCCTGTTTATTAACCCTGTATTGGCTGCTCTGTGTTTCTGTGTCACTGCATCTAAAGTACCCGTGTTACACCTGTGTAGCCGCACAGTAACCCAAGAGGTAAGGGGGTCCATTTCTACCTCCAAAGCAGATGCAATTTTGCATTTTTAGAAGCTCTTGGGCAACAAAGGGCCCATATATTGTTCTTCCACAGGGGCCCCTTTCTGTCTATGTCTGCCAGTGCCCAAAATAGATGACAAGAGA
Source organism: Phyllobates terribilis (assembly GCF_046119375.1). Classification (NCBI taxonomy): domain Eukaryota; kingdom Metazoa; phylum Chordata; class Amphibia; order Anura; family Dendrobatidae; genus Phyllobates; species Phyllobates terribilis. The sequence continues at coordinate 390,567,391 of NW_027362765.1, forward strand.
AAGACTGAGCTTACAAGAGAAAGAGGAAAAAAGTATGTAGAAGAAAAAATTAAAAAAACAAATGTCAGTGTATTGCCAGCAAATGAACAGAGCGGTCACATTTTACAATGTGGCCGTTCTGTTCATGGGATCATCGTGGGACCCTCGATATTTGGACTGCGGTGGACAGGTGAGGATGAGGTTGCTTTATTATTTTACCTTTATTACAGGTGATCATGAGCTTCAGGGATTAGCTGTAAGGTGAGTATATGGTGTTTTTTATTTTTTTGCAGGGGCGGAGAACATTGGGGACAAGGTGTAGGTGAGCATAATGTGTTTTATTTTTATTTGAATTTTTGTAAATAATTGTAACATTTTTTAAAATTTTCAGCACAGCAAAGGCGCAGACGGATGAGAGACTACTGCTCCCATCCAGCGGCGTCTGCGCTCGCTGTTTCTTATAGCAGTAGGCGCCGGCTGATGGTGGTAGTAGTACCGTCAGCCGACGCTTATGACCCGCAGTAAGCTATTTACCGCAGGTCACTGTCACAGCTGTGGCATCATTCTGACACCTATTATCGCCGATCAGAGCCGGTGTTTCCTGCGCTGTCACATAAGTGACCGCACGGGAAACACCCGAACCCGAACATTAACACGGACTTCCTGAGGAAATCCGTTTTCGGGGGTCCGTGCCCAAACAGTAGGTGTTCGATACGGACCCCGAACTTTAGTGTTCAGGTTCGCCCATCACTAGCCACCATCATTATTCAAACAGTGAAACATTCAAGAAAACATGATACACATGCAGCAAATGATAGATTAACACAGCAAAAGCGACTCGCTTAAAGGAAATGTATCAACAATTTAAGGAGAATTTCTCAGCAGAATTTCACCTCCAAACTATTCATATGTGCATGGAGCTCTTTCTAAGACAAGTCCAACATTATCATTAAATCACCAGTCCATTCTGCTGCTACTGAAAAAAAACAGCATCTGAATTGATATACAAATGAGGCCGAAGGGTTATGGTAGATCTGAAGCCTCTGGCAATCTCTATGCTGTGTGACATCCGGCAAAGGAGCCGTCAGTTAAGCAGGATGAGGGGGTGCTTGGAGGGGTTTTCAGAAATTTCCCCCATGTAGAATGAATCTCTGGAAGCCTCAAAGCTAACAGGTCACTTTTCTCTATTTTCTCCATAATGTATGCTTTAGATCATCCTTGACCTATGGAAAAAGAAAGAGCTGAAATGCAATATTTTCATGTTTTTTTTTTTATCAGTGAGCTCTGCGGTTGTGTTATCTACTAACTTGCTGTAGCGCTATTGATGTGATGTCAGCGCTGCAGACAATGACAGACACACAGCAGCGGGAAAGACTCAACGCTGGACCAATGTACAGCTTTTTTTTTAAAACTAACTGCGCCTGTGAACAGGGCTTTTCTTAAAACATAAAACCTCTTTGAAGCAACACAGACAAGTTGTGCTAATGCTAATAGAGCACAGAGCAAGAAGGTGCACAAAGGTTTTAAAGTTGAAACGCAACAGAGGTGGAATAGTGATTACTGGAACAGCAGTGCTGGTACAGCAGATAATGGTGTAGCATGGTGGTACTGGTAGTGCTGAGGATAGATGTAGCAAAGTTGTAATGGAGGAGACTGTTACAGGACCGGAACTATGATAGTTGGAGTAGTAGCGGAGGCAGTTGTAGCAATATTGGAACAATGTTGACTGGAACCACAGAGACATGGTAGCGGTGGCTACAAATGCACCAGTACTGGATCGCTAATGTAGCAGAGTTTTCCTTTGGACTGATGTAGCAGTACTCGTTTATTGATGGTGCAGAGTTTTTCTTTGGACTTATGTAGCAGTGCTCGTTCGCTGATGTAGCAGCGTTTTCCTTTGGACTGATGTAGCAGTACTCGTTCGCTGATGTAGCAGAGTTTTCCTTTGGACTGACGTAGCAGTACTTGTTCGCTGATGTAGCAGAGTTTTCCTTTGGATTGATGTAGCAGAGTTTTCCTTTGGACTGATGTAGCAGTACTTGTTCGATGATGTTGCAGAGTTTTCCTTTGGACTGATGTAGCAGTACTCGTTCGTTGAAGTAGCAGAGTTTTCCTTTGGACTGATTGTGACGACACAGCTTGTAATCTTAATTACCCAAAAGTCTAGATTTGTTAAACCAGGAGCAATAGACTGTTATCTTTGTGTTGACTTTGGAATTTATGTGTTTTTCTTTGGTGGGTCGAAAAGGACAGACTACCATTTGTATAACCCTGAATGTTGACATTTGAGTTGATATTTTGTCCAACTTATTATATGGAGGACAGCGACTCAGGGTTGTAGAACAATGATGTTTGTTAATATGTTAATTATATATTGTACTAGGCCAGCTAGTTTATTCATTTACAGAACAGAGGGATACAAACTATGCAAATTGATTAAATTCTCAAACAATGAGACATGAGCTCTGCACCCTCCCCCCTGACCTGTGAATGATGACCTAAGCCGCAGATCGATATATATAAAAATGGATTTCTATAGTGCTGCTAAGAGAATCAAAGAGATGACTCCTCAAGACAGCAGCTTGGTAGCATGACTCCATCCCGAGGGACACAGATTTGTATTCTACAGGATGCCAGCCTAAGGGAACACTGCCCTGGCTGGAAGGATACAGATCTGCTCCATTGACCATCATTGGCTCTATGGAGATGTTTGGAGAAACCATGATTGTGACCTTTCGGTCACCTGGTCCCATGGATATGTTCTGAGACGCCAGGTTGGAACCATCCGGTCGCCTGGTCCCATGGAGACGTTTGGGAAAAGTCAGGATTGTGACCCTTTGGTCACCTGGTCCCATGGATATGTTTGGGTTAGCCAGGTTAGGTCCATCCGGTCACCTGGAATCCATGAATATACTCAGAGAAATCCAGGTTGGGACCATCCGGTCCTCTGGATCCATGTATATGTTCGGAGAAAGCCAGGGTGGGATCTGGTTTCCTGGCCTCGTACCTCAGTGGACTATCAGCTTCCTTAGCTTGCCGCTACCCCCTCTGTCTGGGTGCCAGCCAAAGGCAGGGGGCCACTGGTTGAGGTAGTTGGCACTAGAAGTCCCAAAGTCGCAGTTGCTCTATTCCCAACGGGCCAGCAAAAGGATGAGACTATGTAATTTTGCACAATCTTGCGTATTTGCTGGGACAGTTCTATATATTATTGTCTGTTTGGTGGTTCAATAAAGTATTGCCGCAGTGTGTTACCCTCACTCTGTGTTGTCTGAGTAGTATTACGCCCACGGAAGACCTCATGTCTTCACACTGATGTAGCAGTACTCATTCGCTGATATAGCAGAGTTTTCCTTTGGAGTGATGTAGCAGTACTTGTTCGCTGATGTAGCAGAGCTTTCCTTTGGACTTATCTAGCAGTACTCGTTTACTGGTGTAGCAGAGTTTTCTTTTGGACTGATGTAGCAGTACTCGTTTACTGGTGTAGCAGAGTTTTCTTTTGGACTGATGTAGCAGTACTCGTTTACTGGTGTAGCAGAGTTTTCCTTTGGACTGATGTAGCAGTACTGGTTTACTGATGTAGCAGTGTTTTCCTTTGGACTGATGTAGCAGTACTGGTTTACTGGTGTAGCAAAGTTTTCTTTTGGACTGATGTAGCAGTACTCGTTTACTGGTGTAGCAGAGTTTGTTTTTGGACTGATGTAGCAGTACTCGTTTACTGGTGTAGCAGAGTTTTCCTTTGGACTGATGTAGCAGTACTGGTTTACTGATGTAGCAGAGTTATTGCAGCAAGGCTATGTAGAAGTGATGGTACAATATTGTGGCTGTATGCCAACTACCTAAATACTCAGGTGTCCTCTCGCTGCCTGAGCTGGGTTTAAGTTACCCAGGAAGATGACATCTGCAACATTGGCTTGCTGCAGAAACCCAACGTGCAGGAGAGGAGACAGGAAAATAGGACAAGAAAGACAACCGGGACACGTAACACCTAGGTTAATATTTTTTTCCTCTTGGGATTAAATAAATTGCAAGGTTTAAGCCCATAAACAGTATGCTAAGAGTGAAAATGGAGTATAGGGTGAGTATTATATTAGTCATTATTCACATCCTGCAACACAATACAAAGGAGACCATTACTCATGTCAGTCCCTATCCCCAATGGGGTTAACAATCTATGAAGACCATTCGATATTTTTCTCTTCTGCTCAGCACATTGATTTAGACTCACTTTCCACATATGAAAAGTGACGTATTTGGGTCATGCGAAGGTCCACATGTCCTTTTCTTTTTGTCAAGTAACATCCGGCTTGGGTTGATATCATCGTAGATCTTCAATTCTGACATGGAGACAATAATTAATTTACGGTTTGTTTAGACAGTCTTCTTGGTCTTATAAATCATTGCAGCTACCGAGAAAATTGGTTGTAACATTTGATACTGTCAGAAAAGTCATGTACCGAGATCCTACATGAGGATGCTAGCCGACAGAACATAATCTGAGATTTAGAGTTATGGACATGAGGAACGGAAAGAAAATGGAGATAGTTGAGGGACCAATTTGGAAATGCAAACTGGTGTCATGACTTCTGCTGTTTTTTACAGAAGCCATGAATAATTGGATGGATCTGTAATGAACCCATTGATTCATGAGACCATCACACAAGGGCATAACTATGGCGGGGGGGGGGAATAATTGGGAACATACTGGATGCCATACGGATGCTACGGTACATAGATAAGGGACTTGGTCAGATAGTTTAATGAAAGCCTAATTACTTCTCAAGGTTTTGGAACCATTGCCAGGAAACACAATGGAGCCTTACATGCTAGGTAACTGATGGATCCAATTAAAATCATGGATCGGTCAGAAACTTGGATGCAAGAGCCTAATGTATATACTACTTACATGTTTCAGATTGCTCAACCGATACAAATGTACAATTCCGTAAACTTTCAGGTTGTTATTTTGATTTTTATTAATTTTTCTGAAGTGCTCTCAAGATGTTTTCTCCTTTTATTTTTTTGGGGGGATGCTATTTTAGAATAGTTCCTAAGAGAATATCAGCGTAGATTTTAGGGGGAGAGTCCCCTCTCCTGGATCCTTCTCTGCTTCCAACAGAGGCTCTGGCTCATTTCCCTGGAGCCAGATACTCTGTACTGGTAGAACGCACGTTCTCCCTTCTTGGCACGCAGACTTCCGGCTCTCTGGAACGCATCACTACCGCCTTGTGGAACGCACAGCTTCTCTCGAGCGGCGCGTCACTTCCGGTGAAGTCACACACGCACTTCCGGAGTCTGCACTGCACAGTACTGTGGGACTAGCCACGATTGGTCAGCGGCCCTCAGTATTCCCACCCCCCGCCCTTAGATTCAACTCTGCCCCTGACTACACGCACAGCGCCAGGAACTAGCGGTGGATACCGCGTTCCTCCAAGCCATTGCGTGCAGCACCACTTTATATCCAGGAACTTGGGGTCACAGGTATGCTGTCTTCAGCTTTACATTGTTGGGTTCTACCTCAATTATCCTTCTCTGCTGTCTATACCGAGGCTGCTACTTTCTGCTCTCTTCTGCAGACCCATGCCACCAGTGTCACCGTATCTCCCTGCTATTGAATTTCTACCTTTGACACACCATCCAGCCATCTAGTAGGTGCCACCTTTAATGGATTTGTATGTATTTGCTTTGCACTAGGATGTTATATCCGCACGTTTAGGATCTAACGTATTATACACTGTTTGACAGCCTGTTTATTGTTCAGGTTTAATTAAAGATATCATCATATTATTGTACTGTACTATGATCCAATTATATAGCTTTTGTCTTTCATTTACTGTCCTATTTCTTGATTGATTTTTTATTTTTGTTTTCTGCGCTATCTCCAACAGTTACTGACGAAGGTCAGATCGACCGAACCGTTTATACTTTTGTTTTTGGACTGCAATAAAAAAATCTTTCCATATGAATTATTGAGTGCCGAGGTTATTCTCAGTTAAAAAGGGAACCTGTCAGGATAATTTAACTACTGAAACTAGTAGTGTGGCTACCTAGGTAGTAGAATAATAAAAGTGGTCTTGTAATTCAATGTGCTTGCTATGAGAAAAGTATAACTGTCGTTTATTAATTTTTACTTAATAAATCAATAATACATGTGAATATAAGAAACTTTGTAGTATATCTTATCAAAGAACTCCGCATCTTTCCCCTCCAGAACTGAACATTCATTCTCAAAATTCAGAATTTCCAAGTAAAATCTGGCTCCCGTCCATTTGTGTTTTTTTAAATTCCTGACTATGTCCTTATCAAGTCTCTCTGACAAGTCTAACAGGTACTAGTTTTGCTCCCTGGATTCTGACGTTGGTCTAGTCCCCGAATTCGCTCCTGTCTGATACCTCGGATACCTCACCTTGGTCCATCATCTTCCTCTGGTCCTGACTTCTGACTCACCTGTGACTACATTTCTGGATTATCTCTTGGCTTGATTTCTGCATACAAATCCCTGATTCTTCATGACCTTGATACTATCTGAGCACCATAGCCACCACCCTTAAGGCCCCGTCACACTAAGCGACGCTACTGCGATCGCGTCAACGATACGACCTGTCAGGGATCGTTGCTGCGTCGCTATGTGGTCGCTGGTGAGCTGTCAAACAGTCAGATCTTCCCAACGACGCAGCAACGATGCGGCAACCAGTAATGATCTGTATAACGATGCACGCCTTTGTGTTTCTGTGTCTGGGTCGTTAACAAGGTCATTGGTAAGGTGTCAAAAACACCGATGCATGCTACCCAATGGGACTTCAATGATCAAAGAAATGTCCAGACCATTCCGACACGACCAGCGATCTCACAGCGGGGCCTGGTCGCTGCTAAGTGTCAAACGTAGTGAGATCGCTGCTGAGGTCGCTGTTGCGTCACAAAACTTGTGACTCAGCAGCAATCTCGCTAGCGATCTCGCTTAGTGTGACGGGGGCTTTAGAATTTTCCAGGATTTTTGTCCTGCAGATTGTTGACAGATAAGTTCGGGTCCTTGCACAAAGAGTTTATGAGTTAAAATCAAGCAATGCTTTAGATTTCAAGTCCCAGTTTAGCAAATGCCAATTGGCTTTTTGGCTTTGAGGGTCCACCTACAATATCCACTATGTGAACCACATCACTTGCTGAATAGGTCCAGCCATGGAAACCTCCAAATGGGAGAGCCCTATGAATGTGAGACTCCAATTCTCTTGGGAACATCGTGTCACAGAATGCATCTTCTTACAGTCACCACTGTACTTACGAGAGCTTCAATCAGCAAGATATCATGAGTAAACAGTATTTACTTCATACTGGTTAAACATGAGATACAATTCAGTGTCACACAGTCCGTGTGCTGCTGACATAACACATTCAGGAAAGAAAGGAAAACACAGGAAGTAAAAACAACCAACAATTGAGAGCTTTTCTCCCCTCATTACAGCAAGCATATAACTTTATACACTATCGCCATCTGCTGTCTGGTTAGTATAAAATCCTCCTTTCACTTATAATAAGTCCTAATCTGTTGTATATGCCAACACCCTTTCTCAACAATAAGGACTTATTCAATCAAACCCAACTTTTTTATTAGTCTCTGGTGATTATCAGCATTCAACGTTTTCGTGAAGATACCTGCTGTCATTTCTTCAGTAGGACAATACTCTAACTTCAAGACTCCTTGTTCCTGATGATCTCTCAAGAAATTATATTTCACACCAATATGCTTGGTTCTTGGATTGACTCTTTCCATCTGAGCAAGAACAAGACATCCTTGATTGTCCTCTTTCAGTTTTGTTGGTTCCAACTGTGGTTGCTTCTGTTGAAGACAGTGTCACAATTGACTGTTTCTTACTTGTCCAACTTATTGGTCCACCTGAGAGAAAAAAAATATGTCCATTGGTAGATCTTCTGTCAGTTGGATCTCCAGCCCAATCTGCATCAACATATCCTGTTAAAATGCAATTATCACTTGTGGGTAATTTCAGCTTAACATTGCTAGTTCCTTTCAAATAACACATTACTCTCTTCACGGCATTCCAATCAGCTTTATTTGGTTTTGATACCTTTCTACTCAGGATTCCTACTGCTGCTGCTATGTCTGGTCTTGTAACGGTCGCTAGATACAGTAGTTTTCCTATTGCTGTTCTGTATTCTTCATTATTTGGTAGCATATTTTTTTCACTGTTCATCTCTTTGAGATAATTAGTTTCCATTGGAGACTTTACTGCTTTTCCATCCTTTAATCCAAATTTTTCTGTTATGTCTTGAATCATGTGATTTTGATTCAGTAGGAAACTTCCGTCTTCTTCTCTTTCTACCTGTATTCCTAGGTACTGTTTTACATTTCCCAAGTCTTTGATTTCGAAATGTTGCTTCAGGATTTTTAGAATGTTTTCTTTATCCCTTTCTTGTTTAAAACAAATCAAAATGTCGTCTACATATATGAGTACATAAATCCATCTATTCATCAACCTTTTTGTGTACAAGCATGGATCAGCTTTGCTTCTTTGAAATTTTTCATTTATAAGTACTTCCGTGATTTTGTCATTCCACGTTTTAGCTGCTTGCTTTAAACCATATATGCTTTTCTGTAGTTTGCAAACTTTGTTTGGATTTCTTTCATCTTTGAATCCTGGAGGTTGTTCCATGTAAATGTCTTCTGTTAAATCTCCATTCAAAAAAGCTGTCTTTATATCCAGATGTCTCAGTTCTATCTGTTTCATTGCTGCAACTGTAAGTAAAATTCTTATTGTAGTGTGTTTGACAACTGGAGCAAATGTCTCATCATAGTCTTCTCCATATTTTTGAGAAAACCCTTTAGCTACGAGTCTTGCTCGGTATCTTTCAGCTGTGCCATCTGTTTGGTATTTTACTTTAAAAATCCTTTTACATCCTATGGCTTTTCTTCCTTCTGGTAAATCTGTTAGTGTCCATGTATTTGAATCATGCACGAATTTAATTTCTGTTCCTGTTGCTTCTATCCATTTATTAGCTTCTTCTTCAGGAAATTTAGATATGTCTTCCCAAGAGGTAGGCTCATAGATTTTTCTTATGCTTGTCTCGTATGAGAGACGTTTTGGTGGTTTTCCTTTGTTCTCTCTCATTGAACGTCTTGGTTCTGTGTCTGTTTGTAGTTGTGATTCTTCACTTTCAGTATTTTGTTCTTAATTGATTTCTACTTCTTTCTCATCAGATATTTCTTCAATTATGTCACTATTGTTTTTCTCATTTTTTGTTTCATCTGAAATCATAATGTCTTCATTTAAATCTTCAATGAATGTCACACTGTTACTCACCGTAACTCTGTCTGTTTTGGGATCTAGGATTCTATATCCTTTGCAATTTTCACTATATCCAACGAATATTCCGATCTGTTGTGAAGTTTGGAACGTTTTTCTGTTGGAATGAATATAAAAACTTTACATCCAAAAACTTTTAAATGATTGACACTTGGTTTCATACCTTGCCACAGTTCATATGGAGTTTTCGTCAGTTTTCTGGAAAAAAGTCGGTTCTGTAGATATGTAGCTGTCATTGCTGCCTCACCCCAATATTTCTCTGGTAGTTTGGAATCCGTCAGCATACCTCTTATCATTTCTGTTAGAGTTCTGTTTTTCCTTTCTGCTACTCCATTTTGTTCAGGTGTGTATGGAACAGTTTTCTGGTGTTCTATTCCATTTTGTCTTAAGTAGTCTTCTATTCTGTGACATGTAAATTCACCTCCATTATCACTTCTGATGACAATTGGCTTCCTTTGAAATTTGTTACTTGATCGTGTTACATAGTCTACAAGTTTATCAAAAACTTCACTTTTGTTCTTAATTAAGTATGTGACTGTGTATCTTGAGTAGTCGTCTATAAAAATCAACATGTATCTATTGCCTCCTGATGTAGTCACTTTCATGGGTCCACATACGTTAGTATGCACCAAATCAAGTGGTCTTTCGCTTTTCATCTCACTTTCTTTTGGAATAGATATCCTTGTGGCTTTGGATTTTATACAACATTCACATCTTACGGTAATTGAGCAATCTGATATCTTTAAATCTTTTGTCAATTCTTTTCTCTGTAGTTCCCTTATACTGTCAGGGTGTCTATGTCCTAGACGTCTATGCAACATGTGAATACAGTTTTTGTGATCATGTGTACATACCTTCATCTGTTCCTTTGGTGTGTCAAAATAATATAATTGTTCATCTGCCTTGACTTTGGTGATCACCTTGTTTCCTGCAATAATTGCACACTCATTGTCTTTGAATTTTACTGTAAGTCCTTTTGCTGTTTAACGTTTCACAGATAATAATCTGCCTTCCAATTTTGGAACATACAACACATCCTGTACAAGTATCTTTGAATCTTGTCCTAACTTGTTTGAACAATTTAGCATACCTTGTCCGATACCTTCTGCGGTTATTTTGCTTCCATCTGCAAGATAAATGGCTTCTTTCTTATCTAAATCAAGATCAGTAAAGAATTTCTTGTCACTTGTCATATGACTCGTTGCTCCTGAATCAATAAACCAACCAAGTGATGATTTCTAGTCTGTTACTTTAAATGTGCCATTCCAATTATTCTCACATGAATCGGAAATTGTGTTTTTTACTTTCTGTGTATGCTTATGTTGTCATTTTTGTTGTTCTGCTTTCCATATGGTACAGTCTTTCTTTAAATGACCTTTTTTCTTACATCTGAAGCATTATCTTGTCTCTTTATTATAGGGTTTTTTAAATTCTGTAGCTTTAAGAGCGTTTTCACTGTCCTTTTCAGTAGAAGAATCATTTCTTTGTTCTTTTCTTCTCTGATATTCATCTATTAGTCTTGTTTTTACAAAATCTAATGTAATGTCAGTTTCTGGTCTCGTCTCAAGGGCATTTATCAAGGCTGTATACGAATCTGGTAAACTGCACAATAATATAGTTGCTACATGACTTCCTTTAATGTCTTCACCAATAGATCTTAGCTGTGATATCACTTCCATCATTGAGAATATGTGCTTCTGCATATCGTCATTTGCACTCAATCTCATACTGTAAAGCTTTCTTAATAAAAATAACTTGTGATTCAAGCTAGGTCTTTCATACAGTTTTCTTAATTCTTCCCACATTCCTTTAGCTGTTTCTTCATTTCTTATACAGTTATATGAAAAAGTTTGGGCACCCCTATTAATCTTAAGCTTAATGTTTTATAAAAATTGGTGTTTTTGCAACAGCTATTTCAGTTTGATATATGTAATAACTGTTGGACACAGTAATGTTTCTGCCTTGAAATGAGGTTTATTGTACTAACAGAAAATGTGCAATCTGCATTCAAACAAAATTTGACAGGCGCATAAGTATGGGCACCCTTATCATTTTCTTGTTTTAAATACTCCTACCTACTTTTTACTGACTTACTAAAGCACTTTTTTTGGTTTTGTAACCTCATTGAGCTTTGAACTTCATAGCCAGGTGTATGCAATCATGAGAAAAGCTACTTAAAGTGGCCACTTGCAAGTTGTTCTCCTGTTTGAATCTCCTCTGAAGAGTGGCATCATGGGCTCCTCAAAACAACTGTCAAATGATCTGAAAACAAAGATTATTCAGGGGAAGGACACAAAAAGCTGTCTCAGAGATTTAACCTGTCAGTTTCCACTGTGAGGAACATAGTAAGGAAATGGAAGAAGACGGACAGCCATGAACTGCTAGAAAATGTGCTCTATCGAGGACAGTTCTGACTTGTTGACTGGAAGAACTACATTTTATATGCTGTACAAGTAAATCCAGATAATGATGGCGTTACATATTTCATGAAAACTCTGTTGAAATGCAAGAAAATCCTCTACATATCCATTTTACTGATTGAGAAAGATTCCTAAACTCTGCTCTGATTGCAGCTGCTTAGCATTGGATCTGAGAAGTGATGTTGCTGGTACTTGGCATTGTGCGCTGACATTGGAAAGAAAGTCTACATAAAAAAAATGTAACTAAAAGATCATTTGGCAGCTTCTACTCTATATTTGAGGATAGAAAAAAAAAACTGCAATCACACATTGAAATTTCATCGGGTACATCGGCATAAAAAATAGCTATCACCTCAGTAACATGAGACGTGAGAAACTGGAAAATCACTCCTAAAAGTGAGGAACTGTTGCTTCTGTTAATCCAAGGCAATGAGTTAAGACGTGTATAGTTTTTAAGCGTTTTTTTTTTTTTTTAAAGGGAATAAAAAAGTTTATGAAATACCTTTTTATTAGAGAAGTAAAAGTAGGGGAGCCCCGTTTAGGAGCCTCATCCATGACCACAGCAGAGAGCAGTTACAAAGAGTCTTCTGCTGGGGACCACCCAACATGTTCATTCACAACTTGGATTTAAATGATGATTGTGTAATGTTTCATTTCTCCTGTTGTGGTGCCGTAGTGGAAGCAAAAACTTGCTGTTGGGTTTCCTCACAGATTACTGCTGATCATTGGGGGTCTCTATGGTCCAGAGTCCAGCCATATTATCGGTTAATAATCAAAATACTTTTTTATTAAATAAAGAAGTCTCCAAAGGAAGGAATTCTTCAGTATGACTTAAAATGACTTTAAAATCAGGTTTTTTGTTACATATATATTTTTTTAAATTTGGCAATGTTTTTTTTTTTAACTTCACGATCTTTATTGAAAACAAAATGAGTAATCTTGCAGTTTTCACACTAGCCGCATGGAATATTTTGGACTACTCTTCCTGTCCTTTTAGAAAGAGTTGGCAGTAGGCTTCTTATCATCAGAGACACAATTACAATGACTGATAACACCTCTATATACAGTAGATGACACAGGATCCACCATTCACAATAGGTGATGTCACAGCTCACCTCCTCCTCCTGTACAATGACAGATAACACCTCTATATACAGTAAATAACACTGGATCCACCATTCACAGTAGGTGATGTCACAGCTCACCTCCTCCTCCTCCTGTACAATGACTGATAACACCTCTATATACAGTAAATAACACAGGATCCACCATTCACAATAGGTGATGTCACAGCTCACCTCCTCCCCCTCCTGTACAATGACTGATGACACCTCTATATACAGTAGATAACACGGGATCCACCATTCACAATAGGTGATGTCACAGCTCACCTCCTCCTCCTCCTGTACAATGACTGATAACACCTCTATATACAGTAAATAACACTGGATCCGCCATTCACAATAGGTGATGTCACAGCTCACCTCCTCCTCCTGTACAATGACTGATGACACCTCTATATACAGTAGATAACACAGAATCCACCATTCACAATAGGTGAAGTCACAGCTCACCTCCTCCTGTACAATGACTGATAACACCTCTATATACAGTAGATAACACGGGATCCACCATTCACAATAGGTGATGTTACAGCTCACCTCCTCCTCCTGTACAATGACTGATAACACCTCAATATACAGCAGATAACACAGGATCCACCATTCACAATAGGTGATCTCACAGCTCACCTTAACCTCCTCCTGTACAATGATTGATAACACCTCTATACACAGTAGATTATACAGGATCCACCATTCACAATAGGTGATGTCACAGCTCACCTCCTCCTGTACAATGACTGATAACACCTCTATATACAGTAGATAACACAGGATCCACCATTCACAATAGGTGATGTCACAGCTCACCTCATCCTCCTCCTGTACAATGACTGATAACACCTTTATATACAATAGATAACACAGGATCCACCATTCACAATAGGTGAAGTCACAGCTCACCTCCTCCTCCTGTACAATGACTGATAACACCTCTATATACAATAGATAACACAGGATCCATCATTCACAATAGGTGATCTCACAGCTTACCTTCACCTCCTCCTGTGCAATGATTGATAACACCTCTATACACAGTAGATTATACAGGATCCTCCATTCACAATAGGTGATGTCACAGCTCACCTCCTGCTCCTCCTAAGAGGTGATGTCATAGCTCACCTAAGATTCCCTATAATGAGGCAGATGGAGACACTGTGGACGCCGTCTGGCCTATGATCTGGCGGTGTCCATCTTTTTATTAGACGTGCATAAAAGTGCAGTCGGCTACAGTTTTGAGCACTTCTGAAAAGAAGGACACCACTGAACAGAGGCCAGATGGAGTCCAGCGTAACTTTGCTGCCTCATTATAGTGAACGGATTTCATCTGAATCACGTCACTTGGAGATTTAGATAGAAATCCCGATATCAGTGCTCAGCATAGAGCGCAGGATAAATGTGATCCAAAATGTTATATAAAATGTTCCCAATAAAAGCTTCAACTCCATTCACAAAAAAAGCAAGTCCCCACTCATGTCCATCATCTGTTAACAAAAATATAGGGGCTTCCACATTACTGGTAGCATAAAGGCTCTGGAAAAACAAAATGGCTCCTCGCCCTCCAAAAGAAATCCAGCGAATTCTGCGCTCCCAAATCTTAATGCTCCTCTCCCTTCTGAGCTCCAGTGTGTGTCTAAACTGCAGTTAGTGTCCACATGTTTGGCATTTCTGTAGCGATGAGAGCCCGCCTAATTTACGGGTGCATGTGTGGCGCCCTTCTGCGCATTGGTGCCACAGATCCCAGAGGGGTGCATGGATGGAATTCTCCCCAGTGGCCTCAATACATACAGACACCTCTACCCAAGTCCACTAGATGGAGCCCTGTCAGGTATATAAATACTGGGGGGTTGAGTTCAGGAAGTCAGTCAGTGGGAAGCAGTGTGACACCATGCTGCAGCTCCAGGCAAGCTGAAGTCTGTGTGGCTGAAGGCCAGGCTAGGCCCAAGCTGTGGGCTAGTCTGGCCAGTGAGAGCCTGGAGCGGGCTAGAAGGCAAGTGAGAGTTCCTGTCAGGCACAGACAGGGACAGAACTCAGAGAGTCTGCTCAGGGAGTCTGCACGAGAGAGTCTGCAGACTGAGGAGAAGAAGGAGAAACGCATAGGGGGCAGAGGAGCATAACAGGCTCACCCCGAACCATATACCGGACACCGGGTCCGCGCCTACAGGGATCTTTATGACCAGTAGGAACAACCGGAATCCCTGGAGAACTACAAGTCCCAGATTAACCAACCACTGACCACAGCAACAGGGTTAGGTACCACTAAGGCTCCAGCGACCAGGAATAGTGGGAACCAGGAGAAAACCCTACTGCCGGGACAGTAGGTACAAGAAGGAAGCAGTAAGCAAGCCAGGCCTAGTTCCAGGCAGGCCCGAAGCTTAGAGAGTAAAAGACACAGATCAGGAGGCCTTACACCCGCTCACTGGGGAGAGTCCAGAAATGTACCCTTCGCCCTGAGTGCCCTGGACCGTACCTGCATCACCACCAGTAAAGGTATTGAAGTTTACCCTTGCGTGTGTGCCTGTACTTCCTCTGGGACAGTCCTGCCGTCTCCCTCCTGCTTCCACCATCTTTCTACACCTCTACACTGCCCTGAGGCCAGTTCCACCTGTGGGGAGCTGTCCCATCATAGCTGCCCCCTATCATCTGCCTCAGAGGACACCACCAGACACCACAGGTGGCGTCACGACAAATCCCCTATAGATAATCCCCCTTTTAAGTGACCACCCTGGGCCACGGACCGGGCCAGCCACCGTGATATCCCCAGCAAGTAGCCATAAGGCCCGGCTGCCGAGTACCCCACGGCCCTGGGGGTGCGTCACATGTCTCCAGAAGAACGAGCTGGGCATAATGTACTGGTCAC
The DNA here is from genome assembly GCF_046119375.1 of Phyllobates terribilis. Classification (NCBI taxonomy): domain Eukaryota; kingdom Metazoa; phylum Chordata; class Amphibia; order Anura; family Dendrobatidae; genus Phyllobates; species Phyllobates terribilis. Next base: position 390,583,085 of record NW_027362765.1, read on the forward strand.
TACAATGTAGTTGTCACTACAACAGCAGTTTGAAATCTTCACTTAGCAACATCCACTGCTGCTTGTTTCTATAAAACACCTATGGAGTCAAAATCTTCACTACACCTGTAGATAAATTCACAAAGGGGTATAATTTCCAAAATGGGGTCACTTGAGGGGGATTCTGCTCTTCTAGCACGTACGGGCTCTGTATATGGAGTCCGCAAACTATTCTAGGAAAATCTGCACTCCAGGAGGCAAATAGTGCTCCGTCCCTCCCGAGTCTCGCCGTGTGGCTAAGCAGTACTGTACAGCCACATATGGGGTATTTCTACATTCAGCAGAGATTGTGGGACAAATTTTGGTGCCATCTTTTCCCATTTCCCAGTGTGAAAAATGTAAAATCTTAGACTAAAACAATATTTTCATGGTAAAAAATGTAGTTATTTTTTCTTCACTGCCCAATGGTATAAAATTCTGTGACACACCTGTGGTGTCAATATGATCACGGCACCCCTAGATGAATTAATTGAGAGGTGTAGTTTGTAAAATGGGGTCACTTATGGGGGGTTCAGCTGATTTGGCACCTCAGCGGCTCTACTAATGTGACATGACACCCTCAAACCAGTCCAGCAAAATCTGAACTCCAATATCGCGCTTCTTCCCTTCTGAGCTTTGCACCCTGCCTCAGAAGTAGTTTTTGACCAGATATGGGGTATCTGCACACTGAAAAGAAATTGCACAACAAATTTTGGGGTCCATTTTCTCCTCTTACCCTTGTGAAAATTCAAAATGTTGTGCTAAAAAACATTCTTGCTGGAAAAATGTGTTTTTTTACATTTTCAGCGCTCAATGTTATAAACTTCTGTGAAGCACCTGGGGGTTCAAAGTGCTTACCACACATCTATATAAGTTCAATGATGGTTCTAGTTTCCAAAATGGTGTCACTTGTGGGGGGTTTCCACTGTTTAGGCACATCAGGGGCTCTTCAAATGCGACATGGCGTCTGCTAATTATTCCAGCAAATTTTACATTCAAAAAGTCAAATGGTGCTCCTTCCCTTACGAACCCTGCCATGCGCCCAAACAATAGTCTTCCTCCACATATTGAGTATCTGCATACTCAAAAGAAATTGCCAAATAAATTGTATGGTGCAATTTTTCCTGTTACCCTTGTGAAAATGCAAAATTTGGGTTAAAATTTCTTTTGTTGAAAAAATGTGATTTTTTTATTTTCATAGCTCAACGTTATAAACTTCTGTGAAGCACTTGGGGGTTCTAGGTGCTCACCACACATCTAGATAAGTTCTCTGAGGGGTCTAGTTTCCAAAATAGCGTCACTTGTAAGGGGTTTCCACTGTTTAGGCACATCAGCGGCCCTCCAAAGGCGACACGGTGTCCGGTAATTATCGCAGCAAATTTTACATTCAAAAAGTCAAATGATGCTCCTTCCCTTCCGAACCCTGCAGTGCGCCCAAACAATGGTTTTTCCCATATTGGGTATCGGTGTGCTCAGGAGAAGTTGCGCAACAAATTCTGGGGTCCATTTTCTCCTGTTACCCTTGTGAAAGTAAAAACAATTAGGTCTAAAGTAAAATTTTTGTGAAAAAAAGTTAAATGTTTATTTTTTCCTTCCACATTCCATTAATTCCTGTGAAGCACCTGAAGAGTTAATAAACTTCTTGAATTTGGTTTTGAGCACCTTGAGGGGTGCAGTTTTTAGAATGGGGTCACTTTTGGGTATTTTCTGTCACAAATGCCCCTCAAAGTCACTTTAAATGTGGTCCCTTAAAAAATGGTTTTGTAAATTTTGTTGGAAAAATGAGAAATCGCTGGTCAACTTTTAACCCATATAACTTCCTAACGAAAAAAAATTAGGTTTCAAAATTGTGCTGATGTAAAGTAGACATGTGGGAAATGTTATTTATTAACTATTTTTATGACATGATTCCCTGATTTAAGGGCATAAAGATTAAAATTTTGAAAATTGCTAAATTTTAACAATTTTTGCCAAATTTCCGATTTTTTCACAAATAAACGTAAGTCATATCAAAGAAATGTTTCCACTATCATGAAGTACAATATGTCATGAAAAAACATTCTCAGAATCACCAGGATCCGTTGAAGTGTTCCGCAGTTATTATCTCATAAAGTGACAGTGGTCAGAATTGTAAAAATTGGCCTGGTCAGGAAGGTGAAAACAGGATTTGGGGTGAAGGGATAAAGGGGGTTGACAAGCAAGTGAAAACGCAAAAAGAAACCCTCAGAATGCTGGAAAACAGTACAATGAAAAAGTAAGTAACACTCACCTTACTGATGCCTGGCCCCTCCTGTTCCAACACCCCAGAACATCCCAGAACTCCCAGCTAATGCAAGACCCAGCCAGACCCCTGCAGCCAATCGCTGGCTTTATTACTGGTAATCACTTGAGTTGAGTGAATCTCTCAGAATTTGGCAAATTCAGCAAAAAAAAATTATTCAAATAAATTAGATGCAAACTTAATTGACTGGAGAGGGGCTAAAAAGAAATCTGATACTTACCTCTTCTCGTACCTGTCCCACTGCTGCTGGTCCTGCCATTAGCTCTTCTATCTCCTGCTTTCTTTCTTCCTTCTGACTTGGTCTTCTGTTCACAATGCCCCATGTCATTAGGTGGGGCATGATGCACGGTATTGATGTATGCTGTCATGTGGAATACGACATTCCCAAACGTGCGTTGAGCCCTCTGTGACAGACTGGGGGTATAATGATTTGGGGGGGGGGGGGACCCGGGAAGACGACAGATTGAATATAGAAGAGAAACGATAGATGAGATGATCAGAGGACTGGTGGTAAGTATATAAAAAAAACATTTTTTCTCAACACCATCCCAACCCTCTGTAATGCAGGAGGCTACAATTTTCGGCCAAATCGAATTGCAAAAAAATTTTTTTTTGATGAAATCCAATCTCTTTGTAGAATTTGAGGTCAAGGTACAGAACTTTGTAGCGAAAGGAAGCAATAATGATGCTGATATATAAAACCAGCTATGTATAAATAAAATAGCACACACTGTTGAGTTGTACATGGAAGTATCAAAAGATAAAGAATGGCTTAGAAGTTGAATGAAATTACAAGAAAGTGGCTTTCTTTTTTTCAGAAACAGCGCCATTTTTGTCCACAGGCGGTGTCTGGTACTGCAGCTCAGCAAAATAAAGTGAATGTAACTCAACTACAATATCATATGCAGCCTATGGAAAAAATGGTAGTGATTCTGGGGGAAACGCATACACTTCGGGTGCAATTCATTATTGTGTTTGTGCCTATTAGTTTCTAGTTTGCACTTAATTCTTCTTTTAATTTATTCTTTTTTTTCAAACCTATTTTTTATGTGTTTGCCTGTTTATTTTTGTTTACCTTTTTCTTTTTTTTGCCATTGTGGGGATGGTTTTAGTTTTCAAGAGGTTTTTCCCCTTAATCATTAATTGCGACTTTCTAAAAAGTCACAAAATTTAATACAAATATCCTCTGGTGCCCACTTCTGGTTTGATATTTATGTACGCGAGTCATTTTGGATAAAGTTCTTGTGCCATTTGGCGAAACGTGTAACGTTTTGTGCTGAAGAATTGCAAAATGTGTCAACAATAAAAGAACGTGAACCATTTTGAAGAATTTGGCACAAAAAAACCTCAACGAATACTCCTATTGTGACTTAAAAAAAATGTAAATGATGTGTCGGGCCCCTTTATTTTAGCCCTGGGGAACAAAGTAACTGTCACATATGTATATATGTACTGTATGTGCACCGATCAATATTCCTGTAAAAGATGTTACATTTGGATAGTTTTACATCGTGACACCTAAAGAATGTCAATATATTGTTACATGCAAATTGTAGCAACAATAATTCTTCTGCAACATTAATAGTCATTAGATTTATGCATGGAGCTTGTGCTCCGTCCCAGATCAGTACCCTGGGTGTAAATAATTGATTCAATGACCTAGTATGTAAGCGAGATGAATTACTATCCATGGGTAGTAGAGTCTAATGGGCCATTTAGAAAGCAATGTATGCATTCATTTATATGTCGTCTTCACAGATCTTCTCAACGACTGCTCTATAGGTTTGTCTTTCAATCGTCCTTGTGCGTGAAAATTTGCTTCACAATTTTGTGGGCTTCATGTAATGTTTCTGTGCTCCTGCAGTGGTCTGCAGTGGTGTTATAGGGAGACATAACACTCCCGGGCAGGTTCCCTGATTAGAGATGGTCGCTGGCAGTGCCAGACTGAGGTGCCAAGGGCCCACCAGTAACATACACTCTGGTGGCCCACTTTTTGTCACGGGTGTGTCGGGTGTGACAGACAGTCATTCTGGATCCGGCTGTAGAAGGTTGCTGCTCCTGGCCTTGCAGGCACCTTCTTGATCCTTTCACCATCCCTCCCTCTCTAGGACCCAGTGGTGAGCTCCACTTTCTGCTGCTAATTAACACACCCTTGCTGAACCTTTAAATAACACCCAGTCTCTCCAGAGAATTGCTGGTGATAGAAGTTTATTCCTTTGTTCAGGCCTGGAGTTCTAGCAGTCGGCTAGTTTCTTCTTGAAGTTCCTTTGTGATTGTTGTCATGATCGCTCTGGTATCTTCCCAAAGCTAAGTGTATCCCCTTGTCTGTTTACCTTATTTGTCTTTAGTTGCAGTGAGGCTGACTAGTGTTCACCCCTCCCTACCTAGGGCCTAGCTCTAGGGTCAGTCAAGGATTAGGTATCATGTTCAGCGATAGGTGAGGAACCTATTTAGGGACGATAGGGGAGCCAGGGTGTTATAAGATCTACCTAGGGGTCTTGACTCTCCCTTTCCCTAGTTGCTGGGCTTCCCCCCTCTTCCCATCGTTGTACACTGGGTCCTTCCCATACCTAGAATGACACTGTTCAGTTATATGCAAATATCACATTACCCTCATTTATAAATGTGCCTATGCTTGTATATAATAATATATGGTTAGTTTTGTAAATGAATGTTGAGATGATGCCCTTTTCTGTACATAGGGATTGTATTGTGCCAACCACTTCTCATATAAGTGGAGTGGAGAGTCCATTCCTGCATGGGGGCCCACCGGAGGATTCTCTTGTTCTCCTATGAGTCCATCGAAAAACTGGAGCAAGTTCAGGGAAGAGCTACCAGGATGGTGAGCGGACAGCAAACTATGTCCTACGAGGAACGGTTAGAAGATTTGGGAATGTTTAGCTTGTAAAAGAGAAGAATGAAAGGAGACTTAATAGCTGTCTACAAATATCTGAAGGGCTGTCACATTGTAGAAGGATCATCCTTATTCTCATTTGCACATGGAACCACGAGAAGCAATGGGATGAAACTGAAAGGGAGAAGATACAGATTAGATATTAGAAAAAACTTTTTGTCAGTGAGGGTGATCAATGAGTGGAACAGGCGGCCACGAGAGGTGGTGAGTTCTTCTTCAATGGAAGTCTTCAAGCAGAGGCTGGACAGACATCTTTCTGAGATGGTTTTGTGAATCCTGCATTGAGCGGGGGGTTGGACACGAGGACCCTGGAGGTCCCTCCCAACTCTAACATTCTAGGATTCCATGATTTCTGTGGACCAGTCTGAGCCAGATCGCTGTTGATGGCTCTAAAAATGGGACAGCTTATGATCAGCTTTTAATTTGGGACTCCTTTAACAAAATAAGATTCCCTTAAAGAATATTCGTCGCTTTCATTTTTTTCTTGGATAAATGAATAGTGCACGAGAGAATAAGAAACTTTGTAATATATCTTATCAGAGAAATCTGTTTCTTTTCTCTTCTGGACTGATAACAATCTCAAAATGTGTCTTCAGTGATTACAGACTTTCCTATTACTGAGATAGGAGATGGCAGTTGATGCTCATAAACTTCTATGGAGAACTTGCAGCAGAATGTCTGTCTAACTTCTCCCTTTCTATAGAACTTTATAAGTGTAGCACCCTGAGGATTCGGCTGCTACAGGGGTATTGCACCTCAACCCAGAGGTGTGATATTCCACTCCCGGGTAAGGATGGAGTGTGGAACTGAGCTCGGTAGGCTGCATGCACTACACACATCCCATTTCCGAGGAGCAGACCGACGGTACTCCCACTTAGAAATGTGCAGGTACGACCGAGTCTGTTCCTGGCTGGAGTGGGAGGGGGGTGGTACATCCCAAGTAGTGTAGGGGCAGATAGGGGGAGCAGCCTGGGTAAAGTTAGGAGCTCATTGGGTGCTGGTCACCTGAGCTCACACATAGAGGGTGTATATAAGGTGGGCACCAACTAAGAACAGGGTCAGATGCAGAGAGAAAGTCAGGAGCAGAGGAGAAGAAAGACCCAGAGTGAGAGAGGAGAAGAGAGAGACCCAGAGGGGGAAACAGCAGAAAAGGACTCCAAGAACCCAAATTAAATCCCCGGGTGAAGAGTCGGCATCAGGGTACCGGAACCCAAGCTGGTGGGGGTAAAAACATTCCCCAGCCAGAGACCGGAGACCGTGGGCAGCGTTTGCCACGGTCACCCACCACATCCACCCCGAAGGCACACCACATGAAGGGTCAGGGAACCCAAGGCCAAGGGTGTCCCAACAGAAGGCCCGAGGGAGCTGGACCTAGGTGGATCACTGGTGGGGACGGCCAGAGAACGGGACAGAAGGAGAGCTCAGGGCCACGCTCCGGACTTATTTGGGGGTTGGCTGGATCCAGGACCTGGTGGACGCAGCACGGCTCGGGTGGTCACTCGAAGCTGGAGTGACCAGTACAACATCTGCAGTAAGTAAACACCCTTAACTGCACAACCCGACTCTGTCTTCACTGCCGTCTGCACTGCACCACCACAACCCCCATCCTCTGCACCTGTCCCCCCTGAGGCTATACCCCACCCGTTGGGGGTTATTCCACCAAGCTGCGCACCCACCATCAGCCTCAGCGGACCCTGCTGCAGCGGCGGCCACAGTGACCGCATCACAACGGGTGGCGTAGTCGACACAAAAGAACTCTTAATAACATCTGTAGGACTGCCACATAACACTGAGTTTGACGCCCTGGGCACGGGCCGGGTCACAGCCGCTCGGAGACTACAACCCCCCATCTGATCCGGTGCCGGGTATTCCCCTCAAAAAGGAATATGTCCCAGGGGGCGCGTCAACTTTGGCGTAGTCGGCAGGATTACGTGCCCTCAACACCCGGGTACTGCGTGCCTGAAGAAAAGTGCAAGTTTACCTCAGAAAGAAGTCTCCCGCCGGTTCCGGAGGGTCCACGCCATCGGACCCCATCACAGGTCGTTTCCCGCCGATTGTCCGCCATTTCCAGCTTGTTCCCGCCATCTGCAGAGTTTCCCGCCACTGGGCGACGCTTCCCGCCAAATCCGAAGATTTCCCGCCTTGGAAGAGCAGCGGACGCCATTATGGGCGTGCCAAAGGAGGGCAAGAGGCCGCCTCCCATCGTGGGCCGGGACAGAAAATGGCGCCAAAAGTGGAAACCGCCCCCACCAACAGAGACTGTGATGCTGGAGGTGTCTGTCAGCGTGAAAGAACTACCCCTGGAGCTGACAGTCACCGAGTTGCCCCGGGACCGCCCTCGAAGTGGGAGGAGACGAAAGAAGAGAACAAAGATGGGTGCCGCCTGGAGTAGTCTGGAGCGAGCGCACCCGGAGGCAAGAAGCCTGGAGAGGAGTAGCGGAGGAGCTTACCCGGAGATGGAGAGAAAGCAGAACAGCACCGGCCCGCTGGCCAGGAGTCTGCTAGAGACCGAGGAAGGAGAGCGGAGCAGCACCGGCCCGCTGGCCAGGAGCCTGCTGGAAGAAGAGCAGAGCAGCACCGACCCGTTGGTCAGGAGCCTGCTAGACACCACGACCCCACTAGGCCTAGTGGAGGTCCTTGCACAGCTCCCCCAAGACCGGGAGTGTGCACAGACTGCCCTGGAGGGCCTCGCACGGAGGATGGCCCGGGTACAGCGCGAGATATTGGCGGAATGGAGCCGGGAGATGGCCCAGCAAGCTGAGACCAGTCAACGGAGCACGCTACCCTGGAAGAGGAAACAGACCGCCTCTGAGGATGGCGCGGGAGGACCAAAGGCCGGAGACGGCGCCGAGAAGGGAGCCGGACGCAAGGAGGCAGGTAAAGGGGACGCCTATACCCCAAGCCGGGAAACCGCCCACCTGCCCCAGCTCCCCGTCGCAGAGCCCGAAAGTCCCCCTGCTGTGCCCGTAGCCGCCATGTCACCGCTATGGACTAGGCCCCGACCGGAAGCCGCCGCAGCGACCCCTGTGACGTCACGCGCCTCGACCCGGAGCGTGACAAAGCAAGAAATACCACCAGCCTGGTCGCAAGGCCTAGTACCCCCGGGCGCCGCATCACCAACAGCGCCCCCTACCTCCGCGGAGCCTCCGGCCTGGTCGCAAGGCCAGGTAGCCCAGGGCGCCGCCGTATTAACGGTGCCCTTCACCTTCCAGGTGCCCCAGGCCTGGCCGCAGGGCCTGGGCAATCCGGGCGCCACCACCACCGCGCCCGCGCCCGTAAAACCAAGGGTGCCACACCTGGGGGAGGACTTGTTCAGCCAGCTCACATGGCCGGACGGGCGGCCCTTCATCTGGCCCGAAGAATTCCATGAGCTGGAACGGCAGCAGAGACTAGGGCCCTTGTGTGAGCCCCTGATTCCGGCTCCGAAGCCCGTGGCACGGGTCTCGCCTCCTCTGGAAGAAGCCCAATTTGAGTGGGACCCCACCGGAGAAGACCTAATGGGGTTCACTCAGGAAACCAGGGCAGCTGCAGCGGAGCGTGCTGAGTGTTGCCGACAGCAGCTCGAAGAGTTTGCGAGGGAGCGGAGAGAGAGGCGGGTCCGGGAGCAACAGGCCCAAGTACGGAGCGCCGAGCAGAAGAGCCGAACCAGGAGGGACCCCCGTGCAGCGCACAGTCCCCGTACCACCGGGACTGTAATAAAGTTTAACCTGCAGCATGGGTGGGGCTTCATCAGAGACAACAACACCCCCGGCGACGTCTTTGTCACGCGCAGAGATGTGGAGTCCCATCTGCCGGAGGGGCACAGAGGTCGTGACCTTTATATCGGGGACGAGGTCACCTTTACCCGGCACAAGTGTGCCAAAGGACCTTACGCCCTCCATGTGCATCGCCTGACAGAGGAGGAGCTGCGATGTGAGGAGGAAGAGCAAGAGGATCCGGACGGGTCTGAAGCTGAGATCCCCAAAGAAAGAGCAGGAGGAAGACGTTGTTGAGTACAGCGGAGTAGGTGCTGTAAATAGTTACCCGATCGGGTACCAAAGAAACTGTTGCTACATATATATAGTCCCCGTTGGGACCAGCATGAGTGAACTGTTTACCCATTATTCCGTATCCATACCAGGCTGAGGACTGTGAGCAGCCATTCCCTTCCCTTTACCTGGCCGAGGACTGAGAGCGGCCAACTTCCCCTGTATATAGTTGCGCTTCCTAAAGCGCCCCCTACCGGTTTTATAGGAAAACCAGTTTTCCAGAGAGACTGTCGCACTTTACCCGGTCACACGTTGCACAGTGACCGGAGGAGGAGCCAGAGGCGACGAGAATGTTTTATATTGATATATATATATATGTTGTTTTATATGTTTTATATGTTTATGAAAAATTTGTATGTTTTTGGTGTTATGTCTTACAGCCCGAGGACGTGCTGTGATTTACCAGGGGGGAATGTAGCACCCTGAGGATTCGGCTGCTACAGGGGTATTGCACCTCAACCCAGAGGTGTGATATTCCACTCCCGGGTAAGGATGGAGTGTGGAACTGAGCTCGGTAGGCTGCATGCACTACACACATCCCATTTCCGAGGAGCAGACCGACGGTACTCCCACTTAGAAATGTGCAGGTACGACCGAGTCTGTTCCTGGCTGGAGTGGGAGGGGGGTGGTACATCCCAAGTAGTGTAGGGGCAGATAGGGGGAGCAGCCTGGGTAAAGTTAGGAGCTCATTGGGTGCTGGTCACCTGAGCTCACACATAGAGGGTGTATATAAGGTGGGCACCAACTAAGAACAGGGTCAGATGCAGAGAGAAAGTCAGGAGCAGAGGAGAAGAAAGACCCAGAGTGAGAGAGGAGAAGAGAGAGACCCAGAGGGGGAAACAGCAGAAAAGGACTCCAAGAACCCAAATTAAATCCCCGGGTGAAGAGTCGGCATCAGGGTACCGGAACCCAAGCTGGTGGGGGTAAAAACATTCCCCAGCCAGAGACCGGAGACCGTGGGCAGCGTTTGCCACGGTCACCCACCACATCCACCCCGAAGGCACACCACATGAAGGGTCAGGGAACCCAAGGCCAAGGGTGTCCCAACAGAAGGCCCGAGGGAGCTGGACCTAGGTGGATCACTGGTGGGGACGGCCAGAGAACGGGACAGAAGGAGAGCTCAGGGCCACGCTCCGGACTTATTTGGGGGTTGGCTGGATCCAGGACCTGGTGGACGCAGCACGGCTCGGGTGGTCACTCGAAGCTGGAGTGACCAGTACAACATCTGCAGTAAGTAAACACCCTTAACTGCACAACCCGACTCTGTCTTCACTGCCGTCTGCACTGCACCACCACAACCCCCATCCTCTGCACCTGTCCCCCCTGAGGCTATACCCCACCCGTTGGGGGTTATTCCACCAAGCTGCGCACCCACCATCAGCCTCAGCGGACCCTGCTGCAGCGGCGGCCACAGTGACCGCATCACAACGGGTGGCGTAGTCGACACAAAAGAACTCTTAATAACATCTGTAGGACTGCCACATAACACTGAGTTTGACGCCCTGGGCACGGGCCGGGTCACAGCCGCTCGGAGACTACAACCCCCCATCTGATCCGGTGCCGGGTATTCCCCTCAAAAAGGAATATGTCCCAGGGGGCGCGTCATAAGCACCAACACTGCCATCTCCTATTTCAGTAATAGGAAAATCTGTCTTCACTTAATACAAATTTTACCCGTGAATTGAGAGTGAACGATCCGTCCAGGAGGAAAAAGAAACACGATTTCTCTGATAAGACATATTAAAATTAAAACAATAGCTAATCTCTAAGACAACAACTCCTTGTCTCAATTAATAAACATATTTCAGAGATCCTAGTAGATCATTCTGAGTTCTGTTTTTACGATCCTCATCTCTTGGTCAGATTGGAGATCACTTGCACACGACATTTCTCTCTGGAGGACCCCTCCTACGTTACACAGGCGACCTACTGATGGGAATGGACACTGTGCAATGCTTCATTTTTCCTGTAGGGGAAACTAAACCTTTATTGCCAGATTTCCCAACAGGTCACAGCTGATTGCTCGAGGTCTGAGCACAGAGACACTTTCTTACCAGTTTCTTGTCTTCTGCAATATTATTATAGTCATTAGCTTGATACATGGAGCTTGTGCTCCGTCCCAGATCAGTACCCTGGGTGTAAATAATTGATGCAATGACCTAGTATGTAAACGAGATGAATTACTATTCCATGGGTAGTAGAGTCTAATGGGCCATTTATAAAGCAATGTATGCATTCATTTATATGTCATCTTTACAGATCTGTATAGCTTTGACCTTGACACATCCTTGTCGATGAAAATGTTTGAACATTTCAATAGACACCATGTAATGCTTCTTTTATCCTGCAGGAGCACTGCAGGGAAACTGAACACTTCCTACCACGATCCTAGATTACAGAGGATCGCTCGGTGTAGGTCCAAAGAGCGTTTCTCATTCTGGAGGACCTCCAATATTTAGGCTTTATAAAAAACATAACAACCTTTTTTCCAAGGTATCCTATTTTTACCCAAGAACAGAAGAGATTCATAATAGTTAAAATACAAATGATTTATTAATCAAAAATATAAAAAAAAACATTAAAGTGTATAAGGGAATGCCTCAAAAAATGAACACAATACATCTGGCATAGAACATAAGGTACAATTAGGTACATAGTATAGTGTCAGAATAAAAGGAAACAATACTATTACAGACAAAAGTCTATTTAAAAATTCTGTGAATCCTCTTTAAGATGCCTTCCTAGACTGTGGATCACCCTCCGCCACCATGCCCAAGGTGTAACTAAAATATAGGTTGTGTAATGCAGCGGCATTACTGTAATGATCCAGTGTGTATTTTGGCTGAACATGTACCTTTCCCTCAGGTGACTGGTCACATGACTGTGACATAGCTCAGGTCCTGTGCGCACAGAATGTCAGTCTGATCACATGACTGTGACATCAGCAAGGTCCTGTCTGTGTGTGTGCTACAGGATATATAAACCCTGGGTGATTTGAGACAGGTGGGGGGTGTTGTATAAGGCATGAGGCCTGCTCCGGTGTCAAAGGCATGAGGCCTGCTCCGGTGTCAAAGGCATGAGGCCTGCTCCGGCGTGAAAGGCATGAGGCCTGTTCCCGTGCGGACACCGTGTGTGAGTGAGAGGCCTGGTGAGGCCTGGTGAAGCCTGGTGGACTCCTGGAGGGTGAAGCCTGGATCCTTGTGTGGAACCGATGCCAGTAAGCCTTGGAGGGCCAGAGGCTTACTAAAATAAGCGTCCTGGAAGGCAGAGCCTGGATCTGTGCATATGAGAGATGCCAGTGGCCTTGGACGGGATAAGGGCTGGAGACCACACTTGGTAAGCCCTAGAGCCACAGTGGTGGTGGACCAAAGCGGACTGAAGCAGCTACAACCCCTCAAAGGTAAAACACTGCTTGATATGGACATTGATGTGGACATTGATATAAGTGAATTTGTTGAGGGATGTAACTGGAGCCAAGAGGGCCTGTCTGCTAGTTGCAGGGCTCCTGGATATTATATGTGTAATATGCCGGTGAACCACTAAGATGGACTGTGTGATCAGCAGTTTATGAAGATGAATAAACTGCTGGTTGGTGAAATACCGGAAAATATGGCTGGTGTGCGTTAATTGACCCGGCGCAGTGAGTATCCCCCAGGATGATGACTAGCGCTGCCTTACAGTTGATACAAATTACCTAATGCGGCAGTGATTACCAAGGCACGTGGAAAACCGGGTGTTGTGTCCCTTCACCCTGACGCGCGTTTTACCTCGCTTCTTACTGGGACTTTATAAAAAAAACAGCCTATAGATTTGAAATAAGAATTGTGTAACACCTTCTTTCTCCTGTACTGGAGTTGGCGGGAACTGAACAAAGAAAATTTAGAACTGATTTAGAAGGTGTCCCTTCAGAAGACTAGGTGTAAATCATCCATCTGTAGCACTGCATAACCTGTCAGATGTGTGATTTTGGAGTCTGGGGATGCTCACATGCTGTTTAACCACTTAAAGGAGTTTTCTGGTTCTGGTCAGAAATTATCTTGTTACAGTATCCTGGAATAATTTGGAAGATCCATTTGTACATGATCGGCTTCAGTCATCCTGAAGACCTCTTTTACCTTGTGTGTGGGAAACAGTTAATCAGAACAGGCCATTGTTTGATGAACATTTGCTTATTTCAGCAGTTTGCAGGATTTATATTTCTAATATAACATATCTTTTGTGTCAACAAGAAGCTGCGACCCTGCCAGACATTTAATAAATTGCTTACATGCTTTGTATTCTTGGGAAGGACGCGCATGTAGGTACAATCCACACCCAAGGACACTTCGACTGTAAAGACTCGCTACTAAATTGTCTCTTCTTAAAATGAAAGGTATTGATGTACAGCAGAAAAATAAGAGGTGAATTTTTTCTTACAGAGATGGGTTTAGAGCAGTGGTCGGCAAACTTTTTTGCACCAGGGACCCGCTTTAAGCAAGACCAGTTTTCAATGGCCCGGTGGGGGCGGGGGCGGGGCTTTGGTCATATGTGGGTGGGGTTATGGAGGGGTGGAGCTTAGTGCATACTTATCATATAATTATGACATTTATAATGAGAATGTGATTCAACTTACCATAGGTTCAGAATGAGTGGGAGCACCAGGCTTGTTTCCCTGGATCAGTGGGAGCACTGGGCTTATTTTCCTGCAACAAGACGATCCCATCTAGGTCCCATCTGATGATGATGACCACTACTACTGCTACTGGACACAGCCACTGCTGCTATGAATTTTCACTGTTATTTGCTTTTTTCACTTTAACCAGAAAATCTGCTGCTGGGCCGCACGACACCAGAACACAGCTACAGGAGTCATAAGTGTAGCACCCTGAGGACTCGGCTGCTACAGGGGTATTACACCTCAAGCCAGAGGTGTGGTATTCCACTCCCGGGTAAGGATGGAGTGTGGAACTGAGCTAGTAGGCTGCATGCACTACATATATCCCATTTCCGGGGGACAGAACGACGGTACTCCCACCAGTTTATGTGCAGGTACGACAGCGTCTGTCCCTGGCTGGAGTGGGAGGGGGGTGGAACATCCCAGTAGTGTAGGGGCAGATAGGGGGAGTAGTCTGGGTAAAGATAGGAGCTCATTGGGTGCTGGTCACCTGAGCTCACACATAGAGGGAGTATATAAGGTGGGCACCATCTTAGAACAGGGTCAGTCAGTGAGAGTTTAGCCTGAGGAGCAGAGCAGAGGAGCTCAGCCAGGAGGGCTGACAGGGAGCTGTGGCTCCGGCTGGGCCCAGCTCCAGGGCCAAGCCTGCATTGAAGAGAGAGAGGAGTGAGAAGGACCCAGAGAGGAAACAAGAAGGAACCCCAAGATCCCAGAATAAGGACAGGAGGGTGAGGGGTTGGCGAACAAGGGTACCGGAACCCAAGCTGGCAGAGGCCAAAACGAACCTTAACCAGGAACCGGAGGTTGTGGGCAGGATCTGCCACGACCCTCACCAAATCCACTAGAAAGGCACACCGAGCATAGGGTCAGGGAGCCCAGAGGAGGCTTGACCACCAAGAGACCCGAGGGAGCCGGCCAAAAGTGGATCCCTGGTGGGAACGACCAGAGGAAGGGAGAGTCAGAAAGGAGCTCAGGACCACGCTCCAGAATTGCCTGGGGGTTGGCCGAGTCCAGGACCTGGTGGACGCAGCACGGCTCGGGTGGTCACTCAAGGCCAGAGTGACCAAAAGAACATCAGTAAGTAAAAGCCCTGAACTGCATCTCCTGACTCTGAGTCTCCTTGCTGCACCTTCACAACCACCATCCTCCACGTCTGACCCCCTGAGGTTATACCCCTCCCGTTGGGGGTTATACTACCACAGCTGCACACACACCACCAGCCTCAGCGGACCATCCTGCAGCGGCGGCCTTTTGACCGCAAATCAACGGGTGGCGTAGTCGACACTAAGAACATCTGCAAGGACTGCCGCACACTGAGTTTGACACCCTGGGCACGGACCGGGTCACAGCCACTCGGAGACTACAACCCCCATCTGATCCGGCTCCGGGTATCCCTAACAACATGGCCCAGGGGGCGCGTCAACTTTGGCGTAGTCGGCAGGATCACGTGCCCGCAACAACCGGGTACTGCGTGCCTGAAGAAAAATTCGCATTTACCTCAAAACGAAGTCTCCCGCCAATTCCAGAGGGTCCCCGCCATCGGACGCCATCTCGGATCAGTTCCCGCCATTTGCCCGTCATCTGCAGTCTTCTCCCGCCATCTGCAGTGTTTCCCGCCACTGGGAAGCGGTTCCCGCCATCTGAGAAGATTTCCCGCCTTGGCAGAGCGGACGCCATTATGGGCGTGCCAGAGGATGGCAAGAGGCCACCTCCCATCGTGGGCCAGGATCGGAAATGGCGCCAAAAGTGGAAACCGCCCCCACCAGCAGAGACTGTGATGATTGATATGTCCATCAGCGTGAGGGAACTGCCCCTGGAACTGACAATCACCAAGTTACCCCAGGACCGCCCTCAGTATGGGCGTAGACAGAACAAAAGGAAGAAGATGGGAGCAGCTTGGAGGAGTCTGGAGGAGCCGTACCCGGAGATGGAGGGAGAGGCAGGCAGCACCGACCCAGTGGTCAGGAGCCTGTTGCAAGCGACAACTCCAGAAGGCCTGCTGGAGATCCTGGCGCAGCTCCCCGGAGATCGGGAGCGTGCACAGGCCGCGCTGGAGGGCCTCGCACGAAGGATGGCCCGGGTGCAGCGAGAAACACTGGCGGAGTGGACCCGAGAGATGGCCCTGCAGGCTGGAGCCTGCCAGCGAAGCATGCCACCCGCAGCGAGGAGCAAGTCCACCTCTGAGGACGGCGAAGGAGGGACGACGGCCGGAGACGACGCCGCGGAGGGAGCCGAAGAGATGAAGGCAGGTAATGGGGACGACAATATCCCGTGCCCAGAAGCCGTAAACCTGCCGCAGCTCCCCGTCGCAGAGCCCGAAGCCCCACTCACCGTTCCCGTAGCCGCTGCGTCATCGCTCCAAGCTAGGCCTCAAGCGGCCGGAGCCGCGGCCACGCCCCCTGTGACGTCACGCGCCTCGATCCAGAGCACGGCCAAGCAGGAGACGCCACCGGCCTGGTCGCAAGGCCGAGTGCCCCCGGGCGCCGCAGTGCCAACAGCGCCCTCTACCTCCACTGAGCCACCGGCCTGGTCACTGGGCCAGGTAACCCCGGGCGCCGCCGTCTTCACGGTGCCCTTTACATTCAGGGTGCCCCAGGCCTGGTCGCAAGGCCTGGTGATCCCGGGCGCCGCCACCACAACAGCGCCCTCAACGTCCACAGCGCCACACCTGGGTGAAGACCTGTTTGCCCAGCACACATGCCCGGATGGGCAGCCCTTTGTGTGGCCACCGGAGTATTACCATCCCCGACTCCGGAAGGAAAGACCCCTGGATGAGCCCCTGATCCCGGCTCCGGCACCCGCCAAGATCACCCCACTCTCGTTGGAGGAAGCGCAGTTTGCGTGGGACCCCACCGGAGAAGACCTCATCGGGTTCACCGAGGAGACCCGGGCAGCCGCAGCCCAGCGTGCGGAGTGCTGCCAGCAACAATTGGAGGTTTTTGCTAGAGAGCGACGAGAGAGGCGGGTCCGCGAGGAGCGGCTCCAAGTGAAGAGCGCCGAGCAGAAGAGCCGAGCCTGCAGAAACCCCCGTGCTGCCCACGGTCCCCGTGCCAGCGGGACTGTAATAAAATTCCAGTTGGAGCACGGGTGGGGTTTCATCCGGGACCACAAGACCCCCGGCGACGTCTTTGTCACCCGCAGAGACGTTGAAAGTCATCTGCCGGAGGGACACAGAGGTCGTGACCTATACCTGGGTGATGAGGTCACCTTCACCCGGCATCAGTGCGCCAAGGGCCCGTATGCCCTGCACGTGCATAAACTTACTGAGAAGGAGCTACGGGGTGAGGAGGATCAAGAGGACCCGGACGGGTCTAAAGATTACCCTCAGCCAAGAGCGCACCGCCACTGATGAACTGTAAATAGAATATGTAAATAGTTACCCGTGTGGGTACAAAAACTGTTGCTACAAAAGTGTAGTCCCCGTTGGGACCAGTGAACTGTTCCAGTGTGTCCCATCTCCCCACAGGCTGAGGACTGTGAGCAGCCATCCCTTTTCCCCACTGGCCGAGGACTGAGAGCGGCCATACCTCCCCTTGTATATAGTTGCGCTTCTTAAAGCGCCCCCTACCGGTTTTATAGGAAACTGTTTTTTCTTGAAGAGACTGTTGCACTTTACCCGGTCACAAGTTGCACCGTGGCCGGAGGAACAAGAATGTTTACTATGAAAAGTTTTATGCTGATGATATATATAATGTTTTATATGTTTATGATGTTTTTGAAAAAAATTTGTATGTTTGTGATGTTTTTATTCTTTTACAGCCCGAGGACGTGCTGTGATTTACCAGGGGGGAATGTAGCACCCTGAGGACTCGGCTGCTACAGGGGTATTACACCTCAAGCCAGAGGTGTGGTATTCCACTCCCGGGTAAGGATGGAGTGTGGAACTGAGCTAGTAGGCTGCATGCACTACATACATCCCATTTCCGGGGGACAGAACGACGGTACTCCCACCAGTTTATGTGCAGGTACGACAGCGTCTGTCCCTGGCTGGAGTGGGAGGGGGGTGGAACATCCCAGTAGTGTAGGGGCAGATAGGGGGAGTAGTCTGGGTAAAGATAGGAGCTCATTGGGTGCTGGTCACCTGAGCTCACACATAGAGGGAGTATATAAGGTGGGCACCATCTTAGAACAGGGTCAGTCAGTGAGAGTTTAGCCTGAGGAGCAGAGCAGAGGAGCTCAGCCAGGAGGGCTGACAGGGAGCTGTGGCTCCGGCTGGGCCCAGCTCCAGGGCCAAGCCTGCATTGAAGAGAGAGAGGAGTGAGAAGGACCCAGAGAGGAAACAAGAAGGAACCCCAAGATCCCAGAATAAGGACAGGAGGGTGAGGGGTTGGCGAACAAGGGTACCGGAACCCAAGCTGGCAGAGGCCAAAACGAACCTTAACCAGGAACCGGAGGTTGTGGGCAGGATCTGCCACGACCCTCACCAAATCCACTAGAAAGGCACACCGAGCATAGGGTCAGGGAGCCCAGAGGAGGCTTGACCACCGAGGGAGCCGGCCAAAAGTGGATCCCTGGTGGGAACGGCCAGAGGAAGGGAGAGTCAGAAAGGAGCTCAGGACCACGCTCCAGAATTGCCTGGGGGTTGGCCGAGTCCAGGACCTGGTGGACGCAGCACGGCTCGGGTGGTCACTCAAGGCCAGAGTGACCAAAAGAACATCAGTAAGTAAAAGCCCTGAACTGCATCTCCTGACTCTGAGTCTCCTTGCTGCACCTTCACAACCACCATCCTCCACGTCTGACCCCCTGAGGTTATACCCCTCCCGTTGGGGGTTATACTACCACAGCTGCACACACACCACCAGCCTCAGCGGACCATCCTGCAGCGGCGGCCTTTTGACCGCAAATCAACGGGTGGCGTAGTCGACACTAAGAACATCTGCAAGGACTGCCGCACACTGAGTTTGACACCCTGGGCACGGACCGGGTCACAGCCACTCGGAGACTACAACCCCCATCTGATCCGGCTCCGGGTATCCCTAACAACATGGCCCAGGGGGCGCGTCATAAGGGTGGGACACCTGACGTCATATCTAGCTGCCCATTAGCATCCAGAGCCCCTCCCCCTCCAACTCGCAGCTAGCAGGAGGGGAAGGAGCGCTGGACACACATGACCTGCTTGTCCCTGCTCCTGCCTGAGCACATTCTGCGAGTAGGGCCGCATGGCTAATTATCTATTCACTGCCAGTCCCTCCTCCTCTTTTCTTATAGGCTACTGATCACATGCTGGCTTTCTCTCTGCTGATCCTCTACAACTGTCAGCGGCGCTGCGGACCGGCTGAAAAACCCCAACGGCCCGGTCCTGGTCCGCGGACCGGCGGTTGGGGACCTCTGGTTTAGAGGACCCAACTCTTCATTGTTTTTAAACTGTGTAAAAAGCACCTTAATAAATTCCATTGTATGTCTTCTATGAAGAGGGATTCCAATTACTAATGATCTAACTTTTGCTGGTAAGATTTACAAGGTAGGATCTCTAGTGTGCCCCATATGCACAAGAATATACAGTGGGGAAAATAAGTATTTGATACACAGCCAATTTTGCAAGTTTTCCCACCTACAATAAAAGGTCTGTAATTTTTATCATACAATGGGGAAAAAAAGTATTTAGTCAGCCACCAATTGTGCAAGTTCTCCCACTTAAAAAGATGAGAGAGGCCTGTAATTGACATCATAGGTCGAACTCAACTATGAGAGACAAAATGTCTGATTTGGAAACAATTTTTATTCAAATTTTGGTGGAAAATAAGTATTTGGTCAATTACAAAAGTTTATCTCAATACTTTGTTATTAGTGATGAGCAAGCACTAAAATGCTCGGGTACTCGTTGCTCGGGTCGAGCAAATTGGAATACTCGGGTGCTCGACCCGAGCAACGAGCCCAATGTAAGTCTATGGGAAACTCAAGCATTTTTCAGGCGGCTCCCCCCGGCGGTCTGCAGAGGGCCTAAAAATTGCCCAAAACGATGGGAACAGTGCTCAAATGACATGGGAACAGCATGAGGAAGACCCCTGGAAGCATTTCTGACTCCCAGATCACTGCTGTCAACAACGTTGTCAGAGTATTACACCACTTTTACTGACTCACAATAAAACATACAAAAACAAAACCAAAATGGATTTTCCTGGGAAATATGTTAAGGAACATCCTTTCCAGGGTAATGACTTGTATATAAGGCAAAATAAATAACCAAAAACAAAAATACTCCTCCACACCTTGGGCTATGCTCACACGTAGCTTTTTTGATGCGTTTTTGCACTTTTGCATTGCTTTCAACCTAGACAAATGCATTCACTGGGAAATGTCATTTTAACATTTTACAACCTTATCTGGCCATGTGGTGTGTGACACATTATCAGACACATGCATACAGTGCTGAAAAGACATGGCAACAGCATGGGGAAGACCTCTGGAAGCATCTCTGACTCCCAGATCACTGCCTAAAAGTGTGCCCATCATAAGTGATCCTTGGCGCATGCGAAGATGCCTCCCACCATGAACCTGTCGTTGCAGACTTGCAACAATCACCGTCCATGTCCTTGTCCCACTGTAGCGTTCAGTTTTCTCTACCCCATTCCTTGGAATGCAAGCGCAAGTATGCAGCCAGCCACCCACCAACCCACAGGCTGCAATACTATACTGCCAAATTTTTGACAGCTGCTTGCACTTGAAATGTAATTGAGCTTGTTGCAGAGGCAATGGCAGCCCGTCCAACATCAACTCGCACTTGTCGGTGGTGCTTTAACACACACACACATCTCTCTTTGCGCATTTAATTTCTAGAATACAGAGTTGGACAATGGTCTGATCTGTAATGCGTTTTGAGAAATAACATGCATAAGTGACGCACCCCCTGGGCCATATTCTTTAGGGGAATACCCGGAGCCGGATCAGATGGGGGTTGTAGTCCCCGAGTGGCTGTGACCCGGTCCGTGCCCAGGGTGTCAAGCTCAGTGTATGTGGCAGTCCTTACTGATGTTACTAAAGTTCTTTATGTCGACTACGCCACCCGTTGGATTGCGGTCACTACGGCCGCCGCTGCAGCAGGGTCCGCTGAGGCTGATGGTGTTGGTGCAGCTTTAGATAGTATAACCCCCAACGGGAGGGGTATGGCCTCAGGGGGTCAGGTGCAGAGGATGGGGGTTGTGGTGGTGCAGCGTAGATGATAATTAAAGACAGAGTCGGGTTGTGCAGTTCAGGGTGTTTACTTACTGCAGATATTCCGGTCACTCCGGCCTTGAGTGACCACCCGAGCCGTGCTGCGTCCACCAGGTCCTGGATTCAGCCAACCCCCAAGCAAGTCCGGAGCGTGTCCCTGAGCCCTCCTTCTTGTCCTTTCTTCTGGCCGTCCCCACCAGGGATCCACCTAGGTCCAGCTCCCTCGGGCCTTCTGTTGGGAGACCCTTGGCCTTGGGTTCCCTGACCCTACACGTGGTTTGCCTTCAGGGTGGATGTGGTGGGTGGCCGTGGCAGATCCTGCCCACGGCCTCCGGTCTCTGGCTGAGGTATGCTTTAGCCCCCACCAGTTTGGGATCCGGTACCCTATTGCCAACTCTTCACCCTAGGGTTGTACTTGGGTTCTCAGAGTTCCTTCTGTCTCCCCCTCTCTGGGTCTTTCTTGTTCTCCTCTCTCACTCTCTCTGGGCCTGGGGCTGCTCTGCTCCTCTGCTTTCTTCCACTGCTCTGCAAAGTCTTCACTACAACAGGCTGACTGACTGACCCTGATCTTAGATGGTGCCCACCTTATATACTCCCTCTATGTGTGAGCTCAGGTGACCAGCACCCAATGAGCTCCTATCTTTACCCAGGCTGCTCCCCCTATCTGCCCCTACACTACTGGGATGTACCACCCCCCTCCCACTCCAGCCAGGAACAGACTCGGTCGTACCTGCACATTTCTAAGTGGGAGTACCGTTGGTCTGCTCCTCGGAAATGGGATGTGTGTAGTGCATGCAGCTTTCTGAGCTCAGCTCCACACTCCATCCTTACCCGGGAGTGGAATATCACACCTCTGGTTTGAGGTGCAATACCCCTGTAGCAGCCGAATCCTCAGGGTGCTACATTCCCCCCTGGTAAATCACAGCACGTCCTCGGGCTGTAAGAGATAAAAACACCAAAACATACAATTTTTGCATAAACAACATAATAAAAACATATAAAACATATATATCAGCAATAAAACTTTTTTTTTTTTTTTTTTTTTCATAAATAACATTCTCGTAGACTTCTCTTGCTTCTAGCTCCTCCTCCGGACACTGTGCAATGTGTGCCCGGGAAAAGTGCAACAGTTTCTCTAGAAAAATGGTTTTCCTATAAAACCGGTAGGGGGCGCTTTAGGAAGCGCAACTATATACAAGGGGATATGGCCGCTCTCAGTCCTCGGCCAGGTATTTAGGAAAGGGATGACCGCTCTCAGTCCTCGGTCAGAGGGATTAAGGGAAATACGGGTAACAGTTCAATTCGCTGGTCCCAACGGGGACTATAATAGCAGCAACAGTTCACTGTGCCCCGACGGGCAACTATATACAGCTTCTACTCTGCTGTACTCAACGACGACGTCCTCCTGCTCTTTCTTTGTGATTAACTTTAGCTTCAGACCCGTCCGGGTCCTCTTGCTCCTCTTCACACTGCAGCTCCTCCTCCGTCAGGCGATGCACATGGAGGGCGTAGGGTCCTTTGGCACACTTGTGCCGGGTGAAGGTGACCTCGTCCCCTATATACAGGTCACGTCCTCTGTGTCCCTCCGGTAGGTGGGACTCAACGTCTCTTCTTGTCACGAAGACGTCGCCTGGGGTGCGGTGATCTCGGATGAAGCCCCACCCGTGCTGCATATTGAACTTGATCACAGTCCCGGTGGAAGGGGGACCATGGGCTGCACGGGGACTCCTCCTGGCCCGGCTCTTCTGCTCCGTGCTCTTTATTTGGGCTTGTTGTTCCCGGACCCGCCTCTCTCTCCGCTCCCTCTCAAAGACCTCGAGCTGCTGCCGGCAGCACTCTGCACGCTCCGCTGCAGCTGCCCGGGTCTCCTGAGTGAACCCCATGAGATCTTCTCCGGTGGGGTCCCACTCAAACTGTGCCTCCTCTAGCGGGGGCGAGGTCCTTTTTACGGGCTTTGGAACCGGAATCAGGGGTTCGTCTAGGGGTCTCTCTTTCCGGAGTCGAGGATGGTGAAACTCCGGTGGCCATATAAAGGGCTGCCCATCTGGGCACGTATGTTGGGCGAACAGATCTTCTCCCAGATGCGGCACTCTTGGTTTTATGGGCGCGGTGGTGGTGGCACCCGGGTTGCCCAGGCCTTGCGGCCAGGCCTGGGGCACCTGGAAAGTGAAGGGCACCGTAAGGACGGCGGCGCCCTGGGCTACTTGGCCCTGCGACCAGGCCGGTGGCTCCGCGGAGGTAGGGGGCGCTGTTGGTATTGCGGCGCCCGGGGGTACTAGGCCTTGCGACCAGGCTGGTGGTACTTCCTGCTTGGTCACGCTCGGGGTCGAGGCGTGTGACGTCACAGGGGTCGCGGCTGCGGCTTCCGGTTGAGGCCTAGTCTGTGGCGGTGACGTTGCGGTTACGGGCACGGCAGGGGGTACTTCGGGCTCTGCGACGGGGAGCTGGGGCAGGTACGCGGTTTCCCGGTTTGGGGTAGAGACGTCCCCTTTACCTGCCTCCTTTCGTTCGGCTCCCTTCTCGGCGCCGTCTCCGGCCTTCAGTCCTCCTGCGCCATCCTCAGAGGCGGTCTGTCTCCTCATCTCGGGTGGCGTGCTCCGCTGACGAGTCTCGGTCCGCTGGGCCATCTCTCGGCTCCACTCCGCCAACGTCTCTCGTTGCACCCGGGCCATCCTCCGTGCGAGGCCCTCCAGCGCGGTCTGTGCACACTCCCGATCTCGGGGGAGCTGTGCCAAGACCTTGACTAAGCCTAGTGGGGTCGTTGCTTCTAGCAGGCTCCTGACCAACGGGTCGGTGCTGCTCTGCTCTCCTCTCGTTGTCTCCAGCAGGCCTTCTGGAGTGGCGACCGGCAACAGGCTCCTGACCACTGGGTCGGTGCTGCCTGGAGTGGCGGCCCGCATCAGGCTCCTGACCACTGGGTCGGTGCTGCCTGGCTCTCCCTCCATCTCCGGGTAGGCTCTTTCTGGACTCTGCTCCAGGCTTCTTGTCTCCGGGTGCGCTCTCTCCAGACTGCTCCAGGCGACACCCATCTTTGCTCTCTTCTTCTCAGTCCTCCCACTTCGAGGGCGGTTCCGGGGCCACTTGGTGATTGTCAGCTCCAGGGGCAGTTCTTTCACGCTGACAGACACCTCTAGCATCACAGTCTCTGTTGGTGGGGGCGGTTTCCACTTTTGGCGCCATTTTCGGTCCTGGCCCACGATGGGAGGTGGCCTCTTGCCACCCTCTGGCACGCCCATAATGGCGTCCGCTCTTCCAAGGCGGGAAACCTTTGGAAATGGCGGGAATCGTCTCCCAGTGGCGGGAAACTCTGCAGATGGCGGGAAAAAGCTGTTAATGGCGGACAACCGGCGGGAAACGACCTGTGATGGGGTCCGATGGCGGGGACCCTCCGGAACCGGCAGGAGACTTCTTTTTGAGGTAAACTTGTTCTTTTCTTCAGGCACGCAGTACCCGGGTGTTGCGGGCACGAGATCCTGCCGACTACGCCAAAGTTGACGCACCCCCTGGGCCATATTCTTTAGGGGAATACCCGGAGCCGGATCAGATGGGGGTTGTAGTCTCCGAGTGGCTGTGACCCGGTCCGTGCCCAGGGTGTCAAGCTCAGTGTATGTGGCAGTCCTTACTGATGTTACTAAAGTTCTTTATGTCGACTACGCCACCCGTTGGATTGCGGTCACTACGGCCGCCGCTGCAGCAGGGTCCGCTGAGGCTGATGGTGTTGGTGCAGCTTTAGATAGTATAACCCCCAACGGGAGGGGTATGGCCTCAGGGGGTCAGGTGCAGAGGATGGGGGTTGTGGTGGTGCAGCGTAGATGATAATTAAAGACAGAGTCGGGTTGTGCAGTTCAGGGTGTTTACTTACTGCAGATATTCCGGTCACTCCGGCCTTGAGTGACCACCCGAGCCGTGCTGCGTCCACCAGGTCCTGGATTCAGCCAACCCCCAAGCAAGTCCGGAGCGTGTCCCTGAGCCCTCCTTCTTGTCCTTTCTTCTGGCCGTCCCCACCAGGGATCCACCTAGGTCCAGCTCCCTCGGGCCTTCTGTTGGGAGACCCTTGGCCTTGGGTTCCCTGACCCTACACGTGGTTTGCCTTCAGGGTGGATGTGGTGGGTGGCCGTGGCAGATCCTGCCCACGGCCTCCGGTCTCTGGCTGAGGTATGCTTTAGCCCCCACCAGTTTGGGATCCGGTACCCTATTGCCAACTCTTCACCCTAGGGTTGTACTTGGGTTCTCAGAGTTCCTTCTGTCTCCCCCTCTCTGGGTCTTTCTTGTTCTCCTCTCTCACTCTCTCTGGGCCTGGGGCTGCTCTGCTCCTCTGCTTTCTTCCACTGCTCTGCAAAGTCTTCACTACAACAGGCTGACTGACTGACCCTGATCTTAGATGGTGCCCACCTTATATACTCCCTCTATGTGTGAGCTCAGGTGACCAGCACCCAATGAGCTCCTATCTTTACCCAGGCTGCTCCCCCTATCTGCCCCTACACTACTGGGATGTACCACCCCCCTCCCACTCCAGCCAGGAACAGACTCGGTCGTACCTGCACATTTCTAAGTGGGAGTACCGTTGGTCTGCTCCTCGGAAATGGGATGTGTGTAGTGCATGCAGCTTTCTGAGCTCAGCTCCACACTCCATCCTTACCCGGGAGTGGAATATCACACCTCTGGTTTGAGGTGCAATACCACTGTAGCAGCCGAATCCTCAGGGTGCTACATAAGCATGGCCGATCCACATTAAAAAAGCAGCCATAGAGTGTCTGGGAACCTTCCCCCACACTTTTCTTAGCCAGTGCTGCTTTTCGGCAGGGTTGAACGGGCCCACCAGAGAACCGGAGACTCCTCTGGCGGGCCCTGGCTTCTCCTTCAGGAGAGTTCATAGTGCCGAGATGAGGCCATGATGATGATAGAGACCACCATCTGCTTAGTTTTCTGTTACTTGGAATGCAAGTGCAAGTATGCAGCCAGCCACCCACCCACCCACAGGCCGCAACACTAAACTGCCAGATTTCTGGGCAGCTCTTTGCACTTGAAATGTGGCCTTTTAAGCTCGTGGAGGCGGAAGCTTTTCACAACCTCATGTGTCCATACTCGGTCCCCAGCCGCCACTATATTTCCCAGTATCGCCTCCGCCTTCCACAAAGCACGGATCCCACAACATTACCTGTGCCCTCCTCAGTGCACTTACTGGGAAGGACCGCCTAACCTAACCACAAACACGTGGACAGGTGAATGCGGCCAGGGACAATACGGAGCTAGTCCACAACTTTTTTTGCTGAGACTTGTATTTAGCTCGGTGAAAGGACTAGCATAGAGGGAAACCGTATCTACCCTGCCTGTCATTTCTTCCAGGAAGTCCTCTAAAGCTGCTTGCACTTGAAATGTGGCCTGAACATTACTGCTGGTACTTTTCTGTGGGAATTTGCTTGCCTCCTACCAGCCTGGAATATTTCCAGCAAACTATGGTACGACGCCATGGTATTAGTACTGCACCCAGTACCAGTAGCGAAGCCATCCACAATTTCCTTCTCAGAAATTTTATTTGGTAGACTGAGTGGCTGCCAAAATACATTTTCTCACAAAGGAGCTGAAGATAGAGTGGCAGTAGGTGCAAGTTTCTCCAGCCTGTTAGATATTAGAGGGTGAACGGCAGCACATTGGATCAGTGGTTAGCACTGAAGCCTTGCAGCGCTGGGATCCTGGGTTCAAATCCCAGCAAGGACAACATCTGCAAGGACTTTGTATGTTCTCCCCATTTCACGTGGGTTTCCACCTCAGTAAAAAAGCAGCCATAGAGTGTCCGGGAACCTTTCCACACACTTTTCTTAGCCATGACTGCTTCCCGGCAGGGTTGGACGGTCCCACCAGAGAATCCTCTGTTGTGCCTTGGTTTCTACCTCAGGAGAATACATGATAGCGCTAACTTTGCAGCTGCTATGGGGCTCTTGAGCGGGGGAGAAAGGTTAGCCCTCAGAATCAAATCCTCTGGTGGGCACAATGTTTTTCAATCTGAAACAGCTTCTCAGTGGGAGTTGTATTTCACCACAGCCATATTCTTTAGCTCGGTGAAAGGACTTGCATGGGGGAAACTGTATCTACTCCGGCTGTCATTTCTCCGTCACCAGGTTCCGCCCATTGTCACACACGACCATGCCTGGCTGTATGTTCAACGTTGAGAGCCACAGATGAGGCTGCTGTGTTACAGCTTTCAACAACTCTGCAGCGCTGGGCGGTTTGTCAATTAAGCATTAAGCATGTTTTCTTCAGCACAGCTTGTTGCCGCTTGGCCAAGGCAGTGCTGCAGTGCTGTCAGCTTGTGACTGATGTGGTAATTTCGGAGATGGAGGACGAGGTGCATAAGCTGAACAATGTGATTACATTGAGTCCAACGGCTGACCAATTTTAGGAAAACCCCCACTAAGAATTTAAAGACGCACAGAGCAGGGCCACAGTAACGACAAATTCCCATTAGAAAGGAGAGAGTTTCCCATAGTGTTGGCCTATGCAGTGAATGCAAGGGCTGCCAAAAATTTGGAGGCACTTCAATGACCCTTGGAAGAGACGTGGAGGAGGGCCTCATAAAAAAAATGTTCCCATTAGAAAGGAGCCTCCTATACTTGTAATGTCCATGCACTAAGTGTATGGGCTGACAAACATTTACCCCTGGGGGGTATACATGAACACAGTGTATAAAAACATTTTTTACGGGCATCATAAACACCCTTTAAAAAAATTATGTGGGTGTTGCATCACGGACCACGGTCACCCTGGTGATATGGTGGTGGAGGATGAGGAGAAGGAGGAGGACAAGAGCAAATAGCCAAAATTAGGAAGCGTATACCCATGTATGGGTGTGAAAAAGTGCATGGGAATACACCTCCCAAGAAAAGACACTGGATTTGAGTTTATGTTACTCTGCTATCATTCTGTGGTGTTAAAAAGTCTGGCCCAATCCAGCCCTTGTTCATTTTTATAAGAGTCAGCCTATCAGCATTTTCAGTTGACAGGCGGATGCGCTTATCAGTTATAATTCCACCATCGGCACTAAAAACCCGCTCTGATAAAACGCTGACGGCAGGGCAGGCCAGGACCTCCAAGGCATAGAGAGCCAGTTCATTCCACGTATCCAGCTTGGATACCCAATAATTATAAGGCACAGTGGAATCACGGAGGACGTTGGTACGGTCGGCAAGGTACTCCCTCAGCATCTTCCCAAACTTTGCACTCCTTGTGAGAGTACCCCACGCCTCAGGGCCTGTGCGATGGGAGGGGCTGAGAAAACTCTCCCAGAACTTTGACGGTGTTCCCTGCCTTTGCTGGATTGAAGTTGTGTCTCTCTCGCCTGTACTCCTTGGTTGTCCAACGAAGTGTGCCCTCTGCCGCCAGCGTTTTTAGATGGGAATTTTTTTAATAGTTCGGCAACAAGGGCCTTCTGGTACAGCCCCATTTTTGTAGACCTGTCCGCCTCAGGAATAAGAGATATAAAGTTCTCCTTGTAGCGTGGTTCTAGAAGTGTCACCAACCAGTAATGACTGTCACCCAAAATTTTGAGAACGCGAGGGTCATGGGAAAGGCAGCGTAACATAAACTCAGCCATGCGTGCCAGACTACTAACAGGCAAGACTTCCTGTCCTCACCAAGAGGATGACTGACCATGCTCTCCTCCTCCTCCTCCTCTCTGTCCTCTGGCCATCCACGCTGAACAGACGGTATGACAACTGTGCAAGTAGTACCGTCTATAGTGCATGAAACTAGCTCCTGTCCTTCCTCCTCCTCCTCCTCTTCCTCATTGTCACCCAATCCACGTTGGGATGAGATGAGGCTTGGCTGTGTGTAATCACCCTGTATGGTTCCTTGTTCCATCTCATCGTGCTCTGCCTGCAATGCATCCTCTTTGATTGTGAGCAGAGAGCATTTCAGAAGACAGAGAAGCGGGATGGTGACTCTAATTATGGCGTCATCGCCGCTCACCATCTTGGTGGAGTCCTCAAACTTTTGGAGGATGGTACATATGTCTGACATCCATGTCCATTCCTGAGGTCTTATGTGTGGAGTCTGAACTGAATACCGACGGCCTTGTTGATGCTGGTACTCAACAACTGCCCTCTTCTGCTCACAAATCCTTCCCAACATCTGCAGTGTAGAGTTCCAACTCGTGGGGACATCACACACCAGTCTGTGAGCTGGAAGCTGCAAACGGTGCTGAAACACGGCGGAAGCTGTAGGTGACTTTCTAAAAAGGGCACACAGGCGGCGTACTTTAACAAGCAGATCCGGCAGCTCCGGGTAGGATTTGAGAAACCGCTGAACAACGAGGTTAAGCACATGGGCCAGGCAAGGTACATGTGTGAGCTCGCCTCGCCTCAGAGCCACCACCAGGTTCCGGCCATTGTCACACACGACCATGCCTGGCTGTAGGTTCAGCGGTGTGAGCCACAGATCTGACTGCTCTTTCAGAGCTGTCCACAACTCTTCAGCATTGTGCGGTTTGTCACCTAAGCATATTAGCTTCAGCACAGCCTGTTGCCGCTTAGCCGAGGCAGTGCTGCAGTGCTTCCAGCTTGTGACTGATGTGGTCATTTCGGAGATAGAGGCTGATGAGGATGAGGTGCAGGAGCTGTAGACCGTGGGGGGAACCCTGATTGACCTAGGGCCCGCAATCCTTGGCGTCGGGAGGACGTGTTCCGTCCCAAGGTCCAACTGGGTCCTGGCTTCCACTATGTTAACCCAATGTGCCGTCAGCGAGATGTACCGTCCCTGCCCACAAGCACTTGTCCACGTGTCCATGGTTAGGGGGACTTTCCCGGTAACTGCGTTGTTGAGGGCACTGCTAATGTTTTGGGACACGTGCTTGTGTAATGCGGGGATGGCACACCGGGAGAAATAGTGACGGCTGGGGACCAAGTACCGAGGGACGGCCGCCGCCATCAGGTTGCGGAATGCTTCCGTCTCCACGAGCCTAAAAGGCAACATTTCGAGTGCAAGCAGTCGTGAAATGTGAGAATTTAGTAGTGTGGCCTGTGGGGCGTTGGCTGCATATTTGCGCTTGCGTTCCAAGGACTGGGGTATGGACAACTGAACGCTGTGTTGGGACAAGAACATGGACGTGCTTCCTGATGCTGCTACTTGAGAGTGTGCAACGACAGGGGCAGGAGGCATCTTCGCATTCACCATGGACAGGGGATTGGCTGGCATGCACAACAGCGGAAAAAGCAATGGTGCCACCTGCAGACACTGTTCCTGGACCTTGGGGTTCGGCCCACAAAGTCGGGTGCTTTGCTCCATGTGCCTGATCATGTTGGTGGTGGTCAGGCTGGTCGTTTTGCCACCCCTGCTGATCTGGCCTGGCAGGTGGTGCAAATGGCTTTTTTGGGGTTATCGGCAGAGTCTTTTAAAAACAAACAGACTCGGGAAGACCTAACAGTTGTACTGGCAACTTTCTTCGTGTTGGTGTTACGGGGAATGGTTGCCTTCCTTCTCTCTGCTGCCACCACACTGCTTCTTCCTGCCTGTTGGGGTGCTCTGCCTCCCTCCCACTGTGTGCTGCTGTCCTTGCTCTGCATGTCCTCCTGCCAGGTTGGGTCAGTTACTATATCATCCACCACCTCATCTTCCACTTCCGCACCCTGGTCCTCCTCCTGACTTTCTGGCAATTGTGTCTCATCATTGTCCACCTCTTGTGACACTTTCCCATTGTCGCCTTCGTGTGACCGTGGCTGCTCAAATATTTGGGCATAGCTACAATCGATCTCCTCTTGCCCCGCTTCAAGTGGACTGGGCGAGAGGCCTTAATCTATAAATGGAAAAGTAAACAGCTCTTCAGAGTGTCCAAGTGTGGGATCAGTTGTCTCCGGGCACTCGGCATGGTGGGAGGAAGGAGGATCAGGGTGAGGAATATGCGGTCCAGACTCACGGCTACTGTGACTTGACCGTGTGGAAGACAGGGTGGTGGCTAAGTGACTGGAAGCATTATCCGCTATCCAACCAACAACCTTTTGACACTGCTCTGGGTTCAATAGTGGTGTGCTGCGGTCCCCTAGAAATTGGGACAGGAAGGTCAGGCGAGAAGATGTGGGTGTTTGTTGTGGCACAATTTTGGCTTGCCCAGGGCCTTGTCCTCGGACTCTGCATGCACCATTACCATCACGTCCAGTTACCCGTCCCTTGCCACGTGCCTTGCCCATTTTAAATGGAGGACAGTATCTTCCACGCTCACTACAAATGACTGAGCTTGGAGCGAACTTATATGTGATCCGTGTGATGGAGAAAACAGAGTTTTAAATACCTGGCCTGTAGGTAAGTAGTTTGAACAGCAAACTGCTGTGAATTGCTTCACTGACACACTAAAGGAAATTTTTAATGGAGGCCAGAAATGGCAGTATTTTCTGACAACGTATATGTGATTCTTTTGACGGAGAAAACACAGATTTAAATAGCTGGATTTCTAGCGCTCTAATATGGAAAGGACCGGGCTGTATTCTGCAGTGCCAACAAGCAAATGGCGCAGAAAAAATGGTGTTCTCTGGATTGCTTTTTAAGCAAATAATGAGGATTAAGATCCAAAGAAAAGTATTCCTGGCCCCTGAGACCTGGGCATTTGTATAAAAATATCTAACAGCAGCAGAAGGCAGAATTGGAATGGAGCCTCTTGTGCTATATGCACTGCAGTCTGCTATATACACTGCCTACCTATACACCCTTCCTGCCTGATATCTCTGCAGATGGATTAGTCCTCAGAAGGACTGTTTGTTAAGATGGATATGTGTAATGTACGGTTTTTCTCCCTACACTACCTAATACACGATCAAATCTCTCCCTAATGCAGCAGCAGCTCTCCCTACACTGTCTGATGCGGAGTGACTGTGACGAGCATGGCGGCGCCAGGTCTGATATAGACCTGATGACGCTGTGCGGCCAGCCAATCACTGTAATGCCCACAAACAACATGGCTACGGTATTACAGTGCATGGCAGGGAATCCCCGCATGTTCATTTGACTAGCCCAGGGGGATGGGGACGACTCGGTACCCGGGCCTTTTGCCTTACCTTGGGGATGTCGCGGTGGTCGGCTCCCGGGCCCGTACCCTGGGGTCAGCTTTTAAAAGGGTGGTTTGGTTTGTTAATTTTGTGGAAGTTCGTGACGCCACCTGTGGTTTCTGGTGAGAATCACCAGCGATGCGGCAGTCCGCTGAGACCAGTGATAAGGCAGCTCGATGGTATAGCTCCCCACAGGTGGAGCTAGGCCTCAGGGCAGTGTATGGAGAGGGGGATGCAGGACAGACGAGACCCAGCCGGGTCAGAGCAAGAACAGAGACAGACACGATAGTCACTTCAGTACCTTTTACTGGTGGTAATTCAGGCACATCCCGGAGCACTGTAGGGTGAAGGGTGCATATCAGGATCCTCCCCAATGAGCGGGTGTAGGGCCTCCTGTTTCTTGCCTCTGCGTAGTAAGTTTCTGACCCGCCTGTAGCTAAGCCTAACTTTATCTCTATCCTGCACCGGCTGACGTTGTGGTAGGGCCTTCTCTTGGAGTGCACGCTCCCAGCTTAGGGGCCTATGTGTCTCCTGGCTCTGTTACGTATCAGCTCTCTGGTGATCCTGGGACCTGTAGTTCTCCAGGGATTCTGGCTATGCCTTACTGGGTTGTAGAGATCCTGGTAAGCTTGGACCCGGTGTCCGGTATATGTTTCGGGGTGAGATGGGTAAGCTCCTCTGCCCCCACTGCTACTCACTTTCCACTCGCCCTCACTAGGCTACTCACACTAACGACAGTTTGCCGCTCTTCACCGCTCTTACAGGCGTTGGCATGCCTTGGACTCACTTACTTGACCTCCTGAGTCTAGACTGGGCTTCAGGACCGCTGGAGGCCTAGCTTGCCTTCACAGCTACCCGTGTGCTTCTCCGCACACACAGGTCTTCACTCTCTGTGCACTCCAGACTGACTGCTAGACTCTAGACTAACTGCCTAGCTCCACCTTCCCTATTTATATCCCTAACGGGCTCCCTCTGATGGTCTGAGGTGGTAGGTGGAGTTGTGTGAATGCTTATGGGGGCCTCTTGTGGAGGAATCCTTTAATGCACCCCCCTAGGATCTGTGGTACCAAGCGCAGCTGGGCGCCACATTCCCACCTAGCAAAGCTCAGCACTCCCGTCTGAAGTACATTTTTAAAACAACAATAGTAAACATGAACAATAACAATCTTCCCTTTATGGGAGGCACATTCTTAAACGTTGCATAACAACATAAACAGGTACAAAGCGTCCTCAGAATTCAAGTCTCTTGTGGTAAGGTTCCCAGACAGGATGTCCATCTCACAGGGTAGAGTACTTGGTAGTTTCAGGGACCTGTCCCAAACCCTCAACATAGGCCCTGGGGTGGCTGCAGGGCATGGAAATCCCGTGTTGGACCTCCGGTAGAGCCACTCCCGACAGGTTTTTCTTCTGAGGTCACCTAAAGGGGCACTCCAGGGAGCGCAATTATATACAATAAATAGTTTTTGGGCTGCACACAGTCCTCAGCCACTGAGTTCTTAGATAAATAAGGAAGTCCTTAGGCAAAGTGTCCATATCACTTGAACTGTTCAGTAACAAAGCAAAGCACAAAATAATATACATATGCATGATAAATACAGTACAATAATATACAATACCCCAGGGGTAACTACATTGTCAGAGTTTTACCTATTTTACTCAGTGTATCTGACATGGGGTTGACCTCGCGTGCTACGTGTTGATCTGCGTAGGCCTGGGATGCGTGAAGCGCTAGTAGGTGCACTACCTCCCAATGTGTTAAGACTAGGTGTGGAAGGGCTGCAAGACTGCATTGACCTCTCTACTGGACTAGCAAGTATACCATTGGCTGGGCCTTCTGGCTCTGCTCCAACCGGGGACTCTTCTTGAGCAGGCTCTTCTGCAGCACTTACAGGTTCTTCTTGCTGTGGGTAGAAGGTGCGTACAGGGATGATTACTGCTCCTCCTAGTTGGGGCCAATCTGCCGGGAAATCTCCTAAGTCAGTGTGTATCACTGCTTCTTTAGGCTCCTCCGGTACTGTGAGAGGCACTCCTTGCTGGGGCTTCAGTAGATTTGGACACAACTTTAGATGGTCCCTGCATACTGTCGCGGACGTTCTTCCTCCATCCCTACTGATTAAGCAGATCTTCTTATTATCAAATCTTGACTTCAGCACAGTGTAGGGTTCTTTCTCCCACTGGTCATCAAGTTTGTGATTCCTTCTCTTCCTTTTCAATACTATTTCACCAGGTGTGAAAGGCTCTGCGGGCGCACTTTTGTTGTAGTGGGCCTCCTGCTTATCCCTCACCCGAGTGAGACTGTCCTCAACACAGGCTTGTACCCTTCTGTACTGCTCTTGTCTGGTCGTGTCCCAGTCCTCAGTGGTCACATCCACTTCTGGTTCTACTACACCAAGCTCCAGGTCCATGGGCAACTTCCCAGGTCTTGCACGCATGAGATATGCCGGGGTACAATTGGTGGAACTCACGGGTATGTGGTTGTACAGATCCACTAGGTCAGGTAGTAGGTCTGGCCATTGATTTCTCTCCTCAAGTGGTATGGTCTTCAGCAGGTCAATGATGATGTTGTTCATCTTTTCACAGAGACCATTGGTTTGTGGGTGGAACGGTGTAGTTCTTATCTTTGTACACCCGTACAAATGGCAGAACTCCTTGAACAGCTCAGCCTCAAAGGCTGGACCTTGGTCCATCAGCACCTGCTCAGGGTATCCATGGGGTCTGCAGAAACACGCCTGGAAGGCTTTTGCTGCTCTCTTCGCCGTCAGGCCCTTGACGGGGGCGAACACCAGGAACCTAGAGTAGTGATCCACCATGTTCAGGGCATAGGAGTACCCTGACCTGATGGGTGACAACTTGACATGGTCCAGGGCCACGATCTCCAGGGGTCAAGTCGTCTTGATGGGTTGCAGGGGTGCCTTCTGGCTGCAGTAGTCTTTTCTTCTGAGGCTACAGGGTCCACAGTCTCGGCACCACCGCTTAATGGAGCTGCGCATTCCTACCCAGTAGAATCGACACTTCAGCAGGGTCTCTAGCTTTTTCCAGCCAAAGTGTCCCGCCTTATCGTGGTAGGCCTCCAACACCATTTGGATGTCTGTCTTCGGGACCACTATCTGCCATACCATCTCATGGGTTTTTGGATTGACTTACCTCCGGCATAGCTTCTCACGGTAGATAAACAGCCGGCTCCTCTCGTTCCACAGCTGCTTTGCTTGGAGAGACGCTTCCTTCTCCAGGGAGGAACCTTCTTGGGTTATCAGTTCTTTAATACGGCTGACAACCGGGTCACTGTCCTGGGTCTCTTTCCAGCTGTGGTGTGGCAGAGGGTTTAACGTCTTCCCACGCTGCCTCCTGGAGGCTCGTTGCTCGTGGATCATCCCATTCCGGTGGAAGGTAGGTAGCTCAATCTCCTCCAGGTCATCCACTTCTTCTGTGTCTGACTGGTGAGGCATCCTGAACAGGGCATCGGCGTTGGCGTTCTTGCGGCCCGATATTTAATTGTGAATTGATAGTTTGACAGCCGAGCCATCCATCGTTGTTCCAGTGCTCCTAGCTTGGCTGTTTCAAGATGGGTCAAGGGGTTATTGTCAGTGTAGGCAGTGAACTTGCTGGAGGCTAGGGTGTGCTTGAACCTCTCAGTGATGGCCCAGACCAAGGCCAGGAACTCCAACTTAAAGCTGCTGTAGTTCTCTGGGTTCCTCTCGGTCGGGCGGAGCTTCCTGCTTGCGTATGTGATTACCTTCTCTTGGCCATTCTGCTTCTGACTTAGGACAGCGCCCAGCCCTTCATTGCTGGCATCTGTATACAGCAGGAACGGTTGGCTGTAGTCAGGGTAGGCCAGGATCTCGTCGCCTGTCAGGATCTCCTTCATCTCCTGAAATGACTCGGCTTGCTCCTTACCCCAGTGGAATGGGGGATTTCTGCCTTTGGGGGACTGTCCTACCAAGAGGTCTTGCAGAGGGGCTGCTTTCTTAGTGTAATCTTTTACGAACCTCCGGTAGTATCCTACTAGTCCCAGAAACTGACGCACCTCCTTGAGGTTCTTCGGCTCCGGCCACTTCTGGATGGGAGTGACCTTCTCCGGGTCTGGTGCTACCCCTTCCGGACTGACAATGTGCCCCAGGCACTGTACCTTTCTCTTGAGCCGGTGGCACTTTGAGGGCTTCAACTTCATCCCGTACTGGGACAATGACTCAAATACCTCCGCCAGGTGCTTCAAGTGGTCCCCGTATGTCTTGGAGTACACTATCACATCATCCAGGTAAAGTAACACAGTCTCGAAGTTGCGGTGTCCCAGGCAGCACTCCATCAATCTCTGGAACGTCCCGGGGGCATTGCAGAGTCCAAACGGCATACTGTTGAACGCGCAGAGTCCCATCGGGGTGGTAAAGGCCGTCTTCTCCCGATCCTCCTCAGCCACAGCTACTTGCCAGTACCCACTAGTGAGGTCAAGGGTGGAAAAGTAATTTGCAGACTTTAAGGCAGCCAGGGACTCCTCTATGCGTGGTAAAGAGTATGCATCTTTATGTGTAATGCGATTTACTTGTCGGTAATCTACACACATTCTCATGCTCTCGTCCTTTTTCCTGACTAACACTAGGGGAGCTGCCCAGGGACTACAACTATCCCTTACCACCCCCGCCTTTCTCATGTCCCGCAGCATCTCCTTTGCCTTCTGGTAGTGAGCTGGTGGTATAGGCCTGTAACTTTCTTTGATGGGTGGATGGTCACCTGTGGGGATATGGTGTTGAACCCCCTTAATCCTCCCAAAGTCAAGTGGGTGCTTACTGAACACCTGCGCGTATTCTTGAACCACCCGGTGTACACCCTTTTTCTGATGGGCAGGAGTGGATGTCCGTCCCAACAAGGAGCTGTTGACACCAATCCTCCACCTGGGTTGCAGGGTCATTATCCTCCACTTCGTCTGGTGAGGTTAAGGACTCCGCCTTATGAATGGAGTTATTATTTACAGCATGTAATTTGGCAACAGTGGCATAACGTGGTAATCTAACCTCATCTTCCCCAATGTTGAGAAGACGAACGGGCACCCTCCCATTGCATACATCCACCACTCCTCTGGCGGTTAAGAGCGTGGGTCTGTGCTCGGAGCAAAGGGGTTCTACCACTGCCTGGTAGCTTTGTCCTCTAAGACCTATGGCTGCTCTACACCAGATAAGCATTTCACTCATAGGGGGGATCACAATGGGTATGGGGTCTGTCACCCGCACATTACCGATTTCACCATCTGTTAACCTTACTCGCTGTTGGTACATCAGGACTCGGATCTCCTTCTGCAACGCCCTTCTCTGTCCTGGTCTGGCAGTGTCAGCTATCTGTTGGAGCAAGAACACAACTTCTCCCAAACAGTTACCAACAATGTTAGTGCCAATTACCATATACGGATTGGTATCATCAGGATTAGTCTCTACTACAATTAGCCCCTGGTCCTTCAGCTCCACTCTCCCCACTGTTACTGTCACATTCTTAACCCCAATTAGGTTAAGGGGGAGTCCATTTGAGGCATAAACAGAAAGATTTGGAGCTGGCGGACTTAGGTCGTCCATGGACCAGAACCTTTTGTAGAGGACTTCAGGCATTATAGTTACCTGAGACCCTGTGTCCAGCAGGGCGTGCGTCGGGATGCCGTCCAGCACAATGGACAGGAAAGGTCTTCCTCCCACGAACCTGTTGTACCAGTCTGATGGGCCTGGGAAATCTACTCCTGGGTGTCGGCCCTCGGCCCCAGGGCTTTCTCGTTTAAAGGACAATTCTGGGCGGTCCCTCTGTGGACGGCGCTGGTCGCTGATCCTCGTAGAGGGTGGTGTTGTTCGCCTCCTCCTTCGCATCCAGGGGACATCCTCAGGGCTATCGGCTAGCAGGATTTTCCCTTCTTCCTCAAGCTCCGTCCGCAGCTGCAGGGCACTCAGCACAGTGGTCAGGGTTTTGCTCAACTGACGCACTTCAGAGCGCAGGCTGTCCAGCTCCCTAGGGGACGTTGCTGGAACCTTGGCTTCAGCAGCCACCGGGGAAAAGGTGGGTGTTGCAGGCACTGGGGTGGCTCCACCCTGGTAACATTGGATGGAATTTGTTTCCAGAGGCTGCACTCCTTTTATAGCCATGTCCTTAAGATTGTCAAAGGTGGCATCTGGATGATCCAGGGACCACAAACGCACAGTCCTGCTCTCCTCAGGAGACTTCAGTCCCCGGACAAACTGTTCCTTCAGCATTTTGTTTTCATTGTCGATGCTGGTTGGACTAACCTGCTTCAGAGCTCGCAGGGCCCCCTGTAGACGCCAGGCATAGTCCCGAACATTGTCCTCCGGCTGTTGAGAACTGTTGTAGAACCTCGTCCTGAGGTCCGCCTCGGTAAGATCCTCAAAAACAGTCTGTAGCTTTTTAAAGATTGCGGACACTGACTCCTGGTCTGCTGCTGACCATGTTTCCACTTCCCGCTCCGCAGCACCAGTCAATTGTCCCAATACAACAGCGGCCCTCTGCTTGCCTGTCATAGAGTACATGTCCAGGATACCGCATATCTTCCGCTTGAACCCAGACAGGGTATCTGGTTTGCCACTGTACAGGGGGAGCCACTTTGCTCCAGGAATATACGGTACAGTTATGGGGATGACAGGAGTGACGGGGCTTGCTGTTGGGGCGGCGGCTCCGCTCTGCGTGGCATCGGGTACCGGTTCATTATCAGGGACGTTAACCGGGGCTCCGGCTAGTTGCTGTACCTCGGACATTCTGGCGCCCCCCTAGCGAACCGTGGCCTACCTTCTTTTCTTTTTCTTCCGGTAGGCCGCAGCTCCGCAGATGACGGTCTTCTTCATGACCTTGCGTCGCTTGCGTCCTACGTCAGAGCGCTCACCCCGGCTCCTTCCAGGACCTGGCGCTTCCTGGTTTGACGTCAAGGCGTAGGGCGTGTCCGGGGCTTCGCGCGCTTTTGCAGGTACGCCCCTCGGTTTCCCGCACTACTGCGCGACAATGGTGGCCATCTTCACCACAGTTTAATACACAGTTTTTATTAAAGGCGCACAGTACCCGGTGGCAACGGGCATAACACTCCATCGTTGCAGCGGGCACGGAATCCTGTTCGTGACGCCAGGAAAGGATGACTAGCCCAGGGGGATGGGGACGACTCGGTACCCGGGCCTTTTGCCTGACCTTGGGGATGTCGCGGTGGTCGGCTCCCAGGCCCGTACCCTGGGGTCAGCTTTTAAAAGGGTGGTTTGGTTTGTTAATTTTATGGAAGTTCATGACGCCACCTGTGGTTTCTGGTGAGAATCACCAGCGCTGCGGCAGTCCGCTGAGGCTGGTGATAAGGCAGCTCGATGGTATAGCTCCCCACAGGTGGAGCTAGGCCTCAGGGCAGTGTATGGAGAGGGGGATGCAAGACAGGCGAGACCCAGCCGGGTCAGAGCAAGAACAGGGACAGACACGATAGTCACTTCAGTACCTTTTACTGGTGGTAATTCAGGCACATCCCGGAGCACTGTAGGGTGAAGGGTGCATATCAGGATCCTCCCCAATGAACGGGTGTAGGGCCTCCTGTTTCTTGCCTCTGCGTAGTAAGTTTCTGACCCGCCTGTAGCTAAGCCTAACTTTATCTCTATCCTGCACCGGCTGACGTTGTGGTAGGGCCTTCTCTTGGAGTGCACGCTCCCAGCTTACGGGGCCTATGTGTCTCCTGGCTCTGTTACGTATCAGCTCTCTGGTGATCCTGGGACCTGTAGTTCTCCAGGGATTCTGGCTATGCCTTACTGGGTCGTAGAGATCCCGGTAAGCTCGGACCCGGTGTCCGGTATACGTTTCGGGGTGAGCTGGGTAAGCTCCTCTGCCCCCACTGCTACTCACTTTCCACTCGCCTTCGGCCGCGCTCGGGCCCTCACTAGGCTACTCACACTAATGGCAGCTTGCCGCTCTTCACCGCTCTTACAGGTGTCGGCACGCCTTGGGCTCACTTACTTGAGTTCCTGAGTCTAGACTGGGCTTCAGGACCGCTGGAGGCCTAGCCTGCCTTCACAGCTACCCATGTGCTTCTCCGCACACACAGCTCTTCACTCTCTGTGCACTCCAGACTGACTGCTAGACTCTAGACTAACTGCCTAGCTCCACCTTCCCTATTTATATCCCTAACGGTCTCCCTCTGGTGGTCTGAGGTGGTAGGTCGAGGTGCGTGAATGCTTATGGGGCATCTTGTGGAGGAATCCTTTAATGCACCCCCCTAGGATCTGTGGTACCAAGCGCAGCTGGGCGCCACACATTGGCTCTCTAAAGAGCGCCAAACATGCAGGGAGGGGACCCGAGTTCCTGCCCGAGCAACCCGGAAATACTCGGCAAGCGCCGAGCATCTCGAGCAGTGAGATGCTCGGGCGAGCACCGAGCAGTAGCGAGTATGCTTGCTCATCACTATTTGTTATATATCCTTTGTTGGCAATGACAGAGGTCAAATGTTTTCTGTAAGTCTTCACAAGGTTGGCACACACTGTTGCTGGTATGTTGGCCCATTCCTCCATGCAGAACTCCTCTAGAGCAGTGATGTTTTGGGGCTGTCGCTGGGCAACACGGACTTTCAACTCCCTCCAGGACCTTGAAATGCTTCTTATGAAGCCACTCCTTCATTGCCCTGGCGGTGTGCTTGCCATCATTGTCATGCTGAAAGACCCAGCCACGTTTCATCTTCAATGCCCTTGCTGATGGAAGGAGGTTTGCTCTCAAAATCTCACGATACATGGCCCCATTCATTCTTTCATGTACACGGATCATTCGTCCTGGTCCCTTGGCAGAGAAACAGCCCCAAAGCATGATGTTACCACCCCCATGCTTCACAGTAGGTATGGTGTTCTTTGGATGCAACTCAGCATTCTTTCTCCTCCAAACATGACGAGTTGTGTTTCTACCAAACAGTTTTACTTTGGTTTCATCTGACTATATGACATTCTCCCAACACTCTTCTGGATCATCCAAATGCTCTCTAGCAAACTTCAGACGGGCCCGAACATGTAATGACTTAAGCAGGGGGACACGTCTGCCACAGCAGGATCTGAGTCCCTGGCGGCGTAGTGTGTTACTGATGGTAGCCTGTGTAACGTTTGTCCCAGCTCTCTGCAGGTCATTCACTAGGTCCCCCCGTGTGGTTCTGGGATTTTTGCTCACCATTCTAGAGATCATTTTGACCCCACGGGGTGAGATCTTGTGTGGAGCCCCAGATCGAGGGAGATTATCAGTGGTCTTGTATGTCTTCTATTTTCTAATTATTGCTCCCACAGTTGATTTCTTCACACCAAGCTACTTGCCTATTGCAGATTCAGTCTTCCCAGCCTGGTCTTTGGTCTTCACCATAGTGGAGTTTGGAGTGTGACTGTTTGAGGTTGCAGACAGGTGTCTTTTATACTAATAACAAGTTCAAACAGGGGACAGTACTACAGGTAATGAGTGTATAATAATATTAATAATATTAATATGTATAATAATACTGCTCCCTATGTACAAGAATATAATTACTATAATACTTCCCCCTATGTACAAAAATATAACTACTATAATACTGCCCCCTACGTACAAGAATATAACTACTATAATAATGCCCCTATGGACAAGAATATAACTACTATAATACTGCCCCTATATACAAGAATATAACTACTATAATACTGCTCCCATGTCCAAGAATATAACTACTATAATACTGCCCCTATGTACAAGAATATAACAACTATAATACTGCCCATATGTACAAGAATATAACTATTATAATACTGCCCCCTATGTACAAGAATATAACTACTATAATACTGCCCCCTATGTACAAGAATATAACTACTATAATACTGCCCATATGTACAAGAATATAACTATTATAATACTGCCCCCTATGTACAAGAATATAACTACTATAATACTGCTCCCTATGTACAAGAATATAAGTACTATAGTACTGCTCCTATGTACAAGAATATAACTACTATAATACTGCTCCTATGTACAAGAATATAACTACTATAATACTGCTCCCTATGTACAAGAATATAACTACCATAATACTGCTCCCTATGTACAAGAATATAACTACTATAATACTGTCCCCTATGTACAAGAATATAACTACTATAATACTGCCCCCTATGTACAAGAATATAAGTACTATAGTACTGCTCCTATGTACAAGAATATAACTACTATAATACTGCTCCCTATGTACAAGAATATAACTACCATAATACTGCTCCCTATGTACAAGAATATAACTACTATAATACTGTCCCCTATGTACAAGAATATAACTACTATAATACTGCCCCCTATGTACAAGAATATAAGTACTATAGTACTGCTCCTATGTACAAGAATATAACTACTATAATACTGCTCCTATGTACAAGAATATAACTACTGTAATACTGCTCCCTATGTACAAGAATATAACTACTATAATACTGCTCCTATGTACAGGAATATAACTACTATAATACTGCCTCTATATACAAGAATATAACTACTATAATACTGCTCCCTATGTACAAGAATATAACTACTATAATACTGCCCCCTATGTACAAGAATATAACTACTATATTACTGCTGCTATGTACAAGAATATAACTACTATAATACTGCCCCCTATGTACAAGAATAGAACTACTATAATACTGCTCCTATGTACAAGAATATAACTACTATAATACTGCCCCTATGTACAAGAATATAACTACTATAATACTGCTCCTATGTACAAGAATATAACTACTATAATACTGACCCCTATGTACAAGAATATAACTACTATAATACTGCCCCCTATGTACAAGAATATAACTACTAT
This sequence comes from Phyllobates terribilis, assembly GCF_046119375.1. Taxonomy (NCBI): domain Eukaryota; kingdom Metazoa; phylum Chordata; class Amphibia; order Anura; family Dendrobatidae; genus Phyllobates; species Phyllobates terribilis. The sequence goes on from NW_027362765.1 coordinate 390,625,978, forward strand.
AATACTGCCCCTATGTACAAGAATATAACTACTATAATACTGCCCCCTCTGTACAAGAATATAACTACTATAATACTGCCCCCTCTGTACAATAATATAACTACTATAACACTGCTCCTATGCACAAGAATATTACTACTATAATAAAGCTTCTATGTGCAAAAAATGTAATGCCTCTGTACATTAACATGAAAAAATAATAAATAATTTTCCTAATTAAATTGAAATAATTTTAGCCTTTAAAAGTTTTGTTGCAAATTTTTGCTCATGCCCTTTGGGAAACATTGACGTTTTGAGTGACTTTGTTGTGCATCTGTATAATTTGAGAATCTTGCTTGGTCCATACATACATGCTGCAGTCAGTGTGGTGTCATTGAACATCTGCCTGTAATTCCGGTTATTGCTCACTTTATACGTATATACTGTACATCAAAGTCAACTTTCCCCAGCAGCTTGTAAAGTAGAGTGGCGTTAATAAGTACAATAAATGGCAGCTCATCTGAAATGATGAATGAGCCGCACATGTTTACTGTAATCTCAGAGATAAGGCAGGTTTTTAGATAAAGATGCATGATCAAGAGGCTTGACCTCCAGAAAGATTTCTCTTTTCCATTGGGATTGGAATAAACATGTAAAAATGCAATCTACTTCACAGACCAGTTTTTATCTTCTTAAAATGGATCATGATGGACAGGGCCAGTGTCGCCACCCGGGCAAGTGCTGGGGCCCTGGACAAACGGGCAGGAGCCCACTCGCCGTCGGCAGAGGCGTAACTACCGCAGTCGCCGCTACGACCGCCCGGGCCACCGATGTCAGCAAATACTTCAGCTGGATGTGCGTCCTCGGATGTACATTCAGCTGAAGTGTATTGCAGCGCACAGCAGACCCCTCGGATCCGTGTGAGGTATTATATACTGCAGGCCAATCAGAGGCCAGCAGATGACGTCAGCGTGCACATGACCGGGAGCGCACTGAAGTGATGTCATGCACTCCAGTCGCTTGTAAGCTGAAGTCAGCTGCCGGCTTCAGAAGAGGAGGCCGCATGGCGGAGGAGTGAATGGGAGGTGAGTATTTATTTATTTATTTTTTAAATCAGTGAGTACACGGTGGCCATACTACTAAATGGATGACTATGGGCTGTCCAGTATACTGTATGGATGACTATGGGCTGTGCATTATACTGTGTGGATGACTATGGGCTGTGCATTATACTGTGTGGATGACTATGGGCTGTGCATTATACTACATGGACGACTATGGGCTGTGCAGTATACTGTATGGATGACTATGGGCTGTGCAGTATACTGTATGGATGACTATGGGCTGTGCAGTATACTGTATGGATGACTATGGGCTGTGCAGTATACTGTATGGATGACTATGGGCTGTGCATTATACTGTGTGGATGACTATGGGCTGTGCATTATACTACATGGACGACTATGGGCTGTGCAGTATACTGTATGGATGACTATGGGCTGTGCATTATACTGTGTGGATGACTATGGGCTGTGCATTATACTGTGTGGATGACTATGGGCTGTGCATTATACTGTGTGGATGACTATGGGCTGTGCATTATACTACATGGACGACTATGGGCTGTGCAGTATACTGTATGGATGACTATGGCCTGTGCATTATACTGTGTGGATGACTATGGGCTGTGCATTATACTACATGGATGACTATGGGCTGTGCAGTATACTGTATGGAGGACTATGGGCTGTGCAGTATACTGTATGGATGACTATAGGCTGTGCATTATACTGTGTGGATGACTATGGGCTGTGCATTATACTACATGGACGACTATGGGCTGTGCAGTATACTGTATGGATGACTATGGGCTGTGCAGTATACTTTATGGATGACTATAGACTGTGCATTATACTGTGTGGATGACTATGGGCTGTGCATTATACTACATGGACGACAATGGGCTGTGCAGTATACTGTATGGATGACTATGGGCTGTGCAGTATACTGTATGGATGACTATGGGCTGTGCATTATACTGTATGGAGGACTATGGGCTGTGCATTATACTACATGGACGACTATGGGCTGTGCAGTATACTGTATGGATGACTATAGGCTGTGCATTATACTACATGGATGAAGACTATGGGCTGTGCATTATACTATATGGAGGACTGTGGGATGCATTATACTATATGTATGGTATTGTAGAATAGATATCATTCATGTAATGTAAGAAATAAGTGAAATCTTTGGCATTGTACTATACCTATATTCCTCTACCTTATCAGTGCATCATGAATCATGGTATGTGTTATAGGGGCCCACGAAAACCTGGAGCCGGTACTGACGACGGAAACACTTTTAATGAATTCCATCATCCCTTGGAGCCTTCTCTATCTATCTATCTATCTATCTATCTATCTATTATCTATCTATCTATCTATCTATCTATCTATCTATCTATCTATCTATCTATCTATCTATCTATCCATCAAGAAAGCGCAGCAGCACTCCATTATAGCCAAGATACACAAAGACAATAAAAACATGTGATCTAAACTGTGTTATTACTCAGTAAGCTTTACTTACAAAAAATGGAGGTTCTTAGTGCATAAATTGGCCATATTGGCCTCCCATAGTAATATATAATAAGAAAACTGACCAGCACATCCTAAGTGTTAACATATGCTAGTTGCAGAAACTGTACAATATATAGAAAGAAAGCGCAGCAGCACTCCATTATGGCCAAGATACATAAAGACAATAAAAACATTTGTAATACAACCCCTGGCAAAAATTATGGAATCACCGGGCTCAGAGGATGTTCATTCAGTTGTTTAATGTTATTGAAAAAAAAGAGATCACAGATATGGCACAAAACTAAAGTAATTTCAAATGGCAACTTTATGGCTTTAAGAAACACTAAAAGAAATCAAGATTAAAAATGTGGTACTCAGTAAGGGTAATTTTTTTCAGACCAAGCAGAGGGAAAAAATTGTGGAATCACTCTATTCTGAGGAAAAAATTATGGAATCACCCTGTAAATTTTCATTTCAAAACTTACACCTGCATCAAATTAGATCTGTTCGTTAGTCTGCATCTAAAAAGGAGTGATCACACATTGGAGAGCTGTTGCACCAAGTGGACTGACATGAATCATGGCTCCAACACCAGAGATGTCAATTGAAACAAACAAGAGGATTATCAAACTCTTAAAAGAAGGTAAATCCTCATGCAAGGTAGCAAAAGATGTTGGTAGTTCACAGTCAGCTGTGTCTAAAATCTGGACCAAATACAAACAACATGGGAAGGTTGTTAAAGGCAAACATACTGGTAAACCAAGGAAGACATCAAAGCGTCAAGACCGGAAACTTAAAGCAATATGTCTCCAAAACAGGAAATGAACAACAAAACAAATGAGGAACGAATGGGAGGAAACTGGAGTCAATGTCTGTGACCGAACTGTAAGAAACCGCCTAAAGGAAATGGGATTTACATACAGAAAAGCTAAACATAAGGCTATGTGCCCACGATGCAGAAATGCTCCGGATTTTTGCTGAGCGTTTCTGCATCTCCCCTGGCAGAGAAAACACATGCGGATTGTACATGCGGATTGTACATGCGGATTGTACATGCGGATTGTACATGCGTTTTTCCTGCCAGGGACATGCGGATGTGAAGCGTTCTTCACTTGCATTTCCGCATGCGGGTTGACAAGCACTTTCCAAGCGATTTTAGCATCACTTGGAAAGTGCTTGACAACTTGGTCACATTATATAAATCCATGCAACCGGTATGGATTTATATAGTGTGACCGAAAGAATGGTTAAAAATAAAAAAATAAATCTATACTTACCTTCCGATGGCCCCCGCAGTCTTGCTTCGCTCCGACCTGGCTGCCGGCAGATCGCGGTACACTGAAGGACCTGCCGACGTCAGCGTCGCGTGACCCGTCACATGACTATGACGTCAGCGCAGGTCTTTCAGTCCATCGCGATCTGCCGGCATGGGAGAACGAGCGCAGCTGGGGCCGCCAGAAGGTAAATATAACATTTATTTTTTATTTTATTCTTTTTCTCACAGGTTCTATGGTACCCAGGTCCGGAGAAGAGTCTCCTCTCCTCCACACGTGGGTACCATCCGCACATTGGAACGCATGGAATTCGCATCTACATACACAGTGGTGCGGATTCCATGCGTTCCAATGCAAGTCAATGGCGGGAAAAACGCAGCGCTTCCGCAAAATAATTGGTAGTGCTGCATTTTTTCCGCAATGATAATCCGCAGCGGAAATTTTCGTATGTGGATTATCATTGGGGAACATGGCAGGCCTTCTACCATGCGTTTTTTAAGCGTTTCTGCAGCGTTTCTGCCGCTGCGGAAACGCTTAAAAAACGCATCGTGGGCACACAGCCTAAGCCATCATTAACACCTAAAACAGAAAAAAAGCAAGGTTACAATGGGCTAAGGAAAAGCAATCGTGGACTGTGGATGACTGGATGAAAGTCATATTCAGTGATGAATCACGAATCTGCATTGGGCAAGGTGATGATGCTGGAACTTTTGTTTGGTGCCGTTCCAATGAGATTTATAAAGATGACTGCATGAAGAGAACATGCAAATTTCCACAGTCATTGATGATATGGGGCTGCATGTCAGGCAAGGCACTGGGGAGATGGCTGTCATTACATCTATATATATAATCATCTTATCCCGTCTGTCTGTCTGTCCAGGAAATCCCGCGTCGCTGATTGGTCCGGCGGCGGCCAATCAGCGATGCGGGATTTCAGAAAAAGATGGCGGCCGTTAGCAGCTCATCTGCTGGATGGAGGTCAGCGAGATTGGCACCAGATTTAAACAACGCTCTGCTGATTGGTTGCGGCCGCCAGCCGACCGCGAGCAATCAGCGTTTTTGGCGCCAAATTTAAACACCGCTCTGTTGATTGGTCGCGGCCGCCAGCCGCGACCAATCAGCGAGATTGGCGCCAAATTTAAACAATGCTCTGCTGATCAGTCGTGGCCGCCGGCCGCGACCAATCAGCGAGATTAGCGCCAAATTTAAACAACGCTCTGCTGATTGGTCGCGGCCTGCAAACGCGACCAATCAGCATTATTGCCGCCAAATTTAAACACCGCTTTGCTGATTGGTCGCGGTTGTGACTAATCAGCGATTTTGGCGCCAAATTTAAATACGCTCTCCAGTCCTCACTAACACGGTTCCCTGATTGGTCGCGGCCGCCGCCCGCGACCAATCACCGATATTGCCGCCAAATTTAAACACCGCTTTGCTGATTGGTCGCGGTTGCCGGCCGCGACCAATCAGCGATTTTGGCGCCAAATTTAAACACCGCTCTGCTAATTGCGCCCGGTCGGTCGCATACATATTCTAGAACAGAGGTCCCCAACCGCCGGTCCGCGGACCAGGACCGGGCCGTTGGGGTTTTTCAGCCGGTCCGCGGGGAGAGGGGGCCCCTCCAGCCTCCAGCAGGGCCGCCATCAGGGCATGACTGCCCTGACTCCAGTATGGGGCCCGGCCGGTAGGAGCCCCCTCGGAGCCCCCCTCTTGTGCGTCTCTCTCCTCATGGGGCCCCCGGCCGCATGCTAAGCGCCGGGTCCGGGACATCTTAGCGCTGCGCTGCTGCGGCAGCACCTTCATGATTCCCCTGACTTCCGGTCATGTGACGGCGCCGTCACATGGCCGGAAGTCAGGAGAACCTGGTGTCAGCGATTTGGACGAGCGCCAGGATTCTGCAGGGATCGCATGGGGGTAAGTATAACAAGTTTTATTTTTTTTTAAATACAATTAACTAGGAGTGGGGGGAATGGGAGATGCACATGGGGGGAGGGGAGAGATGAGAGATGCACATGGGGGAGGGGAGAGATGAGAGATCCACATGGGGGGGAGGGGAGAGATGAGAGATGCACATGGGGGAGGGGAGAGATGAGAGATCCACATGGGGGGGAGGGGAGAGATGAGAGATGCACATGGGGGAGGGGAGAGATGAGAGATCCACATGGGGGGGAGGGGAGAGATGAGAGATGCACATGGGGGAGGGGAGAGATGAGAGATCCACATGGGGGGAGGGGAGAGATGAGAGATGCACATGGGGGGAGGGGAGAGATGAGAGATGCACATGGGGGGAGGGGAGAGATGAGAGATGCACATGGGAGGGAGGGGAGAGATGAGAGATGCACGGGGGGGGTGAGAGATGCACGGGGGGTGGATGAGAGATGCACGGGGGGTGGATGAGAGATGCACGGAGGGGGATGAGAGATGCACGGAGGGAGATGAGAGATGCACGGGGGTGAGCTGCACATGGGGGGGTGAGAGATGCACATGGGGGGGTTATGTTTACATAACTTTGTTGCCTTATGAAGGGCGGGGGGGCCCCCAAAAATTTCTTGCACAGGGGCCCACTACAGTCTGTGTCCGCCCCTGGGATGAAGTAAATGCAGCTGAACAGCAGCTGTCAGGACAGCTGCCCTGTCCTGCTGCAGGGCGTGATGGGGCCTCAGTGATGCGGCTCCTGGCACAGCACATTATGTGGGGCTCCTGGCATAGCTCCTGGCGGGGAACTGGTCTACACTATATGATAAGTATGCACTAAACTCCAAATCCCTCCATTACCCCGCCCACATATGACCAAAGCCGCGCCCACCCCACCCCCTCCTTGCTGGGCCATGGAAAAATGATCTTGCTTCAAGCCGGTCCCTGGTGCAAAAAAGGTTGGGGACCACTGTTCTAGAATACCCGATGCGTTAGAATCGGGCCACCATCTAGTCTTCAATAAATGCTCAAGTTTACATTGATATTTTGGACAGTTTTCTTATCCCATCAATTGAAAGGATGTTTGGGGATGATGACATCATTTTCCAAGATGATAATGCATCCTGCCATAGAGCAAAAACTGTGAAAACTTTCCTTGATAGAAGATACATAAGGTCAATGTCATGGCCTGCAAATAGTCCGGATCTCAATCCAATTGAAAATCTTTGGTGGAAGTTGAAGAAAATGGTCCATGACAAGGCTCCAACCTGCAAAGCTGATCTGGCAACAGCAATCAGAGAAAGTTGGAGCCAGATTGATGAAGAGTACTGTTTGTCACTCATTAAGTCCATGCCTCAGAGACTGCAAGCTGATATTAAAGCCAGAGGTGGTGCAACAAAATACTAGTGATGTATTGGAGTGTTCTTTTGTGTGTTTATTTTTCATGATTCCATAATTTTTTCCCTCTGCTTGGTCTGAAAAAAATTACCCTTACTGAGTACCACTTTTTTTTTCTTGATTTCTTTTAGTGTTTCTTAAAGCCATAAAGTTGCCGTTTGAAATGAGTTTAGTTTTGTGCCATGTCTGTGATCTGCTTTTTTTCAACAACATTAAACAACTGAATGAACATCCTCCGAGCCCGGTGATTCCATAATTTTTGCCAGGGGTTGTATATTACTATAGGAGGTTGTAACTCCTCCCATTTAACCAGCAGGTGATGTATATTCTATTCTACCTGCCCATTTAAATTGTAGGTGTTTTAGCCCAGAAGTGACATGTTTGTCCAGAGTTATAGGTTTGTAGCCCAAGAGAGGCATGTAGGCAGAGTAATACCCATCAGATGAGAGGTCACCTTGCAGCGGTTGATGGGCACACATGAATTGGCCAATTTATGCGCTAAGAACCTCCATTTTTTGTAAGTAAAGCTTACTGAGTAATAACACAGTTTAGATCAAATGTTTTTATTGTCTTTATGTATCTTGGCCATACGGAGTGCAGCTGCGCTTTCTTTATATATATTTTGTAGTTTCTGCAGCTGGCACCTGTTCACACTTAGGTTGTGCTGGTCAGTTTTCTTATCTATCTATCTATCTATCTATCTATCTATCTATCTATCTATCTATCTATCTATCTATCTATCTAACTAGCTATGTATCGTTACATGTAGTTATTACAAAATTGTGGAAGAAATTACAAACTTACAACATTTTACGATGATTTTGAGACAAGTGTGCCAAATAGTAGTTTATGTAAGTACACCCATACTGAACTCCCCCAGCCCCAATTGTAGCAGTAGTAAAGACGCAGGTAGAGCAATAATGTGATATAGAACAAATTTGATAGTGAAAATCTGCAAGAATGTTGCAGCTGTAATATCCACACTATTTTGTGCAGTTATCTCTGCGGTTTCCACTGTACAAATGCTGCAGATAGACCACAAACTTCATCCTTTGCAATGCAAAAGGGTGAAATCCGTGGTGAATATATGAACAGGTCAAACCCATTGCATTGGTCCGTTTACACTGCCAGTTTTCTCCCTACAGTATGTAAGAGAAATTTCATAATTTCGTAAAATCTCATCCACAACACTAGCAGTGAAATATGCAGTGGATTTTTTGGGTAGAAAATCTGCGCAAAATTTCAGCTGCATATCTGACCAAGTAAAACTTACCCGAAAGCTAGGGTCACATGACCGTATTTTCTCTCATCTGAGAAAATCGGTCCAATTATGCTAATCACACTCAAGGTTTGATCAGAGTGGGATCTGAATTTTTCAGATGCGGAGTATATTGAATAAAACATTTCTACAATTTCTCCATTCTGTGAAAATCGGACCACACTCAGATGTCATCCGAGTGCAGTCCGATTTTTTTTAACGGACCCATTGACTTGCATGGCCGAGAGCAATTCAATTTACGGATGCTAACTGTGAATGCTGTGATTTTTTTTTCCTTGGCGGACTCAGTCTGAGGAATAACTCAGACATGTGCACATCCTCACAGAATGATACTGATTCGAGTGCGATCCGAAGTTTTGTCGGATCGCAATCGGACAGAAAATACGGTCGTCTGCACGAGCTCTAACATTACTGCTCTCTTCTGAAGAACAGAAGACAGGCGATGGTAGTTACCAGATCTCATTCACATCTTGCAGTATTTTGCATTTTCTTTTTTTTTTACTATTTACTGCATTTTTCTGCAATGGAAAATATGCAGTGATCACATGTTGCAACCCATAAAAAAGATTTTGAAGGATCACATTTACTTCTGTGTATTAGTAAATGGTATGTTTACAAATATCATCGTTTTGCTGCCTGGTGAGCGGATCCATATTGATCATATTAGGATCAGGGGAATTTTTGAAGTCGCTTTCTGTTGTTGTTGTTGTTGTTGTTCTTTTTTTCCAAGCCAACATACTCAGTTTGCACCAAATTTGGGAAAGTGTCACACGGTGTCTGCTTTGACGCACCTTCACAGCAGCACCAGAATTTGTAACTAGAATGACCCACCTATCTGTTAATGGTCACCAGGCTTCCTAATAGGTTTATTATGGCTAAAGAGAAGGATAGTCAATATCAGATGTCAGAAAAAAAGATATTTTCAATTCTTCGTAGACTAATAAAATGGCACATTATTCTACACAATATATTGGGCATCATAAACGAAAAGAAAAAAAATTACTGTTTGTAGGTCAAAGAGAAAACTTCATAAACACTCCTCAACATTGAAATAGCAACACTAAGAATGAATATTTGTGAAATTATTGAAATCACAGGATGGATAGACATGTTAATAATATGCAAATGATACAAAAAATTGAACCAAAATTTTCGAACCATCTCGATTATTCAGTATGGAGTATGAGCACTTACAATCATGGCTGATATCTCTGAGGTTATTAATGGTCCTCTGAGGAATGTTCTGCTGGTCCAAGCACTTGGGCAAATCATCAAGATCCTCTACTGGCAGCTCCTGTGTAATAAGCGATCAATGATGTCATAGATGTGCTCAATGCGAGACAAGTCCGGAGACTCTGCAAGACATGGTTGCCCATTTAGGACATGCAGGTTGCTCACAGTAGCATGACTAACAAGCGGCCTGGCATTGTCGTGTTGAAAAACAGGTCCTGGGGCACATTGGAGAAATGGACGCACCACTGGTTCCAAGATTATTCCCTTCTGTCCTGCAAATGAAATCGGACATCACATTTCGATCTTAAAGCATCACACCTTGTCTGCACAAACCATTAGGAAGCGTTTGTGTAGCGCTCCGAGGGTTCGGTCGCTACAGAGGTATTACATCTCACCCAGAGGTGTGATATCTCACTTCCAGGTAAGGATGGAGTGTGGCTCAGGACCCTAACACCCACATGCACTACACCACATTTCCGGGGGACAGGGCGACAATGCTCCGGGTGTGAGCACAACTGTCCCTGTCCCTGACTGGAGTGGGGGGAGGGAAAACCTAGAAAGGAGGAACCCGGTAGTGTGTGGGTGGGGAGAGTAGATCCCGGGTGCACTGTATAGAGGAGTATATATAGTGGGCACCATCTTAGAGTCAAAAAGAAAGGAGTAGAAAGTGAGAGAGAGCAGAGAGAGAGAAGGAGGCTGTGAGCAGAGGCTCTGCATGGGCTCTGCTCCGCAGGCAGGCCAAGTCTTAAGGCCTGGGCCTGGAGGAGAAGGAAGGAAGGGAGAAGAATGGAGGAAGCTCTAGGAGAAGACTGAAGGGACCCCAGGGGTGCGGACTCGCTAGCCGCCACCGCACGCCCGCCGCTACCAGAGTAGGGGGGTCAGGCCAAGAAAGGGAACCGGATCCCTCATCTAGTGAAGGAGAGCAACTACCCTCAGCTAGTAACCGGAGGCCATGGCATTGCATGTGTTACGGCCCCTCACTACACCCGTTAGGAAGGCACCACATAGGACCCAGGGAAACGGAACATACGTTTGCCCGCCAAGGCCCGAGGGAGCTGGACAGAAACGTGGTCAATTGTGGGGTACGACAGGCCAGAGAGAAGACACACGAAGGGGGTCCTGAAAAGCACTCCAAAGGTACCTGGGAGTTGGCTGAGCCCCTCACCTGGTGAGCACAGCACGACGTGGGCAGCCATCATCTGCAGAAGTGGCTTGGAGTGTAAAACTGTGAGTAAAGACCCTGGACTGCATCACTGGACTCTGAGTCATTACTGCTGCTCCCGCGCACCATCACCCCCACCATCTGCACTCACTGCCCTGAGGCTATACTCCTCCCGTGGGTAGTTATACTACCCCCCTGCTGCACACACAACATCAGCCTCAGCGGTCTGCCCGCAGCGGCGGTTCTCAGTGACCGCAATCCACGGGTGGCATAGTCGGACATTTAAGCATTACAAAACCCAAATAAACAGATCCGCCACTGGTTTGACCACCCTGAGCCACGAGACCGGATCGCCGCCACGGAGACTACAACCCCCAGCGTTACAGAGACTCGGCTCCGGGTATTTCCCCTACACACACGGCCCAGGGGGCGCGTCAACTTTGGCGTAGTCGGCAGGATCGAAACCAACCCGTTATCATCGGGTATTGTGCGCCTAGAGACTGTTTCACTGTATTGAATGTGGCGCCCGCCCCAGAAGAACGGACGCCATTATGTGCACGCCAAAAGACAACAAGAAGCCACCTCCCATCGTGGGCCATGTCCCAGAATGGCGCCAAAGACAGAGCCCACCCCCAATAGCCATGAGTGCGGCTGTAGAGATGTCCATCAATGTGGGGGGGCTGCCCCTCAGAGTAATTGTCAGCAGATTGACCCGGGACCACCCCCAACAGGGACGGAGGGGAAAGAAAACCGAGGGGCAGGGTGTGGTTTAGATCAGTCTTGGCAGACCACACCCGGAGATGGCGGGGAGCGCCAGTCCCAGTGCCCTGACAAGTGGCCTACTGCAGGCTGAAGCAGCTCCATGCAGCCTCACGGAGCTGATGGCCCAGCTCCCTGGAGAGGACCCTGAATTCCTCCGGGCTGGACTGGAGGAGTTGGACCGGAGGATAGTCCGGGCGCAGCGGGAGGCCATCGCGGGGTGGAGAGAAGAGATGGGCCGGCGGGTCGCGGCCCGGCAGCAAGTGGCGCTGCAACCACCCGACGGCGTGCCTGCCCTGGAGGACAGAGGAGGGCCACTGGAGGCTGAGAGCAGCGCTGCAAAGGGAGCAGGTAAGGTGGACGCCCCTGATACCAGCCAGGACGCCACTAACCAACCCCTGGACCCCGTCGCGGAGCCGATCGCCCTGGAAGTCGCTGCACCTCCTCCTCCACTCCTGCCGCCTGCACCTAGGCCCAAAGCCCCAAACGCAGCCGCCGGACCACGTCCCACGCCGTGCCCCTTGATCCCGGGTACGGCCGGAAGCAGCCTGCTCCAGGCCCGGTCGCAAGGCCTGATGTCCCCAGGCGCCTTCCAACAGCGAGCGCCCCCGGTCAAAACACTACCATCCCTAGGGACCGACCTATACAGTCAGCTCGCCGGGCCTGATGGAGAGCCGGTCCCCCTGCCACGCGGATGGGTTCACCCTTGCCACCGGAGGGACCTGTCCGCAGGGGCCGAAGCCCCGCTTGCTCCGCTCCTGCCCGCTCCACAGCCAGGCACCATCCCCCAGCTCCCGGATGAAGAGGTCCAGATAGAGTGGGACCAGACCGGGGAGGACCCAATGGGGTTTTCACAGGAGACGCGGACGGACGCAGCTCGCAGGCGGGAATTCTGCCGCCGTGAAATAGAGCAACTGGAGAAGGAGAAGCGGGCGCGGCGCCAGAGGCAGGAACAGCTGCAGGCCCGGAGCGCGGAAGAAAAGACCCGGACCCGCCGAGACCCCCAGGCTGCACACGGTCCCACAGTTACCGGGATCGTGGTCAAGTTCCACCAGGAGAAGGGGTGGGGGTTTATTCGGGACCCGACAACCGACACAGACCTCTATGTTGACCAAGGGGATGTGGAGAATCGTCTGCCCGTGGGTCACCCGAAACGGGATCTGTTCCCTGGGGATCGGGTATCATACACCCGACACCGAGGTCTGTGAGGGTGGTACGCTCTTAACGTCCGGAGGGTGGAGGAGCACCGCTACCCTGAACCCTGCTACGCGGAGGACCTGGACGAGCCTGAGGAGGATGAGGCGCAGGGAGACCGCTATTAAAGAACAACAGCAGGACTTGTATATAGTTACCCGCCAGGGTGAAGAAGTTTTGTGGCACGCCGTTTGCGGATTACAAAAAGTTTACCCGGTTAGGGGTTGTTGTCCATTTGTTTGTTCAAGTTACCCGAAAAGGGTCTGTGAACTATCCGGCTGAGGACTGGGAGCAGCCAACCCTTTTCTATCCGGCTGAGGACTGGGAGCAGCCAAATTTTGTAAATAGTTGCACTTCTTAAGTGCCCCCTATTGGTTTTATATACACCTACCTCAAAAGATACCTAAAGGTGTTTGTTGCACTTAGTAAAATTGCACCTTGTTGGGTGACATGGGCACCTGGTCGCGGCAAGGACTGTGACCTGCTAAAGAGACTTCGTCGCAAGAATGCTGCTGAGAATAGTTTGTGTTTTCTACTGGAAGAAATGTTTTATATACATATATCTGCCAAGAGTTATATATTTAAAAAGAAAATTTCATGTATATTAGAAAGTAAAGTTTAATAATGCTGAAAGTAACAGGAAAAGTTGTCTCCCATAAAGGGAAAAAGAAAATGTTGAATTGCTTTTATATGGTTCCATTTAAAATGTTTTTGCATGTCTTTTGCTCTGTTCCAGCCCGCGGACGTGCTGTGATTTACCAGGGGGGAATGTAGCGCCCCGAGGGTTCGGTCACTACAGAGGTATTGCATCTCACCCAGAGGTGTGATATCTCATTTCCAGGTAAGGATGGAGTATGGCTCGGGACCCTAACACCCACATGCACTACACCACATTTCCAGGGGACAGGGCGACAATGCTCCCGGGTGTGAGCACAACTGTCCCTGTCCCTGGCTGGAGTGGGGGGAGGGAACACCTAGAAAGGGGGAACCCGGTAGTGTGTGGGTGGGGAGAGTAGATCCCGGGTGCACTGTATAGAGGAGTATATATGGTGGGCACCATCTTAGAGTCAAAAAGAAAGGAGTAGAAAGTGAGAGAGAGCAGAGAGAGAGAAGGAGGCTGGGAGCAGAGGCTCTGCATGGGCTCTGCTCCGCAGGCAGGCCAAGTCTTAAGGCCTGGGTCTGGAGGAGAAGGAAGGAAGGGAGAAGAATGGAGGAAGCTCTAGGAGAAGACTGAAGGGACCCCAGGGGTGCGGACCGGCCAGCCGCCACCGCACGCCCGCCACTACCAGAGTGGGGGGGGTCAGGCCAAGAAAGGGAACTGGATCCCTCATCTAGTGGAGGAGAGCAACTACCCTCAGCTAGTAACCGGAGGCTGTGGCGTTGCATGTGTTACGGCCCCTCACTACACCCGTTAGGAAGGCACCACATAGGACCCAGGGAAACGGAACATACGTTTGCCCGCCAAGGCCCGAGGCAGCTGGACAGAAACGTGGTCAATTGTGGGGTTTGACAGGCCAGAGAAAGGACACACGAAGGGGGTCCTGAAAAGCACTCCAAAAGTACCTGGGAGTTGGCCGAGCCCCTCACCTGGTGAGCACAGCACGACGTGGGCAGCCATCATCTGCAGAAGTGGCTTGGAGTGTAAAACTGTGAGTAAAGACCCTGGACTGCATCACTGGACTCTGAGTCATTACTGCTGCTCCCGCGCACCATCACCCCCACCATCTGCACTCACTGCCCTGAGGCTATACTCCTCCCGTGGGGAGTTATACTACCCCCCTGCTGCGCACACGACATCAGCCTCAGCGGTCTGCCCGTCAGACATTTAAGCATTACAAAACCCAAGTAAACAGATCCACCACTGGTTTGACCACCCTGAGCCACGGGACCGGATCGCCGCTAGGGAAACTACAACCCCCAGCATTACAGAGACTCGGCTCCGGGTATTTCCCCTACACACACGGCCCAGGGGGGCGCGTCATTTGCACCACATTGGGCTACGAGACAGACTTCCGAATGACCTCGCACCACCGCTCTCAAAGGTCATCATGGTGCAGAGCAAGACGGCAATGGAGGCTGGAATGGAAGTCTGTCCTCTTCAGCGATGAGTCTCGCTTTTGTCTAGTGAGAGATTAGTCTGGAGACCACATGGGCAACGCCATGAAGAATCCTTCACGAGGGAACGTCACACCGGTCCTACTCCCAGGATTATGGTGTGCGGTGGCATAATGTATGGTACCAGACCCCTCTAATCCTCATTCCCGGTACACTAACAACTTGGCATTACATTAGTTAGATGGATCCAATGGTGCGGCCATTTCATCAAAGTGTCCTAGGAGCCATTTTGAACATGATACCAGGTCACATGTTGCTTGTGCTACTGTGAGCAGCCTGCATGGCCTAAACATGCTACCATGGCCTACATAGTCTCCAACCTCGTCTCCCATCGAGCCCATCTGGGATGTCATTGGCCGGTGATTATACAGGAGCTGCCAGCAGAGGATCTTGATGTTTTGCCAAATCTATATACAAATTTATATACAAATAAATACATATATTGCAAAAACATAAAATATGGCTATTAAATGGATAAAAAAATGTAAAAAACAATCTGAAAAAGTCATTATAAACTTCAACTTTATTTTACTGACAGAAACTTCAACTCTTTAGGCACAAATTAGATAAAAAATGGCACAGAAAAATATTAAATTTTTAGCATGTTAGGAAACATGAGCCAAAAAAAAAGTGCAAATGAGACCAAAAAGGTAGATTAAAAGGAATGATAAGCGTGTTCTTGTGAATTCATGCACCATCAGGCACCATTGTCACATCTGCCCAGGGGGTTACTGTGCTTCTATGGGGATGACAATTATGGATACATACATTTCCATAGCTTACACGCGACCTTTAGGGGCGCTTCTTTGTGCTAGATGAGTGGAAGTGATAAAGTCAGACAAGAATGACAGATGCACTAGAGATTGGAGTAAATTGCAGCATGAGAGCGAGGAGAAGCGCTGCAGAAAAGAGCAAAGGTGAAGGAGACTTCAGTCCTGTGCTGCTCATTCAGAAAACGAGACATTGATTGATGAACGATGAAGATGATGCTACGGGGTGAAGGATGGAAAGGTTACAGTGACCTCCTCTCAGGAAACACTGTATTAACCTTTTCCCTCCTGCCAGGCGATTACAGCGGTCTCTGTCTTGTTTGAGCAAAATCAATTATTCCTCCAAGATTGAGATCTGCAGTGAATTAATAAGTAACACGATTATTTCGAGTTTTGACTCATCATTTGCTTTTCTAATTAATATTAACATTTACACAGTTATTATAAATACTAGACAAATATTGACTTGCGGTTTGGATGATTTCACCTAGGTAGAACGTTAAAACCTCAAAACGTTTATATACAGAGGAGGCAGTTCTGAATTTGTGCTTTGAAGAGGATGTGTTACTTGCCATAAATGTGTAATTTTCTTTATCTAGTGTAAATGCCGCTGTTCTGAATCCGGCGATGTTTTTCTTTTCTTCCTGCGCCTCTCCATTCCTGAGATATGGCCCCTTCTTCCCTGTATGTGAATCTAATCTTTTAACCAACTGGGGGTGACACCCACAGAGAAAAGTTGAAGACCACACCCACTTGGCTAACAAGGCTAGATTGATATAAAATGTAAAGGAGGCCATATCTCAGGATAGGAGAGGCGCAGGAAGAAAAGAAAAACAGCGCCGGATTCAGGAGAACAGCGGCATTTACACCAAGTAAAACCATTGCATATTTATGGAAAGTGACAGGTCCTCTTTAATATAAACCTGCTTGTGTGTAGACTGGAGACGCCCACCCTCCAAAGTTTTACCATAACTAGTCGGGTTCTTGCTAAATCTGCAGGAACCAGCGATAACACCAAACCAACTGTTAAACCTGTTACATGCTGCTGTTAAGTGGATAGAGAAAGGGTAGGAGCTCCCTCTGTCAGCCCACCGGCCTCCCCCAAAGTGAGCAAACTCATTTAAATTCAAGTCCCCTATTGGGACTAAAAATAAAAAGTAAAACGAAAAAATATATAAAAGTAACAATGCTTGAAGTACTGTTTTTCATTTATCAATATCCCAAAAAGTGGAATAAAAAGCAATAAAAAAAAAAAAAACAATATGGCATCAATGACAACTCGTACAGCTAGATTGATGCTAAAATAGAAAAGGTAAAGCTGTCAAAATATGGCAGCACAAAAACGGATTATTTTTTTTAAACTAATAATGGTTGTATTGCAGGAAAACATTAAAAGAAAAAATATATAAATTTGGTGTCACTATCATTGTGCTGATCCGTGGTATAATGTCTTTATTACTGCATTATGTATGGTACACTGTAAGAAAAAGGAAAATAAAAGAATCCCAAAAATGTGCAGAATTGGTGCTTTTTTCTGCCCCCCCCACTCGAAAAAAATATTAGTTTTAGAACAAATCAGATGTATCCCAAATTAATATTATTAAAAAAACACTACTTGTCCAGGAAAATCAAGCCCTAATATGGCTATGTTAACTAACAGCTCGGGCTCTTGTAACACAGTGATTAAAAAATGAAAAAAAAAAAATAAAACAAACAAAAAAAAAGCTTTAAAAGGGTATTCTCAAGTAGTCTTTTGAGCATCACACAGCTCTCCAGTCTTTCACTTCCTGGTTTTAGGCAGGGCGGGCTCTCCTCTTCCTCCTTGAGTGACAGCTCTGGTGAATATAACTGTAATATTAGTAGAACTATAAAGCTCAGCAAAAGTTCTACTATAACACATATGAATATGAGTGGCTTGTTCTCGAGTGTGCACGGATATCTACAGTCATGGCCAAAAGTATTGAGAATGAGACAAATAGTAATTTTTCTAAAGTTTACTGCTTCATTATTTGTAATGGCAATTTGCATATACTCCTGAATGTCAAAGAGTGATCAGCTTAACAGCAATTACTGTACTTGCAAAGTCAATATTTGCCCAGAAAAAGAACTTTAACCCCCAAAGCACATTTCAACATCATTGCAGTCCTGCCTTAAAAGGAGCAGCTAACATCGTTTTAGTGATTGATCCATTAACACAGGTGTGGGTATTGATGAGGACAGGGCTGGCGATCAATCAGTCATGATTAAGTAAGAATGACATCACTGGACACTTTAAAAGGAGGCTGGTTCTTGGTATCATTGTTTCTCTTCAGTTAACCATGGTTATCTCTAAAGAAACACGTGCAGCCATCATTGCACTGCACAAAAATGGCCTAACAGGGAAGAGTATCGCAGCTACAAAGATTGCACCTCAGTCAACAATCTATCGCATCATCAAGAACTTCAAGGAGAGAGCTTCCATTGTTGTCAAAAAGGTTCCAGGGCGCCCAAGAAAGACCAGCAAGCGCCAGGACCGTATCTTAAAACTGTTTCAGCTGCGGGATCGGACTACCAGCAGTGCCGAGCTTGCTCAGGAATGGCAGCAGGCTGGTGTGAGTGCTTCTGCACGCACTGTGAGGCGGAGACTCTTTGAGCAAGGAGGGCAGCAAAGAAGCCACTTCTCTCCAGAAAAAACATCAGGGACCGACTGATATTCTGCAAAAGGTACAGGGAGTGGACTGCTGAGGACTGGGGCAAAGTCATTTTCTCTGATGAATCCCCTTTTCGATTGTTTGGGGCATCTGGAAAACAGTTTATTCGGAGAAGAAGAGGTGAGTGCTACCACCAGTCTTGTCTCATGCCAACTGTAAAGCATCCTGAAACCATTCATGTGTGGGGTTGCTTCTCAGCCAAGGGAATCGGCTCACTCACAGTCTTGCCTAAAAACACAGCCATGAATAAAGAATGGTACCAGAATGTCCTCCAAGAGCAACTTCTCCCAACCGTCCAAGAGCAGTTTGGCGCCCAACAATGCCTTTTCCAGCATGATGGAGCACCTTGCCATAAAGCAAAGGTGATAACTAAATGGCTCATGGAACAAAACATAGAGATTTTGGGTCCATGGCCTGGAAACTCCCCAGATCTTAATCCCATTGAGAACTTGTGGTCAATCATCAAGAGACGGGTGGACAAACAAAAACCAACAAATTCTGGCAAAATGCAAGCATTGATTATGCAAGAATGGACTGCTATCAGTCAGGATTTGGTCCAAAAGTTGATTGAGAGCATGCCAGGGAGAATTACAGAGGTCTTGAAGAAGAAGGGGCAACACTGGAAATATTGACTTGCTGCATTAACTCATTCTAACTGTCAATATAACCTATTGGTACTCATAATATGATTGCAATTATATTTCTGTATGTGATATAAACATCAGACAAACACTAATAAAAACCAGAGGCCAGCAGATCATGTGAAAATATAATTTTGGTGTCTTTCTCAAAACTTTTGGCCATGACTGTACATATGTAAATAGAAATACAGTGATAACAGGGCATTTAAACAAGCGCAGAGCTCTGGACAGTGAGAGCTGTGATTAGGAGAACTGTTCTGTACCTTCCCCTTTCTAGTTTCTAATCTTTTGATCTCTACTTTCTCCCCCTTCTTCTTCTTCTACTTTCCTTTACTCTCTCTTTTTCATACTGTTTTAAATGTTTAGCATTCATTTTAAAGATGAACAGACTTACCGTGGTGCTATGTGGCACGGACCTATGAGAAGGGCATGCTTTCATGGAGCTCGGCGCACAGCCATGAACTCCCCGCATATCTTAATGCTAAACTAAAAGAACTATACTATCTTTCTGTCGGCCGCGCAGACTGTGCATACACAACACACCTGAACCGACATCCCACGATTTAGTTGAAGCTCATCAAGAGAATGCCAAGAGTGTGCAAAGCAGTCATCAAAGCAAAAGGTGGCTACTTTGAAGAACCTAGAATATAAGACATATTTTCAGTTGTTTCACACTTTTTTGTTAAGTATATAATTCCACATGTGTTAATTCATAGTTTTTGATGCCTTCAGTGTGAATGTCCAATTTTCATAGTCATGAAAATACATAAAAATCTTTAAATGAGAAGGTGTGTCCAAACTTTTGGTCTGTACTGTATATTTATGTTAGTTTCCTGGCTTCCAAAGTTGCTTGTGTTAAAGAAGCATTAGTGTGATCACAGCTCGTTTGACAAAGGAGAATAAACCAGAAACATTTCTCGCTTTTTCACTGCCCAGTCTTCTGCTCTTTAGTCTGGTGAAATTCCACAAAATCTTTGCAGATTATCAGACTTCGTGGATTATCAGGCACTGGAGTAATATCAGTTTGCAATATATTCCATACTTTTTTGGGGCGCAGGTTTGATACTCGTCTGGCTTGTATGAACAGTGACTGTTACATAAATGACACAGTGAAGCACACCGCAGCTCTGGGGGCTTTCAACAACCCAACATCAGTGATGCACCGAGAGACAAATGCAATGAAATCAATAAAGTGTTTTTCGCATGATGCATGCAATCGATGTAAGCAGCATGTAATTGATTTTGATGGCACTGACCGCTAGGAGATTATTACGTCTTAACATCGGCAGAGTTGTCAATACCTGAAAGCAATTTCCAGGACATTTCAGATGCCAAAGTGCAGCGACCATGACGGGGAATAGATGCATGTAAGTGGCTTCTATTTGTCCCTTTGCTTTTTCTTCTTTTCTTTCTTTACAATTAACCAGAGGAGGATTTATATTGGCCGGCCTGGCACCCATTCTGCTTCTACCCTTTCCCCATTGTGGTGGACAGACATACAGTGCTTAAAGGGGTTGACATGGCTGCTTTCTGCCACCCCTTAGTGCAGGTTGTGTCTGGTACTGCAGCTTAGTCCCACTGAAGTGTATGGAGCTGAACTGCAATTCCACACCCAAACCATAATCAGGCAGGAGTTGCACTATTTTTGTAAGAAAATAGGTACATTTTTCTAATCACATACAACCCTTTTAAAGGGATTGTCCTCCACGTCCAATGAGTTTAAAAATTGGCTCATCGTGGTCATAATATACAAGTGCATCTCACAAAATTAGAATATCATCAAAAAGTTAATTTATTTCAGTTCTTCAATACAAAAAGTGAAACTCATATAGAGTCATTACAAACAGAGTGATCTATTTCAAGTGTTTATTTCTGTTAATGTTGATGATTATGGCTTACAGCCAATGAAAACACAAAAGTCATTATCTCAGTAAATTAAAATAATTAACAAAAAACACCTGCAAAGGCTTCCTAAGCGTTTAAAAAGGTCCCTTAGTCTGTTTCAGTAGGCTCCACAGTCATGGGGAAGACTGCTGACTTGACAGATGTCCAGAAGGCAGTCATTGACACACTCCACAAGGTCCCAGAGTCTGGAGGACGAGTGGAGAGGCAACAATGCAAGCTGCTCGAGGTCTAGTGTGAAGTCTCCACAATCAGTGATGGTTTGGGGAGCCATGTCATCTGCTGGTGTAGGTCCACTGTGTTTTATCAAGACCAAAGTCAGCGCAGCCGTCTACCAGGACGTTTTAGAGCACTTCATGCTCATAGTTTTGATGCCTTCAGTGTGAATGTACAATTTTCAAAGTCATGAAAATACAGAAAAATCTTTAAATTAGAAGGTGTGTCCAAACTTTTGGTCTGTACTGTATATAATATATATTTAAAAAAAATATATACACAGTACTATACCAAAAATTCAGGGGTGTAAAAAACGCTGCAAAGAAGCCTTCAAAAATAGAAGTGTAAATAGTGTATTTTTAATTATTATCAATGAACAAAATCCAAAGTGAATGAACAAAAGAGAAATATAACTCCCAGCAATATGCAGACAATCTTTTCTGGATAATAAGTGAGGAGCTTCTCAAGGCAGGGGAGAAGTTTCATTAGTATTAATGTGGCACCCCAGGGGTCTGGTTGCTACAGCAATAGAAATATTATGTCTGAGAGCAAGTGGGAGGTTTCTCTGGTCAGGAGCCCTAAGCATGCAACACTGCCCGCCCAGACCTGGGAGGGGAGGAATCTGCCCTTATAAACTGGGTCTGGGCGGGATTAGGTGAGTCAGAGCTTGGAGAGGGAAAGATACAGCAGGAGCTCTGTAGGAGCAGGAGAGAGTGCCAGAGGCTGGAAGCTAGATAGCTCACCTTGGCTGAAGACACTAAACCCGGACACGGAGTCCGAGGCTGTGGGGACATCCAGGTCCAGCAGCAGAATCCAACCGGCAGGGGATTCCAGGTCCTCTGGCCTTAGAAGCCCGGAGGCACGGTCACAAGCAAGGGACCAGCACCGCCGTCGTGGAGCGGAGGCTAAGAGAAGGCCCCAAGTCACCGGCCATACGGGTGAGCACCACACGGTATACTCAGGGACGTGGGCTACTTCTACCCGCATAGAGCAAGGTAGCCAGGAAAGAGTGCAGATAGACGGGGAGGCCTACAACTCCACCTGGCCAGGGGGAGATCCTGCTTGCTCACAGACTGACCAGGCCTCTACTGCTAACCAGTACTCCCGGGAGGGTCTGCTTTATACCATCAGTAAAGACCCTGAACTGCACCACACGTCTCTGTGTTTCATCGCCGCACCAGCACCATTAGTACTGGGACGCTCACACCATCACTCCCATCATCCACACTAGCTGCCCTGAGGCAATACTTCTCCCGTGGGGAGTTATCCCATACTTGGCTGCGCTTACAACATCAGCCTCAGCGGTCTGCAGCGCAGCGGCGGTCCCCACTGACCGCAATCCACGGGTGGCGTAGTCGGACATTTGTTATTACACTAAGACTGCCACTGGTTTGACCACCCTGAGCCACGGACCGGGTCGCCGCCACACTGAGACTACCACCCCCAGCATCTCACCAGCGATCCGGCTCCGGGTATCCCCTGCACAACACAGGCCCAGGGGGTGAGTCATTAACATTCGGCCATGTTCACATTATCAGTATTTGGTCAGTATTTTACATCAGTATTTGAAAGCCAAAACCAGGAGGATAAATACAGTACAGAAGTGGTGACGTGTTTCCATTATACTTTTCCTCTGCTTATTTCACTCCAGGTTTTGGCTTACAAATACTGATGTAAAATACTGACCAAATACTGAACATGTGAACGTGGCCTTACATTGATGATATTTCCTGTCCTGTATTGTCTTAAAGGTGGGACCTTAAACTCATCTCTTCTAATGGGTCAAGAAACCCTAGTTTGAAGCTAAATTAAGACATGGGGGTATATTATTTCAACATTACAAAATTAAAGGGAATCTGTCAGTATATTTTTGCTATTTAATCTGAGAGCAACATAATATACAGCAAGAAAGCCTGATTCCTGGGATGTGTCACTTACTAGGCTGTGTGTTGTAGTTTCAATACAATCAGTATTTTATTAGAAGGAGATTACTGCAAGACTAGATCTCACATGCAGACCAGTCAGGCTAATCTTTTTAACTCCGCCCCCACTACTGATTGGCTGACAATGTACAGTGTACACAGGAAGCTGCCAATCAGGGGTGTGGGCTGGGTTATACACAGCTCAGTATTCTGACCACTGCTACATCTACAGCAGAGAAAATAGATATTCTATCAAAACTGCACCAAGCAGCCCAGTAAGTGATACATCGATGGAATCAGGCTTTCTTGCCCTATATTATGTTGATCTCAGATTATATGCTGCCAGATTCCCTTTAATAAACCCAGTAACTAGACAGATATTCAATCCAGGTACCAGATGTAGATATCAGTCATGTTTCAGTTAGGTACCTCATTATGTTGGTATCTCACTCACCTATCTCAGCCTGGTTTAATTGTTAAAGGGTAGTGTTGAGAGAGCATGCTCGACACTGCTCGGTATTCGCCCGAGCATCTCACTACTCGGGATGTTCGGCGAGCACCGAGCATTTTCAGGTTACTCGGGCGGGAGCTCGGGTCTCCGCCCTGCATGTTTGGCACTCTTTACAGAGCCAATGAACATGCAGGGATTGCCAGCCAGTCACTGTAATGCCGCAGCCATGTTGTTTGTGGGCATTACAGTGATTGGCTGGCCGCACAGCATCACCTCGAGTATTTAAAACCGGGCGCCGCCATCTTGGACACAGTCGCTTCGGATCAGACAGTGTAGGGTCAGTGCTGCTGAGCTAGGGAGAGATTTATACTGCGAAATAGGTAGTGTAGGGTCTCTAAAGCCTGCAAAATCAAACAAACAGTCCTTCTGAGGACTAATATCCATCCCAGATATCAGGCAGGCAGGCTGTATAGGAGACGCAGTGGTTATACCAACAAACACTGCATTACAGTCCTGTGTGCTACCGCTGCTCAAATTGCTAGACTTAGCCCCAGGTCTCAGGGGCCAGGAAAAATCCTTTTTTTTTCATCTAAATCCTCTTTTTTTTTTTTTTTTCCTCAGTCAGACTGTACAAATACCCGTCTTATAAACCTTTGGGTATTTCCCCCCCCCCAAAAAAAAAAAAATTGAGTGTGTCTGTGAGTGTTCAGACACAAATATATCTGTTTAAAAGAGTCCGGTTTCGGCCAGATAACTAGAACTGTGGTTTTGCAGTTCCACGGTTCAAATCTCTGTATTATCCACTTTTTGCCTTTTTTCCATAAAAAAAACTGTTTGAGTGTCTCGTTGACTGTTCAGACACAAATATATCTATTTAAAAAAGTCTGGTATACGCCAGGAAATTAGAACTGTGGTTTTCCTCTTCCACGGTTCAAATCTGGGTGTTATCCACCTTTTTGCATTTTTTACACAAAAAAAACAGTTTGAGTGTCTCGCTGACTGTTAAGACACAAATATATCTGTTTAAAAGATTCTGGTGTAGGCCAGAGAACTAGAACTGTGGTTTTCCTCTTCCACGGTTCAAATCTGGGTATAATCCACCTTTTTGCATAAAAAAACAGTTTCAGTGTCTCGCTGACTGTTCAGGCACAAATATATCTGTTTAAAAGATTCTGGTGTAGGCCAGAGAACTAGAACTGTGGTTTTCCTCTTCCACGGTTCAAATCTGGGTGTAATCCACCTTTTTGCATAAAAAAACAGTTTCAGTTTCTCGCTGACTGTTCAGACACAAATATATCTGTTGAAAAGATTCTGGTGTAGGCCAGAGAACTAGAACTGTGGTTTTCCTCTTCCACGGTTCAAATCTGGGTGTAATCCACCTTTTTGCATAAAAAAACAGTTTCAGTGTCTCGCTGACTGTTCAGGCACAAATATATCTGTTTAAAAGATTCTGGTGTAGGCCAGAGAACTAGAACTGTGGTTTTCCTCTTCCACGGTTCAAATCTGGGTGTAATCCACCTTTTTGCATAAAAAAACAGTTTCAGTTTCTCGCTGACTGTTCAGACACAAATATATCTGTTTAAAAGATTCTGGTGTAGGCCAGAGAACTAGAACTGTGGTTTTCCTCTTCCACGGTTCAAATCTGGGTGTAATCCACCTTTTTGCATAAAAAAAAACAGTTTCAGAGTATCGCTGACTGTTCAGACACAAATATATCTGTTGAAAAGATTCTGGTGTAGGCCAGAGAACTAGAACTGTGGTTTTACTCTTCCACGGTTCAAATCTGGGTGTAATCCACCTTTTTGCATAAAAAAAAAACAGTTTCAGTGTCTCACTGACTGTTCAGACACAAATATATCTGTTGAAAAGAGTCTGGTGTAGGCCAGAGAACTAGAACTGTGGTTTTCCTCTTCCACGGTTCAAATCTGGGTGTAATCCACCTTTTTGCCTTTTTTACATAAAAAAAACAGTTTCAGTGTCTCGCTGACTGTTCAGACACAAATATATCTGTTGAAAAGATTCTGGTGTAGGCCAGAGAACTAGAACTGTGGTTTTCCTCTTCCACGGTTCAAATCTGGGTGTAATCCACCTTTTTGCATAAAAAAAAACAGTTTCAGTGTCTCGCTGACTGTTCAGACACAAATATATCTGTTTAAAAGATTCTGGTGTAGGCCAGAGAACTAGAACTGTGGTTTTCCTCTTCCACGGTTCAAATCTGTGTGTAATCCACCTTTTTGCATAAAAAAAAAACAGTTTCAGTGTCTCGCTGACTGTTCAGACACAAATATATATGTTTAAAAGATTCTGGTGTAGGGCAGAGAACTAGAACTGTGGTTTTCCTCTTCCACGGTTCAAATCTGGGTGTAATCCACCTTTTTGCCTTTTTTGCATAAAAAAAAACAGTTTCAGTGTCTCGCTGACTGTTCAGACACAAATATATCTGTTGAAAAGATTCTGGTGTAGGCCAGAGAACTAGAACTGTGGTTTTCCTCTTCCACGGTTCAAATCTGGGTGTAATCCACCTTTTTGCCTTTTTTACTTAAAAAAAACAGTTTCAGTGTCTCGCTGACTGTTCAGACACAAATATATCTGTTTAAAAGATTCTGGTGTAGGCCAGAGAACTAGAACTGTGGTTTTCCTCTTCCACGGTTCAAATCTCCTTCTTATTACCCTTTTGCCATTGATAGTGCGAGTGTAAGCTATTTTACTTCATTTACAATGGGCAAGGCGCGTAGCAAGGGACGTGGAACTGGACGTTCTGGTGATGGTGCGTGCAAAGGACGGGGCCGTGGCCAAGGTGAAAATGTGCCACAACCAACAGCCACATCTTCTCGCTCCCAGTTCTTGACCGAATTACTATGGAATCACACAACAACACCACTATTGCGAACTGATCAGTGTGAACAGGTTATTAATTGGATAGCAGATAATACTTCCAGTCACCTGGGCACCACCACCTCCGGTCTGTCTTCCACACGGTCAAGTCTTAGTAGCCGTGAGTCTCGACCACATACTCCTCCTCACCCTGATGCTCCTTCCTTCCACTATGCCGAGTGTCATCAGACAGCAACTGATCCCACAGTTGGACACTCTGAAGAGCTGTTCACTGGTCCATTTCCAAATTTGGGCCCCTCGCCTGCTCCGCTTGAAGTGGTGGAAGAGGAGATCCCATGTAGCGATGGCCAAATATTTGAACAGCCACGGCCAGAGGAAGTCGACCTTGGCAATTTGTCACAAAAGGTGGACGATGATGAGACACAATTGCCATGAAGTGAGGAGGAGGACCGTGGTGCGGAAGTGGAAGAGGATGAGGTGGTGGATGATCTAGTAACTGACCCAACGTGGCAGCAGGACACGCAGAGCGAGGCCAGCAGCACACAGGGGGAGGAAGGCAGAGTACCCCAACAGGCAGGAAGAAGCAGTGTGGTGGCCGCAGACAGAAGGCGGGCAACCGTTCCCCGTAACACCAACACGAGGGACGTTGCCAGTACAACCGGTAGGTCTTCCAGAGTCTGGATGTTTTTTAAAGACTCTGCTGATAACCCCAAACAGGCCATTTGTACCACCTGCCAGGCCAGCATCAGCAGGGGTGACAAAACTACCAACCTGACCACCACCAGCATGATCAGGCACATGTCAGCAAAGCACCCGACTTTGTGGGGCGAACCCTAGGGTCCACGACCAGCGTCAGTGGGTGTCACCACTGCTTCTTCCGCTGTTGTGCGTGTAAGAGAACCCCCTGTTGTGCGTACAAGGCAATCCCCTGTCCATACTGCATGCAAAGATGCCCCCTCCTCTCAGTCTTCACTTGTTATGGCAGTTTCTCAAGAAACAGCATCAACGTCCACGTCCACTGCAGCGTTCATTTGTCCATATCCCAGACCTTTGAACGAAAGCGCAAATTCGCAACCAACGCCCCACAGGCCACAGTCCTAAATTCGCACATTTCACGACTGCTTGCGTTGGAAATGCTGCCTTTTAGGCTGGTGGAGACGGAATCCTTCTGCAATCTTATGGCGGTGGCCGTCCCTCGGTACTCGGTCCCCAGCCGACACTATTTTGCCCGGTGTGCCATCCCTGCACTACACAAGCACATGTCCCAAAACATCTGCCGTGCCCTCAACAATGCAGTTACTGGGAGAGTCCACCTGACAACGGACACGTGGACAAGTGCTTGTGGCCAGGGACCGCTTCACACAGAAACATGTGTATACGCTTCCTCATTTTGGCTGTTTTTTGCTCTTCTCCTTATCCTCAGCCTCCACCATCACTATACCACCAGGGTGACCGTGGTCCGTGTTGCCAGCATTGCAAGTTTCTCCGTCCTAATTTTTGGCAGCTTTTGCTTCGAAGGCATAGGCAAAGACTATGGGAGACCCATTCCCCAATAATGGGAATAATGTTTTTAATATGCTGTACTGCATGGCTCTTGTAAGGGGCGTTGCAAGTTCATCCGTCCTAATTTTTGGCAGCTTTTGCTTTGAAGGCATAGGCAAAGACTATGGGAGACTCACTCTCCAATAATGGGAATAATGTTTTTAATATGCTGTACTGCATGGCTCTTGTAAGGGGCATTGCAAGTTCCTCCGTCCTAATTTTTGGCAGCTTTTGCCTGGAAGGCATAGGCAAAGACTATGGGAGACTCACTACCCAATAATGGGAATAATGTTTTTAATATGCTGTACTGCATGGCTCTTGTAAGGGGCATTGCAAGTTCCTCTGTCCTAATTTTTGGCAGCTTTTGCTTTGAAGGCATAGGCAAAGACTATGGGAGACTCACTCCCCAATAATGGGAATAATGTTTTTAATATGCTGTACTGCATGGCTCTTGTAAGGGGCATTGCAAGTTCCTCTGTCCTAATTTTTGGCAGCTTTTGCTTTGAAGGCATAGGCAAAGACTATGGGAGACTCACTCCCCAATAATGGGAATAATGTTTTTAATATGCTGTACTGCATGGCTCTTGTAAGGGGCATTGCAAGTTCCTCCGTCCTAATTTTTGGCAGCTTTTGCTTGGAAGGCATAGGCAAAGACTATGGGAGACCCACTCCCCAATAATGGGAATAATGTTTTTAATATGCTGTACTGCATGGCTCTTGTAAGGAGCATTGCAAGTTCCTCCGTCCTAATTTTTGGCAGCTTTTCCATGGAAGGCATAGGCAAAGACTATGGGAGACCCATTCCCAATAATGGGAATAATGTTTTTAATATGCTGTACTGCATGGCTCTTGTAAGGGGCATTGCAAGTTCCTCCATCCTAATTTTTGGCATCTTTTGCTTGGAAGGCATAGGCAAAGAATATGGGAGACCCACTCCCCAATAATGGGAATAATGTTTTTAATATGCTGTACTGCATGGATCTTGCAAGGGGCATTAAAATCGTCTTGTTAAGCTACTGTGACCTCCACGTCTCTTCCAAGGGGCATTAAAACCGTCTTATTAAACCACTCTGAACTCCACGTCTCTTCCAAGGGGCATTAAAATCGTCTTGTTAAGCTACTGTGACCTCCACGTCTCTTCCAAGGGTCATTGATATTGTCTTTTTATTCCACTGGGACCTCCACCACTCTTCCAAGGGGCATTGATATTGTCTTTTTATTCCACTGGGACCTCCACGTCTCTTCCAAGGGGCATTAAAACCGTCTTGTTAAGCTACTGTGACCTCCACGTCTCTTCCAAGGGGCATTAAAACCGTCTTGTTAAACCACTCTGAACTCCACGTCTCTTCCAAGGGGTATTAAAATCGTCTTGTTAAGCTACTGTGACCTCCACGTCTCTTCCAAGGGTCATTGATATTGTCTTTTTATTCCACTGGGACCTCCACGTCTCTTCCAAGGGGCATTAAAAACGTCTAGTTAAACCACTCTGAACTCCACGTCTCATCCAAGGGGCATTAAAACCGTCTTGTTAAGCTACTGTGACCTCCACGTCTCTTCCAAGGGGCATTAAAACCGTCTTGTTAAACCACTCTGAACTCCACGTCTCTTCCAAGGGGCATTAAAACCGTCTTGTTAAACCACTCTGAACTCCACGTCTCTTCCAAGGGGCATTAAAACCGTCTTGTTAAGCTACTGTGACCTCCACGTCTCTTCCAAGGGGCATTAAAACCGTCTTATTAAACCACTCTGAACTCCACGTCTCTTCCAAAGGGCATTAAAATCGTCTTTTTAAGCTACTGTGACCTCCACGTCTCTTCCAAGGGTCATTGATATTGTCTTTTTATTCCACTGGGACCTCCACCACTCTTCCAAGGGGCATTGATATTGTCTTTTTATTCCACTGGGACCTCCACGTCTCTTACAAGGGGCATTAAAACCGTCTTGTTAAGCTACTGTGACCTCCACGTCTCTTCCAAGGGGCATTAAAACCGTCTTGTTAAACCACTCTGAACTCCACGTCTCTTCCAAGGGGCATTAAAATCGTTTTGTTAAGCTACTGTGACCTCCACGTCTCTTCCAAGCGTCATTGATATTGTCTTTTTATTTCACTGGGACCTCCACGTCTCTTCCAAGGGGCATTAAAACCGTCTTGTTAAACCACTCTGAACTCCACGTCTCTTCCAAGGGGCATTAAAACCGTCTTGTTAAGCTACTGTGACCTCCACGTCTCTTCCAAGGGGCATTAAAACCGTCTTGATAAAGCACTCTAAACTCCACGTCTCTTCCAAGGCGCATTAAAACCGTCTTGTTAAGCTACTGTGACCTCCACGTCTCTTCCAAGGGTCACTGATATTGTCTTTTTATTCCACTGGGACCTCCACTTCTCTTCCAAGGGGCATTAAAACCGTCTTGTTAAACCACTCTGAACTCCACGTCTCTTCCAAGGGGTATTAAAACCGTCTTGTTAAGCTACTGTGACCTCCACGTGTCTTCCAAGGGGCATTAAAACCGTCTTGTTAAGCTACTGTGACCTCCATGTCTCTTCCAAGGGTCATTGATATTGTCTTTTTATTCCACTGGGACCTCCACCACTCTTCCAAGGGGCATTGATAATGTCTTTTTATTCCACTGGGACCACCACCACTCTTCCAAGGGGCATTGATATTGTCTTTTTATTTCACTGGGACCTCCACGTCTCTTCCAAGGGGCATTAAAACCATCTTGTTAAACCACTCTGAACTCCACGTCTCTTCCAAGGGGCATTAAAACCGTCTTGTTAAGCTACTGTGACCTCCACGTCTCTTCCAAGGGGCATTAAAACCATCTTGTTAAACCACTCTGAACTCCACGTCTCTTCCAAGGGGCATTAAAACCGTCTTGTTAAGCTGATGTGACCTCCACTTCTCTTCCAAGGGGCATTAAAACCGTCTTGTTAAATCACTCTGAACTCCACGTCTCTTCCAGGGGGTATTAAAACCGTGTTGTTAAGCTACTGTGACCTCCATGTCTCTTCCAAGGGGCATTAAAACCGTCTTGTTAAACCACTCTGAACTCCACGTCTCTTCCAAGGGGGCATTAAAACCGTCTTTTTAAGCTACTGTGACCTCCACGTCTCTTCCAAGGGGCATTAAAACCGTCTTGTTAAACCACTCTGAACTCCACGTCTCTTCCAAGGGGCATTAAAACCGTCTTGTTAAGCTACTGTGACCTCTACGTCTCTTCCAAGCGGCATTAAAACTGTCTTGTTAAACCACTCTGAATTCCACGTCTCTTCCAAGGGGCATTAAAACCGTCTTGTTAAGCTACTGTGACCTCCACGTCTCTTCCAAGGGGCATTAAAACCGTCTTGTTAAACTACTCTAAACTCCACGTCTCTTCCAAGGGGCATTAAAACCGTCTTGTTAAGCTACTGTGACCTCCACGTCTCTTCCAAGGGGCATTAAAACCATCTTGTTAAACCACTCTGAACTCCACGTCTCTTCCAAGGGGCATTAAAACCGTCTTGTTAAGCTAATGTGACCTCCATGTCTCTTCCAAGTGGTATTAAAACCGTCTTGTTAAACCACTCTGAACTCCACGTCTCTTCCAAGGGGCATTAAAATCGTCTTGTTAAGCTACTGTGACCTCCACCTCTCTTCCAAGGGTCACTGATATTGTCTTTTTATTCCACTGGGACCGCCACCACTCTTCCAAGGGGCATTAATATTGTCTTTTTATTCCACTGGGACGTCTACCACTCTTCCAAGGGGCATTGATATTGTCTTTTTATTCCACTGGGACCACCACGTCTCTTCCAAGGGGCATTAAAACCGTCTTGTTAAATCACTCTGAACTCCACGTCTCTTCCAGGGGGCATTAAAACCGTGTTTTTAAGCTACTGTGACCTCCACATCTCTTCCAAGGGGCATTAAAACCGTCTTGTTAAACCACTCTGAACTCCACGTCTCTTCCAAGGGGCATTAAAACCGTCTTTTTAAGTTACTGTGACCTCCACGTCTCTTCCAAGGGGCATTAAAACCGTCTTGTTAAACCACTCTGAACTCCACGTCTCTTCCAAGGGGCATTAAAACCGTCTTGTTAAGCTACTGTGACCTCCACGTCTCTTCCAAGGCGCATTAAAACCGTCTTGTTAAGCTACTGTGACCTCCACGTCTCTTCCAAGGGTCATTGATATTGTCTTTTTATTCCACTGGGACCTCCACTTCTCTTCCAAGGGGCATTAAACCGTCTTGTTAAACCACTCTGAACTCCACGTCTCTTCCAAGGGGCATTAAAACCGTCCTGTTAAGCTACTGTGACCTCCACGTGTCTTCCAAGGGGCATTAAAACCGTCTTGTTAAGCTACTGTGACCTCCATGTCTCTTCCAAGGGTCATTGATATTGTCTTTTTATTCCACTGGGACCTCCACCACTCTTCCAAGGGGAATTGATAATGTCTTTTTTTTCCACTGGGACCACCACCACTCTTCCAAGGGGCATTGATATTGTCTTTTTATTTCACTGGGACCTCCACGTCTCTTCCAAGGGGCATTAAAACCGTCTTGTTAAGCTACTGTGACCTCCACGTCTCTTCCAAGGGGCATTAAAACCGTCTTATTAAACCACTCTGAACTCCACGTCTCTTCCAAAGGGCATTAAAATCGTCTTTTTAAGCTACTGTGACCTCCACGTCTCTTCCAAGGGTCATTGATATTGTCTTTTTATTCCACTGGGACCTCCACCACTCTTCCAAGGGGCATTGATATTGTCTTTTTATTCCACTGGGACCTCCACGTCTCTTACAAGGGGCATTAAAACCGTCTTGTTAAGCTACTGTGACCTCCACGTCTCTTCCAAGGGGCATTAAAACCGTCTTGTTAAACCACTCTGAACTCCACGTCTCTTCCAAGGGGCATTAAAATCGTTTTGTTAAGCTACTGTGACCTCCACGTCTCTTCCAAGCGTCATTGATATTGTCTTTTTATTTCACTGGGACCTCCACGTCTCTTCCAAGGGGCATTAAAACCGTCTTGTTAAACCACTCTGAACTCCACGTCTCTTCCAAGGGGCATTAAAACCGTCTTGTTAAGCTACTGTGACCTCCACGTCTCTTCCAAGGGGCATTAAAACCGTCTTGATAAAGCACTCTAAACTCCACGTCTCTTCCAAGGCGCATTAAAACCGTCTTGTTAAGCTACTGTGACCTCCACGTCTCTTCCAAGGGTCACTGATATTGTCTTTTTATTCCACTGGGACCTCCACTTCTCTTCCAAGGGGCATTAAAACCGTCTTGTTAAACCACTCTGAACTCCACGTCTCTTCCAAGGGGTATTAAAACCGTCTTGTTAAGCTACTGTGACCTCCACGTGTCTTCCAAGGGGCATTAAAACCGTCTTGTTAAGCTACTGTGACCTCCATGTCTCTTCCAAGGGTCATTGATATTGTCTTTTTATTCCACTGGGACCTCCACCACTCTTCCAAGGGGCATTGATAATGTCTTTTTATTCCACTGGGACCACCACCACTCTTCCAAGGGGCATTGATATTGTCTTTTTATTTCACTGGGACCTCCACGTCTCTTCCAAGGGGCATTAAAACCATCTTGTTAAACCACTCTGAACTCCACGTCTCTTCCAAGGGGCATTAAAACCGTCTTGTTAAGCTACTGTGACCTCCACGTCTCTTCCAAGGGGCATTAAAACCATCTTGTTAAACCACTCTGAACTCCACGTCTCTTCCAAGGGGCATTAAAACCGTCTTGTTAAGCTGATGTGACCTCCACTTCTCTTCCAAGGGGCATTAAAACCGTCTTGTTAAATCACTCTGAACTCCACGTCTCTTCCAGGGGGTATTAAAACCGTGTTGTTAAGCTACTGTGACCTCCATGTCTCTTCCAAGGGGCATTAAAACCGTCTTGTTAAACCACTCTGAACTCCACGTCTCTTCCAAGGGGGCATTAAAACCGTCTTTTTAAGCTACTGTGACCTCCACGTCTCTTCCAAGGGGCATTAAAACCGTCTTGTTAAACCACTCTGAACTCCACGTCTCTTCCAAGGGGCATTAAAACCGTCTTGTTAAGCTACTGTGACCTCTACGTCTCTTCCAAGCGGCATTAAAACTGTCTTGTTAAACCACTCTGAATTCCACGTCTCTTCCAAGGGGCATTAAAACCGTCTTGTTAAGCTACTGTGACCTCCACGTCTCTTCCAAGGGGCATTAAAACCGTCTTGTTAAACTACTCTAAACTCCACGTCTCTTCCAAGGGGCATTAAAACCGTCTTGTTAAGCTACTGTGACCTCCACGTCTCTTCCAAGGGGCATTAAAACCATCTTGTTAAACCACTCTGAACTCCACGTCTCTTCCAAGGGGCATTAAAACCGTCTTGTTAAGCTAATGTGACCTCCATGTCTCTTCCAAGTGGTATTAAAACCGTCTTGTTAAACCACTCTGAACTCCACGTCTCTTCCAAGGGGCATTAAAATCGTCTTGTTAAGCTACTGTGACCTCCACCTCTCTTCCAAGGGTCACTGATATTGTCTTTTTATTCCACTGGGACCGCCACCACTCTTCCAAGGGGCATTAATATTGTCTTTTTATTCCACTGGGACGTCTACCACTCTTCCAAGGGGCATTGATATTGTCTTTTTATTCCACTGGGACCACCACGTCTCTTCCAAGGGGCATTAAAACCGTCTTGTTAAATCACTCTGAACTCCACGTCTCTTCCAGGGGGCATTAAAACCGTGTTTTTAAGCTACTGTGACCTCCACATCTCTTCCAAGGGGCATTAAAACCGTCTTGTTAAACCACTCTGAACTCCACGTCTCTTCCAAGGGGCATTAAAACCGTCTTTTTAAGTTACTGTGACCTCCACGTCTCTTCCAAGGGGCATTAAAACCGTCTTGTTAAACCACTCTGAACTCCACGTCTCTTCCAAGGGGCATTAAAACCGTCTTGTTAAGCTACTGTGACCTCCACGTCTCTTCCAAGGCGCATTAAAACCGTCTTGTTAAGCTACTGTGACCTCCACGTCTCTTCCAAGGGTCATTGATATTGTCTTTTTATTCCACTGGGACCTCCACTTCTCTTCCAAGGGGCATTAAACCGTCTTGTTAAACCACTCTGAACTCCACGTCTCTTCCAAGGGGCATTAAAACCGTCCTGTTAAGCTACTGTGACCTCCACGTGTCTTCCAAGGGGCATTAAAACCGTCTTGTTAAGCTACTGTGACCTCCATGTCTCTTCCAAGGGTCATTGATATTGTCTTTTTATTCCACTGGGACCTCCACCACTCTTCCAAGGGGAATTGATAATGTCTTTTTTTTCCACTGGGACCACCACCACTCTTCCAAGGGGCATTGATATTGTCTTTTTATTTCACTGGGACCTCCACGTCTCTTCCAAGGGGCATTAAAACCATCTTGTTAAACCACTCTGAACTCCACGTCTCTTCCAAGGGGCATTAAAACCGTCTTGTTAAGCTACTGTGACCTCCACGTTTCTTCCAAGGGGCATTAAAACCATCTTGTTAAACCACTCTGAACTCCACGTCTCTTCCAAGGGGCATTAAAACCGTCTTGTTAAGCTAATGTGACCTCCACGTCTCTTCCAAGGGGCATTAAAACCGTCTTGTTAAATCACTCTGAACTCCACATCTCTTCCAGGGGGTATTAAAACCGTGTTGTTAAGCTACTGTGACCTCCATGTCTCTTCCAAGGGGCATTAAAACCGTCTTGTTAAACCACTCTGAACTCCACGTCTCTTCCAAGGGGCATTAAACCCGTCTTTTTAAGCTACTGTGACCTCCACGTCTCTTCCAAGGGGCATTAAAACCGTCTTGTTAAACCACTCTGAACTCCATGTCTCTTCCAAGGGGCATTAAAACCATCTTGTTAAGCTACTGTGACCTCTACGTCTCTTCCAAGGGGCATTAAAACAGTCTTGTTAAACCACTCTGAATTCCACGTCTCTTCCAAGGGGCATTAAAACCGTCTTGTTAAACCACTCTGAACTCCACGTCTCTTCCAAGGGGCATTAAAACCGTCTTGTTAAGCTAATGTGACCTCCATGTCTCTTCGAAGTGGTATTAAAACCGTCTTGTTAAACCACTCTGAACTCCACGTCTCTTCCAAGGAGCATTAAAATCGTCTTGTTAAGCTACTGTGACCTCCACCTCTCTTCCAAGGGTCACTGATATTGTCTTTTTATTCCACTGGGACCTCCACCACTCTTCCAAGGGGCATTGATATTGTCTTTTTATTCCACTGGGACCTCCACCACTCTTCCAAGGGGCATTGATATTGTCTTTTTATTCCACTGGGACCACCACGTCTCTTCCAAGGGGCATTAAAACCGTCTTGTTAAATCACTCTGAACTCCACGTCTCTTCCAGGGGGCATTAAAACCGTGTTGTTAAGCTACTGTGACCTCCACATCTCTTCCAAGGGGCATTAAAACCGTCTTGTTAAACCACTCTGAACTCCACGTCTCTTCCAAGGGGCATTAAAACCGTCTTGTTAAACCACTCTGAACTCCACGTCTCTTCCAAGGGGCATTAAAACCGTCTTGTTAAACCACTCTGAACTCCACATCTCTTCCAAGGGGCATTAAAACCGTCTTGTTAAGCTACTGTGACCTCCACGTCTCTTCCAAGGGGCATTAAAACCGTCTTGATAAACCACTCTGAACTCCACGTCTCTTCCAAGGCGCATTAAAACCGTCTTGTTAAGCTACTGTGACCTCCACGTCTCTTCCAAGGGTCATTGATATTGTCTTTTTATTCCACTGGGACCTCCACTTCTCTTCCAAGGGGCATTAAAACCGTCTTGTTAAACCACTCTGAACTCCACGTCTCTTCCAAGGGGCATTAAAACCGTCTTGTTAAGCTACTGTGACCTCCACATGTCTTCCAAGGGGCATTAAAACCTTCTTGTTAAGCTACTGTGACCTCCATGTCTCTTCCAAGGGTCATTGATATTGTCTTTTATTCCACTGGGACCTCCACCACTCTTCCAAGGGGCATTGAGAATGTCTTTTTATTCCACTGGGACCACCACCACTCTTCCAAGGGGCATTGATATTGTCTTTTTATTTCACTGGGACCTCCACGTCTCTTCCAAGGGGCATTAAAACCATCTTGTTAAACCACTCTGAACTCCACGTCTCTTCCAAGGGGCATTAAAACCGTCTTGTTAAGCTACTGTGACCTCCACG
This sequence comes from Phyllobates terribilis, assembly GCF_046119375.1. NCBI lineage: Eukaryota > Metazoa > Chordata > Amphibia > Anura > Dendrobatidae > Phyllobates > Phyllobates terribilis. The sequence continues at coordinate 390,663,032 of NW_027362765.1, forward strand.
TCTCTTCCAAGGGGCATTAAAACCATCTTGTTAAACCACTCTGAACTCCACGTCTCTTCCAAGGGGCATTAAAACCGTCTTGTTAAATCACTCTGAACTCCACGTCTCTTCCAGGGGGTATTAAAACCGTCTTTTTAAGCTACTGCGACCTCCACGTCTCTTCCAAGGGTCATTAAAACCGTCTTGTTAAACCACTCTGAACTCCACGTCTCTTCCAAGGGGCATTAAAACCGTCTTGTTAAGCTACTGTGACCTCTACGTCTCTTCCAAGGGGCATTAAAACTGTCTTGTTAAACCACTCTGAATTCCACGTCTCTTCCAAGGGGCATTAAAACCGTCTTGTTAAGCTACTGTGACCTCCACGTCTCTTCCAAGGGGCATTAAAACCGTCTTGTTAAGCTACTGTGACCTCCACGTCTCTTCCAAGGGGCATTAAAACCGTCTTGTTAAACCACTCTGAACTCCACGTCTCTTCCAAGGGGCATTAAAACCATCTTGTTAAGCTAATGTGACCTCCACGTCTCTTCCAAGTGGTATTAAAACCGTCTTGTTAAACCACTCTGAACTCCACGTCTCTTCCAAGGGGCATTAAAATCGTCTTGTTAAGCTACTGTGACCTCCACCTCTCTTCCAAGGGTCACTGATATTGTCTTTTTATTCCACTGGGACCTCCACCACTCTTCCAAGGGGCATTGATATTGTCTTTTTATTCCACTGGGACCTCCACCACTCTTCCAAGGGGCATTGATATTGTCTTTTTATTCCACTGGGACCACCACGTCTCTTCCAAGGGGCATTAAAACCGTCTTGTTAAATCACTCTGAACTCCACGTCTCTTCCAGGGGGCATTAAAACCGTGTTGTTAAGCTACTGTGACCTCCACATCTCTTCCAAGGGGCATTAAAACTGTCTTGTTAAACCACTCTGAACTCCACGTCTCTTCCAAGGGGCATTAAAACTGTCTTGTTAAGCTATTGTGACCTCTACGTCTCTTCCAAGGGGCATTAAAACTGTCTTGTTAAACCACTCTGAACTCCACGTCTCTTCCAAGGGGCATTAAAACCGTCTTGTTAAGCTACTGTGACCTCCACGTCTCTTCCAAGGGGCATTAAAACCATCTTGTTAATCTACTCTAAACTCCACGTCTCTTCCAAGGGGCATTAAAACTGTCTTGTTAAGCTACTGTGACCTCCACGTCTCTTCCAAGGGGCATTAAAACCATCTTGTTAAACCACTCTGAACTCCACAGCTCTTCCAAAGGGCATTGAAATGTTGTTTTTAATTACCTCTAACCTCCACGACTCTTATAACGGGCATTGCATTTCCTCCTAATTTTAGTCAGCTTTTGCTTTTCAATGCATAGGTGGACACTAAGGGAGACCCACTCCCCAATAATGGGTAGAAGGTTTTTAGTACGCTGTAATCCACGTCTGTTTCAAGGGGCATTGCATTTACTCATAACTTTTAGAAAGCCTTCCATTCACTGCTTAGGCCAACAGTGTACAGGAGACCCAGTTGCTATAAATGGAAAAAATGGTTTAGTTAAGGCCCTCTGCCCTCCATGTCACTTCCTAGGGGCATTGGAGTGCCTCGAAATTTTTGGTAGGCATTGCACTCACTGTATGCCCTATAACTGTGTAGCCGAACATCTCCTTTTGGTACAGAAACATATCCTACTAGACATGTGTGGTTGACTGGCCTGATATTGATGTGAATGGTCCCTGTTCCTCCTGCTCTTTCTCCTTTGCCACCACCTCATCCATCATTCATCACCTGAAGCTTTGTTTTAACGGGAGTCATAAAACTGGGATAGTAGCAGGAAAACATTCAGCAATCCTCGGAGGAGGTAGGATATGCGCCAAAACGCTGACCACCTCAGGCCTAGCCGCTACTACATACATGCACTTGCATTTCAAGGAACAGAAAACTAAGGAGATGGATGGCCTCATGATCATGAATAATTTACTCATTGTGTAGGAGGCCGACCACTGCTGCTGTCTACCTTCTGAACTTTGTGTTGAAACCTGATTGACCCAGGACCCGCAATCCTCTATGTCTGGAGGACGTGTTGCATCCCAGTGTCCAACTGTGTCCCGGCTTCCACAATATTAACCCAGTGTGAAGGCATGAGATGGACCATCCCTGGCCACATTCACTTGTCCACGTGTTTGTGGTTAGGCTGTCCTTCGCACTAAATGCACTGGGGAGGGCACAGGTAATGTTTTGGTATGCGCGCTTGTGTATAAGGCGCACCGGGACAAATAGGTGCAGCTGGGGACCGAGTACGGACACTCGGCCGCCCCCTGGCGGCTGGGGACCGAGTGTGGACACCCGGCCGCCGGGCGGCTGGGAACTGAGTATGGATACCAGGCTGCTGACGCAGCCATGACATGGTGGCCGGCGTCTGCCTCCACAAGCCTAAAAGGCCCCATTTCAAGTGCAAGCTAGCAGTATGGTATTGCAGCCTGGGGGTGGGTGGGTGGCAGGCTGCACACTTACGCTTGCATTCCAAGAAAACAAAGCAGATGCTAACTTCTATCATCATCATCATGCTCCTCACCTTGGCACTCTCAACTCCCCTGATGGAGAAGCCAGGGCCCACCGGAGGAGTCTGGTTGTCTGGTGGGCTCGTCCAATGCTGCCCTAAAGCAGACAAGGCTAAGAACAGTGTGGGGAAGGTTCCCGGGACAAATAGTGGCGGCTGGGGACTGAGTATAGAGACCTCGCCGCCGACGCAGCCATGAGGTAGTGGCCAGCCTCGGCCTCCTCCAAACTAAAAGGCCCCATTTCAAGTGCAAGCTAGCAGTATAGTATTGCAGCCTGCGGGTGGGTGGGTGGTTGGCTGCATATTTGCGCTTGCATTGCAAGGAATGGGGGAGGTACAATTGAACACTGCCCTGGGACAAGGACTTGCACGGGGATAGTTGCAAGTCTGCATCTTCTGATGCGGCAAGGATCACTTCTGATGGGCACACTTTTAGGCAGTGACCTGGGAGTCAGAGATGCTTCCAGGGGTCTTCCCCATGCTGTTCCCATGTCTTTTCAGCACTTTATGCATGTGTCACACAGCACATGGCCAGATAAGGTTGTAAAATGTTAAAATGACATTTCCCGGTGAATGCATTTGTCATGGTTGAAAGCAATACAAAAGTGCAAAAACGCATAAAAAATGCTACTTGTGAACATAGCCCACAGTGTGGAGGAGTATTTTTGTTTTTGGTTATTTATTTTACCTTATACACAAGTCTTTACCCTGGAAAGGAAGTTCCTTTACATATTTCACAGGAAAACCGTTTCAGTTTCGTTTTTGAACGTTTTATTGTGAGCCCGTAAAAGTGGCTTAATACCTCTGACCACGTTGTTGACAGCAGTGACCTGGGGGTCAGAAATGCTTCCTGGGGCGATCCCCATGCTGTCCCCATGTCATTTGAGCACTGTCACTATCGTTTTGGGCACTTTTTAGGCTTTCTACAGACTGCCGGGGGTGCCGCCGCAAAAATGCTCGGGTCTCCCATAGACTAACATTGGGCTCGTTGCTCGGGTCAAGCACCCGAGTATCACGGTGAGTTCGGCCCGAGCTTCGAGCACCCGAGCATTTTAGTGCTCGCTCAACACTATTAAAGGGGTTTTTACCAAGCTTGAAAGTCTGACTACTAAGACCCCAAATAATCTTGAGAATGAATGGAGCTTAGCTCCATTCATTGTCTATGGGACTGTTGCAGATAGCAGAGTACAGCGGTCGGTCACCCATAGTTTGGCGATAACTTTTTATCTTGAGAAACTGTTTTAATTACAATTTTGCAGCTAAGCAAAGTATCACATAACTTCTACCTTAAAAACAGGAATAATCAAGAAACTTTTTGTTAATAGAACTTATCAGAATGTAATGGTAATTACAGAGATATAAAAGCGAAATGCAGGAATGACTGAATAATCATAAAGTCGTCATATTAAACAAGCGCTGAACATCACCTCTGGGAGGAAGCAATGCTTTCTGCTTTATCTACTGACATACCTTGTTCGTGAATGATGATAAATAAGTGAGTGAACAAGCAACTTGGGAAAAGAATAAAAAATGACTACAGAACATCCTGGCTATCATATCAGCAGCTCCTTCATATCTGGTGTGTGTGTGTGCGCCGGTAATGGGTACGAGTAGCAGTGTATCCTCCTCCCTGTCAAGTAATATTTCACCCAAAAAATAATAGAACTTTGTAATTTGCATTGTAATTTATGCTAATTTCTGGTGTAAATTATTCTAAATGTGTCCCACGTTCATCCGCTAAGTCCCAGTAAAAGAACTGACGAGAGTGGCGGAAAATAAAATGACGCAAGGCGTGCACAAAAATAAAACTGTTAATTACGCTCTGAGGTCTCCTGATGAATGGGTTATGAAGGGGTTAAAAATAATAAAAAGTTCTACTCACCTCGCCCCTTTCTGGCAATCTCTGCTGGCGCCCTAGGTCCCTGCTCTGGCGCTGATATCCTCTTCACGTGTATATTCTTGATCACGACGGGTGGTGTACGTCATCATATCATGACATTACAATATGCATTAAGGTACAGAGTGAAGAGGAGACTGGTGGGGCCGAGGAAGCCAGTGGAGGATCTATTCATCAGTAATCTATCAGCACTATAGGAGCTGGAATGTCCTTTCCATCACACCCCAGTATGTATTGCTTCTGCCACTGTCCAGTAGTTTGCTTACTCTGAATTGAAAACCCGTCTCTCTGTACTAATACACATGAACAGCAGTGGCTCCTAATCTGTGGACTATTAGCACTCCTTGAGTTCCTACCAGCAGTTTAAAAGCCCTATATTTTGCCCTTAGACCATCTAGTTTTTACTGTTGTTTGCTGAAATCTGATCTAAAATTTTAAAAATAAAAATTTGTACATTGTCATAGCCCTTGCCCCAACCCTAGTCCTTATCACTAGCCCTAACCCTAGTCTTAGCCCTACCCTTATAAAAAGCTCTAACCATTGCCCTAACCCTTAGTCCTAGCCCCATCCGTATCAATAGCCCTTACCCTCACCCAAACCTTAGTCCTAGCCCTACCCTTATCACTATCCCTAACCATAGTTCTAACCCCTTCCTTATCATTAAACCTTAACCTCGGCCTAACCCAGTCCTACCATTAGCACTAGCCCTAACCCTTGCCCTAACCATATCCCTACCCTTATCACTAGCCTTAACCCTTGCTCAAACCCTAGTCCCATCCCTACCTTTACTATTATCCCTTGCCCTAACCCTAACCCTAGTCCTTGCCCTACCCTTATCACTAGCCCTAACCCTTGCCCAAACCCTAGTCCCATCCCTACCCTTATGATTAGCCCTTACCCTCACCCTAACCCTAGTCCTTGCCCTACCCTTATCACTAGCCCTAACCCTTGCCGTAATGCTAGTCCTAGCCCTACCTTTATCACTAGCCCTAACCCTTGTCCAAACCCTAGTCCTAGCCATACCCTTATCACTAGCCCTAACCCTTGCCCAAACCCTAGTCCCATCTCTACCCTTATGATTAGCCCTTACCCTTACCCTCGCCCTAACCCTTGTCCTTGCCCTACCCTTATCACTAGCCCTAATCCTTGCCCAAACCCTAGTCCCATCCCTACCCTTATCACTAGCCCTAAACCTTGCCCAAACCCTAGTCCCATCCCTACCCTTACGGTTAGCCCTTATTCTTGCCCTAACCCTAGTCCTTGCCCTACCCTTAACACTAGCCCTAACCCTTGCCATAATGCTAGTCCTAGCCCTACCCTTATCACTAGCCCTAACCCTTGTCCTAATCCTAGTCCTTGCCCTACCCTTATCACTAGCCCTAACCCTTGTCCTAACCCTACCCTTACCATTAGCCCTTACCCTTGCCCTAACCCTTGTCCTAACCCTACCCTTATCACTAGCCCTAACCCTTGTCCTAACCCTACCCTTATCACTAGCCCTTGCCTTAACCCTTGTAGTTGCCCTAAAACCTAAAATTCATCAAAATGCTAGTGTTTCATTTTACAGGGGACACTTTTTTTAAATTTGGGAAAGCTCTTTGAGGAGGTCATTGTCTCTCTTCTTACAAAATTACAAGCAAGAGAAGAGGCAGGAGCTGCAGGAGAGCACAATGCAATGCAATGATCCAACACTGTCATTACCAATGCAGAGTACAGCAGCCGAAATGGGTTTGTCATCATCCGCTGTGCGCTGCCTAGGCCGTGACCGAGATGACAAAGCCGACTTCATTACTCTGAGAGCTTTGTCATATCGCTGGCCGCAGGGAGCAGGGAGGACACTCACTTCACCGGGATGCTGCTCCAAGAAAGAGTGGCTCTTGGATGATTTCACAGATGGGGGAGGCAATTTTGATCCCCCATATGATTTGATACCCAAGGCATATATACGCCCCTGTGCCCCCAACCCCATGCTACCCAACTGATGGAGGGTGGTCTTATAAGAGTGGGAGAATGTTGTGATGATGATTACTCCGTAAAGACTTGACCCTGGTACAGTTGTGGGAAGGAGTTTTATTCTTTCTACTATTTAAAACCAGCAATACCCCTGTGAGACGAGGAACGTGACAGCATTGATCTGCGCTGGAAACGACCCTGCAGCCTGCAAGGTGCTATTATTGTACATATCGATTCATTTTATGGGTAACCTAGAAACCTCCTAATTCCTAAAATTACAGATTAAAATGGAGCCATAAACATCTCCAGGGCCGGGAGCGAGTGCACATTGTGCTTAAGACATGATCTATGTCATCTTCTCTACTGATCGGATGCGTTTTTATAGAAGACCACGGGGAAGACATAAAGCCTCTCCAGAGAATCGTAGAAAGTCAGAAGTTGCACAGATGATACAAATGTGAAATATTATGAACAATTAGTAACAAGCAATGCCAATGGACATTTTATAGATCTTTTATCATCTGGACCTATAAAACTTTCAGGGTGTCAGTGGGCCTTATAGCATCTGCCCAGCTTTTGCCCACTACTTATAACAGCTTTGTACGCAATAGTGGAGAAATTACCCAGAGTTAATAATATAAATTAAAGTTTTTCTAAGCCCCTTTGGAAAATGACTGCAGCTGTCACGATTGCGCCACTCTCTGTGTCCTGAGGATGCAATGAGTGACAGCTCAGCTGCTCTATGGATTCAGGGTCATGCTGGGCTGTCAGTTTTGTGAATAGGAGAGCCCAGCCACCCAATCAAGGGCTGGGGCGTCCCAGGCTATAACCCTGCAAATTAAAGATTGCCCAGCAGCCCAATCAATCCGGGCCTGCTGAGTTTCCTCCTGGTGTCACCCTTTCTGGGTGATTGCCTGGCTATTTAGCTAGATGATCAGACCATTGCCAGTTGTAGCTGTTCTCAGTGGTGTGTGTTCCTTGTGCTCTGTGTTCTGCTGTTCTGATCTTTGTTGCCTCACCTTGGAATTTGCCTTTTGACTATTCGTTTGTCTAGCCCCTTTTGCCTTTGACATACACTCCTGGTATTTGACCTCGGACTCCTTTACTCCCCTGTTTCACGGCTTGTTCTTGAGAAGTGACTAGTCAGCGTCACAGCTGCATATTCATTGGTAGACTTCATGTAAGATTTTGTTTTTCAAACTGTGTAAAAATAATAGTAAAAAGTAATTTTGACCCAGAGACTATCTCCCTTTAGCCTGGGTGTATATATACCTGGTGTATCTAGGTGGGCATCGCCGGTTATACTCATTTCTACATGGAACTTGGCTGAAGCAGCGTCACGTCCTCTCTGGAGTCTTGAGGCCGTGTGCCCTGTTGGCGTTCTTCTAAAGCTGAGCTGCTGTTCCCCTGTGTTGTCTTTCCCTTTTGTCTTTAGAGTGCTAGCGGAGGTTGACTAGTGCTCATCTCCTTCCACCCCCAGCTTTAGCCTTACGCCAGGGATAGTAGGGCGAGGCACGTGATCGGCGACAGCTGTAGAGGCTGTATAGGGACGTTATGGGGAGACAGAGTGAGCCTAGTTCAGATTAGAAGGTCACCTCTTCCCCCTTTCCCTAGTGTCTGGGTTCCCTTTCCCTTTCCCCTTTGTGTTGCACTCACACCTGGCGTGACTCTCTGTGCTTGCTGGGCATCCAGGTGGTAAGGCAACCACGGACCTCCTCTCTCGTCGTTTTTGGTGGCCGAGGTTGCATCGGGATGTAATTGAACACGTAGCTGCTTGTAGTATTTGTGCACGTTTTAAGGTTTCGCACATCCGTCCATCTGGTACTCTTCTTCCGCTACCTATACCTAGCGGGCCATGGACACACTTGTCCATGGATTTTATTACTGACCTACCGGTTTCTGCAGGCAAAACAGTGGCTTTGGTGGTTGTAGATAGGTTCAGTAAAATGGTTCACTTCGTCGCTTTACCTGCATTTCCAAATGCTAAGACACTTGCTCAGGTGTTCATAAAAGATTGTGAAGCTTCACGGGGTTCCCTCCGATGTGGTGTCAGATCGGGGGACACAGTTTGTTTCCAAGTTCTGGAAGGCATTCTGTTCTCGACTGGGGGTGCAGCTGTCCTTTTCCTCTGCCTTCCACCCTCAGTCGAATGGTCAGACCGAGCGTGTCAATCAGAACTTGGAGACCTACCTCAGGTGTTTCGTCTCCGAAAATCAGGAGGATTGGGCATCCTACTTACCGCTGGCAGAATTTGCCATTAATAATCATCATCAAGAATCCACTGGCAGGTCACCACCGTTCTTCGGTCCATATGGTTATCACCCACAGTTTTGTACCTTTAGTGAGGGAGGAGCTTCAGGAGTTCCGGGGGAGGAACGGTTTGCTTTGCTGCTCTCCTCGGTGTAGCGGGGTGTTCTGTGTAATTTAAAGACCATGGGAGACAGGTATAAAAGTATAGCTGACAGAAAACACTTGCCAGGTCCGGACCTGAATGTGAATGACTTTCTGTGGTTGTCTACCAGGAATATAAGATTGAAAGTTCTTGGAAGCTGGGACCTAGGATTATTGGTCCCTACAAAATTACCGCCGTCATTAACTCAGCAGCATTTCGTCTTGAACTTCCTCGGGCCCTTAAGGTCCACAATGTGTTCCACAGGTCCTTACTTAAAAGGCACAGAGGCAAACAGAGACTGGCCGGGAGCACCAGAATGGTGGTGCTGGTCTTTTGGGTGATTTACCAGGTAAGTAATGGCTCTTTTATGGTTTTATGCCATTTTGTACCTTTTAGACTGTTTTTTTCCCAACCTCTTTATAATATCATATATGTAAAATATAAAGTCTGAAATTCTTTCTATATTTCAAATGGCATTAAATGCAACCGCCTCGCCCAAAAAAATGGTATTCCTGTGATAGCAAATGATGGCTAGGATATACTGTCACTTATTGACAGGGGGCCCAACCTCTAGGACCCCCACTTGATCCTGAGAGTGATGCTTTCGAGCTACATCCCTTACACCACAGCGCCTCCTGGCCCACAAGGCTGTGCAGGGAATTGCAGCTGACTCCATTCACTTATGTAGAGCCATGGTGCAGCAGGTGGAGACTATGATGGAGATGCAGCGGTGCAGACCCTTTATTCTGATGATCGGCGGAGGTCTTAGAGGTCTGTTTAGTCAATAATGAACACTGTATAAGATGACAATAAATCAGTTTTGGAGTCAAAACTAAGGGGAAAAAAAAGTAACATTTCTCCTAAAAAGAATTATGAAAACTCCAGTCTTTCCGGCCATCACCTTCCAACAATTAAAAAGTCATTGCCATCACTTTAATTAAGGAAATGTTCATGGTGTTAGAGGGTCAGCGGCTGCGTGCACTCTCCTCCTGACATGTAGTATTAATCTCCGGCACCGCTCCTGTCTGCTCCGCACCTCCTGCTCTGTGCGGTCTATCTGGCATGATGGATTATCTGGAGTTGGCGCGATTGTTTCTATTTAATTGGTGCTTTTGTCTTTATGGAAATTTCTTTGTCTTTTTTTTTTATGAAGAGAGAAAAGTAGGAAGAGTAAACTGGATTTCCCATGAGGGGTTTACAGACCCAATTGAGCGAGTGTTGCAGCTGGATTGTCCGGTGCGTCGTTACAGGAAAACCGTCTTGTCATGTTCTGTTTCTTCATGGGATTTGTTATTTTTCCTTTGTGACAGCCCGCCAGACGACGGCTCGGCTGGAAGTAGTCCAACATAGAATGAGGTAACACGTAGACTTCGGCTCTTGTTAGTCATTCTATATATACCTAGCGGGTTGAATGAAATTAGGGTCTGCTTTTTATTCTTTCTGGGTAAGAGGAAGCTTTACACCACTCCATCCGACGCTCGGCATTGTGCTTGGTGATGTACGGCTGCATGCAGCTGCTCGGCCGTGAAGCTCCTGGCGGGGGCGCAGTGATTGTACTGATGGACTCTGCAATTATGTGGTCAGCAGAGCGGTGGTGACTTTCTGCCCTCTGCTCCTCAGCACTCGGCCCCCCGCTCTGTAACGTTACGGAGTCTCCACTTCGTGGCTGAGTTGCTGAGGTTCCTTACACTTCTCAATGATATCACTCACAGGTGATGGGGGAAGAAATGTCATGGACAGACTTGTTACCCCGGTGGGTCCTATTACAGGACCGCGCTGGTATCAGTGAGCTCTGCACCACCCGCCGTTCTGATCCAGTTCTTTGAATTATTGCAATGAAATCCACAGTGGATTTTGTCGCTGAAATTCTGCAATTAGATACAATGTACCTAAAAATGGCACTCACTGAGTCAAGCTTAAAAAAGTTTTATTCCACAATTGCTGGAGGAAGCGTGTTTTCAATGAACACCCCAGGAAGAGAAAAATGTATTAAGAGGGGTGCACTTCTTAAAAAGATGGCACTTTTTAAAGGAGTTGTCTACTACTGAACGCCCCTAGGGTGCTTAATAAAATAAGAAAAAAAGCATATTTACCACCTGGACTGCATCACTCCTCTACTGATGGAACTGTGAAGGCTGCAGCCCATCAGAGTCCAATGATAGGCTGCAGTGTTCACATGGTATAAACTGGGGTGGAGTGGCAGCTGGGAGGTAATTCTGCTTTTTTTTGCAATTTTATTAAGCACATTGAAGACATCCAAATGTGGTTGTACAAAAAGTGACCAAAGGAATAAGACCAGCGTATGATAAAAACTGTGAACCGTATGTCTAGAGAAGGGAAGCCGGACCTGGGGGAGAAGTTCTGTAATGCTACACACAAATAAATTTTGGACAGAGGGGGCGCTGTTTGTGGAGCCCTGTTTTTCTAACTCCTTTTATAAGGCCATTCCAGAGTTTACTTTTGCATATATTATGTGACATAATAAACCAGTCCAGGTGAGCTTCTGAAGTCAGATGGGTGTTATGGGCGTCATCACATTTTACGTTTTAATCAACTTTAATGACCTCCAGAACATTATTGCACTTTTTTTCCGCGCCGTGTGACAACTGTCTCGGGTTTCTGCTATATGCCGAGATCTCGTGTTTCTGATATTCCCTTTCCAAGGGCAGGCAGATAATACCACGAACACTCAACACAGCAGCTGGAAATGTGAGTTTTCTATTCATGACGGCACTAAAGAGAAAAACACAAGTAACATGTAAATAATGTGATTACCATCATCATTTCCTGTCTATCAGTCTGGATCTCACCACTGATTTAGCGTTGCTGTCCCCGTCCAAGGTTTCGCAGCAGGGTGGTGCTAATATGAATGGCGCTGGGATGCCACTGTGCAAGGAAAAACAGTGAAAAGAGGCGCAGTACTACATCAGACTCCTTAATATGCAGCTTTTAGTTTCTGACTTTCTATAGTGGGAGTGTCTCTCCCAGGAATACAGGCTGGATGTGAAGTCTATATGTCAGGATGCTTCTGTCTTTACCAGTTCTCATGTATCAGCACAGCTTCATTCCTGGACTGATCTCTCCATCTTCAGCTCATAAAAGTTGATATGCTTTCCTTCCTGTCTACAGTTTGAGTAATGTGCCCCCTCTAATCACTTGGATGCTTCAACTCTCCTCTCTGATCTGCCCAGTACCACTCCTCACCTTCCTGCTGCTATCTCTAACACCAAGAGAAGGGAAGGGGGGAGGTAGAGAGAGAACAATCAGAACCACGAGAAGAACTTCCTTGGATGGCAGTTTTGAAGACCAGCTAGATAGATGACAGACGTACATGCACTGCAGGTGCAAAATTGCTGGAAACTAAAAAAAGAATATTTAGAAAGTTGCGTGATTTTTTTTTGCAATTAGGAAACAAATGAACAATAAAAAAAAATACAAGTTTACTCTATATAGTCCTGAGACCAGCAGGATGCTTAGACCTAAAAACAGGTGACATGCATGACATGGGTGTAATCATCGCCCGTGTGGGTGGAGGGCCCACTGATGCCGGCAACTATTTCAACTGGATTTGCTTTCAATGCACATTCAGCTAAAATGTAATGTGGCTCAGAGACCTGCCGGGTCCCTGCACTGCAAAGCAAGCCTCCAGCCAATCAGAGGCCGGCAGCTGACGTCAGTGTGCCAGTCACGGGTAGAACATAATAGTAACGTCATGCATCGCCCATAGCAGGCATGTCGAAGACAAGATGCTGGCTTCTGTGTCGAATATAGAAGAGGATGTTGTGATAGCGGGAATGTGAGAAGAATCTTTTTTTTTTCACATGTCTTAGAGAACAGCAGCAGAACATGGAGCATCACAAGATGGGAGCAGGAGCTGGGACATTACACTACGAAGGGGCCCCGATGGGGAACATATAAAGTATTACTGGAAGGGGCCAGGATGGGACACATTATGCCAGGAAGAAGCCCAGGATGTTGGACATTACTACTGGAAGAGGCCCAGGATGGGAGATGTAATACCAGGAAGTGTGGCACCCTGCTGTTCACAGGTGCCCCAGGACCCAAAAGTGTGCATGGATGGACTTCTCCACAAGAGGCCCTTATTACAAACAAACACCTCCACCCTTCCACCTCATACCACCAGAGGGAGCCCTGTTAGGGATATATACAGTACAGACCAAAAGTTTGGACACACCTTCTCATTTAAAGATTTTTCTGTATTTTCATGACTATGAAAATTGTACATGCACACTGAAGGCATCAAAACTATGAATTAACACATGTGGAATTATATACTTAACAAAAAAGTGTGAAACAACTGAAAATATGTCTTATATTCTAGGTTCTTCATAGTAGCCACCTTTTGCTTTGATGACTGCTTTGCACACTCTTGGCATTCTCTTGATGAGCTTCAAGAGGTAGTCACCGGAAATGGTCTTCCAACAATCTTGAAGGAGTTCCCAGAGAAAATTAGCACTTGTTGGCCCCTTTGCCTTCACTCTGCGGTCCAGCTCACCCCAAACCATCTTGATTGGGTTCAGGTCTGGTGACTGTGGAGGCCAGGTCATCTGGCGTAGCACCCCATCACTCTCCTTCTTGGTCAAATAGCCCTTACACAGCCTGGAGGTGTGTTTGGGGTCATTGTCCTGTTGAAAAATAAATGATGGTCCAACTAAACGCAAACCGGATGGAATAGCATGCCGCTGCAAGATGCTGTGGTAGCCATGTTGGTTCAGTATGCCTTCAATTTTGAATAAATCCCCAACAGTGTCACCAGCAAAGCACCCCCACACCATCACACCTCCTCCTCCATGCTTCACGGTGGGAACCAGGCATGTAGAGTCCATCCGTTCACCTTTTCTGCGTCGCAAAAAGACACGGTGGTTGGAACCAAAGATCTCAAATTTGGACTCATCAGACCAAAGCACAGATTTCCTCTGGTCTAATGTCCATTCCTTGTGTTCTTTAGCCCAAACAAGTCTCTTCTGCTTGTTGCCTGTCCTTAGCAGTGGTTTCGTAGCAGCTATTTTACCATGAAGGCCTGCTGCACAAAGTCTCCTCTTAACAGTTGTTGAAGAGATGTGTCTGCTGCTAGAACTCTGTGTGGCATTGACCTGGTCTCTAATCTGAGCTGCTGTTAACCTGCGATTTCTGAGGCTGGTGACTCGGATAAGTTTATCCTCAGAAGCAAAGGTGACTCTTGGTCTTCCTTTCCTGGGGCGGTCCTCATGTGAGCCAGTTTCTTTCTAGCGCTTGATGGTTTTTGCAACTGCACTTGGGGACACTTTCAAAGTTTTCCCAAATTTTTGCACTGACTGACCTTCATTTCTTAAAGTAATGATGGCCACTTGTTTTTCTTTACTTAGCTGCTTTTTTCTTGCCATAATACAAATTCTAACAGTCTATTCAGTAGGACTATCAGCTGTATATCCACCAGACTTCTGCACAACACAACTGATGGTCTCAACTCCATTTATAAGGCAAGAAATCCCACTTATTAAACCTGACAGGGCACACCTGTGAAGTGAAAACCATTTCCGGTGACTACCTCTTGAAGCTCATCAAGAGAATGTCAAGAGTGTGCAAAGCCGTCATCAAAGCAAAAGGTGGCTACTTTGAAGAACCTAGAATATAAGACATATTTTCAGTTGTTTCACACTTTTTTGTTAAGTATATAATTCCACATGTGTTAATTCATAGTTTTGATGTCTTCAGTGTGAATGTACAATTTTCATAGTCATGAAAATACAGAAAAATCTTTAAATGAGAAGGTGTGTCCAAACTTTTGGTCTGTACTGTATATGAAGGGTGGAGTTAGGCAGTCAGTTAGTTGTTTAGTCTGAAGAGAGTGTGCTGCCACTGAGAACAGTAAAGACGCAGCACGTCTGCTGCTGAAGTGAGGGCCCCGAGTGTGGCCGGAGGCAAACAGGGGAGGAGAGAGGAGTTGAGGGGGCAGAGGAGCATCATAGGCTCACCCCAAGACACAAAACGGATACTGGGTCCGCGCCTACAGGGTCCTTTATACCCAGTAGGGATCACCGGTATACCAGGAGGACTACAAGTCCCTGGTCGACCTGAAGCTAAACCCTTGAAAGGACTAGGAACCACGAAGGCCCCGGCGTCCAGGGATAGTGGTTGCCAGAAAAAGGTCCTACTACCAAGCGACAGGTGAAGGAACAGCACGACACATAAGCTAGGCCCAGTTGCAGGCTGGCTAGGAGCTTAAAGAGAGGGATACACGGACCAGGAGGCCTTATACCCACTCACTGGGGAGAAGTCCTGAAGTGCACCCATCCTACTGAGTACCCTGGACCGTACCTGACATTCGCACCAGTAAAGGTACTGAAGTGAATCCCCTGTCTCTGTCAGTTACTCCTGCTGCGCCATCTCTCCTGCACTGCAAGCCCCAGCATCACCACCATTTGCACCTACACTGCCCGGGGGCTCGCTCCGCCTGTTGGGAGCAGAAACATCCCAGCTGCCATCCCATCACCCCTGGAGGTCTGCAGCAGCGCCGGTAACCATTACCGGAAACCACAGGTGGTGTCACGAGACAAACCATACACTAAAACCCCTTTTTAAAGAGAGACCCAGAGTACTGGCCTGGGAGCCGACTGCCGTGACCTCCTAAACAAGGTAAAAGGCCCGGGTACCGAGTCCCCTATATTCCCCCTGGGTGACACAGAAGGAGCTCAGGATGGGGGACATTATTACTGGATTGGGCCCTGAATAAGAGACATTATGCCAGGAAGAGACCCAGGACGTTGGACATTATTAGTGGAAGAGGCCCAGGATGTTGGACATTATTAGTGGAAGAGGCCCAGGATGTTGGACATTATTACTGGAAGAGGCCCAGGATGTTGGACATTATTACTGGAAGGGGCCCAGGATTTTGGACATTATTACTGGAAGGGGCCCAGCATGGGGGACATAATACCAGGAAGAGGCTCAGGATTGGGGTATTATAGCAAGAAGGAGGCCAGGATGGGGGGCAATATGCCAAGAACTGGGCCAGCATGTTGGACATTATTACTGTAAGGGGCTCAGGATAAGGGACACAATTGCTGGAAGAGGCACAGGATGTTGGACATTATTACTGGAAGGGGCCGAGTATGGGGGACATAATACCAGGACGGGGCTCAGGATGGGGGTATTATAGCAAGAAGGAGGCTAGGATGGGGGGCATTATGCCAAGAAGAAGGCCAGGATGGGGGGCATTATGCCAAGAAGTGGGCCAGCATGTTGGACATTATTACCGTAAGGGGCTCAGGATAAGAGGCACAGGATGGGAGACAATATTACCGGAAGGGGCCTAGGATTGAGGACATTAGTACAGGATGGACATTATTATATTATGGGGGGGAGGGGGCAACACATATGTCTTTATAGAATTTAGAACACTACAAGGCCTAATACATCTGACCAACATGTAGGTGGGGGCCTAATTCCAAATTTTGCTCATTGGACTCTAGATGGAAGAATATGCAAATCGGTATCTGAAATCCATCTACTCTATCTATCTATCTATCTATCTATCTATCTATCTATCTATCTATCTATCTATCTGTCTACCTATCATTATCTATCTATTAATCTATTTATCTATTATGTATCTATCATCTATCTATCTATGATCTATCTAATATCTATCTATCTATCTCATATCTATCTATCTATCTATTATCTATCTATCTATCTATCTATCTATTCTATCTATCTATCTCATATCTATCTATCATCTATCTATCTATCTATTATCTATCTATCTATCTATTATCTATCTATTATCTATCTATCTATTATCTATCTATCTTTTTTACTAAAATTGCTTTTGGAAAAGGTAATAAGTATCTTCAGAAATGATTATGATTAATCTTTTGGAGGAAAGACTATCTTAGTGCATCATAACTCCCACATCCAATAAATAGAACAGAATACTTATGAGACCTGTGAGACTGTAGACAATTGATTTTCAGTCTGGAAGTTTACCAAAATGTTCAAAATGGTGTCTATAAGAGAATCTGTAGGACGCCAAAAACTCCCGTCATATAAATCATGTGTGTAGGTTCTTGCAGTCCATGTGTGACAGCTATCAGATGACAAAGGTGTACCTAATATGTTACTTAGTGTGCACCATTTTTATCAATTTTACACAATTCACCCAATTTTTTTTCTTTAGTGAATGTTTTTTCTGAACAATTTTTTAGTTTGATATATGACCAAAAATGAGCATAGAAGATGGTTCAGGAGAAGAGAAATAAGAGACATAAATGATGCTGGCAGAATGAGCTCACTGACAGACTCACTGGTAACTCTATCTTTAGAAAGACCGCATGGACCAGGGCTCATTCCACTGAACACCCACACTCCTTTCCCGTGGGCAGAATAATACTCAGACAACATAGGGTAAGTATACCAACATTACCAACAGTCAACAACATATAGTACACTCCACAGCCTGGAGACTTCACTCTCCAGATCACACCAGAGAAAAAAAAATAGTGATTGAGCATTTAACCTTGCTCAGCCACACCGTGAGGGGAAGGGGAGGTATGGTGAATGACTTCCCACCCGATCTCTATGCCATTCACACAAAACCACTCCCTTAACCATGGTGATTACACCCCAACATATAAAATGCTGGGGAAAAGTTGTAGGTTCAGTTCACACAGGCAAGCAGCCGTAGTGACACATACCTCCCCTCACATATGACACCAGTGACTCTGTCACAATATACACTCCTCCGTGTTTGGTATCGCCGTAATTGTAGTGACCTGGAGAATCATATTACCACCAGGTCATTTTTTTCTTGTTCAAATGTTTTTATTGAAAATTTTTCTAATATTTAACAGGGAGGAAAAAACAAGGGAAAGTTTGGGGAAAAACTGTATTTATACTATATTGCCAGGACATTTTTACAACAGGACGTCATAAAATAAAAAACTCGAAAAACAATGGAAAAATAGCATTTTTTTTTACAATTTTCACAAAAATTGGTCACATTTATTTTTTCGTTTTTGATACACCATATGGTAAAAGGAATGGTGGGATTCAAAACTATGACTCGTCGAGCGAAAAATAAGCCCCTCATATGTACAGTGCATTATGTTGCCTGAAAAATAATAGTTATGGCTCTTGGAACAAAAGGAGACAAAAAACGAAAATGCAACCAGGAAAAATGTTTCTGGTAAGAAGGTATATTCATCAGTGTCCGAGATATTATTTGCTGTGGCCCTTTAAATTCATTATTTCCTGGTTTGAATTAAAAAAAGCAGATAATAAAGTCTGGACACAATAAGCTACGAATAAAACGATCGCTTGGCGAGTGCCCTCTCCCGCTAATGGATTACAATTCTCCCATGACCTCTGCAGGTTTCTTTCTTTTGTGATTTATTATTGACAGCATCTCTCGCATTTACATTTATTCATTCGCCTTATGAAATCATTAAGGGTAATTTTTTTTTTAATGAAAATGCAAAAATGCAAAAAAAAAAAATGCAAATGTTCTGTCATATTAGAAATGCGCTAAACCATCGGAATGGAAACAATTAAATGCGTGGTTAATATTTGCATGGCAAATGTGACCCGATTACGGTACGTTGTTCTGATACATAATAGTTTCCTCTAAATGCTCAAAAACATAAATTGTAACGCTTGAGAGTAGCGGATTGTTTAACCCCTTAATGACCAGGCAATTTTTTTTCCCACATTTTTTGCCTCTACGCAACATTTTTTTTGGAGCCGTTTGGCCGGTACATTAAAATGTAAAAATTTACCGTGTAATTCATTCATTTTTTTTTTTTACCTATGTGAATATTGGGAAAAAAAAATTATTCAAATAAATTTTTTAAAAATGTTTATTGCTTGCTTGTTTTTTTATTAAAGTTTTACACTTGGTGACCTGATAAATTAAAGGGGTTTTCTACTTTAAAAAAAAAAAAACATGTCCGCGAGCACTTTTATACATAAAAAAATAGTAAACACATCAGATTCTCAAAATTCCCAGGTCCAACACCGGCTCTCCATCCACTGCTGCCCCAATCTCTGTGTACTGGCTGAAGTGGTGATGTCATGACCGGCGCTGCAGCCAATCATTGAGCTTAGTGGCTTTTGCCGTCTACATGACTTGTGATTGTCTGCAGCAGCCAGTACACAGAGATCGGAGCAGTGCTGGACCCAGGGAAGGTGAGCATTAGTTGTGTTTATTATTTTATATGTATGTACGGTAATCGTTCGGGGACAAGTTTTTTTTCATTTTAAAAATCCCTTTAATTTGTTAAGTTATTCATTATTTTTTGGGGGGAGAGTCATAGCATTTTTATTATATTTTTTTTCTTATTATTTTTGATCTATATTTACAGAATATTTGTTACACGATCACATTTATTATTGTGCAGTTTTTTACTGTAATTGGGGAATCCCAGTTACAGAGGAACACAGTCCCTTGCTGGCAAACTTTACAAAGAAGGATTGGGCATATTGGTTTCAACATGACTGATCTTTTGTTCCTAAAGAAGAAAAGCCACTGCCAGTGGGTTATTCCACTTTCCCTCTCTATAAAGCAGACATCATCAGAGCTTGTAGCTCAGTAGCTTATGCTCCTGCCTGTAATGTTAAGGTTGTGGGTTTGAGACTGGGAGACTTACAGAGAAAAAAAAATCAGAGCTTGTAGCTTAAGTGCCTGGTCTGCAATGTTAAGAGTGTGGGTTCAACACCTGGTGAGACTCACAGAAAAAAAAATTACATATAAAGCAGACATCCCCTTTAATAATAATCCCAGTGTTACATTATGTTTACAAATAAAGAATTCTAGCATTTGTTTTATTTCAGCTGTGTTGCATGCAATGCAGAGAAAGCTGCTTCATTTCCATAGAAAACAATTACTTTACACCTTTTATGCTTTGTTGGTGCCGTTGGTTTCCTTGGCGCAGAGCAGTTGGCATTTTATGGCTTAGCGCAGATGAACTGTCTGGATGAATTTGTCAGGTTGTATCTGGATGACTATAGAGTAATGTAGATATATGGAAGCAAGACTTATTGGCCAATTAGCATGGGCCGATTAAACTTCACCCATACAAGACTTTATACTGCTGTGCCATCATTCATAAGAAATAAGGAAACCTACGCACATCACCAAGTGCAGCTTTTATTAGAAACTAGATGGTGGCCCGATTCTAACGCATCGGGTATTCTAGAATATGTATGTGGCCGACCGTGACCAATCAGCAAAGCGGTGTTAAAATTTGGCGCCTATATCGCAGATTGGTCACGGCCGGCGGTCGCGACTAATCAGCAGAGCGGGGTTTAAATTTGGCGCCAATAATGCTGATTGGTCGCGGCCAGCGAACGCGACCAATCAGCCGAGCGGTATTTAAATTTGGCGCCAATAATGGTGATTGGTCACGGACGTGACCAATCAGCAGAGCGGTGTTTAAATTTGGCGCCAATAATGCTGATTATTCGCGACCGGTAACCGCGACCAATCAGCAGAGCTGTGTTTAAATTTGGCGCCAATATCGCTGATTGGTCGCGGCCGGCCACCGCGACAAATCAGTAAAGCGGTGTTTAACTTTGGCGCCAATAATGCTGATTATTCGCGACCGGCAACCGCGACCAATCAGCAGAGCGGTGTTTAAATTTTGAGCCAATATCGCTGCTTGGTCGCGGCCGGCCACCGCGACCAATCAGCGAAGCGGTGTTTAAATTTGGCGCCAATATCGGTGACTGGTCGCGGCCGGTGGTTGCGACTAATCAGCAGAGCAGTGTTTAAATTTGGCGCCAATACTGCTGATTGGTCGCGGCCGGCGACCACGACCAATCAACAGAGCGGTGTTTAAATTTGGCGCCAATATTGCTGATTGGTCGGGGCCGGGGACCGCGACCAATCAGCAGAGCGGTGTTTCAATTTGGCACCAAAATCGTTGATTGGTCGCGGCCGGCCACCGCGACCAATCAGCAGAGCGGGGTTTAAATTTGCCACCCATATCGCTGATTGGTCGCGGCCGGCGGCCACAACCAATCAGCGTCGTATTAGTGAGGACCGGGGAGCGGCGCTGCCTGTGCGGGTACTTCCACTGCGAGCAGCTGGGAGATGAGCGGCTGCTCACACTTGCCGTCGGGAGATCAGAGCGTTGTTTAAATTTGGCGCCAATCTCGCTGATTGGTCGCGGCTGGCATCCGCGACCAATCAGCAGAGCGTTGTTTACATTTGGCGGCAATCTCGCTGATTGGTCGCGGTCGGCTGGCGGCCGCAACCAATCAGCAGAGCGTTGTTTAAATTTGGCACCAATCTCGCTGATTGGTCGGGGCTGGAGTCCGCGACCAATCAGCAGAGCGTTGTTTAAATTTGGCGCTAATCTCGCTGATTGGTCGCGGCTGCCAGCCACCACCAATCAGCAAAGCGTTGTTTAAATTTGGCGCCAAAATCGCTGATTGGTCGAGGTCGGCAACCGTGACCAATCAGCAAAGCGGTGTTAAAATTTGGCGCCTATATCGCAGATTGGTCACGGCCGGCGGTCGTGATTAATCAGCAGAGCGGGGTTTAAATTTGGCGCCAATAATGCTGATTGGTCGCGGCCAGCTAACGCGAACAATCAGCAGAGCGGTATTTAAATTTGGTGCCAATACTGCTGATTGGTCGCGACCGCGACCAATCAGCAGAGCGGGGTTTATGTTTGGCGCCAAAATCGCTGATTGGTCGCGCTCGGCGGTCGCGACCAATCAGCAGAGCGGGGTTTAAATTTGGCGCAAATATCGCTGATTGGTCACGGCCGGCCACCGCGACCAATCAGCAGAGCGTTGTTTAAATTTGGCACCAAAATCGCTGATTGGTCGCGGCCGGCCACTGCGACCAATCAGTAGAGCGGGGTTTAAATTTGGCGCCAATAATGCTGATTGGTCGCGGCCGGCGACCGCGACCAATCAGCAGAGCGGGGTTTACATTTGGCGCCAAAATCGCTGATTGGTCGCGGCCGGCCACCGCGATCAATCAGCAGAGCGGGGTTTAAATTTGGCGCCAATAATGCTGATTGGTCGCGGCCGGGGACCGCGACCGATCAGCAGAGCGGTGTTTCAATTTGGCACCAAAATCGTTGATTGGTCGCGGCCGGCCATGCGACCAATCAGCAGAGCGGGGTTTAAATTTGCCACCCATATCGCTGATTGGCCGCGGCCGGCGGCCACAACCAATCAGCGTCGTATTAGTGAGGACCGGGGAGCGGCGCTGCCTGTGCGGGTACTTCCGCTGCGAGCAGCTGGGAGATGAGCGGCTGCTCACACTTGCCGTCGGGAGATCAGAGCGTTGTTTAAATTTAGCACCAATCTCGCTGATTGGTCGCGGCTGGCATCCACGACCAATCAGCAGAGCGTTGTTTACATTTGGCGGCAATCTCGCTGATTGGTCGCGGTCGGCTGGCGGCCGCAACCAATCAGCAGAGCGTTGTTTAAATTTGGCGCCAATCTCGCTGATTGGTCGTGGCTGGAGTCCGCGACCAATCAGCAGAGCGTTGTTTAAATTTGGCGCTAATCTCGCAGATTGGTCGCGGCTGCCAGCCACCACCAATCAGCAAAGAGTTGTTTAAATTTGGCGCCAAAATCGCTGATTGGTCGCGGCTGGCGTCCGCGACCAATCAGCACAGCAGTGTTTAAATGTGTCGGCAAGATCGCTGATTGGTCGCGGCAGCGTCCGCGACCAATCAGCACAGCAGTGTTTAAATGTGGCGCCAAGATCGGTGATTGGTCGCGGCGGCTATTTAAATGTGGTGCCCAAATCGGTGATTGGTCGCGGGCAGCGGCCGCGACCAATCAGCACAGCGGTGTTTAACTTTTGCGCCAAGATCACTAATTGGTGAGGACCGGGGAGCGGAATCGTATTAGTGAGGATCGGGGAGCGCCGCTGCCTGTGCGGCTACTTCCGCTGCGAGAAACCGGTAGATGAGCCGCTTCTCGCAGCAGAAGTATCCCGACCCGCAGCGCCGCTCCCCGGTCCTCCCTTGACACCCGAGCCGCATGGAGGTCAGCGCCGCTGCCTGTGCTGCTACTTCCGCTGCGAGAAGCCGGGAGATGAGCGGCTGCTCGCAGCAGAAGTATCCCGACCCGCAGCGCCGCTCCCCGGTCCTCCCTTGACAGCCTAGCCGCATGGAGGTCAGCGGCGCCGGCGGTCGGGGTCCTTCTGCTGCTAGCGGCCGGGAGATGAGCGCCTCGCGCTGGTCATCTCCCTGCTGCATTGCCGCTGACCTCCGTCCCGCAGATGAGCCGCTAACGGCCGCCATCTTTTTTCTGAAATCCCGCGTCGCTGATTAGCCGCTGCCGGACCAATCAGCGACGCGGGATTTCCTGGACAGACAGACAGACAGACAGAAAGACAGACAGACAGAAAGACAGACAGACGGGATAAGACGATTATATATATAGATTAGTTAGTTTTTTATGGTGTTTTTTTGCATCTTGCATCAGTATTGTCCAAAATATTGCATGACTTTTAATGAAAATTTTTGGACTACGTGTCAACTTCTGGTAGTTTGAGAGCTGGAAAAATTGCAGGAAACCCTTCAGTGGTTCCTTATAGTATATAATGTTGTGGGCCATCTTCTGCCCATCCCACAAAGCTAACGAGGGTGGACTTTTCGCACTGTATGCATGAGTTGCATGTTCCAAGCGGTCCACAAAAAATTGCGGAGACATGCTCAATTTTGATCCGAGGGTTGGATCAAAATTGGCAATGCACATCTATGCTTCCGTGAAAATTGGACTGCACTCGGATGTCATCCGATATTTTCACGGATCCATAGATGTACAGTACAGACCAAAAGTTTGGACACACCTTCTCATTTAAAGATTTTTCTGTATTTTCATGACTATAGACATTGTACATTCACACTGAAGGCATCAAAACTATGAATTAACACACGTGGAATTATATACTTAACAAAAAAAGTGTGAAACAACTGAAAATATGTCTTATATTCTAGGTTCTTCAAAGTAGCCACCTTTTGCTTTGATGACTGCTTTGCACACTCTTGGCATTCTCTTGATGAGCTTCAAGAGGTAGTCACCGGAAATGGTTTTCACTTCACAGGTGTGCCCTGTCAGGTTTAATAAGTGGGATTTCTTGCCTTATAAATGGGGTTGGGACCATCAGTTGTGTTGTGCAGAAGTCTGGTGGATACACAGCTGATAGTCCTACTGAATAGACTGTTAGAATTTGTATTATGGCAAGAAAAAAGCAGCTAAGTAAAGAAAAACGAGTGGCCATCATTACTTTAAGAAATGAAGATCAGTCAGTGCGAAAAATTGGGAAAACTTTGAAAGTGTCCTCAAGTGCAGTTGCAAAAACCATCAAGTGCTACAAAGAAACTGGCTCACGTGAGGACTGCCCCAGGAAAGGAAGACCAAGAGTCACCTCTGCTTCTGAGGATAAGTTTATCTGAGTCACCAGCCTCAGAAATCGCAGGTTAACAGCAGCTCAGATTAGAGACCAGGTCAATGCCACACAGAGTTCTAGCAGCAGACACATCTCTACAACAACTGTTAAGAGGAGACTTTGTGCAGCAGGCCTTCATGGTAAAATAGCTGCTAGGAAACCACTGCTAAGGACAGGCAACAAGCAGAAGAGACTTGTTTGGGCTAAAGAACACAAGGAATGGACATTAGACCAGTGGAAATCTGTGGTTTGGTTTGATGAGTCCAAATTTGAGATCTTTGGTTCCAACCACCGTGTCTTTGTGCGAAAAGAGAAAAGGTGAACGGATGGACTCTACATGCCTGGTTCCCATCGTGAAGCATGGAGGAGGAGGTGTGATGGTGTGGGGGTGCTTTGCTGGTGACACTGTTGGGGATTTATTCAAAATTGAAGGCATACTGAACCAGCATGGCTACCACAGCATCTTGCAGCGGCATGCTATTCCATCCGGTTTGCGTTTAGTTGGACCATCATTTATTTTTCAACAAGACAATGACCCCAAACACACCTCCAGGCTGTGTAAGGGCTATTTGACCAAGAAGGAGAGTGATGGGGTGCTACGCCAGATGACCTGGCCTCCACAGTCACCAGACCTGAACCCAATCGAGATGGTTTGGGGTGAGCTGGACCGCAGAGTGAAGGCAAAAGGGCCAACAAGTGCTAAGCATCTCTGGGAACTCCTTCAAGATTGTTGGAAGACCATTTCCGGTGACTACCTCTTGAAGCTCATCAAGAGAATGCCAAGAGTGTGCAAAGCAGTCATCAAAGCAAAAGGTGTCTACTTTGAAGAACCTAGAATATAAGACATATTTTCAGTTGTTTCACACTTTTTTGTTAAGTATATAATTCCACACGTGTTAATTCATAGTTTTGATGCCTTCAGTGTGAATGTACAATTTTCAAAGTCATGAAAATACAGAAAAATCTTTAAATGAGAAGGTGTGTCCAAACTTTTGGTCTGTACTGTATATTATATAGAGTCATTACAACCAGAGTGATCTATTTCATGTGTTTTATTTCTGCTAATGTTGATGATTATGGCTTACAGCCAATGAAAACACAAAAGACATTATCTCAGTAAATTAGAATAATTAATAAAAAAAAACATGTGCAAAGGCTTCCTAAGCTTTTAAAAAGGTCCCTTAGTCTGTTTCAGTAGGCTCCACAATCATGGAGAAGACTGCTGACTTGACAGATGTCCAGAAGGCAGTCACTGACACACTCCACAAGGTCACAGAGTCTGGAGGAAGAGTGGAGAGGCCACAATCCAAGCTGCTTGAGGTCTAGTGTGAAGTTTCCACAATCAGTGATGGTTTGGGGGGCCATGTCATCTGCTGGTGTAGGTCCACTGTGTTTTATCAACACCAAAGTCAGCGCAGCCGTCTACTAGGACATTTTAGAGCACTTCATGCTTCCCTCTGCCAACAAGCTTTTTGGAGATGGAAATGTCATTCTCCAGCAGGACTTGGCACCTGTCCACACTGCCAAAAGAACCAATACCTGGTTTACACACAACAGTATCACTGTGGTTGATTGGCAGCAAACTCGCCTGACCTTAACCCCATAGAGAATCTATTATAGAGAATCTATGGGGTATTGTCAAGAGGAAGATGAGAGACCCCAGACCCAACAATGCAGACGAGCTGAAGGCTGCTATCAAAGCCACCTGGGCTTCCATAACACCTCAGCAGTGCCACAGGCTGATCGCCTCCATGCCACATTGCCGCATTGATGCAGTAATTGATGCAAAAGGAGCCCGACCAAGTATTGAGGGCATTTACTGAACAGACATTTCAGATTTTTAAAATTATTTTTCAAGCTGTTGTTCTAAAGTATTCTAATATACTGAGATAATGACTTTTGTGTTTTTATTGGCTGTAAGCCATAATCATCAACATTAACAGAAATAAACACTTGAAATAGATCACTCTGTGTGTAATGACTCTATATAATATAGGAGTTTCACATTTTGTATTGAAGAACTGAAATAAATAAACTTTTTGATGATATTCTAATTTAGTGAGATGCACCTGTACGGTATACTACAGGTATCCACCGCTATATGGTCACTGGATGGCGGCGGTAATATTCATCTTAGTTGTTTTTGTTAACAATGAGCATGGTAGTATTTTTTGGTTGCCACGGGAAGGTAATATGGGATCATGGTGTGGCGGTATTACTGTTATCTATATCGCGGCACTGTTGGTAGTATTGGTGTTGGTATAGTGATCAGTAACAGTGTGGTGATACATTTACTTGCACAGTGATACTATTTGCTAACTCTTAGACTATGTTGTTTATATATATATATATGTATATATATTTATGTTTTTTAGAGGGGGGAAACATATATCTGTAGCACCCCGAGGGCTCGGCTGCTACAGAGGTATTGCACCTCAAACCAGAGGTGTGATATTCCACTCCCGGGTAAGGATGGAGTGTGGACCAGGACTCGGTAGGCTGCATGCACCACACACACCCCATTTCCGAGGGACAGCTCAACGGTGCTCCCATTAGACAGTAATGCAGGCACGACAGAATCTGTCTCTGGCTGGAGTGGGGAGGGGGGGAGGAAAACCCAGTGGTGTAGGAGCAGATAGCGGTGGGTTTCTGGGCATAGGTAGGAGCCCATTGGTTGCTAGTCACCTGGGCTCACACATAGAGGGAGGTATATAAGGTGGGCACCATCTTAGAACAGTGTTGAGTCCGGGGAGTCTGTTCAGAGAGGAATTCAGCCAGAGAGGGCTGACAGGGAGCTGTGGCTCAGTCTGGGCCCAGCTCCAGAGGCAGGCCTAGGAGGAAGGACAGAGCCAGCAGAGAGGAACAGAAACAGAAAGGAACAGAAAGGAAAGTAAGAAGGAACAGAACACCAAGAGAAGCCCAGTGACACGAAGGCAGAAGGAACCCTAAGGACCCAGGAGATTGCGGGTGACGGGTTGGCAGAACAGGGTACCGGTCCCAAGTTGGTGGAGGCGACTAATCCTTAGCCAAAGACCGGCGATCGTGACTATATCTCGGTGCGACCCCTCACTACACCTACCAGGAAGGCACACCACATAGGGTCAGGGACGCAGAGATCAGCGTACCAAGAGAAGGCCCGAGGCAGCCGGACAAACGTAGAGTCACTGGTGGGGCACGGCCAGAGAAAGGAATAGAAGGGAGCCCTGTGCCACGCTCTGGAATTGCCTGGGAGTTGGTCGAGCCCCTTGCCTGGTGGACGCAGCACGGCTTGGGCAGTCACCGCCGGTACCGAGGTGACTAGGACCAGTAAAGAACTGTGAGTAAAGCATTGGAAACTGCAACCACACGTCTCTGTGCTTCTTCGCCGCACCAGCACTACCAGTGCTGGTACGCTCGTGCACCATCACTCCCATCATCCACACTAACTGCCCTGAGGCTATACTCCTCCCGTGGGGAGTCATCCCATTCTTAGCTGCACACATAACACCGGCCTCAGCGGTCTGCCTTGCAGCGGCGGTCCCCACTGACCGCAATCCACGGGTGGCGTAGTCGGACTATTATCACACTAATAAGACTGCCACTGAATTGACCACCCTGGGCACGGACCGGGTCAACGCCACGGAGACTACAACCCCCAGCGATCCGGCTCCGGGTATTCCCCGCACACACAGGCCCAGGGGGCGCGTCATATCCTTATAGATTTTAGCAGAGTCACAAGGGGCCCAATCATCAAAGCAAAAACCTGGTGGTTATGGTCAAAACTTGTCCCAGACCCATAGGACTCTATTTATGCCCCTGTGCATCTGATAAACATGACCTCCTATAGATCTCAAGTCCTCAGAATATAGTCAGGCTTCTATGCATTGTTTGTTCCACGGAAGGATAGTGTTTTTAATTTGCGGCGATGATGGAAACCCTGCCTGCAATCCTTCTACTAGAATTATCCCGAAACGTTTAATATGGCAAAATCCTGAGAGCAAACAAAGCAAAGGCGATCATAGCTCTTCTCCTGCCTCTCGTTACCGGGGATGGAGGAGGCTGAACGCTCCTTCCGTTCTTCTATTAATCACTGTGTCCTGCATGGAAGAGTCAGTATATAGGGTGAAGACAGTGACCTATTGCATAATGTATACACAGCTTTTACCTATCGGGGACAGATGTAAACCTTAGGATGTATTTTAAATCTTTCATGACCTTGCGATTTTCCATTTTTGCGCTTTTGTTTTTTTGTTCCCCTTCTTCCCAGAGCCATGACCTTTTTTATTTTTCCATCAATATGGCCATATGAGGGCTTGTTTTTTTTTTTCGGGACGAGTTGTACTTTTGAACGACACTATTTATTTTGCCATATAGTGTACTGGAAAACGGGAAAAAAATTACAAGTGCTGTGAAATTGCAAAAAAAGTGCAATTCCACAATATTTTTTTTTGTGTTTTTTATTTACCAAGTTAACTAAATGCTAAAACTGACCTGGCATTATGATTCTCCAGGTCAGTACGAGTTCGTAGATACCAAACATGTGTGGGTTATTTTTTTATTTAAGTGATGAAAAAAACAACGAAATTTGTGAGGAAAAATTTTTTGCTTATGTCGCCATTTTCCGAGCCCCGTAGCGTCTTCATTTTTCATGATATGGAGCTGAGTGAGGGCTTATTTTTGTGCCCTAAGCTGAAGTTTTTATTGTTAGCATTTTGGAGTAAGCATGATGTTTTGATCGCTTGTTATTCCATTTTATTGCAATGTTGTGGCAGCCAAAAAATACTTAATTCTTGCGTTTTGATTTTTTGTCTCGTTACGCTGTATATCGATCTGATTATTTACTTTATATTTTGATAGATCGGACATT
Organism: Phyllobates terribilis; assembly: GCF_046119375.1. Lineage (NCBI taxonomy): Eukaryota > Metazoa > Chordata > Amphibia > Anura > Dendrobatidae > Phyllobates > Phyllobates terribilis. Next base: position 390,692,086 of record NW_027362765.1, read on the forward strand.
TCTGAATGCTCCGATACCAAATATGTGTATTTTTTATTTTTTTTTAATTGGTGTATTTTCAATAGGGCAAAGGAGGGGGTGATTTGAACGTTTGTGCTTTTTTTAAAAAAAAAATTTAACTTTTTTTTTTAAACTTTTTACTGGCTTCAATAGTCTCCTTAGGAGACTTGAAGCTGCGATCATGCGATCGCCGGTACTACACATCAGCTGTCATATGCAGGGAAATATGCAGGCTCAGCATCTGAGCCTGCATCAAAGGCAGGGACACGACCTTTGATGTACCTATACGTCAAAGGTCGTGAAGGGGTTAAGTAGCGCAGACTGGCTGTCTTGTATTGTGTCTAAGGGCGACATCAGATTTATGTATACTGTAGTTGTTTGTGCATGTAGTATAAGTGTATTGCGGAATGATCACTTAATGCATAAATGTCATTTTCTTTTTTTTGTGCGTGTACATGAGGAATAACACTATTTAGATCTATCCTACATTTTTCATCTGGTTTTCCTTCTTTAATTTTCAGTTGTCTCTAAGCTAGTGAGAAGAGACTATTTGCTATACACATACACAGCACACACAGACATGAGATATTCCTGCTTCCCCGTCTCTATGAAGCACATGTGCCGAAGCAGCAGCAGAATAGAGGACATTATACAGGAGTACTGAGCAGTGTAGCTGTGAATCCAGCACTGGGTGAGACAAAACATTTACTATCTGCTATACACATACACAGCACACAAAGACATGAGATATTCCTGCTCCACCGTCTCTATGTTGCACATGTGCAGGAGCAGCAGCAGAAAAGAGAACATTATACAGCAGTACTGAGCAGTGTAGCTGTGAATCCAGTACCGGATGAGACAAAACATTTACTCTTTTATACACATACACAGCACACACAGACATGAGGTATTCCTGCTCTCCTGTCTTTATGTAGCACATGTTCAGAAGCAGCAGAATAGAGGACATTATACAGCAGTACTGAGCAGTATAGCTGTGAATCCAGCACTGGGTAAGACAAAACATTTACTATCTGCTATACACATACACAGCACACACAGACATGAGGTATTCATGAAGCAGCAAAAGCAACATAGTGGACATTATACAGCAGTACTGAGCAGTGTAGCTGTGAATCCAGCACTGGGTGAGATAAAACATTTACTAGTAAGCAGCATCTTATCTGTGTGTCTCTGCCTCTCTTACCCTGTTCCTCCTCCCATTCCTCTATCCATATTCTTCAATAGCCAGTTATCAGCTCTTTTCCTCCCCTTTACTTTACACTGCAACCGTGCTTGTTCAGATTGGATGCTGCGTATTAGCACAAGCCAACAATTTAAAAAAAAAGAAAAGACAAGCTCATTAATCAGTCCTGAATTCTTGCTACAAGTGCATCCAAGCTGCATTATTTTCTTTTGAAACACAATGTACTTTATAGTTCCTTTTGAAACACAGTTGCTTATTTTATGGAAACGTTTCTCATTTTAGCAAATAAATGGTTACATTTATAGAAGACTGAGCTTGAGACCTTCATCTTTTTCATATAACACATATTACACCCCCTTTCTCAAGCTTTCCCCTGGTCTTCAGAGGAGTGTGAAGAGGCTCGGTTTGCTACGAATGTAACCATTTGGAATAATTGTAGATTTAATAAATAAGAAAATATGTTTGAAAAAGGAATTATTAAAAAGGTATGAATTAAATAAAATAACGCAACTGAAATGTGTAAAGCGCAAGCCTATGGCAAGCTCACCGGGGAGTCAGTACATGAAGAACTCATTTACATTACATCAGGATCAGAATGATAAGTGAACAAGCAATGAAGAAAACAGTATCAGGTTATTGCCCACATATACTCTGAGCGTCAATAAGTAGGGGATCATCCAACATCTGATATCCACCCTTTGACCCCTATTCCAGAATATTAGGCTCACTGCGTGAGGAGTCATCAGTGCAGCAGGCAGGTGAGGCACAAGAGACAGGTAACAGAGATACTAGAAGTCGCAGGCAGACTGGAGATGTCCTGGAGACCGCAAACAGGCAGAAGAGGTAATGGAAGCCACAGGCAGACCGGAGACGTCAGGAGACCGAAAACAGGTAGCAGAGATCCTCTAAGCCCCAGTCAGATTGGAATTGCCCTGGTGACTGCAGACAGGTAGCAGAGGTCCTGGAAGACGGCTACCAGGTAGTAGAAGTACTTGAAGCCGCAGGCAGACAAGTGACGTCAGGGAAACCGCAGACAGGTAGCAGAGCTCCTGGAAGTCTCAGACAGATTAAAGACATCTGGGAGACCACAGACAGGTAGACAAGGTCCTGGATGACCAAGAACAGGTGGGGGGATGACTTGAAGCCGCAGGTGGACAGGAGATGTTCTGGAAGCCACAGGCAGACATGTAACAGAGATCCTGGGAGACTGGGAACAGGTAGCAAAAGTACTGGAAGTCACAGGCAAACAGCAGACATCCCGGAAGCCACAAGCTGATGCATAACAGAGGCACTGGAAACCTCAGGTAGACAGGAGACGTCCTGAAGACAAAACACAGGTTGCAGAGGTATTGAAAGCTGCAGGCAGGTAACAGAGGTACTGGAAGTTGCAGGCTGCCAGAAGATGTCCTGGAGACCGCAGACAGGGAGCTGTGTACAGACAAGCTGAAAATCCTAATACCAAGACACAGGCGTGTGTCTTGGAAGGCCTTATAGATAGATGATGAAATAGGAGCATGCCGGGCTACTTGCAAAGCCTGATGTGGAGCACAATAAATTTTAGCAGACCGGCAGAGCCCAGGCTCGGTACGGATGTGTAACACAGAAAGGGTTCAAGGTTTCTGTACTCATCTATGTCTTAATATATCTTCATATCGGTTGAACCTTACTTTATATGATTCAGGGCTCCAAATCCACTGCATAGAGGAAAAGTAAATGATACCATTCTTACTGCTTGTAGATGACACTAGAGGGAGCTCAGGCGCTTACTGCATACAGTTCTACATTGAACTCTATATAATACAGTAAAATGTGAGCTCCCTCTAGTGGTAGCTGCCGCTCTACTCGTACAGAGGATTTGGAGCTTTGTCTCAAGATAAATGTAGCTCTGATCATTATAGTGATACAGTAAGAAATTCATTAGAACCAAATGCTGGATTTATAAATGTCATAGTTAAATGTTAAATGATTGGAGATTAACTTTCAGGTAAGATTTTTCAGCAATTAATCAAACAAGAAGATATTCATTGAATATTATTCAGATGAGAATAACTTATGATTATCAACTTCTTTACTATGACCAATTGATCAGCTGCAGAAGATTGTCTCTGGATTATATCCAGAAGGGAAATTCATTGCTGATTTTTGTGAAATTATACAATGATAGTGATTGACAGTTATTCCAATACATTTCTGCACTGAATCGTCAGAAAGGACCAACAATAAAGAGCATCTGTCAGGTCTCCTATGCTATGAGGACAGCATAGGATAAAGGTGGAGATATTGATTAGCGGAGTATATTGTTTTCTGTTATTTCTCATGTCATGTAAAGAGCTGTTCAAAAACTGTGCTAGGATTTATGGGGAAAGCTTGTGAGTCCTACTTGTACTCATGTATAGAAAATACCACTCCTGCTGCCACTGCTGATTGACAGCTCTGCTTACAGACTTATGAGTGTAAAGCTGTTAATTAGGAAATAGTGGGTGGAGTAAGCAGGACTCACAGGCTTTCGCTATTAGTTGGTGGAGTAAGCAGGACTCACAGGCTTTCCCTATTAGTTGGTGGAGTAAGCAGGACTCACAGGCTTTCTTTATGAGTGGGTGGGGGAAGCAGGACTCACAGTCTTTCTCTATGAGTGGATGGAGTAAGCAGGACTCACTGGCTTTCTCTATGAGTGGATGGAGAAGTAGGACTCACAGGCTTTATCTATTAGTGGATGGGGAAGCAGGACTCACAGGCTTTATGTTTAAGTATGGGGAGGCAGGACTCACAGACTTCCTCTATTAGTGGGTGGGGTAAGCAAGACTCACAGGCTTTATTCGCAAGTGGATAGAGAAGCAGGAATCGCAGGCCTTACCTGTAACCGGTGGAGAAGCAGGACTCACAGGCTTTATATATAACCGAATGGAGAAGCAAGACTCACAGGATTTATCTAAAACCGGATGGAGAAGCAGGACTCACAGGCTTTATCTGTAACCGAATAAAGAAGCAGGACTCACAGGACTTATCTATAACTGGATGGAGAGGCAGGACACACAGGATTCATCTATAACCGGATGGAGAAGCAGGACTCACAGACTTCCTCTATTAGTGGGTGGGTGAAGCAGCACTCACAGGCTTTATCCATAACTGGATGGGGAAGCAGGACTCACAGGATTTATCCATAAGTGGATGGAGAAGCAGAACTCACAGGCATTATCTATAACCGGATGGAGAAGCAGGACTCACAACCTTTATCTATAACTGGATGGAGAAGCAGGACTCACAGGATTTATCCATAAGTGGATGGAGAAGCAGAACTCACAGGCATTATCTATAACCGGATGGAGAAGCAGGACTCACAGCCTTTATCTATAACTGGATGGAGAAGCAGGACTCACAGACTTCCTCTATTAGTGGGTGGGTGAAGCAGCACTCACAGGCTTTATCCATAACTGGATGGGGAAGCAGGACTCACAGGATTTATCCATAAGTGGATGGAGAAGCAGAACTCACAGGCATTATCTATAACCGGATGGAGAAGCAGGACTCACAACCTTTATCTATAACTGGATGGAGAAGCAGGACTCACAGGATTTATCCATAAGTGGATGGAGAAGCAGAACTCACAGGCATTATCTATAACCGGATGGAGAAGCAGGACTCACAGCCTTTATCTATAACTGGATGGAGAAGCAGGACTCACAGACTTCCTCTATTAGTAGGTGGGTGAAGCAGCACTCACAGGCTTTATTCATAAGTGGATGGAGAAGCAGGACTCACAGGCATTATCTATAACTGGATGGAGAAGCAGGACTCACAGGCTTTATATATAACTGAATGGAGAAGCAAGACTCACAGGATTTATCTAAAACCGGATGGAGAAGCAGGACTCACAGGCTTTATCTGTAACCGAATAAAGAAGCAGGACTCACAGGACTTATCTATAACTGGATGGAGAAGCAGGACACACAGGATTCATCTATAACCGGATGGAGAAGCAGGACTCACAGACTTCCTCTATTAGTGGGTGGGTGAAGCAGCACTCACAGGCTTTATCCATAACTGGATGGGGAAGCAGGACTCACAGGATTTATCCATAAGTGGATGGAGAAGCAGAGCTCACAGGCATTATCTATAACCGGATGGAGAAGCAGGACTCACAGCCTTTATCTATAACTGGATGGAGAAGCAGGACTCACAGACTTCCTCTATTAGTAGGTGGGTGAAGCAGCACTCACAGGCTTTATTCATAAGTGGATGGAGAAGCAGGACTCACAGGCATTATCTATAACTGGATGGAGAAGCAGGACTCACAGCCTTTATCTATAACTGGATGGAGAAGCAGGACTCACAGACTTCCTCTATTAGTGGGTGGGAGAAGCAGGACTCACAGGCTTTATCTATAACCGGATGGAGAAGCAGGACTCACAGGCATTATCTATAACCGGATGGAGAAGCAGGACTCACAGGCTTTATCTATAACCGGATGGAGAAGCAGGACTAACAGGCTTTATCTATAACCGGATGGAGAAGCAGGACTAACAGGCTTTATCTATAACCGGATGACGTCAGTAACATCATCGCCCACGAGACATGAGTATGAGTGACCTATGGAGCCTCATTCTCAGCGTTCTCAAGACAACGCTCCATAAGTTGCAGAAGAGAATCGCTGGACGTCGTGGGAACCACAATGGATTACATCAGACCTGCTGGGATTATTTTTTAATAATAAATGGATAAACTATTGAATGTGTCAGAGTCTTTATTCAAATAAATATTTTTTCTTGTATGTGTTTCTTTTTAAATACGGGGTTAGTAATGGGGGTGTCTGATAGATGCCTCTCCATTACTAATACCTGGGTTTGATGCTAGCTGACATTACACAGCTGATATTAACCCCAAAAATAATTACACCGCATCAGGGCAATCAGGAAGCAGCCGAGGCAAAGCACCAGAACTGGCCCCATCTAACGGATGTGCCATTTCTGGGGCGACTGAGGGCTGGGAAGGTTAGAGGGACCAATATCTATGACCTTCCCAGCCTATTAATATCAGGCCCTAGCTGTCTGCTTTGCTTCAGCTGGTGATTAAAAACAGGGGGGACTCCACGTCATTTTTTTTTGTCTCCCCCATATTTAATAACCAGCAAAGGCAAAGCAGACAGCTGGGGGCTCATACTAATAGGCTGGGAAGGTCCATGGATATTGGCCCCTTCCTAGCATAATAAGACCAACTCACAGCTGTCTGCTTTCCCTTAGCTGGTTATTAAAAATAGGGGGGACCCCACCAATTGGACCTCCGCCTCCTGGTTCAAGTTTATTATTTTTTTATTCTATGTTATTTTAAGTAATTTCCCCATCCACATTTGTTTTCCGGGCAATTGTCCTACTCTTACCCCCATTTTGCTTCCTTTTGCAGCTCCCTAGCCCTTACTATGACCATTTTCAGCCATTTTACAGCATCAAAGTTTGAGTCCCCACTCACTTATATGGGGTTTGGGGGCAAGTTCTGATATCCAAACTGAACTTTGGAGTAAAGTTCGTCCGAACCTGAACTTCCACGGGTCTGTTCACCCCTAGTGATGAACAATGTAACTGTTTTGTTATTTCCATTCCATTTATTCGAGCTTGGTGTCCATCACTCGATCAGGTCAGAAATAGGCAACAAGGTTTACTATTGACTGACAGTGAGAAGAGATCATGAACATGAGAAACTGATACAAAAACTATACTGGAAAAATGAAGGCGGAATACCCCTTTAATGCTTATTACAAGCAAAATGCAATATTTTTTTTGTCCCAGAATTGTGTGATTGGAATAAGCGCACATCTCAGTAAACTGAACTTCTCCAGTATATTAAAATGTCACTTGCTGGATACACTTAACCTTTCATATCGGCAGTGACTAGTACACTACAAGGCCCTGCGGCTGCCACATGATTATCCAGCGCCTTTCTCCGGAACGAAATGTTACAGCGTTTTACTTATCAGTCCTCCATCTCCAGAATTAATTTCTCTCTACAGTATACATGTGTTTTCCTACAGGCTCATTGAGGGTGCGCACTTCTACATTCATCTAGTTCACTGGATAGATACATTGAGGAAATAAGATCTTGGCAATACGTGCGAGCCCTAAGCCGTATGATGATTTTCTCTTACACTTCCCCTAGAGATACTCATCGCTTTAGGCCAGGCCTTTTTTTTTTTCTGCCATTGATCCCTTTGGCATTCTGGTAAAGCTGAAATTAAATGCTCACAGTAAATTACAAAGGAAACAAATTGAGACTTCCTTTAATAATCTGGAAATGCCGATAGTCTTTCTTAGAAAATAAATTAGAATCTGACGATCACAAGAGTAAAAAACTAAAAATGACCAAACACATTAGGTTAATGTCGACCGAATCAGCCAAATTCAACGGAACTGGATGACCACCTCATAAGGATATTTAAAGGGGACCTGTCACCAGATCATATGTGGCCAGTTTTCGCTCTTATTTTATTTCCACTGTTCCCCTGAGTGCTCCGTTGTTTGTTTTTTTAGATACATTATACGGTTCCAGAGGGTATCACCATAAATCATAGTTAATGTCATTTTTGTCTTAAACAATTTTTGGTATTTTTCAAAAGATTTTACGTTAAAATGAATAGTTTCCTTTAAAACTACAACTCGTCCCGTAATAAACAAGCTCTATAGGCTGAGACTATGTCACCCAATGACCCACATAAAGCTGGATTCAACCCAACCAGTAGAACCAGAGTTCCCACCACTGTTACACGTACGAGAGTGGAAAATACACTTTATGTCCTCGACAGATGAGTGAATTTAATTTGTGTTTAATTTCAGAGAAAATTCGGATTCGGATTCAGCTTTTAGGCTGTGGGCACTTCCGGAGCCATCACAGACATGTCAAGTATTGGCATGGCTGTGATTGGCTGGCTCACCACGTGACCGGGCCTGTATAAATCACGAGTGCCGCCGCCATTCTTCTCTGCTTGGAGTGAGGGACATTGTTAGGTTCTGTGTGTTCTGGGGGAAGTTCGGGAGATGAGAGAGAGACAGAGAGAGAGAATATTTTCCAGCTCAGGTCCGCTGAATTAAAGTTCGGTAAGGGTACCAGAACCCGAACTTCCACAGGTCCGCTCATCCCTACTCCTCACTTGTACCTCCACTGCAACCCTCCTTCACTTTCTGGTGCTCCATCAAGCTCCGTTCAGCTTCTTCTTTCTTTTGGCATATGACCGGCATCTTCACTCTGTGCTAGGGCTGAGTAGACCTCAGATGTCACTCTATGACTTTGGTGAAGCACGTTGTGATGTCACAATGTGCGTCGTGATGACAGAGACTTACTGCCATGGGTGTATCAAGTGTGACAGGCAGTCGTTCTGGATCTGGCTTTAGAAGATCACTGCACTTGACTTTGCAGACGCCCTCCTGATCCTTTCATCTCTGTAGTGTAGTGATATCTTGATCCTTCTAGGACCCAGCAGTGAACCCCACCTTTTGCTGCTAATTGACACACCCTTGCTGGTTGTTTAAATAAATCCAGAGAATTGCCGGTGATAGCTCTATTTTCCTCTGTCCATGCCTGGAGTACTAGTAGTCGGCTAGTATCTTCTTGGAGTTCCCTTGAAGGATAGTTGGCGTTATCTCTCTGGTGTCTTCACAAACTAAATGTATCCCCTTTATTTGTTTTGTCTTTAGTTACAGTGGGGCCTGACTAGTGTTCACCCTGTCCCCTCCCTACCTAGGGACTAGCTCTAGGGGCAGTCAGGGCTTAGGTTTCCTTCTCGACGATAGGTGTGGAACCTATTTAGGGAAGATAGGGCAGTCAGGGTGACATTAGATCTGCCTAGGGGTCTCCACTCCCCCTTTCCCTAGTTGTTGGGCTCCCTTCCCCCTCTTCCCATCGTTGTACACTTGTTCCTTCCCTCTCTCAGCGTGACACTGACTGGTGAACAGAAACCCTGCCGAAGGGTGAAAAAGCCAAAGGTCATGCACCGAAAGAAGTAGTCTGGATGGAGCTCCATGGAGAACCTGATGAGGGGCTCCGGTGACCGGACTCGTGGGCGGCGAAGTATTTTTCTTTCTTTTTTTTTCACCGCACAGCATGACTTCAATGCAAATCTAATTTTGAATTTCGGCAGATTCGCCCATCGCCAATATCCGGTTACGCTCACACCTTGCTGCATGTTTCACAGCCCCACTGTGTAAGAGGAAATTTAGATTTTTGCACCCCACTGAGGCCAGAAACCAGCAGGAGAGAATGCATTCTGTCTGTGCTGTAGAATATATCAGAAATACATACATAATGAATAGCAACGACACTAAATAAATAATTGCTGATATGCAAAAAAAAAACAAAACCAAGATAAATGAATAGACATTGCCGGACAGGGGAGGGCTCTACCGTGCAGGCTTGCAATGCTCAGAGGTTAATTAATGAACTTGCCCGTTTCTGACATCTCCCCTCTATTATCACCTCTTTCTTCTCTTACTGAGCTCTACTATAATTAGCCGTTTTATTATTAGCAGCACTGCGGTGTGATGTACAGGAAGAATGTCAGATAACCCGACGCTTACTGTACGCACCGGTCCGGCTGCAGCGCTGCATCTATATTTTATGACCAAATTTAAAGCACCTGTCACATCATAGCAGCCGATAAAACGGCCGGCGCCGGCGAACAACGATTTATATATAGACAGTGATCGATGGCTGATTTTATTTTTTTCAAGAAGTGATGGAAAAAAAAATAGGGAGATCCTCAGTAATTAGTCAAAAATTATTAAATATGAGGGAATCTATCATTAGAAGCTGATCTATTATTTACAGTAAATCTGGAATATTTTTCTTTTTTTTTTGGAAGTAGTCAGATAAAAAAACATCTCAAGAAATCTTCCACTTCTCACACTAGAGCAGGCGCTACAGGCTGGCATTTCTGTTTTTTTTTTGCACAAGTGTCAGCTTTGCTGTACAGATTGGGACAGCATCTGCCGAGTCATCTCATAATTAAAGGATCTATGATATAAAGGGGTTATCCACTGCATTTATTTAATTTAAAAATGTGCCCATTTGGGTTCTAATATAAAAAAGACACACATATCAGATCTCTGACACTTTTCTGTACTGTGTGGTAGATCGCTCACTCAGCTACACACGGAGGTAGACACAGGTACGCTGTCTCCTTAAATTTCGTTTTGGATTTTTAAAGTGCGGCATAAACCAACATTTAAGTCCATAACAGAAAACACAGCCCGCTGGGCAAAACAGGAAAACCAAAACAAAATGGCAACACAAAGCCCAGTCCTTGTGGTAGCAGGGATCCGCCTGCTCAGAGTTTAGCAACTCCACATGGTTCAGGTCAACTCAACACAAAGATGTCTGGATTTACTCTCTCCATACTCACCAAACACTGAATACCTCAGCAGGCTGAGTATTTAAACTCCAGACCACACCCTGAGGTGGAGATATGGTGAATGACCTCCCACCCTTCACAATGGTCTTTCACATAAACCACTCCCTTTTAAAATGGAGGTTTAACCCTCTTAACAAATAAGAGCAAACTTCATGGTTTCAGTTCACGGAAGCTGGACACTTCCTGCTTACCTGCCATTTCCAGCATCCCGCCTTCTTGCTTTCTGGTCTCTTGGACATTTCCTGCTTACCTGCCATTTCAAGCATCCCGCCTGCTTGCCTTCTGGTCTCCAGGACATTTCCTGCTTACCTGCAGTTTCCAGCATACCACCTGCTTGCCTGCAGTCTCCTAGATGTTTCCAGCCGGCTTTCGGTTTCTAGCATCCTGCCTGTTTGTCTGTGGATTCCAGGACTTTGTTTAAGACTTTTATCTTGCCTTCTACATGTCCGCGAGCGGATTCCATGATCTCTCCTGCCCACTTGTGGTTTCTAGAACTTAATTAAAACTTTAGTTTGCCTTCTACATGTCCGCCTGCTTGCCTATGATCTCCTGGACGTCTCCTGCTTGCCTGAGGTTTCCAGTCGCTTAGCTGTGCGTATTCTGCATGCTTCATCTAGCTGCTGCACCGACACCTGTTGCCTATGTGACCACCCGGACCTTGGATCCACCTCACCTAGTGAGCCCGCTTTGTGTAACACATGGTATGGTGGCCGTTCAGATAAACATCTGTCCATTTTATAAAAATTTGACTCAAGACCACCAGAAATGGTTGATTTTCTCCTGAAGCCTTCAATCTGGCTCATAGATTGGGGTCCAAAGCAGGGGGCCCTACTCTATGATGTCCAAATGCCTGGCTGGTCCCAGCTTCTTCAAGGAAAATCGAGGTCCTGGGAGCGTGACTGGGATGATCAGCTGATGTCTCCAAGGGCCAGAGGGTTGTTTTTGCATGTGCCACTGGATCAGCCTATGAGGGCCCCTGTATAACATTAGCATTAGACAGAGGGGCCCCAACAGGCACAACACTAGTAATATAATGTGTCGTGAAGGGTCTCGCTGCTCGCTCTGGGACTGGTGTGAATGGTGTGATGACTGGTGCATCCACTGTAAACAGGATATTTTTTAATGTTCTTAAATAGCAATGAAAAACAAATCTGCTATTCTCCGCTGCAAACCACAAGTGACAGCGCGAAGTCTGTGGAATATTCTGTGCACACTCCCAGCATCCACCAATGGCGGCTTAATACGGACAGTAAATCTGGAGGCTGAGAAGCATCGATAACCACAGGAGAACGCGCAGAACACGCAGCGCAGGAACTTGGAATGAAATCAAAGCAAAGTTTTGTATTAGAGAAATAATCCTTATATTGGGCAGAAATGGCAGCGGCTTTCATTCTCTCTGCAGCGTTAACTCCATTCTGTAAGATTTTCAGGGAGTGCAGGGGTTAACCGAAATACACCTATATCTTTATATAAAAACTGTCATCTGTCTATCTACTGTATCTAATATCTATCTATCAGCTAATATTTATCTGTCATTGTCTGGCTATCTTTTTAATATCTACCTCACATCTTTCTAATTATCTATCTTTCAGTGGCATACTGCCAATGGCGGAAAACCGAGCGGGCGATATGGGGCCTGTGCATCGGGGGGCTGTGCCAGCACTGGCACCGGGCCCCCCTTCGCCCAGCATCGCTCTTTCAACTGTATAAGAATCATGGATGCTGATACAGTTGAAAGCAATGATGGAGGAGGGAGCCATCAGCTGACGCTCCCTCCTCCATCATTCTCCCTCTGACGCCTCAGCGCAACTGGCTCGATGATGTCACTACAACGCACCCACGGTGCCGAGCAGTGCGTAGCTGCACAAGACACGCTGAGGAGACAGGAGCAGCGGGGAACGAGGAGGAGAGGTAAGTATTCTGTTTCATTTTTTTTTTAATTAATGAGTACATTGTGGGGCCTGTATACTGTATCAAAGGCTATGTGGTGCCCATTATATTATATGGAAGACTATGTGGGACCCATTATACTATCTGGAGGGCTATGAGGGGGGCCGTTATACTGTTTGGAGGGCTATGTGAGGGCCATTATACTGTTTGGAGGGCTATGTGGGGGCCGTTATACTGTTTGGAGGGCTATGTGGGGGCGTTATACTGTTTGGAGGGCTATGTGGGACCATTAAACTGTTTAGGGGACTAAGTGGGGGCCATTATACTGTTTGGAGGGCTATGTGGGGGCCATTATACTGTTTAGGGGGCTATGTGGGGGCCATTATAGTTTGGAGGACTATGTTGTGGGGGATTGTTATACTGTTTGGAGGACTAGTGGGGGCCATTATACAGTGTGCAGGTTTGTGTGGGGTCCATCATACTGTGTGGGGGTCATTATACTGTTTGGAGGGCTATGTGGGAGCCATTATACTGTTTAGAGGGGTATGTGGGGGCCATTATAGTTTGGAGGGCTATTTTGTGTGGGATTGTTATACTGCTTGGAGGACTAGTGGGGGGCGTTATACAGTGTGCAGGTTTGTGTGGGGTCCATCATACTGTGTGGGGGTCATTATTCTGTTTGGAGGGCTATGTGAGGGCCGTTATACTGTTTGGAGGGCTATGTGGGGGCCGTTATACTGTTTGGAGGGCTATGTGAGGGCCGCTATACTGTTTGGAGGGCTATGTGGGGGCCGTTATACTGTTTGGAGGGCTATCTGAGAGCCGTTATATTGTTTGGAGGGCTATGTGGGGGCCGTTATACTGTTTGGAGGACAAGTGGGGGCCATTATACAGTGAGATTTGTGTGGGGTCCATCATACTGTATGGGGGTCATTATACTGTTTGGAGGGCTATATGGGGGCCATTATACTGTTTGGAGGGCTATTTGGGGGCCATTATACTGTTTGGAGGGCTATGTGGGGGCCATTATACTGTTTAGGGGGCTATGTGGGGGCCAATATACTGTTTGGAGGGCTATGTGAAGGCCATTATACTGTTTGGAGGGCTATGTGAAGGCCATTATACTGTTTGGAGGGCTATGTGGCGGCCATTATACTGTTTGGAGGACTAGTGTGGGCCATTATACAGTGTGGAGGTTTGTGTGGGGTCCATCATACTGTGTGGAGGTCAATATACTGTATGGAGGGCTGTGTGGGGGCCATTATATTGTGTAGAGGGCTGTGTTGGGGTCACAGTTTGGGCTGTGTTGGTGTCAACATACTTTGTCAGATTGGTACAGTTAGGTCATCATAATGTAGGTGTGGAGGTTACTGTGGGTTAGTCACTGTGGGGGTATCATACTGTGATTGGGGGGGCACTTTTGTTGACATCATACTTTATGGGGGCAAAGAAAAGTGAATAGATCTTCAATAGGAGGAAAATTACTCTGTAAGGGCTGCAAAGTTGTGAGCTATGCTTTTTTGTGCCCCACCGAATATTATTTTTATTCTTTGTGTATATGTGTGTGTGGAGGGGGGGAGTTATTAGAACTTCTGCTATGGGGCTCCATGATTTCTATGTACTCCCCTACTATCTAACTATCTATCTATCCATCCAATCATCTATCTATTATCTATCTGTATAGATATAACACTGCTCATGCAGTAGCCTGCTATTCTGCTATTACTATAGTATATACAGGTGCTTCTCACAAAATTAGAATATCATCAAAAAGTTAATTTATTTCAGTTCTTCAATACAAAAAGTGTAACTCATATATTATATAGAGTCATTACAGAGTGATCTATTTCAAGTGTTTATTTCTGTTAATGTTGATGATTATGGCTTACAGCCAATGAAATCACAAAAGTCATTATCTCAGTAAATTAGAATAATTAACAAAAAACACCTGCAAAGGCTTCCTACGTGTTTAAAAAGGTCCCTTAGTCTGTTTCAGTAGGCTCCACAATCATGGGGAAGACTGCTGACTTGACAGATGTCCAGAAGGCAGTCATTGACACACTCCACTAGGAGGGTAAGCCACAAAAGGTCATTGCTAAAGAAGCTGACTGTTCACAGAGTGCTGTATCCAAGCATATTAATGGAAAGTTGAGTGGAAGGAAAAAGTGTGGTAGAAAAAGGTGCACAAGAAACCGGGATAACCGCAGCCTTGAAAGGATTGTTATGAAAAGACGATTCAAAAATTTGGGGGAAATTTACAAGGAGTGGACTGCTGCTGGAGTCATTGCTTCAAGAGCCACCACACACAGACATATCCAGGACATGGGCTACAAGTGTCACATTCCTTGTGTCAAGCCACTCATGACCAATAGACAACGCCAGAAGCGTCTTACCTGGGCCAAGGAGAAAAACACCTGGACTGTTCTCAGTGGTCCAAGGTGTTGTTTTCAGATGAAAGTAAATTTTGCATTTCTTTTGGAAATCAAGGTCCCGGAGTCTGGAGGAAGAGTGGAGAGGTCACAATCCAAGCTGCTTGAGGTCTAGTGTGAAGTCTCCACAATCAGTGATGGTTTGGGGGCCATGTCATCTGCTGGTGGAGGTCCACTGTGTTTTATCAACACCAAAGTCAGCGCCGCCGTCTACCAGGACATTTTAGAGCACTTCATGCTTCCCTCTGACGACAAGCTTTTTGGAGATGGAAATGTCATTCTCCAGCAGGACTTGGCCCCTGTCCACACTGCCAAAAGTACCAATACCTGGTTTACACACAACAGTATCACTGTGCTTGATTGGCAGCAAACTCGCCTGACCTTAACCCCATAGAGAATCTATTATAGAGAATCTATGGGGTATTGTCAAGAGGAAGATGAGAGACCCCAGACCCAACAATGCAGACGAGCTGAAGGCTGCTATCAAAGCCACCTGGGCTTCCATAACCCCTCAGCAGTGCCACAGGCTGATCCCTCCATGCCACATTGCCGCATTGATGCAGTAATTGATGCAAAAGGAGCCCGACCAAGTATTGAGGGCATTTACTAAACATACATTTCAGTAGGACAACATTTCGGATTTTTAAAAGCATTTTTCAAGCTGTTGTTATAAAGTATTCTAATTTACTGAGATAATGACTTTTGTGTTTTCATTGGCTGTAAGCCATAATCATCAACATTAACAGAAATAAACATGTGAAATAGATCACTCTGTGTGTAATGACTCTATATCAGGGGCGGAACTACCGCCCGTGCAGCCGGTTCATTGAACGGGGGCCCCGAGGGAGAGGGGGCCCCTCCAGCCTCAAGCAGGGCCGCCATCAGGACATGTCTGCCCTGACTCCAGTATGGGGCCCAGCCGATAGGGGCCCTCCTCTTGTGAGTCTCTCTCCTCATGGGGCCCCCGGCCCCATGCTAAGCGCCGGGTCCGGGACATCTCAGCGCTGCGCTGCGCTGCTGCGGCAGCGCCTTCATGATTCCCCTGACTTCCGGTCATGTGACGGCGCCGTCACATGACCGGAAGTCAGGAGAACCTGGTGTCAGCGATTTGGACGAGCGCCAGGATTCTGCAGGGATCGCATGGGGGTAAGTATAACAAGTTTTGTTTTTTTCAAAATACAATTTACTAGGAGTGGGGGGAATGGGAGATGCACATGTGTGTGTGTGTGTGTGTGTGGGGGGGAGATAAGAGATGCACATGGGGGGAGATGATAAAAGATGCACATGGGGTGGGGGGGGATGAGAGAGGTGCACATGGGGTGGGGGGGTGAGGGAGGTGCACATGGGGTGGGGGGAATGAGAGAGGTGCACATGTGGGGGGAGGGGGATGAGAGAGGTGCACATGTGGGGGGAGGGGGGTGAGAGGTGCACATGTGGGGGGAGATAAGAGATGCACATGGGGGGGAGATAAGAGATGCACATGGGGGAGGGAGATAAGAGATGCACATGGGGGAGGGAGATAAGAGATGCACATGGGGGAGGGGGATAAGAGATGCACATGGGGGGAGGGGGATAAGAGATGCACATGTGGGAGGGGGATAAGAGATGCACATGGGGGGAGATAAGAGATGCACATGGGGGGGATGAGAGAGGTGCACATGGGGGGGAGGGGGATGAGAGATGTGCACATGTGGGGGGGGTGAGAGAGGTGCATATGTGGGGGGGATGAGAGAGGTGCACATGGAGGGGGTGCTGAGAGCTGCACATGTGGGGGGATGAGAGATGCACATGGGGGGGAGGGGGATGAGAGAGGGGCACATGTGGGGGAGTGAGAGAGGTGCACATGGGGGGGTGAGAGAGGTGCACATGGGGGGGATGAGAGAGGGGCACATGTGGGGGAGGGGGATGAGAGAGGGGCACATGTGGGGGAGGGGGATGAGAGAGGGGAACATGGGGGGGTGAGAGAGGTGCACATGGGGGGGGTGGTGGGAGGGGCACATGTGGGGGGGGTGAGAGAGGGGCACATGTGGGGGAAGGGATGAGAGATGTGCACATGGGGGGGTGGTGAGAGCTGCTCATGGGGGGGTGAGAGCTGCACATGGGGGAATTAGGAGTAGGGGGATAATGAGCTGCACATAATGAATGTGGGGTGGGGGAGAGTAAATGATAAATGACGATGGGGTGGGGAGAGCACGGACATGATATAATGAATTGGGGCAGGGGGTGCATGTAAATAATGAATGCGGGGAGCAGGAAGTATAGAGTAGAGGTTCTAATTAAATTATATATTAAGTGCCTATTTACAGTTAATGGGGGCACCGTGGTGGATTACAATTTATATTTGGAATGGTAGGTTGCATAATAACTAACCATATATTAATGGTGGGTGCACGTCTGTATTCAGCTGCGTAATGTAGAAGTTGGGGAATGTGCTCTAGATAACTGTGTTATTTTATGCAGAGACGAGTCCTGGCTGGAAGACGTGATGGCGGACTGTGCTGGATGAAGGAGAAAAGCGTAGCTGAAGGACTTCACCTAGAGACGGCACTGGTGAGTCAGTGCATTATATGTACACTTACACTATATACTATGTACCGGGCTCCTGTGTATAATGTCACTGGTGATCACTGTATTACCTGTACACTATATACAGAGCTCCTGTGTATAATGTCACTGGTGATCACTGTATTACCTGTACACTGACACTATATACAGAGCTCCTGTGTATAATGTCACTGGTGATCACTGTATTACCTGTACACTGACAATATATACAGAGCTCCTGTGTATAATGTCACTGGTGATCCCTGTATTACCTGTACACTATATACAGAGCTCCTGTGTATAATGTCACTGGTGATCCCTGTATTACCTGTACACTATATACAGAGCTCCTGTGTATAATGTCACTGGTGATCACTGTATTACCTGTACACTGACACTATATACAGAGCTCCTGTGTATAATGTCACTGGTGATCACTGTATTACCTGTACACTGACACTATATACAGAGCTCCTGTGTATAATGTCACTGGTGATCACTAGATTACCTGGACACTTACATTATACATACCATGTATAGAGCTCCCGTGTATAATGACACTTATGGTAATATTAGTAATGTGGTGGTAATATTAGTAATGTGGTGGTAATATGTGGTCTGGTCATGGTGTGGCAGTTTTTCTCCCTTCTGTGTGGTATTATTCGGTCACTATGTTGTGGTAATATGTGGTCTGGTGATGGTGTGGCGGTATTCCCTGTATGTGGTATTATTGGTCATTTTAAAAAAAAATGTATATGACACATTCCCTTAAAGAAAACTAAATAAAAATATATCTAAAAAGAGTATTGGATATTTTAAGAAAATTTTAATAGGTTAGAGTAGGGCCCGGCCAGAAGAGTCTACCTTATCGTGGTGGCGGCTTTAAAAATCTTTTGGCCAAAACAAATGCTGTTGGCTATGTATGTGGCACCGTCACATGGCCGAACGTCAGGAGAACCTGGTGGCAGCGACGTGGACGAGCGCCAGGATTCTGCAGGGATCGCATGGGGGTAAGTATAACAAGTTTTATTTTTCTTAAATACAATTAATTAACTAGGAGTGGGGGGGATGAGAGATGCACATGGGGGGGGATGAGAGATGCACATGGGGGGGGGTGAGAGATGCACATGGGGGGGATGAGAGATGCACATGGGGGGGATGAGAGATGCACATGGGGGGGATGAGAGATGCACATGGGGGGGGATGAGAGATGCACATGGGGGGGATGAGAGATGCACATGGGGGGGATGAGAGATGCACATGGGGGGGTGAGAGATGCACATGGGGGGGATGAGAGATGCACATGGGGGGGTGAGAGATGCACGGGGGGGTGAGAGATGCACGGGGGGGGTGAGAGATGCACATGGGGGGATGAGAGATGCACATGGGGGGGATGAGAGATGCACATGGGGGGGTGAGAGATGCACGGGGGGGTGAGAGATGCACGGGGGGGTGAGAGATGCACATGGGGGGGTGAGAGATGCACATGGGGGGGATGAGAGATGCACATGGAGGGATGAGAGATGCACATGGGGGGGATGAGAGATGCACATGGGGGGGATGAGAGATGCACATGGGGGGGATGAGAGATGTACATGGGGGGGATGAGAGATGCACGGGGGGGTGAGAGATGCACATGGGGGGTGAGAGATGCACATGGGGGGGTGAGAGATGCACGGGGGGGTGAGAGATGCACATGGGGGGGTGAGAGATGCACGAGGGGGTGAGAGATGCACATGGGGGGGTGAGAGATGCACATGGGGGGGTGAGAGATGCACATGGGGGGGTGAGAGATGCACATGGGGGGGTGAGAGATGCACATGGGGGGATGAGAGATGCACGGGGGGGATGAGAGATGCATTGGGGGGGTGAGCTGCACATGGGGGGGTGAGAGATGCACATGGGGGGATGAGAGATGCACATGGGGGGGTGAGAGATGCACATGGGGGGGATGAGAGCTGCACATGGGGGGGTGAGAGATGCACATGGGGGGGATGAGAGATGCACATGGGGGGGTGAGAGATGCACATGGGGGGGTGAGAGATGCACATGGGGGGGGATGAGAGATGCACATGGGGGGGATGAGAGATGCACATGGGGGGGATGAGAGATGCACATGGGGGGATGAGAGATGCACATGGGGGGGATGAGAGATGCACATGGGGGGGATGAGAGATGCACATGGGGGGGATGAGAGATGCACATGGGGGGGATGAGAGATGCACGGGGGGGTGAGAGATGCACGGGGGGGTGAGAGATGCACATGGGGGGGTGAGAGATGCACGGGGGGGTGAGAGATGCACATGGGAGGGTGAGAGATGCACGAGGGGGTGAGAGATGCACATGGGGGGGTGAGAGATGCACATGGGGGGGTGAGAGATGCACATGGGGGGATGAGAGATGCACGGGGGGGGTGAGAGATGCATCGGGGGGGTGAGCTGCACATGGGGGGGTGAGAGATGCACATGGGGGGGATGAGAGATGCACATGGGGGGGTGAGAGATGCACATGGGGGGGTGAGAGATGCACATGGGGGGGTGAGAGATGCACATGGGGGGGTGAGAGATGCACATGGGGGGAGTGAGAGATGCACATGGGGGGGATGAGAGATGCACGGGGGGGATGAGATGCACATGGGGGGGCGAGAGATGCACATGGGGGGGTTATGTTTACATAACTTTGTTGCCTTATGAAGCGCAGGGGGGGGGGGGGGGCAAACATTTCTTGCACAGGGGCCCACTACAGTCTGTGTCCGCCCCTGCTCTATATAATATAGGAGTTTCACATTTTGTATTGAAGAAATGAAATAAATTAACTTTTTTATGATATTCTAATTTAGTGAGATGCACCTGTATATGTGTCTAAGTATGTGTATATATATATATCCATTGTGTTTTCCATCCCTATGATCAGGACCCCAGGACAGAGCTCCCAGTAATTATTACACTGACTCCCTGGATGTGCATTGTACATTGTATTTTTAGCAGGACTGTATAGCAAGTGTATAGCGGGAGCCCCACACTCGTGTCAGTGGTGATCGCCCCACTCAGCAGGGTGGGCAGCAGCCGCAGCTTCCGGATGCTTCTCATTTGCTGTCAGTGCTGAAGAAGTGGCCGCGGACCCTGCACTGAGCTGCTGGAGCCCCCAATGGGGACAGTGAGGGGAAGGCGGCAGTGAGGGGCTGTGTGCACTGTGTGCACTGTGTGTGCGGGGCTGTGAGTTGCTGTGTGAGTTGCTGTGTGTGAGTTGCTGTGTGTGTGTGCACAGCAGCCAGAGCAGGGGAGTCCTGCAGACAGCACACAGCTCAGCCATCAGCCTCATCCCCGGGAATCAATCAGATCAGCCCTGACCTGCACGGAGGACACAGCGGCGGCAGCAGAGGAGCCTGGATGTATCCAGCAGCCTGTGCTGGGGGTCGCGGCACAGAGACCCTCACTGGAGGGGCGCACACGGCAGAGGTAAGTTTCCTGCAGCTCCTTTGTTTGGGATGTGCCTCGATCACATGGCAGCAGGAACACAAAGTCCAGAACTGGAGCAGCCCCGGCACAGTGTGTCACCCCCCCTCTATGTAACATATCCCTCTGCTTGTGGCTTGTGCCCAGCTTGCCCATACAGCCCAGCCTGCTGCCACACAGACCCAGGATTGAAATAGTGACAGATCTCCTAGAAATGACCCTGACTGCAAACCAGCCCCCTAATAATCAATCTGGGCACTGGGTGAGGGGCTGCTGCCTACAAGACCCTCAGTGCTGTCTGGCCAGAGCAGGGATTGTTCCAGATGGGACAAGGGGACATTCAGCACTGTTAGTGCTGGACAGCTCCTGGAAGAAATCCTGTGCATTCACCAATGTGCCTGGGAACCTCTCCTGTGCCAAGTGCTGGCACTGACCCATGCCCGGCTAGATGCACAACTTTTCTTTTCCTCCCCTCTCTCAATCACACCATTGATGTTCCCCAGGAGCTGAAATGTTTACTGGGGAACAGGTGTCTATTTATTCTGTAGACAGGTGAGAATCCATAGCATTGCACTGTATATGGGGGCATGTGGGCATCTGGGAAGGGAAACTTTACACCAGTGGATGTTACTAAACTCCAGGGAGGATTCTAGCATCTGAATTTAATCCAACAGTGCCAGTGATTGTCAGCAGCATGATGCCAAGGTAGAAAGTAGAGACTGTTCTGCTGCACCTCTCATCAGTAATGTGATCCCATAAATATGTGCATGTATACTGGATATATGTATACTGCAGGTGGGGGTGTATTATCTTCTGTGTGCTTTACGGGGGTGTATGGCATCCCTCCAGTCATGTAAACAGTTCATATGCCTACATGGCAGCCCTAGCTTCTTGTAGCAAGTCATGGGCATAGGCACTATGTAAATGTTCTTGGACATATAATTATCATTCTGTGTAATGCTTAATGCTTTCACAATAGATCATACTGACTATGGCAGTGCCCATGTAACATACAGTGCACATGTAATACATATAGAATATACTGTTTATGGTCATAGTGCCAGCTACTAGGTCTTCAGATTTTTAATATATACATATATATATATATATATATATATATATATATACATATGTATATATATGCATATATATATATATATATATATATATATATATATACATATATCTATATGTATATATATTATATAATATATATTATATAATATAATTATATATAATATAATTTATAATATATATATTCTTATATACTGTGTGTATATATATATGAGTTATTATTATTTTTAAATACATTATGATAGATTTTATTTTTTATTTTTATGTATATATTATCAGATTATTTTTTCTTTGTTTCTTTTTATTTTTTTTACTTTGCTGACTTCATTTTAAATCCAATATGGCTTATAAAGTTATCAAGTCGAAAATCTAAAATCTGCAACAGCTCAGACCGTGCTCATCACACTATTTAAACAGATTGCATAAACCACAACACATGCATCCTAAAGCGAATGTACGCTTGTAAACACTATTTTGCTTTTTTTTTCCCCCACTCCAAATACTTTGCCAATTAATATCTTAATGCATCTTCATAGCAAACTGATATTTCACTTTTCTGGTTACAGATTCCTCTGCATAGAAACAGATCTATAATAACATTCTGGTTGCCTCCAGCATTCACTAGGGGGAGCTGATTGCATACAGATTATGCTTTGAACTCCATTGTATCTCAGTATGCAGTGAGATTCTAAGCTCCCTCTAGTGGCGGCAGCAGGGACACGTCTTTATTATACAACTAGTCTATGCAGGAGATTCTGTATTGGGAGATAGAAATAATGAATGATATAAATAAATATTAAGAAATGAATCAGCATAGGTTATTGAACATATAATTTAATTTTAATTTATTTGAAGAGTTGGTCATTACTATTCGGTGTGATCACTCAGCTGGCTATGAAACGTACAGCTTCTTATATAGCACTAGGTGATATTTTCTACTTGAGATAAGTGTCCAGAAGTATAAGGAACCACTGATATCACCTGGCATAACATGTTGTGTAAGAGGTAGGGGGTTGTAGCTTGCAATATATATATATATACTGTATACACCAGATTGGTGGTGGTCCAACCAGTCAGACCCTACAGAATCTTCCTGACCACACTCCACTAAAGTGAATGGGATATTTGTAAATAGTTTTGCCCACTCCCCCACTTGAAATATCAATTGAGTTAAAAGATACCTCTCACGTGGAGTTTCTGCATAAACTAATGGTTTGGCTGTGTAGCTGATCTTTTGCTGAGTAAATCGATACCTAGTTTGTAGAAATCCGCCTTGCCATTGCTGAGAAATCCAATGTTGAAGTTATATGTAAATGAGCTGCAAGTGCATTGGGGCGTGACAAGTAATTCCATCTCCGGCCCTCGCTTCTTATTTCCCGTCTGGCGCCTGCCTCCTGTGTTTGATTGACAGGTTAGTCCGGATGACAGGTGCAGGAGTGACCTGTCAATCAGGAGGCAGGGAATAAAGAGTGAGAGCTGGAAGTGCTTTGTCACGCCCCAATGCACTTACCCCTCATTTACATATAACTTCAACGTTGGATTTCTCAGCAATGGCAAGGCGGATTTCTACACCGAAGGTATCGATTTACTCAGCGTGAGACCAGTTATACAGCCAAATCAGAAACTCCTGACAGGTTCACTTTAATATACATTTTTATGCAGTTTATCCACACATAGGGCCTGATTCATCATTTGCGCGTTGTTTTTTTTTTTCTTTATTTTTAAAGCAATTTTTCTTTTTTATCTTCATTGACATTTTTGCTGCAAATTCTTCAGAATGTCGCACGTGGTTCTTGAATTTTGTGCAAAATCTAAAATGCTCTTTAGCATTTTTGTAACTTTTTAGCACAGAAGGTTGCAAGGGTCCACTAAAAATGTCACAAAAATGTAGGCAAAAGTAAAATGACTCTATAGGGGCAGGGGGTTACATTTGGGGAAAAATGTTGCCACTTTTTAAAAAGTTGCAATTGATGAATTGGCTGAAAACATCTGGAAATAAAAATGACGTCTGTAATGACAAAAATTACATAAACTGGCGAACAAATGAAATAGACGTTAAAAAAGGTGTAAATGAGAAGAATTAGGGGAAAAGTACTAAAAAGTGGACAAAAAAAGCACAAATACAATAATGAATCCGGCCTCATATACTTTGATTGAAGATGTTGAGTTTCGGGTATTGTGAGTAGTGAAGATCCAGGTATAACTACTCTCATCATCCCTTCTGCCTAGAAAACATTCACATTGGCTGAAGGGACAGATACATTTTACATGTGGATTACCGGACAGACCTACATACATGCAGAAACACTTCATATTAGATAGAAACCATATTGTATTTGTGATATTATCAGACTGTCTGAATTATTAGGTTCTGGATTAAAGGAATTCCAGTGTATTTATTGCTGTTTGGTGCTTTGTATCGGATTGTTATAATGGGCTGATGAACAATTTGAACTTGTTTGAGAAAAGTACATTTCCTTTATGATGAAACTTGTATCTGAGATTTTCAACCTGTCAGATGCAAAACTACAACGCCTTTGACGCCTGCTGGGAGTTGTAGTTTTGCAACCGCTATACAGCCACAGGTTGGAGACCACCACAGGGACATGTTTTTCAGCATATTGCATGCAACAATCATTTCTGGATGTAGCCAGATATATAAGGATGTCAGCAGCCGGCAGATATGTCTCCAGACAGCTCCTATGTAAGAAGGAAAATGTACTCACTGCAGGCAAAAGAAAGAAACACAGAGATTACATTGTGTATGACAGCACATGAGGAGGAAGTTTACAAGGCTCAGCTGCTTCATCACTGTAATTCTCTGCAGATACTAATTCTGATATTCTCCATATTGTGTCTATAGGGGGCAGTATTATACTAGCTGGTGTTTAAAGGTTCTGCTTAGACTTCCTGGGCTCTGAGAAGTGATGTCTAATATCTACCTACAGTATCTATCTATCCATCCATTGATGTCAGCTACTATATATCATCTGTCTATCTATCTATCTATCTATCTATCTATCTATCTATCTATCTATCTATCTATCATCCATATCTATCATCCATATCTATCTATCTAGCTATCTATATATCTATCTATCATCCATATCTATCTATCTATCTAGCTATCATCCATATCTATCTATCTATCTATCTATCTATCTATCTATCTATCTATCTATCTATCTATCTATCTATCTATCTTTCCATCCAGTTATCTATCTATCTATCTATCTATCTATCTATCTATCTATCTATCTATCTATCTATCTATCTATCTATCCATCTATCTATCATCCATATCTATCTATCTATCTATCTATCTATCTATCTATCTATCTATCTATCACTCTCTATCTATCCATCTATCTATCATCCATATCTATCTATCTATCTATCTATCTATCTATCTATCTATCTATCTATCTATCTATCTATCTATCTATCTATCTATCCTTTATAATAAGCGGGATGATGGGAGCGATGACATGATGGTTTTTCTCCCCTGACTCCTCGTTCACACTCGCACTCTAATTGTTCAATTAGCATGCAGCGTTCCCAGAACAATTAATCTATAACCAGTTTTTGAAAAGGTCAAAAACGTGACACCTCGAGAAGAAATAAAATGGAAATTGCTTAATCCAACATGTAATTTGTTTAAATTAGCTCAGCGTTATAGAATTTCTGTTTCAAAAGAAAAATTCTCCTGTCTGCACCTATTTACTTACTTTTTTCCTATGATTCTATTTGGCCGTGACTTACTGTACAGACGGATATTTCTGTTACATTAATTGCATCTTTTTATTTCTCTCTCTCTTTATTTATATATTGTATCTATACGAAAAAAAAAAGATCCTGTAGTAATATATTAGAGTGGAATCCAAACATTTGGGAATATTTTTCTTTCCTTCCATCCCATTGGGATTATATAAGTGCTGAGTGTGACCGGTGTATAGGACCAGCGCCATTTACCAGCCTCCATTCTCGTACAGGAGGTCGTGACATACAGATTCCCACAGCATTTCTGTACTAAATGGAGCATGTCCATCCCCGCACAATGCGAGATGTATGGGCTGGGGGATGGTGTCTATGTATTGTTGGCTGCATATTAGATGCCTTGTTGTATTTCCTAATGTGTACAAACACATATATATATGTAAATATTTATACATTACTTCGTATAACAACGATTGTGTAATCACATAGTAACATTAAATCAGGATTTTACGTTAAATGTACTAATAATTAAAAAAAAAAAACTTGCAATTTTTCTTTGCCCACTAGGTTTAATATTAGACTCCACACGGACATTAGCCGCATTAGGCCATGTTCACACGTTGCGTTTTTGCTTTTTTTTTATGCAAATTTTATGCTGCGTTTTACAGTACCAGCAAAAGCTATGATGTTTCAGAAATCTCATGCACACACCTTGTTTTTTTTTTTCCTGACTTAATTGCAAACTGCAACATGTCACTTCTTTCAGTGTTTTTTCAGTGTTTTTTCACCCATAGAAAGCAATATTTAAGTGCAAAAACACAGCAAAAAACCCCCACATTTTTGGTGCAGAAAATGCAGAAAGTTGCATTATGTTTTTTTGGGGCACTAAACTTTATCAGCAGGCACAAGAGACAAATGTACCTGACAAAAGCACAGAAACTTGCTTTTGTAAGCAGCTTCTTTGCTGCCAAAAGAGCAGGTTTTGCCTGCGGAAAAAACGGAGCAAAAACGTAACGTGTGAACATAGCCTTAGGCTGACTAAGACCCTGTTTGTTTCTATAGAAGCTTTATCTAAAGCACGCTCTCATCTTGGTAAAAGTTTATTGTGAAGAAAGGGCAGGAGGTGAGCTGTGACATCACCTATTGTGAATGGTGGTTCCTATGTTATCTACTGTATATAGAGGTGTCATCAGTCATTGTACAGGAGGAGGAGGAGGTGAGCTGTGATATCACCTATTGTGAATGGTGGATCCTGTGTTATTTACTGTATATAGAGGTGTTATCAGTCATTGTACAGGAGGAGGTGAGCTGTGACATCACCTATTGTGAATAGTGGGTCCTGTGTTATCTACTGTATATAAAGGTGTTATCAGGAGGAGGTGAGCTGTGACATCACCTATTGTGAATGGTGGATCCTGTGTTATCTACTGTATATAAAGGTGTTATCAGGAGGAGGTGAGCTGTGACATCACCTATTGTGAATGGTGAATCCTGTGTTATCTACTGTATATAGAGGTGTTATCAGTCATTGTACAAGAGGAGGAGGAGGTGAGCTGTGATATCACCTATTGTGAATGGTGGATCCTGTGTTATTTACTGTATACAGAGGTGTTATCAGTCATTGTACAGGAGGAGGAGGTGAGCTGTGACATCACCTATTGTGAATGGTGGATCCAGTGTTATCTACTGTTTATAGAGGTGTTATCAGTCATTGTACAGGAGGAGGGGGTGAGCTGTGACATCACCTATTGTGAATGGCGAATTCTGTGTTTTCTACTGTATATAGAGGTGTTATCAGTCATTGTACAGGAGGAGGAGGTGAGCTGTGACATTACCTACTATGAATGGCGGATCCTGTGCTTCATACTGTATATAGAGGTGTAATCAGCCATTATACAGGAGGAGGAGGTGAGCTGTGACATTACCTATTGTGAATGGTGAATCCTGTGATAGGCGTTCACATTACACCTTAGCAGAATATTACTAAGTACAGAGCACAGCAGTGACGCTGATCCAGAAGGTGATTATCAATTTTTTATATATACTTTTCACTTTCCTGGGCCAATTAGTAATATGATACCAGGGAAGTAGCTTTTGGCTTCTTCATATAAGTCAGATCTGGTAAATCAATGACACAGAGTGTATGAACCCCAACAGGAACTTGCTGATAGGCTGCAGAGGTGGTTGGTAACCTAGGCAACGAGCAGTAAACTATGGATAAGGAAAATAATCAATAATTTGGCAATATGTTATATTACTTGTTATATGCCAGCTATATACCAGCTTTATAAAATCAGGTTTTGTTAAAGGGAATCTGTCAGTTGGATTGATTCTCCTAACCCGTCTATATGGGCATAGAGGCCATAGGAAGCTGAATAAAATGATACCTTGATATCTGTGAACCAATGTTTGCTCCAGAGAAATCCACGTTTTTCTTAATATGTAAATGACTTGTTAAGATCTTTTGGCGCTCCGGAATTCAATTGGGGCTGCTTCCCTTCCAAGCCCTGCCGTGCACCCAAACAGTAGTTTTCCACCACTTATGGGGTATCGACTTACTCAGGAGAAATTGTCTGGTCCATTTTCTCCAGTTACCCTTGTGAAAATGAAAAATGTGGGGCTAAATCAACATTTTTGTGGGAATAATGTGATTTTTTATATTCACGGCTCTCCATTATAAAATTCTGTGAAGCACCTGGGGGTTCATGGTGTTCACCACACGTCTAGATAAGTTCCTTGAGGTTTGTAGTTTCCAAAATTGGGTCACTTGTGGGGGGTTTCCACTGTTTAGACACCTCAGGGGCTTGCGGCATGGCATCTGCTGTCTATTCCAGCAAATTTTGCGTTTCTTTCCTACCGAGTCCTGCCGTGCGCCCAAACAGTAGTTTCCCCCCACGTATGGGATATTGGCGTACTGAAGAGAAATTGCACAACAAATTGTGTGGTCCATTTTCTCCTGTTACATTTTCTTTTGAAAATGCAAAATTTGGTGCCAAATCAATATTTTGGTGGGAAAAAAGGAAAATTTTCATTTTTTCCTTCGACATTGCTTTAATTCTGGTGAAGCCCCCAAAGGGTTAATAAATGTTTTGAATGTGATTTTGAGCACTTTGAGGGGTGTAGTTTTTAAAAAGGTGTCACTTTTGTTTTTTTTTTCTGTCACATAGGGCCCTCAATGTCACTTCAAAAGGGTTGTAGTCCCTTAAAAAAATTGATTTTGTAAATTCTGTTGAAAAATGAGAAATTGCTGTAAAAATTTTAACTCTTCTGACATCCTAACAAAAAAAATAAGTTTCAAGAATGATGCAGATGTAAAGTAGACATGTGGTAAATGTTATTAATTAAGTATATTGTGTTGTATAATATCTGGTTTAAGGGCATAAAAATTCAAAGTTTGAAAAGTGCAACATTTTTTAATTTTTTTGTCAAATTTTCAATATTTTCATAAATAAACACAAATCATATCGACCTAAATTTACCACTAATATGAAGTACAACATGTCATGAAAAAACAGTTTCAGAGTCACTGGGATAGGTTGAAGCGTTCCAGACTTATTTCCACATAAAAGGACACTGGTCAGAATTGAAAAATTGGCCTGCTCAGGAAGGTGGAAAGAGGCTTGTGGGTGAAGAGGTTAAGTTAGTTGGTTCTCTCTGCAGCTTTCTCTGCAACTTCCCTCTGCTTCATTGCTCATTCATCAGTCTTTGACTTGCTTGAGTTGGCCGCTGTGGACTAAAGTCTGCTATCTCAGCCATGCCCAGCCCCCAAACCCTCCATGTGGTATCAGCCACACACTTTCACTACTTCCTGACAGCCTAAATATATAATCATGGTGCAACAGAGCGGCTTAGGATTATGGCAGCCAACACAGAGTATAATACCATGTACAGAGGAGTAGACATATTGGGGGGGCGGGGGGACATATGATAGGCATGAAAGTTTTAGTAGTACCTATGCTATCTATGCATTCATACATTGAAGATTACTGGGACTCCCACAGATCCTGAAAATAGGAGTCCCAAAATCCCACATGAATGGAGCACTAGTGCACATGCTCAACCACTGCTCCATTCCTTTCTATTAGACTACTAGTGCACATGCTCAACCACTGCTCCATTCATTGCCATGGGACCACTATTGCACATGCTCAACCACTGCTCCATTCATTGCTACGGGACCACTATTGCACATGCTCAACCAATGCTCCATTCATTGCTATGAGACCACTAGTGCGCATGCTTAACCAATGCTCCATTCATTGCTATGGTACCACTAGTGCGCATGCTCAACCAATGCTTCATTCATTGCTATGGGACCACTATTGCACATGCTCAACCAATGCTCCATTCATTGCTATGGTACCACTAGTGCGCATGCTCAACCAATGCTCCATTCATTGCTATGGGACCACTATTGCACATGCTCAAAAACTGCTCCATTCATTGCCATGGTACCACTATTGCACATGCTCAACCACTGCTCCATTCATTGCTATGAGACCACTAGTGCGCATGCTCAACCAATGCTCCAT
The DNA here is from genome assembly GCF_046119375.1 of Phyllobates terribilis. NCBI lineage: Eukaryota > Metazoa > Chordata > Amphibia > Anura > Dendrobatidae > Phyllobates > Phyllobates terribilis. Next base: position 390,722,322 of record NW_027362765.1, read on the forward strand.
TCATTGCTATGGTACCACTAGTGCGCATGCTCAACCAATGCTCCATTCATTGCTATAGTACCACTAGTGCGCATGCTCAACCAATGCTCCATTCATTTCTATGGGACCACTAGTGCGCATGCTCAACCACTGCTCCATTCATTGCTATGGGACCACTAGTGCGCATGTTCAACCACTGCTCCATTCATTGCTATGAGACCACTAGTGCGTATGCTCAAAAACTGCTCCATTCATTGCCATGGGACCACTATTGCCCATGCTCAACCACTGCTCCATTCATTGCTATGGGACCACTATTTCACATGCTCAACCAATGCTCCATTCATTGCTATGGTACCACTAGTGTGCATGCTCAACCAATGCTCCATTCATTGCTATGGTACCACTAGTGTGCATGCTCAACCACTGCTACATTCATTGCTATGGGACCACTATTTCACATGCTCAACCAATGCTCCATTCATTGCTATGGTACCACTAGTGTGCATGCTCCACCACTGCTCCATTCATTGCTATGGGACCACTAGTGCGCATGTTCAATCACTGTTCCATTCATTGCTATGGGACCACTAGTGCGCATGCTCAACCACTGCTTCATTCATTGCTATGAGACCACTATTGCACATGCTCAAAAACTGCTCCATTCATTGCCATGGGACCACTATTGCACATGCTCAACCACTGCTCCATTCATTGCTATGAGACCACTAGTGCGCATGCTCAACCAATGCTCCATTCATTGCTATGGTACCACTAGTGTGCATGCTCAACCAATGCTCCATTCATTGCTATGGTACCACTAGTGCGCATGCTCAACCAATGCTCCATTCATTGCTATGGGACCACTATTTCACATGCTCAACCAATGCTCCATTCATTGCTATGGTACCACTAGTGTGCATGCTCAACCAATGCTCCATTCATTGCTATGGTACCACTAGTGCACATGCTCAACCACTGCTCCATTCATTGCTATGGGACAACTAGTGTGCATGTTCAATCACTGTTCCATTCATTGCTATGGGACCACTAGTGCGCATGCTCAACCACGGCCCCATTCATTGCTATGAGACCACTATTGCACATGCTCAAAAACTGCTCCATTCATTGCCATGGGACCACTATTGCACATGCTCAACCACTGCTCCATTCATTGCCATGAAACCACTATTGCGCATGCTCAACCAATGATCCATTCATTGCTATGGTACTTCTAATGCACATGCTCAACCAATGCTCCATTCATTGCTATGGTACCACTAGTGCGCATGCTCAATCACTGTTCCATTCATTGCTATGGGACCACTAGTGAGCATGTTCAATCACTGTTCCATTCATTGCTATGGGACCACTAGTGCGCATGCTCAACCACTGCTCCATTCATTGCTATGGGACCACTATTGCACATGTTCAATCACTGTTCCATTCATTGCCATGGGACCACTATTGCACATGCTCAACCACTGCTCCATTCATTGCTATGGTACTTCTAATGCACATGCTCAACCAATGCTCCATTCATTGCTATGGTACCACTAGTGCGCATGCTCAATCACTGTTCCATTCATTGCTATGGGACCACTAGTGCGCATGTTCAATCACTGTTCCATTCATTGCTATGGGACCACTAGTGCGCATGCTCAACCACTGGTCAATTCATTGCTAGGAGACCACTAGTGCGCATGCTCAACCACTGGTCCATTCATTGCTAGGAGACCACTATTGCGCATGCTCAACCACTGCTTCATTCATTATTTTGGGACCACTAGTGCTCATGCTCAACCACTGCTCCATTCAATGCTATGGGACCACTAGTGCGCATGCTCAACCAATGCTCCATTCATTGCTATGGGACCAGTAGTGCGCATGCTCAATCACTGTTCCATTCATTTCTATGGGACCACTAGTGCGCATGTTCAATCACTGTTCCATTCATTGCTATGGGACCACTAGTGCGCATGCACAACCACTGCTCCATTCATTGCTAGGAGACCACTAGTGCGCAAGCTCAACCACTGGTCCATTCATTGCTAGGAGACCACTATTGCGCATGCTCAACCACTGCTTTATTCATTCTTTTGGGACCACTAGTGCTCATGCTCAACCACTGTTCCATTCAATGCTATGGGACCACTAGTGCTCATGCTCAGCCACTGCTCCATTCAATGCTATGGGACCACTAGTGCACATGCTCAACCACTGCTCCATTCATTGCTATGGGACCACTAGTGCACATGCTCAACCACTGCTCCATTCATTGCTATGGGACCACTAGTGCACATGCTCAACCACTGCTCCATTCATTGCTATGGGACCACTAGTGCGCATGCTCAACCATTGCTCCATTCATTGCTATGGGACCACTAGTGCATATGCATGACCTCTACTATCATAGACTGACACTTCACATGGCAAATACGGACCCCTATTTTCTTTATCACTGGGAGTCCCGGCCGTCTGACCCCACCAATTATAAATTTGCCCCCTACCCTACGGAGGGGTGATTGATGTTCTTTTGGGATAACCCTAGATGAATTCTAGCTTTGCCGTCTCGGCCTTCCCCGTTTTCTCCTGCAGATCCTTTATACCTTTTCTCCTTGTTGTTTTCACAAGTGTGAAGTTGAACTTTTCCTTTTTAGACTGATGTGATTCTCCGCACGGTTTTGCAGACTGATTGTACTGCTTGGCTTTGTTGTGAGACGCCAGTACTTCGTTTCAGAGGTGTCAGTGTGCCGTCACTCCCCGGTGTGATCACATCTCAGCTCGCGAAGACGGATAAATGTGATGCTGCAAAAGTGCAGAAAGTGATCAAAAGTTGTGTGCTGCTAAGTGACAGCTGGCGGTGCCCAATTCGATAGTCCATCTTCTTTCATGACCCATCCGGAGGATTTCTCTTTATACGTAAGTACCAGTGTCAAATATAACATCAGTGCTGAAATTCATCAGATGCACTGGGAAATATTGAGTGTTTCATCCATGATTTCTGTATCCCCTGAACCAATGGGGACTTCAGAGCTTGCAATCATGGTCCTTGTTGTCCCATTAAAAAAAAAACGGATCAATGTTATTCATGGGGCAGTGCAGATGAACAATGTTTTTCAACGACTGAATTTACACCTGGAAAAAATTGCAACATGCCCTAGTTTCTTCTGTAGATTGGATGAGACTTGACCATTCAATTCTATGGGTGCACAAACAAATCCGGAGCCCCAGTGCAGCACCTGATTGTTACGGACACATTGTAATTGTCACATAGTAAACTGTAACCGGCCCTGTAAATGATTGATAGCTGCTGCTGTAAAAAAAAAAAACGGATTGTATGCAGATAACGAGAAAAAAAAAATTTGTTTTACTTTTCTGGATGAAACTTTTACAATTTTTTATGCAGTCGATTGATCCTACCCTTAATGGGACCACGCTCACCCTGTAGCTGAAAAGAAATACAGGGGTGCAGAAGTATTAGCTATAGAACCCACAACCACAGCATAGGACTGGATGCTCCAAGCGGATGTCCGCAGCGATCAGAGCATTTTCAGATTGCAGATCCTTTAAGATTACAGCTTTTATCTTCCGGGAAACCCCATAAAAGAAGGCATTGCCTCCCAGTGTAATGAATGGGCAGGCAATGAATGGAGACAATTGTTGGGCTCCGTCTAAGGGCTCATTCATACATCCGCACTATAGAGCTGCCTCCGATGGGGCCATGTTATATTGGAGTCTGCGGAGGAATAAGGAAGCATTGCTTCTGGGGCGGAATATCTCCATATATCTAGATATGGACCTTTATTGCAAAACATGGTCTGTTCTGGGCTCTGTGCATAAGGCGCTGCCATGACTAAGCTCCTACAGTCATTAATATAAAGAAATCATGTTCTGTACAAATAGATGATTAAAAAATCCCAAAGGACTGTCCGGGATTTATAAAAAATTAGGCTAGCCTTAGGATTGCCGACCGTCCAGAAATTCCAGGACAGTGTGTAAAAATACGGCACCTTTTTGTTCCTGTCCGTAAAAAAATATATATAAGGCGTCCGTGATTTTTTTTTGAAGCTGAAAAAACGTTTCTAGAATATTACGAGTGATCAGTTTCCAGTGAATGCAGCTGGTGTCTTCATATCAGATTTATGGGCTGTAGACGTGCGTCACTTATGATCACAATGATTTGTTACAGTTTTCCAATGTGTCTGTAAAAATATTGTCTGTCTGTGAATTTTTGATAAACTGTCCAGAAAAAGTAAAATAATTGAAGTTAGCATCGAAGGTGATGGATCTGTACGTTCCCTGGTACCGGTCTGGGTTCACTCTCCTGCACATGCGCTTCATCGCCTTCCATTAATAACTAGTCTGTGACTTCAGAGTGAAAAGAGCAGGTCATCAGGCCCATGGCGCCCCCACCAGGAATAGCAGGGGAAGTTCACTGTGATCTCACACGTCTTAAAGAAGTGGATGATTTTATTTTGTGTGTTGGGTGCAAATTAAAGGGGTTGCAGTGGTCACACACTACTGCTCCCATAGAAGTGAATGGAGTGGAGGTCACACATGCACACTACTGCTCCCACAGAAGTGAATGGAGTGGAGGTCACAAATGCACACTACTGCTCCCATAGAAGTAAATGGAGTGGAGGTCACACATGCACACTACTGCTCCCATAGAAGTGAATGGAGTGGAGGTCACAAATGCGCACTACTGCTAACATAGGAGTGAATGGAGTGGAGGTCACAAATGCGCACTACTGCTCCCATAGAAGTGAATGGAGTGGAGGTCACACATGCACACTACTGCTCCTATAGAAGTGAATAGAGTGGAGGTCACACATGTACACTACTGATCCCATAGAAGTGAATGGAGTGGAGGTCACAAATGTGCACTACTGCTCCCATAGAAGTGAATGGAGTGGTCACAAATGCGCACTACTGATCCCATAGAAGTGAATGGAGTGGAGGTCACACATGCACACTACTGCTCCCATAGAAGTGAATGGAGTGGAGGTCACACATGCACACTACTGATCCCATAGAAGTGAATGGAGTGGAGGTCACACATGCACACTACTGATCCCATAGAAGTGAATGGAGTGGAGGTCACACATGCACACTACTGCTCCCAGAGAAGTGAATGGAGTGGAAGTCACAAATGTGCACTACTGCTCACATAGAAGTGAATGGAGTGGAGGTCACACATGCACACTACTGCTCCCATAGAAGTGAATGGAGTGGAGGTCACACATGCACACTACTGCTCCCATAGAAGTGAATGGAGTGGAGGTCACACATGCACACTACTGATCCCATAGAAGTGGTGGAGGTCACAAATGCGCACTACTGATCCCAAAGAAGTGAATGAAGTGGAGGTCACAAATGCGCACTACTGCTCACATAGAAGTGAATGGAGTGGAGGTCACACATACACACTACTGCTCCCATAGAAGTGAATGAAGTGGAGGTCGCACATGCACACTACTGATCCCATAGAAGTGAATGGAGTGGAGGTCACACATACACACTACTGCTCACATAGAAGTGAATGGAGTGGAGGTCACAAATGCGCACTACTGCTCACATAGAAGTGAATGGAGTGGAGGTCACACATGCACACTACTGCTCCCATAGAAGTGAATGGAGTGGAGGTCACACATGCACACTACTGATCCCATAGAAGTGAATGGAGTGGAGGTCACAAACGCACACTACTGCTCCCATAGAAGTGAATGGAGTGGAGGTCACACATGCGCACTACTGATCCCATAGAAGTGAATGGAGTGGAGGTCACACATGCACACTACTGCTCCCATAGAAGTGAATGGAGTGGAGGTCACAAATGCACACTACTTCTCACATAGAAGTGAATGGAGTGGAGGTCACACATGCACACTACTGCTCCCATAGAAGTGAATTGAGTGGAGGTCACACATGCACACTACTGCTCCCATAGAAGTGAATGGAGTGGAGGTCACAAATGCGCACTACTGCTAACATAGGAGTGAATGGAGTGGAGGTCACAAATGCGCACTACTGCTCCCATAGAAGTGAATGGAGTGGAGGTCACACATGCACACTACTGCTCCCATAGAAGTGAATGGAGTGGAGGTCACAAATGCGCACTACTGCTAACATAGGAGTGAATGGAGTGGAGGTCACAAATGCGCACTACTGCTCCCATAGAAGTGAATGGAGTGGAGGTCACACATGCACACTACTGCTCCCATAGAAGTGAATGGAGTGGAGGTCACAAATGCACACTACTGCTCCCATAGAAGTGAATGGAGTGGAGGTCACACATGCACACTACTGTTCCCATAGAAGTGAATGGAGTGGAGGTCACAAATGCGCACTACTGCTAACATAGGAGTGAATGGAGTGGAGGTCACAAATGCGCACTACTGCTCCCATAGAAGTGAATGGAGTGGAGGTCACACATGCACACTACTGCTCCTATAGAAGTGAATAGAGTGGAGGTCACACATGTACACTACTGATCCCATAGAAGTGAATGGAGTGGAGGTCACAAATGTGCACTACTGCTCCCATAGAAGCGAATGGAGTGGTCACAAATGCGCACTACTGATCCCATAGAAGTGAATGGAGTGGAGGTCACACATGCACACTACTGCTCCCATAGAAGTGAATGGAGTGGAGGTCACACATGCACACTACTGATCCCATAGAAGTGAATGGAGTGGAGGTCACACATGCACACTACTGATCCCATAGAAGTGAATGGAGTGGAGGTCACACATGCACACTACTGCTCCCATAGAAGTGAATGGAGTGGAAGTCACAAATGTGCACTACTGCTCACATAGAAGTGAATGGAGTGGAGGTCACACATGCACACTACTGCTCCCATAGAAGTGAATGGAGTGGAGGTCACACATGCACACTACTGATCCCATAGAAGTGGTGGAGGTCACAAATGCGCACTACTGATCCCAAAGAAGTGAATGAAGTGGAGGTCACAAATGCGCACTACTGCTCACATAGAAGTGAATGGAGTGGAGGTCACACATACACACTACTGCTCCCATAGAAGTGAATGAAGTGGAGGTCGCACATGCACACTACTGATCCCATAGAAGTGAATGGAGTGGAGGTCACAAATGCGCACTACTGCTCACATAGAAGTGAATGGAGTGGAGGTCACACATACACACTACTGCTCACATAGAAGTGAATGGAGTGGAGGTCACAAATGCACACTACTGCTCACATAGAAGTGAATGGAGTGGAGGTCACACATGCACACTACTGCTCCCATAGAAGTGAATGGAGTGGAGGTCACACATGCACACTACTGATCCCATAGAAGTGAATGGAGTGGAGGTCACAAACGCACACTACTGCTCCCATAGAAGTGAATGGAGTGGAGGTCACACATGCGCACTGCTGATCCCATAGAAGTGAATGGAGTGGAGGTCACACATGCACACTACTGCTCCCATAGAAGTGAATGGAGTGGAGGTCACAAATGCACACTACTTCTCACATAGAAGTGAATGGAGTGGAGGTCACACATGCACACTACTGCTCCCATAGAAGTGAATTGAGTGGAGGTCACACATGCACACTACTGATCCCATAGAAGTGAATGGAGTGGAAGTCACAAATGCACACTACTGCTCCCATAGAAGTGAATGGAGTGGAGGTCACAAATGTGCACTACTGATCCCATAGAAGTGAATGGAGTGGAGGTCACACATGCACACTACTGCTCCCATAGAAGTGAATGGAGTGGAGGTCACACATGCACACTACTGATCCCATAGAAGTGAATGGAGTGAAGGTCACACATGCACACTACTGCTCCCATAGAAGTGAATGGAGTGGAGGTCACAAATGCGCACTACTGCTCACATAGAAGTGAATGGAGTGGAGGTCACACATGCACACTACTGCTCCCATAGAAGTGAATGGAGTGGAGGTCACACATGCACACTACTGATCCCATAGAAGTGGTGGAGGTCACAAATGCGCACTACTGATCCCAAAGAAGTGAATGGAGTGGAGGTCACACATGCGCACTACTGATCCCATAGAATTGAATGGAGTGGAGGTCACACATGCACACTACTGCTCCCATAGAAGTGAATGGAGTGGAGGTCACAAATGCACACTACTGCTCACATAGAAGTGAATGGAGTGGAAGTCACACATGCACACTACTGCTCCCATAGAAGTGAATTGAGTGGAGGTCACACATGCACACTACTGATCCCATCGAAGTGAATGGAGTGGAAGTCACAAATGCGCACTACTGATCCCATAGAAGTGAATGGAGTGGAAGTCACAAATGCACACTACTGCTCCCATAGAAGTGAATGGAGTGGAGGTCACAAATGCGCACTACTGATCCCATAGAAGTGAATGGAGTGGAGGTCACACATGCACACTACTGCTCCCATAGAAGTGAATGGAGTGGAGGTCACACATGCACACTACTGATCCCATAGAAGTGAATGGAGTGGAGGTCACACATGCACACTACTGATCCCATAGAAGTGAATGGAGTGGAGGTCACAAATGTGCACTACTGCTCACATAGAAGTGAATGGAGTGGAAGTCACACATGCACACTACTGCTCCCATAGAAGTGAATGGAGTGGAGGTCACACATGCACACTACTGATCCCATAGAAGTGGTGGAGGTCACAAATGCGCACTACTGATCCCAAAGAAGTGAATGGAGTGGAGGTCACAAATGCGCACTACAGCTAACATAGAAGTGAATGGAGTGATGGTCACATGCACACTACTGCTCCCATAGAAGTGAATGGAGTGATTGTCACATGCACACTACTGCTCCCATAGAAGTGCATGGAGTGGTGGTCACATATATGCACCACTGGACCTATAGAAGTGAATGGAGTGGAGGTCACACATGCACACTACTTATCCCATAGAAGAGAATGGAGTGGTGGTCACATATGTGCACCACTGGACCGATATGCGCACTACTGCTCCCAAGGAAGTGAATGGAGTGGTGGTCACATATGAGCAGTACTGCCTCCTTAGAAGTGAATGGAGTGGTGGTCACACATGTGCATTACTGCCCCATAGAAGTGAATGGAGTGGTGGTCACACATGCGCACTACTGCTCCCACAATCCCGTAGAACTGAATGGAGCAATAGTCATGCATGTGCACTACTACTCTGTTCACATGGAGGACAATGGATGCCCTTTCTTGTGATTGTCGGGAGTCCCAGCGGTTGGATCTCCACAGATCATACATTTATCATCTATTGAGTGGATAAGTGATAAATGTAATTCTTGGGAAAAGCCCTTTAATGATTTTACTTTCTGGATGAATAATGGAATAATGATACTTTCTGCTAAACAATATGTTTACTAAATAGAGAGAAAATGGGGAAAGCCATGTTAGTATTTTGCTGTGAATTCTGCGTTTCCTTTCGGTGCAGGGTGACAGCGGTGTAATTCTTGTCGCCCCTCGGTCCACGCGGTGAAGCTTTGCGAGCGGCCTGCGCTGGGCAGATGGAGCGGCTTCAGGTGTTGTCTCTCATTTCTCTATTTGACAGTATCTGGAATAGTAGAATTGTAGCACCTGCGACTCCGACAGCTCCAGATGTTATTCTCTATCTCATTTCACGTGATGAAAGCTGTAGACGCCCGGCAGATATTGCTGATATTCCGAGACTTCCCTCCAGCTACTTTGTCATTGAGACGCAGAAGGTCTTTCGGTTCTGTAAATAATCCGTATTGCTGTCTGTGCTCTTTGCAGCCCGTGGTGGTTTTCTTATGTATTCAAGAAATGAACCTTTGTTACTTATTTGTTACATCAATTATAAATAAAATGTAAATTCTACATGTAATATAAAAAAATAACAAAATACATAAAATGAAGAATATGAACAATTCTAACATTCAGCCTTTACTTAACATTTCACAGTAATCTGCTTGCCCCCAAGCTACTGGCGTTGTTGGCTTTCCATAGGGACGTCTACGAAAAATGTGTTGTAAAAAATGATACAAAATCTAACGAAAGCCATTCAAGTCAATGGTTACTGAGCATCTGAGACTGCAGACTGCTGTTGTAAATGGAAGCCATGACATTAATGTCAACATTTATTAGGATATGCAAAGCTATCAGTAATTTTTGGAGTATGGAAAAAATTGGGGAACCTTAGGAAAGCTAAATGTTCCCCAAAACGGTCAAAAACCCAGAGGTTTTGGAAGCTTGTGCATGGAATGGACGGTCCTAGAGATCGGGTGGTGTCCCAAGTGATAAAACAGTAGAGATGGTCAGGGGATGCTTCTAATTACCAGTGGTTTAAAAACCCCAATGTAGCAATACAATGCAATGTTGTAATCCCATGAGCTATATCAATGGTGTCCCTGGTGATCTAGTGGTGTTTCATGGAATGCTACAGTAGTCAAGGGTGGGCACGCTGAACGTCCCTAGTCTTTAACAACCTCTACTGGGTTCAGTAGGATGAAGAAGGCAATATGGCCCCAAAGTAATGTGGAATGTGAACCTTTTGTTAAATATGTAACCCGGATGGGCTAAGTTACGCCTATAGAAAATGGATACCATTGACATAGAAGCATAAATTTTACATATGTTAGTAGTTTTCTTTAGTTAAAAAAGTTGCACTAAGTTTCAGCCTGCACCCATTCATTTTCAGACTCCCTGAATTCTTCTCCAAATTTCAGCCTTTTCCCATGTTGTTTTGTCCCTCCCACTAATGTGCCCAGAATTCTGCTGTCTTCACTAGCTCTCAAGTATGGGTTTCATTCATGGAGTGATATTACCTTTTTGTGCTTTCCTCCCTATCTACATCCTGAGTGAGATGCCCTCCCTAATTCCTTGAATGCTTTCCCCCCTCTCTCATCTGCCATATTCAGCCTCTTCCCCCTCCCTGCTGATATCTCTAACACAGAGAGAAGAGAGGGAGAGAAGAGAAAGAGCCGTCAGAGCCAGGAGCAGACATACAGGTGCATCTCACTAAATTAGAATATCATCAAAAAGTTAATTTATTTCAGTTCTTCAATACAAAAAAGTGAAACTCCTATATTATATAGAGTCATTACACACAGAGTGATCTATTTCAGGTGTTTATTTCTGTTAATGTTGATGATTATGGCTTCAGATATGGTATTTTAGATTTTACTGACCAACTAGCTATCTGAAGAACTTATAAACATTCTGCTGCCACTAAGTGCTAGGAAATAAATAACAAAAACCTTTTAGAAATTTGCTTCACTTTGTATTTTGGAATGAGGTTAGTCCAATCCCTCTAATATATAAAGTTCACAAAAAAATGAAAACTAGAGGATTGCACTTTTAGACATGTCCGAGTGTCGGATCAAAATCGACAATATAAATCTATGGCTCTGAAAAAACATCGCACCTTATACAGATGACATCTGAGTGTGGTCCGATTTTCACAGACTGACAGAATGGAGAAGATGGAGAAAGTTGGACCCCCCCAGTGATAGGGAAGTTATTCTTTATCCTATGGATAAGGGGTCATTTCTAATCTTGGTACATACACTTTAAATATTGCCTCGTAAAAAAAAAGGGTTAAAATGGATTTATTGTGTAATTTCCTATCCTTAGAATGCAAATACAATCGCGCAAGTAATTTCCAGGAGACTCGCATTGCATGCAGATCTGCTAAATGTCAATCTAGATTTGCACAGCAACGTCCTCTTGGAAAACCAGACTGTGCATTGGAGCAAAATGAGCAGGACAGATGGATACGAGGGTTATAAAATCATCGCATCTCTCAGTCTGTTTTATTTCTCAATCCAAACTCCCCTTCCAATTCTTGCGGTCTCGTTTTACGCACATTTACTCCCCGGAAGCTGAATGTGAAATATGGTTTAGACAAGTAGTAAATAAAGGAGCGCTGCGGGATTAAATAAAAGGAATTGTAACGTCTTGAAATTTTCTGCTCTTCCCACCTGTAGTCGCTCAGTCTTAATGTTCCAGCATTTCTCCGGCAAAAGGCGGAATGGGGGAGGGGTGGAGCAGCAAAAGTTAATTTGCAAACCAATCGTGGTTGCAAAATGTCATTTTATATTCATAGTGCCGGCGGTTTGTGCCGGAGTTATCTACACGCGATGCAAAGCGCTTCTGCCTAGCCTCGGTCCAGCAGGTCAGATTGGAGCAAAGTAGTGCTGGATAAAGGAAGCGGAGAATTGTAGAGGATTGTCCGCCGCTGCCCTTCTCTACTGTTCTCTCTGTGCAGTAATGGAGCACATAAAGGGATAGACAGAGCTTGTCTTAAAGGGGGTTTCCTGCCTTTATGTGACTGGAGACTTGTGAATCCTCACATTGCACGCACTGCGTACTGTCAGGATTCTCTGGTGACCACAAGTATGCAATTTGCATGCTTCTGGCTACATTCCAACTAGATGTGTCTAGTTGCACGTCTAGTTGGCATGTGACTGCATGTATGAAAATCACGTATTTGCAATTATACCCCCAACGCCAGTACCGGAGAATCATAGAGTGACTGCAGACTTGTAGCCTGTGTACAGATAACCCCTTTAAATGGTCATTCCCAACCTGGCAAGTAATCACCTATATCCATGATACAGGTGCTTCTCACAAAATTAGAATATCATCAAAAAGATAATTTATTTCAGTTCTTCAAGACAAAAAGTGAAACTCAGATCACTCTGTAATGACTCTATATAATATATATTTCAAGTGTTTATTTCTGTTAATGTTGATGATTATGGCTTACAGCCAATGAAAACACAAAACTCATTATCTCAGTAAATTAGAATACTTCATAACAACAGCTTGAAAAATGTTTTTAAAATCTGAAATGTCCTACTGAAATGTCTGTTCAGTAAATGCCCTCAATACTTGGTCGGGCTCCTTTTGCATCAATTACTGCATCAATGCGGCAATGTGTCATGGAGGCGATCAGCCTGTGGCACTGCTGAGGTGTTATGGAAGCCCAGGTGGCTTTGATAGCAGCCTTCAGCTCGTCTGCATTGTTGGGTCTGGTGTCTCTCATCTTCCTCTTGACAATACCCCATATATTCTCTATAATAGATTCTCTATGGGGTTAAGGTCAGGCGAGTTTGCTGCCAATCAAGCACAGTGATACCGTTGTGTGTAAACCAGGTATTGGTACTTTTGGCCGTGTGGACAGGGGCCAAGTCCTGCTGGAGAATGACATTTCCATCTCCAAAAAGCTTGTCGGCAGAGGGAAGCATGAAGTGCTCTAAAATGTCCTGGTAGACGGCTGCGCTGACTTTGGTCTTGATAAAACACAGTGGACCTACACCAGCAGATGACATGGCCCCCCAAACCATCACTGATTGTGGAGACTTCACACTAGACCTCCAGCAGCTTGGATTGTGGCCTCTCCGCTCTTCCTCCAGACTCTGGGACCTTGATTTCCAAATGAGATGCAAAATTTACTTTCATCTGAAAACAACACCTTTGGCCTCTGAGCGATAGTCCAGGTCTTTTTCTCCTTGGCCCAGGTAAGACGCTTCTTGTCTATTGGTCATGAGTGGCTTGACACAAGGAATGTGACACTTGTAGCCCATGTCCTGGATACATCTGTGTGTGGTGGCTCTTGAAGCAATGACTCCAGCAGCAGTCCACTCCTTGTGAATCTCCCCCAAATGTTTGAATGGCCTTTTCATAACAATCCTTTCAAGGCTGCGGTTATCCCGGTTGCTTGTGCACCTTTTCCTACCACACTTTTTCCTTCCACTCAACTTTCCATTAATACAGTGGTTGCCAAAAGTATTGGCACCCCTGCAATTCTGTCAGATAATACTCAGTTTCTTCCTGAAAATGATTGCAATCACAAATTCTTTGGTATTATTATCTTCATTTATTTTGCTTGCATACAGCACTGTGAACAGCCAGCGTCTTTAGCAATGGCCTTTTGTGGCTTACCCTCCTAGTGGAGTGTGTCAATGACTGCCTTCTGGACATCTGTCAAGTCAGCAGTCTTCCCCATCATTGTGGAGCCTACTGAAACAGACTAAATGACCTTTTTTAATGCTTAGGAAGCCTTTGCAGGTGTTTTTTGTTAATTATTCTAATTTACTGAGATAATGTCTTTTGTGTTTTCATTGGCTGTAAGCCGTAATCATCAACATTAACAGAAATAAACACTAGAAATAGATCACTCTGTTAGTAATGACTGTATATAATAGATCACTCTGTGTGTAATGACTCTATATAATATAGGAGTTTCACTTTTTGTATTGAAGAACTGAAATAAATTAACTTTTTGATGATATTCTAATTTTGTGAGAAGCACCTGTAGGTGATAATTTGCTGATCTCTGAGGGTTTTGCCCCTGGATCCTGAGAATGAGACCTCGATATGCCATGTTTGAATGGAGCAATGACCGCTGTATTCATAGTTTTTGGGGATGTTGGAGAGTTGAGCGCTTTACTTGGTTATCTCCTGCAGTCATGTAGGCATTGATGCTGCTTTCCATTAGGACGTTTCAGGCCATACTCAGGATCAGTGGGAATCCTATTTAGGAATTCTAAGGGAAAGGTACATCTCTTCTTCCTCTCTGGAGGACCCAACATATATATGCATTACAGCATGCCATTGATTTTAATGGGAAAGGTGTAATGCTGCATTACTCCTCTAGAGGCGCTGCAGGAAAATTGTAGCAATGTTGTCAGGTTCCTCTGCAGATTACAGCTGGGGATCACCCTATTAACAGCTGATTTTCAGGGGTTTCTATTAACAGGATTTTACAAAGCAGAGAACTCCTTGCATTATTATAATCCAATGTGTATCACCAGCTCTAGATCTGCTACATATTAGGATAAGAGGTTTTTTTTAGGCTTCTCTGCTATAAAATGAACACTTTATATCATTGCAATATTGTCATGTTCCCTGTTGAAACAGATGTTAGTGGTTCACTGATCACAGCCCTACAGAAATTACATAAATGTTGCTTTAAAGAATACGAACACTTTCTGGGGTATTTCTTGTTTTTACTTAAATGCATGTATTTTGAGCTAATGAACAGTTTTATAGTTGGGTTTTTGCACTATTTGCTCTCTGTATTCTCTTACTGGCTGCAGAATGAGTTAACTGAGAATCCATCAGTGAGCTCATTCCTGCCAGAGTTTATAACTCTTTTAATTAGTCTGTTTTCTGAGCTGATTTATGAACAGATCTAAAAGAATTACAAACTCTGTTGGAACTAACTTACTTTCCGAACTGGGATAAAAATCACATTTAAAATCACCTTCACTGCTGGAAAAGAAATCTTTTGCTACGATATTCCTAGAATATTCTCTATTAACCACTACACATTTAAGTGCCCTACCAGCACAGCATCTTTCTCAAGTGTATAGAACCAACAGATCATAACTAACTCACTGACAGATTCTCAGTTAACTCTTTCTGCAGCCAGCAATGTGCAGGGAAACAAAAGCCAAATGGTAATTTTTTTTTGCAAAAATGAATTTTAATATATGTATTTATGTAAAAAAAAACAACAACAATAAATATTTTCTTTTAATGGCTCCTGGGTCCCATTGTACTATCTGAATGTGAAAATTCTCAGTGCAACATTGCAATCGTTACACTAGCTGCAATGCTGAGAAGTAAGAGGAAGGTCATCAATTACATTTTTGCAATCGTGAAAATATGACCCCGATACAATAGGACCCAATACTGACATGCCTTTTACTGGGAAAGTGCAATAATTGCACAAATATAATAATTGTTGTGCATTATGATCATGAACTAGCCCCTGTACACACTATATACCTTCACCGCTGAGGATATCTTTCTCCTGGGCACCATCGGTATTAATAGACTCAGTAGCTATTTATATTATACGATGATATTGTTGGGGAGGTTCCCACCATACATCATCCTGTCCCAGCAAGAAAACCCGTCCACAGCCATCAATCAGATTGTAGGAAGTCTCAGATACATAATTCTCACATTTTATTGAGATGCGTGAAACTTTAAAGGGATGGTTACTTTTTTTTTTTTTATAATCCCCTTTAATCAGATGGTTCACCCTCCCCAAAAAAAGTTAATTTAAAAAAAAAAAGTTAATTAGAATTTGCATTGTTTAGCCCTATGAGTCCTGTACAATGATCTCTGCCCTCTCTAATGTTACCCTATGCACCATCTTTCTTAGGGGGGGGGCAAGCAGTGGATGTCGTGGACCCTTTTCACACCGGAGTTACACAAAACTAGACTGTTAAACTGACCGCCATGTGTCTTGCTTAAAAAAAAATCCCTGCCGAACAAGTGTTATCGAGAGAGTTTTAAAGATGGACCCACAACAATACATCATCCGCTACCGGAGAGATATAGTATTAAGTGATGGCTATGCAAATGAATGAGATTTGTAAAAATTTCTATTTTTTTCCATTTTATTTTTAAATGCGACATGTCAATACTTTCAGCATTTTTGCTGCTGCAGTTTTTCCCCCAAAATGGCTTAGCACAAAAAAAGAAGTAAAAAACTGTATGAAGAAATTCACCAAAAACTAGTGTAATTTCTGCTCTGATTTTTTGTGAAAAAACAGCATCCAAAATGCTACAGGTGAACGTACCATAATTCTTTGACAATAAAGCGGAGTGCAATAAAATATGCAGTCATGGCCAAAAGTGTTGCCACCCTTCAAATTCTTCCAGAAAATGAAGTATTTCTCCCAGAAAATTATTGCAATTACACATGTTTTGTTATACACAGGTTTATTTCCTTTGTGTGAATTGCAACTACTCAAAAAAAAACAGAGAAAAAAAAAGGCAAATTGCACATAATTTCACACAAAACCCAAAAAATAGGCCGGACGAAATTGTTGGCACCTTTCCAAAATTGTGGGCAAACAACTTTGTTTCAAGCATGTGATGCTCTTTCAAACTCACCTGTGGCAAGTAACAGGTGTGGGCAATATGAAAATCACATCTGAAACCAGATAAAAAGAGAAGTTGACTCAGTTGTTGCTTTGTGTGTCTGTGTGTGCCACACTAAGCATGGAGAACAGAAAGAGGAGAAGAGAACTGTCTGAGGACTTGAGAACCAAAATTGTTGAAAAATATTGACAATCTCAAGGTTGCAAGTCCATCTCCAGAGATGTTGATGTTCCTTTGTCCACGATGCGCAACATAATCAAGAAGTTTACAACCCATGGCATTGTACTCAATCTCCCTAGACGTGAACGGCAGAGAAAAATTTATGAAAGGTTGTGATAGTCCGGATGGTGGATAAACAGCCCCAATCAAGTTCCAAAGAAATTAAAGCTGTCCTGCAGACTCAGGATGCATCAGTGTCAGCGTGAACTATCCGTCAACATTTGAATGAAATGAAACACTATGGCAGGAGACCAAGGAAGACCGCACTGCTAAGACATAAAAAGCTAGACGGCAGTTTGCCAAAATGTACCTCAGTAAGCCAAAATCCTTCTGGGAAAGCATCTTGTGGACAGAGCTTTTTGGTAAAGCACATCATTCTAGTGTTTATTGATAATGGAATGAGGCCTACAATAAAAATAACACAGTACCAACAGTCAAATATGGTGGAGGTTACAAGATGTTTTGGGGTTGCTTTGCTGCTTTTGGCACTGGGTGCCTTGACTATGTGCAATGCATCATGAAATCTGAAGATTACCAAAGGATTTTGGGTTGCAATGTAGTGCCCAGAGTCAGAAAGCTGGGTTTGCGTCCTAGGTCATGGGTCTTCCAGCAGAACAAAGACCCCAACCAAAGAAGCCCAAAGAAATGTATGGAAACAAAGTACTGGAGAGGTCTGAAGTGGCAGCAATGAGTCCGGATCTAAATCCCATTGACGCCTGTGGAGAGATCTTAAAATTGCTGTTGGGAGAAGACGCCTTCCTATATGAGAGACCTGAAGAGTCGTCCAAAATTCCAGTTGAGAGGTGTAAGAAGCTTGTTAATGGTTATAGGAAGCGATTGATTGCAATTATTTATTCCAAAGACTGTGCAACCAAATATTAAGTTGAGGGTGCCAACAATTTTGTCTGGCGCATTTTTGTTTTTTTTTGTGAATTTATGTCCAATTTGCTTTTTTTCTCCTTTTTTGTGTTGTTTGAATGCAAACAAAGGAAATAAACATGTGTATAACAAAATTTGTTTAATTGCAATAATTTTCGGGGAGAAATACTGAAACAATTTCAAAGGTGCCAACACTTCCATCCATGACTGTACATGGTGCATGAAAAAAAGAAAGAACTTGCCCTAAATCTGGGCTCTGTGACTCTCAGGGCTGAGCTGTGATACAATTCCTTTTTGCTGTTATTGCGCTCCGTGTCCTCTGCAGCAGAATGAATATTTCCCAAATCCTAATTTGCTGCGCTCTGCATGCCAAAAGCGGAATATGTCAGCAGAGCGCTGCACAGCGTCCACAGCGACACATTCTCTGCTGATGCGCACACAGGTATGTTTTGTTAATATGCCGGAAAGTATCTCACCTTCCTTTGAAATTTCAAGTAGAAAAGACATTTCTATTGAAGTCAAATGAAGAGAACCTTGATCTGCCGCGTGCGCTGCTCTCAGCCGCTCCAAATGTCTTTGGCTCTCGCCTTAAATCACATTTCCGTCACAGCCGTTGCTACATGACATCTTCATCTGCTGCACAGACAAACAATTCTGCTCCATAGTCACACACCAGACACTGCAGAAGTGCTGCACACTGTGTCTGCGGGGTGAGAGATGGGTCCACCCTTACGTACATTTCCACTCATTTTGTTCTTGGCTCCAATTTTTGACTATACAGATTTAATACATTATTACGACATCCTAGTAAAAACTCATAAGCGGCTGCAATTCACATCAAAACCACTGGAGGGAGGAAACATATAGAGTCACATATGACATAAACATCTCTCCACAGAGTATCAGGAAATCATGTTTTGTTTTTTGTTTTTTAAAAGCTGCTCATCTCGCACCGCACAGCTCCAAACATGTTCAATCAAGAGGGACTATTGGAATTATTTCTGATCCCAGTTGTTTTAGCATTATTATATCCAGTGATGGAGGGAGAACAGCGTCCGCGCACGAATGACCCAATCAAGAACCCATCTAATAAGATGGACATTAAAAGTGCATGGGGAATATTTTGGACTCTGTAAAGTGACCATCAATTCTTTCATTGTACTATTAACCCAGAAGCCTTAATAAGATAGACAGATACATCGATAGATAGATAGATAGATAGATAGATAGATAGATAGATAGATAGATAAAACATCACATAGCAAGAAGAGAGATAAAAATTAATGTAAAAAAAACTAAAGAAAACAGAAGTAACATCATTTAGTTAATAGGTGCAAAAAATCTGCAACATCAAAACCGCCCCAAATACTCTTCATGGGAATGTAATCTAAGTCCTCATTCACACGTCAGATTTTTTTCTCGTATGAGAAAATCGGACTGATTATTCTGATCAGACTTTAATCAGAGTCTGGTCCGAGTGTCATCCGATTTGCTCATATGTGGAGAAATTTTTGTAGAAAGTTTCTCCATCTTCTCCGTTCTGACAGATCATAAAAATCGGATGTCATCCAAGTGCAGTGTGATTTTTTTTCACGGACCCATAGACTTGCATTGCTGATTTTGATTTGACCCTCTGGTCAAAATTAAACATGTCTGTGATATTCTCTGCAGACCACTTGGTCCGAGGAAAAAGTCGAACATGTGAATGGCTCCATAAAATATCATAGGTGCGAAAGCGTTCCGTGAAAACCACAAATAGCTCTCGTATGCGAAAATCAGACATCTAAACGAGGCCTAAGAGTCCCATCAAAGAAAACTCACTTTGTCAGTGCTGGGCTCACATGAATTGGCCATTTGTTTAATGAAGACTAGACTTCATTTCATATGTCTAGTCTACATGCCAGTAATGCAGTTCAAGGTTCATATATTGGGGTCTAAGGGATAACATTTCTCAAGCCTGGCATCTCAGAGTGAGGAGACTTATAGGCCATGCATGCTCCTCTGGGAAAGGAAATATGCAAATTATCTCTTCGGAGAGGAAGCGGACTAGAACTTTAGCGCCACCTATTGGAAGCGGCGATACTAAAAGTCAATATTGACTCTTTAACAAGCCTTGCAATATAACTTAAGATAAAAAGCTAAACCAGAATCTCAATTTGCAGACACTGTGTTTCGGTGTTTTTCCCCCTCATCAGTGCAAAGTATGAGATCTGATTTGGTTGGGTGAAAGGCTCTGGACTGGGGTCTAAAGGGTAATGTTTCTCCTTGTGGATAGTGACATGCTAAGCCTGAGAGTGAGGAGACTTATAAGCCATGCATGCTCCTCTGGGAAATTAAATATGCAAATTGTGTCTTAATTGAAGAAGAGGACTAGAAGCAGCGAGGTTGATGTATTCAGTGTTTGCTTATATCTTGGAAAGATAGTGGCTGCTGCGCTTTTTGGTATGTATATTGCAGTCACAGCGGCTTGTACCTGTTCACACTTGCTTCATTCTGTTAGGAGGCGCTGGTCAGATTTGTTTTCTGTAGGCAGTTCCTTACTTATTGTGCTCCCCATGGTGTCAGTAAGGGGGAATTCTGAGCCATTCCCCGGTTTCTTATTAGATGCATTAAGCTTTCCTTTTTTCTATCCTTTTTTCTCATTTGAAGTGATGATTTTTGAAGCTGAAGTACACAACGCTGCGTATAAAGAGCTTTAATCTAATACAGAGGAAGAAAGGAGCCCGTTCACTGGAAATGCATAAAATGATCAAATGGAAAGCTGTCTCTCTGCTCAGTTCTTGCCTTGAGAGCCGGAATATAGAAAAGTCGCCGTGATCTCGAGCAGCGTATGATTTTGTATAAAAGAAATGAAATTGAAGCAATGTAGATCACTTTCTTCCATATAACTTCCACCTGGAGGAAATTGCAGTTGAAGTCAATATTCGCGGTATCAATAATTGAGCAGTTTCGGCGGTGTACTGGAACGCGCCCATCACCAGGATGTTTATGGATTTTAAGGGGCGGTTTGTTGATTTAAATTGAAGGTTGAATGATGAATGAGCGGAGGGCAACCACTGACGGAAGAAAACTCCGGGCTCCTTTTTTTTAAAGGGGACGTTCATTTTTTTACCATAATTGACCGATATGTAACTTTTTGAGCATCGGGGTGTGATTGTCCATCTTTTAAGGGGTTATCCCAGCAATAAATTTTATCACCTATTGCCAGGATTAGTGGAACAAGGGTTTAGTGTCCTTTGTGTGAATGGGCTGGTAGTGCACATACATGACCAATGCTTCGTTGACTTCTATGGGAGCAATAGGGCGCGTGTGTGACCATTGCTCCATAGTGTCATACACAGCGGGGGAAAGACTAAGTGCAACACAAAGGGATGAGGGGAAGGAGGCCCAAACACTAGGGCAAGGGGGAGTGGAGACCCCTAGGCAGATCTAATATCACCCTGCCTACCCTACCGTCCCTATATTGGTTCCACACCAATCGTCGAGCAGGAAACCTAATCCCTGTATATCCTTAGAGCTAGGCCCTAGATAGGGAAGGGGGGTGAGCACTGGTCAGTCCCCACTATAAACTAAAGACAACAAGGGAGACAAAAAAAGGGGGGAAAACTTAGCTTGAGCAGACACCAGAGAGAAAACACCAAACGTCTTCCAACGGCACCAGAGAGGAAGCTAGCCGACTGCTATAGCTCCAAGCCTTCACAAGGGAAAATGAGGATATCACCGGCGACTCCCTGAAGTAGACTGAGAGTTTATAAATACCCAGACCAGGGTGTGTCAATCAGAGCAGGAGGGAGGTTGCCGCTTGGTCCAAAAGTCAGAAGGATTAAGAAGGCGTCTGCAATGCCAAACGCAGAGACCTTCTGCAGCCAGATCCAGAGCGACTGTCTGTTACATCTGACACACCCGTGACACGTAGCCAGTGAAGTCTAGGCTGTTCCAAAGTGACTGCAGGCTTTGCAATCTGTCCTGCCATGTCGATATTAGGCTCACCTAGTGACGTGGACCTGCTAAGCCCTAAATCTGCGTGGGTACACAGACCCCGGCCATTGGTGCAGCTGGCAAGATCTGGCACACATAGGAGACTAGGGAGCAGCAGGATGGATGAAGTGAAGTCAGCAGGATTAGAAGCAGGTTAAGCACAGTGTGCACCAAACTAAAGTCTTGCATCTCAATCCTAAAACACAAGTGTGTATCCTAATGGAGCTTAAATAGGCTCATGAAGATGACATCACTGAGCCACGCCGGCCAACATGCAAAACCCAATGTGGAGCACAACAGAGGGCAGTGGATCGTGGTGAAGGAAGCCAAGTCTGGGATACTCAGGATAATTGCTATGGATCTCTGAGAAGTTCCACTCTATCACTCCCTTACGCACCCTAGAAGACACATGCCACATGGGTAACCTGGTCACTTTGTAGGGGAATCCCTCTGTGCTTCCTGATGCCACTACCTTTTATGGATCCCAACAATGGTGTGATCGTAGATGTGGCGATACCAAAAAAATGGTTCCAGCCTCACAAGTGGTGAGTCCGGCATCGAGTTCAAGTTGAATATTTTGGTCATCCTGCAGCTCGATTCTATATTCCCCTCCTGCTGCTGATGCTACCACAATTCACAGTGCCAGAGCGATTACCCCGAGGCAGATTTAGGCTTTGCCTGGCCTTTTGCTAACGCTAAACACTAGAGTTGAGCAAAAAGATTCGCCGGACCCTTGTCCACATGGGATGTTTGTGGCCGTCAGACCAGGACCTTCTTCCTGCCGGCATGCCAGATGGTATGAATGGTGCAACTTCATCATTGCAATGCATGCCTAACGTCATGCCAGATCTACATGTTAGAAAAGGTTCTAAGGATACCTGTAGGTAGGAGGAGGTTCACAGGACTTTGGTCATGTAGCCATAGACTACTGATGTGGCCACTAAACTAGGGTCCTGTGATTCTTTTTTCTCAACTAATTTAGGCACCATTTCCTATCATTTGGAAACTCTCCGAACAAAACAATAGAAACACAAGCCATGTGGACAAAACAAAGGTACGGCCGGTCACAATAGGTTGGGAAACAGAAGGCAGATAAAAGACAGAACACCACAAATACAAAGACGCAGTAGCATGGCAGCATAGCTAAGAACACAGGGGAATTAATAAGGGACTGTTATTGTCAGCTGCCAGAGGGGGAAGAAGACTAATTTTATCCCAAGTTCAGAGGAGGAAGGAGACTGATTTTATCCCAAGTCTACCCCTTGGAGCACAAGGTAGAAAAGCCAACATAAAAAAGTGTTCTTTTTATGCTAGAAACAGCAATAATACATCTGTGAACATTCTTTCAGTACGTTTTGCATGTAAATGATTCAGTATCTTCCCCTTTTTAAGTGTGAATAGGGGTTGTCTGTACAACCTGTTGTGCATATAATTAAAGGATCCGTACAGTATTGCAACAATTATATATAGTTCCAATGAATATATTAAAATATGGAATAACTTCCTAGATATTCTTCATTACAAATAAAATGCATATTCCACCACCATCTACTGCATACATCTCCTATGCGGAGCTATGTGTTTCCATATTTCCATAGTTAAAGACAGAAAAAAAAAATCTGTGTATTTTTATAAAGAGAGTAAAAAAATGGGACAGATGAAAGGGCGTAAGACATGACTGCCGGATTACATAAAGTGCTTGTTTGATGTCAGTAACCTTGGGGACACAGAGATCTGCATAGGAGCTGTATTCGCCAAACGGTAGAATTTATTTATTTTTTTTATACCATAACTATTTACAAAGTTGTTTTATTCTTTATTTTAGAAACATTGGAGCAGTGGTAATAGCAAAAATGGTACATTGAGGACGCATAAGTGCACGAAGGATTCAAGGTGTAAAAAATCAAGAGACCTAAGGCCAAGTTTTCCATTATGTATTGTCACCGCGCAGAGACTGTTCACTTCATTATACCAGATGAGCATTTAAAATCCATTAAGGTTTTGATAAGAGACACAATCGGTGATGTGAGATGCACGGACGTTATCTCGCCAGCGCACGTTCCGTCCGAAGGAAAAGACTTGCAGAAAACAATCCGTCGCTGCTTTCATTAAATAAAGTATAGTCGGCTACAAATCAGATTATAGTTATTAGGTTTTTGGGCCATTTTAGCCGACAATGCATCACGCGGGGCAGAGGGCAGCTGCTAAAAGCTAGTACTCGCCACTCAAACCTAATGGAAATGTGCTGGGCTGACGGCTCCTGACTTTTAGAATGGAAATCGTCTGTATATAGTGTAGCAGATCTGGGGGCAAAGATTACAAAAATTCTGCAAAGTGGACGCTCAATGGCAGCAAAGAGGACTAGTGGGAGCTGCTGGATGTTTCTTTTATTCTTGGCCCATTTTGCTTTTTCAGCAAGCCAGCTTCTCCAGTTTTGGTTCATTTAACATTGAGTTCAGCAGTACGGGCTGCCGTACAGGAAGGGTCCTTGGGGCTCAATTTTAAATCGGCTATAGGAAGCGAAACCTCTGCTTTTATTTGTTCTCCTTATGTTCTTACTCTTGAGGAGGGACAAATTCAGGTTAATTTGCTAATCACCCTTCACTCCGTGATGTGGAATGGCATTTTCTACACAGGGTATTTCTGTGTGTGGTGTGTATATATGTATGTATGAACAGGTGTCTACGAGTTCCTGCAAGTGGCAACTTTGTATCTATCGAGATGAATTCATGTAGCAGTTCATGTGTAATGTTTGCATGCTGGCTGCTGTTTCGGGTAAGTTTGCACGTCTGCAGTCTGTGGAATGTATCTGTATATGTATATATATATATATATATATATATATATATATATATATATATATAATGCTATGCAAAAGTTTTAGTATGCAGGGGTGGAAAAAATGCTGCAAAGTAAAAATGTTTAAAAAATAGTTACATTTTTTTTATCAATTAACAAAATGCAAAGTGAGAGAGAAAAAAGAGAAATCTAAATCACATCAATATTTTGTGACCAGGGCCAGGACAAGGTATAATAAGCAGGGTAGACGATAATTGCTGCCTACCCAAGTTGGGCACATTTCGGAGATAAACCCCTGATATCGCTGAATGCCTGTAGCTGCTCGTCACCTTCCTCCGGCCGCAGGCATTCAGCAGAGTGATGGTCGGGGCGCGGGCACACAGGGGAGCTGACACCGCTCACCCCACAGTTTTTGGAGGAACTCGGCAGGAGGTTGTTCCAAACATCTTGCAGAACCGACCCCAGATCTTTTGTGTATGAGACTTGTGCAGATTCTTTTGTCTCTTCATGTGATCCCAGACAGGCTGGATGACAGGAGATCAGGGTTCTGTGGGGGCCGGATCATCACTTCCAGGACTTCTCATTCTTAGTGACATTGGCTGTGTGTTTGAGGTTGTTGTCCGGCTGCAGAATAAATTTGGAGCCAATCAGACGCCTCCTGATGATATTACATGATGGATAAGTATCTGCCTGGATTTTGGGATCCAGTCACAGTAAAACCAATGTTAGAACCTACGAATAATATGGCGCAAATGATTCATTTCTTTGGGTGAATGTTCCAAAAGTATTATATCTGGGAAATAACAGATGTGACGTTCCTTATTTACACCTCTGTATGTTTTCTCATTATACACATGGCTGCACGGTGTTTCGAGCGCTCCCGGGATGTTGGAGGATATTTGAGTCAGGTAGTGTTTTTTTTTTTTTTTTTGCTTATGTGAAAAACAGCAGAAAACTGCAGCAGCGGCGAGGAAGAATCCGCATGTCCGTCAGTCTGGATTCTCATGTCGTGCGCTTGTGTCGTGCTACGTGTGCTGTAAGCTGCTTTCCATCTACTCGGCTCAGGGGACTTACAGTATTTAAATTGCTATTATCCTGTTATCCTCCGCTGTGTCCTGCCGGGCAGTAGAGAACTACACTAATGATATTATAATAGTCTGATATCTAAAAAAAATTCGATACCCCCCTGCCAGAGTGGAGGTTGCAAAAATAGCAAAAGCGCCGGTACTCAATGACAATCACCCCTGTTCTAAACTTCTGTATAACACATCCGTCACCTGCCCGGCTCAGTCCCTGAGCCTGCTCCATGCACCCGCATCTGCCATACATCAGGGTGCACAATGGGGTGTTAAGATTCTGCTTTTATATACTTATCAAACTGACAGAGTGAGACTTACACACCGCGTTCCAAATTATTACACAAATGCTATTTTTCTCTGATTTTCCTAAATGATCGATGCAGATGAGTCAGTATAATGTTCAAATCATCAACCACATTTTATCGACCAAGCCTCTTAGTGAGAACAGGATCTTTTTTCAAACTGAAAAAAAATTCAAATTGCACCAAATTCTTCTGCACAACAACATTATACAGTTTGTAAAGAACTGAAAATGGTCATTTATTGAATTTGCAGCATTAGGAGGTCACATTTACTGAAATCAAAAACCTCTTCACAGGCCAAGTTCCATGTAACCTTGGACCCTTCTTTGATGTCACCTTCACAATTCTTTCATCCACTAAACTTGTGAGTTTTTGGATAGTTTCTGCTTGAATTTCTTTGCAGGATGTCAGAATCGCCCCAATTTGCGGTTTTGATGTGATCGGCCTCCCAACCTCATAGATCTTTTGCTTGAGGATACTCCAAAGGTTCTCCACAGGGCTGAGGTCAGGGGAGGATGGTGGCCGCACCATGAGTTTCTCTCCTTTTTATGCCCATAGCAGTCAATGACTCGTAGGTTCTTTGCAGCATGAGATTGGGCATTAGCCTGGATAAAGATGATTTTGCTATGGACGACGCGGTTCTTCTTTTTGTATCATGGAATCAGCCCTCTCCCCATGATTCCAGCCCAAAA
Organism: Phyllobates terribilis; assembly: GCF_046119375.1. Taxonomy (NCBI): domain Eukaryota; kingdom Metazoa; phylum Chordata; class Amphibia; order Anura; family Dendrobatidae; genus Phyllobates; species Phyllobates terribilis. The sequence goes on from NW_027362765.1 coordinate 390,749,114, forward strand.
CATGACTCAGCCTCCTCCTTGCTGACGTAACAGCATTGTTGGGACATGGTGGCCATCCACCAACCATCCACTCCTCCATCCATCCATCTGAACCATCCAGGGTTGCCCGGCTCTCATCAGTAAACAAGACTGTTTTACAATCAGTCTTCATGTATGTCTGGGCCCACTGCAACCGTATCTGCTTGTGAACGCTGTTTAGGGGCTGCCAAATAGTATTTTTATGCACAACTGCACCTTGAGGTTTGCTGGACTCCAGAGGCACCAGCAGCTTCATTTATCTGTTTGCTTCTATGTAATGGTATTAGCGGCTGCTTTCTTAATCCGATTAATTTATCTGGCAGAAACCTTCCTCATTATGCCTTTATCTGCACGACCCCATCTATGCTCTGTATCAGCCACAAATCTCTTTACAGTACAATAATCATGCTTACGTTTTCGTGAAATATCTAATGTTTTCATACCTTGTCCAAGGCATTGCACTATTTGACGTTTTCGGCAGCAGAAAGATCCTTTTTCTTTCCCATATTGCTTGAAAACTGTGGCTACATTAATAATGTGGAAGGTTGTCCTTAAGTATTTTTCCTTTAATTGGGCACCTGACAAACTAATTATGACAGGGGTTTGAGATTGTTTTCAGCGATCCAAAGACCCTTAGACACAATACTATCCATGAGTTTATGTGAAAAACAAAAAAATTACATATTTATGACACATATCCAATTTGCATAATAATTTGGAACGCGGTGTTGACCAAGCAATGCTTCCTGGGAAAAAGGATATGCAAATTAGACCTCCTCCAGGAAGAAGAAAGCTGAATCTGCAGTGCCACCTTTTGGAAATAGCCATGCTATAAGTCAATGACCAATCCTTCAAAGGAAATCTGTCACCAGGTTTTTGCCTCCTAATCTGAGACATAGACCCTGATTCCAGCACTGTGTCCCTTACTGGGCTGCTTGCTGTAATTTTGTTAAAATCAGTGGTTTATCAGCAGGAGATGATCACTAGAGTAATAGTAAACCTGCTGCCATGTAGTCCAACCTCACACCCAGCACTGATTTTCAGCTTTCTGCCTATGCACAGTGTACACAGAAATCTCCCAATCAGTGATGTGGGCTTGGTTATACAGAGCTCAGCATTCAAAGCACTTCTAGATCTGTAGCAGAAAAACAATAATTTTATCAAAACTACAGCAAGCAGCCCAGTAATTGATATTTCACTACAATCAAGGTCTCTGTCCTTACATTATGCTGCTCTCTGGTGGGGTAGCAAAAACCTGCTGACAGATTCCCTTTAACAAGCTTTTGGCCATGACTAAAGATATAGTACAAATGATAGTCACCTCCGAAACAAAAATACACCCATGCACAGGGGGCTTTTTCGGGGTTAATCAGAGTAAAATGGAGTAGTGTGCTGGTTGACCATTGATGGGGGTTTAATATGGTATTTTATCTTCTGGTGGGGGCCGCCAAGGTGGTTTGGCTAAAATATTCAATATACTTGTTGGAAAACTTGTTGAAGAGTCAGACGTTGACTTACAGGGTAGCCAGGAGTGTAACTATACTGGGTGAAGAGGTTGCAGTCGCATCCCCAAAAGCCTAGGAGGGGCCCAAATGTCCTGCAGGCTGCCATAAATATAGTCTGTATTCCGTAATGGATAATTCTAGATTGTACTTACGGTATTTTCCGGAGTATGGGTGTATAAGACGACACCCAACTTTTCCAGTTAAAATATCGAGTTTGGGATGGATATACTCTCCGTATAAGACTACCCCTCTTCTAACGCACATAAGGTAAAAAATGTAAAAAAAATCAGTATTGATTTCAATATGGTAATTTTAAAGTGATGAACCTTACCGGCGATTGGCTGGTTGTTGTATACAAACCCTGCTTGGATTGGTCAGCTCTCCCTGCCTGCCCAGCTCTCCCTGTCTCCAAGACTATCAGAGCGGTAGCGCATCCCTCTGGCCCGCCCTTGTATCCTATTACCAGTACCTCCTCCTCTGCCTCTCAGATCTCGCACATGCGCGCCTGCACCGCTTCACTGCAGTCCTCAGGAGCGAGATCTGAGAGGCGGAGAAGGAGGTAATACAAGGGCGGGCCAGACGAGTGAAAGAGGCATGTTTTTCTGGGCACAGCACCCCTCTCTCTCCTTGTTCCATACCCCGGGCGTCCCGGATGCCTGCAGCTTGCTTCACTTACACCTTCCCGGTGAGGTGCCCCCTCATCTCGTCACTGCAGTCCTCAGGAGCGAGATCAGAGAGGCAGAGAAGGAGGTACCAGTAATAGGATACAAGGGCGGGCCAGAGGGATGTGCTACCGCTCTGATAGTCTTGGAGACAGGAAGGGCTTATAAATTACTATAAATACCGTATTTTTCGGACTATAAGACACACCTAGGTTTTAGAGGAGGAAAATAGAAAAAAAAATGTAAGCAAAAAATGTGTTCACGATGCACTTTTAAGGGGGAGAGGGGTCTTCTGCTGACACTGGTATAGGGGTAATGTCCCCCAATTCTGACAATATCCCCCATCCTGGTATATATATGCCCCCCCTTCCTTTTATACATGGCCCCCTTCCTGGTATGCCAGGCATCCTGGTATGCATGGAATCCCTCCATCCTGATATGCATGGCACCCCTCATCCCTATCCTGGTATGCATGGCGCCCCTCATCCCTATCCTGGTATGCATGGCACCCCTCATCCCTATCCTGGTATGCATGGCACCCCTCATCCCTATCCTGGTATGCATGGCACCCCTCATCCCTATCCTGGTATGTATGGCACCACTCATCCCTATCCTGGTTTGCATGGCACCCCTTATCCCTATCCTGGTATACATGGCACCCCTCATCCCTATCCTGGTATGCATGGCACCCCTCATCCCTATCCTGGTATGCATGGCACCCCTCATCCCTATCCTGGTATGCATGGCACCCCTCATCCCTATCCTGGTATGCATGGCACCCCTCATCCATATCCTGGTATGCATGGCACCCCTCATCCCTATCCTGATATGCATGGCACCCCTCATCCCTGTCCTGGTATGCATGGCACCCCTCATCCCTATCCTGGTATGCATGGAACCCCTCCATCCTGGTATGCATGGCACCCCTCATCCTTATCTTGGTATGCATGGCACCCCTCATCCCTATCCTGGTATGCATGGCACCCCTCATCCCTATCCTGGTATGCATGGCACCCCTCATCCCTATCCTGGTATGCATGGCACCCCTAATCCCTATCCTGGTATGCATGGCACAGCAATCCCCATCCTTGTATGCATGGCACCCCTCATCCCTGTCCTGGTATGCATGGCACCCCTCATCCCTGGCCTGGTATGCATGGCATCCCTCATCCCTGTCCTGGTATGCATGGCACCCCTAATCCCTATACTGGTATGCATGGCACCCCTCATCCTTATATGTATGGCCCCTCATCCTTATCCTGGTATGTATGGCCCCCTCATCTTTATCCTGTTATGTATGCCCCCCTCAGCCTTATCCTGGTATGTATGGCCCCCTCACCTTTATCCTGTGATGTATGCCCCCTCATCCTTATTTTGGTATGCATGGCCCCCCTAATCCCCATCATGCTGCACATAAAAAAATAAACACTCCTACTCACCTTTCTTCTCTCCTCCAGTGCTTCGTCCTGTCTGCCCTCACTGATCTCCTTGTGAGCCTGCGCATGGTAGTGACGCCATGCGCGGGTCACATGGCGTCACTGCCATGCGCGGCTCACAAGGAGAGATCAGCTGCCGGAAGTCACTGCTCCCCACGCCGGGACTGTGTGCGCGGGGAGCAGTGACTTCATGGTCCTTAATAGCGGCACACAGCGTAGCCGCAGCGCGGCTCCTGCCGGGCGATTGCGTGTGCCCGCTATTAAAGGGCATGAATATTCACCCCTCCCCACGCCCATGGACGTGGAGAGAGGTTGAATATTCATGCCCTTTAACAGCGGGCACAGGCGATTCCAGCAGCAGCAGGAGCCGCAGCGCGGCTACACTGTGTGCCGCTATTAAGGAGCATGAATATTCAGTGCTCCCCACGCCCTATGGGCATGGGGAGCAGTGAATATGCATTTTCTTTAGCAGCAGGGACAGTGTAAGCTGCAGCAGGCGGCTGCTGCCTCCTGTGCCCCGCTCCTCCGCGGCTACCGCTCCCCCTACACCCCACACATCATATATATATACCCCCTCCTCCCCCAACATTCGGACTATAAGGGTATACGCCCTATAAGATGACACCCGGCGTCTAAGACGACTCCTGACTTTTGAGAAGATTTTCAGGGGTTAAAAAATCGTCTTATATGCCAGAAAATACGGTATTTATTTATTAAAGAAACTCTCCTCCTTCTCCCCCCATCAAAGTTTTTATCCTCTTAATATATTGCAGTCATCATATTATACAGCACTGTGTACTTACAATTGCTCATTTTTCCTTTCTACCCAGCGAATTCTTCTCTTTTCCATTAGGTCTATGATATCAACGTGACTAGCTGAATCCTCAGTAGAAACAGGAGATCAATTTTCCCTGCATGACTCATGAGTAACTGCAAAAGTCCCTGGCAGGAGGAGGAGGGAGCAGCTAGGTCAGGAGGTGAAGAGGGGGATGATAAATGTGGGACAAGAGACTTCCTGTTTCTACATAGAGCAGAGAAAAGAGAAGAATTATCTGGGTAGAAAGGGAAAATGAGCAATTGTAAGTACACAGTGCTATATAATATGATTGTAATATATTAAAAGGATAAAAACTTTGATGGGAGGAGGAGGAGGAGTGCTTCCTTAAACATTGATTGGTGATCAGTTTGGAGTCCTTATGGGAATATTTTTTTTAATGAAATGCTTTTAACTGCAGCTAAAAATAGTTTTTTTTACAATTGAGTCTCTTTAAAAATTTTCCACCGATTTCTTCTGTGTTACACTGTCTATTGCTGGCTGCAGAATGAGTCAACTGAGAATCCACCAGTCAGCACGTTATGACATTCTTGAAGTTTGTAACTCTTTTATTTGTTTTTTTTTTTCTGAGCTCCTCTTGGCTGATGTTTGACCATAGACCACATCAAAGTGGAATCTACAGGGAAACAAAGAGCCTGTAAAAGCCAAACAATGCAACATATTTAATAAAAAAAACTATTACAAAAATTATTTTTAGACCCATATACATGCATTTAAGTAAAAAAAAAAAAAATGTCCCAAAAGGTGCACATCCCCTTTAAGGTTAGATCCTTCAAAATGCTAAACCCCTGAGAACGCGGTGTTCTATGTTCTGAGTCGCCACCCCATCTCCTGTTACATCCCCATAATTCTCTGCCATAATTATTGCACCCTCTAAATAATACAAATAATGCCGCTGTAATAGAGCGGAGTAACGGCATGATTGCCGACGTGCGGCCCGACTTTCATAAACACAGAACAGTAATTGCCTCCTGATTTGTGCTTGGAAATAATGTAACTTGTGCTCCTCCACAATGGAGTGCTATTAAGAAGCCGCAGCCTCTAATTGTTGCCTTGAATGCACCTCGGAGACCAATTGTGTTAAGGACAAATTATATCTCCCCCCCCCCCCCAAAAAAAAAGAAAGTTAACAGGAATCCATTTACAGGGACGTGTTGGATTTTATAACCCAGCCGGGGACATTGGAAGACATTATCGGATCTGGAGTTAGTAATGTCGGCTAAAGTGCAACTCCGTCTTACCAGTCATCCATCAGCTCGGCTCAGCGGTGCAAGCCTAAACTGCTCGGTATCCGCAGAGCTTTCTACTAGTGCAGAGTCTCTAATTGTTTTTATAGCCACAACGAGTCTCTTTGCAAATATTGGTGAAAAAAAATTACATCAAAATTGTAACTCTGGCTTCACAATGAAGAAGGATCAGAAGTGATCCGAAACGTATTGCATTTTCTGTACTTTGTCTTGTTCTATCTCCGTGGGATATTTAATAAAGCCTCCACCATGCTTCACTGGATCATGGACCCAGTCCATCCGCGACTCCTCTTTTGATTACCCAGCCTGGAATGGCGTCTTTGTTGCGACGTGATGCTAAAGTGACATCACGTAAGGCCGCATATTCCAGGAGGTAAGAGGAGGTTCTCAGGGCTCCCATCCAACAATCAGAGATTAGTGGTCTGGTCTCTGGACCAGGTCCTTGCGAATCGATTTGCACCAACTCTAGTCTTCAAAATCAGATTAGTATTGGGTTGATTTACAGCACCTCCATCGATCTGCGGACTGAAGGTGTCGCAGTGCAGAGGAAGTGCTATAGCGCCACACATTGTGTAGTGGCCATGAATGGTACTCTGGAAGACAGTTTGCAGTGTCTGGGCCGCTTCTAGTGTGCCACAGTGATTTCAATTAGTTGTGAGTATATAAGTCAGACCCTCTGATCTAGTATTAATATTTCATGCAATCTAGTGCAAAAAGGTACATATATTATTCTGTACATTTAACATGGGAGCCTATGGGTGATGATGGACTGTTACCAACTTGCACCATAACTCTGGGGACATGCCAGACACAGTTTGGATAAATGCCAGTTTGTGTTTTAGGTAAGGTTCAGGCGAGCATAGTTTACGTACAGTATGTGTGCTGTCGATGTTAAAACTGCATAGCATACAGTCAGCCCAATGTTATAGTGTGCGAGCGTTGCAGCCTGATCCAAGTTTTAGATTTTTCTCTTGTAGGTGTTTCTATCCAAGTAATATAGGCTGGATGTGAGGTCTGTGTGTATCTCTCCCAGTGATATAGGCTGGATGTGAGGTCTGTGTGTCTCTCCCAGTAATATAGGCTGGATGTGATATGTATGTGTCTTTCCCAATAATATAGGCCTTATGGGAGATATTTGTGTCTCTAGCAGTAATACAGGAAGGATGTGAGCTCTGTGTGTGTGTCTCTCAGTAATATAGGCTGTATGTGAGATTTGTGTCTTTCCCAGTAATGGAGGCTGGATGTGTCTCCCAGTAATATAAGCTGGATATGAGGTCTGTGTGTCTCTCCCAGTAATATAGGTTGCATGTAAGGTCTGTGTGTCTCTCCCAGTAATATAGGCTAGATGTGAGGTCTGTGTGTCTCTCCCAGTAATATAGGCTGGATGTGAGGTCTGTGTGCCTCTCCCAGTAATATAGGCTTTATGTGATGAGTTTGATCTATCCCCATAATATAGGCTCAATGTGACGTGTGTGTGATCTCTCACAGTAATATAAGCTGGATGTGATATGTATGTGTCTTTCCCAGTAATATAGGCCTTATGTGAGATATTTGTGTCTCTAGCAGTAATACAGGCTGGATGTGAGCTCTGTGTGTGTCTCTCAGTAATAAAGGCTGTATGTGAGCTCTGTGTGTGTCTCTCAGTAATATAGGCTGTGTGTGAGCTCTGTGTGTGTCTCTCAGTAATATAGGCTGGATGTGAGATCTGTGTGTGTCTCTCAGTAATATAGGCTGTATGTGAGCTCTGTGTGTGTCTCTCAGTAATATAGGCTGGACGTGAGATCTGTGTGTGTCAGTAATATAGGCTGTGTGTGAGGTCTGTGTGTCTCTCCCAGTAATGGAGGCTGGATGTGAGGTCTGTGTCTCTCCCAGTAATGTAGGCTGGATGTGAGGTCTGTGTCTCTCCCAGTAATATAGGCTGGATGTGAGGTCTGTGTGTCTCTCCCAGTAATATAGGCTGGATGTCAGGTCTGTGTGTCTCTACTGGTAATATAGGCTGGATGTGAGGTGTGTGTGTCTCTTCCAGTAATATAGGCTGATGTGAGCTCTGTGTGTCTCTCCCAGTAATATAGGCTGGATGTGAGGTGTGTGTGTCTCTCCCAGTAATATAGGCTGGATGTGAGCTCTGTGTCTCTCCCAGTAATATAGGCTGGATGTGAGATCGGTGTCTCTCCCAGTAATGTAAGCTGGATGTGTCTCCCAGTAATATAAGCTCGATATGAGGTCTGTGTGTCTCTCCCAGTAATATAGGTTGCATGTAAGGTCTGTGTGTCTCTCCCAGTAATATAGGCTAGATGTGAGGTCTGTGTGTCTCTCCCAGTAATATAGGCTGGATGTGAGGTCTGTGTGTCTCTACAAGTAATATAGGCTGGATGTGAGGTGTGTGTGTCTCTTCCAGTAATATAGGCTGGATGTGAGGTCTGTGTCTCTGCCAGTAATATAGGCTGGATGTGAGCTCTGTGTGTCTCTCCCAGTAATATAGGCTGGATGTGAGGTCTGTGTGTCTCTCCCAGTAATATAGGCTAGATGTGAGCTCTGTGTGTCTCTCCCAGTAATATAGGCTGGATGTGAGGTCTGTGTCTCTCCCAGTAATGTAGGCTGGATGTGAGGTCTGTGTGTCTCTCCCAGTAATATAGGCTGGATGTGAGGTCTGTGTCTCTCCCAGTAATGTAGGCTGGATGTGAGGTCTGTGTCTCTCCCAGTAATATAGGCTGGATGTGAGGTCTGTGTGTCTCTACAGGTAATATAGGCTGGATGTGAGGTGTGTGTGTCTCTTCCAGTAATATAGGCTGGATGTGAGGTCTGTGTTTCTCCCAGTAATATAGGCTGATGTGAGCTCTGTGTGTCTCTCCCAGTAATATAGGCTGGATGTGAGGTCTGTGTGTATCTCCCAGTAATATAGGCTGGATGTGAGGTCTGTGTCTCTCCCAGTAATATAGGCTGGATGTGAGATCTGTGTCTCTCCCAGTAATGTAAGCTGGATGTGTCTCCCAGTAATATAAGCTGGATATGAGGTCTGTGTGTCTCTCCCAGTAATATAGGTTGCATGTAAGGTCTGTGTGTCTCTCCCAGTAATATAGGCTAGATGTGAGGTCTGTGGGTCTCTCCCAGTAATATAGGCTGGATGTGAGGTCTGTGTGTCTCTACAAGTAATATAGGCTGGATGTGAGGTGTATGTGTCTCTTCCAGTAATATAGGTTGGATGTGAGGTCTGTGTCTCTCCCAGTAATATAGGCTGGATGTGAGCTCTGTGTGTCTCTCCCAGTAATATAGGCTGGATGTGAGGTCTGTGTGTCTCTCCCAGTAATATAGGCTGGATGTGAGCTCTGTGTGTCTCTCCCAGTAATATAGGCTGGATGTGAGGTCTGTGTCTCTCCCAGTAATATAGGCTGGATGTGAGCTCTGTGTGTCTCTCCCAGTAATATAGGCTGGATGTGAGGTCTGTGTGTCTCTCCCAGTAATATAAGCTGAATGTGAGCTCTGTGTGTCTCTCCCAGTAATATAGGCTGGATGTGAGGTCTGTGTGTCTCTCCAAGTAATATAGGCTTTGTGTGATGAGTGTGATCTCTTCCCATCATATAGGCTTAATGTGATGTGTGTGTGATCTCTCACAGTAATATAAGCTGGATGTGATATGTATGTGTCTTTCCCAGTAATATAGGCCTTATGTGAGATATTTGTGTCTCTAGCAGTAATACAGGCTGGATGTGAGCTCTGTGTGTGTCTCTCAGTAATATAGGCTGGATGTGATCTCTGTGTGTCTCTCCCAGTAATATAGGCTGGATGTGAGGTCTGTGTGTCTCTCCCAGTAATATAGGCTGGATGTGAGGTCTGTGTCTCTACCAGTAATATAGGCAGGATGTGAGCTCTGTGTTTCGCTCTCAGTAATATAAGCTGGATGTGAGGTCTGTGTGTCTCTCCAAGTAATATAGGCTGGATGTGAGGTCTGTGTCTCTCCCAGTAATGTAGGCTGGATGTGAGGTCTGTGTCTCTCCCAGTAATATAGGCTGGATGTGAGGTCTGTGTGTCTCTACAGGTAATATAGGCTGGATGTGAGGTGTGTGTGTCTCTTCCAGTAATATAGGCTGGATGTGAGGTCTGTGTTTCTCCCAGTAATATAGGCTGATGTGAGCTCTGTGTGTCTCTCCCAGTAATATAGGCTGGATGTGAGGTCTGTGTGTCTCTCCCAGTAATATAGGCTGGATGTGAGGTCTGTGTCTCTCACAGTAATATAAGCTGGATGTGATATGTATGTGTCTTTCCCAGTAATATAGGCCTTATGTGAGATATTTGTGTCTCTAGCAGTAATACAGGCTGGATGTGAGCTCTGTGTGTGTCTCTCAGTAATATAGGCTGGATGTGATCTCTGTGTGTCTCTCCCAGTAATATAGGCTGGATGTGAGGTCTGTGTGTCTCTCCCAGTAATATAGGCTGGATGTGAGGTCTGTGTCTCTACCAGTAATATAGGCAGGATGTGAGCTCTGTGTTTCGCTCTCAGTAATATAAGCTGGATGTGAGGTCTGTGTGTCTCTCCAAGTAATATAGGCTGGATGTGAGGTCTGTGTCTCTCCCAGTAATGTAGGCTGGATGTGAGGTCTGTGTCTCTCCCAGTAATATAGGCTGGATGTGAGGTCTGTGTGTCTCTACAGGTAATATAGGCTGGATGTGAGGTGTGTGTGTCTCTTCCAGTAATATAGGCTGGATGTGAGGTCTGTGTTTCTCCCAGTAATATAGGCTGATGTGAGCTCTGTGTGTCTCTCCCAGTAATATAGGCTGGATGTGAGGTCTGTGTGTCTCTCCCAGTAATATAGGCTGGATGTGAGGTCTGTGTCTCTCCCAGTAATATAGGCTGGATGTGAGATCTGTGTCTCTCCCAGTAATGTAAGCTGGATGTGTCTCCCAGTAATATAAGCTGGATATGAGGTCTGTGTGTCTCTCCCAGTAATATAGGTTGCATGTAAGGTCTGTGTGTCTCTCCCAGTAATATAGGCTGGATGTGAGCTCTGTGTGTCTCTCCAAGTAATATAGGCTGGATGTGAGGTCTGTGTGTCTCTCCCAGTAATATAGGCTGGATGTGAGCTCTGTGTGTCTCTCCCAGTAATATAGGTTGGATATGAGGTCTGTGTCTCTCCCAGTAATATAGGCTGGATGTGAGCTCTGTGTGTCTCTCCCAGTAATATAGGCTGGATGTGAGGTCTGTGTGTCTCTCCCAGTAATATAAGCTGAATGTGAGCTCTGTGTGTCTCTCCCAGTAATATAGGCTGGATGTGAGGTCTGTGTGTCTCTCCAAGTAATATAGGCTTTGTGTGATGAGTGTGATCTCTTCCCATATTATAGGCTTAATGTGATGTGTGTGTGATCTCTCACAGTAATATAAGCTGGATGTGATATGTATGTGTCTTTCCCAGTAATATAGGCCTTATGTGAGATATTTGTGTCTCTAGCAGTAATACAGGCTGGATGTGAGCTCTGTGTGTGTCTCTCAGTAATATAGGCTGGATGTGATCTCTGTGTGTCTCTCCCAGTAATATAGGCTGGATGTGAGGTCTGTGTGTCTCTCCCAGTAATATAGGCTGGATGTGAGGTCTGTGTCTCTACCAGTAATATAGGCAGGATGTGAGCTCTGTGTGTCTCTCCCAGTAATATAGGCTTTGTGTGATGAGTGTCATCTCTTCCCATAATATTGGCTTAATGTGATGTGTGTGATCTCTCACAGTAATATAGATTGGATGTGATATGTATGTTGTGTCTTTCCCAGTAATACACGTTGGATGTGAGCTCTGTGTGTGTCTCTCAGTAATATAGGCTGGATGTGTCATATATCAGCATAGCTTCCCCTCTATATTTCTTCCATAAGTACTTTCATTCTTTTCTGTAGCCTGATTTCTCTGCCCTCTCAGAGATACTTTCCCCCCTCTCCACTGCAGATCTGTGTGTACAACCCCCTTCTCCTCTCTCCTGCTATCTTTAACTCTGAGAGAAGGGAGGATGAGATCAGAGAGTATCACCAGAACCAGGAGCAATAGCTCTGACTGATGTGTAACATTTTTGCAGCGCACTCAGCTATAAAAAGGACTTACACTCCACAGTAGAAAAATGTTTGTTTTTTTTTTAAATAAAGACTATAAATAAAGACTAAGTGAACAATAAAAAAAAATAATTCTGTGTGAAGGTGCACACATCCTTTTGTTTCCTCTTCAATTCTTCTCTTCTGTATTCTCCATAAATAGGGACATGATTGCGGAAACACGTACATTTTGTATGCAAACTAAAACTTTGGTTCAATTAACACGTTACTAACATTGTTATCGCGCAGCAGATGGCTATATTAAATGAGAACGCCACCAAAAAATTAATTAGACTTATCTCCTTTGCTGCGAAGGACAAGTGGAATGGCTCCTTCAAAATTATTTCTGTTCTGTCAGAGGAGACGGCGAAATGTCTAGGAGGCGAATAATTGTTTTATGTAGGAGCTGATCAAATTCCGTAGAGAATTTATTTCTTTTTCAAGATAATTTTCTAAGTGCAAATAAATGAAAATCAGATCTGATCTAATATGTTGTACTTAATTTGCCCTGCAGAGGCGCTGCAGGGAAATTCAACACATATTTCCCCACAATTATTACCCGATTGCATGGGTAATATCTGACTCTATTAACCACTTAATATCTGACTCTATTAACCACTTAATGCTGCAACCATTTTTCTTTTTGCAAGTTCGATTTTTCATCCCCTTCTTTTGCATCGACAGATATATGAGGGCTTGTTTTTTGCAGGACAAGTTGTAACTTTGATTAACACCATTCATTTTACCAAGTAATATACTGAAAAGTGTGAAAAAATCCTGAATGTACTGAATTGGTAAAAATACGCAATTCTTTAATAGTTTTCGGTCTTCGTTTTTTCATTGTTCACTGTGCGATAAAAAATAGCCAGGTAACGTGATTCTTCGGGTCAATGCGATTATAAAGATACCAAACTTGAATAGTTTTTTTACTGCTTTTAAAAAATGTTGAACTTTCTTTTTTTTTCTTATTTTGCTTGAAAAATGTAACTTTTTTTTATATTGATTTTTTTTTGCTAATTTTTTTTTATTAGTAACATTTTGGAGTACATACAGTCATGGCCAAAAGTTTTGAGAATGACACCAAAATTATATTTTCACATGATCTGCTGGCCTCTGGTTTTTATTAGTGTTTGTCTGATGTTTATATCACATACAGAAATATAATTGCAATCATATTATGAGTACCAATAGGTTATATTGACAGAATGAGTTAATGCAGCAAGTCAATATTTGCAGTGTTGCCCCTTCTTCTTCAAGACCTCTGTAATTCTCCCTGGCACGCTCTCAATCAACTTTTGGACCAAATCCTGACTGATAGCAGTCCATTCTTGCATAATCAATGCTTGCATTTTGCCAGAATTTGTTGGATTTTGTTTGTCCACCCGTCTCTTGATGACTGACCACAAGTTCTCAATGGGATTAAGATCTGGGGAGTTTCCAGGCCATGGACCCAAAATCTCTGTTTTGTTCCATGAGCCATTTAGTTATCACCTTTGCTTTATGGCAAGGTGCTCCATCATGCTAGAAAAGGCATTGTTGGGCGCCAAACTGCTCTTGGACGGTTGGGAGAAGTTGCTCTTGGAGGACATTCTGGTACCATTCTTTATTCATGGCTGTGTTTTTAGGCAAGACTGTGAGTGAGCCGATTCCCTTAGCTGAGAAGCAACCCCACACATGAATGGTTTCAGGATGCTTTACAGTTGGCATGAGACAAGACTGGTGGTAGCGCTCACCTCTTCTTCTCCGAATAAGCTGTTTTCCAGATGTCCCAAACAATCGAAAAGGGGATTCATCAGAGAAAATGACTTTGCCCCAGTCCTCAGCAGTCCACTCCCTGTACCTTTTGCAGAATATCAGTCGGTCCCTGATGTTTTTTCTGGAGAGAAGTGGCTTCTTTGCTGCCCTCCTTGAAACCAGCCCTTGCTCAAAGAGTCTCCGCCTCACAGTGCGTGCAGAAGCACTCACACCAGCCTGCTGCCATTCCTGAGCAAGCTCGGCACTGCTGGTAGTCCGATCCCGCAGCTGAAACAGTTTTAAGATACGGTCCTGTCGCTTGCTGGTCTTTCTTGGGCGCCCTGGAGCCTTTTTGACAACAATGGAAGCTCTCTCCTTGAAGTTCTTGATGATGCGATAGATTGTTGACTGAGGTGCAATCTTTGTAGCTGCGATACTCTTCCCTGTTAGGCCATTTTTGTGCAGTGCAATGATGGCTGCACGTGTTTCTTTAGAGATAACCATGGTTAACTGAAGAGAAACAATGATACCAAGAACCAGCCTCCTTTTAAAGTGTCCAGTGATGTCATTCTTACTTAATGATGACTGATTGATCGCCAGCCCTGTCCTCATCAACACCCACACCTGTGTTAATGGATCAATCACTAAAACGATGTTAGCTGCTTCTTTTAAGGCAGGATAGATAGATATTAGAAAAAACTTTTTGACAGTTAGGGTGATTAATGAGTGGAACAGGCTGCCACGAGAGGTGGTGAGTTCCCCTTCAATGGACGTCTTCAAACAGAGGCTGGACAGACATCTGTCTGAGATGATTTAGTGAATCCTGCTTTGAGCAGGGGGTTGGACCAGATGACCCAGGAGGTCCCTTCCAACTCTACCATTCTATGATTCTATGATTCTATGATAGGACTGCAATGATGTTGAAATGTGTTTTGGGGGTTAAAGTTCATTTTCTGGGCAAATATTGACTTTGCAAGTACAGTAATTGCTGTTAAGCTGATCACTCTTTGACATTCAGGAGTATATGCAAATTGCCATTACAAAAAATGAAGCAGTAAACTTTGGAAAAATTACTGTTTGTCTCATTCTCAATACTTTTGGCCATGACTGTACAATACTTTAATCATCTGTAAGAGGAGAGTCAGCAACCACCCATACCCATACACATTAGATTGTCATCTGATCCCACTGAGTTGGTTCCGATGACTTTATTCCCATGTGTATGGGCGCTTTTAGTGCCCATCATCTCAACCCCACCAGTAGATAGTGGATAAGCAGTGGTCAATCTGAGGTATCAGCCTGTAGAGCTTCAACCTCAGTCCAAATATCCCTTTCTGTGCAGCTCGGCAGTCCGAGATTAATATGGAGGAATACACAAAACATCATGAATAATACAAAAGGTCAGTGCCCCCCCTCTCCATTGCTGGAGCTCACAGCGTGAAAGCGTGAAACGCATTGTTAAATATTTCAATAATGTTATTGGAAATGACACCGCTTCTCAATCTCTGGAGATTTTAAAAAACTATTAAAGAGTGAAAAGTATTAAAAAATTCAAAAAAGAATTTAAATCAATAAAGGCATAAAAAAAAATTCTTGCAGCCTACAGCTAAACTTAGATACTGTTTATTTATTTCTTAGACTGTGTCCACATTACCATCATTTCTTGCATACTTAAAGGGAATTAGACTAAGAAAGATTTCCTCCAGAAACAGCGCCTCACCTGTCCACAGGCTTTGTGTGGGATTGCAGCTCAGATCAATTCCCTTCAGTAGTGAAGAGCTGCAATACTACTCCTACTCCTTACTACTACTCCTTACTACTACTACTTACTTACTACTCCTTGGAAATCCCTTTAAAACTAGGATGCACCAGCTTTTCTGGTTGGTGGGATCCATTATCATACTGCATCTCATTCAAGGGCTGCAATAAAACTTAAAGGTGTATTATAATCTGAGATATTTCTAGCAAATGACCGATAGTCATTGAAAGTAGAACCTGCACCTATATGGATGCCAGGCAACAAACACTACTGATCCCACCACTGCCACCAATTTGTCAGGAACAACAACTACCACCACCACCGATTTGTCACCTTGCATTGATTAGCACCTCTTTAGTAACGAGGATGTACAGTCAAAGTTTGACCTTCAACAATTGTCAGCCCTTTCTTAATTACTCTGTATACACACTCCATGTCTGCTCTCCATCAGATAACTTGCTTTAATTAACTGTTCACAACGGGGGATGCAGACAGAGATCTGTATAATTCCATTTATGACAATGAAAAATAGGCATCCACTTCTGCCCCAGTAGCACTCTCCTTTGTAAAGTACAGAAGAGAGAGCCCCCATGCATAGAGAGCACCTTTTAACTAATATACACCTTTCTGAAGGCCCATCAGAGGTCAAAGGGACCCCATTCTTCTAATGGAGGATGTGGGTGTTTGGGGCAGGCTTTGAAGCTGAGTCTGCTACACACAGGGTAGACTTTTATCTCTAACATGAGCAGTCTGAGATAGCAGGTTCAAGACCCCTTGAAAAACTAAAAAACAATGTGAAAAATAACATAACATTTTTTAAAAATATTAATAAAATTAATAATAAAACCCCATAAAAGTTTGAATCATTAAAATATAAAATAATTTAACCCTTAAGATAAACGCTGTAAAAAAAAATCATAATGCCAAAATTACCATTTTTTTGTCTGTACACCTCCCCCCCCTAAAAAAAAATGAAATATAAAATGATCAAAACATTGTGTGTACCCCGAAAATTGTACCTAAAAAAAATCTGCAGTTCAGCATGCAAAAACAATGGCATTGACCTACAAAATAATGTTGGGTAATTCTTACCATACAAAAAAAAACACCATAAAATCAAAATTCCTAAAAAAAACAATGTCGGAATTTAGTTTTGTTTTTTTTTTTACAATTGCATTGCAGTTGGAATTTTTTTTCCCTGTTTTCCAGTACATTATACGGTAAAACGAATGGTGAGATTGTTTTTTTTATGGGAAATTAAAGTATTTACTAAGAGAAGACCGGTCCATGAAGCCATCCCTGGTTCAGAAGAATCGCTCGTTACTGTCACCGGTCGATCGTGCTGCACTGGTAACGTAGAAACAAACTCGCAGAATGTAGTTTTATTACAAAACAGATAATTTTTTTGCTATTTTGATACAGATCTAGGACAGTAAACTAAATCTTAGGCCTCGTATGTGTATTCTGTATCCCCGCATTGCAGTAAAAACGCCGGAGATGAGCGACACAAAGATTTTAATGAATAAGCAGAATTGAAATAGACCCCGTTTTAGCGACCGATCAAAATAATCTCACACCTCAAAACCCACGAAAATAGAAACTTTAGGACTGGAAAGAAGAAAATGAAGCGCTGATACTCATGGTAAATTTCACTCATTACTATTCAATCACACAAAATTACGTAGCAATTAGTTGCCTAATATCCGGGAACATGATTATTGTTCTCGCAGTAATCAGAGGCAGCGCTCATATAATTACTACTCAACATAGAAACACGGCAGTGACCCAAATACCCTCCATCCGTCTACTCCAAGCTGGAGAGTTGTCACTTCAAAGCTGAATTGATTGCGAAATTAAAGGTGCAGCACGGAGAGAGTGTCAGTGTGAAGTGCGATCAACATCATCGCCATCACTTAACTGTGTACTGCAGATTACAAATCAGTGTTTTTCCAATACTTGCTTTCTTTCCCCATAGACAGGGACAGATGCCGAATTGCTTAGAAAAAAAATACTCATCTTTCCATTATTAAAAGCCCCATTTCCGATCAGTACAATATCCTGTTATGTAGAGTGGATGCATAACATTGGTCATCCTGGATAGAACGTGAGAACTCTACCGTTAATCTGGATTTAGGGTCTGTGGAAAGAAGGGGGTGACAAGTCATGTGCGTACCAATATAGCAGACAATAGTGATTATCACCAAGCAACTGCCTTTAATTCATAATATATTTTTTGTGTGGTATCCTAAAGGTATTGTGTCATCAGAAAAAAAGACCTTCTCAGCAGTCACTTCCTGATCTGTAGAAATCACTTTTCAGCAGTCACTTCCTGATCTGTAGAAATCACTTCTCAGCAGTCACTTCCTGTTCTGTAGAGATCACTTCTCAGCAGTCACTTCCTGTTCTGTAGAGATCACTTCTCAGCAGTCACTTCCTGTTCTGTAGAGATCACTTTTCAGCAGTCACTTCCTGTTCTGTAGAAATCACTTCTCAGCAGTCACTTCCTATTCTGTAGAGATCACTTCTCATTAATAACTTCCTGTTCTATAGAGATCACTTCTCATTAATAATGTCCTGTTCTGTAGAGATCACTTCTCAGCAGTCACTTCCTGTTCTGTAGAGATCACTTTTCAGCAGTCACTTCCTGATCTGTAGAAATCACTTCTCAGCAGTCACTTCCTGTTCTGTAGAGATCACTTCTCAGCAGTCACTTCCTGTTCTGTAGAGATCACTTCTCAGCAGTCACTTCCTGATCTGTAGAAATCACTTCTCAGCAGTCACTTCCTGTTCTGTAGAGATCACTTCTCAGCAGTCACTTCCTGATCTGTAGAGATCACTTCTCAGCAGTCACTTCCTGTTCTGTAGAGATCACTTCTCAGTAGTCACTCCCTGATCTGTAGAGATCACTTCTCATCAGTCAATTCCTGTTCTGTAGAGATCACTTCTCAGCAGTCACTTCCTGTTCTGTAGAGATCACTTCTCAGTAGTCATTTCCTGAACTGTAGAGATCACTTCTCTGCAGTCACTTCCTGTTTTGTAGAGATCACTTCTCAGCAGTCACTTCCTGATCTGTAGAGGTCACTTCTCTGCAGTCACTTCCTGTTCTGTAGAGATCACTTCTGAGCAGTCACTTCCTGATCTGTAGAGATCACTTCTCAGCAGTCACTTCCTGATCTGTAGAGATCACTTCTCAGCAGTCGATTCCTGATCTGTAGAGATCACTTCTCAGCAGTCACTTCCTGTTCTGTAGAGATCACTTCTCAGTAGTCACTCCCTGATCTGTAGAGATCACTTCTCATCAGTCGCTTCCTGTTCTGTAGAGATCACTTCTCAGCAGTCACTTCCTGTTCTGTAGAGATCACTTCTCAATAGTCACTTCCTTTTCTGTAGAGATCACTTCTCAGCAGTCATTTCCTGATCTGTAGAGATCACTTTTCTTCAGTCACTTCCTGTTTTGTAGAGATCACTTCTCAGCAGACACTTCCTGATCTGTAAAGATCACTTCTCTGCAGTCACTTCCTGTTCTGTAGAGGTCACTTCTCAGCAGTCACTTCCTGTTCTGTAGAGGTCATTCTCAGCATTCACTTCCTGATCTGTGGAGATCACTTCTCTGCAGTCTCTTCCTGTTCTGTAGAGATCACTTCTCTGCAATCACTACCTGTTTTGTACAGATTACTTATCTTCAGTCACCTTTCTGTTCTGTAGAGATCATTTGTCACCAGTCACTTCCTGTTCTGTAGAGATCACTTCTCTGCTGTCACTTCCTGTTCTGTAGAGGTCACTTCACAGCAGTCACTTCCTGATCTGTAGAGATCACTTCTCAGCAGTCACTTCCTGCCGTGTAGTGATCACTTCTCAGCAGTCACTTCCTGCCCTGTAGAGATCACTTCTCAGCAGTCACTTCCTGTTCTGTAGAGATCACTTCTCAGCAGTCACTTCCTGCCCTGTAGAGATCACTTCTCAGCAGTCTCTTCCTGTTCTGTAGAGATCACTTCTCAGCAGTCACTTCCTGTTCTGTAGAGATCACTTCTCTGAAGTCACTTCCAGTTCTGTAGAGATCACTTCTCAGCAGTCACTTTCTGTCTTGTAGAGATCACTTCTCAGCAGTCACTTCCTGCCCTGTACAGATCACTTCTCAGCAGTCACTTCCTGTTCTGTAGAGATCACTGATTTTCAGTCACTTCCTATTCTGTAGAGATCACTTATATGCAGTCTCTTCCTGTTCTGTAGAGATCACTTATATGGTGTCTCTTCCTGTTCACTAGAGATCATTTCTCACCAGTCACTTTCTGTCCTGTAGAGATCAGTAGTCACTTCTCAGTCAGTAGTCACTTCCTGCTCTGTAAAGATCACTTCTCAATAGTCACTTCCTGATCTGCAGAAATCACTTCTCAGTAGTCACTTCCTGATCTGCAGAAATCACTTCTCAGTAGTCACTTCCTGATCTGCAGAGATCACTTCTCTGCAGGCAGTCTCTACCTTTTCTGTAGAGCTCTCTTCTCAACAGTTGCTTCCTGTTCTGTAGAGATCACATCTCAGCCGTCACTTCCTGTTTTGTAGAGATCACTTCTCAGCAGTCACTTCCTGCCCTGTACAGGTCACTTCTCAGCAGTCACTTCCTGTTCTGTAGAGATCACTTGTCTGCAGTCACTTCCTGTTCTGTAGAGATCACTGATTTTCAGTCACTTCCTATTCTGTAGAGATCACTTATATGCAGTCTCTTCCTGTTCTGTAAAGATCACTTATATGGTGTCTCTTCCTGTTCACTAGAGATCATTTCTCACCAGTCACTTTCTGTCCTGTAGAGATCAGTAGTCACTTCTCAGTCAGTAGTCACTTCCTGCTCTGTAAAGATCACTTCTCAATAGTCACTTCCTGATCTGCAGAGATCACTTCTCAATAGTCACTTCCTGATCTGCAGAGATCACTTCTCAGTAGTCACTTCCTGATCTGCAGAGATCACTTCTCTGCAGGCAATCTCTACCTTTTCTGTAGAGATCTCTTCTCAACAGTTGCTGCCTGTTCTGTAGAGATCACTTCTCATTAATAACTTCCTGTTCTATAGAGATCATTTCTCAGTAGTCACTTCCTATCCTGTAGAGATCACTTCTCAGCAGTCACTTCCTGTTCTGTAGAGATCACCTCTCTGCAGTCACTTCCTGTTCTGTAGAGATCACTTCTCAGCAGTCACTTCTTGTTCTGTAGAGATCACTTCTCAGCAGTCACTTCCTGTTCTGTAGAGATCACCTCTCAGCAGTCACTTCATGTTCTGTAGAAATCACTTCTCAGCAGTCACTTCCTGTTCTGTAGAGATCACTTCTCAGTAGTCACTTCCTGTTCTGTAGAGATCACCTCTCTGCAGTCACTTCCTGTTCTGTAGAGATCACTTCTCAGCAGTCACTTCCTGTTTTGTAGAGATCACTTCTCAGTAGTCACTTCCTGTCCTGTAGAGATCACTACTCAGCAGTCACTTCCTGTTCTGTAGAGATCACTTCTCAGTAGTCACTTCCTGTCCTGTAGAGATCACTTCTCAGTAGTCACTTCCTGTCCTGTAGAGATCACCTCTCAGCAGTCACTTCCTGTTCTGTAGAGATCACTTCTCAGCAATCACTTCCTGTTCTGTAGAGATCACTTCTCAGTAGTCACTTCCTGTTCTGTAGAGATCACTTCTCAGCAGTCACTTCCTGTTCTGTAGAGATCACTTCTCAGTAGTCACTTCCTGTCCTGTAGAGATCACTTCTCAGTAGTCACTTCCTGTTTTGTAGAGATCACTTCTCAGTAGTCACTTCCTGTCCTGTAGAGATCACTTCTCAGCAGTCACTTCCTGTTCTGTAGAGATCACCTCTCAGCAGTCACTTCCTGTTCTGTAGAGATCACCTCTCAGCAGTCACTTCCTGTTCTGTAGAGATCACTTCTCAGCAGTCACTTCCTGTTCTGTAGAGATCACTTCTCAGCAGTCACTTCCTGTTTTGTAGAGATCACTTCTCAGTAGTCACTTCCTGTTCTGTAGAGATCACTTCTCAGCATTCACTTCCTGTTCTGTAGAGATCACTTCTCAGTAGTCACTTCCTGTCCTGTAGAGATCACTTCTCAGTAGTCACTTCCTGTTCTGTAGAGATCACTTCTCAGTAGTCACTTCCTGTCCTGTAGAGATCACCTCTCAGCAGTCACTTCCTGTTCTGTAGAGATCACTTCTCAGCAGTCACTTCCTGTTCTGTAGAGATCACTTCTCAGTAGTCACTTCCTGTTCTGTAGAGATCACCTCTCTGCAGTCACTTCCTGTTCTGTAGAGATTATTTCTCAGCGTCATTAGATTGTTAGATAAACATAAAGTAGATCCTTTTAGCCAAGCAAAAACTGTATAGTGGCCGCAGATTGTTACGCCACATCTGCCTGTATTACAATAAGGCTATGTTCACACACTTTGGGTTTTTCAGCGTTTTTTGCTGCAGATTTTTATAGAAAATTTTCAGCTGCATTTTGCAGTACCAGCAAAGTCTACGAGAAACCAGAATTCTCTGTTCCCACACCTTGTTTTTTGTTGTTGTGTATTTTGTGACTTGGTTGGGTTTTTGGAAAATAGAGCATGTCACTTCTTTTAGCGTTTTTTAATCTTTTTTTCAGCTTTTTTTTCACCCATAGGAAGTAAAAACGCACCAAAATTAGCATCAGCATTTTTTCAGCGTTTTTGATAGCAAAATAGAATGGGGTTCTTTTTTTTCCACAGAACTTTATGTACAAGCATAAACAGAGACAGAAAGACAATGAAAAAATTGCATCAAAAAACGTAGCAAAACCTGTTTTTGACGCAGCTGATTTCCTGTCAGAGATTAGGTTTTGCTATAGACTTGTGACGCTGAAAAACCCAACATGTATGAACATAGCCTAAATGGGGGTGGATCTGCAGTAACCTGCTGTGGCCCCTACGCTGTTAATGGAGCTGTGCTTTTCCTCTCTGATCACACCCAGCCCGCCACTGACACCAGGAACAGATGATTGACAGGGTTTTGAGTCCCCCTCCAATCTGATGTTAATGGCCTATCCAAAGACAGACCATCAATACAAGAATACTGGACAACATCTTTAATGCAAACACAGCCTTAATAATGTCAAGGTGATCTCCACATATATGACTATGGGTAAGTGGATGTTAATCAGTGGTAAAAAAAATTCACTTCTATGCTGTCATACACCTTAGGGCTGATGCATTAAGACTGGGGCGTTGCGCGCCCCAGTGGCTGCTGGAGTATGATGCAGCAAATTTAGCCTTTTTAAGCGATTCACATGAAGCAAATTGCAAATTGTTAAATACAGGAAATTTATAAGAATTCGATACAAATTCGAGTTGCAACATATTGGTTTGCTCATCTCTAATTATCTTTCTATCTATCTATTATCTATCTATCTATCTGTCTATCTATCTATCTGTCTATCTATCTCACACCTCTGTACTGGACATATATAAGGTTTTTTCCAACCAGCGACACTCGGCTTTGAAATCCCCTTAATTCAATTACAGTATCTAATCGTGTCTTTTCCTTCCTTCCCGGGAAGCAGTCAATAGTTTTCATTCCATAGAGATATTTCCGGACCTAGTTATAAAATAAACTGTGATTGATCTTCTTTCAGTCTCCCCAATAATAGCTCTGCCGATCAGTACAAGTTAATGAGAAGATCACAGCACAGTGAGCAAGGTCAGCAGAGGGTCTGGGCTATCACTGAGAATGATCCATTGTATTGATTGCTCCCATTGTATCAATGACTTCCTGATGGGAATGTAGTGACTGAAACTGTCCCCCATTATTCCTCACCACTCTCGGCCTGACCAGGCGAGGCTGGGAATAATATATGGGGTGCTCTCTGGCTGGTGCACTGTGTATGAGGACACTATTGCTGAAGAATTGTGCTTGGAGATACTATTTGCCATTATATATGTGGTCATTTTCTGGCATGGTCATTAGAAGGGTTTATATGAAAGGCACAATGTGTTTAATCTAGAGGTAGCCAAAATACCTTGACATGATCCCCATTCAAATAAATGGGCAACCAAGTGATACACTACTGACCTAACTTTTCTGGGCTCTTAGCTGCCCAACTATGATATTAAGATGGGAGAGGTTTTCCTGTTCAGTTCCTTTATCTTCATAGAAGTTTTTACATTTGATAGTCGTTCCCTTCAGTTTTCAAAAATTGCACTAACTTTCAAGTCTTCATGTCTCCATTAATATTTAGTCCACCTAATATGTAGTTTACAACCTGATCCTAATAACAGACATTTCTCTTGAAGTCTGTGTGTCCAGTGTATTATTGTCTTCACTAGCTCTCATGTATCAGCACAGCTTCATTCCTGGACTAATTTTGCCTTCTAGAGCTCATGAAGGTTCATATACCTTCCACAGCCTGATTGAGCTGCCTTCCCCTTTCCTCTTTAACTGCAGTGACACTTTCCCCCACACTCCACTGCTACATTTACTAACACATAGAGAAGAGAGTGAGAAGAGCAGGGAGAGCCTTCAGAGCCAGGATCAGAGCTTAGAGTTTGCAGACCAGTTAGCTAGTGGTAATGCAGCAGCGAAGAGGTTGACAATTTGCAATGAAGACTTTGTAGAAAATTGCTTAAATTTGCATTGTGCATTGAGCAATATATTCAGTTCAGTGGTGTACATGCAGTGACATACTTCCAATGGAGCTAGACCATGCAGCTGCTGTGATACATGGGGTGTCAGAGGTCATCAGGCACCACTAACAACTGTATTTGCAAGTGAAAGCCCCAATTCCCTGCTCTACCATTCACTCAGTAACTGTTCCAGTTCAGTCTGATGGGTTACAGTGATGTTGGCTGCTCTGAACCCCCAAATGTACAGGTCAAAAGAAGTTTGCTGCAAGCTCCTTGGCTTGTCCTAGGAATGGGGTTAGGTGAGTAAAGTATTATTTTTATTATTGAGATGCACTATTTCTGTGTGTGTTCATGTGGTGGGGACTCAGGGGACAACATTTTCTGTGGGAGCACTAGAAGGGGTATTTTGCTGTGTGTGGACAGAATTCTGAGCATTATACTGTGCAAGGGGTTCAAATGGTGTAATATACTATATGTGTGTTGTATAAAGGGCATTATACAGTGTGGGCTCAATAATAGTGCATAATAGTGTGGGGAAGTACTAAGGGTGCATTTTTATGTGTGAGGAAACTAATAGTGCATAATACTGTGTGGGAGTACTAAGGGGCCATTATACTCTGTGGATGCAGCGATAGTGCATCATACTGTATGGGTGTACTAAAGGGGGCATTTTACTGTGTGGGGGGCACAAATAGTGTATAATATTGTGTGGTGGTTCTAAGGGGGCATTATACTATGTGGGGGCACAAATAGTGCATAATACTGTGTGGGTGTACTGAGTCAGCATTGTACTGTACGGGAGGCACTATGGGGGAATTAAACTGTGTCTGGGCACTAATAGTACATAATGCAGCGTGGTGGTCCTAAGGGGGGATTATACTGTGTCAGGGCACTAATAGTGCATAATGCAGTGTGGGGGTCCTAAGGGGGAATTATACTGTGTCTGGGCACTAATAGTGCATAATACTCTGTTGGAGTACCAAGGAGGCATTATACTATGCGGGAAGCACAAAGGGGGGAATCATACTGTGTGGGGGCACTCTTAGATAATACTCACTGGGAGTACTAGGGGGGGCATTATATTATGTGGGAGGCATGAATGGGGCATCTTCCTGCATACTGTTTGTGGGGAAATGAGTGGACATCATACTGTGTGGGTAGGTAACAGAGTGCACCACTACGAAGCACTAAAGATATTTCAATTAATAATACTTTATTAACTGTGATGGGAGACCATGACCCTGTGTAGGGGCATTATTATACAGTGTGGGGCACTGAAGGGCCACTATTGCGGTGTGTTGCACATAGGGTAACACTATTCTGTTTTTTTCGCTTGTAATGTGACTTGGCAGAAAAGTTTCTATGGAGGGGTATTCTGAAGTTCGCTATGGAGCCCATATTTTCTTCTACGCCCCTGTGTATAAAACTTTAACCATTTCCTTTGAGATTACCATATATTTCTAAAACAGAGCTTGTGATCCCATATAGCGCACATAGAAGCCATACGACCAACATAGAGATATATTTTGCCAACAATCTAACTGAAGAAACCGCAGTGAAAACAAGTCTGGTAATTCGGGCTTGTTGTGCTTTTAACCTGCGACCTCTTGAATGCGAGGCTTCTGCATCATGATATAGCAGAGCCGGTGAATGAGTTTTTATGAGCGTCCAGTGATAAGAAAAAACAGCTTATAATAGAAAAAAATGGCGTGATTTTTAACCATTGAATTGCCCCTGTAAGATGAATAGCTGCTGAGTATATACAGTCCAAGTCTCGACATCGGGGTTTGCAGATAGCCGGGGATATTATAGACATTTTTATTTCAGCGTCTTCTTCGCCCAATGTTCTCTTTCGAAGACTTGGCGAAATGTAATTGAATTTCAAAGCAATAATGCTGACTTATCAGCCAGACGCAGGTAGCAGAATAGCACGCCGGCTCCTCCGCGCAGCAGAGACGTGCACCGTGCTCTTGTCAATGTGGCAGTAAAAAATATCAGAGGACAATAGAAAAGTAACAGGAAAAAAAGCCTCAACATTCCGGAATGGACATTCAATAAAGAGTTTCATACCGCACCTAATGGGAAAAATAACCCAAGGGATCCGAGGATGACTAATGCCATCCAAGACTGCGAAATATTTCTGCAGACAGGAATTAAGGCTTTATGTATGTATTATTTCAGATATCGTCTTGTGACTCCTCATTTTTTCTTACATTGGCCGGAAACCAGTTTAATGCAAAGATGAGATGAATTGACTTAGGCTGATCCCCTAGTTTGCCGAATGTATGATGTGCCATAGAGATGTGTGAGAAGTTTGCATTGGAAGGGTCGTAGGGCCAAGACCCCCATCAATCACCAAAATTGGTCCGTAGAGCTCCCCTCTGTGCCAAGCTTTAAAACTTTTAGCTTGAAGGTCTCAATACTTTGGTCCTATAGGATGTTATGGGGGTTGTGCTAAAATAAGGAAACGTGATCTGCTTCTTCTTCCAGAAACAGCGTCATGCTCATAAGTTGGCTATATTACACTTGCCTACTGTCGCATGACTACATACATAGCAGTGGCAGGATTGTGTCAACTTTATATACAAGTGCATCTCACTAAACTAGATTATCATCAAAAAGTTAATTTATTTCAGTTCTTCAATACAAAAAGTGAAACTCCTATATTATATAGAGTCATTACACACAGAGTGATCTATTTCAAGTGTTTATTTCTGTTAATGTTGATGATTATGGCTTACAGCCAATGACAACACAAAAGTCATTATCTCAGTAAATTAGAATAATTTATAACAGCTTGAAAAATGTTTTTATAATCTGAAATGTTGGCCTACTGAAATGTATGCTCAGTAAATGCCCTCAATACTTGGTCGGGCTCCTTTTGCATCAATTACTGCATCAATGCGGCGTGGCATGGAGGCGATCAGCCTGTGGCACTGCTGAGGTGTTATGGAAGCCCAGGTGGCTTTGATAGCAGCCTTCAGCTCGTCTGCATTGTTGGGTCTGGGGTCTCTCATCTTCCTCTTGACAATACCCCATAGATTCTCTATAATAGATTCTCTATGGGGTTAAGGTCAGGTGAGTTTGCTACCAATCAAGCACAGTGATACTGTTGTGTGTAAACCAGGTATTGGTACTTTTGGCAGTGTGGACAGGGGCCAAGTCCTGCTGGAGAATGACATTTCCATCTCCATAAAGCTTGTCGGCAGAGGGAAGCATGAAGTGCTCTAAAATGTCCTGGTAGACGGCTGCGCTGACTTTGGTCTTGATAAAACACAGTGGACCTCCACCAGCAGATGACATGGCTCCCCAAACCATCACTGATTGTGGAGACTTCACACTAGACCTCCAGCAGCTTGGATTGTGGCCTCTCCACTCTTCCTCCAGACTCTGGGACCTTGATTTCCAAATGAGATGCAAAATTTACTTTCATCTGAAAACAACACCTTTGGCCTCTGAGCGATAGTCCAGGTCTTTTTCTCCTTGGCCCAGGTAAGACGCTTCTTGTCTATTGGTCATGAGTGGCTTGACACAAGGAATGTGACACTTGTAGCCCATGTCCTGGATACGTCTGTGTGTGGTGGCTCTTGAAGCAATGACTCCAGCAGCAGTCCACTCCTTGTCAATCTCCCCCAAATGTTTGAATGGCCTTTTCTTAACAATCCTTTCAAGGCTGCGGTTATCCCGGTTGCTTGTGCACCTTTTTCTACCACACTTTTTCTTTCCACTCAACTTTCCATTAATATGCTTGGATACAGCACTCTGTGAACAGCCAGCTTCTTTAGCAATGACCTTTTGTGGCTTACCCTCCTTGTGGAGTGTGTCAGTGACTGCCTTCTGGACATCTGTCAAGTCAGCAGTCTTCCCCATGATTGTGGAGCCTACTGAAACAGACTAATGGACCTTTTTAAATGCATTGGAAGCCTTTGCAGGTGTTTTTTGTTGATTATTCTAATATACTGAGATAATGACTTTTGTGTTGTCATTG
This sequence comes from Phyllobates terribilis, assembly GCF_046119375.1. Classification (NCBI taxonomy): domain Eukaryota; kingdom Metazoa; phylum Chordata; class Amphibia; order Anura; family Dendrobatidae; genus Phyllobates; species Phyllobates terribilis. Next base: position 390,776,982 of record NW_027362765.1, read on the forward strand.
GCTGTAAGCCATAATCATCAACATTAACAGAAATAAACACTTGAAATAGATCACTCTATTTGTAATGACTCTATATAATTTATAAGTTTCACTTTTTGTATTGAAGAACTGAAATAAATTAACTTTTTGATGATATTCTAATTTAGTGAGAAGCACTTGTTACTGTCAGATCACTGTAATAGCGCTGGTAATATACTGCAGGGATCACTGTGCAGTGCGTAAAACATTATTGGAGCATTATAACATCATTAACCTTTAGACACCATGATCAATAGTTGCCTATGAGAACAACTATAGAGCGGGCTGGAGGTTGTTCTCTATATCTCCACCTCAGGGTTTGGTCTGGGCTGTAAATAGCCAGCCTTGTGACTCAGGTGGGGGTCATTATCTGGAGAGACTTGCTCCAGAGAGGAGCTTGCATGTGTTTTGCTGAACCATGTGTGACTAACCCTGAGTGGCTGGAAAGTGGCCGATATACGGACTGTGCTGTATATTTTTTTGTTTTGCCGTTATGCCGAATGCGCTGTGTCTAATTTATGGACTCCAGGGTGGTTTATGACATGTTTTAATTTAATAAACCAACCCGAAATTTAAAGAAACAGTGTTCCGTGTCTACCTCTGTGTACAGCCGAGCAAGCCGCTTTACTACACTATTATAACACTGCCCCTATGTACAAGAATATAACTAATATAATACTGCCCCCTATGTACAAGCATATAACTACTATAATACTGCTCCCTATGTACAAGAATATAACTGCTATAATACTGCCCCTATGTACAAGAATATAACTACTATAATACTGCCCCTATGTACAAGAATATAACTACTATAATACTGCTCCTATGTACAAGAATATAACTACTATAATACTACCCCTATGTACAAGAATATAAATACTATAATACTGCCCCTATGTACAGGAATATAACTACTATTATACTGCCCCTATGTACAAGAATATAACTACTATAATACTGCTCCTATGTATAAGAATATAACTACTATAATACTGCCCCTATGTACAAGAATATAACTACTATAATACTGTCCCCTATGTACAGGAATATAACTACTATTATACTGCCCCTATGTACAAGAATATAACTACTATAATACTGCTCCTATGTACAAGAATATAACTACTATAATACTGCCCCCTATGTACAAGAATATAACTACTATAATACTGCTCCCTATGTACAAGAATATAACTACTATAATACTGCCCCCTATGTACAAGAATATAACTACTATAATACTGCCTCTATATACAAGAATATAACTACTATAATACTGCTCCCTATGTACAAGAATATAACTGCTATAATACTGCCCCTATGTACAAGAATATAACTACTATAATACTGCCCCTATGTACAAGAATATAACTACTATAATACTGCCCCTATGTACAAGAATATAACTACTATAATACTGTCCCCTATGTACAGGAATATAACTACTATTATACTGCCCCTATGTACAAGAATATAACTACTATAATACTGCCCCTATGTACAAGAATATAACTACTATAATACTGCCCCTATGTACAAGAATATAACTACTATAATACTGTCCCCTATGTACAGGAATATAACTACTATTATACTGCCCCTATGTACAAGAATATAACTACTATAATACTGCTCCTATGTACAAGAATATAACTACTATAATACTGCCCCCTATGTACAAGAATATAACTACTATAATACTGCTCCCTATGTACAAGAATATAACTACTATAATACTGCCCCCTATGTACAAGAATATAACTACTATAATACTGCCTCTATATACAAGAATATAACTACTATAATACTGCTCCCTATGTACAAGAATATAACTACTATAATACTGCCCCTATGTACAAGAATATAACTACTATAATACTGCTCCTATGTACAAGAATATAACTACTATAATACTGCCCCCTATGTACAAGAATATAACTATTATAATAGTGCCCCCTATGTACAAGAATATAACTACTATAATACTGCCCCTATGTACAAGAATATAACTACTATTATACTGCCCCTATGTACAAGAATATAACTACTATAATACTGCTCCTATGTACAAGAATATAACTACTATAATACTGCCCCCTATGTACAAGAATATAACTATTATAATAGTGCCCCCTATGTACAAGAATATAACTACTATAATACTGCCCCTATGTACAAGAATATAACTACTATAATACTGCTCCTATGTACAAGAATATAACTACTATAATACTGCCCCTATGTACAAGACTATAACTACTATAATATTGCTCCTATGTACAAGAATATAACTACTATAATACTGCCCCTATGAACAAGAATATAACTACTAAAATACTGCCCCCTATGTACAAGAATATAACTACTATAATACTGCTCCTATGTACAAGAATATAACTACTATAATACTGCTCCTATGTACAAGAATATACCTACTATAATACTGCCCCCTATGTACAAGAATATAGCTACTATAATACTGCCCCCTATGTACAAGAATATAGCTACTATAATACTGCTCCTATGTACAAGAATATAACTTATAATACTGCCCCTATGTATAAGAATATAACTACTATAATACTGCTCCCTATGTACAAGAATATAACTACTATAATACTGCCCCTATGTACAAGAATAAAACTACTATAATACTGCTCCCTATGTACAAGAATATAACTACTATAATACTGCCCCTATGTACAAGAATATAACTACTATAATACTGACCCCTATGTACAAGAATATAACTACTATAATACTGCTCCCATGTACAAGAATATAACTACTATAATACTGCCCCTATGTACAAGAATATAGCTACTATAATACTGCCCCTATGTACAAGAATATAACTACTATAATACTGTCCCTATATACAAGAATATAACTACTATAATACTGCCCCCTATGTACAAGAATATAACTACTATAATACTGCCCCTATGTACAAGAATATAACTACTATAATACTGCCCCCTATGTACAAGAATATAACTACTATAATACTGCTCCTATGTACAAGAATATAACTACTATAATACTGCTCCCTATGTACAAGAATATAACTACTATAATACTGCCCCCTATGTACAAGAATATAACTACTATAATACTGCCCCCTATGTGCAAGAATATAACTACTATAATACTGACCCCTATGTACAAGAATATAACTACTATAATACTGACCCCTATGTACAAGAATATAACTACTATAATACTGCCCCCTATGTACAAGAATATAACTACTATAATACTGACCTCTATGTACAAGAATATAACTACTATAATACTGCCCCCTATGTACAAGAATATAACTACTATAATACTGCCCCTATGTACAAGAATATAACTACTATAATACTGCCCCCTATGTACAAGAATATAACTACTATAATACTGCTCCCTATGTACAAGAATATAACTACTATAATACTGCCCCTATGTACAAGAATATAACTACTATAATACTGCTCCTATGTACAAGAATATAACTACTATAATACTGCCCCCTATGTACAAGAATATAACTATTATAATAGTGCCCCCTATGTACAAGAATATAACTACTATAATACTGCCCCTATGTACAAGAATATAACTACTATTATACTGCCCCTATGTACAAGAATATAACTACTATAATACTGCTCCTATGTACAAGAATATAACTACTATAATACTGCCCCCTATGTACAAGAATATAACTATTATAATAGTGCCCCCTATGTACAAGAATATAACTACTATAATACTGCCCCTATGTACAAGAATATAACTACTATAATACTGCTCCTATGTACAAGAATATAACTACTATAATACTGCCCCTATGTACAAGACTATAACTACTATAATATTGCTCCTATGTACAAGAATATAACTACTATAATACTGCCCCTATGAACAAGAATATAACTACTAAAATACTGCCCCCTATGTACAAGAATATAACTACTATAATACTGCTCCTATGTACAAGAATATAACTACTATAATACTGCTCCTATGTACAAGAATATACCTACTATAATACTGCCCCCTATGTACAAGAATATAGCTACTATAATACTGCCCCCTATGTACAAGAATATAGCTACTATAATACTGCTCCTATGTACAAGAATATAACTATTATAATACTGCCCCTATGTATAAGAATATAACTACTATAATACTGCCCCTATGTACAAGAATATAACTACTATAATACTGCTCCTATGTACAAGAATATAACTACTATAATACTGCTCCCTATGTACAAGAATATAACTACTATAATACTGCCCCTATGTACAAGAATAAAACTACTATAATACTGCTCCCTATGTACAAGAATATAACTACTATAATACTGCCCCTATGTACAAGAATATAACTACTATAATACTGACCCCTATGTACAAGAATATAACTACTATAATACTGCTCCCATGTACAAGAATATAACTACTATAATACTGCCCCTATGTACAAGAATATAGCTACTATAATACTGCCCCTATGTACAAGAATATAACTACTATAATACTGTCCCTATATACAAGAATATAACTACTATAATACTGCCCCCTATGTACAAGAATATAACTACTATAATACTGCCCCTATGTACAAGAATATAACTACTATAATACTGCCCCCTATGTACAAGAATATAACTACTATAATACTGCTCCTATGTACAAGAATATAACTACTATAATACTGCTCCCTATGTACAAGAATATAACTACTATAATACTGCCCCCTATGTACAAGAATATAACTACTATAAAACTGCCCCCTATGTGCAAGAATATAACTACTATAATACTGACCCCTATGTACAAGAATATAACTACTATAATACTGACCCCTATGTACAAGAATATAACTACTATAATACTGCCCCCTATGTACAAGAATATAACTACTATAATACTGACCTCTATGTACAAGAATATAACTACTATAATACTGCCCCCTATGTACAAGAATATAACTACTATAATACTGCCCCTATGTACAAGAATATAACTACTATAATACTGCCCCCTATGTACAAGAATATAACTACTATAATACTGCCCCCTATGTACAAGAATATAACTACTATAATACTGCCCCTATGTACAAGAATATAACTACTATAATACTGCCCCCTATGTACAAGAATATAGCTACTATAATACTGCCCCCTATGTACAAGAATATAACTACTATAATACTGCTCCTATGTACAAGAATATAACTACTATAATACTGCCCCTATGTACAAGAATATAACTAGTATAATACTGCTCCTGTGTACAAGAATATAACTACTATAATACTGCTTCTATGTACAAGAATATAACTACTATAATACTGTCCCTATATACAAGAATATAACTACTATAATACTGCCCCCTATGTACAAGAATATAACTATTATAATACTGCCCCTATGTACAAGAATATAACTACTATAATACTGCCCCCTATGTACAAGAATATAACTACTATAATACTGCTCCTATGTACAAGAATATAACTACTATAATACTGCCCCCTATGTACAAGAATATAACTACTATAATACTGCCCCCTATGTACAAGAATATAACTACTATAATACTGCTCCTATGTACAAGAATATAACTACTATAATACTGCCCCCTTTGTACAAGAATATAACTACTATAATACTGCTCCTATGTAGAAGAATATAACTACTATAATACTGCCCCCTATGTACAAGAATATAACTACTATAATACTGCCCCCTATGTACAAGAATATAACTACTATAATACTGCTCCTATGTACAAGAATATAACTACTATAATACTGCCCCCTATGTACATGAATATAACTACTATAATACTGCTCCTATGTACAAGAATATAACTACTATAATACTGCTCCTGTGTACAAGATTATAACTACTATAATACTGCTTCTATGTACAAGAATATAACTACTATAATACTGTCCCTATATACAAGAATATAACTACTATAATACTGCCCCCTATGTACAAGAATATAACTACTATAATACTGCCCCTATGTACAAGAATATAACTACTATAATACTGCCCCCTATGTACAAGAATATAACTACTATAATACTGCTCCTATGTACAAGAATATAACTACTATAATACTGCCCCCTATGTACAAGAATATAACTACTATAATACTGCCCCCTATGTACAATAATATAACTACTATAATACTGCTCCTATGTACAAGAATATAACTACTATAATACTGCCCCCTATGTACAAGAATATAACTACTATAATACTGCCCCTATGTAGAAGAATATAACTACTTTAATACTGCTCCCTATGTACAAGAATATAGCTACTATAATACTGCCCCCTATGTACAAGAATATAACTACTATAATACTGCTCCTATGTACAAGAATATAACTACTATAATACTGCCCCTATGTAAAAGAATATAACTACTATAATACTGCTCCTGTGTACAAGAATATAACTATTATAATACTGCCCCTATGTACAAGAATATAGCTACTATAATACTGTCCCCTATGTACAAGAATATAACTACTATAATACTGCCCCCTATGTACAAGAATATAACTACTATAATACTGCTCCTATGTACAAGAATATAACTACTATAATACTGCTCCTATGTACAAGAATAAAACTACTATAATACTGCTCCCTATGTACAAGAATATAACTACTATAATACTGCCCCCTATGTACAAGAATATAACTACTATAATACTGCCCCTATGTACAAGAATATAACTACTATCATACTGCTCCCTATGTACAAGAATATAACTACTATAATACTGCTCCTATCTACAAGAATATATCTACTATAATACTGCTCCTATGTACAAGAATATAACTACTATAATACTGCCCCCTATGTACAAGAATATAACTACTATAATACTGCCCCCTATGTACAAGAATATAACTACTATAATACTGCTCCCTATGTACAAGAATATAACTACTATAATACTGCTCCTATGTACAAGAATAAAACTACTATAATACTGCTCCCTATGTACAAGAATATAACTACTATAATACTGCCCCCTATGTACAAGAATATAACTACTATAATACTGCCCCTATGTACAAGAATATAACTACTATCATACTGCTCCCTATGTACAAGAATATAACTACTATAATACTGCTCCTATCTACAAGAATATATCTACTATAATACTGCTCCTATGTACAAGAATATAACTACTATAATACTGCCCCCTATGTACAAGAATATAACTACTATAATACTGCCCCCTATGTACAAGAATATAACTACTATAATACTGCTCCTATGTACAAGAATATAACTACTATAATACTGCTCCTATGTACAAGAATAAAACTACTATAATACTGCTCCCTATGTACAAGAATATAACTACTATAATACTGTCCCTATGTACAAGAATATAACTACTATAATACTGCTCCTATGTACAAGAATATACCTACTATAATACTGACCCCTATGTACAAGAATATAACTACTATAATATTGCCCCCTATGTACAAGAATATAACTACTATAATACTGCTCCTATGTACAAGAATATAACTACTATAATACTGCTCCTATGTACAAGAATATAACTACTATAATACTGCCCCCTATGTACAACAATATAACTACTATAATACTGCCCCCTATGTACAGGAATTTAACTACTATAATACTGCCCCTATAAACAAGAATATAACTACTAATTACATAATTAAAGTTATCTCTTCCAAAAGCAAAATTCAGCTACTCGCTAATTATTTTACCTACACACAGAGGATGATGATGATTTTGAATTTTGATTTATCTGATCCATAACTCAATCCATAAAAATGTATTATAATACTTCCTCATTGTATAGTAATTTTGTTGCAGTTTTTACTTTGTTTTTTTTGCGTTGACTTGGGATAAGCCTTTTCTCAGTAATGTTGATCATCTTAGACTTCGCTTCAAACTTTGTAGCAAATTAAAATTCTGAACAAGTTGTGGTTGTTTTGTGAGAGGTCCGCATTCAGCCTTCATTCTAGGAGCGGGTTATGAAGAATGGCAATAGTTGGTTTGAGTTATTATGGAACTGACAGTCTGAAAAGCGCTGCCAATCCAGCTGTCAGTGATGAATTCATCTCCTCTGTCTTATTCCCCCCTGCTTCTTTTTAGTTATAAACTTAAAAATAAACTTTTTTATGGTATTTTCTCTTTATAAATATATTTCTGTTGTTATTTTTTATTCTAAATTGCACTTTGTTTTTGCATTTTCAGATGAAGTCTGCAGAAGTTGAGGACAGAGCGCTGTTTACAGAGACTTACTGCAAAATCTGCAATGCGCAGTTAATATCTGAGTCTCAGAGGGTTGCACATTACGAGGTGAGCGCATCCAACACTTGTGTTTAACAATACAGAGTAACCGGTGGAGGCTTGAAAAATGAAGATTGTAGAAGGTTTAAAGGAGAACTGTACTTACAAGAAACTTTTCATAATACATTGTCCTGTGTATGTGCATGAGGATTAATAATATTTCTGCCAATTATTTGACTTGTATCCTGAATTTTTCACCAGTTTTCTCCTCTGCAGACTCTTATCTCTTAATTTGCAATTGACTCTGAGCTGGTGGGTGGTGACTAACTGCTAAGATGTCTTCTATACACAACGCATAGAGAGGAATTCCTGCTCTTCATTTCTTATTCAGCACACAGACAGAAGCAGCACTAACATGGAGTAAATTACACAGTAGTACTGAGCAGTGTAGATGTGACTCCAGCCCTATTGGGAGGTAAAAGACTTGCTAGAAAGCTCAGCATGAGCTCTCTTGTGTCTCATACTGCTTCTAACAAGTCCTCAAGCCTCCCTTCTCCATATAATGTAATAGGAAGTGTAACCTGACCCCTCACTGAGTTGGCAGTCCCTCTTGTCTTGAGGAAGACAGAGTTGGACTATTTTTTCAAAGTGAATGGTGAGTTCACGAGGCTGGAGAAGTGGCTCATAAGTGGAGAAAGAATCAGGTTTCGATTTCTCACAAAGTTTCTCTTATTGGACTGTACTATTGATTAAAGCTTGTGGAAAGTACAGTTCCCATTTTGCAAACTTTACTTGCATGATAATTCGATGTAGAGGAATTGAATTTTTAGTTTAACTCTTTAAGACTGCCTCTTTTCTATATAATGATGACTTTTTCAGTTTGAATAAGCTTTACCTGCAGTCCTATGTAAAGTCATATATAACGCATTGTGGAAAGAAGTGCAAGAATTTCAACAATTCGCATATTATAATTCCATTTATTGTTATACATTAAGACCCAGGAAGTCAATATGGTTATGACTTAATATCTTATAGTGAAATATGTATGGGGCATTACATTTCAATGTGCATTTCTACTTTTTATTAACTTTTTTATGGCTTAATTATCTATATGCGGTAGGTTCCTTTGCTCCCCCTAGTGGTGGCTGAAGGCAGTCAAAATGTCATTGTGATCTCTGTATTTGAGAAATACATCTCAAAATGCTAAAATAATATAGGGAGAATTTAGGCACCAAAGAAATTTGGATTAATAAACATTAGAAAAAAATTAAACAATGTTTATAGATGATTGTTGTGTTTATATTTCTCATTGCATTATTGGTCATGGGGGTAAGCAACAATCCTATATGTGTTCACAACTACTCATTAAAGAGGCTGTCTTAGTCCGACCGCCCCAATACAGAGCTGAAGAAAGTTGCCGTGGACCACTCATTTTTCTTACAGCGGCCACTATTGGAAAAATGTAGTATTGCATGTGACCATTCAAATAATTGGTTGTGCATATAGTAGATAGTAGGAATATTGTTCCACTACTTTCTATGATGTCCACATACCCTCATATATGACCTATTAGTGGATACAAATACCTTTGTTATGGTCTGGCTCAGCAACAAATCCCGATCCCTAGAGGGGATTGGATTTACCGTATATACTGAGCGGAGTTTGCAAACAACGACAGCAAAGATTGCAAAGATAAAGGGGGAATTGATCAGTACTGGCGTTTTGTTCACCAGTCCTGATCCAGAGTTTACTGTAGTAAGATGCCCTAAATTCATCAATAGGCGCCAGCACTTAATGAATTTTCTGCTTGTGAGCCCTCGATAGAAAGCGTTCTCCAGTCCATGACATTTCTACTATAATTTATGGAAAATTATAGCAGATCTGTTGGTCCGGGCAAGGCAACCACTGTTCAAGGAAGCTCTACCCAGTTTCCAAAATTTGTCCAAAACATAAAAATGCCCAAAGTCTTGACTTTTTTGTTTTCAGTTAGCTAAGAACCATTTATTGTGATGGGACACTATGGGGGGCATTATAATCTGGGGGTGCACTGTGGGGTCATCACATTGTGTATATGGTCACTATAGTGAGTATTATACTTTGTGGGGACACTATACTGTGTGGGGAGGCACTGTGGAGCATCATAATGTATGGGGGGTGGCACTGTGGTGGGAACCATTTATTGTGATGGGACACTATGGGGGGCATTATACTTTGGGGTGCACTGTGGGGTCATCACACTGTGTATAAGGTCACTATGGGGCATATTATACTATGTGGGGGCACTATGCTGTGTGGGGAGGCACTGTGGACCATCATAATGTATGGGGGGTGGCACTGTGGTGGTAACCATTTATTGTGATGGGACACTATGGGGGGCATTATATTCTGGGGGTGCACTGTGGGGTCATCACACTGTGTATAAGGTCACTATGGGGCGTATTATACTATGTGGGGGCACTATGCTGTGTGGGGAGGCACTGTGGACCATCATAATGTATGGGGGGTGGCACTGTGGTGGGAACCATTTATTGTGATGGGACACTATGGGGGACATTATACTCTGGGGTGCACTGTGGGGTCATCACACTGTGTATAAGGTCACTATGAGGAGTATTATGCTATGTGGGGGCACTATACTGTGTGGGGAGGCATTGTGGGGCATCATACTGTGTTTCTGTAGGAGGCATTTTTGGTGCATCCTACTGTATGGGTGCCATGAAAGGGATAGTGGGTGCGAACACTGAAGAGCTAAAGTAGAGGCAATATTTTTGTTTGGGGGCAAAAAAAATGACCAGGTGAGGTTAGGTATTTGGCTTAAAAGTCAAGATGTACCTAACCCCTAAGAACGGCACAAAACTAGTCACATCTGCCTCAATGACCGGCGCGAGGTCAGGTGATTCAAATACCGTGCCCCCCACTCTGATGGGAGAGGGAGGTTATCCCCCTGCGGACCGTCCTCCCCTCAATAGTGACTATTTCTCTGCCACAACTGATTGACCATGATGAAAGGCGGACGCATCTATGCCCTGTAAATATTTGATCACATTGCTGATGTGTAGTGACCTTTCCCCGGCACATTGCCCATCAGGGGTCTTTCAGGAGCAGGAGCAGAAGACTTTTTGTTAATGTCACACCCGAGAGGAAGCTGAGGATCACTTAGTCACAAAGACCTTGAACTTCCGACGTTTCTTTAAGCCATTACATTTGAGAAACTACCTTCAAAGGGAATATATTCCTCCAAAGTGACAGTGTAAATGTATTTTTCTCACCTCTGTTTGACTTCAGACTAATCACTTCTCTGAATGCCGGCACTAAATGCTACATGTAGAGTAACACCTTCTAGGAAATGTGTTATAAAGCCTTCACACATCGCACCTAATGCAGCCCCGCTGCCCACAGAGCACAAGACATGTCCCGGGACTATAAATACGTTTCAACTTCAATTGGCACAATCCATTTTCCCTTTTTATTACTGTCGGTCTCTCCAGGTAAGTTTCTGCAAAGTTTAAAGTGAATTTCCATCACCGAACACAATTATTTTTAAATCTGTGTCAGCTATTCTGATTCATTGTATGATATATCTATAGAAACTTAAGAAGTCATGAAAAGTATATAGTAAGCTCCAGAGCACCCCCTAGTGGTGGCTACTGCAGGGAGTCAACATTTTATCATTTAACTTGATTTGTGACCTTGTTTTTTTATATATATCACAGAATTTTGCATCTGAACTTTGATTTTTTTTTGCATAGTAGAGTAGACATTTTTAATCCAGATTGCTGTGTCCCATAATCAAGGGAAGACGCATTATCCTGGATTAGTAAAAACTAGTGTTACTCAATTGTCCCGACACAAACACCAGGCCTGTGTCCTCTTTTCCTATAGCCACCTTCCTTTGCAGAAGACCACACCAGTTTTTTCAGCCTTTTAGGGTCAACTTTGATAGAAGCCAGATGCTTAAGTATTAAGTAGCTTTGCTTCAGTTGCTTCAAGTTTGTCAAACATTTACTGCTACACCACTTGGTCCAGCTCCAGCCAGGAAGGAGTTTGTCATCTTCCCTTTTCTCTTGACTTCCAAGCTACAACCAGAAATATTTCCAATCTCAGTCCAGTTTACTTTGGAATTGTCCACATCAATCTCTCAGTAAGGGCAGAGACAGACTGCCGTATAACTCGTGCGATGATTACCTCACACTGAACGGACTGGCCGGCACCTCTCATGAGCTGAGCGTGACAGCATGATGTATTTCTATGCAGCTGTCAAGCTCAGGTCAGGAGAGGTGCCGGCCAGTTCGAGGTTTACCATGCAATACTCGCACGAGAAATACGGCAGTCTGTCTCTGCCCTTAGTTGCCAAATTCTCACAAATGTTCACACCTGGCCTCTGCAATCAAGGTTGTACATCACTTCAAGCACATCTCCAGTTTGCCTGTATTGCATTCTTGCGATTAATCATTGGTTTGTTCGAAGATACCAGACAATATTTAATTCACTTTTACATCGCTGCCTTTGGCCATTGCCCTGCTGCAGGGTACAAGACTGCATTTATTTCTCTTGTTACATTGCCGCTATTGGTCATTGCACTGCTGGAAGATACCATACTGCATTTAATTTTCTGTTACATTGCTGCTATCAACCTTTACCCTGCTGGAAAATACCAGATTGCATTTACTTCTCAGTTTCTCCAGTGTTTAACCATTGCCTTGCTTGATGTTACCAGACTGTATTACTGTGTTTAACCCCTTACCTGCTGGAAGATTCCAGTTTCCTCTACTGCAGCTTTTTCTATGTTATTGCTGCTGCTTCGGTGTCCACAATACTGCCTCTGCTATATCTGTGCTACCTGCTCAGCTTCTTTTTCTGTTGTCATTGATCCATGTGTCGCCCATCAAACTCACTCTACTGCACCATTGTCTTTGGTCTGTGTTGCTCACCCACACCTACGGTTTTGAGAATCCACCTCATCGGGTGAGCCTTTACAACAGGAAAGGTTGCATAGGAGTGCTCATATGAGAGATTATCACCTAAACACATGAGGAAGCCAGTGCACGAAAACATTGACCGCCATAACATCATGCAAAGCATGTGTACCCCACAGCAGGTGAGCAGTAGTGTCATCAGTGCTCAGTAGCATAAAGGTTAAGTTTTGACAACCACTACTGTATCAAGAACATGCAACGGTTGCCTTTCATTGTGTCCCCTATATTGTTCACCAGGCACAGATGTTGTATATTTTGTAGTTGTTGTGCCATCTGAGATTTTGCTGCCCAGTCCCATAAGCTGCATGAGGTGCAATACCAGGCACAGCCACTATATAACATATGGCGCTATGCTTGAATCAAGGTGATGCTATGGAGCGCTGCAGTCCTTTCAGTCAGGTGATCGGTGGCGGCAGTTGGACCCCGCTTATCGGACCAATTTTAATCACTCTTTCAAAGGATAGATCATTAGTATAAAATTTGGAATAGATCGAAATATGTGAAATTAAACAGTTGATGAAGGAGTGAAGTGAATTAGGACGGGTTCACACTACATCTTTGTCCCTGTTCATAACTCCACCTAGGGCTTTTGTTTTAATTCCCAAAAAATGAGATTCAGATACACTTTTGATGAAAAAGAAGTCAAGGATAATGCAGAGTAAGGGGCTGAAACTTTCAACCTTAATTTCCATATTCAATAAAAAAAAACCTCTCCACAGAGAAACATTGTACTTCAGAGAACACTTGTACTGACGCGTTTCAGGTGCTAGATGCATCATTAGCATCAATGGAGCCATTGACTTCAGTCGGGCAAATGCTGTCTGAAATATGAAACTTTGGACTCCACTTGACCTCCTTTTTGGTGGTATCCCTCAACTATTACGATGATGTGTCCAGCTAAAAAAGATAAACACCACTGGAAAAAAAGATCTTAAGGAGTCAAAAGTTTCATATTTCGAACTCCATTTGACTTTTCAGGATTTGTCTGAATCCAATATTTTGGGGATTGAAGCTCCGAACCAGAACACAGACATGAAGCGAACCTGACCGAGCTGAACATCATAGTCTTCTGATGACAATGGAGGGAAAACTGAGTAATGGAAACGCGTGAGCACTGCCATAAGCCGAGGCTATGTGAAGTTTCCTGGCTGCCACGCAGTCGGAGCTCCAACCTCCAGTCATTGTTATTACCTTTGCGTCTCGGAGTTAACACATTGCGGTATTAAATTTGCATTATTAGTCATCTGAGATTAGTCACCGTGGAGGTCTGCAGTCCTCGACTCCCAGCGTGTTCTTTATTCCTGTTCATAAACAATCGGCTTTGTATTATCACCATTATGATTCATTTTACGAGCAGAGAAGTAGACATTGTTTTGACCTGCTTTCCATTTGGATAACTTTTGATTCTGTAGGTTACATGTAATAAGATCACATGTAATGGCGCTTGGGAGGGCGGCACGGCATAGAGAAGATTTATTAATATTGGCACATCCTACGATGGTGCTGCAGTCTGTTCAGTGTAGGGTTTCTCAAAATTAGTACTGGAGGACATGTTAACTTATTGATCAGTCATGTCTTTCCACGTTCATTTACAACTCCATGTGCTTATTCCCCTTGCACCCGAGCTATGTTATTAGCACTGTCCCATCTGCAAAGATATAGAAGAAAAGTGCATGTTGCGATTTTTTTGTAAATTGAATTACATTGACTGTTGGGCTGTCCATTTTTTATAGCAATTTTAGCATTACAAGTCATGTGCTTCAGCAGAGAAGGCGTGGAAAGAAGGACATTGCTGATGTCAGTGGCAAAGGATTGGATAGGGGAACATTGCTGATGCCAGTGGCAAAGGATTGGAAAGGGGAACATTGCTGATGCCAGTGGCAAATGATTGGAAAGGGGAACATTGCTGATGCCAGTGGCAAAGGATTGGATAGGGGAACATTGCTGCTGCCAGTGGCAAAGGATTGGAAAGGGGAACATTGCTGATGCCAGTGGCAAATGATTGGAAAGGGGAACATTGCTGATGCCAGTGGCAAAGGATTTGAAAGCGGAACATTGCTAATGCCAGTGGCAAAGGATTGGAAAGGGGAACATTGCTGATGCCAGTGGCAAAGGATTAGAAAGGGGAACATTATTGTTGCTAATGGGGGAGGCGTGGGAAAGGTGCACAATGCTGCCATCAGTGGGGAAGAATGGGATGGGGTAAGAATTGCTAACACCTTTGTGAGAGGTATTCTGCTACCAGAGGGAAAAACATAGGATGAAGGACAATTCTGCTACCAGTTGTGCTTTTTCGGTGCTTCTGGGCAGTTATTTTGAGCACCACTGTGCAATTTGTTTTCTGCTGGGAGGTATGTTGTGCTGCATTGCAGTATCTGCCATTTGAATGGAGTTATTTTGTGCAACACTTTGGTGTTTGCCGCTGTTGGGGAGGTATGTTTTGCTGCACTGTGAAGTTTGCTGCTCCTTGGGGGCGTTATGTTTGTTGCATGGTGGTTTTTGGTAGTTGCTTCCTAGGAGTGATATGAGCGCTGCATGGTAGTATTTGCCAACATCACCATGGATAGGTTGGTGAGCCGTGTGGAGGAAAAGCTTGAGAAGCTCTGCATTAATGGGACCAGAATTTTGCACCAACTATATTTTTATTAGATATAAGTTCAATTGCTACAATATAAAAGTTACACTTTTTGGGGCGCATTTTACAATTTTAATATGACATGGGCAAATAAGCTATGGCGTATGGTTTGTAATCCAAGAAGTTCTTGGACTCTTTTATAGCTCCAAATCCTCTGCATAGAAATATATTTAAAGGGGTTCTCCTCTTTATAGAAAAAAATGTACTAACATGTCGTAACATGCTATGGTGTGTCAGTCATAGTATTGTGACTTGTGCTATCCCCACCCTCTTCTGGACCCATGCAGCCTTCATTTATTTTGTCCCACTCTGGACGAGTACGTAATGGGTTCATAACATGTGCAGATACAGAAGATTTTGCATCCTGCATATTTATTGAATATTTCAGCTTAGCCAACTCAAATATATTGATGTTGCTATGCCAGACACAGTCCATGGACAAGGGTGGTGCTGTTTCTAAAAGAAAAAAAATCAGACTCTTCATTTTAATCATAGAAAATTCCTTTAACAAGAGAAAAATACCCCTTTAAAGCTTGTGAAAAACATATGAACAGACTTCTTTGAAGGAAACGTATATACAGGAACTATGTATACAGTAGATTACACAGGATCCACCATTCACAATAGGTGATGTCACAGCTCACCTTCTCCTCCTCCTGTATAATGACTGATAACATCTCTATATACAATAGATAACACAGGATCCACCATTCACAATAGGTGATGTCACAGCTCACCTCCTCCTCCTGTACAATGACTAATAACACCTCTATATACAGTAGATAATGCAGGATCCACTATTCATAATAGGGGATGTCACAGCTCACCTCCTCCACCTTTACCCAGATTAGAGCGTGCCTAGAAAGATCTCCTTCAGAAGGAAATGAGTGTGAAACAGCTTTTTACTCTTCGTGTCTATGCTGAAAAAGAACAGGAAGTGTGAGTCTTGTTTTAGTGAGTCTTGATAGCGTGAACAGGACGTGTGAGTCTTGGTAGTGTGAACAGGATGTGTGAGTCTTGATAGTGTGAACAGGACATGTGAGTCTTGTTAGTGTGCACTGGATGTGTGAGTCTTGATAGTGTGAACAGGATGTGTGAGTCTTGGTAGTGTGAATAGGACATGTGAGTCTTGGTAGTGTGAACAGGATGTTATAGTCTTGGTAGTGTGAACAGGATGTGTGAGTCTTGATAGTGTGCACAGCATGTGTGAGTCTTGGTAGTGTGAACAGGATATGTGAGTCTTGATAGTGTGCACAGGATGTGTGAGTCTTGGTAGTGTGAACAGGATGTGTGAGTCTTGATAGTGTGCACAGGATGTGTGAGTCTTGATAGTGTGCACAGGATGTGTGAGTTGATAGTGTGCTCAGGATGTGTAAGTCTTGGTAGGGTGAACAGGATGTGTGAGTCTTGATAGTGTGAACAAGACGTGTGAGTCTCGGTAGTCTGCACAGGATGTGTGAGTCTTGATAGTGTGAACAGGATGTGTGAGTCTTAGTAGTGTGTACAGGATGTGTGAGTCTTGATAGTGTGAACAGGATGTGTGAGTCTTGATAGTGTGAACAGGATGTGTGAGTCTTGGTAGTGTGAACAGGATGTGTGAGTCTTGGTAGTGTGAACAGGATGTGTGACTCTTGATAGTGTGAACAGGATGTGTGAGTCTTGGTAGTGTGCACAAGATGTGTGAGTCTTGATAGTGTGAACAGGATGTGTGAGTCTTGGAAGTGTGAACAGGACATGTGAGTCTTGGTAGTGTGAACAGGATATTATATTCTTGGTAGTGTGAACAGGATGTGTGAGTCTTGATAGTGTGAACAGGATGTGTGAGTCTTGATAGTGTGAACAGGACATGTGAGTCTTGTTAGTGTGCACAGGATGTGTGAGTCTTGATAGTGTGAACAGGATGTGTGAGTCTTGGTAGTGTGAACAGGACGTGTGAGTCTTGATAGTGTGAACAGGATGTTATAGTCTTGGTAGTGTGAACAGGATGTGTGAGTCTTGATAGTGTGCACAGGATGTGTGAGTCTTGGTAGTGTGAACAGGATGTGTGAGTCTTGATAGTGTGCACAGGATGTGTGAGTCTTGATAGTGTGCACAGGATGTGAGAGTTGATAGTGTGCTCAGGATGTGTAAGTCTTGGTAGGGTGAACAGGATGTGTGAGTCTTGATAGTGTGAACAGGACGTGTGAGTCTTGGTAGTCTGCACAGGATGTGTGAGTCTTGATAGTGTGAACAGGATGTGTGAGTCTTGGTAGTGTGCACAGGATATGTGAGTTGATAGTGTGAACAGGATGTGTGAGTCTTGGTAGTGTGAACAGGATGTGTGAGTCTTGGTAGTGTGCACAAGATGTATGAGTCTTGATAGTGTGAACAGGATGTGTGAGTCTTGAAAGTGTGAACAGGATGTGTGAGTCTTGGTAGTGTGAACAGGATGTGTGAGTTTTGATAGTGTGCACAGGATGTGTGAGTCTTGGTAGTGTGCACAGGATGTGTGAGTCTTGATAGTGTGCACAGGATGTGTGAGTCTTGATAGTGTGCACAGGATGTGTGAGTCTTGGTAGTGTGAACAGGATGTGTGAGTCTTGATAGTGTGCACAGGATGTGTGAGTCTTGGTAGTGTGAACAGGACGTGTGAATCTTGGTAGTCTGCACAAGATGTGTGAGTCTTGATAGTGTGAACAGGATGTGTGAGTCTTGATAGTGTGCACAAGATGTGTGAGTTTTGGTAGTGTGAACAGGACGTGTGAGTCTTGGTAGTGTGCACAGAATGTGTGAGTTGATAGTGTGCACAGGATGTGTGAGTCTTGGTAGTGTGCACAGGATGTGTGAGTCTTGGTAGTGTGCACAGGATGTGTGAGTCTTGATAGTGTGAACAGGAAGTGTGAGTCTTCGTAGTGTGAACAGGATGTGTGAGTCTTGATAGTGTGAACAGGACGTGTGAGTCTTGGTAGTCTGCACAAGATGTGTGAGTCTTGATAGTGTGAACAGGATGTGTGAGTCTTGATAGTGTGCACAAGATGTGTGAGTCTTGGTAGTGTGAACAGGACGTGTGAGTCTTGGTAGTGTGCACAGAATGTGTGAGTTGATGGTGTGCACAGGATGTGTGAGTCTTGGTAGTGTGCACAGAATGTGTGAGTTGATGGTGTGCACAGGATGTGTGAGTCTTGGTAGTGTGCACAGAATGTGTGAGTTGATAGTGTGCACAGGATGTGTGAGTCTTGGTAGTGTGAACATGACCGGGTACGGCCAGTACGGCTTTCTTACCGTATTTAACTGGTTCCACCTTCTCCAACGCTACACCTTACCCCCACGAATAATAACACTTCAATACAGGATTCTTTGGATAAATTTGGCCACAGCGGCCATTTTATTAACAAACAAACATTAACATATTAACAATAATAATAATACCAGATAAATTAAGAGGGGAGGGTTCTTGGAGCTAATAGATCTGGCTTTTATAACACGAAAGAAATCCAACCGCCATCTTACCCTCAGCCGTGCACCACCAGCTCGAGGGCACCAGACTTCCACAATAGGTGAAAGATTAATCACCTAAGAGCTCCCAGAGTAAAAACCCCGTCTAGAGCCCTGACCAAAAATTGCCAGACCACCCCCCATGTAACTTCAAATTACCCGGAATTCTCCCAAATTCCTTGTATCAACAAATCCGTACCAAGTCCAAGAACCCCACCCTCCGCCAACCACGCACAGCCCTGATACCTCAGGCTCGTGAGTGCCCCAACCCCAACAATGCCCTTTTGATCCCATCCTGTATTGCCAAAGCCCAGAGATCAATTCCGATGGCATTCAAATGAACACCATCCGCCATCCAAAAGTTACCCGTTTCGGACTCTAAATCTAAATGTCTAATACTTAGACTGTGTGCCCACGATGCGTTTTTGGTGCATATTTGCAGTGCGTAAACGCTCCAGAAACGCATTGCATACCTTATCCCATGACTTCCTATGACATTCTGCAAGTTCTGTGCACATGGTCCGTATTTTTTCTGCGCAGATTTTCCTTGCAGAAAAAATACGGACATGACCAATTCTTGTGCGTTTCTGCGTGCGTATTTGCCTATACAATGCATTGGAAAAACGCATGGCAAATACGCGTCAAGTACGTGTCAAAAACGCATGTAAAAAACACATGCGTTTTTCTGCCAAGGAGATGCAGAAATGCTCAGGAAAATTTCTGCTTCATTTCTACATCGTGGGCACTAAGCCTGACACCTCCATTCCTGGATACAAAGGCCCTACGGCCCTATTCAACTTCACCCTCGCTCTACTGATCCCTTTTAAAGATCTCGCCGCCCTCCACTTCTGTCTAGGCACAATGTCTGACCACACCGTTAGCAACCCTGGAAAAGTTGTCCATAACCTCAAAAGATCGAACCGAATGTCGCAAATTAACTCCCTAATAGGCCTTGTTCCCAAATCGTTCCCACCTATATGAACCACCAAGACATCAGGTGCTGTATCAAACCGGGCAGCCTTGTGGAATTCGGACAAAAACCGACTCCCCACCATCCCTCTAAAACCCAGCCAGCCGACAACAATCTGCTCCCTACCAAAACCCAGTTGCCTACCGTCCGGCCTTACATCGGCCCGCAGTGCCCCACAGTGCACGAACGAATGTCCGAAAATCCAGGCTAACAATGGACCCGCACCTAAAATGATTAACGAAAAAACATATTAACCAACTTGACAAACTACTTTTGCCATTGCCTTATCATAATTAATACCTCACATACGTAAGAAAGCGGTCAGAATTCCACCTGCCGATGCGCTTTATCACCTCAGCACCCAGACCGCACCTATCTTCATCTGACCCTGCGCCAATCCTAAACGAATGTGAGCCATATAATTCGGGGCTAAGCCCCAACTTGAGAATCCCTTTTTTAAGTACTGCAGTAAACTGAAAACGGGACAAAAACGTTCCGTCTTCATGGCATAGAAGCGGGCCAACTCTACCCGACCATACTTGCCAATATTCTTCCAAACATCTCCTTGGGCACATCATTGCCCCGTTCACCTTGCCCAACACCACACGCCTGCCTTTTCCCGCTTGATCCGTGTTAGAGTGTCTTAACCAAAAATCAATGCCCCCAACCCAATATCCCACATCCTCGGCCCGAAGTCCCCCTGCCCTGATTTTACTTGGAGCCACCAACTCCCCAACACGCATTGCGCCTAAGAAAGCTAACGAAAAAGCCAGCCTAAACAATGCCAACTCAAAACTAGAACTACAAATCGTCCTTAATATTGCACCCAAAACCTCTAACGTAGTAAACGACACAGGTCTCTGTTTGTCCGGCATGTGTCTGCCCCTCCTGAAACCCTTTAAAGCTTGCCTGACTAAAAAAGATTTTGTAGCGTCCCCTACTCCCTGCAATTTAAAACCGAATTCCAGCCCAGCCATGAACTTACTAACCCTTGACCCGGACCACCCAATCTCTGCCGCCTTACCAATCAGAAACAAAACCGCCAAACTTTTGTCCTCGTCAGTTACAACTGGCCCCCATTCAGCCACCCAAGATTGCCATACTCGCCATGATGCCTCGTAAGCTGACCAGGTATTACTCGCTATAGATTCCCGAATTAGCCTTCCTGCTCCTCAGTAATCAGTCGCCACAAGTGCGAAGGGCATTCGTCTCCCACGTCCTCCGCCTCTGGTGCCAGAGCCCGGAAACGGTCCCACTGAAAACGAGACAATGCATCCGCTATAGAATTCTGAACATCCGGAACATGTACAGCCGAAATCCAAGCATTCAATTCAAGACACCTGAGCACGAGTTACCTGAGCAGCTTAATGACCGGAGGGGATGAGGCCGACAAACTGTTAATCACCGGCACCACTGCCATATTGTCACAATGAAAGCGTATTCTCCTATTCAAGAAAAATGACCCCCAAATAGAAACCGCCACCACCATAGGGAACAACTGCAACAAGACCAAGTTTTTTGTGTAACCCAACTGTTTCCACGATGTTGGCCACGCTCCAACACTCCACCTCCCCTTACAGTTAGCTCCGAAACCTGCACCGCCGACTGCATCCATATAGATTGCGCAAACAAAACTGTCAACGAAATCCCGCTGAATTAACGACCTCCCATTGTAATTCTCCAAAAAATGTTTCCACACTTCCAAGTCATCTCTGTGGTCCCTATTCAACCAAATGAAATGATGCGGTGCCCTCACACCTGCAGTCGCCCTGGACAACCTGCGACAAAAAATCCTGCCCATAGCCATAATTCTGCACGTGAAATTCAACCTCCCCAACAGGGATTGCAACTCCTTCAACGTTACCTTACGCAAGCTCCCCACCTTGTCCACCTCCTGCCTTAGCATGAGCAATTTATCCTCTGGTAAACGACATTCCATCTTCTCTGAATCAATCAGAATACCTAAGAAACTCAGCACAGTACAAGGCCCTTCTGTTTTCTGTTCAGCCAGCGGAACGCCAAAACGCTTAGCCACCCAAAACATAGATGCTAACAAGTTTCCACAAACTAACGATTCTGGAGGACGTATAAACAAAAAATTATCCAAATAATGAATGACCGACTGTA
The DNA here is from genome assembly GCF_046119375.1 of Phyllobates terribilis. NCBI lineage: Eukaryota > Metazoa > Chordata > Amphibia > Anura > Dendrobatidae > Phyllobates > Phyllobates terribilis. The sequence continues at coordinate 390,799,500 of NW_027362765.1, forward strand.
CACCTGCAACGTCCTGTACCGCCCATTCCAAGAAAGTGCTAAAAGTTTCAAACAACGAACAAGAATTTGCACAACCCATGGGCAAACATCTATCTAGGTAGTACTCCTCGCACCAAAAACACCCTAACAACGGAATGCTATCAGGGTGCACCCGAAGCAATCTGAACGCCGACTCAATGTCGGTCTTATCCAACAACGACCCAGGCCCATACCTGCGCACCCATTTTACTGCCGCATCAAATGATGTATACTCCACCGAACATAGTTCCTGATCAATACCATCATTCACCAAAAGCCCTTTTGGATATGACAAGTGCAGGATCAGGCAAAATTTATTAAGTTCCTTCTTTGGCACAACTCCCTAAGGAGAAATAATCACACCCTCACCCGGAAAACGTCGAAAAGGACCAGCCATACGGCCCAACTCCACCTCTTTAGACAACTTTGCACTGACCACATCCGGATGCAACTGGGCCGACCTCAAATTTTTAAGTGAAAAAGGAACTTTATGTGCGGGTGGAGGAATCCTAAAACCTTCTAAAAAACCGTAACTAATAACATCCGCTTTTTCCCAATCTGGATTTCTACTTAGAAAGAGGGCCATCCCGGGAAGTTTCACTGGAGTCTCCCCCTTGACCGGGACCCACTGAAGGCTTCCCTTTTCCTTTCTTAAAACATTTAGAGGCCCCCTGGGAACTCCTGTTACAATGGGAACACACGTGTTTGAACTTACAACTGTTCCCGTACTTGTATTGACCATCATTAAACAGCCAACACGTTCCCGATTTTTCTTTTCCACCCTGCGCCCCCGTGTTACCACAACCCTATGTCCTTCTGATCCCACTTAATTTCTGGCCTCTCCACCTTCCTCTGCCTGAACTGCTCGTCGTAACGCAACCGTGTCTGCCTCCCGTATGTACAGTGGGCCTCCCCTATAGAATCCAAATAACAAAATAAACCGGAGCAATTTTCCTGAAACTTCTCCCCGATAACGCTAGCCAATATTGCAAATGCTTGTAACCAATTTACAAACGTCTGGGGAATCAAACGCCACCTCCACTTTTCTTCCTCCTTCTTGCTATCGTCTTTCTTTCCCTTATCTAAATTGAACTTTTCCAAGGGGAGGAGGGAGAAGATTTCGACATACTCGTCCCGCCAAATTTTTTCCCTTACCTCTTTTTTTAAATGTGCCCCCAAAGGCCCCTCAAAACACACGTACACCCAAGGCCGGCGTCAGCACCCGGCACACCCGGGCAAATGCCGGGGCCCTGAGCAGGCAGAGGGGCCCACTGGCGGTCGCGCACCCCGCTGGGCTATGGGCGGAGGAGAGCGGTGTCAGCGCCCGCCCTTCTCCGCCGCTTGCTCAGGGCCCCGGCAGCCGGATACTTACCTCTCCCCGTGCCTCCGCAGATCAGCTGTCTTCCTGCTCAGCGCTCCCTGTGACGTCTCAGGTCAGAGGGCGCGGTGACGTCTTTACACCGCGTCCTCCCCTGAGCCGTCACAGGGAGCGCTGAGCGGGAAGACACCGACAACGCTGGAGTTCGGACCCGAGCAGCGGGCAGCAGGTAGCAGGTGAGGAGAAGGGAGGTGAGTATTTGATTTTTTTTTTTAATGTATGGAGGCATGGGGCAGTATAAAGAGAAGGGGGGGGGGCATCCTGCATGGGGCATTATAAAGAGAGGGGGGGGGGCATCCAGCATGGGGCATTATAAAGAGAGGGGGGGACATCCAGCATGGGGCATTATAAAGAGGGGGGGACATCCAGCATGGGGCATTATAAAGAGAGGGGGGGACATCCAGCATGGGGCATTATAAAGAGGGGGGGACATCCAGCATGGGGCATTATAAAGAGAGGGGGGGACATCCAGCATGGGGCATTATAAAGAGGGGGGGACATCCTGCATGGGGCATTATAAAGAGAGGGGGGGACATCCTGCATGGGGCATTATAAAGAGGGGGGGTGACATCCTGCATGGGGCATTATAAGGTGGGTAACAGCCTGCATGGAGCATTTAAAGGGGGGGGGCTGTATGGGGCATTATGTGGGGGGTAACAGCCTGCATGGAGCATTATAAGGGGGGACAGCCTGTATGGGGCATTATGTGGGGGGTAACAGCCTGCATGCAGCATTATATGGGGGCCAGTATCCTGTATGGAGCATTATAAGGGGACCGGTATCCTGTATGGAGCGTTATATGGGGGCCGGTATCCTGTATGGAGTTTTATAAGGGGACCAGTATCCTGTATGGAGCGTTATATGGGGGCCAGTATCCTGTATGGAGCTTTATAAGGGGACCAGTATCCTGTATGGAGCGTTATATGGGGGCCAGTATTCCGTATGGAGCCTTATATGGGGGCCAGTATTCCGTATGGGGCCTTATATGGGGGCCAGTATTCCGTATGGAGCCTTATATGGGGGCCAGTATTCCGTATGGAGCCTTATATGGGGGTCAGTATTCCGCATGGAGCCTTATATGGGGGCCAGTATTCCGTATGGAGCCTTATATGGGGGCCAGTATTCCTTATGGGGCCTTATATGGGGGCCAGTATTCCTTATGGGGCCTTATATGGGGGCCAGTATTCCGTATGGGGCCTTATATGGGGGCCAGTATTCCGTATGAAGCGTTATATGGGAGCCAGTATTCCGTATGGAGCCTTATATGGGGGCCAGTATTCCGTATGGAGCCTTATATGGGGGCCAGTATTCCGTATGGGGCCTTATATGGGGGCCAGTATTCCGTATGGAGCCTTATATGGGGGCCAGTATTCCGTATGGGGCCTTATATGGGGGCCAGTATTCCGTATGGGGCCTTATATGGGGGCTAGTATTCCGTATGGAGCCTTATATGGGGGCCAGTATTCCGTATGGAGCCTTATATGGGGGCCAGTATTCCGTATGGAGCCTTATATGGGGGCCAGTATTCCGTATGGAGCCTTATATGGGGGCCAGTATTCCGTATGGAGCCTTATATGGGGGCCAGTATTCCGTATGGAGCCTTATATGGGGGCCAGTATTCCGTATGGAGCCTTATATGGGGGTCAGTATTCCGCATGGAGCCTTATATGGGGGCCAGTATTCCGTATGGGGCCTTATATGGGGGCCAGTATTCCGTATGGGGCCTTATATGGGGGCCAGTATTCCGTATGGAGCCTTATATGGGGGCCAGTATTCCGTATGGAGCCTTATATGGGGGTCAGTATTCCGCATGGAGCCTTATATGGGGACCAGTATTCCGTATGGGGCCTTATATGGGGGCCAGTATTCCGTATGGGGCCTTATATGGGGGCCAGTATTCCGTATGGAGCCTTATATGGGGGCCAGTATTCCGTATGGAGCCTTATATGGGGGCCAGTATTCCGTATGGGGCCTTATATGGGGGCCAGTATTCCGTATGGGGCCTTATATGGGGGCCAGTATTCCGTATGGGGCCTTATATGGGGGCCAGTATTCCGTATGGAGCCTTATATGGGGGCCAGTATTCCGTATGGAGCCTTATATGGGGGCCAGTATTCCGTATGGGGCCTTATATGGGGGCCAGTATTCCGTATGGGGCCTTATATGGGGGCCAGTATTCCGTATGGGGCCTTATATGGGGGCCAGTATTCCGTATGGAGCCTTATATGGGGGCCAGTATTCCGTATGGGGCCTTATATGGGGGCCAGTATTCCGTATGGGGCCTTATATGGGGGCCAGTATTCCGTATGGAGCCTTATATGGGGGCCAGTATTCCGTATGGAGCCTTATATGGGGGCCAGTATTCCGTATGGAGCCTTATATGGGGGCCAGTATTCCGTATGGAGCCTTATATGGGGGCCAGTATTCCGTATGGAGCCTTATATGGGGGCCAGTATTCCGTATGGAGCCTTATATGGGGGCCAGTATTCCGTATGGAGCCTTATATGGGGGTCAGTATTCCGCATGGAGCCTTATATGGGGGCCAGTATTCCGTATGGGGCCTTATATGGGGGCCAGTATTCCGTATGGGGCCTTATATGGGGGCCAGTATTCCGTATGGAGCCTTATATGGGGGCCAGTATTCCGTATGGAGCCTTATATGGGGGTCAGTATTCCGCATGGAGCCTTATATGGGGGCCAGTATTCCGTATGGGGCCTTATATGGGGGCCAGTATTCCGTATGGAGCCTTATATGGGGGCCAGTATTCCGTATGGAGCCTTATATGGGGGCCAGTATTCCGTATGGAGCCTTATATGGGGGCCAGTATTCCGTATGGAGCCTTATATGGGGGCCAGTATTCCGTATGGAGCCTTATATGGGGGCCAGTATTCCGTATGGAGCCTTATATGGGGGCCAGTATTCCGTATGGAGCCTTATATGGGGGTCAGTATTCCGCATGGAGCCTTATATGGGGGCCAGTATTCCGTATGGGGCCTTATATGGGGGCCAGTATTCCGTATGGGGCCTTATATGGGGGCCAGTATTCCGTATGGAGCCTTATATGGGGGCCAGTATTCCGTATGGAGCCTTATATGGGGGTCAGTATTCCGCATGGAGCCTTATATGGGGGCCAGTATTCCGTATGGGGCCTTATATGGGGGCCAGTATTCCGTATGGGGCCTTATATGGGGGCCAGTATTCCGTATGGAGCCTTATATGGGGGCCAGTATTCCGTATGGAGCCTTATATGGGGGCCAGTATTCCGTATGGGGCCTTATATGGGGGCCAGTATTCCGTATGGAGCCTTATATGGGGGCCAGTATTCCGTATGGAGCCTTATATGGGGGCCAGTATTCCGTATGGAGCCTTATATGGGGGCCAGTATTCAGTATGGAGCCTTATATGGGGGCCAGTATTCAGTATGGAGCCTTATATGGGGGCCAGTATTCCGTATGGAGCCTTATATGGGGGCCAGTATTCCGTATGGGGCCTTATATGGGGGCCAGTATTCCATATGGAGCCTTATATGGGGGCCAGTATTCCGTATGGAGCCTTATATGGGGGCCAGTATTCAGTATGGAGCCTTATATGGGGGCCAGTATTCCGTATGGAGCCTTATATGGGGGCCAGTATGCCGTATGGAGCCTTATATGGGGGCCAGTATTCCGTATGGAGCCTTATATGGGGGCCAGTATTCCGTATGGAGCCTTATATGGGGGCCAGTATTCCGTATGGAGCCTTATATGGGGGTCAGTATTCCGCATGGAGCCTTATATGGGGGCCAGTATTCCGTATGGAGCCTTATATGGGGGCCAGTATTCCTTATGGGGCCTTATATGGGGGCCAGTATTCCTTATGGGGCCTTATATGGGGGCCAGTATTCCGTATGGGGCCTTATATGGGGGCCAGTATTCCGTATGAAGCGTTATATGGGAGCCAGTATTCCGTATGGAGCCTTATATGGGGGCCAGTATTCCGTATGGAGCCTTATATGGGGGCCAGTATTCTGTGTGGAGGGATTCGCCGGTTTCTGAGCTATTGTAGAATTTACAATAGATATCACTCATGTAATGTAAGAAGTGAAATCTTTGCATTGTACTATATATATATTTCTCCGCCGTATCTCTGCATCATGAATCGTGGTATGTGTTAAAGGGGCCCACTGAGACTCTTTCGCCCGGGGCCCAGAAAAACCTGGAGCCGACCCTGCGTACACCTCACCCCTTGCCTTATCATCAAGCTTTACCGTATTTCCTTTTTCTTTGTCGGTCTGCACCGATACCAAAATCCCAGATGACACTTCCTCGCTAGCAACCATTGACTTGACCCCTTCAGGCCCAGCCCGCTGCGCCGCCGCCTGCCCAGGCAACCAAGCTCTCACGGGCAAGACGCCTGTCTCGCCTGCTGTCCCACCTTCTAACCTCAACAAGACTTGCGACATAGTGCATAAAATATCACTAAGCCCTGGTACCTGTACCCCACTCGGCACACCCACATTCCTCGCATCGTTCCTCACTAATTGACTACTCGCTACCCCTTGCGATACAGCCCCTGCAGGCAACAAACCAGACATATAATCATACTCACGTAGCTGCGCAGGTGCTGTGTCCCCGCCAGCCGACAATCCTGAGTCCTGCCGATCCCGTGAGTTGTCGGTTCCTTGTTCGAAATCCAATCCTTCCGATTGGCGGCCATGCTTCAGGCCCGCGCCCCCGGCCTCCTCGTCACCGGGGGGGACTTGAGCGCCTGCCGCAGCAGCTGGTGCTCCCACGCCTGGAGTTCGCCTCCCACTTGTCTTCGCTCCGCTTCGTAGGCCTGTGACGCCAACCGCCCCCAGACCCGGACCGACCGGCAAGGCCCGTGCTGGATGGGATGTGCCTGCCAGGCAGCTCCACTCTGCCGCCCGCCGCGGACTGAAGAGCTGGGCTTGACAGTGCTGCTTCTCCCTGCTGCTGCCTATCCTCCGATCGCTGCCGTATGTTGAGTCTCCCGCTCCGTCTGGCAGGAACCCCGACAGGAGCATCGCCAGGGATACCTGCCGTTCCGGATGTCCGTCCGGCCAGCTCCACTGCTGCGCGCCTCATTGCCAATGTTCCGCCGTGTGCAGGCAGATCCGCCTGATGCAGGGATGTCCCTGGTAGGAGCTGCCCTGACTTCTGGTCCGGCAGCGCTGCTGACGCCGGCCGCACTTTTTGTGCGGCCCGCACTTCCTGTGCAGCCTGTGCTTCAGCACCAGTCCCCGCTCCCCGCCGTCCAGGGCCGGCAGGTCAGCTGTGCAGATTCCTGCCGGTGCGAGCACGGCAGCGTGGCACCGCAGGGTCCCGTGAGGGTCTCCGCAGCCGTCGCCTGCTGCCCGCAAATACATCGGGCGACAGCCACTCCGGAGGCCGCGATCTTCTGGATCTCCCGCTGGGACCCGGTGCCTCTTCCTCCGCATGTGCTGCCCCCAGCAAGGATGACAGCTGGGACGCCAGCTAGCCTGGATCTCTATAACGAGCCGAGTTCTGCCAACAATGCTTCCATGGACTCCATAGAGGTAGGGATTTCCTCTTCTCTGTCCAAGTCCTACAGAAGACCAGCCCTTCCCACACTATTCCCCATATCCACCCCTCAATCCTTATGGTGCCCGCCCCTATACTTCCATACCCAATCCTAAACCCCTGCATCTTCCAAACTCAAATCCTCCTGGCCAATACCAGTCATTGGGGGCTTCCTTCTAGCTACGCCCGACTCCAGCCCCCTCCTGGATGTGTGTGTGCACAGGATGTGTGATTCTTGATAATGTGAACAGGACGTGTGAGTCTTGGTAGTGTGAACAGGATGTGTGAGTCTTGATAGTGTGCAAAGGATGTGTGAGTCTTGATAGTGTGAACAGGATGTGTGAGTCTTGATAATGTGAACATGACGTGTGAGTCTTGATAATGTGAACAGGACGTGTGAGTCTTGGTAGTGTGAACAGGATGTGTGAGTTGATAGTGTGCACAGGATGTGTGAGTTGATAGTGTGCACAGGATGTGTGAGTCTTGATAGTGTGAACAGGACGTGTGAGTCTTGGTAGTGTGAACAGGATGTGTGAGTCTTGGTCATGTGCACAGGATGTGTGAGTCTTGATAGTGTGAACAGGACGTGTGAGTCTTGGTAGTGTGAACAGGATGTGTGAGTCTTGGTAGTGTGAACAGAATGTGTGAGTCTTGGTCATGTGCACAGGATGTGTGAGTCTTGATAGTGTGAACAGGACATGTGAGTCTTGGTAGTGTGAACAGGATGTGTGAGTCTTGGCAGTGTGAACAGAATGTGTGAGTCTTGGTCATGTGCACAGGATCTGTGAGTCTTGATAGCGTGAACAGGACATGTGAGTCTTGGTCGTGTGAACAGGATGTGTGAATCTTGATAGTGTGAACAGGATGTGTGAGTCTTGGTAGTGTGCACAGGATGTGTGAGTCTTGATAGTGTGAACAGGACGTGTGAGTCTTGGTAGTGTGAACAGGATGTGTGAATCTTGGTAGTGTGAACAGGATGTGTGAGTCTTGGTCATGTGCACAGGATGTGTGAGTCTTGATAGTGTGAACAGGATGTGTGAGTCTTGGTAGTGTGAACAGGATGTGTGAGTCTTGGTCATGTGCACAGGATGTGTGAGTCTTGGTAGTGTGAACAGGATGTGTGAGTCTTGGTAGGGTGAACAGGATGTGTGAGTCTTGGTAGTGTGCACAGGATGTGTGAGTCTTGATAGTGTGAACAGGACGTGTGAGTCTTGGTAGTGTGAACAGGACGTGTGAGTCTTGGTAGTGTGCACAGGATGTGTGAGTCTTGATAGTGTGAACAGGACATGTGAGTCTTGGTCGTGTGAACAGGACGTGTGAGTCTTGGTCGTGTGAACAGGATGTGTGAGTCTTGGTAGTGTGCACAGGATGTGTGAGTTGTGAGTCTTGTTAGTGTGAACAGGACGTGTGAGTCTTGGTAGTGTGAACAGGATGTGTGAATCTTGGTCATGTGCACAGGATGTGTGAGTCTTGATAGTGTGAACAGGATGTGTGAGTCTTGGTCCTGTGAACAGGACGTGTGAGTCTTGATAGTGTGAACAGGATGTGTGAGTCTTGGTAGTGTGAACAGGACGTCTGAGTCTTGATAGTGTGAACAGGATGTGTGAGTCTTGGTCATGTGCACAGGATGTGTGAGTCTTGGTAGTGTGAACAGGACGTCTGAGTCTTGATAGTGTGAACAGGATGTGTGAGTCTTGGTCATGTGCACAGGATGTGTGAGTCTTGATAGTGTGAACAGGATGTGTGAGTCTTGGTAGTGTGAACAGGATGTGTGAGTCTTGGTCATGTGCACAGGATGTGTGAGTCTTGGTAGTGTGAACATGAAGTGTGAGTCTTGTTTTAGTGAGTATTGATAGTGTGAACAGGAAGTTAAAAAACACACTTTTTTTTTTAAATACATTTATCATAAAAACCTGATTTGAACAGTAGCTCATTTTCTGATGACACATTCCCTTTACAGACAGAATAAACCTTGGTTGCTCTTTGCTTCTTCCTCCTCCGTTTTGCAGTTTTTGCTGTTCACTTTAAGACTCGTCCGCTCTTTGATATTTGTCTTTATTTCAAGCCTCTTGTTTTATCTCCGGCACATTTGCATTTGCTTATTCATTTATATCTGCCACTTGCGCTTGCAGGATGCTCTGAGCGAGCACTGATCAGACTTGTGTAGTGAGCTCAGAGGACATGCTTAGATGTGCTCATACCACAGTGTTATTCCTGCTGCTGTTTTTATATTTCATCCCCCCTCACAGATCGGTATTTATTATCTTCCGTATACTAGGACTGCTTGCTTCCATCTGGTGACACCAAAATAAAATGCTCAAAGCACGACATAGCAAGTGTCATCCCCTTGTAGTCATGGGGAGGAACGAAATGACATGATTAATCAGCCGCATAGCCTGGATGACAAGGCAACCTTGAGACGCCCCGGAACAGATGTTTCTTCTTGCTCTTGATAATCTTGTGAATTACAGATATTTTGCAGCATTGATTCAAGAGTTTTTAAAGAACACTTCCCCTGAAAATGGGTTTATAGGATTAGAAAAACATGGCAGTTCTCCTTCAGCAACGGCGTGGCTCCATAAGATGTGTCTGATAGTACAGTGTTCATGTATAGACGTGCAGTACCAGATGCAGCCACTGGGCAGGGTTGGCGCTGTTTTTGGAGGATAACAAGCTTGTTTTTCTAATCTCATACAATCCTTATACGTAGCATTACAACTCAGAAAAACACTTCTAACATGTCGCCTTACTTTTTGTAGAATTTTAGTCCATAATTTGAGTGCCTCTAGTGCATACAAAGTCTTTAGTACTTAGTTGTCAAAAGTCCTGAATTTGACAGGACTGTTCCGATTTTTTAGCTAGAAGCTGTTAAACTCACCTGTTGAGGTTGATTCAAGAAGCCGCAGGTCTAGGTGGACACACAGACCCAGAATGTTGGCAAAGTAGGCTGGAAGGGACGTGGCACAGTAGGGACCCAAACAAGAGACTATGCTGGACAGTAAGCAAACAAGTGAGGCATTACACACCGGAAGCCACAGGATCCGTATAGAAGATGAAGAGGAAATTGACAGGTCTAAAACAAAATTTAGGTAGCAGAATCCACAACAGATTGTAATGTAATATGAACAGTCTCTAATGAAAGTTAATGATGCTTATAGCAAATAATGGGTTAACAAACAGGTCAGAGAAGCAGCAGATGCAAGTTATAAAATAGATAGCAGATTGCAATGTAACATGAACAAACTCTAATATCAGTTTTGTGGTGCTTACCGCAAATGATAGCTTAACCAGCAGGCCATAGAAGCAGCAAATGCAAGTTATCAAATCCACAGAAGATTGCAATGTAACGCAAAAAACCTCTAATAATAGTTTGTGATGCTTATAGCAAATGATAGGTTAGCCAGTGTTACAGGTCCAGGTGGTGAACCTCTGTGCTGTGATACAAGGAGGGACCAGAGGGGCGTAACTAAATGCCTACCCGGATCGACCCTGGTTACACGGCGGCTTAATCGTCTCCGTGAACCAAGGAGGGATCGGGAAGGTGGACCAGGTGCCACTCTGGGACCAACCTCGTGTGAGAGCAAGCGACTCCCACGGGACTGATGGCCAAAGCCGACAGGCACGGCAGATGAGCATCGCAGGTAGACAGGCAGGTGATGCAGGCTGGCTTGGCTGGCAGACTGACAAGTGGACACGGCTGGTAGACGGGCTGTCGGGCACGGCAGATACACAGACTGGCGGGCATGGCTGATAGACAGGCTGGTGGGCACGGCAGATAGGCTGGTGGGCACGGCAGATAGACAGGCTGCCGAGCACAGCAGATAGACAGGCTGGCGGGCACGGCAGATAGACAGGCTGGCGGACAACACTGGGTCCTAAGGGCTGGAGAAGTGTTTAGTACACAAAACAACAACTTTGCATAGGCACCTCCATTTTGGAGGAGGTGCCTTAAATAGGGGCAGTAAAGTGCCCGGGGATCTGTGCCCAGTGCGCGCACCCAGGGCAGGCACCGCAGGAAAGCCAGAGGGAGGAGCAGGGGGACGCCGGACCAGGGCCATGGCGGCTAGTGGATAGGCGTCTCTGCCGGGCAGGAGGCAGAGATGATGACGCTACAGTACTCCCTCCCTTTACGCCCCCTCTTCATCAAGCCCGCAAGAAATTTTTTTAGGAGAAGAGGAGCATGTATGTTCTCCCTGGGCTCCCATGACCTCTCCTCAGGACCAAACCCCTTCCAATCCACAAGAAAGAAAGTCTTTCCTCTTACCCTCTTGATGGCCAAAATGTTCTCTACATCAAAGACGTCTTCAGCGGAGACTGGAGCTGGAGTGGTATCTAGATCGTCAGAGAAAAGATTAAGGATGACAGCATAGGCGGATTATAATGAGGACGATCTGGGCTACCGCCCGGGGCCCGTGGCTCCTTGGGGTCCATGGCCAGATCGCCCTCATTATAATGTTTTCTGAAGAGACAGGGGGACTGCACTGTACCTTTTAGACGCCGGCCGGCTACATCACAGGGAGGCAGACACGCCCCCTGCACTGCACGCTGTGTGCTGCGTCTCCAGGACTGACGTCACACAGCGGCGCCTGGAGCTGCTTCTCTTCAGCCTGCCGGAGCTCGTGCAGCAGTGGATGGCGGTAAATAGCAAATGCGAGGTCGGGCCCAGGGCAGGATGTCTGGAGTAAGGAGGGGGCTGCAGGATGCTGCTCCCCTCCTGATGAGTTCACATGGATCCCTTAGTGTCAGGTCGGTGGCCGCTCTGCTGGGGCTCTGTATGAATTATTTCCAGAGTCTGACCTTTGCTGCAGATCATGTCGTGCTGTCAGTGCCAGGTCATCGGCTCCAGCGTCACCAGATCTGCAGGAAAATGTCCTGCAATAAATCACACTGAGCCCCAGCAGAGCGACCACAGGCATCAGCAGACCAGATCATACGCTGACTGATCAACCCTGAACCTACTGGACGTCACATACTATACTGCTCCATATATGATATGTGAGGTCCTGTAGGCAGGTCCAGGTGTGATCAGTACAGTGTATATCCCTGTACAAAAAATGTCATCCAGTATACTGATTAGTGTATGGTATACTGTGGTACAGACATCAGATGGGATATAACAATGTGTATAGTATATAACATCTGATGTCTGTATCACAGTATATCGTACTAGCTATTGAACCCGTTGTACGCCCGGGTGGTGAGCTTTTTTATTGGTATATGCTCCCCCATCCTGGTATATGCTTCCCCATCCTGGTATATGCTCACCCATCCTGGTCCATGCTCCCCCCCCCCATCCTGGTATATGCTCGCCCATCCTGGTCCCCCATCCTGGTATATGCTCCCTCATCCTGGTATATGCTCACCCATCCTGGTCCATGCTTCCCCCCCCCCCCTATCCTGGTATATGCTCACCCATCCTGGTATATGTTCACCCATCCTGGTATATGCTCACCCATCCTGGTCCATGCTCCAACCCCATCCTGGTATATGCTCCCCCATCCTGGTATATGCTCACCCATCCTGGTCCATGCTCCCCCCCCCTATCCTGGTATATTGTCCCCCATCCTGGTCCCCCATCCTGGTATATGCTCCCCCATCCTGATATATGCTCCCCCATCCTGGTCCATGCTTCCCCCCCCATCCTGGTATATGCTCCCCCATCCTGGTCCATGCTTCCCCCCATCCTGGTCCCCCATCCTGATATATGAGGAACCAGGAAGATCCAGCTGAACAAATCTTCTAAAATCCATATTTTATTGGGTCATGCAAAAAATATTAAAAGTCCACCTTGGAGAGGAACAGCAAATGCGTTTCGAACTATAAGTTCTTAATCATTGCACTGGCTATGCAATGATTAAGAACTTATAGTTCGAAACGCGTTTGCTGTTCCTCTCCAAGGTGGACTTTTAATATTTTTTGCATGACCCAATAAAATATGGATTTTAGAAGATTTGTTCAGCTGGATCTTCCTGGTTCCTCATTGTTCGTCTGGTAGCACTCCTGGCTCCGTGCTGTTGATCTTCTAGGTGGGTGAGCTGATTTTTCCCTTTCTTTTTCATCCTGTTATATGCTCCGCCATCCTGGTATATGCGCCCCCGTTCTGGTATATGCTCTCCCATCCTGGTTCCCAATCCTAGTATATGCTCCCCCATCCTGGTATATGCTCCCCCATCCTGGTCCATGCTCCCCCCCATCTTGGTATATGCTACCCCATCCTGGTCCATGCTTCCCCCCCATCTTGGTCCCCCATCCTGGTATATGCACCCCCTTCCTGGTATATGCTCCCCCATCCTGGTATATGCTCCTCCATCCTGGTATATGCTCCGTCATCCTGGTCCATGCTTCCCCCCATCTTAGTATATGCTCCCCTATCCTGGTCCATGCTTCCCCCCATCCTGGTATATGCTCCCCCATCTTGGTATATGCTACCCCATCCTGGTCCATGCTTCCCCCCCATCTTGCTCCCCCATCCTGGTATATGCACCCCCGTCCTGGTATATGCTCCCCCATCCTGGTATATGCTCCGTCATCCTGGTCCATGCTTCCCCCCATCTTAGTATATGCTCCCCTATCCTGGTCCATGCTTCCCCCCATCCTGGTATATGCTCCCCCATCCTGGTCTATGCTCCCCCCCCATCCTGGTATATGTTTCCCCATCCTGGTATATGCTCCCCCATCCTGGTATATGCTCCCCCCTCACCCTGGTCCATGCTCCTCATATCCGCATAGCGCGATATCCGGTTTAATTTGAATGAATACAAATGTGCAGAGTGTATTCAACAAAATGGCGCCAAAGTACGCGCATGCGCTTACCACGCTGTCCATTTTGTCGAAGACACTGTTCATATTTGTATTCACTAAAATAGCGCCGGAAATCGCAGTATGCGCAGGCTCTGATTCCAGCGCCACACTCCTCCTCCAGCCTCTCCAGAGATGACAGGACCGAACAGGTATGGGTTTATGGTGCCTTTGCATACTGCGATCTCCGGCGCCACACTCCTCATCCTTGTCTGGGATGTGGATGTGTCTTTCTGTCTGCGGCCAGACTGCGCAGGTATTGCGCTTGCGCAGTCTATAGAGGCTTCTGACAGAAGGACACATCCCTGATTATACTCTAGATACCAGTCATGTATTGTCATATAAACTGTACAGGGCTGTACCTAGAGGAATCAGGGGGGGCATGTGACCTGGGTACAGCCGTCAGGGGGGTGCCTCCGGGCCACCTCATGCAGTGGTCAGAGGTGTCTCCCAGGCAGCTGCATTTTGCATTCGACCATTCTCTGAGCTGGCTGTGGAACCGACAATCGATCAGAGAAGGGAGTTATGTACGGGCTCATAATATATACAGGGAGCTATGTACGGGCTCATATTGTATATAGGGAGCTATGTACGGGCTCATAATGTATACAGGGAGCTATGTGCGGGCTCATAATATATACAGGGAGCTATGTACGGGCTCATATTGTATATAGGGAGCTATGTACGGGCTCATAATGTATACAGGGAGCTATGTGCGGGCTCATAATATATACAGGGAGCTATGTACGGGCTCATATTGTATATAGGGAGCTATGTGCGGGCTCATAATATATACAGGGAGCTATGTACGGGCTCATATTGTATATAGGGAGCTATGTACGGGCTCATAATGTATACAGGGAGCTATGTGCGGGCTCATAATGTATACAGGGAGCTATGTACGGGCTCATATTGTATATAGGGAGCTATGTACGGGCTCATATTATATATAGGCAGCTATGTACGGGCTCATATTGTATATAGGGGACTATGAGGGGGCTCATACTATATCTAGGGAGCTATGTGTGGGGCTCATACTGTATCTAGGGAGGTATGCGGGGGCTCATACTGTATCTAGGGAGCTATGTGCGGGGCTCATACTGTATATAGGGAGCTATGTGGGGGCGCATACTGTATATAGGGAGCTATGTGGTGGCACATACTATATATAGGAGGCTATGTGCGGGCCATATTGTATATAGGGGACTATGTGTGGGCTCATACTATATCTAGGGAGCTATGTGTGGGGCTCATACTGTGTGTAGGGAGCTATGCGGGGGCTCATACTGTATCTAGGGAGCTATGCGGGGGGCTCATACTGTATCTAGGGAGCTATGTGTGGGGCTCATACTGTATCTAGGGAGCTATGTGTGGGGCTCATACTGTATCTAGGGAGCTATGTGTGGGGCTCATACTGTGTGTAGGGAGCTATGCGGGGGCTCATACTGTATCTAGGGAGCTATGCGGGGGGCTCATACTGTATCTAGGGAGCTATGTGTGGGGCTCATACTGTATCTAGGGAGCTATGTGTGGGCTCATACTATATCTAGGGAGCTATGTGTGGGGCTCATACTGTGTGTAGGGAGCTATGCGGGGGCTCATACTGTATCTAGGGAGCTATGTGTGGGGCTCATACTGTATCTAGGGAGCTATGTGTGGGGCTCATACCATATCTAGGGAGCTATGTGAGGGCTCATACTGTATCTAGGGAGCTATGCGGGGGCTCATACTGTATCTAGGGAGCTATGTGCGGGGCTCATACTGTGTGTAGGGAGCTATGCGGGGGCTCATACTGTATCTAGGGAGCTATGTGTGGGGCTCATACTGTATCTAGGGAGCTATGTGTGGGCTCATACTATATCTAGGGAGCTATGTGTAGGGCTCATACTGTGTGTAGGGAGCTATGCGGGGGCTCATACTGTATCTAGGGAGCTATGTGTGGGGCTCATACTGTATCTAGGGAGCTATGTGTGGGGCTCATACCATATCTAGGGAGCTATGTGGGGGCTCATACCGTATCTAGGGAGCTATGTGCTTCCCCCCCATCTTGGTCCCCCATCCTGGTATATGCACCCCCGTCCTGGTATATGCTCCCCCATCCTGGTATATGCTCCGTCATCCTGGTCCATGCTTCCCCCCATCTTAGTATATGCTCCCCTATCCTGGTCCATGCTTCCCCCCATCCTGTTATATGCTCCCCCATCTTGGTATATGCTACCCCATCCTGGTCCATGCTTCCCCCCCATCTTGCTCCCCCATCCTAGGGAGCTATGTGTGGGGCTCATACCATATCTAGGGAGCTATGTGGGGGCTCATACCCTATCTAGGGAGCTATGTGCGGGCTCATACTGTATCTAGGGAGCTATGTGTGGGTTCATACTGTATCTAGGGAGCTATGCGGTGGCTCATACTGTACCTAGGGAGCTATGTGTGGGGCTCATACTGTATCTAAGGAGCTATGTGTGGGGCTCATACTGTATCTAGGGAGCTAAGTGGGGGCTCATACTGTATCTAGGGAGCTAAGTGGGGGCTCATACTGTATCTAGGGAGCTATGTGCGGGCTTATACTGTATCTAGGGAGCTATGTGTGGGGCTCATACTGTATCTAGGGAGCTATGTGTGGGCTCATACTATATCTAGGGAGCTATGTGTGGGGCTCATACTGTGTGTAGGGAGCTATGCGGGGGCTCATACTGTATCTAGGGAGCTATGCGTGGGGCTCATACTGTATCTAGGGAGCTATGTGGGGGCTCATACCGTATCTAGGGAGCTATGTGCGGGCTCATACTGTATCTAGGGAGCTATGTGTGGGTTCATACTGTATCTAGGGAGCTATGCGGTGGCTCATACTGTACCTAGGGAGCTATGTGTGGGGCTCATACTGTATCTAAGGAGCTATGTGTGGGGCTCATACTGTATCTAGGGAGCTAAGTGGGGGCTCATACTGTATCTAGGGAGCTAAGTGGGGGCTCATACTGTATCTAGGGAGCTATGTGCGGGCTTATACTGTATCTAGGGAGCTATGTGGGGGCTCATACTGTATATCGTGGGATGTCAGTATACTTAATTCTGCTCAATATTAAGTCATACAGTTAATATATTTAGTTTATTATTTTGTTAATATTATTAATATTGAGCAGAATTAATTTCAGCCTATTGGTTTGGCTTCCACAACAGTCATGGTCTCTCATGTGGCCCCTCAAGGAAATTAATCTCCCACCGCTGCTCTACTATACACTGTGTTCCAAATTATTATGCAAATAATATTTTCTCAGATTTTCCCAAATTACCTATATGAATTGCAGTCATTGTAATTTTCCAGTCAAATAACTATTAGAGTACAATTGAAAGGATTTTGTACAAACTGCCTATGATAACAGTATATTTAAAAAATTAAAAACTCAAACTGCACTCAAAATGCATGTTCCAAATTATTATGCACAGCAGAGTTTTCAACCTTTTCATCATAATAAAGAACAAAAAAATGGTCATTTTTTAAATTATAAGCATTAGCAGGTTATTACAAGCTGAAATCAAACAGTTTTCAACTCAAAACTTTATTCTAGGTGATGTTACATTTGCACATAGGACCGCTTGTTCGAAAGGAGCTTCTGAACTCTCTCGTCCATTGAATTTGTCAGGTTTTGGATGGTTTCTGCTTCAATTGTTTTGCATGAGGACAGAATACCCTCCCAGAGCTGTTGCTTAGATGTGAACTGCCTCCCGCCATCATAGACACTCCTTTTAATGATGCTCCAGAGGTTCTCAATGGGGTTGAGGTCAGGGGAGCATGGGTGCCACACCATAAGTTTGTCCCCTTTTATGCTCATAGCAGCCAGAGATGCAGATGTGTTATGTGCAGCATGATTTCTGGGTGAGTACTGCTCTGTCCCCAGAGGAAGAGGCATCGACTTCCAGGAAGAACTGTTTGTTACAATCTGATGGTGTAGCACCGGAGCAGACGAGAAAGCTTGCTTCAAGGACACAAAGGCACACTCTGCTTCCGAAGTCCATTCCTTGGGATTAGCCCAGGGGCGGACACAGACTGTAGTGGGCCCCTGTGCAAGAAATTTTTGGGCAACAAAGTTATGTAAACCTAACCCCCCATGTGCAGCTCTCACCCCCCCATGTGCAGCTCTCACCCCCCCATGTGCAGCTCTCACCCCCCCGTGCATCTCTCATCCCCCCATGTGCATCTCATCCCCCCCGTGCATCTCTCATCCCCCCCGTGCATCTCTCATCCCCCCCATGTGCAGCTCTCATCCCCCCATGTGCAGCTCTCATCCCCCCCCATGTGCAGCTCTCACCCCCCCGTGCATCTCTTCCCCTCCCCCATGCATCTCATCCCCCCCGTGCATCTCATCCCCCGTGCATCTCATCCCCTCCCTGCATCTCATCCCCCCCGTGCATCTCTCATCCCCACCATGTGCATCTCACCCCCCCCATGCATCTCTCATCCCCCCGTGTATCTCTGATTCCCCCCACTCCTAGTTAATTAATTGTATTTAAAAAAAATAAAACTTGTTATACTTACCCCCATGCGATCCCTGCAGAATCCTGGCGCTCGTCCACGTCGCTGCCACCAGGTTCTCCTGACTTCCGGCCATGTGACGGCGCCGTCACATGACCGGAAGTCAGGGGAATCATGAAGGCGCTGCCGCGGCAGCGCTGCACTGCTACACAGAGGAAAGCAGCGCTGAGATGTCCCGGCGCTTAGCGCTCAGCATGGGGCCGGCTCCAGGTTTTTGTGGGCCCCGGGCGAAAGAGTCTCAGTGGGCCCCTTTAACACATACCACAATTCATGATGCACAGATACTGAAGAGAAATATATATATGTATATATATATATATATATATATATATATATATATAGTACAATGCCAAAGATTTCACTTCTTACATTACATGAGTGATATCTATTGTAAATTCCACAATAGCTCAGAAACCAGCGAATCGCTCCACACAGTATACTGGCCCCCATAAAATGCTCCATGCAGGATACTGGTCCCCATATAACGCTCCATACAGGATACTGGCCCCCATATAACGCTCCATACAGAATACTGGCTCCCATGTAACGCTCCATACATGATACTGGCCCCCATATAATGCTCCATACAGGATACTGGCCCCCATAAAATGCTCCATACAGAATACTGGCTCTCATAAAATGCTCCATACAGGATACTGGCCCCCATATAATGCTCCATACGGAATACTTGCCCCCATATAACTCTCCATACAGGATAGTGGCCCCCATATAACGCTCCATACAGAATACTGGCACCCATATAACGCTTCATGCTGGATACTGGCCCCCCTATAACGCTCCATGCAGGATACTGGCCCCCATATAACGCTCCATACAGAATACTGGCCCCATATAACGCTCCATGCAGGCTGTTCCCCACACATAATGCCCCACGCAGGCTGTTCCCCCCACATAATGCCCCACGCAGGCTGTTCCCCCCACATAATGCCCCGCGCAGGCTGTTCCCCCCACATAATGCCCCATGCAGGCTGTTCCCCCCCATATAGGATGTCACCCCCCCTTATAATGCCCCATGAAGGATGACACCCCCCCTTCCTTATAATGCCCCATGCAGGATGTCACATACCCCCCTCCCTTATAATGCCCCATGCAGGATGTCATCCCCCCTTATAATGCCCCATGCAGGATGTCACCCCCCCTTATAATGCCCCATGCAGGATGTCACCCCCCCACCTCACCCCCCTCCCTTATAATGACCCATGCAGGATGTCACCCCCCCTCCCTTATAATGCCCCATGCAGGATGTCACCCCCCCCTTATAATGCCCCATGCAGGATGTCACCCCCCCTTATAATGCCCCATGCAGGATGTCACACACCCCCACCTCACCCCCCTCCCTTATAATGCCCCATGCAGGATGTCACACACCCCCACCTCACCCCTCTCCCTTATACTGCCACAGGCCTCCATACAATAAAAAAAAAATCAAATACTCACCTCACGTCTCACCTGCTGTCGCTGCTCCAGGCTCCAGCTTCGCCGGCTTCATCCTGCTCTGCGCTGTGACTGCTCAGGAGAGAGCGCGGTGTAAAGACGTCATCGCGCCCTCTGACCTGAGACGTCACAGTGCAGCAGCCGCGGAGGATGCCGGAGCTGCTGCGGAGGCACGGTGAGAGGTAAGTATTGTGCCGGGTGCCGGGGCCCTGAGGAAGCGGGGGGGAGCGGGCGCTGACACCGCTCTCCTCCGCTCACGGGTCCCATAGTGCGCGGGGTGCCCGACAGTGAGGCCCCCCGCCTGCTCAGGGCCCCGGCATTTGCCCGGGTGCTGACGCCGGCCCTGCGGGGGCCCCATGAGGAGACGCACAAGAGGGGGGCCCCAACGGGGCTCTGAGGGGGCCCCGACCGGCTGGGCCCCATACTGGAGTCAGGACAGTCATGCCCTGATGACGGCCCTGCTGGATGCTGGAGGGGCCCCCTCTCCCTCGGGGCCCCTGTTCAATGAATGGGCTGCACGGGCAGTAGGTCCGCTCCTGGATTAGCCCCTTTGCGAGTCGGGGCAGAGATGGAAGCAGTCCGGGAAGAGAAATGAGGAATGAAGAGGTGGTAATAGTTAGCGAATCCCAGAAACCGCTGAATAGCCTTCAGCCCCTCTGGTCGGGGCCATTTTAGGACGGCAGACACTTTTTCGGGACCCATCCTAAGTCCGGTCTCCGAGATTATGTATCCCAAAAATGGAAGAGAAGTCTGTTCAAATACGCATTTCTCAAACTTGGCATACAGACGATTCTTCCTGAGCCTCTGCAATACCTGTCGAATGTCCCTCCGATGTGAAGGCAAATCAGGAGAGAACACCAGAATATCGTCCAGGTACACTACCACGCATGAGTAAAGGAGATCTTGGAAGATGTTGTTCACCAGCTCCTGGATGACATCTGTCGCGTTGCACAGATCGAAGGACATCACACGGTACTCGTAGTGGCCATCTCGAGTGTTGAATGCCGTCTTCCACTCGTCTTCCTGGCGAATCTGGATCAGATTGTACGCACCGCGAAGATCGAGTTTAGTGAAGATCTTCCCGCCTTTTAGGCGGTCAAACAACTCCGAGATGAGAGGCAAGGGATACTTATTTTTGATCGTAATCTGATTTAGGCCCCTATAGTCGATACGAGGGCGAAGAGAGCCGTCCTTCTTCTTGATGAAGAAGAATCCTGCTCCAGCCAGAAAGGTGGATTTCTGGATAAATCCCCTAGCAAGATTCTCTTCAATGTACTCAGACATGGCACGGGTCTCAGCCAGCGACAGGGGGTAGATACGACTACAAGGAGGTGAAGCACTATGAGGAGGTAGTGTCTCAGCCTCCTTTTTGTCAAAGACGTCCGCATATGACCAGTAAGGTGCCGGCAAGCCAGGTAGGTTAGCTGGAGTGGATGAGGTCAAGCAGGACGGACAGGAACCAAGCAGGTCTTATGACATTCCTGACCCCAGTGGAGCACCTCACCCGAGCTCCAATTCAAGACTGGCTCATGTCTCTGAAGCCAAGGCAGTCCTAGCTGCAAAAGATGAGAGAGGCCTGACAGCACATAGAAGGAGATTTTCTCCGAGTGTAGCATTCCCACCTGAAGAGCTATAGGCTCGGTGATGAACAAGATGTACTCTGAAAGAAGCTTCCCATCCATGAAGGAAACTGCTAATGGATCCAAAAAATGTTGAATAGGGAACTGGTACTGCTCCACAATGGCCTGTTGGATGAGATTCCCAGATTCCCGGCGGCACCGGAATCCAGATGGGCAGTCTCGAAGAAGTGTATCTTCCCGCAGGTTATCGACACCGACAGAGTCAGGGATGGAGAGGAAGAATTTTTGCCCAGGACGACCTCGCCAAGCGATCCTAGGCACTGGAGTTTCCCGGTCTCTGCGGACAAGAGCGGAAAAGATGTTCCGGGCTGCCACGCTAAAAACATCTGCCCTCAGCGCGTCGTGCCTCCTGGGAAGACTTGCCCATCTTAACCTGTTCTATCTGCATAGCTTCAGGGGAGGATGCCAAGGTAGAGGCTTGTAGGGAGACTGGCCTTTGGAAGGTTGGTGCAAGGCGCTGAGATTTCCTCTCACAGATCACCTCCTTAGAATGCTCCTGGAACCGGATGTCGATCCGTGTCAAAGACACCAGGTCATCCAGAGAGGAGGGTATGTCACGACCGGCTAGTTCGTCCTTGATCCATCCAGAAAGGCCCTCCCAAAAGGTAGACACCAGGGCCTCCTTATTCCAGGCCAGTTCAGATGCGAAGGTCCCACAGTGAGACTGGGTTGAGGTGCCGCCGAAGCGGATACTGCTTGGTTAGAGGCGGACACAGCCTCGGTGGACAGTGCATCCAGGTGGGAGTTAACAGTCCACAGATAGGACAGGATCGTATCCTGTTGAGATCTCTGGTGGGAGACCTCTTTGTACAGGTCAGAGAGCGAAGGAGCATGGGAGCCACCGGATTCCATAGCCTGTGCAAACTGTTACGAGTCCGAGTGGTGAAACCTCTGTGCTGTGATACAAGGAGGGACCAGAGGGGCTTAACTAAGTGCCTACCCGGATCGACCCTGGTTACACGGCGGCTTAATCGTCTCCGTGAACCAAGGAGGGACTGGGAAGGTTGGACCAGGTGCCACTCTGGTACTGACCTCGTGTGAGAGCAGGCAACTGCCACGGGACTGATGGCCGAAGCCGACAGGCACAGCAGGTAGACGGGCAGGTGATGCAGGTAGGCAGGCAGGCTTGGCTGACAGTCTGACAAGTGGACACGGCTGGTAGACAGGCTGGCAGTCACGGCAGATAGACAGACTGGCGGGAACGACTGATAGACAGGCTGGCGGGCATGGCAGATAGGCTGGCGGGCACGGCTGATAGACAGGCTGGCGGGCACGGCTGATAGACAGGCTAGCGGGCACGGCTGATAGACAGGCTGGCAGGCACGGCAGATAGACAGGCTGGCGGGCACGGCAGATAGACAGGCTGGCGGACAGCACTGGGACCTGAGGGCTGGAGAAGTGTTTAGTACACAAATCAACAACTTTGCACAGGAACCTCCGTTTTGGAGGAGGTGCCTTAAATAGGGGCAGTCCTCCGGCCATTGGCCGGGGACTTTTTAGAACGGCGCGCGCGGCCCCTTTAAGAGGGAGGGAGCGCGCGCGCCCTAAGTACAGTACCCGGGGATTTGCGCCAGTGCTTGCACCCAGGGCAGGCACTGCAGGAAAGCCGGAGGGAGGAGCGGGGGACGCCGGACCGGGGCCACGGCGGCGAGTGGATCGGTGTCTCTGCCAGGCAGGACCAACCAAGCAGCAACTGAACACATTACATTCTCATTACTCAGAAAAAGGGGTTTGTTCAAGTGGCCCTTAAAAAGCTTTGGGAGATTATGTTTCTGAGGATCATCTGGCCACTTGTAAGACCTGACATGGAGCACAAAAAAGATAAGTGCTTATAGAAGAAGAGAGTGGAGCTTGGACTTAAAGATGAGACAGGTACAGTAGGTGAAATAATTATTGATCACGTCCCCAATTTTCAAAGTAAGTATATTTCTAAAAGTGCTATTGACATGAATTTATCAACCCATCCAATCTCCACAGGTAAAGAATCACACCATAGATGTCCATAAATTAAGTTTTGTGCAATAATTAGAAATGTGCGTTATTACCGACATCTGGTGAGAATTTCATATCAATAGCACCTTTAGAAATATATTTACTTAGAAAATATGTGACATATTCAATACTTATTTTTTCCACTGTATATTACATGGCGGGCAAATGGTGACTGGATTTCTGAGTTCTTTGGCTTTCTGGCTGTTGCTAAACCACATCTCCTAGCATGATCTGTCCTCCATGTTAAGAGTTGGAATTGTTCAACAGCTGGGGAACCAAAAAGGTTCATGGACCTTACATGACCAGAAAGAACGCCATCTTGAGCTGACGCAGATTTTATGTGTCAGAGTATAAATACATGTCTTCTGCTCTGGGTATACTGTAATTTTAATTTATTCATTTACTTTTCCTATTCTGAGCTGTATTTCTGGGGAGGTTAATCCGTCACAATTTGTAGTAATGGGTATCATCATCCTGAAATCATTTAATGGTATAACATCTCTGCTTGCTGTATCTCTGCTATATGTTATCTGTTGCATTTTATTCAATACTCACTGATATATGTCCAATTGTCCATCCTTCCCTCATTGTAGACTTTATCTGATGGTGAAAGGTGTTATACTGTGTAACTGGAGCTAGGCATAATGTTTGCTCTGTCTGTCTTTGTCATTCCCTGGTGTGTTGACTAGCTGTTAATTTATCCAAACCAGCTCTCACAATCCCTCTCACCTGATGCTATAGTCTGCCCTATAAATCTAGAAGCATCATAAGGGGTGCACGTGTGTGGGTTGCATGCACGTGTCCTCTTATGCAAAGTGTCCTCAGAGCCAAGTGTTTGGCAGTCATTTCAATGGCAGTCAGGGCAGGAGTCAGGTCACCCACACTTTATACTCTCTTCTAACTATGTACTTTATTTCTAAGTCCATCTTCCTGTGTGCTTTTGTTATCCACATTCACCACCCCATCCCTTTCCATCACCACTCATTCACATCAGCCCCTCTCCTTCCCTCTCCCATGTACAGCTCCTATGCTCTTTTCAACTTCCTGAAAAATCTCAGCCCATCTTGTCCAAAGATACTGCACAATAAACCATGTCACAAATCCAAGAACTATTTGTTATTTCTCTTTTTACTGCTACTACTTATTTCAGGGGATGTCTCTCCTAACCCCGGTCCGCCCTCCGCCAACTTCAACCCCTCCCCCACCTCACATCGAAAACCCTGCTAACCTTATTAACATTAGTTGTACTCCTTCATCTCCCTCTTTTAATTGTGTACTCTGGAATGCACCGTCTGTATGTAACAAGCTTCCTTTCCTGCACAACTACTTTCTGACCAACTCTCTTAATCTGCTGGCCTTCACTGAAACCTGGATTCAGGATTCTGACACTCTTTCCCCTGCCACTATTTCTCATGGCGGCATACATTTTTCCCATTCCCCGAGACCTGCAAACAGCCTAGGTGGTGGAGTCGGCTTACTGCTGTCCCCACAATGCTCTTTACAGGTCATTCCCCCAGTTCCATCACTCTCATTCCCTTTTTTTGAGGTCCACACCATCAGGCTCTTCCATCCCCTTTCCCTCAGAGTAGCGGTCGTATACCGTCCCCCAGGCTCACCCACCCAGTTCCTTGAACATTTTTCTGCCTGGCTTACGCACTTCATGTCCTTAGAATAATCAATCCTTTTCCTGGGAGACTTCAACATCCCCATAAACAGCCCCACCTCCTCATCTGCATCCCAGCTTCTATCTCTAACCACTTCTCTTGGCCTCTCACAGCTTTCAACCTCTGAGACACGCAAAGACGGTAACACCCTTGATCTGGTCTTTTTCCAGCTCTATTCAATCTCCTACCTAGATAACTCACATCTACCCCTCTCTCACCACAACATTCTCTCTTTCGCACTCACAAATCCTTGCCCATCCCAGCATACTCCTACCTCTTCTACCTATTACACATTCAGAAATCTACAAGCCATTAACCCTCATACACTTACAGACTCCCTACACTCATCACTGTCCCCAATCTCCTCTTTCTCCTGTCCTGATCTGGCTGTATATCACTACAATAACACTCTCAGAAGCACCCTGGACCAAGTAGCGCCCCTCACCCTCAGAACCTTCAAACACAGAGTAAAGCAGCCCTGGCTCACACCACAAACCCGATTTCTTCAGCGATGCTCCAGGAGTGCCGAACACCTATACAGGAAAACTCGCACACCAGAAAACTTTATCCACTATAAATTTATGTTAAGAACCTATAACTTTGCCCTTCACCTTGCCAAACAGTCCTACTTCACCACCCTGATCTCCTCACTATCCAACAACCCCAAAAAAACCTCTTCGACACCTTTCACTCCCTCCTCATTCCTAAAGTGCAGGCCCCTATCACGGACATTTGTGCTGAGGATCTGGCCTCCTACTTCACAGAAAAAATAGAGAATATCCGTCAGGAAATCAGCTCCCAGCCACCAAGTGCCGTAACTACCATCCCTCCCCACATCTCCTCTGGCTCACTCTCCACATTTGACCTAGTCACAGAAGAAGAAATCTCCAGGCTCCTCTCTTCTTCTCGTCCTACCACATGCACCACTGACCCCATTCCCTCACACCTACTCCAGTCTCTCTCTCCAGTCATCACTACTTACCTAACTAAAATCTTCAATCTCTCCCTCTCTTCCGGTATCTTCCCCTCCTTCCTCAAACACTCTATCATTACTCCATTATTAAAAAAACCCCTCTCATGACCCATCCTGCACAAATAACTACATCTCTAAGCTCTTAGAGCGTCTGGTCTACACCTGCTTTACCCTTTACCTCTCCACTTACTCCCTTCTAGACTCATCACAGTCCGGCTTCCGCCCCCTACATTCTACAGAAACTGCACTTCTCAAAGTGACCAATGACCTTCTGACAGCAAAACGTAATGATGACTACTCTCTGCCCATTCTTCTTGACCTCTCTGCAGCATTTGACACCGTTGACCACCACCTCCTACTCTCTATGCTCCACTCAATCGGCATAAAAGTCACAGCTCTCTTCTGGTTCTCTTCCTAACTTTTTGACTGCTCCTTCAGTGTATCGTTCGCTGTCTCTACTTCTTTCCCCCTTCCTCTCTCACTATTGGGGTCCTCAGAGTTCAGTCCTTGGCCCTTTTCTCTTCTCTCTCTACACAGCCCCAATTGGACACACCATCAGCAAATTTGGTTTTCAGTAGCGTCTTTATGCTGATGACACATAACTATACACTTCATCCCCTGACCTCACCCCCGCTGTGCTACAGAACACCAGTGACTGTCTGGCCGCAGTTTCCAACATCATGTCCGCTCTTTAGCTGAAACTCATCCTTTCCAAAACTGAGCTTCTTCTGCTCCCGCCGTCTACTCACCTCTCTAAATCCGACATCTCCCTCTCCATGTGTGGCACCACAATAACGCCAAGCCAGCAGGCTCGCTGTCTGGACATTGTGTTTGACACCAATCTTTTCTTCACCTCCCATATACAATCTCTTGCCCGCTCTTGTCACTTGCACCTGAAGAACATCTCTAGAATCCGCCCCTTTCTCTCCTTGGAAACAACAAAAACCCTCATTGTTGCCCTGATCCACTCCCGCCTTGACTACTGTAACTCTCTATTAATTGGACTCCCCCTCTCTCTACTTTCCCCTCTCCAGTCCATCCTTAATGCAGCAGCCAGTGTCATCTATCTGGCTAATCGTTACTCAGACGCTTCCGCTCTGTGCCAGTCATTGCACTGGCTGCCCATACATTATAGGATACAATTTAAATTGCTTGTTTTCACCCACAAAGCTCTCCACGGTGCGACACCCCTCTACTTTTTCTTCCCTCATCTCTGTTTATCAGCCTACCTGTTCTTTGCACTCCGCAAGCGACTTTTGACTAACAGCAGCAATAATCTGTACCTCCCACTCCCGGCTCCAAGACTTCTCCCGAGCTGCACCTATTCTTTGGAATGCTCTACCTCAAGAAATTAGGACAAACCACAACTTACACAGTTTTAGGCGCTACCTGAAAACACATCTGTTTAGGGCGGCCTATCATGTTCCCTAATAGAAGTTCCTTTATATATAGCCCATTCACTAGTTCTCTGAACATAATTCTCCATCAAACGCCACCGCACCCAAAACCACTACAAATATTGGCTGGTAATGAGCTCATGCAGCCTTTATCTATCCCTCATCCCCTCAAGATGGCTGGACCATCCTTGTAAATAAGCCCCTGTACTTTGTGTCACCCCCACCTCATTGTAGATTGTAAGTTCTTATGAGCAGGGTCGTCATTATTTTTGCTTTAATTATTGTATTATCTTTAGCTATGTTACTTATGACTGTTATATATGAACCTTTGAATTGTAAAGCGCTGTGGAATATGTTGGCGCTATATAAATAAAGATTATTATTATTATGGGTATGTCGGGTCAGGCATGTAGACAGCAATTTAAATTTTTTTCACTTTGCTTTTTTTATCCTCCGTGTCAACCAAGAGCCATAACTTTTTTATTTCTCCCATGACTTTGTCCTATGAGGGGTCATTTTTACGAGGCAAATTTTAGTTTTGGATGATATCAATTATTGTATATTATAATCTATTGAAATATGGGAAAAACACTCCAAGTGGGGTAGAGTTGAAAAAAAAAACAGGAACTTTCCTGTTAGGGTCTGTTTTTACCATGTATTGCGGTGTATTGTTTAATCTACCATAAGTTGAAGCCTACTAGGGAAATTAATAATAAAAATGTAAAATATATCAGTATAAGAACAAGAGGTTTGACACCTGAGTACAAGGACAAGACCAATCAATGGGGTTTCCTAAAATTGTGTAGAGTGGGACGACAAGGGGAAGATGTGTCCTCTGACATAGTGGGAAGGTTGGATATATCATTGGGTGGCTCTTAAATGATAGAAGGAGATTTCATTCCAACCATGGATTTGTGGCCAGAGGGATTTTAGTGAAGTGCAAAGAAGTGATGACACCAGTCAATAACTCTACTAAAGTGAGGATGAGGATTATAATATGTAAAGTTTGATAATGACAAGATCCGGAGTAAAATGTTTGTTTTGAATATATTACAATGTCCAAACCAATTGAAAGTTCCTGTCATGCTAGGTAAGGGAAGGATCAACTGTAAGACATGGGAAAAGGGGGGGGGGAAGCCCAACAACTAGGGAAAGGGAGAGTTGAGACCCCTAGGCAGATCTAAAAACACCCTGACTCCCCTAGCATCCCTTAATATGTTCCGCACCTATCACCGAGCAGGATACCTAATCCCTAACTGACCCTAGAGCTAGGCCCTAGATAAGGAAGGGAAGGGGAGAGCACTAGTCAACTTCTATTTCAACTATAGACAAATAAGGAAAAACAGACAAGGGGATACACTTAGATTTGAGAAGACACCAGAGAGAACACGCCAACAATCCACCAAGAAACTCCTAGAAGAAGCTAGCTGACTGCTTGAACTCCAGGTCAGAGCAGAGGTAAATAGATCTATCACCGGCGACTCTCTGGAGACACTGAGGGTTTTTAAATATCAAGCAAGGGTGTGTCAAGGATAGACAGATAGAGGATAGAGAAGGATACCACTACACTACAGAGATGAAATGGTCAAGAAGGTGTCTGCAAAGCCAAGCGCAGCGACCTTCTACAGCTGGACCCAGAACGACTGTCTGTCAAACCTGACACACCCGTGACACTTCCTTTCCACATTTTTTTGCTGAGATTTAAGTTGGGGGCAATTGAGTTATATTGGAAAATGGAAGATGACGAGTCTTTGGTGAAAAGTCCATTTGGGGAAAAGTCCACTTAAAATTAAATGACTACCTGAGATTGTTCACTTCTGTTTTTGGTAGATTAAGTTTTGTTGTTTACGATTTAGAAAAGTTAATTTTAAAGTTGGAAAGCTGCAAAAAGGTGTGTAATTCTCGTATAAGATTGGGCAGAAATAAGGTTGGGTTGCTTATGAAAAAATAATAAATTGTCTGCTTGTGCCCGTATATGATGAATAAAAGTATGTAAAGTAGTAATAAAAATCAAGGAGGATAGGGGCAACCTTTTCAAATTCCAGTGAGGACACCATTCACTTTGACTTTGGTGGTTAGGACGCAATCCAACTAAGCATGTTAGACCTAAGGGACCCCATACACAATAGATAGCTGACGCCGAAGGATGGTTTGGCTGATCATTCGCCCGGTGGCTATCTCTCCCAACTCCTGTTCCGAGCACTCTTGTGTTCTCTACGAGAGATCGTGAGAGCAGTTGCCAAACTCCTCTAGCGGATACCTATCTCACTGAGAACAAAAGGATCGGCAGTCCAAAATTGTACATGCCTTATCCTTATCTCCCTCAACATCATCAATCGGAATAGAAAGGTCAGGAGACCCCCATACACTTTACTAACAATATTATCGAGTTCGGCCGCCATTGGCATAATGTCTATAAGGGTATTAAAGTCGATGATGTACAAGGTTTCCACCATAAATGTCCGATTTACTCTATTTAATTTGTAGGTAAGATTAATTGCTTTCGTGGTATCGCCTCTTGCTTTGCGAGCTTTGCGACCACTTTACATATATCTTAAGTGATCCTTCCATTTTTTTTGTTTTAGAGCAAGAAACATGCCAACAAGGTCCGACTTTATTACATGTTACACCCTGAGGATGGAGGACCACCATCGAAGAAACTTCGCCCAGATGACCCAGTAAGTGCATAAACGTCACATAGAATCCTACATTTATTATACAGTTATTAATGCTTTATTACACTGTCTGGAAAATGCAGTTCTCACACGTACTCGCGGACAGTTTTTCAAAATGCTTATTGCAAATCAGAATTACACAGATATAGCAGTGTTGAGTTTTTTATTTGATAGTTGCTTATTTAATACCAGTATAGAGGTTTACTGCACTGAGCTGACCAGTGGGCGGCTTGACTTTTGACTACTAGAGATAAGAAAAGAGTGTTGATGCAAATTAAATTCAAAGTAGAATTTTTAGGAATTCGCTGGACTCTTATTTTACACAACGCAGAAAATTGCAACAGCCAGAGAAAGGTCACTTGTAGTTGGCGTGGGCGGGTGGGTTTCCCCATGATGCCTCACAGCTATCACATCACATGGTGTCGCATAACCAATTATAGCCTATCATAGCCTGTATAAAAGCAGAAGCAGGGAATGCAGCAGCCATTTTGGGGTGAATAGGGACTGTGAGAGGAGGTGACAGTTTAGCAATACAGACTGAATGCCATAAAACACTGAATCAACATTACAGCTAGTGAGTGTGACAGCACAGCAATGAAAAAATATTTTCCATCTGTGTACCCATTGCCAGATATGTTGAGGTCACTTTGACATTACTAAAGCTGTGTTTGCATTTAAGAGCATTAATGGGGTGTAAGGTGGCAGCTGGACAGGTGGTGGACGGGAGGTATGTGTGACTAAGGTGCCAAGCCTAGGTAATGTAGAACCCAGAAAAACTGTCTCAAGCACGTATAGTGCTGAAAGGTGTTTTTAATGGGCTCGGATTTTGGGTCCGGGTTTTAGGAACGGCTATAGAGCTGGGAGGGACTGGCTGTTCTCATACCTCCAGTGCCAGGCCTTGGAATGGCTTATTTTAGGCAGTTCAGCTGCCTCATTCCGTGACATGGAAACACCTCTGGGACTTAGGCCTGTGTGTGGAGTTGAGGAGTACTATGAATATTGCTTAATCTCTGACAGAGGTTTAGAGCTGGACTTTATTCTGTTCGGTTGAGACCCTCACTGACATGCATGAGCCTACTGCATGGACTGTTTATTTCCTATCTATCCTTGGCCCGGAAAGGCTGTTTTGTTTGGAGTCCTATGGAAGTTTATGTTGTTTAATAAATCTTCCTGTTGCGCCAAGAGACTTTTTACCTGTGTGAATGCTACCAGCTTCCTGAAAGTGAGTGAACCCCTTCAGTCCTAGGAGGCCCCACGGTGTGATACACATCTTTTGAGGGCATTTTGAGTCCTTGCGATTCACCGAAATATTGTTTTGCCGCAAGTCACATTCTTTAGAAAAATTCAGTCAATTTGAAGTTAATTAAATTTGCTTTGAATTTCACCTAAAAATCCGATTCTCCTGCATCACTGGACGGACTCTTTTTAGGACCAAGAAGAGGTTAAAATATAAAAAAACATTTAAATCACCTTGCCCCTCACCTGTCCTGGTGCCGCAGCTCTTCGCCGGTCCTCTGCTTGCTCTCACTAGTGATCCCCTGTTGGAAATGGGGGGATCCCTTCCATCACTCATCACCTGTTCCCCTTGTTGCTGATAATGATCTCATGGTGTTGAAGGCCTCTGTGTCTGCCATGTTGGTACATCTGAGAAGGTTGATTTGAGGGCCAGTTTTTTTTACAATTTGTACTTTTGAGTTATATCATATATTGTAAATTATTATTAGTATTGAAAAATGGGAAAAACGTTCCAAGTGGGGAAGAATTGAAAAAAAAAGCCCAGCAATTCTGCTGTTCTCGTTTAGGGTTTATTTTTACTATGTATTGCAGTGTATTGTACATTCTACCACAGGGTGAAGCCCATAAACGAAAATATTAAAAAATGTAAAACAAAATTGAAATATCAGAGCAACGAGAGTGACACCAGAGTACAAGGACAAGACCAAGCAATATCTGGCAACTCCTAGGGTATGCTCAGAGTTTAAGTAGGGTGTGGTGCTGCCTGACTGCGTAGCACCACCAGTCCTAACCACACCAGTATTCCTGGATGGGCAGAGTCCAGCAATATTGGCCATGATATCTCCTCCATCACTAGCGTCCCCCGGATGGCAAATATGGCGACTCGTGGTGATAAGTGAAGATGTTGTGAAGCAGGTCTCAGGTAGACGTAAAACACAAGATCATTTTTACCTTAAAAGACATGTTAAAAACAAGCCACAAAAAAACTATGGAAGAATTGCTGTGTTTTAAAAATATTTTTCAACTTCACCCTACCTGGAACGTTTTTCCCATTTTTCAGTACATTATAGTGAACAATAAATTACGTAATTCAAAAACTACAACTCATCTTGTTAAAAAAAAACGAGACCTCATAGAGCTATGTCATAAAAGAAATCAAAAAGTTATGGCTCTTGGTAGAAAAGGCAGTAAGAAAAAAACAAAGTGAAAAAATTAAAAATGACTGAATCTACAAAGGTGTCAATCTGAGAATAACAAGACAATTCTTGGTGTGAAATGAATGAGTGACTTAAGGTGTTTCGCCTTTTCTCTGTGAAATTGTGTTTGTGCGTAGAGTGCTTTTAGCTACATGAGATACGGAGCATCTCTCTTAGCTAGCCGGCTGGAGCCCTGGCGGCGGCCTATCCACGCTCTCTGCTGTCCAGTTGATAATGCACTAAGGATACATCTTATAATAACATCTAGTGAGTGTCCCCCGGGGAGGGATGGATGGACTTCGAAGTTGTTAAGTCAATGTTAGATCCTACAAACAAGAGTTTGCAGCGTCTTCAACCAGTCTTCTCCAGAGCGTCTCTCGCTCTGCTCAAGCATTGCCAATCCTACTAGAGTGAGACCTGAAGCAATATGGGGGATTTATCAATACTCGAGCAATGAAAACTCTGATAAAATTGGTAAAATTGGATTTTCTTGACTTGTTTGTAACAGGGGATCTGAAGATCAGAGCTTCCATGCATGATAATGTATTTATTGAAAGGAATTCGGCAAACAGCAAGGACTCGATTGAAGCAAACTTAGGTGGAGTCAATGTTATCGCTGGGGGATTCCTTATTTACTAGCCACCTTCTTAGCTAGGGTCTGTTCATATCATGTTTGGCCACATGTTCTTGACTGCTGTGGATTCTGTATGACCCTCTCCAAAAACTAGGATTTGGAGGTGCCCCCTTTGGAGCCACGTTGTACTCTATTTTGGTGGTGTCCAGTTTTGCACAAAAGTGTAGTCTATCGCGCTAGTGTGTCTTTCTAAAAAGACGGACATCACTGCCGGTACGGAGTCCAGATAGAGTCCATTGTGACTCCATGTGTATCATTATAGTGAAGGACTCATTCAGGGCTCCATTGGAGACATGTCCAAATCCAGATTTTTGTAGGTTCAGCCCCGATGAAGTCACAGACATGTGGGTCAAATGTGATGTTAACTAGCCATTACGTGGTTCTCTGATGGGGACTTAACTACTACGTTCCTAATGTATCCTTTAACTATGTGCTCCAGTGAAGAAACTGATGGCCTTCCCTTTAGTTCGCCATGTCATGCCATGGTATGTTGAAGGTTTATTCTGCCTAAACCACGGCAGCATGAATCATGATTTGCAGCCTGGTAACTTATTCTCTCAGATGCTCCTTTAGTGGAGTATACTTTGAAAACATATTCTAAGACCATAACCAGAAATTGACTTCTCCCAGCGCTCCTCGTGTGTACAAAGGGACAGGCCTGTCAATCACCTGCAGCAGTGCTGGGAAGAGCCGGCCTACGGCGGTGCCGGACTTATTTGGTCTCTGACTATGGTCCCCGGCTGGATCATCAAAGTCTATTGCGTACTCAAACACTGGAACTTTTTGGAGAATAATATACCTGACTGCAATTGTGCAGCCAAGCTGCAATTCATGCTGCCTGTGGTTTAG
The DNA here is from genome assembly GCF_046119375.1 of Phyllobates terribilis. NCBI lineage: Eukaryota > Metazoa > Chordata > Amphibia > Anura > Dendrobatidae > Phyllobates > Phyllobates terribilis. Next base: position 390,833,477 of record NW_027362765.1, read on the forward strand.
GCAGAATAAATCGCCTGACGGATTCCCTTTAAGCATGAGGCCCTACATCTTTTGCACGTATCTATGTTTTGTTGCATGTACAGTGTCTTTATAGCTGTGATACATGCACAGCTGCCAGCTCGCTAAATGGGTCCCCCGTCAAAGCTCAGACGGCGAAACGCGCGTTGGGAGCTGCAGCGTGTGTGTGTGAGGCTTCACTACATGTCGGTACGTTGATTTTTCTGGCTATATGCACTAGCACTTTATCTTTACTATCTACTTGTTGCATTTACTTCTTTATTATGCATATCACTTATTTGTGCTGGTTCTGGTAGGTCAGGTTATTTCCCAATTATGCACTGTCACTTTATTCTCTTACTGAACTTGCCTTGAGATAGGTTGCACTCATATGCATATAGCTTCAAGTGATTATCTAGCACAGTTACTTATTATATTTACTTTATTCCATACTTGACATTTTGTCTACTTACCTGTCACGGGTGTATCAAGTGTGACAGACAGTCGCTCTGGATCCTGCTGTAGAAGGTCACTGCGCTTGGCATTGCAGATGCTTTCTTGATCCTCTCATCTCTGTAGTGTAGTGATATCCTTCTTTCTTTAGGACCCAGCAGTGACCTCCACTTCTGCTGCTAATTGACACACCCTTGCTTGATAGTTAAAAACTCTCAGTGTCTCCAGAGAGTCGCCTGTGATAATTCTATGTTCCTCATTCCATGCCTGGAGTACTAGGCTAGATTCTTCTTGGACTTCCCTTGGAGGACAGTTGATGTTATCTCTCTGGTGTCTTCTCAAGCTAAGTTTATCCCCTTTGTTTGTTTACCTTGTTGTCTTTAGTTTCAGTGGGGCCTGACTAGTGCTCACCCCGTCCCCTCTCTACCTAGGGCCAAGCTCTAGGGACATTCAGGGATTAGGTTTCCTGCTCAGCGATAGGTGTGGAATCTATATACGGACGACAGGGTAGTTAGGATGATATTAGATCTGCCTAGGGGTCTCCACTCCCCCTTTCCCTAGTTCTTGGGCTCCATTCCCCTCTTATTGTCATTTTACGCTTGTCCCTTCTCTCACCTTGCGTGACAGTACCAGTTGTCTTCTGGATGGATTTATTTATTCATTAATTTTTGCAACCATGTTTTTATTTAGTGCTATTTAACTTATATGTATCCAGGTGACCATTGTCAGATACTTGCTGTAGCCCACACCCCATGCATTTTTTCCACCTGTGAGGTTCTGCCCCTGTTCCCCTGTTTTTTTAGTTATATTTTGTTTCAATAAAGAGTTTGACTAACTTTATTATTTAGTTTTGTATCTGATTTCTAGGTTTATTCCATATTGATGGTTACACGTCATTTTGATTACTTTTGTTTGCTATGTACTAATACATACAGTACAGACCAAAAGTTTGGACACACCTGCTCATTTAAAGATTTTTCTGTATTTTCATGAATTTTGAAAATTGTACATTCACACTGAAGGCATCAAAACTATGAATTAACACATGTGGAATTATATACTTAACAAAAAAGTGTGAAACAACTGAAAATATGTCTTATATTCTAGGTTCTTCAAAGTAGCCACCTTTTGCTTTGATGACTGCTTTGCACACTCTTGGCATTCTCTTGATGAGCTTCAAGAGGTAGTCACTGGAAATGGTTTAAACTTCACAGGTGTGCCCTGTCAGGGTTAATAAGTGAGATTTCTTGCCTTATAAATGGGGTTGGGACCATCAGTTGTGTTGTGCAGAAGTAAGGTGGATACACTGCTGATAGTCCTATTGAATAGACTGTTAGCTGCTTTTTTCTTGCCATAATACAAATTCAAAGTAAAGAAAAACGAGTGGCCATCATTACTTTAAGAAATGAAGCTCAGTCAGTCCGAAAAATTGGGCAAACTTTGAAAGTGTCCCCAAGTGCAGTTGCAAAAACCATCAAGCGCTACAAAGAAACTGGCTCACATGTGGACCGCCCCAGGAAAGGAAGACCAAGAGTCACCTCTGCTTCTGAGGATAAGTTTATCCGAGTCACCAGCCTCAGAATTTGCAGGTTAGCAGCAGCTCAGATTAGAGACCAGGTCAATGCCACACAGAGTTCTAGCAGCAGACACATCTCTTCAACAACTGTTAAGAGGAGACTTTGTGCAGCAGGCCTTCATGGTAAAATAGCTGCTAGGAAACCACTGCTAAGGACAGGCAACAAGCAGAAGAGACTTGTTTGGGCTAAAGAACACAAGGAATGGACATTAGACCAGTGGAAATCTGTGCTTTGGTCTGATGAGTCCAAATTTGAGATCTTTGGTTCCAACCACCGTGTCTTTGTGCGACGCAGAAAAGGTGAACGGATGGACTCTACATGCCTGGTTCCCACCGTGAAGCATGGAGGAGGAGGTGTGATGGTGTGGGGGTGCTTTGCTGGTGACACTGTTGGAGATTTATTCAAAACTGAAGGCATACTGAACCAGCATGGCTACCACAGCATCTTGCAGTGGCATGCTATTCCATCCGGTTTGCGTTTACTTGGACCACCATTTATTTTTCAACAGGACAATGACTTCCAAGATTGTTGGAAGACCATTTCCGGTGACTACCTCTTTAAGCTCATCAAGAGAATGCCAAGAGTGTGCAAAGCAGTCATCAAAGCAAAAGGTGGCTACTTTGAAAAACCTAGAATATAAGACATATTTTCAGTTGTTTCACACTTTTTTGTTAAGTATATAATTCCACATGTGTTAATTCATAGTTTTGATGCCTTCAGTGTGAATGTACAATTTTCATAGTCATGAAAATACAGAAAAATCTTTAAATGAGAAAGTATGTCCAAACTTTTGGTCTGTACTGTATGTAATTGCAGTAGAGTTCTGCTGCCCAGGCTTAATGCTGACTCAGGCAACACAAAGAGGCAGCTTAGCATTCCTCATGGTCAGGGAGCTAAAGAGTGATAGGGTGAATTAGTGATGTATTGGGCAGAGCGTTGCAACCTAACTTACTCCTGTCCTGAGTCAGGATCAATGTGGAAGATCCATTGTAGAAGTTCGGCTGGCTGATAACAGTAGCAACCATGAGTTCTGAAAAGGTTGTTTCGGACCCTCATCTATGCTGTGGACAGGTACCTGTTCTGCATTATTTTTTGCTTACAGCCAAGAGCAGGAATGTCAAATTCAAACACACAGAGGGCCAAAATGAAAAACGTGGACAAAGTCACGGACCAACCTGTATGTAGGCCCCACATAGTCGTCCATACCGAATAATGGATCCCACATAGTCGTCCATACCGAATAATGGATCCCACATAGTCCTCCATACAGAATAATGAATCCCACCTAGTCCTCCATACAGTAAAATGGGCCCCACATAGTCCTTCATACAGTATAATGGGCCCCACATAGTGCTCCATACAGTATAATAGGCCCCACATAGTCCTCCATACAGTATAATGGATCCCACATAGTCCTCCATACAGAATAATGGATCCCACATAGTCCTCCATACAGTATAATGGGCCCCACATAGTCCTTCATACAGTGTAATGGCCCCACATAGTCCTCCATACAGAATAATGGGTCCCACATAGTCCACTATACAGAATAATGGGCCCCACATAGTCCTCCATATAGTGTAATGGGCCCCATATAGTCCTCCATGCAGTATAATGACCCCACATAGTCTTCCATACAATATAATGGGCCCCACATAGTCCTGCATACAGTATAATGGGACCACATAGTCCTTCATACAGTATAATGGGCCCCACATAGTCCTCCATACAGAATAATGGACCCCACATAGTCCTCCATACAGAATAATGGATCCCACATAGTCCTCCATACAGTATAATGGGCCCACATAGTCCTCCATACAGAATAATGGGCCCACATAGTTCGGCTGGCTGATAACAGTAGCAACCATGAGTTCTGAAAAGGTTGTTTCGGACCCTCATCTATGCTGTGGACAGGTACCTGTTCTTCATCGTTTTTTGCTTACAGCCAAGAGCAGGAATGTCAAATTCAAACACACAGAGGGCCAAAATGAAAAACGTAGACAAAGTCACGGACCAGCCTGTATGTAGGCCCCACATAGTCGTCCATACCGAATAATGGATCCCACATAGTCCTCCATACAGAATAATGGATCCCACATAGTCCTCCATACAGTATAATGGGCCCCACATAGTCCTTCATACAGTATAATGGCCCCACATAGTCCTTCATACAGTATAGTGGGCCCCACATAGTCCTCCATATAGAATAATGGACCCCACATAGTCCTCCATACAGTATAATGGGCCCCACATAGTCCTCCATACAGAATAATGGATCCCACATAGTCCTCCATACAGTATAATGGGCCCCACATAGTCTTCCATACAGAATAAAGGACCCCACATAGTCCTTCATACAGTATAATGGGCCCCACAAAATAATGGGCCCCACATAGTGCTCCATACAGAATAATGGACCCCACATAGTCCTCTATACAGTATAATGGCCCCACATAGTCCTCCATACAGTATAATGGCCCCACATAGTCCTCCATACAGAATAATGGCCCTCATAGTCCTCCATACAGAATAATGGATCCCACATATTCCACCATACAGAATAATGGATCCCACATTGTCATCCATACAGTATAATGGGCCCCACATAGTCCTCCATACAGAATAATGGGCCCCACATAGTCCTCCATACAGTATAATGGGCCCCACATAGTCCTCCATACAGAATAATGGGCCCCACATTGTCATCCATACAGTATAATGGGCCCCACATAGTCCTCCATACAGAATAATGGGCCCCAAATAGTCATCCATACAGTATAATGGGCCCCACATAGTACTCCATACAGAATAATGGATCCCACATGGTCCTTCATACAGTATAATGGGCCCCGCATAGTCCTACATACAGTATAATGGCCCCACATAGTCCTCCATACAGAATAATGGCCCCACATAGGCCTCCATACAGTATAATGGGCCCCACATAGTCCTCCATACAGAATAATGGATCCCACATAGTCCTCCATACAGTATAATGGGTCCACATAGTCCTCCATACAGAATAATGGGCCCACATAGTTCGGCTGGCTGATAACAGTAGCAACCATGAGTTCTGAAAATGTTGTTTCGGACCCTCATCTATGCTGTGGACAGGTACCTGTTCTGCATTGTTTTTTGCTTACAGCCTAGAGCAGGGATGTCAAATTCAAACACACAGAGGGCCAAAATGAAAAACGTGGACAAAGTCATGGGCCAACCTGTATGTAGGCCCCACATAGTCCTAAATACAGAATAATGGGCTCCACATAATCCTCCATACAGTATAATTGTCTCCACATAGTCCTCCATACAGAATAATGGGTCCCATATAGTCCTTCATACAGAATAATGGGCCCCCATGGTCCTCCATACAGAATAATGGGTCCTGTATAGTCCTCCATACAGAATAATGGGCCCCCATGGTCCTCCATACAGAATAATGGGTCCCACATAGTCCTCCATACAGAAAAAAGGATCTCACATAGTTGTCCATTCAGAATAATGGATCCCACATAGTCCTCCATACAGTGTAATAGGCCCCACATAGTCCTCTATACAAAATAATGGATCCCACACAGTCGTCCATACAGAATAATGGATCCCACATAGTCCTCCATACAGAATAATGGCCCCACATAGTCCTCCATACAGAATAATGGGCCCCACATAGTCCTCCATACAGAATAATGGGCCCCACATAGTCCTCCATACAGTCTAATGGGCCCCACATAGTCCTCCATACTGTATAATGGCCCCACATAGTCCTCCATACAGTGTAATGGGCCCCACATAGTCCTTCATACAGTATAATGGCCCCACATAGTCCTCCATACAGTATAATGGGCCCCACATAGTCCTCCATGCAGAATAATGGCCCCGCATAGTCCTCCATACAGAATAATGGGCCCCCATAGTCCTCCATACAGAATAATGGATCCCACATAGTCCTCCATACAGTATAATGAGCCCCACATAGTCCTCCATACAGTATAATGGCCTCACATTGTCCTCCATACAGTATAATGGCCCCACATAGTCCTCCATACAGTGTATTGGGCCCCACATAGTCCTTCATACAGTATAATGGCCCCACATAGTCCTCCATACAGTATAATGGGCCCCACATAGTCCTCCATACAGAATAATGGCCCCGCATAGTCCTCCATACAAAATAATGGGCCCCCATAGTCCTCCATACAGAATAATGGATCCTACATAGTCCTCCATACAGTATAATGAGCCCCACATAGTCCTCCATACAGTATAATGACCTCACATAGTCCTCCATACAGTATAATGGCCTCACATAGTCCTCCATACAGTATAATGGACCCCACATAGTCCTCCGTATGGTATAATGGCCCCACATAGTCCTCCATACAGAATAATGGACCCACATAGTCCTCCATACAGAATAATGGACCCCACATAGTCCTCCATACAGTATAATGGCTCCACATAGTCCTCCATACAGAATAATGGGCCCACATAGTCCTCCATACAGTATAATGGCCCCACATAGTCCTCCATACAGAATGATGGATCCCATATAGTCCTCCATACAGTATAATGGGCCCCACATAGTCCTGCATACAGTATAATGGGCCCACATAGTCTTCCATACAGTATAATGGAGCCCACATAGTCCTCCATACAGTATAATGGCTCCACATAGTCCTCCATACAGTATAATGAGCCCCGCATAGTCCTCCATACTGTATAATGGCCCCTCATAGTCCTTCATACAGAATAATGGACCCCACATAGTCCTAAATACATTATAATGGCCCCCCATAGTCCTCCATACCGAATAATGGGCCCCACATTGTCCTCCATACAGAATAATGGGCCCCACATAGTCCTCCATACAGTATAATGGGCCCCACATAGTCCTCTATACAGTATAATGGCCTCACATAGTCCTCCATACAATATAATGGCCCCACATAGTCCTCCATACAGTGTAATGGGCCCCACATAGTCCTCCATACATAATAATGGCCCCGCATAGTCCTCCATACAGAATAATGGGCCCCCATAGTCCTCCATACAGAATAATGGATCCCACATAGTCCTCCATACAGTATAATGAGCCCCACATAGTCCTCCATACAGTATAATGGCCTCACATAGTCCTCCATACAGTATAATGGATCCCACATAGTCCTCCATACGGTATAATGGCCCCACATATTCCTCCATACAGAATAATGGACCCACATAGTCCTCCATACAGAATAATGGACCCCACATAGTCCTCCATACAGTATAATGGCTCCACATAGTCCTCCATACAGAATAATGGGCCCACATAGTCCTCCATACAGTATAATGGCCCCACATTGTCCTCCATACAGAATGATGGATCCTATATAGTCCTCCATACAGAATAATGGGCCCCACATAGTCCTGCATACAGTATAATGGGCCCACATAGTCCTCCATACAGTATAATGGCCCCACATAGTCCTCCATACAGTTTAATGGGGCCCACATAGTCCTCCATACAGTATAATGAGCCCCACATAGTCCTCCATACAGTATAATGGCCTCACATAGTCCTCCATACAGTATAATGGCCTCACATAGTCCTCCATACAGTATAATGGATCCCACATAGTCCTCCATACGGTATAATGGCCCCACATATTCCTCCATACAGAATAATGGACCCACATAGTCCTCCATACAGAATAATGGACCCCACATAGTCCTCCATACAGTATAATGCCTCCACATAGTCCTCCATACAGAATAATGGGCCCACATAGTCCTCCATACAGTATAGTGGCCCCACATTGTCCTCCATACAGAATGATGGATCCCATATAGTCCTCCATACAGAATAATGGGCCCCACATAGTCCTGCATACAGTATAATGGGCCCACATAGTCCTCCATACAGTATAATGGCCCCACATAGTCCTCCATACAGTTTAATGGGGCCCACATAGTCCTCCATACAGTATAATGGGCTCCACATAGTCCTCCATACAGTATAATGAGCCCCGCATAGTCCTCCATACAGTATAATGGGCTCCACATAGTCCTCCATACAGAATAATGGGCCCCACATAGTCCTCCATACAGTATAATGAGCCCCGCATAGTCCTCCATACTGTATAATGGCCCCTCATAGTCCTCCATACAGAATAATGGGCCCCACATAGTGCTCCATACAGTATAATGGCCCCCCATAGTCCTCCATACAGTATAATGAACTCCACATAGTCCTCCACACAGAATAATGGGCCCCACATAGTCCTCCATACAGTATAATGGGTCCCACATAGTCCTCCATACAGAATAATGGGCCCCACATAGTCCTCCATACAGAATAATGGCCCCATATAGGGGTGACCGTTCTGGTGTCGTGAGCCAAATAAAACCACCCTGCAGGCCAGATTTGGCCGACGTGCCAGAGTTTGACATGTATGGCCTAGAGACTTGAGTGCCCTGGATTAAGAGAGTGACCTGAGAGTTCTCGAGCCAGCCTTCTGAGTTGTGAGTTACGGTGCGAACTGTGCAAAAAGATTATTCCTGCTGCTGTTTGTAACCTGGAAGTTCTGTGCATTACTGTAACTTTGATGTGTAACCATCAAGCCTTGAGCCTTACAGTGAGACCTTAATGCATTGGAAAGGGTCACATCTGCAGCATAAAATTGACATGCTATGGATTGCCAACGTGCAGCATCAGACTATGGATATTCACTGGAGTGTGTCCAAGAGATTTCTTAAAATTTCATGCACAGCTTTGTTTCTGTGGAGGGAAAATCCCCTAATTATGCGCCTTGTAAGAACATACACAAAACGGGCTTTCACTTGCCCCCTCCACACATCATAAGACTGTCCTTTCATGAGCAAAATGTATCATTCTGAGTGCTGGACAGGTCACTGTCTCCTGTAAAATCAACATACTCTTCTTCTGCTGCAATATCCTTTATGTCCATTATCTGATGTCTATAATGTTTCAGGGAATTGACATACGTAAAACGGTTCTTCTTGGGGATATTTTTCTTTTCTTTTTTTAACCTCGAAGAAAGCAACAAAAAAGGTTGAGGAAACATGATATAATGCCACCATCCTCCAGGGTGTCTGCGCTCTAACGATCATGCTTACAGCAAGAAGGTCTCTGATAATGATGATATAGACTTTCTTTAAGCAGCTTCTCATTACGCCTTGTGTTGTCTTTTCCTCCTGGGCATCATGTTTTATGAGTCTTGTTGCTCTCTATTTTTATTTTCTTCGCTCTATAGAAGTGATAATGAGGATTTGATAATGCTTCCCTCCCCCCACCCTCCGCCCTTTGGAAAGGTCTGATATTATAATAAAGAAGCTTTTCTCGTCACGGTCAATGAATTTTGCAGTCAAGAGTCATTCTGATTTAATTGAGTGTAAATGTGTTTGAGAATGTGAATGGACGCCCCATACAAAATATATATTGATCATTGATTTTTCATTATGAAGTTACAGATGGCTGAGACCAGACGTTATGTGCATTATCATTAATGGCTGATCTGAACTGCGCATCGGCTCCAAATATAAAGTGCATACTCATAATAATAATCCACGCTGGTAATAGAAGGATAATGGGTGGTCGAGCGCGACTAACCTTTTTAAAGGGATTTTTCAAGACTTTACTAATAATGGCTTATCTCTTTATTTGATTATAAGGGGTCCAACTACCACCACCTCTGTCGTTCAGCTGAAAGATGGGCTAGCGCACCCTGCTTCCCCTTTGTATTTTATCCAGGCAAAGCACCATGCATATAGTTGTGGCTGTGCTTGGTACTGCAACTCAGTCCTATTTACAGCAATAGGACTGGCAAATCCAACATTTTGGGGAATCCATTTGCAGAAATTCCACAAAATGTTGACCAGACATTTTACAGTATTTTTTGAGGGCTTCACCTGCTACTTCCACCACTGGAGCATCTTCCCGGATTCTATGTGCAGGTCTTTGGTTCTTCCACATGGCTTTGTGGGACTCAGTAGACCAATGTGGTGGACCAGGGAAGCTGCAGAAGAAATGTAGGCAGCGTAAAGACTCAGTTGACTGCCTAGGACAGGTAAGAATAATATTGTTTTTTGTTGTTGCTGTTGTTTTTATGTTAAGCCCTTTGTTCCCCTCTGTTTATTATACTTTGGGGTCTAAAGCATAATAAACTTATTTTATGGCAATTTTGCTTCAGACTGAATTCTATTTGCACGGAAGCAAATCTTCTGACCTATTCAAGCAAAACAATTTTTTCAATCTCTAGCCAAAACCATATGAATTTTTTATTTTGCCCTAGAGCCTATGGTGGCCCCTTTGGCCCATATAAAAAGATTACTATTAAAGATCTCCAATGGTTGGGTGCACTGTTTAAGATTCAAGTTACAGCTCTGGTTACTATCCTGCATTATCTAAGCCTCCGGCTCTACAATAGAGTTGACATTAAATCCAGCATCTTTGCTAATTCTGTCCCAGTCTACACAGTAAAGCAGACTGGTCAGTTACAGGAAAAAGGAAGTATTATGACTTGAGAAGAGTGAATCTCCTAAAATTTGTTTTGGGCAGATTCAATTTGGTCCGTATAAAATTCAGTCTGAATCGAATCTTAATAAATATATTTATTATGTTCTGTGGTTTAGACCTCCAAAACATAATAAACGGAGGGACGAGAAGGAGCTAAAAAAAACAAAATGTGGAGGAGAGGCTGAGACAATTAACCTGACCATGAGTTCTTGTCTGCACCAGAAGATCTGGACCGAAAAAAAACGATAAAAGAATGGAAGATCTGAACCAAAAAAAAAGATAAAAGAATGGAAGATCTGGACCAAAAAAAACGATAAAAGAATGGAAGATCTGGACCAAAAAAAACGATAAAAGAATGGAAGATCTGGACCAAAAAAAACGATAAAAGAATGGAAGATCTGGACCAAAAAAAACGATAAAAGAATGGAAGATCTGGACCAAAAAAACAGATAAAAGAATGGAAGATCTGGACCAAAAAAAACAGATAAAAGAATGGAAGATCTGGACCAAAAAGACCGAAAGCGGAACACCGGGCGTAGAGTTACGGTGACTGGATGGGTGAGGGGCAAGCCTAGGACAGGCGTCTATCATATTTATTCCTTTTTTAACCGCTTTCCGGACCTCAAAAGAATCTAACAAAATGGCGGCTGGCTGAAGTTGAGTGAAATGAATCCTGAAAAATGTTGAATTTGGTGAAGTTTTCAGAAAATTCATAATGAATTGGTTTACTCATCTGTGACTGATCTAGTAGCCAGTGGGAAACCTAGAACATTATCAATATTTTTCTCATTTAGGTGATTTATAAATAAGCTATTAGATCTTCATGGCATCCATCGCTTGTGTCCAGTGATACCAGCAATGGTGCGCATGGCAGAATAGGCAGCAATGTGCAGCAGCCCGCATGTTAGAAGATGACATAGGTACTAGTATCTACAGTGGCTTGTAAAAGTATTCACCCCCTTGGCATTTTTCGTGTTTTGCTACCTCACAACCTGGAATTTCACTGTTTGTTTTTTTTGAGGGTTTGCATCAGTTCATGTAAGGAACATGCCTACAACTGTGAACATTTGGTTTTCTTTTTTTATCGTGAAGCAAACAACAAATAGGACAAAATAACTGAAAACATCATGGTGCATAACTATTCACCCCCCTAAAGTCAGTACTTTGTAGAGCCTCCCTTTGCTGCAATTACAGCTGCAAGTCTTTTTGAATAAGTCACAATGGCCTTTCAACATCTTACTACTGGGATTTTTGCCCATTTCTCAAGGCAAAACTGCTTCAGCTCCTGCAAGTTAGATGGTTTCCTCTAATGAACAGCAATCTTCAAGTCTGACCACAGATTCTCCATTGGATTAAGATCTGGGCTTTGACTGGGCCACTCCAAAACATTTACACGTTTCCCATTAAACCACTCGAGTGTTGCTTTAGCAGTATGCTTTTGGTCATTGTCTTATTGGAAGGTGAACCTCCGTCTCAGTCTCAAATCACTGACCGACTGAAACTGGTTTTACGCAAGAATATCCCTGTATTTGGCACCATTCACCTTCCCCTTAATTCAGACCATTTTCCCTGTCCCTGCTGCCTAAAAACATCCCCACAGCTTGATGCTGCCACCACCATGTATCACTGTGAGAATGGTGTTGTTGGGTTTCTGAGCTGTGTTGGTTTGGCGCCAGACACTGCATTTACCTTGGTGGCCATAAAGATCAATTTTGGTCTCATCTGACCACAGCACTTTCCTCCATAAATTTGGGGAGTCTCCTGCATCTCCTTTGGCTGACTCAAAACGAGCCTTACAATTTTTGTGTGTAAGTAAAGGCTTCCATAAAGGCCACCTCTATGGAGTATACGGGTTATTGTGGTCGTATGGACAGATACTCCAGTCTCTGCTTGGGAACTCTGCATCTCCCTCAGTGTCACCTTTGGTCTCTATGCTGCCTCTGGTTAATGCCCTCCTTGCCCAAGCTGTCCGTTTTGGTGGGCGGCCCTTTCTTGTCAGGTTTCTTGCGGTACCATGTTCTTTCCATTTGATGATAATGGATTTGATGGTGCTCCGAGGGATCATCAGAGATTGGGATATTTTTTTATAACCCAACCCTGACTTGTACTTCTCAACAACTTTGTCCCTGATTTGTTTGGAGATCTCCTTGGTCTTCATGGCATTGTTTGGAGATCTCCTTGGTCTTCATAGTGTTGTTTGGAGATCTGCTTGCTCTTCATGGTGTTGTTTGGAGATCTCCTTGGTCTTCATGGTGTTGTTTGGAGATCTCCTTGGTCTTCATAGTGTTGTTTGGAGATCTCCTTGGTCTTCATGGTGTTGTTTGGAGATCTCCTTGGTATTCATGGTGTTCTTTGGAGATCTCCTTGGTCTTCATGGTGTTGTTTGGAGATCTCCTTGGTATTCATGGTGTTCTTTGGAGATCTCCTTGGTCTTCATGGTGTTGTTTGGTTAGTGGTTCCTCTTATTTAATGGTGTTGCAGTCTCTGTGGCCTTTCAAAAAAGGTAAAGTGTATATACTGACAGACATGTGACACTTAGATTGCACACAGGGGGACGTCCTGTCACTAACTATGTGACTTATGAAGGTAATTGCTTGCACCAGAAATTTTTAGGGGCTTCATCGCAAAGGGCGTGAATACATATGCACATGCCAATTCTTAATTATTTGATCCCATAAATTTAATTTCTGCCTATATTTCTCTCACTTCACCAACGTAGACTATTTAGGGCTGATGCATCACAAACAAATCGGATTACAAAAATATTTAAACACAGCTTGTAATGTAACAAAATAGGTAAAACGCCAAAGGGGGTGAATAATTTTGTAAGCTACTGTATAGAAGGGGTCAGCGTGATCTATACATCTGTAATTTGCATCAAGCTCCTGGGATGTTACTAGTCCGGGTCCATTTGTTTTCGCCATTAGGATTAAGCTGCTGTTCAGACACATTTGTCACAATTGCAATTGCTAATAGATTGCAGTAAGTAAAGGAACAGCGAGGCTCCTTTTATCAGTTTGACTAATTTAAATCCATTGGATTGACTAATGAGCAGTAACCGAAGCCGATGCATTTCAGAGACAGTGATTAAATTAAGGTGATATCATCAATAGTTCTGCGTTTGGTACAGAATAAAAAAATCCCTAATGCATCATCCCGGAGCTAACACCTTGCTGAGTCTGAACACAAGTAATGGCGTGTAATTTCTTCTCATTGTGTTAGACGCTTGTGTTGTGACGCTAATCAATGACAGACTACAGTAATAAGTGCGGCTCACGTGATCACCAGTCATGATGGTTGTTTTCTTTTTCAATCCTTTTATTTTTATATTACATGCATCTACTAAGTTTGCAAGACTGAATGCGAAATTTGGGACTTTTATGCGCCTGTCTCCAGGAATACCCAGGAACTTCCGCAGAATGCCCACTTTGGGTATGGCTTTGCAAACCACTACCCCTTTTGCAGTCCAGTTGTCATCAGTTTCCTAGTAAAATAGGGACTGTTTGGTACGCCACCTTCAGGAAGGCCACATTGGCTTCTGCCGATGGCTCCATATTGTTGCTAGACAGCCAGATGCTTTCTGCTTTACTGCTTTGTTTTCTAGGGCCCTGATGGTATGTGGTGTTGTGCTGCTAAAGAAACCCGTACCTGAATGTGATGTTGGGCCTGCTGGCCTATGTATAGATCCCTCAGCCATGCCTTGCCTGGTGTTTGATTTTTTTTTTTAAGCTTGTCACATGCCATTGCAACTTTGTGTGATTCCTAATCTTCCCTCATTCTACTTCCGTCTCTAAACCCTGACTCCATTCCTGTCCTCCCCTCTTTTCCTCTGGCCTGTCGCATTTAGACTGATCAACTCAGTTCTCCATCTATGACCATGCCGCTGTTCCTTCAGTGCTGCCGCTACAAAACTGTGACAATTCTTTGGGAACCTGACTTTGGATTTCACCTGCAGCAGTCTACACCTCTTGTGTCCTCGCCTCTTGTGGCTGCATCTCTTGTGTACGCACCTTCTTACGTCCACACCTCAGTGAGCCGACACTCCCTTGTATCCAACCTCCTTGTTTCCACACTTCCTTGCATCTACACCCTGTTGTGTCACCTACTTTCATCCACATCGCCTTGTGTTTGCACTTTTTGTGACCACACCATATTGCATCTGCACCTTCTTGTATCCGCACCTCCTTGTTTCTTCACCTCCTTGTGTCTGCACCTCATTGTGTTTCCCTTGTGTCCTCACCTCCTTGTGCCCCCACCTTTTTGTGTCTGCATTTCGTTATTTCTGCATCTCTTTTCATCTGCACCTCCTTGTGTTCACACTTTCTTATTTCTTCACCTCCTTGTACCCAAACCTTTTTGCATCTGCACCTCCATGTGTCCGCACCTTTTTGTGTCCGCATCTCTTTATTTCCGCACCTCCTTTCATCCGTATGTTCTTGTGTCCACAGTTCCCTTCCTTGTGTCTGCACCTCTTTAATGGTACTAACTGGAAATGTGTCACCCTGGCCTGGATGCCACAAGTGTAATTAAAGCTGTGTCTGAGAGCAAGGGGGAGGTTCTCTAGTCAGGGGAACATTAGCATGCAATGCCTCCTGTCTCAGGCCAGTAGGGGGAGCTGGCTGCCCCTATAAAAGCTGGTACTGGGGGCAGGGTTAGAAAGAACTGGATGGCCTGTCTCAGCACTGAGACGTGTCCCAGAGTGGAGCAGGGACAGAAAGTTGATTGCACCTAAGAGGAAGTGTGGCAGTAGGAGAGCCACCAGCCAGAGACGAGAGGCGAAGAGAGCCTGTCTCGGCAAATCAGAGACTGACCTTACCAGACTTTGGTGTCTGAGGCTGGAAGGATTCCACATCCCCCACAGAGAACCAGTCCGCAAGGGACTGTATATTCCTTGGCCTAAGAAGCCTGGAGGCCCTGCCACAACCGAAGGGACCAGTAAAGCCGCACAAGGCTGGGAGCAGAAAGGAACCCACGTCGCAGGCCATACAGGCGAGAATACACGGAAAGCTCGGAAACGTGGGCTGTTACCCTATCAGGAGGAGATAGCCAGAAGGAGCGCAGAAAGCACGGTAGGCCTACACCCTCACCCTGACCAGGGCCAATTTCCCCGTTGCTCTCAGACATCCAGGTCCCCTCCTAGCCGGGACTGTTTATGGGTCAATTTACCTGTTCTAGTAAAGACTCTGGACTGCAACCTGTTGTCTGTGTGCTCCTTGCTTCTCCAGCACTATCAGCACTGGAACCCTCACTACCATCACTCCCACCATCCACTATACTGCCCTGGGGCCACACTCTTCCCGTGGGGAGTCACACTACCCTAGCTGCACACCTCATCAGCCCCAGCGGTCTGCATGCTGCGGCGGTTCCTAATAACCGCAAATCCACGGGTGGCGTAGTTGGACATAAACATCAGCACATAACGGACTACCACTGGCCTGACCACCCTGAGCCACGGAACCGGGTTGCCACTACTACTCCCATCGTTTCCCTACTGCCCGGATCCGAGTGCCCCACGGCCCAGGGGGCGAGTCAGCTTTGGCGTAGTCGGCAGGATTTCGTGCCCGCAACCACCGGGTACTGCGTGCCTGAAAAAGACTTTTGTAACTTACCTGTGGCGAAGTTTCCCGCCGTCCGGAGACGTTTCCCGCCATCAGACGCCATCTTGGACCGTTTCCCGCCGTCTTCTGCCATCTTCCCGCCATCCGCAGCTGCTTCCCGCCATCGGACGCCATCTTCAGGACGCCGCGCGGGATGAAGAGGGGCGTGGACGTCAAAACCGCGCGAGAGCCGAAGCTCCGCCCCATGCACCGACGCTGCGCAAGGTCCTGGAAGGGAGAGAGAGCGACGCTGACGTCATCAGGACGCGACGCAAGGTCCTCGTCCAGAGCAGCAGCAGCGGAGCCGCGGCCTACAGAAGAGGATCGTCGGAAGGTAGGCCACACTTAACTAGGGGGGAGGAAGATGTCGGACACAGAGGCGCCCACTACCACCAACGCAGCTGCAGCTGCGGTGATGCCATTTTCCCTGCCCTACATCCCTGGAGCGGCATGGCTGCCCAAGTACTCAGGGGAGCCCCATGCCCTAACTGACTTTAAGGAAAGGCTGTACAGTTTGTTCCAAGTCTACCCCCTGACAGAGGAACAGAAGGTCAGCATACTAACAGGGCAGTTAACTGGCACAGCCCAAAGGGAGGTAAAATCATGGCCCACTGAGGAGAAAAGGACTGTGAAGGGTATTCTGGCCCGGCTGCGGGGTACCTTTGACACACGTACCTCTGCTGAAATTAAAATGAGGTTCTATGGATGTAAGCAGCGGGCACAGGACAGCATTAGAGACTATGCCCTAAATCTGCAGGAAGCCTTGAGGGCTATTCAACAAACTGACCCTGGCAGCGTGCAGGATACGGATAAGCTGCTAACAGAACAATTCATAGAAGGTCTGCTGTCTAGCGCCCACAGGGCCCAACTGCGCCTCATGTTCTTTCAGAACCCCGACCTGACCTTTGCCCAATTTAAGGACAGGGCCATAAGGGTGCTCCGTGAATCTGCAACCAGTGGCGCTATAAACCCCCGGCGCCCTGCTCTCACCTACCACCAGGAGGCGGCGCCCTCCTCTATGGACCCCGTGGGGGCTGATGCACAGGCCCTGAACCAAGCCCCGTCGAAAGACCTGCACCACCAAGTCCAGGAGCTGACCAGGAGCGTCGCGGCGTTGACCAGGACCGTCCAGGCGTTGCAAGTGGACCCGTCAAGACCCATCGAGCTGGCTTCAAGTCCGGAGGATGTCCCGTGGCGTCGACAGAGGAGGATCCCGTCGTTCCGAGGGAGGCCCACAGACCGCTACGCAGAGGATGGACAGCCCATTTGCCGTCGATACAACCAGCCCGGACACATTTCCAGGTACTGTAATTTAAACGGGTCCAACCTGGGGCAGAGGGCCAACCCCCAGGCATAAGATCACCAGGCCCTTATAATTGGCGTGATAAGTACGTTGGGGGGGCGCCCGGTTGTACCCGTGGTGCTGGACGGTATCCCCATGAGCGCCTTGCTGGATACTGGGTCGCAAGTAACCACTATCCCTTATGTACTTTTTAAGCAGTATTGGACTGATGCTGATATCACACGGTATCCAGACAGTAACTTGAGCATCATCGCCAGTAATGGCTTACCCGTGCCGCAGATGGGGTTCAAGGAGATGACCATTAAAATTGGTAAAGTTGAACTGCCGGCACCGGGAGTGATTATTGTGGACATTGACCGTCGTGAAAGTCACCCTAAAATAACTGTGGGTACTAACGTAATTGAAAATTGTCTTTCAGAGGTAATTGTAATCTTACAACAGGTGGCGGTGAATGCTAGTTCCAGCCAACAGAGAGTCCTCAACAAGGAGATAAAAGCCCTGATGAGACGGCAGCAGGTAGAACTGTCTGGTGGTGAGATCGGTAGCGTAAGACTGAGTGACCCATTCCCCATTTCCATGCCTCCCAAAAGTGAAATGATGATCTGGTGTCGGACTGCAATCGGGTTGAGAGGTAGAGACTACCAAGCCATGGTAGAACCCGTGTACTCAGACAGCAGGCCCACCATTTTGACAGCCCGGGGGGTGGTTGATGTCCGTCATGGGAGGGTGCCCGTCCGCATCCTCAACATTGGGGAGAGGGAAGTACACTTACCCAGGTACGCTACACTCGCCAAACTGTTTGTTGTCGAACACAAAGCTATCAGGGCCGTGGAACCCTTGCCTCCATCTCCACAGGCGGAGGGTAATGGCTCCCAGAAACAAAAGGAGGACTGGTGCCAGAAACTCCACGTGGGTGCTGACTCCACTCCCCTGCACCAAAAACAAGGAGTCTACCGGGTGGTACAGGAGTACGAGAGAGTCTTTAGTAAGCACCCGCTAGACTTCGGCAGAGTAAAGGGGATAGAACACCACATCCCCACAGGGAGCCACCCACCGATAAAAGAAAGACACAGACCTGTACCCCCTGCACACTACCAGAATGCAAAGGGCATGCTAAGAGAGATGAAAGAAGCTGGGGTCATTAGAGACAGCTGTAGCCCCTGGGCAGCCCCCTTGGTTCTGGTCAAAAAGAAAGACGGCACCATGAGAATGTGCGTGGACTATAGACAAATCAACCGTATCACCCACAAAGACGCATATCCGCTGCCTAGAATAGAGGAGTCTTTAGCCGCACTAAAATCAGCTAACTTCTTTTCTACTTTGGACCTTACTAGCGGGTACTGGCAGGTTCCTGTGGCAGAGGCTGACAAGGAGAAGACCGCCTTCACCACCCCGATGGGACTGAGTGAGTTCAACTGTATGCCCTTCGGGCTCTGCAACGCACCAGGGACCTTCCAGAGGCTGATGGAATGCTGTCTAGGGCACCGAAACTTCGAGACGGTCCTCCTTTACCTGGACGACGTGATCGTCTATTCGAAGACCTACGAGGACCACCTAAAGCACCTGGCAGAGGTGTTCGAAGCCCTGGCAGGCTATGGCCTGAAGGTGAAACCATCGAAGTGTCACCTGCTGAAACCAAAGGTCCAGTACCTAGGGCACGTGGTAAGCGCGGAAGGCGTGGCCCCCGACCCTGACAAGGTCACGGCAATCAAGAGCTGGCCAAGCCCCTCGAACATCAAAGAGGTGAGACAGTTTCTCGGGTTGGTAGGCTACTACCGAAGGTTCATCCCCGGGTTCACTAAGATGGCAGCTCCTATGCAGGACCTCCTGATCGGACAGTCTAAGTCCCGAAGTCAAAAGCCACCCTTCAAGTGGGATAAACCGGAAGAGGAGTCCTTCCGCCAGCTAAAGATGGCCCTCACGGGGGATGAGATCCTGACCTACCCTGATTACGGCCAGCCTTTCATTCTCCACACAGACGCCAGTAATGTGGGACTGGGAGCCGTACTGTC
Source organism: Phyllobates terribilis (assembly GCF_046119375.1). Classification (NCBI taxonomy): domain Eukaryota; kingdom Metazoa; phylum Chordata; class Amphibia; order Anura; family Dendrobatidae; genus Phyllobates; species Phyllobates terribilis. The sequence goes on from NW_027362765.1 coordinate 390,852,937, forward strand.
CCAAAACCAACAGGGCAGAGAACGGGTGATCGCATACGCCAGTCGGAAGCTGAGGCCCACCGAGAGGAACCCGGAGAATTACAGCTCCTTCAAGCTAGAATTCTTGGCAGTGGTGTGGGCCGTGACGGAACGCTTCAAGCATTACCTGGCCTCCGCAAAGTTCACCGTGTACACGGACAATAACCCGTTGACACACCTGGACAATGCAAGACTGGGTGCCCTAGAACAGCGGTGGATGGCCCGTCTCTCTAACTATGACTTCGTGATCAAGTACCGGGCCGGCAAAACCAATGCCAACGCTGACGCCCTATCGAGGATGCCTCACTTACCTGAAGGTGACGAAGACCCAGAATAGCTGGAGGAGGTAGAACTCCCCGCGTTTCACCGGTATGGAGCCGCTCAATACTCCCACCGTGTGAAGGAGGAGGATCTAACAACCGTGATGATCAATCCCCTACCTCACCACAGCTGGGCCGAGACCCAAGATAGTAACATAGTAACATAGTAACATAGTTTGTAAAGCCGAATAAAGACTTGCGTCCATCAAGTTCGACCTGTTAGTTCTGTAATTGCTAAAGTTGATCCAGAGGAGGGCAAAAACCCCAAATGATTTGGCCAATCTTCACCTGAGGAAAAATTCCCTCCCGACTCTGAAACCAGCAGTCAGAATAAATCCCTGTATCAACCTACTATTTTGTTTTATTTTTAAGTATATGCTGAAATCTGCCTGGTATCTAGAAATGCATCCAGTCCTCGCTTGAACTGGTGTAGTGAATCCGACATTACCGTCTCCTCACTCAGTGAATTCCATATTCTCACTGCTCTTACCGTAAAGAACCCCTTCCTATGCTGGTGCTGAAACCTTTTCTCTTCCAGTCTTAGTGAGTGCCCTCTTGTTACCGTAATATCCCTCCTTTTGAACAAATCCCGGGCAAGATCTCTATACTGTCCCCTAACATATTTGTACACATTTATTATGTCCCCCCTCAACCTTCTCTTTTCCAGGCTGAATAGTCCTAGTTTTGCCAACCTCTCTGGGTATTGCAGTCCCTCCATTCCCTTTATTAATTTTGTTGCCCTCCTTTGTACCTTTTCAAGCTCATTTATATCCTTTCTATATATTGGGGCCCATAACAGAGCACAGTATTCCAAGTGTGGTCTGACCAGTGCTTTGTACAGTGGAAGAACAATGTTCTCATCCTTTGCAGCTATACCTCTTCTGATACATCCCATTACCCTCTTTGCCCTTACAGCAGCGGCCTGACTTTGGGCACTCCAATTTAGTTTGCTGTCAATCAAGATGCCCAAGTCCTTCTCCATCTCTGAATTCCCCAATGATTTCCCATTCAGTGAGTACTGGTGACTTCCATTTTTCCTTCCCATATGTATGACCTTACATTTCTCCTCGTTAAACCTCATTTGCCATTTAATGCTCCACCTACCCAGCTTATCCAAATCCCTCTGAAGGTCTGCACTGTCCTCTTTTGTATTAATTGTTTTACATAACTTTGTGTCATCTGCAAATATTGATATTTTACTATTTATCCCGTTGACTATGTCGTTAATAAAGATATTAAATAACATTGGGCCTAGTACAGACCCCTGTGGTACCCCACTAGTGACGCTTACCCAATCTGAGTATATTCCATTTATAACCACCTTCTATCCTTTAGCCAGTTAGCTACCCACTTGCAGACATTTTCCCCCAGCCCCATCATTCTCATTTTGTATACCAACCTATTATGTGGCACGCTATCGAACGCTTTTGAGAAGTCGAGATACACGACATCCACTGGTTCCCCCTGATCTACTCGAGAGCTAACCTCCTCGTAGAAGTCAATCAGGTTTGTTTGGCAGGAGCGATTCCTCATGAATCCATGTTGGTTCGGGATTAAAAGATTATTAGCATCAAGATGCTCCGTAATTGCCTCTTTAATGAAGCTTTCAAAAATTTTGCCCACAACGGACGTCAGACTCACCGGCCGATAGTTTCCGGCGTCACTTTTTGCTCCCTTTTTGAATATTGGCACTACATTCGCCTGTCGCCAATCAAGTGGCACAGACCCAGTCTCAACAGAGTCCTTAAATATAAGATATAACGGTCTGTCTATCACATTACTTAGTTCCCTCAGTACCCGTGGGTGTATGCCATCAGGTCCTGGTGATTTGTTTATTTTAATGTTACTGAGGCGTTGCTGTACCCCAGCTTGGGTTAGATTTGTCATACTTAGTGGAGGATTAAGCTTGTCACTTCTCATTTCTCCTGTTATTTCGATTTCCTTAGTGAAAGTTGTCGAAAAAAAATTATTTAATAGATTAGCTTTATCCTCATCTTTCTCTATGATTTTGCCTTCCTCACTTTTTATCGGTCCAATATTATCCGATTTAATCCTTTTACTATTTATATACGTAAAGAACAGTTTGGGATTTGATCTACTTTCCCTAGCAATACGTCTCTCTGTTTCCTCCTTCGCTATTTTTATTTGTTTTTTACAGGTTCTCGTTTTTTCCTTGTAACACATTAGTGCTTCCTTACTGTTTTCCTGTTTTAATCTCTTGAATGCCTCTTTTTTGCTATTTAACGCCCCTTTTACGTTCTTGTTCAACCATATTGGTTTCCTCTTATTTCTGGCCCTTTTATTCCCATACGGTATATATCTCTCGCACTGAGTATTCAGAATTCTTTTGAAGGTTTCCCATTTACTATTCGTATTCCTTTGATTAAGAACTTTGTCCCAGTCAATAAGTTGAAGGCTTTCTTTCAGCTGATCAAACTTCGCCCTCCTAAAGTTTAATGTTTTTGTTGTTCCCTTATTGATAACCCTACTGAAGGGCATTTTGAAGTCGATAATATTATGGTCGCTATTACCTAGGTGCCCCCCTATCTGTACCTCAGTTATTCTATCAGGCCTATTAGTCAATATTAAGTCCAACACGGCCTTCCCTCTCGTTGGTTCCTGCACTAGTTGGGAGAGATAATTATCCTTAATATTTGTCAAGAACCTTTTTACTTTCTGAGATCTACAGGTTTCTGTTTCCCAGTCAATATCCGGGTAGTTGAAATCCCCCATTACAAGCACTTCATTATGTTTTGCTACTTTGTCTATTTGTCCTAATAGCAGATTCTCATTCTCCTCTGTTATATTTGGTGGCTTATAGCAGACCCCCAGTAATATTTTATTATTATTTTTAGTTCCCTCTATCTCTACCCACATGGACTCGACCCCCTCTTCTCCCTCTCCTATATCTTCCCTTAGTCTGGGTTTTAGACATGACTTTACATATAAGCAGACTCCTCCGCCTTTCCCCTGTTTCCGGTCCCTTCTAAATAAACTATAATCTAATAAATTTACCGCCCAGTCGTAGCTATCGTCTAGCCAAGTCTCTGTTATACCTACGATGTCATACCTCTCCTACGATATAAGCGCCTGCAGCTCATCCGCCTTATTGGTCAGGCTTCTTGCGTTGGTCAGCATGCAAGATAAAACTTTGGGGTTATTTAGCATCCTATTCTTCTCTAACGATCTAACTGTACTATCCCCACCCCCCTCTCCACCCTCATTATATTCACTTCTCCCCTTCCCCCTTGCTTGCCTCACATCCCACCTATTTCCTTGGTTTCCCCCCCCCGTCTCTAGTTTAAAAACTCCTCCAACCTGTTAGCCATCTTCTTCCCCAGCACCGCTGCACCCTCCCCATTGAGGTGCAGCCCGTCCCTACGGTAGAGCCTGTAGCCAACCGCGAAGTCGGCCCAGTTCTCCATGAACCCAAACCCTTCTGCCTTGCACCAACTCTTTAGCCACTTATTCACCTCCCTAACTTCCCGTTGGCGCTCCTGTGTGGCTCGCGGGATTGGTAGTATTTCTGAGAAAACTACCTTGGAGGTCCTTGCCCTAAGCTTCCTACCTAGGTCCCTGAAATCATTTTTAAGGACCCTCCATCTACCACTCACTTTGTCATTGGTGCCGATGTGGACCATGACCACTGGGTCTTCGCCAGCCCCACCCAGTAACCTGTCAACCCGATCCGCGATGTGCCGGACTCGAGCGCCAGGGAGGCAGCACCGTTCGGCGATCCCGGTCTTTGTGACAGAATGCCCTGTCTGTCCCCCTAATAATAGAGTCACCCACTACCAGAACCTGTCTTGCCTGCCCTACACTTCCCCCCTCCCCCTCATTACTGGAGCATACACTCCCCCGGCGGTCAGAGGATCTGTCGTGCTCCAATAATGCCGGTTCTGAACCAGCCTTCCTATACTTCTTCCCTCTATCCCTCCTAACTGTTATCCAGCTCCCTGCCTGTTCAGCCTGCACTTCCCCTCTATGCTCCACCCCCAGTATTGACCCATTGAGTGTCTGCTCGGTGAGCAGCAAACTCCGTTCCATGTTGTCGATGCTCCTCAGTATCGCTATCTGAGCACTTAGATCCAGAATTTGGGCTTCCAAGTGCACGATATGCTCACATCTCTCGCAGCAGTATGGATCCTCGAGCGGTTGCTCACGGAATGCATACATTGCGCAAGATGTACACTGCATGGCTCCGGCCAACATGGACGTCATTCTAAATATGGGGATACAGTCAGTATATATATACAAGTACAAAACACAATTATTTATATATAGGTGTATGGACGGGGATCAATTAGGGATGTGCAAGTGTATCAATTAGATATCGGCGGGGGATCAGTTAAGTATCAAGTATGGACGGGGGAATCAGATAAGTAGGTCAGGTGGATTAATTAAGTAAAAAGTAAAGTAAAGAAAGAATGAAATACAGTCAGCAATTCAGTCCTAAGTCCTCCCTTCCAAACTCCCTGAATCCAAAGTCACTGAAAAACAAGTCACACACTTACTTTCGTTCGCACTTACGCTCCGGACACACGCAGCTCGTTCACACTCGCAAACTATGTGACCCTGCCATCCGTCTGGTGAAAGATCTGCTGACCCAGGAAGACGCCCGCATGGATCCGGATGCCCCAGAGGAAGCCAAGCAGCTATGGAAAGAGAAGAGCAAGCTGTTCCTCTACGAAGGCAAGTTGTGCAGAAGGATTGTCAACCACCGGACGCACGAGCTGACCTGGCAAGTCGTGGTCCCAAGGCGGGATGCAGCTATGGTCCTGGGGGCTTACCATGACAGAGCGGGGCACTTCGGTTGGAAGAAACTGGAGTTCCTGCTAAGAGGAAGGTTCTTTTGGGTCGGCATGAGAGGAGCTGTAGAAAAGTGGTGCAGAGACTGTGGCCCTTGTCACCTGAGGAGGAAGGACCGCACCAGCCAGAAGACACCCTTGAGGCCCATCGTCACCACGCAGCCTCTTGAGCTGGTAGCTCTGGACCACGTCAAATTGGCTCCAAGCCGGTCTGGATACATCTATGCCCTGACAATCGTGGACCACTATTCCCGTTTTCTAGTGGTGGTCCCGGTAAAAGACTTGACAGCTCAAACAGCGGCTAGAGCCTTCCAGCAATATTTCTGCCGTCCACACGGGTATCCGGAACAGGTCCTGACAGACCAGGGTCCAGCGTTCGAGGCTGAAATCTTCCAGGAGTTCTGCAACCTCTATGGCTGTAAGAAGATTCGGACAACGCCTTACCATCCACAAACCAACCGGATGTGTGAGAAGATGAACAATATAGTCATTGATCTCCTGAAGACGTTGCCCCTGGAGGAACGCAGCCTGTGGCCAGAAAAACTGCCGGACCTGATAGACCTATACAACAATATCCCGGTGAATGCTACAAACTGCACCCCGGCTTACCTGATGCGAGCTAGACCAGGTAAGCTGCCCGTAGACCTGGAGATGGGAGTCCTAATACCTGAGGACACCTCCCCGGATGCGGACTGGGATACGGAAAGGCAACTGCAGTACAAGAAGGTACAGGAGAGTGTGGAGAAGAGCCTGGCCCAAGTGAGAGAGAGGCAAGAAAAACTCTTCAACCAACACGCCCCTGCTGGTCCCCTAGAACCTGGTGAGCAAGTCCTGAAGCGGAAGAGAAGGCTACATAAGTTGGACGACCAGTGGGAAAGGGAACCCTACACCGTACTGCAGTCTGACCACGACAACCCAAAGGTGTGCGTAATCACCAAGGACGGAGGAGAAACCACTAGTGTCGTCTCCAGAGACCACCTCAAAAGGTGCCCCGAGCAACTCCGTAGTGCAGAAGAGGATCAGAGTGACCTTGAACCCGCAGAGGACAAGGAAGAAATGATCAGCACCGTTCTCGGAGAGTTCCCTCAGTCCTGGACTCGCATAAATGATGCCATAGTGGTACCTGTCCTGCATTTCCTGCAACCGGCACAGCAACAACCAACACCAGAGCCGGAAGGTGAAGAGGAGCAAGCGGTTCCAGAGGCAGAAGAGCCTGTACCAGCAGCCCAGGAGAGTCAACCCTCTGCTGACAGTGAGCCTGCCATGCCTGCGGTAAGCCAAAGGACCCGCAGACAGCTGCCTGCCCTACCTGTACACCCAGCTGGTAGCTGTACCCCTAACGCTAGTGGGGAAAGCCAAGTCAGTCCACCACCAGACAGTGGGTTAAGGAGGTCAACCAGGATGACAAAGGGGCAGATACCCGCTCGCTGGAGAATATAGAGTGTACTAAGATTGTAAATAACCCTGCTGCCAAATGTTGAATTGTTTGCCAAGTTACGTGCATGTTTGGTAATTCTGTGTTTCAGTTTCTTGCAGTTACCGTAAGGACTCAAAGGTTATGGACTTTTTATAACCGGGACCTTGTATGGACTGCGTTCGGAGCCTGACCAAGGAATGAACTAAGACTGTGAAGAACTTGGGGTAGGACAGACCCCCACCTGGTTAAGGCTCCCCGTTGTGTTGGTGATATGGACACCCGGTCACAGGCCACACTGTGACCTAAAGAATTCAATCTGTGCGTCTTCTGTCTGTTAATGTTTTATAGTCATGTATATTATCCTTGTTTATTGTTTAGTCCCGGAGTACTAAATTTCACTAGGGGGGAATGTGTCACCCTGGCCTGGATGCCACAAGTGTAATTAAAGCTGTGTCTGAGAGCAAGGGGGAGGTTCTCTAGTCAGGGGAACATTAGCATGCAATGCCTCCTGTCTCAGGCCAGTAGGGGGAGCTGGCTGCCCCTATAAAAGCTGGTACTGGGGGCAGGGTTAGAGAGAACTGGATGGCCTGTCTCAGCACTGAGACGTGTCCCAGAGTGGAGCAGGGACAGAAAGTTGATTGCACCTAAGAGGAAGTGTGGCAGTAGGAGAGCCACCAGCCAGAGACGAGAGGCGAAGAGAGCCTGTCTTGGCAAATCAGAGACTGACCTTACCAGACTTTGGTGTCTGAGGCTGGAAGGATTCCACATCCCCCAGCAGAGAACCAGTCCGCAAGAGACTGTATATTCCTTGGCCTAAGAAGCCTGGAGGCCCTGCCACAACCGAAGGGACCAGTAAAGCCGTACAAGGCTGGGACCAGAAAGGAACCCACGTCGCAGGCCATACAGGCGAGAATACACGGAAAGCTCGGAAACGTGGGCTGTTACCCTATCAGGAGGAGATAGCCAGAAGGAGCGCAGAAAGCACGGTAGGCCTACACCCTCACCCTGACCAGGGCCAATTTCCCCGTTGCTCTCAGACATCCAGGTCCCCTCCTAGCCGGGACTGTTTATGGGTCAATTTACCTGTTCTAGTAAAGACCCTGGACTGCAACCTGTTGTCTGTGTGCTCCTTGCTTCTCCAGCACTATCAGCACTGGGACCCTCACTACCATCACTCCCACCATCCACTATACTGCCCTGGGGCCGCACTCTTCCCGTGGGGAGTCACACTACCCTAGCTGCACACCTCATCAGCCCCAGCGGTCTGCATGCAGCGGCGGTTCCTAATAACCGCAAATCCACGGGTGGCGTAGTCGGACATAAACATCAGCACATAACGGACTACCACTGGCCTGACCACCCTGAGCCACGGAACCGGGTTGCCACTACTACTCCCATCGTTCCCCTACTGCCCGGATCCGAGTGCCCCACGGCCCAGGGGGCGAGTCAGAAAGACCAGGAGTTCCTCACAATTCCACCTTCCTTGTGTCCGCACCCCCTCATGTCTGCACCTTTTTGCACCCACAACATTTTATGTCTGCACCTCATTGTGGTGATGTCTGTAAAGCGCTGTGGAATTAATGGCGCTATATAAGTGAGTAAAATAAATGAATAAATTGTGTCCACACCATCTTCTTTCTGAATCTCTTTATGTCCACACCGCCTTGTATCCACATCTCTATATGTCCGCACCTCCTTGCGCCCATAACATTTTGTGTCTGCACCACCTTGTATACGCATCTCTTTATGTCCTCACCTCCTTGTGCCCCCACCTCCTTATGTCTGCACTTCCACATTCCTTGTTTCTGAACCTTCTTATGTCCGCACCTCCTAGTGTCTCTACCTAGTGAGCTGTAATGAGGATAAATGTAAGGTAATGCACTTGGGCAGAGGAAATAAAATGTATAATTATATGCTTAATTGTAAAACACTGGGCAAAACTGTCACTGAAAAAGACCTGGGTGTATGGGTGGACGACAAGCTCACGTTTGGTGGCCAGTGTCTAGCAGCTGCTGCAAAGGCAAATAAAATAATGGGATGCATTAAAAGAGGCATAGATGCTCATGAGGAGAACATAATTTTACCTCTATACAACTCACTAGTGCGACCACACTTAGAATACTGTGTACAGTTCTGGTCTCCGGTGTATAAGAAAGACATAGCTGAACTAGAGCGGGTGCAGAGAAGAGCGACCAAGGTTATTAGAGGACTGGGGGGTCTGCAATACCAAGACAGGTTATTACACTTGGGGTTATTTACTGTGGAAAAAAGAAGGCTTAGGGGTGATCTTATTACTATGTACAAGTATATGAGGGGACAGTACGAAGACCTTTCTACTGATCTTTTTACTCTGAGGCCTGAGACGGGGACAAAGGGGCATCTTCTACGTCTGGAGGAAAGAAGGTTTGATCATAATCACAGACGGGGATTCTTTACTGTAAGAGCAGTGAGACTATGGAGCTCTCAGCCGCATGATGTTGTAATGAGTGATTCACTATTAAAATTTAAGAAGGGCTTGGATGCCTTTCTTGAAAAGTATAATATTACAGGTGATATATACTAGATTCCTTGATAGGGCGTTGATCCAGGGAGCTAGTCTGATTGTCGTATGGAGTCGGGAAGGAATTTTTTTCCCCAATGTGGAGCTTAGTGTTTGCCACATGGGTTTTTTGCCTTCCTCTGGATCAACATGTTAGGCTATGGGTTGAACTAGATGGACTTAGTCTTCCTTCAACCTTAAAAACTATGTTACTATGTTATGTCTGCACCTCCATTCCTTGTTTCTGAACCTTCTTGTGTCCGCACCTCCTAGTGTCTCTACCTCCTTATGTCTGCACCTCCATATTCCTTGTTTCTGAACCATCTTGTGTCCGCACCTCCTAGTGTCCCTACCTCCTTATGTCTGCAGCTTAGCATTCCTTGTTTCTGAACCTTCTTGTGTCCGCACCTCCTAGTGTCCCTACCTTCTTATGTCTGCACCTCCACATTCCTTGTTTCTGAACCTTCTTGTGTCCGCACCTCCTAGTGTCCCTACCTTCTTATGTCTGCACCTCCACATTCCTTGTTTCTGAACCTTCTTGTGTCCGCACCTCCTAGTGTCCCTACCTTCTTATGTCTGCACCTCCACATTCCTTGTTTCTGAACCTTCTTATGTCAGCACCTCCTAGCGTCCCTACCTCCTTATGTCTGCACCTCCACATTCCTTTTTTCTGAACCTTCTTGTGTCCGCACCTCCTAGTGTCCCTCCCTCCTTATGTCTGCACCTCCATATTCCTTGTTTCTGAACCTTCTTGTGTCCACACTTCCTTGCGTCTGCACCTCCTTACGGGACTTAACGGGGAAGACCAGGCGTCCCTTATTATCGGCTTCCCAATATATAGCCATTGCCAAATTGTTAACAGCTTAGAGAATCCTCATTCCGGTACAAGATTGTAACATTATCATTATGTGATTAATATATAAAATTCATGTACAAGTCGAAAGCACAGCATATGTTATATTACACCATTTACAGGGCCATATTAAAACCATTGCTCAAATTTTCATAAGAACATATGGATCCTTCGGGAATGTAGCGTCCTATCAATGATATTATAATAGGAGCCTGCATTATAAGTCCCCTCCTGATGCTGTAGCGAAACCATCATCGGGTATTATCCAGACCTGGGTTAAGGGCTTTGGCCGTGATTCAAGTCACATTTAATTAGAAGCTTTCAGCTGGCTTGTTTGGATATAATTTGTGAGCTGTCTTGTATAATAAACCTCCTCCTGGCACTTACTCCATGTAACCGGTGGTAAGATTTGGGCCTTCAGTCACTTTCCATGTAAATAAATTGTGGGTATCTTTTTACTACTGCATTTCATTATTTTTATTTTCCCTTTTCTGGATGTAAAAGTGATATTTAAAGGAAGCTGTTTCAAGATCGTAGATTTTCATGTCTAGCGATATATTGGCTATAAATTTGCTATGATACTTGGATTTATGAGAAGAACATGGTCTCATTGTATTTCCAGTGGTGTTCCTTCTGCTTCGTGAATCTCTTTAGCTCTAAAGTAAAATCCAAAGTCAATCTGGTCACAATATCTTGACTGAAAAAACAGAAATGTTTACTAAATCTTTAAAATATTTTTAAAATTAAGGTTTGATATTTGTTTCTTTGCTTATTTCAGGCGTCCTATAGAGAATGAATGGAGGGAAGGTGCACATGCGTGGCCACCACTCCATTCTGACGGGACATTTCAGAGCCCCGTTCTCGGAATCAGTGGAGGTCACAGTAGTCGGACCACCACCAATCCATCCAGTGGATAGGTGATAACTATAAATGTGGGGAATAACACTTTACGTGATTGGCTGTAAGATTTATTGCCATTTTCTGTGTTGCAACCGGTAAGTGGAGACCAGCGAAGACCGGTTAAGTGTCCAAATAGTATCTGTGGGGGATCGGAGGGCGAGTGACACTTTTTTTAAACCAATCTGAGCCATTTGTAATTTTTTTCTTTGTTGCACAACCCAAGTTTCCCAACAAACCCAAATTTGCTAGGACTGTCTCAAATTTTTGGTAAAAATCCAAAGTGCAAAAGTGGTTGGTCCTGTCCTTTTTTTACTGTTTCTGGGGCTGGTTGCCCTGTGGGTGGAACCTAAACCAAGATATTGGTAATTATGCTTTAGTGTTTACCTGTGCTGATCTGGCCACTGGAGATGCTGATTTTGTGTTCTTGCAACCTTTTCTGTATGGATTTTGTGGTTTGTTGTAAGAAAAGGCTTCTTTTGTGGAACAAAAAAGTTTCTTTAGACACTTGAAAGTGGATTTTTAAAATCTGAATAAACACAAAATTCCACCAAACTGCAATTCCGAGGCCATGACCACAAGACTGCTCAATGCCTTTTTCCTAATCAGTGTTGGTCCATACCTGTCTCTTATGACATGAATCCCAAAGGATCTTACATTTCTGCCTCTATATGCACTAAGTTTTTACAGCAACATAAAAATTCCCTCTTAGTATTCGTAAAAAGGGATTCCCATGAGGACATGCTGCCATCGCGATTTTCAGTCCTCTTAAAGATGTTAATGGGCCCTAGACAGGGTCCCCTTTTGTGAGACAGGTGTGATTTCCAGAAATTGGACCTTTATCTTTCACACATTTATGAGCCATTGAGCCTGCAGGAGTGATGCCATTTAGACCCCCCGAGATGTTAGACCCCCATAGCAGCCAGACTTTGGAGGCTGAGTAGAAGCTATAGGATGTGCAGAAGTAGCGGTTGCACTTGTACCTTGGTGCAACCGCTACCTCTGAAAGACCTTTGTGCCACATAAGATGACACCAGTCATATAAACATAATTGCTGACTTTTGGAGGTTGGCGTCTGAAAGTTTGATAATCTCAGGTGGTTGGCACAAAGCGCACTAGTGGAAACGTCAGCCCCACTTTGAGACTGTCTCTCAATAATGTATGTTCTCTGCCTTCCGTGACTATTTCGTGCCTCCTTTGTGCCTTGGTCCCCGTCTGCTTGAAAAAATGGTGCACAAGAAACCAAGTAGAGAAGTAGCGAGAGGTCAAGGGCAGTAATGGAGTCTTTTTTTCCCCAAGTGTCTAGAAGAATGCCGATAATTCTGCATTGGACCATTGACGTCACCCAACAGACTGGGTTCCATCTTGGCTCTTCCGTCTTTAAATGTAATATACCATGAGTAGTATATGACTAGCGCTATGGCCAAGGCAGTTTTTGCTCCACTTTGTGCCATCTTTGATATCTTTTTAGCCGTTGTTTTATTTAAAGCTTTCCTTCAATAAAACTACACGCCTCCTCCTCTCATCCACGTCCATAATAATGGTGATGCTGGCTCGGTTTCACATTGCGCAGATCTGTATTCCCCCCCCCAATACTTAAGCACCGCACATTTCCTTCCACACTGAGCGCTCAGAATATTTTATCTGTTTATCTGTCTGCAGGTTTCCCGCTGGGCACCAAATGCTGCTGTCTAAATATTTTTAGTGCCTGTTACATAAAATGGCATCCTACTGTTATATTGGAGAAAAGACGACTGTGGGTGAAGGGCAGAGATGAAAAGGATTTCTTCATTAGCAAAAGAGTCGTGTATGATGCCATCATTTACCGGGGAGGCGTGGGGTGCCCTGACCTTCATGAAAGAAGCAGGGAATGGTTATAAGGAAAGATGGCAGCCGTCAGATCAATAAGTGCCACGCGGGGGGTTGCTTCAGTCCCTTCATTTGTAACCAGGATCAGATGAAATGTAATAATTACTGTGATTCCTAAGGTTTTGTGACACGACTCTTCAAAGGATCATTCAACTGCTTTTTTTATTTTCGGCTTTCTTTTCCAAAGTATTTGGCCCCTACTCCGATCTGGATGTGATGGCGACCAATGCAATGCTGATGACTAGTGCGATTGCCCCAGGTCCAGGACTGTGTGGTCTGGGTTTCGGGTCTGAGATAAGTGTATGGATGTCACTAAGGATTTGTTAGCATTTTTGATTGCGACCTCCGCTGGGGCTTCTGTTGGTGGTTTCGCCATGCAGCTCTGTTGCCCCCACCATAACAATGATAACCTTGATGGAATGGTCTTCATTGTAAAGCCCCCCCATAAACTTTAGACTAATGTCAGTAATATCGATGGGTTCGGCTGAAATTCTAATGTGGATGGGGGCGCCTGCCAACTGATCGTCATGGAAGATGTTGATCGGACATGTCTAATTTTAGACTGCCAATTGCTTAGTTCTCCCGGAGATAAGTCGCCAGCAGAGATGTCTGTCAGGGGCTTTCTTGTAGAGAACACAGGAGGTCTTGGCCTATGTATGGGAAAGACGGCCGAGATTTCTGCTGGCAGAACGATCGGCTGAAGTATTGTTCTACCGGCAACCATCTAATGTGTATGGCTTAAGTCGGTCGTACGACATATGTTATAACTTTCTTTGTTATTTGGTTCTTGGGTACTGGCCACCTGCTAAATTCGGCATTTAGGGGACTGAGTAGATTGGTAAGCCACGGCTTAGAGCACCACTGACGCGTCTTTTATTTCACTGCCGGAGTGGTGTCATTAACGTTATTCCCTGCCCCTATTCTTATACTTATCATGTTTAATACCATACCATACTATACCATACTTACCGTGTTTAACACTTCCCAGTGCCGCTCCGGTTCCGTTCTGCCATCTTGTAACTGCAACTTCCAGCTGACCTGAAATCAGAGGTAAAGGTCATGAGCCCATGATCGGGCTCTCATAGACTTACATTGACCTCCAGTCCGTCCAGCAAACACTGGAGCAATCCAGCTGGTCACAACTAGCAGAAGACGACCAGAGTGGCACCAAGAACAGAAGAAGATGGTGGCTGGTAAGTATAATGCTATGGGTAGGGAACATCATTAGTGATACCACTCCGGCGGTGAAATAGAAAAAATGCCGGAGTGGTGCTTTAAGCTTTTGTCATGGAATATACTACAGTATTCAGGAACCATAACCATAATTATCTCTTTGCATTTTAAAGAGTACAAAAAAAGGTTCAAAACTTTTAAAAAAATGTTTGGTAACAAAAATTGTCCTGATTCAATTACACGTGCCACAGTGTAATAGTGAGCACTTTGGATGTTATGCTATCCATGAAAATACTTTTGGACCAGTTTGGATATTTTATGAAACTCTTAAAGCAGATATGTCACCAGATTTCACAATACATTATTAAATTGATCTCTTAGATCTGATGAGTCTGGTGTGCTCACTTTGATAATCCATGTAGCCTGATTGGCATCTCCTCAATATACCTCCTTCCTGCTGAGATCTCACACTGCTCAGAACAATTTGCAGCTGTCAGTCAGGCTTGGTGGTCACAGACTGAACCCACTTGGGATAAGGAGCTCTCTCATTCTTTAGCTGGACTCATAAAATGCTCAATATAATATCAGGATTAGACGGTCACTCCGATGTGGATTTTCACAGTAAGTACACCAGTCGTGTCTAAGAGAGCAGTTTGTATTGTGAAATCTAGTGATAGATCTGATTTAACATAGCACTTTAGAATGGTAAGTATTGGACCATATACTATAAAAAGTAGGTAATCTGAGAAATATTGATTTATTTCCTCCCAGGCTCCTTATTCTCTTGATTTTCCGCACCTTCCATATTCCTGCATACACAAGCTTCGGTAAAGATTTATTGCTTTCCTGCTCTTCACCTTGATTCTGCTCAGCTTCAGTGACTATAACCTTCTGCCGGATCTTGCTTCTGTACGGGTGACCTTGGCTGCAGTTTGCACAAGGCCTTGATGTGATTTCGTACACTTGACTTCCACCATCTACTATTGAGTCTCATGTTCTACCTGCTGTGAAGTCAATATTCTGATGAAGGACATAATCTGCAAATCTGTTGCAGAAAATATTACCCTTTCTTGTGGAAAAAAAATTCTTGTTTGTTCTTACTATTCTGACTCCCTTTGAACCTTTGGGTTCAAAATACTCACTATACCCCTGGATAAAATCCTTGAGGGGCCTAGTTTCCAAAATGGAATCGGTTATGGGGAGTTTCAAAATTCAAATATTGTTCCTTCCATTTCGAGCCCTGCTATTTGTCCAAACAGACCTTTTTGACTACACGTGGGGTATTGCCGCTTTTGTAAGAAAGTGGGCAACAAACTGGGGGGACCACTTTTCAGTGTTACCTCTTGCAAAAGTGAGAAATTTGGGGCTAAAGCAAGCTTTTTGTAAAAAAAAATGAACTTTTTCAATATGATGATCTAATGTTGTCAAATTCTGTGTTGTGCCTGTGGGTTCAAAATGTTCACTATATCCCTGGATAAAATCCTTGAGGGGTGTAGTTTCCAAAATGGGGTCACTTGTGGGGGGTTTCCACTGTTTAGGCACATCAGGGGCTCTCCAAACGCGACATAGCGTATCCGCTCTCAATTCCAGACAATGTTGCGTTCAAAAAGTCGAACAGTGCTCCTTCTCTTTTGAGCACTGCTGTGCGCCTAAACAGTAGTTTTCCTCCACGTATGGGATATCGGCATGCTCAGGAGAAATTGCACAACAAATGTTGGGGGCCATTTTCTTCTGTTAACCTTGTGAAAATAAAAAAAATTGGGTCTAAAGTAAAATTTTTGTGAAAAAAAAGTTAAATGTTCATTATTTCTTTCCACATTACTTCAGTTCCTGTGAAGCACCTGGAGGGTTAATAAACTTCTTAAATGTGGTTATGAGCACCTTGGGGGTTACAGTTTTTTAGAATTGTGTCACTTTTAGGTATTTTCTGACATATAGGCTACTCATAGTCACTTCAGATGTAATGTGGTCCCTAAAAAATGGTTTTGTACATTTTGTTATAACTTCCTAACGAAAAAAAAAAAATGTTTAAAAAATTGTGCTAATGTAAAGTAGACATGTGGGAAATCTTATTTATTAACTATTCTGTGTGACATAACACTTTGGTTTAAGGGCATAAAAATTAAAAGTTTGAAAATTGTCAAAATTTCCACATTTTCACCAAATTTCAGATTTTTTCACAAATAAATACAACCTATCATGAAGTACAATATGTTACAAAAAAACTATCTCAGAATCACTGGGATCCATTGAATCGTACTGGGATCCATTGATGCAAAACTCTCATGAAGTACAATATGTCACGAAAAAACTATTTCAGAATCAGTGGAATCTGTTGAAGCGTTCCAGAGATATTACCTCATAAAGTGACTGTGGTCAGAATTGTAAAATTTGGCTTTGTCATTCAGGTCAAAATTGGTTCCCTCACTAAGGGTTTAATCAATAAGGGGCCAGAAAGAGTAGCAATATTTTACTATAGATATCTGAATATATTATCTATGTTTCAAGGAGTAGACGCCGATCCGTGCCTATGCCGTTTATACTGTATATGAACAGACAAATTCCATTTTGATCTCTGTAATTAGCGTTTCTGCATCACGGAATTATCAAGTGTTCTGCATTTAATATATTCCAATATACAAAGTAACCACTTCAATTAACTGCCTCCTGGGAAATTGTGTATCAAAGCGAAGCCACGCAATGTTCATGTGCATGTATCAAAGTGGGAACATTTTCTATAAAGCTCAGAATCATAGATTTTATTGATTTATTTTAATTTTCGAAACACATTTCAGAAGAAAAGTAAAGTCACATACGTTAGGTCAAATAGTCACCAGATAAAATGCTCCATTAAAAGTTTTTTACACTTCTGCCTTAACTCATATTGCATGACATAAGTTTATCTGCTGGTAATGAGCTGAAGGTTAGGCTACACATCATCAACTTATTTTCATGGTCAATTAAAGTAAATCTGTTATTATTGTGTTAACTCTTTGGACTGGATTCCAAAACCTGTTCAGCATTGTACTGGCCCATCGAAGGATCGGCCCATCGGAGGATCGGCTGGCACACTGGTAGGCCTTGCTGACCCTAGATAGACCTTGCAACCGTAAGAGAAGAACTTACTGAAGTGTAGTTGGTAGAACTATATCCACATGTGGAGGTGACTTTAGAGCCAGTCACTTACCGTTAGGGTATATTTCTTATGATACAAGTAATAGTGTTTCTTCGCATGTTCTGTATGATTGGAGAGTGGATCTTCAGAATCATTTCCTTTGATGGATCCAAATATTCCCCAAACTCTCTTTTTCTGACCCTCTTTGTATTCATTCCAACTTTATTCTGATTGGTAATATAAGGGCTTCCTCACCTATGACCATGCTATATGACCTAGCGGCTGCCCTTTGACTTCTTGCAAATCTGTAATTCAGCACGGATTCTGTCAACTAGTTGCCCAAGGAAAATCATGTCTAAAATTTTCAGCAAGTCTGTATGTTGTAGTCACATGTAGTTCCCATGACATGCTGCATCATTTAAGTACAGATTGATAATGTCCATTTAATCTTTGGGTGGCAGTAATTTTTGCCGCATTTTTGCTAGCAATGATTTTGGAAAGGCCATGGAAAGGAGGACAAATACCAGACATTTCTGTTTTGGGTGGCAAAAGCCAGTACCATAATGGAAGAATAGTTCTTTTTTTTTCTATTTCACCCCTTCCAATTTATATGTGCTACTGCGTCTGACCCCATCTGTGGTCTATACCTTTTTGCACACTTGCCAATTCTCCCGAAATGTCCTGGACTCTCTCGAAAAAAGTGGAGACTTCTGCACTCCTGCCAAATCTCTTAGACACTGCCAAACCGCCTAAAACTTCCTGAAAACCAGGTCTCAAATGCGTTCACACCAAGATCCTCCTATTTAACCCCCTCCATTTCATATGTGCCACTGCATCTGACCCCATCTGTGGTCTATACCTATTTGCATTCTTGCCAACTCTCCCGAAATGTCCTGAAATCTCCAGAAAAAAAGTGGAGACCTTCTGCACTCCCAAAATAGTTGGCAAATCCGCTAGGTACTGCCAACCCTCCTAAAACGTCCTAGAAACTAGGTCTCAAATGCATTTATACCAAGATCCTCCTTTTTGATCACCTCCATTTTATATGTGCCTCTGCGTCTGACCCCATCTGAAGTCTATGCCTATTTGCATACTTGCCAACTCTCCCAAAATGTCCTGGAATCTCCAGAAAAAAAGTGGAGACCTTCTGCACTCCCAAAATAGTTGGCAAATCCGCTAGGTACTGCCAACCCTCCTAAAACGTCCTAGAAACTAGGTCTCAAATGCATTTATACCAAGATCCTCCTTTTTGATCACCTCCATTTTATATGTGCCTCTGCGTCTGACCCCATCTGAAGTCTATGCCTATTTGCATACTTGCCAACTCTCCCAAAATGTCCTGGAATCTCCAGAAAAAAAGTGGAGACCTTCTGCACTCCCAAAATAGTTGGCAAATCTCCTAGGTATTGCCAAGCCTAAAACTTCCTGGAAACCAGGTCTCAAATGCGTTTACTCCAGGATCCTCCATCATTAGATGGAACCCTAAAGTCCAATAGCATTGCATTGTAGGATGTGTTGGAAGCGAGAGAAGGCCATGTTCATGAAATCACACTTTTTGCTCCTCAAATGTTTAGCTTCCAGAACAATTGACTATAAAAGTTGTAAAGTGTGCATTTTTGCTTTTTCTTTATCATTTTTTGTCACATTAATACACCTTGTTGCATAGGAATGAAGAATGTTTTTTGTAGAATCTTTGAAACTTTTGACATTTTTCTTAAAACATTCTGCTGGTGTTACTTGGCATTATCATCCCCTGTTAGGTTTTATTGACACAATTCCTTTAGAGACTGTGACATTTAATAAGCATTTACAAGTGAGACCGTTGCTTCTTAGTAATTACTGCTGGTTCTGTCCTGGTGACATATACAAGGACAGTCCGTTGTGTAATTTGTAGGTACACCTCCCGTATAAATCTGACCAGTACAAACATGAAAGAGCAACGGGGCCTTGATTAATGTGTTTGACATGGGAATAACGGAGACGGTACAGGACGCAATGGATACAGTAGTCGGTGCATTCACTGCGCCCATCCATTCATTTATTTTTGCAGTTTTATAGCCTTGTTGTGAATTATGCACGGACTGGAGTGGTAATTAAGCAGAACAGTCATCAAAGACGTATTTTAATGCGATGCGCGGCGGCTGAGTATTGATGCAAATAGCTTTTTCCATCTACGTAATAAATGATTGAAATGTGGAATAAATTAAATCTTGATACATTCGAGTTTGCTGAGATTCGAGCTTTGTGCCGGAGGAATAGAAGATAGAAAAGCGAAGAAATGAAAGGCCTGTGGTGGTGGTTTGAGCAGCGGGCTGGAAATGATGGACTCTCTTTGGCCAGTAAGATGGCTGATTGCTTTTGATGCAGAATCTTTTTAGAAGATTTGCAAGAAATCGAGGGGGGAAAAACGAAGACAGAAGATAATCACCAATTATCAAAAGGATTATCTAAAAGATGCATGGACTAGGATTAATAATGACCCATCCTTGGCTTCATCATTTGTTAAAAATATCTATATTTCTCTCGATAGAAACACATTTATGCTTCACTGTATCAGGAATTCACAATTTCGCATATAAAGACTATGTCACGGTCACACAATAGGCCTTGGCTGTTGATATATTTTTTTTATTGGGTGTTCAGGATTTGAGGGATGCAACTATTTTAGCCTTGAAACCACGATTTTGCTTTTCAAGAGTCATTTTAATCCGTCATGTGAGATTTTACCAATTCCATATACTGCGGAGAAACATCAATTTATGGTGCAGATTTTCACCATGGATTTCACCTTTTGCAATACATAGAGTTAAATCCATGACTAGATCTAAACCATGCAGTCCATATAACGATCCCACACCTTAATGTGCACGCATGAGGCCGCTCACTTCTCGTGTGCTCTATTGCTCCAACAGGCCTACAGAAGTGAATGGAGCGATGGTCATACATGCGCACGTCCACTCCATTCACTCAGGACTTTGAGACTCCAGTAGTCAGGCGGACACTGTTCATACATTTATCACCTGTCCTGTTGATAGGTGATACATTTATTTAGAAGCACGTGCCCTTGAAGAGTCTTGAGGCATGACTTTTAATGGGTCAAACATTGACCTACCAGATTGCAACTAATTGGTGGCACAAGAAGGACCTTGCTTCCTTCTGGAGGAGAGGTTATTTGCATACCATTCCCATTGAGATTTGCCTGTTATTCTCTCTGGATCTGGATCTCCACAAAGGAGAAAAACTATTTTACAGATTTGCACAGAAGTCTAGACTCGTGCCTACTCATTTGCCCCAAAAACGTGCACAAAAGAAAATGCCACCAAATGCACTTTATATTCTCTGATACTTCTCCACATGGGAACACGTCTACACCCTCTGATGCCTACATGCACAAATACATAAGCACACGCACACAGATATATACGTGCAGAATAATTTTCTCTATACAGATGTGTCCTTCCTTAAAGGGGTTGTCCACTATTCGGACAGCCCCTTCTTAATTACTTTATTCTGCCATGTAAAATAAACACACCTGTACTCACCTCCGGTGCCAGTGCCGTTTCAATGATGTCTGTGCCGGATCTCCCGGGGCTCGCGTGACATTGTTATGTCAAGTGAGCCCTGCAGCCAATCAGCCGCTAATGGGCCACTTCCCTCTCACTTCCTTCAGTTGAAGGCTGAACTGCTGCTTTTGACTTCCTCCGGATATCAGTTACATCCGAAAGAAGTGAGACTGAAGAGACCCATAAACGGACGCTCATTGGGTATATGTGACATAACGGCATCAGGAAACCCGGCGCTGACATTGCTGGAATGGCACCGGCATCGGCGGTGAGTACAAGCTGTTTTTATTTTACATGGGGTAATATAGTAATTGAGAAAGGGTGGTCCAAGTAGTAGACAACCCCTTAAACTTTACTCTTATCTGGAAATATCCTGACATGAGTGGTACAAGATTTTACATGATACATGATTTAGTGATACTCTGTCAGGAGATGTTTATAATGTATGTATCTATATGTGGCCACCCAGCGGTTGTGATGTTCATTTCAGCCTGCATGTCGCTATAATGTATTGAATTTGGATAATGAGAAATTGGAGGGTTTTTTAACATCCAATTATGGAATTTATTTTTATTCCAGGATCTCTTGATTAAAATGTACTTTGTTCTTGAGAGAACCCCTTTAATAAAATTTGTGGAACGTTAAGCGTGGACACCTCTGTAGTCGTGCTGCTCGTTTCTTACCTGTGATATGTTCTCGGAGTGAGGAGTCTTTCTCCTGATGTGAAGCTGCTGTGTCGGTGCGATGTGAAGGCGCTGCGGATTTCGCCAGTGTATCGCACCTGCACAGTCTGCCGTTGTTTCTGGATAGTTTCCTCTTAATCTCCCATAGCTTTCCTATCAATTCGCCGCTCTGCCTGTTGTGTATTCTGGCATCGCGTAACTTTGTAGCCGCGGTCGTCTACTCCTGTGAGGTCACATACAGGTGGTGACTTTCCCGGCCGTTGTGCGCTGCACCCATGCGTCTCCCCTTACTATCACTGACTAGTTTATCACACTGTAATGATTCCCCCGCTGATTGTGAATTATTCATTAGATGATTGGGATCAATTGCACTGGCAGGTTTATAGCTGCACATAACTGCTTTATGCCTTCCTCCGGTAAGTTATAGAGACATTTTTACACCAACATTTTGTCATGATGAATATTTTCTTTAGCGGTGGTGGTAATCACATTTTTTACTAATTGCGAGCAACAGGTGGAATGTTTTATTATCCCATTTATCTATCTATTTATCTGTCTGTCACGGGGATACCGCGACAGAGTGTGGTCAGACGATCGCATTGTCTGGTGACACATACACCTGCAGTAGTTAGAACGGCTTCACCGTCCTATTAGCAGTTCTGGCTTTCTTTGCTCTGGTGCTGAAAGGGTTAAACTGCTTAGTTGGACTTATGGAGTTCTCTGTCTTGCGTTGTATCAGCTGTTCTGAGTTTGTTATTCTTATTATACTCTTCCTTGCTTTTGATCTTGCCAGTGATAGTTACCACTACCTGGTTTGGAGTTAAAGGAGAGAGTTGAGTATTTGTAGTAGGAGGTTAGAGAGTTTATCAGGAGTATTCTGCAGGGAGTTGGTTTGCATGTTTATCCTCATCCTCTCCCATTTGGTTTCCCCTTCCTATGATTCCCCTGTTTCCCACTGTGTTGTTTTGTGAGTGTATTAGTATGATTATAGTTTTCTTTTATCCCTGTCTGGTTAGTGTTTGGCTATACACTTCTGCCTCACACCTCCCTGGGTTGGGTAGGAAACAGATAAGGGTAAGACAGAAGCATAGTAAGGTTCGAGACCCCGGCATCTCCACCATCTGGGGTAATCTGGGGGACAGGTATAGTCTAATGCACCCCTAATTCGAGGGTTCGGGAAGGTGCTTACAGTCCCTTGTCACTACGTGACACTATCTATCAATCTATTCAAAGCGGGGGGAAAAAGTATTTAACACGTTACCATTTTTTTAAGTAAATATACAGTACAGACCAAAAGTTTGGACACACCTTTTCATTTAAAGATTTTTCTGTATTTTCATGACTATGAAAATTGTACATTCACACTGAAGACATCAAAACTATGAATTAACACATGTGGAATTATATGCTTAACCAAAAAGTGTGAAACAAATGAAAATATGTCTTATATTCTAGGCTCTTCAAAGTAGCCACCTTTTGCTTTGATGACTGCTTTGCACACTCTTGGCATTCTCTTGATGAGCTTCAAGAGGTAGTCACCGGAAATGGTCTTCCAACAATCTTGAAGGAGTTCCCAGAGATGCTTAGCACTTGTTCGCCCTTTTGCCTTCACTCTGCGGTCCAGCTCACCCCAAACCATCTTGATTGGGTTCAGGTCTGGTGACTGTGGAGGCCTTGTCATCTAGCGTAGCACCCCATCACTCTCCCTCTTGGTCAAATAGCCCTTACACAGCCTGGAGGTGTGTTTGGGGTTATTGTCCTGTTGAAAAATAAATGATGGTCTAACTAAACGCAAACCGGATGGAATAGCATGCCGCTGCAAGATGCTGCGGTAGCCTTGCTGGTTCAGTATGCCTTCAATTTTGAATAAATCCCCAACAGTGTCACCAGAAAAGCACCCCCACACCATCACACCTCCTCCTCCATGCTTCACGGTGGGAACCAGGCATGTAGAGTCCATCCGTTCACCTTTTCTGCATCGCACAAAGACACGGTGGTTGGAACCAAAGATCTCAAATTTTGACTCATCAGACCAAAGCACAGATTTCCACTGGTCTAATGTCCATTCTTTGTGTTCTTTAGGCCAAACAAGTCTCTTCTGCTTGTTGCCTGTCCTTAGCAGTGGTTTCCTAGCAGCTATTTTACCATGAAGGCCTGCTGCACAGTCTCCTCTTAACAGTTGTTGTAGAGATGTGTCTGCTGCTAGAACTCTGTGTGGCATTGACCTGGTCTCTAATCTGAGCTGCTGTTAACCTGCGATTTCTGAGGCTGATGACTTAGATAAACTTATCCTCAGAAACAGAGGTGACTCTTGGTCTTCCTTTCCTGGGGAAGTCCTCATGTGAGCCAGTTTCTTGGTAGCTCTTGATGTTTTTTGCAACTGCACTTGGGAACAATTTCAAAGTTTGCCCAATTTTTCGGACTGACTGACCTTCATTTCTTAAAGTAATGATGGCCACTCATTTTTCTTTACTTAGAATTTGTATTATGGCAAGAAAAAAACAGCTAACATTCTATTCAGTAGGACTATCAGCTGTGTATCCACCTGACTTCTGCACAACACAACTGATGGTCCCAACCCCATTTATAAGGCAAGAAATCCCACTTATTAAACCTGACAGGGCACACCTGTGAAGTGAAAACCATTTCCGGTGACTACCTCTTGAAGCTCATCAAGAGAATGCCAAGAGTGTGCAAAGCAGTCATCAAAGCAAAAGGTGGCTACTTTGAAGAACCTAGAATACAAGACATATTTTCAGTTGTTTCACACTTTATTGTTAAGTATATAATTCCACATGTGTTAATTCATAGTTTTGATGCCTTCAGCGTGAATGTACAATTTTCAAAGTCATGAAAATACAGAAAAATCTTTAAATGAGAAGGTGTGTCCAAACTTTTGGTCTGTACTGTATTTTTAAAAGTTCTATTGACATGAAATTCTCACCAGATGTCGGTAACAACCCATCCAATCTACACAGTCAAAAAAAATTATCCATAGATGTACATAAATTTTGTGTAATAATGAGAAATGACACAGGGAAAAAGTATTGAACACGCTTACTAAAATTTATTCATTTACTTCATACAAAAGCCTTTGTTGGTGATGCAGCTTCAAGACGCCTCCTGTATGGAGAAACTTGTCGCAGGCATTGCTCAGGTGGGATTTTGGCCCATGTCTCTGAGCTAGTGGGTGGAAAATAATTAAAATGAAGTCTCCCATACACAACACACACAAACATGACGGATTCCTGCTCTCTTGTCTCTATGTAGCCCATGTTCAGAAGCAGTTTAGAGTACAGTATGCAGCACTACTGAGCAGTGTTGCTGTAATTCCAGCTCTGGGGTTGAGATAAAACACTTTACTAGAAAGCAGCAGCATGAATCTCTGTGTCTGTACCTCTCTATCCCTATATATCCTCAGCTGTAATCTGACCCCTCAGTGAGCTGATAGCCCTGTCTTGCTTTAACCAATAAAGATTTTACCAGTATTTCAAAGCGAATGATGAGATTAGGTGGAAGGTGGAAAAGAAGAGGGTCATAAATGGAGAAACAAGCATATTTTGCTGATGAAATATATTACAAATATTTATTTTATAATGATAATTTCTGCAAAGTTTGATGATTTTAGAAAGTATTACGTTGGCATTCCGTATATTACTTAGAAAAGCACAGAAAGTATTCTGAAGATTTTAAGTCTATTTTTAATGTCCCAGTCCGGTCCTTACAAATAAAAACTAAAAGGCAAATTTCTAAAGATCTCGTCTACAAAAACAATGGCTATGTCACTTCTTATTGAACTCATTCTTTTAGCAAATGGGAAAATCCACTGGATGCCAAACAAATCAGTGCCGATATTGATTGCAATGTCCTCCCTCCTCCCGTCAATACTTAAAAGTATAAAAGTTTTTCCACTGCAGTTATTGTGCCATCTGAATACTCATCATGGAAGTGATATTGATGACGTTTCCTTTGCTTGTATCAAAGAAAGAAACGCCAGGTCAGATTACCAATGCACTAGCAGGATGCAGCAGATCCCCATGATAAAGGCGTGGGGCAACACCGGTGCAAAATACTGATGGAGCAACCACTCACAAACCTACCAATTCATGGAAGGGGTGGACGCATAGTATTAAAAAGGCACACAGATGGGGCTTGTATAGGGCGCCAGTCACACAGATATGTGTGATGCACAGTGTGTGGCTTACCGCCTATTAATAACGCCCATACTATTAGATCAGGCGGGATGCCCAGCACTATATAACTGCACCCCAAAGGGGCTGGCACCTCAATTCACCCAACCAACACTTAAGGGCCTGGCTGCATCCTGCATAAAAAATGGTAAAATGTGCAGTAAAAAGATGAAAAATTATGTATAAAATTCATAAGGTATTGGTCGATAACTTGTCCAAAATGTGCAAGCTCGCAACCCGCGTCACCCCACGTTCCTTTGCTTGTCTCTATTACTGTATAAAGTAATGACAGATATTTTCTTTCTATTGATTGCACAGGAAAGTGATGAGACAGAAGTGGACAAAAATAAGTGCTGCACCCTCTGCAACATGTTCTTCACCTCCGCAATCGTAGCCGAATCCCACTATCAGGGGAAGACTCACGCAAAAAGGGTGAAACTGGTGCTTGGAGAATCAGCGGATATTCCTGCCCGAGCAGGTAAGAAATAGCAAATAATACAATATTTACTGTATATAATGCACAATAGGGCAGATTTACTAAAGACAGCAGAACATTAGACTGCACCGTCTGAAGGTCTGCAAATATTTTTCACAATGGCTGAAGGCTAATGTTACCTGACAGTGCAGAGAGCTGCTCCAATCATGAGAACGAGGATAGCTGCAGGTCCCTGGTCAGGGTGCGACTGTGCAGGGAAGGCCATGCAAGGACGTCAGTGCTGAATCAGCGCCCCTTCATTCTGGTGATCGGCGGACCCACCCAATCAATATGTAGTAGGTTAGGGTCACACGACCATGTTATGTATTAGGTTAGGGTCACACGACCATGTTATGTATTAGGTTAGGGTCACACGACCATGTTATGTAATAGGTTAGGGTCACACGACCATGTTATGTATTAGGTTAGGGTCACACGACCATGTTATGTAATAGGTTAGGGTCACTCAACCATGTTATGTAATAGGTTAGGATCACACGACCATGTTATGTAATAGGTTAGGGTCACATGACCATGTTATGTAATAGGTTAGGGTCACATGACCATGTTATGTAATAGGTTAGGGTCACACGGCCATGTTATGTAATAGGTTAGGGTCACACGACCATGTTATGTAATAGGTTAGGGTCACATGACCATGTTATGTAATAGGTTACGGTCACATGACCATATTATGTAATAGGTTAGGGTCACACGACTATGTTATGTAATAGGATAGGGTCACACGACCATGTTATGTAATAGGTTAGGGTCACACAACCATGATATGTAATAGGTTAGGGTCACACGACCATGTTATGTAATAGGTCAGGGTCACACGACCATGTTATGTAATAGGTCAGGGTCACACGACCATGTTATGTATTAGGTTAGGGTCACACGACCATGTTGTGTAATAGGTTAGGATCACAGGACCATGTTATGTAATAGGTCAGGGTCACACGACCATGTTATGTATTAGGTTAGGGTCACACGACCATGTTGTGTAATAGGTTAGGGTCACACGACCATGTTATGTAATAGGTTAGGGTCACACGACCATGTTATGTAATAGGTTAGGGTCACACGACCATGTTATGTAATAGGTTAGGGTCACACGACCATGTTGTGTAATAGGTTAGGGTCACACAACCATGTTATGTAATAGGTTAGGGTCAAACGACCATGTTATGTAATAGGTCAGGGTTACACGACCATGTTATGTATTAGGTTAGGGTCACACGACCATGTTATGTAATAGGTTAGGGTCACATGACCATATTATGTAATAGGTTAGGGTCACACGACTATGTTATGTAATAGGATAGGGTCACACGACTATGTTATGTAATAGGTTAGGGTCACACAACCATGTTATGTAATAGGTTAGGGTCACACGACCATGTTATGTAATAGGTTAGGGTCACACGACCATGTTATGTAATAGGTTAGGGTCACACGACCATGTTGTGTAATAGGTTAGGGTCACACAACCATGTTATGTAATAGGTTAGGGTCACATGACCATGTTATGTAATAGGTTAGGGTCACACGACCATGTTATGTAATAGGTTAGGGTCACACGGCCATGTTATGTAATAGGTTAGGGTCACACGACCATGTTATGTAATAGGTCAGAGTCACACGACCATGTTATGTATTAGGTTAGGGTCACACGACCATGTTATGTAATACGTTAGGGTCACATGACCATGTTATGTAATAGGTTAGGGTCACATGACCATGTTATGTAATACGTTAGGGTCACACGACCATGTTATGTAATAGGTTAGGATCACACGACCATGCTTTCTGTCATCTGAGAAAATCGGTTAGATTATACAAATCACACTCTGAGCAATCCATGATCATAGTATGATCGATTTTCACAGATGAGAAGATGTAAAAAAAAATTCTTCATATTCTCTTTTCTGTCAGTCCGTGAAAATCGAACCACACTTGGATGTCATCCAAGTGTGGTCCGATTTTTTCCTTGGTCTCATTGACTTGCTTGGCCGGGTGTGATCTGATTTACGGATGCAACTTTTTTCTCTGACTCGGGGCTCGACTAAAGGATTGTGCAGACGACCGTATTTTTGGTCTGAGCGTGATCCGACAAAACATCGGATCACGCTCGGACGGATGCTATCATATAAGTCTGTGCATCTCTGATTATTTTCCTGGACCTAGTCTGTCCAAGGAAAAAAATTGCAGAATGCATGTTTTGCATCCGATATTTGGATCGCACTCGGTAACACAAGTCAGTGAGTCTGTGGAAACCATCAGACTTCACTCTGATGACATCCAAGTGTGACTCGATTTTCACAGACTGACAGAATGGAGAAGATGGATAAACTTTTTTTTTTCCTCTTCTCCGACAAGAAAAAGGATCACACTATGATCACACTCCGATCAAACTCTGATCAGAGTGTGATTAGCGTAATCGGACCTCTTTTCTCAGATGAGATAAGACACATTGGTGTGACCCCAGCCGTGGCGATATGAGTGAATCTGCTGAAATTCAAATTCTACTTTTTGCTCGAATTTGTAAAGGAAATTCGATTTACTTAAATTTTTTTAGGTGCAAATCCAACTTACATTATTATTCTGAGAGGTCTGTGAAGACTCCAGAACAAAAAAACAGATGTAAAAAAAAATTAAAAAAATTATACTGAGCAGGCACTCACCTATCCCGCTGTGCAGTCCTACTCCGGTCTTCTTCTTCAGTCTGGTCTTCGGCACCAGGCATCTTTGGCCTCTCCTGCACTGACTTGGCCACAAAGTCTTTTAGCTCTAGAAACTCCAAATTTGCTGGTTGCTGTAAGACTCCAAAGTAAAGTCAAGTAAAGACCTGGTGAGTATACATTTTTTTAACCCCATCCCGGTCCTTTTGAATTTAGCAAAATGGCGGCCATTTCAGTGGATTCATTCAAATCCAATCGCAAAAAAAAAAAATCAGATTCTGGTGAAAACTATTTCTTTTTAATGAAGTTTGTGACGAATTCCATTACCTTCGAAACGATTTGCTCATTTCTAGTGATAGTATATCTACCATATGTCATCCCTATGTGAGATGTGAATACTCCTTTAATTTAAGGAACAATTATGTTGCAGTGGAAAAACAGAGTTGAACATTTTTACCTGTATCCCCCCCCCATTTATAGGTCATGCCCCATCCAAACCCCAATTAAACATCATCTTAATGTGCAAACCTCCTGGAATCGGGAGACTTCAGAAGCCTTGAAGGTCACTGCCACCTCTTCCCGGAATCCGGGAGGTTTCCCCTTTTTTCGGGGGTCCTCGTAGAAGTTCTGGGAGAGTTGGAAAAATATTATTAAAATTATTATATGGCCAATAAATATATATTTGTGCTGTCAATTCCGTTTCATATTCTCCTCTAAAGAGTATTATTTACTTCCTTGTAATATTACTTTAAGTTGTTCTGTATCGCGGCCACGTCTTACCTCCGGAGTATACTACAGATGGGTACAACTTACTTGTTCAGGTTTGGCAGGGAGAACTGTGCAGATTTGTCTACCGGCCTTAAATTTAATAGGACTGCTACTGCAAGAACGCCAAGATTGCATATGACTCTTGATTGCCCAAAGCTATCCAGGCTGCCGAGATGAAAGATGCTGCCGCTTGCCAAGTAGGGCATTTGGCCTGGACTCTTTACTTCGGTGGATACCTGGTGCTCAATCAAGTTACTTATCAATAGTAATTCTACAGAACTTGAGTGCAGCGTTTTGCTCCATCGATCATTTATATTTCTCGCAGCATAAAAGAAACGTCACCGCGATCCTATTACTCTCATTAAGGAGCTCTCTCAGGAGGCCGCACGGATCGCAGCCACCGATGCTGCTTTGATTACTGATGCTAATCATAGATTTTACTTTTTTTTTCCCCTCCATCTGTGGTCACTTTTGATTTTTCACACGATATTAAACCTATATTTCACTGGGTAAAATCTGTAAAACATTCTAGAAATTTCATGCATTTTTGCAATGAAAAGCGCAAATAAAAAAAACAAAGACGCATGATTTGGGTACGTTCATATGACCGAGGGCTGTTCAGGTTTTTCTTACATGAGCTGAATGTCTGTGTGAAAATAATAGCGGCATGCACAAGTCATTTCAGAGGAGACTAGCCTAAGGGTGTGCAAAAAACCCCCAAATCCATTGCAGATCTTCCTTGTAACGTCCCTTTGTTTTGGATACATTGCCAATATTAATGTAAGAAACTTAAAGGGGTGGTCTGAAGTCCAAAATAATTTTCATCCTAAATCACTGTCACGCAAGGTGAGGGAAGGAACAAGTGTACAACGATGGGAAGAGGGGAAGGGAGCCCAACAACTAGGGAAAGGGGAAGTGGAGACCCCTAGGCAGATCTAATAACACCCTGACTACCCTACCGTCCCTATATTGGTTCCACACCTATCGCCGAGCAGGAAACCTAATCCCTGAATGTCCCTAGAGCTTGGTCCTAGATAATGGGGGGACGAGTGAGCACTAGTCAGGCCCCACTGTAACTAAAGACAACAAGGTAAACAAACACAGGGGGTACACTTAGCTTGAGAAGACATCAGAGAGCTAACACTAACTGTCCTCCAAGGGAAGTCCAAGAAGAAACTAGCCGACTACTAGTACTTCAGTCATGGACAGAGGAACATAGAACTATCACCGTCGACTCTCTGGAGACACTGAGAGTTTTTAACTACCAAGCAAGGGTGTGTAAATTAGCAGTAGGAAGTGGAGGTCACTGCTGGTTCCTTAAGAAACCAGGATATCACTACACTACAGAGATGAGAGGATCAAGAAAGCGTCTGCAATGCCAAGCGCAGTGACCTTCTACAGCCGTATCCAGAACGACTGTCTGTCACACTTGATAAACCCGTGACAAGTGCATGCTGGGATACTCAAGTAAAGCATTATCATGGGGCAGAGGCTGTGGTCTCTGCCGCAGCTCCTGCCCCTTCCCAGAAACGAAGCGTCATCAGTGACTGGTCTAGTCCCTGTGCACTGTGCACAATGACAGTACACACTCTTGCCAGCTCAGATCAGTATTAAAGAGTCGGCACCAGAGCGCGTTGTCAGAATACCCTG
Organism: Phyllobates terribilis; assembly: GCF_046119375.1. Taxonomy (NCBI): domain Eukaryota; kingdom Metazoa; phylum Chordata; class Amphibia; order Anura; family Dendrobatidae; genus Phyllobates; species Phyllobates terribilis. The sequence goes on from NW_027362765.1 coordinate 390,883,959, forward strand.
TGTGCAGAGGCCAGTGACGTCACTTGCAGGGATGGCGCTGTGCTCTGCTGACGGCTCGTTAGTGCTGATTTGAGCTGGTAATAGAGAGCGCGCTGTCAGTGTGTACATCGCACAGTGCACATGGCGCAGGGACTAGCCCAGCCACTAACCCAGTCACTGATGATGCTTCGTTTCAGGGAGAGGGCAGGAGCTGCGGCATTGACCACATCCTCTGCCCCCTGATGACATTGCATTTGAGAATCCCAGCATGCACTGAGGAAAAGGAAGCGGGAAAAAAAGAAGAGCAGTTAGATAGTGCAGTTAGGGAAGGATAGAAGATGTTTGATTCAAGTATATTAGAAAATAGTTTAGCTTACGGCACTAAATAAATAGGGGTTTAGAATGAAAATTACTTTGGACTACGGACCACCCCTTTAATGTGGTCTTGTAAATTTGATTAATGGCTGATTTATAAACATGGATGTGAAAAACAGACATACGGATTACATGCCATACGGATGACAATACAAATGAAAATAGCGCCCGTTTTTTCTGGATGGACATTTTTTGTACGCTGTGTGAACATGGCCAGTAAGTTTTTTGCATATCAGTTCCTCGTGAACGTACCCGTAATATCCCTCATTCTTTCGAAAATACGCAACTTCGAATAAAGCCAAAGCATCAGCTGCGCTTCATAGGAACACAATGAATCAAAATGTTCCACCGGGAATTAACAGCATATGGACCGCACTTAGCCAATTTGTTCTTGTGCTACTAAACAATATTCTCTTCTGCCCGTTACGTAACCGGGAAAATAGAAGAAAAAGTTGAAATTGTATATAATAATAAAGTACAATAGATGAGTTCTGCTGAATCAGGTTCTTATGACCTCATCTATAACATAACCTTTCTGACTTTGTAGCTCGGTACCTTCTACTTAAAGGGGGTCTGTCAGCCCAAACTGATAGGAGAAACTAAGCACATAACCTTTTAGGGGGTAAAACCCATATAAAAGTCACACCTTTAGCAATCTAACTGCTGCCTCCATTCTGCGGAAACTGATTTTTAATCAAATATGCTAATTAGGGTGCTCTGTGCACCCTGGGTGTGATCTATAGGCTCAGTGTACAGTACCGCCCACTGGTTTTGCATACCCCACCTCCCTCATTGGTGATTGACAGAGCTGGTCATAGCTTTCTCTGCAGACAGTGCTTGCTGCTGGAATTTCAGCGCTGCCAATCACCAGCGAAGGAGGAGGAGTATGCAAAACCAGTGGGTGGAACAGTGCACTGAGCCTCTTGGCCACACCCCGGGTGCACCAAGCACCCTAATTAGTATATTTGATTAAACATAAGTTTCTGCAGAACAGCGGTTAGATCACTAGAGGTGCGACTTTTATAGGGGTTTATAGGCATGTTTTTGGACCATCATGCTTGGTTTTTGGCCATTGTGCTCTTTTTTATTAACATATTAATTAGTGACCAGTATAAATACACATTTTGGGCCACATTTGGCCAGAAACACTGCAAAAAAAATATATTGTTTTTTCAAAGTTCAGCACAAACGCTGTGGTTCTGTGCACAAGGCAAAAAAATACAACATAATATGTGAACGCTGCCGAAAGGTTATTCATGTCATTTGCTTTGTGATTTCTTTCAATTTTTGGGGTGTTTGAACATCAACACATCATGAGTTTGCCACATTTTATTGGGCGTGAACATATTCAGAATGTCACTTATACGCTAATTTGTGAGTGAATCCAGTGTTCAATCTCCCTGCAGTGCCTCCGCAGGAGGGATTAATTATTACACCATGCATATCAAAATCAATTTTTGAAATTTCAAATTTTTTTTTTTTTGTGATATTTTCTTTTGTTAAAAATATATATATTTTTTGCCGTTATTGATGGTTTGTTTTATTAGTATTTGGTAATTCACTTTGCAGGTTGAGAACAGTATTCTTGTACTTTTCAAAGATAGAAAAAAATAAAGGACTCTCAATCTGAAAGCCATGTTATTTGGATTATCGTGAGGGTCCCTCAACGGTCCTTCAATTACTTTAGATGTACTGCTTAGCTCTGTAGTACGCGGCCTTTGATACATGTTAACGACATTGGAACATAAAGTCTACTTGTACTTCATTAAAATGACTAAAATATTAAACATTGTTCCAGCGATGGATCATAGTTCACAATTATTTCTAGAAAGTTCTATGCTAATGTGGGAAACTGCAGACATTTTCTCATCTCTGGTGCTTAATATCCATAAAGTTATATTTTTCAAACAATTTTTATTTTTTGAGGTCAACTTAAATGACAGCGCCGGTTAATGGCGTTCACGTCCTTGGCTGAGGCGCTATTGTATATTTTATAGGAAACGACTTGTTAATTTGCTAAACGTCCCACCGCATGTTCTAAGGGGTCAAGAACCCTCAAACCTTCTTAAATAATAAGGACTTTTCTTAGACTTTGCTCTGAAGCTTTTTTGGCTCCCGCTCCCGTTCTGAGTCTTTGTTCTGTTATTCCAATTGAGGTTCTCATTAGTTATTCATTCTTCACACAGTGTAAAATACCAGGCAGGGTGAGAAGGATGGCGGGAGAGAATAGGAAATGTACCGTCTGTATGGCACTTTGAAAAAAAAAATCCTAAAGGAGATTTTAAAGTGGTAAAGTAGTAGGACAAGGTCATTTCAAGGTGAATTTTTACCTCGAAAATAAAAATAGCCATATGTTAGTACATTAAAAGTTAGACAAATTCCCAAAGTTTGGTAAGTTTATATTCTGTACTTACAGAGATATCGGCATTACTTTGATGTATTTCGGCAGCCATTTTACCAAGGTGACAACAAATGCAGCCGTATTATTTGTTACCTGTGAGTTATTTTTTTCACCAAGTAATAATCATTTGTCATATTATTCTGATTTACTAATATATGACTAATTGTATGCTTTGAGTGGAAACCACCCTTTAATAGGGTTCTTCTGGACTTTTAGGGGGTTGACCTATCTCATACATTTTTGACATCTTCATGGAATATGCCATAAATTCCAGATAGATGTGAGTCCTACTGCTGAAACCGGCATCTGCCTTAAGAACAAGACCCCATCATACGCCACCAGAAATGGAGCGGGACCCATGTCTCCATTGGTTTAGATAGGAGTTTTGATATTCTGATGGTGCCCTGTTCTCGAGATCTTGTGGATATTTCATAATTATACAAGATGGGACAACCCCTATTAACAACAGTGGTCTACCAGTTTTTAATCGTGGGGGTCTGACCTCCTGAAACCCTTCACAATGAAGGACACCTTCTTTACACAGCGGCTCTTCCATTTGGGTTGCTGCATCTTTAACTTCTTGAATAGGATGATCTCCAGATATCGGAGGTCCCTATGGGCAAGCCACTGTGTCTGCAGGGGACATGCGGCTTCATTTTGTTGTTCGACAGAGTACTGCCCAGCAATGTTAAAGAGTTTTGTCCAAGACTTTGATATTGATGGTTGATTGGACAGGTCATCCGTGTCAAATCGGTTAGGGATTGACACCCAGCACCCCATCATCTACTGGACCTCCACCAATCTGGAATTGATGAATGAACTTATGAATAGACCATCAATATCAACTCATGTACAACCCCTTTAAATTTAAGAGAACATATGGGGATATATTTTGGAAGCATCCAAAGTAATACGTGAGTGTTAAATGGATCCAAATATGCCAATGAGAGGTGAAACTGTGCACTCCCTGGCATTTTAAGACATTACTACTTCTTCCCCAATAATTGTTACTAAACTTTAAGGGGCCGATTCATTAAGGTTGGCATTGTACACATCAGTCTTCATGAAGGGGGATGGTGGGCTAAAATGCGCCAAATTAATTCATTTGGTTCAGCTTCTCAGTGGTGTGCGCCTCCGTGCACCTCACCAAAAATGCTGCTTCAATCCTGGAGTAACATCCCTGGCATAAGTTATGCTACGGCGTAACTTATGATGAATTTAGTTCGACATCGCCATACCCCATCTAGCCCATTCTCCACCCATTTTGGAGGAGATGGCCAGAAGTGGTGTGAAAATGCTGAAAGTTTAAAAAATGTAGCAAACCTTTGCGTTGCACAGACAATTTGCAACTTTTCAAAGTATTTTCTGCCAGAAAAATGGTGTAAACACTTTGATTAATCAATTCCTTAATATCTGGTGTTACATACTCCTGATCAGTGGTGGACCAGGTCCTGAAAACCCCACGACCACTCAAGCCAAAGGGCAGAGGTTTTTTAATGCGAGAGGTGGAAGGGACCATAGACTGGAAACATAAACTTTCTATTGAGCCCATACATCGCTTTGAGTCTACTTATATATGAGCCAAGCTCTGTTCTGCGACTCAGCTTGAGCGATTGTAGCGATCTCAGGATACAAATCTCCACCAATCAACAGAACTACAGCAAAAAAAATTTTTTTAAAATGTAGTTGCACTGTAATCTATTAGGGATTTAGGAAGTCTAAGATTTTTATATGAAGAAGTGGCAAAGTCAACTCTACACCATCATCTCCAGACTGTGCCGCATAAGAAACCACAAGATTTTTAATTAATGCTAAAAATTATCAGATGCCACAGTTTCCTAAGACTTTTATTCCTATGAGGGTATGTTCACACTGATTGTTTTTTTAGGGCTTTAAGTAATTTTTTGATTCTGTATTTTTGTGTATGGATCTTTTTTCTGCATCTAAATCCTTTGTGCTAATGGTGTGGTCCAGGCACCAGTCCACATTTCAGCATCTAAATCTTTTGTGCTAATTGTGTGGTCCAGACACCAGTCCACATTTCAGCATCTAAATCCTTTGTGCTAATTGTATGGTCCAGACACCAGTCCATATTTCAGCATCTAAATCATTTGTGCTAATTGTGTAGTTCAGACACCAGTCCATATTTCACCATCTAAATCATTTGTGCTAATTGTGTAGTTCAGACACCAGTCCATATTTCACCATCTAAATCCTTTGTGCTAATTGTGTAGTTCAGACACCAGTCCATATTTCACCAGCTAAATCATTTGTGCTAATTGTGTAGTCCAGACACCAGTCCATATTTTAGCATCTAAATCATTTGTGCTAATTGTGTAGTTCAGACACCAGTCCATATTTCACCATCTAAATCCTTTGTGCTAATTGTGTGGTCCAGACATCAGTCCATATTTCAACATCTAAATCCTTTGTGCTAATTCTGTGGTCCAGCCAGAAGTCCACATTTCAACAGTAAAGTATGGAGCTTTTATTTTTCTCTAGCAGAAACACTTTAAAAATTGCCATGTTACTTCTTTTTATATGGTAAATAAAGCACATGGAAATATACAGCATCATGTGCACTAAAGGTAAATTAGTATTTAGATCATTTTGATGTAAATTTTAGAGCACAAACTGTTCCAAAATCCAAGTAAAAAAAATTCTCTTAAAACGTTGTAATTGCCTATCTTCAGGAGCACATCGCTCTTCTGCCTCATGGCTTTCTGCTTGCGCTCCTGCAGAATGATAGTTCTGATCAGCGGCATGGTCCTGCCACCGGACTGAACTGTGCTTTGTCAGATTCAGGTAGCAGGGACAGCTTTGCCTCTGCATCATCGGAGGAGCGCAGGGACACTGAAGTTTGCCGGATCCAGAGATCTTGTCAGCTTCAGAGCAGCGCTTGCAAGCTGTATAGTAATTAGCTTGCTAGTCTGAACTTTTTGCCTAGGAAACCGGACAACTGTGATAGACATCACAAGTGGCCGGTAAGCTAGGCAACGAGCTGTAAACTATAGAATGAAAAATTCCTCCGTTCTAGAGAACAAAGAGTATTTTTTTAATAAGAGGTAAATTGCAAAATTGCTTATTTTTGTAAGCAGTTTGCAATTTTAACTATTTAAGAAGATGAGACCGCCCCTTTAAAGGTCATCCAATGATAACAGAAAAGCGGTTTTCTGTGGTCACAATGTGTCACTTACACACGGTTGGCACATATGGATTCCATGCGACTGTAATGGGTTTATAAATGTCACCACTTGCTTTGGCAGTCACTATTCATCACTGCTACAGATATTAATAGTTGTGCACCTCGGCTTGCAGCTTCTTTGCAGTGATGTATTATAGAAGAAGTATTTTTGGACAACAAGCTATGGTGTTTGACTGGGAGGCAGCCGAGGCTTTCTAGCTCACTGATGCACGGATCCACATTACTTACATTAATTAACCTAAACTTGGGGTGAGGAACTTTTAGTCAGTTATAAACTGCCAGTCACCCACGTATCAGGCCAGCCATTTCTGATGCTTTTTAGTAGGAATTCTGTAATTGATTTAAAATAATCTCTGTACATTATTCTCCATCCAGTCTCTGATTTTCTTACTGTTTAGAGATGATGATTAGACCGATGCTGGAAAAATAGCAATTTATATCAATTCCACATTCCTCATGTAGCCAAAACCACACCCTTATGCCAAGACTGCGACCAGTGTCCGTACCCTGAAAAAACATTAAAAATATCCAAAATAAGGAAAAACCATTTACTCGCAGTTACTCACCACTCCTGGATCCAGGGTCCGGTACTATGTCCTGCACCTTCCACATGATCTTTCCGTTCCTCTTGGACATTGAGGAAGCGGTCCACAGTTGGCATTGACACTTCTACTGTGAACTGCTTCCCTTCCTAGAACCTCTTGATAAACCCATGTCTGCTATAACGTTGGGAAATTCTGCTATTCCACTGGTCAGTTCTACATTGTACCTTATGACAAACCTGCTCAGATACCATACTGCTGACCAATTGTGCCTTGGACTCTGTGACAAACCCTGCTCTGCTACTTTGCTGTATAAGTCTCCTATTTCGTTGACAGCTCTGTAATGGACTCTGATTGTTCCTATATCATGGAGTCAACTCTGCCGTTCCACAGCCAGTTCTACATTGGACTCTGTGACAAACTCAGCTCTGCCATATCCCTGCCAAATTGTTGGGCAACCAAGCTCTGCTCCACCGGTTCCTCATCACTGAGTATCTTCTGCTTACTTGTGGATTACTACTCTGTTACCCCTGTTGCCATAATCTCAGCTCTGCTTCACCGGATCCCATGGTTCCAGTTTGCTCCTCCTCTTGCTGTTATTATACAATAGCTTACACTGCTCCATCTGGACCTTCTTATTGCGACGTCATCTATCTGTGCTACACAACAACTGCTAATTAGTACCAGTGGCTTGGAGGTTCCATCTCATCAGATGAGACATGACACTTACCCATTTATTCCCTACGCTGGATCGGCAAGGAGTAAATGTGAAAGCATCGATTACTTATGTACTTACTTATTGGTGGCTATCAACAGCTCTTTAAACATCTTGCCAAACCACATTAAAAAACAAAGGCATCCAGATTTTTTTACTTTTTTAATTTGGCTTTTTATCCTTCAAGATTGGTTCCTTATTATAGATCATGATACTAGACCAGTCAGTCCTTCCACCTGAGCAAGAAAATCCCTCTGTCAGATTGTTTTGGGCAAAGACCATGTGGGACAGCTCAAATGTTCTACCTAGGATGGAGTTTTCTTTAGCCTTTGAGAATGCATAGTCTGCACCTGCTCATGCTGTTGATATGAGGGTTGGTTCTTATCTAGCATGGAAAACCCCAATTCCTTTTTGCATTTGCTCTTTTTTTTTTGTCCAGCTTTTGGTGTTTTTCACCTGTTTTTAATTTGTTTCTAAAGTTAATTTGTTTTTCTAAAGTGTATTTATATGTTTTTCTGTTCTTTTTTATGTTCTTCATTATGGGAAGGATTTGCGGTTTCCAGATGTTTGTGGACTATACTTAAATTTTTTTTAAAAAAAAGTCCCAAAATTTTTGTGCAAACTCAAACCCCCCCCTTAAAGTGATTCTTTTGTATGATTGGAATTTTTACTCAAATGTTGCAACGATTTTGTTCTAAAAAAGTCCTAAAAAATGGTTAAAGGTTTACAAAAAAGAACATCTTTTTTAGTGCAAAATTCATATACCAAATACCGTATTTTGAAGAATTTAGCACAAAAAAAGTCTACAAATACCAAAAGACAACAGAAAGAAAAGTAATTAAAAAAAATGCAAATGAGGACTCGAAGCCATGGAGTTTTTGTGGCTGACACAGGATTAAAGCAAAAGAGGAGAGGAGATTTATCAATCTTTATTCTTTATACTTATTTTACTTTACTTAACTTACTTTATACTTATTACTTTATAATTCTCCTTCATACTGTATCCACCCAGATCATTTCTCAAAAATTGTCCAAGGGAGCATACCACGTACTGTATGAAGTTATAGGCATGCAGATATATGGTAGAGGAACCTCTATGGAGGCCCTGTTTTTTGATTCTGTACGGAGTTTTGTGCCTGAGCCTATAGGAAGACTTAAGGAATAATGGATAGTTTGGATGGATGGATGCATTAGGCTCACAGCATCGGGCTGAAGTTTTTTTAAGAACGTTAACGGCATGATCAAGCATTAAAATCAATAGACTGTCCACGTAATGCATGGCAAGTTCTGGATCCTCCAGAGCAAGATACAAGTATTCCAGCTTTTTATTACTCTGGCTAATAGCATTATGACGCAACATTGATTGGTGATGTCAGTAAAATATGGCACGTAAGCAGTTAAACTGGTTTGCAAAGAATAAAGTAACCACCGTCTCATAATTCAAACTGCAGCCTCATCCTAATCTTGGATCTGGATGAGCTACAGTCTGAAGGAACATAGCTTCTGAGACCAGTGTCTCAACTGACAGAGGAGCCGTTTCATAAGCACATTAAACAAAGCTTCTGTGTGAGAGAAGAAGAAATAAATCATTCAGTCTCCTTGGCTGAATGAGAACAAAGCATTTTTTTGCTCCATGATCAGGCAGCAGTGGAGAAGATTTATTTATTCTCCTGTCACAGCCCTTCTCCGGCAGTTCCGGTATGTGTGATTATGATACAGCAATCTGTGTTTCTTCAGACTGCAGCCCATCCTGACACATTACTCAGACGGGCTGCCGTTTGAATTATGTGACGGGGGCTATTTTATTACAACGCAGAACCCCTTTAAGCCATTGATTGGCTGCAGCGGTCACATGCCGATTGCTTGCAAAGAAATGGTAGTAGGTTATTTTATTTTAAATTTGTCACTTCTTTTGTGGGAGAAGTTACATACCGCGTTAAGAGGAAAATAAATGAAAATACAGCATTTTTATTTCTTTAACTTTCATTGACACCAAAATCTACATGCGGGTACAGGTACCTAAATATGTTATGGTATCATCATAGTTGGTGAATTTCTGGCCAAGTGCCCCCATGTGAACCTTGTCTGCATCTTTCCAAGGCATCAAGTTAGTTTTGGCGGAAAAATGCAACCCATTTGTGGAATAAATAGAAAATATGCAAACGTTATCCCGAGTTAAGTCGCAGAAACACTAACGGCGGATGTTACATTTATAATGTTGCTTTAATAGCTGAAATGTCGTTCACATCCAGAGAAAAAAAAATCTTGGACGTGAGAGTTTGTAGAGATGAAGTTCCGCTACGCAGAGCACATATAATGGGTATAAAGTAATTGGAAAAATCTTTACAACACCTTACTGGGAATAGAAATGTCGTCCAAAAAAATCTGTAGCAATCTTAGTTCTTCTTTTGTTACAAAAGTGCTGTATTTCACCAGGTAAAATAAAAGCCTGTTTTGCAGAATGTGGGGACTGTGAAGATGAAGTGCGTATTTTCCCTTTTTTCCTTTTGAACATCATTTTACATGAATTAATTTTGCCTCGGCTGCTTTATAACACCTGCAGCTTTGCACTGTGCTGACACATAGTGCCAATCCCTTTACAACAGTGATGGGCAGCGTAAAGCTCTTCGGCGCTGTTGAACGTCATCTCCCAGGATGTTCTGCAGAGCTGGCTTCTGTAATCACACACCCGCCTCTGCTATTCTAGAGGATCAGCCAGTTGTGCATCACATTACATGCCGAAGACAGGTGGAAATGAGTGAAATATATAGGTTGTAACACGAAATGACAAACTTTATCCTTCCCTCTAGTACTGTTTGAAGGCTGTATCTCACATCCGCACATTTCATCCCTTTCTTTTTTCTCCTCCGTCCTCCAGTTTGTTCTAAAATTGCTCATCGGCATCTCCATTTCATTTTGCTTATTGGCTTTTTTTTTTTTTTTTTTAGAGCTTTTTAGTATTTCATTTGCTCTTTGTCACCTCCCTTCTTAATCTCCTTCTGGAACTGCTGACAAAGCTGGCATTAAAATGTGCTGGATTTCTGTTCTGAAAAAGTTTTAGTGTCGAGCGGTGAGCTGGGCATGCTGGGCAATGTGATAATGAGGGTCATTCTGAGACCGCTGCTTTCGCGGCGCACACACGACTAACAGTCTGGTATGAATTTATGCAGAACGGGATTTATTGGCTTTAGTTGTAATAATTCTCTTCTTATTTCATTGGATGTTACTTGGCAGATGTGATAGAGCTATTGTATTGTATTACTATTGTAACAAAATGGACACAAGATGTTAGTGATTGGTTATAGCTTGCTTTGTTTGAAGTCGCTCTGTCAGGTCTCGTACGGCAAAAGGTCAGGACAGTGGGAGGCGCTTAAATTGGGGATTTAGAGGTATCTATTATTTGATTCTGTTTCTTCATTGTGTAAGTACTGCCAGGACTCAAACAGAAAGTGACGCGCCCCCTGGGCCATGTTGTTAGGGATACCCGGAGCCGGATCAGATGGGGGTTGTAGTCTCCGAGTGGCTGTGACCCGGTCCGTGCCCAGGGTGTCAAACTCAGTGTGCGGCAGTCCTTGCAGATGTTCTTAGTGTCGACTACGCCACCCGTTGATTTGCGGTCAAAAGGCCGCCGCTGCAGGATGGTCCGCTGAGGCTGGTGGTGTGTGTGCAGCTGTGGTAGTATAACCCCCAACGGGAGGGGTATAGCCTCAGGGGGTCAGACGTGGAGGATGGTGGTTGTGAAGGTGCAGCAAGGAGACTCAGAGGCATGAAATGCAGTTTCAGGGTTTTTACTCACTGGTGTTGCTCGGGTCACTCTGTACAGCAGTGACCACCCAAGCCGTGCTGCGTCCACCAGGTGCGGAACTCGGTCAACTCCGGGGCAATTCCTGAGTATGGTCCTGAGCTCCCTTCTTTTCTCTCTCTCTGGCCGTTCTCACCAGGGATCCACCTATGTCCGGCTCCCTCGGGTCTCTTGGTGGTTGAACCTTCTCTGGCTTCCCTGACCCTATGCTCGGTGTGCCATTCTGGTGGATTTGGTGAGGGTCGTGGCAAATCTTGCCCACGACCTCCGGTTCCTGGCTAAGGTTTGCTTTGGCCTCCGCCAGCTTGGGATCCGGTACCCTTTTGCCGACCCTTCACCCTTTTGTCCTTATTCTGGGATCTTGGGGTCCCCTCTCGTCCTGCGCCTCTGGGTCCCTCTTCCTTCTCCTCTCCTGGAGTTACTGCTGACTCACTGACTGACTGACTGACTGACTGACTCTGTCCTAAGATGGTGCCCACCTTATATACTCCCTCTATGTGTGAGCTCAGGTGACCAGCACCCAATGAGCTCCTACATTTACCCAGACTACTCCCCCTATCTGCCCCTACACTACTGGGATGTTCCACCCCCCTCCCACTCCAGCCAGGGACAGACGCTGTCGTACCTGCACATATACTGGTTGGAGTACCATAGTTCTGTCCCCCGGAAATGGGATGTATGTAGTGCATGCAGCCTACTGAGCTCAGTTCCACACTCCATCCTTACCCGGGAGTGGAATACCACACCTCTGGCTTGAGGTGTAATACCCCTGTAGCAGCCGAGTCCTCAGGGTGCTACAAAAGCATGTGAGTCCTTCTTACCCACCAATTCACAGAGAAAGCCTGTGAGTCCTTCTTACCCATCAACTCATAGAGAAAGCCTGTGAGTCCTTCTTACCCACCAACTCGTAGAGAAAGCCTGTGAGTCCTTCTTACCCACCAACTCCTAGAGAAAGCCTGTGAGTCGTGCTTTCCTGCCATCTCATAGAAAAATCTTGTGATACCTGATTTCCTTGCCTATTCATCAAGAAAGCCTGTGAGTCCTGGTTCCCGCCTACTCATACAGAAAGTCTGTGAGTCTTGCTTCCACCACCCACTCATTAAGAAAGCCTGTGAGTCCTTCTTCCTCCGCCAACACATAGAGAAAGCCTATGAGTCTTGTTTCACCCACCCACTTATAGAGAAAAATTGTGAGTCCTCCTTCCCCAGCCCTCTCATAGAGAAAGCATGTGAGACCTGCTTCCTTTGCGAATACCCCTCCCACTTATAGAAAAGTTCTGTGAGTCCTACTCCCCCTCCCAATTTTTAGAGAGTCTGTGAGTACCGCTTCCCCACCAATTAATTTAAAAAGTTGTTTGAGTCCTGCTTCCCTCACCCACTCACAGAGAAAGCCCATGAGTCCTAATTCTCAACTCACTTATAGAGAAAACCTGTTAAACCTGCTTTCCCCACCCACTTATACAGAAAGCCTGTGAGTCCTGCTCCCCCCACCCACTAATAGAGAAAGCCTGTGAGTCCTGGTTCCTCCACCCACTTTTAGAGAATGCCTGTGAGTCCTGCTCCCCCAACCCACTAATAGAGAAAGCCTGTAAGTCCTGGTTCCTCCACCCACTTTTAAAGAAAGCCTATGAGTCCTGCTTCCTCCACCCACTCACAGAGGAAGCCTGTAAGTCCTGCTTCCTCTGCCCACTCATAGAGAAAGCCTGTAAGTCCAGCTTCCCCCACCCACTCATAGAGAAAGGCTGTGAGTCCTGCTTCCTCCACCCACTTATAGAGAAAGCCTGTGAGTCCTTCTCACTCCAACCACTCATAGAGAAAAGCTGTGAGTCCTGCTTCCTCCAACCACTCATAGAGAAAGCCTGTGAGTCCTGCTCCCTCCACCCACTCATAGAGGAAACCTGTGAGTCCTGCTTCCTCTGTCCACTCATAGAGAAAGCCTATAAGTCCTGCTTCCTCCACTCACTCATAGAGAAAGCCTGTAAGTCCTGCTTCCTCTGCCCACTCATAGAGAAAGCCTGTAAGTCCTGCTTCCTCCACCCTCTCATAGAGAAAGGCTGTGAGTCCTGCTTCCTCCACCCACTCATAGAGAAAGCCTGTGAGTTCTGCTCCCTCCACCCACTAATAGATAAAGCCTGTGAGTCCTGGTTCCTCCACCCACTTTTAGAGAATGCCTGTGAGTCCTGCTCCCCCAACCCACTAATAGAGAAAGCCTGTAAGTCCTGGTTCCTCCACCCACTTTTAAAGAAAGCCTATGAGTCCTGCTCCCTCCACCCACTAATAGAGAAAGCCTGTGAGTCCTGGTTCCTCCACCCATTTTAGAGAAAGCCTGTGAGTCCTGCTCCCCCTCACCCACTAATAGAGAAAGCCTGTGAGTCCTGCTCCCTCGACCCACTAATAGAGAAAGCCTGTAAGTCCTGCTTCCTCTGCTCACTCATAGAGAAAGCCTGTAAGTCCTGCTTCCCCCACCCACTCATAGAGAAAGGCTGTGAGTCCTGCTTCCTCCCACTTTTAGAGAAAGCCTGTGAGTTCTGCTTCTCCACCCACTCATAGAGAAGCCTGTGAGTCCTGCTTCCTCCACCCTCTCATGAAGAAAGCTTGTGAGTCCTGCTCTCTCCACCCACTAATAGAGAAAGCCTGTGAGTCCTGCTCCCTCCACCCACTAATAGAGAAAGCCTGTGAGTCCTGATTCCTCCACCCACTTTCAGAGAAAGCCTGTAAGTCCTGCTCTGCCCACCCACTAATAGAGAAAGGCCATAAGACCTACTTCTCAACTCACTTATAGAGAAAGCCTATGACTTCTACACCCACTTATAGAGAAAGCATGTGAGTCCTGCTTTCTCCAATCAATTATAGAGAATCTTATAATTGTGAATTCTTCACCCACTCAGAAAGAAAATATGTGAGTCCTCCAACCCACTGAGAAAAAGTATAATCTGTTTCTAGTAGCAGAGACTAATTACAGGAATTGGGACTGGGTTTTTGCTTCTCTGCTCCTGGAATCCTTTTTTTTCAATTTGCAAAGAGGAATAACAAAAAGGCAAGGTTTCAGTTCAGGGCAGGCAAACTATTGGACAATAGTAAGCATGCTGGAAAGTGAGGGAAAAAAGTTCCAGCACTTATAGTACTGGGAACATGCTAATAAAGAGCAACTGCCCACTCATAAAGAGTGGATGGCCGGTTATAGAAGATGAGATTTGTGACAGATCCTGGATATATTTGACTGGTATGTCCACCAAAAACGTGACCACATGTTTCTACAGGTTTTCCTTAAAAGACAGGTGCGCTTTAAATGGGTTTTCCCATGAGCAAAAGTTAATTTTAATTAATAGATCTTTGAATAATAATAATTTCCACAATTGGATGTGATTAAATAAAATGTTCCTGTGCTGAGATAATCTTATAAATGTGCCCCTGCTGTGTACTGTGTAATGGCTGTGTCTGACCGTACAGGAACATGGTCTGATCATACCACAGCTCCTGGGCAGAGGAGGAAGGAAAAGAGTATACAGACATTACAGCACCGGATCACAGCTGATTCTTTCTGTGAGATAAAACATTTACTTGCTTGGTTTTAAACAATGTTTTACCTCAAAGAAAGAATCATCTGCAATCCCGTGCTGTAATGTCTGTATACTCTTTTGCTTCCTCCCCTGCCCAGGAGATGTGGTATGATCAGACCATGTTCCTGCACGGTCAGACACAGCCATTACACAGTACACAGCAGGGGCACATTTATAAGATTATCTCAGCACAGGAACATTTTATGTAAACACATCCAATTGTGGAAGTTATTATTGTTCCAAGATCTGTTGATTAAAATGTACTATTGTTCTTAGGAAAACCCCTTTAAGTAAATATACAGTACACCGGCCACCAATTATACTTCCTGTGCAAGTGACAGTGCGAGATCTTACAAGTCAGAAATGTTGTATCCCTAACACTAGTGCTTGTATTTTAAGCTGTTGAAACTTACAGGACAGGAACTTGATTAACTCATGACAAATAAGTCAGCACTTGAGCAATTACAGGGCCAACAACTTTGACCCACGGTTTTGCAGTTTTCTACAGTTTAGACTAACAAAGAAAATATTGATTTTCTTTCTGACAATCTTTATGTGTGTATCTCTGAGATCTCCCCAGTGAATTATAATAAACTCCACTTAATGTGGCCGAGGCAGTCAAGAAATTCAGTTAGTCCAAGCAATAAAGGCAGACGAGGGAACAAAATGCCAAATCTAGATGAACCACAAAGTGGAAAACTAAAATTTGGCTAGACATAGGCAAGCAAAGTTTGTTCTTCATTAAACTTAACGTATATAAAAAAAATTATACAAGTTCCTCCCCAGAGCAATAGCTGGAAGCATGTAGAAGGGGGGGTCAATATTTTTTTATATAATGGATGCTTTGATCTCTGGTAGTAAGATTTGGTTTCATTCCAATTCCTGAAAATCTCAATGTATCTGAAGAATGATTACTTAAAGAAGACCTATCGCTTGCTTAAAAAATTGAGTTAAATACCTGAGCTTCCCTGATTTTGCTGCTCTTTTCACTTTTTCGCTGCATTGCTCCATTGCAGAGATAGTCTCATTTATTTATTTTGGAGCGCAGTATGTGAAATCTCCGCTTTGCCCAACTAGGCATTTCATCACAGTCTTCTTGGGTGCGTGCACTTTCCCCTTCCTCCCAGACGCTGCCAATCACAGCTTGGCAACTGATCTAGCAGTCTAACAGTCTCAGATGCTGCCGAGCTGTGATTGGCAGCATTTGGGAAGGAGGGATTAATGTCTATGCCCACCACAGAAGACTTAAGAAACGCCCAGTTGGACTGCAAAACAGAGATTTCACATACTGTACTCCAAAAAGAACAAATGTAAATATCTCTGCAAAACAGCGATAGAGCTCAAAACGGAAAAAGAGCAGAAGAATCAAGGTTGCTCAGGGATTTTTACAAGGTATTTAATTCAGTTTTTTTAACAAGTGACGGTTCCTCTTTAAGACATATGGCGATTAGTATTACTAAAGTTAAAATTTTGGCCCCAATTCATCAAGAACATGTTCCTAGTTTTCTGGAGTAAAGCTGCCTGAAATGTTGTTTTTCACATTTTTAGAAAAAGTCTTAATTGTACAAAAGTATTGTGACTTTTTGCCATTTTTTACGCCATTTTTACATTTTGTTTGCAAGATTTCAAACAGTTATAATCCAGAAAACTTGCAAAAACTGTTGGATGAATTGGGTCCCAATTCTATGGATTGGGTTGAGCACAACCTGTTCCTAGTCAATTGGAAATAAAGATGTAGTTGTTACATCCAGGACTACAACAGCCACTTTGCACTGTGACATCAGTCTTACTAATCAAAGTTTGACATTATAGCTTTTAGGTTCCCTGTACAGAAATGTCACTGATAAAAGGGTTTTCCAGGTTCAACATAAATCTCAGCAGTCACTCTATATGAGAGCAGATTGACGAATTGACTGCAGAAATGTATGTTGACTATAAAAACCGCTTTAATATTTCTGTACTGCGAAATCATCTTGTGCATTATCCCTGTACTATGAGATCACTGTGTTTATTATCCCTGTACTGTGACATCACTGTGTGTATTATCCCTGTACTGTGACATCACTGTGTGTATTATCTCTGTACTGACATCACTGCGTTTATTATCCCTGTACTGTGACATCACTGTGTATTATCCCTGTACTGTGACATCACTGTGTGTATCATCACTGTATGCATTATCCCTGTACTGTGACATCACTGTGTTTATTATATATGTACTGTGACATCACTGTGTTTATTATCCCTGTACTGTGACATCACTGTGTTTATTATCTCTGTACTGTGACATCACTGTGTTTATTATCCCTGTACTGTGACACCACTGTGTTTATTATCTCTGTACTGTGACATCACTGTTTATTATCTCTGTACTGTGACATCACTGTGTTTATTATCCCTGTACTGTGACTTCACTGTGTTTATTATTCCTGTACTGTGAAATCACTGTGTTTATTATCCCTGTTCTGTGACATCACTGTGTGTATTATCTCTGTACTGTGACATCACTGTGTGCATTATCCCTGTACTGTGACATCACTGCGTGCATTATCCCTGTACTGTGACATCACTGTGTTTATTATCCCTGTTCTGTGACATCACTGTGTTTATTATCTCTGTACTGTAACATCACTGTGTTTAATATCCCTGTATTGTGACATCACTGTGTGTATTATCCCTGTACTGTGACATCACTGTGTGTATTATCCCTGTACTGTAACATCACTGTGTTTATTATCCCTGTACTGTGACATAACTGTGTTTATTATCTCTGTACTGTGACATCACTGTGTGTATTATCCCTGTACTGTAACATCACTGTGTGTATTATCCCAGTACTGTGACATCACTGTGTTTATTATCCCTGTACTGTGACATTGCTTTGTGCATTATCCCTGTACTGTGACATCACTGTGTTTATTATCCCTGTTCTGTGACATCACTGTGTATTATCTCTGTACTGTGACATCACTGTGTATTATCTCTGTACTGTGACATCACTGTGTGTATTATCCCTGTACTGTGACATCACTGTGTGTATTATCCCTGTTCTGTGACATCACTGTGTGTATTATCCCTGTACTGTGACATCACTGTTTATTATCCTTGTACTGTGACATCACTGTGTGTATCATCACTGTATGCATTATCTCTGTACTGTGACATCACTGTGTTTATTATCCCTGTACTGTGACATCACTGTGTTTATTATCCCTGTACTGTGACATCACTGTGTGTATTATCCTGTACTGTGACATCACTGTGTTTATTATCTCTGTACTGTGACATCACTGTGTTTATTATCCCTGTACTGTGACATCACTGTGTTAATTATCTCTGTACTGTGACATCACTGTTTATTATCTCTGTACTATGACATCACTGTGTTTATTATCCCTGTACTGTGACATCACTGTATTTATTATCTATGTACTGTGACATCACTGTGTTTATTATCCCTGTACTGTGACATCACTGTGTGTATTATCCTGTACTGTGACATCACTGTGTGTATTATCTCTGTACTGTGACATCACTGTGTTTATTATCTCTGTACTGTGACATCACTGTGTTTATTATCTCTGTACTGTGACATCACTGTTTATTATCTCTGTACTATGACATCACTGTGTTTATTATCTCTGTACTATGACATCACTGTGTTTATTATCTCTGTACTGTGACATCACTGTGTTTATTATCCCTGTACTGTGACATCACTGTGTGTATCATCTCTGTACTGTGACCTCACTGTGTGTATCATCTCTGTACTGTGACCTCACTGTGTTTATTATTCCTGTACTGTGACATCACTGTGTGTATTATCTCTGTACTGTGACATCACTGTGTGCATTATCCCTGTACTGTGACATCACTGTGTGCATTATCCCTGTACTGTGACATCACTGTGTTTATTATCCCTGTTCTGTGACATCACTGTGCTTATTATCTCTGTACTGTGACATCACTGTGTTTAATATCCCTGCACTGTGACATCACTGTGTGTATTATCCCTGTACTCAGACATCACTGTGTTTATTATCCCTGTACTGTGACATCACTGTATGTATTATCCCTGTACTGTGACATCACTGTGTCTATTATCCCTGTACTGTGACATCACTGTGTTTATTATCTCTGTACTGTGACATCACTGTGTGTATTATCCCAGTACTGTGACATCACTGTGTTTATTATCTCTGTACTGTGACATCACTATGTGTATTATCCCTGTACTGTGACATCACTGTGTTTATTATCCCTGTACTGTGACATCACTGTATGTATTATCTCTGTACTGTGACATCACTGTATGTATTATCTCTGTACTGTGACCTCACTGTGTGTATTATTCCTGTACTGTGACATCACTGTGTTTATTATCCCTGTACTGTGACATCACTGTGTTTATTATCCCTGTACTGTGACATCACTGTGTGTATTATCCCTATACTATGACATCACTGTGTGTATTATCCCTGTACTGTGACATCACTGTGTTTATTATCCCTGTACTGTGACATCACTGTGCGTATTATCTCTGTACTGTGACATTACTGTGCGTATTATCCCTGTACTGTGACATCACTGTGTGTATTATCACTATTCTGTGACATCACTGTGTGTATTATCCCTGTACTGTGACATCACTGTGTGTATTATCCCTGTACTGTGACATCACAGTGTGTATCATCACTGTATGCATTATCTCTGTACTGTGACATCACTGTGTTTATTATCCCTGTACTGTGACATCACTGTATTTATTATCTCTGTACTGTGACATCCCTGTGTGTATTATCCCTGTACTGTGATTTCAATGTGTGTATTATTCCTGTACTGTGACATCACTGTGTGTATTATTCCTGTACTGTGACATCACTGTGTGTATTATTCCTGTACTGTGACATCACTGTGTGTATTATCTCTGTACTGTGACATCACTCTGTTTATTATCCCAGTACTGTGACATCACTGTGTGTATTATCCCTGTACTGTGACATCACTGTGTGTAATATATGTACTGTGACATCACTGTGTGTATTATCTCTGTACTGTGACATCACTCTGTTTATTATCCCAGTACTGTGACATCACTGTGTGTATTATCCCTGTACTGTGAGATCACCGTGTGTATTATCTCTGTACTGTGACATCACCGTTTGTATTATCCCTGTACTGTGACTTCACTGTATTTATTATCCCTGTACTGTGACATCACTCTGTTTATTATCCCAGTACTGTGACATCACTGTGTGTATTATCTCTGTACTGTGACATCACTCTGATTATTATCCCAGTACTGTGACATCACTGTGTGTATTATCCCTGTACTGTGACATCACCGTGTGTATTATCTCTGTACTGTGACATCACCATGTGTATTATCCCTGTACTGTGACATCACCGTGTGTATTATCCCTGTACTGTGACATCACTGTGTTTATTATTCCTGTACTGTGACATCACTCTGTTTATTATCCCTGTACTGTGACATCACTCTATTTATTATCCCTGCACTGTGACATCACTCTGTTTATTATGCCTGTACTGTGACATCACTGTGTTTATTATCTCTGTACTGTGACATCACTGTGTGTAATATATGTACTGTGACATCACTGTGTGTATTATCTCTGTACTGTGACATCACTCTGTTTATTATCCCAGTACTGTGACATCACTGTGTGTATTATCCCTGTACTGTGAGATCACCGTGTGTATTATCTCTGTACTGTGACATCACGGTGTGTATTATCTCTGTACTGTGACATCACTCTGATTATTATCCCAGTACTGTGACATCACTGTGTGTATTATCCCTGTACTGTGACATCACGGTGTGTATTATCTCTGTACTGTGACATCACTCTGATTATTATCCCAGTACTGTGACATCACTGTGTGTATTATCCCTGTACTGTGACATCACCGTGTGTATTATCCCTGTACTGTGACATCACCGTGTGTATTATCCCTGTACTGTGACATCACTGTGTGTATTATCCCTGTGCTGTGACATCACTCTGTTTATTATCCCTGTACTGTGACATCACTGTGCGTATTATCCCTGTACTGTGACATCACCGTGTGTATTATCCCTGTACTGTGACATCACTGTGTTTATTATCCCTGTACTGTGACATCACTCTATTTATTATCCCTGTACTATGACATGATCGTGTGGACTTTCCATGTTCTGTGGCATAGCTCTGAACATCATTGTTTTATTGTGACACTTTGTGCATTTTCTGGGGTGTAAATATATGAGGTGCATTTGAGAAGTGATTTCTGTCTCTTACCACGATATAATTGCATGTAAAGATGTGGAGTTTAGGAAGTTACATCTCTGAAAGCAAAGAAAAGAAACAGTACAGTTCACCCTTGGCCACCTCTGCAAAACCATGTGGTAAGAAATACACTTATATGTAACTGAAAATAATTGGAATCTTAATCAAATCCTAATAATTTCTAATCCTCGCTCTCTTTGAAGTGTTAGCATTGACCTATTTTCTTAAGTGTTCATAGTGTGGGGAAGTTGCATGGCATCTTCTAGATGTTTAGAAAAACAGCAATGCCCTAGTTTCCAGGATTAAGGGGCTACTTAGTCAATTGACTCTAATGATAAGATTGCGGTTGCCAATATCCTCTGCCGGCATTGACCCTAATGATGAGAGTGATCGTGATTCTGCTTGTCTAGTAATAGATCTTCCGCAAATTTTTTTGTACTAAAATTCCAAGAAAGCTACAAACTTCTTCATTATACCAATCAGTGAGCCTGAGATCATATATTATTATATCCTTCTCAATCCCTTTAGCATTTTTTGCTTACACAAAATCTCCTTAAAGAGGTTGTTTAACCATGAAACCCTTCAAGACATATAGGGTCCGATTCATCATTTGCGTCATAACTGCTGACGGCTTTTGCATCAACGTGTTCAAAATTGCGCACGTTTCATGAATTTTGTGAAAAATTAAGAACCGTTGATTTTAATCCAACACTCGGATCAAAATCGGACATCGTCATAGAGAAAATTAAAATCCATACAGACATCTCCAAAGAAGGGAACATATCCTAACATTGAACATATGGGGACGTGAGGAAAACTAATTGAAACAGAGGAAGAGGGAAATAGAACTAACATCATCTCATTTGAAGCAGAGACCTCCTGCGGTGACCAGATAATTACAGCAGGGAAATCTGCTGAGGAGGAGACACCAAGCCTGAGATCTGTTTACGCAGAGGCTGGGAAGTATCTTTCCCAGTGATAGTGCTTCTTCTCATCAAAGAATCTTTTTAGACTTTTTGTCTCCGGTGACCAGATAAGAATATTGGGCTTTGCATCGATCCAATATTTATGGGATATCGATTTTCAGCGTCATAGCGAAGGGACGAACAGAACACACCACTGTATGACCATTAGAACGACTCCAACTTAATCCGAAGGATGGTGCTTTCTATGTCATATTTAATCTCTATTGAAAGGTGAAGTGATAATGATATCTATCACCTGGGACTTTCAGGGGCAAAGATATCCTGTAAGTTGGGAATCTCATAAAATTCTGAAGGGCCGAGCACCTCCCACAAACAGCCCCCACATGAGCTCATTAAGGGGAGGTTTGCGGGTATAACGAAAAGTCAAAATTGGGTTTGGTCCTTTGTCAGTCCTTGGAAGGTACAGCTTGCTGTGGGTTCTGTCCATTTCCTATGGAGTACCTCTCACTGCTAAGCTCTGAGCCATTTCTGTGACATCAGGTTTAGTTATTTAGCTATTCCTTTTTATTACATGTAATTGTATATACAGTGCCTACAAGTAGTATTCAACCCCCTGCAGATTTAGCTGGTTTGATAAGATACAAATAAGTTAGAGCCTTCAAACTGCAAACGAGAGTAGGTTTTATGAACAGAAGCATAAATCTTACAAACCAAAAAGTTATGTTGCTCAGTTGAATTTTATAAAATTTTAAACATAAAAGTGTGGGTCAATTATTATACAACCCCTATGTTTAATATTTTGTGGAATAACCCTTGTTTGCAATTACAGCTAATAATCGTCTTTTATAAGACCTGATCAGGCCGGCACAGGTCTGTGGAGTTATCTTGGCCCACTCCTCCATGCAGATCTTCTCCAAGTTATCTAGGTTCTTTGGGTGTCTCATGTGGACTTTATTCTTGAGCCCCTTCCACAAGTTTTCAATTGGGTTAAGGTCAGGAGACTGACTAGGCCACTCCAACACCTTGACTTTTTCCCTATTGAACCAGGCCTTGGTTTTCTTGGCTGTGTGCTTTGGGTCATTGTCTTGTTGGAAGATGAAATTACGACCCATCTTAAGATCCTTGATGGAGGAGCGGAGGTTCTTGGCCAAAATCTCCAGGTAGGCCGTGCTATCCATCTTCCCATGGATGCGGACCAGATGGCCAGGCCCCTTGGCAGAGAAACAGCCCCACAGCATGATGCTGCCACCACCATGCTTGACTGTAGGGATGGTATTCTTGGGGTCGTATGCAGTGCCATCCAGTCTCCAAACGTCACGTGTGTGGTTGGCACCAAAGATCTCGATCTTGGTCTCATCAGACCATAGAACCTTGAACCAGTCTGTCTCAGAGTCCTCCAAGTGATCATGAGCAAACTGTAGACGAGCCTTGACATGACGCTTTGAAAGTAAAGGTACCTTACAGGCTCGTCTGGAATGGAGACCATTGCGGTGGAGTACGTTACTTATGGTATTGACTGAAACCAATGTCCCCACTGCCATGTGATCTTCCCGGAGCTCCTTCCTTGTTGTCCTTGGGTTAGCCTTGACTCTTCGGACAAGCCTGGCCTCGGCACGGGAGGACACTTTCAAAGGCTGTCCTGGCCGTGGAAGGCTAACAGTAGTTCCATAAGCCTTCCACTTACGGATGATGCTCCCAACAGTGGAGACAGGTAGGCCCAACTCCTTGGAAAGGGTTTTGTACCCCTTGTCAGCCTTGTGACCCTCCACGATCTTGTCTCTGATGGCCTTGGAATGCTCCTTTGTCTTTCCCATGTTGACCATGTCTGAGTGCTGTTCACAAGTTTGGGGAGGGTCTTAAATAGTCAGAAAAGGCTGGCAAAAGAGATCTTTAATCCACACATGTGAAGTTCATTATTCTTGGTGCCTGAACTACTTCTTAATACTTTAGGGGGACCAAACAGAATTCTTGTGGTTTGAGGGGTTGAATAATAAATGACACTCTGAATTAACTTTTTACGTTTAAAAAAAAAAAAAAAAAATTTGCTGCAGTGCATTTCCCACTTCCAGGCTGATCTACAGTACAAATGTCACAATGCCAAGTTAATTCCGCATGTGTCAACCAGCTAAATTTGCAGGGGGTTGAATACTACTTGTAGGCACTGTATTGTATTGTTTTGTTCATATTTTGTAACATTTTTGTTAAATATATAAAATTTAATAGCTCTGTCCCTCATGCTCTGCAAACCGCACCCCTGAAGCCATACGCTACCTGTAACGGGTGTCCAATCAGCCTGTATAAATGATTGGTGGTGGTAGCTAGTAATTTTTTTTTTGTTATTGTGGAGTTGGCAGTGACCGAACGGAGGTGTATATACCATACACTCACTGTGAGTTCCCCAATAAATGGCCTAATAGTGGAAGCAGCCACGGGCTCCTCCATCACACGTCACTCAATTGCGTAACTATCCTGAAGACTGAAGGCAACGGAGTTGTGATTCCTTGACAACTGGTG
Organism: Phyllobates terribilis; assembly: GCF_046119375.1. Classification (NCBI taxonomy): domain Eukaryota; kingdom Metazoa; phylum Chordata; class Amphibia; order Anura; family Dendrobatidae; genus Phyllobates; species Phyllobates terribilis. Next base: position 390,908,267 of record NW_027362765.1, read on the forward strand.
GCAGCGGTGGGATCTGTGTGACCACCCGGCTGTTATTCTTGACAACTGGTGGCAGCGGTGGGACCTGTGTGACCAACCGGCTCTTATCCTTGACAAATGGTGGCACAGCCCCATAGCATAACATGGGTACGAGTGCGATAAAACCAAAGATAGGGCTCGATTTTCTCGGATGAGTGCTAAGAGGCAAGTGCCGTCTGTGTTATACAGCTGGCACCTGCCTTTAATGGCTGTGATCAGAGCTGCGATCACTGCTGTTTAAAACCTTAAATTGCTGTCAGTCACCAAAAGTGCCATTTAAGTGACGCAGTTCCAGTGAGGTATTCGTTCCACTGATCAAAATCTCAAAAACGGTACGAATAAAAACGTCAGCTTCCGATGCTGAAAAACGAGCCCTAGCACAGCTCCCTCACCGGAATTATAAAAAAGTTTTGGGGTTTGAGAAGAGGATGATACAGATCAAAAATTTTTTTTGCAAAGTTCTCAATTTTTTTAACCACTAAAATATAAAAAGAACCTAGTTTGGGGTGCACAATCTTCATACTGACCTGGGGAATCATTTTACCTGGTCATTATTACAGCAACATGAACGTCATAAGAATAAAATGCAAAAAGAAAACAATGGCGGAATTTATTTTTCACCATTTAACTGCACTTGGAATTTCTATCCTGTTTTTCATTACATTAAAAGTGAATAGTAAGTTCAAAAATGAAAAATTTGCAATGTTCTGAAGGAGTTCATGATCGCTGGGGGGTCTGACCTCTAAGACCCTCATTGATTCTGTGAATAATGATACCACAGCGCTGATTCTTTGCTGCATCTTCTTTGCGGTTTTTCCTCTGCAGAGGGGACGGCTGCTGTGTGGTTCCTTCCAAGTTAATTCAGTGGCCCCTGGTGGGCCGTTCATTCTCAGGATCAGCATTATGCTATTGCTTACTTATAGCTTTATTTACATATACTGCAAAAAATGTATCACCTTGTATATACTTGTTTTATATTCAGAGACCAAAGGGATTCATGTTTCTTACTGACTCCAGACGATATATGTACAGTGCAAGTTTATATACTTTTTCCATGCATAGGTAGATGTAAGGTCTAAACTGGTGTGAACAGACCCTATATTACAGATTTTGCTCCGCTGCATCTCTTTTCAAGAAACTAAAGGATAAAGTGATTTCTGGTGCACTGCAGAACATTATTAACGGACTTTTACAAAATGCAGCAAACTGAGCAAAGCTTCTGTGTATCAAGATACGGACATGAAGGGTGAATACATACTGAAATTGTATGTATTGTGACAAATTCACTGGAAAAATACTGGAGGGGAGATAGGTATCACTGAGATTGTTAGCTTCAGTGATATGACCCTTGAAAAATGCTCCAGCACACTAAGTGCTGAGAGGGGTTAATCGGCCATGTTTAGGGCTAGGTTGATTGAACAGCTATAGAGCGGGTGGGAGGCTGTTCATCATATCTCCACCCCTGGGTGAAGTCCAGAGGATAAATATACAGCCTTCCGGCTCATTCATTATCGGATGGGTCTGGAGTTGGAAACTCCAAAACTGGATGTTTATGTTAGGATAAGATGAACGTTTATATGTTGGATCCTGAGCGGGCGGATCCCCGCAGCAACACGGACTGTGCCATATGTTATATTTTTGTTTTCTCAGTAGGACAGAAAGGCCGTGTTTATTTTTTCTAACTCAGCACTGGTTAATGCAGTATCTTTAATAAACCAGTGGAAAATCTAAAGAGACAGCGTTCCTGTGTCTACCTCTATGCCGATCTACCACATACAGTATTTGTATGGAAATTGAATAGTTGGTGCTGAATTCGGATAGCAGTTGATTACCAGAGGTCTATGCAATGCTGCGACAATTTATTGTCTCAAAAGGGATTGTTCTAAGTGGGCAAACTTTTTAATCTTTTTTTTATATATTTTTAGGATGGTTTCTGCCACAATTATTCCAATAAATATCCATCTAGGAAGTTACACCCTAATAGCATCACCATAAAGTTATAAATCTTCGCAATTCTTTGATTTAGTTATGGAAGCATAATAATAAGAGAAACAACAGTATAACCACATAACAAGACAAAAGGGCCAAAAAGGATTTTTTTGCTTTTGCTTCTAGAGGTAAATCCCTCAATCTGGCATGCTTGTACTTTTGCATAACTTAAGGTCTATAGTGACTTATAGTTATGCCAATAGTAGTAGGTATCAGAAGTGTAACTTTAAGCTTGAGGAACCCAAAGCAAGATTCATAACAGGACCTCAAAAACATTGTACTGCTTAGAATACTAGAGTCTTCTCATGGAGCTGCTCAAGGTATTAGGAACTGGATGCAACTGCTAGCATGCAATATATTATAACCCCACCCCCGAGGAGCTTGTCCATGAATTTTCAGTTTGACCTCTTCTCCATTGTTGTTGCCACAGGAAATAAAAGAGTTTAACAATGTCATACTGACAAACAGGAACATGCAGAGAGAAAAGCACCATGGGAATATGCCAATGTGGTCATACATACTTGTGATTTGAGAAAATCGACTACCAGTCCAAACTGAAGCCCAGAGCTTGACACACATTTCTTAGTTTTAATACTTTCCAGGAAATTACTTAATTTTGATTTGTAAAATGTGAAAGCTTTTGATAAAGTATTACTTTTTTTTAAGGGGTCAAATAAAAGCCCATTCTGCGTTGCTCATTAAATTGTAAAACATTTAATATATGGCTGTGTTTCGAGACCTGTTCACACGAGCTGATAAATGCGCCTCGAAGAAAAGAATCTTTTCCCATTAAAACTGGCTGTAACTTGGCCGCGTGTGCACTTTAAGGACTGACGTGCCAGGATCACAAAGCTTTCCAATGTTCTGTCTTTGTAAGATATGGGAACTTTGAGACCGAAGAAGAAATGTCTTTTCTCATTTTTTTTTTCCCTGTGCTTGGCAGCTTAGCATGGTACAAAGAGATAGTGAGACAATCATTGCGGCAGCAAAAGAAATGTGCCTCCAAGCCAAGATCTCCAAAACAGATTTGCTTGGCTGCAAGTCCTTACAAATAAAAGAAAAACCCACTGAGGTCAGTGCACAGCCTTTCATACTGTATAATGGGAGGTCAGGGACAGATTATTACTGTCAGCCACACAATGCAATATCGCATGGCAGATGATAGGCACTTAAAGGAAAACTCCGCACTTAAACAGAAATTTCGATTTTTGTTTTGTAACTCTGCAATATATTTTGTGTTTTGATTCTTTACCACTTTAAACATTTGTTTGCTGCCATTGAATGGAAAATTTCTGTTCTCAGCCAAATGTTGAAAACACATCTGGACCGTGGTGTAACTAGAGTCCAATGGGCCCCTGTGCAAGATTTGGAACTGGGTCCCCGCATGTTGGTCAGATGTATGGGCACTTGTGGCGTTCTAAATCCTGTAAGGACGTATATATATCCCCCATCCTGGTATGTATGTTTCCTATCCTCGTATATATATCCCCCTCTTGGTATGAATGTTCCCCATCCTAGTATATATATCCCCCATCCTGGCATGTTTCCCATCCTGGTATATATATCCCCCATCCTGGTATGTATGTTCCCCATCCTGGTATATATATCCCCAATCCTGGTTTGGATGTTCCCCATTCTGGTATGTATGTGCCCCATCCTGGTATATATATCCCCCAGCCTGGTATATATATATTCCCCATCCTGGTAGATACAGTGGGTACGGAAAGTATTTAGACCCTTTTAAATGTTTCACTCTTTGTTTTATTGCAGCCATTTGGTAAATTCTAAAAAGTTCATTTTTTTCTCATTAAAGTACACTCTGCACCCCATCTTGTCTGAAAAAAAAAAACAGAAATGCAGAAATTTTTGCAAATGTATTAAAAAAGAAAAACTGAAATATCACATGGTCATAAGTATTCAGACCTTTTGCTCAGACACTCATATTTAAGTCACATGCTGTCCATTTCCTTGTGATCCTCCTTGAGATGGTTCTACTCCTTCATTGGAGTCCAGCTGTGTTTAATTAAACTGATAGGACTTGATTTGGAAAGACACACACCTGTCTATATAAGACCTCACAGCTCACAGTGCATGTCAGACCAAATGAGAATCATGAGCTCAAAGGTACTGCCCAAGGAGCTCAGAGACAGAATTGTGGCAAGGCACCGATCTGGCCAAGGTTACAAAAGAATTTGTGCATTACTCAAGGTTCCTAAGAGCACAGTGGCCTCCATAATCCTTAAATGGAAGAAGTTTGGGACCACCAGAAGTCTTCCTAGACCTTGCCGTCCAGCCAAACTGAGCAATCGTGGGAGAAGAGCCTTGGTGAGAGAGGTAAAGAAAAACCTCAAGATCACTGTGGCTGAGCTCCAGAGATGCAGTAGGGAGATGGGAGAACATCCCACAAAGTCAACTATTCCTGCAGCCCTCCACCAGTCTGGCCTTTATGGCAGAGTGGCCCAATGGAAGCCTCTCGTCAGTGCAAATCATATGAAAGCCCGCATAGAGTTTGCTCAAAAACACATGAAGGACTCCCAGACTATGAGAAGTAAGATTCTCTGGTCTGATGAGACGAAGATTGAATTTTTTTGTGATAATTCTAAGCAATATGTGTGGAGAAAACCAGGTGATGAGCAATACAATCCCAACAGTGAAACGTGGTGGCAGCATCATGCTATAGAGGTGTTTTTCAGCTGCAAGGACAGGATGACTGCTTGTAATTGAAGGAAACAAGTACAGAGATATCCTTGATGAAAACCTCTTCCAGAGTGCTCTGGACCTCAGACTTGGCCGAAGGTTCACTTTCCAACAAGACAATGACCCTAAGCACACAGCTAAGATAACAAAGGAGTGGTTTCAGAACAACTCTGTGACCATTTTTGACTGGCCCAGCCAGAGCCCTGACCTAAACCCAATTGAGCATCTCTGGAGAGACCTGAAAATGGCTGTCCACCAACGTTCACCATCCAACCTGATGGAACTGGAGAGGATCTGCAAGGAAGAATGGCAGAGGATCCCCAAATCCAGGTGTGAAAAACTTGTTGCATCATTCCCAAGAAGACTCATGGCTGTACTAGCTCAAAAGGGGGCTTCTATTCAATACTGAGCAAAGGGTCTGAATACTTTAACCATGTGATATTTCAGTTTTTCTTAATAAATTTGCAAAAATTTCTACATTTGTTTTTTTTTCAGTCAAGATGGGGTGCAGAGTGTACTTTAATAAGAAAAAAATTAACTTTTTAGAATTTACCAAATAGCTGCAATGAAACAAAGACTGAAAAATTTAAAGGGGTCTGAATACTTTCCGTACCCACTGTATATCCCCCATCCTGGTATATATATCCCCCATCCTGGTATGTATGTTCCCCATCCTGGTATATATATCCCCCATCCTGGTATATATATCCCCCATCCTGGTAGATATGTCCCTTATCCTGGTATATATATTCTCCATCCTGGTATATATGTGTCACCCCAGGGGTCTGGTTTTCCACAGTAATGTAATGTTATGTCTGAGAGCAGGTGGGAGGTCCTTTGGTCAGGGATCCTGTGCATGCCACACCTCCTGCCCAGTCTTGGGAGGGGAAGAACTTCCCCTGTATAAACCCTGGGCTGAGGCAGGGTTAGTCAGTCAAGGAGAGTAGAGACAGAGAAGCAGCATAGGAAGAAACAGCAGAAGCTCAGTGGGAGCAATATTACTACGAGTCAGGGGCTGGCAGCTGCAGAGCTCGCCCTGACTGAGAAGCTTTCTTACCGGACCCGGCGTCCGAGGCTGTGGGGACTAACTCTTACCCAGCAGCAGAAGCCGACCGGCAGGGGATTTCAGGTCCTCAGGCCCAGAAACCCGAAGGCACGGTCACACGCGTGGGACCAGCACCGCCATCGTGGAGCGGAAGCCATTAGAAGGCCCCGAGTCACCGGCCATACGGGTGAGCACCACACGGTACACTCAGGGACGTGGGCTACTTATATCCGCTTCTAGCAAGGTAGCCAGAAGAGTACAGTCAGTTTGGGAGGCCTACAACTCCGCCTGGCCAGGGGAGATCCCATCTGCTCAAGGACTGACCAGGCCCCGTTCACTAGCAAGTACTCCGGGAGGGTCTATCGTTGTTACCAGTAAAGACCCTGAATTACACCGCACCGTCTCTGAGTGGTTCCTGCTACCCCCATCATCCACATCTGCTGCCCTGAGGCCATACCCCTCCCGTTGGGGGTTATACCATCTACGCTGCACCATCCATCCACCGGCCTCAGCGGACTGTCCTGCAGCGGCAGCTCCATAGCTGCATTCAACGGGTGGCGTAGTCGTCCAACATCTACCGCTAAAACAGCGCCACTTAGTCTGACTCCCTGGGCACGGACCGGATCACCGCCACGAGACTACAACCCTCAAGAGATCCGGCTCCGGGTAAGCTCCCGCGTGCGCAACGCAGCGCGACACAGGCCCAGGGGCGCGTCAACTTTGGCGTAGTCGGCAGGATTTCGTGCCCGCAACCACCGGGTACTGCGTGCCTGAAAAAGAGACTTTTCAAACTTACCTGTGGTGAAGATTCCCGCCATCTTCAGCCTTCTTCCCGCCATCGGTGAAGTTTCCCGCCATCCGGCGCCATCTTCTGCCTTCTTCCCGCCATCCGTGGAGTTTTCCCGCCATTGGACGCCATCTTGAGGACGCCGCGCGGGAAGAAGAGGGGCGTGGACTCCGAAAGCGCGCGAGAACTGAAGCCCCGCCTCACGTCCGGACGTTGCGTAAGGTCCTGGAAGGAGCCCAGCAGACGCCGACGTCACAGGAGCGCGACGGAAGGTCCTCAACCCTGACGATCCACTGCGGAGCCGCGGCCTACGGAACAGGATCATCGCAAGGTAGGCCACGGTCCACTAGGGGGGAGGAAGATGTCGGATACGGAGGAGAGCTTCACTGCCTCAACCCCCGCCAGCGCTACCGCTGCTGCAGTTATGCCCTTCACCATGCCCTATATCCCGGGAGCAGCTTGGCTACCCCAGTACTCAGGGGAGTCACATACCCTGCATGACTTTAGAGAAAAGCTGGATAGCCTCTTCCAGGTGTACCCCCTCACAGAAGAGCAAAAAGTGAGCATCCTGGTGACCCAACTAACCGGGGCAGCCAAAAGGGAAGTAAAATCCTGGCCACCTGGGAGGAAGACTGTCGCAGGGATACTAACCCGGCTGAAGGACACCTTTGATACCCGCACCTCAGCCGAGATTAAGCTTAGATTCTACGGGTGCAAGCAGCGAGCGCATGAGAGTATAAGGGACTATGCACTAAACCTACAAGAGGCCCTGAGGGCCATTAAGCAGACCGACCCTGATGGAGTGGGAAACGAGGACAGGCTGTTGACCGAACAGTTTATAGAGGGACTGTATTGTAATACCCACCGAACCCAGTTGCGGGCAATGGCCTTACAGGATCCCCATCTGGGCTTTGCACAGTTCAAGGACAGAGCCATCCGGGTGCTCCGAGAACCGGCACCGGGTGGCGTTGTGACCCACAGGCGCCCAGCTAGCACTTACCACCAGGAGGCGGCGCCCTTGTCGGCAGGGCCTGTGGGAGCTGATGCGCAGGCTTTGGACAATGACCCGGCTCCAGACCTACACCATCAGGTCCAAGAGCTAGCTAAGAGCGTTGCTGCGCTAACCCGAACTGTGCAGTCTTTACAGGTTTCCACCCCAGGGAAGATCCAGCTGGCATCCGGACCGGAGGACATCCCGTGGCGTCGACCAAGGAGGACCCCACCGGCCAGAGGAAGACCCAGTGACCGATACAGCGAGGACGGACGACCCATCTGCCGCCGCTGCAATCAACCTGGACATATGGCAAGGTACTGTTCTTTAAACGGGCACAACCTGGGGTAGAGGGCCAACCCCCAGGAAAAAGATCACCAGGCCCATCGAACTGGCGCGACAGATATGTGGGAGGACGTCCAGTCTTGCCTCTTGCCTGTGGTACTGGATGGCATTCCCATGAGTGCCCTACTGGACACCGGGTCACAGGTCACCACCATCCCGTACGTGCTCTTTAAGCAGTACTGGAATGACTCGGATATTACCCGCTACCCTGACGACGACTTGAGTATCATCGCCAGCAATGGCCAGCCCGTGCCACAGATCGGATTTAAAGAGGTGACCATCAAAATCGGTAGAGTCGAACTGGCAGCACAGGGACTGATCATTGTAGATATTGACAAACATGAGAGTCACCCAAAAATAACTCTAGGAACTAATGTAATTGAAAATTGTCTTGCAGAGGTGATTTTCCTTTTACAGCAGGTTGCCAAGAACGCCAGCTCCGGCGAGCAGCGGGTGCTCCAGAAAGAGATCCGGGCACTGATGCGACGGCAACAGGTGGAACTCTCCGGCGGTGAGATTGGTAGCGTAAGAATGTGTGACCCTTTTCCTATTGCCATGCCCCCAAAAAGTGAAATGATGATTTGGTGCCGGGCAGCTATTGGTCTGAGAGGTAGAGATTACCAGGCAATGGTAGAACCAGTTTACTCGGACAGTAGGCCCACCATTTTGACAGCACGGGGGGTGGTTGATGTACGCCATGGGAGGGTGCCCATTCGCATAATAAATATCGGGGAGAGGGAAGTGTACCTGCCCCGGTATGCCACGCTAGCCAAATTATATACCATTAACCAAAATTCTATACAATCTGTGGAACCCTTGCCCCCATCTCACCCGGAGGAAGGTAACGGCTCTAAGAAAAACATGGAGGACTGGTGTCAGCAACTACATCTGGGTACTGACTCCACTCCCGCACACCAGAAACAAGGAGTCTATCGGGTGGTTCAGGAGTACGAGAGAGTGTTCAGTAAACACCCGTTAGACTTCGGGCGAGTCAAGGGGGTAGAACACCACATCCCCACGGGAGACCATCCTCCTATAAAAGAGAGGTATCGACCCGTACCCCCTGCCCACTACCAACATGCCAAGGGGATGCTTAGAGACATGAAGGAGGCTGGGGTGATCAGGGATAGCTGTAGCCCCTGGGCAGCTCCACTAGTCTTAGTCCGAAAGAAAGACAACACCATGAGGATGTGTGTAGATTACCGGAAAATCAATCGTATCACACACAAGGATGCGTACCCCTTACCAAGGATAGAGGAGTCATTGGCTGCTTTAAGATCTGCTAACTTCTTCTCTACCTTGGATCTCACTAGCGGGTACTGGCAGGTTCCTGTAGCAGAGGCGGACCGGGAGAAGACCGCATTCACCACCCCGATGGGACTTAGCGAGTTCACCTGCATGCCGTTCGGACTCTGCAACGCACCAGGAACCTTCCAACGACTAATGGAGTGTTGTCTGGGCCACAGAAACTTCGAGACGGTCTTGTTGTACCTGGACGATGTCATCGTATATTCCAAGACGTATGAGGACCACCTGAAACACCTGGCGGAAGTGTTCGAAGCTCTGGCAAGTTACGGCCTAAAGGTGAAACCCTCCAAGTGTCACCTCCTGAAACCAAAGGTGCAGTACCTGGGACACGTGGTGAGCGCTGACGGAGTGGCTCCCGACCCTGATAAGATCACCGCAATTAAGGAATGGCCAAGCCCCTCCAGCGTAAAAGAAGTGCGGCAGTTCCTCGGGTTGGTAGGCTACTACCGAAGGTTTATTCCCGGTTTCACCAAAAAGGCAGCACCTATGCAGGACCTCCTGATAGGCCAGTCCCGGAAGGCCAAGAACCAGAAGCCGCCCTTCAAATGGGAGGAGCTGGAAGAAGAGTCCTTCCGCCAGCTGAAGATGGCCCTCACGGGGGACGAAATCCTGGCGTACCCGGATTATAGCCAGCCCTTTATCCTCTACACCGACGCCAGTAACATCGGGCTAGGAGCCGTACTGTCCCAGATCCAGCAGGGGAAGGAACGAGTAATCGCCTACGCCAGCCGAAAACTGCGACCCACCGAAAGGAACCCCGAGAATTACAGCTCATTTAAGTTAGAGTTCCTGGCCGTAGTATGGGCAGTCACCGAGCGCTTTAAGCATTACCTCGCTTCTTCCCGGTTCACCGTGTACACGGATAACAACCCGTTGACACACCTGGACACGGCAAGACTCGGTGCCCTGGAGCAGAGGTGGATGGCCCGTCTGTCCAACTACGAGTTCACAATCAAATACCGGGCAGGACGCTCCAATACCAACGCGGACGCCCTGTCCAGGATGCCCAACCTGCCGGACGGAGGAGAAGATCCGGAGGGACTGGAAGAAGTTGAACTCCCTGCGTTCCACCGTCATGGGACTATCCAGTATTCCCACCGGGTCCACTAGGGCCACTAGAGGCCAGTTACCCGCACGCTGGAGGATTTGAAGTGTATAAATTGTTTTATTTATGTTTATCTGTGTATTGTTGCTTGTGTATAATTTTGTGTTTCCAGTTATTTTTAGGAATCCTTGGTGGATTTACCGGGAATCCTTGTACATAGTTGGAGCGTAACCCAGGATGGACTAGAGACTGTTAAGGACTCGGGGTAGGACAGACCCCTACCTGGTTACGTCTCCCTGTTTTGGTGAAATGGACACCTTGCTTTCTTCAAAGACTGCACCCGGTTACGGACACGCCGTGACCAGCTTTATGTGTTTCCTTATTGTAATGTTATTGTTTATACTTTGTTATGTTACAAAAATATGTTTAGTCCCGGAGTACTAAATTTCACTAGGGGGGAATGTGGCACCCCAGGGGTCTGGTTTTCCACAGTAATGTAATGTTATGTCTGAGAGCAGGTGGGAGGTCCTTTGGTCAGGGATCCTGTGCATGCCACACCTCCTGCCCAGTCTTGGGAGGGGAAGAACTTCCCCTGTATAAACCCTGGGCTGAGGCAGGGTTAGTCAGTCAAGGAGAGTAGAGACAGAGAAGCAGCATAGGAAGAAACAGCAGAAGCTCAGTGGGAGCAATATTACTACGAGTCAGGGGCTGGCAGCTGCAGAGCTCGCCCTGACTGAGAAGCTTTCTTACTGGACCCGGCGTCCGAGGCTGTGGGGACTAACTCTTACCCAGCAGCAGAAGCCGACCGGCAGGGGATTTCAGGTCCTCAGGCCCAGAAACCCGAAGGCACGGTCACACGCGTGGGACCAGCACCGCCATCGTGGAGCGGAAGCCATTAGAAGGCCCCGAGTCACCGGCCATATGGGTGAGCACCACACGGTACACTCAGGGACGTGGGCTACTTATATCCGCTTCTAGCAAGGTAGCCAGAAGAGTACAGTCAGTTTGGGAGGCCTACAACTCCGCCTGGCCAGGGGAGATCCCATCTGCTCAAGGACTGACCAGGCCCCGTTCACTAGCAAGTACTCCGGGAGGGTCTATCGTTGTTACCAGTAAAGACCCTGAATTACACCGCACCGTCTCTGAGTGGTTCCTGCTACCCCCATCATCCACATCTGCTGCCCTGAGGCCATACCCCTCCCGTTGGGGGTTATACCATCTACGCTGCACCATCCATCCACCGGCCTCAGCGGACTGTCCTGCAGCGGCAGCTTCATAGCTGCATTCAACGGGTGGCGTAGTCGTCCAACATCTACCGCTAAAACAGCGCCACTTAGTCTGACTCCCTGGGCACGGACCGGATCACCGCCACGAGACTACAACCCTCAAGAGATCCGGCTCCGGGTAAGCTCCCGCGTGCGCAACGCAGCGCGACACAGGCCCAGGGGCGCGTCATATATATCCCCCACCCAGGTATATATAGTAACATAACATAGTTTTTAAGGTTGAAGGAAGACTAAGTCCATCTAGTTCAACCCATAGCCTAACTTGTTGATCCAGAGGAAGGCAAAAAAACCCATGTGGCAAACACTAAGCTCCACATTGGGGAAAAAAATTCCTTCCCGACTCCATACGACAATCAAACTAGTTCCCTGGATCAACGCCCTATCAAGGAATCTAGTATTTATAACCTGTAATATTATACTTTTCAAGAAAGGCATCCATGCCCTTCTTAAATTTTAATAGTGAATCACTCATTACAACATCATGCGGCAGAGAGTTCCATAGTCTCACTGCTCTTACAGTAAAGAATCCCCGTCTGTGATTATGATTAAACCTTCTTTCCTCCAGACGTAGAAGATGCCCCCTTGTCCCCGTCTCAGGCCTCAGAGTAAAAAGATCAGTAGAAAGGTCTTTGTACTGTCCCCTCATATACTTGTACATAGTAATAAGATCACCCCTAAGCCTTCTTTTTTCCACAGTAAATAACCCCAAGTGTAATAACCTGTCTTGGTATTGCAGACCCCCCAGTCCTCTAATAACCTTGGTCGCTCTTCTCTGCACCTGCTCTAGTTCAGCTATGTCTTTCCTATACACCGGAGACCAGAACTGTACACAGTATTCTAAGTGTGGTCGCACTAGTGACTTGTATAGAGGTAAAATTATGTTCTCCTCATGAGCATCTATGCCTCTTTTAATGCATCCCATTATTTTATTTGCCTTTGCAGCAGCCGCCTGACACTGGCCGCTAAACATGAGCTTGTCGTCCACCAATACACCCAGGTCTTTTTCAGTTAAAGTTTTGCCCAGTGTTTTACAATTAAGCATATAATTATACATTTTATTTCCTCTGCCCAAGTGCATTACCTTACATTTATCCCCATTAAAGCTCATTTGCCATTTATCAGCCCAAGGTTCTAGTTTACATAGATCCTCCTGTAATATAAAATTGTCCTCCTCTGTATTGATTACCCTGCAGAGTTTAGTGTCATCTGCAAATATTGAAATATTACTCTGTATGCCCCCTACAAGGTCATTAATAAATATGTTAAAAAGAAGGGGGCCCAATACTGACCCCTGTGGTACCCCACTGTTAACTGAGACCCAGTCTGAGTGTTTTCCATTAATAACCACCCTTTGTTTCCTATCACTGTGCCAATTCTTAACCCACATACATATATTTTCCCCTATCCCCAATGTTCTCATTTTATGTATCAACCTTTTGTGTGAGATCGTATCAAAAGCTTTTGAAAAGTCCATATACACAACATCCACTGCATTTCCTTGGTCCAGTCCAGAACTTGCCTCCTCATAAAAACTGATCAGATTAGTTTGACAGGAACGGTCCCTCGTAAACCCATGTTGATATTGGGTTATGAGGTTATTCTTCTTCAGATACTCTATCATAGCATCTCTTAGGAAACCCTCCAGGATTTTACCCACAGTAGAGGTTAAGCTTACCGGCCTATAATTTCCAAGTTCAGTTTTTGTCCCCTTTTTGAATATTGGCACCACATTTGCTATACGCCAGTCGTGTGGTACAGACCCTGTTATTATGGAATCTTTAAAGATTAAAAATAATGGTCTATCTATGACATTACTTAATTCCTGCAGTACTCGCGGGTGTATCCCATCCGGGCCCGGGGTTTTGTCAACTTTAGTGATTTTTAGACGTCGCCGTACTTCCTGCTGGGTTAAGCAAGTGACATTTACTGGAGAATTTTTGTTATCACTAATCATGTTTTCTGTCATGCGATTTTCTTATGTAAATACGGTTGAAAAAAAATCATTTAGCATATTTGCTTTTTCCTCGTCCTCATCCACCATTTCACCCAGACTATTTTTAAGGGGGCCAACACTATCATTTTTTAGTTTTTTACTATTTATGTAGTTAAAGAATATTTTGGGGTTATTTTTACTTTCTCTGGTCATGAGTCTCTCTGCCTCAATCTTTGCTGCCTTCATTTGTTTTTTACATAATTTATTTAATTTTCTATATTTATTTAATGCCTCATCACTACCTACTTGCTTTAGTTCTCTAAATGCTTTCTTTTTGTCACTTATTGCGCCCCTTACAGCTCTATTTAGCCATAGTGGTTTCCTCCTATTTCTAGCATGTTTATTCCCAAGGGGTATATATTGTGCACAGGTCCTATTCAGGATGTTAATAAATGTCTCCCATTTGCTTTGTGTAGCTTTATGTCTCAGGATATCGTCCCAGTTTAATGCACGAAGATCATCTCTTAACTGTTGGAAATTTGCCTTCCTGAAGTTTAGTGTCCTTGTCACCCCTCTACTACACATCTTATTAAAGGTTACATGAAAACGTATTATTTTGTGATCACTATTACCCAAGTGACCCGCAACTCGTATATTTGATATGCGGTCTGGCCTATTGGTTAATATTAGGTCTAGCAGTGCCCCACTTGTTGTTGGGTCCTGAACCAGTTGTGAAAGGTAATTGTCTCTCATAGTAGTCAAAAACCTATTACCTTTGCTTGAACTACATGTTTCTGTCCCCCATTGTATTTCAGGGTAGTTGAAGTCTCCCATAATAATGACTTCTCCTTGAGTCGCTGCTTCACCTATTTGCTTTACGAGGATATTCTCCGCTACTTCCATTATTTTTGGAGACTTATAACAAACCCCTATCAGTAATTTATTATTTTTTCTCCCTCCCCTTATCGCCACCCACGGGGACTCTACATTTTCATTAGATTCACATATATCCTCCCGAAAGACAGGTTTTAAGGATGATTTTACATATAAACACACACCCCCCCTTCGCTTGTTTGTACGGTCATACACCATCCTGGTATATATGTTCCCCATCCTGGTAGATATGTCCCTTATCCTGGTATATATGTTCCCCATCCTGGTATATGTCCCCCATTCTGCTGCTGTTCTTTAATGCATAGAAAAAACTTATTATACTCACCTTCCCTCCGCTCCCCCGCCGCACGGCATTCTCTTCTGAAGCCGGCAGCTGACTTCTTTGTGCAATCAATGAGAGCACATGACATCACTGCCATGCGCCCCCAGTTACGTGCATGCCGACATCATCTGCTGGCCTCTGATTGGCCGGCAGCGTGTGTTGCAGCTCACAGACCCAATGGGATAAGATGGGCTCAACCTAAGTTCCATGAGAGAGGCCACCTATTCCTGACCCTTGCCGTGGCACAGTAAAAAAAAAAAAAAGCCGGAAGGCTAACAATTAAGAATTAGCTGAGGCTGTCCTAATTTTTCAGATGCAATCCTGGCAAGTTCTTCGTAGTCCAAGGATTGAAGAAGGGTTTTAAAGGGAGGACTAAAGGCATTTCCAGACTGGTTGGGGTAGGGGGGGTGCATTTTGGCGCTGGTCAAAGGTGTTTCCAGTCTGGGGGTAGGACTAATATTTGAGTTGGCAGCATGAGGTTGTTTGGGGCTCTTTTTCTTTCGGAGGGATCTCACAGTTGACCGGATCGTTTTGCTTTTTTTTTGTGTGGAACGTTGCACTTGGATGGAGAAATTCATGTTCTTGGGCTTTCAATGACACAAACTGTTATGGGAAATGGCCTGTGCTTTGTATGCAGCCCGCTACGCTTCCCTTATGTAAGGGCTGAATTGGATTACTCCCGGTGACTCCCGGTGAGGGCTGGATTGTGCCAGTCTCTGCAATCCTAATTTTCTATGCCTGTCACAATTTCTGTGGAGGACATTGCTGTTCTACTACTGAGATGTGAGCTGAGGATACTGCGAAGACGCTCCTCCTGCATGATGTAACTGTGTGATATTCTCAGGAGCAGAGCCGTAACTGATCCATGACATTGCATGTAGGACTAACCTCATCACACGGGGCTCGCCCGGCCTGGATTCTGATATTCTTCTAGGGTGGCCTTGTCTGCTCCAAAGAAGCAAATCAAAGTGACAGGGTAAATCCCCTAAAGGCCGCGGAGGGCTTTTTCTAGTGTTTCCTTAGGAAGGGCAAAATGTAACTTCACATTTGATTACCTTTTAAAGTCTGAGGCTGATGCAGTGCGGCGGGCGACCAAGTGAAATCAAATCTGATTAATGGAGATCCTAGGCAATGACTGGGCCGCGCTCACCGCAGACATGCACCGGCTTCTGGGCCGTAATAGTGTAAATCCAGGAGGAATTCAGGATACGACTTATCTATAAAATGTAAGACGATCAAAGTTACTTCAGGAAATGCCATGTATATAATATGTCCCGCTCATTTGTATAGGACACAACCCCAAGCTAAAAGTAGTGCACGTGCCCCTTCTTCACCCCCCCAAATAATTACAGTTTACACACCTCCCTCAATGAATACAAAACCAAAAGCAGACCGCCTAAAAATATAGATCCCAGATCCCCTTAATTAATCCAGACCCCCAGACCAGATGACCTAAATAAATACGGAACCCGAGCCAGATCTGCTAAATAAATACAGAACCCAAACCAGATTTCCTAAATAAATACAGAACCCTAACCAGATCCCCTAAATAAATACAGAACCCAAACCAGATCCCTTAAATAAATACAGAACCCGAACCAGATCCTCTAAATACAGAACCCGAACCTGATCCCCTAAATAAATACAGAACCCGAACCAGATCCCCTAAATAAATACAGAACCCTAACTAGATCCCCTAAATAAATACAGAACCCAAACCAGATCTTCTAAATAAATACAGAACCCAAACCTGATCCCCTAAATAAATACAGAACCCGAACCAGATCCACTAAATAAATACAAAACCAGAACCAGATTCCCTAAATAAATACAGAACCCGAACCAGATCCGCTAAATAAATACAGAACCCGAAGTAGATCCCCTAAATAAATACAGAACCCTAACCAGATCCCCTAAATAAATACAGAACCCTAACCAGATCCCCTAAATAAATACAGAACCCAAACCAGATCCCCTAAATAAATATAGAGCCCAAAGCAGATCCCCTAAATACAGAACCCAAACCTGATCCCCTAAATAAATACAGAACCGAAACCAGATCCACTAAATAAATACAAAACCCGAACCAGATCCCCTAAATAAATATAGAGCCCAAAGCAGATCCCCTAAATACAGAACCCAAACCTGATCCCCTAAATAAATACAGAACCGAAACCAGATCCACTAAATAAATACAAAACCCGAACCAGATTCCCTAAATAAATACAGAACCCGAACCAGATCCACTAAATAAATACAGAACGCGAAGCAGATCCCCTAAATAACCTCATAACCCGAAGCAGATCCCCTAAATAAGTACAGAACCTGAACCAGTTCCCCTAAATAAATGCAGAACCCGAAGCAGATCCCCTAAATAAATACAGAACCCGAACCAGAGCTCCTAAATAAATACAGAACCCGAACCTGATCCCCTAAATAAATACAGAAACCGAACCAGATCCACTAAATAAATACAAAACCCGAACCAGATTCCCTAAATAAATACAGAACCCGAACCAGATCCCCTAAATAAATACAGAACCCGAACCTGATCCCCTAAATAAATACAGAACACGAACCAGATCCCCTAAATAAATACAGAACAAATAAATACAGAACCCGAACCAGATCCCCTAAATAAATACAGAACCCGAACCAGATCCCCTAAATAAATACAAAACCCGAACCAGATTCCCTAAATAAATACAGAACCCGAACCAGATTCCCTAAATAAATACAGAACCCGAACCTGATCCCCTAAATAAATACATAACCCGAACCAGATCCACTAAATAAATTCAAAACCCGAACCAGATTCCCTAAATAAATACAGAACCCGAACCAGATTCCCTAAATAAATACAGAACCCGAACCAGATCCACTAAAAAAATACAGAACCCGAACCAGATTCCCTAAATAAATACAGAACCCGAACCAGATTCCCTAAATAAATACAGAACCCGAACCTGATCCCCTAAATAAATACAGAACCCGAACCAGATCCCCTAAATAAATACAGAACCCGAACCAGATTCCCTAAATAAATACAGAACCCGAACCAGATCCCCTAAATAAATACAGAACCCAAACCAGATCCCCTAAATAAATACAGAACCCGAACCAGATCCCCTAAATAAACACAGAACCCAAAGCAGATCCCCTAAATAAATACAGAACCTAAAACAGATCCCCTAAATAAATACAGAACCTGAACCAGATCCCCTAAATAAACACAGAACCCAAAGCAGATCCCCTAAATAAATACAGAACCCAAACCAGATCCCCTAAATAAATACAGAACCCGAACTAGATCCCGTAAATAAACACAGAACCCAAAGCAGATCCCCTAAATAAATACAGAACCCGAACCAGATCCCCTAAATAAATACATAACCCAAACCAGATCCCCTAAATAAATACAGAACCCGAACTAGATCCCGTAAATAAACACAGAACCCAAAGCAGATCCCCTAAATAAATACAGAACCCGAACCAGATCCCCTAAAGAAATACAGAACCCGAACCAGATCCCCTAAATAAATACAGAACCCGAACCAGATCCCCTAAATAAATACAGAACACGAACCAGATCCCCTAAATAAATATACGCCTCATACCAGACCCCTAAATAATTACAGACATCAGACCAGACCCTGCAGACCCTAAATTAAAGCCCCTAAATAAATACAGACCACAGAATAAAGCCCTCAATAAATATAGACCCCAGACCAGACATTTACACAATTAGACCACAGACTTGACACCTAAATAATTGCACACCTCAGACCAGACCCCCTAAATAAATACAGAACCCGATCAAGATCCGCTAAATAAATACAGAACCTGAACCAGATCCTCTATATAAATACAGAACCTGAACCAGATCCTCTATATAAATACAGAACCTGAAGCAGATCCTCTATATAAATACAGAACCTGAACCAGGTCCTCTATATAAATACAGAACCTGAACCAGATCCTCTATATAAATACAGAACCTGAACCAGATCCTCTATATAAATACAGAACCTGAACCAGATCCTCTATATAAATACAGAACCTGAACCAGATCCTCTATATAAATACAGAACCTGAACCAGATCCTCTATATAAATACAGAACCTGAACCAGATCCTCTATATAAATACAGAACCTGAACCAGATCCTCTATATAAATACGGAACCTGAACCAGATCCCCTAAATAAATACAGAACCTGAACCAGATCCCCTAAATGGATACACACCTCAGACCAGACCCCTAAATAATGAAAGATCTCAAACCAGACTCCTTAAATACAGACCCCAGAACAAATCCCCTAAATAAATACAGACCACAGACCAGACCCCTAAATAATTCCAGACCCCAGATGAGACCCCCATACCACTACAGCACCCAGACCTGCCACCCTAAATAAAGACCCCCATACCAAACCCCTTAAATAATTACCAAACCCCTAAATATATACAGACCTCAGAGCAGACCTCCTAAATACAGACCCAAGACCAGACCCCCATAAACATATACGTACCCCAGAGCAGACCCCTAAATATTTACAGATCCCAGACCAAACCCCTTAAATAATTACAACCCCAGACCAGAGCCCCTAAATAATTATACAGTAACTCCCATAGCAGACCCCCTTCAATGAATACAGATCCCAGACCACCTAAATTAACACAGACCCCTCACGATATCTGCTAAAATTATGCAGACCTCCAGGACAGACCCTGCAGATGCAATCTGGCAGATGAGAAGTGTTGGAAAAAAAATAAAAAATTTTGTTATACTCTATCAGGAGATGTTTATGATATATGTGTCTCTATGTGGCCACCCAGTGGCTGTGATGAGAGTTGCATCCTGTAAAGGGTTTTGTTAGAATGTTGCAGTAAGGTATTGCATTTGTTTTGTGACAAGTTGCAGTACTTTCCGGGTTCCTGCAAATTTTACATCAGCCTTAGCTTTTTTTTTTAAGCGAAATATGTTTGTGAAAATTGTCTTCTTCCTAAAGTTTTAACCTTTCGGACACAAATAGGAGCTGTTTCCTCGCTCTCAGCCTGAGCTAAACAGCAAGCAGCGGCTACTTGGGCTTCACCGGAGAGCAGTTTTGTTGATTTATCTGCTGCCAGACCTGAGCCCGTTCTATTTCCAGCTGAGACTATGTAGCATATGCCCAGTTATACGAGCGGCCTAAATACTCCGGATATATAATTTAAGATGTTTGCAGCCTTATAGTTGACAGGTGTGCATTGCAGTCATTATATCAAGTGGTGCGCGTCTCCCAAACTGGTCTGATGAGCCATCAATCTCCAGGATCGGGACTGTACCGCCTTGTAAAAGATGCCTTCAGTATCGATGTAAGCAAGCTACGGCCCATGAAACAAAGCTGTGTTTTACTGAGGGTTTCGCACAGATATAGGGTCTGTGTGTTGGAAATCTTGGCGTCTCCTTATTCTTGATCTGTCATTTTTACTTCCCTCCAAGGTGAAATATGCCCTTATAATACATGGGTGATGTTACTAGAACACCAGGGGCTCACCTACCGGGGTGGAGGAGGCAGCGCTCGGACCTGACCCTAGATGCCTGAGGGTGCCCCAAGGTCTCGCTCTGTGCATTCATACTTGCCAACTCTCTTGAGACATCCAGGAGTCTCATGGACAAAAAAGATGAGACCTCCAGGAAGAGTTGGCCATGTTGCAGATTTCAGCTTTCAGCAGAATAATCCACAGTCAGACATTGTTGGAGAATAAACTTTTACTTTGAGCATACTGCCACCATTATTTTCTTCATCGAACATATGGCTGCTACAAAGAAGAACTAATACAAACAAAAGCAGAGAGGTCATTCAGTACAGTCTAAAGAGGGACCACAAATATCAGCAAGCTGTACCAGTCAACCCTGCACCATCTACTGTCTGCTCAACACAGTCCACTGGCATAAGCCTGCAGCTGTTGTTATCCCTCCCAGCGGGCAGCATTCCCTGAGTGCACTCTGTGTTGCTTATACTTGCTGGCTCTCCATTCCCTGTTTATTTTTATTCTTCTTTTTTTGTAGTGTCCCTTTAAGGAAACTTTAATTTTTGCTGCATTTATGAAATGATGTAATCTAGGGACTCTTACACGACTGCTAATACTTTTACA
This sequence comes from Phyllobates terribilis, assembly GCF_046119375.1. Lineage (NCBI taxonomy): Eukaryota > Metazoa > Chordata > Amphibia > Anura > Dendrobatidae > Phyllobates > Phyllobates terribilis. The sequence continues at coordinate 390,929,066 of NW_027362765.1, forward strand.
CATCACCATCAATATTGTAATACGTTATCCCAAGGTATTTACTACTGATTTGGTCAGGAGTATAAGGATTATAAGGATTCATCCATTCTATTTGGGAATGACTCTGGTTGTAATTCATGTATTGATTTATCCATTTTCATTTCAGGGCAATAGATTATCCTGAAATTCATGAGCCATGAAATGGCCTAGATTATAAAGGACAATGTATGTCATAATGTATAAAGGGTCATGACCCTCGTACATAAAAGTTATCAGAGGTCGCATGAGGTATAAAATTATCAGCATGGAGCATGGAGTATAAAATTATTAGTGGGAGCTTGGAGTATAAAATTATTAGTGGGAGCATAGTGTATAAGATCAGATGGAGTATAAAATTATTAGTGGGAGCATAGTGTATAAGATCAGAGGGAGCATGGAGTATAAAATTATTAGTGGGAGCATAGTGTATAAGATCAGCATGGAGCATGGAGTATAAAATTATTAGTGGGAGCATAGTGTATAAGATCAGAGGGAGCATGGAGTATAAAATTATTAGTGGGAGCATAGTGTATAAGATCAGAGGCAGTATGGAGTATAAAATTATTAGTTGGAGCATAGTGTATAAGAACAGAGGGAGCATGGAGTATAAAATTATTAGTGGGAGCATAGTGTATAAGATCAGAGGGAGCATAGAGTATAAAATTATTAGTGGGAGCATAGTGTATAAGATCAGAGGGAGTTTGGTGTAGAAAATTATTAGTGGGAGCATAGTGTTTAAGATCAGAGGGAGCATGGAGTATAAAAGTATTAGTGGGAGCATAGTGTATAAGATCAGAGGGAGCATGTTGTATAAAATTATTAGTGGGAGCATAGTGTATAAGATCAGAGGGAGCATGTTGTATAAAATTATTAGTGGGAGCATAGTGTATAAGATCAGAGGGAGCATGGAGTATAAAATTATTAGTGGGAGCATAGTGTATAAGATCAGAGGGAGTTTGGTGTAGAAAATTATTAGTGGGAGCATAGTGTATAAGAGCAGTGGGAGCATGGAGTATAAAAGTATTAGTGGGAGCATAGTGTATAAGATCAGAGGGAGCATGTTGTATAAAATTATTAGTGGGAGCATAGTGTATAAGATCAGAGGGAGCATGGAGTATAAAATTATTAGTGGGAGCATAGTGTATAAGATCAGAGGCAGCATGGAGTATAAAATTATTAGTGGGAGCATAGTGTATAAGAGCAGAGGGAGCATGGAGTATAAAATTATTAGTGGGAGCATAGTGTATAAGATCAGAGGGAGTTTGGTGTAGAAAATTATTAGTGGGAGCATAGTGTATAAGATCAGAGGGAGCATGGAGTATAAAATTATTAGTGGGAGCATAGTGTATAAGATCAGCATGGAGCATGGAGTATAAAATTATTAGTGGGAGCATAGTGTGTAAGATCAGAGGGAGCATGGAGTATAAAATTATTAGTTGGAGCATAGTGTATAAGATCAGAGGGAGCATGGAGTATAAAATTATTAGTGGGAGCATAATGTATAAGATCAGAGGCAGCATGGAGTATAAAATTATTAGTTGGAGCATAGTGTATAAGATCAGAGGGAGCATGGAGTATAAAATTATTAGTGGGAGCATAGTGTATAAGATCAGAGGGAGCATGGAGTATAAAATTATTAGTGGGAGCATAGTGTATAAGATCAGAGGGAGTTTGATGTATAAGATTATTAGTGGGAGCATAGTGTATAAGATCAGAGGGAGCATGGAGTATAAAATTATTACTTGGAGCATAGTGTATAAGATCAGAGGCAGCATGGAGTATAAAATTATTAGTGGGAGCATAGTGTATAAGATCAGAGGCAGCATGGAGTATAAAATTATTAGTGGGAGCATAGTGTATAAGGTCAGAGGGAGCATGGAGTATAAAATTATTAGTGGGAGCATAGTGTATAAGAGCAGAGGGAGCATGGAGTATAAAATTATTAGTGGGAGCATAGTGTATAAGATCAGAGGGAGCATGGAGTATAAAATTATTAGTGGAAGCATAGTGTATAAGAGCAGAGGGAGCATGGAGTATAAAATTATTAGTGGGAACATAGTGTATAAGATCAGAGGGAGTTTGGTGTATAAAATTATTAGTGGGAGCATAGTGTATAAGATCAGAGGGAGCATGTTGTATAAAATTATTAGTGGGAGCATAGTGTATAAGATCAGAGAGAGCATGTTGTATAAAATTATTAGTGGGAGCCTAGTGTATAAGATCAGGGGGAGCATGGAGTATAAAATTATTAGTGGAAGCATAGTGTATAAGAGCAGAGGGAGCAAGGAGTATAAAATTATTAGTGGGAGCATAGTGTATAAGAGCAGAGGGAGCAAGGAGTATAAAATTATTAGTGGGAACATAGTGTATAAGATCAGAGGGAGCATGTTGTATAAAATTATTAGTGGGAGCATAGTGTATAAGATCAGAGGGAGCATGTTGTATAAAATTATTAGTGGGAGCATAGTGTATAAGATCAGAGGGAGCATGTTGTATAAAATTATTAGTGGGAGCCTAGTGTATAAGATCAGGGGGAGCATGGAGTATAAAATTATTAGTGGGAGCATAGTGTATAAGATCAGAGGGAGCATGGAGTATAAAATTATTAGTGTGAGCATAGTGTATAAGATCAGAGGGAGTTTGGTGTATAAATTTATTAGTGGGAGCATAGTGTATAAGATCAGAGGGAGCATGGAGTATAAGATTATTAGTGGGAGCATAGTGTATAAGATCAGAGGGAGTTTGGTATATAAAATTATTAGTGGGAGCATAGTGTATAAGATCAGAGGGAGCATGTTGTATAAAATTATTAGTGGGAGCATAGTGTATAAGATCAGAGGGAGCATGTTGTATAAAATTATTAGTGGGAGCCTAGTGTATAAGATCAGGGGGAGCATGGAGTATAAAATTATTAGTGGGAGCATAGTGTATAAGATCAGAGGGAGCATGGAGTATAAAATTATTAGTGGGAGCATAGTGTATAAGATCAGAGGGAGTTTGGTGTATAAAATTATTAGTGGGAGCATAGTGTATAAGATCAGAGGGAGCATGGAGTATAAGATTATTAGTGGGAGCATAGTGTATAAGATCAGAGGGAGTTTGGTATATAAAATTATTAGTGGGAGCATAGTGTATAAGATCAGAGGGAGCATGTTGTATAAAATTATTAGTGGGAGCATAGTGTATAAGATCAGAGGCAGCATGGAGTATAAAATTATTAGTGGGAGCATAGTGTATAAGAGCAGAGGGAGCATGGAGTATAAAATTATTAGTGGGAGCATAGTGTATAAGAGCAGAGGGAGCATGGAGTATAAAATTATTAGTGGGAGCATAGTGTATAAGATCAGAGGGAGCATGGAGTATAAAATTATTAGTGGGAGCATAGTGTATAAGATCAGTGGGAGTTTGGTGTATAAAATTATTAGTGGGAGCATAGTGTATAAGATCAGAGGGAGCATGGAGTATAAAATTATTAGTTGGAGCATAGTGTATAAGATCAGAGGGAGTTTGGTGTATAAAATTATTAGTGGGAGCATAGTGTATAAGATCAGAGGGAGCATGGAGTATAAAATTATTAGTGTGAGCATAGTGTATAAGATCAGAGGGAGCATGGAGTATAAAATTATTAGTGGGAGCATAGTGTATAAGATCAGAGGGAGCATAGAGTATAAAATTATTAGTTGGAGCATAGTGTATAATATCAGAGGGAGCATGGAGTATAAAATTATTAGTGGGAGCATAGTGTATAAGATCAGAGGGAGTTTGGTGTATAAAATTATTAGTGGGAGCATAGTGTATAAGATCAGAGGCAGCATGGAGTATAAAATTATTAGTGGGAGCATAGTGTATAAGATCAGAGGGAGCATAGAGTATAAAATTATTAGTGGGAGCATAGTGTATAAGATCAGAGGGAGCATGTTGTATAAAATTATTAGTGGGAGCATAGTGTATAAGATCAGAGGGAGCATGGAGTATAAAATTATTAGTTGGAGCATAGTGTATAAGATCAGAGGGAGCATGGAGTATAAAATTATTAGTGGGAGCATAGTGTATAAGATCAGAGGGAGCATAGAGTATAAAATTATTAGTGGGAGCATAGTGTATAAGATCAGAGGGAGTTTGGTGTATAAAATTATTAGTGGGAGCATAGTGTATAAGATCAGAGGGAGCATAGAGTATAAAATTATTAGTTGGAGCATAGTGTATAAGAACAGAGGGAGCATGGAGTATAAAATTATTAGTGGAAGCATAGTGTATAAGATCAGAGGGAGCATGGAGTATAAAATTATTAGTGGGAGCATAGTGTATAAGATCAGAGGGAGCATGGAGTATAAAATTATTAGTTGGAGCATTGTGTATAAGATCAGAGGGAGCATGGAGTATAAAATTATTAGTGGGAGCATAGTGTATAAGATCAGAGGGAGTTTGGTGTATAAAATTATTAGTGGGAGCATAGTGTATAAGATCAGAGGGAGCATAGAGTATAAAATTATTAGTTGGAGCATAGTGTATAAGATCAGAGGGAGTTTGGTGTATAAAATTATTAGTGGGAGCATAGTGTATAAGATCAGAGGGAGCATGGAGTATAAAATTATTAGTGGGAGCATAGTGTATAAGATCAGAGGCAGCATGGAGTATACAATTGTTAGTGGGAGCATAGTGTATAAGATCAGAGGGAGCATGGAGTATAAAATTATTAGTGAGAGCATAGTGTATAAGAACAGAGGGAGCATGTAGTATAAAATTATTAGTGGGAGCATAGTGTATAAGATCAGAGGGAGTTTGGTGTATAAAATTATTAGTGGGAGCATAGTGTATAAGATCAGAGGGAGCATGTAGTATAAAATTATTAGTGGGAGCATAGTGTATAAGATCAGAGGGAGTTTGGTGTATAAAATTATTAGTGGGAGCATAGTGTATAAGATCAGAGGGAGCATAGAGTATAAAATTATTAGTTGGAGCATAGTGTATAAGAACAGAGGGAGCATGGAGTATAAAATTATTAGTGGAAGCATAGTGTATAAGATCAGAGGGAGCATGGAGTATAAAATTATTAGTGGGAGCATAGTGTATAAGATCAGAGGGAGCATGGAGTATAAAATTATTAGTTGGAGCATTGTGTATAAGATCAGAGGGAGCATGGAGTATAAAATTATTAGTGGGAGCATAGTGTATAAGATCAGAGGGAGTTTGGTGTATAAAATTATTAGTGGGAGCATAGTGTATAAGATCAGAGGGAGCATAGAGTATAAAATTATTAGTTGGAGCATAGTGTATAAGATCAGAGGGAGTTTGGTGTATAAAATTATTAGTGGGAGCATAGTGTATAAGATCAGAGGGAGCATGGAGTATAAAATTATTAGTGGGAGCATAGTGTATAAGATCAGAGGCAGCATGGAGTATACAATTGTTAGTGGGAGCATAGTGTATAAGATCAGAGGGAGCATGGAGTATAAAATTATTAGTGAGAGCATAGTGTATAAGAACAGAGGGAGCATGTAGTATAAAATTATTAGTGGGAGCATAGTGTATAAGATCAGAGGGAGTTTGGTGTATAAAATTATTAGTGGGAGCATAGTGTATAAGATCAGAGGGAGCATGTTGTATAAAATTATTAGTGGGAGCATAGTGTATAAGATCAGAGGGAGCATGTTGTATAAAATTATTAGTGGAAGCATAGTGTATAAGATCAGAGGGAGCATAGAGTATAAAATTATTAGTGGAAGCATAGTGTATAAGATCAGAGGGAGCATGCAGTATAAAATTATTAGTGGGAGCATAGTGTATAAGATCAGAGGGAGCATAGAGTATAAAATTATTAGTGGGAGCATAGTGTATAAGATCAGAGGGAGCATAGAGTATAAAATTATTAGTGGGAGCATAGTGTATAAGATCAGAGGGAGCATGTTGTATAAAATTATTAGTGGGAGCATAGTGTATAAGATCAGAGGGAGCATGTTGTATAAAATTATTAGTGGGAGCATAGTGTATAAGATCAGAGGGAGCATAGAGTATAAAATTATTAGTGGAAGCATAGTGTATAAGATCAGAGGGAGCATGGAGTATAAAATTATTAGTGGGAGCATAGTGTATAAGATCAGAGGGAGCATGGAGTATAAAATTATTAGTTGGAGCATAGTGTATAAGATCAGAGGGAGCATGGAGTATAAAATTATTAGTGGGAGCATAGTGTATAAGATCAGAGGGAGTTTGGTGTATAAAATTATTAGTGGGAGCACAGTGTATAAGATCAGAGGGAGCATAGAGTATAAAATGATTAGAGGGAGCATAGTGTATAAGATCAGAGGGAGTATGGAGTATAAAATTATTAGTGGGAGCATAGTGTATAAGATCAGAGGGAGTTTGGTGTATAAAATTATTAGTGGGAGCATAGTGTATAAGATCAGAGGGAGCATGGAGTATAAAATTATTAGTGGGAGCATATTGTATAAGAACAGATGGAGCATGGAGCATAAAATTATTAGTGGGAGCATAGTGTATAAGATCAGAGGGAGATTGGTGTATAAAATTATTAGTGGGAGCATAGAGTATAAAATTATTAGTGGGAGCATAGTGTATAAGATCAGAGGGAGCATAGAGTATAAAATTATTAGTTGGAGCATAGTGTATAAGATCAGAGGGAGCATGGAGTATAAAATTATTAGTTGGAGAATAGTGTATAAGATCAGAGGGAGCATGGAGTATAAAATTATTAGTGGGAGCATAGTGTATAAGATCAGAGGGAGCATGTTGTATAAAATTATTAGTGGGAGCATGGTGTATAAAATTATTAGTGAGAGCATAGTGTATAAGATCAGAGGGAGCATGGAGTATAAAATTATTAGTGGGAGCATATTGTATAAGAACAGAGGGAGCATGGAGTATAAAATTATTAGTGGGAGCATAGTGTATAAGATCAGAGGGAGTTTGGTGTATAAAATTATTAGTGGGAGCATAGTGTATAAGATCAGAGGGAGCATAGAGTATAAAATTATTAGTGGGAGCATAGTGTATAAGATCAGAGGCAGCATGGAGTATAAAATTATTAGTGGGAGCATAGTGTATAAGAGCAGAGGGAGCATGGAGTATAAAATTATTAGTGGGAGCATAGTGTATAAGATCAGAGGGAGCATGGAGTATAAAATTATTAGTGGGAGCATAGTGTATAAGATCAGAGGGAGCATGGAGTATAAAATTATTAGTGGGAGCATAGTGTACAAGATCAGAGGGAGTTTGGTGTATAAAATTATTAGTGGGAGCATAGTGTATAAGATCAGACGGAGTTTGGTGTATAAAATTATTAGTGGGAGCATAGTGTATAAGATCAGAGGGAGCATAGAGTATAAAATTATTAGTTGGAGCATAGTGTATAAGATCAGAGGGAGTTTGGTGTATAAAATTATTAGTGGGAGCATAGTGTATAAGATCAGAGGGAGCATGGAGTATAAAATTATTAGTGGGAGCATAGTGTATCAGATCAGAGGCAGCATGGAGTATACAATTATTAGTGGGAGCATAGTGTATAAGATCAGAGGGAGCATGGAGTATAAAATTATTAGTGGGAGCATAGTGTATAAGAACAGAGGGAGCATGTAGTATAAAATTATTAGTGGGAGCATAGTGTATAAGATCAGAGGGAGTTTGTTGTATAAAATTATTAGTGGGAGCATAGTGTATAAGATCAGAGGGAGCATAGAGTATAAAATTATTAGTGGAAGCATAGTGTATAAGATCAGAGGGAGCATGCAGTATAAAATTATTAGTGGGAGCATAGTGTATAAGATCAGAGGGAGCATAGAGTATAAAATTATTAGTGGGAGCATAGTGTATAAGATCAGAGGGAGCATAGAGTATAAAATTATTAGTGGGAGCATAGTGTATAAGATCAGAGGGAGCATGTTGTATAAAATTATTAGTGGGAGCATAGTGTATAAGATCAGAGGGAGCATGTTGTATAAAATTATTAGTGGGAGCATAGTGTATAAGATCAGAGGGAGCATAGAGTATAAAATTATTAGTGGAAGCATAGTGTATAAGATCAGAGGGAGCATGGAGTATAAAATTATTAGTGGGAGCATAGTGTATAAGATCAGAGGGAGCATGGAGTATAAAATTATTAGTTGGAGCATAGTGTATAAGATCAGAGGGAGCATGGAGTATAAAATTATTAGTGGTAGCATAGTGTATAAGATCAGAGGGAGTTTGGTGTATAAAATTATTAGTGGGAGCATAGTGTATAAGATCAGAGGGAGCATAAAGTATAAAATTATTAGTGGGAGCATAGTGTATAAGATCAGAGGGAGTATGGAGTATAAAATTATTAGTGGGAGCAAAGTGTAAAAGATCAGAGGGAGTTTGGTGTATAAAATTATTAGTGAGAGCATAGTGTATAAGATCAGAGGGAGCAAGGAGTATAAAATTATTAGTGGGAGCATATTGTATAAGAACAGATGGAGCATGGAGTATAAAATTATTAGTGGGAGCATAGTGTATAAGATCAGAGGGAGCATAGAGTATAAAATTATTAGTGGGAGCATAGTGTATAAGATCAGAGGGAGCATAGAGTATAAAATTATTAGTTGGAGCATAGTGTATAAGATCAGAGGGAGCATGGAGTATAAAATTATCAGTTGGAGCATAGTGTATAAGATCAGAGGGAGCATGGAGTATAAAATTATTAGTGGGAGCATAGTGTATAAGATCAGAGGGAGCATGTTGTATAAAATTATTAGTGGGAGCATGGTGTATAAAATTATTAGTGGGAGCATAGTGTATAAGATCAGAGGGAGCATGGAGTATAAAATTATTAGTGGGAGCATATTGTATAAGAACAGAGGGAGCATGGAGTATAAAATTATTAGTGGGAGCATAGTGTATAAGATCAGAGGGAGTTTGGTGTATAAAATTATTAGTGGGAGCATAGTGTATAAGATCAGAGGGAGCATAGAGTATAAAATTATTAGTGGGAGCATAGTGTATAAGATCAGAGGCAGCATGGAGTATAAAATTATTAGTGGAAGCATAGTGTATAAGAGCAGAGGGAGCATGGAGTATAAAATTATTAGTGGGAGCATAGTGTATAAGATCAGAGGGAGCATGGAGTATAAAATTATTAGTGGGAGCATAGTGTATAAGATCAGAGGGAGCATGGAGTATAAAGTTATTAGTGGGAGCATAGTGTACAAGATCAGAGGGAGTTTGGTGTATAAAATTATTAGTGGGAGCATAGTGTATAAGATCAGAGGGAGTTTGGTGTATAAAATTATTAGTGGGAGCATAGTGTATAAGATCAGAGGCAGCATGGAGTATAAAATTATTAGTGGGAGCATAGTGTATAAGATCAGAGGCAGCATGGAGTATAAAATTATTAGTGGGAGCATAGTGTATAAGAGCAGAGGGAGTATGGAGTATAAAATTATTAGTGGGAGCATAGTGTATAAGATCAGAGGGAGCATGGAGTATAAAATTATTAGTGGGAGCATAGTGTATAAGATCAGAGGCAGCATAGAGTATAAAATTATTAGTGGGAGCATAGTGTATAAGATCAGAGGCAGCATGGAGTATAAAATTATTAGTGGGAGCATAGTGTATAAGATCAATAGGGAGCATGGAGTATAAGATTATTAGTGGGAGCATAGTGTATAAGATCAGAGGGAGTTTGGTGTATAAAATTATTAGTGGGAGCATAGTGTATAAGAGCAGAGGGAGCATGGAGTATAAAATTATTAGTGGGAGCATAGTGTATAAGATCAGAGGGAGCATGGAGTATAAAATTATTAGTTGGAGCATAGTGTATAAGATCAGAGGGAGCATGGAGTATAAGATTATTAGTGGGAGCATAATGTATAAGATCAGAGGGAGCATGGAGTATAAAATTATTAGTGGGAGCATAGTGTATAAGAACAGAGGGAGCATGGAGTATAAAATTATTAGTGGGAGCATAGTGTATAAGATCAGAGGGAGCATGGAGTATAAAATTATTAGTGGGAGCATAGTGTATAAGATCAGAGGGTGTTTGGTGTATAAAATTATTAGTGGGAACATAGTGTATAAGATCAGAGGGAGCATAGAGTATAAAATTATTAGTTGGAGCATAGTGTATAAGATCAGAGGGAGCATGGAGTATAAAATTATTAGTTGGAGCATAGTGTATAAGATCAGAGGGAGTATGGAGTATAAAATTATTAGTGGGAGCATAGTGTATAAGATCAGAGGGAGTTTGGTGTATAAAATTATTAGTGGGAGCATAGTGTATAAGATCAATAGGGAGCATGGAGTATAAGATTATTAGTGGGAGCATAGTGTATAAGATCAGAGGGAGTTTGGTGTATAAAATTATTAGTGGGAGCATAGTGTATAAGATCAGAGGGAGCATGGAGTATAAAATTATTAGTAGGAGCATAGTGTTTAAGAGCAGAGGGAGCATGGAGTATAAAATTATTAGTGGGAGCATAGTGTATAAGATCAGAGGGAGCATGGAGTATAAAATTATTAGTGGGAGCATAGTGTATAAGATCAGAGGGAGCATGGAGTATAAAATTATTAGTGGGAGCGTAGTGTATAAGAGCAGAGGGAGCATGGAGTATAAAATTATTAGTGGGAGCATAGTGTATAAGATCAGAGAGAGTATGGAGTATAAAATTATTAGTGGGAGCATAGTGTATAAGAGCAGAGGGAGCATGGAGTATAAAATTATTAGTGGGAGCATAGTGTATAAGATCAGAGGGAGCATAGAGTATAAAATTATTAGTGGGAGCATAGTGTATAAGATCAGAGGGAGCATGGAGTATAAAATTATTAGTTGGAGCATAGTGTATAAGATCAGAGGGAGCATGGAGTATAAAATTATTAGAGGGAGCATAGTGTATAAGATCAGAGGGAGCATGGAGTATAAAATTATTAGTGGGAGCATAGTGTATAAGATCAGAGGGAGTTTGGTGTATAAAATTATTAGTGGGAGCATAGTGTATAAGATCAGACGGAGTTTGGTGTATAAAATTATTAGTGGGAGCATAGTGTATAAGATCAGAGGGAGCATAGAGTATAAAATTATTAGTTGGAGCATAGTGTATAAGATCAGAGGGAGTTTGGTGTATAAAATTATTAGTGGGAGCATAGTGTATAAGATCAGAGGGAGCATGGAGTATAAAATTATTAGTTGGAGCATAGTGTATCAGATCAGAGGCAGCATGGAGTATACAATTATTAGTGGGAGCATAGTGTATAAGATCAGAGGGAGCATGGAGTATAAAATTATTAGTGGGAGCATAGTGTATAAGAACAGAGGGAGCATGTAGTATAAAATTATTAGTGGGAGCATAGTGTATAAGATCAGAGGGAGTTTGGTGTATAAAATTATTAGTGGGAGCATAGTGTATAAGATCAGAGGGAGCATAGAGTATAAAATTATTAGTGGAAGCATAGTGTATAAGATCAGAGGGAGCATGCAGTATAAAATTATTAGTGGGAGCATAGTGTATAAGATCAGAGGGAGCATAGAGTATAAAATTATTAGTGGGAGCATAGTGTATAAGATCAGAGGGAGCATAGAGTATAAAATTATTAGTGGGAGCATAGTGTATAAGATCAGAGGGAGCATGTTGTATAAAATTATTAGTGGGAGCATAGTGTATAAGATCAGAGGGAGCATGTTGTATAAAATTATTAGTGGGAGCATAGTGTATAAGATCAGAGGGAGCATAGAGTATAAAATTATTAGTGGAAGCATAGTGTATAAGATCAGAGGGAGCATGGAGTATAAAATTATTAGTGGGAGCATAGTGTATAAGATCAGAGGGAGCATGGAGTATAAAATTATTAGTTGGAGCATAGTGTATAAGATCAGAGGGAGCATGGAGTATAAAATTATTAGTGGTAGCATAGTGTATAAGATCAGAGGGAGTTTGGTGTATAAAATTATTAGTGGGAGCATAGTGTATAAGATCAGAGGGAGCATAAAGTATAAAATTATTAGTGGGAGCATAGTGTATAAGATCAGAGGGAGTATGGAGTATAAAATTATTAGTGGGAGCATAGTGTATAAGATCAGAGGGAGTTTGGTGTATAAAATTATTAGTGGGAGCATAGTGTATAAGATCAGAGGGAGCATGGAGTATAAAATTATTAGTGGGAGCATATTGTATAAGAACAGATGGAGCATGGAGTATAAAATTATTAGTGGGAGCATAGTGTATAAGATCAGAGGGAGCATAGAGTATAAAATTATTAGTGGGAGCATAGTGTATAAGATCAGAGGGAGCATAGAGTATAAAATTCTTAGTTGGAGCATAGTGTATAAGATCAGAGGGAGCATGGAGTATAAAATTATTAGTTGGAGCATAGTGTATAAGATCAGAGGGAGCATGGAGTATAAAATTATTAGTGGGAGCATAGTGTATAAGATCAGAGGGAGCATGTTGTATAAAATTATTAGTGGGAGCATGGTGTATAAAATTATTAGTGGGAGCATAGTGTATAAGATCAGAGGGAGCATGGAGTATAAAATTATTAGTGGGAGCATATTGTATAAGAACAGAGGGAGCATGGAGTATAAAATTATTAGTGGGAGCATAGTGTATAAGATCAGAGGGAGTTTGGTGTATAAAATTATTAGTGGGAGCATAGTGTATAAGATCAGAGGCAGCATGGAGTATAAAATTATTAGTGGAAGCATAGTGTATAAGAGCAAAGGGAGCATGGAGTATAAAATTATTAGTGGGAGCATAGTGTATAAGATCAGAGGGAGCATGGAGTATAAAATTATTAGTGGGAGCATAGTGTATAAGATCAGAGGGAGCATGGAGTATAAAGTTATTAGTGGGAGCATAGTGTACAAGATCAGAGGGAGTTTGGTGTATAAAATTATTAGTGGGAGCATAGTGTATAAGGTCAGAGGGAGTTTGGTGTATAAAATTATTAGTGGGAGCATAGTGTATAAGATCAGAGGCAGCATGGAGTATAAAATTATTAGTGGGAGCATAGTGTATAAGATCAGAGGCAGCATGGAGTATAAAATTATTAGTGGGAGCATAGTGTATAAGAGCAGAGGGAGTATGGAGTATAAAATTATTAGTGGGAGCATAGTGTATAAGATCAGAGGGAGCATGGAGTATAAAATTATTAGTGGGAGCATAGTGTATAAGATCAGAGGCAGCATAGAGTATAAAATTATTAGTGGGAGCATAGTGTATAAGATCAGAGGCAGCATGGAGTATAAAATTATTAGTGGGAGCATAGTGTATAAGATCAGAGGGAGTTTGGTGTATAAAATTATTAGTGGGAGCATAGTGTATAAGATCAATAGGGAGCATGGAGTATAAGATTATTAGTGGGAGCATAGTGTATAAGATCAGAGGGAGTTTGGTGTATAAAATTATTAGTGGGAGCATAGTGTATAAGAGCAGAGGGAGCATGGAGTATAAAATTATTAGTGGGAGCATAGTGTATAAGATCAGAGGGAGCATGGAGTATAAAATTATTAGTTGGAGCATAGTGTATAAGATCAGAGGGAGCATGGAGTATAAGATTATTAGTGGGAGCATAGTGTATAAGATCAGAGGGAGCATGGAGTATAAAATTATTAGTGGGAGCATAGTGTATAAGAACAGAGGGAGCATGGAGTATAAAATTATTAGTGGGAGCATAGTGTATAAGATCAGAGGGAGCATGGAGTATAAAATTATTAGTGGGAGCATAGTGTATAAGATCAGAGGGTGTTTGGTGTATAAAATTATTAGTGGGAACATAGTGTATAAGATCAGAGGGAGCATGGAGTATAAAATTATTAGTGGGAGCATAGTGTATAAGATCAGAGGGAGCATGGAGTATAAAATTATTAGTGGGAGCGTAGTGTATAAGAGCAGAGGGAGCATGGAGTATAAAATTATTAGTGGGAGCATAGTGTATAAGATCAGAGAGAGTATGGAGTATAAAATTATTAGTGGGAGCATAGTGTATAAGAGCAGAGGGAGCATGGAGTATAAAATTATTAGTGGGAGCATAGTGTATAAGATCAGAGGGAGCATAGAGTATAAAATTATTAGTGGGAGCATAGTGTATAAGATCAGAGGGAGCATGGAGTATAAAATTATTAGTTGGAGCATAGTGTATAAGATCAGAGGGAGCATGGAGTATAAAATTGTTAGAGGGAGCATAGTGTATAAGATCAGAGGGAGCATGGAGTATAAAATTATTAGTGGGAGCATAGTGTATAAGATCAGAGGGAGTTTGGTGTATAAAATTATTAGTGGGAGCATAGTGTATAAGATCAGAGGGAGCATGGAGTATAAGATTATTAGTGGGAGCATAGTGTATAAGATCAGAGGGAGTTTGGTGTATAAAATTATTAGTGGGAGCATAGTGTATAAGATCAGAGGGAGCATGGAGTATAAAATTATTAGTGGGAGCATAGTGTTTAAGAGCAGAGGGAGCATGGAGTATAAAATTATTAGTGGGAGCATAGTGTATAAGATCAGAGGGAGCATGGAGTATAAAATTATTAGTGGGAGCATAGTGTGTAAGATCAATAGGGAGCATGGAGTATAAGATTATTAGTGGGAGGATAGTGTATAAGATCAGAGGGAGCATGGAGTATAAAATTATTAGTGGGAGCATAGTGTACAAGATCAGAGGGAGTTTGGTGTATAAAATTATTAGTGGGAGCATAGTGTATAAGATCAGAGGGAGTTTGGTGTATAAAATTATTAGTGGGAGCATAGTGTATAAGATCAGAGGCAGCATGGAGTATAAAATTATTAGTGGGAGCATAGTGTATAAGATCAGAGGCAGCATGGAGTATAAAATTATTAGTGGGAGCATAGTGTATAAGAGCAGAGGGAGCATGGAGTATAAAATTATTAGTGGGAGCATTGTGTATAAGATCAGAGGGAGCATGGAGTATAAAATTATTAGTGGGAGCATAGTGTATAAGATCAGAGGCAGGATAGAGTATAAAATTATTAGTGGGAGCATAGTGTATAAGAGCAGAGGGAGCATGGAGTATAAAGTTATTAGTTGGAGCATAGTGTATAAGATCAGAGGGAGCATGGAGTATAAGATTATTAGTGGGAGCATAGTGTATAAGATCAGAGGGAGCATGGAGTATAAAATTATTAGTGGGAGCATAGTGTATAAGAACAGAGGGAGCATGGAGTATAAAATTATTAGTGGGAGCATAGTGTATAAGATCAGAGGGAGCATGGAGTATAAAATTATTAGTGGGAGCATAGTGTATAAGATCAGAGGGAGCATGTTGTATAAAATTATTAGTGGGAGCATAGTGTATAATATCAGAGGGAGCATAGAGTATAAAATTATTAGTGGAAGCATAGTGTATAAGATCAGAGGGAGCATGGAGTATAAAATTGTTAGTGGGAGCATAGTGTATAAGAGCAGAGGGAGCATGGAGTATAAAATTATTAGTGGGAGCATTGTGTATAATATCAGAGGGAGCATGGAGTATAAAATTATTAGTGGGAGCATAGTGTATAAGATCAGAGGCAGCATGGAGTATAAAATTATTAGTGGGAGCATAGTGTATAAGAGCAGAGGGAGCATGGAGTATAAAGTTATTAGTTGGAGCATAGTGTATAAGATCAGAGGGAGCATAGAGTATAAAATTATTAGTTGGAGCATAGTGTATAAGATCAGAGGGAGCATGGAGTATAAAATTATTAGTTGGAGAATAGTGTATAAGATCAGAGGGAGCATGGAGTATAAAATTATTAGTGGGAGCATAGTGTATAAGATCAGAGGGAGCATGTTGTATAAAATTATTAGTGGGAGCATGGTGTATAAAATTATTAGTGGGAGCATAGTGTATAAGATCAGAGGGAGCATGGAGTATAAAATTATTAGTGGGAGCATATTGTATAAGAACAGAGGGAGCATGGAGTATAAAATTATTAATGGGAGCATAGTGTATAAGATCAGAGGGAGTTTGGTGTATAAAATTATTAGTGGGAGCATAGTGTATAAGATCAGAGGGAGCATAGAGTATAAAATTATTAGTGGGAGCATAGTGTATAAGATCAGAGGCAGCATGGAGTATAAAATTATTAGTGGGAGCATAGTGTATAAGAGCAGAGGGAGCATGGAGTATAAAATTATTAGTGGGAGCATAGTGTATAAGATCAGAGGGAGCATGGAGTACAAAATTATTAGTGGGAGCATAGTGTATAAGATCAGAGGGAGCATGGAGTATAAAATTATTAGTGGGAGCATAGTGTACAAGATCAGAGGGAGTTTGGTGTATAAAATTATTAGTGGGAGCATAGTGTATAAGATCAGACGGAGTTTGGTGTATAAAATTATTAGTGGGAGCATAGTGTATAAGATCAGAGGGAGCATAGAGTATAAAATTATTAGTTGGAGCATAGTGTATAAGATCAGAGGGAGTTTGGTGTATAAAATTATTAGTGGGAGCATAGTGTATAAGATCAGAGGGAGCATGGAGTATAAAATTATTAGTGGGAGCATAGTGTATCAGATCAGAGGCAGCATGGAGTATACAATTATTAGTGGGAGCATAGTGTATAAGATCAGAGGGAGCATGGAGTATAAAATTATTAGTGGGAGCATAGTGTATAAGAACAGAGGGAGCATGTAGTATAAAATTATTAGTGGGAGCATAGTGTATAAGATCAGAGGGAGATTGGTGTATAAAATTATTAGTGGGAGCATAGTGTATAAGATCAGAGGGAGCATAGAGTATAAAATTATTAGTGGAAGCATAGTGTATAAGATCAGAGGGAGCATGCAGTATAAAATTATTAGTGGGAGCATAGTGTATAAGATCAGAGGGAGCATAGAGTATAAAATTATTAGTGGGAGCATAGTGTATAAGATCAGAGGGAGCATAGAGTATAAAATTATTAGTGGGAGCATAGTGTATAAGATCAGAGGGAGCATGTTGTATAAAATTATTAGTGGGAGCATAGTGTATAAGATCAGAGGGAGCATGTTGTATAAAATTATTAGTGGGAGCATAGTGTATAAGATCAGAGGGAGCATAGAGTATAAAATTATTAGTGGAAGCATAGTGTATAAGATCAGAGGGAGCATGGAGTATAAAATTATTAGTGGGAGCATAGTGTATAAGATCAGCGGGAGCATGGAGTATAAAATTATTAGTTGGAGCATAGTGTATAAGATCAGAGGGAGCATAGAGTATAAAATTATTAGTGGTAGCATAGTGTATAAGATCAGAGGGAGTTTGGTGTATAAAATTATTAGTGGGAGCATAGTGTATAAGATCAGAGGGAGCATAAAGTATAAAATTATTAGTGGGAGCATAGTGTATAAGATCAGAGGGAGTATGGAGTATAAAATTATTAGTGGGAGCATAGTGTATAAGATCAGAGGGAGTTTGGTGTATAAAATTATTAGTGGGAGCATAGTGTATAAGATCAGAGGGAGCATGGAGTATAAAATTATTAGTGGGAGCATATTGTATAAGAACAGATGGAGCATGGAGTATAAAATTATTAGTGGGAGCATAGTGTATAAGATCAGAGGGAGCATAGAGTATAAAATTATTAGTGGGAGCATAGTGTATAAGATCAGAGGGAGCATAGAGTATAAAATTATTAGTTGGAGCATAGTGTATAAGATCAGAGGGAGCATGGAGTATAAAATTATTAGTTGGAGCATAGTGTATAAGATCAGAGGGAGCATGGAGTATAAAATTATTAGTGGGAGCATAGTGTATAAGATCAGAGGGAGCATGTTGTATAAAATTATTAGTGGGAGCATGGTGTATAAAATTATTAGTGGGAGCATAGTGTATAAGATCAGAGGGAGCATGGAGTATAAAATTATTAGTGGGAGCATATTGTATAAGAACAGAGGGAGCATGGAGTATAAAATTATTAGTGGGAGCATAGTGTATAAGATCAGAGGGAGTTTGGTGTATAAAATTATTAGTGGGAGCATAGTGTATAAGATCAGAGGGAGCATAGAGTATAAAATTATTAGTGGGAGCATAGTGTATAAGATCAGAGGCAGCATGGAGTATAAAATTATTAGTGGAAGCATAGTGTATAAGAGCAGACGGAGTATGGAGTATAAAATTATTAGTGGGAGCATAGTGTATAAGATCAGAGGGAGCATGGAGTATAAAATTATTAGTGGGAGCATAGTGTATAAGATCAGAGGGAGCATGGAGTATAAAGTTATTAGTGGGAGCATAGTGTACAAGATCAGAGGGAGTTTGGTGTATAAAATTATTAGTGGGAGCATAGTGTATAAGATCAGAGGGAGTTTGGTGTATAAAATTATTAGTGGGAGCATAGTGTATAAGATCAGAGGCAGCATGGAGTATAAAATTATTAGTGGGAGCATAGTGTATAAGATCAGAGGCAGCATGGAGTATAAAATTATTAGTGGGAGCATAGTGTATAAGAGCAGAGGGAGTATGGAGTATAAAATTATTAGTGGGAGCATAGTGTATAAGATCAGAGGGAGCATGGAGTATAAAATTATTAGTGGGAGCATAGTGTATAAGATCAGAGGCAGCATAGAGTATAAAATTATTAGTGGGAGCATAGTGTATAAGATCAGAGGCAGCATGGAGTATAAAATTATTAGTGGGAGCATAGTGTATAAGATCAATAGGGAGCATGGAGTATAAGATTATTAGTGGGAGCATAGTGTATAAGATCAGAGGGAGTTTGGTGTATAAAATTATTAGTGGGAGCATAGTGTATAAGAGCAGAGGGAGCATGGAGTATAAAATTATTAGTTGGAGCATAGTGTATAAGATCAGAGGGAGCATGGAGTATAAGATTATTAGTGGGAGCATAGTGTATAAGATCAGAGGGAGCATGGAGTATAAAATTATTAGTGGGAGCATAGTGTATAAGAACAGAGGGAGCATGGAGTATAAAATTATTAGTGGGAGCATAGTGTATAAGATCAGAGGGAGCATGGAGTATAAAATTATTAGTGGGAGCATAGTGTATAAGATCAGAGGGTGTTTGGTGTATAAAATTATTAGTGGGAACATAGTGTATAAGATCAGAGGGAGCATAGAGTATAAAATTATTAGTTGGAGCATAGTGTATAAGATCAGAGGGAGCATGGAGTATAAAATTATTAGTTGGAGCATAGTGTATAAGATCAGAGGGAGCATGGAGTATAAAATTATTAGTGGGAGCATAGTGTATAAGATCAGAGGGAGTTTGGTGTATAAAATTATTAGTGGGAGCATAGTGTATAAGATCAATAGGGAGCATGGAGTATAAGATTATTAGTGGGAGCATAGTGTATAAGATCAGAGGGAGTTTGGTGTATAAAATTATTAGTGGGAGCATAGTGTATAAGATCAGAGGGAGCATGGAGTATAAAATTATTAGTAGGAGCATAGTGTTTAAGAGCAGAGGGAGCATGGAGTATAAAATTATTAGTGGGAGCATAGTGTATAAGATCAGAGGGAGCATGGAGTATAAAATTATTAGTGGGAGCATAGTGTATAAGATCAGAGGGAGCATGGAGTATAAAATTATTAGTGGGAGCGTAGTGTATAAGAGCAGAGGGAGCATGGAGTATAAAATTATTAGTGGGAGCATAGTGTATAAGATCAGAGAGAGTATGGAGTATAAAATTATTAGTGGGAGCATAGTGTATAAGAGCAGAGGGAGCATGGAGTATAAAATTATTAGTGGGAGCATAGTGTATAAGATCAGAGGGAGCATAGAGTATAAAATTATTAGTGGGAGCATAGTGTATAAGATCAGAGGGAGCATGGAGTATAAAATTATTAGTTGGAGCATAGTGTATAAGATCAGAGGGAGCATGGAGTATAAAATTATTAGAGGGAGCATAGTGTATAAGATCAGAGGGAGCATAGAGTATAAAATTATTCGTTGGTGCATAGTGTATAAGATCAGAGGGAGTTTGGTGTATAAAATTATTAGTGGGAGCATAGTGTATAAGATCAGAGGGAGCATGGAGTATAAAATTATTAGTGGGAGCATAGTGTATCAGATCAGAGGCAGCATGGAGTATACAATTATTAGTGGGAGCATAGTGTATAAGATCAGAGGGAGCATGGAGTATAAAATTATTAGTGGGAGCATAGTGTATAAGAACAGAGGGAGCATGTAGTATAAAATTATTAGTGGGAGCATAGTGTATAAGATCAGAGGGAGTTTGGTGTATAAAATTATTAGTGGGAGCATAGTGTATAAGATCAGAGGGAGCATAGAGTATAAAATTATTAGTGGAAGCATAGTGTATAAGATCAGAGGGAGCATGCAGTATAAAATTATTAGTGGGAGCATAGTGTATAAGATCAGAGGGAGCATAGAGTATAAAATTATTAGTGGGAGCATAGTGTATAAGATCAGAGGGAGCATAGAGTATAAAATTATTAGTGGGAGCATAGTGTATAAGATCAGAGGGAGCATGTTGTATAAAATTATTAGTGGGAGCATAGTGTATAAGATCAGAGGGAGCATGTTGTATAAAATTATTAGTGGGAGCATAGTGTATAAGATCAGAGGGAGCATAGAGTATAAAATTATTAGTGGAAGCATAGTGTATAAGATCAGAGGGAGCATGGAGTATAAAATTATTAGTTGGAGCATAGTGTATAAGATCAGAGGGAGCATGGAGTATAAAATTATTAGTTGGAGCATAGTGTATAAGATCAGAGGGAGCATGGAGTATAAAATTATTAGTGGTAGCATAGTGTATAAGATCAGAGGGAGTTTGGTGTATAAAATTATTAGTGGGAGCATAGTGTATAAGATCAGAGGGAGCATAAAGTATAAAATTATTAGTGGGAGCATAGTGTATAAGATCAGAGGGAGTATGGAGTATAAAATTATTAGTGGGAGCATAGTGTATAATATCAGAGGGAGTTTGGTGTATAAAATTATTAGTGGGAGCATAGTGTATAAGATCAGAGGGAGCATGGAGTATAAAATTATTAGTGGGAGCATATTGTATAAGAACAGATGGAGCATGGAGTATAAAATTATTAGTGGGAGCATAGTGTATAAGATCAGAGGGAGCATAGAGTATAAAATTATTAGTGGGAGCATAGTGTATAAGATCAGAGGGAGCATAGAGTATAAAATTATTAGTTGGAGCATAGTGTATAAGATCAGAGGGAGCATGGAGTATAAAATTATTAGTTGGAGCATAGTGTATAAGATCAGAGGGAGCATGGAGTATAAAATTATTAGTGGGAGCATAGTGTATAAGATCAGAGGGAGCATGTTGTATAAAATTATTAGTGGGAGCATGGTGTATAAAATTATTAGTGGGAGCATAGTGTATAAGATCAGAGGGAGCATGGAGTATAAAATTATTAGTGGGAGCATATTGTATAAGAACAGAGGGAGCATGGAGCATAAAATTATTAGTGGGAGCATAGTGTATAAGATCAGAGGGAGTTTGGTGTATAAAATTATTAGTGGGAGCATAGTGTATAAGATCAGAGGGAGCATGGAGTATAAAATTATTAGTGGAAGCATAGTGTATAAGAGCAAAGGGAGCATGGAGTATAAAATTATTAGTGGGAGCATAGTGTATAAGATCAGAGGGAGCATGGAGTATAAAATTATTAGTGGGAGCATAGTGTATAAGATCAGAGGGAGCATGGAGTATAAAGTTATTAGTGGGAGCATAGTGTACAAGATCAGAGGGAGTTTGGTGTATAAAATTATTAGTGGGAGCATAGTGTATAAGATCAGAGGGAGTTTGGTGTATAAAATTATTAGTGGGAGCATAGTGTATAAGATCAGAGGCAGCATGGAGTATAAAATTATTAGTGGGAGCATAGTGTATAAGATCAGAGGGAGTTTGGTGTATAAAATTATTAGTGGGAGCATAGTGTATAAGAGCAGAGGGAGCATGGAGTATAAAATTATTAGTGGGAGCATAGTGTATAAGATCAGAGGGAGCATGGAGTATAAAATTATTAGTTGGAGCATAGTGTATAAGATCAGAGGGAGCATGGAGTATAAGATTATTAGTGGGAGCATAGTGTATAAGATCAGAGGGAGCATGGAGTATAAAATTATTAGTGGGAGCATAGTGTATAAGAACAGAGGGAGCATGGAGTATAAAATTATTAGTGGGAGGATAGTGTATAAGTTCAGAGGGAGCATGGAGTATAAAATTATTAGTGGGAGCATAGTGTATAAGATCAGAGGGTGTTTGGTGTATAAAATTATTAGTGGGAACATAGTGTATAAGATCAGAGGGAGCATAGAGTATAAAATTATTAGTTGGAGCATAGTGTATAAGATCAGAGGGAGCATGGAGTATAAAATTATTAGTTGGAGCATAGTGTATAAGATCAGAGGGAGCATGGAGTATAAAATTATTAGTGGGAGCATAGTGTATAAGATCAGAGGGAGTTTGGTGTATAAAATTATTAGTGGGAGCATAGTGTATAAGATCAATAGGGAGCATGGAGTATAAGATTATTAGTGGGAGCATAGTGTATAAGATCAGAGGGAGTTTGGTGTATAAAATTATTAGTGGGAGCATAGTGTATAAGAGCAAAGGGAGCATGGAGTATAAAATTATTAGTGGAAGCATAGTGTATAAGAGCAAAGGGAGCATGGAGTATAAAATTATTAGTGGGAGCATAGTGTATAAGATCAGAGGGAGCATGGAGTATAAAATTATTAGTGGGAGCATAGTGTATAAGATCAGAGGGAGCATGGAGTATAAAGTTATTAGTGGGAGCATAGTGTACAAGATCAGAGGGAGTTTGGTGTATAAAATTATTAGTGGGAGCATAGTGTATAAGATCAGAGGGAGTTTGGTGTATAAAATTATTAGTGGGAGCATAGTGTATAAGATCAGAGGCAGCATGGAGTATAAAATTATTAGTGGGAGCATAGTGTATAAGATCAGAGGCAGCATGGAGTATAAAATTATTAGTGGGAGCATAGTGTATAAGAGCAGAGGGAGTATGGAGTATAAAATTATTAGTGGGAGCATAGTGTATAAGATCAGAGGGAGCATGGAGTATAAAATTATTAGTGGGAGCATAGTGTATAAGATCAGAGGCAGCATAGAGTATAAAATTATTAGTGGGAGCATAGTGTATAAGATCAGAGGCAGCATGGAGTATAAAATTATTAGTGGGAGCATAGTGTATAAGATCAGAGGGAGTTTGGTGTATAAAATTATTAGTGGGAGCATAGTGTATAAGATCAATAGGGAGCATGGAGTATAAGATTATTAGTGGGAGCATAGTGTATAAGATCAGAGGGAGTTTGGTGTATAAAATTATTAGTGGGAGCATAGTGTATAAGAGCAGAGGGAGCATGGAGTATAAAATTATTAGTGGGAGCATAGTGTATAAGATCAGAGGGAGCATGGAGTATAAAATTATTAGTTGGAGCATAGTGTATAAGATCAGAGGGAGCATGGAGTATAAGATTATTAGTGGGAGCATAGTGTATAAGATCAGAGGGAGCATGGAGTATAAAATTATTAGTGGGAGCATAGTGTATAAGAACAGAGGGAGCATGGAGTATAAAATTATTAGTGGGAGCATAGTGTATAAGATCAGAGGGAGCATGGAGTATAAAATTATTAGTGGGAGCATAGTGTATAAGATCAGAGGGTGTTTGGTGTATAAAATTATTAGTGGGAACATAGTGTATAAGATCAGAGGGAGCATAGAGTATAAAATTATTAGTTGGAGCATAGTGTATAAGATCAGAGGGAGCATGGAGTATAAAATTATTAGTTGGAGCATAGTGTATAAGATCAGAGGGAGCATGGAGTATAAAATTATTAGTGGGAGCATAGTGTATAAGATCAGAGGGAGTTTGGTGTATAAAATTATTAGTGGGAGCATAGTGTATAAGATCAATAGGGAGCATGGAGTATAAGATTATTAGTGGGAGCATAGTGTATAAGATCAGAGGGAGTTTGGTGTATAAAATTATTAGTGGGAGCATAGTGTATAAGATCAGAGGGAGCATGGAGTATAAAATTATTAGTAGGAGCATAGTGTTTAAGAGCAGAGGGAGCATGGAGTATAAAATTATTAGTGGGAGCATAGTGTATAAGATCAGAGGGAGCATGGAGTATAAAATTATTAGTGGGAGCATGGAGTATAAAATTATTAGTGGGAGCGTAGTGTATAAGAGCAGAGGGAGCATGGAGTATAAAATTATTAGTGGGAGCATAGTGTATAAGATCAGAGAGAGTATGGAGTTTAAAATTATTAGTGGGAGCATAGTGTATAAGAGCAGAGGGAGCATGGAGTATAAAATTATTAGTGGGAGCATAGTGTATAAGATCAGAGGGAGCATAGAGTATAAAATTATTAGTGGGAGCATAGTGTATAAGATCAGAGGGAGCATGGAGTATAAAATTATTAGTTGGAGCATAGTGTATAAGATCAGAGGGAGCATGGAGTATAAAATTATTAGAGGGAGCATAGTGTATAAGATCAGAGGGAGCATGGAGTATAAAATTATTAGTGGGAGCATAGTGTATAAGATCAGAGGGAGTTTGGTGTATAAAATTATTAGTGGGAGCAGAGTGTATAAGATCAGAGGGAGCATGGAGTATAAGATTATTAGTGGGAGCATAGTGTATAAGATCAGAGGGAGTTTGGTGTATAAAATTATTAGTGGGAGCATAGTGTATAAGATCAGAGGGAGCATGGAGTATAAAATTATTAGTGGGAGCATAGTGTTTAAGAGCAGAGGGAGCATGGAGTATAAAATTATTAGTGGGAGCATAGTGTATAAGATCAGAGGGAGCATGGAGTATAAAATTATTAGTGGGAGCATAGTGTATAAGATCAATAGGGAGCATGGAGTATAAGATTATTAGTGGGAGGATAGTGTATAAGATCAGAGGGAGCATGGAGTATAAAATTATTAGTGGGAGCATAGTGTACAAGATCAGAGGGAGTTTGGTGTATAAAATTATTAGTGGGAGCATAGTGTATAAGATCAGAGGGAGTTTGGTGTATAAAATTATTAGTGGGAGCATAGTGTATAAGATCAGAGGCAGCATGGAGTATAAAATTATTAGTGGGAGCATAGTGTATAAGATCAGAGGCAGCATGGAGTATAAAATTATTAGTGGGAGCATAGTGTATAAGAGCAGAGGGAGCATGGAGTATAAAATTATTAGTGGGAGCATTGTGTATAAGATCAGAGGGAGCATGGAGTATAAAATTATTAGTGGGAGCATAGTGTATAAGATCAGAGGCAGCATAGAGTATAAAATTATTAGTGGGAGCATAGTGTATAAGATCAGAGGCAGCATGGAGTATAAAATTATTAGTGGGAGCATAGTGTATAAGAGCAGAGGGAGCATGGAGTATAAAGTTATTAGTTGGAGCATAGTGTATAAGATCAGAGGGAGCATGGAGTATAAGATTATTAGTGGGAGCATAGTGTATAAGATCAGAGGGAGCATGGAGTATAAAATTATTAGTGGGAGCATAGTGTATAAGAACAGAGGGAGCATGGAGTATAAAATTATTAGTGGGAGCATAGTGTATAAGATCAGAGGGAGCATGGAGTATAAAATTATTAGTGGGAGCATAGTGTATAAGATCAGAGGGTGTTTGGTGTATAAAATTATTAGTGGGAACATAGTGTATAAGATCAGAGGGAGCATAGAGTATAAAATTATTAGTTGGAGCATAGTGTATAAGATCAGAGGCAGCATGGAGTATAAAATTATTAGTGGGAGCATAGTGTATAAGAGCAGAGGGAGCATGGAGTATAAAATTATTAGTGGGAGCATTGTGTATAATATCAGAGGGAGCATGGAGTATAAAATTATTAGTGGGAGCATAGTGTATAAGATCAGAGGCAGCATAGAGTATAAAATTATTAGTGGGAGCATAGTGTATAAGATCAGAGGCAGCATGGAGTATAAAATTATTAGTGGGAGCATAGTGTATAAGAGCAGAGGGAGCATGGAGTATAAAGTTATTAGTTGGAGCATAGTGTATAAGATCAGAGGGAGCATGGAGTATAAGATTATTAGTGGGAGCATAGTGTATAAGATCAGAGGGAGCATGGAGTATAAAATTATTAGTGGGAGCATAGTGTATAAGAACAGAGGGAGCATGGAGTATAAAATTATTAGTGGGAGCATAGTGTATAAGATCAGAGGGAGCATGGAGTATAAAATTATTAGTGGGAGCATAGTGTATAAGATCAGAGGGTGTTTGGTGTATAAAATTATTAGTGGGAACATAGTGTATAAGATCAGAGGGAGCATAGAGTATAAAATGATTAGTTGGAGCATAGTGTATAAGATCAGAGGGAGCATGGAGTATAAAATTATTAGTTGGAGCATAGTGTATAAGATCAGAGGGAGCATGGAGTATAAAATTATTAGTGGGAGCATAGTGTATAAGATCAGAGGGAGTTTGGTGTATAAAATTATTAGTGGGAGCATAGTGTGTAAGATCAATAGGGAGCATGGAGTATAAGATTATTAGTGGGAGCATAGTGTATAAGATCAGAGGGAGTTTGGTGTATAAAATTATTAGTGGGAGCATAGTGTATAAGATCAGAGGGAGCATGGAGTATAAAATTATTAGTGGGAGCATAGTGTTTAAGAGCAGAGGGAGCATGGAGTATAAAATTATTAGTGGGAGCATAGTGTATAAGATCAGAGGGAGCATGGAGTATAAAATTATTAGTGGGAGCATAGTGTATAAGATCAGAGGGAGCATGGAGTATAAAATTATTAGTGGGAGCGTAGTGTATAAGAGCAGAGGGAGCATGGAGTATAAAATTATTAGTGGGAGCATAGTGTATAAGATCAGAGAGAGCATGGAGTATAAAATTATTAGTGGGAGCATAGTGTATAAGAGCAGAGGGAGCATGGAGTATAAAATTATTAGTGGGAGCATAGTGTATAAGATCAGAGGGAGCATAGAGTATAAAATTATTAGTGGGAGCATAGTGTATAAGATCAGAGGGAGCATGGAGTATAAAATTATTAGTTGGAGCATAGTGTATAAGATCAGAGGGAGCATGGAGTATAAAATTATTAGTGGGAGCATAGTCTATAAGATCAGAGGGAGCATGGAGTATAAAATTATTAGTGGGAGCATAGTGTATAAGATCAGAGGGAGTTTGGTGTATAAAATTATTAGTGGGAGCATAGTGTATAAGATCAGAGGGAGCATGGAGTATAAGATTATTAGTGGGAGCATAGTGTATAAGATCAGAGGGAGTTTGGTGTATAAAATTATTAGTGGGAGCATAGTGTATAAGATCAGAGGGAGCATGGAGTATAAAATTATTAGTGGGAGCATAGTGTTTAAGAGCAGAGGCAGCATGGAGTATAAAATTATTAGTGGGAGCATAGTGTATAAGATCAGAGGGAGCATGGAGTATAAGATTATTAGTGGGAGCATAGTGTATAAGATCAGAGGGAGTTTGGTGTATAAAATTATTAGTGGGAGCATAGTGTATAAGATCAGAGGGAGCATGGAGTATAAAATTATTAGTGGGAGCATAGTGTTTAAGAGCAGAGGCAGCATGGAGTATAAAATTATTAGTGGGAGCATAGTGTGTAAGATCAATAGGGAGCATGGAGTATAAGATTATTAGTGGGAGCATAGTGTATAAGATCAGAGGGAGTTTGGTGTATAAAATTATTAGTGGGAGCATAGTGTATAAGATCAGAGGGAGCATGGAGTATAAAATTATTAGTGGGAGCATAGTGTTTAAGAGCAGAGGGAGCATGGAGTATAAAATTATTAGTGGGAGCATAGTGTATAAGATCAGAGGGAGCATGGAGTATAAAATTATTAGTGGGAGCATAGTGTATAAGATCAGAGGGAGCATGGAGTATAAAATTATTAGTGGGAGCGTAGTGTATAAGAGCAGAGGGAGCAT
This sequence comes from Phyllobates terribilis, assembly GCF_046119375.1. Lineage (NCBI taxonomy): Eukaryota > Metazoa > Chordata > Amphibia > Anura > Dendrobatidae > Phyllobates > Phyllobates terribilis. Next base: position 390,956,944 of record NW_027362765.1, read on the forward strand.
GGAGTATAAAATTATTAGTGGGAGCATAGTGTATAAGATCAGAGAGAGCATGGAGTATAAAATTATTAGTGGGAGCATAGTGTATAAGAGCAGAGGGAGCATGGAGTATAAAATTATTAGTGGGAGCATAGTGTATAAGATCAGAGGGAGCATAGAGTATAAAATTATTAGTGGGAGCATAGTGTATAAGATCAGAGGGAGCATGGAGTATAAAATTATTAGTTGGAGCATAGTGTATAAGATCAGAGGGAGCATGGAGTATAAAATTATTAGTGGGAGCATAGTCTATAAGATCAGAGGGAGCATGGAGTATAAAATTATTAGTGGGAGCATAGTGTATAAGATCAGAGGGAGTTTGGTGTATAAAATTATTAGTGGGAGCATAGTGTATAAGATCAGAGGGAGCATGGAGTATAAGATTATTAGTGGGAGCATAGTGTATAAGATCAGAGGGAGTTTGGTGTATAAAATTATTAGTGGGAGCATAGTGTATAAGATCAGAGGGAGCATGGAGTATAAAATTATTAGTGGGAGCATAGTGTTTAAGAGCAGAGGCAGCATGGAGTATAAAATTATTAGTGGGAGCATAGTGTATAAGATCAGAGGGAGCATGGAGTATAAGATTATTAGTGGGAGCATAGTGTATAAGATCAGAGGGAGTTTGGTGTATAAAATTATTAGTGGGAGCATAGTGTATAAGATCAGAGGGAGCATGGAGTATAAAATTATTAGTGGGAGCACAGTGTTTAAGAGCAGAGGCAGCATGGAGTATAAAATTATTAGTGGGAGCATAGTGTAAGATCAGAGGGAGTTTGGTGTATAAAATTATTAGTGGGAGCATAGTGTATAAGATCAGAGGGAGCATGGAGTATAAAATTATTAGTGGGAGCATAGTGTTTAAGAGCAGAGGGAGCATGGAGTATAAAATTATTAGTGGGAGCATAGTGTATAAGATCAGAGGGAGCATGGAGTATAAAATTATTAGTGGGAGCATAGTGTATAAGATCAATAGGGAGCATGGAGTATAAGATTATTAGTGGGAGGATAGTGTATAAGATCAGAGGGAGCATGGAGTATAAAATTATTAGTGGGAGCATAGTGTACAAGATCAGAGGGAGTTTGGTGTATAAAATTATTAGTGGGAGCATAGTGTATAAGATCAGAGGGAGTTTGGTGTATAAAATTATTAGTGGGAGCATAGTGTATAAGATCAGAGGCAGCATGGAGTATAAAATTATTAGTGGGAGCATAGTGTATAAGATCAGAGGCAGCATGGAGTATAAAATTATTAGTGGGAGCATAGTGTATAAGAGCAGAGGGAGCATGGAGTATAAAGTTATTAGTTGCAGCATAGTGTATAAGATCAGAGGGAGCATGGAGTATAAGATTATTAGTGGGAGCATAGTGTATAAGATCAGAGGGAGCATGGAGTATAAAATTATTAGTGGGAGCATAGTGTATAAGAACAGAGGGAGCATGGAGTATAAAATTATTAGTGGGAGCATAGTGTATAAGATCAGAGGGAGCATGGAGTATAAAATTATTAGTGGGAGCATAGTGTATAAGATCAGAGGGTGTTTGGTGTATAAAATTATTAGTGGGAACATAGTGTATAAGATCAGAGGGAGCATAGAGTTTAAAATTATTAGTTGGAGCATAGTGTATAAGATCAGAGGGAGCATGGAGTATAAAATTATTAGTTGGAGCATAGTGTATAAGATCAGAGGGAGCATGGAGTATAAAATTATTAGTGGGAGCATAGTGTATAAGATCAGAGGGAGTTTGGTGTATAAAATTATTAGTGGGAGCATAGTGTGTAAGATCAATAGGGAGCATGGAGTATAAGATTATTAGTGGGAGCATAGTGTATAAGATCAGAGGGAGTTTGGTGTATAAAATTATTAGTGGGAGCATAGTGTATAAGATCAGAGGGAGCATGGAGTATAAAATTATTAGTGGGAGCATAGTGTTTAAGAGCAGAGGGAGCATGGAGTATAAAATTATTAGTGGGAGCATAGTGTATAAGATCAGAGGGAGCATGGAGTATAAAATTATTAGTGGGAGCATAGTGTATAAGATCAGAGGGAGCATGGAGTATAAAATTATTAGTGGGAGCGTAGTGTATAAGAGCAGAGGGAGCATGGAGTATAAAATTATTAGTGGGAGCATAGTGTATAAGATCAGAGAGAGCATGGAGTATAAAATTATTAGTGGGAGCATAGTGTATAAGAGCAGCGGGAGCATGGAGTATAAAATTATTAGTGGGAGCATAGTGTATAAGATCAGAGGGAGCATAGAGTATAAAATTATTAGTGGGAGCATAGTGTATAAGATCAGAGGGAGCATGGAGTATAAAATTATTAGTTGGAGCATAGTGTATAAGATCAGAGGGAGCATGGAGTATAAAATTATTAGTGGGAGCATAGTCTATAAGATCAGAGGGAGCATGGAGTATAAAATTATTAGTGGGAGCATAGTGTATAAGATCAGAGGGAGTTTGGTGTATAAAATTATTAGTGGGAGCATAGTGTATAAGATCAGAGGGAGCATGGAGTATAAGATTATTAGTGGGAGCATAGTGTATAAGATCAGAGGGAGTTTGGTGTATAAAATTATTAGTGGGAGCATAGTGTATAAGATCAGAGGGAGCATAGAGTATAAAATTATTAGTGGGAGCATAGTGTTTAAGAGCAGAGGCAGCATGGAGTATAAAATTACTAGTGGGAGCATAGTGTATAAGATCAGAGGGAGCATGGAGTATAAAATTATTAGTGGGAGCATAGTGTAAGATCAGAGGGAGTTTGGTGTATAAAATTATTAGTGGGAGCATAGTGTATAAGATCAGAGGGAGCATGGAGTATAAAATTATTAGTGGGAGCATAGTGTTTAAGAGCAGAGGGAGCATGGAGTATAAAATTATTAGTGGGAGCATAGTGTATAAGATCAGAGGGAGCATGGAGTATAAAATTATTAGTGGGAGCATAGTGTATAAGATCAATAGGGAGCATGGAGTATAAGATTATCAGTGGGAGCATAGTGTATAAGATCAGAGGGAGCATGGAGTATAAAAGTATTAGTGGGAGCATAGTGTATAAGATCAGAGGGAGCATGGAGTATAAAATTATTAGTGGAAGCGTAGTGTATAAGAGCAGAGGGAGCATGGAGTATAAAATTATTAGTGGGAGCATAGTGTATAAGATCAGAGAGAGCATGGAGTATAAAATTATTAGTGGGAGCATAGTGTATAAGATCAGAGGGAGCATGTTGTATAAAATTATTAGTGGGAGCATAGTGTATAAGATTAGAGGGAGCATGTTGTATAAAATTATTATTGGGAGCATAGTGTATAAGATCAGAGGGAGCATGGAGTATAAAATTATTAGTGGGAGCATAGTGTATAAGATCAGAGGGAGTTTGGTGTATAAAATTATTAGTGGGAGCATAGTGTATAAGATCAGAGGCAGCATGGAGTATAAAATTATTAGTGGGAGCATAGTGTATAAGATCAGAGGCAGCATGGAGTATAAAATTATTAGTGGGAGCATAGTGTATAAGAGCAGAGGGAGCATGGAGTATAAAATTATTAGTGGGAGCATAGTGTATAAGATCAGAGGGAGCATGGAGTATAAAATTATTAGTGGGAGCATAGTGTATAAGATCAGAGGCAGCATAGAGTATAAAATTATTAGTGGGAGCATAGTGTATAAGATCAGAGGCAGCATGGAGTATAAAATTATTAGTGGGAGCATAGTGTATAAGAGCAGAGGGAGCATGGAATATAAAATTATTAGTGGGAGCATAGTGTATAAGATCAGAGGGAGCATGGAGTATAAAATTATTAGTTGGAGCATAGTGTATAAGATCAGAGGGAGCATGGAGTATAAGATTATTAGTGGGAGCATAGTGTATAAGATCAGAGGGAGCATGGAGTATAAAATTATTAGTGGGAGCATAGTGTATAAGAACAGAGGGAGCATGGAGTATAAAATTATTAGTGGGAGCATAGTGTATAAGATCAGAGGGAGCATGGAGTATAAAATTATTAGTGGGAGCATAGTGTATAAGATCAGAGGGAGTTTGGTGTATAAAATTATTAGTGGGAGCATAGTGTATAAGATCAGAGGGAGCATAGAGTATAAAATTATTAGTTGGAGCATAGTGTATAAGATCAGAGGGAGTATGGAGTATAAAATTATTAGTTGGAGCATAGTGTATAAGATCAGAGGGAGCATGGAGTATAAAATTATTAGTGGGAGCATAGTGTATAAGATCAGAGGGCGTTTGGTGTATAAAATTATTAGTGGGAGTATAGTGTATAAGATCAATAGGGAGCATGGAGTATAAGATTATTAGTGGGAGCATAGTGTATAAGATCAGAGGGAGTTTGGTGTATAAAATTATTAGTGGGAGCATAGTGTATAAGATCAGAGGGAGCATGGAGTATAAAATTATTAGTGGGAGCATAGTGTTTAAGAGCAGAGGGAGCATGGAGTATAAAATTATTAGTGGGAGCATGGAGTATAAAATTATTAGTGGGAGCATAGTGTATAAGATCAGAGGGAGCATGGAGTATAAAATTATTAGTGGGAGCGTAGTGTATAAGAGCAGAGGGAGCATGGAGTATAAAATTATTAGTGGGAGCATAGTGTATAAGATCAGAGAGAGCATGGAGTATAAAATTATTAGTGGGAGCATAGTGTATAAGAGCAGAGGGAGCATGGAGTATAAAATTATTAGTGGGAGCATAGTGTATAAGATCAGAGGGAGCATAGAGTATAAAATTATTAGTGGGAGTATAGTGTATAAGATCAGAGGGAGCATGGAGTATAAAATTATTAGTTGGAGCATAGTGTATAAGATCAGAGGGAGCATGGAGTATAAAATTATTAGTGGGAGCATAGTGTATAAGATCAGAGGGAGCATGGAGTATAAAATTATTAGTGGGAGCATAGTGTATAAGATCAGAGGGAGTTTGTTGTATAAAATTATTAGTGGGAGCATAGTGTATAAGATCAGAGGGAGCATGGAGTATAAGATTAGTAGTGGGAGCATAGTGTATAAGATCAGAGGGAGTTTGGTGTATAAAATTATTAGTGGGAGCATAGTGTATAAGATCAGAGGGAGCATGGAGTATAAAATTATTAGTGGGAGCATAGTGTTTAAGAGCAGAGGGAGCATGGAGTATAAAATTATTAGTGGGAGCATAGTGTATAAGATCAGAGGGAGCATGGAGTATAAAATTATTAGTGGGAGCATAGTGTAAGATCAGAGGGAGTTTGGTGTTTAAAATTATTAGTGGGAGCATAGTGTATAAGATCAGAGGGAGCATGGAGTATAAAATTATTAGTGGGAGCATAGTGTTTAAGAGCAGAGGGAGCATGGAGTATAAAATTATTAGTGGGAGCATAGTGTATAAGATCAGAGGGAGCATGGAGTATAAAATTATTAGTGGGAGCATAGTGTATAAGATCAATAGGGAGCATGGAGTATAAGATTATTAGTGGGAGCATAGTGTATAAGATCAGAGGGAGCATGGAGTATAAAATTATTAGTGGGAGCATAGTGTATAAGATCAGAGGGAGCATGGAGTATAAAATTATTAGTGGAAACGTAGTGTATAAGAGCAGAGTTAGCATGGAGTATAAAATTATTAGTGGGAGCATAGTGTATAAGATCAGAGAGAGCATGGAGTATAAAATTATTAGTGGGAGCATAGTGTATAAGATCAGAGGGAGCATGTTGTATAAAATTATTAGTGGGAGCATAGTGTATAAGATCAGCGGGAGCATGTTGTATAAAATTATTATTGGGAGCATAGTGTATAAGATCAGAGGGAGCATGGAGTATAAAATTATTAGTGGGAGCATAGTGTATAAGATCAGAGGGAGTTTGGTGTATAAAATTATTAGTGGGAGCATAGTGTATAAGATCAGAGGCAGCATGGAGTATAAAATTATTAGTGGGAGCATAGTGTATAAGATCAGAGGCAGCATGGAGTATAAAATTATTAGTGGGAGCATAGTGTATAAGAGCAGAGGGAGCATGGAGTATAAAATTATTAGTGGGAGCATAGTGTATAAGATCAGAGGGAGCATGGAGTATAAAATTATTAGTGGGAGCATAGTGTATAAGATCAGAGGCAGCATAGAGTATAAAATTATTAGTGGGAGCATAGTGTATAAGATCAGAGGCAGCATGGAGTATAAAATTATTAGTGGGAGCATAGTGTATAAGAGCAGAGGGAGCATGGAGTATAAAATTATTAGTGGGAGCATAGTGTATAAGATCAGAGGGAGCATGGAGTATAAAATTATTAGTTGGAGCATAGTGTATAAGATCAGAGGGAGCATGGAGTATAAGATTATTAGTGGGAGCATAGTGTATAAGATCAGAGGGAGCATGGAGTATAAAATTATTAGTGGGAGCATAGTGTATAAGAACAGAGGGAGCATGGAGTATAAAATTATTAGTGGGCGCATAGTGCATAAGATCAGAGGGAGCATGGAGTATAAAATTATTAGTGGGAGCATAGTGTATAAGATCAGAGGGAGTTTGGTGTATAAAATTATTAGTGGGAGCATAGTGTATAAGATCAGAGGGAGCATAGAGTATAAAATTATTAGTTGGAGCATAGTGTATAAGATCAGAGGGAGCATGGAGTATAAAATTATTAGTTGGAGCATAGTGTATAAGATCAGAGGGAGCATGGAGTATAAAATTATTAGTGGGAGCATAGTGTATAAGATCAGAGGGCGTTTGGTGTATAAAATTATTAGTGGGAGCATAGTGTATAAGATCAATAGGGAGCATGGAGTATATGATTATTAGTGGGAGCATAGTGTATAAGATCAGAGGGAGTTTGGTGTATAAAATTATTAGTGGGAGCATAGTGTATAAGATCAGAGGGAGCATGGAGTATAAAATTATTAGTGGGAGCATAGTGTTTAAGAGCAGAGGGAGCATGGAGTATAAAATTATTAGTGGGAGCATAGTGTATAAGATCAGAGGGAGCATGGAGTATAAAATTATTAGTGGGAGCATAGTGTATAAGATCAGAAGGAGCATGGAGTATAAAATTATTAGTGGGAGCGTAGTGTATAAGAGCAGAAGGAGCATGGAGTATAAAATTATTAGTGGGAGCATAGTGTATAAGATCAGAGAGAGCATGGAGTATAAAATTATTAGTGGGAGCATAGTGTATAAGAGCAGAGGGAGCATGGAGTATAAAATTATTAGTGGGAGCATAGTGTATAAGATCAGAGGGAGCATAGAGTATAAAATTATTAGTGGGAGCATAGTGTATAAGATCAGAGGGAGCATGGAGTATAAAATTATTAGTGGGAGCATAGTGTATAAGATCAGAGGGAGTTTGGTGTATAAAATTATTAGTGGGAGCATAGTGTATAAGATCAGAGGGAGCATGGAGTATAAGATTATTAGTGGGAGCATAGTGTATAAGATCAGAGGGAGTTTGGTGTATAAAATTATTAGTGGGAGCATAGTGTATAAGATCAGAGGGAGCATGGAGTATAAAATTATTAGTGGGAGCATAGTGTATAAGATCAGAGAGAGCATGGAGTATAAAATTATTAGTGGGAGCATAGTGTATAAGAGCAGAGGGAGCATGGAGTATAAAATTATTAGTGGGAGCATAGTGTATAAGATCAGAGGGAGCATAGAGTATAAAATTATTAGTGGGAGCATAGTGTATAAGATCAGAGGGAGCATGGAGTATAAAATTATTAGTGGGAGCATAGTGTATAAGATCAGAGGGAGTTTGGTGTATAAAATTATTAGTGGGAGCATAGTGTATAAGATCAGAGGGAGCATGGAGTATAAGATTATTAGTGGGAGCATAGTGTATAAGATCAGAGGGAGTTTGGTGTATAAAATTATTAGTGGGAGCATAGTGTATAAGATCAGAGGGAGCATGGAGTATAAAATTATTAGTGGGAGCATAGTGTTTAAGAGCAGAGGGAGCATGGAGTATAAAATTATTAGTGGGAGCATAGTGTATAAGATCAGAGGGAGCATGGAGTATAAAATTATTAGTGGGAGCATAGTGTAAGATCAGAGGGAGTTTGGTGTATAAAATTATTAGTGGGAGCATAGTGTATAAGATCAGAGGGAGCATGGAGTATAAAATTATTAGTGGGAGCATAGTGTTTAAGAGCAGAGGGAGCATGGAGTATAAAATTATTAGTGGGAGCATAGTGTATAAGATCAGAGGGAGCATGGAGTATAAAATTATTAGTGGGAGCATAGTGTGTAAGATCAATAGGGAGCATGGAGTATAAGATTATTAGTGGGAGCATAGTGTATAAGATCAGAGGGAGCATGGAGTATAAAATTATTAGTGGGAGCATAGTGTATAAGATCAGAGGGAGCATGGAGTATAAAATTATTAGTGGAAGCGTAGTGTATAAGAGCAGAGGGAGCATGGAGTATAAAATTATTAGTGGGAGCATAGTGTATAAGATCAGAGAGAGCATGGAGTATAAAATTATTAGTGGAAGCATAGTGTATAAGATCAGAGGGAGTTTGGTGTATAAAATTATTAGTGGGAGCATAGTGTATAAGATCAGAGGGAATTTGGTGTATAAAATTATTAGTGGGAGCATAGTGTATAAGATCAGAGGGAGCATGGAGTATAAAATTATTAGTGGGAGCATAGTGTATAAGATCAGAGGGAGCATGGAGTATAAAATTATTAGTGGGAGCATAGTGTATAAGATCAGAGGGAGCATGGAGTATAAAATTATTAGTGGGAGCATAGTGTATAAGATCAGAGGGAGCATGGAGTATAAAATTATTAGTGGGAGCATAGTGTATAAGATCAGAGGCAGCATGGAGTATAAAATTATTAGTGGGAGCATAGTGTATAAGATCAGAGGGAGCATGGAGTATAAAATTATTAGTGGGAGCATAGTGTATAAGATCAGAGGGAGCATGGAGTATAAAATTATTAGTGGGAGCATAGTGTATAAGATCAGAGGGAGCATGGAGTATAAAATTATTAGTGGGAGCATAGTGTATAAGATCAGAGGGAGCATGGAGTATAAAATTATTAGTGGGAGCATAGTGTATAAGATCAGAGGGAGCATGGAGTATAAAATTATTAGTGGGAGCATAATGTATAAGATCAGGGGGAGCATGGAGTATAAAATTATATCAGAGGGTGCATGTTGTATAAAATTATCAGCGGGAGCATAGTGTATAAGATTATCAGAGAGAGCATGGTGTATAAGATCAGAGGGAGCATGGGGCATAAATTTATTAGTGGAAGCACAGTGTATAAGATCAGAGGGAGCATGGAGTATAACATTATCAGAGGGACCATAGTGTATAAAAGTCATCAGTGTATAGCATGGTGTATAGCAATGATCAGAGAGAGCATGTTGTATGACATTATCAGAGAGACAGAGTAATAAGATAAATGGCTATCACTCAACAATGTCTATTCCGGTGCTCGTGAACGGATCCTAGGATCCTCTTATACGTCAGAGGTAGCAATCAGTGTACACGGTACTGAATAGTTTTATTCCAAGTGAAAGTAATTTATTCCAATACAATATAGTCAAAACGTAAAATAAACTACAAGGTAGAAGCTGACGTTTCGGCCACCAAGTGGCCTTGATCACTGTGTCGCTAGGAATGAATGGAAAAAAATAAAAATAAATACAAAGAATCCATTTTTTGCTATTTACAATATATACAAATATTTTGTGAACCTACAGTACAGTCAAAAGTTTGGACACACCTTCTCATTTAAAGATTTTTCTGTATTTTCTTGACTATGAAAATTGTACATTCACACTGAAGGCATCAAAACTATGAATTAACACGTGGAATTATATACTTAACAAAAAAGTGTGAAACAACTGAAAATATGTCTTATATTCTTGGTTCTTCAAAGTAGCCACCTTTTGCTTTGATGACTGCTTTGCACACTCTTGGCATTCTCTTGATGAGCTTCAAGAGGTAGTCACCGGAAATGGTTTTCACTTCACAGGTGTGCCCTGTCAGGTCTAATAAGTGGGATTTCTTGCCTTATAAATGGGGTTGGGACCATCAGTTGTGTTGTGCAGAAGTCTGGTGGATACACAGCTGATAGTCCTACTGAATAGACTGTTAGAATTTGTATTATGGCAAGAAAAAGCAGCTAAGTAAAGAAAAACGAGTGGCCATCATTACTTTAAGAAATGAAGGTCAGTCAGTGCGAAAAATTGGGAAAACTTTGAAAGTGTCCCCAAGTGCAGTTGCAAAAACCATCAAGCGCTACAAAGAAACTGGCTCACATGAGGACCGCCCCAGGAAAGGAAGACCAAGAGTCACCTCTGCTTCTGAGGATAAGTTTATCCAAGTCACCAGCCTCAGAAATCGCAGGCTAACAGCAGCTCAGATTAGAGACCAGGTCAATGCCACACAGAGTTCTAGCAGCAGACACATCTCTACAACAACTGTTAAGAGGAGACTTTGTGCAGCAGGCCTTCATGGTAAAATAGCTGCTAGGAAACCACTGCTAAGGACAGGCAACAAGCAGAAGAGACTTGTTTGGGCTAAAGAACACAAGGAATGGACATTAGACCAGTGGAAATCTGTGCTTTGGTCTGATGAGTCCAAATTTGAGATCTTTGGTTCCAACTACCGTGTCTTTGTGCGACGCAGAAAAGGTGAACGGATGGACTCTACATGCCTGGTTCCCACCGTGAAGTATGGAGGAGGAGGTGTGATGGTGTGGGGGTGCTTTGCTGGTGACACTGTTGGGGATTTATTCAAAATTGAAGGCATACTGAACCCGCATGGCTACCACAGCATCTTGCAGCGGCATGCTATTCCATCCGGTTTGCGTTTAGTTGGACCATCATTTATTTTTCAACAGGACAATGACCCCAAACACACCTCCAGGCTGTGTAAGGGCTATTTGACCAAGAAGGAGAGTGATGGGGTGCTACGCCAGATGACCTGGCCTCCACAGTCACCAGACCTGAACCCAATCGAGATGGTTTGGGGTGAACTGGACCGCAGAGTGAAGGCAAAAGGGCCAACAAGTGGTAAGCATCTCTGGGAACTCCTTCAAGATTGTTGGAAGACCATTTCCGGTGACTACCTCTTGAAGCTCATCAAGAGAATGCCAAGAGTGTGCAAAGCAGTCATCAAAGCAGAAGGTGGCTACTTTGAAGAACCTAGAATATAAGACATATTTTCAGTTGTTTCACACTTTTTTGTTAAGTATATAATTCCACATGTGTTAATTCATAGTTTTGATGCCTTCAGTGTGAATGTACAATTTTCATAGTCATGAAAATACAGAAAAATCTTTAAATGAGAAGGTGTGTCCAAACTTTTGGTCTGTACTGTATGTCAGATGATCATTCAAATAGAGAGATTTATAGATGTAGATGTTCATCAGGTCAACTATCGTACTGTGATCTAAATGAGAATAGTTCAAAGGAGGAAAGAAACTGCATGTGGGTTGTTGTGTGAACAATTTGTTTAAAGTAAGCGTTTGTACATGTCGGGTTTTGCATCCTGGTGGTCATAGACACCTCCCTATAACTGCAAGGTAGTATAAGAACCCCAAAGAGGAGAAGATGGGTCCCAGGTTTAACCTATGGTTCGTTATGGCAGAATGGGTTCCTGTTCAATTATAACAGCATGGATTAAAAGGTCTAAATGACCTAATCTAATGCTATAGAAAATGAGCCATACCCCTGTGCCAGGTAAGCCTTGTGTATTGTGGGTCGCTCCTTGTCCTGGGTATCAAGTATATGGTTCATGCAGAACTACGTGATAGGAGGTTTAAAATAGTATGTCTTATTTAATTTATCATAGACGTGTCCCAACCATTGACGTCTGCATATAGAAAAAAAAACGTGTGCAGTGATTACTACCTCTGACATTATCAGAGAGACCGCATGGTGTAAAAAAAATCATTAGATGCCGCATTGTATTTAAAAGCCATCAGAAGGCACATGGTGTAATAAAGTTCTGAGGCCTTATGTCAACAGGAAGAAAGTACAGTCTAATGGAGGTGCATATTCTGACTCCATCACTAGGCTGCAAGGGTGGAGCTCTTGGGACACTGTTTCTATGGTTGTCTCTATGTACCAGTACTCACACGAAGAGATTTCATCAAATAGCTTAATTCGACTGCAGGAGGCACATGCGAAGATTCCAGAAGATTTATTCTCAGGCTGAATTCTTGTAGTTATTCACAATTACAGTAGGTAACAAAGACTAGTCTGGACCAGAGATGCAAAGACATGAGCCTCTTAACATAGCTGACATATCCAGAATGAGGAAGAAGGGAGAGGTTACTGGCATCAGAGCTAGGGAGACCGACATGGAGAGAGAGAGGACAAACTTCTAAAAGTCAAACCTTATTGTATAGCGACGCAACAGCAACAATACAATGATAATACAATAGTGTATGATTCCCAAGTTGTGGAACATGACTGCAAAAATGAGAAAGAGGGAGAGAACAAAGAAGAGCCACCACCAATTTTCAGACCTGTTACCCTTGAATGTTTTCTGATGCTGCGATGATGATGATGACATCTGCTTCCATCGATGATATGAATGTACTTGTATTCTCTCATCTCAGAAACCCTGGGATTGGCATTCTGAGATTGAGGTCAGGTCAGGATGACAAGCTCATATCAAAAATCCCACCACACTCAGGGTCACTCAGATATTTCCACCTGGAGTTTCATATTAACAATTTTCTCATCTGTCCATATGAAGCCATGTGACAGACAATCAGATCCAGTGATTGCAGCGGCAGGAGACCCTGATCATTGTCCATTGGAATTACTTCATTTCATTTCTTTCCTGCAAAACCAAAGAATAAGTAAAACCGAAATAACGTCGCTCTTTTATACATGACAAGTCGTACATATGATGCATTATCATCAGTAATTGTGGTCGTGTGGCCCAAGGTCATAATCAATCATTGTCACCTTGTGGTGCACCACGCCTGCGACCTACCTCCATGCTAATTACATATATGCCTCATAAATAACACCGAAGTGAATGGTGTTGGCTGCAGTTCCCTGCACAGCAGAGGTGAACGTTAAAAGGAGACACAGCTCTAGACCAGCACTTACAGTAATTCTCAGGATTAGCCGGACCCCTACAAATCAAAAAGAGACAGCGAAACCTAAAAATATGCCATCACTATATGAGATGGAAACCCGCAAAATGGATTTACCCTTAAAGACTATGCATCTTCATGCAGAATTTTATTGTCTATGTGCTTCCTAAATGCAAAGTTAAAGGGGGTTTCTGGCCTTAGGGTACAAGTCTGCAGTCACTATTACTGACCGCAGACTTGTGAATCCTCACATTGCGGACTGCACGCTGTGAGGATTCTCCGATGCGCGTGGCTGCAAGTATGTCATATGCATAAATCCAGTCATATGCCGACTAGATGGGCGCAGCCTTGCTCAATGTAAGTGTATTAAGAAAGGCCAGGCAAGTCTAGTTGGAATGTGGCCAGATGTTTGCAAATCGTAGTCACATGAACACCCACTCCCGGCACCGGAAAATCCTCAGCACAGTGCACGCACATAGTGACTGCATACTTGTAGCCTAAATACGGACAACCCCTTTAAGCAACTTATTTAAGCATTTTTTACCATTCTCTTGCTGAAGTGTGTCTATAAATCTTTTATCTAGCTCATTGATTTTTCAAAATTGATACAAATCCATCAGAACTCCTGTTCCTGATGGCAATTTCTGCTCACCTCTCCTTTCTCTTTGTGTTAAAGGTAGCAGGAGGGAAAGGTGAGGGGTTGTACATAGGTTCTCGTGGATAGGAAAGAAAGCATATACAGTCTCTGGGAGGGCAGAGAAAACAGAATCTACACAAGGAGGAAAGCACATGGTGAGAAAAGTGCAATACTGGACCTGTGCTAATACATGAAAACAAATGAAGGCAGCAGCATCCTGGATGCATACAGAGATCACTTCCAGCCTTTATTACAGGCAGAGACACTCTCGCAAGAGAAAAATCTGAAACTTGGATCAGGCCTCAATATGCATATTAAGAGGTCTGAAAATGAATGAAGGGATGAAGATTGCAGACTAGTGTAACATGCGTAAAAATATATATATTTTTATGTCAAATGAGTCCATAGTCTGTAATAGATTAAGGAACATATTGTTTGTTTGTAACTCTGTAAAAGGTCCAAAAGTTTTGAATATCTCTTGTCATCGGTATTGGTGGTAGAGGCAAAAGGTTTCTGCAGAGACTGAGCCTTGTTATTACTACATATCAGGTGGTTCTCCACGGACAATGTCCGGTGTGTTAGTCAGATCAACCGAGGAACTTTTACATTACAATTTTAATACTTAAAGAAGTTCTAAAAAAGAAATAATACCCTGCATATTTAAAGGCATCAAGGTATCCAGGACATCAGGGGACGTCTCTACCAGAGAGAAGAGAGTGGCACTTTTTCTGTAGTCAGTCTGTTTTTCGGGATCCGCTCTTGGCAGCTTCACGTTCTGCTCGGTGACTAGGCATCAAATCATAAATAATCAAGGCTATCCTCCGAGAGTCAGATGAAAGAGATTTACTTAATGGAAATCTCTGAACTGGAGATGAGAGGTTTTCTAAGATTTCCAGACCCAAGTGCATTAATAACACATTTATCTAGGAATCTTTCTGAAAAAAAGGAAATCATTAATTTCCCAGAAAGATAAATGCTTCCACGTCCGAGACGTATTTACTGGTGGATATTCTTTCTGCTGTAACCAATTGGCCTATTTTCCTTCAAAGTCAAAGGCTTTGGCATCGTGACGTACATTGTCACACAAAGTATTCCATCACACGGGATGGATGTGGCTGCTCCGCAGTGCGGCACGTCGTAGGACGGGTATCGTCATGTGCGTCAAGCGGATCTGTTGTATTACGGGAGCTTTTGTTAAAATGCTAAATTTTGGACAAACCTTTCGAGCAGAGAACGGGACGTTTACTATGTAAATTATCATAAACTTCAAACGGAAATTAATGAGTTGGCTGCAGAATAGGTACAGTGCTTAAAAAGGCATTTGCAGAAAGTTGGCAAAGAGCGGCGAATATTATTCACGTATCGGTATGGAAATGTTTCTCAGT
Organism: Phyllobates terribilis; assembly: GCF_046119375.1. Lineage (NCBI taxonomy): Eukaryota > Metazoa > Chordata > Amphibia > Anura > Dendrobatidae > Phyllobates > Phyllobates terribilis. The sequence continues at coordinate 390,972,062 of NW_027362765.1, forward strand.
GTTGGAGATAGGGCGGCATAGAATAGAGGTCATTTCTTTCTTTTTTTTTTGCACCTGTGATGGTAATCACACAATTTGATATTCATCCTGTCCTCAGCTGACAACAGGGAACAATGGATTAAATTCAGCTGCTAGACTAGATCGACACGGGAGACTTTGGTGCATATAAAGGATTATTCCTAATGTTGGAAGCCGTCAACTATCCACAGGATTGGATGGTCTCTGTGTGGTGGTCTCTGTGTGATTTGCGACATGTGAAGAATGCCTACGAAAGAGACATTCCTCACATGTATTAAAGCTGTCAAACAGTCGCAAATCATGAACACAGGGAGACTGAAACATAACACCCGAGCACGCTGAAGATACTCGGTGTTCGCCTGAGCATGCTCGCCGAAAGGGATAACAGTACATACTTGCTCATCACTAATCCCAACCATTCCAACCACTGTCAACGAAACAGTCAGAAAATTTTGAGCTGGATTAGGAGGGTGTAGATTAGTCGTAGATCTGGTATAGATATGTCATTTTGTTGTACGCAAAATCCCTTTAATTATGCCCATCTAAATCATGGTAAAATTGAAGATTTTGGTTTTGTCAAGTCCATATCGGACCACTAGTGATCCTTGTTCCAATTTCTAATGTTAATTTCTGTTGCAGAACCTGTGCAAGAAAACCCAGAACCCACGGAAGTCAACATCCAGGAAGAAGACACTTTATGGAGCATCCACATTGGGAGCGAGTCTCGGAAATTCTGCGACCTCTGTCGAGCTTGGTTTAACAACCCAATGATGGCTCAGCAACATTACGAAGGGAAAAAACACAAGAAGAACGCGGCACGGGCGAAGCTCCTACAAAGACTGGGTGAAACCTTGGATTCTGAGGCGCTGGAAGGTGAGTCCATTCCTTGTGTGTAATATTCTACTAAATAGTGATAAAGGTTTTCATTAATGGATGTTACTGGTAATACTGGTTAGCGTTAGCTCCATATGTAGAAGAACCATGTGGATGAAGTTTCTCCTGAGTTTCTTGATCTCTCGCTGGAACGTCAGGCTTCTTTACAGTGTGCCATGATAGTTGGAAAGGTATCCAACCTTTTGGTTTTGGTTGTCTCACTTCTGTGTAACTTGCTGTCCATTGCCTGTTTAAAGCAGCAGCGATATCAAGACATATTACAAGAAATGGGTGAAGGGTCTTTGTCTTTATGCAGGAAGTGTTGCAAGCCGTTGTCTCTCCACTGGAAGTGGGGGTGGAGCTTTATACAGGAAGTGGGGGTGGAGCTTTGTATCTATACAGGAAGTGGGGGCGGGGCTTTGTCTCTACAGAAAGTGGCGGCGGGTCTTTGTCTATTGCTAGGAAGTGGGGGTGGATGTTTGTCTCTCAGCAGGAAGTGAAGGTTCGTCTCTACAGGAAGAGGGAGCAGATCTTTGTCTTGCTACAAGAAGTGGAGACGGGTCTTTGACTCGACAGGAAGTTGAGTTGAGTGTTTCTCTCGCTACAGGAAGTGGGGGTGGATGTTTGTCTCTCAGCAGGAAGTGGAGGTTCGTCTCTACAGGAAGAGGGAGCAGATCTTTGTCTTGCTACAAGAAGTGGAGACGGGTCTTTGACTCGACAGGAAGTTGAGTTGAGTGTTTCTCTCGCTACAGGAAGTGGGGGTGGGTTTTGGTCTCTTTACAAGAAGTAGGAGCATATGTTTTTCTCTCTGCAATAAGTTATTTCAGATATTTTTCTTGCTACATGAAGTGGGGGCGAGTCTTTGTCTCTATATGAAGTGGAGGCAGGTCTTTGACTCTCTACAGGAAGTGGTGATGAGTTTTTATCTCTACAGGAGATCGTGACTGGTCTTTGTCTCTACAGGAAATGAGCAGGTCTTTGTCTCTTGCTAAAGGAAGTGGAGGTGGATCTTTATCTACAGGAAATGGGGGTGGGTCTTTATCTACAGGAAGTGGGGGTGGATCTTTATCTACAGGAAGTGGGGGTGGGTCTTTATCTACAGGAAGTGGGGGTGGGTCTTTATCTGCAGGAAGTGGGGGTGGGTCTTTATCTACAGGAAGTGGGGGTGGGTCTTTATCTGCAGGAAGTGGGGGTGGGTCTTTATCTACAGGAAATGGGGGTGGATCTTTATCTACAGGAAGTGGGGGTGGGTCTTTATCTACAGGAAGTGGGTGTGGGTCTTTATCTACAGGAAGTGGGGGTGGGTCTTTATCTACAGGAAGTGGGGGTGGATCTTTATCTACATGAAGTGGGGTGGGTCTTTATCTACAGGAAGTGGGGGTGAATCTTTATCTACAGGAAGTGGGGGTGGATCTTTATCTACAGGAAGTGGGGGTGGGTCTTTGTCTCTCTTCAGGAAGTGATGGGTGTGTGTTTGCATCTGTTGTTTTGTCTTTCACAGTCATAATGGATAGGTGGGCTTTTAGTTTATGGCAGGCAAGCTATTAGGGAATGGAAGAGGAAATGCATGATAAGCAACAAGGGAAAGAAAGTTCTAGCACCTGTAATGCTGGCAGCATGATCATAAACACTCAAAAACAGTGAATGGCAAGTTATAGAGCATAAGAAACAGGTAGTTCCTGGACATATTAGACTGTTATAATGTGCACCAAATGCTTCAACAAGTTTGGGCAGGATGATGGCAGCAAGGTTATGCTTTCCTATAGGTTTTGCGAGATAATAAAACCTAGAGTTAAGATAACATACAACTGCCACTAGAGGAGCCTACTGTATGTAGTTATACATTGATATAGCGAAACATGTGTCATACTACTGTGCTTCCTCCAGTGGTGGCTGCCGGCAAACCCGGGACATTGACCTCTAACTGTGCTGGGGATTTGGAGCTATATTACAGTAACAATAAGCTCCAAAAGCTCTAAAAATATAGTAGGGAATTACTCAGCACTGGATTTTGGAATTTTTAGATGAAAACAACAAAACAAGATTGTGTTCTCGGGTGGCCATTAATCTTAGAGAAACTTTGTCTCTATTATTCTAGAGTCTTCATTATGTCCCTTAAAGTTTTACTTTCAGATACTCAATGCACGTGGAATTATACAGAGACGTCATAGACTTATTTTTTTGCGCTTTTATTTTTTCCTCCTTTTTTTCTAAGAGATTGAATTTATATATTTTTCCATCGACATGGCTTGTTTTTGTCGGACAAGTTGCAGTTTAGAATGACACCATTTATTTTGCAATGTAATGTACTGAAAAACAGGAATGACATTACCAAGGAAGGGGTGAAATAATGAAAAACAAAAAAAAAACAATTTTGTCATTGCTATATGAGTTTGTTCATAGTCCTGTAAAAATGACATGGCATTATAATTCTCCAGGTCGGTACAATACCAAACTAGTGGTATAGTTCTTTTTATATTTTACTGGTTAAAATAAAATCCAAAACTTAAAAAAAAAATAGTTTGTTTTTATTTTTACAATGTTTTAGTTGCATTTTATTACATTTTTGGGGGGCAACTGAAAAAAAGGCAATTCTGATGTTTCAATATTTTTTTTCTCTTCTATGTTTAACATCTGATATAAATAATTTTAGATTTTGATAGATCCGACTTTTACAAATACGACAGCAGATATGTTTTTATTTCTTTATTTTTGAATGGAGAAAAGGGGGTGATTGAAACTTTCTTTACATTTGTTAAACTTTTTATTTTCATTTTTAGCCTATTTGTTTTACTCTCATTGCTATTGCCAGTAAGAACAGTTTTACTTTTAGACAGTCGTGATAAACGTGCCCCATTGTGTATACAGTTCGTGCATCTATAATTAATGGTCGTGCTGTCATCCTCTTCTACGATTCATAACCAGATTGGTAAATGTTGTCCAGTTATGATGGTATTTAAAGTTTAAAGCCCCGTCGTGTGCAGCGGGTCCCCCGGTAAGTGAGTGAATGCGATAATGTTGTGCTCATGAGCTCGGTCTTATTAAAATATTAAAGAGGCGAGAGCGGCACTTGTCCCTCAGCATATGCATCCATCCATCCAATTTTATGGATCTGATTTACTAGGGACAAAAAGTCCATGTTTAGTTAAAATAATGCGTTCTGCCAACGTTATTATGTGTGCGGTTCCTTTTTCTATTTTTACAAGAACAATATTCTCAAGAAAAAGCATGACTGATGTCAACACTGATAAAGTATTAACTTTTGTTCTTTGGAAAAAGTATTTGTTCCTTTAGAAATGTCCCTTTTCTGATCTTAAAGCAAAATGTGATATTATAATGCCAAGGGAATTTGAGGAAAACCCATATTATATGGTGGCAAGATTACTGCATATAGACAGTATATATATATATATATATATATATATATATATATATATATATATACACAAATATAGGAGTCTTCCTCTTATTATAATGTAGTAAATTAGAGAATGTAACTTAGTAATATCATTCACTTAGCCCAGGTGCCCCCATTTTTCAGGTAACTGCTCTGTCCTTGGTTCCATGTGACAGCGTTTCCTGTTCTGTAATGGGACTGGTGTGGTGTAGGAAGGGGGCTGGCTAACTATCATAGCCTTGAAAGGATAACAAAACCATTATGAGCCATTATTTCCAATAAAGAAAGTTTGGAACCAAACTAAGTATACAAGGAAAGATCCAAAGACTTTATCCGAAAGATCCCAGAAATACTCACAGGGAAATGCAGTTTGTCTTTGTGAATGATGTCTTGCTGGATAATAGGATAGCTGAGATATATGGCCTGGATTTGATCCCTTGAGTTTGTGATCTGTGGTCGGCTTCACTTTCTGCCGAACCACAGGAGACACACCTTTTCTCTGGGTGTTTGGGTTCTGCTATTCTGGCTGCAGTCTGCTTAAGTTAACACAGGTGTTTTCATTTGTCTGCCTATCACCTTTTGGGTGCAGCTTTATATTCTGTACGTCTGCTGGTGTTTCTTGCTTCTGATAGATTCATTTGGATGTTCTGACATTCTGAAGCCAGTCTGTGAGATTCCAGCAAAAGGGTTTTTGCTTTGCTGTTTCTTTGCTATACTTTACGCCTATCTTTTTTTTATCTTTAGGAAGTAGGCATTATATTTGTTAAATGTAATTGTTTTATTCTTTGCTTGGTATTTCGTTATTTACTTTACTCACTCTGGGATCTTTTCTTTGTTCAGCACACTTCTCCTCTTGAAGATAATTTACACTCTGCCATGCCCTCCGGGTCTTTAGGAAGCAATTTGTCAGCCTTTTAGGCACGTTAGGTCTGTGTTGCCATCCCCTAGTCTGTGGTTTGGTCTATCTCTGCACCCACAGGCATCACCAGGGACTACGGAGTCAGGATATCTAGTCTGTACAGGAACCAGCAGGGTCAGTTGCAGTTTTTAGTGTATAACCTATTTTCCCGAGTGAGTTGCTACACAGGCATAGCAATACTCGGAGCTGTTGGGGACATTCAGGGTGAGCCGCCGTCGATTGGGGGCACCATTGCGTTATCTTAGGGTGCCAACCTCTGCAATCAGGTAGGGACAGACCAGGGTCAGAATATGACTTTTACTAGTCACTTTTCACAGGCTAATGATCAGCCAAACAAGCATTCGTAAAAATCATTCCCAATCATTGAGCGATCAACTGATTCACCGGTTGATTGGATCAACAGGGGAAGTGACACCGACAATATGCAAACTGCATGGAGACCGCAGATCATAGCAATGCTTGCTTGTCCCCATACAATTTGCGTTGGCCTATGTAAAAGGGCCATAATGGAGCACTGATTCACTTTTGTTCAGAAATCTGGATGTGTAAACCAACCTTAAGGTAATGCAAATTAGCCCTCTCACACAACGAAAGAAACATCCTCACATTGACCTTTCAAGTCAATGTTCAACACTTGAAACATAACCAGAGATAAATACCAAGTCAGGAACTCATCTGGGGTTTTGGGGTGCATGTTGCATCAGCTGAGCCAAAATCTGCTCTATACTGATGAGGGGTAAAAACCCCAAGAGAGGCTTTCTGTAGAGGAGTTTCTGGATGCTCATGTCACACGGTTCATTAAAGGGTTAGACATTGACTTATGGGGTGGCCATATCTACTTGGTGCTACCTTTCAATTTTTGAAGAGCTAATTTACATACTTTTCTTACATGAATCACTGCCTGTAGGACTCCATACGTTGGTCTCTTGATGGAGAAGCAGTAATTCCACCCATCCCCACCTTAAAAGGGAACATCCATAGATCTCCGACATAATAAAAAAATGTGTCATAAGCACAGGCAATTTTTGGCTGCATAATTATTATTATTAAGGATGAGGATATCTGCCAAAATTTGAATTCGGCAGATTTTCTAGAATTAAGGCGAGAAATTTTATTTGTATCGAATTTAATCGATGCAAATCAAAAATGCATTATTATGCTCTGATATCTCTCCAGACCCCAGAGTATAAGAAACATAAGTAATAAAAAAATTATACTCACCTCGCATCGGCTCCCACCTGCCCTGCTGCACTGCCCCCGCTCTAGTCCTTCTTCAGTCTGGTCAACGTGGACTCTCCAAACGCATCTTTGACACCTTGAGCACTGACAGGACCCCACGACATCATGACGTTGCATGAGGCCTAGTGAAAATACCTTTGAAGAGACCACACCTGTGAGCGGCAGAAGAAGACGGCTGGCCCGGAGCTAGGCTGTACTGCAAGACAGGTGGATGACCGACGACTGTAATTTGTTTTTCAACCCCTTCTAGCCTCTCCATAATCCAGCAAAATGACAGTTGCGATTTTGCCTGATTCATCCGAAGAGAACCTAATACATTTTTAATTTTTTAATTTCTCCAAAGAGAACCCAATAAAATTTTAATTCATATTTTAATAATCAGAGATGAGCAAATCAGTTCAATGCGAATCAAATTTGCCTTAAATTCTACAAATAACAAGTTAAAATTTTATTAGATTCTCTTTGGACAAATCAAGCAAAATGCCAGTTACCATTTTCCTTGATTCGAGAACCTAATAAAATTGTAATTTGGGCAAATCCAATTTCTTGTAAAACTCATGGCGTTTTCGATTTGCCTTGAACTAATTCACTCATCTCTGATTATTACCCACCGTTGTCAGCATCATAATCCTATTGTGGACCATTTGGCATTTTCTTTATGTGCCGGCGGCAGGTTTCTAAGTGCAAAATCTGATGATTGAAGAGATAATTTACTTATGGTTAAGTTTTGTCCCTTGGTGAAAATTGCACTGACGTGGTGCAGCACAAGAGAAAACCTTTAGACTTAGATGAAAAAATAAGTCAAAAAAGTAACTTACACATTAAAGAAACTTCCATATTTTGCCTGGAAAGACTAAATGCTTTCACAGAACGGCTTTATCCATTACGGAATATTACATTTATGTGACAGTATGAATATAACATAGAAATAAATAGAATTTAATATTTTATGTCGCCAGCTATCTCCAATAACACTCACTTTCTTGCGCAGCAGAAAAATGCAAAAATTCGCATTCGTCATCTCAAGTAAATATATTAAATAAGAAATGGCGATATCATCCTCGAATTACAGCGTGGTTAAGCAGTGACAAATGATACCGAATTAACTGACTATTCCTCTACATCTTCTCTGTTCCTCGTTATCTAATACAGTCTTGCAAGAAATTTCAATCCCCGGCTGAGGCTGCACTTTATTAAGTGTGTACGGTGACATAAGATGGGAGATTGTTAATCTTCATGATGGAAAGAGCCGCAGTCGCACTAATCAGGTTTTTCGGGATCAGTTTTGTTGGCAGACGAAAGACAATGATATTTGATTCTTATTTAGTATGAAAAAATATGAAGAATGAAATTTTGTATAAAGGAATTTTGTATCATAATATTGTTAATAAAAATTACTTTTTTGCTCCTCAAAGATCCTGGTATCAAGGTAGATATTATCTAAGACACTTTTAATAAAAGATCTGCTATTCTGCCAGAAGGAACAATCGAGACCAGTAGAAAACATCCCCAAACTTTCCCTCCCTTGCTTCCCAACACACAGCCCTCCTCATCCCAGGTCCTTTAAGTGCCATTAATATCTGTCATCCAAGGGGCAAAATATGGAAACCACAACCGTTGATTCAAAACTCCAAATCCCCTGTATACATATGAATGTAAAGGGTTAAGTTTTCTTTGATACGTGGAGCCACCACCTTAGTTTCATTGGTGTCATAAACTTTTTGCATACTTTTTTTTTTATTTTTAAATGATCACTGAAGTTTGAATAAACCTTGCACCAATCAAGAAATGTTATAATATATATTTTTAGAGCAGCACGGTGGCTCAGTAGTTAGCACTGTCGTTTTGCAGCACTGGGGTCCTGGGTTCAAATCCCACCAAGGACAACATCTGCAAGGAGTTTGTATGTTCTCCCTGTGTTTGTGTGGGTTTCCTCCGGTTTCCTCCCAAACTCCGAAGACATACAGATAGGGAATCTAGATTGTGAGCCCCAATGGGGACAGTGCCCATAATGTCTGTAAAAATGCAGAATATGAGGGCTCTATATGAACAATGCATAATAAATAATGCCACTTGCTACATTTATGAGATACTTCCACTCCTCCTCCCTCCCTACTGAACTCATTATTCACTCAGAAACACTGCTAAAATCTGAGAAAGAAGACAGATTATCAGTTCACTGAGCGATCAGGTTACATGCTGCCAATAGCAGGGAAGAAGGGTGCTATAAAGAGAGCAGATACACACATAAGACTACATTCACATGCAGCATTTTTTTTCCTGCAGCCAAAACCTGCTTTCTTGGCAGTAAAATGCTACGTTCAAAAAGCTTTTCTTTTTAGCAGCGTTTTTTGGAGCAGATTACTTGTGTAATTTATCTACAGTACATGTTTAATAAAGTTAGTTTTATTCTCCAAAAACGCAGCAAAAAAAGGCAGCAAAACCTGCCCTTCCTCATTGTGTTCTAAGAGTGAAAAAACGCTGCAAAAACTGAATTGACACGCTGCAGATTCAAAAATTGCTGAAGTTCTAAAATTCAGTCAGTAAAACAAAAATACGCTTGTGCATGAGATTTCTGAACTCTTATAGCTTTTGCTGGTACTGTAAAGTGTAATTTCTTATTTGCAGAAAAAATGCTGCAAATAACGCTGCATGTGAACATAGCCTAAAAGTTGCACCTGCTTTCTAGTAAGTGTTTTATCTCACCCCAGAGCTGAATTCACATCTACCCTGCTCAGTACTGCCTTATAATATCTTCCATGCTGCTTCTGAAGAAGTGCTACAAAGTAAAAGATGAGCTGGATCTCCTCTTTTCTGTGTGTCCTGTGTAGGTGAGATATCATAGCAGCCAGTCTATATCCACTAGCTTAGCGACAAATGAAAATGAGAGACACAGTCTGCAAGTGGGAAAATGCAGGATACAAGTCATGTAATGACCAGAAATAGTGTTATTCCTCATGACTAGGGATGTGCGAACCGGAATGGTAAAATTTGGGGTCCGTACCGGACACCTAGTGTCTGTGCACGGACCCCAAACATGGGTCCAATCAACAAGCTTTTCCGGCGTGGGCACTTCCAGCTCAATCACAGCCATGTCAAGTATTGGCATGGTTGTGATTGGCCGGCACACTGTATAAAAAAAAAAATAATAATAAAAAAAAGAAAAAAGAGGTGGGGTTTCTTCTATTCTTGATAACCAGCACAGGTAAAGCTGACAGCTGGAAAAACATGGTCTTTTTCAATTCAAGTGTAAGGGGAAAGATTGGTAAGTGGCATCATTGGAGAGGCTTGTAGTATATTAAGGGCACTTTTTTTAATCAAAATTTAACTTAATAATAATCTTTTTATTTATATAGCGCCAATATATTCCGCAGCGCTTTACAATTCAGACAATTTACAGACATTATTACTTATGGTACATTTTTCATTGGGATTGAAAAAATTTGGAAAAAAGGGATGAAATAAAAGTGGAGTATTATTCTCAGCATAGCCTGAAAATCTCAGTAACGATTGGTTCATTGGGGTGAAATCACCTCTGGCCATGTTGGGGCGCCGTAGTTCTAGTTTGGCACCGGTGACGCTAATTACATGTGACTTTTGCGAGGCATTTGGCCTTAATGCTCTAAATCACTCCCGTATCTTTTAATGCCCCCTGCTCCCCCCCCCCCCTATTTCTTTTGAATAATGTCACCATTTTTGCAGTCTCCGTACACTAAATATACTGACCGTGGATTAAAACAATGATTTTACCCTTGAATAAACTGAACATTAGGAAGCTGGAAGGTTGGGGTCTTGAACTCTGCCACTTTGATTTATTGCCTTCCCCCGGTATTTCACAATCATCCAGTTCTTTATTTGTACTTGGCCAATGTCACCGCAGTCAGGGTAGGATGTGTGATGGCGGCGCTGTGTTACTTAACGAGACGGGGTCAGGGGTTATTATTGTATCGGCTCTGGGAAGGCGTTCTGCTCCTGTCGAATGTCAGAATTGTAAAGTGGCGGATGAGCTGGGCGCTGCCACGGAAAGTAATAGAAGTTACTCATTTATTTTATATGCTAATGGATTAAAGGAGAAATACGAGCACAACTAATACATTGTGAGTGCTGAATGACGGGAGACTTAATGTATCCAAATAAGCTCTGTTTTCTTTCTCCTAGGAAGCATCGCTTGGGAGAAATATAGTTTCCCTTGTAGGGGTTTTACTCACTTGGGTGCGACGGGAGGAAAACAAGCATGTTCCCTTAAAAGTCCATGTCGGTTTATTGCTTCATAAACCAACCAGCAAAAAGGAAAAACAAAGCAGCCTTTAGTTCAGGCAAACAAAGTAAAGTGTCCGTTAAGCAAGTCTCCGCTGAGCCAGTCCTGTGGGCACACATGGCTGGGTAGCATCCAGTATCCTGGCCCGGTCTGGAGAAAACCACAGACTGGAGGCCTTCTCCCTCCAAACACACAGACCATGTGCCAAACAACGGCCACCATTTTATAGGTTGTCAACCACACCCAGAGGTGAGGTATGTTGGTAGCTGGACCCGCCCATCTCTCTAAGCTACCCATAACCTGGTCCCAGGTGCATCAAACAGCCTCTAAGTGCTTACGTGCACTAGAGAAACACTCCGGGTTACATCACTGAGGACAGCCATCTCTGTGACACATACCTCCCATCAACTATGTGACCATTAGCCACCTTACTCCCTCCAAAGTTATAGAAAGAGTTTTGCAACATCCCCCAAACCATGTACATGAGAACTGAGCTGCAGTACCTGAATACCGCCACCACACAGTGGGTGTCACTGTATAGTGCACTAACCATTGCAGCAGCTGATTGGTGGGGTTGCCAGATAAATGACCCCCACCGATCTGTTAATTAAGACCTCTCCAAAAAGGTAGGTCATCAATATCCATGTCCCTGACATCCCCTTTAATGATAACTGCACTGATATTAGATATTGTATACCACATTGAATGTCACCCGTATTTCCAATAGACCGATACAGCAGAGAAACATTGAAATAGATTTGTTACAATTTTGGAATGAGTGAGTAACTTAAAGGGGTTGTCTAAATAAGACCATCCCATTCTACATGTTGTATTATGACATAAGGGCGTCATAAAGGGTAGGGGCTGTACCTGCTAGGGACCACCTATTAAAAATGAGCGTCTCGCAATCTTTTTGACATTACATTATCAGCTATGTATTTGTAATTCTGCCTTTCTTCTTCAGTGGTAATATGTGGCTGGATAAAGCTTTAAATACTAGCCCTATAGTAATCAGCTTCCCGTTTTTTTTTTTTCTTCTAATGTACAGTAAATTATATATTATTTATTTATTTTTTTAATATTTTTTTTATTATTTATTTTATTATTTTGATTATTTATACTTTTTTATATACTTTATACTTGTTGTCTATTTTATTTTCTTATTTTTCTCAGTTAAGTCATACAGAAAATAACAGATTTTCCAGTAGAAATCATTTCTAAAAAGTCTTGTGCGTAGATATTATTGTTTTATTCTTGTTATGATCCCTCCTGCTACTCTCAGAACGTCCACCACATATATCCAGTGCCGGTGGTCGCACATGCTCAGTAGCTCAGTCACATCACTCAGATCCGCCTCTTAGATTTGGGTGGTTGAGTTATTCCTGCTATTGTGCATACAGCCAATATTAATCAAGACACTCAAAATGGCTTCTTCTTGTCGGCACTGGACTCTCATGGCCTTCACGAAAACTGACGGTGATATATGGACCGGTATCTGACCTTGAACTAAACCGTCACATATATGCCTGTGAGGCTTTTAAGTTCAGGTTACGAGATCTGTGACCAGTCTGGATATCAAGGTCCGTACTTGAAGTGTGATACCAGCCTGGACATTCTGAAGGAGAGACAAATAACCACCAGGGGGAGCCATAACACAGTGTCCAAAAGCAATATCTAAACCAAAAGGTATTTTTAAAGCAATATTCTAGTTGAATTTTTTTTAGAATAATTGTGACCTGTAAGAAAAAAATGTACTTTGATAATGGAACAACTCCTCTAAAAAACAAAAACATCAATCTGAACTATATATTTTTAAAGAGGACCTGTTACTTGGTCAAAAGTGGCCTGTTTTTGCTCTTATTTTATTCCCGCTGTTTTTTTAACTTGAAAAAGACAACAGTTCGGCCTTGAAACTGTGATGCGTCTGGGGTCGAACCCCTGAGCCTGTGCTTTGTGGTCGGCTTCTCTGTCCGCTGAGCCACAGCAGATACATCTTTTTTTCCTGGTGTTTAGTTTCTGTTATTTTTCCTTCAGTCTTTAGGGTGACAGGTGTTTTCATTTACTCATTTGTCTGCCCTATCACCTTTCGAGTGCGGCTTTATATACTTTCCCCTTGCTGGTATTTCCTGCTGGTGATAGTCTCATTTGGATATCCAGCCATACTGCAGTAGTTTAAGCCAGTCAGTGAAAGATCAGCTAGGGTTTATCTCTCTGCTGTTTATGTTCTTTACCATACACCTATCTTCTGTTTCTTTTTAGGAAGTCATAGAATCATAGAATCATAGAATCATAGAATGGTAAAGTTGGAAGGGACCTCCTGGGTCATCTGGTCCAACCCCCTGCTCAAAGCAGGATTCACTAGATCATCTCAGACAGATGTCTGTCCAGCCTCTGTTTGAAGACGTCCATTGAAGGGGAACTCACCACCTCTCGTGGCAGCCTGTTCCACTCATTAATCACCCTAACTGTCAAAAAGTTTTTTCTAATATCTAATCTGTGTCTCCTCCCATTTAGTTTCATCCCATTGCTTCTAGTCTTTCCTTGTGCAAATGAGAATAAAGATGATCCTTCTACAATGTGACAGCCCTTGACATATTTGTAGACAGCTATTAAGTCTCCTCTCAGTCTTCTTTTTTGCAAGCTAAACATTCCCAAATCCTGCAACCGTTCCTCATAGGACATGGTTTGCAGACCAGTCACCATTCTGGTCGCTCTTCTCTGAACTTGCTCCAGTTTGTCTATGTCTTTTTTAAAATGTGGTGCCCAAAACTGTACACAGTATTCCAGATGAGGTCTGACCAAAGAGGAGTAAAGACCGATAATGACTTCACGTGATCTAGACTGTATGCTTCTGCTAATACATCCCAGAATTGTATTTGCCTTTTTTGCTGCTGCATCACACTGTTGACTCATGTTCAGTCTATGATCTATTAGTATACCTAAGTCTTTTTCACATGTACTGTTGCTTAGCTCTATTCCTCCCATTCTGTATATGCTTTTTTCATTTTTATTGCCCAGATGTAGTACTTTGCATTTTTCCCTGTTAAAAACCATTCTGTTGGTTGCTGCCCACTGCTCCAGTTTATTTAGGTCTTTTTGAATCCTCTCTCTCTCTTCTCTAGTATTAGCTATCCCTCCTAGCTTTGTGTCATCAGCAAATTTAATCAGCTTACCCTCAATTCCTTCATCTAAATCATTGATAAAGATGTTGAACAATACAGGTCCCAGGACGGAGCCCTGTGGTACCCCACTTGAGACATTCATCCAGCTGGATGTGAAGCCATTTACAACCACCCTTTGAGTCCGATCACTAAGCCAGTTATGAATCCACCTAACAGTTGCCTGGTCCATTGCATACTTGGTCATTTTTTCAATAAGGATGGTGTGAGATACTTTGTCAAATGCTTTGCTGAAGTCAAGATATACTATATCTACAGCATTTCCCTGATCCACCCAGTCAGTGATTCTGTCATAGAAGGAAATTAAGTTAGTCTGACATGACTTGTTAGTTACAAACCCATGCTGACTCTGGTTAATCACTTCATTCTTATCCATGTACTTACATACATGTTGTTTAATAATTTGTTCAAAGATCTTTCCTGGTATAGAAGTCAGACTCACCGGCCTATAGTTCCCTGGGTCCACCTTCTTCCCCTTTTTGAAGATAGGAACAACATTTGCTCTTCTCCAGTCTTCTGGGACTTCTCCTGTTCTCCAAGAATTTTCAAAGATTATGGAGAGTGGTTCTAAAATTTCTTCTACGATCTCCTTCAGTACTCTGGGGTGTAATTCATCTGGACCTGGAGACTTGAACTCATTTATGTTAGCTAAATATTCCCTCACAATCTTTCTGTTTACAGATAACTTGGATTCCTCTATTCCTTTAAAAGGACAGTGAAGATCAGTTGATGTTACATTTTCTTTCTGAGAGAAAACAGATGCAAAATAGGAATTAAAAAGTTTGGCCTTCTCAACATCCTCTCTTACCAGTTCTCCATTTTCATCCTGTAAAAATCCTATAGCATCTTTGACTTTTCTTTTACTTTTGACATACCCCCAAAATCCTTTTTTATTGCTTTTGACATCTCTTGCAAGCCTTAATTCATTGTCAGCTTTAGCTAACCTGATACGTGCCCTGCAGGATCTGCAGACTGCATTATAATCTTCTTTAGATATGCCTCCCTCTTTCCATTTAATAAACATTTCTTTCTTTCGTTTTAGCATGTGTTTAAGTTCTGTGTTCATCCATCCTGGTTTCCTTAAAAGCTTCCCATTCTTCCTACTTTTCGGGATTGTTAACGATTGTGCTTTGAGAATCTCATTTTTAAAAATTTCCCATCCTTCCTGGACATTTTTGTCCTTAAGGACATCCAGCCATTGGATCCCTCCTATTCTCTTTCTGAGTCTCTTAAAATCTGCCTTTCTAAAATCTAACCTTGAAGTTTGAGTCTTCACATGTCTTCCTCCTCTAGTTATCCAAAATTCTATAATAGCATGATCGCTGCCTCCTAGGGTCCCAGCCACCTTTACCTCCTCAACCATTTCCTCCCTGTTTATAAGGATTAGATCCAAAGTAGCAGATCCCCTTGTTTTCTCCCCTACCTTTTGGAAGATAAAGTTGTCAGCAAGAGAGGATAAGAATTTGCTTGACCTGTTAGTTTTACTTGAGAGAGATTCCCAACAAATGTCTGGATAGTTGAAATCTCCCATGACCACTACGTCATATTTTTTGGAGAACTTGGTCATTTGATACATAAAAAGTTCATCCATATCTTCAGCTTGCCCAGGTGGCCTGTAGTAAATGCCTACAATGGTGTCCTTTCCGTTGTTCTCTCCTTGTATTCTTACCCAAACAGTTTCCACAGAACTCCCAGTCTCTTAACAGTACTTACTTAATCCTTTATTTGTATTTTGTGGTTTGTTTTACTCACTCTGGGATCTCTTTCTATTTCAGCACACTTTTCCTTCTGTAGGTAATTTGCACTCTGCTCTGCCCTCCGGATCTTTAGGAGGAACGTGAAGCGCTCGACGGCCTTTCAGGAAGCATAGGTCCGAGTTGCCATCGTCTAGTCTGTGGTTAGGGCTATGTCAGCTCACGCAGGAACCACTAGGGACTGCGGGGTCAGAATCTCTAGTCTGTATAGGAACCAGCAGGGTCAGTTGCAGTTTTTAGTGTGTTTTCTATTTTCCCAAGTGAGTTGCTGCACAGTCATCAGAAACGTGTAGTTAAATAAAAACCTTTTCATCTACTACTACAAAAGTTGCAAGAACTGTTTATCCAGTCACGTAGCCTATCATGAAATTGTTTTTTTTCCTACTGATGAAGATCCTCTAGGGCGTGTCTTTAGGCTGCTCTGCATAAATATCCTGTAAGAAACACCCCCTTGGAAAAGATCCTAAAAATTAGCACTAAATAATAAAGTCCATATCTCTGGAACTGTATGGCGGATTTAAAAAAAAAATAAAAAAATTGAGGGAGCAGAGGAAATAAGATAAAAGCAAAACTGGACACTTTTCAGCTGGTGTCTATGTTAGTCATGGTCCTTCTTTAGTCCCTCACTTGGACAGTGATGGACATTTCTAGACTTGCAGCTCCGGTGACTTACACTCGCTATCATTATTCTCCAGTTCAGGGTTGTATTTCTCCACAGATAGTCCCAGACATCTCAGTTAATCATTTCTATAGACATTTCTTTGGCTGCTCATTCAGCCCGAAAGATTTCTTGTCAGCGGAAAACTTTGCAGCCCGATAAGCGAGTGGGTTCTCTGAGACATTGCTGCCAAAATACTGGAAATAGCATCCAGCCAATGGTTCAATCAGGGCAGAAGATCAAAGCGTTGAGACAAGAACTGCACAGATGTCAGTGGGTGAATCAAAGAAAGTTCTCTCAATCAGTCAAGAAGTGCGGGAAGAAAAGAGTCTGTTAGTGAAGGACCTGCCGGGCCTCATGAAGAAGGGCTAAGACTTTTGATCCAGGTGCTTCTACGTTGGGTCACTTTTCGGCCGCCCTCTGATCCACGCGATGCCCTTTACTTCATCTGCGAAGAAGCTTCTCTTGAACTCTTTTTTATCTTTGAATCCCACTGTTTTTGGCAACGAGCTTTGGAATAAACTCTGATAATAATGACCTTTCCAATATAAAAGCCCGAAAAGAAAGGAGCTAAAATTATTTTTTTTAATTGAAATTCTTCTTTAGGTCACTTTACATAAAAATGTTAAATCTAGACCGTATGACATTTCTCCTAATAATAGGTTTTGGGGGTGTTTTATCAATTACGAACGAGTGATTTCAAGTCAGACTTTCTAATTCAATGTCATTGGTTGACCTTCTAAAAGCCTTTTTTTCTTTGCTAAATCTCCTTAAGAAGAACCCATAAACATCATTTTTTTTAACTTGGTGTAAAAGTCGCCATTTTCCTGAATCAGGCGTTGTTTTTCTTTTGTTTCTGTCCCTTTCCAATCCTGAGATATTGGCCCTCCTCCTTATGTATAAATGTATAATATAATTTTTTTAGCCAACTGGGTGTGGACCTCAAAAAGACACCCAGAAAGGAAAGTGATTGCCCACGCCCACTTGTCTTGGAAGGCAAGATTTACATGCAGAGAAAAATATAAATCGAGTCTTCTTAGTTTAAAGTGGGCATGGTCCTCATCTATTCTCTGTGGTTTTCTTCTTGACGGCCACGCCCAGTTGGCTACCAAGACTAGATTTATCTACAGGGAGGAGGGGTCATATCTCAGGAACGGAGAGGCGCAGGAACAAGAGAAAAACATCCCCGGATTCAGGAGAACATCGGCATTCACACCAGGTAAAAAAAACTACATATTTATGGCAAGTGACGGATTCTCTTTAATGGAGTCTTACTGGCAATGCTCCATAGGAAAAGTATGCGAATTAGCTCTCTACCCTAAAGAAAACTTTGTCACCAGGACCACCTTTTGGAGCAAGCTACAGGCAACTTTTTATTTTACTTGCATCTAAAGATCTGCCCTGGACAGTCTGGTAAATGTTGTTGCCTATCTACCTTCCGAGGAAGTCTTCAGAGTCCATTAAAGGGAAGCAGGACATGTAGCAAAAAAAAAAAGCTAAACTCATCTATTTAATCTCCGTCCAGTCCAGTATTGGTACTCACTAATCCTGCAACGATGATATCACATCCATCATTCATGTGACCGCTGCAGCTAATCACTCAGTGGTTGTTTGAAATACATATAAGCATCATCTTTGAGGCCACTAATTGGCAGCAGCGGTCGTGTGAATGATGGATGTGACATCAGAACTGCAGAAGATTACCAAAGCAGCAGGGCTAGAGCGGTGGAGGCTTGATTATGTGAGTATCAATCACTTTCTTAAAATCCCAGACTACAGTGACGCGCCCCCTGGGACATATTCCTTTTTGAGGGGAATACCCGGCACCGGATCAGATGGGGGGTTGTAGTCTTCCGAGTGGCTGTGACCCGGTCCGTGCCCAGGGCGTCAAGCTCAGTGTTATGTGGCAGTCCTACAGATGTTATTAAGAGTTCTTTTGTGTCGACTACGCCACCCGTTGTGATGCGGTCACTGTGGCCGCCGCTGCAGCAGGGTCCGCTGAGGCTGATGGTGGGTGCGCAGCTTGGTGGAATAACCCCCAACGGGAGGGGTATAGCCTCAGGGGGGACAGGTGCAGAGGATGGGGGTTGTGGTGGTGCAGTGCAGACGGCAATGAAGACAGAGTCGGGTTGTGCAGTTAAGGGTGTTTACTTACTGCAGATGTTGTACTGGTCACTCCAGCTTCGAGTGACCACCCGAGCCGTGCTGCGTCCACCAGGTCCTGGATCCAGCCAACCCCCAAACAAGTCCGGAGCGTGGCCCTGAGCTCTCCTTCTGTCCCGTTCTCTGGCCGTCCCCACCAGTGATCCACCTAAGTCCAGCTCCCTCGGGCCTTCTGTTGGGACACCCTTGGCCTTGGGTTCCCTGACCCTTCATGTGGTGTGCCTTCAGGGTGGATGTGATGGGTGGCCGTGGCAGATGCTGCCCACGGCTTCCGGTCTCTGGCTAGGGTGTGTTTTCTGCCCCCACCAGCTTGGGTTCCGGTACCCTGTGCCGACTCCTCACCCGGTGCTTTAATTTGGGTTCTTGGGTCCTCTCTGTTTTCCCCTCTGGGTACTCCTTCTCTGCTCCTCTCTCACTCAGGGTCTCTCTCTTGCTGCAGGCTGACTTCCTCTCTGCTTGCTGTCTGCTCCTCTGCAGCTGTCTTGCTGTCTCCAACTGACTTGTTCTCTGCATCTGACCCTGTTCTTTGATGGTGCCCACCTTATATACACCCTCTATGTGTGAGCTCAGGTGACCAGCACCCAATGAGCTCCTATCTTTACCCAGGCTGCTCCCCCTATCTGCCCCTACACTACTTGGGATGTACCACCCCCCTCCCACTCCAGCCAGGAACAGACTCGGTCGTACCTGCACATTTCTAAGTGGGAGTACCGTCGGCCTGTTCCTCGGAAATGGGATGTGTGTAGTGCATGCAGCCTACTGAGCTCAGTTCCACACTCCATCCTTACCCGGGAGTGGAATATCACACCTCTGGGTTGAGGTGCAATACCCCTGTAGCAGCCGAACCCTCAGGGTGCTACATTCCCCCCTGGTAAATCACAGCACGTCCTCGGGCTGTAAGACATAAACACCAAACATACAAAATTTTTCATAAACATATAAAATATATAAAACATTATATATATAGAACTTTCTCGTCGCCTCTGGCTCCTCCTCCGGTCACTGTGCAACGTGTGACCGGGTACAGTGCGACAGTCTTTCTAGAAAACATGGTTTTCCTATAAAACCAGTAGGGGGCGCTTTAGGAAGCGCAACTATATACAGGGAAAGTTGGCCGCTCTCAGTCCTCGGCCAGGTAAAGGGAAGGGAATGGCTGCTCACAGCCCTCAGCCTGGTATGGATACGGAATAACGGGTAACAGTTCACTCAGCTGGTCCCAACGGGGACTATATATATGTAGCAACAGTTTCTTTGTACCCCGGTCGGGTAACTATTTACATCTACTGCTCTGCCGCACTCAACGGCGTCGTCCTCCTGCTCTTTGCTTGTAGCTGGTTGTAACTTCAGACCCGTCCGGGTCCTCTTGCTCCTCCTCCTCGCACTGCAACTCCTCCTCCGTCAGGCGGTGTACGTGGAGGGCATAAGGTCCTTTGGCACACTTGTGCCGGGTAAAGGTGACCTCATCTCCGATGTAGAGGTCACGACCTCTGTGCCCCTCCGGCAGATGGGACTCCACATCTCTGCGCGTGACAAAGACGTCGCCGGGGGTGTTGTTGTCTCGGATGAAGCCCCACCCATGCTGCTGGTTGAACTTGATCACTGTCCCGATGGTGCGGGGACAATGCGCTGCACGGGGGTCCCTCCTGGTCCGGCTCTTCTGCTCGGCGCTCCTTATTTGGGCCTGTTGTTCTCGGACCCGCCTCTCTCTCCGCCCCCTTGCGAACTCTTCGAGCTGCTGTCGGCAACATTCAGCACGCTCTGCTGCAGCTGCCCTGGTTTCCTGAGTGAACCCCATTAGGTCTTCTCCGGTGGGGTCCCACTCAAACTGTGCTTCCGCTAGCGGGGGCGAGATCCGTGCCACGGGCTTCGGAGCCGGAATCAGGGGTTCATCCAGGGGTCTTAGTCTCTGCTGCCGTTCCAGCTCATGATATTCTTCGGGCCAGATGAAGGGCCGCCCGTCCGGCCATGTGAGCTGGCTGAACAAGTCCTCCCCCAGGTGTGGCACCCTTGGTTTTACGGGCGCGGGCGCGGTGGTGGTGGCGCCCGGGTTGCCCAGGCCTTGCGGCCAGGCCTGGGGCACCTGGAAGGTGAAGGGCACCGTTAGGACGGCGGCGCCCTGGGCTACCTGGCCTTGCGGCCAGGCCGGAGGCTCCGCGGAGGTAGGGGGCGCTGTTGGTGATGCGGCGCCCGGGGGTACTAGGCCTTGCGACCAGGCTGGTGGTATTTCCTGCTTTGTCACGCTCCGGGTCGAGGCGCGTGACGTCACAGGGGTCGCTGCGGCGGCTTCCGGTCGGGGCCTAGTCCATAGCGGTGACATGGCGGCTACGGGCACAGCAGGGAAACTTTCGGGCTCTGCAACGGGGAGCTGGGGCAGGTGGGCGGTTTCCCGGCTTGGGGTATAGGCGTCCCCTTTACCTGCCTCCATGCGTTCGGCTCCCTTCTCGGCGCCGTCTTCGGCCTTTGGTCCTCCCGCGCCATCCTCAGAGGCGGTCTGTTTCCTCTTCCAGGGTAGCGTGCTCCGTTGACTGGTCTCAGCTTGCTGGGCCATCTCCCGGCTCCATTCCGCCAATATCTCGCGCTGTACCCGGGCCATCCTCCTTGCGAGGCCCTCCAGGGCAGTGTGTGCACACTCCCGGTCTCGGGGGAGCTGTGCAAGGACCTCCACTAGGCCTAGTGGGGTCGTGGTGTCTAGCAGGCTCCTGACCAACGGGTCGGTGCTGCTCTGCTCTTCTTCCAGCAGGCTCCTGGCCAGCGGGCCGGTGCTGCTCTGCTCTCCTTCCTCGGTCTTTAGCAGACTCCTGGCCAGCGGGCCGGTGCTGTTCTGCTTTCTCTCCATATCCGGGTAAACTCCTCCGATACTCTTCGTTAGACTTCTTGCCTCCGGGTGCGCTCGCTCCAGACTGCTCCAAGCGACACCCATCTTCGTTCTTTTCTTTCGTCTCCTCCCACTTCGAGGGCGGTCCCGGGGCAACTCGGTGACTGTCAGCTCCAGGGGTAGTTCTTTCACGCTGACAGACACCTCCAGCATCACAGTCTCCGTTGGTGGGGGCGGTTTCCACTTTTGGCGCCATTTTCTGTCCTGGCCCACGATGGGAGGTGGCCTCTCGCCCTCCTTTGGCACGCCCATAATGGCGTCCGCTGCTCTTCCAAGGCGGGAAATCTTCGGATTTGGCGGGAAGCGTCGCCCAGTGGCGGGAAACTCTGCAGATGGCGGGAACAAGCTGGAAATGGCGGACAATCGGCGGGAAACGACCTGTGATGGGGTCCGATGGCGTGGACCCTCCGGAACCGGCAGGAGACTTCTTTCTGAGGTAAACTTGCACTTTTCTTCAGGCACGCAGTACCCGGGTGTTGCGGGCACGGTATCCTGCCGACTACGCCAAAGTTGACGCGCCCCCTGGGACATATTCCTTTTTGAGGGGAATACCCGGCACCGGATCAGATGGGGGGTTGTAGTCTTCCGAGTGGCTGTGACCCGGTCCGTGCCCAGGGCGTCAAGCTCAGTGTTATGTGGCAGTCCTACAGATGTTATTAAGAGTTCTTTTGTGTCGACTACGCCACCCGTTGTGATGCGGTCACTGTGGCCGCCGCTGCAGCAGGGTCCGCTGAGGCTGATGGTGGGTGCGCAGCTTGGTGGAATAACCCCCAACGGGAGGGGTATAGCCTCAGGGGGGACAGGTGCAGAGGATGGGGGTTGTGGTGGTGCAGTGCAGACGGCAATGAAGACAGAGTCGGGTTGTGCAGTTAAGGGTGTTTACTTACTGCAGATGTTGTACTGGTCACTCCAGCTTCGAGTGACCACCCGAGCCGTGCTGCGTGCACCAGGTCCTGGATCCAGCCAACCCCCAAACAAGTCCGGAGCGTGGCCCTGAGCTCTCCTTCTGTCCCGTTCTCTGGCCGTCCCCACCAGTGATCCACCTAAGTCCAGCTCCCTCGGGCCTTCTGTTGGGACACCCTTGGCCTTGGGTTCCCTGACCCTTCATGTGGTGTGCCTTCAGGGTGGATGTGATGGGTGGCCGTGGCAGATGCTGCCCACGGCTTCCGGTCTCTGGCTAGGGTGTGTTTTCTGCCCCCACCAGCTTGGGTTCCGGTACCCTGTGCCGACTCCTCACCCGGTGCTTTAATTTGGGTTCTTGGGTCCTCTCTGTTTTCCCCTCTGGGTACTCCTTCTCTGCTCCTCTCTCACTCAGGGTCTCTTCAAGCTGCAGGCTGACTTCCTCTCTGCTTGCTGTCTGCTCCTCTGCAGCTGTCTTGCTGTCTCCAACTGACTTGTTCTCTGCATCTGACCCTGTTCTTTGATGGTGCCCACCTTATATACACCCTCTATGTGTGAGCTCAGGTGACCAGCACCCAATGAGCTCCTATCTTTACCCAGGCTGCTCCCCCTATCTGCCCCTACACTACTTGGGATGTACCACCCCCCTCCCACTCCAGCCAGGAACAGACACTGTCGTACCTGCACATTTCTAAGTGGGAGTACCGTCGGCCTGTTCCTCGGAAATGGGATGTGTGTAGTGCATGCAGCCTACTGAGCTCAGTTCCACACTCCATCCTTACCCGGGAGTGGAATATCACACCTCTGGGTTGAGGTGCAATACCCCTGTAGCAGCCGAACCCTCAGGGTGCTACAACAGCGCTGGTCCTAATGATAATCCACCATGAAAGCATCCAACAAGACATCCATCACATGTTGAAAGAAATGTGTGCGAATTTTTGCCGAGGTTTGTGTGTCCAGAACCCGCAGACCTCAGTGTCCCACAGTGTCCAGAACTTATTTTTTTGGGGAAAGTATATAAGACTGCTATAATATCTTCTAGACAATTCTGTCATGCGGTTCCTAAATTATACTACTTTATATTGGTGCATAATAACACATTACCATTATACTACCATATGGTCCTTTTATAGTTAGTGTAAGCACATAGGAGTCATGCAGTGCCTGAATAATACTGCCACACCATGCCCACATAATACCGCCATGCCATGCCTAAATAATGCTGCCGTGCCGTACCTAAATAATGCCACCATGCCGTGCCCAAGTAATACTGCCATGCTGTACCTAAATAATACCACCATTCCGTGCCTAAATAATACCGCCATGACATACCTAAATAATACCACCATGCCTTGCCCAAGTAATACTGCCATGCCGTACCTAAATAATACTGCCATGTCATACCTAAATAATACTGCCATGCTGTGCATAATAATACCGCCATGCTGTACCTAAGTAATACCGCCATGTCAAACCTAAATAACACTGCCATGCCGTGCCCAAATAATAGTGCCATGCTGTACCTAAATAATACCGCTATGCTCAATAATGCCACCATGCCTTACCTAAATAACACTGCCATGCCGTACCCAAATAATAGTGCCATGCTGTGCCTAAATAATACCGCTATGCTCAATAATGCCACCATGCCTTACCTAAATAACACTGCCATGTCTTGCCCAAATAATACTGCCATGCTGTGGACAAATAATACTGCCATGCTGTGGACAAATAATACTGCCATGCTGTGGACAAATAATACTGCCATGCTGTGGACAAATAATAACGCCATGCTGTACCAAAAAAATACTGCCATGCTGTGCCGAAATAATACCGCCATGCTGTGTCTAAATAATACCATAATTCCGTGCCTAAATAATACTGCCATGCCTAGTGCAAATAATACTGCCATGCTGTACGTAAATAATACTGTCATGCCTTACCTAAATAATACCGGCATGCAGTACCTAAATAATGCCGTCATGCCGTACCTAAATAATATCCTTATGCCTTACCTAAATAATACAGCCATGCCGTACCTAAATAATACAGCCATGCCGTACCTAAATAATACAGCCATGCCTTACCTAAATAATACAGCCATGCCGTACCTAAATAATACAGCCATGCCGTACCTAAATAATACCGCCATGCCTTGTGCAAATAATACTGCCATGCTGTACGTAAATAATACTGTCATGCCTTACCTAAATAATACCGCCATGCAATACCTAAATAATGCCGTCAAGCCGTACCTAAATAATATCATTATGCCTTACCTAAATAATACAGCCATGCCGTATCTAAATAATACAGCCATGCCTTGTGCAAATAATACAGCCATGCCTTGTGAAAATAATACTGCCATGCTGTACGTAAATAATACTGTCATGCCTTACCTAAATAATACCGCCATGCAGTACCTAAATAATGCCATTATGCCTTACCTAAATAATACAGCCATGCAGTACCTAAATAATACAGCCATGCAGTACCTAAATAATACAGCTGTGCCGTACCTAAATAATACAGCCATGCTGTACCTAAATAATACAGCCATGCAGTACCTAAATAATACAGCCATGCCGTACCTAAATAATATCTTTTTGCCTTACCTAAATAATACAGCCATGCCGTACCTAAATAATATTGTGTTGCCGTACCTAAATAATATCTTTTTGCCGTACCTAAATAATACAGCCATGCAGTACCTAAATAATACAGCCATGCCGTACCTAAATAATACAGCCATACCGTACCTAAATAATACAGCCATGCCTTACCTAAATAATACAGCCATGCCGTACCTAAATAATACAGCCATGCCGTACCTAAATAATACAGCCATGCCTTACCTAAATAATACAACCATGCAGTACCTAAATAATACAGCCATGCCGTACCTAAATAATACAGCCATGCCTTACCTAAATAATACAGCCATGCCGTACCTAAATAATACAGCTGTGCCGTACCTAAATAATACAGCCGTGCCGTACCTAAATAATACAACCATGCAGTACCTAAATAATACAGCCATGCCGTACCTAAATAATACAGCCATGCCTTACCTAAATAATACAGCCATGCCTTACCTAAATAATACAGCTGTGCCGCACCTAAATAATACCGCCATGCCTTGTGCAAATAATACTGCCATGCTGTACGTAAATAATACTGTCATGCCTTACCTAAATAATACCGCCATGCAATACCTAAATAATGCCGTCAAGCCGTACCTAAATAATATCATTATGCCTTACCTAAATAATACAGCCATGCCGTATCTAAATAATACAGCCATGCCTTGTGCAAATAATACAGCCATGCCTTGTGCAAATAATACTGCCATGCTGTACGTAAATAATACTGTCATGCCTTACCTAAATAATACCGCCATGCAGTACCTAAATAATACAGCCATGCAGTACCTAAATAATACAGCCATGCCGTACCTAAATAATATCTTTTTGCCGTACCTAAATAATACAGCCATGCCTTACCTAAATAATACAGCCATGCCTTGTGCAAATAATACAGCCATGCCTTGTGCAAATAATACAGCCATGCTGTACGTAAATAATATTGTCATGCCTTACCTAAATAATACCGCCATGCAGTACCTAAATAATGCCATTATGCCTTACCTAAATAATACAGCCATGCAGTACCTAAATAATACAGCCATGCAGTACCTAAATAATATCTTTTTGCCGTACCTAAATAATACAGCCATGCCTTGTGCAAATAATACAGCCATGCCTTGTGCAAATAATACAGCCATGCCTTGTGCAAATAATACTGCCATGCTGTACGTAAATAATATTGTCATGCCTTACCTAAATAATACCGCCATGCAGTACCTAAATAATGCCATTATGCCTTACCTAAATAATACAGCCATGCCGTACCTAAATAATACAGCCATGCAGTACCTAAATAATACAGCTGTGCCGTACCTAAATAATTCAGCCATGCCGTACCTAAATAATACAACCATGCCTTACCTAAATAATACAGCCATGCCGTACCTAAATAATACAGCCATGCCGTACCTAAATAATACAGCCATGCCTTACCTAAATAATACAGCCATGCCGTACCTAAATAATACAGCCATGCCTTACCTAAATAATACAGCCATGCCGTACCTAAATAATACAGCTGTGCCGTACCTAAATAATACAGCCATGCAGTACCTAAATAATACAGCTGTGCCGTACCTAAATAATACAGCTGTGCCGTACCTAAATAATACAGCTGTGCCGTACCTAAATAATACAGCCATGCCTTACCTAAATAATACAGCTGTGCCGTACCTAAATAATACAGCCATGCAGTACCTAAATAATACAGCCATGCCTTACCTAAATAATACAGCCATGCCTTACCTAAATAATACAGCTGTGCCGTACCTAAATAATACAGCCGTGCCGTACCTAAATAATACAGCCATGCCTTACCTAAATAATACAGCCATGCCGTACCTAAATAATACAGCTGTGCCGTACCTAAATAATACAGCCATGCAGTACCTAAATAATACAGCTGTGCCGTACCTAAATAATACAGCCATGCCTTACCTAAATAATACAGCCATGCCGTACCTAAATAATACAGCTGTGCCGTACCTAAATAATACAGCTGTGCCGTACCTAAATAATACAGCCATGCAGTACCTAAATAATACAGCTGTGCCGTACCTAAATAATACAGCTGTGCCGTACCTAAATAATACAGCCATGCCGTACCTAAATAATACAGCTGTGCCGTACCTAAATAATACAGCTGTGCCGTACCTAAATAATACAGCCATGCAGTACCTAAATAATACAGCTGTGCCGTACCTAAATAATACAGCTGTGCCGTACCTAAATAATACAGCCATGCCGTACCTAAATAATACAGCCATGCCGTACCTAAATAATACAGCGATGCCTTACCTAAATAATACCGCCATGCAGTACCTAAATAATGCCATTATGCCTTACCTAAATAATACAGCCATGCCGTACCTAAATAATACAGCCGTGCAGTACCTAAATAATACAGCTGTGCCGTACCTAAATAATACAGCTGTGCCGTACCTAAATAATACAGCCATGCCTTACCTAAATAATACAGCCATGCCGTACCTAAATAATACAGCCATGCCGTACCTAAATAATACAGCTGTGCCGTACCTAAATAATACAGCTGTGCCGTACCTAAATAATACAGCCATGCCTTACCTAAATAATACAGCCATGCCTTACCTAAATAATACAGCCATGCCGTACCTAAATAATACAGCCATGCCTTACCTAAATAATACAGCCATGCCGTACCTAAATAATACAGCCATGCCTTACCTAAATAATACAGCCATGCCGTACCTAAATAATACAGCCATGCCTTACCTAAATAATACAGCCATGCCGTACCTAAATAATACAGCCATGCCTTACCTAAATAATACAGCCATGCCTTACCTAAATAATACAGCCATGCCGTACCTAAATAATACAGCCATGCCGTACCTAAATAATACAGCCATGCCGTACCTACATAACACTGTAGCCAGCTCCATGTCTGTTTTTGGCACGCGTGAGGTTTTATCCAGTGCACATGCTTAGGATTCCCCCTATATGCTTTCCTTCTGATAGATATTATGGGATGAAGTGAATGTTTTACCTTCTAAGTGGCCATATTTCCCTGCAGACCATCTAGTAGCAGCACAAGAATGGGATCTTGCATTCATGACTAAGCAGAGAAGTGAAGTTTACCAGATGCCCATATTAATTATTGCCCTTAGGTGCCGCGGGGTCTTTTGAGTTAATAGACATTTCACCATCAGAGATTGAGAAATTCGCAGTTTCTGGGAGTGATAGACGGGAATGTAATGAATTCAGTTTTTACCTGGTTGATTCTGAGATGTTTGTGGCTCCTCCAGGAGGTCGTACATCAGCTTAGAGCCACTAATGTGCTATGGACTGTAGGAGTAAACTGCGGGATATACTCCGGACGGGACTATTGGAATTAGCTATACATTTCTGAGCTATCGCTCTGTCCTCCGGGATGTGCTCGGGGTAATATGTTGTGAATATTTCTCTGTCTATGCAATGACTGGTGCCTGGAAGTGAATACTAGTGTTGAGCGATACCTTCCGATATCAGGAAATATCGTATCGGATTGGATCGGGCCGATACCCAAAAAGTATCGGATATCGCCGATTCCGATACCGGAAACCAATGCAAGTCAATGGGACACTAATATCGGAATGAAAATAAACCCTTTCTTTCCTTGTAGGTTAATTCTACATGAAGTAAAACAACTAAGAATAATGTAGAATGACATGAAAAGCCGGCAATTCATCAGCGGCATACACCGGTACCCGACAATTTACAACAGAAAGAATAGAGCTTCACACATAGATTAGATAGATAGAAACATGTCAGTCACATATATATGAAGTACAGTGACAGTGTTGCTTACTGTACTTGTCATTTAGTGTAAAGGATTTATTAAAAAAAATATTAGTGTTTTCGTGCACCGTCTCTTTAAAAAAGCCGGCCGGCAATTCAGCAGCGGTACCCTACAATTTATAACAGAAAGAATAGAGCTTCACACATAGATTAGATAGATAGAAACATGTCAGTCACATATATATGAAGTACAGTGACAGTGTTGCTTACTGTACTTGTCATTTAGTGTAAAGGATTTATTTAAAAAAATAATAGTGTTTTCATGCACCGTCTCTTTAAGAAAGCCGGCCGGCAATTCAGCATCTGTACCCGACAATTTAGAATAGAAGGAATAGAGAATCACACATAGATTAGATAGATAGAAACATGTCAGTCACATATATATGAAGTACAGTGACAGTGTTGATTACTGTACTTGTCATTTAGTGTTAAAATAAAGGATTTATTTAAAAAAAAATTGGCGTGGGGTTCCCCTTAATTTTAGGCTCTAGCGGAGGTTAAGCAGACAGCTGGGGCAAATGTTTGAAGCCTGGGAAGGGGGTAATACCCACGGAGCTTCCCAGGCTACTAATATCAGCCCCCAGCTGAATACCTAGCCTTTACTAGCTATTAAAATGGGGGAACCCCCCCAAAAAAATAACGTGGGGTCCCCCCTAATTTAATAGCTAGCACAGGCTAGGCAGACAGCTGGGGGCTGATATTAATAGCCCAGGAAGGGTGCCATGAATATTGGCCCCCTCCCAGGCTAGAAACACCAGCCGTCAGCCGCCCCAGAAATGGCGCATCCATAGGATGCGCCAATTCTGGCACTTAGCCTCGCTCTTCCATGCTGCCCTGGTGCGGTGGCAGGGGGTAATAGGGTTGGGGTTGATGTCAGCTTATAATGCCAGCTGACATCAAGCCCAGGTTAGTAATGGAGAGGCGTCTATAAGACACCCCCATTACTAACCCCATAGTCAAAGTTAAAAGAAAACACAAACACCCAGAGTAAAGTCCTTTAATTGAAATAAAGACACAATTCTTTATTGTTCTAAATTAAACCATACTTACCATCACGCCCATTCCAGCTGAAGCCAACGATCTCCTGCAATAAAAGAAAAATAATAAAGCAACCTCATCCTTACCTTTCGATGGTTCCCAGGACAGCTCCAGCTCTGCTACATCGAGATGACAGGCTGGACCGCAGCAGAAAGCTGCCATCCAGCCTGTCATCCCGCAGACACTGAGAAGCGCAGGCATGCTTGCGCTCCTCAGTGTCTCTCTGTGACGTCATCCAGATGAGCCGAGTTCATGTCCAATGAACTCAGCTCACCTCATGCACGTCACTGACAGCGTGGGAAAATTCTCCTGCACTCAGCGCTTCAGCGTGAGAATTCTCCCACGCTGTCAGTGACATACATGAGGTGAGGTCATGTCCAATGAACTCAGCTCACCTCATGCACGTCACTGACAGCGTGGGAAAATTCTCACGCTGAAGTGCTGAGTGCAGGAGAATTTTCCCACGCTGTCAGTGACGTACATGAGGTGAGCTGAGTTCATTGGACATGACCTCGGCTCATCTGGATGCCGTCACAGCCAGACACTGAGGAGTGGAAGTATGCCTGCGCTTCTCAGTGTCTGCGGGATGACAGGATGGATGGCAGCGTTCTGCTGCGGTCCAGCCTGTCATCTCGATGTAGCAGAGCTGAAGCTGTCGTGGGAGCCATGGAAAGGTAAGGATGATGTTGCTTTATTATTTTACTTTTATTGCAGGAGATCGTTGGCTTCAGCTGGAATGGGTGTGACGGTAAGTATGGTTTAATTTAGAACAATAAAGAATTGTGTGTTTATTTCAATTAAAGGACTTTTTTCTGGGTGTTGTGTTTTTTTAAATACTTTACTAGAAATTCATGGTGGTCATGTCTAATATTGGCGTGACCCCATGAATTTTGGGCTTAGGGCCAGCTGATAATGCCAAGCTGGCCTTAACCCCTTTATTACCCAGTGAGCCACCGCACCAGGGCCCTGGATGAGTTGGGTACAGCGCCAGAAGATGGCGCTTCTATGAACGCGCCATTTTCTGGGGCGGCTGCGGACTGCAATTTGCAGCGGGTGGGGCCCAGAAAGCTTGGGTCTCCCTGCGCTGCGGATTCCAGCCCCCAGCTGCCTCGTTGTATCTGGCTGGGCACAAAAATAGGGCGAAGCCCCACGCATTTTTTTTTAAAATTATTTCATGAAATTCATGGAATAATTAAGAAAAAAAGGGCTTCCCTATATTGTTGTGTCCAACCAGGTACAAATAGGCAGCTGGTGGTTGGGGACAGCCCGTTCCTGCCTGCTGTACCTGGCTGGACACAAATATAGTGCGAAGCCCCACGTATTTTTTTTTTAATTATTTCATGAAATTCATGAAATAATTAAGAAAAAAAGGGCTTCCCTATATTGTTGTGTCCAACCAGGTACAAATAGGCAGCTGGTGGTTGGGGACAGCCCGTTCCTGCCTGCTGTACCTGGCTGGACACAAATATAGTGCGAAGCCCCACGTATTTTTTTTTTAATTATTTCATGAAATTCATGAAATAATTAAGAAAAAAAGGGCTTCCCTATATTGTTGTGTCCAACCAGGTACAAATAGGCAGCTGGTGGTTGGGGGCAGCCCGTTCCTGCCTGCTGTACCTGGCTGGACACAAATATAGGGCGAAGCCCCACGTCAATTTTTTTTAAATCATTTCAGGAAATTCATGAAATAATTAAAAAAAATTGATGTGGGGCTTCGCCCTATATTTGTGTCCAGTCAGGTACAGCAGGCAGGAACGGGCTGCCCCCAACCACCAGCTGCCTATTTGTACCTAGCCGGACACAACAATATAGGGAAGCCCTTTTTTTCTTAATTATTCCATGAATTTCATGAATTTAAAAAAAAAAAACGTGGAGCTTCGCCCTATTTTTGTGTCCAGCCAGGTACAACTAGGCAGCTGGGGGCTGGAATCTGCAGCGCAGGGAGGCCCAAGCTTTCTGGGCCCCACCCGCTGCAAATTGCAGTCCGCAGCCGCCCCGGAAAATGGCGCGTTCATAGAAGCGCCATCTTCTGGCGCTGTACCCAACTCATCCAGGGCCCTGGTGCGGTGGCTCACTGGGTAATAAAGGGGTTAAGGCCAGCTTGGCATTATCAGCTGGCCCTAAGCCCGAAATTCATGGGGTCACGCCAATATTAGACATGACCACCATGAATTTCTAGTAAAGTATTTAAAAAAAACACAAACACCCAGAAAAAAGTCCTTTAATTGAAATAAACACACAATTCTTTATTGTTCTAAATTAAACCATACTTACCATCACGCCCATTCCAGCTGAAGCCAACGATCTCCTGCAATAAAAGAAAAATAATAAAGCAACCTCATCCTTACCTTTCCATGGTTCCCACGACGGCTCCAGCTCTGCTACATCGAGATGACAGGCTGGACCGCAGCAGAACGCTGCCATCCAGCCTGTCATCCCGCAGACACTGAGAAGCGCAGGCATACTTCCACTCCTCAGTGTCTGGCTGTGACGGCATCCAGATGAGCCGACAATGAACTCGGCTCACCTCATGTACGTCACTGACAGCGTGGGAGAATTCTCCTGCACTCAGCGCTTCAGCGTGAGAATTTTCCCACGCTGTCAGTGACGTGCATGAGGTGAGGTCATGTCCAATGAACTCGGCGCACCTCATGCACGTCACTGACAGCGTGGGAGAATTCTCACGCTGAAGCGCTGAGTGCAGGAGAATTTTCCCACGCTGTCAGTGACGTGCATGAGGTGAGCTGAGTTCATTGGACATGACCTCGGCTCATCTGGATGACGTCACAGAGAGACACTGAGGAGCGCAAGCATGCCTGCGCTTCTCAGTGTCCGCGGGATGACAGGCTGGATGGCAGCGTTCTGCTGCGGTCCAGCCTGTCATCTCGATGTAGCAGAGCTGAAGCTGTCCTGGGAACCATGGAAAGGTAAGGATGAGGTTGCTTTATTATTTTACTTTTATTGCAGGAGATCGTTGGCTTCAGCTGGAATGGTCGTGGCGGTAAGTATGGTTTAATTTAGAACAATAAAGAATTGTGTCTTTATTTCAATTAAAGGACTTTTTTCTGGGTGTTTGTGTTTTTTTTAAATACTTTACTAGAAATTCATGGTGGTCATGTCTAATATTGGCGTGACCCCATGAATTTCGGGCTTAGGGCCAGCTGATAATGCCAAGCTGGCCTTAACCCCTTTATTACCCAGTGAGCCACCGCACCAGGGCCCTGGATAAGTTGGGTACAGCGCCAGAAGATGGCGCTTCTATGAACGCGCCATTTTCCGGGGCGGCTGCGGACTGCAATTTGCAGCGGGTGGGGCCCAGAAAGCTTGGGCCTCCCTGTGCTGCAGATTCCATCCCCCAGCTGCCTAGTTGTACCTGGCTGGACACAAAAATAGGGCGAAGCGCCACACATTTTTTTTTTTAATTATTTCATGAAATTCATGGAATAATTAAGAAAAAAAGGGCTTCCCTATATTGTTGTGTCCGGCTAGGTACAAATAGGCAGCTGGTGGTTGGGGGCAGCCCGTTCCTGCCTGCTGTACCTGGCTGGACACAAATATAGGGCGAAGCCCCACATAATTTTTTTTTAATTATTTCATGAATTTCCTGAAATAATTAAAAAAAAATTGACGTGGGGCTTCACACTATATTTGTGTCCAGCCAGGTACAGCAGGCAGGAACGGGCTGCCCCCAACCACCAGCTGCCTATTTGTAACTGGCCAGACACAACAATATAGGGAAGCCCTTTTTTTCTTTATTATTTCATGAATTTCATGAAATAATTAAAAAAAAAAAAACGTGGAGCTTCTCCCTATTTTTGTGTCCAGCCAGGTACAACTAGGCAGCTGGAGGATGGAATCTGCAGCGCAGGGAGGCCCAAGCTTTCTGCCCCCCCCCCCCCCCGCTGAAAATTGCAGTCCGCAGCCACCCCGGAAAATGGCGCGTTCATAGAAGCTGGATGCTGTACCTGGCTGGCATACAAAAATATGGCGAAGCCCACGTCAAAAGTTTTGGGAAAAATTTATTAAAAAATAAATAATAATTTAGGGACTGCATCTTTATTAAGTCCTCAAATGTCATTTAGTGTTAAAATAAAGGATTTATTTAAAAAAAAAATGGCGTGGGATCCCCCCTAATTTTAGTCTCTAGCGGAGGTTAAGCAGACGGCTGGGGCAGATGTTTGAAGCCTGGGAAGGGGGTAAAACCCACGGAGCTTCCCAGGCTACTAATATCAGCCCCCAGCTGAATACCTAGCCTTTACTAGCTATTAAAATGGGGGACCCCCCCCCAAAAAAATGACGTGGGGTCCCCCCTATTTTAATAGCTAGCAAAGGCTAGGCAGACAGCTGGGGGCTGATATTAATAGCCCAGGAAGGGTGCCATGAATATTGGCCCCCTCCCAGGCTAGAAACACCAGCCGTCAGCCGCCCCAGAAATGGCGCATCCATAGGATGCGCCAATTCTGGCACTTAGCCTCGCTCTTCCACGCTGCCCTGGTGCGGTGGCAGGGGGTAATAGTGGTGGGGTTCATGTCAGCGCCAGCTGCCATGAAGCCCAGGTTAGTAATGATGGCCGTCTATATGACACCCCCATTACTAACCTACAAAGTGTTAAAAAGAAAAAACACACTACACCCAGAAAAAAATAATTTATTTGAAATAAAACACCATTTTATTTAATTCTTAGTTTACTAAAAAAAAAATAGTTACCTGTCCACGTTCCTGCGCTGATTTCCCATGCACAGCTGTCACATCTGGAGATGGTGACAGCTGTGCCTGGCTGCTGTAAGCTCACGCTGCCGGGAACACGTCCGCTCCCGGCAGCGGGAGCCACTGACTGAGGTCACCGGAGTGCATTCAGGCAGCGCAGCTCCGGAGACCTCCTTTACGGCAGTGCTGTACCGTGGGAATTTCTCACGATACAGCAGTGCCGTAAAGGAGCTAACCGGAGCAGCGCTGCCTGAACTCCGGTGAACCCTTACGGCCCAGTCATTCTAGCGGCGGCAGCGGTTCAGAGCGGTCACATTCTATGTGGCTGCTCTAAACTGGAGATCTTCGTGGGACACTCGTGGACTGCTACGGAGGGGTAAGGATAAGGTTGTGGTTTATTATTTTATATTTTATTACAGGAGATCGATGGCTTCGGGGAATTAGGTGTCTTGGTGAGTATAGGTGTAGTTTTTTATTTTTTACTTTATTTTAGGTGGCGATCGGCGGGGACAGGTAATGTATGAACGAATTTCTTTTAGGTAACCACTGGCCACCAATGACATGTATTTAAAATTTATTGGGGACACAGTAGGGCAATTTAAATAGCAGGATCAGGCTGATGGGAACTACTGCTCCCATCGAGCTGATCCTGCTGGCAGGAGTGGACGGGGGACAGACATAGGCCGATGGGAGTAGTAGTGTCACATCGGCCTATGTCTGCCTGCACGCACACACACCCCGCACACACACCCGCACACACACACCCCGCACACACACACACCCCGCGCACACACACACCCCGCACACACACACACCCCGCACACACACTAATCATGACGGGTCTGGGAGGTGAGGCTGACCTGTGCGGCCGTGGGAAAGTTGATGTGAGTTCATGCAGTCAAGCATGAACTCACATGAACCCTCTGAGGGCACCGCGGCGACTTCAAATGAACAGCTGATCGGCATCACCTGATACCTCAGCTGTTCATTTGAAATAACCGGCGGGAAAGCGCAGCACAGAACGGGAAAGCCGGCGGTGAAGTCTTTTCACTGCCGGCTTCCCCGCCCGGGTCCTTCGCTCCTTGGTGCTGCGCTCCCCGCCCGGTCCTAATTTACGATTGGGATTGGAGGTGGCGAGGGGAGCGGAGGATCGGGGTGGGAGGCTGCGGGGAAGCAGTATGGGGCTGCGTGATTGTTTAAAAGCCGGCGGCTTTTTACCGCGCGCCGGCTTTTAAACAATCAGGAGAATTCTCCCCCGCTGGGATGGCATTCTGATGAGAGGCTGGATCTCAGCTGAGCGCTGCCATCCAGCTTGTCATCCTTCACAGACACTGCAGAGCGCAGGCATTATGGGAACTTCCGATTCCGGTATTCGATATTATAAAAGTATCGGAATTAAGTATCGGAATTCCGATACAGTGAATATCGGCCGATACCCGATATTTCAGTATCGGAATGCTCAACACTAGTGAATACTAATCATTTCATTGCTCTTTATGGGAAAAAAAAACTCGATACATTGTGGCATATTTATAAACAGCGGACTCACAATAATGGCTTAAAGTGCTGTGCATCCTCCATAAATCCATCATTGAGATACAGGGCATGGCATCAAAAGGACAAACGTAACATGCACAGCACTAAATAAAGTAGCACTGCTGTGCTGTGCCGGTCAGAGCAGAATACACATAGGATATTTATTTGACAAATAAGACAATATTATACATTCCATTTCTCACTAATTTACTTTTTGTAAAATGCCATGAAGCTCCTGCAATAAAGTTTCTCAGAAAAAAAAAAAATTGAAGAGTAACTTTATTTTTTTATGAAGCTTTGCAAATCACATTGCTTCATTCCTGTAGAAAAAAAAAGCCTATCAGTGGCTTCCAAACTCCGGCTTTTCTCCAGTCTATGGATATCAGCTCGTACTCCTATGGAGCACAGATGCTGGCAGTGAAGCTTCGGTTTACAGTTGGTGTCCATTGTTGCATGTGTCTGGTTCTTTTTTAATACTGGTTCCATTACAAATAAATGAGACCTGGCTGGACGTGTGAACAGAACCCTATTTAGATTCTGCACGACACTATGTACCTGAATACTTTATATTATTTTTATGCTGTATTCACATGTTCATTTTGTTTTCTGCTTTTAGTTCTTTTTTTTGGATCATAAAAACAGAAGTCATGTTGTATTTCCATGAGTCATGAATTGTCCTAAAACGTCCTCCGTTTGTATCCGTTACATTTGCTGTTTTCTTTTTGACAGACAACTTTTTTCCTTCCATAAAATAACAAACAGAACATCCATTTCCTTTAAAAAAAAAAACATTAAAGTCTCAGGATCATAAAGGATGGTCTGTTATGTTATCTATTTAAAATGGAACAAAAATGAATAAAAAGTGTAAATATTTAAAAATGGGTCACTTTTTCATTTTTTTTTTTTTTTTTAAAAAGATCCATTTGATGGATGTTTAAAAGGGAATCTGTCAGCAGGTTTTGCTGTGTAATCTAAGAACAGCATGATGTAGGGGCTGAGACTCTGATTCTAGCCATGTGTCAATTGTTGGTCTGCTTGCTATCATTTAGATACAATCATTGTTTTCTCTGCTGCAGATCTAGCAGAGCTCAGAATGCTGAGCCCTGTATAACCCTCAATGCTGGATTCACTAAACCAACTCAGACAGATATCTGTCCAGCCTCTGTTTGAAGACTTCCATTGAAGTAGAACTCACCACCTCTCGTGGCCGCCTGTTCCACTCATTGATCACCCTCACTGTCAAAAAGTTTTTTCTAATATCTAATCTGTATCTTCTCCCTTTCAGTTTCATTCCATTGCTTCTCGTGTTTCTGTGTGCAAATGAGAATAAGGATGATCCCTCTACACTGTGACATCCCTTCAGATATTTGTAGACAGCTATTAAGTCTCCTCTCAGTCTTCTTTTTTGCAAGCGAAACATTCCCAGATCCTTCAACCGTTCCTCGTAGGTCATAATTTGCACTCCGCTCACCGTTTTGGTTGCTCTTCTCTGAACTTGCTCCAGTTTTTCAATGTCTTTTTGAAAATGTGGTGCCCAGAACTGGACAGAATATTCCAGATGAGGTCTGACTAAGGAGGAGTAAAGTGCGATAATGACTTCACGTGATCTAGACTGTATGCTTCTCTTAATACATCCCAGAATTGTATTTGCCTTTTTTGCTGCTGCATCACACTGTTGACTCATGTGCAGTCTGTGATCTATTAGTATACCCGTTTTTTTTCACACTTGCTGTTGCTTAGTTCTATTCCTCCCATTCTGTAGATCCGATTCCTCCCATTCTATAGATCCGATTCCTCCCATTCTGTAGATGTAATTTTCTGCATACTTCACGGACATTATTTTTCAGGACTCTGTGCACAATTTAACTGGATGTTCAATGCTGTTCTTATATGAATACTGTGCATTCTGTTTTTTTTTGGATGCTGTACACACTATTTATTTTATGCTGTATACTATATACTCCTTATCTAGAAGCTATAGGCAGTATATTTCAGGACCTGGTATGACACTATTTATGTGCTTGTCATATCGATCTGCTTACTCTTTATGCACGATTTATCTCAATGCTGTGTGACACTATGTATCTGGATTAGAACACTGGTTCCATTTATCATTATTTCTGTCCTATAGGGAACCCTACAATATGCAGACATTTTTTTCTCCATAAATTCTCGCAAACGCCACTAGATAAGTTGTCCTACGTGAACGCGTCTAACAAAATCACGTTCCACTAAGTGGCTGCAGTAAGAAATGCGGGAGGACTTAGCAATGAGAAGGGTTTGTAACTATCAGCAGTATCATAAAATAGTTTTTAGAGATTACCTGTAACGGCTGCCATTGTAAGCGGATACGATACCGTAAGAGCTACTTCAGTGGGAATTTAGCTGAGCACATGGAGAATCCTGTTACAGTGTTGGAGGGTTGCATTTCTCAGCCGGTAAAATTGAGAAGAAATTGCTGCGTATTAAAAAAAAAAAGAAAATCATATTTTATATAACAGTCCCTGAAAAATTAGGATTTATATCTGGTTTATATCTCTAAATACACAAAATTATGCACAAACATTATTCTGGATATGCGGTTTACTAACTGTAGCACCCTGAGGATTCGGCTGCTACAGGGGTATTGCACCTCAGCCAGAGGTGTGATATTCCACTCCCGGGTAAGGGTGGAGTGTGGAACTGAGCTCAGTTAGCTGCATGCACTACACACATCCCATTTCCGGGGAACAGACCGATGGTACTCCCACTAGAGAAATGTGCAGGTACGACAGTGTCTGTTCCTGGCTGGAGTGGGAGGGGGGTGGAACATCCCAGTAGTGTAGGGGCAGATAGGGGGAGCAGCCTGGGTAAAGTTAGGAGCTCATTGGGTGCTGGTCACCTGAGCTCACACATAGAGGGAGTATTTAAGGTGGGCACCATCTTAGATCAGGGTCAGTCTGTGAGACGTCGGTCAGTCAGTCTGTCTGAGAGCCTGAGAAGCAGAGCAGAGGAGAAGGAAGAGGGACCCAGAGGCGCAGGAAGAGGGGACCCCAAGAGCCCATAAGAGAGCTAATAGGGTGAAGGGTCAGCAACAGGGTACCGGATCCCAAGCTGGTGGAGGCTACAGCACTAATCCTCAGCCAGAGACCGGAGGTCGTGGGCAGGATCTGCCACGACCACCCACTAAATCCACCCGGAAGGCAGACCAAGAATAGGGTCAGGGAGCCCAGAGGAGGCTTGACCAACAAGAGGCCCGAGGGAGCCGGACTTAGGTGAATCCCTGGTGGGAACGGCCAGAAGAAGGGAGAGTCAGAAAGGAGCTCAGGACCACACTCCGGAGTTGCCTGGGAGTTGACCGAGTCCAGGACCTGGTGGACGCAGCACGGCTCGGGTGGTCACTGCTGTACACAGTGACCCGAGCAACACCAGTAAGTAAAACCCTGGAACTGCATTTTATGCCTCTGAGTCTCTTTGCTGCACCTTCACAACCACCATCCTCCACGGCTGACCCCCTGAGGCTATACCCCTCCCGTTGGGGGTTATACTACCAAAGCTGCACACATACCAACAGCCTCAGCGGACCCTGCTGCAGCGGCGGCCTTTTGACCGCAAATCAACGGGTGGCGTAGTCGACACAAAGAACTAATAACATCTGTAGGACTGCCACACTCTGAGCTTGACACCCTGGGCACGGACCGGGTCACAGCCACTCGGAGACTACAACCCCCATCTGATCCGGCTCCGGGTATCCCTAACACCATGGCCCAGGGGGCGCGTCAACTTTGGCGTAGTCGGCAGGATCTCGTGCCCGCAACAACCGGGTACTGCGTGCCTGAAGAAAAGTTCACCGTTACCTTAACAAGAAGTCTCCCGCCGGTTCCGGAGGGTCCCCGCCAACGGACCCCATCACAGGTCGTTTCCCGCCGGTTGTCCGCCATTTGCAGCTTTTTCCCGCCATCCATGGAGTTTCCCGCCACTGGGAGACGATTCCCGCCATTTCCAAAGATTTCCCGCCTTGGAAGAGCGGACGCCATTATGGGCGTGCCAAAGGATGGCAAGAGGCCACCTCCCATCGTGGGCCAGGTCGAAGAATGGCGCCAAAAGCGGAAACCGCGCCCATCAACAGAGACTGTGATGCTGGAAGTGTCCATCAGCGTAAGAGAACTGCCCCTGGAACTGACAATCACTAAGTTGCCCCGGGACCACCCTCAATGTGGGCGGAGACAGAACAAGAGAACGAAGATGGGTGCAGCCTGGAGCAGTCTGGAGAGAGCGCACCCGGAGACAAGAAGTCTGGAGAGGAGTCCAGAGAGAGCCTACCCGGAGATGGAGGGAGAGTCAGGCAGCACCGACCCAGTGGTCAGGAGCCTGTTGCAGGTCGCCACTCCAGAAGGCCTGCTGGAGATCCTAACACAGCTCCCCCGAGACCGGGAGTGTGCACAGACCGCGTTGGAGGGCCTCGCACGGAGGATGGCCCGGGTGCAGCGAGAGACGTTGGCGGAGTGGAGCCGAGAGATGGCCCAGCAGACCGGCACCCGTCAGCGGAGCACGCCACCTGAGACGAGGAGACAGACCGCCTCTGAGGATGGCGCAGGAGGAATGAAGGCAGGAGACGGCGCCGAGAAGGGAGCTGAACGGACGGAGGCAGGTAAAGGGGACGTCTCTACCCCGAGCCGGGAAACCGCGTGCCTGCCCCAGCTCCCCGTCGCAGAGCCCGAAATTCCCCCTACCGTGCCCGTCGCTGCATCGTCACCGCCGCCGACTAGGCCTCAACCGGAAACCGCGGCCGCGACCCCTGTGACGTCACACGCCTCGACCTCGAGCGTGGCCAAGCAGGAAATACCACCGGCCTGGTCGCAAGGCCTAGTACCCCCGGGCGCCGCTATTCCAACAGCGCCCCCACCGGCCTGGTCGCAAGGCCTAGTACACCCGGGCGCCGCAATTCCAACAGCGCCCCCTACCTCCGCGGAGCCACCGGCCTGGTCGCAGGGCCGAGTAACCACGGGCGCCGCCGTTCTTACGGTGCCCTTTTCCTTTAGCGTGCCCCAAGCCTGGTCGCAAGGCCTGGTCAACCCGGGCGCCGCTACCACCACAGCGCCCATAGCACCTAAAGTACCGCACCTGGGTGAGGACCTGTTCGCCCAGCATACGTGCCCGGATGGGCAGCCCTTCATATGGCCACCGGAGTTTCACCATCCCCGACTCCGGAAAGAGAGACCCCTAGATGAACCCCTGATTCCGGTTCCGAAGCCCGCAAGGAGGACCTCGCCCCCGCTGGAGGAGGCACAGTTCGAGTGGGACCCCACTGGAGAAGACCTCATGGGGTTCACTCAGGAGACTCGGGCGGCCGCAGCGGAGCGTGCAGAGTGCTGCCGCCAGCAGCTCGAGGTCTTCGAGAGGGAGCGGAGAGAGAGGCGGGTCCGGGAACAGCAAATGCAGATAAGGAGCGCGGAGCAGAAGAGCCGGACCAGGAGGAAACCCCGTGCAGCTCATGGTCCCCGTGCCACCGGGACTGTGATAAAATTCAATATGCAGCACGGATGGGGCTTTATCAGAGACCATCAGACCCCCGGCGACGTCTTTGTAACTCGCAGAGACGTAGAAAGCCATCTGCCGGAGGGACACAGAGGTCGTGACCTGTATGTAGGGGACGAGGTCACCTTCACCCGGCACAAGTGTGCCAAAGGACCTACGCCCTCCATGTGCATCGCCTGACGGAGGAGGAGCTGCGGTGTGAGGAGGAGCAAGAGGACCCGGACGGGTCTGAAGAATCTAAAGAAGGAGCAGGAGGACGCCGTCGTTGAAGTACGGTAGAGAGAGACTGTACATAGTTACCCGTCAGGGTATAAGAACTGTTCTAGTTAAAATATAGTCCCCGTTGGGAC
Source organism: Phyllobates terribilis (assembly GCF_046119375.1). Classification (NCBI taxonomy): domain Eukaryota; kingdom Metazoa; phylum Chordata; class Amphibia; order Anura; family Dendrobatidae; genus Phyllobates; species Phyllobates terribilis. The sequence continues at coordinate 391,013,907 of NW_027362765.1, forward strand.
CAGCAGATTGAACTGAAACCCGTGTGTCCCTATTCCCACTGACCGAGGACTGAGAGCGGTCATTCCTCCCTAATACCTGGCCGAGGACTGAGAGCGGCCATATTTCCCTTGTATATAGTTGCGCTTCCTAAAGCGCCCCCTACCGGTTTTATAGGGAACTGTTTTATTCTAAGAGAGACTGTCGCACTTTACCCGGTCACAAGTTGCACCGTGACCGGAGGAACCAGAAACAAGAATGTTATTTATATGAAAAGTTTATTGCTGATATATATATATGATGTTTTCTATGTTTATGTTTATGAAAAAAATTGTATGTTTTGGATGTTTATATCTTACAGCCCGAGGACGTGCTGTGATTTACCAGGGGGGAATGTAGCACCCTGAGGATTCGGCTGCTACAGGGGTATTGCACCTCAGCCAGAGGTGTGATATTCCACTCCCGGGTAAGGGTGGAGTGTGGAACTGAGCTCAGTTAGCTGCATGCACTACACACATCCCATTTCCGGGGAACAGACCGATGGTACTCCCACTAGAGAAATGTGCAGGTACGACAGTGTCTGTTCCTGGCTGGAGTGGGAGGGGGGTGGAACATCCCAGTAGTGTAGGGGCAGATAGGGGGAGCAGCCTGGGTAAAGTTAGGAGCTCATTGGGTGCTGGTCACCTGAGCTCACACATAGAGGGAGTATTTAAGGTGGGCACCATCTTAGATCAGGGTCAGTCTGTGAGATGTCGGTCAGTCAGTCTGTCTGAGAGCCTGAGAAGCAGAGCAGAGGAGAAGGAAGAGGGACCCAGAGGCGCAGGAAGAGGGGACCTCAAGAGCCCATAAGAGAGCTAATAGGGTGAAGGGTCGGCAACAGGGTACCGGATCCCAAGCTGGTGGAGGCTACAGCACTAATCCTCAGCCAGAGACCGGAGGTCGTGGGCAGGATCTGCCACGACCACCCACTAAATCCACCCGGAAGGCAGACCAAGAATAGGGTCAGGGAGCCCAGAGGAGGCTTGACCAACAAGAGGCCCGAGGGAGCCGGACTTAGGTGGATCCCTGGTGGGAACGGCCAGAAGAAGGGAGAGTCAGAAAGGAGCTCAGGACCACACTCCGGAGTTGCCTGGGAGTTGACCGAGTCCAGGACCTGGTGGACGCAGCACGGCTCGGGTGGTCACTGCTGTACACAGTGACCCGAGCAACACCAGTAAGTAAAACCCTGGAACTGCATTTTATGCCTCTGAGTCTCTTTGCTGCACCTTCACAACCACCATCCTCCACGGCTGACCCCCTGAGGCTAAACCCCTCCCGTTGGGGGTTATACTACCAAAGCTGCACACATACCAACAGCCTCAGCGGACCCTGCTGCAGCGGCGGCCTTTTGACCGCAAATCAACGGGTGGCGTAGTCGACACAAAGAACTAATAACATCTGTAGGACTGCCACACTCTGAGCTTGACACCCTGGGCACGGACCGGGTCACAGCCACTCGGAGACTACAACCCCCATCTGATCCGGCTCCAGGTATCCCTAACACCATGGCCCAGGGGGCGCGTCATAACTGTCCCAATTTTGCCGATGAACAGCGCAAGGATGGAGTCCGTTTTCTGCCTCCTGAGTGCAGCCTCATTTATTACAGACCATTAGCTGTTCGTCGAGTGAGTCCCTTTAATAGAGCTGATATTAAGTTCCAACTTGAGCTTTTTTTTGGTTAATGCAGTTTTCCTCGTCACTCAAAAAAGCAAAAAAAGGAAGTGTTCTGAGTTGTTCTTTCTCTGCAGAATATTTAAATTTTTTAAAGTTGCAGTTTGTGCTCCGGAGCTGCACTCTCTATTGGAGAAGGAAATATAAAGTTGCACTGTGTATTTTTGGAGTCAATTAAGTCGATCAAGCAGCCAGATGATTATTAAAGGGGATTTCTAGGTTTGGAATATTGATGGCCTGTGCTGATCAGGTCAGTGGGAGTACGACACTCAGGAACCCCACTGATCAGCTGTGGGTGACCACTGCTGCCTCTTCTAATGCTCTTTGTAACTACACGATCTTTACGTATAGTAGCGGCAGTATAAAGCATTGCAATTTTGTCCCATTGAAGTGAATGTTGATTTTTTTTTATGGAATAGAATATTGGAATTTATTCTGTGACAAAATCTGCATGAAAAACACCTACAAAATGCATCTCATTGCAACTCTGTGGCCGTTCATAGAGCTGCATTTTTTACTTGTCTTATCATACATTTTTTACGTGGATTCCAGTTAGGATATCTGCAGGCTCGTTCGCTTCATTGCACGGGACAGGTCCGCGTGCCAACCTGTGAAACTGCAAATCTGCAGCAAAAACCCACTTGTCTGCCTCGTATTTCTGCAGCTGATCCCGGAGCAGATATGTGAGGGCTTTTTCCAGCGTGTATTTGATCCATGTACACACTCCATTATGGTGCTCTCTGGTCCACACCTGTATTAGGGACTGCAATGAAAAAATTAGACTATAACATCCGCTAGTGTGAGCGAACCCTTAGGAGCACTCCGTTACGATTATTGGTCTTAGTATAGGCCATCAATGTTGTGCCCCCGTGAAATCCCTTTAATACCGTGCAAATCCCATTACATGTCTTTGTGAATATGACACCGAAAATTAATATCACAAATATTATCATACCCCAATCATTACTGCGAGCAGCAAACATGACAGCAGCGGAGGAAATTCATTTGTCAGTCACGGATCCTGACATTCAGGTTGGTTTCCGCTGTATTTAGGAGATTGAGAAGAATCAATGCAGTCAGTCAATATCTACATTACGTTGTATAGGAAGAAGGTTCCAGGATGAAACATGAAGCCAAAAATCCTAAATATAGATTCTTATGTTTGAATAGTAGTGGAGACAAGAACTAGAGATGGAATACATAGCAGCTATGCAAGAAAGCTAATATCCTAATTGATGATATATCCAGTGTGTGCAATGTATAGTGTGTCTGGAGGGTGCAGAATAATTCCCTCTGGTTCTGACACTGGTCTTCTAGAATTATTCCCTCTGGTTCTGACATTGGTCTTCTAGAATTATTCCCTCTGGTTCTGACACTGGTATTCTAGAATTATTCCTTCTGGTTCTGACATTGGTCTTCTAGAATTATTCCCTCTGGTTCTGACACTGGTCTTCTAGAATTATTCCCTCTGGTTCTGCCACTGGTCTTCTAGAATTATTCCCTGTGGTTCTGACATTGGTCTTCTAGAATTATTCACTCTGGTTCTGACACTGGTCTTCTAAAATTATTCCCTCTGGTTCTGACACTGGTCTTCTAGAATTATCCCCTCTGGTTCTGACACTGGTCTTCTAGAATTATTCCCTGTGGTTCTGACACTGGTCTTCTAGAATTGTTCCCTCTGGTTCTGACACTGGTCTTCTAGAATTATTCCCTGTGGTTCTGACATTGATCTTCTAGAATTATTCCCTCTGGTTCTGACATTGGTCTTCTAGAATTATTCCCTCTGGTTCTGACATTGGTCTTCTAGAATTATTCCCTCTGGTTCTGACACTGATTTTCTAGAATTATCCCCTCTGGTTCTGACACTGGTCTTCTAGAATTATTCCCTCTGGTTCTGACACTGTTCTTCTAGAATTATTCCCTCTGGTTGTGACACTGGTCTTTCAGTATAACTCCCTCTGGTTCTGACACTGGTCTTCTAGAATTATTCCCTCTGGTTCTGACACTGGTCTTCTAGAATTATTCCCTGTGGTTCTGACACTGGCCTTCTAGAATTATTCCCTGTGGTTCTGACATTGATATTCTAGAATTATTCCCTCTGGTTCTGACATTGGTCTTCTAGAATTATTCCCTCTGGTTCTGACATTGGTCTTCTAGAATTATTCCCTCTGGTTCTGACACTGGTCTTTCAGTATAACTCCCTCTGGTTCTGACACTGGTCTTCTAGAATTATTCCCCCTGGTTCTGACACTGGTCTTCTAGAATTATTCCCTGTGGTTCTGACATTGGTCTTCTAGAATTATTCCCTCTGGTTCTGACACTGGCCTTCTAGAATTATTCCCTCTGGCTCTGACATTGGTCTTCTAGAATTATTCCCTCTGGTTCTGACACTGGTCTTCTAGAATTATCCCCTCTGGTTCTGACATTGGTCTTCTAGAATTATTCCCTGTGGTTCTTATGACGCGCCCCTGGGCCTGTGTCGCGCTGCGTTGCGCACGCGGGAGCTTACCCGGAGCCGGATCTCTTGAGGGTTGTAGTCTCGTGGCGGTGACCCGGTCCGTGCCCAGGGAGTCAAACTGAGCGGCGATGTAACAGCGGTAGATGTAGGACGACTACGCCACCCGTTGAATGCAGCTATGGAGCTGCCGCTGCAGGACAGTCCGCTGAGGCCGGTGGATGGATGGTGCAGCGTAGATGGTATAACCCCCAACGGGAGGGGTATGGCCTCAGGGCAGCAGATGTGGATGATGGGGGTAGCAGGAACCACTCAGAGATGGTGCGGTGTAATTCAGGGTCTTTACTGGTAACAACGATAGACCCTCCCGGAGTACTTGCTAGTGAACGGGGCCTGGTCAGTCCTTGAGCAGATGGGATCTCCCCTGGCCAGGCAGAGTTGTAGGCCTCCCAAACTGACTGTACTCTTCTGGCTACCTTGCTAGAAGCGGATATAAGTAGCCCACGTCCCTGAGTGTACCGTGTGGTGCTCACCCGTATGGCCGGTGACTCGGGGCCTTCTAATGGCTTCCGCTCCACGATGGCGGTGCTGGTCCCACGCGTGTGACCGTGCCTTCGGGTTTCTGGGCCTGAGGACCTGAAATCCCCTGCCGGTCGGCTTCTGCTGCTGGGTAAGAGTTAGTCCCCACAGCCTCGGACGCCGGGTCCGGTAAGAAAGCTTCTCAGTCAGGGCGAGCTCTGCAGCTGCCAGCCCCTGACTCGTAGTAGTATTGCTTCTGCTGTTTCTTGTCTCTACTCTCCTTGACTCCAGGCTCAGGCCCCTGGACAGGGCCTGCCTGTGGAGCAGAGCCCATAGAGCAGCTCTGCTCCCTGTCTTCTCCTCTCAGAACTCCCTACCCTGCCTCAGCCCCAGGTTTATATAGGGGAAGTCCTTCCCCTCCCAAGACTGGGCAGGAGGTGTGGCATGCACAGGATCCCTGACCAAAGGACCTCCCACCTGCTCTCAGACGTAATATCTCTATCACTGTGGCAACCAGACCCCTGGGGTGTCACATTCCCCCCTAGTGAAATTTAGTACTCCGGGACTAAACATATTTTTTTAGAAAAACATAACAAGGTATAACAATAACAATACAATAAGAAAAACACATAAGATGGTTACGGCGTGTCCGCAACCGGGTGCAGTTTTGAAAAGCAAGGTGTCCATTTCACCAAAACAGGGACACGTAACCAGGTAGGGGTCTGTCCTACCCCGAGTCCTTAACAGTCTTTTAGTCCATCCTGGGTTACGCTCCACTAACTGTACAAAGGATTCCCGGTAAATCCACCAAGGACTCCTATAAATAACTGGAAACACATAATATTTACAAGATATGGCCGCTCTCAGTCCTCGGCCAGTGGGGATAAGGATTGGCTGCTCACAGTCCTCAGCCTGTGGGGAGATGGGATGGCTGCTCACAGTCCTCAGCCTGGTTAAGGATAGGGGACACACGGGAATAGTTCACACTTGTCCCAACGGGGACCATATTTTAATTAGCAACACAAGTACCCCTACGGGTAACTATGTACAGTTCCACTTTACCGTACTTCAGTAACGGCATCCTCCTGCTCCTTCTTGTGTGTAGGCTTCAGACCCGTCCGGGTCCTCTTGGCCTTCCTCGTATTGGTAGTACTGCAGCTCCTCCTCAGTCAGACGGTGTACATGGAGGGCGTACAGTCCTTTGGCACCCTTATGCCGGGTGAAGGTAACCACATCACCCGGATAGAGATCACGTCCGCGGTGCCCGTCCGGGCTGGCATGTTGTGCGAAAAGATCTGCGCCCAGGGGTGGCACTGTGGAGGTTGAGGGCGCCGTAGGGGCGGCAGCGCCCGGGGGTACTCGGCCTTGCGACCAGGCCGGGGGTGCTTTGGAAGTAGAGGGCGCTGTTGGAACAGCGGCGCCCTGGTTCACTAGGCCTTGCGACCGGGCCTGGAGAGGGTCGCCGTTGATGACGCCCGGGGTCAGAGAGTGCGACTTTGGGCCTGGGCGCGGGCTGGTGGTGGCGGTGCCCAGGGCTGGAGGGCTCAGCCGCAGGGCTTGTTGCGGGGGCTGGAGCAGGTCGGTGTTCGCAGCGCCCGGGGTCAGCGGCTCCACCAGGGGGCCCGGGAGCAGGCAGACGCTGGCAGCGTCCGGGACAGGGAGACTCCTCTTACCTGCTCCCGCGACCGCTCCTTCGTCACGCGTCTTCTCCTGGTGCTGGTCGGGGCCCGCGACGGCTGGGGCGCTGCCGATGCTGGGCAGCTTAGTCTGCTGCCGGTTCGCCATCTTGCTGTCCGTTCCTGGTGTCCTCCTCCCCCCTAGTGGACCGTGGCCTACCTTGCGATGATCCTCTTCCGTAGGCCGCGGCTCCGCAGTGGATCGTCAGGGTTGAGGACCTTCCGTCGCGCTCCTGTGACGTCGGCGTCTGCTGGGCTCCTTCCAGGACCTTACGCAACGTCCGGACGTGAGGCGGGGCTTCAGTTCTCGCGCGCTTTCGGAGTCCACGCCCCTCTTCTTCCCGCGCGGCGTCCTCAAGATGGCGTCCAATGGCGGGAAAACTCCACGGATGGCGGGAAGAAGGCCGAAGATGGCGCCGGATGGCGGGAAAACCTCGCGGATGGCGGGAAGAAGGCAGAAGGTGGCGCCGGATGGCGGGAAACCTCACCACTGGTAAGTTTGAACAGTCTTTGCTTTTCAGGCACGGAGTACCCGGTGGTTGCGGGCACGAGATCCTGCCGACTACGCCAAAGTTGACGCGCCCCTGGGCCTGTGTCGTGCTGCGTTGCGCACGCGGGAGCTTACCCGGAGCCGGATCTCTTGAGGGTTGTAGTCTCGTGGCGGTGACCCGGTCCGTGCCCAGGGAGTCAAACTGAGCGGCGATGTAACAGCGGTAGATGTAGGACGACTACGCCACCCGTTGAATGCAGCTATGGAGCTGCCGCTGCAGGACAGTCCGCTGAGGCCGGTGGATGGATGGTGCAGCGTAGATGGTATAACCCCCAACGGGAGGGGTATGGCCTCAGGGCAGCAGATGTGGATGATGGGGGTAGCAGGAACCACTCAGAGATGGTGCGGTGTAATTCAGGGTCTTTACTGGTAACAACGATAGACCCTCCCGGAGTACTTGCTAGTGAACGGGGCCTGGTCAGTCCTTGAGCAGATGGGATCTCCCCTGGCCAGGCGGAGTTGTAGGCCTCCCAAACTGACTGTACTCTTCTGGCTACCTTGCTAGAAGCGGATATAAGTAGCCCACGTCCCTGAGTGTACCGTGTGGTGCTCACCCGTATGGCCGGTGACTCGGGGCCTTCTAATGGCTTCCGCTCCACGATGGCGGTGCTGGTCCCACGCGTGTGACCGTGCCTTCGGGTTTCTGGGCCTGAGGACCTGAAATCCCCTGCCGGTCGGCTTCTGCTGCTGGGTAAGAGTTAGTCCCCACAGCCTCGGACGCCGGGTCCGGTAAGAAAGCTTCTCAGTCAGGGCGAGCTCTGCAGCTGCCAGCCCCTGACTCGTAGTAGTATTGCTTCTGCTGTTTCTTGTCTCTACTCTCCTTGACTCCAGGCTCAGGCCCCTGGACAGGGCCTGCCTGTGGAGCAGAGCCCATAGAGCAGCTCTGCTCCCTGTCTTCTCCTCTCAGAACTCCCTACCCTGCCTCAGCCCCAGGTTTATATAGGGGAAGTCCTTCCCCTCCCAAGACTGGGCAGGAGGTGTGGCATGCACAGGATCCCTGACCAAAGGACCTCCCACCTGCTCTCAGACGTAATATCTCTATCACTGTGGCAACCAGACCCCTGGGGTGTCACACTTACACTGGTCTTCTAGAATTATTCCCTCTGGTTCTGACACTGGTCTTCTAGAATTATTCCCTGTGGTCCTGACATTGATCTTCTAGAATGATTCCTTCTGGTTCTGACATTGGTCTTCTAGAATTATTCCCTCTGGTTCTGACATTGGTCTTCTAGAATTATTCCCTCTGGTTCTGACACTGATTTTCTAGAATTATTCCCTCTGGTTCTGACACTGGTCTTCTAGAATTATTCCCTCTGGTTCTGACATTGATCTTCTAGAATTATTCCCTCTGGTTCTGTCACTGGTCTTCTAGAATTATTCCCTCTGGTTCTGACATTGATCTTCTAGAATTATTCCCTCTGGTTCTGACACTGGTCTTTCAGTATAACTCACTCTGGTTCTGACACTGGTCTTCTAGAATTATTCCCTCTGGTTCTGACACTGGTCTTCTAGAATTATTCCCTGTGGTTCTGACACTGGTCTTCTAGAATTATTCCCTCTGGTTCTGACATTGGTCTTCTAGAATTATTCCCTCTGGTTCTGACACTGGTCTTTCAGTATAACTCCCTCTGGTTCTGACACTGGTCTTCTAGAATTATTCTCTCTGGTTCTGACACTGGTCTTCTAGAATTATTCCCTGTGGTTCTGACATTGGTCTTCTAGAATTATTCCCTCTGGTTCTGACACTGGTCTTCTAGAATTATTCCCTCTGGTTCTGACATTGTTCTTCTAGAATTATTCCCTCTGGTTCTGACACTGGTCTTCTAGAATTATTCCCTCTGGTTCTGACATTGGTCTTCTAGAATTATTCCCTCTGGTTCTGACACTGGTCTTCTAGAATTATCCCCTCTGGTTCTGACATTGGTCTTCTAGAATTATTCCCTGTGGTTCTGACACTGGTCTTCTAGAATTATTCCCTCTGGTTCTGACATTGTCTTCTAGAATTATTCCCTCTGGTTCTGACATTGGTCTTCTAGAATTATTCCCTCTGGTTCTGACACTGATTTTCTAGAATTATTCCCTCTGGTTCTGACACTGGTCTTCTAGAATTATTACCTCTGGTTCTGACATTGATCTTCTAGAATTATTCCCTCTGGTTCTGACACTGGTCTTTCAGTATAACTCCCTCTGGTTCTGACATTGGTCTTCTAGAATTATTCCCTCTGGTTCTGACACTGGTCTTTCAGTATAACTCCCTCTGGTTCTGACACTGGTCTTCTAGAATTATTCCCTCTGGTTCTGACACTGGTCTTCTAGAATTATTCCCTGTGGTTCTGACACTGGTCTTCTAGAATTATTCCCTCTGGTTCTGACATTGGTCTTCTAGAATTATTCCCTCTGGTTCTGACACTGGTCTTTCAGTATAACTCCCTCTGGTTCTGACACTGGTCTTCTAGAATTATCCCCTCTGGTTCTGACATTGGTCTTCTAGAATTATTCCCTCTGGTTCTGACACTGGTCTTTCAGTATAACTCCTTCTGGTTCTGACACTGGTCTTCTAGAATTATTCCCTCTGGTTCTGACACTGGTCTTTCAGTATAACTCCCTCTGGTTCTGACACTCGTCTTCTAGAATTATTCCCTGTGGTTCTGACAATGGTCTTCTAGAATTATTCCCTGTGGTTCTGACACTGGTCTTCTAGAATTATTCCCTGTGGTTCTGACACTGGTCTTCTAGAATTATTCCCTCTGGTTCTGACACTGGTCTTCTAGAATTATTCCCTCTGGTTCTGACATTGGTCTTCTAGAATTATTCCCTCTGGTTCTGACACTGGTCTTCTAGAATTATTCCCTCTGGTTCTGACACTGGTCTTCTAGAATTATTCCCTCTGGTTCTGACACTGGTCTTCTAGAATTATTCCCTGTGGTTCTGACACTGGTCTTCTAGAATTATTCCCTCTGGTTCTGACATTGGTCTTCTAGAATTATTCCCTCTGGTTCTGACACTGGTCTTTCAGTATAACTCCCTCTGGTTCTGACACTGGTCTTCTAGAATTATTCCCTCTGGTTCTGGCACTGGTCTTTCAGTATAACTCCCTCTGGTTCTGACACTGGTCTTCTAGAATTATTCCCTGTGGTTCTGACACTGGTCTTCTAGAATTATTCCCTGTGGTTCTGACACTGGTCTTCTAGAATTATTCCCTCTGGTTCTGACATTGATCTTCTAGAATTATTCCCTCTGGTTCTGACATTGGTCTTCTAGAATTATTCCCTCTGGTTCTGACATTGGTCTTCTAGAATTATTCCCTGTGGTTCTGACACTGGTCTTCTAGAATTATTCCCTCTGGTTCTGACATTGTTCTTCTAGAATTATTCCCTCTGGTTCTGACACTGGTCTTCTAGAATTATCCCCTCTGGTTCTGACATTGGTCTTCTAGAATTATTCCCTCTGGTTCTGACACTGGTCTTTCAGTATAACTCCCTCTGGTTCTGACACTGGTCTTCTAGAATTATTCCCTCTGGTTCTGACACTGGTCTTTCAGTATAACTCCCTCTGGTTCTGACACTCGTCTTCTAGAATTATTCCCTGTGGTTCTGACACTGGTCTTCTAGAATTATTCCCTGTGATTCTGACACTGGTCTTCTAGAATTATTCCCTCTGGTTCTGACATTGATCTTCTAGAATTATTCCCTCTGGTTCTGACACTGGTCTTCTAGAATTATTCCCTCTGGTCCTGACATTGGTCTTCTAGAATTATTCCCTCTGGTTCTGACACTGGTCTTCTAGAATTATTCCCTCTGGTTCTGACATTGTTCTTCTAGAATTATTCCCTCTGGTTCTGACACTGGTCTTCTAGAATTATCCCCTCTGGTTCTGACATTGGTCTTCTAGAATTATTCCCTCTGGTTCTGACACTGGTCTTCTAGAATTATTACCTCTGGTTCTGACATTGATCTTCTAGAATTATTCCCTCTGGTTCTGACACTGGTCTTTCAGTATAACTCCCTCTGGTTCTGACATTGGTCTTCTAGAATTATTCCCTCTGGTTCTGACACTGGTCTTTCAGTATAACTCCCTCTGGTTCTGACACTGGTCTTCTAGAATTATTCCCTCTGGTTCTGACACTGGTCTTCTAGAATTATTCCCTGTGGTTCTGACACTGGTCTTCTAGAATTATTCCCTCTGGTTCTGACATTGGTCTTCTAGAATTATTCCCTCTGGTTCTGACACTGGTCTTTCAGTATAACTCCCTCTGGTTCTGACACTGGTCTTCTAGAATTATTCCCTCTGGTTCTGGCACTGGTCTTTCAGTATAACTCCCTCTGGTTCTGACACTGGTCTTCTAGAATTATTCCCTGTGGTTCTGACACTGGTCTTCTAGAATTATTCCCTGTGGTTCTGACACTGGTCTTCTAGAATTATTTCCTCTGGTTCTGACATTGATCTTCTAGAATTATTCCCTCTGGTTCTGACATTGGTCTTCTAGAATTATTCCCTCTGGTTCTGACATTGGTCTTCTAGAATTATTCCCTGTGGTTCTGACACTGGTCTTCTAGAATTATTCCCTCTGGTTCTGACATTGTTCTTCTAGAATTATTCCCTCTGGTTCTGACACTGGTCTTCTAGAATTATCCCCTCTGGTTCTGACATTGGTCTTCTAGAATTATTCCCTCTGGTTCTGACACTGGTCTTTCAGTATAACTCCCTCTGGTTCTGACACTGGTCTTCTAGAATTATTCCCTCTGGTTCTGACACTGGTCTTTCAGTATAACTCCCTCTGGTTCTGACACTCGTCTTCTAGAATTATTCCCTGTGGTTCTGACACTGGTCTTCTAGAATTATTCCCTGTGATTCTGACACTGGTTATTCTAGAATTATTCCCTCTGGTTCTGACACTGGTCTTCTAGAATTATTCCCTGTGGTTCTGACACTGGTCTTCTAGAATTATTCCCTCTGGTTCTGACATTGGTCTTCTAGAATTATTCCCTCTGGTTCTGACACTGGTCTTTCAGTATAACTCCCTCTGGTTCTGACACTGGTCTTCTAGAATTATTCCCTCTGGTTCTGGCACTGGTCTTTCAGTATAACTCCCTCTGGTTCTGACACTGGTCTTCTAGAATTATTCCCTGTGGTTCTGACACTGGTCTTCTAGAATTATTCCCTGTGGTTCTGACACTGGTCTTCTAGAATTATTCCCTCTGGTTCTGACATTGATCTTCTAGAATTATTCCCTCTGGTTCTGACATTGGTCTTCTAGAATTATTCCCTCTGGTTCTGACATTGGTCTTCTAGAATTATTCCCTGTGGTTCTGACACTGGTCTTCTAGAATTATTCCCTCTGGTTCTGACATTGTTCTTCTAGAATTATTCCCTCTGGTTCTGACACTGGTCTTCTAGAATTATCCCCTCTGGTTCTGACATTGGTCTTCTAGAATTATTCCCTCTGGTTCTGACACTGGTCTTTCAGTATAACTCCCTCTGGTTCTGACACTGGTCTTCTAGAATTATTCCCTCTGGTTCTGACACTGGTCTTTCAGTATAACTCCCTCTGGTTCTGACACTCGTCTTCTAGAATTATTCCCTGTGGTTCTGACACTGGTCTTCTAGAATTATTCCCTGTGATTCTGACACTGGTCTTCTAGAATTATTCCCTCTGGTTCTGACATTGATCTTCTAGAATTATCCCCTCTGGCTCTGACACTGGTCTTCTAGAATCATTCCCTCTGGTCCTGACATTGGTCTTCTAGAATTATTCCCTCTGGTTCTGACACTGGTCTTCTAGAATTATTCCCTCTGGTTCTGACATTGTTCTTCTAGAATTATTCCCTCTGGTTCTGACACTGGTCTTCTAGAATTATCCCCTCTGGTTCTGACATTGGTCTTCTAGAATTATTCCCTCTGGTTCTGACACTGGTCTTCTAGAATTATTACCTCTGGTTCTGACATTGATCTTCTAGAATTATTCCCTCTGGTTCTGACACTGGTCTTTCAGTATAATTCCCTCTGGTTCTGACATTGGTCTTCTAGAATTATTCCCTCTGGTTCTGACACTGGTCTTTCAGTATAACTCCCTCTGGTTCTGACACTGGTCTTCTAGAATTATTCCCTCTGGTTCTGACACTGGTCTTCTAGAATTATTCCCTGTGGTTCTGACACTGGTCTTCTAGAATTATTCCCTCTGGTTCTGACATTGGTCTTCTAGAATTATTCCCTCTGGTTCTGACACTGGTCTTTCAGTATAACTCCCTCTGGTTCTGACACTGGTCTTCTGGAATTATTCCCTCTGGTTCTGACACTGGTCTTTCAGTATAACTCCCTCTGGTTCTGACACTGGTCTTCTAGAATTATTCCCTGTGGTTCTGACACTGGTCTTCTAGAATTATTCCCTGTGGTTCTGACACTGGTCTTCTAGAATTATTCCCTCTGGTTCTGACATTGATCTTCTAGAATTATTCCCTCTGGTTCTGACACTGGTCTTCTAGAATTATTCCCTCTGGTTCTGACATTGGTCTTCTAGAATTATTCCCTGTGGTTCTGACACTGGTCTTCTAGAATTATTCCCTCTGGTTCTGACATTGTTCTTCTATAATTATTCCCTCTGGTTCTGACACTGGTCTTCTAGAATTATTCCCTCTGGTTCTGACATTGTTCTTCTAGAATTATTCCCTCTGGTTCTGACATTGTTCTTCTAGAATTATTCTCTCTGGTTCTAACACTGGTCTTTCAGAATAATTCTCTCTGAAGTCACGTTCAGACGTTCAGTATTTGGTCAGTATTTTACATCAGTATTTGTAAGCCAAAACCTTTTGTGGCTGAAAATGCAGAAGTGGTGACGTGTTTCTGTTATACTTTTCCTCTGATTGTTCCTCTCCTGGTTTTGGCTTATACATACTGATCTGAAATACTGACCAAATACTGAACGTCTGTCAGAACGTGGCTTGATAGTGACACTGGTCATGCAGAATATTTCACTTGGGATCTGACACTGGCCTTGCAAAATAATTTTCTCAGGTTGAGAGAAAAGAGGAAAAAAATGGCGATCTTCAAATTTTCACAGGGGTCACTGGGCTATTTCCAAGTCTTACTTCCTGTCCTTTCAGAAAGAGTTTTCAGCAGGCTCCTTATCATCCTTCCCTTTATAATGATATTTGCACACGCTCATTAGATGAGCGATAGGGTCAGAGTCTGTGCATTGTTGCTAATGTACATGTATTATTTCCTGTAACAACCGGAAGTTAGTCTGAAAAAGCCAAAGTGGCCAGTGTGAAAATTTAAAAATGTATATTTTTATTTTTAATACATTTTGTGATTTGGAAAAAAAGACATTGTAAAAGAATACATTTAACCCCCTAAAACTTGATTCAAAACAATAGGTCATTTTCTGAAGACACATTCCCTTTAAACCTTGCTATACAGTATACATAAGATGTATATGACCAGAACTTTCTTATTTTAACGGGACTGTTCAACCGTCTAAAATGGATCCTCGCTATGGCAGAAGTCAGTGGAGAAAAGCATCATGTAGTTAGACTTCAAATGCCTGAACTTTGTGTTTTTAGAGAGATAAGTCGTCTTACTAGGAGTGTTGCAATGGCTTGCCCACTTCTTCCCACTGAGAATACATGTATGCTCAATCAAGGTGAGTGTCCACGTATATGGTGGAAAGTTGGAGGAGATAGCTGAGAGAGACTTACTGGTGTGCAATTTAAGGGTGTGGCATGCCCTTTGTTGTGCTGATTGGTATATATGTAGCTTACCACGGGCCTAGGTGGTCTGGAGTTGGGACCCGGTCCTATTTGTCTACCCTTTTATATGCATTACTTCAACTTTGATATACAGTAAGGTTTTTAATATAGGCAGTATAGGTACCGTCCCAATTTAGGGTCACCTTGCCGCTGGTGGGACGGCTTGTATACTTTTTTTGATCAAAAATAGTTCACTAAGTACCCTATATTTATTATGCAATTTTGCTTTACATTTATATATAATTATGGTAGGGTATGAGATATATTTTTGTCTTGCTTCTTTTTTGTCACTGAGAATACATGTATGCTCAATCAAGGTGAGTGTCCACGTATATGGTGGAAAGTTGGAGGAGATAGCTGAGAGAGACTTACTGGTGTTAAGAGATACTAACTGGTGGTGATGAAGACTAACTGCTCCGCCTGAAGACTGAAGTTGGCCATCAGAAGGCTAAGTCTCTTAACTCTTGGCCGAGCATGCATATGTTTTCAATGGGGAGAGCAGGATTAAACAGATACCTCTGGTGGTGTTTTTTCTTCTGTGGGAACTAAAGAATCAGGCATAGAAATTCAACCTGGATGATCCTTATCTCCTCCAGCGTAATGTGGTAGGGGAGAGGTGGACAGTTGGCCTTTCCCACTGAAATCTACAGTTCAAACCAGAAGTTTCCATACACTATATAAAAAGACACATCTGCATGTTTTTCTCAATATCTGACATGAAATCAGAATAAACCTTTCCCGTTTTAGGTCAATTAGGATTGCAATAATTTTTAATATTTGCCAAATGCCAAAATAATGAGAGGGAGAGAATGTTTTAAGGCATTTTTATTACTTACAGCAAAGTCAAAAGTTTACATACACTAAGATTACTATGCTTTTAAAGAATTCTGGACTGCCCATATGATGATGTCATGTGTTTGGAAGCTTCTGATAGGTTTTTTGGCAACATTTGAGTTAATTAGAGACACACCTGTGGATGTATTTGAATGCACACCTGAAACACATTGCTTCTTTGTGTAGCATCATGGGAAAGTCTAAATAAATCAGCCAAGATATCAGGAAGAGAATTATGGACTTGCACAAGTCTGGCTCATCCTTGGGTACAATTTCAAGATACCTGAAGGTGCCTCATTCATCTGTACAAATATTTACAGTACAGACCAAAAGTTTGGACACACCTTCTCATTTAAAGATTTTTCTGTATTTTCATTACTTTGAAAATTGTACATTCACACTGAAGGCATCAAAACTATGAATTAACACATGTGGAATTATATACTTAACAAAAAAGTGTGAAACAGCGGAAAATATGTCTTATATTCTAGGTTCTTCAAAGTAGCCACCTTTTGCTTTGATGACTGTGTAGCGCCCCGAGGGTTCGGTCGCTACAGAGGTATTGCACCTCAACCAGAGGTGTGATATCCCACTCCCGGGTAAGGATGGAGTGTGGACCGGGACTCAGTTAGCTGCATGCATCACACACACCCCATTTCCGGGGGACAGTTCAACGGTGCTCCCATTAGTACAGTAATGACAGTAATGCAGGCACGACAGATCATGTCCCTGGCTGGAGTGGGGAGGGGGAGGAAAACCCACTGATGTAGGAGCAGGAGGGGACGGTTTCTGGGCATAGGTAGGAGCCCATTGGTTGCAAATCACCTGGGCTCATACACTAGGGGAAGGTATATAAGGTGGGCACCATCTGAGTTCAGTCAGTTCAGTCAGTGGAGTGAGAGAAGGAGTTCAGCCAGAGAGGGCTGACAGGGAGCTGTGGCTCAGTCTGGGCCCAGCTCCACGAGGCAGGCCTAGGGTGAAGGCCGGAGCCAGAAGAAAGGAACAGAAACAGAAAGGAACAGAAACAGAAAGGAACAGCAAAGAAAGAGAAGTACCCAAAGTGTAGAAAGGCCCAGAGACACGAAGGCCGAAGGAACCCTAAGGACCCAGGAGATTTCGGGTGACGGGTTGGCAGAACAGGGTACCGGATCCCAAGTTGGTGGAGGTGACTAATCCTTAACCAAGAACCGGTGGTCGTGATCATTTACTGGTGCGACCCCTCACTACACCTACTAGGAAGGCACACCACATAGGGTCAGGGAAGTGGACACCCAGTCCTCCCAGGAGAAGACCCGAGGCAGCTGGACAGAAGTAGTGTCACTGGTGGGGCACGGCTGACGAAAGGATAGAAGGGAGTCCTGTGCCACACTCCGGAATTGCCTGGGGGTTGATCGAGCCCCCTGCATGGTGGACGCAGCACGGCTCAGGCGGTCCTATCTGTGCACAAGTGACCTGGATGAGAACTGTGAGTAAAGAACCTGAAATGCAACACCTTGTCTCTGTGCTTTCTCACCGCGTCAGCACTACTAGTACTGGGACGCCCCGCACCACAACCACCATCATCACTCTACACTGCCCTGAGGCTATACTCCTCCCGTGGGGAGTTGTACTACACTCTGCTGCACCCACAACACCAGCCTCAGCGGTCTGCCCTGCAGCGGCGGTTCATCCTGACCGCAATCCACGGGTGGCGTAGTCGGACATTAAACCATAAAAACCCCATAAATAGACTGCCACTGGTTTGACCACCCTGAGCCACGGGACCGGGTCGCCGCCACGGAGACTACAACCCCCAGCATTCACCCTAAAAGGCCCGGTTCCGGGTTCCCCACGCGGCCCAGGGGGTGCGTCAACTGCTTTGCACACTCTTGGCATTCTCTTGATGAGCTTCAAGAGGTAGTCACCGAAAATGGTTTTCACTTCACAGGTGTACCCTGTCAGGTTTAATAAGTGGGATTTCTTGCCTTATAAATGGGGTTTGGACCATCAGTTGTGTTGTGCAGAAGTCTGGTGGATACACAGCTGATAGTCCTACTAACTAGACTGTTAGAATTTGTATTATGGCAAGAATAAAGCAGCTAAGTAAAGAAAAACGAGTGGCCATCAATACTTTAAGAAATGAAGGTCAGTCAGTCCGAAGAATTGGGCAAACTTTGAATGTGTCCCCAAGTGCAGTTGCAAAAACCATCAAGTGCTACAAAGAAACTGGCTCACATGAGGACCGCCCCAGGAAAGGAAGACCAAGAGTCACCTCTGCTTCTGAGGATAAGTTTATCCAAGTCACCAGCCTCAGAAATCGCAGGTTAACAGCAGCTCAGATTAGAGACCAGGTCAATGCCACACAGAGTTCTAGCAGCAGACACATCTCTACAACAACTGTTAAGAGGAGACTTTGTGCAGCAGGCCTTCATGGTAAAATAGCTGCTAGGAAACCACTGCTAAGGATGGGCAACAAGCAGAAGAGACTTGTTTGGGCTAAAGAACACAAGGAATGGACATTAGACCAGTGGAAATCTGTGCTTTGGTCTGATGAGTCCAAATTTTAGATCTTTGGTTCCAACCACCGTGTCTTTGTGTGACGCCAGATGACCTGGCCTCCACAGTCACCAGACCTGAGCCCAATCGAGATGGTTTGGGGTGAGCTGGACCGCAGAGTGAAGGCAAAAGGGTCAACAAGTGGTAAGCATCTCTGGGAATTCCTTCAAGATTGTTGGAAAACCATTTCCGGTGACTACCTCTTGAAGCTCATCAAGAGAATGCCAAGAGTGTGCAAAGCAGTCATCAAAGCAAAAGGTGGCTACTTTGAAGAACCTAGAATATAAGACATATTTTCAGTTGTTTCACACTTTTTTGTTAAGTATATAATTCCACGTGTTAATTCATAGTTTTGATGCCTTCAGTGTGAATGTACAATTTTCAAAGTCATGAAAATACAGAAAAATCTTTAAATGAGAAGGTGTGTCCAAACTTTTGGTCTGTACTGTATACGCAAGTACAAACAAGATGGGAATGTCCAGCCATCATACCGCTCAGGAAGGAGACAGGTTCTGTGTCGCAGAGATGAACGTGCTTTGGTCCAACATGTGCATATTAACCCAAGGACAAAAGCAAAAGACCTTGTGAAGATGATGGCGGAAGCTGGTAAGATTGTGTCAATATCCACAGTGAAACGAGTACTATATCAACATGGGCTGAAAGGCGACTTTGCCAGGAAGAAGCCATTACTCCAAAAGAAACATAAAAAAGCCAGATTAATGTTTGCAAATGCACACAGGAACAAAGACCTTAGTTTTGGAGAAATGTCCTGTGGTCTGATGAAACTAAAATTTTACTTTTTCTGCATAATGACCATCGTTACATTTGGAGGAAAAAGGGTATAAGGTTGTAAGCCTAAGAACACTCTCCCAAATGTGAAACATGGTGGTGGCAGAATCATGTTATGGGGTTGTTTTTCTGCAGGAGCACTACACAAAATAGATGGCATGATGAGAAAAGAAGATTATGTGGCAATACTGAAGCAACATCTCAAGACATCAGCCAGGAAATTAAAGCTTGGGCGGAAATGGGTCTTCCAAATGGACAATGACCCGAAGCATACTGACAAAATAGTAACAAAGTGACTTAAGGATAACAAAGTCAATGTTTTGTAGTGGCCATCACAAAGCCCTGATCTCAGTCCTATTGAAAATTTATGGGCAAAGCTGAAAAGGCTGCGAGCAAGACGACCTACAAACCTGGATCAGTTACACCAGTTTTGTCAGGAGGAATGAGCCCAAATTCTGACCAACTATTGTGAGAAGCATGTGGAAGGATATCCCAAACGTGTGACCCAAGTCATTCAGTTTAAGGGCAATGGTACCAAATGCTAATGAAATGTATGGAAACTTTTGACTTTGCAGTAAGTAATAAAAATGCCTTAAAACATTCTCTCTCTCTCATTATTCTGGCATTTGGCAAATATTAAAAATGATGGTAATCCTAATTGACCTAAAACGGGAAAGGTTTATTCTGATTTCATGTCAGATATTGAGAAAAACATGCATATGTGTCTTTTTATATAGTGTATGGAAACTACTGGTTTCAACTGTATGTATGATCCCGCTTGATAGTAGGGTTGTAGCACCAAAAACATCTAATAAACCTGCGTGTCATTATATATGAGAACAGACTTGATAGATAAAGGAGATAAAGTTCACACCGATCCAGACATGACACAATAGGTTGATAACGTCTCTACTCTGTATTCGCCACTTAATAATTTTGCACAATGCCTCTCCCAGCCAATCCGGGCAAACAGACTGACGTGTCCATTAGAAGCTCATAAAACATGACGTATTGTTCCGAGCCGCAGTATTGATTAAGCATAAAGCAAATGAAAATGCCATTGAATAGATGTAAGCAGCACAACAATATAACAATAGATTTCTTTCTCTCTCGTTTCCCCTTTTCATTTAATTTTTCTCCTTCAGAGTGAGAGATTGCTTTAATTTTCGTCATCTCGCTTTCCATTCTGCTTAGATCCCAGCTGTTTTTTTAATTAAATCTGGACTCCGGGGGCTGTGGGACATTTGACAGATACAAGGTTATTGATGAGGTATATGGCTGAGATGATGTAATATACAATGAGCACACACAAGAAAACTTATTTAGAGTCCGAAATTTATTAATGTGCTTATCAATGGCAGAGCAGCAGGGGGGCAGTCCGTAACGGAGTAAGGGAAACTTCTAATGAAATTGTACTGCTGAGATGGTAATGGATGTCTGCATCCGCAGCGGTGTCTCTACACTTCTATCAATCCTTGAAAGTTCTTTGATAAATCTATTTATTCCATAGGAATCGGGATCAAAAAGGTCAGATCAAATGGAAGGTATATTTTCATGAAAATGATTTATTTCATGCTAGAACCAACTTTTACATGGTCACATAGGAGATTTATCCTTGTAAAGAGGAGCCAATTTAGTGTTTGTCCATAGTGGCTGCGGGTCTTTGTCTCTCTACAGGAAGTGGGGTGGGTCTTAGTGGCTTTAGAGGAAGTGAGGACGGGTCTTTGTCTCTCTAGAGGAAGTGAGGGCAGGTATTTGTCTCTTTACAGGAAGTGGGAGCAGGTCTTTGTCTCTCTACAGGAAGTGGGGGTGGGTCTTAGTGACTCTAGAGGAAGTGAGGGCGGGTCTTTGTCTCTCTACAGGAAGTGGGGTCAGTCTTAGTGGCTCTAGAGGAAGTGAGGGCGGGTCTTTGTCTTTATAGAGGAAGTGAGGGCAGGTCTTTGTCTCGCTAGAGGAAGTGAGGGTGGGTCTTAGTGGCTCTAGAGGAAGTGAAGGCGGGTCTTTGTCTCGCTAGAGGAAGTGAGGGCAGGTCTTTGTCTCGCTAGAGGAAGTGAGGACAGGTCTTTGTCTCGCTAGAGGAAGTGAGGGCGGGTCTTAGTGGCTCTAGAGGAAGTGAAGGCAGGTCTTTGTCTCGCTAGAGGAAGTGAGGGCAGGTCTTTGTCTTGCTAGAGGAAGTGGGGTGGGTCTTAGTGGCTCTAGAGGAAGTGAGAGCGGGTCTTTGTCTTTCTAGAGGAAGTGAGGGCATGTCTTTGTCTCGCTAGAGGAAGTGAGGGCGGGTCTTAGTGGCTCTAGAGGAAGTGAGAGCGGGTCTTTGTCTCTAGAGGAAGTGAGGGCGGGTCTTTGTCTCTCTAGAGGAAGTAGGGATGGGTCTTAGTTTCTCTAGAGAAAGTGAGGGCAGGTCTTTGTTTCTCTACAGGAAGTAGGAACGGGTCTTAGTCGCTCTAGAGGAAGTGAGGACAGATCTTTGTTTCTCTACAGGAAGTAGGGACGGGTCTTTGTCGCTCTAGAGGAAGAGAGTGCAGGTCTTTGTTTCTCTACAGGAAGTAGGGACAGGTCTTTGTCTCTCTTCAGGAAATAGGGACAGGTCATTGTCTCCCTAGAGGAAGTGGGGCGGGTCTTAGTGGCTCTAGAGGAAGTGAGGGCTGGTCTTTGTCTCTCTAGAGGAAGTGAGGGCATGTCTTTGTCTCGCTATAGGAAGTGAGGGCGGGTCTTAGTGGCTCTAGAGGAAGTGAGAGCGGGTCTTTGTCTCTCTAGAGGAAGTAGGGACGGGTCTTAGTTTCTCTAGAGAAAGTGAGGGCAGGTCTTTGTTTCTCTACAGAAAGTAGGGACGGGTCTTAGTCTCTCTAGAGGAAGTGAGGGCGGGTCTTTGTCTCTCTAGAGGAAGTAGGGACGGGTCTTAGTTTCTCTAGAGAAAGTGAGGGCAGGTCTTTGTTTCTCTACAGGAAGTAGGGACGGGTCTTAGTCTCTCTAGAGGAAGTGAGGGCAGGTCTTTGTCTCTCTACAGGAAATAGGGACAGGTCTTTGTCTCTCTTCAGGAAGTGGGGGTGGGTCTTTGTCGCTCTAGAGGAAGTGAGGGCAGCTCTTTGTTTCTTTACAGGAAGTAGGGACGGGTCTTAGTCTCACTAGAGGAAGTGTGGGCAGGTCTTTGTCTCTCTACATGAAGTAGGGACAGGTCTTTGTCTCTCTACAGGAAGTGGGGGCGGGTCTTAGTCGCTCTAGAGGAAGTGAGGGTAGAGGCTCGTCTTTGTCTCTCTACAGGAAGTAGGGACGGGTCTTAGACTCTCTAGAGCAGTAGTTCTCAACTCCAGTCCTCAAGACCCACCAACAGATCATGTTTTCAGGATTTCCTTAGTGTTGCACAGGTGATAATTCCAACACCTGTGCAATACTAAGGAAATCCTGAAAACATGATGTGTTGGTGGGTCTTGAGGACTGGAGTTGAGAACCACTGCTCTAGAGTAAGTGGGGGCAGGTCTTTGTCTCTCTACAGGAAGTGAGAGCAGGTCTTTGTCTCTCTATAGGAAGTGGGGGCGGGTCTTTGTCTCTCTACAGGAAGTAGGGACAGGTCTTAGTCTCTCTACAGGAAGTGGTGTGAGTGTTTGTCTCTCTAAAGGAAGTAGGGACGGGTCTTGGTCTCTCTACAGGAAGTAGGGATGGGTTTTAGTTGCTCTACAGGAATTGAGGGTGGGTCTTTGTCTCTTTACAGGAAGTGGGTATGGGTTTTGTCTCTCTACAGGAAGTGGGTGCAGATTTTTGATCTTACATAGGTTCCCTTTTAATTGGAAAATGCTGTCTTCTTAAAGGAATCCAAGACACTGTGTTATTGAGTTCAGTGTATTAAATACACACTCCCTTGGTATTCAAGGGTGGACACTCACTTTAAAGTGGATATGTTGACAGAATTCAGAAAACAAACTGCATATATTATTAAATTGATCTCTTGGACCTGATGAGGTTGGTGTACTTGCTTTCAGAATCCTTTCAGAATGTTTTTTACTGCCAGACAGTAAATCAAGCATTTTATACGGTATGTCTAACTTTAGCAGTGAAGGGGGTACTATCACCATCCCTGGTGGTCTAGAGCAGAGAAGAGGTTAGGGATAGAGAGTTAGAAATAGAAGGGATAGAGAGGACGGTACAGCTGAAAAGTCAGTTCTGTCTATAATCAGGCAGAGAGTTTAAAGGGTTAGTCTCATTATATCTTCAGGTGTGCACCACAACTCTGCCACGGGCTGAGCCACTGGTCCAAACTATGCCCGATCCTACACAAGCAGAGGCCGCATTAGAAGAGCAGAGTGTGAAAGCTGTATAGCAAAGAGCTTGCAAGCACGGACTCCGTGCCTGATGGACTGCAGCAGTGGCTGGCAACCTAGGTAACGAGTTGAAAAGGTTAAAATTAAAAAATCTTGAGGACGGTGAGGATTTTTAATGAGAGGTAAATTCCTTTAATGGGCGTCTATGCCCCAGTCCAGCTTAGAGGTACCAGTTCTCAAGATGTCTTTATGACTTGTCCATGTTTGCATTTAAAATACAAGAAGAAGCAATTTTGCAAATATTCTTGATTAAACAATACTGTACTGTTTTATGTATACAGCTCCTGTATAGACTTATGTGTTTCTTTCTGTGGTTAACTCTGTGTTGTCTAATCCTTCAGTCATGGGTTGCTACTTTTTCTCTGCCTCCTCTCCTTTGGTCTGTAAGTTAGAAAGAAGATGGGGCAGAGGGAGTAACAAATGACTACAGTGTCGGACTATGCAGGGTTCTTTTGTCTTCTGTAACCAGTGTCATGGGTGTGTCAGGTTTGACAGACAGTCAGGGGTGGATTAAGAGTAGCAAGGGCCCCGGGCAGTTTAGAAGGCCCCCCACCCCACCTGATTTATCACGTGACATGTCACATGATCCCCTGTGATAGATCATGTGATAGTTCACGAGAAATTAATTTGGCACAATATTGGGGCAGATACCCTGATTCCAGCGATGTGTCACTTTTTCAGCTGCTTGTTGTCATTTTGAGAAAATCACCGTTTTATCTGCTGCAGATCTAGCAGCTCTCTGAATGCTGCGCTCTGTATAGCCCCGCCCACACCACTGATTGGCAGGTTTCTGCCCATGCTCAGTGTACACAGAAATCTACTGATCAGTGATGGGGGTGGGGTCCTACAGAACTTACTAGTCATCTAGTGATAATTACCTTCTGACAAATCAATGATTTTATCAAATCAACACTAAACAGCCCAGAAAGTGACACATTACTGGAATCAGTGCCTCTAACCCTACATTATGCTGCTCTCAGATTAGGTGGCAAAAACCTGATGACAGATTCCCTTTAAAGGAGCTGTAAACACAAAAAAAGTTTGTATTAAAAAAATACAAGCCATTTGTGAAATTAACTTTTTTTCATTGTTAATTCACATTAGACTGTATCTTCAACACTTTTGTCAGCAGGTCTTATTACTGACTCTGAATAGGGCAGCTCTCTCCCTCTCCCTCAGTAGAAAGTCACAGCATGGTTAAAAAACGGGATCTTTTATGATTTTCTCATAATAAATAAAAAAGGACATGCAAGTCCTCCAAACTATTTTCCGTTTCTCTATAGGGGAGGTCCTAAATCTTTCTTGTTCTTTAGTTGATCACATGTCAAAAAGGCAAAGCGTTTACTATGATGAACTCGCCTAAAAAAATATACACTTGGAGAGTAATATCATCATCTGCATGTAAATATTCCTTGACTCTACGGGCTCGCTCACACTGTCGTATAACACGGCCAAATGCTATGTGATGTTTTATCGGATAGGACTCGGCCCTATGTTATACAATGGGACAGTGCAGATCTGCTATTATTGGCATGAGAAAATAATCTCATTCGATATTCGGACCATGTGCACCCATACAAGTCTATGGGTGCACGTAAAACATTGGACTGCACTCGGATGTCATCCAAGTGCAGTCATTAGCATAATTGGCCCTATTCTCTTGCATGAGAGAATATATGGCTTAGTGAGTGGACCCTATAACTGAATAGTAGTGACGGACAGGCACCTCACAAGCGGGATCCATGTAGCTCTCAGATGTCACGTAGGTAGGGCTTCATTCCATGGGGTAGGGCTTAATTTCAAGGTATATAAAAAAAATGGACTTCAAATAAAAATTAAATGAACACAAAAAGCACTAATTGAATTATTTTTTTCGTATTTATGTTTGCAGCCCCTTTAAAAACCCTTTGAGGACCAAGGCACATATATGTCCCATAGTGTTAAACTGGAAAAAAATTTGATTGAATAAAATTTAAAGACCTCGAAGGTTTAAGTAGGTCATAAATTCATATGAATACTTGCTCATACAATTGCACATGCCAAAAGATGAAGAAGAACAGAATCAAAAATATGACATTAAGTGGAGCACTTACAGGTATTCAAGGTGAAAGAGACCAGCAAAGGCATCGTCTCGAATGACAGTAAATGAGTTAGAATTCAGCAAGCTGAAAATGAAGACAGCAGGTTAGAAGGGAACCAGACTTTTTGGTGCTCAGAATTAGTCAAGCAGAATTTATTGACTGCCCTTGCAAAGCACTGAGACTCCCGCTGTGTATAGATGGCGCCGTGCGGCCTCCCACTGTGTATAGATGGCGCCGTGCGGCCTCCCGCTGTGTATAGATGGCGCCGTATAGATGGCTATGTGCGGCCTCCTGCTGAGTATACGTGTATAGATGGCTACGTGCGGCCTCCTGCTGAGTATAGATGCCGCACGGTGCTCCCCCCAGAGACAGCAGGAGGCCGCACAGCGCCATCTATACACAGCAGGAGGCCGCACGGTGACATCTATACACAGCGGGGGGCCGCATGTAGCCATCTATACACAGCGGGGGGCCGCACGTAGCCATCTATACACAGCGGGGGGCCGCACGTAGCCATCTATACACAGCGGGGGGCCGCACGGCGCCCCCCCTAGAGACATCAGGAGGCCGCACGGCGCCAACTATACTCAGCAGGAGGCCGCATGCAGTCATGCACACTCACAAACATATACAGACACGCATAAACACATTTGAAACACAAAAATACATACAAACAGACATCACACAATGACATCTGCTCACACACACACACATACACAGACAGACATCACACACACACACACATCTGTGTGTGTGTATGTATTGTGTGTGTGTGTGTGTGTATTTTTTTTTTAAGTTAAAAACAAGTAAAATGCATGTGGCATCAATATCAAGACTCCAGATATAAGGGCATATTCACACTGAATTTTGCAATGCATTCATCTCCTCTTTCCAGGCTTCTATCTAAATCCCTGAAAAATGGCATTCAGATGGGCCTTGACATAGCCATTGATTTGAACAAAGGCAAACCGAGGCTAAAGTCTGAATCTTTAGGCTCCATTTTCTCTGCTTTCAGATGTCTAATTTCAGACAGCACAATCCTGAATTTCAGGGATTCAGTTGTAAGCCTTGTGTAAAGACCTGAAAGCAGCGCTGAATGTAGTATGAATAGGTCCTTACATCCTACACCACCTCAGGGTATTGTTGTTATGGAGTATTGCCGCTGGGTGGCCGCAGTTATGACCACCACCAGGGCTCGCGGTCACCCACCCTAGCTTTGGTATTCTGGGGAGCTGGTATAATGAATATCTGAGAAGAGCCCTAGAGAAGCAAGAACATTGGACAACCAAGAGGTGGTGGCCTCAAGTCAGGTGTAGTGTTCAACAGGGCAAGACTTTCTAACCTGCCCACACACACACACACACACACAGACACACACCTGCCCACACAGACACACACCTGCCCACACACCTGCCCACACACACACACCTGCCCACACACACACACACACACACACACACCTGCCCCCACACACACACACACACACCTGCCCACACACACACACACCTGCCCACACACACACACACCTGCCCACACACACAAACACACACCTGCCCACACACACACACACCTGCCCACACACACACACACACCTGCCCACACACACACACACCTGCCCACACACACACCTGCCCACACACACACACACACACCTGCCCACACAGACACACACACACACACCTGCCCACACAGACACACACACCTGCCCACACAGACACACACACACATACCTGCCCACACAGACACACACACACACACCTGCCCACACAGACACACACACACACACCTGCCCACACAGACACACACACACACACCTGCCCACACACACACACACACACACACACCCCTACACACACCTGCCCACACACACACACACCTGCCCACACACACACCTGCCCACACACACACACCTGCCCACACACACACACATACCTGCCCACACAGACATCTGCCCACACACACACACACCTGCCCACACACACACACACACACCTGCCCACACACACACCTGCCCACACACACACACCTGCCCACACACACACACATACCTGCCCACACAGACATCTGCCCACACACACACACACCTGCCCACACACACACACACACCTGCCCACACAGACATCTGCCCACACACACACACCTGCCCACACAGACACACCTGCCCACACACACACATCTAGCCACACACACACACTCACCATCCCCCGACTCCATTCCTCCTGCCTGCTCTCTCTCCTCTCCGGTGGTAAGTAGCAGTACAGGCCGGGTGCGCACTGCGTGACGTCACAGCTAGGAGACACGGCCGCGCACAGGGCCGTGTCTCCTAGCAGTGACGCGGCCGGGCCAGCACAGGGAAGTTAACTGCTGCACTGCTGGCCCGGCTGATGAAGAAGTAGCGGCGGCCGCTACTGGGGGAGCAGTCCGGGCCCCCCCCTCCCGCCACTGCTACCGGTATGTGCCGTGGCGGCCCGCACATATAATGAGGGCAATCTGGCATTAGACACCCCGCCCGGAGCCGCGGGCCCTCTGCAGGCTCGGGGCCCCGGGCGGTCGCCCGGATTGCCCTCATTATAATCCGCCTATGCAGACAGTCACTTTGGATCCGGCTGCAGAAGGTTGCTGCGTTTGGCCTTGCAAACACCTTCTTGATGCTTTCATTATCTCTCTCCCTTTAAGACCCAGCAGTGATCCCCACCTTCTGCTGCAAATTAACACACCCTTGCTGGATCCTTAAATTCACTCAGTTTCTCAGAGAGTCGCTGGTAATAGAGTTAATTCCTCTATTTAGGTCTGGAGTTCTAGCAGTCGGCTAGTTTCTTTTTGGAGTTCCTTTGTGATTGTTGTCGTAATATCTCTGGTGTCTTCGCAAAGCTAAGTGTATTCCCTTGTCTGTTTCCCTTGTTTGTCTTTAGTTGCAATGAGGCTGACTGGTTCTCACCCCTCCCTTCCTAGGGCCTAGCTCTAGGGACCGCCAGGGCTAAGGTATCCTGCTCAGCGATAGGTGCGGAACCTATTTCGGGAAGCTAGGGGGAGTCAGGATGTTGTTAGATCTGCTTTGGGGTCTCCACTCCCCCTGTCCCTAGTTGCTGGGCTCGACCCCTTTTCCCATCGTCAAAAACTGGGTTCTTCCCAAACCTAGCGTGACACCATAGGGACACAACATTCTGCATAGGACCTGTATACATAAAACAAGAGAATTTAATCTTTAAACAAGGCTATTTGCCAAAATTGCTTCATTTTCTATTTTAGATGCATTGGAACAATAAAGGATTATCTTGATAGATCAATAGACCAGGTCAAGTAAAATCAAGAACCAGTAAAATCACAATTAGGTTGATTTATTGTTCTTTTCTTTATGCCTTTGCTTTATATATATTCACAATTGTAGCTTCGGCTTTAGGTTTGTATTTCCAGTGAATAGGAAGGACATTTATGTTGGACATGTTATTGTAAGGGATGAATGCTGACATTGGGTTCAGGCGTTTATCCTGTCCTCCTGCATCCTTGTACGCCGCTGTCTTATGTAATGAAAAATCATTCCTGTACTTGTGAGCGAGCGATCTTCTGGTTCTTCATGTGACCTTGGATTGTTCTGTGCGGTAATATTGCAGTAATGGGGGTGGGGGACATTTCTCTTGTGTATGTTCATTACTTAGAGACCTAAAGATTTGCACAATGAAATGAAGTTGAGGTCAATAATAATTGCAAAATTTAATGACTGCACTTAAAATATGCCACCACTCTCAGGTCATATGTTTAGAGGTCAAGGAAGCTGGGATCGATGGGGTCCTCCTTATACGGTAGACCCCGCTACCTGTTTAGTGACCCCTTATTATTTTTGGTAAAGTAATCAGAAATAATTTTTTTCCAACTATTTTGCAGGGTTTTTGAGTCATAATGGAATATTTAATGAGGGTTAAATTACTGATCATTGGAATCCCTATCAATCCTAGAACGAGGGATCTGGATCCCGAGAATGGGGCTCAGTGGAATGGATTCGAGCTTGACCTCTACTATATTCATTGCCTATGGGGTTGCCGGAAAAAGCCAAGTACAGCGTCCAGTATATCCACTATATCCAGCAATCCCATAGACAATAAATGGAGCATGCACATCTCTGCTTCATTCAAAATGCCTGTTCTTTAATTGGACCCCCATAGACTATTAAGTTATAAATTAGGGGGTTACTTTGGATTCTCTGCTGTGTGTTAATGGGCTAAAATAACAAATATTCGTATTTAAAGCTTGGAGATGCCGGGCATTGAAAGAACTTTTTTGTAGTGTGAAATGCGTAAGAAACTTCCTTATGCTCAGATTTATTGTGAGTAAAATATTTCGAAAACTTTTATTTTGCAAAAATTGCCAATCAAGAATTGTCTGGAAAATCTTCTATTTGTTATGCAGTCTTTGGCCACAAGGGTCAGAGGTGGTATTTCCATGCGGAGAATTAGGCCGCGTTCACACGTCAGTATTTTGAAAATAGCTGGACTACACCTGTTTGGATTTAAAGGGAACTTGTCATCTGTTTCATGCTGCTCGAACCTCAGGTAGGATGAATTTGAGCCCGATGGCATTATTACAGCCATGCATGTTTTACTCTGAAACGCAGCAGAGTTTCAGAGAAAAGATTCCTTTTCTGGTACCCTGAATCTCGGATGAATAGTCCAAAACCAGTCCCCGCAGCGTCTCTCCATCCTGATCCCTTTGACTGACAGGTCTCTCTCTGTATACACACTTATAGACAGGCCCGTCAATCTATCAGATCAAGGAGGAGAGTCGCCGTCTGCTTTTTCTGAAACACTGCCACGTTTCAGAGCTGCAATATAGCTGCCAAACTATGGACAGCATGAATCTGATGAAAGGTTCCCTATAAAACTATTTTTAGTATTTTAGTCCATAAGCAACTGTCCCTTTAAAGAAATCAAAGATGGCCGCATCTTTCCTTCCATATCACTTGCATACATAGAGGCAGGCAAACCCCAGGGCCATTTTCCATTTTTTCATTTATGTTTTTTCTTCCACTTCTTCGAAGAGCTAGAACTTTTTTTATTTTTCCTTCAATATGGCCGTGTGAGGGCTTGTTTTTTTGCTGGCCGAGTTGTACTTTTGAAGGACACCATTCATTTTACCATATAGTGTACTGGACAATGGGAAAAAAATTCCAAGTGTGGTGAAATTGCAAAAAAAAGTGCAATTCCACAATTGTTTTTTCCCCCACTTTTTACAGTATTTAATAGTCCCCTTAGGGGACTTGAAGCTGCAATAATCTTGATTGCTTGTGCTATACATAACGGAGCTTCAGCACTGCTATGTATAGCAGAAGTCACAATCTGCTATGAACGCCGACGACGGGCCGGAGTCTATCAAACACTTCTTTATACCTAAGCGTCCTGGACTTCTGTATGATGCCAGGATTCTCTATCATAGCTGGGGCATTTAATCGCTCATTTGGGGGGTGAGAAACAAGGAATAGACACCAATAGTCTGTTGTGTTTTGGAGGCTACAAAACCTCAGGAGTCTGATTCTTACTCCCTTTTCATCTGTGATCCTTAATTCTCAATGGATCAGACTACACAGGGTTTGTAGTCTGTAGTCATGGAGACAGATAGATCTGCATAGGAGCTGTATGGACAAAATAGTAGGAATTGTTTAAGAATTTTTGTAAAGGTGCTTCATATAGAAAAAAAAATATTTCAGCCTAAATTCACTGTTAGAGAAGGAACGTACCTACAACCAGTCCCCCCAGCTCCTCCCAAACCTCTGTGTGTATATGTGTAGAGCTCATGTTGGAGTCCTGAGGGTCACCCCTCCATTTCCCAATAGTATAACATACAATTGAGTGTATTCGGCGTCCGCCCTGCTGCTGACGTGACCCGCTCATTACATGGAGCACACACAGAATGTTCTCTCGCTGCAATCACACTTGATTAGCTGCAGCAGCTGTGCTGGGATTGCTCGCTTTACTATTGGGATTTTTGTCCAGACTCTGCTGACTTTGACTTTCATCATGTTGCTCTTGGTTTTACCCTTTCAGAGCTGAGTTGTTGCATGTGACAGAAGCTTCCGCTATGGAGCAGCACTGCAACCTTCACAGCAGCGTGCAATGTGACAGGGCAGCCGACCGACATAGGAATTACATTAGATCTGTCACCAGATTTCACAATACTGCATATATCGTTAAATCAGTCTCGTAGACCTGATTGGACTGCTCTACTTACTTGTATAAGTTCTGCCCACCTAGCTTAATTAAAGCCTCCAAATTGTCCCTCCTCCCTTCTGCTTCTGACTGTCTGCCAACTTAGCTTGATTGACAGTTAATCAAAAGTCCCTGCTGCTGCTGGGTCTTCCTCACTTAGCCTGATTGAGAGCCCCCTCAGCGTCCCTCCTCCCTGATCCTGCTGATTCTCTTCCCACCAAGCCTGACCAAGAGCTCCTGAGTGTCCCTCCTCCATGTTGCTGTGTCGCCCTCACCTAGCCTTATTGATAGCTCCTCAGTGGTCCTCCTCCCTGATCCTGCTGATTCTCTTCCCACTAAGCCTGACTGAAAGCTCCTCAGTGTCCCTCCTCTCTGAGCCTGCTGATTCTGTTCCCACCAAACTTGACTGAGAGCTCCTCAGTTTCTCTCCTCAACTCTACCGCTCAATACCCTTCATCTAGCTTGATTGACAGCTCCTCAGTGTCCCTTCTTTCCACCAAACCTGATTAAGCTTCTCAGTGTCCCTTCTTCAGTGTCCCTCCTCCATGCTGCTTCTGGATCGCCCTCACCAAGACTGATTGACAACTTCTCAGTGTCCCTGCTGCTGATTCCCTTCAGACCAAACCTGACTGAGAGCTCCTCAGTGTCCCTCCTCCATGCTGCTGCTGGACTGCCCTCACCAAGCCTGATTGACAGCTCCTCAGTGTCCCTTCTCTGTGCTGCTGCTGATCGCCCTCATCTAGCCTGATTTTCAGCTCCTCATTGTCCCTTCTCCCTGCTGCTGAAATCTCACACTACTCAATACAAGCTGCAACTTTCAGACTGGGTGGGCACTGGTTAGCTTGATTCATAAAATTCTCATGCTAGATTTTAGGATTATACAGCCATTCTGATATGGATTTTTCAAAGTAAGTACAGCAGCATCATCAGTCAGGTCTAAGATCTATTTCAGAATGTATACAGTTTGTACTGTGAAATCTGGTGACAGTATCGTTTTAAATGTTGTAGATTTCTGTAAGTCCCACTGATCCATTTTGGACCCCTCTCTGTAACGTCTGTATGCCCTGGTGGGCTGGTTCTGTAATTAATGGCGATCTTGGCACGCTAGTATACATTGCATGTGCGTGACCACTGCTGCTGGCAGTGATATAGCAAAGGACAGCCTCAGATCTGTGCTGATATGGTGCCCATACACTTATGAAGCGAGACGCTCGTCTAGCAATATGTCTTTAAGTACGCGGGTCAGACATTTCTTTGCGCTTCGATCCTGTCCGCTCCTGTAAGTGTCATACTAGTTTGTAAAGTGCCGTGCGCTTTATGTAATAAGTCTTTCAGGGCGCTCATTGATCAATGCTTTGTCTTTTCTGCACAGATGTCTTTGCTCAATACTTATGTCTTCTGCAAGGAAGAAATCAGATCCAGAGTCAGACAAAGGGCACGAGATATTCACACGATTTTGCAGCAATTTTGGAAAAGCTGCTGTGATAAAGTGTGATTTCACTGCATGGCGTGGAAATAAACCAATAAGTGAAGGAATGTCGATTAGCGGCAGATTTGCGGATTAGTTGGAGGCTTTGAATCTGCTGATTTTTTTAGTCTGATTTAAAGGGATGTTCTCGTTTAGCCGCCGAATGTTTGGCTCTGGAAACAGCCCGTGAGAGTTAATGGGAGTTTTGGAAATATTGTGGATTGCAGGGCTATGTTGTCTCTGTAACTTCAATTCACTTCTATGGGAGTTATGGAGCCAGCATAGCTGAGTTGTCCTCTGCAATTTCCGGAGCCCCTCATTTTGTGGCCAATAATCCTAGATAAGCTATGAATGGCTGAGACGGCAATAACCTTTTCAAGGGAGCGTGTCAGGACATAAAATGACTGTTCAAACCAAGCACAAGTGCATGGTGCACCCTTGCCGTGGCCAAGCTGCCTTGGCATTTTTTCATGTTTTGCTACCTCACAACCTGGAATTTCACTGTATTTTTTAGGGTTTGCTTCCGTTCATGTAAAGAACATGCCGACAACTGTGAACATTTGGTTTTCTTTTTATTGTGAAGTAAACAACAAACAGGATAAAATAACTGAAAATTTCAGTATGCATAACTATTTACCCCCCTAAAGTCAGTACTTTATAGAGCCTCCTTCTGTGGCAAATACAGCTGCAAGTCGCTTTGGACAAGCCTCTATGAGCTTTCCACATGTTGCCACCATTCCTCAAGGCAAAACTGCTCCAGCTTCTTAAAGTTAGATGGTTTCCCCTGGTGACCAGCAATCTTCAAGTCTGACCACAGATTCTCCATTGGATTAAGGTCTGAATTTTGACTAGGCCACTCCAAAACATTTACACGTTTTCCCTTAAACCACTCAAGCATTGCTTTAGCAGTTTGCTTTGAGTCATTGACTTGTTGGAAGGTGAACCTACGTCCCAGTCTCAAATCACCATCAGACTGAAACAGGCTTTGCTCAAGAATATCTCTGTATTTCGCACCATCCATCTTTTCCTCAACTCGGACCATTTTCCCTGTTCCTGCTGCCGAAAACCATCCCCACAGCATGAAGGTGCCACCACCATGTTTCACTGTGAGGACGGTGTTCTTGTGGTGATGAGCTGTGTTGGTTTGGCAGACATAGCATTTACCTTTGTGGCCAAAAAGTTAAATTTTGG
Source organism: Phyllobates terribilis (assembly GCF_046119375.1). Taxonomy (NCBI): domain Eukaryota; kingdom Metazoa; phylum Chordata; class Amphibia; order Anura; family Dendrobatidae; genus Phyllobates; species Phyllobates terribilis. The sequence goes on from NW_027362765.1 coordinate 391,047,947, forward strand.
TCTCCTCTGACCACAGCACCTTTCTCCATATATTTGGGGAGTCTCCAACATGTCTTTTGACAAACTCAAAACAAGCCTTACAATTTTTTTGCATAAGTAGAGGCTTTTTTCTTCCCATGCTTCCATAAAGGCCACCTCTATTGAGTGTATGGCTTATTGTGGTCATATGGACTGATGCTCCAGTCTCTGCTCGGCAACTCTGCAGCTCCTTCAGGGTTACCTTTGGTCTCTGTGCTGCCTCTCTGATTAATGCCCTCCTTGCCTGAGCTGAGTGTTTTTGTGGACGAACCTCCCTTGGCAGGTTTGCTGTGGTACCATGTTCTTTCCATTTTATGATAATGGATTTGATGGTTCTCCGGGGGATCATCAGAGATTGGGATATATTTTTATAACCCAACCCTGACTTGTACTTCTCAACAACTTTGTCCCTGACTTGTTTTTAGATCTCCTTGGTCTTCATGGTGTTGTTTGGAGATCTCCTTGGTCTTCATGGTGTTGTTTGGAGATCTCCTTGGTCTTCATGGTGTTTTTTGGAGATCTCCTTGTTCTTCATGGTGTTGTTCGGAGATCTCCTTGGTCTTCATGGTGTTGTTTGGAGATCTCCTTGGTCTCCATGGTGTTGTTTGAAGATCTCCTTGGTCTTCATGGTGTTGTTTGGAGATCTCCTTGGTCTCCATGGTGTTGTTTGGAGATCTTCTTGGTCTTCATGGTGTTGTTTGGAGATCTCCTTGGTCTTCATGGTGTTGTTTGGAGATCTCCTTGGTCTTCATGGTGTTGTTTGGAGATCTCCTTGGTCTTCATGGTGTTGTTTGGAGATCTCCTTGGTCTTCATGGTGTTGTTTGGACATCTCCTTGGTCTTCATGGTGTTGTTTGGAGATCTCCTTGGTCTTCATGGTGTTGTTTGGTTAGTGGTGCCTCTTGCTTAATGGTGTTGCAGCCTCCGTTGCCTTTCAGAAAAGGTAAAGTGTATATACTGATAGACATGAGACACTTAGATTGCACATAGGGGGACGTCCTGTCACTAAGCATGGGACTTATAAAAGGGAATTGCTTGCACCAGAATTTTTTAGGGGCTTCATAACAAAAGAGGTGAATACATATGGACATGCCAATTTTTAGTTATTTGATCCCATAAATGTAATTTATGCCTATATTTTCTCACTTCACCAACGTAGACTATTTAGTGCTGATGCATCACACACAAATCGGATTACAAAAATATTTACACCACACAGGTTATAATGTAACAAAACAGGTAAAAAGCCAAGGTGTTTCACAAGCCACTGTATGCTTTCAGGACTGTGGAAGACTCCTGAATTCTGTCCACAGCTTTGGGAGATGAATTTGATTTCCCTGTGACTCCTTTGATTTATTCCCGAAACCCCATCCACTTACGATTCCAGTAACAAACACTTTAGGGAATTGCTGAGAATCCAGTTCTCTAACACAATGTTTACGCTGGCACCAAGAAATTGAGCTCGACTTCAATAAAAACTTTACAACCCCTTTAACAATGGTGCAATAAATATATTTTATTACAGCGCCTTTGAGATACAGACTCCTGACTGACACTCCGCCGACGTATGTCGTGCAACACATATTCTTAAAGCTATTGCTCTGTGAAATGAGACTTCCATCACTGGCACGTATCCCGCACTTTTCCTCCCAAGACATGCTGTTTGGAGGCAGAAATGACGCTTTGCTTTCTGGAAAGTATTTGTCGTATAAATGCTTTTTTTTTTTTTTTGGAGGATGATCATGCTTAGATTGCTCCTGTCATCGAATGTCTGCAGCGACAGATGTAACATTCAGAGATACAAATGATCCATTTACTATGTGAGTCACTGGAATCAGCCGCTGATCCTTGAAGAAGCAGCAGTTCGGATACATGTCCCTGGATCGTACACATTGTATCGCACACATTGGGAGGATGTAATCGTGTAATTCACTTCACCACCAGCTGTCCTCCGAAGCCTCGTGCTTAGCAATTATACATGCTTAGTGCATGCTTCTTATACTGTCTGTCTCTAATATGGCATCTTATAATCTTACTTGGCATGTAATGCTATTGTTAAAGATCCTACTCTACATTGCCTAGGAGGCATGCCCGGCTGCTTCGTGCTTGAACAAGGGCAAAGAAAAATATCACATCAGCTCACCCTGTCCAGGTATCGCTCAATCTAATAAGTGTGCGGTGCACGAACAGGGACCACGGGCCGGCGCCAGGGTGAAAAAGATCAGGTAGAAGAAAGGAAGACATCCACCAAGCGAAATGGAAAGGAATATATATACATCTATAATATAACCGGGGATGCGTGTCTCTGTCCGAAGCCTCGATAGACTGCGCATGCGTGACGCGCCTGCAGAGTCTAGACCCCCCACAGAGGCACGCATCCCCATCCTAAACGAGGATGTGGATTGTGGTGCCGGAAATCGCGGTACGCGTAAGAACTGAACACATACCGCGATCTCCGGCACCATAACAACTTACCTATCTGGGAGGTCAGTTGACACGGCGTCTCTTCAGGCAGAAGGCCGGGATCCATCGTCGGTACCGGCGCATGCGCATAGCGCGCTTCCGGCGCCGTTTTATTGAAGACACATTGCAAGTGTGTCTTCAACAGACACATTGAAGACACACTTGCAGTGTCTTCAACAAGATGGCGCCGGAAAGCGCGGTCTGCGCAGGCGCTGATGCGGCGTCAGTGTTCTCCCCCGCCCTCTTCTGACATCACTAATCATTTAAATATGTAACGTACCCCCACACTTCGCCGCCATTTTAAAGACAGAAGATTTCTGCGTCACACAGCGCCTCCAGTCTCTAGCTTAAAACAAAATTTGTAGTATATATAGATATATATATATATTACACATATATCTATATATATATAAAGAAGATACTATATACAAATATATATATCTATATATACTATATAGAATAGTTATCAGAGTACTCCAACACAGTCAGTGGAGCAATCCCGCACAAAATACGTCAGCGGAGCAATCCCGCACAAAAACCGTCAGCGGAGCAATCCCGCACAAAAAACCGTCAGCGGAGCAATCCCGCACAAAAAACCGTCAGCGGAGCAATCCCGCACAAAAAACCGTCAGCGAGGCAATCCCGCACAAAAAAACGTCAGCGGAGCAATCCCGCGCAAAAAAACGTCAGCGGAGCAATCCCGCACAAAAAACGTCAGCGGAGCAATCCCGCACAAAAAAACGTCGGCGGAGCAATCCCGCACAGAAAAAGGGCAGCGGAGCAATCCCGCACAAAAAAACGTCAGCGGAGCAATCCCGCACAAAAAACGTCAGCGGAGCAATCCCGCACAAAAAACGTCAGCGGAGCAATCCCGCACAAAATACATCAGCGGAGCAATCCCGCACAAAAAACGTCAGCGGAGTAATCCCGCACAAAAAACGTCAGCGGAGCAATCCCGCACAAAAAAACGTCAGCGGAGCAATCCCGCACAAAAAACGTCAGCGGAGCAATCCCGCACAGAAAAAGGGCAGCGGAGCAATCCCGCACAAAAAAAGTCAGCGGAGCAATCCCGCACAAAAAACGTCAGCGGAGCAATCCCGCACAAAAAACGTCAGCGGAGTAATCCCGCACAAAATACATCAGCGGAGCAATCCCGCACAAAAAACGTCAGTGGAGCAATCCCGCACAAAATACGTCAGCGGAGCAATCCCGCACAAAATACGTCAGCGGAGTAATCCCGCACAAAATACGTCAGCAGAGTAATCCCGCACAAAATACGTGAGCGGAGCAATCCCACACAAAAAACGTCAGCGGAGCAATCCCGCACAAAAAACGTCAGCAGAGTAATCCCGCACAAAACACGTCAGCAGAGCAATCCCGCACAAAAAACGTCAGCAGAGTAATCCCGCACAAAACACGTCAGCAGAGCAATCCCGCACAAAAAACGTCAGCAGAGTAATCCCGCACAAAAAAACGTCAGCAGAGCAATTCCGCACAAAAAACGTCAGCGGAGCAATCCCGCACAAAAAACGTCAGCGGAGCAATCCCGCACAAAAAAACGTCAGCGGAGCAATCCCGCACAAAAAAACGTTAGCGGAGCAATCCCGCACAAAAAACGTCAGCGGAGCAATCCCGCACAAAAAAACGGCAGCGGAGCAATCCCGCACAAGAAATGGCAGCGGAGCAATCCCGCACAAAAAACGTCAGCGGAGCAATCCCGCACAAAATACGTCAGCGGAGTAATCCCGCACAAAATACGTCAGCGGAGCAATCCCGCATAAAATACGTCAGCGGAGTAATCCCGCACAAAATACGTCAACGGAGCAATCCCGCACAAAAAACGTCAGCGGAGTAATCACGCACAAAATACGTCAGCGGAGTAATCCCGCACAAAATATGTTAGCGGAGTAATCCCGCACAAAATACGTCAGCAGAGTAATCCCGCACAAAAAACGTTAGCGGAGTAATCCCGCACAAAATATGTCAGCGGAGTAATCCCGCACAAAATACGTCAGCGGGATGGGGGCGCAGGATGGGAGCACCACATGACAGGATGGGGGCGCAGGATGGGAGCACCACATGACAGGATGGGGGCGCAGGATGGGAGCACCACATGACAGGATGGGGGCGCAGGATGGGAGGAGCACATGACAGGATGGGGGCGCAGGATGGGAGGAGCACATGACTGGATGGGGGCGCAGGATGGGAGCACCACATGACAGGATGGGGGCGCAGGATGGGAGCAGCACATACCAGGATGGGGGCGCAGGATGGGAGTAGCACATGACAGGATGGGGGCGCAGGATGGGAGTAGCACATGACTGGATGGGGGCGCAGGATGGGAGTAGCACATGACAGGATGGAGGCCATATACCAATATAAATGCTCGCCACCCGGGCGTAGAACGGGTGGTTCAATAGCTAGTTATTTATAAGGAACTTTAAAAATAACAAAAAAAATAAAAATTAACACACTAGGTCTACGCTTTTCGAACACTAAGGCTTGAAACGCGTAGTCCTAGTGTGTTTGTTTTTATTTTCTCCTGTTGATATTTTAATAGTTAATATTTGTTTTCATAGTCCTTTCCATTGCGGTTGCTGGATGTCTTCTGCCTTCTAAGTGCCACAGACTGTTTTGAGCGGCCACCAGTCAGGATACTAGAGGGCCACATTTTAGTTTTTGCCCTTTCTGCTCTGTTTATACTCCTAATGTCATTTGTTATTTAGTAGCAAGAGGAGGACATTCAAAAACGGGCTATCCAAGACTATGTCATTTTTTTTTACTGCGGGCCCAAGAACTAACAGGCCGGTAGTTGCTGCCTGTTGTGCCCGGCGCCAATCTCTGCCGGCACAGAGTGGTCACACTTCCAGCTGATGTCACTTCGACAGAGCAGTGTCTTCTCATTCGCTTTGCTCTGTTGACGCAGTGTGACTGTTGATTGACAGTTGGCTCCCCTCTGCCTAATTGCAGGGAGCCAGCAGTTAATCAGCATGACTTTGGAAGTCATGCCCCATTGACAGAGCAGAGCGGAAGAGGATGAGCTGCTCTGTTGTCGTGGAGCAGCTGAATCATCAACAGAAGCAGTTGGTGACCACTCTAACCCGGTGCCGGGTAGAACAGGCAGAGACTTACCTCTGTTAGCCACCTACCTGCCTGTTATTTTTCAGGCCCGTAGTAAAAAAATATATAATAGTCCTGGACAACCCCTTTAATGTTATGAGTATACGTTAGCAAAAAGTAGAGGAAGTTGGAAAGGAGCATGACTGCAATCTTTGTAATATACCTTATCACAGAAATATGCTTCTTTCTCCACTTGTGAGACACTTCTTCTTCTCCTCACTGCCTTCTGAACTCATCATTCAATCTAAACGCTGCTAGAATCCAAATTGGTCAACACAAGTTGCTTATTGAGTATGGAGGTGTATGACAGGTGAGGAGACAGTGTGAGAGAACAGGCAGAGAGACAAGCACAGACTGAGCTGCTGCTTTCTGGTAATTGCTTTACCTCATCCCAGAGCTGGATTCACAGCTACGTTGCTCAGCACTGCCTGCAGTGCAATATCCTTCATACTGCTGCTGCTTCTACATAGAGACAGGACAGCAAAAATTCCTCATCTCTGTGTGTGCTGTTTACGGGAGACATCATAGCAGCTAGTCTCAACCCACTAGCTTAGAGGCAACTGAAAATTAGAAATAGAGCATGTAGAGGAGAAAAATGCAGGATATAAATCATATAATGGCCAGAAATAATGTTATTCCTCATGTAACATAAGAGCTGGAATAAATGAGTTAATTCTGCGCTGCCGGTAATAATGATGTAAAAGAGGATGGTATCCAGGAATGAGGATCATTATTCAACGCGTTTCGATTTTCCAAACTTCTTTGTCAGGACAAACCACAGTAATCCTCATGTCCAAACACATCACAGCTTATATTGAAGAGTCATCTGAAATTATAGTTGTGCTCCCAGCCAATTAAAGGGGGCATTTCACCAATAACATTCATCACCTGTACACATTGTAGGCAATAAACAAAGAATTGGCGGGGTTCCAAACCTTGGGACCACCATTGATCATGATAATGGGGGGTCCTGTGTGAATGCAGTGGTGCACACGCATGTAATGACCACCACTTCATTCACTTCCATGTGTCCTTGGCAGGGATAGTGCATATGTGACCACCACCCAGTGTGACCACCACCCAGACGGGGAATAGGGGATCCTCGTTCTAATGATTGGTGAGGATTCTCGCAGTCGTACCCCCACAAATCCTACAATTTTTCTATGCATATAAGTTACATGAGAGAAAGGGGTTGTCAGCTTAATTTTATACTTTTTCTGGACAGCTTATTGAAAAATCACGGACTGACAATAATTTTACGGGAACATTGGAAAACCATAATAAATCATTATGATTATCAGTAATCCATGTCTACAGCCCATCATACAGCTGTAGTCACTGTAAAATTATAATTACAGTCATAATAATCTGTACAAGTTTCTACAGCTTTAAAGAAAAAAATCACAGAAGCCATAATTTTTCTTTACGGACAGAGCAAAAAGGTGCCCTAATTTTACGGACTGTTCAGGAATTTCTGGACGTTTGGCCACCCAGGTTCCTAATCATGGTCCGTACCTGTCACACAAGGTGTGGGAAAGACTAAGTGCAACACGAAGGGAAGAGGGGGAGGAAGCCCAAACACTAGGGAAAGGGGGAGTGGAGACCCCTAGGCAGATCTAATATCACCCTGCCTACTGTCCCTATATAGGTTCCACATCTACCGCCAAGCAGGACCCTAAACCCTGGATGACCCTAGAGCTTGGCCCTAGATAGGGAGGAGGAGGGGTGAGCACTGGTCAGGCCCCACTACAAACTAAAGACAAGGAAGACAAACAAAGGGGATTAACTTAGCTTGAGCAGACACCAGAGGATTAACACCAACTGTCCTCCAAGGGCACCAGAGAAGACGCTAGCCGACTGCTAGTGCTCCAAGCCTGTACATAGAAGTATCATCGGCGATTCCCTGGAGCAAACTGAGTGTTTTAAACCCCCAGGCAAGGGTGTTTCAATCAGCAGCTGGAGGGAAGTCTCTGCTGGGTCCTAAAGGCAGAAGGATTAAGAAGGCGTCTGTAATGCCAAGCGCCGTGACCTTCTACAGCCAGATCCAGAGCGACTGTCTGTCACACCTGACACACCAGTGACAGTACCGCTCTCCTGTGTAACATCTTGCAAAAGTAATGACACCTGCACCCATTGCTATTAAATATACAACCACCCACCGCCCCGTGCCACCCGAGCACAAGAAACCTTTGTCCCGTCTTCTTCTCTTCATCTGCTACATTTTATTTACTCCCCCGACAATAAAACATAAGGTAACAATACCGGCAGAGTAAAGACTCTTTGTTTCCTCCCTTAATGGCGCAGATTTGGACACAAAAGGCGAGAAGTGTAGCGGTTTTTATTACTGCAATATGTGGAGGTAAATATTCCCAGGGTGATCGTCGGCCTCGCAATCCTCAGATCTTACAATATTTTGCTGCATGCTAATTGGGACAGGTAGATCTGGCACTAACAAAGCAGAGACTTTTTTTATTCTTGTCTCTGAAGTCTTTTTAAAATGTCACCATACAGTAAAAGCTGTCACTGCGGAGGGCGGAGGAGCTGGCGGTCGCCTCGATGTGACAGCCGAACAGCAAAGGAGTTTTTTCTTTTTGGTTTGTCGTCTTCCTTTTGTCCTCGTCAATTGCTTGACTCACAGGTTACCAGATGGGAGATCTCTACAGGAGGCGCACCGTCCTGCTGGACTTGTCACCATTCATTAAGGATAGGAGGGGAGCAGCAATATAATTCTCCCACAGTTTGCTAAGTAATCTGTGCACAGAGGAAGACACAACTTCTTCTGCTTCTCAGAGCACTTCTCCTGCCTTAATTCTTCCTGACTTTTACTCACTCATCGTCCTTTTCCTTTACAAGGTGCATTGGGATTTAAGGCACAAGAAGACATTGGTGATGGATGAAAGGAAACGCTGCACTTGTCCAAGCAGAACAGAAGCTGTGGCCACCATTGTCATCGCTCCTTCTCTGTGATATTGAATTCTGCGCCTTCCGGAGTTTGTAACTTTTTTATCTGTCTTTTTCTAAGCTCCTATTAGCTGATTTATGTTAAACCTTTACATAGTCTATAAATAGATAAAAGTTTAAGAACCTCCCGGTGAGAATGGGCTGACTGATGGAGTTTCAGTTTACTCATTCTGCAGCCAGCAATAGACAGGACAACATAGAGGGTATGGAAGGCAAACGATGCAGAAATTTTAATGAAACTCAAGTAAAAAAATGATTTTTAGTCCAAAACACATGTATGTAAGCAAAAAAATCAATAATATATATACTGTATATATATTACGATGTGCCATTTTCTAGCCAAATTCGAGCAGATCTGCTGGATTGAAGGATATAGGTATCAGATCTCCTCGACTTTGGTCAGGAAATAACACATCGTAATCATTCGCTGCAAATCGAATGTGTATTATTATGCTCCGATGTCTCACCTTGCCCCAGTATTCTCCAGCCGTGCAGCCCCCCCCCCCCCAGTACGGTCCGGTCTTCAGGTGTCTTCTCCTGCATCGTCCTAGCATCTTCAGCCCTTCCAGGCTGACTAAGTCTCAAAACGTCACCCTGCGACTTTATAACGTGCGTCAACCCAACGTCAAGACATTATGTGAAGCATAGTCGCTGAACCTGCGTCACCCCAACGTCAAGACATTATGTGGAGCATAGTCGCTGAACGTGCGTCACCCCAACGTCAAGACATTATGTGGAGCATAGTCGCTGAACCTGCGTCACCCCAACGTCAAGACATTATGTGGAACATAGTCGCTGAACGTGCGTCACCCCAACGTCAAGACATTATGTGGAGCATAGTCGCTGAACGTGCGTCACCCCAACGTCAAGACATTATGTGGAGCATAGTCGCTGAACCTGCGTCACCCCAACGTCAAGACATTATGTGGAACATAGTCGCTGAACGTGCGTCACCCCAACGTCAAGACATTATGTGGAGCATAGTCGCTGAACGTGCGTTATTTGGTAATCTGACACCTTGCATGCCCCATCGATTATAGCAATTTTAACTTCTTCCTTGTCACTTAAGCTGCAGTAATTCCTTATTCTTGTAAACTATTGCTAATGAACACTTAGGAACACCAGACCAGGGTGCAAGGAACTTTTTCTCATCATCGCTGTTCTTAATAGGGCAGCACCTCGGGCACATCTGATTTTCGGATAATTGACTCTTCTCGTGGAGACTTCTTAAAACATCACAATTTTATTTGCATACAGTTTTCCTCGTACTGCTTTACTACTTCCCTTAATGATGCTCTGAAATCGAGGATTTTTATAGCTCACGCAAGCAATTATAATGTGACTGTAGGGAACGTTGGCGTCACCCAACTCCTGACACCCGCCGGGCGAATGAATCCCATGACACCGTTTAGATTTCTCAAGGTGAAGCTGATTCTCCAACCTATGTCCCCATCTAATATCCTGATCCTGGAACGTGGCATAGATGACGTCTTAACACTCATATTAAAGATGGAAAATTAGGTTTCCCCATTTCATTAGTTCCATATCAATAAGACGTTATGGTTGGTCCCGGGAGGATGATCCGTTCCTGGTACATGTTCTGAAATCTAAATGAAATGACTGGAATTAAACCCATATCTGCCTAGAGGAGTCCTGATGACGAGCGCTTTATACTTCATCTTTACGTAAAGGTGCCTTCGAGGGTAAGCACGTTTTAATCAAAGGATTAGAATCCATCCCGACCTTATTGTTTCGAGAAATGAAAGGCGCCATAGATGGGGGGGCAGCCTGTATAAACTGCGGAATGAAAAGTTTCTCAATGAGAGGTATAACGACTTTGTATAAAAAGGTGAAAATTAATTAGTTGCCTTCGCTACTGGAGGATAGTAATGTAGCTGATGTCATTATAATTGGTTGGAAGGCACCAACTGGTCTGAGCTGACAAGAACGCAAAAAGCATAACATACCATATGGAGAAAGATTAATGCAAGGCTAGTAGACTTTATAGATTATATAGATTATTGGACCTTGGAGAATAAGCAGAAAATGTCACATTTTTGAAATTTCAGGCCCCACCTCAGAGGTTAAGGGGTGTTGTAGCAGAGATAAAAATTAGGCTTCTTTTTTGAGCTGCTTGACATCACCGCACTCCTAAACACTTGGAACAGAAAGTCCTGGTGCCCCATGCCATTTTTATGACTTTTCTGGCTCTTATAACTCATGAACCCCATTAAAATGAGAAACAATCCAAAATTCGAATGGACCCTACAGCGGCATAGTGAATTTAGACTGGTGCCCTTATGCCATTTTATTTTATCTCTAGTTCATTTTTCACATCTTTCTTAAGGCTCTCACCACCCATTAAAATGGGGACAAGACAAACTTGAAATGGATCCCCTTAATATCCTAATGAATTTCCATTATGGTGGTTTGTGCCCCCATCACCTTTTTATGACCCTAGTACATTTTTAGACATCATTTTAAAGACTATCACCATCATGAAAATGGAGACAAGCCCAACTTTGGTGGGTCACATAGTAGCCACATGAGTTGCCACTATGGTACTTATTCCCTTGGTTTTTTATGTTTTTTTTTACAAAAGCTTTGAGTTTTGCTAAATGTCGTGGGCTAGGAGTCCATCTAGTGAATACGTTTGTGCGAACAATAGGATATCATATAAAAAAAAAGACCTCTCCTGGTGACAGGTTCCTTGTAAGAAAACGTCCAAAGTGTATTTCATAGCCAGAATTAATATATAAGTTATCCCATCCTTGTAATTTATTGTCCGGGAAAGATAGGCACACAGATGAATTTAAGTCATCGGGAACAGAGAAGTTGGTTCTCCAAAGCACCGACTTCTTCCACTCAATATATCCATTTAGTCTAAGCACTTGCCAACATCCCATCATCCAAGAGGTAAACAAATCTCTAAAGTCACATTTATTTTACCTAGAAGTTCTCACTCCGCATTGTATTATTCATGGAAGCCTCTGTTTTTCACATACCCAGGAGATTAGACACATTTTTAAGCCTGTTGATGGAAGAGCACTTATTCCAACAATTTTCTCCAACTTCTGCAGCACATACTCTCATCGGCTCGGAAGTCATTAATAATTGTAAAGTCTTTTCAAATTCTCTCTTCCTAAATATTTGTAGCTCTTTACTCTTTGAAGCTTATGATACGTAAAGATGCACTTCACAATGGTTTAAGTACCTCTCCTAGGCGAAAACTGCTCCAAATAAAATAATGGATGAGAATTCACGTTACCTATAAAGACTTGGACGTCCATAACGTGTCTGGTGGAATAAGTGATGCCAGTGGGGAGGAGGTAGTATAGGTGCACTCCAACTAAATGTAACGTAAATTAACTTTTGTTTTATGGATACGTACTTTGATATTTTCTTATATATTCTGTTGTGAAGAGTTGCAGAAAGACGAATCTGTAGAGGAACATAACACGGACATTGCAGGTGAATAATATGTTGATGATCAGGAGACGGGCAGTTTAAGGAACGTTGTCTCTGTGACGACGCAACACCCTGAAAAATACAACCACAAGTGTCGAAGTTTCTTCACTAGATGGACTCCTAGCCCACGACATTTAGCAAAACTCAAAGCTTTTGTAAAAAAAAACATAAAAAACCAAGGGAATAAGTACCATAGTGGCAACTCATGTGGCTACTATGTGACCCACCAAAGTTGGGCTTGTCTCCATTTTCATGATGGTGATAGTCTTTAAAATGATGTCTAAAAATGTACTAGGGTCATAAAAAGGTGATGGGGGCAGAAACCACCATAATGGAAATTCATTAGGATATTAAGGAGATCCATTTCAAGTTTGTCTTGTCCCCATTTTAATGGGTGGTGAGAGCCTTAAGAAAGATGTGAAAAATGAACTAGAGATAAAATAAAATGGCATAAGGGCACCAGTCTAAATTCACTATGCCGCTGTAGGGTCCATTCGAATTTTGGATTGTTTCTCATTTTAATGGGGTTCATGAGTTATAAGAGCCAGAAAAGTCATAAATATGGCATGGGGCACCAGGACTTTCTGTTCCAAGTGTTTAGGAGTGCGGTGATGTCAAGCAGCTCAAAAAAGAAGCCTAATTTTTATCTCTGCTACAACACCCCTTAACCTCTATGTGTGCCAAGGATGAAAGCTCTTACTTCGGAGTAAGGATTGGTTCATATCAAGGATATCACAGCCCGGGCAGGTCATTCAGAACCACCCGCTATGATCTTTGGAGTGAACAGCTCTCTGCCGCCCCCTATCGTCCGGACAATCACATGATTGATCAACGATCAGCGGAAGAGGCCGCAGGTTGTTTGCACTAATAGGCCAGTTATCGGGCAACTAACAGTGAGTGTATGGTATATACACCTCCAATTCCAATGCATGGAATATGTGTATATACCTCCGATACGGTCACTGCGAATTCCACGATAACCCAGGTACTACTCACTGCCACCACCAGTCGTTTTTTAATCAGGCTGACTGGAGGCCTGTAGGTAGTGTATGGCCTCGATGCCCGGTTTACAGAACAAAAGGAACAGAACTATTAAATTTTATATTTAATCCAAAAGGAGGCAGTGTTTACTTTTGTTTGTCTTCTCCCCCTTTCTTTTCTCTCCCTCTTTACTCTTCCTCTTGTGGATTTCATTGGGACATACTGTACCCTGGTACACATATATCTAAGGGGCTCTGAAGTTTTTATGGGAGTTTTTCCTGTCTTGATCCAATATCTACCCATTGTCTTAATGTTTATATGTATTTATACAATTTTTGTATCACTTCTGTATACCCTTTCTAATTAACTAATAAACTTTGCTGTTTTATGCCATTATTACTCACTTTCGTGGTTTTTCATAGTGTTTATAAAAAGTATACAAAAGATTTTACTAAGGGGACAAGAAAACACAGCATATACAGTTACAGATAATAAAAGGGATTAAAAGAAGAACTTACTACACCGATCGCAGAGACGATTCAGTTTAGCTGAAGGAGAGAACTTTGCTTGGGGACATTCAGGGAACAGGATCATGCATACACGATGTGTATCTCTCTACAGGAACCCAGATCATAATTTTTCTTGATCTTTTGTTAGCAACTGAGTTACACCCTCACGTGGGCCGGGTTGTGGGCTTTCCTCAGCCCTCCAGGATTTTATGAAAATCCCACTTATGGGACTTTACCTTTCCCAAGAGATCGAACATGACATGGCTGTTGTCAGTTATCTGGTCACTATGGATTTGAGGCTTATAGGCAGGGGCTAAAGTTTTGAAAAAGCATGCATATTCTTCCCCTATTAGCCTTGAAGCTGAAAAGGTATGTCCCATCACAATCGGATTTATACAAACTTCGATATTCAATATTTTCTTTCGGAAACATCGACTCTAGGCTGGCTGTTATAACATTTCCCCTGCAGTAAAGCACAGTGTCACTTTAATTCAAAATGCATTTCTTGGGGACAAAAGGGCTTCCACTGCATTGTTTATGTGTAAATACATGGACCCTATTATTATCTGAAAAGACCTTTTGTCTAATTACCTATCCATTCTAAAACTCAGTCTTTCTCACAAAAGGCATCTTCTTTCAGTCACCTGATCTTCAAAAGGACTTTCTGCATTTTATTAAGGTTCACTTCCCTATGTCCATTGCACATAAAGGCAGCTTAGATTGCTAGCTCTTGTCTCTTACTGCAACAGAGAGAAGGGGAGGGGAGGTGAGTGAATGTGGCCTGGCATCAGTCTGACTCTGACTGTCAGCCATTTTTGCCTCTGCAATCTCGTGTGGTATAGAGATTTTAATATTTTCTATGACAGTTCATGTTGGCGAGCCATTCTATAGACAGGTGCACCGACACATCCATCTTAGACCCTTTCTTGAATGCAACTTCATACTTTTCGCAGTGATTTTGGATGCAACCCTGCCCTATCTCTTCAGCCTGTAGACAAAACTCCTAAAATACTCCAAAAAATCAAATGATAACAAGTTTTATGTGTAGGAAACACCAGGAAACATCAAATAATATAAGTGTACTGGTATTCTGCCAATTCGGCCATTAATACTGCATGAGATACAGTTACAGTAAACATACTAAAATATTAAGAGGGAACTGCGACTAGAAGCCAGTGTAAAAGTGATGTATTAATATCGTCTTTAACGGTGCTTAAAACTATATAAAAAGCAGATTTTCACCCGCCAGAGCTCTGGCAATATTTTTACATAATTATTAAGTCGTCCTTGCGCAGGTAACATATGGCTGGTTTCACAATGGATTATGTGATCATGATGAGAAGAGGAAAGAAAAGATAGTTTTGTAAGAGAAAATGTTCAACGTGAACCTCAGCGGCACAGACTATAAGAACATTGTGTTCAGTAGCATCAAGCCCATTACGAATTCCTGACCATTATCCATCAGAGGAACCCTGGAGATGTATAGTTCTTCTGAAACCAGCATGCAAATGGGAAGGTAAAATCGAAAACTTAATTGGAAATATTCCTTCCCTTGCAATAGAATAATATAGGTGGTGCCTGTGATGATATCATTATATAAAAGGTAGAATTTTTTTGGAAGCAAATGGAAATTATTCTGCACCACACCTCAGACTTTTCCAATTTCATGTCGCCCAGAAATCATCTCCTTGTCAAGGCTCTAAGTAAGGTAGCGCAGTATCAGCAGAATATCAATCAAGCACCACAGCCTACATTTTTTGTGTTCTACTTCTTGGATAAAACGTCTCTCTGATTTAGAAGGTACGTGGCCGAACTAAGGTCAAGTTGCTTTATAAATCTTAGCAAGAAGTAATCTGCTGGTCAGTTTAATATTTTCGCCTAAGAAGGTGGAGGTGTTGCCCACGTTTCCCCTTGAAGACACGTGTATTGTTACAAATGTATTGTTATGTGCAATGTGTTTAGTGACGTACGTTATTAGCAATGGAGTTGTGTTCTCTCCAGCATTAGATAGCTGATAGGGAGGAACATAGTTAATGGTTGGGACTAGCCTAGAGTGGGAGGGGCTAAGGTGAAGTGATAGAGGGAGCTTTCTGTCAGAAGTCGTGCAGCAGTAGCAGACCTATGGTCTGACCAGCAAGAAGAGCTGTGTGAAGTGGGTGCACCTTAAGCTGGAGGAGACCGAGGCTACGGATAGCCTGATCCAGGGTAGAGATGAGGAAAAAGTGATAGAAGGAATGAGTGATTCTCCACAGACGGGATCTGGGGCAGGAGGCCTAGCGGGATGGTCCAAAGTTCGCAAACCGAAGAGGCAATGGGACAAACCAGAGCAGGGAATGCCAGACAAAAAGAGTGCCCAGTGTGGTAGTTCTAGTAGTCGGCTAGTTTCTTCTTGGACTTCCCTTGGACTACAGTTTGCGTTATCTCTCTGGTGTCTTCTCAAGCTAAGTGTACCCCCTTTGTTTATTTACCTTGTTGTCTTTAGTTACAGTGGGGCCTGACTAGTGCTCACCCCTCCCCCTCCCTACCTAGGGCCAAGCTCTAGGGACATTGAGGGATAAGGTTTCCTGCTCGGCGATAGGTGCGGAACCTATTTAGGGACGTTAGGGTAGTCATGATGATATTAGATCTGCCTAGGGGTCTCCACTCCCCCTTTCCATAGTTGTTGGGCTCCCTTCCCCCTCTTCCCGTTGTTGTACACTTGTTCCTCCCCTCACCTTGCATGACATGATGTGTGCGATGACACAACTCGAGGTTCCAGAGAAGCCCCACACGGGAACCTGTTATGAGATTGGACGGTGGTCTACCGAAGAAGACCACACCAGTAGAATACCAGCAGATTTCACCAAGGCACTGCAATCTGTTGCTCTTTTTCTGATGTATGTTGGCATCTACGTGGCATAGCTTTACAATACCTATATTTCTTCATCAGTCTGTTACTTTATTACCTCTTTACTTATACCTATCCACCACATAAGTCAATTGGCACGTTAACAAGTCAAATCCATCTCCAATCTCTGATATTTCCCAGACAGAAACATTCATTTATTCCAGATCCAGCTCCCTTACAATTTTCGGTGACAATATAATGACAGTAAGTTCTTGTAATGGTAATTATATACTTATTATTTTTACGTGGTTCGCATGACAATTACATGGTCCCCATTCGCTAGCACCAGCGAGTCTCTGATTTCAAAGTGCCATGAAATAATAGGTGTCTGGATGAGAACATGCCCAATTATTCACTTAATGAAGAGGCAGCGCCTGTTGACCACTTTGTAGGCGCTTCCTATATAATTAAACCTGCGCTTGCAGAGACCCGGTTCTATTTTATTCCTTTTTTTTTTTATATAGAAATGCGAAAGCTGTGCTAAATTAAAACCTTAGTTGTTTTTAAGTTTTAACTCATAATAATGAGCTCAGTAGACATTGTGTTTGCGTTAAAAGCCCGAATATTGAGGGGGTGTAATAAAGGATTGTAATTTGGAGCTTCACGCTTGAAAGAAAATAGAAAAATATATATCTTTTGATGTCACCGAGGGGATTAACTACTGATAATTATCACTTGGTAACGTTGACATTTAAAGGGGTAAAATTCATTACTGGTGACTGCTGGAGGTGACGTTAAGGGGCATTAGGATGGAATTATATATATTAACGTAGGGAAGGTCTTTCGCTGCTGAGCAGAAGGAAAATAAGTTACAGTTTGTCACGTTGAATAAAATGTGTTTGGCTGAATTAGTTTTATTACTAAAGTCTTCTGACATTTGGTCGGAATTAAAGGTCTCCACTTGCAAAAAAAAAAACCTTTTGGATTTGTTCAGAATATTATAATGAACTAATTAATATACTTTTATTCTCAAAAAGTTCCTCTGTTGCTCTTTTTTAGACACAGGAAAGAGTCTTCGATGCCGGCACGTCATCAATGGTTGGTGTGAAGGGGGCTGGCTGACCTCTGATTTCAATAGCTAAGCCAGTCCCCTTCCCTGTTTTACCTGTCCCGTTTCTAGACCACTGATTCACTTCTCCTCATTAGCCAGTTCTGGTCTCCTCTCCTGCGTGTTGGGTTATTGTGCCAACCCTATATGCATCTATGATGCCGCCTTAATGTCATGTTTAGAAAGGCCAACCACACTCAGATGTGCACAGAGCGTTCATTAATATGATCATTTTCACAGGGCAATGTGCTGCCAACAACGATGATTTTTAAGCTTGATGAACAAAAACTTTGCTCGTTTGGTAACGAGCTTTCCTAAAAATGCTTGTTTCCAAATTATCTGGCACTGTAAATGAACCCTGCGTGCGTTCTGTGCATGTAGAACATCATGTTCTCGGCAGCACAGGACCCATTTACACAGACTAATGTGCTGCCGAGAGCGATGATTTTTTTAGCTTGCTTAAAACTCATTTCACCTGACGAACAAAAATTTTGCTCATTCGTCAGCTGATTGGTAACGAGCTTTCCTAAACATGCTCTTTTCCAAATTATCAGCCAGTGTAAATGGACACTACATCCTGTGCGCATTCTGTGCATGTTCCCAATTACACAGGGTGATGTGCTGCCGAGAATGATGATTTTTAAACTTGCTTAAAAATCATTTCACGACCAAAAATTTTGCTCATTCGTAGGGTGATTGGTAACGAGCTTTCCTAAAAACGCACATTTCCCAATTACCGACCAGTGTAAATGGACCTTAAGTAGTTCTGCTTTGACCTCCTGGTAGGAATAGGATGAGCATAAATAGTTTCTAGAAGAACTGAGAATGTCCTGAATATTTACAAACAATCCCATTTAATTTAGGCATGTCCTGGGTTTAAAGGGGTCATTTTTTTTTATAAAAATGGGTGTTTTCAATGGTTTTGGGCATTCCCAGTGTGGAGAATCCCTATTTTCCCAACAGAAATGTTGGTAAGTATGTAAGGGAGTGCAGCAGTAAATGGAATAAGTCATTAAGTTGGATGCGTTGTAGCAGAAAAGTGCAAAAATTTTTAACACCCCCACCTTTCCAAATTTGAAAAAAATGCTTAATTATGTAAGTAATTTCAATAACATGAGTTGTCACTCCGATATAGGACTTATCTGCTGTTTACTTCTACCTGCCATCCCGATCCTTAACTTGTAATCACCATATTTCATCGCTTTCTCGTTAGCATTTACAATTTTAATGATTGTAAATAATAGTGGCGATTCTTTGTTGCTCCGGTGATTACTTTTCATTATTCTGTTTTCTTGGGTACAGAACATTCCGAAATGAGCAAGATCTAGAGACAAAATAAAATCCACTATTGGCGTAATCCCCTTGTATACAATCTGTACAGAAGACTAAACTACTGGCCTCTTAACCCTGGCACCGCGCGCCGGGCTGGAGAAGAGGCTTTTTCAGCAGATGGTGACACTGCTCGCTATTGTTTCATCTGTCTTTGTATTTTTATTGTTCTCGCTTATAGACAGGCAATCAGAAAGGCGTTCTCCGTGCCCAGCTCGGGCAGATTGTAGATTGAGGTCAATGGAGGGTTCATCACATTATCGGGATGCTTGACCCATTCATTGTACGTAATGATATTTCGGGGACATTTACGCGTATGATAAAGACGCTCCAGTGACTCGGGATCATTTTATAAAAAGGAAGAGGAACAAACATGTCACTAGTAAAATTGAGATAATAGAGGTAAGATGAAGAATCTGTTCTTTCTTAAAAGGCTCCTGAATTTTCTCCATTCAGAACTGGGTGCAACTTTATAACAATTCGGGCTCCCTGCACCACAGGGCAGAGTTGTAGTGCAGGTCCTGAAAGAAGATATAACATAGGCACATATAATGCTGTATAATTGGTGCGGAGAAACTTGCAGTCACTCCAGTCATTTCGGTCCATATATGGACCATGACATATGCTCATGTGACCCCAGCCTTAAAGGGATTGTCCAGGTTTGGGGCTCAAGTCTGTGGTCACTCCAATTGACTGCAGACTTGTAAATTCTCACAGCGCGCAATGTGCGAACTGTCTGAATTATCCGGTGCCGTCATGGGGAGCAAGCAGACACGTGACCACAAGTATATAATTGACATATATATGGTCACGTTCTGACTAAACATGCGCAGGACAGACGCGTCTAGTTGGAATGTGGCCGGAAGTATGCAAATTGCATACTTAGAAGCATGGCCGCCGACAATCGGCACCATCGAATCCTGACAGTGTGCACACTGCACATAAAACGACTGCAGACTTGAGCTCCAAGCCTAGACAACCCCATTAAGAATAATATTGCATTGTTGCAGCTGTACCCCAGTCACTAGACCACAATCTGTCCTACATATTTTATGAGTCCTAGTCCAAAGCATAAATCTATTACGATCAAGTTATAGGATCAGCATTGGCAAAAGACCATGATCCCTTCATCCACCCCGTGTCTGCTCCTGCAGATGTCTGGAGATCTCGGGTCATTCAGTACACACTTTAGATTGCCGCGATCCAGATGGAATCCATCACTGGTGCGCGCAGCTACCTACGTTAAATCTTGATATTTCTTGACTTCTATATTATTGCTATGTGTACGTTATTCCCCCATGTAATTTTTCCTGCTATCTCTTCGTGCTCTTCAGACAGCGGGACATCTATGACGTGATTGGCGTTAAATTGTCACCTGCTCCCGAATTGAACTTATGTGTCACTTTAAATGAAGAAATATTGAGACTGTTGTCGTGGGACTTAAGCCCAGCATTGGAAGAGTACGCCTACTTATTTTCCAATCATATAAAAATGATAGAAGTAACCTTTAAACACCTCTAGGGCATAAGTACTGTCACACAGAGCACAGCCCTGGAGTTTAGAGAAAAAATAAATATCCAGATTAATGACCGTGCTGCAAAGCTGGAAAGTGCATTAGCGAAACATTGAAAATTGTCGGTAAGCGCTGGATTTATGGAATAATATTTTAAGAGTGGAGTGAATCAATCTTCAGGTCTAATAAACTAAAAAAAATAAACACTCAGAAGTGATGGTTATTGCTTCTTCTTATATCCACTCAGGAGTGAAGCAATGGGCTCAAATTGCAGCATCGTTCGATTACCGCTCAACTATTGCCTTAATATTAAAGCATACCGACCTCACCTACTTCCCAAAGTTGTAGCATGATCCAGTTTTGCATTTGGCGTAAGGAAATATTATCTCATTTTATTAAATCAACTTGAAATTGCAAGAGATAACTCCAATCTTGGTCGTATAAACCCTTACATGCCACAGTCAAAAGTGTCTACAGCATCTGAGCGGTTAGTTGGAGTGTGGGACTCCTTTTGTCTCCTCATCACCACTCCTGCATTGGGATTGTGGGCATCCAATTGCTTGTCAAGGCTCCCGGGTCTGCCATTTTTCAAAACCAATCATACCTTGCCTGGCCATTAATCTGACATGCATTATGCACTGCAATACAGAGGTATTGCAGTGCATTATATGAGCAATCAGGATTCTGGATTCTGTCCAATACCGAAACAGTCAGACACCACAGAGATTAATCTTCGACTGATCAGTTCCATCTTTCACTTAAAGACGTTCTCTACTACTTGGACAACCCCTTCTCATACTCCATGCTTGGCCCCAATAAAATAAAAAAGCTTATACTTACCTCCCGTGTCTACGCCGTTCCCGCGGTCTCTGCACTCGCTCTCCCTGGGGCTGTGATGTGATGGAATGACACGTGATGCCCGGCGCCCAATCAACGCCGGCGTCACGGTCCCCGTCTTCATACGAATTGAACATGAAGATGAAGTCAGAGATCAGCAGCAGCCCGGACTTCCTCTTCATGTTCATTTCGACAGAAGACAGGGACACTGACGCCGGTGTTGATTGGGCGCCGGGCTCACGTGTCACAACAATGCACGAGAGCCCCGGGGAGAGCGAGTGCTGACACCGCAGGAACGGTGCCAGCACGGGAGGTGAGTATAAGCTTTCTTATTTTATCTAGGCCAAGCGTGGGGTATGAGTAGAGGTTGTCCTAGTAGTGGACAACCCCTTTAAGTCCTTCCCTCTTAGTCAAGGGGGAGGAGCTTAGTGATCTGTCCTACTAGAGACTGGGCAATGGAAAGAGACTGCTGCTGAAGCCAGTTGTCTCATAGCTACAAACAGGAATTTATGGAGGAGGGGGACGTGGCTGAACCCCTGAGACACACAGAGAACATGGAACAGATTAAAAGGGGAAAATTGCTGGGATATTTTCTGCATTTAGTGTTCCTTTAAGCAAAAGTGAATATTCATATAGTTAATTTAAAAACTGAGCTATGATGCATATGTTAAATTAGCTTTGTATGTAACGAGAAGTCTACTGTAATTATGTTAAGATTCAACCTAAAATGTCTGAGCCGCCATCACCACCATCATCATCATAAGTGGCGTTCCTGCTTTCCTGCCCCTTCTCATTTCAATGAGGTTGATAATCTCACATTATACTGGGAGTACTCTGCTGTAATGCACAGGATAATTGTACAAATAGGCTGTACATTACACAGTATATTCCCCAGAGGCGAGGAATAAAGAAAGATACTGGAATAGGATAGAAATCGTCACAAATGGAACTGACCCCAGTGCTGCTGCCGGAGACGTAGGAGCTGCCCGCAGGGTGGCGAAGTGATGGTCCGGGAAATACAGCCGGTAATCAGATAGTGGCACTAATAAAAGGACAATTAACAAGGAAAAGTCATGCCCATTTTGATAAAAAGTAAAAATCTATTACAGCAGGGGGGCCCCATAGATTGCAGCCGTCAACCAGAGTGTCCTTACCGGAATTAGTTATTTTCGGGAGTCCCTTACTTTTATGCAGCTGATTTTGATGTTATGTATATTGATGTTTTTGGTCTTTTTTCTACTTTCTGAGCTTATATTTGGAGCATATACCGGACTGAAACAACCAAAGAATAACACCTGGAAAGAATAGCACCACGTGCTCTACAAGAGCGCCTTTCCTTCTAAAGGCTTTAATGCGAATCGCCACCTTTGTAGCATAAGTTGATTTTTTAGCTCCATTATTTTGTAATGATTCATTTTTTTAGACTTTCTTATCAGAGGTTACAGCTTTGTTTTTCCAAGACAGAGCTACAAAGACATAATGAAAGGGAACCTGTCTCCACCAGGCTTCACTCTCCCATCACGCTGTATGCCTTGAAAATCCCTTTGCAAACATTCATCTATTATACTGCAGCCCGGCATTCATTAGGAAAATTAGTTTGTATAACTCCCAGTCTGTATGTTAGTCAGGCTCCGTCCAATGGACACGTCCGGACTATGCAAGCTGCCATCTTAATCCTTGATAAGCCAGTCTGATTGCCTGTGGATGGTGTCCCCTTTGTCTTTCGTATGCCCCACCTGAGCCTTTAGGCATAAAACCAGCTCATGCACAGTATGTTTTATTCTATTATGAACTGAGAAGTCAACTTTCTTGTCTGTGGGCACCAGCCTGATGTCACTTCCAGGCCAATGGTCACTCATCACTGCAGCATGCATGCAAAACGGAGCTAAGAGGTAACATTTCTCCTTGTGGAGAGTGACATGCCTGGCATGCCAGTGTAAGGAGACTTATAGGCCATGCAATGCTACTCCTGGAAATTAAATATGCAAATTGTCTCTTTAGAGAGGAAGATGACTTGAACTCTAGTGCCACCTATTGGAAGTAGCAATCCTAAAAGTCAATATCAACCCTTGCCATATGTCTTAGGATAAAAGCTAAACCAGAATCTCAATTTGCAAACACAAAACACCCTGTCTGCAAATTGAGATTCTGGTTTGGCTTTTATCCTAAATCATATGGCAAGGCTCGTTAAAGGGTAGATATTGACTTTTAGGATTGATACTTCCAATAGGAGGCACTAGAATTCAAATTCTTTTCCTCTCTGAAGAGACAATTTGCAAAAAAGGAGGGCACTTCTTTGAAGGGTATAGATATTTCAGTGACAAATGATGAAGCCAACTATCTACCACTTGAGCATTTTGGCATAAAACCAGCGCATGTGCAGTTTACTTTTGTCTGTTCTCAGCTTAGGAATTAATGTTCTTGTGTGTGGGTGTCAATGAGATGTCACTTTATGGCCAATGTCTTCATCGCTCTCCTCTGCAGCTAATGGAGGGCACTTCTTTGAAGAGAAGTTATGGTGTACGGTGAAGCCGATGACCTGGAACTTGAACTATAAAATTGAGCATGCACAGTTTATTTTCCCTCTTCTGAGCGTGTCTTCGTCAATGGCTTCATCACTTGCTTTTGCAACATGCATGCAAAATGTAAGGCACTTGTCTCGAGTTTACTGTGAGAGAGAGGGGCCAGAAGATCGCAGCGTATGATTCCTCCCACTCCTGCACTCACTAGAAGTCTTTCACCTTCATATTAAATGGTGTAGATTTCTTTCAGCAGTGCAGGGGTTAATCTGCTCAGTTGTGATCTCCTAGAAGCTTACCTGCTTTAAGGCTCTCAGCTGTCCAGTGTTAGCCACTCCCCGCTCCTATATATTCTGGGCTTTGGCTTGAAGTCATTGCCAGAGCTAGCTTATGCGGCATGGTTCTAGAAGTGTGGTGGAGAGTTGTTGTTTGAGAAGTCGTTTGGTGGATTTAAGCTAAGACTGTTGCGTGGTTTAGGTTGTGTGTAATCCTCTTCTCCTATTTTGTTTTTTTCCCTATCCTCCACTCCCCAGTGGTAACCTCTAATGTTTGTGCATATATTTGTATGATTGGTATTTTCCTTTAGCCCTGTTTGTATTACCTTGTTAGTCTGGTTGGTGTCCTGCCATACACTACTACTCCCCTTTTCCCTGGGTGGGAGAAGGGAACAGACTGAGGGCGGATTGAGGAGCTCAGACAAGGTACATGGCCCCGGCGTCTTCACCATCAGAAGTAATCCAGGTAACAGGGCCTCATATTTTTGCTTTACTTGCTGATGACCTCTATCACTTCCCTGCTTTTTCCAACTCAAGAACGGCCGACGTACCTATTTATACGACAGTATCTTTCCTGCCCTCTGTACAATTAGACACGTTGGGTGAATACCCTATAGGCGCTGTCACTCTGGCCATATCGGTTGTTCCGTAGACCGCCAAAGAAAGTTACGAGTTGCTTTCTCTTTGTAACGTCTTCTGATTTAATTGGTGTTGTTTATTATTCAACTCGTGCAATTAAAATTTTAACACTTACGTCCTTTCCCGTTTGCCTCTTTGGTAATTCATAATTTACAGAGGTTTGGAAATTATCCCAACCACACGTTCCTAAAAGGCTGTTAATGAGTATTTTGTGAAAATTTATTTCCCTTTCAAAAATATCAAAATTATTCAAGTGTACACA
This sequence comes from Phyllobates terribilis, assembly GCF_046119375.1. Taxonomy (NCBI): domain Eukaryota; kingdom Metazoa; phylum Chordata; class Amphibia; order Anura; family Dendrobatidae; genus Phyllobates; species Phyllobates terribilis. Next base: position 391,072,775 of record NW_027362765.1, read on the forward strand.
CTTGTAAACGAAATCCACCCACACTGTCCGCGCACCATATATTTATATAGCTGCCTCCTCAGTCGGGAGAGATGGGTGGCATTTACTTTGTGTTTTAACTGTGAAGAGTAAATGATAATATATTCCTAGTGAAATATGTAAAATCTGTTCATAAGCAACTAAATAGTCTAAAAAATGCTTTTTTACTGTTAAGGTTATACAGTGAAATCAAGGGTTTTATAAGGTCAACCCCTATCCATATGACTTATTAGGGCATACCTTAAAGAAGAGGTTCCACTGCTTAAAACCCCCTCTATGTGCCAGCTTTGGCTGACCCGTTGTGTCCGCACATTACATGCACAGCCATAAAATTGAATAGCCAGCAGCATGTAATACTACGTTTCCCCAGTAGTGGCCACTGCAGGGAATATGTACAATTAGACATTCCTATAGGGAACAGGCAATTGCCAGGTGATCAGCGTCACCTTCTTAAAGGAATTGCCACTATAATTACGGCAAAAATCTCATCCCTGTGGTACAGTTTCCCTTGCAGCAGTAAAGCACTGATCCTGATAACAATAAAGATGTATCCACCTTTACTTTTTCTTGAATTTACCCCTCGGGAAAGCAGCAGGCAAAACGCGCGTCGGGTCATGGGCAGGTGATTCCACTCTTCTCATCTAAATGGGTAAGCAATCCTGTTCACTTCTCTGAAGCTGCTTCATATCTGAGCCTTGTAGGCACCCTCTGTGAATACTCCACGCACATTAGTGCTCTGTGATTACTTTCTACCGACCTATCCCAATTTGCACTTGACACTTTACCTTCTTTGGATTTATGAGCATTCATTTTACATCTATTTGCCTAATTCTTTGACCATTAGATTGTTGATACTTATTCAACTCTCCTATAGACATACTTTTTGATTATATAACCTCTTTGCATTTGTCACTTTTTACATTATTGATTTTGGATATAACTGTATATTCCTATACATCAAATGGGCTAAATGATGTGACTTATGATTATGTTTTTCTGCACTTGCACTTTTTTCTAGAGGTATATTTCTTGCTTAATTCATCCTGCTTTGGCTTTGGATGTTCATTTCTTACATTATATTGTGCTTTTCCCAAATCGATGTGGGGATCATCCTGCTCCAGTGTTTTTCTTGTTTCATTCTGACTGACCTCATGATATACTATTCTTGTACATTTGTAATATTTTTTTATGTGATAATAAAGTATTCTGGTTTTATACACTATTCTCTATCTCAGGGGTCTCAAACTCGGCTGGGTATATGGGCCGCACATGGAAAAAATTTGAATTTGGGGGGCCGCATTCTTTGTTCAATGTGACATTTTTAGTGATACCATTTTTTTTGTATACACCTTTTGAACATTTTTGCCGTGTTTATTTTTTTATGGCTTGGGTCGTTATGGATGTGGCGATAATAAACGTGCACTTTTTTGTGTTTACTTTAGTTTACATATAAAACAGCATTTTTAGTGCCCAATATTTTTTCATGCTTTATTTTATTTTTTATTTTTTTTACAATTTTATTTCCCCCAATTGGCCACATACAGTAATATTGTCTTACAATTAGCATCATATAGTAATAATGGAAAACATCTTGTAGTAATGTTCCCCATCCAAGTCCCCATCTTGTACTAATGTGCCCCATCCAGGTCCCCATCCTGTGGCTATGTGCCCCATCCAGGTCCCCATCCTGTAGCAACGTTCCCCATCCTGGCGCCCATCTTGTACTAATGTGCCTCATCCAGGTCCCCATCTTGGGGCTATGTGCCCCATCCAGGTCCCCATCCTGTGGCAATGTTCCCCATCCAGGTCCCCATCTTGTGGCTCTGGTCCCCATCTTGTGGCTCTGTGCCCCATCCAGGTCCCCATCTTGTGGCTCTGTGCCCCATCCAGGTCCCCATCTTGTGGCTTTGTGCCCCATCCAGGTCCCCATCTTGTGGCTCTGTGCCCCATCCAGGTCCCCATCTTGTGGCTATGTGCCCCATCCAGGTCCCCATCTTGTGGCTATGTGCCCCATCCAGGTCCCCTCTTGTGGCTATGTGCCCCATCCAGGTCCCCATCCTGTGGCTATGTGCCCCATCCAGGTCCCCATCTTGTGGCTATGTGCCCCATCCAGGTCCCCATCTTGTGGCTATGTGCCCCATCCAGGTCCCCTCTTGTGGCTATGTGCCCCATCCAGGTCCCCATCCTGTGGCTATGTGCCCCATCCAGGTCCCCATCTTGTGGCTATGTGCCCCATCCAGGTCCCCATCTTGTGGCTATGTGCCCCATCCAGGTCCCCTCTTGTGGCTATGTGCCCCATCCAGGTCCCCATCCTGTGGCTATGTGCCCCATCCAGGTCCCCATCTTGTGGCTATGTGCCCCATCCAGGTCCCCATGTTGTGGCTCTGGTCCCCATCTTGTGGCTCTGTGCCCCATCCAGGTCCCCATCCTGTGGCTATGTGCCCCATCCAGGTCCCCATCTTGTGGCTATGTGCCCCATCCAGGTCCCCATGTTGTGGCTCTGGTCCCCATCTTGTGGCTCTGTGCCCCATCCAGGTCCACATCTTGAGGCTCTGTGCCCCATCCAGGTCCACATCTTGAGGCTCTGTGCCCCATCCAGGTCCCCATCCTGTGGCTATGTGCCCCATCCAGGTCCCCATCTTGTGGCTATGTGCCCCATCCAGGTCCCCATCTTGTGGCTATGTGCCCCATCCAGGTCCCCATCTTGTGGCTATGTGCCCCATCCAGGTCCCCTCTTGTGGCTATGTGCCCCATCCAGGTCCCCATCCTGTGGCTATGTGCCCCATCCAGGTCCCCATCTTGTGGCTATGTGCCCCATCCAGGTCCCCATGTTGTGGCTCTGGTCCCCATCTTGTGGCTCTGTGCCCCATCCAGGTCCCCATCTTGTGGCTATGTGCCCCATCCAGGTCCACATCTTGAGGCTCTGTGCCCCATCCAGGTCCCCATCCTGTGGCTATGTGCCCCATCCAGGTACCCATCTTGTGGCTATGTGCCCCATCCAGGTCCCCTCTTGTGGCTATGTGCCCCATCCAGGTCCCCATCCTGTGGCTATGTGCCCCATCCAGGTCCCCTCTTGTGGCTATGTGCCCCATCCAGGTCCCCATCCTGTGGCTATGTGCCCCATCCAGGTCCCCATCCTGTGGCTATGTGCCCCATCCAGGTCCCCATCCTGTGGCAATGTTCCCCATCCAGGTCCCCTCTTGTGGCTATGTGCCCCATCCAGGTCCCCATCCTGTGGCTATGTGCCCCATCCAGGTCCCCATCCTGTGGCAATGTTCCCCATCCAGGTCCCCTCTTGTGGCTATGTGCCCCATCCAGGTCCCCATCCTGTGGCTATGTGCCCCATCCAGGTCCCCATCCTGTGGCTATGTGCCCCATCCAGGTCCCCATGTTGTGGCTCTGGTCCCCATCTTGTGGCTCTGTGCCCCATCCAGGTCCACATCTTGAGGCTCTGTGCCCCATCCAGGTCCACATCTTGAGGCTCTGTGCCCCATCCAGGTCCCCATCCTGTGGCTATGTGCCCCATCCAGGTCCCCATCTTGTGGCTATGTGCCCCATCCAGGTCCCCATCTTGTGGCTATGTGCCCCATCCAGGTCCCCATCTTGTGGCTATGTGCCCCATCCAGGTCCCCTCTTGTGGCTATGTGCCCCATCCAGGTCCCCATCCTGTGGCTATGTGCCCCATCCAGGTCCCCATCTTGTGGCTATGTGCCCCATCCAGGTCCCCATGTTGTGGCTCTGGTCCCCATCTTGTGGCTCTGTGCCCCATCCAGGTCCCCATCTTGTGGCTATGTGCCCCATCCAGGTCCACATCTTGAGGCTCTGTGCCCCATCCAGGTCCCCATCCTGTGGCTATGTGCCCCATCCAGGTACCCATCTTGTGGCTATGTGCCCCATCCAGGTCCCCTCTTGTGGCTATGTGCCCCATCCAGGTCCCCATCCTGTGGCTATGTGCCCCATCCAGGTCCCCTCTTGTGGCTATGTGCCCCATCCAGGTCCCCATCCTGTGGCTATGTGCCCCATCCAGGTCCCCATCCTGTGGCTATGTGCCCCATCCAGGTCCCCATCCTGTGGCAATGTTCCCCATCCAGGTCCCCTCTTGTGGCTATGTGCCCCATCCAGGTCCCCATCCTGTGGCTATGTGCCCCATCCAGGTCCCCATCCTGTGGCAATGTTCCCCATCCAGGTCCCCTCTTGTGGCTATGTGCCCCATCCAGGTCCCCATCCTGTGGCTATGTGCCCCATCCAGGTCCCCATCCTGTGGCTATGTGCCCCATCCAGGTCCCCATCCTGTGGCAATGTTCCCCATCCAGGTCCCAATCTTGTGGCTATGTGCCCCATCCAGGTCCCCTCTTGTGGCTATGTGTCCCATCCAGGTCCCCATCCTGTGGCTATGTGCCCCATCCAGGTCCCCATCCTGTAGCTATGTGTCCCATCCAGGTCCCCTCTTGTGGCTCTGTGCCCCATCCCGGTCCCCATGTTGTGGCTCTGTGCCCCCTGTGTTGTTCTTCACACACATAAAATAGAAAAAAAAAAAGATGATTCTCACCTGTCCTCCGTTCCCTCGGCGGCCTTCCTGCAGATGTGGCCCGCAGGCACCACAGAGTCCGACCCCTTGACGATCCCGACCTGGTCCAGGAGGAGCCGCCGACAGCAGCGCTGAATTGCCACACAGAGACTGTCTCCCAGCACTGCATTTTCAATGTCAGCCGCCGGCCAATCAGAGGCCAGCAGCTGACATCTGCATATGGCAATGACGTCATACTCGCTGCGCCGACACGCAGATATCAGCTGCTGGCCTCTGATTGGCCAGCGGCTGGCATTGGAAATACAGTGCTGGGAAACAGTCTCTGTGTGGCAATTCAGCGCTGCTGTCGGCGGCTCCTCCTGGACCAGGTCGGGATCGTCAAGGGGTCTGTGCCTGCGGGCCGCATAAAGCAGCCTCAGGGGCCGCATGCGGCCCGCGGGCCGCGTGTTTGAGACCCCTGCTCTATCTCCTTCTTGGTGAGAATAAGTTTACTCCATTCTTTCTTATTGCATGTTTTTCCTCTATAATAATTTAATATATTATCACAATATTCTAGAGAAACATTTGAAAGACTCCAATTCACATCACAACCATTAGGTAGTGATATATAGACACATTGTCACGGGTGTGTCAGAGGTTACAGACAGTCACCTTGCAGTTGGTTGCAGGAGATCTCTACGTTTGGCATTATAGACATCTTCCTAGAGGCTGGCTGTCTCTAGGACCCAGCGACTACCTCCCTCTGGCTAATTAGCTCCCTGGCCTGGGTGTATAAATACCTGGTGTGTCTGAGAGGGAGGTGCCGGCGGTATTCATTACTACTTGTGAGGCTTAGCAAGAGCAGTACTTCGTCCTCTCTGGAGCTTGAGGCCATGTGCACATTTGTCTGGTGTCGTCTAAAGCTAAGCCATCTCCCCCTGTTTCTCTACCCTTGTAGAGATTAGTGGAGATCGATTAGTGCTCATCTCCTCCTTTCCCTAGCCTTAGCCATACGCCAGGGAAAGTCAGGGCGAGGCACGCGTGTGGAGATTGGTGAAGAGACAATACAGGGACGTTAGTTGAGACAGGGTGACACTAGACTAGACTAGGAGGTCTCCACTCCCCCTTTTCCCTAGCGTCTGGGCTCCCTTTCCCACACAGTGCGTGACACACATAAAGCATAGACATCTCCCAACAGAATATCACCAAGCTATGTTTTTTTTATGCTTTCATACCGACCATCCTAAAAAAGGTGCTCTAAAATGCCCTATCAAAATGTAGCGGTGGTCATGCATGTGAAGCACCATTCAATTCATTCTTTATTACTTTATCGCAACATTCTAGAGAAACCTTTGAAAGGCTTCAATTCACATCATTACCATTTGATGGCCAAATATAGACACTTATAGCATAGACATCTCCAAACAGAGTATCACCAAATTATGTTTTTTATGCTCTCATAACACTCATCCTGAAAAATGTAGTGGTGGTCATGCATGTGAAACCCCACTCCATTCAATCTCTATGGGTACGCTGAACATTATTCTAGACTATCTTCAACACTCCCATAAAGAATGAATGTAGCATTTGCATTCAAATGGGGCATTTAGGCGCCCTGTTTTTGGGATCGGTTGGGGTCCCATATTAGCTAATGACTTTCAGAGATGGGAATAACCCCTTTAAAGAGAATCCTGTCACCAAGAAAAAAAGTTTCCAATTTTTGCTCTTATTTTATTCTCCTGTTCCCGCAGAGTATGCTGTATTTTTATTTTTTTAAATCTGCCATACGGTTTTGGAGAATTGGGCCTTTTTATTTAGTGCTACTTACCTAAGGGGCGTGACTCACAGGGTAATTATGCAGGGAAGCCTAAAGACACACCCTAGAGGATCCTGTGAGACACCCCCCCCTCCAAATTAGCACCACATAAAAAGGCCTATATCCCTGGAACTGTACGGCGGATTAAAAAAAAATTACTCGGGAGCAGCAAGAATAAAGTAAGAGCAAAAACTGGCTACTTTTGACCTGATGACAGAATCTTTTTAAATAAAAGTGGAGGGGTAGGGACAGATCTTGTCATTTCCACCACTAGCTGTGTACCACTACGTAAGCCTATGACACGCTTTGCAGAAGTTAGATGCCCACAGATGGCGGATGCCTGGGGAAATTCTCATTTTTGCTGATGCTGTAATCTGCACATACTGTATATATATATATATATATATATATATATATATAAATTGTGCCGAAAAATACAAACACTCCATAGTAGAATGAATGTTTCCATATATTACGCTTTATGAAACTGCAAGACAGAAAAAGCAATCACCGATTGGTTGAGTGATAATGTAATTTGTGTATTTTTTTTGCTGCGCTTGGTGTTTTAGTGTTCATTGGACAACTCAGCATTTTGCATCGGGTCAATCCATGGGTCATACACAGCGGGGGAGGGTAAATTAAAGCTCATCTAGTAACGCCCGAGTAATCTTCTATGTACTGAATTTAAATTACACTGTTACGGTAACATCTACCTACTCCTCATCGAGAATCCGGAATATACAGCACAGCCCAGTAGTAAGAAAAAGAGAAAACATTGAAAATTTGTATCGTCAAAAATGTAACTTGAACTGCAGTTATTTTTCTTTAAGTCTAAAAAAAAAAAAAGTTGTGCGGATCAATTCTGTAAAAATATATATAATAGATATTGTGTGTTACCATAGAATTAACCCTTTGAGGTCACAATTTTTTATTTGACTTTTTTGCCTTTTTAACTTATTTATGTTTTCTGTTTGTTGTAGAAGGCGTCGGGGTTTTTTTTTTTTTTTTTTGAGTTTTACTATATTTCCGAGACAAAAAAAAAATGCAGAAGAAAAAAAAAAAATCAATGTCGCTAATCGCTAACATGTTCCATACTTTTGATGTAGTGCTTCAAAGAAGAAATAAGATTCATGACTGTAAAAGAAGTTGCCAGTTTTCAGGCATAAAACTGCTTAAAATGTTGCAAAAATTTTGCCTAATTTTAATATGCTGTAAAGTTTTCTCACGTTTAGCGTTTTTATGCCTGTTCTGACCAAGTCTGACAATTTCTTGTAAAGTAAGCAGAACTTAGCGGAGAGGGGCTTGACAAAGTTCAGCAGACAAATTAATAATAATTGACTCCAATTAACGTAAAATATATTAAAAAAAGTTCTAGGATTCCTGACATTTCTTGCGGTACTGAATAGCAGCTGAAATATGTGCTAAATTCATTAAAAAGTACATACTGTACTTTTTAACGAATTTGGACGTAACTGTATCTTCATCAGAACGGCATACAAAACAGTAGGTGATTTGAACCCTAAAAGTTTTTTTTTTTTTCAATTGGAAAATAATAGTTATCCACATTAGTCCCGTCCTAGTACCACCCAGGAATACCACTCTCCAACCAAAGGAATGCCCCCCAAACCATCCATGACAACCCATTTTTGGATAAAGATTATATAAACCACTTCCCTTTTTCCCTAAGACAACCCCAAATTTGCCTGAATGTATTAGAAAAATTAAGACAGTTAGAAATTAAGGAAACCACTTAAATCCAAGTTAATGGGTTATTCTCACCCTTAAAAATTATTACTTATCCAAAGAAGAGGTGATAACTTTTGGATTGTTGGGGATCCTGTAACTTGGGGTGCAACAACCGCTCTATTTTTTATGGGATCATTGATAAATACTCAGAATGAAAGGAGTAGTGACAACTTTTCCTCCATTCAAAGGGGCATTTCACACTCCTGTTCTGGGGTCCCAGTGATCAGACCCCAACCAATCATCAAGCTAAGAATATCACTTTAATCATCAGCAAATATGTTTTAGTAGAAATAATTTTTGTATGTCTTGCGAGGCAAAATTGTAGGGGGTACAGAAAATGTGGTCACAATAATATTATTATTCTTAGATTAGTGCTCAGGGGCTGGATTAGTGGTAAGTAGTGATGAGCGAGCACTAAAATGCTGGGGTCGAGCACATTGGAATACTCGGGTGCTCGACCCGAGCAACGAGCCCAATGTAAGTCTATGGGAAACTCGAGCATTCCCCCCGGCGGTCTGCAGAGGGCCTAAAAATTGCCCAAATCGATGGGAACAGTGCTCAAATGACATGGGAACGGCATGGGGAATACCCCTGGAAGCATCTCTGACTACCAGATCACTGCTGTCAGCAACGTGGTCAGAGTATTACACCACTTTTATGGTCTCACAATAAAACATACAAAAACGAAACCAAAATGGATTTTCCTGGGAAATATGTTAAGGAGCATCCTTTCCAGGATAATGACTTGTATATAAGGCAAAATAAATAACCAAAAACAAAAATACTCCTCCACAACTTGGGCTATGTTCACACGTAGCGTTTTTGATGCTTTTTTGCTCTTTTGCATTGCTTTCAACCAAGACAAATGCATTCACCAGGAAATGTCATTTTAACATTTTACAACCTTATCTGGCCATGTGGTGTGTGACACATCATCAGACACATGCATACAGTGCTGAAAAGGCATGGGAACAGCATGGGGAAGACCTCTGGAAGCATCTCTGACTCCCAGGTCACTGCCTAAAAGTGTGCCCATCATAAGTGATCCTTGGTGCATACGAAGATGCCTCCCGCCATGCACCTGTCGTTGCAGACTTGCAACAATCACCATCCACGTCCTTGTCCCAGTGCAGCGTTCAGTTGTCTCTACCCCATTCCTTGGAATGCAAGCACAAGTATGCAGCCAGCCACCCACCCACCCACAGGCTGCAATACTGTACTGCCAATTTTTTGACAGCTGCTTGCACTTGAAATGTGGCCTTTTAGGCTCGTGGAGGCGGAATCTTTTCATAACCTCATTCCGGGGGCGACCGGGTGTCCATACTCGGTCCCCAGCCGCCGCTATATTTCCCGGTATCGCCTCCGCCTTCCACAAGCACAGGTCCCACAACATTACCCGTGCCCTCCCCAGTGCACTTACTGGGAAGGACCGCCTAACCACAAACACGTGGACAGGTGAATGTGGCCAGGGATGGTACGTAGCCAGTCCACAACTTTTTTTGCTAAGAGTTGTATTTAGCTCGGTGAAAGCACTGGCATAGAGGGAAACCTTATCTACCCTGCGTGTCATTTCTCCCAGGAAGTCCTGTAATTGAGCTTGTTGAAGAAGCAATGGCAGCCCGTCCAACATCAACTCGCACTTGTCGGTGGTGCTTTGACACACACACATCTTTGCGCATTTAATTTCTTGAATACAGAGTTGGACAATGGCCTGATCTGTAACGCTTTTGAGAAATAACATGCATAAGCATGGCCGATCCACATTAAAAAAAAGCAGCCACAGAGTGTCCGGGAACCTTCCCCCACACTTTTCTTAGCCAGGGCTGCTTTTCGGCAGGGTTGGACGGGCCCACTAGAGAACCGGAGACTCCTCCGGCGGGCCCTGGCTTCTCCTTCAGGAGAGTTCATAGTGCCGAGGTGAGGCCATGATGATGATAGAGACCACCATCTGCTTAGTTTTTCTGTTATTTGGAATGCAAGTGCAAGTATGCAGCCAGCCACCCACCCACAGGCCGCAACACTAAACTGTATCTACTCTGCGTATCATTTCTCCCAAGAAGTCCTCTAAAGCAGTTTGCACTTGAAATGTGGCCTGAACATTACTGCTGGTACTTTTCTGTGTGAATTTGCTTGCCTCCTACCAGCCTGGAATATTTCCAGCAAACTATGGTACGACGCCATGGTATTAGCACTGCCCCCAGTAACAGTAGCGAAGCCATCCCCAATTTCCTTCTCAGGAATTTTATTTGGTAGACTGAGTGGCTGCCCAAATACATTTTCTCACAAAGGAGCTGAAGATAGAGTGGCAGTAGGTGCAAGTTTCTCCAGCCTGTTAGATATTAGAGGGTGAACAGCAGCACATTGGATCAGTGGTTAGCACTGAAGCCTTGCAGTGCTGGGATCCTGGGTTCAAATCCCAGCAAGGACAACATCTGCAAGGACTTTGTATGTTCTCCCCGTGTTTGTGTGTGTTTCCACCTCAGTACAAAAGCAGCCATAGAGTGTCTGGGAACCTTCCCACACACTTTTTGTAGCCAGGACTGCTTCTCTGCTGGGTTGGACGGTCCCACCAGAGAAACCTCTTGTGTGCCTTGGCTTCTACCTCAGGAGAATTCATGATAGCGCTAACTTTGCAGCTGCTATGGGGCTCTTGAGCGGGTAAGAAAGGTTAGCCCTCAGAGTCAAATCCTCTGGTGGGCACAATGTTTTTCAATCTGAAACAGCTTCTCAGTGGGAGTTGTATTTCACCACAGCCATATTCTTTAACTCGGTGAAAGGACTGGCATAGAGGGAAACCGTATCTACCCCGGCTGTCATTTCTCCGTCACCAGGTTCCGCCCATTGTCACACACGACCATGCCTGGCTGTATGTTCAGCGGTGAGAGCACAGATCAGGCTGCTGTGTTACAGCTTTCTACAACTCTGCAGCGGTGGGCGGTTTGTCAATTAAGCATTAAGCATGTTATCTTCAGCACAGCCTGTTGCCGCTTGGCCAAGGCAGTGCTGCAGTGCTGTCAGCTTGTGCCTGATGTGGTCATTTCGGAGATGGAGGAGGAGGTGCATGAGCTGAACAATGTGATTACATTGAGGTTAAATTGGTGACGCTGTTTTTATACTAAAGAAAGATCCTATTGTTTTTGTTTTTTTTACGTTATTTTTTAAAACAAATGCATTCATTTTAACATTTTACAACCTTATCTGGCAATGTGGTGTGTGACACATCATCAGACACATCCTGTTTTATTTATGATGGAGGGACTCTGAAAGTCATAAAGCCTATTTTTGTAGGGACATTAGACGGCCCTTACTATTCTTAAAAGGCCAGCCATCGGCCCTAGCTATTGTTAGAGAGCCATCAGCCGGCTATGCTTTGTTGTTCCCATTATTAACAAGTGGGTCTCCTATACTGTTATTGCGTATCCAGTGACCGCAAGGGCGGCCAAAAATTTGGATGCAACCCAATACCCCTTTGAAGAGACATAGAGGAGGGTCTCAGTAAAAAATTTTTTCCCATTATAAAGGGGTGGGTCTCCTATAGTGGTAATGCCCATGCTGTGACTGCAAGGGCTGCCAAAATTTGGGAAAAATCCCACTGAGAATTTAAAGACACATAGAGCAGGGCCACCGTAACAAGGTACGACATGTTCCTATTAGAAAGGAGAGGATCTGCTATACAGTTATAGGGTATGCAGTGAGTCCAACTGCTGACCAAGTTTAGGAAAAACCCCACTAAGAATTTAAAGACACACAGAGCAGGGCCACAGTAACAAGTACGACATGTTCCCATTAGAAAGGAGAGAGTCTGCTTTACAGTTATAGGGTATGCAGTGAGTCCAACGGCTGACCAATTTTAGGAAAAACACCACTAAGAATTTAAAGACACATAGAGCAGGGCCACAGTAACAAGGTACGACATGTTCCCATTACAAAAGGAGAGGGTCTGCTATACAGTTATAGGGTATGATGGCTGACCAATGTTAGGAAAACCCCCACTAAGAATTTAAAGACACATAGAGCAGGGCCACAGTAATGACAAATTCCCATTAGAAAGGAGAGAGTCTCCCATAGTGTTGGCCTATGCAGTGAATGCAAGGCTTCCTAAAATTTGGAGGCACTTCAATGCCCCTTGGAAGAGACGTGGATGAGGGCCTCATAAAAAAAATGTTCCCATTAGAAAGGAGCCTCCTATACTTGTAATGTCCATGCACTAAGTGTATGGGCTGACAAACATTTACCCCTGGGGGGTATACATGAACATACTGTATAAAATTTTTTTTTTACAGGCATCATAAACACCCTTTAAAAAAATTATGTGGGTGTTGCATCACGGACCACGGTCACCCTAGTGATATGGTGGTGGAGGATGAGGAGGAGGAGGACAAGAGCAAATAGTCAAATGAGGAAGCATATACCCATGTGTGGGTGTGAAAAGGTGCAGGCCAGGACCTCCAAGGCATAGAGAGCCAGTTCATTCCACGTATCCAGCTTGGATACCCAATAATTATAAAGCACAGCGGAATCACGGAGGACGTTGGTACGGTCGGCAAGGTACTCCCTCAGCATCTTCCAAAACTTTGCACTCCTTGTGAGAATACCCCGCACCTCAGGGCCTGTGCGATGGGAGGGTCTGAGAAAACTCTCCCAGAACTTTGACAGTGTTCCCCTGCCTCTGCTGGATTGAAGTTGTGTCTCTCTCACCTGTACTCCTTGGTTGTCCAACGAAGTGTGCCCTCTGCCGCCAGCATTTTCAGATGGGAATTTCTTTAATAGTTCCGCAACAAGAGCCTTCTGGTACAGCCCCATTTTTGTAGACCTGTCCGCCTCAGGAATAAGAGATATAAAGTTCTCCTTGTTGTGTGGGTCTAGAAGTGTCACCAACCAGTAATGACTGTCACCCAAAATTTTGAGAACGCGAGGGTCATGGGAAAGGCAGCATAACATAAACTCAGCCATGCGTACCAGACTACTAACAGGCAAGACTTCCGTGTTCTCACCAAGAGGAAGACAGAGAAGCGGGATGGTGACACTAATTATGGCGTCATCGCCGCTCACCATCTTGGTGGAGTCCTCAAAGTTTTGGAGGATGGTACATATGTCTGACATCCATGTTCACTCCTGAGGTCTTATGTGTGGAGTCTGAACTGAATACCGACGGTCTTGTTGATGCTAGTACTCAACAACTGCCCTCTTCTGCTCACAAATCCTTCCCAACATCTGCAGTGTAGAGTTCCAACACGTGGGGACATTACACACAAGTCTGTGAGCCGGAAGGTGCAAACGCTGCTGAAGCACGGCAAGGACGGCGGAAGCTGTAGCTGACTTTCTAAAATGGGCACACAGGCGGAGTACTTTAACAAGCAGATCCGGCAGCTCCGGGTAGGATTTGAGAAACCGCTGAACCACGAGGTTAAGCACATGGGCCAGGCATGGTACGTGTGTGAGCTTGCCTCGCCTCAGAGCCGCCACCAGGTTCCGGCCATTGTCACACACGACCATGCCTGGCTGTAGGTTTAGCGGTGTGAGCCACAGATCTGCCTGCTCTTTCAGAGCTGTCCACAACTCTTCAGCATTGTGCGGTTTTTCAGCTAAGCATATTAGCTTCAGCACAGCCTGTTGCCGCTTGGGTGAGGCAGTGCTGCAGGCTTCCAGCTTGTGACTGATGTGTTTATTTCGGCGATGGAGGCTGAAGAGGAGGAGGAGGCTGATGAAGGTGAGGTGCAGGAGCTATAGACCATGGGGTCAACTCTGATTGACCTAGGGCCCGCAATCCTTGGCGTCAGGAGGACGTGTTCCGTCCCAAGGTCCGACTGGGTCCCGGCTTCCACTATGTTAACCTAGTGTGCCGTCAGCGAGATGTACCGTCCCTGCTCACAAGCACTTGTCCACGTGTCCATGGTTAGGTGGACTTTACCGGTAACTGCATTGTTGAGAGCACGGCTAATGTTTTGGGACACGTGCTTGTGTAATGCGGGGCCAGTGGCGGCTGGGGACCGAGTACCGAGGGACGGCCGCCGCCATCAGGTTGTGAAATGCTTCCATTTCCACAAGCCTAAAAGGCAACATTTTGAGCGCAAGCAGTCGTGAAATGTGAGAATTTAGTAGTGTGGCCTGTGGGGCGTTGGCTGCATATTTGCGCTGCGTTCCAAGGACTGGGGTATGGACAACTGAACGCTGCGCTGGGACAAGGACATGGACATGCTTCCTGATGCTGCTACTTGAGAGTGTGCAACGACAGGTGCAGGGCAGGAGGCGTCTTCGCATTCACCATGGACAGGGGATTGGCTTGCATGCACAACAGCGGAAGAAGCAATGGTGCCACCCGCAGACACTGTTCCTGGACCCTGGGGTTCGGCCCACATAGTCAGGTGCTTTGCTGCCATGTGCCTGATCATACTGGGGGTGGTCAGGTTGGTCGTTTTGCCACCCCTGCTGATGCTGGCCTGGCAGGTGGTGCAAATAACCTTTTTGGGGTTATCGGCAGAGTCTTTAAAAAACAACCAGACTCAGGAAGACCTAATAGTTGTACTGGCAATTTCCTTTGTGTTGGTGTTACGGGGAACGGTTGCCTGCCTTCTGTCTGCGGCCACCACACTGCTTCTTCCTGCCTGTTGGGGTGCTCTGCCTCCCTCCCCCTGTGTGCTGCTATCCTCGCTCTGCATGTTCTCCTGTCAGGTTGGGTCAGTTACTATGTCATCCACCACCTCGTCTTCCACTTCCTCACCCTGGTCCTCCTCCTGACTTTTTGGCAATTGTGTCTCATCATTGTCCACCTCTTGTGACACTTTCCCACTGTCGCCTTCATGTGACCGTGGCTGCTCAAATATTTGGGCATCGCTACACGCGATCTCCTCTTGCCCCGCTTCAAGTGGACTGGGCGAGAGGCCCGAATCTATAAATGGAAAAATGAACAGCTCTTCAGAGTGTCCAAGTGTGGGATCGGTTGTCTCTGGGTACTCGGCATGGTGGGAAGAAGGAGGATCAGGGTGAGGAATATGCGGTCCAGAATCACGGCTACTGAGACTTGACCGTGTGGAAGACAGGGTGGTGGTGGTGGCTAAGTGACTGGAACCATTATCCGCTATCCAACCAACAACCTTTTGACACTGCTCTGGGTTCAATGGTGGTGTGCTGTGGTCCCCTAGGAATTGGAACAGGAAGGTCAGGCGAGAAGATGTAGGTGTTTGTTGTGGCACAATTGCGGCTTGCACACGGCCTTGTCCTCGGCCTCTGCATGCACCATTACCATGTCGTCCAGTTCCCCGTCCCTTGCCACATGCCTTGCCCATTTTAAATGGAGGACAGTATCTTCCACGCTCACTACAAATGACTGAGTTTGGAGCGAACTTATATGTGATCCATGTGATGGTAAAACAGGGTTTTAAATACCTGGCCTGTAGGTAAGTAGTTTGAACAGCAAACTGCTGTGAATTGCTTCACTGACACACTAAAGGAAATTTTTAATGGAGGCCAGAAATGGCAGTATTTTCTGACAACGTATATGTGATCCGTTTGACGGAGAAAACACAGTTTTACATAGCTAGATTTCTAGCGCTCTAATATGGAAAGGACCTGGCTGTATTCTGCAGTGCCAACAAGCAAATGGCGCAGAAAAAATGGTGTTCTCTGGATTGCTTTTTAAGCAAATAATGAGGATTAAGATCCAAAGAAAAGTGTTCCTGGCCCTTGAGACCTGGGCCTTTGTATAGATATATCTAACAGCAGCAGAAGGCAGAATTGGAATGGAGCCTCTTGTGCTATATACACTGCAGTCTGCTATATACCCTGCCTGCCTATATACACTGCCTGCCTGATATCTCTGCAGATGGATTAGTCCTCAGAAGGACTGTTTGTTAAGATGGATATGTGTAATGCACGTTTTTTTTCCCTACACTACCTAATACGCAACCAAATCTCTCCCTGACACAGCAGCAGCTCTCCCTACACTGTCTGATCCGGAGTGACTGTGACGAGCATGGCGGCGCCAGGTCTGATTTAGACCTGATGACGCTGTGCGGCCAGCCAATCACTGTAATGCCCACAACCAACGTGGCTACGGCATTACAGTGCATGGCAGGCAATCCCTGCCTGTTCATTGGCTCTCTAAAGAGCGCCAAACATGCAGGGAGGGGAGCCGAGTTCCCGCCCAAGCAACCGGGAAATACTCGGCAAGCTCCGAGCATCTCGAGCAGTGAGATGCTCGGGCGAGCACCGAGCAGTAGCGAGTATGCTCGCTCATCACTAGTGGTAAGCAGAGGAAATAGTATAAATTACACTTTATTATTGGGGGTGTGAGACTGCGTAGGGGCCAGTCAAGTGGTAGGAGGATTATTGCTCTAAATTAACTTTTTATTTGAGGGCCGGAAATTGCGCAGGATTCGGACAAGAAGTAGACAAAGCTAATATTATAAATTGCATTATATTATTGTGTGGCCTGAGGGTGCTCATGGGCCGGACAAGTAATTGGTGGAGCCATTACTATAAATTACACTTTACTTTTGAAGGCCAGAAAGTGCAATGGTCTGGATAAATGGTAGATGGAAATACTACTATAAATTATAAAGTTATACTTTATTTTGGGGGCTCTGAGAGTTCTTAGGGGCCAGTCAAGTTTTAGGGGGAGCCATTGCTATAAATTACACTTTTTTATTGGGGGCCTGAGAGTGCTCATGGGCTGGACCAGTAGTAGGTGGAGCTTTAACTATAAATGAAACTTTGTTTTTGGGGGCCTGAGAGTGCTCAGGGCGGGTCGAGTGGTAGATGTAGCTATTATTATTATAAATTACACTTTATGATAAGGGGCCTGAGAGTGCTTAGGGGCCAGAAAAGTGGTAGGTGGAGCTAGTGCTATAAATACCACTATATTATTGGGGGCCCAAGAGTGCTTAGAAGCTGGAAAAGTGTTAGAAGGAGCTAGTACTAAAGATAACACTATTTTATTGGTGGACTAAGAGTGCTCAGGGGTAGGTCTAGAGGTAGGTGGAGCTAGTATTAAAAATAACACTATATTATTGGTGGTCTAAGATTGCTCAGGGGCCGGACAAATGGTAGATGGTGCTCGTACTATAAATGATAAAATTATACTATATTTTGGGGGGCCTGAGAGTGCTTAGGGACCAGTCAAGTTGTAGGTGGAGCTATTGCTATGTATTACATTTTTTTATTGGGGGGCCTGAGAGTGCTCAGGGGCAGGTTGAGTGGCAGGTGGAGATAGTACTAAAAATAATGCTATATTATTGGTGGACTTAGAGAGCTCAGGGGCCGATCTAGTGGTAGGTGGAGCTATTACTATTAAAAACTCATATTATTGGTGGACTTAAAGTGCTCAGGGGCCGGTCGAGTGGAAGGTGGATCTAATAGTATAAATTAAACTTTATTATTGGGGGCCTGAATAATCATATTCATTTGAAACCCAGGATGCCCCTGGAGGGCACAATAACAAATGATTAGGACTAAAATCTTCAACAATCATCAAATTAGAAAATGAATACTCAGATAACAGTTTTTTTGTTGATTATCTATTATTATGACGTCTATGTCTCCTGTTACATCCCATGTGGGTCCATTCTGACATTATTCTGCTATTATTATACCATATTTCCTCCCAAGTCCTTCAATATTACACCTGAAATGATACAGGAATATATACAATGAGAATGTTTTTTCGTGGTGTCGGCTTTACGGCAGAACCGATCTTGCATTATTCTGATGCTTAGGCCAAAAATGTGCAATAAAATGACATTTTACTATGAAAAAGAGCAGTGTAAAACGTCACGACATTAAATTTATGCTTTCTTATGAGGGCCCGCACTATGTAAATCTATGTAATAAATCTTCACCGGCCGACATGATGGAGCCATCGCGTAGTAATGTCTGCTTAGCAGCCATTCGTCATTGTCTCACCCATCACAGATGAGGCGAAAGTGCAACTTGTATCTACTGTATGTCTAGAAATGTAATCCAAAATTCATAGAAATTCTACTATGTCCATTATTGTGACTGGAGATTTATTACTATTCCCCTATATCTAGTGGAGATCACAATGGGTAGAGGACGAAGTCCATTTTCTAGGGGACATACATATGCATGCTGCTCTTGGCTGAGCGTGCATGTGTTCTCAATGGGAAGAGGAGAAAAAGCAGCTGCTAGACTCAGTTGGCGGAGGCCTATATCCTTGGGAGCAAAAGGATAGGGCATGTTGAATCCAGCATGCCCGCCCTTCTTCCTCCAACATCTTCCATTTATACCCATAAGGTGGTCGTCCACTTCAGTCAACGTTCATCTAATGTGTATGGCCACCCTGTGCCTGGTTCACTTATTAAAGTATCTCCAAGGCTATGATCATATACCATACTGCTTAATTAAAGGGGTGCAGGGTTTTCCTATACTTTTTTTTTAAACTAAAAAAAGGCTTCAGCGTGAGCGAAAAGTAAAGCAAAAAAACCCAAAAACGTACCTACCGATCCCCCTTTGTACCGCTAACAGGTCCCAAGCCTATCCTGCGACCTCATGTATCCGCTATAGCCAGTCAGTGGCTTCAGTAGTGAACGTGTGGTCACCGCTACAGTTTTATCGATGGATGTAACATCAGTATCGTCCAGAGTCACTTTACTACATTCAGAATCTCCCCATATTACAGGGGGGCATTAAAGCGAATATATCATCAGAACGTGAACTATTGTTCTTGTGTTAAATGTATTAAAAATCATTGGTAATTATTTTTTATCTCATATCATAATCTGTATTTAAAAAATAAACGTCTTGCAATTTTTAGACTGGTCGGTGACGGCATTTTAGACTCGTACTTCCTGTTCTATACATAAGATTTTTCAGCAGTCTCATTATCATCACAGCTCCTCCCCCTCCTGTACAATGACTGATAACACCTCTATATACAGTAGATAACACAGGATCCACCATTCACAATAGGTGATGTGACAGCTCACCTCCTCCCCCTCCTGTACAATGACTGGTAACACCTCTATATACAGTAGATAACACAGGATCCACCATTCACAATAGGTGATGTCACAGGTCACCTCCTCCTCCTATACAATGACTGATTACACCTCTATATACAGTAGATAACACAGGATCCACCATTCACAATAGGTGATGTCACAGCTCACCTCCTCTCCCTCCTGTACAATGACTGGTAACACCTCTATATACAGTAGATAACACAGGATCCACCATTCACAATAGGTGATGTCACAGCTCACCTCCTCCCCCTCCTGTACAATGACTGGTAACACCTCTATATATAGTAGATAACACAAGATCCACCATTCACAATAGGTGATGTCACAGCTCACCTCCTCCCTCTCCTGTACAATGACTGATAACACCTCTATATACAGTAGATAACACAGGATCCACCATTCACAATAGGTGATGTCACATCTCACCTCCTCCTCCTGTACAGTGACTGATAACACCTCTATATACAGTAAATAACACAGGATCCACCATTCACAATAGGTGATGTCACAGCTCACCTCCTCCCTCTCCTGTACAATGACTGATAACATCTCTATATACAGTAGATAACACAGGATCCATCATTCACAATAGGTGATGTCACAGCTCACCTCCTCCTCCTGTACAGTGACTGATAACACCTCTATATACAGTAAATAACACAGGATCCACCATTCACAATAGGTGATGTCACAGCTCACCTCCTCCTCCTCATTAGATGCCTCAATACGAAATGTAGGATCACTCTATTGCTGGTAATGTACTTTTGGATTTCCTGAAAGAACAGAAAGTGGAGCCCCAGTTGTTAGTGTGAAAATCACAAGATTTAGTCTCCTCATTTGGATGTGAATTAGCAGGTACAGTGCAGATGCGGTTATTATAGGGGCTAAGTCCTCTGCAACACTGTATAGACCATTTAAAATGCATTTTAGGGGTGACGGACTCCCTGTAAATATTCCGAAGGTAACGGCGCGTTATGTCACTTTTTCTCTTTTTAATACTAGAGCAGAAAAACATTATAATTCACACATGATAATTATTGAGATATTCTCCCCGCTGTGATCTCTGGTCATATACGCCTCCTGCTGTCATCATTTTGCCAGTCAAGGTAGGAATATTTTTGTGCCCAAACCCCTCCTCTGCTCGTGCCAGTGACATCGATGGTTTGTTAAGCACCAGGATTTTTATAATATATGTTCATGTATATTTTTAAAAAACAATTAGAAGATAAACATTTGGTTGCTCATTGGAAATAAATCCATTATCATTACATTGTTGTCAGTGGAATAAGTAGATTAATTTATATTTTTCGATGTTAAACAAACAATTGAGTATAATTATGGAAAGATGGGAAAATCAGGCAGATGATCATGATAAGAATTGATTTTCAGAATAAAATTAGCTTTTACATTGAATAATACATTAGTTATTATTAAATACTGATTCTGAATTACATCCTGTACTATTATACTCCAGAGCTGCACTCACTATTCTGCTGGTGCAGTCACTATGTACATACTTTACTTTACTTATACTGTACTGATCCTGAGTTACATCCTGTATTATACTCCAGAGCTGCACTCACTATTCTGGGTGCAGTCACTGTCTACATACATTACATTACTTATCCTGTACTGACCCTGAGTTACATCCTGTATTATACTCCAGAGCTGCACTCACTATTCTGCTGGTGCAGTCACTGTCTACATGCACTACATTGCTTATCTTATACTGATCCTGAGTTACCTCCTGTATTATTCTCCAGAGCTGCACTCACTATTCTGCTGGTGTAGTCACTGTGTACATGCATTACATTATTGATCCTGTACTGATCCTGAGTTACATCCTGCATTATACTCCAGAGCTGCACTCACTATTCTGCTGGTGCAGTCACTGTGTACATACATTACATTACTGATCCTGTACTGATCCTGAGATATATCCTGTATTATACTCCAGAGCTGCACTCACTATTCTGCTGGTGCAGTCACTATGTACATACATTACTTTACTTATACTGTACTGATCCTGAGTTACATTCTGTATTATACTCCAGAGCTGCACTCACTATTCTGCTGGTGGAGTCACTGTGTACATACATTACATTACTGATCCTGTACTGATCCTGAGTTACATCCTGTATTATACTCCAGAGCTGCACTCACTATTCTGCTGGTGCAGTCATTATGTACATACATTACTTTACTTATACTGTACTGATCCTGAGTTACATCCTGTATTATACTCCAGAGCTGCACTCACTATTCTGCTGGTGCAGTCACTGTGTACATGTGTAGCGCCCCGAGGGTTCGGTCGCTACAGAGGTATTGCACCTCACCCAGAGGTGTGATATCCCACTCCCGGGTAAGGATGGTGTGTGGACCGGGACTCAGTTAGCTGCATGCATCACACACACCCCATTTCCGGGGGACAACTCAATGGTGCTCCCATTAGTACAGTAATGCAGGCTCGACAGATCATGTCCCTGGCTGGAGGGGGGAGGAAAACCCAGTGATGTAGGTGTGGCACCCCAGGGGTCTGGTTGCCACAGTAATAGAAATATTATGTCTGAGAGCAAGTGGGAGGTTTCTCTGGTCAGGAGCCCTAAGCATGCAACACGGCCCACCCAGACCTGGGAGGGGAGGAATCTGCCCTTATAAACTGGGTCTGGGGCGGGATTAAGTAGAGTAGTTCCAGACACAGGGAAAGTGACAACAGGAGCTCTGTAGGAGCAGGAGCGAGTGCCAGAGGCTGGAAGCTAGAAAGCTCGCCTTGGCTGAAGACACTAAACCCGGACACGGAGTCCGAGGCTGTGGGGACATCCAGGTCCAGCTGCAGAATCCAACCGGCAGGGGATTCCATGTCCTCTGGCCTTAGAAGCCCAGAGGCACAGTCACAAGCAAGGGACCAGCACCGCCATCGTGAAGCGGAGGCTAACGGAAGGCCCCAAGTCACCGGCCATACGGGTGAGCACCACACGGTATACTCAGGGACGTGGGCTACTTCTACCCGCATAGAGCAAGGTAGCCTGGAAAGAGTGCAGACAGTCGGGAGGCCTACAACTCCACCTGGCCAGGGGAGATCCTGCTTGCTCACAGACTGACCAGGCCCCTACTGCTAACCAGTACTCCCGGGAGGGTCTGCTTTATACCATCAGTAAAGACCCTGAACTGCACCACACATCTCTGTGTTTCATCGCCGCACCAGCACCATTACTACTGGGACGCTCACACCATCACTCCCATCATCCACGCTAGCTGCCCTGAGGCAATACTTCTCCCGTGGGGAGTTATCCCATACTCAGCTGCGCAAACAACATCAGCCTCAGCGGTCGGCAGCGCAGCGGCGGTCCCCACTGACCGCAATCCACGGGTGGCGTAGTCGGACATTGTTATTACTTAAGACTGCCACTGGTTTGACCGCCCTGGGCACGTACCGGGTAACCGCCAAGGAGAACTACAACCCCCAGCGATCCGGCTCCGGGTATCCCCCTGCACAGCACAGGCCCAGGGGGCGTGTCAACTTTTGCGTAGTCGGCAGGATTTCGTGCCCGCAACCACCGGGTACTGCGTGCCTGAAAAAGACTTTTGAACTTACCTGTGGCGAAGTTTCCCGCCGTCCGGAGTCGTTTCCCGCCATCGGACGCCATCTTGGACCGTTTCCCGCCGTCTTCCCACTATCCGCAGCTGCTTCCCGCCTTCGGACGCCATCTTCAGGACGCCGCGCGGGAAGAAGAGGGGCGTGGACGCCGAAAGCGCGCGAGATCCGAAGCTCCGCCCCACGCTCCGACGCTGCGTAAGGTCCTGGAAGGGAGGAAGAGCGACGCTGACGTCACAGGAGCGCGATGCAAGGTCCTCAACCCCGACGATCGGCTGCGGAGCCGCGGCCTACGGAAGAAGAGCATCGCAAGGTAGGCCACGGTCCACTAGGGGGGAAGGAGGATATCGGACACCGAGGGGAGCTCCACCGCCACACCGGCCGCCAGCGCAACCGCTGCAGCGGTCATGCCATTCACCATGCCCTATATCCCGGGGGAAACCTGGCTACCCCAGTACTCAGGGGAGTCACATACTCTAAGTGACTTTAGGGAAAGACTGGATAGCCTCTTCCAGGTATACCCCCTCACAGAAGAGCAAAAAGTGAGCATCCTGGTGGCCCAGTTAATCGGGGCAGCACAAAGGGAGGTAAAGTCCTGGTCACCTGGGAAGAAGAGGACTGTCAGAGAAATACTAGCCCGGCTGAAAGACACATTTGATACCCGAACCTCAGCCGAAATAAAACTCAGATTTTACGGGTGCAAACATTGGGCACATGAAAGTATAAGAGACTATGCCCTAAACCTACAAGAGGCCCTGAGAGCCATTAAGCAGGCAGACCCTGACAGCGTGGGAAATGAAGACAAGCTGTTGACCGAACAATTTATTGAGGGTCTACTGTGCAATGCCCACCGAACCCAGTTGCGGGCAATGGCCTTACAGGACCCTGACCTGGACTTTGCACAGTTCAAGGAAAGAGCCATCCGGGTGCTCCGAGAACCGGCAACAGGTGGCGCTGTGACCCACAGGCGCCCCGCTATCACTTATCACCAGGACGCGGCGCCCTTGTCTGCAGGGCCTGTGGGAGCTGATGCGCAGGCTTTGAACAATGACCCGGCAACAGACCTGCACCATCAGGTCCAAGAGCTGACTAAGAGCGTTGCTGGGCTAACCAGAACTGTGCAGTCTTTACAGGTCTCTTCTCCAGGAAAAATCCAGCTGGCATCCGGACCGGAGGATGTCCCATGGCGCCGACTGAGGAGGACCCCACCGGCCAGAGGAAGACCCAGCGACAGATACAACGAGGACGGACGACCCATCTGCCGCCGCTGCAATCAACCCGGACATATGGCAAGGTACTGTCATTTAAACGGGCACAACCTGGGGTAGAGGGCCAACCCCCAGGCATAAGATCATCAGGCCCATCGAACTGGCGTGACAAATACGTAGGGGGACGTCCGGTCTTGCCTGTGGTACTGGATGGCATTCCTACTAGACACCGGGTCACAGGTCACCACCATCCCGTACATGCTCTTCAAGCGGTACTGGAATGACTCGGACATAACCCGCTACCCAGATGACGACCTGAGCATTATCGCCAGCAATGGTCAGCCCGTGCCACAGATAGGATTTAAGGAAGTGACCATCAAGGTCGGTAAAGTTGAACTGCCAGCACAAGGACTTATCATTGTGGACATTGACCGTCGCGAGAGTCACCCAAAAATAACCCTAGGTACTAACGTAATTGAAAACTGTCTTGCAGAGGTGATTCTTATTTTGCAACAGGTTGCCAAGAACGCCAGTTCCAGCCAGCAGCGTGTCCTCCAAAAAGAGATCCGGGCACTGATGAAACAGCAACAGGTGGAACTATCTGGTGGTGAGATAGGTAGCGTGAGAATGTGTGACCCGTTCCCTATTGCCATGCCCCCAAAAAGTGAGATGATGATTTGGTGCCGGGCAGCTATTGGTCTAAGAGGTAGAGACTACCAAGCAATGGTAGAACCCGTCTACTCAGACAGTAGGCCCACCATTTTGACAGCACGGGGGGTGGTCGATGTACGCCATGGGAGGGTGCCCGTCCGCATCATAAATATCGGGGAGAGAGAAGTATACCTGCCCCGGTATGCCACGCTAGCCAAATTGTTCACCATCAACCAGAACTCTGTACAGGTCGTGGAACCCTTGCCTCCATCTCAACCAGAGGAAGGTAACGGCTCTAAGAAACCACTGGAGGACTGGTGTCAGCAACTGCATTTGGGTACTGACTCCACTTCCTCACACCAAAAACAGGGAGTCTACCGGGTGGTTCAAGAGTATGAGAGAGTGTTTAGTAAACAGCCGCTGGACTTCGGGCGAGTAAAGGGGGTAGAACATCACATCCCAACGGGAAACCATCCTCCCATAAAGGAGAGATACTGACCCCTACCCCCTGCACGCTATCAACACGCCAAGGGGATGTTAAAAGACATGAAGGAGGCTGGGGTAATTAGGGACAGCTGTAGCCCCTGGGCAGCTCCACTAGTCTTAGTGAAAAAGAAAGACAATACCATGAGAATGTGTGTAGACTACAGGAAGGTCAACCGTATCACACACAAAGATGCGTACCCGTTACCAAGGATAGAAGAGTCCTTAGCTGCATTAAAATCTGCTAACTTCTTCTCTACTTTGGATCTCACTAGCGGGTACTGGCAGGTTCCTGTAGCAGAGGCGGACCGGGAGAAGACCGCATTCACCACCCCGATGGGACTCAGCGAATTTAACTGTATGCCGTTCGGGCTCTGCAACGCACCAGGAACCTTCCAACGGTTGATGGAATGCTGTCTGGGACACCGGAACTTCGAGACGGTCCTATTATACCTGGACGACGTCATCGTTTATTCCAAGACCTATGAGGACCATCTGGAACACCTGGCAGAAGTGTTTGAAGCCCTGGCAAACTATGGCCTAAAGGTAAAGCCCTCAAAGTGTCATCTACTGAAGCCGAAGGTACAGTACCTGGGACACGTGGTGAGTGCTGACGGAGTAGCCCCGACCCTGACAAGATCACCGTGGTTAAGGACTGGCCAAGACCATCCAGCATAAAGGAAGTGCGGCAGTTCCTTGGGTTGGTAGGCTACTACCGAAGATTCATTCCCGGTTTTACCAAGAAGGCAGCTCCTATGCAGGACCTCCTGATAGGCCAGTCCAGGAAGGCCAAAAACCAGAAGCCACCCTTCAAATGGGAAAAGCTGGAAGAGGAGTCCTTCCGCCAGCTGAAGATGGCCCTCACAGGGGATGAAATCCTGGCGTACCCTGATTACAGCCAGCCCTTTATCCTCCACACGGACGCAAGCAACATCGGGCCATGTTAAACTGGCTCCAAGCAGAAGCGGGTATGTCTACGCCCTAACCATCGTGGATCACTACTCCCGGTTCCTGGTGGTGGTCCCTGTCAAAGACCTGACGGCTCAGACAGCAGCCAGAGCCTTCCAGCAGCACTTCTGCTGCCCACACGGGTACCCGGACCAAGTGCTGACGGACCAAGGACCAGCCTTCGAAGCGGAGGTCTTCCAGGAGTTCTGCAACCTGTATGGCTGCAAGAAGATAAGAACAACGCCCTATCACCCCCAAACCAATGGACTCTGCGAGAAGATGAACCAGGTGGTGATAGATCTGCTAAAAACATTGCCCCTGGAAGAACGCAGCCTGTGGCCTGAGAAACTGCCCGATCTGGTGGACCTGTATAACCACATCCCGGTAGGTTCCACCAACTGTACCCAGGCTTACCTAATGCGAGCAAGACCTGGTAAGCTGCCTGTTGACCTGGATATGGGAGTCCTGATACCCGAGGACACCTCGCCAGAGGCAGACTGGGATACAGAACGGCAGCAGCAGTACCGGAAAGTACAGGAGAGCGTCGAGCGAAGTCTCTGTCAATCAAGAGAAAGGCAGGAGAGGACTTATAACCAACATGCTCCCGCTGTTCCCCTGGTACCTGGAGAGCAGGTCTTGAAAAGAAAAAGGCGGCTCCATAAGTTGGACGACCAGTGGGAAAAGGACCCGTACACCGTACTGCCCTCAAGCCACAATAATCCAAAGGTGTACGTCATCAGCAAGGATGGAGGAGAGACCACAGCCACTGTCTCCAGAGACCACCTGAAAAAGTGCCCCGAGAAGTTGCAAAGCACGGATGAAGATCAGGAAGACCCTCAACCCGTAGAGGAAAAGGAGGAAATGATCAGCACCGTACTCGGAGACTTTCCCCGGTCCTGGACACAAGTAAACAACGCTATCGTGGTGCCCGTCCTCACCTTTCTCCAGCCAGCCCCTCAAGTGCCTACAGAAGACCAGGTAGAGCTGGAAGAGCAGCCGGCCCAGGAGGCAGAAGAGTCCACACCAGCAGCACAGGAGAATCAACCCTCTGCTAGTAGTGAGCCTGCCGTGCCCCTAGTGAGCCAAAGAGTGCGCAGACAGCTGCCCAGCTTACCCATAACACCTCCTACACCCTGTAGTGCAGGACCAGTTAGTGAGCTACGTAGGTCCACTAGTCCGCGCGAAGTCCGAAGCCCCGCCTCACGCCCTGACGCCGCGCAAGGTCCTGGAAGGAGCCCAGCGAGCGCTGACGTCAGCAGCGCGCGACGCCAGGTCCTCAACGCAGACCATCGTCAGCGGCGCCGCGGCCTACAGAAGAGGATCGCCGGAAGGTAGGCCACGGTTAACCAGGGGGGAGGAAGACATCAGGAACGGAGAGCAAGATGGCGGACCGGCAGCAAACTAAGCTGCCCAGCATCGGCAGTGCCCCAGCCGTCGCGGGTCCCGACCAGCGCCAGGAGAAGACGCGTGATGCAGGAGCGGTCGCGGGAGCAGGTAAGAGGAGTCTCCCTGTCCCGGACGCTGCCAGCGTGGTGGAGCCGCCGATCCCGAGCGTCATCAACAGCGGCCCTCTCCAGGCCCGGTCGCAAGGCCTGATCTCCCCAGGCGCCTCCCAACCGCGTGCTCCCCCGGTCTCGGAACCACCACCCCTGGGCGCGGACCTGTATGCCCTCCGTGTCCATAGAGTGGTAGGAGAGGAGGAGCAGTACCACTCGGACCCCGAGTACCAAGAGGGCCAGGACGGGCCTGAAGACTACCCGGAAGAAGGTGCGCAAGGAGGACACCGCTACTGAAAAGTGGAAGCGCACATATGTATATAGTTACCCGTCAGGGTATAAGAACTGTTGTGGAACTGTTATTTGACTGTTGCCCGTTTTAAGTGCTCCCCTAAGTTATCTGGCTGGGGACTGAGAACAGCCATCCCTTTTCCCTAATCTGGCTGGGGACTGAGAACAGCCATCCCCTTCCCTAACTGGCCGAGGACTGAGAGCGGCTGCCCCTGTAAATAGTTGCGCTTCCTAAAGTTCCCCCTACTGGTTTTATAAAAAGACTGCAACGTCTACCTCAAGACATATTTACTGGACTGTTGCACCTTTAAGAAGAAAGGACACCTGGTCGCAAGTTGCACGGCGGCCAGTACCCAAGAATGTGTTTTACTTGAGAATGTTTTATACTGAAAAGTTTTATATGCTGCTAAAAGAGTTTTATGGTATTTTATATGTGTAATACTTGTTAAAAGAAAAAAAAAATGTACCGGTAACGTTGAAGGAGAAAAGTGCCTCCCATAAAGGGAGGGGTTAAATGGTTAATGTCTTATATGCGAATGCATTCTAAAAATTTTGTATGTTTTTGAATTGTCTTTGCTCTTTTCCAGCCCTAGGACGTGCTGTGGTTTACCAGGGGGAATGTAGCGCCCCGAGGGTTCGGTCGCTACAGAGGTATTGCACCTCACCCAGAGGTGTGATATCCCACTCCCGGGTAAGGATGGTGTGTGGACCGGGACTCAGTTAGCTGCATGCATCACACACACCCCATTTCCGGGGGACAACTCAACGGTGCTCCCATTAGTACAGTAATGCAGACACGACAGATCATGTCCCTGGCTGGAGTGGGGAGGGGGGAGGAAAACCCAGTGATGTAGGAGCAGGAGGGGACGGTTTCTGGGCATAGGTAGGAGCCCATTGGTTGCAAGTCACATGGGCTCATACACTAGGGGAGGGTATATAAGGTGGGCACCATCTTAGTTCTGGGTGAGTTCAGACAGGAGGAGAAGAGAGAGAAGGAATTCAGCCAGAGAGGGCTGACAGGGAGCTGTGGCTCAGTCTGGGCCCAGCTCCATGAGGCAGGCCTAGGAGGAAGGCCAGAGCCAGCAGAAAGGAACAGAAACAGAAAGGAGCAGCAAAGAAAGAGAAGTACCCAAAGTGTAAAAGGGCCCAGAGACACGAAGGCGGAAGGAACCCTAAGGACCCAGGAGATTGCGGGTGACGGGTTGGCAGAACAGGGTACCGGATCCCAAGTTGGTGGAGGTGACTAATCCTTAACCAAGAACCGGAGGTCGTGATCATTTACTGGTGCGACCCCTCACTACACCTACAAGAAAGGCACACCACATAGGGTCAGGGAAGTGGACACCCAGTCCTCCCAGGAGAAGACCCAAGGCAGCTGGACAGAAGTAGTGTCACTGGTGGGACACGGCTGACGAAAGGATAGAAGGGAGTCCTGTGCCACACTCCGGAATTGCCTGGGGGTTGATCGAGCCCCCTGCCTGGTGGACGCAGCATGGCTCGGACGGTCCTATCTGTGCACAAGTGACCTGGATGAGAACTTTGAGTAAAGAACCTGAACTGCAACACCTTGTCTCTGTACTTTCTCACCGTGTCAGCACTACTAGTATTGGGACGCCCGCGCACCACCACCACCATCATCTACACCTACTGCCCTGAGGCTATACTCCTCCCGTGGGGAGTTGTACTACACTCTGCTGCACCCACAACACCAGCCTCAGCGGTCTGCCTTGTAGCGGCGGTTCATCCTGACCGCAATCCACGGGTGGAGTAGTCGGACATTAAACCATAAAAACCACATAGATATACTGCCACTGGTTTGACCACCCTGAGCCACGGGACCGGGTCGCCGCCACGGTGACTACAACCCCCAGCATCCCACAAAAGGGCCCGCTTCCGGGTTCCCCATGCGGCCCAGGGGGCGAGTCACATACGTTACATTACTTATCCTATACTGATCCTGAGTTACCTCCTGTATTATTCTCCAGCGCTGCACTCACTCTTCTGCTGGTGCAGTCACTGTGTACATACATTACATTACTGATCCTGTACTGATCCTGAGTTACATCCTGTATTATACTCCAGAGCTGCACTCACTATTCTGCTGGTGCAGTCACTGTGTACATACATTACATTACTGATCCTGTACTGATCCTGTTAGAACTCTCCTGTTAGGTTTTTTCTATCTTGCTGGTCACATGACCTTTTTTGCCTATTTAATCCTGCTCCGCCCTCCTGGCCTTGCTGGACTTCATTGTAATTTCTACTCTTAAGTTAGCCTGGTGCTTAGTTACCTTTCTCAGTCAGTTTAGCTAGGTCTTCGGACCTTTATGTTCTATGTTGTGTGTTTGTCTTTTACTGCTACAATTTCTGCTAGGAGGTGTCCAACTTTATCCCAGTCCCTAGTTCTTGTAGGGATCCCTCCCTTGCATCTATAGGTCTTCGTACAGACTAGCCGAGGACTTTAGCGGGTCTGATCGCAGGATCAGGTTCCCCGTTACATCGTAGGGATCTAGCTTAGTTCTATTGTAGGGACAGATCTCCTTTCTTTCTGCTTGTAGCAGATCATAACAGTAAATCCAGCCCAAAAATATCTCTAAGGAAAGACCTCCAGTTTCCATCATGGTGTCGGTTCAGGATTTGGCTCAACGCCTGCAGGGACTCTCTCTGGAGGTGGCCGAGCTCCAACAACACGTGAGTAGCTGTTCTGGAGCACATTTTGTGGAGCCAAAGGTACGTTTGCCTGATTTATTTTTTGGCGATCATCAAGAATTTTTTTCCTTTTAAAAATGCTTGTTTGTTGTATTTTCGTTTGAGACCCAGATCCTCTGGTGATGAATCACAGCGCATAGGGTTCATAATGTCACTTTTGCGCAAAGAACCTCAGGGATGGGCCTTTTCTCTCCAACCTAGTGATCCATGCTTTAGATCAGTGGATAGTTTTTTTTCTGCTTTGGGTTTGTTGTATGATGATCCTGATCGTGTCTCATCAGCTGAGACTGAATTGAGACGTTTGAGGCAGGGATCAGGTAATGTGGAAAAATATTGTTCTCACTTCCGTCGGTGGTCTGCCCAGGTGGGGTGGAACGATTCAGCTTTGAAAAGTTTGTTTCTTGCGGGGCTAGGTGAAAGGGTTAAGGATTTGCTGATTGCTTATCCCACACCTGGAAACTTGCAGGAGGCAATGCAATTAGCTATACGGGTGGACAGGAGACTGCGTGCAAGGGTTAATGAGAGTAAATCCTCTGCCATGTCAGTTCTGAGTTTTGAGAGGGTCTGTACTGACATTGGAGAGCCGATGGAGATTGGGGCGATGGCACCCCGCTCTCAGGAAAAAGACCGCAGATCTTCTGAAGGTTTGTGCTTTTATTGCGGGAAATCTGACCATTTCATTAAGAACTGTGTGCTTCGTATGAACAAAGAAAAAAAAAAGGTCAGTTACGCCCGTATTGCCTGTTTAAATACTAAGGGGGTATTTCTTTCTGCTACTACTGCTGCTCAGGAAGAATTAATTGAATTTCGGATATTTGTGGATTGTGGTTCTACTCTGAATGTGATTGATGGGGGATTCTTGGAAAAACTTAAATTAAAACCCAAACCTTTGTCATCCCCTATTGCTGTGGTTTCTGTCTATGGCTCCCCCTTGAAGAGTGTTACTCACAAGGTCTGGGAATTTCCCCTCACTATTAATGGTATTCACCAAGAAAATTTGGATTTGGTGGTATTAAATAATTTACCTTCTCCAGTAATTTTGGTGTTACCCTGGTTAAAATTGCACAATCCTGTACTGGATTGGTCTACCAATGAAATTAAGTCCTGGAGCCCTAAGTGTTATGACAAGTGTTGTAACGGACGTATTGCTGCTGTGGATAAAGGGGAATTACCTGTACCTATTCAGGATTTTTGGAGAGTTTTTTCTGAGGAGGAGTCACAAATTTTGCCTCCCCATAGAGACTATGATTGTACCATTGAATTTGTCCCTGGAGCGACTATTCCTAAAAGTCGTTTATTTAATCTTACTATTCCTGAGAGAAAGGCTTTGGAGGAATACATACAGACAAGCTTGGCCGCCGGTCACATTAGGCCTTCCAAGTCTCCTGTGGCTGTTGGATTTTTTTTGTTAAAAAAAAGGACGGCGGTTTACGTCCTTGTCTGGATTTTCGTGAGATTAATAAAATTACTGTATTCAATCCTTACCCACTGCCATTGATTCCTGATTTGTTTAACCAGTTAGTGGGGGCCAAGTGGTTCTCTAAAATTGATCTCCGGGGGGCATACAATTTATTGCGCATGAAGGAGGGTGATGAATGGAAGACTGCTTTTAACGCTCCTGTGGGTCATTTTGAGAATCTGGTTATGCCTTTTGGTCTTACCAATGCACCAGCATTTTTTCAGAATCTTATTAATGACATCCTTAGACCTTTGATCGGCAAAAATGTGGTGGTGTATTTGGATAACATTTTGATTTATTCACCGGATCTGGAGTCTCATTGGCGGAGCGTACGTGAGGTATTACAGTTATTAATTGACAATTCGCTTTTTGCTAAGCTGGAGAAATGTGAGTTCGCTGTACAGAGAATTAGTTTTTTGGGCTACATTATCTCCAGCGAGGGCTTTGAGATGGACCCTGTGAAGGTTCAGGCGGTTCAGGAATGGCCTAGGCCTATTGGTTTGAAATCGATACAGAGGTTTTTGGGTTTCGCCAATTATTACAGAAAATTCATTAAAAAATTTTCTATTATTGTCAAACCACTGACCGATCTCACCAGGAAAGGTGCTAATGCGGTTCAGTGGACTACTGAGGCCATTGAAGCTTTTGTGTTTCTAAAGGAGAGGTTCAGCTCTGCTCCCATCCTTATGCAGCCTGATGTGACTAAGCCGTTTTTGGTTGAGGTTGATGCTTCTTCGGTAGCTGTCGGTGCGGTGTTGTCTCAGAAAAACAAGGATGGAGTACATCCCTGTGCTTTTTTTTCAAAAAAATTTTCTAAGACTGAACTTAATTACGATATTGGTAACCGGGAATTGCTGGCTATTAAACTCGCATTTGAACACTGGCGTCATCTCTTGAAAGGTGCTGAATTTCCCATTCAGGTTTTCACTGATCACAAAAATCTGATCTATCTTGATGCTGCCAAGCGCTTGAATGCCCGTCAGGCTAGGTGGGCACTTTTTTTCTCGCGGTTTAATTTTTCTGTTACTTACATCCCGGGTACCAAGAATGTAAAAGCTGATGCTTTGTCTCGCAGCTTTTCTCCCATGGTCGGTGCTGAGGAGGAGGGGAGCATTTTACAAGAAGGTGTTGTGATTGCTGCATTGGACTCCGTTTTGGAAGATGAGATTCTTAAAGCACAGGAGAATGCCCCATCTAACACTCCCCATGGGAGGTTGTTTGTGCCTAGGACCTTTAGGAGAGATTTGTTTGTTGAGTGTCATGAGTCTCGGTTGGCAGGTCATCCAGGAATTTCTGAGACCAAGAGACTTGTGGGTCGCAGATTTTGGTGGCCTGGATGGCAGAAGGAAGTCATTAAGTGGGTGCGTCAATGTACGGTGTGTGCTAGATCTAAGTCTTCACATACTCCTGCAGCGGGGTTGCTTTGCCCTCTGGAGGTTCCTAGGGCACCTTGGACACATCTGGCTATGGACTTTATTACTGACCTTCCCCCCTCTGAGGGTTTCACAGTCATCTGGGTGGTCGTGGACCGTTTTAGCAAGATGTGTCTGTAACATACCTGGCGGCGTCCTTGCATAGTGGTCCATCTCCCACTGTGCAAGAGCGCGCACTTGATCTCCAGTCCAGGGTGTCTCTCTGGCTTCCCTCCATGCTGTCTGTTTGCTTCTGTGTCTGCTGCTTAAGGGCGGCGCCCGATCACTTCCTGCTTTTTGTACCTGCTGCAGGCACACCCCTTGTGCGTCCTCAGCCTATTGCTGTCTATCACCTGGTATTTAAACCAGCTGCCCCAATTAACTTATGCCTGAGCATCTTGCCCTGTCTGTTGGCTTTTGTCTCTGACATGCCAGGTCCTGTCTATGTTACCAGTCTTGCAGTATCTGTTTCCATGTCTGTACTGTGTCCTATCTGTGTACCTTAACCTGCAGTCTGTACTCGTTCCTTGCCTGTTCGTTCCGCCTTCCTGGAGGCTGTATTTCCAGGCCAGTCTGAACACGCTCCTTGCCTGTTCGTCCCGCCTCTCTGGGGGCCGTATTCCCAGACCCGCTCCTGTATCCCGCTGCAGTGTCGGTCTCCTCCGTACACTCAGTTCCAGTCTGAACTCTCTCCTATCTTTTACCTGTTTTTTCTCTATGTCCGTTCCTTTCCTTTTTCTGCAGAGTCTGTACTCGTACCTAACTCCTGCTCATTGTCACTGTACTTCCGTTTGTGAGTTTGTGGTCCACTCGCTACTTCTCTGCAAGTACCCTGTGGGTATCTGGTTCTGCCTTTCTCTTCTAGTCTGTTCTGTGTGAACAGAGCCTTGTCCACCGCGTCTGCGGTTTTCGCTTTGCTCAGCTCTGTCCACCGCGTCTGCGGTTTTCGCTTTGCTCAGCTCTGTCCACCTCGTCTGCGGTTTCGCTTTGCTCAGCCCTGTCCACCGCATCTGCGGTTTCGCTTTGCTCGGCCCTGTCCACCGCGTCTGCGGTTTCGAATTTGTCTCCCAGTCTGTACTGGACCCTACCCAGCCTGCGCTCTAGTCTGCCTGTCTCTGTATTCCCCGGTGTGGGTCAACAGCCGTGTCCGGAGTCTGACCTGGAGTAGACCCTGGTTCCTCTGCTCGGTTCCTCCCTGGTGCACTGGCGTCGTATGCCGTCGTGCGACCTTGGTCAGATCGGGCAGATACTTAGTTACGCCCCTCCAGGCACTCTCCGGTTCATGGCACAGTGGAATCACTACATAAACACGCACACGCCAGTCAGTCCGGGCGTGTGCATTACAGCATGCTCAGGCCATGGTTCCCGTTGAGCCCCACGGCCTTCGCTCTCTGAGACTTTTTTTCACCGAATACGTGCATTAAAAATAAATAAAAAAATTTTTTTTTCTCTAGCTGAGTTCCAGGCGAATTACGCACCCGTCCAGATGGATCTATCAGCTCTCGTTCCTGCGGATCTGCCACGTTACTATGGGGATCCAAGACAGAGTCGTGCTTTTGTAGAGCAATGCATGCTACACTTCAAGGCTTACCCTCTCTATTTTCCTTCCAATTGGGCTAAAGTGGCCTTTATGATTGACTACCTAGCGGGTGATGCCTTGAAATGGGTCACCCCCCTATGGGAAGCATGGGATCCTGTCGTCCTTGACCTGCAGGCCTTCCTGGTGGCCTTTCGTATGGTCTTCGAGGACCCTAACCCTGAAGCCCCTGCTGAAGCTTCACTTCCCAATATCCCGGAGCAGCCCCGACGGGTAATGTGTGTGGGTAGCGCACTAGTCCTCCTGCCCGAAGAGACTACTGCCCACCCAGAATCCAGACAGGATGACTACGCTCTCCGGAATACTTCTCACGATCTCAAGAGGCAGTCCAGACGTGTTAGGCGTAGAGGCAAGCCGTCACGCCAGGGTCTGTTCTCCCAAAGACCTCCTGATTCCAACCTTGAGGTTCCTGCTGAAGCTTCATTTCCCGGTAACCCGGAGCAGCCCCGACGGGTAATGTGCGTGGGTAGCGCACCTGTTCTCCTGCCTGAAGAGACTACTGCCTACCCAGAATCAACACAGGAGGACTTCCTGCATCCGGTATCTGATGCTTCACCCACTTTAACCGGTGAGCCTGTCCAAGGGTACTCTGAAGCAGTGATTATCTCCGAGTCTGTGCATCTCTGCTACCTGGCGGAGGACCCCCTGTTGCCTCCTGAATCCTCCGGGATACCACCTGATGACAAATGGAGAGAGACTTCCCTACACCCGGTACCCAATACTTCGTCCGCTCCGTCCTGTGAGCCTGACAATGGGTACCTCAAAGCGGTAGTTAATCCCGAGTCTCTATACCCCTCCGACCAGGCGGAGGACCTCCAGTTGTCTCCAGAGCCCTTCGGGGTGCTATCTGGTAGCGAATGGACAGAGCCTTCCCTATACTCTGTACCTGATACTTCGTCCAGTGAGTCCGACCTAGTGTACTCCGAAGCAGAGGTTATCCCCGAGTCTCTACACCCCTCTGACCAGGCGGAGGACCTCCAGTTGTCTCCTGAACCCTTCGGGTGCTACCTAATAGCGAATGGACAGAGACTCTCCTATACTCGGTACCTGATACCTCGGTCGCTTCGTCCAGTGAGTCCAACCTAGTGTACTCCGAAGCAGAGGTTACTCCCGAGTCTCTACACCTCTCCGATCGGGCGGAGGACCTCCAGTTGTCTCCAGAACCCTTTGGGGTGCTACTTGGTAGCGAATGGACAGATCCTTCCTTATACTCTGTACCTGATACCTCGTCCAGTGAGTCCGACCTAGTATACTCCGAAGCAGAGGTTATCCCCGAGTCTCTACACCCCTCCGACCAGGCGGAGGACCTCCAGTTGTCTCCTGAACCCTTCGGGGTGCTACCTGATAGCGAATGGACAGAGACTCTCCTATACTCGGTACCTGATACCTCGGCCGCTTCTTCTAGTGAGTCCGACCTAGTGTACTCCGAAGCAGAGGTTATCCCCGAGTCTCTATACCTCTCCGTCCAGGCGGAGGAGCTCCAGTTGTCTCCTGAACCCTTCGGGGTGCTACCTGATAACGAATGGACAGGTACTCTCCTATACTCAGTACCTGATACCTCGCCCGCTTCATCCAGCGAGTCCGACCTAGTGTACTCTGAAGCAGAGGTTACCCCCGAGTCTCTACACCCCTCCGACCAGGCGGAGGACCTCCAGTTGTCTCTTGAACCCTTCGGGGTGCTACCTGATAACGAATGGACAGATACTCTTCTATATTCGGTACCTGATACCTCGCCCGCTTCATCCAGCGAGTCCGACCTAGTGTACTCCGAAGAAGAGGTTACCCCCGAGTCTCTGCACTATTCCGACCCGGCGGAGGACCCCCAGTTGTTTTCTGAATCCTCCTGGGTACTACCAGATAACAAGGTAACAGGGACTTTTCTACACCTTGTACCTGATACCTCGCCCATTTCATCCTGTGAGTTTGACAAGATGTACCCCGAAGCAGAGGTTACCCCCGAGTCTCTGCACTCCTCCAACCCGGCGGAGGACTTCCAGTTGTCTCCTGAACCCTCTGGGGTGCTACCTGATAATAAGTGAAGAGAGACTTCCTTGTGTGCTGTTCCTGGTACTCCACCCGTTTCGTCTGTTGCTGAGGATGGCTGGATAGGAGGTAGCATCCTAGCTACCCAGATGAGACCAGTTTCTCCAGTGGACAGTGGAAGTGATCTCCTTGAAGTAAAGGATTGGCCCTCGAATTCCCTGCGGAACATTCTGGCAGGCCTGAAGAAGAGGGGGCGTAAGGGGGGGGGGTACTGTAACATACCTGGCGGCGTCCTTGCATAGTGGTCCATCTCCCACTGTGCAAGAGCGCGCACTTGATCTCCAGTCCAGGGTGTCTCTCTGGCTTCCCTCCATGCTGTCTGTTTGCTTCTGTGTCTGCTGCTTAAGGGCGGCGCCCGATCACTTCCTGCTTTTTGTACCTGCTGCAGGCACACCCCTTGTGCGTCCTCAGCCTATTGCTGTCTATCACCTGGTATTTAAACCAGCTGCCCCAATTAACTTATGCCTGAGCATCTTGCCCTGTCTGTTGGCTTTTGTCTCTGACATGCCAGGTCCTGTCTATGTTACCAGTCTTGCAGTATCTGTTTCCATGTCTGTACTGTGTCCTATCTGTGTACCTTAACCTGCAGTCTGTACTCGTTCCTTGCCTGTTCGTTCCGCCTTCCTGGAGGCTGTATTTCCAGGCCAGTCTGAACACTCTCCTTGAGTGTTCGTCCCGCCTCTCTGGGGGCCGTATTCCCAGACCCGCTCCTGTATCCCGCTGTAGTGTCGGTCTCCTCCGTACACTCAGTTCCAGTCTGAACTCTCTCCTATCTTTTACCTGTTTTTTCTCTATGTCCGTTCATTTCCTTTTTCTGCAGAGTCTGTACTCGTACCTAACTCCTGCTCATTGTCACTGTAATTCCGTTTGTGAGTTTGTGGTCCACTCGCTACTTCTCTGCAAGTACCCTGTGGGTATCTGGTTCTGCCTTTCTCTTCTAGTCTGTTCTGTGTGAACAGAGCCTTGTCCACCGCGTCTGCGGTTTTCGCTTTGCTCAGCTCTGTCCACCGCGTCTGCGGTTTTCGCTTTGCTCAGCTCTGTCCACCGCGTCTGCTGTTTTTGCTTTGCCCAGCTCTGTCCACCGCGTCTGCGGTTTTCGCTTTGCTCAGCTCTGTCCACCGCGTCTGCGGTTTTCGCTTTGCTCAGCTCTGTCCACCGCGTCTGCGGTTTTCGCTTTGCTCAGCTCTGTCCACCGCGTCTGCGGTTTTCGCTTTGCTCAGCTCTGTCCGCCGCGTCTGCGGTTTTCGCTTTGCTCAGCTCTGTCCGCCGCGTCTGCGGTTTTCGCTTTGCTCAGCTCTGTCCGCCGCGTCTGCGGTTTTCACTTTGCTCAGCTCTGTCCGCCGCGTCTGCGGTTTTCGCTTTGCTCAGCTCTGCCCGCCGCGTCTGCGGTTTTCGCTTTGCTCTGCTCTGTCCACCGCGTCTGCGGTTTTCGCTTTGCTCAGCTCTGTCCACCGCGTCTGCGGTTTCGCTTTGCTCGGCCCTGTCCACCGCGTCTGCGGTTTCGCTTTGCTAGGCCCTGTCCACCGCGTCTGCGGTTTCGAATTTGTCTCCCAGTCTGTACTGGACCCTACCCAGCCTGCGCTCTAGTCTGCCTGTCTCTGTATTCCCCGGTGTGGGTCAACAGCCGTGTCCGGAGTCTGACCTGGAGTAGACCCTGGTTCCTCTGCTCGGTTCCTCCCTGGTGCACTGGCGTCGTATGCCGTCGTGCGACCTTGGTCGGATCGGGCAGATACTTAGTTACGCCCCTCCAGGCACTCTCCGGTTCATGGCACAGTGGAATCACTACATAAACACGCACACGCCAGTCAGTCCGGGCGTGTGCATTACAGTGTCACTTGGTTCCTTTCATCAAACTGCCCTGCGCTAAGACACTCGCTAAGGCCTTTGTCAAGGAAATTGTCAGACTACATGGCGTTCCTACTGACATTGTTTCGGATAGGGGAC
This sequence comes from Phyllobates terribilis, assembly GCF_046119375.1. Taxonomy (NCBI): domain Eukaryota; kingdom Metazoa; phylum Chordata; class Amphibia; order Anura; family Dendrobatidae; genus Phyllobates; species Phyllobates terribilis. Next base: position 391,111,677 of record NW_027362765.1, read on the forward strand.
CTCAGTTCGTGGCTCGTTTTTGGCGTGCTTTTTGTGACAGGTTGGGAGTTCATTTGTCGTTTTCATCTGGATATCATCCTGAGTCGAATGGCCAGACAGAAAGGAAGAATCAGGATGTTGAGCAGTTCTTGCGTTGTTTTGTGGCAGACAATCAGGAGGGGTGGTCTGAGTTTCTGCCACTTGCTGAGTTTGCTCTTAACAACCATACATCTTCTTCTGCTGGTTGTTCGCCTTTTTTTTGTTGTTCTGGGAGACATCTGTCTTTAGGGTCATTCTCCAAATTGGTATCGGCTGTGCCTGAGGAGGAAAGTTTTTCCGGTGATTTGGAGAGAGTTTGGACGGATGTGCGTGATAATCTTCAGGAGGCTGACAAAAAACTAAGAGGTACTTTGATAGGAAACGGCAAGAGGTTTTGTTTGCTATTGGTGACATGGTTTGGTTGTCCTCTAAGAATCTGCGATTGAGGATTCCTTCGAAAAAATTGGGTCCCAAGTTTGTAGGGCCCTTTAAGGTGCTTCAGCAATCTGCTGTTAGGTTGGAGGTTCCTACCTCCTGGAAGATTAATCCGGTGTTTCATGTTTCTCTGTTGAAAAGAGCTTATGTGTCGGATGGAGACGCCTCTGCCACTGTTCCTCCGGTGGTGGAGGACGGGGAATACGAAATTTCCCGCATCTTAAATTCTAGATGGTATAGAGGGAGTTTGCAGTATCTCGTCGCTTGGAAGGATTTCGGACCCAAGGATAACTCATGGGTGAGGGCGGATGATGTTTCTGCTTCCAGACTTGTCAGAGCGTTTCACAAGAGGTTTCCTGATAAGCCTGGGCCTAGGGGATCCGGAGGATCCTCATAGAAGAGGGGGTACTGTTAGAACTCTCCTGTTAGGTTTTTTCTATCTTGCTGGTCACATGACCTTTTTTGCCTATTTAATCCTGCTCCGCCCTCCTGGCCTTGCTGGACTTCATTCTAATTTCTACTCTTAAGTTAGCCTGGTGCTTAGTTACCTTTCTCAGTCAGTTTAGCTAGGTCTTCGGACCTTTATGTTCTATGTTGTGTGTTTGTCTTTTACTGCTACAATTTCTGCTAGGAGGTGCCCAACTTTATCCCAGTCCCTAGTTCTTGTAGGGATCCCTCCCTTGCATCTATAGGTCTTCGTACAGACTAGCTGAGGACTTTAGCGGGTCTGATCGCAGGATCAGGTTCCCCGTTACATCGTAGGGATCTAGCTTAGTTCTATTGTAGGGACAGATCTCCTTTCTTTCCTTAGTGCTTGTAGCAGATCATAACAGATCCTGAGTTACATCCTGTATTATACTCCAGAGCTGCACTCACTATTCTGCTAGTGCAGTCACTGTGTACATACATTACATTACTGATCCTGGGTTACATCCTGTATTATACTCCAGAGCTGCACTCACTATTCTGCTGGTGCAGTCACTGTGTACATAAATTACATTACTGATCCTGAGTTACATCCTGTATTATACCCCAGAGCTGCACTCACTATTCTGCTGGTGCAGTCACTGTGTACATACATTACATTACTTATCCTATACTGATCCTGAGTTACCTCCTGTATTATTCTCCAGAGCTGCACTCACTATTCTGCTGGTGCAGTCACTGTGTACATACATTACATTACTGATCCTGTACTGATCCTGAGTTACATCCTGTATTATACTCCAGAGCTGCACTCACTATTCTGCTAGTGCAGTCACTGTGTACATACATTACATTACTGATCCTGGGTTACATCCTGTATTATACTCCAGAGCTGCACTCACTATTCTGCTGGTGCAGTCACTGTGTACATAAATTACATTACTGATCCTGAGTTACATCCTGTATTATACCCCAGAGCTGCACTCACTATTCTGCTGGTGCAGTCACTGTGTACATACATTACATTACTTATCCTATACTGATCCTGAGTTACCTCCTGTATTATTCTCCAGAGCTGCACTCACTATTCTGCTGGTGCAATCACTGTGCACATACATTACATTACTGATCCTGTACTGATCGTGAGTTACCTCCTGTATTATACTCCAGAGCTGCACTCACTATTCTGCTGTTGCTGTCACTATGTACATACATTACTTTACTTATACTGTACTGATCCTGAGTTACATTCTGTATTATACTCCAGAGCTGCACTCACTATTCTGCTTGCGCAGTTGACTCGCCCCCTTGGCCGCGGGGCACTCGGAGCCGGGCAATAGGGGAGACGATGGGGGTAGTAGTGGCAACCCGGTCCATGGCTTAGGGTGGTCAGACCAGTGGTAGTCCCTTTATAAGTTTTAAGTGATGTCTGACTACGCCACCCGTGGATTGCAGTGATTATGAACCGCCGCAGCAAGGTAATCCCCTGAGGCTGGTGGTGTGTGCAGCTGAGATTGTATAACTCCCCACGGGAAGAGTGGAGCCCTAGGGCAGTGCAGGGGATGGTGAGGATGATGGTGAAGAGAGTCCCGGTACCGTTAGTGTTGGAGGAGCAAGGAACACACAAACAGCGAACTGCAGTCCGATGCCTTTTACTCACAGTTCATATGCTCCGGGTCACTTCTGTACAGGCAATGACAGCCCAAACTGTGCTGCGTCCACCAGGTGAGGGGCTCGGTCAACCCCCAGGCAATTCCGGAGTAGGGCACAGGGCTCCCTTCTATCCTTTCTCTGGCCTGCCTCACCAGTGACCCACTTTTGTCCAGCTGCCGCGGATCTGCGCGGGTAAACGTGGGCCCCGTTTCCCGCTGTCCTATATGGTGCCTTCCTAGTAGGTTTGTTGAAGTGTCGCACCAATAAATAGTCTCGACCTCCGGTCTTTGGCTGAGGGTAGTTTCTCCTCCACCAACTTGGGATCCGGTACCCTTAATCTGCCTGACCCTTCACCCGGTATTCTCATGGGTTCTTAGGGTCCCTTCCACCTTCTTGTTCCTGAGCCCTTCTGTTCCTCTTTCTCTCTTCTCCTTCTTTCCTGTTCCTTCTCTTCCTCCTTTCTCGGCCTCTTCTCTAGGCCCACTCCTGAGCAGAGCTCCTACACAGCCTCTGCTCCCTGTCTTCTTCTCTGACTGAACAGACTGACCGAACGACTGACCCTGATCTAAGATGGTGCCCACCTTTTATACTTCCCATAGTGTGTTAGCTCAGGTGACCAGCAACCAATGAGCTCCTATCTACGCTCTGGAACCGTCCCCTCTTGCTCCTACATCACCGGGTTTTCTTCCCCCCTCCCCACTCCAGCCAGGGACATGGTCTGTCGTGCCTGCATTACTGTCTAATGGGAGCACCGTTGAACTGTCCCCCGGAAATGGGGTGTGTGTGATGTATGCAGCTACCCGAGCCCTGGTCCACACTCCATCCTTACCCGGGAGTGGAATATCACACCTCTGGCAGAGGTGCAATAGCCCTGTAGCGGCCAAACCCTCGGGGCGCTACACAGTCACCATGTACATACATTACATTACTGATCCTGTACTGATCCTGAGTTACATCCTGTATTATACTCCAGAGCTGCACTCACTATTCTGCTTGTGCAGTCACTGTGTACATACATTACATTACTGATCCTGTACTGATCCTAAGTTACATCCTGTATTATACTCCAGAGCTGCACTCACTATTCTGTTGGTGCAGTCACTGTGTACATACATTACATTACTGATCCTATACTGATCCTGAGTTACATCCTGTATTATTCTCCAGAGCTGCACTCACTATTCTGCTGGTGCAGTCACTGTGTACATACATTACATTACTGATCCTGAGTTACCTCCTGTATTATTCTCCAGAGCTGCACTCACTATTCTGCTGGTGCAGTCACTGCGTACATACATTACATTACTGATCCTGTGTTACCTCCTGTATTATTCTCCAGAGCTGCACTCACTATTCTGCTGGTGCAGTCACTGTGCATATACATTATATTACTGATCATGTACTGATCCTGAGTTATATCCTGTATTATACTCCAGAGCTGCACTCACTATTCTGCTGGTGCAGTCACTGTGTACATACATTACATTACATCTCCTGTACTGACCCCGAGTTACATCCTGTATTATACTCCAGAGCTGCACTCACTATTCTGCTGGTGCAGTCACTGTGTACATACATTACATTACTGATCCTGTACTGATCCTGAGTTACATCCTGTATTATACTCCAGAGCTGCACTCACTATTCTGCTGATGCAGTCACTGTGTACATACATTACATTACTGATCCTGTACTGATCCTGAGTTACATTCTGTATTATACTCCAGAGCTGCACTCACTATTCTGCTGCTGCAGTCACTGTGTACATACATTACTGATCCTGTACTGATCCTGAGTTACATCCTGTATTATACTCCAGAGCTGCACTCACTATTCTGCTGCTGCAGTCACTGTGTACATACATTACTGATCCTGTACTGATCCTGAGTTACATCCTGTATTATACTCCAGAGCTGCACTCACTATTCTGCTGGTGCAGTCACTGTGTACATACATTACATTACTGATCCTGTACTGATCCTGAGTTACATCCTGTATTATACTCCAGAGCTGCACTCACTATTCTGCTGGTGCAGTCACTGTGTACATACATTACATTACTTATCCTGTACTGATCCTGAGTTACATCCTGTAGATCTTTTATTATAAAAATGAAAAACATAACAATAATAACAGAAACATAACAAAATTAACAACCACAAAATAAACAATGTAATGCAACTGGTCCAGCCGCTCACTCTCCCCTCACAAACATATTATACATATATACACAATAATAACTACTCATATTACAGACTTCTGGTCCAGTTACCAAAGAAAATAATAACCACAAACAAGAAATAAAATAAACATAAACAAAATAAACAATAGCTGACAAATATATACAAGACTAAACAAAACTCCCCACACTCAAGCTCACCAGTCCCAACCCCGGCACTGACCTGAGAGCTGGTCCTGGGTCTCATGCCTCAGTCCATGTCCAACGTCCATAGGCCAGATCAGGCAGTGCCAGTTTTTCACCCAAATACCCAGTGTCCCAAAGCCCCACAAGATGAACCCACCTCCCCCCTTTTCCCACCACCCAACCTAACACCTACACCGAAATCCATATCCTTATATACAATATATACAGAAACAAACAATACAATAACAAACAATACAATAACCACAACTGACAAAGCCCAAGTTCAGTGCCTCCAGCCCTACATCACTGTTTACTGATCAAAAACAAAAATCTATGGTGTCAGCAGCAGCCCACCACCAGGAGAGGAGATGACCAGACTAGGGCACACTAAAAGAAAAGCCCCTCCAGAGGAGAGCGGCCCTCCGTGTACCCAGTCTCTCATACTCCAGAGAACGCACCTTCACCAGGTCACCGAGTATGGTCCTAAACACATTGTCCACTGGGAGGATTTTCCGTTGTGTCGATACTAAGCACCGTGCGTTCCACGTGTGATACCTAACCACTGTGCTAACTAGAAATAAGGTGCAACGGTCCCGACCACCCATGTCCCCGAATGCTCCATAGGCCCATTCCGCATAAGAGAGACCGGCCAGCTGGGGCCAGCCATTGGAGGTGCCCACCCTGTTGTACACCTCTGTGTTAAAGGGACAACGAAGCAGGAAGTGGTCCATGCTTTCCAGCATGGTACCACAATAATCCCGAGGACAGTTCCTGTCCTCAGAGCTCCTACACTTCAGATTGTCCCTCACACACAGTTTCCCATGGAAGCAGCGCCAAGCCAAGTCCCAAAACTTTGAGGGGATCCTGATAGAATTCAAAAGATGCTGACCCACCCCAAGATCCCGACTTGGGCAATCCCTGAGCGCCAGAGGCCTCTGAAAATGGGTCAACAGAACCCTTTTGTCAAGGAGCTTCATTGGCAGAGGCCTGACCTCCCACATTCCCAGTCCCCACCGGCGAATTACCTTCAGAACCACGGTAGCGTAAGCCGGGAGATGTCCATGCGGTGTGCGTAGATCTTTCACTTGCCCTCCTGTCTCCCATTCCTGGAAGAAAGGCTGAAACCATCCCCTAAAGGAGAATACCCACGGAGGAGCCCTCTCTTTCCAGAGGTTTGCAATATTGATCTTAATGAAGGTATTCACAAGGAATACCACAGGGTTGACCATACCCAACTCTCCTAGTCTCCTCGTACGGTAAGTATCCTCCCTCTTGACCAGGTTCAGTCTATTCCCCCATAACAGTAACAAACTGTAGACCCGAGTCCAGAGAGGCTCCAGCAAGATGCACACACTGCCCAGATAGATCAGCAAAGGGAGCAGGTAAGTTTTGATCAGGTTTACCCTTTCCCTTAGAGTCAAAGACCAACCCTTCCATTGGTTCACCTTCTGAGTGGCAATCTCTAGCCTGCTGTCCCAATTTTGTTTGGGGTAATCCCCCTGACCAAATTCGATGTCAAGAACTTTTGCAGAGACTTTGGGTCCTGGAAGGGTGTCCGGGAGATCAAAACCAGGATCTCCTCCTCCCAACCAGAGACTCTCACATTTATCCCGGTTGATCTTAGACCCAGATGCCTCCGAATAGTGATGTACCTCTGACATCAGCCATTCAACCTCCCCATCAGAGGAAACAAAAAGGGTGACGTCATCGGCATACGCCACCACTCTCAGAGTGGCTTCCGGTGCTGCCCGGTCCATCCTGATCCCAGCCAACGGTCCACGCTCCACCCTCCTAAGAAGTGGGTCAATCGCAAACACGTACAGCAGCGGGCTCAAGGAACAACCCTGGCGAACACCACATCCAACCTCAAAAGAGCTGCCAATCCAACCTTTCACAAGCGGGAAACACTCTACCCCAGCGTACAAGGTCTTAAGCCAATCAGCAAACCCCCCCCCCCAGCAGGCCATACCTCAGAAGGACAGACCAGAGGTACTCATGATTAACCCGATCAAATGCTTTTGCCTGGTCCAATGACAGCATGTACCCGTTCCAGTGGCCAGCCCTACCCTGCTCCACCGCCTCTCGGACACAGAGTACAGCACTAATTGTACTGCGGCCCGGAACAGAGCAATGCTGGGCTCCCGAAAGGAGTTGGGGCACAAATTTCACCAGCCGATTAAACAGCACTTTTGCCAAAACTTTCCTGTCTGCATTGAGAAGCGCTATGGGACGCCAATTCTCAATGCAAGATGGGTCCTTACCCTTTGACATGATGATCAGGGCAGACCTCCTCATTGACTTTGGCAGAGTGCCCGAGGAAAGACACTCATTGAATACCTCAGTCAAGAGGGGAACCAAGGCGTCCTTAAAGGTCTTATAGAATTCAGATGTTAAGCCATCTGGACCGGGAGATTTCTTTAGGGCAAGCCCTTCAATCGCCAACTTAACTTCCTCTTCCTTTCCCTGATCATCTCTGTCAAAACGCCAAAAGAGGGGTCTACCCCTGGTTCGGGGACGGCTTCAGCCAGAAAAGCCGACATCTCATCCCAATCCAGATCCCTCTTCCCCAAGAGGTGCGAGTAGAAGGATCTGACGACCTCCAGGATCCCTGATCTGGATCTTTTCAGGGACCCCGCGGTGTCAACCAGTCCTGTAACAACTTTACTATTCACTGACATCTTGCAGTTTCTGTAAGGGTCGGGCGAGCGGTACTTACCATAATCCCTCTCAAAAACCAAAGATGCGTGTCTATCATACTGACACCTCATTAGCAAAGATTTCACTCTGGAGACCTCCACGCAACTACCTCCAGTTGAGACAAGATCCTCGAGTTTCCTCCTCAGGCCCTGATACAGGCGGTACCTGTCCAGGCTCCTGAGGCTCGAGAGCTGGCGGAAGAATCTCGCCACCCTTTTCTTGAACATCTCCCACCACTCTGACTTACTACTACAAAGATCCAGTAAGGGTACCTGGCTCTGAAGAAAATCCTCAAAGGACTGTCTTATCTCCGCTTCTTCCAAGAGAGACGAATTGAGCCTCCAAAAGCCTCTTCCCATCCGGGGGGTCTCTGTAACATTCAGGAAAAACAAAATCAAACAGTGATCGGAGAACTCCACCTCAACAACAGATACTGCTGAAGAGACGGCTTCCTCCTTTAAATAAAACTTGTCTATCCTGGACCTACAGTTACCTCTATGATAGGTGAACCCCTCGTGGCCTGCGGTGTGCCGGATGTGGACATCCACCAGGCGAGCTTCACTAGCTATTCTATTAAGGGCGACGCTATCATAAGTCAGCTTGTCTCTGGAACCTCCTCTATCCCGGGGCCTCGTGACAGTGTTAAAGTCCCCTCCAAAAACGACCTGCCAACTCGTAAAAAGGTAGGGCTTGATCCTCATTAAAGAGACACTTCCGGTCCCACTTAGATTGGGGACCATAGATGTTAATGAGCCGGAGCTCTTGTCCCTTCATGAGGACATCTAATATCAGGCACCTCCCCATTTCTAACTCAATAACCCGTCGGCATTCTACCGATGCGGTAAAAAGGACCGCCACTCCGCTATACGGCTCGGCCACAAGAGACCAATAATAGGGCCCCAGTCTCCACTCCCTCTTAGCGATAAACACCTCTGCCAAATTTGGCAGCCTGGTCTCTTGCAAAAAGAAAATGTCAGCTTCAACCCGGCTGAGAAAATCAAAGGCCACAAATCTAGCCATATTTGACTTAATGCTGGCGACATTAATGGACGCCAGTGTCAACGGAGTGGGTACCGCCATCATTGGTGATTGAGTTAGATGGCTTTCTTCTTCCCACTCCCCTTATCCTCTGCCTCAGACGAAGAATCCTTCCCCCTCTTTAGTGACACAGAGGTGTCCATTCCCACATTTTCCTTCTTTTTTCGTCCTCGTCTCCGGGCTCTGGGCCAGTCCCACCCCCAAGGACCTTGCATTCCCAGGAGAAGGAGACTCGGCGCCCCCTGTAAGCTCTGCCGAAGCCGGAACCTCACCCTCAGCCTCCTATTCAGAGGAATAGATGTTATCAAAGGCTTAGAAAGACCAACTAGAGGGGAGTCAGTTTTACCTTCCTTAGGTACCTTGGTCAGAGTGGGAGAAGATGTTTTATCTCCCTTCTTTCTCTTCTTTTTGGTGCCGAGCTTACACTTGTCCTCTAGCCACCGCTTATTATCCTCATCCATACTTTCATAATGGGAGGATTCTGAGGCAGAGGCAGTTTCCTCCCTGTGGATCCTTCTGACCTCCTCATCCAACTCATCATCCCTCGGGGCCTCAGCAGCAAGACTGGCATCCAGGACAGTGACTGCCCCAGTAGCCCGGGGCTCGCCCCGCTCCCTCTCCTGTCTGCGCTTGTCTAGACGCCTCAGCTGGGCAGGCATCTTTTTTTTGCATTTCTTCCCTGGCCCCTCAGCTCCCCCACCCCTGCTAGTCCCCTCCCCAGCAGAATCGGCCTTACGGCTTTCTCCCACCGGGGTCTCGACTGCATTAGCGAAGGAGCGAGTGCAACGGCTGAATGGGTGACCTAACTCACCACACAGGTGGCACCTAATCTCCACACAAGAGGCAGCAAGATGGCCGATGCACATTTCTGCACAGTGCAGTTTGCACTGAAATGTGTGGGGTCCCCGCACCTGTGACAGAGCTTCGGTTGCCCCTAGTAGAAGACCAGGATACGATCCCTACCCAGGACGGCAGATGATGGAATGTGGGCAACCGTACCACCTGAACGCTTAAGTTTTACCATAAACGTCCAGGCCCCTGACCAGATACCAAACTCGTCGCGTTTTTTTTTTTTTGGCATCTCCACCACCTCTCCATACCCACCAAGGCACATCATGATGTCATAACAAGAAAGCTACTTGTTACGAGTCATCACGGTCACTTTCTTGATCTGGTTTTGGCGAGACACTGCCTGAACGGCAAAGTCTCGCCAAACGGGCTCATTTTTTGCCAACTCATAATTCGTCCAGAAGAGCTCAAGCCCCTCCGGCCGAACAAAGCTGACATCAAACTCAGGAGTCGAATAGGGATGTATCAAGGCGTAGATGTCAATCACCTTGAAGCCCATCCTCAGCAGGAGCTCCACAACTTTAGACCTTGGAGGACATGCATCACTGCCCCTCCACCGAACACGGACCACATTCCTACCCACACTGCCTGGCACGGCTGTTGGGAGGGACCACACTGTATCCCCCATTTTTGCTCTCGGAAGGCCCCGAGGCCATGCCTCTCTATCCGGAAGGATAGATCAACCTCTCGACCCTCTACCATTAGTGATCTCTCCCCCTTCTTTAGAGCCTCCAGAAGGCGCCGTTGCAACATGCCGTCCCCAAAGCCCGGAGCCGAGGAGGAGGAGGATGCCCTATTTACCACGGAGGTGACACTGGCATAACTCTGGACAGGCGTTGCCACCACCGGGGGGGCAACTGGACCAGTGACTACATCAGCCTCAACAGCATCACCATTACCCACCTCCATCTCACCCTCCACCAAACCAGAAACCACACCACTAGACAATGAATTTGCCTCATTCACACCCACCACCACATTCATTCCTGCTGGACCAGTAACAATGGTGGATGACATTTTGACCTCAGCATCATCAGGCACAAGGGGCTCAGTCACCTCCATAGAACTGGAGGTGACCTCACCCCTGGTCTTATGTGTGCCCTCTACATCATCAGTCGGTAATTTCTGTTTGGCATTCGGTATAATGCGCCGCTGATCTTTAGCCGCTGTGAGGTGCCGCTGATCTTTAGCATCAGGATCCTTCGGACCAGCGACGCCAACACAAAATAGCACTTTCGTGGGAGGACTGGAACTCTCAGCCCCAGCAGCCCCTTCACACTACCGCCGCTACTCAACTAAGTGATCAGCGGCAACAGCATTCAGAGGCGCCGAGGCTACCGGAGCTGGCCCCAACACTGCTCCCCCCTCCCACTGAGGAGCGCACCACAGCATCGTGGCCGGACCGAACGCCCGCCGCCGGGCTCCCTCACTGTCCAGCCTCTCGGCTGATGCACCTTCTGCTGCGTCCCCGCTACTACAAGCAGAGACGGAGCTCTGCGCCTCACTACCACGCTCTGTAATCTCCCCGCGCCTTTGCACTGGATCCACAGCAGAACCCGGGCTGGGCTGGGCAACGGGACTTATACAGCGAGCTGAGCCTGCCGCCGACTCAGGGGGTACTGGGAGGGGGGCATATACGTATCTTACTGCTTCCTGCAGGTTTGTCTTGGTCTTCTTAGCCTTTTTGTGGCCCCCAGGTGCCTCTTCTGGTAGATCGTCACCAAGATGGAAGTTTTGGAGGCACACTGGGGACTCCAGGAGCTTTATCTCGGCCATTAGCGCCCCTCCATGGCCGCTGCTGTCACTGTCCTCCCCAGAGCCGGCAGAACTGCGACCGGATGTCATTGTCGCCTGTCCTGCAGGGAGTTCGCTGCACGTGGCCTGCGGGTGACTTTGCAGGCTGTCAGGTGGGGCTTTTTGCTGGTCATCATCACTCTCATCATCCACCTGGCTCTCAGGCTGCAGCCCCATCTGCCTTTGTTCTCTGTTTTCAGCCATTTCTCTGAAGCGGTCTTCATTAATTAGTTTTTCCTTAAACGGATCACTCTGCTCTCTGATGGTAGCTTTCCTTAGTTCCAGCACATGAATCTCACTGGTGAGCCTCTATACCTCCGCCTGGAGTTTAGCCTTCCTCGATTTGGAGGCACCTGCAGCTTTGGCGCTTGTGCAGCGCAGCTCCTCCTGAAGCCTCCTGACGAGCTTACTTACATCTTCATACTCACGGAGGTGGATCATGACCCGGGAGACATAGGTGGACACAGACTCCCGGGGACTTTGCAGTCCCCAACCTTCCTCACTGAGGTCGGCCTCACCTCCGTGAGCACTCAGCTTTCCTCCGGAAGGAGCGCCATCATGCACGTGTGGCGCCCCTGAGGGTTCAGTCGCCACAGAGGTACTGCACCTCACCCAGAGGTGTGGTATCTCCTTCTTTCAGGTAAGGAGGGAGTGCTACCCGGATCCCCAACACCTGCATCCAACACTACACTGCTCCAGGCCGGCTGGAAGGGCAAGATGCAATGTGTTTCCTGCTGAGCCCTGTCCCTGGCTGGAGTGGGGGGAACCAAAGGTAGGGGGAACCAGTAGTGGGTGTGGGTGGAGGAAGTAGAGTAGGGGAGCACCATAGAAGGAGGTATATAAAGGGAAGCCATCTTAGGGTGGCAGAGAAGTCAGTCAGTGGTTCAGTCAGCAAGGAGAGGTGGGGAGCAGAGTTTCTTCAATAGCTCTGCCCCACAAGTGGGGCCTAGTGCTAGAGGCCCAGGAGGGGAGCAGAGGAGGAAGGCTCCGTTCTATTAAAGGGATCCCAGGGGGTACGGCGAGTGCAGGACGGCACCCGTACTCCCTGAATCTGTCAGAAGACAGAGGGATCAGGCCGCAAGAAGGGGACCGGTCCCTGGACCAGCCGTGTTACTCCAGGTCTCGGCTGGAAAAACCGGAGGCTTCTGGCTTTTGTAGTGCAGTTGCCACAGCCTCATCTTAGTGAGGGTCAAGCAGGTCCGGGAACTTCAAATTGGCCAGAGGGACTTCAGAGCACCCGAGCGGGACTGTGAGTGGGGAAGCGCAGGGCAGCAGTGAGAAGACCCAGCATGAAGTCGGTCTAGAGAGGAACATAAGAAAGTGGGGTTCCGTCAGGTGCTCCTAACCTGCCTGAGGAAGAGCTGAATCCCTGGTCTGGTGAACACAGCGCGACGTGGGAGGCTGCCACCCGCGCAGTGTATCAGTGGAACGTACATGAGAACTGTGAGTAAAGACTTGGATGACTACACCGCATTGCCTCCATCCATTATTTCAACTGCGCCACCACTACCACATGCACTACAAGTCCCAGCATCACCACCCACCATCAAACTCCATACTACCCCGGGAGCCTTCTCCACCTGTGGGGAGTAGAAACACCTCAGCTGCCATCCCATCACCCCCCGGAGGTCTGCAACAGCGCTAGTAAACCTTACCAGGTACTACAGGTGGCGTCATGAACTATTTATTTTATTTTTTCCTATCCAAGTTACAATCCCCCTTTTTGGTTGACCGCCCTGGGCCATGGACCGGGCCAGCCACTGTGGCCTATCCCCCATCAGCATCCAGAGGCCCAGCTGCCGAGTACCCCATTGCCCCGGGGGCTCGTCACACGTTGTCAGGCTTACCCTCCATGCTGGAGTCTCCACAGTCCCGGAGGGAGTAGGAGCCACATTGCTGCGACTCCTGGTGGAGCGTCTCACCCCCGAGTCCTCCGATGTGCAGGCCGGTTGCTGGTTTCTCCTGCCCTCCGCCGGCCTGGTTCGGGAAGCAGAAGCCTGGGACTTGGCTCCATCACTCATCCCAGGAATCCCACTCCCTCCCTGGGTAGAAGAGAGAGCAGATCCCCAGGTGGAGAGGTGTTGGTTCTCAGAGATCAGGAGCACACAGCAGGATCTGCAGCCACCACACCCACAATCAGCACAGTGAGGAACAGCTGATCAGAGCTGCACTCACTGTTCTGCAGGTGCAGTCACTGTGTACATACATTACATTACTGATCCTGTACTGATCCTAAGTTACATCCTGTATTATACTCCAGAGCTGCACTCACTATTCTGCTGGTGCAGTCACTGTGTACATACATTACATTACTTATCCTGTACTGATCCTAAGTTACATCCTGTATTATACTCCAGAGCTGCACTCACTATTCTGTTCTGCTGGTGCAGTCACTGTGTACATATATTACATTACTGATCCTGTACTGATCCTGAGTTACATCCTGTATTACCTACAGGCCAGGTATTTAAAACTCTGTTTTCTCCGTCACACGGATCACATATGCGTTGTCAGAAAATACTGCCATTTCTGGCCTCCATTAAAAATTTCTTTCAGTGTGTCAGTGAAGCAATTCACAGCAGCTTACCTACAGACCAGGTATTTAAAACTCTGTTTTCTCCGTCACACGGATCACATATAAGTTCGCTCCAAACTCAGTCATTTGTAGTGAGCATGGAAGATACTGTCCTCCATTTAAAATGGGCAAGGCACGTGCCAAGGGATGGGGAACTGGACGTGATGGTAATGGTGAATGCAGAGGCCGAGGATAAGGCTGTGGGCAAGCTGAAATTGTGCCACAACAAACACCCGCATCTTCTTGCCTGACCTTCCTGTCCCAATTTCTAGGGGACCGCAGCACACCACTATTAACCCCAGAGCAGTGTCAAAAGGTTGTTCGTTGAATGCTTCCAGTCACTTAGCCACCACCACCCTGTCTTCCACACGGCCAAGTCTCAGTAGCTGTGAGTCTGGACCGCATATTCCTCACCCTGATCCTCCTTCTTCCCACCATGCCGAGTACCCAGCACACAGGGGGAGGGAGGTTGAGCACCCCAACAGGCAGGAAGAAGCAGTGTGGTGGCCGCAGGCAGAGGGCAGGCAACCGTTCCCCGTAACACCAACACGAAGGAAGTTGCCAGTACAACTGTTAGGTCTTCCCGAGTCTGTTCGTTTTTTAAAGACTCTTCCGATAACCCCAAAAAGGCCATTTGCACCACCTGCCAGGACAGCATCAGCAGGGGTGGCAAAACGACCAGCCTGACCACCACCAGCATGATCAAGCACATGGTAGCAAAACACCCGACTTTGTGGGCCGAACCCCAGGGTCCAGGAACAGTGTCTGCAGGTGGCACCATTGCTTCTTCCGCTGTTGTGCATGCAAGCCAATCCCCTGTCCATGGTGCATGCGAAGATGCCTCCTGCCCTGCACCTGTCGTTGCACACTCTCAAGTAGCAGCATCAGGAAGCACATCCATGTCCTTGTCCCAGTGCAGCGTTCAGTTGTCCATACCCCAGTCCTTGGAACGCAAGCGCAAATATGCACCCAACGTCCCACAGGCCACACTACTAAATTCTCACATTTCTCACGACTCCTTGCACTCGAAATGTTGACTTTTAGGCTCATGGAGACGGAAGCATTCCGCAACCTGATGGCGGCGGCCGTCCCTCGGTACTTGGTCCCCAGCTGCCACTATTTCTCCTGGTGTGCCGTCCCCGCATTACAAAAGCACTTGTCCCAAAACATTAGCCGTGCCCTCAACAACGCAGTTACCGGGAAAGTCCACCTAACCACGGACACGTGGACAAGTGCTTGTGGACAGGGCTGGTACATCTCACTGACGGTACACTGGGTTAACATAGTGGAAGCCGGGACCCAGTCGGACCTTGGGATGGAACACGTCCTCCCGACGCCAAGGATTGCGGGCCCTAGGTCAATCAGGGTTGCCCCCACGGCCTACAGCTCCTGCACCTCATCCTCCTCAGCCTCCCCCTCCTCTTCAGCCTACATCTCTGAAATGACCACATCAGTCGCAAGCTGGAAGCACTGCAGCACTGCCTCGGCCAAGCGGCAACAGGCTGTGCTGAAGCTAATATGCGTAGGTGACAAACCGCACAATGCTGAAGAGTTGTGGACAGCTCTGAAAGAGCAGGTAGATCTGTGGCTCACACCGCTGAACCTACAGCCAGTCATGGTCGTGTGTGACAATGACCGGAACCTGGTGGCGGCTCTGAGGCGAGGCGAGCTCACACACGTACCATGCCTGGCCCATGTGCTTAACCTTGTGGTTCAGCTGTTTCTCAAATCCTACCAGGAGCTGCCAGATCTGCTTGTTAAACTACGCCGCCTGTGTGCCCATTTTAGAAAGTCAGCTACAGCTTCCGCCGCCCTTGCCATGTTTCAGTAGCGTTTGCAGCTTCCGGCTCACAGACTGGTGTGTGATGTCCCCACGCATTGGAATTCTACACTGCCGATGTTGGGAAGGATTTGTGAGCAGAAGAGGGAGTTGTTAAGTACCAGCATCAACAAGGCCGTCGGTATTCAGTTCAGACTCCACACATAAGACTTCAGGAGTGGACATGGATGTCAGACATATGTACCATCCTCCAAAGCTTTGACGACTCCACCAAGATGGTGAGCGGTGATGACGCCATAATTAGAGTCACCATCCCGCTTCTCTGTCTTCTGAAACGCTTTCTGCTCACAATCAAAGAGCATGCATTGCAGGCGGAGCACGATGAGATGGAGCAAGGAACCATACAGGGTGATTACACACAGCCAATCCTCATCTCATCCCAACGTGGATTGGGTGACAATGAGGAAGAGGAGGAGGAAGGACAGGAGCTAGTTTCATGCAGTATAGACGGTACTACCTGCACAGCTGTCATACCGTCTGTTCAGCGTGGATGGCCAGAGGGCAGAGAGGAGGAGGAGGAGAAGGAGAGCATGGTCAGTCATCCTCTTGGTGAGGACACGGAAGTCTTGCCTTTTAGTAATCTGGCACGCATGGCTGAGTTTATGTTACGCTGCCTTTCCCATGACCCTCGTGTTCTCAAAATTTTGGGTGACAGTCGTTACTGGTTGGTGACACTTCTAGACCCACACAACAAGGAGAACTTTATATATCTTATTCCTGAGGTGGACAGGTCTACAAAAATGGGGCTGTACCAGAAGGCCCTTGTTGCGGAACTATTAAAAAAATTCCCATCTGAAAACGCTGGCGGCAGAGGGCACACTTCGTTGGACTACCAAGGAGTACAGGTGAGAGAGACAGATCTTCAATCCAGCAGAGGCAGGGGAACACTGTCAAAGTTCTGGGAGAGTTTTCTCAGACCCTCCCATCGCACAGGCCCTGAGACGCGGGGTACTCTCACAAGGAGTGCAAAGTTTTGGAAGATGCTGAGGGAGTACCTTGCTGACCGTACCAACGTCCTCCATGAATCCTCTGTGCCTTATAATTTTTGGGTATCCAAGCTGGATACGTGGAATGAACTGGCTCTCTATGCCTTGGCCTGCCCTGCCGCCAGTGTTTTATCAGAGCGTGTTTTTAGTGCCGCTGGTGGAATTATAACTGATAAGCGCATCCGCCTGTTAACTGAAAATGCTGACAGGCTGACTCTTATAAAAATGAATAAGGGCTGGATTGGGCCAGACTTCTCAACACCACCGAATGATAGCAGCGTAACATAAACTCAAATCCAGTGTCTTTTCTTGGGAGGTGTATTCCCATGCACCTTTTCACACCCACACATGGGTATACGCTTCCTGATTTTGGCTATTTGCTCTTGTCCTCCTCCTTCTCTTCATCCTCCACCACCATATCACCAGGGTGACCGTGGTCCGTGATGCAACACCCACATAATTTTTTAAAGGGTTTGTATGATGCCCGTAAAAATTTTTTTTTATACAGTATGGTCATGTATACCCCCCATGGGTAAATGTTTGTCAGCCCATACACTTAGTGCATGGGCATTACAAGTACAGGAGGCCCGCTCCTTTCTAATGGGAACATTTTTTATGAGGCCCTCCTCCACGTCCCTTCCAAGGGGCATTGAAGTGCCTCCAAATTTTTGGCAGCCCTTGCATTCACTGCATAGGCCAACACTATGGGAGACTCTCTCCTTTCTAATGGGAATTTGTCATTACTGTGGCCCTGCTCTATGTGTTTTTAATTTCTTAGTGGGGTTTTTCCTAAATTTGGTCAGCCGTTGGACTCACAATATACCCTATAACTGTATAGCAGACTCTCTCCTTTCTAATGGGAACATGTCGTACCTTGTTACTGTGGCCCTGCTCTATGTGTCTTTAAATTCTTAGTGGGGTCTTTCCTAAATTTGGTCAGCCGTTGGACTCACTGCAAAACCCTAAACTTTATAGCAGACTCTCTCCTTTCTAATGGGAATTTGTCGTTACTGTGGCCCTGCTCTATGTGTCTTTAAATTCTTAGTGGGGTTTTTCCCAAATTTTGGCAGCCCTTGCAGTCACAGCATGGGCATTACCACTATAGGAGACCCTCTCCTTTATAATGGGAACATTTTTTTTACTGAGACCCTCCTCTATGTCTCTTCAAAGAGATATTGGGTTGCATTCAAATTTTTGGCAGCCCTTGCAGTCACTCGATACGCAATAACAGTATAGGCGACCCACTTGTTAATAATGGGAACAACAAAGCATAGCCGGATGATGGCTTTCTAGCAATAGCGAGGGCCGACTGCTGGCCTTTTAAGAATAGTAAGGGCCTTCTGATGGCCCTGTCTTTCAGAGTCCCTCTATCATAAATAAAACAGGATGTGTCTGATGATGTATCACACGCCACATTGCCAGATAAGGTTGTAAAATGTTAAAATGACATTTCCCGGTGAATGCATTTGTCTTAAAAAATAGCATAAAAAAACCAAAACAATAGGATCTTTCTTTAGTATATAAAACAGCGTCACCAATTTAACCTCAATGTAATCACATTGTTCAGCTCCAGCACCTCCTCCTCCATCTCCGAAATGACCACATCAGTCACAAGCTGACAGCACTGCAGCACTGCCCTGGCCAAGTGGCAACAGGCTGTGCTGAAGATAATATGCTTAATGCTTAATTGACAAACCGCCCAGCGCTGCAGGGTTGTTGAAAGCTGTAACACAGCAGCCTGATCTGTGGCTCTCACCGCTGAACATACAGCCAGGCATGGTCGTGTGTGACAATGGGTGGAACCTGGTGACGGAGAAATGACACCCAGAGTAGATACGGTTTCCCTCTATGCCAGTCCTTTCACCGAGCTAAATACAACTCTCATCAAAAAAAGCTGTGGACTGGCTCCGTACCATCCCTGGCGACATTCACCTGTCCACGTTTTTGTGGATAGGCGGTCCTTCCCAGTAAGTGCACTGGGGAGGGCACGGGTAATGTTGTGGGACCCGTGTTTCTGGAAGGCGGAGACGATACCGGGAGAAATAGTGGCAGCTGGGGACCGAGTATAGACACCCGACCGCCACCGACATGAGGTTGTGAAAAGCTTCCGCCTCCACAAGCCTAAAAGGCCATATTTCAAGTGCATGCAGCTGCCCAGAAATCTGGCAGTTTAGTGTTATGGCCTATGGGTGGGTTGATGGCTGGCTGCAAACTTGCGCTTGTATTCCAAGTAACAGAAAACTAAGCAGATTGTGGCCTCTTATTATCATCATGGCCTCACGTCGGCACTATGAACTCTCCTGAAGGAGAAGCCAGGGCCCACTGGAGGAGTATCCGGTTCTCTGGTGGGCCCGTCCAACCTTGCCGAGAAGCGGCCCTGGCTAAGAAAAGTGTGGGGGAAGGTTCCCGGACACTCTATGGCTGCTTTTTTAATGTGGATCGGACATGCTTATGCAAGTTATTTCTTAAACCGCATTGCAGATCAGGCCATTGTCCAACTCTGTATTCATGAAATTAAATGCGCAAAGAAAGATGTTTGTGTGTCAAAGCACCACCGACAAGTGCGAGTTGATGTTGGATGGGCTGCCATTGCTTCTGCAACAAGCTGCATTAGAGGACTTCCTGGGAGAAATGACATGCAGGGTAGATACGGTTTCCCTCTATGCCAGTCCTTTCACCGAGCTAAATACAACTCTCATCAAAAAGGCTGTGGACTGGCTCCGTACCATCCCTGGCCACATTCACCTGTCCACGTGTTTGTGGTTAGGCGGTCCTTCCCAGTAAGTGCACTGGGGAGGGCATGGGTAATGTTGTGGGACCTGTGCTTGTGGAAGGCGGAGACGACACCGGGAGAAACAGTGTCGGCTGGGTACCGTGTATGGACACCCGACCGCCGCAGGCATGAGGTTGTGGAAAGCTTCCGCCTCCATGAGCCTAAAAGGCCATATTTCAAGTGCAATCAGCTGACCAGAAATCTGGCAGTTTAGTGTTGCGGCCTGTAAGTGGGTGGCTGGCTGCATACTTGCGCTTGCATTCCAAGTAACAGAAAACTAAGCAGATGGTGGCCTCTATCATCATCATGGCCTTACCTCGGCACTATGAACACTCCTGAAGGAGAAGCCAGCGCCCACCGGAGGAGTCTCCGGTTCTCTGGTGGGCCCGTCCAACCCTGCCGAGAAGCAGCCCTGGCTAAGAAAAGTGTGGGGGAAGGTTCCCGGACACTCTATGGCTGCTTTTTTAATGTGGATCGGACATGCTTATGCATGTTATTTCTTAAACCGCATTGCAGATCAGGCCATTGTCCAATTCTGTATTCATGAAATTAAATGCGCAAAGAAAGATGTTTGTGTGTCAAAGCACCACCGACAAGTGCGAGTTGATGTTGGACGGGCTGCCATTGCTTCTGCAACAAGCTGCATTAGAGGACTTCCTGGGAGAAATGACACGCAGGGTAGATACGGTTTCCCTCTATGCCAGTCCTTTCACCGATTTAAATACAACTCTCATCAAAAAAAGCTGTGGACTGGCTCCATACCGTCCCTGGCCACATTCACCTGTCCACGTATTTGTGGTTAGGCGGTCCTTCCCAGTATGTGCACTGAGGAGGGCACGGGTAATATTGTGGGACCCGTGCTTGTGGAAGGCGGGGACAACACCGGGAGAAACAGTGGCGGCTGGGGACCGAGTATGGACACCCGGACGCCGCCGCCATGAGGTTATGAAAAGCTTCTGCCTCCACGAGCCTAAAAGGCCACATTTCAAGTGCAAGCAGTTGTCAAAAAATTGGCAGTATAGTATTGCAGCCTGTGGGTGGGTGGCTGGCTGCATACTTGCGCTTGCATTCCAAGGAATGGGTTAGGGACAACTGAACGCTGTACTGGGACAAGGATGTGGACGGTGATTGTTGCAAGTCTGCAAAGACAGGTGCATGGCGGGAAGCATCTTCGCATGCGCCAAGGAGCACTTATAATGGGCACACTTTTAGGCTGTGACCTTCCTCATGCTGTTCCCATGTCTTTTCAACCATGTATGCATGTGTCTGATGATGTGTCACACACCACATGGTCAGATAAGGTTGTAAAATGTTAAAATGACATTTCCCAGTGAATGCATTTGTCTTTGTTGAAAGCAATGCAAAAGTGCAAAAATGCATCAAAAACACTACGTGTGAACATAGTCCAAGGTGTTGAGGAGTATTTTTGGTTTTGGTTATTTATTTTGCCTTATATACAAGTCATTACCCTGGAAAGGATGTTCCTTAACATATTTCTCAGGAAAATCCATTTTGGTTTTGTTTTTGTATGTTTTATTGTGAGTCCTTAAAATTGGCGTAATACTCTGACAACATTGTTGACAGCAGTGACCTGGGAGTCAGAAATGCTTCCAGGGGTCTTCCCCATGCTGTTCCCATGTCATTTGAGCACTGTTCCCATCGATTTGGGCAATTGTTAGGCCCTCTGCAGACCGCCGGGGGGAGCCACCTGAAAAATCCTCGCGTTTCCCATAGACTTACATTGGGCTCGTTGCTCGGGTCGAGCACCCGAGTATTCCAATTTGCTCGACCCGAGCAACGAGTACCCGAGCAATTTAGTGCTCGCTCATCACTAATCCTGACTTATATCCTGTATTATACTCCAGAGCTGCACTCTTTACTTCACAAAGCCCCTTAATTCTAGCCACTGGTAGGTGTCATAATGGACCTTCATCAATAAGAAAGTGCTTTCACTTGCTATATATATATAATAATAATAATAATAATTTTTAATTATATAGCGCCAACATATTCCGCAGCACTTTACAATTAAGCAGGGACATGTACAAACAATAAATTCAATACAAGGTGAGACAGTTTAAACAGTTACATTAGGAGTGAGGTCCCTGCTCGCAAGCTTACATTCTACAAGGAAATGGGGGGACACAATAGGTGGAAAGTGCTTGTTATTTCAGGTCTGGCAATTATAATAAGTCGGGATTGTCATATAAAGCTGTATGATCCGGTCATCAGCCTGTATGTTCAAGTGCAATACTCAATTACCAAGTGCAGTTATCGTGTGCATGGAGGGTGTAGAAACAGATGAACCGTAGGGAGCAGATTCTGAATAGTATTTAGGAGGGAACAGGGGAAAGTTAGTTTACTGGGTATTTGAGGTGGTAGGCTTGTTTAAAGAGATGGGTTTTTAAAGCGTGCTTGAAGACATCGGGGCTAGGTATCAATCGGATCGTCTGGGGTAGAGCATTCCAGAGAACTGGCGCAGCACGAGAGAAGTCTTGGAGACGGAGGTGCGAGGTTCGGATTATGGGGGATGTTAGTCTTAGGTCATTTGTGGAACGGAGGGCACGTGTAGGACGATAGACTGAGATGAGAGAGGAGATATAAGGTGGTGCAGAACTGTGGAGAGCTTTGTGGGTGAGAGCAATGAGTTTATATTGGACCCTGTAGCGAATGGGTAACCAGTGTAATGACTGGCACAAGGTGGAGGCATCGGTGAAGCGGCTGGACAGAATTACTACCCTGGCTGCCGCATTCAAGACGGATTGGAGAGGGGAAATTTTGGTAAGAGGGAGACCGATCAGAAGAGAGTTGCAGTAGTCTAGACGAGAGTGAATAAGAGCGACAGTAAGAGTTTTAGCATTTTCAAAAGTGAGAAAAGATCGGATTCTGGAGATGTTTTTAAGGTGCAGGTGACAAGAGCGAGTGAGTGATCGGATATAGGGAGTAAAAGAAAGATTAGTGTCGAATATGACCCCAAGGCAGCGGGCGTGCTGCTTGGGAGTTATGGTTGAACCCTCCAAGGTAATTTCGATGTTAGGTAGAGTTAGGTTAGTAGAGGGGGGAAACACAAGAAGTTCAGTTTTGGAGAGATTCAGTTTAAGATAGAGGGAGGACATGATGTTAGACACAGCAGACAAACAATCCTTGGTATTTTGTATTAGGGTAGGGGTGATGTCAGGGGAAGAAGTGTATAATTGGGTGTCGTCAGCATAGAGATGGTACTGGAACTCAAATCTACTGATTGTTTGTCCAATAGGGGCAGTTTATAGAGAGAAGAGGAGGGGGCCTAGGACTGAGCCCTGCGGGACCCCGATAGTAAGAGGATGAGGAGAGGAAGAGGAGCCGGCAAAAGATACAGTGAAGGAGCGGTCAGAGAGGTAGGAGGAGAACCAGGAGAGAACGGTGTCCTTGAGGCCTATAGAGCGGAGCATAGTGAGGAGGAGCTGGTGATCCACAGTGTCAAATGCTGCAGAGAGATCCAGGAGAATCAGCAGGGAGCAGTGACCTTTGGATTTGGCTGTTAGTAGATCATTAGAGACTTTAGTGAGGGCAGTTTCAGTGGAGTGTAAGTAGTGGAAACCAGATTGTAGAGGATCGAGGAGAGAGTTATCTGAGAGATAGCGGATTAGACGGGAGTGGACCAAGCGTTCCAGGAGTTTAGAGATGAAAGGAATACTGAAAGGAAAGGAGAGATGAAAGGAATATATATATATATATATATATATATATATATATATATATATATATACAGTATATATAAAGTATATATACAATATATATATACAGTGCAGACCAAAAGTTTGCCCAATTTTTCGGACTGACTGACCTTCATTTCTTAAAGTAATGATGGCCACTTGTTTTTCTTTACTTAGCTGCTTTTTTCTTGCCATAATACAAATTCTAACAGTCTATTCAGTAGGACTATCAGCTGTGTATCCACCTGACTTCTGCACAATACAACTGATGGTCCCAACCCCATTTATAAGGCAAGAAATCCCACTTATTAAACCTGACAGGGCACACCTGTGAAGTGAAAACCATTTCCGGTGACTACCTCTTGTAGCTCATCAAGAGAATGCCAAGAGTGTGCAAAGCAGTCATCAAAGCAAAAGGTGGCTACTGTGAAGAACCTAGAATATAAGACATATTTTCAGTTGTTTCACACTTTTTTGTTAAGTATATAATTCCACATGTGTTAATTCATAGTTTTGATGCCTTCAGAGTGAATGTACAATTTTCAAAGTCATGAAAATACAGAAAAATCTTTAAATGAGAAGGTGTGTCCAAACTTTTGGTCTGTACTGTATATATATATATATATATATATATATACTGTATATTTCTTACTCCAGCATCGTTCTGATACAATTCGCACTGTATTTAAGGTAAAATGTCCGTGTATCTCTGAGCAGTTACTATACAAGATACTTGTTTTCTGGGCTTCCTCCAAATTTAATTTTATCGAGTCCGAATTTTGCATATAGTCAATAGCTCAACATCAACATTTCATGAAAACATGACATAAAGCCGATACAAAAAACGTAAATTTACTGAAGGCAAAACTAAAAATATAACCACAGGTGTTATACCCATCTGTGCCGAGAGATTGTGCAATGATTCAGTATTGTACTATCTAAAAATGGGACTGTAGAGTCAGCAAGGGACCAATGATTCACGCAGAACGCGTTAGCGTAATGCAAACACTAAATCAAGGCGACGATTCCAGGAATGGGAGATGGAAGGTAAGTACATGCAGTGTATAGCGCCACGTTAGCACTAGTGTCTCCAGTGTTTTGCTCCTGTCTCTACTATATAGTTATATTTTTAGGTTTAGATCTTGGTGGCTACTAACACGTCAGTAGCAGATGGCAGCAGTGGACGCCTGAGTGTGAATTTTGATTTTCTGTGCCAGATGGAGCCCCTAAGCAACATCTCCGAATTCTTCATTTACCTTCATACTTGAGGTTTTTGTCTTAAGATCACTTTTCCTATTATGAGTTTGCATTAGAAGGGCTGTGTACTAATGAATTTGTAAGGGGCTCGCAGGGCAAGGATCACATGAGCGTCCCTAAATTCCAGTGAATACAGTTTCCTTGTACAGTGCCTACAAGTAGTATTCAACCCCCTGCAGATTTAGCTGGTTTGATAAGATGCAATTAAGTTAGAGCCTTCAAACTGCAAACGAGAGTAGGTTTTATGAACAGAAGCATAAATCTTACAAACCAAAAAGTTATGTTGCTCAGTTGAATTTTATTAAATTTTAAACATAAAAGTGTGGGTCAATTATTATACAACCCCTATGTTTAATATTTTGTAGAATAACCCTTGTTTGCAATTACAGCTAATAATCGTCTTTTATAAGACCTGATCAGGCCGGCACAGGTCTGTGGAGTTATCTTGGCCCACTCCTCCATGCAGATCTTCTCCAAGTTATCTAGGTTCTTTGGGTGTCTCATGTGGACTTTATTCTTGAGCTCCTTCCACAAGTTTTCAATTGGGTTAAGGTCAGGAGACTGACTAGGCCACTCCAACACCTTGACTTTTTCCCTATTGAACCAGGCCTTGGTTTTCTTGGCTGTGTGCTTTGGGTCGTTGTCTTGTTGGAAGATGAAATTACGACCCATCTTAAGATCCTTGATGGAGGAGCGGAGGTTCTTGGCCAAAATCTCCAGGTAGGCCGTGCTATCCATCTTCCCATGGATGCGGACCAGATGGCCAGGCCCCTTGGCAGAGAAACAGCCCCACAGCATGATGCTGCCACCACCATGTTTGACTGTAGGGATGGTATTCTTGGGGTCGTATGCAGTGCCATCCAGTCTCCAAACGTCACGTGTGTGGTTGGCACCAAAGATCTCGATCTTGGTCTCATCAGACCATAGAACCTTGAACCAGTCTGTCTCAGAGTCCTCCAAGTGATCATGAGCAAACTGTAGACGAGCCTTGACATGACGCTCTGAAAGTAAAGGTACCTTACGGGCTCGTCTGCAACGGAGACCATTGCGGTGGAGTACGTTACTTATGGTATTGACTGAAACCAATGTCCCCACTGCCATGAGATCTTCCCGGAGCTCCTTCCTTGTTGTCCTTGGGTTAGCCTTGACTCTTCGGAGAAGCCTGGCCTCGGCACGGGAGGACACTTTCAAAGGCTGTCCTGGCCGTGGAAGGCTAACAGTAGTTCCATAAGCCTTCCACTTACGGATGATGCTCCCAACAGTGGAGACAGGTAGGCCCAACTCCTTGGAAAGGGTTTTGTACCCCTTGCCAGCCTTGTGACCCTCCACGATCTTGTCTCTGATGGCCTTGGAATGCTCCTTTGTCTTTCCCATGTTGACCATGTGTGAGTGTTGTTCACAAGTTTGGGGAGGGTCTTAAATAGTCAGAAAAGGCTGGCAAAAGAGATCTTTAATCCACACATGTGAAGTTCATTATTCTTGGTGCCTGAACTACTTCTTAATACTTTAGGGGGACCAAACAGAATTCTTGTGGTTTGAGGGGTTGAATAATAAATGACACTCTGAATTAACTTTTTACGTTTAAAAAAAAAAAAAAAAAAATTGCTGCAGTGCATTTCCCACTTCCAGGCTGATCTACAGTACAAATGTCACAATGCCAAGTTAATTCCGCATGTGTCAACCAGCTAAATCTGCAGGGGGTTGAATACTACTTGTAGGCACTGTATGTGTATGATATTCCCTCTCCCTTTCCCAGGTGGCCGTATACTTCTAGTTGACAGTGAGCTAGGGAACCTTTTCTAATATTAGAACTAGAGAGACTTCAAGAGAGTTTCATAAGTTTTTGTAGAGTTTAGAAAATTAAACTTTATTTTATGGTTGAACTTAATGAACAGTACATGCAAAGGATAGCGGCACAATGCTTAATGTATATAGCGTCTGTCAACAACAGAAGTTTGAGTTTTTTAGTGGCGGCTTAATACCTGAGATGTTGCA
This sequence comes from Phyllobates terribilis, assembly GCF_046119375.1. Taxonomy (NCBI): domain Eukaryota; kingdom Metazoa; phylum Chordata; class Amphibia; order Anura; family Dendrobatidae; genus Phyllobates; species Phyllobates terribilis. The sequence goes on from NW_027362765.1 coordinate 391,138,073, forward strand.
TGACTCAACATATTTGGTCCCTTCATTCTTCTTATAACTTTCTTGCTGGCCCGGCTTCAGCTACTTGCTCCTGTCTGGTCAGGCCAGTATTCCTTTGGAACCAGAAAGGTTCCTTTTGCAACTTTGGTTCCTGGTGACTGTCTATACTTGCCCCACTCTCAATTCCCTAGCTGTCTCAGGGTCCCCCTTCCAATTCTCAGTGGTGCCTGTCTGGACACCCGACTCCGTACACAGCTGAACTTATCTCCCTTCTTTTTGCTATTTTAGGGCACCATAGTTGTCCCTATCCTCAAATCCAATCTGCCACTGTTCATCTAGAGGTTATTTCTTGCTATCACTGCTGCTCTCCTTCCCTTACTTTGGGGGGTAAATGGTGCACTGGTGATATCTGTATTTGTCTAAGAAGACAAGTGTATGGTTTGTATTACTTTATGAATCTAGTGTGGGGTCAGTATTTGTTTCAGTGGTCTGGAGTCTGAATGTGTTTTGGAGGTCTGGTCTGTATTAGTTTATGGGGTCCGGTGTGGGGTTTGTATTTGTTTAGGTGGTCTGCATTCTGTATAGGTTTTGGGTTCTGGTCTGGTTTGGAGTCTGTATTTGTTTAGGTGGTCTAGATTCTGTATATATCTTGGGTTCTGGTCTGTATTTGTTTAGGGGGTTTGGATTTCTTTCACATGGTCTGGTGTTGGGTCTGTATTTGTTTAGGTAGTCTAGATTCTGTATGTGTTTTGGGTTCTGGTCTGGTTCGGGGTCTGTATTTGTTTAGGCGGTCTGAATTCGGCATATGTTTTGAGATCTGGTCTGTATTTGTTTAGAGGGTCTACATTGCTTTTGCAGCGTCTGGTGTGTGGTTTGTATTTGTTTAGGTGGTCTGGAGTCTGATTATGTTTAGGGGTCTTGTCTGTATTAGTTAATGTGGGTCTGGCTTGGAGTATTTCTTTTAGATGATCTGGTTTGGAGTTTGCATTAGTTTAGGGGTCTCGTTTGTGGTCTGTATTTATTTAGGTGGCCTAGAGCCTGTATATGTTTGGAGGTCTGGTCTGTATTAGTTTATGGGGTCCGGTGTGGGGTTTGTATTTGTTTAGGTGGTCTGCATTCTGTATAGGTTTTGGGTTCTGGTTTGGTTTGGAGTCTGTATTTGTTTAGGTGGTCTAGATTCTGTATATATCTTGGGTTCTGGTCTGTATTTGTTTAGGGGTTTGGATTTCTTTCACATGGTCTGGTGTTGGGTCTGTATTTGTTTAGGCGGTCTGGATTCGGCATATGTTTTGAGATCTGGTCTGTATTTGTTTAGAGGGTCTACATTGCTTTTGCAGCGTCTGGTGTGTGGTTTGTATTTGTTTAGGTGGTCTGGAGTCTGATTATGTTTAGGGGTCTTGTCTGTATTAGTTAATGTGGGTCTGGCTTGGGGTATTTCTTTTAGATGATCTGGTTTGGAGTTTGCATTAGCTTAGGGCTCTCGTTTGTGGTCTGTATTTATTTAGGTAGTCTAGAGTCTGTATATGTTTGGAGGTCTGGTCTGTATTAGTTTATGGGGTCCGGTGTGGGGTTTGTATTTGTTTAGGTGGTCTGCATTCTGTATATGTTTTGGGTTCTGGTCTGGTTTGGGGTCTGTATTTGTTTAGGTGGTCTGGATTCTGTATATATCTTGGGTTCTGGTCTGTATTTGTTTAGGTAGTCTGAATTCTGTATGTGTTTTGGGTTCTGGCCTGGTTCGGGGTCTGTATTTGTTTAGGTGGTCTGGATTCGGTATATATTTTAATGTGGGTCTGGCGTGGGGTATCTCTTTTAGATAGTCTGGTTTGGAGTTTGCATTAGTTTAGGGGTCTCGTTTGTGGTCTGTATTTATTTAGGTGGTCTAGAGTCTGTATATGTTTGGAGGTCTGGTCTGTATTTGTTTAGGCGTCCTGTGATGTTCGGGGGAGGAACGGAAAATGGTAACTAGGCTGATAGGAGGCGATTTAGGGGGAATAATCAGACAGGTGGGCATTGCTTGGCGTCCCCCGGACGCCAAGCCTGTTGAAAAAAAAAAAGAAAAAAATACTTTTCTCTGCAATCAGACCTCTACCATAGGCCATACAGGTATGTATAGAATTACTTTTCTATAACTTATATGGCCATAGTAGCGGTCTGATATCTCCCAGTGGGGTGACAGATTCCCTTTAACACTTTTCATATATTCGCCCTCACTGCATAGAATTACATTATTACTTTTCATTAACTGCTTTCTTCCAGGACAGGACTGGGGGGCACGAGGCGGCACTGACAACTTCTGTGAGTTATGACTCTCCGGCAGCATTCTATGTTTTCTTCCTAATCAGCAGATAAATGCTAATAGCGCCATTACATTATATATAATGGAGAAAGCAGATGGATGTTAATTAGAAAGTCCTAATCAATGTAGGGAAGAAGTGAAGGGCGGGTTTTGGTACGGCGTCAATAATGAGGAGAATTGCGCTTATATAATATCAATGTTTCTTTATATGGTGGTGCTTGACAAATTTCTAACGAATAGCACATGACTTCTAAGTTTACCTCTGCAAACATTTTTTTTACATTTTTGCTTTGATGCATATATAATTAAAAATGAAGCAAATCTTCAAATAGTCTTGATTAAAAATATCCTACCGTTTTGTGTATACAGCCCATATGCAGGCGTATTTTTCTACTGTATAGTGTTATACTATAGTCATTTTTTCATCGATCAGTCCCCTACTTGTTGCCATCCTCATTAATGGATGTTTTGTAGCTCCTTACAATACAATAGCACAAATGAAGGAACGATGAAAATGTTTACAGACTGATGTCCATCCCTTTATTTAGGGACTAGCCCCAAAAAAAGAAACCCTCAGTCAAATGCCCCTGAAACATGAGTACAGCAGTGTACTTAACATATATATGCAAAGTTCCCTGAATTTTCTGGGACTGTCCTGACTATTCAGTAACAAATCTGGCAAACTTGTGGTATCCCGGCCAAAAAAAAGGGTTGGGGCTTAGATAAAATTCACCCCTAAATCGAATGTTCCCCATTTACCCCAATCTTATCATTAAAATTTTGAATTTGCCAAGTTCTACAATGTTTTCCCCAAAAAATTGATTCTTAACAACTTAGCCTGAAAAAGATATTTGTAACACTCAGAGGTCTAGGTCTGTAATGTATCCAACATCGTTCAAGCTCCTTAACACAAACACAGCCTTAATAATGTCAAAGTGACTTCACCATAGAAATGGATGGAAACCTAATGGTAACCAGCGGCCCATTTCATGAGACAGCGTACTGACAAACTTTTCATGTTTTTTAAACTTAAAAAAAAACAGTCCAAAAAGTATCCCTCTTAGTAATTTCATATTGGCCCGACTGCTCTTTGCAGAACATTAACTTAAACTGACGGTGTCACTGTCAGAGGTAACACAATCCTGCTGTGACTGAGACAAGTGATGTGACGTACAGTGCAGACCAAAAGTTTGGACACACCTCATTTAAAGATTTTTCTGTATTTTCATGACTATGAAAATTGTACATTCACACTGAAGGCATCAAAACTATGAATTAACACATGTGGAATTATATACTTAAAACAAAAGTGTGAAACAACTGAAAATATGTCTTATATTCTAGGTTCTTCAAAGTAGCCACCTTTTGCTTTGATGACTGCTTTGCACACTCTTGGCATTCTCTTGATGAGCTTCAAGAGGTAGTCACTGGAAATGGTTTTCACTTCACAGGTGTGCCCTGTCTGGTTTAATAAGTGGGATTTCTTGCCTTATAAATGGGGTTGGGACCATCAGTTGTGTTGTGCAGAAGTCTGGTGGATATACAGCTGATAGTCCTACTGAATAGACTGTTAGAATTTATATTATGGCAAGAAAAAAGCCGCTAAGTAAAGAAAAATGAGTGGCCATCATTACTTTAAGAAATGAAGGTCAGTCAGTGCGAAAAATTGGGACACTTTGAATGTGTCCCAAGTGCAGTTGCAAAAACCATCAAGCGCTACAAAGAAACTGGCTCACATGAGGACCGCCCCAGGAAAGGAAGACCAAGAGTCACCTCTGCTTCTGAGGATAAGTTTATCCGAGTCACCAGCCTCAGAAATCGCAGGTTAACAGCAGCTCAGATTAGAGGCCAGGTCAATGCCACACAGAGTTCTAGCAGCAGACACATCTCTTCAACAACTGTTAAGAGGAGACTTTGTGCAGCAGGCCTTCATGGTAAAATAGCTGCTAGGAAACCACTGCTAAGGACAGGCAACAAGCAGAAGAGACTTGTTTGGGCTAAAGAACACAAGGAATGGACATTAGACCAGTGGAAATCTGTGCTTTGGTCTGATGAGTCCAAATTTGAGATCTTTGGTTCCAACCACCGTGTTTTTGTGCGACGCAGGAAAGGTGAACGGATGGACTCTACATGCCTGGTTCCCACCATGAAGCATGGAGGAGGAGGTGTGATGGTGTGGGGGTGCTTTGCTGGTGACACTGTTGTGGATTTATTCAAAATTGAAGGCATACTGAACCAGCATGGCTACCACAGCATCTTGCAGCGGCATGCTATTCCATCCGGTTTGCGTTTAATTGGACCATCATTTATTTTTCAACAGGACAATGACCCCAAACACACCTCCAGGCGGTGTAAGGGCTATTTGACCAAGAAAGAGAGTGCTTTCTAGTGCATTAAGAAAAAAGTATAATTGCAACTCAAATGCAGAAGAACAGATGGCAGTTACACCATATGACAGATCAAAAATACTGAGTCCGGCATTGCTGCTGGCACCTCCCCTATCACTCTTTATCCCCCTATCATTAAAATCTCAGTATTATCCGCAGACTACTACTCTCATCATCTTTACTGCAGCAGTTGAATAACACATTAATGGAATATTTATTCAACGTTTTAGAGTTTTCTCTTCCTATCTCTATTGCTGAGCTGTAAGCTCTGACCTCCTCTCACTATTCTAAATTACCCTAAAATGGCTGCTGCATACCCTGCCTTAGCTTTTATACAGGATATGATAGCCCTTCCTAATTGCCTACATTACTGTATATCATATGATAGCTGCAAGGCATTATGGGCAGCCCGTGAGGTTGCGCCTGAGGTCATGAAAACCTTCTGTGGCTCATGCAGTCTTCTGCAATGTATAAAATGGTGTTGAGTATTTGTTTTGGCAATTCACAAAATTTAATCATAAATTATTCAAATTCACCAGGACCTGGGAATTTTATAAAATTTGACACGAATTTGATTTGCATCAATTTGGTTTTCTTGTCTCTCATACAGACCCCAAAATGAATCGATGCAAACCGAAGAGTTAAAACGCTAAAATAAATTATTGCAAACTCCGGGCTCAAACTCAGTTCTCAGATTATAAACCAAAGAGACCATAGGTATTTTCAAAACCCCAAAATAACATAATTAAAACACCATATGTTGACTAAAAGAGATAAATGCTTTATTTATGTATTTTTTAAGAAATAACACATAGGTATAAATAACATGTGTGAAAAGACATAACATGGACATGTGAGGCAGCAGGTGATAGATAGAGACACAGCTGGTATCAAATTCACATTGGATCTATAATATGTCACATAGTCCAACCCATACAATCCATAAGTCACAGACAATGTGTGCACAAAAAGTTAAATAACATAGATCAAGTGACCTGTAACAAGTCACAGTATAAACAACCATCAGAGGTTTTTTCAGCAGCACATAAAAAGTACAAGCATCACATGGAAAAGGTTAAGTAAGGCATACTTAGTGAAAGTAAACAGGTGACCAGCAGTGCCAGGGGAGGCCCTGACACGTGTTTCCGTACTTCCTCAGGGGGCAGTGGTGGGGTGTGTGTGGATACAGGGCCTCTTATATACATGTGGGTCCCATGTAAAGCAATTAGCTACTGACCAATAGCGGCGCATGTCGCCGCATAACAGCAGACATTGGTGGCAGCGGCGCGGTCTCAGGCGGCGTCCAGGAAGAGGGGAACTCCCCCACTGACATCACATGTTCCGGGACGCCGCCCACCCGAGACCGCGTCGCGGTCACATGACCGCGACATCCGGCTCATGTGCACATGGTCGGACCACAGGAATCGATCATGAGCATATAAGGAATAAATATGGAGCAGGACAGACTACTCAACAACGGAGAAGGAGATACATCATATTGGTGGAGTGACAAGTGTCACCCCATTCGCCCTGCACCAAAAGGTCATGCATATAGTACATAGCAGATGATGTTGCAATAAATATCCATACTAAATAGGTGTCCATGTCCGCTCCTTATCCTTAAAGGGAAAGAGTTCTATTTAGATTCAACCAATTTGTCATCCAAAAACAATCAGGTTCTCTTCCAATGGTCAGATAGGGTTCCAGATATAGAGAGAGGCCGGGGGAGATAAAAGTGAGCTGAAAATAAAAATAAAAACACATACTTACTAAAAGACAGACTGAAAAAAGAGAGATATATGGGGCAGAAACGCAGAGATAAATCGATAAAAATAAAATTTAATTAAAAATAAATTAAAAATAAATAAATAAATAAATTAAATAAAAAAGTAAAAAATATATATATATATTTTTAAAATAATATTAAAACAGTATATATAGGGGGTGGGGGGGGATTTATTGTTACCCCCCCTCAAAGTACACCAGGGCGAGGCATCCAGGTAGGAGGACTTATAAAAATCATGTCAAAAACAGTCACAAGAGAAGTCAAAAAACATACTAAATCTAATGGATGAATCCCATAGATAATAAAGTAGCCAAGAAAGTATGGGTCATGCCCGGAGGGCGCCCGCGTACCAAGGAGGAGGGGGCAGACGAACACCAATGGCTAGAGAAAGGGGGGAAAACTCAATCGTTCATTTAGGCCTGCTGGTGACATAGTTCCCAGTCTATAGATCCAACGGCATTCTAATTTGGCCAATGCCTTCTTTACATCACCTCCTCTTAGGCCCAAATGGACCTGATCAATGCCTCAGATCTGTAGACTCTTAGGGTCGCAATGATGATATTGCTTAAAATGTCTTGGCAGGGTCCGAAGTGATGATACATCCTCCACCTCCCCAGCGCCCAAAATATCCAAAACGTGCTCCCTCACGCGTCTCCTCAATTCCCTAGACGTGAGTCCACATCCACAGGTGGCATGATAAATGACACCAACACTGCTGCAGGAAATACATTGCCTGATGTCAAAAACTCTCGTTCCATCTGCATTGGAAAATGTTTTATTCCTGACTGTGTTTCTGCAGGAGAGGCAAGAGCCACAAGGATAGCAGCCCCATTTAGGATTACCAACATTAAAGGGCAGGGCGCTCTGGCGTACATAATGACTATGCACCAGAGTATCCCTGAGACTCCTGCCCCTCTTTGCCGTCATGAGAGGATGATCCGGCAAAAACTCCCGGAGACTTGGGTCAGTTTTTAAGATCCGCCAGTGTCTATCAAGGATGCCCCTAATAGCATGCCACTGATTATTAAATGTAGATATGAACCTCACCACGGGTTGGCCGGTAGACCCCGAAGGCGGCTTAGGTGCAAGTAGCTCTTGTCTGGAGGCTTGCTTCGCCCTCTGATAGCCCCTCTTAATGCTACGAATACTGTAGCCTCTAGAGACAAATCTCTCCCGCATGTCCACCGCACACTCATTAAAATCCACATCATCAGAACAGATACGTCTAAGATGTAAAAACTGTCCTGTAGGTACTGCGTTAATTGTGGATCTTCTGTGCGCAGATGAAGCATGCAGGAGAGAGTTGACCGAGGTCTCCTTCCTGAATATGGTCGTACCCACCCCACCATCCTCATGAATTGAAATCCTGATATCCTGGAAATCAATACTCTTCAGATGATGTTTAAAGGTGAGGTTGATATTATAATCATTCATATTCAGGGAGAAGATAAACCCCTCCAGCTCGGGGACCGATCCATCCCAAATTATAAGAATGTAATCAATGTAACGGAGCCAACACTGCGCATGGGCCGCGGCCGGAGCCCCGCCACCGAAAACCTCCCTCTCCCAGAAACCGAGGAAGAGGTTTGCGTACGACGGAGCACAGGCCGTGCCCATCGCAGTGCCGTACCTCTGTAAGTAGAACCGGTCCCCGAACAGGAAGAAGTTGTGTTTGAACACAAACTCTAATAGGGTAAAAATCAGAGAGCAGAGCGATGCCTCCAGGCTACTCATCTCCAAAAAGTACTTTACCGCCCTCAATCCGTGATGGTGTTCAATACTAGTGTAGAGGGCCTCCACGTCAATGGCAACCAGCGATACCCCACCCTCCAATGTGAGTCCATCCACCAACCGCAGGACGTCCGAGGTGTCCCTGACATAGGAGGGCAGCGTCTCAACAAGTGGATGCAAATAGTATTCAATAAATTTACATGTCATGTCGCACAGCCCCCCAATGCCAGAGACAATCGGACGACCCGGTGGAGTCAGTGGATTTTTGTGAATCTTTGGTAATAAATAGAAGGTGGGGATCACTGGGGCCAGTTCTCAGATTCCCAAAAGAAGCATCCCCCAGACCCAATACTTCAAACCTAGGTGGATAGTAGGGACATGAGGGACATGCTGTGATTTACTTATTGTTGTGAGACCCCCCTAACACATACTTGCCTACTTTAAAAAAAAAATAAAAAAATTTGCACATTTTTGAAAATTTTTGCAAATGTTCATGCCCCCATTTTAAGGCTCCACATCCCCTCCATGGCCATTACGCCTCCTACAAGCCCCATCCTCCAAATTCATTCTTGGATGCTGGACTTTATCACTGGTGTCAGGCACAGGAAAGCGTTTTTTCTAGGAGGTTTCCCCAAGGTTTGGTATCCCTCAGGAGTTTTACCAACTCATCCAGGAGGTCTCTCCTTTTTCTGTGAGCCTCTTTTATTTTTCAGTAGAGTAGGTTAGTGGGTTCAACACAGAAAGCCCCTTTATTTTTGACCCTTTAGTGCCATATGGTGACATAGCACGTCACATCATGTATTTTGTATATATTGTATAAATTATATGTTAGATATTTGTTTTAGGTGCAAAATTAGATTTATATAAAATATCAGGCATCGGAGGCAATAAATGTGAGTAATGACGATACTGAAGAGTGTCGCCATGGGCTGTGTTATATAATGTTTATTATACGTGTTTTATTTAGTGACAGATGCTATTTGAGTCCGTTCCAGCTAATTTTCTATGTCGTCTCCACCATAAGACGCTCCATGCTCGGCATGTGTGTTATTACTGTGATATAGGGAGAAGATGGATGCTCGCTGTGATTGCTGTCGAGCCACGTGGGGAAGCTGAGTAATTGTAATATGGTCCAATTACTGCACAAACAGTCAATGTAAATGTCATGTTCTGTATGCAGTGCAACGTGGGGGAAATACAAATGAGGGGACCCTGCAAATACCGTACACACTGCTTTTCGGTCCGCAATGCCACTATGTATACGCCTGTCACATACTGTATACACATGTCTATGAACATACAATACCTGGGTATTCGGCACCTATTGGGTTGTAGAGGTCAAAGCTTTGAGCGACCACTTCAGATCTTCTGTACCAAACACCAGGAGGCAGATTTATCAAAACTATCTTAAGGAAAAACATGTCTTTGTTGGCCATGGCAAACAACCAACCAAATTTGCCAGGATTTGTCCTGATTTTTCAAATTTGGGACTGACGCGCCCCCTGGGCCAGTGTTGTTTGGGGGATACCCGGAGCCGGATCAGATGGGGGTTGTAGTCTCCGAGTGGCGGTGACCCGGTCCGTGCCCAGGGTGTCAAGCTCAGTGTGTGGCAGTCTTTACAGATGTTATTAGTTGTTCTTTGTGTCGACTACGCCACCCGTTGATTTGCGGTCAATATGGCCGCCGCTGCAGCAGGGTCCGCTGAGGCTGGTGGTATGTGTGCAGCTTCGGGTAGTATAACCCCAACGGGAGGGGTATAGCCTCAGGGGGTCAGGTGTAGAGGATGGTGGTTGTGGTGGAGGTGCAGTGTGGATGGTAAAAAGACTCAGAATCGGGCTGTGCAGTTCAGGGTTTTTACTTACTGCTGTTCTTGTGGTCACTCTGGCCTTAAGTGACCGCCCGAGCCGTGCTGCGTCCACCAGGTCTTGGACTCGGCCAACCCCCAGGTGATTCTGGAGCGTGGTCCTGAGCTCCCTTTCTGACTTGTCCTTCTCTCTGGCCTTCCCCACCAGGGATCCACCTAAGTCCGGCTCCCTCGGGCCTCTTGTTGGTAAACCCTTGTCTCTGGGTTCCCTGACCCTATTCTTGGTTTGCCTTCCGGGTGGATTTAGTGGGTGGTCGTGGCAGATCCTGCCCACGACCTCCGGTCTCTGGCTAAGGTGTGCTGTAGCCTCCACCAGCTTGGGATCCGGTACCCTGTTGCCAACTCTTCACCCTCTGATCTAATTTTGGGTTCTTGGAGTTCCCTCTTCTCCCCCTTCTGGGTCCTTCTTTCTCCTCTCTCTCTGCTTCTCAGGCTCTCTCAGACTGACCAAACCTCTACAAAAGACTGACGTCTCACAGACTGACCCTGATCTAAGATGGTTCCCACCTTATATACTCCCTCTATGTGTGAGCTCAGGTGACCAGCACCCAATGAGCTCCTAGCTTTACCCAGGCTGCTCCCCCTATCTGCCCCTACACTACTGGGATGTTCCACCCCCCTCCCACTCCAGCCAGGAACAGACACTGTCGTACCTGCACATTTCTCTAGTGGGAGTACCATCGGTCTGTCCCTCGGAAATGGGATGTGTGTAGTGCATGCAGCTAACTGAGCTCAGTTCCACACTCCATCCTTACCCGGGAGTGGAATATCACACCTCTGGGTTGAGGTGCAATACCCCTGTAGCAGCCGAATCCTCAGGGTGCTACAGGACCATATCGGATAAAAAAGAAAACATGGTTTTAGTAGATTCCCTGGTCGATAGTTGGAGTTCTTAGGCGGGTCAAGGCTGTTCATGGGCAGATCAGGGTCACTCATGGGTGGGAGTAGTTGCACGAAAGGTGAGGGAATGACTAAGTGCAACACGAAGGGAAGAGGAAGCCCAAACACTAGGGAAAGGCGAGTGGAGACCCCCAGACAGATCTAATATCACCCTGCCTACCCTACCATCCCTATATTTATTCCACCCCTATCGCCGAGCAGGAACCTAAGCCCTGAATGTCCCTAGAGCTTGGCCCTAGATAGGGAGTGGGAGGGGTGAGCACTGGTCAGGCCCCACTACAAACTAAAGACAACAAGGCAGACAAACAAAGGGGATAAACTTAGCTTGAGCAGACAGCAGAGGAGTAACACCAACTGTCCTCCAAGGGCACCAGAGAAGAAGCTAGCCAACTGCTAGTGCTCCAAGCCTGCACAAAGGTACATAGAACTATCACCGGCAATTCTCTGGAGCAAACTGAGTGTTTTAACTCCCAGGCAAGGGTGTGTTAATCAGCATCAGGAGGGAGGTCGCCACTGGGTCCTAAAGGAAGAAGGATTAAGAAGGCGTCTATAATGCCAAGCGCAGTGACCTTTTACAGCCAGATCCAGGGTGACTGTCTATTTACACCTGACACACCCGTGACAGTAGTATGCCTATGCTATCAACTCTAATATTGGTAAGTATGGTAAGTAGGGGTGCCAATATAAATGCTATTGATACTACTAACAATGTTTGTCCACGTAGACTATATGGTTGTGTGTGGGCTTTTTTGCACCTGTTTTGCAATCAGTGTGATTTTCTCTTATATGTTCCATCCATGTTTGTCATTATCTGCACCGCCGACAACACATCAACAGCGCTGCAGCCAATCAGTGAGCTCAGCAGCTCATCCCGAGTTGATAGCACAAGCTGCCCAGAGCTACTGAGCTCACTGACTGGCTGCAACGCAGTCGACGTGACCTCTGCGTTGCAGCCCAAAACACGGGGAGACTTAGCTCTGGACCCCAGGGAGAGGAGTAAAGCACATCTTTGTTTTATTTCCTTTTAAATAGAGTAAGGGTTTTCCAAAACTAGAAAACCCCTTTAAAATCTGGTCTTAAAATTCCGGGCTTTTTGTGCAACCTGCCATTGTGTTCATGCACCTAGTGATGTGTCAGTGAGGGGTTAATGAGAGACTGCACTGATGCCTTGAAGACATTGCTAATAAGACCGAAATAATTGTGTTGTACGGAGACGCGGCAGATCACATATTATAACGCGCTCGCTGACACTGCGCCATAAACCCCCATCTCGCACGTGGGAATAGCTGATGGCGTTCAGATTTCTAATCTACATTAGTGTGGTCAAACGGCTCCAAACAATCCCGCGCTTTAGGGAATATTGAATACATTTATTAACCAGAGCATGTCGTTTGGTGCTTGTTAATTGAATTACAACTGCACTGACAGATCCGCTGCCATCTCCTCACTCTCCACCTTCATTAGGATCGTTCCTGCTCCGAGCTGATGCACTCAGGAAAAAAATACAATGTTTTTGATGTTATTATATCCTCACATAATACAGTCGTGAGACGTGACGGCGGGGAGTCCGAGAAAAGATGGATGAATCGCCCACCGAGCCACCCTAAATCTCCTTTTACTATATGCCTTGCCTTCTCATATAGGCCACACAGAGGGCGCACGCTTCATCACATGTCACATTACAGAGGTAAATCATTTTTCTGGGATAAATACAGGTAAATGGCCATTGTTGTTTAAACCAACTTTGTATAAATCAGTAGTATAAGCGAATATAAGAAACACTATGATAAAGCTTATCAGAGACATCTGCTTTATGCTTTTCCTCACTTCTGCCTCTCAAACGCATAATCCACCCTGAAATACCCAGAGCTGGATTCACAGCTGCACTGTTCAGTAGTATCAGTACTACACTTTAATGTCCTCCATACTGCTACTTTCTAGTAATTGTTTTATATCAACCCAGAACTTGATTCACAGCTACACTGCTCAGTACTACTGCATACTGTCATCCATGCTGCTGCTTTCTAGTAATTGTTTTATATCAACCCAGAGCTTGATTCACATCTACACTGCTCAGTACTACTGTATAATGTTCTCCATGCTGCTACTTTCCAGTAATTGTTTTTTATACACCGAGAGCTTAGCTACACTGCTCAGTACTACTGTATAATGTCCTCCATGCTGCTAATTTCTAGTAACTGATTTATATCAACCCTGAGCTTGATTCACAGCTACACTGCTCAGACATTATTGTTTAAACCAACTTTGTACTAATCAGTAGTATAAGTGAATATAAGAAACTTTATGATAAATCTTGTCAGAGACATCTGCTTTATTCTTTTCCTCACTTCTGCCTCTCAAACGCATAATCCACCCTGAAAAACCCAGAGCTGGATTCACAGCTGCACTGTTCAGTAGTATCAGTATTACACTTTAATGTCCTCCATGCTGCTACTTTCTAGTAATTGTTTTATATCAACCCAGAGCTTTATTTTTTTGTAAGTTGGGGGCTGCCCTATATAAATGAGACCACAAATTTCTGTATGTCAATTTTTTTAAAAAATGTTCTGTTGTTTGACCCAAAACTATACTACTTATCTATTGGGTTGCCAAAAAATATGGATCCTGTATCTCGCTGTCACCCACAATAGACTTGCTTAGTGTTCAGTATCGGCAGCCGCTCGGACCCTTCAACATCTCTTTCCGTGCAGTAGGCAGCCGGAGAGTGACAAGAAAAGTAATGTCCTTGACATGTTCTGTGAGTTATACGGCGGCGCGATGCCAGCGATGGCTGCACGTCACTTATTATTGGAAGACAAGATGACAGCTCTGAGAAATGGAGGGAGGAGACCCGCAGAATGCAATCAATCTTGGACCATAGTTGATGGCTGGCATTTATTTATTCTTCTGTCTCTGCCTATAGTGTAGATGACACTGCCATGTTCATTAGGTGCTCCTTTATTATATCCAGAGGAGATAGGATTATATTCTCCCACCGCCGGCCATGTCATGGATGTTGGAATAATTGCCTCCTGTCAGTCCGTTCTGCGTGTACTTACCGTCACCACCACAAGGGGTCGCTCACACAGGTCTATTTTGACTCCCATATTTAATTTATCTCTCACCGATTAAGGGATTTATAATCTTTTTTGGGAAAAAAAATAATAAAAAGGTGTTGAAAGAAAGAAAAGGGGTTTGGTACCGTGTTAGCCAGTTGAAAAAAAGATTGTTCTCAGTGGGAAAAACAAGATAATCTTGTATGATACCTTTTAATGACTAACAAAAATAAGATAAATGATGTTACAAGGCAAGTTTTCAAGACAACTTAAGTCTCTTCCTCAGGCTTGATATGGCAAAGTGTTGGCACCTTCAAAGCCTCATTAAATTATTAGTTCCAGGCTCATTTAAAGGAATCCGTCAGGTCGATTAAATTGCTGAAACTAGTGGCATGGGTGAGTAGATCGTAGTGCAACAATAAAAATGATACCTGTCTTGTAGTAATCCGATGTGCCAGCGCTGAGAAATCAAGCTTTGAAGACACATGCAAATTAACATGGAAGTGCATAGAGGGTGTGTCAAGTGAGTGCGCTAACACAGCCCACAATGCACTTCCAGGCTATTTTGTGTGTCACTTCACAGCTTGATTTCTCAGCGCTGGCACATCCGATTACTACGAGACTGGTATCATTTTTATTGTTGTTCTATGACCTATACAGTCATACTATTAATTTCAGCAATAAAATTGTCATGACGGGTTCCCTTTAAGCCAAGGATGGGCTATACTGAGGGCTCGCTGTGGCGAATACAACCGTTCCTCACCCTGTGTGAGCCCAGCTGTTGTTAAACCTTCTGCATGGGTGAGCCTAAGCTTTCCAAGAGTCCAGAATGGAAAATCTGCTAGTTCATCAAAATAGCAGGGGATGCTTCAGAACATTTAATTACTGGGGATTTAGTTATATCTTTTACTATTAATTACTTGTATGATAAGTAATTTAAAGTCATTTTATATGCCATAAAACAGCACCACTTTTGCATATGGGTTGTGACTGGTATTGCATCTCAGTTCCATTGACTTGAAAGCTGCAAATACAACCACATCCTGTGGATTAATGGGGGCGCTGTTCCTGGAATATAAGCAGATCCTTTTTTTCTAATCATGGACAACTCCATTCATTTATACAATTTCTATGTCGCTACTGTTAAAATTGTAATTATATTTCCATAATTGATCCCAGACCTATAGCACCAACCATCATCAGCAGCAGCATTATTCAGTATGATAAAGAAAATACAATTTAATGTATCAAAGCCAAACAGATTAAAATAGAAAAGTAATGTGATAGAGCTGTGTTTGTCAATGCAGCAGAGCTGTGTTCATCAGTGCAGCAGAGCTATGTTTGTAAATGCAGTAGAGCTGTGTTTGTCAGTGCAGCAGAGCTGTGTTTGTCAGTGAAGTAGAGATGTGATTCTCATTGTGGCAGGCTGTGTTTGTAAATGCAACAGAGCTGTGTTTGTCAGTGCAGCAGAGCTGTGTTTGTCAGTTAAGTAGAGCTGTGATTCTCATTGCGGTAGGCTGTGTTTGTCAGTGAAGCAGAGCTGTGATTCTCATTGTGGCAGGCTGTGTTTGTCAGTGAAGCAGAGCTGTGATTCTCATTGTGGCAGGCTGTGTTTGTCAGTGAAGCAGAGCTGTGATTCTCATTGCGGTAGGCTGTGTTTGTCAGTGAAGCAGAGCTGTGATTCTCATTGTGGCAGGCTGTGTTTGTCAGTGCAGCAGAGCTGTGATTCTCAATGCGGTAGGCTGTGTTTGTCAGTGAAGCAGAGCTGTGATTCTCATTGCGGTAGGCTGTGTTTGTCAGTGAAGCAGAGCTGTGATTCTCATTGCGGTAGGCTGTGTTTGTCAGTGAAGCAGAGCTATGATTCTCATTGTGGCAGGCTGTGTTTGTCAGTGCAGCAGAGCTGTGATTCTCATTGTGGCAGGCTGTGTTTGTCAGTGCAGCAGAGCTGTGATTCTCATTGTGGGAGGCTGTGTTTGTCAGTGCAGCAGAGCTGTGATTCTCATTGTGGCAGGCTGTGTTTGTCAGTGAAGCAGAGCTGTGATTCTCATTGTGGCAGGCTGTGTTTGTCAGTGAAGCAGAGCTGTGATTCTCATTGCGGTAGGCTGTGTTTGTCAGTGCAGCAGAGCTGTGATTCTCATTGTGGCAGGCTGTGTTTGTCAGTGAAGCAGAGCTGTGATTCTCATTGTGGCAGGCTGTGTTTGTCAGTGAAGCAGAACTGTGATTCTCATTGCGGCAGGCTGTGTTTGCCAGTGCAGCAGAGCTGTGATTCTCATTGCGGTAGGCTGTGTTTGTCAGTGAAGCAGAGCTGTGATTCTCATTGCGGTAGGCTGTGTTTGTCAGTGAAGCAGAGCTGTGATTCTCATTGCGGTAGGCTGTGTTTGTCAGTGCAGCAGAGCTGTGATTCTCATTGTGGCAGGCTGTGTTTGTCAGTGAAGCAGAGCTGTGATTCTCATTGTGGCAGACTGTGTTTGTCAGTGAAGCAGAGCTGTGAATCTCATTGTGGCAGGCTGTGTTTGCCAGTGCAGCAGAGCTGTGATTCTCATTGCGGTAGGCTGTGTTTGTCAGTGAAGCAGAGCTGTGAATCTCATTGTGGCAGGCTGTGTTTGTCAATGCAGCAGAGCTGTGATTCTCATTGCGGTAGGCTGTGTTTGTCAGTGAAGCAGAGCTGTGAATCTCATTGTGGCAGGCTGTGTTTGCCAGTGCAGCAGAGCTGTGATTCTCATTGCGGTAGGCTGTGTTTGTCAGTGAAGCAGAGCTGTGAATCTCATTGTGGCAGGCTGTGTTTGTCAATGCAACAGAGCTGTGTTTGTCAGTGTGGCAGGCTGTGTTTGTCAATGCAACAGAGCTGTGTTTGTCAGTGTGACAGGCTGTGTTTGTAATTGCAACAGAGCTGTGTTTGTCAGTGTGGCAGGCTGTGTTTATCAGGGAAGCAGAACTGTGTTTGTCAATGCAGCAGAACTGTTTTTGTCAATGTAGCTGAGCTGTGTTTATCAATGCAGTAGAGCTGTTTGTCAGTGCAGCAGAGCTGTGTTTGTCATTGCAGCAGAGCTGTGTTTGTCATTGCAGCAGAGCTGTGTTTGTCATTGCAGCAGAGCTGTGTTTGTCAATGCAGAAGAGCTGTCTTTGTCAGTGCAGAAGAGATGTTGTTTGTCGATGCAGCAGAGCTGTGTTTGTCGATGTAGCAGAGCTGTGTTTGTCGATGTAGCAGAGCTGTGTTTGCCATAGCTCATCAGTTTATCCGTGTTTCTTTTTTTTCCATAGGACTGGGTGCAAAAATTAAAATAGGTACGTTCAGCGGCAGCTAGTCCTTGAGTTGTCAAGTGCAGCTCTGCTAAACCTGTATAGTAAAAGAGAAAACTTAGCCCAAAAAAAACAAATACATTTATAACAAATATGTTAATTAAAAAGCATTCCAGCTCCACTGACATGTCAATTTTAATAATTCCCCATAACATAAAAATTCTGGAGCATCTTTTCTTATCTCGGCTCCGTGCGGCTCCTCGGTTATTCTTAATAGAAATGTATAAATAAAACGATAACTGGGTGTTATAAGCTGGGGGTGTGTCTACACTGTCTGATATTGTCCAATCAGAGGTGACTGCTTAGGGACACGCCTCTTTGACATGTCAGAAGAGTAACACCCAGTTGTCCATATATTGTCATATATTCCCAGGAGGAATAACAGAGGTGTAGCATAGCACGAGGTTCTAAGATAAGATGCTCCAGGGTTATTTCATGGGGAATTAACAAAGTATTTACTAAAACAGGGAAGTCAGCAGAGATGACAGCCTCTTTAAGTCGATCTTTTTTACTGACTATATTTGTTATATTTGCACACGTTACATTAGGGCTTCAAATACAAGTCCAATATTAACTATCCAGAGAATTGTGGATTAAGGTGCCCAGGCATGTTCTACAATTATCTGCACATTTAATGCTCGGACCGCGTCTACACTGGGATTTGTAATTTAAATATTTATAACCTGCAAAAAACGAGCAAATGCAATATAAATGATAATGTTAAGAGCAAATTCCTGTTAAACAGGGAACAAATCTCAAAAACTGGAGGCAAAAAAAAAAAAACAGCATAAATTTTGATAAGTTTTCAACCTTTTAAAAATGTACATCTTATGTATAATTCTATTGTAAAATTGCTCTTAAAGTAAATACTGATGTCCTGCGGGTCCTTAACCATCAATGATGATCCGCAGGGGTCTTCAGAGTCGTTGCCTAAAGATCAAACACTGGCGATCTATCCAATGGAAAACCCATTTTGGAATCTTAAGAAAAATCAGAAATTTACTATTCCTTTTACTAAGTTTCCTTATTAAAAATGTTTGATGTCTGATCTGCAAACAGAGGGATATAGAGGAGGAAGAGCTGAGCAAATTGATATATAAGTTTGTGGGAAAGGAATTAGTTTAATTGGTAATTTATTGGTTTATTCATTTTATGCTCAGGAGTCCTGTGGGCGGTACTATTCAATGATTGACACTGATTAGGACCGCCCACTGGACTCCAAAGGCCAGAAAGTGCTGAAATGAACATGAATTATTACAGTGACTCTTTCCCCACAAACCAATATATCAATCTGCTCAGCTCCTCCTGCGCTATAACATATCACCTTCGGAAAGGGCTGTGTGTTTGTCACAGGTTTCCTTTAAGTATTGATCTCATGGGGGAAAAAATATAGAATAAAATGTAAATAGGCAATTTTATTATTTTTTATTGCATAATATACAACTTATCACTATTAGTAATATTACAAAATTAATTCTTATCAATATCTTGGTTATGAAATAGGGATATTTGGGACGGCCCGAGTTTTGGCCAGTCCCTTTTCAGACTTGGGATTGTTTCTAATAATTGCGGCATGTTAGAAACCATGCAAAATGATATGACAGTAGACAATCCATCTCCTAGGTTGAGTTTTACGTCAGTTTTACACCTTCCTGGCTCAGGGTCTCTGTTCTCAGTCTTTCCATTTTCTTGTGTCTTCCCAGCATTGCGGAGCAGCTACTCCTGTAACACCTGCAACATGGTGCTAAACTCTGTGGAACAGTATCATGCACACCTGAAGGGAGCGCGGCACCAGAACAAGTAAGTGACAACCCCGTACTGTATATGCTGTCATATCCAGATAATGCGCTTCATGGGAGATTCAACAAAACTGGTGCAAAGGGGGAAATGAGAGGAAATCTTCATAGCAAATAATCATTGCTCAAAATGGTCATGGAGAAATGAGACAAGAATCAGAATCTACCCTGCAGGGCCGATATGAGGGGCTGGAGGCAACTGTTACACTGTCTCATCAGAAGAAGCACTCCTATCAATGTTTGTATTCTTTTAACATATTGCAGTCATAATATTGTATAGCACTGTGTTCTTACAATTGCTCATTTTGTCTTTCTACCCAGTTAATTCTTCTCTTTTCCATTAGGTCTGTGATATCAACGTGATTAAAAACTGACGAGCTGAATCCTTTTAAGCTTAGAGTAGAAACAGGTGGTCTCTTTTCCCTGCATGAGTCATCATTATGACTACAATCCTACATGCACTGTTTGTACAGAAGTATAAACTGGGAATTCTATAATCTGTGCAATGGTCATAGTGAAGGAATGGGCAGGAGGTGAGCTGTGACATCACCTTTTGTGAATGGTGGATCCTGTGTTATCTACTGTATATAGAGGTGTTATCAGTCATTGTACAGGAGGAGGAGGTGAGCTGTGACATCACCTATTGTGAATGGTGGATCCTGTGTTATCTACTGTATATAGAGGAGTTATCAGTCATTGTACAGGAGGAGGAGGTGAGCTGTGACATCACCTATTGTGAATGGTGGATCCTGTGTTATCTACTGTATATAGTGGTGTTATCAGTCATTGTACAGGAGGAGGAGGTGAGCTGTGACATCACCTATTGTGAATGGTGGATCCTGTGTTATCTACTGTATATAGAGGAGTTATCAGTCATTGTACAGGAGGAGGAGGTGAGCTGTGACATCACCTATTGTGAATGGTGGATCCTGTGTTACCTACTGTATATAGAGGTGTTATCCGTCATTGTACAGGAGGAGGTGAGCTGTGACATCACCTATTGTGAATGGTGGATCCTGTGTTACCTACTGTATATAGAGGTGCTATCAGTCACTGTATAGGAGGAGGAGGTGAGCTGTGACATTACCTATTGTGAATGGTGGATCCTGTGTTATTTACTGTATATAGATGTCATCAGTCATTGCACAGGAGGAGGAGGTGAGCTGTGACATCACATATTGTGAATGGTAATTTGTTTGGTAAGAGAAAGTTACACAGATGCTTCTGGATGGTCGATGTAGCCCAATGGTGGATTTTACCTCTGAGATTTTGGTCCTAAACAGAAGTATATCCTCGTTTCTAATTATTATGACATGTTGACTATTTGCAATTTGCTTATAGTGTTTAGAATATAAGACAAATATTCCCTATTCTGTAATGACCCTATTAATCGATTATCATTTTTCCCATCATAATGAACGAGAACCCTCAGCCTAAGCATAGAATTAAAACAAACCATAAAGATCTACAAAACCCAGCAAAGTATTAGGAAAACTCATAATCCAAATATAAAGTGTTCATCACAAAGCCTAATATAGCTCACCGTATAGAGTTTTATTTAAAGAGATAAAAACAATAATGGGATTTCTTATAACTTGATGTCGTCCTAAATACTAATCTACTTTCGCAAAAAGAGGCAGTAAACTCAGGAAATTACATTTGAACAGGTGCACGATATTCGTGAATGTGAAGGATCATCCTCATACGATCCCTTACCCTAGACGTTATTAATACAATGATGACTTATCAGTGATCTGATCATCTGATCAGTGGGATCTGACTGATGTGATCCCTGCTAATCTATAGGATTGGATAGTGTCTCTAGGGAAACGACATGACATGTCACCTGCTGTTGGTTCCGCTCGACTTTTCACTGGAAGCCACGTGGTTGGCCATTGACTTTAATGGGATGATATTAAAGGGAATCTGTCGATAGGATCAACCCTAAAGAGCCGTCTATATTGTCATGTAGGTCATAGGAAGCTGAATAAAATGATACCTTGATATCTGCGATCCGATGTCTTATTCCAGAGAAATCCACGTTTTTCTTAATATGTAAATGAGCTGTTAAGATCTATGGGTGGGACATAGATCTCCCCGAGAATCTGCCTCCAGAGCTGATTTTAAATGAAAGTGGGCGTTACCAGTGTGAGACATGTAATGACTGACCGTCTGCTCCCCTGATTTACATGCTCATATAGACGACTTAGGAGGGTTGATCCTACTGACAGATTCCCTTTAAAGGTATGTAAACTTTTGCAAAGTATTTCTTGTACTGCTCCAAATACATCTACAAAAAGTCTTAACTAAGAATCTACCGTTTTCTGTTTACAGCTCCTATGCTGACTTATGTGTCTCCATGGTAGCAGGTGGCAAAAAAATCATTTTTTAGTTTAATTCAGCCATTTTTTACTCCTTGTCTCCCTCTTTTTTGCTAGTAACCTAAGACAAAAGGTGAAGGACATAGAAGAGAACACCACTCCAGGATCAGACTACAGAATGTTTGTTTTGTAGTCTGTTACCATGGAGACATATTGATTGTTTTCAAAGTTGCTTCACCTGATATTTTAGATACATTGAAGCAGCTGCATTGGTTGGAAACACACTCTTAAAGGAGTTGTGTAGGTGCTCTACTGCTTGGCGTAGATAAACCCTAGTGTACATCGGGGGGACAGTTACAGAGGTAATTGTCCATTGTTCATGCACGGTCACTATTCCAGTTAATACGACCCATTACAAACTTGACAACAGTCCCGATTTGGTGGCAGATTCTTGGAATCTGGACCCAAAATGCGTTGGCAATTATGAGTTTATGCAAACAATTGGGGCATTTTGTGAGATACCCAGATGTCTGTGGCACTTTACCTGGGACGGGGTTTACTATATTAGTCTGTATGGTGCACTATCATTTTTGGGTGTTGCTTGGTCACTTCAACAAGTTCTGTTTCTCTACAAATCGGAAAACGTCTTTACAGCCCCTTTAAGACAAATATGTATAGAGAAAGCAGATATCTAGTAATTATCTTCCCAGTCTCCCCATATCTGACACCCTTGCTGCACACATTGACTTTCTGGTGTTAATAGGCCTCCGCACAGTTGGTTTCAGCATTAATAACACAATGTCCCAGATTTTACACAAAGGATAGGGTCTCTCCGGTGAATCTCTGCGCCCTTCCTCACACTTCTTCATTTTTATTTCACAGTGAAGTTAACACTTCTGCAAATCTAGGCCGATATATTCACAGGATTCATGGTCTACCCCACCACCGTAAATTATAATATTGCTGTGACGCTCTTCTCTGAACATTCCCTCTCGCATTATGCTACTCCACAAGTCTCAGTAGGTCCGAGATGAATAAATTATCCAGGAATGTCTCCCTTTCTAGAGGCTCAGTATAACTGGGCAGAAATAAAATGGCAATGGATCCAGTATTTCTTCCAGACCAACCACATTATTAGGCTTTGTTTCCATCTGAACGCATTTACAATACCATGTTTGTTCCATCAAACAACCAATCCAACCAATCTCAATAGTGTCCGACTTGTAATGACCTCCATTGGAGTTCCATCAGGAAGTTAAGTCTCACCTGGTGACCTGGATCCATGAAACCTCTGGTTCCGATGAGAAGGTCTTAAGCAGCACGGAAAGGTGGTGCTGGTACAGTAGCACGGATGAGTCGGTATTGCAGTGTTACTGTTACTGAAGGTGTAGCTGAGCTGGTGTAGTGAAGCTGGAGTGAGGTGCTAGAACTGAGACGTGAAACTGAAGTAGTGGAGACTTGGATACAGCAGATCTGAGCAATGGTACCGGAGTAGTGGAAGTTTGGCTATAGCAAAGCTGAGCAGCACAATGGAGACTTGGATGTAGCAAAGCTGAGCATCAGTGCTAGAGTAGTGGAAACTTGGGTATAGCAGAGCTGAGAAGTGATACTGATGTAGTGACACATGGATGTAGTAGAGCTGAGAAGGGGACTAGGAGTAGTGACACATGGATGTATCAGAGCTGAGCAACATACTATGAGTAGTGACACTTGGATGTATGAGAGCTGAGAAGTGTACTAGAAGTAGAGACACAGGGATGTATGAGAGCTGAGGAGTGAATTAGGAGTAGTGACACATGGATGTAGCAGAGCTGAGCTGTAGACTAAAACTAGTGACACATGGATGTAGCAGAGCTGAGCAGCAGACTAGGAGTAGTGATACATGGATGTAGCAAAGCTGAGCAGCAGACTAGGAGTAGTGAGACTTGAATGTAGCTGAGCTGAGCAGCAGACTAGGAGTAGTGAGACTTGAATGTAGCAGAGCTGAGCAGCAGACTAGGAGTAGTGAGACTTGAATATAGCAGAGCTGAGCAGCAGACTAGGAGTAGTGATGCATGGATGTAGCAGAGCTGAGCAGCAGACTAGGAGTAGTGAGACTTGAATATAGCAGAGCTGAGCAGCAGACTAGGAGTAGT
The DNA here is from genome assembly GCF_046119375.1 of Phyllobates terribilis. Classification (NCBI taxonomy): domain Eukaryota; kingdom Metazoa; phylum Chordata; class Amphibia; order Anura; family Dendrobatidae; genus Phyllobates; species Phyllobates terribilis. The sequence goes on from NW_027362765.1 coordinate 391,161,624, forward strand.
GAGACTTGAATATAGCAGAGCTGAGCAGCAGACTAGGAGTAGTGATGCATGGATGTAGCAGAGCTGAGCAGCAGACTAGGAGTAGTGAGACTTGAATATAGCAGAGCTGAGCAACAGACTAGGAGTAGTGATGCATGGATGTAGCAGAGCTGAGCAGCAGACTAGGAGTAGTGAGACTTAAATATAACAGAGCTGAGCAGCAGACTAGGAGTAGTGATGCATGGATGTAGCAGAGCTGAGCAGCAGACTAGGAGTAGTGAGACTTGAATATAGCAGAGCTGAGCAACAGACTAGGAGTAGTGATGCATGGATGTAGCAGAGCTGAGCAGCAGACTAGGAGTAGTGAGACTTGAATATAGCAGAGCTGAGCAGCAGACTAGGAGTAGTGATGCATGGATGTAGCAGAGCTGAGCAGCAGACTAGGAGTAGTGAGACTTGAATATAGCAGAGCTGAGCAGCAGACTAGGATTAGTGATGCATGGATGTAGCAGAGCTGAGCAGCAGACTAGGAGTAGTGATGCATGGATGTAGCAGAGCTGAGCAGCAGACTAGGAGTATTGACACATGTAGCAAAGCTGATAAGCGGAGTACTGTAGTAGTGGAGATCCAGCAGGGATGCCATCTACTTAAATACTCATGCATCATCCCAACACCTGATACAGGTTTAAATGACCAGATGACATGACATGGTCAGGATGCCTCTGGCTCTATTTTATTGTATATTTTGATGTCAGTGACACAGAGAGCATTCCCTGCCAACACCCCCAGATCAGCATTTGTAGAACAGTTTAAAAAATGTCTGGTTGAGTGGCAAAAACAAGAGACCAGCAATATTGTCAACTTGCGCAGTAGCGGGTGAGTGGAGAGAGCCCATCAAGTCTTCAAACCAAAGTGCCCAATGGCCAAGTCACAGTCTAGGAGAAAACGGGACGTGCCACATATGTATGTATGAAAAATTCCCATTTAGTGAAAGACGTGGACCAGTGGTTTGGTATTAGAGAACCTCTTAAAGGGGTTGTTTCAGGACAAGCATCGGTGGCATGTTGATGACACCGTACTAGTGATCAAAGTTCCACTCTATCTGCTCTTCTCCGCCTTTTTCAAAGGCTTCATGATTGGGTCATGAGCAGCGGCACAGCATCACTGCGCAGGCGTGGGACCAGCGGCCGGACATGTAGAAATGCGCATGTGTGACACCCCAGGGGTCTGGTTGCCACAGTGATAGAGATATTATGTCTGAGAGCAGGTGGGAGGTCCTTTGGTCAGGGATCCTGTGCATGCCACACCTCCTGCCCAGTCTTGGGAGGGGAAGAACTTCCCCTGTATAAACCCGGGGCTGAGGCAGGGTGAGTCAGACAAGGAGAGTGGAGAAGAGAAGCAGCATAGGAAACAGCAGAGTTACAAGGAGTCAGGGGCTGGCAGCTGCAGAGCTCGCCCTGACTAAGAAGATTCTTTACCGGACCCGGAGTCCGAGGCTGTGGGGACTAAATCCTCCCCAGCAGCAGAATCCGTCGGGCAGGGGATTTCAGGTCCTCTGGCCCAGAAGCCTGAAGGCACGGTCACACGCGTGGGACCAGCACCGCCATCGTGGAGCGGAAGCCATTAGAAGGCCCCGAGTCACCGGCCATACGGGTGAGCACCACACGGTACACTCAGGGACGTGGGCTACTTACATCAGCTTCTAGCAAGGTAGCCAGAAGAGTACAGTCAGTTTGGGAGGCCTACAACTACGCCTGGCCAGGGGAGATCCCATCTGCTCAAAGACTGACCAGGCCCCGTTTGCTAGCAAGTACTCCGGGAGGGTCTGTCGTTGTTACCAGTAAAGACCCTGAACTACACCGTACCGTCTCTGAGTGGTTCCTGCTACCCCCATCATCCACGTCGGCTGCCCTGAGGCCATACCCCTCCCGTTGGGGGTTATACTATCACGCTGCACAATCCTACCACCGGCCTCAGCGGTCTGCCCTGCAGCAGCAGCTTCCTGGCTGCACTCAACGGGTGGCGTAGTCATCAACTATTTACTACTAATAGACTGCCGTCTAGTTTGACTCCCTGGGCACGGACCGGGTCACCGCCACGAGATTACAACCCTCCACGGATCCGGCTCCGGGTAAGCTCCCGCGTGCGCACCGCAGCGCGACACAGGCCCAGGGGCGCGTCAACTTTGGCGTAGTCGGCAGGATTTCGTGCCCGCAACCACCGGGTACTGCGTGCCTGAAAAGCAAAGACTGTTCAAACTTACCAGTGGTGAAGGTTTCCCGCCATCTGGCGCCATCTTCTACCTTCTTCCCGCCATCCGCGAAGTTTTCCCGCCATCCGGCGCCATCTTCGACCTTCTTCCCGCCATCCGTGGAGTTTTCCCGCCATTGGACGCCATCTTGAGGACGCCGCGCGGGAAGAAGAGGGGCGTGGACTCCGAAAGCGCGCGAGAACTGAAGCCCCGCCTCACGTCCGGACGTTGCGTAAGGTCCTGGAAGGAGCCCAGCAGACGCCGACGTCACAGGAGCGCGACGGAAGGTCCTCAACCCTGACGATCCACTGCGGAGCCGCGGCCTACGGAAGAGGATCATCGCAAGGTAGGCCACGGTCCACTAGGGGGGAGGAAGATGTCGGATACGGAGGAGAGCTTCACTGCCTCAACCCCCGCCAGCGCTACCGCTGCTGCAGTTATGCCCTTCACCATGCCCTATATCCCGGGAGCAGCTTGGCTACCCCAGTACTCAGGGGAGTCACATACCCTGCATGACTTTAGAGAAAAGCTGGATAGCCTCTTCCAGGTGTACCCCCTCACAGAAGAGCAAAAAGTGAGCATCCTGGTGGCCCAACTAACCGGGGCAGCCAAAAGGGAAGTAAAATCCTGGCCACCTGGGAGGAAGACTGTCGCAGGGATACTAACCCGGCTGAAGGACACCTTTGATACCCGCACCTCAGCCGAGATTAAGCTTAGATTCTACGGGTGCAAGCAGCGAGCGCATGAGAGTATAAGGGACTATGCACTAAACCTACAAGAGGCCCTGAGGGCCATAAAGCAGACCGACCCTGATGGGGTGGGAAACGAGGACAGGCTGTTGACTGAACAATTTATAGAGGGTTTATATTGCAATGCCCACCGAACCCAGTTGCGGGCAATGGCCTTACAGGATCCCCATCTGGACTTTGCACAGTTCAAGGACAGAGCCATCCGGGTGCTCCGAGAACCGGCACCAGGTGGCGTTGTGACCCACAGACGCCCCACTACCACTTACTACCAGGAGGCGGCGCCCTTGTCAGCAGGGCCTGTGGGAGCTGATGCGCAGGCTTTGGACAATGACCCGGCTCCAGACCTACACCATCAGGTCCAAGAGCTAGCTAAGAGCGTTGCTGCGCTAACCCGAACTGTGCAGTCTTTACAGGTTTCCACCCCAGGGAAGATCCAGCTGGCATCCGGACCGGAGGACATCCCGTGGCGTCGACCAAGGAGGACCCCACCGGCCAGAGGAAGACCCAGTGACCGATACAGTGAGGACGGACGACCCATCTGCCGCCGCTGCAATCAACCCGGACATATGGCAAGGTACTGTTCTTTAAACGGGCACAACCTGAGGTAGAGGGCCAACCCCCAGGAAAAAGATCACCAGGCCCATCGAACTGGCGCGACAGATATGTGGGAGGACGTCCAGTCTTGCCTGTGGTACTGGATGGCATTCCCATGAGTGCCCTACTGGACACCGGGTCACAGGTCACCACCATCCCGTACGTGCTCTTCAAGCAGTACTGGAATGACTCGGATATTACCCGCTACCCCGACGACGACTTGAGTATCATCGCCAGCAATGGTCAGCCCGTGCCACAGATCGGATTTAAAGAGGTGACCATCAAAATTGGTAGAGTCGAACTGGCCGCACAGGGACTGATCATTGTAGATATCGATAAACATGAGAGTCACCCAAAAATAACTCTAGGAACTAATGTAATTGAAAATTGTCTTGCAGAGGTGATTTTCCTTTTACAGCAGGTTGCCAAGAATGCCAGCTCCGGCGAGCAGCGGGTGCTCCAGAAAGAGATCCGGGCACTGATGCAACGGCAACAAGTGGAACTCTCCGGCGGTGAGATTGGTAGCGTAAGAATGTGTGACCCTTTTCCTATTGCCATGCCCCCAAAAAGTGAAATGATGATTTGGTGCCGGGCAGCTATTGGTCTGAGAGGTAGAGATTACCAGGCAATGGTAGAACCAGTTTACTCAGACAGTAGGCCCACCATTTTGACAGCACGGGGGGTGGTCAATGTACGCCATGGGAGGGTGCCCATTCGCATAATAAATATCGGGGAGAGGGAAGTGTACCTGCCCCGGTATGCCACGCTAGCCAAATTATATACCACTAATCAAAGTTCTATACAATCTGTGGAACCCTTGCCTCCATCTCACCCGGAGGAAGGTAACAGCTCTAAGAAAGACATGGAGGACTGGTGTCAGCAACTACATTTGGGTACTGACTCCACTCCCTCACATCAGAAACAAGGAGTCTATCGGGTGGTTCAAGAGTATGAGAGAGTGTTTAGTAAACACCCGTTAGACTTCGGGTGAGTCAAGGGGGTAGAACATCGCATCCCCACGGGAGATCATCCTCCCATAAAAGAGAGGTATCGACCCGTACCCCCTGCACATTACCAACACGCCAAGGGGATGCTTAGAGATATGAAGGAGGCTGGGGTAATCCGGGATAGTTGTAGCCCCTGGGCAGCCCCATTAGTTTTAGTCAAAAAGAAAGACAACACCATGAGGATGTGTGTAGATTACCGGAAAATCAACCGTATCACACACAAGGATGCGTACCCCTTACCAAGGATAGAGGAGTCATTGGCTGCTTTAAGATCTGCTAACTTCTTCTCTACCTTGGATCTCACTAGCGGGTACTGGCAGGTTCCTGTAGCAGAGGCGGACCGGGAGAAGACCGCATTCACCACCCCGATGGGACTTAGCGAGTTCACCTGCATGCCGTTCGGACTCTGCAACGCACCAGGAACCTTCCAACGCCTAATGGAGTGTTGTCTGGGCCACAGAAACTTCGAGACGGTCCTGTTGTACCTGGACGATGTCATCGTATATTCCAAGACGTATGAGGACCACCTGAAACACCTGGCGGAAGTGTTCGAGGCTCTGGCGAGTTACGGCCTAAAGGTGAAACCCTCCAAGTGTCACCTCCTGAAACCAAAGGTGCAGTACCTGGGACACGTGGTGAGCGCTGACGGAGTGGCTCCCGACCCCGATAAGATCACCGCAATTAAGGGATGGCCAAGCCCCTCCAGCGTAAAAGAAGTGCGGCAGTTCCTCGGGTTGGTAGGCTACTACCGAAGGTTTATTCCCGGTTTCACCAAAAAGGCAGCACCTATGCAGGACCTCCTGATAGGCCAGTCCCGGAAGGCCAAGAACCAGAAGCCGCCCTTCAAATGGGAAGAGCTGGAAGAAGAGTCCTTCCGCCAGCTGAAGATGGCCCTCACGGGGGACGAAATCCTGGCGTACCCGGATTATAGCCAGCCCTTTATCCTCTACACCGACGCCAGTAACATCGGGCTAGGAGCCGTACTGTCCCAGATCCAGCAGGGGAAGGAACGAGTAATCGCCTACGCCAGCCGAAAACTGCGACCCACCGAAAGGAACCCCGAGAATTACAGCTCATTTAAGTTAGAGTTCCTGGCCGTAGTATGGGCAATCACTGAGCGCTTTAAGCATTACCTCGCTTCTTCCCGGTTCACCGTGTACACGGATAACAACCCGCTGACACACCTGGACACGGCAAGACTCGGTGCCCTGGAGCAGAGGTGGATGGCCCGTCTGTCCAACTACGAGTTCACAATTAAATACCGGGCAGGACGCTCCAATACCAACGCGGACGCCCTGTCCAGGATGCCCAACCTGCCGGACGGAGGAGAAGATCCGGAGGGACTGGAAGAAGTTGAACTCCCTGCGTTCCACCGTCATGGGACTATTCAGTATTCCCACCGGGTAAGGAGTAAGCAGGCTGCTACGTTGAACCCCTTACCCCACTACAACTGGGCGGAAACGCAAGACAGCGACCCTGCCGTCCGACTGGTGAAGGAGATGCTGACTCGGCCGGAGGCTCGCCTTGAACCAGACGCTCCGGAGGAAGCCAAACAACTATGGGCAGAGAAGAGTCGACTGTTCCTTTACAAAGGGAAGTTGTGCCGCAGAATGGTTAACTCCCGGACGCATGAATTACTCTGGCAAGTAGTGGTGCCACGAAGAGACGCAGCCATGGTGATGGAGGCATACCACGACGGAGCTGGACACTTTGGGTGGAAAAAGCTGGAGTTCCTGCTGCGCGAGCGGTTCCACTGGGTAGGCATGAGGGGAACCATCGAGAAGTGGTGCAGAGATTGTGGCCCGTGCAACCTGAGAAGGAAGGACCGAGCCAGCCAGAAGACTCCCCTGCAGTCCATCGTCACCCGGCAACCGTTGGAACTGGTAGCCTTGGATCATGTAAAACTGACCCCAAGCAGAAGTGGCTACGTCTACGCGTTAACCATCGTGGATCATTACTCCCGGTTCTTGGTTGTCGTCCCCGTCAAGGACTTAACGGCTCAAACAGCAGCTAGAGCCTTCCAGCAGCACTTCTGCCTTCCACACGGGTACCCGGACCAAGTGCTGACGGACCAGGGACCTGCCTTTGAAGCGGAGGTCTTTCAGGAATTCTGCAATCTGTATGGCTGCCGGAAGATAAGGACGACACCCTACCATCCGCAGACTAATGGACTTTGTGAAAAAATGAACCAGGTGGTAATGGATCTTCTAAAAACGTTGCCCCTGGAAGAACGCAGTCTGTGGCCTGAAAAGTTGCCCGATCTGGTGGACCTATACAACCACATCCCGGTAGGTTCCACCAACTGTACCCAATGAGGGCAAGACCTGGTAAGTTACCTGTTGACCTGGAAATGGGAGTCCTGACCCCCGAGGACACTTCACCAGAAACAGACTGGGACACAGAGAGGCAGCAGCAGTACCGGAGAGTACAGGAGAGCGTGGAGCGAAGTCTCTGTCAGGCTAGGGAAAGACAAGAGAAAACTTACAACCAGTATGCTCCCGCTGTTCCCCTGGTACCCGGAGAGCAGGTCTTGAAGAGGAAGAGACGGCTCCACAAGTTGGACGACCAGTGGGAGAAGGACCTGTACACCATACTGCCCTCAAGCCACGAGAACCCGAAGGTCTGTACCATCAGTAAAGACGGAGGGGAAACCACAGCCATTGTATCCCGGGACCACCTGAAGAAGTGTCCCGAACAACTGAGGAACCCTGAAGAGGAACAAGAAGACCATCGACCCGTGGAAGAAAGGGAAGATATGGTTAGTACCGTGCTCGGGGACTTCCCTCAGTCTTGGACTCAAGTCAATGGTGCAGTTGTGGTACCCGTACTCACCTTCCTCCAACCATCATCCCAAGAACCTACGGAGCAACGGGTAGAGCTGGAAGAACAGCCGGTCCAGGAGGCAGAAGACTCCACACAAGCAGAACAGGAGAATCAACCCTCTGCTTATAGTGAGCCTGCCGTACCCCTAGTGAGACAAAGAGCCGGTAGACAGCTGCCCAGTTTACCCTTGACAGCTCCTACACCCTGTAGTTCAGGGCCAGACAGTCAGCTCCGTAGGTCCACTCGGGCCACTAGAGGCCAGTTACCCGCACGCTGGAGAATTTAAAGTGTATAAATTGTTTTATCTATGTTTTTCTGTGTCTTGTTGCTTGTGTATAATTTTGTGTTTCTAGTTATTTTTAGGAAACCTTGGTGGATTTACCGGGAATCCTTGTATATAGTTGGAGCGTAACCCAGGATGGACTAGAGACTGTTAAGGACTCGGGGTAGGACAGACCCCTACCTGGTTACGTCTCCCTGTGTTGGTGAAATGGACACCTTTGCTTTTCTTCAAAGACTGCATCCGGTTGCGGACACGCCGTAACCATCTTATGTGTTTTTCTTATAGTATTGTTATTGTTATACTTTGTTATGTTTTTCTAAATGTGTTTAGTCCCGGAGTACTAAATTTCACTAGGGGGGAATGTGACACCCCAGGGGTCTGGTTGCCACAGTGATAGAGATATTATGTCTGAGAGCAGGTGGGAGGTCCTTTGGTCAGGGATCCTGTGCATGCCACACCTCCTGCCCAGTCTTGGGAGGGGAAGAACTTCCCCTGTATAAACCCGGGGCTGAGGCAGGGTGAGTCAGACAAGGAGAGTGGAGAAGAGAAGCAGCATAGGAAACAGCAGAGTTACAAGGAGTCAGGGGCTGGCAGCTACAGAGCTCACCCTGACTAAGAAGATTCTTTACCGGACCCGGAGTCCGAGGCTGTGGGGACTAAATCCTCCCCAGCAGCAGAATCCGTCGGGCAGGGGATTTCAGGTCCTCTGGCCCAGAAGCCTGAAGGCACGGTCACACGCGTGGGACCAGCACCGCCATCGTGGAGCGGAAGCCATTAGAAGGCCCCGAGTCACCGGCCATACGGGTGAGCACCACACGGTACACTCAGGGACGTGGGCTACTTACATCAGCTTCTAGCAAGGTAGCCAGAAGAGTACAGTCAGTTTGGGAGGCCTACAACTACGCCTGGCCAGGGGAGATCCCATCTGCTCAAAGACTGACCAGGCCCCGTTTGCTAGCAAGTACTCCGGGAGGGTCTGTCGTTGTTACCAGTAAAGACCCTGAACTACACCGTACCGTCTCTGAGTGGTTCCTGCTACCCCCATCATCCACGTCGGCTGCCCTGAGGCCATACCCCTCCCGTTGGGGGTTATACTATCACGCTGCACAATCCTACCACCGGCCTCAGCGGTCTGCCCTGCAGCAGCAGCTTCCTGGCTGCACTCAACGGGTGGCGTAGTCATCAACTATTTACTACTAATAGACTGCCGTCTAGTTTGACTCCCTGGGCACGGACCGGGTCACCGCCACGAGATTACAACCCTCCACGGATCCGGCTCCGGGTAAGCTCCCGCGTGCGCACCGCAGCGCGACACAGGCCCAGGGGCGCGTCACATGCGCCCCACAATAATAGCGCATGCTGGGAGCAATATTCAAATACATGGGAGGAGTGACTGAATAGCAGGATCACACCCCTATGAGTGAAAATGAGCAGGTAGGACAAAGTGTATATAATGTAATAAAATTATTATAATACCACCGATTTTAATGAAAAAAGCTTGTTAGTGATGCACATTGCACATTGTATCACTAACAAAGCAATGGGGGCAGTGTAGATAGTAGATAGGACGTGACAGGTTCCCTTTAAAGCCAGAGATGTCAAATTCAAATACACAGAGGCCAAAGTTCAAAGCTTGGACAAAGTCGCCGACCAACCTTGATATTTATTAAAAAATATGTCTACAATTGAGGAAGTTTTTCTTTATCAAATATAACGATTCATTTAAAAATGATAGTGGAATATTATAATATGTTATGTAAAAGCAGTAAAAAGCACATGAACCAATGGCCTAATTTAAATATGTAATTTAACACAGGATAAAAATCCTTGAATGAAACAGATAATAATTAGTGTTGAGCGAGCACTAAAATGCTCGGGTGCTCGAAGCTCGGGCCGAGCTCGCCGTGATACTCGGGTGCTCGACCCAAGCAACGAGCTCAATTTTAGTCTATGGGAGACCCGAGCATTTTTGCGGCGGCACCCCCGGCAGTCTGTAGAAAGCTTAAAAAGTGCCCAAAACGATAGTGACAGTGCTCAAAAGACATGGGGGCAGCATGGGGATCGCCCCAGGAAGCATTTCTGACCCCCAGGTCACTGCTGTCAACAACGTGGTCAGAGGTATTAAGCCACTTTTACAGGCTCACAATAAAACGTTCAAAAACGAAAGTGAAACTTTTTTCCTGTGAAATATGTTAAGGAACTTCCTTTCCAGGGTAAAGACTTGTGTATAAGTTAAAATAAATGACCAAAAACAAAAATACTCCTCCACACCTTCGGCTATGTTCACAAGTAGCATTTTTTATGCGTTTTTGCACTTTTGTATTGCTTTCAACTATGACAAATGCATTCACCGTGAAATGTCATTTTAACATTTTACAACCTTATCTGGCCATGTGCTGTGTGACACATACATAAAGTGCTGAAAAGACAAGGGAACAGCATGGGGAAGACCCCTGGAAGCATCTCTGACTCCCAGGTCACTGTCTAAAAGTGTGCCCATCATAAGTGATCCTTACCGCATCAGAAGATGCAGACTTGCAACTATCCCCATGCAAGTTCTAGTCCCAGGGCAGTGTTCAATTGTACCTCCCCCATTCCTTGCAATACAAGCGCAAGTATGCAGCCTGCCACCCACCCACCCCCAGGCTGCAATACCATACTGCTTGCTTGCTTGAACTTGAAATTGGGCCTTTTAGGCATTTGGAGGCGGAATCTGGCCACCACATCATGGCTGTGTTGGCGGCCTGGAATCCATACTCAGTCCCCAGCCGCCCGGCGGCCGGGTGTCCATACTCGGTCCCCAGCCGCCCCGTGGCCGGGTGTCCACACACGGTCCCCAGCCGCCTGGGGGCAGCCGGGTGTCCATAAACGGTCCCCAGCCGCCCCTATTTCTCCTTGGAACATCCCCCCACACACTTTTCTTAGCCCGGCCTGCTTTAGGCAGCATTGGACGAGCCCACCAGAGAACTAGACTCCTCCAGTGAGCCCTGACTTCTCCATCGGTGGAGTTGAGAGTGCCAAGGTGAGGAGCATGATGATGATGACAGAAGTTAGCATCTGCTATGTTTTCTTTTAATGCAAGTGTAAGTGTGCAGCCTGCCACCCACCCACCCCCAGACTGCAATTCTATACTGCTAGCTTGCACTTGAAATGGGGCCTTTTAGTTTGGAGGAGGCCGAAGCTGGCCACTACCTCATGGCTGCTTCGGCAGCGAGGTATCCATACTCAGTCCCCAGCCGCACATATTTGTCCTGGTGTGCCTTATACATAAGATTAAGCGCGTATACCAAAACATTACCTGTGCCCTCCCCAGTGCATTTAGTGGGAAGGAGAGCCTATTCCGCTGTAGTGTGTGCATGCCAAACCCCTGTTCATGGTACATGCGAAGATGCCTCCCACCTTGCACCTGTCGTTGCAGACTTGCAACTATCCCCATTCAAGTCCTTGTCCCAGGGCAGTGTTTAATTGTACCTCTCCCATTCCTTGCAATGCAAGCGCAAGTATGCAGCCTGCCACCCACCCACCCCCAGGCTGCAATACCATACTGCTTGCTTGCTTGCACTTTAAATTGGGCCTTTTAGGCATGTGGAGGCGGAATCTGGCCACCACGCCATGGCTGTGTCGGCGGCCTGGTATCCATACTCAGTCCCCAGCCGCCTGGTGGCCGGGTGTCCCCGCTTGCTCCCCAGCCTCCAGGGGGTGGCCGGGTGTCCATACTCGGTCCCCAGCCACCCCTATTTGTCCCGGTAACCTTTCCCACACTTTTCTTAGCCTGGCCTGCTTTAGGGCAGCATTGGCCGAGCCCACCGGACTATCAGACTCCTCCGGTGGGCCCTGGCTTCTTCATCAGGGGAGTTGAGAGTGCCAAGGTGAGGAGCATGATGAGGATGATAGAAGTTAGCAACTGCTTTGTTTTGTTGTAATGCAAGCGCATGTATGTAGTAGCGACTAGGCCTGAGGTGGTCAGCGTTTTGGCGCATATCCTACCTCCTCCGAGGATTGCTGGATGTTTTCCTGCTACTATCCAAGTTCTATGACTCCCGTTAAAACAAAGCTTCAGGTGATAAATGATGGATGAGGTAGTGGCAAAGGAGAAAGAGCAGGAGGAACAGGGACCATTCACATCAATATCAGGCCAGTCAACCAGATATGTCTTGTAGGATATGTTTCTGTAACAAAAGGAGCGGTTCGGCTACACAGTTATAGGGCATACAGTGAGTGCAATGCCTACCAAAAATTTCGAGCCACTCCAATGCCCCTTGGAAATGACATGGAGGTCAGAGTGCGTTAACTAAACCTTTTTTTTCCATTTATAGCAACTGGGTCTCCCGTGCACTGTTGGCCTAAGCAGTGAATGGAAGGCTTTCCAAAAATTATGAGGAACTGCAATGCCCCTTACAAGAGCCATGTGTGGCACCCCAGGGGTCTGGTCACCACAGTAATAGAGATATTACGTCGGAGAGCAAGTGGGAGGTTTCCTGGTCAGGATCCCTTAAACATGCAACATCCTCCTGCCCCAATCCTGGGAGGGGAGAATTCTGCCCTTATAAACTGGATCTGGGGCGGGGTTGAGTGAGTCAGAGAACAGTCAGAGTCAGAGTGAGAGCAAGGGAAAGTAACAGCAAGGAGCTCTGTAGGAGCTAGGAGCTAAAGACCAGGGGCTGGAAGCTGAGCAGAGCTCGCCCTGGCAGAAGACAATAGGAACCGGACACAGGAGTCCGAAGCTGTGAGGACTTATATATCCAGCAGCAGAAACCAGCCGGCAGGGGATTTCAGGTCCTCTGGCCATAGAAGCCCGGAGGCTCAGTCACAAGCAAGGGACCAGCACCTCCGTCGTGGAGCGGAGGCTAACAGAAGGCCCCAAGTCACCAGCCATACGGGTGAGCACTACACGGTACACTCGGGGACGTGGGCTACTTCTACCCGCTTACAGCAAGGTAGCCAGGAAGAGTGCAGACAGACGGGGAGGCCTACAACTCCACCTGGCCAGGGGAACTCCTGCTTGCTCACAGACTGACCAGGCCTCTTATGCTAGCCAGTACTCCCGGGAGGGTCTACCTTATAATCATCAGTAAAGACCCTGAACTGCACTGCAAAGACTCTGAGTCATTCCTGCTGCGCTCGTGCACCATCACCCCCATCATCCACACTCACTGCCCTGAGGCTATATTCCTCCCGAGGGGAGTTATCCCATTCTATGCTGCGCACACAACACCAGCCTCAGCGGTCTGCCTCGCAGCGGTGGTACTCCCTGACCGCAATCCACGGGTGGCGCAGTCGGACAATTAACCTCAAAGCCTAAGAAAGACTGCCACTGGTTTGACCAGCCTGAGCCACGGGACCGGGTCACCGCCACGGAGCCTACAGACCCCAGAGACCCGGCACCGGGTATCCCACACACGTGTACACACGGCCCAGGGGGCGCGTCACATGCAGTACAGCATATTACAAACATAAGTCCCATTATTGGGGAGTGGGTGTCCCATGGTATTTGCTTATGCTTTCCAAGCAAAAGCTGCCAAAAATTAGGACGGAGCAACTTGCAATGCCCCTTACAAGAGCCATGCAGTACAGCATATTACAAACATAAGTCCCATTATTGGGGAGTGGGTCTCCCATAGTATTTGCTTATGCTTTCCAAGCAAAAGCTGCCAAAAATTAGGACGGAGCAACTTGCAATGCCCCTTACAAGAGCCATGCAGTACAGCATATTACAAACATAAGTCCCATTATTGGGGAGTGGGTGTCCCATAGTATTTGCTTATGCTTTCCCAGCAAAAGCTGCCAAAAATTAGGACGGAGCAACTTGCAATGCCCCTTACAAGAGCCATGCAGTACAGCATATTACAAACATAAGTCCCATTATTGGGGAGTGGGTGTCCCATAGTATTTGCTTATGCTTTCCAAGCAAAAGCTGCCAAAAATTAGGACGGAGCAACTTGCAATTCCCCTTACAAGAGCCATGCAGTACAGCATATTGCAAACATAAGTCCCATTATTGGGGAGTGGGTGTCCCATAGTATTTGCTTATGCTTTCCCAGCAAAAGCTGCCAAAAATTAGGACGGAGCAACTTGCAATGCCCCTTACAAGAGCCATGCAGTACAGCATATTACAAACATAAGTCCCATTATTGGGGAGTGGGTGTCCCATAGTATTTGCTTATGCTTTCCCAGCAAAAGCTGCCAAAAATTAGGACGGAGCAACTTGCAATGCCCCTTACAAGAGCCATGCAGTACAGCATATTACAAACATAAGTCCCATTATTGGGGAGTGGGTGTCCCATAGTATTTGCTTATGCTTTCCCAGCAAAAGCTGCCAAAAATTAGGACGGAGCAACTTGCAATGCCCCTTACAAGAGCCATGCAGTACAGCATATTACAAACATAAGTCCCATTATTGGGGAGTGGGTGTCCCATAGTATTTGCTTATGCTTTCCCAGCAAAAGCTGCCAAAAATTAGGACGGAGCAACTTGCAATTCCCCTTACAAGAGCCATGCAGTACAGCATATTGCAAACATAAGTCCCATTATTGGGGAGTGGGTGTCCCATAGTATTTGCTTATGCCTTGCAAGCAAAAGCTGCCAAAAATAAGGATGGAGGAACTTGCAATGCTGGCACCCTGGTGGTATAGTGGTGGTGGAGGCTGAGGATAAGGAGAAGAAGATTAAACAGCCGAAACGAGGAAGTGTATACCCATGTGTGGGTGTGAAGCGGTGCATGTGAATACACCTCCCGAAATAACACAGTGGATTTGACTTTATGTTACTCTGCTGTCATTTGGTGGTGATGAGAAGTCTGGCCCAATCCAGCCCTTGTTCATTTTGATAAGGGTCAGCTTGTCAGCATTGTCAGTTGACAGGCGAGTGCGCTTATCAGTTATAATTCCCCCAGCGGCACTAAAAACACGCTCCGATAACACGCTAGCGGCAGGGCAGGCCAGGACCTCCAAGGCGTACAGAGCAAGTTCATTCCAAGTGTCCAGCTTGGATACCCAATAATTAAAAGGCACAGAGGAATCACGGAGGACGCTGGTACGATCGGCAAGGTACTCCCTCACCATCTTTTGAAACTTTCCACTCCTTGTGAGAGTACCCCGCGCCTCAGGGCCTGTAAGCTGGGCGGGTGTCAGAAAACTGTCCCAGAACGTTGACAGTGTTCCCCTGCCTCTGCTGGATTGGAGTTGCATCTCTCTCGCCTGTACGCCTTGGTTGGGCAACGAACTGTGACCTCTGCCGCTAGCGTGTTCAGATGGGAATTTTTTTAAGAGTTCTGCAGCAAGGGCCTTCTGGTATTGCCCCATTTTTGTAGACCTCTCCACCTCAGGAATAAGAGAGTGAAAGTTCTCCTTGTAGCGGGGGTCTACAAGTGTCACCAACCAGTAATGACTGTCACCCAACATTTTGACAACGCGAGGGTCACGGTTAAGGCAGCGTAACATAAAGTCAGCCATGCGTGCCAGACTGGTAACGGGCAAGATTTCCGTGTCCTCACCAAGATGACGACTGACCATGCTCTCCTCCTCCTCCTCCTCTTCCTCCTCCCCCCTGTCCTCAGGCCACCTACGCTGAACCGACGGTATGACACTTGTACAGGTACTACCGTCTACAACGCATGATAGCAGCTCCTGTTCTTCCTCCTCCTCCTCCTCCTCCTCCTCTCCCTCATTATCCCCCAATGCATGTTGGGATGAGATGAGGCTGGGCTGTGTGTAATCACCCGCTACGGCTTCTTGATCCATCTCATCATACTCTGGCTGCAATGGCTCCTCTTTAATTCTCTGCAGAGAGCGTTGCAAAAGACAGACAAGTGGGATGCTGACACTAATGATGGCGTCATCGCCACTCACCATCTTGGTGGCCTCCTCAAAGTTTGTCAGGATGGTACATATGTCAGACATCCAGGTCCACTCCTGAGGTCTTATGTGTGGAGTCTGACCTGAATATCGACGGCCTTGTTGCAGCTGGTACTCCACAACTGCTCTCTTCTGCTCACAAATCCTTTGCAACATGTGGAGGGTAGAGTTCCAACGTGTGGGGACATCACACACCAGTCGGTGTGCCGGAAGCTGCAAACGCTGCTGCAACACAGCAAGGGCGGCGTAAGCTGTAACCGTCTTGCGAAAATGCGCTGACTGGCGGCGTACTTTCACGAGCAGATCTGGCAACTCGGGGTACGATTTAAGAAACCGCTGAACCACGAGGTTAAGCACATGAGCCAGGCATGGTACGTGTGTGATCTCACCTCGCCTCAGAGCCGCCACCAGGTTACGGTCATTGTCACACACGACCATGCCGGGATGTAGGTTCAGCGTTCTCAGCCACAGATCTGCCTGCTCTTTCACAGCTGTCCACAATTCACAAGCAGTGTGAGGTTTATCACCTAAGCTTATGAGTTTCAGCACAGCCTGTTGCCGCTTGGCGGAGGCAGTACTGCAATGCTTCCAGCTTGTAACTGATGTAATATCTGAGATGGAGGCTGAACATGAGGAGGAGGAGGAGGATGCGCAGGAGCTGTACACTGTGGGGGCAACTCTGACTGACATAGGGCCCGCAATCCTCGGTGTGGGGAGGATGTGTTCCGTCCCAAGGTCCGACTGGGTCCCGGCTTCCACTATGTTTACCCAGTGCGCCGTCAGAGAGATGTACCGTCCCTGGCCACAAGCACTTGTCCACGTGTCCGTTGTCAGGTGGACTCTCCCAGTAACTGCGTTGTTGAGGGCACGGCAGATGCTTTGGGACATGTGCTTGTGTAGTGCGGGGATGGCACACCGGGCAAAATAGTGTCGGCTGGGGACCGAGTACCGAGGGACGGCCACCGCCATAAGATTGCGGAAGGATTCCGTCTCCACCAGCCTAAAAGGCAGCATTTCCAACGCAAGCAGTCGTGAAATGTGCGAATTTAGGACTGTGGCCTGTGGGGCGTTAGCTGCGAATTTCCGCTTTCGTTCAAAGGTCTGGGATATGGACAATTGAACGCTGCGGTGGGACGTGGACGTGGACGTTGATGCTGTTTCTTGAGAAACTGCCTTAACAAGTGAAGACTGAGAGGAGGGGGCATCTTTACATGCAGTATGGACAGGGGATTGCCTTGCACACACAACAGGGGGTTCTATTGCACGCACAACAGTGGAAGAAGCAGTGGTGACACCCGCTGACACTGGTCGTGGACCCTGGGTTTCGCCCCACAAAGTCGGGTGCTTTGCTGCCATGTGCCTGATCATGCTGGTGGTGGTCAGGCTGGTAGTTTTGTCACCCCTGCTGATGCTGGCATGGCAGGTGGAACATATGGCCTTTTTGGGGTTATCAGCAGAGTCTTTAAAAAAATTCCAGACTCTGGAAGACCTACCTCTTGTACTGGCAACGTCCCTCGTGTTGGTGTTACGGGGAACGGTTGCCTGCCTTCTGTCTGCGGCCACCACACTGCTTCTTCCTGCCTGTTGGGGTACTCTGCCTCCCTCCCCCTGTGTGCTGCTGGCCTCAGTCTGCATGTCCTCCTTCCACTTTGGGTCAGTTACTAGATCATCCACCACCTCCTCCTCTTCCACTTGCGCACCACGATCCTCCTCCTCACTTCTTGGCAATTGTGTCTCGTCATCGTCCACCTCTTGTGACAGATTGCCAACGTCGACTTCCTGTGGCCGTGGCTGTTCAAATATTTGGGCATCGCAACATGGGATCTCCTCTTCCACCACTTCAAGCGTATCAGGCGAGGGGCCCAAATATGGAAATGGACCAGTGAACAGCTCTTCAGAGTCCAAGTGTGGGATCACTTGCTGTCTGACGACACTCGGCATGGTGGGAGGAAGGAGAATCAGGGTGAGGAGGAGTATGCGGTCGAGACTCACGGCTACTAAGAGTTGACCGTGTGAAAGACAGACCGGAGGTGGTGGTGCCCAGGTAACTGGAAGTATTATCTGCTATCCAATTAATAACCTGTTCACACTGATCAGTTCTCAATACTGGTGTTGTTCTGTGCTTCCCTAGTAATTCGGTCAAGAAGTGGGAGCGAGAAGATGTGGCTGTTGGTTGTGGCACATTTTCACCTAGGCCACGGCCCCGTCCTCTGCACGAACCATCACCAGAACGTCCACTTCCACGTCCCTTGCCACGCGCCTTGCCCATTGTAAATGAAGTAAAATAGCTTACACTTACACTATCAATGGAAAAAGGGTAATAAAGAGTAGATTAGAACCGTGGAAGAGGAAAACCACAGTTATTGTTTACTGGGGTATACCACACTTTTTTAAATAGAGAAATTGGCGGGTGAACAGTGAGCGACACACTCAAACTGCTTTTTTTTTAGATACCAAAGGCCCAAAACTGGATAGTACAGCGATTTGACCCGTGGAACTGCGAAACCACACTGGGATGTCGGGCCTACACAAGACTATTTTCAACAGATATATTTTTGTGTCACAACAGTCAGGAGACACTACTGTTTTTCTTTACGGAAAAAACTACCAAAACCTGAATAATAGAGATTTTTTACCGTGGGATGGCAAAACCACAGTTATTGTATACTGGGGTATACCACACTTTTTTAAATAGAGATATTTGCGGCTGAACAGTGAGCGACACACTCAGACTGCTTTTTTTTTTAGATACCAAAGGCCCAAAGCTGGATAGTACAGCGATTTGACCCGTGGAACTGCGAAACCACACTGGGATGTCGGGCCTACACAAGACTATTTTCAACAGATATATTTTTGTGTCACAACAGTCAGGAGACACTACTGTTTTTCTTTACGGAAAAAACTACCAAAACCTGAATAATAGAGATTTTTTACCGTGGGATGGCAAAACCACAGTTATTGTTTACTGGGGTATACCACACTTTTTAAATAGAGATATTTGCGGCTGAACAGTGAGCGACACACTCAAACTGCTTTTTTTTTTAGATACCAAAGGCCCAAAACTGGATAGTACAGCGATTTGACCCGTGGAACTGCGAAACCACACTGGGATGTCGGGCCTACACAAGACTATTTTCAACAGATATATTTTTGTGTCACAACAGTCAGGAGACTCTACTGTTTTTCTTTACGGAAAAAACTACCAAAACCTGAATAATAGAGATTTTTTACCATGGGATGGCAAAACCACAATTATTGTTTACTGGGGTATACCACACTTTTTTAAATAGAGATATTTGCGGCTGAACAGTGAGCGACACACTCAAACTGCTTTTTTTTTAGATACTAAAGGCCCAAAACTGGATAGTACAGCGATTTGACCCGTGGAACTGCGAAACCACACTGGGATGTCGGGCCTACACAAGACTATTTTCAACAGATATATTTTTGTGTCACAACAGTCAGGAGACACTACTGTTTTTCTTTACGGAAAAAACTACCAAAAGCTGAATAATAGAGATTTTTTACCGTGGGATGGCAAAACCACAGTTATTGTTTACTGGGGTATACCACACTTTTTTAAATAGAGATATTTGCGGCTGAACAGTGAGCGACACACTCAAACTGCTTTTTTTTTTAGATACCAAAGGCCCAAAACTGGATAGTACAGCGATTTGACCCGTCGAACTGCGAAACCACACTGGGATGTCGGGCCTACACAAGACTATTTTCAACAGATATATTTTTGTGTCACAACAGTCAGGAGACATTACTGTTTTTCTTTACGGAAAAAACTACCAAAACCTGAATAATAGTAATTTTTTACCGTGGGATGGCAAAACCACAGTTATTGTTTACTGGGGTATACCACACTTTTTTAAATAGAGATATTTGCGGCTGAACAGTGAGCGACACACTCAAACTGCTTTTTTTTTAGATACCAAAGGCCCAAAACTGGATAGTACAGCAATTTGACCCGTGGAACTGCGAAACCACACTGGGATGTCGGGCCTACACAAGACTATTTTCAACAGATATATTTTTGTGTCACAACAGTCAGGAGACACTACTGTTTTTCTTTACGGAAAAAACTACCAAAACCTGAATAATAGAGATTTTTTACCGTGGGATGGCAAAACCACAGTTATTGTTTACTGGGGTATACCACACTTTTTTAAATAGAGATATCTGCGGCTGAACAATGAGCGACACACTCAAACTGCTTTTTTTTTAGATACCAAAGGCCCAAAACTGGATAGTACAGCGATTTGACCCGTGGAACTGCGAAACCACACTGGGATGTCGGGCCTACACAAGACTATTTTCAACAGATATATTTTTGTGTCACAACAGTCAGGAGACACTACTGTTTTTCTTTACGGAAAAAACTACCAAAAGCTGAATAATAGAGATTTTTTACCGTGGGATGTCAAAACCACAGTTATTGTTTACTGGGGTATACCACACTTTTTAAATAGAGATATTTGCGGCTGAACAGTGAGCGACACACTCAAACTGCTTTTTTTTTAGATACCAAAGGCCCAAAACTGGATAGTACAGCGATTTGACCCGTGGAACTGCGAAACCACACTGGGATGTCGGGCCTACACAAGACTATTTTCAACAGATATATTTTTGTGTCACAACAGTCAGGAGACTCTACTGTTTTTCTTTACGGAAAAAACTACCAAAACCTGAATAATAGAGATTTTTTACCATGGGATGGCAAAACCACAATTATTGTTTACTGGGGCATACCACACTTTTTTAAATAGAGATATTTGCGGCTGAACAGTGAGCGACACACTCAAACTGCTTTTTTTTTAGATACTAAAGGCCCAAAACTGGATAGTACAGCGATTTGACCCGTGGAACTGCGAAACCACACTGGGATGTCGGGCCTACACAAGACTATTTTCAACAGATATATTTTTGTGTTACAACAGTCAGGAGACACTACTGTTTTTCTTTACGGAAAAAACTACCAAAAGCTGAATAATAGAGATTTTTTACCGTGGGATGGCAAAACCACAGTTATTGTTTACTGGGGTATACCACACTTTTTTAAATAGAGATATTTGCGGCTGAACAGTGAGCGACACACTCAAACTGCTTTTTTTTTTAGATACCAAAGGCCCAAAACTGGATAGTACAGCGATTTGACCCGTCGAACTGCGAAACCACACTGGGATGTCGGGCCTACACAAGACTATTTTCAACAGATATATTTTTGTGTCACAACAGTCAGGAGACATTACTGTTTTTCTTTACGGAAAAAACTACCAAAACCTGAATAATAGTAATTTTTTACCGTGGGATGGCAAAACCACAGTTATTGTTTACTGGGGTATACCACACTTTTTTAAATAGAGATATTTGCGGCTGAACAGTGATCGACACACTCAAACTGCTTTTTTTTTAGATACCAAAGGCCCAAAACTGGATAGTACAGCCCTTTGACCCATGGAACTGCGAAACCACACTGGGATGTCGGGCGTACACAAGACTATTTTCAACAGATATATTTTTGTGTCACAACAGTCAGGAGACACTACTGTTTTTCTTTTCGGAAAAAACTACCAAAACCTGAATAATAGAGATTTTTTACCGTGGGATGGCAAAACCACAGTTATTGTTTACTGGGGTATACCACACTTTTTTAAATAGAGATATTTGCGGCTGAACAGTGAGCGACACACTCAGACTGCTTTTTTTTTAGATACCAAAGGCCCAAAACTGGATAGTACAGCGATTTGACCCGTGGAACTGCGAAACCACACTGGGATGTCGGGCCTACACAAGACTATTTTCAACAGATATATTTTTGTGTCACAACAGTCAGGAGACACTACTGTTTTTCTTTACGGAAAAAACTACCAAAACCTGAATAATAGAGATTTTTTACCGTGGGATAGCAAAACCACAGTTATTGTTTACTGGGGTATACCACACTTTTTTAAATAGAGATATTTGTGGCTGAACAGTGAGCGACACACTCAAACTGCTTTTTTTTTAGATACCAAAGGCCCAAAACTGGATAGTACAGCGATTTGACTCGTCAAACTGCGAAACCACACTGGGATGTCGGGCCTACACAAGACTATTTTCAACAGATATATTTTTGTGTCACAACAGTCAGGAGACACTACTGTTTTTCTTTACGGAAAAAACTACCACAACCTGAATAATAGAGATTTTTTACCGTGGGATGGCAAAACCACAGTTATTGTTTACTGGGGTATACCACACTTTTTTAAATAGAGATATTTGCGGCTGAACAGTGAGCGACACACTCAAACTGTTTTTTTTTTTAGATACAAATGGCCCAAAATGGATAATACAGAGGTTTGAACCGTGGAAGTGCAAAACTACACTTCTGTTTCTCTAGCCTACACCAGACTATTTTCAACAGTTATATTTGTGTCTGAAAAATCAGAGACACGCTTTTTTTTTGGGGGGGGGGGGGGGACACACCAAAAGGTTAATAAGACGGGTATTTGTACAGTGTGAAGGAGGAAAAAAGAAGGAGGATTTAGATGAAAAAAAAAGGATTTTTCTTGGCCCCTGACACCTGGTGCTAAGTCCAGCAATTTCAGCAACAGGAGCACAGAGGACTGTAAGCAGCGTTTGCTGGTATAACCACTGTGTCTCCTATACAGCCTGCCTGCCTGGTATCTGGGATGGATATTAGTCCTGAAAGGGACTGTTTGTTTGTTCTGGCAGCCTTTACAGACCCTACACTAACTATTTCGCAGTTTATATCTCTCCCTAAATCAGCAGCGCTGTCCCTACACTGTCTAATCCGGAGCGACTGTGTCCAAGATGGCGGCGCCCCGTTTTAAATACTCGAGGTGATGCTGTGCGGCCAGCCAATCACTGTAATGCCCACAACCAACATGGCTGCAGCATTACAGTGACAGGCTGGCAATCCCTGCATGTTCATTGGCTCTGTAAAGAGCGCCAAACATGCAGGGCGGAGACCCGAGCTCCCGCCCGAGTAACCCGGAAATGCTCGGTGCTCGCCGAACATCTCGAGTAGCGTGATGCTCGGGCGAGTACCGAGCAGTGTCGAGCATGTTCGCTCACCACTAATAATAATGTATAATGCAAACAAAAGTGCCTCCAAACACAGTATGATACCCCCACAGTGAATTCCTCCGCATTAGCCTCCACATGCACAGTATAATGACCCTACTGTCCCCCACCTCAACTCCCAAGGCAAAGTATGGTGACTCCATCACAGGATGATTCCCCAACTGTGACCTCCACACAGCCCTCCATACAGTATAATGGCCATAAAAAGTCTATAATGGCCTCACATAGTTCTCCATACAGTATAATGGCCTCACATAGTCCTCCATACAGAATAATGGGTCCACATAGCCCTCCATACAGTATAATGGCCTCACATAGTCCTCCATACAGTATAATGGCCTCACATAGTCCTGCATACAGAATAATGGCCCCACATAGTCCTCCACACAGTATAATGGCCCCACATAGTCCTCCATACAGTATAATGGTTTTACATAGTCCTCCATACAGTATAATGGGCCCCACATAATCCTCCATACAGAATAATGGACCCACATAGTCCTCCATACAGTATAATGGCCCCACATAGTCCTCCATACTGTATAATGGCTCCACATAGTCCTCCATTCATAATATTGGGCCCCTCATAGTCCTCCATACAGTATAATGGCCCCACATGGTCCTCCATACAGTATAATGGCCACAAAGAGTCCTCCATACAGAATAATGGTCCCCACATAGTCCTCCATACAGTATAATGGCCTCACATAGTCCCCCATACAGTATAATAGCCACGTAGTCCTCCATACAGAATAATGGCCCCACATAATCCTCCATACAGAATAATGGGCCCACATAGCCCTCCATACAGAATAATGGGCCCCACATAGTCCTTCATACAGTAAAATAGGCCCCACATAATCTTCCATACATTATAATGGTCCCACATAGTTCTCCATACTGTATAATGGGCACCACATGGTCCTCCATACAGGATAATGGCCCCACATAGTCCTCCATACAGTATAATGGCCCCACATAGTGCTCCATACAGTATAATGGCCCCACATAATCCTCCATACAGTATAATGGCCCCACATAGTTCTCCATACAGTATAATGGCCTCACATAGTTTTCCATACAGTATAATGGGTATAATGGTCCCATATAGTCCTCCATATAGTATAATGGCCCCACATAGTTCTTCATACAGTATAATGGCCTCACATAGTTCTCCATACAGTATAATGGCCCCATATAGTCCTCCATACAGTATAATGGTCCCACATAATCCTCCATACAGTATAATGGGCTCCACATAGTCCTCCATAGAGTAAAATGGCCCCACGTAGTCCTCCATACAGTATAATGGGCCCCACATAGTCCTCCATAGAGTATAATGGCCCCCACATAGTGTTCCATACAGTATAATGGCCCCACATTGTCCTACATACAGTATAATAGGTCCCACATAGTCCTCCATACAGTATAATGGGCCCCACATAGTCCTCCATACAGTATAATGGGCCCCACATAGTCCGCCATACACTATAATGGGCCCCACATAGTCCTCCATACAGTATAATGGCCCCACATAATCCTCCATACAGTATAATGGCCCCACATAGTGCTCCATACAGTATAATGGCCCCACATAGTCCTCCATACAGTATAATAGGTCCCACATAGTCCTCCATACAGTATAATTGGCCCCACATAGTCCTCCATACAGTATAATGGGCCCCACATAGTCCTCCATACAGTATAATGGGCCCCACATAGTCCTCCATACAGTATAATGACCCCACATAATCCTCCATACAGTATAATGGCCCCACATAGTCCTCCATGCAGTATAATGGTCTCACATAGTCCTCCATACAGTATATTAGCCACATAGTCCGCCACGCAGAATAATGGCCCCACATAATCCTCCATACAGAATAATGGGCCCACATAGCCCTCCATACAGAATAATGGGCCCCACACAGTCCTTCATGCAGTAAAATGGGCCCCACATAGTCTTCCATACAGTATAATGGCCCCACATAGTCCTCCATACAGTATAATGGGCTCCACATAGTCCTCCATACAGTATAATGGGCCCCACATAGTCCTCCATACAGTATAATGGGCCCCACATAGTCCTCCATACAGTATAATGGGCCCCACATAGCCCTCCATACAGAATAATGGGCCTCACATAGTCCTTCATACAGTAAAATGGGCCCCACATAATCTTCCATACATTATAATGGTCCCACATAGTTCTCCATACAGTATAATGGCCCCACATAGTTCTCCATACAGTATAATGGCCTCACATAGTTTTCAATACAGTATAATGGGTATAATGGTCCCATATAGTCCTCCATACAGTATAATGGCCCCACATAGTCCTCCATACAGTATAATGGCCCTACATAATCCTCCATATAGTATAATGGCCCCACATAGTTCTTCATACAGTATAATGGCCTCACATAGTTCTCCATACAGTATAATGGCCCCATATAGTCCTCCATACAGTAGAATGGCCCCACATAATCCTCCATACAGTATAATGGGCTCCACAAAGTCCTCCATAGAGTAAAATGGCCCCACGTAGTCCTCCATACAGTATAATGAGCCCTACATAGTCCTCCATACAGTATAATGGCCCCACATTGTCCTCCATACAGTATAATAGGTCCCACATAGTCCTCCATACAGTATAATGGTCCCACATAGTCCTCCATACAGTATAATGGGCACCACATAGTCCTCCATACAGTATAATGGCCCCACATAGACCTCCATACACTGTAATGGGCCCCACATAGTCCTCCATGCAGTATAATGGCCCCACATAATCCTCCATACAGTATAATGGCCCCACATAGTGCTCCATACAGTATAATGGCCCCACATAGTCCTCCATACAGTATAATAGGTCCCACATAGTCCTCCATACAGTATAATGGGTCCCACATAGTCCTAAATACAGTATAATGGCTCCACATAGTCCTCCATACAGTATAATGACCCCACATAGTCCTCCATACAGTATAATGGCTCCACATAGTCCTCCATACAGTATAATGGACCCACATAGTCCTCCATACAGTATACATGGCCCCACATGGTGCTCCACAATGTATACATGGCTCCACATGGTGCTCCACACTGTATACATGGCCCCACATGGTTCTCCTCACAGTATAATGGCCCCAGATTAAAATAAATAAATAAATACTCACCTCTGCCATTGCAACGCTGATCACTACCTACCTGTGTGCCCACGGGCCATCCCTTCACTCTTGTCAGTGCGCGCGCCCTCCCCCTTTCACTAGCGCTGCGGCCACTCTCCTATGCGCGCGCCCTCCCATCAGGTCGCGCGCTCTCCCATTGGGCCACGCGCTCTCCCATCCGGCCGTGCGCCCTGATGGAAGGGCATGTCCAGAGGAAAGTGGCTGCGGCAGTATTGAGGCGATGGCCGGATGGCCCAAAATCTCTGCTGGAGGACCTGCCTGGGGGGCATTTGCCCCTCTGCCCCCCCGGCCTAGCCCGCCCCTGGGGCTTCATTCTAGTAATTGTTGGGGATCAGAAAAGTTAGATGAATACCACTGATGAGACATCCGTGGCATATCCAAATGATGCCCATAAGACTCCAACCAGACCCCTTCATTACCTTACTCCCTGCAGGGTACTTGTCAATTTTGGTTGCCATCACACATAGGATCCTGATGCCAACCAGTGCCAGGATCATGTGTGAGGTGCCGTGAGGTGAAGTGGACCTTGGAGTGAGGAGCGGAAAGTCACACTATAAATTACAGCTGGCCACGGGGCAACCCTTTTTTGCCAGCTTGTATTATGCCCCTGGTATGCAGTCAGAATACAATAAAGTGGCACAGCACCCATAGTGGGACACGTTACTTCCACTAGGTGCATTCTCTTACTGAAAAACAGTTTAGCTATATTTATTCTTCAAGAAATGCCTGCGTCCCCCCTCTCCCCTGGGCATGGATATTCGTGTAGATCCTTACAGTGCGGCATTGCACGGTGCATGCTTGCACAGATAATACATTCAGATAGGAGGGCGCCATTTGTCATGTTGGCTATGACTCGTCTACTGGCAGGTGCATTACCTCCTGGGTCTGGAGTAAAACACTGCCAGGAACATGATATTTAAATTGCAGTGATTGATAGCTTTGTCAATACCGGGGAAATAACCAGGGGCGGGCGCCTATGTGATGGATGCCAGCAAGATATTATTTAAGAGAGGAACACGGGAAATCTCATGTTGTGTCATCTCAGATCTGTCTTGTGCAAGCAGCAGATAATCCTGGAAGAGCAGGGACAAATATTTATAGAGCGAGGCGTTCACCGGCCTTGACTGACTTCATTCTCTGAAGTGTGTCTAAGGTGTCTGTCACGTTGTGCCACGTGTGATAAATTTGTGAAAGTCACATAAATTGATGTATCCTATGACAGTAATTCATACCCCTCATAGATTGTCCTATCTGACACATTTATGGCTTACCGACAGGTTGGGGGTCCGGTATAAATCCCTTTTGCAGTTTTCAGGATTGGAGTGATGGACGTGCATGAGATGTTTCCTTCATTCATTTCCAGGTGCATGCAAGGCGTTAAAGTCTCCTCATACTGGCATGCCAGACCTGGCATGCCACTCTCCACAAGAAGAAACATTACCCTTTAGAGCCCAGTCTAAGCCTCTCACCTAGTCAAAGCAGATCGCATAGTCTCCAAATTGAGAGTCTGATTTGGCTTTTATCCTAAGTCATATGTCAAGGCTCGATAAAGGGTCGATATTGACTTGCAGGATTGCTACCTCCATAAACCACTAATTCCAAACAATGAAAAATGAATGGTTAATTAGTACACCTGTATCTACATCCCATAAACTGGTTTTCATTCCAAAACGACAACTCCCAGCATGCCTTGACTGCTGCAGATGGTATGCTTTTTTTTTTTTTTTTACCATAGTCATATCCAAGGGGTGGCAGAGTTTAAAGAGATCCTGTCATTTGCCATAAATATGTATTTTTTAAGTTGCCTAGTATAAATGCCGCTGCTCTCCTGAATCCGGCGTTGTTTTTCTTTTGCTCCTGCGCCTCTCCGTTCCCAAGATATATCCTGTATAAAAATCTAGTCTTGTTAGCCAACCGGGCATGGTCCTCCAGAAGATCTTCAGACCATCCCCACTTGGCTTGCAAGACTAGATTTACTGTATATACACGAAAGAAGGGACAATATCTCAGGATAGGAGAGGCGCAGGAACAAAAGAAAAACAACGCTGTATTCCTGAAAACAGCGGCATTTATACCGCTGAAAAAATATTACATATTTACGATACCCGCCCTAAACAGGAGTCTTAGCAGAGCATTTTAACAAGCTCTTCGCTGCCCTTTGTTGGTCGAGGTGCAGTATTGCAGGAAGTGGCAAGACCTGCTTGTGCTATAACGTTCCCGTCACAAGTCATTTACAAGTCTGTCTGCTTTTTGCGGTAGCTTAGAACTAGTTTATGTTTTGCAGGTGATACAATTCTTCGAATAGCTGGCGTTTATTTGCAAAGTAACTGCAGTGCGCTTTCTAACATGGCAGGGGGGTGGCGGAGGAAATATAATATTCCACAGTTTTATTAGGGTTAGATACTAAAGGTAAAAGACTTTGCATTGATTTTTCTTTGTAATGGTGTAAATTGATGATACAGAGAGAGACACAGGATCACATTTTCGTCTCATATTGATTCTATAATCTGAGCTGCGGCCAGAAAATCTACTGTCCTGGCTATGTGCATATTTCAGCTTCATATTCTTCCGTCTGCGCTGTGTCGTGTCTTGTATTTCTCCGTGGCTTCCTAATATATGTGTTTTAATAGACGTCCTTGTGTCTGGGGAAACTGGGTGATGACCAATGGGGGCGTCATTACAAACCTAACATAGGACTCCTGGAGTACAAAATGTAAAATATGGATACAGATGGACTTTTTGTCCTGGATGTTTATACCTGAATACAGCCATATTGTGCCAAATAATACTTCTATACTGATGTGGAAACCTGTATGAAAAGTTTTTTAGAAGAAACTCAAGAGGTTTCACACGTTTGCCAGTTTCGATCGATCGGAGACAAGAGCACACAACCAGTGTCTGTCTGTGTACAAGGCTTGTCTGCTCTCAGATGCCCAATCACAAATTTTTATTATATAAGGGAACTGGGAATGGCTTAATACATTAAATTACCTAAAAAGGAAGATATTTAAGTTGGGAATAACAAAGTCGTAAATTATGTATTCTTCTGAATTCCTTCGAAACTGGTTATATCTAGTTTACTATACTTTCAGAAACAAAGGAAAGATTTAATACAAAGACATCTCTATATCAGACACAGTGCCCTGTGTTATAGATTTAATAGATTTATAAATAACACTTATAAAGCTAATATTAAAATACAAGATTATCAAAGATCTACATATATTTAATTGTCTAAATAATAATCAAAGCAAAGTATAAAATATTAACCATAAAAATACTAAACTTCCCAAATAATACTTTCATATAAAGTGAAATAATGATGACTTCATACAGAATCCACATATAGTGCCCACATTATACTACCGTTCAATACCTAAACAAAGCTGCCATTCAGTGTCCAAATAATACCTCCACACAGTGCATATATAATAACGTCATACAGCATCCAAATGGAACTGTCAGATGTGCCTTTCTTTAACTTTGCTTTTGGCTAAAAATTTCCTGGGATGAGTCCGACTTTGAAAAAGAAAAACATTTTGAGTTACTCTGTTGACTGCTGTAACGCAGATATTTTATTTATTTCTAAAGACGGTCATATAGCGCCATTTGTTTATTTATTTAAGGCTCGGAAAGACACATCTGTGAATGTTTTATTTGGATACTGTATGAAGTTATTATATGTGCACTGTGTGGCGGTATTATTTAGACTGTAATTGGCAGCTTTATTTGGACATTGAATGGCAATATTAGGTGGGCATGATATGACAGGTTTATTTGGATACTATATGGCCGGGCTTCTCAATGTTTTCTCTGTTGGGCCTCATCATCTGTAGTAGAACTTCATGCTGGAATTAAAAATATGAATCCGGTATTTTGTACTTTTTTTTTAAATAATAAAAAAAGCTCAATTAGTAAATTATATTTTTAAAGCAGTGCAGCCATAAGAAGCTTTGTGCAGCATGTGGTCACATCACCAACAGCTAAAGGGCTCCTCTCTGATTCAGAAGCACTGCTGTATGGAGTCATTATTTAGCTTTGTATGATGGTATTATTTGGAGATGTATTATTTGGTATAGTATGGCTGCAGTTTGTCACATATTAATGCCATTCAGTGCCTAAAAAAACCTGCCAATCAGTAATGAAATAATACTGCCACTATACAACACCTAAATAATGACTGCATATGGTTTCCAAATAAATCTGTATCTGTATAATACTGCAAATTCAGGCCTAAAACATCAATGTCCCTATATTATCACCACACAGTACCTAAATAGCTCCATACAGTATATAAATAAAACTGTGTCCACATAATACTGTAATACTGCAATTTAATGGCTAAAAAAATCTGCCATTCAATGTCCCACTATGACCGCCACACAATACCTAAATAATAACTATGCAGTATGCAAATATATCTTTGTCCATATAACATTGAAATTTAGTACCTAAGGAAACTGCCATTCAGTGTCCTAATAATACCGCCAAACAGCGCCTGTTGGAAATAAAAGTATTTGCTTTATAGCACTCAAAAAGAGTGGCTCATATGTTTTTTTCAAAGCAAGTCATCTTGGAAAATCTTGAGCCATGGACAAAGGAAGGACACATCCTTAGCTCTCACATAATACTGACAACTGTTCAAATAATGCCGCTATACAATGCCTAAATTATTCTCCATAGGATATTCAAATAAAACTGCTATACAGTGCTCATATAATACTTCCATATATTTACCACACAATGCTGTCATCCAGCACACAAGTAAAACCGCCATTCACTCTCAATATTATGAAGTGGTTAAATATTGAAGTGGATTTTTCTCTGTTAACCCCGTGTTGATCATTTTTTTATGACCCTAATCTGAGATCCCGCAGACAGATGTGATCATAATGAAGCATTTTTCCAGGTTATCCCGGGAGACACAGAGCGCTGCATCTGCACAAATATTTCCACATCCCCCAGATGTTCCCGCGCACCACGTCTGTCACTGAGGGATATTAATATATATTCATACAGAATAACACAGCGTTCAGCTCTTCTTAAAGGGTAGGTCCATCAGTATTCATGATGAAAGTTGGAGGAGCTATAAATATGGTAACCGCTGCTGTGATCCCTTCCCGTTCCCTTCTCTAACTGTACGTGGCACCATATGGCGCTATTAATAAAACTATCTAGAGCAGACCATATAGTTAAGGCTGACAACTGGTGGTCAGTTAAAGGGAATGGCTGACTGGGTAGCTGTTCCATGCTCCATATGCGAGTGTTCTTCAGGCAGAGTATGGCGGTATTATTAGTTTGCTGAACTGTAGCTTTAATTGGGCATTAAATGGCAGTATTGTGTCTGAAGCATAAGAATTATATGATAGTGTAATTTGTATGGATTTTTATTTAGGCATTGTGCGGCGGTATTATTTATACAGTGGTATGAATGCTAGTTTTATGTGGGCATTGAATGGCAGTATTATACAAGAAATATAAGGCAGTGTTATGTGCCCATTATATATGGCAGTATAGATAGTTTGGGAGGCATTTTAAGGCAATATTATTTGCACACTGAATTATAGTTTTTTGAATGTCGGTATTGTGTATTGGCATTGAATGTGAGAAATGCTAGAATGTGTTATGTAGGTATTATATGATAATGTAATCAGAGTTTTATCTACGCAGTATATGGCGGTGTTATTTATATACTGAATAGTAATTTTATTTGGGAATCGAATAACAGTATTGTGTCAGAGATATACCATAGTGTTATGTTGGCATTATATGGTAGTGTAATTTGTATTGGAGTTTTATTCAGGCTTTGTATGGTGGTATTAATTGTACATTGAATTGTAGTTTTTGTATTTATTTGGACATTATATGGCAGAACTACATGAGCACTATATGACATATTGTTTGACAGTATAACGTGTGTGGAAGTTTTATGAAGGCATTATATGGCAGTATTTGTATGCTGAGTTTTATTTGGGCATTGAATGGCAGTAATATGTGGGAACTATAAGAACGTGTTAATCAGGTATTATATGATAGTATAATTTGTCAAAGAGGATAATTTAGGCATTGTATGGTGGTATTATTGTACACGGAAAAGTAATTTTACTTGGGTATTACATGGCACTATTGTATTGTAAATAAATAGTAGTGTTTTGACGGTATTATATGGTAATATAATTTATGTGGGAGTTTTATTTGGGAGTTTCATTTAGAAGTTATATATTACGTTAGATGGCAGCATTGTGTGAGCAACATATGAAAGTGTTATTTAGGTATTATATGACAGTGTATGGGAGTTTTAGTTAGATATATATAACAGTATTATTTGTATACTGAATTGCGGCTCTATTTGGGCATGGAATGGTAGAATTGTGTGGAAAATATATGGAAATGCTATGTAGTTGTAAAATTGGAGGGTGACTTGAGTGGAAGTTTTATTTAGGCATTGTATGGCGGTATTATTTATATTTTGGTGTGAAGTATAGTTTTATTTGGAAATCTAGTAGCAGTGTTGTGTAAGAAATATATTTAGAAATGTGTTATGTGGACACTGTATGGTAGTATACATTAGTTTGTAAACAATAGGCATTGTATGGCGGTATTTATATTTTGGTGTGAAGTATAGTTTCATGTGGAAATCTAATAGCAGTGTTGTGTAGGAAATGTATTTAGAGATGTGTTATGTGGACACTGCATGGTAGTATACATTAGTTTGTAAACAATAGGCATTGTATGGCGATATTATTTATATTTTGGTGTGAAGTTTAGTTTCATTTGGGAATCTAATAGCAGTGTTGTGTAGGAAATATTATATTTAGAGATGTGTTATGTGGACACTGCATGGTAGTATACATTAGTTTGTAAACAATAGACATTTTATGGCGGTATTATTTATATTTTGGTGTGAATGATAGTTTAATTTTGGTATTGAATGAGGGTGTTGTGTAGGAAATATTTAGAGATGTGTTATGTGGTCACTATATGGTAGTATATAATATTTTGTATTGCGACATTATTTATGTACATACCTTGAAACAACAAGAAACGCTTCTAAAACTGGAAAGTTTATGCGTTCTTCTTAGTTTGTTGCCCAAGACCCCATTTTCTATAGGTCCACCTCTGGCTGCCACTGGTGGGAACCCATGATCTTGACCTTTGCCTTGACCTCGCCCCAAATTAGCCATGTTCAGGCTGAATTACTTGCATTAGGAATGACAAATTCATTGCATTCTACAGAGCGATGTAATGTTTCCCAGGACGTGATGGCTTTTCTTCTTCATCGTCAGCCATGCCGGGTACTTATAATTAATGGTTCCACCAGGGAGGCTTGGGTTAGGATTTAATTATTGAAACCTTTATCCTAAGCAGCTGTTATATAAAAGGTTATTTTATTAGGAAGCGATCGCCGCTGTGGCCTCTTTTAACGTGTAAGCCGCAGGGAATCGCTGCTTTCTCTTCATCTACGTCTTCCTTTGTTTGGTCTCGAGGATTAAAAAACGAGTAAAGGATTTAATTCTAGTGAAAAAAACGGAGGTGATGTACAGTGCAAAGTAATGTAACGCAGGTCAGGGATATCTGCTCGTCATCATAATTCAGGAAACATCCTGGTCACAAATTTAATGCTGGCGAGATTTAACATCAACATTTTACAGACTTGGGATCCAATCTACACAGAATATTCAGCCTTAAATTAAAAGGGTTGTAATGTCCACCTTTGGGGGAAATTTATTTTTCTGACTTGCACTGTCAATTGCTGGCTGCAGAATGAGTTAACTGAGGATCCATCAGTGAGCCAGCTATGATGGTTTGTCAGGGAGTTTGTAGCTCTTTTATCTGTCTTTTTCTGAGCTCCTCTCAGCTGATTTATAACCACGGACCACATCAAAGTTGAAGGCGCAGGGAATCAAGCTGCCTGTAAAAGCCATATGATGCAAAATTGTTAATAAAAATAAAATATTTTTAGCCATAAAAATGCATTTATAAAATCCCACTTTAATCTATCCTTATACACCTTGTTTTAAAGTAGTATTCCCATCTCCAAGATCCTATTCCAATATGTAGTAGGTGTAATAATAATAATATTAGAAAATATCTCCAAATTAGAAATGTAGTATAGTTCTTCTGATTCGCTATGTCTCTTTCCTCATGTGCAGGGCATTGCAAGACCTTAGGTATCCATGGTTACGACCACTTGCAACTAGCCAACTAACTGTCGCAATATCATTGGTCGTAACCATGGATACCTAAGGTCTTGCAAAGCCTGCACTTGAGGGAAGAAGCATAGCTAATCAGAAGAACTGTACTACTTTTCTAATTGGAGGTAATTGCTAATATTATTATTATACCTACTACATATTGGGATAGGATCTAGGAGATGGGAATACCCCTTTAAGGCTATATCCACATTCACTAATTTTTTTACCGTCCCAGTGGATCTAAAATTAAAAAACAACTTTTCAGTAGGACTTAGTTAATAAAAGTTCTTAATGTTTTGTGTGTACAGCTCCTATGCAAACCTGTGTGTCCCAGAGGTCACAGATAACCAAAACCCCGATTCTGCAGTCATATTTCCACATCCATCTATGCCTTGCAAATGTAGATTTAGTAGGTTGGTAAGAAGTAGGAGACAAATTGATGGGACTTTAACTGACTGCAGAATCAGACTACACAGGCTTTCTTTGCTGTCTATTACCATGGAGGTGAATAACTTTGCATGGGAGCTGCAGACACAAAATCATTTTTAAGTTTTTAAAGTGAATCTGTCATGCAGTTTTTGCTATGAGCGGCATAATATAGGGGTGAAGCGCATGATTCCAGGGATGTGTCACTTATTAGGCTGGTTGCTGTAGTTTTAATGCAATCAGTGTTTTATCAGCAGGAAATTATCACTGCTGGACTAGATCTCAGGTGCACAGCAGTCAGGCAAATCTGTGTAACCCCGCCTCCACCGCTGATTGGCAGCTTGCTGACAATGCACAGT
Source organism: Phyllobates terribilis (assembly GCF_046119375.1). Taxonomy (NCBI): domain Eukaryota; kingdom Metazoa; phylum Chordata; class Amphibia; order Anura; family Dendrobatidae; genus Phyllobates; species Phyllobates terribilis. The sequence continues at coordinate 391,196,429 of NW_027362765.1, forward strand.
GTACAGAGGAAGCAGCCAATCAGTGGTGAGGGCGGGGTTATATACAGCTCAGCATTCCCGAGCTCTGCTAGATCTACAGCAGAGAAAACTGTGGTTCTATCAGGACTGAGGCACCCAGCAAACTAAGTGATACATTGCTGGAATCAAGGTCTCTGGCTCTACATCATGCTGCTGTTAAATTACAAAGCACAAACCTGCTGACAGATTCCCTTTAAATGCATGGGAACAATGCACAATAGTAAGAAGGTGGGACATATGTGTAATATCTAGGACATACAGTCTATATTCTATGCTGCTGGACTGAACAGTCGTCGACTGTCACGGGTCTGGCTGCTGAAACCTCCAGGAATGAAAGATTTGACCAAATTCAATTCACCAGATTTGCTTGAATTCAACTGGAAAATTCAATTTGCTTTGAATGTATGAGACAAAAATGGACACAAATGTTGATAAAAGCCATTTATTCTGCTCTGAAGTCTTTCCAGATCCCAGACCGTAATAATCAGAGGGGTTCAAAAATAAAAAAATATTATCCTCACTCTCACCTATTCAGTTGTGGTCCCCTTCCGGTCCTCCGCCGGCTTGCTTCCTTCCTCCGGCACTGGTCTTCTCTTCTGTACCTCCGGTGTTGACCTGGTCTCACGCAACGTCATGACGTCAGTTGAGTCCTAGACACACCAGTGGCGCCGGAGATTGAGGACAGAAGAGAAGACCAGAGCCGGAGAAGAACAGGACAGACGAGGGTCGACGTGAGAATAATGTCTTTTTTTAAAAAATGTTAACACCTTCCTGGCCCTACATAATATCAAGAAGAATTGGCTGCCATTTTGCTTGAGTTGAACGAACCGAATGGCAAAAAATTTCAAATCCGAATTTTTTTATGAAAATCAAAGCGAATTTGACAATTAATTGCCTTTGCTGTAGGAAATGTTGCAGCCTCGTTATGGACAATCATGAAATTATGCTAAAGTCCGCTTTTTTCAACAGTTATTTGTTCTAAGGTTAGGGTCCTCAGGGCGGCCGTCACTTCTGGTTGAAAGTCACATCTAAATGTGGAGGTGAATGAAGGTAACACTGAGACATTCCAAACTTGTGCACTCATTCATCCCCACATTGGACGCATGCAACTTCTGTGTTCACACATTGTGGCTACGGTGCATCTCCTTCAAAAATTGCAGAAAAAACTTGGGAGTTTTTTTTATTTTTTAAACGCAAGTGATTTCAGCCTTATTTTAGTAATGAGATACAATACAAACAGAAAAAAAGTAACTTTTAAATAAGTTTTCTTTTTGGTGGCATATCAAGCTGTTTTCAGAAATACGAGAACGAGTGCATCTTGCCCTTGTCCTGAAATTTTCCCCAATTACACACGCGGCTGTCTTAAAATGTCATTTTTAGTGGAGGTCCTGCAGAGCCCATCTGGAATTTCAAGCACCGTGACTTAGCATAAAATCTTGATTTCCAAGAAGATACTTCAAACTCCTTGAGAATTGCTCTAAACCAACATGAAGATGATGTCAATTATCCTCCTAGTCCTAGTAGATTTCTATCAGAGAGCGCTAATGGAACACTGCACCGAAACTACACCAATCTTCTACCTAGGAACATAAATGGTTGCAGTGGCGCTGGGCCAGGACCGGGGAATAATCCATTTCTCCTTTCCTCTACAATAACTTTTTGTAAACCTGCCTGAAGAAGGAGCCTCTGTGCTCTGAAATCTTGCAAACACAATTCTTCTGGTTAGCTACTAAAGGTATCACTCCTAGAATAATTTTGTTATTTTTAGACATAAAAGTATTTATGTTGAATTTTTAGGAATTCGCTGAAGCCAGTGAACTAGAATAAATTGCAGTTCGCTTTGGGTGCCATTTTACACATTGCAGAAGATTGTATCAGAAAGAGAAGGATGTTGGGTGCGGCTGGGCAGGCTACCCCATCATCAGGTGCGGACACAGCCAGAAGAACAATACCGTGGGTATGGAAAGTATTCAGACCCCTTTAAATTTTTCACTCTTTGTTTCATTGCAGCCATTTGGTAAATTCTAAAAAGTACATTTTTTTTCTCATTAAAGTACACTGTGCACCCAATCTTGGCTGAAAAAAACCCCAGAAATGTAGAATTTTTTGCAAATTTATTAAATAAGAAAAACTAAAATATCACATGGTCATAAGTATTCAGACCCATTGCTTAGACACTCATATTTAAGTCACATGCTGTCCATTCCTTGTGATCCTCCTTGAGATGGTTCTACTCCTTCATTGGAGTCCAGCTGTGTTTAATTAAATTGATAGGACTTGATTTGGAAAGGCACACACCTGTCTATATAAGACCTCACAGCTCACAGTGCATGTCAGACCAAATGAGAATCATGAGCTTAATGGAACTGCCCAAGGAGCTCAGAGACAGAATTGTGGCAAGGTATAGATCTGGCCAAGGTTACAAAAGAATTTCTGCAGTACTCAAGGTTCCTAAGAGCACAGTGGCCTCAATAATCTTTAAATGGAAGAAGTTTGGGACCACCAGAAGTCTTCCTAGACCTGGCTGTCCAGCCAAACTGAGCAATCGTGGGAGAAGAGCCTTGGTGAGAGAGGTAAAGAAGAACCCCAAGATCACTGTGGCTGAGCTCTAGAGATGCAGTAGGGAGATGGAAGAAAGTTCCACAAAATCAACTATCACTGCAGCCCTCCACCAGTCGGGCCTTTATGGCAGAGTGGCCCGACGGAAGCCTCTCCTCAGTGCAAGAGATATGAAAGCCCGCATAGAGTTTTCTCAGAAACACATGAAGGACTCCCAGACTATGAGAAATAAGATTCTCTGGTCTGATGAGATGAAGATAGAACTTTTTGGTGATAATTCTATGCGGTATGTGTGGAGAAAACGAGGCACTGCTCATCACCTTCCAATACAATCCCAACAGTGAAACATGGTGGTGGCAGCATCATGCCATGGGGGTGTTTTTCAGCTGCAGGGACAGGACGACTGCTTGCAATTGAAGGAAACATGAATGCGGCCAAGTACAGAGATATCCTGGATGAAAACCTCTTCCAGAGTGCTCTGGACCTCAGACTTGGCCGAAGGTTCACCTTCCAACAAGACAATGACCCTAAGCACACAGCTAAAATAACAAAGGAGTGGCTTCAGAACAACTCTGTGACCATTCTTGACTGGAACAGCCAGAGCCCTGACCTAAACCCAATTGAGCATCTCTGGAGAGACCTGAAAATGGCTGTCCACCAACATTCACCATCCAACCTGATGCAACTGGAGAGGATCGGCAAGGAAGAATGGCAGAGGATCCCGAAATCCAAGTGTGAAAAACTTGTTGCATCATTCCCAAGAAGACTCATGGCTGTACTAGCTCAAAAGGGGGCTTCTATTCAATACTGAGCAAAGGGTCTGAATACTTATGACAATGTGATATTTCAGTTTTTCTTTTTTAAAAATTTGCACAAATTTCGACATTTCTGTTTTTTTTCAGTGAAGATGGGGTGCAGAGTGTACTTTAATGAGAAAAAAAAATGAACTTTTTAGAATTTACCTAATGGCTGCAATGAAACAAAGAGTGAAAAATTGAAAGGGGTTTGAATACTTTCCGTACCCATTGTATATGGGCCCTTTGCAGTCCAATAAATCATCAAAATGCTCAATTTCACCTGCTTTGGAGCTGGGGGACCCCTTACCTTTTGGGCCTCTGTGTGGCTGCACAGGTTGTACCAGAGGAATGTCCGCGCCTGCCCATAATGCCTTGCCACTATCACATCACATCGTATAGCAAAGCTGATCATGAAGGATTATGGTAGCCTGTATAAAAGCTAAGGCAGGGAATGTGGCAGCAATTTTATGGTGAACCTTGACAGAGAGAGGACATCACAGCTCGCAGCTTAGCCATTGAGATAGGGAGAGAAATCCCTAAATAAAACACTGAAGAAACTGTAGAGCTGAGGTCCTGCGTTGCGGTTGTACTGTGTCCCTGGCAAAAATGAAGCATGTCAATGCAACAGCTGTGAAGAAGTTTAGTATGTGAGGAAAAGATAATAGGGTCATACATGGTTTTTTAGGGAACTTGGAGTCTTTGAGATTTTTTCGATTCGCAGTAGATTGAACTTCCTTGGAAAATTCATAGAATCTGGCAAATTCAAATTTTAAGAGACTCGCTCATCTCTGGTAGAAACATTTGTAATAGCATCGTGAGAGGACATCTCAGATACAGGTTAACAATTGAGGTAAGGGAAGAAAGCTATAAGAAACTGAATAAACAGTACAGATAGCGTGTGACAGCACATAAACAGTTGCCATCCTTTTACCCATATCTATATGTTGTGAGGTCATTTTGACATTACCATGGATCTGTTTGCTTTACAAAAGCTTGAAAAGTGTTTAGTATCGTTGTAGGATACAATTGGAGCACTTCTGGTTTGCAGCAAATCAGTTTTTTTTTTTTTGCAAAAATGTAAAAATGTCAGTGAAATCCGGTGATTTCAAAGTTTAAAAGATTTGCTCATTCCTAATTATTTACAAATGGAGAAAGTGGAGATGAAAGTAGTAGTAAAGATGCAGTGGAAAAAATTCTGAAAGTATAAGATAATGTTCACACGTTGTGTTTGGCATTACAGACACCTTCTTAGAGGCTGTCTCTAGGACCCAGCGGCTACCTTCCTCATGCTAATTAACACCCTGGCCTGGGTGTATAAATACCTGCTGTGTGTCAGAGGGAGGTGCTGGTGATATTCATTACTCCTTGTGAGCACCACTTCATCCTCTCTGGAGCTTGAGGACTTGCGCACATTTGTCTGGAGTCATCTAAAGCTAAGCAATTTTCCCTTCTTTGTCCTCCCTTGTTGTCTTTAGTGTTCAGTGGGTATCGACTAGTTCTCATGCTCTTCCTTCCCTAGCCAGGGCCAAGTGCCAGGGAAAGACAGGGCAAGGAACGCGTTCGGCGATTGGTGAAGAGCCAATATAGGGACGTTAGGGGAGACAGGGTGATATTCTATCAGCCAGGAGGTCTCCGCTCCCCCTATCCCTAGAGTCTGGGCTTCCTTTCCCTCTTTCCCTCTTCCCTTTGTGTTGTACTAAGTCTTTCCCACACCTTGCGTGACACATATGTTTATGAAAAAATACACATTACAAATGTAACAGCGAGTTGAATTGGTCAGGAATACTTTACCTACGACCTTGGCAGAGCATTGAGTTTATAGGACACTGTTTACTTTGGTCTGCCATGGAGTTGCTCAGGCATTGTTGAATTTCACACCTTGGTCTGCCAATGTTTACTTATCACACATTACTAGTTTAAAGAAGTTGTCCACTACTTTATATGAACCCCCCCAATGTATCTTCCTGGGGCCCAGAAGTGTTTTTGTAAATACCTTGCAGTGCCTTTTCTGCCTCTGAGCGTCGCTATCGCTGGCCGCTCAGAGGCATCACGTTACCCGTCACTGATGTCACGTCAAGTGAGGCGTGACATCAGTGTCGCGCTACCCGCGGTGGATGCTGGGCTGTGGGCGGGGTTACCCCATGCATCACACCCAGCATCCACCGTGCGCTTTCCCAATGAATGAGGAGAGGGAGAGCCGCGTGGTGGATGCCAGGTGTGACGTGCTGAGTAACCCCGCCCACAACCCACCGTCCACCGTGGAACGCAGTAGTGAGTACCCCCTGCTGCAGCTGGAACTTGACGTGTCATCAGCGGATTTCAGAGCCGGCTGCAGCCGGGGGTCAAGTGATGCCTGTGAGCAGCCAGTGATAGCGCCGCTCACAGGCAGAAAAGGCACCACAAGGTATTTAGAGAAACACTTATGGGCCCTGGGGGAATACATTGGGGGATCATATAAAGTAGTGGACAACCCCTTTAATTAAACTGTACTAATCCTAACTGCCATCTCAGGTGACGATACCAAGACATTATGGTTTAAACTTGGGAAAATCACAAAAATAAATGTGTTTCACAGCTGTACCTGCTTTTCTTCACTAAAAACGCAGCAAAACCTGATGACTGCATTTTTGCACTTGCTCATTGATTTCTATGGGTGAAAAAACACTGAAAAAACACTGAAAGTACTGACATGTTGCAGTTTTCAAAAATGCAGCAGTTTTCCAATTCAGTCAGGAAATAAAAAACAGTGTGTCTCATAACTTTTGCTGGTACTGTAAAAGCAGCTTTCAATTTACATAAATTTGCATTAAAAACTAAGCAAAAACGCAACGTGTGAACATAACCTAAATGTGTTTATTTAGCAACACATTTCAAAGCACACCTGCTTCTTCATCAGGATAAACCAAAGAAGTAAAAGTACAGCTCACAAGTTGTGAGTATAAATAGACAACTTATTTGTAAAAGGGCGCGCAACAACGACCCTCTGAAATCATATGACCAATGATTGCAAAATTACAGAAGTGTTTGGACAGGCAAAGGGAGCAAAAGGGGGAAGAAGTAACTTTTATTACACTGCTCAAAAAAATAAAGGGAACGCTCAAATAACACATCCTAGATCTGAATGAATGAAATATTCTCATTGGATACTTTGTTCTGTACAAAGCTGAATGTACTGACAACAAAATCACACAAAAATCATCAATGCAAATCAAATCAAATTTATTAACCAATGGAGGCCTGGATTTGGAGTCACCCCCAAAATTAAAGTGGAAAAACACACTACAGGCTGATCCAACTTTGATGTAATGTCCTTAAAACAAGTCAAAATGAGGCTCAGTATTGTGTGTGGCCTCCACGTGCCTGTATGACCTCCCTACAACGCCTGGGCATGCTCCTGATGAGTCTCAGTATTGTGTGTGGCCTCCACGTGCCTGTATGACCTCCCTACAACGCCTGGGCATGCTCCTGATGAGGTTGTGGATGGTCTCCTGCGGGATCTCCTCCCAGACCTGGACTAAAGCATCCGCCAACTCCTGGACAGTCTGTGGTGCAACGTGATGTTGGTGGATGGAGCGAGACATGATGTCCCAGATGTGCTCAATCAAATTCAGGTCTGGGGAATGGGTGGGCCAGTCCATAGCTTCAATGGCTTCATCTTGCAGGAACTGCTGATGACGCACCCCCGGGGCAATGGGGTACTCGGCAGCCGGGCCTATGGATGCTGGTGGGGGATAGGTCACAGTGGCTGGCCCGGTCCGTGGCCCAGGGTGGTCAACCAAAAAGGGGATTGTAACTTGGATAGGAAAAATAAAAATAAAGTAAATAGTTCGTGACGCCACCTGTGGTACCTAGTAAGGTTTACCAGCGCTGCTGCAGACCTCCGGGGAGTGATGGGATGGCAGCTGAGGTGTTTCTGCTCCCCACAGGTGGAGCGGGCCCCCGGGGCAGTATGGAGTTTGATGGTGGGTGGTGATGCTGGGACCTGTAGGTCGGGTGGGATGGCGCAGCAGGAGTAATTGACAGAGACAGGGGATTCGCTTCAATACCTTTACTGGTGCGGATGTCAGGTACGGTCCAGAGTACTCAGTAGGATGGGTGCACTTCTGGACTTTTCCCCAGTGAGCTGGTATAAGGCCTCCTGGTCCTTGTCTGCCTCTCTGTATGCTCCTGGTCAGCCTGCAACTGGGCCTAGCTTATGTGTCGTGACGTTCCTTCACCTGTCGCTCGGTAGTAGGACCTTCTGCTGGTAACCACTCTCCCTGGACGCTGGGGCCTTGTGGTTCCTGGTACTGTAATGGGTCTAGCTTCTGGTCGGCCAGGGACTTGTAGTCCTCCTGGAAGGCTGGTGATTCCTACTGGGTATAAAGGGACCCTGTAGGCGCAGACCCGGTGTCCGGTTTGTATATCAGGGTGAGCCTATGATGCTCCTCTGCCCCCTCAACTCCTCTCTTCCTCCTCCTCTTGCCTTCGGCCACACTCGGGGCCCTCAGAACTCAGCAGCAGACGAACTGCGTCTTCGCTGCTCTCAGCGTCAGCACGCTCTCAGACTCTCTCTCAGTCTGACTAAACTCTAAAACTGACTGACTGCCTGGCTCCACCCTCCATATATATATATCCCTATCAGGGCTCCCTCTGGTGGTATGAGGTGGAAGGGTGGAGGTGTTTGTATGTAATGAGGGCCTCTTGTGGAGAAGTCCGTCTATGCACCCTGGGTCCTGTGGTACCTGTGCACAGCAGGGTGCCACACTGACACACTCCAGCCACATGAGGTCTGGCATTGTCCTGCATTAGGAGGAACCCAGGGCCAACCGCACCAGCATATGGTCTCACAAGGGGTCTGAGGATCTTATCCCGGTACCTAATGGCAACCTCTGGCGAGCACATGGAGGGCTGTGCGGCCCTCCAAAGAAATTCCACCCCACACCATTACTGACCCACTGCCAAACCGGTCATGCTGAAGGATGTTGCAGGCAGCAGATCGCTCTCCACAGCATCTCCAGACTCTGTCACGTCTGTCACATGTGCTCAATGTGAACCTGCTTTCATCTGTGAAGAGCACAGGGCGCCACTGGCGACTTTGCCAATCCTGGTGTTCTGTGGCAAACGCCAAGCGTCCTGCACGGTGTTGGGCTGTGAGCACAACCCCCATCTGTGGGCGTCGGACCCTCATACCACCCTCATGGAGTCCGTTTCTAATCGTTTGTGCAGACACTTGCACATTTGTGGCCTGCTGGAGGTAATTTTGCAGGGCTCTGGCAGTGCTCCTCCTGTTCCTCCTTGCACAAAGACGGAGGTAGTGGTCCTGCTGCTGGGTTGTTGCCCTCCTACCGCTCCCTCCACATCTCCTGGTGTACTGGCCTGTCTCCTGGTGGCACCTCCAGCCTCTGGACACTATGCTGACATACACAGCAAACCTTCTTGCCACAGCTTGCATTGATGTGCCATCCTGGATGAGCTGCACTACCTGAGCAACTTCTGTGGGTTGTAGAGTCCATGTCATGCTACCATGAGTGTGAAAGCACAACCAACATTCAAAAGTGACCAAAACATCAGCCAGAGAGCATTGGTACTGAGATGTGGTCTGTGGTTCCCACCTGCAGAACCACTCCTTTATTGAGGGTGTCTTGATAATTGCCAATAATTTCCATCTATTGTCTATTCCATTTGCACAACAGCATGTGAAATTGATTGTCAATCAGTGTTGCTTCCTAAGTGGACAGTTTGGTTTCACAGAAGTTTGATTCACTTGGAGTTATATTCTGTTGTTTAAGTGTTCCATTTATTTCTTTGAGCAGTGTATAAACAAAAATGTAATAAAAAAAAGGACATGGAATAGAGCTTATTAAAATGCGATACAATGAAGGAAAAGCGGTCTAGCTGTGTGAGCCACTAGGTATTTAATGATTGAAGAAGGAGGCAGAAGAATAAACAGAGTAAATGAGCAGCGAAGAAAAATAGAAAAGGGAAAAAAAGAAATCAGGAGGAGAAAAGTCAGCCAGTCTTTTCAGCTTTCACAGGGATTGTGCCTTTCACTTTGGACGGTGAGCATATTCTTTTCTTTCATTTAATTTTTTAACCCGGATAAGACTGTATTGCCCTCATTATCTTTCCAGTTTTTCATCATAATCATCTCTAATCATTGGTGCACAGATATATCAGAGACGGGTAGGATATTTAGCAGGATTGTGTTGCTTTACCTGCATCTACAACCCCTGACAAAAATTATGGAATCACCGGGCTCGGAGGATGTTCATTCAGTTGTTTAATGTTGTTGAAAAAAAGCAGATCATAGACATGGCACAAAACTAAAGTCATTTCAAATGGCAACTGTAACATACCTGGCGGCGTCCTTGCATGGTGGTCCATCTCCCACTGTGCAAGAGCGCGCACTTGATCTCCAGTCCACAATGTCTCTCTGGCTTCCCTCCATGCTGTCTGTTTGTGTCTGTTTCTGCTGCTTAAGGGCGGCGCCCGATCACTTCCTGCTTTTTGTACCTGTTGTGGGTCACACCCCTTGTGCGTCCTCAGCCTATTGCTGTCTGTCACCTGGTATATAGCTCAGCTGCTCCCATCTATCCCTGCCTGAGCATTGTGTTTCATTCAGTGTGTGCTTGCACTCTGAAGGTGCCAGGTCCCGTTCTGTGTTTCTCTTGTCTGCCTATCCTGGAGGCTGTATTTCCAGGCCTGTCTGAACACGCTCCTAGCCTGTTCCTCCCGCCTTCTAGCGGCCGATTACCTAGACCCGCTCCTGTATCTTGTCTGTCCTGTCTGAACACGCTCCTTGCCTGTTCGTCCCGCCTCTCTGGGGGCCGTATTCGCAGACCCGCTCCTGTATCCCTCTGCAGTGTCGGTCTCCTCCGTACACTCAGTTCCAGTCTGAACTCTCTCCTATCCTTTACCTGTTTTGCCTCTATGTCCGATGTCCGTTCCCTTCCTTTTTCTGCAGAGTCTGAACTCGTACCTAACTCCTGCTTGTTGTCTCTGTACTCCCGTTTGTGAGTTTGTGGTCCACTCGCTACTTCACTGCAAGTACCCTGTGGGTATCTGGCTCTGCCTTTCTCTTCCTGTCTGTTCCGTGTGAACAGAGCCCTGTCCCCCCTGCTCTGCCTTGCTCACCGCTCCGGCGGTTCTAGCCTACTCTGACTCCTTTGCCCACTGCTCCGGTGGTTCTAGCCTGCTCTGACTCCTTTGCTCACCGCTCCGGCGGTTCTAGCCTGCTCTGACTCCTTTGCTCACCGCTCCGGCAGTTCTTGCCTGCTCTGACTCCTTTGCTCACCGCTCCAGCGGTTCTAGCCTGCTCTGACTCCTTTGCTCGCTGCTCCGGCAGCCTTGCTCCGCTCTGACCCTTTTGCTCACTGCTCCGGCAGTCTCGCTCCGCTCTTATCCTTTTGCTCACTGCTCCGGCAGTCTTGCTCCACTCTTGCTCACCGCTCCAGGCGGCCTCGTCCTGCTTTACTCTTGCTCACTGCTCCGGCAGTCTCGCTCAGCTCTGACCCTTTGCTCACCGCTCCTGGCGGCCTTGTCCTGCTCTACTCATGCTCACCGCTCCAGGCGATCTTGTCCTGCCCTGTTCTCGCTCACCTCTCTGGGCGGCCTCACTCTGCTGTGTTTGTCCGCCACATCTGTGGTTCTGTTCCTGAGTCCCAGTGTGTACTGGGTCTTATCCCGCCTGTGTTCCTACCTGCTAGTGCCTCCCTGTCTGCACTCTAGCTGTGCTTGCCTGTACCCCCCTGCCTGCATACCCGCCTGCCTGCATACCAGTCGTGCCTGCCTATACCCACCAGTCTGTGCGCCAGCCTAACCAGTCTGTTCCTGTATTCCCCTGTGTGGGTCAACAGCCGTGTCCGGGGTCTGTCCTGGAGTAGCACCTGGTCCCTCTGCTCGGTTCCTCCTTGGTGCACTGGCGTCGTATGCCGTCGTGCGACCCTGGTCGGATCGGGTGAATACCTAGTTACGCCCCTCCAGGCATTCACTCTCCGGCACGGTCCAGTGGAATCACTACAATCACACGCACACGCCGCTCAGCCCGGGCGTGTACATTACAGCAACTTTAGGGCTTTAAGAAACACTAAAAGATTTTTTTCAGACCAAGCAGAGGGAAAAAATTATGGAATCACTCAATTCTGAGGAAAAAATTATGGAATCATGAAAAACAAACACACAAAAGAACACTCCAATACATCACTAGTATTTTGTTGCACCACCTCTGGCTTTAATAACAGCTTGCAGTCTCTGAGGCATGGACTTAATGAGTGACAAACAGTACTCTTCATCAATCTGGCTCCAACTTTCTCTGATTGCTGTTGCCAGATCAGCTTTGCAGGTTGGAGCCTTGTCATGGACTATTATCTTCAACTTCCACCAAAGATTTTCAATTGGATTGAGATCCGGACTATTTTCAGGCCATGACATTGACCTTATGTGTCTTCTTTCAAGGAATGTTTTCACACTTTTTGCTCTGTGGCAGGATGCATTATCATCTTGAAAAATGATGTAATCATCCCCAAACATCCTTTCAATTGATGGGATAAGAAAACTGTCCAAAATATCAATGTAAACTTGGGCATTTATTGAAGATGTAATGACAGCCATCTCCCCAGTGCCTTTACCTGACATGCAGCCCCATATCATCAATGACTGTGGAAATTTGCATGTTCTCTTCATGCGGTCATCTTTATAAATCTCATTGGAATGGCACCAAACAAAAGTTCCAGCATCATTACCTTGCCCAATGCAGATTCTCGATTCATCACTGAATATGACTTTCATCCAGTCATCCACAGTCCACGATTGCTTTTCCTTAGCCCATTGTAACCTTGTTTTTTTCTGTTTAGGTATTAACGATGGCTTATGTTTAGCTTTTCTGTATGTAAATCCCATTTCCTTTAGGCGGTTTTTTACAGTTCGGTCACAGACATTGACTCCAGTTTCCTCCCATTCGTTCCTCATTTGTTTTGTTGTGCATTTCCTGTTTTGGAGACATATTGCTTTAAGTTTCCGGTCTTGACGCTTTGATGTCTTCCTTGGTCTACCAGTATGTTTACCTTTAACAACCTTCCCATGTTGTTTGTATTTGGTCCAGATTTTAGACTCAGCTGTCTGTGAACAACCAACATCTTTTGCAACATTACGTGATGATTTACCTTCTTTTAAGAGTTTGATAATCCTCTCCTTTGTTTCAATTGACATTTCTCGTGTTGGAGCCATGATTCATGACAGTCCACTTAGTGCAACAGCTCTCCAAGGTGTGATCACTCCTTTTTAGATGCAGACTAATGAGCAGATCTAATTTAATTCAGGTGTTAGTTTTGGAAATGAAAATTTACAGGGTGATTCCATAATTTTTTCCTCAGAATTTAGTTATTCCATAATTTTTTCCCTCTGCTTGGTCTGAAAAAAAATACCCTTACTAAGTACCACATTTTTTAATCTTGATTTCTTTTAGTGTTTCTTAAAGCCCTAAAGTTGCCATTTGAAATGACTTTAGTTTTGTGCCATGTCTATGATCTGCTTTTTTTCAACAACATTAAACAACTGAATGAACATCCTCCGAGCCCGGTGATTCCATAATTTTTGCCAGGGGTTGTACAAGGTTTGTCTGGCAGATTAGTTTCCTTATTTTTACCCATATAAACAATAACGAGTGAAAATTGACATAGAAATGATATTCATCACAAATAAAAATAGTAAAAAGAGCAGAATCCTCCTGGGAGGCGCACACAAGACAATCTGTTATATTATTATTACATCCGTGAAGTGCAGCAATAAATTCCCCATCAATCATAGCAGTAACTATTGAATTATAACTCCCTGGTGCTGAAGTGAGAAGTATGGCGATCACAATAGTAATTAGTTTAGGGTCTTCTATTCCCAGCTGTGGCCCTACTAATGAATGAAATCTATATGGCTGTTGTCACAAGCTTTCCCTGGTAACAGTCATATATATGGTTACAGGGTCCTCGGGTTACGTAGCACAAGCATCAGACACACCGCAAATACAGAGATTTTCATGGATTGAATCATTTTCCACATTCCCACATCACAAATCCAGCTTCTTTGTAATATTTCTTCCCCAACTTTTTGTTTCCCATTTTACAGATTTTTTTGTTGCAACCGTGAAGAAGCTGCTTTTGACTGATCTGGTATTGTTATTATGTCTCTGTTTTATACTGTGAGTGTAGTATACAGAATTCTCATTGGGTCTCATCTTAACCCCTTAATGACTGACAATACTCCTTTATGGTGGTCATTAAAGGGATTTTATTAAAAGGGTAAAATTGACAAGTGCTTGTTAAAGGAAATTAGTTAGTAGGTTTTTGCTTCATAACCTGAGAGCAGCATGATATAAGGCAAGAGAGCCTGAATCCAAGAATGTGTCACTTACTGGACTGCTCGGTTCAGTTTTGATAGAATCACTGTTTTATCTGTGAATAACCCCGCCCACACCCCTGATTGGTAGCTTCTTGTGTGCACTGTTAACATATGTGTTTTCAATGGGGAGTAATGAGTAAGCCAATGCTAGGCAGCTTCAACATTGAAACTTAACATGCCCAATCCCATCTACAACAAATGAGCATTGCGGCTTATTAATGGGGGATCTTTGGTGATACTGTGGTATGTAGAATGAGACTGTTTCGGCCCTGTAAGCAAAGAATATCAGGGAGACAAGAAGGAGTGACAAGAACTTCAACATGGAGTCAAGAAGGAGCGATAGGGACATCAACATGGATACAAGAAGGATTGACAGTGACTTCAATATGGAGACAAGAAGGATTGACAGTGACTTCAACATGGAAACAAGGAGTGATAGGGACTTCATCATGAAGACAAGAAGGAGTGAAAAGGACTTCAACATGGGGAGAAGAAGGAGCAAGAGGAACTTCAACATGGAGACAATAAGGAGTGACAGCCAGAGTCTTCAACATGGAGACAAGAAGGATTGAAAAGGACTTCAACATAGGGAGAAGAAGGAGCAAGAGGAACTTCAACATGCAGACAAGAAGGAGTGACAGCCAGGGACTTCAACATGGAGACAAGAAAGAGTGAAAAGGACTTCAACATGGGGAGATGGTAGAGCAAGAGGAACTTCAACATGGAGACAAGAAGGAGTGACAGCCAGACACTTCAACATGGAGACAAGAAAGAGTGAAAAGGACTTCAACATGGGGAGAAGAAGGAGCTAGAGGATCTTCAACATGGAGACAAGAAGGAGTGACAGCCAGACACTTCAACATGGAGACAAGAAAGAGTGAAAAGGACTTCAACATGGGGAGAAGAAGGAGCAAGAGGAACTTCAACATGGAGACAAGAAGGAGTGACAGCCAGGGACTTCAACATGGAAACAAGAAAGAGTGAAAAGAACTTCAACATGGGGAGAAGAAGGAGCAAGAGGAACTTCAACATGGAGACAAGAAGGAGCGACAGCCAGGGACTTCAACATGGAGACAAGAAGGAACGAGGGACTTCAACATGGAGACAAGAAGGAGTGACAGCCAGGGACTTCAACATGGAAACAAGAAAGAGTGAAAAGAACTTCAACATGGGGAGAAGACGGAGCAAGAGGAACTTCAGCATGGAGACAAGAAGGAGTGACAGCCAGGGACTTCAACATGGAGACAAGAAAGAGTGAAAAGGACTTCAACATGGGGAGAAGAAGGAGCAAGAAGAACTTCAACATGGAGACAAGAAGGAGCGACAGCCAGGGACTTCAACATGGAGACAAGAAGGAACGAGGGACTTCAACATGGAGACAAGAAGGAACGAGGGACTTCCAGGACAGCCAGGGACTTCAACATGGAGAAAAGAAGGAGCGATAGGGACATCAACATGGATACAAGAAGGATTGACAGTGACTTCAACATGGAAACAAGGAGTGACAGGGACTTCATCATGGAGACAAGAAGGAGTGAAAAGGACTTCAACATGGGGAGAAGAAGGAGCAAGAGGAACTTCAACATGGAGACAAGAAGGAGTGACAGCCAGGGACTTCAACATGGAGACAAGAAAGAGTAAAAAGGACTTCAACATGGGGAGTAGAAGGCGCAAGAGGAATTTCAACATGGAGACAAGAAGGAGTGACAGCCAGGGACTTCAACATGGAGACAAGAAAGAGTGAAAAGGACTTCAACATGGGGAGAAGAAGGAGCAAGAGGAACTTCAACATGGAGACAAGAAGGAGCGACAGCCAGGGACTTCAACATGGAGACAAGAAATAGTGAAGAGGACTTCAACATGGGGAGAAGAAGGAGCAAGAGGAACTTCAACATGGAGACAAGAAGGAACGACAGCAAGGGACTCCAACATGGAGACAAGAAAGAGTGAAAAGGACTTCAACATGGGGAGAAGAAGGAGCAAGAAGAACTTCAACATGGAGACAAGAAGGAGCGACAGCCAGGGACTTCAAAATGGATACAAGAAGGATTGACAGTGACTTCAATATGGAGACAAGAAGGATTGACAGTGACTTCAACATGGAAACAAGGAGTGATAGGGACTTCATCATGAAGACAAGAAGGAGTGAAAAGGACTTCAACATGGGGAGAAGAACGAGCAAGAGGAACTTCAACATGGAGACAAGAAGTGACAGCCAGGGTCTTCAACATGGAGACAAGAAGGATTGAAAGGGACTTCAACATGGGGAGAAGTAGGAGCAAGAGGAACTTCAACATGGAGACAAGAAGGAGTGACAGCCAGGGACTTCAACATGGAGACAAGAAGGAGCGATAGGGACATCAACATGGATACAGGAAGGATTGACAGTGACTTCAACATGGAAACAAGGAGTGACAGGGACTTCATCATGGAGACAAGAAAGAGTGAAAAGGACTTCAACATAGGGAGAAGAAGGAGCAAGAGGAACTTCAACATGGAGACAAGAAGGAGTGACAGCCAGACACTTCAACATGGAGACAAGAAAGAGTGAAAAGGACTTCAACATGGGGAGAAGAAGGAGCTAGAGGATCTTCAACATGGAGACAAGAAGGAGTGACAGCCAGACACTTCAACATGGAGACAAGAAAGAGTGAAAAGGACTTCAACATGGGGAGAAGAAGGAGCAAGAGGAACTTCAACATGGAGACAAGAAGGAGTGACAGCCAGGGACTTCAACATGGAGACAAGAAAGAGTGAAAAGGACTTCAACATGGGGAGAAGAAGGAGCAAGAGGAATTTCAACATGGAGACAAGAAGGAGCGACAGCCAGGGACTTCAACATGGAGACAAGAAGGAACGAGGGACTTCAACATGGAGACAAGAAGGAGTGACAGCCAGGGACTTCAACATGGAAACAAGAAAGAGTGAAAAGAACTTCAACATGGGGAGAAGAAGGAGCAAGAGGAACTTCAACATGGAGACAAGAAGGAGCGACAGCCAGGGACTTCAACATGGAGACAAGAAGGAACGAGGGACTTCAACATGGAGACAAGAAGGAGTGACAGCCAGGGACTTCAACATGGAAACAAGAAAGAGTGAAAAGAACTTCAACATGGGGAGAAGACGGAGCAAGAGGAACTTCAGCATGGAGACAAGAAGGAGTGACAGCCAGGGACTTCAACATGGAGACAAGAAAGAGTGAAAAGGACTTCAACATGGGGAGAAGAAGGAGCAAGAAGAACTTCAACATGGAGACAAGAAGGAGCGACAGCCAGGGACTTCAACATGGAGACAAGAAGGAACGAGGGACTTCAACATGGAGACAAGAAGGAACGAGGGACTTCCAGGACAGCCAGGGACTTCAACATGGAGAAAAGAAGGAGCGATAGGGACATCAACATGGATACAAGAAGGATTGACAGTGACTTCAACATGGAAACAAGGAGTGACAGGGACTTCATCATGGAGACAAGAAGGAGTGAAAAGGACTTCAACATGGGGAGAAGAAGGAGCAAGAGGAACTTCAACATGGAGACAAGAAGGAGTGACAGCCAGGGACTTCAACATGGAGACAAGAAAGAGTAAAAAGGACTTCAACATGGGGAGTAGAAGGCGCAAGAGGAATTTCAACATGGAGACAAGAAGGAGTGACAGCCAGGGACTTCAACATGGAGACAAGAAAGAGTGAAAAGGACTTCAACATGGGGAGAAGAAGGAGCAAGAGGAACTTCAACATGGAGACAAGAAGGAGCGACAGCCAGGGACTTCAACATGGAGACAAGAAATAGTGAAGAGGACTTCAACATGGGGAGAAGAAGGAGCAAGAGGAACTTCAACATGGAGACAAGAAGGAACGACAGCAAGGGACTCCAACATGGAGACAAGAAAGAGTGAAAAGGACTTCAACATGGGGAGAAGAAGGAGCAAGAAGAACTTCAACATGGAGACAAGGAGGAGCGACAGCCAGGGACTTCAAAATGGATACAAGAAGGATTGACAGTGACTTCAATATGGAGACAAGAAGGATTGACAGTGACTTCAACATGGAAACAAGGAGTGATAGGGACTTCATCATGAAGACAAGAAGGAGTGAAAAGGACTTCAACATGGGGAGAAGAACAAGCAAGAGGAACTTCAACATGGAGACAAGAAGTGACAGCCAGGGTCTTCAACATGGAGACAAGAAGGATTGAAAGGGACTTCAACATGGGGAGAAGTAGGAGCAAGAGGAACTTCAACATGGAGACAAGAAGGAGTGACAGCCAGGGACTTCAACATGGAGACAAGAAGGAGCGATAGGGACATCAACATGGATACAGGAAGGATTGACAGTGACTTCAACATGGAAACAAGGAGTGACAGGGACTTCATCATGGAGACAAGAAAGAGTGAAAAGGACTTCAACATAGGGAGAAGAAGGAGCAAGAGGAACTTCAACATGGAGACAAGAAGGAGTGACAGCCAGACACTTCAACATGGAGACAAGAAAGAGTGAAAAGGACTTCAACATGGGGAGAAGAAGGAGCTAGAGGATCTTCAACATGGAGACAAGAAGGAGTGACAGCCAGACACTTCAACATGGAGACAAGAAAGAGTGAAAAGGACTTCAACATGGGGAGAAGAAGGAGCAAGAGGAACTTCAACATGGAGACAAGAAGGAGTGACAGCCAGGGACTTCAACATGGAGACAAGAAAGAGTGAAAAGGACTTCAACATGGGGAGAAGAAGGAGCAAGAGGAACTTCAACATGGAGACAAGAAGGAGTGACAGCCAGGGACTTCAACATGGAGACAAGAAAGAGTGAAAAGGACTTCAACATGGGGAGAAGAAGGAGCAAGAGGAACTTCAACATGGAGACAAGAAGGAGCGACAGCCAGGGACTTCAACATGGAGACAAGAAGGAACGAGGGACTTCAACATGGAGACAAGAAGGAGTGACAGCCAGGGACTTCAACATGGAAACAAGAAAGAGTGAAAAGAACTTCAACATGGGGAGAAGACGGAGCAAGAGGAACTTCAGCATGGAGACAAGAAGGAGTGACAGCCAGGAACTTCAACTTGGAGACAAGATAGAGTGAAAAGGACTTCAACATGGGGAGAAGAAGGAGCAAGAAGAACTTCAACATGGAGACAAGAAGGAGCGACAGCCAGGGACTTCAACATGGAGACAAGAAGGAACGAGGGACTTCAACATGGAGACAAGAAGGAACGAGGGACTTCCAGGACAGCCAGGGACTTCAACATGGAGAAAAGAAGGAGCGATAGGGACATCAACATGGATACAAGAAGGATTGACAGTGACTTCAACATGGAAACAAGGAGAGACAGGGACTTCATCATGGAGACAAGAAGGAGTGAAAAGGACTTCAACATGGGGAGTAGAAGGCGCAAGAGGAATTTCAACATGGAGACAAGAAGGAGTGACAGCCAGGGACTTCAACATGGAGACAAGAAAGAGTGAAAAGGACTTCAACATGGGGAGAAGAAGGATCAAGAGGAACTTCAACATGGAGACAAGAAGGAGCGACAGCCAGGGACTTCAACATGGAGACAAGAAATAGTGAAGAGGACTTCAACATGGGGAGAAGAAGGAGCAAGAGGAACTTCAACATGGAGACAAGAAGGAGTGACAGCAAGGGACTCCAACATGGAGACAAGAAAGAGTGAAAAGGACTTCAACATGGGGAGAAGAAGGAGCAAGAAGAACTTCAACATGGAGACAAGAAGGAGCGACAGCCAGGGACTTCAATATGGATACAAGAAGGATTGACAGTGACTTCAACATGGAAACAAGGAGTGATAGGGACTTCATCATGAAGACAAGAAGGAGTGAAAAGGACTTCAACATGGGGAGAAGAAGGAGCAAGAGGAACTTCAACATGGAGACAAGAAGTGACAGCCAGGGACTTCAACATGGAGACAAGAAAGAGTGAAAAGGACTTCAACATGGGGAGAAGAAGGAGCAAGAGGAACTTCAACATGGAGACAAGAAGGAGCGACAGCCAGGGACTTCAACATGGAGACAAGAAGGAACGAGGGACTTCAACATGGAGACAAGAAGGAACGAGGGACTTCCAGGACAGCCAGGGACTTCAACATGGAGAAAAGAAGGAGCGATAGGGACATCAACATGGATACAAGAAGGATTGACAGTGACTTCAACATGGAAACAAGGAGTGACAGGGACTTCATCATGGAGACAAGAAGGAGTGAAAAGGACTTCAACATGGGGAGAAGAAGGAGCAAGAGGAACTTCAACATGGAGACAAGAAGGAGTGACAGCCAGGGACTTCAACATGGAGACAAGAAAGAGTAAAAAGGACTTCAACATGGGGAGTAGAAGGCGCAAGAGGAATTTCAACATGGAGACAAGAAGGAGTGACAGCCAGGGACTTCAACATGGAGACAAGAAGGAACGAGGGACTTCAACATGGAGACAAGAAGGAGTGACAGCCAGGGACTTCAACATGGAAACAAGAAAGAGTGAAAAGAACTTCAACATGGGGAGAAGACGGAGCAAGAGGAACTTCAGCATGGAGACAAGAAGGAGTGACAGCCAGGGACTTCAACATGGAGACAAGAAAGAGTGAAAAGGACTTCAACATGGGGAGAAGAAGGAGCAAGAAGAACTTCAACATGGAGACAAGAAGGAGCGACAGCCAGGGACTTCAACATGGAGACAAGAAGGAACGAGGGACTTCAACATGGAGACAAGAAGGAACGAGGGACTTCCAGGACAGCCAGGGACTTCAACATGGAGAAAAGAAGGAGCGATAGGGACATCAACATGGATACAAGAAGGATTGACAGTGACTTCAACATGGAAACAAGGAGTGACAGGGACTTCATCATGGAGACAAGAAGGAGTGAAAAGGACTTCAACATGGGGAGAAGAAGGAGCAAGAGGAACTTCAACATGGAGACAAGAAGGAGTGACAGCCAGGGACTTCAACATGGAGACAAGAAAGAGTAAAAAGGACTTCAACATGGGGAGTAGAAGGCGCAAGAGGAATTTCAACATGGAGACAAGAAGGAGTGACAGCCAGGGACTTCAACATGGAGACAAGAAAGAGTGAAAAGGACTTCAACATGGGGAGAAGAAGGAGCAAGAGGAACTTCAACATGGAGACAAGAAGGAGCGACAGCCAGGGACTTCAACATGGAGACAAGAAATAGTGAAGAGGACTTCAACATGGGGAGAAGAAGGAGCAAGAGGAACTTCAACATGGAGACAAGAAGGAGCGACAGCAAGGGACTCCAACATGGAGACAAGAAAGAGTGAAAAGGACTTCAACATGGGGAGAAGAAGGAGCAAGAAGAACTTCAACATGGAGACAAGAAGGAGCGACAGCCAGGGACTTCAATATGGATACAAGAAGGATTGACAGTGACTTCAATATGGAGACAAGAAGGATTGACAGTGACTTCAACATGGAAACAAGGAGTGATAGGGACTTCATCATAAAGACAAGAAGGAGTGAAAAGGACTTCAACATGGGGAGAAGAAGGAGCAAGAGGAACTTCAACATGGAGACAAGAAGTGACAGCCAGGGTCTTCAACATGGAGACAAGAAGGATTGAAAAGGACTTCAACATGGGGAGAAGTAGGAGCAAGAGGAACTTCAACATGGAGACAAGAAGGAGTGACAGCCACGGACTTCAACATGGAGACAAGAAGGAGCGATAGGGACATCAACATGGATACAGGAAGGATTGACAGTGACTTCAACATGGAAACAAGGAGTGACAGGGACTTCATCATGGAGACAAGAAAGAGTGAAAAGGACTTCAACATAGGGAGAAGAAGGAGCAAGAGGAACTTCAACATGGAGACAAGAAAGAGTGAAAAGGACTTCAACATGGGGAGAAGAAGGAGCTAGAGGATCTTCAACATGTAGACAAGAAGGAGTGACAGCCAGACACTTCAACATGGAGACAAGAAAGAGTGAAAAGGACTTCAACATGGGGAGAAGAAGGAGCAAGAGGAACTTCAACATGGAGACAAGAAGGAGTGACAGCCAGGGACTTCAACATGGAGACAAGAAAGAGTGAAAAGGACTTCAACATGGGGAGAAGAAGGAGCAAGAGGAACTTCAACATGGAGACAAGAAGGAGTGACAGCCAGGGACTTCAACATGGAGACAAGAAAGAGTGAAAAGGACTTCAACATGGGGAGAAGAAGGAGCAAGAGGAACTTCAACATGGAGACAAGAAGGAGCGACAGCCAGGGACTTCAACATGGAGACAAGAAGGAACGAGGGACTTCAACATGGAGACAAGAAGGAGTGACAGCCAGGGACTTCAACATGGAAACAAGAAAGAGTGAAAAGAACTTCAACATGGGCAGAAGACGGAGCAAGAGGAACTTCAGCATGGAGACAAGAAGCAGTGACAGCCAGGGACTTCAACATGGAGACAAGAAAGAGTGAAAAGGACTTCAACATGGGGAGAAGAAGGAGCAAGAAGAACTTCAACATGGAGACAAGAAGGAGCGACAGCCAGGGACTTCAACATGGAGACAAGAAGGAACGAGGGACTTCAACATGGAGACAAGAAGGAACGAGGGACTTCCAGGACAGCCAGGGACTTCAACATGGAGAAAAGAAGGAGCGATAGGGACATCAACATGGATACAAGAAGGATTGACAGTGACTTCAACATGTAAACAAGGAGTGACAGGGACTTCATCATGGAGACAAGAAGGAGTGAAAAGGACTTCAACATGGGGAGAAGAAGGAGCAAGAGGAACTTCAACATGGAGACAAGAAGGAGTGACAGCCAGGGACTTCAACATGGAGACAAGTAAGAGTAAAAAGGACTTCAACATGGGGAGTAGAAGGCGCAAGAGGAATTTCAACATGGAGACAAGAAGGAGTGACAGCCAGGGACTTCAACATGGAGACAAGAAAGAGTGAAAAGGACTTCAACATGGGGAGAAGAAGGAGCAAGAGGAACTTCAACATGGAGACAAGAAGGAGCGACAGCCAGGGACTTCAACATGGAGACAAGAAATAGTGAAGAGGACTTCAACATGGGGAGAAGAAGGAGCAAGAGGAACTTCAACATGGAGACAAGAAGGAGTGACAGCAAGGGACTCCAACATGGAGACTGTTATGTTCTGCTACCAAAGCTAAGGAAAGAGAGGAGATCTGTCCCTACTATAGGACTCAGCTGAATCCCTACGATGTAACAGGGAACCTGATCCTGCGATCAGACCTGCTAAAGTCCTAATCTAGTCTGTACGGAGACCTATAGATGTGGGGAGGGAATCCCTACAAGTACTAAGGACTGGGAGGAATATGGGACACCTCCTAACAGAAATAGTAGCAGACAGACGAACAAACAAAATAGATAGAACATAGAGGTCCGTAGACCAAGCAAACTAACAGAGCTAGATACAGAGCACAGGCTAGCTAGAAAG
The DNA here is from genome assembly GCF_046119375.1 of Phyllobates terribilis. Classification (NCBI taxonomy): domain Eukaryota; kingdom Metazoa; phylum Chordata; class Amphibia; order Anura; family Dendrobatidae; genus Phyllobates; species Phyllobates terribilis. Next base: position 391,219,595 of record NW_027362765.1, read on the forward strand.
TAGATATACAATGAAGTCCAGCAAAGCCAGAAGGGCGGAGCAGGATTAAATAGGCCAACAAGGTCATGTGACCAGCAAAGGAAAAAAAACCTAACAGCAAGGTTCTAACAGTACCCCCCCTTCTAAGAGGATCCTCCGGATCCCCTAGGACCAGGCTTATCAGGAAATCTCCTGTGAAACGCTCTGATAAGTCTGGACGCGGAAACATCATCTGACCTCACCCAAGAGTTATCCTCGGGTCCGAAACCTTTCCAGGCCACAAGATACTGCAAACTACCTCTATACCGTCTAGAATCAAGGATGCGAGAAATTTCATATTCCCCGTCCTCCACCACCGGAGGAACAGAGGCAGAGGCGTCACCATCCGACACAACAGCTTTTTTTAACAGAGAGACATGAAAGACCGGATTAATTCTCCAGGAGGTAGGAACCTCCAACCTAACAGCAGATTGGTTGACAACCTGAAGCACCTTAAAGGGCCCTACAAACTTGGGACCCAATTTCTTAGAAGGAATCCTCAACCGCAGATTCCTAGAGGACAACCAAACCATGTCACCAACAGCGAACAAAACCTCCTGTCGTTTCCTATCAAAGTAGTCTTTAGATTTTCTGTTGGCCTCCTGAAGATTACCACGCACATCCGTCCAAACTCTTTCCAAATCACCGGAAAAATTCTCCTCCTCAGGCACGGCAGATCCCAACTTGGAGAACGACCCAAACGACGGATGTCTCCCAGAACAACAAAAAAAAGGCGAACAACCAGCAGAAGAAGATGTATGATTGTTCAGAGCAAATTCGGCAAGTGGCAGAAACTCAGACCACCCCTCTTGATTGTCTGCCACAAAACAACGCAAGAACTGCTCAACATCCTGGTTTTTCCTTTCTGTCTGGCCATTAGATTCAGGATGATATCCGGACGAAAACGACAAATGAATTCCCAACCTGTCACAAAAGGCACGCCAAAAACGAGCCACGAACTGAGGACCCCTATCAGAAACAATGTCAGTAGGAACGCCATGAAGTCTGACAATTTCCTTGACAAAGGCCTTAGCGAGAGTTTTAGCGCAGGGCAGTTTGACGAAGGGAACCAAGTGACACATCTTGCTAAAACGGTCCACGACCACCCAGATGACAGTAAAACCCTCAGAGGGGGGAAGGTCAGTTATAAAGTCCATAGCCAAATGTGTCCAAGGAGCACTGGGGACCTCCAAAGGACAAAGCAACCCCGCAGCAGGAGTATGTGAGGACTTAGATCTAGCACATATAGTACATTGGCGCACCCACTTAATGACTTCCTTCTGCCATCCAGGCCACCAAAAACTGCGACCCACCAGTCTCTTGGTCTCAGAGATTCCGGGATGACCTGCCAACCGAGATTCGTGACACTCAACAAACAAATCTCTCCTAAAGGTCCCAGGCACAAACAACCTCCCATGAGGAATGTTAGATGGGGCATTCTCCTGAGCTTTAAGAATCTCATCTTCCAAAACGGAGTCTAAAGCAGCTATCACAACACCTTCTTGTAAAATCTTTTCCTCTTTCTCAGCACCGACTATGGGAGAAAAACTGCGAGACAAGGCATCCGCCTTAACATTCTTAGTACCAGGGATGTAAGTAACGGAGAAATTAAACCGCGAGAAAAACAGTGCCCACCTAGCCTGACGGGCATTCAGGCGCTTGGCAGCATCAAGATATATCAGATTTTTATGATCCGTAAGAACCTGAACGGGAAATTCCGCACCTTCCAAGAAGTGGCGCCAGTGTTCAAATGCGAGTTTAATAGCCAATAATTCCCGATTACCAATATCGTAATTCAGTTCAGTCTCCGAAAATTTTTTTGAAAAAAAGGCACAGGGATGTAATCCATCCCCGTTATCCTGAGACAATACTGCGCCAACCCCCACAGAGGAAGCATCAACCTCAACCAAAAACGGCCTAGTAACATCAGGCTGCATAAGGATGGGAGCAGAGGTGAACCTCTCCTTGAGATACACAAAAGCTTCAATGGCCTCAGAAGACCACTGAACCGCATCAGCACCTTTCCTGGTGAGATCAGTCAGAGGTTTGACAATACTAGAAAAATTTTTTATGAATTTTCTGTAGTAATTGGCGAAACCCAAAAACCTCTGTATCGATTTCAAACCAATAGGCCTAGGCCATTCCTGCACAGCCTGAACCTTAACCGGATCCATCTCAAAACCTTTGCTGGAGATAATGTAGCCCAAAAAACTAATTCTCTGTACAGCGAACTCACATTTCTCCAGCTTAGCAAAAAGCGAATTGTCCATTAATAACTGTAATACCTCACGCACGCTCCGCCAATGAGACTCCAGATCCGGCGAATAAATCAAAATGTCATCCAAATACACAACCACATTTTTACCGATCAATGGTCTAAGGATGTCATTAATCAGATTCTGAAAAAATGCAGGAGCATTAGTAAGACCAAAAGGCATAACCAGATTCTCAAAATGACCCACAGGAGTGTTAAAAGCAGTCTTCCATTCATCACCCTCCTTCATGCGCAACAGATTGTATGCCCCCTTAAGGTCAATTTTAGAGAACCACTTGGCCCCCAATAACTGGTTAAACAGATCAGGAATCAATGGCAGTGGGTAAGGATTGCGTACCGTAATTTTGTTAATCTCACGAAAATCCAGACAAGGACGTAAACCGCCGTCCTTTTTTTTTACAAAAAAAAATCCAACCGCCACAGGAGACTTAGAGGGCCTAATGTGACCGGCGGCCAAACTTGTCTGTATGTATTCCTCCAAAGCCTTCCTCTCAGGAATAGTAAGGTTAAATAAACGACTTTTAGGAAGAGTCGCTCCAGGGACAAATTCAATAGAACAATCATAGTCTCTATGGGGAGGCAAAACCTGCGATTCCTTCTCAGAAAAAACTCTCCAAAAATCCTGAATAGGAACAGGCAATTCTCCCCTATCCAAAGCTGCAATACGCCCGTTACAACACTTGTCATAACATTTATGGCTCCAGGATTTAATTTCACTGGTAGACCAATCCAGTACAGGATTGTGAAATTTTAACCAGGGCAAACCCAATATTACTGGAGAAGGCAAGTTATTCAACACTACCAAATCCAATTTCTCATGGTGAACACCATTAATAGTGAGAGGAAATTCACTGACCTTGAGAGTAATATTCTTCAAAGGGGAGCCATCCACAGAAACCACAGCAATGGGGGATGATAAAGGTTCAGGTTTTAAATTGAGTTTTTCCACGAATCCCCCATCAATTACATTCAGTGTAGACCCGCAATCAACAAACACCCGAAATTCCATTAATTTTTCCTGAGCAATCGTGGAAGCAGCTAAAAATTTACCCTTGGAATTTAAACAGGCAATACGGGCGTGACTGACCATTTTTTTTTCTTTCTTCATACGAAGCTCACAGCCTTTAATCAAATGACCAGATTTTCCGCAATAGAAACACAAGCCTTCCGAAAAACGACGGTCTTTTTCTTGAGAGCGAGGTGCCACCGATCCAATCTCCATCGGTTCACCACTGTTAGTACACACATTATCATAACCAGAAACTGACATAGCAGAGGATTTGCTCTCATTAACCCTAGCACGCAGTCTTCTATCCACCCGTATAGCTAATTGCATAGCCTGTTGCAAATCCTCAGGTGTAGGATAAGCAATTAGCAGGTCTTTAACCCTTTCACTGAGCCCAGCAAGAAATAGACTTTTCAGAGCAGAATCGTTCCACCCTGTTTGAGTGGACCAACGACGAAAATGAGTACAATATTTTTCGACATTACCTGATCCTTGTTTTAAACGTCTCAACTCAGTCTCAGCTGATGCCACACGGTCAGGATCATCATATAATAGTCCTAAAGCAGAAAAAAAACTATCCACTGATCTGAAGCATGTATCACTAGGTTGCAAAGAAAAGGCCCACTCCTGAGGCTCTTTGCGCAAAAGTGACATTATGAACCCTACGCGCTGGGATTCATCCCCAGAGGACTTGGGTCTCAAACGAAAATACAATAAGCAAGCATTTTTAAATGAAAAAAATTCTCGATGTTCACCAAAAAATAAATCCGGCAAACATACCTTAGGCTCCAAGAAATATGCTCCAGGACAGTTACTCACGTGCTGACGGAGCTCGGCCACTTCCAGAGAGAGTCCCTGCAGGTGTTTAGCCAAATCCTGAACCGACACCATGATGGAACAAAAAAAAAAAAAAAAAAAAATCTTTCCTTAGAGAATTTGCAGGCTGGACTTACTGTTATGTTCTGCTACCAAAGCTAAGGAAAGAGAGGAGATCTGTCCCTACTATAGGACTCAGCTGAATCCCTACGATGTAACAGGGAACCTGATCCTGCGATCAGACCTGCTAAAGTCCTAATCTAGTCTGTACGGAGACCTATAGATGTGGGGAGGGAATCCCTACAAGTACTAAGGACTGGGAGGAATATGGGACACCTCCTAACAGAAATAGTAGCAGACAGACGAACAAACAAAATAGATAGAACATAGAGGTCCGTAGACCAAGCAAACTAACAGAGCTAGATACAGAGCACAGGCTAGCTAGAAAGTAGATATACAATGAAGTCCAGCAAAGCCAGAAGGGCGGAGCAGGATTAAATAGGCCAACAAGGTCATGTGACCAGCAAAGGAAAAAAAACCTAACAGCAAGGTTCTAACAGAGACAAGAAAGAGTGAAAAGGACTTCAACATGGGGAGAAGAAGGAGCAAGAAGAACTTCAACATGGAGACAAGAAGGAGCGACAGCCAGGGACTTCAATATGGATACAAGAAGGATTGACAGTGACTTCAATATGGAGACAAGAAGGATTGACAGTGACTTCAACATGGAAACAAGGAGTGATAGGGACTTCATCATGAAGACAAGAAGGAGTGAAAAGGACTTCAACATGGGGAGAAGAAGGAGCAAGAGGAACTTCAACATGGAGACAAGAAGTGACAGCCAGGGACTTCAACATGGAGACAAGAAAGAGTGAAAAGGACTTCAACATGGGGAGAAGAAGGAGCAAGAGGAACTTCAACATGGAGACAAGAAGGAGCGACAGCCAGGGACTTCAACATGGAGACAAGAAGGAACGAGGGACTTCAACATGGAGACAAGAAGGAACGAGGGACTTCCAGGACAGCCAGGGACTTCAACATGCAGAAAAGAAGGAGCGATAGGGACATCAACATGGATACAAGAAGGATTGATAGTGACTTCAACATGGAAACAAGGAGTGACAGGGACTTCATCATGGAGACAAGAAGGAGTGAAAAGGACTTCAACATGGGGAGAAGAAGGAGCAAGAGGAACTTCAACATGGAGACAAGAAGGAGTGACAGCCAGGGACTTCAACATGGAGACAAGAAAGAGTAAAAAGGACTTCAACATGGGGAGTAGAAGGCGCAAGAGGAATTTCAACATGGAGACAAGAAGGAGTGACAGCCAGGGACTTCAACATGGAGACAAGAAAGAGTGAAAAGGACTTCAACATGGGGAGAAGAAGGAGCAAGAGGAACTTCAACATGGAGACAAGAAGGAGCGACAGCCAGGGACTTCAACATGGAGACAAGAAATAGTGAAGAGGACTTCAACATGGGGAGAAGAAGGAGCAAGAGGAACTTCAACATGGAGACAAGAAGGAGTGACAGCAAGGGACTCCAACATGGAGACAAGAAAGAGTGAAAAGGACTTCAACATGCGGAGAAGAAGGAGCAAGAAGAACTTCAACATGGAGACAAGAAGGAGCGACAGCCAGGGACTTCAATATGGATACAAGAAGGATTGACAGTGACTTCAATATGGAGACAAGAAGGATTGACAGTGACTTCAACATAGAAACAAGGAGTGATAGGGACTTCATCATGAAGACAAGAAGGAGTGAAAAGGACTTCAACATGGGGAGAAGAAGGAGCAAGAGGAACTTCAACATGGAGACAAGAAGTGACAGCCAGGGTCTTCAACATGGAGACAAGAAGGATTGAAAAGGACTTCAACATGGGGAGAAGTAGGAGCAAGAGGAACTTCAACATGGAGACAAGAAGGAGTGACAGCCAGGGACTTCAACATGGAGACAAGAAGGAACGAGGGACTTCAACATGGAGACAAGAAGGAACGAGGGACTTCCAGGACAGCCAGGGACTTCAATATGGAGACAAGAAGGAGCGATAGGGACATCAACATGGATACAAGAAGGATTGACAGTGACTTCAACATGGAAACAAGGAGTGACAGGGACTTCATCATGGAGACAAGAAGGAGTGAAAAGGACTTCAACATGGGGAGAAGAAGGAGCAAGACGAACTTCAACATGGAGACAAGAAGAAGTGACAGCCAGGGACTTCAACATGGAGACAAGAAAGAGTGAAAAGGACTTCAACATGGGGAGAAGAAGGAGCAAGAGGAACTTCAACATGGAGACAAGAAGGAGCGACAGTCAGGGACTTCAACATGGAGACAAGAAGGAGCGAAGGACTTCAACATGGAGACAAGAAGGAATGAGGGACTTCAACATGGAGACAAGAAGGAGTGAAAAGGATTTCAACATGGAGACAAGAAGGAACGAGGGACTTCAACGTGGAGACAAGAAGTAGTGAAAAGGATTTCAACATGGAGACAAGAAGGAGTGACCAGAACTTCAACATGGAGACAAGGAGTGACAGGGACTTCAACAGGTAAGTAATGCTGATATTGTAATTTTAAAGTAATAATAACATTAAAATGAATAAAAAAATAAAAAAAAAGCAAACAAGAAACCTGACAATCCCTTTACCAGCTGGAATCTGACTATCCTCCAATGCAGGCTTTTGGGCTCTGTGATTGCTGCTTTGATTGGGTCACCACTAGTTTCACTGTTTGTCTGGGGCCTCCAGAACAAAGGCTGCTGCTTGTTCTCTCCCCTCTTTATAGTCTATGTGTGACAATAGGGTGTATGAAAAGGATGATATGGAGATGAGAAATATTCATTAAAAGAGACCCGTCGAAATCTATAAATGTGTGTTTTTTTAACCAGATGTAAACGCCGCAGTTCTCCTGAATCTGGCGGTTTTTCTTTTTTTTTCTGCGCCTCTCCATGCCCAAGATATGGCCTCCTCTTCTCTGTATATAAATTTATTATTGTTAGTCAGGTGGGCGTGATCCTCAAGACCATACCCACATGGCTAATAAGACCAGATTTATATACAGGGAAAAGGGGTCCATATCTCAGGAATGGAGAATCGTAGGAACAAAAGAAAAACAACGTCGGATTCAGGAGAACAGCGGCGTTTACACCAGGTAAAAACTTATATATATTTATGGAAATTGACAGAACCTCTTTAAGTTCTGTACTCTGTGCCGCAAACATTAGGCTCTGGGGAGGCACTGCTCTATTACGGTGGTACATTTTAGATTCATTGATATCTTCTTAGTATATCGGGTATTTCAGGGTCATACACTAGAGAGCTACAGAGAAGAAGCAGTAGGGAAGAAAACAAGACACTGTAGAGGTCACAATTACTCGGTGCAGACACATCTGTTCCCCTACTATAAATTGCATTTTTTCCACGAGCTACAAACTTTTTTCATTTTGTGTTCTATCTTTTTCAGTACTGGCCCATTTTTCTTGTCTTCTCTGACACTGATGGATACTTCTGCCACTGCCCACATACTTTGTGCCCATAAACGGCACAGCCATCACATCCTGGCAGGCAGCTGGAAGCACAGTTACATCTCTGCTTCCTCATCTGCGCTGTCTACGATGGTTAGTAATTAACTCAGCTCTTATCTGAAACAATCATCAATGGCTTCAAGGTTCACTTCATTTAGATGTAAAGTTGCAATTATCACATACCATACATATATACAGTAAACCTCTTAAAGAGAACAAAGAAGAAAAAATATCCCTTTAACACTTTAACTAGTTTTATTTCTTTAAATCTCTTCTTTTTTAAACTTAGGAGTCCAGTGGGCGGTCCTATGTAGTGATTGACAGCTGTTTCTTTATCAAAACTGATTCAGGGAAGGCTGACTGTCACAGTAGGACCTCCCACCGGACTCCTGAACTTAGAAGGAGCAAGAATTTAAATGACAATTATTAAGTTACTGAGATAAAATGTTTTCAGTCAAAAAGTGGAACCGACCATTGGACTTCTAAGCATAGAAACAGCAGAGCAGCACTACTTAGTAATAAACAGCCTAGCCGGTATCAGTGTGGAAACAGAGTTAGTCGTCAATCGGTAAGTAGGACCACCCGCTGGACTCCAAAGTCATATAAATTCCTGTTGTATCTACAGGTCGCTTGATATAAAGTAGGAGGAACCGAGCAGAAAGATATATAGTTTCGTGTGAAATAATTAATACAACTTGTATTTTATTAATTCAATTCATTGTTCTTTAAGTATAGGTGTCCAGTGGGCGGTCCTACTCAGTAAATTATGTCTATGCCTATATGATACAATCACTGATTAGGACCGCCTACTGGACTCCTGATCAAAGAACAGAGCTCTGAATGAATAAAATACACGTTGCAATGCTTATTTATATCCCCTCCACATGAGTAAAGATCGATTGTTTCATTCACATTGACCTGAGAGGGCTGTCTGTGGATGTGTTAAGAGTGAGAGACACTATTTGTAGCCACTTTTGGCTCCATCTAAATGATGGAGGTCCAGAATGAGGAACTGCAACCCCCTCTATTAACTCCAAATTCTCCAGTAGGGTTTTTATTATGGAGTTTTCTATATCAAGCAACTCCTTTTAAAACTTGTAAAGCGCCTTGTAAAGTGTTGTATGGAGATGGGAAAATGTCCAAAAATGTGCTTGTTTGATTTATCCATCAGATTGAATTTGGTCTGAATGAAATTGGTCCAAAGCGAAAATTCCCCCTTTGCCTTTTATTGTCCTTTGAGGTCTCCCCAGATTATAATCAGAGGAGAGGGAACAGGTTAAAAGATAATAAAACTCACTATTCTTACCTGTCCCATCTGTCACGGGTTTACCGAGACAGATGTGCTAGAAGACCGCAGCGTCTGATTTATCGTACCCCTGGATTAAACTGTTCAGTTGAGAGCTTCTAGAGCTTTCCAGCTTTGATAGTCTGAGCTGTTAAGTGTTGGCCACTCCCCTCTCCTATATATACTTGCCTCTGGCTATCATGTATGCCAGTGTTAGTTTCATGTTGCTTGGTTCTGGAGCTGGAGGAGTTGGTTGTTTGAGGAGGCTTTTGGAGTGTTTATCCAAGGACCGGTGCTTGGTTTTTTTCCTTCCTTCACTCCCCGGTGTTCCACTCTGTTGTTTATGAGTGCATATTTGTGTGATTGGTATTTTCTGTTATCCCTGTACATATTCCTTTGTAAGTCTGGTTTGTGTATTTTCATACACTACTACTACCCTCTTCACTGGGTGGGGGAGGGAACAGATTAATAGCAGATTCATGAGCTCAGCAAGCTATGTGGCCCCGGCGTCTTCACCATTAGAAGTAATTCAAGGAGCAGGAATAGCTAGGGCACCTCTAGCGCTAGGGACAGGGAAGGCGCCCCTGGCCCTGGGATATCCGACAACAGAGTTGTGACACCATCGCTGCTATCGCCGCCGGTCCACGATCCTCCACTTCAGTTCTTTAGGCGCTGAGGCCAGTGATTGGCCTCATGCTGTTACATGGACAATGAGGTAAAAGCCATTGACGTAAAACACAAGTTTTATTATTTTAACCCTTTTCCAACCCTCAAAAGAATTCAGCCAAATGTCAGTCGGCTGGCTACCATTTTTTTGGATTGGTGAGAAGTTTCTGACTCTTTTGATTAGTTACGGATCTATCCACTCGTCCTTTTTTCCCTGCCGGATTAAAATGTCGAAATTTACTTATTTTTATGTCAATATAAGTGAACCCAGCTGGCTACTTACTAGTTAATTCAAAAACTTTTGGCTGAAGGCGTCTTTGCTCACTTGAGGAACACAGCAGTAATGTAGAAGGTCAGCAGATTGTGCTGCAGTTCAGTGATCGGTGCAGTTGACTCCAAATTTTCAGCATGACAGAGTTGATATTTCTCTTACCATTGACCCAGCGGGTTAATCTAGAGAAACGATAAAGCGCTGAAATGTGGTGAAGGATGATATACAAAAATAAGCTGAGAAGCAAGCGACGTAACGGGAAAAATCTGCAACTCTCTCCTCTAGTTGTGTTTATCACACACTCACAGTCGTGGTGGAGCGTAGACACCGAGCCATATATATCCTATAATGACATTCTCATTAAAGCCTATGGGGTTTTGGAGCATTATAAATCAGGAAAACATTTTTTTTGAAGGTCAATCTGGATGGCGGAGAGGTTAGAGAAGTTATACTGTGTGAAGAGGGTGTACTGTCACAGTGATTACATATACACAAATATACTGCCACCATGGTGGTACTTTTCCTTCTAATATATTTATGTATATACCTAAGGGCAATAATAAGGACAATATGATATCTGCCAAGAAATACAAATACCAGATATTCTATAGTCTCACAGCTTGTCACTAGAGGGGGTGCATGCTTAGGCTAGTTCGCTAGGTGTCGTTGTTACATCTCATCGCAGTTCACTTGTTTTGCGCTGGGAACTAGCAGCGACACCTACCAAACTTTGGTCTTGTGATAGATGTCACGGTCAAAGGGGCCATGTAGTCCTATTTTTTTAGTCATGCTAGCTTATCAAAGCTATCATGGGCCGGACATACAGTACAGACCAAAAGTTTGGACACACCTTCTCATTTAAAGATTTTTCTGTATTTTCATGACTTTGAAAATTGTACATTCACACTGAAGGCATCAAAACTATGAATTAACACATGTGGAATTATATACTTAACAAAAAAGTGTGAAACAACTGAAAATATGTCTTATATTCTAGGTTCTTCAAAGTAGCCACCTTTTGCTTTGATGACTGCTTTGCACACTCTTGGCATTCTCTTGATGAGCTTCAAGGGGTAGTCTCCGGAAATGGTTTTCACTTCACAGGTGTGCCCTGTCAGGTTTAATAAGTGGGATTTCTTGCCTTATAAATGGGGTTGGGACCATCAGTTGTGTTGTGCAGAAGTCTGGTGGATACATGAAAATACAGAAAAATCTTTAAATGAGAAGGTGTGTCCAAACTTTTGGTCTGTACTGTAGATCTCCCCGAGAATCTGCCTTCAGAACTTGTTGTAAATGAAAGGGAATGCTGAGACATGTAATGACTGACAGTCTGCTCTCCTGATCTACATGTCTCATACTGGTAATCTCCCTTTCATTTAAAATAATCTCTGATGGCAGATTCTCAGGGAGATCTATGCCCAGCCCATAGATCTTAACCGTTCATTTACATATTAAGAAAAACATGGATTTCTTGAAAATAAGTCATCTGATCGCATATAGTAATATATTTATTCAGCTTCCTATGACCTACATGCCCATATAAACGGCTTAGGAGAGTTGATCCTACTTATAGATTACCTTTAAACAGGTAGCTATCTGTCTCTCTTTCTATATATAGAATATTGGTTTTATATCTGTCTATTGCAATTAAAAATATTTTTGTTAAATGAAATACTTTGTCCTCCCCTGTAAGTGATATATCTTGGGGTGCAGGACTCTATTGATCTAAATGACTAGGGTGCTTTTGTAACGATATACAGTAGCATCGCTATTTTCACCTATAAACTTTTTTATATCCTATTGATGATCAATTTTGCATTTTACTGATTGATATAATAACCATATTCATGGACATGAATTGATATCGTTATTGGATTTATTTTATGCTCTCTTTTTTCTTTTACCACCCCTAGCGGTGGTTACTATGGTAATGGCGCCTCATTTAAGTGAATATATGAATAAATGTTATAGAGCGCAGGTTCATATTGTCTGCGCCTTCCCCCATTGGCGTTGCGGGGGCACATTGTGGGGGAATTGTGTGGGTGCGGCCCCACTCTAGAGTGCGGTGGGCCGGCTTTAGTGTTCTGGTTTCCACCTTGATAACGCATTGCTTTGCTGATGTTTTGGTACGGAGCGTGCCACAAGGCGCTCCGGAAGTGACGCGGCGCTTTTGTCTGCTGTGCGACATTTCACATATGCGTTCCACGCTGGAGCGCAGTAGACCGGATGTGAAAAGTTGGCTCCGCCCCTTCCGGTTCCGCTTTGACCAGCAATGCGTTCCAGCTTGGAGCGCTTCTTTTGGCTATTACCTGCGTCTCCTGTTTGATCACATGAACGCCCCGGTGCGTCATATTGCTCACCGGAAGTGACTGTTTGTTTGGGTATTTGGCGCCAAAAGTGAGCATATAAAACGCCACCGATTATTTGAGCATTTAGCACATGTAACTTCCCTATATATCTTTTTCTGGGAAACTTTATTATGCTGTTTTATACTGATGAGTGATTTACGAAACGCGTAGGGAATGGGAAATATTTTGGGATATGTGCAATAGACCCCTGACCCATCCACTTTATATATGAGATATTGTTTATGGGTAATGTGTGGGTAGTTCTTCCCCCCCCATCTGTTTATATCTCTCCTCCTGGATAGCGCCTCTCTGGATGAAGTAGCCAGATAAGTGGGGATCCTCCTTTTGAGTAGGACCATACTCCAACCTCTGGTGAGACTGTTCCTTTCTCAAATATTTATTTGTCACTGCCTTACAGCCGGGAGGTTGCAATATTGGGCAATTTTACCCTTACCCCCCGCGGTTATTGTGACTTCTATGTATGTGTGTCGTTTGTTGGTCTTTTTATGTCTAATTGTCTGGTTTTATTGAGCCTGTGGCCTTTTTTATTACACTATCATTAAAAGTTATATTTTAATATATCCTATACCATGCTAGTCACACTAAATGAAAGTCTCCTATACAAAATTAAGAGTACAAAAATCTGTTTTATAAAAAAGTAAAAAAGTATTTTTACTTATTTATTTTATTTATTTTAAGCAGAACATGATATATGTATTATGTATGTATGTATATATATATATATATATATATATATATATATATACACACACAGTTGTGCTCAAAAGTTTACATGCCCGGCAGAATTTTTCCTTTCTTGGCCTTGTTTCAGGGAATATGAATTATAACAAAAAAAGTTTTTCTCCACTCATGGTTATTTGTTGGGTGAAGCCATTTATTGTCAAACTACTGTGTTTTCTCTTTTTAAATCTTAATGACAACCAAAAACATCCAAATGACCATGATCAAAAGTTCACATGCCCTGGTGATTTTGGGCTGAGAACATGGACAGAATTTGACACAAATGGGTTTGAATGGCTACTAAAGGTAACATCCTCACCTGTGACCTGTTTGCTTGTAATCAGTGTGTGTGCATAAAAGCTGAGTGAGTTTCTGGGATCCAGACAGACTCTTGCATCTTTCATCCAGCCACTGATGTTTCTGGATTGTGAGTCATAGGGAAAGCAAAAGATTTGCGTATAATACAGGAAAGGGATACAAAAAAATATTCAAGGAACTGATAATGCCAGTCAGCAGCGTTTAAACTGTGATTAACAAATGGGAAATCAGGGGCTCTGTAAAAACCAAACCACGGTCAGGTAGACCAACAAAAATTTCGGCCACAACTGCCCGGAAAATTGTTTGGGATGCAAAGAAAAACCCACAAATAACATCAGCAGAAATTCAGGACTCTCTGAAAACTAGTTTTGTGGCTGTTACAAGATGCACAATAAGGAGGCACTTGAAGAAAAATGGGCTGCATGGTTGAGTCGCCAGAAGAAAGCCATTACTGTGCAAATGCCACAAAGTATCTCACCTACAATACGCCAAACAGCACAAGCCTCAAAACTTCTGGAACAAGGTAATTTGGACTGATGAGACCAAAATTGAACTTTTTGGCCACAACCATAAATGTTATGACTCGCCCCCTGGGCCGTGGGGCACGCGGAACCGGGCAATAGGGAGACGCTGGGAGTAGTAGTGGCGGCCCGGTCCCGTGGCTCAGGGTGGTCAGACCAATGGTAGTCTGCTACTGTACTTTAGATAATGTCCGACTACGCCACCCGTGCATTGCGGTTATTAGGAACCGCCGCTGCATGCAGACCGCTGGGGCTGATGAGGTGTGCAGCTGGGGTAGTGTGACTCCCCACGGGAAGAGTGCGGCCCCAGGGCAGTGTAGTGGATGGTGGGAGTGATGGTGATGAGAGTCCCAGTACCGGTAGTGCTGGAGGAGCGAAAGAGCACACAGACAACGTACTGCAGTCCAGGGTCTTTACTCACGGTTAATATCCAAGTCACTTCTGCAGGGAATGACTGCCCGAGCCGTGCTGCGTCCACCAGGTGAGGGGCTCGGTCAACTCCCAGGCAGTTCAGGAGCATGGCACAGGACCCCCTTTAATCCCTTCTCTGGCCTGCCTCACCAGTGACCCACTTTTGTCCAGCTGCCGCGGACTTGTGCGGGTAAACATGGGCCCCGTCCTCCGCTGTCCTATATGGTGCCTTCCTAGCAGGTTTGATGAGGTGTCGCACCAATAAATGATCACGACGAATGGTCTTTGGCTGAGGGTAGTTTCTCCTCCACCAACTTGGGATCCGGTACCCTTAATCTGCCTGACCCTTCACCCTGGATTCTCGTGGGTTCTTAGGGTCCCTTCCACCTTCTTGTTCCTGAGCCCTTCTGTTTCTCTATTCTCCTTCTTTCCTGTTCTGTCTTCTCCTCCTTCCCTTGGCCTCTTCTCCAGGCCCACTTCTCCTTCTCCTCTCAGGCTCCGGCCTCTTCTCTAGGCCTGCCTCTGGAGCAGCACTCAGCCTGAGCTGCTGCTCCATGTCAGCTCTCCTCTCCTCACAGACTGAACACTGTTCTAAGATGGTGCCCACCTTTTATACCTCCCTCTGACCATGAGCCCAGGTGACCAGCAACCAATGAGCTCCTACCTACGCTCAGGAACCAACCCCTATCTGCCCCTACAGCACTGGGTGATCCACTCCCCTCCCCACTCCAGGCAGGGACATAGTCGGTCGTGCCTGCACTTCTGTCTAGTGGGAGCACCGTTGAGCTGTCCCTTGGAAATGGGGTGTGTGTGCTGTATGCAGCTAACTGAGCCCTGGTCCATACTCCATCTTTACCCGGGAGTGGAATATCACACCTCTGGACTGAGGTGCAATACCCCTGTAGCGGCCGAACCCTCGGGGCGCTACATTCCCCCCTGGTAAAGCACAGCACGTCCTCAGGCTGGAAAAGAGCAAAAACAGTCGATTACAGTACATGCAAAACTTTTTAAAACTTTTTACATTTAGAAACGGACGACATTGTTCAACTCCCTTTATGGGACACACTTTTCTTTTCTTGTCACACTATTATAAAACACATACTAATACTTCTGGAACTCTTTTGTCACTTATCATATAAAACGGTCTCAAAATTATGTAAAACATTTTCTAGCAGCATATTAAACTCTTCATATAAAACATTTTTTTAAATAAGACACATTCTTATATCCTTGGATCATGGCCGCGGTGCAATTTGCGACCAGGTGTTCTTTCTTCTCAAAGGTGCAACAGTCCAGTAAACTTGTCTTGAGGTAGACGTTGCAGTTATTTTTATAAAACCAGTAGGGGGCGCTTTAAGAAGCGCAACTATATACAAAGGGGTGGCCGCTCTCAGTCCTCGGCCAGTTTTGGGAAGGGAAATGGCTGCTCACAGTCCTCAGCCTGGTAGGGGATGTAGGGGATAACTTTCACACAGTCCTATATCAGTCCCAACGGGGACCACACTCAATTTGAAACAGTCCCACACAGTTCCTTTGTACCCTGACGGGTAACTATTTACACTGGTATGCTACTGTTCACTGGTAGCGATACCCTCCAGCTGCTCCTTGCTCCTCATAATCTTCAGGCCCATCCGGGTCCTCTTGGTACTCAACGTCCGAGTAGTGCTGTTCCTCCTCCTCTACTACTCTGTGGACGTGGAGGGCGTACCATCCCTTCACGCCTTGGTGTCGGGTGTAAGACACCACATCCCCTGGAAACAGATCTCGCCCTCGATGACCCTCCGGCAGGTGGCTCTCCACATCTCTCCTCGTCACGAACACATCGCTGATGGTCTCAGGGTCTCGGATGAAACCGCAGCCATGTTCCATGTGAAATTTCACGACAGTCCCGGTGACTCGGGGACCACGGGCAGCTCGGGGATCTCGTCGGGCCTTCATCTTCTGTTCCGCACTTTGGGCCTGCAGCTTCTCCTGTTTCATGCGCCGCTCCCGCTGCTCCCTCTCGGACACCTCCAGCTGTTGGCGGCAGTACTCCCGTTGAGGGGCGGCATACGGGGGCGCTAGGCCTTGCGACCGGGCCTGCGATTGTGGTCTGCTGATCACGCCCGGGGTCAGAGGGCACGGCGTGGGGCGGGGCTCGCTGGTGGTGTCGATGGCCTGGGAACCGGTTGGTAGCAGTGGAGGCACGGTGTCGATGGCGGGTTCAGGTACGTTGGGCTCCGTAACAGGGTGCAGGGGCAGGTCGGCGGCCCCAGGGTTCGGTGTAGGGGCGTCTCCGTTACCTGCCTCTGCTGTCGCGGCCTCCTCCGCGGCGTCGTCCTCGGCCTCCGCTCTGCTTTCACTGCCCTCGGTGGCTGGTGTGCCGCTGGATGTCGATGGCGCCTCCTGCTGCAGGATCGCGGCCCGCCGGGCCATTTCTTCTTTCCACCCGGCAATCACGTCCCGCTGCGCCCGGACCATCCTCCGTCCAGCTCCTCCAGCACATCCCGCACATACTCGGGGTCTTCCTTGGGGAGGTGTGCTAGCAGCTCCGTGAAGCTGCATGGGGATTTGGCCTGCAGCAGGCCACGCGTCAGGGCGCTGGAGCTGGTTCCTGTCTCTATCTTTGGGTGTGGCCTGGCCAGACTGATCCAGACCGCACCCTGCCCCACAGTTTTCTTCTCTTCCCACCCCCATTGGGGGTGGTCCCGGGGCAACTTGGTGACAATCACTTTCAGGGGCAGCGCCCCCACCTTGATGGACATCTCCACAGCCGTGCTCAGGGCTGTTGGGGGCGGGCTCTTTCTTTGGCGCCCTTCTGGGACCTGGCCCACGATGGGAGGTGGCTTCCTGTTGTCTTTTGGCGTGCACATTATGGCGCTCGTTCTTCTGGGGCGGGCGCCATCTTTCGTACAATAAAACAGTCTTTTTTCAGGCGCGCAATACCCGCTTGTGGCGGATGGGTAACGATCCTGCCGACTACGCCAAAGCTGACTCGCCCCCTGGGCCGTGGGGCACGCGGAACCGGGCAATAGGGAGACGCTGGGAGTAGTAGTGGCGGCCCGGTCCCGCGGCTCAGGGTGGTCAGACCAATGGTAGTCTGCTACTGTACTTTAGATAATGTCCGACTACGCCACCCGTGGATTGCGGTTATTAGGAACCGCCGCTGCATGCAGACCGCTGGGGCTGATGAGGTGTGCAGCTGGGGTAGTGTGACTCCCCACGGGAAGAGTGCGGCCCCAGGGCAGTGTAGTGGATGGTGGGAGTGATGGTGATGAGAGTCCCAGTACCGGTAGTGCTGGAGGAGCGAAAGAGCACACAGACAACGTACTGCAGTCCAGGGTCTTTACTCACGGTTAATATCCAAGTCACTTCTGCAGGGAATGACTGCCCGAGCCGTGCTGCGTCCACCAGGTGAGGGGCTCGGTCAACTCCCAGACAGTTCAGGAGCATGGCACAGGACCCCCTTTAATCCTTTCTCTGGCCTGCCTCACCAGTGACCCACTTTTGTCCAGCTGCCGCGGACTTGTGCGGGTAAACGTGGGCCCCGTCCTCCGCTGTCCTATATGGTGCCTTCCTAGCAGGTTTGATGAGGTGTCGCACCAATAAACGATCACGACGACCGGTCTTTGGCTGAGGGTAGTTTCTCCTCCACCAACTTGGGATCCGGTACCCTTAATCTGCCTGACCCTTCACCCTGGATTCTCGTGGGTTCTTAGGGTCCCTTCCACCTTCTTGTTCCTGAGCCCTTCTGTTTCTCTCTCTATTCTCCTTCTTTCTTGTTCTGTCTTCTCCTCCTTCCCTTGGCCTCTTCTCCAGGCCCACTTCTCCTTCTCCTCTCAGGCTCCGGCCTCTTCTCTAGGCCTGCCTCTGGAGCAGCACTCAGCCTGAGCTGCTGCTCCCTGTCACCTCTCCTCTCCTCACAGACTGAACACTGTTCTAAGATGGTGCCCACCTTTTATACCTCCCTCTGACCATGAGCCCAGGTGACCAGCAACCAATGAGCTCCTACCTACGCTCAGGAACCAACCCCTATCTGCCCCTACAGCACTGGGTGTTCCACCCCCCTCCCCACTCCAGACAGGGACATAGTCGGTCGTGCCTGCACTTCTGTCTAGTGGGAGCACCGTTGAGCTGTCCCTCGGAAATGGGGTGTGTGTGGTGCATGCAGCTAACTGAGCCCTGGTCCATACTCCATCCTTACCCGGGAGTGGAATATCACACCTCTAGTCTGAGGTGCAATACCCCTGTAGCGGCCGAACCCTCGGGGCGCTACAGTTACATTTGGAGAGAGGTTAACAAGGCCTATGATGAAAGGAACACCATTCCTACTGCAAAGCATGGAGGTGGATAGCTGATGTTTTGGGGATGTGTGAGCAACAAAGGCACAGGAAACTTAAAAGTTGAAGGAAAGATGAATGTTGCACGTTATCAGCAAATACTGGAGGCAAATTTGCACTCATCAGCTGGAAGCTGCACATGGGACGTAATTGGACGAGCCAACATGACAATGATCCAAAACACAGGGCCAAGTTGACCTGTCATTGGCTACAGCAGAGCAAACTGAAGGTTCTGGAGTGGCCATCTCAGTCTCCTGACCTCAATATCATTGAGCCACTCTGGGGAGATCTCAAGCGCGCAGTTCATGCTAGACAGCCCAGGAATTTACAGGAACTGGAGGCTTTTTTCCGAGAAGAATGGGCAGCTTTACCATCTGAGAAAATAAAGAACCTCATCCACAACTACCACAAAAGACTTCAAGCTGTCATTGATGTTAGAGGGGGCAGTACACGGTATTAAGAACTGGGGTATGTGAACTTTTGATCAGGGTCATTTGGATGTTTTTGGTTGTCATTAAGATTTAAAAAGAGAAAACACAATAGTTTGATAATAAATGGCTTCACCCAACCAATAACCATGATTAGAAAAAAAGATTTTTTTGTTATCATTCATATTCTCTGAAACAAGGCCAAGAAAGGAAAAATTCTGCCGGGGTATGTAAACTTTTGAGCACAACTGTGTATATATATACATATATATATATATATATATATATATATATATATATATATATATATTTATTTACATAAACCCCACACGGTTGGTATCCCAAAAACTTCACAGCATGACTTTAAAAATGATACATACAATAAAGAACAAAAAAATGAAAAAAAAAGAAGTCAGAATAATGTGGGGGGTTTTTTGCCTTCCATCCTCCAAAAAATTACATTAATAGAAATTAAACAGTAATATGTTTGTGGTTTGAAATGGTGCATATAATGATACAACAAAAAAAACAAGGTTCCGTAATATTGCTTTGATACGAAATAAAACTGTTATTGGCTCTGAAATGGGGAAAAATCCAAAAATATTGTGTTGTCTTGGAGTCCAAAAATTATCTGGTTTAAAAAGGGCTAAAAAATGAATCAGGACAGAATTTTGACTCTCTTGGTTAAATCAGAACAAAATTAAAGTCATCCTAATAAAGGAAGACATAGATAATAGTATAGTATATCAAGCGCTCTACACTGCCAGAGTCCAGTTCACCTTTATAACCCCTGATAAAAGAGTTCATCACTTTGTGTATGTGACAGCCAGAACTGTACAATGCTCTTTATATATAGTAACACCTATTTTATCCAATGCTGACTCTACTTTTAACTTTTTGTTAGACCCTTTTATGTTTTTTTTTTTTTGACCTAGTTCCTCTGCTTGGAGACTATTTAAAGATTACAGCCCCCGTTTTGTCTGAGCGGTTCAGGAGGAGGTAATAGAGCTGTACAGATGACTTACTTGATGTAAAAGACCTAACCCCCTGAAGAAGGGAAGAAGGGATATAATCACTCAGCTGGCGCTGTCTCCGACTCCTGGGCCATCCCGATAAGAACCTAAAAGAGATTCTGCACATTGTGCTACTGTATGAAGGATGGATTTTATTATTTCCTCTTATCGCTGTTTGACGGAAGAGTGGATAAATAAGTGAATTAACTTGAGCTGATGTGAATTAAACAGCAGTCGGAGGAATCTGAGTGCAAGAAAAAAAGTTTTGCTTAGTTTCGTTGGACACCCAATGGCGGCGTCAATGGGGGAGAATTAATTCCAATGACTAGAATATTACATATTATGCTGCAAAATTAAATTCATATACTGGCTTTTATCTTATATAATCATAGTATTATGCTTTATACCACCAATAGAACAGAACAAAAGACCAAATAAACAATTAGAAAAGCTTTATTGAAAAATTATGATATACATAAAAACATATAAAATTGAGGCAGCAAAAGGTGAGGACACCTGAACATCATGGTATGTAACCCCACAGTCCCAATGAATATATAATATATCAAATATATGACATGTGATAGCATGAAGCTGGATGATAGAATTATCAGTAAAATTAACAAAATTAATGCCACAGTGGGAAAGAAATAATGATATAGCCATATCCTAAAGCAAACAGCGGAGGAACAATACTCCTGCAAAATGAGAATAGGAAAGGAGAGAGATGCTCTCGACGCTCGTTTCGCAAGGAATGCTTCGTCCAGGGGTCAAATTGTATTATGTTGCAAAGTAGAATAGAAACCTAGTAAATAATGGTCTCTATTGTAAACATTACTATGTACATATTACATGCCAATGGCGCCATCATGTGACTTTAACACAATGATGTGAATTGCACTAGTGCAATAGGTACTGGAACACACAGATTGGAGTTTCTTTGACCCACTAGAGGATCTGATCTTGAGGACCCACCAATATTTTATACAGCATATTTGGCATGCACTTTTAAATGTATTGCTGTCTTTGCTGTTTGCTTATTGCACACACAGGACATATTGTTGATAAGGACTCAGGTGGGAGGCAGGTACTGAGATATGGAGGAGACAGAGAATAGGGAAGGATGGGTATGCAGAGGGGCTACAGAAGAAAATGACTCTCTCTACTGAACACCAGCAAGCACAGATTGGCAAGTAGGGGTTATCAGACCATGCGAAACAGACCCTAATGGTAAGTGATTGTCTGCAAAGTCACCTACAAATTGGGTCTTCACCTGAACCTTTAAGACACATTAATATGCCAAAACCTTGGCCTCCGGGTGCTATGTTAGTGGATTGGCTCAACTTTGGCATTATAAGTCTTTTTTCTATATGAAAACACTAAGTATGATTTTCATACTGATTTCTGAAAACATAAAGGACACATTTGCATCCTTTTTTCATTGTATTGTATGTATTATGTAACTAAAACACTTTTCTATAGTTGGTTTTAAATGACAATTTCAGCTTGCACGTGTAACACTACACTGCAAGCTGCTCAATACCATTCAGTGTCAATCTCAATACTCAGTTTTCTGTCGTATCTGTCTCATGTCACTCCTCTTTTCCCCTGAATGCAAATCTAAGCCTAATTATGAGATCTATCCAATCAAATGAGACTCAAGCTTGCATTTGCATATAAGAAAAACAATGGTGTGCTTGGTTTTAACGTACCTTTATTCTTTCATGAGTTTTTTACAAGTTTATGACCACTTATAAAATGTGTTAAAGTGCTGCCCATTGTGTTGGATTGTCAATGCAACCCTCTTCTCCCACTCTTGACACACTGATAGCAACACTCCAGAAGAAATGCTAGCACAGGCTTCCAGTATCCGTTGTTTCAGATGCTGCACATCTTGTATCTTGATGGTATGGTGTGGTATATGGGGTACAAAGATAGTGTGGCCATTCTTCATCAATGGAAACCTCAACACCACTGGAGATCTGAAATTGCTGCATGATGATGTGTTGCCCTCTTTATGCACTGAAGTTGAGTTTTTCCAACAAGATGGTGCACCACCACATTATGGGTGTCAGGTCCGAGCATTCCTACATGAACAGTTTCCTGGAAAGTGGATTGGTCATCGTGGGCCAGTTGAATGGCCACCAAGGTCTCCCGATCTGACCCCCTTAGACTTTTATCTTTGGGGTCATCTGAAGGCAATTGTCTATGCTGTGAAGATACGAGATGTGCAGCATCTGAAACAATGGATACTAGAAGCCTGTGCTAGCATTTCTTCTGCGGTGTTGTTATCAGTGTGTCCAGAGTGGGAGAAGAGGGTTTCATTGACAATCCAACACAATGGGCAGCACTTTGAACACATTTTATAAGTGGTCATAAACTTGTAAAAAACTCATGAAAGAATAAAGTTACGTTAAAACCAAGCACACCATTGTTTTTCTTATGAAGTTATCAATAAGTTTGACGTGTCACAGGACACTCTTCCCATTGAAAAAAATAAAGTTGGATCCAAAATGGCCGACTTCAAAATGGCCACCATGGTCACCACCAATCTGGAAAAGTTTTCCCCCTCCCATATACTAATGTGTCACAAACAAGAAGTTGATATCACCAATAGTGTTGAGCAATACCTTCCGATATCAGGAAATATCGGATCGGATTGGATCGGGCCGATACCCAAAAAGTATCGGATATCGCCGATTCCGATACCGGAAACCAATGCAAGTCAATGGGACACAAATATCGGAATGAAAATAAACCCTTTCTTTCCTTGTAGGTTAATTCTACATGAAGGAAAACAACTAACAATAATGTAGAATGTATTGGGGGAGGTGGTTGCCCAAATCGATGGGAACAGTGCTCACAGTGAAACATGAAAAGCCGGCAATTCAGCAGCGGCATACGCCGGTACCCGACAATTTAGAACAGAAACAATAGAGCTTCACACATAGATTAGATAGATAGAAACATGTCAGTCACATATATATGAAGTACAGTGACAGTGTTGCTTACTGTACTTGTCATTTAGTGTAAAGGATTTATTTAGAAAAATATTGGTGTTTTCATGCACCGTCTCTTTAAAAAAGCCGGCCGGCAATTCAGCATCTGTACCCGACAATTTACAACAGAAATAATAGAGCATCACACATAGATTAGATAGATAGAAACATGTCAGTCACATATATAATAAGTACAGTGACAGTGTTGATTACTGTACTTGTCATTTAGTGTTAAAATAAAGGATTTATTAAAAAAAAAATTGGCGTGGGGTTCCCCGTAATTTTAGTCTCTAGCGGAGGTTAAGCAGACAGCTGGGGCAGATGTTTGAAGCCTGGGAAGAGGGTAATACCCACGGAGCTTCCCAGGCTACTAATATCAGCCCCCTGCTGAATACCTAGCCTTTACTAGCTATTAAAATGGGGGACCCCCCCAAAAAAATGACGTGGGGTCCCCCCTATTTTAATAGCTAGCGAAGGCTAGGCAGACAGCTGGGGGCTGATATTAATAGCCTAGGAAGGGTGCCATGAATATTGGCCCCCTCCCAGGCTAGAAACACCAGCCGTCAGCCGCCCCAGAAATGGCGCATCCATAGGATGCGCCAATTCTGGCACTTAGCCTCGCTCTTCCCACTGCCCTGTAGCGGTGGCAGTGGGGTAATAGGGCTGGGGTTGATGTCAGCTTATAATGCCAGCTGACATCAAGCCCAGGTTAGTAATGGAGAGGCGTCTATAAGACACCCCCATTACTAACCCCATAGTCAAAGTTACAAAAAAACAAAAACACCCAGAATAAAGTACTTTAATTGAAATAAAGACACAATTTTTTATTGTTCTAAATTAAACCATACTTACCATCACGCCCATTCCAGCTGAAGCCAACGATCTCCTGCAATAAAAGAAAAATAATAAAGCAACATCATCCTTACCTTTCCATGGTTCCCAGGATAGCTCCAGCTCTGCTACATCGAGATGACAGGCTGGATCGCAGCAGAACGCTGCCATCCAGCCTGTCATCCCGCAGACACTGAGAAGCGCAGGCATGCTTGCGCTCCTCAGTGTCTGGCTGTGACTGCATCCAGATGAGCCGACAATGAACTCAGCTCACCTCATGCATGTCACTGACAGCGTGGGAGAATTCTCCTGCGCATGTGTAGCGCCCCGAGGGTTCGGCCGCTACAGGGGTATTGCACCTCAAACCAGAGGTGTGATATTCCACTCCCAGGTAAGGATGGAGTATGGACCAGGGCTCAGTTAGCTGCATACAGCACACACACCCCATTTCTGAGGGACAGCTCAACGGTGCTCCCACTAGACAGAAGTGCAGGCACGACCGACTATGTCCCTGCCTGGAGTGGGGAGGGGGGTGGAACACCCAGTGCTGTAGGGGCAGATAGGGGTTGGTTCCTGAGCGTAGGTTGGAGCCCATTGGTTGCTGGTCACCTGGGCTCATGGTCAGAGGGAGGTATAAAAGGTGGGCACCATCTTAGATCTAGGTTCGTTCAGTCAAAGGAGAAGACCGGGAGTGGAGGCTCTGTAGGAGCTCCACTCAGGAGCGGGCCTAGAGAAGAGGCCGGAGAAGAGAGAGAGAGGAGGTGAAAGGGAGCTGAGATTAAGTCTCATCCCAGCTCCACGAGAAAGGAACAGAAAGGAACAGAGAAAGAGAAGGAGAGACAGAGAAACAGAAGGGCTCAGGAACAAGAAGGTGGAAGGGACCCTAAGAACCCACGAGAATACAGGGTGCAGGGTCAGGCAGATTAAGGGTACAGGATCCCAAGTTGGTGGAGGAGAAACTACCCTCAGCCAAAGACCGGTCGTCGTGATCATCTATTGGTGCGACGCCTCATCAAACCTGCTAGGAAGGCACCATATAGGACAGCGGAAGACGGGGTCCACGTTTAACCGCACAAGTCCGCGGCAGCTGGACAAAAGTGGGTCACTGGTGAGGCAGGCCAGAGAAAGGATTAAAGGGGGTCCTGTGCCATGCTCCTGAACTGCCTGGGAGTTGACCGAGCCCCTCACCTGGTGGACGCAGCACGGCTCGGGCAGTCATTCCCTGCAGAAGTGACTTGGATATTAACCGTGAGTAAAGACCCTGGGCTGCAGTACGTTGTCTGTGTGCTTTTTCGCTCCTCTGGCACTACCGGTACTGGGACTCTCACCACCATCACTCCCACCATCTACTACACTGCCCTGGGGCCGCACTCTTCCCGTGGGGAGTCACGCCATCTCAGCTGCATACATCATCAGCCCCAGCCTACTGCCTTGCAGCGGCGGTTCCTAATAACCGCAATCCACGGGTGGCGTAGTCGGACAATATCTAAAGTACAACAGCAGACTACCATTGGTCTGACCACCCTGAGCTGCAGGACCGGGCCGCCACTACTGCTCCCAGCGTTCCCCTATCGCCCGGTTCCGAGTGCCCCACGGCCCAGGGGGCGAGTCACATGCCGTGAGCGTGAGAGACTCGGCTCATTGGGATGCCGTCACAGCCTGACACTGAGGAGCGTAAGCATGCCTACGCTTCTCAGTGTCTGCGGGATGATAGGCTGGATGGCAGCGTTCTGCTGCGGTCCAGCCTGTCATCTCGATGTAGCAGAGCTGAAGCTGTCGTGGGAACCATGGAAAGGTAAGGATGAGGTTGCTTTATTATTTTTCTTTTATTGCAGGAGATCGTTGGCTTCAGCTGGAATGGGCGTGATGGTAAGTATGGTTTAATTTAGAACAATAAAGGATTGTGTCTTTATTTCAATTAAAGGACTTTATTCTGGGTGTTGTGTTTTTTTTAAATACTTTACTAGAAATTCATGGCGGTCATGTCTAATATTGGTGTGACCCCATGAATTTCGGGCTTAGGGCCAGCTGATAATGCCAAGCTGGCCCTAACCCCTTTATTACCCAGTGAGCCACCGCACCAGGGCCCTGGATGAGTTGGGTACAGCGCCAGAAGATGGCGCTTCTATGAACGCGCCATTTTCCGGGGTGGCTGCGGACTGCAATTTGCAGCGGGGGTGGGGGGGGGGCAGAAAGCTTGGGCCTCCCTGCGCTGCAGATTCCATCCCCCAGCTGCCTAGTTGTACCTGGCTGGACACAAAAATAGGGCGAAGCTCCACGTATTTTTTTTTTTTTAATTATTTCATGAAATTCATTAAATAATTAAGAAAAAAAGGGCTTCCCTATATTGTTGCGTCCGGTCAGGTACAAATAGGCAGCTGGTGGTTGGGGGCAGCCCGTTCCTGCCTGCTGTACCTGGCTGGACACAAATATAGTGCGAAGCCCCACATCAATTTTATTTTAATTATTTCATGAATTTCCTGAAATAATTTAAAAAAAAATTGACGGTGAAGATGGCGCTTCTATGAACGCAACATTTTCTGGGGTGGCTGCGGACTGCAGTTCACAGCAGGGGGGGCCCACAAAGCTTGGGCCACCCTGCGCTGTGGATTCCAGCCCCCAGCTGCTTAGTTGTACCTGGCTGGACACAAAAATAGGGCGAAGCCCCACGTATTTTTTTTTTTTAAACTTATTTCATGAAATTCATGAAATAATAAAAAAAAAAGGGCTTCCCTATATTGTTGTGTCCGGCCAGGTACAAATAGGCAGCTGCGAGTTGGGGGCAGCCCGCTCCTGGATTCTGTACCTGGCTGGCATACAAAAATATGGCGAAGCCCACGTCAAAATTTTTGGGAAAAATTAATTACAAAAATAAATAATAATTTAGGGACTGCATCTTTATTAACCCCTCAAGTGTCATTTAGTGTTAAAATAAAGGATTTATTAAAAAAAAAATTGGCGTGGGATCCCCCATAATTTTAGTCTCTAGCGGAGGTTAAGCAGACAGCTGGGGCAGATGTTTGAAGCCTGGGAAGGGGGTAATGCCCACGGAGCTTCCCAGGCTACTAATATCAGCCCCCAGCTGAATACCTAGCCTTTACTAGCTATTAAAATGGGGGACCCCAAAATAAATGACGTGGGGTCCCCCCTATTTTAATAGCTAGCAAAGACTAGGCAGACAGCTTGGGGCTGATATTAATAGCCCAGGAAGGGTGCCATGAATATTGGCCCCCTCCCAGGCTAGAAACACCAGCCGTCAGCCGCCCCAGAAATGGCGCATCCATAGGATGCGCCAATTCTGGCACTTAGCCTCGCTCTTCCACGCTGCCCTGGTGCGGTGGCAGGGGGTAATAGGGTTGGGGTTCATGTCAGCGCCAGCTGCCATGAAGCCCAGGTTAGTAATGATGGGCGTCTATAAGACACCCCCATTACTAACCTACAAAGTGTTAAAAAGAAAACACACACTACACCCAGAAAAAAATAATTAATTTGAAATAAAACACACCATTTTATTTAATTCTTAGTTTACTAAAAAAAAATAGTAACCTGTCCACGTTCCTGCGCTGATCTCCCATGCACAGCTGTCACATCTGGAGATGGTGACAGCTGTGCATGGCTGCTGTAAGCTCACACTGCCGGGAACACGTCCGCTCCCGGCAGCGTGAGCCCCTGACTGAGGTCACCGGAGTGCATTCAGGCAGCGCAGCTCCGGAGACCTCCTTTACGGCACTGCTGTACCGTGGGAATTTCTCACGGTACAGCAGGGCCGTAAAGGAGCTGACCGGAGCAGCGCTGCCTGAACTCCGGCGAACCCGCTTATGCAATGACGGGGCTGCTTTACGGCCCCGTCATTCTAGCGGCGGCAGCTTTTCAGAGCGGTTGCATTCTATGTGGGTGCTCTGAACTGGAGATCATCGTGGGACACTCGTGGACTACTACGGAGGGGTAAGGGTAAGGTTGTGGTTTATTATTTTATATTTTATTACAGGAGATCGGTGGCTTCGGGGAATTAGGTGTCTAGGTGAGTATAGGTGTATTTTTTTATTTTTTACTTTATTTTAGGTGGCGATCGGCGGGGACAGGTAATGTATAAACTAATTTATTTTAGGTAACCACTGGCCACCAATGACATGTATTTAAAATGTATTGGGGACACAGTAGGGCAATTTAAATAGCAGGATCAGGCTGATGGGAACTACTGCTCCCATCGAGCTGATCCTGCTGGCACAAGTGGACGGGGGACAGACATAGGCCAATGGGAGTAGTAGTGTCACATCGGCCTATGTCTGCCTGCACGCACACACCAATCATGACGGGCTGATGGTCTGGGAGGTGGGCTGACCTGTGCGGCCGTGGGAAAGTTCATGTGAGTTCATGCAATGCAATGAAGCATGAACTCACATGAACCCTCTGAGGGCACCGCGGCGACTTCAAATGAACAGTTGATCAGCATCACCTGATACCTCAGCTGTTCATTTGAAATAACCGGCAGGAAAGCGCAGCACAGAACGGGAAAGCCATGGTGAAGTCTTTTCACTGCCGGCTTCCCCGCCCGGGTCCTTCGCTTCCCGCTCCTTGGTGCTGTGCTCCCCGCCCGGTCCTAACTTACGATCGGGATGAGAGGTGGCGAGGGGAGCGGAGGATCGGGGTGGGAGGCTGCGGGGAAGCGAGTATGGGGCTGAGTGATTGTTTAAAAGCCGGCGGGCGGTAAAAAGCCGCCGGCTTTTAAACAATCAGGAGAATTCTCCCACGCTGGGATGGCATTCTGATGACAGGCTGGATCGCAGCTGAGCGCTGTCATCCAGCTTGTCATCCTTCAGAGACACTGCAGAGCGCAGGCATTATGGGAACTTCCGATTCCGGTATCCGATATTGTAAAAATATCGGAACTCAGTATCAAAACTCCGATACCGCGAATATCGGCCGATACCCGATATTACAGTATCGGAATGCTCAACACTAATCACCAACCATTCCCATTTAATTTAGGTGTATCCATATAAATGGCCCACCCTGTAGTAAAAGACAGGAGGGGTTGGAGACTGGGCTGACAGGAAGCCTGACTGTCAGGATAGACACTAAATAGCCTTAAAGGGGTTTTTCCGTGAACAAAGTTAATTTTAATCAATCGATCTTGGAATAATAATAATTTCCACAATTGGATGTGTTTAAATAAAATGTTCCTGTGCTGAGATAATCTTATAAATGTGCCCCTGCTGTGTACTGTGTAATGGCTGTGTCTGACCGTGCAGGAACATGGTCTGATCATACCACAGCTCCTGGGCAGAGGGGGGGTGGATATACAGATATTACAGCACGGATCACAAATTATTCTTTATTTGAAGTATAACATTGTTTAAAAACAGGCAGTGAAATGTTTTACCTCACAAAAAGAATCAGCTGCGATCCTATGCTGTCCTGTCTGTATTCTCTTTTTCTTCCTCCCCTGCCCAGGAGATGTGGTATGATCAGACTATGTCCCTGTACGGTGAGACACAGCCATTACACAGTACACAGCAGGGGCGCATTTATAAGATTATCTCAGCACAGGAACATTTTATTCAAACACATCCAATTGTGGAAATTATTATTATTCCAAGATCTATTGATTAAAATCAACTTTTGTTCGTGGGAAAACCCCTTTAAGCAGCTTGTAGTGTATTGTAATATTATACTTACCAGCTGCAGAAGCAAAACAGGTACAAATTATTATTGAAACCAACGGTAGATTTTTTTTTTGTTATTACATAAAATTCAATAAATATTACATAAAATAATAAAAAAAAAATTTTATGGCCAGTTTACATAATTCAGCAATCGCTACTTTGAAATCCAGCAATGACCACTTTCTATTAAACTATGTTTTCACCAAGTTCTAATAGGTTAAGTTCACAGTGGTCGATGGTGGTCTGACATCTGAGATCACAACTGGTGCCAAATTCTCATTCTAATGGCTCATTCAGACGTAAGTTTTTCTAGTACGTTTCCATGTTTTTCATGGATAGAGCTTGTACGTATTATGCTCTATGGAGTTGTTCACATGTTAGTGTATTTTCCTGGACTCAGTGGTCCACACAAAATTATGGAGACATGTCCAATACTGATCTTGGATTAATCTCACCAATGAAAGTTTATTCATCTGTGAAAAAATCGAATGCCAATCATCTGCTGTTGGAATTTCATGGACTGATATGAGAAGATTGAAAAACCTTCAACATTTTTTTTTTTCCATTCGAGAAAAATTTTTGAAACTCTGACAAAATTCCTAAGGCCATGTTCAGACATTCAGTATTTGGTCAGTATTTTACATCCGTATTCATAAGCCAAAACCAGGATTGGAACAATCAGAGGAAACATATAATAGAAAAATGTGCACCACCTCCATTTTTCGCCCACTCCTGGTTTTGGCTTACAAATACTGATGTAGAATACTGACTAAATACTGAATATGTGAATGTGGCCTAATGGTAAAAAACTGACCCTGACCAAACCCTGAGCAAATACATTGACGACCATTTTTTTGCATGCGAGAAAAATCATTAACGTCTGACCACGAGAATGCTGCCACTCTCTATAATAAGGGAGTAGAGAAAATCAGTCTTTATTACACAAATTGCCAATCTTTATCCTTTTGTTGCTCCTCTTGATAACAGAGATGGTCAAAGTCGCTTTATTTTTTATTTATTTATTTTTTAACGCAGTCATTGTAGGATAGCTAAGAATGTAACTTGACACAACTCTTAGATGCATTAACCAATTCTGCATAGAAGTATCCTTTGTCCATTGAAGTACGTACGAAATAACACCTCTTTCCACCAGGAATATTTGCATCTCAGGAATGAAAAGTCTTCATAAAGGAAAGCTTTTTCGTTTTGGAAAGAGGATTTTTAGCAATTTTACTTGCTCAGCCCTCGATTGTAGGACATAAAGTCAACAGCTCTGCCTCCCCGTAGACTCTGTGGTGCACACGTTCTCCGGCCGGGTATTTCTCTTCCGAGGTCTCTTGACAGCGGATTCTAAATAGAACTTTCCACATTCTCCGGCTCCTAGCGTTGAGATCTCTCTTATCTTCCAGCTCCATACAGGCCGCCTTGATGATCTGTTTTATCATCCTTCACCAGAACAAATATGGCCTGCAATTTCATTGTAAATGTCTACTCCCAGGCCGTAAGAGTAATACATGTTTGATCTATTTCACATAGCGGAGAGCGAGCTTGGAGAGCGATCGTGACCCAAGGCTGAGAGATCTGTCACTACGGCTGACAGCTCATTACAAGCCCAGAGAGGGCATCCCTTGAGGAAGAAAGGTGGGCGATTGATAGTCCCCCTCTGGCGCCTGTGCCCTTGAGTGAACCAAAATTCAATAACTTGGAAGAGAGTGCAATAATCTTTCTCCGTTATTTTGACTGCGAGACCCATCATGGAAGGTACGACGGCAAAATTGAATAAGAAGAAAGTTACACTGATGTGATAATGATCTCCGTGATTAATTTTAATACACTAGATGCCGCCATAACACACTGAGCTGTCAGGACAGTTTAGAGAACCTGTGGCCAGAAAGACTCCATGTTGCTGCCATTGGCATCGGGACGACGTTGAATGCTCATTAGGCAGTGAATCATCTTTCTCGCTTTTCTCACCAAATAGAAACTCGTTCTATAACTAATTAAGATCTGAGTTCTTTAATAAAGCCGCAGAAATGCCGGGAAGGAGTTTTTTTTCTCTTTGCCTGTCATCTATTCTTTGATATAGGAAGACAATTGTGATGTCCACTAGTTGTAACGACTCCACAATTGGCCAATTAATATTAATTATCACAATTAAACTGGACCATGAACATAAAAATTCATGTGGACCTATGATAAGCGATGCCCAGAAACGGCAATCATCCTCTTAAAGAAATTATGCAGGATTAGGAAAGCATGGCTCCTTTACTCTAAAACCAGCTGCTCCCACGTCTGCAGGTGGTTAGATGGTATTATAGCTCTGAGGAATTGGACTGAGGAGTTGCAGTACGAGACACAACCTGTGGTGAAATGTGGCACTGTTTTTGGAAAGAAGTAGCCATTAGTGATGAGCAAGCTTGCTCGTTATTCGAGATTTACGAGCATGCTTGGGTGTTTTCCGAGTATCTTCAGTGTGCTCGGGTGTTATGTTTCAGTCACTCCATGCTCATGATTTGCGACTGTTTGACAGCTTTAATACATGTGAGGAATGCCTCTTTCTTAGGCATTCCTCACATGTATTAAAGCTGTCAAACAGTCGCAAATCATGAGCATGGAGTGACTGAAACATAACACCCGAGCACGCTGAAGATACTCGGCGAGCACCCAAGCTTGCTCGCCGAAAGGGTTAACAGAATATACTCGCTCATCACTAGTAGCCATGCTTTTCTAATCCTTTAATTTCTTTTGTTGTTATAGCCTCTGACTTGTCAA
Organism: Phyllobates terribilis; assembly: GCF_046119375.1. Lineage (NCBI taxonomy): Eukaryota > Metazoa > Chordata > Amphibia > Anura > Dendrobatidae > Phyllobates > Phyllobates terribilis. Next base: position 391,251,829 of record NW_027362765.1, read on the forward strand.
GAAACGATGCCTAAAAATAAAAGTCAGGCTCATTCACATATCGAATTTTCATGTACGAGTGCTATCCATGGTTATCACGGATAGCACTCATACCTCTGATAGTCTATGGGGCCATTAATAAGTTTGTGACTTTTCGTGGAGCAAGAGGTGCGCGGAAAATATCGGAGACACATCCGAGGGTCGGATCAAAATCTGTAATGCAAGTCAATGGGTCCGTAAAAAAATTGGACCTCGTGCACTTGGATGACATCCGGTTTTCATGGACTGTCAGAAAGGAGAAGGTAGAGAAAGTTTTTGTTATTTCTCCACGTACGAGAAAAGCAGATGACACTCAGATCAAAGTCTGATCAGAATCTGTGCTCGGAATCGTGGATCTGTGTTCCCACCTGGGAATGGAGCAGGTCTGGTGCTACGCTTCTCCGGTTGCAGGCGCCTCCATTGTCCTGACCATGGTGGCAGAGCTACTATTCGTGAAGGGAAACCATCTCAATCTTATGGAGCATCGCATTCTGGTGTTGTAGGATGTGTGAAGACGTGGGACGCCGCTTTTCTCACGGATTTCTCTGACGGGGAACATGGGATGCTGTGTTTCCCAGTTGCCAGGCAACACCGGACACTGCTATGTCTGGCACTAGGCAATGGTGGGATTGTGTCCATTCTGTTGTGCAAGTTAGCAGAGAGTGGCTGTCTGGGGATGATTGGGAGGTATTTAACACCTAATCATTTCCTTCAGCATTAGGTGGGCTATTTAACCCTGCTCCCTGCTCAGTCCTTTGCTGTTTATTGCAGTTCCTATGTGCTGTGGTGATGAGTGGTGCTAGCATTATTCGTTGTTATCTTTTTAGAGTATTTCTTTAGGGGTCTTCTCCTTCCCACTTCATTCTTTCTAGGGAATTCTTGCAGTAGTACCCACCTGTTTTTTGACTAGGCACTGGCTGTGTCACCAAACACCAGCTGACCGGCGACAGTGGGCCTGAGAAGGGTTTTGCCAAAGTCATCCCTTCCATTGCTGGGAGCTGGATGATGAGTATTTCCGGCCCTCAAGGGCTCGTCTAGCTGGGCAGCTTGCGCCAAGTGCATCTCTGGCTGCGCCTTTGCTGGTTTGGTGCCAGTCTTGCTGGGTCTTCCTGTGTTAGAGCATAAAAATTTATCCGTTCTTTTATGTGAAAAAGCGGACGTGTGAATGAGCCCTCAGCGATCCAGGACAAAAAAGGATATTTATTAACACACAGGAAGATTTTCTAACGTACAATTGTGCTCAAAAGTTTACATATCCTGGTAGAATTTTTCCTTTCTTGGCCTTGTTTCATAGAATATGAATGATAACAAAAAAACCTTTTTCTCCACTCATGGTTAATGGTTGGGTGAAGCCATTTATTGTCAAACTACTGTGTTTTCTATTTTTAAATCTTAATGACAACCAAAAACATCCAAATGACCCTGATCAAAAGTTCACAAAATGGATGGAAAAAAATTATCACGTATCAAAAGAGGTCTACTGTTCTGGTGATCAGAGGTCGAAATATCCCTTTAAGTAATTGCATCATATATATTATTTGTAGTTCAACACCAAGTGTCAAGACTGTGGCCAAAAACGTGTACCAGTTTAATAAAATGAAGTGTAAAGAAACATATTAGTCTATTCGAGTCCATCTTGTAAAGTAGATACCACCACGACAATTAATTGGCACATCTACTTTGAGAGCCTCTTGAATGGACTCATATCTGAGCAGCGTATAATATCTGCAAACTTGATATATAGAGGGATGGCCAACACATTTGTCAAGGGAAGCATTTGTACTAGTACTTCTTCTCTAGGCTCTTTCAACATCCACATTGGATCCCTCATTAGAGGCCTCCATTGAAAATTCCAGAATTTTTGAAGCAGGGCTGTGGAGTCGGAGTCGTGGAGTCAGAGTCAGAGCCCATTTTGGTGGAGTCGGAGTCAGTATAAAATGGACCAACTCCGACTCCTAAAATATATAATAAATTGGATACAGTAGTTCAATGCAGTTTGTGGGGAATATTTTTTCATTTGGGAAAGTATGAAATGTCCTATAAATGTCTGTCCTATTCCTGATCTAAGAGTCTAGACTTTTAGCTGAGATGTATGTATGAGGGAGTTTGAGTTTGAGTCGGTGTCGTGAAAAATTGAGTAGTCGGAGTCAGAGGTTTGGCTTACCGACTCCACAGCCCTGTTTTGAAGGACATCTGTAACGTCTGTCTGAGGCCACAGATTCAAAAAGTCTACCACGGACAGACTTGGCACAAGCTGCTCCGACAGGCAGATTCCAGAGTAACCCCAACACCCATTAACCCCTATACCGGGATCTGGACTTCCAACAGGATCCAGTAGATTGCTACCTATGGAAGGGCTGTTGTCTGGATGTGCGAACCAGAGGCAGGAATGGTCACCAAACAGGGTCAAAGCCAAAGTTGCGTAAAACACAAATTTAGGATCTGTAAGAAAAGGTCAGAAAACATAAGCTGAGGTCAAAACAAGGATCAATGAAACAACAAGGAACTAACAGACAGGACTGAACCAGACAAACTCAAAACTATATCTGGCAGCTTCCAGCAGTAAGCTGGAAGCTAAAGTTGTTAGAACCTTGCTCTTAGTTTTTTTTTCCTTTGCTGGTCACATGACCTTGTTGGCCTATTTAATCCTGCTCCGCCCTTCTGGCTTTGCTGGACTTCATTGTATATCTACTTTCTAGCTAGCCTGTGCTCTGTGTCTTGCTCTGTTAGTTTGCTTGGTCTACTGACCTCTATGTTCTATATATTTTGTTTGTTCGTCTGTCTGCTACTATTTCTGTTAGGAGGTGTCCCATATTCCTCCCAGTCCTTAGTACTTGTAGGGATTCCTTCCCCACATCTATAGGTCTCCGTACAGACTAGCTTAGGACTTTAGCAGGTCTGATCGCAGGATCAGGTTCCCTGTTACATCGTAGGGATTAAGCTGAGTTCTATCGTAGGGACAGATCTCCTCTGTTCCTCCGGTGGTGGAGGACGGGGAATATGAAATTTCTCGCATCCTTAACTCTAGACGGTATAGAGGTAGTTTGCAGTATCTTGTGGCCTGGAAAGGTTTCGGTCCCGAGGATAACTTTTGGGTGAGGTCGGATGATGTTTCCGCGTCCAGACTTATCAGAGCGTTTCACAGGAGATTTCCTGATAAGCCTGGTCCTAGGGGATCCGGAGGATCCTCTTAGAAGGGGGGGTACTGTTAGAACCTTGCTCTTAGTTTTTTTTTCCTTTGCTGGTCACATGACCTTGTTGGCCTATTTAATCCTGCTCCGCCCTTCTGGCTTTGCTGGACTTCATTGTATATCTACTTTCTAGCTAGCCTGTGCTCTGTGTCTTGCTCTGTTAGTTTGCTTGGTCTACTGACCTCTATGTTCTATATATTTTGTTTGTTCGTCTGTCTGCTACTATTTCTGTTAGGAGGTGTCCCATATTCCTCCCAGTCCTTAGTACTTGTAGGGATTCCTTCCCCACATCTATAGGTCTCCGTACAGACTAGCTTAGGACTTTAGCAGGTCTGATCGCAGGATCAGGTTCCCTGTTACATCGTAGGGATTAAGCTGAGTTCTATCGTAGGGACAGATCTCTGTTCCTCCGGTGGTGGAGGACGGGGAATATGAAATTTCTCGCATCCTTAACTCTAGACGGTATAGAGGTAGTTTGCAGTATCTTGTGGCCTGGAAAGGTTTCGGTCCCGAGGATAACTTTTGGGTGAGGTCGGATGATGTTTCCGCGTCCAGACTTATCAGAGCGTTTCACAGGAGATTTCCTGATAAGCCTGGTCCTAGGGGATCCGGAGGATCCTCTTAGAAGGGGGGGTACTGTTAGAACCTTGCTCTTAGTTTTTTTTTCCTTTGCTGGTCACATGACCTTGTTGGCCTATTTAATCCTGCTCCGCCCTTCTGGCTTTGCTGGACTTCATTGTATATCTACTTTCTAGCTAGCCTGTGCTCTGTGTCTTGCTCTGTTAGTTTGCTTGGTCTACTGACCTCTATGTTCTATATATTTTGTTTGTTCGTCTGTCTGCTACTATTTCTGTTAGGAGGTGTCCCATATTCCTCCCAGTCCTTAGTACTTGTAGGGATTCCTTCCCCACATCTATAGGTCTCCGTACAGACTAGCTTAGGACTTTAGCAGGTCTGATCGCAGGATCAGGTTCCCTGTTACATCGTAGGGATTAAGCTGAGTTCTATCGTAGGGACAGATCTCCTCTCTTTCCTTAGCTCTGGTAGCAGAACATAACAAAAGTAGAGTGTGGTGCACTCTAATTGGCTGGAGCAGGGCAGGGAACTGACAGCTCCAGCTGGACAGCGCATACCCCCACACTGCCAGACTGGACGACATGACAGGTCCCAGCCACCCTAATCTAAGTGGCAGGACAGAGCCGGTGCGGTCCTGAGCTTCCGGGTTCCAATGTCTTCAGCGCCTCCCGAGGAATGAACGTGGCAGCGCCTGGCGACAGATGCAGTTATTGCAGGAGTAGGTCTTGGTGAAGATGTGACAACACCATGGTGGAAACCCAACTGACCCCATTATATTAAATAGTGTATGTCTGGCTTGATTTGTGTCCATCGTTTAAAGGATCCACTCACTGTACAAATTGCTCTTTTCTGTAAGGAAACAGAAAAACAGAATTCCCAAATGAAGACATGAACCTAACCCTACCAGTGTGTCTATCAATCTAACATTGGTTCCAAGTTACGATAGATTGTAGCGATCACCCAAGAAAATAAGATATTGGACAATGCAAGACATTTTCAAAAGCTTAACATGGTAAAATGCTATAAAAGATGACAAGCCGTAGGTAAAACGTGTGCTCTCGAGAGCGAGAACTTCTACCTTCTCTTCCTTGCTTAGACCAGCTCTATATTCTTGAGTTGGTCTTGATCTTGCTGTAGCTTGGTGGTCACAGGGTTTCCTTCTCTTTTGCATTTGGCTACTACCAATACAGGTTTACCTATCAAGACCCGGGTATATATATATTCTTTAGACATAGGGGGCTCACCTATGATTTTGACTACTACACATCCTATAGCTTCTCCACTTACTGTACCCAGTATATAATAGGTCCATATTTGCTCAAGTCGGAGATGTTTGGTCGGTTATTGCCTTTATTTCCTAATATAAAGTTTTAAATTCACAGTTTTTGTGTTTTTTTTTCTCCTCTACCAAATCAAAATGTCCTTCATTTCCAAGCGCTCTATTGTCTATTGTTTGGGCAGAAAAATAATGCATTGTTTTATGACCAGGAATCCATAAACCACAATACACCCCTGATATTTCCAACGAAAATGTAGAACATCATTTAACCATTTTATGATATCAATAACATGTATTTTTTGAATTGTTAGTTTTAATGAGTTCCTAAGGGAAAGTTATAGAAATATATCTTGATTTTCCATGCAGAAACTTTCTGCACTTCTTAGGTTTAGTGCTCCTCATAAAACTGATAATTTTTGCAATAAATCAGACTACGAAGACCCATTTGAATTGAAAAAGTTGATCGGAGGGTGGACATCTCGATATTGTTCTCCGCCGAGGAACATAGATGAAAAATGCATTTGTAACATCTTTTTAGGAAGATGGCGTGTGAAGAAATATCTCCATCTGTTTTTGCTTACAGTCATTAGGAGGCGAGGCGCAGCGAACCTCGAACGATATTTTCAGAGCTTGTCTAATGTCTCTCAATGCATAATCAATTACTCGCACCCTCTGACGACTGCTGGGTGCTTGATAACCAAATGAGTTCGGCTGATGACTGTAAATAAATTACTGCAATATTTCAGAACTAAGCAAACAGTTGTTTTCGAATAACTACAGTACAGACCAAAAGTTTGGACACACCTTCTCATTTAAAGATTTTTCTGTATTTTCATGACTATGAAAATTGTACATTCACACTGAAGGCATCAAAACTATGAATTAACACATGTGGAATTATATACTTAACAAAAAAGTGTGAAACAACTGAAAATATGTCTTATATTCTAGGTTCTTCAAAGTAGCCACCTTTTGCTTTGATGACTGCTTTGCACACCCTTGGTATTCTCTTGATGAACTTCAAGAGGTAGTCACCGGAAATGGTCTTCCAACAATCTTGAAGGAGCTCCCAGAGGTGCTTAGCACTTGTTGGCCCTTTTGCCTTCACTCTGCGGTCCAGCTCACCCCAAACCATCTCGATTGGGTTCAGGTCTGGTGACTGTGGAGGCCAGGTCATCTGGTGTAGCACCCCATCACTCTCCTTCTTGGTCAAATAGCCCTTACACAGCCTGGAGGTGTGTTTGTGGTCATTGTCCTGTTGAAAAATAAATGATGGTCCAACTAAACGCAAACCGGATGGAATAGCATGCCACTGCAAGATGCTGTGGTAGCCATGCAGGTTCAGTATGCCTTCAATTTTGAATAAATCCCCAACAGTGTCACCAGCAAAGCACCCCCACACCATCACACCTCCTCCTCCATGCTTCACGGTGGGAACCAGGCATGTAGAGTCCATCCGTTCACCTTTTCTGCGTCGCACAAAGACACGGTGGTTGGAACCAAAGATCTCAAATTTGAACTCATCAGACCAAAGCACAGATTTCCACTGGTCTAATGTCCATTCCTTGTGTTCTTTAGCCCAAACAAGTCTCTTCTGCTTGTTGCCTGTCCTTAGCATTGGATTCCTACCAGGCCCGCTGCACAAAGTCTCCTCTTAACAGTTGTTGTAGAGATGTGTCTGCTGCTAGAACTCTGTGTGGCATTGACCTGGTCTCTAATCTGAGCTGCTGTTAACCTGCGATTTCTGAGGCTGGTGACTCGGATAAACTTATCCTCAGAAGCAGACGTGACTCTTAGTCTTCCTTTCCTGGGGCAGTCCTCATGTGAGCCAGTTTCTTTGTAGCGCTTGATGGTTTTTGCAACTGCACTTGGGGACACTTTCAAAGTTTGCCCAATTTTTCGGACTGACTGACCTTCATTTTTTAAAGTAATGATGTTCACTTGTTTTTCTTTACTTAGAATTTGTATTATGGCAATAAAAAAGCAGCTAACAGTCTATTCAGTAGGACCATCAGCTGTGTATCCACCAGACTTCTGCACAACACAACTGATAGTCCCAACCCCATTTATAAGGCAAGAAATCCCACTTATTAAACCTGACAGGGCACACTTGTGAAGTGAAAACCATTTCGGGTGACTACCTCTTGAAGCTCATCAAGTAAAATGCCAAAAGTGTGCAAAGCAGTCATCGAAGTAAAAGGTGGCTACTTTGAAGAACCTAGAATATAAGACATATTTTCAGTTGTTTCACACTTTTTTGTTAAGTATATAATTCCACATGTGTTAATTCATAGTTTTGATGCCTTCAGTGTGAATGTACAATTTTCATAGTCATGAAAATACAAAAAAATCTTTAAATGAGAAGGTGTGTCCAAACTTTTGGTCTGTACTGTACATAAAGGGACATGATCGCGAACACTAACTGATCATTTGGTAGCCACATTTTTTGGATCAGTTTCATCTGTTCATAATTAACGAGATCACATGCTGTCACAGGTGTGTCAGATGTGACAGACAGTCGCCCTGCAGTTGGTTGCAGAAGATTTCTTTGTTTGGCATTACGGACACCAACTTAGCTGTCTCACTCAACAGCTACCTTCCTCTTGCTAATTAACACCCTGGCCTGGGTGTATAAATACTTTCACTTTGCAATAGGGAGGCGCCGGCGATATTCACATGACCCCTTGTTAAGACTTGGAGCAAGTGCAGTTCTTACTAAGAGGACGTGTGTGCCATCTCTCTGAAGTCGACTCAAGCTAAGCTACTTCTCCCGCGTCTGTCTCCCCTTGCTGTCTTTAGTTGTCAGTGGGGATCGACTAGTGCTCACCCCCCCTTCTCTATCTAGGGTCAAGCGCTAAGGAAATACAGAGATAGGTTCCTGTGTGGCGATTGGTGAGGAACCCATATAGGAACGGTAGAGGTAGACAGGGTGATTGCAGATCAGCCTAGGAGGTCTCCACTTCCCCCTTTCCCAAGTGTCAGGGCTCCCTTCCCCTCGTTCCTTCGTGTCGCACTTTGTCTTTCCTACACTGTGTGTGACACATGCTCTACCAGTGCTAACCCCAAAAATGAAAGCCTTCTGCTTTAACTCCGAGATCTAGCCTTATATTAGGTCATCACTATTGTATATCATTCCCACTGTACCATCCCACCCCCAGATGTTGATTATAAAGTTAATTCAATAAAAATTCACCTGTTAAGTGATTTCCTCTAAAAAAAAAAAGTCTTAAATAGGTGTCCTTTATCTTGTTATGTACAAATTGATATCTTGGAGAAAACTCCTTACTATTAGGTTCACAGAGCGGTGACTTGGAGGGCCACCAAACCATCATGTGTGATACTTTTATACTTTTATGTCTCGGAGTGGCCATTGAGTCCCAGAATTGAGTGCAATGCCTAAAACACTGACACTCATTGATCATGTACAGTTGTCATTCCCAGAAATTAGTCACAGCGTGACTTTAAAGGGTTTGTACCAAGTTAATAAGTTGACAGGTTCCAAAAACTGGGCTCAGAAGAGGTCAACCATACGCATCTCCATTCCATTCGTTCATTATGAGACTGCCGTAGAGCCCATCCTTGGGATCGGTGTAGGTTCAAGTGGTCAGACCACCAATGATCAATGTTATCCTCTAGCCTACTGATAGGGTATAACCTATTTGCTTGGTACTAAACGTTTAAGTATAAACTTAGTAACTGTGGGTTGGATTAGTCAAAGAAGATTGTGCTCTGCTGCGATAATGGAGTCCAAAGGATGAACAGCAGAGGACCCAATCATATCGACTTTGAAGCAAGTTACTTGACGCTAAAGTTTATTTCTTATAGAATCAATTTCAAAACCAATTAGACCTTAAAGGGGTTATCCAGGACTATTTAATTTTTTTACTACCAGTTTAAGAACTAACACCCTGCCTGTTGTGCCTAGTGCTGATCTCTGTCGGCACAAAACGGACACAGAGCACTCCTGCTGGTGATTTACCAGCTTCTGCTGACATCACATAGACAGAGAAGCGACTTCTCGACCACTCTGCTCTGTTGAACAGGGTATGACTCCTGATGTCCTGCTGATTGACAGTCGGCTCCCCGCTGCCTAACTGCGGGAAGCCAGCGGTCAATCAGAATGAGGTCAGCAGTCATCCCCCAAAGCAGCCCGAAAGAAGAAGAGCTGCTCTGTTGATGTGGAGCAGCTGAACCACTGGAATAAATGGTTGGTAAGTCGGCGTCAAATAAAACAGTCATGAAGCTGCCACTGTTAACAACTGCTTGCCTGTTAGGTTTTTTTACTCCTTTAAATATTCTGTATGTGCAATAATACAGTTATAGGTTACGGTAATGGCTGTGTATTATTGCCGAATAGGACAATTCTGCCCTTCGAAGGGAAGATGTGCTTTTGATTGATAGATGCTCAGTCAATTAAATATCTGGTACTAGTTTTCACTATGATTAGGATAGACAGGACCATAGCTATAGGGGGTACAGAGCCAGCAGTTGTACTTGGGCCCAAAGGTCCCTCTGTCACATAGGACATCACAGGCGCAATTTATCATTCCCTCTACGCCAAAAACAGGTGTGAAAAAACTACACATTATGGCACATGCCACATATGCGCAATAACTTTTACACTACTCACAGTACTTTTCTAAAAAGCTGGTTTGGCTTACTGGAAGGGGATGGGGTTGATGTGTGGTCTTACAAATTGTAGATCAAATCTACAACTCATTATCTTGTGCACAGCAAGAGATGCGCCTAATTTAAGAGGCACGTGCGTAATTAGCCGCCTCTAACTCCACCGGGCTTTTTATTAAGACTGACGTTAAAAAATGCCAATCTTAATAAATTGCCCACATAGACTTTCACATTGCAGGCGGCGGCGTCCTGTTCATTATTTTGCCATTATGGTTTGACGACTGTACACAGACCTCACCAGCTAGACCACATCTTACCCGTTATGACATTTTTCGGCCGATGCTCGTTATAAGGCCAGGTTTAGGCAAGTGTTCGAAAAATCGTCCATTTTCCATCCAGAAAAAAAAGGATTGTCATCTATATTCCCTCTTGGTGTCATCCGTGTGTCCCTTTTTTTTTACATTTGTATGACATCTTTTTTTTTTTTATATCAATAGTTAAAATAATGTATAAGACCAAATGCTGCTTGCTATGCTAAGTATGATATTATACCCATACGAAAAGGATGCAATATGGATGATCTGCACGGGATCCGTATTTTTGTGCACCGATAGACTTGAGTCAAAGCGATTTTTTTTCACCCAGACACGTGATTCGTGTGAAATAAACACCTCTCGTGCGAGTGTAACATTGATCCGTGCCGTATCTGATCTTACATATAATGCGCTCGTCTGAATCGGGGGGAAAAAAAAAAAAAAGAAAAATATTCCTCCTATCCGGCTAATCTGCTCTACGAAACATGATCGAGCAGCAGCGGCTGCCATTTCTGAGCGACTGCTTAATTATGAAGTTTTGTTAATCCCTTGTTAAATAAATTAAATTTCCAAACTGTAATTTTTTTTTTTCCCTTCTTTTTTATAAGACCTGTTCTGTTGTAATTGCTGTGAATTGGATTGGAAACGCGCCAGTTCTTTTATTAGTGAGATAAATGTGAAGTGCTTCTAATAACGCCGTCTGATTGGAATTTAGTCGACGGCTTCATTTTGGAATTTGTGTTCTTCCTTTGACGCCTTTAGGCTCTGTTAAGGAAGCTGACTTGAGATAAACATAAACCCCTCAAACAGAGCCCGGCTCCACGGGGATACATTTATATGCACAGCTCCTCATCCGGCAGCGCGTTATAACTTGACTTCTTTTTAACCTTGAACATATCTGTTATCCATTATTCTCAGAGCTCTGCGCATCCGAGGAGGAGCAGTGGCAAGTCCGGGTTTATTTATCAGGAAGAAGACCACCACTCAACTAAAGGACCCCTAAAACTAACCATCCAAAACAGTTTTTTACTAAATGGATAAAAAAAGCTTCCACATTTTCAACTATTGGTTAGCGTATCACCTTAAGGACAGCGCCTATTTCAAGCAATTATTTTTGCATTATCACATTTCGAGAGACAAAACTTTTTTATTTTTCCCATGCTTTTTGAAGAACGAGTTGTATTCTTTCATGTCAAAATTTTGGCGTAAATATTACTTGAGCTTTTATTAAAGGGTTATTCCAGCTTTGATCACTTCCGCAACAGGAGGTGAGCTAGAGGCCAGTGGTGTCATGTCTACTGATTTTTTATTTTTTTTTTGAAAGCCCGAATTCGTGATCTATACCCAAGTGCGCTTAAAAAGTGACAAAGTGCCACAAAAAAAAGTTGCTCTAGGATGCTGGTCTCTTAAAACTCTCTCCAAAAGGAGAAGGGTCCCTCAAACCATTCACCGTCCCTCCGAACCAGAAGGCCAGGGACAAATAGCCGAAGCCAAAGGAGTCCCAATCTAACTGTCGTACGTCATGTCTACTGATGCCTGATTTTCACATATCATGCACCTGTCCTATTGCCTACTGATACCAGTTAGGATGTGTGTCTAGGATCTAAGGGGTAAGATGTTTCCTTGTGGAGAGTGACAAGCCAAGCCTGGCATATGAGAGTAAGGAGACTTATAAGCCATGCATGTTCCTCTGGGAAATTATATATGCAAATTGTCTCTTCAGAGAGGAAGAGGACTTGAACTAAAGTGCCAAAATTTGGAAGTAGCAATCCTAAAAGTCAATATCGACCCCTCATCGAGCCTTGTAATAAGATTTAGGATAAAAGCCAAACCAGAATCTCAGTTTGCAGACACGGTGTTTCTGGTTTGCTGCTCCTCATCAGTGCAAAGTATGAGATCTGATTTGGCTAGGTGAGAGGCTTAAGACTGGGATCTAAAGGGTAAGGTTTCTCCTTGTGGAGAGTAACAAATAGATGTGTATATACTGACACTATTAGAATGGCACAGGTACACAATACCTGACATTCGCACATGCTTTCCAACCGGTATCACAAGACTATAGGACGGGTGCTCAATACCTGCCAATCAGTAGACTTGACATTATCATCTCCGATCACCTCCAGATGCAAAAAAATGAGTGCGTTGGAACACCGTTTCAATTTCTTTGAAGTGAATGAGGAGGTAAAAAATTCCCCAAAAATTATGTCACCGCGTTGCAAGACCATGTTTTCCCATCCATATAGCTTGTTATTTCGATGGCTTGATGTCACGGGTGTGTCAGGTGTAATAGACAGTCGCTCTGGATCTGGCTGTAGAAGGTCACTGCATTTGGCATTGCAGACACCTTCTTAATCCTTCTTCCTTTAAGACCCAGCGGCAACCTCCCTCCTGCTGCTGATTGACACACCCTTGTATGGGAGTTAAAAACTCTCAGTTTGCTCCAGGCAATTGCCGTTGATACTTCTATGCACAGGCTTGAAGCACTAGCAGTCGGTTAGTGTCTTCTCTGGTGCTCTTGGAGGACAGTTGGCGTTACTCCTCTGGTGTCTGCTCAAGATAAGTTAATTTCCTTTGTTTTTCTCCCTTGTTTTCTTTAGCTTGTAGTGGGGCCTGACTAGTGCTCACCCCTCCCCCTATCTAGTGCCAAGCTCTAGGGTCATCCAGGGTTTATGGTCCTGCTCGGCGATAGGTGTGGAACCTATATAGGGACTGTAGGGTAGGCAGGGTGATATTAGATCTGCCTAGGTGTCTCCACTCCCCCGTTCCCTAGTGTTTGGGCCTCCTTCCCCTCTTCCCTTCGTGTTGCACTTAGTCTTTCCAACACCTCTTCTGTGACACTTGAGTTGTAATTTTCTTTTGAATCATTGAAGGGCACATATACATTAATGACTAGTTTTCAAAAAAAAATGTAGGGGCTTTGAAAAAAAAAACAGCAATCCCAACATTTTTAACACCATTCACCTTTACTTTAGTAGTCATTACTATTGAAGGGGGACTAATTTAAAAATAAAAATGAAACTTTTTAATTTTGGGATTTGGGAATTATTTTATTTACATTTAGTAAACTTAATTTTACTTTTTTTTTTTGGCCTGCTTGGAAAAGTGAAGTTGTGATAATTTCTTTGCTTATTTATTGCCTTGGAGTAATTAGTATTCCAAAGCATTATTGCCTGTAAGGGAAAACAGTTAGGCCATGTCAGGAACAGATGTTTGTGGCGGACCGGGGGCCTTTGTTAGGCTGCCATGATGGCCCATTGGTGCCATGGGATCACATTGCTGTGGAACGATGGGAGGATGGCGCCATCCCCCTTCTTTCTCTCAAGCTCTATGCTATAGTCACGAACATAACATGGAAGGAATTAAATGTCTGAGATCAAAGGTTTCTGTGATCCTGACTATAACAGTAAGAGCCTACTTGCCAATCACTGTCGGGCTCTGTGCAACCGTATAACATACATGAATGGTGTACAGCTTTAAGACAAGACATTCTATAAAGTTAATACATAGCCTTAAATGGGTTGTTCACCTTTAGAGGAAAACTTTTGTTTTCTTGCATAAATGGATGTATTTTGGGATAAAAATCACATTTGTAATTGGGTTTCATTAAAAATGTTGCTTTCTATAGCTTCTCGCTCCCAATTTGTATTTCTGTCTGCAAAACGAGTTAACTAAGAATTCATCAGTCAGCCTGCCATAACATAACAGTCTGAGTCTGAGTTTGTAGCTCTTTTATCTGTCTTTTTCTGAGCTCCTCTCAGATGATTTATGAACACAGACCACACGAAAGTTGAATGTGCCGGGAAACAAAAAGCCTGTAAAACCCAAATTGTCCAACATTTTTAATAAAACCCAATACTTTTTGGCCCCATATGCATTAATGTGAATAAAAAACCTCTTTAAATGCTTAGGGAGACACGCTTTTAGGGACATCGTAGAAGGTGGTCCTCCACTTATGACTTCCCTCTATAATCTACAACGAAGATCCGCTATTATATGGTCGTTATGTAATATTAAATTTCCCTTCCAGCAGCTAAAAGCAACTTCACCAAACAAATTCAGGTCTGAATGTGAGAAGCTGGACCCCAAATTAGCCAAGTGTTGCAGCATCTTCTATTTGTAAACAGTCTGTTTTAGTAAGATACTTCTATCAGCAGCAGAAAAAGATCAGATATGTGTTACACGTACACCGCCTAAGTTCAGATAGGGGCGAGACCGGTTACATGAATTCGTTGGAATCCTGGGGGAACCGTTACCCAGGCATAGGCTGCAGCTTCTCTCAGGCACACGGTAGATTTAATTGCTGACCAGATACATCTAACAAGAGTCCTCAGAAACAGTAGAACAGTAATATTTAATGAGGCACGGCCAGTGCAATTTAAGTGTCTCCTTGAGCAACAGGCTCCAGTAACAACAGTACAATTTCCTTCGCAGCACAGTAGTACACAGTCTATCCAGTAGCACAGTACAGCACAGTTTTAATGCATACACAACCACAGGCTTTTCCTTCACAAGGACACAATAGTACACAGCATTCTTTATCCTGCATGGAGTGGGGGGGGGGGTGTGATGAGGGAGATGATCTCTATGACAGGTTCCTTCCAGTCCTTATCTTCCTGCCCGATAATACTCCGCACTGTTTGCTCAGGAAGTCTATCTGACCTGTGTTTAGCTTCCCTCCTGACCTGAAATCTGTTCACTTGCGCTTCTGGAGGTACAGAACACACACCACCACCTTTCTCTTCGGCTCTAGCCAGACAGTAAGCAACTTCCCCACAATTTCCCTGGGGCTCTGCTAAAACACTGTCTCCTGTGACTGTGTTAACCCCTCTAGTTGCTGGATGCTTCTGGAGCACAACACTTCCTGTCTCCTGTGCTTGTGTTACTTCTAATAGTTGCTGGATGCTTTTAAAGCAACAGCACTACTTCTGCATGTCACACTCTGCAACAGCACTACTTCTGTATGTCACATATGCTTCCAACGACTCCTGCCATCAAGGAAGATATAATAAAGCAACACTGACACTGTGTTAAGCCCAGTGCAGGACTTGAGACTTTGGTGTATTACACAGGGATTTTCCTAGAAAAGGCTTTCAGCCCTATACATAGAATAGGTGATAAATATGTGATCACCAGAGTCCCCTCACAGGAGTAGATTTAATGGAGCAGTGGTCTCTACTACTAAGAGTCTACTGGATAATATTTTCAGACTAATTACCCATTTAAGAGTGAGCCAATAATTGTAAATTGGGTTAACGACTGACTCAGTGTTAGAAAACAGAGGGTGGTTATTAATGGAACACAATCTGATTGTGACACCTTTATAGTGGGTTACCACAAGAGTCAGTATTGGGCCCTCTTCTTTTTAATATATTTAGCAATGATCTTGTAGAGATTATACAAAGTTGAATATCATTATTTTATTTTAGTGTCCGAGGTCGACAGGTGGAAATGCACCTTAAAAGTTCGGACATGGGTAAAGTGCCTGTATTGAAAAATGGGAAACAGGACCCGAAGTTGTAATTTTTATGGCAAAAGACAGATGCATTGGTTAAGATATCAATGATATTGATTATATTGAGATATCTTGGAAATCGCATTGTTACACAGCAAGTTTATGACAAAATTATTCTAAGTTTTTCTGGAAAGTACATGGAGATCTTGGTGATTTGATCAATCGTTAGTGGAATTGTGCCACTGTCAGACATTTGTGGATGGAAGTGTTTGCTGTAATAACAAGCGTGAGTGAAGAGTGTATTAACCCCGGCTCCGGAGCTTGTCCTGCTAAATCTAAGATTAAAGGTAATTCCTAGCAATACTAGATGGGCAGTTAGCAGAGTTTATGTACAACCCAGAAGGGAATACCTTATGTATGGCAATTGGATAAGCTGCCTGCAGTGACGGAAGTGATTTAATAGGTTATTGATATTGATCGGAAATGGAAAGGGAGAAATCCATTATAAAAGATGAAACCAGGGATTTTAGAGGATTAGATCTCAGTTTAACCTGATGAAAAGGTTATATATCATAATGTATTTAGCATACAGCACATGCGTTCATGTATTTCTTTATGATATGTACTCTTAATTTTAAAAAATAAATGTCAGGACAAATGATATTATAAGGACAGGATCCGATTAAAGATGAGCAAATTAATTTGCAGGACCTTGATCCACCGGCCGAGTTAGTTGTCTGTGGCCACCAGATGGGAGCCCTAAGAAACACCCCGTACCTGCAACACAACTGCTCTTCATTTTAGTTCTGGCTTGACATCATTCGCGAATCATGCCGCAACGGGACTAGAAGTGAAAAGTGGAGCCGGGACGCTAGCAGGTAGGACGCGTCTCGCAGGGCTCCCGTTCTGCAGCCACGGTCTACTGATCTACTAGTCAAAGGTCCTGCGAAATGATCGCTCCTCTCTAGATCCAATCCATTAAGAGGACTAGACATCTCTCATGAAAGTCTAATGTAGTAAATACTTGTACTCCTCATAATATATTTATGGATTAGCTTTTCTTGAAACTCTGCATTGTTTCATTCCCCTGTTATACCTCTTAGAAATGTTTTAAAAAAAAGTTTGACAGGTGGGTGTTATCAGTAAGGGGGTGTATCCCTGCACCCACTTATAGTGTCCAATCAGTGCTGTCAGTGCCAGAATATGTTGATAAAGAGAATGGTAACGCCCAGTTGTCAAATTCTAAAAATAAATTGTTGGAAGAATAATAAGAAAAACGGCTCAGTGCTGAATATTATGGAAAGGTGCTCCGGAATTGTTACGTCTTTGGGAATATAAGAATTTATAAGATCATATAGGTCAATGGAGACGACAGGTCATCTTTAATATATAGGGTTTATGCACAGAGCCAAAATAGGGGCAAATGGTACAAGTTACTAAGTTATCATCGATTCAACCCCCAGAGATTAATAAGTTATCCTCTATCCAGCTCTGGTCCTCAAGAGCCACCAACAGGACATGTTTTCAGGATTTCCCTAGTATTGCCCAGGTGATAATGGCAGTACCTGGACAGGCAAGAATTCCATCACCTGAGCAATACTAAGGAAATCCTGAAAACATGACCTGTTGGTGGCCCTTGAAGACCAGAGTTGGGGAACACTGCTCAATCCCATCTATAGAGGATGACTTATTGACTTGGTACAAACCCTTTAAGGCACCCATAAAAATGTGATTAAAATATGATGGTGGCAGTGACCTGAAGATAATCAGTACCCCATACTTCTGAGCAGTCGTCAGGTCACTCATCAAGAGAATGCCAAGAGTGTGCAAAGCAGTCATCAAAGCAAAAGGTGGCTACTTTGAAGAACCTAGAATATAAGACATATTTTCAGTTGTTTCACACTTTTTTGTTAAGTATATAATTCCACATGTGTTAACTCATAGTTTTGATGCCTTCAGCGTGAATGTACAATTTTCATAGTCGTCAAAATACAGAAAAATCTTTAAATGAGAAGGTGTGTCCAAACTTTTGGTCTGTACTGTATATACCAGAAAGGGGCCCAGGATGGGGGACATATATACCAGAAAGGGGTCCAGGATGCGGGACATATATACCAGAAAGGGGTCCAGGATGCGGGACATATATACCAGAAAGGGGTCCAGGATGCGGGACATATATACCAGAAAGGGGTCCAGGATGCGGGACATATATACTGGAAGGGGGACATATATACCAGAAAGGGGCCCAGGATGGGGATATATACCAGGAAAGGAGCCAGGATGGGGGACATACCTGGAAGGGGTCCAGGACTGACTGACATATATACCAGGAAGGGACCCAGGATGGGGGACATTAGTACAGGATGGGGGACATTAGTACAGGATGGGGGACATTGGTACAGGATGGGGAACATTACTACATAATGAAGGGGGGGGGCAACACTTATGTTTTTATAGGATTTAGAACTCTACAAGTGCCCACACATCTGACCAATATGCAGGGAGGGGCCCAGGTCTAAATTCTGCACTGGGGCCCATTGGACTCTAGTTACGCCACTATATATATATATTTCTTAATGGTTTCCTCCTCTGCTCTGTCATATGTGTAATTCTAAACTTCGACGTCAACAGATTAATTTTCCCGCTGATCGCAGACTTGAAATGCCGCCGTCTCTGAGTAATTTATTTTTCTAAAAATACGCATTAATTTGTATTCATGAACACTGACGGCTGAGTGATCTCAAAAAAATTACCTTTGAGGTGAAAATTGAGAAAAGATTAGCTAAGTGAGTGCAGCCATAAAGCATGCTGCCACATTAATGCGCAAATACGGCTGTCACTCGCTGCTCATGCAATGTGTAAATATATTACAGTGCCGGTATTGATTGCTGTGCCAGGAAGGAAAAAATTACACACCCTGCAATTACCAGGAACCCCAATAGACTTAATGACATTGTGACATTGTACCGCAGCTTCAGGTGTGCCCAATCTTCCATGTATGCTTAATGAAGTGGATTGCTGTTTACTTATTCACGATTTCTTGTCTCCAGGCCGCTGTTTAACATTTTTCCTTAAAATTACAGGTTTTACAATATTTATAGCACTTTTCGGAAAGGCTGTGCCCTTTTTGAAACTAATGGAATTATTAAGAGGATGCATCTCTAATACCAGCTACCTGGGTGCATGTGGCTGCCATGTGCTCATTCCTATCTCATTGAATATAAAAGGGACTTTTCTAGCACAGACATTTATGGCACAAGGGGTCTGATAACTGTAAGGTGACCCTTGTTCCACCAGGAGATGTAACATTTGTCTCATTTTTTTCAAGTTTCAATTATTTAAATTGATGGATCCTCAGGGGCGGAGACAAACGGAGGAGTCCTGGACTCCTAGAGGAGTTGGTAAATCACCTTGTTATCACAGAAGTCTCCTCGGAACTAAAACATCCGGAATTATTTTCTGTGTATGGTCCCAGAGTGCTGCATCATCAGACCCAGTCCAGAAAAAAATATGAAGGGGCAGGAATTGGGTTTGGAAAAGGGTGTGACATGTACATTCATAGGTATGAAATGGTGTGGACTGCAAAAGGGGCGAGTTTGCAAATTCTCTAAGGGGAGATTTTCTAAAATTTAGTAAGTATGATGTAAGGGACTAAGATAATGTATTATAAAGGGGTGCTCTGTCGAGAGGTATCTGAGAGTAAGGAGCCTTCCGCTATCTGTGTTGATCACTATAGGGCCACACATGCTTGGCCTACTGTCTATTCAATATGTAGTTACAGGACTGGATCATATATTAATATTATCACTTGGTTTAGTTAATTCAATCTATAGTTACATGGGATCTTTCTAATAAAAATAAAATTTTTCCCTTTTTTACTCTTTTTCAGTGCAAATAGCATTTCAGATGGAACCAAATTAAATGGGCAAAGGGATCTACAGAATTCTGCCGAGAGACAAAATCAGCCAAGGATCACCTTCCACTCAAGGAACAACATGCAGAAAATGCTGGCTAAGGAGGGTAAGCATATCTACTGTGCATAGCTTGCCTATCTAGGATCGGCAGCATATCTACTGTGCATAGCTTGCCTATCTAGGATCGGCAGTACAACAGAATTCTACAGGGTGATACTGTGGACTCAGCGCCAATACTCTTCACTTTTGGATATAGGATGGACCCTCGCACCCAAGCAAAATTCGAAATGATGACATAGTATTATATTAAAATCACATGTTTACAATAATCAATTAGGAAAGGTAATTTTATGGAAATATCTGGGAAAAATCTGACTTGCTGCAGGTTCTGGGGTGTCACTCTTTTTCTTGTCTTTGTAGGATAGCCAATACACTCTAAGTGTGGCCTCCACCCCGTGCAGATATAGGGTGCGACATATCATTGGTGCAACCTGTACGCAGGGCGGAGGCCATACCGAGAGTGCATTGGCTATCCTACAATGACAAGAAAAAGAGTGACACCCCATAAATCTGGAGTAAGTCCCCCTGCTGCTACGGGGACGAGGAACTCAAGTGCTGAGAAATTCCTTCTAAATTTACATAAGACTACTTTTCTTGGATTTCTGTTAGGTTTGGATAGAAGGAACTGAGAAATTTGAAGAGTAAGCGGCTAATCGTTTGCACCATTTTTGCACCAATCTGCAGTGAACATGCTGCAATTTATTACATATGGATTTTCCACAATTTCATCCTTTGCATTGCAGAGCGTGAAATCCGCAGTGAAAATCCAACAAATCTCCAAATCCTCTGCGCGCTTTGAATTCCATGCTGATTTTTTCCGCCTCCTGCGCCCATCTAAAGGTTTTGTCGTGTTCCGCCATTTATTTCCGATTGAGCTTCATGCTTATTACAGAACACATCTGCATAGATTGCAAAAAAAAAAAGTCATTTACAATTTAGCGCAGGCTGAAAACGATTCTGTAGGATAGATTGGAAAATCCAATTCTGATTCCCGCTGGAATCTTTCTTCTAATCATTCACTGTCATCTCCGGAAACTCTCCAATATTTCTATGGATGAGATGGAGCTTATGCAGCCGGGCCAATCACTTCTTAACTACAGAGAGTAGGTGGGATGCCGTGTAATAACTCTTGTGTCATGTAGTGCTTCCTGAGGGCGCTCACTCTCCTGCCCTTTATTTATCAATGTCAAAGGAGCACAAAGAGTTAAAAAACAGAAATGTCTTCCCCACCTGTTATGCTGCTTTGGCTGGGATGTATTCACTGTTACAGTATGGGTTCTACATTACAGAGGCTGTTCTCACAGCAATATGTGCTGCAGAATTTCATAATGGATAACAGCTAAAACCAAAATCTCAATTTGCAGACACTGTGTTTCAGGGTACTGCCCCTCATCAGTGCAAAGTGTGAGATCTGGTTTGGCTAGGTGAGAGGCGTATGACCGGGATCCAAGGGGTAACATTTCTCTTTGTGGAGAATGACATGTCAAGCCTGATATGCTGAGGTGAGGAGACTTTTAAGCCGCAGTGCTCCTCTGGGAAATATGCAAATTGTCTCTTCAAAGAAGAAGAGGACCAGAACTTTTGGATTTTATACTAAATCATGTGACAATACTCGTTAGAGAGTCGATATTGACTTTTAGGATCGCTGCTTCCTATAGGTGGCACTAGAGTTCTAGCCCTATTCCTCTGTGAAGAGACAATTTGCATATTTCCCAGAGGAGCATTGCGGCTTAAAAGTCTCCTCACCTCTGCATGCTTGACATGTTACTCTCCACAAGGAGAAACATTACACCTTGGATTACGGTCATACGCTTCTCATCCAGCCAAATAAGAGCTCACGCTTTGCAGTGACGAAGGGCAGTATTCCAAAACACAGTGTCCGCAAATTGAGTTTTTGGTTTTAATTTTTATCCTAAGTCATGTGACAAGGCTCGTTAGAGAGTTGATATTGACTTTTACGATTGCTACTTCCTATAGGTGGCGCTAGATTTCTAGTCCTCTTCCTCTCTGAAGAGACAATCTGTATATTTCCCAGAGGAGCATTACGGCTTAAAAGTCTCCTCACCATGGCATGTCAGGCTTGACATGTCACTCTCTGCAACAAGAAACGTTACCCCTTGGGTCCTTTGCATTGCAAATTTTGAGCTTTGCAAATGTTTTTTTTTTGCAAATCTTGCTCCTACATGGTAAAACAAAAGACTTTGCACAGCTTTTTGCTTGGCTCCATCAAAGCTACTGCCCATGTGCAGGATTTCAGTAGGCACGTTCTGGTGTCAATCAAGTCCAGGAAGGTAGCAGTTGCTGAATGTTCCAGACTTTTACAAAAATTGGACTCCCAACACTTCCTTTTAATTCATGGGAAGGAAAAAGTTAGCAAGCAACTATGCGGCATGTAAAGGGCACAATTCATTTAAGGTGCAACAATCTTTCCTATGCTGAACTTGGCAAATAGTGCACACAGATGTGACAGGTTCCCTTTAACTCTTTCCTTTACTGCACAAGTACGGTACAGATGGAAGGTGGTAATATACCGCTGTCATCCACTGCAACAGCTGGGATCAGAGATAACCTTGATCCTGGCAGTAACTCGATAGATGCCGCGGTCAGTATTGACTGTGACACCTAAGTGCATTTACAAAGGGAGACAGCTCCCAACGTCCGCCCATCAGTGCATATGGGGGTCTGGATGAAACATCTTGCCTGGCTTCATGGCTGAATTATCTCTGTTACGATCTGGTTACTTGAAAGCATTATTTTCATTTCGCTGAGCAGGAGAGCGAATGTACCTGTATTTTATTACTATGGGCTGTCAAGGCGCAGGTAAATAACTCTAGATGTGTTCAAATGACTGTGAACAAAGGAATACGGCGAGATGAATATGTATCAGTCTATCATTGCTGGAACATCAGAGTAATGTAATAGTCATTAATCTTCCTCCTCTTCACGTCTTATGGAAAAGCCATGTCGGTATAAACCCAACATGAAAGCCTAATTAAAGGAAAATGTCAGCTAGAAAAAAAAATACTATGTTTGTTAGATTACTAATGGAGGTGAGCATAAAGTATTTCCCAAAATTTGATTTTGGATCGATTTGTCTGATTCTGCTGAAATATTCAATTTGGACAAAAACGAAAGTTCTCCAAAGATGCCAATTTCTTTTTAAAAATTACAAATAAATTGTAAAAATTAATATTTATTTCTAAAAATAAAATAACACTCCGCGATTTTGATATTGCATCACTAAGATGGAAAAGTCATGGAGTTATGAAAATCACAGGATGGATAGACATGCTAATGATCTGCAAATGATGAAAAAATGGAAACAAACTTTTCAAGACATGTCGATTTATTCAGTATTAAGTATGAGCACTACTCGCCGAAATCTCTACACTTACACCCTCGGTTGCTATCAGTGAGGTTACTAATGGTCGTCTAAGGAACGTTCTGCCTCTGTATTCACTTGGGCATATCATCAAGGTCCGCTGCTGGCAGCTACTGTGTAATCACCAACTAATGATGTCCCAGATGTTCTCGATGACAAGTCCGGAGATGCTGCAGGCCATGGTAGCACGTTTAGGGCACGCAGGCTGCTCAAGGTAGGAAGAGTAACATGCGGCCTAGCGTTGTCTTATTGAAAAAGATACTTTCACGTTTCCTTATGAAGACCTCTTCATGGCGTTACCCATGTGATCTCCAGACTGATCTCCAGCTGTTATTGTTTATAATACAAAAGCGGTAATGGTCGCTGAAGAGGATAGACCTCCATTCCAGCCTCCATGATGGTCTTTGGAAGTGGTGGTATGTGGTCAATGGACACCTGTAACCAGACGTCCATCTCGTAGCCCAATGTCGTGCAAATGTATTGTGATGGTTTGTTTAGCCACTGTTTGAAGCCTTAGACTTGGTATGTGACGTCTAATCTCATTTTCAATATAGAATGGATCACTAGGCGCCATTCTTCTAATCTGATCAGACCACGTGGGCAACATAGGGAAGAGGTCTTCACGAGTAAACATCATAAAGATCCTACACCCAGGATTTTGGTGTAGGGTGGCATATTGAACAGTAGCCAGACCCCTCTAGTCTTCATTCAAGATACACTAACTGTTCAGCGTTACATTGATTTGGCCATGAAACCAGCAGTTTGAACATTTCTCCAAAGTGTTCCAGGAACCATTTTTCAACATGATAATACCAGGCCACATGTTGCTTGTCCTACTGTGAGCAGCCTGCATGGTCTAAACGTGTTACCATGACCTTCACTGTCTCCAGACTTTCCTCCCATCAAGCACATCTGGAATGTCATTGTTCTGCAATTACTAGTGGGGCTGCCAACAGCGGCTCTTGATGATTTGCCAAAGTGCATTGAGTGCTCCCAGATGGCAGGACGGCTAGTCACCGAGAGTGCTGCTGCTGCTGCTACTTGCGCTATGTCCGCCCACATTCTTACTGGCAGATGACGTGGCATGGGTGTTTCTTTTTGAATCATTGCCATTCTTTTTCTTACAAGATATTTTTAAATGAGTCCCCACTAAGCCTGCACTGGTTATCAACTAGCACTTCTAAACTAAATTGTCACTCTCTACCAGTGGCGTAACTAGAATCATAGAATCATAGAATGGTAGAGTTGGAAGGGACCTCCTGGGTCATCTGGTCCAACCCCCTGCTCAAAGCAGGATTCACTAAATCATCTCAGACAGATGTCTGTCCAGCCTCTGTTTGAAGACGTCCATTGAAGGGGAACTCACCACCTCTCGTGGCCGCCTGTTCCACTCATTAATCACCCTAACTGTCAAAAAGTTTTTTCTAATATCTAATCTGTGTCTCCTCCCATTTAGTTTCATCCCATTGCTTCTAGTCTTTCCTTGTGCAAATGAGAATAAAGATGATCCTTCTACAATGTGACAGCCCTTGACATATTTGTAGACAGCTATTAAGTCTCTTCTCAGTCTTCTTTTTTGCAAGCTAAACATTCCCAAATCCTGCAACCGTTCCTCATAGGACATGGTTTGCAGACCAGTCACCATTCTGGTCGCTCTTCTCTGAACTTGCTCCAGTTTGTCTATGTCTTTTTTAAAATGTGGTGCCCAAAACTGTACACAGTATTCCAGATGAGGTCTGACCAAAGAGGAGTAAAGACCGATAATGACTTCATGTGATCTAGACTGTATGCTTCTGTTAATACATCCCAGAATTGTATTTGCCTTTTTTGCTGCTGCATCACACTGTTGACTCATGTTCAGTCTATGATCTATTAGTATACCTAAGTCTTTTTCACATGTACTGTTGCTTAGCTCTATTCCTCCCATTCTGTATATGCTTTTTTCATTTTTATTGCCCAGATGTAGTACTTTGCATTTTTCCCTGTTAAAAACCATTCTGTTGGTTGCTGCCCACTGCTCCAGTTTATTTAGGTCTTTTTGAATCCTCTCTCTCTCTCTTCTCTAGTATTAGCTATCCCTCCTAGCTTTGTGTCATCAGCAAATTTAATCAGTTTACCCTCAATTCCTTCATCTAAATCATTGATAAAGATGTTGAACAATACAGGTCCCAGGACGGAGCCCTGTGGTACCCCACTTGAGACATTCATCCAGCTGGATGTGAAGCCATTTACAACCACCCTTTGAGTCCGATCACTAAGCCAGTTATGAATCCACCTAACAGTTGCCTGGTCCATTGCATACTTGGTCATTTTTTCAATAAGGATGGTGTGAGATACTTTGTCAAATGCTTTGCTGAAGTCAAGATATACTATATCTACAGCATTTCCCTGATCCACCCAGTCAGTGATTCTGTCATAGAAGGAAATTAAGTTAGTCTGACATAACTTGTTAGTTACAAACCCATGCTGACTCTGGTTAATCACTTCATTCTTATCCATGTACTTACATACATGTTGTTTAAAGATCTTTCCTGGTATAGAAGTCAGACTCACCGGCCTATAGTTCCCTGGGTCCACCTTCTTCCCCTTTTTGAAGATAGGAACAACATTTGTTCTTCTCCAGTCTTCTGGGACTTCTCCTGTTCTCCAAGAATTTTCAAAGATTATGGAGAGTGGTTCTAAAATTTCTTCTACGATCTCCTTCAGTACTCTGGGGTGTAATTCATCTGGACCTGGAGACTTGAACTCATTTATGTTAGCTAAATATTCCCTCACAATCTTTCTGTTTACAGATAACTTGGATTCCTCTATTCCTTTAAAAGGACAGTGAAGATCAGTTGATGTTACATTTTCTTTCTGAGAGAAAACAGATGCAAAATAGGAGTTAAAAAGTTCGGCCTTCTCAACATCCTCTCTTACCATTTCTCCATTTTCATCCTGTAAAAATCCTATAGCATCTTTGACTTTTCTAGAGTCTGATGGGCCCCAGTGCAAGATTTGGGGCCTCACCCCCATCCTCTGCCCCATCCTGGTATAAATATCCCCCATCCTGGTATAGGTCTCCCATTCTGTTTCTGTTTTTTAATGCATAGGAAAAAATAAACCATTATACTCACCTCCCATTTGCTCGCCCCACCACGCAGTGTTCTCTTCTGAAGCTGGCAGATGACTTCAGGGTGAAAGCGACTGGAGCGAATGATGTCACTGCCATGCACCCCCAGTCACGTGCATGCCGACTTCAGCTGCTGGCATCTTATTGGCTGGTGCAACTAAACGCTACTCAATGACTATCGGACATTTTTTATATTTTTTTGCACCATACAGGCAGGAGTTAGTAACATATAGGTGCCATCCTGGTGGAACGCTTGGCATCAGAGATAACATTGATCCTAAGACTAAGCCTATACTACTCAGAAAAGGCAAACACAGTTCTGGGATGTATTAAGAAAAGAATACAGTCTAGATCACGTGAAGTCATTATCCCCCTCTTCTCCTCCTTGGTCAGACCTCATCTGGAATACTGTGTCCAGTTCTGGGCACATTTTAAAAAAAGACATAGAAAAATTAGAGCAAGTTCAGAGAAGAGCAACCAGGATGGTGAGCGGACTGCAAACTATGTCCTACGAGGAACGGTTAAAGGATCTGGGAATGTTTCGCTTGCAAAAAAGAAGCCTAAGCGGAGACTTAATAGCTGTCTACAAATATCTGAAGGGCTGTCACACTGTAGAGGGATCATCCTTATTCTCATTTGCACATGGAAACACGAGAAGCAATGGAATGAAACTGAATAGGAGAAGATACAGATTAGATATTAGAAAAAACTTTTTGACAGTGAGGGTGATCAATGAGTGGAACAGGCGGCCACGAGAGGTGGTGAGTTCTCCTTCAATGGAAGTCTTCAAACAGAGGCTGGACAGACATCTGTCTGAGATGGTTTAGTGAATCCTGCATTGAGAAGGGGGTTGGACTTGGAGACCCTGGAGGTCCCCTCCAACTCTAACATTCTGTAATTCTATGATACTCAGATTTTTTTATGTGAATCCTGTACCCAAAATTATGAAAGCATCACAGTACCATTCAGATGACTGCTGTTTTCAACATTAGATTACACCTTGAAAAGTACCCCTTAAGGGGTTCCTCATGGTGTCTGTAGCTGGTTCAGGGTTCCTTAGCTTGAAGACTTTTTGGAAACCATTGCATTATCTGATATGTCTTGATCATAAGGTGAAACTTTGTACATTTCTGCTTAAAACTAATTTGTGACATTAAACAACCTACAACGTGTGGAAGAGAAATGACTACTATAGACATAAAGGATAACGTATACTGTGCCGTGCCGCCTCCTCCGCTAATCCCCAAGACATCACTGCAGTTTAGTTTGATGACCTGACTTTGCTTCATGATTTCATCCTATTTGGAAACTAATCCGGGATTAGACTTGATTAGTTTCCAGCCTTATTTACTATAGGGATGAGTATAAATTAAGAACCAAAATATCACATTTTCTTCCGAATGCCGAACATGACTGGCTTGTTGGTCAACATGAGAAAAGCGGTAAATCAAGCAACTAATCTTTTTCAGGAATCTTTTTCAGAACATTGCACAGAACACATATATGAAACACCCTGGCAAATATCGGTTAATTGGGGGGATAAATCAAAGTAGTGCAAGGATAATATAGTGATATGGGAGAAGTACAGAGGTGAAGCTCCTGGGTCCCAATGCAAATTTGTTACCCCCAACTAACAGCGTTCATATGGGTTGACCAACACTCCTGGTTCGCAATGCAAAAAAAAGCCCTGCACCTACTAATTGCCATGTAGAACAGTGGTATCTTCTTATGTGTCAGAAGGGTCTTTTGGCTTTTTTAGACACCATGGCTTGGATGTAACTGCTTCCTCTTCCCCTAAGCTCTGCTTTTGGGAATGTATTACAACATAAGATGGCTTACTTACCATTACAATTATAGACAAAACCCTGTGATGATCCTTTTGAGCACTCTAATGGTGACCATATTGGTTTTCATTATCCCCTACGATAGCGGCTGTATTGTTCATCAATCTCTAGAAAAAGACACATATGGACCCCAATGCTATTATGTGCCAGTTATGTGGCAGTGAAGCCTTTGGGCCATGATTATAGCTGCTTCCTCTGCACCCACCATAACATCATCCCTGCATGTATATTTATTCATATGATTATTAGTGGAGGTGAGGAAATCTGACAAAATTCAAATTTGGAAGATTGGCCTGAATTCGACTGGGAAATTCGATTTGCATTCCATAAATTCGGTGTGACTCGAATCAACTGAGAGAGGGTTACGAAAAACTCATACTTCTCAGTCTGCCTCATAACTTTCTCACTCCTGTAGCTCCCTTGATCAGCTATTACTGGACCTCTGGCACTGGAGCTCTACACTACGCCCAAGGTGTCCGCATTCGGTGCCACATATGTCACTAACATGTGTCATGCCCATTGTACGGCACTGGGCCTAATGAAGAAAAGCTGCACCAGAGGCCCCGTGAGAGAAGAAGATAGCAGACAAAGGAGCTGATTGGAGGACCTGCTGCGGTGGAAAAGGTATCAGGAGAGCCAAGGAGAGGTGAGGAACTGAGTATGAGATTTTTATTTTTGAAACCCCTTTCTGGCCTCAGAATCCAGAAAAGGGCACCTGATTAGCCACCATTTAGCTGGGATTTGCACAAATCAGAGCATACAAAAATTATGATTTTTTGGGGAAATTCATAACAAATCCTATTTTTTTACAAATCAATAAGCTCCTCTCTAGTAACTAGTATAAAGAGGGTCAGTATATACAGTGCTAAAGGGTAGGGTCACAAGACCAGTTTTTGCACCATCCGAGAAAAATGGACCGCTTATCCTGATCAGAGTTGGATCAGAGTTGGATCACAATTGGATCAGAGTTGGATCAGAGTTGGATCAAAGTTGGATCAGAGTTGGATCACAGTTGGATCAGAGTTGGATCAGAGTTGGAATCAGAGTTTGATCAGAGTTTGATTAGAGTGGGATCAGAGTTTGATTAGAGTTTGATTAGAGTGTGATCAGAGTGGGTCAGAGTTTGATTAAAGTTTGATCAGAGTTTGTTCTTATTCTGAGTGGGATCAGAGTGGGATCAGGTTTTCTCGGACGTGGAGAAAAAAATAAACTTCTCCGCCTTCTCCATTCTGTCAGTCTATGAAATTCAGACTGCATTTGGATGACAATTGAGTTCGGTCCGATGTTTTTCACGGATTCATAGGCTTGTATTGCCGATTTTGATCCAACTTTCGGATCGAAATCGGATATATCTCCAAGTGTCCGAGATAAAAATTAGACATGTGCACAGCCCGATAAAATATCATAGGTACAAGTGCTATCCATTAAATCCACGTATAGCACTCGTCCGAGATAATTGGTTGTGTGCATGACCCCTTAGGCCATGTTTGGTATTGTAACCCAGCCCATCAACAAGAATGGCGCTGTTTTGGGAATTTTTTTTTCTATTCTGGAACGACTCTTATTATGATGGAAACTCTACTGCAAGAAAAAAAAAATCGGGATCTTCTTTCCTCCCAGGCACACATCCAACACTTATCTGGAAACTGTTTGCATTTCGGGTATAAAGCTGTTTTGAGTGTTTGGTTGGCAGCAAATCTCATTCCTAAAGGACAGGTGGCAAGGTTGGCACTGAAATAGGCTAACGCTCACAGTAATATAAAACCATTGTGCTGATCTAGTATAGCGACATAGTAATTAAACTTACCACCAGCAAGTAACGCAAGAAACCACTGAGCCAGCAGCAGCGGAATGACTGCCAGCCCGTCACAAGGTGCTGCCTCTGCACTACTACTGTAAATGTAGATTTCTATCTCTCGATCCGACCATTAATATTTAGATACAATCCCCAATATGGTGCTCAAACGAAATGCAGAATATGAAAATGCATAAATTTAGTAGATATTATGCTGTGCACAACAATTCACAAAGTAAAAAGGAAGATTCAGCAACGCCCAGAACGCTGATCGGTTTTTAAGAATTTCAATTAATTTGTAAATGGTGATGAAGTTGATTACAGCAGATCTCCAGATATTGCTAAAAAAAATTTCATGCATAGATGAAATTTAAGTCATAAATGGGTAAAATTGCAAAGTTCTTCTAAAAACAAGCAACTTTACAATTTAGCTCTTATTAAAAATCCTCACTGTTCCCAAGAATGATGTAATCACATTTGAAGGGGTTGTCCGATCCAAATTTTTAAAGGGGTTGTCCGGTCTGCAGTCACACTCACGCTTTGGCCTGCAGTATGTATAACTCATACATACCCTCCGGTCCCGAGTCAGAAACTGGCGCATCCCTGCAGCTCATGCTGGTGGGATTCATAAGTCTGCAGTCACACAGAGCGACTGCAGACTTATCTATTTGGACTGGCCAACTCCTTTAAAACCTCTTAATGAGCCCCAATACGACTTATAAGTGACCTGCGATATAAGAGACTAGCATCCTCTGACGGGTGACCATCCAGCAGCTATCACCTGTACACTATAGCTGACAACTCGCTGCATCAGCCACGATCAGTGTTGGCACCGACCATGGCCGTTTAACCCCTTACATACTGCTGGCAATAGTGACTACAGAAGCTAGATGGTTAACATGGTTACAGAAGGAGTGTAAGGTTTCCCTCTTTAACCCCATCAGCACTCTGAGATCTTGATTGTGTGGTCCTGATGTTTGCCATGGCAGGTAATGGTCAAATAACGGCCTTAGAGTCTGTCGCCTATAGCGGCATGTTCAAAAGTTAGAAACATTTAGGTGGTAAAAATACATTTTTTTCCACTTTGCATTAATTCCTGAAAAGCACCAGAAGGGTTAATGAACTACCTTAAAGCCATTTTGAATACGTTGAGGAGTGCTGTATTTAAAATGATATCACTTTTAGGGATTTCCAACATATAGGATGCCCAAAGTCATTTCAAAACTGAACAGGTATCTAAAAAAAATAAGTTTTGTAAACTTACTTGAAAAAAATTAAAAATTGCAGCTACAATTTTAAACCTTGTAAAATGTAAAAAAAATAAAACAACATTTTACCAATGGTGCTGATGTAAAGCAGACATGAGGGAAATGTTATTTATTAATGTTTTTGTGTGGTATGACTATCTGGATTAAAAGGATAATCATTCCAAGCTTGAAAATTGCTAATTTTTTGAAATTTGCATCACATTTCTGATATTTTTTATAAATAAACACAAAACATATCGACTTAAATTTAACACTGTCATAAAGTACAAAAAAAAAAATCTAAAAATCAATGGGACATATTGAAGCATTCCAGAGTTATTACTACATAAAGTGACACATGTCAGATTTCAAAAATTTGGCCTGGTCATTGAGGGGTTAATTGTATAGTTTACTGCTCATTGCCTAAGTCACCTGCCAGTGCAGCAGTCGATCAGAAGTGGCCGGTTTCCTAGGCAAGGAGCGTGCTCGTCCAAGCTCTTTGCTTTAGAACTTGTAATCGCTGCTCTGACCCTGGCAGTAAAGCTAGTTTCCGTGCGCCGGCTTTTCTTTGATGCTGCAGAGGCAAAGCTAATCTGCTTCTGCTCGCAGCATCGGAGAGCGCAAAGTTCAGGCGAGCGGCTTAGCCATTCCACTGGCCCAATCTGTTTATTGCAGGAGTGCACTGCCATCCTCGGAAAGCAATGAGGCAGAAGAGCAGTGTTCTCTGGAAGATGATAACCCTATGTAAGGCTTGTTCAGGATTAAAAAACATGGCTGCCTTCTTCTAAAATCAGCGCCACCCTCATCTCCAGGTTGTGTCTGACATTGATCGGCACTCAGGGCTGGATACAACATGCAATTTGTAGACAAATGTGGAGATGTTTTTGGAAGAAGACAGCCATGTTTTTTTAACCTTGGACAACCCCTTTTAAAGAAGCACTCCTCCTCCCATCAAAACTTTTATCCTCTTAATATATTGCAGTCATCATATTATACAGCACTGTGTACTTACAATTGCTCATTTTGCCTTTCTACCCAGCAAATTCTTCTCTTTCCATTAGGTCTATGACACAATGTGATTAAAAACCAACTAGCTGAATCATAGTAAGCTCTATGTAGAAACAGGAGGTCAATTTTCCCTGCATGAGTCACTGCAAAGGTCAGGGGGAGGAGGGAGCAGCTAGGTCAGGAGTTGGAGGGGAATGATAAATGCAGGTGTAATAGTGGGGAAGGACGTAGCCTTCCTTCGGCACTGATGTAGTTAAAAGAGAATGTTCCCGGAGTTAGACCTCTCTGGACTGTTGTTAGGCCAAGCTAAGGGGTTAGCTGCAGTGGTCAAGTCAGTAGAGTAGAGGGGGAACATAGTGCCTTGACCAAGCCTCGAGTGTTTATAGAGCTTGTTCCTGACATAATTCCTTGTGGGCTGCAGTACTTGTAACCAGCCACAAGATGCCACTGTCCTGGGTGCAGATGCCAGGTTGGGTCTGCCAGCAGTATTGCAGACAGAGACGGGGTTAATGATTGTGATGACAGCCCACAGAGGGTGGGCACTCGAAGAAATCTGTGGTGAGTTTCCCAGAACAAGTCAGTAGAGTTAGGACACTGAACCGTACGGGCAGCCTGAGTATATGGTGGCTGCTAGGGTAGACGCTCAGACAGTGGGATCACCAGTGTGAAGATCTCCCTACGCAAGAGTCCTGTTAGCCGGCCGGAGAAACTCAACGGAGGTATTGAGGACCCGGGGCACTTCTAATCTGCAGGTATCAGAGGAAGATAGGACTCCAGGCTAAGACGTGGGGGAGATATAGGATCCGGATACACTGTCGATAGTGAGAAAGATTCTCTTGGGCTAGAGATTAGAGTCACAGAGATGCTTCACTTAAAGAGGGAACCAGAGCTGAAGATGTTGCCAGCGCCTGTGAGGGAGATGATAACCTGTCGGGCCTTATCCATTATATCTGCCTGTAAATATTGTACATATTCCTCTTCCCCAAGTAAAGTCCAAGTTATGATTAAGAACCTCGTGTCCTCTGAATTTATTGCTGCCCTGGTCCCAGAACAGAAATGCCTGGAGACAGCCGCGATCAGATGGTCTGAAGTAAATGGAGAGCACCACATACACAGCCACACATCAGAGGGAGGACACGTACTGTCTGTAGGGTGCCAGAGTGAGCAGGTGCTACAGCTCGCCCACGACTACCTCGCTGGGGCACCTTACACAGGGACAAGAGACTTCCATGTATCATTTATAATACTTCTGTCCTCCTATGTGGTCACCAGAGGTTGTGTTTATTGACGGTGCAGAGATAGAGATCACACTCGAATCCTGGTTCATAAAGCCGGGTTCAGCCAGTTGTACGAAAATTCGGGTCAGTCACGTCCGCAAATTGCAGACGTTACCTACTCCGTGCTCCCCTCCTTTTGATTGTCCGCTTATCGGATGAATGCAGGAGATGCCTGTCATTTACATGCACTAGTCTGATCCATAAATAAACCAAAGTAGCTCATTTGATTTTATTCCATGAAGACCATTGGTCCATGTGGAAAATCAGCCATGTGCACTGGCGTATAATACACGCGTCTGAACGAAGCCTTAGAGTGCCCAAAAGCCTATCAGCCATGTAAGAAGATGGCAGTATTCTAAATGGCACAAGATAGGTGGGAGTCCCATCACATATTAAACATTTGGCGCCATGAGCTTTAATTTTGACCCCAAATGAAGATGACCTGAGAACAACCGCTACCATTGTTACCCTGTCTTTAGGACCCTGGAGATGTGCCCCCTGGAAGAAACCTAATTAAGACACTATGGTTTAGTTGTAAAACTAACACTGCAATGGATATTTCTAGCTATTCCCTTTATGATTGCAGCACATTAAATACTGCATGGAATTTAGTATAAAACATGATAGGATGAGCTACAGCGAGCGCGTAGTTGTGGAGATCAGGGACCATTCCTTTTCTCCAAAAATGGCACCTCTCTTGTCTACAGGCTCTGATTGGCATTACAACATAGTCACATTCCGTTTAATGTGAATAGGCTTTAATACCGGACACAACCCATGGACAAGAGTGACTCTTCTTCTAAAATTAAGTAGCCATGGTTTTTTTTAATTGAATACGAGAGGCACCATAATATATAGGAGATAGCATTGAGCAATCACCCTTTTTACAGACCATGCCCCCTTTACATACCCTGTTTCCTTACCTGAATGTACCTCTGGTTGCCAGCAATTGGTCTACATAGTATTGTGGCATCATGCACAGGGACGTCTTCGGGGAGTGCCACATACTGAGTGGTTCCAGGAGGTTCTGCAGCTCCTGAGATTATTTATATGGGCGTCTAAGAGGTCTCCCCTTTTACCAGGGGCCTCTCGGTTATTCTGGAAGAGTTGACAAGTATGGAGCCTAAGTAAGATAATGTTCTAAATGTATTATCACATTAGGTTCAGTGTCTGCATCGAAAAAGTGCATATCCTGACTGTGTCCATAGGGCCCCAATTACTATTGGGGAACAACGACATTTTTTCATTATATCTAAGGTTGTAGTATATAATATCTTTGAGTATGAGCTGGATGAACACGAACATTTTACTAAACATCTTTCATTCTACTTGGCAGGAAAGGACAATGACAGCGGGAGAAGCTCTCTTAGTCCTCCACAAGTCACAGAAGACACAGGGGAATGTTCTCCAGAGAATACCTTCTTCTCAATTATGGTCACAGAAGAAACTCACATTCTGTGCTGAGTAATCACAGGCACTACTCAAACTTTCTCTTATCTAGTACACAGCACAAGAAAGGGCTTTGGTTTTTTTTCTTAAAGAGACTGAGAAACGAGCATGGATTGACCTCAAGAACTTTACCCGTTCCTGCCACAATCAAAGTGGATGGGATCCAATGGCAGATTATTGGGGGATTTTGTAGCTTCCAACTATATCTTCCAGCTCCTTTGGAAATTACAAGTATACAGGAAGGCATTTACTACATAGAACCATCTCAATTCAATAGAACTTTAAATTGGTTCCCTAAGTAAGGACCTTATAGAAAAACGTGATTTCTCAATACGTCTATGAGACCTGAATGAGTCATTTGAAAAGTTCACATCGAAAGCTGATATTGCCCAAAGACGATGGAATAAAGATGTCTGGACAGCTCCTCAATACGTGTCTCGTTTGACCTTTTAGCTTCAAATTCCTTTTTAACACTTCCAATAAATCATTGCTGAAAGGTCAAAAGAAAATGTGATTTCACTCGAGTGCAGAGATCCCACAGGCTGCGCAAGATTCTCTTGATTAAATGGGGTTTCTTGGAAGTTACTTAGACTCAACATGAGTCCTCCTCCAATTGAACCGTTGCTCGAAATGAAGTATGACCTGCTGCTATGCCATACTGGTAGTATGGTCTAAGGACTGATAAGCTTCAATAAACCAGGAGACGATGGGTATACAAAGAACCAGAGGGATTTATGTCTTTTGTTCAATTTTAACAGTGTAATGAGTGCAAATGATGGCTTCAAGTTTTTAAGGAGAACTTTAAGGATCAAGCATATTTCACATTATACCCTTTACTGGTATAATTATGCCTGCAAATAATTAAAAAAAAAATATATTAGATTTTAGTTTTCATCATCTCCAAAATGTGCGTGGTCTTCTCATTACTACCCTCGTCTGGACTATTAGTGCTGTCTGGACTAATATGGGAGCTACAAATAAGAACAAGTTTATGGTCAGTGCCGGATTATCTAGCGCACACTTGTCTTGTGTTTTTGTATCATCACACACTCCTTCCGACGACGAGTAATTCTGTGCTGGGAAGACGACTCTGGAAATTCCTTCCGAACATGGAATGTTTTGGCTTTTTAGTGTGATTTTCAGAATTTACGATTAAGATTTCGAAGCGTTTTTAGGACTTAATATAAATATGTCACTTAAATTTTCCCACTTGATCGTCATTTGGTTTTTAAAGGATTTTTAGTGAAGGGATCCTCCAAAATTTACACAGTATCCACAAGAATGGGTGTCCAGTGCCCAGTGAGCGAATGGAGTGGTAGAGAACATGCTTGACCACTGTGTAAAGGATCGGTGGTCTCGCATGAGAAATACCCCTCTCGTAGAACCATAGAAGTGAATTGAGCAATGGCTACACATGAACCACTGCTTCGTACACATGAGGGACATGAGACCCCCTACTCTCAGTATCGGTGGGTTGCCAGCAGTCTGACCTCCATTGATCATACATTTATCTCCTATCCTGTGGTTAGGTGTAAATTTTGGTGATAAACAACTTCTTTAAAGGGGGTGGTCCACTGCTTTTATATCCAAAATCTATGCTAAGGATAGATTATGAATACAAGATTGGTGAGTGTCAGACATCCATCACCCCCCACCGATTAGCTATTATCACCCCCGATGATGGCTGATTGTAGACAGTGCATGGAGCAGAACCACATCTCCATATACTGTTTAATGGCCGCTGCAGGATACTGCAGCTTAGCTCCTATTGAAGAGACTAGGCAATGCAAATTGGTTCAATCGGTCAGAATAATGATTAATTGGCTGTTGCATGTGAACAATTTTTGCAAGGTGGGAACAGTTTTCCAAATGAAGAATAATTTTTTCATTCCAGATATTTTGTGGAATTACTTCTCTCCACTGACTAGTGTCCGGATATTGGGTCTATGGACAAATCGTGGCCAAATTACACCACCGGTAACCAGCTTTGGGCATTACATGGACAACCCATGGATTTCAATATGAACTGTGTAATGTTTCATTTTATCTGTGGTGGTGCTCCATGGAACTAAGATCTCCTGTGATCATTCAATTTTACAACCTTTCAAGCAAGTAGGGTTTGTCCAAAACCCCAACCATCTAAGGAATAACACGAATGTCAATGTCATTTTCAGACTTTGCCAGTACCTGATTGGTACTAGATCTCAGCCTATACTATACAACCACAGGGTTTTATATTGCAGCGGCAAATTAGAAGACTAAGCCAGGAATTTAGGAAATTGCAAAAGTTTACACAATTATGGCTAATATAAGGTTTCATGTTGGAGATATGACCAGTAGATGGATCTTCTATGGGGCAACAGTCAGGGAAACTATAATATGCCATTCATGTGAAATATACTTAGAACGGGTTTAAAAAATTTCCGGAGTTGGAGGTTCAGGAATCTCCCAATAAAGTAAAAACTAACACGAGTCCTTTCTTGGGAATACTGGTAATGCCAACAGCTGGATCATAAATGGGGGATAGACTAGTCATAAATGTGATTGTAAGGACCACCCCTTCAAGGATAAGTGGGTAATGTAAGGATTACCACAATTTTCCTTTCCAGAACTGTATATTTTTCGGTGTACTTGTCTATGCTGTACAGAGCCATAGAGAAAAGAAGAAATTATTGATATTTACAGAACGTTGCCTTATCAAATAGCAATAGACAGGTATTATGGGTGGTGGGTACAGAGAGTCTATAAATGCAAGCATGATCAATATGCCTTTTACAGCCCTTTAGAGGGGGCTCTTTACCCTGAGGACCCTATGAAAATGTCTCAAGGAAAAGGTGTCAAAAATCCAGCATTTAAAAAATAAATAAATAAATGTGTGTAATTTATATGGTAATTTTATTAATGTGCTTAAGTATATACTGAGTAGTAGCATATCCATTGCTTCACCCTATGTAAAGAAAAGTCATATCCACCTATCCATCAACGGTATTCTAACATGCCACTGAGCTATATGTGTAGGCAAGCAGATCAGATGTCAAATGTCCTATTGTGACAGAAATAAAAAAAAATATTGCTGCTCTTGGAAATTATCGTTTGTAATCTAATGTAATGACAATAGAGTGTTACTTTTTTAGTTGGATCACAGTAGCAAGGGCATGCAAACATACAGGGGGCCCATGAGGTTTTTATGACATCCATAGAAAGAGGAAGAAAGAATGTCCCTTATGATAGTTCCTCATAGGCGGTATCAACCAGACTCCTCCCCCGAGGAGGTACAGATGTGATATATCAGGCTAGAGTGAATAGGCAGTAGGGTCATGCTGCTATTCTACAAGGGCATATAAATTATAGAGGTAAACCCTGCAGCTGCTATGGAAACTATGAAAATAGGGGCTCAACTTTGTTTGGCCTTTACCCTCTTCTCTGTCTACACAATTCCTGCTCTTTCACATACAGTGTAATCTTCTGGGAGCCTTTTTCTTTCAAAGAAAATAGATGCTGCCCTTCCTAGACTAGGATTCTGTTATAAATCATCACTCAAGTCAACAATAAGGATACATGGGGGATGTGGCAAAAATGTTCCAATCCCTATTGCTAGAGACAAGTTGTGAACTGTTGCTTGGGGGGCACCATTTTTTATTCTTATTATGCGGCTTCCTCTCATTTATAGCTAGTTCTAACAAGATATCAAGTTATATTGGTATATGGATCATGATGGCGGTCCTAGAGGAAATAAAGTCCTGAGTCTTTCCTCTGACATTCCTCGATGTCTAGCATTATTTGTTTCCACTTGTGGTTTCGTTGCATCCTCCAGCTTTTCATGTCATTGTTGAGCACATGACATTACTGAAAGCATGACATAATAGTGTTGTGGTGAGTTGTGTAGGGCACGTTGTGTGTTACACTACGGAAACAGGTTGTGTAATACTCTGTGTGGTTTACCCACCCTCATGCTTCTGTGAAACAAATGTATGTGCTAAAGAAAGAACAATAAAACTGAAATATGAATATATGTTCTGTGTGTGTCATGTGTAAATTCTGTATAACATTTGGTTGTGTAGTACTTTTAGATCCTTCAAGTAACTTTTAGTCATTGTTTAATTTTTTCCTTTTTTAAAGACTGCATTCACACTTGCAGTTTTTTTTTTATTGTAAATTGGTTTCCTAAATGCAAACTTGACTAACCTTCTTAGTAGCCGTACCCGTGTGACACTTAAGGAGTCCTTCACCTAGCTAGCTCTGACTGCTGTCTCTGCTCTACCTCTTCTTTCTTTCAGTGTTAGAGATAGCAGGAGGGAAAGGTCTAAAAATATAGAAGTGAGGGGAATAAGCATTTAAGTTATTTTAGAGGGCAGCCCTTTCAGGCTCGTATATAGTGAGGAAAGCACAATATGACTCATGGGCTAAATAAGGGGAAATCATTCTAGGAATGAAGCTGTGCTGATACACGAGAGCTAGCGAAAATAGCAGGAATCCAAATATACAGTGGTGGCCAAAAGTATTGGCACCCCTGCAATTCTGTCAGATAATATTCAGTTTCTTCCTGAAAATGATTGCAATCACAAATTCTTTGGTATTATTATCTTCATTTAATTTGCTTGCAAGGAAAAAACACAAAAGAGAATGAAGCAAAAATCAAATCATTGATCATTTCACACAAAACTCCAAAAATGGGCCAGACAAAAGTATTGGCACCCTCAGCCTAATACTTGGTTGCACAACCTTTAGCCAAAATAACTGCGAACAACCGCTTCCGGTAACCATCAATGAGTTTCTTACAATGCTCTGCTGGAATTGTAGACCATTCTTCTTTGGCAAACTGCTCCAGGTCCCTGATATTTGAAGGGTGCCTTCTCCAAACTGCCATTTTGAGATCTCTCCACAGGTGTTCTATGGGATTCAGGTCTGGACTCATTGCTGGCCACCTTAGAAGTCTCCAGTGCTTTCTCTCAAACCAATTTATAGTGCTTTTGGAAGTGTGTTTTGGGTCATTGTCCTGCTGGAAGACCCGTGACCTCTGAGGGAGACCCAGCTTTCTCACACTGGGCCCTACATTATGCTGCAAAATTTGTTAGTAGTCTTCAGACTTCATAATGCCATGCACATGGTCAAGCAGTCCAGTGCCAGAGGCTGCAAAGCAACCCCAAAACATCAGGGAACCTCCGCCATGTTTGACTGTAGGAACCGTGTTCTTTTCTTTGAATGCCTCTTTTTTTTCCTGTACTCTCTATGTTGATGCTTTTTCCCAAAAAGCTCTACTTTTGTCTCATCTGACCAGAGAACATTCTTCCAAAACATTTTAGGCTTTCTCAGGTAAGTTTTGGCAAACTCCAGCCTGGCTTTTTTATGTCTCGGGGTAAGAAGTGGGGTCTTCCTGGGTATCCTACCATACAGTCCCTTTTCATTCAGACGTCGACGGATAGTACGGGTTGACACTGTTGTACCCTCGGACTGCAGGGCAGCTTGAACTTGTTTGGATGTTAGTCGAGGTTCTTTATCCACCATCCGCACAATCTTGCATTGAAATCTCTCGTCAATTTTTCTTTTCCGTCCACATCTAGGGAGGTTAGCCACAGTGCCATGGGCTTTAAACTTCTTGATGACACTGTGCACGGAAGACACAGGAACATTCAGGTCTTTGGAGATGGACTTGTAGCCTTGAGATTGCTCATGCTTCCTCACAATTTGGTTTCTCAAGTCCTCAGACAGTTCTTTGGTCTTCTTTCTTTTCTCCATGCTCAATGTGGTACACACAAGGACACAGGACAGAGGTTGAGTCAACTTTACTCCATGTTAACTGGCTGCAAGTGTGATTTAGTTATTGCCAACACCTGTTAGGTGCCACAGGTAAGTTACAGGTGCTGTTAATTACACGAATTAGAGAAGCATCACATGATTTTTCAAACAGTGCCAATACTTTTGTCCACCCCCTTTTTTAGGTTTGGTGTGGAATTATATCCAATTTGGCTTTAGGATAATTCTTTTTGTGTTTTTTCATTGAAGACAAATTAAATGAAGATAATAATACCAAAGAATTTGTGATGGCAATCATTTTCAGGAAGAAACTGAGTATTATGTGACAGAATTGCAGGGGTGCCAATACTTTTGGCCACCACTGTACAGCCCTCACATCCAGCATGAATTACTGGTAGGGATTGTGACTAATTTGAGTATAAACATATAAGGAGCTAAGGAGCTTATCCTTAGGCCACGGCCCCACTATCAGTATTTGGTCAGTATTCAGTTAGTATTTTTTCGCAGGAGTGGGAGCCAAAACCAGATGAGGATCAGATAAGAGGTATAAT
Organism: Phyllobates terribilis; assembly: GCF_046119375.1. Taxonomy (NCBI): domain Eukaryota; kingdom Metazoa; phylum Chordata; class Amphibia; order Anura; family Dendrobatidae; genus Phyllobates; species Phyllobates terribilis. The sequence continues at coordinate 391,292,678 of NW_027362765.1, forward strand.
AGAAACAAGTGCAACAATTCTGCATTTATCACCCACTCCTGGTTTTGGCTCCCACTCTTGAGAAAAAATACTGATCGAATACTGACCAAATACTGATAGTGGGGCCGTGGCCTTATTGTAGTTTGAGTTTGACAAGAGACAGATAGTAATGCTTTCAAAGTAGCATATCACGAAGTCATCGTAATTTCTTTTACTTATAGAAATAACAAGGTAGATGAGATAAAGGGGCTGTCCACCTTTAGGGACATTTTTTTTACTTAATTGCATGTATTTGGAGTTAAAAATGATTTTTGCTATTGAGTTCTATTAAAAATTTTGCATGGTTTGCCTTCTATAGCCTTAGCGTTGTACTCTATTTATGGCTGTAGAATGAGTTAACTGGCAATCCATCAGTGATCTCATTCTGGCAGTCTTATGGGAGAGTTTGTCGATTTTTTCTCTGTATTTTTATGGGTGCCTCTCATCTGATTAATGCTCCCAGACCACATCAAAGTTTAACCCTAGAACGCATGACCATAAAAATCTACACTTTCACATACCTGGGGCCAAATGACCAACTGGAAATGACAAACAACTATATACCTGAGGAATACCTAGAGTTTCAAAATTCTAACTAAAGAAATCTTGCAGAAAATAGAAAACAACAGGGCGGGCCTGCGAGGCCCCAGGTATGTGTTCTAGGGTTAATGGGCAGGGGAAAAAAAGAGTCCACAAAAGCCAAACTGTGCAATATTTTTTTTTTTTTTACGAAACTTAATTGGAAAAATTATTTTAGCCACAAATACTTACATTTAAGTTTTAAAAAGCCATAGAGTGCCATAATTCATTCAAAGCAATAAATGCATTTTACCACATCAGTCAACACACAGAAGACAAAAATGGGAAATTTGGATCAGGTTGCAAACTATATTATGGGGTCTGAAAATGAAATAAGGATTGGATATTGAAAATAAGTGCAATGTTTCTAACTAAAGGTAACTGAAAACATGTGAAAATCATTTATTTTTCAAGTCACAGCCGTTGGAGAGGTAAAATCCATTTCCAATGTGAGTGGGAGTCAATGAATACACACAGCACCACCTAGTGGTAACAGTGATTGTGGGCAATTTTGAAAAATATACATGTAGTGCTGCATAGGAGCTGTGTACGCAAAACTGTAGGACAGTTTTATTCAATACTATTTGCAGAGTTGGTCCATATTTTTTCTTTTGAATTCACTGTAGCAATAAGGTTGCAAAGATGGAAATAGCCTTTAAGCTAATCTATTAAGAAAATTCTGTGCTCCCCTAATATACTCTCATTGAATCAGCCACTATGAATCCCAAAGTACAGTACTTCCAAACAATAAAGAATAAATGATGACACTTCTGATGATAACATTTTTGTGCAAATCTTATTGGTCAAAAGTTTAGCATCTTTGCTTTTTTGATCCCAGTTCTGGCCAACTCTGACAACTTTTTGAAAAGTGGGCAGAGAACAGCCAAAGGAGGCAATGCCAAGCACCGCGTGTCCAAGCTTTATAATTTAGTCCACAAAGTGGCATAAATTACAACACATATGTATGCTAGTCTCTGACTGGAGTATACTTCTTGCAGTAGCGCACATCTCTTAATGTATTTGGCGCATCTTACTCCAGACATCAGCCTTGATGAAACAGGTCCCAAATGTCTAGCACTATCCTAATAAGGGATTGGAAGTCACTAAATTGCATCCTCGTATCCCACAGCACTGGAAGAACTTGCCTCAATAGAGCTGCTTAGGATTTTGGCAATGCTGATTGTAGTAAGGTTTATGGAGGATAGCGATCACATCTTCAGTTTGCTTATATAGTTTGGTATTTTGCAATCATATTGTAGAACAATTAAGATTCAGATATCCAGAAAAAAAAGGGTTTAGGTAAGATGAATTATATGGTAAATCCACCATAAAGCCTCATTCAGCCGTCCAATTTTTTAACGTATAAGAAAATCGGACTGATTATTCTGATCAGACTCTGATGAGAGTTTAATCAGAGTGTGGTTCAAGTGCCATCCGATTCTCTCATACAAGAAGAACTTAAAAAAAAATAGTTCACCATCAAAGTGCGGTCTGATATTTTCACAAACACATTGACTTGCATTGCAGAATTTTATCCGGCCCTTGGATTAACATCGGAAATGTCTCCAATATTTTCTGCTGACCACTTGGTCCAAGGAAAAATATCGGACAAATGAAGGGCCCCATAAACTATGAAAGGTACGAGAGCTATCTGTGAAAAACATGGATATCATTCATACGCGAAAGTCAGATGTCTGAATGAGGTCTAAAACAAATTCTGAAGTCATTGGTATATATTCAAAGACAACATGTACTTGGATCCACCTAATTTACTTCTGAATATTCTGAGGATCTTAAAGGGAACCTGTTACCAGCTTTTCCCCCATATAACCTAAAGCCACCACCTTTCAGCCCTGTGTTACAGCATTCTAGGATGCTGTATATAAGTCTCCAAGCCTCCCTACAAAACAAAAAAAAAGAGCTTTTATTATACTCATCTACGGGGCGTTCCAGTCCGATGGGCGTCACAGGTCTTGGTCCGGCGCATCCTCTCTTCTTGCGATCGTCGTCCTCCTTCTCTGCTTCGTTTGGATGATGCATCCTAGGTCATCCGCATAGTGTTCCCCATTGCGCTCCTGCACAGGCATACTCCATTCTGCCCTGCTGAGGGCAGAGCAAAGCGCTGTAGTACAGATGTTCTGGCTCTCTATGGCCTTTCCCCGTGCATGTGAACTGCAGTACTTTGCTCTGCCCTCAGCAGAGCAGACAGGAGTATTCTTGTGCAGGAGCACAATGGCTACACATTGTGGATGACGTAGGATGCGTCATCCACACGATGCAGAAAAGGAGGACACTGGACCTAGAACAGCAACGCCCATTGGACCGGACAGCCCCATAGGTGAGTATTTTAAAAGGTAGTTTTTTTGTTTTTCAGGGCAGTTTGGAGACTTATATACAGCATTCCAGAATGCTGTAACACAGGGCTGAAAGGTGGTGACCGTAAGTTTTATGGGAAAAACATGGAGACAGGTTGCCTTTAAGGTAAGGGCCAAATTCACCTTAAAGGAATATAGGCTAAACCACCTGATTTTGTCGGGATTGGCCAACCCTCAGATATGTATTGGAGTCTTGCATCTTTCTCCCGACCAGTAAAATCAGTAGAAATAAGGATTAGGCAGTTGAAATTTCTATACTCGGTCCTTTTGGATTCAGAGGACAGAAGGCGCCTGGCAGTGGCTTTCTCCTCTCCAGATCCTTTTGTATTCAGGGGACAGAAGGCACCTGGGAGTGGCTTTCTCCTCTCCTGATCCTTTTGGATTCAGGTGACAGAAGGCGCCTGGCAGTGGCTTTCTCCTCTCCAGATCCTTTTGTATTCAGGGGACAGAAGGCACCTGGCAGTGGCTTTCTCCTCTCCTGATCTTTTTGGATTCAGGTGACAGAAGGCGCCTGGCAGTGGCTTCCTCCTCACCTGATCCTCTTGTATTCAGGGGACAGAAGGCACCTGGGAGTGGCTTTCTCCCTCCCTAATCCTTTTGTATTGAGGGGACAGAAGGCGCCTAGCAGTGGCTTTCTCCTCTCCAGATCCTTTTGTATTCAGGGGACAGAAGGCACCTGGCAGTGGCTTTCTCCTCTCCTGATCCTTTTGGATTCAGGTGACAGAAGGCGCCTGGCAGTGGCTTTCTCCTCTCCAGATCCTTTTGTATTCAGGCGACAGAAGACACCTGGCAGTGGCTTTCTCCTCTCCTGATCCTTTTGGATTCAGATGACAGAAGTCACCTGGCAGTGGCTTCCTCCTGTCCTGATCCTTTTGTATTCAGGGGACAGAAGGCACCTGGCAGTGGCTTTCTCCTCTCCTGATCCTTTTGGATTCAGGTGACAGAAGGCGCCTGGCAGTGGCTTCCTCCTCTCCTGATCCTCTTGTATTCAGGGGACAGAAGGCACCTGGGAGTGGCTTTCTCCCCCCGTAATCCTTTTGTATTCAGGGGACAGAAGGCGCCTGGCAGTGGCTTTCTCCTCTCCAGATCCTTTTGTATTCAGGGGACAGAAGGCACCTGGCAGTGGCTTTCTACTCTCCTGATCCTTTTGTATTCAGGGGACAGAAGGCGCCTGTCAGTGGCTTTCTCCTCTCCAGATCCTTTTGTATTCAGGGTACAGAAGGCACCTGGCAGTGGCTTTCTCCTCTCCTGATCCTTTTGGATTCAGATGACAGAAGGTGCATGGCAGTGGCTTCCTCCTCTCCTGATCATTTTGTATTCAGGGGACAGAAGGCACCTGGGAGTGGCTTTCTCCCTACCTAATCCTTTTGTATTCAGGGGACAGAAGTCGCCTGGCAGTGGCTTTCTCCTCTCCTGATCCTTTTGTATTCAGGGGACAGAAGGCGCCTGGCAGTGGCTTTCTCCTTTCCTGATCCTTTTGTATTCAGGGGACAGAAGGCACCTGGGAGTGGCTTTCTCCTCTCCAGATCCTTTTGTATTCAGGGGACAGAAGGCACCTTGCAGTGGCTTTCTCCTCTACCTATCCTTTTGTATTCATGGGACAGAACGAGTCTTGGCAGTGGCTTTCACCTCTCCTGATCATTTTGTACTGAGGGGACAGAAGGCGCCTGGCAGTGGCTTTCTCCTCTCCTTATCTTTTTGTATTCAGGGGACAGAAGACGCCTGGGAGTGGCTTTCTCCTCTACTGATCCTTTTGTATTCAGGGGACAGAAGCACCTCGGAGTAGCTTTCTCCTCTCCTGATCCTTTTGTATTCAGGGGACAGAAGGTCCCTGGCAGTGTTTTTTTCCTCTCTCCTAGATAAAAACACATAGCAGAGACAGTGCCCCTGTGTATATAATAGTCAGGAGAGATTACTGACGGCTGAATGATCGGCCAAGCTATCTTTCGCCTCACTGCTGCCTCTGCTCCCAGTGTACTCAGAACAATTATGCTGCTAATAATCCTCTATTCACTCATTCACCACTTGATGTTGTCAGTAAAGAGATTTTATTATCAGGACTAATGTCTACAAATATATTAAATAATTCATGGTAAATTGCAGAGGAGCTTACATTATCTCCTCAGTGACAATCAGGACATCAGAAGAAATAATGAAGAGCCTACCGGCCAACAGATGAAGCAATGAGAATGATGTGTTCCCACTGCTTCCAGCGAGCACGCTCTGTTCCCAGTGTAACATTACATTGCCTGTACTGGAGGCGAGTGCACTTATTAGAATTACTGAAGTCAGAGCGAACCGAATAAATATTGAAATCCTGCATTATGCTGTCACAGAGGGATCACAAACTTCCCAATCTATTACGGTCCTCAGGGGACAACATTTCATATAACTTGTGGTTGGGAAGAAATATGGAGTAATTGTTATTATGACTTTGACCCTAAGGTAGCACCAACAAATCTTGGCAGGGTACAATCAGTAGATCTCATTAAGGATTTTCCGATGGACATTCTGTTCCAGCTCTTTTACATCTTAATTTTCTTACATAAGTCAAAAAGACAACAATCATTGCTGGTGAGGTTATGTTAGTGTGGCGCCCCTGAGGGTTCGACCGCCACAGGGATGCTGCACTTCTCTAATGGAGTATGGTGTTCCTCCTCTGAGGTGAGGACAGTGTGCTAGTCGGGACCAAACCTTTTGCATCCAACACCACATTCCACCAGAGGGAGCTAGTATGCACTAGGTGCTGCTCCCCTGGTTACAGGGAGACTGGGGAACCAAGAGTTAGGGGAACCAGTTAGTGGGTGAGGGTGGAGGACTTACAAGTTAGTTACACTTTAGATTTCATATTTAATTCAAAGCCATCTTTGATCTTGGTCTTTTAGTCTTTTTCTGGTCCTTGTTAGTCTGTCTTTTAGTAGTCGTACTGTGCTGTCAGACTACTGTGTGTAATGTGACCTCCCACCAGTAGCGCAGATCCTGTGTGGGCCTGCACCGGCAAGGGACACAGCCCTCGTACCCTGGCCTTGGGATGAGAGGTAGGTTGTAGACGAGGAATGTCTCAACCCGGCCAAGGACCTGGATCAAGAAGGCCCGGAGCTTAAGAGTGTGGCTCCACAGCAAATGGATCCCAGGCAGGATGCAGACGGAGCGGTGTACGCCACCTGTCCTCGCCATGCTGATATATTCAGAGGGACTGCGGCTGCAAGAGGGGTACCGGCCCCCGACACCCGACCTTGCCACTCTACGTCCTGGACGGGAAAGCCCGGTTAGGCCCAGAGGATCCCACCGGGTATCGGACGGAGCGGAGCTGCCACCCGTACCCTTGTTCTGAGAGGAGCTCAGAGGGAGACCCGGCCTATTTGCACACACACGAACAGGAAAGGATTTGGTCTGTAGTTCAGGAACACTCTGGTGTAGGGTCCCGACTGAATGCTGGACTTACTTGGAGGTTGTCGGACCCCCGTCCCTGGTGACCGCAGGACTCGCGAGGAGCAGGGAGTCGCTTTCCTTTGCCAGCTACGTGAGTAAAGCCTTGGAAGTTCACCCCTATGGCCTCCGGACTGTTATTCCTGCGCCACACCGCACAACGCGGCGTCCATTCTTCCTCTACTACTGCCCCCCCTTCCTCATGTCCCTCTGCCCCGAGGCCTTGCTCCGCCTGTGAGGAGCAGTGAGAACTTAGGCCGCCATGACACCAGGCCTCGGCGGACTGCAGCGGCGCTGGTGACCCTTCACCAGGCACCACAGGTGGCGTAGTCGTTAAATAAGCCACTCAACCCGGATGAGCCCACAACATCTTCCTTTTCATGTGACGGCCCTGAGCACGGGTCGGGTCCGGGCCACGGCTGCACTACATCTCTTCATCTCAGGACCCGACACCAAGTCCCCCCATCACCCAGGGTAAACTCAAAAGGGGCTCTTTCGAGAATGAGGACGTAACATTAGTGTAAGAAAGATCGGTGCTCACATGGAGGCAGCAATGCAGGAAGACTTCAGCTTTGAAGCTTGCAGAATTGTGAATGCAGCTCTGGATCAATACAAGTTAAATGATACAATAAATTGCAAAGTTACTCAAGATGTACCTGGTGGATGAAGGTTTAAATACCTGACCATGAAAATGGTATCTATATAAATAAACACGTTGGAGATCTCATTCCAATGCCAGAAACATTAATATGGAGGTATGCCCTTATGTAGCTACACCCAAGCTACTCTTGTCTAATTTGCTATCTCTCAGACAACTCTCTTCTTGACCCTCTACAATCCGATTTCCGCTCTTTACACTCCACTGAAACTGCCCTCACTAAAGTCTCTAATGATCTACTAACAGCTAAATCTAATGGTCACTACTCCCTGCTGATCCTCCTGGATCTCTCTGCAGCATTTGACACTGTGGATCACCAGCTCCTCTTCACAATGCTCCACTCTATCGGGCTCAAGGACACTGTTCTATCCTGGTTCTCCTCCTACCTATCTGACCGCTCCTTCACTGTATCTTTTGCTGGCTCCTCTTCCTCCCCTTTTCCCCTTACTGTCGGGACTCCTCAAGGATCAGTCCTACACCCCCTCCTCTTGTTCTTATACACCACCCCTATTGGACAAACAATCAGTAGATTTGGTTTTCAGTACCATCTCTATGCTGATGACACCCAATTATGCACATCGTCTCCTGACCTCACCCCTGAATTATTAGAAAACACCAGTGATTGTCTTTCCGCCATCTCTAACATTATGTCCTCCCTCTATCTGAAACTGAACCCGTCAAAAACTGAACTTCTTGTGTTTCCTCTCTCCACTAACCTACCTATGCCCAATATTGCCATCTCCATGTGTGGCTCCACCATTACTCCACAGCAACAAGCCCACTGTCTCGGGGTCATACTTGATTCAGATCTTTCCTTCTCTCCCGAGTTCCAATCACTCACCCGTTTATGTCATCTCCACCTCAAAAACATTTCTAGAATTCGACCTTTTCTTACCTTTGACTCTGCAAAAACTCTTACTGTCGCTCTGATTCATTCTCGTCTAAACTACTGCAACTCTCTACTAATCGGTCTCCATCTTACTAAACTCCTCCCTCTCCAATCTGTCCTGAATGTGGCAGCCAGGATCATATTCCTCGCCAACCGCTACACCGATGCCTCCACCCTGTGCCAGTCGTTGCAGTGGTTACCCATCCGCTATAGAGTTCAATATAAACTCATCACCTTTACACACAAAGCGCTCCATGCTTCAGCACCGCCTTACATCTCCTCCCTCGTCTCAGTCTACCACCCTACCCGTGCCCTCCGTTCTGCTAATGACCTCACTTATCTAACTATCCCCCTTTTTTTTTTTCCATACAACACTTCCTTCCAAATCAGGACCCTCGTATCATCTGTTCACCCACTCCCATGTTCACATACTGGTTGGTGACTGGTTCATTTAGCATTATGTGATTACCCTATTTATTACATTGATGCTTGACAGTACAACACAAGCAATTGTTACCATCCATCTTTCGTGTCTCCCCCATTTCCTCATAGATTGTAAGCTTGTGAGCAGGGCCCTCTCTCAATCCTGGCATCTGTTGATTTATGTGATTTTTGTTATTCTGTAATTTCTTTTATTGTCTGTACAAGTCCCCTCTAAAATGTAAAGTGCTGCGGAATATGTTGGCTCTATAGAAATAAAAAAATATTATTATTATTATTATTATTATTAAACCCACAATGAAAATGCCAAGGCTCGTATACTACTGCCAATTTTTACCTATGGAGATTACATTGCTGTTTGCTTGACTTAGGTTGTGGCGACATGCGTCACTCCACAGCAATTCTCAGACAGGTTGCAGCACCAAAAACATTTGTGCAACTCAAAATTATTTTAGAGTTGAAATTTTGCTTAAAAAAACAGCCAAACTGCAGAAAAGTTGCATGCAAGTTGCAGTCGCATGGGGTTTGCACGGACGCCTATGGCAAGTGACAGAAAATCAAACACATTTGTAAATAATTGCAACTTTGTGTCTCAGTCAATTAGGTCATTCTTTTGCAATTGGATATCATGGATAACCATCGGATGTGATGTTGCAATCTGACTCGATCATCTTAATGTCGCTCGGCACAGGTTACCGTAGAGTAGGTTTGTCAGAACTGAATTAAAATTTAAGCAGGGGAATATGCATACAGTTCTCCCAATAAAGTCCTCATTCCAATAAACTGTATCTCATCACCGCTTTCTCTGTTGGGATCATATAGTCTAATGTTCCACAAAAAAAAATCACTGCAGTGGAGAGTACAGAGAGATGGAACAGTGACCCTGTCTTTCCTTCATATCTTGAGCCCAAAAAAAAAGGAAAAACCTTATAACGGATAAAAGGCAATGACTGATATCGTCTGTAAGGTTCTGGACCTAATATCATATTCGTCATGCCCAAGGACACATTCATGTCAGATTTTATATGATAATTGCCATAGCGAGAATGTGGAAATAAAACTCTTCTCATTTCCTCGCTAATGGACTGTGCGTATACAATGTGGGGTCATGCAAATAATACAGGACAGTTGTATAATGTATATTTGCGCTATATGAACGCCTCAACATTGAAATTGCAACACCAAGAAGGAAAAAGTCATGGAATTATGGAAATCAAAGGCTGCATAGATACTTTCATGATATGCAAATGATAAGAAAATGGACACATAATTTTCAAAACATTTAAATTTATTCAGTATCCATTATGAGCGCCACATGAAGAAATCCCCACACTTACAGTCTTGGCTGCTATCAATGAGGTTATAAATGGTCGTCTGAGGAATGTTCTGCCGGGCTAAATGCACTCAGGCAAATCATCAAGATCCGCTGCTGGCAGCTCCATTTGCAATTGCCGACCAATGAAGTCCCTGATGTGCTCGATCAGAAACAAGCCCAGAGACACTGGACCTCATAGGCTTCTTACAGTAGCACAAGCAACATGGCCTGGAGACTGGAGTTGTCATATTGCAAAAAGGCCAGTGTTCATGTAACAGAACAATGTGACATGGCTTCACAGAGACAATGTGCTGGCATCACTGGAACGGCGCCTGTCAATTCGTTGAGAATTAGGGGTGAGTGGACCTGTGTATATTCGGGTTCATCCAGTTTGAGCGAACTTTAGTCTAAAGTTTGCTTCAGGTACCAGAACTCTACCCGAACTTGAACCAGAACCCGAATCACATAGAAGTCAATAGGGACCTGAACTTTGGTACTGTCAAATGGTCGTAGTAAGGGCTAGAGGGCTGCCAAAGTCTCTCTCTCCTTTGCATCCGATCTCCGAACGCTAAAATAACCTTCCAAGAGAAGTCCATGCTCGGAGTTTAGCACAGGAGACTAGGTGTCTGGTACGAACCCCAAACTTTACAGTTCGTTTCACTCCTCTCTAATGAAAATGTGTTGTTTTTATTTTAATTGGGCACTATAGAATTTAAGAAAGGGATGACCAGTAATAAACCATTACCCATAATCTTCAATATGCAATTTAAAAAATTCCAAAAACTAATCAGACAATTTTTCTGATTTAAAAAAAATGATTTGTGTTTTGTGCGAACTTTTCTGTGCTTCTCCTGAGGAAGAAGTCAGATTGAGTTCGAAACGCTTTGAGAATAAACTGCATATCTTTTAAACATCAAGAATCCTGGAATTCTTTACAAGCAGCGCAGCATTATCCATCCTTTCAGTCAATTGTTTGAACTTTTTATTTTGGGCTTTCTTCCTGAAGTTCAGGAGTAGTGCAGCCTACAGCTTTTTAATGTACAAGTCAATGATCACTCGAAAATCCAGAATATTTAATAACACTGTAAGGTTCTTCTCTGTAAGGATACGTTCACATGAGACATATATGATTCCGAGATTTCTACAGTTGTTTCTGTAGCATATGCTTGGATCTCTGCAAACCCAGTTCAGATAAATGAGAAATAGATATTTCTACACCAGGAACTGTAAAAATATTAAAATTTGGTAGCGGAGTGCAGAGGGAGAGCAGAGGGTTTGTGAATAGAGATGAGCGAATTGATTCATAATGAAGCTAATTAATTACCAATTTCCCTTAAAAAATTTGGATTTGCCAGAATTCAAATGTCTTAGGATTCAATTCGCACAAATCTAGCAATAAGTTGGCTGCCATTTGTTGGACTCTTTATAGTGCTGAGGAGGAGTTAAAAAATAATAAAATCTTATATTCACCTTTCCGAGGCTTGTCCCTCACCAGTCCTGTCATTGCAGCTCTGTCCAAGGTCATCCATTTGCTCCCTCCGGTCACTCTTCCCATCTTCTGTCCAGTGGTCATAAGCGGAGCGGAACATGTCAATGATGGGTGTCTTGCCCCAATTGACTGTGGGACAATAAGAGTTATGCCTTTCATGACCAAGTGTGGCTTAGTGCTGGCAAATACTAAGAGAGAAGAGAGACCGGAGGGAGTGAGTGGAGGACCTGACGGGAGGCTTGCATCGGCAGGACAGCTAAAGGTCTAGGGTCTAGGAAAGGACAGCTGAGGGTCTAGGAAAGGAAATCGGGGAAATTGTTCCTTTCTGACAATTTTTTTTTTCCGAAGCAAATATATGACTACCGATTCGAGGGAATCAGCCCCAAAGGATTTTCAGGAAATTGTCTAATCTCTATTTGGAATATATTAATGACACATGACATAAAACATGGAGGTTCCAAAATTCCAAGAATACACCAGATTTGATCTCCCATCCATTTCAATAGAGTTTTTACATCTTTGCCGATGGCTTGGGATCAAAACTTCCTGATCTATGATCTATGACACGACCCTGATATGCACCAGTTTAATGACTTCTATTATTGCACCGTGAGGACACCGAAGCAATAAATTCCAAGACGGAAAACTCTGGATGACGGCAAGTAAAAAATAAATTAAACGTAGTTCTGCCTGCTAGGTGAGTATAGGAAAGTACACAGGCATTTAACTTACAGTGACAGCTCCTCCTGAATTACCGTCCAAACAAAGAAGAAGAACTCCAGAATTTATACGTGAGATATTATAATTAATTTCCTGCCAGAGAGAACGGAGAAAGATTTAGTCTTTATTAACTCAGAAAAATATCATTATAATAAACAAGACATTACTAGCAGACTACAGAGCGGAAAGCAGAAAATAAATCACCGGTAAATAAAATTCTCTCTAGTGCGGATCATCATTGCACTTACCATGGGGCATATGTCCTAACTTTCTTTGACCTCTTAAATGGCATATCTGTCTAGAGGATACATTGATTGTCCCATACTATGGTACCACTAAGAAAAATTGAGATACTGTGAAGTGAAAGCCTCTGTAGAAGGTGTAATGGTGACAAATATTGGTGGTCTCCAGACAGCTATATAAATGGATGATATAGGACCGCCAGCTTTAATGGACAGAAGCTACAAAAATAATCTTTAATTTCTACTGATCATCATGTAATGCTCCATTTCACCTGTGGGGGAGCTGCAGAGAAAATAAACACTTCCAGGCTATTCCAGTGAATAAAGCAAACCATTGTTGGTGGCAGTAACTGGATTCTGTGTGTTCTGCTTACCTTTCAGGAGACCCTGCTGAGAAAAAGGGATTAACCAAAATGGACAACCCCAATAAGAGTTGTTGGAAACTTTCAGAGGTGTTATATAATTACTAAGCCCCGATATAAGATCTGAAATACTGCCTCACCTACCATGTATTGCTTATAATATTGGAACCTTCCTATGTAGATAAGGGACCACCTAGCCCTGCTTACTACTATAAGTTTGTTACAATGTATAAATCTAGGCCGAAAAATGAAATCTCCTCCCTTTCTTGCCCTGAAAGCTGACAATATATTTGTCAATAATTTAGATTTTTCTAGTACAATTCCACTAAGCAAGCTAGAAAAAGAGTGGGGTTTATTAAAACTCCACAAAAAAATAGGCATTCCAGCTATTGGGGCTTGAATGTCACGTTTGTGGCACTGAAGTGTCGACAAAAGTCTATGCTCTGTTAGCAGGACTGGGTATTTCTGTTCTGATGGGACAACTTTTTCAAGGTGGCTATCGGGGCATATGACATTGTAGCCACTTCTGCTATCGGGGCTAACAAGGATTGAGCATGTTAAATTTTGACCTGCCCCATCCTTTGATTTCTGTTAGATAGCTGGTAGCAGAGGTGATTGGCGGCCACTTATTACTCTAGCTGTTGTAATAAATATGCATTCTCAGTCAATTACAGCATGTATGTTTGTTGAGAGGGTTCGGCCATTTAAAGTATATAACTGGATTTACCGTAGGACAATATCATACGATTAGAGATGAACAAATTTTCCAAAAATCCTTTCAGGTAAATTTGCTGAAATTAACCAGCAGATTCAATTTGGAAACGTATAATTCCTTCCAAATCGAATCTGCCCGAAAAGACATGTATATCACAGTGCCAGTAATATCACAGTGCCAGTAAAGGGTTAAAAACGTAATAAATGATTATATTCACCGGTCCTTCCACAGCAGCTTTCCGCCTGGTCCTCCGCTCATTTCGGGACTTTGGTATTATGTTTTGTATCTTCTGTTGCTGATTAGCTCTCACGGTTTGTCCATGTGGGGTGCGAGGCGCCTCATAATATTTGTCGCCCCAAAAAAGTCATGAGGCGTAGTCAATGTCGAAAGATCACAGACAGAAGACCGAAGATGAGAAGACCAAGCAGAAGACCGGATGGATATGTGTCACCCTGGCCTGGATGCCACAAATGTATAATAAAGCTGTGTCTGAGAGCAAGGGGGAGGTTCTCTGGTCAAGGACCATTAGCATGCAGTACCTCCTGTCCCAGGCCAGTAGGGGGAGCAGGCTGCCCCTATAAAAACTGGAACTGGGGGCAGGGTTAGTGGAGAACTGGACAACCTGTCTCTGGATTGAGAGGTGTCCCAGAGCAGGGACAGACAGTTGTGTTGCAGCCTAAGAGGCTGTGTGGCAGTAGGAGAGCCACGAGCCAGGGACAAGAGGCGAAGCAAGCCTGTCCTGGCAGATAGAGAAGCTAATCTATCGGGCTTTGGTGTCCGAGGCTGTTAGGATTCCAAGTCCTACAGCAAATCACCAGTCCACAGGGGACTGTATGTCCTTTGGCCTAAGAAGCCCGGAGGTTCCGCCACAGCAGAAGGGACCGGTGAAGCCGCACCAGGCCAAGAGTAAAAAGGGACCCAAGTCGCCAGCCATACAGGCGAGAAGACACGGTGAGCTCAGGAACGTGGGCTATTACACCACGAGGAGGGAAATAGCCAGAGAGAGCGCAGAGAGCACGGTAGGCCTACACCCTCACCCTGATCAGGGCCAGCTTCCCACTTGTTCTCAGACATCCAGGCCCCCTCCTAGCCGGGCCTGTTTATGGGTCGGTTCACCTGTTCCAATAAAGACCATGAACTGTTTAAGAGGCCTCCATTTCCTGGCTATTGCTGTCGGAATCATCCCCTCCATCATCCATTATATACTGCCCTGGGGCCATACTCCTCCCGTGGGGAGTTGTACTATTCAGCGCTGCACATTTACATCTGCCCAGCGGTCTGCACTGCAGCAGCGGTTAACCCTGACCGCAATCCACGGGTGGCGTAGTCGGACATTGCAAAACACATAGTAGACTACCACTGGTCTGACCACACTGAGCCACGGACCGGGTTGCCACTACTACCCCCATTATTGCCCTGTTGCCCAGATCCGAGTGCCCCACGGCCCAGGGGGCGAGTCAGCTTTGGCGTAGTCGGCAGGATTGTGACCAACCCGCCACAAACGGGTATTACGCGCCTGAAAAAGACTGTACACGTACCTTAAAAAGAGGTTTCCCGCCATCCGGAGCCGTTTCCCGCCATTTTCAGCCGTCTCCCGCCATCTTCAGCAGCTTCACGCCATCTTCAGCTGTTTTCCCGCCATCGGACGCCATCTGCAGGAAGAAGAGGGGCGTGGACGTCCAAACCGCACGAGACCCGAAGCTCCGCCCTACACACCGACACTGCGCAAGGTCCTGGAAGGGAGAGAGAGCGACGCTGACGTCACCAGGACGCGACGCAAGGTCCTCGTCCGGAGCAGCACCAGCGGAGCCGCGGCCTACAGAAGAGGATCGTCGGAAGGTAGGCCACGCTTAACTAGGGGGGAGGAAGATGTCGGACACGGAGGTGCCCACTACCACCAGCGCAGCTGCAGCAGCGGTGAAGCCATTCTCCCTGCTTTACATTCCTGGAGCGGCCTGGCTGCCCAAGTATTCAGGGGAGCCCCATGCACTAACTGACTTTAAGGAAAGGCTGTACAGTTTACCCCCTGACAGAGGAACAGAAGATTAGCATACTGACAGGGCAGTTAACTGGCGCAGCCCAGCGGGAGGTAAAGTCATGGCCCGCTGAGGAGAAAAGGACTGTAAAGGACATTCTGGCCCGGCTGCGGGGTACCTTTGATACACGTACCTCCGCTGAAATTAAAATGTGGTTCTACGGATGTAAGCAGCAGGCACAGGACAGCATCAGAGACTATGCCCTAAATTTGCAGGAAGCCTTGAGAGCCATCAAACAAGCTGACCCTGGCAGCGTGCAGGATACGGATAAGCTACTAGCAGAACAGTTCATAGAAGGTCTGCTGTCTAGCGCCCACAGGACCCAGCTGCGCCTCATGTTCTTTCAGAACCCTGATCTGACCTTTGCCCAATTCAAGGACAGGGCCATAAGGGTGCTCCGTGAACCCGCTACAAGTGGCGCTATAAACCCCCGGCGCCCTGCTCTCACCTATCTCCAGGAGGCAGCGCCCTCTTCTATGGACTCTGTGGGGGCCGATGCACAGGCCCTGAACCAAGCCCCGTTGAAAGATCGGCACCACCAAGTCCAGGAGCTGACCAGGAGCGTCGCGGCGTTGACCAGGACCGTCCAGGTGTTGCAAGTGGACCCGTCAAGACCCATCGAGTTGGCTTCAAGTCCGGAGGATGTCCCGTGGCGTCGACAGAGGAGGACCCCGTCGTTCCGAGGGAGGCCCACAGACCGCTACGCGAAGGATGGACAGCCCATTTGCCGTCGATGCAACCAGCCCGGACACATTTCCAGGTACTGTAATTTAAACGGGTCCAACCTGGGGCAGAGGGCCAACCCCCAGGCATAAGATCACCAGGCTCTTACAATTGGCGTAATAAGTACGTTGGGGGGCGCCCGGTTTTACCCGTGGTGCTGGACGGTATCCCCATGAGCGCCTTGCTGGATACCGGGTCGCAAGTAACTACTATCCCTTATGTACTTTTTAAGCAGTATTGGACTGATGCTGATATAACACGGTATCCAGACAGTGACTTGAGCATCATCGCCAGTAATGGCTTGCCCGTGCCGCAGATGGGGTTCAAGGAGATGACCATTAAGATTGGTAAAGTTGAACTGCCGACACAGGGAGTGATTATTGTAGACATTGACCGTCGTGAAAGTCACCCTAAAATAACTGTGGGTACTAACGTGATTGAAAATTGTCTTTCAGAGGTAATTGTAATTCTACAACAGGTGGCAGTGAATGCTAGTTCCAGCCAACAGAGAGTCCTCAACAAAGAGATAAAAGCCCTGATGAGACGGCAGCAGGTAGAACTGTCTGGTGGTGAGATCGGCAGCGTAAGAATGAGTGACCCATTCCCCATTTCCATGCCTCCCAAAAGTGAAATGATGATCTGGTGTCGGACTGCAATCGGGTTGAGAGGCAGAGACTACCAAGCCATGGTAGAACCCGTGTACTCAGACAGCAGGCCCACCATTTTGACAGCCCAGGGGGTGGTTGATGTCCGTCATGGGAGGGTGCCCGTCCGCATTCTCAACATTGGAGAGAGGGAGGTACACTTACCCAGGTACGCTACATTTGCCAAACTGTTTGCTGTCGAACACAAAGCTATCAGGGCCGTGGAGCCTTTGCCTCCATCTCCACAGGCGGAGGGTAATGGCTCCCAGAAACAAAAGGAGGACTGGTGCCAGAAACTCCATGTGGGTGCTGACTCCACTCCCCTGCACCAAAAACAAGGAGTCTACTGGGTGGTTCAGGAGTACGAGAGAATCTTTAGTAAGCACCCGCTGGAGTTCGGCAGAGTGAAAGGGGTAGAACACCACATCCCCACGGGGAGCCACCCACCAATAAAAGAGAGACACAGGCCTGTACCCCCTGCACACTATCAGAACGCAAAGGGCATGCTGAGAGAAATTAAAGAAGCCGGGGTCATTAGAGATAGCTGTAGCCCCTGGGCATCCCCCTTGGTTCTGGTAAAAAAGAAAGACGGCACCATGAGAATGTGCGTGGACTATAGACAAATCAACCGTATCACCCACAAAGACGCATATCCGCTGCCTAGAATAGAGGAGTCTTTAGCCGCACTAAAATCAGCTAACTTCTTTTCTACTTTGGACATTACTAGCGGGTACTGGCAGGTTCCTGTGGCAGAGGCTGACAAGGAGAAGACCGCCTTCACCACCCCGATGGGACTGAGCGAGTTCAACTGTATGCCCTTCCAGAGGCTGATGGAATGCTGTCTAGGGCACCGAAACTTCGAGACGGTCCTACTTTACCTGGACGACGTGATCGTCTATTCGAAGACATACGAGGACCATCTAAAACACCTGGCAGAGGTGTTCGAAGCCCTGGCAGGCTATTGCCTGAAGGTGAAACCATCAAAGTGTCACCTGTTGAAACCGAAGGTCCAGTACCTAGGGCACGTGGTAAGTGCAGAAGGAGTAGCCCCCGACTCTGACAAGGTCACAGTAATCAAGAGCTGGCCAAGCCCCTCAAACATCAAAGAAGTGAGGCAGTTTCTCGGATTTGTAGGCTACTACCGAAGGTTCATCCCCGGGTTCACTAAGATGGCAGCCCCTATGCAGGACCTCCTGATAGGACAGTCTAAGTCCAGAAGCCAAAAGCCACCCTTCAAGTGGGACAAGCCGGAAGAGGAGTCCTTCCGCCAGTTGAAGATGGCCCTCACAGGGGATGAGATCCTGGCCTACCCAGATTATGGCCAGCCTTTTATTCTCCACACAGACGCCAGTAATGTCGCAAAACCAACAGGGCAAAGAAAGGGTGATCACATATGCCAGCCGGAAGCTGAGGCCCACTGAAAGGAACCCGGAGAATTACAGCTCCTTTAAGCTAGAATTCTTGGCAGTGGTGTGGGCCGTCACAGAACGGTTTAAGCATTACCTGGCCTCCGCAAAGTTCACCGTGTACACGGACAACAACACGTTGACACACCTGGACAATGCAAGACTAGGAGCCCTAGAACAGCCGTGGATTGTGCGACTCTCGAATTATGACTTCGTGATCAAGTACCGGGCAGGCAAAACCAATGCCAACGCTGATGCTCTATCGAGAATGCCTCACTTACCTGAAGGTGACGAAGACCCAAAAGAGCTGGAGGAGGTAGAACTCCCCGCGTTTCACCGGTATGGAACCGCTCAATACTCCCACCGTGTGAAGGAGGAAGATTTGACAACCGTTATTATCAATCCCCTACCGCACCACAGCTGGGCCGAGACCCAAGATAGTGACCCTGCAATCCGCATGGTGAAAGACCTGCTGACGAAGGAAGACGCCTGCTTAGATCCGGATGCTCCAGAGGAAGCCAAGCAGCTATGGAAAGAGAAGAGCAAGCTGTTCCTCTATGAAGGCAAGCTGTGCAGAAGACTTGTCAACCACCGGACACACGAGCTGACCTGGCAAGTCGTGGTCCCAAGGCGGGATGCAGCTATGGTCCTGGGGGCTTACCATGACAGAGCGGGGCACTTCGGCTGGAAGAAACTGGAGTTCCTGCTAAGAGGATGGTTCTTTTGGGTCAGCATGAGAGGGGCTGTAGAGAAGTGGTGCAGAGACTGTGGCCCTTGTAACCTAAGGAGGAAGGACCGCACCAGCCAGAAGACACCCTTGAGGCCCATCGTCACCACGCAGCCTCTTGAGCTGGTAGCTCTGGACCACGTCAAATTGGCTCCAAGCCGGTCAGGATACGTTTATGCCCTGACAATCGTGGACCACTATTCCCGATTTCTAGTGGTGGTCCCTGTAAAAGACTTGACAGCTCAAACGGCGGCCAGAGCCTTCCAGCAATACTTCTGCCGCCCACACGGGTATCCGGAACAAGTCCTGACAGACCAGGGTCCAGCGTTCGAGGCTGAAATCTTCCAAGAGTTCTGCAACCTCTATGGCTGTAAGAAGATTCGGACAACGCCTTACCACCCACAAACCAACGGGATGTGTGAGAAAATGAACAATATAGTCATTGATCTCCTGAAGAAGTTGCCCCTGGAGGAACGCAGCCTGTGGCCAGAAAAACTACCGGACCTGATAGACTTATACAACCATATCCCGGTGAATGCTACAAACAGCACCCCAGCTTACCTGATGCGAGCCAGACCAGGTAAGCTGCCCATAGACCTGGAGATGGGGGTCCTGACACCCGAGGACACCTCCCCAGACGCGGACTGGGATACGGAAAGGCGACTGCAGTACAAGAAGGTGCAGGAGAGTGTGGAGAGGAGCCTGGCCCAGGTGAGGGAAAGGCAAGAGAGACTCTTCAACCAACACGCCCCTGCAGGTCCCCTAGAACCTGGTGAGCAGGTCCTGAAGCGAAAGAGAAGGCTACACAAGTTGGACGACCAGTGGGAAAGGGAACCCTACACCGTACTGCAGTCTGATCACAACAACCCAAAGGTGTGCGTGATCACCAAGGACGGAGGAGAAACCACTAGTACCATCTCCAGAGACCACCTAAAAGGTGCCCCGAGCAACTACGGAATGCAGAAGAGGATCAAAGAGACCTTGAACCTGCAGAGGACAAGGAAGAAATGATCAGCACCGTTCTCGGAGAGTTCCCTCAGTCCTGGACTCGAATAAACGATGCCATAGTGGTACCCGTCCTGCATTTCCTGCAACCAATGCAGCAACAACCTACACCAGAGCAGGAAGGTGAAGAAGAGCAAGCAGTTTCAGAGGCAGAAGAGCCTGTACCAGCAGCCCAGGAGAATCAACCCTCTGCTGACAGTGAGCCTGCCATGCCTGCGGTAAGCCTGAGGACCCGCAGACAGCAGCCTGCCCTGCCTGTAAGTCTAGCCAGTGACTGTACCCTAAATGGTAATGAAGAAAACCAGGTTAGACCACCACCAGACAGTGGGTTACGCAGGTCAACCAGGAGCACAAAGGGGCAGATACCCGCTTGCTGGAAAATATAGGGTGCACTAAAACTGTAAATAACCCTGTTGCCAAGTGTTGAAATGTTTGCAAAGTTACCTGCATGATTAGTAATTGTGTATTTCAGTTTCTTACAGTTCCCGTACGGACTCAAAGGTTATGAACTTTTAATAACCGGGACTTTGTATGGACTGCGTTCGGAGCCTAACCAAGGAATGAACTAAGACTGTAAAGGACTCGGGGCTAGGACAGACCCCCACCTGTTTAAGGCTCCCCATTGTGTTGGTGATATGGACACCCGGTCACAGACCACACTGTGACCTTAAGAACTCAACCTGTGCGTCGTTTGTTTTCTACTTGCCTTGTCATGTTTTATGTTCATGCATAAGTATTCTTGTTTCTTGTTTAGTCCCGGAGTACTAAATTTTACTAGGGGGGAATGTGTCACCCTGGCCTGGATGCCACAAATGTATAATAAAGCTGTGTCTGAGAGCAAGGGGGAGGTTCTCTGGTCAAGGACCATTAGCATGCAATACCTCCTGTCCCAGGCCGGTAGGGGGAGCAGGCTGCCCCTATAAAAACTGGAACTGGGGCTGGGTTAGAGGAGAACTGGACAACCTGTCTCTGGATTGAGAGGTGTCCCAGAGCAGGGACAGACAGTTGTGTTGCAGCCTAAGAGGCCGTGTGGCAGTAGGAGATCCACGAGCCAGGGACAAGAGGCGAAGCAAGCATGTCCTGGCAGATAGAGAAGCTAATCTACCGGACTTTGGTGTCCGAGGCTGTTAGGATTCCAAGTCCTACAGCAAATAACCAGTCCGCAGGGGACTATATGTCTTTTGGCCTAAGAAGCCCGGAGGTTCCGCCACAGCAGAAGGGACCGGTGAAGCCGCACCAGGCCAAGAGTAAAAAGGGACCCAAGTTGCCAGCCATACGGGCGAGAAGACACAGTGAGCTCAGGAACGTGGGCTATTACACCACGAGGAGGGAAATAGCCAGAGAGAGCGCAGAGAGCACGGTAGGCCTACACCCTCACCCTGATCAGGGTCAGCTTCCCACTTGTTCTCAGACATCCAGGCCCCCTCCTAGCCGGGCCTGTTTTTGGGTCGTTTCACCTGTTCCAATAAAGACCCTGAACTGTTTAAGATGCCTCCGTTTCCTGGCTATTGCTGTCGGAATCATCCCCTCCATCATCCATTATATACTGCCCTGGGGCCATACTCCTCCCGTGGGGAGTTGTACTATTCAGCGCTGCACATTTACATCTGCCCCAGCGGTCTGCACTGCAGCGGCGGTTAGCCCTGACTGCAATCCACGGGTGGCGTAGTCGGACATTGCAAAACATATAGAAGACTGCCACTGGTCTGACCACCCTGAGCCACGGACTGGGTTGCCACTACTACCCCCATTATTGCCCTGTTGCCCGGATCCGAGTGCCCCACGGCCAAGGGGGCGAGTCAGATACCTGGCAGGACAGGTGAGAGTCCGGGCCTAGAACAAGTGAGTAAATGCAGCCATTTAGGTGAATTTGAGCAAGTGAAATGCTGAAAAATTTGGATTCTGTCGAATATGAATTTTTCAGGACTTTGTAGGATAGGAGACATACCAGAGATGTATTGGTGACATTGGACATTTGTGCAACCTGTGCAACCACACAAAGGCCAAAGAATTAAGGAGGCCCATTTCCACCTCCAAAGCTGGTGGAATTGTGCATTATAACAAGTTATTGGACTACAAAGGTCCCATATACTGTTCTTGACAAGGGGACCTCTTCAATCTGTGTCCACCAGTCAGACATACATATTGCTAAAATACTGGTTTCCACATGAGCAGCATGTTCTGCCATGGCTGTCACCGTCAGTACGTTGTCTGTGGAGTATACTGCTTCTGATTTACCCCACCGAGAGTCTTAACCTTCCTACGTCCCCTGATACAATGACACGACCTGCGCCAAAGCTGCCAATTAACCCCAGCACATAGGGGCAGCACACACCATGTGGAGGCGCATGCTCGTTTTATTGCTACATCATTATTGTGCAGGTCATGGAGGCAACAAGAAAAATAAAAAAGACTTGAAAAAATGTGTGTTTAAGAAGCAAAGCACATCAGATCTGCAGAGCCGGTGCTTTCTGCATTCAGAGCGGTGCTGCGGACGGACGTCGGTCTTAAATATTTATTTAATTACGGAGGGGTGGAGGGTAGTGTAATTGAGTGTGGCCTTTCTGACTTCTTCTCTCTATGCATAGATAATAAAGGCAAGCAAGATTAACAACATGGGAGTGTCACCACATTACAAAAAGGAAATCATCCCGCGCCGGCTCTGAGATTTACACATTGGCGTAAAAACTGTGATGTACGATGCACATTAATAAACAGAGAAGTCCTGAGATGTACGATATATGATAAAGAGAGACAAGTACATTTTAAAAATGAAACATTTTTTGGGTTTGATTGGTCCAAATTAACCTAAAAAAATATAATTAGTCATGAACCGAAAGTGCCCCAAAACTAGGTTTATTATTAGGTCTTTTCAGGCCCCAAAGCATTATATCCGGATGTAATATGATATGTAATATGATGTCTGCCCCTTATCTGTCCTGCCACCGCAGCTTCCCTCCCCAGTCTTCCAGTCAATGGTGACCTAGAAGCCCATGGGCCCGATGCAAAAGCTCTAACTGGGCCCCCAATTATTGCAAGTCCTAGTAATGGTCTTCTCATGCTGGTCAAAGGGACTTTTTGGGGTCCCCCAGGCTCCAGGGCCCGGTTGTGATTGCAACCCCCGCACCTATTGTAGTCTTTGCTTTGGCTCTTTCATAATCTAATCTTTCCACCCCACGTGACCGCGTGAGGCCTATTCACCGATGACTAGGCCTTACATTGAGGGGCGACACATGTCCATGACATTCACAACACCGCGCTTGATCGTGTGAGGCCTAGATAGTGCCAAAATATTCAAGTAAAGACAGAAATACCAGGCAGGGGCAGGACAGATGACATGGTGGGCCTACAGTAGGACAGATGGTGAGTATAATTTTTTATTGTTTTTTTAACTCCTTCCCTCATAATATAGCAAAACAGCAAACAAAAATGTGCGAATAATTTGATTATTTATGAATTGATTTGATATATGGAAAAGTAATAAGTCATCTTGAAAACATGAGCGGGAGATTTATGAAAACAGTCTAAAACAAAGAAGAACTACTGTGGTTGCCCATAGCAACCAACCAGAGCGCAGCTTTCATTTCATATTCTGGGGTTTGAAAATGAAAGCCGCACTGTGATTGGTTGCTATAGGCAACACGGTTCGATTTTCTTTTAAACAGATTTGATGAATTTGCACATATTTTACACCAGAAATGTCACGCACACACATACAGTACAGACCAAAAGTTTGGACACACCTTCTCATTTAAAGATTTTTCTGTATTTTCATGACTATGAAAATTGTACATTTACACTGAAGGCATCAAAACTATGAATTAACACATGTGGAATTATATACTTAACAAAAAAGTGTGAAACAACTGAAAATATGTCTTATATTCTAGGTTCTTCAAAGTAGCCACCTTTTGCTTTGATGACTACTTTGCACACTCTTGGCATTCTCTTGATGAGCTTCAAGAGGTAGTCACCGTAAATGGCTTTCACTTCACAGGTGTGCCCTGTCAGGTTTAATAAGTGGGATTTCTTGCCTTATAAATGGGGTTGGGACCATCAGTTGTGTTGTGCAGAAGTCTGGTGGATATACAGCTGATAGTCCTACTGAATAGACTGTTAGAATTTGTATTATGGCAAGAAAAAAACAGCTAAGTAAAGAAAAACGAGTGGCCATCATTACTTTAAGAAATGAAGGTCAGTCAGTCCGAAAAATTGGGAAAACTTTGAAAGTGTCCCCAAGTGCAGTTGCAAAAACCATCAAGCGCTACAAAGAAACTGGCTCACATGAAGACCGCTCCAGGAAAGGAAGACCAAGAGTCACCTCTGCTTCTGAGGATAAGTTTATCCGAGTCACCAGCCTCAGAAATCACAGGTTAATAGCAGCTCAGATTAGAGACCAGGTCAATGCCACACAGAGTTCTAGCAGCAGACACATCTCTACAACAACTGCTAAGAGGAGACTTTGTGCAGCAGGCCTTCATGGTCAAATAGCTGCTAGGAAACCACTGCTAAGGACAGGCAACAAGCAGAAGAGATTTGTTTGGGCTAAAGAACACAAGGAGTGGACATTAGACCAGTGGAAATCTGTGCTTTGGTCTGATGAGTCCAAATTTGAGATCTTTGGTTCCAACCACCGTGTCTTTGTGCGACGCAGAAAAGGTGAACGGATGGACTCTACATGCCTGGTTCCCACCGTGAAGCATGGAGGAGGAGGTGTGATGGTGTGGGGGTGCTTTGCTGGTGACACTGTTGGGGATTTATTCAAAATTGAAGGCATACTGAACCAGCATGGCTACCACAGCATCTTGCAGCGGCATGCTATTCCATCCGGTTTGCGTTTAGTTGGACCATCATTTATTTTTCAACAGGACAATGACCCCAAACACACCTCCAGGCTGTGTAAGGGCTATTTGACCAAGAAGGAGAGTGATGGGGTGCTACACTAGATGACCTATCCTCCACAGTCACCAGACCTGAACCCAATCGAGATGGTTTGGGGTGAGCTGGACCGCAGAGTGAAGACAAAAGGGCCAACAAGTGCTAAGCATCTCTGGGAACTACTTCAAGATTGTTGGAAGACCATTTCCGGTGACTACCTCTTGAAGCTCATCAAGAGAATGCCAAGAGTGTGCAAAGCAGTCATCAAAGCAAAAGGTGGCTACTTTGAAGAACCTAAAATATAAGACATATTTTCAGTTGTTTCACACTTTTTTGTTAAGTATATAATTCCACATGTGTTAATTCATAGTTTTGATGCCTTCAGTATGAATGTACAATTTTCATAGTCATGAAAATACAGAAAAATCTTTAAATGAGAAGGTGTGTCCAAACTTTTGGTCTGTACTGTATATGGCGCTCTCGGGGTGTGTGTGGACTGTCATGCAGACGATAACGCTTTCATTACATAACTTCTTCCCCTGTGAGGATTTAGCCAAGTTACACGCTCAGGCCATGTGCCCTACTCTGATTGTTGTGATCCTTTTGCTTTTTTATGTTTTCCCCACCTTTTTTAAGCATATTTGGTGCATATTTGATGCATCTTTTTTAATTAGTTTTTATTAATATTACCAAATACCTCCAATTAGAAATGTAGTATAGTTCTTCTAATTAGCTATGTCTCTTTCCTCAAGTACAGGCTTTGCAGGAACTTAGGTATCTATGGTTACGACCACTGATATAGTGACAGTTAGTTAATAGAGGTCGAAGCCATGGATACATAAGGTCCTGCAATGCCTGCACATGAGGAAAGAGACATAGCGAATCAGAAAAACTATACTACATTTCTAAATGGAGGTATTTGGTAATATTATTATTTTTACACCTACTACATATTGGGATAGGATCTTGGAGATGGGAATACCCCTTTAAGTTCGGTATCGTGATTTTGCATTAAAATAAAAAAAATTAAAATGATGCCCCAAAGACACATAAACAGCGATAACTATTGTGTATTTTGGTGCAGATGACAAAAGTAAACAATCAGAATTGAATAGTGGAGAAAGCACATCATTTCAGTATGTGGGAACATGGCTATGGGGAAAAAAAGCACCAAAAATGCACCTTTGGTATCAGTTTTCAAAAAACTTGAACTGTAAGGCTATATTCACACATCTTGGTTTTTTTCTTCTTTTTTGATGCATTTTTTTAAGCAAATTTTCAACTGCATTTTACAGTATCAGCAAAGTCTATGAGATTCCTGAAATCTTATGCACACATCATGGGTTTTTTTATCAGTATTTTGTGCTTTGCATGTTTTTTTGCAAAATAGAGCAGGTCAATTCTTTCAGCGTTTTTTCAGTGTTTTTTCACCCATTGGAAGTAATGGGTGTTGAAAAAACTGAAAAAGCGCACCAAAAACGCAGGTGTCAGGTTTTTCAGCGTTTTTTGTGCCAAAACCAGAATGAGATTTTTTTTTTCACTGAACTTTATGAGCATGCATAAAAGAGACAAAAGGACAGCGAAAAAAAAACACTGAAAAAGCGCACCAAGAAACAAACAAAAAAAGCAAGAAAAATCCTGAACAAACCTCCTGGCAAGAGATCAGGTTTTGTTGTAGAAAAAAAAGCAGCAAAAACGCAATGTGTGAACATAGCCATAGCCTGAGTTTTTTAAGAGTTTTTTTTGGAGCAGATCCTCTCCAAAAATGGCTTCAAAAACTCTTAGAAAACTCTTCCATTTAATTTCTATAGGAAATCCAAAAATGGAGGATTTTTAGCTTTTTATTTTTTCTGAAGAGATGTTGAAAAACACCTGGTGGAAAATAGAAAGTGCTTGTCATATCTTGAAGCAGATTTTAAAGGAAACCTCTCCAAACTAGCCACTGTTCAATCACAAGTCCGCAAAGAACACTTCAAGAAAAAAAACTTTTCCAGAACTCTTCAAAACTTTTTTAGTAAAAGAAAACGCCTTGAAAATTTCCCCAAAAATCATTTTTTCTAAGATGTTTCTGCGTGAAAAACTTTTTGAATGCTTCAAAATACTCAGTGTTCACAGAGCCTTAAAGCCATCAAGTTTTCCGCACATAAAAAAAGGCAATGGAAAAGTTGCAGTTTTTACTTTACTTGTTTTGGGAACACTGCCTTATAATTACTTTTTAAAGATGTTTTCTGACACTATAACAAAGGCTTTGATTTATTTAAGAGACAGCGCCTCTCTTGTCTACAGGCTGTGTCTGGTATTACAAATCAACTCAATTCACCTAAATGCTGCCATACCAGACCAGATTCTGCCTGAGGATGCCAATATTTCTGAAAATTTCTTTGAATGAAAGTGTATGCAAATACCTGTTAATGATATTTGCAAACATACAAGTGCACTCCCTACATTTAATACTGATTTATGATGCATTTCCAGATATGCTCTGTGCATGATGACAGCTGTGATTTCCGTGCGGGTGAGAACATGGCTGTAACTTCCGCAGAGGAGATTGTTTTAATGTAAATAAAGTGACTTCTGCTGCCAAAAATAGTTTTGCTCTGGTCCCTCATGTTGCAGATTACCATCCTTCACAGGGCTATCATTAACGCGTTTCAAGCCTTCTATTCCTTCAGCATCACCAGCCCTTCTTCTCCTCCTCCTGTGGATAAATCAGAGGAAAGTGGCTGTCGACCTTCGCAGCTGGGCCCTCGCCTCCTTAATGACTTTTTCTTCCCAATTATAGTAAGGATAATACATTGACCGGGGACATGAAATCTAAAAATCTGGCATGAGATCGACTATCGGAAGGACACATGTGGAGCACAGAGAACAGCGCTGTTTCAATAAAGCCAAGAATGAGCCCTGTAGAAAATCCATGGACTAATGGTGTCCAAATGTGACCATCAGTTCATTTAAATGATGGATTGTACCAAAACCAAAAAAAAATTTAATTTTTTGGGGTGAAATTGAATTAAGACACATCCTCCCATTTTTGGTCATGTTTTACTTTTACAGCTTGATGTTATATTTTTCTACGGCTCAGCCCACCTACAGCGATACTAGGTGTAAATCATTTTTAGATGTTTTACTTATTTTTTAAAAATAAAAAAAATTACAAAAAAAAGCTACCTTTTTTTCTAAGACCCACTTTTTTTTTTTTTTTACTTGAAGGAGATGTATTAAGGCATGATTTTTGCAGGGAAAGCTTTGGTTTTTATGGGTAAAATTTTGAGTTCCATATGGCGTTATGTAGCACAGGTTATCTGCTGTGTTAGGCTATGTGCCCACGTTGCGGACCTGAAGCATATTTTTTACGCTTCTCCCTGGCGGGAAAATCGCATGCGGATATTAAATGCGGTTTTCCCGCCAGGTAGAAGCGTTTGTGAGGCGTCTTTGCATGCATTTCCGCATGCGGGTTATCAAGCACTTCTCCAAGCATCACTTGGAAAAGTGCTTGACAACTTGTTCAGAATGGTAAAAAATAAAAAAATAAACTTTATACTCACCTTCCGATGCATTCTCTGCCCCGTCCGGAGTCTTGAGCGGCTCACGCTGTTGTGTGCAGGACCTGCGGTGACGTCATTGAGTCATGTGGTGGGTCACATGACTCAATGACGTGGCAGGTCCTTCAGACAACAGCGCGACGGAGGGAAAACATCAGAAGATAAGTATAAACTTTATTTTATTCTTTTTTTTACAGGTTCTTTGGTACCCAGGTCTGGATGAGAGTCTCCTCTCATCCAGACTTGGGTACCATCCGCACATTGATTCCGCTGCGCTTCCGCAAAATTAATGAACATGCTGCGGATTTTTGACCGCAGCATATACGCTGCGGAAAAATCCGCAGCATGGGCATTGACATTGCGGAATGCCATTGGGGACCATGGGGTGCGGATATACATGCGTTTTTCAAGCGTTTACGCTGCGGAAATTCCGCAGCATATACGCTTGAAAAACGCTACGTGGGCACACAGCCTTACATAGCCGGCATCAGACAGTAACTGTTGCAATTAGAGCTGATATCAATCTGATAAGTTTAATCTCTTAAATGCCTCTGTCAAATATGTTAATAATGATGACTGGCGGCCATCATACATGGGGGCCATTGACACTCTGAACTTTTGCACAGAAACTTCCCGAGCCATCTCAGACCCGTAAGTACTTGCTCAATGAAAACTCCAGGGACGTGAGCACTGGTGGTGGAAATGAGAAGATGTGACGAGGACCAGACAGGTGACGGTGAGAAGGGCAGGGGCTGGAGAGGTGAGCGGTGAAGTGATTAAAAAGTTTTTTACATATTACATTTATTCTGCTCTGGGGTCTGGAGAAACACCAGAGCATATAATAAGAGACATTAAATTTACTGAGAATAACTTCTCTGCAAATCAAATTTCCCAGGAAAAACCAAGCGATCAGGCGAATTCAAATTTTTTTCATCTCTAATCGCCGTAATCATACAGACCTGGTGAATCGCATTGTTGAGTCATTTGTAACACACATTGAGTGCCATAAAAATGAAATCCAGAAAACAATGGCAGAATTGCATTTTTTTTCACCATTTTCCCTCCATTACAATTTTTTCCTATTTTTCATTACATTATATGGCAAAGTGAATGGTATCATTCAAAAGTCCAACTCATTCAGAAGAAAAACAAGCTCTCATATGACTGTGTTGATGGAAAAATAAGTTATAGTTCTTGGAAGAAGAAGAGGAAATAAATTAAAGTGCAGAAACAAAAACTGTCTGTTTCATTAAAGAGGTCGTCCATTACTTTTTCATTCATGAGCTATCCTTGGGATAGGTCATCAATGTCTGATCGGCTGGGGTCTGACACCCGGTACCCCCACTGATCAGCTGTTATCAGTGGCGGCGGCGGTGGCCAGACATACTCACTTGCGGAGCTGCTCCATCTTCTGGTAGTGGGCGAGGTGGAGTACCACACATCTGCCTCCTATTGAAATCAATAGGAGGTGGATGTGTAGTACCTTGCGGTGGCCACTATCAGAAGACGCCCAAGTCCATGCACGGTCGGTTTAGACAAAGTGGGGCCCTGGGCAAAAATATAAAGTGGGGCCTCAAATGCTAACATATTGCACCATCACACAGAAACATTTCAGTTGCATTTACATGCGCTGAGTTCAGGCCGTTAAACGAGTGTGATTGACAATATTGAAGTCATTCAGTACTTGTTTCCCGGCCTCTTTACACCGGCTGAGGAAAAATGATGGGGACAGAACAATCATTAACCACTTCGCGCCAGAGCCTGTTTTTGCCTTCGTGACCGGGCCAATTTTTTCAATTCTGACCACTGTCAGTTTATGAAGTAATTACTCTGGAACGCTTCAACGTATTCCCCTGATTCTGAGATTATTTTTTCATGACATATTGTACTTCATGATAGTGGTAAAATTTCTTCGATATAACTTGCGTTTATTTGTGAAAAAATCGGAAATTTGGTGAAAATTTTGAAAATTTTGCAATTTTCAAACTTTGAATTTTCATGCCCTTAAATCAGAGAGATATGTCACACAAAATAGTTAATAAATAACATTTCCCACATGTCTACTTTACATCAGCACAATTTTGGAACCAAAATTTTTTTTTGTTAGGGAGCTATAAGGGCTAAAAGTTGACCAGCGATTTCTCATTTTTCAAACAAAATTTACAAAACCATTTTTTTAGGGACCACATCATATTTGAAGTCACTTAGAGGGGTCTTTATGACAGAAAATACCCAAAAGTGACACCATTCTAAAAACTGCACCCCTCAAGGTGCTCAAAACCACATTCAAGAACTTTATTAACCCTTCAGGGGCTTCACAGGAATTTTTGGAATGTGGAAGAAAAAAATTAACATTTAACTTTTTTCACAAAAATGTTACTTTAGACCCAATTTTTTTTATTTTCACAGGGGTAACAGGAAAAAATGGACCCCAAATTTTTTTGTGCAATTTCAATTGAGCGTGCTGATACCCCATATGTGAGGGAAAACCACTGTTTGGGCGCACTGCAGGGTTCGGAAGGGAAGGAGCGCCATTAGACTTTTTGAATGTAAAATTTGTCTGAAAAATTAGCAGACGCCATGTTGCGTTTGGAGAGCTCCTGATGTGCCTAAACAGTGGAAACCCCCCACAAGTGACCCCATTTTGGAAACTAGACCCCTTAGGGAACTTATCTAGATGTGTGGTGAGCACCTTGAACCCCAAGGTGCTTCACAGAAGTTTATAAAATTGAACTGTAAAAATAAAATTTTCACATTTTTCCCACAAAACCGTTTTTCATCCCTTAATTTTGCATTATCATAAGGGTAATAGGATAAATTGCACCATGAAATTTGTTGTTCAATTTCTCCTGAACACGCTGATACCCCATATGTGGAGGCAAATTACTGTTTGGGCACATGGCAGGGTTTGAAAGGGAAGGAGCGCCATTTGACTTTTTGAATGTAAAATTTGTTTGAATAATTAGCGGACGCCATGTCATATTTGGGGAGCCCCTAATGTGCCTAAACAGTGGAAACCCCCCACAAGTGCCACCATTTTGGAAACTAGACCCCTTAGGGAACTTATCTAGATGTGTGGTGAGCACCTTGCACCCCCAGCTGCTTTACAGAAGTTTATAATATTGAGCCGTAAAAATAAAATTTTCACATTTTTCCCACAAAACCGTTTTTCATCCCTTCATTTTGCATTATCATAAGGGTAATAGGATAAATTGCACCATGAAATTTGTTGTGCAATTTCTCCTGAACACGCTGATACCCCATATGTGGAGGCAAATTACTGTTTGGGCACATGGCAGGGTTTGAAAGGGAAGGAGCGCCATTTGACTTTTTGAATGTAAAATTTGTTTGAATAATTAGCAGACGCCATGTCGCATTTGGGGAGCCCCTAATGTGCCTAAACAGTGGAAACCCCCCACAAGTGCCACCATTTTGGAAACTAGACCCCATAGGGAACTTATCTAGATGTGTGGTGAGCACCTTGCACCCCTAGCTGCTTCACAGAAGTTTATAATATTGAGCCGTAAAAATAAAATTTTCACATTTTTCCCATAAAAAATGTTTTTCATTCCCTAATTTTGTATGATCATAAGGGTAACAGGATAAATTGCACCATGAAATTTGTTGTGCAATTTCTCCTGAGTACGCCGATACCCCATATGTGGGGGAAAACCACTGCTTTGGTGTACGGCAGGGTTCAGAAGAAAAAGGAGCGCTATGTTGGCTGGGATAGGCAGCAGACGCCATGTCACATTTGAAGAGTCGCTGACATGCCAAAACAGCAGAAACCTCCACAAATGACCCCATTTTGTAAACTACACCTCTCAAGGAATTCATCTAGGGAAGTAGTGAGTATTTTTTAATTTTTAAATTTATACCATTGGGCAGTGAAAAAAGCATAATTATATTTTTACCACAAAAAAATGTTTTACCCTCAGATTTTACATTTTCACACAGGGCAATGGGTAAAAATGGTGCCGAAATGTGTCACACAATTTCTTCTAAACGTGGCAATACCCCATATGTGGCTGTATCGTACCGCTCAGCCATACGGCGAGATCTGGGGGGGACGGAGTGCTATTTGACAATTGGAGAACAAATTATTGTAGAATAGGCATTTGGATTTGGGAGCACAAAATTTTCTGAATTTCTTTTGGGGGGCAAGGGCCATTTTGCTTTTCCAGAGCCTTTCTGCTACCAGTAACTTGGAAGTCCCTTATATTTTTAACAGATGACGGACCTGAGTGGGGACTTGCTTTATTTGAGGACTGAGTTGAAGCTTTTATTGGGAACATTTTACGTAACATTTATCCGGCGCTCTAGGCTGAGCACTTACATCGGGGTTTCCATCTAAATTTCCAAGTGATGTAATTCAGATGAAACCCCTGCAGGATCCATTCACTATAATGAGGCAGCAGAGTTACTCTGGACTCCGTCTGGCCTCTGTTTAGCGGTGTCCTTTTTTTCAGAAGTGCACAAAACTGTGGCCAACCGCACTTTTATGCACGCCTAAAACAAATGACACCGTGGGATCCCAGGCTAGACGGCATCCACAGTGGCCTATATCTGCCTCATTACAGGGAATCTTCCGTCATGGGTTCCGGCTGAATCACGTATTTCAGAGATTTACACGGAAACTCTGGTGTAAGTGCTCAGCACAGAGCGCAGGATAAATGTGAGTCTTACTGGGATCTTTGGGAGACATAATAAACAAATCAGTAGCAGGTGAAGAATTGGTTTTATTTATTTTTTACGCCGTTCCTAGTGTGATATAACTGATTAGATTACTTTATTCTTCGGGTCGGTGCGATTACAGAGATACCAGATTTATATCGGGTTTTTATGACTGACAGCTGTCACACACTAAAATACGCTTTTTTTGCAAAATCTAGTTTTTGCATCACCATATTTTGAGAGCTATAATTTTTCCATATTTCGGCCGACAGAGTCATGTGATGGCTTGTTTTTTGCGGGACGAGTTGACATTTTTATTGGTACCATTTTTGGGAATGTAGCATTTTTTAATCGCTTTCTATTCCGTTTTTTGGGAGGTAAAATTAACAAAAACAAACAATTCAGGAATTGTTTTTTGAGGTTTTTTTTATGCCGTTCTGCGTGTGGTAAAAGTGATCAGGCAGCGTTATTCTTGGGGTCAGTACATTTACAGCGATACTACACTTACTGTATTTTTTTTATGTTTTGGCGCTTTTACACAATAAAACTATTTTATAGAAAAAAATATTTTTTTTGCATTGCTTTATTCTGAGCGCTATAACTTTTTTATTTTTCGGCTGATGGAGCTGTATGGCAGCTTTTTTTTTGCGGAACAAGATGACGTTTTCAGCGGTACCATTTTTATTTCTATTTTATTTTTTGATCGCATTTTTTTCCACTTTTTGTTTGGCGATATGATGAAAAAGCATATTTTTTTGCTCCGTTTTTTATTTATTTTTATTACGGTGTGCACAGAAGGAGTTAATTAGTGTGACAGTTTTATAGCTCGGGTTGTTTCGGACGCGGCGATACCAAATATGTGTACTTTTTTTGGTTTTGTAAAAATATACGGATTTATTGGTTTAATATTTTATTTATTTATTTTTATTTATTTTGTGATTTTTTTTTAATAGTTTAAAAACTTTTTTTTTACTTTTTTTTACATTTTTACTTAGTCCCTGTATGGGACATTAATTTTTATTTTTCTGATCACTGATCTCATGTAATGTAATAGACATATATTACATTACATGAGATCTTCCCTGACTGTTTCAGTCAGTCTCCTGTCTGGCTCAGCTTGCAGGCTGAGCCAGACAGGACACCATATATGGCAGAGCTGGAGGCGGTCATGTGACCTCCAGCTGCCATAGCAACCCCAGGTCCTGGAAGGAAACGGAGGTCCTCGGAGAGGTAAGACGACACAATCTCCTCCTGCTGTCTCCTATATGCCGCGATCACTATAGATCGCAGCATATAGAAGACAGCAAGGGGTTAACATCACTGGGACCTGATCTAATCAGGTCCCGATGATGTTCCCTGTCAGAGCTAACGCTCTGCACCGGAATCGCAGCGCTTGCAGGACCCTGGGGGTCCTGAGCGCTGCGAGACCACCCACCGTTATTAAACGTCGGCGCTGCACAGAGCCCGGCAAGCGCCGACGTTTATCTACAGTGGGCGGTCGGGAACCGGTTAATAGATCAATCTGTCCCCATACAGTATCATGTTATCAGCAGCATATCTGCAGTTTTCACCAGGCGATGTGCTGCTGAGAACAATGATTTCTGTTCCGGCATAAACAATCCAATCACTCGATGTATAGGCAGCATTTTGCTCGTTTAGTATAATGCACCACATAGTACTCCATATAGTATAATGTGCCCCATAATTCTCCACATAGTATAATGCACCCAGTAGTCCTCCACATAGTATAATGTGCCACATAGTCCTCCATATAGCATAATGCACTCCCCATAGTCCTCCATATAGTATAATGCACCCCCATAGTCCTCCATATAGTATAATATACTCCTCATAGTTCTCCCTATAGTATAATGCACTCCCCATAGTCATTCTGTTATGATCTGCAAACAAGTACTAAGGAAAGAAGGGGAAAGCTTTCCCTACAGTAAGACTAAGCTGAATCCCTACGATGTAGCAGGCTGCCTGTTTCTAGCAAACAGACCCGCCTTAGTCCTCGGCTAGTCTGAACGAAGACCTATAGAATAAAGGGAAGGAGTCCCTAAAAGAATTAAGGACTGGAACAAAAATGGGACACCTCCTGAACAGAGAAAGTTGTTGCAAAACACAAAAGATAAACTGACAAAAAGGTACTAGAGATCCCTAAAGGACCAAGCGAACTGAAAGATAGGCACAGAAGCACCTGGCTAGCAAAACAGTCAAACAACACTGAAGTCCAGCACAGCCAAAAAGGCGGAGCTGGAATATAAAGGCAGATGGTCACGTGACCGCAAAACACAAGATGGAAAAAACAAACAGGAGGGTTCTAACAGTACCCCCTCTTTTAAGAGGATCCTCCGGATCCTCCCGGACCAGGCCTATCCGGAAACCTCTTGTGGAAAGCTCTAG
Source organism: Phyllobates terribilis (assembly GCF_046119375.1). Taxonomy (NCBI): domain Eukaryota; kingdom Metazoa; phylum Chordata; class Amphibia; order Anura; family Dendrobatidae; genus Phyllobates; species Phyllobates terribilis. Next base: position 391,327,951 of record NW_027362765.1, read on the forward strand.
CAAGCCTAGGAGCAGAGACATCATCCGCCCTTACCCAGGAGTTATCTTCGGGACCGAAACCCTTCCAGGAGACGAGATACTGTACTCTCCCTCTATGCCATCTAGAATTCAAGATACATGAAATTTCATATTCGCCGACATCCACCACAGGAGGAACTGAGACAGTGGAATCTGTAACATACCTGGCGGCGTCCTTGCATGGTGGTCCATCTCCCACTGTGCAAGAGCGCGCACTTGATCTCCAGTCCAGAATGTCTCTCTGGCTTCCCTCCATGCTGTCTGTTTGTGTCTGTTTCTGCTGCTTAAGGGCGGCGCCCGATCACTTCCTGCTTTTTGTACCTGCTGTGGGTCACACCCCTTGTGCGTCCTCAGCCTATTGCTGTCTGTCACCTGGTATATAGCTCAGCTGCTCCCATCTATCCCTGCCTGAGCATAGTGTTTCATTCAGTGTGTGCCTGCACTCTGAAGATGCCAGGTCCCGTTCTTTGTCTCCTGTCTTGCGGTATCAGTTCCCGTGTCTGAACTGAGTCCTGTCTATGTCTCCTGCCTTGCAGTATCAGTTCCCGTGTCTGAACTGAGTCTCTTGCCTGCTGCCTTTCCTGGAGGCTGTATTTCCAGGCCTGTCTGAACACGCTCCTAGCCTGTTCCTCCCGCCTTCTAGGGGCCGATTACCTAGATCCGTTCCTGTATCTTGTCTGTCCTGTCTGAACACGCTCCTAGCCTGTTCCTCCCGCCTTCTAGGGGCCGATTACCTAGATCCGTTCCTGTATCTTGTCTGTCCTGTCTGAACACGCTCCTTGCCTGTTTGTCCCGCCTCTCTGGGGGCCGATTACCCAGACCTGCTCCTGTATCTTGTCTGTTCTGTCTGAACACGCTCCTTGCCTGTTCGTCCCGCCTCTCTGGGGGCCGTATTCCCAGACCCGCTCCTGTGTCCCGCTCCTGTGTCGGTCTCGTCCGTACACTCAGTTCCAGTCTGTACTCTCTCCTATCTTTCATCTGTCTTTTCTCTATGTCCGTTCCTTTCCTTTTTCTGCAGAGTCTGAACTCGTACCTAACTCCTGCCTGTTGTCTCTGTACTCCCGTTTGTGAGTTTGTGGTCCACTCGCTACTGCACTGCAAGTACCCTGTGGGTGTCTGGCTCTGCCTTTCCCTTCCTGTCTGTTCTGTGTGAACAGAGCCCTGTCCCCCCTACTCAGCCTTGCCTGCTCTGACTCCTTTGCTCACTGCTCCGGCGGTTCTAGCCTGCTCTGACTCCTTTGCTCACCGCTCCGGCGGTTCTAGCCTGCTCTGACTCCTTTGCTCACCGCTCCGGCGGTTCTAGTCTGCTCTGACTCCTTTGCTTACCGCTCCGGCGGTTCTAGCCTGCTCTGACTCCTTTGCTCGCTGCTCCGGCAGCCTTGCTCCGCTCTGACCCTTTTGCTCGCTGCTCCGGCAGTCTCGCTCCACTCTTGCTCACCGCTCCAGGCGGCCTCGTCCTGCTTTACTCTTGCTCACTGCTCCAGCAGTCTCGCTCAGCTTTGATCCTTTGTTCACCGCTCCTGGCGGCCTTGTCCTGCTCTACTCTTGCTCACCGCTCCAGGCGGCCTTGTCCTGCCCTGTTCTCGCTCACCTCTCTGGGCGGCCTCACTCTGCTGTGTTTGTCCGCCACATCTGTGGCTCTGTTCCTGAGTCCCAGTGTGTACTGGGTCCTATCCCGCCAGTGTCCCTACCTGCTAGTGCCTCCCTGTCTGCACTCTAGCTGTGCTTGCCTGTACCCCTCTGCCTGTATTGTTCCTGAGTCCCAGTGTGTACTGGGTCCTATCCCGCCTGTGTTCCTACCTGCTAGTGCCTCCCTGTCTGCACTCTAGCTGTGCTTGCCTGTACCCCCCTGCCTGCTTACCTGCCTGCCTGCATACCAGTCGTGCCTGCCTATACCCACCAGTCTGTGTGCCAGCCTACCAGTCTGTTCCTGTATTCCCCTGTGTGGGTCAACAGCCGTGTCCGGGGTCTGTCCTGGAGTAGCACCTGGTCCCTTTGCTCGGTTCCCCCTTGGTGCACTGGCGTCGTATGCCGTCGTGCGACCCTGGTCGGATCGGGTGAATACCTAGTTAAGCCCCTCCAGGCATTCACTCTCCGGCACGGTCCAGTGGAATCACTACAATCACACGCACACGCCGCTCAGCCCGGGCGTGTGCATAACAGAATCCCTATCAGATACATCCGCCTTTTTCAACAAGGAAACATGAAACACTGGATTAATCTTCCTGGAAGTAGGAACATCCAACCTAACCGCAGACGTGTTAACAACCTGAAGCACTTTAAATGGACCCACAAACTTAGGACCCAATTTTTTAGAGGGAATCCTCAACCGCAAGTTCCTGGAGGACAACCAAACCATGTCACCCACAGTAAACAAAACCTCCTTTCGTTTCCTGTCAAAATACTTCTTGGACTTCTTGTTAGCCTCTTGAAGGTTGCAATGTACATTAGTCCAAACTCTCTCCAAATCACCGGAAAAATTCTCCTCCTCCAGCACCGCCGACCCCAATTTGGAGAACGAACCAAAAAACGGATGTCTCCCAGTACAACAAAAAAAGGAGAACGCCCAGCTGAGTGGGATGTATGATTGTTAAGAGAAAATTCTGCGAGAGGCAGAAACTTAGACCACACCTCTTGATTGTCCGCCACAAAACATCGCAAAAACTGTTCTACATCCTGGTTCTTTCTTTCAGTCTGTCCATTAGACTCAGGATGATAACTAGACGAAAATGACAAATGGACTCCCAACCTGTCACAAAAAGCACGCCAAAAGCGAGCCACAAACTGAGGTCCTCTATCAGAAACAATATCCGTGGGAACGCCATGGAGCTTGACAATCTCCTTAACAAACGCCTTAGCAAGTGTCTTGGCACAGGGCAACTTAATGAATGGAACCAAATGACACATCTTACTAAAACAGTCCACGACCACCCAGATGACAGTAAAACCCTTGGACATGGGCAGATCAGTAATAAAATCCATTGTGAGATGCATCCAAGGCGCACTAGGAACCTCCAGAGGGCAAAGTAACCCCGCAGCAGGAGTATGTGAAGCCTTTGACCTAGCACACACAGTACACTGACGCACCCACTTGATGACTTCTTTCTGACACCCAGGCCACGAAAAACTGTGACTAATAAGTCTCTTAGTCTCAGAAATTCCTGGATGACCTGCCAACTGAGACTCATGACACTCCACAAACAAATCTCTCCTAAAGGCTCTAGGCACGAACAACCTCCCATGGGGAGTGTTAGATGGAGCATCATCTTGAGCTTTCAGAATCTCATTCTCCAAAACGGAGTCCAATGCCGCAACCACAACTCCTTTCTGTAACCTGTTCTCCTCCTCCTTGGCACCGACCGCAAGAGAGAAGCTGCGAGATAAAGCATCGGCTTTAACTTTCTTAGTACCAGGGATATAGGTAACAGAAAAGTGAAATCGAGAAAAAAAAAGTGCCCACCTAGCTTGATGGGCATTCAAGCGCTTGGCAGCATCCAGATAGATCAAATTGTTATGATCTGTGAAAACCTGAATAGGAAATCTAGCGCCTTCCAAAAATGACGCCAATGTTCAAACGCGAGTTTAATAGCCAGCAACTCCCGATTTCCAACATCATAATTAAATTCGGTTTCCGAAAAATTTTTCGAAAAGAAGGTACAAAGATGTACTCCATCCTTGTTCTCCTGAGACAAAACTGCTCCGACCCCTACCGATGAAGCATCGACCTCGACCAAAAAAGGCTTGGTCTCATCAGGCTGCATAAGGATAGGGGCAGAACTGAACCTCTCTTTGAGATACTTAAACGCTTCAATGGCCTCAGTAGTCCACTGGACCATATTCGCACCTTTCCTGGTGAGATCGGTCAGAGGCTTAACAATTACAGAAAAATTCTTAATGAATTTCCTGTAATAATTGGCAAAAAACAAAAATCTCTGTATAGATTTCAAACCAATAGGCCTAGGCCATTCCTGCACAGCCTGAACCTTCACCAGGTCCATCTCAAAGCCCTCGCTGGAGACAATGTAGCCCAAAAAACAAATTTTCTGCACAGCGAACTCACATTTCTCCAGCTTAGCAAAGAGTGAATTATCACTCAATAACTGCATAACTTCACGTACACTCTGCCAATGGGACTCCAGATCTGGTGAATAAATCAAAATGTTATCCAAATACACAGCCACATTCTTACCAATCAAAGGTCTCAAGATGTCATTAATAAGGTTCTGAAAAAATGCAGGTGCATTGGTAAGACCAAAAGGCATCACCAGATTCTCAGAATGACCTACCGGAGTGTTAAAAGCAGTCTTCCATTCATCACCCTCCTTCACTCGTAACAAATTGTATGCCCCACGGGGATCAATCTTAGAGAACCACTTGGCCCCCACTAACTGGTTAAACAAGTCAGGAATTAACGGCAATGGGTGGGAATTGCGTACCGTAATCTTATTAATTTCACGAAAATCCACACATGGACGTAAACCCCCGTCCTTTTTTTTAACAAAGAAAAATCCAACTGCCACAGGCGACTTAGAAGGTCTAATGTGACCAGCAGCCAGGCTAGTCTGTATGTACTCCTCCAAGGCCTTTCTTTCAGGAATAGTCAGATTAAACAAGCGACTCTTGGGAAGAGTAGCACCCGGAACAAACTCAATGGCGCAATCATAATCCCTATGATGAGGTAAAACTTGTGACTCTTCCTCCGAAAAAACCCTCCAAAAATCTTGAATAGGTACAGGTAATTCGGCTTTTCCCACAGCCGCAATTCGACCATTACAACATTTATCATAGCATTTCGGACTCCAAGACTTTATCATATTAGTAGACCAGTCCAGCAAAGGATTGTGCAGTTTTAACCAAGGCAATCCTAGAACGACTGGAGAGGGTAAATTATCTAATACAACCAAGTCCAAAATTTCTTGGTGAAGTCCATTGATAGTGAGGGGAAATGCAGCAACCTTGTGAGTAATACATTTCAAGGGAGTGTTATCAATTGCAATCACAGAAATAGGTGACGACAAAGGTTTGGATTTCAATTTAAGTTTTTCCAAAAACCCTTTATCAATCACATTGTGTTGAACCACAATCCAGAAATACCTGAAATTCAATAACATTTTCCTGCAAAGTAGTGCTCCCTGAAAGAAATACTCCCGCAGAGCGTAAACAAGCTATACGGGCGTACCTGACATTTTTTTTCTTTACTTAAGCGAAGCTCACAATACTTAATCAAATGGTCAGCTTTACCACAATAAAGACACAATCCCTCGGCGAACCTCCGGTCTCTTTCCTGAGAGCGGAGCGACATCGCCCCAACCCCTATCGGTTCTCCGCTGTCTGAGCAGATTTTCTGGGGACTAGGACCTGGCATTACAGGAGTCTTTACCTCATTCTGCCTATATCTCAGCCTCCTAGCCACACGAGCAGCTAATTGCATGGCATCCTGCAGAGTCTAAGGTGCAGGGAATGCAATTAGCAAATCCTTAACCCTTTCACTCAGACCAGCAAGAAATAGACATTTCAGAGAAGGATCATTCCATCTGACTTCAGAAGCTCACCTTCTAAAGTATGTGCAATAAATCTCAGCATCATCAGACCCCTGATTCAAACGCCTGAGTTCTGCCTCAGCAGATGAGATTCGATCAGGATCGTCATATAATAGACCCATAGCAGAAAAAACTCTTCTACCGACCTCAAACATGGATCATTAGGTTGAAGAGAAAAGGCCCACACTTGTGGTTCATTGCACAAAAGTGACATAATAAAACCAATGCACTGTGATTCATTCCCAGAGGACCTTGGTCTCAAACGAAAATATAACAAACAAGCATTTTTAAAGGAAAAAAATCTTGCTGTCTACCATAAAAAACATCTGGCAGTCCTACCTTAGGTTCCACAAAATGCTCTCCGGAACAGCTACCACGTGTTGCTGGAGCTTGGCCACCTCCAGAGTCAACCCCTGCAAGCGTTGAGCCAAATCCTGGACGGAAGCCATACTGATCCCCGTATAAAAATTTATTTATTTTTTGGGCTGGCCTTACTGTTATGATCTGCAAACAAGTACTAAGGAAAGAAGGGGAAAGCTGTCCCTACAGTAAGACTAAGCTGAATCCCTACGATGTAGCGGGCTGCCTGCTCCTAGCGAACAGACTCGCCTTAGTCCTCGGCTAGTCTGAATGAAGACCTATAGAATAAAGGAAGGAGTCCCTAAAAGAACTAAGGAATGGGATAAAAATGGGACACCTCCTGAACAGAGAAAGTTGTTACAAAACACAAAAGATAAACTGACAAAAAGGTACTAGAGATCCCTAAAGGACCAAGCAAACTGAGAGATAGGCACAGAAGCACCTGGCTAGCAAAACAGTCAAACAACACTGAAGTCCAGCACAGCCAAAAAGGCGGAGCTGGAATATAAAGGCAGATGGTCACGTGACCGCAAAACACAAGATGGAAAAAACAAACAGGACGGTTCTAATACATTCATATAGTATAATTCACTCCCCATTGTCCTTCATATAGTATAATACACTCCTCATAGTTCTCCCTATAATATAATGCACCCCCCATAGTCCTTCATATAGTATAATACACTCCCCATAGTCCTTCATATAGTATAATGCACTCCCCATAGTCATCCATATAGTATAATGCACTCCCCATAGTCCTTCATATAGTATAATGCATTCCACATAGTTCTCCCTATAGTATAATGCACTCCCCATAGTCCTTCATATAGTATAATACACTCCTCATTGTTCTCCCTATAGTATAATGCACTCCCCATAGTCCTTCATATAGTATAATACACTCCTCATAGTTCTCCCTATAATATAATACACTCCTCATAGTTCTCCCTATAGTATAATGCACTCCCAATAGTCCTTCATATAGTATAATGCACCCCCATAGTCCTTCATATAGTATAATGCACTCCCCATAGTTCTCCCTATAGTATAATACACTTTCCATAGTCCTTCATATAGTATAATACATTCCTCATAGTTCTCCCTATAGTATAATGCACTCCCCATAGTCCTTCATATAGTGTAATGCACAGCCTATAGTCCTCCATATAGTATAATACACTTTCCATTGTCCTCCAAATAGTATAATGCACTCCCCATAGTCCTCCATATAGTATAATGCACTCCCCATAGTCCTCCATATAGTATAATACACTCTCCATAGTCCTCCATATAGTATAATACACTTTCCATAGTCCTCCATATAGTATAATGCCCCCCATAGTCCTCCATATAGTATAATGCACACCCCATAGTCCTCCATATAGTATAATGAACTCCCCATAGTCCTCCATATAGTATAATACATCCCATAGTCCTCCATATTGTATAATACATCCCCACAGTCCTTCATATAGTACAATGCACTCCCCATAGTATAATGCACCCCATAGTCCTGCATACAATATAATGCACTCCCCATAGTATAATGGGTCCCATAGTCCTCATATAGTTTAATACACTCCCCATAGTCCTTGATACAGTATAATGCATATAGTACATACAGTATAATACACAGCCTATAGTACTTGATAAAGTATAATGGAGCCTCCATATAATTTATACAGTTCAATGCACTCCCCATAGTCCTCGATAGAGTATAATGCAGCCCCCATATAGTACATATAGTATAATGCACTTCCCATAGTCCTCGATAGAGTATAATGCAGCCCCATAGTGTATAATGCAGCCCCCATAGAGTATAATGCAGCCCCCATAGAGTATAATGCAGCCCCCATAGAGTATAATGCAGCCCCATAGAGTATAATGCAGCCTCCATAGAGTATAATGCAGCCCCATAGAGTATAATGCAGCCCCCATAGAGTATAATGCAGCCTCCATAGAGTATAATGCAGCCTCATAGAGTACAATTCTATGTATCTGACGCTCTCTCCTCCATCATTGCTTTCAACTGTATCGGCATCTATGATGCTGATACAGTTGAAAGCGCAATGCAGGGAGGGGCTAGAGCCAGCTCTGACACCGAGCCCCCTGACTCACGGGCCCCATAGTGGTCACTGGGCCTGAGGGCCCCTGGGGGAGTGTGGGCCCTAGGAAAATGCTTAGTTTGCCTGCCCCTAATGCCGACCCTGACTCCGCAAATGAGTATTTCCAGTCGGCGACCGCTGGCGCCAACCCCGATAACAGCTGATCGGTAGGGGTGCCGAGTGTCAGACCGTGGCTGATCAGACATTGATGACCTACCCTCAAGATAGATCATCAATAAAAAAGTAGTGGACAACCTATTTAAGGAGTTTGTCTTTTAACTTGTCCCTTATTTTAAATACAGAACTACTTTCGCTATCAGTATTCGGTCAGTATTTTTCTCAGGTGTGGGAGCCAAAACCAGGTGAGGAACAATCAGAGAAAAGGTATAATAGAAACAAGTCACCAATTCTGCATTTATCACCCACTCCTGGTTTTGGCTCTTGAAGCTCATCAAGAGAATGCCAAGAGTGTGCAAAGCAGTCATCAAAGCAAAAGGTGGCTACTTTGAAGAACCTAGAATATAAGACATATTTTCAGCTGTTTCACACTTTTTTGTTAAGTATATAATTCCACATGTGGTAATTCATAGTTTTGATGCCTTCAGTGTGAATGTACAATTTTCATAGTCAAGAAAATACAGAAAAATCTTTAAATGAGAAGGCGTGTCCAAACTTTTGGTCTGTACTGTATAAATCTGCATTTTATCCTTATGGCCGGTTTGTGTCTCGGTTTCCTGAAGGTTTAACCTCAAGGCCCAATAGGGGAATCATTGGAAGGCTACAGGGATACAGTTAGCAGCACTTATGGGAAGATACAGTTAATTGCTTGGGAATAGCCCACATATTGGGAGGGGTTAGATCAGATAAAAAGGAGAAGCATTTCCTAGTGAAGGTGGGAGTTTCAGACAGTGAAAGTGCTAGGTTCAAGTTCACATCCAATCTGCTATGAGCCCTAATAGTATCAATCTTCCAAACAGCAGGAGGGCACGCCATGAGTCTAGCGTAGATCACTGGATGGCCTGAGGCCTATGGCCCGGAAGGGGCACTGGAGTCCATGTCTCATTCTCTCCTGAGAGGAAGAAGCCGGTTGGGAAGAGCAAGAGGAAAAGGTGGAGGTCATCAGCAAAGCTGGGTTGCCGGACAGGGAGTCCCTAGTGCCAACAGGAGCTGTTGAGGTGGGGAAAGTTCAGGCAGACCGGAGGCAGGACCTTGACGTGTACTGTTTTATGAGAACATCAACCGGAGGAGGCTCTGCCCCATACTGTATGCCACAGCCGAATGTACCTGAACTGTATATTAAAACCGAACCTGGTGAACCGGACTCAAGGTCTCCTCGTGTGTGTGTTACTAATCCTGGTCCCAAGGACAGAGATGTAGCAGAGGCTTCTGGCCCACAAGTAAGCACAGAATGAGCACAACATCACAGCACACATAGGAAAAATATCTGTTTACAATAGGGGTTTCAAGGTGAAGAGAAGTCAATACCGGCCCACAGCTCCGGTCCTGAGCCCCCCTTCATTTGTGATATTTGAGACCCACTACCAGGAATGACCCCTAAAATAGCCTCATTCGGTTGTGGTTTTCTTTACCATGCCCATTCTGTAAGCCGATACCAAGGATTGCCCTGGCAAAATCGGGACTATAGGCAAGTATGGTAACACATGGCCTGAAAGGGCTGAACATGACGCATGGTGCTTTTTGAATCTATGTGTCATGTATTTAGGTCCTGCGTAACACAGTGGATCACTTTTGGTGAGTGTTCCTTTAATATTTTCCAGCATATGTAACAGGCTCCAGAATTCTAAGTCTTTCAGTCCTCACATTGTATCTCATGGCCTCCTCTGAAGAAGTAAATATAACTAAGAATTCATGTCACATTTTGGCTATTTATGTCTGGCTCTGTGCAGTCTTCGCTGTTGCTATTTTGTCTTTTCAGCATAATTATGATACAGTAGTAAGGACGATGGAAGGAATAACACAGAGTTATGGTAATGAATGACTTATGGAAGGACGAGAATAGAAAGCAGTTCCAGTTAAATATGCATTTCTTATTTTAGGGCTACAGAAAGTAAGAAATAAAAGTTGCTGGGTATGGAGGCACATGCCATGTCCTTCGGCTAAATGCTACCAGAATGTAGGTCATTATGGTCAAAATCAGATCATATTTTTAGGACATCTAGAATATTACCGATGGGAGCAAACAACTAAAGTTAAAATATTTTTTTTTCGTATTATTTATCTTTTAGGATACAGACTGGTCTTTCAAAAAATGTATAGTTACCACTCTGCCTGGAGATGTTTATGGTATTTGTGTCTCCATGTGGCCACCCAGTGTTTGCGATGCACATTGCTTGGGGATGTGGCTAGTATGTCGCAATATAGTAATGAATTTTGAGTTCTTAAGCAAAAAGTATGTTCACGTCTTCACTGGAGCCTTGATAGGTGTTAAGTCTCATCTGGTGAGGTAGATCCTCGAAGCCCTTGGTTTGGATGAGCTAATTTAATGCAGCACTGAGGGGTGGTGCTGGCGCAGCAGGGTAGTCAAGTGGAAAAATGGTGGCAAATGTGGCAAAGGAACATCGGCAACTGGAGTAGCTGAGCTTGAATCTACAATGAAGCAGAGTAGGCATTATGTTGCAGCAGAGTTGACACAGCGGCGTGGAACAAATGCAGCAGAGCTGAGTGTGCAATGGTAGCACAGCATAGCATAGCTGGCACAGCGATGACTGAAGACACAATCTTAAGATTCACCAGCAAAGATCCCGGTGCACGCGATGATGACATGCGTCTCAACGTGAGCTATGAACTTTGCGGGCGAGTTCACAGAACCCTCCCGGGTCTAATAAACCAGGAAGCATCGGCACAGCGACTAAAGCTAGGGAATTTCACTGTTGCTGATGCCGATCTGAAGATGTGACGTTTGCCGAATTCATGGTGGTGGGGAGCGGATGGGCCGGAAAGGTGATTACAAGGATTTTTATTATTATTTCTTAACATTTTTATTGCTTTTTATGGTTTATCTGTAGTGGGGAGTGGAGACATCACTCTACACAGCGGTTGATAACAGTGAAACGGATAGATGTGTTGTTCAGACTGTATTTGTTCAGTGACCTTGGTAGGAGAAAACGGAATTCTGTGTTTTTATGATATGCTGTACATATCCTGCCTGTATCTTGGAAAGCATATATACAAGATGGCAGCCTTTATATTACTCTTTGTAGTCTTATAGTTCCACATCATGTATTTATAGGATACACTTGGTCATGTATTGCTCATAATAGGTGTCTTATGCCTTGTGATAGATATGTGGGACATAGCATTGTCTGTAGTAATCCCTCAGATCCTGGATACAGTAGCGAGCCTGAATGTGATGATACAGTTTATAATCTTATTCAGCCAGACGTCTAGATTTGTTAAGCCAAGAGAAATACCCTATTGTGTTTGTGTTGACATGTGAATGTATGTGTATTTCTGAGGCTGGTCAAGAAGGACATACTATTATATGTATAAAAATGAATGTTGACTTCTCTTCTTTTGGAAACAATGATGTTTGTTAATATGCTAATGACATATTGTACTAAGCCAGCTAGATGTTGATTTAAAGAGCAGCATGGATACAAACTAGACTATTTGATTAAATGCTCAAACAATGAGTCATGAACCACTTCCACCTTCATCCCTGACCCTTAACCTGTGAATGATGACCTTACACAGATGTAATTGTAAACAGGTATGTCTGTAGTGCTGCAAGGAGGATCAGAGAGACTTGACAAGGAGAATCAAAGATCAGACTCTCTTCAGACCATCAGCTTGGAAGCATGACTTTAACCAAAGAGACACAGATTTGGATTCTACATGATTCCGACCTAAGGGTATATGGCCCTGACTGGAAAGATACGGATCTGCTCCTATGACCATCAGAGTGCTCATGGATACATTTTGGGGAGACCAGCTTGGGATGATGAAGTCAAATGGCCCCATGGATATGTTGTTTTGGGTTGCCAGGTTGGACCCTCCGGTCACCTGGAACCCATGGAGACATTCGGAAACGCCAGATTGGGACCAGCCGGTCATCTGGCCCCATGGAAACTCTCGGAGAGGCCAGGGTGGGACCCTCGGGTCTCCTGGCCTTGTACCTCAATGGACTGTTGGCTTCCTAAGCTTGCCGCTACCTCCTCTCAGTGGGGTTCCGCCAGAAGCGGGGGGCCACTGGTTGAGGTAGTTGGCCCTGGAACTTCCAAAGTTGCAGCTGCTCTATTCCCAGGCGGGCCAGCGGAAGGGTGAGACTGTGTAATGTTGTACAATCTTTGGTATTTGCTGGGACTGTTCTATATGTTTATTGCCCATTTGGTGGTTCAAAAAAATATTGCCACACTGCTTTACCCTCACCCTGTGTTGTCTGAGTAGTATTACGCCCACGGAAGACCCCGTGTCTTCACACTGAGTTTTGCCAAGATTGTCCTTAGAGTTTGACCTGATGACATGTGCTCTGTCAATATTGTAAGAAAGAGGGGGACTATTTCATATTTTCTTCAAAAGTACATTAACTCCTAAACCCCACATACTTTTGAGTTCCCTTGTCATGCTGTTCCTCATCCTCACGCATTGAATAAACAGTGGCAATCAATTGTGCTCACTAAATGGTACATGCCACAGTGGGTAACCCACATCAAACATGTTCATTGTTGTTTTTATTGGAAGACTCCAGCACAGAAGTTTAAATGTATGAGGAGTAAGTAGACATTTGGGGTGTAAACTTGGGGTGTTTTGTGTTTATTTGTGTCTTTATCTCTGCTATAAAGAATATAATAGAGTTAAAGCTGCATGAAGTGCAGAATTGTAACTTATAACCCAGGAAAAAACAACTGTTGATATATAATCAGCATTCTACAGAATTCTAGAAGTTACATAATGGTATAATTGAAGATAGGGATTGCTACACATGACAGTTTGCTATTAGAACGGTTTTCACTATATCAAGACAGATATTTATTTATTTATTATGCATTGCTTGTATAGTGCTATCATATTGTGCCACGCTTTACATACATTATCAATTCTGTCCCAATGGGGCTCACAATCTAAATTTTCTATCAGTATGTCTTTGGAGTGTGGGAGGAAACCGGAGTAAAATGAGGAAACTCACACAAACATACAAACTCCTTGCAAATGTTGTTGTTGGTAGGATTTGAAAGCAGAACCCCAGCCCTGCAAAGCAGCAGTGCTAACCACTGAGCCACCATGCTGCATGACTTGAATCCCAAGATTAATATTAAGTACTAGCTGTACTACCCAGCTTTGCCCGGGTTAATAACTGCTGTTAGCAAAATAGAATGTGTTAACAAAAATTTATTCTCCACACAAAAACGACAAAACAAATAGATAGAAAGTTCATTGGCTCTTGAGGAAGCAATTATTGTTCTCTTGTCTGCAAGCCTCGCTTCCCTCTCCTCAGAAAGTTCATTGGCCCTTGAGGAAGCAGCTCTGGTTTTCATGTCTGCAAGCCTCGCTTCCCTCTCCTCAGAAGGATCATTGGCTCTTCAGGAAGCAGCTCTTGTTTTCATGTCTGCAAGCCTCGCTTCCCTTTCCTCAGAAAGTTCATTGGCCCTTAAGGAAGCAGCTCTTGTTCTCTTGTCTGCAAGTCTCGCTTCCTTCTGCTCAGAAAGTTCATTGGCTCTTGAGGAAGCAGCTGCTGTTCTCATGTGTGTCAGCCTTGCTTCTCGGTCTTCACATTTTTCATTGGCCCATAATGCAGATTTTCTTTTCGAATCAGCTGACATTCGTGCCATGAAATTCCTTTTCTTATGAGGCATTATTGTGGTAAAAATAGTCTGTAACTGGCAGTTTCTATATCCTCTCACATAGAAGTAATGTGACTGACATCAGCCTTTCCACCAACACTCCCTAACTGACATCTTATTACCTTACACAAGCTTTGTTATACTGAGAATGTCCTTTGTTGCCTATATTAACCAATCACAGCTCAGATTAATTAAGTAGCAAAATAGAAGCTGAGCTGTGATTGGTTGCTATTGGCAGCCTGATAAATCTTTGTGAGATGAGTTTTGTGTGTGCTGAGGGTGGTATATGTGTTCAAGCATGTGGTAGTGTGTGGCGCATTTTGTGTGTGTGTGTTCATATCCCCGTGTGTGGTGAGTATGAGTATCCCATGTCGGGGCCCCACCTTAGCAACTGTACGGTATATACTCTTTGGCGCCATCACTCTCAATTTTTAATTCTCCCTTGTTCACATGTGGCAGCTGTCAATTTGCCTCCAACACTTTTTCTTTCACTTTTTCCCCATTATGTAGATAGGGGCAAAATTGTTTGGTGAATTGGAACGCGCGGGGTTAAAATTTCACCTCACAACATAGCCTATGACGCTCTCGGGGTCCAGACGTGTGACTGTGCAAAATTTTGTGGCTGTAGCTGCGACGGTGCAGATGCCAATCCCGGACCTACACACATACATACACACACACACACACACACACACACACACACACACACATACACACACACACACACACACACACACACACACATTCAGCTTTATATATTAGATTTTGTAAAAACAGAACACAGAAAATTGTCAATTAGGGATTCAGCTGCTAAAGAAAGCAGGAATGCCAAGGAATGGTTGTTTACATGCAGAAAGATGGAAGAATTTTAGCCAATAGAATGATAAAGGGATAGAAAAGCATACCTATAGGGCACAGGTAGCTGCATGGATTTAGAATACTGAGACATGATCCCCTTAATAATCACAGTGATCAGGAAGATGATGATATTGGCTACAGGAGACATGGACATAGAAAAGACGAGCACTGACTAGGATCAATGGAGGAAAACATTGTCCTCTGTGATACAATTCAGCTGAATTTTAAGTGTAGTCAGAGTTGCTACATCCTGCATTATAGTTGTAAATGCCTTACTGTGTTAAAGGATAAGGTCACTGACATTGTTTTAGATCACACCCTTGTAATTCAGGTTCCTCATTAAGTTAATGAACTCAGTTAATGAACTACTTAAGGCAAAAAAAAACATTTGTCTTTGGCTAGACAATGTATGAAGTTGCAATGTTAATTCCCCCAATGTAGAAATCAAAAGATTTGTGACACTAAATCCAGCCGCCTTGCTCCCTGAAGTGACTGAAGAACAGGAAGAACATGATTGTTTTGAGTTAATGAAGGTAGAGACTAAAACATTGGTCAATGTTTTTGAGATTACAATTCCTGATGCAGATTTAGAACTCTAAGTAGATGGATCCATTCATTATCGAGAGTAAAAACCATATACAGGATATGCAGCAGTGAGCCTCAATTAAATCATCAAACGTGGAGCATTACTGCATGGCTTGTCGGCACAGGAAGCTGAATTGACTGCAATTATTGAGGCATGTACTGTGGCTGACAGTAAAACTGAAAACATCTCCACAGATTCTAGGTATGCATTTGGTATAGCGCATGATTATGGTTCTTTCTGGCATAGCAAAACTTTGTTGCATCTTTAACAATAATAAACAAAAAAAAATGCATAATTGGTAGGGCAACTCTTTAGAACTCTAGAGCTACACAAACATGTTGCTATTGTAAAAGTATAAGCACTAAGGAACAAACAAGGGAAGCTGTTGGAAATCGTAGAGCAGATGCTGCAGCTATGGATGCTGTGTTGCTTCCCCTTCCCATGAAAGCCTACACTGTTGGGTGATAAAGGTTGGAGAGGTGGATTTGAATTTATTGCAGAGACGGCAGGAGCAAGTTTCAGTTCAAGAAAAAGAAGATTGGAAAAGAAAAGTAGCTGTGAAAGATAATGCTGAACTGTGGAGAGTGGATAGTAAGTGGTGTTTACTAGGGGTGTTATGTACCATATAATGTACGCTTTCTCACATGGTCCTACTCAGTCGAAAGAAGCAGTGGAAAGTTTATTAAAACAAGATTTGGTTGCCCTGGGATTCAACAATGCTGCTGCCAAATTTGTACATGGCTGCTTTGTTTGCACTTGTGACAATGCTGGAAAAACAGTAAGGATACCATAGAAATGTACTCTTAAGCCATCATACCCATTCCAAAGATTGAAAATTTATTTTATTCAGTTTCCAAAGGTGGATATCAAGGATTATGTCCTGGTAAGTGTTGTTCTTAAACGAATGATTGAATTTTACTCAAATTTTACAAAAAACTGTATTCTCCAGAATACAGAATTTCTGTAATTTGCTCCTTATGACAAGCACTGCGACCTTACAACCTGCATGTGCAGGGACGTCCCAGACTTGGTCACAGCTGGAAGACTCAGCCAATGCCTGGGTTTTCTGTATAGGATACCTATACACTAAAAACATTTAACATGTGGAAAACCCCTTTAAATGTATTTTTTGTGTGGTGAATTTTATAGTCAGTGGCATTTTTTATGGACACTGAAGATGCTGCAGAATTGTTATTTCATAAGCTACACAAGTACGTACTAAGACTTCATTTAGACATCTTTGATTGTATTTATATGCAAAACACGGACCATTCTTCATCAGTGTTATGGATCAGAGTTTCATCAGTGTTTGGACTATGGGTCAGTTTTTACTGTCAGTGTTTCATTATTGATTTTCATGAAAACATCAATAAATAAACTGAAAAGCTTTTTCTATTCATTGTTGATCACGGAGAGCACTAGGACTGAAACACTGATGCCATTCCCATGCTGTCTGTGATTTTCATAGACCTTTTCATTGACCTTTATGGGTAATTTTGACCTTTGGGTCAAGTCAAAGGCTGACATGTCCCCATGAATTTTTGCAGACCGAATGCACATTGTCCTTGACTATGTGATTAGGTATTTCTATGTCCATTTTCTTTTACTTTCTTGTGTTCGTGATGTGGTTACAAGAAGTGATGAGCGAGTGTGTTCTGTTGACCCTTTCAACGAGCATGCTCGGGCGAACACCGAGTATCTTCAGCGTGCTCGATGTTATGCTTGAATCACTCCCATGTGCATGATTTGCGACTGTTTGACAGCTTTAATACATGAGAGGAATGTCTATTTCTTAGGCATTCCTCACATGTATTAAAGCTGTCAAACAGTCGCCAATCATGCTGAAGATACTAGGTGTTCGTCCGAGCATGGCAAATCTCAAGTGACGAGCATGCTCGCTCATCACTAGTTACAAGTTTAAAGAGTTATTCACCAAAAAAACTTTCTGATCACTTGGGGGTCCGACTGCTGAGACTCCCACTGATTCAGAGGTAGGAGCTTTGGAACTCCGAGAATGCGCTTGTATTGTAGCCCTGTCCTGAATGGAGCAGAGGTGCACATGCTTGGCCTCTGCACCATTCTGTGTCTATGGTCATGCCGAGTGCAGCACTTGACTATTTCCAGCAGCCCGTAGACAATGATTAAGCAGAGACTGAGCATACGCACGTCTGCTCCACTCAGGACGGGGCGCAGAATTCCACTTCTCAGGGTCCAAGCGCCTTGATCTTGGGATTTGCAAGTTATCCTTTATCCACTGAGTAGGAGATAACTTTTTTTTTGAGAATACCTCTTTAAGGAAAAGGTAATTGGGTGTAACAAATAAAGCAAATTCACTGAAATATGCATTGTGCTCTGAGATATTTCAATAATAGCGGGGAATATTGTATGTGGACTACAGGGGTTTTTGTGCCAGGTTTGCTTTTCAGTCCCAATCTGGCTCTGGTTATGATAGTATCTGTAAAGCATCGCATAATATGATGGCACCACATAAGCAAGGATAATAAATAAATCAGTCGCTTCTGATTCTCCCCATGCATTTCACTGCTTTTCATTCCGCTTCTGTATGTATAACGTCAATGGATTTCAAGTTCATGAAAAACAATGTATGACCTTGTCCTATATATCATATGCACTGTATAAACACAACCTTCTGGATCAATTCATGAATAACTCATGAAACGAATCTGCAGCAATCTGATAGGACAAACTACTGTATTAGGGGAAAAGGTGATGGTGCCAATGCCCAGGAGGGTATTCTGAAGAATCAAAGTACGAAACAGGAATATAAAATCAACTATTGCATTTGCAAAATACAACTTTAACAATAGTATCTGGTTTGGAAATCCAGAGCAGGAGTGTAAATATAAGTTGTGCAAAAGTAGCAACCATTTCTGGACATTTAAGGAGGCCCAAAGACATCTATCAGATCAGTAGGCACCAATAATATGAATTGTACAGTACATGCTCTGTGAAGAGGGTTCACGTGACTGGTAAAGATATATTTAAGGGAGTTGCTAAAATTCTGCAAATAGTTTTATTTTAACACAATCGGACATGTTTTATTTGCACACAGATTATATGGAGACCTATAGGCCATGCAAGGTCAGGCTACATGGGATTTTTTCATAGTCAAAAGCCAGTGACAAGTACTGGTGTAGGTTAGCTTGCAATCCCTTAACCCATTGCTTAACCCCCTGTTGACATTAAAATGCACTCCCATCTGTAGGCATCATGTTATAGAGCATGAGGAGCAGAGCAGATTGATACTTAGTTTTATGAGAAAAAATTCAGTATAACCTGACTTTTAATAATTTAAACCTCGAGTCTTTCTGGGATTTTCAGTCCAGTGGGTGGTCCTATCAGTGACTGACAGCTTACTATCTAGTCATACTTGCCCAAAGAAAGCTGTCAATCATGGACAAGACTGCTACTGGACCAAAAATTCCACTTCCTCTGTCAGCCCATTGTCACCCACGCAAAACAATTGCGGGGTGCCAATGGGCTGTTGTGACTCTTATAAATGGCCTCCATGTCTGCCATGTATTTCAACTTAGGCCACAGCCCCACTATCAGTATTTGGTCAGTATTCGGTCAGTATTTTTCTCAGGAGTGGGAGCCCAAACCAGGAGTGGGTGATAAATGCAGAATTTGTGACTTGTTTCTATTATACCTTTTCTCTGATTGTTCCTCACCTGGTTTTGGCTCCCACTCCTGAGAAAAAATACTGACCGAATACTGACCAAATACTGATAGTGGGGCCGTGGCCTTAAGGATCTAATAGGCTGCACATAAGTCAAACACTGATAAACTAGGTAATGCACTGTACGTCATGGTAGTACCGTGTATTATCAATGCGATGAAAGTATCAGAAGTTTAAGTCTCCTTGTAGGACTAGTAAACACTGTGAAATAAAAAAAAATGTTTTAATGTAAGAAAAAAAAATTAACACTGATAACCACATAATCACTGCTTTAAGAATAAAAAATTGTTTATTTGTGAAAAAAACAAAACCCCTGCCGACACATATTTGATATCGATAGTTATTGTAACGACTTGTTCTATAAAACTATATTAATATTTGTTGCACGACATAATTGCCGCTAAAAAAATATATAAATAATTATGCCATAATTTTTGCATTTGCTCACCTCCCCAAAAAAATGAAATCAACGGTGATAAAAATGTGGTATATCTGTCATTGTGATGCCAATAAAAACAACAGGTCATTTCCCAAAATCAAGCCCTCATACAGCTCTGTAAACAGAAAAAAAAAGTTAAGACTTTTTTGTAAAAAAAAAAAAAAAAGAAAGTTATTTTCTTGCACAAAACTAGTGAAACATAAAAAAGTACTAATTGGGTAACATCGTAAACGTAGATAAAACTATTGAAATTGCCATAATCATGCTGACCTATAAAATCAAGTTAACACTGTATTTGAGAAGCACAGAAAATAGAGAAAAATTTAGAACACAAAAATAAATTGGCATAAATGCTACTTTTTTTTATATCCCTACCAATAAAGAGTTAATAAAAGTTTGTTATTAAGTTATTTGACCCCAAAATGATGACACGGATAATTAGAAAGTCATCCCAAAGAAAAACAAGCCCTCATATGACCATCTCGCCAAAAAAAAAAAAAAAATGGATCCTGAAATGTGACAATTGAAAATGAAAAAAAAAATTGTTTGTCATTAAGTCCAAAACTAGTTGTAGCGCCAATCAAAGTTGCTTCATTTTATATTTTAGATGAATTGGAGCAATAAAAAATGCTGGATGGTGCAATTACCCTTCAAACGTGTAGATTCCCACCCAAACTAATAAACCAGAGCTCCAACCCTTTAATCTCATCCTGTATGAAAAGATGTTTAGATCAAGGCTTATGTTTCAGCTATAATGTATCACTACAGTCTAAAGATGTTCCTGAGTAATAAGTAGTAGCATTAGACATCATTGAACCAGATGATAATGAAGCTTTCACATATGTACACTGTCATTACCGCTCTTTCATCTGGCTGCACATCTGTTCCGCGGTTTACATTCATTTACAAAATCCTGCAAAGTTTATTTCCAGAGTCTTATATTTAATAATGCTCTTAGAGGGAATGTGTTATTAGAAAATGACCGCTTGTTTAAATGAAATTTAAAACACATTTTCAAAAATTGTCTTTGTTATTTTTTCACATATTTTGGTTATTGTGGCTGTCACTATTTTATATTAAAAATAGTCCTCAAAGCCTATTCATAGGCGGACACCTCCTGTCCCGTAGAGACCACTTCACAGCAGTTATTTCATTATCAAAGGCACTAAGGCAGGATTGCTTCTGTATATACATAGCATTTGATCCATCACAGCTCACTTCCTCCCCCTCCCTGCACAACGACCTCTGCACAGGACACAGAGCATGCTTGCCACACTTTCTTAGTCAGCTATTTTCTGAACCATACAACCAGCATTTTGGAAATTTTTTGTAGTCACTACAGTCAAACTATTTCATTTGTTACTTTACTTGCTACTCTTTGAACCCTCTCAAGCTCTATACAATGTAGTGGGCATATCCCAAATATATAGCCATTACCTTTAACCACTTCAGTTATTTAGACCACCAGAAAATTTACCATTCACCCCTTTAATGCAGTAGATCCCCAGTGACTTTACCATAAACTCCTTCACTGCACTGAACCACCAGGGACTTTAACATTATTTTCTTTACTGCACTAGATCACTGGGGAGTTTACTATTAACCCCTTTACTGACCTAGATCACCAGGGACTTTAAAATTAACCTCTTTACTGCACTAGATCACCAGTTACTTTACTATTAATCCTTTTACTGCACTAGACCACCAGGAACTTTACCATTAACCCCTTTTAAAACAGTAGATCACCAGGGACTTAACCATCAACCTCGTAGAACATCAATGATTTACATATCAACATATTTATTGCCTAAATTAACCATTCACCCATCACTGCCTCAAACCACCAGGGATGTTGCTTTTAACCATACACTATCTTAGACCCCTCAGAGGAAGCAAATAGTGAAACGCGCGTCAGGGGTTCCTATGGCCGCAGATTCCTGTGGCCGCAGGTTCTGTATTGTTTTCAGCATGCATTTACTTTGATCTTTTTACAGTGTTTCTCTCCATGGTCAATTTCTCACATATACACTATGCCTAACCAAGGAGTACATAAATTTTTGATGTGTACTCTTGATCTCTGAGTACCTGATATTGGGGCTTTAATATATACTAACCTATTAGACTGGGGTATTTATTTATATATCTCAGTGGGTATTTTTTTTAGTGTGTAGGATTCATTCCACCCTATGGTTGTATGTCATTTCTTTCTATATACCCATAACAGTATATATGAGTTGGTTATATTGTCTGGATATTGTCTGTATGGTCAGCCTATGTCTGATTTTCTCCTTTTATTAACTCTATGTTTGACTCATTTTAAATTATTTCTAACAATAAAGAATTGATTTTAGTACTATTTTGGCTTTGTTTTGCTCCTTTTTTTTTGTTATATAGGTTTTACTATCTAAGACCTGCAGGGTTATTAAAATTAAACCCTCTCTTAGCCTATACCAGTGATAACCTTCTTTACTACTCTAGATCAACAGCTATGTCTCTATCAACCTCTTGGCTACCCTAGACAGCCAGGGGACAACTCCTGTAATTTACCACCATAGACTACCAGGTATTGTCACCTTAAAACCTTTTACTACTATTAACCCTGAAATGAATTAGTATTATTTAACTCTGTGTGATGATATTACTTGGGGATAAACTTGCAGTTACATAGCAGTAGCATTTGTCATTATTTTGCAGTATTATATGGGCTGTACAAGCAATATTATATGGACTAGACAGCGTAGAGTATTATTTAGGAATTGCTGTATTATTGTACAGTGCCTACAAGTAGTATTCAACCCCCTGCAGATTTAGCTGGTTGACACATGCGGAATTAACTTGGCATTGTGACATTTGTACTGTAGATCAGCCTGGAAGTGGGAAATGCACTGCAGCAAATTTTTTTTTTTTTTTTTAAACGTTAAAAGTTAATTCAGAGTGTCATTTATTATTCAACCCCTCAAACCACAAGAATTCTGTTTGGTCCCCCTAAAGTATTAAGAAGTAGTTCAGGCACCAAGAATAATGAGCTTCACATGTGTGGATTAAAGATCTCTTTTGCCAGCCTTTTCTGACTATTTAAGACCCTCCCCAAACTTGTGAACAGCACTCAGACATGGTCAACATGGGAAAGACAAAGGAGCATTCCAAGGCCATCAGAGACAAGATCGTGGAGGGTCACAAGGCTGGCAAGGGGTACAAAATCCTTTCCAAGGAGTTGAGCCTACCTGTCTCCACTGTTGGGAGCATCATCCGTAAGTGGAAGGCTTATGGAACTACTGTTAGCCTTCCACGGCCAGGACAGCCTTTGAAAGTGTCCTCCCGTGCCGAGGCCAGGCTTGTCCGAAGAGGCTAACCCAAGGACAACAAGGAAGGAGCTCCGGGAAGATCTCATGGCAGTGGGGACATTGGTTTCAGTCAATACCATAAGTAACGTACTCCACCGCAATGGTCTCCGTTCCAGACGAGCCTGTATGGTACCTTTACTTTCAAAGCGTCATGTCAAGGCTCGTCTACAGTTTGCTCATGATCACTTGGAATACTCTGAGACAGACTGGTTCAAGGTTCTATGGTCTGATGAGTCCAAGATCGAGATCTTTGGTGCCAACCACACACGTGACGTTTGGAGACTGGATGGCACTGCATACGACCCCAAGAATACCATCCCTACAGTCAAGCATGGTGGTGGCAGCATCATGCTGTGGGGCTGTTTCTCAGCCAAGGGGCCTGGCCATCTGGTCCGCATCCATGGGAAGATGGATAGCACGGCCTACCTGGAGATTTTGGCCAAGAACCTCCGCTCCTCCATCAAGGATCTTAAGATGGGTCGTAATTTCATCTTCCAACAAGACAACGACCCAAAGCACACAGCCAAGAAAACCAAGGCCTGGTTCAAGAGGGAAAAAGTCAAGGTGTTGGAGTGGCCTAGTCAGTCTCCTGACCTTAACCCAATTGGAAACTTGTGGAAGGAGCTCAAGAATAAAGTCCACATGAGACACCCAAAGAACCTAGATAACTTGGAGAAGATCTGCATGGAGGAGTGGGCCAAGATAACTCCACAGACCTGTGCCGGCCTGATCAGGTCTTATAAAAGACGATTATTAGCTGTAATTGCAAACAAGGGTTATTCCACAAAATATTAAACATAGGGGTTGTATAATAATTGACCCACACTTTTATGTTTAAAATTTAATAAAATTCAACTAAGCAACATAACTTTTTGGTTTGTAAGATTTATGCTTCTGTTCATAAAACCTACTCTCGTTTGCAGTTTGAAGGCTCTACCTTATTTGCATCTTATCAAAACAGCTAAATCTGCAGGGGGTTGAATACTACTTGTAGGCACTGTATATTTGTAGGAGATTTGTTACAGAAATGGGATTAAATGGGATTTGGCCACACAATACTGCCCCTCAGTGCTCAAAATAAAACTACCATTTAGTGTCTAAACAATACTAGAGTATAGTGTCCACATTAAGGTATTATTGGACACTGTATAAAGGTCTCAGTTTATCTATGCACCTTTTGAAATCACGAGTGGTCCCTGCAGCCTCATTATTCTGCCGATTGTTGGTTAATTCCAAGCCTTCCTTGTGCCGATCCCGCCGTCTTCCACAGTAAATCCTGAGCTGACATTTAATCCCTTGTACTGTACATCATCAGCAGTCTCTGTACTCCGCTTTTCTGTCTCAGATCAGCAGAGAACATGATGGAATATCTGCCAATCTGCACATGTGTTTACACTTACATTCATTGCCAAGTCTTGTAATATCGGCATAATCAGACCTTATGATTCATGATATTCATCAGTCGTCTTGTCAGCCTTCTCGATGGTTAAT
The DNA here is from genome assembly GCF_046119375.1 of Phyllobates terribilis. Taxonomy (NCBI): domain Eukaryota; kingdom Metazoa; phylum Chordata; class Amphibia; order Anura; family Dendrobatidae; genus Phyllobates; species Phyllobates terribilis. Next base: position 391,352,193 of record NW_027362765.1, read on the forward strand.
CAGCCAAGATGCTAAATTACTGTACAGAACCGAGTATTCCTCAACATCTGTGGAGCTCTTAGGGCGTAACCTATACTAGAAACCGTCTACGCTATTTTCAAGTAAAATATACTACCGCCATAGAGTAAACAATAAAAATATTACTCAACCTCACAATCTCTCAGTCTCCACCGCAGCACACAGCATGCATCACTGCTGCAGCCAATCACTAAGCTCGGCAGCTTGTACCATCTACCTCACCACAGCCGCTGAGCTCAGTGATTAGCTACAGAGGTTGTCACAGGTTTACTGCAACAGAGAGGAGTCGGAAGATTCACGTACTCCTGCGCTCCTGCTGATTTCACGTACTCCTGCACTGATTAGAAGCCTTTCACCTTCATATTAAATAGTGCAGTTCTTTTTCTAGCAGTGCAGGGGTTAATCTGCTCAGCTGAGAGCTTTTGGAAGCTTCACAGGGTGATGCTCTCAGCTGTTCAGTGTTAACAACTCCCCTTTGCTATATATACTGGACTCTGGCAAGCAGGCATTGCCAGAGTTATCTTCATGCTGCATGGTTCAGGAGTTGGAGGAGTTTTGTTGTTTGAGGAGGTGTTTGGTGGATTTATCTAATGACTGTTGCTTGGTTTTGGTTGTGTGCAAATCCTCTTCTTCTCCTACTGTGATTTTTCCCTTCCTTCACTCCCCGGTGTTTTCCTCTGTTGTTTATGTGTGCATATTTGCATTATTGGTATTTTCCTTTATCTCTGTACATATTACCTTGTTAGTCTGGTTGGTGTATTGCCATACACTACTACTCCCCTCTTTCCTGGGTGGAGAGAGGGAACAGACTAAGGGCAGATTCAGGAGCTCAGCAATTTACGTGGCCCCCAGCGTCTTCACCATTAGAAGTAATCCGGGGAGCAGGGATAGCTAGGGTGCCCCCTAGCACTAGGGACAGGGAAGGAGCCCCTGGCCCCGGGATACCCGATAACAGAGTCGTGACAGAGGTGATGTGTGCTGCCGATGTAATGACACCGCTGCAGCCAAAACACCAAGACAGGAGCAGCGGCGGGTAAATGTTGCTGGGCTCAGGGAGGGTAAATACCTGCTGTGATTCTTATTTCATGTATTTTACAGCATTTGAGATCCACTTTCCTGGAAAGTGAAAACCCCCTTTAAACACTGGCCACACTGATGATCCGTCACGCCCAGTGATATTCATTTGCTGGACAACCTCTCTAACGAGCAAATCAAATCCATTTGCAACACACCATTGCAAACTAAAAAGTACTGAAAAGATAAAAAAAGTTGAGAAACTTTGCAAATACATTAAATTATTTGTCTTGCATTGATACTGTATTGATACTTTAGTACAGATATCATTGAAATTCAGAGTGGAATTCACAATTCTACAAGCTTCAGAGCTGAAATCTCTCACCATCCCGTGCTGTTTTGCTGCCTGCACAGAGATTGCTCTTGAGTTTTCTTTGTATAAATTTTACACCAGACACGACCAAATCAATGTAATTCCGAGTTGTTAGTGTAACTGAAATGAAGACAAGAGGGATTCAGCAACCGTACATTATGCCACCCCACACCATAATTCGAGTAGATGGACTGGTGTGACGTTACCTCTTGAAAGCCTCTTCATGGTTTTGTCCACTTGGTCTCGAGACTTATCTTTGCTGAAGAGGACAGAACTTCATTCCAGCCTCCATTGCCATCTAGCTCTGCACCATGATGGCCTTCGAGAACGGTGGTATGAGGTCAATGGAACCTGTAGCCAGATGTCTGGCTCATATCCCAATGTAGTGTAAACACCTTCTGATGATTTGTATAGATGTTTGACCCCTTAGGCTTTGTGATGTTCAATTTCACCTGCAGTACAGTGTAGATCAATCGTGGATCCAGTGATACGGCCATTTCTCCAAAGTGTCCAATGATCCATTTTTCAACATGACAACACCAGGCCGCATGTTGCTTGTCCTACTGTTAGCAGCATGCATGGCCTGAAAGTGCTACCATGGCCTGCAGTGTCTCCAGACTTGTCTCCCATCGAGCACATCTGGGACATCATTGGTCAGCAATTACACAGGCAGCTGCCCACAGCGGATCTTGGTGAATTTTGTGCATTCAGAACAGCAGAACATTCCTCACCATTAGTGTTGAGCATTCCGATACTGAAATATCGGGTATCGGCCGATATTCGCAGTATCGGAATTCCGATACTTAATTCCGATACTTTTGCAATATCGTATACCGGAATCGGAAGTTCCCATAATGCAATGAGCCATTTTCATTTTATTCAGCCAATGAGGATCCTAAGAAGTGTGGGCACATCCTGTTAGGCATGTAGGCATCTTAACTAATGGCATGGCTGTGATTGGCTGCTGAAATGATGTCATGATGCACTATAAAAGCCGCCGCCGCCATTTTGAGCTCACTCTGCTGTGAATTCAGTTAGGGATAGGACGCTGTTGTTCTGAGGGACAGTTTTAGCTACCTATTTGGTCTATTCTGCTTTACCCAAGCTACTTTATAAACCGCTGTGCCTTGCAGCGCTAGTGCACAGTTCTCTGTGCTGTTCACCGCTGTCTGCAAGGTCTGGTGTGTGAGTGCAGCTCACCCTGTAGTGTGTGCTTCAACCCCGTCTGGTTGTAGTGCACTCAGTGTATGTCACTGCCTCATACATTGTCCTTTTTTGCCAATTCATAATTTTTCCTGATATCTCCTACTAGTGTGGTGGTTCCATCCGTATTCAGCTAAATTGGTTCCAAAACACTATATAGGAGTAGATAGAGAATTTTTTTTGGTCTTGCAGCGCTAGTGCACAGTGCTCTGCATCTGTACTGTTCACCGCTGTCTGCAAGGTCTGGTGTGTGAGTGCAGCTCACCCTGTAGTGTGTGCTTCAACCCCGTCTGGTTGTAGTGCACTCAGTGTGTGTCACTGCCTCATACATTGTCCTTTATTGCCAATTCATAATTTTTCCTGATCTCTCCTATTAGTGTGGTGGTTCCATCCGTATTCAGCTAAATTGGTTCCAAACACACTATATAGGAGTAGATAGAGAAATTTTTTTGGTCTTGCAGCGCTAGTGCACAGTGCTCTGCATCTGTACTGTTCACCGCTGTCTGCAAGGTCTGGTGTGTGAGTGCAGCTCACCCTGTAGTGTGTGCTTCAGCCACGTCTGGTTGTAGTGCACTCAGTGTGTGTCACTGCCTCATACATTGTCCTTTATTGCCAATTCATAATTTTTCCTGATATCTCCTATTAGTGTGGTGGTTCCATCCGTATTCAGCTAAATTGGTTCCAAACACACTATATAGGAGTAGTTAGAGGAGCCTTTCTGCAGCATTGGGCCCTGCAGCCCCAGCCAGATTAGTATTAGCCTATTTTTTGTAGCCTCATCTATTGCATTGTAGGTTACCTTCCTACATTGTAATAGCTACAAAAAGTTTGTGATACTATCGTTATTACATCTTTAGGCACATCCAGTGTCTTTTTGTGACAAAAAAAACCTAAATAAAGTTCACCAAACACTCCACTTTACAGTTGTGTAGGCCACATTAGCTCATATTAAAGTCTAGTCCACACTTTATAAAATTAGTGTTTCTTATACCTGTTAGCAGCTGTTCAAGAATAAGCACACTAAGCCCTTAGTACTTTTCTGCCTATCTTTATCAGTCTACCAAGATGAAGAAGGCAGGGAGTAAGGCATGTGGTCGTGGGCGTGGGCATGGAGTTTCTGCAGGGAGAGGACGTGAGGATTCTGTGCCTGCAGGGAGAGGACGTGGGGATTCTGTGCCTGCTGTGGTCACCAGTGACTCAGCATCCCCCAGTTTTACCAGGGAACAGTCCTTTATGCTCAGCTTTGTAGGAGCTAGCCGTACCCCACTGCTGCGCGAGGACCAAATTGAAGCCGTTGTCGGATGGATGGCAGCTAACGCATCGACTTCAATTAGTTCCAGATCCTCTCAGGTCCTGAGCACTGAAGAGCACCCATCTGTCTCTTCACCACCTGCCAAATTGCCCAGGCAGTCAGAGAGCCCTGGACAGGAGCCATCTCTACTTCTGTTCTCTGAATCTCTTGGCTTGGAAAGAGGGGGCCAGCCAAGCAGAATTCGAGAATTTGAAGAAGAGGTAGTATGCAGTGATGCGCAACCGTTTTGTCACTCTGAATCTGAAGAGGCAGGTGGGCCAGTGCCTATGGTCAGCAGCACACCTCAGTACGCATCTGATGATGAGACTCAGGTGCCACTTTCTGGTGCGTACTGTGCTGTCGAGACTACCCAGGAGAAGCAGTTGTTTGAAGAGGGTGGTGTAGATGATGAGGTCCTTGACCCATCATGGCGTGAGGGACAGGAAGGTGGTGGGAGCAGCTCTGAGGAAGAGATTCCCCGAACGGCCCAAAAAGGAGGGAGAGGGAGGGGGCAGACTTGGTTGCCTGTAGCCTCCACTTCGGCACCCATTAGGAGCATGGCTCTTCCAAAATCCAAAGCGGGCGCTCCCAAGACTTGCAGTGCCTGGTCCTTTTTTGACACAGTTGCAGATGACATTTGCTTTGTCAAATGCAAGCTGTGTAATCAGAAGGTGAAAAGAGGGAAAAGTGTCAGCAACCTCAATACCACAAATATGTGGAAACATGTGCGGACTAAGCACGTGGTGGAGTTACAAAAACACACTGAAGACCTAGGCCAACGTACAGCGCCACCTACCACCTCTTCAGCTCGTGTTGTAGCCTCTTCCTCCAGCTCACACACAGCTGGTTCGGCTTCCTCACAGGATCGCCATGGAAGAATCTCTGGCACTGTTGTACAGAGACACAGTGTAATTCCACCCACAGCACCACTTTCCCAGTCATCCTCACACTCCCAGGCCAGTCTACAGCCATCGTTAGCACAGGCATGGGAGAAAAGGCGCCCATACTCGGCAAACCACCCCCGAGCACAGGCTCTGAATGCTGGCATTGCTAAACTACTGGCCCTTGAAATGCTATCATTCAGGCTGGTGGAGACTGACACATTCCGTAACTTTATGACATTGGCAGTCCCACAATACAACGTGCCCAGCCGCTTTTATTTCAGCAGGCAAGCCGTCCCTGCCCTGCAACATCATGTGGAGGGAAAAATTAAACATGCGCTACAAAACGCCGTCAGTAGCAAGGTCCACCTGACCACCGATGCGTGGACCAGTAAGCATGGGCAGGGACGATACCTTTCCCTCACTGCCCATTGGGTAAATGTTGTGGAGCCGGGTACAAATCTTGAGAGTGACGCTGTACGTGTTCTGCCAACTCCAAGGATTGCAGGAATCCAGTCTGTACACATTGACTCCTCCTCATACTCCAGTTCCTCTGAATCAGCGCTGCAGGAGCCGTCACGGTCTACCTCCACATCGACCCGTGAACGGTTACCTGTTATGATGACCGATATGAGCACAGCCGTGGCCAAACGTCAACAGGCTGTATTAAAATTTATTTCTTTGGGGAATCGAAGCCACACAGCGCAGGAGCTCTGGAATGCCATCAAGCAGCAGAGCGACGTGTGGTTTGTGCCAGCGAATCTCCAGCCAGGCATGGTAGTGTGTGACAATGGCCGAAATCTGGTGGCAGCTCTGGGCCTAGGCAACCTCACTCACATCCCATGTCTGGCACATGTGCTCAACTTGGTCGTGCAGAGTTTTTTGAGGGACTATCCGGATCTTGATGCACTGCTTCACAAGGTCCGCATAGAGTGCGCTCACTTGCGGCGTTCCAGCAATGCAAGATCACGCATTGCAGCTCTGCAGCGCCGATTACGTCTTCCGGAACATCGCATCATATGTGACCTACCCACCAGGTGGAATTCAACGTTACATATGTTGGAGAGGTTGTGTGAGCAGCAGGCAGCAGTAATGGAGTACCAGCTGCAGCAGGCGCAAACAAGTCGCAGTGCGCGCCGTTCACACTTCACCACCACTGAGTGGGCCTCTATGAAGGACATTTGCCACGTTTTGCGTGCCTTCGATTATTCCACGCGGATGGCGAGTGCAGATGATGCACTAGTCAGCATGACTATCCCCCTTATCTGGCTGCTTGAAAAAACACTGCAAGCACTAAGGGACAAGGTTTTGGAAGAGGTGGAGGATGAGGAGTCACAAATGCCATCTGCTTCTCTACAGTCTGCGCAACGTGGTTCCTCACAAAGGCCTAGGCAGGGGACACTTTGTGAGGAGGATGAGGAGGAGTCAATGGATGAGGAAGACATCTGTCCAGAGGAGGGAGGTACACAATGCTCTAGTAGTCAGTATCTAGAGCGAGGGTGGGGTGATGCAGAGCAGGCAGAGATCACGCCTCAAGCAGGGGACAGTGTTTCTTGGCCAGTTGGCAGTCTGCAGCACATGGTTGATTTCATGCTGCAGTGCCTGAGAAACGACCGCCGCATCGCCCACATTCTCAACACGGCTGATTATTGGGTATCCACCCTCCTAGATCCTCGCTAACGGGACAACTTACAAAGCCTCATAACACCGTTGAACCGGGAGCGTAAAATGCGGGAGTACCAAGACGCACTGGTGCATTCCATCATGTTCTCCATTCCAACCGAGAGCAGTGCTGCTAGTGCTTTACAAAGCAGCTCAGTGCGTCGAGGCAGTGGAGGAAGCTCTGCACAAAGAGGGAGCAGAAGCAGCGCCTCAGCACAAGGCAAGACCAGTATGGCCGAAATGTGGCAAAGTTTTGTGTCCCCGCCGCCACAAATGTCTACACCATCACAGACGGCTCCAGTCAGCAGGAGGCAACGTTTCCGTCAGATGGTGACAGACTACATGTCTTGCCCTCTTAGTGTACTCCCAGACGGCTCTTCTCCCTTCAAGTTTTGGGTCTGTAAGCTGGATACATGGCCAGAGCTTAGTCAGTATGCATTGGAGGTGCTAGCTTGCCCTGCTACTAGTGTAATATCGGAACGCGTCTTTAGTGCCGCAGGTGGTGTACTAACAGACCGTCGCATGCGACTATCCTCCGATAACGTTGACCGGCTTACTTTTCTCAAAATGAACAAGGCCTGGATCTCTCATGAATTTGCCAGTTCTCTTCCAGAATAAATAATTGGTTGGCAACAGTATCCAGGTCTCCTGTTCTGTTCATGTTTCTACCACCTGAACTATAATCCCTGAGCTCCAACACCGCCAGTTGGCGCTCGGAAGTGCCGTCTGCACAGTCAACACTTGCTGCCGTGTTATTGGGGTTCAGTAACGTCAGCTGTTCCCCTGCTGTGCGGACGGCAATTTCTCCTGCTCTGTCCACATTCTCACTACTACAGATTTGAAAGTTTCTCCAATTACACCTCTGGCTCCTCTGTTTTCAGTATTATCCCTGAGCTCCAACACCGCCAGTTGGCGCTCGGAAGTGCCGTCTGCACAGTCAACACTTGCTGCCGTGTTATTGGGGTTCAGTAACGTCAGCTGTTCCCCTGCTGTGCGGACGGCAATTTCTCCTGCTCTGTCCACATTCTCACTACTACAGATTTGAAAGTTTCTCCAATTACACCTCTGGCTCCTCTGTTTTCAGTATTATCCCTGAGCTCCAACACCGCCAGTTGGCGCTCGGAAGTGCCGTCTGCACAGTCAACACTTGCTGCCGTGTTATTGGGGTTCAGTAACGTCAGCTGTTCCCCTGCTGTGCGGACGGCAATTTCTCCTGCTCTGTCCACATTCTCACTACTACAGATTTGAAAGTTTCTCCAATTACACCTCTGGCTCCTCTGTTTTCAGTATTATCCCTGAGCTCCAACACCACCAGTTGGCGCTCGGAAGTGCCGTCTGCACAGTCAACACTTGCTGCCGTGTTATTGGGGTTCAGTAACGTCAGCTGTTCCCCTGCTGTGCGGACGGCAATTTCTCCTGCTCTGTCCACATTCTCACTACTACAGATTTGAAAGTTTCTCCAATTACACCTCTGGCTCCTCTGTTTTCAGTGTTATCCCTGAGCTCCAACACCGCCAGTTGGCGCTTGGAAGTGCCGTCTGCACAGTCAACACTTGCTGCCGTGTTATTGGAGTTCAGTAACGTCAGCTGTTCCCCTGCTGTGCGGACGGCAATTTCTCCTGCTCTGTCCACATTCTCACTACTACAGATTTGAAAGTTTCTCCAATTACACCTCTGCTCCTCTGTTTTCAGTATTATCCCTGAGCTCCAACACCGCCAGTTGGCGCTCGGAAGTGCCGTCTGCACAGTCAACACTTGCTGCCATGTTATTAGGGTTCAGTAACGTCAGCTGTTCCCCTGCTGTGCGGACGGCAATTTCTCCTGCTCTGTCCACATTCTCACTACTACAGACTTGAAAGTTTCTCCAATTACACCTCTGGCTCCTCTGTTTTCAGTATTATCCCTGAGCTCCAACACCGCCAGTTGGCGCTCGGAAGTGCCGTCTGCACAGTCAACACTTGCTGCCGTGTTATTGGGGTTCAGTAACGTCAGCTGTTCCCCTGCTGTGCGGACGGCAATTTCTCCTGCTCTGTCCACATTCTCACTACTACAGATTTGAAAGTTTCTCCAATTACACCTCTGGCTCCTCTGTTTTCAGTATTATCCCTGAGCTCCAACACCGCCAGTTGGCGCTCGGAAGTGCCGTCTGCACAGTCAACACTTGCTGCCGTGTTATTGGGGTTCAGTAACGTCAGCTGTTCCCCTGCTGTGCGGACGGCAATTTCTCCTGCTCTGTCCACATTCTCACTACTACAGATTTGAAAGATTTTTCCAATTACACCTCTGGCTCCTCTGTTTTCAGTATTATCCCTGAGCTCCAACACCGCCAGTTGGCGCTCGGAAGTGCCGTCTGCACAGTCAACACTTGCTGCCGTGTTATTGGGGCTCAGTAACGTCAGCTGATCCCCAGCTGTGTGTCCGGCAAATTCTCCTGCTTTGTCCACATCCACTGTACTATGGATTTAAAACCTCCTCCAAATACACCTCTGGCTCCTCCGTTTTTAGTATTTACCCTGGGCTCCAATACCGCTAGTTGCTGCTTAGAAGTGCCGTCTGCACAGTCAACGCTTGCTTCAGTGTTATTGGGGTTCAGTAACGTCAGCTGATCCCCAGCTGTGTGTCCGGCAAATTCTCCTGCTTTGTCCACATCCACTGTACTACGGATTTAAAACCTCCTCCAAATACACCTCTGGCTCCTCCGTTTTTAGTATTTACCCTGGGCTCCAATACCGCTAGTTGCTGCTCAGAAGTGCCGTCTGCACAGTCAACGCTTGCTCCAGTGTTATTGGGGTTCAGTAACGTCAGCTGATCCCCAGCTGTGTGTCCGGCAAATTCTCCTGCTTTGTCCACATCCACTGTACTACAGATTTAAAACCTCCTCCAAATACACCTCTGGCTCCTCCGTTTTTAGTATTTACCCTGGGCTCCAATACCGCTAGTTGCTGCTCAGAAGTGCCGTCTGCACAGTCAACGCTTGCTCCAGTGTTTTTGGGGTTCAGTAACGTCAGCTGATCCCCAGCTGTGTGTCCAGCAAATTCTCCTGCTTTGTCCACATCCACTGTACTACGGATTTAAAACCTCCTCCAAATACACCTCTGGCTCCTCCGTTTTTAGTATTTACCCTGGGCTCCAATACCGCTAGTTGCTGCTCAGAAGTGCCGTCTGCACAGTCAACGCTTGCTCCAGTGTTATTGGGGTTCAGTAACGTCAGCTGATCCCCAGCTGTGTGTCCGGCAAATTCTCCTGCTTTGTCCACATCCACTGTACTACGGATTTAAAACTTGCTCCAATTACACCTCTGGCTCCTCCGTTTTTAGTATTTACCCTGGGTTCCAGCACCGCCAGCTGGTTCTCGGCAGTTCCATTTGCTCTTGTACCTTCTACTACCCATCCGGGTTCCAGTACCGTCAGCTGGTTCTCGGCAGTGCCTTTGGATTAGGTGCCTCCTTCTCGGTATCCAAGTTCCACCAACGTCTGCTGGTCCTTGGTAGTGCTTTCTGGCACAGGTACCTCCTGCTTAGTAACCGAGTTCCAGTACCGTCAGCTGGTCTTCGGCAGTTCCATTGGCTCTTGTACCTTCTGCTACCCATCCGGGTTCCAGTACCGTCAGCTGGTCCTTGGTAGTTCCATTTGCTCTTGTACCTTCTACTACCCATCCGGGTTCCAGTACCGTCAGCTGGTTCTCGGCAGTGACTTTGGCACGGGTACTCCCTCCTGCCCAGCCTGGTTCCAGCACGCCAGCTGTTTCCGGGTAGTGTCAACGTCACTTTGCCTCCAATGCGTTGTCCTGTCGTGTTGCGGTCGGGTTAGCCGACTCTATGGTGCCTGCAGTTTAGGTGACTCCTATGTGGGCTGCGGGATCTGGCAATGAAGGCTGGTTCCATAGTGCCAATAGGACAAGCACCCCCTGTAGGACTGTGGGTTTTGGTAACTGCGGCCGGCTCGCGGCCTTGAACTTTTTTTTACATGGGTACCTTCTGCTACCCATCTGGGTTCCAGTACCGTCAGCTGGTTCTCGGCAGTGCCTTTGGATTAGGTGCCTCCTTCTCGGTATCCAAGTTCCACCAACGTCTGCTGGTCCTTGGTAGTGCTTTCTGGCACAGGTACCTCCTGCTTAGTAACCGAGTTCCAGTACCGTCAGCTGGTCTTCGGCAGTTCCATTGGCTCTTGTACCTTCTGCTACCCATCCGGGTTCCAGTACCGTCAGCTGGTCCTCGGTAGTTCCATTTGCTCTTGTACCTTCTACTACCCATCCGGGTTCCAGTACCGTCAGCTGGTTCTCGGCAGTGACTTTGGCACGGGTACTCCCTCCTGCCCAGTCTGGTTCCAGCACGCCAGCTGTTTCTGGGTAGTGTCAACGTCACTTTGCCTCCAATGCGTTGTCCTGTCGTGTTGCGGTCGGGTTAGCCGACTCTATGGTGCCTGCAGTTTAGGTGACTCCTATGTGGGCTGCGGGATCTGGCAATGAAGGCTGGTTCCATAGTGCCAATAGGACAAGCACCCCCTGTAGGACTGTGGGTTTTGGTAACTGCGGCCGGCTCGCGGCCTTGAACTTTTTTTTACATGGGTACCTTCTGCTACCCATCCGGGTTCCAGTACCGTCAGCTGGTTCTTGGCAGTGCCTTTGGATTAGGTGCCTCCTTCTCGGTATCCAAGTTCCACCAACGTCTGCTGGTCCTTGGTAGTGCTTTCTGGCACAGGTACCTCCTGCTTAGTAACCGAGTTCCAGTACCGTCAGCTGGTCTTCAGCAGTTCCATTGGCTCTTGTACCTTCTGCTACCCATCCGGGTTCCAGTACCGTCAGCTGGTCCTCGGTAGTTCCTCAGCTTTCTTGTACCTTCTGCTACATTTCCAAGTTCAAGCTTTTTGAAATGGTTCTTGGTAATCACTCTAAATCTCCCTGACGAGGACCCTGAAGACGAGGACCCTGAAGACCAACCCTAAGAAGACGAGGACCCCGAAGACAAGGACCCCCGAAGACGACGACCCTGAAGACCACCCCAAAGAAGACCAAGAAGATGACCCTGAAGAAGTTGACCAAGAGGACAAAGAAGAGAAGACAAGCACCAAGATGCAGAAGAACAAGAGACAGAAAACCAAGAAGCAGAAATACAAGAAGCTGCAGAACAAAAAGCGGAAAAACATTAAGCATAAGACTAAAAATCAGAGCAAAAGATAATATCTAAATTATAAGCAGAAGAAGACTAAGCAGTGTATGGGGGTGAGTCCGTTCCTCCTCGTGGTGCCCCTGGAAAAGACCTGCTGCTGCCAAACTGAACGCGGACAAATCCTGTTGTAAATCTTTTGTGACGGGCAGAACGAAAGGTGTAATGTCTAACCTTTTAGAGATAACAACTACAGGAATGCCTGCCACAAATAAGAATATGATGAAGAAGAAGAAGATGAAGAAGATGAAGAAGTAGAATATGAAGAATGTAAAAAAAAAGAATAATACGAAGAAGGTGAAGAAGAAGAAGAAGATGAAGAAGAAGTGGATGAAAAAGATGCTGATGCTGAGGATGATGAAGGAGAAAGTGTGGGAGAAGTAAAAAAGAAGGTGAAGAGCATGGAAGTAGTGAAACATAAATATCTGACAAAATATAAAAATACTTAACATAGTCAATATTTCCGTAACTCAGAACGTCTTAAAAAAAATATTAATTCCTGCTATTCCATTTGATTGGGCTAAACCTCTATGCCTTTATTGTCTCCCCCACCTCCCCCAATACATTCTACATTATTCTTAGTTGTTTTCCTTCATGTAGAATTAACCTACAAGGAAAGAAAGGGTTTATTTTCATTCCGATATTTCTGTCCCATTGACTTGCATTGGTTTCCGGTATCGGAATCGGCGATATCCGATACTTTTTCGGTATCGGTCCGATCCAATCCAATCCGATATTTCCCGATATCGGAAGGTATCGCTCAACACTACTCACCATTAATAACTTTATTGATAGAAGCTAAGGCTGTAAATGAGCGGTATTTCTGCATGCGGTGCTCATACTCCATAGTGAATAAATTGAAAGTTTTGAAAATGTTGTTTCCATTTTTACACCATCTGTAGATCATTAACAAGATTATTTAACCTTTTTATTTCCATATTAGCATATTAGTGCTTGGGCCTACCAACAGATCTTCTGGTACTCTTATGTGTCAGTCTCATCCTGGTCACCTTGAAGAGGTTGTACAGGGTTTGAGCAAAAATGGTTGCTTTCTTTCAAAAACAGCATCATAGCGGATCATGGCTTGGGTCTCGAATTGCAGTTCACCTCCATTTAATAGAACTAAGCTGCATTACCAAACATAACCTGAGGTCGGGTACAGTGCTGTTTTGGTAAGAGGATAGCTATGTTTGTGTGAAAAAAAGCCTTTAAAGGGAACCTGGCACATTGTAAAACGCTATTTACTTGCAGATATGGAGTTAATCTACTGGTAATATGCTGCCGACTGCCTTATTGTAAGTGCGGCTACTGGGAGAAAAAGAAGATATTTCCTCCCAGTAACAGCCGGCTTTCAGTCATGGAGGAGTGCACGGAGTGGCTACAGTCACCACTCACAGCACTGCTCTGCAGAAAATCTGTGAACAGCAAGCTGTCAATTAAAGTGCCGAGGTGTGCTTATGCCCGTCACTCATAGTATAGTGAGCAGTGCTGGGAGCGGTGACTATAGTTGCTCCATACACACTCCCATGACTGAAAGTCGGTGGCTCCCGGGAGAAAATATCTTCATTTTCGACTGAAAGCTGGCAGCTCCCGGGAGAAAATATCTTAATTTTTTCCTGGTAGCCGCACTTTCATTAAGGCGGCCGGGCAGCATTGGAACACTTTTTTACCTTTAAATCAACTCTATATCTGGAGGTAAATAGTGTTTTCCAAGGTGACAGGTTCCCTTTAAGGAGCATTATTAACACTATAATGATAGTAATACTAAGAATGACATTCAGCACATGAAGATGCTTCAGCAGTGTCGTATTTTTAACCATATTCTGTCCTATCCATCAATGGACCAAGGGACTAATAAGACCCATAGAATAAAGAGAACAGATGGGACATACAATAGCCAGCACAGGTAGCGTTCTCCATACCACATGTGGTCATAAAGAAAGCGATATCTTTAGCCGCTCTTTCAGGTTCTTTCAAGTCTTTTTTGAGAAACCTCTTTGCAGCAATTGAAGATGAGAGACTCGCGAGCCCTAGACTGTCAATAATCCTGCTGAAATGTCAGAGCACAATGTATTGCCAGTCATTAGGAGGAATGTAGTTTAATGTTTGGAGAAGGCAGAGAACCGAGATTCATGTCTCCCCGATATCACAGATAATATAAGAGAGAGTATACGGCCTTGGAGACCCATGCCCCCCACCCCACATATCGGCCTCCAGAGGGGATTCATCATCCTTTTTTTTTTCTCTTTAGGGTCTTTTATCCGATCACAGAACGGGCAGAAAAAATGAGGCAGTAAATACAGGAGTCAAGAAGCGAAGGCCGGGGAATCTGATTTGTAGAATTCATATTCTATCCCCTATGAAAAAAAAAAAAAGTAATGTGAAAAATAAATATACAAAAATATTTCTGAGCGGCGAAGCAAGAAAAAAATTGCATAATTCAGTTCAGAACAAATTAGTTTAATATCCAAGTCAAGTGATCATTGCGGCTGAGCCAGGAGGCGCTTACACGGGTTATTATTCATGTACTTATCTCTATGTATAGAGCGCGAGCAGCTACTCTCCTATCATGGGACCCAGCTCTCTATTAGACGCTCATGTACAGTAAATGCCTTGCGATATTTTTTCAGGGTTTGTCTTTCTTCTAAACCACAAAGCCTCTTGTAGGACAGAAAGTTACATCTCAGACTGGTTATCGATCAGCCGAAATATTGAATCCACTGACAGCTGATGTGAAGAACATTATCTCGGAGCAGTTGCACATCAAGTAAACGCTAAGGGCCGTATTCATTATTGCATTTGCTATTTATTTAGTCTAGTTTGGGATGGGTTTTTTTTTGCCATTTTTTCTTCTTTTGCTCCTTTTTTTTTCTTTTAATTTGAGCCCTTTTTAAAACCTATTTCATATGCGCTCCTATGTCTATTTTTTATATTCGCCATTGTGTCCCGGATTTTCCTTTTCCAGAGGCCAATTCATCAATAGTGCTAAAAAGTTGCAACATTTTTGTGCAAATGTACTGCAGTGAAACCCCCCCCCCTACACCCATGTACGCCTGAAATCTTTGCAAAATTGTTCTGACATTTTAGTGGAACATGTGGCTTTTTGCACAAAAAAGGTTAAAAGCAAGGTCAAAGGCAATAGTAAGGAGCATTATTTATTTTGTGCAAAATTCATAAAGCACGTGCACTATTTTCAAAAATTTGGTGCAAAAACATCAATGAATTCCACAGGAAAAAAATGTGAGTTAAAAAAATGCAAATGATGAATCAAACACTCCATTCTTCAAGTTGATAGCCAAGCATAAGGGTAACACTAGCCACTATTAATATTAATCTTTTTATTTATATAGCGCCAACATATTCCGCAGCGCTTTTGTGGCGCCCCTAAGGGTTCAGTCGCCACAGAGGTACTGCATCTCACCCAGAGGTGTGGTATCTCACTCTCAGGTAAGGATGGAGTGCTGCCCGGGACCCAAACACCTGCATTCAACACATTCCACTTCAGTGGGGGCAGGGCGAGATTGCTCCTGAGGGAGAGCACAGTCCCCGGTTCCTGGCTGAAGGGTGGAACTATGTAGTGGGTGTGGGTGGAGGACGTAGTTCAGGGGAGCACAGGAAAAGAAGTGATATAAATAGAGAAGCCATCTTGAAAGTTCAGGTCAGTCAGAGGAGGAGAGTGTGTGGAGCAAGAGCTCAGCAGGAGCTCTGCTCAGGAGGAGGGCCTAGCAGAGAGGCCCTGAGTGAAGAACTATAAGCTCAGCTAGATACCGGAGGCTTCTGTACTTTTAGGGTGCAGTTGCCACAGCCACAATTACATCGCTGAAAAGGTGGCCACAGAGGGTCCAGGGGACTGCAGGTCGCCCGACAAGACCCGAGGCTACCGGCTTGGGACACTGATTGTGAGGCGCAGGGCAGGAGGGTGAGAGCCAGCGCAGGAAGACGACTGAGAAAGGTACACAGAAGGGGGTCCCGTTAAGCGTTCTTGAACTACCTGAGGGATTGCTGAACCCCTGCCTGGTGAACGCAGTGCGACGTGGGAGGCTGTAATCTGTACAGTGTAACCTGAAGAACTTAACAACTGTCAGTAAATTCTGAAGACTGCACCGCACTGTCTCTGTGAATTACTGCTGCGCCATCACCCCCTGCACTACACTGCACTACAACGCCCAGCAACATCTATACATCTACACTGCCCTGGAGCTAAGCTCTACCTGTGGACAGCTAAACCAACTCTGCTGCATCAACAACAGCTCCAGAGGACCTGCACTGCAGCGCCGGCTCCACATAGCCGCATACCACAGGTGGCGTCACGAACATTTCATAAAAACTATAATCCTTTTCTTTAAAACCCCTTTTATTGACCGCCCTGGGTCACGGACCGGGTCACCGCCACTGTGACATCTCCCCTAGCAACGACCAGCCTGGCACCGAGTACCCCACGGCCCAGGGGGCGCGTCACTTTATAATTCAGACAATTTACATACATTATGGGCACTGTCCCCATTGGGTCTCACAATAAAGGTTCCCTATCAGTATGTCTTTGGAGTGTGGGAGGAAATCGGAGAACCCGGAGGAAACCCACGCAAACACGGGGAGAACCTGCAAACTCCTTGCAGATGTTGTCCTTGGTGGGTTTTAAATCCAGCACCCCAGCGCTGCAAGGCTGCAGTGCTAACCACTGAGTCACTGTGCTAACCACTGAGCCACCGTGCTGCCCACTATTCATGGACAAGCCGCGAGGTTGGGTAGTCAAGAGGTCTGAGGTCAAAAGCCATGAGGGTATGTCATAGACAAAGGGGTGAGATGTAGTCAGGTAACAGTCCGAGGTCAGAATTCCAAGAAGGTAGCGAATCACTACAAAAGGGCTAGGCAAACAGATGGTCAAAGCAAATCCAAGGTGGAGCAGCAAAGATCAGAAGACAAGACTAGGAACACAGAACACACACACACACACAGCAAAGCTACAAATGTCAGCAATCTAAGGCAGAGAGTTGGTTAAACAGCTAGCCAGGTAATTTCTGTGAACAGGAGACACATGGATGAACCCTGGTTCTGATTGGACGGCTAAACTGCCACTCAAGACACTGACAGCTCAGCACGCCCCAGCGTCCGATTCGATGGCTGAGCTGTTCATCACCATACTGCCAGCTCAGCACGTCCCTGTCCTAGATTGTATGGCAGAACTGTCATTCATCGCATCCCGACAAACTGATAGGAGGAATCGTGACAATAAGGATCTGAAAAAAGCTAAAGTGCAGCTTGGACGAGTGGGTCAAAGCATCTCCAAATAGACAGGTCATGTGAAGTGGTTACTACTTACCAACAGTGGTCCAAGGAAGGACATCTGGTTAACCATGTTTGTCCAAGACTCATTCCTGTGCCCGAGAGTGAAAACTAGTCCTTGGGATCCAATCCTTCGGAAGAGCGGCTGTAGCACAAATTGCATTGCTGGAATAATTTCTGCTCACTATGATCGAAAAATGTCAGGAGACCCAGAACAGGTGAGTATACGTTTTTAAAAAAATAAATAAATAAAAAAAAATCACATTTTATATGGCTCTTTACGATTCAGAAAAATGGTGGCCAAATAAAAAAAAAAAAACAAGCAAGATTTTTGGTGAATGCAGATTTTTGCACAATTAGAGTAGAGTTCAATTATTCCGCTCAAATATATTTGCTCGTCTTTATTACAAAGCCTTATTGGATCGGAGGTGCAAACACGGTGCCTCTTTAGAGGCCGTGCATCTATGATCAGTTCAGTAATTTATGAGTTGCTTGTTCATGTCATAAAAGCCCATTACTTGAAGTGACAGCTTATTGTAAACCTTTGGCTCATTCATTATTGGGTACGAAGACACATACATTTATCTACCTATCATCCGCTGTCCTGTAAAATCTCACTCTCATGAATCACAGCTTTATTAAAATATCCGAAATCCAAAATGACGGAGGATATGCAGACCAATATGCTCAGTCTCCTCCGCGAGATTATGTTCACCAGACCCCTAAAATGAGAAGGCATTTAATAATCCCTTTATTCCTGCTTTCTAATCATTTCATTCTAGCAGCAATGGAAATCAGCTATCTATTGCCTGACACATTCACACAGCAGACAGTATAACATACACTGCTGCAGTGTAAAGTATGGAGGATAACGCAGAATCATGAGTCTTTAATCAGACAGGATGTGGACTTTTTTCATACTACCACAGACTCCAGTAGACAATGCATTTAAGCAGGAGTCAGTGACCATATTTGTGTCCAAATAGTGCTCAATTGGACAAACCATAAATTTCTAATACATATGGTTCCCACATGTCTATCCACCCTGTCAAATCAGCTGCCTGGCGCTTTTTCAAACTCCCATAGAAATGAATCAAGACAGCTGTGCATGCGTGGCCACATTTTCAATTACAGCATCCACTTGAACAGGTGGGAAAAGGGTCGGGGGACCCCCATTCTGGAGATAGGTGTGGTTTCTTGGAGTTTGAATCAAAATCTATCAGATATGAATATGCCATAAATATAAAAGAATGCACATTTAAATATTAGCATTTTGGTCGCCTGCATCCACCACTAGAGGGAGCTAGAGGTATTAAACTCAAAGTAAAGCTATTGCCACATTTTCTGCCCCTAAAACTCTGTTATGGTATTATACCAGATGGTAATAGGTTTCTAAAGATACCTTCATTTTCATAGTTCCTTGTAGAATAAAGTATAAAATATATGCTAATTACCCAAGAAGAGTCATGTGGGCAGTCCATGCTTCAATGACATCACATAGGTGGTATATATTACACACCGGCTCTGGTATCATTCAACATATGTAAGGACAGTAAATTTTGCATCAATGTGCACACACTGGACGCTTCCAGACAAGGCATATGAATGACATATCCTAGCCTGTGCAATGTCAATCAAAGTAGGACTGCATGACTCCTCAGAAGTCTCAGATTCACCCACTTGACTGTTCACAGATAATTACCATATAACGTGCGATAATTTATAACCTTGTTTTATACTTCATGATGCAAGTTTATGCTAGGCTCACTTGGTGAGTTGGAGTCTCTAAGTCTTAGGTCTGGGTGGGCACATGAACCCTGGGTGTTGATGCAGCAAGCAGGAAGGCATGTGGGCAATAAGGATTTGGCACACACAGGAACTTCAGGAGCAGCCGGATGGATGAAGTGGAGCCTAGCAGGGATGAATGAAAGCACAAACACAAAAACACAGAAGGTGAAGCACACCAAACATGGAGGTCAAGAGTAGAGATGAGCGAACCTTTTGATGTTCAGTTTTGTCGACTCTTGGCGAACAGCCAAAAAAGTTTGTGTTCAGGCACCCAAACCCGAACGGGGCCCCGAACATCAATGGTTTCCCACGCTGTCATCTGTATGACAGCGCGGTAAACAGGGGCTCCGATCGGCGGTACCGCTGGTCAGAGCGCTGCGGGATCACGCTGTCAGATGTCAGCATGATCCTGCAGCTGTGACTGTGACCCACGATAAAAAGCTTACCGCAGGTCACAGGCGTCGACTAATGAGACTACTACACCCATCAGCCTACACCTGCTGGCACTGCAAACAGCGAGCACAGGTGCCGCTGATGTGAGGAGTAGTCTCTCATCAGCCGGTGCCTTTGCTCCAAGAAAAAAAAAAGTTAAAATTAATAAATATTCAAATAAAAAAACACATTATTCTCACCTATACCTAATCTCCTCGATGCCCTTATTGAGTGCACTCACTGCCAGAAGTGAGGTTACCAGGGCTCATCAGTTGATGAACTCCAGTGACCTTTCTAATGGCAGCTCAGCTCTATACACTACGGGAGCGATCAGTGTATCGCTGGCTGCCGGATAGAGCGTCATATCTCCCGATGTGATTGTTCTATAAGTGACATTCTAATGATGGATTACAGCGTGGGACAGTATGTTGGCCGAGTGAGTATTATGCTTATTATTTTTCTTTTTTAACAGGGGACAAGGGCATCGAGGATTAGGTGTTAGGTGAGTATAACTGTGTTTGTTATTTTTAAATAAAAAAGTAAAAGTGTGTTTTTTTTATTTCAAATAAAGGATTTTTTTTCTGGCTGTGTCTTTATTTCACAAATTTTACTATGGGGTTAGTAATGGGGGTGTCTTATAGGCGCCTCTCCATTACTAACCTGTGAGCTTCATGTCAGCTGCCAATACAAGGCAGACATGAACCCCAACCCTATTACACCACTTGCTACTGCACAAGGGCAAGTGGGAAGAGCAAAAGCTAAGTGCCAGATTTGGCGCATCTTATTGATGCGCCATTTCTGGGGCCGCTGAGAGCTGTTGCTATTAGCTTCAGAGGGAGCCAGGATACATGGCCCCTTCCCTGGCTATTAATATCAGCCTGCAGCTGTCTGCCTAGCCTTTGCTGGTTAGAATTTATAGGGGGACCCTATGTCTATTTTTTTCTGGGGTCCCCCTGTAATCTAGCCAGTAAAAAGTTGTGAGCTGTTATTAATAGCCAGGGAACATTTTGGGCTAATGGCCTCTTTCCCTGGCTAGTAACATCATCCCCCAGGTCGCTTTAGTGATGGATCCTCTCCTGCTCTCGGCCCAATAGGTCGTGATCACCATCAATATCAAGTCATTGTACAGTCTTTGTCCTTTTCAACCTGATTTCTTTAAAAACAAGCTAGGCAACTATAAATAGTCCTGATGTCATCGCGCCACACACCTCTCTGTGTAATTATCCAAACCAAAGAGGCTTCACTGTCACGCTGCTGACATTTGATAAAGCTACAAGCCCAAATTATTGTCTTGAGCAGAACACTTTCTGCACATTAACAGCTGCGAGAGAAAAATGTGGGCAAATATTTGGCATAAGGCATCAAGCCGGTCAACAGACATGGAAATGAAGCACCATGTAAGGGAAGGGGAGATCTTACCTTTCCAAGAATACATATTCCCCTTAGCCTTGTAATCAAAAATAATAACAATAATTAAACTGTTCAGGACATAAATTGAAGCGGCACCACGTGGAGCACAAAGTGTCAGATCTTAGAAAATGATGATTAAAGCGGAGTACATTATTGAGATGGAACAATGGGCTATGATCACTGCAGAGCGGAGATAAGGATGTTTCACTTCTCGATTTGGCATGTCTCTGCCGGGTCGACAATGCAGCTGAGAAGGAGGGGATGCAATTCTGAGACAACAACAGACAATTCTATTGGTAAGATGCAAAAT
This sequence comes from Phyllobates terribilis, assembly GCF_046119375.1. Lineage (NCBI taxonomy): Eukaryota > Metazoa > Chordata > Amphibia > Anura > Dendrobatidae > Phyllobates > Phyllobates terribilis. Next base: position 391,373,023 of record NW_027362765.1, read on the forward strand.
TATGAAGCCTATTTTCCACTCATACACTCATCGATGTTAAGAAGGATCAGTGAGTTGCAGTGAAATATAGTGGAAACCAATGTGGTCCTATCCTGGAATCCCAAGTGTTCATCTAACTTGAGACACTCTAAATGACATTTGCATGTTCTCTCTATGGTTTCCTGCAAGTCCTACTACAAATATTTGCCCTTATATAGTCAATATGGGCAGTCCCCGAGTTATGAACTAGATGAGTTCTGTAGTTTTGCTTGTAACCTGAATATGTATGTAAATGGGAACAGGGATGGGAAACAAAAACTAATACCTCACCACTGACCATCAGGCCGCCATGCTGGTCACAACTTGCCATCTGGTTCTCTTTTTTCCACCATCGAGCGCCGCATCTTTGACCTCTTAACCATAAATCAGGACATCTGACTGTGACCAGACCTCAGAAACTACTGTGTGTCATGAGGTCGAAACATCAACGCAGTGACCATCCATAAGATGCAGCACACGACAGCGGAAAGAAAAGGACCAGAGGCGAGCAGAAGGGAAGCCAGATAGGTGAGTATTAGTTGATTTATTTTAAACCAATACTGACCTCTCTTGGAGCCCCACTGCTCACCGTGTGGTCCTCTTTTTTCCATCTTCTCGCACTGTATCTCTGGCCTCTCAACTATAGGCTAGGACCTGTGCCTCATAAGAGTTTTTTTTTTAACATCCGGTGTACGGAACTAGTGGTAGTACATAAGTTGGAAAGTCAGATGTGGAGGATAGTTTGAGAAAAGGTTAGGGCTCCAATAGAGAAAAAGATACAAAGGAGTTTTATTGGGTGGAGGAAACAGAGTGTGAGAACAGCATGGGGGAGAAAAGGGTGAGGTGATAGTATGGAGAAGAGTGTGAGGGAACAGTATGGGGGTAGAAAACTGAGGAGACAGTATAGGGTGGGGAGGAATGTGAAGGGATATTATGGAGTCAAAAACTAAGTGGAGAAATGTATGAGGGGATAGTATGGGGTCAAAAACTATGATGGGACAGTATGGGGGAATAAAAGTGTGAGGGGAGAAATGTATGAGGGGTCTAAATGGGGGAGGAATTGTGAGAGGACAGTATAGGGGATTATTGTGAGGGGACAGTATAAGGGAAAAATGTGTGATGGGCCATTACGGGAAGTGAAAAGTGTGAGGGCACAGTATGAGGGGAGAAAAGTGTGAGTGGACAGTGTGAGGAGACGGAATGTTTGAGGAAACAGTATGGATAGAAATGTGTGAGGGAACTGTATAGCAGAGAAGTGTGAGGGGACAGTATGGGGAAATAGTGTGAAGTGACAGTATGGAAAAGAAAAGTGTGAGGGAACAGTATGGGGGATAGAAGCATGAGGGATTAGTATGGGGAAAGGAATGTGTGAGGGAACTGTATGGTGGAGAAGTGTGAGGTGACTGTATAGGAGAAAAGTGTGAGGGGTCACAGTACAGAGAATGGATAGTGTGGGGGGCAATATAGAGATGGAGCTGTGTGCAGAGACAGTGTGAGGGCACAGCAAGCAGGGGAAAGTATGCAGGGGGGAGTGTGAGGATAAGGGCAAGGTATAGAGAGTATAGTGATGACATAGTGTAAGGGGACAGTGTGAAGAGGGGACCCAGTATGGGAAGAAGGAAGAGTGGTGTGGGACACTTAAGATAGCGACAGTGTGGTGGTTATAACTAATAAGGGAGTACAGTGTGATGGTTATAGCTAATAAAGGCAGACAGTGTAAGTTATAGTTCAAAAGAGGGGAGTGTGTGGAGGCAATATTTCATAGAAAAGGACAGTGTGGAGAGTATGTACCTTAAAAAGGACAGTGTGGGGGTAATATTTTATGCACATAACACAGTGAGGGGCAATTATATATTCAGGGGCACAGTGAACAGTAGTGTTGAGCCACCCCCGTAGTGTTCGAGTTCAGTTCGGTTCGTCGAACACCCGTGTGTTCGCCGAACTGTTCGTCGAACTGTTCGTCGAACACCTTCGAACACCGTTAAAACCAATGGCAGGCAAACAAAAACACATAGAAACACATAGAAAACACCTTCAAAGGTGTCCAAAAGCTGACAAACTGCTCAGAAGACATAACTAACACATGGAAAAGTGACAAGTACATATAGTCATGCGAAAAGAAAAGAGGTGGAGGAGTAAAAGGAGGGGGAGACACAGATATAGGCATGTCATGCCCTTCTAAAATCCAAAAAGTGAGAAGCCGACACGGCCAGTCCGCTCCTGCCCGTGCCACCTCTGTGTCGCCGGGTTTGTGCCAGAGCCGCGGTGAACCCTGACGGCCAGCCCCCCTCTCCCAATACTGGTGCCTGTCTGCTGGTGGGTCAAGCGAGCCCCCTGTGGTGGAGGCAGCTCTAAGCTTTTTAATTTAAATTGTCTCTCAAATTTGAATGAATACACTTTAAATCCATTTACAAGGATCTATTGGAGGGAAAGTCTCATGCCAGCAGCCGCGTAATTCCAGCTCCAGTAGCGTCCACTAAAGCTGCTGCAGTTAAAAAGCTTTTATAAGGATCGAGCTCGGCTGTCCACCGCAAGGCATCCTACTGCCAGTCCCAGCCCCTATGCCTTGGGGTGCCTCCTGATGCTCTTCACTGAGTATCCCGTGGTCCCAAAGCATTTCCTTTGAAAAAATTAAGTGTCCAAACTACAGGTGGTGTAGCTTGCTTAACAGCCGGGATAATCCGCTGACTAGCAGACACTGCTACTAGGCACAAAGTATTTCCTGGGCTAGATGCAGTTAAAAATTTGTAATTAGATACTCTCGTTGGATGCTGAGAAAGCATTCCATAGAGTCTCCTGGCACCCCATATATTATTCTCTTAAAAAGTTTGGGGTAGGGGTCTAGGGGACCCTTTTATAGCCAAAATCACGGCCCTGTATCGCAATACGTCACCTAGGCTGAAGATAAATGGAACTGTAGCACCCTGTGGGCTCGGTTGCTACAGAGGTATTGCACCTCACCCAGAGGTGTGATATCTCACTCTCAGGTAAGGATGGAGTGTGGATCAGGACCCGACACCTGCATGCATTACACCACATTGCCGTGGGGCAGGGCGACCAAAATGCCCCTGAGATGGGCACGACAGTCCCTGTCCCTGGCTGGAGTGGGGGGAGGGAACACTGAGGAAGGGGAACCCTGTAGTGCAGGAGCAGGGAGGAAGCAGTTCCTGGGTGCATTGAGAAGGGAGTATAAAAGGTGGGCACCATCTTAGTTCAGTGCAGAGAAGTCTGAGCAGAAGTGACAGGGAGCAGGGGCTCTGCATGAGCTCTGCTCCGGAGGCGGGCCTAGTAACAGAGGCCCAGGCCTGGAAGAGGGAGAAGGAAGGAAGAGGAGCGGAGAAGGCTCCAGGAACGAGGAACGAAGGGACCCCAGGGGTGCGGACGGGCGAGTCGCCACCGCACGCCCGAATCCACCTGCGTGGAGGGGTCAGGCCAAAGGGGGAGACCGGTCCCCGAAACTAGTGGAGGCGGGAAACGACCCTCAGCTAGAAACCGGAGGCTGTGACATTTTATGTGGCGCAGCCCCTCGCTACACCCGCTAGGAAGGCACCACATAGGGTCAGGGAAACTGGCGCCAAGTTTACCAAGAGGAGGCCCGAGGCAGCCGGACAGAAGGGTTGGTAAGAAAGGCCAGACAAAGGACACACAAAGGGGGTCCTGTGAAGTGCTCCAAAGTTATCTGGGAGTTGTCTGAGCCCCTCACCTGGTGAGCACAGTACGACGTGGGCAGCCGTTACCTGCAGACGTGGTCTGGATAATAAGAACTGTGAGTAAAGGCCCTGGACTGCATCACTGACTCCGTGTCGTTACTGCTGCTGCCCTGCACCATCACCCCCATCCTCCGCATACACTGCCCTGAGGCTATACTCCTCCCGTGGGGAGTTATGCTACCCTCTGCTGCACCCACAACACCAGCCTCAGCGGTCTGCCCTGCAGCGGCGGTTCACTCTGACCGCAATCCACGGGTGGCGTAGTCGAACATTTAAACATCAAAACCACATAAATAGTTCCGCCACTGGTTTGACCGCCCTGAGCCACGGAACCGGGTCGTCGCCACGGAGACTACATCCACCAAAAAGGGTCCGGCTCCGGGTGTCCCAAGGCCCAGGGGGCGCGTCAGAACATTTTCATCACCTTTCATAATCACCAATGGGACAAGGCAGGGATGTCCTCTGTCCCCTCTCTTATACATCCTAGTGACGGAGCACCTGCTCTCATCAATTCGCCATAACCCCAATATTAGGTGGATTGAGGTGGGAGGCACCGAGTACAAGTGCTCTCTATTTGCTGATGATGTCCTAGTATATATCACTCAATCACATATATCCATCCCTGCTGTTATGGCTGAAATAGATCACTTTGTTACATGGTCAAATTTTAAAATCAATGCAGCGAAGTCTGAGGCCCTCGATGTCTACCTCCCCAAATCCATACAGGATTCCATCCAGTCCAACTTTCCCTTTGCCTGGCCCTCACAGGGTATCAAATACTTAGGAATTCCTATTCATAGAGACCTCTCCCATCTATGTTATCTTAATTTTGGGCCCTTTATTGAACAACTCCATGCAGACCACGGTTGGCAAGTTAGAACTGTAAGATTCACTACGTGAACCACTGGTGTTTTGTGGAAAAGCACATGTACACTGTGTTCCAAATTATTATGCAAAAAGTGTTTAGGAGTGATAAGGGAAGAATTTGTTTGTTTGTCAGTTAAACTCATTGATGGTGATGTGTGTCAGGGCTCTTTATATCACTGTAAGCAATTGCAGACACCTGTGCTAATTAGTTTGGCAGGTGTGTCCAATGAAAGGCAAGACTACTTAAGAAGGCTGTCCCACATTATTAAGCAGCCTACATTTTCTGCCAAAATGGGAAAGAAAAAGGATGTGTCGGCTGCTGAGAAGCAACAAATTGTGGAGTGTTTAGGTCAAGGCATGACTACAATCAACATTGTGCGATGATCAGGATGAAGTGTCTTGGCAATCAAGAAGTATGTAGCTGATTCACAGTACACACGTGTGCGTGCTGATAAGGGCAAATTGAGGACTCTTTCCTACAGGAAATTAAGTCAGGTTAAAAGAGCAGCGGCAAAAAAGCCTTGTCATAGCAGCTGACAAGTTTTTGAAGCTGCTGGTGCCTCCAACGTCCCCCAAAGGTTGTAGATCAGGGTGGGCACACCTGCAGCTTTCCCATTTGATATAATGACTACCATATTATTATTGTATGATATCTCTTCAGTGTTCACACTACCAAGTCTGCTATAGATCTCTAACTATACTTATCTCCATTTATGTTTCCTTTGGTTGGGGTAGTCCCCTTGGCTATATACTTGTCCAGAATACACTGTGATCTCTATCCAAAGCTTTGGGACCTTTTGTTATTGACCCCACTATGTGTATTTATCCATATATATTTTTTGTATATGTATATTTATGAGATTGTTTTTATCCTTAGTAGCTTGTACTTACATGTATCTCCCTCCTCTTGTGTTTTTATATTTGCATTTGTGATCCATTTGTTTCATTCTCTTTTCTAATAAAGTATACATAAAATCTTTTTAATCTATTGGACGTTCTTCGAAGTTTCTCTTCCCCCCTTTTTTGTTTCTCCTTCTATATGATGCACTTCGGTAGTCCTTATGATATTTAGTCCTACTATGGGGATTACATCTGTTGCTCACTCTTACCCCTATATTTCAACTTTTTTGATTACCCCCACTACAGGAAATTACGTCAGGTTAAAAGAACAGCGGCAAAAAAGCCTTGTCATAGCAGCTGACAAGTTTTTGAAGCTGCTGGTGCCTCCAACGTCCCCCGAACAACAAGATACAGGGTCCTTCAGAGGTTTGTAGCTGTGCATACGCCATCCTGTCGACCTCCTCTATCCACTTCACACAAGCAGAAACGGCTCCAGTGGGCCAAACATTACATGAAGACTGATTTCAAAACTGTTTTGTTCACGGATGAGTGCCGTGCAACGCTCGATGGTCCAGATGGATGGAGTGGAGGATGGCTGGTTGATGGACACCCCACGCAAACACGGCTACAGCGCCAACAAGGAGGAGGTGGAGTAATGTTTTGGGCTGGAATCATGGGGAGAGAGATTGTCGGCCCCTTTAGGATCCCTGAAGGGGTAAAGATGAACTCCATAATGTATGTGGAGTTTCTCAAACAGCACTTCCTGCCATGTTTCAAGAAGAAGAACCGTGGATTCCACAGCAAGATCATTTTTATGCATGATAATGCACCGTCTCATGCTGCACATAACACATCTGCATCTCTGGCTGATATGGGCATAAAAGGGGACAAACTTATGGTGTGACCCCCATGCTCCCCTGACCTCTACCCCATTCAGAACCTCTGGGGCATCATCAAAAGGAGTGTCTATGATGGCGGGAGGCAGTTCACATCTAAGCAACAGCTCTGGGAGGGTATTCTGTCCTCATGCAAAACAATTGAAGCAGAAACCATCCAAAACCTGACAAATTCAATGGACGAGAGAGTTCAGAAGCTCCTTTCGAACAAGGGGTCCTATGTGCAAATGTAACATCACCTAGAATAAAGTTTTGAGTTGAAAACTGTTTGATTTAGTTTATAATAACCTGCTAATGCTTATAATTTCAAAAATGACCATTTTTTTGGTCTTTATTAAAATGAAAAGGTTGATTGAAGAGTGTGGGGGATCTAAGGGTGTGGCAACCCAGTAGTCAGGATTTCTTCGAATTCTGACAATCTGAGGGTCATGTTGCAGGTAGTGCAGCAAGAAGGCACTTATGTGTCTTGCGCATCTCGGAGCCCCAAAATTATTTTCCAGGCTAGATGCAGCTAAAAATTATTATTAATTTTAAATCTGGTGGAGCTTAGTATAGATGGCCTAATAGAATCAGTACTGCACACTGCTACAAAGCCCAAATTATTTTCCAGCCAAGATACAGATAAACATGATTAGTAATTTTAAATCTGGTGGAGCTTAGTATAGATGGCCTAATAGAATCAGTACTGCACACTGCTACAAAGCCCAAATAATTTTCCAGCCAAGATACAGATAAACATGATTAGTAATTTGAAAGCTTAAAATGGTTGGTGAGGTGATTTTAACCAATCATCAAGCTTTTACTCTCCCCAGGATGACACAGGGGTAGAAAAGTCGTTTCGGATCCATGATTTGTTCATCTTTATAAACGTGAGTCTGTCTACATTATCAGTGGAGAGCCGCATGCGCTTATCTGTCAGCACACCACCAGCAGCGCTGAACACACGTTCAGACAGAACGCTGGCTGCGGGGCATGACAAGATCTCCAAGGCGTAAGTGGCTAGCTCCGGCCATTTATCCAGATTGGAAGCCCAAAAAGAGCAAGGGTCCAGTGACACAGTCATGGCTTCAATGTTTACTTGGAGATACTCCTGTACCATCGTCTCTAGGCGTTGACTATGTGTCTGACTTCTTGTCTCCTGTGGCCTTGCAAAGGATGGGCTAAAAAAGTGGTGAAATTGATGTTACCAGCTGATACTGTGTTTCTGTTACGGTTTGAGTGCTGAACACTCGACGGTCCCACGGTTGGCAAGTTGGAACTGTAAGATTCAGTACGTGCACCACTGGTGTTTTGTGGAAAAGCACATGTAAGATTCTGCAACAGTCTCTGCTGATACTCCTGCATGCGTGCATCCCTTTCTATGGCAGGAATAATTTCTGCAAATTTACTTTTGTACCGGGGATCTAACAGTGTGGCAACCCAGTAGTCAGGATTATTTCTAATTCTCACAATTCGAGGGTGATGTTGCAGGTAGTGCAGCAAGAAGGCACTCATGTGTGTTGCGCATCCAGGAGCACCAAGTCCCTGTTGTGTTGGTGGCGAGGTAACAATCATGCTTCCTTCCTCTGTCCTCTCCCCCCAACTTCGCACAACAGAAATGTGATCAAGGTCTCCCTCATCTGATGAGTCTTCCATCAGTTCGTCCTCCACTTCTTCCTGGGCTCCTGCACCTTCCTCACTAGTTTGGCTGCTACCATGCGCCCTGGTAAAACCATCTCCCCCACCCTCACATGCCTGCCGGCTTGGTGCTGCCGACCGTCTGGACCTTGCAGATGTTAACCCTTCCGCATACAACTCCTCCTCCTCTACTTCCTCCACATCCTCTTGTGCCACCACCTGACTCCGAATTCTGTTTAACATGTGCTCCAGCATGTAAATCACCGGAATAGTCATGCTGATAATGGCATCGTCAGCACTAAACATCTTCGTCGCCATTTCAAAACTGTGCAGAAGGGTGCATAGGTCCCTGATCTGAGAACACTCCTCCAGCGTGATTTGCCCCACCTCTGGATCTCGTTGGCCCAGGCTATACGTCAGAACGTATTGCACCAGGGCTTGTTGGTGCTGCCACAGTCGCTGCAACATGTGCAGAGTTGAATTCCACCGGGTAGGCACATCGCATTTTAGCCGGTGAAGTGGCAGGCCCAACGACTTCTGTAGAGATGTAAGTCGCTGAGCAGCGGGATGCGAACGGCGGAAGTGAGCACACAGCGACCGTGCCCTCTGCAGAAGGCCATCTAGTCCGGGATACTGGGCTAGATAGTGGGCTAAAAATTGCTGGACAACCAGGTTCAACACGTGAGCCATACAAGGCACGTGTGTGACATTGCCCCGGCGAAGGGCCGCACCCAGGTTTGCAGCATTGTCACACACGGCCTTCCCTGGTTTCAGGTCCAGTGGAGACAACCATTCATGAAATTGGTTCTCCAGAGCTGACCACAACTCCTCAGCTGTGTGACTCACATTTCCCAGACATTTCAAAGTAAAAACCGCCTGATGACGTTGAGCCCTACTGCCAGCATAGTAAGGAGGTGTGCAGGATCCCTTCTGCGCAGTTAGAAAGCTTGTGGCATGACCAGACAGGCTTTGGGTGCAGGTGGAAGACCGAGAGGAGGTTGAGGAGGCAGAAGCAGTGGAGGAACTTTGACATAAAGAGGATTGACGCACAACTCGTGGGGACGGCAAGACTTGGACAGCAGCCCCTTGTCCTGCTGTCACTATAGTTACCCAGTGCCCAGTCAGCGACATGTAACGCCCCTGTCTATGCCTACTCGTCCAAGTGTCTGTGGTGAAATGCACCCTGTCACACACAGAGTTTCTCAAAGAAGCGGTGATGTTGTGTGCGACATGCTGGTGGAGCGCATGGACACCTTTCTTTGAGAACTAGTGCCAACTGGGCATCTGGTACTGGGGCACTGCGACGGACATAAGGTCTCGAAAATCCTCTGTGTCCACCAGGCGGAAAGGCAGCATTTCTGTAGCCAAGAACTTGCAGATGGTGAAATTCAACCTCTTAGCTTTCTCATGGCTAGGAGGAAATGGTCTTTTACTTGTCCACATCTGAGGGACCGAGGGCTGGCTATTGTGCTTAGACGGGGTTGATAAGGGTGTCCCCGGCAAACTGCCGGTCTGTGAGGAAGATGCAGGCGGACATGTTAGGTTGCCTTGATCCAAAGGTGGTGCTATCGATGTCGGACAGCGCTCAACACCAGCTGGTGTTACCACCTCCAAAAAAAATGATGACCTGCCAATCACGCTGGCTGTTGCGGGTAAAGAGGTGGCAGGTCTGCGCCCCAAAACAGGTGTGACTGCTGTCCCCCCAGTCACAGAGGATGAAGAGGCCGCGGATGCACAAGATATGGCAGACGGTGGTTGGCCCGGCCGGCTAGGCCGCATTGTAGCACAGTGAGCTTCCCACTGCAACTTATGCTTCATGTCCATGTGCCGGTTCATGCATGAAGTACTCAAACTATGTATTTTTTGGCCTCTACTTAGCTTTTGCTGACAAATGTTACAGATAACACGAGTTGGGTCATCTTTATCGATCTGAAAAAATGCCCAGGCTATGCAAGGCTTAGCACCCATGCGACCTGAAGAGCCACCACGACTTGTGGTGAGAGGCAGAGTTGTGTTTGAGGATGCAGTTGTTGACGTGCTTCCAGTACTACGTCTCTGTCCAGGAAGGCGCAACCTGACCTCGTCGTCACTAGCATTCTCCTCCACCTCCTCTGCTGACCTCATCTCTTGGCTGACTGTGGGTTGACAGTAAGTGGGATCTCCAACCTCATCATCATCACCCTGTGCGTTATCACACCCGTCGTCCTCAGAGCCAACCTGTTCCTGCCCTGACAAAAAACTAAAGTTGTCGCTCCAATCAGGTATTTGAGTCTCATCATCGTCTTCCTCATTGTCTCCACCAACAGGAGTTACAGTTTGGGAATGAGGGTCTACATTATGGTCAGAACCTTCAGCGTCTGGTCCTGGATCCGACTCATAAAGATTCTGGGCATCAGTGCAGATCATTTCCTCGTCTGGATTCACAGAAGCGCTGGAGTCGACCTCTGATTCCCAGGCTATAGTATGAGTAAACAGCTCTGCAGACTCAACCATCTGTTCTACCTCATACTCAGACGGGCAGCTGGAGATTTGAGAGCTGTGAGTAAGCAAGTGTGATTGGGGTGACACCTTTGAGGACTGGAGTATTTGTGATGTTGAAATTGATGTGGAGGAGAGCCCACTTAAAGGAACACTTGATATCCGTTGAAGCACCTGCTGTTTTTGTGCCTCATCTGGAATTTGTAGCGATTGGCGTGGCCGTAAGAAAGGGATCTTATCACATTGTCCGCTAAAAGAAGTAGACATTTTAGTTTGGCTGGAAGATGGTCTTTCTTCTGCAGATGTTACTGTTGCTTTAACACCTACCCCACGGACACAACCTTTTTTCCCCTTCCCAACACGCCTATTCCCCTTTCCACCAGCAGCAGGCCTTTTTCCACTCATTTTGGTGGTTAACTAATTCACAACTCTGGAGTTGTTTGCACAAAAAAACAATGGATGGGAACCGAGCAGAGCTGAGTGGCCAAACTGTGGTATTAGGCCAAAACTATTGGCTGGGTTAGATGCAGAAAAAAATTATATTCAATTTGCAACCTGATGGAGGTCAGTATAGATGGACTAATAGAACAAGTCCCACACACTGCTAGAAGGACAAATATTTTTTCAGAGCTAGATGCAGATAAAAATTATTTTTAATTTGCAACCTGATGGAGGTCAGTATAGATGGACTAATAGAACAAGTCCCACACACTGCTAGAAGGCCAAATATTTTTCAGAGCTAGATGCAGACAAAAAATTATTTTTAATTTGCAACCTGATGGAGGTCAGTATAGATGGACTAGTAGAACAAGTCCCACACACTGCTAGAAGGCCAAATATTTTTTCAGAGCTAGATGCAGATAAAAATAATTTTTAATTTGCAACCTGATGGAGGTCAGTATAGATGGACTAATAGAACAAGTCCCACACACTGCTAGAAGCCCAAATATTTTTTCAGAGCTAGATGCAGACAAAAAAATATTTTTAATTTGCAACCTGATGGAGGTCAGTATAGATGGACTAATAGAACAAGTCCCACACACTGCTAGAAGCCCAAATATTTTTTCAGAGCTAGATGCAGATAAAAATAATTTTTAATTTGCAACCTGATGGAGGTCAGTATAGATGGACTAATAGAACAAGTCCCACACACTGCTAGAAGCCCAAATATTTTTTCAGAGCTAGATGCAGACAAAAAATTATTTTTAATTTGCAACCTGATGGAGGTCAGTATAGATGGACTAGTAGAACAAGTCCCACACACTGCTAGAAGGACAAATATTTTTTCAGAGCTAGATGCAGAAAAAAATTATATTCAATTTGCAACCTTATGGAGGTCAGTATAGATGGACTAATAGAATGATGCTATGCCCAAAAGGTTTTACTTCACTAGGTGCAGTAAAAAATTGGTATTCTATACACAGGTGGTGTAGCTTGCAACACAGATAGGCTACTCCACTCACTAACACACTCTGCAATAGGCCAAAAATGATTAGCTTTGCTAGATTCAGCCAAATGCTGTGAAAAAAACTTGCACAGCACTGGCACAGACCTGCCTGGCAAAAACTGATAGGAACTGATGTAACCTAGTCCTGAAAAGGACTGCAATTACAATTAGTCTTTACTCCCACAATCTATCTATTTAAGAGCACAGACCTGCCTGATAAAAGTCGTAGGAAATGCTGTAACCTAGTCCTTAAAAGGACTGCAATCACAACTATTCCCTACTCCCAAGCTATCTGTAGATTTGTGCGAAAATTGGCTTGAAATTAACAAGGTATAGCGCACACAGCAACAGCGGTGCCGTCTAACACGCAGCTGCAGCAGTGAGAAAATGGTGGCGACGGGGAAAATGGCTTGGTCTTATAGGGCAAGGACATGTGACATACACTGCCAATGACACATGCCCTTGCTTGTGTGAAAAAAAGCACTTCGCTCCGTGTGTGCACTGCTGATAGGCTGACAGATTGCACCTCCCCACTGCAAATGCGGGAAAGAGAAAAAAAAATGGAGATCTTCATTATTTATGCAGAGATCCATCCCCTGCCCCTCCCCCCACTCCGCTGTACACTCAAACTGCGTATTAACATTAATTTTCATCATTACTGAGAAAAAATCCAGTTATGATTTTGGTGCACGAACAGTTATCGAACATAACCTCGAACAGCCGAATTTTTCTCAAATCGTTCGTGTTCGCCGAACGGCTCGAACACCGCCCAAAACAGCTCGAATTTGAGATTGGCGAACAGTTCGAGTCGAACAACGCTCATCTCTAGTGAACAGCAGATATTTTTTATTCAGGAGTGACATAGAGAAAAATTGTAAAATCCATAAAGACATCTCCGGTGAGGGGACATATCACCCTCACATTGAACATATGGGATTAATTATAACTGGGGAAGTGAGAAAGAGCTGACACTTCAACCTCCATTGAAATAGGACCCCCTGCTGTGAACATGTAAGTACAGCAGAGATCTTCTCTGGGAACCAGACACTAAGCCTAGGATTCGTATTTTCAGAGGCAGAGAAATACATTTCCGAGGCTAGAGCTTCTTCTGTTCAAAGCACTGATCTTGGACCTTCTTGAGCCAGTGGTCAGTGATGAATATTGGGGATTGCATCAATCCGATATTTATGGTAGATATATTTTCTGTGTCATTGCGAAGGGACGAATATAACGCATTCACCCACATCACCGTACGGCCATTCTAAAGCCTCCCACGCAATATCGGTCAGATGGATGATGCTATGTTTCATCTCTCTGGAAAGGTAAAATCATGATAGAAGACATGACGACAATATCTCCTGCCTTGGGACCAGGGGTGAATTAAGGATAGCCAGGGCCCCAGACAGTTGAGACTGCATGGGCCCCCCACTGCCCCACGTGACAGGTCAGGGGTCACCATATACCTGAAACATTATTTCTGAAAAAAATAACTGCTGAGTGAAACTATAATCTAAAAAAAATCCATTAATCTAAAATTTACCTTCATCATGGATCTCTGCTGGCGCTGCAATCAGCACGAGCAGGGACAATAGTGAGAATAGTAGTCTGCTCCCGCAGGGTCCACCTGCAAGAATAAGATTAAATTAATAAAATCCATGTACTCACCTCTCCTAGGTGTCCCCTGCTGTAATCCATGCAACCACTGTTGCCGAGGAGCCGGGGAGAATTAGCCGCTCCGTAGCTGCGCTCAGTGAGTGACAGGACACTGCTCCTGAGGGCAGCTCTGGAGCCGCTTGCTGGTGTGGCTAATTTTCCCCGGCTCCTCTGTCAGCGGTCAAAGGATTACAGCATGGGACACTTAGGAAAGGTGAGTATATGGATTTTATTATTTTAATCTTATTTTTACACAGGGACACTGCGGAAGCAGACTACTACTACCCTCATCATTGTCCCTTGCAGCACTGGCAGAGAACCGTGATGAGGGTAGCGTTCAGCACCCGCGCTTGGGAACAGCGCTAACTGTAGCACTGATTCCCAAGCGCCAGTCCGTATGATCATGATGCGGCCAATGGTTGCTACGTGACGTCAGGCAGGGCGGTCCCAGCATCATTTAAACTGGCCGCGCTAGTGAATATACAGCCACGGCGGCCGTATGGGAGCGGCTGCATGATACAGCCAGCCTGTCTGTCAGTGGCTACTTCGAACTTTGGGTCCTGCCCTACCTGACGTCATATGGCACTGGCAGGGCGGGCACGATATGATTCAAGCCGTTTGTGGCTGCGGGCCCGCATCGGTGATGAACCTTTGGCCAGCGTGGCGGTGACGAAAAAAAAAAAGAATGCACATTATAATGGGAGCAATTCATGGGCCCCCACGGAGCCTCGGGCCCCAGGCGGTAGCCCAGATTGCCCTCATTATAATCCGTCTATGCTTGGGACCTCCAGGGGCAAAGATACTCTGAAAGTTAAGGATATCATAAACTTCTAAAAGACCTAGCACATCCCACAACCAGCCCCCATATGAGCTCACCAAGTGGAGGTATGTGAACGTAACCTTGATCTAATAAAAATCAGAGTTTGTAACCTTCATCTAATAAAAATCAGAGTTTGGGTTTCTGTCATTTTTCAGTCCTGGAAGGTACAGCTTGCTGTGGTTCTGTCTGGTTTCCTAAGGAGTACCTCTCTCCGCTAAGCTAAGCTCTGAGGCATTTCCGCGACACAGGTTTAGTACTTTTTTTTTGTTAACCCTTTTACTTTATGTAATTGGGTATACTGTATTGTTTTGTTCCCATTTTGTATCACCTTTCTGGATTAGATATATAACATTTAATCGCTTCGTTCCTCTAGTTCTGTAAACCGCACCCCTGAAGCCATACGCTCCCTGCAATGGGTGTCCAATCGGCCTGTATAAATGATTGGTGGTGGCAGCTAGTAGTTCCTTTGGTTATTGTGAAGTTGACAGTGACCATACTGGGGGTATATATACCTGGGTGTAGGTACCTGGGTGTAAATGTTTATTTGTGATATTGACTATGTCTTATCAGTACTGTGGTTCCTGTATGGTCCACAGTCTGACGATGGCTGGACATATTAAGGACATATTGGGAGTTGTAAGTTCATGAGATACAATTGAGCATGTGTCTGACCTGACATTACAATTGATGACTGTACTATGCTTGGTGATGTATTCCTGTACTGATGATGGTTCTGGTGATATATCCATGTACTGATGGTGGTTCTGGTGATGTATTTCTCTACTGTTGGTGGTTCTGGTGATGTATTCATGTACTGATGGTGGTTCTGGTGATGTATTTATGTGCTGGAGGTAGTTATAGTGATGTATTTCTGTACTGATGGTGGTTGTGATGCTGTATTTCTGTAATGTTGGAGGTTCTGGTAATGTAATCTTGTACTGAAAGTGATTTTGATGCTCTATTTCTGTAATATTGGTGGCTCTAATGATGTAGTCATGTATTGATGATGGTTCTGGTGATGTATTTCTGTAATGTTAGTGGCTCTGATGATGTATTCATGTACTGATGGCGGTTCTGGTCATGTGTTCTTTTACTGATGAATCTCGTGATGTATTTCTGTACTGTTGGTCATTCTAGTGATTTTTTTTGTACTAACGGTGTTCTGTGATGTATTCATGTACTGTTGGTGCTTCTGGTTATGTCTTCATGTACTATTGGTGGGTTACTGTGCTTTATTTATGTAGTTATTGATTCTTATTCTGTACACATGTAGCAATCTATAACTTACCAGATAATGTAATACATAGCTATGTTAATAAAGTTGTGCCATCTGACAAGTTAAGGGTTACTACATCTGTATTTATGAAAGCAGCATTAACTATAAAATTAAGCACTGTAGTATGCCAAACCCTAACAGCGTATAATATACTCACTGTTAGGTTTTCGGCTCTAATTGTCGGTTCCAGCAACTACTCATAGGCGAATCTCATGCTTACAATGACATGACGATTAGCTTCTCCTCTGCTTCTCTCAGTGAAGCAGGAGTTATAATTTTTCCGGGACATTGTGAGAGTTTGGAAGAGTAGCTAGTTGACACATGACTGTAAATATGTATGTCATAGGAGCAGTGACATAACGACTACCATTTAAGAGGTGTATAAGTGGGGGCACGTGTGTATTGAGGGTGCCCACTGTGAATAATCATATCCTTAGGGGTACTTTGATGTAATAAAACTTATACACATTGAGAAACACTAGCCTACATTTTTGATTAGCGGAAGTTGCAATAGAGGTTTAGTCGGCCTCCGGTCAACTTTCGTATTTTGTACTGGCCAAATAGTGCATCCAACATGACTCAGGACACATTTTTGGAGTTAACTAGGGGTAACAGTAGAAATCATAAGTTTAGACCCGCCTAGTGTTTTGACTACCTCCAGTGATGGTCCACCATGTCTATTCTATCCTGCCGTGAAAATGAAATAAAGATCTTCTTTAGCTGGGGGAAACAGTAGGTGCCAGCATCAGCCCAGGTGCTGACATTGACCTTACTGATGGTCCGGTCTGACCCTAGTGATCCCATTGGGCATTTGTACCAAAGAATATAAATTTCAATTGATACCACTGGGAACATATACAGGAAAGATCATTTCGCTTTCTTGTAGAGCATGTAAGGCAGTGATACTAATGCTGTACTTGGCATTCTTCAGAGAGTCCCTCTAACCCATCATCCTTCCATTACTCATCTTCTTAGCATTCTCCTACTTCCATATTAATTTTTCCGCCGCAGAGAACAGATTAAAAATGAATTCTATAAATGGATGTTAAATAGTCTCCCAGGTTTGCTCAGCTATTAAGCATATGCATGGCCTAAAACCGAGAAATACCAAGTTGGGGGGCTTATCAGTTAAATACTATGATTAGTGCCAAATGGATTGCTCATCCTTATTCTGCTCCACGTAGATTTGCTGCAAATGCCACTCAAGAATGATTCTCAAGACGCAGCCCGAATTGTAAGAAGGATTGACCCGAGAGATTGCATGTCAACATCTTGATCTGCTTTGACAGCAATTTTACATATTATCGTCAGCGAGGAGAAGATCTGCCCTGCTCCACGCTGAAACACTTGTCACAATACACCGCCAAAAAAAAAAATCGGTGTTAACCGTTTGCACACAAGCTGCCGCTGTGTCAGATGACATTGCACACTAATCTTTCCTCAGTTTTCATTACTGTTGGAAAATTATATTGAACTGACAGAGCGATGCCAATACGAGCAGCGCAGAACGGAGCAGAAAATCACAAGATAATAACCTTTAGTCTTGGCGGAAATTGCTTTTAGAGGAGATTAGCGGAGGCTTCTGACATAAATTCTAATGTTGTCTTTGGTATATGTTTTGTGTCATTTATTTTCTATTATCTCCCTTTGTTTGGAGCTGTGGAAATGATGTCATAGCCACAAATGATACTCACCAATGGACCTTCTGTCAAGCCTTAGACTACATGGATTAACCCTTAGGCTGTCGATTTCCATTCCGCGGACAGTTTCATTACTCATGGCATTGAGACTTGAAGTTTTACACCAGCATGTCTCGAGTGATGTATTATCACACCTCATAAAGGGGTTTCCAGGACTCTGATATTGATGGCCTATTCTTTAGGATTTTTTTTTTTAGCAGCCTTTGGCTCGATCTCGAGCCATGGTGACTTGATTGATGAAAGATTTGTAGGAAGATCGATCTTGTGCAAGCCTAGTTCGGTCCACCAGGGTCTTCTCCACCGTTATCTTGATAGTATCAAGACATAAGCTATGTTCACACATTGCGCTTTTGGTGCGTTTTTTTTTGTACACCAAAATCTGCTCTCTTGGCAGTAAAGTTACTGTCTCAAAAAGCAGGTTTTTCTTGGTTTTTGCTGTGTTTTTTTACAGCGTTTTTGTCACGGTCCAATTGTCTCTTGTGCATGCTGATAGAGATTAGTGACTAAGAAAATTACCTAATTCCACTTCCTCAGGTTTTGGCATCAAAAACCCAGCAAAACCTGATAGCTGCATTTTTTGAGCGTTTTTTCCACTACCCATTTTTCACTGAAAAAAGTGACATGCTGCATTTTGCAAAACTCAAGATTTTGCACAAAATACTGAGGAGAAAAAAAAACAACCTGTGTGCATGAGATTTCTGAAATATCATAGACTTTGCTGGTGCAGTAAAACGCAGTTGAAAATTTGCATAAAAAAAGGCATAAAAAAACGCACCAAAACGCAACTTGTGAACATAGCTATAGGGTTGATGGTCTTCCTCTTCTCCTTCTTCCTTCTATTCTTTCAGCCATGATGTCCTTCTCCAGTGATTACTCTCTTCGTATGATGTGTCCACAGTAGGCAAGTCGTAGCTTGGTGATTCTTGCTTCCAGTGACATATCTGGCTTGATTTATTACAAAATTGATGTGTTTGTTCATCTTGCCATCCTTGGTATTGATAACATCCTTCTCCGGCACCACATTTCGAAGGCGTTGATTCTGCTGTCTTGTTTCTTTATCGTCCAGGTGTCACATCCGTATGTTACTACAGAAAAGACCAAACCTTGTACGAGTCGTGTCTTCATCGCCAGTGAAATGTTCCTCGATTTGAAGACCTTGTCCAGTGATTCCATTGTGGATTTGCCCTTAGCTATTCTCCTATTGACTTCCGGTGTCGTCGCTGCATCTTGAATGATAATTGACCTGAGTAGGTTAAAGTTCTTTAGAACTTCCAGTTCGTCACCATCCATCTCAAATGTGTCCCAATCGTAAATTGCAGTAGTCAATATCTTTGTTTTCCTTGTATTGCATCCTTAGACTAAGTCCTCATTATCAGATTAGTGGTGGTCATTCATAGTCCCCAATTAACATATCTGGGCTCCATAATGTCAAAGTGCTCCCTGAATTTTGAGATACTTCTGACGCGCCCCTGGGCCTACTTAGTGTAGCGTTGCGCACGCGGGGACTACCCGGAGCCGGGCCTGTTGGGGGTAGTAGTTTCGTGGCGGTGACCCGGTCCGTGCCCAGGGAGTCAAACTGTGTGGCTGAGTATTAGCAGTAGATGTAGGATGACTACGCCACCCGTTGAATGCAGCTATGGAGCTGCCGCTGCAGGGCAGACCGCTGAGGCCGGTGGAAGGATGGTGCAGCGTGGATGGTATAACCCCCAACGGGAGGGGTATGGCCTCAGGGCAGCCGACGTGGATGATGGGGGTAGTAGGAACCACTCAGAGACGATGCGGTGTAGTTCAGGGTCTTTACTGGTGACAAAGATAGACCCTCCCGGAGTACTGGCTAGCGGTCGGGGCCTGGTCAGTCCTTGAGCAGATGGGATCCCCCTTGGCCAGGCGGAGTTGTAGGCCTCCCCAACTAATTGTACTCTTCTGGCTTCCTTGCTAGAGGCGGGTAAAGGTAGCCCACGTCCCTGAGTGTACCGTGTGGTGCTCACCCGTATGGCCGGTGACTCGGGGCCTTCTAGTGGCTTCCGCTCCACGACGGCGGTGCTGGTCCCACGCGTGTGACCGTGCCTTCGGGTTTCTTGGCCAGAGGACCTGAAATCCCCTGCCGGGCGGTTTCTGCTGCTGGGTCTGGGTTAATCCCCACAGCCTCGGACTCCGGGTCCGGTGGTAACTCTTCAATCAGGGCGAGCTCTTCAGCTGCCAGCCCCTGATTCCTTTTAGCACTGCTCCCACTGAGCTCCTGATCTTTCTTTCCTAAGCTGCTCCTCTTCTTCTCTCTACTCTTCTCTACTCACTAACCCTGCCTCAGCCCCAGCTTTATATAGGGGAAGTTCTTCCCCTCCCAGGACTGGGCAGGAGGTGTGGCATGCATAGGATTCCTGACCAAGAGACCTCCCACCTGCTCTCAGACATAATATCTCTATTACTGTGGAGACCAGACCCCTGGGGTGCCACATTCCCCCCTAGTGAAAGTTAGTACTCCGGGACTAAACATACTTTTGTAAACATAACAAGGTGCAAACAATAACATTCTAATATAGACAACACATAAGGTGGTCACGGCGTGTCCGCAACCGGGTGTAACTTTTGAGGAAAACAAGGGTGTCCATTTCACCAACACAGGGAGACGTAACCAGGTAGGGGTCTGTCCTGCCCCGAGTCCTTAACAGTCTTTCAGTCCGTCCTGGGTTACGCTCCAACTATATACACAAAGGATTCCCGGTAAATCCACCAAAGACTCCTATAAATAACTAGAAACACATAATTATACACAAGCAACAATAAACAGGTAAACATTAATAAAATAGCTTGAACATTTTAGATCCTCCACCGTATGGGCAGCTGGCCTCTAGTGACCCTAGTGGACCTACGGAGCTGGTTGATTGGTCCTGAGCTACAGGGTATAGGAGCTGTCAAGGGTAAACTGGGCAGCCGTCTACGGACTCTTTGGCTCACTAGGGGTATGGCAGGCTCACTATAAGCAGAGGGTTGATTTTCCTGGTCTGCTTGTGTGGGGCCTTCTGCCTCCTGGACCGGCTGTTCTTCCAGTTCTACCTGCGTCTCCGTAGGCACTTGGGATGCTGGTTGGAGGAACGTGAGGACGGGTACCACAACAGCACCATTGACTTGAGTCCAAGACCGAGGGAAGTCTCCGAGCACAGTACTAACCATATCTTCCCTTTCCTCTACGGGTCGAGGGTCCTCTTGTTCCTCTTCAGGGTTCCGTAGCTGTTCGGGACACTTCTTTAGGTGATCCCGGGATACAATGGCTGTGGTTTCCCCTCCGTCTTTACTGATTGTACAGATCTTTGGGTTGTCGTGGCTTGAGGGCAGTACGGTGTACGGGTCCTTCTCCCATTGGTCGTCCAACTTGTGGAGCCGTCTTTTCCTCTTCAAGACCTGCTCTCCGGGCACCAGGGGAACAGCGGGAGCATACTGGTTGTAAGTTTTCTCTTGTCTTTCCCTAGCTTGACAGAGACTACGCTCCACGCTCTCCTGTACTTTTCGGTATTGCTGCTGCCTCTCTGTGTCCCAGTTGGCTTCTGGTGAAGTGTCCTCGGGTGTCAGGACTCCCATCTCCAGATCAACAGGAAGCTTACCAGGTCTTGCCCTCATTAGGTAAGCCGGGGTACAGTTGGTGGAACCTACAGGGATGTGGTTGTATAGGTCCACCAGGTCGGGCAGCTTCTCAGGCCACAGACTGCGTTCCTCCAGGGGCAATGTTTTCAGGAGATCTATCACCACCTGGTTCATTTTCTCACAAAGTCCATTAGTTTGCGGGTGATAGGGTGTTGTTCTAATCTTCCGGCAGCCATACAGGGTGCAGAACTCCTGGAAGACCTCCGCTTCAAAGGCAGGCCCCTGGTCCGTCAGCACCTGCTCTGGGTATCCATGCGGACGGCAGAAGTGCTGCTGGAAGGCTCTAGCTGCTGTGTGAGCCGTTAAGTCCTTGACGGGGACGACAACCAAGAACCGGGAGTAGTGATCCACGATGGTTAACGCGTAGACGTAGCCACTTCTGCTTGGGGTCAGTTTTACATGATCCAAGGCTACCAGTTCCAACGGCTGTCTGGTGATGATGGACCGCAGGGGAGTCTTCTGGCTGGCACGGTCCCTCCTTCTTAAGTTGCATGGGCCACAATCTCTGCACCACCTCTCGATGGTTCCTCTCATGCCTACCCAATGGAACCGCCCGCGCAGCAGAAACTCCAGCTTCTTCCATCCGAAATGCCCAGCTCCGTCGTGGTATGCCTCCATCACCATAGCTGCGTCTCTTCTTGGCACTACTACTTGCCAGATTAGTTCATGCGTCCGGGAGTTAACCATTCTGCGGCACAACTTTCCCTTGTAAAGGAACAGTCGACTCTTCTCAGCCCACAGTTGCTTGGCTTCCTCCGGAGCGTCTGGGTCAAGGCGTGCATCTGGCCGAGTCAGCATCTCCTTTACCAGACGGACGGCAGGTTCACTGTCTTGCGTCTCCACCCAGTTGTAATGAGGTAAGGGGTTGAACGTAGCGGTTTGCTTACTTCTTACACGGTGGGAATACTGGATAGTCCCATGACGGTGGAACGCGGGGAGCTCAACTTCTTCCAGTTCCTCTGAATCTTCCCCTACGTCCGGTAGGTTTGGCATCCTGGACAGGGCGTCTGCGTTGGTATTGGAGCGTCCTGCCTGGTATTTGATTGTAAACTCATAGTTGGACAAGCGGGCCATCCATCTCTGCTCTAGGGCACCGAGTCTTGCAGTGTCCAGGTGTGTCAACGGGTTGTTATCCGTGTACACGGTGAACCGGGAAGAAGCGAGGTAGTGCTTAAAGCGTTCGGTGACTGCCCACACCACTGCCAGGAACTCTAGCTTAAATGAGCTGTAATTCTCAGGGTTTCTTTCGGTGGGTCGCAGTTTTCGGCTGGCGTAAGCAATTACCCGTTCTTTCCCCTGCTGGATCTGGGATAGTACGGCTCCTAGCCCGATGTTACTGGCGTCGGTGTAGAGGATAAAGGGCTGGCTATAATCAGGGTACGCCAGGATTTCATCCCCCGTGAGGGCCATCTTCAGCTGGCGGAAGGACTCTTCTTCCAGCTTCTCCCATCTGAAGGGTGGCTTCTGGTTCTTGGCCTTCCTGGACTGGCCTATCAGGAGGTCCTGCATAGGAGCTGCCTTTTTGGTGAAACCGGGAATGAACCTTCGGTAGTAGCCTACCAACCCGAGGAACTGCCTCACTTCCTTTACGCTGGAGGGGCTTGGCCATTCCTTAATTGCGGTGATCTTATCAGGGTCGGGAGCCACTCCGTCAGCACTCACCACGTGTCCCAGGTACTGCACCTTTGGCTTCAGGAGGTGACACTTGGAGGGTTTCACCTTTAGGCCGTAACTTGCCAGAGCTTCGAACACTTCCGCCAGGTGTTTCAGGTGGTCCTCGTAGGTCTTGGAATAGACGATGACATCGTCCAGGTATAACAGGACCGTCTCAAAGTTTCGGTGTCCCAGATAGCATTCCATCAATCGCTGGAAGGTTCCTGGTGCGTTGCAGAGTCCGAACGGCATGCAGGTAAACTCGCTAAGTCCCATCGGGGTGGTGAATGCGGTCTTCTCCCGGTCCGCCTCTGCTACAGGAACCTGCCAGTACCCGCTAGTGAGATCCAAGGTGGAGAAGAAGTTAGCAGATTTTAAAGCAGCCAAAGACTCCTCTATTCTTGGTAAGGGGTACGCATCTTTGTGTGTGATACGGTTAATTTTCCGGTAATCTACACACATTCTCATGGTGTTGTCTTTCTTTTTGACCAAGACTAGTGGAGCTGCCCAGGGGCTACAGCTATCCCTGATTACCCCAGCCTCCTTCATGTCTCTAAGCATCCCCTTGGCGTGTTGGTAGTGTGCAGGGGGTACGGGTCGATACCTCTCTTTTATGGGAGGATGGTCTCCCGTGGGGATGTGGTGTTCTACCCCCTTGACTCGCCCGAAGTCTAACGGGTGTTTACTAAACACTCTCTCGTACTCTTGAACCACCCGGTAGACTCCCTGTTTCTGGTGGGAGGGAGTGGAGTCAGTACCCAAATGTAGTTGCTGACACCAATCCTCCATTATTTTCGTAGAGCCGTTACCTTCCTCCGGGTGAGATGGAGGCAAGGGTTCCACAGACTGTATAGAATTTTGGTTGATAGTATATAATTTGGCTAGCGTAGCATACCGGGGCAGGTATACTTCCCTTTTCCGAATATTTATTATGCGAACGGGTACCCTCCCATGCCGTACATCAACTACCCCCCGTGCTGTCAAAATGGTGGGCCTACTGTCTGAGTAGACTGGTTCTACCATGGCCTGGTAATCTCTACCTCTCAGACCAATAGCTGCCCGGCACCAAATCATCATTTCACTTTTCGGGGGCATGGCAATAGGGAAAGGGTCACACATTCTTACGCTACCAATCTCACCACCGGAGAGTTCCACCTGTTGCCGTCGCATCAGTGCCCGGATCTCTTTCTGGAGCACTCGCTGTTGGCCGTAGCTGGCGTTCTTGGCAACCTGCTGTAAAATGAAAATCACCTCTGCAAGACAATTTTCAATCACATTAGTTCCTAGAGTTATCTTTGGGTGACTCTCGCGCTTGTCAATGTCCACAATGATCAGTCCCTGTGCTGCCAGTTCGACTCTACCGATTTTAATGGTCATTTCTTTAAATCCGATCTGCGGCACGGGTTGACCATTGCTGGCAATGATACTCAAGTCGTCGTCAGGGTAGCGGGTTATATCCGAGTCATTCCAGTACTGCTTGAAGAGCACGTACGGGATGGTGGTGACCTGTGACCCGGTGTCCAGTAGGGCACTCATAGGAATGCCATCCAGTACCACAGGCAAGACTGGACGTCCTCCCACATATTTGTCGCGCCAGCTCGATGGGCCTGGTGATCTTTTTCCTGGGGGTTGGCCCTCTACCCCAGGTTGTGCCAGTTTAAAGGACAGTACCTTGCCATATGTCCGGGTTGATTGCAGCGGCGGCAGATGGGTTGTCCGTCCTCGTTGTATCGGTCGCTGGGTCTTCCTCTGGCCGGTGGGGTCCTCCTTGGTCGACGCCACGGGATGTCCTCCGGTCCGGATGCCAGCTGGATCTTCCCTGGAGTGGAAACCTGTAAAGACTGCACAGTTCGGGTTAGCGCAGCAACGCTTTTAGCTAGCTCTTGGACCTGATGGTGCAGGTCTGGAGCCGGGTCATTGTTCAAAGCCTGCGCATCAGCCCCCACAGGCCCTGCCGACAAGGGCGCCACCTCCTGGTGGTAAGTGATAGCTGGGCGCCTGTGGGTCACAACACCACCCGGTGCCGGTTCTCGGTGCACCCGGATGGCTCTGTCCTTGAACTGTGCAAAGTCCAGATGAGGATCCTGTAAGGCTATGGCCCGCAACTGGGTTCGGTGGACATTGCAATATAGTCCCTCTATAAATTGTTCGGTCAACAGCCTGTCCTCGTTTCCCATGCTGTCGGGGTCGGTCTGCTTAATGGCTCTCAGGGCCTCTTGTAGGTTTAGTGCATAGTCCCTTATACTCTCATGTGCTCGCTGCTTGCACCCATAGAATTTAAGCTTAATCTCGGCTGAGGTGCGGGTATCAAAGGTGTCCCTCAGCCGGGTTAGTATCCCCGCGACAGTCCTCCTCCCAGGTGGCCAGGACTTTACCTCCCTTTGGGCTGCCCCGGTTAGTTGGGCCACCAGGATGCTCACTTTTTGCTCTTCTGTGAGGGGGTACACCTGGAAGAGGCTATCCAGCTTTTCTCTAAAGTCATTCAGGGTATGTGACTCCCCTGAGTATTGGGGTAGCCAGGCTGCTCCCGGGATATAGGGCATGGTAAAAGGCATGACTGCAGCAGCGCTGGCGCTGGCGGGGGTTGAGGCAGTGAAGCTCTCCTCCGTATCCGACATCTTCCTCCCCCCTAGTGGACCGTGGCCTACCTTGCGATGATCCTCTTCCGTAGGCCGCGGCTCCGCAGTGGATCGTCAGGGTTGAGGACCTTCCGTCGCGCTCCTGTGACGTCAGCGTCTGCT
Organism: Phyllobates terribilis; assembly: GCF_046119375.1. Taxonomy (NCBI): domain Eukaryota; kingdom Metazoa; phylum Chordata; class Amphibia; order Anura; family Dendrobatidae; genus Phyllobates; species Phyllobates terribilis. The sequence goes on from NW_027362765.1 coordinate 391,398,378, forward strand.
GGGCTCCTTCCAGGACCTTACGCGACGTCTGGACGTGAGGCGGGGCTTCAGTTCTCGCGCGCTTTTGGAGTCCACGCCCCTCTTCTTCCCGCGCGGCGTCTTCAAGATGGCGTCCAACGGCGGGAAAACTCCACGGAAGGCGGGAAGAAGGCTGAAAATGGCGCCGGATGGCGGGAATCTTCACCGATGGCGGGAAGAAGGCTGAAGATGGCGCCGGATGGCGGGAATCTTCGCCACAGGTAAGTTTAAAAGTCTCTTTCTTCAGGCACGCAGTACCCGGTGGTTGCGGGCACGGTATTCTGCCGACTACGCCAAAAGCTGACGCGCCCCTGGGCCTACTTAGTGTAGCGTTGCGCACGCGGGGACTACCCGGAGCCGGGCCTGTTGGGGGTAGTAGTTTCGTGGCGGTGACCCGGTCCGTGCCCAGGGAGTCAAACTGTGTGGCTGAGTATTAGCAGTAGATGTAGGACGACTACGCCACCCGTTGAATGCAGCTATGGAGCTGCCGCTGCAGGGCAGACCGCTGAGGCCGGTGGAAGGATGGTGCAGCGTGGATGGTATAACCCCCAACGGGAGGGGTATGGCCTCAGGGCAGCCGACGTGGATGATGGGGGTAGTAGGAACCACTCAGAGACGATGCGGTGTAGTTCAGGGTCTTTACTGGTGACAAAGATAGACCCTCCCGGAGTACTGGCTAGCGGCCGGGGCCTGGTCAGTCCTTGAGCAGATGGGATCCCCCTTGGCCAGGCGGAGTTGTAGGCCTCCCCAACTAATTGTACTCTTCTGGCTTCCTTGCTAGAGGCGGGTAAAGGTAGCCCACGTCCCTGAGTGTACCGTGTGGTGCTCACCCGTATGGCCGGTGACTCGGGGCCTTCTAGTGGCTTCCGCTCCACGACGGCGGTGCTGGTCCCACGCGTGTGACCGTGCCTTCGGGTTTCTTGGCCAGAGGACCTGAAATCCCCTGCCGGGCGGTTTCTGCTGCTGGGTCTGGGTTAATCCCCACAGCCTCGGACTCCGGGTCCGGTGGTAACTCTTCAATCAGGGTGAGCTCTTCAGCTGCCAGCCCCTGATTCCTTTTAGCACTGCTCCCACTGAGCTCCTGATCTTTCTTTCCTAAGCTGATCCTCTTCTTCTCTCTACTCTTCTCTACTCACTAACCTTGCCTCAGCCCCAGCTTTATATAGGGGAAGTTCTTCCCCTCCCAGGACTGGGCAGGAGGTGTGGCATGCATAGGATTCCTGACCAAGAGACCTCCCACCTGCTCTCAGACATAATATCTCTATTACTGTGGAGACCAGACCCCTGGGGTGCCACACTTCTATATCTAAAATTCAATCGTTTAGCTCATAATATACAGTACATTGGGTGGGCATCTGAAGGACTGTGTCGGGATAACTTGATCATCAGAAAGCATAAAGCTCATTTTATTATTTTTTTCTTATATGCCCCCGTGTTAGAGAGGGAACAATATGACTCCCATGAACTCTTTTCTTTGGGTTGGTTCTTAGAGAAGCATCTGAAGATTTTTTCGAACCTGGAAAATTAACACATCAATGAAAAAATGTGTTAGGACCTCTCGTAGTGATTAAACAGAAGAAGGTAATACCCAACAAGATAATTTTAGATTTTTATTCGGACTCATTAGTTCGGATCATACATTCTGTACAGCAGCGGACACAGGCAGAAGAGGCCCCTATGCAAGAACAATATATAGGGCCTTTGCAGTCCAATAGCTCCTCATAATACACCTCCTTTGGGGGTATTAGTGGCCCTCTAACCTCTAGGGCCCCTGTGCAACTTGACAGGTTGCACCAATGGCATGTCCGTCCATGGTTTAGTACTATGATGAGGATCAGTCTAGGACAGGTGAGAATAACATTTTAATATTTATTATCCCCTTCCTAACTCTCTGTTTATTTTATGTTGGGATCTTTTTTGGAGCAGATTTGATTCAGGCCAATTTTTCATCAGACCAAGCCAATTCTACTGACCAATTTGAGTGAATCTGCCCAAAACAAATTTCGGAATATATTCGCACATCTCCACTGCCCAATCCTCTGTTTCACTGGGGAATAAATCTTTCTGAGGGCAGTCTAAGGGTATGTTCACACAACTTTTTTTTTTAAGACGAATTTGGAGTGAAAAAGTGCTCAGAAAACGCTCGAAAGAATCTTTCTATTTATTTCTGCATAAAAACGACTCGCATGTATTCAGGCTTTTAAGTGCCTTTTAACCACTTCAGGTTTCCAAAAACAGCAAACGGTTAAAGGAAATGATTTTACCATTCTTCAGGCTTTTTCCGCTTGGAAGATGTTCAATACTTTACAATAGAATTCAATGGGAAGTTAAAAAAAAGCCTGGGCATCTTTTAGAGCATTTTGTGAGCGTTTCTTCCTGAAAAACAGTCTCATGTTTTACTCATTGCTTATGGACTTTAAAAAAAAGCCCACCAATCGCCCCAAAAAATGCTACAAAAACTTTTCAAAGACGCTCCAATAAAATGCTTAAAAAACGCCAACAGAAAACTTTTAAGAACCACTTCAAGAAAAGGCCCAAAAAAAGTGTAAAAAGTCGCATAAAAAAAAATTGTAGGTGTTTCCTGAAGTGGTTTCCACTTGAAGGCCTCTTGTAAAAAATGTTGTGTGCACATACCCCAAGGCCTCATTCCCACATCCTTTTTCTGCGTACGGATGCTATCCATGTTTTTCATGGATGATAGCACTCATACCTATAATAGTGAATGGGGTCTATGTGGTTTTCCGAGTGGTCCGCGCAAAATTGACGAGACATGTCCAATATGGGATCAAAATTGGCAATGCAAGTCTATGGGTCCGTGAAAAAATCAGGCAGCACTCGATTTTCGGAAGTGAATAGAGAAACTTTTTTTTTTTTCACGTAAGACAGAAAATGATGAAACTTGGATGAAACTCTGACCAAAATCACTGATGAAACTCCGTCACTTTTTCTTGTACGTGAAAAAAACTGACACTTTTTATGGCATTCCTTTATGAATGCGTACGCCTGAAATTGCCCCATTTTCGGCAGGATGATTCTGTGAAAGTTCCAATGGATCATTATAAGGGCAGAGGTTTAATTCTGTGTCCTTCCCTAGTGCAATTATAAAGTGCTCGAGGCGGACTTGTAATGCGAAAATAAAATCAGGCAGGTGCCATATAACATTTTCCATGCATTTAATATCATTAGCATCATATACATTTTATCGTATGCAGCTAGACAGTGAACGAATAAAATGCTTATGTTTGGTAAGCCCACAGTAGCGCGGGTCTGAATGTTTATGAAGCCATGTGTGGGAGTAATTAGGATTAAGAGAACATAATAAATCTTATTGCACGCCGCCACATTACGGCTGAACATAATAAGATGTTAAAGCGGCTTTAATGGGAGGAAACATATGTTACGGGCACATTATTCATGCAGGTGCACTTTACCCCTCATTTGATTGGTAAAAAGTAATATTTATACAAAGCAAAGTGATTTACTTATACCGGCCGGGGCAGAGGCTCTATTAGTTCCTTGTTCTTAAAAGATTACAAATGTCAAGAGGACGATCCATCAGGCTCTATGTGCAAAATGAGATTCAGAATGGTCATAATAGATGATGATTTGCAAGGGATTACGTATTGATCTTTCGAGTAAAATGGGACTATAAATCCAAAGAAAAAAGCACATAATGTCATGTAAATGTGCAGAGCAGCAGTGCGGGCAGGTCTACGGAGCATAAAAACCTAGCCAAGTATCGGCTATAGATAATCAGCCCACACTAATTACATACTGGACTGAGACTTCACTAAAAAGAAAGATAATATTAGCAAAGGCTACTGGAATTCTACCATTGTTGCCCTGACAGATGCGTTTAAATATCATCAAGGCTAGGTGCAAAAATGGTAAGAATAAAGACTAGTGATGAGCGAGCATGCTCGGGTGTTTTTCGAGTATCTTCAGGGTGTTATGTTTCAGTCGCTCCGTGCTCATGATTTGCAACTGTTTGACAGCTTTAATACATGTGAAGAATGCCTGTTTCTTAGGTATTCCTCACATGTATTAAAGCTGTCAAACAGTCGCAAATCATGAGCACGGAGTGACTGAAACAAAACACCCGGGCACGCTGAAGATACTCGGCGAACACCTAAGCATGCTCGCCGAAAGGGTTAACAGAACATATTCGCTCATCACTAATAAACACATCATCTTTTACATGGGTGTTAGTACCAGGTTTGCAGACTTTACATCTGTTATGTGGCCCAGTAACCAATAGGGCCAACCTTGACTCATGAGTTAAAGCAGATCTGTGAACAGATTTCACAACATAAACTACAAATCTTATTAAATAGATATGTCGACTTGAAGTGGATGGAGTATTTACCATGAAAATCCTTGTCAGATTGGATGTATAATCCTTTTAAAAATGTAAACTCAATCTCCGCCCACCTAGCCTAATTAACAGCTCCTCAGTGTCCCTCCTCCCTGCTGATGTTGAATCCCACCTACCTCGCCTAATAGACAACTCCTCAGTGAACCTCCTCACTGCTGATGCTGAATCCCACCTACCTAGGCTGACTGACAGCTTCTCAGTGTCTTTTCTTTCAGCTGATGCTGAATCCTACCTACTTAGGCTGATTGACAGCTCTTCAGTGTCCCTCCTCCTTGCTGATTCTAAATCCCACCTACCTAGCCTGATACACAGTACCTCAGTGATCCTCCTCCCTGATGATGCTGAATCTTACCTACCTAGGATGACTGATAGCTTCTCAGTGTCCTTTTTTCAGCTGTTGCTCAATCCCACCTACCTAGCCTCATTAATATCTCCTCAGTGTCCCTCCTCCCTTCTACAGCTGATTCTCTGGCCCACCTAGCCTGATAGCTCTTCACACGGCTTAGTACAAGCTGCAGCTGTCGGTCAGGGTATGTTGGCAGAGATTAAGTACACTCAAGCTATTTCATTCTATAGTTAGACTCATAAAATGCTCATTTTAATATCAGAATTATACAACCATTCTGACATAGTCAGTCCCATAGAAGTAAAGCAAGCATGAGCCCTCAGCTCCATTCACACAATGGACTTTGGGTGCCCGGTTCTTGTATTTAGTCCCAGCACCAAAAATCCAGTCTGTGCACATCCTTATGGGTGTTTTTTTTTCTGGGAAAAGCACAGTAGGTGGGCTATGTTATACCAGACATGTTATATGGTCAGGGTCCTCAAAAGGAGAGATGACAACAGTCATGATTTTGGTAGGACAATTCTATGAACAGGGTTGCAAAAGGGTTTGGATTTAGGAAATTTTTCACCAAAAGTAGGAATTTCGGAGGTAATCTTATTGCCTAAATGTCACCATTTTTTATTAAATTAAATGTTATGTCTATTGCAGACTTTAGCTTTCAGCAGAATCATCTGGAACACTCGGATATTGTGGGACAACAAATTGTTTTACTTGGGACATAAAGCAACTGTTATATTCATCATCGCAACATGAAGGATTACCAGAGAGAAGTGATGCATAAAGGAGGTGGATTCACAGGTTATGGACCCAGATACAAGACCCCATCTGACAGAGTAATCCTTCAACACTCTGCAAGAGATGAGGAAGCTTCCTCCTTCTGTTACCACTTAGATGCTGCTATTGCTATGGACTGTAGCATCAAAGGGGTTCAATAGACAAGGGTGTAGTTATCTCCAATCCCAGCCTATGGCGAGATGCGTAATGATCACGGTTGCAGAATGTGGGTTTGTACAGGAGGGGGACCCACCAACGCCAGCGCCTACTTCAGCTCGACGTGTGTCCAATCAGAGGCCAATGCCGATCAATCACAGGACTTCAGCTGCCGTTGGCGTGCCAGTCACGAGAATAGCACGGCAGTGACGTCATGTGCTGCCCGTGCCAACACAATGATGTCAGCTGCTGACTACAGAAGAGGACACCGCACGTCGTGTGAGCAGAGGAAGGTATGAAGAATCATTTCATTCTTTTATGTTTTTGAAAACAGAACGTATATTATATTATACAAGGAACGGGTCCAGGATGGAGGTCATTACAACAGAATGGGGTCCAGGATGGAGGTCATTACAACATAATGGGTTCCTGGATATAGGTCATTACAACAGAATGGGGTCCAGGATGGAGGTCATTACAACAGAATGGGTTCCTGGATAGAGGTCATTGTGGCGCCCCTGAGGGTTCGGTCGCCACAGAGTTATTGCATCTCATCCAGGGATGTAGTACCTCACTCTCAGGTAAGGAAGGAGTATGGCTCAGGACCCTAGCACTACATCCACTACACCACATTTCCGGGGGACAGGGCGATAATGCTCCCATGAGAGAGCACAAGTGTCCCTGATCCCTGGCTGGAGTGGGGAGGAACCACCTAGAGAAGGGGAACTATGTAGTGGGTGGGTGGAGGACGTAGATCCTCGGAGCACAGTAGTAAGAGGTATAATAGGTAGGAACCATCTTGGTTCATCAGTCGGGAGTAGAAGAGTCAGTGGGAGAGTTCAGTACCAGTCAGTCAGACTGAGGTGCTGACAGGGAGCAGAGGCTCTGTATGAGCTCTGCTTCACAGGCAGGCCCAGCCAGAAGGCCTGAGCCTGGGAGAGAGAGAAGAGGGAGCAGGACGGCTCCAGGAACAAGGAACCAAAGGGAACCTCAGGGGTACGGGCCGTGCAGCAAGCCTCCCGTACGCCCGCCGCTGCCAGGAGGTAGGGGGGTCAGGCCAAGAAGGGGAACTGGGTCCCTCAACCAGCAGAGACTACAGCACTCAACTGGGAACCGGAGGCTGCAGCACTTCAAGTACAGCAGGCCGTCCACACCAGCCACTAGGAAAGTAGGGGACGGAACACACGTTGCCCGCCAAGGCCCGAGGACACTGGACAGAGGTGCCGCTAGGTGTGGGATACAAGGAGAGAGGCCAGAGAGGACACACAGAAAGGGGGTACTGATAAATGCTCCAGAGATACCTGAGGGTCGACCGAGCCCCTCACTGCATGAACACAGGACACCGTGGGCTCCTACACTGGCCCTGTATCTGGAACTGCTACAATCGTGAGTAAAGACCTGGGACTGCACTATCTGACTCCGTGTCACTACTGACTCCCTGCACCATAACCACCATCATCCATACACGCTGCCCTGAAGCTACACTCTTCCTGTGGGGAGTCACATCATCTTGCTGCACACACCATCGGCTTCAGTGGACTGCTCCACAGCGGCGGTTACCAATAACCGCAATCCACAGGTGGCATACTCGGACATTGATATTTGTACACATAGACTACCCCCTTGGTTTGACCGCCCTGGGTCACGGACCGGGTCGCCGCCATGGTGACTACAACCCCCAGCGTCTACAAGGCCCGGCTCCGGGTGTCCCCACGGCCCAGGGGGCACGTCATAATTACAACAGAATAGGGTCCAGGATGGAGGTCATTACAACATAATGGGGTCCAAGATGGAGGTGATAGCAACAGAATGGGGTCCAAGATGGAGGTGGTAGCAACAGAATGGGGTCCAGGATGGAGGTCATTACAACAAAATGGGGTCCAAGATGAAGGTCATTATAACAGAATGGGGTCCAGGATGGAGGTTATTACAACAAAATGGGGTCCAAGATGAAGGTCATTATAACAGAATGGGGTCCAGGATGGAGGTCATTACAACAGAATGGGGTGGAGGATGGAGGTCATTACAACAGAATTGGGTCCAGGATGGATGTCATTACAACAGAATGGGGTCCAGGATGGAGGTCATAGCAACAGAAGGGGTCCAGGAAGGAGGTCATTACAACAGAATAGGGTCCAGGATGGAGGTCATTACAAAAGAATGGGGTCCAGGAAGGATGTCATTACAACAGAATGGGGTCCAGGATGGAGGTCATAGCAACAGAAGGGGTCCAAGAAGGAGGTCATTACAACAGAATAGGGTCCAGGAAGGAGGTCATTACAACAGAATGGGGTCCAGGATGGAGGTCATAGAAACAGAATGGGTTCCAGGATGGAGGTCATTACAACAGAATGGGATCCAGGATGGAGGTCATTACAACAGAATAGGGTCCAGGATGGAGGTCATTACAACAGAATGGGGTCCAGGATGGAGGTCATTACAACATAATGGGGTCCAGGATGGAGGTGATAGCAACAGAATGGGGTCCATGATGGAGGTGATAGCAACAGAATGGGGTCCAGGATGGAGGTCATTACAACAGAATGGGGTCCAGGATGGAAGTCATAGCAACAGAATGGGGACCAGGATGGAGGTGATAGCAACAGAATAGGGTCCAGGATGGAGGTGATAGCAACAGAATGGGGTCCAGGATGGAGGTCATTACAACAGAATGGGGTCCAGGATGGAGGTGATAGCAACAGAATGGGGTCCAGGATCGGGGTCATTACAATATAATGGGGACCAGGATGGAGGTCATTACAACATAATGGGGTCCAGGATGGAGGTGATAGCAACAGAATGGGGTCCAGGATGGAGGTCATTACAACAGAATGGGGTCCAGGATGGAGGTGGTAGCAACAGAATGGGGTCCAGGATGGAGGTCATTACAACAGAATGGGGTCCAGGATGGAGGTCATTACAACAGAATGGGGTAAAGGATGGAGGTCATTACAACAGAATGGGGTCCAGGATGGAAGTCATAGCAACAGAATGGGGACCAGGATGGAGGTGATAGCAACAGAATAGGGTCCAGGATGGAGGTGATAGCAACAGAATGGGGTCCAGGATGGAGGTCATTACAACAGAATGGGGTCCAGGATGGAGGTGATAGCAACAGAATGGGGTCCAGGATCGGGGTCATTACAATATAATGGGGACCAGGATGGAGGTCATTACAACATAATGGGGTCCAGGATGGAGGTGATAGCAACAGAATGGGGTCCAGGATGGAGGTCATTACAACAGAATGGGGTCCAGGATGGAGGTGGTAGCAACAGAATGGGGTCCAGGATGGAGGTCATTACAACAGAATGGGGTCCAGGATGGAGGTCATTACAACAGAATGGGGTCCAGGATGGAGGTCATTACAACAGAATGGGGTCCAGGATGGAGGTGATAGCAACAGAATGGGGTCCAGGATGGAGGTCATTACAACAGAATGGGGTCCAGGATGGAGGTCATTACAACAGAATGGGGTCCAGGATGGAGGTCATTACAACATAATGGGGACCAGGATGGAGATCATAGCAACAGAATGGGGTCCAGGATGGAGGTCATAGCAACAGAATGGGGTCCAGGATGGAGGTCATAGCAACAGAATGGGGTCCAGGATGGAGGTCATTACAACATAATGGGGTCCAGGATGGAGGTGATAGCAACAGAATGGGGTCCAGGATGGAGGTCATTACAACAGAATGGGGTCCAGGATGGAAGTCATAGCAACAAAATGGGGACCAGGATGGAGGTGATAGCAACAGAATGAGGTCCAGGATGGAGGTGATAGCAACAGAATGGGGTCCAGGATGGAAGTCATTACAACAGAATGGGGTCCAGGATGGAGGTAATAGCAACAGAATGGGGTCCAGGATCGAGGTCATTACAATATAATGGGGACCAGGATGGAGGTCATTACAACATAATGGGGTCCAGGATGGAGGTGATAGCAACAGAATGGGGTCCAGGATGGAGGTCATTACAACAGAATGGGGTCCAGGATGGAGGTGATAGCAACAGAATGGGGTCCAGGATGGAGGTCATTACAACAGAATGGGGTCCAGGATGGAGGTCATTACAACAGAATGGGGTCCAGGATGGAGGTCATTACAACATAATGGGGTCCAGGATGGAGGTCATTACAACATAATGGGGTCCAGGATGGAGATCATAGCAACAGAATGGGGTCCAGGATGGAGGTCATAGCAACAGAATGGGGTCCAGGATGGAGGTCATAGCAACAGAATGGGGTCCAGGATGGAGGTCATTACAACATAATAGGGTCCAGGATGGAGGTGATAGCAACAGAATGGGGTCCAGGATGGAGGTCATTACAACAGAATGGGGTCCAGGATGGAGGTCATAGCAACAGAATGGGGTCCAGGATGGAGGTCATTACAACATAATGGGGTTCAGGATGGAGTTCATTATAACATAATGGGGTCCAGTATAAAGGTCATTACAACATAATGGGGTCCAGGATGGAGGTCATAGCAACAGAATGGGGTCCAGGATGGAGGTCATTACAACATAATGGGGTCCAGGATGGAGGTGATAGCAACAGAATGGGGTCCATGATGGAGGTGATAGCAACAGAATGGGGTCCAGGATGGAGGTCATTACAACAGAATGGGGTCCAGGATGGAAGTCATAGCAACAGAATGGGGACCAGGATGGAGGTGATAGCAACAGAATGGGGTCCAGGATGGAGGTGATAGCAACAGAATGGGGTCCAGGATGGAGGTCATTACAACAGAATGGGGTCCAGGATGGAGGTGATAGCAACAGAATGGGGTCCAGGATCGGGGTCATTACAATATAATGGGGACCAGGATGGAGGTCATTACAACATAATGGGGTCCAGGATGGAGGTGATAGAAACAGAATGGGGTCCAGGATGGAGGTCATTACAACAGAATGGGGTCCAGGATGGAGGTGATAGCAACAGAATGGGGTCCAGGATGGAGGTCATTACAACAGAATGGGGTCCAGGATGGAGGTCATTACAACAGAATGGGGTCCAGGATGGAGGTCATTACAACAGAATGGGGTCCAGGATGGAGGTGATAGCAACAGAATGGGGTCCAGGATGGAGGTCATTACAACAGAATGGGGTCCAGGATGGAGGTCATTACAACAGAATGGGGTCCAGGATGGAGGTCATTACAACATAATGGGGTCCAGGATGGAGGTCATTACAACATAATGGGGTCCAGGATGAAGATCATAGCAACAGAATGGGGTCCAGGATGGAGGTCATAGCAACAGAATGGGGTCCAGGATGGAGGTCATAGCAAAAGAATGGGGTCCAGGATGGAGGTCATTACAACATAATGGGGTCCAGGATGGAGGTGATAGCAACAGAATGGGGTCCAGGATGGAGGTCATTACAACAGAATGGGGTCCAGGATGGAAGTCATAGCAACATAATGGGGTCCAGGATGGAGATCATAGCAACAGAATGGGGTCCAGGATGGAGGTCATAGCAACAGAATGGGGTCCAGGATGGAGGTCATAGCAACAGAATGGGGTCCAGGATGGAGGTCATTACAACATAATGGGGTCCAGGATGGAGGTGATAGCAACAGAATGGGGTCCAGGATGGAGGTCATTACAACAGAATGGGGTCCAGGATGGAAGTCATAGCAACAAAATGGGGACCAGGATGGAGGTGATAGCAACAGAATGAGGTCCAGGATGGAGGTGATAGCAACAGAATGGGTCCAGGATGGAAGTCATTACAACAGAATGGGGTCCAGGATGGAGATAATAGCAACAGAATGGGGTCCAGGATCGAGGTCATTACAATATAATGGGGACCAGGATGGAGGTCATTACAACATAATGGGGTCCAGGATGGAGGTGATAGCAACAGAATGGGGTCCAGGATGGAGGTCATTACAACAGAATGGGGTCCAGGATGGAGGTGATAGCAACAGAATGGGGTCCAGGATGGAGGTCATTACAACAGAATGGGGTCCAGGATGGAGGTCATTACAACAGAATGGGTTCCAGGATGGAGGTCATTACAACATAATGGGGTCCAGGATGGAGGTCATTACAACATAATGGGGTCCAGGATGGAGATCATAGCAACAGAATGGGGTCCAGGATGGAGGTCATAGCAACAGAATGGGGTCCAGGATGGAGGTCATAGCAACAGAATGGGGTCCAGGAAGGAGGTCATTACAACATAATAGGGTCCAGGATGGAGGTGATAGCAACAGAATGGGGTCCAGGATGGAGGTCATTACAACATAATGGGGTCCAGGATGGAGATCATAGCAACAGAATGGGGTCCAGGATGGAGGTCATAGCAACAGAATGGGGTCCAGGATGGAGGTCATAGCAACAGAATGGGGTCCAGGAAGGAGGTCATTACAACATAATAGGGTCCAGGATGGAGGTGATAGCAACAGAATGGGGTCCAGGATGGAGGTCATTACAACAGAATGGGGTCCAGGATGGAGGTCATAGCAACAGAATGGGGTCCAGGATGGAGGTCATTACAACATAATGGGGTTCAGGATGGAGTTCATTATAACATAATGGGGTCCAGTATAAAGGTCATTACAACATAATGGGGTCCAGGATGGAGGTCATAGCAACAGAATGGGGTCCAGGATGGAGGTCATTACAACATAATGGGGTCCAGGATGGAGGTGATAGCAACAGAATGGGGTCCATGATGCAGGTGATAGCAACAGAATGGGGTCCAGGATGGAGGTCATTACAACAGAATGGGGTCCAGGATGGAAGTCATAGCAACAGAATGGGGACCAGGATGGAGGTGATAGCAACAGAATGGGGTCCAGCATGGAGGTGATAGCAACAGAATGGGGTCCAGGATGGAGGTCATTACAACAGAATGGGGTCCAGGATGGAGGTGATAGCAACAGAATGGGGTCCAGGATCGGGGTCATTACAATATAATGGGGACCAGGATGGAGGTCATTACAACATAATGGGGTCCAGGATGGAGGTGATAGCAACAGAATGGGGTCCAGGATGGAGGTCATTACAACAGAATGGGGTCCAGGATGGAGGTGATAGCAACAGAATGGGGTCCAGGATGGAGGTCATTACAACAGAATGGGGTCCAGGATGGAGGTCATTACAACAGAATGGGGTCCAGGATGGAGGTCATTACAACAGAATGGGGTCCAGGATGGAGGTGATAGCAACAGAATGGGGTCCAGGATGGAGGTCATTACAACAGAATGGGGTCCAGGATGGAGGTCATTACAACAGAATGGGGTCCAGGATGGAGGTCATTACAACATAATGGGGTCCAGGATGGAGGTCATTACAACATAATGGGGTCCAGGATGGAGATCATAGCAACAGAATGGGGTCCAGGATGGAGGTCATAGCAACAGAATGGGGTCCAGGATGGAGGTCATAGCAAAAGAATGGGGTCCAGGATGGAGGTCATTACAACATAATGGGGTCCAGGATGGAGGTGATAGCAACAGAATGGGTTCCAGGATGGAGGTCATTACAACAGAATGGGGTCCAGGATGGAAGTCATAGCAACAAAATGGGGACCAGGATGGAGGTGATAGCAACAGAATGAGGTCCAGGATGGAGGTGATAGCAACAGAATGGGGTCCAGGATGGAAGTCATTACAACAGAATGGGGTCCAGGATGGAGGTAATAGCAACAGAATGGGGTCCAGGATTGAGGTCATTACAATATAATGGGGACCAGGATGGAGGTCATTACAACATAATGGGGTCCAGGATGGAGATGATAGCAACAGAATGGGGTCCAGGATGGAGGTCATTACAACAGAATGGGGTCCAGGATGGAGGTGATAGCAACAGAATGGGGTCCAGGATGGAGGTCACTACAACAGAATGGGGTCCAGGATGGAGGTCATTACAACAGAATGGGGTCCAGGATGGAGGTCATTACAACATAATGGGGTCCGGGATGGACGTCATTACAACATAATGGGGTCCAGGATGGAGATCATAGCAACAGAATGGGGTCCAGGATGGAGGTCATAGCAACAGAATGGGGTCCAGGATGGAGGTCATAGCAACAGAATGGGGTCCAGGATGGAGGTCATTACAACATAATGGGGTCCAGGATGGAGGTGAAAGCAACAGAATGGGGTCCAGGATGGAGGTCATTACAACAGAATGGGGTCCAGGATGGAGGTCATAGCAACAGAATGGGGTCCAGGATGGAGGTCATTACAACATAATGGGGTTCAGGATGGAGTTCATTACAACATAATGGGGTCCAGGATAAAGGTCATTACAACATAATGGGGTCCAGTCTGGAGGTCATAGCAACAGAATGGGGTCCAGGATGGAGGTCATTACAACATAATGGGGTCCAGGATGGAGGTCATTATAACAGAATGGGGTCCAGGATGAAGGTCATAGCAACAGAATGGGGTCCAGGATGGAGGTCATTACAACAGAATGGGGTCCAGGATGGAGGTCATTACAACATAATGGGGTCCAGGATGGAGGTGATAGCAACAGAATGGGGTCCAGGATGGAGGTAATAGCAGCAGAATGGGGTCCAGGATGGAGGTCATTACAACAGAATGGGGTCCAGGATGGAGGTCATAGCAACAGAAGGGGTCCAGGATGGAGGTCATTACAACAGAATGGGGTCCAGGATGGAGGTCATTACAACAGAATGAGGTCCAGGATGGAGGTCATAGCAACAGAATGGGGTCCAGGATGGAGGTCATTACAACAGAATGGGGTCCAGGATGGAGGTTATTACAACAGAAGAGGGTCCAAGATGGAGGTCATTACAACAGAATGGGGTCCAGCATGGAGGTCATTACAACATAATGGGGTCCAGGATGGAGATGATAGCAACAGAATGGGGTCCATGATGGAGGTCATTACAACAGAATGGGGTCCAGGATGGAGGTGATAGCAACAGAATGGGTTCCAGGATGGAGGTCATTACAACAAAATGGGGTCCAGGATGGAAGTCATAGCAACAGAATGGGGACCAGGATGGAGGTGATAGCAACAGAATGGGGTCCAGGATGGAGGTGATAGCAACAGAATGGGGTCCAGGATGGAGGTCATTACAACAGAATGGGGTCCAGGATGGAGGTGATAGCAACAGAATGGGGTCCAGGATCGAGGTCATTACAATATAATGGGGACCAGGATGGAGGTCATTACAACATAATGGGGTCCAGGATGGAGGTGATAGCAACAGAATGAGGTCCAGGATGGAGGTCATTACAACAGAATGGAGTCCAGGATGGAGGTGATAGCAACAGAATGGGGTCCAGGATGGAGGTCATTACAACAGAATGGGGACCAGGATGGAGGTCATAGCAACAGAATGGGGTCCAGGATGGAGGTCATTACAACAGAATGCGGTCCAGGATGAAATTGATAGCAACAGAATGGGGTCCGGGATGGAGGTCATAGCAACAGAATGGGGTCCAGGATGGAGGTCATTACAACATAATGGGGTCCAGGGTGGAGTTCATTACAACATAATGGGGCCCAGGATAAAGGTCATTACAACATAATGGGGTCCAGGATGGAGGTCATAGCAACAGAATGGGGTCCAGGATGGAGGTCATTACAACATAATGGGGTCCAGGATGGAGGTCATTATAACAGAATGGGGTCCAGGATGGAGGTCATAGCAACAGAATGGGGTCCAGGATGGAGGTCATTACAACAGAATGGGGTCCAGGATGGAGGTCATTACAACATAATGGGGTCCAGGATGGAGGTGATAGCAACAGAATTGGGTCCAGGATGGAGGTCATAGCAACAGAATGGGGTCCAGGATGGAGGTCATTACAACAGAATGGGGCCCAGGATGGAGGTCATTACAACAGAATGGGGTCCAGGATGGAGGTCATAGCAACAGAAGGGGTCCAGGATGGAGGTCATTACAACAGAATGGGGTCCAGGATGGAGGTCATTACAACACAATGGGGTCCAGGATGGAGGTGATAGCAGCAGAATGGGGTCCAGGATGGAGGTCATTACAACAGAATGGGGTCCAGAATGGAGGTCATTACAACAGAATGGGGTCCAGGATGGAGGTCATTACAACATAATGGTGTACAGGATGGAGGTCATTACAACATAATGGGGTCCAGGATGGAGATCATTGCAACAGAATGGGGTCCAGGATGGAGGTGATAGCAACAGAATGGGGTCCAGGATGGAGGTCATTACAACAGAATGGGGTCCAGGATGGAGGTGATAGCAAGAGAATGGGGTCCAGGATGGAGGTCATTACAACAGAATGGGGTCCAGAATGGAGGTCATTACAACAAAATGGGGTCCAGGATGGAGGTCATTACAACATAATGGGGTCCAGGATGGAGGTCATTACAACATAATGGGGTCGAGGATGGAGATCATAGCAACAGAATGGGGTCCAGGATGGAGGTCATTACAACAGAATGGGGTCCAGGATGGAGGTCAAAGCAACAGAATGCGGTCCAGGATGGAGGTGATTACAACATAATGGGGTCCAGGATGCAGGTGATAGCAATAGAATGGGGTCCAGGATGGAGGTCCTTACAACAGAATGGGGTCCAGGATGGAGGTCATAGCAACAGAATGGGGTCCAGGATGGAGGTCATTACAACATAATAGGGTCCAGGATGGATGTCATAGCAACAGAATGGGGTCCAGGATGGAGGTGATAGCAACAGAATGGGGTTCAGGATGGAGGTCATTACAACAGAATGGGGTCCAATATGGAGGTCATTACAACAGAATGGGGTCCAGGATGGAGGTCATTATAAGAGAATGGGGTCCAGGATGGAGGTCATAGCAACAGAATGGGGTCCAGGATGGAGGTCATTACAACTGAATGGGGTCCAGGATGGAGGTCATTACAACATAATGGAGTCCAGGATGGAGGTCATAGCAACAGAATGGGGTCCAGGATGGAGGTCATCTTAGCAGAATGGGGTCCAGGATGGAGGTCATTACAACATAATGGGGTCCAGGATGGAGGTAATAGCAACAGAATGGGGTCCAGGATGGAGGTCATTACAACAGAATTGGGTCCAGGAGGAGGTCATAGCAACAGAATGGGGTCCAGGATGGAGGTCATTACAACAGAATGGGGTCCAGGATGGAGGTCAATATAACAGAATGGGGTCCAGGATGGAGGTCATTACAACAGAATGGGGTCCATGATGGAGGTCATTACAACATAATGGGGTCCAGGATGGAGGTGATAGCAACAGATTGGGGTCTAGGATGGAGGTTATTATAACAGAATGGGGTTCAGGAGCAGGTCATAGCAACAGAATGGGGTCCAGGGTGGATGTCATTACAACAGAATGGGGTCCAGGATGGAGGTCATTATAACAGAATGGGGTCCAGGATAGAGGTCATTACAACAGAATGGGGTCCAGGATGGAGGTCAGTACAACAGAATGGGGTCCAGGATGGAGGTCATTACAACAGAATGGGGTCCAGGATGGAGTTCATTGCAACAGAATGGGGTCCAGGATGGAGGTCATTTTAACAGAATGGGGTCCAGGATGGAGGTCATTACAACAGAATGGGGTCCAGGATGGATGTCATTGCAACAGAATGGGGTCCAGGATGGAGGTCATTACAACAGAATGGGGTCCAGGATGGATGTCATTGCAACAGAATGGGGTCCAGGATGGAGGTCATTTTAACAGAATGGGGTCCAGGATGGAGGTCATTATAACAGTATGGGGTCCAGGATGGAGGTCATAGCAACAGAATGGGGTCCAGGATGGAGGTCATTACAACAGAATGGGGTCCAGGATGGAGGTCATTGCAACAGAATGGGGTCCAGGATGGAGGTCATTACAACAGAATGGGGTCCAGGATGGAGGTCATAGCAACAGAATGGGGTTCAGGATGGAGGTCATTATAACAGAATGGGGTCCTGGATGGAGGTCATTATAACAGAATGGGGTCCAGGATGGAGGTCATAGCAACAGAATGGGGTCCAGGATGGAGGTCATTACAACAGAATGGGGTCCAGGATGGAGGTCATTGCAACAGAATGGGGTCTAGGATGGAGGTCATTACAACAGAATGGGATCCAGGATGGAGGTCATTACAACATAATGGGGTCCAGGATGGAGATCATTGCAACAGAATGGGGTCCTGGATGGAGGTCATTATAACAGAATGGGGTCCAGGATGGAGGTCATAGCAACAGAATGGGGTCCAGGATGGAGGTCATTATAACAGAATGGGATCCAGGATCGAGGTCATTATAACAGAATGGGATCCAGGAGGAGGCCATAGCAACAGAATGGGGTCCAGGATGGAGGTCATTACAACAGAATGGGGTCCAGGATGGAGGTCATTACAACATAATGGGGTCCAGGATGGAGGTGATAGCAACAGAATGGGGTCCAGGATGGAGGTCATTACAACAGAATGGGGTCCAGGATGGAGGTCATTATAACAGAATGGGGTCCAGGATGGAGGTCATTACAACAGAATGGGGTCCAGGAAGGAGGTCATTACAACATAATGGGGTCCAGGATGGAGGTGATAGCAACAGAATGGGGTCCAGGATGGAGGTCATTACAACAGAATGGGGTCCAGGATGGAGGTCATAGCAACAGAATGAGGTCCAGGATGGAGGTCATTACAACAGAATGGGGTCCAGCATGGAGGTCATTACAACAGAATGGGGTCCAGGATGGAGGTGATAGCAACAGAATGGGGTTCAGGATGGAGGTCATTGCAACAGAATGGGGTCCAGGATGGAGGTCATTACAACAGAATGGGGTCCAGGATGGAGGTTATTACAACATAATGGGGTCCAGGATGGAGATCATTGCAACAGAATGCGGTCCTGGATGGAGGTCATTATAACAGAATTGGGTCCAGGATGGAGGTCATAGCAACAGAATGGGGTCCAGGATGGAGGTCATAGCAACAGAATGGGGTCCAGGATGGAGGTCATTACAACAGAATGAGGTCCAGGATGGAGGTCATTATAACAGAATGGGATCCAGGAGGAGGTCATAGCAACAGAATGGGGTCCAGGATGGAGGTCATTACAACAGAATGGGGTCCAGGATGGGGGTCATTATACCAAGAAGGAGCTCAGGGCGGGGAATATCATAACAGGAAGGGGCCTAGGATGAGAGACATTATTATAGGATGGGAGCCAGGATGTGGAACATTATTACAGAAAGGGGCCAGGACGGAGGACATTCTTTTAAAAAAAAGGCCAGGACTGGGGACATTATTACAGAAAGGGGCCAGGATGGGGGACATTATTAGAGAAAGGGAACAGGACGGGGGACATTATTACAGAAACAGGCCAGCAATGGGTACATTATACAGGAAGGGGCCAAGACGGGGGACATTATTACAGAAAGGGAACAGGACGGGGGACATTATTACAGAAACAGGCCAGGAATGGGTACATTATACAGGAAGTGGACAAGACGGGGGACATTATTACAGAAAGCTGACAGGACTGGGGACATTATTACAGAAACAGGCCAGAAATAGGTACATTATTACAGGAAGGGGACAGGACGTGGGATATTATTAAAGAAAGGGGACAGGACATAGGACATTATTAAAGGAACAGAACAGGATGGGGGACATTATTACAGAAAAGGGCTGGGACCAGGGACATTACAAGAAGGTGCCATGATGGGGACACTATTACAAATATATCTTTATAGGATCTAGAACTCTACAACGACCGTTACATCTGACCAACAGGCAGGTGAGGGCCCAGATACAAATTTTGCACCGGGGCCCATGGGACGCTAGTTACACCACTGCCGATGGTGCAGCTGTTGGTTACAGTTGGGCTCCTGCAGCAGTCACACAGGTAGAGCTCCTGCAATCACAATGACGTATATGTGTATATATACCATTATACTCTACCACCCGCAGATGACGTACATATGTGGTATTGCAGCTCGGCCACATTCACTTCAATGGAGCTTACTGGCAATATCAACAAAACAACAGGTTTGGCACTTTTTCTGGAAGGAAACAGCCACATTTTAGAATCCTGTACAACCCCTTTAAAATTTCCAACTAAAAGATTGCCAACTGTAATCTGACTATTCAGTAATGGCAGCACTGGTTTTGATATTTCTTAATACAATACAGTTAATATTACTGTTACGTAACTTTTGGTAAATGATGACAAAGTCTTATGAAAATTTTCCCATAAAAGAGTGAACATAATCTCAGTGTAAACCGCTGCATGGAGGAAAGTGGCTCTGCAGCCTAGCATCTTATTGCCTGTTGATGGATATTCTCCGGAGACAATATAACCAATGTGCTGTCATTTTCCCATCCCATTTCAGTATATTCCGGCAGTAAACTCATCTGCTACAATGCAACCAGCCCATAAGCTACATTGTATTGCTAATAACACATTTAGAAAGGGCACCCAAGGGTTGAATCTTTAAAGATTCCCCTAAGGCTCGGGAAACTTTTCCAACAACCTGGTATTTTGCAAAAGATTAAACTTGGGACCTGAGGCATTAGGTAAAAAAAAAAAAAAAAAAAGTGTCGGAAAAAAGCACTATTTGCACACTCTGAGCTTTCTCATTAATCTGGAACCCAATGTACCTTAAAATGAAAAGCATTCTACAAGAAAATCACAGATTCTGGCGGAAATTCAATCCAAGTCCTGTGTAATCAAACGCTGCTTTACCTCTCTGCACAATGTAGGGTTTCGCTGTTATCAGGGATCTGCAGCTACATATACTGGTGGGCAGCAGAGATAAAGATGTCGGAAGGCTTCTCATGCCGTCAACCATGACAGGACCCCATGTAGTCTTACATTTCCACCTTATGGGTCATAGTACATTATTATCCATTTAACCCATTCCATACAGAATGGTGGTTTACAGTCCAGACAGCAACCAGGAAGATGGAGCTGTATAACCGGTATTGATGAATGGCGAGGGTCCAGCAGGTATGTGTTTTTTATTGTATTTTAAGACCACCATAGCCTCATTTTTTAAACAAACTACCTACACTCCGCTACCTTTATGTCTCCTTCCTGCCTCAGATGACCACAATAGCCAATTAGCTGTCACTGATTGACTGCAGCGGTCATTTGGAGTTAACAGTCTCCTAGGTCTCTCTTCCAGCTCAGGTGACATGTGACTACTGCAGCCGACTGCCCGGTGAAGAACACGGACATTGGTGTGGAGGTGTGGCAGGGTTCCTACAGGTGTTTTTTAAATCCCAAGACCACCAAAAATAAATTTGGTGGACAACCCCTTCACGGACGTGAGAAATTTTCGTCTTTAAAGGGAATCTGTCAGCAGAATTTCAGCCCAAACTATTTATGTGCGTATGTAGAGCTTTGAAAGACAAGTCCAGCAATACCTTTTCATGGCCAGTCCATTCCTCTGTTACTGAGAAATCAGTGTCTGAACTGATATGCAAATGCCTATGGTAGATCCGAAGCCTCTGTCACTCCAGCTCTATTCCCCACATAGCACCGCCTCCTCCTCTTCCTGCCTGACTGACAGCTCCTTTGCTTGAATTCACACAGCATAGAGACTATCAGTCAAGCACGAGGATGCGGCCTATAGGCGGGGAATAGAGTTGGAGTGACAGAGGCTTCAGATTTATCATAGACATTTGTATATCAATTCAGACATTGATTTCTCAGTAACGGAGGAACAGACTGGCCATGTAAAGGAAATGCTGGATTTGTCTTTGAAAGAGCTACATACACATATAAATAGTTTAAGTCGTGAGATTCTGCTGACCGATTGCCTTTAGCATGCAGTTCCTTTTTTTCCTGTTTAAGCCTTGCAGCATTACAATCATAATAATTTTTGCATTTTTTTCAATTTTGAGGGTTTTTATTTGCACTTCTTTTTAGCACCAAAAAATGATCAATGTTATTTTTTTATTGAATTTTTCGGAACACCCTAAGGGTAAGGCCAAACAGCACTGATGGGATTCTTGGGGTAGTTTTTGGCGACCTAACTTCACCAACATGACCACGTCACAACCGCGCCATCAGCCTTACCCTAAATTGTACACCTTTAAAACATTGAGAAATGTTTTTCTTTCATTTAGAGTGATTGTCTACTTTGAAGAATTTACAAAAATAAAAAAAATATATATTTCACTACTATGCAGTCATTGCAAATTTTCAAGGCTACTTTTATTTTCTGTCCTTGTCCGTAAGTTGAGTATTCCTTGGTGTTTCGACACACAGAAAACTGCTCCTCCTCCTTGGACTGCCCCTTTGGTCCTTCCTCCTGTGGATCCTCCTCCTCCTGCTTGCATTATCATATTTACTTCCTGATGACTCTAAGGTTATTATTTTCTGGTGATGGATTTTTGGTGACAATATTCTATAAAGGCACAAAACACGAGAAAACACCCTGAAAATTTTTGAAAAGCAAAAACCAGAAAATTTTTGAAAAATAAAACCATTTAGTAAAATAAATCTGACATATAAAGTTTGTGA
The DNA here is from genome assembly GCF_046119375.1 of Phyllobates terribilis. Classification (NCBI taxonomy): domain Eukaryota; kingdom Metazoa; phylum Chordata; class Amphibia; order Anura; family Dendrobatidae; genus Phyllobates; species Phyllobates terribilis. The sequence goes on from NW_027362765.1 coordinate 391,420,488, forward strand.
CTATAAATTATATTCTCCTTTTTCTTTATAATTTTTTTTGGAAGGTCCTTACAGCTTTAGTCACAAAGTGTCCTTGAGGACGACTTACATAACCTGTTTTTTTTTTTGGACAGCATTTACGACTGAGCTATTTCCTTTATTTATAAGGTCCCTGTATTTTGTTATTTCTGAGCATCTATTCCAGAAATTACCTGAAAGCTTTTACTGGGCATTTGGTGGAATGAAAAAGGTCAACTTTAAGGAGAACATTATCTTTTGTGACAATTATATTGAAGTGCCCAGTCACTATGTACCAGAAAAATGAAACATGAAATTGAAATTGGCCCTTCACAAAAAGAAAAGCTCTTTCGGCTGTTTTTAAAGTGAATTGCTAACTTTTATCATCATTTCAATTTTAGGTCTGAAATTCTGTGCTGATTAATATCATAAATTCATAATATATCATTGCAAAAGTCAAAGCCGAAATGTCTTTTTTTTGGGGAGGGATTTTTCCAAATTTCAGAAAATACTTCTTAAATTTTATGACTTGGGTTAGAAACAAACTTCAGTCAAAAATTAGGATACAAGTTTCACATAGTGTCTATATACATTCCCCACCTGCATGGTGCAGAGAATTGTTCTCTGTATGTGCTACTATAATAAAGAATAAACTTAGACCCTAGACCAGATCCATAAAAAAAATCAGACCCCAAACCAGACCCTTCAATAAAGATCACAGACCACTAAATCAGACCCCTGACTAAATTCAGACCCCCGACCAGACTCTTAAAAACAATTCCGACCCCAGATCAGACTCCTAAAAACAATTTTCATGACGGACCAGAACCCTAACTAAATTCAGACCAAAGACTAGACCCCTAAAAAAAATTCAGACCCCAGACCAGATCCCTAATTAAATTCAGACCCAAGATCAAACTCATAAAAAAATTCCAACCCCAGACCAGACCCCCTAACTAAATTCCAACCCCAAACCAGGCCCCTAAAACAATTCCGACCCCAGACCAGGCCCCTAAAAACAATTCTGACCCCAGACCAGACTCCTAAAAACAATTCCAAACCCAGCGCAGACCCCTAATTAAATTCCAACCCCAAACCAGGCCCCTAAAAAAAATCCGACCCCATACCAGACCCCTAACTAAATTCAGACCCAAGACCAGACCCTTTAAAAAAAATTCAGACCCAAGAACAGACCCCTAAAAAAATTCAGACACCAGACCAATAAAAACAATTCCGACCCCAGACCAGACCCGTAACTCAATTCCCACCCCAAACCAGGTCCCTAAAAAAATTCCGACCCCAGACCAGATCCCTAAATAAATAAAGATCACTGATCAGACCTCTAAATTAATATCACCCTAATCCAGCCCCCAACTATATTTAGACCCCAGACCAGAATCCTAAAAACAAGTCCTACCCCAGACCAGACCCCTAAAAAAATTTAGATTCGGACCAGACCAGCTTTGTGTAGGGTGGGTCCGACAAGTTTGAACCCCCACCTCCCAGACATCATACTGTTTTTTTCCTTTAATTTTTTAAGCATCTCTGGGCGCCAAGGAATGGAGCGGATAGATGTGAATATAATTGGGTATACTAGAGGTGCTGCAAAAAAACCTGATTGGCTCCATGCCTTGGCACTCGGCGCCTTCTCTATGACACCACTGATGCAATGATACAACATTATTTCTTCACCGGCTTCAGAATGGAGAGAAAACAACACAAGGTGGGATCCCCTGATTAGGGCTTTTTTCAGGGGGCATCGCAGTGATTCCTTATATTATCATAAGGGTGCCTTATATTATATTAATATTACATTACATTCAGGGGCACAAGGGGTAATATATTTAGCAAGCACACTGCTTAATTATTTATGGAGGGGACACAATATCGGGCAATCTTTACTGATGGGCACATTGTGGGATGTACTAATGCTCTGGGGGCACAGGGAGGGTTATTGTAGGGCACGTTTTCATTTTTAGCGACACATCGAGGGACATATTGATATTTAGAGGCACAGTGTTGGGTTATTTTTTTTTCATATACATAACTTGACATTGTTATTTTTGGGATACAGTATGTGAATCTGTGGCAGATGTGAGAAACTAAAGACATCTAAGCGGCAAACCTTGCAATGACAAGTTGTGGCTGGGAGAAGTTGTCATAAATGTCAGGAAGAGACGGTGAATAAAAGAAGAAAAAGTGCTAAAAGCAATGGAAGCAGTTCAATAATGGAATAATTGTACATATCACTTGCCTCAATTTCTTGAACCCCCATAAATTACATTTCTGGATGTGCCCCTGTCAATACATAGCTGCTCCACAGCCCTCATTGCTGCACAAGAGTAGTAGCTCCCTGAGCTCTGGAGGAAATCACTGGAGCTCTGCTCACAGTCTTCTTTGGTTTCGGGTACCACAATGTCCTGACGAAAAGGTGGAAAAGGGAGTAAGGACAATTAAATATTATTGACCGCTGTAAGGGTGTGACAGGAGCTGTCATACGCCTCTCCCCCTAAAAGACAACGTCTTCAGGAACTGTATTTACGTATACATTATGACATGTTTTATTGTACTGTTATGAGTGATGTAAAAAGTGAAAACTCCATAGAATCTTACGGACACTAATGTGCGTAGTTAATATACTGTAAAGTGATGAATGTATAATGTATTTTATGCGTAACATATAGGGAAAGTCTAGGGTTAAGTTTAAAATATAGGTATAGCTAGAGTATCAGATGTAGGTTAGGAATGGGAAAGGTGCAGTTGAGGGCACATTAGATACAGGAAGTAAATTGCACAGGTTAGGAACAGTTAAACGATCGGTAACAGCCCTTGGGCATGGTTAGATAAAAAGGGTAGAACCTCCTGATTAGATTTAGATGAGATTAGATAGAAGTGATAGCAGAAGTTCAAAGCCAGAGGGCTGGGGGGCACAAATGATTACGGACTGTCTGGGCAGCATGAGAAAGGCCGCAACAAACTTCAGTGGACCTTCTTCGAACATCTGGGGCCTGTGGCACGAATTAGGCATTGAGAAGCGTGCCTTAATCTCTTTCCACAAGGGAAAGCCCGATGGGGAATCACCTAAGGGAGTTGAGACGGGACTCATGGAAGCTGCAGAGCCGGATGGAGTATTCCAGGGGCCAGAGATGACAGAGAGGAAAGGGATAGCTCAGGCTGAAGAAACAGTGAATATGACAACGTACTCTGCTGTAACAAAAATTTAACTTGGACTACTCAGTAATGTTAATCTGTTTGAAAAGAACTGGCTGTCCCCTATTGAATGTTCAGCTGTTTCTGGATCCGGGATCGTGAAGACAGAGGAGGCCCGTGAATATTATGCAGTACACACACAGCATAAGGGAATCGAGACACTGTTTAATTGTAGGGTGCCAGGGTGTGGGAAGACAGCAGCCCTTCACCCTTGGCTACCGCCCTGGGCATCTTACAAACACCACCTAGTGACATGGAAAATTTAAAAAAAAGTTATCCAAAATTTTAAAAAAATGCATTTATTATACAACCCTTATTAAAACAATAATTTATATTTTGAAGAAAAATTTCCTTGAAACATTGGTCCAGATGTGGCAAATTTGGAACCTTTGTGATGTACTGCTCTTCCCAGAATGCAAAATGCAAAACAGCTGTGTACAGACACTGAGCAAACAGGGGATGCCAGAAGACATGAAGCCACTGGGGCATAAGATATGCAGCAATTCATATATGATAAGTAAGGTGTAAGAATATGAACAGAAGTGAATCTATATTTGTAAAAATCTAGGAAACTCATAAATATACACCGCCATATGCATTTTTTGGATACCTTTTGTGCGTATATCGTGTGTGACTTTCAGCCCCCAATATAATAGGATTCCATCCTGGGTTCATCCGGCTGCTGCTTTTCTGCTCTATGTACATATGTGACAGATTGATGAATATTATTTCAGTCTTGACTGATGGAATGACAGGAGATACAATGCAGCAAAATAATGATGGAGAGCAAAGCTGATGGATTGAGGGCATCTCGTTCATTCCATTTTTGGATTTTATTTTTTAGTATCAACCATTCACATATGATGTTTTGCACAATTTTGAACTACTTTGCCATAAACTTTCCCATTGATGAAATAGGTTGAAGCTCTCGGGACACTCTACTTATATGAAGACAAATCTATCTGCCTATCGATCTGTGCATTCCTCAAAATAAGGTATTTTATTTGTAGCAGGAAAGAGGTCTCTGAAATGGCACTCTACACGAGAAAATTTGTGTTCATAAGAGTCGAAACTCTACAGAAGAGAAGAGCCTGCCGATAAGAGCAGACCATAGGCGGATTATAATGAGGGCAATCTGGGCTACCGCCCGGGGCCCGAGGCCCCGGGGGGGGCCCATGGCCAGATAGCCCTCACTATAATGTTTTGTGCAGCATCACTGATGGTGCAAGTGGTGTCGCGCCTCAGCCCCGGATCTCCTGCGCCGGTCCCCGATCAGCTGTTGAGGAGCCTGCAGTCTTTGTAGCCGCCGGTCGGCACTGTACTCCTGCGTGCTGCTGTGCCCTGCCAGCGGCATCACTGTATAGCAGACACGCTACGTCACGCACCACGCTATGCGCAGCCACCAGCCTTCATGACACAGAGCGTGGGAGATCCAAAGAAGGGCCCTGTCTGCGGCGCTGTGGCGGGCGACGGAGGGCCCTGTCTGCGGCGCTGTGTCCTGGGAAGCTGAGGGCCCTATCTGCGGTGCTGGGTCCTGGGTGGCGGAGGGCCCTGTCTGCGTCGCTGTGTTCTGGGTGGCAGAGGGCCCTGTCTGCAGCGCTTTGTCCCCGGCGGCGGAGGGCCCTGTCTGTGGCGCTGTGTCCCGGACGGCGGAGGGCCCTGTCTGCGGCGCTGTGTCCCGGGTGGCAGAGGGCCCTGTCTGCGGTGCTGTGTCCCGGGCAGCGGAGGGCCCTGTCTGCGGCGCTGTGTCCCAGGTGGCAGAGGGCCCTGTGTGCGGCGCTGTGTCCCGGGTGGCAGAGGGCCCTGTCTGCGGTGCTGTGTCCCGGGCAGCGGAGGGCCCTGTCTGCGGCGCTGTGTCCCAGGTGGCAGAGGGCCCTGTGTGCGGCGCTGTGTCCCAGGTGGCAGAGGGCCCTGTCTGCGGTGCTGTGTCCCGGGTGGCGGAGGACCCTATCTGCGGTGCTGTGTCCCGGGTGGTGGAGGGTCCTGTCTGCGGCGCTGTGTCCCGGGTGGCAGAGGGCCCTGTCTGCGGCGCTGTGTCCCGGGCGACGGAGAGCCCTGTCTGCGGTGCTGTGTCCCGGCGACGGAGGACCCTGTCTGTGGCGCTGTGACCCGGGTGGTGGAGTGCCCTATCTGTGGCGCTGTGTCCAGGGCGGTGGGGGGCCCTGTCTGCAGTGCTGTGGCGGGCCTTGCATTAAATTCTACTCACCTGAGTCCTGAACAATCCCAGGGATCCACTAATGCACACCTGGAGCTCTTCATTAGAGATGAGCGGTGTTCGACTAGAACTGTTCGCCAATCTCAAATTCGAGCTGTTTTGGGCGGTGTTCGAGTTGTTCGACGAACCCGAACGATTTGCAAAAAATTCGGCTGTTCGAGGTTATGTTCGATAACTGTTCGTGCACCAAAAGCGTGTCCTGCATGTCTGGCGCTATTTAGAGCACCAATCATGCAGGGATTGTCTGCCACTCACTGTAATGCCACAGCCATGGTGGTTGTGGCATTACAGTGATTGCCCAAATCGATGGGAACAGTGCCAACAGTGAAACATGAAAAGCCGGCAATTCAGCAGCGGCATACACCTGTACCCAACAATTTAGAACCGAAAGAATAGAGCTTCACACATAGATTAGATAGATATAAACATGTCAGCCACATATATACGAAGTACAGTGAAAGTGCTGCTTACTGTACTTGTCATTTAGCGTAAAGGATTTATCAAAAAAAATAATAGTGTTTTCATGCACCGTCTCTTTAAAAAAGCCGGCCTGCAATTCAGCAGCGGTACCCGACAATTTGGAATAGAAAGAATAGAGAATCACACATAGATTAGATAGATAGAAACATGTCAGTCACATATATATGAAGTACAGTGACAGTGTTGCTTACTGTACTTGTCATTTAGTGTAAAGGATTTATTAAAAAAAATAATAGTGTTTTCATGCACTGTCTCTTTAAAAAAGCCGGCCGGCATTTCAGCAGCGGTACCCGACAATTTAGAATAGAAGGAATAGAGCATCACACATAGATTAGATAGAGAGAAACATGTCAGTCACATATATAAGAAGTACAGTGATAGTGTTGATTACTGTACTTGTCATTTAGTGTTAAAATAAAGGATTTATTTAAAAAAAAATTGGCGTGGGGTTCCCCGTAATTTTAGGCTCTAGCGGAGGTTAAGCAGACGGCTGGGGCAGATGTTTGAAGCCTGGGAAGGGGGTAATACCCACGGAGCTTCCCAGGCTACTAATATCAGCCCCCAGCGGAATACCTAGCCTTTACTAGCTATTAAAATGGGGGACCCCCCCCCAAAAAAAATGACGTGGGGTCCCCCCTATTTTAATAGCTAGCAAAGGCTAGGCAGACAGCTGGGGGCTGATATTAATAGCCCAGGAAGGGTGCCATGAATATTGGCCCCCTCCCAGGCTAGAAACACCAGCCGTCAGCCGCCCCAGAAATGGCGCATCCATAGGATGCGCCAATTCTGGCACTTAGCCTCGCTCTACCCACTGCCCTGTAGCGGTGGCAGTGGGGTAATAGTGGTGGGGTTGATGTCAGCTTATAATACCAGCTGACATCAAACCCAGGTTAGTAATGGAGAGGCGTCTATAAGACACCTCCATTACTAACCCCATAGTCAAAGTTAAAAGAAAACACAAACACCCAGAATAAAGTCCTTTAATTGAAATAAAGACACAATCCTTTATTGTTCTAAATTAAACCATACTTACCACCACGCCCATTCCAGCTGAAGCCAACGATCTCCTGCAATAAAAGTAAAATAATAAAGCAACCTCATCCTTACCTTTCCATGGTTCCCACGACAGCTTCAGCTCTGCTACATCGAGATGACAGACTGGACCGCAGCAGAAGGCTGCCATCCAGCCTGTCATCCCGCAGACACTGAGAAGCGCAGGCATGCTTGCGCTCCTCAGTGTCTCGCTGTGACGGCATCCAGATGAGCCGACAATGAACTCGGCTCACCTCATGCACGTCACTGACAGCGTGGGAGAATTCTCCTGCACTCAGCGCTTCAGCGTGAGAATTCTCCCACGCTGTCAGTGACGTACATGAGGTCAGCTGAGTTCAATGGACATGAATGAGGTCACCTCATGCACGTCACTGACAGCGTGGGAAAATTCTCACGCTGAAGCGCTGAGTGCAGGAGAAATTTCCCACGCTGTCAGTGACGTGCATGAGGTGAGCTCATTCATGTCCATTGAGCCACCGCACCAGGGCCCTGGATGAGTTGGGTACAGCGCCAGAAGATGGCGCTTCTATGAACGCGCCATTTTCCGGGGTGGCTGCGGACTGCAATTTGCAGCGGGTGGGGCCCAGAAAGCTTGGGCCTCCCTGCGCTGCAGATTCCAGCCCCCAGCTGCCTAGTTGTACCTGGCTGGACACAAAAATAGGGCGAAGCTCCACATATTTTTTTTTTTAATTATTTCATGAAATTCATGAAATAATTAAGGAAAAAAGGGCTTCCCTATATTGTTGTGTCCGGCCAGGTACAAATAGGCAGCTGGTGGTTGGGGGCAGCCCGTTCCTGCCTGCTGTACCTGGCTGGACACAAATATAGTGCGAAGCCCCACGTCATTTTTTTTTTAAATTATTTCATGAAACTAGATGGTGGCCCGATTCTAACGCATCGGGTATTCTAGAATATGTATGCGGCAGACCCGGCGCAATCAGCAGAGCGGTGTTTAAATTTGGCGCCAAAATCGCTGACTGGTCGCGGCCAGCAACCGCGACCAATCAGCAAAGCGGTGTTGAAATTTGGCGACTATATCACTGATTGGTCACGGCCAGCGGTCGCGACTAATCAGCAGAGCGGGGGTTTAAATTTTACGCCAATAATGCTGATAGGTTGTGGTCGCGACCAATCAGCAAAGCGGTGTTTAAATTTGGCGTCAATAATGGTGATTGGTCACGACCTCGACCATTCAGCAGAGCGGTGTTTAAATTTGGCGGCAACAATGTTGATTAGTCGCGGCCGGCGGTCGCGACCAATCAGCAGAGCGGGGTTTAAATTTGGCGCCAATAATGCTGATTGGTCGCAATCGCCAGCCGCGACCAATCAGCAGAGCGGTGTTTAAATTTGGCGTCAAAATCGCTGATTGGTCGCGGAAGGCAACTGTGACCAATCAGCCGAGCAGGGTTTAAATTTGGCGCCAATACTACTGATTGGTCGCGGACGGCGACCGCGATCAATCAGCAGAGCGGTGTTTAAATTTGGCGCCAATAATGCTGATTAGTCGCGGCCGGCATCCGTGACCAATTAGCAGAGCGGGGTTTAAATTTGGCGCCAATCTCGCTGATTGGTCGCGGCTGGAGTTACAAAGATCCGGACATTTGTGTTAAAAATCGCTGATATTTAAATTTGGCGCCCAAACCGGTGATTGGTCGCGGGCAGCGCCAGCGACCAATCAGCGATTTTTAACACAAATGTCCGGACCTTTGTAACACTATGCGGATACTGTGGGGACATCAGCGGCTAGGGTGTGAAGGGAGGACCGGGGAGCGGCGCTGCGGGTCGGGATACTTCAGCTGCGAGCGCCCGCTCATGTCCCGGGTTCTCGCAGCGGAAGTATCCGCACAGGCAGCGCCGCTGACATCCATGCGGCTAGGGTGTGAAGGGAGGACCGGGGAGAGGCGCTGACATCCAATTGGTCGCGGCCGCTATTTAAATGTGCCGCACAAATCGGTGATTGGTCGCCGTCTTGACTGTGACCAATCACTGATCTTGCCGCCAAAGTTAAACACTACTGTGCTGATTGGTCGCGGACGCTGCCCGCGACCAATCACAGATTTGTGCGCCAAATTTAAATATCGGCCGCGACCAATCACCGATCTTGGATCCACATTTAAACAACGCTGTGCTGATTGGTCGCGGCCGATATTTAAATGTGGCGCCCAAATCGGTGATTGGTCGCGGTCTTGGCGCGCGACCAATCACTGATCTTGCCGCCAAAGTTAAACACTATCGTGCTGATTGGTCGCGGACGCAGCCCGCGACCAATCACCGATTTGTGCGCCAAATTTAAATATCAGCCTCATGCACGTCACTGACAGCGTGGGAAAATTCTCCTGCACTCAGCGCTTCAGCGTGAGAATTCTCCCACGCTGTCAGTGACGTACATGAGGTGAGCTGAGTTCATTGGACATGACCTCACCTCATGCACGTCACTGACAGCATGGGAAAATTCTCACGCTGAAGCGCTGAGTGCAGGAGAATTCTCCCACGCTGTCAGTGACGTGCATGAGGTGAGCCGAGTTCATTGGACATGACCTCGGCTCATCTTTATGCCGTCACAGCGAGACACTGAGGAGCGCAAGCAAGCCTGCGCTTCTCAGTGTCTGCGGGATGACAGGCTGGATGGCAGCGTTCTGCTGCGGTCCAGCCTGTCATGTGAATGTAGCAGAGCTGAAGCTGTCCTGGGAACCATGGAAAGGTAAGGATGAGGTTGCTTTATTATTTTTCTTTTATTGCAGGAGATCGTTGGCTTCAGCTGGAATGGGCGTGATGGTAAGTATGGTTTAATTTAGAACAATAAAGAATTGTGTGTTTATTTCAATTAAAGGATTTTATTCTGGGTGTTTGTGTTTTTTTGTAACTTTGACTATGGGGTTAGTAATGGGGGTGTCTTATAGACGCCTCTCCATTACTAACCTGGGCTTGATGTCAGCTGGCATTATAAGCTGATATCAACCCCAGCCCTATTACCCCACTGCCACCGCTACAGGGCAGTGGGAAAAGCGAGGCTAAGTGCCAGAATTGGCGCATCCTATGGATGCGCCATTTCTGGGGCGGCTGACGGCTGGTGTTTCTAGCCTGGGAGGGGGCCAATATTCATGGCACCCTTCCTGAGCTATTATTATCAGCCCCCAGCTGTCTGCCTAGCCTTTGCTAGCTATTAAAATAGGGGGGACCCCACGTCATTTTTTTGGGGGGGTCCCCCATTTCAATAGCTAGTAAAGGCTAGGCATTCAGCTGGGGGCTGATATTAGTAGCCTGGTAAGCTCCGTGGGTATTACCCCCTTCCCAGGCTTCAAACATCTGCCCCAGCCGTCTGCTTAACCTCCGCTAGAGCCTAAAATTACGGGGACCCCCCCGCCAATTTTTTTTTTAGTAAATCCTTTATTTTAACACTAAATGACAAGTACAGTAATCAACACTGTCACTGTACTTCTTATATATGTGACTGACATGTTTCTATCTATCTAATCTATGTGTGATGCTCTATCTTTCTGTTCTAAATTGTCGGGTACAGATGCTGAATTGCCGGCCGGCTTTTTTAAAGAGACGGTGCATGAAAACACTATTATTTTTTCTAATAAATCCTTTACACTAAATGACAAGTACAGTAAGCAACACTTTCACTGTACTTCATATATATGTGACTGACATGTTTCTATCTATCTAATCTATGTGTGATTCTTTATTCTTTATATTCTAAATTGTCAGGTACTGAATTGCCGGCCGGCTTTTTTAAAGAGATGGTGCATGAAAACACTATTATTTTTTTTAATAAATCCTTTACACTAAATGACAAGTACAGTAACCAACACTATCACTGTACTTATTATATATGTGATTGGCATGTTTATATCTATCTATGTGTGAAGCTCTATTCTTTCTGTTATAAATTGTCGGGTACCGCTGCTGAATTGCCGGCCAGCTTTTTTAAAGAGATGGTGCATGAAAACACTATTATTTTTTTTAATAAATCCTTTACACTAAATGACAAGTACAGTAACCAACACTATCACTGTACTTATTATATATGTGATTGGCATGTTTATATCTATCTATGTGTGAAGCTCTATTCTTTCTGTTATAAATTGTCGGGTACCGCTGCTGAATTGCCGGCCGGCTTTTTTAAAGAGACGGTGCACGAAAACACTATTATTTTTTTAAATAAATCCTTTACACTAAATGACAAGTACAGTAAGCAACACTGTCACTGTGCTTCTTATATGTGTGACTGACATGTTTCTATCTATCTAATCTATGTGTGATGCTCTATTCCTTCTTGTCTAAATTGTCGGGTACCGGTGTATGCCGCTGCTGAATTGCCGGCCGGCTTTTTTAAAGAGAGCGTCTTCTGAGCAGTTTGTCAGCTTTTGGACACCTTTGAAGGTGCTTTCTATGTGTTTCTATGTGTTTTTGTTTGCCTGCCATTGGTTTTAACGGTGTTCGACGGTGTTCTAAGGTGTTTGACGAACAGTTCGACGAACAGTTCCTCGAACATCCCGGTGTTCGACGAACCGAACCGAACCCGAACACTACGGGGGTGGCTCAACACTACTCTTCATCCTTCTCCATCTCAGGGATCTGGTGACTGAGTCCCAACATGGAAACTTTTTTAATGTGTATATACAGCAGTTGCTGTATATTCAATATATAGATGATACTGCTTTATATATATTATGTATGTGATACTGCAACGGCTGTATATAATCACAGTATCACCTATATATTGTATATACAGCAGTCTATATACATTATATTGGTGATACTGTGATTGCTATATATATACACCGCGTGCAGAATTATTAGGCAAATGCGTATTTTGATCACATGATACTTTTTATACATGTCGTCCTACTCCAAGCTGCATAGGCTTGAGAGCCAACTACCAATTAAGTAAATCTGGTGATGTGCATCTCTGTAATGAGGAGGGGGTGTTGACTAATGACATCAACACCCTATATAAGGTGTGCTTAATTATTAGGCAACTTCCTTTCCTTTGGCAAAATGGGTCAGAAGAGAGATTTGACGGGCTCTGAAAAGTCCAAAATTGTGAGATGTCTTGTAGAGGGATGCAGCAGTCTTGAAATTTCCAAAGTTTTGAAGCGTGATCACCGAACAATCAAGCGTTTCATGGCAAATAGCCAACAGGGTCGCAAAAAGCGTGTTGGCCAAAAAAGGCGCAAAATAACTGCCCATGAATTGAGGAAAATCAAGCGTGAAGCTGCCAAGATGCCATTCGCCACCAGTTTTGCCATATTTCAGAGCTGCAATGTTACTGGAGTATCAAAAAGCACAAGGTGTGCGATACTCAGGGACATGGCCAAGGTAAGGAAGGCTGAAAAACGACCACCTTTGAACAAGAAACATAAGATAAAACATCAAGAATGGGACAAGAAATATCTTAAGACTGATTTTTCAAAGGTTTTATGGACTGATGAAATGAGAGTGACTCTTGATGGGCCAGATGGATGGGCCCGAGGCTGGATCAGTAAAGGGCAGAGAGCTCCACTCCGACTCAGACGCCAGCAAGGTGGAGGTGGGGTACTGTTTTGGGCTGGTAACATCAAAGATGAACTTGTGGGACCTTTTCGGGTTGAGGATGGAGTGAAGCTCAACTTCCAGACCTACTGCCCGTTTCTGGAAGACAAATTCTTCAAGCAGTGGTACAGGAAGAAGTCGGTATTGTTCAAGAAAAACATGATTTTCATGCAGGACAATGCTCCATCACATGCATCCAACTACTCCACAGCGTGGCTGGCCAGTAAAGGTCTAAAAGAAGAAAAAATAATGACATGCCCCCTTGTTCACCTGATCTGAACCCCATAGAGAACCTGTGGTCCATCATAAAATGTGGGATCTACAGGGAGGGAAAACAGTACACCTCTCGGAACAGTGTCTAGGAGGCTGTGGTGGCTGCTGCACGCAATGTTGATCAAAAACAGATCAAGCAACTGACAGAATCTATGGATGGAAGGCTGTTGAGTGTCATCATAAAGAAAGGTGGCTATACTGATCACTATTTTTTTTTGCTTTTGTTTTTGCATGTCAGAAATGTTTATTTCTAAATTTTGTGCACTGATATTGGTTTACCTGGTGAAAATAAACAAGTGAGATGGGATTATATTTGTTTTTTATTAAGTTGCCTAATATTTCTGCACAGTAATAGTTACCAGCACAAACAGATATCCTCCTAAGATAGCCAAATCGAAATAAAGCCCACTCCAACTTCCAAAAATATTAAGCTTGGATATTTTTGAGTCTTTTGGGTTGATTGAGAACATAGTTGTTGATCAATAATAAAAATAATCCTCTAAAATACAACTTGCCTAATAATTCTGCACACAGTGTATTACGTAGTTGATACTGCTGTATATATGTTACATAGGTGATACTGTGATTGCTGTGTATAATTGTAATATCACCCAAGGGTGGAATAAGAGTAGCAAGGGCCCTGGGCAGTTTAGAAGGCGCGGGCCCCCCCCCCCCACACACACACCTGATGCATCACGTGACATGTCACATGATCGCCTGTGATAGATCATGTGATAGTTCACGTGAAATTAATTTGGCACAATATTAATTATAATCATTTTTTTTAGGCTGTGTGCCCACTATGCATTTTTTAAGCGTTTCCGCAGCGGCAATTCTGCCTCAGAAATGCTTAAATAACGCATGGTAGAAGGTCTGCCATGTTCCCCAATGATAATCTGCATGTGCTTTGCACATGCTGCGGAAATTTCCGCTGCGGATTATCATTGCGGAAAAATACGCAGCACTACCAATTATTTTGCGGAAGCGCGACGCTTTCGCCGCCATTGACTTGCATTGGAACGCATGGAATCCGCATCACTGAATCTGTACATGCAGAATCCATGCGTTTCAATGTGCGGATGGTACCCGGGTTTGGAGAAGAGGAGACTCTCCTCCGGACCCGGGTACCATAGAACCTGTAAAAAAAAAGAATAAAATAAAAAATAAATATTATTTATTTATTTATTACTTAAATTAATAAATAAATATTATTTATTACCTTCTGATGGCCCCCGGTGTCTTTATCTGATGCGTCCTGGCTTGCCGACAGCTCGCGATGGTCTGAAAAGGACCTGCCGTGACGTCATTTAGTCATGTGACGGGTCACGCGACCGCTGACGTCGGCAGGCCATCAGAAGGTAATTATATATTTATTTTTTACCATTCTTTTACGGTCACACTATATAAATCCATACCGGTTGCATGGATTTATATAGTGTGACCAAGTTGTCAAGCACTTTCCAAGTGATGCTAAAATCGCTTGGAAAGCGTTTGTCAACCCACATGCGGAATTGCAAGTGAAGAACGCTTCACATCCGCATGTCCCTGGCAGGAAAAACGCATGTACAATCCGCATGTACAATCCGCATGTACAATCCGCATGCGTTTTTTCTGCCAGGGAGATGCAGAAACGCTCAAAAAAAATCAGGAGCATTTCTGCATCGTGGGCACATAGCCTTACATTAATTGTATGACTCAATATTGAGCACACGTAGCCATCTATACACAGCAGGAGGCCGCACGTAGCCATCTATACACAGCGGGAGGCCGCACGTAGCCATCTATACACAGCGGGAGGCCGCACGGTGGCATCTATACACAGCGGGAGGCCGCACGGCGCCATCTATACACAGTGGGAGGCCGCACGGCGCCATCTATACACAGCAGGAGGCCGCACGGCGCCATCTATACACAGCAGGAGGCCGCACGGTGCCATCTATACACAGCAGGAGGCCGCACGTAGCCATCTATACACAGCAGGAGGCCGCACGTAGCCATCTATACACAGCAGGAGGCCACACGTAGCCAAAAATACATATAAACAGACATCACGCAATGATATCTGCCTGCACACACACACACACATACATACACACACACTCACTCACACACACAGACACACACACACTCACCATCCCCCAGCTCAGCTCCAGTCCTCCTGCTCTTTTCCGGTGCAGCACTGCAGGCCGGGTGCGCACTGTGTGACGTCACAGCTAGGAGACATGGCCGCGCACAGGGCCGTGTCTCCTAGCAGTGACACGGCCGGGCCAGCACAGGGAAGTTAACTGCTGCAGTGGTGGCCCGCCCGAAGAAGAAGCAGCGGCCGTGCGCCACTGCTGGGGGATCGTTCCGGGGGCCCCCCGCCACTGTCTGCCGGTATGTGCCGCGGCGCCACACATATAATGAGGGCAATCTGGCCATAGACACGCTGGAGCCCTGAGCCCCTTGGAGGTTCGGGGCCCCGGGCGGTAGCCCAGATTGCCCTCATTATAATCCGCCTATGTTATCACCTATATAATGTATTCACAGCAGTAGCACTATCACATACATAATCTATATACAGCAGTCTGCATACAATATATAGATGATAATGTGACTGCTGTGTATACATTATATAAGTGATACTGCTGTTTATGTGTTACAAAGGTGATGGTGCAATTATACACAGCTAACACAGTATCACTTATATATTATATAGGTGATAGTGAGACTGCAGTATATACAGTGTATACACAGCAGTCACAGTGTCACCTATATAATGTATATACAACAGTATATACATTATATTGGTGATACTTCGACTGCTATATATACACACAATATATAAGTGATACTGCAACTGTGTATAGCTGCAGTATTACCTATATAATATATATGCAGCAGTCTCTGTGATATATATTTAGCAGTCGCGGTGTCTCCTACGTGATGTATAGTATATAGTATAATGCAGTCTTAATTATAACGTAGAGTTCTATATATATAGTGTAGAGAAGTTTATATAGTATGATGCTGTGTATATACTGTAGTATACAGTGTGGAATCCCCACTATGTATACTGGCACATCTCTACACTATATACTATGTAGTATACACACAGCTCCACTCTATATTCTTTTGTACAGTATATATTTATATGTATATAATTGATTGTAGTATATACTGTGGAGCTGTGTATACTTCTCCTGTCCTGTATATTTGGGGTAATTCTCAGTATCTGCTCTTATGTATGTAGATATATATATAAGCACTCTGATTAAGGCGGATGATGCTCAGGATTTTTTCCTGAGCGTTTCTGCATCTCCCTGGCAGAAAAAAACACATGCGGATTGTACATGCGGATTGTACATGCGGATTCCTGCCAGGGACATGAGGAAATGGAGCGTTATTCACTGACATTTCCGCATGTGGATTGACAAGCGCTTTCCAAGCGATTAGCATCACTTGGAAAGTGCTTGTGACAACTAGGTCACACTATATACAGTGCCTACAAGTAGTATTCAACCCCCTGCAGATTTAGCTGGTTTGATAAGATGCAAATAAGTTAGAGCCTTCAAACTGCAAACGAAAGTAGGTTTTATGAACAGAAGCATAAATCTTACAAACCAAAAAGTTATGTTGCTCAGTTGAATTTTATTAAATTTTAAACATAAAAGTGTGGGTCAATTATTATTCAACCCCTATGTTTAATATTTTGTGGAATAACCCTTGTTTGCAATTACAGCTAATAATCATCTTTTATAAGACCTGATCAGGCCGGCACAGGTCTGTGGAGTTATCTTGGCCCACTCCTCCATGCAGATCTTCTCCAAGTTATCTAGGTTCTTTGGGTGTCTCATGTGGACTTTATTCTTGAGCTCCTTCCACAAGTTTTCAATTGGGTTAAGGTCAGGAGACTGACTAGGCCACTCCAACACCTTGACTTTTTCCCTCTTGAACCAGGCCTTGGTTTTCTTGGCTGTGTGCTTTGGGTCGTTGTCTTGTTGGAAGATGAAATTACGACCCATCTTAAGATCCTTGATGGAGGAGCGGAGGTTCTTGGCCAAAATCTCCAGGTAGGCCGTGCTATCCATCTTCCCATGGATGCGGACCAGATGGCCAGGCCCCTTGGCTGAGAAACAGCCCCACAGCATGATGCTGCCACCACCATGCTTGACTGTAGGGATGGTATTCTTGGGGTCGTATGCAGTGCCATCCAGTCTCCAAACGTCACGTGTGTGGTTGGCACCAAAGATCTCGATCTTGGTCTCATCAGACCATAGAAACTTGAACCAGTCTGTCTCAGAGTCCTCCAAGTGATCATGAGCAAACTTTGAAAGTAAAGGTACCATACAGGCTCGTCTGGAACGGAGACCATTGCGGTGGAGTACGTTACTTATGGTATTGACTGAAACCAATGTCCCCACTGCCATGAGATCTTCCCGGAGCTCCTTCCTTGTTGTCCTTGGGTTAGCCTTGACTCTTCGGACAAGCCTGGCCTCGGCACGGGAGGACACTTTCAAAGGCTGTCCTGGCCGTGGAAGGCTAACAGTAGTTCCATAAGCCTTCCACTTACGGATGATGCACCCAACAGTGGAGACAGGTAGGCCCAACTCCTTGGAAAGGGTTTTGTACCCCTTGCCAGCCTTGTGACCCTCCACGATCTTGTCTCTGATGGCCTTGGAATGCTCCTTTGTCTTTCCCATGTTGACCATGTCTGAGTGCTGTTCACAAGTTTGGGGAGGGTCTTAAATAGTCAGAAAAGGCTGGCAAAAGAGATCTTTAATCCACACATGTGAAGCTCATTATTCTTGGTGTCTGAACTACTTCTTAATACTTTAGGGGGACCAAACAGAATTCTTGTGGTTTGAGGGGTTGAATAATAAATGACACTCTGAATTAACTTTTAACGTTTTTAAAAAAAAAAAAAAAAAAATTTGCTGCAGTGCATTTCCCACTTCCAGGCTGATCTACAGTACAAATGTCACAATGCCAAGTTAATTCCGCATGTGGAGTCGATCGTCAGCGTGGGTTCCACAGTGGAGCGCACAAACCGGAAGAGATGGGATAGTCGTTGGTGCGTCGCTGCCGGTCTGTGCGTTCCGCTGTGGAGCGCACGATGACACTTCACTTCCCCTTTGGTGACGGTGCGTTCCACGGTGGAACGCATTTCCGGATGCGACACCCACTATGACGACTATCCCATCTCTTCCGGTTTGTGCGCTCCACTGTGGAACGCACGCTGACGATCGACTCCATCCCCCTGTCCTGCGCTCTACTTGAGTCGCGGTTCAGTGGGGTGGAACAGAGTGTCACTCCCATGGCACCATGGTTCAAAGCACACACAGGTGTGCATATCTACAAGATAGCAGTTGATTGGCTCGGCTCCCAATAAATATCTTCTCCCCTCTTTCTGTCTTTATCCTCGACAAAGCTCCGGCGAAACGCGCGTTGGATTGGGGTCACCTGGGTCAGTACACATCTTAATTCTGTGTTCTTTAATTGCTTGGTTTACTTTATTTATTATTATTTTTTCATCTTTATGGTACCTATTTATTTATTTAATCTATATTCATGGAATTTTATGTATATTGAGTTTGATTTATATAATGAATTTGGGCACACTGCACTTTAATATGGGGTAACCACTATATGGTATGCACTTTATGTAACCATTATTATGTAACCAGTATATGGCATGTACTTAAAATTCACTATGTTCAGACCAGGCACATAAATTGTATAATGTACTAATATACTGATTTGCCCAGGTACCCCCTCACTTTAGTTGTGTATCCCTCCATTTGCACTTTATATATCATGAGTCTTTTTTAATTGATAATAATAAAATTATATATTTTATATTGCTATATTCTTCTAGTTCTTGTGTCACATATGTAGGTTGATTTAAAATTAGACACATTTACACTCTTGACTATCACAAATTTTGATATATTTGCTTGTGACTCGTCACATGCGGATTATCATTGGGGAACATTGCTGCCCTTCTACCATGCGTTTTTAATGCGTTTTTAATGCGTTTTCGCAGCTGTAAAAACGCTGCGGAAACGCATTAAAAACGCATCGTGGGCACACAGCCTAATTGTCAAAAAAGTGGAGGACTCCTTATTAGCCCATGTGATAATGTTTCGGATCCACAACAGAACATTTCTCTGTTATGGAACTGAAATGTCTTCATGTGGGTTGACTAATGTAACGGGTCTGGGAGGCGGAACCTCTGAGCTACTATACAAGGGGGCGGTCCTTGTAAGGGAGCGGGTGGCGACCAGGGAAGACGGGCTGGAGGTCACGGCAAGTGACCGGGGCAGTCTCTGGATGAACGGGCAGATGGTCACGGCAAGTGACCGGGACAGTCTCTGAATGAACGGACAGATGGTCACGGCAAGTGACCGGGGCAGTCTCTGAATGAACGGGCAGATGGTCACGGCAAGTGACCGGGGCAGTCTCTGGGTAAAGGGTTGGTACGACCTGTGGCGGCTGATGATAGACGTGAGCTCCCAGGTGAGCAGGCGAGAGTCTCTGGATGAACGGGTGGTCACAGCATGTGACGGCGGAGCCTCCAGGAAGACCAACAGACAGGCGGCAGATGAGCGCTCCCAGGTGAGCGGGCAGAAGTCTCTGGACAGGCGGGTGGTCACAGCACGTGACGGCAGAGCCTCCAGGTAGGCTAGCAGGCAGGTAGCTGATGTGTGCTCCCAGGTGAGCGGGCAAGCTGGTCCATAGACAGACTGACAGGAGTTGGAAGGCAGACCGTCGGACCTCAGGCAAGCAGGCAGGTGGCTGAAGTGCGCTCCCAGGTGAGCGGACAGGCTGGTCCTTAGACAGACTGACAGGAGTAGTAAGGCAGACCGTCGGACCTCAGGCTAGCAGGCAGGTAGCAGATAATCAGGCAGGAATAAGACAGCAAGCTGGCAGGAATCTGGCAGGTATCTGGCAGGTAACTGGCAACGGGACCTGAGGGCTGAAGCAGAGTAGTGAACAGTGCAACAACATTGCTCGGGCACCTCCATTTTGGAGGAGGTGCCTTATATATGGTGAAGTCCTCTGGCCATTGGCCGGGGACTCCTTAGGACGGCGCGCGCGGCCCCTTTAAGAGGGAGGGAGCGCGCGCGCGCCCTAAGCACAGTGGCCGGGAAGGAGCGCACGCTGCCAGCAGAGCGGGAGGAGGACGCCGGGCACGGAGCAGAGAGGTGAGGGGAACAGCGTCCCTGCCTAGCAGAGGGCAGGGACGCCGGCGCTACAGTACCCCCCCTTTAGGCCCCCCCTTTTTTAGGCCAGACAGAAATTTAGCTAGGATAAGAGGGGCATGGATGTTCTCCCGGGGCTCCCACGTTCTCTCCTCAGGACCAAACCCCTTCCAATCTACTAGAAAAAAGGTCTTTCCTCTTACCCTTTTGGTGGCAAGAATGTTCTCTACCTCAAACTCGTCCTCAGCAGAAACCGGAGCAGGAGGCGTACCTGTAGACTTGGATAAAGAGTTAAGTACCACAGGTTTGAGGAGAGATACATGGAAGGAGTTAGGGATCCGTAAGTTGGCCGGGAGTTTCAATTTATAGGCCACCGGGTTGATCTGACTGATGACCTCCAGAGGACCGATGAACCGAGGCCCTAACTTGTAAGAAGGTATCTTGAGTCGGACATATTTAGATGAGAGCCAGACTTTATCTCCAGGACGAAATTGTGGAGGATCCAGGCGTTTTTTGTCAGCGTGTCTTTTCATCCGTTCGGACGACTGAAGGAGTGCGGATCGGGTACTCTCCCAAATGGAGGAAAATTTGCTAACGAGAGATTCCGCAGCCGGGTTGTCCACAGAGGTGGAGACAGGAAAAGGAATCCGAGGATGCTGACCGAAGACTACAAAAAACGGGGATTTGGAGGAGGATTCGCTCTCGTGATTGTTATAAGAGAACTCGGCCCATGGTAGGAGATCCACCCAGTCTGAATGATGGGCATTAACGAAGTGCCGGAGGTAACTGGTCAGGTTCTGATTGATCCGCTCCACTTGACCATTGGACTGTGGGTGGAAAGCGGAAGAGAAGTCCAGGGTGACGTCTAGCAGTTTACAAGTGGCTCTCCAGAAACGTGAGGTGAACTGTACCCCACGATCCGACACGATGTGGAGGGGCAGGCCATGAAGACGAAAGATGTGGCGGATAAAGTCTTTAGCCAGCTCAGGTGCAGACGGGAGGGCTGGCAGGGGAATAAAGTGAGCCATCTTGGAAAAGCGATTAGCGACCACCCAAATGACCGTACAACCGGCGGAGACGGGGAGATCAGTTATGAAGTCCATAGCAATATGCTGCCAGGGGCAGCAGGCACAGGAAGCGGAAGGAGGCGACCGGCTGGCAGGTGTCTCGGGACTTTGTTGCGGGCGCAGGACACACAGGCAGAAACAAAGTCTATTACGTCCTTGTGCAGGGTAGGCCACCAGTAGTGCCGGGCAATAAGCTGGAGGGTCTTTTTCTGACCGGCGTGGCCAGCTAGTTTAGACGAATGGCCCCAGTGTAGGATCTTCTTCCGATCAGGTACTGAAACAAACGTCTTACCGGGAGGGAGACGATTTAGACTCACGGGAGCCACCTGCATTACTCTGGCGGGATCGATGATGTGTTTCGGTTCCTCCTCGAGATCAGACACCAGAAAGGATCGGGACAAGGCGTCTGCTTTGACGTTTTTGTCAGCCGGGCGAAAATGAAGAACAAAATCAAAGCGAGCAAAAAACAAGGACCACCGGGCTTGGCGCGGGTTAAGTCTCTGGGCATGCTGGAGGTAAGCCAAGTTCTTGTGGTCAGTGTAAATTATTACCGGGTGAAGAGCCCCCTCGAGTAGGTAACGCCACTCCTCCAACGCCAGCTTGATGGCCAATAACTCTCGGTCTCCTATGGAATAGTTGCGCTCAGAAGAGGAGAAGAGTTTGGAGAAGAAGCCACAAGTTACCATTCTCCCGGAAGATGATTTTTGAGTAAGTACCGCCCCGGCTCCAGAGGAGGAGGCGTCAACTTCCAGGAAGAACTGCTTGTTGCCGTCCGGGCGATGCAGCACCGGGGCGGAAGAGAAGGCCTGTTTTAGGGAAAGAAAGGCCTCCTCTGCTTCGGGCGGCCACTCTTTGGGATTAGTACCCTTACGGGTGAGCGCGGAAATTGGGGCAGTCCGGGAAGAGAAGTGTGGTATGAAGAGGCGGTAGTAGTTAGCGAAGCCCAGGAATCGCTGAATGGCCTTCAACCCCTCCGGTCGAGGCCATTTCTCGATGGCAGACAGTTTCTCTGGATCCATTCGTAGGCCGGTCTGAGAAATAATGTAGCCCAAAAACGGAAGCGAGGTCTGCTCAAAGAGGCACTTCTCGTACTTAGCGAAGAGGTGATTCTGCCTAAGCCTGAGCAGGACCTGACGAACGTCCCTCCGGTGAGTCTGGAGATCCGGAGAGAAGACCAAGATGTCGTCCAGGTACACCACTACGCAGGAGTAGAGAAGGTCCCGGAAGATGTCATTGACCAACTCTTGAAAGACGGCAGGAGCGTTACAGAGACCAAAGGGCATTACCAGATATTCATAGTGGCCGTCCTGGGTGTTGAATGCCGTCTTCCATTCATCCCCCTGACGGATACGAACCAGGTTGTACGCCCCACGGAGGTCCAGTTTGGTGAAGATTCTAGCCCCCCTCAGACGATCAAATAACTCCGGAATGAGCGGAAGGGGGTACTTATTCTTCACCGTGATCTGGTTAAGGCCTCTATAGTCTATACAGGGACGGAGAGAGCCGTCCTTCTTTTTGACGAAAAAGAAGCCTGCTCCCGCCGGGGAGGTAGATTTCCGGATGAATCCCCTGGCCAGATTCTCCTCAATATATTCGGACATCGACCGGGTCTCAGCAGCGGATAATGGATAAATACGCCCACGGGGAGGAGTAGTACCAGGTAACAGGTCGATAGGGCAGTTGTATGGTCTATGAGGGGGTAGTGTCTCTGCTTCCTTTTTATTAAAGACATCAGCATAAGACCAATAAGGAATCGGAAGTCCAGGTAGATTAGCTGGGGTAGGAGAAGGACGGACGGGATGGACGGGAACCAGACAGGTCTTATGGCAGTCCTGTCCCCAGCGAAGGACTTCTCCGGTCTGCCAGTCAAGCACGGGTGCATGTCTCTGGAGCCAAGGTAGGCCTAGCAAGAGGGCGTGGGAGAGTCCAGGCAGAACATGAAAGGAGATACTCTCAGAATGCAGCATTCCCACCTGCAGAGTTACGGATTCGGTGATGAGTTGGATGGGGCGTGGTAAGAGACCCCCATCCACGGCAGCAACAGACAAGGGTACAGCCAGAGGTTTGGTGGGGATGCGGTATTTCTCTACCAGGGACTGTGAAATAAGATTCCCGGCTGCTCCAGAGTCAAGTTGGGCTAGTTCGAAAAAACGGTTCTCCCCGCAGATAATTGAGACTGACAACAGCAGAGATGGAGAGGATTTATTCTTGTCTAGGTCGACCTCTCTGAGCGAACCTAGACACAGGCGTTTCCCGACCTCTCCGGGCAGGTACGGATCCGGTGCTCCTTACTGCCACAGTAGAAGCAGCTCCCCTCGGCACGGCGTAAGTCCTGACGGGTTTTGACCATCTTGGTCTGGTCGACCTGCATAGGCTCAGGAGAGTGTACCTGGGTAGAGACGGAGGGAGTGACGGGTTTCTGAAAAGTAGGAGCTAGACGTGGTAACCTCCTCTCACGGGTGACCTCTTTGGCACGCTCCTGGAACCGTAGGTCAATCCGGGTGGCAAGAGTTATTAGGTCATCGAGAGTGGTAGGGATGTCCCGACCGGCAAGTTCATCTTTAATACGGCCGGACAGACCCTCCCAGAAGACGGATACCAGAGCGTCGTTATCCCAGGCCAGCTCCGAGGCAAGGGTACGGAACCGTATGGCATATTGGCCCACGGTGAGACTTCCCTGACGGAGGCGTAGCAGTGATGATGCGGATGAGGTCTTCCGTCCGGGTTCGTCGAAGACTTTCCGGAAAGCCATGAGAAAAGCAGACAAGTTGGACACCAGGGGGTCTCCTCTCTCCCATAGAGGATTTAGCCAGGCCAGGGCCTCCCCGGTGAGATGGGACATGATGAATGCAATTTTGGCTCGGTCAGAGTTAAACTGGTGGGACAATAGTTCAAAGTGCAGGGTGCACTGATTTATGAAGCCCCGAGCCTGGGCGGAGTCGCCTCCGAAGCGAGGAGGTGCAGAAAGCCGGGGTCCGGGGTAGGATACCATGGTATTAGTGGGCAGTGGAGCTGCCGGATTGCGAGACATGGCACTGGCGGAGGTTGCTGGTGGAGCAGTCAGAGTGTCCAGGCGAGTATTGACATTCCGCAGGTGACCCAGGATGGACTCCTGTTGGGACCTTTGACGGGACAGTTCATGACACAGGTCCGAGAGCGAGGGAGCTTGGGTGCCACCGGGTTCCATGGCCCGAGCAAACTGTAACGGGTCTGGGAGGCGGAACCTCTGAGCTACTATACAAGGGGGCGGTCCTTGTAAGGGAGCGGGTGGCGACCAGGGAAGACGGGCAGGAAGTCACAGCAGGTGACCGGGACAGTCTCTGAGTGAACGGGCTGGAGGTCACGGCAAGTGACCGGGGCAGTCTCTGGATGAACGGGCAGATGGTCACGGCAAGTGACCGGGGCAGTCTCTGAATGAACGGGCAGATGGTCACGGCAAGTGACCGGGGCAGTCTCTGAATGAACGGGCAGATGGTCACGGCAAGTGACCGGGGCAGTCTCTGGGTAAAGGGTTGGTACGACCTGTGGCGGCTGATGATAGACGTGAGCTCCCAGGTGAGCAGGCGAGAGTCTCTGGATGAACGGGTGGTCACAGCATGTGACGGCGGAGCCTCCAGGAAGACCAACAGACAGGTGGCAGATGAGCGCTCCCAGGTGAGCGGGCAGAAGTCTCTGGACAGGCGGGTGGTCACAGCACGTGACGGCAGAGCCTCCAGGTAGGCTAGCAGGCAGGTAGCTCATGTGTGCTCCCAGGTGAGCAGGCAAGCTGGTCCATAGACAGACTGACAGGAGTTGGAAGGCAGACCGTCGGACCTCAGGCAAGCAGGCAGGTGGCTGAAGTGCGCTCCCAGGTGAGCGGACAGGCTGGTCCTTAGACAGACTGACAGGAGTAGTAAGGCAGACCGTCGGACCTCAGGCTAGCAGGCAGGTAGCAGATAATCAGGCAGGAATAAGACAGCAAGCTGGCAGGAATCTGGCAGGTATCTGGCAGGTAACTGGCAACGGGACCTGAGGGCTGAAGCAGAGTAGTGAACAGTGCAACAACATTGCTCGGGCACCTCCATTTTGGAGGAGGTGCCTTATATATGGTGAAGTCCTCCGGCCAGCAGAGCGGGAGGAGGACGCCGGGCACGGAGCAGAGAGGTGAGGGGAACAGCGTCCCTGCCTAGCAGAGGGCAGGGACGCCGGCGCTACAACTAATAGAGTCCACTGCTGAAGATTTGGTTCTACTCCGAGTACGACTTCTCCTGTCCAATATACACTGCTCAAAAAAATAAAGGGAATACTTAAACAAAAGAATATAACTCCAAGTAAATCAAACTTCTGTGACATCAAACTGTCCACTTAGGAAGCAACACTGATTGACAATCAATTTCACATGCTGTTGTGCAAATGGAATAGACAATAGATGGAAATTATTGGCAATTATCAAGACACCCTCAATAAAGGAGTGGTTCTGCAGGTGGGGACCACTGACCACATCTCAGTACCAATGCTTTCTGGCTGATGTTTTGGTCACTTTTGAATGTTGGTTGTTCTTTCACACTCGTGGTAGCATGAGACGGACTCTACAACTCACAGAAGTTGCTCAGGTAGTGCAGCTCATCCAGGATGGCACATCAATGTGAGCTGTGGCAAGAAGGTTGGCTGTGTCTGTCAGCGTAGTGTCCAGAGGCTGGAGGCGCTACGAGGAGACAGGCCAGTACACCAGGAGATGTGGAGGGGGCCGTAGGAGGGCAACAACCCAGCAGCAGGACCGCTACCTCTGCCTTTGTGCAAGGAGGAACAGGAGGAGCACTGCCAGAGCCCTGCAAAATGACCTCCAGCAGGCCACAAATGTTCATGTGTCTGCACAAACGGTAAGAAACTGACTCCATGAGGAGGTTCGCCGAGGGATTGTGTCTTTATTGTGGTAAAGCTGACCATTTGATTAAGTATTGTGAGCGTCGTTTAAGTAAAGAAAAAATAAAAGAATAAATGGTCAGTTACGCCCGTATAGCTTGTTTACGCTCTGCAGGAGTATTTCTTTCTGGGAGTACTACTTTGCAGGGAGATTTGATTGAATTTCAGGTATTTGTGGATTGTGGTTCAACACTTAATTGTGATTGATGAAGGGTTTTTGGAAAACCTTAAATTGAAATCCAAACCTTTGTCATCACCTATTTCTGTGTTTGCAATTGATAACACTCCCTTGAAATGTATTACTCACAAGGTTGCTGCATTTCCCCTCACTATCAATGGAGTTCACCAAGAAATTTTGGACTTGGTTGTTTTAGATAATTTACCCTCTCCGGTTGTTCTAGGATTGCCTTGGTTAAAACTGCACAATCATTTGCTGGACTGGTCTACTAATGTGATTAAGTCTTGGAGTCCAAAGTGCTATGATAAATGTTGTAATGGTCGCATTGCGACTGTGGAAAAAGGGGAATTACCGGTACCTATTCAGGATTTTTGGAGGGTTTTTTTGGAGGAGGAGTCGCAAGTTTTACCTCCTCATAGGGACTATGATTGCGCCATTGAGTTTGTTCCTGGAGCTACTCTTCCCAAGAGTCGCTTGTTTAATCTGACTATCCCTGAAAGAAAGGCCTTGGAGGAGTACATAGAGACTAGCCTGGCTGCTGGTTACATTAGACCTTCTAAGTCGCCTGTGGCATTTAGATTTTTCTTTGTTAAAAAAAAGGACGGCGGTTTACGTTCATGTCTGGATTTTTGTGAAATTAATAAGATTACCGTACGCAATTCCTAGCCATTACCATTAATTCCTGACTTGTTTAACCAGTTAGTGGGGGCCAAGTGGTTCTCTAAAATTGATCTCCGGGGGGCATACAATTTGTTACGAGTGAAGGAGGGTGATGAATGGAAAACTGCTTTTAACACTCCGGTAGGTCATTTTGAGAATCTGGTGATGCCTTTTGGTCTTACCAATGCACCTGCATTTTTTCAGAACCTTATTAATGACATCCTGAGACCTCTGATTGGTAAGAATGTGATTGTGTATTTGACATTTTGATTTATTCACCAGATCTAGAGTCCCATTGACAGAGTGTACGTGAAGTTTTGCAGTTATTGAGTGATAATTCACTCTTTGCTAAGCTGGAGAAATGCGAGTTCGCTGTGCAGAAAATTAGTTTTTTGGGCTACATTGTCTCCAGCGAGGGCTTTGAGATGGACCCGGTGAAGGTTCAGGCTGTGCAGGAATGGCCTAGGCCTATTGGTTTGAAATCTATACAGAGATTTTTGGGTTTCGCCAATTATTACAAGAAATTCATTAAGAATTTTTCTGTAATTGTGAAACCTCTAACCAATCTCACCAGGAAAGGTGCGAATACGGCCCAGTGTACTACTGAGGCCTTTGAAGCATTTGAGCATCTCAAAGAGAGGTTCAGTTCTGCCCCTATCCTTATGCAGCCTGATGAGACCAAGCCTTTTTTGGTCGAGGTCGATGCTTCATCGGTGGGGGTCGGAGCACTTTTGTCTCAGGAGAACAAGGGTGGAGTACATCCTTGTGCCTTCTTTTCGAAATTTTTTTTGGAAACTGAGCTGAATTATGATGTTGGAAATCGGGAGTCGCTGGCTATTAAACTTGCGTTTGAACAATGGCGTCATTTTTTGGAAGGCGCTAGATTTCCTATTCAGGTTTTCACTGATCATAAGAATCTGATCTATCTGGATGCTGCCAAGCGCTTGAATGCCCGTCAAGCTAGGTGGGCACTTTTTTTTTCTCGGTTTCATTTTTCTGTTATCTATATCCCTGGTACTAAGAATGTTAAAGCCAATGATTTATCTCGCAGCTTCTCTCCTACGGTCGGTGCCGAGACTAGGAGAGCATTATACAGAAAGGAGTTGTGGTGGCGGCATTGGACTCCGTTTTGGAGAATGGGATTCTGAAAGCTCAAGATGATGCTCCATCTAACACTCCCCATGGGAGGTTGTTCGTGCCTAGAGCCTTTAGGAGAGATTTGTTTGTGGAGTGTCATGAGTCTCGGTTGGCAGATCATTCAGGAATTTCGGAGACTAAGAGACTTATCAGTCACAGTTTTTGGTGGCCTGGATGGCAGAAGGAAGTCATCAAGTGGGTGCGTCAGTGTACTGTGTGTGCTAGATCAAAGGCTTCACATACTCCTGCTGCGGGGCCGCTTTGCCCTCTGGAGGTTCCTAGTGGCCCTTGGACGCATCTCACAATGGATTTTATTACTGATCTTCCTGTGTCTGAGGGTTTTACTGTCATCTGGGTGGTCGTGGACCGTTTTAGTAAGATGTGTCATTTGGTTCCATTCATTAAGTTGCCCTGCGCCAAGACACTCGCTAAGGCGTTTGTTAAGGAGATTGTCAAGCTTCATGGCGTTCCCACGGATATTGTTTCTGATAGAGGACCTCAGTTTGTGGCTCGCTTTTGGCGTGCTTTTTGTGACAGGTTGGGAGTCCATTTGTCATTTTCGTCTGGTTCTCATCCTGAGTCTAATGGACAGACTGAAAGAAAGAACCAGGATGTTGAGCAGTTTTTGTGTTGTTTTGTGGCGGACAATCAAGAGGGGTGGTCTGAATTTCTGCCTCTCGCAGAAGTTGCTCTTAACAATCATACATCCTCCTCTGCTGGGTGTTCTCCTTTTTTTTGTTGTACTGGGAGACATCCGTCTTTTGGTTTGTTCTCCAAATTGGGGTCGGCGGTGCCGGAGGAGGAGAATTTTTCCGGTGATTTGGAGAAAGTTTGGACTAATATACGTTGCAACCTTCAAGAGGCTAACAAGAAGTCCAAGAAGTATTTTGACAGGAAACGTAAGGAGGTTTTGGGTCCATTTAAAGTGCTTTAGGTTGTTAACCCGTCTGCTGTTAGGTTGGAGGTTCCCTACTTCCTGGAAGATTAATCCTGTGTTACATGTTACATGTTTCCTTGTTGAAAAAGGCTGATGTATCTGATAGGGACGCCACTGTCACAGTTCCTTTTGTGGTGGAAGACGGCGAATATGAAATTTCTCGTATCTTGAATTCTAGATGACATAGAGGGAGATTACAGTATCTTGTCTCCTGGAAGGGTTTCGGTCCCGAAGACAACTCCTGGGTAAGGATGGATGATGTCTCTGCTCCTAGGCTTGTTAAAGCTTTCCACAAGAGGTTTCCGGATAGGCCTGGGCCTGGAGGATCCGGAGGATCCTCATAAAAGTGGGGGTACTGTTAGAACCCTCCTGTTTGTTTTTTCCATCTTGTGTTTTGCGGTCACGTAACCATCTGCCTTTATATTCCAGCTCAGCCCTTCTGGCTGTGCTGGACTTCAGTGTTTGACTGTTTCTCTAGCCTGGTGCTTCGGTGCCTTTCTCTGTCAGTTCGCCTGGTCCTTCTGGGACCTCTAGTACCTTTTTTCAGTTAGTCTTTTTGTGTTCTGCAAAAACTTCTCTGTTTAGGAGGTGTCCCATTTTTGTACCAGTCCTTAGTTCTTTTAGGGACCTCTCCCTTAATGCTATAGGTCTTCGTTCAGACTAGCCGAGGACTAAGGCGGGTCTGTTCGCTAGGAACAGGCAGCCCGCTACATCGTAGGGATTCAGCTTAGTCTTACTGTAGGGAAAGCTTTACCCTATCTTTCCTTAGTACATGAAGCAGATCTTAACAGGTAGATATTGTCGCCATGTTTCCAATCGCAATTTTATCTTTCTATAGAGATGAAACATGGCATGGATAGCATCATCCATCTGTCCGATATCAAGTTGGAGGGGTTAGAATGGTCTTACGGTGACGTGAGTGAATGCATTATGTTTGTCCCTTTGCTACGACACCGAAAATATATCTCCCATAAATATCGGATTGATGCAAACCCCAATATTCATCACTGACCACTAGTGCTTTTGTAACGGGTCTGGGAGGCGGAACCTCTGAGCTACTATACAAGGGGGCGGTCCTTGTAAGGGAGCGGGTGGCGACCAGGCAGGCAGTCACAGCAGATGACCGGGACTGTCTCTGGAAGAACGGGCAGGAGGTCACGGCAAGTGACCGGGGCAGTCTCTGGATGAACGGGCAGATGGTCACGGCAAGTGACCGGGGCAGTCTCTGGATGAACGGGCAGATGGTCACGGCAAGTGACCGGGGCAGTCTCTGGATGAACGGGCAGATGGTCACGGCAAGTGACCGGGGCAGTCTCTGGGTAAAGGGTTGGTACGACCTGTGGCGGCTGATGGTAGACGTGAGCTCCCAGGTGAGCAGGCGAGAGTCTCTGGATAAACGGGTGGTCACGGCATGTGACGGTGGAGCCTCCAGGAAGACCAACAGACAGGTGGCAGATGAGCGCTCCCAGGTGAGCGGGCAGAAGTCTCTGGACAGGCGGGTGGTCACAGCACGTGACGGCAGAGCCTCCAGGTAGGCTAGGAGACAGGCAGCAGATGAGCGCTCCCAGGTGAGCGGGCAGGAGTCACTGGACAGGCAGGTGGTCACAGCACGTGACGGCGGAGCCTCCAGGTAGACTAGCAGGCAGGTAGCAGATGTGCGCTCCCAGGTGAGCGGGCAAGCTGGTCCATAGACAGACTGACAGGAGTTGGAAGACAGACCGTCGGACCTCAGGCAAGCAGGCAGGTAGCTGATGTGCGCTCCCAGGTGAGAGGGCAAGCTGGTCCTTAGACAGACTGACAGGAGTTCTAAGGCAGACCGTCGGACCTCAGGCTAGCAGGCAGGTAGCAGAATATCAGGCAGGAATAAGACAGCAAGCTGACAGGAATCTGGCAGGTATCTGGCAGGTAACTGGCAACGGGACCTGAGGGCTGAAGCAGAGTAGTGAACAGTGCAACAACATTGCTCGGGCACCTCCATTTTGGAGGAGGTGCCTTATATATGGTGAAGTCCTCCGGCCATTGGCCGGGGACTCCTTAGGACGGCGCGCGCGGCCCCTTTAAGAGGGAGGGAGAGCGCGCGCCCTAAGCACAGTGGCCGGAGCAGGAGGAGGACGCCGGGCACGGAGCAGAGAGGTGAGGGGAACAGCGTCCCTGCCTAGCAGAGGGCAGGGACGCCGGCGCTACAGTACCCCCCCCTTTAGGCCCCCCCTTTTTTAGGCCAGACAGAAATTTAGCAAGGATAAGAGGGGCATGGATGTTCTCCCGGGGCTCCCACGTTCTCTCCTCAGGACCAAACCCCTTCCAATCTACTAGAAAAAAGGTCTTTCCTCTTACCCTTTTGGTGGCAAGAATGTTCTCTACCTCAAACTCGTCCTCAGCAGAAACCGGAGCAGGAGGCGTACCTGTAGACTTGGAAAAAGAGTTAAGTACCACAGGTTTGAGGAGAGATACATGGAAGGAGTTAGGGATCCGTAAGTTGGCCGGGAGTTTCAATTTATAGGCCACCGGGTTGATCTGACTGATGACCTCCAGAGGACCGATGAACCGAGGCCCTAACTTGTAAGAAGGTATCTTGAGTCGGACATATTTAGATGAGAGCCAGACTTTATCTCCAGGACGAAATTGTGGAGGATCCAGGCGTTTTTTGTCAGCGTGTCTTTTCATCCGTTCGGACGACTGAAGGAGTGCGGATCGGGTACTCTCCCAAATGGAGGAAAATTTGCTAACGAGAGATTCCGCAGCCGGGTTGTCCACAGAGGTGGAGACAGGAAAAGGAATCCGAGGATGCTGACCGAAGACTACAAAAAACGGGGATTTGGAGGAGGATTCGCTCTCGTGATTGTTATAAGAGAACTCGGCCCATGGTAGGAGATCCACCCAGTCTGAATGATGGGCATTAACGAAGTGCCGGAGGTAACTGGTCAGGTTCTGATTGATCCGCTCCACTTGACCATTGGACTGTGGGTGGTAAGCGGAAGAGAAGTCCAGGGTGACGTCTAGCAGTTTACAAGTGGCTCTCCAGAAGTGTGAGGTGAACTGTACCCCACGATCCGACACGATGTGGAGGGGCAGGCCATGAAGACGAAAGATGTGACGAATAAAGTCTTTAGCTAGCTCGGGTGCAGAAGGGAGGCCTGGCAGGGGAACGAAATGAGCCATCTTGGAGAAGCGGTCAGCGACCACCCAAATGACCGTACAACCGGCAGAGACTGGGAGGTCAGTTATAAAGTCCATTGCTATATGCTGCCTGGGGGCAGCAGGTAGAGAAAGCGGAAGGAGGCGACCGGCTGGCAGATGTCTCGGAACCTTGTTGCGGGCGCAGGACACACAGGCAGAAACAAAGTCTATTACGTCCTTGTGCAGGGTAGGCCACCAGTAGTGCCGGGTAATAAGCTGGAGGGTCTTTTTCTGACAGGCATGGCCAGCCAGTTTAGACGAGTGACCCCAGTGAAGGATCTTCTCCCGATCAGGTACTGATACCAACGTCTTTCCGGGAGGGAGACGATTTAGACTCACGGGAGCCACCTGCATTACTCTGGCGGGATCGATGATGTGTTTCGGATCTTCCTCGAGATCAGACACCAGAAAGGATCGAGACAAGGCGTCCGCCTTGACGTTTTTGTCAGCCGGGCGAAAATGAAGAACAAAATCAAAGCGAGCAAAAAACAAGGACCACCAGGCTTGGCGCGGGTTAAGTCTCTGGGCATGCTGGAGGTAAGCCAAGTTCTTGTGGTCAGTGTAAATTATTACCGGGTGAAGAGCCCCCTCGAGCAGGTAACGCCACTCCTCCAATGCCAGTTTGATGGCCAATAACTCTCGGTCTCCTATGGAATAATTGCGCTCTGAGGAGGAGAAGAGTTTAGAGAGGAAGCCGCAAGTTACCATCCTCCCGGAAGATGATTTTTGAGTAAGTACCGCTCCGGCTCCAGAGGAGGAGGCGTCAACTTCCAGGAAGAACTGCTTGTTGCCGTCCGGGCGATGCAGCACCGGGGCGGAAGAGAAGGCCTGTTTTAAGGAAAGAAAGGCCTCCTCTGCTTCGGGCGGCCACTCTTTGGGATTAGTACCCTTACGGGTGAGCGCGGAAATTGGGGCAGTCCGGGAAGAGAAGTGTGGTATGAAGAGGCGGTAGTAGTTGGCGAAGCGCAGGAACCGCTGAATGGCCTTCAACCCCTCCGGTCGAGGCCATTTCTCGATGGCAGACAGTTTCTCTGGATCCATTCGTAGGCCGGTCTGAGAAATAATGTAGCCCAAAAACGGAAGCGAGGTCTGCTCAAAGAGGCACTTCTCGTATTTAGCGAAGAGGTGATTCTGCCTGAGCCTGAGCAGGACCTGACGAACGTCCCTCCGGTGAGTCTGGAGATCCGGAGAGAAGACCAAGATGTCGTCCAGGTACACCACTACGCAGGAGTAGAGAAGGTCCCGGAAGATGTCATTGACCAACTCTTGAAAGACGGCAGGAGCGTTACAGAGACCAAAGGGCATTACCAGATATTCATAGTGGCCGTCCCGGGTGTTGAATGCCGTCTTCCATTCATCCCCCTGACGGATACGAACCAGGTTGTACGCCCCACGGAGGTCCAGTTTGGTGAAGATTCTAGCCCCCCTCAGACGATCAAATAACTCCGGAATGAGCGGAAGGGGGTACTTATTCTTCACCGTGATCTGGTTAAGGCCTCTATAGTCTATACAGGGATGGAGAGAACCGTCCTTCTTTTTGACGAAAAAAAAGCCTGCTCCCGCCGGGGAGGTAGAGTTCCGGATGAATCCCCTGGCCAGATTCTCCTCAATATATTCGGACATCGACCGGGTCTCAGCAGTGGATAATGGATAAATACGCCCAGGGGAGGAGTAGTACCGGGTAACAGGTCGATAGGGCAGTCGTATGGTCTATGAGGGGGTAGTGTCTCTGCCTCCTTTTTATTAAAGACATCAGCATAAGACCAATAAGGAATCGGAAGTCCAGGTAGATTAGCTGGGGTAGGAGAAGGACGGACGGGATGGACGGGAACCAGACAGGTCTTATGGCAGTCCTGTCCCCAGCGAAGGACCTCTCCAGTCTGCCAGTCAAGCACGGGTGCATGTCTCTGGAGCCAAGGTAGACCTAGCAAGAGGGCGTGAGAGAGTCCAGGCAGAACATGAAAGGAGATACTCTCAGAATGCAGCATTCCCACCTGCAGAGTAATAGATTCGGTGATGAGTTGGATGGGGCGTGGTAAGAGACCCCCATCCACGGCAGCAACAGACAAGGGTACAGCCAGAGGTTTGGTGGGGATGCGGTATTTCTCTAGCAGGGACTGTGAAATAAGATTCCCGGCTGCTCCAGAGTCAAGTTGGGCTAGTTCGAAATAACGGTTCTCCTCGCAGACGATTGAGACTGACAGCAGCAGAGATGGAGAGGATTTATTCTTGTCTAGGTCGACCTCTCTGAGCGAACCTAGACACAGGCGTTTCCCGACCTCTCCGGGCAGGCACGGATCCGGTGCTCCTTACTGCCACAGTAGAAGCAGCTCCCCTCGGCACGGCGTAAGTCCTGACGGGTTTTGACCATCTTGGTCTGGTCGACCTGCATAGGCTCATGAGAGTGTACCTGGGGACAGACGGAGGGAGTGACGGGTTTCTGAAAAGTAGGAGCTAGACGTGGAAACCTCCTCTCACGGGTGACCTCTTTGGCACACTCCTGGAACCGTAGGTCAATCCGGGTGGCAAGAGTTATTAGGTCATCGAGAGTGGTAGGAATGTCCCGACCGGCAAGTTCATCTTTAATACGGCCTGACAGACCCTCCCAGAAGACGGATACCAGAGCGTCGTTATCCCAGGCCAGCTCCGAGGCAAGGGTACGGAACCGTATGGCATATTGGCCCACGGTGAGACCTCCCTGACGGAGGCGTAGCAGTGATGATGCGGATGAGGTCTTCCGTCCGGGTTCGTCGAAGACTTTCCGGAAAGCCGTGAGAAAGGCAGGCAAGTCGGACACCAGGGGGTCTCCTCTCTCCCATAGAGGATTTAGCCAGGCCAGGGCCTCCCCGGTGAGATGGGACATGATGAAGGCAATTTTGGCCCGGTCGGAGTTAAACTGGTGGGACAATACTTCAAAGTGCAGGGTGCACTGATTTATGAAGCCCCGAGCCTGGGCGGTGTCGCCTCCGAAGCGAGGAGGTGCAGAAAGCCGGGGTCCGGGGTAGGATACCATGGTATTAGTGGGCAGTGGAGCTGCCGGATTGCGAGTCATGGCACTGGCGGAGGTTGCTGGCGGAGCAGTCAGAGTGTCCAGGCGAGAATTGACATTCCGCAGGTGACCCAGGATGGACTCCTGTTGGGACCTCTGACGGGACAGTTCATGACACAGGTCCGAGAGCGAGGGAGCTTGGGTGCCACCGGGTTCCATGGCCCGAGCAAACTGTAACGGGTCTGGAGGCGGAACCTCTGAGCTACTATACAAGGGGGCGGTCCTTGTAAGGGAGCGGGTGGCGACCAGGCAGGCAGTCACAGCAGATGACCGGGACTGTCTCTGGAAGAACGGGCAGGAGGTCACGGCAAGTGACCGGGGCAGTCTCTGGATGAACGGGCAGATGGTCACGGCAAGTGACCGGGGCAGTCTCTGGATGAACGGGCAGATGGTCACGGCAAGTGACCGGGGCAGTCTCTGGATGAACGGGCAGATGGTCACGGCAAGTGACCGGGGCAGTCTCTGGGTAAAGGGTTGGTACGACCTGTGGCAGCTGATGGTAGACGTGAGCTCCCAGGTGAGCAGGCGAGAGTCTCTGGATAAACGGGTGGTCACGGCATGTGACGGCGGAGCCTCCAGGAAGACCAACAGACAGGCGGCAGATGAGCGCTCCCAGGTGAGCGGGCAGAAGTCTCTGGACAGGCGGGTGATCACAGCACGTGACGGCAGAGCCTCCAGGTAGGCTAGGAGACAGGCAGCAGATGAGCGCTCCCAGGTGAGCGGGCAGGAGTCACTGGACAGGCAGGTGGTCACAGCACGTGACGGCGGAGCCTCCAGGTAGGCTAGCAGGCAGGTAGCAGATGTGCGCTCCCAGGTGAGCGGGCAAGCTGGTCCATAGACAGACTGACAGGAGTTGGAAGGCAGACCGTCGGACCTCAGGCAAGCAGGCAGGTAGCTGATGTGCGCTCCCAGGTGAGCGGGCAAGCTGGTCCTTAGACAGACTGACAGGAGTTGTAAGGCAGACCGTCGGACCTCAGGCTAGCAGGCAGGTAGCAGAATATCAGGCAGGAATAAGACAGCAAGCTGACAGGAATCTGGCAGGTATCTGGCAGGTAACTGGCAACGGGACCTGAGGGCTGAAGCAGAGTAGTGAACAGTGCAACAACATTGCTCGGGCACCTCCATTTTGGAGGAGGTGCCTTATATATGGTGAAGTCCTCCGGCCATTTGCCGGGGACTCCTTAGGACGGCGCGCGCGGCCCCTTTAAGAGGGAGGGAGAGCGCGCGCGTGCGCCCTAAGCACAGTGGCCGGGAAGGAGCGCGCGCTGCCAGCAGAGCGGGAGGAGGACGCCGGGCACGGAGCAGAGAGGTGAGGGGAACAGCGTCCCTGCCTAGCAGAGGGCAGGGACGCCGGCGCTACAGCTTTGAACAGAGAAAGCTCTTGCCTTACTTCTCCGCCTCCAAGTAAACAAATCCCCGTCTTGGTGGATAGTTCTCAGAGCAGATCTACTGTTGTAATAACATGATCATGGCAGGAGGTCCCTACTTCAATGGAGGTTGAAGGGTCAGCTCTCTCACTTCCCCAGTTATAATTAATCCCATATGTTTAATGTAAGGTCCTACTTTAATGGAGTTTGATGTATCAGCTCTTTCTCACTTCCCCAGTCATAATTAGTTTCTCAATTCCCCAGTTATAATTAATCCCATATGTTCAATGTGAGGGTGATATGTCTGGAGATGTATTTGTGGATTTACATTTTTGTCTATGATAAAATGTATTGTATTTTTTGCTTCTACTATTGATTTATGAAGAATTTGTGGAAAAATGAGCATTTAGCATAAAAATAATAATAAAAAAAGCTTTATTATTATATGATGCATTAAAAAAAAGAAAATTAACTTCAATCACCGGCGATCAGTTCTTAGTGTCCAGGCACATGATGGGCTGATATTCACATTGGTTTAGCAGCACATGAGTGAATGAGATAGTTACATTATAATTACATCAAAGTTTCAGCAGCGACAAAACCTTCCTTTCCGGATGTTGAACGCTATGTACAATTACAAAACCAATCTGTATCCAAGCAGTGATGAAAAGCGGAAATATCCCTCCAACCAACTACAAAACAATTTTTCAAAAGCATTACTGTGTAATTTCAGAGAGCCTCAGGAGTCGCAGCGCCGGTTTGTCAAATTTCATCCTTAATTGGAATAAAGATACAGAAATCTGGAATTTAGATGGTAAACAAAGAAAAGTTTAAAAAAAAAGCCTCGAGCAAAGGATCCTTACAAATTGGGGACACTTAAACTGTAGAGTAGGCACATTTTTGTGTGAAAATACTGGCAGTTGCCACTAGGGTGAGCACACTGCCTATGAATCTCTATGTGCTGTATAAATATAAGTACAATGAGCTCCCTCTAGTGGTGGCTGCCGGCAGCTATAATTTTATCATTTTAATGGGTATTTCCGATGTCAAATTTTATTGTATATCGCTGGTATATGTCATATGATCTGAAAATATAAAAAAAAACAAGGTTTTTCAGCATTCTAATACACAACATTATCTAGGCTACCTTATTTACTTCCACAAGTAGAAAAACTATTGTAATCACGTGTCAACAGAAATGAACTTCTACACCTCTAATAACAGATTTTCATCCACTAGAAGTAAACAGTGAAGGTTGCCATTTAACCCCTTCATGCCGCAGCCATTTTCCATTTTTTGCGCTTTTCGTTTTTTGCTCCCCTTTTTCCCAGAGCCATAACTTTTTTATTTTTTCGGTCTATATGGCTGTGTAAAGGCTTGTTTTTTTGCGGGACAAGTTGTACTTTTGAACAACACTATTGGTTTTACCATATAGTGTACTGAAAAATGGGAAACAAATTTAAAGTGCGGTGAAATTGCAAAAAAAAGCGCAATTCCACAATTGTTCTTTTTTTTTTTACCATGTTCACTAAATTCAACAGGTCATTACGAGTTCATAGACACCAAACATGTATAGGTTCTTTTTTATTTAAGTGATGAAAAAAAAATCCGCCAAAAAATCTGTTAAAAAAAAAAAATGGAGCCATTTTCCAAGACACTTCCGAGATTGATACCATTTTGGGGTAGATATGATGCTTTGATCGCCCGTTATTGCATTTTATTGCAATGTTGTGGCGACCAAAAAAACTTAATTCTGTAGTTTTGATTTTTTTTCTCGCTAGCTGTTTTACCGATCGGATTCATTATTTTTTTATTTTGATAGATCGAGAGATTCTGAAAGCGGAGATACCAAATATGTGTATTTTTGATTTTTTTGTAATTGTTTTATTTTGAATGGGCCAAAAGGGGGGTGATTTGAACTTTTATATATTTTTACTAATTTTTTGTATTTTTAAAAACGTTTTTTTTTTTAACTTTTTATTTGCTTCAATAGTCTCCATGGAAGACTAGAAGCTGTGATCCTCTGATCCCTTGTGTTACACATAGCAGGGCTCGACCACTGGGCGCCAACCCTGCAAAACCCAAGTTGTCATGCCAACCCATCGGCGGCCCGCGATCATGTGATGGGGGCACCGATGGGCGGGATTAGTGACGCGCTTCTGGTGCTGTTAAATGCTGCTGTCAAAGTTTGACAGCGGCATTTAACATGTTCACAGCCACGGGTGGATCGCGATTCCACCCGCGGCTGTTAGAGGCACATGACAGCTGATCACATCACCTGTCATGTGCCGGGAAAGATGTGGGCTCATCGCCAGAGCCCACGCCAAAGAGGGAGACAAGACATGTGTTGTACTTATACAGCACATGTTGTGAAGGGGTTAAAGGGAACCTGTCAGACCCCAAATCATGGGCAGCATGAATGGGAGCTAGTGGCACGAGGTATAATAATCTCTGAAATGCCAGAGCGTTTCAGAGAGTATATAATTGTCACGCCAGGTGTGGGAAAGACTTAGTGCAGCAAGAGGGAAAGGGAGCCCAGACTCTAGGGAAAGGGGGAAGTGGAGACCTCCTAGGTGATCTAGTATCACTCTGTCTCCACTAATATCCCTATATTGTCTCTTCACCAATCACCGAACGTGAACCTGTCTTTCCCTGGTGTTTGGTCCTGGCTAGGGAAGGGAGGGGGACGAGCGCTAGTCGATCCTCACTGACCACTAAAGACAACAAGGGGGAACAAACAAGGGAAGATAGCTTAGCTTTTAGTCAACTTCAGAGAGATGAACACCCGTCCTCATAGCTCCAGAGAGGATGAAGTAATGCACTTGCTCCGAGCCTTCACAAAGGGTAATGTGAGCATCGCCGGCACCTCCCTCTAGTAGACAGCAGGTACTTATACACCCATGCCAGGGTGTAAATTAGCCAGAGGAAGGTAGCCGCTGGGTCCTAGAGAGACAGCCTCTAAGAACGTGTCAGTAATGCCAAACGTAGAGATCTCCTGCAACCAACTGCAGGGCAACTGTCACTTCTGACACACCCGCGACAATACTTTGCAGAACTGGCCGGGGACCATAGTCGGAGACTAGACTAGTCCAGAACCTCCCCAGCCGGCTCTTCCTAGCTCTGCTGCAGGTGATTGACAGGTCTTTCCCATAAGAAGAGACCTGTCAATCACCTGCAGCAGCGCTACAGTCTTGGCAAAAAGTCTGCTCAAAATTTTGAAAATTGTTCTTTTATTTAGTGAGTTATTGATTAAAATCTTATTTTCCAAAGGGGATGTCCTCATTTTTGCTGAGCACTGTATCTCTCAAACACAGAACACATGGACATGAAAGATTCACGCTCTCTTGTCTGTATTTAGTACATACTCAGAAGTAGCAGCTGCATATAGGACATTACACCTTAGTACTGAGCAGTGTAGCTGTGAATCCAACTCGGAGGTGAGATAAAACACTTACTAGCAAGCAACAGCTCTCTTAGTTTGTGTTTGTACCATTCTCTCCCTCACTCTGCTCCTCCTTCCTCACCCCCTCATTTTTCATAGACTTCAATAGGCAGCTCTGTGTGCCCACTATGCATTTTTTAAGCGTTTCCGCAGCAGCAATTCCGCCGCAGAAACGCTTAAAAAACGCTTGGTAGAAGGTCTGCCATGTTCCCCAATGATAATCCGCATGTGCTGTGCACACGCTGCGGAAATTTCCGCAGCGGATTATGATTGTGGAAAAATCCGCAGCACTACCAATTATTTTGTGTAATCGCTGCGTTTTTGCCACCATTGACTTGCATTGAATCGCTTAATATCCGCATGACTACATGTGCACATGCGGATATTAAGCGATTCAATGTGCGGATGGTACCCGGGTCTAGAGAAGAGGAGGCTCTCATCCAGACCCGGGTACCATAGTACCTGTAAAAAAAAAAAGATTAAAAAAAAAACAAACACATTATACTCACCTGGCCCGTGGTTTTCTACCCGGTACGTCTTGGCTCCCCAGTGGCTCGCGATGGAGTAAAAGGACCTTCCATGACATCATTCAGTCATGTGACAGGTCACGCAACCGCTGATGTCGGGGGTCGCGTGACCTGTCACATGACTAAATAACGTCACGGAAGGTCCTTTTACACTACCGCGAGACACCGGGGAGACCGGACGCATTGGAGAAGGAGACCGGGGGTCATCAGAAGGTGAGTATAATGTTTTGTTTTTTTTTACCATTTTTATTCTTCTTTT
The DNA here is from genome assembly GCF_046119375.1 of Phyllobates terribilis. NCBI lineage: Eukaryota > Metazoa > Chordata > Amphibia > Anura > Dendrobatidae > Phyllobates > Phyllobates terribilis. The sequence continues at coordinate 391,461,143 of NW_027362765.1, forward strand.
TAACTAACTTGGTCACACTATATAAATCCATGCCGGTTGCTGGTTGCCGGTTGCATGGATTTATATAGTGTGACCAAGTTGTCAAGCACTTTCCAAGTGATGCTAAAATCGCTTGGAAAGCGCTTGTCAACCCGCATGCGGAAATGCATGTGAAGAACGCTTCACTTCCGCATGTCCCTGGCAGGAAAAACGCATGTACAATCCGCATGTACAATCCGCATGTACAATCCGCATGTACAATCCGCATGTGTTTTTTCTGCCAGGGAGATGCAGAAACGCTCAGGAAAAATCCGGAGCATTTCTGCATCGTGGGCACATAGCCTTAATCTGATCCCTCAGTGAGCTGGTAGTTTTCTCTTATTTTAGTAGTTTTTCAGTGTGAATGATAAGTTCAGGAAGGAAGGGGGAAGAGAAGAAGAAGATTACATGTGGAGGATGAAGCAGATGTCTCCAATAAAATATATTAAAAATGTTCTTAAATTTGCTCGTACTATTGATTTATGCAAAGTTTGTTGAAACAACATGGACCATTTTAGTAAATTATTTTGCTCCTGGCACAGAGACAGGCCATTAGGCCATTCATTTATGTCTGCAAAATCTGTCAAAGATGTCCTTAACCCATACGCTATCTATAATACTGATGACTTCTGATGTGGCAGGCAGCCTTTGGGCTTCCTCAATCTCCAGGATTCATAAACTATTGCTACCTCTTCACCACCTATAGCTACACTCAGATTTTTTTAGAATTTCCGCCTTATGTGAAAAAAGTTTAAAAATGACAATAAATTTTAAAAAAATCCATAAAAAGGGCCAAATGTATTTTAGATGAGCGCGGCGATGACTTATTGTAAGGAGACGGCTATAAATAGTTGGACGTATCTGCTGACAATATGAGTATTATGTGCCGCACATTGCATTCCAATTGTTTTAATGGGAATAGCAATATTTTCTCTCGATTAGAAAGTGCTGTCTCAGTAACATTCTCGGCCAACCAAGCTCACTAACACGATCCATTCTACTGTGCGAAAATTTTATCAACGTTCTCCAGTCAGTGGAATGAGAAGGATATAGAATTACGGAGAATCAGTCTTATTTCTTCTTATTCTTCCTTCTTATGCGAAAGAGAAAATGCAGTGAAAAAAAACAACAAAAATAAAAAAAACATAAACATAACAATAAAAAACCAAGTCTTTATAAATACAGTATATATCCTTTTCATCTACCCTTCTATCTTCCGCATCTAATAAGTTTATTAAAAGGGGCATTCTTAAACTATGTTCACACGTTGCATTTTTTGCTGCGTTTATTTCTGCAGGTAAAACCTGCTCTCTTGGCAGTAAAGAAGCTGCATTTTTCAGGATTCAGCTTTGCTTCCACCACAAAAGCATGAACAATGCAAGGTGTTAGGTCGCCAATGCAAAGCATATGTCACACCATAAAAACATTTTGGAAAAAAGCACAATTTGATCAAATTATTTAGTGGGAAAAGATTTTTATGTCGGAAAAAATAGTGACTATTCTGAACAAAAAAGCTCACGAGTTCATGAAATCATACACAATTACAAATGTAACAGCGGGGGGAGTTGAATTGGTCGGGAATAGTTTACCTATGACATTGGAAGAGCATTGAGTTTGTAGGACACTGTTTACTTTCACACTTTGGTCAGTCCTTGAGTTGGTCAGGTATTGTTCAATTTCACACCTTGGTCGGCCAATACTTTACACATATCACTAATTTAATTAAACTGTAAAAATCCTAACTGCCATCTCAGGTGAGGACACCACAACATTGTGATTTAAACTGGGAAAAATCACACAAATAAATGTGTTTCACATCCTGCTGTATCTGCTTTTTTTTACTAAAAAGGCAGCAAAACCTGATACCTGCGTTTTTTGCTGTTATTCTGCACTTGCTCATTGCTTTCTATGGATGAAAAAAACTGCAAAAACGCTGAAAGAAGTGACATGCTGCAGTTTTCAAAAACACAGCAGTTTTCCAATTGAGTCTCTGTGTTTTCGCTGCAGTGGCGACAATTTGTTGTCAGTGCGCATCACTCCTGTAGCCAACCACTTAGCCCAGAGGTGGTGGACGAGGTAGACACCACAAGCCGCTGAGCTCAGTGACTGGTAACAGCGGTGATGTGTGCTGTTGACGTGAAGTCACAGCTACAGCCAAAAAACCGAGGCTTAAGCAGTGGCGAGGAGTCAGCTCTTGACTCAGGAATGTTAAAACACTTGAAGTTCACTTTTCTGAAATTGGAAAACCCCATTAAGCTGCTTTTGCAAGCAATGATCATAAGATCACCCCTAAAAAGTATTTCAAGCAGAAAAAAATCAGGGAGTATAGGATCCCATTCTATTTGTTATACATAGGGACGAGCGGACCCGTGGAAGTTCAGGTTACTCGAGTTCGTCCAAAGTTCGGTTCAGTTACCAGAACAGAATCTGAACCTGAACCCCATAGAAATCAATGAGGACCCGAACTTTGGAGCTGGAAAATATCTCTCTCTCTCAGTAAAAATATTTTTATCCAGGGTATCCTTTTTAACCGTGATGAAAAATCATTTTTTAAAGGTCACTCTCACCAATCCCTTGCTTGCAGAGTTCAGTGATTTAGCAAAGTTGAGTAGGTCAGGAGTCTCACTGTAGTGATATAGCAGAGCCCAGCAATGTAGCAGAGATGAGTCTATCTTGTGGCTCATTGAAGTGATGTAGCAGAGTCCACCAATGTAGCAGAGTTAAATAGATCAGGAGACTCACTATTAGAGATGAGCGTTGTTCTACTCGAACTGTTCGCCAATCTCAAATTCGAGCTGTTTTGGGCGGTGTTCGAGCCGGTCGGCGAACACGAACAATTTGAGAAAAATTCGGCTGTTCGAGGTTATGTTCGATAACTGTTCGTGCACCAAAATCATAACTGGATTTTTTCTCAGTAATGATGAAAATTAATGTTAATACGCAGTTTGAGTGTACAGCGGGGCGGGGGGAGGGGCAGGGGATGGATCTCTGCAGGAACAATGAAGATCTCCATTTTTTTTTCTCTTTCCCGCATTTGCAGTGGGGAGGTGCAATCTGTCAGCCTATCAGCAGCGCACACACGGAGCGAAGTGCTTTTTTTCACACAAGCAAGGGCATGTGTGATTGGCAGTGTATGTCACATGTCCTTGCCCTATAAGACCAAGCCATTTTCCCCGTCGCCACCATTTTCTCACTGCTGCAGCTGCGTGTTAGACGGCACCGCTGTTGCTGTGTGCGCTATACCTTGTTAATTTCAAGCCAATTTTCGCACAAATATACAGATAGCTTGGGAGTAGGGAATAGTTGTGATTGCAGTCCTTTTAAGGACTAGGTTACAGCATTTCCTACGACTTTTATCAAGCAGGTCTGTGCTCTTAAATAGATAGATTGTGGGAGTAAAGACTAATTGTAATTGGAGTCCTTTTCAGGACTAGGTTACATCAGTTCCTATCAGTTTTTGCCAGGCAGGTCTGTGCCAGTGCTGTGCAAGTTTTTTTCACAGCATTTGGCTGAATCTAGCAAAGCTAATCCTTTTTGGCCTATTGCAGAGTGTGTTAGTCAGTGGAGTAGCCTATCTGTGTTGCAAGATATACCACCTGTGTATAGAATACCAATTTTTTTACTGCACCTAGTGAAGTAAAATCTTTTGGGCATAGCATCATTCTATTAGTCCATCTATACTGACCTCCATCAGGTTGCAAACTGAATATAATTTTTTTCTGCATCTAGCTCTGAAAAAATATTTGGGCTTCTAGCAGTGTGTGGGACTTGGTCTATTAGTCCATCTATACTGACCTCCATCAGGTTGCAAATTAAAAATATTTTTTTTCTTCATTTAGCTCTGAAAAAATATTTGGGCTTCTAGCAGTGTGTGGGACTTGGTCTATTAGTCCATCTATACTGACCTCCATCAGGTTGCAAATTAAAAATAATTTTTTTCTGCATCTAGCTCTGAAAAAATATTTGGGCTTCTAGCAGTGTGTGGGACTTGGTCTATTAGTCCATCTATACTAACCTCCATCAGGTTGCAAATTAAAAATAATTTTTTTCTTCATTTATCTCTGAAAAAATATTTGGGCTTCTAGCAGCGTGTGGGACTTGTTCTATTAGTCCATCTATACTGACCTCCATCAGGTTGCAAATTAAAAATAATTTTTTTCTTCATTTAGCTCTGAAAAAATATTTGGGCTTCTAGCAGTGTGTGGGACTTGTTCTATTAGTCCTTCTATACTGACCTCCAGCAGGTTGCAAATTGAATATAATTTTTTTCTGCATCTAGCTCTGAAAAAATATTTGGGCTTCTAGCGGTGTGAGGGACTTGGTCTATTAGTCCATCTATACTGACCTCCATCAGGTTGCAAATTAAAAATAATTTTTTTCTGCATCTAGCTCTGAAAAAATATTTGGGCTTCTAGCAGTGTGTGGGACTTGGTCTATTAGTCCATCTATACTGACCTCCATCAGGTTGCAAATTAAAAATATTTTTTTTCTGCATCTAGCTCTGAAAAAATATTTGGGCTTCTAGCAGTGTGTGGGACTTGGTCTATTAGTCCATCTATACTGACCTCCATCAGGTTGCAAATTGAATAAAAAAAATTTCTGCATCTAGCTCTGAAAAAATATTTGGGCTTCTAGCGGTGTGTGGGACTTGGTCTATTAGTCCATCTATACTGACCTCTATCAGGTTGCAAATTAAAAATAATTTTTTTCTGCATCTAGCTCTGAAAAAATATTTGGGCTTCTAGCAGTGTGTGGGACTTGGTCTATTAGTCCATCTATACTGACCTCCATCAGGTTGCAAATTGAATAAAAAAAATTTCTGCATCTAGCTCTGAAAAAATATTTGGGCTTCTAGCGGTGTGTGGGACTTGGTCTATTAGTCCATCTATACTGACCTCCATCAGGTTGCAAATTAAAAATAATTTTTTTCTGCATCTAACCCAGCCAATAGTTTTGGCCTAATACCACAGTTTGGCCACTCAGCTCTGCTCGGTTACCATCCATTGTTTTTTTGTGCAAACAACTCCAGAGTTGTGAATTAGTTAACCACCAAAATGAGTGGAAAAAGGCCTGCTGCTGGTGGAAAGGGGAATAGGCGTGTTGGGAAGGGGAAAAAAGGTTGTGTCCGTGGGGTAGGTGCAGAAGAAAGACCATCTTCCAGCCAAACTAAAATGTCTACTTCTTTTAGCGGACAATGTGATAAGATCCCTTTCTTACGGCCACGCCAATCGCTACAAATTCCAGATGAGGCACAAAAACAGCAGGTGCTTCAACGGATATCAAGTGCTCCTTTAAGTGGGCTCTCCTCCACATCAACTTCAACATCACAAATACTCCAGTCCTCAAAGGTGTCACCCAAATCGCACTTGCTTCCTCACAGCTCCCAAATCTCCAGCTGCCCGTCTGAGTATGAGGTAGAACAGATGGTTGAGTCTGCAGAGCTGTTTACTCATACTATAGCCTGGGAATCAGAGGTCGACTCCAGCGCTTCTGTGAATCCAGACAAGGAAATGATCTGCACTGATGCCCAGAATCTTTATGAGTCGGATCCAGGACCAGACACAGAAGGTTCTGACCATAATGTAGACCCTCATTCCCAAACTGTAACTCCTGTTGGTGGAGACAATGAGGAAGACGATAATAAGACTCAAATACCTGATTGGAGCGACAACTTTAGTTTTTTGTCAGGGCAGGAACAGGTTGGCTCTGAGGACGACGGGTGTGATAACGCACAGGGTGATGATGATGAGGTCGGAGATCCCACTTACTGTCAACCCACAGTCAGCCAAGAGATGAGGTCAGCAGAGGAGGTGGAGGAAGATGCTAGTGACGACGAGGTCAGGTTGCGCCTTCCTGGACAGAGACGTAGTACTGGAAGCACGTCAACAACTGCATCCTCAAACACAACTCTGCCTCTCACCACAAGTCGTGGTGGCTCTTCAGGTCGCATGGGTGCTAAGCCTTGCATAGCCTGGGCATTTTTTCAGATCGATAAAGATGACCCAACTCGTGTTATCTGTAACATTTGTCAGCAAAAGCTAAGTAGAGGCCAAAAAATACATAGTTTGAGTACTTCATGCATGAACTGGCACATGGACATGAAGCATAAGTTGCAGTGGGAAGCTCAGTGTGCTACAATGCGGCCTAGCCGGCCGGGCCAACCACCGTCTGCCATATCTTGTGCATCCGCGGCCTCTTCATCCTCTGTGACTGGGGGGACAGCAGTCACACCTGTTTTGGGGCGCAGACCTGCCACCTCTTTACCCGCAACAGCCAGCGTGATTGGCAGGTCATCATTTTCTTTGGAGGTGGTAACACCAGCTGGTCTTGAGCGCTGTCCGACATCGATAGCACCACCTTTGGATCAAGGCAACCTAACATGTCCGCCTGCATCTTCCTCACAGACCGGCAGTTTGCCGGGGACACCCTTATCAACCCCGTCTAAGCACAATAGCCAGCCCTCGGTCCCTCAGATGTGGACAAGTAAAAGACCATTTCCTCCTAGCCATGAGAAAGCTAAGAGGTTGAATTTCACCATCTGCAAGCTCTTGGCTACAGAAATGCTGCCTTTCCGCCTGGTGGACACAGAGGATTTTCGAGACCTTATGTCCGTCGCAGTGCCCCAGTACCAGATGCCCAGTCGGCACTACTTCTCAAAGAAAGGTGTGCCTGCGCTCCACCAGCATGTCGCACACAACATCACCGCTTCTTTGAGAAACTCTGTGTGTGACAGGGTGCATTTCACCACAGACACTTGGACGAGTAGGCATGGACAGGGGCGTTACATGTCGCTGACTGGGCACTGGGTAACTATGGTGACAGCAGGACAAGGGGCTGCTGTCCAAGTCTTGCCGTCCCCACGAGTTGTGCGTCAATCCTCTTTATGTCAAAGTTCCTCCACTGCTTCTGCCTCCTCAACCTCCTCTCGGTCTTCCACCTGCACCCAAAGCCTGTCTGGTCATGCCACAAGCTTTCTAACTGCGCAGAAGGGATCCTGCACACCTCCTTACTATGCTGGCAGTAGGGCTCAACGTCATCAGGCGGTTTTTACATTGAAATGTCTGGGAAATGTGAGTCACACAGCTGAGGAGTTGTGGTCAGCTCTGGAGAACCAATTTCATGAATGGTTGTCTCCACTGGACCTGAAACCAGGGAAGGCCGTGTGCGACAATGCTGCAAACCTGGGTGCGGCCCTTCGCAGGGGCAATGTCACACACGTGCCTTGTATGGCTCACGTGTTGAACCTGGTTGTTCAGCAATTTTTAGCCCACTATCCCAGACTAGATGGCCTTCTGCAGAGGGCACGGTCGCTGTGTGCTCACTTCCGCCGTTCGCATCCCGCAGCTCAGCGACTTACATCTCTACAGAAGTCGTTGGGCCTGCCACTTCACCGGCTAAAATGCGATGTGCCTACCTGGTGGAATTCAACTCTGCACATGTTGCAGCGACTGTGGCAGCACCGACAAGCCCTGGTGCAATACGTTCTGACGTATAGCCTGGGCCAACGAGATTCAGAGGTGGGGCAAATCACGCTGGAGGAGTGGTCTCAGATCAGGGACCTATGCACCCTTCTGCACAGTTTTGAAATGGCGACGAAGATGTTTAGTGCTGACGATGCCATTATCAGCATGACTATTCCGGTGATTTACATGCTGGAGCACATGTTAAACAGAATTCGGAGTCAGGTGGTGGCACAAGAGGAGGTGGAGGAAGTAGAGGAGGAGGAGTTGTATGCGGAAGGGCTAACATCTGCAAGGTCCAGACGGTCGGCAGCACCAAGGCGGCAGGCATGTGAGGGTGGGGGAGATGATTTTACCAGGGCGCATGGTAGCAGCCAAACTAGTGAGGAAGGTGCAGGAGCCCAGGAAGAAGTGGAGGACGAACTGATGGAAGACTCATCAGATGAGGGAGACCTTGATCACATTTCTGTTGTGCGAGGTTGGGGGGAGAGGACAGAGGAAGGAAGCATGATTGTTACCTCGCCACCAACACAACAGGGACTTGGTGCTCCTGGATGCGCAACACACATGAGTGCCTTCTTGCTGCACTACCTGCAACATGACCCTCGAATTGTGAGAATTAGAAATAATCCTGACTACTGGGTTGCCACACTGTTAGATCCCCGGTACAAAAGTAAATTTGCAGAAATTATTCCTGCCATAGAAAGGGATGCACGCATGCAGGAGTATCAGCAGAGACTGTTGCAGAATCTTACATGTGCTTTTCCACAAAATACCAGTGGTGCACGTAGTGAATCTCACAGTTCCAACTTGCCAACCGTGGGACCGTCAAGTGTTCAGCACTCAAACCGTAACAGAACCACAGTATCTGCTGGTAACATCAATTTTGCGGAATCATTTCACCACTTTTTTAGCCCATCCTTTGCAAGGCCACAGGAGACAAGAAGTCTGACACATAGTCAACGCCTAGAGACGATGGTACAGGAGTATCTCCAAGTAAACATTGAAGCCACGACTGTGTCACTGGACCCTTGCTCTTTTTGGGCTTCCAATCTGGATAAATGGCCGGAGCTAGCCACTTACGCCTTGGAGATCTTGTCATGCCCCGCAGCCAGCGTTCTGTCTGAACGTGTGTTCAGCGCTGCTGGTGGTGTGCTGACAGATAAGCGCACGCGGCTCTCCACTGATAATGTAGACAGACTCACGTTCATAAAGATGAACAAATCATGGATCCGAAACGACTTTTCTAACCCTGTGTCATCCTGGGGAGAGTAAAAGCTTGATGATTGGTTAAAATCACCCTACCAACCGTTTTAAGCTTTCAAATTACTAATCATGTTTATCTGTATCTTGACTGGAAAATAATTTGGGCTTTGTAGCAGTGTGCAGCACTGATCCTATTAGGCCATCTATAATAAGCTTCACCAGATTTAAAATTAAAAATAATTTTTAGCTGCATCTAGCCCGGAAAATAATTTTGGGCTCCGAGATGCGCAAGACACATAAGTGCCTTCTTGCTGCACTACCTGCAGCATGACCCTCATATTGTCAGAATTCGAAGTAATCATGACTACTGGGTTGCCACACTCTTAGATCCCCCAAACTTTTCGATCAACCTTTTCATTTTAATAAAGACCAAAAAAATGGTCATTTTTGAAATTATAAGCATTAGCAGGTTGTTAGAAACTGAAATCAAACAGTTTTCAACTCAAAACTTTATTCTAGGTGATGTTACATTTTCACATAGGACCCCTTGTTCGAAAGGAGCTTCTGAACTCTCTCGTCCATTGAATTTGTCAGGTTTTGGATGGTTTCTGCTTCAATTGTTTTGCATGAGGACAGAATACCCTCCCAGAGCTGTTGCTTAGATGTGAACTGCCTCCCGCCATCATAGACACTCCTTTTAATGATGCTCCAAAGGTTCTGAATGGGGTAGAGGTCAGGGGAGCATGGGGGTCACACCATAAGTTTGTCCCCTTTTATGCCCATATCAGCCAGAGATGCAGATGTTTTATGTGCAGCATGAGATGGTGCATTATCATGCAGAAAAATGATCTTGCTGTGAAATACACGGTTCTTCTTCTTGAACCATGGCAGGAAGTGCTGTTTGAGAAAATCCACATACATTATGGAGTTCATCTTTAGCGCCTTCAGGGATCCTAAAGGGGCCGACAATCTCTCTCCCCATGATTCCAGCCCAAAACATTACTCCACCTCCTCCTTGTTGGCGCTGTAGCCGTGTTTGCGTGGGGTGTCCATCAACCAGCCATCCTCCACTCCATTCATCTGGACCATCGAGCGCTGCACGGCACTCATCCGTGAACAAAACAGTTTTGAAATCAGTCTTCATGTAATGTTTGGCCCACTGGAGCCGTTTCTGCTTGTGTGAAGTGGATAGAGGAGGTCGACAGGATGGCGTATGCACAGCTGCAAACCTCTGAAGGACCCTGCATCTTGTTGTTCGGGGGACGTTGGAGGCACAAGCAGCTTCAAAAACTTGTCTGCTGCTATGAAAAGGCTTTTTTGCCGCTGCTCTTTCAACCTGACGTAATTGCCTGTAGGAAAGAGTCCTCAATTTGCCCTTATCAGCACGCACACGTGTGTACTGTGAATCAGCTACATACTTCTTGATTGCCAAGACACTTCATCCTGATCATCGCACAATGTTGATTGTAGTCATGCCTTGACCTAAACACTCCACAATTTGTTGCTTCTCAGCAGCCGACACATCCTTTTTCTTTCCCATTTTGGCAGAAAATGTAGGCTGCTTAATAATGTGAGAGAGCCTTCTTAAGTAGTCTTGCCTTTCATTGGACACACCTGCCAAACTAATTAGCACAGGTGTCTGCAATTGCTTACAGTGATATAAAGAGCCCTGACACACATCACCATCAATGAGTTTAACTGACAAACAAACAAATTCTTCCCTTATCACTCCTAAACACTTTTTGCATAATAATTTGGAACGCGGTGTACATGTGCTTTTCCACAAAACACCAGTGGTTCACGTAGTGAATCTTACAGTTCTAACTTGCCAACCGTGGTCTGTATGGAATTGTTCAATAAAGGGCCCAAAATTAAGATAACATAGATGGGAGAGGTCTCTATGAATAGGAATTCCTAAGTATTTGATACCCTGTGAGGGCCAGGCAAAGGGAAAGTTGGACTGGATGGAATCCTATATGGATTTAGGGAGGGAGACATCGAGGGCCTCAGACTTCGCTGCATTGATTTTAAAATTTTACCATGTAACAAAGTGATCTATTTCAGCCATAACAGCAGGGATGGATATATGTGATTGAGTGATATATACTAGGACATCATCAGCAAATAGAGAGCACTTGTACTCGGTGCCTCCCACCTCAATCCACCTAATATTGGGGTTATGGCGAATTGATGAGAGCAGGTGCTCCGTCACTAGGATGTATAAGAGAGGGGACAGAGGACATCCCTGCCTTGTCCCATTGGTGATTGTGAAAGGTGATGAAAATGTTCTGACGCACCCCCTGGGCCTTGGGACACCCGGAGCCGGACCCTTTTTGGTGGATGCTGGTGGTTGTAGTCTTCGTGGCGGCGATCCGGTTCCGTGGCTCAGGGCGGTCAAACCAGTGGCGGAACTATTTATGTGGTTTTGATGTTTAAATGTCCGACTACGCCACCCGTGGATTGCGGTCAGAGTGAACCGCCGCTACAGGGCAGACCGCTAAGGCTGGTGTTGTGGGTGCAGCAGAGCGTAGCATACCTCCCCACGGGAGGAGTATAGCCTCAGGGCAGTGTATGCGGAGGATGGGGGTGATGGTGCAGGGCAGCAGCAGTAACGACACGGAGTCAGTGATGCAGTTCAGGGCCTTTACTCACAGTTCTTATTATCCAGACCACGTCTGCAGGTAACGGCTGCCCACGTCGTACTGTGCTCACCAGGTGAGGGGCTCTGACAACTCCCAGATAACTTTGGAGCGCTTCACAGGACCCCCTTTGTGTGTCCTTTGTCTGGCCTTTCTTACCAACACTTCTGTCCGGCTGCCTCGGGCCTCCTCTTGGTAAACTTGGCGCCAGTTTCCCTGACCCTATGTGGTGCCTTCCTAGCGGGTGGAGCAAGGGGCTGCGCCACATAAAATGTCAGAGCCTCCGGTTTCTAGCTGAGGGTCGTTTCCTGCCTCCACTAGTTCGGGGACCGATCTCCCCCTTTGGCCTGACCCCTCCACGCAGGTGGATTCGGGCGTGCGGTGGCGACTCGCCCGTCCGCACCCCTGGGATCCCTTCATTCCTCGTTCCTGGAGCCTTCTCCGCTCCTCTTCCTTCCTTCTCCCTCTTGCAGGCCTGGGCCTCTGTTACTAGGCCCGCCTCCGGAGCAGAGCTCATGCAGAGCCCCTGCTCCCTGCCACTTCTGCTCAGACTTCTCTGCACTGAACTAAGATGGTGCCCACCTTTTATACTCCCTTCTCAATGCACCCAGGAACTGCTTCCTCCCTGCTCCTGCACTACAGGGTTCCCCTTCCTCAGTGTTCCCTCCCCCCACTCCAGCCAGGGACAGGGACTGTCGTGCCCATCTCAGGGGCATATTGGTCGCCCTGCCCCACGGCAATGTGGTGTAATGCATGCAGGTGTCGGGTCCTGATCCACACTCCATCCTTACCTGAGAGTGAGATATCACACCTCTGGGTGAGGTGCAATACGTCTGTAGCAACCGAGCCCTCAGGGTGCTACAGTTCCATTTATCTTCAGCCTAGGTGACGTATTGCGATACAGGGCCGTGATTTTGGCTATAAAAGGGTCCCCTAGACCCCTACCCCAAGCTCTTTAAGAGAATCATATATGGCGTGCCAGGAGACTCTATGGAATGCTTTCTCAGCATCCAACGAGAGTATCTAATTACAAATTTTTAACTGCATCTAGCCCAGGAAATACTTTGTGCCTAGTAGCAGTGTCTGCTAGTCAGCGGATTATCCCGGCTGTTAAGCAAGCTACACCACCTGTAGTTTAGACACTTAATTTTTTCAAAGGAAATGCTTCGGGACCATGGGATACTTAGTGAAGAGCATCAGGAGGCACCCCAAGGCATAGGGGCTGGGACTGGCAGTAGGATGCCTTGCGGTGGACAGCCGAGCTCGATCCTTATAAAAGCTTTTTAACTCCAGCAGCTTTAGTGGACGCTACTGGAGCTGGAATTACCGCGGCTGCTGGCATTAGACTTGCCCTCCAATAGATCCTTGTAAATGGATTTAAAGTGTATTCATTCAAATTAGAGAGACAATTTAAATTAAAAAGCTTAGAGCTGCCTCCACCACAGGGGGGCTCGCTCGACCCACCAGCGGACAGGCACCAGTATTGGGAGAGGGGGGCTGGCCGTCAGGGTTCACCGCGGCTCTGGCACAAACCCGGCGACACGGAGGTGGCACGGGCAGGAGCGGACTGGCCGTGTCGGCTTCTCACTTTTTGGATTTTAGAAGGGCATGACATGCCTATATCTGTGTCTCCCCCTCCTTTTACTCCTCCACCTCTTTTATTTTCGCATGACTATATGTACTTGTCACTTTTCCATGTGTTAGTTATGTCTTCTGAGCAGTTTGTCAGCTTTTGGACATCTTTGAAGGTGTTTTCTATGTGTTTCTATGTGTTTTTGTTTGCCTGCCATTGGTTTTAACGGTGTTCGAAGGTGTTCGACGAACAGTTCGACGAACAGTTCGGCGAACACACGGGTGTTCGACGAACCGAACCGAACTCGAACACTACGGGGGTGGCTCAACACTACTCACTATAGTGATGTAGCAGATCCCAGCAATGCAGCTGAGTTAAGAAGATCAGGATACTTACTGGAGTAATATAGCAGAGTCCATTCATCTAGCAGAGTTAAGTAGGTCAGAAAACTCTCTGGAGTAGTGCAACAAAGTCCAGCAATATAGTAGAGTTAAGTAGATCAAGAGACTCACTGGAGTAATGTAGCAGATCCCAGCAATGTAGCAGAGTTTAGAAGATCAAGAGACTTACTGTAGTGATGTAGCAGAGTCCAACAATGTAGCAGAGTTGAGGTAAGAAGACTCTCTGCAGTGGTGTAATAAAGTCCAGCAATATAGTAGAGTTAAGTAGATCAGGAGACTCATTGGAATGATGAAGCAGAGTACAGCAACGTGGAAAAGTGGAGTGGATCAGGAGATTCATTGTAGCAAGGTAGCAGAGCCCAGTAATGAAGCAGAGTTGACAGGCCAGGTGGTCAGTACAGCAGTGCTGACTCAGTGTAGGAGCAGAATTGAGTTAGTAGTAAAGTACAAATGCATGGCGTGGACACAATCTACCTGAATACTCAGTCGACATGAGAAGAGGGACAAAAGAAGCCGGCCGGAGCAGAAGACATGTGGAGGATCCAGCGGTGGAGCTTGAACAGTTAACACAAGGTAATTATTACTTGCTTTTTTACATATGTAACCATATAAGCCTTTAAAAATTTAGTCCAGGATAAGTTATTTTTTTAAAAGTACTCTTCAATCAATCAAAAAATGATTCTGTATTTTTTTGCACTACATGACAAATCTGTTCGTCATCGCCCACTAGGTATAACCAAAGGAATGGGGTAACATTTGTCCCAACAGTTATATAATAGCTTTGGGAATCTTATTATTTTCTTGTTTTTCTTATCCATTTCAGACGTAGTGTCCTATTAACACCGTATATTACATATCACGATTCTTGGCTTGATCTTTTTCTCTTGGAGAAGAATCTCCAGCGAGGAACTGGGAGAAGAAGAGATTGTAAAAAATGGATAAAATGAAGTTACTTATCTGAGGCACAGTACAAACTCCGTTTCATTTATTCAATTTTTTTCCTTTTATTCTTTGCTGTCTAACCTCATTTATATCACTAAGTAAAAAACGGGCTTCTTTAAGGCTGCCCCGGGAAGTCTTGAGCTCTGGTTTCCTTGGCAACCATTCTCTTGTCTCTTCTTTTCGTGAAATCATCCGATCTTCCTGTCCCATCTCGTCCTTATCAAATCCTGGCCATGATTTATTATTACATGACCAAATGCTACAAATGAGACTTAATTTCATGAATCATCTCGTGTTAATGAACTGGATTAGGAAAAGCTCCGCTCCGATTTATCTAGTAATATCGCTGGTCACGGGAGGTTTGTCACCAGCGCACATTACAATAATTCATTATCCCAAATAAATAATTGTCAGACTATCATGGAAAATAAATTCTGGTTCCTTGTGATTTTAACAGATTTGTACCGTTTACCCTGAGCTAGAGGTGCAAATAGTTGCCGGAGCCATCCACAAGCCTTACAACATCCCTGTATAGCTCCGATTTCACACAGGCACTTTATTGTCTCCTTAAAGGGGATCTTTCACTGTATTTTTTAATGTAAACTGAGCATCTCCTCCAATTGCCACTATTCCACTGATTCGGGAACAGTTTTTCTTTTTCTTCTGAGCCCCTCCGTTCCAAAGTTATGCCCCATAGTAATAAGGATGCAAATGTTCCCTTCCAACAACTGAGCAAATACCACAGAACTTCTCTCTGGGCATTTGCATTTTTCTTATCTGACGCTGGCCAATCAAAACACAGCCACACCCACAGAGAAGTTTTGTGGCATAAGCTTAGTTGGTTGAATGGAAAATTTGCACCTTTATTACCAGGGGGCATAACTTTGGAATGGAGGGGCACAAAAGAGAAAGAATAACTGTTCCAGAATCAGTGGAGCAGCAGCAATTGGAAGAGATATTCAGTTTAAATTTAAAAATTTAGTGAAAGATCCTCTATGAAGTGTAGCATCGGCGTCTCTGCCCCCTACCAGGCACAGACGCCGTCCTTCTCACCTCCCCGCTCCCCGCGCGGGGTCCTCGTGCGCTCCTCTTCCTGCTGCTGCCGGCGCGCGCAGCTTCCCGGGCACTGTGCTTAGGGCGCGCACGCTCCCTCTCTCTTAAAGGGGCCGCGTGCGCCGTCCTAAGGAGTCCCCGGCCAATAGCCGAGGGTCCTCCCAGCAAAGTTGATGCACAGCATACTTACCTCTGCTTCAGCCCTCAGGTCCAGTTGCCAGCCTGACTACTGTTCCAGTCCACCAGTCTGACTACTCTCCAGCCCGACAGTCTGCCTTCCGTTCTACCCGCCAGTCTGTCTATGGGCAAGTCCACCTGCTTACCAGGAAGCACCTACCAGTTACCTGTCTGCTACCTGCCGTGCCTGCTAGCCCGCTCACCTGGGAGCACTCGCCTGTTACCTGTTAGCCTACCTGGAGGCTCCTGCTGTCACTTGCCGTGACCACCCGACCACCCGCCTGCTAACCTAGAGACTTCAGCCTGCTTGGCCGTCACTTGCCATTGCCTACCCGGAGGCTCCTGCTGTCATTTGCCGTGACCACCTGCCTGTTACCTAGAGGCTTCAACCCGCTTTTCCGTCACGTGCCGTGACCACCTGTCAACTACCCAGAGACTTCCGCCTGCCTGTTGTGTCCATCCACTATACCGGTGAGTCCCAGTCTGCTGATCCGTGGGAGCCACCTGCTCTCTCACAAGGTCGTCCCCAGAGTAGCACCTGGTCCCTCTGCTCGGTCCCTCCCTGGTCACGGAGTCGCTAGCCGCCGTACGACCAGGGTCGGTCTGAGTTGATACTTAGTTACGCCCCTCTGGGTCCCTCCTTGCACCGCGGCACAGAGGTTCCACCACCCAGATCCGTAACATGAAGCATGACTTCTAAGATAGAATGTCTCCATATATAGATAGGCACCAGGGAAGAACCAAAACCACACTGCTACCAAAAACAAAGGTGGCACAGTACTCTGTATGGGTAACGCCCTTATTTGGCTCCATTGGGTAAGGTCGTTGCTTGGCTCCATTAGGGAAACGTCATTGTTTCGCTCCATTGGGTAATGACGTTGTTTTGCTACATATGGATAACGCTGTTGTTTAGCTCCATGCGTAATGCTATTGTTTAGCTCCATTGGGTAACTCCCTTATTTGGCTCCACTGGGTAACGCAGTTGTTTGGCTCCATATGGGTAACGCCGTTGTTTGGCTCCATTGGGTAATACCATTTTTTGGCTCCATTGGGTAATGCCATTGTTTAGCTCCATTTGGGTAACGCCATTGTTTGGCCCCATATGGATAATGCGGTTGTTTGGCTTCATTGAGTGACGCCATTGTTTGGCTCCATTGGGTAACGCTGTTGTTTCGCTACATATGGGTAATGCCATTGTTTGAAGCTAACCTAATAATGATACAAAGCATTCATCTATTTCAGCCATATCATCCCATTTTATCTGGGAGATTAGAGACAAGCCAATCCACCAGATAACTGGGTCCACGTTGTTAGCATTTGATTCCATTTTTTTTATATAGCGAGTTAACAACTGGAGCGTGATACACCAGACCACTGGATACCATCAGTAAAGGAAATTGGAAAAGAGACAGGTCACAGGTAGTAGGGGAAATAAAAAAGTAAATCACAGCAGTTTCATGATTACAAAAGGAAATTAAATCTTTTTTTTATTATTTTTGTTTCCTGCTGCTATTATGTATCGTTACCAGGCATAAAGCATTCCACCTCTATGATTCATTATAGTATAATACCCTGTTCTTACAATGAAGACTTATTCTGCAATTCAAGGCTGATTCCTTTTCATTTACGTCGACTGAACCATCAGAGTATGACTCAGCTCTGCAGGCGCTGTAATATATGTAATACTACTACAACACAAACAGCAATAGAAAAATTAATACAATTACTAGCATCAATTTTTCAATTTCTTTCATCCTTTTCCCCTCCATCCCAAAATCCAAAGGTTCAAAAATTTCTCATTATGTGCCCTAATAGATACTCCATGTCCCTTCTCTTGTGAATGCAAAAAAATATTCTGGGAGGCACCATACTGTATCAGAAACCTTCCCACCTTGCTGTAGGAAACTAGAGGTCACACCAATAAATTATACTCCATTTAAAGGCTATGTCACAAACCTGTCAGAACTCCTGCTGCTGTTTCTGATTGCTCTTTCTACTCCTACCCTCTTTTGTATCAGTGTTAGAGATAGCAGGAGGGACGTGGTAGGAAACAGATCTGCAGCGGAGAGAGAAGAAAGCATCTAAAGTCTTATTGAGAACAGAGGAAACAGACTATAGACAAGGCAGAGAGCAAGGGAAGGGAAACAAATGCAGTATTGGAGCTGTACTGATACATAAAAGCAAGTGAAGTCAGCAGCACTGTAGATACACACAGATACACACAGACAGCACATTCAGCCTATATTACAGAGAGAGACACTCTCAGAAGAGACATTTGAATTAGGCTGAAAACTGCATATCAGAGTGTCTAAAGATGAAAGAGAAAAAAGACAGGAAGAAAGAAAGAAGATTGAAGACTGAAACTTAGTACAATTTCCTTAACTAAAGAGAACCACTAATACATATATGTAATAATTATTACTTTCCATTTCAATGGTGTCCATAGCTTTTAAGTCCATCATGGTAAAGGATGGCAAACAAGGTACCTATAAACAACAAGTTAGTTTGCAGTTCATTTTCAGCTTTACCTTCACAATGACACTATGTTGGCACTAAAGTGGTCTAGTAAATACTGTATAAGTGGGTTCTTAGATTTTTTAAATTCTGCTTCGCCTCCTTTAGTCACCCCTGATGAAGCTATTGTGAAATGCGCATTGGGTTGTTGGTGAGTGAGCAGTGACTATGTTACTCTATATTCATGGATTGCTTATATGCTTAAAGTTGAGGGATTGTACCCAATTATGTATGTAGGTTTAATCCACAAATATAACGATTTATGATTATGTTGATTATATACTCACTTTGAGTATACGGATATATATTTTCTTTATATTTATGTATTTGATGTATTATTTATATGATCAGAGATTTATTGAGCACTATGTCACTTTATACCTACAGAATTAATTCGAGTATATACAGTATTGGGCTATCTCTGTTGCTCACTCACCTTTCTGTGCATCATTATACCTGATGTTGGATTCCTACAATATTTGTTTGTGTATTTTATTCAATAAAATTTACATCTTTTTAAATAATGTGGATGTATTTTGGTCCTGGCATTTTTTTTTCTTCGTTGGATGTATTTATAGGTAATAATGCCCTCTAGGACACCTTATATATACCAGGGATTCGTTGCAGTTTTTTGTAAGTACACACATATCAGTATATAACACGCATACACAAACACACAGACACACAGCACTGCTACATACATTTGCAAAAAAAAAATTCCCACCACCATCTCCCACACTCCTGAAACATCAGAGAGTGAGCAAACATCATTTTGGATTGCTCACAGGCTTCCCCATAATTCCCTGCAGCTATGACATGTACCAGATTATCACACCTTGTACATGTCATGCAAGGTGTGGGAAAGACTAAGTGCAACACAAAGGGAAGAGGGGAAGGGAGCCCAGACTCTAGGGAAAGGGGGAAGTGGAGACCTCCTAGGCTGATCTGATATCACCCTGTCTCCCCTAACGGTCCCTATATTGGTTCCTCACCAATCGCCGCACAGGAACCTAGACCCTGTATTTCCCTAGTGCTTGGCCCTGGATAGGAAAGAGGGGATGAGCACTAGTCGATCCCCACTAACTAAAGACAACAAGGAAGACAAACACGGGGGAAAGTAACTTAGCTTTAGCCGACTTCAGAGAGATAACTCAAAACATCCTCCAAGCATTCACAAGGAAACATGTGAGTATAACCGGTGCAAACTCTGCTGTAAAGTGAAACTACTT
Organism: Phyllobates terribilis; assembly: GCF_046119375.1. Classification (NCBI taxonomy): domain Eukaryota; kingdom Metazoa; phylum Chordata; class Amphibia; order Anura; family Dendrobatidae; genus Phyllobates; species Phyllobates terribilis. The sequence continues at coordinate 391,480,355 of NW_027362765.1, forward strand.
ATACACCCAGATCTGGTGCCAATTAGAGCAGGAGGGAGATAGCTGCTGGGTCCTAGTGTGAGACAGATTAGGAAGGTGTCTGTAATGCAAAACAGAGAGATCTTCTGCAACCAACTGCAGGGCGACTGTCTGTCACATCTGACACACCCGTAACAGTACCCCCCCGTCTACGAGTGGCCTCCGGACGCTCAGTACCAGGTTTCTCAGGATAAGAGGTGTGGAATGAACGAACCAACCTGGGGGCGTTCACCTCTGATGCAGAAAACCCACATCCTCTCTTCTGGACCATAACCCTTCCAGTGCACCAAGTATTGTAGGGAACGATGTTGTAGACGAGAGTCTACAATCCTTGAAATCTGAAACTCCAGATTACCATCAAACATTACTGGGGGCGGCAGTAGAGGTGCGGGTTCAAGAGGTTCCACGTATTTCTTGAGGAAGGACCTGTGGAAAACATTGTGGACCTTAAGGGCCTGAGGAAGCTCAAGATGAAACGCTGCTGGGTTAATGACGGTGGTTATTTTATAGGGACCAATAAACCTAGGTCCCAGCTTACAAGAAGGAACTTTCAACCTTATATTCTTGGTAGACAACCACACAAAGTCATTCATATTCAGGTCTGGACCTGGCAAGTGTTTTCTGTCAGCCATGTGTTTATACCTGTCTCCCATGATCTTTCAATTAATCAGAACCCCCCGCCACACCGAGAGATGAAGCAAAACGTTCCTCCTCAGGAACTCCCGAAGCTCCTCCCTCACTAAAAGTACCAAACTGTGGATGGTAACCGTATGCACCAAAAACATGGACCTGACAGTGGATTCTTGATGGTGATTATTAATGGCAAATTCTGCCAGCGGTAAGTAGGATGCCCACTCCTCCTGATTCTTGGAGATGAAACACCTGAGGTAGGTCTCTAAATTCAGATTGACACGCTCGGTCTGTCCATTCGACTGAGGATGGAAGGCAGAAGAAAAGGACAGCTGCACCCCCAGTCAAGAACTGAACGCTCTCTAGAACTTGGAAACAAACTGGGTCCCCCGATCTGACGCCACATCGGAGGGAACCCCGTGAAGCTTCACAATCTCATTTATAAACACCTGAGCAAGTGTCTTGGCATTTGGAAGTGGAGGTAAAGCGACGAAGTGAACCATTTTACTGAACCTATCTACTACCACAAAAGCCACCGTTTTGCCTGCAGAAACTGGTAGGTCACTAATAAAATCCATGGACAAGTGTGTTCATGGCCTGCTAGGTATAGGTAGCGGAAGAAGAGTACCAGACGGACGGGTATGCGATGCTTTAGCACGCGTGCAAATGTAATGCCAGTGATGCACTACTCTGCCATAGGTCACACACATGTGGTGTGCGGGTATTACCACTACACTAAGGCAGGAATAAAAGCAAAAGAAAATGTAGTTCGTGATGCCAGGGTGCACTGTATTAACTTCTGTTTCCTGGTGTGATGGTATGTAGTGCACCCGATTGTTCAGAAAACAGAGAGGCCAATAGGCTACTCATAAGCTTTTCTTGTTGCATACAAACACAGGTAAATCCAGACAGACGATTCAGTAGAGTTTCAATTTCAATGCAGCAAGCACAGTTACTTTCCAGCATGATAATGCAGATACATAAATGGTGCAGTGATTCCTAGGTACTATCTTCTGCTTATGTGCACAGTCTATTACAAAGCTGATTGCACCTGAGGCTGTTGTAGTCTCTGATATACACAGGAGATCTGAGTTTCCATACCTGCTCCTTCAGCTTCCAGGCAAAGACCAGACACTACACTATAACATGTCTCCTTCTCTCTGGATGCTAAACCCAGGACCTGGTCATGTGGTCTAACCATGTGACCTTATTGCCATATATGGAAAGCAGGGCTGGATTGTTAACTCTTTAGTAATCTGATAGCAGAACACAATAGGTACATCACTCTATGCATATATAAAACATTCTGTACATTATCTGCAAAGGGGAAAATGAACATTGTGCAAACATAATGAGGTAGCTGCTAGATCTGTTACATCTTAAATGTACATACACATCAGCTTTGGGGCACCACACAAATACTAAAAGCATATACGTGCTCAATCATATCCCGATGCAACCCCGGCCACCAAAAACAACGAGAGAGGAGGTCCGCGGTTGCCTTACCACCTGGATGACCAGCAAGCACAGTTTGATTTGTTCCTTAATCACTTTGCGGCACAGATTAGATGGCACAAATAACCTTCCTGAAGGGCAGGAGGCAGGAGCATCCCCCTGAGCCTCCAACACCTCACCCTCCAGTTCAGGAAACAATGCCGAAATGACTAACCCTTTCTGTAATATTGAGGCAGGGGTCTCATGGTCATCGCCACCACGGAAGCTCCGAGACAAAGCATCAGCCTTGACATTTTTAACCCCTGGACGAAAAGTGAGAAAAAAAATTGAACCTAGCAAAAAACAGGGACCATCTGGCTTGCCTAGGGTTGAGACGTTTAGCTGACTGGAGATATGACAGGTTCCTATGGTCAGTAATAACAGTAATAGGATGGACAGCCCCCTCCAACCAATGTCGCCATTCTTCGAATGACAATTTGATCACCAAAAGTTCCCTATTACCCATGTGGCACCCCAGAGGGTCTGGTTGCCACAGTGGTATTGCCTCCCTTAAAAGAGGTAATACCATGTCTGGAGGCAAGCAGGGGTTTCCTGGTCAGGAACATAATACATGCAACACTTCCTGGCTGCAGGCCAGCAAGGGGAGCTCCTCCCCTTGGCAACTGGATCTGGAGGCGGGGTTAGTTTAGTCAGTGTCGGGGAGTTGAGTTCAAGACATTGAAGAGAGAGGAGCTAGGGACTGGAGCTGGAGATAGCTCGTCCTAGCTGATCATCACAGAGAACCGGACACCGGAGTCCAAGGCTGTGGGACCCTTCAGGACCAGCAGCGGATAAAGTAGGGCAGGAGATTGCAGGTCTCCTGGCCCCCATTAGACCCCCGGAGGCTCAGCAGCACCGAGGGACCAGTACCGCCAAGGAGGAGTGAGGCATCCACAAGGCCCGAGCTGCCAGCCATACAGGTGAGCACAGCACGTTACACTCAGGGACGTGGGCTACAACACAGCTACAAGCAGAATAGCCAAAAGAGTATAGTGAGAACGGCAGGCCTACAACTCCACCTGTCCAGGGGGACTCTATGCTTGCTCCCAGACTGACCAGACTCTTATCTCTAGCCAGTAGCCAGTACTCCAGTCCAGGCCTGTCTAATTGCTACCAGTAAAGACCCTGGGACTGCACTATACGGACTCTGTGGTTATTTCTGCACCGCGACACCCTGCACAACCACCATCATCCACACACACTGCCCTGAAGCTAACTCTTCCTGTGGGGAGTTATACCACCTTTGCTGCTATACCACCGGCTTCAGAGGACTGTTCCGCAGCGGCGCTCTCTATTAACTGCACTCCACAGGTGGCGTAGTCGGACATTATATAACCTATATACATCTACTACCCTTGGATTGACCACCTGGGTCACGGACCGGCTCACCGCCACTGTGACTACAACCCCCAGCATCTACCGGCCCGGCTCCGGGTACCCCACAGCCCAGGGGGCGCGTCACCCACGTCATAATTCCTCTCAGCTGAAGACAATTTTTTAGAAAAGAAAGTGCATGGACGCCTTTTACCAGGGGACAGATCAAGAGACAACACAGCCCCAACCCCCACCTCAGATGCATCAACTTCCACAATAAAGGGTTGAGAAACATCGGGTTGGCTGAGTATAGGTGCCGTGGCAAAACAATTCTTTAAGAAAGAAAAGCATGAAGGGAGAACTCCGATCATTTGGAAAAATCAGAACCCTTCTTAGTCATGTCAGTAAGGGGTTTCACAATTACTAAGTAATTTTGGAAGAATTTCCTGTAAAAATTAGTAAAGCCCAGAAAATGTTGTAGAGCCTTTAGGTTCTCGAGGTGGTCCAAATCAAGGACTGCATGGATTTTCTCCGTATCCATCTGAAGATGACAACAAGTACTCCAAAAACTGCACCTCCTGAACAGCAAAAATTCTATGCCAAACTAGAGAAATGTGTTTGTTATCCCTTAATATCTGTAGCACCTGTATAACATGCCCCCGATGTGTCTAAAAATCAGGTGAGTAAACCAAAATATAGTCCAGATAGACCACCACAAACCTCCCCACCAAATGATGGAAAATATAATTTATGAAATCCTGAAACACCGCAAGTGCGTTGGTCAAACCGAAAGGCATAACCAGACTCTCAAAATGCCCCTCAGGGGTATTGAACGTTGTTTTCCATTCATCCCCCTCTCTGATTCTAACCAGATTGTAGGCTCCCCTTAAATCCAACTTGGAGAATACCTTAACTCCCACAACCTGGCTGAACAAATTAGGAATCAGAGGAAGAGGGTATGGGTCTCATATGGTAATTTGATTTAATTCCCGGAATTCTAAACAGGGACGTAGACCGCCATCTTTTTTCTTCACGAAGAAGAACCTTGCTGCCACGGGCGAAGATGAGGGCCTAATGTGTCCCTTCTCCAGACTTTCCGCAATGAAATCCTTCATGGCTTATCTCTCAGGGCCAGAAAGATTATACAGTCTGGACTTTGGTAGTTTAGCTCCGGGGTTCAGATTATTAGGACAGTAATAAGCACGATGAGGAGGCAAATCCTGACACCCCTTCTCAGAAAAAACGTCCTCAAAACCAGACAAAAATGAAGGTAAGGTCTCTGTAGAGACTGTAGAAAGGGAAATATTTAAGCAGTTCTCAGGGCAGTAATCTCCCCACTCAATGATCTCCCTGGATTGCCAATCCACCAACGGATTATGTTTCACTAATCAGGGAAGACCCAAAACAATTGGGGTGGGAAGACTGTCCAGGACATAGCAGGGAATTGTCTCACAAACTGGCCCCACCCTCAGTTTTAAACCATGTACAATCAGAGTCAGAGCTTTCTGTGCAAGTGACGCTGAGTAGATGGCGAAGATGGGAATGGGCTTAGCTAAAGTACAGCAAGCAAGACGATGAGTTCTCACAAACTCAGCATCAGCCATGCTGACTCCAGCTTCACTGTCAACAAATACAGAAATTTTTTCGGTTTTGCTCTCTAGCACCACCTCTGCTCTAAGGACAAACCGGGAACTGCAGGTTGACGATAAATGCACCCCTTGCTTATCCAACTCCAGACTACCACGGGTTAATAGAGTTTCTCTTTGCTTAGGAATCGAAGGACAGGCCCCAATAAAATGTAACTTTTTCCCACAAAAAACAATACGCCTTTTTTTTGCAAATCTCCGGGGAAATGGACGATGCATGGGTTCTTCCACCTCCCCCCGTACTGGTTCACTGCTAGACCGCGCCCCCAGCAAAGGAACATTACCCCGAAAAGAAGGCTCCGGAGAAGGTGGTCTCACCCACCTATCCCGAAGGCGTCTATCAACAAGTATAGCCAATGACATGGCAGCCTCCAAGGAAATTGGGGTTTCATACACTGCCAAAGCATCTATCAACTTTTCAGTAAGGCCCTGACAAAATTGGCTTCTAAGAGCTGGGTCATTCTATTTTGTATTACTTGCCCATCTGTGGAATTCAGAGTTGTACGTCTCCACTGACTGATACCCTTTATGAAGGCAACGCAACCTAGACTCAGTCAAGGAGATTCGGTCAGGGTCATCATAAATGATAGCTAGATCCCCAAAAACACCCTCCACAGACTGGAGACACACCGAACCCTGCGGCAAAGAGAAAGCCCAGGATTGAGGATCTCCTTGCAGCAGTTAGATCACAATTCCCACTCATTGCTCCTTATCTCCAGAGGAGTAAGGACGAAGTTTAAAATACAGTTTGCAAGCTTCCTTGAACACAAAAAACTTGCCCCTATCTCCTGAAAACCTGTCCGGGAGGGCAACCTTGGGATCAAGCTGGACCGGCCTGAGCACTGGACAGTCCCTACTATAAACTAAAGACAACAAGGGAGACAAACAAAGGGGGAAAAACTTAGCTTGAGCAGACACCAGAGAGATAACACCAAATGTCCTCCAAGGGCACCAGAGTGGAAGTGAGCCGACTGCTATTGCTCCAATCCTTCACAATGGAAAATGAGAATATCACCGACAACTCCCTGAAGCAGACTGAGAGTTTATAAACACCCAGACCAGGGTGTGTCAATCAGAGCAGGAGGGAGGTTGCTGCTGGGTCCAAAAGTCAGAAGGATTAAGAAGGCGTCTGCAATGCCAAACGCAGTGACCTTCTGCAGCCAGATCCAGAGTGACTGTCTGCTACATCTGACACACCCGTGACACCTGTAGAGTGAAAGCTCTTTTGGTCAGCAGGGTCTTCTCTCTCTGTCTCTCTCTTCTGTAGAGTGTAAGATTTTATGGTCAGCAGGGTCCTCTCTCTCTCCTGTAGAGTGTAAGCTCTTATGATCATCAGGGTCCTCTCTCTCTCTCTCTCCTGTAGAGTGGTCAGTGGGGCCCCCTCTTTTCTATAGAGTATAAGCGTTTATGGTCAGCGGGGTGCTCTCACCTGTAGAGTGTAAGCTCTTATGGTCAGCGGGATCCTCTCTCCTATAGAGTATAAGCTCTTATGGTCAGAGTTGTCCTCTCTCTCTCCTATAGAGTACAAGCTCTTACAGTCAGCAGGGTCCTTTGTCTCCTGTAAAGTGTAAGCTCTTATGGTCAGTGGGGTCCTTTCAGTCCTGTAGAGTGTAAGATCTTATGGTCAGCGGGGTCCTCTCTACAAGCTTTCCAGTATTGAAATTTGTGTAGATTTATTAGCTGCAAATTGAATTTTTTGGGAAAACTTGTCAAAGTCGACGAATTTGAATTTGAGAAGATCCAGTCATCTCTAGTGATGGGTACTGTGTCTACAATGAAAACAACAGAGAATACAATTTAATTAAACTAGATCTGATAATGTTCCGCATAGATGGACCCTAAGAATCAGGGGAACCCGATTCCCACAAGTCCAAGGAACCCCAGTCCTGTTGCTGCACCTCTACTTTTAGAACAGCATCTTTTCATAAAGGGTGATTGTTGACAAGGTGAGAAGTCAGCTCAGTAATCATTCCATAAGCTGACACATTCAGAAAATAAATATGTATTGATATATTCAGTGTTCTGTTCACTAATGACCATTGACAAGTGGAATCGATATTCATTGGTAGCATGAGGAGCTAAATGCTAATCACGTAATTTTCCAGTAATGGCCGTTATTGACTGTAATGCAGAGAACAATTCTCCCATACCATCACTATCTCATTAAAGTGGATCTAGCAGGTTTGTTTTTTAACAGGATAGATGGGGGCTGGACTGGGGGGTATATATGGTTATATGGCATTTGCTATAGTATTGTCAGACCAGTCGCGTAATTTCTTTCAATCTGGTCCCTAAAATGCTGGATTCTTGGCATTGCTTAGTCACTGTTCAGACTCTGTCTGGCAATAGTAGGTCATAGACTTGTATAATGACAATGATAGCAGCTTTCCCGGTGCATGCACAAAGACAGGTGAAGCATGATGTGAATAAGCCCTTATCACAGTCTTGTTCTCACTTTCAGCTACTTTCTAATGAAGAAATGTAGAAAGAAGCAGCTAACAAGGAGAATTTTTTTGGACTCTAGCAATGATACTTTATAGACATTAATGGTGGTGCATGTGTAGCACCCTGAGGATTCGGCTGCTACAGGGGTATTGCACCTCAACCCAGAGGTGTGATATTCCACTCCCGGGTAAGGATGGAGAGTGGATCTGAGCTCGGTAGGCTGCATGCACTACATACATCCCATTTCCGAGGAACAGGCCGACGGTACTCCCACTTAGAAATGTGCAGGTACGACCGAGTCTGTTCCTGGCTGGAGTGGGAGGGGGGTGGTACATCCCAAGTAGTGTAGGGGCAGATAGGGGGAGCAGCCTGGGTAAAGTTAGGAGCTCATTGGGTGCTGGTCACCTGAGCTCACACATAGAGGGATATATAAGGCGGGCACCAACTAGAATCAGGGTCAGACGCAGAGAGTCAGATGCAGAGAGGATCAGCTGCAGAGAACAAGTCAGGAGAGGAGAGAAGAAAGACCAAGACCCAGAGTGAGAGAGGAGAAAAGAGAAAGACCCAGAGCACAGAAGAGTAGGGACCCAAGAACCCAAATCAGAGCACCGGGTGAGGAGTCAGCAAAAGGGTACCGGAACCCAAACTGGTGGGGGTAAAAACAATCCCCAGCCAGAGACCGGAGACCGTGGGCAGTGTCTGCCACGGTCACCCACCACATTCACCCCGAAGGCACACCACATGAAGGGTCAGGGAACCCAGGGCCAAGGGTGTCCCAACAGAAGGCCCGAGGGAGCTGGACCTAGGTGGATCACTGGTGGGGACGGCTGAAGAAAGGACAGAGGGAGAGCTCAGGGCCACGCTCCGGACTTGTTTGGGGGTTGGCTGGATCCAGGACCTGGTGGACGCAGCACGGCTCGGGTGGTCACTAGCAGCTGGAGTGACCAGTACAACATCTGCAGTAAGTAAACACCCTTAACTGCACAACCCGACTCTGTCTTCACTGCCGTCTGCACTACACCACCACAACCCCCATCCTCTGCGCCTGTCCCCTCTAAGGCTATACCCCTCCCGTTGGGGGTTATTTCACCAAGCTGCGCACCCACCATCAGCCTCAGCGGACCCTGCTGCAGCGGCGGCCACAGTGACCGCATCACAACGGGTGGCGTAGTCGACACAAAAGAACTTTAGTAACATCTGTAGAACTGCCACATCACACTGAGCTTGACGCCCTGGGCACGGGACCGGGTCACAGCCGCTCGGAGACTACAAACCCCCATCTGATCCGGTGCCGGGTATTCCCCTCAAAAAGGAATATGTCCCAGGGGGCGCGTCAGCTTTGGCGTAGTCGGCAGGATTACGTGCCCGCAACAACCGGGTACTGCGTGCCTGAAGAAAAGTGCAAGTTTACCTCAGAAAGAAGTCTCCTGCCGGTTCCGGAGGGTCCCCGCCATCGGACCCCATCACCAGTCGATTCCAGCCGGTTGTCCGCCATTAACAGCGTTTTCCCGCCATCTGCAGAGTTTCCCGCCACTGGGAAGCGATTCCCGCCAAAACCGCAGATTTCCCGCCTTGGAAGAGCAGCGGACGCCATTATGGGCGTGCCAAAGGGGGGCAGGAGGCCACCTCCCATCGTGGGCCAGGACAGGAAATGGCGCCAAAAGTGGAAACCGCCCCCACCAACAGAGACTGTGATGCTGGAGGTGTCTGTCAGCGTGAAAGAACTACCCCTGGAGCTGACAGTCACCGAGTTGCCCCGGGACCGCCCTCGAAGTGGGAGGAGACGAAAGAGAAGAGAAAAGATGGGTGTCGCCTGGAGCAGTCTGGAGCGAGCGCACCCGGAGGCAAGAGGTCTAACGAGGAGTAGCGAAGGAGCTCACCCGGAGATGGAGAGAAAGCAGAACAGCACCGGCCCGCTGGCCAGGAGTCTGCTAGAGACCGAGGAAGGAGGGCAGAGCAGCACCGGCCCGCTGGCCAGGAGCCTGCCAGAAGAAGAGCAGAGCAGCACCGACCCGATGGTCAGGAGCCTGCTAGAGTCCACAACCCCGCTAGGTCTAGCGGAGATCTTAGCGCAGCTCCCCCGAGACCGGGAGTGTGCACAGACTGCCCTGGAGGGCCTCGCACGGAGGATGGCCCGGGTACAGCGCGAGATACTGGCGGAGTGGAGCCGGGAGATGACCCAGCAAGCTGAGACCAGTCAACGGAGCACGCTACCCTGGAAGAGGAAGGAGACCGCCTCTGAGGATGGCGCGGGAGGACCCAAGGCCGGAGACGGCGCCGAGAAGGGAGCCGAAGGGGACGCCTATACCCCAAGCCGTGACACCGCTTGCCTGCCCCAGCTCCCCGTCGCAGAGCCCGAAAGTCCCCCTGCTGTGCCCGTAGCCGCCATGTCACCGCTATGGACTAGGCCCCGACCGGAAGCCGCCGCAGCGACCCCTGTGACGTCACGCGCCTCGACCCGGAGCGTGACAAAGCAGGAAATACCACCAGCCTGGTCGCAAGGCCTAGTACCCCCGGGCGCCGCATCACCAACAGCGCCCCCTACCTCCGCGGAGCCTCCGGCCTGGCCGCAAGGCCAGGTAGCCCAGGGCGCCGCCGTCCTAACGGTGCCCTTCACCTTCCAGGTGCCCCAGGCCTGGCCGCAAGGCCTGGGCAACCCGGGCGCCACCACCACCGCGCCCGCGCCCGTAAAACCAAGGGTGCCACACCTGGGGGAGGACTTGTTCAGCCAGCTCACATGGCCGGACGGGCGGCCCTTCATCTGGCCCGAAGGATACCATGAGCTGGAACGGCAGCAGAAACTAAGACCCCTGGATGAACCCCTGATTCCGGCTCCGAAGCCCGTGGCACGGATCTCGCCCCCGCTAGCGGAAGCACAGTTTGAGTGGGACCCCACCGGAGAAGATCTAATGGGGTTCACTCAGGAAACTAGGGCAGCTGCAGCAGAGCGCGCTGAGTGTTGCCGACAGCAGCTCGAAGAGTTCGCGAGGGAGCGGAGAGAGAGGCGGGTCCGGGAACAACAGGCCCAAATAAGGAGCGCCGAGCAAAAGAGCCGGACCAGGAGGGACCCCCGTGCAGCGCACAGTCCCCGTACCACCAGGACTGTAATCAAGTTTAACCAACAGCACGGGTGGGGCTTTATCAGAGACAACAACACCCTCGGCGACGTCTTTGTCACGCGCAGAGACGTGGAGTCCCATCTGCCGGAGGGGCACAGAGGTCGTGACCTCTACATCGGAGACGAGGTCACTTTCACCCGGCACAAGTGTGCCAAAGGACCTTACGCCCTCCACGTACACCGCTTGACGGAGGAGGAGTTGCGGTACGGGGAGGAGGAGCCAGAGGACCCGGATGGGTCTGAAGCAACACCATACCAAGAAAAAGCAGGAGGGAGCCGTCGTTGAGGACGGGAGTAGAGACTGTATATAGTTGCCCGTCGGGGCACAGTGAACCGTTGCTGCTAAAATAGTCCCCGTTGGGACCAGTGAACTGTTTACCCGTTAACCCCTTCATCCTACAGGCTGAGGACTGTGAGCAGCCATTCCCTTCCCTCTACCTGGCCGAGGACTGAGAGCGGCCAACTTCCCCTGTAAATAGTTGCGCGTCCTAAAGCGCCCCCTACCGGTTTTATAGAAAACCTGTTTTTCTAAGAGACTGTCGCACTTTTCCCGGACACACGTTGCACAGTGTCCGGAGGAGGAACCTGAAACAAGAGACGACGAGAATGTTTATATGAAAAGTTTTATATATATAATGTTTTATATGTTTTATTATGTTTATATGAAAAATTTTGTATGTTTTGGTGTTTTTGTCTTTACAGCCCGAGGACGTGCTGTGATTTACCAGGGGGGAATGTAGCACCCTGAGGATTCGGCTGCTACAGGGGTATTGCACCTCAACCCAGAGGTGTGATATTCCACTCCCGGGTAAGGATGGAGAGTGGATCTGAGCTCGGTAGGCTGCATGCACTACATACATCCCATTTCCGAGGAACAGGCCGACGGTACTCCCACTTAGAAATGTGCAGGTACGACCGAGTCTGTTCCTGGCTGGAGTGGGAGGGGGGTGGTACATCCCAAGTAGTGTAGGGGCAGATAGGGGGAGCAGCCTGGGTAAAGTTAGGAGCTCATTGGGTGCTGGTCACCTGAGCTCACACATAGAGGGATATATAAGGCGGGCACCAACTAGAATCAGGGTCAGACGCAGAGAGTCAGATGCAGAGAGGATCAGCTGCAGAGAACAAGTCAGGAGAGGAGAGAAGAAAGACCAAGACCCAGAGTGAGAGAGGAGAAAAGAGAAAGACCCAGAGCACAGAAGAGTAGGGACCCAAGAACCCAAATCAGAGCACCGGGTGAGGAGTCAGCAAAAGGGTACCGGAACCCAAACTGGTGGGGGTAAAAACAATCCCCAGCCAGAGACCGGAGACCGTGGGCAGTGTCTGCCACGGTCACCCACCACATTCACCCCGAAGGCACACCACATGAAGGGTCAGGGAACCCAGGGCCAAGGGTGTCCCAACAGAAGGCCCGAGGGAGCTGGACCTAGGTGGATCACTGGTGGGGACGGCTGAAGAAAGGACAGAGGGAGAGCTCAGGGCCACGCTCCGGACTTGTTTGGGGGTTGGCTGGATCCAGGACCTGGTGGACGCAGCACGGCTCGGGTGGTCACTAGCAGCTGGAGTGACCAGTACAACATCTGCAGTAAGTAAACACCCTTAACTGCACAACCCGACTCTGTCTTCACTGCCGTCTGCACTACACCACCACAACCCCCATCCTCTGCGCCTGTCCCCTCTGAGGCTATACCCCTCCCGTTGGGGGTTATTTCACCAAGCTGCGCACCCACCATCAGCCTCAGCGGACCCTGCTGCAGCGGCGGCCACAGTGACCGCATCACAACGGGTGGCGTAGTCGACACAAAAGAACTTTAGTAACATCTGTAGAACTGCCACATCACACTGAGCTTGACGCCCTGGGCACGGGACCGGGTCACAGCCGCTCAGAGACTACAAACCCCCATCTGATCCGGTGCCGGGTATTCCCCTCAAAAAGGAATATGTCCCAGGGGGCGCGTCACATGCACATAATTAGAAAATAACATGATGAGAACAGGCCCTTGCTGTTAAATGGATGTGGCATCAAAAATTGACTTATTGTTTAAATCATATTTTTGTGATACATGTATTTTTATTTTAAAGTGGTAAGTTTTTATTTCATATCACAATGTTCTTTAAAAAACAAAATTAGTAATCATACAATTCTTACACTGGCCACTGGGGCTATTTTAGACTCTAACTTCCTGTCTTTTCAGGAACAGTTCTCATTATCATCAGAGGCAGGATTACAATGACATGTAACAACGCTAAACACAGCTACTGATAACACAAGATCCACAATAGGGGACGTCACAGCTCTCCCTCCTGTTCAATGACCTTTGCACATGCGCATTAGATGCTTCACTACAAAAGACAGTGTCTGTGTCCGTTCATTGTGGTTAATGTACATGTGTTATTTCCTGTAACAACAAAAAGTGAAAGTCTAAAAAAAAAAAAAGCCCCAGTGGCCAGAGTAAAAATTGCAAGATTTCATATTTTTAATTTTACTAGAGATCTTGATTTTTTTTAAATGGATATTTAAACGATATGTTATTAGGTTATTTTCAGATGACACTTTCCCTTTGGGGCCACGTTCAGTATTTTACATCACTATTTGCATCTGACACCAGATGAAGCTATGGCGAAACATGCTTCGAGCACAAACATCTGATGTGATTTGATATTTTTGATCCAGTCTTTTTATGTTTACTGCTTTTTTTTATCTTTGGTCCCTGTGTGGTCTCTTAGGGGGATGCATCAGGAAAGGCTCATCCATTACATGCTTATGAAGGAGGCATAGTCATCAATGTCATAGTATGCAGCATATGCAGCACTCTTTTTTTGCACTTTGCAGGAACATATTATTGCACTTTATTGTATATTTACATATAGCGTTATATATTTTTTTCATTATCAATTCAAATAATTTTTTATGAATTACTATTTTATGCACTAAGCACTGTTTTCCCTACATATCTATCTCTGTTAGTGGTGACACTGTGCTATATATATTTAGGGAAGTCATTTTCCCCCCATTCTACTATCACATACTGTATCTATTTTAATTCTTTCCTGTAAGATTATACAGTATATATCAATTTCTGTATTTTGGAGCCACTTTTTAGGTGTATTTTGAATTATTGGATTAATATAAACAAAACCACAAATTTTTTTATTGATATACATAAGACCGTCTCCATGTTTTTGTTTTGAAAGCTTTTATATGTTAATAATAAAATTAAGCCTTTGAATTATTTATTGTATGCGTAGTCTTTTTTTTATAGGTTTAATAATCAGTATTTGTAAGCCAAAAGCAGCAGTGGAACAATCAGAATTTCCACCCATTCCTGATTTTGGTTTACAAATATTGATGTAAAATACTGACCAAATACTGAACATGTGAACGTGGCCCTATACTGAGAATTTCTAATGTAGAAATGCAGCAAAATAGGCATTGCTGTGCCAACCTCCGCTGCACAGCCCTGTAATACGCAGCAATAGTTGTTTTTGCATGTACAGAAATAGATTAAAGTGTCTGCATGTAAAACTGCTTTGAAGAAAGAAGTGGTCTACATCCTTTGGTGTCTCAGTTGTAGTAAATCTACAATTCCCAAAAAGCCCTAAAAACCTTTTGTTGTCAACCATAATGAAAGTTGTAGATTCGCAACAGCTGGGAAGCCACAGGTTCAAGAGCGCCGCTGTAGACCAATATTTTGCACGCCAAAGTATCTGCCTTCTTAATTGTAATGAAAGAGGCCATCATGTTACATTATCAAAAGTGCCATTTACATCCAGGTGCGTCATTAGATTAAGCATGGCTGCCAATATATCAGTTTCACGTGTAAAATCTAATAAGGTGATGTTTAGCTGATGAAACCGATGTTTGGCTGAAACTCTTGGTTGAATATTTCACATCTGTGAGGGCGCAGTATAATAGCTGCTTTTCTATAATCTTTGCTTCTATGAAAATATTCCAGTGTGTTACAGTCAATATTAAATTGAATTAAACTGCCCTGATAGATGAATATTGAATCACGGAGAAAGGAAGGACACCATGCTATATTATATACACTGTGTGCAGAATTATTAAGCAAATGCGTATTTTGATCACATGATGCTTTTTATACATGTTGTCCTACTCCAAGCTGCATAGGCTTGAGAGCCAACTACCAATTAAGTAAATCTGGTGATGTGCATCTCTGTAATGAGGAGGGGTGTTGACTAATGACATCAACACCCTATATAAGGTGTGCTTAATTATTAGGCAACTTCCTTTCCTTTGCCAAAATGGGTCAGAGGAGAGATTTGACGGGCTCTGAAAAGTCCAAAATTGTGAGATGTCTTGCAGAGGGAGGCAGCAGTCTTGAAATTTCCAAACTTTTGAAGCGTGATCACCAAACAATCAAGCGTTTCATGGCAAATAGCCAACAGGGTCGCAAGAAGCGTGTTGGCCAAAAAAGGCGCAAAATAACTGTCCATGAATTGAGGAAAATCAAGCGTGAAGCTGCCAAGATGCCATTCGCCACCAGTTTTGCCATATTTCAGAGCGCAACGTTACTGGAGTATCAAAAAGCACAAGGTGTGCGATACTCAGGGACATGGCCAAGGTAAGGAAGGCTAAAAAACGACCACCTTTGAACAAGAAACATAAGATAAAACGTCAAGAATGGGCCAAGAAATATCTTAAGACTGATTTTTCAAAGGTTTTATGGACTGATGAAATGAGA
Source organism: Phyllobates terribilis (assembly GCF_046119375.1). Taxonomy (NCBI): domain Eukaryota; kingdom Metazoa; phylum Chordata; class Amphibia; order Anura; family Dendrobatidae; genus Phyllobates; species Phyllobates terribilis. Next base: position 391,495,723 of record NW_027362765.1, read on the forward strand.
GTGACTCTTGATGGGCCAGATGGATGGGCCATAGGCTGGACCAGTAAAGGGCAGAGAGCTCCACTCCGACTCAGACGCCAGCAAGGTGGAGGTGGGGTACTGGTATGGGCTGGTATCATCAAAGATGAACTTGTGGGACCTTTTCGGGTTGAGGATGGAGTGAAGCTCAACTCCCAGACCTCCTGCCAGTTTCTGGAAGACAACTTCTTCAAGCAGTGGTACAGGAAGAAGTCGGTATCGTTCAAGAAAAACATGATTTTCATGCAGGACAGTGCTCCATCGCATGCATCCAACTACTCCACAGCGTGGCTGGCCAGTAAAGGTCTAAAAGAAGAAAAAATAATGACATGACCCCCTTGTTCACCTGATCTGAACCCCATAGAGAACCTGTGGTCCATCATAAAATGTGAGATCTACAGGGAGGGAAAACAGTACACCTCGGGGAACAGTGTCTGGGAGGCTGTGGTGGCTGCTGCACGCAATGTTGATGGAAAACAGATCAAGCAACTGACAGAGTCTATGGATGGAAGGCTGTTGAGCGTCATCATAAAGAAAGGTGGCTATATTGATCACTAATTTTTTTTGTTTTTGTTTTTGCATGTCAGAAATGTTTATTTCTAAATTTTGTGCACTGATATTGGTTTACCTGGTGAAAATAAACAAGTGAGATGGGATTCTATTTGGATTTTATTAAGTTACCTAATAATTATGCACAGTAATAGTTACATGCACAAACAGATATCCTCCTAAGATAGCCAAATCTAAAAAAAAAACCACTCCAACTTCCAAAAATATTAAGCTTGGATGTTTATGAGTCTTTTGGGTTGATTGAGAACATAGTTGTTGATCAATAATAAAAATAATCCTCTAAAATACAACTTGCCTAATAATTCTGTACACAGTGTATGGATACAAACATAATTCTCACCATAAATGATAAGTGCAATGCATGGACACAGAGGTGCATCTAGGTTTTCTGGCACCCAGGGCAAGAGTTCATTTTGGCGCACACCCACCTCCCCTATCTCAAGCACATATGAGATTTGCACACTTAGTCATGTGCCGACAAGCGCTCTTCCTAATTCTCTCAATGTTCAGTAAAAAACTGAAAGAAGCAGAAGAGAAGCTTATTGTCACCTGACGGTAAGTATGAATGAAATGCCCATGTGATGACAGCTAGAACCAGCAAGCAAAGCTGAATCCTGATAGTAAGGATGTTACACGCTGTTAGGATTGGCTACAGGGCTTCATTTTATAATTATAGGGCTTGTCCAGGTTTGAGATGAAAGTCTGTAGTCACTCTAGTTGACTGCTGGCTTCTGAATTCTCACAGTGCATACACTGCACACTTTTAGGATTCTTCCTTGCACAAGTATGTGATTTGTATACTTTGTATGCAAATCGCCAACGCAAGAGTATCCTGACAGCGAGCAGAGTGCACTGAGAGAATTCAGAAGTCTGCAGCCACATAGAATGACTGCAGACTCATCAGAAACTTGGACAACCACTTTAATGCTCCTAGAATAATATAAAATATGAGAATTAGTCAGTATCTCTGAAAAACATTTACATCCAGGTACCTTATAGATGACGTCGTCTCTGGAGTCGGTCTCTTTCTTTTCTTCTTCATCTTGTCCAGACTCCATGATGACTTTTCTCATCCACATCTCATCTCTGCAGACTTCCATCTTCTCCGGTCTTCTGCAGCACATCTCCACACGATGCCCTTAAAGATAGCAGTGTCATTATAATGCTCCAGAATAAAACTATCTGTCTTCAAGTTTCTCCCGTTCCCCATATTCTGCCTGCACCGCTTCCCGTTACACTAAATCTCCCCCATATAGTAAATACCCCCCACACACAGTAAATACCCCCCCACACACACAGTAAATACCCCCCCACACACCCAGTAAATACCCCCCCACACAGTAAATACCCCCCACACAGTAAATACCCCCCCACACAGTAAATATTCCCTCCACACACAGTAAATACCCCCCACACACAGTTAATATTCTCTCCACACACAGTAAATACCCCCCACACACAGTAAATATTCCCTCCACACACAGTAAATACCCCCCACACACACAGTAAATACCCCCCACACACAGTTAATATTCTCTCCACACACAGTAAATACCCACCACACACAGTAAATACCCCCACACACAGTAAATACCCCCCCACACACACAGTAAATACCCCCCACACACAGTAAATATTCCCTCCACACACAGTAAATACCCCCCACACACAGTAAATACCCCCACACACAGTTAATATTCTCTCCACACACAGTAAATACCCCCCACACACAGTAAATATTCCCTCCACACACAGTAAATACCCCCCACACACAGTAAATACCCCCCACACACAGTAAATATTCCCTCCACACACAGTAAATACCCCCCACACACAGTAAATACCCCCCCCACACAGTTAATATTCTCTCCACACACAGTAAATACCCCCCCCACACACAGTAAATACCCCCCACACACAGTAAATACCCCCCACACACAGTTAATATTCTCTCCACACACAGTAAATACCCCCCACACACAGTAAATACCCCCCACACACAGTAAATACCCCCCACACACAGTTAATATTCTCTCCACACACAGTAAATACCCCCCACACACAGTAAATACCCCCCCCACACAGTTAATATTCTCTCCACACACAGTAAAAAACCCCCACACACAGTAAATACCCCCCCACACACACAGTAAATACCCCCCACACACAGTAAATACCCCCCACACACAGTTAATATTCTCTCCACACACAGTAAATACCCTCCACACACAGTAAATACCCCCCACCCACAGTAAATACCCCCCACCCACAGTAAATACCCCCCACACACAGTTAATATTCTCTCCACACACAGTAAATACCCCCCACACACAGTAAATACCCACCACACACAGTAAATACCCACCACACACAGTAAATACCCCCCACCCACAGTAAATACCCCCCAAACACAGTAAATACCCCCCCACACAGTAAATATTCCCTCCACACACAGTAAATACCCCCCACACACAGTAAATATTCCCTCCACACACAGTAAATACCCCCCACACACAGTAAATGCCCCCCACACACAGTAAATACCCCCCACACACAGTAAATACCCCCCCACACACACAGTAAATACCCCCCACACACAGTAAATACCCCCCCACACACACAGTAAATACCCCCCCACACAGTAAATACCCCACACACACAGTAAATACCCCCCCACACACAGTAAATACCCCCCCACACACACAGTAAATGCCCCCATACACAGTAAATACCCCCACACACCCAGTAAATACCCCCCCACACAGTAAATACCCCCCACACAGTAAATACCCCCCCACACAGTAAATATTCCCTCCACACACAGTAAATACCCCCCACACACAGTTAATATTCTCTCCACACACAGTAAATACCCCCCACACACAGTAAATATTCCCTCCACACACAGTAAATACCCCCCACACACACAGTAAATACCCCCCACACACAGTAAATATTCCCTCCACACACAGTAAATACCCCACACACACAGTAAATACCCCCCACACACAGTTAATATTCTCTCCACACACAGTAAATACCCACCACACACAGTAAATACCCCCACACACAGTAAATACCCCCCCACACACACAGTAAATACCCCCCACACACAGTAAATATTCCCTCCACACACAGTAAATACCCCCCACACACAGTAAATACCCCCACACACAGTTAATATTCTCTCCACACACAGTAAATACCCCCCACACACAGTAAATATTCCCTCCACACACAGTAAATACCCCCCACACACAGTAAATACCCCCCACACACAGTAAATATTCCCTCCACACACAGTAAATACCCCCCACACACAGTAAATACCCCCCCACACAGTTAATATTCTCTCCACACACAGTAAATACCCCCCCACACACACAGTAAATACCCCCCACACACAGTAAATACCCCCCACACACAGTTAATATTCTCTCCACACACAGTAAATACCCCCCACACACAGTAAATACCCCCCACACACAGTAAATACCCCCCACACACAGTTAATATTCTCTCCACACACAGTAAATACCCCCCACACACAGTAAATACCCCCCCACACAGTTAATATTCTCTCCACACACAGTAAAAACCCCCCACACACAGTAAATACCCCCCCACACACACAGTAAATACCCCCCACACACAGTAAATACCCCCCACACACAGTTAATATTCTCTCCACACACAGTAAATACCCTCCACACACAGTAAATACCCCCCACCCACAGTAAATACCCCCCACCCACAGTAAATACCCCCCACACACAGTTAATATTCTCTCCACACACAGTAAATACCCCCCACACACAGTAAATACCCACCACACACAGTAAATACCCCCCACCCACAGTAAATACCCCCCACACACAGTAAATACCCCCCCACACAGTAAATATTCCCTCCACACACAGTAAATACCCCCCACACACAGTAAATATTCCCTCCACACACAGTAAATACCCCCCACACACAGTAAATGCCCCCCACACACAGTAAATACCCCCCACACACAGTAAATACCCCCCCACACACACAGTAAATACCCCCCACACACAGTAAATACCCCCCCACACACACAGTAAATACCCCCCCACACAGTAAATACCCCCCACACACAGTAAATACCCCCCCACACACAGTAAATACCCCCCCACACACAGTAAATACCCCCCCACACACACAGTAAATGCCCCCATACACAGTAAATACCCCCACACACACAGTAAATACCCCCCCACACACAGTAAATACCCCCCACACACACAGTAAATACCCCCCCACACAGTAAATATTCCCTCCACACACAGTAAATACCCCCCACACACAGTAAATACCCCCCACACAGTAAATATTCCCTCCACACACAGTAAATACCACCCACACACAGTAAATACCCCCCCACACAGTAAATATTCCCTCCACACACAGTAAATACCCCACACACACAGTAAATACCCCCCCACACACACAGTAAATACCCCCCCACACACAGTAAATACCCCCCACCCACAGTAAATACCCCCCCACACACACAGTAAATACCCCCCACACACACAGTAAATACCCCCCACACACAGTAAATATTCCCTCCACACACAGTAAATACCCCCCACACACAGTAAATACCCCCCACACACAGTTAATATTCTCTCCACACACAGTAAATACCCCCCACCCACAGTAAATACCCCCCCACACACACAGTAAATACCCCCCACACACACAGTAAATACCCCCCACACACAGTAAATATTCCCTCCACACACAGTAAATACCCACCACACACAGTAAATACCCCCCACACACAGTAAATACCCACCACACACAGTAAATACCTCCCACCCACAGTAAATACCCCCCACACACAGTAAATACCCCCCCACACAGTAAATATTCCCTCCACACACAGTAAATACCCCCCACACACAGTAAATGCCCCCCACACACAGTAAATACCCCCACACACAGTAAATACCCCCCCACACACAGTAAATACCCCCCACACACACAGTAAATACCCCCCCACACACACAGTAAATACCCCCCACACAGTAAATATTCCCTCCACACACAGTAAATACCCCCCACACACAGTAAATACCCCCCCAAACACACAGTAAATACCCCCCCACACACAGTAAATACCCCCCCACACACACAGTAAATACCCCCCACACACAGTAAATATTCCCTCCACACACACAGTAAATACCCCCCACACACACAGTAAATACCCCCCCACACACACAGTAAATACCCCCCCACACACAGTAAATACCCCCACACACACACAGTAAATACCCCCCACACACAGTAAATACCCCCCACACACACACAGTAAATACCCCCCCCACACACAGTAAATACCCCCCCACACACACAGTAAATACCCCCCCACACAGTAAATATTCCCTCCACACACAGTAAATACCCCCCACACACAGTAAATACCCCCCCCACACACAGTAAATACCCCCCCACACACAGGAAATACCCCCCCACACACACAGTAAATACCCCTCACACACAGTAAATATTCCCTCCACACACAGTAAATACCCCCCACACACAGTAAATACCCACCACACACAGTAAATACCCCCCACCCACAGTAAATACCCCCCACACACAGTAAATACCCAACACACACAGAAAATACCCCCCACACACAGTAAATACCCACCACACACAGTAAATACCCCCCACGCAAAGTAAATACCCCCACACACAGTAAATACCCCCCACACACAGTAAATACCCCCCCACACACAGTAAATACCCCCCACACACAGTAAATACCCCCCCACACACAGTAAATACCCCCCCACACAGTAAATATTCTCTCCACACACAGTAAATACCCCACAAACACAGTAAATACCCACCACCCACAGTAAATACCCCCCACACACAGTAAATACCCACCACACACAGTAAATACCCCCCACGCACAGTAAATACCCCCCACACACAGTAAATACCCCACACACACAGTAAATACCCCCCCACACACAGTAAATACCCCCCACACACAGTAAATACCCCCCCACACACAGTAAATACCCCCCACACACAGTAAATACCCCCCCACACACAGTAAATACCCCCCCACACAGTAAATATTCCCTCCACACACAGTAAATACCCCACACACACAGTAAATACCCACCACACACAGTAAATACCCCCCACCCACAGTAAATACCCCCCACCCACAGTAAATACCCACCACACACAGTAAATACCCCCCACGTACAGTAAATACCCCCCACACACAGTAAATACCCCACACACACAATAAATACCCACCACACACAGTAAATACCCCCCACCCACAGTAAATACCCCCCATACATAGTAAATACCCCACACAAAGTAAATACCCCCCCACACAGTAACTACCCCCCACACAGTAAATATTCCCTCCACACACAGTAAATACCCCCCACACACAGTAAATACCCCCCACACAGTAAATACCCACCACACACAGTAAATACCCCCCACCCACAGTAAATACCCCCCCACACACAGTAAATACCCCACACACACAGTAAATACCCCCCCACACAGTAAATACCCCCCACACAGTAAATACCCCCCCACACACAGTAAATACCCCCCCACACAGTAAATACCCCCCACACACAGTAAATACCCACCACACACAGTAAATACCCCCCACCCACAGTAAATACCCCCCACACACAGTAAATACCCCCCACGCACAGTAAATACCCCCCACGCACAGTAAATACCCCCCACACACAGTAAATACCCCCCCACACACAGTAAATACCCCCCACACACAGTAAATACCCCCCCACACAGTAAATATTCTCTCCACACACAGTAAATACCCCACACACACAGTAAATACCCACCACCCACAGTAAATACCCCCCACACACAGTAAATACCCCCCACGCACAGTAAATACCCCCCACACACAGTAAATACCCCACACACACAGTAAATACCCCCCACACACAGTAAATACCCCCCCACACACAGTAAATACCCCCCCACACAGTAAATATTCCCTCCACACACAGTAAATACCCCACACACACAGTAAATACCCACCACACACAGTAAATACCCCCCACACACAGTAAATACCCACCACACACAGTAAATACCCCCCACGCACAGTAAATACCCCCCACACACAGTAAATACCCCACACACACAGTAAATACCCACCACACACAGTAAATACCCCCCACCCACAGTAAATACCCCCCACACATAGTAAATACCCCACACACACAGTAAATACCCCCCCACACAGTAACTACCCCCCACACAGTAAATATTCCCTCCACACACAGTAAATACCCCCCACACACAGTAAATACCCCCCACACAGTAAATACCCACCACACACAGTAAATACCCCCCACCCACAGTAAATACCCCCCCACACACAGTAAATACCCCCCACACACAGTAAATACCCCCCACACACAGTAAATACCCCCCCACACAGTAAATACCCCCCCACACACAGTAAATACCCCCCCACACAGAGTCAATACCCCCCACACACAGTAAATACCCCCCACATACAGTAAATACCCCACACACACAGTAAATACCCACCACACACAGTAAATACCCCCCACCCACAGTAAATACCCCCCACACACAGTAAATACCCCACACACACAGTAAATACCCCACACACACAGTAAATACCCACCACACACAGTAAATACCCCCCACCCACAGTAAATACCCCCCACACACAGTAAATACCCCACACACACAGTAAATACCCCCCCACACAGTAAATACCCCCCACACAGTAAATATTCCCTCCACACACAGTAAATACCCCACACACAGAGTCAATACCCCCCACACACAGTAAATACCCCCCACATACAGTAAATACCCCCCCACACAGTAAATACCCCCCCCACACAGTAAATACCCACCACACACAGTAAATACCCCCCACACACAGTAAATACCCCCCCCACACAGTAAATACCCCCCCACACAGTAAATACCCCCCCCACACAGTAAATACCCACCACCCACAGTAAATACCCCCCACACACAGTAAATACCCACCACACACAGTAAATACCCCCCCACACAGTAAATACCCCCCACACACAGTAAATACCCCCCACACACAGTAAATACCCCCCCAGCCCCCTGTTAAATTTAATCTTCAGTGTCTTCAGCTCCACTAATATTGAGCACTTTCCCCAATCTTCAGGGCGCTGGCGAGTGATGTCAGCAGCGTGATTACATGTCCTGATCACGCTGCTGCCATCGCTCTGACCCGGCGGTCAAAGCTTCATTTTTACTCACGTCTGTCGGACACAAATCCAATTGAACGCTGGAAGCCGGCGCACTGCTCGTTCTGTGAGCTGGCTCAGAGAACAGGCGACTCCCAATCCGAGGGGCGGCAAAATGCAGCTGGCGGCGGAGGCACTTCGGACCACCACAGTAGGCGGCCCTACTGCTCCCGGGGCACATGACCCGGCTGCCCCCACCTAGATACGCCTCTGCATGGACATGGGAACAGTGTGAAGACAAGTGGTAGGCAGATGTCTATGGTAACATCAGACAGGGCAACAATGACAGGTAACACCTCTATACACAGGAGATAATACAGGATCCACCATTCACAATAGGTAATGTCACAGCTCACCTTCTCCCTCTCCTGTACAATGACTGATAACACCTCTATATACAGTAGATAATACAGGATCCACCATTCACAATAGGTGATGTCACAGCTCACCTTCTCCCCCTGCTGTACAATGACTAATAACACCTCTATATACAGCAGATAACACAGGATCCACCATTCACAATAGGTGATGTCACAGCTCACCTCCTCCTCCTCCTCCTGTACAATGACTGATAACACCTCTATATACAGTATATAACACAGGATCCACCATTCACAATAGGGGATGTCACAGCTCACCTCCTCCTCCTGTACACTGACTGATAACACCTCTATATACAGTAGATAACACAGGATCCACCATTCACAATAGGTGATGTCACAGCTCACATCCTCCCCCTCCCAGTATAATGGCTTTTGCCCAGATCACAGCATGCCTTTGAAAGCTCTACTGTAGAAGTTAATTGTCGCACCCCCGGGGCCGTGGGGTACTCGGCACTGGGCCTTCAGAAGCTTGGGGGGTATTACGGTGGCTGGCCCGGCCCGTGGCCCAGGGCGGTCAACTAAAAGGGGGATAGTTAGATGGATAGGGAATAGGAAAAAGGGGAATGGAAATGTCAAAGTTCGTGACGCCACCTGTGGTGTCTGGTGAGGATCACCAGTGCTGCAGCAGTCCACTGAGGCCGGTGTTGTGGCAGCTTAGATGGTATCGCTCCCCACAGGTGGAGCAGGGCCTCAGGGCAGCGTAGGAGGGGGGGGATGCAGGACAGAGGGGACCCAGCCGAGTCAGAGCAAGAATAGGAGCACACACGAAAGTCACTTCTGTACCTTTACTGGTGTTTAGTTCAGGAACATCCCGGAGCACTGTAGGGTGAGGGGTGCACGTCCGGATTCTCCCCAGTGAGCGGGTGTAGGGCCTCCTGTTTCTTGCCTTTGTGTAGTAAGTTTCTGACCTGCCTGGAGCTAGGCCTAACTTTGTCTCTGTCCTGCACCGGCTGACTTGGTGATAGGGCCTTCTGTTGGAGATCACTCTCCCTATTCTTTGGGGTCTCCGTGATTCCTGACCCTGGTACGTATCAGCTTTTGGTGATCCTGGGACATGTAGTTCGCCAGGGGTTCCAGTTGTTTTCTATTGGTCATGAAGGTCCACGTAGACTCTGACCCGGTGTCCGGTATATTCTTCTGGGATGAGCTTGTAAAGCTCCTCTGCCCCCTATGTTACTTTCTTCCACTTGCCTTCGGCCCCACTCGGGCCCTCACTAGGCTACACACACTGCAGCCGGGACGCTGCTCTTCTTCGCCGCTCTCAGAGTGTCGGCACACTCCTAGCTCTCTATCCTGAGCTCTGTGAGTTCTAGTCTGGACTCACTCTACAGACTGTACTGAACTCTTTCTGCAGGAACTGCTAGGCTCTGGCTCGACTGCACTGACTCCTTCTGTGTCTGAGCAGGAACTCCCTAGCTGCTCTGTACTCTAGCAGGCTAGGAACTCAACTGCCTAGCTCCACCTTCCCTATTTATATCCCTATCCGGGCTCCCTCTGGTGGTCTGAGATGGATGGTGGAGGTGTGTGTATGCTATGAGGGCCTCTTGTGGAGAAATCCTTCTATGCACCCCTCTAGGATCTGTGGCACTCCTGCGCAGCAGGGGCGCCACCTAATAAGTCAGGAACAGTTTATTGCTACCATGTCCATATGGCTGATAAAAAGATAGTACAAGTCTTATATTAGGCCCATGTTAAAGTTCAGAATTTTTTAATCTGGAAAATGTTATTTAAAGAAAGAAATAAACTGTAATTGCAACTGAAAAAATAGGTACATTTATGATGTCACATAACCTTTAAGAATTTGACATTTTCGGCATTTTCAGCATTCTGCATGCCTGCGCCTAGAATTGTTTGGGATCTATCTCTGCCCACAGTACTGACCAGTTGTTGTAGGATTGCTACTTCCAATAGGTGGCGCTATAGAGTACAAGTCCTCTTTTTCTCTGAAGAGGCAATTTGCCTAAGGATATAATAAACTCAAATGACTATAGGTGGTCAGCGGCAGACTTTGTGCAAGCCACTGGGCTCAGCAGGTCCCAAGATCTTGCTGGTTTACATTTCAATGTCAGGGGGACTGCGCTCCCTCTTTCATTTTAACACCACTTAACCGAAAACAGCACCGACCATTAGGCACTCAATTATCACCCCCGGAGGGGTCACCATGGCTCAGAAGAGTGCAAAATTCTAATAATAAATACATTCCCCAATCTGCTTATTACTGACTGCTGTGACAGATGAAGCCTTCTGAGGCATAACCTCACCAGATGCATATAGCAGAAAAGCGGTCTGGTCTCTGGTGAGCAGGGGCGTAACTATAGTAGGTGCAGGGGTTGCAATCGCACCCAGGCCCTGGAGCCTATGGGAGCCCAAAAGGTCCTTTTGGCCCATGTGAAAAAATTATTACTATTAATGACCTGTGATTGTTTGAGGACCCTTTTGGAGATTTTGCATTGGGGCCCATGAGCTTCAAGGTAGGCCACGGCTGGCGAGGCAAGTGCCAGAATAGCGGGTATCTGTCGCTCCCTACCCTGCAATCTTGCCACTGCTCCTTTCCTTCCTTCCTAGTTGCCCAGTCTTGACTCCCGGTAAATCTACCCTTTGGTGCTGCCTGCTTTACCCCTCTGTCATTCCCTGGGCTTCCACTATGGTTGGCATTTTTCCCTGTCTTCTGTACTATGGAGTCCTTACCCCCATCATTGTCCTTCCTTAGAAGAAAAAAAAGAGCACATCTCATTTTTTCTTATTTACCGCTGCCTGAGCGAGCGAGCTTGGCCTTAGGAGAAAAAATAAAAGCACTGAGTAATAAGAGCGGATCTGTGCGCCGCCGGTAGATGTGGGGAGGGCGGTGTACAACCAGTTGGGTAGTAGCATTGTGCGTTCTTGTCACATTCTACAGATCTGACCTTTACATTGGGAGCGGCACCTTTTTATTCTCCGAAAACCACAACAAGATGTTTAATCAGATTGTTAACAACATGACTGGTGAGCGCGTCTTTCATATCTATCCTGGAACGACCTAATTGCCATTTGTTTTACGCAGATCTTCATTTTCCTCCTGCATCGGAGAACCGCAGAGCATCTCATTTCTGCAAAGATTTCTGAGTGTTCGGTGCCTCCCAGATCAGCGTATGACTGCAGATCCTTGTCATTAAATCTCTCACTGTATCTAAATGCTTCCTTGTAGCCCCCGGGAAGAGTGGCAGGCCTGCGCCGCGTACAACATCAGACATTGCTAAATAATTAAAAGGTAATTAGAACAAACAAAAACAGGCACCTTGTTCTGTGTTAGTCCTACTTTATTCATAGCAACCTAAATCGCCGTGTGCTGCAAGACTAGTCCGGCGGCCCACCAGGGAGTGCCAATGTGTACTACAGCAGAACAACGCAAATCACAACCTGGCACACTTCCTCTCACCCACGTCTACTTGCCTAAGGCACAATCGTAGATAAGGTTTTACTTTGCTTGGAGCAGATTCAGTTTGACATTCCAACCTTGCAGCTGAACACCTTGGCAGAGTGACTTTTTGGAATCCCCTCTGGAACCCAGAGCACATTTCCCGCATGCCGCCCCTTTGTTATACCCTGGTCTTAGACCTCACGTGCAGAAATGCATAATAGATCTGTAAAAGGATGCAGCATCCGTAGAAGTATCGTAGAGTTTTTTCTTGTGCCATGCTCAACTTTTGGTGAAGTCCATCCAGAAATTGCCTCCATGTTTATTCCGCACTGCTCCCCTCCTCTTTCCCAACCCCTACATGGTAGAAACCTTCCAGAAGCTCTCTTGGATGGACCAGTACCATCTCTTTTGCATGGCTCTGTCCCAAATCCCCAATGACAGATATCATGGACCAACAGATTACAGTTTAGAGCTGGGAGTCCGATTAGGATGAAACCTCGTGATCAATTTATTCTCAAGAGACCCCTTTAACAAGATGGGATTATTTAAAGGAGAGAACCACTTTAAAGGGGTTGTCTCATGAGCTGGGGAGAAGGTGGTTGGGTGCTATGTCCCACTTTGGTTTGGATAAGCAGATGGAAGACAGCACGACAGATGAAGTTGTATAGTACTGGAGCAATGGAAGTTGCAGAGGCTGGGTCTCAACTGGAGGAATAGAAATAGTAGATGTTGGATGGCAGCTGGACCAACACAGGATGTAGTGGACAACAAAGAAACCAGAGACTGAGTAAAGAAGCAGAGTTGAGCGATGTAGCACAGCTGGGCTTGGGTGTGTAAGGAGACAATTATCATTGCAGTAGGGTCCACTGGAACAGCAGAGCAAGTGATGTCAAGAGACTCACTAGTGGTGATGTAGCAGTGCTCAGAAGCACAGCAGAACTGGGCATGCCATGAGACAGTCATGTGATCATGAGCCCAGTGGTTGAGCATAGCTGGGTACGTCAGGCTGCACACTTCTGGAGATGTAGCAGAGCCAAGTGAAGTAGCAGAACTTGGTTTGTCAAGAGACTCAAAAGCTGCAGAGCCTAGTGGCACAAAAAAGCTGACATGTTAGAAAGCACACTTGTGATGTGGTAGAGCGAAAAAGAGTGCTAATAATGGCGAGTATACATATTATCTGAATACTCAGGCTGTGGGTTTCCACCAGAGGCATCAATGTGGAACCTCAGAGGTGTGAGCCAATCTTACTACGGTAACGCGATGCTCACAGAAGCATAGGAAGCCGGCTGCAGGGAAGGAAGATAAACAGGCTGACGGTGGAGCTCAGTCAGATGAATAACCCATCCTGGAACAGGGGAGACCTCAAGGAATTCTGGAAAAGTTAGCAAATCTCCCAGGAACGTCCTGGAAACTTTCTGAAGGTTTCCTGTGTGCTACTTCACAGTGTCGCATCATTAAATTAGTCCCTTAAATCAAGCATTTCAAGAAAGGGGTTTGGATGAAGCATGAATGGTTTGGGGCATGGCCTCCAAAGGGGTGTGGATATTGGTAAACTTTTAAAGAAGTTTGCTTCATATGCCATAAGCATCAATCTCCCGGTGAGTCACCTTTAAAAGTTGTCAAGCAAAGAGTTAGCAATCTTGATAACAGAACCCAGGGGCGGACACTGATAGCTTGGGGCCGCTGTGCAAGAAATGTGTATGGGACCCCCTCCTTTTATGGCGACAAAGCTACAGATATATATATATATATATATATACACTGCTCAAAAAAATAAAGGGAACACTCAAATAACCCATCCTAGATCTGAATGAATGAAATATTCTCATTGAATACTTTGTTCTGTACAAAGTTGAATGTGCTGACAACAAAATCACACAAAAATCATCAATGGAAATCACATTTATTAACCAATGGAGGCCTGGATTTGGAGTCACCCCCAAAATTAAAGTGGAAAAACACACTACAGGCTGATCCAACTTTGATGTAATGTCCTTAAAACAAGTCAAAATGAGTCTCAGTATTGTGTGTGGCCTCCACGTGCCTGTATGACCTCCCTACAACGCCTGGGCATGCTCCTGATGAGGTTGCGGATGGTCTCCTGTGGGATCTCCTCCCAGACCCGGACTAAAGCATCCGCCAACTCCTGGACAGTCTGTGGTGCAACGTGACGTTGGTGGATGGAGCGAGACGTGATGTCCCAGATGTGCTCAATCGGATTCAGGTCTGGGGAACGGGCGGGCCAGTCCATAGCTTCAATGATTGGCAAAGTCGCCACTGGCTCCCTGTGCTCTTCACAGATGAATATGCAGGTTCACACTGAGCACATGTGACAGATGTGACAGAGTCTGGAGAAGCCATGGAGAGCGATCTCCTTCCTGCAACATCCTTCAGCATGATCGGTTTGGCAGTGGGTCAGTAATGGTGTGGGGTGGCATTTCTTTGGAGGGCAACACAGCCCTCCATGTGCTCGCCAGAGGTAGCCTGACTGCCATTAGGTACCGAGATGCGATCCTCAGACCCCTTGTGAGACCATATGCTGGTGCGGTTGGCCCTGGGTTCCTCCTAATGCAGGACAATGCCAGACCTCATGTGACTGGAGTGTGTCAGCAGTTCCTACAAGATGAAAGCATTGAAGCTATAGTCTGGCCCACCCGTTCCCTAGACCGATTGAGCACATCTGGGACATCATGTCTCCCTCCATCCACCAACGTCACGTTGCACCACAGACTGTCCAGGAGTTGGCGGATGCTTTAGTTCGGGTCTGGGAGGAGATCCCACAGGAGACCATCCGCAACCTCATCAGGAGCATGCCCAGGCGTTGTAGGGAGGTCATACAGGCACGTGGAGGCCACACACAATACTGAGCCCCATTTTGACTTGCTTTAAGGACATTACATCAAAGTTGGATCAGCCTGTAGTGTGTTTTTCCACTTTCATTTTGGGGGTGACTCCAAATCCAGGCCTCCATTGGTTAATAAATTTGATTTCCATTGATGATTTTTGTGTGATTTTGTTGTCAGCACATTCAACTTTGTACAGAACAAAGTATTCAATGAGAATATTTCATTCATTCAGATCTAGGATGTGTTATTTGAGTGTTCCCTTTATTTTTTTGAGCAGTGTATATATATATATATATATTAGTGTCCTTTATTATGTATATTGCGGTCCCTTATTAGACAGTGCTCTCTCTTGTTATGTACAGCTCCGTCCCTTATATATCGGATTATATAGCGCCCTGTTCTTTATTACATACCATCCTCTCTTGTTAGATATATAATGTAATAACGGCTGATGGGGCATGGGAAAGCTTCTTTTCTTATGGAGGAGCTGATGGACTGGTCTTCTGGTCACCGGCTGCTCCATTAGCAGTCATTTTATATCTAACAAGAGACGACTATATAATAAAAGAGGGGGTTGTGAATAACAAAAATAACAAGAATACACTATGTAATAGACAGCACTGTAGATAACAGCAGAGGAAGCTATATAATAAGAGACGGCACCATATATAACTAGAGAAGATGGTACGTAATAAGAGAGGGTGTTATACATAATAAAAGAGAAAACTATGTAATTAAGGACATCGCTATACATAATAAGTGAGTACACTACAGTCATATGAAAAAGTTTGGGCACCCCTATTAATCTTAAGCTTAATGTTTTATAAAAATTGGTGTTTTTGCAACAGCTATTTCAGTTTGATATATGTAATAACTGTTGGACACAGTAATGTTTCTGCCTTGAAATGAGGTTTATTGTACTAACAGAAAATGTGCAATCTACATTCAAACAAAATTTGAAAGGTGCATAAGTATGGGCACCCTTATCATTTTCTTGTTTTAAATACTCCTACCTACTTTTTACTGACTTACTAAAGCACTTTTTTTGGTTTTGTAACCTCATGGAGCTTTGAACTTTATAGCCAGGTGTATGCAATCATGAGAAAAGCTACTTAAAGTGGCCACTTGCAAGTTGTTCTCCTGTTTGAATCTCCTCTGAAGAGTGGCATCATGTGCTCCTCAAAACAACTGTCAAATGATCTGAAAACAAAGATTATTCAACATAGTTGTTCAGGGGAAGCATACAAAAAGCTGTCTCAGAGATTTAACCTGTCAGTTTCCACTGTGAGGAACATAGTAAGGAAATGGAAGAACACAGGGACAGTTCTTGTTAGGGCCAGAAGTGGCAGGCCAAGAAAAACATCAGAAAGGCAGAGAAGAAGAATGGTGAGATCAGTCAAGGACAATCCTCAGACCACCTCCAGAGAGCTGCAGCATCAACTTGCTGCAGATGGTGTCACTGTGCATCGGTCAACTATACAAGGCACTTTGCACAAGGAGAAGCTGTATGGGAGAGTGATGCGAAAGAAGCCGTTTCTGCAAGCACGCCACAAACAGAGTTGGCTGAGGTATGCAAAAGCACATTTGGAGAAGCCAATTTCTTTTTGGAAGAAGGTCCTGTGGACTGATGAAATCAAGATTGAGTTATTTGGTCATACAAAAAGGCGTTATGCATGGTGGCAAAAAAACACAGCATTCCAAGAAAAACACTTGCTACCCACAGTAAAATTTGGTGGAGGTTCCATCATGCTTTGGGGCTGTGTGGTCAATGCTGGCACTGGGAATCTTGTTAAAGTTGAGGGACGCATGGATTCCACTCAGTATCAGCAGATTCTTGACAATAGTGTTCAAGAATCAGTGATAAATATGAAGTTACAAAGTGGATGGATCTTTCAGCAAGACAATGATCCAAAACACCGCTCCAAATCTACTCAGGCATTCATGCAGAGGAACAACTACAATGTTCTGGAATGGCCATCCCAGTCCCCAGACCTGAATATCATTGAACATCTGTGGGATCATTTGAAGAGGGCTGTCCATGCTCGGCGACCATCAAACTTAACTGAACTGGAATTGTTTTGTAAAGAGGAATGGTCAAAAATACCTTCATCCAGGATCCAGGAACTCATTAAAAGCTACAGGAAGCGACTAGAGGCTGTTATTTTTGCAAAAGGAGGATCTACTAACTATTAATGTCACTTTTCTGGTGAGGTGCCCATACTTATGCACCTGTCAAATTTTGTTTGAATGCAGATTGCACATTTTCTGTTAGTACAATGAACCTCATTTCAAGGCAGAAACATTACTGTATCCAACAGTTATTACATATATCAAACTGAAATAGCTGTTGCAAAAACACCAATTTTTATAGAACATTAAGCTTAAGATTAATAGGGGTGCCCAAACTTTTTCATATGACTGTATATACTAAGGGACTATGGTATACATAATAAGGCTACATTCGTGTATCCGTGTGCAGTGTCGGTGTGCTGCCCTGTTTTACTGACGCATTGAGCATGTCCTATTCTAATCCTCAAAATCGGATCAGAATAGGACAGTCTCTGACCCTCTTAGATCTCATTCTCAGATCTGTGATTTTCATGGATGTGTGAATGGATCTATAAAACTCTACGAGTCCATGGACCATCCGATAAAAAGATCTGGCAGCACACGGACATTTCACACAAATGTGAGAATGCAGCCTAAGGGATTTTACATGTAACATTATCACTCCAAGTCGCACAGTGCAGATACTGAATAATATTTACATCCAGGAATTTACCGCTGACATCTCATCTGATCAGAGCCGGTTTCTGTTGCTTCTTCTCCATCTGGTCAGACCTTCATGTCGACATCTCCCAGCCACGACTCATCTTGTCACAATCATCACCGCAGCCCTAAAAATAACAAGGTCACATATATTGTATACATACATGTGTCTCCTCCTCACTGCACCCCTGGCTACCGATATGTACCCCACCATTAATATACTATTAGCCACGTAGCAATCAAAATATAAATTGATTAGCAGCACTGTGCCCCCATTAACTATAATTTCCGCAGCCCAATAATATAAATTATTTGGTCTTTGTGACGCTCTGCAATTAACTATAAGGGTATGTGCACACGCGACAAACAAAGTGAATGCGATCCCTGAAGTCTCATGAACTCGTTGTTATTTTTTCCTTGCAGATTTGCAGCAGATTAAAATCTGCATAATGTCAATTCTTGCAGCGTGTGTCGCCCTTACAAACGAGTGGGGGGAAATAGGCAACAAAAGCATGTAAAAAAACGGTGGCAAAAAATGTATTTTACGTTCTTCCTGCCAACACATTGGGACATGCAGCAGAATTTTCTCCTGAAAATCTTGAATGTGTGAACATAGTCCCTGTCCTGTGTCCCCCCATTCATTATAAGTACTTGATAGCATCATAATGAATTTGGAGGTGGGAGAAGACATTATCAGGTACAGAGCATCATGCCACCTCCTAATTCATTACAAGTCCCTGCCAGCGTCTTCTCCCACCTATCAATTCATTATAAAGTGTCCGATGCACCTTACCCCCATCATTGCTCTCCCTTACCACCCCCATCATAGTTCTCCCACATCACACCTCAGTGTCCTTTCCCCCACCACCTCCATCATTTCTCTATCATTGCTCTCCTCCACCACCCTCATCATTGCTCTCCCCCACCACCCCCATCATTGTACTCCACCACCCCCATCATTGCTCATCCTCACCACCCTCATCATTGCTCATCCTCACCACCCCCATCATTGCTCATCCTCACCACCCCCATCATTGCTCATCCTCACCACCCCCATCATTGCTCATCCTCATCACCCCCATCATTGCTCATCCTCACCACCCCCATCCTTGCTCATCCTCACCACCCTCATCATTGCTCATCCTCACCACCCCCATCATTGCTCTCCCCAGTGTATTAGATATGAAAAACAAAACAAAACACTTACCTCTCTGCACATTCCCCTGTAGCATCGTCGTCACCGGCAACTTCCTCCCTGATACAGGCCCGCACTGCTTAATGACATCATCAAGCCTTGCATCTGTATGAGGGAGGAAGCGCCGGGCAGGAAGCAGAGGACGTATCCCTCAGCTCCGCTGCCATTTTCCTCCTGCCAGCAGCAGAGCTCAGGGATCGCTCCCTACCCGCCGCATATGATGAGGGCAATCTGGCTATGGGCCCCACAGAGCCTGGGGGCCCGAGAAGCAGGCCAGATTGCCCTCAGTATTAGTTGCCCTGCAAGGGTCCCCCTGCACCTTCGGGCCCCGGTGCAGCTGCACTGGCAGTATGTCCGCCCCTAACAGAACCTCTTTAATAGGTAATCTGTAATATTATGTGTCAGAGATAACAGTCTGAGAGATTATGCAAATCCCACCACTGTCACCAATCGTCAGGACAATTATGCAATTGACTGACAAGTGATGGACAAGGCTGCTGCTGTTTTACTACTAGGCCAGTCATTGGGGAACTCACAGTGAGCGTATGGTATATACACCTCCAATTCCAATGCATGGAATATATATATACATATATATACTGTGATATGATCACTGCCAACTCCACAATAACAAAAGGAACTACTAGCTGCCACCACCAATCTCTTATACAGGCCAATTGGACACCCGTTACAGGTAGTTTATGGCTTCAGGGGTGCAGTTTATAGAGCAAGAGGAACAGGGCTTATCAATTTTATATTTTTAATCTGGAAAGGTAGGCAGTGTTTATAAAAAAAATATACAAAGATGTTACAAAATGGAAACAAAACAATACGGTATATGCAATCACATTGAATAAAAAGAATAACTATTGTATAAGAGATATTGTTGTCGTGTTTCCTATCACAATGTTATCTTTCTATAGAGATGAAACATCGCATGAATAGCATTATCCATCTAAGTTAGAGGTGTTAGGACAGCCTTACGGTGATGTGAGTGAATGCGTTATGTTTGTCACTTCACCACGACGCCAAAAATATATTTCCCATAAATATCGGATTGATGCAAACCCCAATATGCATCACTGACCACTGGCTCTAGAGTGTCTAAGATAATTCCTTTAAATAGAGGAATCTTTTGAACCGGGAATTGTACTTTTCCACCTCTGAGTACACGAATCCTAGACTTGGTGACTGTCTCTCAGCAGATTTATGCTGTGATTACCTGTTCACAGCAGGAGGTCCTACTTCAATGGAGATTTAAGTGTCAGCTCTTTCTCACTTCCCCAGTTATAATTAATAAAATATGTTCAATGTGAAGGTGATATGTCTCCTCTCTTGTGATGTCTTTATGGATTTTACAATTTTTCTCTATGACATTATGCATCCTCTTTCTACAGCTACACTGCATTTTAATACTCTAAACAAATGAAAGAATTTAAATGCAGTGGCATAACAGTAGAGCCTGGAACAATAGGAGAGCTCCCAAAAACAAGAAAGCCCCCAACAACAGGAGGGATACCAACAACAGGAGAGTCCCAAACAACAGGAGAGCTCTCAACAACCGGTGAAGCTCCAACAACAGGAGACTTCACAACAGTATGAGATGCCCCATCAACAGGACAGCTCCCAACAACAGGAAAGGGTCCAACAACAGGAGAACTGTCAAAAACAGAAGAGCTCCAAAAAGAGGAGCTCCCAACAACAGGAGAGTCCCCAACAACAGGAGAGCCCCCAACAACAGGAGAATTCTTAACAACAAAAGAATTCCCAACAACAGGAAAATTCCCAACAACTGGAAAGACCCCAACAACAGGTGAAGCCCCAACAACAGGAGAGCTCACAACAGTAGGAGAAGACCCATCAACAAGAGAGCTCCCCAAAACAGGAGAAAGTCCAACAACAGGAGAGCTCTCAACAACAGGAGAGCCCCCAACAACAGAGGAGCTCCCAAAAACAGGAGAGCCCCCAGCAACAGGAGAATTCCCAGCAACAGGAGAATTCCCAACAGCAGGAAAATTCCCAACAACAGGAGAGACCCCAACAACAGTAGAGCCCCCCACAACAGGAGAGCCCCCCAAAAGGAGAGCTTCCAACAACAGGAGAGCTTCCAAAAACAGGAGAGCTCCCAACAACAGGAGATCTCCCAACAACAGGAGATCTCCCAAGAGGAATGCCACCAACAACAGAAGAGCTCACAGCAACAGATGAGCTCCTAACAACAGGAGAGCCTCCAAGAACAGGAGAGCCTCCAAGAACAGGAGAGCCCCCAAGAACAGTAGAGCTCCCAACATGAGAAGAGCACCCAACATCAGGAGAACACCCAATAATCATGGGTCTTAAATAGTATCCAACTCCTCATATGGGCCAATGGGACTTTTTCGGCCCCCAGGACCCAAAGGTGATTGCAACCCCTGCACCCACTGTAGTTAAACCCCTAGTTGTACAACTGGTGACAAAGTGTACATTTATGGTTTGAATGTCTAGCAGCATTTCAGTTGATATCTAATGATAGAGATCTTGCACTGCAGAATATTATCGTGTTCTCCATGATGGATGGAAACCGAGCTTTCATTTATTTAATTTAAATTTAATTTAATGTCATGTTGTTAAAGGGGGAGAATAGAGACGTGCCGCGGTTAATGACACGTTCCATCATCTGTAGAAAGTGCCGCCCCTGGCTGGCATTTAATTTAGCAAGGAGCGTACTGTAAAAAGGGTTGCAATTCCTGCCAAGCATTACTGTAATCCCCTATAGCGCAGTGATCCTCACTGGCAGAAGGCAATACACAATCCAAGTCCTCTCCAGGGTAGATGTTGGAAGACCTCAGCATGGGGAACGGGGGATTAATAGGGCATCGCTGCAGGATCTGTGCTGCTGCTGAAAACACGGGAAGTTTTAGATTGAGGATTACAATGACCTCACGATGGCTGGAAACTACTAACACTAATGGGCTAAAAACTATACAAACAAACATGTCATCTGTAATTATCACAACATGTGCATGAAAGCTACAAAGACTGCGGATCACAATAAAAAATAAGCAAGAAAGCAGGAGGATGACTAAATTTATATTGTGCATTCATGCCCCATTCAGTATGACTAGTATGTAATAATCATTATTATTGTACACAGCAGCAGCATTTTAGTAGTTATATTCTTGTACATAGAGGCAGTATTATAGTAGTTATATTCTTGTACATAGGAGCAGTATTATAGTAGTTATATTCTTGTACATAGGGGTAGTATTATAGTAGTTATATTCTTGTACATAGGGGGCAGTATTATAGTAGTTATATTCTTGTACATAGGGGTAGTATTATAGTAGTTATATTCTTGTACATAGGAACAGTATTATAGTAGTTATATTCTTGTACATAGGGGTAGTATTATAGTAGTTATATTCTTGTACATAGGGGCAGTATTATAGTAGGTATATTCTTGTACATAGGGGTAGTATTATAGTAGTTATATTCTTGTACATAGGGGCAGTATTATAGTAGTTATATTCTTGTACATAGGGGTAGTATTATAGTAGTTATATTCTTGTACATAGGAGCAGTATTATAGTAGTTATATTCTTGTACATAGGGGTAGTATTATAGTAGTTATATTCTTGTACATAGGGGGCAGTATTATAGTAGTTATATTCTTGTACATAGGAGCAGTATTATAGTAGTTATATTCTTGTACATAGGGGTAGTATTATAGTAGTTATATTCTTGTACATAGGGGGCAGTATTATAGTAGTTATATTCTTGTACATAGGGGTAGTATTATAGTAGTTATATTCTTGTACATAGGAACAGTATTATAGTAGTTATATTCTTGTACATAGGGGTAGTATTATAGTAGTTATATTCTTGTACATAGGGGCAGTATTATAGTAGGTATATTCTTGTACATAGGGGTAGTATTATAGTAGTTATATTCTTGTACATAGGGGCAGTATTATAGTAGTTATATTCTTGTACATAGGGGTAGTATTATAGTAGTTATATTCTTGTACATAGGAGCAGTATTATAGTAGTTATATTCTTGTACATAGGGGTAGTATTATAGTAGTTATATTCTTGTACATAGGGGCAGTATTATAGTAGTTATATTCTTGTACATAGGGGTAGTATTATAGTAGTTACATTCTTGTACATAGGAGCAGTATTATAGTAGTTATATTCTTGTACATAGGAGCAGTATTATAGTAGTTATATTCTTGTACATAGGAACAGTATTATAGTAGTTATATTCTTGTACATAGGAGCAGTATTATAGT
Organism: Phyllobates terribilis; assembly: GCF_046119375.1. Taxonomy (NCBI): domain Eukaryota; kingdom Metazoa; phylum Chordata; class Amphibia; order Anura; family Dendrobatidae; genus Phyllobates; species Phyllobates terribilis. The sequence continues at coordinate 391,519,496 of NW_027362765.1, forward strand.
AGTTATATTCTTGTACATAGGAATAGTATTATAGTAGTTATATTCTTGTACATAGGAGCAGTATTACTGTAGTTATATTCTTGTACATAGGAGCAGTATTATAGTAGTGATATTCTTGTATACAGGAGCAGTATTATAGTAGTTATATTCTTGTACATAGGGGGCAGTATTATAGTAGTTATATTCTTGTACATAGAGGTCAGTATTTTAGTAGTTATATTCTTGTATGTAGGAGCAGTATTATAGTAGTTATATTCTTGTACATAGGGGCAGTATTATAGTAGTTATATTCTTGTACATAGGGGCAGTATTATAGTAGTTATATTCTTGTACATAGAGGCAGTATTATAGTAGTTATATTCTTGTACATAGGAGCAGTATTATAGTAGTTATATTCTTGTACATAGGAGCAGTATTATAGTAGTTATATTCTTGTACATAGGAGCAGTATTATAGTAGTTATATTCTTGTACATAGGAGCAGTATTATAGTAGTTATATTCTTGTACATAGGAGCAGTATTATAGTAGTTATATTCTTGTACATAGGGGGCAGTATTATAGTAGGTATATTCTTGTACATAGGGGCCAGTATTATAGTAGTTATATTCTCGTTCATACGGGGCAGTATTATAGTAGTTATATTCTTGTACATAGGGGCAGTATTATAGTAGTTATACTATTGTACATAGGGGCAGTATTATAGTAGTTATATTGTTGTACATAGGAGCAGTATTCTAGTAGTTATATTCTTGTACATAGGAGCAGTATTATAGTAGTTATATTCTTGTACATAGGGGCAGTATTATAGTAGGTATATTCTTGTACATAGGGGCAGTATTATAGTAGGTATATTCTTGTACATAGGAGCAGTATTATAGTAGTTATATTCTTGTACATAGGAGCAGTATTATAGTAGTTATATTCTTGTACATAGGGGGCAGTATTATAGTAGGTATATTCTTGTACATAGGGGGCAGTATTAAAGTAGTTATATTCTCGTTCATAGGGGGCAGTATTATAGTAGTTATATTCTTGTACTTAGGGGAAGTATTATAGTAGTTATACTATTGTACATAGGGGCAGTATTATAGTAGTTATATTCTTGTACATAGGAGCAGTATTATAGTAGTTATATTCTTGTACATAGGAACAGTATTATAGTAGTTATATTCTTGTACATAGGAGCAGTATTATAGTAGTTATATTCTTGTACATGGGAGCAGTATTATAGTAGTTATATTCTTGTACATAGGAACAGTATTATAGTAGTTATATTCTTGTACATAGGAGCAGTATTATAGTAGTTATATTCTTGTACATAGGGGTAGTATTATAGTAGTTATATTCTTGTACATAGGGGGCAGTATTATAGTAGTTATATTCTTGTACATAGGGGTAGTATTATAGTAGTTATATTCTTGTACATAGGAACAGTATTATAGTAGTTATATTCTTGTACATAGGGGTAGTATTATAGTAGTTATATTCTTGTACATAGGGGCAGTATTATAGTAGGTATATTCTTGTACATAGGGGTAGTATTATAGTAGTTATATTCTTGTACATAGGGGCAGTATTATAGTAGTTATATTCTTGTACATAGGGGTAGTATTATAGTAGTTATATTCTTGTACATAGGAGCAGTATTATAGTAGTTATATTCTTGTACATAGGGGTAGTATTATAGTAGTTATATTCTTGTACATAGGGGCAGTATTATAGTAGTTATATTCTTGTACATAGGGGTAGTATTATAGTAGTTACATTCTTGTACATAGGAGCAGTATTATAGTAGTTATATTCTTGTACATAGGAGCAGTATTATAGTAGTTATATTCTTGTACATAGGAACAGTATTATAGTAGTTATATTCTTGTACATAGGAGCAGTATTATAGTAGTTATATTCTTGTACATAGGAATAGTATTATAGTAGTTATATTCTTGTACATAGGAGCAGTATTACTGTAGTTATATTCTTGTACATAGGAGCAGTATTATAGTAGTGATATTCTTGTATACAGGAGCAGTATTATAGTAGTTATATTCTTGTACATAGGGGGCAGTATTATAGTAGTTATATTCTTGTACATAGAGGTCAGTATTTTAGTAGTTATATTCTTGTATGTAGGAGCAGTATTATAGTAGTTATATTCTTGTACATAGGGGCAGTATTATAGTAGTTATATTCTTGTACATAGGGGCAGTATTATAGTAGTTATATTCTTGTACATAGAGGCAGTATTATAGTAGTTATATTCTTGTACATAGGAGCAGTATTATAGTAGTTATATTCTTGTACATAGGAGCAGTATTATAGTAGTTATATTCTTGTACATAGGAGCAGTATTATAGTAGTTATATTCTTGTACATAGGAGCAGTATTATAGTAGTTATATTCTTGTACATAGGAGCAGTATTATAGTAGTTATATTCTTGTACATAGGGGGCAGTATTATAGTAGGTATATTCTTGTACATAGGGGCCAGTATTATAGTAGTTATATTCTCGTTCATACGGGGCAGTATTATAGTAGTTATATTCTCGTTCATACGGGGCAGTATTATAGTAGTTATACTATTGTACATAGGGGCAGTATTATAGTAGTTATATTGTTGTACATAGGGGCAGTATTATAGTAGTTATATTGTTGTACATAGGAGCAGTATTCTAGTAGTTATATTCTTGTACATAGGAGCAGTATTATAGTAGTTATATTCTTGTACATAGGGGCAGTATTATAGTAGGTATATTCTTGTACATAGGGGCAGTATTATAGTAGGTATATTCTTGTACATAGGAGCAGTATTATAGTAGTTATATTCTTGTACATAGGAGCAGTATTATAGTAGTTATATTCTTGTACATAGGGGGCAGTATTATAGTAGGTATATTCTTGTACATAGGGGGCAGTATTAAAGTAGTTATATTCTCGTTCATAGGGGGCAGTATTATAGTAGTTATATTCTTGTACTTAGGGGAAGTATTATAGTAGTTATACTATTGTACATAGGGGCAGTATTATAGTAGTTATATTCTTGTACATAGGAGCAGTATTATAGTAGTTATATTCTTGTACATAGGAACAGTATTATAGTAGTTATATTCTTGTACATAGGAGCAGTATTATAGTAGTTATATTCTTGTACATGGGAGCAGTATTATAGTAGTTATATTCTTGTACATAGGAACAGTATTATAGTAGTTATATTCTTGTACATAGGAGCAGTATTATAGTAGTTATATTCTTGTACATAGGAATAGTATTATAGTAGTTATATTCTTGTACATAGGAGCAGTATTACTGTAGTTATATTCTTGTACATAGGAGCAGTATTATAGTAGTTATATTCTTGTATACAGGAGCAGTATTTTAGTAGTTATATTCTTGTATGTAGGAGCAGTATTATAGTAGTTATATTCTTGTACATAGAGGCAGTATTATAGTAGTTATATTCTTGTACATAGGAGCAGTATTATAGTAGTTATATTCTTGTACATAGGAGCAGTATTATAGTAGTTATATTCTTGTACATAGGAGCAGTATTATAGTAGTTATATTCTTGTACATAGGAGCAGTATTATAGTAGTTATATTCTTGTACATAGGAGCAGTATTATAGTAGTTATATTCTTGTACATAGGGGGCAGTATTATAGTAGGTATATTCTTGTACATAGGGGCCAGTATTATAGTAGTTATATTCTCGTTCATACGGGGCAGTATTATAGTAGTTATATTCTTGTACATAGGGGCAGTATTATAGTAGTTATACTATTGTACATAGGGGCAGTATTATAGTAGTTATATTGTTGTACATAGGAGCAGTATTCTAGTAGTTATATTCTTGTACATAGGAGCAGTATTATAGTAGTTATATTCTTGTACATAGGGGCAGTATTATAGTAGGTATATTCTTGTACATAGGGGCAGTATTATAGTAGGTATATTCTTGTACATAGGAGCAGTATTATAGTAGTTATATTCTTGTACATAGGAGCAGTATTATAGTAGTTATATTCTTGTACATAGGGGGCAGTATTATAGTAGGTATATTCTTGTACATAGGGGGCAGTATTAAAGTAGTTATATTCTCGTTCATAGGGGGCAGTATTATAGTAGTTATATTCTTGTACTTAGGGGAAGTATTATTATAGTTATACTATTGTACATAGGGGCAGTATTATAGTAGTTATATTCTTGTACATAGGAGCAGTATTATAGTAGTTATATTCTTGTACATAGGAGCAGTATTATAGTAGTTATATTCTTGTACATAGGAGCAGTATTATAGTAGTTATATTCTTGTACATAGGGGGCAGTATTATAGTAGTTATATTCTTGTCCATAGGAGAGGATAGACGTGTGCTTGAGAGCTCTCAGCAGGCGGAGGCATGGCTTCTGACCCAGGTGGAGGGGAGGGGAGCTGGGCTGATGATCCAGGGAAAGCCCCTGGTCTGGAGTCTGGCCTGCAGCATGTATCTGATGGTAATGGAAAGTTGGAGATGGTGGCTGGTGAGTCTTCTAAACCTGCTTGTAATGTTGCTGGATTAAGTGGTAAAGTTACAAGGCAAAGTTTATTTAAGCTGGAATTGCAAATCAGCAAACTAAAAGAAGAAATTAAGAAAGAGACTGATCTTAAGGTAAAACTGATGAAGTGCGAGTGTCTGGATGATTGCAGCCGAGAGCTGCTGATCAGGAAAGAAAAACTGGAGAAAGGTTTAATCTCTGTGCCCAGAAAGGAGACTTGGGCTAAAGAGAAAAAAAAAGAATCCAGAGCCCAGACTGTGAGCAGAAAACGCTTTATTGGGAATATGGACATTAAATATAAAACTGTGTACAGCATTGTGGAGCAAGGAAACCCAGTGAGAAGTGCAGTGCTGATATCAGGGGCACAATGTGAGGGGTCCGAGACACCAGAAAGTGCTGCAGAGGAAAGTGTGCCAGCAAAAGAGGGGTTAACTGCAGTGACCTCTGTATGCAGCAATGAAGTGAGCTCAGCTGCTGAGAGTGAGAAAGAAAGTGCACCCTGTACTGATACTGTGAGTGAGACCCCCCTCAGCGCTGTGAGTGAGACCCCGCTCACTGGTGCTAGTGAATGTTTGTCTACAGCAGATAATACAAATATTATAATGGACTCTGAACCCTCCATGTCAGTGAATGGAGACAATACTGTGCAGCAATCAGTGGTAATGGACTCAATGTCATGTATGTCAGCGGATGGAGACCACACTGCAGTGGTAATGGACTCTCAACCCTCCTTGTCAGTGAATAGAGACAATACTGTGCAACAATCAGTAGTAGATCTGGGTGTTGTTGCAGCACAGTCAGGTGTCAGTAATCATGGAGCTAGGGAGAGCTCCAGCACTAATCCTCCAGCAGCGGTGGAGATCTCCAGCACTGATCCACCTGCAGCTGGTGAAAGCTCCGGCACTGACCCATCTGCGGCTGGTGAAAGCTCCGACACTGACCAATCTGCTGACCATCAGTTCAGGAGACTATTCTCTAATGTCACCAGACCAGTGAACCCCCCACCTCAGAGGAGAAACGCAGTCAGGATAAAATACACAGGACCAGAGGAGAACATCCCATCCAGAATTTACATTGGGAAAGTTCTCCTGAAAGACTTCATGAAGTTCAATGCGTCTGAGGTCTACGCTCTGATCCATATCCCATCCAGCAGGATCTATGACATCAGCTTTAAGCTCCAGTGCGATCTGGATTTGTTCTGGAACATCTATAATGACACCAGAGAAGATAAGATCTGGGATGACCTCCATTGTATCCAGCTGTCTAAGCCGCAGGAGATAACAGCCACTGTCCTGTTCCAGTCTGAGGTGGTGGCGGTGGCAGATCTGCAGCACTGGCTGAACCGGCAGTGCATAGTGAGAAGTCATCCCGACAAGATCTATGACGAGGAGCAGATATGGAATGGAGGATAAACTGTGAAAATCCAGCTGATACAACAGAGCGGTGTGACCAGACACCTGCCGCACTCCTTCTACCTGGGATCAAAGAGGGGGATATGCTACTACCCTGGTCAGCCACGTCTGTGCCATAGATGTGGGGGCCGGCATCTCGCCATAAACTGCTCTCGTATCACATGCTCATTATGTGGACAGTCAGGTCATACAAAGGACAAATGCACAGGACCCGTCATCGGTAATCTGTGCTCAGAACCAGGGCATACGTTCCGGGATTGCCGGCATGCAGAACACAATAAATATAATGGCCAGGCTTCCTCAGAAGTTATTCAGGAAGATGTCACCAGAGGTTCTGATGTCCCAGAAGCTGGTATGGATGAGGACAGAAGTCACAGTATCAGTGAACCTGCTCCAGAGTCTCATGTATTAACAGATTCTGCACTACTAGGACCACCAGCCACTGAAGAACCACCTAAAGGCCCACCAGCCACTAAAGAAAGACCTAAACCGCCATCAGTCAATATAATAAGACCTAAGTTTCGATCAGCCACTAAAGTAGGGCCTAAAATGGCAGTTGTTAAAGAGAGGCCTAAGGTGTCCAGAAAGCCTGTCACCAAATCATCCAAGCATCAGCCCAGTACATCTGCGGAAGCAGTTAGTCCGCCTGCACTGTCCAGTGTGGATGAGGAAGGCTTTGTGACCGTAAAAAGAAAAAATGCATCTGTGGATCCGACCAGAAAAGTCACAACAATACAGAAAACCTCTGAGCCTGCAGTGCTGGCGATAAGTCCTGGACGTTACAATGTGCTGGGAGAAGACGACCAAGAAGAAGAGGCACAAATGGAGCAAAGTCCTTCATGCGTCCTAGAAAACGTCTCTGATGAGGGGGATCCTGACCTTCCCGTGTCCACAAAGATCTGGGGCACTGCAGGTGACAGCAGTGGAAGGAGGAAGAAGACCAAAAAGTCAAAGTGATCAGGATGCGGCTGAGAATAAGCTCCATTAATGTGAACAGTGTGAGGACTGCGAGCCGGCGGCAGGCGATTTACCAGCGTTTGTCTGACGAGAGATCTGACGTCTTCTTCTTGCAGGAGACGTATCTGAAGATCAATGCTCATGTGTATGCAGCCAAGAGAGACTGGAGACTTGGGCCGTCATACTGGTCCTTCGGTCTGGAGGGAAATGACGGTGTGGGGGTCCTCTTTAATACCATGAATGTCCAGGTGGACAGAGTCCTGGAGATCTGTCCGGGTCGCTGTCTGATGCTGGACTTTACATTGGACTCCATCCATTATAGAGCGATAAACATTTATGCTCCGCAGACCAGGAAAGAGCGGAGGGAACTATTTGACCACATGAAACCATATTGCTTTACATCTAAAGTATTTATATTGTGTGGAGAGTTTAATAATGTGTCCTGTAATGTGGACAGATCCAGCAGTTATAAGCAACTAAGATATGATGAGACGTTCCTTAATAATATAGTCCAGCAGGCCCACCTAGTAGACCCCTACGGGTCTCATCATACCAGTAAGACGTACACTTACCATAAGGGTGGTAATGCCAGTAGGATAGACCGGGTGTATATAAAGAGGGAGGTGAGATGCTCTCAGTACAGGATCAGCCCCCTGGAGTGTTCGGACCATTGTATGGTGAGTGTGACGCTGGATCTGGCCCAAGCTGTGGTCTGTGGAAAGGGGTACTGGAAGGTGAACAGCTCTGTAGTCCAAGATCCTCGGTTCACAGAGTCCTTCACCACATTCTATAATGAACGTAGGACCACCCAGTGTATGTGTGATGACACAGCCGAGTGGTGGGAGATCATGAAGAGTGACATCAAGCAGTTTATTATACGAGCAGCCAGGAGACGTAGTAATATGGATTATATGAGATACACAGCCCTGAGACTGCACCTCAGCCGGCTTTACAGCAGGATGAATGGTGGTGAGGAGGTGGACGGACGGAGCGTCAGCCATATAAAGCAGCGGATGAGGGAGCTGCAGTACGATCGCCTCAAGTCTCTCAAGGCGGAGGGACAGTTTGATAGTTGGGGCGTCCATAACCCAGATCCCTTTATTGCTTGTAAGAACAGGGTTAGTAAGAAGCTGATCACTGGCTTGTTAGATGAGAATGGGGTGGAGCGTTCAGAGCCGGAGAAAGTCCACAGGATCATTGGGGATTATTATAGAGATCTGTATAAAGGGGCTCATATTGATAAGGATGACATTAAAGCCTATCTGAAGGGGGTGTCCCAACCAATGTTAGACCTGGTGCAGGCAGATAGTATGGCCGATCCCATAACTGAGGATGAGGTGAAGAGGGGCATTGACTCCTTAAAGGCCAACAAGAGCCCAGGACTGGACGACCTGACCAGCGAGTTTTACAAAGAGTTCAGGGACTTGTTGGCTCCGGACCTGGTGCAGGTTTATAATGATTGCCTCTCTGCAGGGAAGCTCCTACAGTCCCAGTATAGATCTGTTCTGGTTCTCTTAGCAAAGAAGGGAAATCTAAAAGATGTAAAGAACTGGCGTCCACTGTCTTTGCTAAACACTGACTATAAAATCCTGGGCAAGATCTTGTATTATCGGCTGAGTGAGGTGGCGGGTGAGCTGATCATCGCCAACCAGACGTGTGGTGTGAAGTGTCAGACGATAGAGGACTCATTGCTGCTGGTGAGAGAAGCTGTGACGTATATTAAGCAGCACAATGTGGGGGCGTATATTGTGGGCTTAGACCAGAGTAAAGCCTTTGATAGAGTCCATCATGACTACCTGTACCAGGTGTTGTTACACTATGGCCTCCCGCTGCGGTTTGTGCAGTGGCTGCAGGTTGTGTATAAGGAGGCTGTAAGCCTGCCGCTGATTAATGGTCACTTGGCCCGAGCCCTTCAGGATCATGTCAGGGGTGAGGCAGGGCTGTCCTCTCAGCCCATTGTTGTATGTTTTCAGTCTGGATCCTTTCCTCAGAAAAGTGCAGGATCATACAGGTTTCACAGGGCTGAGTTGTTGCCTGCAGAGTACAGTGGAGGATGTAAAGTTCTGCACCTATGCGGATGACGTGTCGGTGGTGGTGTCGTCTAGAGATGACTGTGCGGCTCTACAGCAGGAGATCACAGCCTTCTCCAATGTGTCTAACTCCTCTGTGAATATGGAGAAGAGCGAGGCGTTGTGGTTGGGGGGTGACAGTGATGTCTTCTCTGTGCCCTTCAGAACAGTTCAGGGTCAGATAAAGATTTTGGGAGTAGTGTTTGGAGCTGTAGATGATGGGAAGGTGAACTGGGAGGAGAAGCTGGTGGTGTGTGAGGAGAAGGTGCAGAGCTGGAGACACTGGAAGCTGATGTATCTGGAGAAGGTCCGCCTGCTGAAGACCTTCCTGCTCCCACTCTTCCTCTATATCAGTGTGGTGTTCCCGGTGCCCGATGCGTTACTCCCCAGACTTACCAATGTCTTCTTTCACTTCTTGTGGGGTAACAGAGTGAATGTGGTCAGGAGAAACATTGTCTACCTCCCCCATAAGGAGGGTGGTCTCTCCATGCCCTGTCCTGAGCTCTTCTTTAATCTTATGTTTCTTATGAAGAACTTTTCATTTTGTAAGAATTCAGAGAAGACGCCATGGTCTTGTTTGTTTAAGGGCCAGATCCAGCAGTTTGTGTCCGTGTGGTCTGTAGGGGACCCCATCAAGAGAATCTCAGGACGACTAAAGAATAATGTTTCTTGGTATGGTGTCCATATAATAAGTAAGGTCGTTAGATGGAGGATCCTGTATGAGGACGTCAAGCAGCTCAGTAGGAAGGAGCTGTATAAGAACGTTCTATCATCTCACTTTAGTGTCCATGTACAACTGAGGGGCGCCCCAAGTCTAGATGTAAAACAGGCTGCAAAAAACGTCCTAGATCCCAGAGTCCCCCCTCATATGAGAGACGTGGCGTGGCTGGGGCTCCATGGTAAGATGTACGTCAGAGACAACCTACAGTGCAGGAATGTATCAGACAGATCATGTCCTAGAGAAGTGTGTCCCCGTACACAGGAGACCATGGAACATCTGCTGCTAGAGTGTCCCTTCAGTATGCAGGTATGGGAGTGTGTGTCCTTGTCCCTAAAGTTACCGCACCTGGTGGGACAGTCGTATGGTCAGCTGCTGTACGGAGACTTCCAGCCTGAGCTCAGGGCGTATAACAGAAGCTTCCTGTATGTAATAAATGTGGTGACCATCTATCATCTGTGGTGTGCACGGTGCTGCCTGCTCATCAATAAGGAGGTCCTGTCCTGTGATAGTGTCAGGTATAAGATCCTGGAAAGTCTCAAGTCAGTGTATAAGAAGGATATAAAGATTAACTCAGGTAATTTGAACTGGAGGAACATTCATGGATCGGCATTTATCAATGTTATCTAATGTCATTGTGTAAGTGATGTAATAACACAGTATTTATTTTCTTTAATATTTATTATTTTGTGATTTTAATGTAATTATTCTGTAATATTTGTTTGTAAGTTTTAAATAAAAATATCATTATAGTAGTTATATTCTTGTACAAAGGAGCAGTATTATAGTAGTTATATTCTTGTACACATGAGCAGTATTATAGTAGTTATATTCTTGTACATAGAGGCAGTATTATAGTAGTTATATTCTTGTACACAGGAGCAGTATTATAGTAGCTATATTCTTGTACACAGGAGCAGTATTATAGTAGTTATATTCTTGTACACAGGAGCAGTATTATAGTAGTTATATTCTTGTACATAGGGGCAGTATTATAGTAGTTATATTCTTGTATATAGGAGCAGTATTATAGTAGTTATATTCTTGTACATAGGGAGCAGTATTATAGTAGTTCTATTCTTGTACATAGGGGGCAGTATTATAGTAGTTATATTCTTGTACATAGGGGCAGTATTATAGTAGTTATATTCTTGTACATAGGAGCAGTATTATAGTAGTTATATTCTTGTACATAGGAGCAGTATTATAGAAGTTATATTCTTGTACATAGGGGGCATTATTATAGTAGTTATATTCTTGTACATAGGGGGCAGTATTATAGTAGTTATATTCTTGTACATAGGAGCAGTATTATAGTAGTTATATTCTTGTACATAGGAGCAGTATTATAGAAGTTATATTCTTGTATATAGGGGGCATTATTATAGTAGTTATATTCTTGTACATAGGAGCAGTATTATAGAAGTTGTATTATTGGGTTCAGGAGATATTTTTTTTAAAATAATTTGGAATAACTTTTAGCATAGATTTGAAGCCAAAGGAGAAAAAGATTGACAAGTATGTTCTTCAAATGGGCATAAATATTACCATCCAAATTATGTGCCCCATTGTAGTGATGGATAGCTTGCCGCCAGTATCATACAAATTACTTTTATATTTTTCAGAAAAATCAACAATTACAAGAGGAAGACGTGTATGTGAGCCTATAGCCAAGATGGTGATGATTGAGTAAAACAAAGAAGTGTTTCTTTTGGAGAAGATATGCAAAATCTGTCACAAATTCATCTTCGGAAAAGTCTGAAATATACAGAAGCGTTAATTATTTCAATTATATACACACCCAACAGCGCTACAGTTAATACATAAATTGTATGCAGGGAACATTCCACCATCATCTCCATAGCAATGCTGATTTTTTACTAAATTTAATGTTCTGTGGTTTTTAGGGCATCTTGATGCCGATGATTAAAACTTCTTCGTTGCTAAGTTTTAGAACATTCAAGAAATGCAGAAGAAAGTGAGAGAACAAAGCCGCAATGTAAGGAACACAGAAGATGAAATATCAAAAAGTGATTATTCTTTAAGTGATATGCTCGGTGTGAACTGAATCGCTTGATTCCTGTTCTACCTTGGGCAGAAATCCTGAAAATGTCAGAAAAAAAGAACCAAGAAAGTGTGCCGCTGAGAAAACTAATCCATATTCAGCTGATGCTTCATGTTATTGAATTATGAAAGACTTTTTGCTACTGGAATTTAGACTTACAACAACAAGCTCCAAAAAAAAGTTAAACAAGTACTAAACTTCTAAAAAAAATGGCGGCCAACCAGGTAGAAATACTACTTTTGTACTTACTCTTACTACAGTATGTTAGTGTGGCACCCTGCTACCACAGGTACCACAGGACCCAAAAGGGTGCATGGATGGACTACTCCACAAGAGGCCCTCACTACAGACAAACACCTCCACCCTTCCACCTCATACCACCAGAGGTAGCCCTGTTAGGGATATATATGCCTGTTAGGGATATATGGAGGGTGGAGTCAGGCAGCTCAGTCAGAGTCAGAGAGTTTAGTCTGAGGAGAGTGTGCTGGCGCTTAGACCAGTGAAGAAGCAGCACGTGAACTGCTGTGTTCTGAGGGCCCCGAGTGTGGCTGAGGCAAGGAGAAAGGAGTTAAGGGGGCAGAGGAGCATCACAGGCTCACCCCAAGACATAATCCGGACACCGGGTCCGCGCCTACAGGGTCCTCTATACCCAGTAGGGATTACCGGCATACCAGGAGGATTACAGATCGCTGGTCGACCTGAAGCTAAACCCTTTACAGGACTAGGAACCACGAAGGCCCCGGCATCCAGGGATAGTGGTTGCCAGAGAAAGGTCCTACTACCAAGCGACAGGTGAGAAAACGACACAACACAGAAGCTAGGCCCAGTTGCAGGCTGGCCAGGAGCTTAGAGAGAGGGAGAAACAGACCAGGAGGCCTTATACACGCTCACTGGGGAGAGTCCAGAAGTGCACCTTCCTACCGAGTACCCTGGACCGTACCTGACATCCGCACCAGTAAAGGTACTGAAGTGAATCCCCTGTCTCTGTCAGTTACTCCTGCTGCGCCATCTCTTCTGCGCTAGAACGCCCAGCATCACCATCTGCAGCTACACTGCCCCGGGGGCCTGCTCCGCCTGTGGGGAGCAGAAACATCCCAGGTGCCATCCTATCACCCCCAATGGTCTGCAGCAGCGCCGGTAACCATTACCGGAAACCACAGGTGGAATCACGAGACAAACTGTACACTAAAACCCCTTTTCAAGAGAGACCCCAGAGTACGGGCCCGGGAGCCGACTGCCGTGACATCCTAAACAAGGTAAAAGGCCCGGGTACCGAGTTCCCTATATCCCCCTGGGCGAGACATTAGCAAACCAATACTAAATCGTAGGGGGAAAGAACATAAGCATCTCTACAATATTACAATATAATTTTTAAACTGACTAGCCCATGTTATTTAGATGAAATGTATTATTAAAGAAAAATGTCAATAATAAAAATCATCAAATTAAAAAAATATACATATTCTTTCTTTTTTTCTATGTAATTATCTATATAAAATACAGCGGGTGAAAGACAGTAAGTATTGAACACGCCACCAGGGGTGCCCAAACTTTTACATTGTGTGTCTATATATACAGCTGGTAAAATAAGTATTGAGCGTATAGGCAATTTAGTAAATATATTTGTAAAGATGCTATTGACATGAAATTCTCAGCAGATGTCAGTAAGAACCCATCCAATCCACACAAGCAAATATATCAAACCATAGATGACTATAAATTAGGGGTAATAATGATGAATGACACAGGGAAAAAGTATTGAACACATGAAGAATGAGAAGTGCAAAAAGCCATGGAAAGTCATGACACCAGCTGAAATTTATCACTAATTACAAAGTAATCCTGCCACTTAATGAAAAAATAATATCATCTGGTTCAACTGATGGCCTATAAAAAGGTGTTTTATTACCACACAAGAAACATCTCATGATGGGTAAAACCAGTGAGCTGTCTCAAGACCTTCACAGCCTTATTGTTGCAAAACATACTTATGGCATTGGTTACAGAAGAATTTCTAAACTACTGAAGGTTCCAGTGAGCACTGTAGGGGCCATAATCCGAAAGTAGAAAGAACATCATTTCACCATAAACCGATCCCGACCAGGTGCTCCAAGCAATGTTTCAAACAGAGGAGTGAAAAGAATTATCATAAAAGTTGTCCAAGAGCCTAGGACTATCTGTGGAGAGCTACAGAAAGACCTGGAATCAGCAGGTACAATTGTTTCAAAGAAAACTATAAGTAATGTACTCAGCCTCCATGGCCTGTATGCACACTCACCACGCAAGACTCCATGGCTGAACAAAAAGCATTTTCAAGCGCGTTTAAAGTTTGCTCAACAACATTTAGACAAACCTGTGAAATTCTGGGAGAATATAGTCTGGTCAGGTGAGAGCAAAATTGAACTCTTTGGGTGACATAATACACACAATGTTTGGAGGCCAAAAGGCACTGCATATTACCCCAAGAACACCATACCAACAGTGACTTTTGGAGTTGGGAACATTATGGTGTGGGGCTGTTTTTCAGCGTACGGCACTGGTAAACTTTGTATGATTGAAGGAAGGGTGAATGGAAAAATGTACTGAGACATCCTTCATAAAAATCTGCTGCCATCTACCAGGATGATAAAGATGAAACGAGGGTGGACATTTCAGCAAGACATTGATCCCAAACACACAGCCAAGAAAAACTCTCAATTGGCTACAGAAAAATAAAATAAAGCTGCTAGAATGACCCTGCCTGAATTCAATAGAAAAGTTATGGAAGGAAATAAAGCTCAGAGTTCATAGAAGGAGCCACGGAAGCTTCAGGATGTGAAGAGTGTTTGTGTGGATGAATGGGCCAAAATCACTCCAGAGCAATGACTGCGACTAGTTTCTCCATACAGGAGGCGTATTGAAGATGTCATCACCAACGAAGACTTTTGTATGAAGTATTAAATATATTTCAGTAAGTGTGGTCAATACTTTTTCCCTATGTCATTTCTCATTATTACACTTAACTTAATTTATGGACATCTATGGTTTGATTTCTTTGCCTGTGTGGATTGGATGGGCTGTTACCGAAATTTGGTGAGAATTTCATGTCAATAGCACCTTTACATATTTATTTTCTTAGAAAATTGGTGACATGTTCAATAGTTATTTTACCATCTGTATATATATTGTGACAAAGTCGTTGGCAAAGTACTGGACGGGAGATATGTTTCACTGAGGCTATTCGCTTCAGTGATGTGAAACCTAGAAGTTTGTTCAAGCACACTGTGTGTCTAGGGGTTAATTGGCCATTTTTATGGGAACAGCTGTAGAGTGGGTGGGAGGCTGTTCACCATATATTCACCCCAGGGTGTGGCCTGGGCTATAAATAGCCAGCCTTTTGAATCAGTCAGTGTTCAGTAGGGCTGAAGAGAGGAATTTCAGTGCTTTGTGTCCTGACAAGGAAAACCTGAACCGTTTGTTTGCTCAACTCTGAGCGGGTGGATCCCCGCTACCACAAGGACTGTGCTTTGTGCTATCACTTTGTTTTGTTTTCCTGTTTTGCCCAAAGAGCCATGTTTATTTTTACTTTACCATGGTTTATGCTGCCTGTATAATAAACCTGGGAAGAATTTAAAGAGATAGTGTTCCCATGTCTACCTACATGTGCTGTCGAGTGGGCCGATCTACCACAGGTGGTGCTAGAAGTGCGGGCAAGATCCTCTAGGAGCACGTGTGATGGTGGCGGATAACCTGTATGTCTTTGGTGAAGTCGGCAGTGAGCCAGGTAGCAAAGTCAGACAGCATGGAGGACCTGATTAAGCACCTTGTGACAGCTCAGCAGCAGTAACAGGTAGCCCAACAGTAGCAGCAGCTGGCACATCAGGAGACAAGTAAGCTGCTGATGCAACAGATCCAACAACAGCAGCAACAGCTACAAGACCAGTACCGACAACAGCAGCAGCAGTACAAGACCAGTACTGGCAACAGCAGCAGCAGCAGCAGATTGAGTTGCTCGCAGAGGCAGTTCATGTGAGGCCGGCAGCCCCACCCCCAAGTACAGGTGATGACTTGTACGTCTGGAAAGCGGTAAGACAAGCCATGCAAAAGATGACCCCAGGGGATGATGTGGAGGCATTTTTGACTGTTTTTGAACGGGTAGCAGAATGAGAGAAGCTTCCGCAAGAGCAGTGGGCGGATGTGCTGGCGCCTTATCTAGCTGGCGAGCCCCAAAGGCTTATTATGACCTGACATTACAGGATGCACAGGATTATACCAAATTAAAAACTGAAATTTCGGGACGCGCAGCAGTGACTATGTCGGTCAGAGCCCAAAGAGTTCAAAAGTGGTTGCATCCAGAGTCCTCAACACCAGCCCAGATGGTCGAGCGAGTTGTTATAGACAGATTTATCCACTCCCTTCCTAGGCCGGTGCAGACCTGGGTTGCCCAGTGATACCCCCGAAATGCAGACAACCTAGTTGGCCTAGTAGAAAGGTACCAGGTGGTTGAAAGGTCCCTAAGAAAGCCGGTGTGGTTGCATTCCCGTACTGGGATACCCAGAAGGAGCCCGAATCTAAAAAGAGGGGTAGTAGAGCCACAACTGGGGGAGTTCAAGATCCCAAGGGGTTGCTGAGGGGTTGTCAAAAGCTGCTGGTAAAGACTTGACCTGTTGGAGATGTCATGGTCCTGGACACATAGCCGCCCCTTGTCCTATGTCCTCCGAACAGATGGACTGCTTGATGGGGAGGCGCTGTTCATATTATGCCTATCCAGCCTGCAGTGTGGACTGTTAGCCCGGTGAGGGGCCACATGCATGTCCTGTAATAAGAAATGGGATACTGGTGACGGGACTCTTGGACTCAAGGAGTTTAGTGACTATGATAAGGGCCACCCTCCCCCACCAGTTGATCGCTGGGAAAAACGTGGGCATCCACTGTATTCACGGGGATGCCAAGGACTACCCTGTTCCCTGAGTAAAGCAAACTGCAGCACTGAGCCCCATTAGGTTGGAGTGGTTACAGACCTGCTACACCCCGTGATAATAGTGCGGGACTTTAGCTTGTTCTGGGACTTATGGCTAAAGGGGGGGGTGCCAAGTAACTCAGACAGGAGCCGGGTTAACCATGATGAATTCCCATCGAAGTCGGAGGCGGATGAGTTCCCCCTGTGTGTCCTTGCTGGTGACAAGGACGAGACCGTGACCCCGGAGGCCGAGATTCCTGAATTGGTGAATTCTGGGGGGAATTTTGGGACTGCTCAAATAAATGCAAGATCTTACTTTAAAAGGGGCATCTGACAATGTGTCTGAGATAAAGAGCCGGGGGCTGACACCAGGTTTCCACATTTTGCTTTACATGAGGAGCTGCTATATTGGGTCACTAAACTAAGAGAAGAAGTGATTGAGCAGTTGTTGGTGCTGTATCCCTATAGGCGTAGGGTATTAGATTTGGCCCATTCTCATGTCTTGGGTTAGCATCTGGGATTAGAGAAAACTGGAGAGTGGGTCTTGCAGAGGTTCTACTGGTCTGAATGTCACAGAGAGATTGTTAATTTCTGCCGGTCCAGCCCTACCTGTCAGCTAATTGCTCCAGTATCCCACTTCCGCAGTCCCCTAGTGCTGTTGCTCATTATAGAGGTCCCATTCGACCAGATTGCCATGGACCTTGTCGGACCACTGGTTAAGTACCCCTGAGGCGGTACCCCTGAGAAACTCCTCTGCCAGGAGTATAGCCCGAGAGCTAGTGCATATTTTCTTCCGGACGGGCCTGCCAAAGGAAATCCTGACAGATCAAGGAACTCCTTTCATGTCCAAAGTGATGAGGGAGTTGTGTAAGGCTCTCCATATTACACACCTCAGGATGTCCGTGTACCATCCGCAGATGGATGGCCTCATGGAGAGGTTTAACAAGACCCTAAAATCCATGCTAAAGAAGGTTGTAGAAAAGGATGGCCAAGACAGGGGTTGCCTACTCCTAAAATTGTAAAGTGCTGCGGAATATGTTGGCGCTATAAAAATAAAAATATTATTATTATTATTATTACTCCCCCTACCTGTTATTCTCCATTAGGGAAGTTCTCCAGGACTAAATACTTTTTTGCCCCACTGTAACTGCCACACTAATTGGCCTTCTTTATTATAACCACCACACTGTCTGCTGCTATTAACTGCCACACTATCCGCTCTTATGAGCTATAATCCCCACACTGTCCTCCCTTATTAGCTATAGCCACCATACTGTCCCTATCTTCAGTGCCCCCACCACATGCTGCCCCTTTTCCATACTGGGTCCCCACTTTACACTGACTCCTCACATAGTGTTGCCCCATGCTTCCCAGTCGCTATACCATGCCCTCTCCTCACATAGTGTTGCCCCATGCTTCCCAGTCGCTATACCATGCCCTCTCCTCACATAGTGTTGCCCCATGCTTCCCAGTCGCTATACCATGCCCTCTCCTCACATAGTGTTGCACCATGCTTCCCAGTCGCTATACCATGCCCTCTCCTCACATAGTGTTGCTCCATGCTTCCCAGTCGCTATACCATGCCCTCTCCTCACATTTTTCCTCATCTCTGCATACTGTCCCCTCCTTACCGTGCCCTCACACTGTCTCTCCCTGCTATCCTCTCTGTAAACTGTCTCCCATACTGCCCCCTTACATTGTGTGCCCCCCCACACGGCCCAGTCTCTATACTGTGGCCCCTTATCATACTTACTCCTCCCATACTGTCTCCTCATAATATCCCACCCAAAATACTTCATTGTTTCTTCAGCTCCATTTTAGTGCTTACCTTCCCGCTGTCTTCTCCTCCTCTGCGGAACAGCAGTGACATCAGCAACCTGTTCAGGTGACCTCATCACGCTACTGAACGTCCCAGTGACCCCAGAAGTGCCGGTGATCAGAGCTTTTCTGCAAGTATAATCGATAACAGGAGATGCTAATCTTGCCTCAAGGCAGAAGCCGCCCATTGTTACTCCCGTGCTCACTACACAGTCGGCCCCGATTATTACGCCCCTGAATACCTTGCTGATTTCTGGGGGTCCCTCCGCTAAGTCTTAAATTCCCCTTTGGAATGAAGCCGTGGCTCAGCATGCACGCCATCTCTCTATACTAGTCTCTAGGACTAAACCTTGGCAATCATGAGAACGAAGATCTGGATCCTGAAAGTAGAGGAGCACCAAAAACTTTGCAACTTTTCAAATCAATTTACGCCAGAATTTTGATGAAATTACTTTGACGAATCGGGTATGTGCTACGCATTGGTGCCACAGAACCCAGAAGGGTGCATGGATGGACTTCTCCACAAGAGGCCCTCACACATTCACACACCTCCACCCTACCACCTCAGACCAGCAGAGGGAGCCCGTTAGGGACATATATAGGGAGGGTGGAGCTAGGCAGTTAGAGATTAGTTCCTGCTGAGACACAGAGAGGGACAGAGCTCAGAGTAAGCTCAGAGAGCAGTGAAGAAAGCAGCAATCTGGCTGCTGTGCTTAGGCGAACCAAGGCCTACAGCACGTGTGGAAGCCTAGTGAGGGCCTTGAGTGGGCCGAAGGCGAGAGGAGAAGGAAGAAGTAACAAGAGGGCAGAGGAGCATACCAGGCTCACCCCGATATATATACCGGACACCGGGTCCCCGCCTACAGGGACTATTTATACCCAGTAGGAACTACCGGAAACCCTGGAGGACTACAGGTCCCAGGTTCACCAAGCACTGACTAAAGTACCAGGGCTAGGAGTCACAGAGGTCCCAGCGTCCAGGGAGAGTGATCTCCAAAGAGAAGGCCCTACCACCAGGTCAGCAGGTGCAGAGAGACAGTAACCAAGCTAGGCCTAGCTCCAGGCAGGTCAGAAGCTTAGCGAGTAAAGCAACGGATCAGGATGCCCTATACCCGCTCACTGGGGAGAGTCCAGAAGTGCGCACTTCACCTGGAGTACCCTGGACCGTGCCTGCAGCATCACCAGTAAAGGTACTGAAGCTTACCCCTGTGTGAGTGTCCATCCTTCCTCCGGGACCGTCCTGCCGTCTCTCCCCTGCACCACCGTCCAGTACATCCCCCACACTGCCCTGAGGCTCGCTCCATCTGTGGGGAGCCATTCCATCACAAGCTGCCCTACCATCTGCCTCAGAGGACTGCCCCGCAGCGGCGGCACCCCTTAGCCGCATTCCACAGGTGGCGTCACGAATAATTCCAAAAACCCCAAATAATAGAAGTTTCCCCATTTCACTGACCGCCCTGGGTCACGGACCGGGCCAGCCACCGTGATATCCCCCGGCAACCAGAGGCCCGGCTGCCGAGTACCCCACGGCCCTAGGGGCGCGTCAGGTACTTTGTATCATGCTGAAACTACAGTAACGACTCTCAACATGAAGAAGAAGTGAACTTTATTGCATGCTTGGTGCATGGGAATCATCTTTAGGAAAGTTTTCTCTTATTTAAGGACTCAGAAAACCTTATTACCATAATGGAAATGGTCTGCTATAAATATAAGATTTTATTCTGTTCCCTTTTTCTGGGAGTACGTTCCTCATTACTATCCCAAGATGCCGCTATGAAGTACTCACCAGTTTTGTAAGTGCCTTAAAAGCCATTGTTACATCCAATTTCAGACGACGCTCCACGGAGTACAGCATTACTGCATTACTACTGCAATGTTTCCCAAAATGAGATTCTCGTGTTTGAGTCTTGCAACCTTTTAAGTCTGATATTTTATGATAATAGTAGAGGATAAATTAATAAGTAAATGTTCCATTCTTTGCTTTTAGTTTAAAAATATCCTGTGTCCAGTGGGAGAACTGAAGAAAGAAGAAACTTTTGGGTTTTCTAGCATCAGACGTGCGTCTTGTGTGTCCACCATAGGAAACATTTCTGAAGGTCCTAAATGACATCACACTTGTGTAGACATGTCATATCATTAAAAAAGTTAATAAACTGTGCTAAAATTATGCAACTTTCATTCTGGCCACTAAGCCTAGTGTTAGTCTGGCACTTGCTCTTCTGTAGATATCACTTTTCAGCAATCTCATTATCATCACAGACAGGGCTACAATGAAAGTAACACCTAGAGATGAGCGAAACGATTCGATGTGATTCAAATCTGTAAATTTTTTTTGTCATTTTTACTAATTCTCCAAATCTGGTGAATTCAGACAATTTGTAATCCACTTTGTGTTAAAAGCTTATCCACATTTTACACACTGCAGAAGATTGCACCGGCCAGAGAAGGATAAAATGACCTTGGACGCAGCCATGTGGGCCTGCCCATAATGCCTTGCAATTATCTCATCACATGGTATGGCTCAGCCAGTAAGTGGAGACTATCATTGCAGCAGACATTTTGTGGTGAATCTAGATAGTGAAATGACGTCACAGCTAGGAACTTAGACAAACGGGAGAGAATGCCATAAGAACTGAAGAAAGTACGGTATAGTGTCATCAGTATTTTATGGCATTCTCTCCCTATAGTGTGTGACCATACTGAAGACAATTAGTGTTTAAGGAAAAGAAAATAACACAGATTTAGTTGATGATAGGGAGAGAAAGATAGGGGCGTAATAGTGTCATAAATGTCTTTCAGAGCAATTGGAAGCTTTAGAGTATTTTTAGCTTGACTTGAAATCAAATTTCCTAGGAAAATTTGCCTTAGCTGATGAATCTGAATTTCAAAAGATTAGTTAATTTCTATTACCACCAGCTCACCTCCTCCTCCTCCTGTACAATGATTGATAACATATCTATATACAGTAGATAACACAGATCCACCATTCACAATAGATGATATCACAGCTCACCTCCTCCTACTGTACAATGACAGATAACACCTCTATATACAGTAGATAACACAGGATCGACCATTCACAATAGGTTATGTCACAGTTCATCTCCTCCTCTTCCTGTACAATTACTGATAACACCTCTATATAGTAGATAACACAGGATCCACCATTCACAATAGGTGATATCACAGCTCACCTCCTCCTGTACTATGACTGATAACACCTCTATATACAGTCGATAACACAGGATCCACCATTCACAATAGGTGATGTCACAGCTCACTTCCTTCTCCTGTACAATTACTGATAACACCTCTATATACAGTAGATAACACAGGATCCACTATTCACAATAGGTGATGTCACAGCTCACCTCCTCCTCTTCCTGTACAATTATTGATAACATCTCTATATACAGTAGATAACGCAGGATCCAGCATTCACAATAGGTGATGTCACAGCTCACCTCCTCCCCCTCCTGTACAATGACTGATAACACCTCTATATACAGTAGATAACACAGGATCCACTATTCACAATAGGTGATGTCACAGCTCACCTCCTCCTCTTCCTGTACTATTATTGATAACATCTCTATATACAGTAGATAACGCAGGATCCAGCATTCACAATAGGTGATGTCACAGCTCACCGCCTCCTCCTGTACAATGACTGATAATACCTCTATATACAGTAGATAACACAGGATCCATACTTCACAATAGGTGATGTCGCAGCTCACCTCCTCCTCCTCTCTGCATAGATCACAGGGTATCCCCACAATACTCTCCAATAAAAGCCAATGAATATCTCCATTAGTATATTGTCCCTAATCTGCCAATGATAAATTGATTTTATAGTAGTTACCTACATTGATTTAGTTGATGACACCCCGGGTGCCATCACTTATACAGCAGAATAGGTCAAGTGATATTAAAGCACACGTCCCCCCAACATCTTTCACAGCATGTGCGGCGTCATCAGAGATGGGACACTAGCATGAAGCATCCCAGTGTCCAATCCCCTGATGACGCCGCAGATGCGGTGAAACATGTTGGGGGGACGTGTGCGAAAATATCACTTGTCCTATTCTGCTATATAAGTGATGGCACCCGGGGTGTCATCAACTGAATCAATATAGGTAGTGTGGGAATGCTACTCACTTCGTATGTGAGCAGCCAGACATGCCCATCTCTCAGGCCACCCATAAAACCTGGCCCAGATGCACGAAACAAGCCTCTTAATAGTATGTGCACTAGAGCAATACTCCAGATTTACATCACAGAGGACAACCACCACTGTGATACATACCTCCCATCAACTATGTGTCCAGTAGCCACCTTACATACCTTCCCCATCTGCCTAAAACCTTGGCACTTGGCACCTTCGACCACTAGACAAGGGATTCTCGAGAGTTCATCGGCATTACCATGTAGCTGCCCGGCTCTATGTTCAACATGGAAGCTGAAATCCTGAAGGGCTAGAGTCCAGCGGGTAACTCAAGCATTTTTCCCATTTTTCTCCCTCATCCACCTGAGTGGGCCATGGTCTGAAACTTATTTAAATTTTCACACTAACAGATAGTATTGTAATGTGTCATCGCCCACTTTATGGCCAAGCATTCCTTTTCTACGATGGAATAATTTTTCTCATATGCCGACAGCTTCCTACTCAGGTAGAGAATGGGGTGCTCCTCCCCGTGTATCTCCTGAGAAAGGACTGCTCCTAAACTTCTGAGGCATCCGTCTGGAGTACAAATTCCTTCTTAAAGTCGGGGGCCACCAGAACTGGTTGCTTAAACAGAGCTATTTTAGTTCTTGAAAGGCCATCACCGCCTCCTCAGTCCATTTGGCCATAGATGATTTTGTCCCCTTAAGGTGGTCGGTCAGGGGTGCGGCCATCATGGCAAAGTTTGGAAGGAACCTCCTGTAGTACTCCACGATTCCCAGAAAGGCTCTAACTTACTTCTATGAGAGGGGTTTGATCTCGCCTTTCCCTGTATCCTAGGTATTTGGCCTCTTCTTTCTCCATGGCACATTTTTTTGGGTTTATAGAAAACTCACCTTCCTGAGAGCATCAAACACCACCTGGACCTTTTGCAGATGTCTTCCCCAATCGAGGCTGAAGATTACAATATCATCCAGGCATGCTGAGGTGTAGTTCTTATGGGGTGCGAGGATCCGGTCCATGATCCTCTGGAAGGTGGCTGGGGCTCCCTGCAGTCCAAACGGCATACGCTTGAAAGCATCGGTTGGGCATTGAGAAAGCGGTCTTCTCCTTGGCTTCTTATGACATGGGGATTTTCCAATATCCCTTTGTTAAATCCAAGGTGGTTATGTACCTTGCTGACCCAAGTCTCTCGATCTGCTCATCGACATGTGGCATCAGATTTGCGAACTTGGAGACTTCATTCAGCTCCCTATAATTGTTAAAGAACCTGCATTCGCAGCTAGACCACCAGCTCTTGGATTCCTCAATGACTCCGAGATTCAGCATACGCTTTACTTCCTTGGAGATCTGCTCTTGGTGGGCCTCGGGAATTCGATATTGCTTCAAGTTCACCCGCACATGGGTGAACATGTCAGAACCTCGTGTTCTATGACCTTTGTATACCCCAGTAAATCTGAGAACAGGTCCCTGTTCTGCTGCAGCAACTCCCGATACTGCTGTTTTTGGGCCTTTGACTCCATCTCTGCTATTGTGACTCCTTCAACATCTGCTTCTGGCTTGATCAGTAAACATGGAGTTTTAACGGGCTCTCTGTCTTGCCACTGCTTGATAAGATTGATGTGGTACACTTGATACAGTTTTTGTCTTCCTGGTTGATGAACCTTGTAGTTCAACTCACCAAGCTTCTCCACCACCTCATAGGGGCCTTGCCATGTGGCCAAAAAAGTACTCGTCACTGTGGGAATTAGTACGAGGACTCGGTCCCCGGGGCTGAATTGCCTCACCCTGGATGACCAGTTGTAGACCCTAGCTTAAGTCTCTTGTGCCCGGAGGAGATGCCCTTTTATGATGGGCATCACCTTTGCGATCCTCTCCTGCATATGGGCGATGTGCTCGATGACACTTCGGTGACTTGACTTTAGCTTCTCAGGTTTCCTTCTCTACATCAAGGAGACCCTGCGGATGTCGGCCATACAGAAGTTCAAATGAAGAGAATCCGTTAGATGCTTGTGGAACCTCCCGGATAGAAAACAACAGATTCGATAGGAGACAGTCCCAGTCTCGATCGTCCTTTTCTATGACCTTCCTAAGCACGCTCGACCT
Organism: Phyllobates terribilis; assembly: GCF_046119375.1. NCBI lineage: Eukaryota > Metazoa > Chordata > Amphibia > Anura > Dendrobatidae > Phyllobates > Phyllobates terribilis. The sequence continues at coordinate 391,544,274 of NW_027362765.1, forward strand.
TCATTCCATTCAGGCAAGTTCTGAAGACCTCCGTTCTCAGGATCGGTTAGGGTCACAGTGGTTGGATCCCCAATTTATTCTCTTTATAGATAGGGGATAATTTATATACTGGTTACAAATTCCTTCATTATCCCATCACCATCATCATGGGATCCAGTAGTGTGAAACCATTGAGTATGAAGGTGCCCTGAGCAATCCGGCAGCAATCCTTGAGCTTGTCCGTCAGTGCTTGATGGAGTTATTTTCCAACAGATGAGGAACGACTGACCTAGGATAGTAGACAAGACCATGGCAGAAACCCCACTCCCCTCTCTTGTACAATTTTCCTGCAGCCTATAGATCAAAAAGTCATTACTGTTTCCTATGACTACCTTTGGCTGACTGCGGGCTTGCTCAGCAAATATCCTCCATTTCAAGCCGTGAATCTCAAACTACATTTTTTTTTTCTAAAAATATTTGGACATCTGGATCCTTGAAAGTACTGTAATAATGGAGCTGCAGCTGTGGGATTATGACCCATAGCACCATCTAATTACCGTGGGAGATCTGCCGCATAAAAGCAATGAGCTGGCAATGGGCAACACACATCATTTTAGCTGCAAGTTATAGGTATTTTTCGTTTATCTATATTAATTCCATGAATTTTAGTTTTGCAGAAGGGCTGGCTCTCGTTAAGGCATTTAATTAGCAATGCAACATGCAAATAATCTCTCCTGGAAAGAAAGTTACCTATGGAGGTAACTACGGAACCCTGTAAGTCAATGTCCAAGGGTTAGTCCCAAAAATGCAATTTATCCCCTGTCTAGAGGATTCAACATGCCTTTATCCAGCGAAACCTTGATCTGCACTGATGAGGGGCAAGTTCCCTCTAAATAGCTATGTGCAGATGGGTATGTGTATGGATAATATTCCTAGTCATGTTGGAAGGCTCATGAAAGGGTTATTCCCAAAAATATACAGATCAGAACAGCGGGCATGCGCCCCTCCGTTCCATTTATGACAAGGTTGCAGAGTCCTGTTCTCAGGTATCCAGAGCTCTGATCTCTAGATCACCGGGTTTCCCAATGGTCGGATCTCCAATGATCAATTATCCTATATCCCCTGTTTTTTTTCTTGAGAATAACCCTTTAAAGTTTGGACATTGACTTAAATAGTAGCCACCTTTTTGGGGGAATAACCCTTACACCTTGACTAGGAATATTAGCCAATACAAATAGCCATCTACACACAGCTGTTTTGGGGGGAATTTGCCCCTCATCAGTGCAGAACAGGTACATATTAAAACCACAATGTGTGTCATGTATATTAATGGTGTTTTTTGCAGGTAATCAAATGTCTGTTCCTTAATTCTTATTCACCCAGGTCTGGTAGCTCCTGGGCCGAGGAAGCAGAAGATAAGGGAACTTCTAATTTTCTGCATTTTCTCAACCAAAGTCTAATATATTACGATGCAAACCTTGACTGTGGCAGGTAATTGAAATGCTTCTAATTCTTCAGGGAGTGGATGAATGCGATAGATTTATTGGTAGGAGGATGTTTAGGGAATTTTAATATTTTATTTAAAAAAAAAAAGCATTTTAACAAATGATTGTGTCTTCCACGGAAAATTCCCACTTTAATAGTAAACCAAAACTTCAGTTGCTGAGTATAAAGGGCAGAAGCAGAAAGAACAGTAGTAGATGGGCACAGAAATAAAAGAAAACATTGAGACTTTTTTTCCATCTGCATTTGTAGATCTGCTGTGTTCCCATGCCCTTGGCTGTGGATATCGTGCTTTATTCACCGTCAATCACTGCTAGGGCGTGTGGACTTTACCAAAGTGAATCCCAATTTCTACAACACCGGAGAGTTCTAAATCCAGTGGCGTAACTGGAGTCCGATGGGCCTCGATGCAAAATTTGGACCTGGCCTTCCTCCCCGCATGTTGGTCAGATGTATGGGCCCTTGTAGAGTTCTAAATCCTACAATGACATACGAGTTGTACCTTCTCCCCCATTATCTAGTAATGTTCCCTATCTTGGGCTCCTTCCTGGTATATATGTCCCCCATCCTGGTGTACAGTTGAAACCAGAAGTTTACATACACTATATGAAAAGACACATCTTCATGTTTTTCTCAATATCTGACATGAAATCAGAATAAACCTTTCCCGTTTTAGGTCAATTTGGATTACCATAATTTTTAATATTTGCCAAATGCCAGAATAATGAGAGAGAGAGAGAATATTTTAATGCATTTTTATTACTTACTGGAAGCTTATGATAGGTTTTTTGGCAACGTCTAAGTTAATTAGAGATGTATTTTAATGCACACCTGAAACACACTGCTTCTTTGTGTAGCATCCTGGAAAGTCTAAAGAAATCAGACAAGATATCATGAAGAAAATTGTGGACTTGCACAAGTCTGGCTCATCCTTGGGTACAATTTCAAGATACCTGAAGGTGCCTCGTTCATCTGTACAAACAATTATATGCAAGTAGAAACAAAATGGGAATGTCCAGCCATCATACTGCTCGGGAAGGGGACGGGTTCTGTGTCCCAGAGATGAACGTGCTTTGGTCCGATGTGCATATCAACCCAAGGACAAAAGCAAAAGACCTTATGAAGATGATGGCAGAAGCTGGTAAGATTGTGTCAATATCTACAGTGAAACGAGTACTGTATCAACATGGGCTGAAAGGCCACTCTGCCAGATTAATGTTTGCAAATGCACACAGGAACAAAGACCTTAATTTCTGGAGACATGTCCTGTGGTCTGATGAAACTAAAATTTAACTTTTTGGGCATAATGACCATCGTTACGTTTAGAGGAAAAAGGGAGAAGCTTGGAAGCCTAAGAACACCATCCCAACTGTGAAACACGGGGGTGGCAGCATCATGTTGTGGGGTTGTTTTGCTGCAGGAGGAACTGGTGCACTTCACAAAATAGATGGCATCATGAGAAAATAAGATTATGTGGCAATACTGAAGCAACATCTCAAGACATCAGCCAGGAAGTTAAAGCTTGGGCGGAAATGGGTCTTCCAAATGGACAATGACCCGAAGCATACTGCCAAAATGGTAACAAAGTCAATGTTTTGGAGTGGCCATCACAAAACCCTGATCTCAATCCTATTGAAAATTTATGGGCAAAGCTGAAAAGGCTGCAAGCAAGGCGACCTACAAACCTGGATCAGTTACACCAGTTTTGTCAGGAGGAATGGGCCCAAATTTCGACTAACTATTGTGAGAAGCTTGTGGAAGGAGATCCCAAACGTTTGACCCAAGTCAATCAGTTTAAGGACAATGGTACAAAATACTAATGAAATGTATGGAAACTTTTGATTTTGTAGTAAGTAATAAAAATGCCTTAAAACATTCTCTCTCTCTCATTATTCTGGCATTTGGCAAATATTAAACATCATGGTAATCCTAATTGTTCTAACACGGGAAAGGTTTATTCTGATTTCATGTCAGATATTGAGAAAAACATGCAGATGTGTGTTCTATATAGTGTATATAAACTTCTGGTTTCAACTGTATATGTCCCTCATCTTGGCCCCATCCTGGTATATATGATCCTTATCCTGGTATATATAGTATGTCCCTCATCCTGGTACATATGTCCCTTATCCTGGGCCCATCCTAGTATATATATCTCCCATCCTGGTATATGTCCCTTATGCTGGTATATATGTTCCCCATCCTGGTATATGTCTACCATTCTGCCGCTGTTCTTTAATGCAAATTAAAAAAAGAAATGATTATACTTGTCTTCCCTCCACTCCCCCGCCACGCGGCATCCTCATCTGAAGTCGGCAGCTGACTTCAGCGAGCAAGCGATGAGAGCGCATAACATCACTGCCATGCGTCCTCAGTCACATGTCGTGAATGCTGACGTCAGTTGCTGGCCTCTGATTGGCTGGCAGCATGTATTGAAGCACACAGACCCGGCGGGTCTCAGCGCCGAATACACCTCAGCTGAGTGTGCGTCAGAGGACGAATATCCAGTTTAAGTTTGCTCTGCCGTCAATGGGCTCCTCACCCGCACGGGCCTGGTGGCGACCGATGCGACAGCAATTGTTATGCCCTTGTCAACATCCGTAGACAGAAAGCGGAATAGTTAGTCAAACAGTACTTGGCTTTTGAGATTGGCATCCTGGAGATGGGTAGCTTTTTGGCACACTTCACACACTGGCAGAAGTTTTTGGCCGTAGGTTTTGCCCAGTAGGTTTTGGTGGGGCATTTTCGTTTTCTGAATCTTCAGATGGTTTAGGAAGTTTTCCCTTTTTCCAGGAGTCTCTTATCCGAGATGCTCCAGTAGGGCGTCAAGATTGAGGTTAGGGCTTAAGAGAAGTTCTTGCAAAATGGGTAAAAGGCAGAAGGTCAGGGCAGGCAGCAGACAAAAGATCATGGTAAGGAAACTACTTGGGTCTCTAGCAAGAATAGCAAGTCAAGAGACACACCTTTCTAGTCAAGAGACTGGGAGGCAACAAGCTTGCACATTAAAGGAGGAGCTCATTGGTGGAAATAAGCAGGAATCGGTCAAAAGATGGGCAGTGTGTCGTGTGTGTCAGATCTGATCAAACTTCTGGTCAAAAATGTAAAAAATCTAAGATATATGGGCTCTGTCTCATGACTCCATCGCTTATAATCTATCTGTTCAGTGACCCACTGCAAACCACCCTTGCACTCCCATTGATGGGAGTTGTGATATGCGCCATCAAACATATGCTCCGTCCTTACAGACCCTCATTATCTTGGCAAAAAATGTCAGTCCCATGCCAAGTGCAGCATCTGGTATGAATCATTTCTTTCCTTGGCATACATTTTTGAGGTCTTTTACATCTTTTTATTATCGGGATCCTTACCATGAGCTGGTAATGACTCGACTGAGCCACATTGCACTTCATTAGCCGTCTCCTAGGGCAGCGCATATTATTCTATTAGTGGAGCGCCGATGCTATGCCTCATTTACAACATTTTTTTGGAGAGTCAGGAAGTTTCGCAGCAGAATAAACAAATTAATTATACAATAAGAGACCATTAATGGAGTCAATTTAGCATAAAACAAAAAAAAAATAGTTTCATCCAGTCCAATCAAACTGAAGAAGAGTCAGGTTTGGAATGGGAAGTTCTCATTTGCTTTTCTGCATTTTTAAGCAGCCGGTATTGAAGCCGATTGTCACAGAGAGCACATTTGTATGAGGGAGCGGGGACGCGGAGCATGCATTGCAGGAAGTTATGGTATGAGTTTGGAAATTAAGTATGCTCGGGGCTGAATAATTATTGTAATTGATGTTGTTTGGATTTAGAGTTTACTTAATAATTCATAAGATAATCAGATTTCCTATACCGTCTGCATTGCGGGGATCGGAGAGAGAACTGCACTCTTCATTCTGGAAATGTCATACCGCTCCCTATTACTTAGATGCAGAGATTTAAGGACAGTTGGTTCAGGGAAATGACTAAGGTTCGACTGACAATAAAAGTCATGCAAGGTGAGGGAAGGAACAAATGTACAACGACGGCAATAGGAGGAAAGGAGCCCAACAACTAGGGAAAGGGGGAGTGGAGACCCCTAGGCAGATCTAATATCACCCTGACTACCCTGTCGTCCCTATATTGGTTCCACACCTATCGCCATACAGGAACCTAAGCCCTGAATGTCCCTAGAGCTTGGCCCTAGGTAGGGAGGGGACGGGATGAGCACTAGTCAGGCCACACTGAAACTAAAGACAACACGGTAAACAAACAAAGGGGATACACTTAGCTTGAGAAGTCACCAGAGAGATAACGCCAACTGTCCTCCAAGGGAAGTCCAAGAAGAAATTAGCCGACTACTAGTACTCGAGGCATGTACAGAGGAACATACAACTATCACCGGCAACTCTCTGGAGACATTGAGAGCTTTTAACTACCAAGCAAGGGTGTGTCAATTAGCAGCAGAAGGTGGATGTCACTGCTAGGTCCTAAAGGGAGAAGGATATCACTACACTACAGAGATGATAAGATCAAGAAGGCGTCTGCAATGCCAAGCGCAGTGACCTTCTACAGCCGGATCCACAGCGACTGTCTGTCACACTTGATACACCCTTGACAATAAATTTGTACTTGCCAACTTTTAGAAATTCTCCTACAGGAGAATTTGAAATTTTTGAAAGCATAAACATTAGATATCAAAGTAAAATTCGCTGGACCAGGCGCCTTCAAAATTTGGGATTTGATTCATGCAAATCACCAAATAAATTGTTATTTTACACAAAGCAGTAGATTGCATCACCCAGGGAAGGACCACATGACATCAGGCGCGATCACTATATTAGCTTGCAGCTATTAGATCACATGGTATAGCACAGCCAATCAGTAGTGACTATCCCAGCCTGTATAAAAGCCAAGGCAGGGAATGCAGCGGCCACTTTGTAGAGAATCTTGATAGTGAGAGACGTCAGAGCTCACAGCTTAACAATAGTGACAGAGGGAGGAAACCATAAAACACTTAATAAATATTACAGATAGTGTGTGACATCTCAGCAGTGAAGAGCTGTTATTATCCATTTACCTTTAGCTATGTTTGTTGAGGTCATTTACACATTATTAAGGCTGTTTGCATTAAAGAATGTTAAAGGATACTGTCCTAGGAGAGCTCAGAGCATTACACGCATGTTTTTAAGCCAATTGAAAGCTTTGCAGCAAATCAAATTTTGGGAAAACAACAAGGACCAGTAAAGTCATAAAAAGCAAGTGTACCCACCTTCGTAACCTAAAGCAAACTTGTCACTGAGAAAATTCTGCTTAAACTTCAAACATGATGGTTTAGAGCAGAAGGAGCTGAGCAATGCAATATATAGATTTATGGGAAGAGATTAAGCATAGCTTCAAAAGTACAGTCATATGAAAAAGTTTGGGCACCCCTATTAATCTTAAGCTTAATGTTCTATAAAAATTGGTGTTTTTGCAACAGCTATTTCAGTTTGATATATGTAATAACTGTTGGATACAGTAATGTTTCTGCCTTGAAATGAGGTTCATTGTACTAACAGAAAATGTGCAATCTGCATTCAAACAAAATTTGACAGGTGCATAAGTATGGGCACCTCACCAGAAAAGTGACATTAATAGTTAGTAGATCCTCCTTTTGCAAAAATAACAGCTTCTAGTCGCTTCCTGTAGCTTTTAATGAGTTCCTGGATCCTGGATGAAGGTATTTTTGACCATTCCTCTTTACAAAACAATTCCAGTTCAGTTAAGTTTGATGGTCGCCGAGCATGGACAGCCCTCTTCAAATGATCCCACAGATGTTCAATGATATTCAGGTCTGGGGACTGGGATGGCCATTCCAGAACATTGTAGTTGTTCCTCTGCATGAATGCCTGAGTAGATTTGGAGCGGTGTTTTGGATCATTGTCTTGCTGAAAGATCCATCCACTTTGTAACTTCATATTTATCACTGATTCTTGAACACTATTGTCAAGAATCTGCTGATACTGAGTGGAATCCATGCGTCCCTCAACTTTAACAAGATTCCCAGTGCCAGCATTGACCACACAGCCCCAAAGCATGATGGAACCTCCACCAAATTTTACTGTGGGTAGCAAGTGTTTTTCTTGGAATGCTGTGTTTTTTTGCCACCATGCATAACGCCTTTTTGTATGACCAAATAACTCAATCTTGATTTCATCAGTCCACAGGACCTTCTTCCAAAAAGAAATTGGCTTCTCCAAATGTGCTTTTGCATACCTCAGCCAACTCTGTTTGTGGCGTGCTTGCAGAAACGGCTTCTTTCGCATCACTCTCCCATACAGCTTCTCCTTGTGCAAAGTGCCTTGTATAGTTGACCGATGCACAGTGACACCATCTGCAGCAAGTTGATGCTGCAGCTCTCTGGAGGTGGTCTGAGGATTGTCCTTGACTGATCTCACCATTCTTCTTCTCTGCCTTTCTGATGTTTTTCTTGGCCTGCCACTTCTGGCCCTAACAAGAACTGTCCCTGTGTTCTTCCATTTCCTTACTATGTTCCTCACAGTGGAAACTGACAGGTTAAATCTCTGAGACAGCTTTTTGTATGCTTCCCCTGAACAACTATGTTGAATAATCTTTGTTTTCAGATCATTTGACAGTTGTTTTGAGGAGCACATGATGCCACTCTTCAGAGGAGATTCAAACAGGAGAACAACTTGCAAGTGGCCACTTTAAGTAGCTTTTCTCATGATTGCATACACCTGGCTATAAAGTTCAAAGCTCCATGAGGTTACAAAACCAAAAAAAGTGCTTTAGTAAGTCAGTAAAAAGTAGGTAGGAGTATTTAAAACAAGAAAATGATAAGGGTGCCCATACTTATGCACCTTTCAAATTTTGTTTGAATGCAGATTGCACATTTTCTGTTAGTACAATAAACCTCATTTCAAGGCAGAAACATTACTGTGTCCAACAGTTATTACATATATCAAACTGAAATAGCTGTTGCAAAAACACCAATTTTTATAAAACATTAAGCTTAAGATTAATAGGGGTGCCCAAACTTTTTCATATGACTGTATTGATTAAAATCCTGACTCTTTCTGTGCTTAGGAGTGCTTAGGAGTCCAGTGGGCTGTCCTACAGAGTGATTGACAGTTATGAGTTTATGCACACTCAAATTGGGTAGGTTGACAAACAGGAGTCCAGTGGGCGGTCCTACAGAGTGATTGACAGTTATGAGTTTATGCACTCACATTGGGTAGGCTGACAAACAGGAGTCCAGTGGGCGGTCCTACTGAGTGATTGACAGTTATGAGTTTATGCACACTCACATTGGGTAGGCTGACAAACAGGAGTCCAGTGGGCGGTCCTACTGAGTGATTGACAGTTATGAGTTTATGCACACTCACATTGGGTAGGCTGACAAACAGGAGTCCAGTGGGTGGGCCTACTGAGTGATTGACGGCAATCACGGATGGCTGTCAATTAGGAGTCCAGAGGGCAGCGCTACCTAGTAGCTTCCAGTTATCAGTGTATGCACACTCACAGACTGAAAAGCTCTCCATCAGGAGTCCAGTGGGCGGTCCTACTTAGTGACTGACAGCTATTTCAGTAAGCAGACACACCGAGAAGGCTGCCAATCAGGAGTCCAGTGGGTGGTGCTGCCAGTTATCCATCTATTCACATTCACACAGGAAACACTGTCAACCACTTTGTAGGACCGCCCACTGGACTCCTAAGCGAAATCATTAAGTATTTTCCTACAAAGCTATATAGTAATCTGTTTGGTTTAGCTATACAAAAATAATCAATTAATTCTTCTTTTACTTTGAGGACTGTGGTGGGGAAGTTCCTGGCCCCTTGACCGAGTGTACCTATAGAGCCCCATTCACCCAGAGTGCGCCAACAGGAAGCCTTATATTAGTTATACAGCGGCATACATGACGGCCTTCTGCTGATACATCCGAAGGAGGAAGAAACGAAATGTGAGTCCGCACAAGACTATGTGACAGTATATAGGAAGCGAATACAATATACAGGATATTCATTTCTGTAGGAAGACAGCGCCATCTAGCAGCCATTGAACCACCTACACATATTCCTGCTTCCCCGCACAGTGCTGATGTTTGTCCACAATTATTTATTATTATGCCCAGGGTCGGACTGGGCAGGCGGGGTACCGGTAATTTTCCCGGTGGGCCCCGCCCCCTGCTGCAGAGGAGAGGGGGAGAAGAGAAAGAAAAAAAAAACCTGTGCGCAGGCACAGTGTATGCAGGGACGCGCCCACGCGGCGTTCATTACCTGAACTGCCGCGGCGCACATCCCAGTGAAGCAGCTGAAGCTGCGCGTCTCCCTTCGCCGGCCGGCGTATGACGTCATCGTCATGCGCCAGCTGTGAAGGAGGCGCGCAACTCTGCCGCCGGAGAAGGAGGACACCGCACGGGAGCGCAGGAAGGTAAGAGGAATCTTTGTGTATCTCTGTGTGTGTGTGTATGTATATGAGTGGATGCAGAAAGGGATGGGCCCCTGGCTGGACACACAAGGGGGAACCCTGGCTGGACACACAAGGGGGAACCCTGGCTGGACACATAAGGGGAGAGGCCCCCGGATGGACACACAAAGGGGAATCCTGGCTGGACACACAAGGGGGGGCCCTGACTGGACACACAAGGGGGAGCCGGCTGGAGTCACAAGGGGGGGCCCTGGCTGGACACACAAGGGGGGAGCCGGATGGACACACAAGAGGGAACCCTGGCTGGACACGCAAGGGGGAACCCTGGCTGGACACACAAGGGGGGTCCCTGGCTGGACACACAAGGTGGGTCCCTGGCTGGACATGTCTCGCCCCCGGTGGGGCCTTACTGTCTGGGGCAGTATATATGTATATCACGGTGGCTGGCCCAGGGCAGACAGTGCGCCAAAAAAAGGGGGTTTAATAACATGAAAATAAAAGTTTGTGATGCCACTTGTGGATTCTGGTAAGAGGTTACCAGCGCTGCGACAGTCCACTGAGGCTGATGTTAGGGGTGCTTGGCAGAACCCCACTTTCAGATGTGCCTAACTTGACCTTCTTCACACTTGGTCCTTCTCACCATTGCTCTACGCTGCCCACTCTCAGTCGGGTATGCTGAAGTCCTTCCTGTACGTCGGATCCGGGACCAACCTGACCCCCTGGGGTTTCGAATGCGGCGAGCACGATCCCTCCTGTCTCCTGGCAGGAGCGGGGCGTAAAGGTGCCGTCCTGCACGCGCCGTACCCCCTGGGATCCTTTTTGTAGAATGGAGCCTGCTCCCTGCTCCCCTCCGGGCCTCTATCCTGGGCCCTAACTTGTGGAGCAGAGCTCTGACTGAGCCTCTGCTCTCTGACTGTTCCTCTGCACAGCCCTCACTTAAGAACTCAACTCTCAACTATGGCTCCCTATTATATACTTACTGTATATGTGCTTCCTGTTTCTACTTCCTCCACCCACACCCACTACTGGTTCCCCCTACCTTTGGGTTCCCCCCTACTCCAGCCAGGGGCAGGGCTCAGCAGAAAACTACATTGCGTCTTGCCCCTCCTGCTGGCCTGGAGCGGTGTAGTGTTGGATGTAGGTGGTTGGGGTTCTGTCCATCTTACCTGAGAGAAGGGAGACACCACACCTCGGGGTGAGGTGCAGTATCTCTGTGGCGACTGAACCCTCAGGGGCGCCACAGACACACAAGGGGAACCCTGGCTGGACACATAAGGGGAGGGGCCCCCGGATGGACACACAAAGGGGAGCCCTGGCTGGACACACAAGGGGGGTCCCTGGCTGGACACACAAGGGGGGACGCTGGCTGGACACATAAGGTGAGGGGCCCCCGGCTGGATGCACAAAGGGGAGCTCTGGCTGGACACACAAGGGGGGGCCCTGACTGGACACACAAGGGGGAACCCTGGCCGGACACACAAGGGGGGACCCTGGCCGGACACACAAGGGGGAACCCTGGCCGGACACACAAGGGGGGCCCTGGCCGAACACCCAAGGGGGGGCCCTGGCCGAACACACAAGGGGGGGCCCTGGCTAGACACAAAAGGGGGAACCCTGGCTGGACACAAAAGGGGGAACCCTGGCTGAACACATAAGGGGGGCCCTGGCTGGACACAAAAGGGGGAACTCAGATGGACACACAAGGGGGAACCCTGGATGGACATACAAGGGGGGGCCCTGGCTGGACACACAAGGGGGAACCATGGCTGGACACCCGAGGGGGGGCCCTGGCTGGACACACGAGGGGGGGCTCTGGCTGGACACACGAGGGGGGCCCTGGCTGGACACACGAGGGGGGGCCCTGGCTGGACACACGAGGGGGGAGCCCGACTGGACACATTAAGGGGGGGCTGGATGGACACATTAAGGGGGGGCTGGCTGGACACATTAAAGGGGGGGAGCCTGGCTGGACACATTAGGGGGGAGCCAGGATGGACACATTAGGGGGGGAGCCTGGATGGACATATGGGAAGGGGGGGCAGGATGGGTATATGGGGGGCAAGCTGGACACATGGAGGCCAGGATGGATATGTGGGGGGGCAGGCTGGACACATGGAGGCCAGGATGGATATATGGGGGGGCGCGAATATATGGGGGGTGGGGGCAGGCTGGACACATGGATTCCAGGATGGATATGTGGGGGGGCAGGCTGGACACTGGAGGCCAGGATGGATATATGGGGGGGCGCGGATATATGGGGGGTGGGGGCAGGCTGGACACATGGAGGCCAGGATGGATATGTGGGGGGGCAGGCTGGACACATGGAGGCCAGGATGGATATATGGGGGGCGCGGATATATGGGGGGTGGGGGCAGGCTGGACACATGGAGGCCAGGATGGATATGTGGGGGGGCAGGCTGGACACATGGGGGGCTAGGATTGATATGAGGGGGGCAGGCTCGATACACGTGGGCTAGGATAAATATATGGAGGGGCCATGCTGGACATATGGGGGCCAGAAGGGATATATGGGGGGTGTCAGGATGGATATATGCAGGGGGGAAGGGCAGGGGGGGAGCCTGGCTGGACACATTAGGGGGGGGAGCCTGGCTGGACACATTAGGGTGGGGCCTGGCTGGACATATGGGAAGGGGGGGCAGGATGGGTATATTGGGGCAGGCTGAACACATGGAGGCCAGGACGGATATATGGGGGGGCAGGCTGGACACATGGAGGCCAAGATGGATATATGGGGGGCGGATATATGGGGGGGGCGGATATATGGGGGGGCAGGCTGGACACATGGAGGCCAGGATGGATATATGGGGGGGCAGGCTGGACACATGGAGGCCAGGACAGATATATGGGGGGTAGGCTGAAATCATGGAGGACAGGATGGATATGGGGGGGGCAGGCTGGCCACATGGGGGACTAGGATGGGTATATGGGAGGGGGCAGGCTCGATACACGTGGGCTAGAATAAGTGTATGGAGGGGTCACACTGGACATATGGGGGCCAGAAGGGATATATGGGGGGTGTCAGGATGGATATATGCAGGGAAGGGGGGCCAGGATGGATATATGGGGGTGCCAGGCTGGACAAGGGACTTAATTACTGTTTGGGGACCAGATTAGTTTATGGTGGCCAGTGGGAAACATTATTATTTTAGAGTCCAATTAGGGACATTATGACTTCTGTAATATAATTTACTTTTCAGGAAATTGTTTTCCATGGGATGGGACAAAAGAGGAGTCCTGTTACGGTGCAGGGCGGCACTATATCGCTTTTTTCTTCAACTGGTGTAGTGTAGAAGTTGGGGGGGGAGTGGGAATGTGGTCTAGAAGAGATCAGTTATTGATAACTGTGTGTTATTTTCTGCAGAGATGATTCCTGGCTGGAAGAAGTGATGAAGAAGAAAAGCGAAGATGAAGGACTTCATTTAGAGACGTCACTGGTGAGTCAGTGTATTACATGTACGCTTACACTACACACGTGGTCAAAATTGTTGGTACCCCTCGTTTAATGAAAGAAAAACCCACAATGGTCACAAAAATAACTTGAATCTGACAAAAGTAATAATAAATTAAAAATCTATGAAAATGAACAAATGAAAGTCAGATATTGCTTTTCTGCTTCCACAGAATTTTAAAAAAAATTAACCTCATGAAATTGGCCTGGACAGAAATGATGGTTCTTCTTCTTAACTTAATATTGTGTTGAACAACCTTTTGAGGCAATCACTGCAATCAAACGATTCCTGTAACTGTCAATGAGACTTCTGCACCTCTCCACAGGTATTTTGGCCCACTCCTCATGAGCAAACTGCTCCAGTTGTCTCGTGTTTGAAGGTTGCCTTTTCCGGACGGCGTGTTTCAGCTCTTTCCAAAGATGCTCAATAGGATTTAGGTCAGGGCTCATAGAAGCCACTTCAGAATAGTCCAATGTTTTCCTCTTAGCCATTCTTGGGTGTTTTTAGCTATGTGTTTTGGGTCATTATCCTGTTGCAAGACCCATGACCTGCGACTGAGACCACGCTTTCTGACACTGGGCAGCACATTTCTCTCTAGAATCCCTTGATAGTCTTGAGATTTCATTGAACCCTGCACAGATTCAAGACACCCTGTGCCAGATGCAGCAGACAAGCCCCAGAACATAACAGAGCCTCCACCATGTTTCACAGTAGGGACAGTGTTCTTTTCTTGATATGCTTCATTTTTCTGTCTGTGAACATAGAGCTGATGTGCCTTGCCAAAAACTTCCATTTTTGTCTCATCTGTCCATATGACATTCTCCCAGAAGCTTTGTGGCTTGTCAACATGTAGTTTGGCAAATTCCAGTCTGGCTTTTTTATGATTTTTTTTCAACAATGGTGTTCTCCTTGGTCGTCTCCCATGAAGTCCACTTTGGATCAAACAACGACGGATGGTGCGATCTGACACTGATGTTCCTTGAGCTTGAAGTTCACCTTTAATCTCTTTAGAAGTTTTCCTGGGCTCTTTTCATACCATTCGTATTATCCGTCTCTTTGATTTGTTATCAATTTTCCTCCTGCGGCCACATTCAGGGAGGTTGGCTACAGTCCCATGGATCTTAAATTTCTGAATAATATGTGCAACTGTAGTCACAGGAACATCAAGCTGCTTTGAGATGGTCTTATAACCTTTTACCTTTAACATGCTTGTCTATAATTTTCTTTCTAATCTCCTGAGACAACTCTTTCCTTTGCTTGCTCTGGTCCATTTTGAGTGTGGTACACACCATGTCACCAAACAGCACAGTGAGTATCTGTAGGCCTATATACTGGCCCACTGACTGATTACAAGATTGTAGACACCTGTGATGCTAATTAGTGGACACAACTTGATTTAACATGTCCCTTTTGTCACATTATTTTCAGGGGTACCATCATTTCTGTCCAGGCCTATTTCATGAGTATAATTTTTTTTAAAAATCCTGTGGAAGCAGAAAAGCAATGTCTGACTTTCATTTGTTCATTTTCATAGATTTTTAATTTATTATTACTTTTGTCAGATTCAAGTTTTTTCTGTGACTATTGTGGGTTTTTCTTTCATTAAACGAGGGATAACAACAATTTTCACCACGTGTGTAAATAGCATATACAGAGCTCCTGTGTATAATGTCACTGGTGATCACTGTATTACCTATACACTATATACAGAGCTCCTGTGTATAATAACAGTGTTGTTAGTATTGTGGTTTGTATTCATGATCAGTATTGTAGTATTTGGTCACTTTGGGGTGGTAATATGTGGTCTGGTCATGGTGTGGCCGTATTTATTCCTTGTATGTGGTATTATTCGGTCACTTTGTGGTGGTAATATGTGGTCTGGTCATGGTGTGGCGATATTTGTCCCTTTTGTATGTGGTATTATTGATATAGTGGACTGTGTTGTGTATGGCGGTTATTTGTTCTCGCTGATATTAACTAGAAAAATATTTTTTTCCATTAGGCCACAGCCCCACCATCAGTATTTGGTCTGTATTTTTTCTCAGGAGTGGGTGATAAATGCAGAATTGGTGACTTGTTTCTATTATACCTTTTCTCTGATTGTTCCTCACCTGGTTTTGGCTCCAACTTCTGAGAAAAAATACTGACCAAATACTGATAGTGGGGCCGTGGCCTTAGAGATTAAATACTTGGAGCAGAGCGGCAGAGATGCACTTACAGGGGTTCTCCGGTGAAAACAAGTAATCACCTCCCCACAGGATCAGTGATGATATTGATTGGTGGGGGTCTGACTGCTGGGACATAATCGGCAGAATGTGAAGCTTTTCTCCCCATTAGACTGGAGCTCATGTGAGATGCGACCACTGATCCATTCATTCCCTCAGTGGCTGTGAGCGCTGCTCTTTTTTGGAAGCCCCCAAGAGAATGAATTGAGCTGCGGTCAGACGTCCCACCTGTCGCTGCATTTTAAAATGGGGATAAGTGTCCTGTCAGGGATAAAACTTTCCCATTCTTCCGATAGGTGCGTTTTCCAATGTTCGGACCCAAACGATCAATAAGTTATCACCTATCCTGTGTAGCCCATGGATCAGTGATAACTTGCTTTAACCAAAGAACCCCTTTAATGCAAACATGTACATCCCAGTTATAGTGTCGCCCAGTAGATGTGCAGGAGCCGCCAGTCAATGCTCCACTATAACAGGGATAGCGGATAACAGATATTTGCATATTGCTGTAGGTGGGCCCCTAGAGTCAGTTCCCACTGTGGGCCCCAGACACCCCAGTCCAACCCTGATTATGCCTCACTCACTTGTATAGCACTATTATATTCCGCAGCGCTTTACAGACATCATCATTGCTGTCCCCATTGGGGCTCACAATCTACATTCCCTATCACTATGTCTTTGGAGTGTGGGAGGAAACTGGAGAACCCGGAGGAAACCCACGCAAACACAGGGAGAACATACAAACTCCTTACAGATGTTGTCCTCGGTTGGATATGAACCCAGGACCCCAGCGCTGCAAGGCTGCAGTGCTAACAACTGAGCCACCGTGCTAACCACTGTGCTAACCACTGAGCCACCGTGCTAACCACTGATCCGCCGTGCTAACCACTGATCCGCCGTGCTAACCACTGAGCCACCGTGCCGCCCTAATTACTAGATTATTTTTTTTGCACTCATTACTTATATAGCACCAACTAATTCCGCAGCGCTGTACAGAGACTATCATCATTCACATCAGTCTCTATCCCCCGGGGGCTCACCATCTACTTTCCCTATTGTAGATACACACTGGAGTCGGTATCATAGAAAGTCAATTACATTTTAGTATAATTTTGGAGATTTGGGGAGGACGCCCACCTAAATAAAAAACCAGGAGCCGTGCTGTCTGCCATGTCTGTTGTAGTGAATGTTTCCATTTCCCATGAGATACAAATTTTGGAGATTTTTTTTTCTTAGTAATCTGTGTCGTGATGTTAATGTTATTCCTCCTGGAAAGGTATGAATAAATGGACAGCTGTTACTATTAATCATAATTAATCCATATTAATGCAATATACTGATACATTTCCAGGAAGAATAACAGAGGGTCAGTAACTTATTTGCTTATATATCATATTTACCAACTTGTATCCCTTCCTTCCTGTAAGAATATGGACTGTAGGGTGGGAAGTTAGTTATTTATGATGCCATGCCCCATTCCGGCCCCTGAATTTGGATGTCTCGGTGATGTGGCATCCTGGCAAAGGAAAATGTTAGGGGAGCGCTGCATTGTGGGAGGTTTATGCAGTGCCGGGAAGATTTGCCATCTCTTCTTGTTGTCTTGGATGTGTCCCCTTTTTCTGTTTGGCAAGTATTTAAGATACTCACACGTTTCCAGGAGGAATAACAGAGAGACGGCACAATGATGAGTTCTAAGAAAAGATGCTTCTGCATCAAAATGAAAAAACACGAGCTGATCGATCCACTCTAGATGCCATTTGATTGGCGCTCTGTCACGCAGTCTCCGTTATCTCGGTGTCCGTCTCCAGAAGGCATATATGCCCGAAAATGATTGACGGAGGAGCGCACATTCGTTCTGTAGGCAACATTATAGTTTAAGGCCCTGTCGTCGCATATGTCCAAATCCCTTTTTTGCAGGAAATTTGGATGCAAGTCCCAAATGGACCCACGAACGTGGAGAAAAGCGCAATGTGAAAGCAGCCTTATGGAGCGGAGCCAGGATGTAATGAAAATGTGACAACAGCGGCAAGTGTGAGGCTGCACTGCCCTCTGCTGGTCAAAAGTGTCATAACAAGCCTGAAAAATAAAAACCTGATCTACATATATAATTGTCTTATCCCGTCTGTCTTTCTGTCTGTCTTTCTGTCTGTCTGTCCAGGAAATCCCGCGTCGCTCATTGGTCCGGCAGCAGCCAATCAGCGCCGCGGGATTTCTGAAAAAAGATGGCTGCCGTTAGCGGCTCATCTGCCAGACGGAAGTCAGCGGCGATGCAGCGGGGAGATGAGCGGCGCTAGCAGCACAACTACCCCGACCGGCTCCGCTGACCTCCATGCGGCTAACGTCGGAAGATCAGCGGCTTGGCCCGCTGATCTACCGACAGCAAGTGTGAACGGAGGACCGGGGAGCGGCGCCGCCGGTCGGGATACTTCTGCTGCGAGCAGCCGCTCATCTCCCGGCTTCTCGCAGCAGAAGGAGCCGCACAGGCAGCGCCGCTCCCCGGTCCTCGCTAATACGGAGCCGCACAAGCAGCGCCGCTCCTGGGCCCACACTAATACAATGCTGATTAGTCGCGGTGGCCGACCGCGACCAATCAGCGAGATGGGCGGCAAATTTAAACGCCGCTCTGCTGATTAATCGCGGCCGGCCACCGCGACCAATGAACGAGATGGGCGGCAAATTTAAACGCCGCTCTGCTGATTGGTCGCAGTGGCCGGCCGCGACCAATCAGCAAGATGGGCGGCAAATTTAAACGCCGCTCTGCTGATTGGTCGCGGTGGCCACCGCGACCAATCAGCGAGATGGCCGGGAAATTTAAACGCCGCTCTGCTGATTAATCGCGGCTGGCCACCGCGACCAATGAACGAGATGGGCGGCAAATTTAAACGCCGCTCTGCTGATTGGTCGTGGTGGCCGGCCGACCGCGACCAATCAGCGAGATGGGCGGCAAATTTAAACGCCGCTCTGCTGATTGGTCGCGGTGGCCGGCCGTGACCAATCAGCGAGGTAGGCGGCAAATTTAAACGCCGCTCTGCTGATTGGTCGCGGTGGCCGGCCGTGACCAATCAGCGAGATGGGCGGCAAATTTAAACGCCGCAGTGCTGATTGGTCGCGGTGGCTGGCCGTGACCAATCAGCGAGATGGGCGGCAAATTTAAACGCCGCTCTGCTGATTGGTCGTGGTGGCCGGCCGCGACCAATCAGCGAGATGGGCGGCAAATTTAAACGCCACTCTGCTGATTAATCGCGGCCGGCCACTGCGTCCAATCAGCGACATTGGCGCCAAATTTAAACACCGCTCTGCTGATTGGTCGCGGTCGCCGGCCGCGAC
Source organism: Phyllobates terribilis (assembly GCF_046119375.1). Taxonomy (NCBI): domain Eukaryota; kingdom Metazoa; phylum Chordata; class Amphibia; order Anura; family Dendrobatidae; genus Phyllobates; species Phyllobates terribilis. The sequence goes on from NW_027362765.1 coordinate 391,563,188, forward strand.
CAATGAGCAGTATTGGCGCCAAATTTAAACCCCGCTCTGCTGATTGGTTCGACCGCCGGCTTCGACCAATCAGTGATTTTGGTGCCAAATTTAAACAACGCTCTGCTGATTGGTCGCGGTGGCCGGCCGCGACAAATCAGCAATTTTGGTGACAAATTTAAACACCGCTCTGCTGATTGCTCGCGGTCGCCGGCCGCGACCAATCAGCAGTATTGGCGCCAAATTTAAACACCGCTCTGCTGATTGTTCGCGGTCGCCGGCCTCGACCAATCAGCATTATTGGCGCCAAATTTAAACCTCGCTCTGCTGATTAGTCGCAACCACCGGCCGTGACCAATCAGCGATATTGGCGCCAAATTTAAATACCGCTTCGCTGATTGGTCGTGGTGGCCGGCCGCGACCAATCAGCGATATTGGCGCCATATTTAAACACCGCTCTGCTCATTGGTCGCGGTTACCGGTCACGAATAACCAGCATTATTGGTGACAAATTTAAACACCGCTCTGCTGATTAGTCGCAGCCGTGACCAATCACCATTATTGGCGCCAAATTTAAATAACGCTCTGCTGATTGGTCGCGACCGCCGGCCGCAAACAATCAGCATTATTGCCGCCAAATTTAAACCCCGCTCTGCTGATTGGTCGCGTTCGCTGGCCACGACCAATCAGCATTATTGGCGCCAAATTTAAACCCCGCTCTGCTGATTAGTCGCGACTGCCGGCCGTGACCAATCTGCGATATAGGCGCCAAATTTTAACACCGCTTTGCTAATTGGTCGCGGTTGCCGGCCTCGACCAATCAGCGATTTTGGCGCCAAATTTAAATACCGCTCTGCTGATTGCGCCCGGTCGGCCGCATACCTATTCTAGAATACCCGATGCGTTAGAATCGGGCCACCATCTAGTATTCTTATATTTGGACCAACAACTAAAATCTAAATGTAAATAAAATCATCCCCCAATGATCAATTATATCTGTATTAATGTTATGTTTCATGACATTGCTATAGGGCTCCCATAGAGGTGCAGGGCGCCTCTACTGTACTTCTTTATTTCTTCTTTGCAGCAAAACTGTGAACAGGGGACACAAAAATGGTCAAATTTATCAACACTGTACCAGGAAAACTAATAGAGCAGCTTTCATTTTATCAACGCTATTTAACCCCTTAAGGACATGGGCAATTTTTGTTTTTGCAATTCAGTTTTCCTGACCCTTTTCTGATAAACATAATTTTTTATGATCGTCCGGAGTCTGATTGTTTCGCTGATTCAGCCATACATTGTCTCGGTTCAAGAAACTCGTCCTGAATTTTTTGTATATAAAGCTCCTATGACGTCATCAACCCAAGTCATTTGAGTGTAAAGGTAGTTTGTGTCCTGCAGGCTGCTACACTCTGCTAAATCGCTGTTCCAGCATTGCTACTCGGACCCTGCTGGACCAGCTCTGTATCATCAGCCACTGCCTGGCGAGCTCTGCTACATCAGCCACTGCCTGGCCAGCTCTGCTACATCTGCCATCGCAGGGCCATGTTTGTTACATCAGCCATTACTGTTCCAGATCAGCTTCAGTGGTTTTCCAGCATTGTTACTCAGACCCTGCTGGGCACAGTCTGCTACATAAGGCATCGCTGGACCATGTCTGCTACTTCAGCCATAGCTGAGCCAACTCTGCTACATCAATTATTTCTGGGCCAGCTCTGCTACATCTGTCATTATTGTTAAGCACTGCTACACCAGTACCGCTGCTTCATTGCTGCTATTCTGGCAATTGCTGTTTTAGCTTTGCTACATCAGTCTCCACTGTTCCAGTACTGATCCATCAGTCTTCGCTGTTCCAGCACTGATCCATCAGTCTCAGCTTTTCCAGCACTGTTACATCAATCTCCGCCGTTGCTCCACTGATACATTAGTCTCCGTCGTTCCTCCACTGATACATTAGTCTCTGCCGTTCCTCCACTGATACATTAGTCTCCGCCGTTCCTCCACCGATACATCAGTCTCCGCTGTTCCAGCTCTTCTATAGCAGTTTTGTAGCTCCTCTACAGCCTGTTATATCTTCAAAACCATTTCACCCTGAATGAATGGTCCTGCTGACTGGGCGCAATAGTCAATGCCAATGTTGCTCAAGAATTGCTCATCTGGACCAGCGGCTTCAAGGATCCGCCTCACCAGGTGAGAGGTAACAGACTGAAGTCCATATTGGTCGTACTTGTTCCGTGACACTGGACGGTTACTCTAGGGAAGTTCTTTCACCTTTGGACCTTTCTTAAACTAGTGACTATCGGCCGAAAATATTAAATATGGCTGCACAGATTCTCATTAATCGGCTAAAATAAAACGATTCTTTTGGTTAGAATCATCCACTTTGATCAACTTCAGTCAAACGTATTTGGAAAAACTGCGCTCCCGCCTCCACCAAGAAAACAGCCATAAAATCTAGTATTGTTGATGCACTTTTTTTATGGGATCTTTAATTATTCAGAGAATATGCAAATACAATTATCTGGAAAAAAATCCTCACCGCACTGATGAAAAATGCATGAGCTGCGAGAAACGTTTGTGTCTGTCATCTGTTCTCTTCCATTGCCCCATCGGCCCCTCAGGCGCTGGGAATTTCCAGATAACATGGAGAATGTGTCCTTGCAGGCGGCACATATAGAGATGGTTATCTGCGCTGACAGATCCCAGGGCGGATCTGCGCTTTATGTCTACAGACCGGATACAGATCCAGAATATTGGGATTTTTCAGCTTTCCTGATTTTAGTGTCGATTTCCTTTTTTTTTTCATCGCAAAGGGTGAAGACCTACGACAGAATGGACATGATACGGGTTAGAAAATCTGCACAACTTCTCAATTCCACGCTAATTTTTTTCTGCTACATGTGAATAGGGTTTTGAAAACCTCATCTGCACGTGTTATACTGTAAAAAAAAAAAAAAATCTGCAATGTGTGAATTTAATCCTTAGGGAACTTTGACTGCACAGGTGGATTCCAGAAATTGTTGCAAAATGTATATTGAAAATTGCCACTTTTTCTTTAGATAGGTCCCTTCAGCACCCAATATGATGTGTCCAGTTCGTGTCACTCTTAGGGCTTGTGTACATGACCGTAATATCGATCCGAGTAACATCGGATCACACTCCGACCAATGTTATGCTATGGGGCCGCCGTGCACATGTCTGATTTTTTTCTTGGACCAAGCCGATCTGGGGGAAAAAAAAATGACAGCATATTTGAGTTTGATCTGATATTCAGATCGCACTCAACCATACAAGTCAATGAATGCGTGGGAAAAAATGGGCTGCACTCTGAAGACATCTGAGTCCAGTCCGATTTCCATGCACTGAACACAATGGAGAAGATGGAGACATTTTTTTCTCCATCTTTTCCTCATCCGAAAGAATCAGATTACACTCTGATCAGAGTTTGATTTGCATAATTGATCCGACTCTCTTGGGTGAGAGATTATATGCTGATGTGACCCCAGCCTTAAAGGGGTTTTCCCACAAACATAGTTAATTTTAAAGTTTATTTTAATCAATAGATCTTGGAATAATAATAAGTTCCACAATTGGATGTGTTTAAATAAAATGTTCCTGTGCTGATATAATCTTATAAATGTGCCCCTGCTGTGTACTGTGTAATGGCCGTGTCTGACCCTGTACAGAACATGGTCTGATCATACTGACGCGCCCCTGGGCCTGTGTCGCGCTGCGTTGCGCACGCGGGAGCTTACCCGGAGCCGGATCTCTTGAGGGTTGTAGTCTCGTGGCGGTGACCCGGTCCGTGCCCAGGGAGTCAAACTGAGCGGCGATGTAACAGCGGTAGATGCAGGACGACTACGCCACCCGTTGAATGCAGCTATGGAGCTGCCGCTGCAGGACAGTCCGCTGAGGCCGGTGGATGGATGGTGCAGCGTAGATGGTATAACCCCCAACGGGAGGGGTATGGCCTCAGGGCAGCAGATGTGGATGATGGGGGTAGCAGGAACCACTCAGAGACGGTGCGGTGTAATTCAGGGTCTTTACTGGTAACAACGATAGACCCTCCCGGAGTACTTGCTAGTGAACGGGGCCTGGTCAGTCCTTGAGCAGATGGGATCTCCCCTGGCCAGGTGGAGTTGTAGGCCTCCCAAACTGACTGTACTCTTCTGGCTACCTTGCTAGAAGCGGATATAAGTAGCCCACGTCCCTGAGTGTACCGTGTGGTGCTCACCCGTATGGCCGGTGACTCGGGGCCTTCTAATGGCTTCCGCTCCACGATGGCGGTGCTGGTCCCACGCGTGTGACCGTGCCTTCGGGTTTCTGGGCCTGAGGACCTGAAATCCCCTGCCGGTCGGCTTCTGCTGCTGGGTAAGAGTTAGTCCCCACAGCCTCGGACGCCGGGTCCGGTAAGAAAGCTTCTCAGTCAGGGCGAGCTCTGCAGCTGCCAGCCCCTGACTTGTAGTAGTATTGCTCCCACTGAGCTTCTGCTGTTTCTTCCTGTGACTGTTTCTTGTCTCTACTCTCCTTGACTAACTAACCCTGCTTCAGCCCCGGGTTTATATAGGGGAAGGTCTTCCCCTCCCAAGACTGGGCAGGAGGTGTGGCATGCACAGGATCCCTGACCAAAGGACCTCCCACCTGCTCTCAGACATAACATTACATTACTGTGGGAAACCAGACCCCTGGGGTGCCACATTCCCCCCTAGTGAAATTTAGTACTCCGGGACTAAACATATTGTAGAAAAACATAACAAGATATACCAACAATAATAGTACAATAAGAAGAAACACATAAAGGTGGTCACGGCATGTCCGTAACCGGGTGTAGTCTTTGAAGAAAAGCAAGGTGTCCATTTCACCAAAACAGGGAGACGTAACCAGGTAGGGGTCTGTCCTACCCCAAGTCCTTAACAGTCTCTAGTCCATCCTGGGTTACGCTCCAACTATGTACAAGGATTCCCGGTAAATCCACCAAGGATTCCTAAAAATAACTGGAAACACAAAATTATACACAAGCAACAATACACAGATAAACATAAATAAAACAATTTATACACTTCAAATCCTCCAGCGTGCGGGTAACTGGCCTCTAGTGGCCCTAGTGGACCTACGGAGCTGACTGTCTGGCCCTGAACTACAGGGTGTAGGAGCTGTCAAGGGTAAACTGGGCAGCTGTCTACCGGCTCTTTGTCTCACTAGGGGTACGGCAGGCTCACTATAAGCAGAGGGTTGATCCTCCTGTTCTGCTTGTGTGGAGTCTTCTGCCTCCTGGACCGGCTGTTCTTCCAGCTCTATCTGTTGCTCCGTAGGTGCTTGGGATGCTGGTTGGAGGAAGGTGAGTACGGGTACCACAACTGCACCATTGACTTGAGTCCAAGACCGAGGGAAGTCCCCGAGCACAGTACTAACCATATCTTCCCTTTCCTCTACGGGTCGATGGTCTTCTTGTTCCTCTTCAGGGTTCCTCAGTTGTTCGGGACACTTCTTCAGGTGGTCCCGGGATACAATGGCTGTGGTTTCCCCTCCGTCTTTACTGATGGTACAAACCTTCGGGTTCTCGTGGCTTGAGGGCAGTACGGTGTACGGGTCCTTCTCCCACTGGTCATCCAACTTGTGGAGCCGTCTCTTCCTCTTCAAGACCTGCTCTCCGGGTACCAGGGGAACAGCGGGAGCATACTGGTTGTAAGTTTTCTCTTGTCTTTCCCTAGCCTGACAGAGACTTCGCTCCACGCTCTCCTGTACTCTCCGGTACTGCTGCTGCCTCTCTGTGTCCCAGTCTGTTTCTGGTGAAGTGTCCTCGGGTGTCAGGACTCCCATTTCCAGGTCAACAGGTAACTTACCAGGTCTTGCCCTCATTAGGTAAGCCGGGGTACAGTTGGTGGAACCTACCGGGATGTGGTTGTATAGGTCCACCAGATCGGGCAACTTCTCAGGCCACAGACTGCGTTCTTCCAGGGGCAACGTTTTTAGAAGATCCATTACCACCTGGTTCATTTTCTCACAAAGTCCATTAGTTTGCGGATGGTAGGGTGTCGTCCTTATCTTCCGGCAGCCATACAGATTGCAGAATTCCTGGAAGACCTCCGCTTCAAAGGCAGGTCCCTGGTCCGTCAGCACTTGGTCCGGGTACCCGTGTGGACGGCAAAAGTGCTGCTGGAAGGCTCTAGCTGCTGTTTGAGCCGTTAAGTCCTTGACGGGGACGACAACCAGAAACCGGGAGTAATGATCCACGATGGTTAACGCGTAGACGTAGCCACTTCTGCTTGGGGTCAGTTTTACATGATCCAAGGCTACCAGTTCCAACGGTTGCCGGGTGACGATGGACTGCAGGGGAGTCTTCTGGCTGGCACGGTCCTTACTTCTCAGCTTGCACGGGCCACAGTCTCTGCACCACTTCTCGATGGTTCCCCTCATGCCTACCCAGTGGAACCGCTTGCGCAGCAGGAACTCCAGCTTCTTCCACCCGAAGTGTCCAGCTCCGTCGTGGTATGCCTCCATCACCATGGCTGCGTCTCTTCGTGGCACCACTACTTGCCAGAGTAATTCATGCGTCCGGGAGTTAACCATTCTGCGGCACAACTTCCCTTTGTAAAGGAACAGTCGACTCTTCTCTGCCCATAGTTGTTTGGCTTCCTCCGGAGCGTCTGGTTCAAGGCGAGCCTCCGGCCGAGTCAGCATCTCCTTCACCAGTCGGACGGCAGGGTCGCTGTCTTGCGTTTCCGCCCAGTTGTAGTGGGGTAAGGGGTTCAACGTAGCAGCCTGCTTACTCCTTACCCGGTGGGAATACTGGATAGTCCCATGACGGTGGAACGCAGGGAGTTCAACTTCTTCCAGTCCCTCCGGATCTTCTCCTCCGTCCGGCAGGTTGGGCATCCTGGACAGGGCGTCCGCGTTGGTATTGGAGCGTCCTGCCCGGTATTTGATTGTGAACTCGTAGTTGGACAGACGGGCCATCCACCTCTGCTCCAGGGCACCGAGTCTTGCCGTGTCCAGGTGTGTCAACGGGTTGTTATCCGTGTACACGGTGAACCGGGAAGAAGCGAGGTAATGCTTAAAGCGCTCGGTGACTGCCCATACTACGGCCAGGAACTCTAACTTAAATGAGCTGTAATTCTCGGGGTTCCTTTCGGTGGGTCGCAGTTTTCGGCTGGCGTAGGCGATTACTCGTTCCTTCCCCTGCTGGATCTGGGACAGTACGGCTTCTAGCCCGATGTTACTGGCGTCGGTGTAGAGGATAAAGGGCTGGCTATAATCCGGGTACGCCAGGATTTCGTCCCCCGTGAGGGCCATCTTCAGCTGGCGGAAGGACTCTTCTTCCAGCTCCTCCCATTTGAAGGGCGGCTTCTGGTTCTTGGCCTTCCGGGACTGGCCTATCAGGAGGTCCTGCATAGGTGCTGCCTTTTTGGTGAAACCGGGAATAAACCTTCGGTAGTAGCCTACCAACCCGAGGAACTGCCGCACTTCTTTTACGCTGGAGGGGCTTGGCCATTCCTTAATTGCGGTGATCTTATCAGGGTCGGGAGCCACTCCGTCAGCGCTCACCACGTGTCCCAGGTACTGCACCTTTGGTTTCAGGAGGTGACACTTGGAGGGTTTCACCTTTAGGCCGTAACTTGCCAGAGCTTCGAACACTTCCGCCAGGTGTTTCAGGTGGTCCTCATACGTCTTAGAATATACGATGACATCGTCCAGGTACAACAGGACCGTCTCGAAGTTTCTGTGGCCCAGACAACACTCCATTAGTCGTTGGAAGGTTCCCGGTGCGTTGCAGAGTCCGAACGGCATGCAGGTGAACTCGCTAAGTCCCATCGGGGTGGTGAATGCGGTCTTCTCCCGGTCCGCCTCTGCTACAGGAACCTGCCAGTACCCGCTAGTGAGATCCAAGGTAGAGAAGAAGTTAGCAGATCTTAAAGCAGCCAATGACTCCTCTATCCTTGGTAAGGGGTACGCATCCTTGTGTGTGATACGATTGATTTTCCGGTAATCTACACACATCCTCATGGTGTTGTCTTTCTTTCGGACTAAGACTAGTGGAGCTGCCCAGGGGCTACAGCTATCCCTGATCACCCCAGCCTCCTTCATGTCTCTAAGCATCCCCTTGGCGTGTTGGTAGTGGGCAGGGGGTACGGGTCGATACCTCTCTTTTATAGGAGGATGGTCTCCCGTGGGGATGTGGTGTTCTACCCCCTTGACTCGCCCGAAGTCTAACGGGTGTTTACTGAACACTCTCTCGTACTCCTGAACCACCCGATAGACTCCTTGTTTCTGGTGTGCGGGAGTGGAGTCAGTACCCAGATGTAGTTGCTGACACCAGTCCTCCATGTTTTTCTTAGAGCCGTTACCTTCCTCCGGGTGAGATGGAGGCAAGGGTTCCACAGATTGTATAGAATTTTGGTTAATGGTATATAATTTGGCTAGCGTGGCATACCGGGGCAGGTACACTTCCCTCTCCCCGATATTTATTATGCGAACGGGCACCCTCCCATGGCGTACATCAACCACCCCCCGTGCTGTCAAAATGGTGGGCCTACTGTCCGAGTAAACTGGTTCTACCATTGCCTGGTAATCTCTACCTCTCAGACCAATAGCTGCCCGGCACCAAATCATCATTTCACTTTTTGGGGGCATGGCAATAGGAAAAGGGTCACACATTCTTACGCTACCAATCTCACCGCCGGAGAGTTCCACCTGTTGCCGTCGCATCAGTGCCCGGATCTCTTTCTGGAGCACCCGCTGCTCGCCGGAGCTGGCGTTCTTGGCAACCTGCTGTAAAAGGAAAATCACCTCTGCAAGACAATTTTCAATTACATTAGTTCCTAGAGTTATTTTTGGGTGACTCTCATGTTTGTCAATATCTACAATGATCAGTCCCTGTGCTGCCAGTTCAACTCTACCGATTTTGATGGTCACCTCTTTAAATCCGATCTGTGGCACGGGCTGGCCATTGCTGGCGATGATACTCAAGTCGTCGTCAGGGTAGCGGGTAATATCCGAGTCATTCCAGTACTGCTTAAAGAGCACGTACGGGATGGTGGTGACCTGTGACCCGGTGTCCAGTAGGGCACTCATGGGAATGCCATCCAGTACCACAGGCAAGACTGGACGTCCTCCCACATATCTGTCGCGCCAGTTCGATGGGCCTGGTGATCTTTTTCCTGGGGGTTGGCCCTCTACCCCAGGTTGTGCCCGTTTAAAGAACAGTACCTTGCCATATGTCCAGGTTGATTGCAGCGGCGGCAGATGGGTCGTCCGTCCTCGCTGTATCGGTCACTGGGTCTTCCTCTGGCCGGTGGGGTCCTCCTTGGTCGACGCCACGGGATGTCCTCCGGTCCGGATGCCAGCTGGATCTTCCCTGGGGTGGAAGCCTGTAAAGACTGCACAGTTCGGGTTAGCGCAGCAACGCTCTTAGCTAGCTCTTGGACCTGATGGTGTAGGTCTGGAGCCGGGTCATTGTCCAAAGCCTGCGCATCAGCTCCCACAGGCCCTGCCGACAAGGGCGCCGCCTCCTGGTGGTAAGTGATAGCAGGGCGCTTGTGGGTCACAACGCCACCCGGTGCCGGTTCTCGGAGCACCCGGATGGCTCTGTCCTTGAACTGTGCAAAGCCCAGATGGGGATCCTGTAAGGCCATTGCCCGCAACTGGGTTCGGTGGGTATTACAATACAGTCCCTCTATAAACTGTTCGGTCAACAGCCTGTCCTCGTTTCCCACTCCATCAGGGTCGGTCTGCTTAATGGCCCTCAGGGCCTCTTGTAGGTTTAGTGCATAGTCCCTTATACTCTCATGCGCTCGCTGCTTGCACCCGTAGAATCTAAGCTTAATCTCGGCTGAGGTGCGGGTATCAAAGGTGTCCTTCAGCCGGGTTAGTATCCCTGCGACAGTCTTCCTCCCAGGTGGCCAGGATTTTACTTCCCTTTTGGCTGCCCGGGTTAGTTGGGCCACCAGGATGCTCACTTTTTGCTCTTCTGTGAGGGGGTACACCTGGAAGAGGCTATCCAGCTTTTCTCTAAAGTCATGCAGGGTATGTGACTCCCCTGAGTACTGGGGTAGCCAAGCTGCTCCCGGGATATAGGGCATGGTGAAGGGCATAACTGCAGCAGCGGTAGCGCTGGCGGGGGTTGAGGCAGTGAAGCTCTCCTCCGTATCCGACATCTTCCTCCCCCCTAGTGGACCGTGGCCTACCTTGCGATGATCCTGTTCCGTAGGCCGCGGCTCCGCAGTGGATCGTCAGGGTTGAGGACCTTCCGTCGCGCTCCTGTGACGTCGGCGTCTGCTGGGCTCCTTCCAGGACCTTACGCAACGTCTGGACGTGAGGCGGGGCTTCAGTTCTCGCGCGCTTTCGGAGTCCACGCCCCTCTTCTTCCCGCGCGGCGTCCTCAAGATGGCGTCCAATGGCGGGAAAACTCCACGGATGGCGGGAAGAAGGCAGAAGATGGCGCCGGATGGCGGGAAACTTCACCGATGGCGGGAAGAAGGCTGAAGATGGCGCCGGATGGCGGGAATCTTCACCACAGGTAAGTTTGAAAAGTCTCTTTTTCAGGCACGCAGTACCCGGTGGTTGCGGGCACGAAATCCTGCCGACTACGCCAAAGTTGACGCGCCCCTGGGCCTGTGTCGCGCTGCGTTGCGCACGCGGGAGCTTACCCGGAGCCGGATCTCTTGAGGGTTGTAGTCTCGTGGCGGTGACCCGGTCCGTGCCCAGGGAGTCAAACTGAGCGGCGATGTAACAGCGGTAGATGCAGGACGACTACGCCACCCGTTGAATGCAGCTATGGAGCTGCCGCTGCAGGACAGTCCGCTGAGGCCGGTGGATGGATGGTGCAGCGTAGATGGTATAACCCCCAACGGGAGGGGTATGGCCTCAGGGCAGCAGATGTGGATGATGGGGGTAGCAGGAACCACTCAGAGACGGTGCGGTGTAATTCAGGGTCTTTACTGGTAACAACGATAGACCCTCCCGGAGTACTTGCTAGTGAACGGGGCCTGGTCAGTCCTTGAGCAGATGGGATCTCCCCTGGCCAGGCGGAGTTGTAGGCCTCCCAAACTGACTGTACTCTTCTGGCTACCTTGCTAGAAGCGGATATAAGTAGCCCACGTCCCTGAGTGTACCGTGTGGTGCTCACCCGTATGGCCGGTGACTCGGGGCCTTCTAATGGCTTCCGCTCCACGATGGCGGTGCTGGTACCACGCGTGTGACCGTGCCTTCGGGTTTCTGGGCCTGAGGACCTGAAATCCCCTGCCGGTCGGCTTCTGCTGCTGGGTAAGAGTTAGTCCCCACAGCCTCGGACGCCGGGTCCGGTAAGAAAGCTTCTCAGTCAGGGCGAGCTCTGCAGCTGCCAGCCCCTGACTTGTAGTAGTATTGCTCCCACTGAGCTTCTGCTGTTTCTTCCTGTGACTGTTTCTTGTCTCTACTCTCCTTGACTAGCTAACCCTGCTTCAGCCCCGGGTTTATATTGGGGAAGGTCTTCCCCTCCCAAGACTGGGCAGGAGGTGTGGCATGCACAGGATCCCTGACCAAAGGACCTCCCACCTGCTCTCAGACATAACATTACATTACTGTGGGAAACCAGACCCCTGGGGTGCCACAATACCACATCTCCTGGGCAGGGGAGGAAGCAAAATAGTATACAGACATTACAGCAGGGGATCACAGCTGATTCTTTTTGTGAGATAAAGCATTTAAAAAATGATTTACCTCAAAGAAATATTTTTTTTGCGATCTCATGCTGTAATGTCTGTATACTCGTTTGCTTCCTCCCCTGTCCAGGAGCTGTGGTATGATCAGACCATGTTCCTGTACGGTCAGACACAGCCATTACACAGTACACAGCAGGGGCACATTTATAAGATTATCTCAGCACAGGAACATTTTATTTAAACACATCCAATTGTGGAAGTTCTGATCATTCCAAGATCTATTGATTAAAATCAACTTTGTTCATGGTAAAACCCCTTTACACTGAAAGATGGTTTGCATGTTAATGACCGGGCCAATATTTACAATTCTGACCACTGTCACTTTATGAGGTAATTACTCTGGAACGCTTCAACGGATCCCCCTGATTCTGAGACTGTTTTTGCGTGACATATTGTACTTCATGATAGTGGTACAATTTATTCGATATGACTTGCGTTTATTTGTGAAAAAATTGGAAATTTGGGAAAAATTTTGAATATTTTGCAATTTTCTAAATTTTAATTTTCATGCCCTTAAATCAGAGAGATACAGTACAGACCAAAAGTTTGGACACACCTTCTCATTTAAAGATTTTTCTGTATTTTCATGACTATGAAAATTGTACATTCACTCTGAAGGCATCAAAACTATGAATTACCACATGTGGAATTATATACTTAGCAAAAAAGTGTGAAACATCTGAAAATATGTCTTATATTCTAGGTTCTTCAAAGTAGCCACCTTTTGCTTTGATGACTGCTTTGCACACTCTTGGCATTCTCTTGATGAGCTTCAAGAGGTAGTAACCGGAAATAGTCTTCCAACAATCTTGAAGGAGTTCCCAGAGATGCTTAGCACTTGTTGGCCCTTTTGCCTTCACTCTGCGGTCCAGCTCATGAAAATACAGAAAAATCTTTAAATGAGGTGTGTCCAAACTTTTGGTCTGTACTGTATGTCATATAAAATAGATAATAAATAACATTTCCCACATGTCTACTTCACATCAGCACAATTTTGGAACCAAAATTTTATTTTCTTAGAAAGTTATAAGGGTTAAAAGTTGACCAGCGATTTCTCATTTTTCCAACAACATTTTTTAAGGGACTGAGGGGCCTTTATGACAGAAAATACTCAAAAGTGACACCATTCTGAAAATGTCACCCCTCAAGGTGCTCAAAACAACATTCAAGAAGTTTATTAACCCTTCAGGTGCTTCACAGGAATTTTTAGAATGTTGAAGAAAACAATGAACATTTAACTTTTTTTCACAAAAATGTTACTTTAGACCCAATTTTTTTTATTTTCACAATGCCACTTCCATCAGGAAGGAGCCGCTCACATTTGTGGTTCAAACTGTGCAGTGCACGAGCGGCCGCGCAGCAGAACACGTGACAGCTCCAGATGCCGCAGAGCTGAGTGTGTCCGTTCACACTATGCTGCTGCACAGGTCGGACCTAGCTCTGCTATATCTCCTCCCTATACTGGAGCGGGGCACAGACCCGTGTGCTGTGGAGCAGCAGCCTTCCTGCAGGACCGGCCTCCTGTGACGTCACAGCAAGTCACTCATGAATCCTCCCTCCGTGAATCCTCCCTCCGTGACGTCACAATGACTCCAAACAGGAAATGCTGAAGAATCTGCACAACAGAGGAAACACTGGAGGAGGGAGAAAAATGTGCTCGTGAGGAAGGTAAGAGCTGCCTCCTCCATGCATCTGCTGCCTGCACCCTGTGTGACCGCACTGTGTGCACTGCTGTGTGTACAGCTCCTGTAGTGTCATCACACATCGTATATCACACACTGTATATCACCCATCACACACTGTATATCACACATCACACACTGTATATCACCCATCACACACTGTATATCACCCATCACACAGTTTATCACCCATCACACACTGTATATCACCCATCACACACTGTATATCACCCATCACACACTGTATATCACACATCATACACTGTATATCACACATCATACACTATATCACACATCATACACTGTATATCACCCATCACACACTGTATATCACCCATCACACACTGTATATCACCCATCACACACTGTATATCACCCATCACACACTGTATATCACACATCATACACTGTATATCACACATCATACACTATATCACACATCATACACTGTATATCACCCATCACACACTGTATATCACCCATCACACACTGTATATCACCCATCATACTGTATATCACACACTGTATATGACACATCGTATATCACACACTGATCACAAATCATACACTGTATATCACACACTATATCCCACATTACACACTGTATATCATACATTGGATATCGCACATCATACATTGGATATCGCACATCATACACTGTATATCGCACATCATACACTGTATATCACCCATCATACACTGTATATCACACATTGATCACACATCTCATACACTGACTATCCACTGTAGATCACATGTCTCACACTGATCACTCATCATACATTGTGTATTACACATTATACTCTGTATACCACTCATCATACACTGATCACTCATCATACACTGATCACACATACATTGTATATAACACACCAGATACAAAAAAAATGCTAAAATATTATTTCTACTTTTCCTGGCCACCGATCCTCCGGCTTCGGATCTTCCAGCGCTGACCAGGCCTCATATCACCGGGCGCGACTCACATTTTTGTCCCTGTGTGACCGAGAGAGCAGAGAACTGCGGTGCCAGGACACACAAGTATAATCCCTTTTTTAATTCCTTCTCTCCCCTCTGCTTATTACGGGGTCTGGAGAGATCTCAGAGGGTAATAATCATCTTTTTGGGACACTTTTTTTTTCTTAAAGAATCAATTCAGTCCAGATTGAATTTTTTTGGCCAATTTACACAAATTTTTCATAATTATCACATCAATAAATAAGCATAGTAGTCACATTGTATCATCGCACTCTTATCACATTGACTCCTACATTGTATCATCGCACGCCTGCTCGGCTGTATACTGGCAGACGTCAGTTTATCTCTGCCACAATACATTGAATATTTTGTGCCTGCATGTGAGAACTTTGTTTCTTCAACCAGATATTGTCACATCACTATTCCCAAAACTATTGCACCATCTACATTACAGAATTTCCCCCACTTCTCCTCCTGACGCCTCTGTTCCTGTTTTTGAAATATACAGCTGCTACATAAAGCCCTCTTCTGCTCGCAGTCATGTGGTTCTGATCCAGTGTAATCTTCCGGCCAGATTTTGCCTACTTTTGTCATGTATGATTTTGTACAGATGAAGTTTCTTTTACGTTTAATTTGCGACCAAAAAGTCACAAAAATCAGCTAAAAACCACCTGAAAATCTTATTAATTTCATTGTTAAACCACTTTGCTGTTCATATATTCCGTGCGTTTATTTCTTTCTTTCACTCACTTATATATCGCCATTAATTCCACAGCGCTTTACAGACATTATCATTTCCACTTCACGTTTTGAATAACGCCCAGAGGAAAAAAAAAAATAAAGTGCATGTCAATTCTTTAAAGTGGATCCTGATGTAATCTGCTCCATACTAAGCTCTGGCCATCACTAGACTGCAAAAAAGGCTTCAAACTCCACCAAAAAGGAGCGTTTTTTATAGCTGTTTCCACTTGAAAAACTAGTTTCTGAACACCTTAAAAACTTTCTTTTACGCATAGCCTGCCACCCCTCATATGGAATCTGCTGCTCTACAATCTATGTAGGCGATATGTAGCAGAGCTGATAGAGAAACAGTACAGCTGTGCAGGTTTTACTGCTGACTGTGGATTGTGGGTCACTTCCCTCCCACATTTACGAGATCTGTAAATATTTGAGCATTGTCATCCTAAATAATAAGGTCAAGAAGGTAATGTTTGTCCTAGAGAGGAATGCCAGGAATTAACCACCCATTGTCCCAGATTCTGTTTATTCTGTTTTAATGACCACAGTGTGACAACAAGCTCAGCTGATTGTATCTTCTCAGCTCCCTTAAAGTGTAACACTAATGTGTGTGTGTGTATATACACATGCATACATACATCAAGAGAAATAAGTATTGAACACGTCACCAATTTTCTAAGTATATTTCTAAAGGTGCTATTGACACGAAATGCTCACCAGATGTCGGTAACAACCCATCCAATCCACACAGGCCGAGGAATCAAGCCATAGATGTCCAAAAATTTAGTTATGTGCAATAATGAGAAATGACACAGGGACAAAGTATTGAACACTCTTACTGAAATTTAATTAATATTTCTTACAAAAGCCTTTGTTGGAGATGAAGTTTCAATATGTCTCCTGCATGGAGAAACTAGTCGCAGGCATTGCTCAGGTGTGATTTTGGCCCAAACACTCTTCACATCCTGAAGCTACCATGAGCTCCTTCTATGAACTTTAGTTCCTTCCATACATTTTCTATTGGATTCAGGTTCGGTGATCGGCTCTGTCATTCTAGTAGCTTTATTTTCTTTCTCTGAAACCAATTGAGAGTTTTTCTTGGCTGTGTGTCTGGAATAAGTCTTGCTGAAATGTCCTCCCTCTTTTCATCTTCATCATCCTGGTAGATGGCAGCAGAGTTTTATCTAGAATGTCTCGGTACAAATTGTAAAGTGCGGCGGAATATGTTGGCGCTATAAAAATAAAAATTATTATTATTATTTGTCCATTCATCCTTCCTTCAATCATATGAAGTTTGCCAGTGCCTTATGCTGAGCAACAACCCCACACCATGATGTTCCCACTGCCAAACGTCACTGTTGGTATGGTGTTTTTGAGGTGATATGCAGTGCCTTTTGGTCTCCAAACATGGTGTGTATTATGGCATCCAAAGAGTTCAATTTTGATCTTATCTGACCAGACTATATTCTCCCAGTATTTCACAGGCTTGTCTAAATGTTGTTGAGCAAACTGTAAACGCGCTTGAACATGCTTTTTGTTCAGCAATGGAGTCTTGTGTGGTGAGCGTGCATACAGATCATGGAGTTTGGATGCATTATTATTGATTCTTTCTCAAAATCGCTGTGTTCAGCGATCAGAAAATTATCCCCCTATCGTACTGTCCTGTGGATAGGTGATAGTTTATTTTTGGGGTGAATATTCCTATAATCAGGGTTTTAATTAAAACTTGCGGGAGTCGGATTATCAGACATTCTGGATTTCCGTGTTTATGTCTCCCTAGTACAAGCGCAATGTAGACTTGTTCAGAGCGATCAGATGAAGATGGTGCATCATCTACAAGTGATAGTTTATTGTCCGGCCGATTATCTTTAAAGTCACCAAAATGATCGGCTGATTTAAAGGGTCTTTTCCTTTTTTTTTCCTTTGGGATTACAGTAATGAGTGGGTAAGAGTGGCGCCAGGCCAGGTAGTGAGTGTGGGATTACAGTAGTGAGTGGGTAAGGGTGACGCCAGGCCAGGTAGTGAGTGTGGGATTACAGTAGTGAGTGGGTAAGAGTGGCGCCAGGCCAGGTAGTGAGTGTGGGATTACAATAGTGAGTGGGTGAGGGTGGGACTACAGTAGTGAGTAGGTAAGAGTGGTGCCGGACCAGGTAGTGAGTGTGGGATTACAGTAGTGAGTGGGTAAGGGTGACGCCAGGCCATGTAGTGAGTGTGGGATTACAGTAGTGAGTGGGTAAGAGTGGCGCCAGGCCAGGTAGTGAGTGTGGGATTACAATAGTGAGTGGGTGAGGGTGGGACTACAGTAGTGAGTAGGTAAGAGTGGTGCCGGACCAGGTAGTGAGTGTGGGATTACAGTAGTGAGTGGGTAAGGGTGACGCCAGGCCATGTAGTGAGTGTGGGATTACAGTAGTGAGTAGGTAAGAGTGGCGCCAGGGCAGGTAGTGATTGTGGGATTACAGTAGTGAGTGGGTAAGGGTGACACCAGGCCAGGTAGTGAGTGTGGGATTACAGTAGTGAGTGGGTAAGGGTGACGCCAGGCTAGGTAGCGAGTGAGGGATTACAGTAGTGAGTAGGTAAGAGTGACGCCAGGCCAGGTAGTGAGTGTGGGATTACAGTAGTGAGTGGGTAAGAGTGACGCCAGGCTAGGTAGCGAGTGAGGGATTACAGTAGTGAGTGGGTAAGGGTGACGCCAGGCCAGGTAGTGAGTGTGGGATTACAGTAGTGAGTGGGTAAGGGTGACGCCAGGCCAGGTAGTGAGTGTGGGATTACAGTAGTGAGTAGGAAAGAGTGGCGCCAGGCTAGGTAGCGAGTGTGGGATTACAGTAGTGAGTAGGAAAGAGTGGCGCCAGGCCAGGTAGTGAGTGTGGGATTACAGTAGTGAGTAGGAAAGAGTGGCGCCAGGCCAGGTAGTGAGTGTGGGATTACAGTAGTGAGTAGGTAAGGGTGACGCCAGGCCAGGTAGTGAGTGTGGGATTACAGTAGTGAGTGGGTAAGGGTGACGCCAGGCCAGGTAGTGAGTGTGGGATTACAGTAGTGAGTGGGTAAGGGTGACGCCAGGCCAGGTAGTGAGTGTGGGATTACAGTAGTGAGTGGGTAAGGGTGACGCCAGGCCAGGTAGTGAGTGTGGGATTACAGTAGTGAGTGGGTAAGGGTGACGCCAGGCCAGGTAGTGAGTGTGGGATTACAGTAGTGAGTAGGAAAGAGTGGCGCCAGGCCAGGTAGTGAGTGTGGGATTACAGTAGTGAGTAGGAAAGAGTGGCGCCAGGCCAGGTAGTGAGTGTGGGATTACAATAGTGAGTGGGTGAGGGTGGGACTACAGTAGTGAGTAGGTAAGAGTGGTGCCGGACCAGGTAGTGAGTGTGGGATTACAGTAGTGAGTGGGTAAGGGTGACGCCAGGCCATGTAGTGAGTGTGGGATTACAGTAGTGAGTAGGTAAGAGTGGCGCCAGGGCAGGTAGTGATTGTGGGATTACAGTAGTGAGTGGGTAAGGGTGACACCAGGCCAGGTAGTGAGTGTGGGATTACAGTAGTGAGTGGGTAAGGGTGACGCCAGGCTAGGTAGCGAGTGAGGGATTACAGTAGTGAGTAGGTAAGAGTGACGCCAGGCCAGGTAGTGAGTGTGGGATTACAGTAGTGAGTGGGTAAGAGTGACGCCAGGCTAGGTAGCGAGTGAGGGATTACAGTAGTGAGTGGGTAAGGGTGACGCCAGGCCAGGTAGTGAGTGTGGGATTACAGTAGTGAGTGGGTAAGGGTGACGCCAGGCCAGGTAGTGAGTGTGGGATTACAGTAGTGAGTAGGAAAGAGTGGCGCCAGGCTAGGTAGCGAGTGTGGGATTACAGTAGTGAGTAGGAAAGAGTGGCGCCAGGCCAGGTAGTGAGTGTGGGATTACAGTAGTGAGTAGGAAAGAGTGGCGCCAGGCCAGGTAGTGAGTGTGGGATTACAGTAGTGAGTAGGTAAGGGTGACGCCAGGCCAGGTAGTGAGTGTGGGATTACAGTAGTGAGTGGGTAAGGGTGACGCCAGGCCAGGTAGTGAGTGTGGGATTACAGTAGTGAGTGGGTAAGGGTGACGCCAGGCCAGGTAGTGAGTGTGGGATTACAGTAGTGAGTGGGTAAGGGTGACGCCAGGCCAGGTAGTGAGTGTGGGATTACAGTAGTGAGTGGGTAAGGGTGACGCCAGGCCAGGTAGTGAGTGTGGGATTACAGTAGTGAGTAGGAAAGAGTGGCGCCAGGCCAGGTAGTGAGTGTGGGATTACAGTAGTGAGTAGGAAAGAGTGGCGCCAGGCCAGGTAGTGAGTGTGGGATTACAATAGTGAGTAGGAAAGAGTGGCGCCAGGCCAGGTAGTGAGTGTGGGATTACAGTAGTGAGTAGGTAAGGGTGACGCCAGGCCAGGTAGTGAGTGTGGGATTACAGTAGTGAGTGGGTAAGGGTGACGCCAGGCCAGGTAGTGAGTGTGGGATTACAGTAGTGAGTGGGTAAGGGTGACGCCAGGGCAGGTAGTGAGTGTGGGATTACAGTAGTGAGTGGGTAAGGGTGACGCCAGGCCAGGTAGTGAGTGTGGGATTACAGTAGTGAGTAGGTAAGAGTAGCGCCAGACCAGGTAGTGAGTGGGTAAGAGTGGTGCCGGGCCCGGTAGTAAGTGTGGGATTTTTTTTTTTATTTTATTTTTTTACCCCATGCTGGGCCCATTGGGAATAACTCAGAAAACCCCTTTAATTTTTGTACAAAGCAAATTTAGCTCCATATTGATATCATCATCCCAAAGCAAACGGCTTGATTTATAGAACACCAGAGGACGTGTCATCCACTGACAGCAAACAGAGATCTTAACATTTGAAAGTGTTTTAAATATTGAGCTTGAGTTAAATAAAACCAGACCCCCCCCCCCCCCCCAAGACCCTTTTAAAACAAGTTGATACAATTACATTTAAAATGTTAAGATGCAGACAAGAATATTACGTTCGTTGACAGTGTAATATATTACAGAATGAGATCAAGTTGCAGGAACATCCCCCTAAAGAACAAAGAAATACAATTATATCTGACATAAAACCCTGGAAAGAATATTCCATTCACTGACGGCAAGCCATGATATTTATATTTACAGGTATATTCTACATGACATAAAACAGGTTTACAATTATATGAAATATTCCAGATTGCTGTTTGAGGATGAAATATTCCAATACAGATTGAGGTTAAGTTGGACAAAACCAGACATTTTCCCCTTTTAAATATGGAAACACGATTAAATCTAACATTAATTTTCAGATCGGAACATTTAATCTACTGACAGCAAACAGAGATCTCGACAATTAAAGGATTATTACAGATTAGATAAAATATGAACTGCTCCTCCAAAGAAAGTGGGACAATTCTATCTAACATAGAAAGATGTGGACGATAATATTTCATCCACCGACTGCAAACATTTAAAGGGATATTACAGATTACATAAAACCAGAAGCAGACCTATTTAAACAATTATATTTACCATATAAAGATCCAGATGAGAATATTTCACCTGCTGACAGCAAATGGTGATCTTGACATTTAAAGGGATAATTCACATTGAGCTAAAAGTTACCTAAAATTGAAAAGCTCCATTACACGAGAGCGTATAAGTATATGAACCCTCCGTGTAGAAGAGGCAGGTGCGGGAGGTGACAGCTGGGACGTTACAGTCTGGCACCGGTGACACAAAGCAATTACCCTGCGGCCCGTCCCACATACAGGCTGCAGTACTAATCAGCGTGTAACCTGTTTATCTGGTGCCTGAGGTTCATATCCTCTTCAGTTTTCTTCTGACCTTTGAACATATTTTTCTGATATCAGTGCTGTACTTCCTGGAGATTGATGCCAGTCCCCTATGGTCCTCCTGGCATCGATCACAGCCATGCGCTCGAGGCTCCTGAGACGCTGGGCAGGGAAGAAGAGGTCTAAACTCTTTCTTCCTCTGTTCTTCATTTCCAGGAAGTTTTATCTCGGCCGCTGTGTCATCCGGTAACTTTCTTCCTTGTTGCAGCATGCAGGCGGCAGAGCGAGATGCAGCTTCTCCCGGGGACATGGGTTGGTCGGAGGGCATTGCGTCCATGGCGGAGTCCCAGCCGGGGTCTCCTCAAGTCGCCAGCAAGTCTCAAGCCTTTGATCTCTTCAACCTGGTCATCTCCTACAAGAGGATCGAGATCTACCTGGAGCCGGTCCGAGACGGCTGGGACACGATCAGATACCTGCTGAGGTGAGCTTCACTCCTTGTACTGCATGTAGCAGAGCTGAGTTTGCCATTTAACTCTTTGAGATGCATTTTTCTTTATTCCATGCGATAACTTTGCATTTTGCAAACCTGACGCTTATTTTACTGCAAAATCTTCATCAGAAATCGCGCAAATGTGCACTTTACCGCATTGCGGATTCGCATAAAAATTAGCGCCATCCAATGGGGTTATCCAGCCAGCATTTTCCTTATACTATTTTTTTTTTTTTTCTGCACTAAATTTTTTTCTCCAGTGCATATATAATTTGAACCAAATGTGCCCAAATCGGCATAAATTCCGGCACATTTTCCACGTGTCATGTAAAATAAAACTAATAATTGTGTGCAGAATTTCTGCAGCTTTCTAAAATAATTGGTATTGCAAGATCTCACTGAGTGGTAATAACCTAGAGCAGACCTAGGCTATGTTCACACGTTGCGTTTTTGCATATATTTTTTTTTTTTGCACTTTAAAAGCTGCCTTTTACAGCACCAGCAGAATCTGAGAGGTCAGAGATCTCCTGCACACGCTTGCTTTTATTTTCCTGACTGAATTTGAGCAATGCAGAGCTTTTTAAATCCTTTTTTTTTTTTTTTAGCGGTTTGCAGCTTTTTTTCACCCTAAGTAAGTGCAAAAATCGCTGTAAAAAATGCATAAAACCGATCTTTTTTTCCTGTTGTTTTTAGTGAATGAGAGTAACTTTTTTTAAACACGTACTGTAGACAAATCGCACAAAAACGCCGTACACAGTACACAAAACGCCGAAAAGTACACAAAAGTTGAGTTTTGGAGTCAGAGTTTTTACTGCCAAGAGAGCAGGTTTTAGCAATAGAAAAAAAAAAAGAAAAAAAAATGCTGCTAAAACATTGTGTGTGAACATAGACCTAATATTCTCACAGCTCTGTGTTAGTAGACCTTATGCTGATACATTGTTGCAAACAGAACAGGAGAGAATTTTGTGCTACTGATATATTATTTAGGTTAGGTACAGTTTTAGCAAACTTGCATCTCTGGTCTAAGCTTTTCTTTACATGTTGAATGCCTGTGGATGACGGCAAGAATGTTTTTATTCACTGATGGCAACAAGAGATCTTAAAGATGGGGAGAAATTTAAACACCAAGGGCTCAATTCATTATTGCATTTGCATTTTTTTTGTCTAGGTTTTGGTGTTTGTTTTTTTTATTTTTTTATTTATTTATTTTGTTTGCTTTCTTCCTTTTCTTTCTTCTTCTTCCTTTTATTCTTTTTCTTCTTCATTCTTCTTGTTTTTCTAATTCATTTTCTTCGTCCTTCTTTTTCGTCTTCTTCGTCCTTCTTTCTTTGTCCTTCTTCTTCGTCCTTATTTGTGGCAGGGTTTGAGGTTTCAAGATGGTTTTTGGCTGTTTTCATCACTTTCAACTTTTTGAAAAGTTGCACATTTTTTGCGTGAATGTCCTCCATTCCTCTCCGGAGAGTGATTTATACAGTCCTGCTGATCGTTATTGGCACCCATGAAGTTTAAGTACATAATGTTGAATATCTCCTGAAAAAAAAATGAATCAAGTGAAAGTTTTTTTTGTATAGAGCACCCATGTTAAATACAAAAAAAGCAAATGATAAACAATAATTTAAAACAAAACACAATAGGAGGGAAAAATAGAAAAACCTAAAGCTTGCTGTGTCACTGGTATTGGCACCTGCACATTAATTTAGTATGGAAACACATTTTGACTCGCTTGTGGTAAATCACAAAAGAGATTCACCTGTGATTAATTGTCGGTGCCCATGTGACATGAATTAGCCAATGAATGATGACTACAGTGTTTTAAAAAGCCACATGGTAGGCCCTGTTCCTTTGTCACAATGGTGAAGACAAAGGAGCTGTCTGAGGACATCAGAACTGCTATTATTAGCAAACACAAGACTTCCAAAGGGTATAAGGCCATCTCCAAAGACCTTGGTATCCCAGGTTCAACAGTGCGCAATGTTAAGAGGCTTGCCAAGCATGGAACCGTCAAGAACCTCCCTGGATGTGGGGGAAAGAGGAAAATTGACAAAAGATGTCTTCGAAGCTTGTTGCTAATGGTGTAAAAAAACACCACGTCAAACATCCAAAGACCTGAAGGCCAACCTGGAACAGTCTGAGGTCATGGTTTCAACAAGTACCATACGCCGCACACTAAACCAAGCAGAGCTTTATGGGCGAAGGCCAAGGAAGAAACCATTGCTGAAGAAAAGACCTAAAAAGAACATCTGATCTTTGCCAAAGAGTACCTGTACAAACCACAATACTTCTTGGTAAATGTTCTGTGGACAGATGGAAAAAAAAATAGAGCTTTTTGGCAATGCAAAGCAACAGTTTGTTTACAGACGGCGCAATGAAGCTTATAAGGAAAAGAACACCTTACTGACCGTTAAGCATGGTGGAGGATTCATAATGCTGTGGGGTTGCTTTGCTGCGTCTGGAGGCCTTGACCGTATCACAGGAATAATGAATTAAGAAAATTATCAAGAGATTTTAGAACGAAATGTCCTACCCAATGTAAGAAAACTTGGTTTGAGTTGAAGATCATGGGTCCTCCAGCAAGACAATGACCCAAAGCACACATCCAAAGGTACACAGGAATGGTTGACAAAGAAAAAATTGACTGTTAAAATGGCCAGCAATGAGTCCTGACTTCAATCCCATGGAAAATCTTTGGGATGAGCTGAATGAAATCTGCCATTGGGAAAAAGAACCCTGCAAACATTCAAGAGCTTGAACAAACTGCAAACGAAGAGTGGGAGAAAATTCCAGCTGAGAAGTACAAGAAGCTTATAGATGGCTACAAGAAACGTTTGGAGGCTGTCAGCAATGCCAAAGGGTGTGCAACCAAGTATTAATTAGGGGTGCCTTTATTGCTGCACATGCTGTTTATTCTGTTTCTTCTTTGAAATTGCAACATGGAAATTGAAAAACAATGTTGTATTGTTGCATTACTTTGGACCACTAATTAAAAAATCCTGAGGATATAACTTTGGTTCATTTCAATTATTTCTGAAGATATTGTTCAGTCTTTGAAAAAAAATGAAGGGGGTGCCAATAAATGTCTGTCTGAATTTTTTTTTTTTTATTACATTTTGTGCCATTTTAGAACTTTTTATGCTAAAAAAGCTGTGAAGCAGAATATTTTGAACAAAATTCTTAAACCACGTGTGCCATTTTGAAGAATTTGGTGCAAAAAAAAGCTCAACAAATGCCAAGAGACGGAAAAAGAATAGTACGGTAACGTTAAAAAAAAAAAAAAAATAGTATAAATCCTAAAATATTGGAAACTTTTTATGACTTTTTATTATAAAACAATTAAAGTTTTTTCTCCCATCTTAGTAAGTTGCTGATTGATCGGGGTCCAACTGCGGCCAAGGCTCTGCATTGCTGTGTTAGAATGGAGCTGTGGTCATCCAGGATCGCCGCTGCACCATTATCCATGTGACTACCAGAGATAGATGAGGACTGTATCTGCGGAGTCATGTGGCCTCGGCTCTGTGGGCTGCAGTGTCTTGTGTCCACGGCTGAACATATGTCTGTTATCTGTGCTGTGTAATAAACTGCATTATGGAATCCTAGCTGGTATCAGCACAGTAAACAAACCTACAGCGCCACCCTTGTGCTCAGGTGGCTTCTGGTATTGCAACAGTGACACAGCTTTTCTAACTGCATGGCTCCTGTATATGACTGGTATAAAATATTTTCAGACTCTGATAATCCAGAAAAATTAATAATCTGGCTCCTACCAGGTCTCCTTTATGCCAGATTAAAAGACTTTACTGTACTTTGCGGAATGTATTATAATACTTATTTTTATTGATTTTGTTGTTTTTGTATTTATTGATGTATTATGATTGTTACTGTAATTATTATTTATTGCTCTTATCATCATTGAAGTTCTTGTTTATTTTTATAATTTTGTTTTTATTATCAATTTTAGTCATCTATTGAAGATGCTATAATATCAATAATATATAAAAAATAACTTCAATGACAATAAAAATATTATCAATAATAAAACATAATAATTGTAACAAATATTAAAATCTAAAAAATATTTCAATGACCATAATAATCTAATAATAATTTATTATTATTACCTTGCCCAGTGTTTTAATGTTTTTACTGTTTTTTTTTTTTTTCCCCACAGATGGCAAACGCCAATCGTTTCACTTCTCACCTGTTTTCTGGTGAATATTTTGCTGCTCACGATGAATGAAGGTAGGTGGTGATGAACCCACGGATTTGCCCGTCTTCTCCGATAAGCAGCTATTTTTGCTTTGTGGGCACTGTTATATTTTAAGTAGATGGCACCGGTCTTGGCAGGGAACTTTCCCTTACATGCTTCATGCACTTCTTTTTTTTTTTTTTATATATCTTTTCCTGGGAAAACTGGGTGCGAGGCCAGGAACAGGGAACCTGGACACATGGTAAGGCCCATTGAAATCGGGGAAAACCCTGCCCTGCACCCTGGTTGGGCGACAGCATGGCTGCCTCTTACCATACCCAAAGCTAAGCCAATAATAAGATATGACCAGACCCAAGTGCCCCGGACTCTCCCATGTCTGACTATATGGGCCTTAATTACAACAGTAACTTTTCTATACACAGACGAGGCCCCTAATAACATTCTGATAACAAATTAGATACAAAAATAAATCCCTCTCTGCCGGTTTGGGTCTCCTTCGGCTCTAGACACCACTGGGTCCTCCTGTCGTTCATGGTAATGACATTTTATGTCGTGGGGCACGAGACATCCTCATGATGACTCGCGACAAGACACTCAGCGTTCAAGAGGCCCCAACCCGGGAGGGAGGAGCGACAGGTAAATGTCGGGGTCTGGGCTGACTTCTGAATTTGATTTTGGGATTGGTTTGGATTACGGATCTGGTTTGGGGTCTAAATTAATTTTGACATGTAGTCTGAATTCATTTAGGAGGTCTGGGGTCTGAATTGATATAGGGGTCTGTTCTGTTGTCTCAATGTATTATTTATTTGGTTGGTCTGGGGTTTGAATCTATGTAGGAAGTTGGTCTGGGGTCTGAATCTATGTAGGAAGTTGGTCTGGGGTCTGAATCTATGTATGAAGTTGGTCTGGGGTCTGAATTTATGTATGAAGTTGGTCTGGGGTCTGAATTTATGTATGAAGTTGGTCTGGGGTCTGAATTTATGTAGTTGTTTGGTCTGGGGTCTGAATGTACAGTGGGTATGGAAAGTATTCAGACCCCTTTAAATTTTTCACTCTTTGTTTCATTGCAGCCATTTGGTAAATTCTAAAAAGTTCATTTTTTTTTCTCTGCACCCCATCTTCACTGAAAAAAAACAGAAATGTAGAAATTTTTGCTAATTTATTAAAGAAAAACTGAAATATCACATGGTCATAAGTATTCAGACCCTTTGCTCAGTATTGAGTAGAAGCCCCCTTTTGAGCTAGTACAGGAGAGGAACAGAGGCCGCTATCTGCAGACCAGACATAACCTCAAGAGAAATGTGCTGTCTTCCAGGAGCAAAAATTTAATGTGTCTGACAGGATATCAAGACTCTTCAGACCTACAGATCACCACCCATTCCTGCTAATACATGTGGGGACAAATGACACCGCAAGAAAGGACCTGGAAACCATCTGCAGTGACTTTGAAAACTTAGGTAAGAAAGCGAAAGAATTGGGAGCGCAGGTGGTCTTCTCATCCATCCTCCCAGTGGATGGCCATGGAACAATGAGGTGGAATAAGATTCTACAGGTGAACAACTGGCTACGTCGATGGTGCCTTCAACAAGGATTTGGATTTCTGGATCACGGAATGAATTACCTATACGATGGACTACTTGCTAGAGATGCGGTGCACCTTACGAAGACTGGAAAACATGTATTTGGAAGTCGCCTTGCTACACTCATCAGAAGAGCTTTAAACTAGAACAATGTGGGAAGGGAAGCAAAAGGCCAGAAAAAGCCATACAGCTGACAAATACTATTGAGATCTCTGCTACTGGAAGTGGAAAGGAAGAACAAAGACAAAAAAACTAAATAATAAAAACATCGGAGGAAGAGAAACCAATCACAAACTAAAATGTTTTTATACAAATGCACAAAGCATGGGCAACAAACAAGGAGAATTGGAACTACTAATGCAGGAAAAGAAATATGATGTCATTGGAATCACTGAAACTTGGTGGGACGATACACATGATTGGAATAAAAGGCTAAACGGATACAACTTTTTTCCAAGAAACAAACTTGATAAACGAGGAGGAGGTGTCGCATTGTATGTTAGAAAAGCGAATATCTGCACAGAGATTGAAGCTTCAGAGACTGGGAGTTCTGTGGAAACTGTTGGGTAAGAATACAAGGAGAGAACAACGGAAAGGACACCATTGTAGGCATTTACTACAGGCCACCTGGGCAAGCTGAAGATATGGATGAACTCTTTATGTATCAAATGACCAAGTTCTCCAAAAAATGTGACGTAGTGGTCATGGGAGATTTCAACTATCCAGACATTTGTTGGGAATCTCTCTCAAGTAAAACTAAACAGGTCAAGTAAATTCTTATCCTCTCTTGCTGACAACTTTATCTTCCTAAAGGTAGGGGAGAAAACAAGGGGATCTGCTACTTTTGATCTAATCCTTATAAACAGGGAGGAAATTGTTGAGGAGGTATAAGTGGCTGGGACCCTAGGAGGCAGAGATCATGCTATTATAGAATTTTGGATAACTAGACGAGGAAGACATGTGAAGACTCAAACTTCAAGGTTAGATTTCAGAAAGGCAGATTTTAAGTGACTTAGAAAGAGAATAGGAAGGATCCAGTGGCTGGATGTCATTAAGGACAAAAATGTCCAGGAAGGATGGGAAATTTTTAAAAATGAGATTCTCAAAGCACAGTCGTTAACAATCCCGAAAAGTAGGAAGAATGGGAAGTATTTACGGAAACCAAGATGGATGAACACAGAACTTAAACACATGCTAAAAAGAAAGAAAGAAAGAAATGTTTATCATATGGAAAGAGGGAGGAATATCTAAAGAAGATTATAATGCAGTCTGCAGAACCTGCAGGGCACATATCAGGTTAGCTAAAGCTGACAATGAATTAAGGCTTGCAAGAGATGTCAAAAGCAATAAAAAAGGATTTTGGAGGTATGTCAAAAGTAAAAGAAAAGTCAAAGATGCTATAGGATTTTTACAGGATGAAAATGGTGAAATGGTAAGAAAGTATGTTGAGAAGGCCGAACTTTTTAATTCCTATTTTGCATCAGTTTTCTCTCAGAAAGAAAATGTAACAACAACTGATCTTCACTGTCCTATTAAAGGAATAGAAGAATCCAGGTTATGTGTAATCAGAAAGATTGTGAGGGAATATTTAGCTAACATAAAGGAGTTCAAGTCTCCAGGTCCAGATAAATTACACCCCAGAGTACTGAAGGAGATAGTAGGAGAAATTTTAGAACCACTCTCCATAATCTTTGAAAATTCTTGGAGAACAGAAGTCCCAGAAGACTGGAGAAGAAAAAATGTTGTTCCTATCTTCAAAAAGGGAAAGAAGGTGGACCCAGGGAACTATAGGCCGGTCAGTCTGACTTCTATACCAGAAAAGATTTTTGAACAAATTATTAAACAACATGTATGTAAGTACCTGGATAAGAATGAAGTGATTAACCAGAGTCAGCATGGGTTTGTAACTAACAAGTCATGTCAGACTAACTTAATTTCCTTCTATGACAGAATCACTGACTGAGTGGATCAGGAAAATGCTGTAGATATAGTATATCTTGACTTTAGCAAAGCATTTGACAAAGTATCTCACACCATCCTTATTGGAAAAATGACCAAGTATGGAATGGACAAGGCAACTGTTAGGTGGATTCATAACTGGCTTAGTGATCGGACTCAAAGAGTGGTCGTAAATGGCTTCACATCCAGTTGGATGAATATCTCAAGTGGGGTACCACAGGGCTCTGTCCTGGGACCTGTATTGTTCAACATCTTTATCAATGATTTAGATGAAGGAATTGAGGGTAAACTGATTAAATTTGCTGATGACACAAAGCTAGGAGGGATAGCTAATACTAGAGAAGAGAGAGAGAGGATTCAAAAAGACCTAAATAAACTGGAGCAGTGGGCAGCAACCAACAGAATGGTTTTTAACAGGGAAAAATGCAAAGTCCTACATTTGGGCAATAAAAATGAAAAAAGCATATACAGAATGGGAGGAATAGAGCTAAGCAACAGTACATGTGAAAAAGACTTAGGTATACTAATAGATCATAGACAGTATGATGCAGCAGCAAAAAAGGCAAATACAATTCTGGGATGTATTAACAGAAGCATACAGTCTAGATCACGTGAAGTCATTATCGGTCTTTACTCCTCTTTGGTCAGACCTCATCTGGAATACTGCGTCCAGTTTTGGGCACCACATTTTAAAAAAGACATAGACAAACTGGAGCAAGTTCAGAGAAGAGCGACCAGAATGGTGACTGGTCTGCAAACTATGTCCTATGAGGAACGGTTACAGGATTTGGGAATGTTTAGCTTGCGAAAAAGAAGACTGAGAGGAGTCTTGATGGCTGTCTACAAATATCTCAAGGGCTGTCACACTGTAGAAGGATCATCTTTATTCTCATTTGCACAAGGAAAGACTAGAAGCAATGGGATGAAACTGAATGGGAGGAGATACAGATTAGATATTAGAAAAAACTTTTTGACAGGGTGATCAATGAGTGGAACAGGCGGCCACGAGAGGTGGTGAGTTCCCCTTCAGTGGACGCTGGACCAATATCTGTCTGGAATGATTTAGTGAATCCTGCTTTGAGCAGGGGATTGGACCAGATGGCCCAGGAGGTCCCCTCCAACTCTACCATTCTATGAGTCTTCTTGGGAATGATGCAACAAGTTTTTCACACCTGGATTTGGGGATCCTCTGCCATTCTTCCTTGCAGATTTTCTCCAGTTCCGTCAGGTTGGATGGTGAATGTTGGTGGACAGACATTTTCAGGTCTCTCAATTGCGTTTAGGTCAGGGCTCTGGCTGGGCCAGTCAATAATGGTCACAGTGTTATGAAGCCACTCCTTTGTTATTTTAGCTGTGTGCTTAGGGTCATTGTCTTGTTGGAAGGTGAACCTTCGGCCAAGTCTGAGGCCCAGAGCACTCTGGAAGAGGTTTTCATCCAGGATATCTCTGTACTTGGCCGCATTCATGTTTCCTTCAATTGCAACCAGTCGTCCTGTCCCTGCTGTTGAAAAACACCCCCATATCATGATGCCACCACCATGTTTCACTGTTGGGATTGTATTGGGCAGGTGATGAGCAGTGCCTGGTTTTCTCCACACATACCGCTTAGAACTTTTTGGTGATAATTCTATCTTCGTCTCCTCAGACCAGAGAATCTTATTTCTCATAGTCTGGGAGTCCTTCATGTGTTTCTGAGAAAACTCTGAGGGCTTTCATATGTTTTGCACTGAGGAGAGGCTTCCGTCGGGCCACTCTGCCATAAAGGTCTGACTGGTGAAGGGCTGCAGTGATAGTTGACTTTGTGGAACTTTCTCTCATCTCCCTACTGCATATCTGGAGCTCAGCCATAGTGATCTTGGGGTTCTTCTTTACCTTGCTCACCAAGGCTTTTCTCCCACAATTGCTCAGTCTTGCTGGATGGCCAGGTCTTGGAAGACTTCTGGTGGTCCCAAACTTCTTCCATTCAAGGATTATGGAGGCCACTGTGCTCTTATGAACCTTGAGTACTGCAGATATTCTTTTGTAACCTTGGCCAGATCTATACCTTGCCACAATTCTGTCTCTGAGCTCATTGGGCAGTTCCTTTGAGCTCATGATTCTCATTTGGTCTGACATGCACTGTGAGCTGTGAGGTCTTATATAGACAGGTGCGTGCCTTTCCAAATCAAGTCCTATCAGTTTAATTAAACACAGCTGGACTCCAATGAAGGAGTAGAACCATCTCAAGGAGGATCACAAGGAAATGGACAGCATGTGACCTAAATATGAGCGTCTGAGCAAAGGGTCTGAATACTTATGACCATGTGATATTTCAGTTTTTCTTTTTAATACATTTGTAAAAATGTCTACATATCTGTTTTTTATCAGTCAAGATT